>NC_047531.1:17446635-22246635 GCF_012275295.1 Melopsittacus undulatus | reverse complement strand
AAATGTTTGTTATCACCAATAAAAGCACTCTCAAGCTAAGTTGCAGCTGTAAATCCTTATGATACAATCTATACCTTTACAATATTCTTTCACATTACAGTTATATTTCTATGTACCGTAAAAATGAAAGCTTCATATTAAACCTACCCAGGGAATCTACATAAATTATTACAATACCCTTCTGCTTTTATCATTTTAAGATGTTTGCTTAAAAGAAAGATGAATTTCAGTGCACAGTTAATACCATTACTTCTATTGTATGTTTGCCAGAAACAAAGACATTTTACTTCCTGCCTGAGAAAATTTTATCTGAATTAGTCTCTCATTGGTTATGTTAATAAATGATATATTGCTTTTTGATCTTACTTTAAATATTAAAATATAACATTCTTTTTTTTTCCTGAAACATAAATATATTTTATTAAAATAAAAATATACTCAAGAGTTAATTTTAAATTAATTGAACTTTCATGAGAAAATTTGTTCATTAGAAAACCTCTGGTTGGTTCTGAATTATTTTTCTGCTTGATTTGTGTCAAAACCAAATCTTCCGTGAGTAAAATATAGTGGTACATCTTCCGTCTGGAGGGAGTCCTTGAAATATTTGTTCAGCCACTGCTCTAGCTAAGCATGTTTACAGAAAATCTATGACAATTCCAGAGTGACACGTCTCTAACCAAACAGGTCAGAAACCCAGAAGTTTTAGCAGAGATAATGTCCCATTGCAAAAAAAACATGTTGCCATCTTTCTCAAATAAGTCATCTCAGGATTGCAAAAGACAGAATCCCAGGTCAGTAAATCCTTTTTTATTCTAGCAAAGTGCTCAGTCTTTGTTAAATTTTGGCTGATAAAATGAAGTGCAATGTAGAGGCTAGAAGGGTTAAGAAAGCTCTCACTCCATTTTCCTACTCCCAACAGTGTCATTCAAAGTACCATATACTTCTAAAAATGTCCATGGGAGATTCTGTGTGGTAATGAAGCCCTGCCTTATTCACGTAATAGGTACAGCCAACTCTCAACGTGCCCAAAATGTGTTAAGTTTAAAAAACTTTTCAAAGTTCTAAAACTAGCAGACTGTGGCAAAAGCTGTCATTTTGAAAAGTAGTCCCTCAAAGCACCTGATAAATCATGCAGAAGGAGAAGATTCAGGTGCAAATAATAATTCTCTTATCCTTATAATGAATTTTTACCCCTAAAAATATATTTCCCCTCAAATTCCATAAAGACAAGAAGGTTTTTCTAGGAAACTAAGAAGAAATAAGTGTTTTTAAATAACATGCTAGCATTAGCCTTTTTCTCTATTTATTTATCATCTATCTGAATAAAACACAGTCCTTTCTAACCCTTCTGGCCTTCAGTAACTGTTAAGGTGCTGACCAGAACTGTGGCACAGTATCTCCATGCCACCTCACTCCTGTGGAAACACACATAAACACAGGACTTCTGCTAAACAGAATCGAACTTAAAAAACATAAAAACAAGCAATACTGATACCTTTACAGTACTATTAAGAACTGATTTTCTCATGTACTGCTTTTCCTTGCCCTGACTGTGTGTAAATTGAGGATGTGGCAAGCACAGTGAGTGTGGATAAGTAAAGTGGTTTCCTTAGAAACAATAAAAGCAGAAACTATAAAGCAAAATATCCTCCCAATTGATGTGACTTTTTAATGGTACTGATAACACAGAGAACAGACATAAGTAGCCTCACTGTTTGTACACACCACGCAGCATAGTTCCCCAAATAACTGAATTACTTTCCATATATGATCATAAAATCTAGATAGAATCTCACAGGGCTGCCATTAAGGAAGAGGGCACAACTGTGACGTTCCAATATTAGTATTATAAGCTAAATATAGCAGCTGGCATTTCTGGTGCCCACTTGTTCTCATTACTTCTGTGATAAGTAATTCATCTCCCTTTTTCCTGTTAACAGCTAGCTTATATGTATTGGAAAGATGTGACCACTGCAACAAGTATGCTTCTAGCAAATCGAGGCTAGAGCTCAGACCAATAAGCTATTCTGTCAACTTTTTAAAAAACAGAAGCCCAAATTAGGCATACAGACAAGCAATCCCTGAAAGCCTTGAATGTCCAACAGCACTTCAGCTGGAAGACAGGGAGGGAAAAAGAGAAAGTTTACATTTAAATCAGTTTGGTGAAAAAACTTCATCTCTGGATGTCAGGAAGTAAGGGACCAAGAGCAGTCATGCATTGTCCTTGGTGGGAAATATGTAATGCTTTGTTTCTTCTTAAAGGACATAAATGCACTGTCTTCAGATTACTGAGTTGGTTTTATGACTGCTCTATGTCTCTGCAACCACATGCACTATTCAGGGCATGGTGAGTCTTTGTGATCTGTTTTACAGAACTTCATAATATAAAAAATATAAACTGTCAGCTGAAGGCAAAAAATTGTATAGAAATGATGATCACTGAAAAAAAATGACATACTGTTTCTTAGGTTTTACTGGTTTCTAAAACCATTTTTCAACTCTTTAAAACTGACATGCAAAGATGCATGTTTAGAAAAGTAACTAAGAGGCAACAGGCTTGATCTCTGCCAAAACCTTTGGCCCAGTGAGTTCACAGAACCTGGCAGAGGTTGGGATAGCTATAGATTTTCTCTCTGTGATATAACAAACACCTGCATTCACAGGCAATGCTCTCAATACATATTATTAAGATGATGCTTAGTCCTAAGGGTGTTGTTGGAGATACAAAGTCAAAGAAAAGTGTTAAGATCCAAGAATCATATCAGCACAGATCCATATTCTAGATTAGCTTGTGGAGATTAGCTATAAGTCGAATTAAATTAAAATTAGGAAGTTCACAAAAATTATCAAGGTATTTTCCAACATGCCATTTATTTTCCAAAGAACAGATGTTCAAAAAGAAAAAGAATTGGCCTGGAAAAATTTAGGTCTTGATTTATATTTTTTTTTCTAGTATATCTTAAGGTCCTTTTCAACACTAACTATTCTATGATTCTATGATTCTATATTTAAGGATTGTTTCTCAAGGTACCTGTGTGAGTGCAAACTTTGAAGCAGCCAACACAAATATCTTTGGTTCTGGAATCACTTTTCATCCCAAATCTTTGACAGCTTACAATTTTCTGGCCTTTAGTTCATCCTTTCTCCAAATTTTTCACTTATTTTCTTTTTCTTCTTCTATATTTCCTTCCTTTATATTTTTAATTCCACAGTACATGCCACGCACTCTTTTAAAAATATTTTAACTTTTTATGATGTTTTCATCTTCCTTTGCTAGCAGTGCTTATGAAATCACAATGTCTGCTTCTATGCACATGTGCTGTGCTGCATATCTCCATCTGCACACATGCTCCCTTCTGCCACACACCAATTTTCGAATCTGATCTCCTGTTGCAAATAAATTTCATGGAATGATAAAGAGTGCATTAAAACTTGGAAAGTCAAAGAATGCAGGACCAGAAGCACAGAGTCTAAGCAACAATAATGCTTTATAAGTGTTTGAAGATCTTTTGAATACAAGAGAGAATTTATGAGAAACAAGAACCACACGAAAATCAGTTTTGCTCAAGCTGTTAGTCAGGAAAACCTTTTTTTGTTTATTGTTTCTTTCTTTACCCCTACTCTTGTGTATTGACTCAGGTCAAACAGGAATGGTAATACATGACAAGGTAACCATGATGGTAGAAATACTATCATTCATATACACACAAGACAAACATGGCTGCAAAAGGCAACTATATAAACATTTGTCTTTTGGATGCTTCTTGAGGAAACTGATTTTTAAGAGCTTTAAATAAATGCAACTTCAATGATTATTTTCTCTCTATGAGTTAAAATCTTTCTTTCTTTGACCTTTAACTCATAATCCTCCTTCATCTTTTACTGATAATGGTTCCATTGTTATCTCAGCTTTCCAAAATTAAATCTTGTTATTTTTCCTTCATTTCTTGCTTGTTGAGCGCCATAACAAGTACCTTTAACAGCTGGCAAATCTATACTCTATGGGTAAAAGAGAGAGAAAAAAATCAGATTGTGTTGTACTAGTATGCAAAATATTACTCTTTTCTTGCCTGTGTAGTTTTCAGTGTTCTCCAAACACAAAGCAACCTTGAAATAGCACAATAATTTCAGGAGTGAATAAAATTAGTCTAAATGATGCTCTGTGGTTAAAAAGAAGTAGGTTACCTTAGTAATTTGAAAACAATCTTTTTGAGGCATGTAACTTAGGCTGTCTGTATGGCTACACTAGGTCTCAAATACCATTAGTACAGGACAATTTCCTACAGAGAAGTAAGTCTGCAAAGCTCATTCACTCAGTGTAAGCAATCTTTGGCCAAGGCCACAGAGACACACAGTGCTGCAGTTACCTCTGACCTTTGCTGAACAAGACCTTTCAAACTGCATTTTCTCTTTCCCTCTGACTCACCAGATCACACTTCCTTGGTGGGTGATTTGAAGATAATATGTAATTTATTTTTATAGATGTATATTAGGGCTTAGTGGGTTGTTCTGCACAGACGGATTTTATTCTACCAGCTTTTTGACTATTTCATTTAAAAGTTTAAAGGTACCTTATATAGAGTTTAAAGTTAAAGCTTAAAGGTTAAAGTTTAAAGGTACCTTATAGAGATATTCCAGCCACTCTTGTCAATGAGCTGGCTTCATTTGGAGCTCGGCTCAGATGCCTCTATACAAATGCCCATAGCATGCAGAACAAACAAGAGGAATTAGAGATGTGTGCACATCTAAGGGGGTATGATATAATAGGCTTCACAGAAACATGGTGGGATAACTCCTATGACTGGAGTGTTGGAATGGAAGGCTACAGGCTCTTTAGAAAAGACAGGCCAGGCAGGTGATACGGTTAAGTGTGAGGTGTCCCTGTCTATGGCAGGGGGGTTGGAACTAGATGATCTTAAGGTCCTTTCCAATCCTAACTATTCTATGATTCTATGATTGGTAGGCAGACCACTCAGTGGATAAAGAACCGGCTGGATGGCACCACTCAAAGAGTTGCAGTCAACGGTTCAATGTCTAGCTGGAAACCAGTAGCGAGTGGTGTCCCTGAGAAATTGGTGTTGGGAGCTGTCTCGTTCACCTTTGTTGGTGACGTGGACAGTGGGATTGAGTGTGCCCTCAGCAAGTTTGTTGATGACACCAATCTGTGTGGTTCCATTGATATGCTGGAGGGAAAGAATGATATCCAGAGGGACCTTGACATGCTTGTGAGGTGAGCTGATGCCAACCTTATGAAGTTTAACCATGACAAGTGTGAAGTCCTACACCTGGGTGAGAGCAATCCCAGACACAGCTACAGGCTGGACAGAAAAGAGATTCAGAGCAGCCCTGCAGAGAAGGACTTGGGGGTGTTGGTCAATGAGGAAATGAACATGAGCCGGCTTCAGTGTGTGCTCACAGCCCAGAAAGCCAACCGTATCCTGGGCTGCATCAAAAGAAGCGTGAGCAGCAGGTTGAAGGAGGTGATCCTGCCCCTCTACTCTGCTCTCATGAGACCTCACTTGGAGTATTGTGTGCAGTTCTGGTGTCCTCAACATAAAAAGGACATGGAACTGTTGGAACAAGTCCAGAGGAGGGCCACGAGGATGATCAGGGGACTGGAGCACCTCCCATATGAAGACAGGCTGAAAAAGTTGGGTCTGTTCAGCCTGGAGAAGAGAAGGCTGCGTGGAGACCTCATAGAAGTGTTCCAGTGTCTGAAAGGGGCCTATAGGGATGCTGGGGAGGGACCCTTCATTAGGGACTGTAGTGATAGGACAAGGGGTAATAGGTTAAAATTTAAACAGGGGAAATTTAGATTGGATATAATGAGGAAGTTTTACTGTAAGAGTGGTGAAACACTAGAATGGATTCCCCAAAGAACCTGTGAATACACCATCCCTGGCAGTGTTCAAGGCCAGGCCTGGACAAAGCCTTGGGTGACATGGTTTAGTGTGAAGTGGGAGTTTTGAACTGTATGATCTTAAGGTCTTTTCCAACCCTTACTATTCTGTCATTCTGTGATTCTATGATTATTGTGTTTCCAAATTGTATAACAGAAGCAAACCATAACTGCTACAAGTAAGGTAAGCTGTCTTTCTGAAGCATAAAGGAACTTTTCTTCACAGCTCTTATAATGGGAGAATCTAATTTGTGTCCGTGTGTATGAATGATAGGAAAGTTTTTGAAAATGTTTGTATCCAGAGATAATTTTAGCACTGTTTACATCCATAAACAACACAGGTTTTCTGCTTTTATATTCTGGTTTCTTTCAAGCCTTCTAACA
The DNA here is from genome assembly GCF_012275295.1 of Melopsittacus undulatus. NCBI lineage: Eukaryota > Metazoa > Chordata > Aves > Psittaciformes > Psittaculidae > Melopsittacus > Melopsittacus undulatus. Next base: position 22,240,352 of record NC_047531.1, on the reverse strand, counting down.
GGTTTAACATTATCAAAAAACATATTCCTATAGCTGTCTATTATACGTATATGATATGCCTTTGTGTACTCTATCTCCAAAACACCTCTTTACCAAATACCGTTGCACATACTACAGCTGATTCTGCCAAAATCCTGGACAAACCTACAGTTTGATATGCTCAGGAAAGGGCAAAATACAGATGAAAATCTGTTTGTAAAAATAAATCTATTATGTTTTAGGAGCTAGTTCTAGTCAGTGCAGTACAGTGAGAAGTATGATATGGCTGCACTTGTCCATCAGTGCCTTAGGAAAGAAATTAAGAAGCCACAATTTAATCCACTTACTCTTTGCTTTTGGGACTCATTTGGTGCTGCCAATCATACACATCAATCCTACCTCAGGTCTGTAGAGCAAGGAACCAAGAAAGCTGCTTGCATTTTACACTTTATTTCTTTGGAACAGGCAAATGCATGTTTCTGGAAGGCAAGATCTAACTCATTTAAGTAGACATGTAAATTTAAAAGGTCAGGTTCTTGCTTCCTTCTGTACCCCTGAGTAGCTAAATCTATTCTGTAGTTTTTACCTTCACTCTGTGTGTGTGCATGCATGTATCACAGAATCACAGAATCCCAAGGGTTGGAAGGGACCTCGAAAGATCATCTAGTCCAACCCCCCTTCAAGAGCAGGGTAGCCTAGAGTACATCACACAGGAACTTGTATGTCAAACTTCAATAGCCTGATTAAATTCGAAGTGGCTTTCAAATATATACTTCTAAGAATATCAACATAACTAAGGATAGGTAATTTTAGCCTTAAATCAAATTTATTTGCTTGATTGTTTCAGTACTTCACCTTTTAGTCTACCAACACTACAACCAAAATTCCCATGTTGCAAGAGCATACATCCTCTCCACTGATGCCTATGAAATTCTGAAGTAACTCATTGAATTTACATCTAGGCTAATAGGGATGACAATCCTTATGCCAGCAACTCTAATGAAAATTATGTTTTCTGAGTGTGGTTACATGAACTAACTAGTGTTTACATGAACACACCATTGATCTGTGCTAGAGTTACACTTGACAAGATTTTCCTCCTTGGAAGTGATCCAAAGAAAAGTTCAAAACCTGACAGGTTTTGGGGGGTTGGGAAAGGTGGTGTCATCTAGTCCACTAGATTTTAATCTAAGAAATTGTGTACTTCAGTGATGCCTGGGCCCTTTTAAAGGGAGAGACTTGCCAAAAAAAAAAAAAAAACAGACTAAAGCTGCATAGCTAATAACATTATTTCAAGTAGTCTGCTTTTGTCAGATGTCATATTTGTCCTACAAAGCTACAGAAGAGCTGCACATGGAGGATAGGTGGCTGAAGAAATCTCAGACTGCTTAATCTATTATACTCACTGATGTCCTGATGAAAATCAGAACTCTGGTAGCTTCAGAGTTAATAAAGTGGGAAGTGAGAGGAATTTTTAAACTGTCTTAATTTACTGTAATATAAAGAAGAAAACATTTAAATAATCATGTTACATAGCTGACATTTTAAATAAACAGCTTGTTGTTAACAGCCTGGCAAGTGTCTTCAAACTGAGTATGACAGTGCTGATGTGAGAGTGGAAGAATTACCTCTCATGTATTCTTGTACTGAATGCTGGGAATGGGATTAATCTTACCTAACTTTAGGCTTCTGCCTGCTTGGGGTAGACTTCAGCTCCAGATCCAGACGTGTAAGTAGGTGTAAGTTCAGTGTCTAAGATGACTAAATTATACTCTTTGCTAATCTGGTCAATTTAGTCACTGCAGTACAGAGAGCTACTGAGCTGGTCAGAAATGGGTGACTATTTTTGACAGAGCTGAATAGCTTTCTCACTTCTGCTAGCTATATTGGCTAGATGTGACACACAACTCTGTTCCATAACCTTTGGTGCTTAGTGTCATCTGAGATTTCGCAGATGTCTAATATGTCAGCTGAAGGCTCTGTAGAATGGAGCCTACACAAGACCCACACTCTCTTGTCACAGCAGTCGGAGTCCATGCTGGGTTCCCTGGGACATATGAGATGACATATATGTTAGGTGACTGAGTTACACCCTCATTGATTGTAGTAGAAGCTTAAACATCTGGCTCGCAAGCAGTCATCTTCCTGTACTTATGTAAATGTAATGTCAGTCTGCCTCAACTTGCATGATTAATGCTGTTTAAGTTGCCCAAGCAATTTCTAGCTATGCTCTAGCTCCTACTGCAGAAGTGCCTGGATTCTCTTCAGGCCACCAGGTGTATCCCCAACGTTGAACATATCTGCAATACTCAAGACAAGTAATTACACTAAATAAGTATGTTTAACCAGATGAAGCCTGCTTTCAGCTTCTAATCTAAGGTAGTTGTTAAATTACCTCTCCAGGCAACAGAAAGGTGTAGAAAATTCTGTGGGTCTACTAATACTTTTTGAATTGTGACTTCTAAAACTGATTTTCTGCTGAGCACAGTGGACAATAACACAGCTTGCTGAGAGTAAAAGAAACAATTTTCAGGTAGCAAAGGTGGTGAGAGTGTCCAAGAGTGTTAGCTTTATTTCACAAATGGATTCTCACTGTTATTGCCTTGTTCTTTGTTGAAGAGACATCTACGTACCCCTGTATAAATAATTTACTGACCAGATATAGAACAAAGACAGTAGGGAACACAAGCAGTAGTACACATTAGATGTTACTAACATACAGACTGTCAGAAATGGCACCAGAATACATGGCATTTGATTTATGAGTTACGTAGGCTCATCCAGAGAGTCTTTCCTGAGTGTAAATTTCCTCAGGAAAAAAAAAAAGAGTTTATTATAGAGTGCTCCTTAAGCAGTATCACAGTATTTTGTTTTTCTTATTTTGCTTGTGTTATTTGTCTCCCATATTTGTGTGAATAAAGGAAACACTTTATCTCCAAGACCCTTACCTCCAGGTCAAGGGACTATAGTGTATTCGAGCCTTGGCCTTACATAATGCACTGTAAATCCTCACTCTGTTGTCTAGACCTTTGTTTGCTCTGCTTGCATTTCATTGTGACAGGAATTATATAAACTTAAAGCCGAATAGCACCATGTATCCAACAGCTTATCACAACAGATCAAGTACAGACCCTTTGGACTAGAACTTGTTCGTATCCTGACTCAGGCAGAGCAAGTTCAGGTTTTCTCCCAAAAAAAAGGCCATGTATATAAACTTCTTACTGATTTTAGCCAAGTCTGTAACTCAGCTTCACTTGCAGTATAATTTTATACATCTCAGGGTGTCTGTTTCTCTGTAGGGGTTCATAATATGGGTACAGAAAAACTCTGACAGGCTTCATCGCTGCTATTTTGTTGCAGGAAGCCTGAGTATCTTTGAATGCTGTTTCACTGCATGTGATAGCCAGACCCAAGGGCTCTTTGAAAAAGAACTTGAGCTGTGAAAGAATGTAATATCTCCAAGGTTGCAAAGCTATTGCATTCTGTTATGATACTATTGTTATATTTTGAATCCAGCTTCTGTAGTGTTCTGGAAGACCCATCAGACATGACAGGCAAAAACATCTCTTTACTGAGATGTAGGATTCTATGCTACTTCAAGTAAGACTGAGAAAATACTTTACCTTCTGCTTGCATGTCATGCCTTTTTCAATCACTTAGCTTATTTTTTAAGGTGACATTTATCAAGATCATACAAATCACCTAACATCTCCTGGTTGGTAGGATTTGGGCTTTTTTGGCATATAGAACTAAACCTTTGTATATCACTGCAAATTACTGAAGGTGGGGTATGTTATATAGCTCTGTGACTTCATTTTAACATGGAAATCCCTGTTTGGATTCAAGTGGACCCATAATCCCATTTTCCTCAGAAAAACTCTATTATGCAACTCCAAATCTGGAAAAAAAGAAGACGATAAGGTGTAAGTGGAGTCCTTTTTAGACAATATTTTACTAGAAATTGTATTGTAATTTGACAGTTCAATGATAGAAGTTCTATTCAAATTTAGTGAAATAAAACCTAATCACACAGAAAAAGCTTTGACAAATATGGTTAATAACATCTTTCCCAATATTTTATCAGGGCACATATTGCACAAAGTTAATGCAAAATAGCTATAACGTGCATTAATATAAAAAAAAAGGATTTTAGAATGAGTTAAAAATATTCAGTTAAATTATATATTTTTGGCAATCTGATTTTGTCAACTTTTCAAAATGAATGTAACATTTATAACTGTAAATGAGAAAATTATCTTCAGAACACATTAAAAAAAAAAGAGGAATCATTATGCTTAACATGTGTGACTCATTGAAGTGTGGTGAGTGGGAGGTTCTGTGTAGTAACCTGAATTGTACTGAAGATAACATACATTTTTTAGTCTTTTCCATCTCTCTCTTCAAAGACTCATGAATCAAACCCCCATGCAGTACAGATGAATAGAATTTTGACTATTTTTCTGAACCAACCTTATATAATTATTAAAGATGTACAAGCTGTTTTAGAAACAGTAGGATGGAAACTGGCTAGAGGAACATACGCTGAGGAACATAAGTCGAGGAACATAAGCCAAGGAACAAAACTGAAACAAGTCTGGCTGCTTTTATGAAAATGATTGCGTATTGTAATCAGCATAACTTTTATAGTAAGAACATCTCCCACATGTCAGCCAACACAGTCTAAATAAATCCTTTTTGTAGCTTTTGGGCTCAGGTCCATACAAGTCAGTCAAATCACATTGCATGCAGATGCTGAAAGCACTCTTGCTCTCAGTGCTCTGTGGTCACATTCTTCATCCTGCTTATCCTGACTGAGAGTGTAAGCATAAAAAGACTTCAAGAGAATCAAACTCCAGAAATATGAATTCCTGCTATAATGAGTAATTGGACCCCTGTCTGACCTCATGGACCGAAAAAGACGATATAACATTTAATACTAAGAAAAAATAAATTAAAGGATAACAGTCATTTCTCTAGATTTTACAAAGAAAAAATGAACAGAGTATGAAGTTAATTAACCCCTGAAAAACTTAACCTCCGAAAAACTTAACCCCCAAACCAGAACAAATATAGATTTATTCTTATTGCCCAATCACTCTCTTAACTCCATAAAATCACTTCATATTTTTCCTTCATCTCACTTTCCCTACAGATCCATCTTTCCTCCTCAAGAGAAGGAAACTGTAATATGAATTCAGGAGGCCTGAAAAATTTCACATATGTTTTGTTCCACTTTACAATATGCAAATATATTTTTGTTAAGTTTTGCAACACGTTCATCAATAATAGCAAGCATGGCAAATTTATGCTGTACTTATTGGTAGATGTCATTTTATTTTAAAAGTTTGAGCTAGCTAAGCAAGAGGAGTAACAATCTTAACCAATAAACATTGGCAGGTACTGACTTACGTGAACTGAACTGTTACAGAAAATGTACTGCGATTTCTATGGATCTGTTTGAAAAAAAATAAAAAATCTATATTTCATACAAACAACACAACCTGGAAAACTCACTACACAAAGGAATCATAGGTCCTTCTTTATACTCTCGTTTTGAGAAGTTTGCCCACAACTTCTCCCTGTAATATGTCACAGTGCAGATAAAGAGGTCTTAGTCACCCAGAGTGATTTCATTGCACAGCTGAAGAAAAGGCCAAATCAAATGAAAGTTTGGTAGGACTGGGAAGGAGATGGGTAAACAAAGAAACAGAATGAGTTAGACCTTATTAAAAGCAGTTGCTGTAACATGTCTTATCTTTAGGACTCTTGGACACTGCTCTAGTTCCCTAAAGTAACCTGCGGCTCTATATACAAGAATAGTACCCTCATTCCCAAAGACTACCTGCAAAAACTAAACAATGAGAAGTCTCTGAGATGCATCATTCACATCACATAAATCTCTGTGTGTGCATAAAAGAAGAAGGAATCTGAAAAGACAAACCATGAAACATCCATTTGAAGCATCCTTTCACTGGATGTAACCACTGGAATAAGTCATCTCAAGACAGCAGTTAGACAAAAATAGAAATAGGAGGCTAATGGAAAGAGATTTCTAAAATAAAATTGTCTGAAGGGTAAAATAACGTCCTAGAGAAAAAGGGTGACAGGAAATAGAATGACAAAGTTATAAGGATAATCTACAACTGAAAGAGAGATCATAATTCTTTCAATCTCCCTCTACTTCCTGATTTCGGTTGTGGCCTCAGGGCATGACTACAACACACACAGTAAATAATAAACAATGCAATAGGTCCTAGAAGCATTCTCTATTTCAGTGGAGTTCTTCACCTATGAACATCCTGGAAATAGTTTTTTTTTGCACTGTCATAAATAAATTGAGCCATTTGTTGCTTGACGGGGCCATTCTGGCAAGATTTTTCAGAACGTAAAATAGTCCATGGCTGCTGACAAACATTGGACTTGTCCTTTTGCATGCAATGAAAAGATGACAAAGAAGCTGAATGAACTGAAAAAAAAGAAATGGAATAAACAAACAAACAAACAAACAAACAAGCATATTTATGTTCTTCACTCATTTTAAGTTAGAGCAAAGTTCCAAGCCTGCTACATTTGTAATATAGGAGTTAGGAGTTGGTCAGGCCTGCAAAAATGTTGCCTTCCTAAAAAAATATTAATAAACAAATTCATAATCTCAAATATATAAATTAAAACTCCAGAATATTTTATTTTATAAATATTGCAATACAGAAGTTTTACTAGAAAGGAAGGGAGCTTTCTTATTGGAGTGGCTCTCTAGAACCAGAAGTGCTAGGACTATAGAATATAAGGTCACAAAGGTGTTTAAATGTTTTGCACCACACTAAGGTGTTCTGATGTTGCATTCCTAAAAAAGCAAACAGAAAGCACCTTCACATGTCAGTGCCTCATAATTGGTGACCAACATCATGTAATTGTTTTTTAACCTACATACAGACTCCTTCAGGTACTAGAAAATCTTAGTTCCCTGATGCATAATGGACCAAATTAAACAGGAGAAACAGCAATTGTGATCAGCAGTTGTATCTCTTTCCTGTTGTACTTTGGCAGAATGGGAGAGCAATAAAACCAAATCCTTAAAACCAAATCCTTCAAGCTGGAGAGAAAAAATATTTTCCTTTATCTGAAATAGTCATCCAGTAGAGAAGAGGTGAGCATTGCCTCAGAAACGTCTGTATTTTAAAGCAGTTAATGTAGTTCACGTGGAAAGCATCCTGTGAGGATTCTTCTGATTTAGAGAATTAGATATCCTTGCCCATAATCTCATATGACTTTCACCTGTGTATGCCATACTTCACCAACAATGCCACACTGGTTACCAAAATAACCAGTGCAGGTTGCATTAAAGCTGGAGATCCAAAAAACCCCAAAATCTCAGATGTCTGGTAGCCCACCTGAACATTTATTAAATAAACACAAAGTCCAAGGTCTTCTGTGGTTGATTTGATAGGATTTTCAGTCAACCAAGTGAAAAATTCAGGACCTTGTACAGAAGAAAGTAGGCTTGACTACATGCTTTATAATGGAAAGTTGAATCAAAATGAAAATTCACTGATATTTATTTGTACTGTGGGAACATGCCAATTTCAGTGCATTTCTGGCAGATAGTTTAAATCCACTTCAAGATATAAATATGAGTATGTTCACCAGTCTATCCAAACAGTGTCTGTTTCCCTTTTAAACCTTGTGTGATTTCCAAGCACTAGAGGTTTTCACCTACATAGTAATATTATTTTTTTCTATGATTAGGAATCCAACTTCCTACTCACTTCCAGAAGTGAAAGTTTGTTTCCTTCCTTGACTGAGACATACCACTTTTATATTTACATATTTCTGTAGGTGGGTCTGGCCTTTTTATCTAATCTGGCTGCCCGAAGAGCTCAAAAATCACCAGTCAATGCTCACAATACAGCAAAGCACCCAAATACAAGGTAAAATTATATAATATGACAATCCTGTTGGAAACCTCATAGTAAGAATATGCTGCTCATAGAACGGATAAAGCTGTTCAGAAACATCCCTTCAAAACTCCTCCTGAAACTCTTAGATTCAGTAAAATTAGAACATTTGCAATGAAGTTCAGCTTCACCAAATACCTGCCAAGTCTCTCACTCAGCCCTGCAGCAGTTTAGTTCAGGGTCAGAAATCCCAAAGTTGCCATTGTACATGCCAGCTGGAATGGAAGAGATATAAATAAAACATGGGGAGAGGTGGGGGTGGTGTTAGTGAGGGAAAGTATTTTTTCTTTTCCTGTGCATCCCTTATCACCCTGAACAGGTGATCATACTGCCACACCAACCTTGCTTGTGTCACACAATTTAGGATAAAATAAATGTTTGTGTTCTTTATAGTAGTAGGGCAGATTGCAAATATGAAATTGCATTCATCATGTAATTAGGAAAGTTAGTATACAGTGCAAGCTGAATGTGAATGCTACACCTGTACCCAGGCTGGGGGTACTCAAGCTGTAATCAACCTACCAGTGGTAGCAGTAAATTTAGACAATATTTGAAGGACCCAGAATCCCTGGCAGGTCTGTTATTCACAATCAAAATGTTTACCATTATGGGAATTTACTAAACTGTAATTGTTTTTCCTGCAGTTTTCCATGCCAGGTATATGCTCAAAGCTGATTCATTTTTATGTTTCTGCAAAAATGGCTTGGTCATTTCTGAGAATGATAGCAGAGGAGGGTACATGTATTGGCTGTTCTGAAAGCCTCTTGCATCTTTTACAATGGGAAGTCCAGGTAGCTGAAATGCACCTTACTTGGCATGAGATACACAAAATAGAGAGGGAAAGAACAATAATATCAAAACAGTTAAATAAATCTGCTTCCATTATAGCTGTTTCTTTCTGTGTATGCTGTTCAGGAGAGTAACTTCCAAGAATCTATAGCAGAAATTTATCAGACATTACTCTGAATACTGTATTTCAGGAGGAAAAGAAAATAAGCCTACAAACTTCACCTGGTATTTATGAAGTTGTCTCATCACATTGTCTTCAGGTAACAATAGTAAATTTGTCTGGCATCTTCCAGTTAGTAATAGTGCCCTGATTTAGTATGCCATTGGCATATTAGATCATTACTTAATTGGTTAATAAACAGGTATATTCAATAATCACAGTGGACTGTGCCAAACTGCCAGTCTTCTTCTACAAACATATGCTGTCAATAATGATGATTTACAAGGATCTATTACAAGCAGTTTTAGGTTGCTATGAATTTGTACAGGGTGAGAAAACACGTTCAGGTTTTCAAGATATTCTATGTCTAAGAAGGAAGAAAAGCAAAGTGGCTGGCATAGCACAGGTACTTTCCCTTAACCAAATGGAGAGGGCAATGAAGAAAACAAGCAAACACAAGATCTGTCCAGCTTTGTGAGATATCGAGCCATAGGGATTCTCTGATAACACTGCTAAAAGACTGCATTAGCACAGCCAGAAAATACAAGCAGATAATCAAATGACAGTGAAAATGGTAGGGTGGATAAATCTGGTTCAACAGGGAGTCTTTATTCAGAGGGGCTGATACTGCAGTGTCGTGACGCAGTTCAGCAGGCTGCAGTGAGGCCGGCATGTGGTTCCATGAGAACAATAGCTATTGACTACAGATGGGCACTTCCTCTCCAAAAACACTCCTCGTAGCTCACTGGCGGGGAGGGATACGCAGACATACGCTCCAATCTCCATGGCAACGACTTGCTTCAGTGTGACATCAAGCCCAGTTCAAAACTCCATAGGCGTCAGATAGTACATGCTGTTTCTTTCCTTGAATTAATAATATTGATTTAAAAGGCAGGTTCCATTAACTGTTTCTTCTCTATGCTCAGGGTAATTACTGTCTGTTGTGCCTGTATTATTCCGGTGACTTGAAAACAGGAAGCACAGCATCGAGTTAAATAATTCATGCTGTGCTGCTGCTCACTCTGTTCTTAGAAGCCAAGTTATTGCTAACTGGGCACGGTAATTTCAGCACAGGGGCGATAGGATTACAAAATGTCTAATTGCTCTCTTGTGATAAGATTACTTTTCTGAAAGTGCTTTAATTCTTCCAAACAGAGGCAGACAATAGAGACAAGTGACCAAACAATAACAGCTTGCATGTGTACTGCTGAGATTTTCCTTCTGAAAACAGTGAAAACTACAATTGAGGCTTCACTTCTCTTTATCCCTCCTCTTCCCCTCTCAAAGCAAGCAGTGTGAAGAACTCTTTTCAAAAGCAAACACTCAATCATGAGAGACTGGTGGTAAGGGAGTTCCTTATACTACTCTTTAGGAGCAACCCTTCAGTCAATTATATGATGTTAGTAGGCTCTGCAGGGCTTCCCAGTTAAATCTTCCAAAGCTGCAATGCTGGTAGTCATGATTCAGTGTCTCAGGGTGGTCTTGCTTGTAAAACTGGAGGAAAAAGGAACAGAAATCCCCAGGTTTCTGTGGTGCATGCGGAGTGCCTGAAGGAAAAAAGCCTGAACAACCCAGGACAGTGCCACTTTTTAGTGAGGGCTGGGAAGCAGGGATTTTTTACTATCTAGGCAGAAATATTTTTGGCATTTGAACAAGCTTTTCTGTTCACAAAGGGAAAGCTACTGCTTTGGAGATATATTAGGAAACTGGATATGTGATAACGTTCAAGAATGTCAAAATGGCACTGAGTCACCTGGACAGTAGGTCATCTATTGCCTGAGCAAATGTTCTTACTCACTATGAGAAGTGTTGATTAGCTGACTTATTTGGAAATCTTGAAGCAGAACAGATTTCATGAAGGAACTGGAGGAACCTCTAATTCTGAACTCATAAGGGTGAAAAATGTGTACACCCGATGAACCTCCACACCAAACTAGAAGGTGCCTACAGAACTCAGATTTTTACAGGATTGAGCAGCTAAAAAAGGCAAGAATAGATGTACCACTTCAGACCAAGAAGTCACTTAATCCAGTAAACTTTTCTCAGTACCCATAAGCCTATGTCGGGAGAATGGAAGAAGAGGGCAAGAACAGGCAACTGAGTGCAAGAACAGGGAAGTAACAGCATTTCCCCCATTTTTTTTCCACGTCTGTCTGCTTTCTGTACATGGACATGTGTAAACTTGACACACTTAGTCTATTTAGAAATCTCTTCTTTTTGTACTAGTTCCCCTGAAAGCAAATGCACATTTTCATTCACAGCATCCTTTGGAAAGAAGTTGAATAGACCTTATACTTATTTCTAAAGAAAGCTATTTTCCTTGTTTTGTTTTGAAACTGGCACCTACTAAATTTATTCAAGAGCCTCTGGTTTCTGAACAGGCAGTGAAGTCTCAATGTCTGTGACATCCTTATATGTAACTCAGAGAGGAGAAGGAGAAGGCAGTCTGGATTGCTACCTGAGTTTTGGTGGATATGTAAGCCCATGTGTCTGCATGTAGGAGAAGTTTAGATGGATAGAATCTGTTTGTATCTTCCAGTATGTTGAGCAATAGGATTAGTCAGAAAAGTTCCCTTATCACAGATGTTAGTGATCCGCCTTCACCATGGAATTTTTCATGGTGAATGTCACCATGACATTCTTTCAGATATCCCCAAGCTATTGTGTAATGCAGGGAGTTAGGCGTTTTTGTAAGAGTCTGTAAGAACAAAACCTAGCACATGGGACAACAGTCAAAAAGGCTAGGAATACAAGAAACTACAGTGTATTCCTTTCACTCTTTTTTCCCTCTATGAGAGTATTGCAAAGCTGCACAACTGAATCTAATGATGTCTTTTCTAAATTCAAAAAATGATTTAGTTAAAGGATTAATCTACAAAGTGTGATACTACCATGACTGGGACAGTGGGGACTTCTTGTTTATGTGAAAAGCAAAGATCCAAAATTGGTCAACCTTAACTGTGGAGAGACATGACCATTTAGAGAATCAGGTTGTGCTGAAACACTGGATGCCAGGTCTGTATTAAAGGGGGAGGGAAAAAGATTGAAAATTTACCTAGGTTACCAAAAAAATACGTCTGGAATTTTTCAGTTCAAGCAAGATTGGATGTAGCCCTGAACAGGAGTTCTGTTTCATCTAACACTGGTCATCTAAAAGGGAGGCATTTGGTTTAGTCTGGAGTTTCTCCTAAGCCATAAAAAGTGCCTTGCACAGAAAGACAAGTCAACCCCTCACATCTAAGTCCCTGTTTAGGGATGGGGTAAGAGGAGCCCACTTTTCTTCACTTCTGCCAGTCTCTAGAGCAGGTCCAGGACTACCTTTCTATGCATAGAATTTCACTGATGTTAAACGTCCATTATTCAGATGGTCTCACAATTGTGCATCATGAATTATAACTATGCACAGGCTGAAAAATATAATGGTCAGCTAGAAAGAAACCAGAAGTTATTACTGGTCTCCAGGAAAAAAATGCAAAAAATCCTGAAGTATTCACTCTAAGGCAGAAAAAAATCAAAACCACTTCCACGAATTTGTTGGCCAAGCCCTTCAGTCAAGAGCACCAGCTTCTCATCACCATAGAGATTCAGAGCAACCCTGCAGAGAAGGACTTGGGGGTGTTGGTTGAGGAGAAAATGAACATGAGCCAGCTTCAGTGTGCGCTCATAACCCAGAAAGCCAACTGTATTCTGGGCTGCATCAAAAGGAGCGTGACCAGCAGGTCAAAGGAGGTGATCCTGCCCCTCTACTCTGCTCTCGTGAGACCTCACTTGGAGTATTGTGTGCAGTTCTGGTGTCCTCAACATAAAAAGGACATGGTAGTGTTGGAACAAGTCCAGAGGAGGGCCACGAGGATGATCAGGGGACTGGAGCACCTCCCATATGAAGACAGGCTGAGAAAGTTGGGTCTGTTCAGCCTGGAGAAGAGAAGGCTGCGTGGAGACCTCATAGCAGCCTTCCAGTATCTGAAGTGGGCCTACAGGGATGCTGGTGAGGGACTCTTCATTAGGGACTGTAGTGATAGGACAAGGGGTAATGGATTAAAACTTAAACAAGGGAGGTTTAGACTGGATATAAGGAAGAAGTTCTTTACTGTGAGGTTGGTGATGAACTGGAGTGGGTTGCCCAGGGAGGTAGTGAATGCTCCATCCTTGGCAGTGTTCAAGGCCAGGTTGGACGAAGCCTTGGGTGGCATGGTTAACGTGAGGTGTCCCTGACCATGGCAGGGGGGTTGGAACTATATGATCTTAAGGTCCTTTCCAACCCTGACTATTCTATGGTTCTATGATTATATGATTCCAGGTAGCATGCAATGTAAAACTTCAGTGTGTATTTCATTTGTGGCATGGACTCACTGCACATGTGGTGTATATAACCCGTGGTGGTGATTCCCCCCAGCCACATGTAGCATGAGAAACAGTTCTGTGGTGTTTGGCATCACACCTACTACGCACTGGCAGCTGCGAGCCGTGGCTATCTTTCAAACTTGGGATTAGGACCTGGGCACTGTGAGGGGTTGTTGTTTTCTTCATAACTCAGAGCAATTGGCATTTCTAAAAATGGATTGTTGAAATGTGCTAGTCATAACATTCTGTTCTCTTCTCCTCAACTTCATGAAGCACATGCTTAGTTCAGCCACTCTGCCTAAATGATTTTTACTGTGGAGATCTCAGTGTCTTTCCCTCGGCTTTCTGTCAGTGGTACTGACTGAGTACATGTGGCTTTGGAATTAAAAATCAGAATCACCATAAACAAATTCAAGGAAAGGAAAAAGATATTAAATATTGTTTTCTCTTTTATGTGCACCCTTACACATGTATGTGTGTGTATATATATATTTTGAGTGTGTATATATATATATACACATTTGGAAGTTGAACTCTGTGATCCTTATAGGTCTCTTACAACTCAAGATATTCTATGATCTATGATATATATACAGACATATATAACTAATAAGAATTCTTCCATTTCTATTTTTCTATTCTTTAACACCCCATACCCTCCGTATACACTATCACTAGAAAGAAAATCATCTATTAAGAAAACAGATGAAATATAAAAATGCAGATAAAAATGGTAACAATGAGAAAATATTCATAACTTTTAAAGACAGTTTAAAGATTGATGTACTAGCTAACAACCAGAAATACAAGAGAGCTTAGCACTTTCATACAATTGAGCTATCTAAAGGATGCAATGCAGTATGAAAAAGAATGAAGCTGCTTATTTGAAAATACATGCATAGGGAGGAATACATCTGCGAGAATAGTGAGGGAGGTGATGCGAAGGCTAGAAGTGAAATTTTTATATCTGCTTTCTTGTGAAATTTATATCATTAGAATAAAGTGGTCCAAATGTTATCCTAAGATGCATCCAGTATTAGAATTCATGGAGAGAGCTGACTTGTTCCTTGCACAGGGTAGCATAGCTCAGGAGCTGACTGCACTGTCAGTCATCAGACAACAGTGTTATAGCCAAAACAGTTATAGGCATGTGAGAAGGATAGGTTTTGTAAGAAGTAGTAGTATCTTTTTTCAGGTCACCTGACATAACAGGAAGCAATGAACAAGATTCCAAGGATAAGTCTTTCAGAGCAGGATAACTGTCTCTATTGTCTTTATTTATGTGATGTAGAGTTGCTTTTGTAAGATTTTTATGGCACTTACAATTGCAGCCAATTAATTTATGAAATATTGTTTAAATAATGCTGATTAATAATATATTCTAACAATATTAGCATAATAATATTATAATTGCCTAAAGTTATGTGATCTGCAGTAAAAGACTAAGCAAGTGGAAACATATAAGAGAGTGGTTGAACCTCAACAGGATTATACAGACAAAAAAGACATGGAGATAAGATCCTGAAACAAAAGACATTGGATATGCCTTCAAATTTGGACTGCCTTCTGCTAAGGTGTGTCAAGATTGATATAAAAATTATGTTTCAGTTCTCTGCAATAAGTAATCTGACTACAGCTAGAAGAAAAGATCCTCACAACAGTTTATTTTTAATATGTGTTTGTCGTGGTTTAAAACCAAACCCGCACAGCTCGTTCACTAACTCCCCCCCTTGCTCCCCCAACTCCTGGAGAGTTCAGAAGGAGAATCCAAAGAATGTAGCCCCCATGGATTCAGATAAGAACGGTTTAATTGCTAAGGTATAACACAAATAATTACTGCCACTACTACTACAAATAATAATGATAAAGCAAACAACAAGTGAAGAGAATACAACATCTCACCAGCCACCGACCCATAACTCGCCCCAGCCTGCCTGACCAAGCACCGACCAATACCTCCTCCATCCCCCCAGAGCTCCAGCCCTTCTGGGTCTCTCCCGGTTATCTCCTGGGCATGACGTGCTATGGTATGGAATACCTCTTTGGCTAGCCTGGGTCAGGTGTCCTGTCTCTCCTTCCTCCCGGCCTCCCCTCCTCCCTGGCAGAGCATGAAGCTGAGAAAAGGCCTTGGACACACCAAGCATTTGAGCAGTAACTCAAAACATACTTGCTATCAGCAAACATTCTCAGCCCAAGAGTCAAAACACAGCACTGCACCAGCTACCAAGAAGGAGAAAAATGACTGCTACTGCTCAAACCAGGACATTATTTTAACACTGATTTTCTGAGGCATATACACTTTAACTTCTTGTGCATTTTTCTGTCAGACCGCACTTACTACATTTTGCATTATTGATTAATTTTCAGCAAATTGGAAAGAGAAATTGAACTCTCAAAGATAATAAAATTTCTGCAGGTTTCATGAAGAATATTGTCTGGTTGAAGGACAATGCCAGGAAGAGAAAGAAAGGCAGAATTCATCTGTTATATGTCTTGTTTTGGCAGCAGAATGCATGTACCTACTGGCCACTCAGCCAATCATACTGACTGGCAAACAGAAACATGCACAGCTTTGGGTAGTCACAGCTAATGACTAATTTCATCTGTTATGTGGTTCATGGAACAACCTACTCTTATAGCTTTAACTACAGAATTGTTGTAATACAAAAAAAAAAAAGGGGGAAAATTGTCAGTACAGAAATATTGAAAACATATGTTATTCTCCACTGTCTGTCTGATTCAGTTTTATGTTACAAATAGCCTTCAAGATATATGGAAGCTCCTGAAGGCAGTTTTATGTACCATGATATCCTACCAAACACAGTGCCAAAATGCCACAGGGGTATATTCAAATTTCAGTATTAATGATTTTTATTAAGTTATAAACTAAGGCTCGACATCACTGGAAAGTAAAAGCAACAATCGTGCTGTGTCTTTAGTTTCTGGTTTAGGAACACTGTATAGTTCTCAAAGAGTGAGGTTTCAAAAGAAGCAACTGATAATACAGCTGCCTGATGTTGGAAGCTGATCTGAAATCTGTGTTCAACCCTCATGGTGCTCCTGCCCAACCCCCAACCCCATGATTGCACTGTACCACCAAGCAATCAGACACCACAAGGACTGATCTGCTAAAAATCAAACATTTTCCAGGGGGTTTGTCTTTTAACAGGATGAAGTCCATAATCTGGATGACCACAGTGAAGAATTTGGAAGTTCTCATTCTGGAGCAAAGGAAGAGTAGGACTTTGTTCCTTTCAGTGGCAACCCAGCCTTAGGTGACAAAACTATGGCTCTGAGATAATTCAGGAAACCACTTTTTGCTCTGTTTGGCCTTAGCACTTTTCTGGAGAAACACCTTGCAAATCAGGACTGCAGAAAAGGTGCTAAGAACATATATCTCCCTGATTTGCAATCAGCCTAGAATCTGCATCATATTCCCTGTACTTTGAATGGGCTGAAATGGCCCCTGAGCTCTGAAGAGGCATTCAGCTAGGCAGAGCATTTTATTAGCATGTGAGAAAGAGGCTTATATGGGAAGGGTGATCCTTTCCTAGACAAAAAAAAAAAAACAGGTAAAAAAATAGAGTGAATACAGATTCACAAATACCTCAGCTACAGCAGACGGGAGCATTGATTTGGTTCCATTTTTTGTTATGGACTGCAATCTGGACCAAATACTTCCTTAAAATGAGCTAGAAAGTGTGCTGCTTTGGCACAATGTAAAAAAAAAATATGTTAATCCCAAAATTTTAGCATTCACCTGAACATATTGACTATTCCCTTATAACTTAGTATTTAGTGTTGCATATACGAATTTTAACACTGCAATAAATCCTGGCACTATAAATAAACTGACTCCCAGATCCTGACTTCTTAAAAGCACAATTCTATTCAACATATTCTTAACAATATGTTGTCCTTGAAAGCCTATTTTAAAGCTTTTCTTTCAGTACAGGTTTTCTTCATTCAATGTTTTGTTACAGGAATGCGAGCTCCTAATGACAGCGGCAGCAAGGGCAGAGAAGAGATTTTTTGCACAGTTTTTTTTTGTTTGTTTGTTTTTTTGTACATATAAACATCATTGAATGCCGGCAATTTCGTTTGAAGGACGAGAAGAGGTCTTCAGATCCTCACACAAAGTGCTAGGAAATTGTACTTACAGTATGTGCTTGTCTGCCCACTCATCCCTTACTTTTCCTGTCTTTAATCAGACCTTGTTGTTACTGAGTAACAGTTTCTCTGCTGCAGAAATAAAAAGAAAAAAAAAAAAGCCAAAACAAACAAAGAAACCCTACTGTAAATTATTAGGACTCTGGGATCTTCAGGTAATACAATTTCCCTTTAAAGTCATATTACATCCCATTCCTCAGACAGTGCAGGGAATGAGACAGGAAAAGCCCCCCATTTTTAGAAGAAATCCCTTTTAGGTATCACAGCTGTGTGAGCATGGCCAAGATGTGTACACCGTAGAGGTCCCACACGGACATGGTGGGCACGCCTCCAGCTGGGGGCTTCCAATAAACCCCAGGGAAATGCCCCAATCACGTTAAGCAGGCAGGCAGTCGCTGGAGATTGCCTTTCCAGCTCGGATTTCTCCTTAAGGAGAAGGGGGAGGAAGGAAGGGTTCTGAATTATAAAGGCAGAATGGGAAGCCCCTGAAGTGACAAAATGCTGAATTATTCATTGTGCAGTTTCTAATTGTTCTTGAAGTTAGCAGTACCATTTGTAGCTAAATCAGCTCAACGTTGCTGTTTTCCCTTTCTCTCCCTCCTTCGTTACTATTAGAGAAAAGAGGTAAAAGTAAAGACATCCCTGAAATGCTCATGCCAGTCCTGCTGCAGCTCTTGCAGTGAAGTGAGCCAGAACTGAGAACCAAATGCACACTAAAAACTAAATGTTGCCAGTTACTCATAGGCATACATTATAATTTCAATTCCAGTATTTAATAGTTTCTCATTAAGGGTCACCGCAATTGCTATTCTAGATCAGACCAATCTAACTTGGTGTCCTATTTTTCACAGTTTGTAGCTAGCAGTAAATGCTTCAACAGCAGTGAGAAACCTGTGCTGGACAATTGTGGACTAACCTGTCTGTGAGGGAAATATTTTCCTATCCTTCATGAGCTAGTGGCTGGACAACGCCTGTATGTGTAGCAATATACATAGCATTAAAAGAAGAGAATCACAATTACACATTATATTATCCCAATTAACCTGCAGTTCGTTTGAATAGGACTGAAGACTTGGTCATAGTGACATAAGACAATAACTGTTCATTCCATAAATTAAGTCTGCAGTTCCTGTGTGAGGAAAAATTACGTTTTAAATGGGCATTTTTGGTTTTGGTTTGTTGTTGTTTTTTTTTTTTACTAATTTTAGCTAATTAGGGACGTCCACTTGACAATGTCTTTGTGTAATAATTTGTAATAAAGATATCATGTGACTTTATTACACATTCCTTTATCATTTTGCATCTTGAAAATATATATTTTTCTCATCTAAATTAACTATTCCCAACCTTTGAATCCCACATTTCTGTTTTCTTTCCAAATAATTTCTGTCATTTGGCTCTGAATTCCTTCTGATTTTACTGTAGCTTTTTGAGATTGGAAGATTAGAACTCATTGATTCATGTAATGGCATTATACATGCTAGCATGTTGTTTCCTTTTTGACCACCAATGCAGAATGAGCAAAGGTCAATTAATATGACACCACTGCTTATCCTTCCGATCAATATTGCCTCATTGTTTCCTTGTTCCCCCACATCTGCCTGTCTGCTGTTATACTCAGATTGCAAGGTCTTTCAGGCTGGAGACTTTTTTCTTTATCTGTGTAATGAATGAGCACAGTAGGTACCCAATCAGTGTTTGAAGATTCTTCTGCAATACTAATAGTTAATATACAAATGACAAATAATAAAGGGTTCATATTGGGGCCCCAGTTTTATATTTTTTTAATTTTATTTTTCTTAGAGCCACTTCAGCTCATTTGGAACCCAGCAATTTGTATAAATCAAATTATTTACTGGAATATTCATTACTTAGCGTTTTTCTTTATGGAATTTCGTTTGCCATCAAGCTGCACATCCAACTCATTATATTCCCTGCATCTATTAAATACAAAGTCTCAGATAGATCTTCTGTCTTGGGAAGTGCCTTTGCTGTAGATAGCTAGAAGCTAGGAGGATGTGCTGGTAGAAATACTAGCGTTTGCCTTTCTTCTTAGTATGCTTTTCCCCTATATTAGGGAATGGTGAATTAGAAATAAGGTACTGGACCAAGCTGATTTAGGAGCTGACCCAGTATAGCTCTTCTAATGTTTTTGGGTCTTTCTGAATTTTCCTGAGTTTGTTAATCTTAGTAGCTCTGTTTTACAGATTTTGCCAACTCATTGTTCCTTCCTTTTACATGAATATTTTTAACCCTATGTAAAAGAAATTAAAGGTCAGGCACCTTCTAATTTTTTTCTGTTACCTACTTTTTAATCTATGATAGTACTTTTCCTGCAAACCAGTCATTATCTAGCTTCCTTAAATTCTTCGTGTGTGGGATTTTGTTTTGCTTACTGTTTTGTTTACATACACAGGGTACTCTTTGGGACCAAAACCGCATTGTACTCACGTGTGAAGTCAAGCTTGTTTTTATCTTCCTCACACCAGGAAGTTTTATAAATTATATTTTAATAGCTGTTTCAATCAATGTACCTATAATTTAAAGAAATCTTGTCAGCATTCAGTGTTCAAGATCTTTCTCAAAGAAATTTTAGGTAGATGGAATTCAGACTTACAAAAGATTTTAATTAGAAGTTGCAAACCTCTGTAACACACTCAGCAGCTTCACTTGCAAACTCCAGAATTCAGACACACACAGAGTCATATGCTCAGGAGCTGCTCCTCATCAGTCTATTTATTTCTCTGAGTACTTTTGTTTCTGACAGTACCTGAACGGTATTTTTTTTCCAGCAACAATTCTCTGCAAGGGTAGAAATAATTTGTCTTCCCTATAATGTTCTTTTTGATTGTTTCTCCCTGACATTCATGTAAACCAACCAATTAAATCCTTAGAAGCTCTCTTGTTTACAGTTTATTTAGCTATTTGCTATTCAAAATCCATCTTATCACTCTGACTTTTCATCTTTTGTTTTATGCATGACATTACTTGAGTTCCATAGTCTGAAAGACATCTGTTTGACTGGAGTCATCTTGAGAGCCTTGCTTGGTACCCATGCTACCTTCCCTTCCAAAACACAGGTGCTTAAACTTTTGACTGCTTGCCAAGGCTGTACACTGTTTGCCATTTATTATCTGTCATTACTTTACATCCAGCATGGTCTCAGGATCCCAGAATTGTCCGCTGTCAATGAACAAGAATGGGTTCAACAGTGAAGAGCCATACACAGAGACTGTACCTCAGAACTACATGGTAATATACAATGACAGGTATCATCTTCATGTCTGTAATGTGTTATTCATGAAAAGTCTTTAAAGAAGCAGAATTTTGAAGTGTAACAACTCTCAGCACTGTGACAGATTTAAAGACACAGTTTTTACTTTGCTTTTAACTCCAAGTTTACTGACAGTGAACACTGGTTTCTGCCTGGAAGGGCTGCTCTACTTTACTGGTCCAAAAGTTGGGCAGTTTGAAGTGCATCAGTAGGTTTCACTAAATTGACTAGATTTTCTCTAAATTAGCATATTCTGACTCTGCAGGTTGTCCATTAACCGATTCATTAATTAGAGGAAGGTTGAGCACTACCTACTGTTACAAAGCAGAGTTTATTATGAGTGAAGATAATTAAATAGATAAGTATGAAATCACTCAGAGCACCATGAAGATGCTTCCCTAGAGCACTTCCTACCTTGGGCAGCTTAAATTAAGAGAGTAAAGATAATTCTTTCTAACTTCAAAATTATATTTTATTTTAAAAAAAATAATTTTTTATACAGGTTTAGGAAAAGGTGACTTGAAACGCTGCTGACATTAAGATGAAAATATTCTTGAGTACTGAAACTTTTCTTCCTCATCTTTTGTTGTGCTGACCACAGTTCTACTAGCTACATCTACACCAGTAAATTAAGTAGGCTGTGGATTATTCTGTGAACCCGAGGCCAGCTGGCACCACATAGCCCATATCAGTCCATAGAGCTAAGCCATCTTCCCTCCCAAAACAAAGTAGCCAAGTCCAAATGGCCTGTTAGGAATGATTCCCTGTCCCTGGTGACTCCCAGACTGTGCCCAGGCACAGCTTGCACAGTCCAAAATCAAGTTAGGGATCATACTAACAATTAACAGTACAGCTAATCACAGAGAGCTCTTGAACCCATGCCTGAGTTCTTTAGCTACCCAGCACAAGCATAGTGATTGTGTTTCCAACAGAACTGAATAAATGATACTTTTGATATATTCACAGTCTTCCCAAATAAATAAATATATGCATGCATACATATATACATACATACAGTGCTTAATTCTTTAGAATACAAAGGAATGACCAAAACCCCAAGATGAAATTAACAATTTATCTGGCTCTACAACATCTAGCTAGATTACCAGCTTCTCAGAAGTTATTATTTATTAACTGTAGGAAAAACAAACAGGAGCAGTAATTCCAAAGCATATATTCATTGAACACAAAAGTATATATTTTCTTCTACTGCTACCTACAATGACAAAGAACCTGATTTCAAACAGCAGTTCAGCTGGAAACAGTCAAGAAGTTACAGGTTCACTATCAGAGAATTACCAGCCATCAGCTGATCTGCAAAAACCCAGTGGTTGTGAAAGACCAGGGTTGAGGTTTGGTATATCAAAACCCTGGCTTATCAGGCCAGAATTCATACTGTATGAACTGTCTGTCTTGGTAGGTCACTATTCCACAAAGTGAGGTGCCTCATAGAACTTATTTTGTTTTCCATGAGGTTTTAGGTTCATAACATACACTGAAAGCAAGTGACTATGGATCATTACTTAATGGGAAGTAAGAAAATAGAATAAAACCCTCCAGATTTCTCTCAATTTCATCATGTTTCAACAGCTTTAAGGCAGACTTTCAGACTAAGGAGGAATAAGATACTTGATTACAAATGGAGCTGAGTGAGAAACAGGTTTTCCAGTCTGTAAAACATTGACATGGGTCTTTTGGTTCCAGACTGAATAAAGTGCAGAATACCTTACAAAGCCATAGAGAAGAGGAAGCCAATGTGCAGAAAAGATAATAGCTTGGGCACTGACCCTGTGAGACATCTAAGAAGTTGCTATTAATCCGAGAGAAGAAGAATTTCCTCTCACCTATCATACCTCAGGCATATCTCCTAAACACCAGACTATTTGCTTTCTCAAGTTTGGACCAAAAATATGTTCCCTTCCAAAAACTTATTTTTTCAGATGTACTGCTGGAAGAAATAAATTTCAAAATTGTGATTGTGAAATTTTATATTACTGAACTGACATTTTCCACACAGAGACAATGTTGCCTTGCTGTAGTAACAAGTCTGTATTATTTTCGGTTGCTGAAGAATTTCACTGTGCAAAGTGCATTCGCCACATACTTTACCCTGAAACACTGAAAAAATTGATCAGCTATAAATGTCAACACAATCAATATCTAATTTCTTTAATGTTGTGCAGAATGAAAATAATTAGAATAGCAAAAGGGATTGTTGCTTCTCTTTGCGTTCCTCAAGTCATGAACGTTAACAAAGCCTGTGAAGAAAGACACAACACCTGTGTTGTACAATGGAATGGCAAACAGCAGTTTAAAATTATTCAGGATCTTTCTTATTCAGACTTCTGAAGTATCTTCCAGTTCAATATTTTCTTTTTTTTTTTAACTAATTTCTACTTCCTTTGCAGTACTATTTCTTAGATTTCTAACAATCTGATCTCTTTTGTTTCTGTGGATGTTTGTTATTCTCTTGGTACTTTGAGCTCTCTTTGCTCTTTATTTCAGATGATATTCTACTGGAAGAGACATGTACTCAGACAGGAGATGTCCAAGAAATGACTGGTAATTTCAGAAGTAATAGAATCATAGAATCATAGAATCATAGAATAGTTAGGATTGGAAAGGACCTCAAGATCATCTAGTTCCAACCCCCCTGCCATCAGCAGGGACACCTCACACTAAACCATATCACTCAAGGCTTCATCCAACCTGGTCTGGAACACCACCAGGGATGGAGCATTCACTACCTCCCTGGGCAACCCATTCCAGTAACTTACCACCCTAACAGTAAAGAATTTCTTCCTTAGATCCAATCTAAACCTCTCCTGTTTAAGTTTCAACCCATTACCCCTTGTCCTATCACTCCAGTCCTTAATGAATAGTCCTCCCCAGCATCTCTGTAAGCCCACTTCAGATACTGGAAGGCTGCTATGAGGTCTCCACGCAGCCTTCTCTTCTCCAGGCTCAACAGCCCCAACTTTCTCAGCCTGTCTTCATAGAGGAGGTGCTCCAGTCCCCTGATCATCCTCGTGGCCCTCCTCTGGACTTGTTCCAACAGTTCCATGTCCTTTTTATGTTGAGGACACCAGAACTGCACAAAATACTCCAAGTGAGGTCTCACGAGAGCAGAGTAGAGGGGCAGGATCACCTCCTTCAACCTGCTGCTCACGTTCCTCTTGATGCAGCCCAGGATACCGTTGGCTTTCTGGGCTGTGAGTGCACACTGAAGCTGGCTCATGTTCGTTTTCTCACTGACTAACACCCCCAAGTCCTTCTCCGCAGGACTACCATGAATTTCCTTTTTGCCCAACCTGTAGCTGTGCCTGGGATTGCTCCGACCCAGGTGTAGGACCTTGCACTTGGCATGGTTAAACTTCATGAGGTTGGCATCAGCCCACCTCACAAGTGTGTCAAGGTCCCTCTGAATGGCATTCCTTCCCTCCAGCGTATCAACAGAACCACACAGCTTGGTGTCATCGGCCAACTTGCTGAGGGCACACTCAATCCCACTGTCCATGTCAGCGACAAAGATGTTGAACAAGACTGGTCCCAACACCGATCCCTGAGGGACACCACTCATTACTGGTCTCCAGCTGGACATTGAACCGTTGACCACAACTCTTTGAATGCAGCCATCCAACCAGTTCTTTATCCACCGAGTGGTCCACCTGTCAAATTGATGACAACACAATCTAATCATTAATGGCCTCTTTTTTTAATTTATTTTTTTTAATCTATTCATGTTGGATTTTCTGTTCATGAAAAAGGAGACTTGTCATTCCTTTTGTCTGAGGGAAGGAAGAATCCTAAAAAATTATTCATACAAAATGAATGATAAAGAGCTAAGTTTCTGATTCTAATGATATCTATCTCAGGACTTTCTAGGGTTTCTTTAATAGAAAACTCTTTATATACCCTAGAATAAGAAAATAATAAATTTCTAACAGTTATTATTTAAACATTTCTGAGTCTATGAAACAATAATTTTGACATATTTGAGACCACAAATATCAGTCCAAAGAAAAATGTTCATATATTTCTCAATCATTTAGATTATGCAGAGCTAGCTATACCTAATTGACTATCATGATGAAAACAGCAACAACAAAATATACAAGTCATTTCATTTGGTAAAGCCTGGAGAAGACAAAGCTGCTTGGAGACCTCATAGCAGCCTTCCAGTATCTGAAGGGGGCCTACAGGGATGCTGGGGAGTAGTTATAGGACAAGGGGTAGCCTGTTAAAACTTAAACAGGGGAAGTTTAGATTGGATATAAGGAGGAAGGTTTTTACTGTAAGGTGGTGAGGCGCTGGAACAGGTTGCCCAAATAAGTTGTGAATGTTCCATCCCTGGTGGTGTTCAAAACTGGGCTCGATAGAGCCTTTGGTGACATGGTTTAGTGTGAGGTGTCCCTGCCCATGGCAGGGTAGTTGGAACTTGATGATCTTAAGGTCCTTTCCAACCCTAACTATTCTATGATTCTATGATTCTGAAGCAGTTTATTAACCTCTGATTGCATGTGCATTTTAAGCTGTGCCCTAGTCTAGGGGATAAGTTAAGGATATCTCATTCTAAACCAGTAAAAGAAAAGTTCCTAAATGATAAAAACCAGCAAAAAAGTTCCAGGTAAAGACCTGTACTGTATATTTCTCTAAATTACTTTTTGGTCTTCAATAATTTAAATGCTCTCAGTAGCAACGAGGCATTTATAGTTGTTGGAGACCTGACAAGTGAAATCTCTTCTTTCATTCGGTGCTCAGCTCCTTTTTTCATAATAATTCAGTATTTCAAGCTTAAAGGAATTAGAAGGAGTATAGGACAATAGGTACTTTTAAAATACTCTGTATATGCCAGTCACCAGCATTAAATTGTGTATCATTCAAATGGCAATCTATAATGTGTTAACAGTTCTATAAGACATTCCATGCAGATTTATCAGTTCTATTGTGATTCATTCAAAACACATAACATTTTTGTGGGTTCCCATGCTCTTTGACGTTATTGAAGCAGGTAGATAGCCTTATCCAGTATATCTGCACTAAATGCATTATATATGCCATTTCCACTTACATCTTCCTCCAGTATTTAATTCTACTATTTGCAATATTGCCAACATTATCAATGTCATAATATTTTTATGTAAGTTATACTGACAGATAATGACCTCAATTAAGCAAACAGGAAAACATGAAAAGAGCATTATGATTAGATTAAATAACCGTGGTAAATGAGTGAGCATCCCATGCCTAAATCAAAGGCTTCTGCTTGTTCTGACAAAATCAAACATTAAAGTATTCCTATCTAATTTTCTAGTATATTGAATAGTATATAGAATGTTTTGCCAGATAAGGTATACGAGATCAAATTGTATCAGTATCAGTTCAGTATTGTGACTCCAGCAGTCGCTGTTATCATCTGATGGAGAGCCGAAAAAAATCATTGACAAAAAATGAAAGGGAAGACAGAAAAAAACATCAATAACCATTAGAAGTTTATACTGTATAAAGATTTATAACTTCCATTTTGTTCCAAAAATGCGTGTATTTATAGTTCAAAGATTATGCTCCTTCATACTTTATACTTTATTTTTTAAAATATACATGCTTATAGTTGTGAAAAAATTAAATAATCTTTTAAAAATTTCACTATATTCTTGACCTCTGTGATCTCTCAGGGTTTTACACTAACCTTCTTTGAATCAGTCATCATTCCTCTTACACTGACTTGATGGAAGAAGGTATCTGAAAGTTTCCGATATCATTATTTTTAACACATTTTGAACAATATGCTAAATCTTTGAGTTTTACCCAAACTTGAATATAACTGGGAAACACATGGAAATATGCTTGTCTTTTTTGCCAGCTCTGGATAAGTTTTCATTCTTGCAAGTGTGACATACTAAGCAAGGTATTTAATATCTACTGGTTGCCTGGCCAGTTAATTTTTTTTTACTGCAATTATAGTTTTCGCAAGTTTTTGACACAACTATGCAACCATGCTTATGTCTGGCATATAGTAAAACATTATATAGGATAAATAACTACTAATGATCAGCACTTAAGTAACTTTTCAAAATCCTACATTAACTGATTAATACACAGCACTTGCATTGGAAGTGTAATTTCTTCATAATAAAGTCACAATGTACCTTCTAGAAAGTTGTGCTGTAATTTCGTAGAGCTCTTTGATATTCATTATTTGGTATAAACATCTGTTTTTCCCAACTGTTCCAAAACACAGTCAACACTTACTTGCTTTATTTGCAAAGCAGCTAATCAAGAATAATTGATACCTTCTATTTAAAGTAATTAAGGTTAAATTCTTACAAACTAAAGCAAATGATAAAACTCCTACTGACTTCAAAGAGGGGCCATATTTCTTCTCTAGAATTCCTTATGAGTTTAGACCTAGAAAATCTACTCTGAGCACCTTCTGCCTAATAATCACAACAGCAAGAATATATATTCATCAGAGTTTCCTGAAGGAATACCATACCTGACCAACCTATTTCCATTGTTTTTATGTGTCCAAACCCAAAATATTCTGTCTTCTTATTTAGACTACCACAACACTCTCCATCTTTTTTCTATAGTAATAGATGACATTTGCAACATAAGTAAAAATATACAAAAGTCTTATATACATGCCTATTTGCTTATAAAACTTGCAAAACTGATGCTAAAAAATAACACTTCATTTACAAAGTCAAGCTTTCCAGATTTGAATAATTCTATAAATCAAGTTGTCTATGCATTCGTAATTCATCTCTCCATTATATATCTAGTACAAGAAATGTTTAATTTTAGTTAGCAGAATATTTTCTATAAAACTGGAAGGTCAGTAAACATTAATTCTTGAGAAGTGCTGGTGTTTAGTAATATGCAGCCTACACAGGGCTATGTGTGTTCAAATATCATTTACCAATAGTTTGCAGAAAACAAATTCAGAATAAAAAGTTTGGTATAACTCTTCAGCAATACAAAGGAACCCTATGGCATAACCAAGAAGGGATTCTGCAGGTCCTAGTAAAGACAAGATTTAATTGTATTACTCAAAGGCAGTCTTTGTGCGGTTCCTGAACACATCTGTAATGTACTCGTCAACGTCTATACAAATGAACTAATTAGTTCATATTCCTTAAAAATACAATGTTAGCTGAACTGTAATGTGACTTCAAATGATCATACAGGTAAACCAGTAAGGTGGATTATTTGTCAGAACAAAGTAAAAGGTTAAGATCTCATTGTTAAATGTATAGTCTTCTTTAACAGCCCTGCACCCTTTAACATATTTTTCTTTTCAATGTGTTCAGTCACCTGGCACTTAAGAAAATCAAAAAGAAAAAAAGGGGGGGGGGGGGAGAGAGAGAAGTTATTTACATCTGTTTAAGTTTAATTTCAGGCAATTTATGCCATGATTGATTGATAATATGGAATGCCTTTGCATCTGTTTCTACTTTCATAGAAATGTAGAAACATAGTTGTAAAGAAGAGTTTAAAATAAATGTGTCTAACCAGGTTAGCTTTCGCTGGTTTTCTTCTTTATAATTCAGTCAAGTGCAAATTGAACCATTCAGCAGTCTGAGATCAGATCTCCACCATAGAGTTGAAAGAGTGAGCAAAAAATAAAATTCCACTCCAGTACTCTGACCCTAATAATTATTTGTTCAAATCCTACAACACTGTACGTGAAAAACAAAACACAACAAAAACAAACCTGTTGCTTCCTAAAGAACTACTCCAAAACTGTTTTTAAACATGCAAATAAGATTGCATGCAATAGCAAGCAGTGTTAACTGCTTCCTAATCAAAGCAAATATTATCATTTTCATCTTGAAGATTTTTTTAAGATAATTTTACATATATATAATAAAATCAGAAATACATTCTTCAGCAAAATGGATATAAGAATAATTGTGTGTACAAGTATAGTAGAGATTGGTTTCTTGGCTCCCTGATTTGGGCCCCAAGTAGAACAAGATTTAAAATTGCCCTTTTTCTGAAAGATTTGTGCTATTCAGAAAAGGCAAAAAATTGTGAAATAAATGAATCTTGAAAATAGTGTTTTATATTAAGCAAAAGCGTATGAAAACAACTTCTCTCAGGAGACTGCTGATGCATCCAAACTGGCACTTACAGTCAGCTTTGTCAGCTTTGGACACTCAGATTTAACTTGGACACTTAATGAGTAAAGTGAGTTTGAATGCGAAGAATTTCCTTTTAACCCACTCCAACCTTACTAGAATCCCCAGATATATATTTTTTTTGCTTTATCTTTTCTTACATCATGAGACATCTCTGATGTTTTCCAAGATTTATATGTGGCTGTATCTTACATATGTAGATTATAAGGAAGAACATTTAAATATGTATCAGATATTTATTTTTTTCTTTGATTTAGAAAATAAACTTGAAGAAAAAAGACAAGGTATTTCAGTTGTGTCCATTTATGTTACAACAGGCAGAACAAAAGATTCCAATGGGTTAGAATCATTTTACACTTTTTACTGTGTCAATTTTCCAGTTTTTAAAACTTCACCAAACCACCAAGGTTGAAATGTTTCTTGCCAAAACTTTGTCTCAGGTTTTACCTCTTACAAAAAGTTTAGGAAAAACAAAGGCAGTTGTTTTAGAGAATTAAGACACAGAAAAACATATGAACTTGCCAAACTCAGTAGGAAAGTTTATACCTTA
Organism: Melopsittacus undulatus; assembly: GCF_012275295.1. Classification (NCBI taxonomy): domain Eukaryota; kingdom Metazoa; phylum Chordata; class Aves; order Psittaciformes; family Psittaculidae; genus Melopsittacus; species Melopsittacus undulatus. The sequence continues at coordinate 22,210,987 of NC_047531.1, read as the reverse complement.
TTTGGTGCTCTGGCATTTTTGTAGTTCTGGATGAGGAAAGGAAAATTTAGTGATATGGAAAAACTGGGACAAAGGTATTTTCCTCTTTTTAAAAAAACATGTAAATGTTCCTGGAAAATCCCTGTTTAAGTACTCTCTGTAGAGGAGGAGAACTATCTCCATTTTCCAAGTATTCTTTCCCTTTTGTTTACGAATCAGAGAACTCTAAGATTTTTCATTAAATTTCTGGGACCTAGTTTGGCGCCAAGAGTTGGAAAAGAGACTGGGAAATTTTCCTAAGATCCTCCATAACCTTGTAACAGTTACTAGACAGTCCAGCAAAGAAATTTCAGCAAGAAATCACCTGTTTTCATGAGTCCTCTTATTTTATAGTAGATTAAAAAGACAGAGAAATCTCTCAGGAGTTAGTTTAAAAGATCATAACAGCACAGTAGTACAACATTTCATGTTAATTCTAACTATCCTAACATTTTCAGATGGAAAAAGTATTTATTTTGTCTATTGAGCTAGAATTCACATGGCTTTTGGTAAGTGGGAAACTAGAACTTTTCATGGTTAAAAGCTTGAAAAAATAATGTGAGGATGCATGTGCTAAACACATCTATCATTCACTCTTTTTTACAAAATTGCGCTGCATTTCTTAAGGGGGTACAGTCAGTTAGTGGGACTACAGCTAGTACTATACAGTGAAGCATAAATGTGTTACTGTCTAAGGAGGTGAGCAACACCAGGTCTATGGACAGCTGAATATCCTCATGCTCTTAAACTGTACCCTCACTTCAAAAGTGTTCCTCAAGTTTTTGTGTGGCTTCCAAGTAACACAAAATCAGAATTACTTTCTTCTTAGTGCAAAAGAAGAATTTAGCCCAGTATGCACTATCAGAGTCCCTTAAAATACTCTTAAATTGTTAAATCTGCAGGCAGGTCACATTAAATGGTTTTCAATCTCAGTAGTTCCAGCAGAAACATTCACAGCTGTAGCACTTACAGTTAGATACTGGAACACAGTAGAGAACATATTTTCCCAAAACATAAGGACTTTATTAATCATTCCTTCTATACCTGCTGATTAATTATATGATCCTAAGGTGCAAGATGGTTCACAGATAGGTTTCATAATGTTTAGAAAAAACAGGAAAAAAGTTGACACTTTACAGCCTGAGAAATGATTTCAAGTGTGTGTTATCAAGTGGTGATGCATCATATTGTTGTTAACCTCACTAAACTCCCCTCTGTTCCGTTTATTACTGTAAAGTTGGCTGTGCTGATGATCTGAGATAACCACAGTCATCAATAGAAAGCAAACCCATGCCACTAGCTGCCCTTTGTTGCCTTGAATTCTTGAAAAAATTTTTAAATCTTTTGGCCCCTAGGGTCGGATAGCAAAGACATATTCCCAAGAACTGAGCTGGAACTTTATTTGTGTAAAAGAATATTTTACTTACCAGCATAAATTCTTCAAATATCTATAGGCTTTTTTTGTCCTTTTTGTGTGCAAGAGGCAAAAAAAGTTACTTTTTTTTCAAGCTAGCAGATTTTTCTTTTTCCTACTGTATGTTTGATACACAAAGAAATGTGAACCATGCAACCTTCTCTGTGTCTTTTCTCCTTTGTGAAGGTTGCATTCATGAGACCTAGCATTGTAACTGTAGTAGAACATGACATGTTATTCAGGTGGGATTCTTAAAGTCCAGTTGTTTACAGTTCTCTTGTGCACTTGCAGTCTCAGCCCATAGGTCTGTTTATACTGTTTTTGCCAAGCTGAAAGCAATTCTGTCACTGTGCCATAGATTCTATGTAAGACTTAGCATTGCAGTGAGTGAGTCAGTGGCAAGCAGCCAGATTTCATTACTGCCTCAGTTTTTCTGGCATTAAGCTAGTGCCCAGGTCAGGTTGCTATAAAAGATACAGCAAGGAAAAGCTGTGTCTTCTTTTCAGATTTAGTTTATTAAAGACATTATTTGCCCAGAACATTAGGTGAATATAAACCTTTCTGACTGAATTCATTGCCTGTGTAATAAAGTTGTAAACCCTGATTTAGATGCCTAAGAATCATATGGAATTTTCGCATCTTTGCTAAAACTAAAAAGGCAAAAATTATGAAAATTAAGAAAAGTAGAATCCTTTTCCAGGTTTCCTTATGATTGATTCACTCTCTGCAGAATAAAAAAAATTGTAAGGAACTTGTTGTCTGGATTTAACCCACAACTTTGTTAAAAAATAAGCAATTATCACTGACTGTGACGGGACATTGCCTGTTATAAGTTCATTGCATAAAATTTAATGATACTTACACTTGTACATTTTAGTGATTCCTACTGATCACACTAACAATTTCTACATCAGCTTTTTTCTTGATGCTTCAGTCAAGATAAAAACTTTGACATTTCTCCCATCAAATGGAGAAGAACTGCTACCACAGGTCCCTTGTTTAAGAGGTAAAAAGAAAATATTGGTAGTATTTTGAAGCCTAAAAGTAAAGGAAACTAGTAAGAAGTTGAGTGTGTCTTGCATCAAACCATGATGTAGGGATGACCAGTCATGTTCCTAAATCTCCAGCTTATGCCAAATCAAAACAGCCAGTATGGTACAAAATGCTCATATACATATGACAATAACCTTTTAACTGTTCTTGGGCTGAATGCCTCACATTACTTTGGCTCCTATGCTGACCATAAGTCTCCTGTGGAAAAATACAAAATACATATTAGGCAAAGTATAGCTTGAAGTACAGTGCAGCCTGTCTGAGGGAATGAAGAAGACAAGGGAGGAATAGAAAGGGTTACCTAATTCTCTAACTTTGTTTAAATTGCCCTCCTGCATCTTTTCTTCACTTCTGCCTTTCTTCTAAATTCTGTATCCTTTCAGAAAGTTTTTTTTCCTACGCAGAAATATGCTTACATTACACAAAACTAGGTCTGATATTTTTAAATTAGCACAGGTGGTATAAAGCAAAAAATTTATCACTTGCGGAAAAAGAAAAAGTAAAAAGGCAAATCTCCAAATGACAAAGTTAATGAGGTTAGAAAGAGACTCATGCAAAGCCATGTTCTTATTTGATAGCTATGCATGCATTTTTTTTTTACCATTGTATGTACATATTCCAGGTAAGAGGTAAAAAAGATTGATGCCTAGCTCTTTTGGGTAGAAGAAAGTCTCTGAAACACCATTCCCATTCATTACACAGCTATGTTGACTAGTAACTGGGCTGAATTCTCTCAGTGTATAGTATTGCCAAAAGTGAATCCTACTGTGCTGTCCTGGTTTGAGCAGTAGCAGTCATTTTTCTCCTTCTTGGTAGCTGGTGCAGTGCTGTGTTTTGACTTTTGGGCTGAGAATGTTCGCTGATAGCAAGCATGTTTTGAGCTCATTTGTTTGGTTTGTTCAAGGCCTTTTCTGAGCTCATGCTCTGCCAGGGAGGAGGGGAGGCCGGGAGGAAGGAGAGACAGGACACCTGACCCAGGCTAGCCAAAGAGGTATTCCATACCATAGCACGTCATGCCCAAGATGTAACCGGGAGAGACCCGGAAGGGCTGGAGGTCTGGGGGGATGGAGGAGGTATTGGTCGGTGCTCGGTCGGTGCTTGGTCGGGCAGGGTGGGGTGAGTTATGGGTCAGTGGCTGGTGAGGTGTTGTATTCTCTTCACTTGTTACTGGCTTTATCATTATTATTTGTAGTAGTAGTGGCAGTAGTGATTTGTGTTATGCCTTAGCTATTAAACTGTTCTTTTCTCAATCCGTGGGGGCTACATTCTTTGGATTCTCCTTCCTAACTCTCCAGGAGTCAGGGGAGCAAAGGGGGGGGGAGTTAGTGAACAAGCTGTGTGGACTTGGTTTTAACCACGACATGTGCTCTTTCCAGTCAGTACGGTTTCACTCCATGAATTATTTGTTGTGCAAGTGTGATGTGTTTCCACATACTTTACATAATTATCAGCAAAGTACCCCACTATAAACCATGTTAGAAACCACTTAAAACCTGCCAACTAGAATGGTACTGACAGAGGTTGATACTGCTGAGCAGCATAGGTGGAATGCTGGTATAGATGGGGTTGTAGTTTGGTATCTGAGTGCCATAACATGTACAAAGCACGATGGTACCATGACCAGCAGTTTATTGTCAATATCATTAATTAAACTTTTAGACATTTCCTTATTGGTTGACTGCTGTCCTGTGCTTCACAAAGAGTTGAATTAATAATGCTGAGGTTGAATTTGTTGCAGTTTGCAATGGATGAATTAAATAACACTTTAATTCTTGGGTCAGTTTTGTTGCCTAAACATGGTCCATTAGCTGAACTTCAGATGTTGAGGAGTATTTGCAACTGTCACCCAAGAAAAGCTCAGATACCCATAGTTTCTGTGACAAATCTGATATACAGATATTTTAAAATATTTCAAATGGCACTCCATTTAGGTAGTGATATCAAGCCCTCTATTCTAAAATTGACATCAAATATCTTAAACTCAATATTATGTCATCAGAGCATCTCTGTCATCTTGAGACACTGGAAGAATTTCTGTACTTCTGAATAGGCCATGTAAAATAACTCCTACCCAAATGCTGCTGCTTTGTAGCAGCACAAAGAACTCCATTCCTCCAAGCAGAGCACTGAAAATAACTGGAGAGATCCCACAAGGAACATACATTCTTATTCTGATTAGTCTTAGAAATAGCAACAGAGACATACGAAGGCCCAGATTTATACTCACTGTGATTAGGGAAAATTTTGAATTTGTTATATATTTACATAAGAATGTGGTTAAAAGTGAAGAGATGAATTTGAAGAATACAGGAATTCTGTGGGTTTTTACACATGCAGAAACTCTGTTGAGTTTACATACCAAAATTAATTCAAGACATGTGCCTATGATTAACATCATCTAATTTCAGTCAGCTAAAAGTTATATGTCTGGTTTAAGTGGGGCATATAGACTCCCTCTGTAAAATAGAACCTCCTCACCCCCAAGAAAAAACTGCATGTCCAGAAAGAAATTTGTTGCACCTGAGACACATTTCATCTGAGAAAAAGAGCTATCTGAAGATTCCGAGGTTTAGCTTTTAGCTGTACACAAAACCTAGACAAAAACACACAGATTAAGCATCAAACTTTAGATGGATGGCGGAAGATAAATGAGATTAAACCACTTATGTGTTTTTTTCTAGACAAAACTCATTTAGCTAAGCAGAAACTAAAAATCCTACCTCCAAGACATTTATTAAAAGGTAGAGGATGAATACATTAAGGTCTGTTACAAGTTCTTAATACAGTCCATGACTGTGTGAATGAATTAGTCAGTGAGTGATAGGGGAATATTTGTCTCTTCAGTAGAAACAGTCATCTTTCAAGGTCATGTCACTTCTCTACTGTAAATACCTGATCTGTTTTTATTAAAATAAGGGCATGGCAAGCAAATTACACTATTTTGAATGGGTGACAATACAGGACCTGTATGTTTCAAACATCTTGAATTCGCTTTGTGCCTCACAGAAGAATTAATCATTATGGCAAGGGGGAAAGGAAGCCTATCTAATCAAAATAGAATTCAGACTCTCTAGAGAATAAAAAAAAGTTTGTTTATAGGCTAAAAGACTGGATAAGAATTGTATTTTTCTGACATATCAGTTTAGAAGTGTTTAAACAGTGTTAATCTCCAACCATGTATGCTGTACTGTGTCTGTCTTGTCATGTGTCAGCTGTTGAGGGGAGACTGAGTGGCCCACACACAGATTCACATCCTGGATGAGCTGCTGGACACTAGGTATGATTGCTTCTCAACCCCGTTTCACTCAGCTGTCAAAAAAAGATATAATTGCCTTTTACTTGAGCAAGAGTTATAAAGATTCTAAATTCTATTTACAGATCATCTAAAATCTGATTGCATTTATACTATAACATAAGGAAAAATAAAACTTGAGACCATCTATTTTCCTCTCAAAACTTTTTTTTCTGGAAAAAGCATGAGCCTAAGAAAGTAAGCAAAAAGAAACCTTATTTTCTCAATTCTTTGGAAGTGTTGATTTACATTGCAACAGTTTAGAAAGAGATGGTTGAAACTGCTATAAGTCATAGTTTACAATTCTACAGTTCTTTCTCATCAGGAATGAAAGAGATTGTTATCTGGAAAAAAAAAACTGTATGTTGCATGCAGCCAAAGACTGATGTGAAGTCAGGATGTAAACGCACCTTATAAGGTGGCTGCAGACATTCTTCATTTCGGAGAAAAAAAAGAGTTTCTAACCCCACTGGAAAGGCTGAGCACAGCTACCTATCCAAAACCAGCTCCACGACATGAAAGTGCTGTGGGGAAAGGCATAATATTTGCATCAATATTTACCAGTGCTGGAAGATCCTCAGAGGACCTATGTGTGATATTACCCTGCATGAATGCAGTCAGTCAGATTAGACTGTATTGTTAAAGAAACCAGGCAGGAATAGTAAACCAGTAATGTAGATAAGAAGCATTCCCTCAAATATAAACCCAAAGTTTATAGTTGCAAAAACCCAGGGATTCTTTTGCCCCAGGCTCAGCAGCATGGATCTTCCGATAAGACAAAATCATTTATCTGATAAAAAGCCCCAAGCACTCTTAGTCTAGGGGGAAAGGAAATTTTCAGTTTCTGTAAGCTGTTTAGAGTAATAAAGAGCTACAGGACTCAGACATAACACGATTCTGAGGATACCATGGGTTTGAGGGTAAAAAACAAGATTAGGTGAAGCAGTACAGGTCTATTAATTTAAATCTATTTCTTGAGGTGCTTTTTATTTTGACAAATAAATTGTATTTTGAGTAGACTTCATCTGAACCATTACATGCAAGTACTACCTACAGACTTGTGAAACAAAACTTTTCCAAATGCTTAGTCTATTGGCTAAAAGAAGGATAAAATTCAGTCTGGCCACACTTTAATGTTATAACTCAATAAAAATAAAAGAAAGTGGGAAACAGCAGTAGAGGAGAAATACTTTAAATGAAATAGGCAAGAGACCATTTGGAAGAAAGGCACAGAAGCGGGAGTAGATATTCCTCCAATATTTAAGGTTAAAAAACACATCAAGAACAAAGTGTTACAACAATGGAATAAATACCAAAAGTGATAAAGCACAGAGAAAAGGAAATTCTCAGGAAGTTCCGGAGAAAGTTTTAAAAGGTTCAGTAGGCATTTGAATATTTATTGAACTCATTCACTGAGCCTCCAGAAGATATTCATGCTATTTGTAACAAGCTGGAGGTCATCCAAATGGCATCTTTCTCTGTATAACGTCAAACTATTCCTTGAAACATTATAGACATATGTATGGTATAAATAGACTTAAAAAAAAAAAAGAAAACAAGAAAAGAAAGAAGAAAAAAAAGGAAAGAGAAAAAAGAAAGAAAATAAGAAAAGAAAAGAAAAGAAAAGAAAAGAAAAGAAAAGAAAAGAAAAGAAAAGAAAAGAAAAGAAAAGAAAAGAAAAGAAAAGAAAAGAAAAGAATTTTTTAATCAACAGCTACCATAATGATAATTTGACCACTGGACTGTAAGAATGGACAGACCATTTTTTGGTTTATTATTGTATATCGTCAAGTTAAGTACGCTTGGTTTATTACTTTTCCTGTGATATGTAAAAACAAAACACCATGCCTGTAGCTGGAATGAAAAAAAGAAGATAAAGGGAGTGCTATCCTTTACCCAAGGCACATGGACTACATTTACATTCTTTTTTGATTCTAGGTTCTAAATCAGACTCCTTTCTTGCCTACATCTAATGGACACAGCTTGCACAAGGTGCAGAGCTGAGGAAACCTCAGGACACACCGTATTCTGACATGGAGTGTAAATGGACCTTATACAGCTAACACAAGTCATCCGGTCTGTCTTTCCTGATTTATACGCTGCTGTGTCCAGCATCAGGCAGATCCACCTACTCTGCAGTCACTCCAGAAGACCCAGTGTCACTACATGAACTATTGCTCATGAGGTTTGAAATCAACATTAGCTTAACTAATTTTGAAGCAGGAGGTGTGTTTCCTCAAGCTACAAGTATTCTACCTACTACTAATTCAGCTGTGTGGAGCTGGGTCATAGACAGGTTGTGGACTACCCCTTTTGCCCAGTTATAGGAAATGTGAAGTAATAATTCATAGCTAGTCAATGCAATAAAGGCATTTATCTTATAAAATTAATAAAGGCAGTATCAGGACTGTCAAATTTCCTTTGGCACATCATATTAACTCAAATTAGCTGCTGGAAGGACTAAATGCTCCCAAGAATTCTTCATTTATGAATACAAAATCTAAGAAACCATTCTTTTCACAAGAAAAGTTACAAGTAAATAACTGGAATTAAGCATAGAAAATTGAAACCAAACACAATTTTGCATGACAGTTTTTTTTCCTCAGTGTATCTCAGACTGAATTTTTTAATAATATATATAAACACACACATATATATTCAGATAACAAAATCAGGGAGTGAGGGCAAGTAGAATAACAAAATAATAGGTCAGACTTGAAGATACTTGTCCTGGTTTAAAACCAAATCCGCACAGTTCACTCACTCACTCCCCCGCTTGCTCCCCCAACTACCGGAGAGTTAGGAAGAAGAATCCAAAGAATGTAGCCCCCACGGATTGAAATAAGAACAGTTTAATAGCTAAGGCATAACACAAATCACTACTGCCATTACTACTACAAATAATAATGATAAAGCCAATAACAAGTGAAGAGAATACAACACCTCACCAGCCACCGACCCATAACTCACCCCACCCTGCCCGACCAAGCACCGACCGAGCACCGACCAATACCTCCTCCATCCCCCCAGACCTCCAGCCCTTCCGGGTCTCTCCCGGTTACATCTTGGGCATGACGTGCTATGGTATGGAATACCTCTTTGGCTAGCCTGGGTCAGGTGTCCTGTCTCTCCTTCCTCCCGGCCTCCCCTCCTCCCTGGCAGAGCATGAGCTCAGAAAAAGGCCTTGAACAAACCGAACACCCGAGCAGTCATTCAAAACATGCTTGCTATCAGCGAACATTCTCAGCCCAAAAGTCAAAACACAGCACTGCACCAGCTACCAAGAAGGAGAAAAATGACTGCTACTGCTCAAACCAGGACAATATCCTGACAGTTCATCAAATCTGGTCTGAAGAGGTAGCTTATCTTGTTCCAAGAGGATTGTTGATTCAGTATTTTAGATCCCTTCAGATCACCTTCTGTGAAACAAGACAGGGCCAGCTTCAGGGAAAACTTTAGATCTACTTTTTATGGCAACAGAGGTAGAAAGAAAATCTGCAAAACTCAGAAATGGTTGGCAATTGTAAAACTGGCCAAAAACTGCAAAACAAAACACATGTAGAGTGTATTAATAATGAAATTACATTCAATTGCAAAAGGTTTCTATGGAAACCAAGAGAGTAAGCCTCATGTGATACAAATAGTGCTACAAGGAGTACTAGAGAATCACATGGGATTCTGTTTTCATACAATGTGTCTGCTGAAAAGATTATTTATACACGATTAAATCCTAACCATAGTTTTGTGATATTTTGGTATGAGGAGCCAATACAGTGATTGTATTTCATGTACATGACTAAATGTAGAGTATAAGCAGGCAAGAAAGATCTGTAACATCTTTGCATAATTAAAATGTTATGCAGTTTTATTTTTACAATTCAAATTTGATGAAAAAGAGATGATGTACTAACCCCAGTTTAGCATACAGTGCTAAGGCAAGACAATTAAGCAAGAACACATTAGAGCTGGTATAGCCTACTGCAAAGACAAAGAGAAGCAATCAAGCCTTTTCAGAATGTATACTATTCCATACTTCAGTTATTGCATAAAGGTGACTTGGGTACATGTAGGTTCGAGGTGGAACAGCAATTAAATCTTCACATTGTGGCAGCTTTGAAGGAAAAGATCTTACTTCTTTCCAAAGGATATTAAAAAAAATAATTTTAAAGTAATCTACAAAACGAAGAGGTTTTGAGGAAGGACACCTGATCATTAGTACATCTCACAAACAGTAATTTCCACAGTCATAACTGAGCACTTAAAAAGGTTTGAAAGTCCAAGAGCTGAATCAAGTTTATGTTTCTCATGTCTTCCTGTAAAAGGAGAGAGAGGAGTTTCATATTCCCATATATCTACTCATAAGTTTTCTCACCCCTTCTATCGCTCTTTTTCCTTCCAGTCTTTCTTTCTCTTTATTTCTTCATTAAATAAACAGAAACAACAAAAAAACTTTCTACTTTTTTCTAAAAGAGTACTCTTCGTGAGTAGCTTCTAGTCTCAGAGGGAAAGAACTGAGGAACTATGTTTAGCTGAATTTAACTTATGCTATCCAAAAAGGACCTGTAAGGAGAACTCCTGACACCTTTCCTTCACCTGTAGTCTGAGGAGAAGTGAAAGTCATTTAATTCATTCCATATGAGATATAGCCGCTTTTTTTCTGTATTTTGAAAGTAGAAGTATTAGAATCAAGGTTTCTTCTCACATCGTCAGTTGTCCCTCCAACTGTCAGTTTGCAGTGGGACATATTAGATGAGCAGTCTTTTCTCTTGTGGGTGCTGCAGAGTATCCCTTGTTTAGCTGAGGATACCTTTGATATGTTGTTACAGCCTTTCGTCATAGCAAATATTTGTCATATAAAAGCATACTAGCATGTCAGTAGTTTTCTCTAAAACATCTGTTACCAAATTTACACAAAGTATTATTATATACTAAGACAATGAAAAATTCCACTTCCTAACAATAGCTTTAGAGGTTCCTGCTCTACTTTAAAATTCAGAGTTTACCATCTTCCTTTTTTAATTTTATTTTTCCTCCAGCAATTAAAAAAAAACAAAAACATACCTATGCCAATAGAAAGATGTTATGGGATAACTTTCAGTATCAAAAACCTCTATGCCAATGGTACTCTATCAATATCTATGTTTTGATGTGAATAAGCTATAGTTAGAGCTGAAAAATGTGAACAAATAAACCACATTTGATTTTGGAGCAGCTCTGGTGGAGCCTATAAGGATTTGAAATGTTAGCACTGCGTGGCAACGGTAATGTATGCAATGACCAGCAACCCGTGGTGTTCGTCTTGAGTTCTCTACTGATCTTACAGTCCCACAAGAGCCTTGACCTATTCATGAATATATTTCCCCCCAAAATGCATGCCCACTAGTTGGATGCTCATTCTTGGGATCTAGCCCCCCAAAAGAAGCTATATCCTTCTAACTAGAATACAGGCATCCCTCAAGCTTACAATAGACACATTATTTATATATGCAGAAGCAAAACAAATCACATCCATTTGGCTAAAATATTTAAAATTGAACATATATATCATTATATGACCTCTTTATTATTTAAACTTCCAAGTTGCACTGTTTTTCTTTGGTAGTAGAGGAAAGGTTTCATTCATCTTGGTTGACATTTAAAAATAATGCAAGCAGTACAGCAGATGCTGCTCTATTTGGATGTTGAAAACACAAAGAATTTTAATAAAACATTTTAACAATCCTTTTCAAACCAAATTTCTGGGGTTTATGACATGTTTGAAAAAAAAAACAATATTCTAACTAGCAATATTTTTTGCTATTTTCATTTTGTGAGGGGAAAAATATTTTACCAGCTGTTCTCTCTGTGAATGTAATGGTAAATGGTTGATAACAAATTTGGTATTTTTGTGTAGAAGAAAGCACTGTATTTGAAATCATCATACAGATGAGGCCATAAAATAGCTAATCCAAAACTCAGTGTCTCAGTATGCCAGCACTGGTGAGACCTTGGTTGGAACTAGTGCAGTTGGAATGGCTAATGGTCCAAAAAGATAAATCGAAAATAAAACAGATGAAGAAAAGGATTTCTAGAATAAATGGAGTAAATGGGGGAGATATCTGATGACAGAAGCCTGAAGGTGTTTAGGTTTCTAAGTCTAAAAAAAAAAGAACGGAAAAACTGTATGACTGGTTTATAAGCTATATACTTATGATTTAACATATGTGAGTATTCTCAGTTCAAAGAAAAATAGACTTACAGAAAACAAACATCACACACATATGTACAAATGGTTGTCTCAGTCAACTCCTAGACCCCACGGTCTTTCCTGTAGCTGGCATGTACTTTTCCTTCTAGCATAACACCCCGCTAGAGACACACACATATCTGACAACCACTTGAAAACCTGGCTCCCAAGCTATTTAACCTGCTTGCCAGCTAGTCCAGCTTGAAATTTGCTAGCAATCACACACTGATATGAATACCCTCATTCACTTCAATTGCTGGCCCCAGAAACCTAGGCTCTTGTGCTATCTGGTCTAACTACAGTTGCTGGCACCTAGACCTCGATTAACACAGGTGCACACAGAACAGAGACTCTCTCACCCAGGAAAATAGAAATTGAGCTTATTAAGAAGGCAGGGCAGACAGCAGTGATGAGGTGCAGGGCATGGCAAGACAAGTGTGTTGATAATCCCAGTTTACACACATCCAGACCCTTTTAACCTCTTGTCTTTTTACATTCCCATGCCTGATCCTCCCCTAATCATCTCAATCCCTCTTTCTTCACCTTTGGTTCTTCCCCATGAACAACCCATAATATGCTTTGGAAAAATCCCTAAATGCTCTTCCATGCATCCTATAATGCCACTCAGTCTAAATGGTCCTGTCCTCCTGAGATCTGCTCTTATTGACACATCTTGATGGATTTCACAACCAGACAGAGGTGCTGATACTTTTCTGAAAGGAGCCAGGACAGAGTGTCTGACTGGGTTGTTCTGCCTGTTACCGCACCTCTGTTCTCCTTCATGTTCATGTAGATGATCTTACAGGCTGGTTACCCTTCAGTGATAACCTTGAGAACAGCCAGGACAGGGTACCACACAGGTTCCCCAACCTGCCATTGGGCCTCTGTGCTCTTCTGTGTGAGTGAAGTCCCCTTTCCTCAGGCATAACTTTGCATTTTTGTCTGCAATTCAGGGCTGGTTGCACCAAGAGTGGTGTTTCTTTTGTACCTATGACTACAAACGAAAGAAGTACAAAGCAGTCATAGTGATAGCTGTCAGACACTGGAAATACACAATGTATTGCACTAGCTTTTAGGGTCCTGAGGGCATTACCCCCCCTACAAGTAAGTTATCTGGCTGAGAAGAGTTGTGAAAAAAGAGATGGAAGATATCTCAGCAGATGATCCTCCCTCCTGTGTTCAGGAGTCACTTTATGCAGAAGTTCTTGCAGTTCAGTCCCTGTTCTGTCACAGCCATGCTTGTACCTGGCCGTAGTCATGGCCTTTGATATCATGCCTGGCCTGGCCTCAGTCTGCATGGGGTTCCCATAGACCCTGCACTGATTCCCTGAGCCTTACATCCAGGCCAAAAACCAAATTTCACTATCTCACCCCAGGCTACCTCAGTATCCAGGGCCCCGTGGTGTTCATACCCGGTACCCATCACCCTGAAGGACATTTGCATCTCAGCTTGTAGTATTGCATGAGGTTGCCTTGGAAAGTTTGTGGTATTGCAGACAGTACTGCAGAAGGACTCCAGAGGAAGCATATTTCTCACCCTTCCAGGGACACTAGTGCTCTGCCTCCTTCTTTTTTCATGAAATGCTGACTGATGTTAGCACTCTTCCCTACTCTGCTCCAGAGACACTTTGAGAAAAATTAAAGCATAAAGGACAACAAAAAGCCCTGAAGCTTCACACTGAAAGTCATGCATAATACATGACAAACCAGCTGTTAGGGCTGGCAGGGTATATAGAAGAGCTATAGTTACACATGACATGTTCAAAGCTACATACTACATGCATTTCCAATTAACATACATATAGGGTAAATTCCACTGAGTTTCTTGCTTTACAGCACACTGAAAGCAAAAATAAGTTTTTTTTCTTGAGGCATCTATATAAAAAGACAGAACTTAGTTGACTGGCAAGTTAATCAGAGAGAGCACAGTAAGTGATCAGAACAAAACTGAGCACCCACTCTCACATACACATGCATACATGTACAGGTCAAACAAGACATTGTTTTTCTCCACAATAAACCAGTATTTTATTAGTTGACATTCTGATCATGGACCATTACAACTTAGCATCCAACCTACTTTCATTTCAAGCTATGACACAAGTGTAGGTACACATATATATTACTCTGATGTGGATACTACTTTACATAGAAATAACATAGTGGAGGCACATACTCATAATTATCACAAGCTGGTAATGATTTTATTTCCCCAGAATAAACATGGGTATCATTGTAGCATTTACAAAAGGTTTAAGAATGGGAGTCTTTTTCTACATTTAACTCATCCATTTAAATTCTTCTCCAGCCTCCTGTCTGCATGCCACCCCTGAGTATATCTGTGTTTAGAAAGATAACTCAGCAAGCTGAGCACATCTTTATAAAAGCACAAAAGTCGTATTTTATCTTAAACAAAAAAAAACCCAGAAAGACCCCCAAAATCCCACAAGATCAACAACTAAAAACCAAACACACAAACCACAAAACAAGCAAGCAAATAAAAAATCCCAGCACCCCACCCACACACACAAAAAAGAAAAAAACCCAACAAACTAACCACACAAAAAAAAACAAAACAAACAAACAAGAAAAACCAACAGCACAGGAAAGGGTTACTTTCAGTTACAAACAAAACCATTTTATTAATGATTAAAAAAAAAACATGATTTAGAGAGCAGAATTCTGCCTCTTCAGGAGCCTGCTTAGCAAGGTTCCATGGGATATAGCCCTAGAGGGCAGGGGGGCCAAAGACTGTTGGTTGATGTTCAAGGATCACCTGCTACAAGCTCAGGAGTGTTGCATCTCAACTAGAAGGAAGTGCAGCAGGAGGGCCAGGAGACCTCCTTGGATGGATAAGGAGCTGCTGAGGAAACTTTGAAGGAAAAAAAAGGCTGATAAAAGGTGGAAGCAAGCACAGGCTGCCTGGGATGTTGTCCAGGAAGCTGGGGACCAGGTCAGGAAAGCTAAGGCCCAGTTAGAGTTAAACTTGCCTAGGGATGTTAAGGATAACAGGAAGGGATTGTATAGGTACATTGCAAATAAAAGACAGACTACAGACAACGTGAGCCGCCTCCGGAACCTATCAGAAGAACTGGCAACACTGGATTTGGAGAAGGCTGAGATTCTGAATGACTCCTTTGCCGCAGTCTTCACTGGCAAAGGCTCTGACCACACCATCCAAGTCTTGGAAGGCAGATGCAGGGACTGTGAGAATGAAGACCTCGGGCCCACTGTGCGAGAGGATCTGGTTTGAGACCATCCTAAGAATCTGAACATGCACAAGTCCATGGGACCTGACGAAATCCCTCTGCAAGTCCTGAAGGAGCTGGTGAATGAAGTTGCTAAGCCCCTGTCCATCATATTTGAAAAATCACGGCTGTCAGGTGAAGTCCTCATGACTGGAAAAAGCAGTTTCTCCTGGAAGGCAGGCTAAGGCACATGAAAAACAACAAGGTGCTTGGTGACAGCCAGCATGGCTGCACTAAGGGGAAATCCTGCCTCACCAATTTGGTGGCCTTCCATGATGGGGCTACAGAACTGATGGACAGGGGTGGAGCAGTTGATGTAATCTACGTGGACTTGTGCAAAGCGTTTGACACTGTCCCACACAACATCCTTGTCTCTAAATTGGAGAGACATCAATTTGATAGGTGGACCACTCAGTGGATAAAGAACTGGCTGGATGGCTGCATTCAAAGAGTTGTGGTCAGTGGTTCAATGTCCAGCTGGAGACCAGTAATGAGTGGTGTCCCTCAGGGATCGGTTTTAGGATCGGTCTTGTTCAACATCTTTGTTGCTGACATGGACAGTGGGATTGAGTGTGCCCTCAGCAAGTTTGCCAATGACACCAAGCTGTGTGGTTCTGTTGATATGCTGGAGGGAAGGAATTCCATCCAGAGGGACCTTGACACACTTGTGAGGTGGGCTGATGCCAACCTCATGAAGTTTAACCATGCCAAGTGCAAAGTCCTACACCTGGGTCTGAGCAATGCCAGGCACAGCTACAGGTTGGGCAGAGAAGAGATTCAGAGCAGCCCTGCGGAGAAGGACTTGGGGGTGTTGGTTGATGAGAAAATGAACATGAGCCAGATTCAGTGTGCGCTCGCAGCACAGAAAACCAACCATATTCTGGGCTGCATCAAAAGAAGCGTGACCAGCAGGTTGAAGGAGGTGATCCTGCCCCTCTACTCTGCTCTCGTGAGACCTCACTTGGAGTATTGTGTGCAGTTCTGGTGTCCTCAACATAAAAAGGACATGGAACTGTTAGAACAAGTCCAGAGGAGGGCCACAAGGATGATCAGGGGACTGGAGCACCTCTTGTATGAAGACAGGCTGAGAAAGTTGGGTCTGTTCAGCCTGGAGAAGAGAAGGCTGCGTGGAGACCTCATAGCAGCCTTCCAGTATCTGAAGGGGGCCTGCGGGGATGCTGGTGAGGGACTACTCATTAGGGACTGTAGTGATAGGACAAGGGGTAATGGGTTGAAACTTAAACAGGGGAAGTTTAGACTGGATATAAGGCAGAAACTCTTTACTGTTAGGGTGGTGAGTTATTGGAATGGGTTGCCCAGGGAGGTAGTGAATGCTCCATCCCTGGCAGTGTTCAAGGCCAGGTTGGATGAAGCCTTGGGTGACATGGTTTAGTGTGAGGTGTCCCTGCTTATGGCAGGGGGTTTGGAACTAGATGATCTTGAGGTCCTTTCCAACCCTAACCTTCCTACGAGTCTACGATTATTTGAAAATATGCTATCAGAGCGAAGCCATTATGTGTTGGATCTTTATCACCTATTTCTCCTCCAGATACCTGACAATCCTTGAACTACTGCACTAAGTTACTTTTACTGAAAAATGTTGATAAAGCAAAAAAAAAAATGAAATGTCTGCCTTTGCAATACTGTGTGTGACTCTGTTCTATTTATTTTAATAATTTAATATGTTATGAAGTATAAAACCTACCCTTATAACTTCAATACACATAGCTTTTTATGAAAGAAACATAGTTTTAAAACTGTCCAAACACACATCTGTATTTTTATACAGAGATGTCAAAGTATTTCAGTAAATTCCTCAGCAAGAACTGTCTTCCCACATATGAGAAGCAACTATGTAAAGTGTTAATCTGGTTCTTGATCAGCTGGTTTTTCTGCCTCTGGGGCATGTGACTACCTGTTTTGAGGGGATGCCATCACAAATGAGAGAACATGAACTGGATAAAATGATAAGAAATGGTACACAGAAACTGGGAATTAACTACACCGTTACAAAGCTTTCAGAGATTAAATAAATGTTATTATCATACAGCAAGTCGACTTTCAGGATCCAGAGTTTTTACTTCAAATGCTTGCAATTTGAATGATTTTAGAATCAGCCCCAAACGAGACAAAATATCCTTGTCCGCAGAAGGGATGTTGCTTGCAAAAGGAGAGGAAGACTATTTCCCAAACTATCCAGAGAGGGAGTTAACTACTCCTTTCTCCCTCACCACCATTTCCTTATTTTGTTTTGTAGAATCTGATGCACTGAAACTTGCTTACTTAACTTACGTTCAATTTCTTGTTTTATAAACCCACTTGATAAATGGAACACGTATCCCAGTATTCCAGCTGGTAATAATTTATATCTTTTAGTCATTTTTAAATATCAATGTACTCAGAAGAGTATGTTTGGAATTAAGGCCTGTCTTAAAAAAAAAAAAAGAACAACATGTAAAAGCAAATAGAAATAGTACTTCTTAACTATCCTCAACTATTCAACATTTAAACCACTTTGCAAAAAAAAAGTTGATAGAATTATATCTGTTTTACAGAGGACATGGAAGGAAGTGTCTTCCCCATGATCATGCAGCAAATAAGTTAAGAGCAGGCAATTGAGTTCTGACTCTGAAGTTCAGACCTATAATTGAAAAGAATACTCACACTACATACATAATAACATCTCTTTTTCAACTAATGGATTATTTTGATGAAAATTTTGAGACAACTTTTTAATTCTGCAGTTTAGAAATCATCTTCAAAATAAAGGCATTTCATATTTTACAGAAGTGTATGAGCACTCAATATCTATAGAAACTAGAATACTTGCAGTAGTGCAAGTCACTTGTATTGTTTATGTCCAAAGAGAAACAATTTTATTAAAAGATAACAAAACCAGATATTAACATAGCCTGTCATTTAAACTCTATCACACCAGGAAAAAAAGCCCCAGACAAACCAAAAACCAATCAAACAGAGCAAGCAAAAGAGAACAAGTTTTTGAAACATGTGGCTGTGCATCTGTCTGCCCTTACTTTTTTTTTTTCAGGTGAAATGAGCTGACACACATTCAATTGCGGAAAAGAAGACGAGGATGTGTGTAGCAAAAGGGTGGCTCTAGGTGTCTTGAATCTCACCAAAAAAGATAGGAAACATTCAAAGTGGCAGTCTGACCTTATTAAATAGGTGATTGCTGTGTATTTCAGTCTACAGAGGGCTTTCTGAATTCTGACAAGTGTAGCACATCTGCCAGTCTTTTCAAGTTTCCTTGGAGCCTCATCTAACAGCTGTTTTCCCTTGGCACCACCTTCTGTCCTCCATTTCACATTCCTCCATCTCTTGTGTTGCCTTCTGGTCTCAGCCTTTTAGCAAAACCCTCTACTCTTGGGAAAGGTAGTCCAGAAACTAATGATTATGGAAAATGCCATTAATCTGAGAATATGTGTTTACACAAATTAGCTTCTTAAAACAGCTACTCCAAGATTTAGGTATCACTATCCTGTGATTAATATGTAAGTAAAGATACACATGGTAGTTTAAATTGTGAGGAAAACTGATTCTCTGTCTTGAGAAGGTTGCAAGTTTTATCAATAAAAAATACAGCAGAAATCCCCAGAAAGTGGAAAGAAATACAGAATGATAAGTGTTTCAACAGTAAAGGAGCAGCAAATAATTATGTATAGATATATACTCAAGAGTCTCTCACACTGATTGTACTCATTTCATCTTCATCGTGGAGGATGATGTAGTAAGTTAACATTTCTGAATTGTATTTATTTTATTTCTTCTTAAAAACTTACCAGTTCTTGGCAGCAAAATTCATTGGTACCTCTTATTTTAATTCTGATTACAAATGAACATCATATGTGTCTGAATCGCTAAGATTTCATATTTAACACTTGTAGCAAACAGCCTTCTCTGTGAAGTTAGAACATTATTCTGATGGGGGCATGAAAAATCCCATTCAAAATTTAACAAATAAATTCATAGGCATCACCATGTTGATGGATGCTGGAAAGTTCAAGTGGTTCATCCAGCACTAAATATTTCTACCGCTTTCTTCGTTAAATACATACTACATGTGACAAATATGTAGTAGTTTTCTACACTTTCTATACCTTTTCCACACTTATTTTCTTCCTCTGCAATGTTTTTTCTTTTGCTTCTGGCCGCAGTCATACCCTCTTACAGTCTTGATAATTTATGTAGATTTATTCAAAGCATCTATAAGTACTGGCAATTATTCTTCTTCAGAATTGACAACCAGAACCTTTTACAAATTATAGCAAAACATGCACTATTCCAAGTAACATGTAACCACACTGAAAAGACCTATACATAAAAAATAAAATCATCCTCATGCTGTATAAATATTACACTAAACTACATAAAAAGTTATTTGTTACACTACTATACATTGAATTTATTTTTAAATTTCAGTGTCAGAAAGGAAAAATTATGGAACATCTTTCTTTTTTAATACTTTAAGCGGGCATATTTTGCTTTGCTAACAAAATGAGGGTTAGTTTCAGCTTACATTAATCACATTTAACTTGACAATAAAGAGTACATTCACTTTAAACAGAAAGAGTGACTTTCCTTAGATATCTAATTACATTATATTTTGGTTTATGCTGTATCATTTGAGGACAAAGGGGTTTTTGCAGGACCAACTCTTTGCAACTGTACTGCTAAATGCTACAGGAGTAGGGACCACTGTCATACCCCGAGGTTACTCTGCATTTCTCTTGTTTTCCATAAGGTGCCCCTACAGCAATTATTTTCTAAGTGTGCTTTTTGTTTGAATTCTTTGATATCATGGCATGTCTACATTACATTCTTTCAGAACAACACTTGTTAGAATGAAACAATTAATGATTAACTCATTGCATGTGTTAGGGTCCTGAGTTTAGTAATAGGCCTTAATTTCCCTGACCAGCCTCAGCTGGGACTTCAACCAACACTTCAGTCCATTGGCCCAGGAGACCTATTTAAGGTCAGGTGTAGGGCCCCTTTTTTTTTTTCTTGTAAGTGTACTTTTGTAAATATCTTTGTTTCTATCTCTGTCTCCTAAGTGGATGTCAGGATGTTCTGGGACTCATCTGCTGTTCTTACTGGACTCCAGCGGATTCATTGCTTTGCAGTTCCACAGCATCTTGTTTGCTCAGGTGCTGTGACACTGCATCCTACTGATGTGCTGCCTGTGCTGTGGTGAACTTGGTTCTTGTCTCATTCCCTGCTGCAGAGCAGCCCTGGTCCTGTTGCTGTGTGACAGCGTTCTTTATTTGCTTGGGAATGTGAATCCAGGGTGGTGTACCTGAGTACTGTGGAAGAAGCCAGACTTGATATAATCCTGCTCTACTGCTTTTGACAGTAGATTCAGGTGTGTGCTGTCATCCAGATGTTGTCTTAGTGCTGTTTGCTGCAATAAAATCCCATGTAAAGAAGATAATGATGAAGTAGTTTAGATGATGATCATGCTAGCATTCATACTTAGTCTCTAGAACTGCTTTAAAGAGGTGAATGCTTCTTGCCTTTGAGTGCAAATTGCATAGAGGTAAAATGTCTGTTTTCTTGGCTGCCGAACTAGAAACTCATCTGGAAGTCTCCAATAATAAATGTGTGAATCTCCACAGACTGAATGTGAGGGGCAAAATTCATAGATGTGGAAATAAAGGAATGTCATATGTCCAGCTGATAAATAAAAGAGAAATGTGATTAAAGCTGTTCAGGAGGAGTATTACACAAAAACAGATGTCATATTACTCTGTGCATGGGCTTTTCTGTCTTTGCAGGAAAGTAGCTGGAAATCCTGGGTAGTTTTGCAAGGTAGGTTTTTGTAATTGTTCTTTATCCTCTTAATTAGCTTATTTTCTTCTTAGGAATAGGTCAAGTGAAACAAAACAGATACCTGGAATTTTATATTTTCTATTTGACAACCACTAATTAATAAAGAAAAGTCACTAGGGATTAAGGTTCTCGGAGAATGTATAACACCTCCAGAACTACATGAGCAATAGTCAATACTCTGATACTCATCTTTTCATATTTAACAACAATAATTATTTGTGAGAATATTTCTCTTCAAGCAGAAACTAAGGAGCACATCCTTTTCCCATCAGCCAGGTAAGTTTAATAAGCATGAAAGCTATTAAACTGATTTCTAACTATTATGGGGAGCACCTTAGCCATAAAACTGTTTTTAAATACATCTTCTACCACCAAGACTGTTCTAGCAGGTGCAGTTTCAGAAAAAAACATTGTCTTTGTAAGCTGGAGAGCCAACTGCCATGCCCTAACACAGGTCACTGTGAGCGGAGCATGATTTCAGACAGTACTAAACTTAGTGTCCCTCGAATGTTTTTGTATGTTAAAATAAGAAGCAACTCTTCTCAGACACAGTTTTTTCAAGTAGGCTTGTGGAAGAAAGGGAAGTGGAATAGCGGAAATTTCTAGGTGATTACATACAAGTTCTGTTTGAGCTTAGCAAATAATGAGGAATCTGGCAAATATTTACTACTTAACAGCAAAACCCACCATGGAGTAGATATGTACTTTTATTACAGGTAAAAACATATAGAAAACCTGCAGTTTGATTTAGATATTGCTTGGCAACTGGAAAATCTTTTTACATTGAAGCTGAACATATCTGGTATATAAATTACCATGAGACAATAAAGAAGAAAACTTCTCACCCAGACTATCTTTAGGAGCAGCTTCACACTTTAATATCTTACTTTCAATATAATCAATATTGCCTTCTCGTCCCCATACTACAACAGCAACTGTTTTATCTCCAAGTTATAATATAGACAAAAGTCTCACACATAACAGAATATTTTCCATAGATAAGAGTATGGTTTGATGTATTTATGTATGTCTTATATCAAAATTACACTATCTCAATGGATTTTATATTTAGATACCTAGTAACCATCCCATCCAGGAAATGGATTCACTGGGAGATTTTTCTCCAGCATAAAACACTCTGCTGGCATGAAGGTATTGCAAGAGACAGTCATAAAACCAAAACACAGGCAAAACTGAAGGGGGTTTTGAACCTTGTATAAATCAGTTGTATTTATAGTATTAATTTAGAGCACGCTTAAACACAATTTTTTTCTGAAAAAAAATCTAACCCAAAATCCTAAACAAAAAATAAAAAAAAACCACCTTGTGTCAGTGAGAATTTGCTCTAGAAGACATTCTAGAATGACTGTTCTTCAGCTTTCCACCTAGGATGCATATCTATGATTTCCTCTGCTATTAGTGCTGAGAGACAAAATGTTTAAATATAGTATTAATTTAAAGTCTGCTCATTCAGAACTGTAATGGATGTCATTGGGTCCTACTGGAATACAAAGAATAGAGGGTTCTATCTGGAATTTCACCTCTTGATATTTTTCCTTGGATGAGAAGAAAGCCCTTTGATGTTGGTTTGCATATGGACGTATTAGTGTTACTGCGTAAATAATATTAAGTCGGTCACACAGAGATAGTAATTTGTATTTAACATACCAGAATTTGGATATGCTGATAAAGCCAATATGCTTGCTAACATGATTCAGTATACAGCACTCTAGAATTGATTGAAGCATTCATTACCTTTCTGGTTTTATGACAAACAAGTTGTGGTTATGCTTAATTGATGTTCCTGTATTTCTCTCTACAGCTGCAGATTCACAAATTTTAAAAGGGTCTGCCTTTCTCTTCAATCAGATAATGCCTCAATTAATTCTCTACAGCGACACCTCTGCATTTAAGATCTGGCTTTGGCTTAAACTGTAGAAAGTCTCATTTAGACTATATGGTTTGATTTTCATATGGTAATTAAACAAATGGTGGAGAAGCATTTTATTAGATTGGTAGATGTCTCTACACTCTTCTGAAAGTTTACCAGACCATTACATACAATATGGCAGAAACCAGTGTAGCATGGAGAAGGGAGGGGGACAAGAACAGGAGAAAAGTAATAAGCTCTGTAAAAGTCGTACCATCACAGAGATGCTATTTAGTAGCCTATTCCTTTTCCTTTGTTCCTACACACCAGAATTCCTCCCCTTTCCTCACTGCTAAAGACAGGCCTGTAGGGATGGGGAATTACTGTATTGCTATACTGAAGCAAAGAAATTCTTCCTCCATCAAATGTAGGAAGTACAAATTCTGTACTTCTAGAATTTTAGGGAGAGAGATTATATTTTTTTTCTCCCTTCCATGCCATTGCTCAGGATTGTTTAGCCAGAATAAGGAAAACATGGCACTGGTAGTTTCCTCTCCCAATTGCTTGGGAATTCATTCATCCAACATCAATTCAACCTAAATTCGCTACACAATCATGCCTTCCTTAACACATACATGGGTTTTGTCTTTTAGCAGCAAAGGAAAAAATAGGTATTTAAACACTCAGATTTCGAGTACTCCTGGTTGCAGAGTAAGATTACAATAGACAGTTCTTTGTTCTCTGGTTATTCTTATTACATTCAATCACGTATGTTTGTGTACATGTGTAACAGCTCAGACAACTGGCATAACAGTGTTTCATGAACAGATTAAACAGTTGAAAAGCAGCTTCTTTTATAGACAGATCTGCAAAGTGACTGGACCATGTGTACAACTATTTGAAGTATTTTGTGTCAGAAGGGGGATGTGATATGCTATAGACTTCTTTCTAGCAGTGATGTCTGCATTTTCTCTTGAACAACTTTTCTAGCATTCAGATGATATCAGTTGCTGTTGTGTACAGTAGTGTACAAAAGATTGTTAGCTATCATAAAAGACAGAAATTGTGAACAGATTTTGATATTCCTTTGACAGTATAAGGTTGAAGCTGTAAATTCTTTTAATACCATAAGATCAGGACCCTGCTATACTACCTCTTGTAAAACTCACAGATGAAAGAGATGATTTTTCACCCCAAAGAGTTTACAATCCACATCTGATATAAAATTTGTGATAAATACAAGATAACTCCCAGCACCATAGGCCATGTCATCAGTGCTCTGGGAGGTTATTGGCTATCAGATTTCCCACTGGAAGATTAAAAAAAAATAATAAAGAAGCTGACGAGTTTCTGAGTACTACAGGAAGTTTTTCACAAGTATGAGAGGCAATGAGACAAAATGTGTGAATTTATTTGAAAATATCAAATAGAAGTGATCCAAGCTGAAATCAGAGGCAGTACCTGCAGTTTACCTTGATGTAAGCATGATGATAGTTTAGAAAATGTCCTAATGATAGTAATACTTTGTGGAATGTGAACAGATGTGCATAGCCAGAATTGAAGAAGCTGAATGAAGACAGCTCAACACATTCAGATTCCAATGAAACTCTTTACAAGAGCTTTGAAGTTTAGAGACTGGCAGTTTTAGTAGGTCTGTCACAAAGCCAAACATCTCTTAAGGCTTTATAGACCAGATTTATGTTATTTTGTCTATGTCTTTGAAATTAAAGCTTTGTGCCCTCACTAGTTAAGTAGAAAGCATAGCTGTCCTTTCCTCAAGTCAGTGTGGTTATAAAAACAGCGAGAAAATCAGATTTTTTTAAAGCAATATTGAAGTACAAAATTCAGAGAATATACCACGTGGAAAAACAAACATGTTCTGTCTACAGTAACTCTTCTCCAACTTTATTGGATTTCCTTGACTACTTCTACACCTCTCATATTTTTTGTTTTCTTAATAGGATCCAACTACTCTGAAGAAAGCTGGAAGTTACTTAATTCTACAGACAACTTCCTTTCACAGGTAACTTATCTTAAATGCATCTCCACATAGTAGCATCTTTGTCAACTTCCAAGTTTTAGAGGGATGAGAACTCATTAAAAGATCAAAAGCTATATTATTTTATATATATATTATAATATATAATATTATAATATATATATATTATATATTACTAACCCTTATTTTCAGGAACTTTCTAAGTTGTTTACTCATATAGCATTACAATTTCCCCAGGCTGAAAACTGGAAGAAAATAATTCCTTCCATATGTCAGCTTTTTAATAATCAATTAAGTTAACAAGAGCTCTGCCATCTGCACCTGATCCAGTGACAGAATAACACTCCCAGAGTGGAAGCATCTTTAGTTTACATTCACCTGAATCACAAATAATGAAGCAGGTGAGCAGAAGAATCAAAGGGAATGAAAGAACAAGCAAGGTAAAGTCCCAGCTGGAGGAAGGAAGCAGAGATGGATCTTTTCATGTCCAGCAGGAAAACATTAAATCTGAGGTTATACACTGGAAAGAAATAAAACTTCGAACAAAATGCCTCACTTACAAAGGTTGTCCATACACACAGCATATTTACTTCTTCAAAGGTAATATCAAATTTAAACCTGAAGATAATGTAACCTGGAGAGAATACACAGGAATAAGGCATTGATCCAAAGCTCAGGGGCCAGAAGTCAATTTGCAGCTCAGCTGTAGAGATTTACCACGTAACTGCATGGACTGCAATAGTGTTGTCTGACTGGTCTATTTAAGTTACCAATTTTTTGGGAGATGGCCATCTTTTGGACAAGAAAAAACCTACAGCTCGCATTTTTCACCTTGATATATTGATCTTCCAAATTTCTAGAAGAAATGCCATCTTTGCATTGATAGCACACAGAAAAGTGTTATTGATTCTGCAGCACGTAGTCTTAGGCCTGTCTGAGGAACTCATAGTAAACATTTTGCTAGACCATGCTCTTCTCACAAATCAGAGCAAACAAGCAAATATACAATAAGTACAGTATTTTACTTTTGTTTTATTTGAGAGCCATTGCACTGAAGAATCAATTCCTTGATCAATGCCCATTAATTTTTAAAAAGAAAGAGAAAAAAAAGTTAAAAAAAAAGGAAAAAGAGAAGCTCCTGCAAAAATAAATATGCTTGAATCCAGGTATAGAGGAGAGGTGCTACTACAGATAATGTCTGAGAAACTTCACTGACAGTTAAGTCCATTGCCTGGAATTGCCTTTTGACCCTACATCTTTAGAGAAAATCTGTGCATCTAAATTTTGTATGGATAATGAAGATGTTAGAGTTGAGAAACCACCGTTACAGCAAAGTCAATGAATTACAGATGACTTCTGCCCATTGGATTCTGCTGCATCTAACTGCAGTAGAATGGGAGGCAGACAGCAAGAGGAGGAGGTAACTGCTAGAGACCATAGTGAGATAGATCTGCTATGGCTGTGCACCAGGTAACTGAGGAATCTGACTACTTTGGGGAGCATGAGGGAGAATTAGAGACAAAGCTCTATACCAGCAGATTGGCACTGTCTACCAATCAACAACCTCTGGCAAGCCTTTGACCTGGACCTACTCACACTCTTTCAGATGGGCATGGCTCAGCATAGAAGCAGTTTAAGAGCAGCCTGTCTATTTTTGGCAGTAGATGCAGTTTGCTGCTATAGATGAAGGACATTCACTTTATTCAGTGCCCAGAAACATACCTGGGCATATTGAATTTGCTAATATAGAATATGTATTAAATGCCCTTCCATGCTCCGCTGCATGGATGTAATGGAATTTTTTCAGAAAAAAAAAAAGAAAGCCCTTCCCAAACAAAACCCACCTGTAAACTACTTTTAGCAGAATTAACTAGCATTATCAAACCAGATTTTTTCACATTCTCCAGTTTCAGTTCTCTCTCCCAAAAGCATGGAAAAGCATAAGAACAACTGGACCTTATGCAGTAACCACTAATCATAGTGCTGTTGGGTTAGTACTTCTTATACTCTTTAGTATGATTGAAGGTCTGGCTTCAATTCCAGAGGGCTTTAAGGCTTTGATGTATGCAAGGTCAAATCAGAGTTAGCACACTTGAGCTAGATCTTGATCCATAATTGATTCATGTTTTGTACGTGTTCCTTACACTGAGTACCACTGCCTCTTGGCTGACAGGCAGTAGCTATGTCAGTGCCCTTTTAAAACAAGTCAAATGTCCTTCAACTCACATAATTATGCTCTATTGCATTCTGCCATATAAGGGAAAATAGCCTCCTATTTGCCAAGCTTTTACAAGAATAAGAAAGACGTTGCCTGCATACCGAGACACATGATTTCGAGTGACAAAAATGAGATACGTGGTCAAAAAAAAATTAAAGGTACAGACACCTTAACAAAAATTGCAGCCAGATAACATGTGGACCTTTATTTTGTCTTTTAAAAAGATATGGTTATAAAATATTCAGAGCTTATCTTTCTCTATCCAGATGAGTTAAGAACTGAAAAAAGATAGCTTGGAGAAAAAAGAAGAAAAAAAAGCAGCAGCAGCAAAAAGAAGGTATTCAGCATATCTTAAAAACTGTATGTTTCTGCTTGCAAAGGCCACATATACTTGCAAATTCTGGTGCCACACAAACCAAGCACAGACAACAAGGAAAGATCATTCTGACATTTTTATCTTTTTCCAGTGTCCAGGTAATATTTGCTTTCCACTATCATCGCCACCATTGACCTTCAAATAAGATGAGCAAACTGTTCAAGATATCTGCATTTTCCTTACAGATCATATCAAACCCCCTAAAATTGAGATTAAAATCATATGGCTTTGATACTTTAAAGGTCCGTGCTAAAGAATTTATGGTGCAAGCCTCTCAATTAGGAAGAAAACTCACCATTTCTGAAAAATTTCAGTTTCAGCCCTAAACCATACACAAGGGTTCCTAACCTCAGTTTTTTCTTTTAGCCCACCTACCATTCATACTATAAAGTACAACAACATGTAATTACAAATTTTTTTTATTTTATCTGAGAAGCCATGTCCTCAGTGTTAAGACAATGAGCAGCAGACAATGGCATTGAAATAATAATTAAAACAAAAAAAAACAAACACGTGAAAAAAAGCCCACCCGACAGCAACCTAACAACCAGTTTTCCAGAAGATGTCTCTACTGTTTGAACCAGGCTTCAGCATAGATTAAACACAATCCATGCTGGAGCAGCATCATGGTTCTATTTATTGAAGATAAGGCCCAAAATATTGTTCATTTACCTGTACACATTGCCACAATAAAATAAAGAGAAGTGTTTTCCAGTGTAATCTGTGCACGCATCCGAGACAGGACATTGTAGCAAAGTCTTGTCAGAATTTTCTTCTCTTAGTATGCTTTATCCTCTGTCTTAGCTTGAGAAATTCAACATTAGCTATGAGAAATAGCTAATCTGCTTTCTTTTCCAGAGACAACAAATCTAATTTTATTTATTCACTTGAAGTGAATAAATATTTGTTCTAGTTCAGTCTAGAACTTTACTGGTGGTAGCTTAATCTACCACCTACTTATAACCAAGGACCATTATTAGTATAAACACACTAAAGAAATCATCTTCTTAATTTAGAACTAGTCA
This sequence comes from Melopsittacus undulatus, assembly GCF_012275295.1. NCBI lineage: Eukaryota > Metazoa > Chordata > Aves > Psittaciformes > Psittaculidae > Melopsittacus > Melopsittacus undulatus. The sequence continues at coordinate 22,182,398 of NC_047531.1, read as the reverse complement.
GAACTCTAGGGGAAAAAGCTTTAGCATGATAAGTATTTTGTGAGAGGGAAAAAAACAAACTAAATAAAAAATAATATGAGTAATAAAGATGCCTCCTTATTTTAGAACACAGTGTTTTGATAAGTAGGCAGGCTGGCCCTTATAAACAGAGTAGTCTTGATCTGCTTTAATAACAGTTTTAAGAATGGGACCTGAACTGATAAGGAGATCAGACAGATATGACAGGCTTTTTGAGAGTCTCCAAAACTGAAAAGTCAGTTTACAATCATGCAAAAGAAAGCTAGTGGAATCACAGATGGTTTTAGTAATTGGCATGGGCATAATTAATTCTTCCACCTCAGAAGAAAGCTTATACAGATTCTATTACAGCAGGTTGAAGGGTAGCATTTCTGCTGTGAGTAAATCTTATCAGGCTGTGAGCGCATAACCTGGAAGTGTATTATGTAAGCAGGCCTTAGTCTTCCCCTGTATGTTCTGCAAAAATTACGCCCTTTTCCTATGTTAGAATATTAGCATGACTTTATTTAAATCAAGGCTTGAAAAGGAACTGAAAATTTAGGCAAGACTGCACTACTAGGGATCATTGTGGTTATAACCTCTTCATTTTGTCACCCCTTTTTTGCATATTCATGACAGGAATACAAGAATTCAAGATGCCTTCTCTTCCTAAGTGTTCCCACTTTAAAGGTTCCTCAAACCGGGGTTGTTCATTGAGACAAAAAAAAAGGCCATGGACAATACCACAGTATCCCAGAGATTCCGAAGTGGGCCATAACATCTGTCAAGTAATCTTAGGGAATTCACAGGTCCATCACTTGTCCTTGTGGCATGGTCTGCTACCAGTCTGTCTCAGAAAGGCAGCAAATGAAGGGATCACAAAAGAAAAGTCAGGTAGCTGACCTCTGGAGCACCTGATGCTATCAGCAGCGATAATAGAAACATGTATGATTTATTAAAGAGTTATATTTATGAAAGTGTCTTAAAGGGGTAGGAATGGCAGAGTAAGAATAAAAGATGAGTCCATCATTGGCAGATTGTTTGAGATGTGACAAAAAGATTTCACACGCCAGAAATTCTCTGCCCAAGAAAACTTTTTACACCTCTCTATCAAAGACATCAATTTATACAGTTAAAATAGGCAACTGTTCCAGAAAAATATTACATGAACTGTTACTGTTCTTCTCCGTGGAACTGGGAATACTGGATGTTTAATTATAGTCTATCTTATTTTTCCACTATTTGACAGAATATATTGAAGAGTCTTTACTTTTAGAAGTTGAATCCCAACAAATATTGTGTTTTTGAAATTTGTCACTTTTTTCAAAGTTAGTTCATTAGGAGCTACATTTATGAGGCATATTGTCTATGAAAACAGATAGTAAAGTATGAAATCACACTTTAGTCACAAGACCTAAATCATGTATGGGTAACTCTGATTATGAACTTAATAATCCTCTAAAATATTTTTAAATGGCAAACAAATCAAAAGGATGCAATTTTAGCTTATCAGCTACCAACAGCAGCACTATAGCTAAATTTAGCTACATGAATACTAGTCCTGCTCCAAGTTGTATAGTACTTAATGTTATTCATAAGACCTTGTAGCTGTATAATGTGGAAAACTATTCCTCAGAGGAGAGCAGCAAAAAAATTCTTTCCAAACAGTGTGACAAATATTGCAGGTTTTAAAGAAATAAGACTTCACATTAGGGCTTGTTATATGTAACCTGCAGTTTAGCACCTGGACTTTTCCTGCCTTTCCCTTCATCTCAAAGGATGAGTGCTCCTCATTTTACAAGATCATGAGGTCCTAGCTGACAAATGAGGCTATATTGAAAATAATTTCAAATCATTTTGGTGCATAATTAACAGCAAGCACAAGCATTCACATGTTTGCAATATCCAAATCTCTCAGTAAGGTCTTGATCCTAGGTTCCTTCAAGATGACAAGACTTCTTCCACTGTGTTTGCTGTATTTGTTCCAAAATCAAAATCAGTAAGAGGAAAGAGATTGGAAAACTTCTGTAAATCATGCATCTAAGGTAAATTTTTGCATTTTTATGATGTAGAATTCAAATTCCATAGAAATTAAGTGTAGTGTTTTATTCAGCTAGGCTTGTAAGGAAAATATGCCTATCTGACAACAGTGAGGGGTCCTCCCTCTGTTACATCAGTGAAGGTCTGTCAGTTACTGTAAATTTAACAAATGTCAGGGGAATTCTGTGATGGATTTTTGTTCTTACACAGCAAAGCTTTGCAAGCAGCATATAATTAAACTTAATAAAACACAGTGAAAGCCCTAAAAGCTAGTAATTTTGTTGATGGCAAGTGACTTGACTGAGGCAGGGAAGACTCAGTGTCAGAGTTGGACACAGAATTCAGTCCTAACACTGAACTGTCTTTCCACCTATTAAGTGCTCAGCAACTGAATTAGTCCATGCTTCCACTGCAAAAGCAACTTGTGCATCAGTTTCAACCAAGTTGATGTCATGAAGCCAACATATGTGGAAGATAATAGATGTTATGGACATGTGATGTACTAATGTTGGCGGGCTGCCAGACACCCACACAGCTATTTTCTTACTCCCCCTCTTCAAAAGGATAGAGGAAGAAAAAAATCATGGGTTGAAAAAGCCCATGGGTCAAAAAATCGCCCATGGGTCAAGGTTAAGAGGTCACTTACAAATTACCATCATAGGCAAAACATAACCTTTGGAAAATTAATTTAATTTATTGCCCGTTAAAATAGATTTGGGTAGTGAAAATCAAAGGCAAAAGCTGAAATACCTTCCCCGTTTCCTTTTCTTCCCAGGCTCAATTGCACTCCTTCATTCCCAACTCCTCTACCTTCCCCTACCTCCAAGTGGTAGAAGGAGGCTGGGGAATGGGACTTGTGGTTGATCTATCACAGCTCCTCTCTGCTGCTTTGTCCTCCTAACACTTTTCTCCTGATGCACTGTGGGTCCTTTCCGGGGACTGTAGTTCTTCATGAACAGCTCAAGTGTGGATCCTCAAGAGATTCTGACCAGACCTTCCCAGTGTTGTGCATTTTATGAATAGAAACATTTTCCCAGTCAAAGATGCTAGAGATAAAAACAAAGGACAACAAAAAAGTAGAAATCCTGATATTTAGTTGAATCTGTCATCCTGACCTTGTAGAAAATAGTGATGGGATGGAAAACTAGAGGACAAATACAGCTGAGAAAGTAAAAGCACAGGAAATTAACTCAAAATTGGAAGAAGCAAAATCTGGAGTAGAAAAAGAAGCAGTGGGTGACGCTTGAGCTAGCTAAGTACAGAATTCATCTGAAGAACAGCTATTACAGAAGAGGTCTTCAGTGTAGAGAAGGAACTGGCAGACAGTTTAGGAGGTATCAGTGACAAATTCATTCCCTTAAAGACAACAGCAAAGCATATCAGGGGAGAGAGAATAATAGATCTGGTGAGAAACATAAAATGACACTAATGCTGATTTTTAGTTTAGTCAAGTTCAAGTTCATTCCCACATAAATGTTTACATGAGTTTCAGAAAAGGTTTTTTATGAGATGGTCAGGTTTCTGCAACAAGGAATTCGCTTGCCTTCCATCTTCCTCCCTTTTCCCTTGTGCATCCTCTGCCATCCTGCTTCCTACCTCCCCCACCAGACCCCCTTGTCCTTTGACTGTATGCATACCCCCCTTTCTGTTGATTTCTTTTCTGTATGATATAACAATAAATTAAATGAAACTCAGCTCCTTTTCTAAGTAGTAAGAAAATTATATTTCATAAGTTTCTTATGTTTCATCCCAAAAGGAAGAAATTAATTTGAATCTTTGAATACTTTTGCATTGTTTCATCCCATTATTTTTGTGCTGTTTCATCCCATTATTCCTTTCTGGCTTGTCAATGTACAGTACAACTACCACTTCTTGTCTTAGGGTTCATCTCCATCTCTGGAATTTCACACAGAAGAACCTAAGTACTCAAGTAGAAAAACAATGTTACACATGCAGCCATTAGTCTCCCCCTCTAACCTAAAACAGTTACTGTCTTGGTCTTCCAAGCATTTCTATGTAAACAGTATAAATTCAATCATATTCTCCAAATGACAGAGTAGTACTTTAACGGAATTTAATTAGCGTATGTATGTGTTGCATTCCATCCTACTCATACACAGCTTTCAGTGAAGAAGGGAAGGACCAAGCTATGTCCCGATAACATTAGTAATGAAAATGTATCTGTACTATGTGCCTCTACATATGTACCCCTGGCCATGTATGCTGATCATGACTACAAAAAATAGTTTACTCAAGTAACATTAACTTCTCAGACAATGAAAATAAGAGGTCAATAGCTAGCATTAAATGTGTCATTCTTTGACTGAAAATATTAATTTTTAAAGCTGTCATTACTGGTGTTCAGACTGGCATGTTTTTTGTGTACATTTATCAAAAGAAAAAAAACATACTCAATATGATTTCTTTTGTTGCCTCCAAACACTACAAATTGTTATTGCTGTTTATGCAGTTCATTTGTCATAATTTTTTAATGTTTTATAAATATTTTGTAATCCCAGCAATTGTTTGTTTCCATTTTTATTATTTCCGAAGATATTGCCTAAAATGTCAAAATATTCAGTAAGCGTAAAATTATGCCTTCCCTAAAAATTATTTTGCAAATATTTTTGAGTTCTATTATGATACACAAAATATAGATCTCTAGATGTTAAGCAATTATTTGTTTTCATTGCTGTTCAGCAATTATATGTTTTGGAAACACTTGTAGATATCGCTACTGAGCTTTATTTTTTTATGCTAACTCTGTAGTAATTGCTTTCATGATGCTTTCCTTATTTCAATAATTTTAAGAAGCAAATTTTGTGTGTGTTAGATAATTCCAAATAATTAAACGTATGTCCATTTTTAGGCCCAAAATTGATATTCAGTAAAGTCTGTCCTGAATACTGAAAGCCTTTAGTCATCAGAAGATGTATAATATTATTGGTATAGGAAAATGGAAAATGTGAGAAGGACTGTGTTAAATGTGAAAACATATAAGTGATTTTAAATAGCATTCTAGAACTTAGTTTAGAAAGCTTCTGATTTTTTTTATTATCATTATTATTTTTATCATCTTCATATTTACTTCCTGCTTCCCTCAATCTGGGAATGCAAACTTTTCTAAGGAAAGCTCATCACAAGCAACAATTAGTTTATGTGGGCTCTTGAACAATTAAGCTATTACTGGCTTACAGCTACAGTGTTTTAATTCCAGATACACTCACATGATGGTACTATAATTAAAAACAGAGAGTAGAGAGTGTAAAATGAACATGCAGTCACACTATAAAACATTTCTTCAGTAGCTACTGGAGAGTCACATGGTATAATCACAGCAAATTAATATGGATCTAAAAATAGTGGTGTTCATTTCCTGTGCATTGCACATCACTGATACATGGTTTTCACACAGTGCTGCAGGTCACAGATAAATTAGCTATAAACATTCTGTCCTCCTGAATAGATTAGTTTATCATTAGCTACATGAGTGCTTTCCACAACTCTTAATCAGGAGTTAAGAAAAGTATACTCAGGAGTTATCACATCTAATCCAATGTATTCGATCAGTGCTATAAAATCATTATGAAAGAAATCCATTCTTGCAATGTATTACCGTAATGGGATTAATTGATCTTTCACTGAATTTCATTATAAAGGGTAAGATAATGAGTGTTTTATTCTTGTAGATCATAGTCTGAACAAAGAGTGTAAACAAAACAATACCAAAAAGAACCCTTTTCTAAACCATTCCTCTTCACACAATTGAAAAATCCTTTCACGTACTAAATTAAGGGTCTATAGTAAAATAAAAAGCATATAGGGCACTTTTCAAAGAACATTAAAGTCAGTAAAAAGACTTACTGTTACTATAATGGGCTGTAAATACAGACAAAATGTAGAAGTATAGTTATACATACCACATTCACGTTGTTTCACTCAGGTCCTCAGTAGCAACTCCCATTAGATACCTCATGGCTCCTTCTTTACCACTGGGCAATGGCCATTAACCAGGATATCATCACTATTGGGCTTTATTCTTCCTGACTGCCCTCATGGACAAAGATAATGTTTTCTTCTGAAGCTTTAGTTGATTCTCAAAGACAGTGTGATATACTGATACACTTTATGGAAGTAGCATATTTGGTGAAAAGTTTGCCTAGCAAAGAGTACAGGTATTGTCTGCACGTACATTTCTGGTGTGGGATCTAACAGAATTCTCTTGTCACTCCCCCATCCCTGCAGGATGGAAACAATGCCTCATACAAGAGAACTGTCTGACATCATATCTCTCAAACTTTTCCACTGGACTGCACTCTATCTGCCTTAAGAGAAAGGACTTTTTTAATTTCCAGGGGACTAGAGGGAATGGAAGTAATAGCTGGTTTCCTCCGTCCAAATTCTTGCCTGTCGCTTCGTAGCACACTGTACCAGAGCATCACAAAATATGCATCAAAACCCCAGGAGTACCAGGATAGATCATTTTACAGGCTCAGAGTTCTCAGCCTCTGAGTTCTAATTGAAAGAGAGAAAGACCATTTCCTACATATAACTATGGCATTCAATTGCTCAGTTGTAAAATAAATTATTTATATGGGTTATTAGAACTGAGAACTAAGTTGGGCATTAAGATTTTCTAAGGCTAAGGAGATTAGAGTTTTGATAGCAAACCAAAACACTCTTCAGATAAGTGTCTCTGCAAATCACCAGACTCTTATCATAATTAACAAAATTACCCCTCTTTAGGTATTTTTATTTCATAAGGAACAAGTTAAGAACCTCAGAATAGCTACAAACTTTAGATCCCACTTTTAAATGGAATGCAAGGATTTATCACATAAACCATATGACATTTTTTTTTTCGATTCATAAAACATCCTGACAAAGCTAAAGAGGAAGTGGAACTAAAGATCAGCTCTACATATACAGAAAAACAAGAGCTCCATCCTTCCTATATTTCCTATTCATCCTCTTCCTCCTTCCTGGTATTTAATTGCTTGCTTTGGAAGAACAAAGATCCTACTTAGTCATAGCTAAATCTCATTTCATACTTTCTTGTAAGAAGGTATCAAACAAAAACATCATCAGTTGTTTCAATACAATGTAGGGCTTTTAATTTTTGTGGAGTTTTTTGCCTAATATTGTTTTTTGCTTTTTCTGAATCATTATCTTGCATTGTCAGAACCAGAAAGGAGGTGAGAATTTAACACATGTTCAAATTACTGTAAATCAGGATTAAACAGAAATATTTTGTGTAGCTTTTAAGGTGCCTTCTTGAGTAATTTTTGGTAATTGGCACAATTCTCTGGAAATCTTAAATGTAAGACATGTTAAAATGGTTGCAGAAAAGAGAAGATTGAAAGGAAGAGGAAGTTCTGCAGACACCTAAGCCCACTTAAGTAGGTATATTCCAGAAAGAGTTGTGGTCAACGGTTCAATGTCTGGCTGGAGACCAGTAACGAGTGGTGTCCCTCAGGGATTGGTGTTGGGACCGGTCTTATTTAATATCTTTGTCGCTGACATGGACAATGGAATTGATTGTGCCCTCAGCAAGTTTGCCGATGACACCAAGCTGTGTGGTTCTGTTGATACGCTAGAGGGAAGGAATGCCATTCAGAGGGACCTTGACACACTTGTGAGGTGGGCTGATGCCAACCTCATGAAGTTTAACCATGCCAAGTGCAAAGTCCTACACCTGGGTCTGAGCAATGCCAGGCACAGCTACAGGTTGGGCAAAAAGGAAATTCATGGTAGTCCTGCGGAGAAGGACTTGGGGGTGTTAGTCAATGAGAAAATGAACATGAGCCAGCTTCAGTGTGCACTCACAGCCCAGAAAGCCAACCATATCCTGGGCTGCATCAAGAGGAGCGTGACCAGCAGGTCAAAGGAGGTGATCCTGCCCCTCTACTCTGCTCTTGTGAGACCTCACTTGGATTACTGTGTGCAGTTCTGGTGTCCTCAACATAAAAAGGACATGGTACTATTAGAACAAGTCCAGAGGAGGGCTACGAGGATGATCAGGGGACTGGAGAACCTCTTGTATGAAGATTGGCTGAGAAAGTTGGGTCTGTTCAGCCTGGAGAAGAGAAGGCTGCGTGGAGACCTCATAGCAGCCTTTCAGTATCTGAAGGGGGCCTATAGGGATGCTGGGGAGGAACTATTCATTAGGGACTGTAGTGATAGGACAAGGGGTAACGGGTTAAAACTTAAACAGCAGAGGTTTAGACTGGATCTAAGGAAGAAATTCTTTACTGTTAGGGTGGTGAGTTACTGGAATGGGTTGCCCAGGGAGGTAGTGAATGCTCCATCCCTGGCGGTGTTCAAGACCAGGTTGGATGAAGCCTTGAGTGATATGGTTTAGTGTGAGGTATCCCTGCTGATGGCAGGGGGGTTGGAACTAGATGATCTTGAGGTCCTTTCCAATCCTAACTATTCTATGATTCTATGATTCTATGAAATGAAAGAATCCAGGCCAAAATTATGTGAGCAAGATGTCCCCAGAAAGGAACCTAAATTGCTTTTCCCCCTGCAACTGTTAAGAGTTTTTATCCATGGAACAAGAAAAATTAAATAGAAAGAAGTGTTAAAAATGAAAAGTTGAATTGTGTATCCTTTTGCTATTCTATTGTTAAGTTTAACTAAGTTCCAAGAACATTCTTGGTGTCGCTGAGCAGTAGAAACCAACTCAAGGTTATATGACTTCAAACTTGGCCAACATTTTTGGCAGTAAAGTAAAAGAGAAGTGGTTTAAAATGGTAACTTAGTATCAAGAATTTCAGCAGAACCCTTTTTCAGCCATACCTGACATAAAAAGTTACTTCAAGGTGATGATCGTAGTTGTTTTTTACATACCAAAATGGAGATTTGATGATAAGAGTTGGGACACTGGCTTGACACTGGAAACCTTATGATTATAACCATTTTCCCAGTGGTCAGTTAACAGAAATGTAAATCTGGCTTTAGAATTACCAAAGAAAACAAACATATGCTATTCATTAAATGTAAATGACACTTTATATAGCAAAATCAGGTGTAACATGCAGCTGCAGACCAGTGAAGAAAGAGCAAAAGTGTAAAAGCACCACGGCAAACATTTAAAATTACTCCAAATAGATCCTAGAGTGTGAAAGAAAAAAACACTAACAAGAACGTATTTCTTTCAGTGAAGGACCTTAGGACCAGATGAGATGTGAAGCATGAGCACACCACCAAGATAACGGCTGGAAATTGAGAATGTAAGTAACAATTTAAATTGCCTTTTTTTTTTGGAGTATTTTTGTAATAATTACATATGAACTAAAAAATATTATTGAATTAGGTTGCTAAGATTTCATTTGCTTTATGTGTAAGTATTCTTCCTTTTAGTCTATAAACATGATTTTCAGAATAATATTGTATGCACAGGATCCTTTGGAAACAACATAGTTATTCAGATAATGCAACTAAACTCAAGGAAGTATTAGAAAAACTTCTGTTTCAAGATTTTTAGGTTGAAACAGCACATTATGGATGTCTACATTTAGTCATATCATAGCAACTCTTTGGATTCTATCTCACTGGAAGACACAAAGTAGGCATCTCTGTGGGTAACTGCCAATTCCATCTGCCTTTCAAATGATATCACTTTTAAAAGTAACAGTTTTACAGAGATTATGTACCAGGTTATTTGCTGTCAAGAGGTATATACTTTAGCATATTTTAGGCTGAAATATTCATCAGTTACTTGCAGAGGAAATGACTAGAAAACACTGTTTTCATCTGACAGGCACTATCTAAATATATTTTATTCTCCCTTCTCAAAAAAGAGACAGAAAGTAAACTTTTGTAATAAAGCTCATTATTCTTTGAAAGCATTGTAAAAATGCTGAGTAAGGTTTGTTTCTGATCGGTACAAGGTCAGAATATCATAATCAGATTCACAGAGCTCATTGCAGTGTCTAGTGATCAGCAAAGCAGCCTACGGATGGCTTTGGGCTTATAATAAGAAGCAGCATTACATTATTCAGATATCACTGGAACAAAGGTCCTAAACAATTCTTAATGTGCAGTAAGTGACAGGTCAGCTCTTTTTTTAGAAGAAAAGAATTTCCATTCCAGCCATTCCATTGTGCAAGAATGGGAGCAGAGGGTAAGAAAATTCCATTTCTGCTCCTCCTGGAAGTACAATAAAAACATTATATTTAGCTTGATTTCTGTTCCATGCATTTTGCTTAGTTGGACTAAGTTGGTCTAAGTTGGACTTACTTGGACTTAGTTGGACTAAGTTGGACTTAGTTGGACTGCAAGTGCAATCCCTATAATGAACTTAATCACAGAGTAAACTTAAGTTAAAGAATCAGCCTGAAGCTCAAGAAGCCAAACACCCAGCTGGACAACTACTTATTCTTTTGTAAGCAGGAAGCATATTTTCAGTCTTCATTGAAATCTGCCTTTTTCAGAGGGCCCAGAAAAATCAGTGCATCTGAGGAAGAGAAACAATCTAGAGGAAATTTATCTGCCTCCAAATTTTTAATTGAAATACATTTGCCAAGAGTCTCTGCTGTAAGTGCAGCAAAAACACATGGATAGAAGTATCCCTACAGCTAGAACAGATGCACTGTTTAAATCATGCAATACCTTCACATTTGACAGGCAAAAAAAAGTCACTAGTTTGTGTGTATGTGCATGTATACAGCTTCTTTTGCCTGGACTACTGCAAGTCTTAGGTGCATATTCTGCAATACTTTTGTTTGAATTAGCATTTTTTTTGCATTGAAAAGTTAGAGGACTCTTGTGCAAAATTAAAACATGCCCATTTTACTCTCCCCAAAAAGATAATACTAGATATATTCAGGAATGTTAATAATTTACTCTTTTGTCTTCTTCAAAGTCAATCAATGAGATCTCTGTATCAGGCTTCAGACTTCAAATATGTTATTAAAAAACTTCAAAATATTTCATTTCTAAGAGTTTATAGTAGCATGTTCTGGGCATGTAAAAAAAGCACACATGATTAATTGGTGTGGTTTATTTGTTTGTAAGTTATTTGCAAACTTATCACAAGACAACCTTGACAGTACATGCTCTATAAAACATGCTGCACTTAGTCAAAAGTGGGTGAGAATGCCCAGGGATAAAAAAAAACATTGTTGTTCTTCAGCAGTGGGCAGCTCTAAGAGCTTGTGTCTTATTCCAAATTTGTTTTTCCAGCTCCTCAGTTACGAGAAAACTGTCCCCATCAGTTCTTGGTTGCTCCCATCTTATTTATTTCCTTTTTTTGAACAAAGGACTTGGTACCTCACCTTTCATAGAATCATAGAATGGTTTGGGTTGGAAAGGACCTTAAGATCATCTAGTTCCAACCCCCTGCGATGCACAAGGGCTCTTTACACTAAACCATGTTACGCAAGGCTCTGTGCAGCCTGGCCGTTGAACACTGCTGGAGATGGAGCATTCTCAGCTTCTTTGGGCAACCCATTCCACTGCCTCACCACCCTCACAGTAAAGAACTTCTTCCTTACATCTAATCTTAACTTCCCCTCTTTAAGTTTAAGCCCATTACCATTTGTCCTATCACTACATCCCTGATGTCTTTTACATATCACCAGCTAGCCTTCAGTCTAGTACAAGCCTATATAAGTTGCCTATGCATGACCTTTAGAACAATGTTTTCTGTTTCCACAGCACCTGAGAGGCACTGAGCACTGTTTGACCTGCCTCAGCCTGAGAAATAGTATGGTGTCTGTTGTAATTTAAGCTCATAAAAACTCTAATAAGACAATAAATACATCCAAATATTTTGGCCTGGCAAAATGTGTAGTTTCTTGGAACAGTGGCAGTTTCAGCACTTATGCTTTAGGTGGAGAGAGGCAGAACAGTATGGGCGCTATTGCATCAGGAAAGGCCTAAGCAGGAGATGCTGGATTTGCACTGAGAAAGTGAGAGAGAAGGTGAAGAACCTTATGAGAAAAAGGGGAAGAGTACTGCAAAGGAGAAGAGGGACATAAGCATGGGTAAGATATTGTGAGTAGACAGATACTGCTGCAGAAAAAGAATATATCAGCCATGCTTGTTGTCTGCTCTTTTCTCCAGAAAGGCAAAAGCAACAGCTTTGCTTATTGCTTTTTCACTTTGAAATGAAAAAATATTTTTTTAAAAATCTTCCCAAAGGATTTTGGGCCTTAGTCCTAACTTGTATCAATATTAGTATCTCTATTCTAAAGTGCCAGGTGTAGAAGATATGAAGCTCAAAGTGTTCTTCAGATCTTTAATCTCCAGTCCTCCTTGCAGTGCACAGATGAAAAACCCTTTGTTCAAAAACTTCTCAACTCCCAGTATTCAGTAAGGAGAAGACAGTATGTATATAAGACTGCTCCCTGACTTCCTGCACATAGCAAACAGGAAAATACAGGCTATGAAAATTTTAGAAGGACAGAGACCTTTGAACAGCTTAAAAGACTAAAGAGTGGCCTTATTGTTCATGTTGTTGAATCCACACGAACTCTGGCAGGGCAGTGGAGCAATGATGCAGCTAAACATTTCCTGTGATGTGTAAACAGTAAGTACAGGTGATGGGATTTCTCTTTCCCTCTGAGCTTTCTATAGCACTACAAGTAGTCATTAAAAATTAATAAAAATTATTGACTTTTTTTTTTTTTATTTAATTCCAGAACAGGTTTGGAGTGAGGTACGCAGTTTCCTGCCAGTGTGGAATGAAGTCCCTCATTCTACCCCTTTAGGAGAAGCTAGGAGAAAGGGGCTACTACAAGAGGAAGTGGTGTATCAAAAGTCCTTCCCCATTTTCTCTACACTAAGGAAAGGCACAGCAGGCTGACATTTAAATGTCAGCAGGATTAGAAGACAGCAGCATTACGTTGCTTCCTGATAAAGAAAGTCCTGTGCTGGCTAAGCTTCATGTTCAGGCAGCAAAGGCAACACACTCTTTTCTGAAGAGTTTGTTCAAATACCACTGATACGTAAGTACCAAGCCTATTTGAAAGCTATCAGTTACAGTTTCTCAGGTCACTGATGTTCTCTAGTATAAACTTTGATCTTCAATGCAAAATTAGCTGTGTCTTGGCTTTCTGCCTACTACACTCCTCTGTTGTTGATAAAACTAATCTGTGAACATCTTGTACATGCACACACTACTTCTGGAATCTATTCATAAAAACACCTTTACAACTGATACTCATGATGCAATGCAAGGGAGAGAGTATCTCTTGATTTGACATGCTTCAATGAATGCCATCATAGATGATCAACACACATGTGCCTGAGATTATATATTTTTGGAGACTGTCAACGTTATTGCTCCATCAGGATGTATTTCCTTAAATATCCAAACAATCCAACATCAGGATTCAATTATTCTATAAAAAACATTTTCTCTTGAAAACCAAAGTTTTGTCAAAAAGCACAGTTCATCAAGTTTTCAATTAACTGAAAAGTTCTTCCTTTAGGAATCCAATAAAACTTGTAATTTACTGATACAGATTTTCTTATCATTTATAGAACTTTTCCACACTGATTCCTCACTTAATATTATAAATAGGGAACAATTTATCAAGTCTGAATTTATATTGCTCTGTAATTATACTGGCTGTAGAAGAAAGTCCCATTTAAAAAATTTTTACTGTGGTTTCCAAAATTAGTTGATAAATACAGAGTTTACATGAACTCCAGGATGAAGTCTGACACAATAGAATCATAATGTAACATTTTGATAAATTTCACTACATTTTTACACTCTTTTTCTATGTTTCAAAAAGAAAAGAGACATTATTTAATCCCCTAATTTAGCAGAAGGACATAAATGTCAAACTATAATTATATTTTAATGCAAACAGTTTTCCTTTGTAGCATATACACAATGACCCAGGGACAGAGACTCTACCCACCATCACCAAAAAGACAACATCACTTGACAACATCCTTCTTTGCAAAAGACCATAAGGCTTCAGAACCCCATATTCAAACTACATAAATTGTTGGGGGTTTTTCTCCCATTTTTCACCAAAGAAATGTTTCTCAATGCCCACCCTGTATTTCCATTTTTTTGCATAGAAATACCTGCACCAGCCAAAGATTTTTAGAAAAAGAGTGCAATGAGCCTTTTGAAGACCACTTACTTTAATAGGTGGCAGTAAGAAAGATGAAAAGTCTCTTCAAACTCTAAACCAGATGATTGCCATCTCAGAAGGTATTAGACCTTTCAGTTTCTCTAGGATTAGATGTTTTGACTGGCATTGAATTTTTCTGAAGGGCAGATAGATGGCAGAAGAAACTCATAAGGATAATTTTGTCTTGAATGCTCTGATTCTTAGATTCCATTAAAAATTATGCTAAAAACTTTACTCATGAATCACTTTTGTCAAAGGTAGTTTTAACAGCATCAAAAGAAGTCATGGAGTATGAGAGAAATCTTTAATTCATCCTGACAAAGAAAATCTTGCATTTTTCTAATAGTTTAGTTCCATTAACAGGTTATAATCATTATTCAATTGCATGCATTAAAACGGGCAAGTTTGGGTTAAAGCAACAATTCTTTCTAACAGCTCATTCATATTCAGGAGAAGAAAATTATATGCAGCAATTCTTCCCACTTCACGCAGAAAAATGAATCAATGACCTTTTCCCCACTTCCTAACCTCTATAGATGGGAAGACTGTAAGGGTCAAAATAAAGAACTGCAATTGGGTTTGGTGTGGAGACGGAAATGTACAAGAAAGAAATAAAGAGCTGTATTCTAAGCAACACTGAGAGGTGATCCCCGGGGGCATTAGACTGACAAAGTTATGACCTAATTAAAGAACATGCATATCTTACATGTCATTTTTCCTGCAAGTCTAGGACAAAATGCTTCTTTTGGTATTGACAAGATACAGTATTATACTAACACCATGTCACGACTCTAAGCATAACTGTGTAAGACCAAAAGACACTTCCCAAGTCCCCCTTGCCTTTATTTTGTTTCAACACGACCTACCTTGCCTTTGAAAATTATGTTAGCCATTTTGTATCAGCATCCCAAATTTAAGTGAAGTAATAGAAACAGTTTAAAAGAAGTAGCATTATGCCATGGGTTTGTTTAGTAACTCAGGTATTAATGATTTCCTGTGAAATGAGCATTTACATTAAAGCTGTAGTTCCACAGTCATCATAAATATAACACTGTAAATAACAAGAGCTTTACCTCCCATGCCTATTTCTCTTTTTTCAGTTGAGCAAAATTCATCATGCAGCTGCAGTGTGAGCCACACATCTGACCAGATCATACTAATCCAAGAAAAAAGTTACCACTCATGATAAAGACCCTAGTACTAGATGATAAACTGCTTTTAAGAGAGGGCAAATATAAGAATGCCAAGCATAACAAGAGCACCCGCACTACTAATTGAGATACACTTTTTACAGGGTGGACTCTGTCATGCAGTCATCATTACGTCTGTGATATTTGTCAGTATCTAATTTGTTTTGTTTATCACTGTACAGTCACAGTAAGTAATGAAGATTGACTGGGACTTTACATTTCTCTCTACTATTCCTACTCCAGTAAATTTCTATGAATACTTTTTTCAGCATAAGGACAGTTAAAGCAAAGATGCTGAAAAGCTGCTCAGATATATTTCATAGAATCATAAACTCAGTAGAGTGGCTTGGGTTGGAAGTTCATCTAGTTCCAATCCCCCTGCTACTAGACCAGGTTGCTCAAAGGCCCATGCAATCTGGCCTTGAACACTTCCCGGGGTGGGACATTCACAGATTCTCTGAACAAGCTGGTCCAATGTCTCATCACTGTCATAGTGGAGAATTTTTTCCTACTATTTAACCTAAATCTACCCTCTTTCATCTTCAAGCCATTCCCTCTTGTCCTATAACTAAATTTTATTATTAAACAGTTTTATACTTTGTATATGAAAGCAAAATTAAGCTCATATTTAAGTATCAAGAAGAATTTTCTACTATCAAACCATCAGATATGTCCTCACTTACAATGCCAAACTGAGAGTGGCAGTTAAGTTAGGTAGCTGGGTTTGTGATGCTAGAGAAGACTAGGTGAAGATTTATCTGCATGAGGAATGGGTGAAACACTTCATCAGTTATCTAGATAAGGGTGGAGTGAGTTTGGGGTGACAGTAGATACCAGGAAGGACAGAACTGAAGTCAGCAAGACAAAAATTGAATGAGATTCCATCACAGCATTCTTTGAGTTTACACAATATGATCTGTAGGAATAGGCATGAGGGCATGAGGGCATTTGGCTTGTAAAATATTACGCAAGTAGATATAGTAGAAGTTGGAGACAGGTCTGCAATAGAAATTTTCTGGAAAACAGAAAAAGCCAAAAGGTTAGGTTCTTATCCCTGTCAAAGAACAAATGCAGGAAAACAGTATTGGACAGGTTATGGAAGACCAGCATGGTTTATCAAATATGTTATAGTTACCATCCTACACTAAAGAAGCATCTGAGCTTTCAAATCTCAAAAGCTGGAAGAGGGACTGCCTTGGTCTTACATTCTTTCCTAAAATATCCACGAGTTGTCATAACCATAGGTTTTTTTGCCATACTGTTTTTGACAGAAACTCGTTTGACCATCTGAGAATCAAATTAACCTTGGACCCAAAGTCATACATCTTTACTTCCTGTTTTGCTCTACAGGATGTACAATCAAAGTGGTTGTATTAGGAATACCTTGATATTTTGTCAAGGATCCAGCATGGCAATAAGAGAGAAACCCATAGGTACTTATGTAAATATAATGCACCTGGTTCCCTGTTGATGAGCAACATCTTTCACAGAATAACGAGTCTGTCTATTGCCAATTAATGTTCAGCACATGCTGTTCCTTTTGTCAATGTTTCGTGTATTCCAGATGAAACTGAATAGAAGTTATCTTATAGTAGGTGATCATTGTATGGGCACAAAAATCTTGCACATGGTATCCATATGGACCACACACAGTGCTTTGCGAAATCTATGATTGATTCTGGCTTATATAAATATGAAACCAAATCCACTGGCTGAACATTGTGGAGAAATCAATAGTACACTTGTTCTTTCTATTAAAATCAGAATAATTTTTCATATTACGTTTGGTTGGTTTTGGTTTGTTTGTAAATAAACATATATCCTATAATTTATATCCTATATGCTATATCCTATGCATCTCTCAATTGGATGAAAGAGTGAGCATGAACCCTTATATGAACTGGAAGATGATATCTAAAACCTTATAAAAATCCTCACAGATTCAGTTTCTTTAAAGATCATTAATTTTAGGATGATTAATATTGAATGTTAAGTTCTCAGAAGGAACTTATGTAGTTGAACCAAACAAAGTAGAGCTGGAAAAGACCTGCAAAAGGCTCTTCTCCATTTGCAGGACCATCTCTGTCATTTACAAGTATAGACAAGATGCTAAGGAGTCTTACTAATCCAGGACAAAAATAAAGGTTTAAGGTAGCCTTGCCTCTGAATTTTCTTTTTCTGAATTTGCTTTAACGTTAATCTAAGTTCTAATTTCTTCTCTACTTTGTTTTAATTGTAAAATCTACAGTGTCTTTCACTAGATATTTTTAATCATGGGCCTATTTACACAAAAATCAGGGTAGCACATATAAAAATGTATTATACATGACTGAGAAAATCTGTTCATTTACATAGACCTTATTTTGGACAAAATCCTTCTTTGAAGTGCATATTTCTATAGATCTCCACATAAGTAATCAGTATGTGCCCATAAAGTCATCATATGCTAAAAGGGGGGGGGGGGGTGGGTGGGAGGGGGGATTTGCAAATGCAGAATTAGTGTGGTTTAGTACCTAAAATAGTGCTTCTGAGAAACAGTGCTATTTAAGCTGAGTATTTGAGGCTCTGACACTGAACTATGAACTGTTTTAGGTTCTGCAGCTGGTGATTTAGGCCAGGTTAACCTAACCTAAAAGGTAGTTTAGAGCACATCAACAGAAGTGTTACAGGTTAGGCAAGAAGTACACTTCTCAATTAAATCTTCCAGTCACCTGGGCATAGTTCATATACCAGAGCTCTCTGTTTTGAGGAGCTTGAGCTGGAGTCTTCTGGATGACATTAAGATAGAACATGTGATCCAGGAACATACTGAATGCCCTTAGTCTCCAGTGGTCATTCAGTCCAATGGGGAGACTCAAGTGAGTCTGAAGTTAAAGTATCCATGAAATGTATATTTTTAAAAATAGTTCCTCACCACTGTTTTGTTCTGCACATCTGCTCATACTGGTCAGCATTACTTGATAATATAGACATAGGCAAAAAATCTCTGCTTTGTATAAAGTGCTTGCAAACTCAGCAAATTGAAATGTCCTTTCTTGAGTATGCACATTCTCTTCACTTCCTAAGCAAATGGCCCTCATAATGTTTTAAAGTAAAATTTTACAAAACATAATATTTGATCATATATGGCTTGATAGAAAAAAAATGTTCATAAACTTGCTTAAAACTGTTTAACAATTGCTAAAGTTAGGCTTTCTTCTAGATATAAGTTTGTTATGTTAACTTTATAGGGGTTCAAAGTCCAACTGAAATTAATATTACAAAAGAAATAATT
Source organism: Melopsittacus undulatus (assembly GCF_012275295.1). NCBI lineage: Eukaryota > Metazoa > Chordata > Aves > Psittaciformes > Psittaculidae > Melopsittacus > Melopsittacus undulatus. The sequence continues at coordinate 22,163,796 of NC_047531.1, read as the reverse complement.
CCTCTTCAGCATCAAAATTAATAAAAACCTTCAGAGTCGGAAAAGCAAGACTTATAGTCAAACAGAACAAGGTCTAGACATGCATACTAAGTAGTGAGGTCTAACCTATTCGAGAGAATAATGTTTGCCCCTTCCCACTATAATGCAAAATGTCATCCTCATGTAAACAAATAAATACAGTTTTAAAAAATAGGCATTCCTGTCCTGTTCCCTATGCCTGCTTAATAAAAATCATAGAATCATAGAATGGTTTGGGTTGGAAGGGACCTTCAAAGATCATCTAATTACAATGCACCTGCCATGGATAGGGACTAAAACAATTTTCACTAGGAAGTTCCCAGTTACTGCATTGACCTACAAGAAAAATCACCCAAATTTCACTGTAGGCCTCAAGTGCGTGACATTCCATTCACTCTGGATCAATGGGGAAAGACAAGCAGCCTTTGCAGACTGAATTGTAATCCAAGTTACAGAGTAGTTGTCTTCAAAGAATTATGCTGTATTGTGTTATTTCCAAAGAAGGCAGTAATTGCAGGTTCTGATGGTCAATTTACTTCCTGCATATTTAACATCTGTTAGCCAAACTAACAGAAACAGCCAGGTAAATAACTAGTCCAAGGGCAAACCTAACAAACCAAGGAAGCAAACAAATAAAGCACTTTAAACATCATAAATTGCTTGTTTCTTCACTCTTCAGGGTAGTGCACAATGCTAAAGTGCTGGATAAAGAAAGGCAAAGCAAATTCTTCCCAAACACTGTCTCTGAGTTTTACTGGTTCTGGTCTTTTTTCATATTGATACATTTTCATCCACAAGAAAAAAAAAATTACACACATATTCTTCAACTTGTGCACTTATTGTCCACTTTACTTCAAAACCGGGAGATTAACTACCCAGGAGCAATTTCAAATACATGTGGACCGGAGCACAGCACATGACCTGGTGCCATTTCTGTCTCTATTAGTGTCCTGCGAGCACTACCTTTGGTGCCAGGAATAAGATTGAACAAAAGATAATAGAACACATGGTACAAGATAGGGATGTCTATACTTGAAGTTCTCACCGTTGCCTGCATCATTTCTGTTTTGTTCCCATAGGCCCTGATTTTCAGTTTACAAGTTTTTGTAAGCTACAGCCTCCTCTTTTAAGGGGCTCATTAGAGTAGACACATCTAAACACACATACTTTCTCCCTGTATATGTCAGTTTAAAAACAAAGCACAGACAGCAGAAAAACTGACAGCTGATCTGTTGCAGAAAAGGAGAAAAACAGAACTTTGCACTAGATTTGTCATCTTTCCCCATCTCTAAGGAGATTCATTATACTGCCTGAAATGAGTTCCTTTTCTTTACCTGATTGGTTTCTTTACCTGCTTAACAAATTGCTAAATACATATAAATCACTGGGTTAAGTAAAATGAGTCTGCAAAAGAAAGACATTTCTGCATGTATAGTTTTGTTTCTAGTTATCTCATAGCAATTAGATGATTGAAGCATTGATAAAATTGCTGTATGATTCAGGAGCATGATGGGCAATGGACCAATATCCAGGGGACCTTTGGATGAACCTTGCCTTGTTCACCACCCTAAAGAAATTGTGTTGTACCTTTTGCACTTTTGTAGCTAGTACTGCTGCATGAACTTTACCATCAGCTTCCCTATCCCCTAGGTGATTGCCCCATTTGGCTAGGCGACAGGATGCCTTTGCAGGCCAGGAACCAAAAATAACTTATTTCCTACTGTGGGGACCTCCCCAGAATTCTAGTATCTTTGTTGGTACTTTTTATAGAGCAAATATAGAAAGTTCGTATTTTTAGCTATTTTATTTTGTCCGGGTCCTCACACTGAAAGACTGCAACTTCTTTGACTTTCAGGACAGCACTAACTAACAGGGTCAAGGTTGAAGTGAAATTTGTTGCTCTGCCCTCACTATTGTGCCTGCATTAATGCCTTTGAGAAGAATACAGTTTTGTTTTCACTTAGTTTTGCTGACACGAGATTCTCTCATTGCTTTTTTTTTTTTGAGGCTAAAGGTTTCTTTTTGCTCCACCACACATGGAAGAACAAACTAACTCTCTTTACTCACTGTGGTGAGACAGGCTTTGTGCAGAAAAACGTTACATGGGCCCAGAACATAGAGATTTTGTCCAGCTGAGGTCTCTGGGGCTATGCTTAAACTATCTTTATTTGAGCATGTTAGGAGCAGGACCACATAGATGCCCATTCACAAATAACTATTTTAGTAGCAGCAGAACCAACTTGAGGCTCTGTGGCTATGTACGAGTAAATGGTCCATAGTTCACAAACATCCACACTAGTTAAATATCGGCACACTCCCTAGTATGGTTTTGTGTCATGTAAACTACTGTTCTTTCAGATTATGCTTTGGTTTGGTGTTTTTTGAGGGGTACTGTACATGTCAAGGACTATTCCTAAAGATGTGTGACCACTGTGTTTGGGAAGGGAGAAAGTTTGGGCGTGTGAGAGAGAACAAAATCCCACAGCCAAAAGACAGTCCCTGGCCTGCTTTGTTTAGAAATAGACAATAGGTCATCTTAAGTAGACCCAAAACAGACTGTTGGGCTGTTATCTACACAAGATCCTTACTCCAGGATGTAGAGTAGGTCCCTAGAAAATTCAAATGTTGACCCCACAAATGATCCCTTCTAGAGTATGAAGCCATGGAGAGCCAGAATGGACAGCCACTCCTGAGACACAAGTTAGTGCTGGAGGACACAGGAGAAGAGCTTCTATTGGTGTAGTCAATAAGATATCTGGGTCATATTTGTAGTTGCTCTTAAAATCACTTTTCCTTCATTTGCTTTTCTTTTCAAGCCCTTTGTAATGATAGGCCAATATTTTATCACACCAATCATACATACTTGCAGTTTACTCTCCTAGGACCAGCTGTACTCATAGTAGAAGGGCTCTATATTCCCTAGTCATGTTTCCTCTGCACCACACCAGCAGGAATTCTTTTTTTTGGGATGTGAATGGTAAAAGCGTGGGGACAATCTGATCCGGACCCTACTTGATGCCAGTTTTGGTTTCATCTCTCTGACAGAAAAACCTCAACTTATACATACAAGAATTTCAAGTTTCCTATGGATTTGTTGTATTCACATATATACATATATGTGAAGATCATCTCAACTACATCTTCTACAGAGGGCTGGCTATCCCTTTTGTGTTCTGAAAGCTGAGATGTTGTCAGCCCTTAGGTGTAGCTGCCAAGGCAAATTGTAACTTCAGTGTTCAGTAAGAGGAGACAAGTCAATTAAGCTACTTAATGCAATGTTTCACATCTAGCTGTTCCAAAGGCAGATGTACAGAAGAGTATGAATAAGACAGAGAGATGAATTAGATGGTCATCCACCTGAAAATTACCATTTCATTCGTCATTAGAGCAACTGCCTCAGGACTCAGAATTGTTAATACAAGCCGCCCAGAATTAGGGGGAAAAAAAATAATAAAAAAAAGAGATGGCACAGAGATGCTGTTGTTCTGCCTATGGAAGCATGGGAAGAACTCAGGATGATTTTGTCCTTTGTAATATTTCAGAAGTTCATAAGTTCACAGACCCTGTTCTTGTGACACAACTTCTAATTGTGACCTCTGAATTTAAAATTTAAGTTAGAGCAGAATTAAAAATTTCTGTAGCATTTACTCAGTTCTCAAAACTATGCACATGTGAATAGTCATGCTGCATTATGTGTGTAGACATGCATTGATAAGTTGATTACCTATGCCTTTTTTTATGTGATCATGCAAATGTAAAATTGAACCATGACTAGAGCATTTATATGGCATTTTAATGACAGTGCCAACAGAATTACTTGTAGCTGCCTGAGTGAAAACTAACAAATCTAACATTAGAAGGATGAATTTTGGTTCTTCTTCTCTCCCCACTAACAAACACAGGATGGCAGGGCAATATGCTGCATCAAGTACAAAGAAGCAATATAGTCAAGATTCTTCAGTAGCACAGAAGGAAATAGAGAAGCAAAGTTTCTTCAGAGACTTCAAAAGTGTGGGGATATCTCCAGAGACCATTGGTATACATGTCAGGGCAGCAAAACATTTTGTTCCCAGCAGAGTAAAGAGAAGATCAAACACCAGATTTAGCTTGGGATTTTGCTTCCTTTTATTGGATTATTGAAAAGGATTTTGTGCTTTATTTCTATAAATTTCTATATTCAATCACTACAAGTTCAAGCGTCTGGATTCTTGAAGATTTGCCATATGTTGTACATGCAGGCATATAAACTGGATATTAAAATATTAACATCTGTTGCATTTTCTGGTCCAAATATTAGATTCTAATTTGCCTTCTTGTGGTTTTATTTGTCTCAAGCAAATGTGCAGTAGGTGATAGACCTAATGGTCACAAGAAAATCAGAGAGAGTTGTTTCCTTTTTCACAGACAGGTAAGTGAGGTCAGAAAGGATCACAATGGTCATTCAGCCTACTATTATTGCTTTCAGTCAGTGCTTCCTGCATCTACCTAGTAACTTTAGCAACCTTTAAAAAACCACCCAGATTTAAAGACTTTGCCTACCTGAGTCATTTATCCCATCCTCTGGGAGTTCTGTTGGATAGCTGTTTATCCCTACTTAAAGAATATATATATATATGTATACGTGTATATACTATATAGCATACAGTTTGAAGTCTGACCTGGAATTTTAGTAATTTTACATAGCTTTTTTCTCTTTGGTTATACAATCCTTCATATAATTTAATGGGCTAAGAAATGCCTCAGGAAAATGTATTTCTTTCCCCGAAATATAAAGATTATTTGTGTTCACTCAAAATTGTAGCAGTAACAAATCTACCTTGTATGCAAAAAATGAGCAGAATTATAGTAGATTTGGAAGCCTAGTGTATTCTAATATGAACTTAACAAGGCCAAGTGAGTAATCTTTTACCATCAACAACAAAAGTGTGTCATTACCTAATTTAATCAGTGTGAGAGCATATTTTGCAGGTTATGTTTAATGGGCAAGCACAGTTGAAATAATGAACACAAGTAGTAGATCAGCAAGCACTGAAGTGAATATAACCATTTAGAAGTTAAACATTTTCTTTTTTCCTCAAAATAAAACACACTGGAACTATGAGTTCTAAGGAAACAGAAAAAACAAACCCACTTTGCATATAAGAATTTATACACATTTGAACCCAACTACCGTGGCATTGTTGTCTATGTCAATGATAAAGATTTTCTTCCTACAATGAATCTTCCTACAATCTTCTTGAATGAGAGTCCCTGGATCAGTCCCTTAGACTGAAATGACATCAAACCTCAAGCATGGGGGGTGGTAATGCATTACATGTGTGTAGAAAGCCTTATCATGTAGCAAGTAACTATAAGGTGGTAAGGTAAGAAATTAAGCTGAGTATAGAAACTAAGTGATGGCAAATGATAAGCACATGTCCAGTGGTTCATTAATTTAGGAAATTGGCTGAATAATGTAAAATAAAAATATGTTTGGCTTGAATGTTTTTTGTTTTAAAGCAATGAGAGATATGACTGCTTAATATTTCAGAAAAAATCCCAGAACCTAGTAATTTCTATGTATACATACATAAGTGTGTGTATATTTGTATTTTGTATCTCATATGTATCATGAAGGCAGTTGGAAACTTCTGTTGGTAAGCATGTCTAGTCAGAGCAGATTTTGTAGAAAGTGACAGAACTCCACAAATGTTGACTGCATAGATACCACAAGTAATTCTGTGTTTTACAAGAGACAGGTCAAAACAGTTCTAAATCTGGAAATATTTTCCATTGGAGTGGCAGGAGGATGCAAAAGTTAAAATCTTCCTGCTTAAGGAACAGTGGTCAGTAGGGAATAACATTGCTAAATCAGTAGGCTAGTAGAAAGTACATAAAAGTATTTATGTACTTCAGAGAATTAACAAAATAAAAAGTCTTCTTCAAGATGCATGCAAAACCTTGAAAATTCAAGGATAAACATTTAACTTCAGTAAAATACTGTCCACTACTTACTTGAAAGTTCACTAGCAAAGCTAAAGTTAAAAACAAGATATCAAGAGGAAAACAGTCAAAATTAAACAACTGTTTGCAAATCATGCATAGCTATAGGGGATAAAGGATCTGTTATCCTCTGTTTATTTCCTTGAATCCTTAGCATACATTATGCACTCCACTGAAACTAAGGAATCAGTTGAGCAATCTGTGCTTTGTCCCAGCCTGAGAGCTGGTGGATAGAAGTCTTGAAGGTGCTTTCCAGTAGAATTTTACCTGCAAACAGTTCTGATTCTGCTGTCAAGATTTAATCCTGATTTGGACTGTCTGGAAGAGGTGTAGCACCAAGTCAATTTGTAATGGAATGCTAGCAGGGCTCAGTAAGATAGGTGACCTTTTTGCAAATATTGTCTTTTTCTATTTTTGCCATTTTTTGCCATAGTGTTCAAGATCAATATTCCACTTTCACACAAACCATCTTAACAAAACATAGGTCTATCACTGTTACCTTAAAGCTGTGCAATATTCTGATTTTTTTCAAATCTGTTGATCAAGATATCTGGCAATGGTGCAAAAGTGACATATGCCTAGAGTCTCAGTCTACAGAGATCATTATAAAGTCATTACTATCTACAAATCATTTCTGATGGACTTACATAGAGTTATTTTCCTCACCTAAAGCAAACTGATAGGATACGTAAACTGTCAAGATTATACCTTTTCCTGATGCAATATATTTGCAGACTACAGTAAATCCAAATAAATATATTTCACTGTTTCAAAAACCAATAGCCTGTATAGTACATGCAAACATTTGAGACTCCTGCGTATTTTTCTATACAGAAAGCATGTTTGACATTTTGCTGTGCTTCAGAAACCCATAATCAATTTCTGAAATATATTAAAGAGATAATAATTGCTTTAAATGTCTTCTAAGACACAGAGTAAATATTTCACCCACTTAATGGAGGACTGAACGATCAGACTTTGTTTTAAAAAATAAAAATAACAAAACAACCAGTGTTTATTAGTATTGTTATGGCTTCTTTTAAAAGTTCTGAAATTAACTCCTGCTCTGAGATAAAAGAATGATTTGCCTTGGTTTATCCTAATACAGACTTCACATATATGTATGCAGCCCTTCATATATTTGACTATCAAAACTGTGTATTTATACCCAAGCCTTAAAAAAAAGAATAGAATCATAGAATCATAGAATAGTTAGGATTGGAAAGGACCTCAAGATCATCTAGTTCCAACCCCCCTGCCATCAGCAGGGATACCTCACACTAAACCATATCACTCAAGGCTTCATCCAACCTGGCTTTGAACACTGCCAGGGATGGAGCATTCACTACCTCCCTGGGCAACCCATTCCAGTACCTCACCACCCTAACAGTAAAGAATTTCTTCCTTAGATCCAATCTAAACCTCTGCTGTTTAAGTTTCAACCAGTTACCCCTTGTCCTATCACTCCAGTCCCTAATGAATAGTCCTCCCCAGCATCCCTATAGGCCCCCTTCAGACACTGAAAGGCTGCTATGAGGTCTCCACGCAGCCTTCTCTTCTCCAGGCTCAACAGCCCCAACTTTCTCAGCCTGTCTTCATATGGGAGGTGCTCCAGTCCCCTGATCATCCTCGTGGCCCTCCTCTGGACTTGTTCTAACAGTACCATGTCCTTTTTATGTTGAGGACACCAGAACTGCACACAGTACTCCAAGTGAGGTCTCACGAGAGCAGAGTAGAGGGGCAGGATCACCTCCTTCAACCTGCTGCTCACGCTCCTCTTGATGCAGCCCAGGATACCGTTGGCTTTCTGGGCTGTGAGTGCACACTGAAGCTGGCTCATGTTCATTTTCTCATTGACTAACACCCCCAAGTCCTTCTCCGCAGGACTACCATGAATTTCCTTTTTGCCCAACCTGTAGCTGTGCCTGGCATTGCTCAGACCCAGGTGTAGGACTTTGCACTTGGCATGGTTAAACTTCATGAGGTTGGCATCAGCCCACCTCACAAGTGTGTCAAGGTCCCTCTGAATGGCATTCCTTCCCTCTAGCGTATCAACAGAACCACACAGCTTGGTGTCATCGGCAAACTTGCTGAGGGCACACTCAATTCCATTGTCCATGTCAGCGACAAAGATGTTGAAGAAGACCTGTCCCAATACAGTTTAAAGAAAAATATAATTATGAAGGAGAGCCTAGAATTTAGAATGTCTTATATTTTATTTCCTAAAGATCTGATTTTCTTCCACATCTACCCAATAGCCAGTGGTGTTATCCAGTGAAAAGAATAAAACCAGCTACTCTAAAGCAGAGCAATGTATACCAAGGGCACTCAAGAAGTTACTTTAATTCTTTAATTTTTAAGAGCAAATGTTTGGATCATTTATTACTTTTCTCAACATCCATGTGAAAGACTAAGAATTTAGTCTCATGGAGTGTTTAGTGCCATCTTTTCTCACTTCTAATCCCCTCTAATCTTTCTTTTAGAGAGAAGAGGTAAATTTACAGGAGGAGAGAAGTTGTCCACCAACCATTGGGTGACTGTCAAGTTGTTACCTTTTATTTCATATTTATATTTACCACTAGACTAGTAAATAAAAACCATGCACAGCTTGAACAGATGTAGAAGAACTGAGGGGATCTACAGAGGCAGTGAGAAATAACTCATGTTAATGTGCCTCATTTCCACCTCCCAAGCCTCCTTTTCTACCTGTACAGCTACTCAGAGAAGTGGAGATTTGGAATTAGAATATACATTGTTTTACAAATCACACACATCAACGACCAGTGTGCAAGTAAGTACGCAGGGTCAAAGTATGTCCTTTTAGTGGCTGGATCAGATACTAATGGGGATTGTCAAAATTTCCAACCAATAATGCTATTTTACTTTATATGAAGTCTGCGGTAAGGGAATGGCTGGCATAAGTATCACTGTTGCATTTGAAGATTTTATAGACCCTGGAATATGTCTGCCATTTATCAGAACACTGTAAAGAAATAATAGCTCTTGTCTCTAAGCAGAGAAATACCTAGAGCCATAGAAATGTGTTCTGTTAACAAGGAAACTGATCCCACCACTTTTATTCACTTATGAAGAGTTTCACTTCTCAATCAGAATGATTTTACTCAAGACTCTATTTCTTGGAGTAAAGGAGGAAGAATCTGTCTTGACATAAATTATTTGTTACCTCTGAAACTACATTTACATTTTCCAGGATATGATTAAAACCAGAATGTTTTGGCAGAGACATTTGAAGTTTAAATGCATGTTATTGCAGTTTGATATTTGTGAGGATTACTTGGGTGTATAACCTTTAAAAGTGGAAAAAAGCCAACATTTTCAAGTTGTTTGGTCCTAAACATTTAGAGATTAGACATTCATGTAGCAGGAAAAAATCTTTGTTCCATTTACTTAGTCAGCCCCTAAAGCTGTTTTAAAGAAACCTCTTCAAGCTGATATTGTGCAGCCTTAAAAATGACTGAAGTGTTACACGTTATGTCATTTTTTATAAAAAATGCCATAAAGCACAGCACTGCATAAAAAGGCCAAGTAGCAGCACCTCCACAAGGGAAACCCAGGGGACAAATAAGTGATTTCAAAACTTATTACAGTTCCCCTTATGTTCCACTTATTCCTAAAAGGAGGGGCAGCTGTGGGAATTAGCTAACATCTAAACACTGGTGCCTCCAAACCACCTCTTTTTGTATCACTTCAGATACTGTTTCAGACATTCCTCCTGCCTAAGAACACAAGTATGTGAATCAGACACACAGAAAAACATAAACTAAGTAATTTATTTCTCTAAGGGAAAAAGTAATTACAATAATCTTAATACACCGTAGAATAATTTCCACTGGAAGTTGAATGTGAAGAGTCTGGAAAAGATTTTGTAATGCAGTACATTGCCTTTAGTGGAAGTAAGGTTCATAGTTCCAAAGAAAGTGTGACTTGCATACTGTAGGATTTTGCTTCCATAGGGAGCTTTATATGTGCAAGCTACCAGAGCATTCTCTTTTATGCGATCAGGACAAATTAAAACCTGGACCTGAGTATCGGACAAGTTACAATCAGGTAGCATTGCACAAAACTTGTCTGTTTCTTACTTTTGCTGTGAAAGTTAGCTATAGACTGAACCTGTGTTCAGTATTGCAAGCCCTAATCCAGAAGATTGGTCATTGCAAGCTTAAAGGTACTTCTGTGTTTCCAAATGTCTAGATTATCTAATTCAAGCTGACAAGAACAATTACTGGATGTATTTTCCTCTTTATGTAGTGCACAACCCACAGCCATGGGATCAGGTAATATTTTCTTATTAAAAACATTTTGATGTAGATTTGCATGACTCCAAGATATATTCCTTTTATGTATATTCTAATGGTTCATTTTACGTAAAACTTTACATAAAACATGAAAAGAAACATTTTTTTCACCTATTCTGTTGCAACTGCTGCTTGCCTTGGCAACACATCTGATCATAGAGGGCATCTCCTTCTGGCAGTCATTCTTGGCAGAGATACATGGCTTGCTTGCTTACTTGCTACTATGCAAATTCTTGCACCTCCTGCCTGCTTCACATGTATATTGTTGAAGGGATTCAAGAGAGAATTCACTGGAGCCCCAAAATAATCTCAATTTTGAAAATAAGTAATCTCTTCTATACAATCTGCTTCTTTCCTCATCTTACCCCCACATTTTTTTTCTTACACCTTTTTATTAAAAAATGTCCCTTTTCTTGTATGCTTTCTCTTTTCACCTTACTGGAAGAATACTGTATTTTCAAGAAGGCAAATTCTCTTGAAGAGAAAGTAGGATAAAAATATACTGCAATAAGGAACCATGGGAGCAAGGACAAGATGGAGTGGACTATTCTTTCAAATGAAATCTAACTTGGGACATGCTGAGCTTTTCTTTTTGAAAGCACTGAGCTTTCTTTTCCATTTTGTAAATGGGACTAATCTGTCTAAAGTAGTGTGTCTTCATTCCAATGAAAAGGACTGCATTAGAAGTAGTCCTTTCATTTTTCCATGCTCCCTGTGAAAATAAAAGGGGTTACTGTTTCTTACACATGCATAGAAATTTGAGCAACTCTTAAAAGGATCTTGTTTCTGATAGATCTTCACCTATATATGAAAATTGAGGTAGATTAAAAAGAAGTGACAATGTTCAGAGGAAAGAAAGGACCGCGTTGCCATGCTGTTAACCTCTGACTCTTGCGAATTGCTTCATGCTGCACAAGCTAGAGTTGTGCTAAGTTATGGACAGCCAATAAAAGACAAGGTTGCTACAGTGCAAGCTGCCAGAGCAAAGCATGTGAGTACGTGTGTGTGCATATCTGGGTGCACATGCATGTTTATATGGCCTCAACAGAATATGGACTCAAATGGCAAAGGGCTGATCCTTCCTCACTGTGTACATGCCAGGGACTGATTTTATAATATTTATTTATAAGGGAAGAACCCTTTAGGTATTTACTTGTTTAAAGATTTGAATGAGCAGCTTTTTCATTTTCTTCAGATGAACTTGTACCCTACAAAAATGAGATGTTGTAACTGTAGACATTATATTGTATTTCATTATTGATTAGATTGTATTTCAGAATATTAATATGAATTGTAGTTAACACACTGGGTCGTCTCAGATACACACTGTGAATATGAATGGTATTTGCCCTAGGAGTTAGGGAGGACTTGAAGCTGAACCAGAGAAGAGTTAATTTATAGCACACAGTAGGACTGCAACGTCTGGAATTCTCCATCAAGAGAAGAATTGTTGGAATAATTTAACTTAAGGAAACTGGGTGTGCAACATGATCCTGGGGAGCTATGCAATTAATGTTCTGTCTGTCACATTAAAGATTTACCACTGAGATGGTCCATTTGCATACAACATACCCCTAGTGCCAAGAAAAGCTTCACTTGCTTTCACCACCCAGTAAGGCACCAGACAGCAATAGTGAGATGCTGTTTTGATTCAGTTACTGCTCAGCTGTATATCAAACATGTTATAGAAACAGGCCTTGACTTCAACATGTTTGGTTTGGATTAGTGATTTGAGCACTTGCTGAGCTCTGGAATACAAATGATCAACCTATCTGTCTGAGCAGTTCCCCTGTTGGTGCCATCCTCGCTGCCTATTGCTAATGCAGTAATATGTATGCAGTGCACAGCATCTTATGTGACTGCCACTTGACAAAATGTGCCAGCTCATCATTGTCTCCAGACGAGACAGATTTATTATAATTCAATATGTTCCTCATGAGCACTTTTTTCTGTCTTATGTTACAGTCTGCATAGCATTCAGAATAATAACTACATGTTCTTATGACATTGCAGCACTGAATTCTTGCAGCTGAAAAATCATTTCCTTGGCTCTGACAGAAATTCACCCACAACAATACCTTCCTGTTCCTGAAAATTAATATGGGATTTCCCTGCCCCATCCCAAAATAAGCAGTTTGAGAAATGAAGCTAAGTAGAGTGGGGGTTTGATGGGTTTGGTCTGGGTTTTTCTTGGATAAAATGTGTTCAGTATTTGAAAACTGCAAAGCCATCAGCTTGGCTGCGTCACACTGCAGATAAAAACCCACTGTACAAGTGGGTGAAATGTTGAGATTCTAGATGCAGTTTTTTGTACTTTCAAAGTCAAATAAGGCATAGCAAGAATCAAGTAAAGCTGGGTAGGAATAACAGCTGTTCTTGCTAAATTAAAGCCACTCTATATGTTGGGACTGTCAACTGATAATGGAAACAGAAGTGTTTACAAGTGGTCCACACAGACTACTCAAAAATGCACAGGTTTCACACTTTTTAAGAGAATGGTGTTCTTTTGCAGTAGATCAGTCATTTCAGTTGACTTTAGATGCCAGGATGACCTTTACAAAGTGGTATAACAATAACATTGAATATGCAATTCACCAAACATGAATATTGGCACATTTTGGCTCATGAATATTTACCATCAAGACTGCTGCTGACAGCATCTCAGCAGCCTTAATCTGCAGTCTGGCAGCGAGCCAGGTTTCCCATTTTTATCAGACATAAGCAGGAATTCCAACCCTACTAGTCAGGAGGGAAAGGGAAAGAGGGAAAGATCCTGGAATCCCAATTTGATTTCACTCCATCTGTTAATATAAAAATAAAAATTTTAAAAAATTTAAAAATATTCTCTGGTTATAAGTAATGATGAAATGAGAGTCTCTAGCAGGTACCATACCCTGCAAAGTGTGTGGTACCATCGTAAGCATTAAAATATCAGGCAAAAAAGGGACTTAGCATCCATTTGATGTTGTCTCAAGGCAACATGAACTGTTCCTTGAACAGACCATACAGCATTTTGGGTGTGGGTGATCAAATCCTTTTTGTGAATGTCAGACTAACACGTTCCAATCATACATACCTGGCTGTAGATGACACTTGATTGGTGTGCTTCCCTGACATCTGTTTCCTATATTCACCACAACTGCCACCTCCTTTTCTCCCTAACCAGGGCTCCTAGCCTGAGACGGATCTGGATGATTCCCAGCTGGGTCACACCACCTTGGCTCTTGCTCATGCATGACCAGTTCTAAACAAGAGTCGGTCATTTCCCCGGGCAGTCTCTTACCCCATCTCACAGCTCCTGTTCTTACACGCTTTTTTCTCTCTTTCACTCCTGGTGCTGATAAGTAAGCAGATTTCTTTGTTTTCCTACTCCAATGAATATTAAGGAGAATTAAGCTGGTGATTATTTAACTAACTAATTATTGACCCTCTTATTCAAAGTTCTTGTCCCCCTCTGAAGTTTTGTTGTTTTGGGTTTTTTTTCATCTGTCACCCTATCTTCCTTCCCCCTACATTGATCTCACTATTTTAACCTTTATTTACATGTTAGTTTTCTCCTGTTCCTGTTGCCCTCCTCTCTGATGCCCAGACCTGAGGGTGTCAGCTGAGGCTGCACTTGCTTATTGGCAAAATTACCTGCTGAGTGAGGTAAAACAGTTTTACTGATGCATCTCAGCTAGGTATTTGCTTTTTTGAGAGAACACTGCATTATCTTGCACCTGTGAGCTCAGATCTTAAGGCTCAGACAGCTTTTTGCACCACAGCTCATTAACCAGTTATTGCCCACTTTGTATTTCTAGATTTTGTTTCTCCTACAAATTAAATATTCTGCATTGCTCTTTACTGAATTTCATCCTATTGATTAAACCCTTTTATTCAATTTATCAAGAACTTTTTTAAAATCTTAACTTGTATTTTTCTCCTCCTCCCTCAGACTATTGTAATCACATTTAATTTCCTACAGACATTTCATAGTGTATTTTCTATTATGTCGTACGTATTACCATCAAATAAAATATAAGCTGGTAAGAGATGCATCCAAGCCCTCGTTTAATTTCTCCTCCCATTTTTGGCAAAGAGTTAATGATAGCTGTGCAGGTTTTCAAACAGCTGTTTAGTTACTCTACACTAATTTCACCCTGCCATGCCTTCCTAATTTGCATGTGCAGGATCATGGCAGCAGTCCTAGTCAAGCCAAAATAAATCTCATCCCTTGTTTTCCTCTACCCACTGGACTGATTAATCAGCCAGAGAGTAAATGAGACTGCTCGACCTACCAGTTTTGACGTTTTATCATCATATGACTCGTTAGGTGTTCACAGACAGATCATACCTTTGGGGGGAGGCGCTTTTCTGGTCACTGTTAGTTTGTTGTCATAAAAGCCAAACTTGTCCTCTCCCTTGGAACAGATATTTTATTATTTTCTACTCTTCAACTGTCTATTTTCTAAAAGTTATCAATGCAGAAAATGCACCTTCTAATTCCACTGATTCTTAATGGTGAATGTCACTAACTTAGATGTTTATTATTTAAATATTCTCTAATATAGTGATCTGTATTCTGACTGCTTGGTGACCTGTCTTCTGACTCACTTTTTAAAATTCTATTAAACCTCTACTCACAATCAACAGTTTGAAATTCGAAAAAAATAGTATTTTACTTTGTCACTCATCTTTTTTTCTTACCTGTGTAATAGCAGTGCTGAAGTCCCTGTGCAATAACCTGATTAACAGCATCAAAGGCTGAGTTAACATTTTAAAGTGCCACTCCTAACACACCTTGACTTGGTCCAGAATCCTTGGAAAATTACATTACACTTTCGGATGCTCTATGAGTTTTTCCCAAGGCAAACATGAATTTTAAAAATTAATGGTTCAAAATATGCTTTAAAAACAATAACTTTAATAAAAGAGGTAATGTGAAGAAAATACGACACATAACAGGGAAACATAAAATAGCTAGTTCCTAAAGTAAAACCGTATTACTCTGAAATCCTTGGCTTCCACTAGAGACACATAGGCTACTTGGTTACTCTCCCCTTCTACAGCAGCATCACACCCACCACAGTTAGTAAATCCTGCTGGGTGGCAAGATCTTATTTAAGCTGCCATTGATCTTGCAGTATGCCTTTCTCAACAGCCACTCCTGTTCTTCTTGAATCTCCTTGTTTTCACTCCTGGTCCTATCAACTGGTCCTTTCCTTTCCTATACTGCAAGCCTTTCCTGCTAGCTATGCCTCATCACTCCCCAGCCCACTAGCTAGGTCTTGGATTTTAAGTTTGGGGTCTTTGTTGGTATTCCTTCCAGAACTATCAGTGAGCAAACTGAATGTTTAGAGTTTTTCTTTCTCTCCAGGGAGAGATTACTCCAACTTTTCATGATAAAGACAAAGAAACTTCAAACCTGAAGCTTTTGTAAATTGCAAATATATTCTTCTTCCTTATGTCAATTCTGGCTTCCTTCTCCTAATACTGTACTTGTAATCACTTAAAATGATGCATAATGAAAGCAGTAATCATAATGGCTCCATATAACTTATCATTTTACTTTTTCCCTAAGCCACCTACAACACCTCAGAACTGGTAAGTTTTAAAGTGCTTACATCCCTCAGTACACTGTGAAAAACAAAGGCTTTTTAGGAGAAATGTAATGAGAAAATAAGTTGAATGTGCAATAGTTTATTAATGACTCATCTATAATGTTTTTTCCCCTGAGAATTATCAAATTTTGTAGAAAAACGAATGAATCTTTGAAGCAAATCTCTGAGATCAGCTATGACCATATATTACATAATACAAGCAAACAAGGTTAAGGGATACACAATGTGATAAAACTAAATAGCTACTTTAAAATAGAGCTCAAGAAGCTCTACTGCCAGTTCCTGCTTGTGTCACTGGAGCATGACACATTTCCTGCTTTATCATCATTTGCTTACGTTAATATATTGCTCCTTTAGGGCTTATCTGTTTCTGGCATTTTTCTTGGTGCTTAAACAAGAAAGAATCCAGCAGGCTTTTCCAGCCAGCATGCAGCTGTGCTCAGCAATGCCAGGGCCACTGCAAGCCCTCTGGGTTGCCCTTCAAGGAGATAGAGATGTGTCAAGGCCACAGCATTTCTCACCAACCTGCTCCTTTCTTTGGATGCAGACTGTACTGTGTGGTGCATTCAGCTCTGCTCTACCAGCAAAACTGATCAAGATCAGAGGAGGATCACACCTCAAATACTAAGAGCACAGTATATCAAGGTGAGGATTGTTCTGGCAGATATACGTACAGAGCATCATTTCTTAACTCCTCATTTCTTAGTACAAGTGTTCTGCTCTGAGAGAGCACTCACTCCTTTCATTTGCTCTTAGTCACTGAAGGTGTGTGTTCCTGGCAGCAAGGTCAGTGCTTCACTTTGCCCTCAGACCATAGTCTGGCCACTTTTTAATAGGAAATCCAGACTTTCTTAGCAAAAGCGCAAATCAGTTATTTCCCTTCCATCTGTCACAATGTGTACCCTACTCATTCTTCTTCAACTCAGTGTATATACTTTCATTAATGTCACGAGAACTATTTTTAGTTTTATTAGTGAAGAAATGGTATTCCCTGGTTTCCTCTTTACAAAGCAGAGGTTTTATTTTCACAGGGAGAGATACTGACAGCATTCTAATAGAATAATGCCTTTGAAAAAGTAAACAGGTTTTCCATCCCATAGGAAGTGACAGTATTTCAAGATCATCTGTTAAAATAAATTCAAAGAAGAAAAATAAAATTCTTTTCAATTCATCAATGCCAAAAAATTGTTTTTAACTTCAACATGAGCTATCAGGGCACTAAAAAAAGAAAGAAGAAAACCAAACAACCAATGACTGACACTCTTAAAGATATGAAAAGTGAAATTATGGAGTGGAAGAATTTCCTCATGCTCAGCCCTGAATACTTATTTCAAGAAAGCTGTACAATCAGCTGAAAAGAGTTCAGAGAAGAGATACTCATGCACAAAGATCCAACCACTGAAAAGCAAGGTCTCTGAGGAAGGAGTTCAGGAGTCATTAGAAAATAAAAGGTTGAAAGAGACTATTACTCTGGAGACATATTTTTTACACTGGAAATAAAAACCAAGTCTGTGACAAACAGAGCGACTCCTCAGCTTTGCTGACAAAGGCATAAGAAGACAAAATGAAAGGAAAAAAGACAGCTGGATAAATTCAACCTTGAAAATCTATCTATAAAGATAGTTAAATACTCTATCAGAGGCAAAGAAAGTGAATGCATCCTCAGGGTTTGGAGAACTTGAGCAGAGATGGTGGTTTCAACAAGAAAATACGTTCTAATCTAGTTTCTAATATATATGTTTTGGACTGTGTTTACACCACTCTTCTTATTTTCTCTAATAGCCTGAACTTGATTAATCATTGTTTCTTCATTCTGCATCTCAAGAAAAGAGAAAGATTTACATGCTACCTTAACTCTAATGTCTGTCTCTAGCCACCAGGTCATTGCAATAATGAAAGCTGCTAATCTTCATTTCACAGAATCATGTAATCACAGGATGGTTGAGGTTGGCAGGGACCTCTGGAGATCATATGGTCAAAACCCTCTGCTCTAGCAGGGCCACTTAGAGCCAGTTGCCCAGGACCAGGGTAGTTTTTTAATATCTTCAAGGATGGAGACTCCACAAGCTCTCCATCAACATGTGTCTGTGCTTGGGCACCCTCACAATGAACAAGTGCTTCCTGATATTCAGATGGACACTCCCATGTTTTGGATTTTTTGCCTGTTGTCCTGTCACTGGAGACCACTGAAAAGCATCTGTCTCTGTCCTCTTTGCACCATCCCGTCAGGTATTTATATACATTAGTAAGAACCTCCCCCTAGCCTCCTCTTCTCTAAGCCTAACAGTCCCAGCCGATCTGTACATGGCAGATGCTCCAGTCCCTTAATATTTGTTGTCCTTCAATGGACTCTCTCCAGTATGCCCATGTCTCTCTCACACTGCACATAGTACTTCAGGCATAGCCTCACCAGTGCTGAGTAGAGGGGAAGGATCACCTCCCTCAACCTTCAGGCAGCACTCTTCTAACACACCCCAAGATATTGTTAGTCTTCTTTGCTAGAAGGGCACATTGCTGGCTTCTGGTGTCCACCAAAACTCTTATGTCCTTTTCTGCCAAGCTACTTCCCAGCTAGCCCCAAGCATGTATTGATTATTCCTCCCCATATGCAGGACTTTATACTTCTTGTTGAACTTCATGAGGTTCCCGTTAGCCATTTGTCCAGCCTGTCAATGTCCCTCTGGATGGGAGCATGATCCTCTAGCGTATCAGCCACCCCTCTCAGTTCTGTGTCATCAGCAAATTTGTTGAGGGTAGACTCTGCCCCATCATCCAGATCACTGATGAAGATTCTATACAGGATTGAACTCAGTATTGACCTCTGGGGTACACCACTAGTTACTGGCCTCAAAGTAGAGTGTTCTTAATCCACTTCCCTTTCTGCTCATGCAGCCCATACATCATCAGCTTCTCTTTGAGGATCTTATGAGAGTCAGTGTCAAAGCCCTTACTGAAGTACAGAGAGAAAATATCATTGCTCTCGTCTCATCTAACAGGACAGTCATTTCATCATAGAATTTTATCAAGTTGGTCAAGATTTACTTCCTCTTGGTGAAGCCATGGTGACTACCCTTAATGTTTTTCTCCTCCTTAATATCCCCAGAAATGGATTCTAGAATTAGCTACTCTATCAGTTCCTCAGTTCCCCCTGAGGCACATAATATGAATCGCAGAATAACTGTTGGGACAGCCCAAGCATCTCTGTTAACTACCTCCTTTACACTGTGGGGATTTCAGCCTTTTACTCTCCACCTGCAGTATGTGAAGTACAGTCTTGCTTAAAGCAGTAGAAGTGTGGCTGTCTTATCTGAGCTGTTGTGCACAGTGGTGGGGAAACTCAAGTGTAGTACTAGAATGATGTCTTTCACCCTTAAACCAATAATGAGATAAACCATCTTCGTATTTCAAAGTATTTTCCTGATTGATTCAACATTAGTTTGTCCCCGATTACTGTAACCTGCAATGCTTTTCGATATTCTCATTGTACCAGGGAGAAGGTACACTAAGATTCCTGAGAGCACAGCCAGGATGTTGAGGGTATAAATGATGCTGGAGACTTGGATCACTTGAATTCTAATTATTAGGAGGTGTTAAAGCAGCTTCCAAAGCCTCTGTGCTTTTATGTGCTCAGATATGACTAGGTATTAGCCCAGAATCTATTTGTCTTTTCATAGAGTAATGAGACACAAAAATAAATCTCCCATTTTATTTCAATGTCTCCACCCACTCCAAGAAAACACGATTTATAACTGGAGTGAGATGGGCATAGTGAAGTTTTTGGTACAAGCTCAGTCAAATAAAAGAGCTAACGAACACTGACATTTTTCTCCCTGCATCACAGTATTAATTTATGACACAAAAAAAAACAAAACGTTGTCACACTGCAGAGCTCTGAAACTCCCCAACTTTTCTGTAGCTTACCAGGTCTGCTCCTTTAGCTAATTATTCAGTATTTTTCCACAAAACATGATCCCAAGATCTTTCAAGAGAGAAAGGACTGTTCAGATCCTCATACATGAGTTCCTTAAGTCCTCAGGTAGTCTGCTGCCAAGTGGGGCTCATAAGTGAAAATAAATAAACTTTCCTTCTTCTATTCACCCTTTCCCCAAAAACAGTCATTCTTTCTACAGCTCTTAAAGGAGGATAAAGAAAAGGAAATATATTTCCAACCTTTTGCTGTCATCTGGAAAAAAATATGTTTTGTTTTTTTGTTGGTTTTTTTTTTGTAGAAATCCTAATATTTCCTAGCAGGTAGAAATTCCAGTTCTCACTTAATATAAACATGTGCAGTTATGGGACATCTAGTCTAGGTCGTGCTTTGCCAAGAAAGGTTGAACCGGATCACCCTTGAGATGCCTTCCAACTTGGTATTGCATGATTCTATGGTGTAAGTAATAACATCCTTGTCTATGTGAACGATTTTAAAAAATATACTTTGTATGTTTGCCTCCCACCTTTTAATCAAGATTGACAAGATTGACAAGATCTTCTGTCTTGAAGACAAACAAATGCTACATAGGTCTTCAAGAAGTTCCAAGTAACTCTGAAACGATCACAGATCATGATATTTAGACACCATAATTAGCTAGAAACTTTGTTGTGGGTGATTGCAGAGCCAGCCTTTGGCTAATGGCCTGGATATTAGCATTTGCTAAGATGTGGAGTGTACCTAATTCAAGTGGCTCAAATGCTCCAAACTGTCTAGAAGGTCATTTGCCTCCAGGCTGATGACGTTAAAGAGGAAGATGCCTATCAGGCAAGTTGAACAGAAATCAAGGAATTAATACAGACTTTTGAGAAACAGGAGGAGTTAACTTGAAAACTGGGGAAAGAGACCTTTTACCAGAAACAGTAGCAGTCATGACTTGGATTGACACTGGCACAAGCTGCCCCCAGCATTTCAACCCATGCCTGCACCAGACAGAGTTGCCTCTCTATTGGGCACTGTTCACTGTCTACTGGCTAATTACATGTCATTAGTAAATCAATAAACTGCTTTGATACTGATTTCATTTAAAGTACATGTGTTAAGAAGCTTTTCCCTGCAACAAGACCCATTAAAAATTAAGAAATATTTCTAGTCTTAAACATTTTGGCTCTCCACAATCTCTGTTTTCCAATAACCCCACTCTTAGAGGAATTCCCTTAACTCCATTACTCAACAAGTGCAACACCTGCTGCACTTACCTCTTTTTCCTGTTGGAATATAGAAATTTAGGTGCTAGACCTCAGAAACACATGCAAGGTTCCATCTAATAACATCCTTATCTACACAGGTTGGAAAAATTACTCTCCAAACCAAGCAACAAGACTTTTTGGTCAATCTAGCCTCTATTAATCCTTGATACACCTACATTCTAATTCCAGACTATTTTAGACTTTTATTTTCCTGTATTTCACACAGTGTTGTTATGTTATTAAGAGAAAAAAAATATTTCTTAGATTCTTGGTACTCTAAATTGAAACAGCTTCTTCAGACTAAACAAAGCTGTACTAAAACTTGACCCTATGAAATATATCACACTAGCCATTTCCGCTAGTATAGGTAAGTCATTTAGTTTGCTGTATGCATCTCTACAGGAATCCGCTGAGATACTGACTTAACTTACAACAAAATCCTTTCCAGGACAAACAGGGGAAGAAACAGTTTATTTTAAAGAAGACTTTAAGCCATCGTAACATTTTGTCCATCAGACATCTGCTACATTATCTGATGAGTCAGAATGATCTGACCACAAACTAAAAAGCAGCAGACAATAAGGTCATGAGAGAGAATATATCTATTTTACTCTCTACATCTAAGCCTCTGGGCGTACTAGCCCAAAAGTTCTCTTATTACACTAATGGATCATTCACAGATTCAATGTTTTTTTTCTGAACAAGTTGTTAATTTCTGTTTGAACTAGTTCTCCTCCAGACTTAAATTGTGTCCTCATGTATTTAAGACAGAAGGCTGTAGCTGTACATTAATCTCCTCCCTTTTCCCACTTTTTAACCAAGAAATTCGCATATTTGATGCACAACACTATGAGTTTCCTCCATTTCTCAGCCCCATGTACCAAGCAAAGCTGATCAGCACAACGCACAAGCTACCTAGAACACAGGCTTTGAGAGCAAGAGGGATGATGCTGTCAGGCTCTGTCAGTGCCAAGCAGCATGTCATTTTCTCCACTGCAGCCTTGAACAGTGTGCCCTCATTTCTGACCCAGGCAGAAGGAATGTCTCATAACTCCATGGTAGTATAAGATTTGTGATGTGAGGACCCTTGAATATATGTCGAGTCCTTAGTTTAAAGCAGCAACTTCCCTGTGCTTAGCAGGTCACCTTACCACAACAGGACTACACTGGCATGACAGATTGTCTAAGAGTACTTACAAATTAAGAACAGCTCAATTTTAGTGGGAGAAGAAATTCAGGTATTTCTTTCTTGAAGTAAAATACTTAGGTTTTCATTTGATTTATTCACTGTAGACTACTGACACAGATTTCTTTTGTGTGTATGTGATTCTTTTTCTCACACTAGAAAGGGAGGGAGAATATTGTGTATCGGTTACAGAATTTCAAGGAGTAGCAAATTCTTGTTTAATAGGGTAATGGGAAAGAGGGATGCAGAAGATGAACCCATAGCAGTCCTGCAGTGCTAACAGCCACTGAGCTACTTTTAGCAGCACAGACTTATTTGGCCTTTTATTTAGCAGTATTCAACCTAGGGAGTCTGAGATTCTTTAGACATAACAACTTTGAGTGGAAACAAGTACTATTGGAAGACTTTAGTGTGTATCTATAATACTACAGAAGTATTTAACCTTTCACCTAGTGCACTAGAATTCTGTTTCATCGTGTATTTTATACTGTATGTATGCCATCTAATGGTAAATGAGAATAATTCTTATTGTTTTAAATGGAGTTACTTCTTGACTGTAAATCTGTCCTTTCTTTCAGTCGCTTTTTTTCCCCTCTCGATTAAAATGTGACCACAAACTTCAGAGAGGTAAAATGTCAGCTTATTCTTTGCCACATGTGTAGTTTTGTTCCTCCTACAGGCCTGCTGTGAAAAAAAAAAAACAATCCAAGTTGAATAGAAGCAATAGTGTGCTGTGCTGCAGAGGAACAAGCTGTGACCTGAGGGATTCTAATCGAAGGAATCCTTCTAGCAATTCTCAGTGTCAGATTGCACTAGATGAGTATAAGCTGGGAAAATCAGTATTTCAGCAACAACTGAAACCAAAATATTTCTGAGAACCTAGAAGCTGAGAATCATAATATTCTCTTATTTTTGTAAATTTCAGCAAAAGAGCTACACTTGACTTCTACTCCAAATTACACTGGAGAAAGTGAAACGCTGAGTTCAAGTTGGATGTGTTTTCTACCACAAAAATACTTGTTCTTGTGCTGGTGTTATGATGTTAAAACTGAAAATTTCTGCTTTTATTATGCCAGGTTATCATGTCTTTGTAAATGATAGAGAATTATTTCCACAAAAAATCCTTTCAGCCCATTATGTGATACTGTAAGATGATATTAAGAACTCAGTTCTTCCTTTCATTTTCCCGAATATAAATCTAGAATTATACTTCTATGGGATTCATGTTAATCAAGGCTCAAAGTTCCGAATGTCTGTCATAATTATAGGGTTATGGATTTAAATACTAAAATAATAAAGAATAATCAAATAAATAAAGCTGTTAACAATCACTAAAATTAGACTGAATGGCCTGTGGACCATATTCTGGTTTTTATGTTCCTCAAATACCATAACTGAGTCTCCTCTAGAAATCTGTCACTTTACCTTTTCTTATGAAAATATTGCTCCTCATTTACAATGATGAGCGCCATAATCACTCAAACTCTTTGAACCTGGAAGGGTTTGGGTATTATATATATATATTATTCAGCTGTCTGAAAAGTCTAGATTTTTAGCATTTTATAGTAGTAGTAGTACCTATAAATACTTCTAATTATTTTCACTGCCATTACAGACCACTGAGATTGAATAGATATTTTAAAAATATTTTACCTTTTAATACTTTAACATTTTCATCTTTAGCATTTTTTTTTTTCTTTTAAGAACAGTTTTCCTCTTTGGCAGTTGTTTGTCACTTCATGACATCCTTTTTAGAACAAGCTTTCTACAAGACAGAGAGGAGACATGATAACTGTCTTCAGCTGTGTAAGCTGTTGTTTAAACACAAGAACAATGGTTTTCAATACACGTAGAGGAATAGAAAAGAAATAATTGACTTAGATTGCAATAAAGACATTATAAAACAATTCAAACAGCAAAAATAGTGGAACACTTGAACAGCCTGAGAAGGTGATGAAAGTCTTCACCATAGGACAATTCCAGAGACAGGTTAGACAAACACCTGAGAAGTAATACCAGTGCACTTAAAAGTCTCTCCTTACCATCCTCCTTTATTTTATCTTTTTTTCTCCTGTTTAATATCTTCCCATATTTTTATGAATCGGACAAAATTTAGTACCATGTAAAGAGAAAAAAAAAATGGATGGATGAGTAGATGGGTGGATGCATTAATAGATGGAGTGATGTATGCATATTGCTGGTTTTCAGACAGTAGACTCTAGACTACAGGATCTCAGTTAACTCCTGCTTCATGAGATCAAGTAATTTAAATTACCTGTACTTCAAACCCTAGTCTCTAAAGTGAAATGATAAAAATTTACTCTTCCTCTTTCAAGGAAATTACATGTTTATGTTGATATTTGGCAATTAAAAATTACATTGTATCAGCTTGGAATATTTATATTATTCCACTAATAATGTCATGCTATTAAGCACAACATCTAAATAAAATAATAGCTATGATTTATTGTTATAATCAGCTAATTTACAGTTCTGTAGATATGAAACAAATAATTAGAAGTACAGAATGATTTTACCCATAAACAGAAAATGTTTGTGCAGAATATTTCAGTAGCAACTTCTGGTAAGAATAAACTTGTTACTCAAACATTGAAGATAATCTGTAGATCCAATTTTTTAGACAAGTTAATTTGTATTTTTTCCACCATTTATGAAAGGCGTGAAAAGACCTCTGACCCAAAGGGAAACAAATCTGAAAGTACCAAACATATTTTCTGTCATTTGAAAACAGAAATATCATTACTGTCAATAAAACTACAGCTGCAGTGAGCGTCTGCCAGAGATTTGCTCTCAGCTGAAAAAAGACAGTTCAGACT
This sequence comes from Melopsittacus undulatus, assembly GCF_012275295.1. NCBI lineage: Eukaryota > Metazoa > Chordata > Aves > Psittaciformes > Psittaculidae > Melopsittacus > Melopsittacus undulatus. The sequence goes on along the minus strand of NC_047531.1, from coordinate 22,138,679 downwards.
GTGAGCTTACAGAATTAGTCTTTCTTGCCAGAGACCTGGGCTGTTGACATTACCATTGAGTGCTTGCTCTCAGCTCTGATTCCTTTAATCTGTTGGATTCTGAAGAAATGGGCTTCTGAAAAATTAAAAAAAAAATAAATTTCAATGAACACTTTCTGTTAACCACTGTGAAATCCACAAGGGAGATTTTGCATGTGGGAGAGAGGGAAGGGTAACAGGCTCTCAGTTCATGGTGGGAACAAGTACATTTTCCACAGACAGATAAGTTCTTTTTTTTAAGAAAAGAAAAATAGTTTGCAACCAGTAACCTTTTCCTTCCAGTTAAAATTAGTTGACTAACTTAACCGGCTATGGAATTTGGGTCAAAATGGATTGAAATGGACAACACAGTAAAAGCCAGTTCATTTACTATTTTCTTTTTTCCTGACAATTTGGATTTTTTACTATCTCTTTCTGTCCTCAAAAGCTCTATTGACCTTTCAGCAGCTGCTGCTGGAACAAAACACGCTTCTGACTCAATTGCTCTTGTAAGAAGCTAAAGCCAGATTCTGATCTCTGGCAGCTGTAATTATAGGCAAAACTGATTAGATTCAGGAGAATAACTTATATTGTCCCCAAGTAAAAGAATAAAAGTTCATGAACTTTGAAAAACAATATTAATGTCATCTCCATCTACTTAGCTTAAGCTCTTAAGGACAAAAGACACTGAAGTTTTGGATACAGCATTGGTTACATAATGTCAGTGTTTTACTGTTAGCTTTATTTGACTCCATGTGCATTTTAGCAAAGGGTATTAATTCACACTGGTTACTATTCTTGAGCCTGACAACATTTTACAATGCATTTCTGAGACTGTCTTACATTAAAGTTGTCTATGCTTGAGTTAGGTTTGTTTAAACAAAAAACAAAAACAGTAATCACACAAATTTGATCAATACGAGGAAAAAAAACATCTGTGCTGAACTGGGCTGTGTCCAGAAGTGATCAGCCAACATGAGGCAAAAGAAGAAAGAAACCCATCATTTCATTCTTGATAGGACTCCAGTTAGGGATGATTTCTGAGTTAGCTTGACAACATAAAATAGATGACACTCCAAGGTCTTAAAATCCCATCATGGACCTTAATAAGACTTAGATAAAATCAAAACAAGCACTAACAAGTTTGTATGTTTACCTAGCATTGTGTTTGATGAAACAAAAGACCAAAATGGAAATACAAGGAATGATCTTTTACACTCAAAGTATGTTAAAGTGGAAATGAGGAACAATGCTATTTTTTGCTCATATTAGTACTGACACCGTTGGTAACTGCACCAGTCAACTCATGCAGTTTAAAGGAAGATGCAAGCATCACAAGCAGAAGAATAGGACATGTTTACATCTCAAGGGCAGAAGAGGAAATTAATAGAATCCTGACAGTCTACTTCTTGTTCTGTGGAGAAAATTATATATAGCATGTTTTGATGTCCACAGATATGATGGTTCTTTTAATTTCTGAAACAAAAACAAATGTAAATTTTCACACAAAATAAAAATCATAGAATCATAGAATAGTTAGGGTTGGAAAGGACCTTAAGATCACCTAGTCAAACCCTCCTGCAATGGGCAGGGACACCTCACACTAACCCATGTCACCCTAAATCCTTAGTTACAAACCACAAAATATATGTCAAATGGCATTCAGACAAAAAAAGCTCTGTAGAGAAATGTGAGGTTTTTCACTCCAGCTCAGTTTGCTTGAAGCTTCTTACAGTATTTTTTAATTGCTAATGCATAATCAACACAGTGCACATCAGTAAGTATCTGCTGCTGTACTTTTCAATGAACACAATATTGAAATGTCTCTCTTTCTGCTAAAGAGTTAAAAAAGTAGATGGCAGTTGAATAAGACAGTAGGAAAATGAGAATGATCAGAAAAAAAATTAATTAAAGCAAATTTCAAGATTCTAGAGCCATGTTTTCCACATGAGAAACTTTTAGTGGTACCTATTGTCCCTGGACACAGCTGTCAACATTGTAATTTTGTTAGAGTACACTTGGCTGCCTTTGTGCATTTGTCAAGCCAGCACATTTTACAGCTATAAATATCTGGGCACCCTAGCATCACTCAGCATTGCTGCCTGTCTTTCTAGTATGTTTTGCATCTCCATTGCAATGTAGACTAGATGTCTTTTTTTGGCAGATATTCCATGGATGGTTTGCTCAGGGGAATCCAGGATATCTTTCATGGCCTGTGAGCAGAGAGGAGAGGAACAGAAAGTTAGCCGTATTTTCTTCACTGAACCACATCTATAAGATCACAGAGATGGATTTGGTAGAAGTGTTTAAAACAGATTTGATGTCCAGTTACTGGCATAATGAAGCAGCAAGTCAAAGCCTATAGCTATAATGGTCAGTTTTTCCAGCATCAAAGATGATGTTGTTACTACAGGATAACTGGTATTTTGTCATGGAGAAAATCAGCTTATCTCATGACGTTTAAATGAAATCAGGATGGGAGCAGTTTATTAATTTATTAATGATCTAATTAGCCAGCAATCAGAGAACTATACATTCAGGATAAGTATCAGCAATGCAAAAGATAAGCTGTCTGCCACCCAAACAGTGTGGCAGCTCCAGTGGTGCCAAGCCCACACTGATGCTGGTCCCCAGTGTGACACCAGACACTTCTGTGCCCATTGGCAGAGCCAGCAGCACCCAGCAACCTGGCCCACCCCATTCCCCAGCAGGGGCTCTCCCGCATTACAGATCTTCATGTTTCTATCACTTCTCAAGCTGACTCCTTCTCTCAGAGTTTTATTGCTAGTTTCCTGGTTACTGGTTAATTCTACCAACACTCAGCTTAAGCAAATTTTATATTTGTTAATTTCTTCTTGGCATTACTAGTTTTGGGGCAAACCCCCTCACAGCACAAGCAGTTTGGGGTGATCCTCACACACACATACATTATTTACACTCATTCTTCTTACCCAGGCCATATCATCTAGAAAAGACCACACACTTTTCTATATTACATTGTTGCATCAGCTCAAACAGACTGATTAGTACAGACTTGCACTCATGGGGCAAATTTAAAATAAAGTAACATAAAGCCATGTTTTCTGCATGCTTCCATAACACAGATTCTTTCAAATAATTGTTTTCAGTAAGGAAACACTGCCAGAAAAATTGTGCAGTGTATAACAGCTCAAGCAAAATCATGACATATATTCATTTCCAGTCCTCTGGTTAAAATGGATAAAGTTCAAATTCCTTTTGAGTCATTTTTGGCAGTGCAGCTTGAATTTCTATTAGGCCATTGAACAGATGCGAAGCTTTGGCTTGTGGCTGAGCATCAACATGGGACTCAACATTCTGAATATTACTCACTTATCTCCCTTGCACAGCATCTGGCAAGTCCAGTCTTCTGCGTTGCTAACTAAAGAATGGAAATAAAGTAATGAATTTAGATTCCTTCAGACTGATTTCAATTCATTGAAACAATGATTTTATAAATCAGTTGAACATTTGCTCCACAATTTTTACTCCTTTTTTTGAACTGTTTATTTGAGAAACTGGATATATTTCAGCAAGCACAATGCAGGTGGTGTAAACCTATTTGTGAATTGAAAGCAAAAAAAACAATTCTATTGATCCCATGAAATTAAATTAAATTAGTTATCTGTTTGAAGAATAACAGTTTAGTTATCAAAGGGCAAGAAAAGAAAAAGCTGATACATTGGCAAATGAAATGAGGAAGGAAAATTTTGGAAAATTAGGAAAACTTTCGTTCTTGCAAGCTTTATGGATTTGTATTTGAAAACATTGAAGTGTTGTAGTGTTTTGCTTACTACACCAGTAAGCAAAATTTTCCCAAGGAAAACAAAGGAAGCAATTTTGTTCTGATTGAAAAACACCTCAGATGTACCTTGAACTTTGATTTTCATACAAGATACATTAGTACAAAGGAGGTACAGCCAGATTGCAAACATCAGTTCTAAATACCACCTCAAACCTCTTCAGATCCTGACACCTCCATGCACCTAAAAATTTGTAAGTCGCAAATTACCTTAGACTTGAAATAGTAAGGAAGATATACCGTATTTGGAAAAGCAACTGGGGTCAAGTGAAAGCAATCTCAAAAATGGGAGGGAATAAAGGGAGATGCATTCATGGAGAAAGGCAGGAGGAAGGAACACATGGAGACAAATGAGCAATTAGAAGCGATTTGAAGATTTAGACTGGACAGGGTTAGGATGGAAAGCAGAGAAAAGCAGAGAAGCTAAACCAGACAACGTCTTTTTTTTTTTTATTTAGATTTTTAGAATATAAAAGAAGAAAAGAAAGACAAAGAGAAGTGCTTGGAAAGCAAAAAAGAGGTACTAGAGGAAGAGACACAACATTTCCGTATTCTGGGTCAGGAGATCAGAGATGGCAAAATTTCTGCAGGAGAGGATGGAAGCAGTTTCACAGAAGAGGATCGAGGTCACCCTCATTGAGAGTTGTGAGCTTTGGTGAGCACATGGATGTATGGACTCTTTACAGAGAATGGAGAGATTAATGGGTACACAGAAAAAATAGTTAGAAAAACTTACCCCAGATTTAGTCAAACACCACCAGGTATGAACAAGATGGATATGTTGTGTGAGAAATGTGAATATCTACTCTGGATTTAAAGAAAAAGAGACAGAGCCATGGTGGGAGTTAAGTTCTATTAAATTGTAATATTTAATAGAGTATGCTTAAGTAACTGTGTGGATGTAGTAATCATATCCCAGTCCCTTTGTCTACAGATTTCCCTAGGGATCAGATCAGCACCATCACTGGGAACAACATTCAACTAAAATCGTTACAAATTGTTACAAACCATTTACCTGATACAAACTTAATTGTAATCATCAGTGTCCAGTGAAATAGAATGAATTAATACCCATAGGAATTTTACTATTCCCATCCCAGTGAAGAAAATCATTCTGCTCCTGAAATATTGCTGCTTTTTAAGTTTTAAGTATTCTGACAGAATTGAAGTACTGTGTCAGATGCTTATTTCTCCCAGACAAGGTAAGAACTACTTTGTCTCTTTCTTTCATTTTCCAGATTCCTGCAACATATCAGCCTATTGTAGCAATACTATTGCATAGAAAATTAACTTCCTGGCTGAACAGCATTTACCAGCTCTCAGCATTGCCTGGAAGTATCCTGAAGGCAAGACTGCAGTATCATGCTCAGAGAGATTACAGGTACTTTGATTTGTGTCCTCTCTTATGCAGTGGCACGGCCAAGAGCACTGGGGTGCCTGACTTCCCTTACTGGTGGAGGGACCAGTGAATACAGAGAGTGAAAGGGGGAAAAGCACAGCAGCTGCTGAGGGAGGGAAACATGACCTTTCTAAAGCAGTGTTCAGTCCCTTGAGTGGGACTGACAGCCCAATCATGCAAAAGAAAGAAAGTGGCACAGGGGAAGTGATGGTACTGCTGCGCAGGGACACAATCTTCCCTTCACCTGCCACTTGGGAGAAGCAGAGAAAAGGTTTCATCAGCTGCTTTAGTCGAGTGCATTTGAGTGTGATTTCATCTGAGGGGTGTGTATGTGTGTGTGTAAAAGACAACAGGAAGAGGCACTTAATCTGATTGCACTCTAGCCATTTGCTGATAATGTGGTTGAAAGCAGCTGTGTCTGATAATTTATGTTTTTTAAAGTCTGATTTTCAATAACAGCTTTAAGAACACTGAACAAGATTAAAAGAAAAAGGTGGGGATTGGAAAATTAAATCTATAAAAAGAATTTAGGATGGGTAACCTATCATGCAGTGGGTTGAAATTATGCACAAATTGCTTTATATGCTAAAACTGCATATGAAAACAGGGGTTTTGTTTCTCATTACACAGTTACCAAATAGTCTCAAAAAAGGGATGCCTTTCCACAGAAAAAAAAAATAAATAAATAAAAAGGAAAATTAACTTGGCTGTTTGCTTGGCAAGGTGTCTGAATATAATGAAGTTATATTCTCCTTGACTGCACCTTACCAAAGGCATGGTTCAGACAGTTCACAGCAATGGGATAGATAACAGCTTTCTTAGGGACAGGGTCAAGTTAATATATCAACTCTCACTGTACTGAGTCAAAGTACGGAAAGGAAAAGCTGAAAAGCTTCTTGAGAAGGGATAAACACAAAGATCAAAACCTCCCATGAATGGGAACAAATAACAGGGCTTGGCTTTCTCACTACCTGCAATCTTAGGGGTACATAATTTCCACAGAAGCCCTACCTTCTCAGCTTCTGTCAGAACAGATTTTTCAATAAATCCATGCAGAGCCAATTTGATTGTCCTGCCTAATGCCCTTACAAGTATGGGCTCGTGGACAGCAATCAGCAGAATGATTTGTAGCTGTGCAAGACTGCACACTTCTTGAAAAAACCTTGCCTCCAAAATGAAGTTCCAGGATGGAAACAGTCTGCACAAACACTGATCCCAGGTTTACAGTTTACCACTGAACCCAGGTTAGGATTTGTGCTTGAAATGTGCAACTCAGTGCTATTCTTTTTTCTTGAAAATGAAAAAGTATTTAATTGATGACATTGGATCTATTTTTAAAGTGAAAACAATGTCTTTCACTCAGCCTCTTCTCTGTTTTCAGAAACCCTACCATATTTAAGGCCTCAGCAGTATTACAGTACAGGTTCTAAAAGCTCAAAATACATAAAAACTTCTGTTTGCAAATTGGTACAGTTTGAATCCTTTCCAAACCCTAAAAAACCTGTTTGAATTAATAGGCTACCACACTGAAAAGCTTCAAGGCATGAGTTGTATTGAATTGAAAAAAAAAAAAAAAGTTTAATTATAAAGCAAATAATATAGGGAATGGAAAATATAAAGAAAGCAAACAATTTCTCTCATGATAAGTCATGCAGTGCTTGTGGATATTATAATGAGCAGCTTCTTCTATTAAAAAAAATGTAGAATTTTAATTTTAAAAAGCTTAAGTATTTATAGGGTACTTACACAATGCCATATATCTATATTTTGTAGCTTTTTACCGTATTGGATCATTTAAGATGTGTTTTTAAGTTTTGAAATAAAAGCGCTGAGAAACTCAAAGACCATGATGATCAGACTTTGCCATGATCAGCATCTCCAGAACTGCTAATTCAGATTAAAAAAGAGATTAAAAGAACTGTTTCCTTAAATATTCATAATTTTGAAACATTTTAGAAAGGCTATTCCTGAGCTATGGTTTTCTCTATGGGGAAAAGCCTGAAAAGTGACTGTATGTCTCACAGATGCTTCTGCCTCAGGTGTCACAGGCAGGACTTTTTCCTATGCTACTTGGGATGCAATTCCCCAAGCCTGTTGCTACTGCATTTTTTTGCCTTGTGCATTCGCCTTGCAGTAGTTTGATGACAAGATGAATACAGACATTTCTCTTACTCTGCCAGATGCATCCCTATGTGGTAACACTGCAGCCTGGCCAGAGTTCAAAGATGTTTCAGGATAAACTCAGCAATTCAGGCCCACTAGCTTAACCAAGGTTACAATGAATAATTTACGTACCTAAGCAATGTTGTGAGCTCTTGAATGTGTTCAGTGACACCAGAGGTAACTTCAGTGGTAAAGAATTTCATTTTATTCTTGTGGTGTGTATAAACCAGGAAAGACTGAGGAGCTTCAAGCACTGTCAATGCTCTAAGTTACATTCAACCTCAAGAAATCAACAAATATCTCACCTATCAAGGTGGAGATTTATATTAGTGATATCTGGGTAAATATTCCAGCTATCCAAACTATCACCCTGGCATGGTTTAAACCCAGTCAGCCATAAATCATGCAGCCGCTCTCTTCACTCTGCCCATTTTCTTCCTCCTGCTCCGGGAGGGATGTGAAGGAGAATTGAAAGAATGTAACTCCCACGGGTTGAGATAAGAACAGTTTAATAACTAAGGTATAACACAAATCACTACTGCTAATACCAACAATAATAATGATAAAGGAAATAACAAGTGAAAGGAATAGAACACCTCACCACCCCCCGACCGATAAAACCCAGCCCAACTGAGCACCAACCCATACCTCCTCCAACCCCAGCAATCAACTAGCCCTTCTGGGTAACTCAGTTACATCCTGGGCATGATGTGCTGTGGTATGGAGTATTTCTTTGGTCAGTTAGGGTCAGGTGTCCTGTCTCTGCTTCCTCCCTGCTTCCCCGCCCACCCAGCAGAGCATGAGACTCACAAAGTCCTTGATCAGACTAAACATCTGAGCAGTAACTAAAAACATTGGTGTTATAAGCACTGTTCCCAGGCTAAAAGTCAAAACCACAGCATTGCACCAGCTACTAAGAAGGAGAAAAAATGACTGCTACTGCTGAACCCAGGACACACCCCAACAGACACAGCTCCCAAACTGTTCATCTAGCAGTCCATCTCTGGATGATCAGAATTCAGAAGACTTATTTTTGCATTTATGCTCCTTATTATTGTACCTCAGAGGAAACTTGACATCTTAACTTTTTTAATTATAGCACTTATCTAATAGCTGGACACATATAAAGGTCAGCTGCCCTGTTTAATTTTGTCAGCTATATAAGTACAAGCTGTTCCAATTTAGCAACAGAATCCATAAAAAATATTAATACCATACCATCCTTATTTCATGAGTTAATGGATGAAAGTAAAATTACACCTTCTCACTTCACACAGGTGTAATATCTTTGCAGGATTTTTTGGTTTCAGATGATCTTGAGTCCTTTCCAACCCTAACTATTCTATGATTCTATGCAATGATCAGAAAGAAATACACACCAGTGAGAGTGAGGTCTGGGCTACTTTGTCAATGTACAAAACCTAAAATTATATCCTAAATTCCCTGTGTTACTGTTTGCAGATTATATTAACTACAAACAGCATATATGTGAGACAAATACTCTGTTCCAGCTTTCTGACTACAAGTTTCTCAATACTCTTTCAGCAGATGATGCATATGTATCTTTCTGACCAATCCTGCCTTTTATTGCCCTCTGTTCCCCTCACTGACATGTTATCTCCACCTGTTGCCTCCTTTTATGTGCTTGCAACTTGTCTGAAGGAGCATTCTTGCACATATGAATTGCATTCAGCAGGTGTTACTATTACGTACTGTGTAAATCTGTATTTGAAAGTACGGGCAACTTGAAGCATGTTTAGGAAAATCAAGGTGGATTATTCCAGCATCCATGAGCTCCTTCCCTGAGGAATTTGGATGCCTATAGGAAAATAGTTACTGCTGATCAGGTTTGCCCATTGTGTAGCAGAACTTCTTCTCTCCAGGTTGACAAAGCAATTAAAGAGTACATTTATTGGCTGTATATTTGCACAGAGAGGACAGCAGTGATAAAGTGGGGAAAGGGGCTGCCTCATAACTGGGATCCTTCATCTCATTTTAAAGTAAAGATATATTTGCTATATAAAATTCATAGAGGCCAAAGTTTATTGATGTGTCAGGAGACAGCACAGGTCTTACACCACTGATCATATTTTATATTGCAGAAGTACTGTTGTTATTGTTATATATTGTTATATATCGTTATAAACTACATAAAGCTTTAGTTTAACTTTTCCATCACTCAAGCAGCATATATGTTTGTCTATCTATCTAGATAGCAGTCTGACCACTGACCATACTAACAACATTTCATTAGGCTTCACACTGTTTTGAAAGAAAATATATCTATCTCATCTCCTGCAGGTCACCACTAATACCATTGCAGTGAAAAGTATGTAATCACTTTTTGCTGTCAATAGTGTAATAGCAGAGGTGTTCAGCCTGTAGATGATCTTTTAGATTTTTATGGGGCTGTCTGGGAGACTTTATAGGACTGAAGATAATTCAGGGTTGCTAAACTACATGAAGCTGCTCTGAGAAAACAATTTTATGTTTTAATAGATTTAAATAAAATATGTCATTAACAAACATATTATATCAGTTTTGATTAGTAAAGACATCAGCAGTAAAAACAAATTACCTGATTAATCTTTCTTTTAAATTAAAGAAGTCCTATATTTTAAATATAAATAAGACTTTTCATTTTACAACTAGGAAGCTGAGTTATTCATGACCATTTTGTACACGAAAATATTTTTAAATATATGGAAGATTATATAAACATGATATATTACTGAAAGGATTTATCCAACTAAAAACTAGCATACGGAATTTTTATGCATATACTGTGAAGCTTTCTCTGCTTTGCACATATGTGTATGCCATACACATTAATCACTTTACAGTATGTTTCAAGCTATGCATTGTCCAATGGAAAAAAAAAACACAAGCAAAAAAACCCCAATGCTTTTAATACACGGACACAAGATCTGCTAACATGATACAAAACATAAAAAATAAAATAATAAAATTATAGCCCAAGGCACAGTAGTTCTATCATGGATTATGTCACCTGGAATAAAGTAGGCAAACATATTATATCCTAATATTTTAAGGCACCAGTTATGCTTATGTTTGAAAGTACTTTATTCAGTTTAATGTAAGCTGAATTGGCACCTTTCAAAGCAATAAAAGTGAACACTTTTCTTCATATAAATTAATTTATCTAATTTTCAAAGGAGAAAACCATGATATAGTCAGGCTTTGTTATGTAAAATGCAGACTAAAGACAAGTTTCTTATGCTACAGAATGAAAGGAGGCAGGTCTGGCATAACACAGATCATAACGGAGTATAACAGAGACATCTAACAATAAACTTTGCCTAAAGTTCCTAATTTTGATTCTTTTGCTCCACAGTAGAGTTGTCTTCAGTAGAGATTCTGTAACTGTCAGTACATCAGAGGTAGTCCCAGAAAACTTGTTTCCAGAGCAAATATCAGTATGTTCTGCTTTTCAAGCAAAAGAAAAATGCAAGCACTCTACAATCAGATTAAAATTTTAATATTCTCTTCTTTATCTATCCTGCTCAAGAGAAGAGTAGCTTCAATGCATCCTAATCAAAAGTTTAGATGGCTTTCAAAGAAAAGGCGCGTGATAAAAGATAGCTATAGTAAGGTGAGAAGCAGTTGTCAGCCAAAACCTGAAAGGAAAAGTAAGATTTTGGGGGCCATTTGTATAATACAGAAATCCAGAAGGAAGGTTTTTACTGAACTTGATAGTTTCACTGGAATTACTGGGAAGTAGGATAGACAATTGCCATATAATGCAGAGAATGTACGCTTCCATCTGAGGCTTAGGCCTTCTAGAAAAAAGGGCCAGCACAGTCAGAACAGTGAGTCTGAAACTGCTGCCAGACCCTAAGGAATTTCAGAATAATGTTTATTGTTCATACGCACATGAATCTTACAGGATACCCAAGGAGTCCATGATCTCAGGCATACCGAGTACACACCTGTGTGTATACAGTAACACCATTAAGGCCTGTGTCTGTTGAATTTACTACAGACAAGCCAAATGGTGACTATCTCTCCAGAAAATACCAGAAAGTAATTAGGGAGGCTAAACTGGAATGATAATAATACACTGGCTACTTTTTCATAGTTACCTTTTATTGTAAGACAGCATCTTCACTGGAGTCAGACAGCCTCACCCACATCCATTGCAGGAAAAATTGGGTTAAAAAAGAGGAAATAATAGTATGGAGGTGTCCTGGCTTCAGCAGTAGCAGTCATTTTTCTCCTACTTAGTAGCTTGTGCAGTGCTGTGTTTTTGACTTTTGGCCTGGGACCAATGCTGATAACACCAATGGTTTTAGTTGCTGCTCAGAAATGTTTAGTCTGACCAAGGGCTTTTCTGAGTCTCATGCTCTGCCAGGGAGAAGGGGAAGCTGGGAGAAAACAGAGACAGGACACCTGACTCAAACTAACCAAAGAGGTATTCCATACCACAGCATGTCATGCCCACTATATAAACTGGGGACAGTTACCCAGATGTGCTAGATCACTGCTTGGGTCAGGCTGGGTACTGGTCAGTGGGTGGTGAGCAGTTGTATTTTCTTCCCTTGTTGTTTCTCTTACCATTATTATTACTGGTGGCAGCAGTAGTGGTTTCTGTTATACCTTAGTTACTGGACTATTCTTGTCTCAACCCATGGGAGTTACATTCTTTCTTCTGGGAGAGGGGGGAGGAAGAGAGGGGGAGGAAGAAAGGCAGTGAGGGTGGGAGGGGTGTGCGAGTGAGCGGCTGCGTGGTTCTGAACTTAAACCATGACAGGAGGAAAGAGAATGGTGAACAAGGACATAGGTTAGCGTCGTAGGTTAGTCCTTGCTAAACTTGCTAAAATATGCCCTGATTGCCTTTCATCAGCTACACAAAGACCAAAATTCAGAATCCTGTGGGTATCAATAATAGCAAGAATGTAAAAATCTGTGCTAATTCCAGAGCTCCTGAAGCTGAGTATCCATCTATAGGGTATTTTATCTCTTAATGTAAATCTAATTAAATCAGTATGCATTTACATATTTCAAGGACTGTTTGATTTCATGCAGATACAGCTCAAACTTTTCAGGATTCAGATAATTATGTTAGAGTATGGTTGGTGAGGTGGCACAGCAAGCATATTCTAAGCTTTCTTCAACAGCTTAAACAAAATATGCAATACACTTATTAAGTCAACCTCTCAGCAGTTACAAACCAGCACAGTCATTTTCAGTTCTATGAACTTGCACTGATTTATGCCAACAAAAGAGTTGGCACTGTCATAAATCCACAGACCTTTTGAATTCTATGGACTTGTACTTTTTATGCCAACCAGCTAACACATTATGCAGAGCTGGTTGTTTACAGCCAGTCCGTGTTGTAAAAATCAATTTAATGTATCACAAAGCTAGATTTCTAATCTAAGCTAATCATCTAAGCCCCCAGATAGTCAATGCCAAGAAACAATCATTTTTTTCTTGTGCCAGGACACTGTTCTCCTTTTCTAATGTGGATTCATTTGATATATTTCAGATACCTACTTTAAGAACAATGAATCTAAAACTGTTTGTATCTCTCTGTAGACATTTACAGGCATCTGAACAGATTAATTCCACCTTTAGTCTTAAAATAAGATAACCCATCTTTTGGAGGGGTCTGTAGCTTTTTACTGTGATAATAGCCTAGGATACAGATGAGATGAGTAACTTTTAGATATCTAAATTTGGGACAGATGAAACCTTGCCACAATTCCAGGAGCTTTCAAAATATCAAGGGCAGCCAAAAGTTCATCGGTTCATTAAAAAATTGTTTCTACTTTCAATCTTACACGTCACCCGAGAGGATATAAGACTTGTTAATAATGGTGGGAAAGTGCTAAAAGCTTTACCTTTAGGTAGCATCGAAAGATGAAAATGCAATGCCCAGAAGTTCAAATATACAGAAACATATGGAACACCGAATGAATATCCTGAGGGATAAATAATGTTTCCTTATTTCTCCTCAACCTTCACCATCAATTTAAAACAGATTAAAAATCTTCAGTAACATGTTCATATTTATAAATGGCAAAGATCCTGATCCAATCACTTCAGCCACTCTGTGCTTAACACCTTCTGCCATAGTGAATATCTCAGAAATTAGTATGTACAGTGATTGAACAAATTGGCATGAAAGCAGAGCCTAAAATATTTAAGTTATTCCTCCAGTGTGCCCTGATATGAAAAATACATCATTACAAAAAAATGTTTAAAGAAGTTATAGCTCTGTGAATGATGAATGAAGTGATAGTGTATATCTGGACACTTTTAAGAAAATAGTAAGTTTGAAAGTTTAAAAGGGAAAAAAAATCAAACCCTACAACCAAAAAAAAAAAACAACCCCAAACCAAAACAAAAAAAAAAACTGACCTCAATGCAATAGATATCTTTAATATTTGAACACACATGCTTCCCATATTCATACCACAAAAAACTGTGTTAGGGTTAACACTGTATCTCATCACTAATAATCGTTAAGAATGCAGTACTCGGTACTTTATGAACAACTATCATTTGCTGCTTTCTGTAAAAGACTCCAATAGTTTTATATTAAAGAAACATTTTTATGTTTACCCTAATTATTTATGGGGTTCTCTCCAGCTACTGCATTAGGAGGAAAAGAAATTTAAATGGTCCGTGTCAGAACAAAGAATGGGTATTTTATGAGTTTACTGCTCAGATTATTACTCTGCACTGGCATTTGCTTTACCACCTTGACAGACTGAAGTAATTTAGTAGATTGCATTCCAACACTTTTTTAATTGCAATGCTTCACTAAGCAGTCGCTTGTGCACTTGCTAAGAATTTTCTGCTAAGGAATTGTTCTGTCCACTGCCATCAAGCCATAACTTGAGGACTTAATAACAAGAAGAACATGTAGCCAAAAGCTAGTCATGTGGAAAGAATGACCACCAGCACCACAAAAAAAAAACACTGTAGTCAGATACAAGTGTCAGGGACCAAATCAATACATCAGCATTCCGCTAAACGGCTATATTAGAGCTCAGTGCTGCACCGATCCAGGTAGACTCTTTTTCCAGTTCAGCTTTACTGAGGTGCATATAAAAATTGACTTACCCAGTCAGTCTCTCCTATTTTCTCCATCAAGATATAACTTGTTTATCACATTCCACAATCCTCCATTCCCTGGCTACAAAAGAAGAAAACTGGGGCTGAGTAACAAAAAGGGTAATTGGGAGAATACCAGTATCATTTCATGTCAGTAAAATCTTCCTTATGAAAACTAGAAGTAGCTCTACAAACACTAATAAATAGCTTATTGTTAGCATTAGAATGGGATTTATTTGTCCCAGGTTCACAGACAGAATGACAGAGGTTGTTCAGCAAGTTGTTCAACATTATACAGTGTAATTGTGGCACCTGCTCTGACTCAGATTTGTTCAAAAATCTTCATTACTTCCCAGCATCCATGGTAATGCTAGGAAGAAGAGCTGGAAAACCTGACCCACTGACCTGATCCCTTTTGCACAGAAACAAATTCCTGTTTCCTCTCAGAAACAACGGCTTTAATTTTAAGTATAAATATATGTCACCATAAATTTTCCTGAGGCTATTTGGATGACAGTTCAGCTCAGTTTGGAAACAGTTCAGGGAATCTGGCAGGATGGATTTTAAAAAGAAAATGTCTAAAATATCATAACTTCAAGGAAAAAAAATCTTTCTCCTGTAAACAGTTGCATCCACATAATTAAGCTTTAGGGCAATGCTGTTTTCTGGTTCTTTTAACATAGTTGTAAGCAGAGAGGAATTTTAAACATTGTGAAGTAGGAAAAAGGCTCCTCCTTTACAATGAAATATGCACTTAGAAAACACAACACTCTGAGTTTAATACAATTAACCTTAGTTAAATACACTTAAGCTAATCTAAATCAGAGTATAGGACAAGAGTTTATCTGCTAAGAAAACCTTGAAACGGATGTAAGCTATCCCATGGGGAAAAGTTTCTCAGCTAGGGGGCTAAAGATTCCTTTGCAGGCACAAGGAAATGCACACTGCAGCTCACAGCAGCTACTGTTCCAGGTAACTGAAAACCCAGTTGAAACAGCCTGAGGGTTTATCAGTTTGTGTGTCAAGCCCTGTAATTTAAGGGTAGCAATTACATAATTTCCCACTCCAGACCAATTTGTTTTGCTCCTATGTGTATCAGTATAATTTTCAGTTAACTTTTTTTTTTTCCTGCATGTAAACATATATGTATTTTAAATTATTTCCCAGCCCTCTTCCAAGCAGATCCTGACCGCTTAGCTGGTTTATTTTTCTCAACACGCATTACTGCAATGATAATGTTCATTTTCCCCTACTTAGCAAAATACAGTTGATTTTAAAAAATGTAGATATAAAATCATCTCTGAAAACAGAGATGAACGAACCTGCCTAAAAACACAGGAATTAAAGCTATTTGCCTCAGAGTTTTCTATTTATTTTTAATTTCTGGCTGGTATCAACTTTTTAGCCATTCACACAATCTATGCTGAGTACTTTTAAGATTTCCTATACTAATTAAGAATCCAAACTACAAAACATTTTTGTGTAGATAAAAAAGCACTAAACATATCAATATTCACATTATGCCACATAGCATTCCATGAAAAGTTGAAGAAATTGCATATAAGAAAAATGTCATTCTTACAAGAGTGAATTCCTCAAATATTATGAAGAAAGAGTACGTTTGAATTTCAAGAAGCAATAGTTAACCAAAATCCTAGTACACTCCAGTATTTACAGGTCCTTCTAACTTTTCAGCAGGACTCTGCATATCTACTTCTGTTGTCTCTGAAAGTGAGTTATAAATATACTCCTCTGGTGACACTGAATCTTTAAGAAACTCATTCCTGCCTCACTATCAACCTCTCCAGTTCCCTGAGAAAACTGTTTCTCGTTCCAGAACATGAAAAATATCAGAGAAGAACCCCTGGACAAAACAGCTCTGCAACCAATACAAATAGTTTCTATCCTCAGCCAGTTCCTTGTTGATTGCACAGAAGTTATATCAAACACAAATGATTCTGATTAACACCTGAGAAAGGGAAGATGCATACAATGGCATTGATATCAACAGGTTTGTCAATGTAGCAATACTGAGACAGGGTTTTCAATCTCAGCAGTGCTGGTTCAACAAGGCTGCTCCCACATACTCCTAAGATATCTGTTAACATGCTGAGAGGTAAGTTAGAGCTTCACCCAAATGGTGAAATGTAAATCCTACCATCTGTACCAAGACAGCTGTCTTTGGTTTTCAAAGATGAAGTCAGAAAAGATAAGTGTGCATCTTCTAGTATGGGTTTGTACGTTTAAAGTGTCTTTTATAATAATTTTAAAGCAATTAATAATTAATGAAGAAAAAAAAAACAAAACAGAAGCAGACAGGATTTCTTTAATAATTTTTACTAAGTTTTTAATAAGTTTTACTGTAATAAACATATGACTAAACAGTACCAATATGGCAATTCAAGTCAGTACTGTTTTCAATCAAGTTAGCTTGAAAATAAAACAGAATTAAAGTTTTATATATTAACATGTTCGGAAACATTTTTAAAATTGACCTATTTAGATAGATTTCCTGTTTTATTTTAATAAGCTACAGCTAAGTTTTCTTATTGTAAATACAACCACTTTATGAAGGCAATAACCTAGAAATAAGTGAAATATTGCAATGTTTATTGTTACATTTTGATCACCAAATTAGATACACAAATCATATGCATGTAAAAATACTTCAAAATATTGTTGAAGATTCCTGTGGCAACATCACTACAAATACATTTAATGTCTGGAAGAATTCCAGTAGTGCATTGAATTGTACTGTAACACTATTGCTTTCTAAATTAAAACAGTGGTGTCATTAATACAAAATTCCTACAGAGTATGTCTTTATACAGATATTGATAATATCGGGGAAAACCTGGAAATGTTCTCTTGTTTTTCAGTGTATTCTAAAAAATCAAATATATTAAGTAAGGCCATACACTTCATGTAGTCAATTCTCAGTGGTATTTCAGGAAAGATTTATCGAACCAGTAGATTGTTTCCTCTGAGATACCACTGAGATGTGTTCATGGAATTCTAAGATGTTTACAGTAAATTAGAAACTAATTAGTTGAACTGAAATGCCAGCACCTGCTCCTGCATTATTTAAAAGAATAAATAAATAAATAAATAAACCCACCAACATTTAGAGTTTCACAAATGGAGATAATACTTCAGGGCCTGGATTTCTCCAAGCCTATTTAATCATTTGAAAAGGTTGTCAAAATTATTGGGTTATGAAACTGAATCAGTGCATCTCAGATATTTTTCCTTCCTGCAGCTTTATAGTCATTATTGTATTAAGATTCTGGCAAACAAGGCCAACAATATTTATGGTTCCTGCCATAACATTAAAAATGCATATCCCATTCAGATTTCATGAATCCTGAATTGCAGCAGGAAATGAGCAATTTAGGTGATAATTGACTTGTAAGGATTAGAACAGTTCAGGTTTCCCCCTGTGAAAAGAGAAGGTTCATCTGAGGTCTTACAGATAGACGATAATTCTTCAAAACATCACATCTGTCTCTACAAAAAGGTGCTTTTGTTCTGGTAACTATATTGTGGCAATAACAGTTATTAGCAAAGCAGGCACAGCTAGCCAAATTGTGATGGGAAAATGAGGGTGCAATCCAAATCAAATATTAGATGCATGTGGTATTTTCTATAATGCATAACCAAATAACCTGCCAATCCTAATGAGCTTGTAATTTAATCAGGAAAGTATAGTACATGAACAATTCTGGATGGGAATGTGTACTGTCAATGAGAGGATCAAAGTAGTAAAAATGGTCTTAGGAGTTGGGTTTCAAGTGAAGAGCAAAAGGAGAAATTTTCATACTATAGGAATTAAGATGTTTTCTGTATCAGAGATTTCCCCCAAAGGAAGGTGTAGTGGCAATAGGTGTGAGAATCCAAAATAGGAGAGTCATGAGAGAGGATGTTATTGAGTAGGAACAACTGTAATTTATTAAAAGAGTAAATTAAGAGCAAAACTGCAAGAGGCAGAGCTGAAGAGACTGGGAAATATCTACATAAAAAGATGTGAGATGGACAATGGCAGAAGAAGGAGAAGGCTAAAATAAGGAAGTCAACACACTTTACATTATTACAGTCAGAATGCCATTTCTGAATAGGAGTTCCACTTCTTTGAATAGGAATTTTACTTCTTAATAGTTTATATTCCTGATGTTCCCTCTTCTCACAGAGTAAAGGTTGAGCTCTCATATAACACTGAGATGTGTTCATGGAACTCTAAGCTCACCTTAAATTAGAAGGTGATTAGCTGAACTGAAATGATTTTTGTCTTTTTCAGCCTTGAGAGAACACAAGTGCACATACAGTCTCCTGGTACCATTTACAGAAACCTGTCCTGAAATTGGTCTGAGCTGTGCTTGTCAGTTCAGCCTGAGATGTCTGCTACTTGTACTCCTAGACTTTCCAGAGGACTAGGATTAGTTCTTGAGCATGTGCTGATTGCACCAGCAGGGTCTCAAGTTCATAGACTGGAAGACAAAGTTTTATTCAAAAAGGGCTGAGAAACCACCATTCTATTCATTCCCCTGGCAATCTTTTGGAACACAGAGAATGTGAACTGCATGAGGAGAACTCTGCTGTGGAGGTCCTTGCTGCAGTACTCCTTTACTTTTGCTTACTACCTTTGCTTACTACTTGTTGCAGTATTGCACTCAAATTCTTGAGAAAAAAACCCAAAACCAAACAAGAGATATACCAAGACTCTTTCAAAACCACTAACCAGAGAAAATACTGTGGTGACAAGCTGAAAGAGGAAAGCTTATTTGTATGGTGCTCTGGTTTGGTGAAAGGTATCTAAGAGACTTACCAATTTTCCAAGACATATCAGCTGTCTCACACTGCACTTGGACTAGGAAAGAAATCAGAGAATGTGGAATATGATTTCTTTTTTTCTTGAACTGCCCTAATAGCCAGCAGTAGCATGTCCTGGTTCAACACTGCCATGAAATTAAGTCTTTCCTCTCCTCTTCCTTGTCACTGCTTCTTAGCTCTGAGTCTGTTATTTGTGATGCTTTTCAAGATCCCTCTCTGGTTAGCCTTATCAACTGTTTGAGTTCCCTGCCCCTGAGAACAAATTAAAATTAATGAGTCTTAGAAGGGGGGAGGGAAGGGAGTAATTTGCCATTTCATAAGCTGTTTTGGTTATAGCCATATTTCAATATTCCATTTCAAGGAACCAAAGTTTAATCATCCTTTCTTACCACAGGCGTGCAAGAGGCAAAAATAAAATCTGTTTATTTCATTTATATTCTACCTCAGTATAAAGTTGCAGGAACCAGCTAAACACACAAAATGGAGCTTTCTAGCTAAAACAAAACTCAAAAATCATCATTAATAATAACAGATTTCATAAATTACCCAAGATCCCTATTAACAGATCAGGTATTTTATTTTCCCAGCATAGTTCCTCTGATGTTTTTTCTACTCTTTTCTTATTACCCATAAGTCCTCTTAAATTTTGTAGCTACCCTGATTGTTTAATCTGACCTTCAACCAGCTCACTAGATCTAATCTGAGATGGTGGCATGCTTACAAGTCCCCCAAAAGCAAGAAAACCATCTTTGCTTGTATGACTTGCTGACTATGAATTATACTTCAGAATTTGACTTTTAAACCAGACACAAGATTACCTTTTTCAAGGTAATTATTCTTCCAATAAAAATGAATTTGTAAAGTTCTTAAGAAAAATTACACTGTTCTAATATTCTATTAGAATATTATACATATTCTATTAGGACATGTATAAAAACATGTTCTTTAGTTTAACTGAACTTAACCATTTTCCTTCAATGCAGTATTTAACTGATTATGGTACCATGACGTCTCTCCGTATTCACACACATCAAGTCCCCATTTTCTCCCATCAGTAAGCCTAATGAAAACACACATCATGCAGTGTTATACTGTGTTCTCCCTGCACACACTGTGTGGTGTTTCATGAAAGCACCACAGGAGATGGAGATAGTAGATCCAGCTAACAGGAGGCCTGGACTATTCCCGTAGCACTATAGTTTACTGTTAAACAGAATGATTCCATTAAATCAGTATAAATATTCCCATGTGGGGGTGGGGGCATTTTTACCTTTCTCAAAGAGCAGGAAATCCTAATTTCACTCATCATATATCCCCTGAGTATCATACACAAAGTCTAATATGCGGGCACCTGTGACACCTCTTTAGGTGTACAACTCTATAAATTATATGACAGATTTCAGAGAGCTGCTATACCTGTGGATTATGTATGTAATATCCTAACCTAATGTTGTCATGGCTGTAAAATAAAATATTGGTTTATGAGAATATAGAAACTTTCATTTGTGGTATTTATTTTCTCATTAAAAAAAGCACTGTGAGGAGAGAAGGCTTTCCACTGGCTTAAGTTTTTTGAAAGTGCGGGCAATTTTGGAAGAATTTTACCAAAAAGAAATAAATAAAGGAAAATACTCTGCAAAGAAATACCAGGCATACCTTTGTAACATGGGTGCCTGAGAAAAAGCTTAAAGAGAAATACATGCTGTCATAGAATAATAACAAAGGAGACTTGAAGCTGAGAGCACAGACATGGGCTCTTGTTTTTCCAGTTTTCAATAAAAATTAGGTTTGTAGATTGTCTGGGGAAAAGGAAAAAAAAAACAAATCATACCAAACAAAACAAAAAAAAACTCAAAACCAAAAAAGAGGATATAAAGTAGCCTCGGGTTTATCATATCATTCAAAGACATATTTTAGCTCAAACTGAGACTGAACCAAGTTTCAAGCACTACTTTGAAGACTTTGTTGAACACTCCCATCCTCCCAGAATTTCCTGCTTTGCAGCTCAGAAGAGTGGATTGGCAACCTTTGCCAGTGCTCTGTCATCCTCAAGGTTAAAACTTGTTTCTTGATGTTCGGATATAGCCTCCTGTGTTTCTGTTCATGTTCACTGCCTTTGGTCCTGTCAAAAGGCACCACTGAAAAAAAACTAGTTCTGTCTTCCCTGGCAATCATTAGGTACCCATACACACTGATAAGATGCTTCTGACCCTTGTTTCCTCCAGGCTGAACAACTCCAGCTCTCTCAGCCCCTCCTCCTGTGCTAGATACTTCAACTTAATAAATTTGGTGCATATCACTAGACTCTTTCCATATGCCCATGTCTTCTTTTTATGTCTTGTTAGAATATCATGTTCACAGTTGTGTCCTCCATTTACTACATAAGGACTTTTGAACACTCAAAGTAGTGAAAAAATCACACACACAAAAAAAAAACCTCTACCACAACCTATAGTTGAGAAAAAAGGATAAATAAACAAATATAAAGGATAGATATAAAATGATAAATAAATAAATATAATTACTTACTTGAACAGAAAACATTATCATCTCAAAGAACTATACTTACATTTTATTTTTGTATAGTGTGTTCTTCATAATTTAAGTATTATGGTATGCTGTCAAACCTTCATGAAATACATTTTTTTGTGGAGAAAAGAGAGGTAGCCCTTTGCTTCTTGCACTTCCAAATCAAAAAAAAAGCAAGTATGCCTTTATGATATAAGAATATATATTAATATATATGCATTTTGTATGTATTTTGTACATATTTTGGTGGTGAAATATGATTTTTTGAAGTAAGAAAAATATTATAATTAAAAACTGCACCGAATTTGTTTGTACCATATCAGACAGGTACATCTTTAGATACATAGATAAACAGTTTGTTAACCACACTATCTACAATTATATTATGTCTAGTTCTAAGTCCAGTCGCTCACACTTTTGTATTGAGGGATGGGAATTTTCAAAAGAAGGATTTCTTATATACATATATAGAGAGTTATTTCGAGACAATTTGGAAATAGAATTTTTCATGTGAGATTTCCAGAAGTTGTATCACAAATAATTAGAGCAAATGCATTTTTCAATAAACTATTGTTATTCACACAGTGGTCTTCTCACACAATTAGGCACCTAATCGTGCTAAAAAGAAAACAAACCAAAACAAATGAATGCTTACATAAATAACTGCAGTAGAACTTCCCACTCATTTCTTGTCATCATTTAATTTTTATAGCGTATTCTAGCGTGTACTAGCTGTAAACATATTAAGTATGTGCCCATTGCATAGGTGCATGCTTAATATTTCAGTTTAGATCAGTAATTATGTTTTTAGTGTGAGCAACATATACAATATTTCTCTGAGCTCATACACCAAACAATTTGCCAGAGTATTTGACCAGTTAAATCTGGCTCATTCTGTTGACTGGTATTGATTCTGACCAAAGCAGCTAGCATTGCATTTTTCAAAACCTAGACTCCATAAATTCACAACTACACTGCTGAGCTGACAACCCAGAAGCCATACAATACATTTACATTCACAGCTGGCATGCCTTCTCTGATCTTTTTCCCCCAGACATGAGCTTATAATATGATTTATTCTACTCTATTATTGCTTTCTATGTCCCAGTCCATGTTTGTGCTTAGGGACGCATGATGAATCAACTGCCAGAGGCCAGCACACTGCAAAAGTGAGAATATGAAGACATGATGAGGTGAAAATGTGATTACAGTTCCAAACCTGCCCCAAAAGAAAGTCCCTGTCATTGCAGCTTGCACACCACCATTCAGAAGACTAATATGAACCAAGAGTGAAAACTCAATCAGAAATTTTTAACAGACTACTTAAATAAAATCACAGGATACATACCGAAAAATGAGTTCAAATAAGAGGGTAAAGTAAAAAAAAAAAAAAAATCCCTGTGCCTTATTATGTAAGCTGATAAAGAGTAGCCTAGTGATTCACGTAATGTGTCAAACATTTTCATCAGCTTGGACAGAACTGTTAACACATTTGCATTTTCAAAGACTGCCTTCTAGATTAGTAGTTATTTAAATATTTAGAAAGTTACAATAATTGTACTTCTTCTTAGCATTACTCGGCCCAGTGGAGTTAGAATCATAGAATAGCTAAGGTTCAAAAGAACCTTAAGATCTAGTTCCAACCCCCATGCCATGGGCAGGGACACCCCACACTAAACCATGTTACCCAAGGCTTCATCCAACCTGGCCTTGAACACTGCCAGGGATGGAGCATTCACTACCTCCCTGGGCAACCCATTCCAGTACCTCACCACCCTAAAAGTAAAGAATTTCTTCCTTAGATCCAGTCTGAACCTCTGCTGTTTAAGTTTTAACCCATTACCCCTTGTCCTATCACTCCAGTCCCTAATGAATAGTTCCTCCCCAGCATCCCTATAGGCCCCCTTCAGATACTGGAAGGCTGCTATGAGGTCTCCACGCAGCCTTCTCTTCTCCAGGCTGAACAGCCCAAACTTTCTCAGCCAATCTTCATACAAGTGGCTCTCCAGTCCCCTGATCATTCTTGTGGCCCTCCTCTGGACTTGTTCCAACAGTTCCATGTCCTTTTTATGTTGAGGACACCAGAACTGCACACAGTACTCCAAGTGAGGTCTCACAAGAGCAGAGTAGAGAGGCAGAGTTCTCATTCCCCAGTTCACCGCTGATGATTGCCACAGCCATATGCGTATCGCAGCATCATCCTGAAACCTTGCCATGCAGGAAGGAGACAGCCAGGGTGAAATGGCTGAATGCTTTTTGACAACAGGAACACACTAAAGGCAGTGCTGCTGCCTGCAATGTGCTACCATAATTGCCACATTTCATTAAGAAAAAGAGACCTTTTTACAGTAAAGTGGACGTATTTCCTAGAGGATGAAGCTTTGCTGGAAAGCATCATATCCAAGTATTTCTCTGCCTCTGCAGTGCTGGACTTCTGAACCTTGATGGGATTTCATTGATAATCAGTTTTGACTGAAGGCAAGACAAGACTAAACACAGCAAAAGTTCACTAGACCAAACTGTAAGCCCTTGTAATGAAGAAGGACAGCTCAGGAAGCTCCTCTCTGTTAAGTGGTTGAGTCTGCTGTTGTTCCTGCTTAACAGCCTATAAAAGTAAGTCATAGTACACTCTATGTACAAAAGCCAAGGACAGGCATCAGCTGTCCCAGCTAAATGATTGAACTCACTTTGAGCTAACTCAGATGACAAAAAGTAGGCCACTTAGATCTGAGTTACTCTCATTATAAAAGGTTAAAAGGTGACTCAGATTTTAGATAAATGTCTTGAGATGAATCACCCCATGCAAAAAAATGGGTGAATTTTTCCCTTCTAATTGTAAAACTGAGCTGGTGATAGCACGTCTAGTTTTTGGAATACAAGACAGGGACAGAGGAATCCCACAAGTATACATGAGCAGAGCAGCATCCCTACTGGACAGAAGGCCTGGAAATACCAGCTTAGAAAAACTATGCTGAACTCAGTGCATCTGATCCTTTTAGCTCTTTAGCTTTATCTGAAGAGCTGGAGGGCTTCTGGGTGCTTTAGACCAGACACCAGAATAGTAAACACATGTTCCCATGTGTGTCCTTGAGACAGTGCCACTGCCTATGTTGTGGGCAGAATCAGATCCAGATCAAGATCATTGTTGCATCTGGATGTGATGAAATACTGAAGGCAAACCAGACTTTAGACAAATCACTCAAAAGCTACATACTTTCCACTATAATATCATCCATACATGCAACAGATCCCGGCCTGTCTCACACTGAAGCAGGGTACAGGGGTTAGGGAAGAACTGTAATACCTGCTGTGCATTTTTGTTCCCTGAGCTTCATTCCGGCTACATCAGGCATTCCTGCTCTCCCTCCAAGCTATCATCAGTTTTTAATCTGATTTTTTGTCAAGGCTGATGTTTCTCTATCTGCACAGGGCTATTCCAGGAATATGTTTCTCCAGCACCACAAGGCGAGTAGAGCTGGTGTGAGGACACATTTCCCCCTTGGCAGAATTTCATCCCAGCACTGTATTTCTCCAGAAGAAGCATCAACTTCCCACTTATTTTTCAAAATAAATTGTTCCTAAAGTTGTTCTAAATATTTCCAATTAAATTTTTCCAAGAAAATAGACAATTTTGTTTCATTTCCAAAATTCCTTTGGCTGAAACTCCAAATGTCTGGAACAGACTTAATAAAGTATCTAAGGAATTTATAAATTTCTAATCTTTTCATAAATAAAAATGTTATTTTCTGGTCAGTTATGCCCACTCTTCATCATGTCAGTTTTCATGAAAAATAAAGCTGTTTTTCAATGAAGAACAGCTGCTTCAAGAAAATATCAAACAGTTCTGCAACAATTGAAAGAAGAAATGCTGATAATAGCTAGAGAAAATCTCAAATATTTATACTGTACTCCACATTAAAGTGGTTCATATTAATGTGTCTAGCAATAGAGGGAGAAAACAGAATTGATGGAAGACAGAAAACTGACAGAATAGGGTAAGTTATAGCCTACTGTGGTAATTTTATTATGGTTTGTGAGTAAAGCAGTGTGACTTTTCCATGGCATATGACTTCCAGAGTTTGAGACCAAACAGCAATAATGAAAATAATGGAACATTATATAAAACCACACTTATTAAAATAAAAGCAGCATTCCTGCAGTTGACAGACATATGGGGAAATCCTGAGTTAGACCCTAATATGGTCCAGCTGATTTTCTGCAGTTAATCAAATTATATATCTCCTAACAGCACAGTAACAGCACATGCTCACACAAGTGTGTGCCTGCATGCATTTATAATGTGTGCAATATTATGCATATGACTAATAGTATACGTGAAAAGTATTTTCAGCCCAAACACCATTTGCTGTTTGATCTGGAAGGTGATTTTAGTCCTTATAACATGAACAGAAGAAAAAAGAATTAGGTGCAAGAATTTTTTAAAGAAAGTAAGTGCTTTATCTTTGACTACAGTTGAAAAGTACATTTTGAACCAAAAATTTAAGATATTTGACCAGTTCAGGATAGCCCCATCTGAAAAACTGTGCCTCAAGCAAAACAGTTCTCTCCTTTCCTGTGTTCTTTCTTCTTCATTTTCCAACAAAGAAGAGCAGTGACAGATTGTATATGTGAATTCGTTATATTTTTATACTACCAATACAGTGTGTACATAATTTCTGTAAAGCTCAAGCATTTGGTTATTAATTTTTATCTAACACGTCTATTTTTTATTATTTCAACCATTAAAACTTACAGGAGAACATTTGCACTCTAAATTCATTTATTAATCAACTTAGAACCATGGCAAAGATTTGCCCTGGGTTTAATCATTTTTGGTAGGCACCAGCACAAAGATTTACAGATGTAAACCCTAAGGTCTCTCAGTTGCAGAGTAAATCCACTAAAGTTTGAATAGCTGGTAAATATTTAATGAAACAATAAGCTCCTTGATTTTTTTTAATCTAATATTTCTTTTCATCTGTTGTGCCTTAAGAAGAATTTCATGCATCAAAATGCATGAAGTAACTTAAAGCAATTTTCAAGTGTCACATTGATTTAAAATATTTCCTCTCACAAGACTCATTCTTCAAATTGTGTCGTGATTAAGCAATAATTGGAAGATTCTCTTCACTTCCCTCACTCTGGCTTTTAACACTAAGATATGTAATGAACCGTATACAAAGTATTAAAACCTTTTTGTAGTATATCTTTTTGTGAAATTAATCACTCATAAAGAATATGCATAATTCTTTAGCAGAGGCTAAAATTACTAAGAGAAAAATACGATAGAATGTCATCTTGAAACCACTACCCTTGATATACAGTTGTAAGTCAACTGGTATTTCTGTCTTCCTTATTCTACAATTTCATATTATTAAATGTCTCTCTAGCAAACCCTCAAATTAACAGAGAATCAGCTAAAAGCCACAGCAAGAATTTTGAGGGAAAAAAGTTTTGACTAAGGTATACTTACTACTTAGCTCTCCTTGAACTTGATTTCTAATAATTACCCTTTTACTTAGATAATTTTCTCTGCTGAGAAAAGAAACAAAGATTAAGTATTCTCTAAAATAGGGTAAAGCCCATATTTTACAGCTGGAGAAAATCCTAATCGTATATGCTAAAACCACCTGTGCTAACAGTAATATTCACAAAATTTAGAGAAATTTGATGAATCCACTTTGCTGCTCCCATCTCTCACTTCAGTGACAATCCCATGCAATATCATGCCTTGAATTACAGCAGATCCAACTCAGAAATCTGAGGGTTTTAAGAGACCTGGCTGATGTTGCAAGGCCGTTCTCTGTAATCTTAGAGAAATCATGGAGATCAGAAGATGTGCCAGAAGACTGGAAGAAGGCTAATGTCAACCCCATCTACAATAGTGACTTGAAGGAGGATCCAGGAAATTATAGGCCTATCAGTCTTATTTCAATGTGGGGACTGTTATGGAAAGTTATATGAAAGTTATGGAATAAATCCTCCTGTGGGCTATCATAAGTCAAATCAAGCACATAATTGGGAAAAGCCAGCATGGATTCATAGGGTAAATCATGCTTCATAAACACAATCACCTTCTACAGCAGAGTCACCTGCTTGGTTGATGTGGAGCAATCAGTGAACATTGTTTATCTGGATTTCTGCAAGGCTTTTGATATGACTTCTTCTAGAAAAACTGATGTGTTACAGCCTAGACAATTAGTCTGTGTGATGGGTGGGGAGCTGCCTGACAAAGAAGAAAATTTTTCACAATGAGAACAATCAGCCATTGGAATAATCTCCCCAGGGAAGAGGTGGATTCTCCGACACTGGACACATTAAGATTCAGCTGGGTGCTGGGCCATCTTGTCTAGACTGTGACTTTTCCAAGAATGGTTCAACAGGATGATCCTTGAGGTCCCTTCCAATCTGGTATTCTGCAAGTCTGTGATTCTGTGATCTTCCCACTGTTTTCTCAATTTAGTACCTAGATAGCTACAGTAATTTCAGTTCTAAATGGCTTGTTAATCCTGAAAAAGATAAATTAATATCTTATACCCCTTAACAGTAGAATTTTGAGCTTTACAGTGATGTGCAGATAGATTGGTCTGAGTGCTTTTGTTTTTTGTCTCTGATATTGCATGAGATATAACTAACCTTAAAAAAAGAAAGATGTGTGTCACACATTTTATTTGCACCCTGGTGTGTGACCACTTCAGCTAACCTACTGGGGTGGTCACTATCTCACAACAATCTCTATATCTCATCTCTCAAGAGCCTTGTCTTGGTCTTCATTAGCCAAGGTCAAATAGGACTAATGCTTGGAAGATGTGTACTTCATTAGCATTATCTTTATTGTCATTATTTCACAAGCTAACAAAACAAAAAGGAATTATTCCCCAGTTAGTCCCAAACATTCTTACCTTTCTCATTAGTATTGGCATAACCCTTTTCTCTAGGGCAGCTCAGAGCTCAGTTCTTGAAGGAAAGGCTGACAGCAGCAAAATTATTGTGCCAAGAGGGACGGGCAGAAAACACTCTTCTGATTTGTAATCAAATTCTCTTAGTGTAACAAGCGCTTCTTCATGGCTGGGCTACATAGATCAGCTCATGTAATTTGTCATGTAATAGAAAATACTTCTTATTCTAGATAACAAAGGGCATGTTTTCTCTCTATAGTTAAGAATTTCAACCACCCTATGCTTTGCAGGATCTTTGGAGTCGTATTTTAATTCAGCTCTTCATATAAGTGAAATACCTTCCTGAACATCACTGACCTCTGCAGGAATGATCTGTTTTGCCTCTCTGAGTGACAGGAAGGGTAGTTTCAGGATAAGATGTGACATGCAGTCTCATGCTCTGGATTCTCGTGTGCTTCACATATAAACCTTGGTGACCTTTGCAGTTCACTCATATCTAAATGCACCCAAGGGATATATCTGAGGTTACAGCCAGCTTTGGAATAGACAGACTATGAAATAAAGCACCTTAACTGAGTAGGACATTCTAGAAAAATGAAGATGGACAAACCTTCTTAGCCATCAGTGTTTTTTCTCTGGAGCATTAGAGGATTTAGGTACAGTTTCCCTTGATTCTTAGATTTTCTAAAGTGGAACCTAGCTGTCTAGATCTAACTGACATATAGACAGGCACAAATACATAATACCTAACTATGATGTCTGGGGACTGCTCAGATAATGGAGGTTTCAGACATTTATCTACAATTAGTTGAAGCCAAACAGGGTATTTAGGTAGACTCAAGAGTGGGATTTATCTCAGTGCATTAATCAGTGAAACAGTCACCTCCAGAGGGTGATTCATCAGAGTTAATTTAGGATAAGATTTTGTAGCATAAGATAGATCACTTTCTTTAGGTGTTTATTTCATTGAGTGTGAAAGGAGCTTAATGACTTGCCTCCATATTTTTAGTTGTTCCTGACAGAAGACAGAAATTCCCACCTTGGGCCCAACAAGGATTTTCGTATCACTATGTCTCAGATGCCTAAGGAACTAATTTCCTCATGTCTCTATGGAAGAGAGAAGGAAATTCAGAACACCAGTTTTAAATGATAGCTTTGCACATTTACTTTGTTTCTTCTTTTTGATCCTTATTTCTAAGCATAAATTGAAATAATCTCAGGGTAGTATTTTGTGGACAAACATTTGTGTGACACAATTTTATAGCATAGTGTAGCTATTTGTCTTTTCTCTCAGGAAAATACAGTGAAGCAAAAATCGAGCTCAGCAGTGTCCTTAAATAAGATGTCTCAGAAACCCAAGTGCCTAAACTCACGGCTCTCCTGCCAAGCCTCAGCACATGTTTTAAATTCACCAGTGAGAAAGGCACAGAATATAGGTGAGTATAAAATCATATCCCACTGGCTAGTCCCATGATGCCACTGACCTGGAAGTTTCATAACTGCAGTGGAGATTTCACGGAACTAAGGACAAGGGAGTCTTATTCAGTAATTACTACAGATCTGAGCACTAACAGCCCTGTGATACCCTCCCTTTCCTAATGTCCAGGTCAGCTGGGGTATCAGGCGCCTTTCAGATTCATAGTGAGACTTTCAACTCTCACAGGCACACAGAGCACACACAGCTGCAGGGTTTTGGTTTGTTGTGTAATTCTCTTGCTGTCACACATAAATAAATGGACAAATGTTATAAAAAAGGCTCAACTGGAATGCAAAGTTCTAACTGTCTAGCCAGAGTTTTATAAAAGCCTTCTCTCATTTACCCTACAGGATTTATTTTTTCTGTGAGAGAGTCTGACAGATTAAGTGACTTCTGAGTAGGTTGAGTCA
The DNA here is from genome assembly GCF_012275295.1 of Melopsittacus undulatus. NCBI lineage: Eukaryota > Metazoa > Chordata > Aves > Psittaciformes > Psittaculidae > Melopsittacus > Melopsittacus undulatus. The sequence goes on along the minus strand of NC_047531.1, from coordinate 22,108,054 downwards.
TAATGTGCGGGTGACAATTCTGTCCTTTTACTGTCATCATCATTTGGAGGAATTCAAGTTGTCGAAAGCAGAAGATAGTAAAGATATCTTTATTACCTAATATATAATCTTTACATTTCACAGAATAATAGGTAGGCTGTGGGGAAAGCAAGGAGCCTACAGCTGGTGTAACTAACTGACACGGCTCCCACACTGCTTTCATAATCAGCAAATAGCCACTGTACATAAGAAGCAGACTACCAAGAGTTGAAGGAGTGTATGACAAAATCCAGTGAAGCCAGAATTTAATTTTACTCTTACATTTGCTTTTTTATTTATTTTTGTTTTTTTCTATCTTGACTGACATAAGGTCACCTAACTGACTGGTAATTTGACTATAGGGCTGATCAAAATAACTTTCATTTGACCCTCCTCCCAACCCCTTCAAAAAACACTCAGAAATGGCAGTCTTTCCTTGCAGCTACAAATATCGTATTAATCCACCCAGGAGAAATGGTTTATCCAGCACTGACAGCCTGTCATGTCCTTATCTGACCTCATCAACTTCTGTTGTAGGGGACTGCCAGAGGAATCAGTCAGTGCCTCTCTGATTGATTACAGTATTGATTTTTTCTTCTTTTACTTAAAAAAAAAATAAAAGCCCCAAACCAAATGATCCATCTTACCAACTACGAAACCATTTCAGGAGTTTGTAAAGAAAAGTCTGTGATCCCTTCACAAAAACATGCATTTAACAGGTATCTGAATTCTGTTCCTCACATTAGATTTTTGCCTCCTTTAGATTTCTATAGCCCATTCCACTCTACTGAAATAAGAAATAGTTCTCTCTTCCAGCAGGATATATAAGGCACTTTTTGAAATTGGTAATTCATTATATACTGACCATAAACAAAACAGCTCGTAAATATTGAAAGAGTATGACATTTTTCATGTCCCTAGTTTAAGGCTCTTAAAACAGTTCTTGAATGTGAAGAGCTAACAAAACCCAGTTTATTTCCTATTCCAGTAGTAAATTGATTTTTTTTTTTCACAGTACACTTTATTCATTTTAGAGAAGTTTCTTAAAGCCTGGCAATCATTTTCTGCTATTAAAAGTCACACAGCTCTTATGTGCATCCTATTTGTGTATCATGTAATTAGAGTCATGAAAGGTGTTAGTGTGAGGCTATTAATGTAAACTTAAAAGACACCTGCATAGACAACCTGGGCCTCTAATTTGTGCAGAAAGGATGCAAGTAGCAATCTGTCATTCAGGATTTCCGTTTGAAAGCTGTTCTAACCTGATTATTTTTACTTAAGAACTATACTTCTTGGTACAGTTTCATTGACACTGGGAAAACAACAATTAAACAAAACTGAAAAGTATCATGGTAAGTGGTACTTTTCAGTGTTATGATAGGATTTAAAAACAATAGTTTGGGATATCCTATTAGCTAACAAAGAACCCAGAAAGCCAACCATGTGCTAGGCTGCATCAAAAGCAGCATGACCAGCAGGTCAAGGGAGGTGATTCTCCCCCTGTACACCACTCTAATGTGAAGCCACCTGCAGTATTGCATCCAGCCCTGGGGCTCTAACACAAGAGGGTCATGGACCTGATTGAGTGAATCCAAAGGAGGACCATGAAGATGATTAGAGGGGTGAAGCACCCCTCCTGTGAAGACAGACTGAGAGAGCTATGCTTGTTCAACCAGAAGAAGAAAAGGCTCCAAGGAAACTTTAGAGCAGCCTTCCAGTGTCTAAAGGGGGTCTTCAAAAATTATGGAGAGGGACATTTTACAAGGGCATGTAAGGACAGGACAAGGGGGAATGGCTTTAAACTTAAAAGAGGCAGATTTAGAATATATAGTAGCAAGAGGGTAGTGACGTACTGCAACAGGCTGCCCAGACAAGCTGTGGCTTCCCCATCCCTGGCAGTGTTCAAGGCCAGGTTGGACGGAAGTCTTCATAAAAATAAAAAGGGTCATCTCCAAAAGCTTTTTTGTTAATGTGTATGTTAGTGCTCTTTACCACCACATAGTTAATTTTCCCAGAAAACAGACAAAACTCTACAAAATATGGGAAAACCACAGTAGTCACGTGCAGCAGTTGTAAAAATAACACACACAAAGAAAATGAAATTGCCTCTGCCATTTTGAATCATACTGAAATATAAAATATTAGTTACATAACTAGACCCAACAAATTTAAGATTATGCAGGGAACTGCCATGACAGCTGATATTTCTCTTGCTGGATCCAGATTAAGGCTCCAAATAGCAGAGCTAGTTTGAGATTTTGGAGTGATCTGGGTAGTTACCTGTTTCTACCATTTTTTCTTTGTGTAAATGGCTTCTTGAGACCAATACATGAAGTTGTCACAAAAGCAGCAGAAGAATGATGGCTATATAATATAAGCCCCCAAGTTAATGAACATAGAGGTAACTGGGTGACATAGAACCTTACTGTGAAAGGAAGCCATTTAAAGAGATAAATAAAGGACACTAGACTTTGGAGGCAAAAATAAAGTTATGTGGTTCATCTCTTCAGCTTCCAGGCAACATTTTTCTCCAAGTCATATTTGTAAGACCACATCTGTAAGGGAGAGATCTAAAAATAAGCTATCTAGTTTAAAATAGAAATCTAGCTTGTATTTCTTTGCTGTTTAAATTCCTCTTGTGGGCAGCAAGCTGAGTGCAAGCCAGCAGTGCCCTGGCAGCAAAGAGGGCCAGCAGCCTTCTGGGCTGCAGTAGCAGGAAGGAGCAGAGCCAGCACATTGAAGGAAGGGATTATCCCCCTCCACTCAGCATCCCTGATGCCACTACTAGCGCACCCTGTTCAGTTTTGGTCACCCAATAGAAGGCAACACACTGATAGACTGGATTAGGGTCAGCAAAGGGCTGTCATGATACCTGGGAGATGGTCTTGTTTAGCCTGGAGAAGATGCCTTTGAGTTGACCAAACAGCAGCCCCCCAGCACTGAAAGGGAAGTTGTAGGAAGACAAACCAGTATCCGCACAGTGGGACGTGGTGGGCAGATCAGACACAATGTGCATAAGTTGAAATAAAAGAACTTCAGACTGGATAATTTTTTCCTCATAAGGACAGTTAAACCTTAGAGGAAATTGCTCAGTCTCTTTCTATCCTTGGGGATTTTCAAGATGCAGCTCAATAAGACTCTGAGCCACCTGAGTCTAAGCTCAAACTGACTCCTCCTAAGGTCCTGTCCAACCTGAACTATGCCATGATCCTACCACCTCCTTGATCAAGAAGGGCAGCAATGATTTCCAGGCCTGAGTCCAGAACAGTCCCTCCAGTGGGTGCTACATTTCTGACGCTGGCCCCTGTCACTGGTCCTATCTCACATGTCTACCTCAAAATACAACTGACATTTCTCTTCCTTGTGTTTGCCCATAATTGGGCATACAGCTTACACATTCCTGCAGTGCCATTCTATGTGCTGGGTCCTCAGTCCAACCCCAGAAGCCTCACTGATGGGGTGGGCCATCACCAGGAAGTCTTGTGCAGGATGCCAGCCCTGTAGCACTACTATGGCTCTGGTAGGAAAGGGGTACACTACATTTTCAAATCCACATGCTTCAAAAGGGTCTGTTGCCCTAGCCTCAGCCTTTACTGGTAGGTTTTCTCACAATTGAGTGCATAAACATTGAGAATTAACAAACTTAACCCTAAATATACCCTGCTAATGACTTGCTTTATGTGATGGGCATTTAAATAATCAGTAATCCACAGCATCACCTTGATTATATTCAAAGTGTCATAATGGAAATGCCCACAAAACCTCAGATGAGAGTAAAATTACTTGTAAGCTATTCAAATGCTCATACACCCTAAGATTTGCACTCCAGTAACATTCTTAATTATATAATGGACTAATTTTTGTCTGCAGAAGCAAGTTACTAAAAATGGCACAAAATAAAAACAATTTAAAATTCATGAAATAAAATTATCACTAACTTATATATTAAAAAATATATTTTAATATTATACTGTGTTAATCGTAAGAGGCTCATGTTTCTACAGCGCTGCCATTTTATATAGCTTAAAATCTAGCAAACCAATCTCACATTGAGAACCATGTGTATCAGGTTGCATTCTGACCATAAAAATATTCTTGGCTTCAGTAATATTTATTTCAAATACAGTATTTCACTTGCATGAATCACCACAGAGGACTGGAGTGCTGCTTTTCTGCTTCATGTGACTTATTATTTTGATTTTAGAAAAAATAATCCCTCCATATTCTGACCATGTAAAACTTTGTATAAACATAGCTATTCATATCATAAAGACGTGGCAAATAAAATGTTTCTACAACAGACATACCACCTCTGCAGTAAAAGAGGACTGTGACAGACAACTAATATCTATCTGTCTGAGGTATAACAGATGATACTTTTGCTTGATCAACATTCTTAAAACTGTTTATAATTGTGTCAACTGCTCTGTTTCAAAAATATTGAGAATCTCATGTCTACCAAGTTTTCAAATAAAGCAAAATAGTAACATGCTTATTAAATCTAAAATTGAGAGATGCTCAGGAGAAAGGTAACAAACTCTACAGGAGCAAGGTTTTCCTGGCATTCTTTGTTGATACACCATAGTCACCTGAAGAAGATTTTTTTGCCTTTTTATTTTTAAAGATAACTAATAATGTATTATTTTTTAAATCCTGTGATATATACATCCAAGTTATGAATACAAAATCATACATGAGAATTTTTCCATCTTGTTACGTTTTCCTGTTTTGCCATCTCAGAGACAATCTCAGTTTCACACCTGAAAATCATATTTTGCAAGTTCATCTCCGAAAAAAACAAGTGGTATAATGTAGACATCTTTGGCTGAATTGCTATAGCACATCAAAGCAGGGTTAGGATAAAATATTCCACAAATGCCAGCTGTTTATTTCATGGATAGACCCCGCACCATGCTGACTCTGCCCAGTGCTGCCTGAACAATAACCTTCTGTGCAGTATTGTCTAGATAGATACATATATTGACAATCAGGAAAAAAATACTTTATATCTTCATATGGTAATATTATCAGCTTGAAAGAAACATACTGTAAAAAAACCCATCAACTTGACACCTTTATACCAGCTGGCACAAAAAGCAATTAAACCTTATTCAATTTCTAAACGGTATCATTTGTGTTTGGCTTTACAAGTTAAAATAAACCCCTTTCCATACTGTCTAAATAAAGCAGTGAAGTCTTATAAGTAAAGCACAGAAAGTATTTTTTTTAAATAGAGATAAGTATATTCCACAATCTGTGAGATTTTTTCTTGGAGCAAATGGAGCTCTGCAATGTACTACTGCTCTTTGTATGTGCTAAAGTTGCTGTGACAGCTCTCGAACTGGAACATGACCCAATGCTGGAAAGCATCAAAAGATGCCCCAAACACTACTAATTATGAAATATTATGTTAGTGGAGTTAATTATTCAATTTTAGTTTTTCAGTCTCTTCAACAGAAGTTAGAGGGACTAAACAGAATTTAGAGGCTAAAACAAATGTTTCTAGGAATTTTTAAAGACTGACACTTTTAAAAGCAAGAGATAAGCCATATTCTGCTCTTCTACTAACCATAGGTGTCAATGTTCTCATCTGAAAATTACCATCATTACTGTAGAAGCTGAATAAGTTTTTAAAGGAAAAGTTCTTTCATTTTGGCAGGATACCTCGCTATCTCCACAAGTCATTCACAACTCTCACCACTTTGATTCACATTGCTATAATTCTCATTTGCAGCCTGTGTCACAGCAGAAATTCGAATTTTGATTACTTATCAAAAAGAAAAAGGCTTAAATATTTAATATAAAAGTTAATATAAAAGCATCACAAAGATTACAGGTAAATGTTGAACTCACCTGACATGGCTGATGGAAAGAACATGCACTTCTAAGTAACTGCATCTGCAAGTAGACTTCTGAAGCATATAGATTATTTTTACCTTAGAAGTGTTGTGTCTCTTCCAGAACCTAAAGATGCTACAGGTCTAAGTTTGGTCAGATGAGTCCTCCTTGTCTTCACCAAAAAAGTACCTTGTTCTTATTATTCTCACAGCAGGCCTCAGTTCCCAAACACTGATGTGCAGAGTGGACTTTCTAAAACAGACAGAGGATTTTGGCAAAAACCGGCAAATGTCAGCTAAGTGCAACAACAGTTAGCTGAATGCTTCTGTTCTAGCTGCATGTGGAAATGCAGTTAGGATCATCTATCTCATGCTATTGCTAAACAATGTTAAATAATACCAGAAGAAAAGAAGGGGAGACAGTCCTATAAATTAATCATGCCTGTAACCTTTAAGATTACGCTAAATGCTATACTTTATTTCCCTGAATTGGAGCTGGGTTAAAATAAGAGGCAAGTCAGAGTCAGGGATTCCAAGGTCAAACAAACAAACCTTCCTACTGCTTTGTGCTTATTACATTAATTGAGCAATGTTTGTTTTGTTTTGTTTTCTCCCCTTACCAGCACAGTGAATGTGTTCCATTCAAGACTGTTACTGTAGGAACCTTATGGTAACATTTAACATTTTCTTTTCTTTTGGATAAAAATATCAGAAAATTGATGGATAAGTTGTTTAGGTAGAACAATAGGGCATTTGATATTTAATCTGCAAGCACTTAATAAGAAGTATTCCAAGTAATGGCACAGTGCTATTATCATATCACTTTGTAAAATGGCAGCAAATTATTGTATTATTCACATCTCGTTGGGTCCATGCTATTACCACAGAGACGCCTTTAAAGATGACATTTAACATACTCCTTTTACGGAGTAAAGTGGTTAAAAGCACATTCAGATTTTAAAATGTTTCTGATCTCTTTGACAGCTCACCGAAGCATTCTGTGGGCCCCCCTGCCTCTCCAGTGGTTAACTACAGCTCTAAAACTTCTTATAATTATGAGCATTGCAGTCACACTAAATTAGACTGACAGTTGAAATACTGATTACTAAGGACTTATTAAGGACTACTTTGCAACCAATTATGCTGACATTTGACTTGATTTGACAGTTGAATTGAGTAGAAGATTCCTCCAAAACAGTAGAGAAGAATTTAATTTATATCCTCATCATTTTAAGATAATTGTTCAGGACAGATTCATTAATATACCACTACAAAATTTATTTTTATTCCAGCTTGGAGCACCTATGATTCACATGACAGACAAATAGAAAAGTACAGAGTCTTTAACATGTATACGTTCTCTCATATTTTGCAATTGGTGGCTGCTACCATGTGATCTCTGGCACAAAGAAAGACAATTTAATACTAGATTCCAGGAATTTGTACTGACCATAAAACCAAGGAAGATAAAAATATGTTTTCAGGTTGTGAAATGTTTTTCCAGTAAAATGATCAAAATCATTAAACAAGATTATACCCAATTTCCACTGTTGTAACTTTGCTGTACCATTACATGCAAATTCACTGTCATTACATTGTTTCCTAGTAATTTCTCAAATGTTCTTGTAATTTTGTGAATTTCACCTGGAAAATCTCTGAAACGCCTACTCCATCTTTTTTTAATGTGCATCTAAGAATTAGCAGAAAAAATATTACCCATTACTTTAAACTCAAATAGTATAATTTCAGTTCAGAATGCATAGAACAAAGTTTGGATTAGTAGAAAGGTGACAAACATTGATTCCTAAGAAACCATCTTCTCTAAAAAAGGTGAACATACACATACAGGAAATGAAGAAAGGAAATTTCCTCAGTGAAATGTGTTATGTCAAGTAACTGAGAAGTAAAAAAAGAGAAAGCAGATCCTTCCAGCCATCAAAGATATAATGAAGTATGTTCAAAGTATATTTAAGGTTATTCTAGGATATAAGAAATGTCAACAACATGTTACAGATTAGTAAGAAATACTTTAGGTACAATTTACTTATTTTCACTCACTGCCTTGTAGAATACACCACAAAATTCCATAGAGAAAAGGAGTTAAATAGGATTCAAAGCTGATTCTGCTTCTTACAAGATGCTAACTCCCTTGCATGTTTCCAGGACAAAAACATGAGAAGTGAAGTGTAACCTGAGTTTATTGTAGAAATGAAGAAAAATAAGTATAAGCGACACAATAAACAGGAAAAAAAAACCAAAAAGTTGTCTAGAATTTGCAGTAGAAAGTTAATCATCTTTAGTTTTACATAAACTATTTGTATGGGCTGTTCTTATTTCCTAAAGTTAGGTAAGACACAGATATGAAACGACAGCGTTTTCTCACAAGACTGCATTTCAAGCCTTTAATTTCTTGCCTCAGGAGAAATCCAATAAACGTAAGTAAGTTTGTTCTTCTTTAATACTAAAAATTACTAGACTTTTTTTTTTTTCCAAAACATAAGCGTGGTATTATAACTCCAATCACGTAAGCTTTTTCACCCCTTCAGCACATAGGCAAAGGACAGAATTCCCAAAGAGGCTGAACCACACTAAGAATTTTGTTTGAAACAATAGTTGGGCCTACTTCCAGACAAACAGAAGACATTAATGTTATTGCCTGTGTTAAAAACACATATTCAATATGTGAATATAAGTTTCCAAATTTACCATTCTAACACCTTTCTGAAAACTGGGGAGAGAGGGACTGATTGAAAGTGTGATGAGGCAAATTAGTTAAATGAAAAGGAAGATATTAGAGTAGAATAAATAGGATGTTATTTACCAGCATGTGGGTGAAGAGTTTTGTGTGATTCTCTGCCATAGCAGATTTCATCATAAACATCACAGAACAGGACATTTATTCATTTACTTTTTATTTTAAGCTTCCAGTTTTCTCATTTGGAGCACAGGATAAAATACTATCACATATATAAATCACATTATTATCCAGAATTCCTAAAATAAAAAGCTGAAGAGTGCCAGCCCCTGATAATAGAGGTTTGTCTGTATGGATCCTGAATAGTGTTCTATAGCAATCAGCTCTGCTATAATTATGTTTGTTGTGATTTTAATCTTAATTTCTTTAATGCTTCCACTGTAAGTTGGAATATCAACTGTACAGCACCGTTTCTTACACTACAGTCCAATGAACCCTTGATATTCATAATACATAAAAAGGTGGTCCATAAAATATCAGTGTGTGGAACCTGGGTTTATTTTTAATAAAAGCAAAATAAAGCCTAGGCACACATTGTCATAAGCACAAGAACAGTCAGAAAATTAAAAACAAAACAAAAAAGAACAACAAATAATTTACGGGTAAATTACATTTACCTTGATTTTTATTTTACGTAAAGGTGAAAATCTTTGGATTAGCACATGGTCCTTTAATTAAATAATGAACCAAAACATCTATTCTGTTATGCACTAGCTGTTTGAAAATAAATTCCAAGATTGTAACAGAGGAAGTTAAGTTTATCATATAACTGTAAGCTTTAGTTATAAATGTTTGTGAAGAAATTGGGGGGTGAGGGGAAGAAGGATCTTTCTCCCTGAATTTTTTTTTATTTTGGTGGGTTTTGTTATAAAGGACACAAAATATTTTAATTGTTCACAAAGCAGCACTTATTTGAACCTCCAGTAATAACAGTGCTGCCTACTCAGGCACTACATCTTAAAGCAAAGTCTAAAATTAGAGGGACTGCAAAATACATCATGGATTAGGTGAAATAATCATAAAATCATAGAATGACAGAATAATATAACCATAGAATTATAGAATGGTTTGGTTTGGAAGGGACCTTAAAGATCATTGAGTTCTAACCCCTCTGCCATGGACAGGGTCACCCTCCACTAGACCAGGTTGCTCAAAGCCCTATCCAATCTGGTCTTGAACGTATGGAACATCCTTGGGATTGGGTAGGTATAGAACAGTCACAATATCTGAGGACATACACAGAGTCCAGGAATACTGATAATTATTCATCTTCTATAAGCAGGTGAAGTTACTGCTTTAAACTTTTCTGCTTACAACTGCAAATCTTTTTAGAATAAGCTCTGTCCTGAGATTTTCATTCTAACAGTAATTTTGCATTTAAATCGTGACTTTTAACTTTCCACAGAAGACTCCAAAGACTGTCATAACGTACACATGTGCATCAGTCACACCATGATAACCATTCATGATAACTAGTCATTCAGGTCTACCATGAGCACAATAACCAAAATTAAGTAATAACTGAAAGTAGACAGAATAAGACCCTTTGGTAGTGCTTTAAGCTCATCAGCCACCCTGCTGTTGAGAAGGTGGAATATGACTGATGTTCATTTACCTAGTAACAATTTTCCCTTTACTTTGATTAAACATGATGTTAAAGTTGAAAACACAGCACTGAACCAGCTACTAAGAAGGAGAAAAATGACTGCTACAGCTGAACTCAGGACACATGATTTGGTCAAAAGATTGGCAAAAGTCTTTCCAATGACAGTTTAACATATTTCTTGTATTATTAATGGCTCCTGATGGACTGTTACTTAATGAGGCTATGCCTTTACACCTGAAAGAATATTTTGTAAGTGTTTTTGCAGGAAGCCTATACTAGTTATTCCCATATAACATCAGCAAGTATTATGCAATTATGTCTTCATCTTTCTCGACTTAAAGGCCAGCTTAGTTGGTAGCAAAGTTGGCAATAGCTGGACTAGGGAGGAAAGAGAGTCTGTGAATGGAAAACAAAGTTCAACATTACATATAAAAGCTTCTTTGCAGATTGTTGGAGGCATAAAAATAATTAATTTTCCCAAGCTCACCAATGGAGTTTGAAAAAAAATAAAAATACCCAAAACAAAATAATTTGGCTGGTGAACACTGCAAAATCTGCCAGGCATTCCAGGAGTGCTTCCAACTTCCTTAGGTGGTTTGGCAACTACGAATCTATGGTTAGAGGTGAAAACAAGGGAGAAAAAGCAATAATTAAAAGTGGAAATGTTTTCTTTTCACAAATGCTGGAAGTGAAACTTCAGGCTAAAATATGTTTTGAAACTGTGCAGTGTAAAGAAGCAATACAGCTCTTTTAAAGAGAGGATGAACAAGCAACCAATGATTTAGGGCTACAGAGATGATTAGGATATTACAGCATCTGACATATGAAGAGAGGCTGAGAGAGGCAGGATTTTTCATCCTAGAGAAAACAACACTCAGCAGTATCATACACATGGGTATGTGTATGAAAGACTCATGCAGGACAGTAGAGATGATGGAGAAGGACGCTTGTTAGTGGTGACTAATGAAAGGACAAGAGGCAACAGGCGCAAGCTCATATACAGGAAATTCCACTTACACATATGAAAATATTTTTTACTGTGAGGTTGCTCAGTTGTTCACTGTCTTATTCTCACTCGCTGGTAACAAAAATGGCTGTTTATCAAAGCTGAGAAAAATTCCACATCCTGATAGAACCGAAAGAAAAGTCATGTCAAGTGTATTTTTCAGATAGAAAGAACTAGATATACAAAGGTGTATGGGTGTCCAAATTTAGGCATCTAAAGTAGATACTAAAATTTAATCAGCTGAGCTCTGTGCTCCCCTGGCTGTGATAACTAGGAGCTTGGTTCAGTTGGCTTAACAAAATTATCTAGTAACACATTTGAGATGCCCTGAGTTTTCCAAAAGACTCTGGCAATATGCTGCTTCCTAAAGGAGATCTGCGTCCCCACTCTGGATCACCTCAAGTGGTCTTTCATGTCCATATTCAGGCAGCTAAGGCATACAGCTAATATCCATTAATTACAATTACAGTGGAGGTACCCAGCACACAGGAAGACATGTACATGCAGGCATACAAATCCTGTGTCTTAATTTGTGACCTAAGTCTGACACCTATTATAGATTCTAATGGAATGTAAGCATCTAAATATTCTGTAGATCTGTACTTAAGCTCCCTAATGTGAGGAGTATTTCCTGAACCTTTGAATAGTGCTTCTCTCAGTAAGACCCTGATTTGACTAAGACTTTTGTTTCTACTGTTGTATCAATTTTACTTAATTAAAAAGAGAAACCAAGAACTGAAGCTATAATTTCATAGGCAGTAGAAAAAGCTACTAACTAAAATCAAAGAATATAGACTCTTCTCAGTATCCTTAAACATTTTATCCCACAGGAGAACAAAACTGCCGAAAGCTGTGCAAGTGATAGAAATCCATAAATAGGAGGAAGTTTATCACAGAGATAAGTGAAAAAATGTCCCTATCGCTTCAAAATCCATTGCATCATGTGGAAATGTCCATTTGTTTTGGGTAGGTCAGTTTAGAAGTGAACATGGATAAATTATGAAGAATGATCACATTCAAACTCGTAAAAAATGCTTAATCATCTTCCTGTTGTCATTATATTAGTTTGCTGGTACATCAAGTTGTAGATGACAAATAAGTTATATGTTAGGATGCAGTAGTTACATATCAGTCTACCCCAAGCAGGCATGAAAAAGAGTCAAAGTATCAACAATTTTTTCCAAAATAGATAGCATTGAGCAGTTAAGATAAAAAAGGAAATCTTATAATTTTGCATTGTAAAGATTTCTCAGTCAAAGAACTATAATCTTCATTGCTATCATATCTGGAAAGTTATAAAAGTTATCCTGTCAGGTTTTTCTTGGGTTTCTCCAGGTATCATACTAAAATTCTACAGTTAAATAAAATGAGAAGGATTATAGCAATTATCCTCTGCTGAAGCCCACTACCTTTGCTTATTCACCTAAATCACTTCCCAAAAGGTGTGCAGTCCTCACAAGTAATTCCTCATAGCAGGAAGCTTTTTCTGCATGATTGGCTGAGCTTTGAAAAATGCAGAGATTTCCTCCACTGAGAAAGATATCTTTTGGTAGTAGGAGGTACTCAGCAACTGTACATAATGAAGGTTTCACATTAATCAATGTAGCAAATTAACTTCTTTCACAATCAAAATGAAACATTTTTTACCAAGGTGAAACATGTAAAGCAGTTTGTCAGGCGTCTTGCCACTCCTGTTGATCACAGTCACGAAGGAGACAATTTCCATTTACACGGGAAAATCCTTATTTTATGCTATGCACTCGTATCTCTTCAAAAGCCTTTGCAACTTCTGACACATAGATTCTATCACAGACGAGCAGGAAAGAGAGAATTTCATGGAAGCCTTTTGTTAAAACATGGCAGACCAAAGCACTCAATGGGGAGAGTTTCGTATCTTGCATTTCCTTGGCAAAGCCTACAACAGAAACATCACAGCACAGGATGAGTGATAGGGAGATTTCTTTTTAGCCTTATCTGCTATAGCCATATACATCATATGCTGGACCCATACCAAAAACCAACAAATGCAGTGTATGTTTGGTCTACATAGCATACCCCATCCTTATCTTACATCTGGGAGAAACTTTGTTGAGCTGTCTCACTTAAGTAAAAGGTTGCTTATTTGGTAATGGACACTGTTACATCCTTACATGTGCCATGGCTGAACTGGGTAATTAATGCAGTTGGTGTTTGCTGACCACTTTATTGAAGTAGCTACCAATTTCAGTAGTAACCCTAAAGTTAGATAGGACATTTTTTAGACAACATTAAACCTATCTTTTCCAACACTCTCAAAATATGCCTTTCCAAATGACATCCTTTTGTAATGTCCTGAAAAATTTCTAAATTCACAAGACACAGTTGTGGTTTTGCTATTTGGAAATTATCTTTGTATGACATCTATATTTTGTGTTAATATAAACTCATGTGGGTTTTTTTCAGTAAATCATGTGTAAAATTATTAAATCCAAGCTAGGCAGAGAATACAGTTGCATTATTCTTTGAAGAGGTTGCAAGGGGAACTCTAATTCTAGAGGTGGGAGGCAAAAAAAAACCTGCTTCTTGTCTTTCAGGCCTGGGTACTTCATAGTGGACAGACTAATCTAAAGTGGGAATGGGCTGCTCAAGCAGTCATGAACACCCTGCTGCAGTGGTACTTAGTCCTTCCAATTTCAAATACCAGCACAAGAAAAGAGAATACCAGTTATATGGACCTGACTTGGGATTAATAAAGGAGCAATGTGGTGTATTCTGTGCAAAAGAGTAAACAAAGAATACAGTCTTTCTCCAGATATATGAAAAATCTACAACAGAACTTCTCAACTTTTTCATAGGTGTACAAAGTCACTAAGGACTCTGGGCACAGGAGCTGAAATAAGAAATGTACTTCAAGTTGGGTGGAAATCAAGCCTCAGAGAAATATTTCTTCAAAAATTGTAAATTAAAGTGACAACTTGCCATATCAATCTAATTTTTCTCATAGTAAAAACTATCAATACACAACCAATGTATAAAAGTATAATTTTTTTTCCTTAAATCCAAATGTCTTGAGATATGTTTAACTATGCTACAAAGACATGTTTATGATTATCAACCACGTTCACATATTTAGTATCTAGTCATGCAAACAGTATGTTAGAGAGTAAGGAGCTCTTGTCATACATAAATACAACTGTGGAAATGCACCTGCCCTTTTACACTTGTCCCCATATTAAAAAAAAACAACACAGTAATCATCTAATTGAAACATAAGAGCAGCACAAACTTTGGAGAAACAGATTGCAGTCACTCATATAACAGAACACTACCACTTTCTTTTACTTGGTTCAATGAACTAATGATTTGTTAGGAAGTTATTACACAGAAACTGTTCAATGTTCAAGAGGGGAACTTACCCTCTTTGCATACAAGTAAACAGGTCATATCATGAGGACTTTCAGTATGGTGTTTGTCTAGAGTTTATTTAAGGTTTATATTTTAGGAATATTTATCAAAGGAAAGATAGTAGGAGTGATCATTTTGTGATAGATTTGTTAATCCTTTCTGTTGTAGTTTAAGCCAAGCCAGTAACTTGGAACCACTCACTCACCCCTCTCTTCACCCTTCCAGCTCATGGTGGGATGAGAAGAAGAATTGAAAGAATGTAAACCCCATAGGTTGAGATCAGGACAGTCCAGTAACTAAAGTATAATACAAAATTACTACTACTACTACTAATAATAATGATAAGGGAAATAACAAGAGGAGAGAATATAAAACTAAAAAGAGAAGGAAAAAAACTAAAACAATAAACACAAGTGATGCACAGTACAGTTGCTCACACCCACAGACCAATACCCAGCCCAATTAGAGCAGCGATCTGAGCCTTCTGGGTGATTCCCCCCAGTTTGCATACTGGGCATGATGTGCTGTCATATGCAATACCCCTTTGGCTAGTCTGGGTCAGGTGTCCTGTCTCTGCTTCCTCCCGTCTTCTTGTGCCCCTCCTCACTGGCAGAGCATGAGACTGAAAAGTCCTTGATCGGGCAAGCATTACTTAGGAAAAACTAAAACATTGGTCTGTTATCAACACTGTTCTCAGACTAAAGCTAAAAGCACAGCACTGAACCAGCTACTAAGGAGGAAAATAACTTTTACAGGTGAACCTAAGACACTTTCTGAAATAAATTCCTTAATATCCTCTTTTTTTAAGATTCTGATTTTATTAAACTAACTCCAGAAGCACTAAAGCACTACACATAAATTGGATTTTCTATGGTGACTGCATAAAATCATTACTGATTTGCTCAGATGCATTACTGTCCAATAAATGCTGTGAAATTTGGTCAGTGTGTCATGTATCAACCAATGTCTTCTTTAAGGAATTAGGTGACTGTTCTATTTGACCACTCATGCTACCTAGGTAAAATGATAAATAAAAATTGGCATTAGTGTTTCATGTTCCTGAGGCCTTAAAGTATTTCCTTTGTAGCTCTCTCTTGGAAAGATATTAATAGGAAGGTATGTAAATTGCAGGTCTTTCTGCTTATGAAAAAGACATAAATAACTGGCAAATATATTTATATACTGTTTCATGTTCAAGTTGGAATTTGGGGAAGAACAGAAATGTTTGATGGTGCTGCAGCTGTTAAAGTTTTCATTTTTGTTTTAAAAAATAAAGCTCATTGTGTTGCCAATAGAATTACCAGCTTCTCCATGAGAAAGTCTAAATGCTTCATGATGGAAAAATATGTAATAAAAGTACCTGAGGAAAGATTCTTCTATTGTTCTCACTTATTGCTGGGCACATTTTCACATTTACATTTCACAAATGTATGATTTACCATGCTTTTCCCTCTGTGCATCAGAGTGAGGAATTGCACACCATTTTCACTCATCACCAATGCTCCTCATATTATAAATGCACAGGATTCAATAGACTTCTTTTACAGGGCGATGAAAGCAGTGCATTAAAGCATGGTAACACTCATTAAACCCTGGTAACTCTCCTATATTAAAAGTCACTTGACATGCTCCATTATAAGACCATATCCTAGGTTGCTAATAATCTTCCCAATTTTAACCACTGAGTTGGAAACTTTCCCTGTTGAGTGTCTGTAGAGTATAAAAAGAAAAATATGTCTTCAGATTTTGTTAGTTAGCTGGACAAGGGAAATTTGAGGAGAAATAAGGAAACTGAGGTTAGATAGAGAAAAGCATTGCAAGTGTGTCCCAGGCATGAACTACAGCACTCTCTTCGCTGGTGCTTGCAGTCACACCTGGGTTTCCTAATTTTTCCTCATGATCACACTCTTGTACAAACATCAGGAGTGCATCACATTGCAGATACAGCTCAGGGTTGTTCTATGAGAGATCTTTTCCTTTTTTCCTATCAGTATGCACCTCTGAGAAGAGTTTGGCTTTACATTCTGTATGCAAAGAAAATGTTGTAAAAGCACTTATCACTACATCATGTTAAATGTTCTTAACACTACATCATTTTAAATGTTCTTTAAAAGACTAATGACTGCTTCTAATAGATCAATGTATCCAGATTTCTCTGATTATAGCCATTGCCTTTACTGAATGGTCTTAAAGCCTCAAGAGTTGTCATTACTATCTACCTTGTTTCCTGGAAAGAATATGTTTAGTTAATATTTCTGATTAGCAAAAAAGTAACATAAGTTACATTATAAGATTACATGCATCTAAGTTAGATGAGATTAATCCCTTCCAATGTCTCCATCTATTCTGGTGAACAAATAAAGCCCATTGTCTGACCCTAACACCCACTGACAAAGTAAAACTTTTTTCCATATAGATAAACAATCTTCTGCTTCCCAATATAGTATGACATCTCTGGTGAGAACAGTCCCTTGAAGACTGGGTATTTGAAATCAAGTCAGAACCATGTTTTACTTTATATTGTGGTTCTGTTCAATTTTCTCATACCTAATGACAGCACATGACTGGCAATGAGTGCTAATAACCTCACCCTGATTCTTTGAGAAGGGCTATGATTTTTCCTGTTTCAAAGGAATAAATAGTTATCTTTCACATAGGAAGTCATGTACTCCTCAAGGCAAATACAGTCATGGATACAAAACTGGAGAGCACACACTGCATTCAGGACTGGCTATCTCAGATACAGCCTCTATGCTCAGTTTTTCATCTGTGAAACAGAGAATAGCATCACGTCTCTCAGCACAGACACAGTGAAGCAGACTTATTACTGTCTAGAAAACACTACATATCACGTTGATAAGCACAACAGGGATCTCCAGAGGGAATTTTCAGTAGTGTGAAATAAATGAGAGGCCAGACATTGAAGAATGAAAACAATATACTGAATAGCTGCTCAGTCAGTGAACACTGAGATTGGGATCTTATGAAAACATGATGTGTTCCTATAATTAGGGACTGTATAATGTATACACAGAGAAAGAGCAGTAAAAATATGCGATACAACCTTATTTCCAGAATTTTCTAACTTTTAAGTCTTTCCAGGCTTCTATTCTTACCAGACTTCTAACACACTTTATGCGTAATACTGTCTGATAATCCAACACTTTCTTAAAGAGCTACAGAAAGAGCTGAAAACCATCTGGAAGAGTTGCAAAGCAAATTATTGCCAAGAAACCTGTACTGAAGTACATCTTATCCCACTCCAGGTCTGCCCTGCATCAGCTTTAAGGCTGCATGACTATAGGAAATCACATGTCCTAATAACACTTCATGCTGCTTCCAAAGTCTGGAGTCTTTCCACCTACATCATTAGTATGTCAGCATTCAAACATTACTGTGAGAACATCTAATAAAAACAGTAATAGCATTATCTCTTCTGTCACTTAGGGTCAGCAGCAAAGAATATCTCAGCCAGGTGTATCAAATGGTATTTCCCAAGATGCTCTAAGATCTAGGGTGCTCCTCTGCTCCTAGGTGACACTAAATATCATACATTTATAACAATCAAACAATGTGAAAACACTATATTTCCCCCCTACATTGACATGTGAACTTTTTATTCAGTATGTTCACATTGACATGTGAACTTTTTATTCAGTATTCCCATAACAGTAAATAATAATAAAATAGTGAAGGGGATTTTTATGATTTATTTAGTTTCTAATTTACTGTAAATCATACATGATTATTCACTTAATATAAAATGTTTTATAATTCTGAAGAATATGAAATATATGTATAGAAAGCTACCCAAGGAGCTCCTGCAAACCTTTTCATATTGCTAGACAACCTTCTTTGACTGATGGATATTACATTGATATAGGCACAGTAAAAACATTAATATCTATATATCCTTCCTATCGCCCTAAATTCAAAAGCTCAGAGCAATCTAGAGCTCATTGGGTAGTATATAAATCTGCTTATGAACAGTTAGCTAACTTGAAATACAAGTTTTGATCCTCGTTATTCAGACTGATTTAGGACTCATTCCTTGAGAAAGTTACTACTTCCAAAGCTTTATTAGTGCAAACGAATTTTAAACACAGCAAGAAAGCAATCTCTTTAAGCCAAGTCTCTCTTAAATAGAAGCACACTTTTCTTTGGGAAATGCTTATGCCATGCAGAGAATGATTCACTTCATATAAATTTTGGTAATCAAGAGTTAAAAATCTCAGCTTGTCACCCTAGGCTAGTCCCCCAGTCTGTGGGAAGAAGCAGTCTTTTTGAAGAATGCACATGGCTTACACAGGAATACAGGGCATTTCACAAACATATTGAGGCATCTGTAGTATAATGTGCAACATAATGCAATACAGAGCAGCAGCAATGGAACAGTGCAAAGCATGTCTAGTCCATCCTGCCTTTAAGTGGCCAAAATCAGATGCCTAAGGAAGAGTACAAGAAAACATGAATGACACATGACCTAAGTAACCTCCAGGCCTCTAGCTAACAAGGGTCCAATGACTTCCTGAGCTGGATGTTATTCTGTGTTTAGTAATTCCCTTTCCTTTTTTCCCGATGAACTTCACTAGACTCTCCTCCAGTTTCTGTAAGCTTTTGGTACACCTGAATCATGCGGAAAGGATTTCCACAGCTTAGCTAGACGCTGTGAAAAACAACTTTCATTTGTTCATTTGGAGATTGCCTCCTTCTAGTTTAACGTAATGACCACTAGTTATTATATTAGAGGGGAAGGTGGTTGGTCCTAATACATATTCTTCACGCCTTTCATGGTTCCACAGATCTCTATCATATTACACATTAATTTGTTCTGCCAGATCTCCAAAAGCAGAAAATTAAGATTACCGTATGAACGTGTCTGCTAAAGTTGAACCGTGCCTGCTAGAAGCATTTGTGAGCTCAGATCCATTAACTTTCTGGAATTACTAAAACAAGCTCTTAGATAGGTATAAATATATGACAAAAATATACTGCCAGACTTGAAGGAAGAATTAAAAAATAGACAAAAGAGAAACAATATTCTTTGAAGAAAGGTATTCAGTTTCTTTTTCACATCAAAGTATTGTTAATACATACTAACAGCTTCATCTGCTGGTGTAGAAAAGAACTGGTCACATCACTTGTAAGTCCATAGTTTCAAGATGGAAGAATGTTTTCTTAGCTGTCCATGTCTCAGTGGTCCTTTCACACTAATTTGATCATAAGAGGACAGATGTGTGAAAAGTGTGAACAGTAGAAATGCCCTGTTTATGTGAAAACTTTCTGAATGAGACAAAGCCAACACAGACCTTTGCATCTTGTGACTACTACATCCATTGTAAAAGATGCCTCAAGAGATGGCTGGGAGACTGGAGGCTTGCTGATGAAGGGAAAGTATGACAGATTTAGCTGTCTTTAGCAGTTGATGTAGCATATGCTCGTATACCATGCAACGTGATCAGAAAAAAACACACAGGCCTGCATTTGCACCCTTGGCAGATGTCACTATTTTCAGCTGCCAGAACAACTTTGGCAATCCAAGTGTAAATTAGATCAGCCTTGGAGTTACTGTAACTCAGGCCAACCCCACCACCAGCCAGAGTGCAAATACAACAGAACACAAAGGTGGCCTTAAACCACACTTGTTCCCATTCATTTGTGATAACTATCTCAGCTTGAACTAAAAATCAAGCCCACAACCTGTGGAGTAGGAAAGAGAAGTGTTTTCGTCACACAGAGCTCAAGCCTGCTCGTTTCAAATCCCAAAACCAAGGCTGTTTTTTTGCCAGTGAGCACCTTTCCTGCCCATTCTGCATGCTCATTAGCCCTCATAACAATAACTGATTTTGATAAGAATAGGATGTGCAAAACATTGTGAAGCTGAAAGTTCTCATTTTCCCTTCTTATGACATGGGAACGCAGTAGCTCTGGCCATGCACAGCTGTTTTAATATACCTTCAGGAGAACAAGGCTTTGCTGGCAAATCTATCTTTTATAAAAAGTCTTAGCAAACCCTTCTTATTCCACTGACAGGGAGCTCAGCTCCACTGAGACCAAAGCAGCTCACGTGGAGCACAGACAGCCTGTGTTTTATGGTTACTTTGCTCACACTTACCACAATAAGCCTTATAAGTCTTATTCTATAGAAGCACTTGGAGATCATTTTGCAAGCTTCTGCGCTCCTGTCGTGGTTTAAACCAAATCCGCACAGTTCCCCCTTTGTTTCCCCCCCCCCACCCCCCCTGCACCTTCCCACTCCCGGAGGGATGGGAAGGAGAGCCAGAGGAATACAACTCCCACGGATTCAGGCAAAATCTGTCCAGCAATTAAGGTATAACACAAATCACCACCGTTACCAATAACAAATCAATGTTAGAGGAGACAAACAGGGAGAGAGAATACAATACCATCCTGCCGCCACGAGGCCAGCCCAGAGGAGAGAGCCCACTCCTCCCCCCCGGGCCAGCTTCCAGTTCCCCCTCCGAGCCCAGACCGGAGGAGAGAGCCAACCCCTCCCCTCCCGACCAGCTTCCAGTCCCCTCCCCGAGCAGGACGTGCTGTGGTATGGAATACCTCCCTGACTAGCCCAGACCAGGCGCCCTATCTCTCCCTCCTCCCTGGCAGAGTATGAGCTACTGCTGAACCCATGACAGCTCCATCAACATGAATAAAGCCAAATAAAATAAGTCTGTTTCAGGTAATAATCTTAAATTAGAGGAGTCAGACTGAGAAGCAGTGTGAGTTCTTCATTCAAGTAAAACAACTACAGGGTGACCTGATTCACAACAAATCCTGGTTCTCTTACAGGAGAGGAATATATAATTTTTAAAAACCTGGAAGTAGCAAGGATTAAATTATGTTGCCAGAGCAGCTTGTTTCTAAAGGGCTTATTACACGCATGAACCACAAACCTGTGATTTTTCTTTTTTCACATAAATTGATGTCATAATGAGGTTTAAATGGAGACTCGGTGTCTACTTTGCCTCCCAAAGGAGAAGGGTTCCCCCTCTACCCTGGGCATAGTGCCTCCTTCTGCTGTGCTACTTAATGCAAATGTAAATAAAAAGGAGAGTCAAACCATGAGAGCTGAATTCATTTCCAACTGGCTGTCATGGGTTTTCACTTTGGTCTCCTCATGGTTCACAAGGGTACCTTTCAAGTCTGGTTTATACAGAAGATGCTTATATGATAAAAAGGTAGAACCCAGAGCAGAAATACAGTACTGATTGTGAGGTGCAAATAAATCTGCTTATAGAAGCAATCCATGTGGAACCCTGATTGTAGAAATCTTTAACACTTCTGTTACTGGAATAGATGAAAATATAGACGGAAATCTCAAATGAACAGCTATTTTTTTCTACCAGTCCTGAAAACTAATGTTTTAGTATAAATCTATCCTTTCAAACACATATTGCATCCCCTCAGGGCTAGCTCCACTGTGTAGGCAGATTAAGTGGTTGCCTATGGCAGAAAAATGTTAGGCACAGCAAAACGTTTAGAGACTGTTTATTGTGCGACCATAAGCTGGGTGAAGCAGACATATTCCAGGGCATTGCAGGATACAAAAACCCTGGAGGCAGCACCAGCTTCCCCAAATCTTCCACATACAAGTGAGCAACAAAAACATGAAGTTTCACAGCAAGGAAATCAGTCTTGTGAATCACAAACTCAGCAATAGAGAATAGTGAAAGCCAGTACCTTTTAATAAGTAGATAAAAAACATATTGAGAAATCTGATACTGTAGCATACTGATTAATGTGTTTTGTGCTCTAACCTTCAAGAGAGTCAGAACTGTGTCATTTGTATGTCAGCCTATTAAGAACTATGAGGTCATCACCTTGAACTTTTAGCCATGGAGCATTCTGCTGCTGAGTATCTGAGAAGGCACTTGCCAATCCCAAAGTGGAATGAATATGACTGTTTATTCACGTTAAGAATTTGACCACAGGGACTTTTACTTACTATGCTTCCTTTAGAAGAAAATTTAATCACTATTAAGGACACACATTAAAATATTATCTTAGTAAAGCAAATGTTAAATATAGAGAAAAGATGCCCAAAGGTGGGAATACAGCAGCAGGGTAAAGAAGGATATATTCTTTCTCTGCTCAATCTCCAGTGCCAAATCTGTTTCCCACAATACACCCTATCAGTGCTCTTTCTGCTTGGTTTATACCTGCAGCCAGGATCAGATCTGTGTGTTGTGGCAGTGCTAAATCAGACTAAACCACATGCCTTCAGCACTGCACCACACTCACTGCTCCATCCACAACAGATATTTCTATACCAGTGCATACTTAGCATGTTGATTGTGAATTTTATTCATTAATTAACAACTGTATTAGAGAGATACTTAGGTGCTTAGAAGAGCCATGGCATTTAAAAGAGTGGTGTGGGACAAGAATGACAAACTTAACAGCAAGGTATAATTGGCTGCCATGAATCGGATCTGTGGGCAGTATCATTGCTGAGACAGTTGTGTCTGTCCGTATGTTCATGCTAGTTCTCTGGTAGGAGCTGACTTGCCATGGCTCAGATACTTCTGACACCACAGGGCTCAGTGCAATGCTGCTGCCTGGAGACTTACCTAGCTGCTAAACATGCTGAATGCATGCTTTTGCAATGACACCAAGGGACTATGCTGGCCAGCTAGCCTCTAACAGCCTAGGTAGCCAAAGCAAGCTGCAGGGATTAAACTACAAAAATACACCCCAGTCTAGAAGCAACCCACAAGACAAGAATTTCAAGCACTTTCCTTTCAGACTGAGGTAATTAAATGCCCTCTGGTTTTACTGAGTACTGGAATCTCCAAGAAGCCACTGATGTGATGAGACATAGGTAGGGCTGCATTGTTTGGGCTAGGAAATGTCCCTATGACAGGAATAGGGCTGTTTTAAAAGAAGGCAGGGGAAGGCAATTCTAAACACCACCTGAAATAGTCTCCTTGGAAAGTACCTTATTATGGCTGTTTTCAAATTAATATCCAGGGGTCTTGGACTTGGTGTCTTAATGGCTCAGACTGACTGCAACCAAAGGAATTAAGGGATGGACTGGTGTTGAAAGTGTACTTGTTTCTTTGAAGTATGGTTTGCAGTATAAAGTAAGAAAAAGAGCAGTGAATCAGAACAGAGAGTTTTGAACAAATAATGGGTAGAAAGGCAGACTTGCACTTGTTAGCTGGTTGTTTCTTCTGCCTTCAAGGGAAAATTTCTTGGAGTTGTTTAAGCAAACAAATCCACTAGAACTGTATTATCAGTTAGACTTTCCATCAAGAAATATCCAGTAATTCCGAAGATAACTTCTTCTGACAAAACGACTAGCAGAGCAAAGCAATGGCACAAGCAACACACTCCTAAAGTTAGTCTGGCTTAGCTGATCAGAGGCTCCTGCTTTGCTTGTAGTTCCTAGGCTGTCCTTAGCAGGGCTACTGAGGCTGAACTGAACCACAGGATGTGGGATAAATAATCCAGCAGCCTGGTGCACTGTCCCATGATGGGACATAGTTGTCTGCCCATCCTTGCATCCACATCAGATGTGGAACCCTGCAGCTGCTTTTTTCCCCACCCTGACATTTTTCAAGTCAGTTCTCTGCCTCCTTTGTGCCTGATGGATCCCTGATGTCTAGAGATTTTAATGCCTGGCTCTTGAAATCAATAGCATCACTGTAGAAATCACCAATCAGGTAACAAATGGCAGTTTCTGCCATTATTCAGCAAGCTAATTTATTAAAAAACAATTTCCCCTCCCCTTAACTGACTCTAACACTCAGTTCCTTTAACTGAATTGTTGACCCCTCTTACCAACCTAGTTACCACATACAGATTACTGTTTTTGGCTCAGATCTGCAGGTGCAGTGTTAGGGTTAAAACCTGAAGTCAGTCAGCCAGCGTTTTGCTGTGGGCACCAAAAGGGACAGGATTTCACTCAAGGTTAAAAACTCTGACAAACTCTAACAACTGCTGGATTTGTTGATTGTTTCAAATAAATTTAAAAGGTTCAAGAATATTAAATCAGTCATTAGACATGCATTGTTTCTCTTCCTATGAATCACTTTCACAATGTTAATATCATCAGTGAATTTAAAATCTAAGAAAAGAAATACTAAAAACTTATATTTTATTTTGCTTTTATATTCAAGTACTTTCTAAATTAGGTTCTGAATTCTTATTTCAGATTTTTTTCTCTCTCTGGAGATGACATAAAGCTAAGACAAGTAAAAGTTAAAAAGGGTTAAATAATACCAACAAAAAATGTACTTCAGCTAAAATTAAGGGTTTCAAACCAACTAAATTTCTTATTGTATGATTTTGCCAAAACAATTTGGCAATTTCTGTTTCACTTTACCTTGGTATGAAATTTATTCTCGCTGATGATTCATTTACTGGACTTTAAAATTATATATTCTTCTATCTGTTTTGGACCTATACTTGCTGCTCTGAATGCACCTCTTTGAAAGTAATAGGATCTTTCTGAATATCATTAGCTTTCTATCCATAAACCTTCTCCCCCACAGGTGGAAATTTCAGCTATAAAAAATATTTGGTGAACAAAATTACAGTTTTATGGTCCAGCTTTTATGCATCAGGTTCAAATTCACAAAATTGTTTTATTTTTAATTTTTCCCACTCCCTTCACAGGATCCAAACCGCATATGCAAGGCACTTTAATTTCTCTCCTCCCTCAGAATCTGAACCCCACAGGAACAGTTCCTTTGCACTTATTATGCATCTCCAGGGTCCACAATTCAAACAAGAGCTACCTTGTGCTAACAGGGTGTTGATTTGCTAGTGCTCACTAAAGCAAGGAGAGTGCTTTTTAGGACGGGAGCAGGAAAGGCAAGTGGGGGATCCTCTAGTTTTTTAATTAAAATCTTATTTCAGTAACATTGTGGAGTTGTTGAATGGCTGCAGATGTTTCTCTTCCTAAAATGCCACTTATGAAAATAGAAGTTTCTTTTCATCACATAACTCCTACGAAAGAGTTCTCTTAAAGGATACTGTATTATTCATGGTTGAAAAATATCACTTTTTTCTGCTTTTCCTCAATATTTTTTTCCTTGTCCACAGCATACTATGATTTTTTAGGACTCAGTCCTTACTCTCTACTCATGCATAAACATTTGCAGAACCATGGCCTTCAGCCCCAGTACTGCAAAGGTCCAGTCTGTTCCTAAACCAGTAGATATTAAGTGCTACTGTCAAGCACATGATGCAGAAAAACCTCTAAATTTCTGGAGTAATAACTGTATTTTACAATTTTCCTGAAGCATTGGAGGACTTTATAATCTCATGGGGATATTTTTCATATTTATAATAATTCACAGTTTTGTAGAGCATGCCAGCTTCTTGATGTTCTTTTAAACAGTCATTGGACCACTTCAGAGATGAATGAAAATTTACTTCTCCTTATTTCTAGTTGCAACCCCGAAAAGTATGTTGGTTTTATGCCACTTGTATGTGTTATTATTTCCCTGTATTTATTCCCTTACTCTTCATTGCTAAAAATTATTTACTTTCTTAGACTGGATGATAATATCTTCTTCATATAGAAAAAATATTGTTTTGTCTGAACCAAACACACCATTTCTTTATTTCTCAAAAAGTTTCTATCTCCAGTCCTAGAGAGAGGAGGATGAGGCCCTAATGAATAAGTAGAGCTGCTGGTAAGAGTGGCCAAGGGCAGTCCCTGGGGGATGGATATATGTGACTTTTTGATGTCTGTGAGACACAGGTGGCATGGACTTAAGAACCTTACAAAAGGTAAGTATTTCCTCTTAATTCATAGCACAGATGTCAGCATTTGTACCCCAAACTACTGGCAAAATTCGAGTAATAAAAGTCAGGAGCTGCCATCTTCCAAATGAAAAAGGCTATCTTCTTCTTAATGCTAATTAGGTATCTTGGGATGCTCAGCTGCTTTGCCAGATGCACTCAGCAAAGACCTCCCTTTTCACCTCAGCATTTTCCCTTCACTGCTGACCTTCCCGTTTCCAAAGTGACACTCTGCATGGGCATTGCTTTCTTCATGGCTGCAGGTGTTGCATGGAGTCAGAGACACATGCTTTTCAGCCTTGATTGTATTGTTTCACAAAAGCCTGGCAGTGCATCTGGCTCTTCACTTGCTCTTTCTTCTCAGCTTGTATCCTTTGTCACTGCAAGATCTCCTTGAAAAGGAGGCAATGTTTTTCCCCACCAAAGCCTGTTCACACATGATTTCATCACCTGATTCTGCTGGGAAATGGTGACCTTCACAGGCCTTACCAAGAGCAGGCTCGTGAGGCAGCATACTGAGGCTGGGAGCTAGGATCAAAGGTGCTGAAAGCTGCAGACCTAAGTGTGCTCTGGACAGCAGTGCAAGGCAAATACAAATTCATCCTCCTCATGTTGTTTTTCCAGAGAACACACTCAAAGACGGGGATGACTATGGACACAGAGGGTTTGCCCTAGAGCTGTGCAAAAGCATGGGCCTGTGGAGCCCAAGCACATAGTTCACAAGGGGCTTTCCACCGCTGGCTTCCCATGAGGTTGAAATGCCGGTTGCATTCATTAGTCCTAATGCATGTGTACAGCCTCCCAATTACACAAACAGTGTGGCAACCAAGTGAGCTAAAATTAGGAGGTAAATCAGTCTGGCATGTTGGGCAGCCATATCATCAGCCAGCATAAATATCACATGCATCCTGGCTAATTTAACAGACATACATAGCTGTAAAATCCTGTGCTCCTGCCTCTCCTGAGCTCATGGTCACTAATGCTCAGTCTAGACCTCACAACTGTGAACGATGACTTTTGTCATTCTGTACAGGACACCCAGGGCAGGTAGTATGGCATTATTTTCTGTCTCTTTTTTTTCCACATAAACCCAACATCACAGGACTCAGCCAAGTACATTCTCAAAGTCATACAAATAGGTTTTCTGAACACAGCTGTGCAAAGCAGTGGCATGTGCTACAGTAGGTTACTCGGAACATATAGCAATTCAGCGTCACATGGCTTTCAACTCATTAAAAATGCAAGTATGTAGGAAATATAAATGGTCTCTTAAGATCCTAGTTTACTGAAACCCTTGAAGTTAATCTCCAGCGTCTGCATCCTAATACTGTTTATAGCACTTAGAGTTTGTTAGGTTTTTCTCTGATTATTTAAGGACTAATCAAAATTGTACCTTCACTCTGGGAGATTTTGCACTTTCCTCTGATGACTAATGACATCTCAAACAGATCTAAGTACAGGCATTTTTCTGTGGTTTTTTTTCCTCCTCTTAGATGGATTAGTGCTGTCATCAGCAGGTGTGGAGAAAAACACAGAAGCCCAAGCACTGAGTAAAGGAAGCAAGAACTGCATTTAAATTAATTTGAAATGCAAAAGTAGTGACTCACCTCCTAAGCAGGATTTTTGAATGCTTGGAGCATCCTGGACCCTCACTGGGAAAGGATACTGATACCCAGAGAGGGGATTGTCTCTCCTGGCTTAATACATGCAGCAGTTTTGGAGAACTATTCTCATCTATGACATTAAAACATAGATATATTTCTGCTATCTAGCCAAATACAAGGTTCTGCTGTTGTTGTATATAAATATACAAATATTTATAACATATATATGTATAAAACAACAGCAGATCTGTATTATGCCACTTCCAATTGTAGAGCTACAGTGCAAACAGCATCTGTGCTTTAGCAATATTTACTGTTTGCATCTTTGTCTTATTCCCATAGCTCACACTGAGTCCCATACACACTATGACAATGCTGCATAAACAGCCTTCAAAAGCCCCTTCTACCTATGAGCTACAATAGGTGGTGTCTCAGAAGGTGCTCCTTTCATTATGAGTTATACTCATTCTACTTCTTACCTGTCACGTTTGACTTTGACCCACTGATTTTGAATGAATTCAGGGAAGGCAAATCACATGTGACCTACTCGTTCAAGCCCACAGTGTTTCTCCTAACCAGGGGTGCCTGAACACCATCACCCTGTGTTTAACTTTGGTACCTTTGATGGCAGCTGCCCACCCTGCCATGGGTGCTCTGGCCTCAGGGCTCCCTTTCATAGGCTGCAGGGCAGGCAAAAGGGTGAAGGCAGGGGAGTCATTAGCTGGTCATTAGCTAATGACACTAAATTGATCCACTAAGTCTGAGACCGCCTTTTCTACTTGTATTAGGTGTGTCTAATTCAGCAAGGCAGCCAAGAGGATTATGTAAATTGAACATTTACTTCCCTTGGAGAGGAATCTCTCCTGTTGCCCACTGGGCAGCAGCCAGGGGCAAGCTGCAGGCAGGCAAGCAGCAGCAGCAGGGGCTCAGGGCAGAGCTTGGAGGCACACAAGGCTCTCACTGACCCATGGCTCTCGTCTGGCCGCCTGCCAGCCCACCCAGCAGCCTGCAGTGTTTTTCCCAGGGGTTACACTCAGCATCTACAAAGCATCTTTCATCCCCACACAGGTTGGCAAAGCCCAGGCTATTACTGAAAACAGAATATTCTCATCTTCATCATCATCCTCATCATTCTTCTCTGTTCACCTAGTACCTCCCTTGGCTGTACCCCTTCCTGTGGGCCACAGGAGAAAACATCCATCCCTGCCTTAGTCCAGCTGTTTGCACCCTTGTGGTCCTCAACTCCCATCAGCAGGCTTGTCCCTCCCACTACAAACAGGTCTCTACAGCTAAGTTCCAGGTGGAGAAGGTACAAACCCTTCTCCCTATCCTTCCCTATCCCCTCCACCACTGCCTCAGGTCAGGTCTTCTGACTGAGACAGAGTTGATGATCACACACACAAACCTGACGACAGGATTGTTTTCATCCATAGCTAGAATTAGACCCTCAAAGGGGTGTATATATTTGACACTGTGCAGTGTCTACATTTTCACATGTGTTTCTACAAAAGCATGAGTTTCAAGGTACTCTAAAGCAGATTTGCATCAATGCCCTTTTCAAGAGCTTTGGAAGTAAAAAAGGCTCAAAAGTAACTATTCATTGCCAAAGTGATATGGAGGAGGCATATGGAAAATGAAAATCAGGGGTGCTCACATTTTGTTTTTTAATCAAAGCTTTGAAATTCATCATTTGAAGTATTCTTATAACTGTCAAAATATATTCTAAGAGCTTTTCACTGCAAATGATCATTATGTAAGCACTGCAAAGTTTATGAAGATTATACCTGCAGTTCCATTGCCTGTATCCTGGGGATGTGAGAAATACAGCTTTGTGGCACATGCACACAAAGAGTTCAACCACATCACAAAAAAAAGCTGCTTTCCAGGAGAAATCAGAAGCTTTATGCAAATTCTTTCAAGTGATGAAAAATGTTGAGACCATTGAACTGCAATAGCAACAAATAAATGCAATACCATTAGAGTTACAAAATATTTGTTTGCTTTATGTTCTTTTTATGTTTCCATTATAAACCCTGAATATTTAAGGACTGCAGGCCAAAGATGCAATAATTCTCAGAAACAGTAGGAAAAATTCAAATACAGCGGAAGTACGACTTCATAAAACATAAAGAAAATTCAAAGAGGAATCACACAGAGGAGCTTTTTTGTGCTGTCCTCTACCCTTTCTACAATGTAAACATTGTGGTCAGATATCCCAGTTTAATGAGTTTCA
Source organism: Melopsittacus undulatus (assembly GCF_012275295.1). Lineage (NCBI taxonomy): Eukaryota > Metazoa > Chordata > Aves > Psittaciformes > Psittaculidae > Melopsittacus > Melopsittacus undulatus. The sequence goes on along the minus strand of NC_047531.1, from coordinate 22,077,839 downwards.
CTATTCCTAATATTTCTCTTTATGCTTTGGATTCCCAACCAAACAATTACATGAGAACAGCAGTTTTTATTCCTTAAGCAAAAAGTATTTTTCTAGTCCTTTGGGATGACTAAAATTTCCCAAAAGAATAAACCACAAATGAAAAGAAACAAAAACTGTGTAAGTTTTAAACAATTCTGCATTTTGTGCAGAGGCACTCCTGTCCTGACTGCTGTGCAAAACCATCCTGTTATATTTGTCACTTCAGCCTGTGCTTAGCTCAACCAAAGGGCACAGTACAGGGAAGTGTAAATTACATTGATGTGGGTTCTTTTACAAAGCCTGTCAGACTGACTTGCACCTAATTACCAATGTGTGGTTCACACCATTTCATAGCACCTCTTGTACAGAGTTGCAATTTCCCAAGCAGAATTCCTTCCCAAGCTGGAAGGAGATGGAAGAGGGAAAGGATGCTCTGTGGAATGCATCCATATTGATGACAATGAGAAATTGGGGTCTCAGTTCATTAATATTTTGTGTTGCTAGATTTCCCATTTATTTTCCTTCGATTGTGGTGAAGACTTATTACAAAAGTAATGAACCACAGAGCAAAATAATATTACCATTATCTTATTCCTGTTCATATCTGATGCTACTCTGCATTTAGAAGAGCCCTGTGGAGCTTGGGGTCTTCTATAACTTTTACTGAGATCAGTTTGTAACCATGCATGAATCTATTTCCATTATTACATTCACTTCAGAGACATAAACCATAGGTCAAGATTTTTCAAGCAAGCTGCTCATATTCACAGGCATGTCCTTAATATAGGCTCTAAATAAAGAATTTTGTAAGGCTTAAAAATATTTCACTGCATTTTTCTTTTTAATCTGAATTTAACAACAGATAAAAAGAATTTGAGTCATAAACAACAGACTATAGCGTTATTGGTTTCATGATGTATTAATAATGAAAATTTAGTTTAAATCAACAGTTAGATTAAATAAATTAATCTGATACGCCATGGCCTTGAAGCAAGTTTTGTACGGAATCTTTAATATACATTCAGCTCTGAAACAGGAACAAATGTGCTGAAAAGCACAATGCTTTAATGAAGAATCCTTAAACTGCTGTCTTGATGATCCTTCATTTCCATGTGTGCCATTGAAGATTTTCTAGATTTCTGAAATGCTTATTTTAAAATGGATTTATTTTTACCACCATGCAGTACAAAGGCAGCTTCATTCATACTAAATGGGGAAATAGCACCCCTCTACAGCGAATTATATGATGGCTGCTTTAACCATGCACATTTAATTACTTCACCTGCACTACATCCACTAATCATACTATACTTCAAGCTCCTTAGGGCATACCCTGTTATTTTCTTCTCATGTTTCTCACCTCTTTCAGGTCCCTTTAGACTTATTTCCATCTTTTCTATTGTTTACAGCACCTTCCAATTTAGCATCACCTGTGATTTTTCCCCAAGTGCTTTTTACCCTCTCTTCCAAAATGCAAATTAAAATATTCCATACAATCAGTTCTCACACATGCACTCCTACTGATACAGAAGCACACATTTCCACAAAATCATTAGCTCTGTCTTTCTACTGCAGTGCACTGCTACTTACCACTGGTTTGCAAAGGGGAAAGTTTGTGCTGGTTTTGATTGTTTGGGTTTTTTTAAATAGCATTGAATTAAGCTATTCATTCTGGGAAAGAGCAAGGAAAGCTAAAAAGATTGTTTTAACTTATTATAAATGACATTCTGAAAAGAATGTCTAAAATCAAGAGTTAACTAGCATGCAAAACATTCTGGCACCTTCAGCATGGACTTTCCTATCAAATTATTGCTAGAATAAAATGGAGATAAAAACAGGAGAAACCTCACTGTGAATCAACACTTTCCTTGGTTAAGTTCAGCAGTAATTCTTAAGTAACTGGGTCACTAGTAAATGATGACAACTGCAGTCAGGTCTTTGGTGCCGTAATTAGCAACTATTTGTAGAGCTGGATATACTTCAGATAAACAAATCAAGGACCTAGGTTCTTTCTATGTAAAAAAATAGGAAAAAGGACAGATGTAGCCATATGAATACATGACAAGCAGGCGAAATAGCCATTTTAATATTCAGAGCAAGTAATATCAATTTGTAAGCTATCTGAAATTCAAATTTTTTGTTAAGAGCTTGTCGGTTCCAAGAAAAGACAGTTGGCATTTTGATTATAACTACTTCATTTATTGGCTTAATGCTGTCTATAATCTTTCTAAAACAAATACACCAAATTAATAATTATACAAACTCCTGCAATGCTCTCAAAACAGGATTCTCTGAAGCTCAGCATGGGGGGTGGGGGTGTGTGTGTGTATTTTTTTTCCAAGCAATTAAACTGTATCCTTTAAGATCATTAAGGCTCAGGGTCAGACCAGGCTCTTTATTCTTCTAAACAGATGTTTGGGGGATCCTGGATGCCCTTTTTTTTATCACCTTCTGCTAATTACTATCTGCCTATTCTCTCCATTCCCTGGCTTTCAAGCAGCCTGTGGGCCCCTGAATACCATCTGCTCAAAATTCTGGTCCCTGCCCTCTGTTAGACCTCACTAGACCTTAGCCTTTTTTTCTTTTCCATTATGGAGATCATGCATGCATTAGGTGGGTCATGTTCCTTTTGCTATACACAGTGGCACGTGCCAATGCCCTTCAGGAATCAGCTGCAGGGCTAAATTTACAATTGGCTTGCTTTCCCCAGAACGACATTAAGCTTTTGTTCTCCCACTCACAATTTCATACAATTACAGAGATATAACTAATTGTCTGCTTTAGATTATAATGACATTTTAAATTATCTTTAAAAAAATAAAATAAAAACAAAAAACTAAACTAAAAAAAAGCTTAATTAAACGGAGAAAGGGTAAAAAAAACATTTGCAAAAATTCGCTGGTTTTAACTACTTACTTACTTCAAATTCCTGAATTTAGGCAGATTTCCCAGCTTTGTCTGCACAAAACCTAAAACACGTCACTTATCTCAGGAACAAGCTGCTTCTAACCACCACTTAACTTCTGTAAAGTTTTTATCTAGGAAATACCAAATGTCAAGCTGAAATGGAAAATGAAAAGAACTTAGTCATATTAGAGGGCACCTACCCAGCACTGCTTGCAGCTCCTAAAGGTAGGAGGAGGAGGAATTCTGCCTGTAATAAACCGTTTCTTCCTCATTTTGATTGCCACTGTCACTGTACAAATTGCTTTGTGTTGGTCATATACTGCAGACTACAGAAAGAGATTTAAGGAGATTTGAAAACAAAGAGCAGAAGCTGTTGCTTCCTGTACTGTGATTATGATTAAACCCTAGAGACCATTTTAAGATTATGTTCTAATTTGCACATCTTTTGTATAACACATGAATCTTTGGAGCATCCAGCAGTTCACAGTTGGTTGATGGTCTTGCTTGAACAATTATAAAAAAGCATTCTCTCCCACAGAAGAGATCTAGCTGAAAGCCTATGGATCAGCTTTCCAAAGCCAGTGGCAGTATCACTTGTCACGGTCATAAAATCTTCTCTTGCCCTCTTACAGTCTAATGTATTCTGCAGGATTCTTCTAAAGAGCAAATGTTTATATTTAAATCAATATAGTTTCAACTGTATTATGCCTATCAGCATAGATTGCTATTATCATTCATACCAAAATAAATTGCTGTTATCATCAAACTTCTGATAATTCTGACAAAAGTCACAGCAATCAAAGCTGATGCTGTTGGAATAAGTAATGCTTTAAATTGCATAAACTAAATTTAAATACACCATGCCATATTTTTTTTCTCTTTCCAGCTCCCATTGCTCCAGTCCACCTCCACCAGAGTGATTCTGATTGCCTAAAACTCCTTCCTTCAGCAAAAAGCCCATCTTCTGGAAAAACATTTTTCTTTCTCTTCCAGTCTGTGCATTTCCTCCAGAACATAAACACTATTTCTATCTTGTGACACAAAAGATCTAGTTCTGGGCAAACATAATTTCAAACTTGAGACATGTTTGTGATGACAAAGTGTAAACACTTTCCTCTGAGCCACAAATCGTTTGAAATAAGAACCTATTCCAAGCCTACTGATGTCATTTAAAAGAACTGTATTGACTTCAGTAGGCTTTCAATCAGCTCCTGGTAATCTGTCTCCACAGACAGAGGGATAAAATACCCAGAATAAATTGTATGCCAGCTGCTTTGATTATGAAATGTTTAGAGTTTATGGTCTCAGGAAACATAGTGATTCAGAGGGAAGGTTCAGTTGGAGCTTCATTGCTTGTCCTGTATCACTGGGACCTTTCTGCACAAAGTTAAAAACCAGAAACACCACAGACATACAGGTTTTCTAGGGTTTTTTGTTTAATCACAAAAAAAAACCCATTTGTCTTGATTACAATGTAAAAGTAACAAAACTAATGCCAAAACTTTTCCCATCTTGGAATAAATGTTCCATTGTGTTACCTTCTTCAGTATTACTCTACCCAGTCAATCATATCATATCATAGAAAGAATAACTTTATATCTTTCAGAAAACTGATGGAAATTCTTTTCATAAAAAAGAAAACAGTTCAATAATTCATGCTTAAGAGAGGTTTCAGGTAATTTTCAAATTATTTTAAATCTTTACAATTTTTTTGAATTTTTTTGTATTTCAATTTCATTATTTTGCATATTAATTTGAACATTTTAAAGTGACATTTTTAAATCACCTGTGGTTATGAAATTGTTTAATTTTCAGAATTGAATTAACATTTCGGTAACAATAAAGTTGCTTTAGTAGTATTGTCAAAGTCTTCCAGTGAGGACTTCTAGAATAATGTCCTGGGTTCAGCAGTAGCAGTCATTTTTCTCCTTCTTGGTAGCTGGTGCAGTGCTGTGTTTTGACTTTCGGGCTGAGAACAGTTGCTGAAAGAAAGTATGTTTTGAGTTACTGCTCAAATGTTTGGTTTGTCCAAGGATTTTCGGAGCCTCATGCTCTGCCAGGGAGGAGGGGAGGCCAGGAGGAAGCAGAGACAGGACAACTGACCCAGGCTAGCCAAAGAAGTATTCCATACCACTGCACATCATGACCAGGATGTAACTGAGAGTTACCCCTGAAGGGCTAGGACTCTGGGGGTTGGATGAGGTATTGGTCGGTGCTTGGTCGGGCAGGGTGGGGTGAGTTATGGGTCAGTGGCTGGTGAGGTGTTGTATTCTCTTCACTTGTTATTTGTTTTATCATTATTACTATTATTAGTGGTAGCAGTAGTGATTTGTGTTATACCTTAGTTATTAAACTGTTCTTATCTCAACGCGTGGGGGCAACATTCTTTGGATTCCCCTTCCTAACTCTCCGGGATTTGGGGGAGCAAGGGGAGGAGGGAGTGCACGAGCTCTGTGCAGCTTGGTTTAAACCACGACAAATGTGATCCAATTCATTTGACACAGACAATTTGTCTTCAGGTTTTAGGTATCTAATGAACCAGACCTTCTGTACTGCTTACTTCAGTTCCTTCTATAAAGAGCATAGAAACCCTGGCATCTCTGAAGGTCTTCAGGGAGAAGGTCCTGTCCTCATCCTCGGTTCACATATTAATAATCTCTTAAATTCAGTGAATGGAAGAAGACCGAAGAAGTGTCCAAAACTATGAACCCCAGCAAGAGAGAGCACTTAAGCTCAGCACTGCCTTAAGATTCCCTCACACAGCTCTCTTGCAGTCGAAAGCTGAGGCAAACTGAGAGAGCTTGCTTCTGTCTACATTTTGTCTATCCTGAGAGGCTACATACTTTTCTTTAAACATAGGAGACAAAAAAGAATAAATTAAATTTCACTGAGAAGACCCTATAAATCTGGACATTCTGTATTCTACCCTATTCACTGTTAAACCTGCCAGCCCGTGGGAGTTCAAACAAATGCTAACAAATGCTGAGTCAGTATTTTCACTCAGCTCTAGGTATTCTCCACCTTTGCCTTTAATATGTAAGAAGAAAATTGAGAATATATTGCTTCAGAAATGTTTGTGTAATTTACAAAGAGCTCTGACACTCTTCTTGGGAATTAGATCTTTTATATCAATGAATATATTCAAAGAGCTTGGATATAATAATGTCGATCTGAAGGGTGCATGTGTTTTCATGAAAGATTTACAGCTGAATTTGTTATGAAAGTCTAACAATATTCTGAGGAGTATTTTGGTATTTTACTGAATTAAAGGACATGTCATAGCTTATTTACCTATTAATTTAATCTATTCTTGTCTTCAGTTCTCAATCAGTTAGTTTGAAGTCTCATTCAAGACTTGGACTGTCTCTAAGTACTGATATGTCTATCACCACTGTCACAGGTGAACTTCCTGTGAACCTAGACTTCTTGTCACATGGTGAAAATACATGGAGGCTTTTCAGTATTACCTTAAAAGAAATGAACAGTTCCTATTCATAGCAAATGTGGCAGAGGGAGCAGTCAGGAAGACAAAAGAGTCTTCCAAATGTTAAAATTTTTAATACTTCCCTGGACAAAATACAACATATAAAAGTAAACAGCCATAAACAGAGGTCAAAGAAAGGTTCACCTGAAAATCATCTCACTTTTGTTTCCAGATATATGTTAATACCCATTATTGACTGGGTACATGCTCAACAAAGAACTCTTGTCCCTTTACATAGTAAATTAGTGTTGAATCCTTACAGTCACCCAAGAAGGGTTTCACCTGCTCCAGAAGGTGGACATGGAAAGTGAGGGAACAGTACACATAAGATTCACCTCCTTCTACCTATCCTTACACAACCAGAGCATACACATCAGAGATAGTCATCACATGTCCCTGTTACAGCTGATGAAGGAAGGTTAATATCTTCAGGAAGTAGTTTATCTAATCTTTATTAAACTGCTAATTCAGCCTGAAAATAATGGTAGCAGTTGGCTAAAAGGACAGATCCCCATGGCTATCAAGGAAGTATAAGCCTATACGTGGATATCAAGTGATGACTTCCCAAAAGCACATGATTACCTTACGTCTTTTATTGACAAGTCAAATTTCTTCTTAATATGCTTTCCAAATGTATCATACACAGATAATGGGCAAAGCCTCTTTTAACAGTCTCATACCATGGCAGAAATCAAATGGGTTTTTTTTTCTCCTTCATAGAAATAATTTTAAATGTGGGGAAGAAAAAATCTTGTCTCATTTTTTCATTCTGAAATATAGAAATAATGGACAGAGGCTGATTCCTCTGATTCAAGAAGATGGAGCATTCGACCCTGGGATCTTCCTGGTATGCTTTTGCTCCTGTGGGAGAAGCACTTTAGTGCACAGTCAGCATCCTGTGTGCCATTTTTTACTTAGTCTTATCCAGTCCTTTCACCAAAATCACATTGATTTCTGTGTCTTTAAATGGAGCTTTAGAAGACATATGGCTTAAAGGATAGCACTGCTTGGGTTCCCCATAGTGTAGTAATACAAATTCTGGACACATGGGTTGTTCTTTGATGACTTACTTTATTAGGTTTCCAAATCATGCTGATGCCCAGAGGGTGTGAATAGAATTGAAATAGCTTTACACTGCCACATGAGAGTCAGGAAGACCCCATTTTATGAGGCCGAGGTTAACACTAAAATAACATGTGACAGATGGTCACTTTTTGGTACTCATCGTGCTTGACCAGTATTTTTGTTACAGACACAAGCAATCCATTTCTATTTTCTCAACAGAGAATGAATCCATAGAAAATATTTTAACTTATTATTTATTTCAGCTTCACTGTTTCTAACCACAGCTGAGGAGGAAAATTATATACTGGCAGGTCAATAACATTTATTGAAATATTTTCTTCATGAAAAATAGCTGTTGAGTAAAAGAACATTTGTTTAAGAATTTCCTGTTTATGCATTTCCAAATCTATTGTTTTGAGAAAAGTATTCTACCATTTTTTGTTTTCAATGTGTAATGAGTTTTATGGTAGCTAAGATCAAATTGTCTGTTTACTCCAATATCCTTACAGTAGCCAGTGGCAGATGCATAGGAAAAGATAGTAAACTGATCATATTAACCCAGGCCCATTTTATACATTTCTTTGTATTCCAAATTAATTTGTATTATTGTCTGCAACATTTTTTTTGTCTCCTCTTGGATTATTTTGTCATTTGAAATCCTAGTCTGATGGCATGAAGAGCTACGGTCTTATGAGTGTTTGATGGCAGACAGATGACTCCAGTATCCTCAGTCAGCTTGCTTATATTTCTCCTCTGAATTCAGAAAGTGTAGCATGTTTTTAATTACCTTTTAACAATAAATCTTCCTCCAAGATGTACAGCCTATAGCACAGTTTACCCTAAGACAGTCAGCAACATCTGAAGCAGGCATTACACAAATTCCTATGGTTATGCCTCAGCACTTTCATGGTTTGTTTGGTCTAGTCTTTCAACTAAAGTTACTTGAATCATCTGAATACTTTCAAACAAACAAATCAAAACAGGTCATAATGTCTTCCTCAAAATCTTTAAGACTTTTTTGCTGGTGAAGAGGATTTGGAAATCTCTCTCTCTCAAAGCCATTTCTGGTACTCTCAGCAAGAAAAGGTTTCCAAATCATTGTTCTTCACCCATGCCAAGAAATATCCCATGCCATCCCTCCTCCTTTCACCACAACTCTCAATTCCATCCTTCAGTGCCCCCCTTCTCAGCAATCCTTTATTATTCTAACCCTTTTTATAATCCTCTGTCTTTTTCTCACATCAGCCCTTCTTCTTCTTTTTCTAGATCTCTTAAAAAAAACCCAAAAAATTTGCAAGATGGGAAATCCATGTTATTCTCCCAGACTCCCCAGTTTTCAAAATTTTATGCTGCAGTGGAGAAACTTAGTTGTCAAAGAAGGAAACACACATAAAGGATTGCACAGATATCAACCACAAAGCACATGGCAAAACATATATCTTTTTTTCCAGGAATAGAAAAGGGTTCCTCTCAGAACTGTTTCAGACAGATGTTCAGATAGATGTACCAAGCCTCAGAGAGGAAAAGGACATCATCAATCAGCTTTCTGAAACATCAGTAGTTTAAGTAAAGCCTGCCATGCAGCTCTCCCACCTATTAATTATTCTACTTCAAAAGGTGCTCCCAAGTCACTTTTGGCTCAGAATATAACCCTTTACAGTACGTTTAAGTTTTGCAGCTGAGGTGAAACTTAGACTATGGTAATCATCCATTAATATTTCTATAAACAACCATTTTCCCATAGCAAAGTTGCATGTTATCAACATCACTGGCAAAATTTCTATCACCTCAGAATTTCCTCCTCAGTCTATCAATGAGTCCTGTTTTCATGTCTTTGCATATTGCTACGCAATTGCTTTCAGAGTTCAGGGTGTAAGACTTGCTATCATATTACACATACTCTTCATATTTTTTGTAGCTGACTTATATTATGGGTGGCCTTTATTTTTCTTTTTCTTTTCTAGTGACTTTTTTTCAGTCAGTCTTAAACAATAAATGAATGCATGAGAAATTTGATTTTAACAGAAGAACATTAGACAATGTAGAAGACCATCTGGTGTCGCCCAGACATGCCAGGTTGATTTGTTAGTTAGTGGGCAACTTAGTTTAACTAACTGCTCAGGAGACCTCTAGATCTGAATCATAATAAAAGAGACTAAGAGCAGGAAAAAATAGAGAGTGTTTCATCTTAACTGACTTCATATATCCAACTGCAGAAACAGTGGCTTCTGAAATTATCCATCTATTCCTGGCTCCTTTTACCATCAGTGAGAATGAAGCACACATTTTAAAGCAATTTCAAATATCCATTTTAATCTAAAAATTATAGTCTGGATTCTATTTGATACACTGCTTGGATCTCCCCTAACTAAAATAGGAGCCCACTGTAGGTTGCGTTGCCTTCTTGGCATACACAAGGCGTTACTGATATCACAGCATGCACGCTCAGTTCCTGGTGACCTGAGAAATATCCTGTCATCAGTACTGCACAACACTTAACATAAAGAGATGCATTTTCACTGATAGATAACAGCTATCAAGCTCAGGAAGCACCATGGGAAAAAAATCCTGCTCCTTATGTGCAAATCTGTATAGTAGAATCAGATTTTTGTTTAGCTGTTTCAGAGACCATATATTTACTTCACTATTGCTTATTGCTTGCGAAGTACTTCAATACCTGATTCCATTATGAGGTGTATTTTCTTTTTAGTTCGTACTTATTAAATTAAATATTAAATAAAGGAAATTAATATATAACATTTACTGACTTAATGTTGTGGAAATCCGAAGATTTACTGCTCTTCAAAATAAATGCAGACTTTGGCTCTACCTCAGCAAAATATTAACTCCCGTGTCAGTAAGTCTTGATGTTCATTGCATTCTTTAATGGAAGCCAATTTCAGCTTAATCTGGTTTACAGAGAAAACTATGTTCCTGCTACAGTTAAATAATTTTTTTTTCAACATCATAATAAAAAGCAACCTTTTTGGAGAATCCAACATTGCAAATTTTTATTATTATATCTTAGCCTCATGAGAATTGTTGTTTTTCTCCTCCTGGAGTCATGTTATTATGGTTATCTTTTCCCATCTTTGTTCTGTTAAAATAAAATGAATCATCCACACTTGCACTTTCAGAAAAAAATGCTTAAAAATATTAATCTTAAGTGCACAAAACACAAAAGTTAAATAAAAAGACCCTGCAATTTGTTTATGCTTTCAGCTTATCATTTTTAAGCCAACACAATCCTTGTATAACACTGGGGATTTTAATTGGAAAGAACAGCTAAAAAATATGTTGGTTTTGTTAATATATGACATTAATTATTTCACAGATTAAACTGTTTATTTTGAAGACCTGGAATATACATGATTGGAATGTCCAAGATACTAGAACTAAACTAAAATGTTTCGCTAAAGACTGTATTATTCAGATATGCTATTCTTTAACAGTGAAAATGCATGTTTACATGACACTGGTAAAATTCTGTCTCAGCCATAAAACGTAAATGAACAAAATCTTCAGAACTTCATAAAGCCTTTAATGAGGCAATCTTCCACTGAATTTAACAGAAATGTATCAAGTATACAAGTGAAGTCTTTGTATTACCAATTGAAATAAAAATAACATATGTCTTGGCTGTATTCCAATGAACAGCTTCCGAGTTATAACAAATTCAATAACTGTCAGACTGTTGCATGTCATCAACCAAGTTACTATCTTGTGAACAGCCTGCTAAAAACTTTCTGCTGGGGTTCTCTCCTGGCCTGAAAGGTGTTACAGGAAAAGTTGAGTGTATTTCCCTGTATAGGTGAATGAGGGCTAAAGATCTGCCTTTCATGGCTCATTACAGCCCCATTTTATTTGAGAGTATTATAAGGATCCAAAAGAGGTACAAGGAGGGTCACCACTGTCTCAGTTTCAGTCTTGACGAGCATTTGCACTTTTAGCCTTATATTGTGAGGTAATTGGTCAGACTTGATGAATGAAATATGTCTTGGATAGCACATATCCTCCCCTCATGTATAATGTATTAAACAGCTAGGCTAGGAGATGTTATTTTTTCAAATCAATTGAGTAAATGAGGCATCAGGAAATCCTGGCATTATAAAGTGAATATTTTTAGCATAATAACCCAACAAAGGAAAGTATAATACTTAATGGAAAGCAGAATATGAAAGCATGCATATAGTCAAGTCAAATTATCTTGCATGCATATAGTCAAGTCAAATTATCACTTGGTCATGGAAAAATGTGGTAGAGAAGCACTTATGAAGGGCATGGTATAGCCTTAGTCTTCAAGTGTTGCATAAAATTACCGCAAGATTGTGTTTTATTTAGACTGGCAGAGTTCCTAGAAAGCACCAGTTGTGATGCATGGAGCCTGAAATAGTGGTTTTTTATTTGTACTCAAAGCTCTAGAGTATTGTCTCTTCAATCACTTATAGATCAGGCTTCTCGATAGCTTTCATAAGCACTCGAACAGTGTGAATAAATTGTACTGACAATGCTGACAGCTCCATACCCTGCCTAAGAAAGACCTGAAAAGCTTTAAACTTCTGCTTTTTCATTCATTGAAGTGTGGTCCTTGTGTACAATACATCAGTGTCCATACTTTACAAGATTTCCCCTTTCTTCCCATACACATACCTTTTTAGCAAAACGAAATAAGCTTTCTACCATTAGTTTTTGAAGAAAGCATTTTAAATTAATCTGTCTCTAAATATAATTTGGAAGATTAAAGGTGAAACAAAGAGGCACAAAATGTAATCAATTCTAAAGTAATGATAAGTTTGGCTTTGTAATGAAAAGTAACCGTTTTGCCTGAAGGCAGTTTCAGGTCCTCAGAACCTCAATACAAAAGGTGTGACAAAAACAGGATGGAAAACGACCAGGGGGTTGGTAGCACCTGGGACTAGCTGATGGCCAGGATGGCAGCAGTTAAACCTATTGATAAGTAAAAGAACAGGATTATTGCTATGTCTGTAATGTTAATTAAGCTGGGAACGACCATCACATTTTTGTATGAATGCGGGAAACTTTCTGGAAATGATGTAATATTCCCAGTGACTATATGAGGATGGCCTCTAGAGCAATACGGGGACACACGTTAGGAGGAGCTATCCCCCGTGTCTCCCGGCGCCGTAATAAAGAATAGCTGCTTGTCAACTTGAAACTCTGTTGGCGAGTTTGTTCATGGAGTTTTCTCCGAATCAAAGGAAAGCTATGTGAGCACAATAAAGGGTTGTTCTAATAAATTCCTGGCTGGCAGGGGTCCAGTTCCTCTGATATTTCTAATCCTGTCTAAGTTTGCTTTAGAAAGAAATAAAAATACAATAGAACTTTCTTAAAATAACATCCAGGCTACAAGTTCCAGCCAACCCCCATATTTAGAACTCCTTTAAAACAACCATCTCTTATATTTTTGGTTTCACAAAATTAATTTTTTGTTTGATGCAAACTATTTTCCTTCTCCCCCAAAAAGACTGCTTAGAGATGAAGTTTCCACAAATTCTATGTAGTTAACCATTCAGAGTATCAAAGAGGGAGTGACAAACTTAACCATTAAGACATAGCAGTTGCAGGTTACAGCCATTAAGGAAATAAAAGCAAATGCTTTGGTTGCTCTGGGGCAATTACTCTTTTTCACAAAAATTTTAGCCACTGGCCATTTTGGAAGCCCAAGTGCAGATGCAGTAGGGACACACAGCATACATTTATCATCAGACTACTTACCTGCCTTCTTTTCTTACAGACATGACTTCATTACAAATATGTATGTATCAATCTTTTAGTTAAAGGAACTGCAGTAGTTTGAAAGTTCATAGCATTTTGAAGAGCTTCCAAATTCCCACAGTATCACAGTGTGCAACTATCACTCCCTCACATTTGTTAAAGCAGGAATTCACAAGTTTTGTGCACAGAGGATTACACTCAACTTTGGGAGGGGAGGGAGGAGGCAAATAGGTCAACTTAATCTGCATGCAAATTGAGAAAGCTTATTAGGCAGGGATCTACCTTACATTTTTTAAACAAAGAGAACAGATTTATCAATATAATTCTGTTGCAGGAGAATTTTAGGAGCTAATGTTATCTTAGTTACTCAATTTTCCTCCTCTCTTCTACAGCAAAGGACAGCAGAAAGCCAAGTGATGTGGCTGACACTCCTTTGAGGACCTGAACAAACTTGGGAGGTAGGCCTGTGCAAACCTCATGAAGTTAAACAAGGCCAAGTGCAAGTTCCTGAACCTGGGCCAAGGCAGCCACAGGCACAACAACAGGCTGGGCTGAGAATTGTTATAAACAAAGCAATTGATTAGGAGAGATTATCCCCTTTGTTTCTTCTTATTGACAGGTGCACTTATGATAATCACGGTCACAAAGGAGGGCTGGTTTCACACAAAGTGCAAAGGCTACAAGGATGCCGAAATTCCTGACACGAATCATCCCTGTATATTTCACAGAATGGACTGAGAGCAGCCTTGAGGAAAAGGACTTGGGTGTGTTGCTTGGATGAGAAGCTCAACATGACCCAGCAAAGACCTTGGTCTACCCCAAGAAATGTGGGGACAAACTTTTCAACAGGCTTGTTGCAATAGGACAAGGGGTAACTGCTTTAAACTAAAAGGTAGACTCAGACTAGATAGAAGGAAGAAATTTTTTACAGTGAGGGTGGAAAGACACTGGAACAGGTTGTCTAGAGAGGTGGTAGATGCACGATTCTTGGAAACTTTCAACATCAGGCTGGACTGGGCTCTGAGCAGCTTGGTCAAATTGAAGATGCCCTTGCTTATTGCAGGGGGGTTAGACTAAACAACTGTTAGAGGTCCTTTCCAACCCAAACTATTCTATGATTCTGTGGTTGTAAGTTCATCTTATTGTCTAATTTACTCTTTTGACCTTAACTTATTGTTGCATTGGTGATCAGTATATTGATATTTCTGCCTTCCCCCAGGCTAAATTTCTAGTATTTTGTGTGAAACTCCATATCTGCCCCTGTGTTCAGGGTTTGCAAGCTGCTAGTAAGCTAAATAGCTTCCTAATTTTTCTGTGAATCAATAGAGGATAATTTTACCTCTTTGAAAGATGTCACAACTTCCTGTAAACAAAACAGATCATTTTTCCCTGCACTGGATTAAGTATAAATAATTGTGTCACATTGTGCTTCATCCCCCTTTTCACTGTGCCCACCAGTTTTTCACCTCATAGTTTCATTGTGAAACCATGAGTGCATACATTGGCTTCCTCCACTATGTAATTATAACTATATATGTGTGCATACATGTGTGTTCACATGTATTTCCCAGAACAATAGGTCAGTGGCCTCAGGTTACCACCATTTTAATATTAAATGGAATGTAAAAGAATAAATTAGGAAAACTCACAACACTGAGTGCCAGAATGCATTATTGCTGTCAGTTCTCAAACCAGTATCTGAATAATTGCATTTCAATAGGATTGAAATACCAAATATGCAAAGCCAGAGCTCCACATGGTTGTAAAGTGGAAGCAGCAAGAATTGTCAAAGCCTGAGTCTAAGGCCACAGTCTGTTGTTTATTGTTCTATTGTGAAAAACAAACAAAAATGTAAGTTTGTGCAGCATATGAAAACACACATCAAATTTCTGGCAGCATTTCATCTTCCAAATGCAGCAAATGTTGAAACATATTTAAATTTCCTTCTCAGTCTTTAAATCCTGCTTTATCTCCTGTCATTTGTATGACAGGGACTGAAATTTTTGACAGCTGAAATAGGTGCCAGTGCTCTACACCCACAGTCTGATCCAGCAGCAGCTGAATTCAAAGGGCATCTCTCCCCTGACTTCAATGGGAGCTGGGTGACACCTGGCATCAAATGAAAACCCAATTATGAGGGGATACAGTCTGAGTAATCAGCTCACAAGTGCATTTACCTCAGATAATCCTCTAGTTCCCTCAACTCTCCCCTCAGTCTGCCATGAGAAGCAAACCAGAGCCAGAAAGCCAGGACCTCAACCTCACAGCCCACATATGAAAGGAACAAACCCAACACTTTCATTAAAGCTTTTTGTCAACTGGCAATTCATTCTGAATCTCTAAGTCATTTACTGCTGCCTCAGAAACTGTCCTGATCCTACTTAGCAAAACTTAGGATCCTATAGTAAGGAATGGGCTTGTCTCTGTTATACTCACAAAGGAACATCCTGACAGCATTTTGGTAATGGGCATGATTTTGCTGATTGTTTGCTGTGTACTTGTCCACATCTTTAGACTACTGTGTTTATATTTTTGAGGTAGAAAATACCAAGTTAATAGGGAGGGAAAGGAGTCTCCAGCCTACTGGAAAAATTCAGATATTAATGTTTCTCTTGGAGAGAATCATCAGGGAAAAGGTGAAATGGTGAATAGTTTTGTGTTAGGTTTGTTTTGGGGTGGTTTTTTAATAATAGAGTGGAAAAGTTAACATATTTTTTGACTCAGAAGTATCAGGCATTTTTTTGGTTTGACTCCAACATTGAAACACTGCCATAAAGCTGTAGTTCCTGATGTGACAGGCTTTCACAGACCCTCCACCACTGCACATGCACATGCACAACTCAATGGCAGCTGTGTGCAAACTCTCCTTTTAAATCCAGCAACTCCACAGCTTCAATCAGTGCAGACATACTCCGGGAAAATTAAAAAAAAAAATCAAAAAATCAAATCAAAGAGCAAAATACAAAGGAATTGGATACATAACAGGAACTTTGAAAATTACAGTATGGGAAAATCCCAAACATGCTCGTGGCTGCCTGGGTGGGCCCTTGGCACTGCAGCTGCTGGGGATGTGAGGACCCCAAGGCCACCAGGTCCTGGTTCCCAGATACTGACCCCTCTCAGAGATCTGACAAAACTGGCACAGTTTACCAAAACCTTTTTCATCCTACAGAACTAGCATTGCCCAAAGGAAACACAATCAGAAAAGTTTTACTCAGTTTTAATCACATGTGATGAGGTGCAACATGGAAAAAAAGGTGCTTGGCAGAGCCAGGAGTCCTGGCACATGACTTGTTCCTTCCTCAGGCACAACCACCTGGAGTATAAACACAGCAATATTTTAAGAGGTTATCGTTCATGTAAAGACAACTACCCTGTTCATAGTAATTTTAAAAGCTCCATTATTCTGCCAGTAGGGTCTTCATGAGAAAAATTAGGTATGTATTTTTTGGAACTCCATGCTGTTTCAATTATGTCAGTAAGGAACGTATCATTCAACTCAACTGACATTATAAATTTCCTCACTATTTTTTCAAGGAAGAAATTCCCATTTTATAATTTAATCAACTTTAAATCTCTTATTTTTATGCTCTCTTCAGACAAAAGAAAATAAGTCTATACAATCTCAGGCATTCCTTGTTCAGGACATAGCAGAGAGCAAACACGCCAAGACTTACCAAAAAACATGCACCTTTTAAAATAATCAGTAAATGAGAACCTAGTCAGTAGAAGTCATATTAAGTACATATTCAATATACTGATATGTCATTGTGGGGAACAGAACTGAGAGATGTACTGAGAACAAGCAAGCTGTATAGGATGTGGCGTATAGTATTTTGGGTGGTTATCAGTGCACATAAGTAATCACAATGGTGGAAGGAAGTAATTATTCAAAATATTATTTTTCAAGCTAGTTGATTTTGTGGTTTAACATGCCACAGTTATTTTCACCCGAATATGTGATGAACGGCTCATCACTGTGCTGTGTATGACACATACATACAGCCCAGATAAGACATGGGGCAAGTTAATTAGCAACTACTGACATGACCAAATGACATGCATACCCTGCAGTCATCTTATTTCTATCCCTTCTTTCATCTTTGATATTCCACTTGTATATGATAATGACAAAGTTATGAAAATGTTGTGACGATCTGATTGAAAAGACGGGGACAAAGAGACAGAAAGATAAAATGTGCAACAATGAAGCTTGCTAGGTCTCTGTCTCCTTTTGTCTTTCCAAATATTTTTTCTGAATACTTTCTGGAGGAGTTATTTTTAGCACAGAAAATAAAATATGCTGTACCATTCACACACAAATGTGTTAGCCTTTTGTGTAACTCCTTGGCTTGTTGTCTCATAACCTTTATGTCAATTACCATGCAGGTGTCATCTTTGGATGATTTCCAATTTATGGTTTAAAAACACTGGTCTTTTCTCTTTTGATCAGGGCTTGTTCTGTAGAAAAATCAGTTCTAAGAAAAAAATGTTTGTTTTATTCTGCTGATAGTAAACATATATATAGCTTATTTTTTACTTTATTACCAAAAGTACTGATTTTTAATTACAAGTCACCCAAATACCAAGTGCATAGTAATTTCTAAATCTGGATATATTGTATTGTGCTTTCTGATACCTGATAAGCTGTTCATAAAACAAAACAAAAATGGAGCAGTTTTGTATTGTTTATGGTCTCGATACTTTCTGTTATTTGCAATCATTATCCACCAACGTGTAACACACTATCTATCGGTGTGTAAATTAATTTGCTTATCTCTCTCTGTTATCCAGTTCTTTCTTACACCTATAGTGGCTGTAGTTTTGTTGAAACTGTTACAGAGAAGCCTCCCAAGACACCTTTATTTTTATTCTTTCAGATGTCTGGTGCAGCAAAATAGTATTATATCTCTGACATATAAATTAGGCATGTTGCAGGCACAGTGGTATGATAAAATACTAATATGGAACAGCAGGCAGGTCTTAAACCCGCCTTGGCCTGGAGCAAACTAACTTATTAAGGAAATTCATATTTTCTCTTGATGCAAGTGGGTTTTTTTTTTTTCATTTCTCTGATGAGAACTTCTGTTCTGAATACCACCATGTCTGAAGAATGTCGTTATGAATGTGTTCCATTGCCAGTGTCAAGACTTTCAATACCTAAACCACTAAGGTTGTGGCATTCATCCTTTCCATCAAAACTGGTCTTTTTTCCTGCCCACCTAACTGCTATTAAGAAAAATAATCTAATTTCTTGTGCTATGCCATGTACTTATCTGAGGTTTTCAATTTCATGAATGAGCCTGTCATTTTAGAGATGCTGTGTAATTACTTTTTATTTAAAACAGGATGCCTCCTTTTCCTTCCTTTTCATAATTTTGCAGTATGTTTTTCTAACACACGGAAACCAAACTTATTCATTTATTTAATTTTTAAACCCTAGGGGTATTCTACAACAGGTTTGCATACAGATTCTCAGGGGGTCAGGTCAAATTCCTCTCAGAGGAACTGGAAATGATTTCTTCCTTTCCTTAGCCTCTGCTATGCAGACTAGTTTTGTAAATCTAGGTGAAGAAAACACCCACAAAACTCAGTGAAAACAGAAAAAAAAGAAGAAATTAGAAACAGTTCAGTTCTGAAGAAATTATGTACAGGGAGAGGTGAATTTGTCATTTAAATGGGTGAACAAAATTTTATAAAGAATTAGAGAAAAATGTATTTTTTTCCCCAGCAGTTTGGTTTGTGGCTCTGACTTTCACATGTTTAGGACACTGAGCACTTAAGTAATCACTGTATCCATGAGGTATAAAGATGCATAGCAGTATTCCAATCTGGACCTGGCCCAATGTTTTTGAAAGGCCAAAGCTTCCCTACAGTACTTAGTTTATATGAAAGCTTAGAGTTTATTGCACAAAAAGACAAGGTGAGTTCAGTTTGAGAATTACTTAGTTCAAATAGACATAGTCTCCCTAATCCCATTCTTGGAGCTGAGTTGCTTCATCATGATTAGTGCGATTCTTGAAAGAAGGGACAGAGGACAGGTCACGTGTAAGTAACTCTCTCTGGGAATCAGATAGCATAATTGAAATAAGAAAGTACTGACCCCGAATCATTGATTTTTTTTCTCCCCCAACAGGAAACAAATTTGACCTGCTAGTCCCTGCCATCTGCTGCTATCTGGTAGACAAGTAACATTATGCTTTTTAATCCCTCTGTTCACCTTCTTCCATGTTACAGTGTTGCTGAATCTTGTGTCTATGTGCATGGTTCCAACAAAGATGGTTTTCTGCTGCAAACTCTGAAATCTTGCATAAATGTATTCAGTATATACTGATACACAGGCAGGGCAGACAAGAAATGTGTCACCAGTTCTGTGCCTCTACAAGTCACACTAAATGGTGCCAAATGTCTAATCCCTAGCAGCTACTGTGACCAAGAAATTGGGTGATGGGTAGGCATGCAGCTTCACAGCATGACGATAGATACATAGAGGAGCAAATTCTTTAGGTGTCAGTATGCTGCATTTCACCTCTGAACAGGTCTGTGCATTTTGAGTGTTCAGCTACAGTCAGCAGAACTTCATTTTTTGTCCCTTCTTGCTGCAGGTTTCCTTGCTGGAAGAGAACCAAAGCCAGGTGGGAATGAGGGACATACAGTGCTATCTTCCCAGAATTCTCTCTCAGTGCTAGAGGAAACACCATCGTAAAATCATTATCTCACAAAACTTATCAAAACATGTTTGTCGTTCAAACAGATTCTAAATCCAACACATCTGCCCTCTCACAGGTAAATGTCATAGAAAAATAAGACACACATGGCTATTGTTGATTTCTGCTGGACTCACATGTAGCTTTCTGTATGAAACTCTGAGACAAAAGAGGGGCCTCTTCAAATGCTCACTTGCTGTTCAGTCTAGTTTAATTTTGTCATATCATATGATAACTTCTTAACTGGATTTATTGTGTAATCATTAAAGTTTATATTTACTGTGTATTTTTTGCTTCCTTACTTTTACTTTAGCTTCTTTCCTTTTTCCAAATTAATCACATCCAAGTCATGAACTGGTTCATACAGCTAAAGGAAAGACATGCCACTGTTTTTTTTTTTTATGTGAATCAGGCAGACCAGGGTAGGATTCACAGAGGAAGCCGAGATGCATTGTTTCCTGTCCTAGTCAGATGAGGCACTTAGCATCTGCACCTAATTCTTGCTGGCACCAGCAATAGGTACAAAGCTGGGATAAATATTTTTCTCCCAAAACTGAAAAAAGCTTTCTAGCAACATAAAGAGCTGGATTAAATATCCAAAGTGTCTAGAAACCTCGCCCTTCTCTAGAGAACACAAATTCCTTAGATTATCCAGTGCTGTATGAATTGCCATCTTGTGCAAGCTGATCTCCTGTAGGTTTTATCCACTACACCAGGCTTCACATAATTCAAACATTAACTGTTTATATAGATAGAAGAGAAAAAGATTAGTAGTCCACTCTTCCTTAAGAGGAGAAAATGTACAAAGCTGCAGTAGGAATAACATTCAGCCTGTACCACAATATGTCCTCAACAACTTTAGCAGTGATCTCATCAAAAAAACAGTCAAGCATTTTCTGGAAAATAACCAAAGGTCTGTAGCAAATGAATCAAATATTTCATCTGCTATTTGGTTGCAAATGTTGAACACATGGTGCTCAAAAACATTTTATCTCCACTGGAATGCAAGAAAAGCTTCAAACTTTTTTATTAAACCATTGATCCAATCCACTGTCCCATCTTCACAAGTGACTACATTACAATCTGTCTAGGTCTCTTTTTAACCTTACTATGCAGCAGCAAATCAGATACTCTCTTAAAAATTTAGATGTGTATATATCTTTCTTGTTGCCACTACAGTCTCTAAATTCTGACTCATACAAAGGCTGGAAAAAATACTTAACATATGTGTTGGTTTTGGATGAGATATAGTTAATTTTCTTCATAGTAGCTGCTATGGGACCATGGTTTGGATTTCTGCTGGACACAGTGTTGATAACACATTGCTGCTGAGCACTGCTTACACAGAGCCAAGGCCTTTTCTGCTCCTTACACCACTGCACCAGTGAGCATCCTGGGGGTGCACAAGGAGCTGGGAGAGGACACAACCAGGACAGCTGACCCCAACTGCCCAAAGGGATATCCCACACCACATGGTGTCATGCTCAGCACAAACCTGGGGGAAGAAGAAGAAAGGGGGGATGTTGAGAGCAATGTTTGTCTTCCCAAGTAACCGTTACATGTGATTGACCCCTGCTGTCCTGGGGATGGCTGAACAAGTGCCTGCCCATATGAAGCAGTGAATGAATTCCTTGTTTTGCTTTGCTTGTGCACACAGCCTTTGCTTTACTTGTTAAACTGTCTTTATCTCAACCCATGAGTTTTCTCACTTCTGTCCTTCAAATTCTGTCCCCCCCATCCCAGCAGAGGGGATTGGGTGAGCAGCTGCATGGGTCTGAGTTGCCGGCTGGGGTTAAACCACAGCAGTGTATCTGATGGTTCTGTTCTGCCAGCAGGGGAATTGTCAGTACCTGGTGATTTCTGCAATGAGGCACAATTTTCTCCATAAATGTGCTATAGCTTCTTAAAACTGCACACACACACTTGTCTATAAAGACATAAAAAGGGGTCTATATTTGCTACTGTGGTTCAGAGACTGCTGCAGAAGTTAGACACATATTCTGTGCTCTGGCTGTCATTGCTGAGACTTCTTCATTTTCCTGACCTATTCTCTGGAGATGTAACATCAGTTCTCAAATTTGGAAAAAGGCCTAGACTTGGCTTACACTGCAAAGTATATCACATGGCAAAGTGCGCAGCACTATGCCCAGGTCACATCCAAATTCCCTCCTGCTTGCATTGTTCCAGTTGTAGCACAAGGTCAGTAAGCCAATCACGCTTCATAACCAGGCTCACAGGTAGTATAATGTCACTAGTACACCTATCGCTTTTTAGTTTATTCTGTAGACAATTAACAGAGAACAGAAGCATTACCTACATGCAAAAATCCCAGGTAGCGCAGCTCCATTTCTGCTCTGCAGCCAGAGGGACAGATTCAGAAAGAGGACAGGGTGTCAGCAGCCTTTACCACCCTGCACTGCAATCTTGTGCTTGCTAAGGTGTGGAGAATTGCAAGATTACACCAGATTAAAGTCAGTGGCCAGGTTCTCCATTTTCACATGGTTAGGCTGCCCTGAAACAAGTTCTTTGAGCAGGCTGAGTACCACACAGAAGAAGGGGCAGATTCGTTTGAAGTTCTCTATGCTAATATTTGGCATTGAATGCAGTGAAGAATAATGTTTATTTAAGGGTAGTAGCAGGAACCATGGGAGGATTTCAGCCTAAAATAATAGACCACAGCAACTTACTTCTTCAAATTTCAAAAGGTGTAATGGCTTGAAGGTGACTGAATTGAGCCTTTGACATAATATTCGCTTTGTCCACTTAAACCCATGGAAAGTCTAATAGTTCAATTTTATAGTTCAGTAGTTTTAAATTAAAAAATACTTTAGCCTTTTGTTCAATAACATTAACATAAAATCCTGGCAGCACTGCAAAATTAACATCCACAGTAATTGGCAGCTTAAGCCAGCTACTTAGAATGCCTCTACACAACATTATTGCTTCTTCCATTTAAGATTATACTTTTCAGAATCTTTTTTGCATAAAAAGGCATGGCTGTCCCACTATCAGCTTCCCTAGGCAAAGATGTTATTTCACTGTATTCACTGTCAATACTTCCTTCTCAGAAGGGATACTAGAACTAATTGTACTGACTGAACACAACAGCATGGCCAAACTTGAAAACATTTCTCCATATTTCCTATGTACTTATTTTCAAAACAACATAAAACCCCCAAGTATTTCTGGCTAAAAATAACTGATTAGTATTAAATTGTGGGAATATTTTCATGCTCAGCTGACAAGTTCCATCAGAAGTTTTAATTACATTGGGAAACAATATTTATTGTCAATTTTACAGGTGAAATCAGAAGGAAAATTTGCTGCCACAATTACCTGAAAAAGTCTAGAATTAAGACCCCTTCCTGGTTACTTTTAATTTTGATAGCCATAAAAATTATCTATCTAGAAGGAAAGGGAGTTGTCACTGGGTCTTGGGTTTGAGTCCGTGGTTCTTTTTTCCTGAGAGCAACAGGGAGGAAGAGATTAACTTCAGCAAGTAATTATTGGAGTGCAGAGGATTGCAAGAGCTACATTTTCATCACCTTATTGACAAGATCCAGCATTTTCCTTCTGTCTGAGATGTTTTAAAGAAAGCATTAAAGATTTTCTTAAGTTAAAATACTTTAAAAATTTTCACAAGGGGAGCTGTAAAAGTAGACACAAAAGAATCTAAAGATTTTAAGAACTATGCCAAGGTTTCTGTAGGTGTTTCAGCCAAGATCTTTCCTTAGTCATATTTGGAAAAAAATGTAGCTCTGCTAGACAGTTATATTGGACAATTAAAATTGTCCTTATTAGAAACATCACCAAACAGGTGATGATTCAGACTTTTTTTTTTTTTTTTGCTCATTTACAATTAAGAATCATAGAATCCCAAGGGTTGGAAGGGACCTCAAAAGATCATATAGTAGTCCAACCCCCCTGCAGGAGCAGGGTAACCTAGAGTACATCACACAGGAACTTATATCCATAAATACCTAGGTTATTTGCATATTGTAGTATCTGACTGTGTAGCTGACATGGACTTTTTCTGGGCACATACTGTTCAGTATGTATCAAAAGTCATAAGGGAATGGGAATACAAACATGGTTGATGTTATGCCACAAATATTCATTACTGTTCTAAGCACCCAAGGAGTTAACACTTCTACATGAAACAGGTTCAGTCCCCAGTTAGAAAAGATGTCATTCCATACCAAAAAGTCCATCCCTTCCACAGCTACAGTCTTTCTAGTCATGACTCACATATTTCTCCACTTTTTCACACTTTTCATAAGATATAAAAATGCTTGGTTTTATATATGACCCTGGCACAGCTCTCTTGAATTATTGGGTATCAGCCTTTGTCCCTAAAGGTGTACTGAAACTGCCCAACGTTTCCCAGAGCCAGATTGGAACCATTCATCCCTTCCCTGCTCCCAGTTCTGGGTGGTGGGATGCCAGCACAACAGGGTCAGGGGAACTTAGATGCATACATGTGTGAGGAACCTATCATAGCTTGCCTGCTTCTCAGACATTTTTCTTTGAATGGCACAAACCTTTAGGATTACCAAATTGCCTTGCTATAAGAAAACTCAGAGCTTGGCATGTCAGAATTAAGTACTTAAAACTATTTTTACATACAGACATGTAGGGAAAAAACATCAGTTTTCTCTTTCCAGAGAGAGCTGCTATAACTTGTTTTCTGCAGTTGTACCTACCTGTGGTCAAGGAACTCACAAGTTGCTGTCTGGAAAAGTTGATAGTGTAGTTGAGGCAATAACAAGAGAAACGATATTGCAAACATCGCCTGGTCCTGCCAACCTACTAGCATATGAAAAATCTGCACTTCAACCCACATGACAAATATAGCTTCAGAATTGCCTATATAGGGGTAGGAAAAGCATTTAAGGTCTACAGTTCATTGACTAGTCTAATTAGGACTTTCAGTAGTGTTTTTGATGCATAAAAGTGCTAACAGACAAAATGGGAGCTTAATCCTGAAAACAAACTTGGTTTATTTCTATGAAGGCAAGATTATCATGCAGGAAGAATTGCAGAAACAACCAGCTCAGTGTTTTGATAACAACCAAAAGTTATCACCCAAATTCAAAAGCATCATTAAAGCACCGATTTCAGATGTCTATTATTGCTGATCATAAAACTGCTCAGCTACATTTTATCATGAATTTCCAGGGTCATGCCTGCATGTAGTATGGAACCGTATGTTTCACTGATAATCTCAGGTACTCTTTCTTCCCATGTAATGTTCAGAAATGCAAGTTTATTTCTTTTCTCTCTTTTGGTTGTATTTTACTGCCTTTTTCATGAAAGTAAGTACAGATTGTTTATTAGGAGCCTTGGTCCTATGTATTCTTTTACAGCACCTCCATACTTTTACATATTCTAAAATAATATGTAAGCTATTTAAAATGGAAAATACATTTTAACTCTTAGGAGTGGAGAATGCAATACTTTACCAGAAAAAGCCAGGTGGTGATCCACCACCAAAAAAAAACGCATCATTTACTCAAGTAAAGCAATGTACTTCTTAAAATCAAAGGGAATCTGGTTTCATTTAATGCTTACATAGGCAAGAATACAAAGATATAAAGGAGCACAAGGTTTTTAAGGAATTACCTAAAATCAATACAGAAAAGACAGATTAAATGTATATACTGGAAAGGCAACATCAAAATTGCTTGCTTTTTTTATATATATACCCTGTATGATGTTCTTTGATGTGCTAAAACTTAACTTGAGGAAGCTTTATATTTCTCATCATTTTCTTGTATTAAAATTAATTCCCCTAAGACAATGACAAATGTTTAATTGGAAAATGTCAACATCAAAAGACCAAACTATACTGCTCTCTGCCAAATGTGTCAATGTTTACTTACTGCTTGAGCTTCTGGCTAAAATTTTATTGTGGGATTGGTTATGAGTGAATATATTCCATGCTTATGAGAGTGAGGAAAATAGATACACTGATTTCTCTCTGACTTCTGTGATTAATTGATTCCTTCAGGGAAAGTAAATATATTTATCACCTTTAGACTGCAAGACTCCTAAAAGAAATTGTTGTATCATAATAATGGATCAGAGAATGCACAAGTAGTCTTCTGTGTTCTGATTTCTATGATCAGGACAAGGCAAGAGAAGTAAGATTAATCTAAGATTAGCAGGCATAAAAAGATAAACAGAAGTGCACATCTACTTGGTCACCTTAGTGACACACTTTCCTTATTCCCTTCTCCCAGTAATATTTAGGAGTGTGTACTTTACAGCACTTAAGCATGGTTTCAGTGAGTAGACAGGAAAATTAGAGAATCCATATATCTGGTCCCAGTTTTCTCAACCAATCCCTGTACAAGATTGGCCCTGCATCCCAGGGGCAATCTATTACCTCTAAAATGCTTCTCTAAGACAAACCAGGTGAATCAGCCTCCAAGGACAGCCACATCTCTCCATTTCATACAACACGAGCATAGGGTGACCCATAAGTATTTTCATACAGCTTTCAACAACTAGAGGTGACTGACATAAAACCCATGCACAAGCTTTTATAACATAGACATTTTTCCTTGCAGAAATGCAGATCTGAGAACAGGCATGCCCTGGAAAGCACCAATCATGTGGCTGGAAGCCAAGCTTCCACAACTACTTTCAAGGGTCCTGCTCAGCTTCACACAACCAAGTGTTTTAACTGCTGAATAGAAAACAGTTAAAATGTTATTTATTGGAACAGACCATGATATAATGTGATTATAAAGCGCTCCACAAAAGGAAAATTCCATATATGTCTGTTGAATTTAAACAAATTAAAGGAACACACAAAAAATAATAGTTTTGAACTTGAGTCCTCATTATGGAAAATGCCCCTATTTGAGAGAATATTTAAACAGATGTTTAATATTAGGTCTTTGATTAAATACCATTGAGATGAATGGGATTCAGATGCATGCTTAGATTTAGTCTTGTGCACAAGGTCTTCCTGAATAGGAATTGATTCAGCACGCACTGAAGAGCTTCCCTGAACTGTTTTAAGCCCTGGCTCAAAGACCCTAAATGGTGACATTATTAAAAGAGAGCAAAAAATACAAACCCAGAAATGTTACTATTAGAGACATTCATCTAAGCAAGAGAAATGTTCTGTGGTCTACATTAACTTCAGGCAAACATCCTAGAAATCCAGTGGGGATTTTTTCAATGTTCAAGGTTGAGAAATAGCTCAACTGTTTCAGTCAGCTGAAAACAAGACATAACTGCTGCATAACTGCTCTCATCCTAAAAAAAAAAAACAAACCAAAAAAAAAACCCACCCCACCAAACATGCTTTAAGAATAATACTCTTTATTACAAGTAAATGAGGTTCTTTAGCAGTACTTTTGTCTATGTCCACCTAGCTACTGCAGTAACAAGTCTATTTTTTTCATCCTAATTATTCCCATAAGTGATGCTGAGGTACAACCAAAAATACTTCCAATGCATCATAACCACAACTGCTTACTAAACTTAGAAGACTAGTCAAATGAAATCCATACCAACTCCATAAAGCTTCAGGCTCTGCATGTTAACCAATGGCAGCAGAATCTAACTGCAAAGCTTTCATTGAGGATGCCATAAAATATGACTTAGGATAGCTGTGAGTTAAGGTTTAATTTTGGAAAACAAACTCATCAAGTGTTTAACTCCCATATAAATTAGTAGGATACTATATAAGCAACATTTTTAAGGATATATTTGAAATATTTCCATTGCTTTATATCAGTACATTGGAATTTGATTCAAAGCCAGTCAAGATCCCTTCAGCGTGGTCACTGAAATTTTAATTAGTATATTAGACTGTGACTTTTACTGGTACTGAACAATTTAGTATAGTAAAAATAATGAAGAAACTAATCATTCGGAAAGGGCTTTATAGATACAAAAGCTATTTATATTAAGCATATAAAACAGAATCTGAGTCTTTATTGGATGATTACAAACCTAGTGAAGTATCTAAAGAGTAAGCAGTTTTCTTTATAAGGTAATTGTCATTTTGAAATCATCTTAAAACCTCAGTCCACGTTACATCTTTCAGTAGTCAATCCATGGTATTTATCTAGCCTTTCTGCAACAATATCCTCTCTTGCTGCCCCACTAAACCCCTGGTGTTTGGCAGATTTGTTCTATTTTACTTAATATTATAAAAACCCTTTGTAATAAAAGGGTTCTGAATTATTTACTGGAAAATGACATACAACACAATATGTACAAATCTTAGCTCTTTTAATGGCACTGACACAAGAAAATAATCTGAATGCAACACAACTATATGTGTTCCAGAATGTTTCTGGGGCAGGCATAATTCTGGTTTTGTTGTAAGATAATTTGTGTAATTTTTACAAGCTTGATATGAAAATCACTGATATTCCACTACAGCTATCATATGGTTAAGCTACTAACACATGACAGTCATTTTGATTGGAATATATCCAAGTCACTTTTATAAACAAAGATTATATCTCTTTCTCTAATCCTTTATACTGAGACTCTTTAAGAACTGAAAGGGTGACTGAATTCATGCAGAACATATAGTAGCAATGTGAACCATAAGATAAGTAAGCCACATTTTTACTTGATGAATAGATAGGATTCATGTAATAGAAAATTTAAACTACTGAAAAAAGTCAATAATGTAACCATTGAAGATGATGGAGTTGAAAGCCTATTCCTTCAATGACGTTTAAACAAAAGCTAAAATGATATAAGACTGCAATATATATCACGCTACTTTGCATATTTTAAATGCATGCCATGTACTGTGTTCACAAAAAGTACTAATAAAAATTAAGTAACTGTAAGAAATCCAAATGCAGTGTTTTTCTAAAAAAATCAAAACAGGAACAAACAAAATACTGGAAGATAATTCTATACTTTCATTACATTGTTCTCAGCAATCATCTTAAATTTCTTCCTGCACAGTTAAAATAAATTAGAGCACCATCACCCTCATGGCCTTCTGGTGCAGCCAGCCAGGCCTGAGTGCATTTCTGCCTTTAATTAAGTATGGATAGATAATGTCCTTTGTTCTTTTTCTGATCTGTTTGACACCTGCTGTCTTTGTAATCAGGGAGATGAGTGAGGAAGTTCCAGCAGAGAGGCTTTTAGTCAGAAGCAACACCTGGGTCCCCGTCTGCGCCTTCACATCAAGTAACACTGTCCTGCACCGACAGCACAAGAGATGGAAAGCTGAATGAGTGGTGAGCTTTCAGCTCCAGATATAATATAGGCTCAATGGGCTACTGTTGAAATTAATGGCAAAACTCAAGCCATATGCTAACCCCTTCTTCCGCTAAAGTGATGGAAAAACTACTTTTTTTTTTCCCCTCATTTATTTTAGGATGATTTATGAGGGAATGCTGTTGCATTCCACTTACAGCAAGAAGCTATAGCCAAATCTACCAGGTTTTGTAGCCAAGTCTGTCACAATTCCTTACAATGTAATCCTGGCCAAAATCACCATTTCTGTGGACTGTCTTCACTTCAAAGTTATCTTGAGTTATAGTAGTCCTTGCATCAAGTTTCTTCCATGCAGCAAATGCCTCAGTTTAGCAAGGTAATATGTTTAAGACAAGCTCACTTTCCACAGAGGGTATGGGCTAAAACTCATGTTAATGTGCCAGACCTTTAAGAGGTTATTTCTGCCTGATTGGGTTTTAATGAAACCTCACATTTACCGTGCAAATTCAGACCTGCTGCACAAATCAGAGCCATAGGGCATGGGGAAATAACCTATAGAGCAAATCAGCATACAGTATCTGCAAAAAGCTGTGGGTTTTACCCTGCAGGTCTCAGAAGCTTCACTAGTGGCCATAGTCCCATTATGAAGACTGGTAGTATTTCATGCTGACATTATTTTCACTCAGACTATTTTTGCTTAAAGAGGAACTATTAATTTGTAAATAAATCCAAGCTAATTGCAGTACAGGTACACATCACAACTGCATTAAACTCCTGTACAAATAAGCACACTGCATTTGGAGATTTGTAGTATGGCTTTGGGTCTCATCAGGGTGAAAGCACAGTTAAAAAAGTATGCTATAGTAACAATACTGTTCCGAGAATAAGTCAGAGCCACGGGTCAAAACTGAGCAGAATGGGTTCTAAATGCTGGCCTCTGAGTACAAATGTAAGTTCAGCTGGTGCAAGCATAACACTAACCACATGCAAGTACCTAGGAACCAGAAAACATTCTGTTGGTTTGGAGAAGGGGTTAACAGTGGTTCCTCTGTAACCTTGATTTGTAAACAACATGTTAAAATGTTGTCAGCACACAGAATTTGTCAACATATTTTGTAGATATTAATTAACTAGTTCTTTCAGTATTGAAAGCATTACATTTTCTTCACAACTGAAGAGAATGAAGCAGAGTAGGTTAATAACTTACAGGGAATGACAGTGAAATAACATGGTAGTTTAGAATATTGTGTTTCCACTTCATGCTTGTGAGCCACAGTCTGCATTTCATGTTTTCTCTGGGGAAAAAAAAAAAATAAAAAATAAAAAAATAAAACTTATAAGAAAATTATATTATTTCTCTAATTTGACATTTTCAGGTGTAATATATCTTTAGGCATTTGCAACGCAGTTCCCTTACTTACCTCATTTTCTTAAGTTTCTTTCCCAATAAATAGTTCATAAATATTCCTAAATGCTGAATACCTCCATGAATAAATTATCACTGCCTACTTAGATTTTTGTACCTTCTGACAATTCCTCAAAATTAACATTTTATTTATTAAGGTTAGTGATTAAGAGAATCCTCTGCCTGTGCATCCTCTTTCAGCTCTAGATGCACCATCATCATTCTGTGTGTGCAAAAATCTCCAGCTATTCCATTTTGAAATGTATTCTCTGTTTTTCCTGGCTTTCTGGATTGCCCAAGTAAAATTATGGCAACTTTCGAAATCTGCTGTAATGCTACAATGCCACCATCTGGTTACAGTCAAGGATCTGATCTCGCAGGTGGTGAAGGTTCTGAGCCTCAAAGAATTCAAGATGACACAATTGATAACATAGGCTGGCTATGGAACAGATGTGTGCACCAAATTGGTCTTGTTTATTGAGGGGTTTTGATTAGCCAGAGATTGAGAGTAGTATTAAAGAGCAAGTAAAGCATCTGCTTTTCCTGCCTTTCCCTTTATTTGCCACATCAGTTCTGCGTAAGAGGCTCTGAATCCTGAATAAATCACACTTATATGTGTGATTGCGCATAGCATTTAAAGAGCTGTTTCCATCCTTCTGATGTCTCCAAAGCCTTCCTCTGGGAGTTCCTTGCTGGGGAAGGCAGGAGCTTGCCCCAGCAATCCCCAGCCCCAGCTCAAATGCAGACCTGCCTCTGTGCAGGGCAAGCAGAATCAGCCCCTGAGCTCTGGAATTCCTACACCAAAAGCTGAAAACTTTTACTGAGGAAATTACCAATATCTTAACCATTGTAAACTCCCTTGTGAAATCACATCATGGGAAGCAATATCACTCTTCTTGGAGGAAAACATAGTGCTTTCTCGCTTTGGAAACAGATGAGCAAGTGGAAAAGAGCAGGAAGATGTTGTGGAAGCACAAAGTGAAAGAAAACCAAGATAAATAGGAAACTACATAATCTTCAAATATCAGTCATAACCAAAAGCAGTGTCTATTTCAGTGTTTAAACCTGACTAGTCAGTATCTGATTTTACATATGTTGAATGCAAGCAGCACTGCAATATTTCTGCTCACTTCTTGCTCTCTTCTAAAATTAGGGTTGGCAGGGAATGCCAAACAGCCACGTTTTACCTCTTGCAACAGAGAGAAAAGGCATTAAGCTGGATTGGAAACATAAATTATAATATGTTTCTGCATTACTATTCTGATTGCTAATCTTAAATCAAAACCATTTGGGCTGCTAAACTGATTTCTGCTGAATGTAAGTAAAATGCAAGATAAAATTGAATAAGCAGGAGGAGCAAGTCATAAGTCAAAGGGCAGCCTCTTTCTTTTCATGGGCTAAACAAAACAGAACAGTATTGTTAAGAATATAAAGGTAGATTAAAGAGTTAACAGTGGTGTCTCACAAAAATGCATTTTTAAAATAAATTTTAGAAGATTAATTCATAAAAGCGTCTGCTCTTGAGAACCACCAAGGAAGAATTGCTAGTTTTCCATGTTTTTATTGGAGAGGGAATGTGTCTAAAGAGCAGTGTATATAGAGCCTGGTACATGGTATAACAGAACTGTAAAGTTACATCTAACAGAAAAGTAAAAGCAGGAGATGAAAGGGTGAGGAAGATGCTATTTTTCTATCAAAGCTACCAAAGGTACCAAAGGACAGAGAAGAAGTTTGTTCAGTTTCATATCTAAAACCAAAATAATTATTATTCCTGGGATCTAAATGAACTTGCTATAATTAGATGTATAATACAAAATGAGCAAAACATAGATTTGCACCTAAAATATTAAACAGCAGAAGGCAAATTTATCTTCGGACCCATGAACATCTCAGACATAAAGGTGTAAAACCACAGCTTTTTCAATGGGGCATGGTTTGCACTATGTAGGTGAGAATATTTGGGCCAATCATTTCTTGAAATAGATGTGTAAGACTCATATCTGCTGCCTTACCAAAACATGCAACCTTTTCAGCTTTTATACTTCTGTCGGGACCATGTTAATCCCACTCCATCACAATGGTACCTACTTGCACAGCCACCATGGACCCAGTGATTTGAAAAATGTTAGTGTGTGCATTTTAAATGAAAGTAAAGGCAGAATTTATAAAAAAATATCACTTTTCTTGAAGAAATATCGTTGATATTATTATTTCCATGCTTCCCATTTCTGAACAGACAATTTCATTGCCTGACACAGACACACTACACAATACGAGATTCTCTACCTGCCTTTTCAGAGGGGTACAGGTCTTAAGGGCATCCACCAGCCCCATGTGGCTAGTTATGACAGGGGACCTTAAATAGAAACCTATCTTTAGGCAATTGAATAAAGCCCTGAATATTACAGAACAAAAATCCCTAGTGATCAACCACAGGCCAGTGGTGTGTTCAGAAGACAGGATGGCCTAATTTTCTTTAAATAAAAAAAAAGGAAAAATCACCCAAACTAACATTTTTAAGCTGTACAAAGTTTGGGGAGTTTAATTGCTTTCATGCAGCTTTAAATGTGACAAGAAGCCAAACTGCTGGAGTAGAAGATTCCTTTCACATCATTCTTGAACCAAGTGCAGTCATAAAACAGAAAGACACGAAAGCCAACTACCAGCAATAATTGCAAATGATTACTATTTACAGAGTATTCATCAGCATACACTTCATCAAGGCTGTTATCACAGCTTTCATTTGGAATAAGAGATTGAATTGTGGCATTTCTGATGACACAAATTTACTTTCAAGTCCGTATCATGCTGCAAACAAATGTCTTATTTTCTGCTTTCTGGGTTTCTACATTCTGCTAAATATTTGTTTTATAAGCTACTTTCTCGTTGCATTCACTCTCTCTCACATTATCATTTTCTTCTATATTTCTAGTATCTTTCTCTGCAGATCTCTTTGCATTACCTAGCTGACACTAGTTTTTGTAATAGCTCTTAAGCTGGTACTTAAAGAGCTTTACTGTCAAAACATTTTATGTCCTGTTTCTATCATTAACATCTTTGTTAAACAGCTGTCTGGCCCTGAAAATCCTTGCTAAACAATAATCTGCAAGCACATTCCTACCAAAATCAAATACTTGATTAAACATTCCTTTGGGGAACTACATCCTCCTAAGTGAAAAATATTTCGTGCTGTCTACATGAAGTTACAATTCTCCCATCATAAGTCTTTGTCATTACTCATATATTTGACTTTAAAATAGTTTGAAATAAGAGGTAATGTGAAGATGTTCAAATCGCTCTTGATTTCTATCAATGTCGGAAGCTATGTCTTGTGAGAACTTCTTAAATGATTCACCGCAACCTAAATAATGCAGCTACATTTTCACATCAAATAAGTCTATAAATTCCACATGCACTGTAATACACGTGTTAATACACTGGTAGTTCTGTTACTCTAAATGGTACAGGTAGGACAGAAAAACCTCCTAGGATATGCTTGCTGAACTAGGGAAAAAAGAGCAATCCAGTGATGAAGATTTTCAGGGGAAAAGAAACATAAGACGAGCTTCTAGCTACAGGCAGATGCCTGAGGAATAGCTATTGGAAAAGGAAACAGGCATCAGGTAGTTGAAAGCAAGACCAATAAAAGCTGAGAACTGAACAGCAGTATTGGGGAAGAGAAAGCAAAGAGGCAAATAATACCTACTGATGAAGGCCCTTCGAACCAAAAGAGGTATCTGGTATGAGCAGGAGGCCCGGAAATCTATTTCTGAACAGCAGTTGAGTGGTAACCTTTGAGCAGGGACCCATGAAATCACCCTCTTCACGCCCTCCTGGAGCTGTTATGTGTGGAAAGGCTAAGACAAAAGGAACTGAGATCGCAGGACATTCATCTCCACAGCTCACCCATTAAAGACTTCACAAAAGCAGCCGAAGAGCAGGAACAAGAAGCCACATAGGACTAACTTACTGAGGCTCTATGTGCTAATTTATAAGCCATCTCCTACTGTTGTGTTGTTCACTGATTTTTGACCTTCTTTCCACCAGTCATCTCTCCAGTGAAGAGCTTTACTATGCTTCTTAATATCTCTAAGGCAGTTTTTCTCATCTTGTACTTTGCAGACTGTTAGTATTCAGAAAGGCAGAATAGTAGTCCACAAACCACTGAACTTCCTCAGGTACCAACCTGCATGGAAATGTGACCAAACATAAGACTGGGAAATCAAGTATTGATTTTCCAAGGCTTAACCAACTTTTCTTGGATGGTAAATAAAAACTTCTGTGGCAAAGGATTTTGCCTGTGCAATCTACATCTCCTAAAGGTCAACTGAAAAATTCTAATCATTTATAATAAAATGAAATAATAAAAATTGTGTTTTCACTTTGGTTATTGCCACAAGAAGTTATGAATAATTTCTTCCTCCTCTTCTGAGATAACTTCTGAAACTGCTCATAGACCGCTATTTTATAAAAATGTCCTAATATGTATTTATTCAAATGTTCTAGCCTGGGACAAAGTTCCTATTTATTTATTCATCTCTTTTTAAACTCGTCCCAAATCCTTTCTTTTGTTTTGTTTAGGCCCCTGCATCAGTACAATATACCATAAAGCATTAGAAGCTTATTACTTGGAGCAAAACCTCTCTTCTGTAAAGTCAGAGCAATCTCTTCTTTTTAAAAAAGGACTGTCTTGTGGAATAACATCTTCCAATGCCATTTAACTGCAACTACATTTTTCCTATTCTGCAAGCACATACTGCTGCAGTAGTCAACAGAATTTCTGTCCACTACAGGACAATAAAGATAGCAGATGTGTAGTCACAAGACCCAAGACCTCTACCAATTAAAGGTCAAAATCTGTCTCACTTCACAGAATACAGCATTTGAGCATGAGGTCTTGTGTATATTTGTCATCTTGTTCAGTCAGAAAGATATGACAACAAATAGCTGGTCAAAAGCTGTCAGGGTCAAACTAAGCTTGATAGAGTGCCCTAGGTCACCTCTGTGATTCCAATAGCAGAAATAGCTGTTATGTCAGTTTCTATTGTAGTCAAATAGTATGTGGCACAGGATAGAACTGTATTCCGCCACTAATTGCTTCTTTGACCTTCCTGTTAACCAAACATTTTGATTAGAAATATGTACTGTGTTATCATGTTCCATGGCAATGTAGCAGCTGCCTCATAATAGATCTGTGGTATTGAACACCTCACCTCACACCAGAGAAATCACAATTAAGGTTGTATTAGAGTTGGAGGTTTTATAAGTAAGTGAAAATACAAGATAATAAAGCACTCTATATAAGGAAGAGCATACTCTAGAGGATCTTAACATTTCAGTGCCCTCGTGGTAAAATTGGAACAGATTTACTTTTTTTTACAGTTTTCAGGGAGGTTTTTTTTAACACTGATTTGGCCTGCAGCTAGGCAAGTAAAAAGAGATGGTTGTGTAAACATTTCAACACTTTCTAGCCAAATGATAATTTCTCACTTCTAGAAAAATATTAAACTCTGCTGGTAAATTTTTAATTTGTCCATAGAAAGGCATAATGAATAAAGCAGCCACTTGTTAGTGTTTTGGAATCCAGAGAAGCAATTTACTAATTATTCCAGTGAACACGAGGAGAGAAAGTTTGGACTCTGAAAACATTCTGACCTCGTCCAAGCACACTTGATAAAACTCAGAATGAGACTGCAGAATGCTAAATCCTGATCTCCAGAAGACTGGTTCTACAGCAAGTTAGATTTTCTGTTTAACAGATCTTTTGTTGTCTCTGTTTTTATAAACACAACACTTTTATGTTCTCTTTTTTTCCACTCATTTTTCTTCTATTTTCTCTTTTTTTTATATAATTTTTCTCTAAAGCACAAGGAGACTTCTAGTCATCCAGTTTACAAGTTTCCACCTATCTTTTTCCATTTTATGTTCCCCATCAAGCATTAGCCTTCTTAGTGTTTAATAATTTTAAAGTGATAACAACACTACACTTTTTAATGGAAAAATTGGGCTTTTTCTTTCTGTGCTTGCAATAGCAAGGACATGGTAATGTGTGAAACAAGACCTTTATTACAAATTTTGACTTTATTTTCACAAAAAAGATTTGGCATAATTGTGTTAGAAGGTATGATTTACAATTTAAAATCAGTCTTTAAAGTTAATTTATTAGCAACTATACTGAAAAGAAATGTATTTGAGCAATCCAATTCTCAACACACTTGAGCACATCTGACAGCAAGCAAGTAGACTGAAGCTCTTTTACCCTGAAATTTCTCACATTTACATTTACATGTCTTTCTGTTATTCCACAATATTCCTTTAAAATTTATTACCAGCTGCATTTTGTACAGGTGGTCATATTTTGCTTGGTTGTACTGTTGTGAATATTTTTGACAGCATTTGCTCAGCAAAATACATGTTTTGTTTATGTAAGTGGGTAATGGACTAAAATATGTAACTATTATAACACCCTCATGGGAAGTGCCTGGGGCTGGGGACAGTTGTTCTGCAGGCCACCCTAGACCTGGAAAGAGGTGCAAAGAGCTGCTAGACTTTTAGCTGCTGAAAGCCCTGAACCATTATGCTGTTGTGGTCCAATATGGTGACTTCATTATCCCACACACAGTGAGGAAACTATTTAAGCAACCCTGTTTCAGAATCACTGAGGAACATTTTATTAATTTCCTTTGTGCAAAGTGTTTACCTCTGTGCCTTCACAAATTGCTTTCCTGGCCCTAGGAACCTTTGCAGTTTTAATGAAGGAACAATATCTATCTATCTAAGTTCTTGCATTGTCTTTTTACAAGTCTCAAAGAACAAAAATTAAGAAACAGTAAACACTTTGATTATTTCCCTTGCAAAAAGCTTGTATTGTTCTGATGTTCTTTCAGTTGCTGTCTTAGAAATTACAAACACTGAAAGTTAAGCTGTGGAAAAGCACCCTTGCTGTTGCTGCCTGTTTGTGGGCACAACCCTAATTTTTATAATCCTGATGCTAACTGAATTCTAAGATAGGAAAAGGTAGAAATTATTTAAATAATTTAAAAAAAAATACAAAACCAACGAAATCCAGCACTCAAAACTCAAAACAAGGCCTTGATTCTGAAAAAGACTTTCAGACACATTTAACTTTACATCTTACCATCTTTGTATCTTAACATCTGATTAATCCCAGAGTAAAACCACACTGAAACCATTAATTTGCTATAGATAGAAATCAGATGTACCTCAAAATCAGCTGAAATAAGCACTAAATCACATCATCCACACATTTTCTTACTTGAGCCTTGCTGTTAGATACGAATTATTCCATCATTTCAGAAGTGGTCAGTGCATTTAAGAAACACTTTAAGGTGTACACATGTTTAATTAGGTGGAAAATGTATAGATCAATTAGAAGGTAAGATGGCAAATGTATTAAGGGATTGTCCAGGCCTTGCTTCAGGGAGCACTAACATGATGTTGTGTATCCATATACCTAGCATAAATCTCCCTTTAGAGCACTTCTGGACTACCACAATAGGAACAAGTAATAGCAATGATGCTAGAAAAGGCAGTAGAGGGCAAGAAGGAAATGAAGGGAGCTGCTGGTTCAGAAATACATACATGCAAGATCCACTGTTATTAAGGAAAGTATCTGGAGATACACAGAAGTACAGTTAAATTTTGATAACAATCCCCATGTGTCTTAAAGATGGAAAATGGTAAACTGAAGCTCTCCCTAGGGTCTTTCTCTGCTTAATCTTGATCCAGGGTAACCAGTACACGCATCATTGTTTTAAGTTTGCTGTTAATTCAGGACATAAGAAAAGATGAAGCCACTTGGCCATGTAACAACACAAGTAACCGGAGACACCAGGGAAAACTTGAACCATTTGTAGGATAAAGAATTACACAGAGGGGTAACATATCAGCATTAGAAGAGATTTCTATTAATTCAGTAGAAACTGAAATCGTTATGTGGCTCTAAGAAGCTTATTTTTGCCCTTGTCCAGAATATTTTAGCAACCTGTGGTTACTCGAGATAAAAGATTGGTATTAAAGTGCCTATAATTGAAGTACAGCCATAATCTTATGTGCAAATTGCTGGTGAAATCTTACTAAGTTCCTGCCTCTTCTACTTACACTTCATTAAGGAACAGTCACAGAAGCTATCTAAGCTAAACACAAAGTCTTCATAAGGAAAATGTGCAGAAATATACTAGATGTAAGAGTTTCATTTCTTAATATTATTATGTTAGTTTGTGCGACAATTAAATAACCAGAATGACTTTTATTTTAAAACTCTCAAGATCTTGCCAGTGAAAATTCATTCACAAGATGAAGTGTTCTGGAAAAATCACTGCATATAAAATTACCATCATTAGAGAGCTAGAGTTGTCTTATTAATACTAAAATGTATTGTGGTGGGAACAATACACTGAAGAGACATTGTTTTAACGGTCTTTAATCCTGTCATTCATCAGTACACTGAAGTTATTTAATGAACTAGGGTTTTTTTTAAATATCACTCCAATACAAAATGCAACATGCTGCATATAAAATGAAATTCTCTCACACATAGATCAAAAGAAAGTGAATGTAACCTTTGACATGCAGCTTGTTAAGTATTTACTACCAGTGTCCAAATATTGAAATCACTGGTTTTGAACTACCTGTGTTTAACCTACAGTGGTTTGCAAAAAGTAAAAAGAATACTTCTTAGAACAGCAGGATAAAGGAGAGGACATATTACATTATAATGGTAAAACCAAAACATATTATCTGCCATTGTACACATGATGTCTTCTAAAGAATTGAAAATTATCTTCTTTTGTGCTTGTGCTCTAGAACCCATAAAAGTCTTTTGCTTAACCTGGATGCAAATTTGGTTTCTCTCTTAGGTAAAATTCTACATTACTTAGAAAAGACAATTAAATCTGCTTGTGTTTTCATAATTCAAGCAATGGCTGTGTCACAATAATAAATGCCAAAATAATAATTTCTCTTTAAAACAATATAACTGTAATACTAAAGCTGTAATGGAAAATAGCAGTAAAGAGCCTTTGTTTGATAAAATGTTGGCTTCTCAGCTAGATCTCACAGTTCAGCTGTTATTCTTCATTTGCTCATTTTCTAACACCAGTCCCCATCCACTGTTTTGCTTCACAAACAAATTCATCACCCCTCTTCTACTATCTTTTTCTCACCTTTCTAAACGGTAGTTGTACCTGACTCCATAGCGCAACCAAATCGATGCAGCCCCTAATAGAATCTAAGCAGTAATCCTGGAATTAATAGCCTACACATGTAACCAGCTGATTGACTGTGTCCATCCACCAAGAACAGACATCTCTCTAGTCAACTGAATCTAGCACAGAAATAAGATACTTATTTTGCATTAATCACTTCCAAGTCATTGGGGCATCACAATCAGGTCAGTCAGTTACCTCAATCAATTGCAAAACAAATTTTACGCAGTCAGTAGAGAATAGATGGATAAGAAGGAACATATGATGTGCATGTAGAGGCTAGGTCTTGTTATTTCATATGAACAGGCAGAAAATTTACTTTTAAATATTTAACTCAGGTATTTTTTGTGCCTTTTTATAGAAGATGAAAATTACTGTAAATGCTTCTGCTCTACTATTGTTCACATTTAGATATGCTATGAAGGAAGAAAATTATTGCAGGTGAAGTTACAACTTACAGCTTTTCCTCTTTGGCAATGTGGGCGAGTGTGTTTTACAACAAAAGGAGTTTCACGGTCCATGTCCTGCCCCTTCTCCCCATCAGCTGGATCCTGAGACAGGGAGGAATGAAGGCACTTTATGTTTCAGGCAGACCCAAACCTGACCCTTCAGCTGATGACATTTAGCAGATTCTCAAAGCTAGAATGAGCTGAATTTGAAAAATTCTGAACATTCATAATTAAGAAATCATTCATAGCTTACTAGCAACTACAGAAGTAGCTTCTTCTGCATATTGATGTGCTTTTTCATATTAATAATAGTTCACTAAGCCTCTCAATAAAACACACCTTGTCAATCAGTAGTTCTGTACTGCATGTAAGAAGCAGGTTTACAAGATATTTAATGCAATAAAAATAGGCTTAACTAACATTTAGTTAACTGGTTTGTCCATTGGTTTTGCTTATCAGTATTTAATGCATATACTTATAATCTATGAATACGTTCATTCATTAATACAAGAAACTACATGGTTTTAATTAAACCATAGTGCAGTTCACTGCTTTACATATTTTCTTTTCACTCATCTCATAAATGAATGTTAATTAGTATATGAAAGTATAGGATATCATAACATCGACCTTTAATCCATTTTCAGAAATGAATATTGGTTCAGTGGCAAGATCAGCTGCAGTGAAATTCGTGTAAATCATCTAAACTAGTGAACAAAATCAGTTCATTAATCCTTCCTGACAGGTTAATTTCATTCGATTTCTAAGTTGTCAAGTTAGAACATGGAACAAATAATCAAAAACCTTTAAATCAAATATACCAAATCAAGACTAATTGAATATGCTTAAAGTATGTCAATAACTAGATTCATTTTTCAAAATCTAATAGGAAAGCTTGTTAAACTGTAAAAATACATGCCCTGCTAAGTCTGAGAAGGAAGGAAAAATGTTTGCACAGCA
Source organism: Melopsittacus undulatus (assembly GCF_012275295.1). Taxonomy (NCBI): domain Eukaryota; kingdom Metazoa; phylum Chordata; class Aves; order Psittaciformes; family Psittaculidae; genus Melopsittacus; species Melopsittacus undulatus. Next base: position 22,036,671 of record NC_047531.1, on the reverse strand, counting down.
ATTTTATTTTTTGTTAACTGTATTCCCTGGTTGTTTGACCCAATGTTCACAATGCAAATACATACAGAATCATAGAATCACAGAATAGTTAGGATTGGAAAGGACCTCAAGATCATCTAGTTCCAACCCCCCTGCCATGGGCAGGGACACCTTACACTAAACCATATCACCCAAGGCTTCATCCAACCTGGCCTTGAACACCGCCAGGGATGGAGCATTCACAACTTCCCTGGGCAACCCATTTCAGCACCTCACCACCCTAACAGTAAAGAATTTCTTCCTTAGATCCAATCTAAACTTCCCCTATTTAAGTTTGAACCCTTTACCCCTTGTCCTATCACTACAGTCCCTAATGAATAGTCCCTCACCAGCATCCCTACAGGCCCCCTTCAGATACTGGAAGGCTGCTATGAGGTCTCCATGCAGCCTTCTCTTCTCCAGGCTGAACAGCCCCCAACTTTCTCAGCCTATCTTCATATGGGAGGTGCTCCAGTCCCCTGATCATCCTCGTGGACTTGTTCCAACAGTTCCATGTCCTTTTTATGTTGAGGACACCAGAACTGCACACAATACTCCAAGTGAGGTCTCACAAGAGCAGAGGGGCAGGATCACCTCATACATCTCATACATACAGACATCTTTCATATGCACTATGTGTGTATACCAAACAGCTATGTAAAGTACTGAGTACAGTACAACTGTTTCATGAATTAAGAGCTCCCAAATTTTATATTCTGTATAATTACTCTGTTTTACAGAATCACACATTTCTGCCCAGACCATTAATTTGTCTAGAATTTGAAATGTCTTTCTTAGGAAATGGAACTGGCTTTCAAATTACACTGAAGATTAATAACTATTAGTAAATTGAACAGGGCATAAATTTTGAAGTATTTGATCTCCATTCTTAGATCTGATGTAAAAATTATTTTGCCACTTAATCACTGATTGCAAGTTCAAGAAAATTCACTCAAAGGCCTGCTCAAGACATTGGCCAAATATTGCAGTTTTGTTTATGCTATGAAAGATTTACTAGTATCAGTGTCGTGGTTTATGCCCAGCTAGCAACCCAGAACCACTCAGCCTCTCGCTCACTCCCCCTCTTTCTCCCCCCCTCACAGAGGGATGGGGAAGACAATCTAAAGGATGTGACTCCCATGGGTTGAGATAAGAACAGTCCAGTAACTAAGGTATAACACAAACCACTACTGCTACCACCGATAATAATAATAAGGGAAATAACAAGCGAAGAGAATACAACCACTCACCACCCGCCGACCGGTACACAGCCTGACCTGAGCAGTGATCTCACCCTTCCAAGTAACTGCCGCCAGTTTACATCCTGGGCATGACGTGCTATGGTACAGAATGCCTCTTTGGTTAGTTTGGGTTAGGTGCCCTGTCTCTGCTTCCTCCTGGCTTCCCCTGCTCCCTGGCAGAGCATGAGACTCAGAAAGTCTTTGGTCAGACTAAACATTACTGAGCAACAAGTAAAACCATCAGTGTTATCAGTGCTGTTCCCAGGCTGAAAGTCAAAAGCACAGCACTGCACCAACTACGAAGGAGAAAAAAGACTGCTACTGCTGAACCCAGGACAATCAGTAATGATCTCAGTCCTACTGCTGTGTGAGGGTTGTCACCCATTACATGGAAACACTGGGTGGAGCAGTTTTAAATAAAGACTTCCAAATCTAGGAGCCTACTTGAGCCACTGTCAGTTTAGATATAGAGCTTTATTCTGCTGCCTAGACATAGTCCTTCAGCCAGAAAATACAGTACTGTAACAGCTCATGCGCTGAAAGAACTTTTCTGCTTCTTCTCATTGCAAAGCAATCAAGTTACTAGTCTGGACTCTGTTGTCACACCCTAGCTCTGCTCACCCTCCTCGAGTGCTATAGGACAGCGCCCTTCAATGATGGGACAGCCAGAGATGGGCTCATCTGCAGCACCTGGCTTGCACCCCCTGGCAGAGCTGCCCTGCCTCTGCTGCTCCTCCACAGATGTAGTCTGTATATCTTAACTGCATTATTAGCTTCATCCCCATAAATTATTTAAATTGAATGGTTTGTATTATTGGCAGAAGCATGTCATCTAATTGGACCAGCATTTGCTGTGGTCTTATTTTACTTGGACTGGTAACAAATTCTTGGATACATATATAGAGTGTGCTCTTTTTTTTTTTTTTTATTTGTTCACAAATCACAAATTTGGATGTGACAAGACATTTAGGGTACCTCAAGACTTTGAGTAACAGGCCACATGGGACCTACAGAAAGTGTTCTGGATTCTTCTGGCATAGCAACTGAAAGCCAGGCAAGACGCCCTAATGAATTCCAAGCTGATTTAGATATATATTTATGGGGGAAAGCAGTGCAGTATCAAAGGTCTATTTCAGTATGACCTGAATCTTTTTCTATGTTCCATTGATTAGCTGCCCAGAGACTACAGTGAGAGCTCAGACATCTAACCTATATGTAAATGCCTTGTAGACTCCTACTATTTTATGCTTTCATCTGGAGCAGAATCTTACCCTTTGCATCTGTCATACTTGCATTGACACAAACTGGGAAATACTAGAGCCAAGAGTATATGCATCAGTGACTTTTTCTCTTGAGGTCCAGAGGAGCTAGAGGGCATAAACCTGAACTGGAGTCTGTGGAGGTGAAAACCTCCTTGGTTCCATTTGTCTTTGTTCTCTGTCTCCAGAGATCTGTTCAAATGTGTCTACACCACAGCATTTTAATGAGTTTAAATGAGGCTGCAGGCTTTTCTTAGTCTCTGTATACAGGAGTTGGATTCATGGCAAGTAAATAATTAATCAGTGTTACCCTGCAATTAACCAAATAATAGCAGATATTACCGTAAAATAAATGAACTCATTTCAGATTGTATTTTCTTTTATGGCAATCCAAACAGTTACATATCTGTTTCTCTAAGTACTTATATTTTTAAATCAAAACAAATGTAAATCACTTGTCAAGCTGAGTTATTCCAGGAAGGTAACTGACCGACTGACTTTATTGATATAATTGTTCTGTTCTGCACAATTTTCTTTACTTTCTTACCGAAAGAGTTTATTCGCAGCATCCATTTTAGGCAGCTAAAAACTGAAAATAAATACGATTAAAGTAAATGGCAAATTTATTCTGTTTTGTTCTTCAAATGCTCTAGATTTCACTTAGTCTTATTTCCATATTCCTGTAGTCTACAGGTTTATAGAATCTTAGACTCATAGAATCATAGAATAGTTAGGGTTGGAAAGGACCTTAAGATCATTTAGTTCCAACCCCCTTGCCGTGGGCAGGGACACCTTACACTAAACCATGTCACCCAAGACTTCATCCAACCTGGCCAGGGATGGAGCATTCATAAGCCTGAGAAGGAAGGAAAAACATTTGCACAGCAATTTTATTTTTTGTTAACTGTATTCCCTGGTTGTGTGACCCAATGTTCACAATGCAAATACATATAGAATCATAGAATCACAGAATAGTTAGGATTGGAAAGGACCTTAAGATCATCTAGTTCCAACCCCCCTGCCATGGGCAGGGACACCTCACACTAAACCATGTCACCCAAGGCTTCATCCAACCTGGCCTTGAACACTGCCAGGGATGGAGCATTCACAACTTCCCTGGGCAACCCATTCTAGTACCTCAACATCCTCACACTAAAGAATTTCTTCCTTAGATCCAATCTAAACCTCTGCTGTTTAAGTTTGAACCTGTTACCCCTTGTCCTATCACTACAGTCCCTAATGAATAGTCCCTCACCAGCATCCCTGTAGGCCCCCTTCAGATACTGGAAGGCTGCTATGAGGTCTCCACGCAGCCTTCTCTTCTCCAGGCTGAACAGTCCCAACTTTCTCAGCCTGTCTTCATATGGGAGGTGCTCCAGTCCCCTGATCATCCTCGTGGCCCTCCTCTGGACTTGTTCCAACAGTTCCATGTCCTTTTTATGTTGAGGACACCAGAACTGCACACAATACTCCAAGTGAGGTCTCACAAGAGCAGAGTAGAGGGGCAGGATCACCTCCTTCTACCTGCTGGTCACGCTTCTTTTGATGCAGCCCAGGATACGGTTGGCTTTCTGGGCTGCGAGCGCACACTGAAGCTGGCTCATGTTCATTTTCTCATCGACCAACACTCCCAAGTCCTTCTCCACAGATCTGCTCTGAATCTCTTTGTGCTCAACCTGTAGCTGTGCCTGGGATTGCTCCAACCCAGGTGTAGGACCTTGCACTTGTCATGGTTAAACTTCATGAAGTTGGCATCAACCCACCTCACAAGCGTGTCAAGGTCCCTCTGGATGGCATCTGCATCTGAAAACATAACATATATAATATATATTACAGTATAATATATACAATACATGTAATCTGTGATGTCTAAATGTTTAGCATTTGAAAATAATTTTGTACTTTTGTCTTCCAGGAGTCCCATTGCACAGTTATGTAAATGGCAGTTTTGAATTGATTACTCATTTTAAGAAAATGAAAAATACACTAGTACCCTATTTGAATCATAAATCTAGGAATGCATTAATCAAGAATATGCATGGATTTTCAAGGATTTACATTAAGTGCTCATCTCCCTGGTTATGATATATCAGATTTCAAAGAAATAAAGCCATGTACGAGGCATGCAAATGTTTTGAGCCACTAACATCCACCTGTGGCCCTGTAAATTATGTTGCTCATTCTTCAGGGATATTCCAATGAAAATTTGAAACAAGTTTTTAAAATAATCTGTATTTAATTAAAATAACGACCTCTACATAAAAAGTGTCATAGAGTTTGTGTTCTTGTCCCATACACATCCACTCAGTGATGACTAATGTTGGTGATCTACTGTGTAGGTGCCATTTTTTGGCCATGCCATGGTGGCTGGCTGAACGCTAGCATAGTGCACCCCCACACTTAACACAGCAGGGAACTAGAGCTCAGGATGTGTTAGAGGTTAATAAAGGCCTGGAAGGCACAAACCCTGTTGCATCCAATGTCACACATATCCCTGTTTCAACCTTTCAGATATTTAGATTTCTTGCTCTGAATTTCTTGCAATAGTGGGATTTTCTTCTGGGATCATTACAGCTTTCTTACCATATCTATATGGTAAAGCTTCCAATATATATCCTAATATATAAGTCCAGCTTTACAAACTGCATCTGGAAATACAATATATATGCATAAATGTGTGCACATACACAGGAAATACCTACAAAGAGGTGAGTATAAGAATATATGTTTAATAATGTTAGATTATGGAAACTTATTTTCTTCAAATGAGAATTTTATCTTACTGAACAGATTTAGGGTTAAAGACATTTCATTTTCATGACATCCCTTTAAGAGCATCAGGCACATTCCAATACATTGCTGACGGAGTGCGTTATCTTTTCAACTTGCGTTTTGCACAACACAGGGCAGCTTTTGATAGAAAACTGCATGAATGCATTCAAGCAAAAAAAATGACAAGTCAAATATCAAAAATAACATTTTGTATCCCAAAATTAATAAAGGCATATCTTCAGAATCTTACTGAAGGTAGTAATTCAAACTACAGTGAAATTAAGAATATATTTCCAAATTGTGTTCATTCTAAATGTATGTATATAGAATCATAGAATCACAGAATAGTTAGGATTGGAAAGGACCTCAAGATCATCTAGTTCCAACCCCCCCGCCATGGGCAGGGACACCTCACACTAAACCATATCACCCAAAGCTTCATCCAACCTGGTCTTGAACACTGCCAGGGATGGAGCATTCACAACCTCCCTGGGCAACTGTCGTGGTTTAAACCAAGTCCCCCAACTCCTGGAGAGTTAGGAAGGAGAATCCGAGGAATGTAGCCCCCACGGATTGAGATAAGAACGGTTTAATAGCTAAGGCATAACACAATAATAATGATACAGCCAATAACAAGCGAAAAGAATGCAACACCCCGCCAGCCACCGACCCATAACTCACTCCACCCTGCCCGGCTGAGCACCGCGTGCTCCCTCCTCCATTTTCCTCTAGAGCTCTATCTCTCCTGCTCTCTCTCTCCCAGTATGCATCCTGGGCATCATGTGCTATGGTATGGAATACCTCATTGCCTAGCCTGGGTCAGGTGTCCTGTCTCTCCTTCCTCCCGGACTCCCCTCCTCCCCGGCAGAACAGGTGCCTTGAACAAAAGGCACTTGAACAAAAACAAAGGCCTTGAACAAAAACCCCCTCAAAACATGCTCACTATCAAGCAACTATTCCCAGCCCAGAAGTCAAAACACAGCACTGCACCAGCTACAAGAAGGAGAAAAATGACTGCCACGGCTGAACCCATGACAGCAACCCATTTCAGCACCTCACCACCCTAACAGTAAAGAATTTCTTCCTTAGATCCATTCTAAACCTCTGCTGTTTAAGTTTGAACCCATTACCCCTTGTCCTATTACTACAGTCCCTAATGAATAGTCCCTCACCAGCATCCTTGTAGGCCCCTTCAGATACTGGAAGGCTGCTATGAGGTCTCCATGCAGCCTTCTCTTCTCCAGGCTGAACAGACCCAACTTTCTCAGCCTGTCTTCATACAGGAGGTGCTCCAGTCCCCTGATCATCCTCGTGGCCCTCCTCTGGACTTGTTCTAACAGTTCCATGTCCTTTTTTATGTTGAGGACACCAGATCTGCACACAATACTCCAAGTGAGGTCTCACAAGAGCAGAGTAGAGGGGCAGGATCACCTCCTTCTACCTGCTGGTCACGCTCCTTTTGATGCAGCCCAGGATATGGTTGGCTTTCTGGGCTGTGAGTGCACACTGAAGCTGGCTCATGTTCATTTTCTCTTCAACCAACAGCCCCAAGTCCTTCTCCACAGATCTGCTCTGAATCTCTTTGTGCCCAACCTGTAGCTGTGCCTGGGATTGCTCCAACCCAGGTGTAGGACCTTGCACTTGTCATGGTTAAACTTCATGAGGTTGGCATAAGCCCACCTCACAGGTGTGTCAAGGCCCCTCTGAATGGCATTCCTTCCCTCCAGCGTATCAACAGAACCACACAGCTTGGTGTCATCGGCAAACTTGCTGCCGATGCGAATGTACCGATGTCGATAACTTATATGCAAATGATAATCACTATAAAATCCAAAGGGAAAAAAGAAAAGTTTAGAATTTATAACTCTTAATTAAAAATCTCTGTGAGGAAAAAATCTTTTAATGAACTAATAAGTATACAACAGTTATAAATATGTATATGACAGTTGTAAATAAGACCAGATTTGCCTGAATAATGCTTCCATAATCTCTTTAGAAAGAAGCTAATAATAAATCAAACTCACATTTCACATATGTCATATTAGAAAGTTAAAGTTATACTTTATAATAAGGCAATGCATTTTCTCATTATTATGAATTTTGGTATTTATGTTTCTAGTTTCTCTTTTATGTTTTGAAATCTTTTTTGCTTCTTCAATCCAAAATTCTTAGCCTAAAAAGAAAGAAAATTAAACATTCCAGAACCTTTTAGATGTTTTGCTGTAAAAAGGATTGATAAAGGAGTGAAAACCCGGATAAGAACTGCTGTGTTTGAATAATCAACTGTGAGTATCTATAGGCAAAATACTGGAATATCCTGAGCCTGCATAATTATATTTTGTGTAGGCATGAAGACATCCATCCAACACAAGCGGTAAAAGCACTAGCACAAATAAAAATGTTCCACTCTCACTCAGGTCTGCCCTGACAGAATTCAGACTTCAGTGGAATTACAGCTTCTTCCAGTGCTTGCAATGCTCATACTCTTCATAGCAGTCCAAGGAACTCTGTACCTAATGTGTGATGAGTTCAGCACACATTGCCTATAGTGAAGTCTAGTGACCTGACTGTAAAACACTGCTGTAAAAACAATGCTATCAGTTCTTGACACACTGAGGACAATATTGTATCACACACCATTTTACCTGTGAGCTGTATCTACAAGCTGAGTGAATAATAGGACACGACACTGATGAATCACAAGAACAGAACTACCCCACTAGCCTATGACAAAGTTTTCCTTACAGTACTTATAGGGAGGGAAAGAATCCATAGTCACAGAATACTCAGTATTCAGAGTAATATAGTCTTTCTTCATTAGTGACAAACCCTGAATTATGGAGAAGCAAAGACTCATGGTGCATAACAAGAGGGGTAAGAAGCAAACAGCCTGGACAAGTTCTCAAAACATTTATTTCCTCTGCCTATGCCAAGGCAATGCCTTGGAACTCTGAATAAATCACATTGCACTTACTAGAGTGAAGTCAGATATTCTGTATGAAAAGTATTTAATTTCTAAACATTTTCCAATGCTTTCCTGAGTAAGTGGCAGAACAGAACAACATCTTCCTACAATATGCTCTATTGTTTGTGTAAATCAATTTTGGTATAAGAGCCAAGGGAAATATTTTCAGTAAATTATTCAGCTAATGTAGCTCCTTTTTGTTCATGAGCAAGTGTATTTTTGCAAATTTGTTTCACTTATGTATTTATGCAGTCTCCATTACAATAGGATCAGAGGAAGTCGCAGTCCTTTAGTATACATTTGTCATCATAAAACACTAGTCTACAAAGCAGTACATTTGAAACAGTCTTAGCACATTATCAGTAGTACTAATATATATTTTCCCCATTGGTGGACAACACCACCAATTTACCACATGCTATGCAAACTTAGTGTAATGTAACAGTCCCGAGATCTATTTTAGAGTGAACTGGGCCATTCTTGCACTGTACTGACAAGGTGCTGAATTCTGTACCCAGATATATAGCTCCATCTAGATGGTCTAAGCTCTAGCCTCTAGCAGCCACTCCACAAGAGTGCAGCTTCTTTCATGTAACACCTGAACATCCAGTTCAAATGGCAGTAAATACCTGTGAGCTGGTCTCCATCGACTGTATTAGGATTTTTAACACCTTGATCACGTATAGGCTCCTACAGGTATGCATGCAGCATCTTAATCATAACTCCGCTATCCAAAGTAGGTCTGGGGCATGTTTCTATACATGGAAATATGCTAAATTACTGTCCTTGATCATGTGTTTTTTTCTTTATATTTTCTTGTTTAAGAAACTGATGGGTTCTTATGGTTTGGAAAACAAGCCACTAAAGTGAGTCTAAAAATGGAGACATCCAAAATCAAATCTTCCATCTACAACCGTGTTATCTCCTACTCATATTGAACAACTGGTTATCTCAAATCACTTTATTTCCATTTAAGCCAGACTAGTATGTAGGCCTTACACAAATGAGATAAAGGATCACTCTACTTTCCTTCTTTCCCAAACAGCATATTTTTAGACGGCTGAAGCAATTTTCAAATTTCATATGTTTGCATTTCAGATACACTTGAAATATCAATGTCTGAATTTTTATCTAACTTAAGATATTAAGTAAATAAATGAATAAAAAATAATTTCTGACTGCTTATCCAAGTCCAAACTTGGATGTTTTTCCCAAATCTGTTTTCATTAGCCCAAGCCTCCCTCATAAGAGTGTAGATCAGGTTACAGTAGCCGACAGACAAAAAGTGAAAGAAATCCAGAGGTTTGGATGTATTACAAGAGCGAAGAAGGGATTTGGGAAAGTCTAAAGTTTTAGGAAGGCAAATCCCATTGATATCCATAGAAATTTCTTTCTCAATCCTTCTGATTTTTTTCTGATTAGATTCCAGACAATAAACACAAATTTCTGTTCACAACTTGTGCAAAAGTGCAAAACAAAGAAATTGCAAAACAAAGAAATAAATTTGAAGACTTTGAAGAATTCATGATAGAAAATGTTATGTTAGCAAAATATCATGAAAAGAGGAAAACAGACCCTGAAATTTTAAACAATGAATGACAATGATAAAATTATATTTATGTTTTTTTTAAATTTGCAAGAATCCTGAATAAAGTTTAAGCTCACTTAGACTTTTCTGTATATTTTTATGGAGTTTGTGTTTTACTTGAACTATAATTTTTTGCCATTTTAATGGGAATGATCTGTCCTTTCCCACTTCAGTTTTAGATGTGGTCACCTTGTCTTGGAGACACATCAAATATCCCACAATTTGCAGGACTTTTGAAAGATATGAGGCAGACCTACTGCACTCTGCAGGCCAGAGGTCTTCAAAACTCCTCTCCAAAAAGGGAAGAAATAGCTTTGGAAAACAGCTTTCAATAATAGGCAGGAAGCGTGCACTGGTTTTAAACTGCCTCATCTTAACTCCATTTTAGAATACATGTTCTTAAATTTTTGACACAGAAACCAGTAGAGAAAGAGTCAACACTTTATTTGTAGCTGACCAGTGGATTCTGGTAGTGGATCCTGTGAATAGCTGAGGGTTTATAGTGTGCATCTTTCAAGGCTGTAACCAGTGAAAAGAAAATAAGGACATTAGTAAGAGATGAAATAGTACGGAAATGTAATATCTTTTGTGCAAAGATTTCACTGACAACCATTAGCATTATTATATGTGCCAACCAGGAAATGACTATCATTTTAGATGCTGTTTGACAGCTCTGATTTATTCCTGGAGAACTCAACTTCATTCTCACCAATTAATCAGCAGATCCATAACCAGCCTTAGACACGCCATGTCTATTCACAGGGGATTATCTATAAGCCACTTATTTCACGTCTGTCCATTCAAAGCAGCTGTACTTTGTGCAAGATTAAAGCCTCTCAGCATTACTCTAAAAACAGTCACGAAATACTAAAGCCTTTTTCTCCTGCTGAAAAGCTTGTAGAAAAGAGACAAAATAATTTATTTAGCAAATGTATTTTTCACCAACAGCAAATATATTTTCTATACAGCAAATAGTCTCAGATTCCTTAAGGGAAGCCATTTCCCTTCTTTTTTTCTCCTTCTCTCTCTGTTTTCTCTCTATCCCCCAAAACACACGCACCCACCAGGAGCAACACCAAAGGAATTTATGGATAGCAACAGAAAAATTTGAATCACCACAGCTAACAATATTGATTTTTATTTATAGCATCTTTCACTCCAAAGAAACCTATGGTACCTTAAAAGGCCTATTCCTGTATTAATGAATTATCCCACCTAACTAGCCCTGCTGCGACTTGCTCCTTGGCAGACACACAATAGGATTCACTGATGTTTTTTAACTCTTAAAGACTGAAAGTGGAGAACTTGATAGTCCATCTACTTGAAACTTTAGGTAGATAGATTTTACTTAGCTTCACTAGCATTTGGGAGAGTCATTCATTGATCATGAGATATTCAATGCCTAAGGTCCTTTGCTGTTGCATAATAACCCCAAACCACCTTCAACAACAGTCTTGTATGTCCTAGCCCCTTAAAAATACCTACAGGGCAAAGGATGATACCTTACACTGCAAACTGTGTAGCAAATTTTTCCTGAAAATTCTTTTAGAGCTGTTTAGCAAAGTTTGATAACATTGTCTAAGAAGCTTCCCCAGGGAAAGCCTCACCCATTAATTTGAGTTGGTGAGAGTCACTTCTGGACCCTGGGGCTGATGACCCTCCCAGGTTAGCCCTGGAGCTAAGACAGGGGCTCCTAATAAAGTTCTTAGGGTTCCCTCACCTGTAGTTGTTTCTCTGGGATCATTTGTGTTCATGAAGATGAGCCTTTAATCACATAACCTAGCATGCAGGGGTGGTGTAATTTATCTTGGTTGATCCAAGGAAATTTGTCAGAACAGTAGTTACTCTTACTTTTAAATAAATTCAAATGTAATTTTGAAACAGAGTCTGCATATAGTGCTGCTTTGACATTGGAAACCCTAATGCAGCCCAGGCTAATTTGCACATACTAAGACCCTGTGGACCCAAAACTTTCTTCATAGAAACCAAGGAAGGGCTAGCAAGACTTATGCAGCAAGGGCTGCATAATATGTGATTATATTCTTATTAATTATTTGGTTCTTTCTAAATACTAGTTTATGGGGCTGTCATTACAAGTAAAATACAGCTCCATTTCTGCCTCACATCACTATCACAGTATAACCACTATGTATACACTATAGACGCTGTATTTTAATGCAGAGTAGCCATTTGACTCCTTCATATTCCATACAATTAATATTCTTGGCCCACTGCTCCTGTAATTATGTCCAATGTGTGTGCAGAAGAACTAGTTTGGTTACTGCATTCACATATAACACAGAGAAAAAAAAGTTATTTACCTGTCTGCATCTAATTAGTCACAGTATGTTATTAGCATGTGGATTCCAAAGTGAAGGGATAGAGCAACAACGCTTGTGCCCTTTCACATCCAGAAATGATGATGATGATGATAGTGCACCTGACTACAGCAGAAGAAAGGACAGAGGGCTGATGAACCCATATAGACAGAAGACCTTAAAGAGCTGTGTTTATAAAAAAGTAAGAAGCTTCTCTTTGCTCTTCAAGCATTTGCTTTTATGTTGCATTCTAGTAACTAAAAAGGCACTTGTTAAAGGACAGCAGGCATGTTCTCAAAGTATAAATAGTAAAGCAATTGCAATGTACTTGATCCAAATATAGTGTCCAAACAAACCGTCCTACCACTTTCTTTATATTGAATAAATGTCCCAATGGAAGAAACACTGCATATATTTATAAATTATATACATTAGTGGAAAAGGCACATGGAAATAACTAGAAGGAAATCCCTAAAAATCCGCTACAGAAATAAGTTTTACACCTAAACTTCAATGAAGTGGTTACTTCTGGAGCAAGGGCTTATATTTCCAATTCAGTCAGTGGGGAGCAGCAGAGCAGAGCCCTTGATGGTCACCAAAGGGAGATTTCTGAAGTGATTCCTGTCCAAAGCCACGATCACCAAAATAGCCATTTATGAAATGAATAGTCTGTTAAAATATTTTCACATGTATGCTGACAAATCCAGTGGCAAATAGGAAGAGAGATGAGAACCAGTCAAGCTGTTTCTCCAAGATATTGATGAAAAGAAGGTAAAGAAAGAGGGGAAATCACTCTTTTTGTTTAATACTATTGTGATGTTCACAGCAAAGGGTGAAGGAAATGGATGGTGACAGAATAACTAGATCAACCTCTTCTTACTTGAGATACTTTAAAATTATTGCTAAATACACTGCTTGAAGTTAAAGGTAAGGATGAGATACATCATTCCAGACTGGAATCTCAAAATGTGAGGTGTTTGAACTTTTAAATTCTTTTTTTCAGAGGTAAATCAAAATCATCTCTCTTTCAGCTCTCTTTCTATTTGGAAATGGTCATTTAGGAGCCTATATATATCAGCCTATTGTGATTCCGTGAGATGAGCAAGGTGTGAAGAGCTATGTGCAGCCACAGTGTCCAAAGGTATTTTACTTCACAGATGAGGAATACTGTAATCATTCACCTTTCATCACCATCATACCTGACCACAAATCACCTCACTTAAAGCATTACCTCAAAATATAATCACATCCTGACTTCTATTGGACTAAAATTTGTATTAAAAGAGTTAGATCCCTTAAAAAAACTCAGCTTTTGGATTAACAGGCACACTTCAGGTACTACAGGAAGTTATAGTGTTCAAGATTGTACCAAATAATCCATTAGGAAAATACTTCTTGACAAAAATGTAAACATAAATTATACAACATCATATTATAAAAAATAACAAAAGATTAATAAACAAAATTGTTCATTTAATACAATTGAACTTCTGTGTTAAAGTTATGATTCCTTAAAGTCGGACTCTAAACCAGACAAAATAATTGCAAATGTGTTTCTGGCATAACACAAAATAGATGTTAAGGGTTTAGCAAGTTTTTAGCATGTTTGTTTCTAACAGCTTCAGCAAAGTGTCAAAGTGGAATAAAATCTTGTATTTGATAATCTTTGGTAATAGTAAAAGCTAATATTTTCAAATTATCAAAGAAGATTGCTGATATAACCAATGAAAAGACTCTTAAGAAGAAAATGGCACTCTAAACAAGAAGGTACTTCAGTCACATGAGTAGCTCTGTTGACTTAAATGGAACTAGCCAGGCACATGATTCAGAATTCTTTAAGAAAATCTAAATATATTCCATGTAATTTTTCAGTAGAATTTTAAACAGAAACTAATAAACCACAATGATTTTAGCAGAACCAAAGTTTGCTCCTAATTTGTTGATTCTCTTAAGGGTTTTAAAACTGTCTTCACCTAGTAGTAAATTCAGGTGATACTAATAGGTACTGCTGAGAGGTGAAAAACCACTCAGCTGGCCACAACAGATTTCTCACTGCATTCCCACTTCTTTAGTAGGTCTCTCAGAGCAACTTTCTGTTTGCTTACTTGCCTCTCCTGCATTTAGCAGCTAGCAGAAAGATGTCTATGCACCTTACAAAAATTGTTGGTCATGGCCCTGTGATTAGCAGAATACTGATAGGATCACTTCTGTATACTGCTTTGGATCAATGAAGGGAAGAGGACTAACATAACAGGCATACTGCATCTGTTTGCAAGTAACCTAGGATCACAGTGGAAACTGCATATATTCCCTCGGAGCATTCGCATATATCCTCCAATATATATGGAGGACTACACAGGGCAGCATTCCCCAAAGAAGACAGCTGCCTTAGTTCTTGCAGCCCCTATTGGTATTTCAGAGGTGGGAACAAAACGTGGAGTACATAGAGATACATGGGGTCCCTGCCACAGAAGCGCAGTGAGAATGGAAGAATTTAAGAATCTGAGTTTTTCTATTGTGCAGCTGTACAATCTTTCACTCACAGTTGCACGCAGACCAGTGAGCTCACGAAGGAAGACAGTGAGGGAGCCTGTGCAATAAAAATGTGACAAATAATTGAAAAATTGTTTTACCAGTCAGAGCATCCAAACTTTAGGCTGCATCAAAGATGTAATGGTCTGAAAAAGTGTGAATGGAACAGCAGTTGACAGCTTTTCTGACCCAGCAATAGGAGCACATCAAAATCATGTAGGTAATGCTCCTTGAAACACGGGAAACTGAGATTTCATATCTTCAGGTAATATGTAGAAACCAGTATATACAGTACATAACCACATCCTCCTGGGCAGAGTGTAAAAATACAAACTATCCAATTTCTCTTCAGAAAAGATATTAGAAAGGCTTGCATAAGCTTCTATCTAAATTCTGATCCACAGCTCTCTTCACCACGAATGTATGAATGTTTGCTGTGGTTTAATCAAGCAAATTTTAAAACTACTCTGATTTCAGGTATATCTACCCACAAAAGTTCTTCAGGAAGTCTAAGTAAAAAGAAATCGGCAAAGAAATTAAAAAAAATAAATTTAAAAGTTTACATAAATATTGCTAAGGTATTTTTTTAATCTAATAAAAGTGACTCCTTAGTGGATATTGGTTTGTTGTCAACTGGCACACAAAATGGTAATTCAGCTAATATTTGTATTTTCGTTCATGATAATAATATCTTTAACTAAAACAATGCTCTGACAAAATTGGCAGTGGTGTATTTAAAAAGGGTTTTCTATTCCTTTTGCTTACAAAAAAAGTCCATTTCTTGCTGCTTTTTTTTTTTAATTTATCTCTTTCTAGGAGTTGGATGGGGTTGACTATGTGGAAATAATTATAGCCATTTTCTGACAGACTTGGAAGCATCACACAACTAGTTAACAATAACTTCATTTCTACTCCTCCATTCTATTGTGTCAGTTACTTTGGATGACTTCTTTTAAAACACAGTGGAAAAAATTGTTTTCTGGTGAGTTTCTCTTGATCTATGAGACAACTCAGACTTTTCTGGGGTTTTAGATGTTCAAAATAACTCATGAAAGACAAACTTATGCTAAGGTTTTTCAGTGATTAACAATACCTGTATCATCTTAATACAATTAAACATGCAAGTCTCCTCTTCTGGAGTAATCCAATACTAGAAAAACAAACAAATGAACAAACAGAAACAACATTTCATAGCAATAACAGATGCATGAAAATAGGAAGGTGGGGTGCTGATAAAATTTTATTGCAGTAATATGATATTATCTCCAATGAAATTTTCTCATGCAAATAGATTAAAGAGAGTCTTGTAAACCGACACTCTGAAGAATAAAAGGTTACTATGAAAGCAAAGTTCATTAGCTGGAAAAAATATTGATATAGGCATGTAAACGATAGGTTTAAATAAACAACAGTTATCATCCTTTTTTAGGCATTATGAAGTTTCTTCAGTAATGTTTTTTCCCTTTACATTTCTCCAAGTCTTCACATAAACCTAGAAAAAGTTTCAAGAGATTGTTGTGATAGGGATTTGGTGTTCAGACAAAAGGACAGAATTTGGCAGAAGAATAAGTATTTCAGATCATCTGAATTATTTTAATGAAATATTTCTTCCTTAAAATTATTGCATTTATAAATTATACAGTTCTGTAACACATTATTTTTAATGTACTATGAAATACTAAGAACACATGAGCCAACAAGTCTACAGCAAATGTAGCATTGACTCACAGTTTGATTAAAATTAGAGTTATAATATTGAGAAAAATATAAAATTATCATTGTAAGGGAATCCCATTCGTAGCCTAGTCCTTGACTTAGAATTTTTAAACAGCCTGACATATCCCAAAGGCACAAGTGCTCCAAGAACTATGGCAGTTCTATTACTTTTCCACTTTAATACTTTATTAGAGAACAGTAAGATGGTATGAGTAGTATGAGCATTTCTCTGAGCCAAGCAAGACAAAACAATTTAATTCCTCACAGCAGTCTGGAAACTGTTCTAAAAAAAAAATCCATAAAGTGCTCATTTGAGCAGATTCTGTATTTATGGCTGCTATATTCGTCATATCACTGTGGCATAATTATACACACCCAGACTACTTTGTTATGACACTATTGACCACTGTGCTAATAAGGGTTAGAAAACAATCTGTTACTCTCAAAGTGATGTTGAGCAAGTTACAGTAATTCAAGTTATAAATCATGTTGTAGTGTTCTGAATGCATACAGCCCATGCACTTCAGAAAACAGCTTATACTTTAAGCTTAGACTTTAAGTTATAGTTGATTGACTCAGTAATTATAAAATGGAAATGTATACCACACAGAACTGTAGGTGCATCAGTGCATCTTTTTCTAAAGTGAATCCAAAACACCCTAGCAGAGGGAAAGAAAATTGCCAGATCTTATATTAGCATACTTTTTTTCAGCAGGAAACAAGTTAGTTAAATTCTGGATGAAAAGTAAAGTATGTGTGTGGTTGTTCCCTTCCACAGATGTACAGACAGCTACTCTCTGCAATCACCATTCATCTGCTGAACAGAGAGCAACAACCCCATGCAACACTACAGGCTTGGGGAAGAATGGCTGGAAAGCTGCACAGCAGAAAAGGATATGGACATGTTGGTCAATAGCCAGCTCAATATGAGCCAGCAGTGTGTCTAGATCACCAAGAAGGCCAATAGCATCCTGGCTTGCATCAGAGAAAGTGTGGCCAGCAGCACTAGGGAAGTGATTGTTCACATGTATTCAGCACTGGTGAGGTCGCATCTCAAACACTATTCAGTTTTGGGCTCCTCACTAGAAGAAAAAACACTGAGGTGCTGAAAAGCATCCAAAGGGCAAAGTTGGTGAAGGATCAAGAGAGCAAGTCCCTTGAGGAGTAACTGAGGGAACTGGGGTTATTTAGTGTGTAGAAAAGGAGGGTGAGGGAAGACCTTCGTGTTCTCTACAATTACCCAAAAGGAGGTTGTAGTGAGGTGGGTGTTGGTCTCTTTCCCCAAGTAACAAGCAGCCTGAAAAGAGGAAATGGCTTCATTTACACCAATGGAGGTTTAGATTGAATATTAGGAAAAATTTCTTTGCCAGAAGTGTTGTCAAACATTGGAACAGGCTTCCCAGAGCAGTGTTTGAGTCACTATCCCTGGAGGTATTTAAAAGATGGGTAGATCTGGCACTTAGGGACATGATTTAGTTCTCCACTAATTTTAGCAGTGCTAGGTTAAAAGTCAGACTCAATGATCTTAAAGATCTTTCCCAGCCTAAACGATTGTATGATTCTAAAAGATCAAAAGAGGAAATAGCCCAGCAGAAATAATATTTTAAACTGTTTAAGCTAGCCTAGTCCATTTTTCTGGAAAAGGTTAGGGAGTGTTCACATGAGCAGTGTGCAGGCAGCTGTAAGAGGGCAATCAACTTTGACAGCAGAACAAGGAGCTGAGGGCAATAACCTTTACCACCAGAAAAGCCAGATGGTTTTTCCATGCCACAAGGCTACAGAAACCTCTAGTGCTCCAGGAATGCAAACCTTCAATGAGGACAAATTTTGAGCAGTCAAGAGAAAAAAAAAAACCAAATACTACCAAGTGCTACTGACAAGTAGTAGTCATAATTCATCCTAGCATCAAAAAGGCAGATGGTTCATATAACAAGATAAATCAATAGTATTTGTCATACTTAATGTTGACATTTGTTAAACTTCTCTATATTTGCAGGGCAAAGGTCAGCCAAGCTATGCATATTTCATCTGCTGGACAATGACCTTACCATTTTGCCCTTTTTCAACCCTGACTTTTAAGACTACAGTGAAGAGGTAATCATTATTAAAGAAGGAATAGATATTCATGTGAGCCATAAACTAATTTTTTACTACAATTTGTAACCTAATTCTTCCACTTAACGAGTAATAAGATTCTGGCTCAGTTTTCATCATCTAAAAAGGGGCTTTATGTTTCCTGGGTTTTTATTGATTTGCCAACCTGTCAATCTAGATTGTATGTCTTCAGAAGACCAAGGTTATTCCTGGAAAGTAGCATTCTTTAGTGTTTACCCTGGTCACATCAGGACTGTAAATTCCAGCTGAGGAAACAGTACAGAGTGGTGGAGATTCTCAGGAAGAGCATGATGACCCGATGTGATACGTCATGAACAAGGCAAGGTAATTTCCTTTTGAGATTATTTTTTTCCAGTGGTTGTATCAGTATATGAGCTTGATAACAAAATACTAGTTGTATGTCTTAGTTGCCAAATGAATTATAACTTAGTTTTTGTGCAAGTGACCATAAAACAATATTCTCCAACAGCTGCTAAGAGATTTAGTCCTTTCACTTCAATTACTATTTCACCATTTTTTATTTTCAATACATGATATGAGCTACTGACTTCCTCACTCCATTTCCCCTCTATTCTTGCAGTCAGCGATCTGTCATTCGACCACTTTTACTTTCCTTAATTTTCTTTCTTTAGGTTCCTTTCCCCACCAATTTTGTTCAGCTGCTGACCACTTAATCATCCATCCCTCTTTAATGTGTTTCCAGTTTGCTTCTCCTTTTGTCTCCAACAGCACCTTGCTATGATCAGCCTGGAATTCTGGATTTCATTTCAGATACATGCAGCACAAAGCAAAGTTTTGTGATGGCTGTTTCAATGTTTTGGTAGCTGGGGACTGGTTCTACTAGATGCACAATGCTGTTTGTTCACAATCTGAGTGATTTGAAACTCTCAGCATGCAAAGGCTTGGGTACTGAAATGACAGGAGACTCTGGAAAAAGATAAAAACAAAAGCCTGCTACTCACTGAAGTCAGCATGAATTTCGCTTGTTTCTTCAACTAACATTCACACTGAGTATTTGCTGAAAAAGTCTCAGCTACTGTTTAAATAGTGAAATTAAGGCAGAGCATGACTTAAATTTCTGTTGACTTCTACATAGCCATAGCTACTAAACTAGAGAATTCTGTGAAGAAATGTTCATAGAAAATGAGCTGCTTTATTACTAAATGCTTACTGAAAGCCATACTTGGTGAGATTTAGCATGTTTACATGAAGTATCCCTTTAAGGCTGACCTACAGATTCACAGTTTGGCAACATAAAAACACTAGGCATAGTGCCATATTGTAATAGCCAGGTAGCAGGAACA
Source organism: Melopsittacus undulatus (assembly GCF_012275295.1). Classification (NCBI taxonomy): domain Eukaryota; kingdom Metazoa; phylum Chordata; class Aves; order Psittaciformes; family Psittaculidae; genus Melopsittacus; species Melopsittacus undulatus. The sequence goes on along the minus strand of NC_047531.1, from coordinate 22,016,843 downwards.
TTTTTAAGTGCCTTCCAGAAATGAACACAATACCTATTTGCAATAGTGCAAGTCCTTTTGGATTCACAATAGAGCCAAATTTCCTCCATTTATTTTTTTTTCTGGATGACATGTGCTGAAAAATTAATTAATATACTTCATCTTCTAAAAACAGACATTGTCAAATTTATGAAGATGATTTTTTCTATAATAATTACTGAAACAAAAAACTAATTGACCATGACTAAAGGTCATTTATAACACATTCCTTTTGTGAACCATGCCTGAATCTGACTCCTTAATTTTGCTTATCTGTTGTCCATTCTCTTCATTTGCCACCAGAAAGTTGTTTTAAAATAAGATATTGACCACAGAAGGTTCATGTAACAATCAGTTTATTTACAATAGTTTCCTTCTTACAAACAAGGACTCACACAAGTAGACAAAATTAAAACTAATGTCAGTTAGTTAATCCATGCTTTGACAATTCAAATATGCATATAAGAAGTGACTTTGTCTTTCTGTATGTAGATTTCTTGGATTACCATTTTATTCAGTGTTTTAGAGCACACAGTAATAATAAAATGCATTAGACATGATTCATTTCCAATACTGTCATCTACTTTTTAATAAGTCTCAAAATTACGGAGAAGAAAAATGACAAAGACTTATGATAGTTAATACAAATTTCAATTTATACACTTCATTTTAAACTATATTCTAGGCTGTTAACTAAGGGTAAAAAGGATTTGTGATAACAAGATCCCCTCTCTGAGAAGGACCAAGGCAAAGAAAAACTGGTGCTATGTGAAATATACAACTGGCACAAAGATATTCTCAATTCACTAAAAAATGAGAATGAAAATTGATAAAGGGCATGAAGCATCCTTCATGTACAGTCAGAAAGCTTTCTTGATATGTAATGAAATCTCAAAAAATAGAAAAAGAAAAACCACCTCACCCTGCTTTATTAAGGGGTTATTAATGTCAAAGGTGGAACTATCTTAATGCTATTTAAAAGGTTTGAGAGACTGATCCCTCTGCAGAGTGCTTTGTACCTTCTTAGGTTAGATGTCTGAGCCCAGTAGGGTGAATCACTCCATTTGCATCTCAACTGACTACTGAAGGAGCTGAGACAACAAGCTTAGATGAAGTAGCTTACTCTCCAAGAGTACATTAGGAGAAATTAATGTCTCCCAGCAAATATCTACCTGCAGTGCAGATGAGGATGCATTTGAATACAGGAAGACATATCTGCTCCAAGTTTAAGTTTACTAGCACAAGATAACAGCAATGGAAAGTTAACAACACGGGCTTCAGCAAGAGAGACACCCTTGTTGGTCACTGGCTTACATTCAAGTAAAGGTACCATATGACCTGCATGCTGATGAGACTAAACTCAAAGGGGTTTTTGCCAGTCATATAATTAAAGTTCTCCTTCTCACAAATACTTGCCTGAAGCCTAGAGGTGACCACTTCATGTCAGATTAGCACAGACAAAAAAAATTCTTCACAGAAAGAGTTAGAACTTTTTCTATCTCTAATATATGGAAAATAACAATTTACAGGAACTCCTGTGTTTTAATAATGTAATTTTACCCATGCAGGGATAAAAAAATAGCAGAATAAATGAACATTACCAGTACTTAGGTGGGCTAAGCTAGGTGCAGTTCTTGACTAACAAGTGGCCTTTTATAATGGAGTGACTGCATCAGTGGACAAGGGAAGAGCTGCAGATGTAACCTACCTGGACTATTCTAAGGCCTTTGATATACCTCTGCACAATATTCTTGATACTAAATTGAAGAGATACATGTTTTATGAATGGATCATTAGATGAATAAGGAATCAGGTAGATGACCACATCCAAGGAGTTATAGCCAATGGCTCAGTGTCCAAGTGGATATTGGTAATGAGTGGTGTCCTTCAAGGGTCCATACTGGGACTAATTCTACTTAATATCTTCATCAATGACAAAGACACCCTCATCAAGCCTGCAGATGACACCAAGCTGAGTAGTGCAGTCAATTCATTTAGAGGGAAAGGATGTTATCCAAAGTGACCTTGGTAGGCTAGAGGAGTGGGCCTATGCAAACGTCAAGAAGTTCAACAAGGCCAAGTGCAAGGTCCTGCACCTGAGCTGGGGCAATCCCTATTATCAATACAGAATAGGGAGAAATGAGAGCAGCACTGCAGAGAAGGACTTTGTGAATACTGATGAATGAACACCTGGACATGAGTCTGCAATGTGTGCTTGCAGCTCAGAAAGATAATTGTACCTGAGCTACATAAAAGGAAGCATGACCAGCAGGTCAAGGGAGGTGGTTCTTCCGCACTATTCTTCTCTTGTGAGCCCCCTTCCCTATTAGAGCAGCTCTAGAGGAGGGCCATGAAAATGATTAGTGGGCTGCTACAATGACACTGCAAAGAAAGTTTGAGAGAGCTGGAGTTGTTCAGCCTGAAGAGGAGAAGGCTCCAAGGAGACGTTATTACAGTCTTTTAATATGTAAAAGGGATTTATATGTTGACTAGATATATATAAAGACTTTTTACCAGGGCCTGTAGAGACAGGATGAGGGTCAATGCCTTTAAACTTAGAGAAGATGTGTTTAGACTGGAGAGGAAGAAATTTCTTTATGGTGAGGGTGGTGAGGCACTGACATAGGTTGCCCAGAGAAGCTGTGGCTGCCCCATCCCTGGCAGTGTTCAAGGTTAGGTTGGGTGTAGCTTTGCACAACCTCGCCTAGTGGAAGATGCCCCGGCCCAGGCACAGAGAGGTTGGACTAGCTGATCTTTACAGGTCCTTTCCAAGCCAGACCAATCTATGATTCCAGAAAATTGTAAAGCATTGTTTGGAGTATCTCTGGTAGGGAAATAAAATAATCCTATTGTTAAATTCCTGCTTATTCTTAAGATATGAAATTAGTGAATAAAAATTGTGTATACTATGGCAAGGGACAAAGCAGAAACCTTTTTAAACTTAGCTCCCGAAACAATACAGCTACAATGTATTTACATTTCCCTTAACGTATTTTGTGGAATTTTAGGAGTAGATAGGATTATTTAAGTCTGCTATAATGATCCTGCAGATATTACTTTCACGGGTAAGAAGGTGGTAACTAGACGCTAACTAGAGGAGTCTGCAGCTGGAATATAGACAACATTTTTTGCTATATTTTTTCTGTCCTTGAGAATAAAGTTTTCTTGCAGTTTGACACAAATAAATAATCCTGTTTCAAGGAAGTGATGCAGGCTATTTGTATGTATTTCATTTCTGTCCCTCTTATTTTAAATCATCCTGAGTTACTCTGATGATTTCTTTTTTTACTCAGAATTTCTTACCTAATCTCTGACTGGCATATATGTAGGTCAAAGTAATTATTTTCCTTTGTTTAGCAAGGTAGCTTGAAACAAGGGAAGCTATCTCCCTGTTACGTAGCCTCAAGCCATTTGAGCTGGAAAATTTCCTGAAGAAAGACCTAAAAAAGAGATGAGGACTCTGATTACGCACGTAGGAAGCAAAAAAAAAAAACCTCAGGAAATTCTAGAGAATCATTTCCTAGAATGATCTTGGGAAAGGATAGAAATTAAGTATCCTAATTCAGAGCTGCATGTTGGGATTGGGATTGCTGACTAGAAATAGCTGCTTTCTCTTTTCCTACAGCCACAACAGAAAGAGAACTCCATGTGCATTCTGTGTTTAGCAACAGGATTTGCCTAATAAATGCTGGACCCTGAGTGAGTCTATTAACTCCTGGAGTGGCACAAAGAGGTAGGATTGGAGGTTAATGTGCTGCTATTCACTGGTTCTTTATGTCCATATTGCATATTAACCAGAAAAGTTTACTCCAGTCGTTGATCCTAGAGGAACATCATGTATGGGTAGAGAGTTAAGAACTCTGTAAGGACTGTTCCCCCACACTGGAAGTGTGGTGCTCTAGATGGTGCCCTGGTGTATGAATTTGCCTCTCTAGAAGAGAAATTGGTGGGTGCTTGAGTATCTACCACAGAACACAAAACTACAGATGGGCATATCACCAGATTAATTTTCATGCCCACCCATTTTGAAACTCAGATCTTCTGTTGAATTGCTGCAGGATAGACTGCTGGTGGAAGACCCTACTCACCAGCTTCGTGTCATCAAGGAGTTTCCTGTTTGAAAGAAAAACCTTCCTGACAATCTCAGTAATACTGTGAATCTACGATTCTATGAATACATATTCTTAGATAGCTGTGTCTTCTTTCTGTGACCTATCTGCTATTCTTTCTTGATTACCAGAGCATTGAGTGCAGGCACTGACAACAGGAGCTGTGGGGTGGCATCTGTGAGAGCAGCCAGGGCTGCCCTGTGCTGGACACGGCCAGTTCCAGTTGACTCCAACCAGCCCACCACAGGGCATGGATGAGACCATGGAACAAGGTGTTGGTGTCTCTGGGAAAGGATACTTGAGAAAGGGCAAAGCACTGCATGGCAGTGAAGAGTGAGGGCAAAGTGAGAAGAACAGCCCTGAGGCACCAAGGTGAGAGAGGACCACAGTGGAGAAGGTATTTCCCTGCCGCCCATGAAGACAGTGCAGTGGAGCAGGTGTGTACACACTGAAGCCCATGGAGGACCCCACACCAGAGAAGGTGGGCATTTGCTGAAGAACTGCAGCCTGTGGAATAGGGAACAGTATACAGAGGGGAAGCTAGAGAAGGCAAAATTATGAGAGGGAAGGAGCAGCAGAGAGGAGCTGTTATGGATTGGCCATAACACGCATTCCCCAACTGAATGTGGGGAGAAGGTCAAGGAGTCAAGGAGTCAAGAACAAAGAAGTGAAGTTGAGCCTGGGAAAAAATCTAGGAGAGATGTTTTAATTTCTGTCTTTGTCAACATCCAAATCTGTTCTAAAAGACAATAAATTAAATTGATTTTTCCCCAAGTCAAGTCTGTTTTGCTGTGAGAGTAGGTGATTTCCTTGTCTTTATCTCAACCCACAAGCTTTTCCATCTAATCTTCTTCCTCTGCCCTTTTAAAGAGAAGCTGGGGGGACATCCAGCAGCCAGCCAAGGTCAAACCACTGCAACCAGCCAATTTCTTAAATTGAAACACCTTAAGAAACCCTCTATCTATGTAATTCAAAATATTAATCAGTCTTACTCACTCGCTCATGTATGTTCATATCATGTTGCAACATCCATCTGCTTTGATTAGAGGTTCCTATCAGTTCAAATAATGTTTCCCATAAAGGGATGTCAGTGGCTGGTTTAGTTAGCTTAAAACAAAGGCAATGAAAATGACAATCGTGTTTTTAAAGAAGTGTTTTCTGAGGGGTGCACTGTAATACCTTGACCTTTCACCCTCTTTACTTACAGCTTAAAACCAAAATTTGACAGTAACTACTTCAAACAGCATTTAGTAATCCCTTAATATATTTTTATAGTTCTAAAACCTTTTTCAGTGACACAGTCACTCGTCCAATTACTGAATTCAGAATAAGAGGTAAGTATTTTCAGAGTACACTTCTCACGTCCTTAGCTTTCTCAAAAAGAACAGCCTTCTTTCAAAATACAGATCCTGGAGCAGTGATGCTGCCTCAATTATAAAGTACAGTCCTTGGAGCAAGACCTGTGACCTACTGCTCTTCAGCCACAGAGGACTTTGCTGACAATCAGATAAAAACCAGCTGTTATTTTGCACAAGCACTCGCTTTCTTCCTCTTCTCTTCTTCCTGTCCCATGAATCTTACCTTTTTTTTTCCACTTTCCTAACTGCAAGAAGAGATGTGGGGGCTGCAAGCCCTGAGAACAGATTGCAGCATGATGTTTAAGGTTGACTCTTCTTATTAATGTTGTTCATAGTTTGCAGATACTATGTGAAACGTATTCTTTTTGTGTTTAAAAGGGTAAAGTAATTTGTCAGGCGTGTGGCACAGGAAATCTTCACCATAAAAACTGTGCGACTTGTGAAAGCAGGCTGCCTGAAATACAGATGCTGAGGCTTCTGCTATCTATCACACTAGGCTTAATCAAATAAAAGCATAACATTTGTTGACGTCATCTACCTGGACTTGTGCAAAGCGTTCGACACTGTCCCACATGACATCCTTGTCTCTAAATTGGAGAGACATCAATTTGATAGGTGGATAAAGAACTGGCTGGATGGCAGAATGCAAAGAGTTGTGGTCAATGGCTCAGTGTCCAGTTGGAGACCTGTAACAAGTGGTGTCCCTCATGGATCGGTGTTGGGACCGGTCTTGTTCAACATCTTGGTCGCTGACATGGACAGTGGGATTGAGTGCGCCCTCAGCGAGTCTGTCAATGACACCAAACTATGTGGTTCAGTTGATACGCTAGAGGGAAGGAATGCCATCCAGAGGGACCTTGACATGCCTGTGAGGTGGGCTGATGCCAACCTCATGAAGTTTAACCATGACAAGTGCAAGGTCCTACACCGGGTCAGAGCAGTCCCTTCATTAGGGACTGTAGTGACAGGACAAGGGGCAATGGGTTTAAACTTAAACAGGGGAAATTTAGATTGGATCTAAGAAAGAAGTTCTTTACTGTGAGGGTAGTGAGGTACTGGAATGGATTGCCCAGGGAAGTTGTGAAAGCTCCATCCCTGGAGGTGTTCAAGGCCAGGTTGGACAGAGCCTTGGGTGACATAGTTTAGTGTGAGGTGTCCCTGTCCATGGCAGGGGTGCTGGAACTTGATGATTTTAAGGTCCTTTCCAACCCTAACTATTCTATGATTCTGTGACTCTTGAAAGACATTAGAGTAGGTTTTGAACTTTTCAGGACAAAAAGGTCAAATATGAGTTTCCCACCTTCTGCATGGGTATTTTGAGGACAAACACCTTCTATAAAAAGGTTCTACCCCACAGGTCTTTGGTGGCTGTATTATGAACTGAAAAAAACCTGAATTTTGAACTGTATGATTTTTGAAAGAAATCCTCATTCTCTTTATTGGGATTTATATTCCAAGTGTGTACACTTTCTGTATTTCCAGTTCTGTCAAACTGTGGGGGAGCAGCTCTTGGGTTTCCAGAAATGAGGAATTGGAAATATACAAAGAATTCTCTCTCCTAGTCTCCATTTTATGCAACTTATATAAAAGTAAGATTCCACTGTTTGTAGATTTATGCTATGCCAATACAAAACTTTAGACTCTTTACAGTTGCTTCAGTGTATATTTTTCTACAGAATTGCAGACATACCAAGAGGTCAGACACATCAAGTTCTGTAAAAGCTGCTTTGATCTCTACTGATAGAATACTTACTGCTCTGTTTCACATACCACATTGAAGTGCAAAGTCACTAAAGCCACAGTGATAGCATTTCGCTAATGCAAAGTGAATTTATAAAAACCACCAAATGACATAGCAGTGCTGTACTACAGACTGCTAGATATAATTCTGGAAAATACTATTAAAATCATTCCACTTCTGAATGTTATAATTTCATAATGGAATCAGGGAAGTTCCAAAATTAATCTGCTCAATTTGATGCCTTTTCCAGATTCAGTTCCATAATGTTTGCATTTCTAGTCTTCACATAGGAGAGCAGATATGTATTGGGCTGATGCTCAGATATCCTGCAAGGAGAGGACTGAATAAACATGTTCTTAGAAGTTAATTTATTGCTCTTCTGTTGCCTCTAAAGATCAAGACTTTGAGTGACCATCTTGACATATGAAACAGATGAACAGTAAACATTTTCCAAAGGGATATCCCTTGCTTTGCAATTTACTCCACAGTTGTAAAGCAGTGTTCATTCAGCTAACCGATATCTATTAGATGCCAAACAAATAAGTGACCATACAGAATTTTTGGGGTATGGTTCAACAGCCAAACTACATTTAAATACGAACAGAAGTCAACCAAGAATTTACATATAATATGTACAACTTTGTTTTCTGAGTGAAAAAGAGGGCAAACATTGCTTTGTCAATCACATCGTACATAGAGTTCACATAATAAAAAAATTCTTTATTATATACGTGCAATGAAGTATCTAATTATTTAGCTCCATTTATCTGGATGTTTCTGTGTACTTCTGGATGCAAAAAAAAAGGCAGTGTTTGTTTCAGTGTACAGCTACAACAAAAATATCAAAAGCACCTTTTATCTCTCACACCAATAGCATATAAATTTACCAAAAATACTTTAAATGGAGCTGTGGAGCTATGAAAAACTCCAGATTCTTCCAGAAGGATAACAAGGCCTTAAAAGTTGCATGTATCTGAAAATGGATGAATATCCAGGCCAGGCTGGACAGAGCCTTGGGTGATGTGGTTTAGTGTGAGGTGTCCCTGCCCATGGCAGAGGGCTTGGAACTAGATGATCTTAGGCTCCTTTCCAACCCTAACTATTCTGTGATTCTGTGATTCTATGATTTGAATTCTTTAGCCAGAACTGTATATATTTTTCCTATAGTAAAATTGGAGCTTTAGATCTTTGCTAGCTGGTACATACTCTCTACTCTGCCAAATCCCAAATTATCATTTGAATGATAGCTTCTGAATCTATAACCATTTGCATAAGCACTCAAAACCCAGCAAATTCTCTGCTCCAAAGTCTATGGTATGCATGAAAAAATCTGAGACAATGGAGTGTTAATAGCCTTAATTATAGTCAACTGTAGTTAGATGTAACCAAATTACTTCCTGAGGGAGCAGTTTAAGTTGCATTCTTGTAGCAATATGTATAGATCTTATTAAAATTCTTTTGAATTTCTTAGAAAATTAACATGCACAAACTCCTGAAGATTCAATTGAGTAATAAAAATTATCAATACATTACTGGCTGACGTATGTGACTCTCTCATCATAGAAAGATATAAGGAGAAGAACTCAGGCAACTGCTCCCTGACTTCTGTACAGTCCTGCAAAAGGCAATTACTAGGGAATTCCTTCATTTCATGTACTCACCACATTTCTGACAATCCATGCTCATCTTCCAGCCAGACTTGCCACAGCAAATACTCATTGCAGTCTGCAAGGAACTTGTCCTCCTTGAGAAAACCTCATCATTTCCATATAGCTCTAAGACAGACAATTCCTTAAAACAAAATTTTACCCACACTGCCTCATTGTAAACTGTATATATGGGGTAAATGCCACCAAAACATGCAATCCCCTTCAGTAATTTCCTGTTGTGATGTCCTGGGTTGAAATGGTTTGTACTAATTTACCAGGAAACATCAAAGGCTCCTGCTTTCTCCCCATTTGCTAGTGGATGATCTCTGTGTAGTCTAATGTTCCTTGCCTCAGCCAATTATTCCAACTGGGATTTATCCAACTGGGCAACTGGCACTGGAATACCTCACTTCATGCAGCAGCTCCAAACAACTCAATTTCAAACTGCTGTTTGGGTCTGCTCTCCAAAACAAGATTCAGTCCTAGATGCATCTCACAATAATGGAATATTCAGTGCACACCTAGGAAATCTGAAATGAGAGAAAAAGATCAATCAACCAGAAACCTTGACAGCACCAGACCACATATATTTATTGAAGAAGAAATAAAATAAAATAGATCAAGCTCTTAAAAATAAAAGGGGAGGGGGTAGAGGGGTAGGAGAGTAATTTGCCAGGTACCTATTAACTTCTTAACTTTTCTCTGTTCTCAACATGCTGTACTGAGATTTCATAGGTATGAGAGAATCACACTGCTGGATTCTCCTTTTTTCCAACCCCCTTCTTTTCATTTTGGTGATAAAATTCAAAAGCTAATAAAATCAGACAGATTATAGCAGCATTGATGAATGGCCATGTCTGGATTTCCTGTCTGGAGACCAGAGCAGGCAGTGTCTGAGAAAGAAGACAAGGCAGTCACTGCATAAAGGGAATATCCAACAGATGGATTATGTCTGGCTGCTCCTATTATTAATACTGATCTGTATCAGGCAGTGATGAATACATAGAAGCACTCAGAAATACTAATGGTTTCACCCTTTAAGTACTAATTTCTACCCTTCTATCCTATTTAACATTAAAAATGCTCTCTGATCTTGTCATTGATGGAAATGGTTATAATGAAGAGGCAGGACTCTTGGGAAGAAAGAATATACTAGATTTAATGAAAAATATTAAAATCAGCCTAGAGGTAGAGGAGTCATAAACTACCATCACAGAATATCAGAGAAAACTCTCTGCTCCTAAAAAATATATATTCTTATTTATATGTATTTTTTTTTAAATCCTAACTCTAAGGATATTTTCAGTTACCAAATCTCTGGATTAAATACATTCTGAGGTATTAAAAAAAACATAAGGAAGACATAACATATTAGGTAATATATAGACAGCAATATAATCAATTAAACAGCATTCATGCTGCACTGAAGTTAAGCTTAGTATTCCAAAATCTCTAAACATCCATTTTATTGGATCTTTATCTCTTTCATCAGTCTCTCTGAAGAACTCAAAGAATGTGTATGCAGTGACTACCTAACAGGTCAAAAAAATCTCACCTGAAGGCCTGAAAGTGTCTAGATTTCCACTAAAACTGGGGAAGGAGTCAGCTCACCAGTTTGGAGGGGACAGCTGAAAATAAACAGCCAGGCTGTAGCACCCACCAGTAGCACTTATCCAGGATGAAGCAAGGGAGATCATTTGGGTTGGGGAGGTTCAGGATTTTGCTCTCAAACTTTGCAGTTCTTGTTGATTATTCTGCCAGGAGCTACCTGGGGCATTAATTTGACCCAGAGCAACAAGATAGGCTCTGAGATGGTCAAAAACATTTTCTTGTGAGCTCCAGCTGCTTCATGACATTGAAAGGATTTTCTCTTTTGACAGAAAAAAAGGCAGGCTGATATTTCTTCCTGTGGCACATGAGGATCTGTGCAGTATGTATTTAGGTACCAGGGCAGGCCTTTAGATTTAATTGCTGAAAAAGGGTTGCTAAAAGAGAACAGAAGCTTAATATGATAGCTTAAAGAGAGTGAGAAAATGTAAACAACCACAAATGTAATGTAGGTGGTATCTATCAACCAAGATAGAAATTAAGTAACATAACTAAGAGTGACAACAAAATCTCGTAGTGGCTCAGTCTGAGGATTGTAGGCACCTGTTTCTCAGCCACAAGATGCAGATCTTCACTGTCGTGTTCCACACCAACCATTTACATTAACCAAGAAACTTCTCCTGGGCTTAACCTTCCTTATGAAATGCCCCACAAACAGATGTATGGTGGAGAAGGAAAAAAAAGAGGGCTCCGTCATTTGTGCCCCTTCTTTTTCCTGGAAATACATGTAAGTCTTGGGCTGGATTGTGCAATAAAGGAGGGCAGAGCAGAAACTCTTACAGCTGCTCTGGCTGCCACCTATGCCATCAGTACAGTGTTCCCTGGCTCTTTTTCCTGAGTCTGAGATCCTATTCCTCAGTGAACAGTGTTTGTAAACTTAGCTGTGTGCTACAAGAGGACATAAAAATGTGGAGGTAGGCCATTAACTTTATGAACCCTGACAGCTGAAGTATTTCTTTCTTTCAAGCCAGCATGTAGTTCTGTTGTAGTTTGCCTCTTTTTATTTCTAAAAACAGGTATGGTATCATAAATCTATATCTCAAATGCAGGACAGTCTTTTAGACTATTTTATTCCCAAATAGTCTTATGGACTATTTCATTTAGAGCAACCTTCAGGAACTCAAGTACTGTTTTGAACATAGTGTCACAAATTCAGTTCCCAGGAGCCCTCTAAGAAAACCTGTTCCAATCATAAAGTACAACTTTTCAACAAAAATTTTCTGAGGTGAGACTTCATTTTCTTGAAATACAAATAACATTAATTTTTGATTCATTTTGTCTGTCATTTGACACTTTCAGCCTCAGTTTTCAATCAATTAGAGAAGCTGTGGTTCCATGCCTAAAACTAAGGATGAGGAATTAATAATTTGGGTTATTTTTATTACTCTGCCAGTGAATTGCTGTGTAACACCAAGAAAATCAGTGTCTGCTCTATTATTCTCTCATTTTTCTGTAAAGCAGAAATACTAATGAACTATTTTTTTTTAAGTTTAATTTCAAGCTTATGTTATATAATCAATTTTTAAATGCTTTGACATTTCTGGGGAAAAAAATCAAAGTCTGTAAATGCCATCTTTTAGATAGATAGATAGATAGATAGATAGATAGGTAGATGATAGATAGTCAGCCAAATCACACTTTCCTTCCTTTTCTTTTACCCCTAAAAGCAAAAGGTTTAGTCTTGTTTTGTTAGCAAAGCTTCACTTTTATAATGAATTCTCTATTATTATACACATGAACTCCCAAAGAAACATTGTCATTTTAAGAAAGATTGTCTCCTTTCCTACAACCCACATAAAAACTTCTAAAGTGAAAACTTAGGCTTTCAGGGCACTCATATCTCTTTGCAATTTCCTGAAGAAGTAATTAAATATTACAAGCCTTTTTCTCTCTCTCATGTGAACAGTCTTCAGTCATGCAAGATATTCTATACAGTCATTGGAGAAAATGTTGATACTCTTATTAATACTGAATAATACTTAACTAATAGGTTTCAGAGGAAATTATTACTCAATTCTGAACAAAACTATTGGAGACAATTTATGTAGCCTTTTCAGCATAATTTATCTGAAACTGTTTTTAAATCCAGACATACACAAAATGAAAACAATGCACATGAGTAATTCCAGAGTAAAACCAAACCAAGCGAAGCCAAAACAAAACAAAACCACATAAATACTTGGTTTTACATCTCTGTTTTACTGCCTTGTGGATGCTATCATGATATAATGGCATATACATGTTTTATCTTCAGCATTTCATTCTGATTTTGAAAGCATTATATTTTATGTACCAATAAATTTAAAACCACTACATTAGAAAGACTAAGGGTTTCTTTGTATATTTAAGTATGAAATTAAGTTATTGAAATAACTTGAATAATTTGGGAAGGGAGGCCATATTTTTCAAAACATAGCACAAGCCACTAGTTAACACTTGTATTTTAAAAACAGCTCTACCAATGTGGATGGAATTTGTTTTAATAGCCTTGAAAAGTCCATGATTTATGGTCTCTGTCAAAAGGCATTATGCATTGTTACAGTTCCTATTCAGATCAGCATAATTCTAATCTCATAATGTAGTATGGAAATTAAATGCTTGGATTTCTCCATTTTGCATTTCTATTTGCAGTCCAACACAGTCCTTTAGGAACATGAAGTTCCATATGTCTCTCTTCATTAAGTAAACAGCAAAGCAAGATATGTTTGTCTAAAGCTTTTACGGAGGGGATACTGGTGCTGCGCCTCTCCAGCGCACAGCTGGCATCACAACGCTGGCACCCGCCTACCTGTCACTCCTCGCGTTCGCCCCAGAAGTCCATTTGCATCCAAAAAATGCAATGCCTGACCTCGGCTGCCGGGCAGCAGAGAGGGGCACGAACGCTTGGCCCCTGCGCCAAGATTCTTGTACTGTTATGACAGGGAAGATCTGCCTGATTTCAGCACAAAGTACATCTCCCCGTCAGCCACTCTCACCTTCACTGGATGCCTTTCCAGCTAACAGGTCTTTAAGGTCTGAACACTTGTGGCTGAGTAGGTGTCATGGCTATGTCAGCAGTGAGTGAGACATATCTGTACCTGCATGCTGTCATTAGCCAAGACAGATTTACCTGATGGTCTCACCCTGCTTCTCTTTGAATTGAAGAGAAGGCTGGCTGCCCTGCATCCTGAGAGGACCACCAGGTACGTAAAGATAAAAGTAAATGAAGTGCTGGACCGTTCATATCTGCCACAGCAGGACTGTCTGTTAGGACACTTCCCAGTCTGTTCTGTCAGGGAGATCTGTTACTAGAAAGAGAAAAAAATTGCCTCCCTCATAGCCGCGAATGGGCCGGTTCTTCAGTTAATGCTCCTGCGGATGTTAGAGGTTGGGCAGACGTGGGGTGTGAGAAGGGAGTGGTGGCTGCTGAGAGGCTGCAGTTCTGGTCTAGGGGCTCTGTGGGTTACTGTGTGTTTCAGCAAGTGTGCTGAATGTCTTTTCCTGCAGGCAGAGTGACCATTTATTTTAGTAATGAGGATCTAGTTAGAAGGGACAGGGATCCGTTCAAAGAGTTTTAGCAAATATTTTTCAAAGCTCCAAAATCTTAGATGAGTGTGTTGAGGCTAAAATCTGTCAGGGACGGTATGGGTGGATCTGATCACATCTGAAATAGAATTTTCTTTTTTTTTTAGAAAAAATCCCCGTTTTCCATAGGACTGACCAGCAAAGTATGAGGATGTACCGATCACAGTGATCAAAGGTTGGTACAACACTTCATTTATCTGTACGTGACTGCAGAGAGCTTCTCTAGTGGCCTCACACATTCCTGCACGCTTCACCCGTGGCAGCTGATTTGCGGGGCGGGGGGATGGCGGGGCGGTGCGGGGCCAGGTGTTTAAAGCCAGCCGGTAGCCAGCGCCCCCTGGTGGCCCAGTGGTGCGGGTAAGACCGCAGCGGAGTCTGTGCCCTTACGGCGGGGGCTGCCGCTGTGGTCCCAGGTTCGAATCCCGCTGAGGAGCAGGGGTTCCAACCTGCGCCGCAATGCCGCGGGCCACCACTTTTTCCCTGCCGCCTCAGCAAAAGCACTAGGCCTTCTTTGCTGATGCCTCCTGCCGCACTGTAGCCATTGCTGCTTCCCTGGTACAATTCTCACCTGCCACGCTCACCTGGCAACGCCAGCCAGGCATGATCCCTCCCGCACGCAAATCCCATACGCTGGCCAGTGGGAACAGGGGATAGCCTTGTCTTTGCAGAGATTTCATGGGACAGAAGGAAAGATAGCTTTCTTTTCAGCTCTAACTTCCACAGATTGATTTCATGCAGGATAGGCCAAAATGCTGATGTCAAAGACAGAAAACCAAAGAAGAGATTATGCTTCAAAGGGTCACAGGTACGGACACTGGTCATAAAAAAAAAAGTTAAAATGTTGATGTTAGGTAGAAACATAAAGCCATTGATGCACCATCTTGTAGTGGTTAGGAAAGGACAATTGCAGGGCGGTGTTAAGCAGAGCAGAAGAACAATAACCACAAGAAACGACTGCACAGAGATCCAGTGAGACAATCCTAAAGTACTTTCCTTGACCAGGGATTGTGGAGAGTGTTCTCACAGGAGAATGAATATTTGGTACATGAGCTCTGAATAACTCTGAAAGATAAGCAAGGCCATGGGAGGCCTGAGGAAGCCTAAGCAAGCAAGATAAGAAGAAGCTGTAATTCACTGAGTTATGAGAACTGTGGACTGTTGGCAAGCGTTCGAGGTCAAGTTCTCACACCTGTGCTTAACCAGTTATATGTTAGTCACTAAGGGTCTTCAAGACAAGTATCCAATCATGATATGCCAAATTGCTGTAGGTGTGTGTAAGCAATAGTATATAAGGAGTTAATGCTTTGCAATAAATGGCTTTTGGTCTGATCACATTGGTCTCTGACTGAGTCCGTTCCGCGGCAAGGGACACTAACCATAGACAGAAATCAGGCTTGTAATGATGAGCAAGCCCTCCTCTATGAGGAAATATTGTTATGTTGATCTTCCTTAGAAAGAAAATAATAAGATTTCCTTTTAAAAGATTTTTACACGAAAAATAGAAGCAGGATCAGTACCAATTTGCAAAACTTGTCTCTTAAGTCTCTTAATTGGAAAGTCTAGTCTTCATTTGGGACGCTCATTTGTAATGACATTGCTTGTCAGTAGGAAAAATACCTGTTAGGGAACAATTTGTTAAAAATTTAGATCCATCTTGACTTATTCATCCAAGAGCAGAGTGATGATACCTGTGGCTTGAGCCTGGGAAAGCTGGGATGTGTGTGATAACATAGATACACAAACTGGGGGTGGGGAGTGGGAGGAGAGGGTGGTGTTTATTATTATTATTATTATTATTATTATTATTTAAAATGGACTTTTATGCTATGGATTGTGATTTTCCAGAAGTAATCTGACCCTCCAAATTCTGAAATGTCATCTATATGAGACATTTCTGTTACTTACACGCGGAGGTGAGTTAGGTTTAGAATCTGCGGTCATGAATATTTCTGACTACGAGTGGTTTCCACAATAACAAGAAGTCCCCCAGAGTACCTGACTTAAGGAGAGATACAAACAGAAGCGTAGGAAACCAGATGCAGTTCTAGGCGTTCTGTAGGAACAGAGACTTCCTCCTCATACTATCCTACTGGTTAGATAGTTTGGATTCAGACAAAGACAATAATGGGAGTCTTTTCCCCTGAGGCTAGTTAACAACTAGCCCTTCTCGTCTGAAATTACTCAACACACCCTAGGTGGACTGCTCCTGCTCTGCATAAGCCACTGCCAGGCTAGGAGAATCATATGATACCTGCTGTTCTCCAGCTTCTAGGACTGACAAGTTTCCCTCTAGAATCACATCAGTCAAGAGAACTAGGTCCACAAATCAGCTGCCACGGGTGAAGCGTGCAGTAATGTGTGAGGCCACCAGAGAAGCTCTCCGTAGTCACGTACAGATAAATAAAGTGTTGTACCAACCTTTGATCACTCTGATCGGTACATCCTCATACTTTGCTGGTCAGTCCTATGGAAAATGGGGATTTTTTCTAAAAAAAAAGAAAATTCTATTTCAGATGTGACCAGATCCACCCATACCGTGGCAGGTGAGAATTGTACCAGGGAAGCAGCAATGGCTACAGTGCGGCAGGAGGCATCAGCAAAGAAGGCCTAGTGCTTTTGCTGAGGCGGCAGGGAAAAAGTGGTGGCCCGCGGCATTGCGGCGCAGGTTGGAACCCCTGCTCCTCAGCGGGATTCGAACCTGGGACCACAGCGGCAGCCCCCGCCGTAAGGGCACGGACTCCGTGGTGGTCTTACCCGCACCACTGGGCCACCAGGGGGCGCCGGCTACCGGCTGGCTTTAAACACCTGTCCCCGCACCCCCCCGCCACCCCACCCCCCCCGCCCCGCCCCGCCCCGCCCCGGTAAGGAGCAATGTTTGAATGGGATCGCTAAACCGGACGAGGAACAAGTTACGGATGTCAGGCACGAATCCTGTGTGATGCTGGCACAGCATGTAGCACTGCCAGCCGTTTTCCTATACCTGCCATAAACTTCGTGACTTCCACTGGCTGCAGCATATTGCAGACTATAGCAGCTCTGCACGAAGGAAGCAAGTGTGTATTATAATAATAATAATAATAATAAACACCACCCTCTCCTCCCACTCCCCATCCCCAGTTTGTGTATCTATGTTATCACACACATCCCAGCTTTCCCAGGCTCAAGCCACGGGTATCATCACTCTGCTCTTGGATGAACAAGTCAAGATGGATCTAAATTTTTAACAAATTGTTCCCTAACAGGTATTTTTCCTACTGACAAGCAATGTCATTACAAATGAGCGTCCCAAATGAAGACTAGACTTTCCAATTAAGAGACTTAAGAGACAAGTTTTGCAAATTGGTACTGATCCTGCTTCTATTTTTCGTGTAAAAATCTTTTAAAAGGAAATCTTATTATTTTCTTTCTAAGGAAGATCAACATAACAATATTTCCTCATAGAGGAGGGCTTGCTCATCATTACAAGCCTGATTTCTGTCTATGGTTAGTGTCCCTGGTCAAGGAAAGTACTTTAGGATTGTCTCACTGGATCTCTGTTCAGTTGTTTCTTGTGGTTATTGTTCTTCTGCTCTGCTTAACACCGCCCTGCAATTGTCCTTTCCTAACCACTACAAGTTGGTGCATCAATGGCTTTATGTTTCTACCTAACATCAACATTTTAACTTTTTTTTTTATGACCAGTGTCCGTACCTGTGACCCTTTGAAGCATAATCTCTTCTTTGGTTTTCTGTCTTTGACATCAGCATTTTGGCCTATCCTGCATGAAATCAATCTGTGGAAGTTAGAGCTGAAAAGAAAGCTATCTTTCCTTCTGTCCCATGTAATCTCTGCAAATACAAGGCTATTCCCTATATCTTCTGGGGTTTTTTTTCCAGTCTAGATTAAAATTTCCCAAATAAGAAAGTTTTGACTACTTCCACAACAGTCTTATACACTGTATCTCAATAAAACTTTACCTGATACTGAACTCTCATGTTTTATTTTTTTTTCTGTCTTTTACTAATCTGATGCCTTTGCTGCAATTTATTCTTTTGTTAATAAAATTCTCCTTCTTTGGCATTTCAGTCATTTGAAGAATACTATGTAACTGCTTATGTATGAAAATTTACACAAATATTCCTAAAATCTTTGCCCTTATTTGACCCAGATCTATTTAATCCTTTATAATTTTTTATTTAGTCTCTCAAGCCCAAGGTTTATTTGCATCACTGTAGTATTTGTTATTTCTCTGACAATGTTGCTCTCATAATAAAGCTTGGTATTATTTTTGCATCCCACTTCTATAAAGATGGTTCAAAGTAAGATGGGGCCATCCTAAAGTCTAACAGAATTTTTGGTTTGATTTAAATAAAGCATTTATAAAGCTGAGTGAAACTACTGTTTTATCAGATTGCTGAACATGTAAGGAACAAAGGCCAAAACCGAACACCTAGCCACTGAGAATTACTGCTGAAGACATTGCAAAAGAGCTATAGCTGAAAATAGACTAAAAAGTGAATATAACCAGATGCTTCCAATACAAATAAGTTAGACCTGAAGCAGGAAGAAAGAAAGACGTTGACAGTAAGCCCTAATGAGCATGCTATACACAGTAGGATCTTATTAATTCCTGATATTAATCTCTGCAGTAGGAAAAGCAGATATTTAAATAAAATCACATTGCACACTATTTGTTGAGGGTTCTCTGAACAAAGAAGGCTGAACCCTTTCATGATTTTCTCCATAAAGTCTCATATTCATTTATGTGTACCCTTCACTGTCCTATATCCATTTCCTCTTCCCTATTTTTCTTCCCCTTCCCCACAAGCATTTTGCTTGTGAGTGAAGAGATTCTCTTTGCCCAGGTTAAACTCTGTTTTCACAAAGGGCAAAGCAGAAAATTCATGCCATTGTGAAATGGGGTGGTTTTAGTGTTCTGAAAAAGAAGACAAGGAAGAAAATTTTCACAAATTAGCTAGCTAGTATACTAATAGTATAGTAATAATTAAGGCACAGAGGCACTCAATCTGTCAGCCTGACCCAGTCTTCAGGGAGGTGTGTTGCCTACCAGGGGCTTGGATCAGGGGTGCTGCAGAGAGGCTGCCTGGTCTAGTAAGTCCCACTGACTATTATCTATTTCTAGTTGTCCATGTGGGTGCTAGTGATATAGATAGCAGTAGCCCAGAGAACATTAAGGAAGACTACAGAGCCCTGGGAGAGGTGGTTAGGGGCTCTGGAGCTCAGACAGTCTTTTCATCAATTCTCTAGGATAAAGGGGAGGACCTTAAAAAGGCCAGGCAGATTTGGTAGGTTAATAAATGGTTAAAACAGTGGTGCCATAGTCAGGGTTTTGGATATTTAGGACAAGGGACTCAATTTAGGAGGCCAGTCTACTGGAGGCTGGTGGAGCTGATTTGACAATGAAGGGAAAGAGCTGTTTTGGTAGGAGGTTTGCCAGGCTGGTCAAGAAAGCTTTAAACTAGATGTGTTGGGGGAGGGGGGCATCATTCCATCCCATATTGGTTGATGAGAAAATGAATACGAGCCGGCTTCAGTGTGTGCTTGCAGGCCAGAAAGCCAACCGTATCCTGGGCTGCATCAAAAGGAGTGTGACCAGCAGGTCGAAGGAGGTGATCCTGCCCCTCTACTCTGCTCTTGTGAGACCTCACTTGGAGTATTGTGTGCAGTTCTGGTGGCCTCAACATAAAAAGAACATGGAACTGTTGGAACAAGTCCAGAGGAGGCCACGAGGATGATCAGGTGACTGGAGCACCTCCCATATGAAGACAGGCTGAGAAAGTTGAGGCTGTTCAGCTTGGAGAAGAGAAGGCTGCGTGGAGACCTCATAGCAACCTTCCAGTATCTGAAAGGAACCTATAAGGATGCTGGGGAGGGCCTCTTCATTAGGGACTATAATGATAGGACAAGGTTCAGACTTAAGGGTTCAAGCAAGGGTTAAGAAGGGCTCAGACTTAAACAGGGGAAGTTTAGATTGGATATAAGGAGGAAATTCTTTACTGTAAGGGTGGTGAGGCATTGTAATGGGTTGCCCAAAGAAGTTGTGAATGCTCCATCCCTGTCAGTGTTCAAGGCCAGGTTGGACATATCCTTGGGTGATACGGTTTAGTGTGAGTTGTCCCTGCCCATGGCAGGGGGTTGGACCTTGATGATCTTAAGGTTCTTTCCAATCCTAACTATTCTGATTCTGTGGTTCTATAATAATGAGGGCTAGAAGACTAGTATGAAAGTGATAGTTATTTTTGACATATAGTGGAGAGTTGAGTAAAAGCAAATGAGGAAGTGCAGACCTATCAATTTGCTACTTTCGGGTGCTTAATTAGCACCCCAAGTTTATTTCCTGCCAGACCAGGGAGGAATCATGTGCTACTTACGGCAGAAGCTATTGTTTGATAACACCAAATGGTGCAGCCACTTTTGACAAGTCTTGTAACTTTCTGAGATGTTTTTATACTTTAAAACTTCTCTGCCAGAGACTTTGCAATCTAAGTAAGTCACTTCACTCTCTATGCTCACTACAGAAAGGAAGGAATGATATTCACCTGTCTGTCATATTGAAGAAAAACACTTGGGATTTTTCCCAAATTGAAGCTGAGACAAAAAGACAAAGTCCTGGAAGTAGTAACCCAAAAAGTTGCAGGGTAGACTTGTGAGGGAATTGTCAGAGAAAGGATCCTGGTTTTTTTTTTTGTAGGACAAATCTTGACTGAAAACTTATTTCTTTTCTCAAGAGACTTATTAAGGTCTAGGAGAAATAAAAGCACTAGGAGAAAGTTTTCCTTCAGCATTTGTTGAAGTCATTGGAAAGATTAAAGTAAAGAAAACTTATTGTCGTTGGAGCAGAACTGCTTTCAATACCGCATTTGGAGTACTGTACGTGTTCCCACTGTAATGGGGTCAGACAACTACGCAAGCCACCCATGAATGCAGACTTTTATGGTAGTACAAAACTAACCAAAGAAAGCTGAGCAGGATCAATATCCTCCAGAAGACATTTGTAGATTTCTGACCAGGCAGCAGAGCTACTTAGCTGCAGGAGACATTGCTGAGAAGAGTTTTACTACCCAAGCACACAAACTGCTCATCTTAAGCTTTTAAATTCAGTTACATCTCTTTTTGCTAGTGCATGAATAGCATAGTAATGCAGTGCTTTTTAAATGCTTAGGAAAATTCTGATGTACTTGTGAAACTGTACACTGGATCAAAAAAGGCTTTTTTAAATGAAATAAGTAATCTCTTTTAATGGGAAAAGGTTATTTTATGGTGAAAGTAGTACACAGTTAAACATAAATGTATAAAACTGAATATAAATGGTGCTGTGACACATAAAACTTTGGGTTCTAATGTATATTCCCAGTTGTATCTGAGGTCTGTAGTATTTGAAAACATATTTTTCTGTTCCCGTTTCCTACCAGGCCTCTCAACCAACATAATTTAGAAGTAGGGAGAAGGACAGTGTACACGCTTTTGAGTTGTTGGTAAAGCTGCATGTAAGCTCCAAGCAGTTACACTTGCACATCAACCCTCAGAGGCTGAGGATGCTGTGCTTGTTCAGTTCTGGGAAGAGAAGGGTAAGTGAGGATGCAATTACTATCTTTAGCAACCTAATGGGAGCATATAGAGCAGATGTTGCCTGACTCTTGGAGGTGCACAGTGATAGGATGAGGGGTCAACAGACACAGGTCACAACACTGGAAATACTAGACAGCAGAAAAAAATGTTCATGATGAAAGTAGAGAACTACTGGAATGGTTACCCAGAGAAGCTGTTGAATCTCCAGCCTTGGCGATATTTATACTTGACTGAATGAGGTTCTGAGCAAGCTGATCTAACTTGGCTATGCTTTGAGCAGTCATTTGGCTCAGCTGGCTTCCAGAGGTCTCTTCCAACTTAAATTACTTGTGATCCTATGAATAAGGCAAGGCCTCTTGGGAGTCAAAGGAAGCAAGACCTGTGAGATATTTTGGTGTTAATTATATGTTAAAAATAAACTAGCTTCAGTGCTCTCAGCTGGTATTTAGAATAATGTCTCTATTTGAATGATGAACTTATCTGAACGAAGTTCTGCTCTCAGTTACCCAGGTACCTTCTCACTGACTCCCTCAGACACTGGAACTTGTTTAAGCAGTATATAAATTAGTTTAGTAAATGTGGAGTGACACTGGGCCAATTCGTTCTCAAATATTTATAGAGAGTCTTTGAGTAAGTAAACGATTTTGGGTTAGACTCTGATACATATACTTAGAAGGATTTCAGTAACATTACATTTAAAGAGAAACTCAGCTCACCATAGCCAAGAAAGGCAGAAGGTAACTTTGAAAGGCTTTTCAAAACAGAAAAAATTATAGTTGAAAAAAGTAATGTTCTTTTTAACTTCATGGAAAAGTCTATTTGACAATTAGCAATTATGTTATTCCACATTGCTCTTCCTCATAATATTTGCAATTAGATGTATTATACAGTATATATTTATGTTTATTATATTGTAATTTCTACATGAACATGTGAAGGTTTTCCTGTCTGTAAGTTATACAAAATCTCAAACAAACTGTAATATGCACTAACAAGTACCCTAGTTAAATGGCAAGATATTTGCCGCATTGAATTGTTATTGCATGATAATTACCAGAAATTAATGTAACACATTCTTTCACTATAAATCACTCTGAGAATGGCTACATCATATTTCTAACCAGCACATTTCATCTTGTGAAAATTCTGCTGCTTGTATTACTTGACCTGAGGCATTAAGGCAGATATGCCCCAAGGACTCGACTCATTCCCAAACTGCAAGCAGCATTTTTGGATCTAATATGTCCAGATCTGTTACGGAATGAAAACTCCTCATGTTCAACACAACAAACCCCTAAAATCTAAGGAATTTGCCCTTGCAGGTGACCTTTAGCCAAGTCCTGGATACATCAGAATAAATCATTAAAGGCCAAATGCTCCTATCTGAATAGATAACTCACTTTATTTTTTTCTAATTTCAGTAATGTATAGATTTCATATCAAATTCATTGTGATAATTCTACCAGAAATTCAAAATACTTTCTTGGCAGTAAAAAAATTTGGGAAAAATAACTTGACTCTTCCAGTCTCTATCCACAGGGAGGCAAAGTACTAGGATACTTTCAGCAGAAGCTACTCTTAAATGATGTTCATGTGTGTTCTCTATCCTCTGCCAATTCGCACTACTCTACCTTTTCCCCAGTAAGGCTCAAATGATTTGCTGGACTTCATTTCTTTTGAGTGAGAGTAAAAAGCAGAAGTAATTCCGAAGTCCAAATGCCTGTACCAACAACGAGCTGCTGCTCAAGATCAGATCTGTAACCTTCAGATTTTACTTCCCTTTGTCTTCATTTGATGGAGTTAAATACTGAGATAAACTGCTATTTGTAACTCTTAAAAACTCTTAAAATTAAGAACTTATTTTAAGTAATCTTTGCAAATATGTACTTGCATTGTTCTTCTTCTATTTCACAGAATCTTCCATACAACTTTTAGTTGTTTGTTTCTTGTTTGTTTTTGGTTTGTGTTTTTTTTTTGGGGGTGGGGAGGGGGGGATTGTTTTCTGTTTTTTGGTTTTGTGGTTTTGGCTTTTTTTTGTTTTTGAAATAGAATTCAAAATATGGAAAAGAAGAGCTGTTCAGAAGAAATACTAATCTAGCCAATGACTATAAATACCTTAAAATCAAGCTGAAAAAGGTCAGTGTGTCCAGTGGCACAAATTGACAAGGTATGTGAAACGCAAATTTAAAGGATGCTAGACGTTACTTCTGATGTGTCCAGTAGCATGCCACAATGATTGTTTTTGCAAATTACTATATGAAAAGTATTACTATTTGATCCTTCAGTGAATGTATTAATCAATGGTAACCTACATAAAATAGGAAACATCTGGCATTTATGCTTCCAAACATGTAGGGAGTAACCAACGTCCTTCACAAACCAAACACATCTGAGAAAAGCGAAGCAGAGAAAACATCAGGATGCATAGCAAAGATAAAACATAGCAAGTAACCCAGGTAATTTCCTACAATAGAAAGCATTATCAGTTTCTTTCCACATTCCATTTAGTAGTCTCTTGTTCTTACTATCTGTCTTTCAGAATCCCAATCTCTGGGACTCTATGCCTCTGAATTTGGTGACTGAAAGCAGACCAGTTGGAGCCACAGGTATTTGGGAAATTGCTCAGCACTTTGCTGAACTGAAATTATTAAAGGGATCCCAGTCGACCACTCTGACAGTGTGAAGACACTGACAGGGTCATCATCCCTACATAGTACATCTGCGCTGCCAACAGTGATACATTGCATACTTAATTGAAATCAATCTGGTTTTGAATGTTTTTTGTTGTACCTGGATTTTGAATTTCTGCCACATTCTCTCATTTTACTATAGGAGATGTTTATCATTATACAACTGTCAGAGGAAAACAGGAATATTTTGTGGGAAAACAGTGTTTTAAATGCTTAAGTGATCAACATCCCAGCAGACCAGAATGCAAGATCCAGTCCCCCTACCATCAACATCTGTGGAGAAACCAGTGACCCTGATTTTTTCCTTTTTGGATCATATTCTACCATATTCTTGGACCATAATAGATGTACTGCTTTTAAAAGGATGGCCAGTGAATTCTAATTCATTATGTTTTAATGACACTTGTTTATATCTAGATCTGACATCCCAAGAACAAAGTTCCTCTAAAGTATTTTAAATTGAGCAGCAGAATTCTAAAATATAAGATCAATGACTTTAGTGTGGTAACATTTTTAACAAATTAAAATCTCCAAGCTAATATTTGCTTTTACCTGAAACCATTCACATGCCATTAAGAAAAATAAAGTTGACAGTTGCTCCCATGGCCCACTGATAATTACTTTTCTTGCCTTATCATGAAGAAGATTTAGCACCACTCTCATGCCCAGGTTTCTCAATTTAGAATGGAATGGGCCTTCAGCTGCCAAATGTTTAATCCCTACAGGTGAGGATGTGTTCACATTGCCTGGCACTTATTCTTCTGGGTAACTGGATGGTGTTAAAAGACTCTCAAGACAATCCTGTTGTCCTAGATCAGGAGTTAGTGATTAATATTAAAATGTTATTTAAGGTCTTGTCCACAACAAAAGAAAGAGCAAACCAAGATTTTTACATTGGGAATCTGGGAAACTCTTCTGAGGCACATTTTATTACCCATATATTCTGAAAAATACTCTGCTCAACTTTTCCTTGATCTTTAGGGGATTACAGATAAAACATGAGAACACAAATGTTGCTTTAGCTTTTTCAAAGAACGAAACTATAAATGAAACTTTCTGTCAGTGGGGGACAGATAGAAGGGGAAGAGATGACTAAGCCCTAAAGTTCTGACACATTAAGGGGAGGGGAGAACTGTCCTGAAGGAGGAAAACAATAACCTAAAAAATAAGAAGAAAAGTTACTAATGCAGGAAGAAGAATTCTTTATTTGACTGTTCAGTTCATAGCCAGGTGGGTTGGGATTTTTTTTCTGTTTTTTTTCCTATTTAATGATGATTTTTAAGAACTGTGTTTTTAATGGATTTAGAATAACAGTAATATTTCAGTGGGTCATTTTCTAATTCCAGAAAATGTTCCAGGGCATGTACTGGACAGAATGTCACTGGAAAGGACTTCAATCATTTCAGCTGTTTGCTCAAGGTCCAGGCATGGCAGCTTTTCACAATAAAATAGATATTACCATTCTTCCTTTCAGAAATTTCAGTGATAAGGAATGTCTCCAAAAAGAAGCACTCAGCTGCTAGCATGAAAAAGTCAGTTAAGAAACTAGACTGAGCACACTAACAGAAACTAATCTACAAGAAATGGATGAGGTACAAAAATTAACCAGACTTTTTTTTCTACAGAAAACTTTTTCTAATTCAAAGTAAACAAACTTGTATTTGATAAAGCAGACCAATTACTTTAACAGCTGCATTTATTATCACCCTCACTTCATGCTTGCAATAGAAAACTCTGTAGAAAGCAGTTCAGATGTCATCTCCAGGGAGACTAATTCCATAATGAGATGACGGGTTTCAGGAAGATAGCATTACTTTTCCTTCCTGTTGCCATGAGATTTGGATGATACTCATACTGAATTCTAAAAAACACAACAGTGATACTTATTGCTAGAATTTTTAATATTATTTGATTTACTACTGGAATTAAGAACTGTACTGTTAACAGTTTTCTGCTATAACATATCCAGTGTGTGAGGAAGGAGGAACTATTTTAAAGTGTTCTGAAGTAAAACATTTTTTTCTATTTGTATCATGATTTCAATTGACAATAATATGTTAGTGCTTTGGCTGATACTCTTTGATAACCAGTTCCTCCAGATTTAAGAGACTTTTGAAGTTAGTGTGAAAGTGCTTCTTCTGGCCCTTCCTGAACAATCATACCAAATTGAGAAGTTTTAAGAGAAGCTGGAAGTCTGCTGTGACTTAAGCCCAGCCAGAACTAACTCTGCCTCAGCCAAAACCAGCATATGCATAAAAATTCAATATATGTATTTGAAAAGTTAAAATAAGCCTTTTGGGAAATGGGGTCTTTTCTATCATAATGCAGGTCTTCTCTAGACATAGAAGATTTTAATAAAAAGAAGTGATCATTTTTACCTTATGTAAAATTGTGTCCCACATTGGTCTGATTTGTCCTGAGTTAGGTGATTGTAACTATTTCAATTATCTCTTCTAGTAGTCCTCACTACTGTTACCACAGACTGCATTGCCCCACAGCTGGTCTGCTTAGAGAACTATGCATTCTCTCCCATTCCATGACCCTCTTCATCCTATGTCACACAGCATTTATTTAAACATAGACATATTCAAAATTTGACAGCTGGTAATTCTAGCTCATGACAAGGTCTTTGACAGCAAATCGGCTGCATGCAGAAGGCCTGTGCCTCTGAATAGCCCTGACACAAGATCATAAGGTTTCATGCCTTTGAGAAGAGATGCATCTTAACTCTGTTTCATGTATGTCCTACCACATTACAGCTGATGAAAAAAAAAAAAATCCTGTTTCCAAAGCCCAGGTTTCTTGTCAGGGTGAATTACCAGACACCAAAACCAAAATAATCTTTCTCAGTGCACCAGTGTATTTCCATATGCACTGCATGAGAAGTGGGACCAGATTTTTACTTGGCAGTCATCACAGAACCATGATGTGCATTGAATATTTTGGGTCTGACCTGTAATACATCAGGCATTTCTCTAAGACTGTGTAAGCCATCAGAGATGTAAGCCAAGAGAAATATCTGCTTTCAGCTATCTTCTGCATGTTATCTATGCAGAGGGAGTCCCAACATCAGTCTTTGAGAAAGCCAAGTAGAAATACTGCAGAAAGTCTTTAATCCAGTAGGTACAAAGTGCATTAAAATAATTACATCTCCCCATTAGTGCTTGTTGAATAGGGTTTGAAAACTTCTGTTCTACCTCCATGTTTTGTAAGTAATGACTAGAAAGAATACATATACATCCAAGACTCCAATACCCTTAAGTACTCCAGCTGCTTAATTTTGGGGATTTTTTCTAATGCTAAAGCACATTCAAAGTATCACTCAAGCAAGAAAATAGCAGTAAAAATGGCAACATCCCCTACTTTCCCCACTTATTTTAATGCTTTATCTGTAAATAAAAATTTACTACTTTTCCTTCCTTTTCTGATTTGCTTTACCATTTATGGAATCATAGAATAGTTAGGGCTGGAAAGGACCTTAACATCATCTAGTTCCAAACCCCTGCCATGGGCAGAAATACCTCACACCTCAAGCCGAGGGCGGGCACTGCATTTTTTGGACGCAAATGGACTTCTGGGCCGAAAGCGAGGAGTGACAGGCAGGCGGGTGCCACCGTTGTGATGCCAGCTGTGCGCTGAAAAGGCGCAGCACCAGTATCCCCTCCTGGCTCTTCGGCTCTGGGCGCAGGGGCCAAGCGTTTGTGCCCCTCTCTGCTGCCCAGCAGCCGAGGGCGGGTACTGCATTTTTTGGACGCAAATGGACTTCTTGGGCGAAAGCGACGAGTGACAGGTAGGAGGGTGCCAGCGTTGCGATGCCAGCTGTGCGCTGGAGAGGCGCAGCACCAGTATCCCCTCCTGGCTCTATATAGTCTTTGAAGAATGAGGCCTCTAAACGGTTATTTCAGGTGCATATGCTATTAAAACCAATACCTATACTAAATATTCAGAAAATTTAAGGCAAAAACTAAATCAGCTTCTGCAGGGTTTCCGAGTTTCAGTTATAAATCAACATCAAATAATTAAAGGTACCTCTTATCTGTAACTTATCCTAATATATTGCAGAATGGTTGAGGTTGGACAGGACCACCAAGGTCATCTAGTCCAACCTCCTTGTTCAAGCTGGGTCACCTGGAGCACATTACTGAAGGTTGTCCTTCTTCTTGCCCTTTTTGAAGACTGGGGTGACATTTACTTTCTTCCAGCCCTCAGGCACCTCTCCTTATTGCCATAACCTTTCAAAGATGATCAAGGGTGGCCTAGCAATGACATCTGCCAGCATCCATCAATAATATATCAATAGCATCTTTCCTGTTGTAGCTGAAAATTAGGGTTGATGATCCATTTTTTATCAAGTCAGCATCAAGCCTCCTGACAGCTTTACATAGAACTGTGATTAGCAGAACCCACAAATTCCAGTATTTCAGAGATGTCTGATATTCAAATATCTGTAGAGTTAGCAAACCTGGAACAGCCATCATACATACTTATCAAGGAATAATGATGAGCTGGTTTACCAGGGTAGGAGTTTTAGGAAGGCATTTCATTGCTCCTACATATAGTGTAATTTTAGAAGATATTTGCCTGATAATCAGTTTCATGCCTGCACACAAATAGACCCACAGTTTCTACAATATGGAGCTGCTTGAGATGTTAACATTGGCCTTCATTTCGTTGTGCCAAAGGAAGAGCTGGACAGTGTGTTATTTGCAAATCCTTTCTGCACTACCTAGTTTCTCCCAGCTGTTTCACTACTGTTTAAACTGCTCCAGTCAGATATGATTCCTGTTTTTCTGGAGGACCCCAATATGTGTTTCACTTCTATTGTATAGCTCACCCCATCAAAGTTTTTGCTACAGGTGAAGCATCTGACCAATGGCTATTCTTATACTTCCTGAGACCGTTAGAAGGAACAAGTCCACCATAAGCAAGAAAATAAAGCAAATTATTTTAAACCATCTTTCCTAAAGGTTTATTTAAAATTCTGTAATCTGTACTTTTAATTTTCAGGCTTCTCCTCAAACAGGAATGCTTTGTCCAAGTCTGGAATGTATCTACAATACTTTGCTCCCTAAGGCAGCCACCCATGCAGTATGTCAGGCACTTTGGCTTTGACAAGGTTAAAGAGGGGCAGGAATCCAACTGGAATGAAAGCTGAAATCAGATGTGGTTGAGGTTGCCTGCTGTGAAGAATGCTATGGGTGAAGAAAGACCACCCTCATAAGATGTTAATCGCAACACAACATTAGTTAAACACAATAGTTATGCAGGGTGATAGTACCACTGCCATCCTAACACTGGCAAATCCACCTACTTCTATGGAGCTCTCATTAGGAGTTAGGATAATAGAAACAAATGCATGCTTTCAATACACTCTTAACAGAGCACAGAGTGTAGTTTAAGCCAGTTTATCAGCCTGAATAATTTGGATCCTTACTGTAGTCAGCACTGTACTTACCATTTTTCTGCATGAACTTTTTCATTGTGTCAGCCTTAAAGGCAGCCTTGTTTCTTTTTTCCTTCTTTTCCAGTAAAGAATTTTCTCTTCTTGTTGCTACACCAATTACTCCATTTCTAAATGTTCCCCCCAAAATTCAACTCTCCCCGAACTCACCCACTTAATTAAAAGTGTTGATCTTAACTGTGCCAAGAGCAATAGTGGTACCCAAAACAGCAGATATGATTCAAGTTGAAAACAGGAGGCACCTCACAGCACCATTTGTGGCTCAGGCTGTATCTCTTTGCAGCTTTGCTGTGATTCACAGAAACCCTGGACCTTTGGTTATTTAGCATTTCCAGCCCTTACCCACTAATGGAAGAGGTGAATTTAGCAGCTCTGTTGTCTGATTTGTTGGTTTTGTTTGAAATGCACGTTCATACCTCACAGAAGTGACCTATACTAAAATCATAGCATCTATATTAACATAGTTTTCAATATGTCTTCCAAAGTGATCCTAAGTCAGGAAATGATAACACAAGGCTTTTTAATGGTAGTTAAACAGGCAAGCTGAGAGTCACAAAGGAAGTAGTGGAGAGAGTTGGATTTTGGCATCCTTAGCAGGCCCTATCTTCTCAGTAAAATGACAAATACTGCCCCAACAGAGATCCAGCATGCCCAGAATAGTGAAAACAGCACAAGGAAAAACACAGTCCCACCAGAAGCTCAGTTCAATCAGCAGTGAGAATGCCAGATAACGGCTTCCCTGCCTTTCACCTCCCACAAGGGGAGAGCTGTAATTATGGAGTGTGTTTTCCCCCACTTCACATCTAGTCACAGGGCTCTTCAGCTTTCTGTGGCTCACTGCAAAAACATGGAGGCCTGACTTCAGGAAACTCAGCTAAAGATAACAAACAATAAACAGCAGCTACATCACAAATAATATCCTTCATCCATGGCTTGTCACCAAGATACATACAGAAAACACGGTCTCCCAAGAGAACAGAGCAAAGAGCAGCAAGGGAAAAACAGTCCCACATGTGAAATCTGTTTATTATGTATCAGGTTATTTTTTCACTGGACAGGCCACTAGTAAGGGGAATGACTTTGCCACTGGAGCACAAGGAAGGAACACAATGGGGCGAATGAACAACAGACTTCGAAATGCATATTGGTGCAAAAAAGATGAGTTCATGGTATAATGTAAGCATTTCTGGAAAGGGATCTGCATTAACAGTTATTTTTCCTTTTTCTGTTTAGGGTTGCTAGTTTTCAATTAGTTAACACAGTTGAAGCTGGAAAAGTTAAGAATGGTAATAATAATCACAACAAAGAATGCTTCCACCCTTCTTTGCCTCTGTCTTTCACAGCTTTGAGGAAATATAGTACATACACGTAAATGGCTGTACTTGCAAGTTGTTACATTTCATTTGTGTTGCCTCTGTTCACCAGGTCCTCACTGACAAGATAGAATTAGACAGGTTTATTCTGTTAGAATTTTATAGGCGATATAAATTTTAAAGTCTTGCCTGTACTGTAAGCCCTGTCTTGAAAATACAATCTGCATTAATAGGATTTTGTAGGAAGGAACATTTAAATCAATACGGTGAACCCAAAACACCCAAGGTTTTGCGCATTCACTTCTGGATAAGTAACTGGAGAGCACCACAAAGCTTTTTTGCATGCCAACCTCTTTTATCTTTGAACAGATTCACAAATTGATTATTTATAGATGTGACAGCAGTCCTCTGAGTAAAGCATAAAGGGCAGAGATTACAAAAGATTGATTTCCACAGCTCGTTACTGCCATAAACCTATAACCCAAGTAGATGCACAGGGGAGAATTCTTTTTGCTAGGTCAGCTGTTTATTTCTGGCACGTGCTTTCAAATCGCTGGGGATGACTAAAAGGACATCCATAGACTATAGTTTGAAAGGGCCAGTTAAAGGAGTCTTGATGCTGTA
Source organism: Melopsittacus undulatus (assembly GCF_012275295.1). Lineage (NCBI taxonomy): Eukaryota > Metazoa > Chordata > Aves > Psittaciformes > Psittaculidae > Melopsittacus > Melopsittacus undulatus. Next base: position 21,985,139 of record NC_047531.1, on the reverse strand, counting down.
GTTTTCTCCAGTGTTTGCCTCCATTTCATGAATCATGTGTTTAACCCAGAGAAGAGATCCGTTTCTACCTGTAGTGTAAACCACATGAATACTTGTATGTGGAAACACCACCACAAGCCTTGTATTCAGTGCCTTCTCTACTGAATTCACAAACTTTCTGAAAACCAGATGAATGAACATAGAGATGGATTTCAGGTTATTGCGTGTCCTGAGTTCAGCAATTTAGTGAACAAAAGAGACAGGAGTTTTTCCTGTCTCGTTCCATGAACAATTCAAATATTTAACATAAAACATCCCTAAATCTGAATTAATGTAGGCTTAGACATTATTTCAATTACATTATTTAAAGGCTTATACGAACCTAAGACAGTGAGGTATGCAGGCCAGGATCAAGTAAATGACAGTCAACAGTGCTGGGTCCTGCTCTAACTATACACATAATGGAACAATCTCATGATTATTCCAGTTCAAGTCCTCATTTTCATTTTCTAAGAATTTCCCATCTTTTCTATTTGAAGCAGAGCTACAAATACATTTCTCATTAGACAAGTATCCATTTTACCAATTTGAACTGATTCAACTTTTCAAACAGGTTCAATTCCCCCCTTTGCCTATTTGTTCCTTAGAGGTCAAGAAAGCCAAGAGTAAACAACAGCAAACTAAGCTTCTGGGTTTTTATGATAGAAGTCTTCTACAGAACCAAAACTAATACCATTAAGGGTTCAAACACTTCAGTCAGCTGACAAAACGATAATTCCATTCCCTTTTTTATACTGAATCATTAGCAGGCTGCTTTATCCTTGCATTTTTTACAGTTTTCTCCAATCTGCTAAGTTCAGGCATAGATCCCAGAAAGCATAAGTTATGGTTTTCATTCACTGTATCCTAAACATAGGAAGAAATCAATACACTCAGCTTTCCCCTTCTGAGCTAAAGAAGCAGTGCCTAATTGGTACAAGCAGTCTCCTGTCAGTCTGCTTCAGAACCATCACTCTGCGATGCTACAAACACCTCATACACAACCTACTCAGCAACATAAGCGACTATATTGGAAGTTAGTATTTTTCCATCTCCACTTTGAATACAAATCACAGCTTCCAATATAGCAGCTAGCCTCTTGACACACATACACACACACTGAGGAGAAAAAAAAAATGCCCATAATGGCAGCTGCTTTTGCAGCCAAAACTCTGCAGCTCACATCCCTATGGAGAGCATCAATCCAGTATCAGCAGGGCTCTTCTGCTTCACACAGAGGCCAATTCTTAGTTGTAAGTGTTTTCAGAACAAAAACAGTCAGAGTGCTTTACTAAAAATAATGATCTAGGCCCTACTGCATTTTGGCTCATATTTATTGTACTAAGAGAGCTTCCCATTATTACATCTTTTTTCTTAATAAAAAGTTTGTAGTCTCTGAGGGAAGGGAAAAGAGGAATGGACTATGATAACACTTCAATGTACCTGTATGTGACAGCTGTGAATTTAACTCCACACCTAATCTAGCAAGTAGGCATTCAGCATGGTGGACATTAAGCTCTCCACAGTCACATTCTTAGCCTAAAAATTCATGATAGCTGCTACAGTGAAGCAAGGTGCCTTTAGGAGATGTACTTAATGCAGTGTCTAGGTGGCTTTGATCAAAGATATTTTTCATTTCATGTGAATAAATAGTAGAAAAGCATTGCCATATTGATTTCCATGGTCATGTGCCTTTATATAAAATCAGGCAGAGATTGCTATACACTGCTGCCGCTCCACACCAATTCTATATTTTGTCATGGGCTTATTGTTTCTGCAGGGAAAATTAAACAAATCCACACTATTTCAGTGGATCAGGTATGCAAATTACAACATTTATTTCGAGAGATATTAGGCAAACCTTCTAGACCAAGAATCCCAGCTCATGGCATGTGTAATTTTATATGTCCACCTTCAAAATGCCTAAGCAGCTCAGTTCTGCCACGCTTGTGTGCCAACGCAAAGGTGAATACTAAATACGCACTTTATTCTTTTATTTGTGACTTCTCTTTTGAAACATATACTTATTTCACAACATCCCCAGGGCCATCAAGTATCAGGTTGTTTTTCTAGCCATATCTGTTCATCCCCAAAGTATTACCTGGCTCAGAGATTAAGAAAGTTTACAGCCAGGAAAAGGCAAATCAGATATTAGCCAACAGAGAAACACATACATAAGTTCTTGGATATATTATATTATGTTCTTACACAGTGGTCATTACTAATTCCTTTTCTCCTCACTCCTCTAAGCCTTCTCTTTTTTTTCATTTTAAAAGACAAATTTTAAACTGCAGTAAAAACAAAGAAGTCATTGAACCCTCATTTTTTCTTTATGCATTACAATTACAGGTAAAATATAATATCTCTTTGGGTCAATCCTCTGGGTGAATTCAGAGAGTATTAAATAGCCTTATTTTCAGCGTACATCATTTTAAACTGCCTAAGCAACAGATGGGAACAAAGAGTCATTATATCCATTCTGGTATGTGTGTTTTTAAGTGCTTTACTTCTATCTGTAAAGCCTCTAAAACTGAGGCTTTACACAAGAAATTACATAAAATAGCAGATAGTTAAATTCACCGTGGGAAAGACAAGAAAAAATAAATATGGTAATAGGATGATTTAAAACAGCATGATCTCTTGATTGCAGTCTAAATATTAATACCTCTGTGTTTACTGTCCTAGAGCATGGAGAGAAAGAGGGGTCAGGATGACAGACTGCAGCAATCACTTCTGGTACTCAGCACGCAGGGAGTAGGACCACTGTTAATGAGCTGTGAACAGGATTTGATTTGCCCATTCCTGCCATACAGAAAGGAAGAGAACTTAATTAATGACAAATTATCACTTATCTGATAATGCATATGGCTTCTTGCCATACTCCAAAAGTTACTTTTATAATCTTACATTTCTCTTAGTGTTTTGAAAGGTGAGAGGTATTCCATGTTGACAAAACCCATAAAATCTTGGTTGAAATTTTATTCCACAGTGGAAAATGAAAAATAACAAAAAACAAACAAACAAAAAAACCCCAAACAAACAAAACAGGCAGAACAGAAAAACCAAGTTGTTTTATCAAGTAGATTTTTTGCTGAATTCAGATTTGGTTTTAGTTTCAACTACAGAGGCTCTCTTCTTTATGTCATGCTATAAGAAATGCCTATTCTGCCATTAAAACAGCCAGATGAATTCCTAATTAGAGCTATTAGCCTTAAATATCCTTTGAATATTTTACATTCAGTCAGCACCCTTCCCACATTATGCTTTGGTCTTTGGTGCAAATGTAAGAAGCATCCCCATCTCCTCATTTGAGGAACATAGTCCTGTCACTTTAAATTTATGGTTGATGCTTCCTGGGGTTAAAATGATGTTGCTCCCAGATGCAATAAGGGAAGAGACTATGTTTTGCTGAGAAAAAGAGTTAGACTCACAGTCCCTACAAACTCTTGAATGCTAAATAACTCTTGAATGACTTAAATGTTGTATTTGGTATTTCAAATATTTGGGGGTTTTACTATTATAAAACAAAAAATATTTCACTACATTGTAAAAAGAAAATAATATTTTTTTTATTTTCCACAGGTAAAATGTCCTGCTTCCTTCTGCCAGAGTCTCTCTTCCTCTGAGAGTGGCTGCGTGGATGACTTCTTTTGAAAAGATTCCTTAGAGAATATTTTGTAAGACAACAATAGTAAATTAAAGCACAGTTATAATTTATATTGAGTCCTTCTGGTCTTTTATGGTCTGACTGTTACAGCTACTATTAGCAACTCCCTCCAGAGCCTCCTTTTGTAATCAAAATAACATATCATTACTGATAAACATTATTTGAAATGTGATACCACACTTCTTTGATGGAGGCATAGGCAGTTTTCAATTTGCAGCCTAAACCTACACTGTCAAAATAAATGGAAAAGCTCATCAAATTCACAGGGCTTCTGATTTGGACAAGAGTCATGTAAGTGAGTGTATGTTTCAAGTAGCATTTTTATACTGATAAGAAAATCAAGTCATTCCTTTGTGGATTTGTTACCCTAGGATGTTATCCTGCTTTCCATGCAGCTAAAATCAAGTCATTCCTTTGTGGATTTGTTACCCTAGGGTGTGATCCTGCTTTCCATGCAGCTGGTGCACTCCCCCCAGTAAGGCCTTAACTCTAAACACATAGGCAACCACAGGAGAATTCCCTCTCCTCCAGTAACATCCACGAGTGTCTCTAGCTCACAATTCCAGTGCTCCTTTCTGCACAGAGGAACCAATATTGTCACAGATGAAATTTTTCACTGTCAGCTTGGACGTGCTTGTACCCTGGCACAAACAAGGGGACAAGCAAGAATGGCCGTGGCACTCTTGTGAAGTGGGAGTTCATGACTGATGTCTCTTTAACAAAAGTTATGAATTCAGTCCTAGGTTTTCCACTGCTGAGTAAGTCCTCTAGCAATCATGCAAATCAAAAGTGATGGTCAGCATTTATTTACTGTGAACGGAACGCATCCTCAGTGTACAACTCATTTGCTTGATAAACCAAGCCCTTCCAAGTACTTGTGTACACTTAACACACTTCCTGACTATAAGATAAAATAGATTTTGGGTGGGAACTTCATATTTCTGAACAGCGACAGGAGGGCAAGGGAACAGCCCACATGGCATCTTTAGCCTGTAGTCACTTGTGGCTGCCTGCCCTCATCTCAGTCCCTAACACATGTTGATGCAATCTGTCTGCACAAGTGCTTTTGTTTAGTGCTTTCCACACAAGTACTTCTGTATGTCAGACAAGTGCAAAAGTCCAAAGATATTGTACATTTAATTTTTAATACAAACGCATGCAACTGGCAAGGCACTTTCAATTCTTCTTTCTACAAGTAAGTAGCTAGATCACATGCATCTGCAAGACTGTCACTTCTCCCCAGTGATCTGAAGAAAGTAGTTTCATAGCTCAGTAAAACACATTAAAGTGTGTATTCAAAGTGAAAACAAAAGTTGAAAGGACCACGGTTATGAAATCTGTGGAGGATTTTCTTTTTTCTCCTTCTGGAAGTCAACACTTGCTGTTCACAATTGTCTTGCTCTTTACAAGCAAAAAGCTGCAACAAATGGATTCATATTTCCCTAAAGATAGTACCTCAGTTCTAAGGGTGATCTTTTCATGTATTTATAATAGGAGAATAATCTGAACTATGTGGACTATTTTTTTTAATACAAATGACAAAATGACAGTATTCTTATCCTTTGTGTTATAAAAAGAATTTACTGAAAAGCGTTTACACAGTTTGTCTCACAATTATATAATTTTTATACTAACCCTGTTGCCTGCATCTTCACATTTTCAGGAGGTGTGAATTTGACAGATCAGATGTCAGTTCAGAAAAAGTACACTAAAGCTTGCTAAAGGTTGGATGCCATTCTGGCTACACCAGTTAAAGACTGACACATATTTGGAACATGCTAGTTCAAGACTGAAGATGACAACAAAGGAAAGTATGAAGACATGGAAGCTGTGATTGAGGGGTGGCACATTATTCTAAATTAATACTTCAACTGGGAGCTAACATAATACGGCAGAACAAAAAATGTTGTATTTTATCTGATATGCTGCCCCTCACAAAAGCATATACTGAAAGTTCAGGAAAAAAATACTATTCTATTTATATAAAATAAAATATTAGCTCTTTATATATATCTCCTTTATAACATAAATCATAAAAGCAAATGCCATGCTGATTTTCATACTTGATTATGTGTTATGATTTACCCTGTCAGACCCAACCTTACGAATCTGACAGCTTTGGCATCTCTGTAACCTCGGCACCATTATCTGAATCTCAGACAAATGCATTTCAATGTTAAGGGTGCCAAAATCCAAATACCTCATTCTCCACTCTTTCATATATACCCCTTTCACTTTACCCCAGTGTCTCTGACTTCCCTCCTAGCACTACCTCCTTTACTTCCCAACATCCACCCCCTTGCCCAAATCCCGTTTCTGTACCATCTATATTTAATTTTCTTTCTCCAGTGTTTTCTTACTTCAGCACCAGGCTGCCTAACCCAGGCTTGTCAAACAGTTTCTGACGTAGGGTTGGGGCAAGGTGGGAGGATGTGTGTGCTGGCAAGAGGACTGCACATGACAATGATCTACTGGACAATCTGATCACCTTTCCATACCACCTATTTTTCCTTGCATCCTCAGATCCTTTCTTCATAGCCAAGAGAACTGTTTAGCAGGCTACAAATTGTGCAACCCTTGTCTTGGATTTATAGCTGTTATATGAAAGTGCCTCATAGGACAGATTTACACTGTATATCAGCAGTTAGCCATGTCTGATATGCAAAAATCAGTATGAATGTCCTTATAAGCATTTTTATAAGCCTGTAATTTCTCTCCTTTACATCCTAACCCATTCATAGAAACTGTAAATGCTCCAGCCCGTTAGGACACTTCTATTTGCAAGTTCCTGTGACTTTTGAAGTTACACTCTAACTCCAGTGCCAGTGTTGGTCTTTCTAAAAGAGAATAGGTCTCCCTAAAACACTTTAAGATCTCTCAGTCAAATCTAAAACAGAGGAACCCAAGGCTTTAACTTAGAGAATTCACTACGGATTATAATGCTTACATCCTCTCATTTGAGAAACATTGTCACTATTTCATATTTTGACACACAAAAGTAATATTAGAAGTAGGAACCAGTTTCAAATATTAAAAAAAAAAAGTTACAGACGCCAAACTCAGTAGTTTGGAGTGGTTTTTTTTAATTTTTATATTCATTTCTCTTGTTAAAGAGTCTTTGTTTCACCTTTTTCATTCTTTATCTTTCCATGGTTTAATGTCCCTAAAACTTAAAAAGAAACTAATGAACATGAAAAACACATTTACTTTGGCTTGTTAGTGCAAATGTTAATCAGAAAATAATAAGTAATGTTTTGTATGTGTTTCTTTCCTAGTATATCACAACATGGTCAGTGCTAAAGCTACAAGTTTTCAAAGAGAATATAGAATATTGAAAACTCAGAACAGCAAAGTTTTTTTTGCAATGCAGAAACTGTGACATTCCCAAGCACACAAGTAATGCAGCCATACATTTGAGGAGCATCAATGAACATGAATGCATGATTAAGTGACATCTATAAAATACAGAAAATCTGATAGCCAATTCATCTGTTTTTGTAAGATCTGTTTCTATATTCCACTATTATCATCTATTTTAGGAATTTTATGAGGGGAGAGAAAAAGCAACTGTTAAGATTCGCTTACACTGCAATGAGGTGCAATGTAGAAGCCTTCAGTTTTACACAGGATTGTTTGAATACTGTCTTATGGCTAATCACAGTTTCAGAGAGAATTAGGTAAGCCATTTATATATCTTTGATGAGTACTCAAAACCTAATTAAAAAAACTGCAAAGTCACTACAGAGGTAGTTCTGCTGTTTGCCTGCCCTAACTGCATATTTCCTCTTCTCCTTGCATCAGTACCAGCACCCACATGCCCAGCAAGCCTCCTGACCCAGAGGTGATTATTTTTTACTATAACTATTTTTTTTTCAGGTAGATTGACAGTTTGATTTAACTGAATATAAGGTGCCAAAAGCCAATGCCAGTACAAAGGTGGAGGTGAAAATATGTAGTCAAGGATGGAAAGGAGAGTCCTATTACCCCTTTGATCCTCATCATCACCTGAGTATTCCAACTAAACTCATGATCCTGCAGGTTAGGCACAGAAGCACACAGGGTGCTTCCTGTGTCTATACACACTGAATATTAGCTTTGATACCCTCTCATACAAGACAATGTGTAAGAGGCACACCTTTTGAGGAACCACCAAGGTAATAGATTTTAAAGCCACAAGTGAAATTCCTCAGAGCACCATTCTGCCTGCAAGTAAACTGTTGTAAAACCCCCTCTGCTTTTGGAAGCTGAGTTCTTTCCTGCAGAACAATCACAGGACACTGAGCATTCCAGCCCCAGCATCAAAAATGGGGAGTCAAAATCACAAGTATAAGACTGTATTTCAAACACTGGAAATGACTTTCTTCTACTTGCAAATTCTTTCTCTGAGAAGGGGGAATAATCAAAGCAGCTCTTCAGCAGTATCACATACACTACCATCATGGTTCTTACCTATTCTCTACTACTCACAGTTTCAGTAAAACCCCTTTAAGACAAAGACTTTAACTACTCTTTTTTTTGTCACCTCCTACAATCTAGTTCTTCCAAGACTGTCTTTTTTTCATGCTGTAAGTGACATTTACTTCAATTCTTCATAAACCCCTGAGAATTGGATTCCTTGCTCCTGGAATCGAATAAAATATGTGCACAGCCTGTCAGCAGGTCACATGTATCCTGCCAACTTACATCTAATAGATTTTTCACTTTTCATCAGCGGATTTCAAGACAGTATGTAGTCTGCCAAATTTACTAAAACGCTTGCTACAGTATCACACTTTCAAAATGTGCAATCTGTCAAAGCCACATCTCAAAATGTCTGCTGCAATAAGAGTCTTTGAAAAATCTGCTATGGTGCTGGCATTCATTCAGAAAATAACGAGTGTATCAACAGAGAAGGAGGGGAAAGGAAAAAAGTTCAGGGGTGGGGAAGAATTGGAGAGGAAAGAAGATTAATCCTAAATGTAATTTGCTAGAATCTGAAGAAAATACAGGAATTTTGTATGCAAGTACAATACAGTTTCATACAAATTCCTCTAGGATGACAGCATGTTAATAGATAAATAGTCTGAGTGTTACATATAATAGAACTGATGAAAAGATAATTTATCATAGATTTGACCACAACTGTACATAACAAACCTCAATATTGATTCAGACACTGAATACATTTAGCAAACAGTAGAAGACAGCAAAATTGCTTGCACTGCTATTGAATATTATGAGATGCTGGAGAGGAACGTTTTGCAAGGGCATGTAGCAAGGGCAAGGCACAATGGCTTTAAACTGAAAGAGAGGAGATTTAAATTAGATATTAAGAAGAAACTCCATTGTGTGTGGATTTTGAAGCATCTTTAATTAGCCCTCTTTTTATGCCACTCTTGCTTCCATATAAATATCATTAACAGGTGTTCATTTCCATAACATTACTCCACTGAGGAAGAGTCCAGTAGAGGTATTGAAGTTGCATGAGTGTTTCATAACTTAGCACCATGTCCACAAGCTGAGATGCTGCTCAGAGTCGTGGGTTTTTTCCAAATATAAGTGTGTCAACTTAAAGTAGATAAGCTGGAGAGTTTGTCCTATAGTCTCTTAAACAAATGCAGCCAGAATATATTAAAAAAAAAATATATATATATATAGTTTTAATGTACTCAGCATCATGGAACAACATCACAGCCTGGTCTCTAGAAGCTCCTGCAAAAACTAAATTCTCAGTAGAGATGTTCTATAAGGTCCATTTTCCCATCTTTCTCCTGTAAAGAAATTAGGAAGTGTGTGGGCTTCAGTTCTTTCACATACATCACAGTTCTGTCTTGGCAAACTTAGAAATTAAATGTTTACAGGTTCTACCCTGTGGGATCTTCGGAAGTGATCTTTGAATTTTATTAAACTGTGCCTTCAGCATAAGTATTACAAAATTGTTTCAATATGTGAAGAGAGAGAGAAATCATCAGCATAACAAGATTTAGACTTTCGTTTCTGTAGAAGACCACCAAAACCATGATCAACCTGTGTCCCGCTTCCATGTTTATATATTGGTTTATGTTACAGTTCTTTAACTGATTGCCTCCTGCAGCATCATATAGAGACTTTGGATTGTAATTAAGATGTCAGTCTCAAATGTCCTTCTTGCAAATGTCAAAGGGTACAATAGTTCCTTAATGAGTCAAAGCTGCAAAGACTCAAGCACCTATTGTGTGCAAAACTTTAGTGATTTCATCAAGTCACAGGGGTGTTAAAAAGGCTGCAGATTTAGGCTCCACATCTGGAACTTTAAAGCATGTGTCTATGTCGTGGTTTTAATTTTGACCAGGAATTTTCAAAGGAAATTTCCTCATCATGCCCATTTACAAATCAAATGCCCTTTCATTCGCAGTACAGAGCAGTCTCACAGTTTCTCAACTCCACTATCGCATTAAATGTTTTGCCTGGAATGTGTGTTGATATCTCATAAGCTTCCATACTGATGTTGTCAACTGTGTACCATCACAGCCATTCCTACTCTTAAACGGTTTGTTCTCACTTGAGTTTCTCTAGTTTTCTAAAGAGGGACTTCTCAATACACTACAGGATGGCAAACATGTTTGTAGATGTTCTTTGCAAGACAACCTCTTTGTGTTTTATTTTTAAAATTCTAGAAAATACAGTGCAAGCTGAGAAACAACTTTTATTTTGGAGTGTGGGTGATTAAAAAAAACCCAAACCTATAATAATAAAAGAAACAAATTTAAAAAATAAAAAACTAAGAAAAACAGGGCTTGTTCCTTGGAAGACAAAGCCCACAACAAGACTAAGAGAAATCTGGGCTTGCCAGAGGACTGCAGACTGGGCCTGCTCCTTCCCTTTATCCCAGAAGAACATTAGCAGAGATATACATACATTCTAAAATCACCTCTCTGCTGTGACCTTTTGTTCTGCTGGCTAACTAACCCCCTACTTTCAGTAAAGCTATTTGGTTGCAAACTCTGGAAGGAGAGAGTGGTAGCCGAGCTGGCCAAGTTCCATGAAGAGTTAACAGAAGTGGGATTGTATCTAGATTCCAGTCTGGGAAGGACAGAATTGCTTTTGTTTCTTTGCAGTGGAATTCTGGAGAAAAGTTAAATAGTAGAGAGGGAACCCAACAAAGGGATAATATTACCTGTGCAATGCACAAAGATATACATCCATACTATAGAGATTATTATCACACTTTACTTTTAGGCACCTAACTTTAACACCAAGTCTCACTTGCAGCCAACAGGAAGAGGAAGATGTTTTTTTTCAAGGAGAAAAAAAGATTCCCTAAGCTAAACTGCTCTTGGAGCTGACTCCCTCTTGCTCACTGACTGTAGAAGGAAAGTGCGGAGAACAGCCAGCTACCTTAAATACTGAGAAATTCTCTGATGTAAATATCCACCAGTGTGCCTTTTCCAGTGTCACAGATACTGCAGATTTTGGAGATAAATGATCTGGTTTATATATTATCTATCTAAAATAATAATTCCTCTACTGGCTTGTCGGGTCAGTCCTATGAAGTTTTATAAAACAGACAATTGTTTTGAAAGTCAGAATCATCCCAAAAATGACAAGACTGAAGGCTTTTAGAAATCCTATTTTACTTCTCTTTTCCTAAAAGACAGGCTGCACACAGCTTTTTGAGGAAAAGAAACACTTTTAAATAAAAAAGTTAAAACTTTGAACTCTTTGGTTGCAATAGTCTCAGCTACAGCCCACACACAGTTTTAAGAGAATAGTACTTACAGTAGAATGAGTAATTCAGAATCAGACTAAGATAACTTGACTATTCTGTAAGTGCCTAGAGACAAACTGATCTTCCTCATGTTTTTTGAGGATTCAAAGGAAATATTTACAGTCACTGATCACAAAAAGTGATGTGGTGAAATTACTGAAAGATTGAAATCTTTATTGGAGTTCTTTTGCAATATTCGTTCAGCTCTAATGAAAAAGTCACTTCCAAATTTTTGAAAGTTGCACTGTACTGCACAGTCTTAAATAATGGAGCTGCATATAATACTAATGCTTACAAGTAATTCACAATAATCTGAAGTTCAGCTACTCACAAAAAAGACTATCAAGAACTGTGATAATAATTTCACAATGAGGAGCCTAAATGTACACTAACAATGACACCAGCTTCCAGAAAACATTGCATTTTAGAGACTGAATAAATTATCTAGCCAGTGCTATCTTATGTAACTAAACAAGATGTCTGCTTGAAACAAGACTTCTTCAAACAGATTATGCAATGCATATAGTAAGAAATAACCTTGCTGCACATGCAGAAAAGATTCTAAGCTACTATTATGGCCTACAGCATGGATTCACAATTTTCTTCTCAATTTACTTAAATATGTATTTATTTATTAGACCAAAACAAATTCATTTTCACTGAATCAGTTCCATAAATTATGAAAAGTAGAAATGTCAAACATATTGCTCACTGTAAGACTACTGGTGCACTTCTAGTTATCTGTACTGGAAATGGTCATCCTTTTGCTTCGGCCCCAGCTGTGCAGTGGGAAGTGACAGGATAAGTATGACTGCAGAGAAAGCCCTCTCCTAATTAGCTGCACCTCATTCTCTGAAAAAAAAATAATTTTAACTAAATATATTATTTCTTAAAAGAAGAAGAATTTCACAGAATTATCTGGAATAAAGACAGGAAGATACACCAAACCCACTGTGGCAGATCCAGCTCAGTGCTCTGGACTGCCAAAGTGAAGAGTCAAAAACCCAGCACAGACATGCACACACACATTTACGTTATGTACTTAATGTTACAGTATACATCAGTCTCAACAGATAACTGCACTATTATTATTGAATATATGCTACAGATACTGCATTAGTGCATTTGCCTACATTTCCCAAGTGCAAGTACCCTGAAATCATCTTGGAAATTGAACTCCTGAAATTTGTAAGGAAAGTAAAAAGAGCATTTTCCCTAAATGACTTATGCCTGCAAGCAGTCTTTGAAGTAAAATTTATTTTTCTATATAAATATTTTGTTAACTGCTTCTTTTCACTTATGCACACAGTCATGAAGTTCATTACATATTGCCCCATATTGAAACACAAGTCTCACAAGCCACCTGGCTGTTATATTCCCCTTGTATATTCACAGGTAATTTCATTTATTATAGTATCTATTGACATAAGTTTCCATGAAGCGGCTCCATCAGGCACCCTTGCACCTCTGCTCACATCCAGGGCTCAGTTCTAGTGCCAGCAGTCAGAGTAAACACCCCTTCACAGCAAGCTCTCAGTCACTCTTCCCTAGGGCTAAACCCTGCGGGATGGGAAGCGGCGCCTCTCCCTGACTCCCAACAAATACTAGAAGCAGCAACCTCCTTCCCAACCTTCTAGCCTGACTTCTAGCACTACCAGCCAGATTTACAATATTTTCCCTTAAGGGGACTTTTAGCATGAGATGTGCCAGGAATTTCATTACAATGCAACATTGACTTAACAGCTCAAATCTCTGGTGATTTTCCCCAGGAAATCTGGCAAGATCAATTCCAGGCTTCTCTTCTTATTACACAATGCCATGGTGCTTTCTACACATCCTCCTGAATTACAAGGATGCTTTAAATTTGCATTACTCTTCACATTCAAAAAAAATATCAAGTTTAATGCCTGCTAATAATACAGAAGTATTTTGATGATTCAGAGTGTGGCAGTGGACTCACAACTCACTTTGTGATGTTGAATTCAGTGTAAATTGAAAGATTTGTGAATTGGAAAAAAAAGATTCTGTTCTGGGAAATGCTTAAGTTAGGAAGAAGCCTACTTGAATGTTTATTTTTTTTATGAATATGTTGTTAATAAACATTCCCATTTTCAAGGTGCCATGGAGGCTGGTGGGTCCTTCAGGGTCAGACACTGGGCGGTGAGGGCTCCCCAGGAGACCCAACTGAGCAGTCCCTGGCAGCCAGGGCCTGTCCCACCCCAACCATGAGCAGGGACACCAGGGGTAACCCCAGCCTTAGGCATCAGGCACTTCCCTGGCAGCGGAGACAGGCTGAGGCTATCCTAGAATGTGGGCCCATAGGTGGATCTGGCTTGTCAGAGCTCGTGTCTGGGCAGCACAGGGCTTTGGGGAGCTGAAAACTGGCCCCACTGCAGGGTCATTGTATCTGACTGGGCAGCACAGTGTCTGTCTGCCTAGATTCTCCACTGTATAAATATCAGATAACAGCAACTATGGACCTTCAGAATATAGAGCTGCAATACATAATACATTGAAATTGGAAGCACTGTGCAAGAAACTGGATTTTGCATGGAAAGGCAACACACCCAAATTGGAGTGATATATGTGCACATGTAATTGATTCAGCCAACCTTGGTTTTAAATGGACATAAATCTTCCACTCAGTGTTGACATTTAGTCTCCCAGAGTGCCTCAGAAACTGGGCATCTTTTATGTAAAAAAAGAATGAAAAAAGTGACATATTGATGGAGAGCTCAGTAGCTTTTCTTTTTTCCCATTTTTAAAGTAGCTCAGAGCAACCTTTCAATTTACAGGTTAAACTTGTGAGTGAATGAAAGCTTTACTGGTTTCACTGATATTTTGGCTTTTCCCTTCCCACCCCCAGTGCAGTTACTATCTCACACAGCTTAAAATGGGAAACAAGAGGCTGTCTTCTGCTCCTCAATGAAAGTTTCTTCCAAAGACCCACATCTGTCTTTGGGTCTCCCAGCATGATTCTTCTCCTTCCTATAGTGGTGGTTGTGCTGGCTGCTGATGGGGCTACCCCATGCACCTCTGCTAGCCCTGGGGCAAGTATGCCTGATACTGCCATTCTCAGGCCAACTTCTGCTTTGGGAGATCTATGGGTCCAAGAGACTTCTCCATTCTTGCTTTTCAGTTTTGCAGCTGTAAGAAAGGGGAAACAAGAAAGAAGGAAGTAGCAACAGCTTAATTTCAACTTTCATTTCACATGAGATTAAGGCAGCTGATATTCCCCAGGTTCTACACCATTTCTGTTCACATTTTCCTCAGAGAAACAAGCAAATACCTGTATTTCTTTCTTGTTCAAAAGATTCCTCTTTTTAAAGGTCAGAGAGAAAAAGTTCCCTCCTGACTCAGCTGGTTTTCTTCTGGTGGCAGGGAAAAGGAAAAGGCAGCAAGTCCTTCAGACTTTTCGGTCCTGCTGAATAACAGTGGTACCCAACCCATCAAGTCTTCCTTTGAAAGAGCATCGCCCATCTATGAAATGTTCCATGAACTTTCAGAAACATTTCCCAAGAGCCACAGGAGTGGAGACTGAAAACCTTAGGATATAAAAATAAAAGAGGTTGGAGAGCTTGAATGACAGTATATCAGCAACACTGCAGCACACACATTTGTAGCAAGAGTGTCCCTGGTTTGAATTGCTAAAACAATTGAAAGGAGTTTGCTAACATTAACTTCTTTTCTAATCCACTAGGAAGCCTGCTGTGATGGAGAACAATGTTTCCTCAGCTAAGACACGTGTTTCGTGGTCTCCCAGCTCTGAGTTCTTATCATCTGTCCTTGACAAACCCCATGTGACAACAGGAAAATTGAAGCCTGCCATCAATTAACATACAGAATAGATGAGCATATGTCTTGGTAAATATTATTAATATGAAGAAAATCTGACAAATAATTACTTGCACTCAGAGGGAAAACACAAACACCACTCCAGACATTTACAGCTTGAAAATTTGTCTATATAAAAACCATGACACTCGTTTCAACAAAACTGAGCGGCTTGTTTCAGGAAGGGGCAATTTAAAATTAAAATATGTTACCTTCTCTTAAAACTTAATGAGCAATGTGTCTTGAAAAATAAAAGATTTCTTTTTTAGTTGTCTTTCCCTAAAATAGATTGTCAGGAGAGAGGAAGACATTAACATCCATGTAAAATATAAACCATTAACTGTGAACAGAGAAACAGATACAAAAATGCACAAACAACAGGAAGCAGAGACAACTCCCTGTGAAGCTGGATACAGTATGTGATTCACAGACACGGATGCAGAGCTAGGAGGAAAAAAAAAAACCCAAACATTCTGATTTCTGTTCACCCAGTTGGAAAAGTTGGACATAATATTCACAGTTAGGATACACAGCTTTCTCTTTCTGCTTTACTAAAACCTGAAAACCTGATTCTGTTTACCATGGATCACAACTATCCAAAGTCAGTACATGTGTAGGGGAAGAAAAGATTCTGAAATTCGTAGCAACTCTAGCAACAGTGAGAATGTCACATTGCCATCCACAAGTCTTACCACTCATAACTGCAGCAGATCTTTGTCTTCAGTTAACCAGGACTGTACATCCCAACAACATGTATATTCACAGCAATTATATTAACAAAATGCGTATATTTTTGCTTGAGAATTATTTCTGTTGCTTAAATGTAAAAATTAAAAGTTCCATTATAAATACAAACAGCCAGACACAACATTTATTTGATTTCATCAAACAATTTTCTCTCTTTACTCAATGACATGAAACAGTGACCCTTTTTAGTCAATACATAATCTCTAGTCTAAAAAGATTCCAAAAAATACAAATATTACTCAGAAACAGGCACGTAGATGCTCTTTTAGCCACATTTATTTACACCAGAACAGAATCTGTGCAGATTAAACCTACAGTTTATCTTAAAGTATTAGTTATTAGGGCAAACTATTGCCAAGATATTACACATACTTACGTTGTAATTTATTATAATTTATTTTAATTCATTCTTCTGTGCCTAATACATGTAAAATAACCCATAATCTTACATTCCTAGTGACCACTGAATGACTTCATAAAATGTCATAAATATAAAGAATATGGAATAAAAGATTAAGCATATGTCAATGTTGTATTAAAGAAGAAAGGAAAGTGCACTTTCACACACTTCTTCTTTGACATTCTGGCCTACCACCCACCTAGCCTCTCAATAAGTGGACTTACTCTTTTATAGACTCTATTCTTTCCTTCAAAATTGGACCAATTGGTCATTACTATAATGAAAAACACTATGTTCATTGACTACGAGCATCTTCCTGCAGGGATACATCAACTTTAAAACTAGCCAGGCAAGCAGACCACTAAAATCTCCAAATCAAATCTAAAACTGTAACACTAATTTTCATTGAATCAGTGTTGAGCTTTATTTTTGGCTGTTCCATAATTTAATGTATAATCATGGTTGTAAATACTCTTATTCTGAAAATGTTTTTTGCACTCATGCAAACCAACAGGTCTTGGAATCTCCAAAGTGCATACCTTTGTGCTTGTGCTTTAAATTTTCCTGGAAGGTGATTTGCAAGGCCCACAGCTGATACAAATAAAACATTGTATTGGGTTTGCATGAGAGATTTTGGTAGCAGAGGGGCTACAGGGGTGGCTTCTGTGAAAAGGGGCCAGAAGCTTCCCCCATGTCCAGCAGAGCCAATGCCAGCTGACTCCAAGATGGACCCACCACTGTTTAAGGCCAAGCCCAGCAACAATAGTGGCAGCATCTCTGGGATGACCTATTTAAAAATGGGAAAACACTGCTGTGCAAAGCACTGTAACTGCACCTGGAGAAAGAAGTGATAATATGTGAGAGCACGAGCTCTGCAGACACCAAGTTCAGTGAAGAAGGAGGAAGTGTCCAGGGCATTCCTGTAGCCCATGGTGCAGCCCATGGTGAGGCAGCTGTGCCCCTGCAGCCCATGGAGATCTATGGTGAATCAGACCACTATCTGCAGCCTGTGGAGGACCCTGCCCTGAAGCAGGAGGATGCCCAAAGGAGACTGTGGGAAGGCCTCAATGGAGCAGGCTCCTGGCAGGAGCTGTGGCCCCATGGAGAGAGGAGCCTGTGCTGGAGCAGGTTTGCTGCAGGACTTATGCAAACCTCGCAGGGGACCCACACTGGAGCAGTCTGTTCCTGAGGGACTGCACCCGTGGTAGGGGCCCATTCTAGAGCAGTGCATGAAAAACTGCAGCCTGTGGGAAGGATTCATGTTGGAGAAGCTCATGGAGGACTGAATACTTTGGAAGGGATCCTACACTGGAGCAGGGGAAGAGTGTGAGAAGGAAGGAGCAGAAGAGAAAATGTGTGATGTCCTGACCACAGCCCCCATCTCCCTTATCCGCTTATACTGCTCTAGAGGAGGTTAGAGAAATCAGGAGTAAAGATAAGCCTAGGAAGACATGAGAGATGGGTTTATTGAGATTTGGAGTTATTTCTCATTATCCTATCCTGATTTGATTGGTAATAAATTAGGCTAATTTCCCCAACTCGAGTCTGTTTTGCCCATTGCAGTAATGGATGGGTGATCTCTCCCTATCCTTATCCTGACCCATGAGCCTCTCGTTATCTTTTCTCTCCCCTGTCCAGTTGACACTCTCCTGTGTCCAGCTGTCACTCTCCTACTCAACTGTAATGCAGTAGGGGAGTGACAGAGCAATTTTTGTGGGTGCCTGACATCCAGCCAGGGTCAACTCACCACAAGTATGAAAAAGACTAAGGAAACCTAAAGGTAATTTATATAACAAGTGGACTTCATTAATCAACACTCTCTCTTTCAATTATGCAAATACTGTATGCTTACATCTCACCTGCTGTTGAATAACATACTCAAACATTGCAGGTGGGAAATTAAACATTTCTAAAGGAAAACTGTTTTGTTACCTCCTACTTGTTTCAAAACTTTTTTAGGAATCAGCTCTGGTAACGGGTTAAAACGTAAACAGGGGAAGTTTAGATTGGATCTAAGGAAGAAATTCTTTACTGCCAGGGTGGTGAGGCACTGGAATGGGTTGCCCAGGGAAGCTGTGAATGCTCCATCCCTGGTGGTGTTCAAGGCCAGGTTGGACAGAGCCTTGGGTGACATGGTTTAGTGTGAGGTGTCCCTGCCCATGACAGGGGGTTGGAACTAGATGATCTTAAGGTCCTTTCCAACCCTAACAATTCTATGATTCTATGAATATAAGATGCATGGCAGCTGAAGTTACAGATCATCTAGCCCCTTTAAATGCAATGCCTACAAACACCAGGTGACGTATATAGATGTCTACATAAGTATTTTCAATTCCTAAGTTCATGAAAGGAGATTTTGACTATAATCAAAGCTATGTCTTAGTCTTAATGATTACTTCCTCATTAAAGTTAAATATATTAAGTAGTCACTATGCCAACAGACCCCTTTTGGCAATTATGCCTTTGTTTTACTAAGAGCTGATATACAGGCAAAAGCCTCAGTTTGAAATACGCACAGTAATAATAATTGAGAAGATATACAGGCAAAAGAAAATAGCTAAGAGCTGAATATTAGCCTTTTGCAGGGAAATAAAGGAATCTTTGTGGAACTAGAAGGAAATATATGCAGCACACATACATTCATGCAGATGGCAACGATTTATTAGTGACTGTGATTTCAACATTGAACTTGCATCTGATTTACCCATAAAAGCATCTACAGCAACACTAATTCCTCTGTGCAATGAAGCAGCCTCCTGTGGTAAGAGGGATGCCACTTTATTGTTCTGTCTTTATAAATACCAGTTGACCAGATTGAGATACTAGAAAAAATTTCTCACCTAAAGGGTCATCAGGCATTGCAACAGGCTGCCCAGGAAAGTGGCTGAGTCACCATCCCTGGAGGTATTTAAAAGATGTGTAGATGTGGTGCTTAGGGACATGGTTTAGTCATGGACTTGGCAGTGCAGGTTTATTGGTTGGACTCAATGATCTTAAAGGTCTTTTCCAACCTAAATGGTTCTATGATTTACAATAGGAAGTTAGGCCACAGAAGCCCCAGCATATCGTAATAATGTTATGGAACACAAAAGGCTGTGAACAGCAAGCTGGAGTGAGCAGCAGCTGGAGTGAGACTGTGCATTTTAAAAGCATATTCTTACCCAAACCTATTCTCTTCAAATTTCAGAACAGAAGATGTATACATTCATTCTGGCTTTTTGATTGATGAGAGGTTTTCAGGACAGAAAATTCTTGCTTTATATAAAGCTTTGTGTAACAGAGTTGTACTGGCCAGATAATTCAGAGCAAGTGGAATAAGCTTTCTTAGGGGGATTGTTGTGTGTGGAGGTCACCCTTTGAGGAAAAACAAAAAGCTAAACCATGAGTCAGCCTCAAAGGATGCTGAAAAAGAAGAGACTCCTGCAGGCTGGTTTTGCATTTTTATCCCCTAAACAAAGCTTTTTCTAAAGGAGGCCGTGTGGTTTCTCAGTCTTTTTGGTAGCAAAAGAAAAGATATAAAATAATAATTAGCTGGGGAAGCAGCTGAGTTTCCCAGGGCACTGCAAAAATCATGTCATATTTGGCATTCACACAGAGGAGAGAACTTGTTTAAAAACATACTTATATTAAGGTTGTTTTATGACCAGTTCTCAATTCCTTTGTGTATCCATGCCAATGAAATTCTCAGATAGTTGGATTAAAGCCTCTGAAAACTGTAACTCACTGAAAGACAGATTGTGTCATGTTCTGAACCAGTGCTTCAGGATTCCAAGCCTTTTACATATCTTTTCAGTTTCAACGATAGCTGCTAGGCTCCTAGCAGTCATTGAGCACAGGTCTGAAAACTAATATCACCTAGTGAGGATCAGTAAACTTTTCTAAACACAAACTACAATATGTGAAAAAAGGGAATAGAGAAAAGAATGGAGAGAAATAGGCATCACAGCATTAAAATCTCCCCATGTGGCAGAAGAAAATAAAATTGCCTGGATTCCAGCACCTCTGGAAGTTATGAATGAGACATACATGGCATGAGCTGTGGTTAAAAGCTCCATTTCAACCTTCATAGTTTGACAAATGTTACAAAACGAGTTGTGCTCTTATATTAAATGTAAGGAGCAACAATTTACTGGCTGAGGTACTGAGGATCAGTTAAAGCCCTAGATGGCAATGACAGGACAAGTGCTGTGAACAGAACAGTGAGTGCTTCCACTGCCCCCAGGGCTTTCCTTGCACTATAAGATAGAGATTTTTGAACCTTCTTCTCAAGAGCTGTAGCACAGGGGGGCTAATGCATTTTCTAGGACAAATAAATAATAAAATTAGACAAAAATTAAATGCAAAGACAAGATTGGTTCAAAAATTCCTCACAGTCTCCTCCGTAACAGATCAGGGTAATAAATCAGCAGAAACAGACTGTTTTTTCTGGGGAAAGTACCAGTGAAATCAATCCTTGGACCTGGGAGGTTCTGAAATAAAAGAAATATCTGATAGGTGTCCAGCACATTGCAGAGAATTTGGCTACTAGTAACAAGATAAAAAAAATTTAAACAAATACATTTAAAAAGAGGACAGAAACCAGGCTCACTTTTACTGCCAGTCAGAAGACTTACTGCTTTTTTCTGAATTGCTCATTGACTTCTCAATTGAAGTTAAACTCCCTCCTGAACATGTATGCTCAGTTGCTTTGATGGAGTGAGTATTCCTAAATCACTGTAGAGAGCTACTTGCTCAAGTCCTTCAATCAGCTTAGGGACAACAGTCAGACTCCTCTGCTTACAAAGACAGAGCACGCACTTTACAAATGCTCACTGACTGATGTTGCTACTTCCCCCAAGGCCACCTCACTGTTTCATCTTCCTTCACTTCTGAGATCTCCTGGGATGTTCCAAGTAAATCCTTCCACCTTGCTGAAGGTGCCATTATTGCTCAGATAGAAAGAAATCTCCCTTTGATTTCAGTGATTGCAATTCACTGTATACTGAATTATTTCAGCTGCTGCAAGACACAAAACAGTGAGATCTTACTCTAAATGTGATAGAGAATAACTGAAGTCATCAATGCTTCACATATTGAAGCTACATACTTTCAACAAATCTGGCTGAAGATGGCAATGTCACAGGAAAAATTGATTGCACGGTTGTGTTTCCCTGGCAATTCAAAGATACAAGTGAATCCACTTGTTACTTTCAACACTCCTCAAAATTCTACCAACTGTGCAAACAATATGTCTAATGGCACTAGACTAGCAGAGCCTGCTTGAAATTAGATATGTGCTCTGAATGAGAATACCATTGGAATGCCTGTAACAAAAACTCCCCTGAAATTGCAACACAGCGTGAAATACGACACATACCCTGCTATCTTCAATGGAATCAGAGCACCCATGGACTCAGATCTACAACAGCATCAGCTCCAAGGAACTTGAACCTGGTTCATGTTTTGCAAGAAGTCAGAACCCGTGAGTTAAGTTGAAACTGAATATCCAGAAACATTGATTCTGGCTTTAAGATATATTATTACATAAGCACTAATAGTTAATGTAACTAGAGATGTAAGCATAGATTAAGATGCCAGGCTTTTAAAGCAACATTCACTTTGAGAAGGATTGGGATTTGGATTACATTTCTGGGTGGAAAATAAACATTTTTGCAAGTGGAATATTTAAAGCATAAATAGAGCACCCATTTAGTCTGATAAAGCACAGGTAGAGATACCTTAATCCCCCAGGGTAGGGAAATAATTGGCTACTGGTAAGGGTAAATCTCAGACCATATATATATCTTGTAGCACTACAGGAAAATATGAAAGAGAAATAATGAGGAAAATATATACAACAGAGTAGAAAATGCTAAAAATGGGATCCCACCTCTCCCAAAATTAGAGCCATCTTCCCCCAGCACAACATGAATGCCGGGTGAAACTGCATGGACAATCCAACTTTCCTGGAATCTTCATCATTCCCATAAGCAATTAGAAAAGACAAAATCAGTTATCCATACAAAAGGGGCATGACATTGCAAGAGCCTAAGGGATGAAATTCAGTCTTCTCTCTATTGGAGAAGAAAAAATGCTCACCTGAAGTCCAACATCTCAAAGGGTTTCTAATGAGATAGCACATGTTGCCAACTGTGGCTCATAAACCCACTTTAACCCTCCTATATTGGCAGATGTTGTAGAGTGAGCTATACCCCAAGTAGAAAAACTGGATTCAAGGCATTTCTCAGGTGCTTTGCTTTCTCCGGAGCTTGCCCTGAAACTGAGCACGACACTACAATGAAGAGAGTAGCACACTCCATCCCTGCTGTTGAAGCAGATGTTCCATAAAGAACAGAATTCATAATCTCTGAGTCCAGAAGAAGAGATCAAGGATGACCCTAACAGTACAGACCCATTGTTCACCTGCTTTAAAAGAGCAGAGGTTCTGACCTCCTTCCCATACCTGCTTTTGCACAGAATGATTGCAGGGCAAAACTGTAGTATCATTAGCAGCGGCTACCATCTATTGGCTGTGCTCTTTGAAAAGGAATAGCTTAATGACCTTTGAACATCAGTGCAACCTAATCATAAGCCATGAGAAACCATCCTGCTAAAGCCACTAAGCCCAAAGAACAACTGCATCACTAGAAATGGAAAATAAGTTGCTGTGAAGTCACAGCTGGTGGCAGACATGTTAAGCGAAGCATGTTTCCTAGACTAGTAACACAGATCTTAGAGAAATGAAAAGCTGAGAAGATGAATAAACTGCATTACTATCCCCTCTCTGCTGTCAGGCTCCAGGTCACTTGACAGTGGTCTTTAAAGAGTTTGTCTGGGTTAGGCCAATCATAAAACCCAATGCCAGGGAATTTTACACTTTGCTACCAGGTGACTTGATCTCTAGATGGAGTGAAAGCTGTGTCTTATCCAAAGACAATCCATGGAGATTTAATAACCCCGGTAGCACAGATAGAAGTCTTAAAACTTCTGAGAAAACTCTGACATGCTTATACCTAGTCAGAGAGCCAAGAAAGCCAGGATTCAAGTTGTTCTGCATATGCAGCTAGGTGCAGTCATTGGAGTGCAAATTTGGAAGAATTTAGGTCTCTAGTTTCTCATAAAAGAATCTGAAGTCCCTACAAAGGGGTGTCTCTGAGAAGGCACATTCTTGGATCCAGCAATAAACCTGTCTTCTCAAAGTAAAAAGCAAGCCATGAGGTTTTATCCGTGGTTTAAAATACCACATAGTTCCAAGCATGTGGTCCTGAAAGAAATGAAAACAAAATGTGATCATGCACAGTGAAAAGCTTTAGTAGGTTAATTATAGTCTTTCTTTACAACAGGGAATATATTTTATTATATTTGGGCTGAATTTTGAAATGCTTATTATGCTTCTCCAAATATGAGATTCACATTCACTCATGCTGTGCATTGGATCTCTGTTTGAAAGAGACAGGAAAGAAATATTTATCAGAGTGAATTCATAATATGGACATGTCATTCCAAAACTTGCAAGGAGAACTGCAAGGCATTACTCTGAAAGTACATACACTACCCTTATCAGCAAGCCACTTCAAATCAAGTCTAACAATAGCTGTACTTTCAGTCCTTTCCTGCCTTTCAGTTGTTTAGAAACAAGTATTACCTTTTACAATGTCTGAATTTTTAAACTAAAATTGAGTTTTAAATATTTAAACAACAGCTAAATAATGTTGATATGAGCTGATGTGGAGGAATATTCACATTTGGGAACCAGCATCATTGTGTCAATAATAGTTTAAAATACTGGAGAACTTGTCTTGCAACACATAAATCTTTAATCAACCTATGAACAGTTTGTTATACATTAATTCATATTGAAAATGGCATTCCCATGTCAGAACTACACAAAGACAGGGCTACCACCACATGGAAACTATCTGCACATAATCCAAGTTACAGTTGTGTAGCAATGGCTTGGTAAACTATAAGTCCACTTGAAAGTGTGTAAGAGCCTTTTCTTTTCATCACATCCTAGTTCTGTCAGACTGACTTTAGGACATGAAAAGGAAAATGTAACAAGATCATGTAGCACAGCTGGACAGCTCTTCCAGCCTTTCAGACAAAACACTGTGCAAAAATTACTGTCAGACACACCTGTCTATTCCATTTGCTTATATGTTGGTTTTCAATCTCTACAAAGCTCCTACTTTGTGGAGCACCTCGAGACACCAGGCTGGTTCTTTTTCACACGAGGTTGATGAGATGAAAAAAGTAAAAGCCTTTAAGGAGGTTTGTAGCTATTAAAGCAGTGAACAAAGACAATACTTGATCTGAATTAGCTCAAGGTGACATACTGAACTGCAAGTAATATTCATGTACAAATGCCCACAGTAGTCTTTGTAGTTTGCAGCATTACTCCTGCTTTCTTTTACTCTTCTCCATTATAATTACTTATTATTCAAAACACTAAGTATTCCTGCCAGTTTTACTTGATCTCTCATCAGTCTCTGATGTGGAGGTGCTGCTATGTCTGAAAGACCTGTTAAAGCTCAGTGAGATTACTTTAAAACAGCTTGTTTGCTCCTGTTCAGTTGCTACATGAAGGTTGTGATGGGCACTCCTGTCTGTTGCTTAAAGGCTTTCTTGAGTGAGGTCTTACATCTTTTACAATGAGGTTTTACATCTTTCACTCTAATTTTCTCACAGGTGAACCTCCTTGAAGGGACCATCAAGGAAAGTATTTGGGCTTTTGTTTTTGCAATACCAGAGGAGGCAGATTCAAGGAAATAAACAATAAACACCTCCTCCCCATATCACACACACTGACAGTGCAGTGTTAAGAGTATTTAAGAGAAATGAGATATTTGGAGTTAAGATTATTCGAAGGATATAGGACTCCTCTACTTCCTCTTGTCTCCCACCTCCCAGGGAGACTTTGAACCACTCCAAGGGCTTTGAATTATGTTCTTCATCTCTCCTATTACAGTAGGTCCACTTTATATGAAATATCCTTCAGGGTAAAAACAGAAAAAACAGACAAGACAGTCAAGTTCCTATCCCTTCTCCACCAAAAGGCTTAGTAATCTGTGCAATGCTGAACATCATTAAGAAGAGTACTTGAGAGAAATCCATTCTAGAATAACACATACATTAGTGGTTAGTGAACACTTCTGTTAGATATAGGTTCAAACCCCCTTGAGTTGCAAGAGAATTTAATCTGGGTTTCTCTCATCTGCAAAAATTCCAGTCAAGAAGGGCTTGGTAGACAGAAGAAAAGTGTAATTTTTCTTTCTGGTTGTTTAGTGAATAATATAATTTACTTCTTCATGCTTTTACCATAAACTTGTAAAACTACAGTTGTCAAAGCTTGTCTTTTCTTTTGGACACAAGGTTTTAGTGAATTTAGGATTAAATTTGCTGATAGTTTTGACAACTGAAATAAAAGCCCAAAATATTTTTCCTGGTTTCTTTTGTAGTTTTAAAAAGAGACCAAGTCAGGATTAGATATCTCAAGTTTTGCTTCTACAGAAATATGTATTAAGGCAAGGACACTGAATACATGCATTACAAGACTCTCACCTCAACTCCCTCCCCAGCTCTCCTTGCATCTCTGTCTTACTTTGCTGCCTCACAGTCTGGGACCCATTTCACCAGCTGTCTTTGCCAGAAAGACCTGCTGACATATTCCAGCACTCACATGTGTATTTATTCTGGCCCCAGTCTGCTTCACTTTTGATGCCAGAGCTAAAAGAGTAATTTTCAGCCCACCACAGCACTGGAATGCAGAACATACAGAAGTTAGGGCTCATTCCTGCTCCCCAGCTCACAGTTCTGCTATAAGAATGAGGTAAGAGCAGCCTTAGAGTGAGTTTAAAATGCATCAAGTAGTCTCCAGAGATTCCATAATTTCACCTTCTGCAAACAGAGCCTGCCGTACCCATTGCCCCCAGTCAAGACAGACTTCTCAAGAAACAACTGGGTGCTGTGCAATATGCATCATTGAAGAACAGATGTGGGAAAGAAGACTTCCAGCATATATTTTATTAATGTGTGAAGATTTCCTCTTTCATCAATCAATCTGTCACATTCTACAACTTGTTTTTCCTTTACAGAGTGCTCCCTGTAAGGCACCAAAGAGAAGGCTCCTCATGGTGGGTTGAAACTCAACCTTCGTATGGTGGAGACATCTGGGTTTGTCATCATGATGACTCAGATAAAATCCATATTACTTTCCAGAATTCCTTTACCCTTCCTGGCTAGGGGCAGGCTGGGCAGGGAAGGGTCTCACCCTCAGATTTCCCCACCATGTGCTGATATATTGGCCAGCTGGCAAGGAGTATGTAATAACTGGCTAGGTACTGCTGCCTCACAGCTCAGGAAAAAGCAATGAAATGGCCTCTTCTGCCCTCTTACACCACCTTCTGCTGTCAGTGGTGCAGGGAGCATCCCTACAGACTCACTGAATGCACTCACTGCAGAGAAAACACTGGGTTGTAGACTATCTCTTTATCAGCTATTTAGGACCAGAGTGAAGACAGGCACTGAACTGAAAATAAAAAAATACCATTCTTCTCATGCTTGTCTCTCCCAGATGCTGCTAACCAGGCAACATTGAGGAGGAAACTACTAGATTAATATTTTGCAAATTTTATGTATTTTTACCTTTATGTATGTATAGCTTTCAAGGATTATTAAAAATCACAGTGAAAATCTCCATTTTTTAAGTCCATATTAAGCAGCCATATCAGAAATCACTTGCTGTACATAGTTTAAATGTGCAGCACTTTAAAGCTAGTTGCCTGCAAGCCATCTTTCATTCTGCTTAGGGGTCAGAGATATCTGCAGCTTTTGTACTCCCAAACGCAAGATTATCTCTAAAATTTGTTATCTCGTCCTGCATTCCTTTTTTTTCAAAACAGGAAAAAAAAGACTGCAATAAGATTTAGTACTTACCATGAGTACTACTCATATCATGTGAATGGAACAGGTCTAGCCTGGATCTACGACTTCCATAATTTTTTTCATTGTTCGTGTCTTTGCCAAGTCCCTCAAACAACACAATTTGATTGCAGAGCATTCAACTGACTACAGTATTACATGATTAATATAAATGAACAGCATCCGAGGGAAAAAAAATAAGACCAGATGAACACAAACACCAGAGGATGATTCATTCTTGGTGTAATTTTTGTGTCAATGGAAAATACACCAGGTATAAATTTGACCCTGTGATGCAGAACTTCCAGGAAACATAAGCTATTGTAACTAGAGATCTCTGCTGACGTATGAATTGAAAAGCAAAATAGAAATGAGGCAAATTCAGAACGGGCATAAAAGGAGTGAGGCCAGCTCTATTAATTACCCAACTGAAAGAAAATAAAAGCCTGGATCAAAATAACCTAATGTACAGAATGAAAAGAAGGAAAACATGAGGCAAGAACAACAGCATGATGACAGATTTGAGAAGGAGCACATAGTAAATAGGATGACTAAATTGGAAAAAGGAAGTGTTTTCCATGACTTTCAGCACAGAAGACTGACTTCTGAGAAACTCAGCTCAGTGTGTTCAATGAACTACATCTTT
Organism: Melopsittacus undulatus; assembly: GCF_012275295.1. NCBI lineage: Eukaryota > Metazoa > Chordata > Aves > Psittaciformes > Psittaculidae > Melopsittacus > Melopsittacus undulatus. Next base: position 21,957,202 of record NC_047531.1, on the reverse strand, counting down.
CAATAAAAAGCCTTTATGTCCATTAATAACCAAAGTAATGCAGCTTTTGTTAACACTATGCTCATACATAAAATTGTGAAGAGACTTTTGATCTGATGAAATTATGGTAAAGGTGATCTGCTCCTACATAATTGGTACTGCCATTTTCATCACTTCACAAGGGGCACAAGTACCAGTTCATCTCAGGAGATGCCTCACATTTTCAATTTAAACTCTCATTAGTGTAAAATACAGGTGGCAGAGTAGGGTGCAGAAGAACAAAGGTCAATATGTATTTTATTAAATTGAACCCATCTTATTGGCACTCTTTTTTTTTTCTAAATTTGATAAGAGCATGTCAGAATCATCATTAACCCTCCTATCCCAGTCTTCTGCCATGGGGGAGTTACGGGAACATGTCACACCTCCCCTCTTCCCTGCCTGCCCTCCCTGTCGAGGACAAGAGAAGGGAGCCACCCACATCTTCCTACAATTTAGAGTCAGACACAGTCAAGACATGCCCTTGGTGCATAGGACTGCCTGTAGCAATTACCCAGTAATGTGCACAGATTTTACTGTGAAGAGAAAATTCAGGTCAGAGAACAGTGGAGAAATTTTACTTGCAGTTATTTTTAAGAAACTGGCGTATTTTATCTCAGGTTGTTCCTAACCAGGTAGATTATTAATAGTGTCACAAACTATACTATAAAGCCTCAAGTTCTATGCAAGCTGTGACAAGTCAAATGATAGATTCTTTTTAACTGATAGTTTATTAAAAGAAAGAAATGATATCATTAAGAAGTAAAGCCAACAAGTTCTCCAGGAGCAGTGAGGAGAGGTTTAGGCTCAGCCAGTCCTGTATTTCTTCTCCTGAGAATTAACAATCAAAAAGGGATGGGAGAATGAAAAAGGAAAATAAATCCAGATCTTCAAATGGTTCCTCTGATCCTCATGACAAGGTAATGAAGTTTTGGGTTCAGAATTTACCCTTGTTAAAACATGAACTTGATCTTTCTAGTGAAAGTTGAGTGCATACTCAGTCAATCCAAAATAGGATATTTTGTCCAACAGGAAATTATATCATATGTGTGTTATTAGCTTGGTTGATTTGTTCTCTAACTTATGTTTCGCGAGCAAGACCTAAGGTGTAACAGGCAGACATTTAGTAAAAGCCATTTTCTAAACAAATAGAAGTGAATTATTTCCCTCTGACAACCACCCTGAAGAATATTACACAAAGAATCTTACATATTTTGATGGGGTTTTTTACATGATAAATAGTGACCATCTGTCCAGGCATGGATCAGTAGTACAAGTTCTCTTACAAAGTAAAGCAAGGTCAGAAGTTTATACAACTGTCTGTGTGTGTATGTGATGGCAAATCACACCCCCAATGTATTACAAGTGAATCAGTTTTTATCCTACCCCAAAGTGAAAAATCTGGTGGAGGTGATGCTATTTACTACTTGAACGACATGAGCCAATTTCCATAACAATGGCTTGATCCTGAAGTCTATCTTCATGCAGACTCAACATTGCCAATGAGATATATGATCTATTAACATTGGCAGCAAAGAATCTGAGGAGTATTGCTGTGAAGACTTCTGTCATGGATATGACTAACTAACCAACAAATTATGATACTTTCTCTTTACTAAGCCCTAAAAAGGACAACTGGATAGGAAAACAGAGTCAGGTGGTTGGGTAAGAGACAGTCATTAAGTGACAACTTTAGGACTTGAAGGAGTTAGAGGACTAGTTCAGGCACATGCTTTTCGTTTGTAAGGGGAACAGAGATAGGAAAGGAATTTCCCGTCAACCTCCCTAATCTGGTTTCCCTTTATCTAAGGAGGGTGGAGAAGAGGAGAGTTAGAAGAGGTAAGAAGAGAAAGAGGAAAACAATGCTAATTTCTTCCCCTTCTCCTTCCTATCTGTGACAGGCAATACCACAGGAAAAGTAACAAAACTGTAGGTACAAAGGATTAAAGCAGGATAGAAGGACCAAGAGGGGGAGGTGCCCTGGGCATCGCCAGATCTCTTATTACTGATAAGCCCTGAGAAATGACTTATCAATCCAGTCTGCATATGAGCATAAGACATTCACCAACATTAGAATGTTTGGATGCATCTCTGACACTGCTGAGTATCAAGGTATAACCTATCTATTCTTTTGTACCAATTTTATACAGACCCTCTTGCATTTGAGTCCTGGCTTTCAAATTCCCAGTACAGGGAAATATCACTAGCTTCCCCACTTCTGCTTACGCCAGGAAATCCTACAATCACACGATAACTTCTCTGACTGGCCATTCTAATTTTCCCTTCTGCTTTTCCCATTCTGTACCCCTTTGTTTTTTTTGTGTATATAACTGGGAGTATTTTTCCCACAATAAATTAACTTGCAGCTTTCTAAACTTCCTTCATGACTGTGGTCAGAGAAAAATGTTTTAGATGATTTTTGTCAAATTCTCAAGAGAGAAAAACTGAATTTGATCTTTGCTTTTAATAGAGATGTAGTGTTACCACGTTCTGTTTTCAATACCAGTTAGTCTGTTTCATTAGTAAGGGCTAGAAGTAGTGCACTTCTGTGCCAGAGTCCAGTGGTCTGATGTACTAATGTAAATCAGCACATCTATGTTGCTGCCCCTTTGTATACACTCTTTCCCTCCATCCTCACTTCAACCCACTGTCATTGCTAGATATGTTCAAGGCACTTGTCATCTCCGTGGCTGAGAAAAAAAGTCTTTGTGTTATGTCTTACCCACACCTTCAGCTCAACAATATTAAATTTCTTAACTGGGCTATGCCAATCACTGGAGCAGAAGGAAACTAGAGGATTTAAGGACCTGTTGCTCTGTATCTAAATAGCACTGTTCTTGTCTCTCTGAATCACCAGGACTTTTGTCTAAGGTCTCCTTGCTTTTAGCTACCACATCACATAACTAAACATCTCTTGTCTGAGATTACAGTACAAACCTGTAGCAGAAGATTAAAATGCAACAGTCTGCCCTATACTACTTAAACCCCTGACATCTAGCAAAGGTTTCTACAGAGCACTTGCTGACTTGCTGTTAATTCTGCATCTAGATACACCTGCTATGTCACTGTACAGGAGATGTGCTTCGGGAGACAAGAGGCACAGCAAGCACAAGATAATGGAATGGTCCCATTAAATTTAACAACAGAAGTACCTCCTAATTATAAAGCAATATCCCTTATTTTCAGCAGAATTTTATCTCTATTAAAAATAACCTGTGTAATCATTATGTGAGTAGTGCTGCAGATGAAGCTACCCAAAGGAGTATTTTGTCTGTATTTTAAATAATTTATCTTGCCTACATGTAGTATACCTAGTATGTTATTTTGCCAACAGAAATATGGACATACAGTTCCATACAGCTATGTATGAATTAGTGACCTTGTTGGGAAGTTAGCAGTATATTAGCCAAAAAACCTGTGGTTTTGTCATCCAAAGAAATTTATGCTACACTAGTCACCTCACCAAGAAAAATATAACATAGAGAATATGAGGGAGAAAAACAAGGAAAATGTGATGAGAAAGAGCAGGGATATCAGCAGAAATCATAAAAATATGAGGATTATTTTCCTTAGAAAGCAGGTGAATAAGAGGTTACAGGACTGAAAAATACAAAGAACAAGACCAAGAAATTCATTTCCTCTGTGTCAAAGCACAAAAGTAAGAGGATATTCAATCAAAATAGAGTATGCTCTCTTCAATCAAAATAAAGTATCATCTCACATGATGATATTCAGACTCTGGAACTACATTTACAGATGCCACAAGCAACAGGACAGCAGCAAGATGGAAAAGGAGATTACATGTTCAGAGGTAGCAGAAGAAAATATGGAACAGAGTTAACAGCATTACAGAGGAGATTAATCTTCATGTTTCAGGGTGTCATAAAAAAGTATCTCAACTTTTCTGAGGTATCTAAGCTGGACACTTCCATAGTAAAACCAAATGTCTTATCAGGGTTTCTAACTAGACTGCCGTGTTAGATTAACTCCTACATTATCACCTGCAGAGTAGAAATATTGAGATTGAGCTAAATTGTCTTTTTCCTGAGAAAAGCTAGCCAAAACCTACAAATGCATTCACTTTTCCTCCCCAATCTGCCTACCATCCATACAGAGACTACATTTTCCTTCCATTCAAACAAATGCAAAAATTCTTTTAAACAGATAGTTAAACTAACAAAAATAATTTGAAAAAATCAGACTCCTATATGTGCACATATGGAAGGGAAGATGCCTACCTTCACCTTCTGAAACTGGATCTATACAGGACTCATAATTTCTGCAGAAACACAGGAAGAGCTATGTATGCAAGATATGGGACATAAAATGCAGTGCTCTTCATTTTAGATCTGGGTAAATTAGCCATGTATTATCATCACAAAGAGCTGGAGGGACATCTAGTGGACTTACATACATGTAAGAAGGCCTCTGTGCTGTCATTTTTCTGTGCTATTCCACATCAGAGGTCTTTCCACTAAATGAGCATCTGAAATGCCAGAACAGTACTAAAATCCATGCCATGTAAAACAGGCAGACAGCTATAAAACATACAATCATCAACTCCAGATCTGTAGTCAGATTCTCATATCCAAGCTGACACAATTTAAAGCTAATCTACAGCTTACTGACACTATTAGATCAGAACTACATGTGTAAAATACAGACCTGAGGCATTTTAACTATAAATATGTTTAGTGCACATTGTGCCAGCCTTCCAAAAGGCATTTATGGTTTAACACCTATGAAAATTCACTTACAGGCTGCAGGCAAGAGATAATTCTATTTTAAATATCTTCTTTAGAAGTGAGAGAGAACAATCTTCCAACTTTAAACCTATTGGCTTCAAGCAGAGTGGCGTATTTTGGAAAGTGAAATGAGACATTCAGCAACATGTATTTGATAGGAAATTTATTCTTAGTCAAGCTATGAATATTTACTTTCACTGTCCTTTCTTAATAATATACCTGAACATTTCCAAGCTTGTTATGAATGGACTTATAAGTGTAAATACACATTTAGGGAACTAGACAGAGCGTGGTTGGGGAATGCTCTGATTCTAGGGGGTAACCCTACTAATTTCAAGTAACTTTGAGAAATCCAAGAGACACTATATTTCATGTCTGAGTCCAACAGATGTATTCCAAAAGAGTTCATCAGCTTAATATGTGTATCTTTAAGAACATCTGTAAGTAATCTGGTAGTTCCAACAAATCTTAATTTGAGCTTCTTGACTTGCAAATGTGTTCAACTTTGTTCCAGACATGGGCAATCAATTTTCTGTCTAATTGAACTCTTAAAGCACTCTGCTTTAAAAGCCACTGAAGGAGAATCAGGCAAAAGCTAGTTCCCTTTCTCTCCACCTGAGTGAAAAGCTGAGTCTCAACTTTTCTTTCTCTAGTTTGTCCTAGAGTTGAAACTATAGAAGCAGAAACTACAGAAGCAGAAACTCACCAAATGGTGAATTTCAGTAACATTTTTAGCTTTTCAAATTTAAGAGTTATTTCATTCTATGGTCTGGTTTGATTAATTTGAAATGAGACAATCATAGAATAGAATCATAGAATAGTTAGGGTTGGAAAGGACCTTAAGATCATCTAGGGACACCTCACACTAAACCATATCACCCAAGGCTTCATCCAACCTGGTCTTGAACACTGCCAGGGATGGAGCATTCACCACCTCCCTGGGCAACCCATTCCAGTACCTCACCACCCTAACAGTAAAGAATTTCTTCCTTATATCCAGTCTGAACCTCTGCTGTAAACTTAAAAGTTTGAACCCATTACCCCTTGTCCTGTCACTACAGTCCTTAATGAAGAGTCCCTCTCCAGCATCCCTGTAGGCCCCCTTCAGATACTGGAAGGCTGCTATGAGGTCTCCACGCAGCCTTCTCCAGGCTGAACAGCCCCAACTTTCTCAGCCTGTCTTCATATGGGAGGTGCTCCAGTCCCCTGATCATCCTCGTGGCCCTCCTCTGGACTTGTTCCAACAGTTCCATGTCGTTTTTGTGTTGAGGCCACCAGAACTGCACACAATACTCCAATATCAAACTAGACTAATTAAAAAAATTAAAACAGAGAGAATCAGTTGGAGAAGCTAATAGCTGAAAGGGAGGCTGACTTTTCTCAGTGACAAATTTCTCAATTTATTGAATCTTCTCAATATTAAAACCATAGCTCTTGAAAAGCATGAAAGTCCCAGGGCACTGGAAACAGAGACTAGGAATAAAACAGGTGGGGAGGAAGCACAAATCTTAATCTAAAGTGAAAAAAAAAAAACCCAAACCAAAAACAAAACCAAAACCAAAGAACAGCAAAAAACTCCTGTGTTGTCTGCCTTGTGATTTTTAGCAGATGGCTCCATGACAATGAAGGGCTTACAGGTACAACTTAGAGCTGCTTTGGAAATCAAGCTATCATCCACCTGAGCTCTTAATTCTGTTGTCTGTTTCCATCTGCAAGTTTTGTCCATGTACCCGTGAGGACTTCAGGAATCTGAATCAAGCTGGTTGTCATTCAGTTGCAACTCAGCAGCTGAAATATAGTCATCCTGATGCAGATTGGGTTAAGTACATCCTATTTTGTATATGCTCTTCACGCCAGTCTGTGTGCCTCAGATCTGTAGAGAGTCGTTTGCTCACTATCCACATCCATATTTCAGTCTGGAAGATGAGATAGAAACACAGAAACCCTACACTGAATAATAAAAAGCTCTACAAGTGCCTTTAGCTTAAGCTACAGTCCCTAGTGAGAATATTTCTTTTCCCCCCGTTCCCACAGGCTTAATTCTAGTGTCTCCCAGCTGTTCATAAAGCTGCTCAGAAGAGAGAGGACTGCCTGCATCCAGTGATCAAAGATATTACTCTTGCACTAGTCTGAGCATCAAATTCATGTCACATAGGCTAACTTCCAGCTGGCTGTCCCATCTCTGTGCTGGAACGCAATGCTAGGAGACCCAGAATGCTCTGATTGAAGGGCCAGACCTTGCGGCAGAGACTGGCCAGAGTCTGATCCGTTTCTAAAGTGATAGTCTGTCCTGACATAGCAGCACATGCCACAGGAAAGATCAGAAGATCTTTATCTGAATACTGATAACTTTTTGTCACATTTGTGAAAGTACAACGATAAATGCTACTTTCAGAGAACAATTAGGTTTTCAAAAGTGTACTTTCCATTTCAGGTTATTTTGCCAAATATTAATAACACGGACATTTGTAATACAAGCAGAGTATAATAAAAAAAAAAGAAAGAAAGAAAGAAAAACAAACACAAAAGAAAACCAGCTAAATTTCATTTTTACTTTCTGTGGCATTCAAAAACATTGTTATGATTAATTTCTAAACTATTGCAGTGAACAAGCCCATGCAAACTATTCAAGTGGTGAAGGTGGTTTGTACCAGCCTGAAGATGACAAATAAACCTACTGTTCATCTCATTGCTGAAAAAGGCAGCCAGCCAAAACACAAGGTTATTCCCAACAGATTTACAGGCCAGCAAAAAAATCCCCATCTCAGGGTTGCAATCCTTTTGGCTGAGTAGTAACAGGAATGTCCTGTCTACCGGTGCCCGTGACTCTCGGTGCCGCCGTGCAGCAGCTCTGCCGCGGAGCAGACAGAAGAGGGTTTGGGTTCGGTGCTAACTCAGTGCAGTGGGTGCTGGCTGCGGAACGGGCTCTGGGGCACCCGCTGGGGGGGGGGCCATGGACCCCCCGGCCAGCTCCCTGCACCACCGCATGCAGTACGGCCGCAAGGGGGAGCCCGAGGGCTGCGGCGCGGGCAGGGGAGGGCAGCGCTGCTCCCCATACCGCACACTGGCCTCGGAAAAGCCCCTTTCCCGTCTGGTTTGCTGCCCCAGACAGGATCGGTGTCACGGGGGGAAGCCGCTCACACAGCCTGGCTGTGCTGCGGCAACAGTCAAAGCCCTGCTCTTAAGAATGCAAAGCCGGAGAGTTGGGTGGGAAAGGCAGTGAGCCTTATCCATGCACCTACCCTTTCTGTTTATTTTCATGTGCAAGAGCAGATGAAATCTCAGAAATGGCATTTCGGATGTTTGCCAAGTGATACTGAGCAAACCAGAGTGCGGTAATGAGTTGCGACAGTAGGGGATTGTCGCCAGGACAAAACTCTGCATGAGTCTGTGCATTTCAGTAAATGGAGTTTCTATGGTTTCAAAAGTAAGGTTGGGATTGCTAGAGCAGATAACCTGTGAAGGGGTGCAGTTCCACAGGAGACACACTCTGTGTCCTCTGTTGTGACACTTCACTACTTACCTTTTATGCAAGAGGGGTTTTTTATTGCTTGACGTCAAAGCAAGAAGTATCAATTCAGGGCCATTTGTACAAAAGGTAACACACGGAAGGGTTGAGTGCCTCACTTTAGGTCATTAAGTAATGGTAAAAGCACAGGCCAGAATTCAGATTCCCCAAATTCCAATCGACCTTCCTATACAATAATCTCATACCATGCTTCTGCAGTGATTCACACCCTTCCACGTCATATAGTTTGATGCTTCTCACTGTACTGCTCTCACACAGCTTTCATTGCATAGGAACTGTGACAAGATATCAACCATATGAACCTTGAACACGTGTCTTACAGAGGCAGAAAAGAACCATTATCAGCTTGGGATACCAATTCCCATTTGCAGTCTCAATAAATTTCCACAAACAGAGGTAATACCATTGTTGCATTAAAGCCAATTCCTCCTATTTCAGAGGGGGCAGGAATTCATTCTCTGGGGAAAACACTAACAGCATTAAAACATTTAGTTCAGTACCACTGGGACTAGATCCTTTTCTCAGGGCAGGGATCAACCCCCCTCTGAAGAAAGGGTTAAATTTAAACAGAATAGTGAAAAAGATATGGTCTCTAAAAGAGGTGTTTTTCCTGCAATCTCTACCTCACTCTCCATGAAGTTTTAACCTATCTCAAAACAAAGAGAAAATCATTTTTTTCTTCGGTCAGTTTTCTGCTAAGTAAGGGACTTAAATCAGTTCAGGGTCTGACAAGTGCAAATGGGTGCAAGATGACTAGGGAAGTCATGCAGCTGAGAGTGAGGGGAGACAAACAGGATGAAGGACCTCACTCCTTCAGCTGTGATGACTGGCCCAAGCCATCTTAAGCCATCAGCTTCAGGACCAGTAGCTGACAAAATGTATACACCAACCCCTCCTCCCTGAGAGAAGATTTGGAGCTTGTCACATCTGGACTCCCTTCCTTCTGTAGGTGACCTTATAGTAAAAGTATACATGATGTTGCCAGAAAAAAAGCAAAAGAAAAAGAGAGAGACTACAGCATTCAGTCCTTTCATGGGGGCTTTTCTCAACATGTTCTATTGAAAGACAAATTTCATGCTCAAATAAAACCTCCCTGTCTCCCAGGTGCATAAAGTTGTCCTGACTTTAAGCACATTCTCCCCCTTAACTTGACAGAACACTCAAAAAGATGGATAAAGTAGCCCTGTTTGTATTTTTCCTTCAAATTGCATTTGCACAGGAAAGACAGCATGTACAACTGCTTTTGGATTTATTTCTTAACCATTCTTGAGAAATCCTTTGAGCTTCTACCAAAACTTTCTCACACCCCACTGGAGGACAATAGTAGGCTCAGCAATGGTGTGCATTCTCCTGGTGGTGACCATGACCTCCAGCTCAGTTTCACATTCTTCATATTCTTCATATCCAGGGACACTAGCTTGGGTGACATTTCCATTTGCTTCAATTGCAGGGACAATCAGGTACCAGGAAGACAAGAATATGCTGCTTCTGCATAGCTATATGACTGTACATGGGATTATCATTTGTCAAGACACTGACTGTTCGTAGAGATCTGACACATACTTAAAAAGGTAATTTCAACCACTTAGAGGGGATCTGCAGAAACAGTTGGAATATCGGCAAGCAATGCAGGCTGAAGGGTGAAGGCAGCAAGTTCAGGCACATCACAGCTCAGAAGAGCAACAAATACCAGCAGAGAGGAAAGTACCTGCACTTCCCCTGCCCTTCAGCTGCTGTGGGACTGTGTCCACAATTTATGGACAAATCACAGAGCGCTGTCTTCCCATCCACAGGTGCAATTTCTGCATTTCTGTTTGTAAAAGAGCTCATTGACATGACCTCAATGTGTTTTCACCTAGTTATTATCCCATTAAAATAATTATACCACTGTTGAGCAGCATGAATTTCTGTCCTATACCTTTGCACACATTAAAATCCCCTGCTTGCAACAGTGGATGCAATAAGCATTTATTTCATTAGGATCATATCTTGGTTTTATTAAACATCCTTTGTATTGCAGTTATAATTTCCATGTCCTTGACAGCATGGGCTTTGATACATAAATTCTTCAGATGGGTTCCTGGAATAAAAAACACAACTTTCTGAAATAGCCAAAAATGTCTCTTCTGAGCAGAGCCTTGGAATATGTACATGTGAGAGGCTGGGAGAACTAGGGGAGCTAGCTCAGACTGCCCTCTGGTCAGGGATTCCCAAACTATATGAGGAACTCATGGTGGCCAAGACATTTCAAAACCTCCCCTGTGAGGGAAGATACAGAAAGAAACTGTTGCTGCCACTTAAATACAAAAGAGGAACTCACACGTTTAAATCCTTCCTGGTTGATTATGAAGTCAGCCGGGTAATTTCTGGTCACCGTGTCAAACGAAAACTCTAAAAGAGAGTTCCCCTGAAACTGAAATTCCTGTACATGAGCTAAGTTAGCCATAAATTTAAATTAACTCCCTATTACTGCAAGCCAAGAAAAGATGTCCTATTACTCTATATTGGGCAAACAATAGAGCAACATTAAAAAACCTTTGCCATCAAAAGCTTATCAGTTAATATCTTGTACAAAGGAAGTTATCTTTTGTCATTTGCAGTGGAAAACATTGGATCAAAAAGCTTGTTCATACATCAAACGTATCTTTTTGCTCTTCTTGTTGCCTTGCTTTCTTTCATCCTCTTTGTCACAGAAAATATTAATAATTTGCTCAAGTGACTTGCCTTCCATTCAGGTGTCTTGTCACCCAGTAGAGCTTCAGGTGAGGAGCTTCCTTATCCAGGGGAGGAGCTTCCTTATCCAGGGGAGGAGCTTCCTTATCCACTGGCAACTGGCTTAGAGAAAACGAATTTCAGGGAGTTCTCCAGGAAAATCCAGACCTTCATTTTCAGCCATAACCTGAAAAATAAGATTCAAGTGCAGAGGTCATAATCTTCCAGATCAATGAGCACACAAGGTGATGGCTATTGTGGTTGTCTGAGGTGAACCACTACATCCTGCTTCTACCCTCAAAGGGAAAAAATTTGGATCTAGCCTGGCACTAGTGTATTCTGAGGGTGGTAGTTTGCCTTTGGGGATATTAATGACATGAACCTTATTTCTTTTCCTCCATGTTCCCTTTATTTATAACTGCTTGTACAGTGCATTGCTTATGATTGAAGAAAAACCTTTTCTTCAAAGCTAGAGAGCTTGGTTTAATTTCCTCAATTTAATTTAATTTCTCCACAGTTCTGCATGGGGATGCAAAACAGTGTGTGCATGTGCTTATTTATTAGGGATTCAAAGCAACTGAACTTGGCCAAGAGACTGAATAGTGACTTCTTTACTTTGCTACTAGTCAGTCCCTGCCAGAAAAATTACATGAGTGAAGATACCAGAGCTACCATCACCCTGGGATGCAAGACAGCTTTGAGAGTATGAAAGGAAAGCAGTTTTAGAAGTGAGAAGTTGGTTTAGCTCTGAGTGTGAAGAACTGTATGAGAGCTCTTGGCATATGCATGGCACCTGTACCTGGCCTTGCAGTCTCTTTGCTGTGTATATTCAAGACACAACAGTGTAAATATTTATATATCTATACCTGCCTATATAGACACACAGTGAGAATGCACTATGTGGTGGTTCACACTTCACAGTGTGCACACAAAGGACAGCCTATGCCTATAACATAGCAGTTCCCTTGCGGAAGAAAACCAGGCAGGTAAGACTGGCCAGCAGAGTTACTGTAATGTAAGTTACCTTGAGAAAATCCTCCAACAGAGAAGTCCTTTGAAGGGTTTTCTGCTGTGAGAAACAGAGGGCAACACCTAACTCGTAATATGCAGAAGTGAGGAACAGTGATTACAGGAGTATTTTCCAGCTGTTAAATCCAGAGGTTTCTGTAAAGTAACATGTCATCAGAGATTTAGGTTTGCTTTTCAAACGTCTTTCTCACTGACACTGCAGAGACATCTCTGATTCTCTGTTTCACTGCATATGAAAAAGAATTTAAACAGTGTAACATCAACAGAAAATGGGCCATTAAAAATTACAACAATACTTTCACATTCACTACGAGGTCCATCTTGACCATCCTGTAAGAGCTTTTTATGCACCCTGCTATCCTTTTGAAGAGTTCTTAAATGCTGTGAGATTGGCATACTCTCTGCCTCCATTAGGGCTATAGCAACACCAAGGAGGCAGCTAATATGCATGATCCAAAAGCACATTCTATACTGTTTGGCACTTAAATTTTAGGCCACTGTTCCTATATGGGATTTGTGAGTTCTGGGCAAGAGCATAATTGAACTTATTTAGGCTAGCAAAGATTTTCCAGTCCTTTCAGCAGAGTGGATTTTTAAGAAATACCTTGTCCATATAGAAACAATTTCAGGATCTGCTAATATAGCATGATCAAATTTAGGGACAGGTTGCTTCAGTGCTTCTTACATCTCCAGACAGTAGTTGGGGTGGAGAGTTGCAATATGTCACACAGTGTTAGACAGTCTCTTTCAGATGGGAAAGATCGGAAAGCCTATCAAGGTTTTGCTGATGCCAATTAGGGTAGCAAAGATTAGAAGATAAGAGATTTTCACTTATCACAGCATCCATCTTGCTTTAGGGTGAGCAGTGATGGGATGTTTTTCCTCCCACTTCCATTCTGTGACAACAGAATGTTTGGGTACAGAAGGTTTGGTTTGGGTGGTGTAATGGGTTTCCCCTCTGATTTTGGAAAACACTTTAGCAATCAGAAGGAGCTGAGAGCAAGCCTGCAGTCTCCATTGTCCAGGAGACACCAGCAAGGCATTCCTAACTCTTGAGCTCTTCAGAAATGGAAACATTTACATTTCTTTTTTGTTAGTCCTGTAAACACATCAAACCTGCAGTAAGTACAAAAAAATCCTTGTTGTTCAGAATCTATGACTGTTCACTTGTGGTGTTTAAAGACATGCCTGATTAAGTTATCCACCAGACTGTTCTAATAACTGCAACAGAGTGATCTGATGCCAGATCAAAGCATGTGTTTGAAAGCTTGATTACCTCCTGGCATTCAGAAAAGCTCCTACTGCTTCTCGCTTCATTGTCATTGTCTATCATTACTTATACTGATTATCCTGAGATATGCTACAGAGATCATTCAGGAGCTTTCTGGTCTGCTTCAGACTCGAAGGAATCTGCAGCGAATGCCTGTCTCTCAGGCAATCTCTCAGGCAATACGCAAAGTAAAATAATACCTGACAGAAACTTACCCAAGTATAATACAAAATGCAAGTTAAAGATGTTCTGTGCCTGCCCTCAGTCTTTTTCTGTCTCTCTCTGCAGTAAACATTGGCAAAAGTTTTCACCCCAAAAGGCCTGTTCCTACTCATTAAAATTACTTAGAATTAGATCATTAGCTCAGTCTGTGTGATTAATTTACATTCAGAAACTGAACCTTGTTAATTTTCCAAATGGTGCCTATTTCTGTCTGGTGACTGTAATAAGAGAGCAGACACCAGTTCAGTGGTAGATGTCTACACCTGATCAGATGAATCCCATCAGCAGCCAAATTATTGCCCAGCTACTAGATTAGAGGCCTTTCAATCCCAACATTTTCATTGTGAATTCCTTTTGATCACTTTACATAGTCATATTACTTCATTATGCCGGGTGTACAATGGGAGGAAAAGATCTGAAAATGAATCATTTGAGCTCACTTCGGTAAACCAAAGTGGATTTTTTTTGATCGTGCACTATGATAACATTGCTTTTAGATCTTAAAAACAGCAGGAAAATGTCTAGATTTTTAATTAAACTTTTTGTGGGAACATCTGTTCTCTGAAGAGCTTCATGCTCACGTTTTTTCTTCATGCGTAACAAAAACAAATGTTGAAATGCTGGAATTTTACTTGATTGAAACTGGGCTGTGTTTAACAGCACTAAAAACATACTGAATTCAGCCAATTAGGTCAGAGAGTTGCAAAAGGATTTTACAGCAAAGAACAGCATACCATATTTAAGCAGCTTTTTAGTGTTTTCGTTTTATGTTTACTGTAGCAAACCATCATGCTATGAAATACTGGCCATACCTCTACTAGTAAGCTGGACAACTGGGGTATGTTTTCTGATCATGTAAACAAATGGGACAGCCTGGCTTGCTTGCAACTCCATAGCTAGACCATTTCCAAAGCATGGTCTTCACCATGCTGTGTATTACAATCAGCCCCTGGCCTCATGTTATCCCTCAAGCCACTCCTGGCCGTCATCCGAGGAATTGCTAGTTAATGGTCATACACCGTGCAAAACAGAGGGGCAGTAGACACCAAAGAGTATGAATGATAGATGCTACTCCTCAAGCCAATGCTTTGGCCCTGTTTAGCTTGCTTCAAGTTTGCCTTTAGTTTACCACTGCTAAGTAAAAGTGGCAAAAGCTGACTCATGCTCACACCAGGGAGGGTGAGGTCCCTTCTCCTCATGCCTCAGTGGTATACTGGTGGTTCTAAGATATCCTACTGTTCAGTCTACTGCTTTCAGTTCAAAGTGTTTAAAGTAATGTAAGAGGTGTTTTGCAGTCCATCAGGATGTTTTCATTACAAGTGATGTTGGAGGTGTATTGTGTGCCCAGGGATATACTATGGCAGTGTCTGGAGGTGAGTGGTAGGGCAAAAGGTTTTCATATATTATGGAAAGACTGTACAGGGGAAGAGAGCCAAAGCTGGTGTAGTCACATACATGCTATCTTTTGGGAAAAGACCCTGGAGTGAACTGTCCCCAGAACTACAAGAGGGCTTTGTCCTAGCTAAAGCAGATAAGAGAGGGCCAAATCAGAACCATGGAGTGAAACTACAACCAAATAATCAAAGTCTCTCTCCTTTGCCCTTGTGCATTTAGCAGCAATAGCAACTTCAGGTTGTAATAAAATGTTTAACAATGGTCTATCATTGCTTTTGGGAGCTCACCATGGACTGGAGACCTGGACTTTAGAGTCAAACCGTGCTTAGCTTGCAAGTTCTCTAAAGCCAAGACTTTCAATGGCAGAATTTCACTTTCAATTTTAGAGCACGTGAACTTGAAGAGAATGTACATTTCTACAGAAAGGATAATGTAAACCTTTGCTGTTCCAAACTGCAGTATTTTTGTGTACGGTTTGTGGCCAGGCTTTGAAACAACTCTCTTGCATGGTAACAGTCAAAGTGACACTGTCATCTGTTTTGTAGAGATATGATTTCATTACAGCAATGCCCAGAGAAGAGTCCCCTTTATAAAAGATTCATAAATGTCTATTTTCAAAAGGCCTTATCTGAACCATAAAATTTATCTTTAGGCATGTGCTATAAAATAAGGCTGTGGCACTCAAGCATGATTTTATATTTTTGGCAGCAGCACAGACAGTATGTTTAAAATTGATTCAGTCCTTTTTTGGTAACTTAAGGGATGTCACAAATTATATCACATTTTTATAGCGTTAGATTTTTTTTAACAGATTTAATAAAATCCCAAAAGAAGCCTGGTTTTATGCCTGTAATTTTTATAGACTAATACATCTGAGACGGACTGGTGTTTCACAGCCAAATTCCAGCTCTATACAAGCATGTTATTTTCACTGTCTTTGTAGAAACACTAATTACTATAACCAAGAGTCTACAAAATCTTGTAGATACAGGTTTGTAATCTACTGGGAAACACCCTGAAGAATCACTTTTGTTTTTACACACTTTTATGTTTAAAGCTTAGCATGACTGACTGGTGACTCCTCACAGAGAACTATGGTTCAGAGCAACGGCAATAAAAGAAAAGTAATAAATGTGAAATCATTTTAGATCTGTGTGATAGCATCTTCTATCAGTTAATTAAAGAAGAGTTCCTTTTTTTTTTCATGCACAGCAGGACCTAGCCCAGTCTCCTGGGTTGGGAGGTGGTGGGCCAGGGATTCTCCCTGCCAGGCCAGGCATATGCAGGCATTCACATTCGGTAACAAGCCTCTATTTCCCCAGACTGCTTCAATACCCAGCAGCTGCAGCTGCACCTGTAGCATACATCCAAAACCCGCAGTGTACCAACGCATCGCTCTCACTTATGCATCACCCAAAATGCCTATTAATCCTGGGTCCCCTTACTGCCAGCTCCACTCAGCACTGCAGGCACTGCCTCTCACCTACCATCAACTGTCTCAATGCCTAATCCCATGCACAGTCCCTCACTGTAAATCTCTTATGTCCTGTCAGATCTGCCACGCTCACCTGCAAAATCACATGATTCCTTGATACAGAGCCACAGGGCTGTAGAGCTAATAGGGACTTGTGCAGGAAGGCCATGTGTTTGTCACTGCTGCTATACTCTGTGTGTTTTGACCTCAATGTCTCCTTTTTGGTCAGCACCAGAAATACACCAAAAGAAGTTTCAAAAGGTTTCAAGTGATGACTTGATGATATAACCAAAAACAAGCTTGGGAAAGTTCATGCTGGGAATTAGGTAATGCAGAAGTACTTTGGCTTCTAGGAAGAAGTAACACTGCAAAAATATTGTGAGTAAGGTAAAATGAGGAGTCACCCAAATGAGCTCATAGGGTAGATTGTCCCTGTGCTACTGAAAAGGAGGTGTTCTTATAAATCTGATAAGAATGAAAAGTGAGTGAGCAGGTTGTAGCTCAGCTTGCATAGGAACAACCATGAGCTACACAAACAAATATGAGAGCTGTATGACTAAACACAGGGTGTAATATATGTTCATTGTACTGTACAGGTAGCAAACATGCCGTCAACTAACTTGTCTTCACCTCTTCCTTATCCCCATAATCCTCCAAATATTTTATCAGTCCCACAAGACTGTGTCTCAGAAATTCAACTTTATCACCCCTGAATCCACATATCTTCCACTCTTATTATTAAAACTAATTCACAGTTACTAATTAGGATGGCTTGAAATGTCTAAAGTTTTCTTGGAATTCAGAATTTTCAGAATTAAAATAGTTTTCTCCCTTATTTTTAGTTTTAGTTTTATTATTTTTAATAAATACAGAGCTTCCCATAAAAAAATAAAAAATACATTAAAAAATAAAATAAAAGACAGTGTTTTGGTCCTGATAGGTGGCAAAAATTGGTCACCTTTCCTTTTACTCCATGGAAGGAAAGGCAGTAAAAGTAAACAAGGAAGTGGAGATATTATGCTCCTGAGAGAGAAGACGGAAGAATATCTATAAATAACCCTGTCATTTGGTGAGAAAATGCCAGCTGCAGGAGGCAGCTCCTTACTGGAATTAGTTACAGAAGGAAAGACAAACACAGAGCACAGATACAACATGCTGAATGACTGGCTGCCTGAGGCCATCCCTTGAAAAGCCTCTGGACCACACAAGGCTGGTGTTGCCAGAAGGGAAGGTACTCCGGGGTGGCAGCACAGTGATACCCACACTCCAGTCCCCAAGCCTGTGCCTGCGTGTGGCTGCTCTACAAACCCACATTCACTTTACAGAAGCCTTTTCAAGAGCCATGTGTTTCCTCACTTCGAGGGCGCTTCTGTCTATACTGCAACACCAGCACTTAGATCTTACAGAGCCTGTGAACTTACATAAATATGGCCTTATCCTCTGTTCTTATTTCCTGGTCCCCAGAAGACTTCCTACTACATGTATCTACACAGAAACGGCTGCTGAGATAGATCTGCTTCTGCTTGAAAAAGCAGCTCACGAGACACTTATTCCTTCCTATTTAACTCCATATAACAAAATACATTAAGGGACACTGTCCTTTATTAAAAGACCTACTGCACGTCTTTTTGGCTCAGAGACCAGAACTGATCAGAAAGCATACCCTAAATGAGTTTTTGGTTAGGAATAGAAAAAGCTATTTTCCCTTTCTATACTGAATTTGAAATTCATAATTAAACTTTGATCAACTCTGTCATGATTCAAAAGCTGGAAAAAAAATGCTACCCTTTCCTGTTTAGCATAAATTTATCAGTCATATTTCAGATAGGTCTAATCAGACTGATGTTGTCATAGGTAATTAATTTCCCAAAAATTCATTACACAGAACATTAGCCAAGGATAAGGTTTTAATGCCTAGGACTGCATAACTAGTTCAGCACATAAGTGAAAGCTGGAAAGTTCACCCAAAAGAGGAAGTAGACATTTCTTATCACCTTTGATCTGTTTACACTCCTGTGGCTTACTATATATCAGCAATAAATTCCTGCTAAGTATTTCCATAATTCAGATCAGTGTGTCATCATCCAATATGATACAAGGTAGCCTGCAAAAGAGCAAACATCTACAGCAAACAGAACATATCCAGTGATTGACGTCTTTCTCAACTTTCACACTTAATGTGCCTCAGTAAAAGTGAAAATGCTGGTTCATTCACTCAAATACCCACATGGAGAAAAGCAGTGGTAAGCCATACTATTTGAAGTGCATTCAGCATGACTGTCTGCAGCAGCCCAGATCTCTGAGACCCCTGAAGCTCTATGGAAATGTAAATATTACACCATCTCCAACTGCTGCAGCTTATGAGCTGCAACTCCATGTGCTACTGGCTACTGCAAAACCTTCCACTTACCTCCAGCAGAAAGCAGCCTGCTGGAAGGAGTAGTTTCCAACATCAGTGTATAGGCTAGATGATGCTACACTTAAAGACTCTACCTCTTCTTTCAGATGTTCCAGATATCCAAGGAGTAAGGATACTATATCCTTGACCTCCTATGGAGGCTCCTTTTCTTGAGCCCTTCATTGGTTATTATTAAGAAAAATAAAACCTATAGAGGGTTTTAATATTTTTTAACTTCATTAACCTTGAGCAGGTGCTAGTAGGCTGAGGATTGGTTACTATGGCAAAAAAACTGTGACTTAGACCTTCCCAACTGATCTGTGCCCTCCTTAGGTGCAGTGATTTTTCTCAGTTCTACACCAAACCAGTTCAGACCGTTCAGATGAGCACAGCCTGAGTTGTGGCAGTCCCTCGGGCAGCACAGAAAAATTCCAGTCTGCAAAGGCCAGAGGTTGCTCAGTGTTATCTTGCAGATTCCAAGGGGTTTTCTCATCTGAAATAACCCATAACCAGCTGAGAAGAGGAAGCCACACTACCTCACACACCCACATCAAAGATGATTGACACTAATGGCCTTTGCTATACTGAGGTACTTTCTTCCTTTATCACACTGTGTTGCTCTCTAGTCCTGTCAGAGGTTCCCAGCACTGTCTGGTTTGGTCTTATCATGGCAGCCTTACTGGAAACTGTCATCCCTGTTGCTGTTATTCTTCATAGGATTCATCATTCATGATTATTGCACCAGTTTTCAGAAGTGCTTGTCAATTGGAAATTCCCAACTTTGAACCCACTTACACAGATTACAGTCCGTATTGCATTTGCCTAGTTTCCTTATAGGAAACTGGGGACACGCTGTGCTTTTAGAATTAGTTGGTTTACTTTCTCTGGATTACCTTCCTCTGAAAATGAAAAGAAGCTGTGTTGTAACTAGAAAGCAGCCAAGGATAAGCAGTTTTGTAATGGGTTGTGTGTCAGATCATAAGCTTGGTTATTGTCGTTTCTGGCCAAGGCTCAGCTCCCCCCTACATAGCATGCAGCCACTGGAGCCAAGGAAGCGACTCGATTAGCTGGACACAGCAATAGGCTGTTCCCTGCAGTGGCACAGCCACTGTGGCACAGGCATTGATGACATGAATTTGCCTTCTGAAATCTCTGGCATGATTTTCTTGCTCACATTGTCTACTTGACAGAGTACTTGGAATCATCCTCTTATGCTGAAGCTAAAAATAAAACTCTGGAATGAGAATTTACACTTAAAATGGTTATTACTGGTGGTAAAGCTCTGTTAAAGATCAGTCTGTGAATTCAGACTCAAGTTAACACAGTTTAAGGACTGGAACAAATTTCAGGGAGGCCTAAAAAAACATAAATTAGGGAAGAAATGATGAAAGAGATAAGATGATTGATTTCAGCTTTTAAATTCCTGCCTGAGAGCAAAACCATTCTGAAAGACAGCTTTGAATGAATTAAAATTCATCTGAGACAAGCACTGATACCATGACCTTCTTCCTACACAATGACAAATGATATTTTCCACATTCGACAATGCAAATTACTAAATCAAAACACACATCGAATTATGAAAATAAAATGAAATACTGATAAGAGAAAAATGCAGAAACTACTTCCAAGGCCAGTTTCTCACAACAAGAAGCGTGTAGAGCAAAATGACATTTGAATATCTCTGGCAAAATAAAGTAGGAAAAAACACGTGAAATCACAATACAATAAAATCGTATTAAGTCTGTGGGCCTTCCCTTCCCCAACCCTCAACAGAAAAGAAGGGTTAGACAGGGTGCAGAGGTGGAAGCCAATCTGTGCATGGCTGGATTCAAGGACACTATGAACAGACCAGGATGTAACTCATTGTGCAATATGGGGAGAAGTATTAATACAGATTAATACCTCTGTAATAGGAAAACCAAGGCAGTAAAACCAAGGCACATTCAAAGTCAGGATTCAGAATCAAGCAATTTTCCCTCCCAAGAAATTACCTCTTACTGTGTGCATGTGTGGTCCCTGAAGACTTGGCTCTGCAATTCATACCTCAGTCATTACCTCATAGGAAGGGATAATTTGACAGCAGATATATCTTTTGTATTTTCTTTCAAAAGGTACTGCATTAGTCACAGGTTGTGCATTCCTCTTATGCACATTCTTCTCTTTTATGTAGCATTTTAGCATTCTCTTTTTGGTCCGCTTGCAGCTAAGTGAAACTGAGATTTTTATAGGGGGGGAAAAAAAGCATTTGCAAACTTGCATTTGCTTCCCTGTTCTTGTCCTTGCAGAGTGGAAGGACCTCCCATGGGGTCTGATGCTGTTATATTAATAAGTAAAGTTAGTAAAAAACTAAGAGTTAAAAAGCTGTGAGAAAAAATGGCCATACTTGCTGTTCTGGCTGTGGTTTCCTGTTCAGATTGGAGGAATGTTTTAGGAACCCTGAAACTGAAACAGCAGTGTCATGAAAAGGAAACCAATGATTGTGCGGTACAGTAGAGAGAAGTGGGTAAGAAATGAGTGTTTGAAAAGAGCTGGGAAAGAAAAGGGATCTGAAAAATTTACTTAGCTGCCTTGATGGAAAAATATTAGGGAACTGTGGATTTCGAGCTTTGCAAAACTTTTATGATTCATGACCATGTGCCTGTTTTACCTCTGAAAGCTGTATGTGGAGTAACTCTAGGGAAACTTCAAGGAGGCACATCTATGGATAGCGCAAGCAAGCCCTGCAGCCATTATGGCAAAGCCACCCCTGCTTTTCATGAGGAAAATAATTCCCAGTAACTAATATTATGAATATAACAGATTAATCTGTAACTAGCTTTCATTTGCTTTCATGAGCCCTTATTTTTTTTCCAGTGAAGCACCAGGGAAGTCACTCTCAGAGTAATCCTTTCACCTCAGGATGAACAGCTCTCCTCTGGAATTAGCAACAGCCCAAACAGAGCCTCACCTGGACCTGCCCCCTGTACCTCATGTGTTAATCAGCATTGCATATATACATGTTTGCTTTATAAAATGCGTGTTAGAACAGGAAGGTAGAGCATTTCATGAACCTATTATCTGTCCTCTTTTCCACATAAATGCTTTGGAGATGTTTTCCTGGCACACTGTGGGTTCCCTTGGTCTGCAAGCTGGCCCAGGCCCCAGGTTTTGCAGTCTGTTTTCAGCACACTTGACAAAAATGTTGCACTCCGCCATGCCTGAGTTTCACTCCCACCAAAGCTGTAGCTTTGCCTTTACAGGTACCATAGCTCAGTCATATATTCAGGGGCCACTCCTGGGCTCGCACCAAGAGACTCCCCTTCCTTCCCATAAGTTCCCAAGATGCCAGACAAAGGCAGCTCAGAGACACATCAGTGTGGGGTGTTGGTCATAACAAGTTTGCACCGATGTTGTCTCATCAGTCCCTGGAGGGAATTTCCAGACTTGTTTGCTCTCTTCACTGCACCTCAAGCCCCTGCTTTGCATTTCTGATTGCATAGGTAGACGGTGTCCCTCTCCCTGCTCTTGTTTTCTGTCAAACCCAGAGGGTGGTTAGTACAATTCCCAGATTCTGGAGATGGGGCAGTACAAATGTCAGTGGCAGAGGTTGGACACAAGTGGCATTAGCAGTCAGCTGGCTTCACATCTTACTGAATAAGCTACTGCATAAGGTAACTTCCAAGCCATCAGACTGTAACCCTCAGTACTCAAGTGCACCACAGAGGGAGGGTCCTTGTTTCTTCTTTGTCACTTTTGAAAAGAAAGAGAGGCTGAGTTGCTGCTGAGGAGTCCCACTGGGCCTTGAAAACACACAGAGCAATGGTGTCCAGAGAGGTGTCAAATGGCTTGTCTTGAAAATCAGAGGCTGACAGATGTCATTCAAGAATAAACAAACAAAGGAAACCAAACAGCAGATAACTGGGTGTCATGGATATTACACGGAGAAGTTTGCTGTGCACTTTCAGAAGAACCCCACAGTTGTGGAAGTACCTTTCAACACTGATTGAAATTCCCCCTGCCAGATTCCTAAATGCAGCAAAACCTGAGGCCCAACAGGTATTCCATTCTTTCCTTACCAATCATTATGGTTTGAATGCTGTGCTCAGGTTTTCACAATTAATTAAATAAATGCTAAACCTACGCAGCTGTTAAGAAACACTTGATAAAAATCACAGCTGAGAAGGTGAAGGAGAATGACTAATCCTCCAAAGTAAACAGTAATTTGCATAAATTAAGAAATAAATACAGGGAGACATTATTCATGGCAGAGTACTTCCCTTTGGAGCATTCTACAGCTAATTGCAAGTCAGTGCAATGTCATTCCACAGTTTTCATTTTTGGCCCCAGCTGTGCTATTAAGCAATCTATCTGAAGACAATGATGTCTTCAAGTGACAAAAAAATGAGGATGAGGCAGGGGTATGTAAAAGGTATCCAGCAATTTAAGAAGAAATATTGAAGTGAATTTTTACTGCTGTAGAGGGAGCATGGGTTGGTTTCTCAACTGCTCAACATGCTCATAAATCATCTAGCTACTGGCATAAAACATTTGCCAGTGATCCTAAGGTATTCAAGCTGAATATGACAAATTACAGATGGTTTCACAGCAGTGAGCAGCTGGTGATAAAATGGTAGGTGATGTTCAATAATGATAAATAAAGTGATATATGTAGGAAAAACACAATCCTAACTTAACAGCTCTAGAAAACACCATTGATACCAACACTACCATCACCACCCCTACCATGAAACTTTAACTACATGCAGAATGTATCCTGGCTTATAGTAACTCAGTAGACTTGGGAGTGGGGAAGCTACCATAATGACTAAGTTACAAATCTTTTCTAAAGCTATTTAACTTGCAGAAAAATATTACAATCTGCATATGATACAGTCACATACAGCCTGCTCTACATAGAAGTGATTTGGACTGGAGGCTCAGGACTACTTTCTTTTAAAACCTGACTATATTAAGAGCATGGAGTTTTTAACAGTGCTGTCATGGAGACATGAATTAAGTGAGACTAATAATAGACTTAAACAAAATCTATTTTACAAAAGCAATTGAAGCTCCATCAGCATTGGTGGGTCACAGACTTGGGATGTCAAATGCAATTGGTACTACAAAACTGACTTAAGAATTCACAAGGTTTTAGAAGGGTAACCTGGAATGTGCAGCAACTCATTCAGTAAGGCCAGTGCTCTCAGCCTCGAAGAGTTACCTTTAGTGGTGTCCTGACCCAAGAAAGAGTCACAACTACAGACTCACTGCTCCGAGGATGACTGACTTGACTGATCCTTCAGGTGGGATCCATACTTACCACAGGAACATTCATGTCAGGAGTGAACATCCTCTGGCTGGGTTTTCCCTGCAGACTGGCACAGAGGCATATTAACATGTGTGGAACTGTTACAAAAAGCTAATACAAGGAAAGTGTCTACAATTGTCTTTTTCTTCCTTCCTATTTTGCTTAGTTAAATAAGTAATAACAAAACCTCTCTTCTGTCCAGTCTACAAGAAGCAGGGTCTGCACAGAATGTAAAGCTTCATTATTTTGTAATATAGTGCTAAAGTCTGATTTGTCCATAAGAACTGGGGAATGAGATTTCAGATTTCTAAAAGTTCCATGTTGCCAACAGTTGCGTACTCAGTGGTACTGGTTAAAAACAGTCATGTAATTGTCAGCATCATCAGG
This sequence comes from Melopsittacus undulatus, assembly GCF_012275295.1. Lineage (NCBI taxonomy): Eukaryota > Metazoa > Chordata > Aves > Psittaciformes > Psittaculidae > Melopsittacus > Melopsittacus undulatus. The sequence continues at coordinate 21,932,733 of NC_047531.1, read as the reverse complement.
TAGGGCACAGAGAACAGGACAGAACATCACTACACCACTGCATAAATTAATGAAGCACTCATATTTAACTATTGTATGCAATTCAAGTGATTTCCATACAAAGAATAATTAAATAGACCTGAATTCTTCAAGCTGAAAAAAAGAAAATAAAATAAAAATCAGGAGGCGATAACGTAGAGGTTGGTAAAGCATAGCAAGTGTGAGAAAATAAGTACAAGGAAACTGTTCACTGTACCTTTCAACACAATATATAGAGGACAACTAGAGCTAGGTGAATGACATATTGATTGGTGACAGGTTTAGAGCAGACCGATACTTCACACATCACCTGATTAAATTGTGGAGTCACTTGAAATAGAAAATTTGAGAATTTTATGAAAGCTCAGTAAAAATCTTAGGTAAATTTGTATAAGAAAAACCCTTCCAGAGATATTAAACACACACAAGAAAAAATAATTCATCATGTTCTAAAGAATAGGGCATTGAAGTTGGGGAATATTACCTTATGCTTATCCTGACTATTTGCAGATGTACCTGTTGAAGACAGTACAAGCTAGATGAATCTCTGACTTGACCCAGTACAAACTCCCACATGTCCTTATACAAAGTTAGGGAAGCCAGAGGTGACTGGGTAGAAATGTGAAAAAAGTAGGGGTGCAAAGAAACTCTGTTGACAATGTGCACTGAAACCCTGGCTAACTCATCAAGATTGATTTTGGAGTGCTCTGGAAGAAGGGATGGGATTTACAGGGGAAAGATGTAACTGTTCTTACCTCTGTCTGTGATTCTGTAAAGTCCCAGAGGTCTAGTGGTGGACCTGACAGTGCTAGGTTAACAGCTGGACTTCATGGTCTTAAAGGTATTTCCCTACCTAAATGATTCTATGATTCTGTAACAGTGTTTTTTGCTCTCCAGCTCCTTAGCCGCAATTTCTCAGCTACCAGCCAGCTGGGCTCCAAGAACAGGAGAGAAAATACAGTGTTGTGTAATAGAGAATAGAGGATGTGTGCCTCTAGCTCCAGCCCCACAATCCTCCCCCAGGGATGCACTTGATTTGGAGATGGCATAAAGGGAAGCGGCTTGCTTCATCATGTGAGAAATGCCTGAAGGAGGAACATCTTTATCCTGGCAACCATGAAAAAGTAGCTACCATCACAAAATATCCAGTCTGCATCCTGCCCTGACTTATATCAATGGGGAACTAAAGTGTTTAGGAGAACTAGCAAGGATGACAGCAAAAGCCGATAATGTCCTGATCCAGAACCCATCAAAATTTCCCTAGTGAAGAACAGACTGATTTCTCATGATCTGTACTCACTGAACAAAACCTATAATTACCCACATTCCAAAAGCTGTCCCCTATGTCTCATAGTCTAAAAACTTGTTTTCTACTTACCTGGAAATGAATCACGAGACTTCACAAGAGAATTAAAAGCTTTTGTGCTTCTGGGAAGTGAAACTCAGTAGTATGCATATACTGCCAACCAAAAAATAGCACAAAAGACAAATGGAATCCATATTTGACTGGAATTTACTACTTATTACTACAGATGACTTACAGATCAGAGGAGTACTTTCCTTGGGTGGGACAAAGTCTGTTTGTGAAAATACTAAGTGAGCTGTGAATGATGTTTTTGGCAGGCACAGTGGCTGTTGTTGTCATGTAGTGCTTCACAGGACAGATAATTCACAAGAAAAAGTTTCTTGCAATGTTCATTCTTTGTCTCCCTTTGTCTCACACTTCATACACATGAACACACACACACCCTTCACAGAAATTCACAACTGTCAGATTAAACATGGGGTGGGAATTGTGCTTGTGAACTATATTACAATGAACATTCTTTAAGTGGCCCTCCCACTTTGCTGGAGTTTTTCAGAATTCCATAAGATTGTCTATTACATTTAAAACCAGTTTCTTTACAGACTTTATGTTATAGATCTATAAGGGAATGCTGCTACCCTGTATGCCAAGTCCTATATCCAGGAAAGACTTGATGCAATGGTTCTTCATTTCTGTGAGCTGGAACCAAATTACTGGAGTATTTAGTGGAGAAAGATAATGAAACCTTTTGACAATGTAAGCCAAATTAGCCTCTGGTATTTGAGTCTTATAAAATACAAGAAACATAGAAGTTGGATTACATTCTTTAAACACTACTTTTCTCTTGTAATGGTGACAGAGCATGGCTAAGATGGAGTACAGTAGAGCATCCATTCAGGAGTCACAGAGTTCTCTTTCATCTGAGGCAGTGACACAATGGCAGCAATTTTTGTACAGCTATTTTGCATGATACCAAATGTCTCTGGAGCAAGCAGAGACATTGACAAGTGATTAACAGCCCCCACAAGTACATTTACATTAACTTTTTGATCTTTTCCGTGGAGCAGATCTTAGTCTGAAATATCAGCTTGTGCAGACTAGGTTATATATATATATGGTTCCAATCTGGCTGTGTCCACAGCCCTTGAAGGGAAGGAAGATACCCTGGAGCCGAAGCTGTGCCCATGATTTGTCTCAGATGGGAAAAGTTAGTTTGCTCCAAATGAAAGCCCTGGAGTGAACTAATATGTATGTAATATGGATGATCAGAACCCTGAAGTAAACTAGAACAATAAAGTTTCACTCTAGGGACTCCAACATATTTTTTAGACAAAGAAAATAACAGAGTATCAGAGAGTTTTGTATTCCCCAGAGATCGAGAGTCATTTTGCAATGCCTCTTCAGACCTAGTTTCCTGAAAATTAACACATTTATCTCAGCATCCTGTTGGTATTTGTCTCTCCAAAGTATAGATTTAATCAGTTCCAGCTGGCTGTGATTGGAAGAACTTCCTGTGGCATTTCACCCCACAAGATGCAAGAAAACATAGGAGGACAAGGGAGACAGAGACAAACTTATTAATAATTTCATTCATGCAAGAAAAGATCTCCAAATCCATTTGTGGAGTAGAGAAAGACAGAAGAACAAAGCTTTCTGAACTTCAAGAATTCTGCTTACAGAAGAAAAGTCAGAAGATTGCTTGCTCATCAGTGAGGAACTAACACATGCTTCAGCTGTGAAGGCATAGGTTCTTGATTTGTTCCTGGTCTTTGTTGGATTTTGGGCATGCCACAAAGGCCTAATTTCCAAACCCCTCCCCCCCACCACCCCCTCTGACCAAGGTACCCAATTCAAGAACCTGTGAGCTCATTTTCATGTGGAAGACAGATGTTGCTGCAGTGGAGCAGCTCCCAGGAATGAAAATTAGCAAACAAAATTAAAAGACAGTGCAATAAGATGGCATCTGAAAGTTTTGCAGCAGCAGTTGAAGGACATAAAGTCAAGCAGAAATAAAAGGTTGGTTGGATTTGGGTGCAGTTTTCACTGCAGTCCTTTTCCTGGGAAGTCCTGTTGCAGCACTTCTGGGAAGTGGGGATGGTATCTGATAAACTGGCCAGCAATAGCTAGCTGTGTGGTGAACATTCTCCTGGCAGTAGAAGCAGATGAAGTCTGAGCACCTTGGAGCTTACAAATAAAGGTGATCTGTAGCACACCCTTAAAGAGCTAGAAGTGTTTCTCTAGGATGAAACTTGAGGGTCACAAAACACCATAGAAGTCAGCTACCTGAAAACAGGCCAAAGGGTTTGAGTCAGGCTAGGTATTTATGACAGTTTTCTACTCATCATTAAGTCACAGAACTTGAAGGAACACAGGAAGGAAGCCTCAGCTTGAATCATAAAAGACAGCTCACAGTTTCCAAAAGAAGGGACCCCAAATGAGGTAACTCATTTGTCTCAGCTCAGTCTTGTACCTTAAATAAGCCAAGACAGAAAGAGCAGATTTGGTAAATGCAACTCAAACAACACTACAGAACATAAATCCATTTAAAAAAGCTGAATTTTTGTTTATATAGCAAGGTGAAGACAGATTCCAGATTGTTGCCTGTGCTTTGGCTTGGCCAGAGCAAGTTATCCTCAATCTGGAAACCACACTAGTGCTGTGATCAAAATTATCTATTTTGCCTTTCAGTAAATCTTACTAGATTAAGCATATTCCCACACAAATACAGTTAAGTGACTTCAGGACTCAGATACAAAGCCATTGTAGAGCATGGACAGAAAAATCTTGCTTGGTCTAGAAATACTCTGAGATATTCAGCCGCTCATGGTTGTAAGGTTCATCAGTGTAACCTGTGTAGGGCATAGAAAAGAAACTGGGTAGATAAAGAATACATTAATGGAAGAAGCAGAACATTTAAGGGTTTTTATGATGGTATCTGCAGACATACAATCATGTCTTCCAGGGTAAGCTGGGAAAAGCCTAGTCTCAAGGCACTCAGCTGGCCAGGGTCTTGCAGATAAATAATCAGTGAGTAGACGAAGGAATATATTCTGGATTTCAGAGGGAATCTGAATAGAGGAGAGGAAAAGCTGCCATAGAGGAAGCTCACTGCCACAAAATCCAACACTGCAAGAGAGAAAGAGATTCATTATCTTAAATAACTAAAGTGAGAATTCTACTTCTAAAAGTAAAGGGGAACTGACAGGAATGCAAAAAAATGAGAGAATCAGCTTTGTCAAGTTCCAGTACTTTCAAGCGGGAAAATGAACATAAAAAGGTTGTACATGGCTGTTGTGTAACTCGGTGTTTCTCCATTGTCTGAATCACACCTTTGCTATCCCTCCCCACTGCTGGGACTTTAGGACTGTTTTTACTGAAGAACTTAAAAAAAATACTGCAGGCTTTGCCCACACCCTCTCTAACTCCTGCTCTGCACTTAGAAGCTGAGGACCCAACAAAATGTGAAGTCCCATAGGGAAGAAGCCCATAGGCACATTTACATGGCTATTGGGTCAAAACAAAGAGGTTTTTAATTACATTGCCTACAATATGAAAACATCCAAAACCTTCCAGCACTCATGTGGAGACAGCAATGTGGAACATGATCCCATCCCAAGCTGATTTTGAAAACTGGACACTTAGAAGTTAGATAGGAATTTACACAGCTTTAAAGGAGCATGATTTAGGTTTCATGAGTCAAAATGTAGTCAATGGCAGGAAATATATCTTACAAATTCCACCTGTTGAAAGATGCAGTCTAAAGAAATTATCATCTGCTTTTCAGTAGATAAATTGTCCTGGTTTTGTTGTATCAGGTATCTATTAAGAAGTCATTTAGTCCAATGTGCTGGCTCACATATGTCTGACTTTGTAGTTCAAGGCATGAAATCAGCAGTAAACTAACCCTTAAAAAGAAGTCATTATTTCTCTTCCCATTTATTTCTGTGAAGTAGTTTTTCATAAGTCCAGAAGAGAAATCAGTCAGGAACACAGCATGCAGAGCACTGGACTACACCTACTGTGGCTATTACCATGGCTTATTGAATACACAGCTACCCATCAGGATGTGGTGATTCAAGCATGCCACTCAACTATAACTTGTTATCAAGGATATGCATCTGTGACTGCAAATCATAGAATCATCGAATGGTTTGGGTTGGAAAAGACCTTAAGATCAAACAGTTCCACCCCCACTGCCACGGGCAGGATGCCTATGAGAGACTGATCTGAAATCAGACTCCACTGTCCATTGTCTCAAAGATTGGTATTAGAAGCTGAAATGGGATTCCACTGACCATTGTCTCAGAGATAGGTAGGAGGAGTTGAGATAAGACTCCAATGTCTATTGCCTGGGAGAAGGGTGTGAGGAGCTGAAGTGTGACTCCACTGTCATTGCCTGAGAGATAGGTGGGAAGAGCTAAGACTCTTCCATCCATCATCTCAAGGACTGGTGTGAGGAAACTTGCTGTCCATTTTGCCAAGAATTGCTGCAGACGTGCAGTTGAAGAGCTGTCCACTAGACCAGGGAAACTGGCCCACCAGGAACGTGTAATATGGGTTGTCAAGAACAGAGGTACTCCCCCATCCCCGACTCAGTATAAAAGGGAGAAGACATTACCAGGAGCTCACCTTCAAAGGGACAGCTCCAGGAGGACACTTGCACAAGGACACTGTCCATGAGGACACCCACCTCTGATGACTGTTACGGACTCTTAGGGACACTCTGCTCTACCAACTACAGACCCTGAAGGACTCCCATCACCTCTGACAATGGCTACGGATCCCGGGGACACCACTGCATCCATGGTGGTGACTATCTCTCTCTCTCTGCACCCTGAATTCTTGCTTCATTTCTATTTTTTTTCTGATTTGTCCCATTGCTGTTTCTTTTACAATAATTTCCTTTTTTCATAACAATTGTCTTTTTGTAATAAATCAACTGATTGATTACAGTACTTGACCTTATTTGCTTCTTAATTTCACTCTTGGGATCATGAAGGAAACAGTCTACACAGTGAAGCTTTGATATCAAAGGAATCAAGCAGGATTCACTCTCTTCAGGTCACCTCAAAAACCTCGTGTTTCAACACAACACATGTCTCACACCATATTTGTCTCCTATAAATTGCTCTTTGAAAATCTTGAAACAAAAAACCACACTCAGATAGAAAGTATTTTTTATTGATCAACTTCTTGTTCCAGACCCTCACTCCCCACCCATATTCTTGATCCCACATGAGCAATTCCACATGGTTTCAGGATTTGTTAATAATAATCTTTTAGTTGACTTTCTTCTTTTCTTTGTTGCACAACAGGAAGTAAGGATATTTGAAGGGAGTATTTAGGGAAATAAAGGCCAAACATGTGATTATCAGTACAGCATGTAATATTTGTTTTGAATAATTGAGTATAAATACTGATATAATGGAAAAGAAAAAAAAAAAAAAAACAAAAAACAACTTCAATTATTTCAACTAAACTGTTTCCTGCTAGGCTGGATTTCCACATGACTGTTTTAAATAGCTATCAAACCAAAAACATGTACCTCCTCAGACAAATAAGAAGGTTATCTCCAAGTCAAATACAAATGCAAACACAGAAAGCAGTTGTTAGATATATTTAAAGAATATGGTCTGTCATGGTGAGATCATCAGAATGGCATCAGAAAACAAATGAAATTGCAGAGAATGATAATGTAACAAAGCTGAGAAAACTTCATTATTAATTTCTCAAACACTTTTGCTTATGGTTTAAAAACAAAGGTTACAAATAAGAAAATCTGAAATACTTGTTCTATAGGTACACAAGGTACTATGACAATACTCATTTATAGAATATCGTATGTATAATATTAATTTAGAAGAAAATGTGAACCTGATTCTCTAAGTGATCTAAGACATTTTTTGGTTTTAAATAGTAGGAAATAAGGAATCATAATTCACGTTCTTTTGGACATGTTAGAATAAGTCTAACTTGCTATATGCTTCTCTCACAACAATAATCTCACAGTAATTAGTAGAAACTACCAAGATGAGAGATGACCATTTAGACAAGACTTGCATGTTACACCAAAATACAACTTGATGCTGAGAACATACTAAAGACCTTCAAAATGTGTTGTTAAATTCAATGCAAGGAATGCACACTCTTCATTCTAGGGAAAAACAAAAGAGGAAAGAACATTGGCTTTTTTTTTCTCTTAAGTGTGAGAGAGTTCATTGCATTCATACATTGCTGGACTTAAATAATACATGTAACCATTTGTCTATAGCTTGTTGACTTGCACGGCACAGTCCAAACAGCACTCATATGAACAAATTAACAAATCCAAGATACCTTATTCTGAATGGTATCTCCTGACAAGGGAAAAGCCAAAGACTGCCTCAAAGCAAAGGTGATAATACTTTCTCAACCTCATGACTTGTATAACTTCTGCAAAGCTGCATCTTTTTCCCACCTTTGAACAACGAATTTTCAGAGCATCTCTACTCTCTTTTGGAGTTCTAGGTTACTCCCACTATTCAAGGTTGTCTCCAAAAAGGTATCCTAAACGTCCTAAAGAACTGAGGGTCTACCAAATCATACACCCATTGACTGCATTAATAATTGATTTTTTTACAATCTGGGAATAGGTGTTTTTCAAAAGGCTGTGGCAGTGAAAAGAACACTGAAATAGCTGAGAAGACATGTCTAATGCATGAAAGCACAGAGGGGACTAATCTGCTGCAAATGTCAGAGAGAAAGCAGGGGGCAGGTGCTAGTAATGTGAACCTCTGTCCTGGTTTCAGCTGGGATAGAGTTAATTTTCTTCCTAGTGGCTGGTGCGGTTCTGTGGTTTTGACTTTAGTCTGAGACCAATGCTGATAACACACTGATGTTTTAGTTGTTGCTCAGTAGTGCTTACCCTGATCCAGGACTTTTCACTCTCTTACTCTCTGACAGTGAGGAGGGGCACAAGAAGCTGGGACAGAGCAGAGACAGGACGCCTGATCCAAAATAGCCAAAGGGGTGTTCCATACCACAGTATGTCATGTCCAGTGTATAAACGGGAGAGTTGGCTGGGATGCACTGATTGCTGCTTAGGAACAGGCTGGGCATCAGTCAGTGGGCTGTAAGCAGTTGTATTGTGCATCACTTGGATTTTTCCTATTTTCTTTGGGTTTTATTCCTCTCTCATACACACTTCTTCATTATTACTATGATTATTATATTTTCCTTTATTTCAAATATTATTTTTTTTTATCTCAACCCGCAGGTTTTATCTTTTTTTGATCCTCCTCCCTATCCCACCAGGGAGGAGAGCAGCAAGTCAGCAACTGCGTGGTACTTGCTGCTGGGGTTAAACCATGACAATGTCATGCTCAGCAAATCTGAGATTGTTACAGGGCTTTTGAAGGTTGTCTTCTGAATTTATAAACTTCTTACTTCTACTGGTTGTTTGTCTCCCCTTGTCCCCCTCTTTGACAGCAAGGCAGCTACCTCTGATGCCAGACTGCACTGTGGTGCAATAAAAAAGTGAGAAAGAAGAGAAAGATCACAGGAGCAAGAGATGTTTTTAGTGAGGACAAGGAAAGTGGAGAGATAATAGTACAAATTTCACTCAGATGAAATTTGCTAGTACAAAATTCTCTCAAACGTTGCTCCTGTTCTTTGGAGAGGCCAATGGTATGTTTTCAGGATTAACAACTCAAACAACTCACAAAGGTGTTTTAAACTGTACATTGGATGGATACCTGTGTGCCATAGCCTTTGCTGGGTTTCCATCGCTATATGTCTGACCACGGAAACCTGAAGAAACAAGTTCAGATGTCAGTTGCCATTTTGGTTTTATTAAGATTCACATATTTATTCTCACATTAATTGATTTGGGTTATTGTTCCATTCAGAGTAGTTTATTTTTAATAGGTGAAATAATGTCTCAAAATGTTTGGCTACATTAAATGGAATACAGAAAAATGGGCAAAGGAAAATAAAACTTAAAAAGAACACAGAGGTTTGCCTCTAAGCCAATGCTATTAAAAAAAAAAAAAAGTTAAATATGTATTTTCCTATTTCCATCCTCTGTAAAGCAAGTAACAACAACCCATTCTAATTCCAAAGCACAACAACTGGTAGAAAAATGCAATGGAATTCAATATAATGCATACTAAATGTCAGTTGCAGCTGGAAAGAAAGCAGCCTTCATGATGGTTAAGTATGCTGATCTTTTTATAATAGACACTGTTGTCACTGGAATCTTGGGTTTGAGTAACAAAATATATGTTAATAACACCATGATGCTGCTTGATATTTTTAACAGTGACATATTTTCACTATCCCATTATAAGATTATTTCTCATTTATTTTGCCTTTTTGTATAATCCAAATTGTCACAAATTATGGGCTAATTTTGGGTTTAATAATCCCTTCAAATTTACGTGGGTTGTTTTTCTTAACATCTTAGGTTCAAAAACAACAGTATCCCAGGGTAATAATTATCACCCTTGGGGATATCGACTTTAAGAAAGTTTCATGATCTCCTGATTTGAAAAAGCTAGTGCTTGAGAAAATATCTTTGTTATAGGAAATAAACATCTAAGTATCCAAAAGTCCTTAGTAGTAATTCTATTACTGTTACATTAAAAGTCTTACACAATTACAGCAGTGAGTTAGACCCACCTAGTTTTGTCCCATCTCTGGCGGTAGTTTGTACCAATCTGCCTCAGAGGAAGGTTTTGGGAACCCGCTCCTGCTCAGCCGACAGAGATGGACCACATTATCCCAAAAATATAAGCATGGCAGAATTCACAAAGCATGAGGTTAATATCCTCTATGCAACAAACACAGTGATCACATATTCTGATATTCTTGATCTGCAGTTTCTCATCCTTTTTCTGTATCCCCACAAATTCTTGATCAGAACAAAACTTGTGACAGAAAGTTCCACAACTAAAGAAAATACTGTGACTCAAAAGTTCTTTAGTCAGTTTTCAGTATTCCACCATTTTCATTTAATACACAGACCCATTCTCTCCTGATGTAAGGTAGAAGGGCATTCCCAGATTGCCATCTCTGAACCCTTTCAGTATTTTACGTGTCTTTTGTCACTTCAGTTTGTTAAAAGGAAAATATGAATGAGGAAAATGCATCCAGATTACATGAATCACAACACACTGATTATTTAGTTGATTCACCTTGAGTGGGCTTGTTACAAGTTTTTAAGTGGAGAAGAAATCAGAACTTGCATTATGCAAGTGCTTCCACAGAGATCTACACTTCCAATTCCAGACTACAGATTCACGCACCCTCCTTTTTAGTGTCAGGATTCTAAATCTGAAGCTGTAGTTAACTGGCAGGTATTGTTAGACAACAAAGAACATCTGTCATAGGAATCACTATGTTTACAGTGAAGTGGGAAGGGAAGTTTGGGTAGGTGGGTTTGGGGCAATTCAGCAATGCTCAGATTGAGTCTTCTCTCAGCTTGAGTCCTTTTAGACCTCTTAGTTTTAAACTAGTCAATTCACTCTTCCTCACCGTAAACCCCACAGCCTTAGTTCATCCTGAAGTCACTAACTTCTACACTTCCAGGGCTTCCAGGGCTTTACTTCCAGGGCTTGGAGATCTTGGAATATTCTGATTCCATGAGCTCAAATCATAACAATATCCTCACTGTACTGCAATGAGAGAAGTACTACAGTCCCATTTGCAGAGATGGGGAATTCCTACTGGAATTACTACAATGACAGCACTGTGTGCCTGCTTGCCAAGGACTGTTTTTACCTAATTACCTCGTGTACTGACAGCAAGGTAAATATGGATGTGGCATGCAGAATTTGGCATGTGATGGAGAATTCACCCAGGAAGCAGAGAAAACAGCCAGCCACACAAGTTGTCCTTGCCCTAGCTAATTAAATGCTAGTTGAGGTATGAATCCATTATCTATGAGGAAAGCTGAGCATATCCAGCTCACATGCAGACTCCTGCATTCAGTCAGGTGAATCACACGTTGCTTTCTCAATGAAAATGCTCTTCATGTGGAGTGCTCTCTTCTGTATAGTTGAGACCTAATTTTTCTTTTGTTATCATTCATACTTACCGCAGTGGATATCACAGATCTGCAGTGGAACTGAATAATCTACATCTGTCCTCCAGCCCTTTTAAAAGAAAGAATTGAGGCTTATTCCCCTTTCAACAGCACTGCTACTAAACACTTGTGTTGACAAAATGAGGTTGCTTTATTAGTTTACACAAATTACTACAATTTTAATCTGTTTTTAGATATATACATATGGAGACTGCTGATCTGTTGTATATTTAGTGAGTTGCAATCACCTTTAGGTTTCTAATGATAAAGCTAATCAGATTTTTTTTCTTGAGTGGGGGCTTTATTGTGACAGATAATGTCTTATTTACAAAATAAGCTATTTATATAAGTAAACGTCAATTTTACCACCAAATCTGATTTTCACTAGGGAAAGAGGAACTGTCATTACCCAGAAGGTTCTTGTCAATCTCACTTTCACCTGTCCCTTTCTTCCTAGCACCGGAAAGTGAAGCTGACAACGGCTTGTCCTGATGTCTGTTAAGAACATTAACTCTGGAGACAAGTAAACGTACCAGCTTCATGCTCATTTGCTATTAATGCTGGATTATTAAGTTCAGCTACAGTAACAATGTGTAAAAAATGTCAAAAATCATTTGCTCAGCTCTGCTTTGAGGAGCACTAATTCTTGTGTGCCATGATGCGCTTACCATTCTGTTTGCTATATGCCTAATGTTCTCCAGCTAATGTCAATCTTTGAAAAACTCATCTATGATTTACTTGGATCTTTTGATACCTTGGAACTTTTTATTACAAAGGAATGTATAAAGACAGAATTACCAGTTTCCTGTTGGTATCCCTTTATATGTCAATGACAAAATAGCAAGATCATGGAGAGCACCTTCTCTGTTAATTAAAGTAATTTCAACAAGAGGAGGTGGCAGCACTTCAAGCTATAAATACTGCTCTTTGCCAGCTCTGTTTTCACAGTACTCAGATTTGGCTGGGATGGGAAAGCAGTGAGAGTGCCTGCTGGTTTTCCCTTTTTTGATGCTTTATTTTGCACAGAGTACCAGGTGAAATCAGGACACATACCTGAATGCAAAACGTTGACCCACACATTTCCCGTGACATAGCAATTGATACAGAATCTCCCTAACGAAAAGAAAAGAATTGAAAACTATTATTTTCCATACCCTGGAACAATGGAAATATACTGTGTCTCTCCAGCATTTTGATTTGTTTGCCAGTAATACTATATATTCTATCCTGTCAGAAAATTAATAAAGTATATATTCACAATGGTCATTTATTTTCAGAGATATCCCTGGATCTCAATGACTGTAAGTAGTGGTGTAGTTTTGTCAAGCACATTTTGGCCAGCACAGGAAGAGGGCTAATGTTCCCACATTTTATGAAGCACCAAAAGGCAGGACATCCTCCCTGCAATATCTGCTCACACCACGTTAGCCAATAACCATCTTAATTTCATTTCTCTGGTGTATACGAGTTGAAGGAATGACTCTTTCTTTACAGTTCTCCTGGACTTCCTACCACATTGTATGCTAAGAACAAGTTCAGCCTTGGGGTAAAACTGTCCTACGTGACTGTCCTGAAACTTAATGTTTGATCTTTTTCTGGTTTGTCCTCAAAATAAAGCTAGTGTACTTCACTCATAACTATGAATCCTCCACTGCTCTTTTTAGCGTGGCAAACTCCAAAAATAACTGGGGGCAAATTAGATGAATATGTTCTTTTTTCGAGCACAGATTCACAGGGATCGTGCAGAATGAACCTTGGTTTATTGGAGTAGAGAGCTAAGTCTTGATGAAAACTTTGTGAACATTGCTCATGGTGTTGAGACAGAAAATGTATGTAATTTATTGGGCTTCCATTCTGCCACAGTAGACAAGGATATAACAGCTTGTAAAAGAGGGAAGAAAACAGCATTTTTAAATGCATCAGTGCCCTTCACAAAACACACACTTCAAAACCTAGCTGTGACTTACTGGTACCCCTTTCCACTTAACAATTCACACAGGAAACCTGTAAAACCCTAAACTCCACAGACTTCATATGAAAGAAACCAGTTCAGTGCCACTATAAGTGTTCACTGAACACACTGTTGGACAACTCTTCTACCATACAAATCTCCATCTCTGCCAGTAACACAGCATTTCCCTGAATAACTTGCCCCCCTAGGACAAGCTCTTGATAGTACCACAATGTCCTCTGCGGTCTGTTGATTTGGATAGCTGTTTCTTCCTAGGCTTTTCTCCATGATTATTCAGCTCTAGGATCACCTGCAGGAGCAGTTATACTGTTCCACTGAAGTATGTTCTCAGCTTGAGCAGCAAAACTGAGTTAGGAAACTTTGCTTTTAACAGCTGCTCTGTTGCACTCAGCACTGGAGGTGTAAGAGCTAAACTGATTCATTAGAAAATTAATTCAGCTGTCAGTGCCCACCCTTTTCAGTTTAAGAAGCCCTTATTCATAGAGGCCTGCTTCATATATACCCTCTGGTATGTACACCCTGCACAGTGAAAGCATCAGAGGTACTTCAAAAAGTCCCAGCTGCAGCATATACCTGTGAACAGTGGCAAGAAAGAAGTACAGCTGTTATGTATCCTAAAAAGGGGAGAGGTGTAGGAGCTACAACATGCTTCTCTCTTCAAAAGCACATCCCCCTACAGCAGAATGAAGTCAATGCACACAGGCAGGAATAACAGTGGAAATCACAATATCTGGATTTTTCAACTTTCTCAAAGTCCGTCATATGACATCTCATATACCTTGTCAGGGGAGCAGACAGCAGGAGCACACATTTGGGGGTGGACATAACACTACCAAGGTGCTGGCTCCTGAACCAGCTGGATATCTTTCAGGATAGTCGTCCTAATAGCTGGTAGGACCTATCCTGCTAATATTCTCTATTTGAAAAATAATGCTATGGCCATTCTTCTGCTCTTTGACTCCACATTCCAGATGTACCTCTTGCTAGATCACAGGTCAGTCCAACAGGGTAACTGACAGGCTGTGCTGAAGGGCAAGGGCAGGCCAACATGCTGCACTGAAAATGCATGATACGAGCTTAGCTGCAAGAGACTAATCACTAGCTGTGCCTGAAACAGAAATCACCCTCCCCTAATCTTTTCCTTCTCTCCCCCAGCTTTGCTGGAAGAAGCAGTTGTGTACTCACACAGCCTGCTGGCTCAAAAAGCTAATTTGGCTGAAAACTTACCTTTTTTTAGTGTTGAGATTGTTTTGGCAGCTGTGGAAGTCAGAGGGGTTCAAGATCATCATGGATTTATGCCTCAAGTCTTACATTCCATGATGTGAAATTTGCCAGGTCAGCTGTACCAGTGACCCATATATGAAACACTAATACTAACTTTTGCTATATACATAATACAAATACTATACCACAAAATGATGGTAAAAGAATATTAAGTTTCCTCTCAATAGTCACTTCCTTTGGTGTGATTCATTTGACTTCAGGATCTTTATTTATTTCTTGCTTCAGTGTGAGATCAGAATTAGAACTACAACTTTAAAAAAGTTCCAGTAATTGTTCCAATATGTACATGGGTTTATTAATACTTTCAAGCTGCAGAGCAATAAACAGAATAATAAATAAATGAAGGCAGTTAGATCTGTCAAAAAGACTTAGAGTGTTTAAGAAATAATATATACAAACCACAGAGACTGAATGGTGCATCCCAAGAGATTCACATGAGGCCAGCTGCGTCCTGTTACACACAAGTACTGAGAATTGTGCCTTGGTTTGGGATGTGAAGAAAACTTGTATTTGTTCTGCAACTGCAGCAGTTCTCATTTTCCAAGCTGATATTAGGGGAAAAGACTTACTTTTAGATGTACAAGGACATGTATTCTAAGTTGTTATATCTAAAATAAAAGCCTTTTTAGTTTGTTAAGTGCTATCAAGTGATATGCAAGTAATTTTCTTGATTCCCACAAGTTACTTTTTATACTGGTAAACACTTGATCTACTGGGGTTACATAGAAGTAACAAGCTGTCAAATCTTTTTGTCATCATTTTCAAGCTACAGTGTTGTGAAACACATCTCATTTGCTTACTAGAGAAGGCTCATATCTAGTGACTGATTTAAATATTTTTCACAATTTAATTTTACATAATTAAAAAGTCTATATTTACCTGGAAATTCTCCATGAGCAAATGGACATTTAACCCAAGAGCCTTGTTTGGTTGTAAACTGAAAACAGAGAAATCTGTTAGTAAAACTAAATTTTCAGTTTCAGTCTGTGGCTACAGATTCATTCATACAGATCAGTGCATTCCAGAAAGCTGGAGAAAGTGAATTCATAGCTTATCTGCCTATGGTATCTTCCAACCCTTGATTTAAATTAGGTCCCCTAGTCCTTCAGGTATTTATACTCATGCTTATTTTACAGAAACATGTAGTTCCATTGACTTAAAAGTAATCTAAAAGAAAGCAATAATATACTTATATTAACCTTATGTGGCATCTTTTTCTCAACCAGATTAATAAAAGTCACTCCATTAAATATAGTATATCAATCATTTTTATTAACAAGTGTCTAATATGGAAAACCTTTTACATTAATTTTAGTGAATACTCCAGAGTTTGCATTGACCTAAAACCTTTTTTCCCTGCTTTTCTTAAGCAGAGAAAACAGAGCACACAATCTGACCTGTCCCCTATCTATCATTGCTGATACACTTCCAAAGAACCTCCTTTTAGTCCAATCTTTCACATTTCCTTCATTCTTACTTCCCAGCAGAGCTATGAAACAAAATATGGATCCTAAAGATTATTAGCAACTCATTTTTTTAGAGCTGACGGGAAGAGGGCAGTTAACAGGTGTTTTACAAAGAAATACCTTTACCTTCATGCAAAGCCTCGGGTGAGTGTCCACACGAGAGTATTTAACCTGCTTGAAAAGAGAGCAGTCGTTATTAGCTTGTTTCATTAACTAGCTTCACAAAAACAATTGCCCAAAATTTTCATGGTTTGATTACTGAGAAAGAGACTCGTTTGTTTCCTCTATAAGCATCCCAGGAAATTAAGCACATAAAACAGTAAGAATAGAAACCATCACTACTTTGAATTAACAATTCTTTTTATCTGTAACATGTAGCATTTTATATAGTCAGTCTGACCCATTAGAGC
This sequence comes from Melopsittacus undulatus, assembly GCF_012275295.1. Classification (NCBI taxonomy): domain Eukaryota; kingdom Metazoa; phylum Chordata; class Aves; order Psittaciformes; family Psittaculidae; genus Melopsittacus; species Melopsittacus undulatus. The sequence continues at coordinate 21,916,214 of NC_047531.1, read as the reverse complement.
TCAATTAATTGATTCTATAGTGGTGCCTGCGCAAAATTCTGATTACACAGCCTTGTTTCAGTCCCTTATTTACCACTCACCAACAACTCAGCAGAACATTGAGACATAGACCTTCAAGTGCCATTCCACATTCAGTGCAGAAACATTTTTACTTTTTTGTATCCCTATTCCAGAAAAAGCCTTAAAAGTAATCTGAATTTTAGACATCCATTTAAGTGATCTACAAAATATTGTTTTTCTAACAACTGTTTACCCACCAAGGGCTACACCATAAAAAGCCTTGTCTCCTATGAACTATTACTACCCTTGTAAGTGATATTTCTTAATAAACACTGTTGCTCAAGTGAGTGAGCCCAACACGTGACACTGTGACCAAACATCTCTTTCCTGTAACTTTTTTGATAAGAACATAATGTATATCCTCATATATACCTACAAGATGGTCACAGAAGATAGTTCTGTAGGAGTCCACTCAGATATGGAGGCAGCATTGCCATCAGCAGAGAAAGCCCCATCTTAATTATAAGACTTATGTAGCTTTTGGGCCGAAGTCAGTATGTGGGCATAATATAAGAGGATGGAGCACTTTGTAGATTTATTGGGGGAGCTAGCACTACCTGAGTAACCTCTGAAGCCATCTCCAGCACACTATAGAGAATTTTTTCAGGATTACAGTACAATAAATGAACCAAATTTAATATCAAACCTTTTAGAATGAATTAGAGGAAAAAAGAAATTTGTTCTGTCCATGAATTAATATTCAGCCGGTAAAAGCAATGAGTAAATACCTTCATCGTCTGTAATAAACTAACATTGGATTGTGTTCCCGGTAATGGAGATGAGCACTGCCAGCCAAATCTCATTTTAGGCTGTTTTATTTTTCTCCTCCTCAAGCAAAGAGTTCTGCTTGTTGTCAGCAGATGACAACTCCCACGGGGGCCACTCACATGTCTTAAATACATATGCCTTTGTAAGATCAAAGTTTTGTTGAAAGCCATAAAATGACGAATCTGAAGAATCACTGAACACTTGGCCAGGACTTTCTAATCAAAAAGCATTCAACAGGCTTGAATCAGTCTCCCCAGATCATGTCATCAGAATAATACTTATAAAGTTTCAAAAATTAAGAATTTTTATTGGATTTTATTTGTTTTTTCAGTTGTTACCTCAAATTTTCTGGCTCCTCTCCACAAAGACAGCAAAGCCTGAAACCTACTTTGCAAGACAAAAGCTAGAATTCTAACCAACCTACTTCATAAATCCATAAATCAGCATCATGAGACTTCAGATTTAAGTATGAAGTGCTTCAAGATACATGTCGTGAAAACTCTTTTCAATTTGAGAATATAAGTGCTGGAAGAACTCAGGGACCTGGAATTTCAACATGCACAATTTTGGGACATTGGACCAGGCTGAGGAAGACACTTCAAAGGGATCTTAATAGAGTACAAAGCAATTGTGCCTTACTAAAGCAGTAAGTTTTAGACACAGTTTAGGTGTCTAAATGTTAAATATCCAAATCTGACCTAATCACAATAGACTCAGTTAAAAGAAAGAGATACCTTCAGAGGGAAATCCCTCCTATCTTTCTTTTATGCCTGTCTTCAGATGAATTGTTCTCTCAATATGTCTCTTACACTTACTTTAAAGGGCATCTGACATGAATATCATTGACTTGAACACCTATCTTTTAAAAATGTCAGGGCAGATGAATCATGCCTTTACTATAAATGAAAAGCAGACACACTATCCCAAAGAACTTAGCAAACATTACTAGCTTCACAGTCATCTCCACTTTTTATTTCTTAGTAGTGAGTCAGTGAGCATTTTGAATAAATCATGTGGTTAGTGTACAAGAACAGACTGTATTTGTGAATAGTTTTAAGTATCAGAGAAGAAGAGAGGAATTTGCAACTGCTTTTTTTTCAAAGTCCAGCTCTTCACATTATGCCTTTGGTGGTGGCTTTCAATCTCACAGTTTGAATAAATCTGCACAGCTCTTACTTTCTCAGGAGAACTTCTGGAAGAGTTTTGTATATCTTCACAGTAGTCATTCGACTTCATTAACCTGCATAGGTTAACCAGGACAAGCACGGGACAGGCTGGTTCCCAAGCTAGAGTTTGTGTTACTGGGTTATAAACAATATTATCCCATAGCGCCTTCGTATCTGTACACAAAGAGTGGAAATATTAGTAAAGATGTCTAAAGATGAATCAGAATTGTTCATAGACCTGGTAGCTATGCATGTGCTTAAAATCAAAACCATTGCTTTTCCATTTCCTTGGTATTTTCACCCATCAAAACTGCAGTGTTGTCCTTCCTGTGACTACATAAAGGTATGTAACCTATGCTTCAGCATCAGAGAATGATTGCAGTTGGAGGGGACGGAAAAGACGCAGAATACTGAAGGAAGAAAAGAATCATGGGATCCATGATCCAGATTTCCTGTGCTTGCAAAGCATAACTATTCCAAGCACAGGAAATAGGTAGGAATAAGAGAAAAACTGGAAAAAAACCCAACCTGTGCCCCATGAAACCCATTCTCAGGCTGAACAGCTACTAAGAATAGAGGTTAGGACTTCATACTGCAGATGTCCAGTAAGCTTTGCTTTGATGACCTTTAAGTCAGATCTGACTATATGGCATATACACAGCTACAGACAGAACTTGAACACTCCTGTATGTGCCTTCTATTGCATAAATAGAGAAAATTTATTTATCCAAACTGCACTCCATTGCTTTAAAGGAATGGTAGTGTCATAAACCCTATATTCTTCCACAGTAAAATAAATTGGAAATGAAGACTGGGCTCACTAAAGAGGAAAATCTCTCCCTGAAATCCTCTTCTCATAGCAGTATTGCAAAGCTGACCTCAGTGTCTTTTTCTCCTTCTGGCCAGTTTGTTTGTGACTTAGAAAATGTGGGAAATTACTGGAAAGTTAGTTAGTGTTTATATTGGCATAAACTTAGTGAAAAATTTGGTCTGAGAATCAGTTCTTTAGTCTAGCCACAGTGAAACAAAACAATATGATGATTTCCTTGAAGTTTTGCAATGTATGGTTTTAAGTGAATTTCAAATGGTGACATACCACTGGAGCTACTCATATAAAAAGTAATCACATAGTACTTGCCATTTTCAAAAGGGCAAAGTTGTATCCTCCTTGCATCTGGAATTGCCAGCCAGCCCTACAACCCAAAAAGTGGTCATTACCTAGAGGTTCTCAGATACAACAGTTTTTAACATTCTAGTAAGAATGAGACAGAAATGAGTCAGAATGAGACCTTTCCACCAAAGATAAAGATGCTGTGTTTATTAGAAAGCTTTCGAAGTATTTTTTTAAAGAAACTTTTGCGCTAGGTATCTATTTTATTGTTTGCAGTTACAGGCATTGGAGCTTATGAACCAAGGGGATCCCTTCTAACACTATATTCTTACTATTTCTGAGTCATATGTTTAGCCTAATTTCCTGTAGAACGTCTTCCAGTTTGATTTTCATAAAGTTTCTTACTGCGTCATTACTTTCCAGGGGGCAACAAAAGACATTCAAGAATCTCAGTATCAGACCTCCTGGCCTTTGTAGTGGTAAAAGATGTACCCTTAAAATCTGAGGACTAGAGCTTAACCCAATCTGCAAGTATATGTATATGGCTGTTATTATACCCTAGTTATTTAGATTAATGTGCAAATGTTCCTGTTGCTCACAGTTCCCATCTGTTTGCTCAGGAATTGTATTGTGGAATTCTCTGTGTATAACCTGAGAAGAATAACATCTTCCCAGTGACTTCATACCTTTCAGAGTGGAATAAAAAAATCTCTAGGCTTGGAAGAGACCCTGTGGTTCAACTTGCATATTAAGGTATGTGATTTTAGGTGCCTAGATCGCACACATCTGAGTGTGAGTGAAGTGCCCAAATTACTATCGCAATGCTCAAATGGAGTCAAGCCAATGCAGTCTACAGTGCTATCCATCACATCTCAGAATAGCCATCAACATTTGGTTGGTTAACTGACTACATTAACTAGATCTCCATTGAATAAAGAGTTTGGCCATCTAATTCAATTGTAGATATCTACAACCGGACATCAACATTTAGGTATCTAAATCCATGAGGCTTAAATCCTATTCCAAAATTCACTGAGAAACTAGGCTCACATGGTATCTTTATATCTTACCAAGAACATTTTAAATTTGGCTGGTGACTTTTTATAACTTTTTATGAAAGATATTCTGAAATCTCACTTCTCAGATTATCAGAAATAAAAAGTAAAATAAGTCTGTAGCTATCCTGAATATATTAATGAAATGATGTTTTCTCCATTCTTGTGGCAAGAATGGCTTTAACTTAAAAACCTGTTCTTCTTCTGTATAAGTGACCCTTCTGGTATGTATTTAGACCACAAATGTATTTTCTATTTTCATGGGTTTTACTACACTAATGAAAACATGTTCTTTGAATCTTTATTATAAGACAGTCTCTCCATTCCCCAACCATTTTAGATTTTTTATGTACATCTTCCATTTGAATCAATCTTTCTTGAATACAGATACCAGAAACATAAACAGTATTCAAAAAAGGCCTTGCCCATACTTTCCTGTTAGCTTAGAATAACCTAATGCACTAAACCTTTGTTCAGATTTACATCATGTAAGCATGTTAGTTTAATCACCCTGCAATGAACTATTACACCCAGATCTTTTTTCCTCCACTGTCATTTCTAAGTGAAGACTCATATCTTACAAGAGTTCTTTTTATTAGAACAAGTGCATGAACTTGCACTTCATATGTTACACTTTGTCCTCCTTTAGTTATGTCACGTACAAAAATCTCTAGTCTTTTCCAGTTTTCCCCATCCTCTTTCATTTTGATTACACCTCTCAACTGTGTTATCAGCAAATCTCTTTAACACATTCCCACTTTTTGTGCCCATGTCATTGATGAAAACATTTATACAAAAACTGCTCTAAGTGTGGTCCTTAAATAACCTTCCTACTAGCACAGCTCCATTCAACAGGAGTAGTCAAGTTAGCCCTCCAGCTAGGTGTTATCTACCGTACAAATCTTGTTCTCACCCCCAGCTTCTTCAGTTCCTCTTTTAGTTTCTCATGCAATACTATATCAGATGCTATGCTGGAATTCAGTCAGATTAAATTGTCTTTCTTTTCATTGCTTAGGAAAAAAAAAGTCAAATTAATCTTACACAATACTTTCCATAAATTAATGTAAATTGCATCCCATTTTCTTATCTCCGTGTTTTAATTAGTGTTTCCTAAAAAAATATATTCTTCATTTACATAATCATAAAGTTAGACAAGCCTTTGTAAAAAAACCTTTTCTTACAGATTTTTCCTCCTTTTGTAGCACAAATCAGAGATCAAACTTCTTTAATCAGAAACACAGGTATATAGTAAATTCCTGATTGCATTACCTCAATGCAAAGACAAGGCAGTAGCTGAGAATATTTCAGAGAAACTGATTTTAATGATTCCTTCCCTTTTATCTGAAATTAAAAAGACAGCCATGAAGCCAGGACAGTAAATTAGTTTTAATAAAGCTAAATAAAGCTACAGAAAGCCATTTACTATGACTATGACCTCAATGATTATTTCCACATACAAATCACCTCCCACCAGTTCAACAAACTGCTTTGAGCTTTAACTCACCACAGCAAATGCTCCTACATCTTCACATGTAAACCATTTGTGGCATAGGCGAATGTAATAATCTTGATCTCGAAGAAAGTTGGATACATTCACTGAAATAATTTTCCTTGCTCTGTCTACATTATAATCAAACTTTCCAGCTGAAAAAGAAAATTCAAGCATATAATTCACATCTGTTTCTTTATTACTTTATTATTTCTATTTTGTTATTTCTTTAGAAAAGGTACAGAATTAATTTTATAACTTTATATTCTGATATTCCTAAAGGTATTATTATTATTGAAATACAATAATTTTCATGAGAATAAATTTCAATATTATTCTGTTTAAAATTAGCATTGGGAATACTGAGAAGCCAGGACACCTACTGATTGTACCTCAACCTTAATACTTGAAATCTTATGTAGTTAATGTACAAATACCTGAAATATATACACTACAACTACTACAAAAGCTGATTATACCAAGGTTTCAATTTCATTACATAGAGAATATAATGGAATCATAGAATAGTTTGGATTGGAAGGGGCCTTCAAAGGCCACCTAGTCCAACTCCCCTGCAATGAGCAGGGACATCTTCAACTAGATCAGGTTGCCCAGAACCACATCCAGCCTGGCCTTGAATGTCCCCAGGGGTGGTGCATCCACCACGGATATATGTGCAACTATGTTAGACAAATACAATGCTGGGGATCGTGGGGTTTTTTTATTCATGGGTGTGCCAAAATCAGGATAGCAGTTTGGCAAATTAAATTTATTTATGAGATCTGTCCACAGACAAAATATAAAACCAGCAACCTGAAAAGAATTAAAAGGACACAAACTGATTTCCAAAAGTTCAAGTATTAAATAGATTGTCAATATCTTTATCTGCTATCTAGCATTTCCAAGTCTATATAAAGGAACACACCTTCCAGGACATTACCTATCAACTACATTGTTCATCTCTGCTTGTTCAGCTATGAAAACATTTCTCTGCATAGGTCGCCGGAAATATCTCACAGCTTTAAACTGTATAAAAGATCAACTCACCTGAACAAGCTGGAATATATTTTCCCACATCACTGTTTCTGCAATCTGCAAAATAGAAGCTAGAGTTTTCTTCAGTGCTGCTTTATTTATATAACTGTGTAAACAAACTGCCAAATTATCCAAAGGCTTCCCAACAAGAAACCTCTCTCTTGTGCCTGTTTTTAAAGGCAGATTTGCATCCACTTCTAGATAAACACCCAAAAACAAAACTACCTCTAGATAAACACCAAAAAAGAAAAGTACCCTTGCCATACACAGAGATTATATCACAACTTGCTTTAAGCAACTATCTCACTGGTGGGGGGTTTCTACTAGAAAACCTCAGCAGCAGTTTAAGGTGGCAGTCTAGATCATAACACTGCACTTTGTTACCTAGTACCTAACAGTAATTTAATTAATAACAATAATAATTGTTGTTGTTACTACTATTATTATTATTCCAGTTATCCTTTACTTGAAAGCTACTCCTGTTGTCTACCAAGCACATTCCTCTATTATAAACAACTTTGTATTTTACTATTCTGACTGTACTCTAGGCTCAGAAAGAAATATCTTATTTAGCTCCCAGGGAGAATTAGAGTCCAGGTAATAATTTCAGAATTAATACCTAATATTTGTATCTCAAAAATTAAATCTTGATTTAAGAGCACTGTATCAGCTTATAATATGCTGAGTACTGTTTTCACCTCTCCTTGCCTAACTCAGAGCAGCACTTTGCTCTCATTTCCCACACAACTCTTTTCGCTGGGAAACATTTCCTATTTTCGTTTGTTTACTCACCCTTACTGTCTGAAGAGTGTCTTAAACCTCATCTCTATAAAACCTTATTTCCCCCTCCTCTTTATTCACAAAGTACGTATCTACTTCAACAGTGAAACAGGATTTATCAAGAAAATTAAAGGCTTTTTAAACACAAAAAGGCTTTACTCCTAGGAAAGTGTGAAAGTGCTAAAATGCACCTGATACTGTGTGGAAGGGATGACACTACCAACGGGAAAGGGCAAGAGATAACCACCCACAGGCTCTGGAGATGGGAAGGCAGGACAGTCCCAGGCACTGGATCAAACATGGGATCCCATCTCACTTTTTGCGCCACCATTTAGTCTCTACTAGCCACACTGCAACTTGGTTAGACCACAGCTCTGATTCTATTTCTATATGCATATGGTAGGCATTTTACCCTAAAACCGTGGAAAAGTGATACCTATCCTTATCTAGTTACATGGAATCACGTGACAGAACAGCTAGCTAATGAAAGTAAAAGACGTTTCTTTGCATTTTCTTATTGAGTTTTCTTCAGTCTCTAAACCCACCTGTGGCCTAACTATGAAGAGAGGCAGAGGCTCAACATTCTGCACAGAGAGTACAGAAAATTGAGCCTGCAGGGAGAGAAAGAGCACATGCCAGTTACAAGAAGGCCAATAAGGATGAACACATAGTGTAGTTCAGTTTCCCATGTACCATTAGATATAAACTCTGATCTCTCTTTTTTATAGCAAGTCAGATGTTCATATGCATAAAATAAATCATCAAAATGCAAAATAAGATGGGTCTTTGCATAGATGAACTACCATCAATTAGATCAGTGTATCCCAGAATGTGATTTGGCTTTGTATTTGAGCTTTTTGGGGGTTGTGTTGAGTATTTTATTTGAGAAGATGTTTCTTGAAAAACATCTGGTTTAAGATGGTTTTCCTACCTTCAACATAGTATTCCTGACTCAGCTTGACTTCACAGTAATTTGGTACTGTTTTCATGGTCACATAGATGTGTTGTGCTACATTGACTTCAATGCAATTGAATTGTATCTGTACCTGTTTAAAACATTTAGAAAATCAAGTTTGCGTGTGCCTTCCAGAATACATGAAAACCACTGGCCATCAGAGCTAAGCAAGTAATATTTTTGATCATATTTATTTATATTTACAAGGATCAATAAGCAGTCTCAGATATTGTAGCAGTAAGAGTAAAATAATCAAGATTTCAAAGGGTATCATTATTTCTAATTCAGGATGTTGCTGTCTTTGTCACTCCCACAGATCCAAGTATCAACAAGCCATCAATTAATCCTAAAAGCATAGAAATACAGGTATCCAAGGCTTGTTGGACTTCAAAAGCAAAAACTTCTTTCACACTGCCAAGAGTCCCAATTTGCAGGCATTTTACAAGCACAAACACTTGCAAGATGGGGGGGAAATAGTCTATTTAAAGATTTAATAGCAACTTCAGCAAATATGTACACTCCAGTAACAGGCTGCGAGAGAGAAAATAACTTAGGTAACAAAAATAGAGGTCCAGTTACAGCACGTCATTCTGACAGCAGTAACTATTAAATTCTATGTAGGTTTTCATGTTGTGTACATTCTTATTTGGTACAAGGCATTTGTAGGGGAAAAGGCATCTTATGTCACCATTCTAGTCACTCAGCTAAAACTAAGAAAATTTAATTAATGTATTTGTTGATTCTTGCCTATAAACCTAGCTTACTTTGAAAGCGACCAGTTGTTCAGTGCTGGCCCTGCGTTGTCTGTAAGGCCATTTGATCATCAAGTGGTACAGAGCACAAACTGCAATTGCAGTTTGGGACAATAACTTTAATTCACATGTGCAATCAATGTAACATGTACAAAGCACATGAAGTAACACATTTTGTTTGGGATTAATAACAGTTACCCACCAGTAACTGTCTTTTAAACAGTTGGTCAAGGGTGGTTCTTATTTTTTATCCCCAGTTGCAAATTTTAATAACAAATATTTCTGGGTTTAATTAAGTAAAAAATTGTACTCTGTTATTGCATTTATTACCATGAGTTTAGGACACAATGGTTGTCTTCTAGATGTGTAAATTCCACTTAGATCATAGTATCATAGAATCATAGCATAGTTAGGGTTGGAAAGGACCTTAAGATCATCTAGTTCCAACCCCCCTGCAATGGGCAGGGACACCTCACCATGTCATCCAAGGCTTCATCATAAATCATATATATGCATTCTAAATCCCTGTGGAATTGTGCTTCCTATCATTTAGAGTTACAAAAGTTTTCCCACAATTTGGTGGGTGCAAAAGGAAAGCTAGCAAGGTTGATGTGAAAATTAGCCTTTGCAGAGGAAGCTTCACTTGCAAAAAGGTAAGTGGAAGAAGAACAAAACTGGTGGAAAATTCAAATTATAGGTTGTAAAAGGACATTTTGTTAGTTTCATCTAACAGTGCTGAAGCATACTTTTCATTGCAGTTTTCCACAGATTTAACAGAAAATAGGAGATATAAATTCTTATTTTCCCAAAGTCTCATAAACATTTAAAAGAATATCAATCCAAAATAAAGAAGTCTACCTTTTTTCCATTAAGCATCTTGCTTTTTTTCCTAGCAAACCTCACATTTACGCATTGAGATTTCTGCGTGTCCAGTGAAAGAGAACAAATTTCCAGCCCACGAATATTCTCTGAAATGAGTTAGGAATAGATTTCAAAAATGTAATTTGAGCATCTTTAAGGAAAAGAAAAAATAAATTAAAATATATTATATTGTAAGCTTTCCTTCTGAGCAAAAAGCACATGTATTTTATCTTGTTAAGAAACAGACATTATATATAACACACAAATGGGAGTAGGAGCAAGGATTTAATACAGATTGTTACAAATTGAAACTTTAACTATGCAAATTAAAAAAAAAAAACAAAACAAAACCAAACCAAACCTATTAACTCTGAGTGAAGCACACCAGGAAATATCTAAATAGCAACACGCTAAGCACACAAATGGTGGGGTGTTAGTAAAAATAGATTATGCCCCAAAGTCTGAGTGCTTTCGGTTTATTTTAGAGAAGAATTGTAACTTCAGATGCATAACCTGTTTTTTTTCCTTCTGTTGGGGCAGACACTCATGTCTGGGTTAGCAGGGCAGAGAGAATTAGTGTATGTGTGTGCATGCATGCATGTCAGAGCAAGAAAGAAAAGGGCAGCAGTATGCCTGGGGCACTGGTAGAGGGTAAGTGTATTATGTTGGGAGGAAAAATTCACTTGTCTTTAATTCACTATCTCAGTTCTCACTCCCTTGAGAAGGGCCATGGCTTTATCCTGGTTTGTAGTAAAATGGTTTCACAAAAAAGTATCTTTCTAATTATATGAAAACAGCTTGGACACAAATATTGCAACATGGAACAAAATTTGGCTGAAAAACTATAAACAAAAAGTAAACAGAAATATTCAGCAGCAAATCTGCTTCCTACCATCCAGACTCAGTGTTCCTTTAATGTTTAAATGAAGAGAGCATGGGCTTGCTTGGGCACATTTCATCACTGTTGAGATCTTCATGCTTTTCAGTACCACAGAAGGTAAAGATGCAGGAGCATCATGGCAGAAGCTGTTAAAAATACCACCTGCAAATGCAAAGGAAGAGAAATCTCATTGTGCACAGGATACCTGAGTCAGAGAAAGCACCAAAGATGAAGCTCCAGTTCTACTGAAATAAATAGGAAAGTCACCACTGACGTCAGCAAAGCCAATACTTTACTTAACACTTTCGCATGGACAATATAGCTAGTTGGCTTCACTACCAATGCGGGGGGGATTGGAAAGAAATAAATTAGAGATGGGGTTTGATAATACTTTTCCTGGCTTACGTAAGTGTTAACCCAGAAGAGAAAGGAATCACACTCCTAACAATTAAAGCACACCTATACTAATAGTGATTTTAAATAATCAAATCTGCTAGTTCGTGGCTAGGCTAATAGTCCATTTAAAATATTTTCAAAACCATTACCTGTACCTTATTAGCACTCACATAAACAGTATTTTAATTTTAGGTTTAGTTAATGCTAAATTAAGTGTTAAATGTTAAAATATCCCTTTCACACAAGAGGGCACCATTGTATTCCTAGTCCTGGAAAAATCCCTCACACCTACAAGATTTCCTTCTGCTTTAGGCCAGAACAGAAAGAGCAGGATAAATATTATTCAGGCTTTCTTCAAGGTGCAATTGGTTGGCACAGAACATGACTACTATGTCTCATTTTATTTTCCTATGGAAAGCCCCCAAAAAAGAAAAAGAGTTTTAAGGCCCCAAATCTCATCAATGATTGATATTTTATCTGCTTATTTCTCAGACTGCCCTGCACAGAAATCAAGTATTTTTTATGAATTTATGTTGGTACAGTGGATTTATAGAATCATAAAACCAAATAGATTGGAAAAGACCCTTAAGATCATCAAGTCCAACCTTTAAATTCAATCCCAAATGCATTCCTTGGGCACCTTTATGTCACATACACTGGTTTTAGTCTCAAAAATTAAGAGATCCAAAAAACTATCAGAACAAATAGCCAGGGAAGTGGGGTTTGCCCCTGGGCTTTGTGGTATACAATACAAAACACCTCAGTTTAGCTGTAATTACTTCATAGCAATTTCTTCGAAATACTTCTTATTCTTCCACTTTGGTACATAGCATGGAAGTTAAAAGTCACCCAAGTAAAACAAAGTATTTTACTGCACATTCTCCTCCCCCCAGCAGAGGCGGTAAGAACAAAAATAAACACTTGACTCTTGTTAGTTACACTGCTTAACATACTCCTAGGAGGAGTTCAACTAGTATGGTGAAGAGCATAGGATGAAACACCCATGCAACAACACTATGTGTACCATAAAATACAGGATAACACTCCTAAATCATCAGGAAAGGATGCATCCCTCAATGCCTACCCAAGAATTGTTGTCAAGCATGGCTGCCCATTGACTCATGTGGAAGATGTATCCACAGCTCTCACAGAGGAAAGGTAGGGTGTGGAGGAGGACAAAGAGCAAAGCTTATCCATACTTACCCCTTCAACCCCTCCAGTGAAGAAAATGCTCTAAATTTAAAGGTCAAGGATCAGATGCTGATACATGCAGAGTGTGAAGACAGGCTGACATAAGGCTTGAACATGTCAGGACTTAAGGTGCCCTCACACTTGGTATCAGGACAAATAAGTTTTCATTATACACATCAAATGTCATAAAAAACCAACACTTCATACCTGAATCTCCACTCCATCATCTTGGTTTTGAGCCATTAAGCATCTTTTGGAGGTAACAGGATTACTGATATAAACCAAGTGGAAAAGAATGGAAAAACAATGACACTTTACCTCAACTGACAGTAGAGTCAACTCTTGATTATCCAAAGTAATTTTGGCAACAAGAGAAGACGATTTGTGCAAACCAAAGAAAAGGCACAGATCATTCAAAACATACAGATTGGGCTTTAAGAGCAGAGGAGTACATAGACTTTTGAAGAACCAGTAAACCTGCTTCCACAGAAACGAGAGAGCCTTATAGTACAATGCACAGCAGCAAGATGTGAACACTGTACTCCATGTGCCAAGAATGGGTGGTGTAACAATGCTGAAGGTATCTCAGGATGAAGAGTTGCTGTACATCACCCAATCAATCCACCCACAGTTAACTGGGAGGTTATTATATTGCAGAACTACCTGATAATTATTATTAATAATGTGATAAGTGATGATAAGTTTTAGCTTTCTTTCCTCAAAAAGATCCTTTCTTGACTGCATAGCATGACATGCAGTTGTGAATACCAAACGGTATCCAGGAGTGACTGTTTCTGCTCAGTTCTTTGGTTGTTGGTGTAAATGTCTTGATCCAGGACTATAATCTAGCCAATTCCCATGTTTATGTAGAAACAATTTAACGGAAGAGCAATGTGTATATATATATATACACGTTGTCACAGCTGACAGTTCTTTACAAAGTATTCTGTTTGAGTGAATCTAACTGTATTATTTGACCCTACTAATTTTTAGGAAAGTTCATCATGACTTATTTGAATTTTGTCCTTAGTTATACTGCCTGAGGTAATGTATTACCAGATGTCTCAATCTTGGAACTGTCTCAGAAGAATTCTAAGTCATGACTAGGTGCATTACTGACATTAGATTGGTATCAGGCAGATGCCAAAACACAGTTTTGGGGACTACTGTCTATCCATAAGCAGGGACACTGTCCTTGTTCACAGTTTCTACCTTCAAAGTCAGAACAAGTAAGCAATACACTGGATAAAATAAAATTATTCTTCCACTTTGGATTTTTTCCATTATGATCCATTTTGAGAGTTGCAAAAGATGCTGCAATACTCATTATTATTATTAACTTAAATGGATCATATCATGCATGAGGGTATTAGTTTTAGATCACAATAAATCTGTCAGAAAATAATTTTAATTCTATAAATCATCACAGTATGACACTCATTTCTGACTAATTCCTCAGTAAACTCTTACCTTATCATCGTTTAATCCCCCCACCTTAGATAGTTTCCTCTGGAACACACACCTCTTTCCTTTTCTCATGAGTAGTTTGATCTACACCCCAGAAGACATAAAGATACATCTTGCTACACAACCATCTGCTAGATAAATCTTGCCTAAGCTTTATCTTTATGAATTATAACTGTAATTAGCCCTACATGAGAGAGGGATTGTTGCTGTAATAAAAGATTCCTTAATTATGGACACATATAAGCCCAGGCATAAAGAAGCCAAGGCTTATTATTCAGCATGTAGACACTTTCCTTGTACTTTCGCCATCAGCTCAACCACAGCAGATTATTTTTTTATCTGATGATGCAGCAATCAACCCAGAACTGTCACGACAGCAAAACACACCTTATGTATACTTGGATAATAGAAGCCAGAGCTGAGCAATGGATACGTAACAGAAATTACTAGATGGATAATTTGAAGCCTCAGGCAAGAATATGAAATTGGAGAACAGCAAAAAAAATTGCAGAGAAAACACATTAACAAGTCCAGGCCAACACCCAATAGAAAATCCTAACTGTTTTTCGTTCTGTATTTCTCCCCTACAGGAACTGTAAGAATCTGAACTACTTAGGATGCTGACAGTGCTAAAACTATGAGCATATCTAAAGGACACTAAAATTGCTTCAATGAGTATATACTCAAATGAGTATAAAATATAATAGCATTTCTAAATTATTTACTACAGTATGATTTACTACAGTATGATTTACTATAGTATCTGATGATTTACTACAGTAGCTGATGCATCTGTGCACTAGGATGGTTCAACAAAACTCATAAACAAACTAGATATGCTCTTCTAAGATAACCACACGGTGCACTTCAGTTCATAAATAATAAAATTGACTACTTAAAAGTACTTACATCAATTATGAAATTGATTAGATCTCAGACTGACAGCCTCTCTTTCCCCATAGATTTCAATGCACAGTAAATTAGAAGGGTTTCACAGGTGTACATTCAGAAACATTTCAAACTTTCAAGGATATTGGGCAGCACGGTGACACGCGGTGCCAAATATAAGGCTTTTTAAAAATCATAGACATATTGATATCAATGTCTGGATATATTGCAGTGAATTTCGAATACTACAGTAGCCCTTAGGGACTACTAATAGTGTAGAAGGCAGAATAAAAGCTACTGTCAAATACCACTGAGCTGATAGCTGTGAATTCAAAGAAATAGTTATCTTTTCATGGTAGCTAAAAGCAGTGAGTACTGGAAAGGTGTTCTATTATACAGTTAAAGTCTTTTAAGGTTATTTTATCCCAGTAAATACTAAAAAGAATTACTATGGAAAAGGAAATATGGAAAGGAGTATACACCCACTGTTGCACAAGTGAATTAGGATGAAGACTAGAAATATGTCTTTTCATCACCCCTATAAGGCTGAGTCATCCTGCATGTTACTTGTATTAAAGATAGCTGATAAGCCATCTTCAGGCAGCACTGAAAACCTACAACCAGGTCTGCTTCATGTAAATCATCTTGAAAGATAAGGATCTTTAGTTTACAAACTCTTCTGTGCCCAAAGTGTATATACAGCTAATAGCTAAACATCTATTTTAAGCTTATGTGCATCATCTGTATGACCCTGCATCTGTGTGACCCTGAGCAGGGGTTTTGGACCAGATGACCTCCAGAGGTCTCTTCCAACCTCAATCAGCCAGTGATCTAAGCACCTCTGACAGTCAACAGAGGGAGAACCCCTTTCACCTCCCTCCCAGCACATAAAGCACCTTGTCCTAAGATGGGTGAATCACCACCTCATGGTACATGTAATGAGTCTTCACTATCTAGATCTAAATTTGTGTAACACCCAGCACAGATTTTAACTCATAAACCAACAATACTGCATGTGTCCTTCCCTTTGAGATAAAGGTTGAAGGGCTTGGATTCCTCAGCCTGTGCTGCCCAAGGGCTTGAAGGCATGCTTCAGCAAGGCAGAGCAAAGGTCAGTGTCCCTCTTTCTTCTCCAGTCTTCCATGTAGTTTGTGTAACTAGAAGCTCAGCTGCTTAATCCTGAAGAGATTCATTCACAATCCTTGAACCAGCCATGGATGGTTCACTCTGCTCACCATCAGAAGACTACAGACTTTTTCAGGTGGGACTTTTAAGTACACCCTTCCACAGCCATGTCCTTTCTCCCCACTTCAACACATGTCCCATAAATGCCATGCTTTCAGAGTAAGACTCCTTACAGCTGATATTCAACTCACACCTAATGCCATAGCATCAGCATTTCACATACTTGCTGCTCCGTATTGCAGCTTCTCTCTGCCTGTGGACTCTGAGACATGGATCCAGGAATGGCTCCATGGAGGCAAGCAGAGCTCAGAATTGGGCCTCCGGCTAGGAGGGAACAGTCTACAGGGCACCTGCCTCATACTTCCGTGTCAAGTGACCATGTGCACTAGAGGAGTGATTCATGGATGCTCAGGTTCAGGTAATTCAAGAGCTGTATTATTGCTGTAGGTAATAACAATAAGTAGAAGCAATGAAAACATGTGAAATGACTAAGCAAATTCTCCCAATGACCATGTATGGTAAGGAAAAATATAAAGCAACAATGCACAGTCATTATTAACCTATTATTTATCAGAGCCTACCAATTTGCAGTGTTTCATAGAAGGAAACTGGTGGCAAACATCCTGGCAGGACAGAGTGCATGTCACCAAGCAAGTGGATTTATTAGCTGCAATAAATTATCTTTATCTTTCAAAACCAAATGCAGTAAAAATGTGAATGAGGTATACTCACTGGAAGGTTTGCTTTTACAATGAATCCCCTGCAAACAGAAACAAAAATATTATAAAAGCTGAGGTGACAATAAAAATAAATACACAAATCCAAACATACCTTAAACAAGTAAACATACAGTCCACAACAGAAATAATTTTCAGGATTAAACAAAGATTTTCAAATACACTGAAAATGCACATCACTACTCAATATGACAACCTGATATATATGGGGACACAAGATCAGTAATATCCTTATTTTCAATTATTTCTACTGAGGTGCAATTGTTCTAACAAGTTTAACAGTTCAGTCAAATACAGACGTCATTTCATCAGGTACTGCCATTCACAGTGACCAATAGCTTATTCTTTACAATGGACTGCTTCATACCAGGGCAAAGAAACCAAGCAACTTTTTAATGAAAGATATGTAGAACACTGCTGACTATTATATATTCTTTTAGAAGATCATACTAGGCCAGTGGAAGGAAGTATTACAGTAATTGCAAATGAAGTTTAGAAATGAGACTTTCATTTTTATTTCTTAGAACTATCTGGCTTGGAAACCTGAAAATGAAATAGGCACAGCACTTAGGGTGTTCAAGTGGGAAAGTGTATTTGTAAGAGGCAAAGTGAACGTGACAGTGAGATTTTAGTGAGTTTCCAACTATCTTTCAGACAGATTACATTAATTCTCCCAGTAAAAAAAAAAAAAAAATACTTAACCACACACTAAAATTCTGTAGAGTATAAAAATAACAAATCTTATTTTGACTATTATGCATGGTATTCTAAAGAGAGGCAATTACTTAGCCAGCAAATACTGTTTTCTGCTGTTCTGTCATTCAAGTTTTTGATGTAGCACTTTTATACCAGTATTCCTTTGTACAGGGCAAAGCTTTCTGATTCCCTCTAAAATCAGTGTCTCGTTCACAGAGACACTTTTGTCACACCAACAAAAGGAGCAGGCACCAACATGTCTCCTCTGCTCTCAAAAGGACTGGCAGCTCTTGGCCTTTTTAAAACTAAGTCAATAAGACAACAACCTCTGAGATTTAGAACCAGCAGAAGTCTCTCAGTGGACATCCTGACGTTCCCACATTGCAGACAGACTGCAACCCAGTAAGCGTTAGCACACCATAAAATAACTATTGCTTGGTCATCCATGAGGCATTCTCATCCACAGGTAATTCTGTCCTCCTCATAAACACAGCTGTAGAACAAAATCATATTATTGTTCAGGTGAGAAATGACAGCATGTTAGCTACTCTAGTCAGCTGCCTAGAGTACCCAAGAAGTGTTTTCTGTCCTTCATTGTCGCTTTTAAGTTCTTAGCGAGGTAAATTTCTTTTCAAAGGAGGCCTTCAGGAAACCAGTCAACAGGATCTAAACTGTATCAGTTCTCATTCCTCTGTCCTTTTCTTTATTTTTATATCTTATTTTATTTTTAATAATAACTTCTGGAGTAAGTTGTCATCTTTTACAACTGGCAGTTTGTCACTATGACTGATAAAAGTGCAGATGCATTAAAGGCAGCATTTTAAACCACTCATTATAAAAAGACAGAAATGGTTGTATATTTTCATAGACTGGAGATTATAAAATTACTTGTGATGTTGTTAAAGGTATTACTTTGGCTGCTTCTATGCAATACTACATCAACACTCAAAAAAGTGTGGCCTGTTGTGATAGGACATGGGGTAATGGTTTTAAACTAAAAGAGGGGAAATTTAGACATAAGGAAGATTTTTTTTTACAATGATGGCTGCGAAGCACTGGCACAGGTTGCCCAGAGAGGTGGTAGATTCCCCATCCCTGGAAACATTCAAGGTCAGGCTGAAGGCAACTCTGAATAACCTGATCTAGTTGAAGATGCCGCTGCTCATTGCAGGGGGTTTGGAGTAGAAGGTCCCTTTCAACGTAAATTACTCTATGATTCTATAACAGAAATCAAACTTCTCTGCATAACTGTTCAAAACTGGGGTACTTCTATTTCAGTGGTTTCAGAAATTCCTCAAATCCCCCTGAAGGACTGAAAAATGTAACTGATGCAACCTCATTTCTGCTGTAATATGTCCATAGAAATATTTGTCATATATTAATTCTGCCCCCTACAAAAGAACTTCATTGGTAGTTTGGTGATTCTCCTAATGCACAATGATCAACAGAAAGAAGACCACAGCTTCCTGAATAATTCACTGCAACACTAAACCAATAGAAAAGGAACATGCCAGCTCATATAAAACTACTGGAATTTTAACTGCTGTTTCAAAGCCCTAATTTTGAATTCATTCTAATAGAACCCTGCAGGAGTATGCAGAAGGAAAATTTGAACTCAGCCTCTTAACTTGAGGTTCTCCATGGCCTTAGGGTGTGGAATAGACAAATACACAAAATGACTGCAAAAAAAATCAACTGAGTGGGCTAAGGAGCTAACTTTCTTGCTGAGAAAACCTAACTGTTGGATCAACACATTGCTGAGCCATTGCTTACTGGAAGAAGTTAATCTTTCATGAGGCTGATAATTTAGCAAATTACTTCTGTATTTTTAACTTCCCATTTGGCAGCTGAACTACTGAAAATAATTTGGTTAGGCTGCTTGAGAGAGTTCCCAATTGCCAGTTAAAATTTCTTTGAACATTGTCTTTAAATTAACTTCTCCAACCGTTCTGTCTGGTTACAGTCAGGGTGCAAAAATATGTTAGAAAAAAATAAAGATCTCATTGAAATAAACAACAAAAATCTCACACAACTCAGAGGATTCAGTCTTTTATTTAAAGGCCAGTGCTTTGATGCCCCTGTTATGGCACCTGAAGAATGCAAATTACATGTAAATAAATTGTCTCAAGTTACAAACATGGAAAAAAAAGAAAATCACCCACTTCCATGGAGCTGTGGGATGACGCAGAAATCCACCTGTACCTTCTGGTGTATCTTAATTAATTACTGGTTTACACTATTGCTCAGATGAATCCTACCATCTGAGCACTTCCCAGTACCATCTTGCATTTATTTTCTCATCTTCTCCATGGGAAAAAAGAAACATATCCATCAGTGATTTCTGTTCTGGTAGGGAGATGTTTTGTCATTCTTAAGCACTTGGTTTTGTTCTGGGTGAGGCGTTGTTGGGAAGATTTACATAAAGAATCAAACATTTGCACAAACACTTGCCAGTTGGTCACAGCTAAATTTCTTTTTATTGTACAATACCAAGGGGGAGGGGTGGAGGCAGTATATTCTTTTATAATCCTTTTGCAAAATAGCCAAAAGAGACCATCTGTCTCAAAGAAGAACTCAAATAAATTAATCAAGTTCCCCTCCCACTTTCTATATCTTTTGTTTTCAGGAATTTTCAGTGATGAATGCAATAGAAAAACATAACACACTAAAACCAGCATGGAAATTTTCTTCCTCTTTCACAAATGCCGTGGGTGACTTTTATGCAAAAATAAGATCCTGATCATGATAGCACATTTTACTCCTATACAGAGAGCATCTTTGATTCCTATCCGCTTTGGCAAAGAGCCTAAGCAAAATATACTTACACAATGCACAAACAGTTAGGGATTTTCCTATTTCTCTAGGGTTTTCCCCATTTGTGGTATTACTCAACTGTAGCTAGAGGTTATCTGAACAGACACCACCAACGTGCAGCATTCTGAATAGAAGGTGTGGTGCCAAATTTTCAGCTAGCACAGCAATTTCTCAGTCTAAGCCAATTGTAATATCAGATTCTTTTGTTTAAAGACTGTAGAGAAGAAAGTGAGATCAGCAGAGAAAGACTTGGATTTGGGGGCACAGAGTGTATTTCCATAAATTAAGATTGCCATGGATAAGAAACAAAGATTAGACCTGTTGCCTGTTTCCTCTCATACCTCCAGGCACTGAATCAAGTGCAGAATTGTGGAAATTCTTCCCTGAATGTTCTGTCATGTAGGAAAGAATATGAGGCAAATCCAGTTTCACAGTTCACCTGTTAGCACTGTTGTACCTTGTCCATATAAGAGTTGGTGGCAGCTCTTCCATAACTCCACAAGGAATAGTACCATTCCTGAAAATGCCTTAAAATTTGTTCTTTAACTGGGACAAGGCTATCAGACACTTAACATTTATCAATTAAGTTGTCTACATTAAAGTCAGTGTATGTAGAGTTATCCTCGGTTCAGCAGTAGCTACTACTGCTCCTGCTGAACCCAGGACAAGAGTGAAGAGTTCTTCCTCCTTTGAGAGATCCTCAGTGGCAAAGCTATTACCTACATTTCTACTTTAGTTTCAACTGACAGAGAGGGCAGAGAAAAAGGAACACACCATATTCTGATGTTTCCTTCTATTCCAGCAATTTCTGGTTTTGGCCACCATTAACAATAAGCATGGGACTGCACATATTATTAAAACAGCGAAAGTGCAGCCTTGCAACAACTGATGCTCAAATTGTAGCCAAAAGGCTGATAAAGATGATTAATTTAATCATGTTATTTTTTCTTTAAAGTCCAGAAGGGATGTTCTGCACAGATCCATCTTACTCAGCACAGAATTAGAAAGGATGTCCCAGATCACTGGGTCTAATCCCCTGATAACAACATCATCCAATCCCCTTCAAAAAGTGGTGAAACTACATTTTAAAATCAGCCAGCCTTTTGTGTGCACTGCTCCAATAGCCTATGCTATTCCAGATTCCCTGTTCTCTGCCAGCACCAAATCTTAATTTCTAATGTAAACACAATAATGGTTAGCTTGTACTGACTTCTGATTGTGCCCATTATCTTTTCACTTCAATAGATGACTTCCACCCTGGAATTTACTTTCCATTTATCTTCAAACAGTAATATACCTTTTCTCATCTTTTTCTCTGAGACTATAAAACGCAAGCTCGTTAATCCTCCCTAACAAAACAGGCTTTCCTTCTTACCATCACCTTTCTCAGCAGCTTTTTCTGCTATTATGCATTTGTCCAAATGAAGTGACCAGAACCACATACAGTTCCAAAGACAGTTTCCCACTAGGGTTTATTTGATGTGTTGGAAAGTGGTAATCTTTGTCTCTGTTGGAAACACCAAAACCATGTCATATCAGTAGTTATCCTCCAATATAGAGACAGAGCTACTTACCCCCTTCTATGTCAGCAGTCAGCAGCAGCCTTCTTTTCTCCATCTGCTCACCCCATTTGTTTCATGGGGGGAAAAGCCTAAAGATACTGGGCCATAAGAGTCCTTTTTAGGACTTAGGTTTCTTATGGCCTTGAGTGAAACACTTGAACATGCTGATGCGATCTCAGTCACCTCCATAAACAAAAAAGTCTTTGAGCAGTGGACAGCCACAGTTAAAGTTATATGGCCCTATACAGCATAAGAACTTTGAATAGAAACAGAGAGGACTCAGAGCAGTATCATAAGCTTCTCAGACTACCAAAAACTGCTGTAGTTTCTTTCACAGAGACATTCAGCCCCAAAAACTGTATCTAGGGAGAGCTTCACAAATGGAAACAGAGTATGTTTTAGGTTTTTCCAGAGCTATTTGCACAGGCAGAGGCAACAGCTTTGCAATTTATATGTCCTTGTTGCTGGTGGGGACTGGGACTCACAGGACTTTTCTCATTCTATTCCTATAAATGTTACCACTGTACTTGTCTTCCCAAATGTAAGGAAATAGAATTCTTTACAGTAAGAAAAATCACATGGATCACATAATGATTCCTCTCCCACTAAAAGAAAATAACTTTAACTATGTCATGATCAAGAATTCATACAGAAAGACATGTTACTGGAAATGGGTGAAAAAGAAAAATAATAGGCTTAGAGAAATTCCAGTTATATTTACTGAGAAACAGAGGAATTATAATGATGAATAAACATAATATGATAAATTAGAACTGTTAAAAATTCATAGTGCTACTGATGCAGTGTCCTCAGAAGACCTTTTCTCAAAAGGAGCATCTGTATTTGTTTTGATATCATGTGTCATTACTTCCATTGCCAAGGTAAAACTATCTTACTCTTTATCCTTCTTAATTTTGGCATACCACAAGGTTGTTCTTCAACTTTTACTGACAACTTGGTGATCAGATACATGCAAACAGCATGCAATGGGATCAGCTAAGCAATCATAGAAGGAAACATTTGGACTGTTATCCATGCAGAAAAGGAAGAGGAACCTGAACTTACAGCAAAGCTTTATTTTGGACTACTTTGGACTACTGCTTCTACAGGAGTGCCTGGATGCTACTGGATTTTTTAACAGAACACTAAAAACAAAACACTGAATCATGTGTACGCATCATCCAGATCCAAGTCTCTCTCTCTCTGTTCCAAGCCAAACAAAAACAGTCCCATGACTTTAGTGCAGTGCTGAACTGCAGAAGTTAAGTACTACTGAGAAGTGGGATCTTATACTGAGGCTCAGTACAGTGCCAACATGGTCACACGCCTTTTGGATAAGAGCTGGCTTGTGTCCAACAGAGCAAGGTAACATCTGCCTGTGCTAATGCTATGCTGATGTGCTCTCAGCTAAGCAGTGAATTGACAACAAGGAATATATTATTGGGGCTACTGAAGATGATCGGACAATCTTCAGTAAGGCTTCACAATGCTCTAAAGCAGAGCCTTTTACCAATTTTTGTCTCCTGCACCATTTGTCATTTCACATGCACATGCAAATGTTACGGACCTATCCTCCAAAACCTGCTGCTTGTCACAAAGCCATCACTTCCATAAGCATCTAGCAGTACTTCAATAATGTAGGAACACAGATGACACAAGACCCTCAGGACCCTTAGATTTTTGTCCTTCTCTTTACCTGCTGCTATCCAAGAATAACAGTTTTCTGTATTCAAGTCAGTATTATTTCCTTCTGCACTATACTGAAGCAGAGAAATCCTGTTCCTGTATTTTAACTGGATTGTCACCTACTTTAGCTGGACTGCATGCAGCATATAATATCTTCTGACCTTTACTGTGGCTGCATGGCTGCACCTCTTTTATAGAGCAGCACAAGTGAAAGAGTGGGCAGCACAGTAATTATATCTTTGAGAACTCTTTGCAGAGACATGCATTTATCCTATGAGTGAATGTCCGGACAAAATAATATTGCTTTGAGGTCTCATAACTGGGAAGAATGCCTTCCTCATATTAAGTGAATTGTATATAAAAATAACATGATACAAAAAGGATGTATATAGAAACCACTTTCTTTTAAATTTATTGGATGAAAGGGAGCTATGACAGTCTGAAATAAAAACTGCCTGTTCTATTGTATGCTTCAACTACAAGGCTAGAAGCATAATTTTCTTGAAGCAACGTTTTAGGGAAAAAAAATACATATGCCAATCATTTTGATGTCATGTTTCCTAAAACATTCATACAAGTTGTTAACAAATCAGAATTTCATACAATAGACAAAGTAAAATTAAAATGTACTTTGAATGCCATATCCTCAGCTGGTATAAATCAGCACTATCCCATGCACACAGTGTCAAAAATTTCAGACTACTCAGCTACTTGAATACTAATCTACCAAATCAACACTTCTAGTCTAACAATGAGACGGGGACATTCTAACACAGCATTAATGGATAGTTCAATGAATGGCTGGAGATCTCACACAGAGGATGATAAAATGGAAACAAAGAAATCTAGGGTGTAAGGGGTCTCTGGAGGTCACCAAGTCCAGCCTCCTGCTAGAAGCAGTACTGTCACCAACACCAGATCACATCAGCCACTTCTTTTACCATTTCTTGAAAAACTGGAGGACATTGATTCCACAAGCTCTCCAGACAACTACAGCTACCCCATGCTTTGAGGTCAGCAGGGAATAATGGTCTCTGTAGCATAGAAAAGGCTACAAGAAAAACCCAGCTTGAGGACTTTAAAGAAGAATGACTAAGGGTGTGGAGCATCTCTCACATCAGGAAAGGCTGAGGGAGCTGGGTCTGCTCAGCCTAGAGAAGAGCAGGCTCAGGGGGATCTGATCAACAGATATAAGTTTCTGAAGGGAGGGTATCAAGAGGATGGGGCCAGACTCTTCTCAGTGATCCCAGGTGATAGCACAAGAGGCAACAGGCATAAAGTAAATCACAGGAAGTTCCACCTGAACATGAGGAAGAACTTCTGCACTGTGGGGATGACCGAGCATTGGAATAGGCTGCCCAGAGAGGTTGTGGAGTCTCCTTCCCTGGAGATACTCAAGAGCCGTCTGGATGCAATCCTGAGCAATGTGCTCTGGGTGACCCTGCTTGAGCAGGGAGGTTGGACTAGATGATCCCTGATGGTCCCTTCCAATCTCAACCATGCTGTGAAACTATGAAGTCAGCCACTTCTAAAAGATGATTTAGGTACCTGAGACATGATTTAAGCAAACTGTGGTAATCTCAGCCAGACACCATGATCCATAATTACTAATTGCCACGTAAAACTTAGAGACACATAAGCTTATTAAGCACCTCCCTTTCTGATCTGAAAGCTTCATGGATACATGACCAGAATGAAAGCTGGAATGACATCTAGCTTATGCCAGAGTTCTTTGGGATAGCGTACACTCACTTGTGAGACACCTACATCCCCAGAGTAGCAAGTGGCTGGAGGAGATTTAACAGTAACAGAGATCAAACTAACAAAGCTTAAGCTTAGCTTCTTTCAAGCTGGAAATATTATAAGAGGAAAGTAGAATATAGGAACATTCCAGCTTTTCTATTCTAGCATCCAAGTCCTTATCTCACGTGACAGCCATGTTCAACATCCTACTTCACCTGAAGCAGTTCTACCCCTATGCTGTCTGTTTGCTACACTGCCCAGTGACAGAGAGGGTTTCCCAGGCCTCCTGTCAAAGCAGTGATACTGCATATGGAGGATATGAAAAGAGATGGTCTGAGAGAAGGACAGGCAAGATGTAATTTTTAAAGCTGAGTGATTTCACCATTCAAATGGGAAATCTCTTTCCTTCTTCAGAGGCTGCTTACATTTTATTTTCAATAGTCTTCAAAAACCCACCCAAAATCCAGAATCTGCAACTTTGGAAGAGTGTCTCAGCAGCTACTCTGAAGAAAGAACGTCAAACTGGCTCCTAACTCAGGTGCCTGGGCTGTAGAGACTGGAGGTGAGACTAACATAGTGCTTAACTTTTACCCTTGCCTAACTTGAGGCAGCACTATGGTGAGCATGCAGGTTTCTCATACTGCCCTGACAAGTCACTAATGTTTTTTCATTGTCTCCATTTAATCTGTATTTAATAACCTGGAACAACAGGAAAGGAGCAGGGTCATAGAATAGGTGAACGTTGCAGAGATACTATCTTGAACTGTTGGGAGCAGGAGGGTTTAAAACCAAAAATTCACTTGCTAATCACAACCCTGCCAGTATGAATCACAAATACCAAAATTTAGAACAACACACACTTGGCAATAATTTATTATAACAGTTTCAATACTTTGGAGGCCACGTGTCAGGGCTGACACCCTTCAAAGCCATGGAAATATATGCAGGAGTACATTTCTGTTTTTTTGTAGCTCCCATACATGTTGTGTTTCTTCCTCTTCTCCTTAAACAAAAAAATTTCAAACTTAAATAACCTTGAAACTACCCCTGATTATAGCTTTTCCTGATGGGAAATAATTTAAATGTTGTCTTTGGTTTTATTCTAGCCTTAGCTTGTTACATGAATTGTGTAAGGCTGTTAGGCCGTACAAATGATACCTCAGGCCATGCTAGAAGCAGTGGGAAAGTAGTTTCTGATGGCAGTTCTGAGAGGCCACTGCATTCCTTCCTGATGCCACAGTATCAGTTAAGGAACTGTTTCCATTAAAGACTTGATGATTAAGACACCTGATTAGCTCTAACTGTGCTTGCTTGAGTTACAGAAACACTCTAGCCACAGCAAAATGGGAAAAGTTTAGTACACAAAGGTGAAAACATAAATTTATTTATTTATTTTGCAGCTGCACACTTGAATTTTTTTCACAGGATTACTTCCTAACTATTCCTATTTGTATTATTATGGCAACTGAAAGTCTTAATCCGACATCCGAAATCTTGCACCAGAATCCCTCTATACACACTTTCATCTCGTATCAAAAGCCACAAAAGCCAAAACATCTTTCCTTGAAAGAGCTAGCAGTGTGTGTACATGAAAGATTAAAACACATTCAAAAAATGCCATATAAAAAAACCCTACTGAAAATATCTCTATGGTGCATTCCAGCCACATTTGCAGTTCAAGATGACCAATATAGAAGCCAGTTAGGAATAAATTTGGAAATGCTAAGGAAGAATAAATAATATAAAATACAAAATAAAAAATAATTACTCAAAAAGTCATTACACAGTCTATTTCTTTTTTTACTGTGAACTTCTAACTTTGTTGGGGGCTGAGGACCAAATTATGGAATAATTATGTTTGGCTTTATCTTGTGTACCCTTCCAAGTACTGTAGTTGCTAAAGTTAGCACAGTCCAACTAAAGAAGGCAGAGGTCCAAAAAAGGGCTTCCAAAGAGGCAGGATTCTACCAGTGTTTCAACAGCAGCATTGGTTCACCTGATTCTCCTGATCACGCTGTTGTCCCTAAAGGCAGCAATAATTCCTGGGCATTGCCTCAGCTTAATAAACCCATCAGTGTTCAGTACCTTCATATATTGCTTCACTCTATGTCTCATTTTTAATGACACCTCTTACTCATTGAAAACCACCTATGCCTCACATTTGGCTAAAAAGTCTGTGTTTCTTCCCCCTAAGTGGAAGAGAAAATAATCACAGAATTATAGAATCAACTAGATTGCAAAAGACGTTTAAGATCATGAAGTCCAGCCATTACTCCAGGACTGCCAAGTCCACCCCTAAACCGTGTCACTAATGGCCTCATCTACATTAAACAGTAACACAGATGAGACCATGCTGTAAAAATTATTCTATTCTATCTAAATATATTGAAAATGAGGGATAATACAGCTAGTGGAGACAGAAGAGCTATAGCTCCTTTAACCCCTGCTCCAAATTCTAGTAATCCTAGAAGTATCTCTTCCTGCAGTGACCATGAGATAGGGGAGTTTAGGATCCTGTGTGGGAGGAATAGAATACCTAGCAAGGCCACAGTTCTGGATTTCCAAAGGGCCAACTTTGGCCTGTTCAATCAACTGCTAAGGGAAGTCCCATGGGAAAGGGTACAAGGTGGTAAAGGGGCTCATGATAGTTGGTCAGCATTCAAGGACCACTTCTTCCAAGCTCAGGATCAGAGCATCCCAATGAGTAGGAAATCAAGTAAGGGATCTAGGAGACCAGCGTGGTTAAACAAGTTGCTGCTGGGCAAACTCAAGTGGAAAAGGAGAATTTATGGATTATGGAAAGAGGGGCTGGCCACTTGGGAGGAATATAGGACAGTTGTTAGAGGATGTAGGGAGGCAATTAGGACAGCTAAGTCCTCCTTGGAAATTAATCTTGCTAGTCGGATTAAGGACAATAGAAAGGGCTTCTTCAAATACATAGCAAATAAAACTAACACAAGAGTCAATATAGGCCCACTGTTGAACCTGGTGGGTGCCCTGGAGACAGAGGATATAAAGAAGGCAGAGGTGCTGAATGCTTGCTTTGCCTCTGTCTTTACTCCTGCAGACTCTCCCCAGGGGCCCCAGATTCCTATAGCCCCAGAAGGAGTCAGGACAAAGGAGGAGTTTGCTTTGGTAAATGAGGATTGGGTTAGGGATCAGCTATGCAATCTGGACATCTATAAATCGATGGGTCCAGATGGAATGCACCCACGGGTGCTGAGGGAGCTGCCGGAGGTCATTGCTAGGCCACTCTCCATCATCTTTGGTAAATCATGGGAAATGGGAGAGGTGCCTGAGGATTGGAAGATGGCAAATGTCACACCAGTCTATAAGAAGGGCAAGAAGGAGGACCCGGGTAATTATAGACCGGTCAGGCTTACCTCCGTCCCTGGAAAGGTGATGGAATAACTTATTCTTGACGCCATCTCTAGGCATATCAAGGATGAGGGGGTCATTAGGAACAGCCAACATGGTTTTATGAAGGGGAAGTCATGTTTGACCAACCTTACAGCCTTCTATGAGGAAGTGACTAGGTGGAGGGATGATGGTAGAGCGGTAGGTGTGGTTTTTTTTGATTTCAGTAAGGCATTTGATACTGTCTCCCACAGCATCCTCATAGATGAGCTAAGGAAGTGTGGGCTTGATGATCAGGTAGTGAGGTGGATCAAGAACTGGTTGAAAGGAAGAAGGCAGAGAGTTGTGGTCAATGGGGCAGAATCTAACTGGAGGTCTGTGACTAGTGGAGTCCCTCAGGGGTCAGTGCTGGGACCAGTGCTGTTTAATACTGTCATCAACAACCTGGATGAGGGAACTGAGTGTACCCTCAGCAAGTTCACTGATGACACTAAACTGGGAGGAGTGGCTGACACACCAGAAGGCTGTGTTGCCATTCAGCGAGACCTGGACAGGTTAGAGAGTTGGGCAGGGAGAAACTTGATGAAATTCAGCAAGGGCAAGTGTAGAGTCTTGCATCTGGGGAAGAACAACCCCATGTACCAGTACAGGTTGGGGGTTGCCCTGCTGGAAAGGAGTGAAGGGGAAAGGGACCTGGGGGTCCTGGTGGACAGGAGGATGACCATGAGCCAGCAATGTGCCCTTGTGGCCAGGAAGGCAAATGGCATCCTAGGGTGCATTAGAAAGGATGTGGCTAGTAGGGCAAGAGAGGTTCTCCTTCCCCTCTACTCTGCCTTGGTGAGGCCACATCTGGAATATTGCGTCCAGTTCTGGGCCCCAGTTCAAGAAGGACAGGGAAATGCTTGAAAGAGTCCAGCGCAGAGCCACAAAGATGATGAAGGGAGTGGAACACCTCCCTTATGAGAAGAGGCTGAGGGAGCTGGGTCTCTTGAGCTTGGAGGAGACTGAGGGGTGACCTCATCAGTGTTTACAAATATGTAAAGGGTGGGTGTCAGGATGATGGAGCTAGGCTTTTTCCAGTGATATCCAGTGGTAGGACAAGGGACAATGGGTGTAAACTGGAGCATAGGAGGTTCCACGTTAACATCAGGAAGAACTTCTTTACTGTAAGAGTGACAGAGCACTGGAACAGGTTGCCCATGGAGGTTGTGGAGTCTCGTACATTGGAGATATTCAAGGCCCGCCTGGACAAGTTCCTGTGTGATGTACTCTAGGTTACCCTGCTCTTGCAGGGGCAGGATGATCTTTTGAGGTCCCTTCCAACCCTTGGGATTCTGTGATTCCTGGAAGAAACTGGTAAGAGGAAAACAAACCTGCTTACTTATTTTCTAGTTCTCTCCCACTTAAAAATGTCATATTATAGATAAACTAACACACCACAGACCAAAACTAAACATGAAGCATGATACTATAATGAGAATAGAAAAAATATTTTCTTTTTTTTAAAAAAATGAGATAAATTATAACAGAAAGATATAGACATTTGTAAAGCAATGGAGAAAACTGTCATTGCAGTCATGGAAGGAAGAACAGCAGGTCAGGGAGATGAGGAAGTGGGAAAAAGATCAAGGAAGTTTGCATATGTAGGGATGAAACGGAAAAACAAAACTGGAGACAGTGAAATGCATTAAGTGCAATAAGTTCTATTTCCTCAAAGTTTTTCCAAGAAAAGACAATGAATGCACATCTAGTACTGTACAATGTTGTTTATATGATTCATACTTTCTGAAAATATGCAGGCAAGTAGGGGCAACTCCAAGACAATCAGTTTTCCAGAAATGATTGAAATTCACCACACATACTCAAAGCAACTAAGTTGAAATATTTTCTTGCAAGATCCAAGATAATCTGCAAAGTAAAATGGAAACTCTCATCTTTTTTGCATAGACACTTCCTGAAGGAGATTATGTCACATACAGTTTTCATGGTGAGTTCAGTACTTTGCATGCTGAAAGGGCAGGACATGCCGTACAGCAAGAGCAACCACAGCTCTGTTGACTGTTCCGAAGTAATAAGCTAAATATGACCTGACAGACCATTTTTACATTCCACAAGAGAGAAAATTATGAATGAAAGCAGAGATATTAGGGTGAGAAAGAACTCAAGATGCCATCTACTTTACATTTCTGCCTTAGAAAGAACGACCTTTATGGGAGACATGACTGAGATTTTCTTAGCATGTACGGGGATCTCTATAAGCTCCACAAGCAGCCCATACCAGACCTTATCATTGCTAGTTACTGTGACTTTCCAGCTTATTCATGACCTCAGAAAATTCTAGACTACAGGATTCCTGCAGTTGTAAAAGCAGGGTCAGTACTGTGAGGTGTCCATATCATAGAGCTGGTCTGGAGCTTGGTCACCAACACGCTGCTGTTCGGGATATATTCTCTGCTTTGTATTTTTAAGATAGCAAATAAATCCCTGGTTTACAAAAAAAAAAAAAAAAGCCAATAAATGCCAAAAAATGAAAAAAGTTTCACAAAGAAAAATATTTTCCTGAGAGTATGAAGACTGATACAAAAACATCATCTGGGGAAGAACACCAACCCCATGTACCAGTACAGGTTGGGGGTTGCCCTGCTGGAAAGGAGTGAAGGGGAAAGGGACCTGGGGGTCCTGGTGGACAGGAGGATGACCATGAGCCAGCAATGTGCCCTTGTGGCCAGGAAGGCAAATGGCATCCTAGGGTGCATTAGAAAGGATGTGGTTAGTAGGGCAAGAGAGGTTCTCCTTCCCCTCTACTCTGCCTTGGTGAGGCCACATCTGGAATATTGCGTCCAGTTCTGGGCCCCAGTTCAAGAAGGACAGGGAAATGCTTGAAAGAGTCCAGCGCAGAGCCACAAAGATGATGAAGGGAGTGGAACACCTCCCTTATGAGAAGAGGCTGAGGGAGCTGGGTCTCTTGAGCTTGGAGGAGACTGAGGGGTGACCTCATCAGTGTTTACAAATATGTAAAGGGTGGGTGTCAGGATGATGGAGCTAGGCTTTTTCCAGTGATACCCAGTGGTAGGACAAGGGACAGTGGGTGTAAACTGGAGCATAGGCGGTTCCACGTTAACATCAGGAAGAACTTCTTTACTGTAAGAGTGACAGAGCACTGGAACAGGTTGCCCATGGAGGTTGTGGAGTCTCGTACATTGGAGATATTCAAGGCCCGCCTGGACAAGTTCCTGTGTGATGTACTCTAGGTTACCCTGCTCTTGCAGGGGGGTTGGACTAGATGATCTTTTGAGGTCCCTTCCAACCCTTGGGATTCTGGGATTCTGTGATCTGTGCCAGCGTTGATATATAAAACCTAGGCATCTCTTGCGAGGATGATGGTAACAAAACACATAGAACTTCAAATAACAATTCCTTATTTGAATAGCCTTGTAATGACAGCACACAGGAATTCAGGGCTCCTAGAAACCAAATTATTTGTAGGTAGGGGTAAACTTCTTTCTTAGATCCAAATTACCTACCTATCTGGGAATGAGGTGAGCTTCTCAATGCTCAACCAAAAAGCCACAAGAGTATCCAAAGCTATCCTTAGAAATAAGCCTTTAAACCCTCTTTTTGTTCCTCCTAATTTTTTACCATCCCTGGTTCTCACCCACGCACAGGCATTCTGGCAAGAGAGGAAGACCAGGATAGTATAAACAAACATGACAAAGGACAGGTTCAGCATTGCCAGCTTCAGCAAATGGACAAATTAAGCTAACCCTAGACCTCACTTAATGAATTCCAGCTAGGCCACACCACATGGTCTCATTATAGTTACTACCATTCCTAAAAAAGATTTGTCAGCCTAGATTTCATCAAATTAGAAGTAGCTTTCCAACTGCGAAGCAGTCAGACAACAATACTCTGCAGCTGGGGAAAGCATCTACTCCCAGATCTCCATATTCACCACTGTATGCTGGGCTCAAATGCAGCTGATGGACATCCTCCCTCCCTAAGATCAGGGCTGAGAGAGATCTGTGAGCTAACATTCACAGCCAATAATAAAGGTCACCTGCTCCCATCTCCTGCTGAGCCTGATTATATATCCCCTTTTTGTTTGTTATTTTTTAATATCTACCTCCTCCTATGGGTACTGATGGAACGTATTTATGTGACATACGATGATGGTGAAGCTTCTAGCACTGCCTTGTGTTTCAGTTTCAGGATACCTTGTCAGGTCCAGCTCCAACATCTGTTAATTTTGTGACCCCAGCTTCCATGACTTTCTTGTAGTGCCTCAGCTCATGCTACTCCAGTGGATTACTTCTTTTGAACCTCCTAACTTCTTTTCCAGAGTTCTCAAGGAAGGGAGAAGCAAGAAAGAAAATAAACAAGAGCTACTGCTGCATTTTTTGCAAGTTTGGACTTGCAGGGCTTTCTTCACCTCCACCACTCCTGAAAGTGTTGGTAGATGCTCTAAT
Source organism: Melopsittacus undulatus (assembly GCF_012275295.1). Classification (NCBI taxonomy): domain Eukaryota; kingdom Metazoa; phylum Chordata; class Aves; order Psittaciformes; family Psittaculidae; genus Melopsittacus; species Melopsittacus undulatus. The sequence continues at coordinate 21,883,114 of NC_047531.1, read as the reverse complement.
AATGAGGAACACTGGAGTATTTTGTAAGTCCCTGCTTGTATCTGTCACTGGCTGTTTTCTTCTCAGGGGGTGAGGAAATGGGATGGCATAGGACATAGCAGGAAACATGGAATTTAAGTGTCTTATATCATTGTTAAGCTATTTCTGACCTTAAGAGCAAATGTAAAACACACTTCAAGAGATAAGTCACCTTAACTCACTAAAGTGCAGCTCTCCTGACTATCAGCAGAGAAAGCAAGCAGGAATATCTAAGCAAATGGGTTAATATCACTCTAATACAGTGACTAAATATGATTGTTTTGACTAATGAGCACTTAACACTTAATCATAGTATTCAAAGCACTTAAAACCTGTAATTAAGACACATCACACAGGAAGGTCAGCACAATTTTGTACTTGTGAAAACTGGAGAAAGGAAATCACTTGAATAGGGCCACACAAGTGAGTCAGTGACAGGCAAGGGTGCAAAACCCACGCTTTCTATGTAGCGCATGTTTTTGTGGATTATACTCGGCAAATATTAGCAGAGGGTATGATTTATATTTTTATGCATGTCCTCCAGTCATCAACTATATCAATGCATGCACAAAAATGTCTGTGGTGAGTCATCATCCTGTGTCAGGACTTCACACTGTATCTATCTCTCTCACTCATTCTGAGGAAGCCAGCTCTATGATCAGTCTCTTCAGACATTTTCTATGTCTGAAAATAGATTTTCAAACATATTTTAGGGAACAACAATTATGTCACCTAGATTATCATGTCCATTTTTTAGTGGTTTGGGATCACTGTCAAAATATGAATTGCTTAAGAATGCCAAAGTATGCCAATCTATGCCAGCTGAGTTAGTGGCCTAAGGGCTGTTTTTGCACAGGTTTTGCAGTGTATGGTATTCAGCAACAGTAGATTGATCGCCGGCATAAATACCCAGTAAAGAAACACCACATACATCAACTGTGAATACCATGAACAGGGAGCAACTATATCAAGAATTTGTTGCCAATAACCTTTATAATTGCAGGGAAATCCCGGATTCCATTTTGGGTTTCCTTCTTTATCCATGGACTTTCGAAACATTACTACATTTAATGGCAAACAATACAAACACTATTTCATAGTCTTCTGGAAAGCTTTTTAAATGTAGTGCTCTTGATCTTTACCAGCTGTTCAGTCAAATTTGGTGTAAGCCTGTTTCTTTGTGTACAGCCTGCAAACAATGCAGATTGTAAAATGAGTAGGGCACAAACCCAATTTCAATTGCAGGCTGGGATTCCCCTATGCTTTTACAGGGAAACTTGGTTGATAACTATGTTTGCTATTGGGTGAGGCATGGAGACCAAACCCATTGTATTTAACCTTTGAATACCAGAATACCACACAAGTTCTAAAGCCAAGCCATTAAAATAAGGAAGGAGAAATAAATCATAGTGCATATTAAAGGCTTGGTTGTTCCTTTGCCCTAACTCAACCCACAATTGTATATTTTCATGCTGTTTAAATTTTCATTTACTTGCATACACATCCAGTGTTCTTTTGTTTTTTCCTTTCATGTACTGAACAGAAGTACAGCGTGTGGTATAGTAATGAAACCTGGATGTTGCCTTGTATAAGGCAATGCAAAGATGTCTTGCTGAATACATATGGTAAAGTAAGAATGATTCATAAAATTATAATAAGATCCAAAATCTAAACAGTTCAGTGAAGGGTTTTTAAGTCATATACCTCAAAACAGTTGTGTCACTATTTCCCTCTCACAGCCCATGCTTTACTCTTGTTAGAGTGAACAACTCAAAGTGAATAACCAAAGTGGAGTAGCCAAGAAGGTCAAAACTGCTTACAAATATTCAGGAGACATAGCCACCTTAAAATCTAATCTGCTGGTCAGACTCTAGGGTTTTAGTTATTAATGCTGCTCAAAACCGTCTGACAGTACCCACGGTCTGAAAAATGCAGCAAAATGCAAATCAATAGCTTTTCATTCCCCTGTTGCTTGATGAAGAGCCACACAACTTCAGGGCTGACTGCAGAAGAGAAATCCACTTATATAAACTTATCAGAAAACTTCATAAAGAAGAAAACAATTTTCTATAATAGTCACTTGTAGCAATAGCAGCTACAGAAAACTTACGGTGGTTTTAAAATTACAGTATCTCACTATCACATTAAGCAAATTGCTATAAAATATGGCACTGAAGACAGCACAGATATTGCATATAGACAAGGACAAATTTTAAACCCTGATTAGTGCCCCTTTTAAGACCATTGAGTCAAAATTATGGAGGAAGTTAAACAGCTCCCTTTTAAACTAACACAGGTAAGAATGGGATGGAAGCCACAAATTGTTCTGTAGGGAAATTGAAGTTACTTCCAAAGAAAAGGAAGGAGTTTTCTCTAACAAGCTAGTAGTGAGACTCCTAATTTCATGTAGCTAAAATGCTCTGCAGTGGACTGAAACCCTGTGCTGGCAGTAATTTATCCTGTTGAGATCATTGTTGTTTCCAGTGAGAAAACATTTTTGTCTTAAAAAGTCATTAATGTGTTCAAGATTCCACAGAATAAAACTAGCAAAAACATCATATAGAGAACATGAACTGAATCCTGTCTTTAACATCACAGATGATTAATTGATTCCATTATAGCGGAAACAATCTATTTCCCCTGTAAACTAAAGCAAAACAAGACAAAAAAAACAAACAAAAAACCTCACAAAATGACAAAGCTAAAAAAAAAAAAAAATCAAAACCAAACAATACAACACCTTTCTCATTTATCCAGCATTCATTTAATAAGTTGTAGGACAAATCTATATCTTAGGCATCCAATGAATCAGTCTTCTTAACATGCATGCCTATGACAGGGAAAGATGCCGTTTAAGGTCCTCAGAGGTCAACCCTATCCGCTAGAGAGAACCCCACTATAAAAAGGCTGGTATTGTTTTTCACATGCTGAGTCTGACAGTCACACACTCTGTGGAGGGATAAATTAGAATGGTTAATCATCTCTATTTTAAACTCTCATTGCAGCAGGCCAAGGAGCATAAATTATTTAAAATGCACATTTGCATTCATAAATGTTAAGTACATAAAATTTCTTTAAAAGTCCTCAGCCACATCTAGAGATTAACATCTTATGACTGTACTTTATTATTCTGAAAACATTATTTCAGTGGATAGACACTACAGAATTTAAATGTGGGAATATTAAAAAACTTCAAGGGAGGGGTCCCTCAACCTAGTGTTCTATAAGCATCTTTATTCCTGATATTTTCTAGGATAAACATAGAAACATATAAAATATAGAATAACTTGGTGAAAGATGTACTAACTTAATATCTGTGTAGTGCCACTTCAGGATGTCTCATTGCTCTCCTAAACACTGGCTCAAGAAGTGTGAACAGACAGCCACTGTCTTTCATGCCATCAATTCTACTTCTCTGTAGAAAGTACGTAGTTATCATTCTCAACTAAGACTGAAAGTCAGGTACATTATTATTTTATTCCTTTTTATTATTATTATTTACATATCTTTCAGATTATTCTTACAAAATGCCAACAGAAGTAGGATATCTCCACACTGCCCCTTTGTGGGGATATTTGGAAACATACGAATTTCAAATATACTAAAGAGATGATATATGGTTCAGACTCCACTTTATGTACATACATAAGTAATTAATTTAACACTGCAGTTCCATTCATCCCACAACATTAAACCCAGTTTTTACTCTTTCTCAAGCTTAATTCATCTTTTTTTCACAGGAAAGTCAGTATTATGTATTCTTAACATAATTAGCAATTTCTGAACCCTTCCATCCCTCCCTCCTTCATCTCTTAGGCAGCACTGCTCTTGCAAACACTAACTCTCCAAAGCAAGTAATATGAGCTTAGTAAATATTTTCAAATACAAAGGACAGATTTAAAAGTTACTAACAACAGCAGTTGGAAATAGTGTAAGATACATTTTCTTACTCCCTTGCTAACAATCATTTTTACCACTTTGGACACTTGATTCAGAATGACAGAAATATAAAGTGAATGTTCAGGACAGCTGAATTAGTTTTCCATTTTTCTTTCTTGCTTTTCTCACTATTATTTTGGCCACATACAACTACTAAATTAATAGGTAGCAAATAGGAACAAGTAAGAGATTACCTGAGAACATGAAAGTCCACATTCTTCAATCCTGGGAATAATCTGACAATCAGAATTCCAAAAAAGAATTGTTAGAAGAATCTGAACATGAATATTTATCATCCTAAATTGAAAAAAAAAAATAAAAATAAGAAAGCAAAACCTCAGAAGAAACCTTCTACTCTGACAATTCTTCCTCTCATGCTAAAACTTTAATATGAATTTTAGTCCCTCCCACAGTACTTCTGGGCTCCTCCCTCTAACACATTTCAAAGAAAGAAAATTGCTAGTTGTAGGAAATATAAAACAGGTTCAACTCATGTTCCATTTTGAAAAACAGGAAACATGAATTTCTGACAATCACAGTCAAAGCATTTTCCTTCTGGATTTCATCATGCCAGCTTCATACCAGTTTTAACAAATTTCTTTTCTGTAAATTCTGTGTGTAAGCAGGAATTTTGTTTCTAGAGTGATGTACCAGGCAGGTACACTGAAATATAAATGCATTCTTACATCTAGTTGTTTTCCTGGTTTTCTGATGCATTAAAAACAGCTTTGCCAAAGCAGCTCAACATCACCAGCTCTAAAAGCAGGGTGCCAGTGAGTCCCAGCACTTCAATAGCTGTTAGCACAACAAAATGCCCAGGAATGTCTTTCTGGGTGCTTCCTTATATAGTCCCACTACTCATCGCAAGGAACAAGTATTCCAAAACCACATTTTCTGGTTCACAGGGCTCTATGTGGTGTGTTACGCCCATAGGTGCACTAGGGAGTTATTACTCCATAGGGAGGGCTTGCTCACAACTAAGAGAGCTATCATTTAGTAGGACAGTACCAGAACCCAAGTTCTCAGTGCTCTCACAAAACCTTTTATACCAGTTAAAGTAGGGAATACACAATTAACACCATGTGCTAGGATGTGATTTCATCAATGTTCTTTCTTAACAAACAGGTAAAAGACAGTGTCTACTCTGCCAATGTATCTACTGTACTTGTATTTTAGACACTTCATGTGAGTCCAGCCTATCAATTTTCCAGTAAGACTTCATTTTTGGAAGAAAAAGAGCAGTATCAATCACAGTACTGAAAAAATACACCAGATGAAAGATCTGCCCAGCCCAGTCTCTTGTGCCTAACAGGATTACAGAGGCAAATGCATAGGAAAAATAAGAAAGAAGTTAACTATGCTACTTCCACGGATTATTTTAAGCTATATGCTACCAGTTCTAATGACCTGGGTCCTACAGATTTCCTGAGCTGAAAGCTATGTGCACATTACTGTTTTTAATAGCTTTTATTGGCCTTTCTTACATGAATTTATACCACAATTCTTTGCATCTATTTATCCTTCCAGTTTTCCAAACTTTTGTGGCAACAAGTTACACAACCAAACTATGTTTATTTGGTTTGTTTTTATTTTAAAACTGTTTCCAAATAGTTCAGTTGGGTTCCCCCCCTTGTTCATGCTTTATTAAAAATAGAGAATATCCATTCTCATCTCACCTTTGCCAAAACAGACACAATTTTATTGATTTCTAGTATATCACCCAATTTTTTCCAAGATTATATCCCTTCATTGTTACTATACCATTTCCTGAGATAGCAGGTCCCACACACAATATTCAGGTGTGAGCAGATCAAGGATCTTTTACACAATAGCACAGTGATGTTGACTGAATGCTCAGAATCATGATGTTCCTCTAACAAAAAGACATTTTGACTCTGTTTAGTGGGTCATTTAGCAGCATGTCTACTGCAAGCAAGCCAGTTTCAGCACACTCCACAGTCTGTAGTTTTATAACCTTAATTTCCATTGCAATTTATGGGTCCCTGTAGAATACTGTTTGACTACTGTTTCAGATACTAGTCTAATTCTTTTGGATTATTTTTTTAAACTTAGATCTGAGACAACTCCTCCAACTCACACTTCAGTAGCTTCTCCTGTGATGAACTCCACTGCAAGCAAGCAAGCACTTCATTTTTTTACTGTGTCATTGCCAGAGTCCAATTGCATAAAACCCAGTGTCTGACTTATTTGATTTGTAATCCCAAGAGTGAAATTAAGATGCAAGTGAGGTCAAATACCATAATTGATCAGTTTATTATATAAAGATTATTATTATAGAAAGATAATTATCATAAAAATGGTATGTCCTAGCAATAGGACAGATCATACAAAAAAGATAGAAATGAAGCAAGCATTGAGAGTGCAGAGAGATAGTCACCACCGTGGGTCCATAGTTGTCATCTTCAGTGGTGGGTGTCCCCCAGGGTCCATAGTCCTCATCAGAGATGGGTGGCCAGAATGGTGATTATCTTTTTCCCCCTTTATTATGTGTTGGGAGGAGTACCTCTGTTCTGACTGTCATGTACTGCACATTCCTGGTGGATCATGAGCATCCAGTTTTGCTGGTCTTGCAGGCAGCTCTTCAACTGTGTGTGTCTGTCAGCAATCCTTGACATAATGGGCAGCAATTCCGTACACCAGTCCTTGATGGTGGAGTCTCAGCTCCTTGCACCCATCTCTCAGGCAATGGATGGCAGAGTCCCATCTCTGCTCCTCACACCCATCTTAGATATAGTGGACCTAGGCTCCTCACACTCATCTTTGAGACAGTGCATGGTTGAGTCTGATTTCAGTTCAGTCTCTCACAGCCATTAGATTGCTTGAGAATAGATGTCCTTTCGTATCTCCATTACTAATCCGCTTCATAAATATTTTAGGTGGCTTCCTTCTCATCTTTAGTTAAAAAGGGTTGGTATTGACCTTTCTTTAAAATACCATGTTGGGGGCTGCAAAAGGATGTTTTCTCACAGGTGGCATTTTGGGGGTTACCTTATATATGTACTGTTACTTTTAAAAACACTCCTTGTGCCTGGAGAGCTTCTACCCTTTCAATAGCCCCTTTTAGTTTCCTTTTGAAGACATATTAATTTTTTATAGCTCCTTTTTTAATTATGCATTAACATAACATTTTTTTGGATGTTGAACTTCTGTCATTATTGAAGAGCAGCTTTTGGGGTTTGTAAAGAAAACAAGTGTTCTTTCTCTTCCTCTGGGGTCTGTGATTACTTGCCCCAAGCAAGTCCTTTGTAGTGTTTACAAATAAAGTTTCTGCATCCAGCCATGAGGTAACACTCCTCGAGTTTCCATAGAAATGAGTGATATTACTCACTTTTTGCATTTTCTTCTCTCTTACTGTTTCCAGTATTTCTTAGTACACCTCTGTCACCTTCTGAATAAAGTGGTTGGTTGCACTGCTCTAGCAGTACATTCTTTCAAGCAGAAACAGTGTTTCAGTCCAGACAGTTTCTGTAATACCTGTTATTAAATTCAGAAAGCAACAACCTTACTGCTATTTGCTTTATTTTACAGTAAGCTTTTTTAAAAAAAAGATGTCTAAACTAGCACAATCTATTTTGTTATTCCTACATCATTTGTGTCCTGGAATTAGTGTTCATCCATTGCTTTGATTACATCATGTTATGGAACCCCCATTATGGCAATATTCCCACTAAAAGCTGGGCAATATAATGGACCCATGCCATGCTTCTTGAAAAAAATACATAGGAGCACCTATGCACATGAAATGCATATGAAATGTATATGAAATCTATATGGGCACTGGCTGCTGGGCTCCCTGCTCAAATGTGACTAATTCTTGATAATAATTATTGAAAACCATTTTTGATAATAGATTTCTTTTATTCCTTGTTCCTCACCACACCTCACCTATATTTGATCAACATTTGTCTTGTGCTTGATGGTTTTATCATTTAAATTTATTACCTGAAGAACAAATCATGGCAAAGTACATACTTGCCTTCTTCTAACAATGTTCCCTCCATCTTAAAAATAACCACTCTTTAAAAAACCCTTAATAGGAAGTGCCTCCTTTTGCCCTTTGGTAATTTAGACACTTTGTGCCCTAAAGCATTATTAGAGCACTGGTCAAGGATATAGAAAAGCCAAAATCTAAACATTTCTCCATTCAAGAAAGTATGAGTCTAAACTTTGCACATTTCAGGATGGCAGCCTGGCTGCTCTTTTTTGTTTAAGAAAATGCAGAGGCAGACCCTGGAGTAGAGTAAAATCCAGTATTTCACATTCTCCATTTTATCTTGGGTCAAGCCTGATCTCAGGACCATCAGTCCAAATCCCTTCTCCTTAATTGCTCTCTGGTTTCATCAACTTTGATGCTTGGCTACATATTTGGCCCATTTCAAGAGAGACCACTAGTACAATTCTGCTATTTTTCAAGTGAGTTCAAGGAGCATATGTGCAAATAAAAGTTAGGACATGTGCATCACCAGACATACCTGAGCAGCCACACATGGATTTTGTCACTTGTGTAGGAGTTTAGGCACAAACTCCACACAGATTTCTACCTTCACTAGTATTCATCGACTTCGTTGAGATGAATGTGTCAGTGTCTAGGCTGGAAGGCACGTCCCTGTCCCATCCATACTGGAGAAGTCCCAGCCTCCTTTTGAGCACAATAGCCACATTCACACTACATTTTACAAGACTATCCTGTGGTACAGCACTACATACTTTCATGTCTCACCAACACAGACACACAGCTGTCTTGAGATGAAGTATCATGGCCAACACAGTCCCATGGCTCCTCTTTTAACTTAGTGTGCCAGTCATGCTGCCTGCACCAGGCAACAGACATCTTGCCTTAGGGCCACTCACATCAACCCCAGGACAGCTGAGTGTTTATAACTTAACAGCTTCTTGTCATGTTAGGCAAGCTCTGGAGCCGAGCTGTGTGGGGTGTTACTGTCATCACAACCAGATATGCACAGTGATTCAGAACTACTTGGGAGCTGTGCTTTTCCAGGAGTGTGCCTACATCTGCTGTCCAGAGTGAGCCTGCATGGACAGGGCAGGTACTCAGCAGAGGGTATGAGCAGGGCATATAGATCCCACAGAGCCGCAAGACAGGTTGGTGAAGCAGGACCTGCTCAGTACTGCTTTCCCAGCATGTTACAGCTTCATTGTCTAAAAACAATCGCTCCTTATTTCAACTACATGATCCAAGAGGACCCTCACTTCTTCCCCCACCCCGTTCCTTTCCTACAAGAGTGACAAGTATTCAGAAATGATGGCAAATGTTACAGTAAGTAGCACCTCAGGAGCATTGCCTACAACCTGTAGAAGCAGTCAAAATCCTAACCCTAATACAGAACTGCAGGTAGAGGCTGGAAATGTTATTCATGCATAAGTCTGCAGTACATGAGGCAAACGAAATGCTCAGTGTGGTGCAAGAAGGCTCTTGTTTCACCTGGATTATGCTGTACTATAAGCAGGCATTTATAGCTAGACCCCAGTTTGATGAGATTACACATTTTGCAATTATCCTGCATTTGTGCTCCTGTGGAAAAAAGCAACTTTTAAAATATGGCTTTAAGCAGAGCAGGTTAGATGCACCAGATACCTAGGGATTAATTCCTATTTATGTACTACTAAAATCCGTGTATACTGTATTAGGCCACAATGTCTGGTTAAGAGGTGGCTTACTTCCAGGTAGAACTACTAGCTATAGCATTATGTCCAGTGATATTGCTTCCCTGACAAAGCCAGTTTTTCCTGGTGAGTTTTTCAGTGAGTAACCAAGAGTTCCTCCTCATATGTACTTCTCCTCTGACCACCCACAGCAGACAATGGAGAGAACCATGGGGGAGCAACTATTTCCCTGAAGTTCCTGAAGAAGGATGGAGAAAGAGGAGTGTACCAACCGCACTGCTGCCATCCTCCCCACATCACTTAGGGTTGGGGAAAGAAATCAGGATGGAAAGAATGAAGTTCAGCCTGGGACAGAAAGTGAGGAAAGGTGGTGGTTTAAGGTTTGTTTTTCACTACCTCAATCAATTTTAATTGGCAATAAATGAATTTTCTCCACGTCTGTTTTCCTGTGACAGTAACTGGTAAGCACCCTCTCTGTCTCTATTGTGACCCACATGCTTCATTGTCCTATTTTATCCCCCTGTTCTCCTGGAGGAGTGCGAGCACTTGGAGTTTGGCCCTTAGCTAAAGTTGACCCCCCACAGGTATCAGACAGGCAAGGGTGTCCATGCTGGTATTTGAGAGGAAACACAAGCACAGGGTGCCTGTGAGATGAGTGTGTTTGTCAGCACACACAAAGCGGGACCAACTGGCAAGTAGCAGACCTATAGACCAGGTAAGAGCACTTGGGATCTGGGCAGGGGTAGTGGACAGAGAAGCCATGCTGATGCTCAAGGGATCTGCAAATGTCCCTGTGACTACTGAGTGAGAGTGTGTGGTTTCACTAGTGAGTTTCAGTCTTGATGAGCTGAAGAGGATGAGGAGATTTGCCTTTCTGTACTTACATAAGTCCTGCAGTGCTATACACAGGTGCTGTTGAAGGTGTTGCCTCCTCATGGCTGTATCAGTGTCCTCTGCATGTGTGTCTCTGGAACATATGCTCAGACTTGCTGCTGGTTGAACCTGCAATCAGAAAAGCAGCAGTTGTGTCCATCAGCCTGGGACAGAGACCTCTGGGCCTCAGGACAGCCCAGGCTGGGCTCCAGCAGCCAGGCAGGAGGTACTGCTGGAGGGGCAGCCTCTTATAACACATCCCTTAATAGACACTTAGAACAATCAGTAGTTTGAATTGGCATATATACAATTATCTACATGCAGGTTTTGACTTATTGAGGGATCGCCAGTTGCTCTGTTTTTTTCACCCCCAAAGAATCTGTGAACTGTTACCATTCTTTTCCATCCAGATCTGTTTATAGAAACAGCCTCAAGCATACGCTGGGTAAGACAAGCTGAGCAACCCTTGCATCTGAAGGGGCAGTGCTGCTCTTTCTCTGCACACTCCAGCAGCACTGGTCTGACACTTCAGTAAGATGATTTAACTCTTGCAAAAAAATGCAACTGCCTATACTCTGAGCTTTCCATACACAGAAAATTTGCTACAGATTACTGACCCTCAGATCTATCACCTTCGGTGCCAGTCAGCAATGTCAGGGTTTGCTCTAACAATGCTGCTAAAACTTTAAGGGTTATGTTTAAAATATTACAGGTTTGTTAATGACAAAACATCTTCTTCAGCATCATTTTATTCAGATCTTGCACAGTTCTATTTGTTGAAAACAAACAAGCAAACAAACAAAAATCACCACATCCCAGAATTAAAAAAAAAAGACACTTTTATTTCAAAGAGAAAAGTGCTCTGAATGACTTTAGATGTATGGACAGAAAACAGTTATATCACTTACCAACTCATTGTCCATCTTTTTGGGATTAGGGCAGGCATTCATAGATAAATACTTTTATTTATCTATGTATTTACAATACAGCTGAACAAAATGAGCATTTACTTATTTGCTCCCACTTGAAAATGTTTCTAGATACATTTATTCTGCTCATTAGTCCATCTACCTTCAGGGAGGAGAAAAGAAGTCATAAAACATCATTTCAGTTGGCTTCTGCTCGAAATTCAGCTTGAAAATACTTGCTATAGAGATGCACAATATATATAAGCCATCATCATTCAAGTATACGCAAGTGCTCTTAGACTTCGAATGGCTGTAGCTGCTTAAGCTGCAAATTAGGCACTTACTCCTCAAAAAGGAATCTGAAGCCAACTTACATACTAGTTTTCTCAATATAGTACATGGAGAGTGTGCATACATTGAGAAGAAGGTCTGGAATTGCAAGCATCCTGAGTAGAACTTCCTAGTGCTAGACTATTGGGAAATACTAACAAGAGGCCATGCTTAAACCCCTTGACACCTCAAGAATTCATTCCTACAAAGAGACTTTTATGTTCACTTTTCAAATACCACAGTTCTAAAAGGAAATGATACTGCCCCTTAAGGCACTTAAACATTGGAAAGAAAAATTAAGCAGCGCATTTTTCATTAACACTGACTGAACTAAAACAAATGCACAAATTATATCAAAGCAAACACTGGATACATATATAATCTGTGGTGGCTCCCACTTTTACATCAATCAGCTATTTCAGCTTATTCATCTGTAAACTGAGAGTTCAGAGACAGGAGATTCAAGTTTAAAACCCCTCTAAGCTGAGAACACTGTCTCAAAGTACTCATCCTCTCAAATGAGTGCTCTGGTCCTAAGGCCAGTACATAAATCACAGGCAACAGAATTGTTTTTACAAACAGATGGGAAAAGGTCTGGATCTGGAACACCCCATGTAGATTATACAGCACAGCTGGGGAAATCGGTGTGCCCAAAAAGATTTTGTCTGCACATCTTTTACTTTACTTCTTCTAGTTGAGAACTCTTGTGCATGAAAATGAACACTTTAAATTTTTCCATATTGATGTTTTTTGTCATAAACTAAAGGTACTACTGACTACTTTTGGCAGCTGGTTGAAAAGACTCTTAGGTATCTCTGATTCTGTAACATTAACATTAGTGGTAGGAACAGCCTTTTGTCTTGAGATCTGTAACAATCAAAAGCAGATTGAAAGTACTCTGGAGACAGACAGATCAGTGACAGAGTCAAAACATTAAATACTGTACAGTCTCATAAACTACTTCTAAATGCATATCAGACAATATGGAAAACCTAAAAACTTAAGAACATAAGTATACAATAAACACAAAGTAAGAGAAAAAAAAAAAACAAAAAACCTGTAATGTATCAGCTTTCTTGGTAATCTATTGCTAACTAATCCTAAAATCCCTCTGGACATATTTGTCTGTCAGTTGCATCTTTTTCTACACCTAGTAGGTAAGTTTACCCTTGGCATTGATCTGGTAGTGACCTCAGCACAATGGGACTTGGATCTTTTATTTAGCTCCTTAAACACAATTATTGTGAAAATAGTAAACCAACTCCTGCCTACATATAGTATGCACAGCTATACAAACTGAATACAACTAAGTTTTACTTTTAAGCAAATTAAACATAGAACAAGTGCCAGAAATGTAATAAAATTAATGACATCTTCAGTAAGATTGAAAAGCACACACACACACAAAATTATTTAATTGCAACAAACTTTTTTGGGCTGAACTGTACACTACAGAGTTCCCAAATAACAGATTCACTTGAAGTCATTGTCATGAGACCTGTATAATACTGGAAGAAGGAATTTGTCAAGTTTCACAAGAAGTCATAGGAATGTTCTCTAACATATAAAATTAACTTAAGTGCTCTATATTAAACTGAAAGTACAAGAGCAATAAAACATTTCTTAGACTTTAAAGCAATTTCCAGAATGCGCTGTCCTTGACCTGAATGTAATGCTGTATCCTCCATACTTTTTCCAGAGAAATTAAAAGTTTTTTGTATCCTTGCTTTTTTTCAATCCTTTTTACTATTGAGAACAACCCTGTTTGCATTTTCTTGTACCTGCATACATAATTTTGTGGTGACTGTGGCTGAAGGAAATTTGGTTGGTGCTGACTTTGGTCACCCATGGTGCTAAAGTCCTGCACAAGAATAAAATCTGCTCCATTTTACTCAAAACGGTTCTTTCTGGGTTCAAAGGTATATTGAGTCATCTCCACAGTATGGTCGGTCAACCTTTCTGTTTTAAAAATCATATTTGAATTAAAATAGGAACTTGGGACTCTTAGTATGCTTAGAAAAGTGTAAAAGTAATAATAATAATAATAATAACCACCAACTTATTCCTTCACCACTACATTTACACTGTTATATTACAAGTAAACATGTATAACTGTGTAAGAGGCTGCCACAACAATCAATTCAAATTGCAACCATTTTGATTACATCTGTGGGGGAAAACCAAAAAGAAAAAAAAAAACCCACAACAGTACTTGTCCCTTAATGAACAATAAAAAATACAACATTACTTAAGAAATACCTTTATCTGTGTCTACATCTCTCTTACTGATTTTTTTCTTTGGCCTCCTGTGGTATCCTACTGCTGGCATTTAAACAGCTCACTTGAAAAAGAATACAGAAGCTGCTGTATTCCAGAAGTCCTCTAAAATAAATCACACCATTGTAAGTTCTGTTTCACTAAATCTAATCAATCCATTAATAACCGTAAAGGAATTCTACTGCCTCCTTGCCCTCTGGAAATTAAACATTGGTAAATCAATCCTTTGACTAACCCTCAATCTAGTACAGAAAAAGACATTCAGTTTGGGCAGTGGACTGGCACCAGCCTCCTTACTCTAAGGCATTTGTCTGAACTAGATCAAGCTCTAAAACTAAAACCCTGCCAAGTTCCTCTCCTTATGTCATCAATCACTCATTGATTTTAAATACATTTTAAGAGACAGAATGCTATTCACACGCCACTTATAGAATTTTAACATTTACTTTAAAAGTTCTATATGTGTGGTCTTGCACATTTGGAAGAAAGTAAATCTGTGCCCATACTTTCTGAACTGTTGCATAATCTCTTTGGGTTTATACTTAACAACAATACCCCTAATGAAAAGCACAAATTGGACTCTGAGGAAAGTCCAGTGAAACAACCCATTATTCTGGGTGGAAGTAAAAAAAAGGAGAAATTTTCTTTAGAGACTCTATACACTTCCTAAGATCATCCCATGCACTGTGGCCATTTTCCACTTTAACAACAGTAAAAATTTAGCAACAATATGTTTCCCCTAAGATTTTAGTGTACAAAACCAGCAGTGGTGACACTGGCCAGGGTTTAAAAAACTTCAGCTGCTTTACCAATCCAGTTGGCTGATCAGCAGAGCTCTGGCACAGGCTAAGCAAAAGAACACACTCTGTAAATTAGGTGTACAGTGCATTACATGCCACTTCAAACTCTTTGACCTCATAATTGCTCTGTGAACTGTTTATTCATAGTCAAGTATCATGGATCTACTTAGCACATTGTATCAGTAAGGTAAGACTATTTTAAATTAGATACTCAATTATAAATTCAAAATACTTGTTTTCCCTGTAATTCTTTGCTGTGTTTGAAGTATCTGTCATGGGAGCAATACCCTTCTGTGACAGGGAGACTCTTAGCCTGAAAACATGAAAAAGGAAGGCGTTGTCTTCAGAGGCTGAAGCTATCTTCAGCTTTAGTACACATGAGCTGCACAGCTATTAGAAAAATAACAAAAAAGTTATGCATGCACTTTTCAAATAACTGACAGGCTATGACCAAGACCCACAGGCTGATCCATCTCAAAGGCACTGTAAAAATTACAACAGGCATGGAACTTGTGCAACTTAATATAAGAAGGTCACTTTCAAAAGCTAGAAAATTTCATTCTTTTCCCCTCATGCAATAGAAACTGTTGCCTCTTTTAAGCCAAACTCTTCAGTTAAGTAAGTTATACTGAAATGCTGGAGTAGATAGCTGTATAACAAAGGAACCTACCTCACATTTCTGAAAGCTTCTGAGGTAAATAAGGTATTTTAAGGATTAAGATTTTTGGGGTTTTTTCCCCAGTATCATGATAAGAGCATTTCCCTGCATTTACCAGCATATCTAAACTAATAGATTTTGCTTATATGTATCTTCTCAAAGATGTGAAGATACACAGTGAAACATCAGAAACTCAACACAGCATTTTAGGACCTGTTTTAACGGTATGTTTTAATTACTTCAGTAGAGCTAAGCATGTTTTATACGGTACATGCAAAGGCACTTTAGTAGATACGGGTAAGTGTTCAGTACCTTCCTGTATTAAGTTGTAGGTATACAAAAATACTCCTGGTTGAACAGTTAAAAGATGGACTTACCCACTTTTCATATTCCATGTAAATACCCTAAGAATAGGGAAAGAGGGAATGAGGATTTGCTTGAGCATACCAGTAGGAAAAGGATCCCATTTCATGTTTTTATGATACAATCATATAGATGAGCCAATTCTAGATGCTTGGTGCCACAACAGGCAGTTCTGCTTCCTTCTATCTCAGCCCTGTTTGTCAGACTACCTGCTAACGTGATTAAATTTGTTGGCCTATTAAAAAATTAATCCATCCCAACGAACAGCTTTCCTTTGGGTTGGCCAGAAAGTTGGCTCAGATGCACAAGAGCCTGCAAGACAAGACAGGAATGCATGGCTGGAACTAAGCATTGGAGAGATAAGGAAGCTTACTTCTCTCTCCTTCCTTCCTGGGTCTTTCATCCTTCACATTCAAAATTTCACTCTTCCTTCTGCCATTACACAGACTCTGGCACTCATTTAATTAAAAATTAATTAAATTAATTATTCCAAGAAGAAAAAACAATCTATTTGCTGCATTAGTGAGTTAAATCTAGTCTGAAATAAAATTAATACCTAAATTGACTCAGGGCAAGCAAACAGCAGTGGTGCAGGGCTGGGAATGGACACTGGAGAAGGAGAGGACATCAAGTAAAATGTGGTTTTAAATTTTAGTCCAGTACATAACTCAGTTCAAACCATCTCACAAAATTACAGCCTCAGTGAGTAACCAATCTCCTTTGACTCTCTTCCTAGTGAACAGAGGAAAATAGAATCTGAAGCCCTCTGGAGGTCCTTTTCTTCCATTCATCATGTAGAGAACAGAATTTAATTTTCCAAACCTGGTACTACAATGAAAGTAACACAGCAAGTTTGACAATATGAGGAAAAGCTGTAATGCAGCACAGAGCTGGGAGGCCTCAGCCTCCTGCCACCCAGCTGCCCCTTATGCAGTGCAGGAGAATCAGTCCAAGGCCTTTGCATGAATGTTGCCATGCTTTCTGAAAAAAAAAAACAACAGGTCTTAAGCCAAGAAAAGATTTAAAGCAAACCAAGATCTAACCCCTAGAATTCCACTGTTTATGGCTGCCCTCTTTCCCTTGTCTTTACTCTTCTGCCATTGTTAAACCATTATTGAGATATTAAAATTGCAAGTTACTTCTCAAGCACCTGAATTATTGTCTTCTATCTGAAGTCAACAATAGAGCCAACTTTTAATTCTGAAGCCAAATCTAAAAAAGCTACCTGAAATCTCACCGTACATATTAACATACTTGGCTTTGTGCAAAAACATGTAATTGAGAATCTAATTTAGAAACATTCGGGCCATCTCTGCAATATTTACATTCATGTTCGAATACAAAAAAGCTGACATAAATATTTGAAAAACCCCTGTGCCTTTGACAATTACAGCTACAAAGAAGAACAATCTGATAACTTTCCATCTCCTCTTTCCAAAGATTAATTTTGAATATGTCATGAGCCTTGCAAAATGTGAAGTTTCACATGGATCTTATTAATCATTTTATGTGCACAGGCTCCACACTGATGTAAAGATCTGACTGCTAACTGGGACCCTGCATAGTAAAGCTGAATATATTGGTATTTCTCTTAAGACTTTCAACTTCTTATCTCACGGGTGATCAGGTTTACAAAGAAATTGGATCCCTTCCTATGTAAACCAGCAGCACCAGTAATTGCCATCTGCGACTTGGAAACCATGTGATTTCAGCAATCTACTTCCTTTAGCTGTGAAGGAACCAGTTTTTCCATAACAATTCAACATCTGGCTATAATGCAAGTATGGCAGTAAGAGCACCCTTTCTTACAGTCAAGAACAAAGAGACATCTTCATTTCTTATCACAGAATCCCAGAATCCCAAGGGTTGGAAGGGACCTCGAAAGATCATCTAGTCCAACCCTCCTGCAAGAGCAGGGTAACCTAGAGTACATCACACAGGAACTTGTCCAGGTGGGCCTTGAATATCTCCAATGCAGGAGACTCCACAACCCCCCTGGGCAACCTGTTCCCAGTGCTCTGTCACTTATCAGTCTAGAGTTATATAAAAAGAGAGCTTGTATTATCACCATACAGATTTAAACCCTTGAAAATACTAAACTGGGAAGAGTTTTACACACTTTCTGCGTAAAGTCACAGAAAGGATTAGTTCATCCTGTAATCACTTAGAAGAACATGTTTTTCCCTGGAGTATCAGACTGTCTTAATAACATAGAGCTTTGATATATGTGGCACAAAACAGTCAATGCTGGCAGAAGACATGTATGCACTGGTAGATGCAGATGTGCAGATTATTCATATATAGGTACACACTTATAAAGACAGCCCAAAACTAAATCACATGTAAATCCTACCTGTCTTTGAGCCATACAACATTAGAGTGCTCTGTAAAAAAAAATATCCCAAGGCACTCATCATAAGACTTTAACAAAGCCAGTCATGGAAAGTGGTTAAATACCTGAGCTAAGTGTAGGCCCAAACACACCTGAAGCCCTCAAACCATCTCACTTCCCTTCTCCTCAAAAGTTCTTAAGCTCACTCGAAACTTGCACCTGAGCAGCAGTTCATGTTTACACATTGTGACCATGAAACAACATCAAGATAATCTTTTAAATACTGTACTGACTATAGTACTGCCAGAGGAACTCAGCGTTTCACCTGCTCTCCAGACACAATGAAGCTTCACTTCTAGAAAATATGCACAGAACTTCCATCCATCATTGTGGACAATAAAGAGAATGACACAGGCTTCCACAAGTATGTAATAAGACAAGGCATGACCCACAGATGTTGATTTCAGGGGTACAAATGATCATCTTAACTGCTTAATGGCTGCAAATTTGTCCATCATTACTATGTCTGTGCTTACCCATGCCATTCAATCTGATATATAACACCTGATTCAAGAAGGGCTACAGATCCTTTTCACATTTATACATGCCTGATTTACTTCAAAATGATATGTTGAACTGATACAGTGCCAAGTTCTTTCCAGCATAAACAAGTATTTACTGGCATCACTGTCTGCTAGCCTTTAGGTAAATACCTGTCGTGTGTCTTGCTCTCAGCAAAATTTGGCCTGTTGTAACTGTAATAGCAAAAAAAAAACCCAAAACAAACAACATTTTCTGACAGGGAGAAAATTAAAAAAAATAAAGAAACAGTTGTTATGACAAATATTACAGGTAACAAAGATACACTTCAAAATAGAAAAACAATAGGTATTTAATCTTACCATCAAGGCATGAATGTAATCTGAATTGTTAACACAAGTTGCTTCTTACCACAACATATTTTTCTTTCCTTAAAAAATAAAAAAAAAAAAATCCCACAGTCACATATCAATGTTATCATTTTAAAGTTTACCAGGGAAACTTGAGAACACAATAAGGGCAACCCGGAGGATTAAGAAATAGGCAAGAGACTAACAGTTCCTAAGACATTGTGCAATAGCAGTTTTGTGTGCCAGGTTAATTCAAAGTATCTCTGAGCACAGACAAAACTGATTTTGCTGCCCTGAATATGAGAAACCAGGCTGCTCTCACCATAGAGATGGAATGGTGATACTAAAGCCTTGGCCAGACTGGTTTGTAATTCCTCAGCTGCTTGAGGGCAGAGAAAATGATCACTACTGTGGAAGGAACTACCATCACCTGCAAGCAAGCATCCCAAATACATCACATCATTTAGAGAGGGCAAAGATCACATTCTGCAGCTCTGGAAGAAACACACAAGCTATGAGCTCAGCTGCTACTCAGAGGTGTGCCGCGCTATACGCATTTGCCTACAGTTAAAACTCACAATATTTTGCTCTGAAATACTCCATATATTCTTTTCCTTCAGAATCTTTCTTTCCAAATTAAAATACAAAAAGTAATACTGAAGGAAGAGTTTCTTAACTTTTGAGGTTCAAGTTGTGTGGTTTACTTTGAGATCAAGCTGGGACTGATATACTCTACATACAGTGTTCAGTCCTGCAGACTGTGAAGTGAAAAATCTTCTGAGAGAGGCAGGTGTTTAAAGCAATACTTACTCATTACCACTGACCTTCTAAGACACCTTCCCAAACAGGTGAACACACATGCTGTGTCCAGCCCATCAGTATTGCTTCCCAGCAGCTATCATAGGATGATGACAAGGAGCTAGATTACCTCCTCTCTCTTCTGTTCCTTCTGTCACTTGTACCTTCTGTTTTCTCAGCAGGACCCATTGGAATTTCTCAACAGCCTCACATCATCAAGTCCTTTTAGTTAGAAATGCCAAACAAGCAAACTATACTTAAACACTTTGTGTTGATCACTGCTGTAAGATTTTCTCACCCACATTAGAGAAGTTGTTGAGGAATCCTACCATTCTTCCCAAGATCTTCACAACTACAATGCAGGGCACCCTTTCCATCCTCCAGCCTCTTGTACAGGGAAGCATTTTCTCCACAATTTTTCCATAAACTTTTATGAATTACTGGGTACAACCCACAGCTGCTAAAGATTTTCTTTTCCTAAAATTAGAATTATACAATTGCAGAATGGTTTAGGTTAGAAGGGACCTTTAAAGATCATCTAATTCCAAGTTAGGTTGATGAAAACTCCATGCATTATTAAAGGAAAAAAAAAAGAGAGAGAAGAATAAAGAAAAAATGGGCAAATGAGCAGCAGAACATAATAATTTAAACCAGAGGTGCTGGCAAAGAGCTGAGCCTGGGTGAGTCAAGGCCTCTGTCTAGAAAAACAAGACCCAGAATAGTTGATATTAATCCTGTTTATTTGTGAAATGGTGAGCCTGGGAACAATCAAGTCATGATCCCTGCTCTGTCAACAGGGGCCAGTGGAAAAGATGGGCTATACCCTATACAGACAGTGTAGTGGTACAGAGGTAGGAGTCACTCCATCAGCATCTCCCCTTTGGTGGCACTTCTGAAAAGATGCAATGTTGTGGCAGCCTCTAGCAACTCACTCCCTGGGGATGCACCTGGCCTCTTGTAGATGCTTGAAAACACAGCTGGTAATACAGGAACACATTTCCAAGTTCCTTCTGGATGCCCAAAGTCTGGTGGCATAAAGAACAGAACCATGCAATACAAAACAGCAAAACATTCTATGCACAGAGTATTTTCAAACCCTTATATTCTCTTTCCAGAACATACAGGTGTTAAGGAGCTCTACAGACTCTTGGTATCTGGATGTCAATCTCTATGGTTCCCAATAAGCATAGAAGTGTTAACCTCCACACCCTTTGTTTAAGGAAATGGTCACTACCAAGCATCTATATAAAAGGTGTTTCCTGGATTAGAAGTGTTCTGGTTTTACCTGAGGTAGAGTTAATTTTATTCATAGTAGCTGCTATGGGCTGTGTCTTGGATTTGTTCTGGAAACAGTGCTGATATCACAAGGATGTTTTCATTGCTGCTGAGCAGTGCTTACACAGAGCCAAGGCCTTTTCTGCTCCTCACACCACTGCACCAGAGAGCAGGCTGGGGGTGCACAAGGAGCTGGGAGGGGACACAGCCAAAAAAGCTGACCCAACTGACCCAAAGGGTATCCCACACCATATGGTGTCATGCTCAGCATATGAAGCTGAGGGAAGAAGAAAATGGGGACGGTGGGAGGGATGCCATTTGTTTTCCTAAGTAACCATCATGTGTGATGGAGCCCTGCTGTCCTGGAGATGGCTGAAGACCTGCCTGTGATGGGAAGTGGTGAATTAATTCCTCGTTTTGCTTTGCTTGTGTGTGCAGCTTCTGCTTTACCTGTTGAACTGTCTTTATCTTAACCCATGAGTTTTCTTACTTTTACTCTCCCACTTCTCTCTCCCTTCCCACCAGGGGAGATTAAGCAAGTGGCTGCATGTGGCTGAGCTGCTGACTGGGGTTAAAACACAAGAAGGAGCTGTACCAGATTTTAATAGATTTTTCTCCAGAAACAGGTCATCTTTACAGAACAGAAAAGAATCATTATAAATTGTTAATCAAAATGGGTACGACTTTTGAACAAATGAAACAGAAAGGTTAAGTAGAAAATAAATGTTAAAAACCTACTCCCCAGGACAACTCCAGTAAGCATTACATAAGGATATTTTAGACCTGTAGACTTCTCCTTCCTGAAAAAAAGAAGTATAAAAAGTAATCTTTGCTTATATTTGATGGTCATAACTTGGTATTAACAAAACACTGATTAGAAAGTAATTGGCGAATATAAACTGTTTTCATGAGCACTTCTTTCTTCACTGCTTAAAGCTAGCCAGCATGATTCTCCTTTTGCATGGATCTGATTCATTATAATGCATTCAGCTCTATCACTGTTATTTCATTCCTTGGCTGCTTTCCTTATAAATATAGGGACAGAAAAACAGTTTATTGTGCAATATCCCATACTAACATTCAACAGGTAACACGAGATAAGGGAGAAAAAATAATCGAAACCTCATCTTTAGAAGATACTTTATGTAAGATACTACTATTTATAAAATAGATGACACTAACTTTTTTTCCTATCATTTTCTCCCTGCAGAACTTCCCAGTCAATAACAAACAAAAGTGCTTCTAACATCTGAAAAATAACAGGAAATCATTATAACCTCACTGGGTTGTCAGGGAAGCCTGACCACTCCAGTTTCTGAAATTTATTTAGATTTCATTAGTTTGATCTCATGGATTCTCTTCAGAAACACAAGACCTAGATCACGAATCATGCAATTTTTTATTTAAGAAACTCCTAACTCCAACTATAATTGAGAGTGATCTACACACAAACCAACTGATTACATGGTCAGTCTGAAGTTGTAAGTCCTGGTAAGATCATGTGGAAATCTACTTTTTCAAACAGGGAATAGAGAAGGGGAATATGACCAATGCAAAACATAGGCAAGCAATATGATGGGAAGGGGGAAAGGAAGTACTAACAAAAGACCAATACACTGTCAGTCTACCTCCAGTGAGGCAGAAGTCCAATTCTACTTCCAGAGGGTATGAAGTCACATCCAAGATCTTAAATAGGGCCACTATGAGTTTGCAGTGTGCTAAACTGGCTCAATCAGCAGGAAACTATTTTTGGTTTTTAACTGATATATTTTCTACAAGTTTAATCAGACAGCAGCCATGGCTAGCACAAGGGAAGGGGTCAGAGAAGACAATCCCTTTCAGCACTGAGTCAGCTCAGCTCACTAGCCTTGCAAAAATCTCTGCTTTCAGCTGCTGGAGAGGAATGATACACATACTCTAAATAAGCCCTTCTCTAAACTTGAAAGAGTATTCTGTATGTATTAAAATGTCATAATAATAGCTTTCCCAAAACCAAAAAAAACATGTTAGCATACCTGAAGGGCTCTGCACTGCATGTACCTTTCTCTCTATTTCCCCTTCCTAAAAGCAAAGAGAGAAGCTCTGCAGCATGCTCTGAAAAAATTATTTGAGTTATTTAAAAAATAATGTAATTCAATATCTAGAATCTGTCATAAACCATCAACAAAAGGATAAAAATAGAAAAAAAAATAAAAAATCCACCAACTTGTCAGCAGCTATTTCCCTAGTTACACCAAAAGGCCTATTAACATGGAAATTTCTATAGCACTCGAATTCTGCATGATCACACATATAATTCAACTAGGAGGAAAAGGCAGTCTGTATGGGTGTATATCCCTTGTTTAAGGGCAGTTAGGTTATGTCAGTTTCAAAGATAGTTAGGGAAATAAATAAATGAAAGGTAACATACCAAAAAATACATTTTTATATATGAAAATACTCTTTCAATATCAGTATTATCTCCTGCTATTTGGCCAATTGCTTCTATGTGTTTTCCTGGGAGTTTTTTGGCTAGTAGATGTTGTGGCTTGTGCTCTCAGTAAAAGCCCCTTCCCTCTTTAACAGTCCAGATATGGAAGCTTAATGGTAGAGAATATTCTGCTTTCACCTCTCCAATTCAAATGTCAACCCACAGTCTTGAATTTCCACATAATAAAGACTTTTATTTATATAAAAGCAATGAGATGCAAAACAACTTTACAACTCCTACAAAAGTGAAGTATAAGCAAAAATATCAATCATGACTTGTACTCATAACTTTACAAAAGCATTTATCAGTTACACTGACTGCATAACTGCAGTTATAACAATCTCCTGCAAACATATGAAGCCTGCTACATACTGCCATATTTTACTTTGCCATCAGCATAAATCCATGACTCATTATTTTTTTTCTAAAGGTATCTTGTAAAGCAACACTAGAATACAGATACCAACAGAAGACAGATGTGTTAAAAGTATTATCAATATATTTAAAAATTATTAGAGAGACATTATTTACTGTATTATTCCTTGGTTCCTACTGCTGTAACTATATTGCTGATAATATACTGAAAAGTTTATAAGCCTTAATTCAAACAGTTGATTTACTGTACTCGGTTGTACTGTATAGTCTGTGTTTGCAGAATCCAAACTACTGAGCCATCTGCACCACAACTGCTTTCCAGGCTTTGTCTTTATCAAAATCCTTTAAGGTATTACTGGAAACCTGAAAGTAAACAAATTTCAGACAAAGGGAAATGTGAAACATTTAGTTTAAAAACAAAGTTCAAGCAAATACATATCTGAGAGAAGCTAGGGGAATGTAAACATTAGTAGTTGCAGAGCTGATAGATTATGCATTGTAAATTGCATAATTTTTTTATGTTACATAGCACACATTTATGATACAAAACTTAATAGCATATATTGCATTATACTTGAGACATTTGGGTCAAACAAACTTGGCCAAATACCTATTTCAAACATGTCATTTGAGCCATTTTTTCAAGTTTTTTGCCAAAATGTGTCTGAAAGCACTAGCACCTAAATCTCTAAACCTAAAGTCAGAAGTACTCCCTACAGTGCAACTGAAGCAGGATTTATCTACATACATGCAAGCAAGCTAAGGTCTTGCCTAAGAACACAGACTTCTGGGAAGCCAGCAGGGTTAACAACTTCATCTGTAACATTATTCATCTGTTTAAATACTAAAAGGTAATCAAAAGGTGTTGCTATCCTGGACAAAATGCTCCTTTTAGCATTTAACCCACACCCAATTTCTCAGTGATTCACAAACTAGCAATACTTCCAGAAATAATCCCCCAAATAAGTCTATTTAGCTGTGCCATGCACTACATTCCAAACTGTGAGTTGCTGGAGTGCTTCATCCTTCACACAGAACATAACTCGGGACACAGATAGAGAACATAGGCAAGCTATACTGAATGCTCTCAGCAACCTGAGGGGACATAAATCCACAGCTTCGGCTTTCCCTTACCAGCTGTATAATGACTTCATTTCAAGTCTCTGTTCTCAATGCTTTCTATCCAGTGCTGTTTCAAGGCATATGCTCTTTCTAGCACAGAGACTGAATCCAGCACACTCTCTAGTACTGGGCCATGCAGTAAGCATGCAGCTAACTTGAGTTACTCTCCCGTAGTCTTTAAGGATACGGTGCTTTGCTCCACAGAGCAGAGGTGAGGAAAGCCTAAGGGCTACAGTACTGTGCTAGGAGATGGATGTAGTTAACCTATGCATGCTGAAGAAAGCTGGGTTCCCCCAGTGCCTGAAATAGCACTCCAGCCCTGAATGATTACACAAAAAGTGGGAACAGTAATACTGGAACCGCTATGCTCTAAAAAAGTATTTGCCATATCTGTGTCTGAAAGGAAAAATCAAATTTTCAAAATTTTTTTTTAAGGAAATCAAATCTGATCTTGAGACCTGGGATTCCAGGCATGCTTCCCTGCACACTACTTCATATTGTCCAGCACAGGCAGCCACTCACTCAGCTTGCCCACTGCTGTTCCTACTCTCCGGGTTCCTAACTCTTCCCATTTGAAGTTTGGGGAGATTAAGAGCACTAACTTGGCTTAGTAAATTCACTCCCCCACAGCAGGTCTTAAAAAAGTGCTCTTATTCCACAGCCAAAAAATTCTGCTTACATTTAATGTCCATTCCTTTCTTAAGAGATGGCTATCTCATTATCAGAACATGGTCACACATCTTTTCTGTAAATTCATTATGACATATAAATAGCCATTATGGATCTGTGGAGTAGGACCATCATTTTATCTTAATACAATGATGAGCCTCATCTCTAAGTGGGAGCCCATACTACAAATAAGAACAAAATGGGGTTTTAACCTTACAGCTGTTTTAACCTTACAGCTGTTTTAACAGGACTTGTCACAGATTTCCAGTTATTGTGTCTCCCATGCCCCAGTTACCATTTAACCAGCAAAATATTATCCCTTTATTACAAAATTCCCCAGTGCATGACCATTTTCACAGTCTTACAGACCAGCTTTTCAGTGTGATCTAAATTAAGTAACCCAAAGCCTTAAAAAATATAAAACATGGGCTTTTAGATTTTATGAGTATAAATATATACCTCTGTTGTTCTGAATTCCTGTTTTTTAACCTGTGATGCTGTCCATGATGAATCATGTAGTTTCATTTTTGTCTTGTAATTTACACACTGTATTACAGTTCCAATAGTAAGGCATGCCTGAATTAGCAGCATCAACATCAGAAGCAACAGGAGTACATCATACGATTGCTGAAAACAGATAAGAATATGCTGTTAACTACTTAAGTAAAATATTTTCTGCTGTTCACACCTCCATATTCTTGGGATTTGCATCTAGATTTTATTTAACTCAAATTATATTTTACAGTTTATTGCAGCATGAAACTTTAATTTAAATTTGAATGTCCAAGTTTGCTCAAAGTAGAACACATCAATAATTTTTAGCAAAATGTTAATTTGACAAATGATCTTTTCCTCTAGAAATATAACAGAATTGAGAAAACCATTCTCAAATATACAGAGCCTCGCTGCTAGTTCTGTCCTGAGCAATGTCACAGCTGGCTCTGTGCCTTGCTGGCTCTGACCTTTCCCTGCTGACCTGAATTCCTGGCTGACCTTGGATCTGCCACACTACTAGGGACTTGTCTGGCAATCACTGTACTATTGGCTGAACCTGGTTGACATGTTTTTCTTTTTTTTTTTAGGTACTGTAGGACTGCACGATGAGGTCACTGCCCTTGTCTGCCTTGCTGCCACCTCCTGCTCCATTTTTCGCCCTCCTTTGCAGAGCAGCTCTCACTTGCTGCATTCAGACAAGAAGTAGCCTAAGAATGTAAGAAATGCTCTGCAGGGTCACACCAACTGTCCCATCTTCTGTCTCCAACATGTGCAACAGGAGAAGCTACTTAGAACATGTAAGTTGTGGCCACTTCCTGAGGTCCAACAACATGTTATGCTCTTCCAGTAACAGAGTAGGATCACATACTCCAAAGCTGGTTTTAAAGTCCCTAAGATCTCAGTCTAATAAACATTTTGTCTCTGCTAAAATTGCAAGACTGCTTAAGGACTAGCATGTACTATGAGTCAAGACACTGACACTATTTTAACCCCCATAATTGCTCCCTTGGCCATCACTTTCTGCAAAGTGCTTTGCTAAACACTTTGATGGTAAAGCCCTAGAAAGCCCTTCAGCAATGCACAGGTAACACTTCATAATGAAACACTTTAAGATTTGCAAACTTTTTTTCTTCTCTGCCCCAATACAGGCTTTAGAATGAATTCAGGTATAAGCTTACAATCCCAACTGTTGGTAGACATCCTAAGAAATAGGAAAAATACATCCCTCAAGTGAACCCAGAATCTGCAATTTATATACTATGAATTTATAAAACCTCACAGAGTCCAGCATATTACATTTTATTTTTATTGATTCTTTAGAATAATAACCCATTTCTTTAAAGCTGCAATTCGGGGGGGGGGAGGCAAAATATTTAACATACATAAAATTTCATCATTAGTTAAGTAAGAACTCTGAATAATTTCTGTAACATTTTAGCAATCTTTATAATGCAGTAACTTGCCGGCTTATACTTCCTAATTAATTCTTGTGCTGCTACTGTAATAGAAAGATATTAATTTTTTTAATTGCATAAAAATACATACTTTAACAGCAGGTGGATAATTTTTAAAGATGTCAACAACTTGCATGATACTGAAGGATAAGTATGCAGAAGCAGTAAACAACAATGGAGAGGTAACACTGCTGATGGCAATCAGGACCTCAACCTAAAAAAAAGGGTAATAAATGTTAAACAAGAATAAAAACAAGTTAGCATTTTAGTTTGTAAGCTATATCTCCTTTAAGTAAGCATAACAGAAGTGTGTAAACATGTATAAGATTACACATACAAGACAAATATTAAAAGCCATCCGCAATGCATGGAGATACAGAAGCAAGCTTTGAATACATTGTTTCCTAGGCAAAATACTGCTGTTTTGTAATTCATTTTGCATTTAATATGGATTATGGGGTTTTTGTTTGATTTTAAAAGTGCCTTTTACATGCAGATAGAAGAAGCAATACCCAATTTAGAGAGCTGGCATAGAAGCATCATCTGTTCTTCAGTTTGTATGCAGTAATGAGAATTAACAGCAGATACTGCAGACTTACAACTTAAAATAACTATGTAAATAGGTTTGAGTGCTTTGGGGCAAATATTGTATTGCTGTACAATAGCAGCTGAATTTTCATTCAAATATCATCCCCACAGGGTCAAATTCTCACTTCAGTTGTGGTTATGCATAATTATTGAATTAAATATGGTTACATGACTATTACTTAGAACAGATGTTTTAAGGAGGCCTAACTACACATCTGGGACAGTCAAAGAATAAATACACTCTACTGAACATTGTTAGTCCTTGTTGCTAGTCCTGCAGATTAAGAACTTCTTTAAAATACGTTCTAGGTCCAGAGAAGCCTGCACACATCATTTTTTTCTTTTAGAAACCACAGCTCTTAATCAAAAGAGAATAGAACAGAAAGGACCTCAGCTCCAGAGCATGAACACAGTTCTGGCCATACCATGAGGTATGTTGCTTTCTATCATAGTATCCATTCCCAAAGAGCCAGTTTTAAAAAAAACCCAAAACACCAGACCTTTGAAATATGTCCTAGAACTGGTGGAAACAAGTCTCCAAAAGACATACTGGATTTCTTTTCAGGAATATCACCTTACATTCATGCTACCTATTTCTGTCACTTTTTGTGTAAGTAACTAAAAACAAGTGAGCAAATATGATTAATGCCCACTTACCACAGGCAAACTTTCTTAGCATTATTCCACTCTAATGAAAAAATCAAAAAATTTTACACACTTACCAGACATTTACTTGGGTATTCAGCAGCTACATGACTTGCAATAGCACTTGGAAAGCACTAACAAAAAAGCATAACAAATATTTACATATTTGAAAATTACAAAAATTACAACTGAGTTACAGTGATTCCCACCAGTCACAAATCACATCCTACACTTCCTGAAAAGGTAAAACTATATAGACTTATTATGACAGTATTAGAAATCAATTAGTCAAATGAAGATAAAACTAATCTTCATTCAACTGTATTTAATGAGCATCATGTATTAAAACTACACATATGAAATATGATTATCCTCAAAACCTGACACTTCTATATAAAAACCTAATGAACCATACTGAACTTTGTTAATTCTGAATGTTGAAAAACCTATTTATTGTCTTTTCTACTTCATGCTGAGGGATTTTCCAGATATAGGAGTCATATGTAAATCTAATGGTCACTGTCTTCTTTCTCAACTGGTTCAATCTGTGGCAAGCAGGGCAGCACAGCATCTGTTAGAATCCACTGCTCCTATGTACAGGCAGTTATTTGTGACAATGGTTACCAATCACAGCCTCAAGCTTTTAAAACAGTTAAGGCTGACAGGCTAAAGACAATGTTCTAAGGATTCTATCACACTGAAACTACACTCAACTATTATTTTATAGCCTGAAATATTCTAAAACCTAGGATTTGGATATACTTCACTTCTAATATCCTTGTTATATGGCTCATTTCCATTTTACTGAACTGAGGACTGAAAATATATCAAAATATTTTATAAGAAACAAATCACTGTAAATCAAAATAGAACATATTGCATGAGTATATTAAGTATATTGAAACACTAATTCATTTGGTAAGCAGCAACTGCCAATTACTATTAAGGCCAAATAAATATTCCAGTAGGGAAAGAGGAAAAAGAAAAAAAAGAGGTCAAAGACATTGTTTTAAAAGAGTACCTTCATTTTGCACTACTTACAGCAACTAAGATCCAGAAGAATGTTACTGAAAGATATGGACCTGAGACTAGAACATCCATATTCAAAGCAATTATTCCACCAAATACTGATGAAATTCCTATAATCACCTCAATCACCTAAACCAAAGAAGAGTACATAAATTATTAAAAGTGCATTTGAACACCAAATTTCCTATTTGCATATAGAAAGGAACTCACTGGGAAAAAAAATGCATTTGTGCTGTTACCTATACATGAAGTCAGTGTTCTTCAGATATAAAATGTAGCAAAACTCCACCTGACTTAAGTGAAAATAAGATCAACTTCATTATACATAATTATGCTCTCATTTATTAGCTCCATTGAACAACAGCTCCATTTATACTATTTATCCTTAAGTCATTAAGTTGTTTCATTCCTATTACCCATGGCTGTTATATTTATCTTGTAATATTCTAAAAAGCAGCATTTTAAGATACAGCTCTCATTTCTTGTCCTTGTTCTTACTTTAAAAATCTTATGCTGGTTTTTTTTTCTAGCTTTAAAGCACCTTAGCACTTAGAAAGATGAAAGAACAAATTGATTTAATGAAAGAAAACAACACTTTCCTTACCGAATATGACTTCAGGATTCGAGTAGGAAAGCTGACATTGCTCAAAACAATTGTACTGTCATATGCAGTATTCTAGATGGAAATAAAAAATCATGATCAAAAAATATACAAAGCAATACATTTCTAATATCCTGTACAACCTGTTACAGACCCTAACAGTGGCATGCAGTCTGGCCCGTGAGAGCTGACAGTGACACATCATGGTGTTCACCAGTGCCAGACCACATCAATCACATTAAAACAAGTAAGGTAGTCCCAGTTTATCTGTTGTACAGCCACCATTCAACGATCAAATATTGTCATCTCGTATACACATACTTTCTTCCTGAGCCTTCAGATTTTACTGATGTGGTTAAGCAGTAACTGAAGGAGGTCAGGACATCAGATGACTTTTATCTAGCAAGCAATGCTTTCACTGGAACACAAAATGACATGGCACATTTGCTTCATTATTACCTAAAAGAACTACTGCTGTGGACAAATTAGGGTGGAATTTGGGAGAGCACTTGTGACTAAAGAAACTTTCACCTATTGCTCCAAATCCTGAGCCGATATTCATTGTGGTATACATGACAAATACTATCTCCACTTCAGGCTTCGAAAAGGCATTGCTTGCATAAACAGAAGTCACAGAACCCTAATGTTTCATACAGCCTTAAGTTCTGTTCTACAAAACAGAAATAAAACATTTGCCAGGCCACAAGGTATTCAAAGAACCCAGTGCTGTGTAATTTTAACAAGACATTTTGCAGAGGACCCATTACACAGTTAAAGATAGAATATACTATTACTGTTTAGCACAGTACTTTTATTTATTCTTCAAATCTATTATAACCACATAATATGAAGTATATACTGGAGATGCCAGTAACTTGTCTAAGTATGTAATACAGGAAAATCCAATACTTGTTAACACATAAAAAATAAACCCAGAAAGACATATTTAAAGACATTTTTGATCCTGAAAGATACCTACTTTCTTTCTCGTACAGCAGTCTTCGGTAGACCTAGCTGAAATGATCACAGTAGTTGCCATGAAAATTTCCAGCAGAATAAGTAGAATCAAGTTGAAATTTATCTGTCAGTAAAATCCCAGACATAAATGAGTTACATCTTTCATATTAAAAATAAAGGAGGGGGCAGGATATAGCAGGATTCAAGAGGCTATTTTCTGTGACATTCAGACATACATGTTAATTAAATATCTTGCTGTTTTCTTTGCTCTTGATGAGTTTCGAGGACAACACTTATCTGTATACGTAATTCCCAGAATGCATATCCTAATAAATTAACTTTTATTTGAATATTTTGCCTGAAAATTTTATCACTGTCTTCCAGTAGAGCACTTAATGACAAAGGGGTGATTGCTGGGTACATTTGCATTTCGCAGAACCTTCCATGTGAAACCAGAACACTGCAGGAGATCATGGAAGATTCACAGGAACAGAAAGAGGACAAACAAAAGCAAGCCTGAGTAGCCCAGGTGCTAAGGCAATCCATTGCACAGGGGAAAGAGGGTCACAGGATCCTAACCCATATGCTGTAATCCAAGTGGTACAATACACTGTCTAATGTTGAATGACTGCACAATCCAAGCAACTGGGCCAAGAATCCCAGGTCTGTGCTCTACCTAGTCCTAGTAGAACACTGATGAATACTCTTTAGTGCCACCAAAACCCTTGCAGGTCTAACACACTACAATATTGAAACATGGATGCTGCCATTCTTCCTGACATCTTACTCATCTTCAGATAACAATAAGCGAATGTAACACCTAATATTTCTCTTTGGTTCCTTATTATCTCATGAAAAAGAGGTAGACACATGGGCTGAATCATCTTCTAGAGGCACACAAGTTAAGCAGTAGAATCTCCCTCTTGTCTTCAAAACAACCAGGTTTTTCCACTGGCAGCCCAAGAAAACATTTGGTAGCTAGTTCAGGCCATTGGGCAAAGTACCGCAAGTTTAGGGAGAACTGGCTCCATCCAGAACCTATACAATTACAGCAAACCATTGTTCAATGACTTAGAACAGAATTAGGTTATTCCTTCATGTCAGACCTGCTCTGTAGATGACTGAATTTCAGTTTTTCTCTGGCATGTATCTTGTAGCACATGTATTTTGAGAAAGAACGTAAGTGGCAGATTTGAGAGGCTTTTTGTGGCACTGAAAATCATCCTTCTCAGGAAATCATAACTAGAACGATGTGCCTTGCATTACACAACACAATGTACAGTTGTACTAGAGCCATGAACAGCAACAGCAACAAATCTCATAGCAATAAGCTTCTAGGGAAAGTGCTAGCATGAAGAATGCCTGCAGAACAATTTAATTCAGTGTGTAAACTCCTGTGATTCGGATTTGTTTTGACACATAGTGCTGGTACTGACATGGGTCGGTAAGGCCACGCTGTACAGTGCAGTGCCAAGTGGACATACAGTTTGAGTCCAGCACTGTAACTACATGGATTGACTAGCTCCTTTAGTGCTGTGTATAGGAAGTAAATAACAGAAACTGGTAAAGTAACAGTAAATAAATTAATTTTTTTAATTTAACTTTTATCTTTCCAGTATGTTTTTTCTGATACAACATGTCTAGAGTATCAGAAAGAGGCTTCCACTCCTAAAATTAGTTCAATGCCTCTAGACAAAAAAGAAAGTATCTCCAGTTTTGGAGTTTAGGTGGTTTAGTTGTTCTGGTTTGTTTTGGTTTCTTTTTTTGAACAGAAATACAACTAAAGCTGGAAGTACTTCTTTATACCATCTGTAACAATGGGAAATTCAATGTTAGATTTTTAAGCACTAAAGAAAATTCTCTCTACAACTACCACTGTACATAAAATCTGTCACTGGTTACAGAGAACTAAGTAAACTGTGTCGCTAATCCTCTTCCATGACTAAGGAAAATGCAAGTGCAACTGGGTAGAAAGTAGTAGATCAGCAAAACTTTAATCCAACTTACTGTGAATTTGCACCAGGTATAAAAAACATGGTTCTCTGAAACTGTATGAAAAGGTTGAATTAAATTTCAAATTTAAATAATTTAAAGTTCAATGCAGTTGCTTAAATATATACTTCTAATATGATTTAAGATACCCTACAGATGTTTGAAGACATCTGCACAGGTCTGGCAAATAATGGCAAGTGACCTAAAGGAGACTGAAGCCTTCTTGGACCAGTGGCTGGAGCAAGGCAGGACAAGTGAGCACATACCTAATGGAGACAAAGGCTTATGCTGAGGTAACCAAATAAGGAACCTACACTTCAGTATCTGTGTGCACCCACATTGCCTACACTTCCACTACTGCCAGTGGAGACCTAGTCTCCATACACAAGAGGGGAAACCACAAAAGCTACTGGACAAACCAGTTGCTAGAGGTGAGGTTCCATTATGCTGGCTGCTAATGCCATCTGAAATACTCGAGCATATTGGACATGCCTGCATAAATGGGATGTATGATACAAGATTGATGGGACAATCCCATCTACCCAGACTAGAAGAAGCACTCAGGCAGAATATGTCACAGCATTTTTAAAATGAGAGATAACTAGATTCAGGCCACAGAATCCCACCTTACCCATCTATGCTGAGGCAAACAAGAGAATATTGCATAGACCCAATGACTGTATCATCTCAACTACAATGGAGGTACAGACACTTATGTTGCCAGGGGACAATAAATGTATGTACTCAATTTAGAGTTTATTTGAATTGCATTCAAGATCTGAACACTTTCAGTTGCAGTGGCCAGCATGCACAAGGTTCTGCTCATTTTTGTCCATCAGGCTTATTACTGTGATTGCTGGGAAGTAACAGAATGACAGCAGTGACAGTTTGTATCTACCTATCCTATCCATCCTTCACACCAATCACATACTAACTTCAGAACTGCACCCTACTGGAATGGTGTCACAGAGTCACAGCCTAGGACGTGTCTTGTATCTTGCATTCCACTTATCTATCTAAAGTAATTTTGTAGAGTTATCCATCAAGATGAGTAACATCAGTGAAGAATTACCCAGGTTGTTTATAAGGGTGGTGGGGTGGGTGTTAAATGTGAATTGCCTTGATTGGATAAACTTAACCTTTTTATGAGTCTTACTGCTTTTAAACTACAGGTAGTGATTTCGTATCAGACCAAGTATTATTTTCCTGTGCAGTTTCCCATGGGAAGGGAAAATAAATACGATGATGAAAGAACATTTAGAGATGATATCCTACATTTTCTTTGTACCACATGGGTAATGGAAAACAGCTGGCAGCAAGCTGCCAGTGAGACTGTCCCACTGAAACAGGATCCTTCAAAGAGGAGGGTCAGCACCATGTGTAACTCTTAACTCAGAAAGTTTCAAAAAGTCTTCAGAGCCAGCTTTGCACAGTTATCCTGACATAGCTTTGTTCAGTGATCAATGACATGGCATGGGCACACAATAGGCAGTGAAGAGAATTAAAACCACAAAACCAAAGATATCTTGTGTACGTTATTGCAGACAACTAACATTTGCCACAGACAGAATTTGCCTTGTTATAAATTGTTTGTCACTTTTCCAGTCTAACTTAACCTTTTTTCAAATGGTTTCATCTGCCTCGAAAATACAAAAACGTTTAATATTTAAAAATAGAAAATGCAAATTTTTATGCAATTAAAAACTGCTCACTTCAAAAGTATGCAACGGAAGTTTAGCCTTTATACCCAGGGCCAGCTCAAAGCTTCTCAAAAGCATATGCAAAACTGATTTTATCACACTGGGACTCATAACTGCTGTGGTGGCAAAATGCATCCCTCGGGCCCACCTTTTCTGAGCAGACATAGCCCTCCACTGTCCTAAAAGCACTGTGATCCTGTCTACCAAGGGAAAGGAATGCAAAGAGTCTGGTAGTCTCCAGTCATACTTCTCTTCTGGTTTCTCCCAGAGTGCTTGGACTAGTTTCTAATATTTGAACTCTCTACCAAGAAAGGGAGGGAAAAGGGAAAAGGCAGTACCCCCATATCTGTCTTGTTTACTTCAGCTCCAACAGCCTAAGACACTTGAGGGGGCAAATGCATGAACTGCTACACTAGCAATAAGCTAGGAAAGGCTGTGCAAAGAATCAGCTGGTGTAAACTGTCCTGAGATACACACAGAATGCAGGGGACCATGACATTGTCCCATCAAACACAGGGCAAAACTGCTCACATGCAAAGTCAGTACTACTTGAATTCAAGTGATCTGACTGTCCAGAGTGCTAAATATTCACAGCTCTGCTTGACAGTAGCATTCCACCTCTCTGAAAATTAGGCTATCTGCACAGATGTACATGTGAAGCTAAAGTTATCTAATTTAAAATGCAGGTTTGTAAGTATTGGCCTAATATACTGCACTTCCTAAAGGAAAGTAAACACAGTTAATTTAAAAGTTCAGCTTCTGTGATGTTATAAAAATAGCACAAATCACTCCAAAGCAAACTCTATCTCTGCACTGTTTTCCAATGACAAAAGTCTTTCATTACTAACACTAGTTCAGATTTGCTGTTTTATTATAGGGAGCCATTATTACTGCTGAGCTCTTAGTTTCAACAACAGCTGATATGATGGGAGAACTAACAGCACGAGAGTAGTCATTAACCTTTATATGAAATGTATGCCAGTGTATTAGTACTGCTCTTCTGTGATAGTCTTATCATGAATATTCATCAATAATAATGATAATACCTATCACTATGTTATTTACTCATACGTGTAATAGCCTTATGTAGTACAGAGGTCTCAGGACATTTTACCATAGCAAAAGAAAGAAAAGAAATAACAAACCCACCCTATAGTTCTACTGTTCTGCTCAGACTATGAAAGCTTGTGACTCAAACCCAGTTAACTCTTCCCAGCATGAAAAATGTGTGCTTCAAATGACATAATTGCTGCACTCTCTTTGTTGATGATGTATAATAAAAATGTTCATCAAAAGCTTCTTTGCTGGTGGCCTCACAAGCAAAACTATCCACTAAAGAAAAACCAGGAAATGATTGTACTTAATCTGATGATTAAATGTCCTAGAAGCAGCACTGTTTGGACATATTCTCATTGCAGTACAATTCACCCCTAAAAACTGGCTAATCTACAGATGAGCTACTAATTTATTTTCCATTTTCTCTTCTGACTCCACTCTTTCAAAAAAAAAAACAAACAAACAAAAAAACACACCAAAACTTGCTATAGTCAATAGAAAAATAAAGTCAGTGAATAAAACTGGATCACATTTGAAGATTTAATTCACGGGTTTGAACTCTGAATACAAGACAGGAAAGTTGTTTCCATATTTATTTCCTCTAAATTAGCTGCATCATGTGTCTTTTAGCCATGTAAATTTTCATCTCTGATGTCAAGTTTCCAATCCTGCCTTACTCAGAAAAGTAAAGTTACTGCTAGATGAACTCTCCTCACAGACTAAAGCAGGAATATCAGGGTACTGACAACATAATTATGTGTAATATCCACCCACCTCCCAACATCTTTTTTTTAACAAAGATCAATGTAGAATAATTAGGAATTGTTTCAGTAACTTACATTTATAGCTGATGGATTGAGGACAAGTTTGCATCCAAACCAAATTAAACACGTTGTTGTAACAGCAAATGTAGAGACAAACAAAATTTGAAAATTGGGTATCTGAAAAACAGTTTCAGAATTAGTTTCTTTCTCATTTTAACCACCAGGGGCAAGTGGGGGAGATAACTGACAGTAAAATATACTTACCACATTAATTTTATTCCTTGCTATAGCAAAGCTCACAACTGCTGAAGGAATACACTGGAAAAATGAGAAGACTAGTGGGATATTCTGCACAAAGGTTTTTATACATATTTCTATACATACTTTTATTTGGTCTGAATTCATATTTCACTTGGAGAAAGAGAAGATCACAAACTCTTAGGAAAGTTTCACTCTTGTCTGAGCTCATTAATTACAACCGGTGGATTCTGTATCCATCCATATCTCTCCACATCCTTCAGTTTTGACTAGCTACCCAGAACAATGTGATGAGTAGAAGAAAGAAAGTCTTTCATGAGGCTTTTCATGCCTTTGTTAGTTTAAATTAACTCTAGAAGGCCTAGAGATCTGCAAGCAAAAGAAAAATACCGCTACTCCCAAACTGGGCCTCCAGATTTTTTTAAACAGACAAAGTCACAGTTGTGTAAGCTAAAATTTGGCCTGTCTCAACACAGTTCTGAAGAACTTTGTAAAAACTTATCTATTGAGTCAATTATGCTTTCAGAATTGTGCCTGGGATCTCCACTATGTTCACTAGGAACTGTGTTTCTAAATTTAAGGGCAGAGTTTAAGGGCACTAGTGCTTAAGGGCATCAGAACTTAAGTGCATTAGTGTTCAGATGTGTGTAAAGATGTCTGTAAAGACATCTGTAAAGAAATGCAGCATTTATTACATAATTAATTATTTAACATGAAACATAATATTTTTAGTTGAATATATTTTTATTTTTCTTATTAGAATTGTTGTAACTTTATGCATTTGTGTAAGATAGAGTTGGACCTGTAATGGTACCATATCTATTGTGGTAGGCAATAGTAAAGGTGCAGAGAAATTGCTTTGTAAAACTTTTCACTTATGCATGGTTTTTCCATTTAGCTCTGCCCTTAGGTTTAGAAACACAGCTCCTAGTGAACACAGTGGAGATCCCAGGCACAATTCTTAGAGTGTAATTTGACTCAATAGATCCATTTTTACAAAGTTCTTCTGAACTGTGTTGAGACTGGCCAACAATAGAACCACTATAACTTGATTAATATCAACATATAAAATTCTTGGCAACACTTCCCTAACTCCTAAATGACCTGTACTTAACATAATTAAAACATCTTTCAATGTCCTGGATACCCAGGGTCTTAGGAACACTATGTGACTATGTTTAGGCAACCAAATCTTACTACTAATCAAGATGTTTAAACAAGTCTAGAGAGCAATTCAGCTCATGCTGAACTAGATACTTAGTGGCCAGGTGGCTATACAGCTGTCTAGGTTCTTAAACTATATTGACTCCAAAATCCAACTCCAGTATCTGGAGTAGGAGCTGTAACATCTTGCTCACATACAGAGATCCAAATGTGTACATCTTCATCCACAGCAAGGCATTCAGACCCAACATGATAACCTTCTGCATCTGCCAGATCTTTGGAAATTCTCAATAAATACAAAGTTCAAAGAGATAAGATTTGGGGCAGAAAAAAAGACATCTCAGTAACTAACATTGCAGAGAATAACATGTCAGTGAAGATACTAACATCAAAAATTACTTCAATTTTATTCTAACACCTCTAGCAGAAACATAAGCAGCAACTCATTCACAGAAGAACTGCTGGGACTTGTTTAAGTAAAGCATTAGTCTTGCACCTAACTTAAATCTGCAACTCAAGTTGTGAAAATAACAATGACAGAACAGAATCCTGACATGAACAAAATAGGTACATCAGACTCATCTGACACACACAGATCTGTAGATAAAGCATATATATGTATAGTAAGAAAAAAAAAGGAGTCCCTAAAAAAAATAGTAAAAAATACTGGACTTTGGAACATGTCAGATATTTTTAAAGCATATTTTACTAATAACATAATAATATTCAAGAGAACTTCAGTCTGCTTCAGTACTTGGATATTACAGCAAAATAAACTGAGTAAGTAATACTTCAAAATACAATCTGAAATACATTCTGATAACAGTTATCCAGGAAATTCCCCAGATACATAACAATGCAAAAATTTGTAAAACTTTCTTAGAAACAGGCATAGAAAAACCATTCATGCAGTTAACTACTACATGCCACCGGTGAGCTGGCTAACAAAAATGGGAGCACAAACCAGTTGTCATTATGACAACCTTTATTCCTTTAACCATGAGATGAAAACTCATTTAATGAATAGAATTAAATCTTCCATGAGGTTAGTAGTAAAAAGACAGACTAAAAGACAATAAACCTACAAAAATTATTTACTATTGATTTTGCTGACAAATGGCCACAGCAAATAATTAAAAATGCTTACTGAACCTGCTGCACAACGTAAGTAATCCATTTCAGATGGAAAAATATTTCCCAGATATAGTGAAAATCCAGAAGTGATAAGGAGGCAAGTCTGCAAAGTAACAAATACGAGAAATCAATATGAATAAAATATTTTTTAAAAAGCAACTGGTCATATAGAAATCAGTAATTCCTCTCAAATTAAGCTATTGATGAACATGTTGTAATGCAGTCTTTGTGTGAATAATTCTGAAGGAAAATACCAAAACATGCTTAGTTCTGGATATGACCTTTTGCTGGTTACCAGGACTTAATACTGAACAATATAATCATGTCTGTATCAAGCACTGTGCCTTGATTTGGCATATACCTAATAAAAGGCTCAGGGGTAAAAATGTTTCAGAAGCCTCAGCTAAACTTCTACTTTGCATTCTCTGCTTGGTTCCACCAACATTCATTAACCATATGGGCAGCTGGGCAGTTACCAACTAGAACACAGTAACAAAAATAATATTAGGATACATTAATGATAATTATTCTACCTACATGCCTGCCTGTCCCCAGGCTCTCTTCCTGCTTTGCTCCAGTTGCTCACCCATAAATGTTCCAACTCCTGTTCCCTTGCTTTCTGTTTATTTCCTAACTATCAGTGTTAAAATCTCAACAATAAATGATCAGTGTATTCTACTAACATTTTTCTTTTTGCTTTTAATTTCTAAGGAGGTATTTATTTGAAGTGGCTGGGGAAGAGAAGAGACAGAATGGCTCTCTTATTTAGGCAATTTTCATGTTACAAAATTATGGGGGGGTCTTTAAAAAGTCATTGTCAAAAAATTACAGAAAATAATGAGAGTGTATGTGTGTGTATAAGCACACACAGAGGGAATTCTGGCAGACTGGAAGAACAGTACCTATAGAACACAACTTGAAATTGTGGTCGAAGCACAGTGAATTGTTCCGGCACAAGAACAACCCATACTAGCAGCCACGCTGATGTCACTCTACAGTTTGAAATTGTTCCCTGAAGTAGAGAGTTCTGCTCGCTCTGTTGCTTAGCATACAGACTTTCTGGACACTGTGTTTCAGAAGAGCTGAGGGAGATTAACTACTTGGGAGAAAAATTAAATTGGAATGGATTGGACTAGTTTGTTAATAACATCGTATTTTCATTTATCCATAAAATTCATGTTTCTTGATAATATGACTTCAGCATAATATGACTTTCAGCAAATTATCATTAAACATCAGTGTCTCCAATCTTTCACAACTCAGTAAAAAGGAGAAAGATAATTACAATCAATTGTCCTCTTTGACAACTGAGGAAATTTAATGCAAAAAAAGCAGCTCTTCTTTTGCTCTTTTTTTTCTATGTAACTACATCTGAAAGGAAATCCAAGTTTTGCAGATTGACAGAAAGGAAAAAATGTTCAGCTGAGTCCATGAAAACAAGGCAATTCTTTTATTCACTGTGCAGAAACAAGTAATTACTGTATTAACAGTGAAATATTTCAGCTCAATAAAAATTGCTCTTCAAAACACATGAGCTGACACAAAAAGATCAAATTCTAATTACTATAATGAAGCATAATTAACTTGGCTCAGAACATGAAGAAGCACATGATGTACAGGCAAGTCCTACGATTCTAGCAGTGACAGAAATCTTCACATCATCAGGACATTCATGTAAGAAACACAAGTATATACCTCACGAATTGAAGATTCTATCAAATAACTACATGACTATGGAACCCTGAAAGATTAATGTGGCAGATAAGTACCATATGTATCCTTAATGCCATACTAATTTAATTACACTACTATCATGGCAAGTGAAGTACTTGCAAGTTAAAAATATGTAAAAATAATGCATATGATTGGGATACTTTACACCCTTTACCAACAGGCACTGCTTATAGATCCAGATGGGTTGATATTTACCGCTACCACACTTATTCTCTATTTATAAGATTAATATAAAAATAAAAATCAGCCTTCATATAACATCTTTGAT
The DNA here is from genome assembly GCF_012275295.1 of Melopsittacus undulatus. Lineage (NCBI taxonomy): Eukaryota > Metazoa > Chordata > Aves > Psittaciformes > Psittaculidae > Melopsittacus > Melopsittacus undulatus. The sequence continues at coordinate 21,841,532 of NC_047531.1, read as the reverse complement.
TAGTGCAATTATCCGAAGAATAACATTCATCAATTAAGTGTTACATTCTAAATTTGCTAAATATGTTCCTTTCTGTACAAACATTTATATTCAATGCTACCAGTGATGGAATTTTGAGTCCCCTAACAACATGGAACAGAACAGATTACTGGGCACTAAGACCTCACCGACATTCTTAAATTTTGTATCATTTAAAGTACTTACTCCCATCAGCAAAGAAAAGATCCATGTTTTGTAACTGAAGCACGGATGAAGCCTTTTTGATAGCTGGAGGTCACTGGATTTGATATCTGGTATATAATTTCCATTCTCTTGTTTTCCCCGCTCCAAAGTTGGCATCCTGTCATAGCTAAATTCTTCTCTGTAACCTTCTTCCCTGGTCATAACACTTCACAAAGGCAGTTAAATAATAATTATAATGGAAATGCAAATGATGAAGAAAGACCAAAAATATAATTTACACAGACAGATCAGTGCTTGACTCAGGGTTGTTTACTTAAAATAAATAAAAGCAATATTTAGTAACAAGCTGTATTTACATTTCCAAATATGTAATCATGCTAACAATGGAGGTTTAAGGGTAACTATAACCACAGATTTTTTATCTTCTTTTTTCTGACAAAAAAAATAACAACCCCAAAACAAAACCCCACAAACAACTCCAGGACAGAAAGTAAAGTTAAACATGATTAGGTATTAACTTCCATTTTACTTTAACACTTCTTATCAGGTATATAAAATGTCAGACTTCACTGTGAATCCAATGAACTCATATACTTACAGTAACTTAGCTACAGCAAACTGTTTCTGATTTACCCAGTATCAACCATTTCTCTCGTGCACTTAGCCCTTTTTTGTTCATCTCACTGCTTGCCAATCTGTTCAAATACCTTGAGTAGTATCTTATATTAGAATTAAGTTACTGCAGATTTTTCAACAGTTAAAAACCTTCATGCTTACCTTCAACTGAAAAGTTAACTGTCAGTTTAGAACAGTCCTGTGAACACAGCTGCCTGTACACTTTGTGATATTCTCACCGTTCAGTGAGTCATGCCGTCTTTGAAAAGTTCTTCCTTACACTTTGGCTTTCAACAACATCTATTCAGATACGGAACAAAAGCACAGCAAGAACTTCAGTTAAGCCAGGGAACAGGAAAATGCCTCCTGAATTTTAATTAACAGAACACACTAGAAAATGACAGTACTACATTCTCATAGGGCTGCTTCCAAATCAGACCAACAAATTAAAAAAGTTTCAAGTCTCTTTTTTATTTGAGTACTACCCCTTACTTGGCATCTTCAGTAAAAAAACTCCCTCACATTGTACAACTTTTAGTTATTCTACCAACCCGTGACAACAATATTTAACAATCAGTTCTTGTCTCAAAAGAGCAAACACTACTTACAATGCAGTTTTCCCCTAGAATACACTGCAGATAAAAATTCAAGTATCCAAGTATCCCAACCCAAAGGTTAGAAAGTTAAGAGTTAGAAATCTATCAAGAATATTATCTTCACTGTAGAATTCTATCTTTTTCAACTAACACTAGTTTTCTAGAGTGTCCAGATAAACCCTGCATGCTCCAGTTGTGCTGACATTCATACTTACAGAACACCATGATGACTAAACAATGTATTTTAGCTCTAGCTGGCAGCAGTGACATGCAATGGCCAGTACACACTAGATCCAGTCCTGCTGCTTCTTAGGCAATGGGGTGGGGGGAGGAAGAAAAGAATGCTTTTATCTTGAAGATGTTGGCACCTTGACAGCTACAGCAATGACAGGGTCTTTTGTCCAAACTTTAAACACTCTTGTAACCAAGACACAATTAAATCTTCAGTACTCTAAAGGGCATCACCTTTAAAGTATGCTAGAGAAACTTCAGAACAGCACAACTTCCCAGTTTGTACGGACTGCAGATTTTGCTGTTCTTGTTATGTCAGCCAATACTGAAAGAATATTAAAATGTTACAGTTGTTTTAATAGACTGAAGTATGGAAATCAGAGACAGCACCAGACACAGCTGTAAACTGTCTTAGGAAAGGGGGGAAAAAGACTGTAGCCAAGCAAATAAGTAATTAAACCCTCTGTTTTCAATGAATGCTAGGTAGTGGTTTGCTTTAACACAAACTACCATAGATATAAAACAGGATCATATTTTATCCCTTTTGACCAATTTAGGGTTATCAACCTTTTCGTTTCTTTTTTTTTTTTGTCTACACAAAATTGGTGAGCTATTCAGATATTTAATTGATCTATCTCTTTGAATAAAAAAGAATTTATAAAGTCCTGTGCCACTGAAGAGAACAAGGCTCAAAACCTAGAACTTTTTGTTCACAATTCCAAGTGTTTCAGCCAGTACTGTATCTAAAAGGTTCCTCTCGAAAGCATGGCACTGCAGTACTTTCTCTGGTTATGGTGAAATTTCTTCTGGTCCCTTCACTGTGCAGTTCTTAGTATTTGCCATTTTCCTTTTTGCACAGAGCTTCACCACACACCTACTGTACCCTCTGCATTCTACATCAGTGTCAACAAAACTCACTTAAACTTCAGTTTCTACTCTAAAAATCTTCTGGGCCCCTATTTTAAGTTCTCTTCATTTTATGTTCTTGATTGCATAAAAAGTCTCGGGTCATTTTTGTGTATATACAAGCACATTGCAAGACTGGGTAGCCACAGCACAAGTCACAGGCCAAGATCTTCTAATGTAGGTAAGGTACAAAGGTACTGTACAAAGAAATTCCTTCTAATTTTAAAAGTGCATAGGAAACCTACACAAATACTGCTGGCAATAGAACAATGCTGACAAATATTACAGGCTTCTGAAAAGGATTTACAAATTAGCAAGAGTTTCCATTGTAAGTTACACCGAAAGATATAACAGGATGAAAATCCAATCAAATCATGAGAGGCTACGAAGAACTGCTTACTTCCACCACTGAAATGACCACTGAACAAGGTCAGACTGCCTGAAGCAGCTATTGCAGATAATAGGTCATTTGCCAGGGTTGTGCCATGTGAGCATCCTCACAGTAACCACAAAGATAAAATACAGGTTCACAATTATAACTTGTCAAGAGACAATGTGATAATAAAGTACATAAACTTGTCATAGTCCTGCTTTTGTATCAGTAATTAATAAAAAATGATTCTGTCCCGGACCAGTTTCCCTAGCACTGAACCCAGGCTCACACCCACATTCCCAAACCTAAATGCAAAAACACAGAGCACTGAATCTCAGAGAAAACCGCAGCTAAAATGCTTTAAATGAATATATCTAGAAGTGGAGGCTGTGGCTCCTTCAGCACTTTCCTAAAAAGATCACTGACTACAGACATTCATATACAGTTCTCCTCCCATCAGTTTCATCTCAGTTCCTCCAGAGCAAGACACTGGAACCTGTGTGTAATTACTGTCAACCAGAATTTCTTCCAGTCTAGCAACTGCACAGAACTCTATAAAGGGTTAACAATCTGCAATGCACTCCTAACCCTTCTTTACCAAAATAATGCTGAGCTAACCATACAAGTAGAAAATAAAAGGTTGCCAAAGACAACTGCTACTCTAGTCTCAGATTCTAATCACAGACTATGTTGCCTTTCTACAACAGGAGTGAAGCAGTTTCCTATAAAAGTATACACTGCTCTGCCCAACTTCCTAAAGCATCTCCTGTAACAGTCTTATGAGGCACTTTCCACTTACATTACTGGGATGTTAAGCTCATCAACTCAAGAACTATGTTTTGTGCAACACTTTTTGTTCAACAGAATTTAAAGAGGGCTTACACAAGATACCTAAAGTGTGTGAAGATAACTGGTAAAAATATCAACTATGGAAATAGTAAGCAACTGTCACTGAAATTCGATTGCCTCTAGAGCCACAGCACCTCCTACATTAATGATATAAAGACAAAAGTACTTTTCATTTCTTTTCTTTTAACCAAGTCTATAATAATCTACAACTTCTACGATTTTGAAACTGGCTGCTACTGACATTAGAGACCAGTGAAGACTACTGATGACTTGTGTTCCTCAGAGATCAATGTTGGGATCGTTATTCAACATGTTTGTCAGTGACATGGCCAGTGCGACTGAGTGTGCCCTTAGCAAGCTTAATGACAACACCAAGCTGTGTGGTTCAGTTGATACGCTGGAGGGAAGGAATGCCATCCAGAAGGACCTTGACAAGTTTGTGAGGTGGCCAATGCCAACCTTATGAAGTTCAACAATATGAAGTGCAATGTCCTGAACCTGGGTCAGGGCAATTCCAACACAGCTACAGAGAATGGATTGAGAGCAGCCCCAGAGAGAAAGACTTGGGGGTGCTGGTTGGCAAGAAGTTCAACATGAGCCGGCTTCAGTGTGTGCTCAGCAGCCCAGTGATGCAGCCCAGTGATGCAGCCCAGAAATCCAACCATATCCTGGGCTGCATCAACAGGAGCGTGACCAGCAGCCCGAGGGAGGTGATCCTGCCCCTCTATTCTGCTGTGGTGCGAGCCCACCTGCAGTATTGCATTCAGGTCTGGGGACCCCAGCATGAGAGGGATGTGGAGCTATTGGAGTAGGCCCAGAAGAGGGCCACAAAGGCTAGAGCACCTCTCCTGTGAAGACAGGCTGAGGGAGACAGTGTTGCTCAGCCTCAGGAAAAACCTTTAACACCGTGTTTCAGTATTTAAAAGCAGGCTACAAAGAAGATGGAGACTCTCTTTTCACAAGGAGTAAAGTGGAAAAGACAAGGGGTAACAGGCACAAGTTACCTCTGGTGCTATTCCAACTGGACACAAGAAAACTTTTCACTATGAGAACAATCAGCCATTGGAATAATGGCTAATTACTATAACCTTCTCCCCAGGGAAGAAGCAAATTCCCCAGCACTGGATACCTTTAAGATCCCACTGGGCAGAGTACTGGGCCACCTTGTCTAGGTCATGAAATGTTGGGCTGCATGATCCCTGAGTCCCTTCCAACCTGATATTCCATAATCCTACGAAGGAGTCGTCCCAGCACCCGTTCTGTCAGCGCTCCCGCCGCTCGGCCCCACCGGGCGAGGGCACTGCGCCACCTGCCGTAAAGCGTCACCTCCCCCCCACGGGCCAAGTCCCCAAATGCTGCCCGGAGTAGGCAGAGCAGCCCCGCCCGGTGTCACATGACCCCGGCGCAAGGCCGAAAGAAACCCCTCCCCCACCAACTCTTGGCGGCATACAGCCCGTCACGGCGCGCTGCTCTTTCACGTGACCAGGAGAGAGCAGCGTGGTTGGTCTGCGCAGTCGAGGGTTCTGGAAGCGCAGCAGTACTGGGGGTGTTGGGGAGCTTGGGGGTGTCTGTGGTGCGGGGCGCGTTTGGTGATGCTCGGGCTCCTGGGTAAGGCGCTGTCCTACCTCTGGAGGCGCGCAGAGGACGAGGAAGAAGGAGAGGAGAGATGTGCAGCGTCAGGTAGGAGTTCCTGGGTCTGTCGTGGGTTTCACGTGGCACACGCGGGCTATGTGTGCACCTTCAGATCTTTGAGGGTGCTGGTGGTCTCGCCCCTCACAGGAGTGGGGCTGAGTGAAGACCGGCTTACTTAGGGAAGGGACTCAAGAAGGCAGCCTTTTGACTGCACAGTCTGTAGGAGTGTTACTAGCAGCACTTTCTGCTTTTTCAGTATAGGAGTTTTAAATGTGTTGGATTTCCCATGCAAGCGATGCTGAGAACTTTGTGGTTCTTCTGGGCTTAAACCACAACACTTGTTACAGAAGAACCTTGAAAATAGCTGTTGACCTAGAGCTTTTGGGAGAAGCTGTTTAGCTTGTGGGTATTATTTTATCTTGGGTTTTTCAATGTATTTGAATATATATGTATATTTAAGTGCTGGATTCTACACCTGAAATGAGTCACTCCTGGCTTGGCTGAGCAGAGCTTTGGCTGGAACTGTCAGGGGGGGAAGTTTGTGACTTTGGAAGAAGGATCAGGCAGCTGAGGAGGACCACAAGGATGTTGTGAGGCTGTGCAGGAAGGAAATTAGAAGGGCTAAAGCCCTGCTAGGCCTTAATCTGGCTACTGCTGTTAAAGACAACAAGCAGTATTGTCTATAAATATGTTAACAACAAAAGGAGGGCTAAGGAAAATCTCCATCCTTTATTCGAGGCCAGCAGGATTAGGGGAATAATTGCCCCCTGTACTCAGCACTTGTGAGACTGCATCTCACATCCTTTGTTCACTTTTGGGTCCCTCACTACAGGAGAGACATTGAGATGCTGGAGCAATTCCAGAGCAGAACAACAAACCTGGTGAAGGGTCTGGAGCACAAGTCTTATGAGGAGCAGCTGAGGCTTCAAGGAGGGTGGTGGCAGAGGGGGAGGTGCTGACCTCTCCAGGGACCAGTGATAGAACACAAGGTGAAGCTGCGTTAGGGAAGTTCAGATTGGACATGAGGAGAAGATGCTTGATTGGAAAGATGGTCAGTCACTGGAACAGGCTTCTCAGGGAGGCGGTCACAGCACCAAGCCTGTCAGAGTTCAGGAAGCGTCTGCATAATGCTCTAGGTCATATAGTTCAGTTTTGGGTAGTCCTGTGAGGAGTAGGGAATTGGACTCAATCCTTGTGGGTCCCTTCCAACTTGAGATATTCTGTGATTTATTTTTTTTCATGTGGCTTGAAGAATGTTGTTTTTACAATGTAGTTTGTATTTAACTAGCTTTCTTAATTGTTTGAAACCATAAGTTGCCATGAGACTTAAAGACTTAAATGTGAAACTAAATAGTTGGCAACTTGGTATTTTCACTTGAAAAGAGAAAGACCTTTTTATAGGAAGGTTAGGACTTTCAGTAGCATTCGTTACTTGTTGCATAGTTCTGTAAACTGAAGCAATTTGGTTTCATGTTAGCACTTTTCCTTTGGCTGCAGGTGATAAAGAACTAAAAACTGTCCAAGGAGTTGTGACAAGATTTTGCTATGATTATGGGATGATAGATGACATGATAATATTCACAAAGGATGCTGTTAAAACATCTGTGCCACTGACCGTTGGACAGGAAGTTACTGCCACTGTTGAAGAGGATAAAATATCAGGTGGCTTGAAGGCTATCAGGGTAAGAGGTGAAGATAACAGTAGTCTCACTTGCTCTGTAAATCCCTTGAGACTTTTCTTTGAAAGTTAATATAGCCTCATGGATTCTACAAAATAGAAGGCATTGCCAGCTCTTCATCTAATGGTGATAAATTGATTTGGTATTTTATTATTATTTTATTCATATCCTCTAAAATGTGCCTTTCATATTTGTTCTTTGAATATAGGTCTAGATTGGTTGAGCACCTAAACCTATATGCTCAACCAATATGAAACTATTGGTTGAGATAATTGCATCAAAATTTGCTTAATCAAATGTAGTTCAAACCTCCGTGTATTAACATTTTTTGAGTTTCAGAGTCCCTGCCCATGGCAGGGGGGTTGGAAATAGATGATCTTAACGTCGTTTCCAACCCTAACTATTCCATGATTCTATGATTCTACGAATTTTATTGTTGCATGAATGTATAAAAAATAAAAACAGGCTGCAAGTTTACTGTTTTTGCATAGAAGTGAATAAAAATATAATTTTCAAAACTTTTGTACAAAAATCAGCAATTTACTGTCATGTAGAGTTATAAAAAATTGAGATTTTTATACCTTTTTGCTTACTATTTCATTTGTAAACCTACTTCAAGCTTGATTATATATTGTCACATCTTTAAACTACCATGATTTTTTTAATCATACAGGCTCAGCTCTGAGGTGCTGTCCTGGGTTCAGCAGTAGCAATCATTTTTTCTCCTTCTTGGTAACTGGTGCAGTGCTGTGTTTTGACTTTCGGGCTGAGAACAGTTGCTGATAGCAAGTATGTTTTGAGTTACTGCTCAAATGTTTGGTTTGTCCAAGGCCTTTTCGGAGCCTCATGCCCTATCAGGGAAGGAGGGGGGGAAGGAGAGGCAGGACACCTGACCCAGGCTAGCCAAAGAGGTATTCCATACCATAGCACATCATACTGAGGATGTAACCGGGAGTTACCTGGAAGGGCTGGAGCTTTGGGGGGGATGGAGGAGGTATCGGTCAGTGCTCAGTCAGGCAGGGTGGGGTGAGTTATAGGTCGGTGGCTGGTGAGGTGTTTTATTCTCTTCACTTGTTATTTGCTTTATCATTATTATTTGTAGTAGTAGTAGCAGTAGTGATTGGTGTTATACCTTAGCTATTAAACTGTTCTTATCTCAACGCATGGGGGCTACATTCTTTGGATTCTCCTTCCTAACTCTCTGGGAGTCAGGGGAGCAAGGAGGGGGGAGTGAGTGAAGGAGCTGTGTGGATTGGTTTAAACCACCACAGGTGCCTGTGATAATCCAGCTGAGGAGCTGAGTCAGGTGACCCTTCTACATTTAGGTACTACATAAATACAACTGGTGCTTGGAGGACTGATAGCAGTGTAGAAGCAGTTGATAACTGGGTGGTACAGAATCCATCTTCCTGGCATGTATCTGCTTGGTTTAGCTGCAGTGTACTTTCAAGTACAGCACTAGGTTAGTGTACTTCATCTCATAAACGCACCCTGACCAAAGTCTGGGCCAAAGCTTGAGCTGCTTTTATAGAGCAAATCACAGGGTAACTAGCTTAAAAGTTAACTTGAGTTTTCTAGTAAATTGGGTAATGAAGCATCTTACCACTCATGCAATCTATAAATAATGTAATCAGCACACATACTTATGACATTTGTAGACTACTGAGGAAATGGATTACAGTTACTTGCACCGACTTTTTTCAAGATCTGTTGCTGGTTTGGGAATAGATAATCTCATGAAAACTGTTTCTGAGATGCTGGCAGTTAATTATCAACTGGGAGCTTGTTTATAGGTGTGTTTTTTTTTTATTCTGGATTTGTTTGGCATCTGTTTTTTAATAATTTATTTCAGGAAGATTCTAAATGTTTCCTGCTTCTATTTTTTTCTGTTCTGTGCTTCCTTTAATTCAAAACAGCAACAAGAATAATTCGTGAAGTAAATAAGATGCTTCATACTAAGCAATATTAAGCTGCAAAATGAACTACAGCTACATACAAAATTGAAGGGATTTTTTTCTTGGCAAAATAGGTCTAATTTTGAAACCAGTGCAGTCTCATTGATTAAATAAAACTGAAGAAAGAATGTTAGTGGGGAGAAAGTTTAGTTGTATGGTCTAAAATGAAACATGAAAGTGAAAGAGGAGGCTCATTTCTAAAATATTAGCAGTTCTAGTGCCATGAGAGCCCTTGTGTCTTGTAAGATAACTTTTGTATATGTCTGTTTGCTCTTTGTTTTGGTTTTTGTTTTCTAAGTGTAAGAATGATTTTATTACATGAAACTAAATACAGGAAGTCCAAGTAAATTCAGTGCTGGTTGGTAAAATAGTACTCTCACACACAGTCAAAAAATATGTTCATTTAGATCTTTCTCCTTCCTTGTTTTCCATCTGACTGACATATTTTCACAATACTGTTGAAATATTGTCATCACTCAAAAATACATAAACCTGGTAACTGAGAAACTGCATAAGTTGCTCAACAACTAGGATATTTTAGCAGTTGTGGGATGGTTTGTTACATGTGCTAGATAATGGCCTTTTCAAAATATTGGGGATAAACGTAATGCTTTATCTTGTGCCTGTTTGTGATGAGTCATTATCATGCTTTAAACACAGCCAGCAGGTGCTTTGTCAACATTGGGTAAAGCCAAAACACAGCACCGTTGTAACTACTAGGAAGAAAGTTAACTTCATCCCAGCCAAAACCAGGGCAGTTGTAAGTCCTGTGGGCATCTCAGATCTTTCTGGCAATGTAGTTTTTGACTGGATGAGTAGCTTAAAGCCAACCTTGTGCCTAAAGTTGACCATACTCCATAGAAAATCAGGATCCAAATTGATTTAACAAGCTGAGAGACAAAGATTTCTTCAAAGTACAAAGTAATATGTGAGCTTCTGCAAATGAAAAGGAAAATGGTATAAGTGTTCTTTTCGAGAATGGGAGAGGGAGGGGAAGGTGGGAAAAAGGCATCGAAGTTACTGCTGGGCAAGAGCAACCCTGACTGTAATGGACTTCCTGCATAAGGAATCTAGGGTTATCACTTTTGGTTCCAAGATTTTGTCTGTGTTGCCGTAACATGTAATTACAGAAAAACAGCACTACTCTCCCTTCTTCAAAAGGGTCTGTTCTAGGTATTTGGTTAAAAAATTGAACTGATTCTATACTCTGATAAATCTTGAATTACTTTCCATGTAGTAGCACAAACTTGAGATGCCCTTGAGAGTTTGCTCAAAATAGCTGACGGCATTCCAGTCGTAATCGTTTTGGGGGGCAGAGGGAAGTCTCTCTTTAATCCCTTAGATAGAACAAAATAAAATAGCTTCCTGATGAGCATAATCATTAAATAATACAGAGTTGTGTTTGGGCACCAATACTATCTCCTTCCAGGAAAACTGAATATTGTGTCTTTTAACTTTTGGTGTTGAAGTAACCTTAAAGATACGCCCTGATTTCAGAAATGAGCGCAAGCCCTACAGCCTGAGCACTGCCAGCATGTAGGCTTGTGGAGAATCTGGGAGGCACAATTAAAACTTCTTTGGTGTCAGATGTGTTTTCTGTATTACCTGTGTTAAGGAAGAGTGTGGTCAGTCTTGGGTGGCCCTCTGCTCAGTGTTTTCACGTGTTGAAAACATTTCCTTAAGTGTACTTGCAAGTATAATTCCATATCTAACCAATTTTAAATGTAAATTTACTACTCTTCTGTGGAACAGTGTAATTGTTTATTCAGATTCTATCCATATGAAGCCATACAAATTGCTTAGGAGAAAGTTTGATATTCTTGGATGTTCTTGGTGAATGTGAAGATAATATCTGTCAGACTGCAGCAAAACATAATTTTTTTCTCTATTTTTTTTAAGTGAGTATTAAGGTCATTTAAAAAAAAACATATAGAAATGGTTCTTTTAATGCGATATAACAATGTTGACTAAACAATAAATAGTTACATACAGTTTAACAGTAATGTTTGCAAACTCTGGAGTAGAGTTAGACCTAAGCCATTTATTACTGTCTTAAATGATAGTATTTTTTATGTTCAACAAAACTGATCATACAGAAATTAGGATCATAGTACAGTTGAAATTGGGCTGGACTTTAGGAGGTTTCTAGTCTGACCTTCTGCTCAAAGCAGGGTCAGCTTGTAATTGGATCCAGGTGACTCAGGGTGTTATCCAGTCAGGTCATGAAAATTCCACCGATGTAGACAGACTGCACAGCCTCTGAAGCCTGAACCCATGATGGTGGTGGCTCTTTGGGAGCAAGAAAGAGAACACACAGTTCTAAGAATTAAGAACAGAGATGACATATACTTGCCCCAGCATAGCTGGGGGTGAAGGGAAGTTGCATACACTGATGCTTTATATGCTCTGCAGAGGACTGTTTAAGCAAGTGAACTTTCATTTGAGGGAGTCGGTATGAAGCAGCTCTTGAAGTCTTGGGTTTTTTGTTTTGGGATTGGTTGGGGTTTTTTTTTCAGATTATTAATGACTATGGGCAGTCTGAAATGCATAGAGTATTTATAAATAACATCTTTTTTTTCCTGAAATAGTGACGTTCTGGTTCCACTTCTATGCAGTCAGGTTGCTGGGAGGGTGGTGGTCATCTTTGCAATAAGAAGAAAATTGTTAAGTAGAACCAAAGTGAGAAAGGCATGAGAGATTTGATAATCAACATGAAATTGTAGTAGTTGTCAGTGTTGCTGTATCCAGGAGACTTCTTAAAAAGTTTAGTGGCTACTATTTACGGTTTTTGTGTACAAAAATGAACAGCTACAGTGAGCATAGAATCATCTAATGAGGAGCTTGACTTCCATAAGCTGTTTAAATTATGGTATTTATTGTATTAATATATGTTTAACATATAAGCCTAAGTACCAGTTGTTTGAATGTTGGGATTTTTCATATTAATAGGTAGAGGCTGCCCAAAATACCTGGGGAGACTCCAGTGATGATGCTTCTGAACAAGATATGAAAACATTAATTGGAAATATTACCTCTGTCTCTAAGAATGGTGGCTATATTAATTGCAATACATTTTTTGCAATGGAAAATGTCTGTGAAGGTGTGTAGGGGATTTCTTATTTGCTCTTCCTTATTTTTTATATGTACAATAGAAATATCTTCTGATAAACTTCCATTCAACATCACAAATAAGTTCTTATGCCATGTATGTAGTAAAACAAACACGGGGTTTGGGTGAAGAAAGCTGCCTGTTCATAACTGGCATGCAGTCATATAAGCATAAATTACATGCATGCAAGCGTATTTTTTTGCTATCATCTCTTCCATAGTTTGTCATAACCTGTTGGGGAAAGAAATGCTAAGAGAAGTTTGAACTTGCTGGATCTGAATGATGTGTTGTTCTGGCTGGTTATTTTATTTAATTTAAATTAGTTCTGCATGAGAGTAATGCAGAAGACATCAGTTGCAATTAAACTTGACAAATGTTCTGTCTTACATAGGCTTCAAACCTTATGAAGGTGACTGTGTGCAAGCAAAATATTTTATTAACCCAACAACGTGGAACAGTGAAGCAGTTGCTGTAAAGCCTTTGAGATATAAGCAAGTAAACAAGGTAAATGTTCTGTATATTGTTTTTGGCAAGAGGAATCTTGTGTGAAGTGGGATTTTGAAAGTGGTTTTAAGTTGCTAATATGGGTAGATCTTCTGTAACATATCTTTTATTAAAAGGTAAAGCATATCACCTCATCTATTTATAGGATTATTTCTAAAATAACAAAGCCTTTTGAAAAAGCACACACGCTTTGTTAGAGCAGGAAGAGTTACTTATTTACTGGCTATCAATTGTTGACTCAGATGCTTACTGTTTTAGTTATATATATCCTCATTACAACCAGTGTATTTTTCAAACTTTAAGAAGTAATGACTTTGAAATGTATGTTGTTTAATTTATCCAAGTGTTTTGGCTTGAAAATAACTGTTGTCCCCTTTTTCATTTTAATGAAAATACTTGCTACCTCTAGTAATACATGTATTAGGTTTATGGTTTATTGTATTTGCCCTATCTGTAGATAATGACTAATATTTGCATGTCAAGCATAGGAAAAAATTTCTTCTATGACTGGTAATGTTGAAGTATAAATTAGATAAGTTGGTAAGTCACAAGATAGGTATCATGATAAGTCAAATATGCATATTATAGTATCATTTCATTGAAACCTTATGCTTATCTGAGGTAGTTGAGTTTCTTTACATTTCTAAATCTAAAGATGAGCACAGAGATTCTGGGTTAGATCTGTATGTTTACCTCCCATGAGCAACTGAAACTTAAGAATGCAGCTCTGTTAATGCTGGAATGATTGTTGCAGGAAAAAAAACCTGCAGTGGTTGGTAAGTAACAGTGGATAACAAACTGTTTCAGGCTCGCATTACCAGCATCTGTGGAAGAAGTGGTGCAATAAATGAGAGTATATTTTTTACTTTGGATTCATTGAGACTTCCTGATGGCTATTCACCATGTAAACATGATCTAGTGAATGCAGTTGTGGTGGAAAGCAATCAATCCTGTTATGTTTGGAGAGCCCTCGGATTGGTGCCGGTCAGCCAGGATGGGTAACGTTTATTTTTTTATTCTCTTTTCCCTTAACAACACTAGAGATTAATTGCAGTTATGCAGCTTAAATTCTTCTGCATCTGTAAAGCAAGAAATACTATGAGTTTTCACTAGCTGACTAGAAGGCTAGGTGACTAGTTGATGCGAAGATCACTGTGATACAATTTAGCCCTTGATTTTTATTTTTTTTTTTCCTCCTCCCCAGAAGGTAAAGATGCCTGTGCTTATGAGAGAAGCAGAACTAGTAGCAGCTCATGGGTAATGCTAGGCAAGGATGGAATTTTGCATGATTTTGTTAGGAAAATGCCATGCTCATGCTCTTACCTTGTGTTTCCTCTGTGTTCTTCTAGTGAGGATTTTGCTTCTTGAAAACCAAATCAGCAAAACTGATGTAAAATGGTTGTATCTTTAATCCATTTTGCATAAGTTGTAGTATTCTTCAGGTATCTGTCCTAAACAGAGTAGTTCAATGATCTGAGGAGTAGAGATTCTTGGGTTGTATATACCAAACTAAGAAGCTCTGCAGGCGCTATAGAGACCATATGGGATGTGAAGAGGATCTGGACAGATGGCAGAAAAGGTTGAAAAAAGTAGATGATTACTAATGAGAGCAAGCAGAATCTTGTGGAATAAAAAACTACATAAATGTAGAAAGGAGCAACTAGTCAGTAGCAGTTCTGCAGCAAAGATTTGGAGTTTGGCTTGTGAGTTTGCTTGTCTGTTCTGTGAAAAGAACAAGTACTGCCCAAATGTGTATAGATAGGGCTGTTACCTGTAAAATCTGTCACTCGGTGCTGACAGGGCTTTGGTAGGATTACTGCATGTGATTGTGCAGGCCAAAACTAAGCTGTCGACCAAGTGGAAAGTCCTAAGGAGAGCAAAAATGGCATTGGATACGTCTCCAACAATGTCATTTGCAGATCTTGCTAGGGACTGTGAAGAATGGAATAATCAGTTTTCACTGGAGAAAATGGATGCAATAGTTTTAAATTATACCTAAATAAAGCTTGAAGTGTTTACATCACTTTGCACAATAGTAAAATTTCTTCACTTGTTTTTCAGTTTGACCAATTTTTAATGATGGATTTTATACAGAAAATTCTTACTAAAGCCAAGTTACAAAAGTACACCTTCAGGTTGATTTCTCAGGTTTGCTTTATTTCCTACCGTATCAAAAACTTGAGATAGCTTAAGCTGCAGTGGGAGACATCTAGTGGGCTTTGCTACTAAATTGATGTAGCTAATAGAAAATGATTGCAGCTGTTTTTTTACTTTATGGTATTAGATGACCTCATAGCAACCTTCCAGTATCTGAAGGGGGCCTACAAGGATGCTGAAGAGGGACCCTTCATTAGGGACTATAGCAACAGGACAAGGGGTAATGGGTTCAAACTTAAACAGGGAAGTTTAGGTTAGTTATAAGGAAGAAGTTCTTTATTGAGGTGGTCAGGCACTGGCGCTGGCTGCCCAAAGAAGTAAATGCTCCGTCTTTGGCAGTGTTGAAGGCCAGGCTGGACAGAGGCTTGAGGAACCTGGTCTAGAGTGGCAGGAGGGTGGAAGTAGATGAGCTTTAAGGTCCCTTCCAACCCAAACTGTCTATGATTCTGCAGTTCTTTGACTAAGGAAAACTTAGGGTGTGCAGATATTAGCGACACTTAAAATACTTTCAAGTTGTTTTCATGCCATTTTATCTAACAGAGTAGTTCCTGCATGGTAGAATAGAAGCAATTTTTTTTATTGTTTCTGCAGGTAGTTGGCACTGAGAGAGCTCTGGTCGCTGTCTCAGGGAAGAGCGTGTGACTTTGGCTTCATAGACATTTTTCATCAGCAGTATGTGTGATAATTCTTAAGGGTGCTTTTTGATTTTTGAGCTTTTTAAAAACTTAATTTTCCATTTGCTGCTTTCAGATTGTAGCAGTAAGCAGAAGATGTAAGTGTTTGGGGTACATATTAAAACACTTCCAGTCTAGTCATTTTATCTCTTAAGCTCCAGTGCTAACCAGGAACTGTTCTTTGCTGTGTCTTGGTTTAGCTCCCAAGGAGGTCTGTAACAGCTTTAGACTTGTTTTCAATTTGCTGCTTAAATTAGTAAAGGTAATCAAGTTGTCTTGGAATTGTAAGTAGCCTCTCACCTGCATCTTCCTGAATGTTGTGCCTGTGCTCTGGTATAGTGGTTCTAAAACTTCTGCTGAAAGACATTTGTTAAGTCTGTTTCAAATTAGTAGCTAAAATTATTTTTACAGACAATTTCACTCTAATGGAGTCAATATGGATGAGCCTTATGAAGACTTAATGAGAGACAAAGGAGGGTTGGAAGTGTCAAGAATGACTAATTTTGGAACTCTGAAGCAGGGGGAGTCTAAAAGAATGAACATTTGGATAGAGTAAGCCTTTCTGATTTTTCTAAGCTTGCTTTCTTCCTTTCCATCGCTCCATAGTCTGTAAATCTGTCTTTCATACAGGCCTCTCATAGTTGAGCCTTGTGGCTCATGGTCTTCAAATAACCCCCAAAATACTATGGAATTAAAGAGAATTTCATATTGAATTTAATGTCTTTAGGATAGTCTTTTTTTTATTTTGCATCTGTCTTGCAGGTACTACTTTGTGGTTTTCCAATCCTGTGTCTCTTTTCAGTCCTAATAAAATCCTTTTCTGGAGTGAGGATTGAAGTATATGCTTTACTTTTACATGTATTCAAATTTAACTGCAGATGCACGATTGTCTTCAAAATCCTAGCTCATGAGGCTGTTGCTTACTAAGATATTAAAAGCAGACACTTTTAACTTGGATGCTGAGTAACTATATTGGTGTATCTTTGAGGGGGTTCTGTTTTGGTGGCTTTCTTTTTGTTTTGGGGGGCTTCTAGGTTTTTTTTCCCCTCCACATCTGGGCATAGAGGCTCAAATGAAGTCATACCTGAATGCCCTCTATTATTTTCTGTATGCTCTTTCCTAAGAGTTATCCAATGATAATTTACCAAAGCTTTTTTTTTTTTTAAATACAGAATGTTTCTGTATGCTTCATAGTAGTAGTTGATATGACCTAGAAATACTAACATGTAACAAAGGTTTTAGTCCTCATAAGTTAGAAACAGCAATGCAATTTCTTTCTGATAGTGGTTGTGAAATAATGGTGAACTAGCCTGCTATAGACAGTTGTATTTGACTTCAGGTAGAATTAAGCTTCCCAAGAATATTAACTATGCATTTAATTATATAATTAATTACATAACTACTAGGAATAAAGGGTGTGCACCACAGTCCTTAATCAGCTGCAGGTTAGCTGGATGGATGAAAGTCAAGCAATTCAGTTTTCAGATGCCTCAAAAATGCCAGACCAGTCCAGAAGCATATCTGTCATCTTTTCCAATAAATCAAGAAGACCTCTCGAAAGCTGCAGTTAATTTGTATAACAGTGGAGGAACAACATATGAATCATTGCATAATACATCCATTATGAAGAATGGAGTCATTCCAGGTACAGTGAAATGTTAATATTTGAATGCTGTGTATTAACTCCTCAGAATACCTGTAAGTTTGAGATGCCTTGTCTCTGCTAGCAGTAGCAATTGGGGTAAGATAATTATTTAAAATCTGTTTGCTGCAGAAGGAATTAATTCTCAGGATACAAATCTGTCAAGGACAGAAAAAATCTTTTCCCTGGTGAAAGATGAAAATCTACATAATAGAGAAAAGGAGCAAGGGCAAGATGTGGAACAGCCAATAGGACGCGTCAGTATTACCGGAGAAATTGTCATACCACCAGGTGGAAAAACATTCATAGTGGTCATATGTACAGCTGTGTAAGTATTTTTTTCCATTGGTTCTGACCAGTACAATGGAAACAAGTAATGAAAATTGACTTAATCATTCCCTTATTCTAGGCATGTTTTTTGGTGCAGGATAACATAAGCCAGTATATATAGCAAATACAGTAATGAAAGGAGTTATGTTTTTAATGCTTGATTCTGAATTTTGTCAAAAGAAAATGGTAGTAGCAAGTGGAGAAATATAATGGGAATAGATAGCTTCTCTTAAAAAACACAGTAAGGTGAAGACAGTGCCTACAGCTGGCTTGCAAAACCCATTGTTTGATGAGCATTAGAGCTAATACAGATTTCCTGGGAGTTTTTGTGTTGTGCCTGGTAAGTTTTCTTCCAGTTTCAGTACCCTGATGTCCTGTCATATTAAATGCAGATTATGTATGCTGAAATAAAAAAAGAAAAAAGTTTTTCCTTGAGGGTGTAATTTATGGAGGACATAGTTATTGAAAAGCAAAAATACTTTGCTATACAAAATGTTTCATGGATTTAGTTAAGAATAAAAAGTGGCTTTGTGCAAGCTCTTTCACAATAGGAGCCTCCATATTGGGAAGCTTACTTTTATGTACTTTTCAGTTGCTTCCAGCTATAGCTCTACAAATTTGTGTACCACAACCATTGATTCTTACGATGGTAACTTAAAAGTTGAAAGTAAATCACAATCAAGTAGTTTCATTCATCAAAGCAACACCATATGAGCTTTCACCCTACTTCTGTTACCATTTTAAATAAAGAGGCAAGGGTAGGAATTGTAGGAGGATGATTTAGTTGCTATTTGAAAGATAAACTGTAGGCATGGCCTGCCTTTGTGAAGAAAGGCATGTAGAAAGAACAATGTATACCTCACTGTAGGTCTGTAAATGCCACAAAGACTGAGAATCTTCTGTTAATACAGAACAACCCACACAGAACTCCATGGGAGGCTGCAGCATGAAGGTAGCAAGTGCAAGCTGGCCACTTAAGAGACCATAGAGCCTGCAAAGTTAGGCCATAAATCTGGGCAGTTCAGTGTCTGCACTGAGTTTATGTATTGGAGAAAATGAGGGTACAGCTTTAACCTGAGCCAGTAGTGTTAGGTGACATGAAAAAGTGGTAATGTCAAAGAGGAAGCTGTGGAATCCTTATGGGATGCCTTTGTTTCAAGCACATAGTGATAGTGTTGGACCATGTAGTTAGTGCTGAGGAGAGAATTGTGTTCTGGGTAGTGCTGGGAAGGGTTCATTAAATGATTTCAGAGCAGATGGTATGTGTTAGGTCTTTTGTCTTAAGTTCCTTAGAAACCAGTCTGAAGAAACTGTTCCAACTGATTTCTACTTTTTTTTCCCTTCCCTCTCTGTCACTCCCCAAGCACCACTTACATGTGTAAAGTGCATTTTTCCAGAGTAAAGGATCTCTCCTGCTTTCTTCCCTTGCTGTGTTTTACAGTTAGGGCTCAGTTCTGAGTCATCTTAAGCAGGGTGGAGCAAACCACTGTTTCTGCAAACAGTGAAGGGATACGCTTCCGGTTCCTCTGATGGAAATGTCTGGCCAGTCTTTCAGTAGCAGTAGTTCCAAGATGTTCCTTGTGACAGATGTATGAATTCTGTACCTAATATGTTGAGGGGAGGGATTTTGCTCTTTTCTCAAGCTGTTGATGAAATACAGGGGTTGAGATTTTTACTTTTTATTTATTATACCGGAATTGAACTCCAGATGGGGATAGGTTATCAGTTCTTATGTGTTCCTGAAATGAGTATCTGCAGTGCTGTTTTTAAAAATACTTATGGCTGGGGAAAATCAAGTGTGAACATGATGGTTTTAAGAACTTAACTTCTGCTTACTTGAAGAAATCCCGGTTACAGCAGAGAGCTCCTGTTGCTTGGTTTTTCTGATTTTACTGTGGGACGTTATATTGAAGCCACTGTAACAAGTGAAGAAGAATTATTACTAGCACCTGTGGAACCATTTTCTCCAAGAAAGCCTCAAATTAATCCACAACCTCAGCCAAGGATGACAACAGTGGTTTTCCCTAAGTACAGCAGGTACTGTGAATTGGAACAAAAATAACCCCAATGCTGTTCTATTTGATACTGCTACATCTGTTCTATAACACTGACAAAGAAATGTAAAACTGGGAGAATCTGTACATCTTTATATGTGTACATTGCAAACAAGATATGTGTGGGCATTACTGATGGAAAGGATTTTTTTTAGTAATGAACTGCTTGATTTCTCTGTAGATGTCTCAAACACAAGCTTTCTACCATATAATGTGATGAAGATAAATGCTGTTGCATAGTATTCTACAAGTAACAATTGTGTAATTAAGAAACAATATGGAAAAATTGAGGTAGTTTTCTGAGAGTTAGCTTCTTTAACTGGTCAAGCAACTTTGAGATCTATGTATGATAAATGTTGCCCATTCTTTCATTGTCAAAACAATTTCCCTTTTGTGAATAAGCTTCCATTATATTTAGAGGATTTGCCTAGTTATAAAAATATCCCTAAACTGAAAAAGCAGATGCATGATGTATTCCAATAATCTCTAACTGGAACACTTACTTTTCTTCCCAGCACAGCAAACTTCCTAATTGTCACTTCAGAGGCACGATTTGGCCTGTCATGTGTGTGCATGTTCTGGCCTTGATGACGTAGCATGTTAATTAGCTGCTTTTCACATGTCTCATTTGAGAAAGCTAAATCGTCTGTCATACATTTTTGTTTTAGAAGTCACAGAAAGCGTTTGCCAAGCTTTCTACCACATTATCCTGTACCAGATGATTTAAGAAGATGTGTGGAGCAGAAGTTAGACATACTGGCTTTTCAGCCTCTCTTAGCAGAGGTATGCAAGTGTAGGTTTATATAAGACAATGTATTTTATGTATGGGGTTTGTTCAAGCTGGCCTTAATTTAGCAGAAAAATGTAGCCCTTTGGTGTAATGGAAGATGATGGGATACTACTGTAGGCTTAAGACTTTAGTCTGTGCGGCATAACTTCTGTTGAGTTTCAGTATGTCACAGAATCCAAGCCTGTAAGAGTACAAAAGAGTAAATGAGAAAAACTGAAAAGGGAGTAGGAGTATACAGGGAGCGGGGGAGACACGGGGTAGGGAATACCCCAGAAGCTGAACAAAGATTCCTCTTCCCTTTTTGAGCATCATTTGAAAGGGGGGTTTTGGGTGTCAGAACAGTAGTCCAGCAGTTTTCTCTTAGTAAATGAAAGCAGAGTTTCTTAAGATACTGCAATAACAGAGGATTCATTTCTGGATGCTCAGAACTTTTGGCTTTCTTTAAATCCTCAATTTTAATTCCCTGAATCTTGTTCAAATTCTTCACACAAGTACAGCAACTTCAGCGTATACACACCAAAAATTAAAAGCAAATCTAACAAGTATGTTCCAGTGATTCCTTATCTGGAACTTTGTCCTGGTTTCTGGTAGAACATTGCTGCTACTCACTCTTTTGTTTCCCTAACTTTAAGGACTTGTAAACTTGGCCTGATGCTTAATTTTTCAAAAATGCAAAAGGCTGTTGTCTGCTTTCTAAACAGCTCACACAAAATCTGAGGTCACGGCATTAAGACAGCAGGTTAGTGGTTCTCTCAGAAATACAAAGCTCTCTAATGTTTGAAAGAATTTTATACAGGAAGTTTGGTAACTTTTAGCCACACCTGAAGTTCTGTGACTGTTTTAAGTCTGTTACAGGAAGCACTGCTCATTTGCCTTGTGTTTGTGAGAAGATAACAAATAGAAAGCGTTCTGTGCTGTCAGTTATTGTTTTGATAGAACTTTTTGCTGTTGGAAAATACCTCTGCAAGTGAGATGCATTGAGCTCTGAGGAAGAAAGTTTAGGTTCTTTCAGCTTGCCATAAACTGTATAATAACCAGCCAGTGCCAAGACTGATATGACTCACTTTCTCCATCGTCTCTTCCTGGTGTACTTAGATTTTTGTGCTTTCTGGGATTACTGAGCATAGAAAACCATTTGGAGACTGCCCCTGAATTTAGATGTTGAAACTGCTATTGAAGAAGGGAGAGACTTGGTGAATTCTTCAGCTGACTGGCCATCATATCTGATCTCCAAGGACTATACTAATTCTCTTGACTACTGGAGGAGTTTAAAATATTAGCTAGTACATAGAAGCATGTATTTAGGTGCCTTAATTGACAACCCAGTTGCTGTGCAGTCTGTGTTAAGACATGTTTTGTGTAACATTAAGAATAGTGGGTTCTGCATCTGAAGTGTGGAAATTACAGCAATATAATATATCCTGGTTTATTTTTCAGCATCTTAATCTAGATAATTATAAAGCAAACTTTTCTGCTCTCTTGTGGCTTGAAGAGATCGAGGAAGAAATGGAGATAAAAGACTTTAACATGAGTGGGGTTACTTTGAAAAGGAGTGGGAACTTTTTAGTGTTGGAAGTGCCAGGAGTGGAAGAGGGCAGACCTCGCCTCACTGCAGGTAGTAGTTAATGTGCAATAAAGCCAGATAGCATGTTGATCAATATTTTCAGTGCAATTCAAACTCCATTGCTTACTCACTTGTTTTAAAGAAGTCTTACATGTATTTGAACACAAAGTTACTAATCTAGGCTACTAGACAGGTGAACTGTGCTGATAGTGTCTCAGTGAAAGTCTTAAAGTGCGGGCTGTCTGAAGCAGTGCAGCATGTAGCTGTTCTTGCACATATTCAGATACTTAGGATTTTTGATGTGCAAAAGTGGGGGCTTTCTGCAAAAATAAACTACAATGTGGTAATAACTTAAAAGACAACAGGAGTGTCAAAAGCAAAAGCCAGGAAAGTAATTTAAATTCAGAACCTCAAATAATATATTAAGATACTGTTTTCAGGAGGTACTATCTGATGGCATCAACATTTAGATCACTTCTAAAATGCAGTATACAACTGCATTTCAATTGTATTTCAGTGGTATTTCAGAACGGGCTCACAGATACAGCAACTTTGCTGAAGTTCATTAACCTCTAGTATCCTGCAAATTCTTAGTTTAACCATGCAAAAGAGCAAAAAATTTAGTGCTGTGGTTAGCATTTCACTATTCCTTTAACAGTATGTTGCCTTTCAACTTTTTTCACAATTAGGTGATAAGGTGATACTGAAAAGTCAGGTCTACTCTGAACATATAATGGAGTACGTTGCCTATATTACCGAGGTAAGCAAGGTGCATCTCCTGTTGAAAACACTGCGGTCCATGAGTTTCAGAGAAGTTGGCAGTTCATGGAGTTACAGACTATTTTAATCTAATTTTGGGAAACTAAATTTATTTTGTGTTCTGAGAGATGTTTCTGTGTTTTTATTGCATTCTTTAAGTCTTTGGCTTCCCTATGCTTTTTAGATTATAATTTTTACCTGCTCTGAAAGCACTCATAACATAATGTAAATACCCAGTATATTGACAGCCAGTAAATCTAGGTGGTTTTTTGGAGGTGGTGGTGGGGTGTTCAGTGCTTTCAGGGATGCTTCTTTGTGTTTGAAGTACTCAACTTGCATCAGTAAACTGACTTCTTTTGATCTTTGCAACAGATATGTAATGAAGATGTTAGTCTTAAACTTGATGCAGATTTTGAACAGTCTTACAACTCGGAACCCATGGATGTAGAATTTGTGCATTGCAGGTATTTTTATATTTCCAAAAAGCAGCATCTAATGATTCCTTTAGTAAATTGACTTTGAAAAAGTACACGATTGTTAATTGGTTGTTTTGATGGGTACAGGTAGGAGAAGGACATAATTAAGGTCTTGCCAACTCTTTCACCTCTTTTCCTCAACACACCTTTGCCACTGCATTCATCGGTAGAAGGCTATATCTGTAGTCAGGATGTACAAATAATTCTGGTCTTCAGCTTCTCAAAATGACTGCATCAATGCCAGGCAGTGCAGGGGGGAAGAAGGTGGGAGAGTTGGGGGGGAATGAGGTAGGGTTTGGTTGCTTAGAGTTTTTTAAGAAAAAAAGATACACCAGTATGGCTGCAAGAATATGGGAGGAATGGAGGTGGGGCAAAAGTTGCTGATGCTAACCACCTGTCCTTTTATGGTTTTGTCTCATCTGTGAGATGTTACTATCTGTAGAGTTGCATTATCCTCTCTGTAAAACCAGTTTTGCAGAGAACTTCCTTTAAAGGCTATCTGGGCCTGGAACACCAACACATCTTTGTCTCACTGAAGAGCTAGAGGATATACGTGTTAGTATTTTTCATGGCAGAGCTGTCGAATGACACTTCTGTAGTGTATTTCTCAATAGGTGCTGCTTTTAAAAAAAAATGTTTTATACAAAAAAAAACAACTTATCTCTGTATGGACCTTGTATGCTGCAATAGTTTGTTGAAATATAAGCTCCTTAATCTACAAATTTGTATTCTAATAACAGGATTACTAGCAGGCGATGCCAGTTGGCAGTTGAGCAAGCTATCTACCTGGGTGAAAAAGGTACACTTCAGTTGACTTAAGCTGTCTAGAGGAGTGAGTTTGTGGGGTTTATTGTGGTTTAGATTGCTTTCAGGGCATACTGAGAAGAATGCATTGTAGGTTGTACTTACAGGATTTTTCTGTAATGTTCATTTTCTAAACAACTCTGAATCTGGAGTGGGTATCATCAAAATAATTTCATCTGTTGGCCATCACAAGGGAGAGGAGCAGAAACAAACTTCAAACTGTTTGAGCCAATAACAAATGTAGAAATTGCACTGATAGAAGAATAGCAAGCGAAACAGCAGTGGTTTGTTACCTCAATTTATTACAAAGCACTGATTTCTGGCTTTATGGTTGAGTAGAGCAATCTGTATGAATTTCATACAGGTTTTTACCGCATTTATGTTAGTTCTGATAAACCAGTTTTGGCAACTCAGAGCAAGCTGATGTAGCAGCAGTGATGTTAATCAATGTAATGTGCTTTCAAATTTCTCTACTTTCTCTTTTTCCTGTAAATTTAAAGTGTTATTTCCAGAAAGACTTGTCTTGCAATCACCACAAGCTGTCAAGACCCAGAATACTGCTAAGTATTGTGTTGTTGATGATGGCCTTGAACAATGTTTCCAGCAGGAAAGTAAGGTATCTATTCTTAAATGTTCCTTAAAATGCTGACTGCCATTCAGACTGGTAACAGGTACCTACCAGACAGTTATTGTTAGAAGGAATTGCATAATGGTGTATCAAAGAATCAAAGTTGTATTCTGCTGCTTTCTGATGAGGAAAGTCTTTGCTGCCTGGGGCAGGGGATTTTATGATAGCTAATACTATTAAGCTAAGGCAAGTGCTAATAAAAAACCCTATATGATTATAGTTGGAATTTTCAGACTTGCCTTAGACTAGTTTTCATAGCTACTGTTGACTAGATACTGAAGTCCTGTCACCTGTGGCAGGACCTAATTTTATGATGCGAGGTAATCATCCTATCCTGAGTAGATTCACTCAGGC
Organism: Melopsittacus undulatus; assembly: GCF_012275295.1. NCBI lineage: Eukaryota > Metazoa > Chordata > Aves > Psittaciformes > Psittaculidae > Melopsittacus > Melopsittacus undulatus. Next base: position 21,816,668 of record NC_047531.1, on the reverse strand, counting down.
TTCTTAACTGCTAAATTACATGAAAAATATGTAGAAATCTTTCTTAGGTAACCCTCTGAAGTCCTTTCTAGTCCTCCTTTCTATTCGAAGCAGCACTTGTCACCATCACTAAATCACGTCAGCCTGGGGGAGGTGGGGAAGCGTTTGTTTATTTTTGTCTAGAGATTCCACAGTCTCTACACAACCTGTGCTTCACCACCTTTCCACTCAAGATTTTTGCTGAATTCCCAGTATGAATCTTCCACCTGCAACAAGTGGATGTTATCCCTTATGTCACTACAAAGAAGGAAGGGCTTGTCTGTCAGTTTTTTGTAACTTTGATTTAGACTACCTCTTCACTTCCTCATAGCCAAACTTAAATCTGAGTTTTCAGCCTTTCCAATTCATAACAAGAACATAGCATTCACAGTAAGCAAGGATCCTGAAAAGGGCTGAGGATTACTGTTCAGCCAGTGTGTTCTCAGACTGTTTTGGTACACCCAGTTTTAAATGCATTTACCTTCACTTGCTGTTTTCAGGTCAAAAACCTGCAGAACAAACAGGGAAAATGCACTGTATCAAGGGACGTGAACACAGCAGATGTGATGAGAGTAGCTGCACCAACAAGCCAACTTGGTATACTTTCTGTTCTTGAATATAAAGTATTAGTTCAGGATTGCAGTCACTTCAGCAAGCCAGGGCTGAGTAAGATACTTTTGAGATATCCTTGTGTTCTGTCTTTTAAGAGACAAATTCTAGAATGTTACTAGCAGCAAGTTTTATTGAAGTCTTTCTGTGGATTACTTAAATATCTCCATTCATAGAATGGTTTGCGTTGGAAGAGACCGTAAAGCTCACCTAGTTCCAGCTCTCCCTGCCGTGAGCAGGGACACCTTCCACTAGGCCAGGTTGATCAAAGCCCTGTCCAGCCTGGCCTTGAACGCTGTCAGGGTGGGGACAACAAACATCTAGTGATGTATTTGTACTCAGTAAATTACCATCTCCCAGTCATTTACTAGAAAATTTTTGGTCATGTTCAAAGTTTCTAATTTGCTGCTGCGATGCTGTGTCTCATCCTTGGGATGGCTCCTTTGAAAAGATGCCGTATCTTTAGAAGACTTTTCAGAAAGCCCAGATCATTCCTGAGCTTTTCCGGAAAGGGTGAATTTAAATATCAGTGTATTTAATTCCCGAAGAGGGAGATTTTTATCACTTTCTAGCAATAGGATGCCTGAAGAAATACAGAATGGATTACTTACAGTGTGTTTCTGTCCACAGTTAATAAGATTCTGCTGTGGAAAGCTAAAGCTAGACTGATTTGGACAGGATTAAGGAAAAAAAAAATCAGTAGTTGTGGCTTACTACTGGTCATCTAGTACTGGTACTGTTCTTGCAGCACCAGTTACTGAAAGTTACTGAGATTTTGCTGATGCGGGACCAAAAAAACGAGCTTCATGCTGAAATTACAGAAAGAGGCTTGCAAGATTATTGAGTTACGTAATCATAGTCCTTTCCTGGCCTTCAGTTTTGTTAAAGAACCAGTACGCTCCTGAGAGATTAATGGCTTATTTTCTACACACTACTCTATGAAACTGAGATTTTTGAGCATTTCATTAGTTGTTACCACATAAAGAAAATGACTTTTTTTTTTGAAGCATAATGTGAACTGGAATTGTTTGAACCTGCATTAAAAACATTTATGTGGAGTTTTAATGTATGTTTATCTTGATTATAGTTGCTGAAACTGGGACACTTAAACAGGGAGGTCTTGAATTTTTCAATCCTATGCTGAATGAGCAACAGAAACTGGCAGTGAAAAGGATACTGAGTGGTGAATGCCGTCCAACACCCTATGTTCTTTTTGGACCACCAGGAACTGGAAAAACAGTAACAGTAATTGAAGCTATTTTACAGGTAACGGTGGATGGGAAATCAGTCGCCTATAATCTTTTCAGTATTGGAACACTTACAGTAATTCTGTAAGTGCTGTCTTACTTTTTCCCAAGATCATTTTCAAAAGCTCAGTGAAAAAGGAAAGATCTTGAAATGGATACAGTAGAATTCCTGAATGGCTTATTTTCAAACCTGCTTGTCTTTGTCTTTAAAACTTTAGTGAACAGTATCTAACTTGTGATTCCAGTAGGGCACAAAATATTTGTGAAGCATGGGTATACACTAATGTGAAAGCCATGAATTAATTCTCCTGTCAGTACGCTCAGTTTGAGAGGAGTTGTAACTGTGAAGACTGCTGTTCTTGAGCTGCAAAAGGATGGATGAATATAACATGTACATAAAGGTTTAGGATTCTGTGTTCAGTGAAATCAGGTATGTTGGAGCTATTGCAGTTTTTCTAATTAAACTTTTTTTTTATGTCTATTTTCTTTAATGTAGATACATTCTACTCTCCCAGACAGTCGAATTTTGGTTTGTGCACCATCAAATGCTGCAACAGATCTAATTTGCTTGCGGCTGCATCAAAGCAATCTATTAAAACCAGGAACTATGGTCCGAGTTAATGCTTTGTTCAGGTCAGAAGAGGTAAATATGATAGATATCTGCCATTCATATTTCCATTTTAATATTTTGGTCCTAAATGACTGATCTGGTAATGTAACTATCATGGTTATTAGACTGGTTAGGCTTCTTTAGGATCCAAATTATAAAAATACTACTTCAGCTTTTCCAGAAGATTAACTGGAAAATGCTGATCACAGTCTGACTGTATGACCACAGAATCTTCACCTCTTCCTTGCAGTGCCTAACTTCACAAGCAGCACATGCATATTGGTCAGATTTTTCATGTAAGATGCTTTGATATGCAAAGCAGTCTTAAAGTCTGTAGCTGAAGTCAAGCCTTGTTTCCAGATTCAGATTACTTACATGGAAATGTAAACAAGTAGGATTGGCATTTTTATACAATACACATTGTGTATTTTATGTATACATATATACTTCATATACATACATAAGTATATGAAACATCCGTATGTTCAGTTTTGATCCTGACAACAAAAAAACCCCACAGATGTCTTGCATATGTGCTACTTTGTTTAGGCAAATTAATGAAGAATTCAGTTTGGTATATGAATGGGTCTAAAAGTGTTTTGCTCAGCTTTTAAAGTAGTTTTCAGTGGGCTTTTTAATTCAAACTGAAGCAGTTTGGTTTAGAGTGGCATTTTGTTTTGCAAAATACTTTTTTGTTTTTGCAGCAAATTAATGACCTGGTGAAACCTTACTGCAAGGATGGTGATGATGTTCAGAAGGCATTATGGTTCAGGATAATAATTACCACATGCAGCAGTGCAGGAATGTTTTATCAAGCAGAAATACGGTAGAGTACTATAGATAGGCATATTGCTGAGGTAGCTGGGTGCTACAAAACTGAGTTTTTATATATGCTCTGTACTGTAACTCAAGCTTCTTTAATACAGTTTATTGCATGTGTCCCTCTTTTGAAATTGTCTTCCTAGCAAACAATTTGGTTTTAGGAATACTGCAGCAGAGACTTTCTCTGTGGTAAATGCAAGAATTATCTTGAATAATGTTAAAAGATTTTTGACACAATAACCTTTGCTTCACTAAGTGGGAGCCCTCCAAAATGGATGGGAGCCTTGGAAATGATATAGCTCTTGATAATCATTTTGGCTCAAAATGATTGTCACACTAAAAAATATGTTATGCTTGGCTTTTAGCAAGTTACCTTTAATTGTGGAAAAAAAAAAAACAACCCCAAACCTACCATGTCAATTGCTGGTAACTAAAGCTTCCTCTGCTTTTGATTTTAACTTCGTGAAAGGACACTCTGAAGCCTAACTGGCTTGAGTTGTTGGAAACAAAGCCTGGGGATTGTCTTGGCTCCACCAAGTGCACTGTTCTAATTAAGTAGCTTGAAGGAAACTCAGAACAAGGAAGGCTTTTCTGAGTGTCTTAACCTTGGTATGAGCAATGCTTTAATTAAGATAACCAGTGGCTGTGTATATTGGAGTATGTAAGTAAAAGCACAGATGACATATTGAACTTACTGGGGTTTTTTTCTATGTTGCATGTTGAAAATACACTTCTTTGCTCAGTGAATGGAGTTGCCTGGTATGCTTGACAAGGACGTTAACAGAATTGCTGAGATCAGCCACAGGGTGGCAGAATGAACTAATCTGAAAACAGACCTATCTGGGGTTCATGTTATTTAATTCTAGGCTTGGACATTTCACTCATGTGATTCTGGACGAGGCCGGACAAGTAACTGAACCAGAGAGCTTGATTCCTATTGGGTTGATATCAGAAGCTAATGGACAGGTAGTTCTCTTGGCATCACTTCCTGAAAGGAAGAAAATTTTGGTCCACTGTTATTTCTATGAATGCAAGTAGCAGCTTCCTGGTAATGAATATGGGATTCTGAGTACTTGTAATGAATCTTATTCCTGCACAATAGCTGTTTCCCACACTTGCATGAGTTCTTTTACATCAAAACAAGTCTATGTTGGTAGGACAGGATTCAGGGTGTGGAAGATGTCAAAATAAAAATACGCTTTCTTAGTTTAAGGCAGCAATGTACTTCTGTCCTGGGCCTGTGCAGACAGATCGGATGTTTGCAGGAAAGCAGAATACTTCATATCAGTTGACCTTTTTTAATTCTGAACTGTGTATGTTGTTACTGAAATTACATTTTAATAACTTTCTTAATAAATGATGGATGTATTTTTATTTTTCATTCCATATACAGATAGTTCTTGCTGGAGATCCAAAGCAGTTAGGGCCAGTAATAAAATCTAAAATTGCACTGATGTTTGGATTAAACGTGTCCTTTCTGGAAAGGCTGACATCAAGAGAGATATACCTGAGAGATGAGGATGCTTTTGCTGCCTGTGGAGCATATAATCCTTTGTTGGTGAGGAAAACTACCATTTTCATTTTACCTATATTAAAAAAGGAGAAACTGTGGTTCCTGCTCTTTCCTTACCACCTTTCTGCTCCCTGATGCTTAATGATTAGGTTAGCTTGAGTGCTAGTTGTCTAGGAAACCTTGATTATTTTGAATATATACTCCAGGTAACAAGGATGCTGAGTCCTCCAGCATATTAAAATCCTTCTTTGAAGGGATTCTCTATTCTCAAGCAGAATAGGTCAAATGTTGTATACAAAACAGAAGTCTAAATAATGACTTAAAATTCCCTTCCATTTCCATGGTCTTCTTTTACTGTAACTGCATTACTTACATGAGAGCAGATTCTACTTTTAGAATAAAAAGATTTAAAAAAAAACTAAACCATCTTGTTTAAACATAAAGATTAATTTTGAAACACAGTGTTTCAGAAAGGAAAAGAAAGCAGTTCCTGGTTATTTGTTTTGAGGGATTTTTTTTTATCACCTCTTCCTGAAGTACAGCTTCCCGAAACCTTGTATGGTGACGTACCTAAAGTCTGTGTTAAGTGGCAGAGGTAGGATAGTACGTAAACAAGCACAGATCTTTCAGCTGCTTTAACTTACTGTCTGAATCTGAAGTACAGGGCCAAAGTTAAACTTACTAAAATGCCTTCCTCTTCTCATGGTAATACACTTCGGAGAATTAAACTGAGAGCACAGATGACTAGATGACCATGTAAACAGAAGAGGGACAAAATCTGATGGCATACCTGTTGGGAAAAGTGAGGTGTTTGGCCCTGGGCTTTACATTGGGTTCATCCTGCTGAAAAACCTGTCGTACTTCCTCCTAAAATTTGTTACAGCAAACTTTCATTGCTGTGTGCCTTATATATGGTCTTTAAGTAGAATTGGCATAATGAGAGAGCAGGAAGTATGAGGGCTTTTAAAGATACTATTTAACTTTGAGTATCATATGTTAGTCTTCTTTATGGGACATACTGGGTTCTGAGCTGTTCATTACAGACTAGAATTATTCCTTAAGGGCCATTCTTTCATTTAAATACAGAAGCCAGAAATGTATTTGTCAGCTGTTTTAATGCTCCCTTTCTGCCTGTCAGGACTTCTTCAGAAAAAAAATTGGGCTACGTCCATGGAAACCCCATTCAAACCAATTCATTTGTCAAGTACATTCAGCTGGCTTTATCTTTCTTCTTTTTCCTCCCCTTGGAGAGGAAAGAGATGTTTTTTCAAAAGACTGCTTTTTTTATTTAGAGTAGATCACACCTGCAGTTTTTGCATTCAATACAGGTCTTCAGCAGCTTTAGAAAAGCTGAATGTTAGAGGATGGTGAAGTAATCACAGAGTCAAAGAACAGTTAGGGTTGGAAAGGAAGGTAAGATCATCCAGTTCCAACCCCCTGCTGTGGGCAGGAACACCTCACACTAGACTATGACCAAGGCTCTGTCCAATCAGGCCTTGAGCAATGTCAGGGATGGAGCATTTAACACTTTTTTGGGAACCCATTCTAGTGCCTCACCACCCTCACAGTAAAGAATTTTTTCCTTATAGCTAACCTGAGCTTCCCCTGTTCAAGTTCTAACCCGTTACCCCTTGTCCTATCACTGCAGTCCCTAATGAAGAGTCCCTCCCCAGCATCCTTGTAGGCTCCCTTCAGATACTGGAAGACTGCTATGAGGTCTTCACGCAGCCTTCTCCAAGCTGAACAGCCCCAACTTTCTCAGCCTGCCTTTGTATATATCTGCTTGGGAGCTGTGTAGTGTGAAGTTTGATGAATAATTATCTGTTTCAGTTATGGATTTGGGGTTTTGGTTTTGCAGATCACAAAACTTACAAAGAACTACAGGTCACATCCTGCGTTGCTTGCCTTGCCATCTAAATTGTTTTATCATAAGGAACTAGAAGTTTGTGCGGACACTTCAGTAGTAAATTCTTTGTTGCGTTGGGGGAAACTGCCCAAGAAGGGATTTCCACTAATTTTTCATGGAGTAAGGGTATGTAAAATGTTTCTGTAGAGAAAATACAAATGAGGATGCCTTATAGAAGTTTACTGATGTTGTAGATGAATTTTCGTTAGAAAAAAATCTAGAAAGGATGTGAAAAATGAAGAAATTTTTCTTTTGCCAGTAATATGACTTTCTGCACATCTGATTTTAGAAACAGCTACTGAAGTCAAATGTTTGCTAAGAACTTGAGCAGCTGCCCATTGCAGTGTATTGTGGAGACATTTTGACACAAATTTAAATTCATAGCAGATTAACCAAGATGCAGCTACAGTCAGATGCCTTTAGATTGCTTTTGTTGAGAGTTTGCTGCATGCAAATGAATACAGGGCTCTAAAACTAGATGAGTATTAAGGCTTAAGTAGGCAGGGGGGAAAAATAGTGGGTTAGAACAAGATTTTTTTTCTTCAGTCTTCCAAGAATTTAGTAAAAAGTGGTAACATCCACTGCTTGGAGAGGATTGGTTTTGAGCTCGTCTACCTTGCACAAGCACAAGATACCAATGTGCTGATGTGTTAGAGAGTTGAGATTTAATCCCTTTGTTGCACACCTAAAGTACTGTTGTCATATAAATTCTCCACCAAATTCTTAACAAAAAGAGTTAGTTGATACTGTTCATTGGAAGAGGTGTGTAGGGAAGAAGACAAATTGTATATAACATTACATCACCTTTTTTTTTGCATTTAGTATGTATAAGAATAATATATTAATAAGTAATCACTTCTGCACCTGGTCTTCATCTTGTTTCCTTTCCCCTAATACAGGGCAGTGAAATACGTGAAAGTCGCAGTCCTTCATGGTTTAATCCAGTTGAAGCAGTTCAAGTAATGCGGTACTGTTCTCACCTTGCTAGAAGTGAGAACACTGCAGTGCCAGTGACTGACATTGGAGTGATTACACCATATCGTAAACAGGTAGAAATGATGCCTAACAACTTCAGAGTTGCTGTATTTTATCTTATGGATTTACACTGTGGCTGTGGCTTGTTAAAGTCAGGGAGGCATATGTCAAAACTTTGCTCTTGTGCATCATCCTACACAGTGTATTATCAATCCCTAGTGATGTTTCCATTGAAATCTAAACATAGAGGAAGACAGCAAGTAATGGCATTCTACTCTTTTACTTTTAAAAATTGGAAAACAATTAAGGCAAGCTGTTTTGGAAGCAGAGTTTTCAGCTGTTGGGAGTAAAGGGTGCATGTCAGGAATTTATTATCCAACAGCTGGAGCAGCAGTCTGATTGTGTCACTTACTTTCTGCACTGAAGACTTTAACAAAAAGGAAATGTAGTGAAGTAGGTGGCATGTCACCTTGCTATGGCTTTGAGGAAACTAGAGGAGTTGGGATGACTTAGCTGTCCTGTAGTCAGATTTGAAGTCTGTGCTGCTATTTAAACCTGTAGAGAATGTTGAGTGTCAACTTGAAATGCTGTGCTTTATTTTTAAAGCTATTTACATTCACGTCTGTTTAAAATGAGAGCAGACAGCATGTACGTAAGGATACATCTCCTTTCATTTCCAGAGGATGCTCTGGACCATGCATCTCATTTCCCTTGATATTCACATCTCAGATTTCATGGCATTACGTGTGTGGGTTGGGGGAGACAACCCACACAACATGACCTGTGTGGAAAAGACCAACCCCTGTTGAGGAAATCATGCTTGCAAATACGCTGATCCTCCTGGTCAGGTGTATTATGTGCCTGCCTGTGTTTGCAGTTACTTTTTGTTTTTCAAACATTTATATATTGCTGTGGCTGAACCTCTTATACTCCCTAAAACGTTTCACATCATTTAATGTGATTATGTCCTTCATCTGCCTGCGATGCAAGGCATAGAAGAATAATGTCTGCTTCAAGAAAGTCACCTTGTATTGCAGGAATGCCAATTAAAAAGTAGTCATTGACTATTCCCCATCTCAGCCAGGCATGGTTTCTTGGTAAATTTCTTGGAGCTCTTAGTGTATGCTCTCCAGCAAGCTTTTAGCAGATGGTAAGATGCTGATCCCACACATAGCAGCATTTTGGTCCACAAGACTCCTTTTTCTCTTTTTGGGAGGATACTTAAGGTCACATCTCACCTCTGTCTTTAACTGCATGGTGCAACTGACAAAGGTGGAATCTGCACAGTCATCTTGAGGGGCTAGGGAAAGCTACTTGCCCTGCCGAATCTGTGATAAGCATGGTTTTGGATATAATGAAAATTGTAAGAAGAGGGTTTATGGATCTAAGTTGTCCTTCTCATTAAAATCCAGACTGATTTCTGTTTCAGTGATGGTAGCAAGCGCTGCACCTTGTCAGTTGTGTAATAAGTGTGATACTCCTCAGGAAAAGTTACTGTTCAGTTTTAAAACCTTACTGGTGAGTGATGGCTGAGTGAAGTGTAGGCATTTCCTGAGACTTCTCTGTGTTAAATCACATACTTGTATGCAGAGTATGTTTCAGTTCAGAAGTAATCAAATGTAAACCTCTCAAATGTAAAAATTAATTCCTTCCAACACTGGTTTGTTGTTGGTTTTGTTTTTTCTTGGTAGGTGGAAAAAATTAGACTTCTTCTGAGAAGTATCGATTTGGCAGACATTAAAGTTGGCTCAGTAGAAGAGTTTCAAGGGCAGGAGTACATGGCTGTCATCTTATCAACAGTATGTATATTTGTTGTGGTCATCTCGAGAGTTTTTGTATGTCTGATTCTCTGTGTTTCCTCTTTGATGTAGGGCTTTACAGGATAAAAGAATAAAAAAAAGATGTATTTTTGTCAGTCTGTCACAGTATTTGAAAACAGCTTATTTTTAGGTGCATGGAAACAGTAGAGCATCTGTGATTTTTTGAAGTAAACTTTAAACCTTTGTAGATACTCATGCTGAGTTTATTTTGGAGGTTCATGCAGATAATGTACCTTTCACTTAGGGAGAGTCTTTAGATACACGTTTGGGAAGATAACGCATGGGGAATTGTGTTGAGGCTATTCCTTGCATTTGACAAAGGGGGAAGAGGATTGTCACAGAGTACTGGGAGGGCTTGCTGTTATTTGGAAGCTGGTAACCTTTGTGTCTCATCTTTTGCAAAGTTGATGGCAATATGCTCCAGCAGATGTCTGTCTGTTCTGAAAGATCTCAGTGCATGTTATTTGCTGGTGGCAAAGATGAGGTCATAGTTTTCAGGCAGTTGCCTAGAGTATGGAAATACTGTTTGTAGCAGCGGAGACACCAGGCTTCAGAAGACTCCCCAAGTTGAGCTGAGGTTAAATGTAAGCATATGCCCATTCCATCTCTAAATCCTAGATGCTCTTCCAGCAAATGTACCTGTCCCTGGTATTTGAATTCATGTGAAAACCCCATAAATGGAAAAGCTACAGCAGCTTCTTTATATCCTACTTTTATGTTCTTTGTCTTTTCAGGCATGTAAGATTGTTGCCTGAGGCTCTTGTCAGGAGGCTTTTCTTTGTGCTTCTAAGAAGAAATCAGTGTGGGGTTGAGAAGTGTAAGCAGCAGCTGACAAGTCAGCTAATATCTGCTGAGGCTTTTTTGCAGAGAGCTTCTTGCTACCAGAATACATGGTACCAATCTGAGTCAATAGCTATCAAATATATGCTGCTGTAGGCATGCTGAACTCCTGGACAGAAGTAAAAATCGCTGCTGGATCAGTGGAAAAAGACAGTTGGGAAATCTTAGAGAAAGCTTAATATTGTATCAGCAAATGATACCAGGTCAGTGTAGGATGATACTTGAGGGTTCAGACTTTCTTTTAGTGGGCATTGTGGGCCCTACATAGCTGTGTTTCTACACTGTGGAATTCAGAATAGAGAAGTCTGCATATATTTGCTTTTTTTCCAAATGGTGACATGGTTTTGGTGCAGTAAGTCTCTAAACTTAGAAGATGGAAGTGTTTGGAATGTGGAGCTCCTGAGGTTTTTGTGACCTAGGTCCCTCAGGGGTGTTCAAGAACATATGGAACAGGCAGAGCCTGTAAGTCTGAGTAATGGCATACATGGCAAACTGGTCAGAGGAGGAAGTATAGACCAGGAATGGGTAGCTGAAGATATGACCAGTACTGGCCTACTTGTAGCAGGAGTACATAGGATTTCCAGGAGAGAGTAGGATAAAACAGCTGTGTAAACAACCAAAGCACTGAAAGCAGAGTGGATGCAGGGGTGGAGGAACAGTTGGTTTTGGGGATTGTTTTGTGGCTTGGAGGAAGAGTCTGGGGGATTGTCTTGTTTGGTTTGTTTTTTTTTTTCCTGAGGGCAGTGGTATTACGACTGCTTTCTTTGTTCTGCATCATACCATAGCTTTTCAATCCAGCATTGTTTTTCTCTTAAACTACTCCTAGGTATGTACCATGCTCCTGTTTATAACAACTCATTATTTTGGTCATGAAAACCATCTTTTATCAAAGATGGGTTCAAATATAGGTAAAATAGAGGTGTAAATTTAATGAGTACGCTACAGCACACTAGTTGCTTTGGCTGTTTTTTCTAAGCTAAATCAAAGCACACTGATGAGACTACTGAAGGAGGCCTGCAGAAAAGATGCACTGTCATTCAGCTGCAGGACTTGGAATACCAGCAGCTCTAGCATTTCTTCTACTAACAAGATAATAATTACTGGGATTTCTGAAGCAGTTTTGGTATCTTGTGTTTCAGATTACAGGGGGGTAGTCCTGATGCTAAAGTAAAACCTAGTGCACCATTCTCTTATAATTGCTGAAGTTGTCTTAGCAGCCTGTTGGGGAATAGACTTCCTGTGGGAAAGCCAGTGGTGGGAAATAGTTAGGTAGCTGCAATTTAGAAGCTAACTTGTGCATTGCTGATGTTGAGCTGCAGATGTAGATTGCGGCAGGAAGCAAATGCTGTGTTAAAGTTATGCTATGGCTATTGCAAGGTAAGTTGCTTTCTCTTTATTTTATTACTAAAATTATCCATAATTTTAGGTGCGATCTTGTGAAGGCTTATTTGGTGATGCCAAATACTCTTTGGGCTTTCTCTTTAACCCAAAGAGATTTAATGTAGCAGTTACTAGAGCAAAAGCTTTGCTCATCGTCGTTGGAAATCCTGATGTTCTTGCAAAAGTAAGTTTTGTTTTTATACCTTTGGTATTTGCCACAGTGAATGAATGATTTGGGTCGTTACTTTTTTCTTGATGTTATGTCTGACTTTCCAGATAAAAAGGAAAGCAGTATTCTGGAAATGATTGGAATAGTAAATTCTGTCTCCCCACACCTATGTGCAACAAATGCTAACTTAGAGCAGCTGTAAGTCTTCCTTCAGTGTTAGGCCATGCTTGCAGCAGCCCTATTGCTGGAAAAGGTCCTGTTAAATCTCCTGCATTCATGTGCTGAGTTAATTTGTTAGAAAATTCACAGAGCAATGTGATTCAAATAAAATATTCCACTTCTATTCCAGGATCCCTGTTTTTGTGCACTGTTAGAATACAGTTTAATGAATGGAGCTTATGTCGGTTGTGACCTGCCTCCAGAGCTGGCATACCTGCAGAAGTGAGTTTCTGGTCTTCACCTCAACCTTGCTAGGCACAGATCAGTTTACTATTTGTAAAGCTAATACCATCTGAAAGATTGATGAATACAACAGCCTGTGGTATCAGCGTGGGATTTGATTTTGCATTCTTAAGTGCTTCAAACATAATAACATGTAATGTAACCATATATTTCCCCTGCCCCATAGGAGTCTGAGCATTAAATATTGTGTAAGAGCTGTTGACGACTTTGGCATTTTACATATTCCCCTAATGATGCATTACGTATTTGACCATAATGATTTGGGTTAGAGGGAGGTGGGGGGGAATGTTTAAGGTGACTTTACTGTAATTAAAGAAATCAACTCGAAGACTGATTTAAACATGTCTCTTCTAGTAGCATGTGATATGTTGTTAAACGGATGTGATCTACTAGCTGAAAGGCCTGTTTATTTTTGTTCTAGTCAATATTGTTGTTCATGGAAAGGTACCAAAAATTGTGTATCTTCTTCCCTTTGACAGGTGTGATTAGTTTTCCAGTGTTCAAGATGCATTCAGCCATCATCTGTTTTGAAACTAAGAATATTTAACAGCAATTTGATCCTGAGGAAAGCCAGCACCCTTTGCCCTCAGGGAAGGGCACATGTTCTGAAACAGTTGGAAGCTTCTACAAACAAGATTTTAGTACTTCACGAAGTGAAAAAGTTGAGATTTAACAGTATAAAATAGTAGTGGCAGCTTACTTGCTTTTCTGTTTGGAATGTATGTGACTTTATGCCTCTGCATAGAAGAGTTATGTTTGAATCTGTAACAGTATGCATAGAAGAGTATGCCTGAATCCTCCCAAGCTTCAGAACAAAAATGTTGATAAATCGCTTAAGTTAGCTTTTTCCTGTTCTGTAATCTTCTCAGCTTCTTGATCTTCTGAGAATTCTGTAGTGCCTCCTAAAACTGGACAATCCCAAGTATTTACGTGTGTCTTGTAATTTTGTTATGGGAGTGTTACAGTAATATATGCATGATATGAGCTGGAATAATGCATAAATATCTCCACTTGACGAATATTGAGTGTTTTAAGCCAAGCTTGCTTTAAAAAAAAAAAAACATACTTTCAGTTTTTACGGCCTTTATACATACAGCTGAGATCACACAGGATTTTCTTGGGTTTTCTCTGCATTCCAGCTATCTGCTGTGGTGTGTCAGAACAATGCTTTTCTCTCCTGAGAGAACAGTGAAGAGATCATAATGGAGACTGATGATGCTTACTTTATTGCAAGACATATACAGAACTTCTGATTATCATTTCCACAGCCAAGTAGCAGAGGAGTGATTATATTGTGATACTTAATATATGTAGTTACAAATTAATAATGTTTGAATTGTAATAGTTTGTATGCCGATATCAGTTTATACAAAGATAAAAACCTGTTTATTTTTGAAGGTTGTGCTTTCATTACCTCAGCAGAAGTCACATCATAAATGCCTTTTATCATACATCAGGTTTATTTTTCTAGAAGAGTTCTTAGTTTAAAGGGCAAGTGCACATTTATGAGGGAAGCAAAAAATCTTTCATCCAGCAACTGCTTTTTACCAGTGGAGAAACTCATCAGTGAAAAGAGCTGTCGTGGTTTAAACCCAGCCATGCAGCTCGTTCACTCACTCCCCCCCTTCCCCAACTCCCAGAGAGCTGGGGTAGAAAATCCAAAGAATGTAGCTCCCACTGGTTGAGATAAGAGCAGTTTAATAACTAAGGTATAACACAAATCACTCCTGCTACCACCAACAATAATAATGGCAAAGGAAATAACAAGGGAAGAGAATAGAACGCCTCGCCACCCGCCGACTGGTAACTCGCCCCACCCCACCTGAGCAAGCACTGACCGATACCTCCTCCAACCCTTCCCAGAGCACTAGCCCTTCTGGGTAACTCCCAGTTACATCCTGGGCAATGATGTGCTGTGGTATGGAATATCTCTTTGGCTAGCCTGGGTCAGGTGTCCTGTCTGCTTGCTCCCGACTTCCCTCCTCCCCGGCAGAGCATGAGACTCACAAAGTCCTTGGCCAGAGTAAATATTTGAGCAGTAACTACAAACATAGGTACTATCAGCACCGTTCCCAGGCCGAAAGTCAAAACACAGCACTGCACCAGCTACCAAGGAGAAAAAAATATGACTGCTACTGCTGAACCCAGGACAAGAGCATATAACTGTTCTTACTGTAATTCATGCTGTCCACAACTAAAACATGGAAACCTTTTCCCTGAGTTACTAAGGCTAGCCTCTGACAGTCTTTAAAAAGTGCTTCCAGAGCAGTGCTTATGCCTCATTGAGAAGGCTGCACAAAGCAAGCCAAGCTTGCACTCCCTTTATGTTCAGAGATGGGAGAAGGGGGATTTCTGTTCCTGCTTCCATTGTTGCATATTTAAAACTACTGTTGTTTTGGTTTTTTGGTTATTTTTTTTTCCTAACTCATTTGCCTCACCCTGCTTACTAATGACTGAGGAGCTGCAATGTGTGATATACAGCAACTTTGTCTTCCTCCTTTTCTTGCAGTGTTTCTCAACTCTTTCTGTCTCTACCCAGCTGGAAACCTTGTTTGAAGTAAGACCTTCCCATGGGAACTGTACAGCATTAACAGTGTTTGCAACTTTACAACAGTTACTTCTGGCAGCTTGATGTGCCTGCAGCACTGGTTCCAGAGGTGTTAGCTTCAATATTCTAGTTGTGTCTTTACTGCAGTCATGTGGCCTGATGAGCTGGAGTGAAGAAGAGGGGAGAAAACATAAGTAGTTAAGAGTTTAAACTACTTTTGAGAGAACAAGTCAAACCCTCAGAAACCCCTGGAGGTTTCCTTGCAGAATCAAAACACACAGTGCTATACTGCACACTGAACAGGTGCTTGGTGTTTCCTCAGTATCTTTCAAACAGTAACAAAGTTCTGTGAAGTGGTTCCTGCATTGTGGTGGTCCCAACCCCTGAATTCTGTGCTGTGACAACAGGAGTTCCCTCAATGGATGGACTTTGCCTTTTGAAAGAAGGCCCTTAACTTGTAGGTGCCTGCACTTAGATCACAAATGAAAGAAAAAGTACATACTTCTAATAGTAATTTAGAATAGGAAGGCTTTGTTAGAGTGGTGATCCCTCATATTGCTTATTATAGTCTTTACTGACTATTTCTCATGTGTTTAATTTCCCATTACATTGCTGTTGTTCATCTGTCCAGGCTGGTGCAGTGTGGGTAAGGTCACAGTAAATCCCTGATAGATGCAGGAGTTGCTGGGTAAGTAATTTTATGTTTCATGTGTTATTTATGCTAGTTCCATGGTTTTTCATAACAGCTGTTTAACTGCATGGTACCCAATGAAATTTGCACCTCAACCAACTACATAGCAATACCTTGAAGAACACCTTGTGAGCCTCTGACACAAGCCTTATCATTCAGGTTGTACCAGCTCAGTAGTGCCAAGTCCAGTGCATGGCTGGATGCTGCTGCCATGAGGCTGCAGGGATAGGCTGTGTGTAATTTACCACCTAAGGTGGGGTGGGACTTCTGTTAACCCTTTCTGTCCTCTCTCCTGAAAA
Organism: Melopsittacus undulatus; assembly: GCF_012275295.1. NCBI lineage: Eukaryota > Metazoa > Chordata > Aves > Psittaciformes > Psittaculidae > Melopsittacus > Melopsittacus undulatus. The sequence continues at coordinate 21,800,759 of NC_047531.1, read as the reverse complement.
ATGGGCAGTCTACACCTGAACAGAAGAAAAACCCTGAGGCTGTAGTTACAAACTGTATTCAACAGCTTGTGTGATCATGGGTGTCCTGGGTTCAGCAGTAGCAGTCATTTTTCTCCTTAGTAGCTGGTGCAGTGCTGTGGTTTTGACTTTCAGCCTGGGACCAATGCTGATAACACCGATGGGTTTAGTTGTTGCTCAGTAATGTTTACTCTGACCAAGGACTTTGTGAGTCTCATGCTCTGCCAGGGAGGAGGGGAAGCTGGGAGGAAGCAGAGACAGGACACCTGACCCAAACTAACCAAACAGGTATTCCATACCACAGCACATCATGCCCACTATATAAACTGGGGGCAGTTACCTGGAAGCGCTAAATTACTGCTCGGGTTGGACTGGGTATCGGTCAGCGGGTGGTGAGTGGTTGTATTCTCTTCCCTTGTTATTTCCTTTATCATTATTGGTGGCAGCAGCAGTGGTTTGTGCTATACCTTAGTTATTAAACTGTTCTTATCTCAACTTGTGGGAGCTACATTCTTTCGATTCTCCTCCCCATCCTTCCAGGAGTGGAGGGAGGAGACGGGGTGAGTGAGTGAATGGCTGCGTGGTAATGAATTACCAGCTGGGCTTAAACCACAACAGTGGGGTTTCCATAGGGGCCATTATCCCAGTGAGGACCTTAAATCAATGGGGCAAGAAACAGAATCCAGAACATGTGGCCAACCTGCACCCACTATTTACTGTCTTCTGCAACCTCAAAGTTAAATAGACTTTTCTCCTTTAAATAAAATAGCTTGAAGGTGTCAAGGAACATTGTGCTGCACATTTAGGAGCTCAGGAACCAGAATAATGAATATTCTAAATTGTAATAAAAACCAGACCCTTTTAGAAATTAACATTGTTGTACTGCCACTAACAAAAGACAACATCAGCATTCATTCACAAATGCAGGAACAAGTCATTTGTCTCTGTTTTACCAGGCTCATTAAAATCTATGTACTCTGATTATTTAAACAATTGGCTGCTTTTGTTTTAAGCAGTAATGGTAAGGCAAAAGCAGTATGTCTCCAAGCTGTGGGGAAGGGTGTTCTTCCAGCACATGCTGAAGAGTGGGAGGGTAAAGTAATCTTTTTAACCTGCTTCAATTTCCTTCCAGCATTAAGTGTTAGGTCTCAGTAGCTCTTTAAAGATGTTTCAGTACTGGCTTCTTGATAATTGCTCTGCAAGAGCCAAAGGAAATGCTTCCAGTGCAATATCTCACAGAAGTACAGTGAGGGGTGACATGCTGTAGGACAGAAGGCAAACTGCAGACCCTGGAATGAGGAACTGTAGGTAAGGAGAGGACAAAGTACTGTTGAAATGTTACATTTGGAAAGGCTTGGAAATTGTCCAAAATGCACAAATGAATAGTTCTAGTCTAGAACTAATGGTTTCTTTAAGGAATACTAATGTCAGGGAAGAAAAAGGAGCCAGAAGAGAGTGCACAATGTAAAAGTATGTAAACAGTGGTTCATGGTTTGCTGGTTGTGATTCTTTCAGATGGGAATGAAGTGTGTCCAAACAATAGCAAAAGCAAGGGAAGGTGAGAAGTACTGGAAATTCAGCATAGGAAGGACAGAAGAGGTGAATAATTAAGAAATACTTCCATGACTGGACTCTTTAAGGAATGATATCCAGCAGCAAGGTTGAATCTGGACGTGGGTATCTGGAGGTACAACTGGTAATGTTCTGACTGGTGGCTGAGGGAGCAGAGCTGCACATGTCATGTTTTGTGCCTTCTCGGTTCTTTTATACAGCAATGTAGGTGATGATGCAGAGAGCAGTCCATGAAACGTGGCCTGTGTGTCAGGTTTTAACATGCTTGGGCCGTTCTTTAATGCCCTGCAGTAAAGTTGGGGTCCCAAAATACACTTTGCTTCAGTAAAAGCTGGAGTATTTGGTTACCTTTTTTGTGAAGGGGATGCTCTTCCTTAATGTGCTTCTAGCACAATGATGCTTAACAGAAGTGCCTGCTTCTGTAAGAGATATGTGTATTCCTAATAATATGTCTGAAGAGCAACAGAACAGATGATCCCAGACAGGTGGTCACCATCACAGTATCTGAGTGCATTTATAGGGCTCACAGCAACCAGAAGAGCAGTTCTGCTAGTGTCGGGGGCAAACAGGAAGCTGAGTTGTCCCTAATAGCAGGGCTTTGTAAGCAATCAGATGGACTGTGTTGACCGTAAGACAAAGCTGTGTTTCAAATGAAAGCCCAAATGCTGCAGCCTTTGTTACTTCACTTGGTCCTGGAGTGAGGGAGGGTGGCCAGGCTGCAGCCCACAGGATGGCCCCACAGGGCAGCGTTGCCTGAGTGAGGGGCAGATAAGTGCTGCCTGTGCACAGCAAGAGTGGGTGCACCAGGGCTGGGCAGAACAGCACCGTGTAGACCCCTGCAGCAGGGTGGGTGGAGGGGAGAAGCACAGAAATATGCTTATTGTCAGCTCTTGGCCATTTGCTGAAAATGCTCTGTGGGAAGTCAAGGGTCTCATGATGTTCCATTCTGCTGCTAACAGCCGTGCCCCGGGGCAGTGAAGGGGACAAAACAGCGAGGACAGAAGGTTAGTGAAAATTTCCCTTTTGGCTTCTCTTAATGAACAAACAACACAGATGGGACAAGTGAGGCAGAAGAAGAAATCCAGTATAAACATTCCTTGTAGAATGCCTCAAATGAAGACATTCTTTGTGTGGAACAGCATAGTGTCCAAAAGGCATTTTCACCTGTATTTTTTCAGGAGAGCACTCTGCAGGCTGGTCAGACAAGGACAGTGACAGTAACTCAGCCCTGTCACACTCCAGGTGTGTATTCCTATCCTTGCAGTAGCTGGCCCTAAGAGGCACCCCAGCAGCCCATGCTGGAAGGGCAGGTGCTGGTGTGGGCACAGCCAGTGCAGCACAATTTGTCTGACCCCTCCAGATTTCTGCAGTCTTGGGGCTGTGCTGGAGTCACCTGCCTTAAGACTTGACCTTTGTCAGATGTATGTGGCCATGTTTAACTTCAGACCCAAGGAATCACTCTTAATATACTAGTGAATAGTGTGCAATTCACTTGCTTGGGCTGTTCACCCATTTTGCTAAAGTCACTACCTGTTTTTAAAAGCAACTTGTTTGCCAGTCTTCGGGCAGATTTCTTCATCCAGTGTAATGCTATCAAGCTTTTATTTCAAATGTGTTGTGCTATGTACTGCTAACTAGGTAATAAGTCATCCCAAATACATTCCCGGTCGATGTTACTATCTTGTTTGTGCTGAAGATGAGTGTAACTGCAGTATCACCCCTTTATACTCCAACACACCCTGAAACTAAGTCTTCAAAATGATTGTTCATAAGCATATGTGGCCTTTATGGTAGTGCCCTGTACATGAACCTCATTTGTGGGTGGAGTCATTGCTACCACCACAGAAAAATCTAGCAAGGGAAAAGGTAAAGTACAGATGTTTTTCAGCAGCAGCTCACTGCACATGGGAAGAAGGACTACAGAAAAGCAGGATCCATTTTGACATCATTGGTTAATAGTAGAAATAAAAATAAATCCATTCCAGGCACATTAATGCTGTTGTTTGTAAGTTGCTGTGTACTCTTGATCCAGATTGCACTGCAGGTCTGCCTGGGGCTAAAGTTAACAAGATCTGATCTGGGCTCAAAGCCAGTCTTTATTGTCCTGCTGCCTGCTGGGAGCAATACCATGGAATAAAAGTCAGTATTGCTTCCACAGCCTGAGAAGAAGTGTTAACAGTTCAAGATAGCTTTCTCTCTGTCATTCTTGGGTGTAGTGTTCACATCACTCTGTGTATATCCAGGCAAGACCAGCACTGCCTTAGTCATAGCACACTTTGGGAGGACTAACATGTAATGAAGGAATCGGCCTTGTGTCCACCATGCCTGGAAATATGGTAGGGAACAGCCTGGTGACAGTTCACATTTGAACTGCACGTTAATGTGCTCTCAGACATTTTCCTTTTGTAAATGATGTTTCAAACATTTTAAGTAAATTACTCAAAGGAACCGACTGGAAGTCAACTCCTACCTCACACAGTACATCCAATTAAAAAACCTCTTGAAGACAATGAAAAGTACATTCTCCTCTCTTTGTTAGTCCCCAGTGAATCAAGCTCATTGTTATGCCCTACAAAGTAAGGTTACATTTTTGATCCTGGGACCCACTGTGCTTCAAAATTGTCTATTTTTGTAATTCCTTGTGCTTCTACTGGGAAAGGAATTCACTTTTCCTAGGTTTTTACACTGAAAGTTTTTCCATTGGACTTGTGGCTGGAAACCTGTAGTAAACCTTGTAATCCATAAGCCTGAGGTAGCAGATTCAGACAGAATTCCAATTAAAATTGATGTCAGCAAGCCTTTCACTGCATGACGGAACAACTCCTTGAGGGATTTCCTGAGGTCAGCTGAAGATAGGGCCTGAACACAAACCAGTCAATTCACTCACGTTAGCAATGCCATTGAAATCTGGGCATTTTCCTAGACAGCGCTGAGCACTCTGTGCTGGAAGATGATGTAATTTAAGCTCTTGAGTAATCTCAGGACCCTCACAGACTATTTGAATGTGCTTTGAGAAGCAAAGGGAAACTGCAGGCCTATTTATTTCAAGAGTTTCAACTTTTTGTTTCCACATCTGTTTTCTGTGCAGCAGGTTAGGGATGTATGCAGAAAGCCTGGCCATATTTGAGGAAGATGCTGACTCAGTGTCCTGTCAGAATGTAGATGCAGACAACCAGTATACATTAAAAGCATGAACAAGCCCTCAGCTTCGGTGCAGTCAGACCTGTGGGGCTGTTGGGTTATTTATTTTAAAGATTGGGAACTGCAAGAACTGGTTAAGAACATGAGAAATTAAAGCATCCCAATTAAAGGTTATCCCAAACACTAACTTTTTAGAAATACCAGTGTACTGTTTGCCTCTGGAAAGCCAAGACCTTACTGAGCAGTTTTTTACAGTGCAGAGACAGGCTCTGTGTAAGGACATATCCAATCCCCATGGACTGCAAAGGAAGGAATCCTGGTACAAGCTCAGGAGGTAATACAATAAAAAAGAAACAGTAATCAGCAAGTGCATAGTCTTTACATTGGTGTGTATTTGCATGCATTAGTGCTGACAACCTTTAAATTACTATCATCAGGTGCTTATCAAATCTCTTTCTCCCCTTTTAACAGAATATTACAGATTTACTGTGAATTTCTGAACAGCTGCCTGCATACACTGTGTCAGGTATGTGTGGTGCAATAATCCATTAACACCTGAGTGATTCCATTAGCACTGATGGGATGAGATGGGAACCTCAGCAATTCTTCCACCTCACTGACACGGCCTTCACTGTCAGTGCCATGGAGGCACACACCTCCCTCTCCCTCACAAAGGAAGAAATTACACCCTGCCCTCTGCAGTGCCTCAAACTGGTCACATCTACTGCCTTTAAAGAAACCGTGTAGCCTGTTTTAACTCATGCCCTGTATTTTAGACTTCGGCGGAGTTATTCCTGTTTCCTATTGTGCAATGCAGAGCAAGGTTTACACAGGCACCTTCTTTCTTTCTTCAGATAACAGCTAGGGTTTTGCAGGTTTAATCATGATAACTGGTGTTGCCACTGTGACATTCCTTTAATAGCTTTTTCCAGTTGCATTTCTTTTACTAATCAAATATGTCTGTGTATTTACCTTACATCTAGATAAGAAAACATAATATAATAGTTGCAATAGGGCATGGGATAATGGTTTTAAGATAAAGAGGGGAAGTTCAGGCTGGATGTGAAGGAAAAGATCTTTACAATGAGGGTGGTGAAGCACTGGAGTAGTTGCCCAGAGAGGTTGTGGATACACTGTCCTTGGAGATGTTCAAGGCCAGGCTGGTTGTGGTTCTGGGCAACCTGACCTAGGTGAAGGTGTTCCTGCTCATTGCAGGGGGGTTGGACTAGGTTACATTTGAAGGTCCCTTCTAATCCAAACTATTCTATGATTCTCTTGCAGACTAGATTTTCCTTTGTGGCTTTAGGATCCTGATGAACAAGTACAGCCCACAGATACTAAACTGAGTATCTGAAGGGCAGCATTGCATTTTTGCAGGTATTACCTGTCTTGCTTGACCTGGCTGGCTTTTACCTGACTTTTTCTTCTAATGTGAAAATGTCATTATATACTAATTTAATTCTGCTTCAGTAAAAGCTTTACTGAATAACCTAAGCTTATAATCTTTTCCCACTAAATATCTGTGCTGTTGTTAGTGTCATGTATGGAGCAGCTTGTGAATCAGCATGAAAGGTACTCATGTGCTGTAATTTTCTGTATCAAAGATAATGAATACATATTTAGTATCTTATAAATGCCTTCCAAAAGTCTGTCGCATCAAAAAATTATTTCAGTTTATCAACCTAATCTGTAATTTTGTCCAAATGTATTTGATATAATTTGTTTCAGATGTAGATTCTGGGGTTCCTGATGTAACGCCTGGTCTTCTCTTTGGCTTCTCAGCAAAATGTATCAGTTGTAAGAAGCTAGAGACTTTTCAGCACTGTGCAGAGCTGGAAAGCCTTCAGTTCCTACCAGAAGGAAATGCTAAGTGACCTGACATACGCATTCAACAGGGTTAGGAAGAAGACACATCCATCCCACAACCCTCCAACTGGGGCAGCATCTGCCCTGATCCTGTTGATGGGCACTAGGTATGGTACCATACACCACATCTTCTCTGCAGTTCCTCCTCAGAGCAGACTACAGAGCCTGTAGTTCCCCCTCAGAGCAGACTACAGAGCCTGTAGTTCCCCATGTCATGTCACTCACCCATTTTAATTGATAGGGATTTTTCAGACTAAATAGAACTTCTTCAGGGTTCAAGCAGTTGTTTAAATTCAAAATTATTCAGATTATTTTTTAATTAGCTCCTTAAATTGTCTGCAGATTTACTGGCTCCCTCAGTGGGTGGTTTTTTCACATGACTAGTTATTTTTTAACAAGTTCTAGTAGAATTATCTCCCCCTTATTGCACTATACTAATTTTATCTTCCTGATACTTTCCAAGGAAAATGCTAATTTAGTGTAACTCCATTTTGTGCATCGTGACTGACAGCTTTCTTTACCTTCCTTGTCCACTATCTGATCTGTTTGGCTGTAGGGGTTTCATCTCTTCCAAGTTTATATCATGAACTTCACCACTTGTCTTTATCCTGCAGACAAAGGGGTTTGACCATTAACTTTAGATTACAGCTTTAGGCATACTTGAAGTTTAGCAGCAGAGGCTTATGTCAAAATCAGTATTATTTCATAATGCAAATTCTGCATTGTGGGAAATCACTCAACCACTCAATCACTGATATTCTCTGTTCTGAGGTAAGTGGCTTAGTACAGCCTAGTCAGTATTGGAGACCTCCACACAATGACTCCTACACTACAGCAGCACCCAGTGAGAGCTTGGCTGGACTGGAGCCCCTTTGTATGAAACGACAGAGAGATGCCAAACATTGCAGACACGTGTGCAGTGGCTCAACCTTACTGATGTATTTCCACTTTTTTAACATAGCTGACTGTATAGGACAATAAAATAAGAGTATCAGGTCTTACAGAACCAGGGCCAGAAACCAGCAGAATATGAAGGTTTGCAGAACTAACAGCACAGGAATTAAAAATGTTTTCCCCAAGGCCAAATCAGTTGCATCTGTACAATTACAAGAAAAGCCTGTTGTGTTTATAGATGGGAATCCAGCTTTTCTGTAGCTGTGTTGCATGTAATTCTACCTTAATAGCTCTTAGGGGTGACATGGCTTACAGAGCAAAATGTTTGCAGCCAGGGCTGGAGGGACATGTTTTGCAGCACTAATACAGCACTGGCACCATAGTAGTTCCCAAGGGTGTATTTTCTTTGCAGATTTGGGCATCTTTCCAGATGTACCGGAGATGTGAAATGCTGCCAGTGTAACATAAGGCTATAGAATAGGTAGAGCTTGGAAGGGGCCTCTGGAGATCATCTAGTCAAACCCTTGCTCTGAGCCCCTCCAGCAGGGTCAGCTTGCTCAGGGCCATGTACAGTTGGGTTTTTGATAGCTTTGAGGTCAGAGAGTCCGCAACTTCCCTGGGCAACTTCTTCTAGTGCTTGACCATTACTGTAATTGGTTTTATTACTCAAGGTGGATAGCCCTAAAATCTAGATAACACAGATGTAGACAGCAAAAATGACAGTCACACTAACAATCCTGCATGGCATTGGCCAGCACTTTGTGTTCCTGGGGAATGAGTTCTGCTTCCTCCTCAGCTCAGACAGGTTTCTTGCCTTTGTTCCACACTAGACCTGAGCTACCAAGCACTGTGGGGGGCTGGGACAGGGCTACTGAGTGGGTTCAAAGGGCTTCACTTTCAGTTTATTGCTTATTTCTAAGCATTGGGCAGTTTGGTTGCAGTGATGGTTCAGACCCAGTCACTGGATATCCTGAGGAAAAGACTACTGGACACGTCCAGATCAGATCTGACTGGGGACACTATGAGTTTGCAAACACTGCTACAGCAGCCAGCAAACCTGACTGACTCAGGACATGCAGGACTGGGCAGGTGGTAGGCAAAGTGTGCATGTTGTGAAGTTGTGAGGAGTCTCATCTGAGCCAGGTTTCAAGCACTTCTGTTAGGGAGCTCACAGGAATGTGGCAGTCATAATGCAGGGTGCAGTGCAGATGCTGCCTACTTTTGCTGGACTTGGGCTGGTTCTGGACATGGGCAAAACCAAGTTTTACTGTGCTGCATAAGATAATATCTGTGACACCAATACTGATTGTTCCTCTTGAGAACTGGCTCTACTTCTCACATGTATTTGGGGTTTGGTTTGGGTTTTTTTGAGAAATGCTGCAAGAATTTTTCTCTTCTCAGCTCTTCAGTCACTTCTAAATCTCTGAGCTGAAATTAAGCCAAAGTATTCATGTATAGACTATAGTCAAAGTCATTCAAAGGGGAAAAGATGATTATGTGTGAGTTCTTGAATAGTAAACCCAGATGATTTTCTAATTTAATTCATACTCATTGTTGCTATGTTATTATTAAAACCAGCTTTTTTATTAACTAGGCAAAGCACTGGTTCTATTAGGAGTTTTCATCCAATTGTGCTCATCCAGAAATACATGTTTTGGCATCCTTGAGAAGATATGCCCACGCCTGGAAATAAGTGCAGGAAATCCCCATTTTTACGCGGCCATTTGCAAACATTAGACAGGAGGTACCACTGAAGATGGTATTCTGATTTTTCATTACATTTTCTGTGGTATTTCCTTCTAACAATGAAGCGTGTCACCAAGTGAAATCTAGACACTCAGTCCCTCCAGTGTAGTCCAGTTTACACTGGAACATCTTAAGGGGTAGGCAGATGCCCAAATGCACACAGCAGCGTCTGCTAAAGGCTGTGCCAGAGGCTGCCTGACCCCCCACGCCCCCCCCAACGCAATGTACAAAAATAACTACCCGTATGAGGCAGGTACATATTAGAAAGTATGCACACATCTGCACATGCGGATGCCATGTTGAGACAATCAACGCCCTTTGCTCCTATGCCTAACAGGCTCAAATCAACTGTTATTGGAGCTCATCCTGTGCAAACAGTCTTATGACAACTGGTAGGGGCAAATCCACCCTCTCCATGGGAATGCAGAGCTCCTTCCAGGAGGGCGCTCCCCTGTAGTGCATTGTGACACTTTGCTTTTTCTTAGCAGGCTCAAGGGCAGAAGCTGTGTTAATCTGCCAACACATATGGCTTTGCAGGGCCTGCACACTGTTTGGTTCTGTGTTTGCTGGAAGTTGTGGTTTGGGACACTAGATCACAGAGACAGCTCATAATTATGTAAAGTCATTGAGTATAGAGACTGAACACAGAGCATATGATAAATCTGACAAACAAGATGAATGTTGCATTCTCATCCATCAGCACTTAAGGAGCAGCAGAACAAGACACAGCATGGTAGGTGGGACTATACTGCCTTGCTGACATGGGATGACCACTGATGGCTCCACAATGTCTGGAGGATCTCATGGCTCTAAGGGAGGTACTCCAGGCTTCCAGGGCCATGATACATGACTGAAGAAATCCATTCAGGTACTGAAGCAAGCTCTCAGCAATTTTACTTTGCAGTTCAGTACATTTAGAAGATTTAGGGTAGGCCTGGCTCATGCATGCAGAACACAAAAGCAAAATGGCACTGGCTTGAAAATCACCTGGATGTCAAGATTGCAAAAGCATGTACATACAGCCATGACTTGCTCCTGTCAGTCTGTAACTGGAAAACTAGACGTGAATATTGTTTTATGGAGCAGAGCCTACGTACTGATAGATCCCTTAATCAGACAGTGTGCCCTCATAAGAACTATGCACTTCAAGCAGGCACCAGAAATTAGGAATGCCATATGTGCATAAATATGTGCCACACCCGATAGTTCAAATGAGTAATTATTTACTGTGCAAATGCATGTGTTGTTTTGTGGATTGTGAGCTGTTGTTAGACATGTTGTACTGATATCTTACAGATTTTAAAGTGCCTTTTTTTTTTTGAGCACTCCTGGGATAAGGGCACTGTTAATCTTTATGGAGTATTTTGTGCCTAATTAATTGTAAGGACTTAGGTAGCTGAGGGCTTTTATTTTCCTTTACAGAATAAAATATCAATTAAAATGTAAATCTCTGAGATTGCTGGCTTGGGGACATGGGAATCCCTATAATTGAACTGTGTAGATTACCCACTGGTTTCAAATACATTAATAATAATATGTTGGCACAGCTGCTCCTTCTCATTTCCTTACAATTAAATGGACAATGTCAGTGTTAAAAACAATGACCTGTATTATTTTTGCAAGTGTATGCAACAGGGTTAGAATAGTTGTGTAGTGAGAACAGCTGACTGATTGTAACAGTTAACAGTCACCATCAGAAAGACTGCAAACTGCATGAACAGAAACTCATGAAAAATGCAGGAGTTTCACTTACCTCCTTGCCTTCCTGCTTCTTTTCCCTTTCACACCTTTACTTGCACATGTGATGCAGAGCTGGCTAGAGACCATCTGGATGAGGACTGTTTCTCCCCTTCATTTGCTTGAGCTGTCCATCTCCCTGAATCATCTTCACTCTGTGGCAGCAGAAATGGAAAGACCACATTCACTCCCTGTTGAGCATTTACAAAGGAATCTTTGCAGGAAAGGGCACGTGCATCTCTCCAGAACCAGACACAGGTCTGACCAATGCTGCAGGGACTGGGGAGCTGTGTACTCATAACCCTGTACAGAATCAAAGACTCACAAGCAAACATGCTGGAAGTTGCTGGGTGATTGTGAACCAGCACTGTTGTCCCTCACCCCAACTCTCCTTATGCCACAAACCTGTGCCGAGTTCTCTGCTCTGTTCCTCCTGCATTTTCTACCTCCTGGAACACGGCCTCTCTTTTGCCTCTGCAGCAGTCTCTCTTCCTGAACTCCCTCCAGGATAACAGCAGTACTGCTGGCAGCATAGCTTACCTTGCAGACCTGGAGCTCAGTGCAGAACCCAGCTAGAATTCCTTAACAAATATGCGAGAGAAGAAAACCCTCTTCTGTATGTCAAGATGTAGGGTTAAAATTTCCCTCTTAACATACCATTTAGTTGAAGGCTGATACACAGAAATAACAAGACTAAGCATAACTGAATGCGCTGAGCAACTGTAAAATTACAACATGACCTTTTTCCTTCATTTTTCATTAAAGAAAATTCTGACATCCTGCAGTGGACGAGACAAAGTGATACACCCGTGGTTACAGCACTTCCCCAGGACATGAGAAATCTGAGCTTTAGGCTCTCTTCAGAGAAGAATTTGAATTGTACTTCTCAGAAAATGCCAACTCATGCTACAAAATAGTCTATAGCAGCAGTATTCTCCATCCGTCCTGCTGAAGTAGTGTCAATGTGCAGCAGAGAGTGCAAGATTAATGGGACCAGGGAGAAGGGACAAGCAACCAGAGACCCTTGTGTAGCACAGTAAGATAAGGGTTCCCAGCAATTTATGAGTCCTAGAAAGTTCTGTTCCGTGTTCCAAATGATATTTATATATTTTAGCTTGTGATGCTCAAACAAGCAGGACTAGCAGCAGAAGTCAGGGCTCTCACCCCTTCACTTGGGGTTTAATGACAAAAAAGACATCACTATCTCATCTGTACTTGTGCATTTGCATCACAAGTTTACTTCAACTTTAAATGCTGCTTGCTACTCTGAACTGAATTATGATGGCCCCCATGTGATATTTAATACTGCTGCTTGGCAGGATGAAGCCTTTACTTTGCAAGCTTCAGAGTGGAGTTTAAAAGAATGTTGCTGATTGCAATCTGTACCCAGCAAAGCAGTTAAGCATGTGCCATGCTTTCTTTTGTCAGAGTTTGGAATTTTGAAGCAAGAGACTAAAACAAGAAACAAGCTGTCTTCTGGCAACAGAAAGATACAAATATAAAGTTATCATCAACTCAATGCTGTCATGGTTTAACCCCAGCCAGCAACTGAGAGTAAAAGTGAGACAGTGAGAAGAGTAAAAGGGAGAAAACTTGTGTGTTGAGATAAAGACACTTGAATAGGTAGAGCAAAAGCAAAGCAAGACAAGGAATTCACTCAATACTTCCATGTTCAGGCAGGTTTTCAGCCATCTCCAGGACAGCAGGGCTCCATCACACATAATGGTTACTTGGGAAGAAGAAAGCCATCACTCCTAATGTCCTCCTCTTCCTCCTTCCCCCAGCTTTTATGCTGAGCATGACACCATATGGGGTGGAATATCCCTTGGGTCAGTTGGGGTCAGCTGTCATGGCTGTGTCCCCTCCCAGCTCCTTGTGCACCCCCAGCCTGCTTGCTGGTGCAGTGGTGTGAGGAGCAGAAAAGGCCTTGGCTCTGTGTAAGCAACGAAAACATCCCTATGTTATCAGCGCTGTTTCCACAGCAAATCCAAAACACAGCCATAGCGGCTACTATGAAGTAAATTAACTCTACCGTGGTGGCTACTATGAAGAAAATTAACTCTACCCCAGAAAAAGCTAACTCTACCCCAGCTACTATGAAGAAAAATTAACTCTACCCTGTACACAACACATCCTCATCTTTAGTCTCCCCTGAAATCAATACAAACTTTCAAAATTAAATTCAAATTCATTTCTAAGATGTTATTTTCTTCATTTTTCCCTTTGGTGTTAGTTTCTGTCCTTCAGTGGGCTCTGTCTGAATGTCTCTTCAGTCTCACACTGGTAAGTTCACCTCCAGGCCCCATGCACTGACATGCCCAGCCTTCCTATTCTGTGCATTTCCTGGCATGAGCAATCTGTTTGCAGCTGCAGTCTCTGCTGCTGAAGCATTTCCGAAAAGTGCCTCACTGTCTTCAGCTGCAGTACTGAGACCCCACAAAATATCCACATTAGGCTCCATACAACCTTTTGGCTTGCACCACTGTAAGCTCTCTTGACTCCGCAGTCAATGCCGTAACGACGTTAGAAGAAAAGCACTAGGTCAATGCTGGAAAAGTCCCACCTGACAGGATACAGTACTCCCTGTTTAATTTTCTTGGTTGTTGTAGATAACTCTTTTGGAAGTCTTTGGGAAATAGTTTTAGCTTTTTGCATATAAAATAGCTTTTAAAATAATTATCATAGTTTATTATGTGTCTGACTTCTCCTCTAGATTGGAGGCCTAAGATGTAACTGATTAACAGTTATGTTTACTGATTAATCAACATACCTCTAAGACTGATAATACCTCAACTGCCTGATGAACAAATGTCTTCACCACTTAGCATTAGAGCACAAGCCCAGAGTTAGAACATGAGTGGAACTGTGACTTTCCATTTATGGACACTGAAATGGTAAGGGACCATCTGTATGAGCTGAATGTTCACCTGCCTGATGGGATTCCCCCCCAGAGTTGTGACAGGACACCTTTCTATCATCTATTGAAGGTCTTGGGTGCCTGGGGAGCTCCCTGCTGTCTGGAAGCTAGCTGGTGTTATTCCAATCTACAAAAGGGTGTGAGGAAAGCCTTTAGGGAACTACAGACTTGTTAGTCCTACCTCAGAGTAGATTATCCAGGGTACGACTGAAAAGCATTTAAAGAATAGTGCAACCACCAGGCACAGTCAATGCGGGTTCACAGAAATCCTGTATAACTAATTTGATATCCTTTTATGTCAAGGTTACCCACCTCCCCAACAAAGGTAAGGCAGCGGATGTAGCTTTTCTGGATTTTTTCAAGGTCTTTGATATTGTCCCTTACAACATCCATCTAGCTGTGGGACAAGCAGGTTTACAATGTGTGGAATGGAAAATGGCTGAAAGGCAGGGCTCAGTAGATTGTAGTGAATGGGGCTACTTCAAGCAGGAGGCCAGTCATCAGCCATGTTCCTCAGGGTTCAATTCTAGGGCCAGTTCTTTTCAAAGTGCTTCTCAATGATCTGGATACAGGAGTTGAGTGCATCACTAGCCAGTTTGCTGGTTATACCAGACTGGGAGGTGCTGTTGACTCTCTTGAGGGACAGGAGGCCTTGAAGAGGCATCTAGATAGACTGAAGCATTGGAGCGTGTTTAACAGGATGAAATTTGACAAGTTGAAATGCTGGATTCTGCACCTAGGATGCAGTAATACTGTGCACAAGTGTAAACTGGGAGAGGAGTAGCCAGGGATCAGCCCTGCAGAAAGGGATCTGGAGTGCTGGTCAGCAGCAGTCTCAGTAGGAGTCAGCAGTGTGCCCTGGGAACCAAGAGGGCAAACCACATCCTGGGGTGCATCAAACACAAAATAACCAGCAGACCAAAAGAGGCAATTATCCCATTGTATTCATTGTTGAGGCAGCCTCACTTTGAGTGCTGTGTGCAGTGCTGGTCAGGGCAACAAAGCTGGTGAATGGGCTGAACGGAATGTCCTGTGGAGGGACTGAAGACTGTGGGCTTGTCCAGTTCAGAAAAAAGGAGGCTCAGACCTTGTTGCTCTCAGCAGCTTCCTGAGGAGGGGAAGTGAGAAGGGAGGTGCTGATCTCTTCTTCCTGGTATCCAGTGATAGGACGTGGGAATGGCTCAGAACCACACCAGGGGAAGTTCAGACTGGGCTTTATAAAGCATTTCTTTACCAAGAGAGTGGTCAAACACCAGAACAGGCTTCCTAGAGAGGTAGCCGATGCCTCACACCCATCAGTGTTTAAAAAGCAATGCCTTTAGTAACATGTTTTTAACTTTTGGTCAGCCCTGAAGGAGCCAGGCAGTTGGACTAGATGATCATTCAAAGTTAAATAGTCTATTCTATTCTAAGTAACCCCAGAAGAGATCTATTTGCAAGGAGACATGCGTTGCAAAAAAAAAATAGTTCACCAATGTCAGCAACAGTATCACATCTTACTGTTAAGAGTCATTTTTTCTTAACAAGGGAGCATAGAACCTCCTCTTTACTGCCAAAGCCTTATCACCATGCCAGCAGTGATTGCCAGTTGCCACTTTTCACTATCCTCTGGCATCTGACTTCACTTTACTGCCAAAACTCTAACCTCAGTGCCAAGACCCATTGTCACAGCTCGCTGCCATCTGCCAGTTCCCTTTGCCAACCCTACACAGTCTCGCCTCACTGGGTGCATCTGAAAGGCATGACTGCTCTCACCAAAGGAAGGGTGCTGCTCATGCAGGCAGACAGCAGTACTTGCAGAGTTGTGGCAGCACTAACTGCAGACCTAACCAAGTAAGAGCAGCTGGGCAACCATGGAAGTAACTGGTCTGTGTGAAGACCACACTGCTGCCACACCACCGCTCAGTGAAGGATGCCATTCCCAAGGAGGGCTGATGGGGTAGAGGCTGCATGGATGACAGTCATAGCCTTGGCTGAAGGCAAGAACTCAGAGGGTCTCCTGGGGGCTCGGTAAATAAGAAAACATTGAAAAAATATTGTAACCTGTGGAGACAGTGTTCTCACAGGAGAATGGATATTTGGGACATGAGTTCTGAATAACTCTGAAAGATACAGCAAGGCCGTGAGAGGCCCGAGGAAGCCTAAGCAAGCAAGATAAGAAGAAGCTGGGATTCACTGAGTTATGAGAACTGTGGACTGTTGGCAAGTGTTCGAGGTCAAGTTCTCACACCTGTGCTTAACCAATTATGTGTTAGTCACTAAGGGTCTTCAAGACAAGTATCCAATCATGATATGCCAAATTGCTGTAGGTGTGTGTAAGCAATAGTATATAAGGAGTTAATGCTTTGCAATAAATGGCTTTTTGTCTGATCATATTGATCTCTGACTGAGTCCATTCTGCGGCAGTAACCAATGGTGACCTTCGTATACTTTGGAAGATCAGGAAAAATGGCCTAAAAATGGAATTCTGAACTATAATACATTGTTGCAATTAATGTTGTTTTGAGGCCGCAAAGAGAATGGCATGAAGTAATGTATGCAGATATGTTTTTCACTTTAAGAAACCACATGGAGTAACAGACACAATGCAAAATTAATATAGCCCTGCCAGATCCCTTAATTTTGGCTTTGGAAAAAGACAGGGAAAAACTGAAAGTTAAGATGAAGAGATGTTGTTCAGTCTGTGATATCGGGGAAAGATGTTTAAAGTTAAAAAACAGTAAGATAGGTTGGAAATTATATATCACAGGTACCTCCGAGAAGAGCACCCTCTGCATCTGTCCTACCTGATATTGATAAAGAGCAAGAGATTGCTGTCACTGGCAAAAAGCGGCAGATGCACATTCCAAGTTAAGGGTTAAACCAGCAGTGCTGTTGCAGAGGCATCTGCAGCCCCTGCAGAGCAGGGTGAGCAACTGTGAGAAGAAAAAAAAAGGAAAACCAAGGGGGAAAGGAGGGGAGCTCTCGGAGCTCCTGTGTTTGAGCGTGGGATGGGTGCTGGGGCAGGCAAACAAGTGGGAACAGACATGTGCACGGACGGGACTGAGGGGTTGTTGAATAAATGTGGACAGGAGTGAAGGAAGAAGCAAGGAGAGGGTATAGGAATCGGGAACAGGTAGAAAAGAAAAAGCTGGGTTGTGCTATAGCCGTGGTTGCTTTGAAACTGAGGGAGGTAGTGCCATGATGTCGCTCCAGTGACTGAATTGGAACCAGACTGACAGGGACCTGGGGAATCTACCGTAGCAGATCCACTGGTTAAATTAGAACTAGGGACTAGAGGAAATAAAGATAAATTTTAGTGGATAGAGGAGCAACTTAATTCAGTGTTAAATCTGAAAGAAAAGAATTTTTTACAGATATGGGAGCTACTGGCCGCCAAGGAAAAGAGAAAAAAAAAACACCAAAAAAGAAAAACCAATCCCCAAAAAAACCCAAAACCAAACAACCCAAGGCATTCTTTCTGAAACCCTTAAAGTACAAATTTTTATTCATGCCAAATTCTCTAAAATCTTTATTAGGGTGAGAAGCAACTTTTAAAGAAGGCAAAATGGAATTTAAGTTAAAAACAATCAGTTAATTTCAGTTTGGAGTTTATTTCTAATTCAGCAGAAAAGCAAACTGGAGCATAGGAAGTTCAATGTGAACAACAGAAGGAACTTCTTTACTGTAAGAGTGACAGAGCACTGGAACAGGTTGCCCAGGGAGGTTGTGGAGTCTCCTATGTTGGAGATATTCAAGGCCTGCCTGGACAAGTTCCTGTGTGATGTACTCTAGATTACCCTGCTCTTGCAGGGGGGTTGGACTAGATGATCTTTTGAGGTCCCTTCCAACCCTCGGGATTCTGTGATTCTGTGAAATGCCCCACACTTTCGGTCTTCTGCTCCTCAGCAGTGTTATCAGGGAAACTGCATCTTTTCCATAAAGACAATCTGGAGGACTGCATGACAGATTCATAGCAGTGTAACTGACACTAAAACCACCAGATTAAAAGGCAGCAATTCCCAAGTGATTATGAACTGACAAGGACAAGGAGAGCTCTCAGTCACCCTTGAGGAAATGCCAAAGCTAGAACAAGCTGTAATAGACAGTAAGTGGGATTCGTGTGTAAGCTCTGGACACCTACAATGTGGAAATGATTCATCACATTTTGAAGGGGACCTCTGCATTTAGTCACATGAATTGCACCATTACATTTAGTTATTCCTCCTCCTACATGATTCAGGAATAGTGCTCTGCAGTGTTTAGCTCAGATGCTCTCATGTTCAAAGAGATAAATCTCACCCTACATCTAGATGCTTAGAAGCAAATTCTGAATGCTACAGGTCAGAATTTGCAATTAATCTCTCACTTCTACTCATTTGCTTTTAAATTTCTGAACTTGCAGAACTTCAGAAAACAAGGTTTTAAAAAGCCACACACACTTTCCCTTCAGGAATCAATATATTTGGTATGATAACACCAAACTGTCTAAAAATAATACTCCTTTTTTGATCTTTTGTTAGAATTCATTAGAATACATACACATGACTTTCCACTTTGATCTGTAAATCAATTTCTGACCCTACCAGCAGCTTGTGAAATATTTATTAGCACAGGATTTTTATCACAGCCTGATCACTGTCTAGATTACCCAGCAGCATACATGCCAGCATGTTATTACTGAGAAACTTGGCTACAGTGTTTGTCCGTAAATTATGACAGTAATTTTCCATGTCCCACTCTCTGCCCTACTACAGGTTTCTATTTACTCACGTTTTGGTCTGACAGCACTACTCCATCTTGACTGTCTCTTTGGCTTGCTACAGACATAACAGTGCCAAGCGAGATTACAAAATCGATATGATTAAATCAAATAATGGCATTATACTGAAGTAAGCTTCAAAAGAGAAATATAAATTAGTCGTGGATATAATTTAATTTAAAAATAGAGTGTCTGATTTATTATTTCTTTATGCCAGTAGGACTTCATGCACACTAAATGTGGAACTAGATATAATTTAGGGGAAGATGCAACAGATGTCTACAAAAGCGTATGCATCATGGAAAACATGGACAGGGATTGATCCAAATACCTTCCCATAACTAAGGCACATAAAATTAAATTCTGTTTGAAACAAACAATGCATGGTGGTTTTTATACAGCAGATTGCAAGCCTGTGGAATTCCTTAACAAAACTGGCTGTCGAGGCCAGAAATTTGCACAGTCCCAACAGGAGACCAGAAAAAATACTCTGAGAGGAAACCTTTTGGGGCTTATTACACAGTCACAAGCTCAGGAAATTCCCCAAACATATTTGGAAGCTGGGACAGTGTTAGGGAAAAGGCATCAACAGAGGTTGCCTCATGAAAACATGAGGTAGCATCCAGAGTAAGCACCTAGATAACAGACATGGCAAGGGCTTAGGCAGGGGAAGGTAGGAGAAATACCATGGGAAGCCTGCAAAAACAAAAAAGTAAGCAGCTTGTTTTGAATTAAGTAACTGGATGGGCAAAAGACAGTATTCAGAAAGGAGAAGACAAAGTGAGAATTAGTGAACTGGTCTTTCAGCAACATTCTCAATGCACAGGACAAGATCATCGACAGCAGAGAAAAGCATGGTGAAATGATTATGATGATGTAAGTCTGGGCAAAAGCTGTACAATCAGTTGTACTGCTAGTCTACTAGCAATGGACCATTACTGTAGTCCATCTTGCTCAGCATCACCCCTTGGGTAACAGCAGTAACTGGTGCACATGGAGTTTCAGTTGTCTGTTGTTGGAATGGAAAGACAGACCCTACAGAGGGTGAGGAGCAAAGGAAAATTAAACGAGTGACGGTGACAGCTTAAGGTTTCATCTCTCCTGCCTTCTCATTCTCAGTGCTCTTCAGGAGCATGTGGCACTGACAGCTTGCATTTGCTGCCAGGGATCCTCCATAAGGGTTGTTGCCCATCCCTCTTGCCTTGCTCATTACACCCCTGCCTGGATGGAAGGACCCCTGCCAAGAGATATTATTTAAAGCTTGCACCCAACATTTAAATCTGATTAACAACTAGCACCACCACATTGTTCACAGCAACTGGAGAAACTTCAAGGCAAAAACGAAAATCTCTGCCTTACTCATGCAGCATTGCAGATGACAACTGCAAATCCTTGAGAGAAATGTCAGCAACATTGTTTAAGCATATCTCTGGTTTTCATCTAAGTACTGCTAAATATAAAGTCCATAAACAACTTGAGAAGGAGGAACTGTGACCCAGAGCTTTTGTCTGAATGCCATAACTGCTAACTGTGATGCAGCACTGTCCTCCTTTGGTGCTGTGTGGTCCAGCTTTTGCCTGAACAGTGCTCCATTCCCAGCTTGCTCCAGAGATGGACAGCAAGGTCTGGTCATCCCTGTGAAGATACAGGCCTGAACCCCATTAGGCTGAGGCAAGCTGAAAGCTGTCTTCTGCACTTCTGGCATAAAACTCCTTTGGCTGTTTTATCAGGTGTGACTAACCCCACATGAGCATTAACGAGCAAGCATCTGCAAGGGCTTCTCATGGCAGCACCTACATCCTGAGGTGTCCTCGTGTTCCAGACCTTCAGGGCACAGCACGCCGGGGTGAGGGTCTACGGTCCCCTCACAACCCACTGCGCTGCGGGAGGCGCCGCCGGACCCGGGCCGGAGCTCCACGTGCGTGCTGCGGGAGAAGGGGGAGAGGGGAGGGAGAGGAGAGAGAGAGGGGAGAGAAGGGAGCTGGGGCCTGCTCCTGCCGGGCTCCTCCGTGCCCGCGGACCCCTTGTCCCCACGCCCGCCCCAGCGCCCCTCAAACGAGCACCAACGGCCGCGGCTCCCCGCGAGCCGAGCTGGCGCATGCTCGCTGCCTCCTGCGGGAAGCGGGCGCCGCCGCCGCCCGGGGCAGCGGCCGCACGGGGTAGGCTCGTGTGTGTGTGCGCCCGTACCGTTGCCGCCTGCTGCGGCTACTCCCGCCTCAGGGGGCTACAGCCGTTCGCTTTAACACCTCACAGGACCTCTCCGTTCCCGCAGTTCATTCCGGTGCTCCTCCTCCTGCCCAAGACTGCTGCAAGCCCCTTCTTGAATTGCTCTGCACGTTACAGCCGCTCGGTGCGGGCGGCACTTCCATGCAAGCGCCACCCGCCCGCGGCAATACCAAGCATCAACACATCACTCGCCTCCCGTTCCGAATTCGGAGCGGTTTTGTTACTCGCGGAGGTGCAGGGACCCTTTTTGCGGCAGGAAGGTCCAGTGTAAGTTTATTCGCGGCTTCCGCTGTTATTTACAAGCCATCGGGTTTGCTCACCATCCCCTGGGAACCGCGCGAGCCGAAGTTGACAGGTAAATGCTCTCTTCCTTGTCTGCAGCACTTCAGGAGAGGCAGCTCCAGTCTGCCTTGTTGCATGGCTGCTCCGCCGCCTTTGTACTGCATGAACTGCAGAGCGGAGGCAGCGTTTAATGGCAGAGCTGTCACCGTGCAGCTCTTGTTGCCCGCCTCTCGTGACATTTCTCAGCGCAGCTCTGGGGAGAGGGAGGCTGCCTTGCCCTGCCCGGCTGCTGGCATTGCGGGTGCCCGGCTGCATCGCTGTGCCGGCCCGTTTGCACCCTTCTCCCTGGGCGAGGGGTTTTCGGGGGTGGCCCGCGGGGCTGCCGGTCCGGCCACGGTGCCGCTGCGGCAGAGGGTCCAGCCGCGCCCCCACCGTTACCGCTATCACCGCTCTCGGTGCTGTCTCCGTAGGCCGGTGGGCGCCGCCCGCAACCAGCCCTCCGCAGCGCGCCGCCCGTCCCCGGGGAGGCCCGGCGGCGTGAGGCCGCCCGCCGCTACTGCTTATGCAACACATCATCGATAACCACCCCGACATGGCCACCGCGCTGCTGGCAGGCGAGAAGCTGAAGGAGCTCATCCTGCCGGGGCAGCAGGATGACAAGGCGGGCGCGCTGGCGGCTTTGCTCATCCAGCTGAAGCTGGAGCTGCCCTTCGACCGCGTGGTCACCATCGGCACCGTCCTCATCCCCATCCTCCTCGTCACGCTCGTCTTCACCAAGAACTTCGCCGGTAAGGGTGGCGGGACAGCGTCCGCAGGCGGGGCGGGCAGGGCCGTGTCTCACGGCCGCAGAGCGGGAGCGCTGGTGCTCGGAGCATGGCTGCCACCCCTCGCCCTGGCAGGCAGGGGCAGCAGCGTCGAGGCGGGCAGCCACTCCCTAACGGTCACCCGTGCAGGGGCGGCGGCCTGACCCCTCACCTTGACGGGGGGGTGAGTGCCTCTCCCCGCCGGTGGGGAGGGGACCCCTCTGCCCCGCTCGGCCTGTAGGCCCTGGTCAGTGGCCTGCAGGCAACAGCGCGCAAGGGGGTGCCCGCTGCTGGCAGGGGGCACAGGTGCGGTGTTCCACTACTTGAGTTGGATCCAGGACCAGGCCTGAGCTGGACCCTGGCTGACTTCAAGCACTTGTCCTGACGTTAATTCTGGTGTGTACATCATGTCTACATCAACTGGCCTTCTAGGGAAAGAGAAGGAATGATTTCATGGAGAGTGGTACGATGTGTGGAGACACATGCACACTGCTTTGCCATGTTGTGGTAGTGGAAATCACTGATGTCTGTTCTTGTTAAGCACATACAGCCAGGTTTGATTGCCCATCACCATTGGTGTGGATTCCTTCCAGTCTAGGAAGGTCAAGTTTTGGTGAGCCTTGAAGATTACTGACCCAGTGAACTGTTATGACACCTTTTGGGCCATTAGCGCGTATGTAAACATTGTTTAATGTTGTGAAATTTAAGCTTGATGAGTGCAGCTGCCAGCATGACTGCTTTTAAGGGCCTCTGAAGCTCCATACTGAAGATTGACATTAAATTATTTGCACTTTCATACACACTGGCATTCTGTAGCTTGTAAGGTTAGTAAAAACTGGCTTTATTCAATCAGTATAAACATACCAGAATCAGGTTCTTGCTTTGCACACTGCTTTGGAATTGACTTCCAACGCTTAATGTCCTTAATATTTGTTTTCATTATGAGATAAGGTTAAATCACTTAGAAGAATAACTGCTTACAAATGGAGTCTTAAGATTTTCCTTAATTATAGTTAAAGCTTTTTCAGTCTACCTCAGTTTTTAAACTGTTATGTAGTTTTTATACATGCTATATACTGTTATATAGATTTTATATAGTTATATCGCTCAAGATCTTCACTACAGTTAATGGCCATCCAGATGAACATTTTTGGGGTGGTCATCTGGAGCTATCTCAGAGAGACCATATTTTCAGGGCATGCTAACCTTGCTGAACATCCGAAAGCTCTATCTTCATAGTGACTGAAAGGCAGGATTCAAGGTCACCACTGAGGAATTCCTCTGTAGAATACAAAAGGTTTGGGATGCCTTCCTTGGTTTGGTTTGTAGAGAAGTAAACTTAATGCAAAAGCAATTCTACAGAAGATCGCAAGAGCACATACTTACATATGTGCTTCCATACTGTGTGAGACGTACTGGTTTTAACTTCAGTAGGCCTAAAGATGACCTTTGGTGCAGAAAAGGTAATGCCCCTTCCTGTGTGTTCCTTAAGTAGTGCACGTTTCCTAGCAGAAGCCCTTTGATGACTCACTGCCTATGCAGATAGCAGTAACTTGCTCCATATGAACAAGTCCTCTGGAACTGTAGATTGCGGAGGATGCCTCAAGTCTAAGAGATTCAGATTTATACAAGGTCCACACATGCACATGGAAGAGAGGGGGGTCTACTGAATTTGCTTGCATCTGCCTATACTTCTGCAATTTAATTTATTCTGTGCTGTGGAACACTCTTCTCTAAGATGACAGGAGAATCATTTGCGTCTACCTAGGGACCATGGATGCAGATTGAATCCAGTAAGGTCTAGAGCAGTAACCTGTTGTGTCCTGCCCGAGCAAAGCTTACAAGACAACACAGAAAACACCATACGTCTTTGGAAAAATACAGGATAACACTTTTCTTTCATATGATGTTATGTGTTTGTTCAGATGGGTAGTTTGTTCAGATGCAGTTAGAAAAGTAAAATGAGAAAAAAATAACAATACAGAACAATGTAATAGAAACACCGTTAAGAGTCTGAAGAAAAGAAATAAATTCTTTTTTAGGGTGTGGAGTTAAAGAATTCAGGGTTAGTGGATTCAGTTATGTTTCCACAGTGTTCAAGAGCAAAACTTCCATTATTTTCATGTGTCCTGAATCAGATGTTACTCTGTTAGCAAAACAGTACTTGCTCAGACTTCTTTGTGAAGTCAAGCTTGTCCATAGACATTGACGCTTGTCCAGGTGGACACATGCTTACTACTGATTCTGCTGTTTGTGTTATATTTCATCCATGCACTGCCACTTGAAAAAAAAATAAATAACATAATTTGCTTGCTTTGGATACTGTCCCTGTGTGCAATTTAAATAATAGGTATGAAAGTACTAACTTTTGTGACAAAATTGAGTAAGGATCCCACTGCCCCTTGGTAGTGAATATCATAGTAGCTTCCCAAACTTTGCTTTGGGCCTTTGTGTGCTGAATCTTTCCATTATTCCTCATTCTGTTAATGACATGCAGTGCAAAAAGCTGTCATCATGTAACTAAACTGAGAACCACCCCCTTTTCCAGGGTCTGTACCATCTTATTTAATCACTGCTGGTAAAGGTCATGGAACAGTGGTGTGTGCACTGCAGACATAAAAGTGTAGTTATCAAAAAAGCAGTGGTTTCTCACAGACCTTTTGCTGAGAATTGGAAGAATCTGCATGATGTGTGCATGGAGGAGATAAGAGCATCTTATCTCTCTGATCTACCTTTGAGTTTAAGTGTGTGGGATCAAGTGTAGCTTAAAGCATAACACTAAGCCTTCTGGAGCCATAGGTTGTGATGAAGCATGTATGGAGGCAGAGTTCAACCCCACAACACAACACAAAGCGTGTTAATTGTCAATTTACATCTTATAAATAATCCTTAAATATTATTATGTGTGTAGCATAACATATTGTATCCTGTGGTTTGCCTGCAGGTGAAGATAAAGTTAATTATGTTGATTTAGCGCCAAGGGCAAAGTTGTTGTTTGGGTTAATGCATTTAACTATTCATGTGATTTGTTTGTCCTCCTACTGGAGTGATCTTCACTTTAGTTTTGAAAAATTAAATGACAAATTACTGTTTAGTAGCATACAGGGCAAGACTTAATTTTTTAGCAGGTACTATGCCGATTTTCTGGATAAATCACTTAATGTCTTACAAAAGGCTTTGAATTAGGTATTATGCTTTTCTTCTATTACATATTACATGGATCATAGAATTGTAGACTGGTTTGGGTTGGGAGGGACCTTAAAGCTCATCTAGTTCCAGCCTCCTGCCATGGGCAGGGACACCTTGTGGTAGAATAAAGGTTGCTCCAAGCCCCATCCAGCCTGGCTTGAACACTTCCAGGGATGTGGCATCCACACCTGCTCTGAGCAACCTGTGCCAGTGCCTCACCATCCTCACATGGAATAACTTCTTCCTAATATCTAATCTAAATCTATCCGTTTTCAGTTTAAAAGATTTTGCCCTTTGTCTTGTCCCTATAGGCCCTGATGAAAAGTGTCTCTCTTTCTTAAAAGCCCCCTTTAAAGACTGAAAGTCTGCTGTAAGGTCTCACAGAGCTGAATAGCTCCACCTTTATCAGCCTGCCTTCACAGGAGAGGTGCTCCCTCCCTCTGACCATCTTTGCGGCCTCCTCTGGACTCACTTAAGCAGGAAGTTGTACTGAGATCTCCAGAGCTGATGCAGTACTTCAGCTGATGCAGTACTTGTGAGACTAGGGGTCTCACAAGAGCAGAGAGGGCCTCTCAGCCCGCTGGCCATGCTCCTTGTTATGCAGCCTGGATGCTTAGTATCCTTACAGTCTGACTTGATGCAAAAAAATAGGCTGTCATCCTTGGCTAGCTTTTGCCCTATAAATTAATTTTTAACATAACCAAAATTTACTGGAAGATAAAGTTTTGTTCCCAGACTTCACTAATAGATGGCAGTGCATTTGGGGTGAAATTGAGGGAAGGCATAGGGCACACACATGGCTAGTATGTGTTCCTGAGAGTTAAATTCAGGCTGCAAAGGAGTCTGTAAGAGTTTTGTTACTGATTTCAGTAGGAACAGGACTTCACTGTTACAGCCAAAGTGAGATGCAGTTCTTGCCCTGGCCCTTCTGCAAAGAAATACAGCCTTTCTTTGCATTTCCTAAGCTTTCTCTCATCAGAGAAAAGAAAGTCACTCAACTAACCTCTTAGATTATGATTACCGAGTCTCCAAATTGTCAAATGTTTTTCAAGCAAACCAGTGATGCCAGAAAGAGCACCGCTAGAAAGCTAATTAAAAAAAATCCATGTGCTGTATTTATACTGGGCATAAGATTATAATGAAGTCATTTAGGAGCAATAGTCAGCCAGGCCACCAAAGAAAGCCTACATGAGCACTCACAAAAGAAAAATGAATACTGTTTCCCGTTCTAAAACTCCCCATGGACAGACTTCATATAAAACCCAGACATCCCGTAGTTAGGGGCCAGTGTATGTTGACCTTAAGGATAATAAGGAAAGTTTTGGAGACATGTGCCTCTGACCCAGTGAGTGGATCTGTGTTTAATTGGTTTTCTGTGTTTAATTGGTTTTCTGGAGTCATAGGGCTCTCAGCACTTGTGAAGATGCCTACAGAAAGCAACATAGGCTACAGGAAACCTCTCTTATGTCAGTGTCCTCGTTAGGAATAAGAATGTGTGCAGTTGGTAGTCCCAAGGGAACTTACTTCAGTTTGCTTTGATTTTGTTTGGAAATGGCTACTTTAAATATAGCATTTTTAAATCATTTATTTAAATATGAATACCAGTGTATTTGAATTTCTGTCAGAATAGTGACAACCCCCATCACACCCAGTATATTCTTTGACATTTTCTAGAACACTCATGCACATGTATATGCAGTGCTTTGCAAAGGTCCATGCTTGTATTTGACTCGTTATAGGTTTGATTTCCCATACCTGAAGATCCATAAGCCTGTCTTTTCCCTAGCAGCTTGAACACTTAGTTATTCCTGTGCAAAATGGAAGTAAAATGCAACCGGTATGAATGTAGAGTTTAGATTTGGTAGTACAGCACTGTCCCAGTGCAGGAATAAATTACTAAATGAGGTACTGGCTGGTGGAGAAGCAAACTGCAAGCCTGGAGGTATAGGTTGTGATTTCTATACTTCCATTTTACCTGCATTGGAGCCTGATGGGTTGTTTCCTTTTCTATGATAAAGGTTTGATTGTGGGTTTTTTACTTATTTATTTTTAAAGAAAGTATTTTAAATGTTTCCTTGTTGAAGCAGACTAGCCTTAGACTAATATTTAGTGAAAAAATGGTAAACCACCAAACTTTAATTAAATGTTAGTAGGTAAGGCTCCAAGATATGTAGTTCTAGTCCAGCTAGGTGTGTTCAGCAGTTGGTTTTAGTTATGATGTTTCAGTATCATCTGTCAAGGCATAGTTAGTCTGGGGTGATATGGATCTGGATAAAAAGGGATTAGTCGTTTAATATACCACCTTTTCATTTTCACTTCCTTATTAAAATGTACAGAATGGGGAGCATTAGACTACAGTATTAATTACCAGTTTGAAGTGTGTCTGTTTGATGTTCCATGTGGTTTTAATTTTTTCCTCTGTTCTCCTTGTTTTAACAATGGAAATAGTACACAGAAACCACATCCACAAGTACGATGCTGCTGGGTCAGCAAGTGCTGTATTCTGGCCTCTGCAACTGGCAGTGATGCTGCTGGCAGTGAGTGGCAACCTTTTGTAGCAAAGCATCTGGTGGCATGTGCTGAACTTCTAAGACACTGTTCTACAATAGAGTAGATGAAGAGATACTTGGTTTTCATGAAGTGCTGCTTAGTTTGTATCATTTAATGTTTTTATTAAGTAAATGGTTTAAATATTCCAGTTCAGTGTTGTATTTTGTTCAGAAGCAATATCTGTTGGAGGGTCTTTGTGTAAGGGACCAGAGAGTGGTGGTCCCCAAAGGAAAATACATTGCTGTTTCTGTTTTGTGTTATCTTCAACTTATTGAAATAATTTGATTTCCAAACTTTCAAAAGCTTTAGGACTGATGTGGTCAATTACAGGGATTGCTAAGTCATATCCCTCTTGTTTAGTGCCTCACGCTTTGTATTCACAGCAAATTATTCTTTCCATATTGCAATCATGTTTGCTTTTCTCTCAGAAGCTGTTAAATACCAATACTTTATTGAAATAAAGCAAAACGATTATCCAGTTGATTTTTCTATTTTAGTCAAAAGCTAAGCTTTGGCATCAATTTTTTTCTAGGTTTATAAAATAATGCCTACAAAATCCCCCCAAAATTGTTCATAAATACTGTATTTCTATGTCTCTTAGCAGTTACGTAGCTCAGCCTCTACCACCCTTCTGCTAGAAAATTCTCATGAGGAATTAATGGAAGGAAACAGTAAGTTAAGTGACTGAAGGGTCAGTTCAAGTTTTGGTGGTTTATTTTCTGATTTGTAATTATTTGCATAAGTCATGTTTACTTTACTGTGTAATACAGTATATGCTTGAGTTCAATGTCTTTTTATGCATTTCAGCAAACAGTATGTTTAAAATAGTGTATATTGAAGATTTCTGTATTATGAGGTGGAGTTTTATTTTGTATTGCTGGTCCACTTTCATAATTTATATTTTTGTTTCAAGTTGTGAGCAGGATATTTACATATGTTTACTTAGGTGACTTATCTGATAGATGGCATTTGATCTAACTTTCCAGTTTTTCTCTTCAACTGTATTTAAAGCCACATACAGTAAGAAAGTGAAGATTATATTTTTCCAAGTGATTATTGTTGGTGTTAAGAGTACAGGGACAGGTTGTTTTATGTGCATTACAACACCAGTGCATAAACAGCAGCAAAAAAAGAATGTAAGGAGTGTCTCGGTACCACTTGTGTTTAAGTGCTTTCAAATCATATGTTTTTAAAAGGAATGAAATAGTACAGGCAACCAAAGGCTGGCTTCAGTTCAGCTGCTGGCTCTTCGCACTGCCAATGAAGATTTTCCCAAAAGGGGAAGGGCAGTTCACACGCAAACATGAGGTGTGCACAAGATGTGCAAACTGGTTCTCACATAACTCAGAAAACTCTGAGTTTTGCTCATTTAGAGATCTGCAGTTACACATCTGAATGTTAAATAAAAAGGTATTCTTGAGGTAATGCATGAGCATTTGTAATCAATTTATGCATTTCACATATATAATCAATTCCACTGCAGGTCCTAGCTGCTACAGATGCTTTTCTGCATGAAATCTATTTCTCAAGCTTCACTGACACATATGCATCATCTTTTTTTCATGTGGAACATTGATGACCCTGTAGGCACTGTTAACCCCTTCATCTTCAAGTGTCATATATGTGAAAAGGTCCAAAATGTGGATGAGGTTTAGGTTATCACATGCTTTCAGATAACTTCAACAATTTGAACAGATGGTAAAAAACATTTTTGTTGATTCATTCGCATTTGTCAAGAGCAAACCTTGTGAATAAATAAATATAAGTAGGTCTGAGACTGTTTTTCAAAGCTACCCTGAAGTATTTGAGGCTTTTTTTGTTGTCCCTAAACTAGCTAGAAATTATGCATCCATGATCTAGAAGAAATCACAGCTAGTATTGTTTCTTAGAGCTGTAAAATTCTTCAAGAAGAATCTGCACCATCACAGAGTTCCTTGGGTTCTGCCAGTATCAAAAATGACTGCAGTGGGCACCTCCAGTACGTATACACATTTAATTGCAAAAGACTAGTAATCCTGCAGTAAACTGGCATGGTTCTTACAGAGGTTCCCTTTGTTTCACATGATAGAGGATTTATTCTAAAAAAAAACAACACTGAAGTCAGTGCAGATATTTACGTTATTGGGGATTTTGACCTAGGCATGTATTATACTCTTGCATTTGAACTGGGAAATACAGCAGTTCACTGTGATAGGAAGGTTTGGGGGTTTGTTTGCTTTCCTTTACTAGCACCATGCCTGTTGTGCAGATTCGAAGTTACCAGAGCAGTGACACAGCCAGGTCCTGGGATGCATAGGGTGTTTTTTACAGCTTAGAGCTCAGTGACTGTGTCTGGAGAATTTTAGTTACATGCTGAAGTAGTTGTTTCATCATTTTGAAGTTGATGTATCTTACCTTTTGTGAGATCCAGGACCTGTTCAGGGAGGCAGTGGACTAGCCATCTCTGTTTCCTCAATACTATATTGTTAGCATAATATTGTTACCTAATGAGCTAACTGTTGGTGGTTTTATTCTTTTTTTCTGGATGCTGTGTTTATGCCAAAATACAAGCCATCTTTTTCATTTCTAGTCATTAAGTAACAATGATGCAATAGGACAAACCTGCTGGTTCCTGTTGCTTCTGTGTTTGTATTTTGTGCCTGACTCTTGACTTAAGAAGCCACCCTTGTCTGTGTATCATCAGTTTTGTTGGATTTTCACAATTCATTTCATTTTGGCACCTACATGTTCTTACAGTTTACTTTAGGTGTTATGTAATCTACATTATCATCGTGTCTGCGTTCTTGTGCAGTTGCTCTGGGGTTCCATCTCTACAGGGGAATTTTTTAATTACCCCAAAATGTTGTTTTAATGTTTGGAAAGCGTTAAAACTCTTACTTTCACACATTATTTCTCCTATGCAGAAGATCTGTAGATCACTAAAATTCCACTCACCTCCTCATGTAAGTGCTAAATTTAGAAGTATTATACTCAGATCTCTTTTGTAGAACTGTCTGCATGGATGAATTTTATAAATTGTATTTTGATGAATACATTCGTTTAAATTCACCTCTAACCTTCCCTCAAATCTTAACATAATACAAAGCAACATTACAATATAGGAACACACCTCTATGTACAAATACAAGCATTGCCATATCTTTTCAGGTGTTTTCTGTGTTCTCACAGAGCTCTTGTGAGCACAGGAAGAAATGCTTCTAATAATGTTAGGCAGTACAGTCACTATAAAATAAGCTCTTTTTCCAGTGACGTTATCACCATTCTGCACAGCCATCAGCATTGGATGGTAACTCATTATTGAGGAACCATTCCTCTACAGGAGAAGCACCCTAAGGGGTTTCATTTAGGTATTTCTGCGCCTTCTGCATACCAGTTGCCATTTCTGGAATAACTTCTCCAACAGGCTTCAAAATATCAGCCATGTAGGAGTAGGTATCTTTCTCTCCTGAATAACCTGGCCAGGTGTTACAAGTCTTTAAGCCTCAGATTGCTGGTAAGTGAACCTCAACATACCAGCCAATTTTAGAAGAGCAAATGTTTATTACATACAGGGAATATGGTTCTGTAAATATAGATATACACTAAGAAAGTGTGTTATTAATTTATTGATTCTGCAGATCCAAAATATGTAGTTAACACAGTGGACCTGCAAAGAAAATGTCCCAAATTGTACATACTGGGACACCTGCTGTTGCCCTTACACTGCAGTTACCCCTGTGAGTAACCCATTACCTGTCAGTCTTTAAAACTGCTTATCTACATCTCGCCCATTTTTACTAATTCTTGTAGAGGACAGGCCAGTAAAACTTGCTAGCAACAGTGGTTTCCTGACTCATTTCTTCAGGGACTTTCTTTTCAAGATATTTTTCTTAAACAGGACAAGTGATTTCAGAGAATGGGCAAAAAAGGCTGTACCTTACCTTGTTGATCATGGAGAAATTTGTACCTTAGAAAGACTTCATGGGCGTGGAACCTATATTCAGATTTGGAAAGAATATTCCCTAAGAAAGAAGGTAAAGGTATTGTCTTTTTGTTTTGCTAAAGTAATAGTTAGCTTGCTAAGTTAAGGTTTAGTTTGATGAATGTTTTCTTATTCATATGAGTAAACTTGGTGAGTTAAATAGGATTGTATGACTACAGTTGATACACAAAAGTAATTTCAGGAGTCCATCCTCATGCTGTACTAATTTCTAACCTTTAAATGCTCTTTAAATGAAGTAGTTGAAGTAAACTAGTTAAATTATGAGAAGTTTTCCTTTAGCTGTGAATTAATTTGAGTATTAGCCAGCATTTGTTAAAATCACATTCAAAGCAGAGTGTTATGTATTCCTTGTAGACTGTGTCTGAGATGGAAAACCTTTATACTGTTCAGGTAATATTATAATTCCTTAGATTACATATTCAACTTCAGTAACGTGGATGGTTTTTGTTCTTTTTTTTTTTTTCCAGAGAGAAGAGGATCCAGGACATTTATTCTTTTCCATTTAAAAAATGCTGAAAAACGACTAAATAAATTATTTCTGATTCTCAAAATAAACAGTTTGATACTTGCTTTCTTATGCAATCCTTTTAGTAGCCATGATGAATGAGGCATGTCTGATTGCTTACACATATGTGACACAATGTAAAGAGAGCAGTATTATAAGGACTACCCTTGTCAAGTACTGGCATTTATTGCTGAATTCAGGGTGTTTGTCATTTATCTTAGCTGATAGAAACTTGTGTTCTGGCATCTGATGGCCAGGGAGATTCAGAGATTCTACCTAAGCACTGAATTTCTTCTGAGAGTCAAGTGGAGAGACTGTACAGGGAGTGCTTCAGAGAACTTGGCTGGAATTCCATCTTTTCTTCTGAGGCAGGTTGAGCACCAGCATGAGGATGATTTAGCAGCCCTCTTCAAGAGGACTGAAAGCCGACTGGTAGGAGGCACTAGGCCCATGGTGGTTCTGTAGTGTGTTTAACTCAGTGAGTATACTTCTCAGTGTACTTACCTGATACTTAATTCAGATCTCCAGCATGAGGGTTTAGGCACTTGCCCAGGAGCTGGGATATCCAGCCTGCTCAGCAGCTTCTAAGCACCACTTCTCCTGCCTGTACCCAATGCAGGGTTATGGTGGTCAAGCTGAATGCTTACTTCTAGATGCTTGCAGAATTTTTGGCACAAGAGGCATACTTACCTTTGTCTGGTGTAGCAAGCACAAGAATTCTTTTTTTTCTTTTTTGGATCCCTTTTTTTCTTTTTTTTCTGTCAGCTGTTATAAAATTGTTCTGTTCCTTCTGCATTACTGAATTACTGCACTAGAATGCTGAAATCATGCAATTCAGTTGGAAGATTAATAAGGTGTGATTTCTTTTTCCAGAGTAAATTCTAAATGCTGGGTGTCACAAGAGACATAGTTTATTATCATGGTTTATATTTTGCTTTGGGTGAATATACTTTATTTCACTGGGAATATGGTAGGTGTGAAAAGTCACTTGCCCTTTTATATAGGGATATATACTGTTTATTACAAATATTTTCCTTTCTTACTTGTTAATGTCTGCCAACAGCATTGTAAAAGTGTTGTTCATATTTATTTAAATAATTTTGCTCATAATAAAATTTTACAAGCTTGCTCCCCCTACAGCATCAGTTCTTCAAAGAGAGATGCACATGCCAAATTTTATGCAGTGTAAGAAATCGCATTGCCTTTAAAGAAACTGCCCAATGCATGAAGTCACTTAAGTCCTTTTAGGAGCAGGTCTAATTTTTGCAGTGTTGAATACTAAGAGATTGGCATTTTTACCTTTATTTTTGGAGGGGCAATTCACTCATTTTCCCAGGAAGACTTGTTAAAACTTTACTTCGCAGAGATAATGGAGTGATACATATCTACAGCTTCACAGTGTATTCTTAAGGGTCTCATTTCTGTGTACTGAACATCAGCTCCCTTTTTCTTTTTCAAAGCTTTTTTATATGTATAGATAGGCAAAACACACACCTCCTTGGTGAACTGTGCTGATGATACCTCTTCCTTCGACTGAGATGAAATACTGAGGCCTGAGCTCTAGCCACTTGTGCTTCGATGATAGCCTTCTAGCCATACTTTACCTAACATGTTCGGAGTGCAACCAGCCATTGCGTTTGGTTTTGGAGATGTCTGTTTCTCAATAGTGTAAAAAATCACACTTGTATGAATCAGCCATGCTCGCTAGACATGACCTAAAGAAAAGTTCGCCTTGAGGACAATCAAGCATTGGAGAATGTTGCACAGCTTGTATAATCCCCATATTTGGAGGTTTGCAGACTGACAAAGCCCTAATAAGCTGGTCTGAACATAATCGTGGCCCTGCTTTGAGCTCTGATGTGTGAATCAGTAACTTCTGAGGTTCCTTCCAGTGTTTCCCTGAGTCTGTATTGGAGATAATTTCAGGGAATGGCCTAGAACAGCAGTTACCATGTTTTTCCATTGGTAACTCCATTTCCACATCTGAGATTCACTTTTGTAGTGGGAAAGTTCACAGGGGTTCCAACCTCAAGCCGCAGCTCTCCAGCCCCTTGCTTGAGGAATTTCAGAACTTAGCAGTGCTGTACCTCATGTTAAGTTAAGCAAGAGATTTTTTTTTACCTAATGTATTTTCATGCCTAGCACTTGCATCCTGAGAAATCATTTTCAGTTCAGGGCCTCTTGAAGAGTGCAAGGTGAATGGATACTGAAGTATATAGAGACTGTGGAACCACTGAAAGGAGGTGGCTGACCTTGGACTGGGAACAGTAGAAATGGGAGCCTGTGCCTGGAGAAAGCCCACAAGCATTTCTTGGAGCCTTTGCTAAAAGGCAGCAGACTGCAGCTTCTAGCTTCCATGCTTTGCCTTCATTCCTTCATTCCATACCATCTGGATTCTTTCTGAAGAGTTTTTTCAGCACAACCCCTTCCTTTCTCTATCTCTCTACCTTGGCTATCATCTCACAACCATGCACTCTTTAATTCCCCTAAAGTATGCCTTTTATACCACAGTACCTCCTGCAAGTACTTTTTCTCCATTTAAGTAGTGCTTAAACTGATGGGATGAGATGGTACAGAATGGAGCATGTGAAAAAACTTAGCTGACAAGGGATTTTAATTTTTCAAGTGGCATAACACAATCAATTATATGGTGATTCAACTAAGTAATTCTGTATTGATTACTTAATCTTCTTTGCATGTCCAAAAAATTCAATGAGATCTCTCTCATACCTTACCTATGAGAATAGTTTTGTGGACTTCTAAAAGCTACTAATATGCATAGATGAGCAGGATAAAATGTATTTATGTACAGCTGTTGAAAACTTCTAATGCAGTGCTCCTGTGATCATCTAATAGTATTGAAAAAGGGGAAGCTAAGCTTCTTAGTATGCGTCTTTATACTCAAGTCAGTATAAGATAAAGTATAATATACTTTATAACATTATATATAACTTTATAATATATTAACATCAAAGACTTTTTCCAATGTAGTAATTATTTCTTCACAGCATTAGCATGGGGTACTTAGTCTATTAAAAATTAGGCAAAAAGAACATTTCCTGTCTTCTCCATGGTCTTGGACCATTTCCTAGATGCATGAGCTTCCTAAAGCTGATGCTATGCTTTGTGAGTGAAGTCGTATGCTGAGAAGCTTAAGCTAAATCTCCTGTAGGAATAACTTTACCAACATTAGTGGCATACACTGACCATGAGTATGGCTCAAACATGTTAGAAATACCATTTGAATAAAACTGCGTTGTAACTCCATGCCCACACTTCAATCAGTTATCAGAAGTCCCACTGACTTCAGAGGATTGAGTTTCATCTGAAGGGTCTTGAGATTTACATCGCATATCATGAAAATCATGTCAATTTAATAAATATGCAAAGAAAATACTAGACTAGCACCAAGAACATAACATTGAATAAGAATGGGACACTATGTTCATCCATCCCAATAAATTAGAGATCTCTCACAACTTACCAAACAATGGGAATAGATAAAAACATTTAAGAGAGGAAAAGCAAACAAATCCATGCAAAATTTCAGCTGCTTTCTCTACTTTGCTGGGCAGTCTCATTTTTGAAGTAGTCTCTAATGAAGCTATTCAGTCTAAACTCAAGCTGCAAAGCTCTTCAGTCTTTTTTCACTGAAGCAGTGGCAATGGATAAGAGTGTAGAGTTAGTCTCCAAGTGATCTGTCTAACGTAAATGTAAATCTTAAGACATTTTGGTTTCCTTCCTTTTGTAATTTATAAAAATAAATATATATTTGATTGTTGTTATATATGTGCAATTTTGTCAGAAGTCAGCTTTCAGGTCGCAGTGAAAAGAACTGAAGAGAACTATTTACACTTCATTCAATAGTAGCAACTGATACCTGAATCCAGAAATAATCCTTATGGATTAATTGTATGAATACTTGTTGCTGTCTTCCCAAGCATTCATGGTGTTGTGAACTAGGAGAAAGGAACACGTGTATGTCACAGGAAACTAGGTTTCATATTTGCAGGTTCTACTGAACTTAGGGGCACCTGGTTCAAAATATTTCTGCTTATGAGAAACATGCCACTCTGCCTTTTCCCCCCACCCTCCCCCATGGGACCATTTTCATATAGGAATCTACTTTGTCTCCTGGGGAATCATACAGTAGCTTTTTGATAGTAGAAGTTTAATTTTTTGTATGTATCCTTTCATGGATCTGGTCAGGAGTGCATGGAATTAGCAAACCCAAGAGTCAGTGAGCATTTATCTTGTAACACATGGCTGTAAACACACAGAAATAACCTAAACTTTAACACTAGAGTGCTTTAAGCTCTCCTCTGAGATTGGAGTTAGATCATTTCAAAGTAGTCATGAAAAGTGATTTTAAAGAAATTGCAGGGCTGACTCACTGCACATGCTGTCTTGGGTAGTATCATCTGTTCTACCGACTCTGCTTAAATTGGTTGTATTTTTAGAAAAGAATCCTCACTGAATCACTTTCAATAAAAAGAAAAAAGTGCAGTCCTCAGCATGTAGATCTCTGCAGGTCCCAGAAGAGGTTTACACTTCAACAGTTTGCCAAAGAACTAGGAAATGCTTTTGATTTCCTTGCATTAGAGAAGTAGTTGATCAAGTAAGGAGTCCTCTGTTAAGCCAAAGGACTGGGCAGTTTTGCGTGCCTATTAGTTTTTTAATTATTTATTGTTATCAAACAACATAATTTTTTATTACTTCTCTTCATGGTTTGTGTTATTAAGGAAACAGTACCACAGTTCTGTTCTTGATCTATTTTGAGCTGTTCTTGATCTTGGTCCAAACTGTAGAACTGGAGCAAACTTAGCATTCTTGACTAGCTCTCAATTCAAGAGAGCATGCCTTCTTCCTAGGGTCTCATTTTAGGAAGTTTTTTTAAGGTATATCACAACGCTGTAAAATATAATCCCTTTGTTCTACATGCCAGAACATGAAAATACTGTCCTTCTCTTTGAAGAGGGTGATTTGATAATGGTCGTTGTTCTTTGGGCAATTAATACTGTTCTAGCTTTCATAAGTTTTTCTATGTTAATTTCTTATATTGCTAGAAAAATGTAATTGTATTAGAACATAATTTATCTACTCAGTCAAGACAAAAGCCCTTTTAGACCAATATCCTGGTTCTGATGATAGCAAAAAGCAAATGATTAGGAAGGAGTGTTAAAATAGACATGCATATGGTGTTACTTCCTTTGATAAACCCTTCCACCCTCCAGCAGCTCTAGGCTTCAACATGTCCTGAGAGAAATATTGCATCACTATCTGTGTATTTAATAATCCTTGCTGTACTTTCTATTCTACTTGTCTGGTTGCTTTCTTGATCCACAGTATTTGTTTCTTCCATAATACTGTATGATATCAAGTTCCACCATTTAAGTGCACACTCTGTAAAAAACAATGTTACAGTTTCAAATGCAGAAACAAATTTTCATAGTGATAAATACAGTTAACATTTCAGATTCTGTCCTGGTCAGTCACACTCGAATTCAAGAGTGGTAGCTGGGAAGGCTACAGTTGACTAAATGCTTGCATGTCTTTAAGTTTCATTTTTTTCTACCATATGCAATGAGTAGACTTTGTTAGTGAGGATTAAGAACATTGCCTTCAGCTACATCTAACTTTTTTCTATTTAGAAGAATATTTAGCTGGGATGAACCTTAAATTTCACCTGGATGAGTCTTTCAGCATTTGCACATAATATCCTCAGCTACTCTGTAGTGGATATCTGTTCTTCAGCTTCACATAGTTTGAGTCATGGTTGCTTAGGATATTGTTCTCAGAGATGTAATTAAACCAGAATATGTATTTCTTGCTGACATTTATAGCTCGGGTTCATCCTAAAATTACCAGGTAAATAGTTTTGCCTGGGGGTTTGTGAAGACATGCAGGCTGAGCTATCTAATAGGCATGGAGGGCTTATCGGTCATGTAAAGATGCAGTAAAATAAAATTGATGTAATTCAAAATGTTTATTTTCCAGAGCTCCTTTTGTAGGTTAAATGCACAGCAGTGACTTTTCTCTCTGTTATACAGAGGAGCCAATATACTGTTATACACCACACAACTTCACCCGCGATCAAGCCTTGTATGCCAGAGGATATTGTTGGACAGAATTAAAAGATGCCTTGCCAGGAGTTGATGCCAGCCACTGGCCCTCCTTGTTTGAGCATAAGTTCCTACCTTATGCACTGCTGGCTTTTGCTGGGATAATGTACATTCCAGCTCTGGGCTGGGAATTTCTGGCCTCTACCCGACTGACTTCAGAGCTTAATTTTTTGCTTCAGGAGATTGATAACTGCTACCACCGTGCAGCTGAAGGGCGGGCACCAAAAATAGAGAAACAGATTCAGTCCAAAGGCCCAGGGATCACAGAGAGAGAGAAGAGGGAAATCATTGAGAACGCAGAGAAGGAAAAAAGCCCTGAACAGAACTTGTTTGAGAAATACCTGGAAAGAAGAGGACGAAGCAACTTCTTGGCTAAGCTTTATCTTGCGAGACATTTGTTCATCATCTTCTTAAGTATCATACCAATTACATATTTATCCACCTACTATGCTACACAGAAGCAAAATGAATTTACATGTGCACTAGGAGAGCCTCCAGATAAAACGAGCAGCTCCAAATTGCACATCAGAGTGAACTGCAAACTGCCATCTGTCCAGCTCCAGCGAATTATTGCTGGTGTAGATATCGTTCTCCTCTGCTTCATGAACTTGATAATCCTTATCAACTTAATTCACCTCTTCATATTTCGCAAGTCTAACTTCATATTTGATAAACTGAACAAAGTTGGAATAAAGACCAAGAAACAGTGGCAGAAGTCCCAGTTTTGTGATATCAACATTTTGGCCATGTTTTGCAATGAAAATCGGGACCACATAAAATCATTGAACCGTCTGGATTTTATTACAAATGAAAGTGATCTGATGTATGACAATGTGGTACGCCAGCTGCTTGCAGCATTGGCCCAGTCCAATCATGATGCCACCCCAACCATGCGTGATTCAGGGATCCAAACGATAGACCCAAGCATTGATCCAGCAGACATTGATGCTAATGAGCAGCTCATCATTAAGAGGCCAAGGAAGAAGATGAAATGGATCCCAACTACCAATCCTCTTCCTCAGCCATTCAAGGAACAGTTAGCCATTATGAAAATTGAAAACCATAAACCTGAAAAGCCGAAGCCTGTGCGGAGAAAAACAGCAACAGACAGCCTTATAGCTCCTTTGTTAGAGTCTGCTGCAAAAACCTCACAGCAATCATCCACTCATAAAACCGAGCCTAATGCCATGCCAAGCACAAGCAGTGAAAAAAAACACACACGGCACTTTTCCTTGGATGTTCATCCATATATACTCAGTAGCAAAAAACCCAAGCCAGAGATTCAAGCCATCCCCTCAATGCCTACATCCAAAAGCCAAGAGAGTGGATTTTTAAACCAGGAAGAAAATGTCGTAGTACACGTTACCTCCTCTCTCAAAGGTACAGTATGCTGTAATGCCCGTACCACCTCCATAGACTATAGTTTGCATAGTGATCTTCAGGAACAAAAAGTTTATCTGAACTGTTTGACCTATCTTGCTAGATTTTTGGATAGCTAATAATATTAGGGCTTGCAGGCCTTAGAGCTAGAGGTTTTCTCTCTTGAACAGCTATATGAAGGATAAAGATTATTAGGGCTAGAGCCAGAAACAGCAGATAATTTTTCAAATGTAAGCAGATTCTCACAATGTGGTCATGCCTTGCCAAGGAAAGGAGGAAAGTTTGGCCTCCATGATGACATTCCTGCTCCACCAGCACCCGGCATGTTTCAAACATGCCTTATTTTCAAGTTGTGTGGAAACTGCCATGGTAGATGACCAGTACTCTGACCAGGAATAGACACTTAGGAGTGTGTGACGAACTGTGCTAATGGCAGTTTAAGCTGCCTGTAGAAAAAAAATCTCTTTAACTACCAGTTCCTAGGGGTTGACATATGATTGTCACGTGGGAAATCACAACTCAGTTCATTGTTACTGTTCTTCACACAAGAGATGTTTTAAATTGTCCTTTGTCTCATGTGAGCCGGAGGATGGATGGTCTGAAGTGTGAATGCTGGTCAGGGATTCAGGAATTCTACCATTGCCTTCCTATATGGTCTCACAGGAGATGCTGTTTGTATGCCTCAATTTCCTCCATGTGTCTTGAAAATCCTGTCCCTTTCTTACCATAAAGGAGTGTTTCCAATATATCAGTAATCGTTAGACACTTGAGTGATGAGGAAAGCCATGTGAGCATTAAGAAAAGTGATAGACCAGTAGATAAACTGATAGACAGGTGGGTAGGTAGGTAGGTAGATAGAGATGATAGATAGATAGATAGATAGATAGATAGATAGATAGATAGATAATCTTGTTTATTTTTGCAAGCTACTGACATAAGAAAGAAGCATTATACAGTTGAAGTTATAGAAGGATTTGTATGTACTTAAAGCAATGGCTCTCATCTCATTACAAGCTAAGACCTCCCTCTGGGCTCCGACAGACTGACAGCTACCGTCACCCCACTGCCCATCAAAGAAGTGATTTGAGGTATAAAAGTTTCTGTCACTTCCAAATCCCTACACTCCTTAGAACCCTCCAAGTTCCCAATGTGCATGTGAGCTATTCTCCAGCATTCCTTATCCAGTCACCTGCTCTGATTACAACTCCCCAAAACTACTGGGGTTTTCTGGACTCAATTACTTTTCATCTAAATTAGTGCTTGAATATTCTAAGGGCAAAATATAATTACTGCAGTTTTGGGGCTCTGTTACTCCCCATTCCCATTAAAAGTTTTCAGCTTTGCTTTTGAGTTAGACCCATATTGCAGTCCATCAGGTAAGGCAGACTCATGATTTCTGGAAAGCGACATCAGTTAATGCCAAATTACAAAGTTCTTTCTAAAGACAAGTGGCTTACAGTGTGTAACCACTAGTTTTTCCCATTGAAAAGATCAGTGGTTTTGTATTCTATCTTGTGGATTTCAACAGTCATTTATCAAAACATTAAATCATAACATTTATAACCTGAAACACCTGCCAGACTGTAGAGGAGAATAAAAACACTTTTCAGTTGTTTTTTGTTCATTTTATGAAAATACCATTCACATAAGGAAGCATGAGCATGCATAAAAAAGAGCGAGATTTACAAAACCCATTTGTTGTTTGTCCTATTTCCCGGAGTTTCCAACCCCATTGTTTTGACTCAGTCTTGTTGGATTTCTCGAAGGGTCCCAGAAACATTAATTTTGGGATCCACTCCTGCTCCCACTGAAATCAGTGGCAAAACTGCCAAAGACTTTTACTGGTTCAGAACACTCCTCTCTAATGGACTGGAAGGGTGAAAGAGATAACCTGTTTTTTAACTGTCCATTTTGTTTTCTTTTAGACACCCCTCATCCTGCAAAAGAGATCCTATACTCATCTGAAACATGCAGAACTGTGCCTGCTGCTGGGGCTTTTGTCCACAACCATATAGCCACCACCGCTGCTGCATCGAGTATGACTTTGAACCAAGTCAAGGCAGAGCCAACTCCTGCACTGAACTGCAACCCAGCCCACCCTTTGCTGCACATCAACACGCTGTACGAGGATCACGAGGAGGAAGTTTCAAACATAATAGACAATGGTATTCACTCACCAACTGACACCGGGGAAATTCTCTCCATCCCTACCCCAAAGCAGATAAGGTTGGCAACATTTGATGAACCAATGGCAATTGTGAGCTCAGTGGAGTACTGAGGACCATGGGCTGCACAGCTCTGCCCTCAGTGCCAGGGCCAAGACCACTGCAGTGCGGACCATGGTCCCCCA
This sequence comes from Melopsittacus undulatus, assembly GCF_012275295.1. Lineage (NCBI taxonomy): Eukaryota > Metazoa > Chordata > Aves > Psittaciformes > Psittaculidae > Melopsittacus > Melopsittacus undulatus. The sequence continues at coordinate 21,758,738 of NC_047531.1, read as the reverse complement.
ACGATGCAATTCACTGCATGAGCATGGAGAGTTTTCACACAGACTGTAGCTTTTGGTAATAACACCAGAAGGTTTTCCAGGTTCACATCATGAGCACTGTCAGTCATTTGCAAAATAGGATAAAGAAAATCTGGTGGAAACAGACCTTTAACACCAAGATAACCGTTAGCTCTAAAATATAGCTTCCTGATTTAAATGGGGTTTAGCACAATTTATGAACATTAAGAGTCTGATGGAATACTACAGTAATTTTAGTGAGTGTTTAAATTCTTTGTGTTTAGAATCACTGACTAAAGTTAAAACTTGGAGGTGAGGTTATACTGTTTTGATGGCAGCAGTTAAATACGAGTTTCTTTCTAAGCAGAGAGGATTTTCTTTTTGATTCAGGATTATGAAATGTTATATGCAAACAAAATTTTTGTTTCTTTCTTTAGCTCACTGCTGTTGGGCTTGATGGAGACCTAGCTGAAAGGGCCTTACTACCACCAGCATTTAAGTGCAGACAGATTGATAGACTCGATCTCTTGCATGTATAAATGAAAACACCTGAGGTGTGCTCTGCCCTTTACCTAGCTTATATGTTTGATGGAAGATGATGAAATGAAGAGTTTATTTTTTTAAATATATTTTACCATAGGAAGAATTACTTTAATAACTTTTCAAACCAGGTGTTGATTTTAACAAAATACTTAGAAGCAAATCATTGTAGCTGCTTATTTTTTCTTAGTCTATTTATGAACCAGGTTAGAAACTTTCACGGGTGCTTCATTGATACAAAAAAACAATGACAAAAGGCTGTATTTTGTAAGGAAAGGTGATTACAAAATGTCTTACAAAATATGAAACCAGCAAGACTGTTTTCAAATAACACACAGGTAAAGAAGTGTATGAATTCAGATCTGCAGACTTGGCTAGTCCTTGATTCAGCAAACACTTAAGGCCATGGATGGCAGTGAAACAACTCATCCATCTAAAGCTAAGCACACACTGAAATGTCTTTGCTGGATCTGGGCTCTAGTGCAGGCAGAAAATAACCCTGCAGTATGTGCTATTACTCTGATTCAATATTTGCCGTCCTTGGCTCAAAGCACATCTTCATGCCCATCTTCCTATAACTACGGTATGTGTGATTTAATAGAAAACTCTAAGATAACTAAAACATCTATTAAAAGTGCATCATGCAATAATTGTTCTCAGCAAAATTATAGTGAAACAAAAAGTGACTGTGTTAAAATAATATTCCTAGCTGCATTCAGAATTATGGACTATGTGTGTTTGCTTCAAAACTATGTATAATGGTAGAAAAAATATGCAGCGCAAATAAGGGACTGAAACCTTCAATTTATTTTTAATTTATTACCTCAGACATGGATATAATATACCAATATTTAATGAAAATAGCACTGAAAATAAATACCTGTTATTCTGAATAGTTTAATGTGTACTACTTCTTAGCTTAGTTATGTGCAAGTGGGATTTTACTATAAGCAGTAGGTGGGATAGGCAAAGCCACCATTCCCCCCTGCATTACTTCACTTATTCCCTCTCTTTTGGCCTGAACAGACAAATACCACAAAGGCAGCAAGCCAGAGGACAGGTACTGCAGCTGGGGTGGGGCACCGGGGACATCTGAAGGACCTGGCTGTAACAGGTTGCTAATGTCTTGGTGCAGGATGGCATGGAGCTGATGGAGGACATGGAGCTTGGTCCACGGCAGCTGGGCAGTGATGGCTGAACCGCTCCTGCTGGCTTGTCTCCTTCCTGCTCGGGGGACATCGATGTCCCCCAACAGCCTGCACCAGAGCTGTCTGCATGAGACAGCATGAGATGAGCAAAGATCTGAACAGCTCATGCACTGCCTGTGGCTCCAGGGCCGTAGGTTGGTCACCCCTCTGCTAACCCCCCTGCCAACCCCCCTGAGCACAAGCTGCAGGGTGTCTGGCACCATTGCCTGCGTGACTGACAAACTGAGGTGGCTTTAAATAACAGCTCTGTGCCTGTGTAGCCAGGGCCTCATTCTGCCCCAGGCACAGGAGGAAGCTTTCTGCAGCTAGGCAGCCTGGGAGTGGAGGTCACCAGTGATGGACTGCAGGCAAGGTCTCTGCCTCACCTACTGGGAAACTGCCATCCATCGAGAGACACCTGACAGCAATGACTTGTGACGACTTCAGAGGTGAGCCAAATGCCCTGCTGCATCCTATTCATTTAGATGTATGCTGTAGTTAGAATTATTTTTTTGGGCAAATTAATAGTTCAGTACTTGTTAAAAAAAAAAAACAAACAATAAATAATTAGAAAAAGTACAGAAAATCACCTTAAGAAAATCAGAAACCTGTTAGTAAAAGCAGGGTGAAAGAAAAGGACCCTGAGGCCATATTTAAAGAGATGTAACGATCTTATGCCACTGTATTTTCAATTGCCAGAAGGCAGCAGGATGAAGTTCTTCCCGAGTGCAGCAGCTCAACTGACAATGTTACAAATGCAAGGGGAAATCCTTGGGGTGGCCTGTTTGCTGTTCACTTGGTATCACACATTGAGCACTATGTCAACCACACAGTTCTGAGCTAAAATGATATACCAATATACATACATACCAATGTTGGGCACAGCACACTATGTCTAAAAATTAAGGATCCAAACTGTGTAATACGTTGAAAATAGCAGCATTCAATTTTTAGAGGGGTTTTCATTATGTGGAAAAAGCAGGTCTGGCTTCTCAGGCAGGAATATGTACAGAACTAATGAAGGTGCTGTTTCCTAGGAAGGGCTGCCCACTATGGTACACATCATCCCTGTTCATTCAAGAGCAGGACTCAAGTCTGTCTGGATGCACCATTGTGTGATATGGCTGGTTAACTGATTTAGGATCTGTTGGTGCCTTTGTCAAAATCAGTAGACTTGACTGGACCAATGTACAGAAAGAAAGGAAAGCTTTCCTCATGTAGTTTTCCTCATCCCTGGGCAAGTTAAACTCAGAGAATACACACTTTAACTCGCCTTTACCTGTTGTGTTACAGGACCATTGCACCACCCTTTCACAAGGCGAAGGCTGCAGATGTCAGGCACCCAGTTCTGCATGTTAACAGGTTAACTGCTTCCTAAGGGCAGGATGGTGGCTCAGACGCGGTATTTCACTCACCATGCAAGCAGTGACTGCAGCTTAGTCTTGGCTGGAGTAGGTAACTGATGCAGGCACATAGCAAACGCCACCTTGCCGAACTGAAAGCGAAATGTTAGTGGCCTACCCACTGAGAGGAATTTACCTAAACTGAATGATCAAAGATGAGACAGAATGAGACACAGCCTCATTTTTAAATGTCTCTTTAGCCTGAATTGCACTAGCATCTCCATCTGCCTTGTTTCTGCCTAATGGTTTCAGCTTGACAGATTAGATGATTCATAGTCTCCAAAGCTGCTTTCCCATTTGCTTCACTGGGAAAAGGACCACATGTTGAGAGAACACAGAACCCTCTTTCTTCAGGGTACTCTTATTCAGAGTACAGTTGACAACCAAACAGGAGAGACAAGCCTGTCAGAAGCATCTTTTGAGTTAAATTTAGGCTGTCCAAACCCAGCAGGAGATCAGCCATTTCTGTCTCACAGCCAGCTAGAGAAGTGCTTCTGTGAGGGTTTTTTAAGGGCAATGCTTTTTAGTACTGATGTTGCTAACTTTTAGCTGTACTGAGTAAATGTCCACATACACACACACACAGATTTATATATACCAACTGTATACCTACAAATTCTATCTATATCACATGTAAGCACATATCTGTTGCATAGAAATATTAATCTCTATTTCGTTTTGTAAACAAGACATATTTAGTCATTTCTTTTAATTTCCCATTGTCATGCAGTAGGCCCAACCCAGCAACATGTTATGCATCTTTCTGCCTCCACCAGGGTTTTCTGGTGCTCAGAACGCTGCTGAGGATGCTCTGTTCCCTGCAGAGTTAGGTGTGCTGGGTGGGTTATATTTTGATATTGACAGTGAGTCAACCCCTGATACTGGAGCCTTTTTCTGTAGAGTGCATCCTATGAATCCTTGGCACAAAAACAGAGGACAGAATTTGTGCTGGGGATGCGGTTTATGTAGCTGACAGCTCTTTTGCACATCCAAAACTGGAGGTACAAAGCCAGTGTTGGACACTGAGGCAAGAAAAGCAGAGCTGGGGCTCCTCTCACTTGTTCCTGGTTACCAGCAAGCAGGTTATCTGACCGTTAAGAGTACAGCAGGGATGGTGCTCGCAGGATCTATATCTGTAAGAAAGAAGTGCTGCACTGAGAGTATTTCATCTCTAGCTTTAAGAAAGCTTGTCACTGCCTTTTCAGACTTGCATCAGAGGGAGCACTGATGAAAAACTAAGTTTGAGAACACGAGCGGAGGCTCCAAAACAAGTGAAAACTGAAGACAGCCTTAAACACACTTGACCTAGTGCTGCATAGGGGAGAATTCTTCCCCTCATATCACAGTCCTAGAAGAGTACTAATAGCAGTAATGAAAACCCAGCTTTAACCTTTCAGTCAGAGGGTTCAAGAAGCTCTTAGAAGAGCTCACCAGTGTTGTGACCCCAAGCTTATGGTTGCAGACACTGAAGCACAGGGAAGGGAAACAATTTGTCCCAAAGCTACTGGGGCTGTGTCTAAATTATCTATGTAGAGAACATGCCATAGGTAGGGGACTACCCTACCTGCCAGCATAAGCAAGTGAGGATGGTGTTGGGTGCTGCAGGAAAGCTCTTTGAATTCTGATCCTAGCTGAAAACAGACTATTATTATTATTGTTGTTATTATTATTATTATTATTCCAGAAACATTGTGGAATGCTGACAAAGGAATGTTTTGCTTTAAAGAAACAATGGGTTTTCTTATTAAAATCATTCTGCTAAAATGCATGCCATGGAGCGCAATGGGAGTTTGAAACAGGACAATTATTTTTCAGGTACCTTCCAATATTTTCTGGCTTTTAATGAGGAATATTCCACTCCATCAGTAAACAGACTGTAACTAATGGGAAAACATTCTATGTACATTATTTACAGGCAACAAACTGTCAGCTTTTGCTGTTCTCTGAGAAGCTTCGGAGTGTTTCTAAGCTGATTTTGCAGCATTGTACAAACAGAAAAATTTATGAATGACTCAGCAACACCAACGAGGGTCTCGGGGCCCTGCAGGTCAGAATCAAGGGAATGCTGGCCCACCAATCCTGTTGTCCTCAGTGGCTATTGATGCTTTTGACCCAAGGCTTTATTGACTTGCTGTTTTTCCACAGAATGAATTTGCCAGGAGTCAGAGCCAGTTTAAGCTGAAAGAAGAAGTTGTTGGGCCTCCTGCTAGGCTTGAGGGCAAAGAATTTACTGACTCTTTTGGTTAACTAGAAATATTTTGCTTTATAATCCCGGGGCTCATAGCACTCACCAGCCTCGCTTTCCAAAAACGCATCCAGGGAGTGCACAGATTACAGCAAATCCCTGGAAGAGGAATGCATGATTCACAGGCAAAATCTGACATCCTGCATGAAAGGAGACAGAAACCACTCCATATTCTTCACTGCAGATGCCTGCTGTAAAGAGAAATTACATGCTTTGAAGGTTATGCTGAGTTTTGCTCTTAGAGCTTTTGTACCATGTCAATAGAGCCCCGGCAGTTTACCACAGTTACTGCTCTGGGATAACAAGCCTGTGCCCAGGCCCTGGGGCGCACAGCAGAAGGGGGTAGTTTTGTTGCTGAGTTGAAGAGCCTCTGAGAGCAGTCCAGGAACCTCTTTTGCAAAGTGATGGATGTGTTCTTCTATGCAAACTTGGAAACAGGATGTGTCACAATGGGGGCTAAGAAAACTCTGTACTATTTGTCCTCTGTGTCCTGGTGATTTCACATTGACAGATTTATCGTGCTATTGGAAAGGCGTAAACAGTATAAAGGAGTGATGAGATATATAGAAGAAATTAATAGCCTGGAGAAGAGAAGGCTCCAGGGAGAGCTTATTATTTAAGCCTATCAATGTTAGAGGAGGCTTACAAGAATAATGGAGATAGACCTGTAGTGACAGGACAGGGGTAATGATTTTAAGCTAAAAGAGGGTAGATTCAGACCAGGTATAAGGAAGAAAGAGTCCGAAACAGCAAAGCTTAGAGCCTAGGAACCAGGTGTCCAGTGAAGCCAAGGGGTACTTCACATGACTAGAAGAGCAGCAGATGAGTCAAAGGAGCTTCTCGGAGAAGCTCTAAGTATTATGACAATAACTCCAAGGCAATGGCAGAGGATATTGTAATGCCCAAGAAAAAGACATTGAGTGAAGGACCACAAAGATGATGGAGGTACTGAGCACCTCTCTTACAAGTAAAAGCTGAGAGAGCTGGGACAATGTATATAACCTTTCAGCTAGGGAGGCGGTGGTTGCAAAGGAACAGCATCCAACACACTAAGGTCTGTCCCATCCTGCAGATGCCTGTCTCCAGGCACCCGAGCAGCCCGGCTGCTCTTATGAAAACTTGCAGCCCACATGAAACCAAGAGACTCTCAGCTCTGGAAACAGGCCATCAGCCTGGGAAAAGCCATCAATGAAAGATATGTGCAGATATGTATTCTATATTCCAGGATCTTAAAGAATCACAGAACCATAGAATAGTTAGGGTTGGAAAGGACTTTAAGATCATCTAGTTCCAACCCCCCTGCCATGGACAGGGACACCTCACACTAAACCATGTCACCCAAGGCTCTGTCCAACCTGTTCTTGAACACTGCCAGGGATGGAGCATTCACCACTTCCCTGGGCAACCCATTCCAGTGCCTCCCCAACCTCACAGTAAAGAACTTCTTCCTTCTATCCAATCTAAACTTCCCCTGTGTAAGTTTTAACCCATTTCTCCTTGTTCCATCACTACAGTCTCTAATGAAGAGTTCCTCCCCAGCATCCTTATAGGCCCCCTTCAGATGCTGGAAGGCTGCTATGAGGTCTTTGCAGAAGCCTGTGTAATTTTTTTTCCACTGAATTGTCAGAATGTCCCACAGCAGCAAAGTGTTTCTCTGCAAGCCTGTCTTTACTTATAAGAGTTGCTGTCTTGGCCTGCCATTACCTAATTTGCTCTAAATCATCAGTTTCTACTCAAGTGCTGGGAAGGCCTGGTCTCCTGCCGTAAGTTCTTTTGTTTAAACAAAGGCTCATATTAAAGTAACCACAGGATGGGAACCAAGGGCAGACCCAAAACCAGTCTTGGAAAGAGACACTTGGACCTGAAGAAAGAGCAATTTCTTTGTCTTGTTTTCTGTTTTACCATCTAACTGCAGGTTTATGTTCCCCTGAATCTCTGGGAAACATTAGGGGAATATATGGGCTGGCCTATGAAATGCCCTCTGCAAGCACACTGCTCTTTTTCCCAGCAGACCAAGTGTCTCCTCTGGAGGTTCTGGCCCTGGGCTTTAAACAGTTTTAATTAAAACTTTATGGTTTTATATTGTGCTGACTTCCTCAGCAAATACTTATTAAAATAGGAATGTCATTTTCACTACAAATGGGAATTTGCTTTTTGATTTTTACCCTAAGCATGGAAAACGAAATCCATAAAAGATTATCTAATTTTGGCAAGTTTTAGGTTGTACAATTGAGTTTTGTAAGTTGTGTAGTTAATTAAGATGCATAAATCACTAGGGTTTTTTTTAATGTTTCTTGTTTGGGCTAGCAGCAAATTGCAGGATACTTGATGACATGTTTCATGTGCAAAATCAAGGTAGGAGACTTCTGATGAGATAACTCACTCATTTATTACATGTTACTACCTACCGTCTGGGCAGCCCTTGGGAGCTGCTGTCATAGACCAGCAACACAATGGCAGCTCCAGCCAAGAAGCCCCAAGCCCACCACTGTGGTACTGCTCCTGCATAGGAGGGATCTCTTGACCTCCCTGAGCACCCACCCGGTGCAGCACACTACCACAGTGGGCACAGTGGGCACAGAAGAGGCTGCGGAGCTATTTCCCCTACCAGCAATAAGAAAATAGGGAGGGCCAGCAGGTGCTAATGCTGAGTGCTGGATCTGGAAAGCCAAAATCAGTGGAATTTATCAGCTCATGTGCAAGGTGAATTCTTCCCAGAGGGAAGGATTATGCGTGAGCCATCATGATGTTTAACTTTGCCCCTTGAATGTGGTAACATTCAGCTACCATGAAGTAGAATTAAACTATGGATTTATGGTGTATTAACTATGTCGGTGTGGCAACTATGCATATACTTACTCTTGCCCCATGCTAAATGTTAAATAAATCCCCCATTCTAAATAAGAGCAAGCTTTGCTTTACCATCAGATGGGCACATATACAAGACTTGTTACCCCAGAGTACCTAACACCTCCTAAATCAATGTCCTAGTCTTCTCCACCAGCTTCTTGTATTCTGGGGAGCTGACTCCATTAGGCAACTCCTTAGAGACAGGAACACTAATGCCTCCATTGCAGTGTTGAAATTTTAAATATCCATTTGTTGATTTTGCTTAGGAAGCCAAAGCTGATGTGATAAGTGATACCAAATGTGTCTAAATAAGCTATGATTGTGCTGAGCAATCTATCAGGTTCAGAGTAATAAATGACTATACAAAGAGCTGGCCTTAATGATGTTTCCTCTGCTGAAATAAAGACCCAAAGCATTCAGGTCCTGAGGAGCACTGACAAGACTTATTTGGCATGGATGTCTGATACATACAGATTTTATAGCAGAGAGTTTGCTATACCTGAATGCAAACTGAGGACTTTATAGTATCATCTCCATTTTCTTCCCCCAGAATGTTAATCAAGCAGCAAATGTATGAACAAGGTAACACTGATTCTGTTAGCAGGCTGGCAACCAGCTAAGCGACTTTGTCTGCGCACTAGGTAATGTGTATATGCAGGTCCAATTATCCCTTACTCCTGGGGAAATGATTGCTAATATTTAGCAGCACTGTTATTCCGATGATACATTACCTCCAAATGTTTCTGTTAAAATATCTTCCTCTTGATACTCCTTTAATTGCCTTCTGAAATGTTACCATGTACCTGCCCTTGTGTTGATATATTAAATCCTTTTCTTTTAATTGGAGTATTCAAAGACAAAATTTTACAAATTAAATGGAGTTAACTTGCCTCCACATTAGCCTGGACTATTTATTTTACAGCCACTTGGGCTGTTCCTGCTATCTTGCCAGGCGTGAATCCTCCTGGGCAGGCAGGATGGGATCGCTTGTCTTCAGCACATCAGAGGCAGCAAATGTCCTCCCTGTCGAGTGCGCAAATCTGGTTGGCTGAAGCCTGTACCTTGGTGGCATAATGGAACCACTAACCCCAGCCCACAGAAATCCACATGGAATTTAATATAAACTGCTTTATTCAGACACAACAGGCACAGGACATCTTTCATAATCTAAATTATTTGCATTATTTACTTATCAATAGTCCAGTGCTGTGGAGCAGGTTTGTTCTCTCAGCATCAGTTCTGCTTTATTGTCAAAACTGCCCTGATCATTAAGAACCTTGCAATAAGAAGGATTTCTAGCCAGTAAGTCTGATACCTTTCTACAGCAGAGAGCAGGCTGAGGATCTGCAGTATGAATTGTACTGAGCTGTAAGGTGCTGTTCAATATTCACTTGCTGCCTGGCAGGAGCCTGACGGGTCTGCTCAAGCAGAGGCTGACTGACCAAAGCTCTGTGCATGTGGTGAGTACAGGTAACAGCATTTCCATGCAGCACATAACAAGCGCTTCTAACTAGCTGATGCCAGTGCCTCCCACCCTCCCCCTCTTCCCAGGAGACTTTAATAGTGTCGACAGGAACTACCTTCAGTACACGCATAGAAACGTCTCCATTGACTTCAGAATAGCCTTCGATCACAGTCATAGGCCGAGATGGAAATGGAAGATTCAGAAAGGAGCCACTTTTGATTCCCTCTGATAATCCAAAAGCTGACATTTCATACATGATTTAACCAGTTTTGAACAGACTCATAAACGTCTAGTTTTGTTGGTTAATATTCCCTCAGAATCCATTGCTAATATCATTAGGGGTGATAGAGTATTATAATCCACTAAATTGATTATGAGTGATTTTAGCATTTAATACAAGTATTTGTAACAATCTCAGCCATTATTCTGGTAACTACCATCCATAACAGGCTTCCTAAATGAACTTTAAGAACAATTAACCAGTTAATACCTTAATTGCATATTGCATTAATTATACATTCATCCAGCGACAGCAACTGAATTCAAGCCTTGCCTGAAAGTAGACTTAGGAATCCACAAATACATTTTTAACAGCTTAAAGCTAAAATCATCTTTTGTGTAACTTCTTATTAAGAGTTAATCACAACACTGGACTTGCAAGTGAATTGCAGACAGTCATTTATCTGAATTTCTTTCATATATACCCATTTTTTGTTATTAGCCATGTGTTATCATTCAATGTGCTCACACGTCTTTGCACATGTTGTACAATTTTGTCTATCAAGAGGTTTATAATTAGTTTGTCAGGAAGAAATTTAATTTTTTAAATTGCAACATTAAATCCAAAACTATCACAGCTGCAGATGAGAACAGTAGAGAAAATAAATATGCTTCCACAAAGCTTGTGTAATAGGATCTGAATTAGTCTCAGTGATGGACAGGGAGTAGAAATTCTTCTTTTGCTAAACCCTGTGCAAAGAGACATGCTCCTAGCAGTAAGCAGCAATGTTTATTCTTTCAGTGTCATAAGTCACATATAGCTAAAAACATTCATCACTCACAGCTTTGATAAATAACATGTTAATATTGCACAGAAAGAACTTGGAACAGTTTTCCATATACCCATAGTGTGTGCTTTGTGTTTATGCTAATTTGTTTTATGGATTTAGAGTGCTCCTGGTAGTACTGCGATGAAATCAGTGCAGTTATTGTAATTGGATTTACCTTGCCAGAGGAAAGGTCAGTGTTCAAAGAAGAAGGAATTACTTTACCTTTCCCTTCATCAGCCAGCCCCCTCTCCAGTGTGTACACATAAAGCTCCAATTCCTATCTCCTTTGTTAACTAACAATTTTACTGCATTCTGTCTGAGAAAAAAAGCCCCAAACCAGAGTAACCTTCAGCTGAAAGCATTTTCAAGCTGCATTTAGAAATCACTATACTCATTTCTGAAGTGCCATCACCCCGAGTGAGGTGAAATGGCTTTTCTAATAAGAAGCAGTGACAGCCAATTTCAAAGCAAGTTTTCAGGAGAAATGGAGAGAAGTCAGGCTGTAATTATACCTAGTGAAAATTACCTGGCATTGAAGGCTAATAGGGCACCTCTTTTTAAGTCCCAAGGGAATGCTTACAGGACTGAAGGCAGCAGAGAATGCCCATCATGGCATGGGAGTGAATGATGTGGAACAGATGGACAAGACCAGCTCTGTGGAAGGGCCAGGAATGATAGATGTGGGCAGTCACAATGAAGGCACTGAGGCAGGGTAACTGCAGCTGGCGGTTGGGGTGTTCTTAGGCCTGAGCCCATCTCTGTGTGGCTCCAGGGATCCCTACTTGACCACAGCAGCCCAAGCCAGTGCTTACTCAGGCATTTCAGTGTGTCCATACATTATCTGAGTCAGTACGTTTACAGATAGTGAGGGACCCCAGCAGTTCCCAGGCAAGTCAAACAGCTTTTTCTAGGCAGAATTTGTTGAATCAGTCAAAAGTAAACCCTTTTTTTTGGAGAATATTGACTTTGTATAAACCAAATTTACACCAACGTGCCAGGAGAGCGGTTTCACAACTGGCATATGTAGCTTCAGGTAAGGTAACCGAGCACAGCCAGCAGCTCAGCCCATGTGCAGGATGCATCCACAGCGTGCAGCAAACACATTGGTTACTGCTGAGCCAGTCTCTCCCTCAGGTCTCTATGTCTCTGGCTGCAAGAGGGATTGAACATTTTTACTTGTATATTTTCTGATGGGCAAGGTCAGTCTCTCAAATGATGGGTATTGGATCGTATCTGCCTGAACATGAGTGTAAGTGACCCATGAAATTAAAGAACATTTTCTGGCATTCCCTCAGGACAGCTCAAGTTTCCCAATGATTGATCACCCTGGAAAGTTCTAGCAACAGCAAAAGGATATTCATCTTTAGGTGGAAGAAATACCTGAAGTAAAAGTACATGAGCAGGAAAAGCCTAACTTGGGTGCAATGAAACAGAAAAGTGGTGGTGGTTTGGGGTTGGTTGTTGGATTTTTTTTCACATCAGAGAACAAAATACAAAACAAGGAATGAAAATAATTCTACAGCTGTGCTATATCTTCAAATATTTAAGGAACTGATATAGTGTATATATATATATAGTATAGCATCAGTGATTAGGGCAGCTTATAGGGAGCACCGGACAACAGCACTGCAGGATCTGGCTGCTGCCTAGGCCTTGGCAAGGATTTGGGTCATCCAGATCTTTGTGAGAAGGCACCAGCCTGTGAGGAATCACCTCTTTCCACAGCTGTGGTCACAGAGTCACTCCTCTGGTACTTCCCCTTTCGTATAGAGTCCAAGAGTGTTCACTGTGAGATCTTAGAACCATACAGGTCTGCTACCCTCTGAGTCTGAAACCATCTAGATTTGGTGATGCACTGAGCAAGGGTCTATACAAGACAGTTAGTGTCTTCTTCTGTTATACAGAGCTTTGGAGGGGCTTCCTAGAGCACCCAAAGGATATGGTATGGTATCCAGATGCTTTATCTGCCCACTGAAAATCAACTTGATATCCACTACTTTTTGAATTTCACTATATCCATTACATTGTTGAAAACCTGCTGGAGTGCCTACAGCTGTACAGGCCTTTCTGTCTTTTTAGTAGTACTAATAAATACATTTTCAGAAAACCAGTATAACAGCATCAAAGTGTAACAGCCCATTTGATAACTACCAAAGGTTGTGCAGTCACTGGGTGACCAAAAATTACCCAGCCTGATGGTCTTCAAAAAGGGAGACAAGAATTGCTTTTCAAATACAAAATCTGCAGGAGATGACCGAGGTTTGCATCAAGCAAAAAATTCATGTCAAGTGCTGACCTTTTTCTTATTGTGTGAAAATGTCCCTCTATCAAAACGTGCCCATGCATGATTTTAATCAAGCAGTGTTGCCAAGCAGCAGTGATTTCTTCAACCTATCAATCACACCTGCTTGGTACTTTGAGCCTTCAGCTATATTCATAGTATCACCACAGGGTACAAGATGAGATTTGCAGGGGAAGGAAAAAACAGCTCAATGTGAAACTGTAGTAAGGTTCTCATTGCCAGCAATGTCATTAATAGCAGTGACATACCTGTCATCTCAAAGTGCAAACATTTTCTTATAGTCAGCTTTAAAACCACATAAGATACATGTGCCCACCAATCAGATGCCTGGCAGTGAGGTGAACAACTGGCTTTTTGTCTGCCCTTTACGTAAGTATGTGCCCTACTTATGTGAAAAATGTATTTTGAAGCTGGTAATTGCATGTTTTAAATGCAGAGGTTTGCTTAAAATGCAAGCAACAAACCAGGAAATCATTACATAAGGGCATTATGAAAACAGTCTGGGCATTCATAAGATAAACTTAAGTTACACAATAATGATGTTTTCTCTAGCATTCTATAATCATCTTCCACTAACCTATTGAATTGCTCTGTTTGTTCTGAATCTTAAATAGTGAGCTAAAGTATTTATCTTCTCCTGCTTCTTCTTTCCTACCTAAAAGGTGCTAACTGGATTTCACAGTTTAGCTTTACTCATGGTCAGTGAATGCAGGAGGCCACTGTCAGGCAGTAAAGAAATTAGGAATATGGTGCCTTGTACTCTGAGCTGGTTTCATTTTTGAGCATCCCAAATTTTCAAGCATTGTATCAGATGACATGTCATCAATGAGAACAAGTCTACCAGAAAAACTGGTTTTCAGCAACCTTTTCATCACAGGGAGATCTGTGGCCCAGAACAGCCAAACCATTCCCTCTTGCATTCTCAGCATCTTCTTTATAGTCCACAACAGCTGGAGTCTACATGAGACATGGGCATGTGCCCATGACAGCTATCTGAAGTGCCTAGCACTGAACATGTGAGCAAAGGCGACTGCATCTCTGCCTTCTATTTTGTACATGTACACAAATGTACACATGAAAGGTATGAAGCTCTGCAGAGCAACACTTGCTCTCACAGGGTCAAGCTTCAGGTCAGTGTTCAACAATAATATTACTCCCTCAATGTGTTTGCAGCCCACTGCTGCACAAAGGATTCCACTGAAAGGAAACATGCCTGCTGTGTCTGTAATATCCCTATTTCCAAAAGACACCATTGCCCAGCAGGCAGTGTTCTTCAGCAGAGGTGCCCAGGGAACCTTCTGAGGTGATACTTGTGCTCTCCTGCTTTCTAAAATGTGCCCACATGAATAAAAGTACACAGCTATTCTCTCAAGACATGATGTTCAGTAAGTACAATACCATGAAGTACAGTACTGAAGCTTACTGTAAACAATGTGTAGAAGAAATGTGCAAAAAAGCCCTATTAGCATGTTTTCAAGATGAAGTTTCCTTATTGTGTTAGAATTGGTAACATATTTGTAACTGGCATTTACCCTGACCCCTTCAGGCTGTGTGACACATTCTCATGATACAGAAAATAAAACTGCAGGACTGCTTAGCCATATCCTAGTCCAGAAGCTGCTGCATGCCAAGGCAAAGCCTCAAGAGCACTTGACTGGCCTAATCACATCTGTTACTACTCAGTGAGTATTGTTTAACATTTGGTTATATTTTTCAAGAGGTTTCATTCAATCCTTCTATGAACCAGCGGTTTGACTGGTGTACACAATGAGTACAGGCTCATCCAAGCTAGTAACCACAGTGAGTAAACGCCAACAGTGGCCTGCAGAGATGCTTTGGTTAGCTCTGTGGGAGCCATCACTGCAACTAGGAGCATGGCTAGCCACACTAGTGTGTGTTCTACCCCAGCTGGACAGACCTGCCGGGATGCTTCACAACCCCGGCTGGGAGTTACATGGTGCTCCGCTGAGCCATAGGTCACCAGCTGGGGTGTCTGTCCTGGCTTCCTCTGGGTCTCTGCTCTTGGCTATGCCATGACTCTTCTTTCCTAAGTGGAAAACTTCCTCAAGAATGGGTGAGGGAAGGACAATTGCACAATAGGAACTCATACCACTTCATCCTGAGTGCCTCCACTCAACACAGCTTCAGATCAGTCAGCCCAGCCTGAGAATAAGAATAGGAGATGATGAATGATGTACAAAATCTCCAACCATAAATATTAACTGAGTTGTCCTGAAATGGCTGGATAAGGTAGTGAAAAAAAAAAATCACTGTTTCTTGTCTGTGTCATAGTGGGACTGAAATTAAGAATCCATCTTCCTTGCAAGTAAAGATAGATTGCCAGGATTTATCTGGAGGTGCAATGCAGTGACTGCCCAGTGGCAATATCCTACACACTGTGTTTGCTCATGTAACAGCTGTTCTTGCCCCTCAGTTTTACCTCAGACCTAAAGTCTCTGGTCCTGTGTCTCAGGTCCTACAAGTGAACTCTGTGTGATTAAACACCAGAGTGCAGGGTCTGCAGATGTAGGCAGCTCTGATACCCAGAGAACGGCATATTGGACATCCTAAGATCATGCCATGAAACAGATGAAGACTGCAATTTGATTCCCCGCCAGGCCTTTTCTTTCCCAGGCTGAACAAACCCAGCTCACTTACCCTCTCTTCACATATCATGGCCTCCAGCTCCCAAACAAGCTTGGTGGCCCTCTACCAGATGAGTTCCAGCTGGTGACTGTTTCTTGTCCAAAACTGGACAGATGCAACCTCATGAGAGCCAGGGACAGAGAATTAATCTTTGCTCTGGTCATGCTGCCTAATGTTTTAATACAGCAGGGAAAGTAGCTGACCACCTTTGCTGCAAGAGCGCCCTGGTGACTCTTACTCATCAAATCCTCCATGACTGCCAAGTCCTTTTCTGCAAAGCCAAAAATGGGACAGTCTTCTGGAGCAGTGGACTTCAAAAGTGACTCCAAGGAGAATGATTTGTTTTTTCCTCATTCCTAGTGTATGCATTTGGGTGCATTAATATCCTCAGCTGACATTTCCATTTCCCATTAGCTCCTTATTTCTGAATATATGCTCACCCACCTCAGCAAACCGCCTCTTCATCAGCTACAATCACTGCCAGCACAGCACAGCTAACAGTGCATTGACTCACTCCATATGGAAGTATCTGTTTATACAGACTATAAAAATAAAGCACAAAAAGATGTAAGATTGCCTGGACAATACTGCTCCCACGAGCCTTCCATAAATCAGCTGCTTTGGGGCAGATGTGGTGGGATGGACACTGAGGTCTGCTTACTCTTTGATGTCCAGCACATGGGAATGAGTTCTTCACAGAAGCTGTCTGTCCAGCGCAATTGCTCCACATCAGGACAAATGTAAACAACTTTCCCTGTTACCACTATGTACAGTTCAGTAGCACTGCACTGCACTGACTGAATTAGGAAGAATGACTGAAAAGAGAGCACTTTGATTTGACCAGCACCTGCAGTGATACAGTAAGTAAAGGGTGCTTCTCCTTTTCCTTTTCTTTCCTTCTTCTCCTGCCCCTACATTATATCACAGCTGCCTGCTTTTAGACATACCAGCCAATCAGGTTGACATCTGCTATCATAAGCTTAGAGTCAGCATCACAGGAAATGACGTGTGTCATGTTCAACTTCCTACATCCTCATAGAATCATTTAGGTTGGAAAAGACCCTTAAGATCATTGAGTCCAACCAGTAACCCAGTACTTCCAAGTCCACCAATAAACCACGGCCCTAAGGGCCACAGCTACATGTCTTTTAAATACCTCCAGGGATGGTGACTCCACCACCTCCCTGGGCAGCCTGTTCCAATTCTTGTTGAAGAAAACTTTGCTAATATCCAATTTAAATCTCCCCTAGCACAACCTGAGTCCATTTTCCCTTGTCTTGTCACTTGTTACCTGGGAGAAGAGACTGATAGCCACTTGGCTACAATCTCCTTTCAGTCACAGTCTACATCCTGATCAGAAGCAGGCACCTTAATGGAGCCAGGCAGTAAATGCTACAGAGATACTGCTGTCTGATCAAGGAATGCACAGAGCTCACAAAGATTTCCACAGCACACAGTGTAGGCACACATATCAGCAGCAATGCTATCTTCTGTTGCCATACCCAAGTTCACACGTTCACTTGGGCTTTGGGCTTCATGGTTTCATTAAGCAGTGTCTGACCTTTCTGCAATCAGCAACGCACAAACCACTGATAACAGAGCACACCACAAACTGTCTGTGGGCTGGTATTTTATGGGTTAGTGCCAGCTGCCCTGACCACACAGCCTTCACTGCATTGAGCTGGTTCACATGGCCATGGGAGGATGAGTGCCCTCAGAAAACCTACAAAGCAACAGTGGCTGATGCTGGCTCCTCGTGTTTTAATCTGAACTGGCACCATCCTTGGTGGAACCATTCAGTGTCCAGTGTCTGCCCTACTGTGGAAAAAGGGCAGAGCTGGTTTGAAACTCTGGAAGGTGGTATCTATTTCTGCCAGCCGTCTTAACAACTAATGGCTGGGCCTTGGGCAAATGATGCATGGATTATGTGCACACACTGTTGTACAGGTTGCAGTTATACTTTCTATGCTCATGTATGTAGGTCTCCATCAATAGGGCTATAAATGAAAAGCGCCTAAGGACCCTACTTTTGCAGTATAAAAATTTTCTCCTAAGAAAGTTTCCAGTGGCTTCCAGCTTTGTGCCAACCAGCTCTGGAAAAGAGTCCCAGGACTCAGTACTGTAATAAGTTAAACATGAATCAAGTTAAATATGAAATACGTGATCTGACATTTAGGGTGTCAAATGCTTTTTAAATCTCATTTGAAGCAGAACAGTGTGTCCTGAAAACATGTCAATAGGAGCTAGAAATAATCAATATGATAAAAGCCAGGGTGAAGGACAAAAGAAATGCAGTTCACAAAAATGTAACAGCTAAGGAGCTGACCAGCAGCCTGCTGATTGTACCACAATGTCATAATTAAAAGCTGGAGAGGAAGCAGCATCAGGGGAATTACATTAGTAATGCTTAGATGATACCATTGAGCAAACTCAGAAAAATAAATAGCTTAAAGGCAAGCAGTGCTTTTTATATGCTAGATGTCTCTGTGGACACAAAGATTAATCTGTGCTTCATATTATATTTGAAGCAAACAAGACATTGCACAGTAAAAATTCAGTGAAAAAATTGTTCTCTCTTTTTTTTGAAAGGGTGAAATATGTAGGAAGCACTGGAGAAATCTTACTGGATCAACTTGCAGGGACAGGATGGTGTTTCAACACTGCTGCTGAGCCTTCTGCAAAAGGAAAAGAACAGGATGAAAAGTGTCTAGAGCCAAAAATGGAGCAATAAATAAACTTGAAGTCATAAGCAGATAAGGAACATTATACAGAATGGAAACAAAGGAGAATATCCCTGACACACTGGACACATGGCGTATACACCAGATATTAGAAAGCTGGCTTCAAAACAGCACTCACATCTCCATTTCTACTTGTTAGGAGAGCTGTGTTAACCAGGCGTATGTCTCAGTTCTGCTTTCAAACCATGAAGCTCATTTTCTGGGAGCCTATCTGGAAGAGAGACCTGAATTCTACCTCTGCTTTCTCCAGGAAGTACCTGATAGTGTGGAACCAGCCTATGGGTGACACCAGACATTTGCAGAATGAGTGAACAGGAGAAGTGAGGCTTCACAGAAATCACTTCCAGCAGAAGAGAGAAATCTTTATAGAATTAGAGCATTTGAAATAATGTTTCATTTTAATCCTATGGCCCAGATAAGATTCTCTAGTAAATTCTATTACATGGATTAAGATAATTAACAAAATATTTCCTCTCTACAATAGACAGTACTGAGTGTTCATTGCAAATGAAAGCTAATGTCAAGGATAGAACAATATGTTCTTTAGATAGCTCCTTTTTTTAATGTCATTGGCTCATCCGCAAGCAAATCCACATATCTGACCAATAAATACAGAGTTACTGAAAAATGCATGTGTATTTGTGTTCTCTTTGACAACAGGGGACACTACATCCTTTCATATTTTAATTTTACTGGCCCAGAAAGTACATCAGGACAGTAGAGGGCACAAGAAAACAAGGCTAAATTGTGATCCTCCTCAGCAAACTGCAGTGGTCTATTGAATAGATTGAAATGTATACGGTTCTCAATCAAATCAGTTTGGGAAGAAGCATTTATTTTTACCACTTCGAAGGGTAATGGGTGCATGACCAGTTAACATACTGATGCGAATTTCTCACTTTACAAAGATGGTCATCCTCTGGCACTGAAGGAAATGAAGAAGAACCACAGAAGATCCTACCACTAAGCTGTGGTTTGCTTCACATGTCTTCCCATAATATCATCCTGAAAAGGTTAAAATTCAAGGGTATGATGTGACTTGTTACCTTTTCAAGTTGCACAAAGTAAATGGTGGAACTGAAAAGCAAACACTACATGTATCGGAAGGCTAATGGCAAAAGGCATTCACCTACAGTTAAATCCTTTTCACAGTTCATGCTTGTCATGGGTTGAGCAGTAGCAGTCATTTTTTCTCCTTCTTGTAGCTGGTGCAGTGCTGTGTTTTGACTTCTGGGCTGGGAACAGTTGCTTGATAGTGAGCATGTTTTGACGGTGTTTTTGTTCAGGGCCTTTTCTGAGCACGTGCTCTGCCGGGGAGGAGGGGAGGCCGGGAGGAAGGAGAGACAGGACACCTGACCCAGGCTAGCCAATGAGGTATTCCATACCATAGCACGTGATGCCCAGGATGCAACTGGGAGAGAGAGCTAGAGGGGTGGAGCTCTGGAGGAAAATGGAGGAGGGAGCACGCGGTGCTCGGCCGGGCAGGGTGGAGTGAGTTATGGGTCAGTGGCTGGTGGGGTGTTGTATTCTTTTCGCTTGTTATTTGCTGTATCATTATTATTTGTAGTAGTAATGGCAGTAGTGATTTGTGTTATACCTTAGCTATTAAACCGTTCTTATCTCAATCCGTGGGGGCTACATTCTTTGGATTTTCCTTCCTAACTCTCCGGGAGTTGGGGGACTTGGTTTAAACCACGACAATGCTGAAACTCTGCTCAGAAAAGTTTCTTTGTGGCAGTGCAGAATTTACCACTGTTTTCTCCTCCTTTGCAGTTTCATAGCCTCTGCCTTCACCATTCTTTTAGCTGTACTTCTGTCTGAAGCTCTTCCTTCATGCCCCTACACTGGACCAAAAAGCCCAAGAAACAGTATGGGGACAAAATAAAGCAATGTGAACTATCTGAAAAATAAATGAACAAGTGTCTGCTTTCCTAGTAAAAGAAAAAATGTCTCTTCCCACAAACAAATATTTTATTTAACTATTTGAGACAGAATCTGGGGTGTTATGGGGGTTATGGGGACATGATGGTGGCTTTGATAAACTCCCTCAGGTAGAGATGCGTGGCTGGATGAAGGGGAAGCACTGGACACAGAACATCTTTACAGGTTCTCCCCTGATGCTTACAGATACTTTCAGAAACTACAGAGCTCTTTTAAAGATAGGAGTACCCCTGTTCCATGCTGACAACAGCACACCTCAAACAAATATGGTATGAAAACCAGTGCCACCTTCCTGATGACATGTGCTATCTTCAGGGCTACAGGTATTTGAGATTAAATGTCTCAGACTCTCTTAGCTGTGTACTTATATGTTTCTGACAAATACTTTGTGGTCCTTTAGAGCAAGACTGTGATAAGGCTTCTTAACTTGACTGCCCAAAACTTTTTATGGACATGCCTTTTTTTATTGCCACACAAAATATTTTAAACACTGAATTTCAGCTCTGTTCCCATATTATCTATTTATCAAAATCTCCTGTAGTCTGCTGGATTTGTGAAAAAGGGCATCTTTACTCCTATTATGTGTGGAAATAACAGATGAGTATTCTTCTTGTCAAGGGCTTTATATAATATCAGCTGCTACCAGTGAAAGTCAGCAAGGCAGTCATCAAAATTCTTTCTTGTGTGATTTATGTAATTTTACTGCTACTGTTTAAGTTTTCTGACCCCAGGAAAGCCATCTCTTGTCTAAAAATGTATGATCCGTTATAAAGGCCTTTCTTAGTTCTGGTTATGTGATGTGAAGTTCAGCTACACAAAAGTACAGTAAATAACTGATGTGGAACAAAACAACACACTTCTGAGGTTTGAAAGGGTTATATTCTTGGCATTCTAGTTCAACATTATAAAACAAGGGTCTTGTTACGAAACAAGGATCTGTTCTTACCACCCTGGTAATTCTAAATCTGTTTGTCCAAACAACAGCTCTATTGTTTCTACAACTGCAACACAGCTTGCTCCTATGCTTAATTTGATATGATTTTTAATTGATTAAATAACCAGCATATTAAAATTGAGATTAGCTTTTTGTAATAGAAGGGATCAGCTTTTATGAAATCATACCATTTTGATGAGTGACTTCATACTGAAGATGATGACAGAAAACAAACACATATTCCAGCAAAGCGTAGATGGTGCTGCCCAGTGTTACATGTTGCAGCCATTCTGACCACCCAGAACTAAATTAACATTGAATTAGGTAATATTTCAAGTTAAATTAAAATTTAATCACTAAGCACAAAGAATTCAAGACAAGTGAAACAGCTACTGAGAGTCTGCTAATCTGGGAATTATTTATCAAAGAATGAAATTTCTCCCCTACATCTACAAAAGTTAATGTTATTAAAGATTATTCTAGGCACTGGGCAATAAACATTCAATTAAAACAGCTAGTCCATGAAGACTTCAGTGATATAAGTATACTTAACATTTACATGGTCACTGCCACAGTTCATTCTATTTCAGTGAGCGCAGGCCAAGAGTGCAGCATGATGGTTTACATTTTGAATAATTCATTACATTAAGATGGTGTCCTGAGATTCAAGCCTGGCCACCATACAAATGTGCACTGGTACACTTAAAACTTACTCTTATCATTCCTATTTTGGTATTCCCAGCAACTTAAAAACACAACAAATCCACTGAAGTGAGTATCTACACAAGGTTTTTGGTTTAATGTGTTTCAACAGCATCTATGTGTCACATGAAGTAATCAGCATCAGGATAGGAAATAATTTTTGTAATCGGTGGAGCAAAAAAAGAGCAATGCCATATTCTCATAGCTTTTCAGAGTTTATTGATTCCAGTAAAGAACACCATTATAATAAACAGTGCAACTCCATGTCCCTTCCCAAAACACTCCACAATAGCTCTTTTATTACTTCTTTAATGTATCTTCTCAATACAAAAAAACACAATATGCTTTATTGTCTTTACACTTCAGTATACACTTCACTTCACTTACACTTAGTCAAACCATGTGGAGACATGCAGAAATGCAAATAGTGAATTGGATTTCAAACAGTGACCTGGTTTGCTCATAGCACTTGCTAAGCTTTATTTATGAAGTACCATTTCCCATACAAAATAGTCTTTCTGCCCCACGACATTGATTTCCAGAACGTAACAGGAATTCCGCTAGTTTATAACTAAAAAAAAAAGGGGTGCAAGTACAGGGACATTTACTAACAAAAATAAAAAACTACATGATGTGAAACAATGAACCATAAACATCAGCACTAAAAAATGAAGCGCTGTTTTCTCCACAAAAAGAGATTCCCAGCACACTTCCAGAGAACACTTGTGCAGATGAACAGTCAAATGACTGAGAAGCCCATTCACATTGCACTCTCCAACTGGAACATGATTATCATAATTACACAGCCACATGAAAAACACGATACCTGAAAAAAGGGACAGTTAAGATAAAGCCACAGCTAACAGCCAAGCACAACATAACTGTCCTTCCAGAATCATAAGCTCCATCCGCACGGGCTAGAATCACTCTCCAAAAAGGAAAACACGGATTCCCTTTTTACACTTTTGATCTTGTGAGCTTTGGTTGAGAGCACTGACCCCAAGGGAATTATTTCCATAAGCGAGTACTGGATACTCCCTACTGATTCTTGTAGATTTTTGCTTATAAATAGCATTCCAATTCAGCAGCCTTCAACTAAAACTTCATTTAGACTTTAGACCATTTTGCATCTCTGGGGAGTATAACATCTCTTTCCATGGAAACACCTATTCACATTAGTTTGGTTTGGTTTTTCTCTACGTTCCCAAGTACCCTCAAGCTTGAGCAATAGTTAATGTAAGTTAAGGAAATTCTCTTTATGTTCCCTTGACAAGCCTGCTGTGCTCTGCAGGAACACTGTACCTTTATGAGGGCAGTCCAACAAGTCAGGGGCTGTTATTAGCCCCCTGTTATTGCAGCAATATCCCCAGGTCAGAAATAGTTACAATCCTGCAGGTGGAACAAATTCACTGTAGGATTGAGCCACCCCTCTCCCAAAAAAGAAGACCGGTGGGAAAATAAAAAACCCAAAAAGGGCTTCATTATCACAGAAGACAGGGAAGCAGTAGCATTTCCAGCTATTTTTAAATGGTATAAACCATTTAAAGCAGCAAGGATAGCAATCTTTCTAAGTGAATACACATTTTGCCCTGGTTTCACCCCCAGAGACATTGTCAAGCAAAATTCTAGAAGCTTATTTTCAGCAGGGAGAAAGAACAGAAATACCAAATCAGGGTTCTCTTAGGTAGAGAAACTGGGATTATTTAAACAGCAGGAGGAGAGTCAGATCTGCGTTTGATCTGGCTCTCCCCATGAAGAGGCAGCAATGGATTTGCTGTCCTATTGCCTGCCTCACCAGGGTGAGTGGGCACAGCAAGGCCAGCTCCATCTCCCAGAGTGAGCAGGAACAGTGGGACAAAGGCTCTGCCTAGCTCATCCTTGCAGCCAAGCACTTGCTCTTCAGTGGGAGGAAGAGAAAAAGACATGTAGTGAAAGGTAGTAAAGGCAAGCAAGGAAGGAAATGAACCAAGCTTTCCTCACCCCTCACCTCATGCATTCATTGCCCAGGCGTGAGAGCTTCACCTTTCCCCCACAGTTACTCTGCTCACCATCTGTATCAGCCATCTTCTTCACTGAAGATCTGCTGTCCTGCTCCTGTTGTTGGCATTTGAGCATCCTCCACAGCTTTGCTAGCCATGCTCCTAAAAGACACCACACCCTGGGGTTCCTTTGTGGTTCTCTGTTCTTTCCAGTTTGGTGGGTGAGGGGAGTGTTCAGCATGTCTTTGTGCTGTGAGGCAGAGAAACACATACAAGTCCCCTTCACAGGTATTAAAGAAGTGGGAAGAAGCAGAGGTGAAGCTGTGAAAGTTCAAGACCCTCTAAAGTGCAGGGCTCGCTTTTCCTAAAGCTCCAAATGCCAGTCAGAACTGCTGGGAAACCCAAAATCCTGTAGATTTGCAGTGCTGCCTGACCTGCAGACACCACAGGCAACAGAGCAAGTCCTGAGGTCCTCTGTTTACACTCTGGTTGTAGAGACATGGCTTCAAAAACAGAAAGTCCATTCCACTCATTCTGAAGTTCACAGCAAAAGCCCCAAAGAAACTTCTGAAGGACAATGCACCCTTCCCCCCTCTTGCCACCCCTAGTCAGGTCTGATCATGCAACTTTTGCCATCCTCTTGTATGCTGGGGACCCAGGTTTAAGCTCTTAGCATCACAAAGACATAGCCGGCAATGCCCTGGCTACGAGTACAAGCATGTACTGAAGGAGGGAGCTGCACTTGGAGCTGCAGCTCCATCTTCAGATGGAGATCAGCATTGGAAACAGCACAGCAGGAAAAGCACCCGTGGCAGCCGGACAGCTTGAACACAGCAGAGGTAGGACAAATTTTGGCGGTGGGGTGCACGCCACTGGGCAGTCTCTCAAGCAGCCCCCAATGGCAGCTGCTGGCATGGCTACGTGGGTGTCCCCAGAGCAGACCCTGTGTGCTCCAGCAGTTTCCCAGTGACACCATTTTCCAGTTACAACATTTTCCAGTCTCAGCAGAACACTCACGTGGTATAATGCTGAGAGACACCTCTCTCGTATTCCCAGACCCCCTCCTCTTTCCTCCTTTCCTGGTCCCCACTTCAGTGCCTCGGGATGTTTTGTATCAGCTAGAAGACTGGTCAGCTTTGACTCAGGTGTTCCTGCTGTTCCAGGGGGTGATGTCCGTTCATGCTCTCACCCCTCCCTGCAGAAGCAGTCCAGAGACTCCGGGGAGGGGCAGTGGGGACCTGCTGCCCATCTCCAAGGGACTGTGAGATGCCTATAGCATGGATGCACTTGACACAGGCTCCAGAGGAGGAATGGAGTCTGGAGGAGGAAGGTCAGTTGGAAGTGGGAAACACAGACGATTTTCCCATTGGGGTACACCGAGGTCAGTGGGAAAGAAGGGAGCCAGAGGGGATAAGAGGCAGGACCGAGGGGATCTCAGGGCAGGGTGGCGATGCCCATCAGGCGGGCAGGGATACGGGCAGCCAGCAGGCAAGCCAGCACGATGCCTAGGAGCTGCAGCAGCGCCAGCCCCAGGGCAGCCGTGGCAATACAGAACATATTGCTGCTGACGAAGGCCAACACCTTGGGGAAGCACCCGTCGTGGTGCAGCCCGCGTGTGTCAGGAGGGCTGCGGTGGCAGCCCTGGCGGGCCTGGCAGCAGCTGAAGGGCACGGAGCCGTTCTGCTCCAGCCCCCAGGGTGTGGTGAGCCAGTCCCAGTAGCTCTGCACACCGCAGCAGGACAAGGAGCGCTGCAAAGCATCCAGGGCATCCGCCATCCCCTCGTCCTTCCCGTAGGTGAGCAGGGCCTGGTGCAGTCCTTCCTGGAATCCCTGCGCAATGTTCTGGCGGTAGAGGAGTGCCGAGAGCCCCGCCGCCAGCCCGGCTGCCATCACAGTGGTCAGGAAGGCGATGTAGGCACGCAGGAGCCCCCGGTGCTCCGTGGCAGCACCGAAGCAGCCCAGGAAGCCCCAGATGATGACAACAGCGCCGGTGGCCAAGAGGATGGCAGGGGCACTGGGACTGCTGTTGGCTGAGAGCTCCAGGTAGCTCCCCAGAAACACAGTGGCCCAGAGGCCGATGATAAACATGGCCAGCCCCGCTGCCCAGAAGACGATGCTGAAGGCCATGAGGGACAGCTTGAGCAAGGTCATGGTGCCCTGGGGCGGTGAGGGGGTCCAGCGGCCGTCTGTGCCGCTGTTCCCCGAGGTTGATAGAGGAGAGGGCTCCTTGGCGGGTGGTGCTCGAACTCTCCCTCGGTGCGGAGCCGGCAGCTGCCTCCCCCCCGGCGACCGGTGCCAGTGGCTCCGCTGTGCCGCCCCGGCCGCCCCTTTTCAGTGCCCGGCGCGGGGGCGCGGCCCCGGCGGCTCCGCTTGTCCGCGGTGCGGGGCCCGGCGGGGCGGGACGGGGCGGCCAGAAGGGATGGAACGGGCCTGGACGGGGGTCCCCTCCCCTCTCCCCGTGCCGTCCTCTTTTAAGCGAGCCTCCGTCTTACTCTAGTGTGTATCCAGCGATACCCGGAGGGAGAAGCATACACACACACATTCCTTAGCGCTCCCTTCTGAAGTCTGGGGTGTAGCAAAAGGGTGAATGCGCGTGGACTGGCGGTTCCCACTGTCCGCAGCACTGGGCAGCCTCAGATGAAAAGATTCTGCATGCTGAAAGCTCGAAATTAACTTCTACCGCAGCCCAGGTTTAAACTTCCTGTCCTTGGAATGTGCTGATCATTGCTCCGTCTTCCAACCTGCTGGTTTTCTTAGATTTTATCCCTTTCATAGCAGTGTTTTTTCCTTTTGAATTTTTGAACTGGTAACTACCCACACCTCAAAACTACCTGGTGCCATTTTGCAGCAGAGGTTTCTTACCTCTGTATGCTTTCTCATAGTTTTTTGGAGCTAATGGTATCAGAACTGGGTCTTGAATTGCAGTCAGCTGAGAAGGGCTGGACTAGCCACACTGGGCAGTGCCTATGAGGGGCTACTGCCCGTTTTTGCAGCACAAACCTCTGAATACTCTCCGGATACTGTCTCAAATTTGAAGTCACATTTAGCTTCAACACCAATAAAGAACACCAAAATGAATACCAGTAAGTGGTGTTTTCTGTTACCCTTGCTTTTCCTGCCACTGAAAGCAGCTAGGTGAAATAGCTTTAGAACAGGCTTGTACAGGTAACTTGAGATGAATTACGCCTGCTAGGAGTAGGCAAAATACAGGGCACATGGGCAGCTCTGTTGTCAGCCAAGTTCCTCCAGCATGTGTCAGAGATGAAGGATGGTGCTAAGGGTGCAGAAATCTAAAAGTATCTCCATAGAAATACTTTAGGATCTGTTGGTTCTGTTGTGAAGTATTTGGCATGTAATAACTACTGGTTTCACTCATAGTTAAGTACTGAACTTCCTCCAAACATCATGTTAAGCATTCAGTGTTGGAAGACGACGGATGATGCCAGCATTTGTGATCTTTTAAACCAGGGTGAAATAGGTTTACAGGGACAAATTCTGCCCATTCTCATAAGCTGTGCCACTGGAACTGTTTGGGTAAGTAGAGAAAGTAGGATTGAGCTCCTTGAGTGTACAGGAAGCTACAAACAATGAAACAGCTTCAGTGTCTGGAAATAGACTAGCTTGATTTTTCAGACATTGGCAGAGTCATAAAATATGTTTGCATCTTAGTATGAAAGCTGTTACAGACACTCATGAAATCATACTAGTGAATAAATGTTCATGATACTGCTTGCAATATGTGGATTGACAATTTGATGAAAGTGCTATTCTTTTACATGTCTTTTTAGAAAGCAAAGTGTCACCATAAGAAGTGAGGATTCAGAAGTGCCTAACCCACTAGTAAGAGCAGCAATACCAATTATTAAAGAGTGCTTACAGACATAGGCAGCAAATACAGTGAGATTGAAGTGCAAACCAATATATCTCAGAGAAAACTAGTGCTTAGAGTCAGGAAAGAGCCTGCCAAACAGGGCCTGTGAAGGATATGTGTGTGATAGAAGATAGCTAATTAGATAGTGCTTTGTAATACTATTTGGAAAGGAAAAGCAGTCTGCTTGAAGCATGAATTTCCCTTTCTTACTGTTTCAGTTTGGGTGTTCCTGAGGTGTTACATCTCTTCCCTGGCAGAGGTATGATGATGTTCATACACCATATAGTTTTCCAGCTCCACTTTCTGTGGGACTTTTTGCCGGAGTTTACACTTGGAATTCTGAAGTGACTCTTTCCAATCAGTCCATACAGAGAGATAAACAATTCAGGGATCGATTCTTCATAGTTTCTCAAGGAAACTGAGTCCTTTTGTGATCCCCAGTTCACAGCTATTTAAGGTAGCTCTGGCTACAAGAACCAGTGGCAACACCGGCACAGAAAGCAAGACCAGGTCGTTAGGAGCTTTACTGTGAAAATATGGGTAGCAAGAGTAGCTTCAAAAAAAGCAGCATTACTTTAGCATTCACAAGTGTGCTTTCCTTAGACACCTGAATGAGATTTTCATGTCATGACACATGGAGAACTACTATAGCTGCCAAAGTACCTCAATTTACTTACTTTGGGGGAAACCAGAACTCCTGTGATGCCACCATAATGTCCTGCTGATGTTATACCTTTTGATGTGTACTTTTGATGTTATAACTACTTATTATTGGGTTTTCTTCTCTGGAGTTTTTCTTAAGAGCTCCTCACATGGGCATGATGCCTATTGGGTGGGATCCTTGTAAATACAAAACAAAAAGCTTTCTTATATTAAAGTCTGGTTTTGTGATGCTTTGTCATGTTCAGTGACCTCTTACACCATAAATTCAATTGCATTGAATTCAATAGAACTGTTACTAGGAAAAGCAGCTATTCAATGTAAGGAAAGTTACCAAAATTCAACTGATCCATATTATTTTTATGTAAAACTGAATGATATCTTTAAATTGAATCAAATGGAACAGAAGTCATAGTTCTACACTCTCTCAGAGCTCTGCAACATGGGTATGGTGCAAGCCCAGGCTGGATGGAAAAAGAAGATGACCTTGGGGGAAGAGAGAATTTCCCCTTAATCTTTCCATTAACTCTGGGATGTGAAAGTCTTAACATTTCATAACACAGCTCACTTTCCAGCTGCAAGTCACTTCAGGAAAAATTATTTACATCATGGAATCCCTCCTACTTGTGGTCCCTTTGCAAACCCTTGACCCAAGAGGAAATATTGGGTAAACTGTGTCACCTCTATCAGTGAGACTGAGGGATGGAGCCTGAGCAGATCAGAGTGGCATTGGGATGGAATTCCCATCAGCTTGCATAGCTGAGCAGGAGATGTCTTTGCCTGCAGCAAGTACAATCCTAAGGCAGAACTCAACCTGCTGTGTCTTGTAATGTACTTCACAACAGCATTATCACAAGTACTATTTTTTTCACACTGAGTTTATTTTAGGAACTTGGGTGTACAATCTCTATTATAGATCAGTTACTTTACTATAAATAGCAACAGTCAGAGCTCCTTTGGATTAATGATTTACTTGTAATGTATTTTTTAACCTTAAAATAAAGCACAACATTTATTTTTAGCTGTAGCTTCCCTATAGCTACAGAGGATAATATGATCCACGCCTCAAGCAAGTCTCTAAGGAAAACTCAATGCACTTTCCAGTTAGCCCATGGAAAAATTATTATGTGCTGAACATTACATATGTTTGAACACTAGTATATCAAAATAGCATAAAAGCTAGATAGGCAGGAAAGACTGCCAATATACCATGTCAGAGGAATTCATAAATTCATAGGCTTTTCATTTCAGGGAGGAATGGGAAGACAAGACAAGGTTAAACATTGCCAAATTTTATGCTTGATCTTTAAAATATTTGAATATATTACTAGAAATACTAATTTTCTACTTGTGTTAAAAGCCGAGGGTATTAAGTATTTCACATATTGAGATCTATGTAATTTGCATACTAACAGCAGCTGAGTGTACTTTAGCAAGTCATTCATATAACACTTGCCTACACTTGTCAATATGGATTTCTATGTATGAGGGAGATTTCCAAGATCTGCTGTAGCAAAAATCTAATCTTTTTCACTTGGTTGGTGTAATTTTGTATCACCTTTGCTGGTTTAAAAATTAAAGACCTTGCTTCTTTGAAACCACTTCTTTTCCTATCATACCTCAAACAAATGCCATCATACTAATCATGGACTAGCCAATCTGAAACTAGATCAGGGTAAATGAGAGAGTAACATAGCACAGCACAACCACCTCTGTCTAATTTTACCACAACAGTAGAGGCTTCTGGTTCACAAATGTTGATGCTGGGCTTAGTGAGAAAACCATTCCTCTGTGGATGGATACGACAGACCACAGTACACCGTTTAGTATTATTTTGACATGTTAATCAATGGACAGCAGACTTTTTACTGATATTGTAAGTGTAGCTTTATAGAATGAACATCTGCCATTGCTGATTATATTAAAATGATGGTGTTCACAGCTGTTACACAGAGGTGATCAATATGTTGCCTGTAACACGTATGTATCAACAAATACCTATAAGTGGTGCAAGGTTAGTGGGGAGAAGAAATATTTGGTTACAAGCAAACTTCATGCTTTCTGGGTCCCTGGGTCAGGAATTGGGAAACCCTATGGACAGGTGCCACAGCTGAAGCATCTAACAGAAAATTAAGGTCCAATAAAGAGGGAGGTATTTCACATGCACCAGCTAATTCACACCTGCACATGTATCTTCTTTATCTCTGCCGTGTTGCCAGGTTTTGACAGATAATGCCATCAGAGGTGGAAGGCAAGGTGACCACACACTCTCTGTGGACTGGTTAAAGAACACCATGGGGCACAGACTGTTACCCTGGGGTCAATGAAACCTGTGTCCTTGCTGAGGGGAACAGTTAGGGCATTTCTATAATACAACAACATTAGAGCACCAGCAGATTTTCCGAGCCTTGGGGTCCAGATCCATGGACCTTTACAGCTTCCTTGAATTGCTCATATAGTGTCCCATCCTCAAGCAAGCATCAATCCTGCCTGCTATAGAGTATAACAAAATATATATATGGAGAGGTTGTATATATATATATAGAGAGAGAGAGTATATATAGAGGTCAGGAAAGACTTACTTAAAGAAAACAGTCTGTGTGCAAGCAGCACATCACACTGGCATAACCTTAATCAGGGCAATAATTTGTCAGCCTGCCTGTCTTCTCTGACACTCTCAGATATGAAGAATCTTGTTTAGCTCTCCTGTGATGTTGAAACCTTAAACATTCTTACCATGATTTTCTTTGAAAAAAAAGCCTGTTGCACTACTCATTAAATTGTACAGCTTGCCTGAATGCAATCTAGCATTAATAAGCATGATAGTAAACATGAGAATTACAAACAGTTGTCCTGGAATTCCTTATAGAAAGGGCTGATGACTACTTTCCTTTTTTGATTGTTTGGGTTTTGCGGGGTTTTTGAGACAATTTTCATGAACTTTTAAGGTTATTGGTCTTCATGGGTTTGAGAGGGGAAAGTCCTGCTTAACTGGATTAATTTCCCTTTATGACATGGTCACCCATCTAATTGTAGATATTTCAGGGGTTTTTTGTTATATCAAAGCTTTTGATACTGTCTCTCACATTATCATTCTGTCAGAATGTCCAGCACACAACTAGACAAGTCCATAATATGTTGGGTGAACAACTGGCTGATGGGTTAGGCTCAAAGAGTTATAGCAAATGGGGTTACATCCAGCTGGCAGCCAGTGGCATTCCCTAGTGCTCAGTTTTAGGGCCAATACTCTTTAATGTTTTTATAAATTATTTGGATGCAGGAATCATATGTACATTAAGTTTGCTGATGACGCTAAATAAGGAGGAGTGTGGACTCCCTTAAGGGTAGAGATTCACTTACAGAGACATCTAGATAGACCAGAGAGCTGGGCAGTCACCAACTGTATAAAATTTAACCAGAACAAGATCAAGTGTAAATTTCTCCATCCAGCACAGGGTAATCCTGGTTATACCTACAAACTGGGGAATGAGAGGCTGGAAAGCAGCCCTGCAGAAAGAAATCTGTGGGTTTGGGTTGACAGCAAGTTGAATATGAGTCAACAGTGTGCCCTGGCAGCAAAAGAGCCAACCGTGTCCTGGGGTGCATCAAGCACAGCATAGCTGGTCAGTCGAGGGAGGTGATCATCCCACTCTACACAGCACTCGTGCTGCCCCACCTCAAGTACTGTGTGCAGTTTGGGTTCCTCAATACAACAAGGATGTCAGGCTATTAGAGTGTGGGCAGAGGAGGGAGAACAAGCTGGTGGAATGTTTTGAGGGCAAGACAAGAGGAGCAGCTGAGTCACTTGGTTTGTTCAGCTTAGAGAAGAGAAGGCTGGGGGAGGACCCCATCACAATCTACAGCTTCCTTAAGTGGTGCAGTGGAGTGAGAGATGCTAATCTCCCTTCTCTGGTGACCAGCAGTAGGATATAAGGAAATGGAATGGAGCTGTGTCAGGAGTTCAGACAACCAGGTAACCCACCCCTTTAACCTTCTTAATTCTTTAAAGTACTTACAGGAAAAGCAGATTTAGCTAGCAAATCACAGCTCTCTAACACAATGCTGGCCATTATTACCATCCCCAAGATAAATTTGCTTGTGAAGAACTTCACTTTTGGTAAGGGATCTCCACATGTGTGAAAATAAGTTCCTGGGTTTTTTACAAGGACATTTTTTACAAGAGACTTTTTAAAAAGGCATGCAGTGTCAGGAAAAGGGGGAATGGCTTTAAACTGAAAGAGGAGAGATTTAGATTAGGTATAAAGAAGACATTCTTTACTGTGAGGGTGGAGAGACACTGGCACAGGTTGCCCAGAGAAGCTGTGGGTGCCTCATCCCTGGAAGTGTTCAAGGCCAGGCTGGATAGGACTTTGAGTAACCTGATCTAATGGGAGGTGTCCCTGCCCATGGCACAGGGTAGGAACTAGACGATCTCTAAGATCCCTTCCACCCCAGATCATTCTATGATTCTATGACTTAAATTGGGCTAAGTCACATTTATAATTGTTTATAAATATTTTGTATCACAAATGGTTCTGCCTTGTAATGACAGTTCTGAGACATGTCCCCGGGACATTTATCACAAGTAAAGCTCTCAGTACTGATATTTACCATCTGTAGGCTTGCCAAGACCTTAGTGTGCCTCACCTACTTCTTTCACAGCTAAGTAGTATTATTTCAGGGTCTTCTGCTGATGGTAAAATTAACTACACAAAAAAGGTCAATATGCCTATTACAACACCTAGAAAACATGTTTGATAACTTCAGTGTGCCATCTGCCAACACTGCTTTAAACCAATTTATTTTGTATGATGCTCAAGTCGTAAGTATCATAAACATCTATAATGTTGTAGTTTTGTTTTGTTTTCCTAAGAAGAGCAGCAAATTTAGGCAGTAACCTGGCTGGGAACTGCTCAGATTTACAGATAGAGGAATTTTGTTGCAGAACAAAGTTATCCCTTCAGCAAGCGGTTTAGGAAGTCATTACTGTTAGTTCCTAGATTCTCATCAGAGATGGAGGGACAGATTATAAGAATGCTTCCAGGCCACTGTCATGCCTGATAGCATGGATTTGCATAAACCTTTACAAGTTCCTCAGGGGCACTAAAGTCTTTAAACCACTCTACCAGGACCACAAGTCCACGTGCAGGTGGAAAGAAGCTGTCTGTTGTGGTCATAGGGTAGTTTTCACCTTTTTTTCCCTAAAAGTCCATTTCAAACTTGTTGCCCTTGTTTCCCCATTAAGTTCTTCACTTTCTCGGAAAACATTTGGCTAAAGGTGAAATTCCTGTGTTCAGGTCATCAAATGTATGCTCATGACCCCCCTGTTCCACACTTCAGCTCGACAAAGCAGTAAGGAGCATTTCTCTTTCTTGATTGCATCTATTTCCTTCTCCTCACTCTTATCCTGAGGTATATGCCCCAGGATTTTCTGCAGAAGATTTGATCAAGTTTTATTTCTTGGAGTTTGCATCTCCTCATTTCAAGGTCTATCAGAGGACACAGGCACAGGAACCGACATTCTGACTCAAATCCATGCGAGGTAATTGAATATTCTGATCTGAAACAGGTACAACTTTGGATTTTAGGTTCTGATTCTGCATCATACAACTATTCATTACTGAAACACATACACAAACCAAGCTAGCATTAAGGTGGCCTAATGATTTTATCAGCAACTTATTTTCAGGAGAAAGGCATTATGAAGGGACCTTTCATGAGTTAAGCACTTTTCCGATCTAAAATATCCCCAAAACTGCAAAAAGAGCTGGGATTTGTGAATCAGAGTATTTCTAGCTAATAGTAATAAAGACATTGCAATCCTATGTCAGGCTTGATGTTTTTAATCAAATGACACAATTGAAGGAAATACAATGTTAACAATATTAACCATGTTAATGATGGTCTCTGGCCTTAGCCCACTCACAGCAAGCTCCTGGAGCTAGGTCCTGTAGCCACTAAAGTATGACAGAACTTTGCCAGGGACTTCAGATGTGCAAGACTTGTCCTTAAATGAACACATGCACATATAAGGAGTCTTAGAGCTCATGCAAACGGGAGAGTTGATGAGCAGTCAGGCTGATCACAACACTTTGAATAATTCCCATATGGCCATGTGGGGAAGCCACTGCAGCACCTACTCCAAATCAATTTACTGTTTGCTTTGAGTGATCCCCCAGGGAGTCAGTGGAAAGCAGGCTGCACTCTGCTCTTTCAATCCCCAGCTCAATTTGTGTAGGACAAGCTATTAGTTCTTATGTATGCCCCAAGACTCGTGAGAAGGGAGGAAATTTAACAGAAAAGTCCCATTGCTAAACCAGGGTTTCCAATACACCCTTAAACTAAGATTCTGGAACTATCCTTTATTCCTTGCATCCACATCTCACATTGGCATCAGCAATGATTTTCAGTGCTTTGTAATCCAGCCTTTATCTTCAATTCATTTGTTTATTTATTTACAGGGATTACACCCAAAGCCTCCCATAAGACCATACAGCTTTCAAATCTGAGTGCATTAAGGGTTGCAAACTGGGTTTAGCCCAGACTTTTCTGCTCTGTAGTTCTAATCCAGCCCGTTATTAGTTGAAGACAGCACTGTGTGGTTTAATTGTTGTTGTGTAGGAATAAATAGCTCAGTTGTCTCTCCCTGTCTTTCAAAGCCTATGGGTGTTAGGCTCTTTTGCAGGACTTCTGGTTTTCTCCAGTGAACAGAAAGATTACCTTGCACAATCCTAGGCTTCCTCACAGGGGCACATCTCTGGTTTGCCTTCTTTTCCAGTCTTGCCTAGCTCTGACTTGCTTCCTGGGTGATCCTTCTCCTTGGACAAGGAAAACCCAGAGTGTGTCACTCACATCCATCTCAATGTCACATTGTTCACTCTGCACGACTCCCAAATGATCCCCAAAACACCCCTATGCTGACACAGCTCCTGCTACCCAGGCTGTCACTCACAGCTACTTGGAGCACAGTACCTCTACAGTGCACAGAGTTGTGCTGTGCAGGCCAGCTGTGAATGTAATGGAAAGGGGGAGAGGAAGAGGACAATGCAAAGAAAGAACAAGGGGACTGTAGCCCTCCACCTCCTCTGCCATGAGCAGCATCCTGATCCACATCCTCCCTGCAGGCTGCAGCCTGCCTGCAACCACACTACTGCCTCCAGCAGGGCAACCAGAGCTGGGGCTGGAGCACCAAAGCCTTGCTCACAATCATGAGCTTCCCTTAACAGTAACCACTCGTGACAGACAGGCCGCAAGCATCATGTGAGTTTTAAGGGTAAATTGTAAAGTCCAGAGGCAGTCGAGGTAGAGCAGTGTGTGGTTTGGTTCTTCTGATGTACCAAATCAGCTTTGTTGAAGCCAGTTCAAGCCACATCCCGCAGCTCACTCAGCAAACCAGTGTTGAAGGAGCACTGTTGTGGGTCGTAGCCTTCAAAAGCAGATACTCGGATCCCATGCAGGGCACTGGGGCTGGCTGGCAGCCTGGATACTGCAATCCCTGCCCTTCCCTGGCCACCTCTGCATGAGGAATAGGAAGGCCATATCCCCTCTGGTCACAGCAAAATTGCACTTATATTTCCCTCTCAGCACTTTGCATGCAGTTTAGATGATGTTATTCATATATTCCATGCTCTCGACCTTAGGGAGTGAAGTATATCACCAGGGCTGGCCTGCAGATGTTTTTTCTGAATGATAACAAACATACAGTGAGTGAGATTGAAATGACATAAACCTTCCTTTCTTCCAGGGAAGCCAGTCACATACGTTCTGCGGAGCTATTAATCAATCCTCATGTTCTTTCTGCTTCTCATTGGCCGTCCGATATGGATGATGCCTCCGAAAATCACGTCACAAAAGAGACACGAAGGTTTGGGAGGGTCCCACGCTGCCGCCCGCGGAAGCCCCGAAGGACGCTAACGTAGGGAGGCCGCCAGAGGGCGCCGCAGCCCCGCGCAGCGCCCTGCCCGCCGCTCGCTTGAGCCCCATGGCTGCCTGCCCAGCACCCCTCGCTCCGGAGGCTGCGGCCCTCGGGAGACAGCTCTGGTTTGTGAGGGAGGGGCAGAATCCCTTCTGTGATCAAATAAGCATTTTTAATATCTTGTCCGTTATAATTCACAGGGAAATCTCTGAAATAAGCAAGGTACCATGAACACAAATACGGCACCTGCTTCCTGAAGGCAGGATTACTCAACAGTCATGAAGCAAGGGTCACCAAAGGCCGCTAAGTTTGCTTCCTGGCCTGTGTTCCACACAGCTCGCTTATCCAGATCCCTGCAGAGCAAACAGCAGCGGCCACCCCACCACCCTGCACCTCCTGTGCTTGAAACAGAGGTGGTGGGAAAGGGTCCTGTGACCAGCACCCACCTCCACAGGCCAGAGGCTGGGACTTGTGGAGAAACCTTACCACTCACTAGTCTAAAGAAAGCAACGGGAGACATGACAGTGTTTAAAGAGGTGAAGGCTGCTACAAAAGGCAGAGGGAGAAGGCAGTCCTCCAGACCTGCAGTGAGTAAGGCACAAGCTATTGGGCTTGGATGCGAGCAAACACTAGTTCAGGTTGGACACTTGAACAGCCTTCCTAACACATGGGTTTAAATGGTAGGGTGGGTTTGGGTGGTAGTGGTGAATCATTTGTGATTGCAAGTTCTTAAGAACATAGTGTGGCAAAGACAGACATATGCCTGTCCCGGAAGCAGCCTGGTGACTTCTCTGGCAATCTATTCAGGGACCAACCCAAATGTCATGCTGCATCTCTGTTTTCTACAAACCAGAGATTGCTGAGGACAATTAAGCAACTCTAGCTAATATCACCATCACTGCTATCAGTTCCTGAGAAACGTGATGTAAAAATAACTTGTCAAGAGAGAGGGGAGAGAGAGGAAGGGGTGGAAGGATGAGGGCAGGAGGGAGGGAGAGAAGAAAAGAAGGGGGGAGAGACCCTGCACCCCTGAGACCAGCAGGCATGGAAATGCCAGGGTCTTTGCAGTTTGATTAACTTCCTCTCATTTCAGTGCTCCCTCTCCACTTTCCTAAGTATTGTGTACCACAGATCAGGCTGAAGCAGCACAGTCAGAACCTCCAGCCATACTGTTACTTGTCAGTAGAAACGTGCATCTTACCTTGGTCCTTGTAAAGGCATGTTCAACCACTGCAGCTCTCGCTGAGCCAGCAAAAGAAACACTGCCTGAAGTAATCCAGCTGCTGACATAATCAAAGTGCAGCATCATGAGCTAAAGGGAAAACAGGCTAGCAAAGTTCACAGTATTCCCACAAGCAGAGGGCTTGCCAATTATATCAGATCACATCAAGTGAGGTCTTCCCTGCAGGCTAAGGCAGTGCTTCCAAGCTCTGACCAAAGATCATTGAACCTTTGCAGCTGAAACAGTGGGAAGCTTGGGAACACGTCTGTAGTCCATCAAAGGGCTCATAAGGTTTGCACAATACACCAGTGATGGTGTAGCAGGAGGAGCTGCAGCTCCAGAAATGCTAAACTGACACTCAGGATGCACAGCTTGAACCAAACATGTTACACTACAAATAACCAGGGCTTGAGCCTGGCACACACCAATAGTTGAGCAAATCTGATTAAGCAAAAATAAAACATGACCGCTGTGTAAGGGACACTGCTGCGACCTAAAATCGGGGTTGCTGAGCAGCAGGACCTCAACACATGCTGCTACACAATGTAATACCTGCCACCTGCTACACTACAGCTCCACAGCAGATCCACTGCCAGGAAAAACCTATGTCTAGAAGAGGAGGGATTAGAAACAGACTCAGAAGCAAGCAGCTGTGGTCAGTGAAGAGCAGCTGCATCTGTGTCCTGGGTTCAGCAATAGCAGTCATTTTTCTCCTTCTTAGTAGCTGGTGCAGTGCTGTGTTTGTTACTTTCACCGTGGGAACAGAGCTGATAACACCGATGTTTTTAGTTGCTGCTCAGTAATGTTTACTCTGACCAAGGACTTTATGAGTCTCATGCTCTGCCAGGGAGGAGGGGAAGCCAGAAGGAAGCAGAGACAGGACACCTGACCCAAACTAACCAAAGAGGTATTCCATACCACAGCACATCATGCCCCCTATATAAACTGGGGGCAGTTACCTGGAAGGACTAAATTACTGCTCAGGTCAGGCTGGGTATCGGTTGGCAGGTGGTGAGGTGTTGTATTCTCTTCCCTTGTTATTTCCCTTACCATTACTATTATTGGTGGCAGCAGCAATGGTTTGTGTTATACCTTAGTTACTGGGCTGTTCTTATCTCAACCGTGGGAGTTACATTCTTTCGATTCTCCTCCCCATCCCTCCAGGAGCAGGGGGAGGAAAGGGAGGAGTGAGCAAGCGGCTGCACGGTTCTGGGTTGCTGGCTGAGCTTAAACCACAACAATCTGGAAACCAGCATTTGGAGTGGGAATGTCCCCAGATGACAGAAAAGCCGTGTGGTGCAACCCCCAAGAAACATAACCAACTTTCTCTTGTCCAGTGCAGTGTCCCATCTTCATCAGTGGCCTTCACCCATCAGCTGTGGAGAAACAAAACGTATTTGAAATCAGTGTAAAGCACTAGGTTAAAATGCCAAAATTGACATTTTCTTCCTTATCTATCAGACACTAGATGGCTTTTTTCCTGGGAAGGTCTGCATAGCTTATACCTTTACTTGATTACATGTATTCTGGATGTTCATACATCTTCGCCTACTTTGTGCTTTTATAGCAAGTTGAAACTATTATTACCCAAAATGGGAAGTAAAATTCCCGACTGTCTCAACATGTCCGTACTTGATTTCTACATACCACATACTTCCCAATCCTGAAGTACATCCCAATACGAAGTACAGCCAGAGACAGTAAGAAAAGAACAGAAAACATGCCCTCAAATCTGTTCTAATGAAACTCTATTTAGGTAATAAACGTGAGCTCAGATTGAATGGGTGCTTTAGCCACACTGCCACTGAACTGTGACCTATCAGAAACAGAACAGAGGAACAGGCAAAGGGAAGGAGACAATTTCAGAAAATGATCAGTAGCTATAATAAACTATTGACAAACCTTTCTTGAAGAAAGTTTTCTTGACCAATAAAATACGTGTCAGCCTAGTAATAGGAAGTATCATCAAATGCCCCTTGTGTTTAAGCAGGTGGTGCAACACCTATCTCTCCGGTTTCATGGGTGAAACATTAACTATTATCCAGCTCAAGAGCAAAGAGAACAGACAGCACAGCAGTGGTAAGCAGAGCAGGACTGCTTCGGCCGGGCTAGGAGCGGCAGCCTCAGAGGGAATGCGGCTCGACTCCCCGCCAGAGGCTCCGGAGAGCGGCTGAAGGGGCTCGGCACCCGCTGCCAGCACCCTCGCGGCCCCCGCCGAGCCTGTCTCGTCTGGGGCTCCCGCAGAGAGACCAGCAAACCCCGGCCGACCCCTTCACTGCACAGAGCCGGCTGACCCCACAGGCAGGCACAGACACCAGGACACACAGCTCCCACCCTCTAACGCGGCGCACTCGGCGGCGCAAGGCAGCCAAGCGGGGGTAGGGCAGGGAGGAGACAAGCAGGATTCCGCGGCTGCCGGGCCCCGCGGCCCATGCGCCTGCCCGTGCGCCCTGGGAGCCGTAGTCCGCTGCGCCCGCTACCCATCGCCGCTTCCGGGCCTCGTGGCGGCAGGGGACTACAAGGCCCAGGCTGCCCAGCGGCGCCGGTCCCGCCCCGTCCGTGAATGACTAGTGCAGCATGTTGTCCGGCTAGCGAGCCCGGCTGCCGGAGGTCTGTGGCGCTGCCGACGCCTTCTTCCGCAGCGCCTCCGCCACCGAGCACGGTAAGTGAGCGAGGGGAGGTGGGGGAAAAGCCTGCCGCGGTGCCCGCTTCCTGCCGGGCCGGGGAGCCTTGGCGGTGCCATGGTGGGGCCAAGCCCCTGTGCGGGCGAGTGTGTGTGGCAGGGGGACTGTTGCATTTCTCCCCGTGCCCAGAGACCCGCGGGAGGGGTGTACTGTGAGCGGCGCTACGTTCCCCCTTGCCGCCTTCCCTTGGCGTATGCCCTCTCCCCAGCCCCCCCGCCCTTCCAGGTATCCGGTTTGGAGGTGCCGCCAGGCAGCGCCCCTTCGGGCGGAAGGCGGCCGGGACCCGGGCTGGGGCCGCCCGCTCTCGCCGCTCGACGCGCTCCCTGGGCCTTGCGCCTGCGGCAGGCGAACCGGGAGCGCTGCGGTCGGCGCCCCACAGCGCCCGTGGGGCAGGGCGGCCGCGGCCGGTCCGGTGCTGCCCCGCCGGTGAACCTGCGGGCGGTGTGGCTGAGGGGCCTCTCCGGGCCGGGGCGAGCTCTTCCTCGGTCTCGCAGTGGGGAGGCTGAGGCGTAAATCCTCGAACCATCAGGGAAGGGGAGGCCGGAGGCCGCTGCCCGTCCCTTCCCCGCCGGAGCCCTGCGCGGAGGCTGGCGCTGCCGGCCCGCCTGCTCCGAGAGAGCACGGCACTGGGAAGCGCGTCCGTCGGGATGCGGCCCCGTGTGCGGTTACAGCAGCGTCCGCGCTTTCCGCTCCCTGCGTTAGGGCCGGTTCCTGGCTCCGGGGGTGCTGGAGGCGGCAGCGGGGCGCGGGCATAGCGCAGTGCTGTGTGTTGGCGGTGGTGGGGGGTTGGAGCGGGGGTTGGTTGCGATGGTGAGCGGAAGGAGAGAAAAGTAGTTTTTCCTCACTTCTTTTCTTGGTCTCTAAACACTTGTGACTCTTCAGACGCCGCGTTGTGCATCACGTGCAACAAACTGTGAAACCAGGGTTTTGATTCGAACACAGTTCTGAGTAACCCAGGTCTCAAAAAGATCTCGTGTCCCATAACTTGTGCTGGGCTCTTGAGGGGGGTACACATACTGATGATCGTGTATGCGCGTATGCACACAAAGAA
This sequence comes from Melopsittacus undulatus, assembly GCF_012275295.1. Taxonomy (NCBI): domain Eukaryota; kingdom Metazoa; phylum Chordata; class Aves; order Psittaciformes; family Psittaculidae; genus Melopsittacus; species Melopsittacus undulatus. The sequence goes on along the minus strand of NC_047531.1, from coordinate 21,717,354 downwards.
AGTGGGGGTTTTTGGTAGCTTTCAGGAAGAAAGTGTTTTTATTTGGTCAGACTTTGCAGAAACCTGCAGCTGCTGAGTGGTTGCTGCTGGGCTGAAAACGCAAGAGGATGTGCTTTAAAAAGTTAAATGCTGTTTTACATGTGTGGTGTCAGTAGTTGTCCTAAGGAATATCAAAGGTGCCGGGAGTGGCCTCACATCTCCATTTTGTAGAGATGTGTATCAGCTAAACCTACTGCTCAGCTCAATTATGCATGTATTCCTTCTTGTAAACCTAACAGAGTAAAGAAAAAAATCCCTAAACCAAACAGATTTCAAAGGTTTCCCTGCTGTATTTTAGCAGGGAACAGATCTTGTGCAGCAGAGGTAAACCACAAGTACATTTAATTTATTAGGTACTGGGTTACAGCTGTGGCTCTGGTTTGTGCCCTGTTTGTGGCTTTTGTTAGACTTTCAGGTTTCAGTAACTTGAGTTGCTGATGGTAAATTTGTCGGCCGTTGCAGTGTCTGGCACTCCTGTGTGTTAACCATAGACTGAGATATTGCTTATTCAGTGCTAGGAGAGTTATGCATGTTTTTCAGTGCATTCTTTCTTCCATATGGCAAAATATGGTGAAACATTGCTTCTGCTGGCACCACAGCTTGCGAGTAAAACACAGTGGTGTTGGCATCTTACTTGTGGGAGAGTCATCCAGTTGCTTTTTTTTAAAGAGTACTTTTCAGAAAGCATCTTCTTTTTCTGTATTTGCTACTGGGAAAATATGAGGAAAGAGATTTGGAGCAGTCTTAGAAAATGAAAGCAGACCAGCGATGAGTGTGCTCCAGATTTAATGGGAGTGGTGTGTAACTACAGCTGTCTGAAGTGATCCTGTATCACTTCAGTATCCGTGATACTTTCAGTATCAGTTGCTAGGCAGGGTCAGGAGGAAGGAGGGATTCTACAGCTCTCCTTGTGCTGCCAGGGAGTGACCAGGCTGGTTAGCAGCATCGCTTACCTGTCGTAAACGATTTACAATTAGTAGCATTATATTCTGTTGGTAACAGTTGTTGCTAGATAAATATTCGCAAATAAGTTTCCAGTGTGAGTAATTTCTGAGGTGAGGCCTTCAATTACAGAAGGTTTTTGTAAAAGGCCATTCAAATTTGAGATGCTACAAACATGTTAGTTAATACTGTGGTTTTGCATTTGAACATAGAAACTCCTAAGTTTTTTCCTGCCTCCAAAATGAGTTGGGGCATATAACTTTAATATTAAACTGCAATTGATAGATTTGTATGAACACATGCATGTACTCAGTGACCAGCTCTCCTCCTTTCCACCTCATTTTCTTTAAAAAGTAGTAAAGGTAGCTAGAGGGGCTGTTTCTCCTCCTGCCTCCTTCCTCCTTCCTAACCCCCTCCTGCCTTTAGCTGATATGCTATGCAGTTTGATTGGGATGCAGAGGCTTTGCATGTCCACACACAGTATTTAAGTGTCCTGATGACACTGCGTACCAAGCTGGAGGATAGACTACACTGGAGCTCCAGGGGTTCATGTTTTCATGTGGTTAATCCCTGCAGGCTGTCTGCAAAATAACCTTGTCTGTAAGGACAGGCAACATTGGGTGCATGTGTTGAGGGCTGTGTCTCTGTGCAGGAAGGGTGTGAACGTTTGCAGGAGGGAGCAAGAGTGCACCGCAGCTTAGCAGCAGTGTGAAAGTTGAAGGTCTTCAGTCACCTGTGCAGTACATCTGGTTCCTGGTCCTGCCCGGGTAGGACACATATCTGGTGTGTTGCACAACTGGGAGCCATCCTTTGGAAGGATGGTAAGACAGGTAGTTACAGGGTAAACTGATGAAGAAGGCCTGTGTGAGGAACCAGGATAAGGAGTTGTTGAGGGGTTTTCTCATTTCTTTGGAGGGCAGCCGACAGGAATGGAAATAGGGATGAACTTTTGAGAGGAATATATTTTTTTTAAAACTACTGAGTTTGTCAGGTGCAGGGTGTTCTATACATTAAATGAGTGGTGCAGCTGGATGCAGTAGCATGCAGGACAACTTTCCTGGTTGGTGTGTGTCTGTAGTACTGAATGATCAGTGTTAACCAGTGGCTCCTGTGCCTGTGGGCCCAAAGGGTGGAATTGGCTTGCTTTCCTGGAGCTTTGTTTCTGTTAGCTTTGTCTTGAAATGTGACCCTCTTTCTTCAAGTGCTTGCCACATCAGAGCTGTGTGTCTTTGCCTGCTGCTAGCAAGTGCACCCATGTAGTATAACAATGTTTTACGATCGCAAGGTCCTACACCTGGGTGGGAGCAATCCCAGGCACAGCTACAGGTTGGGCAAAAAGGAAATTCATGGTAGTCCTGTGGAGAAGGACTTGGGGGTGTTAGTCAATGAGAAAATGAACATGAGCCAGCTTCAGTGTGTATTCACAGCCCAGAAAGCCAACCGTATCCTGGGCTGCATCAAGAGGAGCGTGACCAGCAGGTCAAAGGAGGTGATCCTGCCCCTCTACTCTGCTCTCGTGAGACCTCACTTGGAGTATTGTGTGCAGTTCTGGTGTCCTCAACATAAAAAGGACATGGAACTGTTGCAACAAGTCCAGAGGAGGGCCACAAGGATGATCAGGGGACTGGAGCACCTCCCGTATGAAGACAGGCTGAGAAAGTTGGGGCTGTTCAGCCTGGAGAAGAGAAGGCTGCGTGGAGACCTCATAGCAGTCTTCCAGTATCTGAAGGGGGCCTACAGGGATGCTGGGGAGGGACTATTCGTTAGGGACTGTAGTGATAGGACAAGGGGTAATAGGTTGAAACTTAAACAGCAGAGGTTTAGACTGGATATAAGGAAGAAATTCTTTACTGTGAGGGTGGTGAGGTACTGGAATGGGTTGCCCAGGGAGGTAGTGAATGCTCCATCCCTGGCAGTGTTCAAGACCAGGCTGGATGAAGCCTTGAGTGATATGTTTTAGTGTGAGGTGTCCCTGCCCATGGCAGGGGGGTTGGAACTAGATGATCTTGAGGTCCTTTCCAATCCTAACTATTCTATGATTCTATGCATGGAATAATCATGTATATGGAGTTCTGCAGCATTACTGTGGACCACAGTCAGATATTTTACAAGCCAGTAATTGTCCATGGTGGAACTTCTCTACTCATCTCTTTTGCTGTCTGCTTGTAGGTAGTGAACAGAGAATAGCAAATCTTGCAGAACTCCATAGAAGCTGTGCATGCAGCAGCTGTGTGCTCTTTTGCTGTTGCTCTACTTAGGAGTGTTTTGCAGAGGGTTACCCAGCATCCGAAGTATCACTTGGTTCATATCTTTTAATGGCCTGGAGAGAGATGTGCTGAGTGGATATCTTACCCCAAACTCCTGATTGCAGGAGAGTTATAAAAGTATTTTGGTTCCAAATCATCTCTGAATTCAGATGAGTCATGTTGAAATAAAACAGGAATGTGGCTTGGGTAGGTATGTAGGTTCTAAACCAGAGTGAATTTCCGAGTAGCTAGCCTGACTTTAGGTGATGTCACTTTGGTCTTTCTGTCCCATGTTTCTAATTTTAGCAACCTCTTTACAGCCTCTTAAAACAGTAAGGATTTAGCCTGTTTTTTGTTCTCAGTTCTGCTGTGCGTTAGCATCCTGATTCACCTCATGCTTACTCATTTCTTTTAGTATCCCTAGTCAACGTAATAGCAATAATGCCTAAAAACCATACATATATGAGAGTGCCTTCTTGTGTTCCAGTGACAAAGGTAAATGTGTTCTCAGTGCGTCATTGTCACAGGCCAGATATTCTTATGTTCCAAATTAATTTAGTTGTCTGTGACTTTTTTAACTTTTTTAACTTCCAAAGTATGCAAATGGATGTTGGCTACAGAGTGTAGGTCCCTGGGTTTAGGCTGCATACATCAGCACAGTTTGTGTTTCAGGAACATCTTGCTGATGCTCACAGGGTAAAGAAAAAAGAAATATGTGTTTTGGAGTTTATGAACTTCTGAGTCATGAGAAACCACAGACACAATCTTACAACTATCTGTGATCACAGAACCAGTTGCTCAGTTAAGTTTGAAAGGCGTGGGTTGTGTCGAAGAGATACGTGCAATATGTAGAGTAGGTCACCTTGGTGATGGTTTTGAAATAGATTCCAGTTTTTCAATTTGTGGCTGCTGCATTAATTGGCAGGTTTCAGCTGATGCATCCTTCAGAGTATGAGCAGTCTATCAGCAAAGGAGAGACACCATTTGGAGCTGGTGGTGGTCTGTTTGTAAACATTTGTAAGGTTTCTGTGCAGAAGCATGGAAGAAGCCTCATCAACCTTAAGTACTCTGCTTCCATTGCTGAGGGCAGTGCTGAGACTTAAGTGAGTATCTGTTGATTTGATTTTTACCTTCTTGGAGATTAAATGGTAGGTATGGAAGGTACTTTGTTAGGTATTCCAGACAATGGGTAAAGAATACAATGATTTTTCAGTGGGAGAAAAGTTGTGTGTTTTAATTTTTCGAAGTACTAATATGCCTCTTCTGTTTACATAAAGTAAGTCCTGTTAATTGGTAGTGGCATTAATATGACATGTGCTGATGCTGTGCCAGCTGAACTGAATAACCATTGCTAGAGAAACTGCAGGTTTAGAGGATTAAAGGAGCATGACACATTTAGTGCATGTAGGTGTAAGTAAATGTTTATTGCTGCATCTCATGCTGAGCAGACCGAGGCTGTATTCTGGCCAGCGATGGTGGTGTTGGACTGCTGGGTCAGGAGGTTTTCACAAAATAGCTGTTTGTGTGTCTCTGGCTTACAGCCAGCACGGGTCAGTTCTGGTTCAGTTGTGGCATGACCTGTGTGAGCTGTGCTGTGTTCTCACAGGAGAACACCCACTTGATAGCTGGAGCCCTTGAATCAGATTCAGTCCTCAGCCTATCTCTTGTCTTTCCCACAGTGACTCTAAAGGAACAAGGGTGAGGTATGTTGGCATGTGCTTTGAGGAAGTGCTGTCCTGGGGAAGGAGGTATGGAAAGATCTTCCAAAGGGCCAATGATTAAAAACAAAAGACAGTGCACATTGCAAAATTTAAATGCTTTGAAAGCTCCAGCAGCCTTCTATTTGTTTAGATACCACAGGTATCTATCAGGTTTCTAGATGTATTGAAGTATTCATTTGCCTCAGTTCCTTATTTGTGAAAGAGGGAAGTATTTACAAACCTATCTCAGAGGCTGCATGGTTAATACTCTGAGTACTGACAGTTGTTGATACCTTCTTCAATGCTTGTGAGTGTTGTAACTGTGGAAAGCAGTAATACATACACTCAGATCGGAGGGAGGGGTCAAGCATAGAAACTGTTGACTTAACTGTTTCAATAAGAGGTGAAACTAGCTTCTTACTGGTTATTCTGATGTGTGTGCAGTGCGTAGAAGATACTGAGCAATTAGTAGAACTTTATTTCTCTCTTGCAGTGTCAACATGTTAAAGATAGTAAGTGCTGCTTCTAAATTTCTGTATAGCTCAGAAGGAAGAAAACATTCAATAAAAGTCTTTTTAAAGAGTAGCTGACTCTGATAGGTATGGCATGAGAGCTTTTTTGCTATTGATTCAACTGAATCACTGAAGGAGGCAAGTTCAAACAAGATAATAAAGGAAGAAGTTCAGCCATGCTGTAGGAGGATACCTATCTACCCACTGTGGTGTGCTTGGATTTTCTCACTGAACCACCTAGTTGAAATAAAACAAGAAAGGACATTTGTTCTTTAATGGTAGCTTGTGTTCTAGTGCCTGTAACTTGCCTTGCTAGAACCCCTGACTTGTGAGCGTGCCTCTTGCCTCTTCAAGATGGCAAGCTCAGAGTTTCAGGTGCCTAAATATGCAGCTAGAACTGAAACACTTTGGTCAGCTAAGACTACCCAGTGTGAAAAGTGAGCCAGTAGTTTGTGAGAAGATTTCACCCAAAGAGGAAGCTCTGCAGAAGCTGTTTTGCATAAGAAAAGCTGGAGGACTGATGTCAAATAGCATAGCAGGGAGGTTTTTCTTGCACTGCTTTTGTCAGCCACTGTGTAGGGGAAGCATTGCTAGAAGGTTTTACACTTACCTGTGTGTTCCTTTCTAAACTTGTGTTGAGAGGAAGAGAATAATCCCGAAGTGTAGGAGAAAAATATAGCCCGTTTTCCATAGTGCTGTTGTTGGTGTGAATGGTTGTCTTGCATGTGCTGTCAGGACAAGAAGACCTTGAAAGGAAATAGGTGAATATCAGTGAGATGAATAATGGCTAAATTTCGGGCTTGCAGTTCATTGGGTGGTCTCAAAAATTCCTGTTTGGTTGCCTAGGTATCTTGAGAGCTGGGGAAAGGGCTTCATTTGTTCATATGTGTATACATAAAGAACAGTTTCTAATCACCCAGTAAATGGCACGCTCCCTTAGCAGAGATGAAGCAAGAACGAGTATTCCACTTGATGGGGAAAAAGATGATTGAATTGGGGACTGAATTGCTATTCGGTCATCGAGGAGTCCTTTCAAGAAAGTTCAGAACCTGCTCTTGCTGGACCATAAGGAGCCAGGTCAGACTCCTTGTTTCTTCTAGCTCCAGGAATTTTCTTGGCAGCACTCTGGGCAGGCAGAGTGAACTCCAGATCAAGACAGTCTCCTGGCAGATAAGAGAACAGAAATACTTTCTAATCTCTGCTCTTTATGAGGGCTTAGAAAGCTGCATCTCCCAGTTTGCCTGAAAGAAATGCACTGTCATAGCTGAGATTTTCAGTATGTGATTTATCTCCTGAGGGCCTCTTGCATGCCTTTGATGTAGCTGGAGGAGAGGGATTTGATTTGTTTCGCATGTTTGGGCCAAGTTCCATCTTAAGTAGAACTTGAGGTTATGAGATATTGCGGTATATGTATAATGGAACACAGTAATTGTCTGAACAGCTTCTTTTGCCAATGGCTCTACAACTAGGAGTTGAATTTCCTTCTGTTCCCTGGCAGGTTCTGCTGACCTTCTCTTTTTCACATGCACGTGTACCACCCCCTGTAATCTTCAATAATCTTTGCAGTGCTCTGCATTTCATCTCTGAATGACAGAGACTCTCATCTCCCTGCCAAGTTTGTTTAAAATTCACCTAAGGTTCAGCAAGCACAGGCAAAGAAGCTCTGCCTTGTTACCTTGTCTCATTTCTTTAGGAAGCTGAACTTATTTATTTAAATAAATAAATGCAAGGTTGAAAAAAAACAAGCTCTAACATAATTGGAAACGCCGTGATTCAAGTTGCCTTGATGCTTGTCAGGAATTGATCTAGATCAGCACCTTTTCTTACTGTTGGATGCAGTGAGAGGAAGTACGTACAGATTCTTATGCTTCAGTTCCTTATCTGTATAACAGCAAGTCACAGTCAGTCCTCCATCAGAAGTTTCAGGATTACTATATTGTGTATCATGGGATGTGGTTCTTCTGTGAATACACAGATGTACAGGATGGTGACTTTTCCACATGGATGAGCTTGATCTTCTTGGAGTCCAAGATATTTGGCTAGTTCCCAGGATGTATATACTTTATCATATGTTGCTGATGAAGATGCTGGCCAGCTGAGCAGCCAGCCTTGTCTTTACTCTGTTGACGTGTGTGTTTTGTGATTTTTATCACTCACACTAAACAAGAGGTTGAACACATGCAGCTTTTAATGACAGTTGTTCAGCTGAGTTTGTTTGCTGTTGGCAACCAGTTGTAAGATTTTCTTAATGTTAACTGAATAACTGGAATTCCTGGGCATGTTCAAAGAGGTTGGGATTAAATCCAGAAACAAGTCAGCATGAGTAAACTTCACTGAAGAACTGTCTTGCTCCAATATCAGAAACATCATTTACTGAGAACGGGATGAGATTTTCTAAAATGTCACTTGGTGGAAAAGAAATCACTTGGTGCGTCTGTGTAGAAGTCTATCCTTTAACTGAAACTTGCAGTTAGCTATTTTTAAGAGCATTCCCATAGCTAAGCATTCCCAAAGATAAGAGACATGTTTTCAAACCCCAGCAGGCCTTCAGCAAGCTTACAACTTTGGTTTGTATTTAGGGCCAGCTGATGTACTGTCAGAAAAAACACTGGTATTTTGCACATAAAACATTTGAGAACCAAGCCCAGAGCTCAGCATCAGGGTACTGGCATACCCCTGACTGATGCTGTAGTCAGACAAATATTTTCTCAGAGGCCGGCATTAGCCAATCAGCATCTCCACTTTATCCTGTCCCTTCAGTTTTGCTGCTGCAGTTGTTCCTTCAGCAGTTTGGTTGTCTGAGCTTGTAATGCCTTGGTAAGGTTATTTTTTAACCTGAATCTGCTCTGCAGGCTGGCTTACTGCACAAGTCAACAAATAGTTAAGCCAGGTTGTCAGAGGCAGGACAGAATGAAAACAGGTGCTGGGTTCACTTAAGCACACAGTGCCACTAGACAGCTCCTGGTCAGGCTGGCTGAGGTGTTAGTGAGCTGCCAGGTCGCATTCAGGTTGCAGGTCTCAGAGCAAGGGATCCCTTCTGCTGTACTTATTTAGAGCTGTCCACACCACATGTAAAACCTGGAAACACTGAAGCAGAATAGAGGAGTTCAGCTTCATCTGCCATTTCAGCTTACTCACACATCCAAGTTCCTTGACTTGACCCTCAGAAAGCGGAAGACAGGGTCCTGGTTTTGAATTATGCATTGTAGCAAAACCATAGAGTACTTTTGTTGCCTGTTTTTGACTAAATATTTTGTTGCTGAATCTCTTGGACTGTTTGCGGTGTGTTCTTGTTTTAACAAGGTATTTACCTTGCAGCTTGGGAGCTGCGTCTGTAGCTGATGTTTGCTCAGGTCAGGGGGCTCTGTTGGGTTTTAGGGGGATTTTGGTCCAAGGAGCCCACAGAAGCCACACTTTTGTCCACTCCATGTTTTTCTTGCCCAGCCTGCAGCTGTGATCTCCAGTTCACTGGCTGATCACTAGTAGTGGACAACTTCAAGGCATGAATTGCTGAAGTCCCTTCATACTTTCACACTTCCCATGCAAACGTTCTTTTTATAGAAGTGTATTTTAAGCAAAGCTAGAAAGCAAAACAACTCACTTGAAAACAAAGGCTATAAGCCAGGATGCAGTGTTGCATTTGGGAAAATTGGAGCTTTTGCCATCATGTGCTGAACTATGCCAGCACCCAGACAACTTGCCTCCAGCCTCTCTTGGATGCAAGGCGCCTGAGTTGCATCCAAGGATCCTTGCATCCAAGGATGCAAGGAGCCTGAGTTGTCCCTCCTCTCCTTGAAGGAAGGAAGCAAATGTGGTCAGGATTGATCTCCAGCCTAATAAAATCAAGCAGACCTCACATGTGCTGTGAAATGGGTCAGAAGGAGGTGAGCCAAAGGACTGTAGTGAAGAAGCAGTGCTTTCTTGGAGTGCTTCACTTTTAGTGGGTTAGCAGTGAGAATAAGAAGACTGAGCACAAAGTTGTGTGTTCAGTGTCCTGTGCAGTCCCCTTGGAGTACCATCAAAGTCAAATCACAGCACTCTGCCACCTTCAGCGAGAACTTCTGGACAATATGGGTGGAAGAAGGTCTCTTAAAACTGAGAGATGGAAACCATGAAGTGTTTGAAATCACACTTCCCAGGGTCTTTCACACAGTCATAATCTTGCTGATGTTCTGACCCTGGTATATTTATAAATATGTACATAATAACATGATGCAGATCAAATAACAATGTGTGTGGCTCTAGTTGTGTATAAAGACTGCAACTGCTCTCCTATTCCTTGTAGCAGTGAAATCCTGTAAATGTGGATGATTCCGAAAATTTGCCAAAAACTTGTCTTGCTGTGGTTTGTTTGGACAAGACAGAGCTATTGACGTAGTAGAGCAAGTTTTTTGCTGTTGCTGAAACCTTTTTGGCAGCCATCTTGTATCTTCAATTACTTATGAGCGATCTGGAGGAAAAAGGCATTTTTGTAGAATCTGAGACAGCAAAAGCACAAATTCTGAGTTCCCATGAAATCCACCCTTGTTTGTCAAGAGACTCTCAGTGTGTGTGACACCAGGACTGTGCTCTTGATTTAGAGCCAACTCAAGAACTGGGTTGAGACGGGCTAATTATATCCTATTCTTGGGGGTGGGGTGGTTAACAGCAGCAGAGTTGACAAGGTGGCATTTTTGCATCTTCAGTTTGCTGCTTTTATTACTTCAACTTTTATTAAGGTTGTAAAAACACTACTGCTTCTCTCCCCATTCCTTACAGTTCTTAAACAAATATTCTGAGTTATAACATAAATTTGTAATCCTCTTCCATTCCGTTTACTTCTTGCAGTTCTTGTGTGATTGGTGAAAATAAGCCTACACTGCAGGGATACAAGAGGAGCAACAGCCTGAGGTAGGGCTTGGCGCTGAAGTTTGTTTTACAATACAATTGCAGGGAAGGTTGAGACTCTCAATCAGCCAGGTTCTTCCACTCATCCTCAGGGAGAGTCTGTGAAGTCTGAGGGCTGAGACCACCCGTGTATGACCCCTTTTAAAATGGGGTGGGGGGCTAAAGCACTATTTTTTTTTGCCACATTTAGGTTTTTCCTTTTCTCCTTTCACATCCATGTATTTCAAAACCTTGTTGTGGTAAAGCTCAGGAATGTTTCCTTATGAGCCAAAAGAATGCTGGTTCCTGTGTCCTGTTAATTAAAAAATGAAGAAAGGAACAGCAGACTTAATGTGGTGCTTAGTGCTTTTCCCACTGCGATGTTGTTGTGATGACAAAGCCGGCATAAGTGACAGGATTAATTCCATATGTTACAGATGGATACATTTTTCCAAAATATTTTTGTGACTAGAGTTACGTATGCAAGCAGTAAAGTCAAGCCATATGTTGTGATCAAAAGCTGAGCTGGTGTTAAATTATATTTGTGAATGTAATTGCAACTTGCAGTATAATTGCAGTTTGCAGTTGTCACTGAACAGACTTCTGTGTTGTAGTGAATGGGTAATATGTGACTGTGAATGTTTTAAACTTTGCACTGTAAAACTGTTGTGCTTTTTGGTCTTAACTCCGTGAAATGTGTGGTAAGTTTTGCCTTACCTTCAGTGGGGCCAAGGTAAGACACCAGGATTTATTATCTGAAAGTTACTGTTTGGTGTAATGGAATGCAAGAAGAAATTAATTACTCTTATTGAAAGCTTTTAACAGTTGGATGTGCTTTGTACGGTCCTGTTTTAAATCTCACCAGGTTAAGTAAAAAGTAAATAAACTAGTCATTCTAGCTCAAAATCTGACATACTTCAGGAAAGCTTGGCTGCTTGCTTGCTGACTCATTAATGCTGACTTTCATTTGGAAAGCACTTGAACGATGGTGGATTCACATCCTGTCTAACTTTTTGACTTAATGTTGCTCAAGAATTCCTGATTCTCCCAATGATCATCCTAATTCAACTTTGAATTAATATAGCTGCCTAAAGACAGTTTAGAGTTGAGCTTTCCCTGATTCTTAACTCTTCTGCATTAATTCTGCCTTTTTGACATGGATGACATAGGCTGAATGACTGGGACTGTTTGAGTTCTATGCATGGGTTTTAAAGCCTGCCTGTTAGTTAAAAATAAGAAAGATTTTGTTAGCCAAAGACCTGCCTCGTGTACTTCTAGTGATAATATTTAATATTAATCCCAAGTCAGTCCTTGGGAATCTTTTCAATTACTTTCCAGCACTTTAGAGAGCAAAACTAGGCAGATGCTTTGCATTGTTTTGGCTTTGATTTCTGATGTATGTAAAGCCAACATACCCATTAACTTTATGTTGGGTGTGTGTATTGTGGGTATTCCAGAGAATAAAATACTCGAGCAGACTCTCCTAGAATGGATGTGTGTATTCTTGTGAGAACTGATTAACTTTGTCAGTCTCCTGGCAGACTAATGCTTACTGGTAGTTGAGTCAAGTATGCCATCTTATAAATGGCAATGGTGTTATAATAATCAGTGCACATTTTGGCTTCCAACACAGAAATATACTACTGTAGCAGTGTTAGAGATAAACTCCTTCTTTTTATTCTAGAATCAGATTTTGTTTTTTAATGCCATGCCGGGTATAAATATTATCTTCTAAAATAGCCATGTAATAGTTTTTAATATGTTATTTCTCACACTTACCCAGCTAGGAGAAAAACAGTTGTAAAACCACAGATGTTTTGAACTGTTCACACTGCTTAAATTATTTACGTGCTTGAATATTATATGTAGGTTCAAATTGAGCAAACTCACAAGGGGAAAGATGTATTAAAGCATTTCATTATAATTCCCAGCCTCTTTTTGAATTTGTTTCATACAGGCTGCTGCAGATCCAATGTCTTCCTCTGATGCACCAGAAGATGGCCCAAAGGAAACAGCAAGTGTATCGCAGAATATCAGTATGTTTCTGGTTTGACTGGGGAGGGTGTATCACATTTGAAGTTTATTAAGCTAAACGTCCATGCCTTTTCCTTCCCTAATAAGGATGTGGTTGTTGGCACACAAGGGAGATGTGAATGAGGTCATATCTGACTTAATCTGTTCTTGATTTGTGGAAAAGCCCAGTTGCATAAGCCAAATTTGGAAAGAGCAGTGACATATCGATTGCCAGTTTGCTGCTCCCATGCTCTCAAAAGAAAGTAAATGGTTTGTGATTTAGATCTATTTGGCTATTGTTTTAAGCTCAGTTTTTGCTCTCTAAGGCAGAGATGTGTAAGTATGTATTTGCTTAAAAATTCTGGCATTTAGTGTTGTGATGTTGAATAACTTGTTCCAAGTGGAATACTTTCCCCTTGCTAGCATGATAATATTTTGATATGAAACCCAAGCCTGCAGGAATAGAAGTATTATTCCAGCCAAAACTGTCTTGTGAAGCTCAGAAAGAGTATCAGTCCTTACCTTTTAGTGGTAGGGATCAGATAATGACAGTCCTTTCTCTGGAGGAGAAAACCCAAAAGGTTCTTAAGATTTGCTTTATGTTTTGTGATACACTGTTATGTTAATGAACATGGTGCTCATTATAAACAATAGGAACATTTAGATTGTGCTTTCTGGCAAATAATAAGCTCTGAACCACCTTCGGGTGAATTAGTTGGTAACAGCAACATAGCTGTAATGTTGAAGTTGCTCAATAATCCCTAAGGACTGCAGCTTTCAGAAATAACAATCATGGGAGCAAACAGAGCCTTGACTTAAAGCTATGGGAAAACCATTCAGACCTAGAGAAGCAGATTAATTTTTTATGTTGCTTTTTACTCCAGATATGGAAGTTGGTTTAATAAAACCCATAGCTGCTCCTGAGAATGTTTTCCTTGATTATGTCCTTAAATGATAACATCTGGTACTGCACTGATACAGCAGTTTTGAAACATTATTCAGTCCAGTTCTGAATATATGCATGAGGTGAAGCCCTGAAAATTAATAGAGATTAAATCCTTTAAGGGTTACTGAATACATAGAAACCCCTTTCAACTGGCAGAATCTGAGCTATAAATGGCCTTAGGCTAGGAGGGTATTTGGAGAAGGTGTTGTGCACACTTCCATTACTTACATTCTTCCTTAGGTGTCTACTTTTGACCACTGTGGGGGGAGGATATTTGCTTAGGTAGATTTTGTTTGAGCTGCTATGGCTACTTTTATGATTATGTGACTGAGAGCTACAAATGCAAAAGCTCTACCTCTTCTTGCTTTTACCATGTTTTCCCCAACCCTTCCTTAGGAACATGGTCTTAGGTCAGACTATACTGACTGTAATACACCATGTTCTTGGTTATTGATGATGAAGTAGTAGCCTACTAAAATGCTAACTAAGAAGGGTGTTGGAGGGTGGCTTCTGTTTTGTGGTTTTTGTTTGGGTTTGTGTTGGTTTTGACATGAAATCTTGAGATGAGTATTTGTGGGACAGATCTGGGGCCAGAGCCACACAGTTAAACCTGATGCATTAAATGAGTGTATGGTAGGAGGCTGTAATTTATGTGCATCTTTGACATCCTGCCTTCAAACTGTTCACTAACCTTTATTTTTTTCCCTGGGATTATGATCTTATTCCAGGCTTCTGGACTACTTGAGACCTCTGCTAACTTGTGCAGCAGCTTGCCAGAGAGAGAGAGTTGGTTGGAACAAAACTCTTGATGGCTTTTTTTTTTTTTTCTCCCCAAGATTCATTACAGCTTAAAGATGATTTACTCAAAGTTACTGTATTTCCCACTGATGTAGAACTGAAGCTTTTCTATCTCAGTTAATGAGGCTTTCTGGCATTTAACAAGCAATTGTAATGGACCTGATAGCTCTTCCTATTTGCCATGGCAAGCTAGACATAAATGGGCTAAACTCCTGTTGTGCTATTCTGTTGTAAATAGTTCATTGTTGAAAGCAGGGAAGAATTATTGGTTTCCTGACCTGAATACCTCTTAAGGTTTAATTTTCAATTGTATACTGATCCATGGTGTGTTAATCACAGAAAAGGCTAAGACTGGTACTGTAGGTATCCTATACGTGCCAATATGTGCAGGTGACTTTACCAGCACATTCACACCAGTGTACTTGTATTGCTATTTTATACAGATAAAATCCCAAAAGGGAATGCTTTTGTTCTAGAATTTAAAAAATGCTCTTTTTTCTTTTTTTTTTTCTTCAATTTAGTGTATACTTTTTCTAAGTATTCTTTGCTTCTCTGTCCACCTCACCTGCCACACAGCTTCTCTCTTTCCCTTACTGAACTGCGTGGACAACCTGTCCCAGTGTCCACAGGGTAGGAAACCTGGACTGAGACCCATGCTTGGAGGCAGCCTCTCCAGTGGTGGCACTCTCAATGATGTAGCCTCAGAATTGAATGTAAGATTACAGTGGTAAATCAATGGCCTTTTAGCTCTGCTCTGCTGTTTAGTGGTGACATTTTTTTTCTGTTTTACTTACTTGCACTTTATAGTCAAGTGTGCTTTTCTTTTCTGCTTTTCTGTACGTTTATAGCTGATGCAGATGCATTTAAAATTCTCCTCGAGATGAAGATTAAGAAGAGACAGAAAAAGCCTACTTTACCAAGCACTGTGACTGAGCTTGACGCTGAGGATGGTTCTAAAGTATATGTGGTTGGAACAGCCCACTTTAGTGACAGCAGCAAAAAGGATGTAGTGAAGGTAAATACTAGGTGGGAGCCCTTTGGCAGGATGTTTATAATGTTGTCAATTTAGCATTAGGTAGAAGGCAGTCCAGCTTTGACTTGGTTCTGAGCTGTAACATCCAGACTCTGTTCTCTCTTATTAGCTGCTAGGAGGCAGACACATTATCTTAATTTTTTTGATGCAATACATTGCTTTCCTGTCTCAAATATTTTTATTTGTCCTTAAATAATGCAGTTACAGTGCCAGTGTTAGAAGTAGAAGTCTAGCTAGGGAATTTACATTGCCTGTCGCAGTACAGCATCACATCACTTTGACAGTGCATACTGTGGTTGTTGTATACTTGCTGTGATGGGGACATGCTGTGAGAAAATGCAAAGCCTAGCACACAGACTGCAGTTTACAGCTTTTCTCTGGTTGGGTGTGTAATACTAAGCTGTAAAACCATGCCATCACAAATTTGGATTCCATTCTCAAGATGCAAATAGTTCTGAAGCTCTAGTGAAAGTAGGAACTATTTCATACTCTACCTCATGCAAAGTCTGCAGTCTAGAGTGGCTTTATTTTCCAGGAGCTAGAGGGGGAGGAATCTGGGGCCGGAATCATTAACCCTAGTTCTTACAAAGCTTATTCTAACTCAAATCGCAAATAATTGCAGAGTATGGTCAAAGGAATTTCGTGAATGTAAAATGTTTAACATCAAGGTTTTTTTCTCTCCTCCCCTGCATAATGTATTTTACCCCTGGCTGTCCCAAAGCATCCAGAATATAAAGCATTTCACTGTTATCCCCCATAAATATATCTCAGTACATAGTTATTTGGAGAACTCTTATTTACTCCTTCACTGTTCTTTTCATTGAAAATGATTACTGGAATGTGCTTTTTATTAAGTCCCTTTTCTCACGGAAGTATTGATATTGGCCGCAATTCTTTTAATCCTTCCTAAACTAGTGTAAATAAATTCATCTTTTTCAGACAATACAAGACGTGCAGCCTGATGTAGTTGTGGTGGAACTGTGCCAGTACAGAGTTTCGATGTTAAAGATGGATGAGAAGACATTACTAAAAGAAGCCAAAGAAATAAATCTGGAAAAACTTCAACAAGCTATAAAGCAGGTATGAGTCCTAAAGAGAGAGCTAATGGTTTCTGTTAAGAGTAATTTGTCAAGCTGCAACCAAAACCAGTGTTACCATTAGCTGGAAACCTAATACTGCTGACCTAGGTGAGAGTACCATTACAGTGGCAAAGTTAGGTTTAGCATTTTTCTTTTCAGGAGGAATATTGAGGGCTTCTGTGCCACAGTGGGGTGGTTTGGACAGTTGTTGACCCCATCAGGAATCCTCCTGGGTTTAACAGCTGCTCCGTTTGCAGGATGCAAGTCTAATTTCATAATTGTAATGCTCTGCTAATATATTAAGTATTATTATTCTTACATTCTCCATCTGTATCACAGCTGTTTAGGGATCACTTAATTTTAGTATTGTCTGTTGTGATCTGTTTAGCTGCTTTCCTTTGTCATCCTAGTGTGTTGTTCTTTTTAATTCTCATCCACTTGTCTTCTGGGGGTAGTTTCTAATTGATAGTAGTCCTTGAGGGAGGCTTCTGAAAAATCTGGGCTGAAAGTGGGATTCTGTTCTTATTATAAGCTACCCTGGCAGTTTGGTGCCATCTGGGATGTGTGTGCAAAACAAGTGTCCTGCATTTTTTCAGTTTCACTTAGTTAGCTTGTATTTAAGTAATTTTAAGCTAGGCACAGTGAAACAGCGCAAGGGTGACTTAAAAATGACAGGACATTTGATTAGAATGGCAGTATGTGATCGACAGTAAAGAGAGGTAGAAGTGTCCGGCTGAACGAACAGATTAATAGATTGTTATTCGGCTGTATGGTAATTATATATTGGAATTGTTTTATTGATGTAATTGGGGAATTTGTAGGATTGCACCCCTCATAAAGAGTATCATCTGCATCCATGCAGTAGCACTTATAGTGGCTGGGGGATAGTCTACTATGTGTAGTGTCTTAATGCAGGCTCTCTGACTCACAGGCAGTAATGTGTCTTTCCTGTTTCCTTTATGTCCTGTTAAAGGAAAGGACATTGCAAAACACTTGCATATTGCATGAATTACTGCATCTGTTTATTTTGGGTAAGATGAATTGTTGCGATGCATGTAGCCAAAAGAATGAATGCTCACAATGACCAGAGCAGCATAGCTGGGAATCTTCTGACCTCATCAACAGGCGCAGAAGCCTTTTTTTAATATCAAAGCTAAATGCAACAGTTTTTGCTGTGCTTCTTTGTTAAAAGCAAAAGGACAATGAAAATCAAACAGCAGACTTTGTGGCGTAAATTTGTGTTGGCAGCTTTGTAATTATCACTTCCTGCTAGGGTTTGAAGTGATCTTCTGTGCGTACTGTAGGCTTTAGACTGTGTTGGCTTCAAAGCCAGAGAATAACACAAAGATCCTTCCTGTTGTTACAGCTTAAGATTAACTTTTGTTACCATATATAATGCAAATAATAAAATTTGGTCATTGCATCTTTTAAATAATATATTTCTCCATCTATAGTCTCAACCCAACTGTACTGCTTTGATTCAGTAGCAGTATGGGTTATATACGGAGAACCAGGAAAGAGTCCAACTGTCTCATGTTAAATGATAGTATCTGGTAAAAATCAAGCCAGCTGGTAGGTTGCTTACTCATGTTTCAGTTGTCTTCTCATTGAAATATGCATTTGGGCCCAAAAGCTACACCAAAAGTCAAAATTACTTGCAGCTTTCATCCTTGAGTATCAAATGAGGAAAGCTGTGACTTAAGCAGTAAAATTGCATTTCATCGGTCTTAATTGAAGCTGGAAACTGAGCAGAATATTAACATGAGACTATTATGCACTCACAATGGGTCACTGGTACTCACAGCTTACCAAGCAAATGTTGCAAGTTAAAACAGCCTTCTTCCTCCAGACCCTCCTTGAATTTCAAAACCCTTACAGTTGTTTGCAGAGAACTACCTGTTTGCTTTCCATTATGCAAAGCAACACAGTGCAGGCTGCTATCTGGCACAAATGTGGATTACCTGAATATACAGAGTAACCAAACTGGTGAGACAGTTTTTGTGTTATCTTCTCCCCTGTCTTACTGTTTCCATTGTCCCTTCAGTGGCCATACCACAGCCCCATGTTAGTCTGAACAGGGCTTGCATTTTAGCTGCATTGTGTCCCTCTGTGGCTGTGTGATTGCTAGTCCTGACATAGAAGGAGTTGAGAAACTTTGTTCTGGGGCAGAAGAGAAAGTGGCCTGGTGGCAGCAAAATCTTAGCTTAACCTCATTTTTTTAACCTACTCTTTTAGGCTGAAGTTACCTGTGCAGGAATTTGTCATATTGTATGTAACTTTTTTAATGCTTCTGGCCAGTTAAAAAGGTCTCAATCTGCACAGTGTAATACAGCCTTCTTTGTTTAAATAACCTGCAGAATTGTCTTATTTAGTAAGATGGATATGGTGTGAATCAGTAGATGACTGGTACATTCATGTGTGCAGGAGCAGGTTGCTGTCACTTGTTACTTCACTTGCACTTTAAAGTCAAACCTCCAGTGCACTTGAAGCAGTAGAAAACCAGTTCAGGCTCCAGGTGGCAAGGCTGTGTTTGCATAGGACTGTGTCCAGGGGAATTAGGGCTTTTAAAAGAAATCCAGAGGACAGTTTGTTTCTGCCCACAGTTGTGCAGTTAGTGCTGGATCTATGACGTGTTATACAGTTAAAGAGTAGCCCCAAGGCCTCCTTCCTTGGCTGTGTTCCCATAGGTAGTATAAGCATTTCTGTGCTGAGTCTGCTTCAGAAGGCTTCTGGCAGCTGCCAATAACAGATGAAAGGCATTAGAACCTGCAGTTGTACTTCGCCTGGGTATTCCTCTCTCTTCCTGTCCTTTTCACTCTGTGCTAGTCATGGTGTCTGATAGATTGTGTCTTCCTCAGACATCTTTTCCCAAGCCTCATGAATATTTAATATGTTTAATCTCATATGTTTGGTATTTCTTTGTGTGTTTTCTAGTTCAGGTATCTTGTTTTCAAGGCAGCTGTTCACTAAAGGTTGTACAGCAGCCCATTGATACTGAGATTTTTATTTTGTTTCTTTATTGGTAATCCCTCTTTTGTTCTTGCCTTCTGACTGCTATTGAACACTGGGCTGATAAAACTGGTATTTCACATTCTCTCTCTTGTGTACTGATAGCTCTGTATCCCTCTGCCTGTGTAGTTAAGTTTTTTCTTAGTTGTGCATTGCTTTGGTTTATGGCTGTTGCATCTAGCTTGTGAAATTATTGCCAGCCACTGAGATTTAATGTTCTTTTGTAACCACCTTTCCTTTATCTGACATGGAATAATCTGATATCAGTAAAAATCTTGTTTATTGTTTTGCTCCTGTTGGTTTTTGTACATTTTGCTCTTTATCCCCGGACTGTATCTGGCTGGCCGGTTGTTACTGGTTTCTGCATAGGCTGCTTGTCACCTTTTATGTCTTTGATGCTGAGCAAATACGGCAGGCACTGAGATCCATGCAGATTGAGCACAGATAACTGGGACACACTTCAAAGATGCATTCCTCTGTTAGCCAGCAGCATGAATCTTTCTCTCACTGTGTAGAAATGAAACTTCAAATACATAAATCCTGAAGGGGAGAGCAGCCAGCAAATAACCGAAGGCTGCATTATCCCAGTTTTCTTTGTGGGCATCTTTTCTGAACTTGTGGAAACCTTTGTCCTCCAGGCTTTGGAACTGTATCTCAAGGATGCTGAAAACCCTTTATCTCACTGCCCTTTCTTCCTCATCTCTCCCCTGTTCCCTGTTTTTCTGCTATTCTTTCTAGTTTATAGCATGACAAAACAGATAATCAACTGGTTTTGAAAACAGGCTCTCTTTTGCCAGCTCTGGTCCTCTGTGGCTCTTCAGTCCATTTAATTGTAGAAACTGCCTACAGCCTTTGGAGAGGTCACACAAGTATCAGATGTGGCACAAGGTGGGTCATTTGAGCATGACCCTAAATACAATGAATGGAGACCAGGACCTTCCTCTGATAACTTCAAGCAGTTATATTAATGTAGGCTATCCTGTGTAACCTCATCTTTGGTTATGTGAAGCTTGTGCTACAGCACGAAATGAGCCTTTGGTGAGGGAAGGGGCAATGCCTTCTACTGTTAGTGGCATGGGCTGATGCTAAATTGAAGGAGATGCGTAACTAAGATACAGGTTTCACTCTGGGACAGGTAACACTCACCCACTGAGCCTTAGTTGTAAAAATAACAGGTTGAGGACAGCCAGAGCTGGACACAAGGAACAGCTGTGAA
Organism: Melopsittacus undulatus; assembly: GCF_012275295.1. NCBI lineage: Eukaryota > Metazoa > Chordata > Aves > Psittaciformes > Psittaculidae > Melopsittacus > Melopsittacus undulatus. Next base: position 21,696,955 of record NC_047531.1, on the reverse strand, counting down.
TGGATTTTTTTTTTTCTTTGTAAAAGGATAGGGAAGGGAAATTCTGCATAAGTATATTTGAGGTTTCTTTTTCTTTTTAGAAAGAAGAATCCTTATTTTAGATCTTTGTTCAGAAAGTTATAGACTGCAAGAAGGGGCCTTCAGTCTGCTTGTTGGGAGTGAGTCACACTTGGGATCGTGAGGCCTTTGCAAAGGTGTTATGTGCTGAAGTCATACACTGCTGTTTCTTGCACAATGCGATATTCTGTTTCTGCATCAGTTAACCTAACTGGTCCTCAGCCTAGTTTTTCCCAGGGTTGTGGAAGTGTTTATGATTAGACTATTAGCTATTTCCCTTTCAGTATCTCTAGAACATGGCATTCACTCTACAGCCAGTGCAATATACTCCTGTGTTTGGGGTGGGTTTTTTTGTAACTAGATGGATCAAGAACAGTTACATGCACAGTATGGGCTGTTTCACCTTTCAGTTATGCTAATGCTTTCTTCAGGAAGGTGAAGTAAATATAGACTGAAGTAAGCCTGCCTGTCCTCCTTTATTTTCTTAACTCTGCCATGCATTTTTGTTGAAAGTGTGAATACCTTGGCCACACTGAAGTGAAAAGCTACTTCACAACTGACAGATTGATACAAGAGCTGGTACTGATCAGTGAATTGGCTCCAAAAGACAGCTTCAGTGCTGCTTCTTCACTAAGATAATTAGTATGGATTTTTCATGACTGTGAGCAGTGTATTCTTCTTAGAAATCCACACAGCTTGTTAATTTCTTTTTTTAACTTATAATATTTTTTTCTCCTTCTGCCAGAATGGAGTCATGTCTGGATTGATGCAAATGCTGCTTCTGAAGGTCTCTGCTCACATCACAGAACAGCTGGGAATGGCCCCAGGAGGAGAATTCAGGGAGGCTTTCAAAGAGGTGCGAACTTGAAATGGTTTTTCTGAGGTCAAGGTACTGGCCTTTTGCCCCCAGAGTTGAACTAAATCAAACCAGTTTTTAGTCACTGGAAAGGAGCACTCTGGCCACACTTGTGCTGAAGCCTATGAAGGTCTAAGAATTGGCTTCAGCTTCAAAGTGTACTTGAAAGTACAGATGTTTGTAGCCTGAAGTGGCATGAAAGAAACTCCACAAAGGCTTCATATGATAAGGGGTTTTCCTGATGGTATTTCTGGTGGCATTTGTTTCTATTTTATTAATAATTTATTGCTTCTTGTTCCTACTAAATAACTGGTTTTGAATTCTGGATATGGTTCCTGACCCTACTTGGTGGTGTCAGGGTTTCAGGTTGTGAAAACCAACACTAAAGCATTAATGCAATCTAACACATTCATCTAGAAAGATCGTTAGGGAAATGAAATATGTGACTCGACTGCTAGTCACATCTGATCTGTTAACATTCCCTTTAATGTACTGCCAGCTCTGGTACTGGGAAGTAAATAGCTGGACTTCTGCTGTGTATCACAGCTACTCTGGTGGTTTTTTGACGGGATCCTGAGGCACTATTTCCCCTCTATGTATCCACCTTGCATACTTGATCTTGCTATTTTTTAAACTACATGTTAGTAGAGATAACATAGCTGTTAACGAATCTGAAATTATTTGGTTAGTTTATCTGTAACAAAAAGAGAACTATTTCAAGGCTTAGTTTCCTGAGCATTCCAGGCCACAGTGAAACATCTAAGTGGGAAAGAAAAAATATATCTATATTAGCTCTGTCCTGTTCTGAAGTGGTTGCTTGATGTTTTTAAACAACATATATAGGGAAGAGCTTTCTATAAATTCTATGCTGTGCTAAAATTTGTCAGTCTGGGCTACAGTGAAGTCTCACCTCATGTTGTTGTGTGGTATCTGACATCAGTTCTTGTTTCATAAGCTCCTTCTTAAATATATTTTACCATGAGAAACTGCTAGGTTACTGATCCTGACATCCTAGGTAACAAAAACTGTAGTCATTTTGCTTTTATGACTTTATTCAGACTCAGACAGATACTGAGCCCCTTCTGTTTAGCTTTGGTCATAAGCAGAAGCTTTATGCTTAGGTGAAAGTAACCTAAAGAGGGTGGCATTCCAACTTAATGTTGTTACTGTAATATCTACTGCATCTTGTAGCTATGAAGCAGTATTTTAGAAACTTCACTGCAAAACCAAAACATGTTTTGGATGTTGAAATATGATATTACTTGCCATTTATTTTAAGTTACCTTGTATAGAACAATAAAACAAACATTCTCTTAATTTGTATCTTCTTTTTCAGGCCAGTAAAGTCCCTTTCTGTAAATTCCATCTTGGAGACCGGCCCATCCCTGTTACATTTAAGAGAGCAATTGCTGCACTTTCTTTCTGGCAAAAAGTCAAGCTTGCCTGGGGCCTTTGCTTCTTGTCTGACCCAATCAGGTATGAATAAGCATCCCATATGTATGTTGTGGTGAATTCAGTTTGACTTCAGTACAAGCTGGAAGTCTTTGGTACTCAGCCTGCTGCAATTAAACTTGAAGTTAATGAGAAGGATAAATATACAAATTACCCTGGAATAAACCACATTTTCTGAAAAGAAAGCTGGCTTTCTGGTGCCCTTCCAGCTCTTTCTTTAATTGCTTTTTGATACATTACTGCCAGGTAAAGTGAAGGATTTAGTGCTGGAGAATTCCTAATGTGCTTCAGAAAAAGCTTTTTTAAGCTTTTATGAATTTATTTATTTTTATTTATTTCTATGCTGAAAATAATCCTTCCCACTACTGTGTGTGAATATTGTAAATAGAAGAGAGTAGGGCCTTGGTATGTTGATTTATACCTCCTTAAGATTTCCAAGGGGTTTGGGCCTGTTGTGCTAATTGATGTAGATCAGGGCAGCGTGGGAACTGAATCTGCTGCCTGAGCATATGTTTGGAGCAAGAGAAAATGTTTACATTTATGAACAACATGTGGACTGGTAGTGATTATTGCCTTTATAAAGGCATATTGTTAGGAACATTTGCCTTACAATAGTATTTCCCAGACACCTCTTCTCTTTCTTAGTTTGGTTTCCCTGCCCTTTAGAGACATCCCTACACTAAGTGTGCTTCTTCCTTCCACAAGCAGGTGTGTGTAACTTACTTGAACTGGGCGAGAGCATATGCACGGCTGTTCTAAATTCAGTCTGCGCCTACCAGACTCGCAGTGGTGGGAGGCTTGCCAGAAGTGTATCCTCTGAATCTCTGTGCCTCTGTCGTGCCCTGTGACTTCAACTTTGCTCTACTCAGGAAATACGGCATTTTTTATAGGCTTTTAAAATTGGTCCAGGGCTCAAGCTGTAGTTGTATCAATCAAACCTGCTGTTTGTCTGTACTTAGTTGTCATTTCCTTTAAATATTTGCTTTTACAATAATCTGTAAAATGAGTTTGACTCTCTTCCAGGCCATAACTACAGCTCATGCTCAAAAAGTAAGTTTTCTTATTAGTTTAATACCAGCATGAAACTGTTTGCAGACTTTTGTTGGGGCATTGAAGGATATATTTCTCTGTAGCTTCTCCCATTCTTTTATCCATCCTAAGAACATTTTGGTTTTCAACTGGAATATCAAGATAATTATAGTACATGCACACTAGCTTCCCACTGAAGTTTGGCCATAATCTCAGTTGTTGCCATACAATTGGTTGATCTGCTACGTTGATTTTTACAAGTAACGTGGGTAGAGGTTGAAAAGAAAAAGTGGTTATAATTGGGAAGTTACTGGGGGTAGGTATTGTGCACCCAGCCATCAACATGAGATTGTATGGAAACTGGAGTAATAATTCAGTGTCATTTTTTTTTTGTTGCCCTGTTGACATTTGTAGTGTTCTTTTGATCTTGGAAACTAAAGAAAGCACATTCAGCATCATTCTTCAGTAGACAAGAGATGCGAAACCAGATGATTCTGTTGCCACAAACTATGACTGTACTACAGCTGTGGGTGCAAACAGAATGTTAACAGCACCTATAAAAAATACAAAAGCTCATTACATTTGTTCCTGCAGCTTTTATTTATTTTCTGCCTGTTTCCTATTCTTCTGTTCAGGTAATTGATTTACAACTTTGACTTCCTTGCTAAAGACCTGTGATTGACACTTGGAACCTGTAGAACTCTTTCCATCCCCTCAGACTGCCTTAGGCTGTGCTTCTTTATGCTCCTTAAATACAGCTTTTGTGTGTTCAGAGATGAGATCTTCTTCCTCCAGAGAGTTCTGTGTTGGCTCTTCTAAGCTTACTAATATACACTGAAAGTGAGGCATCATGATAACAGTGTCCTTTGAAGCCCTGGTGCTTTGCTCAGTTGAGTTGTCAGCTTTTAAACTGGGAAGGGTGAAAATCCAGATGAACTGCCTAGAGGCAAGTGACCTCTCTCCCTCACTGTAGAGGCATTGTTAGGTATCTAGTTCTACAAGTTTATGAAGACTGCTTTGTTTTTGGAGAAAAGAACTGGTTAGAGGAGAACTGTGGAGAATGGGTTTAGGTGAATGATGTGTATAAATACCCAACTGTTTTGACTCATTGGTTTGTCTTTATTGGGCTCCAAAAATGTAACAGATACTGAGAAAACTTACCTTTCTTTCAGTAAAGATGATGTGGAGAAATGCAAACAGAAGGATTTACTGGAGCAGATGATGGCAGAAATGATTGGAGAATTCCCTGATCTTCATCGAACGATTGTCTCAGAACGAGATATTTACTTGACCTACATGCTGAAGCAAGCAGCAAAGCAGATAGAACTACCTCGAGCTTCAGAAAGTAATTGTTTTAAAGCACATGTTATAACCAGCAAAGCGTTCTTTGTGTACTAGTGTTTTCAGCTCTTGGGTAATCTGGGATGTTCTGTTCATGTGTGCCACATGTCATGTAAGATTACAGTGCTTAAACAAATTAAAGAGGGATGTTACTCAGCTGTTGCAGCCACCTAGAGCAATGACTCCAAATTATGATGCCTTTCTCACTATGCTATTTAAATAAAACTGGAAAATACTAATTAGCCTGGCAGGCATCTGGTATTACAGCACAAAATGGGACAGTCCAGACTTATGTCCACCTCACTGCCATCCTGTTATCTCACCAAATTCATTGTCAAATTCATTGCTAGCTGCTCAGGAACTCATTTCTTACTTAACTCTAACTTCAGACGTCTTCATACTTTGCCTATTATAAATTGGGCTGTTAGGAACCCTGATGATGTGGCAATGATAACAAAACATGTTACTCTGCATGTTTCAGCAAGAAATGCAATGTTTCATTTATCTAACCTTTGGAAGTATTTTGCTGCCACATGTGATCTGCATGCCCTTTCTGTATATAAATATACTGAGGTACAAGTAACCTCTTATTTACTGTCTCAAGAAGATACTCTTTGTCATCGCTTCAGTGCAGACCTCTGGCACTATCTTGCGGCTGAAAAAATAGCAAGGGGATTGCACTTGTGTTCTTGCATTTCCCATGCCTAATATTATCTCAGTGCTGCCTTCATAAAGTTTGTCTAAATATACACTATATCCTTTTAGCTCAGGTGGTACAACTGAGACACAGATGTGTTCAGATGGTCCAAAGAACAGGCTGAAAATTTATTGTTGGTCCTGGCTGGTCATGAGTCACAAGAGGAATTGCTCTTTGATTCCTTTCCTCCCTTAAATCTGCCTTCTTAAAAGCTGTCTCTGGAACACTGAATGTGTGTAGTGAATGCCTATGAAATTGGAATGGGTTTGTATATGTTATGAAGGACTTAAAATACAAGATGGGACCATAAAAGTCAACAATGTGAGCGACTACCTGATTGATAGTCATTGTACTTAGTTAACAAGAGACAATACCAGACAGTTTTGTTTAGAAGTTGTGCATTTATATTATATACATGCAATCTGTTCTATGTGTTCATGCTTACAAGAGGCAAAAAAGGGAGAAAAAACAAAAAGGCAAATTATATAATTAAGATGCCCACAATTCAAAGGAGCAGAAATATGACGTCACCACAATTGTCCAAATCATTTACTATTGTAAGGATGTAATAAGGGGAAATTCCTGGACACGATTTGCAGGACTCAAATATACTTATATATTCCTTATATGTATATATAGATATATATATACATATATTCCTAAACTAGGTCTGATTGGTTTCTAGCTTTTGTCTGACTATTTGCCTGGGGGACCTCTTCCAAAGAGCTTGGAAATGTAACTTGCACATTTAGTTTTTCATTCTGTCTTTACTCCACACAACATATTCTGAGCGGGGGATGAAAGTTTCTCTAAGGACTAAATCTCGGACAGGATGCTGAGCATTGCTGAGTCCTGCCCAGAAGCAGACAAGAACACATGGGTGAGGTTGAAATAGATGTGGTGTGCTTTGGATAGCCCATTGAGCTGACATACTGTGCTCTGCCTCTGTAGTTGCAGCTCTGATTTAGAGCAACCCTAAAACAGGCTGAAAAGATGCAAGTCCAAATAAATTATTTTGAAAATGTATGTAATGGTTTTGGTGTTCTCAGTGCAGTTTTGTTTCATTTTGAGAGGGCTGCTTTTAATTTTTTGTTATTCTGGAAAAATCAAGAGTGGGTACCTAAAGCAAGACAGTGGAACTTACATTATATATTTATGTATTATATTTATGTTTAACTTTCCTCATAGGAAAGCAGCTTGGTTACTATTATTTAGAAAGTTTTCTGTTAATTATTTTTATTGTGACCCAGTACGATTTTTTTCATTGGGGGTAATCCCACAGCTGTCAGGAGCTGTCAGGAGCAACATTTTAACTTCCACTGGGTGTTGTGGAATTTGGATGGTAGATGGGAGGTGAGGGTGACAGCTGGCAGGTGTTACAGTGGTCATATAGTGACTGGCTAACTGCTGCACACAAATGGATGGGGTTTGCTGTTACGTGCTGAGGCCGGGTTTGGTCTACTAACAGCGGCAGGTGTAGGCTCAAGTGTTGTTCGATTGTTCCTTGTTAGCCCAGGTCTTGTCACAGTTTGGATATGTGCCAGATGCCACTGCCCAAAGTGGTGGAGAAAGCTCTCTGTTCAGCAGACAGCAAAGCCCAGGGCTGTTCCTGATAGGCAATACAGAAACATGACCTGCACAGAGAAGGAAAGAAACTAAGTTGGCTTGCATGTGCTGACTGTCCTGCCCTGAGGCTGGAGTGTGAGCCCTGGCAGGGTCTATTTACTGAAACTGGTACGTCCTGAAAATCCAGAAACTGTCCTGACTCATTCTTTTTTTCAGACTTAAACTAAGAGGCAGTAGGTAGGATGAGCGTTTACCTCTAGTACGTAACAGAGTTTTAATATCTAGTCCCTACCACTTGAAGAATTGAGTTTTGTAATCTCACACATACCTATTTATTTATAACTAGGAATTAGTTCTTTTATTAATCTTTTCTCTCCATCTCTCTTTCTCAGGTGAACCTAGAAAATACATCCCAGCTGTTGTAGTTGGTGTTGTTGGGATGGGTCATGTACCTGGAATTGAAAAGAACTGGAACTCTGACTTAAACATCCAGGAAATAATGAGGTAACAGTCATCATTTCCTATGTGTTGACACAACAGGTTCTCTTGCTGAAAGACAGCAGTAATTGGTTTGTTTAGGGGTTTTTTTAGTTCTTTCGCACAGCTTGAAGAAGCATCACTGCTGTCACCCCTGCCCTGTCAGCTCACTGATTGTACTTACTGGAAAGGAAAAGAAAATATCCAAGGGGAAAAACTAAATAGTTGGCTATCAGGGGAAATGGAGATGAAGATGCCCTTGTCTATAAAGAAAATGCATTGATTCGCATTTCAGTCTTTTAAATCAAGAATTCAGATGAGGGCTGTAGCAGATGGTGAAAACAGAACTAGGCTTCCAGTCTAGCTTTTGTATAGTATTATACAAATTATGTGTGTATACATATATATATAGTATTTGTAGTATTCAAAGCTTTTGTTGTGTCAGGACACTGCTGGCTCTGACAAGCTTACTCTCACAGTTGCTCATAGCCTATTTTTAACTATATATATATATATATATGTGTATATATATATATATACATATATATATGTATAAAGTAATAATATGTTCTAATGTGTATACCTGAATATAGGCTGATTTAAGTGACGTATCTGGTGAACTCTGCTTCAAAGTACCTATTAAAATAGATGCATGTACTTTTAAAAAGAAGGAATTGGAGAACCAAAATGTTCAGACTGTGTATCCTATAAAGCCACTAAGATCGGGACTTTAGAAATGTAGGAAGGATTATAATACAATCTGGTAGTGATGGTTGCAGTGGTTCAGGATGATAGAGCCTTTCAAATATTGGCACCCTATCTTAACCACAGTGGTTTACTGTGTTTATGCAAGTGCCTCATTCATCTCTTCAGAATCTCTGAAAAAGAGAAATGGCTGTGCCCCACCTAACTGGTGCAGTTAGGCATTAAAATACAATTTAGACAGATTTTTGGTGTCTGGATCCAATAATGCAATGTACAGAAGCCCTGCCTAACCATTTGTAAGTCTCTTTTAAGACAGCCTTGCCTGGAGTCATGAACTAGATGTCCATATTCCCTTGCAAATAACCTGTAAAATGAGGTTGCCCAAATCCATATAGTTGTATGGCTAATGTTGGTTGCATTACTGACGTTACAGAGACCTCACTTGGAGTATTGTGTGCAGTTCTGGTGTCCTCAACATAAAAAGGACATGGAACTGTTGTAACAAGTCCAGAGTTGGTCCATGAGGATGATCAGGGGACTGGAGCACCTCCCATATGAAGACAGGCTGAGAAAGTTGGGGCTGTTCAGCCTGGAGAAGAGAAGGCTGCATGGAGACCTCATAGCAGCCTTCTAGTGTCTGAAGGGGGCCTACAAGGATGCTGGAGAGGGACTCTTCATTAAGGACTGTAGTGATAGGAACAAGGGGTAATGGGTTAAAACTTAAACAGCAGAGGTTTAGACTGGATATAAGGAAGACATTCTTTACTGTTAGGGTGGTGAGGTACTGGAATGGATTGTTCAAAGAAGTTGTGAATGCTCCATCCCTGGCGGTGTTCAAGGCCAGGTTGGATGAAGCCTTGGGTGCTATGGTTTAGTGTGAGGTGTCCCTGCCCATGGCAGGGGGGATGGAACTAAATGATCTGAAGGTCCTTTCCAACCCTAAGTATTGTATGATTCTAAATAGCCCCAAGCCAGACTACGTTTTCAGGGTTACAGAGAGGGTCTTTTCCATCAAAGTTTAAGCTCTTTGACGTGATTGTCTTTACCGTGCCAGTGCCATAGCTAAGTGGAAGGGTTACCGATACCTTTCATAAGACAGTAATATTGCATTAGCTTGACTTTCTAAAATAATGTGAAGCAAATTATATTCTTATGATTACTATACTTGAGGCTCATTTCTCATTAAACTTTTTTACCCCTTGTGCTGTTGCACTGCAGTTGCAGAGCAGAGTTGCAGGGCTTTTTGTGTGTTAGTGGTTGTCACCTCTCTTAAGTGAGAAGTTTTTCATACTTCAACAGGTATTTAGTTAGGTTGTATGAGTTGCAGTGACCTTGGAGATTGTCTGTATAGAAATACACACATTTCAACGACTTTCACTTTTTAAGGTTCGTGCATTAAACCTGACCCTGAGCAGAGGCTGCTGTTTGTTTCAGGTTGCTACAAATTGATTTTTAGTTGCACTGAGGAGCTCTAACTGACAAAGGATAGAGAAGCAGAAAAGAAGATGTAAAGGCATCTCTTTACCCCATCTTCTGTTCAGTGTGTGTGTGCCTTTTTGAAACTCTTCCTGTGCATTTCCTTGAATCTGAAAATCTCACCAGGAGCACCTTTGCCTTACTTCAAGCACATAGATCTAAACTGTGTCTAGTTCTATTCTAGTATCAGTGCATCTAACCAGATTTGAGTGTGTCTGTGCTTTTGCACTGTTGTACCTGGTTGCTTCTGAGTACATTAGAAACATTTTCTAGATAAATGAGAACTTGTGGCTGTTTCAAAGTGACACACAGAGTCCTCTGTCACCTGCGAGAGGGTTATCTGAATTGTACTGTAGGCATGCTTTTGGGTGCAGGGCCAGTGGAGCTACCGCAGAGCTTGTTAGTAAAGGTGCAGGGCTACTTGTGTATGTGGCTGTGCTTGCAAAGACAGCTTTATTTTGTAAGTGGTATTAGCTATTCACTTGGTACACAAGTTAGTAAGACTGTTTGAGGGTGGGATAGACCTGGTGTGTCTGTTGTCCTCTGCCCTCCTCGTTCCATGTGGCCACTGCAGAGAAGAGGTGGTTCTATGAAGATCTCAAAGCCAGCTAAACCTGCCAGACTGGAGACAGCTTCATTCAAAACCTCTCTGGTTTGTCCATACCATCCCCTGCAAAGCCCCAGAGTGCTCATGTTAGGAGCCTGCAGCTGGGCTGGGAAGCCTGCCTGGCATCCAGGGTGCATCTTTCTGAAACACCTTCTTAATTACGAAGGGGCCAGCCTGGCTCCAGTCCTACCCCTCTGGCTACACAAACCTGACCAAGTCCTGACACGTGTTATCCAGAATATCAAAACTGTTTTCCTCTACTGTGCTGAATGACAGTGAATTGACTGTACAGGTGTTGGACTTGGGCTGTGTCCTAAATGTCTTCTGACTTTTATCTCTGTACGGAGATAAGCATAGTAATATATGCCTATGGTATGTATAGTAATATATAGTTTGACAAACAATACTAACTTCTAGTATTCTTCAAGAAGTCTTTATGTTTCTTAGTTACTTTGATAGGGTGATAGGCAAGTTAAAGTCCATAGCCATGAAGAGTGGCATTGTATGTAAGTGGAAAAGGCTTTATTATTGTTTTTGTTGTTGTTTAGTTAAGGTGTGTCCCTTGAACGTGAAAGAATGTTGTTTGTTCATGACATGTCTGTTACCTGAAAGCTTCATGCACTATAAGGGGGAAGGGGAGAAAAGATCCTTGTTTTGGTTGGAAAATGCCTGTTGTTTCCAGCTACACAGATGTTAACACTATTTTATATCTTTTGCTTCAGTGTGCCTCCTCCATCAGCTTCAAATAAGATTTTCAAATTTGTCATAAAAGCAACAGTTTTTGGACTGATGGGATATGGCTGCTATCGAATAGGTCAAAGGACAGTGCAGTTTATTCTCTCGATGCCAGCAGCACAGAACTGTCTTCAGAAGCTGACAGAAATAAGGTCTCATCATTGAACATCAAGTGGAGGAACTGTAAGAAGAAAGTGGCTGAAAAAGGGTGACAGGCAACAGATGTGAACTGGACTGAAAGAAGAGTGAGATGAGGATCCTAGTCATGGATGACTCAGATTGGGCAACGCTGAATCACTGTATAATAAAATATTTGATACTAAAATTACACCAGCTATGATCTAATGAGTAGGTTTGATTCCTGGTGTGTTGCATGAAACCACATGATTCCAGATTGAAGAAATATGTACGCAAATATATATATTATATATATGCCTATTGTATATATAATATATATTACTGATGATGTAGTACAGCTTAAGGAGTGTTCATGGCTTCTTTTCCAGAGGAACAGAATGACACAAAGTAACCTAATCAGCTGCATCTGCTCCTAAGTTCAGGGACACTTGTCTTGAGTGATTCTTTGCTTTTTTTCCCTTGGGTATAATAATACCTAGTGATCGTTTCTGGTGCCAGACACTTTTACACATAACTTAGAAGGACGTCTTCTCAATGTGTGTTTTATACTTCAAACATTTAGGCTTTTTTAAACTTGAGAGCTTTCAAACAATTTCAGAACTGTACAGGCTGTCATACGTACACTGCTCCAATTTTTTACAAGCCTTACTGAAGAACAGGAACGTTGCCTTTAGATTGCACCCCTCATTACCACCACCACTTGGGTTGTTTTTCTCCTGCATAGAGAAGGTATAGCCACACCATCATAATGCAATGTGGTTTGTGTCAGATGTTTACAGGACACTCTGTTCCTTTAGATTAGCTTATTTAAACTGTATTATTTAGCCGAATCCTGCTGGATTCAGTATTGTAAATTGAAGAGACTAGACATACCAAAATATTGTTTTGTTGGTTGCTTTTCTTTTTGAGACTTTCTAGCTGGTAAAATTCAATATATTGATGTTTTGCTTTAAGTTATCTACAGCATTTTAAGGTATCTGCAGGTATTTTAAAAGCTCTGTAGATCTTGGATTTCTGTGCTCAGGTAATTTTACACAAACAAAAACAAATTAAGGTAAATTTTAGGTATGAGCCTTAAACTTGGGTGGGACTAATGCTGAATGATTGTCGCAGAGCATTCTTGCAGACTTAATGTTTTATGCTTTTTAGCCAGAAGTAATCACCCTGTAAGTCGTCTGTTCATTACTCAGTCATTTTCTTCAGTTAATACCTTAAGTCGATTGTTTTACTCTTTTTTTACAAAGCATATCAGCAGATTCTTCAAGGAACCTGTTAGTGGATGGAGAATTTGCAGTTTACCTTCCTGCATTTGCAAACTGGCAGATCATGTGCATGCAGGATTTACTCAATGGCACTGGAAAGCCTGATGAATTTGCAGAGCTAACAATCCTATGAATCCATACACAAATGCTCAGTGTTGTATATTCAATGTTCTGTACTCTTTATGTAACATGATCAGTGGTTCAGGTCCATTCTTTTCTGTTCTAGTCAGTCCTTTCAGTCTTAACAGCATTCTGTAAAATTTAAATACATGTTGAATTGTCCCAGCCCCTCCTCAACCCTATAAAGCCATATTGTATTCGTTTGGTGACATGTACATTTGTTTTATGCATTTGTACATGTGATGTAAATCTGAAGTATTTTTAACAATGTGTGCCTTTACTCCAAAGTGATTTAAAGTAAACAGCAGTATGTTCTATGATATAAAGAATAAAATATTTTAACCACCCTTTCTGTTGAAGGCATTTATTTTCCTTATCAGTATTTGCATTGAGAACAAACACTGGTTAGCTAGGTCTAGGACACGGTAATTTCACCATCTGACGCATTTGTCTGAACAAGAATGTCAGGTGGAGTAAATACATTCTACCGAGGGGCATCTGAGCGTAATCCTGAAGTAGAGAAACTGGTTTCTATGTTCCTGGTTACTGGTATGTTACCATATGTTACTGGTTAAAAGAGGAAAGGATGAGTTTCCCTGCCCTACTGAACATGCAGGGAGACTGACTTCTCAGTGTGAGTACGTAAATTCAGAGTCCAGAGTCAGGCATGGTGAGTTGACTGTTGTTGTTGCTGCTTTTCTTTTAACATCACTCCAGTGCTCAGTCATGCAAGGAGCTGACGGCCTTAGTCCCAGCCCAGCAAAGCGCTCACACAGGCCGAACGTCAGGCGCAATCACCTGTGCTAAAAGTGCTGCCTTCTGCATGGGAATTACAGACTCATTAAGTGGAAAAGGTGTTGAACTAATGGCAAAAAGCATTTAATCTTTCAAACTGAGCCAGGTAAATTAATATGACCATTACCTAAAAAAAACCCAACTATTAATGAAGTATTCATACTGGCTAGATAAGCTGCATTCCATACAGATAATGTACTAGCTGAGTACTCCACTCTTTGTATGCTTTGTCAACCAGTGGTCCATATTTTTTGATTGTGTGTGCAGCAAAGTGCAGTCCTGTTTCCCTTGATCAGACAAAGTTCCTTCAGCACTTGGAGCTGCATCTGCAAAGTAAACTGTTGCTCTAGTCGCATACTGCCCATGGGACCAGCAGATAACCTGCACAGCACATGAGCTGTCAAGCACTGCTCAGTCAGGCAGCCTTGGCTTACATATCCAGAGGACAGCTGCCTGCTCTGAGTGAATTGTCCACCAGCATGCTGCTGGCCAGGGTTGTGTTCATGTCTCTTTCCTGTACTGAATACTGAACCAAATTTAAAAGTCTATGTCTGAAGGTGACTAACACTGCCTAGATTTCCACTGGAAGCTGTTTTTCTGTGTGTATTGTCAAACATATAAAAGGTGCTGAGAAATATATCAAGTTATCTCAAAGTGCTGGGCAATAGTGGGAACTACACGTGGAAAAGAAACAACACATTGTCACTTATGTAACTATGATACTCCTGTATGTATTTTCCTGTTTCTTTCTAAAACTGAAATAAACTTTAATTTTAGACTTTAGTGTGTTGAGACTGATTTTATTGCATGATCTGGGGGGGGGTGTCTTAAGAATTTGCAGGAGAAAGATCACTTTCAGCTCCGATTGATGCACAGACCAGCATGGGGCTGAGCTCTTGGCTTGGATGTGTGTGGAACACAGGACACAAGTAGCTCCAAGGATCTGAAGCTGAAATGGATCTATTGACCATTCAGGTGAAAAAGATAAAACTAGTGTGCTTATTCCCCAGCTTATTCCCACTTTTGTGTCTGTATGGGAAGGGGATGGGGAATAGCTGGAGCAGCTGTCCTGTTCAGCAGGTCCCAGCTGAAATATCCCCCTCCTTGTCCCTGCCTTCCGCATGCTTACTGACCTGGAGCAAATGAAGCTTTCCGTACTCCAGGGAGGTAACGGCAGCAAAGGAGGATAGCCTTATCCTCACTTCCAGTAGGGAAAAAGGTGCAACTGAGAACATGTGCTCTTGCTCCGACACAAGACCTTGCCCTTGGGCCCTGGCTCCTCCAGTAGCATCATGCTGGAGGGGCTGTGATGCAACATGAGAAAATGCTCACTTTGCTTGTTTAATGTTGGTTCATTTGATATTGTATGTGGAAGCTCTAGTGGTGTTAGTTTTGGGGGGAAGAGGATTCATATGAGAAGATGTACACTACCAGGATACTCAGAGCTGATGCATCAAGATCGATGAGAAAAAGTGGAGTCAGACTAAAAAGCTGTTAATATATTTACCTCAGTTTTGATAGGTTGTATCTGCTCCTGGCTAAGTGAGGTTCTTTCAGTGGTAAAATTCATTGGGTAAAAAAAAATTAGGAGTGATGTTTTGATTTTGGTGGTTATCAATGAACTGCATCTCTGCCTGCCTCCATGGCCAGCGGGAGTGTTTGTACAGCCCCTGGAGCTGTGTGCAGCTTAACCCAGACTGGTTAAGACCACTTGGTCCTTTACTCTCGAGCAGTGCAGAAGACTTCTCAGTGTGCACCACCTGCCTGTGAGCATCTTCACCTCCCTGCGAGCAATCTTCACCTCCCTGCATCTCTCTTCCTGCTTCCATCCCTGTGTTCTCTTGCCAGCTGGGACCGTGTTGCATTTTTATTTTGCCTTCTGCAGTAGCTAGAAAACATGAGTAATAGTAATAATTTAGTGCCATCTGCTGACTGCAGGTGGTTTTACCTGGTGTTTAAGTTAGCCCCTAAAGAGAGGCAGGTGTTAACCTTGGAGATGTTGGGTTTTGACTCACAGATGTGGTACCTGGTATTAACACAAAACAGGAGCAGCCTGCATAGTTACTAACTTGCAGTATATACCCATTTCTTCTTCTTGTGATTGTATTGATGCTTGAGGGGCAGGTTCTTGAATCAGCAATAATATATTAATCTCCACTTAAAAAATTTAAATATCTGCCAAACAACATGATGTTGCTTCCAGGGTAAACAGAGAATTACATTGCTAGAGAAGAACATCCTTATGGGTTTTAAAACACTTGAAATTAGCACAGATTGCTTCATTTGTAAGATCCCAAGGTTAGACTTAATTTGCTCAACATGTAGGGCCCAGTCCCAGCAGACCTTTACTCTCATTCTTCTAAAAGGTTAACACATTTTGTCGTATTGAGGGACTGCTGCTCTTCTAAGGTAGCTGGAGATTCAGTGGGCTTCTCACCCAACCCCACTATGACCACCCTGGCAGGCTCTTGGTGCCACTCTTTAGCATGCAGCAAAGCAGGAGGACTTGGGGAGCCCACAGCAGCCTTGATGGTTCATCGTGGTCATCATCAGTTTCTGCCTGGCCACTCCATACATGGATTGCTACCTGTCTGACTGTACACAGGCAGCTGGCCAACAGCAGCATTCTTGAGCTTGACCCATAGGGCCATCCCTCTCCAGGATGCCCAGGTCTGTTAGAGGAAGGCTTGTAGGAGGCAACACTCCCAGTGTGTTACACTCTGTGACGAGGTGTGACACTGCTCCTCATACCAGTTGCCCCGAGACATAATCAAGGCACACTGTTTATTGACTGCTGAATACAGCATGAGAAAAGTAGAGAAACAAAAATAACCAGAGCTTAAGTACCTTAATAGTGACCAAGTTGCATGTTTATGCAAATTGTAAGGCACAGCTATGAAACTATAAGCTCTTCATCTCAGATCTAACACATCTCACACACAGCCACCCCCCCATGGCAATTTTGTAAATTCCAAGGTACAAGTTCATGTTCCCACACCACATTATGAAGACAGAGACCTGATGGAGCCAGTTCAGCAGCATATCCCAGGCAATGTCCCCAGCCTCCCAGGGCTTTTGTCTGCAGGTTACTGTCGCTGCCAGCTGTAGGCATCCACTTCCTCCATCAGCAAGAGCGTTCTGGTCCTCTTCAGTTGACTTAATCCCTCAGCATCAGGAGCCACCTTTCTGACACCTCCTTCACCCAAATCCCTCCCAGATAAACAACCTGCTTCCAATTAGTTCCTCCCCACTGGTCCTGGTTTTGTTACAGCCACACTTAACTGTGGCATTTCTTATGCCATCAACCCAGGAAGTTGCAGCCTTACATGGTGTTACTGGCTGGAATACCAACTGTAGGCAGCCTGACTCCCCACAACTCCCCCATGGTTGTCCCATTAGGCTTACTTTACCTCCTGCAGTTATCAGACACCACTATTCCGCATTAGCCTTGATTCCTGTGCAAGCTGCCCAAGCACTAGCAGGACCTTATCTGTCAGTTTACACACTGGAGGCAGTAGCAGGGGGACTTGTTTGTCATCCTTCTGCCAGCACTGCCGGGGCCTTGGCTGTGTCAGGCTGCATGTTCCAGCAGGACACCTTGCTCAGAAGCCATCCCCTGGTCTGCTGACCTCCTCCAAGAACCGACAGACCACTCCAGATACTGATAAACACAATCCCTTCTAGCTGAAGGTCACCACAACCGTTAAGGCTGGCAATTCATGCAAGGTGTTCAACTGGGCATATGAACATTCCTCCCTTTTGAAACAAACAGAGCATATACAGAAGAAGAAAGAACAACATGACTTCTATCATAACAAGTACAGGATTAAGTGCATTAAGTGCTGCATAGCAGTAGTTGTGGAAACCAACTCATGATATAACATAGCAACAACATACAGCTCACAGTTTCAGGCTATAGTTCTGACAGTTCCTT
Source organism: Melopsittacus undulatus (assembly GCF_012275295.1). Lineage (NCBI taxonomy): Eukaryota > Metazoa > Chordata > Aves > Psittaciformes > Psittaculidae > Melopsittacus > Melopsittacus undulatus. Next base: position 21,679,708 of record NC_047531.1, on the reverse strand, counting down.
ACTTGCCAATGTGATCTCAGGCTTGCAACTTGTCTGTTCTCCAGCTTCTCATCTCTCTTCTGTATGCTGTCATGTTGTCTGAAAACCTCATCCCAGCAAGGCTGCTCAGGTCCCAGGCAGAAATCATTAGTCCCTCAGTCTGGAACAAAACTCTACTTTTGAGAACAGGCATATGAATGTAATGCCACCAGGTGTAACGCCACATCTTTGGTCTTTTCCTGGAGCCACAGAGATCACCTTTATCCTCCCGCTCTCCTTACAGGTGAAGCAATGCATATACAGTCTGCACAGTTACCAAACACCAGGAGTTACACTCTAAGAAGCCACAAGAATACATGGACGGGGCCTGCAATGCTTCTACAATATTCTTGTTGGTGTTTAAGCACAACAATGAGCACCTTGAAGACGGTTCTTAGTGACACTGTGCTCCACCCCCATGATCAATCCCACAGCCACGTGTGATCCTGAAGACCAGTCTTACCAACATGCTGGAAACGTTCCCTTTGGTTTCAGGCCAGTGGGCCCCATCTACAAACAAAATGTACAGCACTCACCCCACCCCCTTTTTGTTTCCATTTAGTTTTGTGTTTCCCAACCCACAAAACACAGCCACCCCTAAATTTTCTCTGGGCCCTCCCCTTCATGCCCAGGACCACATTTCCCGTGTCTGTGGGGCAGGACCACGGTGGTGCCTGGTGAGCTCTTTGTTCCCATGGTCTAGCACGCAAACAGGAATGCTGCAGCTTAGTCTTCTTTCTTCAGCAGATAGCTTCCGCCTCACCTCGATGTACCTATGAGCTCCCTTCAGTACCCTGGAGGGTTGTGGATTGCAGGAAAACCGAGTTAACCGATTCACCCCTTGCAGGACTTGGGGACTGAAGCACCTGTAAAGTGGTTTCCTGTATCTGAACCTCCTGACTGGAGGACTCCATCTGTTCAATACTCCACATAGTCACCAAACAGTTATGTTAGCCGTAGCCTCAGATGCTGCCACTGCCTCTGTCCATCTTGCTTTTCTGCCAAATGCAAACAGCCGCAACCCCCTTTTCAGCCCCTTAAAGGGACCCACACAATTGATTTGTCACTGTTCAAGTGGTGCCCACTCCCAGGGGTCAGAAGCATAACCAGATGTGGATTTACAGTTCACAGAATGGTTTGAGTTGGAAGGGACCTTTACAGATCATCTAATGTAACCCCTGGGGTTGCAAGGGGCTTCCACCATTCACACAGCCCTCAGTCCTGGGGTACGTGAATTTCACACTAACTGTGAAAACAGACATTTTAAATCCCAGTCCAGTCACCCTTCAGTGCACCCCCAAGCCTCCTCATAACCCTCTGTGCTTCAGTACTCTATGGATACTGGAACAGGAAGAGGGGGTGTCTCTGGCTGGAAGAACCTCATACTCTCCATTTACAACCCCTGATTCTGTTTTACTTCTAGACTGGCACTTCGCTGAATTGGGAGCTCCTGCAGTCACTTCACTTCTAGGTAGCAAAGCAATACAGTTTCCCTCTGTACTGATCTACCTTGAACTCATACAGGAAATTAATTCCTAAAATGTTTCCTGCCCAACCTTTCCCCCTCTTTATCCCCCATCCATAACTGTGCTTCTACTTTGCCTTTCCCACTACCAATACCCAAACAGATTTAGGCAGGACCCTGATAATCTAATAACATTGTTTCTGATCCCATAGCAATTAAGAAAGTTATTTCCCTACCCTTCAACAGACATCATACCCCAATGTAGCCCCTGCCCCCCGCACACCAGGTCAGTGTGGTGGAAGCTAATCCCACTGACACCAGGGGATGCAGCTCTTAATCTTTCAGGTCCCCCAAGGCTGGGTATAGCTTTCTGTTTGGGACAGGGGGAGGAGCCGATGCATTCATCTGCTTCAGTTTTTCCCAAATCTCCTCTTGCTTCACTCCCTTTTCCTGAAAGATTTTCTTCACTTTGGCAAGTAAAACTCTTGTGGGCTGGCTATCTAGCTCTCCTTCATTCATCCCCTGGCTTATTAAATATCTCCAAATTGTCCCTCTAGGAATGTACTTCCTCCCCTTCGCCCCCGTCCTGTCCTTCTTTGCCATCCCTTGCCCCTCGGCTTCCATCAGGGTCCCCATGTTCTCCAAGGCAGCCATGCACTCACAGAGGGGGCGGCCGATTAACGTAGCCCCCAGGCTGATGAAAATCCCTTTGTGCAGCTCGGGGGCACGGCAGGCCAGCACCGCCACATCCCCCTGCTCCACGTTCACCCCAAACACATCAAAGTCAGGGGGCACTGGTTTCTCCCTCTGCTTTAGCACCCGCAGTAAGACATTCCCACACACGTAGGCTGACGCCTCCTGGACATCCTTCCAGGGTGCCCCGTCCATGTTATCTCTGAGGGGCTCATACTCTCCCAGGTTCCTGACCACCAGCCGCAAGATTTCTCCCCCCGACACCTCCTCAGCAGGCAGGTCTCTGACGATGGCCCCCACCTTGGGCCACGGCAGCCCGATGGCGGTCACCACCCGCTTCGCCACCTCCTGTGTGAAGACAGAGCAGCGCTCCAGGGCCCACATTCGGTTCACCCACACGGGCCACCCCTCCTTCTGTTTCCTCCAAACCTTCTCTTTCCCGGACATATCCCCCTCTCCCTGGCCTCCCTCTCCCTCCGCCGGCTTTACTTTCCTAGCCCCCGCAGCACCCACTCCTTGCACCGACAACTCTTCCTGCGCCTCCGCACTCCAGCCGTCCCCATCCCGCGCCTTTGGGTCCCAGTCTGCCTTACTGAGAGCCGCCACCTTCCTCTGGTCCCAGCCGTTCCCCAGGGTCAGCAGGGTGCCCAAGCAGTGCACCCTCCTCCTCAGGCGGGCGTTCTCTGCCGCCTCATCCCGCAGCTCGTCCCGCAGCTGCCGCAGCTGCTCGGCCTGCTCGCTCAGCATCGAGCTGTCTCCCCGCAGCGCCAGCACTTCGTTCCGAGACACCTGCAGGCTGCCCTGCAGGTTCCGGATGCGCTGCTCCTTCTCCTCCACCGCCTCCTGCAAGGCCCGCGCCAGGTCGAACAGCAGCCACTGCAGGGCCGAGCACTTCTTCTCGCCCTTGGGGTGGTACATCGACACGTAGTTCAGCCACTGCCTCTCCGCACTTTTCAGGGTCGGGTCCTGCTCGATGACTTTATAATCCCACGGGTCCCCGCCGTGCTCCAGCATGGCCTGCACCAGCACACCCCTCTCCTCGCGGCTCGGGGAGCTCTCCAGATCCTCCTTCTCCTTTGACTTCCCTCCCCTCGTCAGCCAGGACATCTTAACGCCAGCCAGCCCAGCGCCGAGCCGGGACGCGTGCAGCGCAGGGCCGCTCCCTCCTCACACCCGAGGCGCACCAGAGGCGAAGGCTCCGTGCCCTGAATAACGGGTGCCAAAGCACCAGCAAAGCAGCAGTAAGCACTCACCCTCCGCGCCCGGGTGTGGGCTGCAGACAGCAGCCCCTCAGCGATGCCGTTACCGCCGTCAGTCCCGCTACTGGTGCACCGCTGCCAGCCGCCCGGCTGCCGCCCAGACCCTGGGACCCGCTGCGCCCGCCCCTGTCCCCGCCCTCCCCACAGGCAGGCGGATGGCGGTGGCGCTGCTCGGCGGCCGCCGCTTCCCTGCTCTGCTGCTGCGGCCGGCGGCGGTCCGGTGCCGGCGCGGCCCCGCGGGTGCCGCCATGCAGCAGGGTGCCGCTCCCGAGGCCGGGGCGGGCTGGCTGGGGGCCCTGCGCTTCGACAACCTTGCGCTGCGCTCGCTGCCGGTGGACGCCTCGGAGGCCGGCGGGCCGCGGGCCGTGCCCGGCGCCTGCTTCTGCCGTGTGCGGCCCAGCCCGCTGCAGAACCCGCGGCTGGTGGCCATGTCGCTGCCGGCGCTGGCGCTGCTGGGGCTGGAGGAGCCCGCGAGCGACCGTGAGGAGGCGGAGGCCGAGGCGGCGTTGTACTTCAGCGGGAACCGGCTGCTGGCGGGCTCGGAGCCCGCGGCGCACTGCTACTGCGGGCACCAGTTCGGCAGCTTCGCGGGGCAGCTGGGCGACGGCGCAGCCATGTATCTGGGCGAGGTGCTGGGCCCGCGGGGCGAGCGCTGGGAGATCCAGCTCAAGGGCGCCGGCCTCACACCCTTCTCCCGGTAAGGCCCCGCGGCCCGGCCCGGCTCAGCGGGGAGGGGCGGTGCCGGAGGATCCCGGCGGAGCTGGGTTTTGGGGGAGCGGCACCCCGCGAGGTGAACCTGCCGTGAGGGGAGGCCGAGCCGGGGACCGGGCCTGTCTGCGCCGGCAGGTGCCGCTGCAAGTGGTTCCGTAGTGAGGAACGGGGCAGAGGTCGGCTCTTATGCCCTCGCGTTTCCCATTATCTTGGCTGCAGCAAATGTAATGCTTGAATGCCAAAGCAGAAGGTGGCAAAATTTCCTCTGGAAAATAAGACTGTAACAGCTTCTCCCTCAGATGGTACATTACTTCTGTCCCGGGTTATCCTCCTCTGAGTCTTTCCCCTTTGAGGAGGATGCAGACCGTGGTGCAAGTCGAGCCAGCAGTGTGTAATAGCTGCCCAAGTGCTTGCTGCTGTGTTATCTATGCCCCACAAGAATGGTATTTAAATTCATAGAATAGTTTGGGTTGGAAGGGACCTTAAAGATCATACAGTTCCAACTCCTTTTCCATGGGCAGGGACACCTTCCACTAGAGCAGGTTGCTTCAAGGCCTGTCTTGTGGCTGCTGGTCCTTCTGCCAGCAGTGCCTTTTCTCCATCCTTCCTTTCTTCTGTCCTTCCTGTGGGAGGGAGTGGTGGAAAAGCCCCAGAAATGTCATGCCGTCCAAATCCCTGCAGGGCATGTGTGTCTGCTTTAGTCAGTTTACACTGATTTTAATCTTTCAGGTCATTTTTTTTCTGCTTGCATTTCCTATATTTTATGTTCCGGCTGTGCACAGGCTCAGTAACACCTCAGTTTCATACACGTGGTGCTCTGAAGGTCTTCTCCAGTGAAGGTTAAGGAAAGTTAAGGAAATCACACTGAAAACCTCAGCTATGGTGGTAGCATTGTAGGTCTGCCCTGGCCAGCTCTCCTGCTTGCCTGCGGCTCCTGAAGTGCTGGGAGTGTGGGCTCAGAACCACTGGCACTTCTTCTGTTTACTTGTTCTCTATTGAATAAACTAGTTTGCTGTTTGCTGTCTGTCTGGGTGCTTTTTAAGTGCAACTGAAACACATACCCCTGTTTAACACCCCATTTCTAGATTACTTATCAGGAGAGATCCAACTAATAGTACTTTTTAAGTGCCATAACAGTAGCTAGTCACTTTTTATATAACAAAATAGCTCTACTTGCCCAGTTATTTTTTTAAAGGCTCTGTTGCATCAATAGAAACAACAGAGTTAATGATTAGAAGGGATATGTGTAACTGAAGGGTTTATTTTCTTCTGTTACTTGTGGTCTTCATTGCAGGCATTTGTGTCTGTTTAAACTGAACTTTAACAGAAGTTGGAAGGTCCAGCTTTTATTCTCAAATCTGCCACTACTTTGTCGTATGGCCATGGATACTGTGTGTCACTTCTAGGCCTTTGTTTCCCCACTGCTAAGGGGCAGACAGGAGTTCCTGCCTTTATAGCCTGAAAACTGTCCATGTCCTCTTGTTGCAGACAAGCTGATGGCCGGAAGGTCCTGCGGTCGAGCATACGGGAGTTTCTGTGCAGCGAGGCAATGTTTCACCTCGGAATACCAACAACGAGGGCTGGAACGTGTGTGACATCGGACTCAAAAGTTGTCCGTGACATATTTTATGATGGGAATCCAAAAAATGAAAGGTGTACGGTTGTTCTGCGGATAGCTTCTACGTTTATAAGGTAGAAGCCTTTTTTGTTGAGGTTTTTTATTCCTTTAAAGCCGAGCACATCAGTCTTTTAAAACACCATTTTAAATATTTACAAAACACTTGCCTGTTTCTTGCAACCCTCCTAACGGGGGCTTGGAACTTATTTGGTGGGAAATAGGAAACTACTACTTGTCCAGGGGATGGGATGAGCTCGCTTCATAGCACAGAGACAGATGAACACTAAAGATGCTAGCCTGGTAGGAAGAAGAACTGAGTTCTGCAGACATCAGAGGAGGTTTTTCACATTTATGCCTGCACAGAATACATGGAAGGTTTTGATGCTGGTAATTGGGTGATGCTGGTAGTTGGGTTTAGCTTTACCCTTAATTCAAAGCTATTCTAATACTGTACTGTCACAGCTTGGGTGTTCTTTCCCTGCCTGAGAAGTGTTCAAGGTTCCTGCTCTGACACACAACTTTAGGAGTTTCAGGAAGTTGCATTGCTTCTTATAAGGTAATAGAACCTTAGAATCAGAGGAAGGTGAGACATAAGGATCCATGTATGTGTAAGTGTGTGTATGTGTGTATTTATATATATGTGGAAAAACCTCTCTTACATGCTTGATGTACAGTCTGGTATTTTAGTAAGTCCTATTCCTGTATCTTTACTCAGGGAAAGAATTTTTCTGTAGTATTGGTTGTAAGAAACTTTAACAAGCTGGTTTTCGGTACTGTCTGCGTCCTGATCTGTTAGTTTAGCTGTATGTATGTGATTCCTTGTGTTGAGTCATTGAGCCTCAGTAGGTTCAGTGCAGGAATCTTTTCTTTTTTTGGGTCTTTTCTCTAGGTCATTTGGAGGATTGACATTAAGCTGGAGATGATGTGGTGTTAGGGTTACAACAGTAGATGGTTTTATTGCATGTAATATGACGTTAATAGTACCAGATAATACTTAAACGTCGTTTTATTATTTTAAAACCAGATTTGGTTCATTTGAAATTTTCAAACCTCCTGACGAATACACAGGACGCAAAGGCCCCAGTGTTAACCGCAATGATATTCGAATACAGATGCTTGATTACGTGATCAGCACTTTCTATCCAGAAATCCAGGAGGCTTATTCAGACAACAGTATTCAGAGGAATGCTGCTTTCTTCAAAGAGGTAAGAAAGATCAGAGCCTCTTCCTGAATCCATAGCTGTCATCTTTATGAACTTCATCTGCAAGCACAGATGACTGGAGTTGGTTAATACCTTGTATCCTCTGATTGCCTTTGAAGAAAACACTCTTAATAGGACTGTGTATTGATGAAAGCAATGTTGATATTGATCACACCTGTGTAAGTGGTTTTAACCTTTTAGCAGTAAATCATGATTTCTGTGCTCTGGGAGAGCTTCCCCAAGGTTTGTCTTCATTTGCTGGGAGTGTCCTAGACTGCAAGGGGGAATTCTGGCCCTGGCTGTCAGATGCCAAGTGGATGGTACCAAGACATCACTTGCAAGGCATCATTTTATAAAATAGTGAGAACATTGAGTCCCTTTCTGTCTCTCATATTTCAAATTACGAACAGGAATGTTGACTGCAAATCACTAACTCCAGGTTTTAGTATTGAAATGTTTGAAATGCATGTTCAGAACAGCCCAGTAAGAGGTCAAAAGGCAGACATTCTCTGGATTTTGTAGGATTTAGTCTGGGGGTGTGGGTGTGGTGTTTGTTTTGTGGTTTGGCTAGGTTTGGGGGTGTTTTGGTTTGCTTTTCTTGGGGTTTTCTTGTTTTGATTTTTGTTGTTGTTGGGGGTGTGTTGTTGTGTTTGGCTTATTTTCCTTTAACACAGCCTGAGCCTACTTGCAATAGTTCTTCAGAAGCAAATGCTTTACTGCCGCCCATCCTGGCATCCTTTCTTATTGCCCCCGTTTCCATGTCTTTGTTTATTTGTTGTGCTCCTGCCTGTGCCTGTTGTGCTTGGTGCCTGTACTGGCATTGCATCCTCACACTTTTTCTCAAGTGGAGACTTTCCATACTTTTCTCCATCTGGAGAAGCAACCCAGTTCCTTACCTAATTTGAGAAGAACATCTATCTTTTTAGTAGTGGTGATGTGCTGTCAGCTCAGCTGTAATGCATTTTATGTTTCTTTATGCACTGTGGAAGAAATGGAGAAAAAATATATGAGTGTTTGCTTTCTCGACAGTGCTGTCAAATGCAAACACCATTATCTGTGCTTCTCAGATATGTCGTAGGAGGTGTGTTTTAATTTAAATGATTCTGCCCTTGAGATAGTGCTGTTACTTATCTATACACAGTACTTGTTTTCTAGTATGGCTAGTAGTAGGAAAACATGATCAAAAAGAATAAAGGTTAAAGTGAGTGCAAAGCTGTCTTTTTAACCAATATATCCATCTGTGTGTAGCACTCAAGCTTTGATTGCCTTTAGGTATTATAATTAGTAGGATTTCTCTTTTGCTCTGGCAGAGTGTAATGGATTCATACAAAGACATCAGCAGTCGGGAATTGCCTTACTGCTGGAATTCTTGCATCCCAGTGCTGATCGCCAGGACTTCTTTTGGTTTTAAGTTTTATCACCTCTCTGGCACAGAGCCCTTGTGCAGGGTGTGTCCCCATTACTGGTCATGGTGTGCCAGTAATCAGTTATGGACACATGCAGCTGACTGCCCTGTTCAGCAAAAATGGGTAAAGTACCTAACATGAGAATGCTGTAAAAAGTGGAAGCATGAGATCTCAAGGTGAACCAAAAATTTCTGTTCCAGGCGTCATTTGTGGGTTTTACTCCTTGTCACATTATCCCTGGACAAGATTTTTCCATTGATTCTTCCTTACCTGACTGCACACTCTTAAAAAAACGGAAAATTCTGGGTTTGAATACAGAGGCATAGAACTGATGTTTCATCTGTTAACTAGATCATTTCTAAACCTTAATAAAATACACTGCAGTCTGGAGAGCTTTAAACATCTGTACATTGATAAGTATTTGGGAAGGTGAGTGATTTTAGCTGTATAAATAGTCTAATTTGAAAGTTTTAGCTAATGGCAGCATAAAATTTGTATTTACAGCAGTTCAGTAAAGGATTTAGAAATAGCTAGGTTTATCTGAAAGCCAGGTTAGCTTCCTGAATTTTAGATTCCATAGGGCATACCTAGTTGTAGTTGACAGTTGGGCTGATATAACTCAATAACTAGAAGTGCTTTAAAATGTTAATACTATTTCTTTGAAGAATGGGGCACTGTGACTGCAGTCAAGGATTCCACAGCAGTAAGTCTCAGTCAGGCAATGGAAGAACTCTGATGAAGCATGCATTCAGTGAAGAAAGGCATTTAAATTGAATTGTTGTTCTTTGAATGTGTTTTCTTAACCTTGTAGCTTTTTTCCACTCTCAGCAAATTGAGGGAAGTACTTATCAGTGCTAAAACTTGTTAGCAGGGAATCTTTTCTTTTGTGCAAACCACTTGCCTTCCTGTAAATCACTCCTCCATACCAGGTAAACCAAAAGGCTGACTTTATGCTGGGCTTTGTTGCATAAAGTTAATATTATTTCTTAGACTTTGCTTATGTTTCCTTCTACCTGTAGTTAAAGAGTCTTTAACATTTGTGATGAACAAACCAATATATTTGTATAATGACTACAGTAAGTCTGTTGTCAAACAATTTACTGTATTTCAGTGTTCTGTCTCTCATGCATTTTAAAGCTGTCAGTTAACTTGCAGTCAAGTAGGGGGGGAAGAAGAGGAGGCAAACAGAAAAGGGGGGCTGAGAAACAGGAGAGAAGCAGGCTGTTCTTAAGATATTTATGTGTGGCATACTGCCAGAATCTGCTGAAGCTGAAGCTGTAGGAACATCAGTTCAGACTAGGAAATGCTGGGAAATACAGGAATGTAATGGAAATATATTGTGTTGATAAATGGGAAAAAAATTACTTTCTTTTAGGTAACAAAACGGACAGCGAGGCTAGTAGCTGAATGGCAATGTGTTGGGTTTTGCCATGGTGTGCTGAATACAGATAACATGAGCATAGTTGGACTAACCATTGACTATGGCCCTTTTGGATTTATGGACAGGTCAGTGTGGCATAATTATTTGAAATGTGTGTTACGTATTTGCTTTGTAGAGCTATCTTGATGTTCATGATTGCTTTAATATGTTTAAAGCAGATTTATGAACCTTCTTTATGGCAAGATAGATTAAGTTAGTTCTAGTTGCCTTGTAATTCTTCTTTACAACTACTTTTCAACCGTATTCACATCTCAGAGTGTTAGACTGTTCTTGTAGTCTGTGGGGTTTCTCAGTGTTTGAGAGGGCAGGAAATTATCTAATGAGGTAACTGGGAGAAAAGAAGCAAGGAGTATTCTCTTTCAAAATCTTTTAGATTCCTAGGGGAGACTAAAGTAATAAAAATAAGACTTCTCACTCTACTGGTGTCCAGATAACTAGAAGAATGCTAACTATTTCTTCGTTTGTAGATATGACCCTGAGCACATTTGCAATGGTTCTGATAACACAGGGCGCTATGCTTACAACAAGCAGCCAGAGATTTGCAAGTGGAACCTGGGGAAGCTTGCTGAAGCTCTAGTTCCAGAGCTGCCCCTGGAAATAAGTGAACTCATCCTGGAAGAGGAATATGATGCAGAATTTGAGAAGCATTATTTACAGAAGATGAGGAAGAAGCTAGGCCTGATCCAGCTGGAATTAGAAGAAGATAGTAAACTGGTATCAGAACTCCTCGAAACTATGCATCTCACAGGTTGGTGAAGAGCACAGAAGGTTATTGTTTAGTTGCCCATCAGTATCTGTAATCAAACCAAAATGTAGCTTATACTACGTTTATAGTGTGTATATATATATATATATATAAATATGTGTGTGTATATATATGTGTATATATACATATATATATATATATATAAGAGGCAAATAACCTCTTCAGAGTGGTGACCTGAGTGGTACCTCTGTGAGGGGAGTTGGGAAGGAGGTGTGGGACCCATTTTCCTTCTGATTGATTAGTTGTATTATTCATAGAATTCATCTTTTCAGGTGGAGATTTCACAAACATTTTCTACTTGCTGAGTTCATTCTCAGTGGTAGACTCTGATCCTTCAAAACTGGAAGACTTCTTAAAAGAGGTTACAAGTCAGTGTGCTTCTGTGGATGAACTGAAAGTTGCTCTCAGACCACAGATGGATCCAAGGTAATACTCTTACTTAAATGCTTTGGCCTGTGCTTTTAGTTTCATTATAAGCATAATGAACCCTGCATGCTGTGTAATATTTGTCTGATTTTAGATTTTACTATTTCACTGTTAACTGGATGCATCATGATCTACAGCAGTGCAAATTCTTGTGTTTTGTGACTGGTGGATGCAGAAGTTGGCTTTAGCGCTAACGTTGTCTGAGCTTTTGCTTGGTCCTTTTTTATTTTTCTCATCTGTCTCTGCTGACTAAGGCCATGAGAGTGCCAGATAGTGAAGTGATGCAGACATGTTTTATGGAAGAAATGGATTTGAACAACAATGGTACCATGTTCTGCCAATGTACTGACAGCAAATCACTTTCAGCCACTAATATTCTGAGCTGAGTGTAACCTAAATGCACACTTCAGTCTGAAAACTGTGTGGTCCCATCCACGTCCCATTTGATGGGCCATATTCTGCAGTCCAGCTACTTTGAGTGTGGAAAGAGTCAGTTTTGTTCAACTGCTGCTTATAGCAGTGACTGTAGGAGTTTTTCACTTTCTGGAGCAGTGGAAACCAGGGAATGAGTGTGACCCATTCATTTGTCATATTTTTCCTAGCATTTTCTCAGATGGGAAAAAATATCATGTGAGGGTATTTTGGGCATGTTTTTTCCCCTCTCTCTGTTTAATGTGTGCTCCATGAAGTAATGAATCTACAGAAATAGCTGAAGAATTTGGTGTGTTGTTAATAATTTGCATAAAGCAGGGAGCTGAGAACATGGATGGGGTGAAACTTGTATGAACAAATTTGGGGTTATGCCAAGGTGGTTGGCTGTAGCCATTTATCATTTTGGAGGTATTACAGGCTATTTAAGTTTTATGGTGATACACTAAAATGAAAGATAATTGAATAAGTGATATCCAACACCTTAATTTATTTAAATTTCAGTTTTCAGCCACTTTGGTATTGTAAGCAGATACCATGCAATATGAAAGTAGCTCCTGTGACAGAGACAAGACAGTATTTCATTAAACACTGCATTCAGGCTTGGAGGAACATGAAAAGTAGCTATAAATCATCATTATATGGATGTAAAGCTTTGGAGGGGAATAGCACTGTGTTAAAGTGGATACAGAACTATTTTCATCACAGCACTTGGATATTGTAGAGCTGGGTGTATCAGATGTGTGAATCAGATTTGGATACTATTATATAAACTCAGAAATCAAAGCACCTATCTTATCTTTACTTACTAAAAGCAGGGAAGTATAATCTGATATAATGAGTTGTCTGTTTTGAGGCCAGGGAATAGCATTCTCCTCCTTTGTTTATAAATGCATTATAGAAGGAAATAAAAACACTGTGTATTTTGATATGCTCCAACTTATACTCTTTGGGTTTTTTTATTCATTTTACTTTATCCTGTGGTGCAGTTACGAATCCAGGGAAAATGGAAGTTAGCATAGCACAGTATTGAAAGCTGCTGTACAGCACCAGCTAACACAGTCAGACTGGAAAAGAATCAACCCTAGTGAAACTCACAGCAAAATAGCCTGGATATGTTAGGAATTTATTACCACAGAGCACTTCTCATTCTGGAATTTAGACTGGCTAACTAAAAAGAAATTAGATAAACAAACTGTTATCTCATATGACTTACATGAGGGACCTTCCCCCAGGTCATTTGGGTTTTTATTGGTACTAGTAAAATTGTAGGCATTGGATCCTTATTCTGCATGCTGATACAGTGTTCATGTCAGGAAAAGAAATTGAAAACACACAGAACCTCTGTATTATCTTGATACCTAAGTAAGTTCAAATTCCTTATTCCAAAGTTCTTTCAAAGTTCCAAGGGTATTCTGGTGAGAATTGCACATCTAAAACCCATTGGGAATTCTGGAAATGTGCACTTTCAGTACAACAGGAGTGCAAATACGCACACTGAAGAAGGGGGGAGAAACAGTGAAATTAGCATAATTTATCATTTTAAAATTATTCTGTTAATGAAGTGCTGTTGTTTAAGATCCCCAGTGAAATCATTATTGTGAATGTTTTCATATCTACTTTATGGTTACAAAAGATGGTTCTTGATGGCCAGCCCAAGGTTAGTATGTAATGTATTTGTTTCTTTTGTTCCCAGACAACTGTCAATGATGCTGATGCTGGCTCAGTCTAATCCTCAGCTGTTTGCACTAATTGGAACAAAAGCCAATATAAACAAAGAGCTAGAACGCATTGAACAGTTCTCCAAACTGCAGCAGTTAACAGAAGATGATTTACTCAGCAGAAATAAAAGACACTGGAAAGAATGGCTGCAGAAATACAGGTTAGGCTTCTCACCGTTCAGAGCAGTGTATTTCATTTCCTCATTTTGTTTGAGAATGACATGCCTGTCTCACAGAAGACACCCTGGCTCAAAGTATATGGTCTGGGAGAGATGTGGGGCCATGCAGCTCTGGATATTAACTACATCTGTGTTTCTGGGAATGTTTGTATTGTGTATACTAGTTTTTGGGGAGGATTTGGGGTATAGGAATCACCTAGTGTCATATCTAGTATTAAAGTGCTTCAAGAACATTTACGTTGAATTCTATCAGAGAGTAGTTCCAGTTGTGAGGTGTTAAATGCTCACTAACTACAACTGACTGACCTGTCCACTCTTTATCCTTTTAAATTCTTTTCTGACAGAAAAAAAAGTAGATCTATTTATTAATACAGAAATCAAGTAGAAGTATTCTTAATCTAGGAGTAACTCTAAAAGAAATCATTAGGAGGAAAAGAAAGGCCAGACTATTGTAATAAGCCTAACTTAAAAGCCTAAAAACTTAGTGTCAGCATGGGGGGGGGGAGGTGGGGGGTGGTGTTTGGTTTTGGTTGGCTTGTTTGGGGGTTTGTTTGTTTATTTTGGTTTGGGTTTTTTCTGGTTTTGGATTTTGGTTGGTTTGTGGGTTTTTTTAACAAAGAGCCCCTTGTTAGTAGAGCATTAGTTGGTTAGGTCAGGGCTCCAATCCTCACCTGGCTGCCTGTGATCATGTTTTCCAGTGGGGCTGAGAGTTTTAGCAGGTGTTCCAGCTAAAAGGTAGCTCAAACTACCTCAGCTGCATTGCATCTGCTTGGACAGAATGTCAAAAGCTTTAACCAATAAACAAGCACAGAAATCCTTAAAGACGAGATCTAAAAGTGATGGTCTTTGTGGAGCAGTGCAGAACAGATTGTGCACCAGCATCTCAGTCTGACTTGTCAGTGAATATGCAAGGTGTGCTGCTTCCTGAAGCCTAGTCAGGACCTGCTGATGGTCTGTAATGCTGCTTTTAAATGAAGGGGTTTTATCTGTTGTCATGCTGCATTTTATGAACTGAGGGGATTATTGGTGATGTAATGTTTATTAAAACCTGCAAACTAAGGATCTCAAGGCAAGGAAATGTTTCAACTTTTGTGTGATTCTTAATCCCAACCATTGTTTTCAATGCTTGATTTCAGAGACCGTTTGCAAAAAGAAATAGAAAGTGTCAGTGATGCTGATGCTTGGAACACTCATCGTGTGAAAGTTATGAATTCCAACAATCCAAAATATATCCTGAGAAATTATATTGCCCAGAATGCCATAGAAGCAGCTGAAAATGGGGATTTCTCAGAGGTATGCTCTTATTCCTTAATATCTCTCTGGGCTTGCATGGACTGGTACTGTTGATAATTGACATTATGCTGGTGAAATTCCTTTTGGCATCTTGGGCAGTAAAGGGATTGGGAATTTGTGGTGCAAAAGGCCTGTAGTGTTTTTGAGGAAGCTGTAATTTTAATTACTGCAAAATGAAGAAAGGGATTGAAAATCTGAATCTGAACTTCACAACCTTTTGGGGACTGATCCCAGGTTCCTGTGTGATGTACTCTAGGTTACCCTGCTCTTGCAGGGGGGTTGGACTAGATGATCTTTTGAGGTCCCTTCCAACCCTTGGGATTCTGTGATAAGACACTTGCCCTGCTTTTGCTGTCCAGAATGGTGCTTCCTTGGGAAACAGCTGGGATTAATGTACACTCATTCCTTGCTGTGCTGTTGTCTTTTAAAACTTCTGGTTTTCACCTGTGGAGTTCAGCTGGGGGATTGTTACATGCAGAATATGGGGAAATGAATTAATTGTGAGAAATGATGCAAGGACTTGTATTTGATACTTGCATGTCAAGTTACTTGAGCTTGAGGTCTGTACAGATGCAAACTCATCTACAGCGACAATTTTACAGTTTTCAGCTTATGTGATATGCATATTGTTAATCTGTTTAACATTTGGTTTGTCTGGGGTTTGTGTATTAAATACAATGCACTTGATCATTATTTGGTGTGAGGTTCTTTTCTACATCATTTTGCCTTTACTTTCTGAATTCTCATAACCATGCAATGTTTTCTTTTCAGGTAAGAAATGTATTGAAACTATTGGAGAATCCATTCCAAGAAGCAGAAGATTTCAGGGAGGTAAAGGAGGATGCAGAAGAGGAGGGAGCAACTGCTGCAGCAGCTGCTTGTGCCCAAGAGAACAGAAGCAGATTACCCTATAGCAGTAAACCTCCACTGTGGGCTTCAGAGCTCTGTGTTACATGATCTTCATAACTGCCTTGTTTTGTTTTTTGCTGTAAACTGAAGACTCTGACCCTCCTTCAGCAGTGAAGAATGCAGCAAGGCAAACATCAGAGTGCTATTAAGTTACTGAAACAACCCTGCATTTGGATGCATCTGTGGCAATCTCCACCTGTGCTTATTTGAAGCAATCATGGATCATTGGAACAAACCGATGACAATCAACAGTCTCCATATATCAATAATTTAGATGTTTTGAGACTGAAAGTCTTTCCTTTATTCATACCACAAGTATTCATACACTGCAAGTAGAAAGCAATATTTTGTGTTGAGGCAAGCGGAGTTTCAGACATCCAAATGGAGTTGTTATGTGAAGACAAAAAGAGCAAGTCAGGAATCTGATCTGTTTTTGTCTGATGTCTTAACTAATAGTACTTCTAACATTTATTTACTGCTTTCCCTATGCAGGGATTATTAGTTCTCTTTAATGGAGGAATAGATTCAGTGTTGCTTGTTTGAAGCTATGTTTCATTTCATTAAGAAGTTAATTTCTTGTGAACCTTCAGATTGCTATTTAATCATTATCTGTTTTCAGAGAATTTGTGCAGGCTGGGGCTTGCGGGAGCAATGGGATTTTATTTTTCTTTAATACATGAAGAGCAGAATGAAGGGAGACCATATGCATTTGCACTGGAAAGGCCTGGTGGTAAGGCTTATTCAGGTTCAATATGTTCACATACAACATGTGTAAATATTTACTAAAACCATGGGTGCACTTTGTAAGCCAGTTGACTTGGGTAAGGCCAAGTTAGCCAAATCAGTGTGAACCTTAAACTGCCTCAGTACTCAAATCCAGGTTCATTTGCTAATCGTGTGCTCTTAACAAGTCTTCTTGTACAAGAAGTGTGCAGATGGGATGCCTCTTTATTCACACTGGTCAGTGGGACTCTTGCATTCCCACTCTGGTCTTTTAGTTTGCTTCTGCAGACTTTGAGAAGCTTGGCACTGAAAGTTGTCATTGAAGACATGTTACTTGAGCCTGTGTTAAAGATCATAGAGGATATGGGAGGAGATGGGAGCTGACTTGCTTGCAAATTACTTGTTGAGAGTGTTTCAGTTGAGGTTTCAGCAGAAGGTTGGTTGCCACATCATTATTGCCACATCAGCCAAAACCAGTTGTTCCATAGTTAGTTACTACTTGGCTTTCTGAACTGCTTTGTAAAGGACTCTATTACTGGTTTAGGTACCTGAAATCTTGAGAAGGTTTGAATTGCTGAGGTTTGTTGCTTGAGAGAGGACGCCTGCAACACCAGAGCGGAGCAGGGTGAGATCAGCGTCCAGGAGCCTCACCACAGAGCGACAAGAGCCACTGAGGAGGGAGCCCCAAGTCCTCGACAGGACTTGCCCAGGAGCCGTCAGCTCAGCTCACATGAGGAGGTGACTCACTGGGGGCAGAGACAGGAGGAGCGGCACCAACTGTGAGTGGTTAAAAGCCTACCCAGGGAGCATGGCGACCAGGAGTGGGCAGAGTGGGCAGGTGAGCGGGCTGGCAATCGGGCTAACCGCCTCATCAAGAGGACTCGCCTGGAGCTCAGGAGGGGAAGGAGTGCTTGTTTGTGTGGAGAGACATAGACGGATCGATCAACCAGATAGGTCATGGTTACAACACGATCAAAAGCGGTAGTGAGTAATAATGTGGGTATCCAGACTGAGCCTTCCTGCAGACATGTGGCTGTGCAGGTCTCTGGCTTCAGCGATTGCCTGAGCTCAGCACTTGTATTGGAGGGAGCCAGTGACACTGCTTGTGTTCGCTGTGAGCAAATAAATGATCTGCTCAGGCAGGTGGTTGAACTGAGGAAAGAGGTAGAAAGGTTGAGAGCCATCAGGGAATGCGAAAGTGAAATAGATTGGTGGAGCCACAGCCTAAGGCAGGGGCAGAGGGAAGTGGTTGAACAAGTGATGGATCCCCTTCCCTCCTACCATCAGACAGAAGGAGAGAACTTAAGGGACAAGGATATATGGAGGGAGGTCTCTCCTCAGAGAGGTAAGCGAAAACCCTCACAATCCCTTCCTCCCTCCCAATTGCCCTTGAATAACAGGTATGAGGTCTTGGGACTACAGGGCCAGGTAAATGGAGATGGAGAGGTACATCTATCTAGTGAGTCACCTAGGGCTTGTCACTCACCCCCATGCCTTAGAAATTCCCCAACCAAGAAGAAAAGAAGAGTAATTGTGGTGGGTGACTCCCTTCTGAGAGGAACAGAAGGGCCCATTTGTTGACCGGATCCATCCCACAGGGAAGTCTGCTGCTTACCTGGGGCTCGGATTAGAGATGTTAAAAAGAAACTCTCTGATCTGGTGAAGCCCTCTGACTACTATCCACTGCTGGTTTTTCAGGTTGGCAGTGATGAAATTATTACAAGGAGGGCAAGGGCAATGAAGAGAGACTTCAGGGCCCTGGGACGGCTGGTTAAAGGGTCTGGAGTGCAAGTGGTGTTTGCCTCCATACCTGTTACAAGCAAGGGTGAAGAGATAAATAGGAAGATTCTGCAGATTAATGTATGGCTACGTGACTGGTGCCATAGGCAGGGTTTTGTATTTTTCAATCATGAGCTGCTGTATGAGACACCTGGTTTGCTGGTGGCAGGTGGGATACACCAGTCCCAGAGGGGGAAAAGGGTTTTGGGGCAGGGGTTAGCAGGGCTTATTGACAGGGCTTTAAACTAGATATGAAGGGGGGAGGGGATTTAACTGGGCCTGTTAGGGACAAGCCCAAGAGAAACATGCTAGAGCTTGAAGGATGGAGGACTAGGGAGGACTATCAATCTACTGTTTCATTTGTGGGAAAGGATAGTTGTTTAGACCCTGTCCTGCAGGTGAAAAAGGGTACTAGGACAAGAGTTAGCAGAGCTAACTCACAGAGCTTCAGGTTAGATTCAAAGTGCGAGGGGGTTGTAGCTGGGTTTGAACTAGTGAGGCATTGTTCTACTATTAATGAAGACCAGAAGGCCTCCTGCCTCCCAAGGGTGCCATCAATGTGCTCTGCTCGCTCCCTGAAATGCCTGTACACCAATGCACGCAGCATGGGGAACAATCAGGGGGAGTTAGAAGTCTGTGTGCGGTCTAAAGGTTGTGATCTAGTGGCAGTTACAGAGACATGGTGGGACAGCTCACATGACTGGAATGTGCTCATGGATGGCTATGTCCTTTTTAGGAAAGATAGGTCAGAAAAGTGAGGTGGTGGAGTTGCTCTTTATGTGAGAGACCGACTAGAATGCATTGAGTTTTGTCCTGGGTCAGATAAGGACCAAGTGGAATGTCTGTGGGTACGAATTAAGGGACAGGCTGGTACAGGTGATACAGCTGTGGGGGTCTATTATAGACCTCCTGATCAGGACGAAGGAGTTGATGAGGCTTTCTATAGGCAACAGAAAGCAGCCTCACGACTACATGCCTTGGTCCTCATGGGGGATTTTAACTACCCTGATATTTGCTGGAAAACTCACACAGCCAATCATTCGCAGTCTAGGAGGTTCCTCCAGTGCATTGATGATAACTTCTTAATGCAAATGGTGGACAAACCAGCTAGGAGAGGAGCGCTGCTAGATTTAGTACTCACCAACAAGGAGGGTCTGGTTGAAGTGGTGATGGTCAATGGCAGCCTTGGCTGCAGTGACCATGATATGGTGGAGTTTAGGATCCTGTGTGGGAGGAATAGAATACCTAGCAAGGCCACAATTCTGGATTTCCAAAGGGCCAACTTTGGCCTCTTCAATCAAATGCTAAGGGAAGTCTCATGGGAAAGGGTACTAGGCGGTAAAGGGGCTCAAGATAGTTGGTCAGCATTCAAGGACCACTTCTTCCAAGCTCAGGATCAGAGCATCCCAATGAGTAGGAAATGCAGCAGCCCAGATGGGTTTACCTCTGCGTTGCCAGTTGCTCTGCTTCCATTGCTGCAACCACCCCCACAGGGCATTTGCCACCATCCATGAGTCAGTATAGAGATAAAGTACTGGCCGCCTTTCTCTCTCAGCAATGTCCAGGGCCAGCTGGATGGCTTTCACCTTGGCAAACTGACTCGATTCACCCTCTCCTTCAGCAGTTTCAGCAACTTGTCACTGAGGACTCCATACAGCTGCCTTCCGTCTCTGATGCTTTCCCACAATACGGCAGGAACCATCACTGAACAAGGCATACTGCTTTTCACTTTCTGACAATTTATTATATGGTGGTGCCTCTTTGGCACGCATCACCTCCTCCTCTGGTGACATTCCAAAATCTTTGCCCTCTGGCCAGTCCATGATGACTTCCAGAATGCCTGGACGACTGGGATTTCCTATCCGAGCTCGTTGTGTAATTAGTGCAGCCCATTTACTCCAAGTAGCATCAGTTGCATGATGTGTAGAGGAGACCCTGCCTTTGAACATCCAGCCCAGCACTGGCAAGTGGGGTGCCAAAAGGAGCTGTGCTTCAGTGCCAATCACCTCCGAAGCAGCTTGAACCCCTTCATAAGCTGCCAATATCTCTTTCTCCGTTGGGGTATATCTGGCCTCTGAGCCTTTGTATCCTTGACTCCAAAAACCAAGGGGTCAACCTCGAGTCTCCCCTGGAGTTTTCTGCCAGAGGCTCCAGGTAGGACCATTCTCCCCAGCTGCAGTGTACAGTACATTTTTCACATCTGGACCGGTCTGGACTGGTCCAAGGGCCATTGCATGAACTATCTCGCGTTTAATTTGCTCGAAGACTTGTTTTTGCTCAGGACCCCATTTGAAATCATTCTTTTTCCAGGTCACATGATAGAGAGGGCTTATGATTGAACTGTAATTTGGAATGTGCATTCTCCAGAACCCCACAGCACCCAAGAAAGCTTGTGTTTCTTTCTTATCAGTTGGTGGAGACATTGCTGTTATCTTATTGATTACTTCTGTAGGGATCTGTCTACGTCCATCTTGCCATTTTATTCCCAAAAATTGAATTTCCCGTGCAGGTCCCTTGACTTTACTCCATTTTATGGCAAAACCAGCTTTCAGCAGGATTTGGATTATTTCCCTCCCTTTCTCAAAAACTTCTTCTGCTGTATCCCCCCACACAATAATGTCATCAATGTATTGCAAGTGTTCTGGAGCTTGCCCCTGTTCCAGTGCAGTCTGGATCAGTCCGTGGCAGATGGTGGGGCTGTGTTTCCACCCCTGGGGCAGTCGGTTCCAAGTGAACTGGACACCCCTCCAAGTAAAAGCGAACTGTGGCCTGCACTCTGCTGACAAAGGAATTGAGAAAAATGCATTGGCAATATCAGTCGTGGCATACCACTTGGCTGCCTTTGACTCTTAATTCATACTGCAGCTCTAACATGTCCAGCATGGCAGCACTCAATGGTGGTGTGACTTCATTCAGGCCACGATAGCCTACTGTTAGTCTCCACTCTCCATTAGACTTTCGCACTGGCCATATGGGGCTATTAAAAGGTGAGCGGGTCCTGCTGATCACTCCCTGCCTTTCCAGTCTACGGATCAGATTATGGATGGGAATCAGGGAGTCTTGATTGGTGCGATATTGCCACCGGTGCACTGTTGTGGTTGCAATTGGCACTTGTTGTTCTTCGACTTTCAGCAACCCCA
Organism: Melopsittacus undulatus; assembly: GCF_012275295.1. NCBI lineage: Eukaryota > Metazoa > Chordata > Aves > Psittaciformes > Psittaculidae > Melopsittacus > Melopsittacus undulatus. Next base: position 21,658,530 of record NC_047531.1, on the reverse strand, counting down.
CAACAGAAGGATCCTCCAAGAGACCAGGCAAGGTGGACAGCTGCTCAATTTCCTCAGTCTCCAAAGCAGCAATACCAAAAGCCCACTGGTACCCTTTGGGTCTTTGAAGGACCCTCTCCTGAGGTTGTCCATGCTGAGGATGCATGGAGCCTCTGGACCAGTCACAATGGGGTGCTTCTGCCATTTCTTCCCAGTCAGGCTAATCTCAGCCTCTAGTACAGTCAACTCTTGGGACCCTCCTGTCACTCCAGAAATATAGATGGGTTCCACCCCTTGACAGTTCGATGGCATCAGGGTACACTGTGCACCGGTATCAACTAGAGCCTTATACTTCTGTGGGGCTGATGTGCCAGGCCATTTGATCCACACAGTCTAGTAAATACGATTGTCCCCTACCTCCACCTGGCTGGAGGCAGGGCCCCTCTAATAGTCATCGTTGTCACAATCTTGGACACCTAAGTCGTGTTGAAAGGGATTTTTCTTCTTTATCACAGGAGCTGGAGTAAAATCAGCTCTTCCACTCTATCTGGGAACCTGTTCACCAGAGACTGAAGCTGCAGCTCTCATGGGGCGATCAGTCTTGGCCCTTGCTCCTCTCTTCAATTCACTGACACGTTCCTCCAAGGCTGAAGTTGGTTTTCCATCCCACTTTGTCATGTCTTCTCCGTGATCCCGCAGGTAAAACCATAGTGTGGCCCGTGGTGTGTATCTTATATATTTTCTCTCTCGAGCAATAGGACGCCTTTTGTTAATAGCTGAAACACGTGTTGGCACACGTGAGGAGCTGGATAAATCAGACAGATCATCCCTCAACTGTTTGAGATCGAATTCTCGGAGTTTATGAACCATTTAATCCACTGTTAGTGGTGCTATGTCATTCCAGGTTACCGTTGCCAATGGATGGGCATATGATGACAGTGCATTCCATGTAAGTTTTCGCCACATGGGTTGTGTGCAGTCGACTTCATCTGAGTCTATGGGTACATCCCCATTATTCAGCTTGATGTGATAGATCATCTCTACGATAGCTGATTCCCTCAGGACTGGATGCCTTTGTCTATAGTAGTCCACTTGGCCGAACGATTCATCCTTGTATGGGAACCTTTCTTTCACAGCTGCCAAAAGCCGCCTCCAAAGACTGAGGGACTTTTTCTCTCTTGCAATTGCTTTGTCAATTCCCCCTTCTCTAGCAAGTGATCCCAGCTGCTTGGCTTCTGTACCTGCTAGTTCGTGACCATCGGCCCCATTATCCCAACATCAGAGCAGCCAGGTAATGATGTGCTCCCCTGATTGACGGGTGAAATCTTTTCGCATATTCCGCAGCTCAGTTGAGGTCCGAGATCGAGAAGTCACCTCTTCTTCTTCGTCGTGTGATGATGACCCCTCATCAGATACTAGACCAGGTGGTGAATATGTAGTTTCTTCATCCTGCCTTCTCCTTCTTGCCTCTCTTTTGGTTTTTCTCTTGTGTACAGGAGCAACCAATATTGGTATGAATTGGTCCTCTAGTTCAGATGCAGTGATTATCACTGTAGTTTGAGTAGCAACTGTACTTGTTGCTGGGGTAGCTGCACTGTCTGTCGCAGTTGTGGGTTGAATAGCCGCTGTACTCGTTACTGGGGTAGCTGCACTGTCTGTCACAGCTGAAGTTTGGGTAGCAACTGTACTTGCCACTGGGGATGGTGTAGCTGCTGTACTTGGAGTTGGAACAGCTGTGCTGACTTCTGTGTTGCTCTCAGATCCAGGGACATTTTCTTCCTTTTGAAGGTGTTGGAAGCGTCGAATAAGGCCCTATAGGCATAGGCCAAGCCCCAGCATGTTGCCGTAATTTGTCCATCTCTGGTATGGCCAGGACAACAACACACCTCATTTAGATGTTTTACTAATTCTTCCAGATTTTGCACTTGTTCAGGAGTAAAATTCCAAAGTACTGGAGGGGCCCACTGACCTAGATGCTTGCCCATACTATCCCACACACCCTGCCACTCATGGCTGTCCAGCCTCTGGGAAGATCTCTTGGTCCTCCTATGTAGTCGTTTAACCCCAATACAGGACCAGACCTGACTCCGCTTAACTCTTGAAATCAGATGAAATAACTGTGGGCAAAACACACTCTGTATGCGTGCTACTATGGTGATCCCCATCACAATCAGCATACAAGTCTCAACTGTATTAAACCTTCACAGGTTGACACCTGAGAAGGAGAAAAAAGATGTGAAATTGCTAAGCACTTCTATTATATACCTCCCAAAATATAAAGTTGGTGACCATACCGGGAACATAAACCAGATCAGTTTCATGATGAATGCTTCTATTGTATTACAAGTAATTAACATCAAGAACAATGAGATAAGAAACTTAGCCCAAATTCCATGATTGATAAACACAAACACAGCTAATATATATTGAAAGTAATTGGTAAAATCCTGAAACCGTGAGAAGAGAAAAAGACAGAGAAAAAAAGGAGAAAACATGACTGCTACTGCTGCACCCATGACAATAGGACAGTTGTTAGAGGATGTAGGGAGGCAATTAGGACAGCTAAGGCCTCCTTGGAAATTAATCTTGCTAGTCGGGTTAAGGACAATAGAAAGGGCTTCTTCAAATACATAGCGAATAAAACTAACACAAGAGGCAATATAGGCCCACTGTTGAACGAGGTGGGTGCCCTGGAGACAGAGGATACAAAGAAGGCAGAAGTGCTGAATGCTTTCTTTGCCACTGTCTTTACTCCTGCAGACTCTCCCCAGGGGCCCCAGATTCCTATAGCCTCAGAAGGAGTCAGGACAAAGGAGGAGTTTGCTTTGGTAAATGAGGATTGGGTTAGGGATCAGCTATGCAATCTGGACATCTATAAATTGATGGGTCCGGATGGAATGCACCCACGGGTGCTGAGGGAGCTGGCGGAGGTCATTGCTAGGCCACTCTCCATCATCTTTGGTAAATCGTGGGAAACAGGAGAGGTGCCTGAGGATTGGAGGATGTCAAATGTCACACCAGGCTATAAGAAGGGCAAGAAGGAGGACCCGGGTAATTATAGACTGGTCAGGCTTACCTCCGTCCCTGGAAAGGTGATGGAACAACTTATTCTTGACTCCATCTCTAGGCATATCAAGGATGAGGGGGTCATTAGGAACAGCCAACATGGTTTTATGAAGGGGAAGTCATGTTTGACCAACCTTACAGCCTTCTATGAGGAAGTGACTAGGTGGAGGGATGATGGTAGAGCAGTAGATGTGGTTTTTCTTGATTTCAGTAAGGCATTTGATACTGTCTCCCACAGCATTCTCATAGATAAGCTAAGGAAGTGTGGGCTTGACGATCAGGTAGTGAGGTGGATCAAGAACTGGTTGAAAGGAAGAAGGCAGAGAGTTGTGGTCAATGGGGCAGAATCTAGCTGGAGGTCTGTGACTAGTGGAGTCCCTCAGGGGTCGGTGCTGGGACCAGTGCTGTTTAATATTGTCATCAACGACCTGGATGAGGGAACTGAGTGTACCCTCAGCAAGTTCACTGATGACACTAAACTGGGAGGAGTGGCTGACACACCAGAAGGCTGTGTTGCCATTCAGCGAGACCTGGACAGGTTAGAGAGTTGGGCAGGGAGAAACTTGATGAAATTCAACAAGGGCAAGTGTAGAGTCTTGCATCTGGGGAAGAACAACCCCATGTACCAGTACAGGTTGGGGGTTGCCCTGCTGGAAAGGAGTGAAGGGGAAAGGGACCTGAGGGTCCTGGTGGAGAGGAGGATGACCATGAGCCAGCAATGTGCCCTTATGGCCAAGAAGGCAAATGGCATCCTAGGGTGCATTAGAAAGGGTGTGGTTAGTAGGGCAAGAGAGGTTCTCCTCCCCCTCTACTCTGCCTTGGTGAGGCTGCATCTGGAATATTGCGCCCAGTTCTGGGCCCCAGTTCAAGAAGGACAGGGAATTGCTTGAAAGAGTCCAGCACAGAGCCACAAAGATGATGAAGGGAGTGGAACACCTCCCTTATGAGGAGAGGCTGAGGGAGCTGGGTCTCTTGAGCTTGGAGGAGACTGAGGGGTGACCTCATCAGTGTTTACAAATATGTAAAGGGTGGGTGTCAGGATGATGGAGCTAGGCTTTTTCCAGTGATATCCGGTGATAGGACAAGGGGCAATGGGTGTAAACTGGAGCATAGGAGGTTCCACGTTAACATCAGGAAGAATTTCTTTACTGTAAGAGTGACTGAGCACTGGAGCAGGTTGCCCAGGGAGGTTGTGGAGACTCCTACGTTGGCGATATTCATGGCCCGCCTGGACAAGTTCCTGTGTGATGTACTCTAGGTTACCCTGCTCTTGCAGGGGGGTTGGACTAGATGATCTTTCGAGGTCCCTTCCAACCCTTGGGATTCTGGGATTCTGTAATGCAAAGGTTTCTGTTTTCCAAAGAGACCACCATCTTACACTGTGAGTTTAAGTCTGCTAAATTCCTCTTCCACCCCTGTGCAAGCTTAGTATTAGCTCAGGTTGATTTGTGCTCTTCTAAGTCTTCCTCAAAATACAAGTTACTGAAAAACAGGAAGAACAGTTGGGATGTGTTTATAATCTGCACTGATAACCAACTTGTCGTCCTTGCTACAACAGAGTAGATGATGTTTTGAATGTAAACAGTGTTGTGTCTTGCCTTCGACCTGGAGAAACCGATGCTGAACAATGACTTGTGACAAGCTAGAATCTTTGATGGCACTTTCTGTAATGTGCCAAGGACAAGCTTGAAGGTGTATTTACGTAGTACATGGAAGGATGACATAGTTGAAAGCAGAAGTACCTTGGAGAAGTGAGCAACAACTAGTGCTGGCCCATGCAGCTGATTGCCTTCTAGAAATAACCCATTTCTGCAGGAGTTTGAGCATTAACTACCAGATTATTTTGCGTATAAAATAGAAATTATGGTGTACCTCTAAAGCTAAAATCCTGGAGAGAGGAATACTTTGAAATAGTGATTTTAAAAAAGGGAAATTGAATGTAACTCTGAGAAGTAAAAATGTGGTGGTGTTTCCTGCTAAATACATTCTTTGCTGATAGGCAGATGAGGTGCAACAGGTTTTGAAAGCTTTTAATGATCAATTCAGACCCTTGGTGTGGCTGCTTTGGTGTGCCACTCAGTGATGTTATATTTGTATAGGTGAAGTGTGTTCACTGGTGGGCAGGAATATGAAGAGGGTCTGACTGCACATAGTCTAACTGCACTGATACTCAACTGCTTGATTTCTCAGTGCAAACAGTAATGTTGATGCTTTGTGTCTGAAGAAACCAAGTGGAAAGCTTGTGCTCTTCCTGCACACTCATTGCAACATGCAGGTTCCAGCTCTGATTCTTCTGTTCTTGTTCTAGAGCAGGATGGAAGCAGGAGGTTGAGGACAATTAGACCAAATTTTGTCCAGGCAAGAACTTTTATCTCTTAGCTCAGTTCTTCAGAGAGAAGGGAATACAGCTTTTGACATTTGGGAGTCTAAATACTTGAATCATAAATTGCTGTTTGATTTTTACAGCTTGTATTTGCAATAGGTAAACCTACCTGAAAATAGCACTACTTATTTGTCAAATATTCTGCTTATATAAAAGCCATGGACTTATGCTATAAATGAAAAATGAATATGTGGCTCCTTGCATCAACAGCTTTCTATGGAAACACATGATCAGACAGTCTGTGGCTGTGGAGCTGGAAGGACCCTTGCATCAAAGCAGGTGGTAGCAGGTCACAAAACTGAACATGGGGACATGTCTCTAGATGGTCTCACTTGGTAGAGGATGGTTTCACATCCTCTCATGACTCTCTTAAGATTTCACTGTAACTCTGCTTGATGAGCTTGTAAATCTGTAATTCCCAAATGTTTTGCTGTCAGCTCTCACTTTGGAATGTTTTGTGGGATGTTTCTCTTTTGGTTTTGTTTGTATTTTCCCCAAACAAGCACCGTGGCTTTCTTGGAATCTTTTATAAAAAAATTAAAAATTCCATTTTAATATTCTTTCTCATGACTGTTTTCTGAAAGAGTTTTGCTCTTAGCCACAGTTTGCAGACTTCACTTCCTTACAAGTATTCGCTCTATGCTAACATCTGATGGCCAGACCGTACCACAGACACCTCACTTTGTATTTTTGCACTGTTTTCTGAGGAGTAGATCATCACAGGTACAGTCTCCTGCCTTGCCAGGGATCCTGGTAGTGTGCTTGGAGCAAGGTAAGGACCCTCACCTTTTACAAAGAGACACCTCCCTTAGTTATTTGGCTGTGAGACTTATGCTGACACCTCTTTTATTCTTCCTGACATCACTGGAATTAAACCCACCCACCCCCTTATGATAACAGATACAGGATGTGATTTCAAACTGCTCACAGAAATAGACCATAGGATAGCAAGTAAAGATGCATTTGGTTTGTTTAAACTGAGTAGTTGATGCAGACTTTTTTTCCCAAAAAGCTACTACAGCCATTTCCATACTACTTATGGTGCTCATATAACACCAGAGTTGAAAATACACATTAGTTTTTCTCATTTGAGGTAATTCTCAGTATGTCCTTTTCAAACAAGCAGTGTTTTCCAAATGCAATCTGGTTTTACTTTGTGCAGGGTCTGGACAGGACAGAGTTAACATTCTTCATAGCAGCCTGTGTGGGGTGTTTTGGATTTGCAACTAAGCCTTGGGCTGATAACACAGCTATCTTGGCCCTTGCTAAGCAGTGTTTGCACAGCATCAAGGCTGCTTCTTCCTCTGCTCTGCCCCTCTGCCTCTGTCTGGGGGGTAGGGGAGAAGTTGGGAAGCCAAAGGGCTGGTCCATGCCATACAGTATCATGCTCAGCAATAAGCAAGGGTGGAAGAGGGAGGGTTCCTTCATTTCCATAGTTTGCTCCCTTTTTGTGTTTCTAAAGAAAGCCACTCGTCCCTAAGGAAGCAGATCATCGCTGTAACACTGCGCCTGAAGCCCAAACTTTGCTGTTAGCCTTTTTTTAAGGATGACTTTGGTGAAATGATCAGCATTAGAGAGCTCAGGGTGAAGCCTGAGATGTGATGCAAATTCAAACATCAGCGTTTAAGCTGAGTCAGAAAGATAACAGAATAGTTGAGGTTGGAACAGGTCTCAGGCAATAGTCTAATCCAAATTAATGCCACCCCCATCCCCAAAATCCTTACATTTATAAATATTTGAAAATTAGAAGTATGACAATGGTGAGAGTGTAAGGGATTAAGAGAAAAAAAAAGACTAAAAATGATAAAATTTAAGAGAAACTGTTTGTTCTGTGTTGGTTTAGTGTTATCTTTCACAAAAGTATGCTACAAATGTAGCAATAATAGGCTAGTTTTGTAACATCAGAGAAGGAAAATCTTGGGTTAGTATCTGGTGTGCAGCAGTGCTCAGGGTTTGCATTTGAGAAGTCTGATTTTTAGTTATTGCTAACCTTTGCTGCTCTTTTCCTTCATCGTAGAGGAGTCCTTCAGAAGTCAACAAGGAGAGAGCTCCTCCTTCTGTATAATTGTACCAGGTTAATCTAGGTGCTCTGAATCCCTTTTTCTCTCTTTCCTCTTACTACCCTCTCTTTGCTGCTTCTGTCAATGGTCAGCTGAGGCACGTGAGGCATTCCAGACAGCTGACTGCAGGTCGGCAGCGTGATCTTCCTGCAGGAGCTACACTGGGCTCATGGAAAAGCTAAAACCTTCTTTCTATAGATACGCCATAACTCCAAAGGTCCCACAGATCAGGTACCGCTGCACTCCCTAGTGGGAATGTGGTGTCAGGACAAGGCATCTGCAACAGAAGGTAGGCTCACACGTACACACCTGCCCTTACACCTTCCTGAAGAGCAAATCTGGCAGAGAAACAGTTCTTTGTCTGCCCAGGCAACAGGCAGCTCACTCTGCAAGCCACGTGCTTTTTCAATGTACTGTTCTGCAGAAGAGAAGGAAGTTAGTTAATTAAATATAGCACAGATAAACAGCATAGAAGATGTATGTTACAACTGTGCACTGGCACATTTTTATACTGACTTTGGTACCAGGGCAGGAGTAAAAGCTCAGGTCAAGTTTACACTTGGAATATTCTAACTCTAATGCTTCATTTCTATTTTAGGGAAATAATTGTAAAACTACCTATACATCATCAGGAAATAAGCATATTCACTGGTCCATAGTACTGGAAACATGCTGCCTGTGCCTGTACTTCTACGTAAGTCACCATTGATCAGATAATGTATCCATGTTTTAAGCAGCTGAGACTCCAGGATCTCAAAACAAACATATTTCAAAGCAGACTGCCTGTGCAACATTCTCATACCATGAAGCTGTAAGCGCAATAGTCCCTTTTCACTATATAGGGAAAAACAGACAAGGAACAGAAAAATTATTAGTAAACTGAAAATGTGATCCTGCCTCTGAGAGCAGTAGTTTGAACGTATTTGGAATTTGAGCTTTGTTACACTTCAGTGATGCTGAATTTCTGGTTTAGGTGTGGCATGAGTGACCTAACAATTATCAACTGCTTGAACAGTCGAATACCATATCTCCTACCTTAGCACAGTGTGTTTTTATGATACCCTCTTCCACTGTGACTAATAGCCTTGAAGAAATCAGTTATCTTCAGATTGAAAATCAGTATCATCAAGTTCACAATAAAACTCATCAAATAGGTACTTCTGTCTCTTTGAACACTTGTACCTCATACTCAGTTTTAGAAAGTATCTGTTAATTTATTTCACATACATGTATTTACATTGCAAGAAATTCACAACACTGAAAATAGAACATTTACACATTCACAGATATACAGGTTTGCACTCTCTCCCCTGTTAAGATCAGGCACTCGGCTCTTCTGTCTTGGCAATAACGACAACATCAATTCTCAGCAGATTAAATAACTGGTAGGTGTGGTGGACTTTAAGATGCATCACTCTCTGGATGTGGTGGTTATATTCTTTAAGCTGGTGGTTATATTCTTCAAGCTATTAGATGGCGGGTTATTTCACTGAAGGAAAATGCCTCTTGCATGGCATTTGCATAAGCTTCTATAAATAATAAGCATAGGATTATCTTTTTGTGGTTTACCATGCTATTACCAGTGATCCTACTCTAGAGAGGTCAGTTATCCTTGTAGTAGTTATTAAAGTTGATTCGCAGCAGAAAGTCCTCCAAGTGGGGTTGGTATCCTCTATTTACAAGCTTTGTTACCACTGGAATAAAAACAAAACATAAGAAAGGCTTCAACTAGGAGGAACCTTCTAAAGTCAGCCTCGGCAGCTCCTGTGCATTTTAACTGAAACAAAAAAGCAGCCTAATGTAGAAATCTGAAGACAACAGAAACAAATTATAATTTTTGCACAGGAAAGGTCCAATGTCTCTTTCTGGAGTTACAAAGTATTTAAAATAAGTTGTAAAACAAAGATTATGTGTCTGTTCTAAGTTAAACTATTACTCCAATAAGAAAGAAATGCTTTCTCAACTTGCTTTCACAGTAACAGAATGTGTTCTTATCATAATCTCCACTGACCAGGAAACATGGTTAGGTCCTCTGGATGTGAAAGAAGCAGCTCTGTTAAAGTTTTCTTGAGCATAGTCCATTGTGAGAGAAAAAGCAAAGAGAAGTTCCTGGGACATACCCCTCAAACTCTATGAATGAACAGACTGCTCTAAACATCCTTAGTAGCAAAGGGAAAAGGCAATAGAAACTCCCTAAGCTCACAAACATCCCATGCAGTAGCAGAAAGGGAATTAGCAAGCAGCAGTACCATGCAAGGAGGAAGGGAAAGTGTATAGTTAGAAGTTAGGGCCTGAGCCAAAGCCATTGAAGTCCAGACTACTCTGTATTGGCTTTCAATGGATTCTGGATCATTGTGAGAGCATTTTACCATACACGGTGACTGAAGGTACAAGTGTAGATGAACAAGCACATATTTGTTTTGTAGTGCTTAATAGAGAGGGTGTAAAGAACCAGGCCACTCAGCAAATTTCCTTACAGAATGGTCTATTAATCTCTGTCCATGAAGCAACCATAGATCTCGTAGTATGGGCTTAGGTGGCTCCCAGAGGTGTTCTGGCTTCCTGTGGAATTTGGAAGCAGCCATTCTAACTCATCCTGAAATATCTGGGTTTGGTCCTTTGACACCATTTTTGGACACCCTTAAAGAATAAGAAGGGCAGCTCATTTCCTGAAGAATACAGTCTGACTAGAAAATATCCCAGAAAAATAGATCCAAGGAAAACAGTTGCACTTTCTTCAGGAATTAATGTTTTTTTTTAAAAAAAACAACCACCAAACTCTCATGCACCACCTTTTATACTCAGGGGCAGGTTAAGTAACTTCTACTAAAAACACAAGCAAGATCTGAAAGAGAAATGGAGAGGAAAGACAGATAACCATTTCTTCACATTATAAGCTGATGGTGAGGAGAAACTTTATTATGTTACAGCGAAGAACATCTGGCAAATTATCTGTGCAGTTGAAAACACACTTTTCTGGGGCACTGGGTGTAAGCTCCAGCTACTGCCTGGAGCCTTGCTGAGCTTTAGTCCAACACAAGAATCAGAATTTCAGAATCTCATGACAAGGGTAATACTCAACTAATGCAGATGTGTCTAAAATTACTTCTAAGTACTACCTACCTCTCACTGCCGCCAATAAAAAGTGCCAGAAATCAATTCCAAAGAAGGAAAATGTAAGCACATAGCCAGAGCTAACTATCAAACACTCACTTTGCAAATCAGCAAAAACTTAACAGTCAGTTTGGGGATACCTGTTAGATTTCTTGTGTGGACATTTTAATTGATGGCTATGCAGAGCGTTGCAAGCCACAAGAATGCAGTTTTCATTTGGGAAATACATGTTCTAACACATGCTAAGTACACACATCTTTCTACTAGGACAATGTAATTCCAAAACCCCTGTAATTTTTTCAGTTGCTGACTTTTTCCTCCATCTAGAATTTATTCCATTTCTTACCTTTGAATAAGAAGTGGGAGTAATACTTGAAGGTGTTGTATGACTGCTGCATCAGACCAAAGTTGGGATGAACGGCCATTTGCTTCCCTGTATCAAAGCTCCAGGACTGAGAGATCAGCTGGCTGCGGAACTTCAAAATAAGGCTGAAGATGCTGTGTATAATGTTCATCACAGGGGCTGCCTTCTCTGTCAACAGACCCCTAACAACAGAACAAATTCAGAGGTGTAGTTGACATTCAAAAACATTATCATGCTCTGAGCCTTCTTCAGCTTTAATCCTCTCTCATCCCATCCCCTGGTACCTAAACAGCAGCTTTAGGCAAGTTTCTTCTCATTAAAACTGAAAAAGAGAGACATAAAAGGATGGGTTTCTTTTCTTGCTCATACTTTCTGTTCTTTATCATCTCCTCTCCCTCCATCTTCCCACTTAATTATTCCAGTGTATCCTTTTTACAGAAGAAACCAAACAACCCTGGCTCCTCTCCTCTTATTCAGACTGCCCTTCTGCTTCATATATGCCACCAAAGGGCTAAACGCTTGTGGTTCCTGAAAGACAGATGCCTGCACAAAGGCATCAGGTCACATTTGTTCCTTCAAAGTCCAGCCCTGGTTGTTGAACATATATTAAAGGCATGTACAATGTATAGAGAAGCGTTTTACTTCAGCTAGGCTTACTTGTGCACGCTACTCATGCTGAATGAAACAGCATGTATTTACAAAGTCTACGACAAGGATGGGGTGAAAGAAAAACAGAACTGTGGCAAGTGTGCCTTTTAATGCTCAGGTTAGAGCTGCCCTGAGTAGACCTAAAACTTGCAGAGGCAGGGTAAACACAGCTGGAGCCAACTCCAAGGAGTTTGGGGATGGGTAGCTGAGGAAAAGTATCAAAGTAGGGACCTCAAACCATGCCATGAAGTTTGTTTCCCTTATGTAAAAACACATTTATACATAAAGACTACTTAGTGTGTCAGGCAGAAGTCAGTTTTGCACACATAAGTTAGGCCAGACTGGCTGCTTCATTCATTTAAGGATTTGAAGTAAAAATAAATACGGCAGCTTGCCTGAAGATTGCTTTGTTGAGGTATTCAGCATGTGTTCTGTGAATTTCTTCTAGGTTACCTACAGAAGACAGTTTGTTTCCAAATTCACACCAGGTAACATGAAGAATCTGATTAGCAATGTAGCCTTGAATAACCTTCACAAAATGCTGCATTTCATGTTTATACAGCTGGAGCTGTCGAAACTGAACAGAATTTGATGCGTGACTGACTAAAGCTGAAAACAAAAGCAGAAATACATTACCATCAGCACCCAAGGAGACCATCTACAATCAGGATTTGCAAAGGAATTAAGGTTTTTGTTAGTAGAGTCTATTTAAAATGCCAGGGAAGTTTCTTTAAGAAATTGTGCCTTTTGAAGTTTGACATGACTACTTATAAGTGATTGCCTAGCACAGGGCGGCAAAAGCACTTCATACAGGACACTCTCTACTTCACTCATTATACCTACCAGTGCGTTTCAAGTGAAACCAAACATCTTTGAGTGTCCACACCATGTGCTTCAGCTGAAGCAAAAAGGAAAAGATCTTGTTGTATTTATTCATGCAGCTCTCAGTAATGACAATGTTCAGAGGCCAGTCAACCTGAAAGAAATAACAGTGCTGATCTTACTATATTTTGTGTTAGCAATTATAAGAATATTTCAGATACAAGTATTCAGGGACATACAAATTGGTATATCCATTTTAATAACGCAGCGCAGTGGCCAGGCTAAGTCAATCATGTAATTTCCATTACACAATTTTTTACTTCATTCTTAAAAGTATTCCATTATTAAGAACATATTCACCCTATCACCATAAGAACCATGGTATAATTGCAGTATTCTACCTTTCTCCATGCTGTCTTACCTTGTACCTTAGCTCTAAGCAACTCAGAGCATCAGGTGCATTGGGCTTGAATACTTCCGGAAGATACTTGAGGGCAAAAGAAAGATTGGAAGCAAGCTGGGTGTCACCATGGAGGCTGTACTGTAATGCTTTATTTAGGATGGAATTAAGAACCAGTGGATTCAGCAGTTCACCAGGTGTTTGTCCTGATCCAAGCTAGGGAAAAGATACCAACAAAACAAACCAATCCTAATTACACAGTATTAACAAGTCTTGGCTCCTGAACACCTACAGCCACATAGCTCCACTGGCAACCAGCTATATTAACCAATGCTATCCCCAAGAAGACCTTGCTGTCTTCTCCATGAACACAAGGGGAAGTCATTAAAATACCATCTTATCAGAAGGCCGAGCACCATCTTCAGATGCCCTCCCCTCTGCTCTGTAGTATATCTGAGGTAAGAGTAGGTATTCTGCAACACAGGCCTTCCCACTGGATTTTAGCCAAATGGCAATGGGTTCTTCCAGCCTTGCTGCAATAGCGCAGTAGTTTTCACAGGAAAGTGTGATATGCCCTTCCATGACTACTTATCTGACAAAGTTTGAAATTATTATGTGTCAAATCCTTATACTCTCTCTATTCCTGGGATTAGCAGTAGGAAATACTACTCTCTTCCCTAGGACTTTCTTCGGCCTGGGCATCTCTTCCATGCAAAGGACCTTCTTTTGCCTCTGTCCTAACATTGTTACGAGTTCCTTACTACAATGTTTCTTGAAATAGCACAAAAGAGGAAATCAGCACAAGGCAGGATTCTAATTCACACTATTCCCTCATTCCCAAACTAAAGCAGGCAATCCAAAACCAGCAGTTAAGACAACAAAGCAAATACCTTCTCAAATAAAAGGTCACTGAGCGACTGAGCAAACTCCCCATCTTCCATCAACAAAAAGTGTCTCAGTGCTTCAAAATGCTTCTCCACATTCAGTTCCACAAAGTAGTAATCAACTATTGCTTTGTTCACAAGAGAAACACTAAGAATAAAAACAAAGAAAAGGTTTTCTTCTTACAAGCAACTCGTTCCTTACTGTTAACATTCAGGTGTGGCTACATGAGATTTATGCTCCGGTACTTAACTCTGACATCCAAGACAAGATGATATTCACATAAGCAAAAAAAACATGAAACGAATAAAATCTTCATCCAGAATATAGCAGAATTAAAACCTACCACTTCAGCTAACTGCATTTTGAACAGTACTGAGGAGTTATTTTAAGACTGGCTACATATAATGGTCTTTAGAACATGCTGCTAGGCCTGGAGCAACATTTTGTCAATAGGCTTCTATCTCTGTCACTTACACAAGCAGATAAAGAAAGACTACTAAATCCCTGAGAAGAATATCCTAATTGGTAAAGCTCTGACACTAGATACTGAGGGCAGGTCTATAAGCAATATAGGTCTATACTACAATTTTCAGTACAGTGTAGGTATTCAAGCCAGCTTTAAATAATTTAACTTGCATACCAGGGATAGGCTAAATCTGCCAGCACACAACTCAGGCTTGCTCACTTTGCTTTGCTGAACACATGAATCTGTATAGAGATAATGGAAATCCAGAAAGTAGATTCCCAAACAGGAAGCATGTCAACACATCAGTGAATAACTGCTTTCACACCAGAAGCTGATCTTGTACATAATAACAGAAACTTTTCTTTAAAATACCATTAGACTGATGAAGAAAATAGTCCAACATACATGTTTTCTCTATATATTCCAAAAGTAACAAGAACATCTTCTATTAAACTTCAAACAAACAGCCTTGAAGCTGAAGTTCAATAGAAACAAAATATATCCTGATCAATATGCATGAGCTTTCACACCATCAAAAGATTTTTCTTTCCCCTTTTATCTTTCATCTGCCAAATACAAACTAGCACAAACACTATAAATAATACACCTTCTTTTTAAAACAACAAGGAAACCAATGGTGTCAAAACCACTGCTGCATAATCCACGAGTCTGAGAGCAGTTTCCTCTAAGCCCTGGTATTTCAAACAGACCTTCAAAGCTTTAATTTATGAATAAAAATATAGGTAAGTTTATGTTACTATTTACATTAAATGTAAATCTGAATGTTTTAGTTAGTTATGGAACATCCACTGAACCACTTCTGGGAAAAAATAATGGAACAGATCTATGTGCAACTCTTGTCTCAAAAATGAACTAACAGAGAATACAACACTAATGGCTAAATTATTGATTCACTATTTCTAACAAACACTCACTGAGATACAAGTGGAGCAGTAATAGACCGTTTCATCAGCACTGGCAGGGATAAGAGCTCACTCAGCTGTACAGCCGTTTCATCCGTGGCTGACTGTACCATAGGATCCACAGGAAAAGTGTAGGATCTTGGTATCACATGATGCAAGAGATGAGAAACTGGTAGTTCTGCTAAATTTAAAAACATACAGGCATTGTAAGCTACTCTAATTAAGCAATTCAATAATCTGTTTCTATTAACCTCTACAAACCCCTGTAGGTTAGAAAATCAAAATGTGTCAAGATGAATTTCTCATCTCTGTGTCCAGAAGCAAAGTGTTTGGCTACTGCAGTTCTTAAGACTGGCAATTTGCTGGCAACTTAGGTAATTTATTTGGCACTCAGCTTTCTTGCTGAAGTTTCCCACATTTGCTGTTGATCTACTGTTCCAACAGTTTTACTTACACATCAAATCATAACTATCTTGATATTTTTCAATACAATACTGATCCGATAAGGCTTTCAAATAAGCTTGTTCTTTCCTCCATGTATCTTCCTCTCCCCCTTCCTCCTCCTTAGTCTTTGGAGTACTAGCTTCAGAAGAAGCTTCTTGAGGCACAGTATCTTGTAGACTTGCTTTTTCAGGTTCTTGCGCCTAAAACAAAAAACAAATGGACAAATTTCATGAGATGCTGTATCTGTCTACTCACAATGTGTTCTTATAGATACTTTACTAGTTGTTCCAGCTGAAAATAAAAGAGCTTACTCACCTGTACTTTTCTGACATACAAAACCAGTACGGTATTACAATGATTACTAGATTAGGACAGAAGCTTACTGTCTCAACTACCAGTGTGTTTAATCTTCAAAGGAAAAGGAAACCTTTGCAACTACTTTTGTTTCTTACCTGTACGATCTGTGAGGAATCCGGAGAAGGGTCCTTGTTGACCACATCTGCCAGTCCTGTAATTAGAAGTAAATTAAAGACAACATTAAATACTTAGTTCACACTTCAGATCTGCCCCTGAAGTTCAGGTTTTCTCTATAGACTATCACAGGTACAACCACCTCAATAACAGTCCCACCCAGGCAGTTTTATGCCTATTTTTTCTACTCAAGATCACAAGAGATCCTGTTTCAGTTTCAGAATAGAATTTTTTAATGCTGCTTCTTCTATACAGGAGAAAGACTTAGCTCAAATTCTTTCCTCTGAATTCTAACAGAGGAATCTGAGATGTCCAAAAAGTTATGCAAGGAATTATGTAATAAATACCCATTTTGAAGATAGACAACTACAGTTACTTTCATGAGCCCTTAAACAAATGCTGACTGAATAAACTTAGTTTTAATTTACCTTCTTCTTTCTCTTCCATCGTATTTTCTCTTTTGTCGTCTTTAATAACAGCATCAGGAAGGACTGGAACACTGTCAGATGACTGCAATTGTGGTGAAGTCTTTTTCTTTATTTGTGATGCTTTTGCTTCCTTTCTGCTCCCTTCAGCAGGAGATGCTTCTTCACTGTACAGAAGTGTCTGGACTGTGGATTCAGTGGAAGGACTCGAAATGATTTTACGATGAGGTATTGGATCATCTTCTGTAGATGGGGCCCACTTCCCTATTTGGATACTTGACTGGGATGCATGACCAAATGGGCTCCAACGAGACTTCAGAGGCTCTGTATCTGAAACCAGTTCTCCAATTTTGATGTGTGACTGTGAAGCATGCCCATGGATGCTCCATCGAGGCCTAGCTGAGACCACCTCTGACACATTTTCACCAATCTTGATATTGGCATCAGATGCATGACCATGGATGTTCCATCGAGGCCTTGTAGGAGCTACGTTTGACACATACTCTCCTATCTTAATATTGGCTTCTGAAGCATGTCCGTGAATATTCCACCTGGGTCTTGAGGGCTCTACCTCTGAAGCATATTCTCCAATTTTTATATGAGCTTCAGAAACATGTCCATGAACATTCCATCGGGGTCGGCTAGATTCCACTTCAGAAGTATAGCTGCTGATTTTTATATGGGAGTCTGAAGAATGCCCATAAGGACTTGCATGTGGCTGGTAAGTCTCCACATGAGGTACATACTCTCCCACTCTAATGCTGGAATCAGATGCATGTCCATGAATATTCCACCGAGGCCTTCTGTACTCTACATCAAATTCATTTTCTCCAACTCTAACATGTCCCTGCCAAGCTGCAGATGGTCTGAGAACCGTATTAAAATCATACTCGTTTTGCTGATGCAATGGTGCATTGTCTTCTCCTTCCAGTGCTCCTCTCAAGACAGGCTGATTTTCACTTACTTGAGGAGTCTCAGAAAGATCCGAGTTAATATTTCGGAATGCTTCATCCAGCAAAGACCCTTGTATGGTAGTAGCAACAGGTTGTTCATCTTGTGGCTTTGGTAAGAAATCTTCTATATTCACACTGGATTCAGGCACGGAATCAGCACTGTAGAGAGGACTACATGCTTTCTCTGAACTCTGGGGACTGCTTTCAGATCCAGCTACTTTAGGCTGAAAATGCTGATCAGGGTTATCATCTGTTGGCTCTGGCAGTGCCTTGTCAGCAGAAGCAGCATATTCCAGTCCAGGCTCAGATTCTTTCTGGCCAGTTGTCTCATTGACATGTGGAGGTTTCAGAGAAGACAACTGAAAAAGAAATAATTATTACAGTGTACGGCTAGTCACATAATCAAGCTACTTTTGAGACACACTCTATCACCATTTTTTCAGATGTACTACAGAGAGTGTGGTAACCAGTCACCCTGCTGTTATAGCGAACCTTGTGTTTACTGAACTGAAATGAACCACAAAATGAACTCCCTTGAGGGACACCTGGAACAGCAACCTGGAGTTGATGTACAAAAATAAACTCACCTGTGAATGTGGATCTTTCACAACAGGGGTTTTATCTAAAGCCAACTGGCACTGTTTATAAGGAATAATATCTAATTTTCTCCTGTAGCTTCCATCTGGAAGTTTTTCAAGCATTTCCTGTAAGTAAAACAGACAAAACCAAGTCTTTAAGTACCAAATGCCAAATTCTCTAAATTACATTTCTTAAATCTTTTCAGATGATACCTCAATGCGTTTTTGATCTTCTAACAGAAACTTAAGACGGGCTGTTTCCAACTTGTGTCGCTGGATTCTCCATAGGGCTCGTTGTTCCCTACGGGCTGCATCATCAGAAAGTTTGCTATAATGGTCAATTAATTCCTGCCTAAGAAGATAAAAATAAAGCCAAGTTACAGATTTTCACATACTCATTTTCCTCTTTGTTTCTAAAGAATAAGACCTTTCAGCACTTTAGAACTGAGAAACAATGGCTTAAAAGTAGAAGCCAGAGGCTTCAATCCCAGAGAATAAACAGTGGAGAAAACAAAGGAATTATTCTTAGTCATTATGACAAAGTGTTCTTAGTCAATAAGTATTTCTATAGTAGGTCACTCATTTATCTGAAGTATTTTTAGATATAACAAAAGACAGTGAAACATGACTATATGCAGAACAACAGCAATTCAAATAACTATTGATCTAACTCCTCTGCTTTTTACTTCTGCTTTGACATACATTTGACCATTTTTGCTGTGGGCTCAGCTTTTAATTGTAAGGTGGAGTTACATTTTTTCCTGAAATTCTGATAACAAAACCTAGACTGGAGAGGGCTGGCATGAATCAGTGGCTCCCAGACTTTTAGGCCACTTACCGTTTCCAAATGACAAAATTGCTCACAGATTACCAAAAAATCCTTACATCCACCTTTTAACTGCAAATATTACCCTTGTACAGCAATATCTGGGAACTGCTAGTACCATAGATTTTAATATACAATAATTTTTCCTGAAGTTTTTATGGTTATGATGGTTTTGGAGTATCCAAGCTTTGGGAGACTACTCAGAAGCATTTACCTTGCTTTTTTTTCCAGTTCTTCTTCTAAAGCTTTCAGTCTTTTTTCCCTCTCTCTGAGCTCTCGGGCATAGCTGAAATCATCATCAATCTCTTCTTGCTTTATTGCAAGACGACGCTGCATAAATATTTAACACTTTTAAAAGCCACTCTCAATACCAGCTGTAATACACACACCTGCAAGAAGTTCATATTTGCACCCCACTCATTCAATTCATTCAACTTCAGTACAATAGATCAAGATATCCTTTCCATTATTTGCCTAAGAAATCAACTTGGCCTTCAGAAACACACAGAAATACCTCCTGGTCCTTTGCAAATTGCTCTTTCAGCTTCTGAAACTGTTCCCGTTTCTTTGCATCCAAAGCCATTCGTTCTGACATTTGTCGATCTGCATTAAAATGGATATTGTTAGTTTATATTAACAAACCCACTGGAAAACACATGAAACACTACTGCAACTTACCATTAATGGCCTTTAGCACTTTACTAGCAGTTTCTCTAGCATGAACAATTAATTCTTGTTTGGCTATTTCCATGCGTAAATCCTAAAAAGAACCCAAACAAAAACACACACAGGATTTTTTTCTGTAATTTTAGGCTTGAAAATACACTGTTGAAAAGACAGGCACACACTTTATCTAGGTTATTAATTTATGGCTATAGTACAGAAATACTAATATAGCAATTAATTGTACAGAAAGATTCGGACCTAATTTTAAAAGTTAATACTGCAGGCCTTTCTACAAGCTAAATCCATCATGTATACACCATATTGGTGGCATCTGAAAGTTAGAAGTTTCTTTGTAACTAGAAGAGTTCTGAAAAAACAAGTAGCTATGCAGATTACAAAGAGTCTCATCTTCTTACTAACTAGCTTGTCACATTAGTTACAGTAAAATGTAACCATCTTTTCGCTACTTTTCAGTAGAAGGGCAAATCTGCTGCTGCAAGGAATAAAGTGGAAGTCCAAAACTCATTTGATACATGAAAATGTCAACACACCACCTATACTTTTACAAACTACGTTAAGTTTCTGTGTTGCGATAATAATTCAAACAGCAACTGACCAATGAAAAGATTTTGACCACAAATACAAATTATTTCAGAGTTATAAAAAAAAAAGAAAAATAAGTATTTAAAAAAGAATAAATCCCAACAATAAGGTCTTCATTCTTTTATTCATTTACCTTTTCCTCCTTGCTTATGGAACTGTATCGGGCAATTCTTTCCATTCGACCCACATACACTGCACAATCTCTCTCTATTTCTTTCAGCTCCTCAAGCGAAAAAATAACTGAAATCCGGGGAACAGGAATATCTGACCAGCATATATAGTGCTGAAACATGAGAAATGTCCTTTTATATACATTTCTAAGAGTAAAATGTTACATTATGAACACAAATGATGTATTTTTTAACTTAGCACTGCTTCAAGGCATGGAAAGAAGCCTCCACACAGCACCTATAACCTTTATTAATATTACTGGGTTTAGCATTTATATCATTCAAACTAGGAGACAGAGGTAAAATGTTCCAGAACTTGGATCACACGGAAAATTCTCAGAGTCCCTTTTTTTCCCAATTAATTGGATAGGAATCTAAAAGTCTGATACTTATATTTATACTAGTTGTAAATGCCTAAAGCTTTGTTTTTCTGAACATCCAAATTAACTAAGGCTGAGTAACGCAGCACTTGAATGCATCCCTTCTATCAAAAGTTAGTGCTTGTTTACTTACATCCCCCACAGATCCCCACTTAATAGGAACTGTCTGGAACACAACTAACACACACCTACAGCAAAGAGCTCTACACAAGACATAACTTTCAAAAATACATCCAGTGCACGTCACAGAGTACCTGTTCTCTAAGCTGAATATCTTAGGTCTTTCTGCTCCACCTCAGCTTTCCTAGATTTCTACTGTTCTGTTCAAGCTGTTCTACTCAGTGCAGAAGATAGGTGAAAAAACCAAGAGCACACAAGTATGCTCACACTGCAGTCCCCAGTCTGGTTAAAGCCCAGAGCTGCATTCCTGGGACTTTGTTAGACAAATCAAAAGAGAACAGACAGCTGTTCAGGGCATTACCATGGAAAAGGATGAAATGTGTCTGGCACTCTCTGACAGATGGAAGATGACTGAACCTGGGTGCTACACATCCTGGGGGAATGTTCTATCTATTATGATACTGTGACAGTGACTGATAAAGCTGTAATTTATAAAGGAAATGATGGCTGACACTGTTTTATAGAAAGCCCAGTACTACTGGCACATCTGAGTTGTGGTCAGAAAATGCTTACCAAAACAGACCCAGGAGAACTAGCAGAGGGCCATCTTCAGGTATCAGGCTTATGACTGATACCTGATGTCAAGTTAACTGATAATGAGTTGCTCAGCTCTGTCTAAACTAGGCAACTCTAATCTTGAAGAGAATGGAAAGAGTGCCTTTAGACATCTCTGTGGTTGTTTCTTTGTTAGACATGCAGAGAGAAGAGGGAAAACACAAAGTGGTTCAACATGTTTTCCTTATCAAGAACAAGACTTGTTCTGCAAAATATGAATAAACTATTTAAGCACTTTTTGAAGATGTAGTGATAGAGCTGAATCTCTATGGAGAACTGAGTCAAGACCTGGCAAATGAGACATCTTTAAACATAAAAAAACAGGACTATGAGTTGGATGAGAAATGGAAGGCACTTGCTTGGAAGCCTAAAACATTTCTGCTTTGAATACTAAAGAAAGTAAGAACTATAGCATGTGCCTTGGATACAATGAATTGGATGCTGTTAAAAATGTATATTTCTGCAGGGAGGTGTTAGCAAGTAAGAGTGGATAATCAGCCCACAAGCATCTGTGAACAAGTAATTGCCTTTCATGAATCAACATCCTACTTAGACAATATCATCTTTCAATAAAGAAACAAACTTGCTAAAATCCTAGAATCTTGCTCTAAAGAGACATGATTTTCTCAATCGAATAGGAAGGAACCAAACCAAAACTTACCCTAGGACAGCACAACTTCAGTAAATTTATGGTTTTCCCACATATGTATACATCATTAGCGATATGTTTAAGAAATACAGGGACACAATCTTCTACTTCTTTTGAAATCAAAACATAACCATGAGTCCAGTAATGTTTATCTACATATCAAACAAAAAGATGAAAGTATGTATTTTGTAATTATTTCATTAACTACAAGATTATATAAATTAGAAATGCTCCATATACATACTGTACCTCTGAAACAAAGATAATCCTCATTCACCTGGATCATAAATTCTCCATAAACATCTCTGAACACACCACTGTATACCCAGTCATAGATAAATCTAAAAGAAATATAATTGCACAATATTGAGAATCAATCCTCTTGTCTTCTCAACTTTATAACCAAACAGTAAGAATATTCTCTAAAACATAAAAACAAACAAGCTATAGGCAGGATAAAACACAGCAATTAAGTGCTGTCACAGTGATATTTAAAGATATATGTAGGACTATGTCACTGCATTTTTCATAAACCACCTTTATATAGAACATTTCAGTGATTAGTTAAGATGCAAGAGCACTGCCTTAATTAAAACCATCTTTTCATTTCTGTATATTAATTTACTAAGAATATTATCAAAATTTCAATAAATCTTTGCAGCATATCAAAAGCATAGGGAGAAATACGCAGGAAGAATTTATTTTAGAGAGTTAACTTGAGCAGGGAGAAACTGAAAGGCTACAAAACAAAGATGCAATATTAAACACTCTTTCCCTTGATCTAGAGCAATTTTTAATATACATACAGTAATGAGATCTACTGCTTTGGAATATTTATTCACGTTTTTTCTTATTTCCTCTGTGTGAAACCAAACTTTTGAAGAAATAAAAAATACAATTATCTGAAGCTATAGGTAAAAAAAGCTCAGAGCACCTTAGAGATTATATTTTCCTTTCTTACTAGCTGCAGTACTAACACTGTTTCTAGACATTGGGTCAGTGTAACATGCAGGAAGCATTTAGCAGGGGAACCACTGCTCAATTTTAAGGTTGCAAGTAAAACGTTAATAATAATAATAATAGAAAGTGTTAAATCTGATGTTTCTATGATTTATTTGAGCAAAAACTATTACTTAATTTCTTTCAGGTTAATAAATGAGTGAGATAATTTCTGCAGATGAGACCTCCTTCCGCAGCAGCCCTGACTGAACATGTCTGATGCTTCAATAGAGATCTGCAACAAATTCAGGGATCAATACTGTAAGCAGCACATACTAGTGAGAGTACTTTCATATTTTTTTAGGTTCCTGCCCTTGCTATTTCATAAATCTGTCTCCCTTCCATGAATTGCAGGGCAGGAGCTGTGAAGATATTTCAGTGAGTCTTCCAGTAAATCCGAAATCAAATTTCTCCAGAGAACATTTTATGTAGAAGAAAAAACAAGAAGGGAGCCTTGGGAGGAATCTTCAATTTAGAGCATTTTGACAAAGTTTGTTTTTCTCTTTCTAGTATCATTACTTCTATTAAGTATCACCGTAAGCAAAACTGCTGCAGTCCAAGGAACTCCACTTCCAATTGTTAGTTAGTTGCATCTACTTAATGAACAACAGCTCTATTAATTTTTATTATTATTATTTTTTGCTTACTGAAAGCCCACAAGAATTAAGACAGTGGAAATAAACATGAACTTTTCCAGTGTGTACAAGATCAAAAGGAACTTGTTAGTTGCCAGTTTCAGGATTTTATTATAAGTAAGAGAAGAAAAAAAAACAGAAGTTTATCCAACTCTCCTATTTCAGTATGAATTTCCAGGACCAGCAGCAAGAAAGAAATCTTACATGTATTTATTTACTAATCTAGTCACACATAAAACCCTTATGCTGCTACTGAGCTGCAAAAGAGAGGGAAAGAAGGATTCAGCAAAATTAACTTAGTATGTATTTGCAGATACATCTTATATTTTCTCTGAGAATGTGAAAAGCCATTGTTAAATTACTCACCAGATTAGTAATTCAAAACTGCTCTTAAATACAATTATGTAGAGAACAGTATGGACGCACCTTGTGTACGGTTCACAGCTTGTCTTCAACAGAGACAGAAGAACTGGATAATGCTCATTGCTACAGTTGTTGAGAGCTTCTTTGTACAGATATGAAAGCAATTTAACACCCTAAGAAAATGGAAAAATATTCTAATATTAGGCCACAAACTTAACTATAATAACAAAAGATTCATAAATGCATAGCTTTACATGTTTCACTAGACACAGAATGCAGGATGTCCTCTATCCTCTATCAGATGCATGTCCTCTAGTTCTCTGCAACTAAGATCTCTTTCCCTGAGCTAGTTATCTCAAATTCACTTTGTAGTCAATGGAGGGAAACATGTATGTTTAGACTTGGATCCATTTGACTTGCTACAAACACCTCCTTTACAATTCAATTAAATGAAATACACCCTAAGGATTATTTTGGGACTTCGTTTACTTTAGGAAGCAAACAAAATTACCAGTTTTAAAATACCTGGAGAAAGGATCCTGGCACTCTAACTGGAGGTCCAAGGCCACATCTTTCATAGCAAAGAAACCACTAAAAATTGCATGTAAAATCCTATCTAATTTTGAAGAATATTAACAATGTAACCAAAACCAAACATGAATATATCAAATGAATTATCACCGTAGGAAATGAAGCACCAGCTCCACCACTGATACCCAGTGCTGCTGTTCCTATGCCACAAAGTTCAGCTAAGTACCTAGAAAAAAACAGTAAAATTGTAACAATTTCAACCAAGTCTCTGAGAACACTTTGATAAACTTTACTAAAGCTGAATATCATACAACAACCCTACTGTATCAACTGAATGCTAACAGGGTAACAAAGAAACTGAATATAAACACCTTACATGTTTTCCCTAGAATCATCTGGACAGAAAGAAATCTGTTAAAATAGATGGAAAATACTAAAAAACTATGTAAGAATGCCCATGCAGTATCGTCTGGTTTAGTGAATACGAAGAAATAGATTGCATCTTTTCTGCTATGAAAAGCTTAAATATTTAATATTATCCTCTTACCTCAACTGACGACCTAATTTTCTGAAGAGAAAGCTGATTGTTAGAAGACTTAAAGTAGGAGGAGTTGACAAAACACAGGCTCGGTAATACTGAAGATACTTTCTCAGCCCACTTGTGAATGCCTAGTAGCAACAGAAAATATTCAATGTTGTTAACAGTCTGTCTGTGTCTCACATTAATTGCACCTGCATGAAAGCAAGTGTTTTACTAAAATAGTCTGCATATTAGGTAAGAGGGGCCTGTATACTGAAGTAAGAGGGACGTAAGAGTCCGTGCAGCAGCAGATATTCAAATTAGCCAGATGACTCTTCTACACTCTTTATATATCCAATACCCAGAGCCTGTACCCACACAGTGTATATCAAAGCAGCTCGATTCAGCTTCTTTGAATTGCCCTTTGAGGAGCTCCCTGTTCTCGAACAGCTATAATATGCACGTGGGAAACCAGTTTCCTTACTTTCATGCCTAAACTGGATACAGAAGAATTTCATCTAGAACTTTTTCTAACAAGACAAGGAGATTTTCCTATTCTATGTTTATTAACATTGCTGTAAATAAAACATTCAAAAGGAATACATTTTCACTGTCTTCAATACATTTTCACTGGAATGCATTTTCGTAGGAATACATTTTCATTGTCTTCATAACCAATCCTAACTTAATTCTAAGCATCAGAAAGATATTTCACAGTGCACATATATTTCAGCATAATATGCAGACATCTGACAGGGAAAATTTGCACTTAATATTGAACTGAGAAAAAGTAATTAAAGCTATTAAATACAACATTTCTCTATTTTAGTTTTTATTTTAAAAATATATATTATATATATACAAACAGTGTTAAGAAGGTTATTGTATTTTAATTTTATGCAACTTAATGTACAAATATGTGATGGTTTTAACACCCAAAAATTATATTCCTTTAGTCTTCAAAAGAACAACATGACTAAACAAATCATACTTGCGATAATGAAGACTTTTGCCATGTGTTTCAGCGCAAGCAAGCCCTAAGCACACAAAGCTGTGATTTAAACGCAGTAGCACTGTTCATTGCCAGTGTGGGATGAGCATTACACTTGACGTAACTTGCAGTCTTGCAGAATGCAGAAAGTCAACTTTACACAAAATGGAAGTTACCTTCTCTACCTAAGATAACTGGCCCATTAAATCTGGATGATTTAATACAATTGTTTTACCTGAAACACAAGTCCTTTGCTGTATGAAGAATCTAAAACTGGTTGAAGAGAAAATCGACTTAGTCGTGTATAATAGGTTCCATACTCTGCAACTTCTGAAAGCAGGTTGTGCATTGTCTCTGGTGAAGTTCCAGATACATATACCCCCTCCTTTATCACAAATGTCTGAGCAGCCTGAAAAGATACAGAGAGGAGGGGAAAAAAGCAGATTCAGATATTCCATAGCTTTATTCTGACTTAAAATAGCAAACATTTACACACAAAAATAACACATTTTCAGTTTAGATACTCTGGTAACTGAGACTATACAGCTAGAACATTGTGACAAACATTAAACTGTAGCAAAATTTCCGGAGTATGAACGGTATTTGCAAATGTATAGAATAAAATTCATTATCTAATTCTGTCAAGAAAACTCAATCTACAAAACTATTTACACATCTATTTTCAAGTATTCATAAAACTGTTTTCACTTACAGGTTTACAAATACTCTTAGCCCACTGCAATAACATCACTATTACAATATATTAATACTGCCTTACTGCCATTAGGTCACATTCAACTTTTTAATAGTATCCACAATTGCAAGATCTCAAAAGAAATGAATGTATCGAAAAGGAGACCTCTACAAAGAAAAAAGTTTCTACTGAGAAGCGCAGTTAAAAATCTTCCATACCTGATTGAGTGAAAATGTAGTAGATACCACACCAATGAGGACATTCAAGACATCCTTAACCAGTTCAGGTTCTTTCATTAGTACAAGCTGTGGAAGCTGAAGCACAGTATTGCTAAACAGTTGTAATTCCCCTTCTCGAAGTTTGTAAAATTTGTCAAAAGCTTCTCTCCCAGCTTCAGTAAGATAGGGTTCCTCTTTCTTACCAGGTGGGCTGTGTCGGAGCAAACACAACGTTACAACGTGATTATATGGAAAGAAGGAAATATAACTCCCAAATCAAAAATGGCATTTCAGGATTTTACACAGCCAGTAGTGACCACAGAAAAAATAGACATTTCCAAGGGAATACACATTCCATCAATGAAACTGTAGCCCAGACTCAGTACAATGAACAAACAGGTAGACAATTTGAACACCAGATCACAGACAGAAATCATGATAGATAACTACCAGTCTCTTCTGTGGCCTTCCCTGATGCAGTTTTCACATTAAGAAAATTAAGTCAATACATACCAGATTTCCAGGGTCCATGTAATATTAATATTCAAATATGTTCAAGAGCAATATACTCAAAATGCTATAGTGACTTGTATTAACATATGTGATCTCTTCCCAGCGATGATTACTGTCCCCTCCAAAACAATGTCTCCTTCCAATTACTCAAAAAATTCTGAATTCTAGTAGCATGCATACATGAAAGCTGCCAGGCATATGGTCTGTATATGACTCTAAGACCCTTGCGGTCTAAATGGTAACAAAAAACCCTGTCATAATTAGAAAGAAAGCTTGAGCATGCTTTGAAAAATCACATTAGGAAACTTGTGAGCTTCTCAGGCTCAGAGCTGAGAAAACAGTATGTAACAATACCACAGACACATCACTAGGTTACTACTTCAAATTACAGAAAACATACAGAGCAAAGTTCTCCAAGGATCAGGCACAATACTGTCTATCAGGAATGTAAGGAGGATCCCTGCCATACCTTTCTTTTCTTTTTTTCTTCCATTTTAGGGAAGCCAGGCAGCTTAAACAGGGCTATACAGTGTCCTCTCAGAGGATTCATCTTCTACTCAACAGCCAAAAGAACTACAACTCTACACCATCAAGAATCCATAGTAATAATTTCTGGTTTGGTTATAGACAGAAAAAAATAATACAATACTGTACAGTACTGGGAGATAGATGGGTTTGATTATCCTAGTACTCTACAATTACCACTTTCTCTTTTGAAACTGAAAATATGGGACCATTTTAGACTGAGATAAATTGTATAGTGCAAAAGAAGTCAAATTAGTTAAAAAAATGTTGCATTTCACACAAACAGCAAGCATTCCCATAACCCTTTCAGTGGTTTTGACAAGGATGATTTTCTCTCTTCCTATGAAACAGCTGCAATCCAAGAACTAGTTTGTTGAAACTGCATGACTGCTATTCCTTTCTCAACCATTAATGCAGTATATTGAATGTAATGAATTAGACATTAATATTTCACCATTTTTACTGAGATCGTTTGGAACTAAGATGAAATACACCTCCATACATTTGCATGTGAAGCATAACAGATTTGCCAGTAAGAGTAGACACATACTATCCAATTCTTTCCCAACATCTTCGTTTGCTGGGTCCATATGTAAGTACTGCATCCCACAAGTCTATGTCTGGAGTCATGCTCGGCTCTGACTGAGAATCTGGAGTCAGATTGGATGCTGACTGGAATCCCTCATCTTCTGACTGGTCTATACTTTGGGGAACCTGTCAGAGAGGTCAAATGTTATACATTGAAACATTCTACTAAAAAAATATATGCTAATAAAGAAGATTTCCTGCTATCACTCATGATCAAAGGACTCTACATAACAAAGCCTGTGTTGTGTGCCCTCCCTTTATATCCATTTTGATTTTTATCTCATAAGTACTCTTTCCATTTGGTAAGCCTCTACTGGTACTAATGCCCATACATAAAACAGCAATCACCACCAAAATCATACACTAAATTTGTGGGTATTAAACTCTAAACTTACTCCTTTGGTAAGCATGTATTTCTACAAGTTGAGAATCTGATGTCTGCATATTCAGTGTTACACAAACAAAATCATACTGTTAGGTATTTCATTTGAGCAAGTGATCCAGGCCCTAATTATTCAAATTTGTAAACATTTTGTTAACTCTGACTAACATAGTTTGTTTCCCTATGCTTATTCATATGCGGAAAACCTGCAGGTTTCCAAACTGTGTATTTGCCGTATCCTCAGCTCCCACTCAACAGGAGTTGTATGTGCAGAACAGTATTCAACTGCAGTAAAAGACAATCTTACCCACATAAAAAGCAGCAGAAAAGATTCAAGAAATCACAAATTTTCCAGTCTGACGGAAAGAGTGCAGCACTTACTCAGAAAGGTTCTGCCTCCCCTAAGTTACAACTTGCACTCATATGTGCCACAGGGGTTTTCTTTTTTAATCTCTCTGCCTTCAAGTTTCATTTAAGATCCTGAGTTAAGGGAACCACAAAAGCTATCCATATGTTAAGCAGAAGGAACAAAATGAGGATTAGGAGTACAGAAAAGGATCCCTGCTTCATCTTTAATTCCAACACTGTATGCTTCTATTACGAAGTAAATGACTACCTATAGTTTGAACTATAGTTTCAAAGTGGCATATTGAAAGCATGCATACATTCAAGTCCAAAACAAATGATACCATACTTTAATTGCAAGGCCAGACAAATCTGCATTGTCAGGTACTGGCGGTAAATCCAGTCTGATGTCCATGTCATAGGTACGGCTATGGACAAGAGCACCGAAGAGCGAGACCCGTGTTTCTTTCTCAAACCTGTCCCCAGCTGGATAGTCCCGTGAGAAGAGCCCTATGGCAGGGAGCCCAGTGCCAGGGGCAGCTTCCATGATCTGAAGTGTCTTCTGAATTGTGTCGTTGAACTGACATTCTTCATTTGTTATTAGAGATTGTATATCAGCTTCAAATACACTTACATCGTAATAATCATAACCCTGATACTTGACATTTCTACCAACATATTTGTTGTTCAGAAAATAGTCCTTTTTTTGTGGTACAAGCTGGGGAGGCCCTGTTCCAGCAAGCTGTACCAGGAGATCCAAGACAGCATTAACTTCAGTAAATGGTAAGCATTCAGCTGTTTCCAGTTCCTCCACAAGATTCTCCAGTCTATCTGCCTGAGCACCGAGGCCAGCAACTCTTAAGTTGAAAGACAGCATCAAGATTTTGTTTTTCACTGGCAGCCTGGAAACGTTTGACTGCAGCTTACGAGCCTCCTCTTGAAAAAGGTTCATGAACAGGGCATTATATGCAACCCTTTTCAGATTTTGCTTAGCCCTTCTCTTGCTGATCTTCTGCCTGCCCAGATGCACCTTCCATGGCAAACCTGTCAAGTGTGCTTCACACAAATCACTGAACAACTGGGTGATGCTCTCCATTTCAAAACAGTCAGGTTACAGCAGCTACAGTCCAGGGCTCTGCTTTCATGCACAGATCTGAAAAATACCAGCAAGAAACACTCGTGATGGGTATAAGAAAGATGAGTGTGCTTTAACTGAAAGTAAAACAGCCCAAAACTAGAGAGAAAACTGACTTAGCACATATTTAGGACACAAGCTATAAAAATAACAGCATGACTTTGGTCACAGACATACTGATGGTGGTGCAAGCTTAATTCCAAGCACCTGATGTTGTTCAGCACACTGAAACAAGACTGTCCTGATCTAACGCAGGATTTCCTGTGGGAACACCTCCAGAGCTTTACCACCCTGTACCCCCTCAGGAGACACCACCACCCCGCTCTCCCCAGCGCAGTGCCCGCCTCAGAAGCCACGGGGCCACGCAGTGAGCGGCCGAGAAGAAGAGGGCAAAGAGGCGCGGGTGCTGATGGTGACGGGCAGCGCAGGCCAGGGTTGGGCTGCAGCGGCACCGGCCACCCCCGGGCGGGCTCCGGAGTACCGCAGAAACCGCGCGGGGGGTGACAGCAGCACCCGGAACCGCTCCCGCAGCGGGTCTGGATCACTGGGGATCCGCTGGGCCCAGCCCTGCAGCCTCTGCCCGCCCCAGCCCCGCTCCTCCGGCCCGCTCCCGCCGTACCTCTGCGGCTGCCGGCGCCGCCTCAGCCGCTCCTCCTGCCTTCGCGGGCCGCCAAACACGGCGCTGACGTCACGCCAGCGCGACGAGCAGCGAAGAAGTCCCGGGCGTGGCGGCCGGCGGGAGCTGCTGCCCGGGGCTGCGGGCAGTGCTGGGCACGCACGGGCAGGGGCCCTGCAGCGGTGCTGCGGTTCCGCCGTTAGCACGGCGCGGTCTGATCCGGTACGGACAGCGCCGGGTTATAGAGCTGGCGGGTTGTGAACCATCCCTGCGGTGCTTGCATGTAACGGGAGCCCAGCTTACACGAATCATAGAATAGTTAGGATTGGAAAGGACCTCAAGATCATCTAGTTCCAACCCCCCTCCCATGGGCAGGGACACCTCACACTAAACCGTATCACCCAAGGCTTCATCCAACCTGGTCTTGAACACTGCCAGGGATGGAGCATTCACTACTTCCCTGGGCAACCCATTCCAGTACCTCACCACCCTAACAGTAAAGAATGTCTTCCTTATATCCAGTCTAAACCTCAGCTGTTTTTCAATTCGTTACCCCTTGTCCTGTCACTACAGTCCCTAATGAAGAGTCCCTCACCAGCATCCCTATAGCCCCCCTTCAGATACTGGAAGGCTGCTATGAGGTCTCCACGCAGCCTTCTCTTCTCCAGCCTGAACAGCCCCAACTTTCTCAGCCTGTCTTCATATGGGAGGTGCTCCAGTCCCATGATCATCCTCGTGGCCCTCCTCTGGACTTGTTCCAACAGTTCCATGTCCTTTTTATGTTGAGGACACCAGAACTGCACACAATACTCCAAGTGAGGTCTCACGAGAGCAGAGTAGAGGGGCAGGATCACCTCCTTCGACCTGCTGGTCATGCTCCTTTTGATGCAGCCCAGGATACGGTTGGCTTTCTGGGCTGTGAGTGCACACTGCTGGCTCATGTTCATTCACGTTACCAGAAAGCAGTAAACCACGGTCGGGGCCCAAGCTGCACAATGTAGCTGCAGCCTTCTGACCACGCTTACAAACTAGTTCTACCAAGAGTACACGGTTTTCATCTTAATTCATATTTTAATAAAATGCATCAAGATCTTAGAAAAATACATAGCAAAATATGACATTTCACAATTCAAACCATGTGAAAATTCAGCTGAATGAAGGCAAGTAGAAGAGCTATTTCTGAGAAAATGTTTGGGTTTGTGGTTTACCCTTGAAAATGCTGAACTGTCAATTTTGTTTATCTATTTAGTTATTTCTTTTTTCCAGAGGAGAGAGAATAATTAGCAAGAAAAATTTGTTCTGAAAAGTTTTGAAGCTAATGTTTGCCATTGCACAGTTTCCAATTTAAAGTAATTACTTTTTGGAATTTGAAGTTGAGTTTAAAGCAGAATATCTTCATTGTCTTCAACTTTCATTTGTGAAAATGCTTGACATGGTTTTTAGTTTCTCTTGAAATAGATTTTCAGTTCAAAATGTTCAAGGATTGGGTATGGATTTGGTATAATTTCCCATCCTGCAGTAACTGAAAAGCAGTGCCAATGAGAAGGGTATCACCGAGAACAGAAAACTGCAAAGGCAGATTTAGTTACTAAAATAATGGCACGTTGATCCCAGCAGCAACACCAGTATAAACATCATTTTTAGTGTTTGAAATTAAAAGGTCGCATTATGGAAGTCCCAGTCACACAGAGAAGTGCTCTTAAACATGAGCCCTAAGTTACAATCTGGAATGCTGCAAAACGAGCAGGCTGTGGTTATTGCCACAGGATGCTATTTGAGAATTGACATGATGTCAGCCTTAGGCCACTACCAAACCTCTGGGGGTTTGGGGTTTTTATTTGTTACAGAAACAAGTTATGTTTGGAAAGAGGGGTGAGTGAAGTCCCCTCTACACTGCTCTATTCAATTATGTCAGGTTATAAATGCAATTTTTCTTTTTTTGCTCATGCCCATGCCCATTATCATCACAAGTGAAATCTTATTTCATAATCTGATATAAAGGATTCACCTAACATTGTCTATTAATTTTTCTAATGGGTAGTTGTCAGTTGTAAAAAGAAAGAAAAGCAGCTGAACACCTACAGTGTGTGCGTGTCCTATATCACACTTGTGATGATAATGGTTGTTAAGCTTAAACTCCCAATGAAGCAGTGGTGGTGGCAGCAGTGCAAGCACTCTTGCATAATATTGAATAGTATAGTAAAATGTTTTGGCTGTTATGATTGCTCATTTCAGATGCCTGTCTTCTGGAATTCTCGAACTTGAGTCAAGCTACTGCATATGCAAGCCTGGTTTACAATGTCACAAACGACACAGGCCCCAGTTTGTAGTCATGAAGTACAGGAATTGTTTCAGGTGTCAGTCCCAAATAACTACTGCCAATATAGGATTTGCAGAGTTCTCCAGCTGAAAATACTCATTTAAACTGTTTTAAAAACAGAAGACAACTGTGAATGAGTCTCACTCTGTTTAGAGATTGACCAGCTCTTTTCCTGGTGATTTAAAAGGCAACATGAACAGCAACACATTTTCTTCTGCTGTGTAAAATGATTCTGAATTCAATTTCTTGAAATCCCATCCTTCACTGAAAAGACCAGTAAGAAAAACAATTGTTAATCAAAGCTCATACCCCAATTCCCAACCCCCTAAGAACATTTTTATTGGAACTAGAACACTGCTGTTGGCCATTGCTTCTGAAGGAGAGATGCCCATTCTCCTTCAGAGAGATGCCCATCTTTATCATTGCTTTTTCTGTTGAAAAACAAAAGTTTATCTGATTCCTGCACAAATGCAGTACCTCAGCATGACTAATCACTACTGAGTTCAGTGAATTTATTTGTGGATGGGATAAACGCATGAAAGTGTCACCTGATTTTGCACTATAGTCAGAAAACACATTAGCAGTCAGAGCCAGTGCACATCTCACATCTTACTAACCGTTCTTTAAGCATTTAACATTTTGGAGTAACAGTATGCAAAGTTCCCAAGGGTACACTTCCTATGCTATGAAATTTGGTGCTTTCTGGCTGAAGTGGCAGAATTAAAGCATTCAGAATTTCATGTTTTTCACATTAGATCAATTGTTCCCACTGACTTTAATATCCCACTCACTGCAAGGATCAAGCTGTTTTTTACCATCTTTTCAGAAACTTGCATATCTAAAGATAAAACAAGACAGCTTACCTGAGCACTGAAGCATTTTCCATTCCTGCTGAAACTGGTCTCTTAACATTTTTATTTTATTTATTTTTTCCTGGGTAGGAGGTACAAAAACTCCAAAGTGAGGTGTAGAAGTACCCACTAATGCTTTGGCTACACTTTGCACTAAGCTTATCTCCGTATCCTATTTAAGAAGAAAAAAAAATATTCCCGGTAACCAAACTTTCTTTGCTTCAGTCATACATGGAGTACTTTAAAATAAGCTTTTGAAGTTAAGTTACTGGTATTAGTAGCAAGAATGAGCAACTTTCCTTTTTCAAATAAAAATGTGTCAAAATGGAGAAGTTTTACTGAAAAAGGAAAATTATTTTTTATCTCTTGCAAAATTTGTTTCTTTCAGATAGAGAAGGAATCTTGGTTTTCCTTTAGTGACTGAAAGGAAATAATGCTGGGTTAAAGACAGAAAATATTAGGCAGGAAGGGGACCATGCAGCTTGTTTATTTCATGCACCATTTACTTTCTCTAGGTAGAAAATAGCAATATATTTTCCTTTGTCAAGAAGTGACTTTTCTGGACTCTGACAGTTTAAATATCATTTGCTCACAGAAATTCTATTGTGAAATTTCAATAGCATGTGAAGATTATTTAATTCAGAAGACTACAACACTATCTTATTTTTAAGAGACAAAAGTATTTTTCAGTTATTCTAAAAAACCAAACATGTGCACTAGAAACTCCCCAAACATTACATAAAATTGTTATGGAGCTACCTGCAGAGTACCAGTATAAAAGTACCAGCCATTTTGTAATGATGTATACCTAACTTCCTTTTTGTCTCCCAATTTCCCTTTAGAATACCAATAATTCTTTCCATTTCATATTCCTAATTAGTAACATGCAAATACACTATTCATGTCTACTGCATATCAATGTACAAATTATTGTAACTTGGACAACTTACATATCAGCACTGCAAATTAAAACAAATGACATTTGAGAAGACTACAGAATTAAGTATGTCAAAACCCACTTAACTGGCAGCTAAATGAATATTTTTAAGTGGATACTTGCTGGGGAACAGATAATAATATGTGAACAATTATTTGTTGTTTCTCATTAAAGAGCTAGAAGGCACAAAAGCAATCAAAAGTTACTGTTTCACAGAACACAGCCAGCAATTGTGTTACAGCCACAGGATGCTGCAGAGGCCAGGAGTGTAAACTGAGGTCTTTAAGAGATTAGATAAATTCATGGAAGATATGCTCACTGGCACTTACCACACACAGGTATGGATACAGCCTCTGACTTCCTAAATTTAGAAATCTTTGAGGTGGTGATGTGTGGAAAAACTAGACTAGGGAAAGATCCGTATATTCATTTCCTTTGCCATGCTCTCTACCAGAAACACACTGGGACTCAGTTATGCATTACGGCAGTTAAGGCCACTTAAACGATATGTGCCATTCTGATTTACCTTCTGCATGACTGAAATCATGTGTGATAAAGTACAGCATGGGGGAGAGAAGGAGAGGAAATTTAGTGTTTTATGATAAACAGGCCAATGGGACACTTACAGTCACATTTCCTGGAAAGTGGCCATACAAATGACACAAGCATCTCTTTTCAGGAGACAGCTTTGAGGAATGAATGCCAGATGGAAAGAGAAGTTGTAGCAAATTGTCAGAACATCTACTGTTCATAGACATAACCATGGGCTTGCATTCATGCCTCAGCTTCTCAGTCATGGAAAGGGCCCACAGCTCAGTACTCAGCTGTGTCTTGTTCTCGGGACAGAAAGAAATTTAGGCTGCTTGCATCATGAACTCAGAGGTACCAAAGGCAGTATAGGTACAGCCAATATCTCCTACTAGGCAGCCTGGAAGCAATTCAGACTACATGTGCTGCTGTTTGATTTCAGTTCTGTCCCAGCCACTTTGAAATATCACAGCTTAGCACTACTTCTTACCTCGATCACTGCAAAAATGCGAGACTCGGCTAATCCTTGTAGCAAAGCAAAAAGCAGAGAAATCCCACCCATTCCAAGGCTCCTGTTTGGTCCAACAGCTATTACTGTCAAGTTTGGTTGATAACTGTATGCTACAGGAAGAATTACTCCAAGTACAGCAGAAAAGAAGTCATTTCCTTTGGCATCCTTTAACAACAAGAAACAGTTTAGCACAAATGTAAAGCCCCAAATCCCCAGATATAAACCAAACCAGTAACATGAATCTCAAAAAACTTTTGATTGACCTAGGAAATTGGACACTCATCTGTTCTCACAGCAATTTTACATTAAACATGCAGATTATTTATCTTTTCTTGAATGTCTTCACACTTTAACTCTGCCTTCTTGAAGATGAACCACAGTAGCTACTGAAGGTTTCCACAGCCCCGTGCATTCTAATATAAAGATCTGTGAAGTAGTACCCCGGCAAGGGCAAGAAAAGGAAGTATTTTCAAAGGTCGAAACTGCAGTGAAAGGTGTGATTCTCAGTGACATTTTATGAATCTGTAAACATATTCTACTATTTAAAACATTTTTCTCTAATGTTGTTCCCAGAAAGTGAATCTTACCTCTGTCCAGCTTAGAGAAATATAGTGTTTGGAGCTGGTCTTTCCAAACTGTTCTTTCTCACAGATATGTACCAGGAGTATTTTTCTGTAAATAACATGTCTGAGTATTTAACCAACAACTTCTAATGAGATAAAAAAGAACTTTTCTTTCATCATTCATTAAATACAAATTCATAACATGGGAGCAAGTAACCATTTGCATTAGTACATGCCTTAATGTAAACACTAATTAAAATAGAAATAATTTTTGAGATAGTTTTTATCCATGAAAACTATGGATAAATTACTTTTAAGAAAAAGGGGAAGTGGCAAAAAAAAAGTTATAGATAAGTAAATATTACTTCCAATAAGGAACTCTGCATCAACAGGATGTGCCCCCTACAGTTATAGGAAGACTGTGCACATGGTTTTTAGTCATTTTAGTGTCTCAAATGAAAAGGTCACATTATTGAAGTCCCAATCACACAGAGAAATGCTTTAAAAAATGAGCCCTAATTCACAATCTGGAATGCTGCAAATAGAGGCAGACTGTGGCTATTGCCTAAGGATGTTTAATTTTGAGAATTGACATGATGTCAGCCTTAGGCCACTACCAAATCTCTGGGGGGTTGGGGTTTTTGTTACATACAATTTGATACTAACGATAATGTTAGTTATATTAGGGCAAATTACATGTCTTCTTTATTACTTTATATTTTCAATATTCTACGTCAGTAACATTCTAATTTTCAATTAACATAGAGGGAGTATTCTTTAAACCTAAATCTTAAAGTGGCATTAGAGATAGCAGTTTGTCTTCAGAGATATATTTGAGGATGTTCTGTATTTTGTCTTATGCTAAACTCAATGAACATCATCTCCCAACTGATTCTTTGGTGCAGATTTCATCATACATATAGACAACTCATAAACATTTATAAAGCCTTTGGGATGTTACTCCCTGAAGTTGGTTGATGAGAAACTGAACATGAGCCGGCAGTGTCCACTCACAGCCCAGAAAGCCAACCGTATCCTGGGCTGCCTCAAAAGAAGTGTGACCAGCAGGTCAAAGGAGGTGATCCTGCCCCTCTACTCTGCTCTCGTGAGACCTCACTTGGAGTATTGTGTGCAGTTCTGGTGTCCTCAGCATAAGAAGGACATGCAACTGTTGGAACAAGCCCAGAAGAGGGCCATGAGGATGGATCAGGGGACTGGAGCACCTCCTGTATGAAGACAGGCTGAGAAAGTTGGGTCTGTTCAGGCTGGAGAAGAGAAGGCTGCATGGAGACCTCATAGCAGCCTTCCAGTATCTGAAGGGGGCCTACAAGGATGCCAGAGGGGGACTTTTCATCAGGGACTGTAGTGATACAAGGGGACAACGGATAACAGGTTCAAACTAAAACAGGGGAAGTTCAGGATGTACTGTAAGGGCAGTGAGGCACTGGAACAGGTTGCCCAGGGAGGTGGTGAATGCTCCATCCCTAGCAGTGTTCAAGACCAGGCTGGGCAGAACCTTGAGCAACACTGTTTAGTGTGAGGTGTCCTTGCCCATGGCAGAGGAGTTGGAACTAGATGATCTTAAGGTCCTTTCCAACCTAAAACATTCTATGATTCTATGAAGTAAAGAGAAATCTCACCCGTCTTCTGCATTTGGTATGATTTGCATGTCTCCAACAAATATACAAAGCACTCTGCGGAAAACAAAGCGAAGTATTAAATACATTTACATCCACAAGTATTTTTTTTCTATTAGTGCAGTTTGTTTAAAGAGTTTGCATGTAGATTACATGCATAAAAATAATGTATATTGTTTCTGAATTTGATCCATTAAAAGTACAAAGAAAAAACATTTATGACAGCTCAAGGGAAGTTTTTTTCTCCCACCAAATACTTTCAAGAAAAAAATGAAACCAAGAAAATGTACTTGGACCAAAGACATTAAAAATCTGACAAAGAAAATGTAGGCTGGCACAGCAGTCATCCTTACAAGTGTTTTGCCTTTGGTAAAGTAAAAGGGGTTTGCTGGCATTTACAATATTGCCTAAACTACATACTGAAAATTCTTTGCATATGAAGATGCTATTTGTTTTAAAATTAAGGTGTCAAAGGCTGTTTGCCATACTTCAAACACCCAGTGTCATATTTTTACATTTTATCAAATATCCCCAAATGCAAAAGATACAAACTCACCTTTGAAATCCAAACTGAACAGAATGTCTCAGTGCAACAGCAACAGACACAGCAGTGGGGGATACTGCAATTCCATTGCATACCTGCAAAATAGATTTTTCATTCAGAATTAGTGCTGCACAAGATGATGCCTTTTTTATCAACTATCTTTTTTCTTGTTTAGATGTAACATTCAAACAAAGCTATTGTTGTATGAAAGGAATCTTATTGGTCTATCATAGTAGGGTTAAGAAAATGTTATTAATTAATTTTCTACAGAAAGGCCATATTTGATTGTTATGCCAAGAGCTATCCTATAACTTCAGAAGTATGGTGCTGTGCTAAAAGGCAACTGTAAAAATAGCTTTTGCAGGGGAAGGTCATATTTACTGGTTCTCTTAGATAGCCTCCAGATTGGATACACTCAGTGTGCCAGTAAGCAAACTGCACCAGAAATATACATCCTATGAAAAGGAGGTCATCCCTGAATTCTAATTCTGACTCTTTCCTTAACCTAGGCAAACTATTCCTTTCTGGAAAATTCAATGGCAGTATTACTCACTCAGCCTTTCATGTTTCATTTATGTTGTGTAGTGCTTTGAACTCCACATGAAAGCTAAGCAAAAAGATAATGCATGCTCTTTCTCCTCACTCCTCTTTGTATTTGTCAACACAAAAAGCTCAGCTTAGCTTCTGTAGCTCCTGGGAAGTTCTATTTCTTTACTATTTTTTCCTGTCTATTTATAGTCTTTCCTGGAGGTATGAGCAGTCTACATTAGAAGTTTGTCCTTGAGATCTACATACAACCCTTTCAAAAGCAAGAAGGTGGCTTACAAGAAAGAGGGCATTCTGGCAGTTACTCTTCCTTGCTGGCCTGATACTTTAGAAAGAGCTTTTTATTCAAAGGGAAAGACTAATTTATGATGATGTAGTATTCTTAACTTGTTTGCAGTTTTTCCTCTTTGCTTCTCCAAGTTTTTATACATAAATACAAACATGCACCCTCCCAGCCTGCCTTCTCTTCATTCCTGACCCTGCAAGAATCAGAATGCCGAGCTGGAATTACTCTGTTCAGAATCACAGCATACAGTGGGGGTTTTAACAGCTCCACTAGCTGGCAGAGGGTGTGTGCATGTATAAATCAAAATTTACTATCAGGAAACTGTTGTACAGATAAATGGGTGCAGCTGCACATAGCATGGCATCTTGGAATGAAAGGTAATGCAGAAGTAAAGTCTCCCCTAAAGACAGGAGGCAAAACTGTGCATTAAGAGATAAAATTCTTGACATTTTGTGTTCAGATTTCTTGCTGCTGCTCACTAGTGCCTGACACACCAGCTTCTGCTCCCCTCAGCCGGAAGACAGAATGCATGACTCGCCTCTGTGTCTGAGAGTGATGAGAAGATTCTCACTGGCTCATATGCTTTAGGCAAGACAATGCCTTACCCAAAGATCATTAGAAAGATGGCTTTGGGTTAACCACGATCCCTACATAATTTTTTTCATCTTGAATATTCTTGTAGTTAAGCACATTCTAGCTGAGGATAGGAGGGTTGTGAACTACATAGTAACTAATATCTGGACAACAATACAGTAGAAAGAAAAGTCAGAGGAATCCAACTCATCTCCTAGCTTTCTCCACCCACAAGATTGAAAGTTTATTACCTCCTTCTTAAGTATTTTATCTAGGACAGCCAACACACTGCCAAGAGAAAGCAGAGTTTTGTCGTCTTTCACAATGTCTGTGTAAAAGCCACTGTAAAATAAATGATATGAAGAAAACTTAGGTTAGAGGCAATGCGTTCAACAAGGACACAGTTAACAGTACTTTGCAGTTAATACTGATGGTGTAACATTTATATAGACCTGTAACGAGTGGTGTCCCTCAGGGATCAATATTGGGACTGGTCTTGTTTAACATCTTTGTCGGTGACATGGACAGTGGGATTGAGTGTGCCCTCAGCAAGTTTGCCAATGACACCAAGCTGTGTGGCTCTGTTGATAGGCTGGAGGGAAGGAACGCCATCAAGCGGGACCTTGACACACTTGATGCCAGCCTCATGAAGTTTAACCATGCCAAGTGCAAGGTCCTACACCTGGGTCGGAGCAATCCCAGGCACAGCTGCAGGTTGGGCAAAAAGGAAATTCAGAGCAGCCCTGTGGAGAAGGACCTGGGGGTGTTGGTCGATGAGTAACTGAACATGAGCTGGCTTCAGTGTGCGCTCACAGCCCAGAAAGCCAACCGTATCCTGGGCTGCATCAAAAGGAGAGTGACCAGCAGGTCAAAAGAGGTGATCCTGCCCCTCTACTCTGCTCTTGTGAGATCTCACTTGGAGTACTGTGTGCAGTTCTGGTGTCCTCAACATAAAAAGGACATGGAACAGTTGGAACAAGTCCAGAGAAAGGCCACGAGGATGATCAGGGGACTGGAGCAACTCCCATATGAAGACAGGCTGAGAAAGTTGGGTCTGTTCAGCCTGCAGAAGAGAAGGCTGCGTGGAGACCTCATAGCAGCCTTCCAGTATTTGAAGGAGGCCTACAGGGATGCTGGGGAGGGACTCTTCATTAAGGACTGTAGTGATAGGACAAGGATAATGGGTTCAAACTTAAACAGGGGAAGTTTAGATTGGATATAAGGAAGAAATTCTTTACTTTTAGGGTGGTGAGGTGCTGAAATGGGCTGCCCACAGAATCACAGAATCCCGAGGGTTGGAAGGGACCTCAAAAGACCATCTAGTCCAACCCCCCTGCAAGAGCAGGGTAACCTAGAGTACATCACACAGGAACTTGTCCAGGCGGGCCATGAATATCGCCAAAGTAGGAGTCTCCACAACCTCCCTGGGCAACCTGTTCCAGTGCTCTGTCACTCTTACAATAAAGAAGTTCTTCCTGATGTTAACATGGAACCTCCTATGCTCCAGTTTACACCCATTGCCCCTTGTCCTATCACTGGATATCACTGAAAAAAGCCTAGCTCCATCATCCTGACACCCACCCTTTACATATTTGTAAACACAAAGGCTCAGGGAGGTTGTGAATGCTCCATCCCTGGCAGTGTTCAAGGCCAGGCTGGATGAAGCCTTGGGTGATAGGGTTTAGTGTGAGGTGTCCCTGCTCACGGCAGGGGGGTTGGAACTAGATGATCTTAAGGTCCTTTCCAACCCTAACTATTCTATTATTCTATGATATAGGTGCTACATGTTGATTCTCAAAACCCCAGCTCTATCAGGAAGATGATAACACTGTTCTATCTCCACTGAAACAGTTTTATCTAAAAGTATTTTGATTAAGTCCTTCAAAGAACTAAAGGCTGTGAATGATAACTAACACCAGTGTCTTAATTTTTCAAAAGAAGAAACTCTGGCTATAACTGAGTAGACTAAAGCCTAAAATATGGCCATGGCAGAGACAGAGCTAGGTGGCAATCTGCACAGAGACCTCTCATTCTCATAATTAGGTTGAAAATTAAATAAGTAGCACCAACCTGACAAGAGCTTTGATTTCACTTTTGTCCATTTCCTTCACCAAATGAACAGGTCCAGGGAGAAAATGTGCTGATCCTTTAGAGTCAATTGTTGTTGCTGTTTTGATGGGAGGCACTGGAAATAGAACGTTTTTCATGTGCAGTTCCAAAAACCTTTCTACTTCAACAGTTTTGTTGTTGTTAGTTATCTTAGATTCATTATCTGTGGAAGGATTTGGATCAGCTTTCATTAGTAGGTGTGATTTGGTGCTCAGGTTTTGTAAAAATGATGTGTCTAAAGAGAGAAAAAGAAAAAAAAAGAAGGGTTTAACATGTATTAATCCCTGAGCAGTGTGTTAACATTTGGTTACATATATTACAACAATTATATTTATTATTAATGTACAGATGTACATTATGAAACATCTGTATTCATAATATGCATATTTATTTCTATGCACTAGCTACAATGTTTCTTGCCACAGATGTTACTTTTCAGTGCTGCTGTATTTGTTTTAATCTAGCAAAAGTTCATAAATTACCATAAATCTTATGCCCATACTTCCAACACAGAGAACAGCACCCTCAAACAAAGATATCAAAGTGCTAGTTTTTGCCATTATGCAAACATCATCATCAAGCCAAACATCAGCTTCAGAAGTTCTTTTCAGACCAGCTGAAGACATGGCCTCGAATGAAGCTTCAAACTGCTTCATCAGCCACTTGATGAATAACTGGTAATTCAATTATTTTAACCCATTGGTATTAATCTTAATCATTTTGAATTTCTGTATGAATCCATTTACTAATCACATTTGCTTGACGAAAGAGAAGCAGTTACCTTCATACA
The DNA here is from genome assembly GCF_012275295.1 of Melopsittacus undulatus. NCBI lineage: Eukaryota > Metazoa > Chordata > Aves > Psittaciformes > Psittaculidae > Melopsittacus > Melopsittacus undulatus. The sequence continues at coordinate 21,615,270 of NC_047531.1, read as the reverse complement.
TCAAACATTTCCAGTAGGGTTTATGGGCTGCTCTCACATTTTGAATAGATTCAACAGCACTACAAGGGAAACAGGATTAACAGTATCAGCAGTAATGAAAATAAAGGAAACAAATTTACCTCAAAGCAAAACCAAAAAAAATCCAACTGAAAATGAACAAGCTCTGGTCTCCTCTGAGAATACAGAACAGAAAAAGAATGAGAGCCATTGGGCAGACTGCTTAGAAAGATTAGATTCAAGAGTCAAAGAAAGAAGAGTGAAGAGCAACACATGCAGTATGTGCACGCATTTATACACACCGAGTGAAATCCCAACCTTGATTTTGGAGGAAGCACACCTGTGCCTGACTTCAGGAGAGGCAGGCTTCCACCTGTCTTTGTCAGACATTTTATCTACACAATGTAAAGATGTCATCGGATTCACTCAAAAGCAAGCCTATCTGTTCAGTAACCAAGTAAAATGCATTCCCTGCTATTCTTTGTGTTGAAATCCCTTTTATCACTGGTTATTTGCAGCACTACTGAAAAATGGTCCTATTACATCAGCTATCCTACAAACATAATTAAGATCATGTTAAACCCAGGTGAAATTCTGTGTACTTGGAGATTATTTGTAAGGTGTTCAGGTGCTTGACTAATATAATGGATAAATATGTAATCAACTCTGTATTACCCATGATGACAGCAAACAGATGCTGGAATTGGTAGAGAAAAAGTGATAGAGGGGGTATGAGATGTGCTTGGAGCAAAATAACCACCTTTGCTCCATCAGAGTTTACCAAACCAATTCTGCTCACAGTCTGTGTATATTTAAACCACTTCCCTGACTGATCTGAACTCTAAGTTTTAACCAATGCAGCCAACTGGTAGGAGCTGCCATCAGAATGCATGAGGAATATTACTACTGGAAAAAAGCTCAGAACAACTATTGAGGTGGGAGAGGGACCGAGGATGGAACTTGGCGATGTAGGTGAGATAGTATAGACAGGTAGAGAGAAAGGTGCTGTTTAGATGTGGGAATGATTCAGGCCCAAGATTCAGAATGCTTTACTAGGTCAGATTCACCACTGTGCAAACACAATCGTACTGTCTCCAAAAAGAAGTTAGACTCAAAGTTTAATTATCTTGGTTCAGGTCAAGTGCTTTTGCACACCAGGCTGTGATGCTCCAAATTCCAGAAACAGGAGGAGTCATCACAACTGGCTCCGCACAGGATAAGCTCTCACTGACAAGAGAAAGGTCAGCTCCAGCTATTGCTGTACTACAGCAATGAAATGGCTTTGAAGTCTGAAGAACTAATCCTTGCTATTACGTTCTTTCCCAAATGCTGGCTGTTATTAACCGGTATTGCCCTGATTACAACAGGATTGTGTCAGCCTTGAGTGAGACAGATTTCTACAGGATAACAAGGTCCAAGGATGAACAGCATAAAATTATAGGCCACTAAATTCTCTCAACTTGAAGTAATTTCAGAAACAAAAGTATACAAAACTGTACCTTGGATGACTTTTTTTTTCTTTGAAAGTTATCCAGAGCAGAAAATAATATATCATAAAACATCATATTAAAACCTTAATATACCACCAAACCAGGTGTACCACTTCCTGAAGCATGATATAAAGCATCACATTAAAACCTCGCTTAAGCAAAATGTTCAAAGCATGCACATCTTTACCTCTCTTGATAAATACATGAGGGGTTCTAAAATTCTTCATATGCTTACCTTAGGCAAGGTGCCATTTCTCCAGTTATTTGAGGTATAGGATCTCCAAGCAAAGTTCTTACAGTCATGCAGACAGATTCAGACAATGACTTTAAATGGTATCCACCCTAGAAAAAAGGTATTTCACGTCACTTAAGGAAAAAGTACTTGTAACATCCTTCTGAATATCATAATGGAAAACAATAAAACTTTTGAAATATATCTGAAATTACAGAAATGGAAAATGATAAGCAAGTACATCTAAGTCAATGACTTCCAATATAAGACCAGTTAAGTTAGAGGCTGTTTTCTGAAATTCACTGCATCCCATGGTTTAACTCATTTTATCATGGTTCAATTAATTTCTGAAATCAGACATGACTCTGTGATGCAAATCCTGGAAATATGCCTTCTCCTTTCCCATCTGTGATATGCTATCTTCAACAATTCTGATGGAAGACTCCTTAGAAAGCAAATATTGTCACTGTCTTCTAAAATGTCTGTGTATGGGAAATCTCCCTAAGCTGACACTTTTAAGATATGATGTCCCAATGGTTTTGCAGAATTTGGAGAACAACCGAAGACAGATTGAAGACTGCTAGATTGCAGATGACAGACTTCCTGCACACCACCTGTGGAGCAGTCACACCATTGGCATTAGGAGGGGAATTTAGTAAAGGCTCCATTACCAAGTTAAGAGTATATTTAGGTTAAGGGCTTTTAAGCACTCCTGGAGTAAGACATAAGTTGTAATGGTAATGCAACTTATTCACTAAGTACATTTTAATGAGTGCGGGACTATCCAGAGCAGCAGGCTAGTCACTGTTCACAAGAACTGAACATATCTGTGGAGGATATGGGTTTTTTTGACAATGACCATATGCTCCTTTTTCAAAATGTTAAGTTAAAAAAAAGAACAAACCAAACCCAGTTTTTAAGATATATATTTCTTTTAATGTATAATACCCCTGTCAAACCTTAGCCATTTTTGCATTCCTGATTTTCAAAACATAAAAAGAATAATTTTTTTTGTTAAGAAGTTTTACTTCCTAGCTTCTATCTTGCCCTACATGGCTCTAATACAAAGATCCTTCCCCTGGGACTATGTTTTACAAGTCATTACCTCTAGGATGACACACAGCTTGCCATTAGCCAACTGCATCAGGAAATGGGTAAGGTGGGCAAAAACTTCGGGAGTGGCATTCATCTGACCCTAAATCAAAGAAACATTTTGAGATTAAACCTTGAAACAAAACATTGGTAAAAAAACCCCATACAATCTGAAATACATGAGTCTGAGTTGGAATACGGGAACACTTGCCTTTCATTGTGTATAACAAAATGCTGAACTAACTGCTTTAAAAGTGCAACCCCCCAATATAATTATAACTATTAAATAATCTGCCTTTACATGTTTTGTTGTAGTATTTAATGATTTTGGGTCAACTTAAAGACTCAAACATGTATTTGTAGCTCAGAGAAAGTGATAGTAGTAGGACATTGAAGAGGTAGATCAAAATAGATTCATTTCTGACAACAGAAAGGCCACAAGTTACTTACTTCAGGGTCACCAATTCCAGAATCATATCCAGAAGAGACAATGACCAGTTCAGGATCAAACTGTTATAAAACAGAGACAGTTGTAGCATATTCTTATGTCCTGTTTTCAATTTTGTCCTGGAATTCAACTGTACCATGTTCAGCTGTTATTTCGGCTACAATATGAACACAAAGATTCTGCTTGATTAAACACTAAGATCACCCTTTCACACTCTTTTCATTCCTCCCAAATTGCAGATAAAGTACTGAATATCTAAAAGCTAACATTCCTCAAATACTATTCAGTTCACAGGACATCAATCATATCACCAGAAATAAGGTGTTAACTACGCTAATGGCAGTTCCTGTATTTCTACAGCATTCAACGGTATCTGCTTAAGAAGTACTTAGGAAGTAGGTTTTGGTTTTGCTATTCATACAGCAGAGAAGGAAAAAAAAATACCTCAAAAGCCACTGGAAGCAACACATGGAAGAAGGCAGCAAGATAATCTGAATTTCCCATCCCAACCTACAAAATATCAGAAATAAGGCTGTATTTTCCTGTTGGAATAACAAATTTTCTAAGGTTTCTTGATTCTGTGATTCGGTGTCATTCTGTGAAAGATACTATCAAAAGTTAAGGGAACCTTAATGTAAAAAAGTTCAAGTAAGGTGCATTAATAGCCACTTAAGCATGAGCTTCAGTTCTCTGCTAAGCAAGGATGGATGTAATTATCTTCTGAAACACTTTTCGATTTGATGGCCAGGCAAGATATTAAAGAAAAAACAAATATGCACATATCTGCACATCTTCCTATTTAAAACAAAACAAAACAAAAACCAAACAAAAAAACCCCTAAAAAACTCCAAAAAATCATTATCACATTCTGAGCCATATTTCTCAGCAGACATTCCAATGACAGGAAGGATGTACACTGTGCTGAGACATCTGCCAAGGATGCAAAGCAGTACACTTCTCAGAAAGCATTATATAAAGCATGAGATACAAAGCTAGTGCATTTGCTTTGTTGTGCTGTAAACAACATTTACCTTATTCCAAGGCAAATTTATGTTAAAACCTTTTCCTTTTCCCTGACCCACAGCATCATAATCAGATTCTTTGAGTGATGGCCAGAATTCCTGATGTTCATAACGATGCCAGGAAAAATACAAAACACTGAAAGATATACAAAACAAATCCAACTTGACAAAAGCATTCTGGAACTGACTTTATATCCTGAACCTGGTGACGGTATTGACTGAAAGACTGTCTTTTCTCCTCAGTTTTCTTAATGGACTTGGACTGTGAAACTTAGCATAGTAGGTCCTACAGCAAAATTAACCCGCTAAAAATTTCTTGGATGCATGCACTCCATTCAGCTCAAAGACAGGGCATTTTCAGAAGAACAGACTTGTTTCTAGAACCCACTTCTGTGGCTTTTCTGAAAACAATATAAAGCTCATGTATTTTATCCAACTACTACTTGAATACTTTAACTGAGAGGCATGTGAATACAGAGAATAGATGTACTGCCTGAATACTAGCATGAAGAGATCTTATTACTGGCAAACCAAGGTAATTATATCAGTCATTTTGTGTTTGCTACTCTTTACAGTAGAACATTTTTACATATTTTTGTTATATTTCCCCCTCTATTTCATAACAAATAGAAAGCAGCAATGACTAAAACAGCAACAATACTGTTTTGTAAAATTATAATTTTAGAAATTTAAGAAATCTTATTCTCTACAGAGATAAGCAATCTTTTACCGGCTAATATAAAAAAAATAAAATTGTTCAGACCTTGGATCCTCTTCAAATATATACTGAATTCCTTGCCCATGATGCACATCCCAGTCAACAATTAGGATTCTGCATAGATCAGTAAAAGAGAACATTCAGCAGAACCACCACAGCATCTTAAAGGAGGTACGGATTGAGACATTTTTCTGACCCCAAACGTATATTATGCCCAGAAAGCTCTAGAAATTAATCTAAAACAGTACTATGTCAGAGTTATCTAAATGCAAAACTCGGGTATGAAAAGCTTCTCTAGAGCCAATCATACACTTACCTCTGTAGACCGTATTTCAGTTTTGCATATTCTGCTGCAATAGCAACATTGTTGAACAGACAGAACCCATTAGCTGCACTTCTCTGGCTGTGGTGACCTGGAGGTCTAAACCAAAGTTTTAAATAGTTACAACAAAAGAATTTTTGGTAAGAAGTTAAAACTTTCTCACCTATTTTCTTACCTCACTAATGCCATTCCATTGCACACTTTTCCTGACATCACAGCATCCACCAGCTGCAAAGTTGCTCCTACCGCTAGTCTGGCACAGCGGTAAGTGTTCTGAAAGAAACTCATAGTTGCCATCAATCACGAATGAGCTTATTTGAATTAATCACACATGACATGCTTTTGTACCCCAACAGCAAATTGTCTGGAGATAATTCTACCCAACTGAGGCTGCATGTAGATAGTTACAAGCATTATTACAACACAGATTCCAATATGCTTTTGACTAGATTTATCTGTGATCACCTTATCCTTTATAAGGATGCTCTCTCTGGAGCAGTTAAAAAACATGGGATGGACATACTGAACTGACTAATGGAATAACATGGCATCTTTGAGAGTAAGAAATAAAACCTTACAGAGACAAAACATGAAAGACCTCACCTCCATTACGTAGCACAACATTCAAGAGCAACTGTTACCAAAACAGGATTTGTAGCTCACTAATCGTCTACAGTGACATTAAGTGACAAAAAGAGCTAAAATTTGGGTAGTGAGCAATACTGGCATGATATAATTAAAGAACAGATGACAGGACACTTAGCCAATTTAAATTATAGCATTATACTAAACTTTAAACAGATAACATCATAAATAAATGCAAGTCTATATTTAAATAGCAAAAACATGTATTGCAAATATTGCTGTACTTAGGAAAGCGTCAACTGGATGGATGCAGTAACACAAATACTTGTAACACCCCACAGAGGAAGCAATTTAACTTACACACCGGATGAAAGAAGAAAGCATCATAATTTCCAGAGACTTTTTTCAGTTCCTCTTCATTCATTGTTTGGGTGCTTTTTGCCACTTCTAAGTATTCTGAACTGCAGAGGAGAGAGTTGAAACACTTCACTAAGCAACTAAAAAGGGTTTTTTAAATGTGAAATGCAATGAAAAGTAGCAGAATGTATGTTAAAAAGGTGTTTCTGTGAGATTTTGCAAGTCCAATAGGTGCTCTGGAATGCCAGTTGCAGGGTATAGTGAAAAAAGTAAGGAACACTTTGAAAGTAAGGGCTCTTATATGTCATCATGCTCTGCTCCCAACTCCCCTTGCCTCTCAGAAGGTTGCCCTCATGCTCCCTGACAAAGGCAAATGAGTGTACAAGCAACACACAGAACCATCTGCAGTTGGCTGCAAAATCATCACACTGAACTGAAAAATACTAGAGCAGATTGCCATGACTTTAGAATGGGCAAGTTGCTGTTCCCCCACAGAATTAGCTGTGAAGTTTCTCTGCTCAGTTTGCTCTATCTCAAAGACACTTGGGAGAAACAGAAAGTTATTATATTTCTAAAGAAATACTCTTTTTTTTTCTTTTTTTACACATTTTGAAGTCTCTTCACAATTTTGATTAGAAGTTTACTCCTGATCCTATGTATAAATCAGCATTCATTGCTTAAGAACCCAAAGAGTGAGAAGGGGGATTCAGTGGAATAGCAGATTCATACTTCAGCACCTACACCATACTGAACATCATTTGTCTAACTTTGAGTGTGATGCATTTTCCATTGAAATTACTGGAAGTTTTGGAGCAGATCTTTTCAAATGGAGTGAAGTATGACCTAGAAGTATGAGATTTGTTATTTCATTTAATTAATCTGAATGGTGATGAAAGTAGGTTTCAGACCTGTGAACCAACAGGATCTCCTTCTCGCTTCCTTCTCTGGCAGGCACATGGACACATCTTTCCAACAAATGGTAACACTTAAGCTGCTCATAGGAGGAGGACAGCCTTTCTGGCACTTCAATATCACAAACAGGACTAAAAATAAGCAATAATATTATCACTATAAAATCATACTACCACAGCTAAAAAATACACTTCATAATGCCTAGCTTTTAATTTTGCATTGCAAAAAGATTCATTACCTTCATAGAGCGATACAGGGAAGTAAAAGAGAAATTGTCTTTAAACACTTCTGGCTTTGGAATTGAGCCAAACATTGGGTCTAAAACATGCAAGCTGAAAAATATGTATGGTTCTGAAATCAAAAAGAAACACAACAGCATCATTTTTTGTTTGCTCTCCACTGAAAGTAACAATGCTTAACCACAGATGCAGGAATGATGATAAGCTGTAGATTACAATGAAGGTGAATGGGGGAGAAATGGGTTTGTGAGAGAAGACAACAGTGGGCTGGTACTCTGAGTACTGCAAAGGTATTGGCCTAATTTATGTAAATTTAAGCAAGTGTCATACACCAATTTCTACTTAATTGTCAGCTTTTATCTGAGTGAGTATATCCACCTATACTCATAAACACATATCATATCTACAAGATAAATGATCCTTTAGGTTTATAAACTATTTAATTAGCTTAAAATATTTTATTTAAGGGGCTACTCAGATGCCTAAAACTAACACTTCTTGTTAAGGCCTGCAGCTTCTCAAATCCAGTTTCAGATTATCATCACAGCACCTGGATGCAAACTGGGAATAAAAACTTCTCTACAAAAGGAAAGACTTCCCATTTACTAGGAAAATTACAGTGTTATCTACTACTGCGTGTTTCCTATTACATTTACAAAATCTGCATTTACTTGATACTTCTCTCAGAAGTCCTGGTAAGAATCTATTACTGAAAGCGACAGCAGTGACTTACTCACTCCAAAGTAGCTTGTGAGTGGTCATCTCCTCATCATAAATCAGTGCTGTTCCCGAAGCCATTACTAGAGATAACCAAAACAAAAATCCCAAGACACGTATTTCAGGCAGGAAATAAACATATCTTAAAACAAATTTAATATTATATTAGTTAGTGAGAATATATGTACACATCATACCTGCTGCAGGACAATTCTGCACTTTAGGCTTTGTACTTGCAGCACAAAACCAAAGAAAACCACTTAGCACTCCTCCTGGAGGAGCCAAGCAGCAATGCAAAGTTGAAACCGGATGCACGCAGGCAGGATTCAAAATTACCTGCATTTTGGAGACCCGGTCCACGGCTTTGTGGTGTAGGTGAAGGAGGTATGTCACCCCTCCAAGCCCCTCTAGTCCACGCGCAGCTTTGCAAGGACTGCTGAGGACCTGAGCACCGGCCTCCTCATCTGCCATTACACACAGATACTTACCTGACACGGTGGATGTGAGGGGAAACAGCTGCTTGTGAAAACTTGAGTTATAAAGCCACGAAGTTGAAAAACTGGATTATATACACCACGGGTTCAACTCCATCGATCTTTCAAAACCCCCGAGGCATTTAAGAGAAACAAAGAAACTGGTGTGGAAAAGAGGGTTAAGGTGCACAATGGGCCGCCAGGCCGCCTCACCGAAGCCCTGGAGCCGCCGGAGGGCGTGTACTCGAGGGCCCGCTCCGCTCCTCGCCGCCCGCCTGCCGGGAAAGCCCCAGACGCCTCAGGGTGGGACTGGACTGCCCCGCCCGGGACACCCCCGCAGGCCGGTCCCAGCCTCCGGAGGCGGCAGGAAGCCGGGTCGCCTGAGCCGCTGCCTGGGCCCAGCCGCCGGGAGGGCCGCAGCTCGGCCGAGCGCTCCTTCCGCGGTGGCGGCTCGGGGAGTGCCGGCGGGAGTCCCCGCCCTGCGGCCGGCTCTGAGGGCGGCGGGAGCGGGATTCGAACCCTGAGCCTGGTCTTCGGCCTCGGTAGAACCGCGGCTCCGCACACCGCTGCGCCCCGGCAAGGACACACCAAGGAAACGTTCGCTCTGCCAGAGCACTCGGGAGTGTCCCCGGCAGGCTGGATTGTGTTGTCAGGCCAAGGCTGGTTCAACGAGAGCCAGGTTTTTAGTACGTAACAAATCCACGAGAAATACAAAAATAAAAACAACCAACCTACCAAAACAAGAACAGCAACAAAGCAAGCAACAAACAAACAAACCCAGAACCCCTGGACTGCAGGGTGTCCTTTAATATAGAGAGAAATAAAAGAAAAACTTTAACTAAAATGATTGCTCCTTTGTTTTTGCAGAGCAACCAGAATCTCATTCCCAGCAGGCAGCACCAGAGCCCAAACCTCTCTGCACCAACCCCAGGTGCCAATGCTTCTCCTGCCAGCTCCAAGCGGGTCATCATAGAATCATAGAATGGTTTGGGTTGCAAAAGACCTTAAGATCATCCAGTTCCAATCCTTTGCCATGGTCATGGAGACATCCCACTAGAACGAGGTAGCTCCAAGCCGCATCCAGCCTGGCCTTGAACATTGCCAGGGATGGGCAGCCACAGCTTCTCTGGGCAACCTGTGCCAGGGCCTCACCACCTTCAATAGTAAAGAATTTCTTCCTCATGTCTACCCTAAAATCTCCCCTCTTTCAGTGTAAAGCCATTCTCCCTTGTCCTGTCACTACAGGCCCTTGTAAAAGTCCCTCTCCAGGTTTCTTGTAGGCCCCCTTTAGGCACTGAGCCCTGCTCTAAGGTGTTCTGGAGCCTTCTCTGCTCCAGCCTGTCAGTAGCGAGGGGGGGTCACATGCCAGCGGGCTGCTGAGGAGCAGCCTGGGGAGGGCTCTCCAGCAGCAGCCGGTGTGTGTCTAGCAGCCAGCTGCCTTTAAATATTTACCACCTTTCCTGCAGGGACCAGGCCAGACGCAGCAGGATCAGGTGAACAGAGCTTTGGAACAACCTACTTTTTGCTAAGCAGTGACTTTGTTATACAGTATAAACTGAACATAGACTGTGTCAATGTTTTTTTCCTGTCGCTTTCTGCTAGTTTTACAGTTCATGGTAGAAAGTGATGGAGCAAGTGCCTCCAGGAGCATGCATAAAACCTGCACTTATGGATGGCATAGCAGGACCCCAGAGCAGTACAGATGGCACTATTAGAAAGCTACTGACCATAAACATTGTCATATTTGTTTCAAGAAAATATTACCATAATAGACACTGTATTGCTGAAATAGCTTCTAATTTGAGTATTATCAATTGCCTGGTTTTTTTTGTCTATTATTCACATTTATAAAACTAAAATTAAGCCAAGGTCTGGCCATCTTCATGTAGTCTTTAGTATTAGTGTACTGCACTGACAATAAGGATGCTAATCATGTGGTACCTGTAATATTTCTCATTTCTTGAATATTATCACTCCATTAGTTCCCTGCAGACCACTTAGACAACTTGTGAAGTTTATACATTGGCTTTTGTAATGTGTTTGAAAACGAAAAAGACCTTTCAGTAGCAGGCACTTGACTGTGATTCCAGTTGAACACTATCATCTCTGTCATTGTAAAATGACACACAATGATCAAATCTTCTTGTGGCTGGGGCCAGCCTCATCGTGTTTAGCTACTTACTCCTATTTATTTTACTTTGATTCTGGCAAAAGCGACCAGCAGAGGGCTGCCTTTCTTTAAAATACTCTAATGGGAGAAAATGATGTGTGCTAATGAAACATTAAGCAAGGGAAAAATTAGGTAACTGGAGAAAATTGCTGAACAGATTGTATAGAAATATATATTTAAGATAGTCAGCTGGATTACAACTGTTTTATGCTAGATTTTGCACATAGTAAAAATTTCTTTTGCAATAACTCAAAGAAGTATTTATACATGATTGGCCAAGTTCAAACTTCATGTGGTTAGCTGTAACACTACAGAAAAGAGGCCTGATAACACTGGGCTTTAAGTTCAACTTATAATACTATTTTAAAACACATTAAGACTTTACATTCCACTTATAATACATTCCTATTTACAAGGTAGGTTTGTCATGAGAAGTATAATCATCTTTTTACAAATAATGTGATAAGTATTTACAAGCATTTATGGTATCTCCATTTCTGAGTGGCCAAAGTCAACTGGGAGTCCCTCCTCTGCCAGCGATAAACCTGTTTCACTAAAATGATGCTCTCTTCAATATTCCCCACAAGGAGATACACCATGGGACGATGGGTTGGAGTCATCCTCTGTGTACAGTTTTCATTGATAAGCAGCCACTGCTGTATCATATTCTGAGTTTCATAAGGCAAGAGTGAGCCCTGGGTAATGAATTCCGCTTGGCATTCAATGTTATACTCATGGTCACCAAATACTGTTCTCTTCTTGGACAGCTTTACTTTCACAGCTAAGGGAAAAAGGGAAACATGTAAGTCATTCCATTTATTTGAATGCCAAAAGAAACACTGCCAATGAAAGCAGGATGATTCCTTAAAAATCCTGTCATAATTTATGCTGATAGAGTTTGGTAAGGCCTTCTCTAGCAGCAGCATACATTTTAAAACGTTGTTTAAAAATAAAGGTGTGTAGTAAAGATCTTTTTCATTGAATTAGGCGACTAGGAAAAAATATTTTCACAGAAGTGTGTAATGCATTTTTACCATGATTGTGTGTCAGGCTATTCGGGTACTTAGCTATTGAAAGTGGTTGGTGTTGGTTTTGTATCACAAGTAAGAATTTCTTTTACTGATTTGATTTTCTGAATCCCCTTTTCAGTAAGCTTTGTGTCATGAAAAACTCATACACACAAATATCAATGACACACTGTTCACTAGTAAAATACCAAAGCTTTAGTTTGGGTTTAACAACTAATAAAAGGCAAACCTGCTTATTTGGCTGCTTTTGCCAGAAATATTTTCCTTAAAGCATGTTGTGCTACAATGTAGCCAACTAAACAAGAACAGAAGAGCTGTTTGGTTGTAAACTAGATCATTGATGAATATTTCATGCAAAATAAATCCTCCTTATATTTTGATTTGAAAGAACATATTCTGAAAAACAATTCAAAATTAAGAGCCAAACTCTTAATCCTTTGAAATTACAACAGAAACTGTCATTATTGTAATCTTAATTTCAAAGCATTTTAGAAGGAGAGTTGTTATTCTCTTTAATAGCAAGCATATTGGCAAGGATTTACCGAAGTTACTGTCACAGAAAACTTCAAGAACTCTTTTGTGCGTAAAGAATTCCTCCACTGCTGGGCAAGTCTGGCAGGCAGGCTTTGGTAGGGCTGCTGAGAAATGACATAGTGTCATGGTTATGTTTTACAAAGTTTTGGTTTGATTTTCTGCTGTCAAAACCTGAGAGCTCACTGTTTAACCACAGGGATGACAGCAAAAATACACAAGCGGTCAGTGATAACCCAGAAAGTCTACACAATTCTCTGAAAACATGTCGAGGGATGAAAAAGAGTTTCATTTTCCATGTGCATTCAGCCTTGTTTGAGCTGACAAGCTCAATTATCAACATCAAATACGGTAACAAATACAGTATTATTTTTAATACTACTACAGTGGATGGGAAAGGGGTTAGGTGGCTGATTTTATCTGATTCTGGATGCAGCTGCATTAGAATTTTGAATACATTAATTTGGGTGTGCTAGCAGCAACTGAGTCCTATTCTTTTCCATAGAAGTTAATAAGCCTGAGTATCTGAATAGTTGAACACTATTATCATGATACCTCTGGTTTCCCTAAAAAAAATTAAAAATCAGATAATACATCATTCCAACTTTTCTAAGCTGATCTGAGAATCAGTTTATTGTATGTGTAAAATTATTTGTGATAAGGGCCATTGCTAAGTCTATACTTCAAAATAAATCAGTGTGCTCCCATGGGTATGATACTGCCCACAGCAGTGCAGGGTGATAACTGCCTTCCTCCACTATCTAAGCATAGACTATCTACACTTTCTTTTTTTGAAGTGATGCTGATTTACCCCATCTGAGGTCTGCTGCAGCTCATGCTACAAGTACTAGCGCTTTCCCCTGCCATCTGTGTGAACAGTACAGATAGACATGACCACTTATAAGATCACAAACTGCATGGGAACAGCGTCCCTTGTATGTACATGATTCCCAGGAACACAAAATAGGGTCATGCTCCCCTCCACCATTTTCCAGCTACCTTTGTGTGCGTATTTGTATTCCTTTGTGAGAGATGCCAGGCACATGTCCTCATCCGCAGGGAATCGATTGCAGTCCAGACTGTCAGGCCAGAGGTGTCCATGGCAGGCAAGCACGGCTGCACAGCTGTCACGGACAGCAACACACATACTCCTACAAGGATGGATAAACCTGTGGCCGGAAGAAATACCAGGCTGAATCACTTAAACTTGCTCAATGATAACAGAAACTGTTGCAACAGTGTTTTTTTGTGCAAAGTGCAACATCTGCACTGATATTTAGCATCTTTCAATAATAATATAGTTCAAGAAATGGCAACTGTGCAAACTATGTGAGTGGTTTATAATATGGACTTCACTAAGCTTACAGGATTAGGTCACAGCTTTTAAAGTTCTTTTTATTACAACCTGGCAAAGTGTCAGCATGAGGCTGATTCTATTTACAATAGGTGCTTCAACCCTAAATTAACAAGAATAAAATTTCAACTATAACAAAATAACACATGATATCCCTTGACAACAGCATTCATTTTCCCAAGGCAAACTGAAGTAGAACATGCTTTCAGTACTTGTATTTCTGATAAGCACAGAAAAGTTAGAATTACTTCAGAAAAAGTGGAGATTGCCTTTGGATTATGATAAACATTCATTTCCTTTGATCCCCCTTCTGGCAAATAAAAGCTGGAGTTCTGTGCTGTGCTGTGGTACTTACGTATCTAAACAGATGGGTGCAAACAGGGAGCACAAGAATGTCCTCACGTGAGGGTGACAGTCCGTGTGCGCAAGGTGCTGCCAGGTGGTGGATTTTAGGATAACCTCTGCCATGCTGGTGTGTCCCATCAGGTTGGGAAGCCTCATTTCAGAGTATCCAATCTTGTGGCACATGCCCATCTCCTGGGGTATCACTACGCATTTCGTGGATAATCCAATGTCAAAGCCCATTGCCACTCTGAGTAAACCATTCACAGCAAAAACAAGTATTTTTGCAGTCAAGAACATCTTCCAGTGACTCCTGGGCTGCTGAGCAGGCAGCTGTCAAGCCCCTAAGCGCCAGGGTATGTTGAAACCTTGTGGCTTATATATCCTAAGAGTTTAATGAACTGTGGTTATCAACTGCTTATCAAATCACTTGAGACAAGACCAGGTCTTATTGCCTAATCAAGGGGTTGTTGTGATAACCAGGGAGGTGGAGATAAAGTATAGAAGTATGTTCCCTAAAGACACAGATTTGGTATAGACTTTCATGTGTCCCATGGTGTCAGTGCCTGCAACATGCTATGTGGCATATTAAATTTTGACACCTAGAAGGTTTGCTATGTGCTTTCTAAAACAAATTAAGAGACCCCCAGAAAAATGGTTGGGCAGACAAGCTGTCTCCTGGGGCTGCTGTGTCTCCTTTGTTTTCAGACACTGCTGACAGGGCAGAAAAAAGCAGCGTAGATTGACTTATCATGTGAAAATGTTTTGCTTGTGCTAATTACCTGTGTCTCTTCCACTGTTTTACAATGTAGAAGAGATGCTTTCTTTGGTCAAGCACTATAAAAGAGACAGCCTCCCATTACTAACCAAGTGTTTTGTCTGGAAATTTGGATCCCTATCCTGTTACATGCAAAAGGTCCTAACTTGTATTAATTTTAATAGACCTGAAAATAGAGAATTGTTTTACTGACTGGGGTATGTGCCCCCCAGATGGCTACAGAGCTTACATCTTTTATTTATCTAAGTTCAGTGGTGGATTTAATATTGAAGGACTCTTGTGGCTATTGGGATATGTTCAGTGCGAAAAGGCAGTACACATATGGAAAAACACCATTATTATTTCAAGCTAAACCGGCTACACTTAAAATTACTCAAATAATGCAGTGGTTCACCTATTTATTAATAAATTATTATTATATCCAGCTGTGTGAAAGTAAATGATACCAGATGTGTACTTTTTATAGCAAAACCAAAAAAAGTAGTGCTCAGTTTCTTAATTAAAAGTTAACAGAATTACTGAGTACTTCACTGCTGTTCTTAATATAGTACTGACAAACAGTTCTGCTACAGAGAAGCTTTGCAATCACTTAAGGTGACAGAGGTAATATGCAGTTTACCTATTGTGAATAGAAAAGTCAGATCAGTAGTTAAAAGAGTTGAATATTTAAACAAAACATTTTGTGGAAATTTCTCATTTGATGAAAACAGTTTTCCAATTGGTTATGGATGTTAACATTTATTTCCATTTCTTATTACATTTTTATTAACAGAAATGTTCAGATATTAATAATAATTAGGTGGATCTACTGTAAAATATCTGGCTTGACTATTAGACTAAGATGAATATGTTCATAGTAGTGTATCATCTAGTATTACAGATGCTTGATTGAAATATAGGTTTCAGAAACAGCACCTTTTTGTGCTTATACCTAGATGTAGCACATTTAGACAATGTGCTGCATATTATTTACATGTTTATACCTAAATGTTACATTATTAATCCTAGCATCTTTGAAACCAATGACAAAGCCCCACTGATGACTCCTTAGCTGTTTTCTTTACTCTAAGCTACTGGGAAAATTATAGTACCTGTTTAAATAAGTCAGAAAAAATTACAACATGCAAGGTTCCTGTAACCAAAGCTGTATTTAACAGAATTGTTAGGTTTTATTTTCATCTTTTGTTGCAGCTCTGTATTTTTTCCCATAAATGTGGTTTCTCTGTATCTGTTATCTCACTTCAAAGCAAAGGAACTGAATACCAGGCCAATTTAGGCCTGATGGTAGCATCCCTTTGCCAGGTGCTCAATGTATTCCGTAGGAAGTTGAAGAGCTCGACTAAAACTCAGTAAAAGTCCGGTTCTTGCTAAATCTATGCATGTATCCCTGGGGGCCACACTTGCTCCTAGCTGCCCTTGCTACCACTCTGCAATGAAGTGATGGCATGAAGCTGTTCAGCACAGGCAGAGCCTCATGCCCAGCCAGCTGTGCAGCTGCTTTGAATGGCTGCCTGGTGTCATCTGGCTCTTACCACACTCAGAGCGAAGCCATAAGCCTCACTTCCTATGCACAGGCATGGCTGCCCAGGGCACAGAGCTCAGCTCTCACAGGCTCCAGAGCAGACACCCTGATGTCTCTCACCTGAGTGTCACTTCAGCATTCACTCCAATGGAGTGAAACTGGTCTCCATGTGTGAGTGTTCCCCTTCTCCAGCAGGCTTCTGCATCCATTTACATTGCTGACATCTTTACCAAGTCACCTCGCAATTCTACGAAGTTGATCAGATTCCTCTCTGACCCTAAGAGTATTCTTTTGTAATAATTTTCTCATCTGATTGCTATCTGCAAGCAAGATCTCTGGAGAAGGAAACCCTTTTGTTGCATGTAGGGCATGGTATTGCATGCACATTCCTAAATGATATAAAATATATATCAAGAGTATATGGTCTCTCAATTATTTAGATGTTTTTCTCTGTCACTGCTTTACAACCTACAAGAAAACTTGATTGATCCTAAAACCTGAGTCAACTCTGTTACCCCAGATAATGAGGGGGTATTGTGCTGCCAAGGGCCTTGCTGTGCCACTTCCCACCATAGCATGCCTTGCACACCACCTTGTGCCAGGCCAAGCTCTGGCTGTAGCCAAGATCAGAAGTGCTGCCTTGTGACATAGCAGGTTTGATTCTGAGAGCTCCCTCTGGGCCACCACTGATGAACAGAAAGAGACAGGCATAACTAGAGTGTGAGATGAAAATGATCTAATAAGAGCTAATGCCTCTCCTGACCAACTGGTTTCCATAGGAACTTAGAAATAAATAATCATGTATCTGAGTCAGTTTCCTACCAGGGTTTCACAGGGGCTAGGTCATTTGTGAGCCACTGCAGAGTTGTACCTTAAAGATTCTTTTAGCCTTAGATAGGTCTCAAAGAAAGTCAGCTGTTTTTTGGTGTTTTGCTTTTGGTGAGCTGACTTTCAGTGGGTCATCATTTTGTAATGCTAAGGAGAACACTTTATCTTCATGTGAGTACAGTGGTATCTTTGGAGACTTGAGGCCTCCAAAGACCCTCCTGTTAAAGTCTCAGTGGAACAGAAACGAGCTGCATGCTACTGCTTGGCCATGTCTGGCATGGTGCTTCAGTGGAGAGCCTAGAGCACTCCCGGGTGTGGAGGCCATCAGAAGAATGGCAAGTCTTCTGAATGGCTTTGCTTCTGTTTCTTCTTGTTTCCTTGCTGTTTTGACCAGAGTAGCCATTCACCCAGCAACAGCAAGACTTTGTCAGGAATTCTGAGGCTCACTTGAGGGCTGAAGAATCAACACCAGCTCTGAGAACAAAATGCACACAAAGGCCTTTGCTGGACACCTGTGAGTGCATTGGGTTAAGCTGGAGCTGAAACCAGAGCATTACCTGTTAGTCAGTCATTTTGTTAGCTTTCTTTTTGTCAGGAAAGAGCATCATTTATGGGAGCTTCTGATCCTTCTCTTTTCTGACAGTCGCTGGGTTCGAGATGTTAGCTGGGTTGCATACCTTACCCTCTGCTATTTTCTGTGTCATCATTTACCAAGAAATCTGGAGATTTGACACTTCTTTTTGCTACGCTCACAAGCACTTTTAAGCATCGGAAAGACTTTGGCTGTGCTTCTGTTTAGGCTTAATTATTTCGATGTTCTTCACGAGCAGATGTTACCTTGAAGCTTTGTTTGACAGCAAGTCATTTATCATTTTTAGCAGGAGTCTTGCAGAGCAGTTATTAAAAATGAACATGTAAAGTAGGTTGCCATTGCTTCAAGTCAGTCAGATACTATCTCCTCAGCAGGGCATGAGCTGCAGCATACATGTTGCTGTGCCATAGAGTCACCTTTATTGCAAATGCTCAGCTGCTCATTGACATGGTGTGGAAAAAAACATCAGGCAAATATGCACACAGCTCACTTTTGGGAATAGTAAACTTATTTATTGTTGCCACACCAGCTAAACATTCAAATTACACAAAAGCTGGTGGGGACACTATTTCTAGTCACAGTGATGTATGTGTGTAGAGGGTTGCTTGAATAAAGACTGTCTAAACTGAAAAAAAAAAAGACTAGTTTAGCAAACTATCACAAGAATTGCAGCCTCTGCATACATTCTGCACAGACAGCATAAAATAGAAGACCTGAGGTTTAGAGAAAATGGAAAGAGGGAGTCCAGCTAATGCCCTTTGAGGCTTCTGAAGAAAGTTGTTTGGTTGTTCCGCTAACCACCGGCTGCATTTATTGTTCCTGGGTATGAGCAACAGTCACCTGATGGACCCTGATAACAGGAAGAGCAGCTGGAGGCTCACTCCCTGCCCACCACCTCTGTGCTGACTCCTTTGACTGTTGCCAGGGAGACAGACAGAGATTAAGCAGGAGCCACCCATCAGACCCCAGTAAGAAATGGGACTGATTTTTTCTTCAAAGAAAGTAGGGGTTTGAGAGCCAACTAGCAGATGTAGGCATTTTTGGTTTTAATCTAAGCATCTGTTGCTATATTCAGCTGGAGTCATTTTTATCTGCAGTCTAATTGCAGAGGTGCAAGGCCCTCAGACAAGGATCAAAGCCCATAACTGTGCACCCACAAAAGAAAGTCACAAAAGAAAGCTGTGGAGAGGCAGTCTCACTCTGATGACAGCTTTGCTGGACCAGCATCCTTATGCAGCAGGGCAGGGTTTATTTTGTAATGTGTCCTTTGCTTTATGAAAAAACAATTAGGCCATGATGGTATGTGTAAAACAGCAGAGGAAAAGTCATAAAATGGTTTTGAAGAGGCCTTGTTAATTTGCCTCAATGGCTTTAGCATTGCTTTAATTTTTAAAGGACAAGAATACTGTATTTCCTTATAAATCTGTAATGCGAATTGTTAAAGGCTCACTTCTCTGGCATGCTGAGCTCTGTCCTTATTACTGTCAATCGATTAACTGACAGGGATGTTTATTTTAATAGTCAATGAGAAAGTTGGTGCTTTGGGTATCCCAGACTTAGTTTCTGACCCTGCCAGAAGCTTGCTGTGGAAGGTTTAACCCCACTGTGCTGTAATACCCCACATACAGCCTGTCCTGGTTAACAGTTCTGGGCATTGAATGTGCTTGAATATAAAGTATTCAGATGCTATAAGAGCAGGGCTGAGACACGTTAGTACCCACACAGATTCCATCAGTGTCACCTAAAGGCATAAGGGTCCTGAATACTATACAAAACCTGGGTAAGTAACATTCCCTAAGCAGGCCAAGTAAATTAGGGATAGAAGAAGGGCATAGGGAGATTGGATGACTTCCTAACCAGCTAACAACTAACGCAGGCATACAGCTCTTGAGCTTTGCCATTGCAATATTCATTGACCCATTCAGTTTTCAGGTCTCCAGCCCAGCAATATTTTTGTCACTGCAGAGCAGGGCAAGTTGTGTAAAGTCACTTCAGGGGAAGAACTGAAACCTGTATTAATATACTAGTGACTCACAAAACTGCATTCAAGCCATACCCTGTGTGCTGCACAGCAGGGCCTTATGGTAAACACTATATTGGCTGAATACTGTGTGAAGCTGTTCAAAGTAGCTGAAAGGAGGAGAGAAGCCCTGGCATGGTGGTCATTAAGAAAATGGAATTTTGCTCTTCAATCATGAGCAGTGCAGCAGGCTCAATGGTGTTGGTTTTGAGCCAGGGGCAAGCAAATTCCAAGTGATGGCTTCCATGTGGGAGCAAAATCTGTCTGCATTTAGGGTTTTACACTATTGATCATGTACCAGATGCGCACCTTCTACAGATGGCCAGTAGTAATAGCCACGCTTCTCTGTTTAGCCCCAGGTAAAAAATTAAACTTCTTAGGATATTTCTTTTCAGTTGGTATTGATTTGCTGGTGGGACTAACTCTGCCTCTTTGTCTTTTTAGTTTTTAGTCAGTTTTACAGGATTTCAATTTAGTTTTGCTCTGATTTCAGTTTGTGGAAGAAGAACCATTTAACAAATGGAGTTTCACATATTTCAGGCACAATTCTTGCTCTGCAGAACAGCTCCTGTTTCTTTTAGACTCAGCAGTTTGGGCAGTCTTTTGGCAACTGGGCTGGTGCTGGTTTTCTCTCTATCAAATTTTTATCATAGCTGAGTCCCTGTTGTACAGCTCCATAATAAAATAAAATGAAGTAAAAACTGAAGCTAAATGGAGAGCACACCAAATAATTTCCAAACTGCGTGAACAAAAGGGAGTACAAGTAGACTCAAGGCTGTTCTATAAGTAAAAGGGGAACAGCTGTTTGGGCTACAAGTAAACAGCAAGTACATACCAACTATTTGTAGTCCATTGAGAACGTAAACAGGGTCATCTTGTCTGCTCCCCCTGATGCTTTCTTTGTTTGTGGCCTGTATACTGATCATCAAGATAAAACGGAAACACATTAAGTCTTGAAAATTATGTCTGGCTTCTGGCTGTCACTGGAGATAGCTCTATCAGTTAAGCAAGTAAAACCGTAGATGAGTGCCCTGCTGACTCCAGCCCATCCCTTTTAAGTTGCTTGGAGGTACTTTGCATCTGACTTCTATATACCCCAGCCACCAGAGGAAAGGCTCTCAGCATCTGATGTTATAACAGTACATAGCAGTCCAGGCTTTGTTTGCCTGACAGCTTCTTCAGCATTTTCCCCCTGGTTGTCTGTCTGATAAAAGCTATCACCACTTTCCATAAGGCTTGTTGCATCTCTACTACAGCATTACTGATGTTAAATGAACTAGGGCAGGAGAGCTTTTTTGTTTGCTGAGAGAGAAAAATGTTTTTACAAAATACATCCAGAGAGTGATACCAACCTGAGCACTCTTGTGTGGGGGAATGCTCTGTATGCTCTGGTTCCTTCCCTTTCACTGTGGCTTGTGCTGCACACATCACCTCTGTTGAGATCAAAGACATTTGGTTTCTATTACCCTATCTTGCAGAAAAGTTCACAGATAAAGAAGTCTCCACCCTAATGATTAAACCGTATTTGGATTTAAAAACATGGGCAGATCCCTTCAGCCTGCAGACCAGGATTAGAGGGTCCATGACTCCATCACCCATTTACTAATCTGAATGCAGACCATGCGTGGCCTGCCTGCAAAATGTTGTAATGTCATTTGGCTTTCACAGCCCTTTACCTTCATCCCAGAGCAATCATTTTCTTCTAGTGACGCTACCATGAAATGAAACAGAGATTAATCCACCCTAAATAGCTACACAACAGCAAGAGCTGCATAAATAAGGACAAAATATAGAGCAATCATTTAGAAATGGCTCAAAATCAAACAGTACCTAAACCATCTTTAAAACTATGGTTTAATTCTCCATCCCTGAGGGAGGGAGAACCAGACAAATAATTAAATTTAAGATTAATCAGGAGGGACTTGTTTTGTTTTGCTTTGTTTTTCTTCTTTTTCTTAGGAACCATTTTCATTCTCTAAATAGCATTAAGGGTTTCATGCTGACTGCAGTGACCAGAGATTGATAACTGTATCCACAGGAGACTCTTTTCATTATGGAAACCATAGAGGGGCAAATAGTTTAGAGGGGAAGGTATTTTGAAATTAGACTCAGGAGCATCCAGAGACAAAAGATTTGTGATTGCAGCTCTAATTTCAGACCTTAAAAGGAGCATGTTTGCCTGGCAGCTTCTTCAGTTTTTTTTCCCCAGTTATGTCTGTCTGATAAAAGTTATCCCCACTCCTTGTAAGCCTTGTTACATCTCTACTACAGCATCGCTAATGTTAAATGTACTAGGGCAGGAGAAATTGTTTCATTTGCTGAGAAAGAAAAATCCTTTTATGAAGTACACCCAGAGAGTGATGCCAACCTGAGCACTTGGTTGTGTGGGGAAATGCTCTGTATTTCTTTTCCCTTTTTTTCCCTCATCAGATTTTGCCATCCTCGCTTATGCTGTGTATAGTACTTTTCTTCCTAATGTTCTATGAAAATGAAACAGAAGTACTGGAGTTATTGACAGGCTGATCCTGCACCCAAAGAAGGCAATGACAGTTTCTTAACCAATTATTATACCTTGAAAGCCAAAATTCTGCCTGTTTTGCTTCTGCTGAGTGTTACAATACATCCTATTAATGTCAGTGTGGTTCTCACGGCAGACTGACTCTTTTTGGTGAATTATTTTTCAGGGGGTTATATATAAATGTTTGAGTTGGGAACATGAAATTTAAAAAAGATTCAGTATGGAAGGTACTTTGCCCTATTGTACAGCTGACTGAGTAAACACCTTCATCCTAAGGTCTTGGCTCTAGCAAGGGATGCTGCAGGTGCATATGCCAAGCTTTAAAGGGAACAGCTTCTCTCCCTGTGCTTACTGGTGTCTTTACACAGCTGTTTCCTCCTTGAACTCCGGTGGGAGAAGCCAGCTTGGATCCATGCCCACACATGTGAGAACATTCACTTGGTTATTTCTTTTTTTGAAGATAAGTGGCATTTGATTTATGTGCTAAGAACACTGCTTGAATAGACAAAGCTAACACAGAAAAATAAGGGTAACTGGTGCTTCAAATTCTGTGTACTTCCAAGTTTTCATTTTTCTCCTTTCCAAGAGGAAAGGACCATTTCTGGTACAGACTCTTTATAACCAACCTTACTGACATGCCCATGGTTTTTAAGGCATAACTTTGCTGGACAAGAAGAAAGATTTAGTCTTTAAACCTACTAACTTATCACAAGGACACAGCTGGTGATCTCACATCACCACATTAGAGAAGAATTTATTAACCCTAGGAGAGCCCTCACGCATTCTCTGGTATGAACTTAGCATATTAAGGCAAGGCAATTTTGGGGGCACAGTGATGCTCTCCGCATGCTCAGATCAGCTCTTCAGCCTTTCCTGAGCATTTTCTCATGGGAGGTTATGCTTACCCCTCTGCTAAAATCTGAGGTTACAGTGCAAAGTGAATTTTCCCTTTAGATAAATAATTTATATCTCAAAGTACTTTAATGGTGCCAAACGCAAGCTATGGAAAGCAATTCAAAAGCTGGCAGACATGCACTAAATTCATAACACTAATCTCATCAAATCCAGATGATCAAAACCACTAATCCAGCCATAAAGCATAAAAAGCTATAAAATTCATTGGGAAACCTAAGGAAAAGTAGTTAATATTCTGTTTTAGAGATTTAAAATGGCAATACTGAGTAGCTATAGTAATTATAGTTGTAGTGAGATGGTTGTGAAGAGAATCACACTCATTTTAGAGAGTCTCCAAATACTCATTTGTTTTGGTGTGACCGTAGCTTCACACCTGATAATTCAGCAACTTTAATGTACAGCATTACCAGAGTGTTTGGAAGCCGTAAGGGAAGGCATGTTAAAGCCTGTAAGGTAACATGGGACCCACAGTTTATTTGTATCCCTGGTGGCTTAGCCCTCCCGCTCAGCCAGCAGGCAGGGCTCAATCTCAGCATTCACAGTATTCTCACTGCTGCAGTTTTACCCTTCTCTGAGAAGTCTGTTTATTTAAGGAATTAGTAATAACTTTGGAAAATCCTCCTGCATTGTCTTTTCTTTGTTTAAAAGAAATTTGTGCTCTCTTGAAGTTACTTTCTTTCCTATCTCATCCTTACCTTTGCCACAAATGCATCATGTATGAAAAACTTCATTAGGGCAAATCATGTTATGACACTTATTTAGTCCAAATCCTGTTAATGACAAATAGGGAATCACAGTGACTTACAGTAGATTTGCCAAATGGCAATGAAATTATGTACTGATTCCATTTTACTTTGGAGCACTGCCAATAGATCATATCAGCTTGACCCTAATTTAAAGTAAACCACCATATTTAGGTCAGGGCAGAAGGTGGGGGGGCAGGCAGGGACAGCCCCAGCCCCAGATGTGTGTGGATCCCCAGGGATGGGGACAGGCCAGGCTGGGACATCAGCCCGCAGGTGGTGATGGCTCAGTGAGATCCATGGCCTAGCACAGAGCTGTGGGGAGCTGCAGCTCAGGAAGGGGCAAGGCAGAAGCCTCAGTAGGGAGCAGCTCCCCTGGCCAGGGTTTGGCCCTGCAGTGCCCGGGAGCCTCCCCGGCACTGGGTCTCCACGGGGAAGAGGCTGCATTTGGCTGCATCAGCTCAGAGCTGGCTCCCAGACCTGGCAGCCAAACCTCTGGGAGCCCCCAGGGATGCTCCCACAACCCCTACATCAGAGCTCAGCATTATGCTTTCCTAAACAGCTACTGCACAAACGATGTGTTTGTATGATCTTATGGCCAGAGGACAACAGCACAGAGATATTACAGGTTACACACCCATCACTTTGGGGTGAGCCCGATTTTCCAGCCACTGCTGGCTCTGTGCCTAGTCTGCTAGCAAATTAACCACGCCTGGAGCAGTTTGCTGAATCTGAGAACTCCAGCTGGCAAGAAACTGCCCAACCCCATGCTAGGAAAGCCTCTTGCCCTCTAAAGCTGGCTGATGGCATCCCACTGCCCTTAGGAACACCATCTGACCACTGCCAGCTCTTCAGCTGTGCTGGGGGAGTTGCAGGAAGACTGCAGCTGCCTCGGGCCATAGCTGTGTTAGTGATTTAACAGAGCAGTCAGGTCAGCACCTGGAAACACTCCCAGCCTTGGTGACTTTCCTAGTGCAGAGCCCATGTGTCCAACACAGCTCCCACAGGCTTGCATGTGCAAGCCCAGGGCACTCCCAGCTACAGAAGGGACCTGGTCTCAGCCAACCAGCCAGAACACAAGAAATAGTCAAAGGCAGCTTTGACAGATGTGGGGAGAGGGATCTACAGCATCTACAGCAAACTATTTTGGATACCACAACCATGACACAGGTGCTTTCATGCTCTACACTGTGCCTTGTAGTGATCATGTTGCCCCCTTCTTTAAGAGCTTGGGGCAGGAGCTATAATCTCTTCTGGTAAAAACATCCTAACACATTCCTAGGGAAGACTTAGTCATTGTCCTCAGTGAAAAAAGGTACCACATGAAGAAAAATAACATAAACCTGAGTGATAAGACAAATACAGAAGGAACTCGTAATCATCTAGGTAAACTGTGCTGACAGTAGTAATGATAGGAACAGATTGAGACTCTTTGGACTATGATGAACCCCTGAGATTGATCTCCCTGTGGCTACATTTTCTGCCTGGAAATCCAGAATGAAGAACCCTAGCTAACACACTCACTGAAGACACCTTACATTTGATGTAATCATTCACATGGAATCAAACATGCCTGATTTGATCATCATGTTCAACAAGATAGAACAACACATGTATTTCTAGCTGAACCTACACCTCTGAAGGATGCTTTCCGTGGAAGCTCCCTGCAGTGTTGTGCTTCTTTCATCCATATGAAAATATGTTATTAAAAAGGAGCTCTGCTTCAGGAGTAGCAGACATTTGTGCATCAGTTATACTTCCTTTTTATTCGAAGCTTATACTGTGTTAATTTTCTGTATTTAACTGAAAGTCTTCTTGGGATTCTTCTTAAGAGTTCAAACTCTAACCAAAAATACTTGGTTACTCCAGCCAGGGTTCAGGATTCTTCCTGAGAAGCAATTTTGATTCTTTGTAACTGACCTTTACTTGATAATGTTATCCTAGATCTTGAAATGGGCTAGTTTCAGAGAAAACGTCAGTTAATGTTTTTCTGGTTACACTTCTTGGCCATGTTTTCTCTCCTTATGGCAGCGCACTGCTGTTCCTGTGAAAAAGGAAATTCAACCTTGATTCAAACCCAAAACCCTAAGGAGAGTCCTAGGAACAGCAAAGTGGTTGGACACCTGCCAAAGTGGCACTGCCTGGCAGCAGGACTACTTGTCATGTACAAATGGGGCTCTTAAAATACCTGGAAAAAAGCTGTCTTGGCCCAGGCCCCCAGGGGACCGAACGCCCGTCTGAGCACTGTAATTTTACTGTTATAACCCACCATAATATTACTGTTATAGTAAATAATAATAATAATAATGAATTTCCCATTAATGTCAGACTGAATTGGATGGGGTGGGAGTCTTTGGTTGTCAGTACCATGACTGTCGCTCAGGTGAGGCCTCGCAGCTGCAAGCACCATGAAAACAAAGCAAGAGACATTTCCTGCTCCCTGTGAGCACATGCTCCCAGGACACCACAATGTAAGACAGAGAGCAATCTCGAATGGACCTGAGCAATTTATTTCACTACGTTTCGCTTGGCTGCTTCACAGTTGCCTCTCTTCCTCTCAAAGATAACAGCACATTCAAATGCTTCAGTGAAGATCACAAAAGTTGCATGCCTGGATCACTCAAACATAGCTGGTGAATGCACTTCATTGCTTACACATGAAGGGTGAACTAGAAAACCCCAGCATGGAAATATAATGAGGTTAAGTATGAAGGAGCTCTATTTGCAAAGCAGGATAATGGCATTCAAAAATCATGAATCTTAAATTACTTTCCTTGTCCCATTTACCTTCTTGCAGAGGGGTCTTGTTCCTGGTAGCTAAAAAGCATGCATCATTCCTGTACCTATGTGGTTGGTAGGTGGCAATGCAGTTTTTAGTTCATTATGTGACTATCCCAGAGGGCTGCAAATAACCTGTGCACAAGAGCTGCTCATTAACTGGTGGTCCATGGCATTTCAAAGAGTGCCTGCCTGATGTAAACCTCCTCCCTTCATCTTTCTCCCGCTCATGCTTCTGAATTCTTAGATTTTGAGTGCTGTAGTCCATGAAGCTGCTTCTGGTATTATCTGGCTTACACAACCACTTGCCCTACAGTGTACTGAGGAGATGGAGAATTAATCAGCAGACATGGCAAGTGTTACGAGCCTTTATTCTTCTGGTACCTGTAGGGACCATCTAATGCCCTGTAGGAGTATTCCGTAGCAAGATTCAATGAATGACAGCATCTAACAGACTCTTTGTTCTCTGACAGCCTTAGCTGAAGTAGATCAGAACCATCTGCTATATGTATGTGAACAGCATATCAGAAAGTAGAAAGCTCAAAGAATCCCACCCAGCTCTTATGTCTGGTAGTTCCAAATCAAAAACAAAGTGGATCTTCTGAAAACATTTTGCAGGACACATACTAGCACTCACCTCAGCACTACCCTGTAAAAAATACAAGATAAAACCCCAAATAACCAAGAAGTGAAACTGTGTGCCACATCTGGCACACAACAACACATTATCAAAATTCAACATCAATTATGAGTCTTCAGTGCAATGAAGACCAATACAAATGGGGACAATCTTGCTCAGTCAGTGGGCATGTAGGTTTTCAGGGCAAAGGTCCCATACATCCTACTAGAACTCTGTTAACTCATTGTGTTCAACTCAAAGTTACAAATGCTTGATGACTATCAATCTGGCTTTGGCTCTTAAAATCAGTCTGAGGATTGCAACTGCATTTAAGGACTGAAATCCTGCCCTTCAGGACAAAGCAGGGATGTCTGGTAAAATCCAAGATGCTGTAAGAAATAATTAGGTGGCAGTAGTACAATCAGAGCAGTTCTGTGGCTGGCTTGATATCTGGAAAATGGAAGAAAGGTTCACATCTGTGGCCTGACTTCCCAAATAAACTACATGCGCATCTCGTATCACATGAACTGTACCTACAGTATTATATGTCACGTAGTTCCCTCATACTGAAAATATTTTCAGGAGTGATGATACATCTGGGAATACACATAGGAAAATAAAACCATTTACATTGCTGTGTGCAAAGCAACCCCCAAACCTTTATTTGTCACAATACATTTCAAGTACATGCAAAAGGTATTTACATTTCTCTAAGGCAAACAGAAATTGGGTTCTTATTCCTGAGTTGTTTAGCACCAGTAGAAATAGCAAATAAAAAAGTAGGAAATGTTGTCTCTCCCTTTGAAGCAGCAGCTGCCTCCTATGCAAAATATTTCTGCTTTCACCTTGCATTTCTTTTAATGAGCTATATATACTTATAATTGCTATTGTCATTTGGAGCTGTTTCTGCAGACTTCAGCCTCTTCACAGAACAGCTTGCCAAGATGTGACAAACTTTCCACATTTGTTATTTTACCTTACAGACTGCTTGCTTTACAACAGTCCTTTACAAACAGACTTTACCACAGTCCTGCTGTCTTGGCTGGCACATTGCACTAAGGTCTTCTCTTCAGTTGTTTTGAGTTCTGCATTCCTCCAGTTAGCTAGAAAAACTAACTTTATCTTGTTATGTCTTCCTCGTGATGGCTAGCTGCTTCTCCAATACTGGGAGAGGGAAAAGCTCAATTCAGCCAAAAGAGAGTCTTAGGGCTTGACTTCATCAAAGCTAAAGGCAGGGGAAATGAAAATGCCCACTGAAGTGTTGGCATTTATGAAGAAAATGAAAAGCAGTTTTTCAATGAAAAATAATGCTCCCTCAAAGTCTCACTAACATTTGAGTCATCTGCATTATCTCTGCAGATATTTGCTAGAATTTAGGATGGTGAAGTTCCATTTAAAATACAGAAGGAGCATTTTCAAAGAAATTTTTGACAATTTTGATTTCCCATTGAGTGCTTAAATCAAGTCTAACTCCAATAGGCACTTTTCTCCCATGACTTATTCAGACTACCACAGAATATGAATCTAAGAGCAAACATCTGTTCTGTAAAAAACTAAAGTTCCTATTTAACATAGAAGTGTAATCCAACCAGGAAGTCAATACTGCAAAATGGGGTATGACTCTTCAGTGTGCCTTCCTACACTGACCTGTAGTGTGGAAAAATGTTCTATGTCAAATTACATTCTCTGCTTTTTATTTTATGCATTCCTGAAACTCTGTTTTTAATGACTTGTCAAATACATCAATAATTCAAGGTTTCTGTCACCATTTAGTCTAAGTGCCCATCTCAGCTAATCAAGGCTCACCACAAACAATTTGCAAACAAATGCTAGTATTTACAGGTATTCAACTTAACATTCATTGAAATAAAAGAACTGCTGGCTTAAGTCGGTTCTTAAAGAAAAAAACCTCCAAGTAATTTCTTACTTCTTTTCCAATTATTACCTCCCAGGATCTAATGTCTTCCTTCACAACCATTTCACACTGGCATATTGTATTGGGAATAATCCACATCCAAATAGTCAATTGTAAAGACATTACCTTTAGCAAGGACAATCTCACATGGAAATTCTTCACCAAATGTTTACCAATTTATTGCCCTACCTCTGAGAGATTATTATGAACTAAGCACCTAGGAAAATATAGTAAATGTAAGAGGAACTCATGAAGTATCTAACCAACCTATCTCATCGGAAGCTGACTCCTTTTGGTGATGCACTTCTCAACAGGTCTGAGGGCTTTTCCAAGTAAGATGACTTCAGAAGGCTAAACCCAGGAATGGTTGTTATTCTGCACCTGGCAACACCTCTGTACACAGTGAACAAAACCGCCTGCTGCAGGTATTCCCAATGAACAGCTGCAGAGTAGCATTTTTATCCTCATTTGATTTTCTATGATGTGACCTGCATGCAGCTTTACTTCTAAAATCAGCACTGCTGAATCTATAACCAGCAAGTCTGCTGAGAAAGAGGTACTTTCTCAGTGATCATTTCAATACTAGGAAGCTAGAAACCTTACAAAACTTTAGAAAGTCTTAAAACCTGTTTCTCCCTGGAAATCCTTGCTCCCTAGTCTATAATATAAAAAGACTGCACTGTATTTAGAGGAAAATATTGTGCCCCTTGACAGTCATTGTTTATCCAATGACTGTTCACCAAGTGTTTGTGAAGTCATATCCTGCGATGGTGGTTACTTTGAAAAACATCTAGGACATCCACACTTCTCTGCTTCTTGCCTAGAGCTGTCAGAACTGGCTGGAGCTGAGGTTCTCTTCCATTCATACAGGACAAGGGACATGGGCATTCATCTGGGCTGTTTCCACTACCTGCTGCACCCACTCAGGTAGCAGAGGCTGACTAGCCTCCTCAGGCACCTTACCAAGGTGAAATATTCCAGAGAAAGACATATGAATACTTCCTGCACTCAGGATAGTTCAGTGGCCTTGGAGAACAGTCACAGCACATCTCTGACATACTCTGTGTCTCAGCTTGCTTGGGATGGTGACTTATACCCTTCTGATCCTTGAGTGAGAGAATTAGTCCTAGTCCTACCTGCTCTTTCAAGGATGGCCCTGGGTTACCACAACCTGAATTCTTTCATGCAGAAAGAAGAAGTTGTAGGCAGGAATGTTTCTGGATAGTTTTGAAATGCTACTCCCAAAGGCACCAATTTTCACATGCAGAGCAAGACATTGCACTTTCTTTCAGTGCAGATGACACAGATTACACCCAGTTTATTTATAAAAGTTTTATACACCTGAAATCTCACAAACATTTACAACTTTCTTGTTTTCTTCTGAGTTCTGAAAAGACCAAGTCCTAGAATTACACTGCTGTCTCCTTTGACTCCAAAGTCTGTGGTGGCTTGAAGTTCAGTATCTCTTTATACGTAATGCCTGGAAAACAACAGAATAAACATAAGACTTGCTGGTCTAACTGGAAAAGGAGACATGGGCAAGGTGCAATCCCCAGCCTGGTTAGGTTCTAGTCTAGGTCAGAAGACAAAAACCTCTTCTGGCAAAAAAGAGAGAAATCTGAGTACAAAAAGTAAGAGAATCAAGAATCATCTTTTCAACATTTCAGCTTTGAAGAAGTAGTCCAATGCTGAAATGTTACAGATGCTTTCAAAGGGATGCAAGCATTGACTTTACTGTATAGTGGGCAAGATCCTCAGAAAGAGCTACTCAGCAAATCAGCCTTAAAAGTCAAGTCCTCACTTAAAAGCCAAAATACAAACCTCTGACACTAGATGAAATCTAGATTCAGAGTTAAGTTTCTGCTGAGATAGATATGTTTGCTCTCCCTGATAGAACCTAACTTCATATTAATGCTGACAACTGTTTCATTATACAGCAACAGTCCTGTACAGCCAACATTTGAGGAATCTGTTCACCTGTCTATTTACTGGAAGGTACATGCTACAGAAATGGTTTCATTTAGACCAGTAATGAGGGGTGTCCCTCAGGGGTTGGTGTTGGGACCGGTCTTGTTCAACATCTTGGTTGGTGACATGGACAGTGGGATTGAGTGTGCCCTCAGCAAGTTTGCTGATGACACAAAGCTGTGTGGTTTGGTTGATACACTGGAGGGAAGGAATGCCATCCAGAGGGACCTTGACACACTTGTGAGGTGGGCTGATGCCAACCTCATGAAGTTTACCCATGCCAAGTGCAAGGTCCTACACCTGGGTCAGAGCAATCCCAGGCACAGCTACAGGTTGGGTAAAAAGGAAACTCAGTGCAGCCCTGTGGAGAAGGACTCAGGGGTGCTGGTCGATGAGAAACTGAACATGAGCCGGCAGTGTGCACTCACAGCCCAGAAAGCCAACCGTATCCTGGGCTGCATCAAAAGGAGAGTGACCAGCAGGTCAAAGGAGGTGATCCTGCCCATCTACTCTGCTCTCGTGAGACCTCACTTGCAGTACTGTGTGCAGTTCTGGTGTCCTCAACATAAAAAGGACATGGAACTGTTGGAACAAGTCCAGAGGAGGGCCACGAGGATGATCAGGGGACTGGAGCACCTCCCATATGAAGACAGGCTGAGAAAGTTGGGGCTGTTCAGCCTGGAGAAGAGAAGGCTGCATGGAGACCTCATAGCAGCCTCCCAGTATCTGAAGGGTGCCTATAAGGATGCTGGGGAGGGACTGTTCATTAGGGACTGTAGTGATAGGACAAGGGGTAATAGGTTAAAACTAAAACAGGGGAAGTTTAGATTGGATATAATGAGGAAGTTCTTTACTGTAAGAGTGGTGAGGCACTAAGAAGGGGTTGCCCAGGGAGGTTGTGAATGCTCCATCCCTGGCAGTGTTCAAGGCCAGGCTGGACAGAGACTTGAGTGACATGTTTAGTGTGAGGTGTCCCTGCCCATGGCAGGGGGTTTGGAACTAGATGATCTTGAGGTCCTTTCCAACCCTAACCTATGATTCTATGATTCCTACATTGCAGAAGACAGGATGACAGTCACAGGAAAAAGGAGAGCCTTTGTTAGGAGGCAGGGAAAAAACCTTTGGGGATCATTCCTTGATAAGAACACTGGCTTACCAGTAGTGTTTATCTTAATGATGTCTATTTACTCTGTTCCACCAACAGCAGAGAAGGTAATTTGTGAAGGAGAATATTTCTATATCTGCATGGTCTTTCCATCTGGTAATTTTTTAAAACATCACAAATCTAAACTCACACTTCCACTCATCTAGCGGAAGATCCATGTTATCAAACGTGTCGTCATATTTCTCAGCTTCAATTTCTTCCTCAGGATCGTGGACTGGTTCAAAGTAAGGATGCATTAAAGCCTCAGCTGCTGTGATTCGTTTCTCTGCATCCAGCACCAGCATCTTCTCCAAAAGGTTTACAGCTATTGCACAGAAAACAAACAGTGTACTCAAATCACACCATTGACTCCAGCTTGTGCACAGTAACATTGCCCTGGAGATGTTTCAAATAAATACACAATTACAAAGCAGAATCATTAGGTATTCATTCTACAGCCTTGGGGCCCACCTGCATGGCCAAACAGTGTTGTGAGCAAGCTGGGATGTGTACAAAGCATGACTCAAACAAAGGTGCTCCCTTGCTTCTGTACACAACACAGCCACATCACCTCAGCTAATGCCTTCTCAGCTTCTGGCTCTAGGACCACTGTGCTTTCCCATGTGTTTCATTGCTGCCATGCTATTGTGGTTCTAAGGTACATCACAACTTGACAGCAACAGAATGAACAGTTGGCTGCATAGAATGAGAATTGCTCTGTACATCACCAAATCCAAGCACAACTACACTCTGAAGCCAAGCACAACTACTCTCTGAAGTTGACTACACAAGTCAGTTGTCCACGTACAGAATCTCAGTATCTGCTGAGATTCAGTATCTGACCTCAGCCAAAACAATCCATGAAAATCTTCTATGTTCCTATCCAGTGGATTTTGGATCAGGTCCATTGTTGGACAGTCAAAATGAGCTAGTGTAAACAGATATGATGAATGCTTTGTTTATTCTCTGTTTTTCTATCCTGAAAGTTCCTGGGTTGGGTGGAGCAGCTGAAAGGAAGAAGAGGCAGCAGCATGGGACAAGATACTGCAACTCCTGCTTGCCACATTGTGGATTCTCTCCAGGCTTCTCTCCCAGACCATGAGCTGTTGTTCTCTCAATAAGAAGCAGCCAGATGATCACAGATGATAGGAAAAAACATCCTAAAATCTAAATGGAGATATGTAGTTTGCTGCAGTTGAGAGGTCATTGAGCTAACCATGCAGGCAGGGTAAGAGCTGCTTATTAATTATGTTTATTTCTACTGTATCTGAACATACAATTTTAACTTCTTAAATTGAGAAGATTCAATTATCCTAATTTATATTCTAACAGAACTGGCTTTCTGAGTGTTCAGGTCACTGGGGAACAGATACAGGTTGGGCAGACCCATCTCAGACCTTTAGTTGCCTTGGGTCACGTCACAGTTATGCACACTTGGTATGCTCTTCCGGCTGTTTATATCAAGTCCAAGCCAGTGCACTTCTCAGGAATGCACAGATGTTTCTCAAGATGCATGAATTCCATTACTAAAATGTCAGCTTTCTACTTGCTTGCATTTCAACTGCAGATCAGATAGGTCTTTCAGAATTATATTTCAAATACAATACAGAGAAAAAATTGTTACTTATATTTAATCTGTCAGGGATCTTGAGAAAGCTGCTCCAGCAAAACCATTAAGCAGATGCTGGACTGAAGCCTAAGACACAAAATACTTCTTTTTTCATATTTCCAAGAAACATCTGAATCCTGGCAGGGTCCAAACTTGGCAAAGTTATGAATCATGGAAAGAAAGAGATAGAAAAGCACAAGAACTATCACATAACCTATCATATGACTGATACTGCTGCCACCTCCAATACAAACACAAGAACAAGAGAAATCGTGCATATTCACGCAAGCTGTCTTACCCAAAGGATTTGCATACTTCAAGATGGATGAAAAATCTTTTTTCTGGACTTTTGGGAGGCTTTTGATATAGTTTTTTGCCTTAAAAGAAACATGGGTGTTTAATTAGAACTTCACTGCCTTTATAATGTAACATTAACTGTATGGTTAATAGGTAATTCAACAATGCTTTGATAGCACATTGTACAAATTAATGTGGGGGGGTCATAAACCCTGATTATATTCACCTTCTTGTTGAAAGGAACTTTGTTTTTTTTTTAATCAAGACTTAAAATTATGATTAAGAAATGAGAATGTAAAACTTTAATTATTAGTGCTCCATATTTAATATATTAGCTAGAATAAATATGTATGCATCATTTGAAAGAATGTCATAGTGAGTTTACAGGAACCTCTTACACAGTAGTTCATTAGTATTTAAATCATATACTTAGTCTAATGAATAATTTTACATTCTTTATAGTAGGGGCTTAAGGATTCTAGAAGGACACCCACATACGAATAGAAAAGACAGAGACACCTGCAAACAACTGAGTTTTCTGAATAGATTCATATTTTCCAATAAAAGTAGTAACACATCAGCTGAACTGCTTATATTGTATGCACTGGAAACTCGGAAGTATTTAAATATACAGATTTTTCAAGTGTTCTGATCATTTTCTGCCCCCCCCATCTCCAGTAGCTATGTGCAAAGCATTTCAAGGCAGAAAGGTGACATCAGGGGTCAATACATACTATCTCAGCCAGTCTAAGTACTGAGCATGGATTAAGTAAAATAAAGATGTGTTAAACCAACTGACAAAGCCAAATACTCACGTCTTGACTGTGCAGCTTTTGAACAAAATCTTGAGTTGGTGTACCTGTTACTTTCATTATTTCTGTGAGTTGGTCCAGATCTGATTACCAGAAATAAGGAACAAAGACTTTCACTGTAAGAAAACTAATCACCCTGCAAAAACTGTGTGTTTCTGCACTACTGGAGAATAAAGCAAAATTCACAATGCAGTGACTGGAAAACAACAAAAAAAGTAAACAATTCTTGCTGTCTTCTATTAATACTGTCCTCTAATAATGATCATAACTACTACTGCCAATGAAGTATCACTCGAGATTGAATGATGACTTAATCTTTGCTATTTTCTTAGTCCTCAGTAACAAAATGACAGGGCAAGATGTTTTCTGTAAATCTGAAACATTTTACGAGATGTTACTTACAGAACATTTTTTGGTAAAATCTCAAAAAGCAGGAAATGGACTAGCATGTGCATGTAAGCCCATACACTGCAGAAGAATCTTCTGTGCATATTCTGGAATTATTGAATCCGTTACTAAAAAATCAAAATGTACCTTTTGTATCATCACAGAACCTTTTACCTGATGATTTGAGATGTGATTCAAAGATCAGCTCTCTTTCTTTATCAAAAATAATCAATAATTTTTAATGTCAGATATGCAACAGTGGCACAGATATTAAGCAATCAATGAGAAAGGTGCAAGCCATTTTACTATTCATTTCAATTTATGCTCATTGGTTTTTGAACAGACCTACTGTATCACATCAGAACTTCTCATCATTTTCTTACATTAGTGTCATAAATTCACTGAAGGATACGATCATTTCCTTTGAACAGAGGCCTCCCTGTTATCATCTCAGCCATTATACAGCCCACAGACCAGATGTCAACTGGAAAAAAAGACTAACAGTCACATTAAATTGCCGAATACTTGTCCATTTAAATGTACATAAAGTTTAATTTAA
This sequence comes from Melopsittacus undulatus, assembly GCF_012275295.1. Taxonomy (NCBI): domain Eukaryota; kingdom Metazoa; phylum Chordata; class Aves; order Psittaciformes; family Psittaculidae; genus Melopsittacus; species Melopsittacus undulatus. The sequence goes on along the minus strand of NC_047531.1, from coordinate 21,579,237 downwards.
AACATAAAGTGTAAAATTTACTTTTATAGTCCATTAAAAATAAATTAATGCCTTGCCAGTTAAGATGAACAGTATAAGTGAAACTTCCAGCCTTTGAATGAGCAAACTGGAGATAATCTGATAATATGCTGAATCAGCTTCTCAGTAACAGGCAGATGGATGTGGGAAGTAAATTTTCAGTCTTTCAAAAACTTTCATGGTTACCCTAGCGTTATTTGAGTTCCCCCTGTCTGTCTGAGTCAGAATCAGCACATCTTTGCAGGAAGATGACAGTCAGTGCAGAACACAAGAACAGAGACCAGACTGTCACATCTGTATACATTTCTATCACTACTTTCCAACCACCTTGGCACTTTCGGTTACTTTCAGAAAATGTTCAAAATACCTCCAAACCCACAATCACCAAACAATTACCTGCAATTTATCTACAAGGAAATTCTGCATAATTAGACGGTCATTTCCACCTCCAGTTTCTCATTCATTTCAGAAAAAAAGACTTGCTTGTATATTGCCTGACTCAGTGAATGCTTTAGCTCTGGTATGGCTTTTCTGAAGAGATGCTGACCTGTTTGTGTATAATGCATCCAGTTGAGTATGACCTCTGGGGCTCTATACCACCTCGTGACCACGTAACCAGTCATCTCGCTGTCTGTGTGCCTTGCCAATCCAAAATCCAGAATCTGTAGTGGAAGCACAAAGAACAGCCTGATCAGACAGCTAGCAATCCATTTCATACAGAAGGTACAAGCATGTCAAAGAAAAGAATCAGAGCAATCTGTAAATATTAGTTTAATTTTGCATCATTTTATCACGCAAGTGTGTTGTTCTCATTTTGAAAAACAAGAAAGAAATAGCAAGGGGCTTTACAATTTTTTTCCAAGTTATATACTCCTATAGCAACACTAAAAGCTGCAAAACCAGTAAAGGAAACAATAAATTCTTCAATTATCATTTAGAAAGATAATGAACACGTTCAACACAAAAAGTTCCCTGGCCATGGAATCACCATCCTCCCATATTAGGGCTAAAAGAACAGCACCCATCTTAGATGGTAATCATTGCTCTCATATCTCAGGTGGCACAATCATTCAAGAGTGTGTCCAGCGATATTCTGAAGTAAGCAGGTATCATTATTTCTATTTTATGAATAACTCATACATGGGATAGCTTCCTATCGGTCACATTGAAAATCTGAAACAGCATAGAGAATTACCATTATTTAGTCCCACTGAGTCTTCTCCAACCTACTGCATCAACTATAGAGCAACCCTCTGTAAGGAATGCAAGGTCAGTGCAATTCTTTAAAGGATTATGCACAATTCATCTTATTTCTAAGATTCCCAGATATTTATTTCTAGATACAGCAATGCATACAGCAGCAAGATGAAAAACGGCCTTTTGTCAGATTCTACAAAATTTGAGTAATAATGCCAACCCACTGTATGGACCATTGAAAGATGGTGCCAAAAGATGTGATCAACAGCAAGAAAATCCCATTCCTGGTATGACAGTTTGTATTTATCAGGAAGTTCATGCTTCTACCAAGAAACAGGGGGCTTGGATAAATAAAGTCTATTCATGATAAGTCATTGTCTTCACACATAGTTGAGTATGTAGCTTTGCATGAACAGCCACAAGTTTCCATGTGTAGCAGGCTTCATATATATGTATTGAGAGGGCAGAGTTTTTACTAGGAGCACCTGTGCATTACTAAACCAAGAGTGATGGTTTTGTACTGCTCTCTGTAATTAGACATTTAAAAACATTTCAGGATAGTTTCCTCATTCTGTAGCACTAACAGAAAGGAAAATTACATTTTCATTCAAGATCAAGTGTATAAAATGTTATTGCTTATCTTTATTGCCATACTTGAGACATCATTTCTGTATTTCCCCCATAAGTGCTGATAACATACCAATTTAAAAACAGGAATAGGATGCAAAGGAAGATATTTTTATTCTTACTAATAAAATGTACTTGATTATGGCTGATTCTTTGGGTACTGAAGACTTATTGATTCAAAATATATACAATAGCAAAATACACTTTTACATACAGCTTTTAACTTTATGCTACATACACAGTACACGTTTCCTCAGGCTGGAAGAAACAAAGGAAGTTTTACTTAACAGGTCAAAAGCCACATAGAATCATAGAACCATAGAACAGTTAGGGTTGGAAAGGACCTTAAGATCATCAAGTTCCAACCCCCCTGCCATGGGCAGGGACACCTCACACTAAACCATATCACCCAAGGCTTCAACCAACCTGGTCTTGAACACTGCCAGGGATGGAGCATTCACAACCTCCCTGGGCAACCCATTCCAGTACCTCACCACCCTCACAGTAAAGAATTTCTTCTTTATATCCAGTCTAAACCTTTGCTGTTTGAAGTACCATCTATTCTGCCGCAGCCTTTTAGGCATTTCCCATACTAAGGCTTGTGACGCTTGGAGTTGGAAACAGCTAAAATACAATTTGGATCTGTCTTTTTGTAAAAGCAGAAAATGTCACTGAGATTTTTTGTGCACTATGTATTAATTTCAGGATTTCTTTTCATTTACATAGTCATAAGGCTCAGGAACAAGCGTACCCCATTAGTACTTAATGTGGTACCACTTCAGCAACAATCTTCACAGAAAACTATTATTTTCATACTCTAATATTCAAAATTTCAGCTGGAATTTCCAAAGCAATTTTCAGAGCAAGGTTGAAAATCCTTTTCATAATGCAGGAATTATACAAGAGAGAGCAAACTCCCTTAGCTCCTTAAGGATGAGCTCCCTTTCTACTCAGCAAACTTAATTTTCCTAACTTGCTTCAGTAACTGTAACAAAAATAACTTCTAACTTTGAGACTGCAGAAAGGGCAGTGGTTTCCCCCCTGCACCCTTCACTGTCACTTTCCTGATTCCTGTGTAGCAGTTGAGAGCTCTAGATGAGGGAGCCAGAAAGCTTGCTGTGAAAAATAAAACTGATTGTTTATTAATTAATTACCAATTCAAGCAGCTGTTCCAGCCTCATCACTGCTGGAGCTGATGCAAGGGAAGCTGCTGAGTGCACAGATATGGGGAAAAAGGCTTGCACTGTCCTTAGCAGCCAGTTAGCATGGTCCTATGCCCATGTGTAAGCTGACTTAAAAAGCATGATCATATCCTGCCTTTTACACCTGAACGCATGCATGTGGGGAAGCCAGTTCAACTCCTTCAGAGAAAGAGAGATCCCAGTTAAAGCCTTGGAGTGGGGTTTTTTTTGTGCATACTTCTTAACATACTACAGTTGGCTTTCTCTTTATAGATAGGAGCTGTCTTTTGACAAACAGTATTTCCTAGTTTTAGTCTGCACTTTTCTTCTGCATATGCTATCAGAGCTCACTGTACAACCAGGGACACAATAACCTCACTCTGAGAGTCGAAAGAAACAAAACCAAAAAGTCAGCGCTACATTTTCTCCTTGTTGTTTCCCAAAATTACGTTTTGATATAGAATTATTTGTCTTAGTTTTTCTAAAAGCTTAAAAATGTCCAAGGTAACAAAAAATAACTTGTGCTAAATAAGGAGGCTGATCATGTTATGGAAGAATGTCTCAGACCTGGGCTGCATCTCAAAATGTAATTGCACAGCTGGGGAGGGGGGTGGGAAAGAGAAACACGTACAACTGTTTTTAATAGATTCTCTTTTTTACCTTACCAACCACTCACCGTTTTGTCACCTACAAGCCAGGAAAAGGCAATGGATTTCTATGCCAGATAAGGAAAGTTTGAAGTAACAGGATCCTGAACATTCAGGTCAGTTTCCAAAGAGCAAAAACTTGTATTATACATAATATATACATTACATATATATCTGTATGTATGTGTATGTATGCATGTATGTATACATACACACACATTCATAATTGAACTACTCCCATAAAGTCTTATGCCTCTTTTAGGGAGGAGCCCTTGGTCATAAGATCTAAATGTATTTACATATCAGGATACAAAACTCCCCATTCAAATTTACTGCTGTTTTGTGAGAATGTATAGGTCAGTCATCCAAGCACATGACAGAAGCCATAGAATCATAGAATCATAGAATAGTTATGATTGGAAAGGAACTCAAGATCATCTAGTTCCAACCCCCCTGCCATGGGCAGGGACACCTCACACTAAACCATATCACCCAAGGCTTCAACAAACCTGGTCTTGAACACTGCCAGGGATGGAGCATTCACAACCTCCCTGGGCAACCCATTCCAGTACCTCACCACCCTAACAGTAAAGAATTTCTTCCTTATATCCAATCTAAACTTCCCCTGTTTAAGTTTGAACCCATTACCCCTTGTCCTATCACTACAGTCCCTAATGAATAGTCCCCCTCTGGCATCCTTGTAGGCCCCCTTCAGATACTGGAAGACTGCTATGAGGTCTCCACGCAGCCTTCTCTTCTCCAGGCTGAACAGCCCCAACTTTCTCAGCCTGTCTTCATACAGGAGGTGCTCCAGCCCCCTGATCATCCTCGTGGCCCTCCTCTGGACTTGTTCTAACAGTTCCATGTCCTTTTTATGTTGAGGACACCAGAACTGCACACAATACTCCAAGTGACGTCTCACGAGAGCAGAGTAGAGGGGCACGATCACCTCCTTTGACCTGCTGGTCACGCTCCTCTTGATGCAGCCCAGGATACGGTTGGCTTTCTGGGCTGTGAGTGCACACTGAAGCTGGCTCATGTTCATTTTCTCATTGACTAACACCTCCAAGTCCTACTCCACAGGACTACCATGAATTTCCTTTTTGCCCAACCTGTAGCTGTGCCTGGGATTGCTCCCACCCAGGTGTAGGACCTTGCACTTGGCATGGTTAAACTTCATGAGGTTGGCATCAGCCCACCTCACAAGTGTGTCAAGCTCCCTCTGAATGGCATTCCTTCCCTCTAGCGTATCAACAGAACCACACAGCTTGGTGTCATCGGCAAACTTGCTGAGGGCACACTCAATTCCATTGTCCATATCAGCGACAAAGATATTAAACAAGACTGGTCCCAACACCGATGCCTGAGGGACACCACTTGGTACTGGTCCCCAGCCAGACACTGAACCGTTGACCACAACTCTTTGAGTGTGACCATCCAGCCAGTTCTTCATCCACCAAGTGGTCCACCTATCAAATTGATGTCTCTCCAATTTAGAGACAAGGATGTTGTGTGGGACAGTGTTGAACCCTTTGCACAAGTCCAGGTAGATGACGTCAACTGCTCCACCCCTGTCCATCACTTCTGTAGCCCCGTCATAGAAGTCCACCAAATTGGTCAGGCAAAATAGCCTGATTTTGTAATTCACTGAAGAACCCTGCCTAGCCTTTCAGATTGCTAGAGCTAAGGGAAGACAGGTGAGAAAAATAAATTATAAAGACGAATAAAAAATTAAAATACAAGACTATCATTAACTGGAGACTGGAAGCAGTCTGCGGCTACTGTGTCTGAACTCAAGAGAATATATTCCCAAAATAAACAGTGTTGAGCACTACATAATTCTGCTTCATAATAAATAATTGACTTTTTTAATAACAAAGTCATTTCACACAGCCAAATAGATGCATTTTTGCTAGCTCAGGGTACACTGCATAATGATTTCTGAAGTACAAATATTATCGACTCTCACGGGCTTTGGAAGATTTCCAATACATTTAAGAAAGTGCAATCAGAGCTGGCCAGATTCAGTATTTTAGTTCAGTGATTAAGAAGGATGCTTGAGATGACAAATGTTGTGCAAGAGGAGAATTACCACTCAGACACTACGGAGAACACTTCCAAGGAAGTGACAACACCTGAACTTGAGGACTGACAACTTTCCACAAGGGGTGCTACAGCCCTGGTCTCTAAGGGTGCATGCCAGCTAAACCCAGCTTCAGTACTGGGAAGGGGGGCAGGTGTGCACTATCCTCCTACCCATCTCTGGAGGGGAGCCCAGGACACACTGATACTTGTCCCACTCCGGAGGGGCAGCAACCAGGTAATACAAAAAATGACATCAAATGTACCTGTCTTGCAGTGTAGTGGCAGATACCGCCATTAGCTGAACTACAGGAGGCTGAATTAAGAATTTTTCACTTTAATGACTCTTTTCTCACTACTTCAATTATGAACAAAAATGAAGCAGAACTGATACATTCTATGATTCCTGCTATGAAATACACTACTGTCTACACACACCTGATACTACTATTAGCAGTAACAGTGCAGAAGCAATCACTTTTAAAGAAACAAGATGTTCTTATTTGTGGTGAGCATTATGTGATTCGTCTCATGCTTCTCTGAAGAGATTAGCTGCAACATATCATAAAAAGAAGTCACCAATACAGCTCTTATCTGACTGTAACCATAATATATTTTTTTTCTTTAAAAGTATTTTTAGATGTATGACGGCATAAAAACACAGCAGTACTCATTGCAACATACACATCACACAGGAAAAGGGGGACTGTCACACACATGCCCTTGTTGTGGGCACACAGCTGTGGCAAGGACTGCTCCATCAACTCCAAACCCACAGAAGCAGTTTCAGTTCTTACACTTCCCTTCACCCAGCTGGAGGGAGCAAAGTCAGCAACTGCTCCACTGATGCCATGACTGTAATAACCCACAGCACTGACTTCCTCACCTGAAATCAGCTACATCTTGGAGTCAAACCCCGTCTCTCCCCTGTTAACATTGGGTACCACCTTTCCACAGTGTCCTATCTGGACTGGACATTTTTAGCTGAAACATCCCAGGCAAGATTTCTAGTTTGAGGTGCAGCTATTTCTTGTGCTTGGCTCCATAATGCTCACAGAAATTGATTACTGCCTCTGCCATTCATAGGAAATGCACATTTATGTCAGTCAAGGACATCCAGATAGGAGGTGAAGAGATTTGCACTGTTCAGGGCTTTATATCTTAAATAAATATTTCATTATTCTTGTGGTGAGTGAAGTCAAACACATGGGAAAATACTTCTAAGGAGCAGCTGCTTGTAATTTTTTTCCTCTTCCTTTTCATTTTCCACCATTCTCCTATTTCTTCATGACCCCTCACAGCCCATGGGCTGAAAGCTTGGCCCTCCACTGAAACCAGCCAGCACATCTGCAGCTGTTGCACCAGTTGTCTTCTGTGGTGTATTTCTAAATGCATCTGACTGCTTTTTCAAATAAGCATATCCTACCTTCAATTCACAGTCTTCATTTACTGCCAGGTTTCCAGGCTTCAGATCCTGTAATCAGATTTGAAATGGATGTTACTTATTGATTTCACAACAAGTCGAATGAGGGGCTCATCCTTTCCTTCTTTCTTTCATTTAGGTTTAATGGCTTTCATACAACTACTTAGAACAGCAACAGGTAAAATAATGTCATAAATCTAAACGAGAACATTAAATATAAAAAATAACAGAAACAAAGACACAAACTTGCTTATGTTTTTTTTTCCAGTATGGGTCCCCCCACCCCCCAACAAATCAACTTTTTTTTCTGCTAGAAGTCAGGAAAATAGTTGCCAGTGAAGGAACTCACTCATCTTACTGCAAATGGGGTTTGGACATAAGTTGGTGGTATTTTATACTGACACCAAAAAGGATTCACATAAACATTTCTGCACTGTACATATTGCATATCAAAATACACTTTACAAAGGTTCCATACTCTGATAGACTTAGAAGAAGTACTGAAGGAATCAAACAAGATTCTACTTAAAAGCCTCTGTTCCCTTCTGTGGGAAAATCGATTTCCTGACAAAGGCAATTGAATGGAGACTTCAACATGGGAAAAGAATTCCCTTAAGCCTCTTTAGCTACTGCAGAAACTCCTAAAGATCTTCAGAAGTTGTACTTCTAAGTTTAGCAGCAAAGGGAAGTGTCCTGGGAGCAACTAAGATTTTGCAATCTCAATGACTTTTAGACATTCAGTTATAGAGAAAGAAAGAAAGAAAAAAATCAGAAACCAACTTTCCCTCAGCTTTTTCAAACCTTTGACACACTTTGGCACAAGACATTTAAAAGAATCTTCTTTCTGAACTTTTTAACAGGAACCCACCTGTCTTAGATGAAGATGTTTTAAGATTGGAGGGGCCTTGGAGAGAAGCAAATTGGTACAAAGAAATGTTATGAAATCAAGAAACTGAAGAGCCAACAAGAGGGAGCTTAGAAAAGGTCTCAGCAACTGTAAATTCAGACCATAGAATCATAGAATAGTTAGGACTGGAAAGGATCTCAAGATCATCTAGTTCCAAACCCCCTGCCATGGGCACCATGATCACAGCAGTTGTAGAACCAAGAATATCAACTTATTACATTATTTTGGCAGTTTGCGTAGCTTCCATGTCCAGCTTAAAGTGCCCATCTTTAGATGCTGTGCACTTTCTGTGCTGCTCCTGGTATCTTACTACAGAAGGTCAGTTTCTACTGCTGTGATACAGTTTTGGGGGAAGTTATGCTGCTTAGAACCAGGAGGGAATCATTCAGAAGTTCTTATTCACAGTACCAAAGTGACTTTAAGTGGACTTTCTATGTTCTCACCCCCTACCTTTAAGATTAACATAATTTTTAAACAACATTTATATATTGTTTTTAAAAGTTTAATCTTAATTAAAAAAAAAAGCACTTAACCATCTTAGCTTAGACACTATTTATTCTTGTGGGGACAATGCAGCTTCAGAAGGTAATTTAAGGAAGCCAAATCTAAACTGCATTCAGTGCAACTTGAGTGCTCAGATTAAACTGATGCAACCATACCACCTTTTGTTCCTATTGAAGAAGAAACCAAAGGCATCATCAAAACCAGACACTATAAACAGAGTTTCAGGCACATGTATGAGCATGCTTATATACAAACACCTCCCACATTATCAAAACATAAACATCTTTTATATTGTTTCCACTTACCCTGTGAATTATGCCCGACGAGTGAATATACTGTAAAAAGAGAAAGTATATTTTAGTTACTGAGGTCCTGACTTAAAGAAGTTGCCTGAGGTAGGGAGAAAGTACTCTTTCATGGTGCTAAAGTAATTAAATTAGAAAAGATTTATTTATTGCACAAAAGACCTTTTTAGCTGCATTTTTAACACTCAGATAATTAAGCTAGCACTTTGCCCTTCCCCTCCCCCAATAAAAAGAAACCACTAAATCAGTTTGGATACTGCAACAGATCATACTTTCTTTTTTAATTCTTTCTATAATTCTAATTCTTCCCATACACAGAATTGTATATTCAGTTAATTTTTGGCATTGCTATATATATGTATCAAAATAAATCCTACTATTTTATATGCCAGAAATGCTCTCTTGCAACAGATGGCTCTGGTGTGCCACGATAGTGTAGTTTCACATGTTCCAGCAGCGCTAAGTTTTAAGAGCTCATTTAAGACCAGGAGGAAGGCCAGTCAAGGTCTTCGCTAAGAAGTCTTGCTACATGTTTCAATAGTTCCTCAATGAAACATATAGAGGGCATTTTGCAAGACATTCTCTTTTACCTGAATATTTTCATCACCCCAGTAATCTATATAAGGGCTCACAAAAGTCAAACCAAGTTTTTAAAGCAGCAACTGAACAGAAATTAAATCTCTGATATTTACTTTTTCCTCTTTTACACCTGATGCAGCACTCCAGATTTGGTCTCATAGGTTCTGAAATGTGGTGGAAAAAGAACATTCCCTCCCCTAACCCCGTGCCTACAACTTCACCAATCCAGCCCAGACTGTGGTAGGGCTCCGCTGCTGCACTGATGACTGCTGTGCCCAAGTCCCTGCAGGTCTTGGCACTTGCGGTAGACCAGTTCCTGCTACACACTACTTGCAGATTGGGCAAGGCTTAACGTCACCCTAGGAAATGCCAAAGTGCCTGACAGGATTTCCTGGGGCAGACACTAGGGCTGAAGGCGTGGGGCTGTTCCCCAGAACGTTGGCTGTAAAACTGCTATGGCAAATGAAGAACTACAAAATGTATCTGTCATGGATGTGTATGAAGTGGATTGGGACAGGAGGAACTGGATGCAGAAAGAGGAAGTTTGTAATTTGTATTCAGAGACCAGAGAGGATATATATGGGGATTTTGGGGGTTTTGGTTTGCTGTTTGTTTGGGTTTTTTTAAGAAATGTATCTGTAAGTAGTTAGACTGCCAGTAAAGAAGATTGTGTCTTCTGCCAGTAGCCATCTTGATCAAGGATATCACAATCACTTGCATTCAAAATCATTTCAATGCCTTCTTACTGAAGCCTCTCGATTTTCCAGAGCAGGTGCTTAAAATATCCTATAGGCTATTTTTGCCGGTATGACTGTACACAGTAAAGAAGTAACTGGCAGACAGAGGAATCTTTGCACCTAAGAATGTGGCATGTAGAAACAGGACTTAGAAGGACTGCACCCTTTGGGTTTTAGTTAATCTCACCTGTCTAGGGGAAAGAGTGTGGTTTCACTGGCATTCTCACCCCACTGAAGGTTTTGTGAGTGTTCACAGCACCAAAATGATGTTAACACTTTGGGGAGCATGCCTGTATTTTCTAAACCCTCCTCTTAATACAACACTATTGAGATTACACGAAGTAGCACTTATTCCTGGTGCTAATATACACAACAGCCCATCTGTTAGCTGAAGTACTGGTGCTGTGCTGCTGTGTTTCTTTAAAAATAACAGTATTTCTTTAACTGCATTCTATTGTCTCCTGGCAGGTAACAGCACTGGAACTATGCCAGTCTCTGTTCAGAAAACTTTCCATTCCAGTTCAATAACCTTCTGAAATGGGATCCTCCTCTTATAATTCTCCTCATTAAATCATCCATTTATTGTCATTTTTTTCACTCTTAACACGTCAAAACCATCCAGGCCAGTGCCTCACAGTATGTGACTACCACTTCACCTGAACAACATTTGATTCAAGAACCCAGTTAATGTGAGCAAAGTGCCTCAAGCACAGGAGCTCTGTGAATTATTCTAAAGACAATTTTTGGTAGCATGGATAAATCCTTGAAGGCAAGCTTCAGATTGTGCTAGGAAATTATCCAACAGTTGTCTAAATTCTAAGCATTCTTGTCTGCATATGCAATCTCTGCACAAAATAAAATAAACTAATAGAAAAGGAATTAGAAGAGACTCAGGAGAAAGCATTCCAGGCAGCATGCAAAATGAAAATGGTGAGTGACTTGGCAGGGAAGGAAAAGCCAAAGAGGAAATGTGTGAGAGCAGGAAGAGAAAGCAGAGAAGCAAGAACAAACATAAATATGAACCAAAAAAAGCAAACAAGAGATTTTAAAAGGGGAGAACTCAAGCAGGTAAATATCACCCTGAGTGTAGCAAAAGAAGCTTGAGCAGGTGTCTGTATGGCCCAAGAGCTATCTATCCATTCTCAAATAGTGAACACATAAGAAAACAGTGCTGCTACCCACCTCCCCAACCTCCACCAACATGAACCTGACTGGAAGTCCTGCAGAAGAGAGACCCAAGACTGAAAGCAGTGGAAGCTCCAGACCTTTCCACCCACATAGAAACATTTCTGCTCAGCTTGCCTTCTGTACTCTTTGACAATACACAGCTTTTATGTCAAACAAACAAAATGATGAAAGCCCTTCCAAGCAGCAAACTCATACTTAAACAAATTTAATACCAGACTAAGGCTTGGCTAGGAAACAGACAAAGCAGAGGCACCTCACTGTTTTTAAGGGGTGTCAAGTCACACTGGTTTTCCCTATCACAGATGAAGTTAAATTCTGATAAATTACAAGGCTCAACAAAAAAATGAGCCTCACCCAGGCTGGATGGGGCTTTGAGCAACCTGGTCTAGCAGGAGGTATCCCTGCCCAGGGCAGGGGGTTGGAACTGGATGATCTTTAAGGCCCCTTCCAACCCAAACCATACACTTTACACAAAGGACAAATGCCTATCGCAGGTAACATTGTTAACACCCCACCCCCAGCCCAACGGAATGCATCAAAGTTAAAAGGTGGAAGAAAAAAAGAGAGGTTAAGCTTGGGAAGTAGAAAGTTTTACAGCACAAGTCTACAGAACCTCCTTCCCAGGCACTCCAAGTATTTTTCCCTTACAATGCCCCAACAGAGTGCTACCTATGAGCATGCTTGGTTCCCCCTGCCCTCACAGAAAGGCAATCTAAGTAAACACAGATGCACTTTAATCCAGACACAGCAGACTTCGGAAAGTACAGGATTTTCATGCAAAACCTGGCAGAGTTTCTTTAACAGCTAACTTCCTGGTAGCTGGAAAAGGACAAATTACTGAGCCCTTTTGTTTTCCCCCTGCAGGTTAGCAATACTGCTTTCAGCTTAACTCACCTCCTAGCACAGACAGTGCCGCAAGAATGTCCCTGAAGCACTGAACCATTCTCGTTTCTTAAAGATATTTCCAACTAGGTGCATTGTTGTGGCTGGATGAATTGGTTCAAGAAGAATTCAAACTTTAATGGAACAGATACATTAAAGACTCTTTTCATGTTTGCTCTGCAATAGGTAATGACAAAACAAGTCTAGTAGCTGAATAATGTCTTATTTTCTGCTGGTAGCTTTGAGGTAAGTACAGTTACACTCTCCAAAATGAGGGGAGAGAAACAAAATATTGAGGAGAACTACTCCTTACAGAAGATGTAACAGGGTTAGAGACCAGAGGTACCAATTAACTAAGACTATCCCAGCATCCCTGCTGATTGCCTTGTCACTGGAATAAGAGCTGCTTTAATTTTTAGAAGACCCTGGCAATAGCAGGGAACATCAGGAACTTCCTGCTCTTTTCTTCTGCGGTGGGTTTGCCGTGGCTGGTCAGCCCACCAAGGCTGACAGGTGCCCACTCAGTTACTCTCTCATTCACCTTTCTCAGCAGGGAGGGGTTAGAAAATACAATGGAAAAGCTTGTGGGTTGATATCAGAACAAGGAAATCACTCACCAGTTACCAGCATGGGCAGAACAGATGTGACTTGGAGAAGATTAATTCATTGCCAATTAATAACAGAACAGAATAGTTCAAAACCAAAACTAAACCCACCTTTCCCTTCCACTCTCTTCCTCCCAGGCTCCATTTCACTCCTGTCTCTCCTACCTCTTCCCCCTGAGCAGTGCAGAGGGACAGGGAATAGGGAATGTGGTCAGTTCATTACACATTGTCTCCACTATTCTTTCCTCCTCATGCTCTTTTCCTGCTCCAGCATGGGGTTCTTCCCACAGGAGACAGTTCTACATTAATTACTCCAGCCTGCCATGGGGTGCAGTCCTTCAGGAGCAGACTGCTCCAGCATGGATCCCATAGGACACGGGTCATGCCACAAAACCTGCCAGCAGTCTGTTTCAATGCTGGCTGTCCATGAGCACATCCCTGTGCTTCAGCATGGGTTCCTACATGGGCTACAGGTGGATATCTGCTCCGACATGGTCCTCCTCTGACATGGGTTGCAGGGGGACAATCCGTGCCACCAGTCTTCTTCATGGGCTGCAGGGGAATCTCTGTTCCAGCACCGGAAGCACCTCCTCCTTCCTCACTGACCTTGGTGCCTGCAGGGCTGTGTCTCTCACGTTTTCTCACTCCTCTCTCACAGCTGCTGCACAGCAGTTTTTACCACTCCTTAAACCTGTTATCACAAGGGTGCCATGAACACTGCTGGTGGGCTCAGCTTTGGCCACTGGCAGATCCACTCTGGATCCAGCTGGGACTGGCTCTGCCTGACAGAGAGTCAGGTCCTGGTGTTTTCTCACAGAAGCCACCCCTGCAGCCCCCACTACCAAACCTGCCACACAAAGCCAACACATCCTCTTTAATTCCTGCTCTGTCTTCTTCAGATGTAGGTCAAGCATGCACGTCTGCTCTGCTTGCCCTCCACATCTACTGATCCAACAGACTTCAGTGAACCTTTGGGACTCACAAACACCACTCTTGGTCTCTGAGATAATCAAGGCCACTGGGACCAAAATATGTTTCTAAGCCATTTCACTGAAATGAAATTCATTATTCATCCTTTCCACTACACTCAACTTGAACTATTTTTCTACAGCTCATATATTGCTTGCATCTAAAATCAGCTCAAATGATGTTTTAAATCTCTGGTGAATAACACACCTCTCCTAGAAACCTGTTTCCCAGACAGTTACCTGCAACTAAACAGGCCACTCTATTTATGTTGTCCTTGAGAAAACACTTATTAGGACATGGGTTTGTAATTAGGGAACTATAAAACTGAAATCGTAATTCCAGATTTAAAGCCCAAAGGCAAATTCCCTACAGTTTAAATAAAGCCAATTTCCCCAAACCTGGCTTTAGTTTCTGCAGTTGTAAAATGGGAATTACGGCATTTAAATGCACAATTGTAGCATAAAAAGAATAATTACTTAGCATATGTAAAGGGCTATGTGAATTAATGTCTACTAAATGAAGAACACAAAATCTGAGATAAGGTCAAAGACAAATTAATAATGCAGGACTCAACAGCAAAGTATATTTACTGAGACTTGTGAAGGGAGTAAAACAACTTACTTGACCTTCTGCATCTATTAAGTACTGAGAGACAAAGGAGTCTTGTGTATGCTTTTCCTGATGTTTTTGTCTAGGAACAGCATGCTGTCCTATGGTATTATTTATTTTTAATAGTGTTTAGCAATGCAAATATAGATTTGGAAGATCATCCTGATGGGATGTGCTAGACCTTCCTGTATCAAAACCAGCTCTGTATCTCCACTGCAAGAGCACGTCCCTCTGCAAACCACCTTCCAGTACAGTGACTCCACTTATCCCTGCATGAGTGCAGAGGAAAGTCTTCCCATACTTTGTATGTTGCAGGCACAGGACTGTAAAACCAAAACTGTATGGTGCAAGCAGCCAAGGAATGACATTCAGCTCCAGACAGTGCCATTCCATGGCCTCGTTACAACGCATGTTTCCAGAGCAGCAAAGGGAATTAAACAGCCATCACTATAGAGAGCCTGGCTGAAGACTGCAGAGCTAGATCAACGTTCTTCTCTTGGAACAGTGTCACCAAAATAAAAATGTAATAAAGTAGCAGTAGCCTTTTTATGATGAACAGTTGTGTACACCCAAAACACAAACACTGTAAACCACAAAGCACTGTAGTGCCAATCTAGACTGAGAAGCATTTTCATATCACATTAATATAGGTTGTACATGGACAGGGAGCGCTTAAAGAGTATCTTCTTTTTCTGTTGTAAGTTATGAACTTCAATAAATCACAATCTATCTTTTAAAACCCAAGCAGAGGAAAAAAGTAGTAGCAATAATAAACAGCAGAAAAATGAGAAAGAAAACCATACAAAGTATATGACAGCTTATGCATTTAGAATCATCTTTGTGCGGCTCAGTAACATTCAAATCTATGTTGTTTTGCTGTAGCTGTTGGGACTGCACTCTGTATGTGCACAGACATGTACCACACTTAGAGCAAGTTAGGTGCAGATGTCTTGTGTAACAGTGTGTCAGATCAGTATTGGTAAGCCACGGAAACATTTTCAAATTACAGAAATCTGAAGCTGATGACATAGGTGAGGGATCAAGCCAAGGGGAATCCTGCCTCTGAAGTCAGCAGCGGTTTCATTTGTACTCTCTACACTTTCCAACCAGCCACAGTAAGAGGTATGGCAAAGCACTACCACAACCAACTGCTGGGGAAGAAGGCAACTAAAAATCACAGCAGGCACTTTCTGGTGTACTCAAATACAGAAACCAAGGCCATCCTGGATCAATGTACAGTAGAGATCTTGAACAAATAGCTTTTATTTTTACTTAAAAAAGACACAGACAAAAACATAATACAACACCTCCCCTCCCTCCATAACATTTATTGCCACTAAACAACTGCTGTGTCATTCTTGTCACTGCTTTTACTATGCCAGGCAAGATAAAGTTTATCCTGCTACCAAAGGATAAGTGTTTCTAGCTCTCCATAAAGATTTACTAGGAGAAAAAGATTGTGAAATCAAAATAATAGTAGAAGCAACAAACCTTTAAGCCTTTCAACATCTGATATACCAGGAACTGGATTCGGTCTTCAGTTAGTTTCTCATGCTTCATTATCTTACTCAAGTCTGTTCCCATAAATGGCATGACAAGGTAGCTTAAAAAAAAACAAAACCAGACTTACATTAATTTGTCAAATAAACTGTAACATAATTGTATGTTATAGTTCAGTGACAATATTAAATTACAGATCATTCTGTTTACCAAACAATTCCATCATCGCCCTGCCCTCCAGTTTTCTGTTTCTACCTATTTTGGTTCAAAGCAATATCTAAACATTAAGCACTGCAGAGAACACAATGAGAAGCACAAATGAGACAACATTTTTACATAAGCACAATTTGCTAAGTTTATAAATTGATGACTTAAAATCTCTTGCAGTCAAATGTGGGTGGGTGGAGAAACAAAGCATAAGAGAGGAAAAACTCACTTTTGTCTGAGTTTTAAAACCCAAACTTTAGCAATAACTTATGAGCACCACACTGGAACAGGACAACAATGGGATCAAACACTTTGGGCTCACTTTAAACACTTTGTCTACTACTTGAAACTTCACAAGCTTATTTTTATTATTAAAAATGTATTTAGAATCCACAGCTGGAGTCCTCAAATAATCTGAAAAGGTTAGGCACCCACCCGATTAACAAATTACTTCAACTGGAACAGCATGCCTAATGCATCTAAGTTCTTTGCAATTTCTAGTTAAAACCCAAAATTCTTACAAAATGAGGACCAGCAGCCTCTTCTGGCACATCATGTATCATACAAGCATGGATAATGTAAAGAATAGAGATGAAGGGGATGAAAAGCAGTGGGTAGAGTAGAACTCGAATTGGTAAAGATTTATGCATTTCTGACTTTGTACACCATTTCAATCAGCAACATCTAAAACTGAAGGAAGCTCAACACAAACATGAGCACGGAAGGGACTGTTTCTTCATAGATAGGACTTTGAGTTTAATCTTCATTAACACTGGCTGTTAGAATAGAGGAGCAGGGGAGCAGAGCGGACAGTTGAGTAGGAGCATGCTCCCCTCCAGGAAGGAGGGCTACAGGTCAGCTAAGAAACCCCAGGTGTTAGACAAGATCAGCCTTAATGACTGGCTCTGGTGAAACCACCCACTATGCTTCTGCTGCTTCTAGTCATAAATCCACTTGAACTTGATATTTATATAGCAGGCCACAGACAACATCTCACGACTAGTCAGCAAAAAGAAAGTCTCCCTTAAATGACCCTTTTGTGGTCATTTCACAAAAACGGTTTCTCTACTTTTGTTTTAAATGTACACACCTCTACCTCTGCTCACCAGTATCAGCTTGCCCAAAGTCTTGAAAGCAAATTCTGCCACAGGCTCACCTGTTGCAGTTTCAGATATAAAAGTGTCCATCCTATTTGACTTGCACTTCCAAAACTCAAAAGGTTATTTTAGAGTTCCATTTAAAACAGTGCTCAAAGATAGATGTGTATTCTATTACATATGCTACATAAAAGGCTAGCACAATAGGCAATATGAACAACAACCTTTTTGGCTCAATGATCATTTGGCCCAAAGGATCAATATGAACACATGCCCCCTGTTTTCTGTCCTTCATTTTCCAGTCAGATAGCTTTCTTTGTTAACATATAAATATGCAAAGTCAGTTCTGAAACACAGCTACATTAGATGAAATCCAGAACAGTTCTATGAATGTAACATGAAATCTACATTAAGCCCAACAGGACTTGTAGCCACTGTTTCTCTAGTGACTCTAATGCACAAGAATTGTAGTGAGATCCATAAGCAAAGCAGCAGACATGCTAAGTATCTGAGATGCTGCCAAAAGGTCAGGTACTTGGCTGGTGCTAGAAACAGTCTATATCATGTACTGTTTGGACCACTGGACTGGGAAACCAGTCAAGGGAGTACAACAGATCACAGCACAGATAATCACAAAAAAAATCAGCAGCATCAGCAGTTTTGAATTAATCCTAGCATTAGAATGGATCACACAGACATGTCATGCAGCAGGCATCATTTTCAGCCTACTTGTTTTGCTTAAGAATTATCCTATCATTTGGACAACCTGGGTCTTCAGGTGACAAATCAATACTTGAAAAGTGAATTAGGAAATCCAATAAACTTTCACTTATTAAGGCCTGAAAGAAGTACACATCTTACAGATAAAAATCCAGCAACCCTTCCTCCCATAAAAACAATGCTGCCCTCCGTCAAACACAAACATCTCAGAACTTACAAGTCGTTAAACTTCTCCAGTGTTACATCTGGTGTGAACACATCTAATATTCCAATGACCTAAAAATAAGAGAAAAAAAAAGAAGCCCAACATGGATTAATACTGATTTAACACAAACAATCCTGAACTGCATAATAAGTGAAAAAATATAATCAAAACCATTTATATCGTGAAGCATTATCTACGGGCATAAATATGGCGGAACGTATACCTAAAGCAGTGCCTAGCAACACCAGGATCTGTTATGTGTTTAATTTTATAACTCTGAGGGCTGTTGACCCTGTGATAAAAAACATAATAAATATGTGTTTACTTGAATGGGAAGTTCAGAGGCTGACAGTCTTATGTAAGAGAGAGCATCTTTTAACTTTAACCACTGAAGTGTCAAAAATGAACCAGACAAATCAGTTCATAACCCGAAGCAGTCATAAGTGCTAGTCACCTACCTGGTGATGTAATCCCTACTGCACATATTCTTAGCCTTTCCAAATCCAGGGCAAACTGCTGCAGTTAGCTTGGGTATTATCATAATGTCATAATGATGAACAAGACAGAAAAACTAATAAAGATGAAGACAGAAAATTACAACTCTATTTCTTTGTAGCCATAATTATATTTGAAAAAAATCACTAATAATATTTACCCAAGGACTGTTAAATGAAACTAATTAAGAAGAATACTATAACTGCCATAAAACAATAATTAAACCCACAGAGAATGTGGTTATTATTTGAAATAATACTTTCAGTACTAATATAATAGCAATAAATTATTTTCTTAGTTTTTTGCATGACAGTCTTACAATAAGGTTTTCCATTTCTATGTGGAGTCAGGGAGAGAAAGGGAGAAGAGCAGGATTAGGAAGATGTATGTGACAACAACAGAGCATAATGCAGCTCTATGAACACTTCCCAAGGCAGCATGTGTACACACACAAAGCATACACAGCCAGAAAAGACGTGCTCTCCTCAGATTTCAGTATTAAAATGAGAGAGGTTAATGTTTTAGCAGCAATCTTATCCAATATGCATTTCTTTCCCTATTGAGGCCCACTTTTTCAGAAGTCCTGCTTGGTTCCCCTCACGGAGGTATTTCCATGCCTTCATTTACCTTAGCAGGAAACATACAAAAATAAACCCCATCAGGTCTGAGTTTAACAGCGAAAGCCACAGGGACACCACAGTAAAAGAAGGGATACAAAAGAGGATGACAACAGCGTGACCACTGCACTACATCCATCTGTGCACCAAGGCATTATTAGGCACTCATAGTGAAACACAGAGGCACAAAGAACACACTTCCATAAAGAACATACCAGCCCCACCACACTCTTAATGAAGTTCACTGACACTTTACTGCTTCACCATGCAAGTAAACAGTTACTTAACACTGCCTGATATACAGCATACATTACTTCTGAGGTAAGGCTGCAAACTCATGGAGACAAGCTCATCATTGCTGTGAAACCTCCGTAGTGAACGATACCACTGAGACCAATGCCCAGCTTCCACTGAAGGGAATTTTAAATAATGAACCAGAAAACTCTGTTAATATGCCAAGGGTCGTAAAATTCTTCTTTTCTTGCTTTACAAAGCAAGCTTTCTAAAAATCCTGAAATCTGTTTTACTGCCCGAAAATGGGAAGACATACTAATAGTTAATCAATTTTAAAATGAAAGTGAGGGACCCATTTCCTCTTCCTCAGTAATCTTTATTTAAAAGCTGTGGTTTGGGATGATTTTCCTGTACGGGAACAGAGTAATGAGTATTTCCATTTAGGTCAGGGGTTTCTGCAAATACATTAAGCACAAGGAGGTACAGGATAAAATAAATCCCTTAAGGAAGATACAACTCCAGATACTTCTTCAGGAAAAGAACTGGACAAAGTTATCATGGAAAATCCTGTGTCTGTCTAAAATGTTCTCAATTAAATACAGTATTTGGAAAACCCCCTTTGTGATACTTAATGTCCCAGCACAAAAGTAAGCCACAACAAAACAACTGCAAGAATAATTTCTTTTTCATAGTGTGGCCTATATGAAATGTAATGGAAGTATCTGCGAAGCCATCTGTAGATCTATTTCTGGTGTTCATTCATCAGAGACGGTAGTGCAGCCAAGGAATGAACCCAGTGTATTCTGTGATGGCAATGAAAAGCATCTGTGGAAACCAGTGGGAACACTGCCCTTTCAGGGTCTCATTTTTTCCCTCATTAACTCTGCCAAAAGGCAATTTCTCAAATGAATGAGCCCACAAATGATACACAGAAAACAACCTGGACTTTGCTCCCTCCTCACTTCTCAAGGAGAGAGTGTAATACTGTGTCTCTCCCATCTTCCTGCAAAGCAAAACCACAGTAATTCCAAAACTAGCCATATACTGATCTAACTTGCTTTCCACAGGTATGGTTTTACTCAACATACTTACTCTGTTGATTGTAGGTCTTCCCTAAGAAGCAGTGGGTGACAGTGGGCAGTATCTCTAGCCCTTCTTATCCTTATCGTCCATCCACCCCCCAAGACATTCACACCAATTACCCTGACCAACTTTAACTACTGCCAATGAATAAATAACAGCTTTGTAGGATGGTAGTTTCTGCCTTTCCCATCTCAGCTTTTCCAAATGCTATTCCAGAGGCAGAGCACAACAGCAAAGAGCTCTTCATCTCTGTCTTCCCCTGCACTTTCACGTAATGGATTCCTTTAATTCAAGGACTGTTCCACTGCACTTCTGTAAATTAAAGTTTCAGATGTAAGCATCAGCACATCAATTGAAAGCTTGGGTCTTGTATAAATTAATAAGTAAATGTACGTTATGTCTCTTATACAGCAAGTGCTGCTTTCTCTTGTGGATGTTACGCATGAAAACACAGTGAAGTTGACTGGCTTTGGCACTCGCGCTACAAATGTGAGTACATTTTTTGTGAGAGATCCCTACTGGGGCACAGTGAACTACATATTGTGCTGCAATACATTTCCTGCAGGGTTAGGTTCAAATTCATGTTTCTGTGCGGTTCTGCACCGCAGGGTTTTACTGCACCATGAAGTCCCAATCTTTCTAAAGGTTTAACTATCCATGTGCAAGGTGTGCACCACAGCCACCTTTCTTCCTTGCTGATGACTGCTGGGCTGAGAGCTCTTTTCCTTTTCTCCTGCCATTTGGCACAGAGGCAGATGCAAGGCGTACCCATGAGTACCACCACACTCTTCTGTCAAAGGACCCATATGTAACACTGGACAGATCCAAATCCTACAGAGCAAAATGTTCATCTCTGGACTAGATGGCAACCCAAAGAGAAACTTTGGGTTTCAGTGCTGTCTTCCTTCCAGTAAATTTTCATTTACTGGACTGATCAGCCTACCTTATTAGTACCAAAGGCTGGGGTGTTAGTCAAAGCCCAGCCTAGGTAAAACACCTGTTTGATTGGTTTGTGAAAATGAACAGAAGTGACAACCAAGACTATTATGTCGATCTATTGGGTTTTGAGTACAAAAATGAGTGACTCTGGTGTCAGCTCGCAGGAAATCAGCCAGGAATGTATTTCCTCTACAACCTTTGGACAACAATAAACTATCCAGTTATAACTACTTTTGCTTTCAAAAGGACCCATAAAGGAGAATTGCCATCTCCAGCCAGGATTCCCAAATTGCACTTTACTGGCACTTATAGAATCATAGAAAAGTTAGGGTTGGAAAGGACCTCAAGATCATCTAGTTCCAAACCCCCTGCCATGGGCAGGGACACCTCACACTAAACCATAACACCCAAGGCTTCAACAAACCTGGTCTTGAACACTGCCAGGGATGGAGTATTCACCACCTCCCTGGGCAACCCATTCCAGTACCTCACCACCCTAACAGTAAAGAATTTCTTCCTTATATCCAGTCTAAACCTCTGCTGTGTAAGTTTCAACCTGTTACCCCTTGACCTATCACTACAGTCCCTAATGAATAGTCCCTCCCCAGCATCCCTGTAGGCCCCCTTCAGATACTGGAAGGCTGCTATGAGGTCTCCACGCAGCCTTCTCTTTTCCAGGCTGAACAGCCCCAACTTTCTCAGCCTGTCTTCATATGGGAGGTGCTCCAGTCCCCTGATCATCCTCGTGGCCCTCCTCTGGACTTGTTCTAACAGTACCATGTCCTTTCTATGTTGAGGACACCAGAACTGCACACAATACTCCAAGTGAGGTCTCACAAGAGCAGAGCAGAGGGACAGGATCACCTCCTTTGACCTGCTGGTCACTCTCCTCTTGATGCAGCCCAGGATACGGTTGGCTTTCTGGGATGTGAGTGCACACTGAAGCCGGCTCACGTTCAGTTTCTCATCGACCAACACCTCCAAGTCCTTCCTCGCAGGGCTGCTCTGAATCTCTTCTCTGTCCAACCTGTAGCTGTGCCTGGGATTGCTCCCACCCAGGTGTAGGACCTTGCACTTGGCATGGTTAAACTTCATGAGGTTGGCATCAGCCCACCTCACAAGTGTGTCAAGGTCCCTCTGAATGGCATTCCTTCCCTCCAGCGTATCAACAGAACCACACAGCTTGGTGTCATCGGCAAACTTGCTGAGGGCACACTCAATCCCACTGTCCATGTCACCGACAAAGATGTTAAACAAGACCGGTCCCAACACTGATCCCTGAGGGACATGACTTGTTACTGATCTCCAGACGGACATTGAGCCATTGACCACAACTCTTTGCGTGCGGCCATCCAGCCAGTTTTTATCCACCAATTGGTCCACCTATCAGATTGATGTCTCTCCAATTTAGATGCAAGGATGTTGTGTGGGACAATGTCAAAGGCTTTGCACAAGTCCAGGTAGATGATGTCAACTGCTCCACCCCCATCCATCACTTTTGTAGCCCTGTCATATAAGGCCACCAAATTGGTCAGGCAGGATTTCCCCTTAGTAAAGCCATGCTGGCTGTCACCAAGCACCTTGTTGTTTTTCCTGTGCCCTAGCATGCCGTCCAGGAGAATCTGCTCCCAGATTTTGTCAGGCACAGAGGTGAGACTGACTGGTCTGTAATCCCCCGGCTCATCCATTTTCCCCTTCTTGAAAATGGGGGTTATATTTCCCTTTTTCCAGTCATCAGGAGCTTCACCTGTCTGCCATGATTTTTCAAATATGATGGCCAGTGGCTTTGTACCCGAAGCATGTGAATTTTTAGCTGGCGTAGTCCTGTGGGGCTTACTGTGGGAAACCTAACACAGTGAATGTGCTTTCATCTGTAAAGGCATCACTCACAGCTCCCTTGATTTTGTACACTGCAGCGGCTGCTGCTCTTCCAATGCTCACATCAGGCAAGAGGAATTAAAAAAAGGGAGAGTTTTAAGATTTTGTCAGGCAACAACACGGAGCACCCTGTTATTTTCTCCATAACAAACTCCTCCTGCATCGTTTAAGGGTCTTTGCTCTACCTGAACTCAAAATGGAAAGAAACAGGGAACAAAAGCAGCACTACTGAATAAGACGTCCTAATGGTAAACAGTCTGTTCTATACAAGATGCAGCGATGCCAAAGAAATAAACAGGAGCTGCTAAGGTTTAATGTGATAAATACTTCAAGCTAGTATGAATAAACAAAAAAACCCCGCCCCAAACACAGTGCTTTCTTCATTCTGCCTTAGCTGGTTTTACTCCTCATTTCCACATCATCCCCTCTCTTGTGGTAGAGTATCTGTTTATGCAGCTACAGAGTGATCCAGCAGCTTGTCCTTCTGGCACCTAACTTTTCTTGCTAGCAGTGTCTCAGGAATTGATCTTGATTAGCCTGCTTCTGAGGCAGTAGAAGTAGCTTATGTTTATGAACTTCAAATTAAGAGGCCTACCGAAAAGAAAGGATACCAGTGTCATGAAAGACACTATCTTCTAACAGCCAGGTCTTGTCCTCTTCACACACAGCCTCTGCCCTGTGGTCCTCAACACAATTTCTCCTCTGGCTTTGCTAGCAAAGGGTTGATGAGAATTCTCATGCTACCAAGTTTGTGTGGTTTATACAGAAATATTCCTCACTACATTCAAGTAATGTCCCATTTGAGAGCCATTAGGGAGAGCTACAGTCTAGCACACATAATGAAAGCTGGTCATGCCAGCAGCCAGAGTTGCCTCGTCCTGGAAACGCCTACATAGACAAGCAAATTGACTCGTGAGTTAGCTTCCTTACAAGGTAAAATACAGTCCCAGTATAATTCAGTAGAGTGACTCCTATTTATTTTTTACAAGTAATCCTACAACCCTTCAACATTTAAGGAGACGAGCATATTCCTCAAAGGGTCTGTAATGGAAGCCATCCAGGACATTAAGCTGAAGTTCTCCTCCATTTTCTTCACTGAAGCATGACAAGCTGATGAATTATATCACTGTGGCACGGGTTTAATGGTATCTCCTGCCACCTTAATGGAGGATCAGAAATGCTATTTTTAACACAATGTGTCAGACCATTAAAATGATGGAAGAAATTGTGAATGCAGCATAAAGTTAATAAAATATGATAAAGTATTGCTACATGCTTAACACAACACTTCCTATGTTCCTATGAAAGTTATGAAAGGCACAGATGGTCCATCCAGAAGTAATCACGGTGAAACAAACAAAACACCACACTCTTCATGCAATCTAGCAACAAATGCATCATGATTACAGAAGTAATTTTGAAAGAAAAGATCAGAAGAGCATATTAAATATAATTTTAACTATGAACTAAACAGAACCTTTGAAACAGTTCATATCCCAAAGTAGGAAGAAGGCAAGATGAAGATTTGTACTGGCAGATTAGTGCAATGTACATCAATAACCAGAGTCTAATCCACAGTGGCTATTGCCACTACTGCTGTTAGACCAGCTATCACGTACATAGCTTTCTATGTCTCTAAATTCTTAAGATTACCGACACCCAATACAGAGATAACAGTGGCAGAGTGCTATTTTATCGTGATCTGTGAAACAATTACTTCAGTTTTATTAATTTTTAATAGCAGTTGTATTTATAGTACAGTCAGAAAGATCAGTAACTGCTATTCCATAGAATTATTATAACACATTAGTCAATAGAAATATCGGGAAAGATAAACCACTCACTGTTCTGTTCTACTAATTCTTGCTAGAGGGAGACATGTATCCACCATAGTGGGACCAATTCAAAACTCCATAGCTAGACCCACAGAAGCCATGATGGTAATGACAGAGAAAAGACAAAGGTCCTACCATTAATGTACTTATCATTAAAGGTGTGCACAGCGCACTGTGGACTGCTGATGTGAGTAGGGGAGGACCTTACTGTCTGCCTGTAAATCCAGCCTTTGGTGGAAATATGCAAAAAAGAGGCTTTTTGACAGAATGGGTGAAAGAAGGGGCTGAAAATCCTGACGGGGAGTGATATTGCCATTCTGGTTTAATTTTGGATGGGTGGAACAGCTAAAGAAGTATCCTGAGATCAGCCCAAGGACTAGAAGTCCTAACAAGTTTTGTTGCTATTCCTAACTCACTGTGGGCAAAACAACTGACAGAAGGGTGTGAGGCTGGGATAGCAGATGGAAATTCTCTTGGTGGGCTGTACTACCCATGTCAGCCTCGTTGTGGATGGGTGGAGTATTCAGCTTGTCTCCAGTGCCCACGAATCCCTGCAGGATCATTTATTCAGTCTTTGTTCTCTAATGAGTAGATGCCATACTCCATGGTAAAACTTTTCCTTAGTATGAAGACCAGATTCTTCTTTCCCTGGCCCAAACGGTTTCCTAAAACTGTAAATGATTCCCTTCCTTCATATATATTTACTTGTAACTTTTACAGATTGTGCTCATGCTCCTCAGTGAGCATTTTCTTCTAGACTCTCTAATTACCAAATGAATCCATGGAGGGGTTCCAGAGTATTATCCTGAAGGGCACACATCACATAAAAACTGCTAGGAGTGGAAAATGTGACCCAACAGATCACTCTGGGAAATGCAAGAAAAATAATCTCAAAGTCTGGACACAGTCAGGAGCTTGGCAACTGCCTGAGCTGCTCTGCTCCCAAATATTCAGTAAAGAAAATGCTGAGAGTAGAAAAGTCCATGCATTACACAGAAGATCCCTGCAAATATTAACTCTTTAACATATATACATAGGTGGGGTTATGAAGCAGGTAATTCAAATGAATCATCAATAATCAAATGTATTAAAAGATTCAGACTAAAATGTTAACCAGCACAAAGGTTTGTAAGCCTATAAAAAGGGATGTTTTTTTCTGGACAGTCAGGATATCCCACAGATTATTCGTCAAAACGAACCTAGATGCTATTGTTACCATGTTAACACTATAACATAGATGGCAATGACAGGCTATTGTAATTAGCAGTTTCTCTCATCCTCACTTCCAATCTCCTAGCCATTGAAGACCATCTGAATGGAGCTATGTGTAATATCCCAAATTATTAACATTTTAAACTGGATTCTTATGCATCATTTTAAGAACTCAGTCGAAACTCTCTTTTCTTCCACATGCATTCTTTGAGGAGCATTCAAAGCCACTACTGGGATCTGGGATCTTCCAAGCCCACCCTGGGACCTTTCTCTTCTGGTATCCGTGCTGTGATTCCACAAAAGCTGTTTTCACACAAACTTCTCCTTTATTTCTTTTTCTTAAACCACTCAGCACTGTTGGGACACTTTCAACACTTCTCTCTACAGCTGTTCTATCACATTACATGGGAATCTCTACAGAGCTCTGTATCCTATTCTCCGCTGCCCAGTAAAGCAGTTTATTTGGTCATTCATGAAGTTTTCCTATTTCACATTAATAGGAGCCAAAACTTCCAAATGCTTCATGAATTGTTAAAAAGAAAACGGGAAAGCCCTACCCTTTCCCAAAGATAGGCACGTGTGCCATAGCCATGTGCAAAAAGAGGTGCTGGCAACAGAGACCCACAGGAACTCCCCCATGCTCTGCAGTCTCCTGCACCTCAAAGGAACACAGTGATGGAGATCATAATTTCTGGTCTTCATATCCCTAGCAATGGCCCTGAGCACAAATCCCACCATGGTCCTCACCTTCCCCACCCAACCTTTCCTACATGGAAATGAAGTGGTGTTTCCCATAGGATATTTTAGTTTGTGTGAGCTGATGTTTGTGGATGAAGGACAGACAAAAGACAGGCCAAAAGATTCCTGAATTCCATTCAGCTACACATCTGTCTTGTCCAAATCCACATATTTTGTTTTTAAGAAGAGTAAGCCGCAGCCCTGAGGGGAAATATCTGCTAACGACCCAACTCACGTTTTCATGCTTCATGTGTTTCAGGAGGCGCAGCTCTCGGTAAGCGCGTTTGGCAAAGAGCTCAGACTGAAACGGGCGATACAACTTCTTAATGGCCACTTTGGTGCCACTTCTGCCATCCACGGCTGAGCTTTAAAGGGAAAAGGAAGAGCTTGGTGAGCGAGGGCTGAAATGTGGCCGCATCCTGCCCGCGCTGCCCAGCACTCGGCCAGGTGCCTGCGCGGCCTCCCTGGCCCAGGGAGGGGATCACCGCGCCTGCAGCATCCCGCGTCTATAGTTTCATTCGTTTAAGAGGCTGCCAGGCCCTGCGATGAAAAGTAGCCAATTTTCAAAGGCTTTAAAGAGGAACATCTGGGAAGGAAGAAAACAGTAAAGGAGAAGGGAAAGAAAAATTAAACCCCCACAAACTCAGCACCGACACAAACCCAGTCCTGCTGTCCCGTCCAAGGACCCGCACCCCGGGCTCTGGGGATGCTGCCGCTCGGCGGGGCCGCATCCCGCGGGCAGCACTACTCGGGCAGGGCAGGGCAGCGCCCGGGCTCTGCTTGCTCCGGGGCAAGAGCCGTGTGCCGGGCCGCGGTCTGCAGCCGGCTGCCCCGCGCAGCGCTGCGCTCCGCCGGTGACACTGCTCGGATCGGCCGCGGGCAGCCAGGTGGGCAGCGGGGCCCGGCCAGGAACAGCACCCGGGCAAGTTGTCAAGGAACAACGCGACCGCAGCACCCACCGCCCCTTCACCCCGCCCCGTCCCGCCGCTCCGCGCTCACCAGACGGCTCCGTAGGCGCCGGACCCCACCGGCTGCAGGTCCCGGTAGCGGTCCCGCACTTCCCAGAGGGTCTTGGTGATCTCCTGCCGGTAGAACCCGTTCTTGGGGGCGGACATGGCGCCGCGGCCCCCCGCCGACAAAGAGCCCAGGCGGGGGGGAGCGGGAGCGGCCAGCGCCGCCGAGCAGAGCTGCTGCGAGGGGCCGGGCTTGGGCGAGCGGCACCTCCCTCAGCCCCGCCGGACGGCCCGCCCGCCTCACGGCTGTCCAGAGGGGCCGGGGCCGGGGCTGGGTCCAGCGGTCCCACCCACTGGGTCCGGGTACCTGGAGCTGCCCCGGGGCAGGGCCCGGCTGCAGCGCCCTGGGGCAGCACAGTCAGTACCGGCGGGGAGCAGGTGCCGAGGCTCCCGCCGCCCCACACGCCCTGTGCTGTGGAGCCGGACTCGGTCCCGCCTCCGCTCTCCTCTTCGGGGGTGCACGCCGACATGTGGAACCCAGCTCTGGGTCTGATAAGATAAACCGGGTGTTAATGGCAGTGTTAAACAAAGGACGGGGCTGTCGGTGATGAGGGCTGGGACTATAAAGGAGGGCTTTCAGGTGACCTTTGCACGAAGGTGTGCAGCTGAGGGCTTGCCGGTTCATCCTGGGGTCAGCCCCCAGATTTCAACAGTATTTCATCTAGTTACATGGAAACAAGCACACATTGGATCCAGTTGCTCAGAGCAGGCAGTCCGGTGTGTGGTTAGTGCAACACCAAGCAGTTCAAGCAGCCTGGAACAACCGCGATGCTGGAGCACTGAGGACAGCCACCTCCTCAGTACTCCTACAGTAAACAGGCCTGGGCCGGCACGTGTAAGGCAAAGACCTGCTTTGAAAAATGTTGTGTGTGTGTTCTTCGTGTGAATGCAATTAAAGTCCTTGTCCTTCAGGGCCTGGTAAAGCCTTTGTTTTGTCTGACTTCACCCCTGAGCAATGTTGCTGAGGTTAGATAATTCAGACCTGCTGTCACTACAGTTCAATTTGTGGCTTAGCTCGAAAGAGGCAATCTGGCCAAGTTTCGTTGTGTCTGATGCCTTTATGGTAGTTGCCATGGGCCCAGACCATTTTGTGCCTGGCTGCTGAATGTTGAAGAGCTGCCCTGCCCTTCCTTCTCTCAGTGTTTACATGTGGGGTACCGGAGGAACAGGGAACACCCCACAGCTGTGTTCCAGTGCTGCTCCATAGCTTAGTGAGAATGGACACTAACCTCATGACATTTGGCTGGTGGTGCAGGGCTCGTGTCAATGTTAGGTTAATGGCACACGTGTGCTCTTAAAATCCACTGCCCCAGCAGATTTTCTGACATCTCTTTTATGCTGTGTTTGCCACTCAGACGATGGCTGGAGTGAAATGTGGTAGGGGCAAGAAGGATACAGCAGCTTCCACTCAGTTTTGACCCAGTCCATTGGTTAAATTGCTTTTAACCAGAAATGGACCTGTTTCTAATGCACTAAGCATTAGTTCTGCTTTTGATTCCTCACCAATTTTTCCTCTATCCAGTTGTGGCAAACTGGTGCTTTCTTACTGCTTGCTTTTTATGAGGCAGAAGGTAGCTGATTTTGATACAGTAGGTGAAAGCACTAACCCAGCACCAAGACAACATTACCCTTGTGCAGAAGCTGAGGATAACACAGAGCAACTTCTGTAAGATATTTTAAATGCATTGACAAAGTTGGCCAGTGCTGGTTTTCCCATGTTTTTCCTTCATATGTGTGTTTAGGTTTTCTTTGCTACAGAAGGATGAGGTAGCAGTGTGGGTCAAATAGAAGACCACCTTTCCCTATCAGGTCACAAATATAGCTGATGAACTGATAAACTTGATGAAAAGGTTAGGAAATCTGCACTGCTGTAGCAAGGGAAGCTTTGTCTAATAAAACTATTGAAATTGCCTATGAAGGGAGTGAGCTGAGAAACCTGGATCCATTCACAGCTGATAGATTTCACAGCAGCACCACAAAAGGCATGAGCTTTAGCACCCTGCTAGGCTTGGCTGGATACAGGCTGATGTGTTTTCCCAAGACAACCCGTTGCAATGATAGTTACAGGATACTATGGCTGTATCTTACCCCAAGTATTGTGTGCTTGACAGGGTAAATTATAAAAGCAATGCTGTCAGATGTTTCTGCTTTTGGCATATGTTTATTTTAAAGTTGGTAGACAAAAAGGGACCTTCTGCAGGGATCATGAATGAAAGATAGTAAGCGTATTAGCAATACAAAAATACCACTTTCTTATGCCCATCCCACAAAGGGAAGCTTGGCAAGGTTGATACCAGGTAGAAACATTAATTTTGATACCTTTGTTGGGTTTTTTAAGGGCCAGCTTTCAATGTGATGGAAGATTGTCATCAGCTGCAAAGCACATGAGGCGCATGGGATGCATGCAGTACCCTTTCTAATCCCCCCCAGGGACTCAGTTTACACTCCAGCCTGGATGTGAGGCTTCGGTGCTGGAGCAGGAGGTCCATAAGAGAGCAGTGAGAAAGCTAACCACATTTTCCTGAGAAATTCTGTGTGTATGGAGCCTGGTGAGGGAGTTTGATGGCAACACTGCCCACAGCAAACTGGATTAGCAGTGATAAAATGGCACAGCTTAGTTTGCCAGGAGCCATACTGCAGGGCGAAGGAGGAGCATCTGCATGAGCAGGGAGGGGGACTGGGACCTTGATCCCCTGTCCAGGCACCAGCAATGTGGATCTGACTGGGAGTAAGCAGGAGTTCATACAAAGTGCTTGGGAAAATTAAGCATCTTCCCACCATTTTGCCTGCTCATGTCAGTAAGATGTCTTTTCACATGGTCATTTTATTCCTGATACACTAATTCATTTATGAACAATTTAGTTCTCTAAAATTACATCACATGTCAACAAAGTCCTGCTGAATTATCAAAAGCTGGTTCCTATAGTGTTATTTTTTAACCAGCTTTCTACATCCCCACATTCAAACAATGCTCTGACCTTGTCTGCTTAGATGGGTTGCCGTGAGGAAGTAAGTCCATTTTATTTATTACAAGAAGTAAAGCTTAAATTAAACCTTAGTTTTCATCTCAAATATTCCCATGCTGTGCTGTCCCCACCCTTCCCCACTGGAGCTGCTGCCAACTATTCTGCAACTTCTCCGTGTTTGTCTCTCTACCCCTTGTGCAGGATGCTTCAGTTCCAGTCACTGTGACACGGAGCACCCTGGGCACCTCGCCATGCTGCGGAGCACTCGGCCAGCAGCAGGAAGGAATGAACAGGCACCACCTAAGTGGTGCTTCAAATAAAGAGTAATTATTCTGTAAAGTGTCCACTTCATTTGTTCAAGAGGTTGAGTGTGATCTTACCAAGTAACTATTCACTGCCCCACTATTCCTGCTTGCTGGAGTTGCTGGAGGAAGTGAGGCTATGTATAAACC
Source organism: Melopsittacus undulatus (assembly GCF_012275295.1). Taxonomy (NCBI): domain Eukaryota; kingdom Metazoa; phylum Chordata; class Aves; order Psittaciformes; family Psittaculidae; genus Melopsittacus; species Melopsittacus undulatus. The sequence continues at coordinate 21,547,586 of NC_047531.1, read as the reverse complement.
AGCAACTTTTAACACTCTCTTAACTCTTCTCAGTACCTGCCTGAAGGTCCTCTTCATACTAATTCCTTCAATATACTGCAGGAGTTTAGTTTTTAAACTGTCACAGATTATTGCAGTCTGAGATGCTACTGTGCACAGATAGAAATAGACTTGTGTTGAAGAGTTTCCCAACTTCAGTGCATACATACAAAAATCATACAAAAGGAGCATTAGTGAGTATCACTGATGGATAGCTTTTCTTATTTGTCACTATGTAGTTATGTGTATCATCCACTCAAATCACAAAAAAACTTGGTGGTGCTCTAATCCCACCCTTCCCATCCTCAACGTTGCCTTAATTTGTTGCATTTCCATCTTGAGAGAGCTGGACGGGACAGGAGTATGGTGTGTCATTTTACACAGAACGTAAAGTAACTAGGCTTTATTCTTGATTTGAGCCTTTGAGCTCTATTATAAAATGAGTCTGAAATAGGAATATATTATCTCACTGCTAATCTACATGATATTACTCTATAAGGATCAGAGTATGGCTCAGTGGAGGCTGCCAGTTATGACAGATTTGATGTGTATTTGTCTCAGGGCTACCACTGGGATTTGGTATTTCAACAGTGATCAGTGTTGCTTGTGATCAAACTGGAACCTAAAAGGACTGGCTAAAATCTCTGTGCTGTGGTGCATGTCCTAATTTGTGACTATAATTGAAGCTGGGGGACTATGTGAGTGTGAAATGAAGCATTTCTATGCATGCAAGATTGAAGCCTAATTGAACAGTTTTGCTCATTATGTAGACATTTCCTGTGTAATGGATTAAGTGTCAGATTGGTTGGCAGATCAGTGTTTGCACAGGGAACTTGCAATATATTCCCTCCTTTTAGCAAAAACTTAGACCCTTTTAGGCATATCAGTTCAATCCTTCATCTTGCAGCAGCAGGTCAGTGGCAGCTACACTAGCACATCTTTCTGGGTCTCTTGGTACTAGTCCCTTAAAAGCCCTTTCTGCTTTTTGCCTAGTCTCATAAATTAATGACACTTTGTGCTCTCACTTGTGCAGATGTGTTGATTTTCTGAGGACCAGCTTTAGAGAGTCATGCTCCATCCATAAACACTAGCAGCACAATTCACACTTAAGAGAAATGAGCATTTGCTTTTAAAACAGAGGTGTTGCTATTAATTCCTTCCTAAGGAGACTGATCTTGCCAAGGCTGAATTAATTTCTTCTGCTACCAAAGGACATCACTTACCCAATTTACAATGTGAGACTTAAATCTTTACCACTGCTCATGTGTCAGGGATTCTTGGGCCAAGACAGCAATGTACGTTGTAAATGTAAATGTAGCAAACAGTAATTTGTGCCTGCAACTGAATGTGGTGCTTTTTGAACAGATTCATCTTTGACCAGGTCCCCAGGGTCAGGAAGGTGGAGGTCTGCTTTCTCCTTACAATCCAGGAGAACATGTGACAGGAAGAAAGGAAGGAAGTGGCTTTTGTATTGACTGCTCACCACCTCTGTCAGAGGTGGTTTTGCTGCCAGTGTTTTGCCCTTGAAAGGGTTGTTCCCCCCCATCCCCAGGGTGAGCTCTCTATTTCAGATCCTGCAGTGCACTGACCCTCCTTCCCTCTTGCTTTCATCTTTGCACCACATCAAAAACATGCCAAGAGCACTAATGGGAATTCTGCAACAATGCTGTCTAATTAATGGCTCTTGACCTACTGGAGCATGATAGATTTTTTCATGTATTAGTGTTGATTACCTAATTTCCTATTATATCCCCCCATAAATTTCCCAAATTATTAGCATCCCTGCTGTTTTATACTTCGGTAGCCACTTTGTGTGTTCCGGGAGGAGGGAATTCTGTGTATGGCACATCATACCCTCTGATGCTGTGCATTTATTCTGAACCATTGTTGGATTTTTTTTTGTTCCATGAGTATATTATAAATTAGAGATTTCTTTACTCTTATCTTTCTTTCTGCTTTGGTTGTGGCATTTCAACTTCCTGCTGCTGGGCTTCAGTGCTGATGAGGTAGAGAGCTTAAAAAAGCAAGATGCAGATTTTAAAAGAAGCACAGTGTATACTTACGCTTGTCAAAAGATTGAGATGTAAGCAAAAGACTTCTTTTCCCTTTTGTGAGACCTTCTGCTTCCAGCGATGATAAAATTACTGTACTTGGGGTTGCATATAACACTGATCATAGAGTGAGATAATACTGGAAGTGATTTTTATTCAGTAGGTGGAGGGATAACAAACTCTTGGGACAGAAAGTTGAAATTAGGTAAATTTAGATTAGAAGTAAATTGCTAACAATGAGAGTAATTAACCAGAGCAAGCCCTTGCAGAGCTGTGTTCCTCCCCCGTGTCACCTTCTCCTCTAGCCTGCCCAGCTCTGCTCCCATGAGCATCCCTTCTGTGCTTCACAGGTGTTCAAGGGTGATAAGCACCCTGATTTAGCATGGGCTAAAACCTAAGCTCGAGGAGAGCAGGACTAAAACCTGCTCTCCTCAAAGGTACATGCACTGTGTGGAGTACCTACAAAAGCACAATGGTAATAATGAGGGTAAGAGTGGTATCAGGAGATTAAAACCCTACAATTTAAGCAGGCTCCACTATGAGTTTTGCAAATAAAATTCTGGCCACCTAAACTATGCCATAATTACAAACATTTTTAGAAAATACTATTTTCTACAATTAAAATCCTCATTTTTTATATTTTTACTCTGTAAAATTTACCTTTAAGCAATGTGCCCTACAGGTTCACTGAGCCTGACAAAGCCCTCGTTCCCAGCTGCTTACCCCTGTTCACCTGTTTGTGTTGATTGACAATCGGGGTTTTTCCATCTGTGTTCCAATGATAAGCATTGTTAGTGCTAAGCCTTCCACCTTTCTGTCCCAGTGGGGTACTGGCTTTCCAATTACCCTGCCCTGCTGCTGCAAACTGATAGCATTACCACATTGCAGTCCCGCATTAGAGGACCATGCAGGAGCTGCTTACCTGCTCTAGAAAAATACTTTAATTAGCGGCTTTCGACATCTAAGAAATCGCCTTAATTCTGCAAATCCAGGAAAAAGATGTCTCTCTCCCTCCTGCTTTTCTTGACATTAAAATTAGATGATTTATGAGGTTTGATGGCACTTAATTAAAAATAGCTGAGTTTTTGTTAGCCATTACTGTCACCTTTGATTAGCTTGAATGTGGTTATGACTGTATTCTTCCTACATAATTTATCTCCTTTATTTAGAAAAGCTACATGTTTGAATGCAAAAGGCAATATTCAGAGCAGGATTCAGAGTTGCCAGAACACATTTTGGAGCTGATATAAAACTTTCTTTCCACCTCAAGTAGCAGAGCCATGGCAAGAGCAGATTGTCTGCTCTTTGCCTACCACAGAGTTTTACACACCCTTTGAAACATGTGGTGACGGCCACCCTCATAGCCAGGAAACCAGATTAAACAAATGATGGGACAAATCCCACACTAAATTAATTATCATTGGATGCAGGAGGCTCTTGTGGAATCTCTTTATTTCATGCTTGCCCTTCCAGCTGGAATAGAGCTACAGGGCAGGCTGGCACACTCCTCATAATCCGAATTCAGAGAAAATAAAGCACTGTTCTGCTAACTGGTAAACAAACAAGTGAGAAATACATATTTAGGACATGATTAAGTGATTGATTTCATTATGTAGCCAAGGAAATAAGTTAAAGATTTACAACCTTTCCACCTGTTTCAGTCAGCACGAAATTCAGTTGTTGCAAGGTCATTACAGGCCTCACCCAGCTTTGCAGGGCAATGCTTATTTCTGTTTCTCAAAGACAATCGATCCTGTCTCAAATACCTCTGAAAAATCAAAGGGTCTTGGACGTGATTTTTGTTTTAAATCTGTTTATTAAGAAAAAGATTTCCTTTTACAAAGAAAAGATACAGAGGAAGGTAAATAAATGCAGCAGAATTCTTGTAACGACTGTACAACTGAATCTTAATGCCAGAAGCTGCAGAAAACCTAAATATAAAAAGCCACCTCCAAAATGAGACTGACAGAGCAAGAACAAGACAAAAATGAACAACACTGAACAATTGTGAAACACAAGTACGTAGAAGGACACAGCCAGTACACCACAAGTGGCCTCATGCCAAAGGGTATTCCTGTTTCAGTATTATGCCTTCAATGAGGAAATCAGATAAATGTAGTGCTTTACAGAATCCTGGAATCTGGTTTATCCTACAATTTATTTTGTAATTTCCCAACCTTTCAGAGCTGGAAAGCCCTTAAATTTTTGCAGAAAAAGAAGCAGATGAGATGGATATTTTGTTTTTCATGAAAGAAAAGCAATCTTAGATTCTCTTTTGTTGTCATGTCTGCCAATTATTAGATTATTTTCCCCAAGGATTAGCTGAAGGAAAGTAAGACAATGAGGAACACTGACTTCAAAGCTGTGAACTGAATACTCCTGCACTTCCACCTGTGATAGCCTTTGCTGAAGCTTGCCGAAGACCACAGAGATCTGCCGCATTGCCTTCAGGGCACCTTCCTGTAGAGCTGGGCAGATCCACCTACACTCCACTGATGGCACTGCTGGAACACCATCGGGAAATAAAATCATCTCACAAGCACATCTTGTGTGGATTAAAAATACACATGGGGAAAAGAATGAGCACAGACACTTGAATGGCAACAGAAGACAAAGATTTATTTTTACTGACTTTCAACTGGCGTTAAGACTGCTTGAGAGACATCCAGTAAATTGGTAAGACCACCGCAGATATGGCTACATATGCAGACTGTGTCTATCTCACTACCACACCCTCCCTTCATAAAGGCACTAACTATAAATAATAGGAAAACAGATAAAATGCCAGAAGAAAAAAGGACTGCTTGTATGAACATCTATGCTTATGTTTGATACATTCATGCTTTAAATGAACAATTTTAAAATTAATTTAAAAAGTCACCTTTATTTTGGCAATACAACTGATAAAATGGAACATGCAGAACACAGCTCAACAGAACTCAGTGCATAATTTTGTCAGAATGAAGTAGTTCTTTGTCACCCTTTGTGAGTTGGGAATACATTCTTATTACAAGGCAGAAAACCCCCACCCAAGCCAGACAACATCTGGCTTCTGTATGTGATGCATCTGCTCTTCCACATCTTCTCCAACATCTTTGGATAGCAGAATCTATGTCTGACCACAGGTGAAATTGTATGGTTATATTTTAACAGTCTTCATAGTGCAGCAAGGCAAGACAGAGCTGCCTGTATTCACTGTTCTATCTCCAGGCTATCCATTTTTAAGTCAGGGGGTTTAAAGCTAATCACTTCTTCATAGGTAAGTTCTGTAGAAAGGATATGAAGGAGAGAGAAGAATTAGGTGATAATCCTCCCCAAAAGAAAAATATTCCAGACAAACCAGTTCTATGGATATATGTGATTTGTATTTCCAGCCTTTTTAGAGGTGGGATCCAAAACTAGACTGAATTCACTAAGAATCCTTCTGTTAACCTCAGTTACCAATTAGACTCACAAATACTGTTATTGTACAACATGTCTTTCCCCTTCTGCAAATTACTAAAACACAGGCCCTGAAATGGAAACATTGATTGTGCTGTCAGATGACCTGCCAAAATGATGTAATAAAAGACAAAATGCAATGGGAAATGGAAGCTTTAAAAGCACCCAAACAGGTTGTAAAATGTACACTTTGAACTGCAGAAAATGTTCTTTATCATCTCCAGTCAATTGCCTTCAACATAAATCATTTGCAATGCTGTGCTAATGCCTTGGGATCTAGATTTTGCAGGCTTTTTTTGTTTTATTGTGACAACCTTAATTTTGAGGTCCTCTGAAAGAAGAAGTATTTTGCCACAGAAGCATGTAACAATTCTGTTTTCATCAAGAGCTTAGCTAGAACACATGGATTCTCTGCCATTTTATCCTGCTTTAGGAATAGCCCTTCATCTTTTCATGCTTGCAGTCATGTATTGGGTTTGCACCTTGCACAGTAATGGAGAGTGTCGCCAGCAGCTACCTCCTATGTAATTTCTCTACTTAGATACAGTATTTTAAGGACCAACTTCTGTTCATGCATAAATATATGGCTAACAGTGCATTACTCCAGGTTCTGTTTCCCAAACAGTGATGTTTAAATATCAAACTCATGCCTATTAGCTTGTTTATTAAACAGATTTAAGACAGCTGCTATAGCTGCAAATGGACCTAGCACTCTAAAAAGTATGTAAAAACTCTTGGGGCTGAAGCGTTGCTTATGCTCCGGTTGTGTTATGCTGTAGCCCTGTGCACGGTGACCAGCGCACTAGCTGCAGCGGAAGATTCCCTGAAAGAAATCCTGTGTGCAGAGCCCCTGAGGTGGAAGGATTCGCGAGGTGACTCTTTCAGTGACTGACTTGCAGCTATTAAGTAGCATCCGGTCACAGGCAGCCAGCAGGAGCTAGAGTGGTCCTGACTGAGCTCAGAGGAAGCCAGCAACCTCACAAATCGGACCCCTGCAATTGTACATTTATGAAGCTACTTATCTGGTTCTTGTGCCACCTACTCAGCAGAGAGTAGAGATGTTACACTGAGATATGTGCAGCTGCAGCAACAGCTAAAGAGACAGTGCACAGCATTCAACTCTGAATATCTTACTCCTGGCCTCTAAAATGTGAAATATTTTCTTACTGATTAAATGTGGCAGAAAGAAACCTACGAACTTGGGCTGCAAACCTCAGCAGTGTGCAGTGGAGGCCAGAGGAACTCTTAACTGCATCATGTGTAAGACAAAGTATCTGAAATCTCATTTCACTTTGGTGCTCAGTCCCCCTTGGGATCAAGTGCCACTGACTTTTAATTTGAACAAAAAAAAAAAGAGGAAAAATGGACATCTTGAGAAACTGGGTCATTATTTCATCAACAACACAAACATTTATGCAGATGGTCACCTTTCACATCATCTTACTTAAATGTGGCACATACTCTTCTTGAAAATAAAATGTGGCTTGAAGATAAGATATGGCCAGGAGGAAGAGCTGCACGTCCTGGGCCAGTATTGAGATTTTTGCTCGGGCCTTTTTCCCCCAGTATAAAGGAGGAATTTGATGTGTAGTTCCAGCTAGGGCAGTGCTGTAGAAAAATATGATACTGTCCTTCCTAGGGATTCACCTCCACATCCTCAGTTTGGTTCATGAAGTGTTAAGCTAAAATTGTTCCTGAAATAATTTCCGTGGAGTTTCGCCACAAACAGAAATCAGCTGCATGACTCGGAAATTGTTAAACTTTCCTGTTAAAGACTCAGTCAACTGAAAGAGCAGCAGAAAACAAATCACCCATTTGTAAGTACAGCAGCAAACTGAACATGCCTCTCAATAAACAAGATGTATGGGCGGTGCTGTATGCTGCCAGGTTTTGCAGAGGAGAGTGTGTGTAAGGAATAAGTGGAACCAGCCAATCCTTCTTCTTTGTACATACACAGTAAGCTTCAAGGAAACCCTTTTCAGGGCTCTAGGAGGTTGCTGTATTGTAGAGAGACCCACGACCTCGCTTTTATCTTTCTTTAAGATGTATTTGCTGTAGTCAGCCTGCTTGTCTGCCCTACAATGCCCAGGATAAAACATGGTACAAATGGAAGGGAGTAAGACATGGGAGGTCAGCATTTTTCATGAGAAACCTACCCACTATACTAACACATTTTTATCAAACCTTTCTGGAGTAAAAGCTACAGAATACACAACTAGAAACAGAAGAACATTTATTTTATAGAACACATATTTCATCTTAAGCCAATGAAAGGACTTTATTGATAAACACAAACTATCAGTTTTCTGGAACATTACTCTCCATTTAAACTGTCAAGTGAGGAATTTTTAGCATAATATGTCCTCATTAGACAATGATGAAATCGAACTGCACTTTTCAGGGCACTTGCAAATTTAACGTTTAGCCACCTTACTTCCGTGACACTGTAGTGCAATATGATCATGATGCAAGCACAGAATTAACTAATAAAAGAAGGTTGCTGCTGTATTTCTCAAGGATGGGTTTTGGGGTGACATTGCCAAGTAAAATCAACTCTTATCTCAAACAGGATCAATAGCATTGTTTATCTATTAATCCCAGCTACCTGGCTATCTAAAATATGATCAACAAAATACACATCTATGTGGAAAATAACAATTTCTGGTTCTCAGCAAAGCTTGACCAGAATCTCAAATAGTGCCACTTGCCCTAGGACACTTACTTCAGCTGAAGATCTGATAAAGAAACTAAAAGCAAGACAGCATATGTGGTGACCTGGTAATAACATCAGCTTTTAGTTATGCTTAAACCTGCTATGGGGACCCTAGTGAGGAGATGATAAAAGGTGGGAGAGAAAGGGAGGGAGCAAAATCCAGAAACACAACCCCTTCCCCCCTCTCCACTCCCACAAGCACACATGGATTTATCTTTTTTTACCCTGAGGTTTAAGAATTCAAATTGCTTTGGTTAGAAACAGAGCAAAACTGTTATTTAAGTAAAGTTTTGTTCTACTGCATGCATTAACTAATGTGTAATCCTGTTACCTTTCCATTCATCTACGTTTCGCTCCTTATTCTCTATTGACTCATCATACAGCTCAGCCTCGGGTTCATCGTCTGGATCATGATACTGTACAAAGTACGGATGGGCAAGTGCTTCTGAGGCAGTAATTCTCTTATCGCTGTCTAATATAAGCATCTTCTCAAGAAGATCTACAGCTAAGGGAAAAAGAGAAACATGGTTCAAAGCCAGAAGAGACCATCTGGAAATAAAAGAGAAGGCAACTGTGCACACACAATCTGTTCTCAGTCACCTGAAACACAGTTAACATTACCAGCAAACCCATAAAATTGAGGCAATGTAACAAGTAAGTTTTGAAGATGTTATACCATGAGTACAATTTTCAGAGGTGAAGGAAGCTTCTGGTTTGCTTGTGGTATGCACAAAGGTTCATTATAGTCTGTTTGATATCTGATTCAGCTCTTCAAACATCCAAAGCCTTCATTCTGAAAAGATCTCTGTGTACTTAAAGTTAGATATCCTGCATAGTGTATTATGTGCTTAACTTGATCCTGATCAGTGCAAACTGAAGTAACTTAAAACTGTGATTCTGAGATTACACCTTTAATAAGCTGCACCAATGAAATCAGATGGAAACCCCAAAGCAACTTTACAGGATCCATCATAAAGAAAATATGTTTGAAGTTCACAGTTGCAGAATAATAGAAATGAGAGAAATCTGTAAGGCCAAAATTTGGTTTATATGGAAAGTTCATATTTAGTACTTCAATATTATACAAAAATAATTTTTAGTGCTGTCATATAAGCACTGTCATGAATTTGCCTTAATATATAGTATGTGTAAAAACAATTGTGCAGGATCAGACCAAAAGCCTACCTCGTATCCTGTGTCCAACAATGGGTAATATATTCCTAGGAAATAATACTCAAAAGGGTCATTCAAACAGCTATACTTCCTGGTATATTCTTCTGTTCGTCAGCAATTCAGCTCATGGCCTTCCTGAGCCAGAATTGATGTCTCCAGTCTAGACTCCATGGTATTTTTATTTATTTCTGCTATATATAACTGGCTTTTGCTTTTCATCCACAGACTGGTTTTGTTTAGGAGGTTCCCGTAATCTCCACCAGAAACAAAAGACACAGGCTTTGTGAAGCGAAAACAGTCTTGGGGAAAAGGTTAAGCAATGCTCTTCTCACTGGCCTAATCATTACTATATGGGATCATATAGCAAAGAGAGGCTTGAGTTCTCATGTTAGTGAAAGATTTAGTCTATATCAGTCTTTCTTACCTAATGGATTGGCACCACGAAATACTGCTTTTAAATCCTGTTGAGGCATGTGTGGAAGAGATTCAATGTATTTTCTTGCCTAGGAAGAGATCGATATACAAGCCACATGCACAGATATTAGATTTTGCTCAGCAGTAACCATATCAACTCTAAAATAATAGATGTAATTTTTAGCATATTTCTTACACGGGAATCCTTGTTTACGTAAAACCATAATGTATGACTTTGTTTTAAACAGTCACTCCTGTATATTGCACAATAAGCAAGAGAGTTTTAAACAGGTATCTTTCACACTGTGTGTTTGTATATTTGTGTTAGCACTTATCTCTTCACCTGCCCTTACTGGCTTGCTGCAGTATAACCCCAGGGAACACATAAGGTTCCCTGTAAGGTTCATCCAGAAACTGCAACCTAGCTCATCTTTCAGTTACCCTCAGCAAAGTGATATAATCCAATCTGCACCCTTCTCTTTTCTCTCTCCTCTTTCGAACAGCAGCTTCACTAACCAAAGGACAAATCCTGACACTCCCAGGACACAGATCTTCAGATGTTTAACACAATTTATAGTGTGCTTTGTCACTGTGGTTGTGAAAGGCTCATCCAAACTCAGCTAGGAAAAGCCTACCCACATATCAGACCCACAAATGTCAGTGTGAAGCCTGACATTACACAAGCCATGAATCTCTGTGCTGAGGTAGATAGGTCAGCAAGAGGAAAGGTTGAATACTGGGATCAGACAGAACAGGGAATTCTGAAATGGAACAGTTAAAGAGGCAAATGGCTGTCCCCAAATCTGTAAAAATCCCAGCTAGTCTTTGAACAAAACTTAATCCTTTAAAAAACCCCCAGTGAAATGCAATCACCATTTAAACCCACATTAACATGAAAAACTGACAAAACAGCTCAGTAACTTGTGCTGAAACATCCCATGAGGTTCAGCTTATAGTTTTCAATTCTTTAATCCTCTACTATAACTGAAAATAGGCTTGGCATTACAGAAAACCCCTGACCTTGCTGTTACAAGAATGGAAAAAGTTGTCTGGGAAGGGAAGCTGCATTAAGAAATATCTAAACAATAAGACTAAAATAGGTGGTAAAGAACTAAAACAAAGGAATAGAATGCAGTCCCTTGCAAGAGGCAAATACCTCCAAACAAGGTATATATGTCCTTTGACACTGCTCCTCTAAGCAGGCAGCAGCAGCTGACCTAGCAGCACTCCCATTCATTAACTTGGTTTCTGTGTTCTCCCCACACTCTAAAGGTATAAATTAGCCCCAGTAAAACAGCTTTGGGATTCCTGTAGCTCACCAAAAGCAGATACAATCTCCAGTAAATATTTAAGCTGCTTAATCTCAATCAAAAAACTCAGAAACTGACTAGTGGTGGGTAAATCACACAGTTGTATGCACCACTCTGAACACATTACTGGAAAAAACAGGATCTTCTCCTGCCCCGGCCATTCCCAGGTGCTGCCTACCCACAGACTCTGGGGCTGTGTGTTGACCTGTGCTGGTGAGGTTTTGTTATGCTTGGACTTTCCAGACATAGTACCGCTCTGGTCCTCTGGTTGCTGGTCCCGATTATTTAATCCATTAGTCCATTCATTAGCAAGTTCAAAGGAAACCCACAATTATACACACAAGCTGAAAACCAGCCATTTGTATTAGTCTGAGCTGAATGCAGCAAGGTTTAAGAAAACAGCTTCAGGTGAGAAGGTATCAGTGTGCTTCTGTTTATCTGAATTTTTACACTGTGCCCATCACCGGCCTTTATCTATCAATACCACATCTCATTCCTCTGCTGGATATCCAGTTATTGCTTAAAGTGAATTCTGTAAGTGTAGCTTTAACAGAAAAACAAAGCGGAAAATGGTAATTTACCAGATTACTATTTTAGAGAGGTCATATGGAGAGTTAAAAATCACACCATTAACTATAGATGTTGTCATAAAAGTGGACCTCACAGGAGGTTCAAAGAAATGAATAAATACAAATCAAATTAGGGATCCAAATAAGTGCACTCATGAAGAACATAAACACATGTTATTTGATTCCAACATTCCTAAATATTCCTATTTAGATCTCTTACAGCAATGGAAGGCATAAAAGTTACAGAGACATCAGATTTAATAACAATATAATGCTCTGAGCTGAGAACAAATCTGATTTTTTTTTATTACAAGTATAGCAGCAAACTAAAAGTTCACCAGGACCAATTGCAAAACTCCTTCTAAACACTGAACACATGAGAACAAGTATCTAAAGTAATCCAGCTGAGAGTCGAGGCATTTGGATACCTCTAAAAAGAATGGGATTTTTTTTAATTGTGCCATTCTAGCAGTAATAAATAGAGATAATTTTAATGTTTGCTCATTTCCAAATCAGAGGATCTGTGTAACACCATCAGTGATACATGATGCCAACTAGAGAAAAGAACGCTAGAAAGCCAGATAACTGAACTCACATGTTCTGATGAGATCTTCTTCAGAAGTTCGGAACTGGGTGTGCCCACAACTTCCATTATTCTCTTTAGTTGATCAATATCTGCAGTATTTCAGGAAAATAAACAGCACATGGTCCCTCTGGCTTTAAACAGTTAATGAGCTTTCACGCAGATACTTGTTTAAAACTATTCAGTGAGACAATTCCATTGTAGTCCATGCAAGCGTGCCAATTTATACCTACTTAAGCCTAGTCCTGGAGTATCAAACTCTCTACTGCATCATATGAATCCTTCACGTGTGCCTGTACATGAGAAAGGTACATGCAATATATTGCCTTCCTGTTCTAGTTCCCAATTTAGCATATTCTTATGCTTAATTTTAATAGCACATGTATGTTTCAGATAACTGTTCTGAAGAACAGTCTGATACAATACAGCACATAGGGATAGGTTACTAATCTGAGGGCTGGCAAGTGGCAAATTCTCATCTGGTAGCTTTAAAAATCTGGTTTGTATCAGTGTCAAGATTAGAATTTTGAAAATAAGCATTTTCATTGCCCTAAATGACCTGTAAGATGTATTACACTCCCTAGAGACTCAAGGTTATATTACAGCTTTATTGAAATGGATGTAAACATATAATTGCAGACAATATTTTTAAACAGCAAAAAAAAATCTTACTTCTTGAAAACTAAATGCATGGATTTTTCCAAATACCACACATTGTGTAATCAGTCTGAAGCACAGTCATCCAGGTGATGAAAATCTGGACAATGCCTGTGGTTACTATACAGCCTAATGATGCTGAGCACAGTAGAAAGGCAAGCAGGGAGACCTGGTCTCTCAGCTCTCTTAACAGTTTTCCAGGTAATTATGATGCCATGTTGTTTAGCGCCAGGCAATGGCTTAGTTTTAACAGAAGTGATCACTTTTTGCAGGTTTTCAGAGTACTGAGAAACTACATTAGCTGATCAAAAAATACTGCCTTTACTCAGCTGCAGTTTTAAGGTTATCTCAGTAAGATACACACATGGAAGAAATCTGCTCTGTTGTAACTAGGTTATTATTCAAATACAGATACACAACAAAGAATAAATGTAACTCGTTGTTTAGAACATCTGTTACTGTGGGGTTTTTTCCTACCAGTGGGTCTCATATCCAGCTGTCATATACTTCAAACTGAAAGATTAGCAAAAACAGTTTACTTTTTCAGTTTGTTAGCTCAAAACCATTTCCACAGAAACACTGAAGTCATTAGAAAAAAAAAACAAAGAGTTAGAAAGTATTGTTATAGCTGCATTTGAAGTTTTGTGGCTAAGGATACAGTCGTTTCCTGGAAACAGGGCCTTCCCTTTCAATAGCTCTGCCATGATGCATCCGACTGACCAGATATCAACTGCCAAAAAATGGAGAGAGAAATGTGTATGATGAAGAGACTCTTAGACAGAGTTGCCTCTGGGTTTAAAACTATCACTATATCCAGCTGGAGCAAAATGTACATCTTCACAGTTTACCTGTCTGATTGTAGTGCATCCAATTTAACATGATTTCTGGAGCTCTGTACCATCTTGTTGCAACGTATCCAGTCATTTCATCATCAGTTTGTCGAGCTAAACCAAAGTCTAAAATCTACAGAATAAAAATACAGTAAAATGAACAATGATTTTAAAAATCCTTTTTCACTTTTATTACAGGTACTGACTTTCCTTGTTACTCATTTCTGAGTTTATCCATGGTCCCTTCCTATTGGTGAAGTAAACCAGCAGCACTCTGCAGAAGAGCTCATCTGCTCTCCCTGCTGCACTCTTGCAGCCTACGGGTCTGCATAAAGTTGCTTTCATTGCGATGAGCCTGGCCCTTTGTCCTCTAAGGCAAACTTCACATTTTGCCTCAAATTCAATTTTCCATTGACATTTATTTGCTAAAAATCAGCACTGCTGCTATAAAAAATGAAGCAAGAACAATGGGAATGTCTGTGTAAAATGGCAAGGGCCGCTGGCCATTTAAACATTTTAAGACCACATGAACTGATCACAGATTTGTAGAATTTCTCTAGGTGCCCTCTCATGCCTAATCATTTACCCAAATAATGCATCATTCCAGTGCTGCTAGGAAAGAAACATACATGCTGTGTAACAATGTAGATTTAAATCACATACCATCTGTTTTCGGCAGAACTCCCTCATCAAAAACACAAAGGAGCTCTGTTTAGGTACACATATTACTTACAGGGTTGGTAGCAAAATGTTTCTCTCAGTATGCTCTCCTTTGCTAAGTTTATATTCATGGGAAGTTATTATAATTATTTTTTTCCTGCTCATTTCTTTGCTTTCTGCTTTTTTATTAGTCTGCGTCCCACTAATTATGGAGCTAAAAGGTACCCATAACACTAAGACAGGCTGTTTGAAAGGGTACCATCTGAGCCTCAGTGCTGTTACGTCAGTCATCTGAGCTAGTTAGCATCTCTTCAGAAAGAAATGTGAATGAAGATCAGTGGCAACCTCCTGTGAAGAGATAAGCTGATGGCTAATCCTTTTCATTGGGAGTAAGAAAACTTTAAGACTATCATCCAAAATTCCTCAGTTATAATCCAATTTAAGGATATAAAAAGCCTAAAGAAAAATAAATAATGCATAAACATCTATAAAAGCATTATTTATTTCTTAAGAAAGCAAAAATAAAAGTATGAGGCAAACAAGACATGAAAATTGAAATACTGCCTTTATTTTTATAAGGGTTTCAGTAATATTTTTCTGTAATAGCTATGATAGCTGATCCCCCCTATCAACTGCATACATACACATTTTCCTTCTTCTTGCTTCTGTTTCCTTTTCATTTGTACACTATTTTTTCTATTAGAAAGTAATTTGGTATCAGAGGAAGTGAAGCTATAAATACAAATAAGGCAAAGAGCAGTGCAACAAATGCGAGGCAGGGAGGTGCACAGGTACCATAATAACATTAAAAAAAACCCCAAAATTGAAAGTGTCCTTCACTTACAGTATGAAAATACAGCACACATTTTAGAGTGCATGATCAGAACCAGATGACCCATAAAATTTCACAGATGCTGAACATACATGCATGAAGACATTAAAGGGATAATCATGAAAATTGCTGAGCATCTGCATATGCCACTAAACCAAACAGGAACTATAATTTCTCACTGCAGATCCAGATTACTGTGAGGACCAAACTGCACTGCTTTTAATTCACTACTGTGTTTTTTTGCTGATCTTGTAGTATTTGGAATCTTTTCTTGTATTTCAAACACTCCCTCACAGCTGGAATAAGGTGATTACATCATAGTCTCAGTTATAGGGATAAAGCTGTTTCTGGCTGTCATGGAGAAATGCTAAACTTCTCATTCTTAGGCTTAAGGGATTAGAAAGCTAAAGACATCTTTTCCTTCTCCAGAGTCCCAACCTTATTATATAATGCCATATCATGCAGCTACACAAAGTTATGTATTTATATACCTGTGTACATTAAACAGCATTTGAGAAGTGTGGATTACAGAATTTTTTTGGTTGAGGTTTTGCCTCAACTGGCAATACTGTTCTCTGTTTCCATATTGTTATTTAATTTAGCTTGTATATACTATGAATATAAAAATTAAAGCTGTTACAAGGCTTAATCTAAGCACAGCAGATACAGACACATATCGCAGGTCAAACTTTCAAGATATACTCAGTATTTACTCATGGGCCAAATTATTAGCCTATGTACCATCTGTGAGGAACTAGGGATGAAAATACTTGCATTCATACTAAATTAACATTTGGGAGAAAACATGTGCTCGTGGAAGTGGGTTTTCTTTGCCAAGGGAGCAAGAGCAGCAAACAGTTGAAATGAGAGTTTGTGTAACATTCTTCATTCTTCATTACAACATGATACCTACCCTCAATTCACAGTCTTCATTTACAGCTAGGTTACTGGGCTTCAGGTCCTGTGGCACAGCAGAAGGAGTTAGTCAAGTATGATTTTAACCTTTTAAAGTATATTATAACTATGTCTTAGTAACATGTTTGATGCACAGAGGGACACATTCCATTCATTCTTATCACAATGAGTGAACTCACCCGGTGGATGATTCCAGCTGAGTGAATATACTGTGAAACAAAGGGAATAAAAAGGTAAGATTTGAAGTAAGGGGTGAAGAAAACTGTAAGTCACTTTTCTTATCTTTTCACTTCTGACCCAGATTGGTTTATATACAGAGAAGACTCATGTCACTACATTTTCAGACCAAACAGGGTATGATGAACTTCAAAACCTCCTTGTTTTGTCTTATGCACAGCTAGACATTTCAAGAACAGTAACCATGAAGACTAGATTCTATCATAAAAAATAGCACTTGCAGTGATTCTTTTGTTGAAAGTTTCACACCAATTTGGAATTTGTTCCAGTCTTAGCTGGATGTCCATGTTGATCAGGCAGCAACTTAGTGAAGTCAGTGCCTGGGGAGCAGTATGGTTGACCTCTGGGTGATACTAAGTCACCTTAATACTTACTGTGAATGCTGATGTGGGTGATACTTGCACCCTGCAACAGGTTAGTGACCAAAATACGCACCTAAGCCACAGCATTACTTCAGGTCCACTTTAAAAGCAGGGACCCAAAGCAGTATTCCAGTGGCTATTCTGGTGTCCTCAACATAAAAAGGACATGGAACTGTTGGAACAAGTCCAGAGGAGGGCCACGAGGGTGATCAGGGGACTGCAGCACCTCCTGTATGAAGACAGGCTGAGAAAGTTGGGGCTGTTCAGGCTGGAGAAGAGAAGGCTGCGTGGAGACCTCATAGCAGCCTTCCAGTATCTGAAGGGGGCCTATAAGGATGCTGGGGAAGGACTCTGCATTAGGGACTGCAGTGATAGGAAAAGGGGTAATGGGTTAAAACTTAAACAGGGGAAGTTTAGACTGGATATAAGGAAGAAGTTCTTTATTTTAAGGGTGTTGAGGCACTGGAATGGGCTGCCCAGGGAGGTTGTTAATGCTCCATCCCTGGCAGTGTTCAAGGCCAGGTTGGACAGAGCCTTGAGTGACATGGTTGTGTGAGGTGTCCCTGCCCATGGTGGGGGGGATGGAACTAGATGATCTTAAGGTCCTTTCCAACCCCAACTATTCTATGATTCTATTTAGTGCCTTTGCTATTCTACATAAAATGTTAAAATTTAAAGACTGAGAAAAGCTTACTCTCTATCATTCACTTGTTAGGATTAACAGCAAATTTACCTATGACCTTACTGACCAGGGTCAGCAAGACCTTGAAAGCCTTCTTTTCTATTCTCTTGAGCTGAATTCACCTTTATTTAGGAGCAGGGATATCAACCTGGAAAACCCAAAGAAAACACCAGGGCATTCTTCTTGTTCCACACCTCTGCACTGTTTATCAGAAAAGCAGGGCCACCTCTGAGCACTCCTCATAACAGCCAAGAGCAGCTGAATGAAGATGAAACCAAACCATCACTTGCAACAGAAGGAGCTGTCTCCCTGCTCTGGTGAGATGATGACAACAGCTCCTCTTGGTGCCACAAGCAGTCCTCCACCAGCCAGTCAGAAGCCTGCCAACCCACGTAGCTCTACAGTAACCCTTCATCTGCTCAGACAGCTTCTGCAGGGAATGAAGCCCGTGCTCGGTACTGTTGAACATATCTACCAGCAAGTCCAAAACTTATTCAGGTATGCAAATACATGTTGTAATGACTATAGCATAGATGCAAGTGAGGAGTTATATATGATCAAATGTTCTTTGACTAATGAGAATTTCAATTCCAGAAGAGGTGAGCCACCATCAACCTCCCCCGTTGGAAATAAGAGACAGAAATTAACATTCACTTTGGAGCACAACTCTTGCTATTATTTAGCTCTGACATAACATAGACTTATATGCAAAAATTCCAAAGCTGGATAATTAACTCCAGAATCCATCTTCCTAATTAAGCTATTAACTTAAGTAAATGAGACAAAGCAATTAAGGGCTCAGTTCTGCAATTTTTATTCACTAAGATCTGAACTTCAATTGACAGAACCTTCATGCATGAATAAGAATTACTGTCTCAGGCACAAGGTGACTTGCTGAAAATCATGTAATAAGTATATTTCAGAGCCAGTATTTATCATGGCTTGCTTTCAAACATGTAGTTATTTTCCATGTTTAAAATATCAATTACTGTTAAGTTAGCTACTAAAGCAGCTGACCCATCTCTTGTCTTTTTGTTTATTCCTGTGAAAATCAACACTGGTCCAACAAAATGCTTATCACCTTGTAATGGAAAACTTTTTCTACATCTTCTGCTCTTTATAGACACTTATATTTAATGTCAGAAAAAACTACAACTATTTTCACTCTTGTGGAAGAAAATTTTGCAACAGTTTCATTGCCAGTTGCCTTTGTTATGTGACTGTATACATTTTAACTGATACGATTAAAGGAAACAATGAACTTCTGAGCAGCTTAAATCCTAGGTGATTGTGTGCAACACTGTACATTGCTAAGATACACTTCTCCTTCCAGAAATTTCTCAAAGAACCCAGCTAACTCTGTTATCTCTTCATCCATGTGATGCTCCTTACCAAAACGAGAGCTGTAGTTTTTCAAACTGGCTCATGTCTTTCAAAGCACAAACGTGAGTTACTTGCCATGTTGTTCTGTATCAAGTTCACATTCTTCAGAATGTTTTTGCACTGTCTTCTTGTGACAGGTGCAGTGTCTAAAACACACACCGCATGCTACACAACATGTTCACTTGAGACACTATATAGCAGAGTATTCTCCTCCAATAATAAAAGTCAGATCTAAAGTTAATGTTCAAGGAGAGTATTCACATGTATTATGCATGTAAACATTGGCAGGCTTGGGCTTTATTTCTGGTTAGAAAAATGATCTGATAATTTCTGCAATGATTGCTGTTATCTGCAACTTGTAAGACAAAAAAAAAAGGGTTTAAGTACTATCACTGCAACGAACCGGTCATTACTACAACACTTTGGCTGCCGACTAAAACTCTTGCATACAGCCATTTACCTTAAGACCTCGAAGTAACTGATAGATGAGAAACTGTATATGGTCATCTGTTAACTTCTGGCACTTCACAATGTTATTCAGGTCAGCACCCATTAAATTTGTCACAAGATACCTGTGAACATAAAACACAGAGCAGAAGAAAAAGAAATACACCTTATTTACAAATGGCAGAATCTAAATCCGAAAAGCAGCACATCTAGAGCAACTACATACACCCATGAAGGTTCCTTTTCCGTGTTCTACCAACACACCCCATAGTTTATGCCACTTGAATCAGCTAAGTCCTTCAACAATAGAATCACAGCTATGAGATTTAATATAACAAAAAAGAAAAATCATGACAGTACATTAAAAACTCGTATCTCTGTTTTCCCTGTGACACACTACAGCAGTTCAGTGAGGGAAGAATACATCATATTTTGACATGAATAGAAAGCCTCACCCAACATCAAACTGGGAGCCTGAGGCACTAAAACTACAGCACAGGCAGGGCCCTGGAATATCTGATGATGGAGATGAACATATAATTGCTTGAAATAAAGAGTGGCTTTTGTAACTTCCCTCTCAAGCCCTACTGTAAGCTTTATTTTTTGACAAATTTTGCAGAAATGCTGACTCTTTTCCAAAAGCAGGGCTAGGATACAAGTATGCATCTATCATACCCAGTTTCCATTTGTGTAATTTTGCCCGAGAGTCAAAGGTGTTTGGCACTAATTTCCATGGAGACAAAAATATATTAGTTACTATTTCTTTTTCTAACTTGTTTACTTAAGTGCTTATAAAGGATGTAAACCAAGAGGAACTCAGCATAAATTGTACATGTAACATGAAAATACACCTAGCCCTAGGTTAGTCAGAAATCTAGCCTAACTTTCCCTTGTCTCAGTTAACCAACAGATACTTTCCTGCATTCCTGAACTATCCCATCTAGCTGTGAAAAAATAATCTACAGCTAACACACAATTGAACTGAAAAAGTTTTAAGTTTACTGGCATTTATGCAGCATCAAATTACTTACCATATACCTATAATCTTATTAACTACCATTCAAGAAAGTACAAAAATGAGCCCCGTCCTCCTGCCTCCTCTTCTGTGGAAGAGTTGCAAATGGATTTCTTGGGGTTCTTCACCCAAAGCCATTTGCGGCTGCAAGTCCACTAGAACAGTTCATGCTTCCTTTTAAACAGCAGAGTGGTACTTACTAACTAGCCAGAATGACTTCACAATTTTACTTACACTTCATTAAAATTTTCTATTGATGTTGCAGGTGTAAAAACATCCAGCAATCCTATAACCTGAAAGAGAAGGGAACCAACAGTTTCTTTTTAGACATCTGTAAAGCAACATGGAATCAGTAATGACAGTGCTTGGCATTTTGGGGATGAAACTGACAAAAATATGACATTCTGTCATCTTGAAAACTTAGTACAACTGGTACAATAGGTGGTCTGTACAGGTATAGCCTCAGCTATCTGAATGACCAACAGAAAACTATATTAATTAGTATAAGTCATCACAACAAGACTAGACAGTCAGAAATAAAGGCAGGAAAAGTCATACCTCATTACAAAAAAGTTGACACATAGTTTATACACTTGTGTATTTAAAATTATGCACAGTTTCGTGGGGTTTCTCATTCTGTTGTTATTCAACTTTCTTAGCATCCTTTCTCCAGGTTACTTTTCAACCCACTTTATTTTATTAGGACTTAATTCATGAAGTTACTTTTAAGTGGATGGATACTCCCACAGAAATCAACTGTTTGCCACATAGAGTAGTACCGAATTATTTAGGGCCTGAAGTTCATCTAAATTGTTGTTCATCTAAATATTACACTGCTGGTTAATTTCAATGACAGTATCTGCCCTTAATTTCTCAAGAGGATCAAAATTCAGCAAAAGCAGGCTTGAGTTATTTTTTTCCTGGACTGGTATTTCAAGAGCATCCAGCAGCAGCAAGCAGAATATTACTTTATTAGGGAAGTTGGGATGACTTGTTTTGGTTTTCATCAGCTGCATCTTCAGGATATTTTTTACATAGAAAGGCAGCCTTTTACTGAAAGTCTCTAAAGAAGTCTCTAAAGTCCTGTGACTTCACATACGATGGCTTACGGTATCTTGGGTAGCTAGAGAATTGCATATACGTTTTAGTAAAGATTGTACCTAACTGAAATTAAGCCTATATTGCAAACTTTTGTCATGAAAGTCAGAAGGGAAAGAAGTCACTCTCCACTTACGTTCTCATGCTTCATGTGCTTAAGCAACCTAAGCTCCCTGTAGGTCCTCCGCGCATGAATAAGCGATTGAAAAGGTCTTGAAAGCTTTTTTACTGCCACCTTCTGTCTTGTTTTGGTATCATAAGCTGAGCTAGAAGAAGAAAAGAGAAAGTCCGCGTTGATGGCACGTTCTACTTCAAAGCTCTCGGCTGGAGAAACCTGTATTCTCTTGGGAGCTTTTTCCTTCCTTTGTCCATTTTCACGCTCCATACAGGGGCTGCCACCGGGAGAGCTAGCCAGCAGTAACTCCGAGTATTCAAAGACAGTGTCCTTGTTTTACACCTGGCAAATTACTAAAGCTTCTGATAATGTTCAGGACTCATCCCCAGGTAACCCAGCCCTATTAGTGCAGCTCCAGCCTCAACCTCCAAGCAAGGCTCGTAGGGAAGATGGGGATTCAAACTCTGAGCAAACTGAGGTCTTAATTAGAGGAACACTGCCATTGAGTCTAGCAATATTAATCACCTATGTGACCATTAGCTTGCTAGATGATAATGCCACACAACTGGTATCAAATTAGGATGCAGACATAGCCATTTCCTTGTGAAATGCTGGTAACAAGTGAACAGGGGTACGTCTCACACTCCAGCCCACACATCCTGCTGACACACAGCATGTTCTTTACTTCATGCAGATGGAGATGCCCTGCTGAAGAGGACACTAAATACAAACACCACCATTTGCACCAATGGGAAACCCACTGCTTTTTATGCATTAGACATGACAAGCACAACAAGCCACAAATAAGTGCTGCCTTTTCTGAAGGATAGGACCAGAAATGATCCCTGTATGTACTGCTTCATGACACTACAGTACAGCTATAAAAACAAACAAACAAAAAAAACCAGATTGCTACCTTCTGAGGAGAAGAAAAAAAAAGGCTTTAACTCATTACTCTTATCCATTAAGTTAAAATTGTGTTAAATTAAAATACCTCAAACTTCTCTATTTAAAGTATGGATAACTTTATCTGTGCTTGCTAAAGAGTATTAATAAGCTGAAAACCTTCAAACATCGCAGAACTTTCTTGGAGTTACAAACATGAAAATTAGGTAACTAAAAATGCATAGCATAGGATGACAACAGTCAATGGTCACATTGAAAGCTATTAGCTCCTTAAGAACAGTGTTTTAGACACTCCCGCAAACTGTGGAAGCAGACACCTGCTAGAGGCAGAAACCACTGATTGTGGCTGGAGCAGCTCCCACATTAATACAGAGCCGATAATTAGATCGAAGTATGTGGACTCCTACACATATTTGGTGCTCTGCTAAACTCATGAAGAGCCAAGTGAAGACCAAAGCCTCTTTATTTGTAAGCAGTTGGAGGATGAGGGGATATTTTTAATAAAAAGAACTAAGGATACAAGCAACAAATGGGCAGGAAGAACAGAGTGGCATCCAAAAGATGACTGTGATCCAGTTATCCTAGAATTCATCCAACCAATGCAGGGAAAAATCCAGCAATGCTTTTATTTCCTAAAAAAAAAAGAGTAAGATCAAGTAGATTTAATCAAGAAGTTTCTTGCAGGCACCATGGAAGGAGTGAGTCACCAATGAGATAAATGAAATAGGTAAGTAGATTACTTAGCTAGTTTCTTGCAAGCATCACAGAAGCAGATCCTCAGGGAAGTTTTAAAGGTGTACAGAGCTGTGGCTTTCCTGAGGACATCAGGAAGGGCATTCCCTGAGCAGAAGAAAGCAAGCATAGGAAGAAGACAGGTATCACTCTGAGGAGTGGGTGGAAGGGTATGATAGAGATACTTGTTCTGATAGTAGGGTAGGGACCCAGTTATTCCAGATGAGGACACTCTGTTGCTCAAATATGTGGAGCAGCTAAAGGAATGAACTGTGTGAGAAGAACTATCAACAGAGGTATCTTAAATTCCACAGGACTTGCCACAGGGGCAACATGAAAGTTGTGCAAGTAAATCTGAAGAAATAAAAAGGAAGACAACACTTCATGTTAATGTAACAAAGATTAGATATAATTGCCCTGTGTGTAATCCTGGCCAAAGCCACTGGAGAACTCCGCCAAGACTCACAAATACATACACCCTCTATATCCTTTCCAACTTTTTTTCCAGTAGAAAAGGAAATGTTTATTCCAGATAAATAAATAACATTGTAAAAACAGCAGGCTGTGCTTAAATCTCAGCTCTTCTGGAAATTTACAGGCTTTCCCACTCATGCGTGTACCAGTTAGTGAAATACTGTGTACATTATACAAGGCTAGTAGGAATTAAGTTTTAAATTGCGTTATCATGACAAACATCCTTCTCCTCCCAATTCTATGGTCAGATGTTGGTTTCAGTGGTTTAAAACCCACTAATCTTTAAGATAGATTGCTTTTTACCCTCCATATGACTCAAGGCTGCAAAGCTTTCAGATAGAACAAAGCACTATTTTTTTTAGGTTCAGTAATTCTTAGGACAGCAGCTTTTTAGATTCAGGATGGCAGCACATAAGGAAGCAGGGGGTGTGGGGGGATGGAATGAAGGAGAAAGAAAACAGATGGCAACTTGAGTCCTGGTACCTCCAATGGCAAATCATGAATTGAAGCTGCACAGGCTAGGGACTCACTTGGTCTAAACGAGTTCTCTGCAGTCAAGAATCTGTACCAAATGATAATCAGAGCTAATGCCTCCAGGCTCTTTCCTTGCCTAGTTTACCATCATCATAATTCAAGTTATTAATAGTGAAACATTAAAACATATAGATTTCAAACTGTTTGAACTCTCATTTGTCAGATTCAAGAATGATTTGCATCTCTGGTCTGCTGCTGCCTGTGATCACATTCTGCAAGCAGCAGGCTTTCCTTCCCATGAACACTTAACACCTCCTATTTTAAACTTGTTCTCCCCCTCTTGCTATTTTATCATCTAGGTTGTCCCCCAAATCCTTAATCATCCCCTGAGAAACCTGTTAGCAGGACAAGTTGTTTCCCTTTCTGTGTGTCTCTCCCAGGAATGGTTAGCTTCCAGACTTGTCTCTGGACAGGACACCTCTGGTCCCAGTCATGGTGAAAACAGGGATCCACCTGTGCTTGGCACCTGCAAATGCTTTCTTGGGGCCCTGTAACCAGCCTGATTAAAATGATTCCAAACAGCTTCCTAAGAAAAAAACCCAAAACAACAGAACAAACTCATGCTGTTAACTACTGTGATTTAATGGGGAAGAAAAGGGTGAGAGGTCCTCAACTTCCCTTACTCTGCATGATACTACACACACCTTCCCCACTTCTACATCAAGACTGCAGAAGACTTCTCCACCAGTCTCTTGATGCTTGCATCATCTCACAAACAACTGCAGGCAACTTACAGCACCTTTTTCTTTCACATGGTTAATTTCTACAGGCTGCAGCTCTGGCCAACCACACACATTTATGCTCACACCAGGAAACAAATCACCCTTCCAGTGGTTCAGCTGCTGTCACGTGAGTTTCTTTGAAGCTAGTTATTCTGAGGTGTCTTATCTCTGATTATGATGTTATCTTATGTAGCTGGACAGAATAGTACAATGGAGATAAACTCTGATACTTGCAAAGGGGTATCGTCTCTTATCTCTAATCTATTCTTTGCTGTATTTCATTTCTTGTAGGCCGTGAAAATAAGTGACTTTTTAACTGCATATTGTCAGTGAGCATTTCTGACACCGTCATTCAACAGTATGCTCACATGTTTCAATAAGGGAACATCACTTTAGACAGACTTTCTATCATAATTTTAAAAGAAATACAATAATTTTTTTTTTATTTTTTTTTTTTTTAATTTACAAGAAACAACTCTGGAACAATATTAGCAATAGCTTTTTCAGATGGGATCATTCGTGACCCAGAAGCCTTTGCTGTTATATAACATTTTTTTGCTGTCCTTTTCAAGATCAAGGATAAAAACCCATTATACTGCTTGCAAAGACGACATTTTCACACAGATTAGAGACTTTTTCTTAGTGTGGCTATCAATCATTGCTTAAATTAGACTAACCTTTTCAGTGTTGTCAACTCCTATATTTAATAATTCTATTGAAGTTTGTTGTGGTTTAAGCTCAGCCAGCAACCCAGAACCATGCAGCCGCTTGCTCACTCCCCCTCTCCTTCCTCCCCCCACCCCCAGAGGGACAGGGGGGAGAACTGAAAGAATGTAACTCCCATGGCTGAGAAAAGAACAGTCCAGTAACTAAGGTATAACACAAACCGCTGCTGCTACCACCAATAATAATAATGATAAGGGAAATAAAAAGGGAAGAGAATACAACTGCTCACCACCCACCGACCGATACCCAGCCTGACCCAAGCAGTGATCTAGCCCTTCTAGGTAACTCTCCCAGTTTATATAGTGGGCATGATGTGCTGTGGTATGGAATACCTCTTTGGCTAGTTTGGGTCAGGTGTCCTGTCTCTGCTTCCTCCTGGTTTCCCCTCCTCCCTGGCAGAGCATGAGGCTCATAAAGTCCTTGGTCAGAGTAAACATTACATAGCAACAACTAAAAACATCAGTGTTATCAGCTCTGTTCCCAGGCTGAAAGTCAGAAACACAGCACTGCACCAGCTACTGAGAAGGAGAAAAAAATGACTGCTGCTGCTGAACCCAGGAGAAAGTTCCAGTAGGTGAAATACAAAACTCTTATTTAGATGTGTGTTTTTCCCAGTTCTTAAGGTTTCAGAGAAAGTTTGAACACAATAAGCTAATGCAGTCCAGAAACTCAGGAAGCAGAGAGCACAGGAATTTAACTTCATGGTAACTTCATGACTTCTGTTGCAGCATGGATTTTTAGTAGCTGATGTTTATAAACATGGCCGTACGTGGTCATTTCCCTAGTATCCCACAGATAGTTTATCCTCTGTGGGTGCAGAGTGGTAATACTGGACAGACAAGCCACTCAGGCAGTCTGCTCTGACCCTTCGGGATTAGGAGCACACTATTCAGCTATGGTTACTTGGCCTTCAGCATCAAATTTGCTTCAACAGCTGGAGGGCTGCTTGCAGGATCCCAGCCTAACAAACCACACATGGAGTCAACTCGCACCCAATTTAGTAAACTCCAGTATCCATGGCTGAAAGAACTCTTCCTGGGATCAACTAGTCTCCTCAGACTACAGCCAGTCCCTGAACTTCATCATGCTTTGGGGTCAGAAAGGGCTTCTTAGCTAGGCACAGTACTACTTATGATGCCTGGAAAAAGTTCAGCTTGAGTGCAGGGTTCAGTCTAATGAGTCCTTTCCTGCAGCCAGCTCAGGTCTAGCTGATGCACAATGAAGGCATGACCCAAGCTGTTACGTGGTGTCAGCCTTGTGTCTGCCACAAACTCCCCATTTGCTGCAGGTTACCATCCCCAGATAACCATGAGGATTTGGTTGTCTACATTTGCTTTTGGAAGCATTATATCTGTACAAATAATTAGGTTTACTTATTCAAAGTGACTGGTTTGGGGCTAAGTGCAAAAAACACAAAGGAGACTAAGTTTTTCAATTCATGTTATATAATTCAGTGTCCCAGCTTGTGAGGCTGTTACTTTTACATCATTGCAAGTTTGACAATTGGTTGGACACGATATACCAAACTTGGAGTGAATGCTGTACATAAACAGATCCTTAAAGTTGCTCCATGTGACAACGACACTGGGGCTGGGTTTTCCCCATATTGTTCCAGACTTCTATTTTTATTTCTTTCACTGCATCACAACACAGATTTGTTTCCTTCATTGAGTCACATTCCTTCAGATGACTTTCCATTACAAGTAAGTTCTATGAGAAAAAAACCCAAAACCCAAGAAAAAACCCAAAGGAAAAAAAAATATATAATTTAAAAAAACAACCCCAAACCTCAAAACCAAACACAAAGAAAAAACAACAACCCACAACTCATGCTCAAAATACAGATTCACAACCTTGAGCTCTTATCGACAGACCTCAGCATCCTTTCACATACCCACTGATTCCTTCTATTGCAGGAGACAAGAACATCCTTTCGGACAAATGTAGCCTTAATTTATAAGATCCTGCCTTCCTGAGAAAAACAAGTAGCAGACGGGTGCAGAGGAGCAGAAGGGTGCATGTGAGCAACAACTGAGGGAAAGGAATGGAAGAGTGGTCAGCACAGAATGCATCTAATCATTGAGGCAGCAGCCTTTAAAGTACGCATTAGCAAGTAAGATAGGGACACACACAAGAACCCTGGCCTGGGACATCTTGTAGTGCTCAATCTTATAATCTGGGTTCTTCACAACTGCAGTGAATTAACACCCTTTTTAATATTTTTTTGGTAAACACAGCTACCTTTTATTGAGATATGGAATAGTCCTGAAAAAAGTACACACACCATTTATCTAATACCAGAAAATGGACCATAACAGCTATTGGCAGTGCAGCAAAAGAACAACAGAAAAGGGTCACATGCAGGAAGCTTAAGTTAAGCAGCAAAGTAAACCCAGGAAATGGTTCACTTGTTGCTTCTTGATAAACATTTTATTACTTTACGCAAGTTCAAGTTGGTGATTTCCATCCCTTCAGAGCTAAATTTAAGGTCTGTAGCGTGTGCTTGTTCACTAAACCACACATATCATGGCATATATGTGCATAAGAAAGAAACCATAAAGAAAAATGAGACTGTAGCAAGACAAAAGGTGGGAAGATGAGTAACGGGTGGCTCTGAAGGGACATGTTAACCTCCTCACTAGAGGGAAAAAAACCACCCTTGCTTGATGATGACGACAGGTTTTTGTATTGTAAAATTACATCCCATCACTTGGGTATTATTCCAACTCAGCACGTTGAGCACTAGCATGGTTTTGGCTTTAGTACCATCACTGTCAATTATCTCAGAATAATTTACCACTAAATCTAAATCTAAAGGCACAAAATATCTCTTAACATATGCAGTATAATTGCTCCATAACCAACACAAGATTGTGCACATACTTTTAAGCAGACATTGAAAAATACTAAAAAAATAATTGGTATCCATATGTTTACAAGAATATTTCACCAGTCTTCTTTCAATGGAACATAAAAATGCTGTATCAGCCTCTGAATCCACAAGCTATTTTTATTTCCTGATCTCTTATGTCTCCACAGTGACCTAAATAGTCAAATAACTTTACAAAGGAACAGTCACATTTTTCTTAGTGAAGTTATAGACAGTACAGCTTATGTCAGTGGAAGTGATACATTTATAATTGTACTTGTGAGAACATATAAAAGGTTGGGGTCATAAGCTGTTGGCTTCTTCAGCATGTGTAACCAGCTCATGGATACTAAAATAATCACAGCTTTTAGATACCCATAAGCCCAATGTCAGTATGTAAACAAGAAAATCAGTCAGCTGCCACTAAGCCAGTACACTGCTAATGACAAATGTATTCTATTCAACATTTTGTTAAAATTAGATAAAAATTACCAAATAGTTATAAATTATGGGCTTTGAAGTTACAGGTAGAAATGCTTATGGTTAATGTGGATATAAAGTTGAACATGAAAAATACCAGTGCTTTCGAATACATTGCATAAACCTGAACAGACAAAATCTCACATTCTTGTCCTTCTTTTTCCTATTCCTTCACAGTCCTCCTTCACATTTCCCAGTTTCTCTCTCTACAACAGCCAAAATATTAAATGGTAACAATTTGTTCACAGGTCACAAAGGGGTTTTGAAACACACTCTCTCTTCCTGACTGTATACACAGAACTAAGATACTGTATTTTTGATACCAACTAGCTAATAGGTTCTGAAATTGCAAACAGTTACTTGGGAAGCTGTGTTGAAGCAACCAGGCCCTAAGACTTTAAGGGCTCTGAAACAGGGACTGTGTGCTGTAACCAACTGCTGTCCCAATCACAACCGACAGCTGGAGAGGAAAGCAGTTAGCTATGCCACTGTTTCACCATGTGCAGATTAGATTGAAGTAGGGACAGAGGAGACTCTTTGCAGAGAATTTTTATTCTGCTAATGGATTTCTACAGCTACACAGAAAGCTGTAGTCCCATAATCCTTGCTGCCTTTCTGCAACTGGCTCATCTCCTGCCTCTCATCTCTCTTCCATCCCATGTCCCCCCACTATAAGAAAGATCTCATTAATTCCTCCTGAAAGAAAGCCTGCACAATACAAAGTGGTCTTGCTCAATTCTTGAGCTTGGCTCTTCTTCACCCTTACTACAATTCTTTCTGCCACCCTCCTCACACATACAGATGTTTGTCATCTGCTCTCAAACTGCTCCACAAGCTTAGTGACAGGATCCTACAGAGATCTCTGTTACAGCCATTCTCAGCCCTTCTCATTCTTCTCCAAACAGCTCCTTCCTGATTCAGTCTCCTTCATTAAAAGCACTCTTAGACATTCTCATTTAAAATAGGAACCTTGACCCCACTAATTACCATCCCACTTCCTTTTCCTTTCCAAAGTCAGTAACTACACTGTTCCAACAGCTGGAAAATACGCACGATGAAACTGGACAAAGGAATCTCGAGCAATCTGCATCCCATCCTAGTACTCCAACAAAGCCACTTTTAATGAACTCTCTAGTGATGTCTCCTTGGCCAGTGCTCAGAATGTATCTTACACAAAATTTCTTGAATTCTTGACCTCCCTTGGCTTTGTAGCTGCAAACCCCATTGTGTCTTCGTTCCTAATGGCTATTTCATCATGTTCCTCTGAGGGTCTTGCTCACTCAGCAAGACTGTTTTGTTGCTTCACTTATTTTCATTCATAAATTGTAGCAATGTTGCTGCTATGACCCTCCTCCTAACCTGTAACAATGATCATACAACTGCTTGTATTTAGTTTCTTCTCCATATTGGAACAGCACTTTAAAGGCCTTGGTTCTAAGTATCATTATTACATATACTCACTCTTCGGAGGTCTCCTGCCTCTCATTGGACTCTCCTATCACCCTTTATCTCTCAGTTTTCAAGCAAGTCTTGAATAAGCTTAGAAAAGCTCATTGTAAATATCTGCAAAACTAATGAAAGGCTTCAAAAACCTTCCTTCTGAATGATGCATACCAAAACCATAGAACTGATAACAGATCTTGGACAGCAGTATTCTAACAATATTGTTTGAAATATTTCCAATAAGACCATAAACATTTTTAGGATGAAGTTCAGCTCGTGTATTAGCTTTGGAAACAAAAGACCTAATCCAAAAGAACAGGCCCAAGAAAGTCCATGGAAATCGACATGCCAACAATTCCACCCTTGGCCTGCAGAGATCTATAGTATTCAGTTTCCAGCTGTATTTACATACAGCAGGTTTGTATTACTACTCTAAAAGTTTATCTCAGCATTTAAACTAGCATGTAATGTTACAGTGACACATAATTCCAGTCACCTGATCTTGTAGTTGAAATTGTACCCTTAGTATCACTACAGCTAAGTAAAAGACACCTTTAAAAAAAATCCTAAAGTCATCAAGTACAATCTTGGATGAAGGAATTTTTGTCTTTGTCAGTTGAAGACAATTTACACCAGCTTTCAGAAAACCTCACATGCAATCAGGTTGTCTTAGCATCTCCTTAGGATCCCAATGTGAAAAGGAGGGTTAGGTCTTGCAAGCTACTGCCCTCAAAACACTTGAGTGACAATGTAACCAGAAGCACAGGACAGAGTGGATGAGGGAAAGAAGGGTTAAACTTCAGGATTAAAGCTTTCCACTTCTGTTTTTCCACTTGTACTTCCTGAAAGCAAAATAAAAGCCTAACCACCACCCATCATTCCCCATCTTCACCCAAAAGTAGGAAGGACAAAACCTTAATGGATCTTAACCATGTACTTAAAAGTTTGTAGGATAGAGGGACCTGCAAAAGTGCTGCATTGTATAAATGACTTAAGGCAGGCTTTGCTTTCCTGCTTTTCTTGAACTGAGGCCTGTACATTACACTCTGACTTAGCAGGCCTCCTTTTTAAAACATGTTATGTCACCCAAGTAGGTGTCAGGCATTGCATACTCTTAACATTTAAAGAGACTGACTGGGTGATATAAGTACGATTGATGCCAAAGGCCTCTGAGGAAACAGTGTGGAATTTGTGGCTGGGATGAAGCTCTGAACTCACTTCAGTTCACCTTGCAAGGTCTGTTATTTCCAGAGAAGGTAAAACACAGAGCTTGCAATATGCTAATGGCAAACAACCTGTTGGACAGATCAGAGAGACAGTACCTGCAGAAGACTGTCTGTACCTCCAGGGTAAAAATAGGACTAAGCAGTTTGAAAGAGTTTACAGACGCATACAGGCTTTAAAAAATAAGACAACCAACAGTAAACCAAAAACTTATCCGTGTTACATAGTTTGTGGTATATCAAAAACTCTTTAAGAACAGAAGAGATAAAGCAGCTCCTTCTCAAGCAGGTAGTAATGTCAGCTTCCAGAGGAAAAGGTTAACACATACCAAACCATAGTGAACCTACCAGGGCAATACAGCAGGGAGGCAGAGATATTGCAGGCCAGAGTTCCAGTTTATAAATCATATTACTGGGACAGTTGAAACTCTCAAACACAGCTAGAATTCTAATTTGAAAGGAACAGTCACAAGGGACAAGAGTTTAAAATGCAGTTTGATCCAAGACATGAGTCATCTCTTTTCTTTAGAGCTGAAACAAGATGGTTGTAGATGAAGATTACCTTGTGAAAGTCATGCTTGTTTCCCATCTAAATAGCTATCAGCTTAAATACTTCACTTACAATCAGAAACATTTTTAAACTCACAATTAGCAGGGATAGCATCTGGTCTACAAGAGTCAACCAGCTCTTTGACTTCTGTGAGACATAAATCCAACTTTGAGGATGGACACTGAAAACGCATTTTTCAAGAAAACTTTTGAGTTTTGCCTTGAGAAAGAGTAAAAATAACTGCTTAACATAAAAAAACAAACAAACAAACCAAACCCAACAAACCTGAACTTCATAATGCTTATGGCACAAAAAGAAAACAACTCCAAAAGACACAGTTGTGTATCTAAATTTGTTCCTTGCTAATATGCAAACAGCTCCTGGCAAAACAAAAACTAACCAAAACATACTATTGAGGACTCCATTGAGCAGAGGGCTTTAATATTTTTTCCTAAATCTAAAAAAAGTATCAGTTCTGACATGACCAAATGACAGAACACCCACCAGCTGGAATGGCCACAGGAAACAACCCAGGTAGAAGGAAGCCCTCTGCAGAGCTAAAATACAGGGGTAACTCAGAATATGCGGTTCTCTCTGTGGTTTATGTAGATGCCAAGATGCAACTCCACTTGGCAGTGCATCTGAGTTCTGAGGATTTCCAAGGATGGTTCTTCATGATGTGTCATTAAAAAAGTGAGAAACGCACTAGAGCTTTTAATGCTATGGAAGGTTTGCTTTTATATACATATTCCACGTCTAAATAAAAAAACATTCTGAAAAGCACTGTGGTTGATACAGATACTTCTCTACAAGTAAACCAGCTTTAAAACAATAATATCTATCTCCACAGCACATTTGATGCGTCTGCATATAAAAACCCAAACATGAATTCTATTTGACTTACAAAATGTCAATAAACTGGCTGAAAACACAGCCTCCTGACACAACCACTTCTATTGATTTTGAGCTGCAAGCAGGAAAAGGGCAAACAAAAGTTAGCTTAAATGCACATATTTCCAATAGGTTTCTTATTACCAGTTATCACTTCAGTTGCACAAGTATATTGGATATGACTGATAATTTACTGTGAGGAAGGAAAAGGTAGGACTCGATAAGAATTTCACTGAGGTAGAAAAAGATTTCTTGCAACAACTCTGTCCCTGTTTTAAAGCCAGCATTTGGAGTTCAGGACTTTGGCTTCTACTTATCAGAACACTTAAGAATTTGTTTTGTTCCAGTGGTTCCTGTAAGAGTTAAATGTGTTTTTAGATATTCCACTGAACAGGAGTACAATTATTTGTATTACAATACAGATATTACTCAAGGGAACAATTGTGTCTTGTGGGTCTCCTGGGTAAAGCACATGCACACAGAGGGGAAAAATAATCAATTTCAATAGACACTAAAAATAGATGGCTTTTCTGAGAGAGATGCAAACCTTTTCCTCACATTCGAGCTTCTGTTTAGGTTTATAGTTCACTGATGTTAACAAGGCTATTAATATAGAGTAACATTTTATTGCTGTAGTCTGGTCTGAAATGTATATTTTAGAGAAAAACTTTCCCATGGCATCTTCCCACCTCCATTCTATATGCTGGTTCCTGGGCTTCTTCATTGACAAAATACTAGGATTTCCTTGGCTTTCCAAGCAGAAAAGAAGTAAGTACAATGGATTAACACCACTCATAGTTTAAAAAACCAAAGGACCTGCCCTGCTGCAAGTGAACTACCACATGTTTTCATTTCCTTTTGCAAAGTCTTGACACCCCATTACAAAATTCTTCAGAGCAGGTCTTCCCTTTAAAACTACATCAGCACAAATAGGGAAAATAACCAGAAATGCAGGTTCAGTTGGAACACAACAGTAGTTACTCTCCTACTGTATGTCCAGCTCCTAGTTTGAAAGAGAAAAAGGGAGAAGAAAGTAAACTAAGATTTTATAGTCTAAATGAAGTAGGTCCTTGTGAAACTGTTCACATCAGTCAGGACTATACATCTCACTACAGTGGCAGGTACCCAAAGCCACACAATATTTGTGTGGATTTCCCTAGTGCAAGCATAAGCCTGAAATGACAGAATAAGAGAAGAATTCAGAGATGCTTCACACTAGTCTGTAGCATTCCTGCTGATGGTTGGAGGTTTTTGAACTGCGTAGTCCCAGTTTACATGTAATTGGGGCATTTCACAGAGCTAGAGAAGGAAGCAACAAATCATAGAGTCATAGAGAGGTTAGGGTAAAGGACCTTAAGACCATCAAGTTAAGAAAGTCCATAAATGTTCTCTGGTGTCTGACTGTGAAGAGAAAAAAGTGAGCAATTATTGCATGGCTCTAGCCCACACAAAAAGTTAAGTTCTAAAGATTTTTTTTTGGTATTGTACATTTATTTACAGGCCCGTGATGAACTGTTTTCACATAATTCCGCTCACCAAAGAAATACGATTCTTTTCCAGAAACTCCTTAAACATCTCTATTATTTCTAAACATTGATTCAAAGCTTTTATAGACACAGCTAAGCGTGCTTCAAATACGAAAATAACAGCCCAACCCGCACCGGGGGTTTCCGAAAGTGCAAACCTGATACAGTAATTACCAACCGAAGTGAAACGTTTTATGATAAGATGCGATAAACCCTTACGCAACCCTCCGGCGTTGCCCTGGGCAGCAATCTGCCCTAATTTGCCATTGATTTTCCCCCGGAACGGCTGAGTGAAGACCTCCTCCTCAGCCGGCCCGACCCCTGCCCTCCCCGGCCCCGCTCCAGGGGCTTCCCTCCATTGTTCCTGCGGCCAGGACCCATGCTCGCGGTGTGTATCCCGGGCAGTGCGGGCGGTCCCGTCGGGAAGGGAAACCCCCATCACAGCCCGGACCTGGGGCCAGCAGGGCCAAGGCTGCTCCCGGGGCAGCAGCGGGCAGAGCTCGGCCAGCCGTGCCCCGCAGTGGACACGCCATGACTGTGCAGGATTCCCGGCTTCGGGGCAGTCGTGGCTCCCTCACAGGTGCCCCCCCGGGCGGGGGGCGGCCGCGAGGGCAGCGGCGGAGGGGCCGGCAGGGGCCGCCCTGCGGCGGTGGCGGGCCCGGTTGCCCGGGTTACGGCGAGGCACGGCCCGGCCCGCGGGCGAGAGCCCCGGCACTGCACAGCCCGGCGGGCGCGCCCCCGGCCCGGCACGCTGCAGGCCGGCCCCGCTGAGCCCGGCGGGAGCCCCCTTCCCCTCCCGCTCTGCTCCACGCACACGGCTCCCGGGGCTCGGCACTGCCGCCTCCCCGGCATTGTCCGTCCCCGCCGCCGGCCGGCAGCACCTGCCGGCTCCCGGCCCCTCTCCCGCTGCCCCGCACCTACCAGACGGAGCCGTAGGCACCAGAGCCCACTGGGGTGAGGTTCTGGTAGCGCTGGGGCACCTCCCACACCGTCTTGTTCAGCTCCTGCCGGTAGAAGCTGCCGCGCTCGCACATTTTGCCTAAGCAGCCAGCGGCAGCAGCAGCGGCGGCAGCCGCCCCTCAGCCGGGGCGGGGAGCGAAGCGGGCACGGCCGGCGCCGGCGGGGAGGAGGGACCGGGAAGGGAGGGGAGGGGACAGGACAGGAGAGGAGGGGAAGGCGGGAGGCCGAGGGGGTGGTGGCAGCGTCCCGGGCGAGGGGCGCCCGGCGCACAGGCCGCGGAGCCCCGGGGCGGTCCCCGGTGTCCTCGGCGGGGGGTGCCGGGTGGGCCGGAGCGCCAGTCCCGCCCCGCCGCGGCCGGCATCGCTGCGGGAGCGGAGGCTGGCACCGTTCCGGGCGGAGCGTGTGGGCAGGGGCGGACACCTGCCCCTCGGCCTGGCAGCCCCCGGGGTTTCAGAGCATTGCCCACACCTTTCCTGTTTGGTTTCGGCCGCCTGAAGCTTCGCTTGCTCGGGGGGGCAGCGGTGGAGGGCGGTGACCCGGCAGCGGGGCTGGGCCGGGACATCGCCCGTGGTCAGTGATGCCGGCAGCGGCCCTCACCTGCTGACGGAGGTCTCGGGTTTACTAGGAGTCCCCCGGTACGAGAATTTCTCCTCAAAGCATTGACTCCTGCATGCAGTCATCTGAACGCCTCTGCTTTTCATCAGGAAGGACTCGAGCCCTCAAAATAACAGAGGAAAAATCTTGAAAACTTTAAATCTCCAAAACTCATGCATCATTAAAGTAAAAAAGTTCCATTTTGTTTATGGCCTTTTTCTTTTCTTTAAAATGTGCTTTATACAATAGTTCAATGACTTGTGGAATCATTGCAACGCTACCGCAATGTTACCAGTATATTTCCCTATATAATATTTGCTATTTTCCTTCCATAACTTCTTATGCTTCCTTGAGCAATTCTAATTAACTTGTAGGTAGCCTGCTAGTGTGGATTCAGTATGTGGAGATTGCTCCGCACCTGCCTTTAAATCAGTGTGAAATGTAAATCACACACACACTCTGTAAATCAGAGCCCTCATGTAAGTCCTCTGTGTTTCTATACCATGAATTGCAGTTCACTTTGACGAATGAATGCTCAGCTCACAGTAGGACCTCACTGTGAGCATACAGAACTTGTATGCTTGAATAGCTGTGAGCATGATGAGCCAGTAGGTAAGTTTTATGGATGCTCCAAAGAGTAGATAGTTCAAGTTCCATCTCTGAAACCCCAGCCTATGTTGCACAACAGGACTGTCATACCAGGACTACGTGAGTGAACAGTATCAGCAGCTTTGGCATCTGCTCAGTGTATTTCAAACTGAAAAAGACACGGATGATGCTACTACAGCCATTTATCTGCAGCTGTCCACTCAAGGGGTACTAAGTACTCCTAAAGCCATAGCCTAGTTCTCACTTGTACACCACTCTAGCACAACAGAAATCTCTAGTCCTTTCCAGACTGCTCCTTGGTCCCACTTGAATTTCTGTGCTGACGGTGTAGTACTTTTAGGAAATGGTAAGTGTGAAAAACCTAACACAATGTTAATTTATCTTTTCTCAACACCACCATTCTGAGTTTTAAAATCAGAGAAACACTGCAGTCACTCTACAAGCCAAGAAGAAATATTTCTGCCCTGCCCCTAGAGTAAGCAGTCCCAAATGTTTTCCAGTGCCAGAATGAAGCAAATACTGCCTGACTTTTATTCTACTTGGTCTCTGGAGGTGTTTTGGCCTCTGGCCCTCACCCACTCACCAAGTGTTAGACTATTTCTTGCTGACTGTGGCCATGATATTGGGGAGTGGAATCTATCCATGTCTGCCCAGGCTTCTAATTGTGCAATTTCCACAGGAGCTAATTTTCTGTTTGTTGTTATTTACAGTCGCTCTCAATTTCCTGTCTTCTGTGAGCTTCTGTCAGTTATTTGTATTGCAATCATGACTCTGAGATTGTGCTTGATTACCTTGTTTTATTGGATACTACATATGTGATGTTCTACTCCGTGTAATGAGGGAGATATTAGAAAACAGAGAGGCTGGAAGACAGTGTATGGGAATTGTCTCAGATCTAGGCAGGTTACAGGTCCCCAGAGGCCTCCTGTAAAGCAAGCCCTGACAGCTGCTCCTCCCACAGCAGAAGCAGCTCATCCATCTTTACTGGCACTGTGGAGACACATGAGGAAGTGGAAGAAGCAGCTCCCTTGTCAGCCACATTCTTGTCTTTTAGTTCCTGTTTTACAGGCTGGCCAAGTCTGTGTGTGTACAAGGGACAGAGAGTGTGTGCCCTCTGAAGAGCTGTGAAAGCTTAAGGAAGAGAAGGTCACGGCTTCCTCTGTACATACGTTGCCTTCTTGGGAGCTTTCATTTCCTATACATGAAATACTGCTATATTAAACTGTGCCTGAGGCTGTGTCAGTGATACCCATGGACAGGGGGAGGCCCTAAAACTGATGTGGACACTGCACACCCCTTCTCCTCCTGCCCTTACAGCTGTGTAACTCTGACAGTTCCTCACCATGCCAAGTGCTGATGGCTGGGGGGCTGTCATCCCAATGACAGGTCAGCAGGACTCACCACATTTCATATATGTCATTGCATTGCGGCATGGGAGGGAGGCTCACATGCTGCAGTGGGGTGGGTTAAGACACCAGGCAGCACGTGAGGTAGAATCCAGCTGTGTGAGCCTCTCGCCTGGTGAGCAGGGTGTCAGACATGAGCCCTGGCTGCAGGCGTGAGTAGCCCAGGCCCTGGAGCTGGGGATGTACGGTTCCTCTGATGCTCAGCAGCTCCAGTGGGAACCAAAGAAAGAAAATTTGCTGGTGTAGAAGGGCACTGTTTTCTGTTGTGGCTGTTCCTGTACTGCATAGTCAAATCCTATGTGATTCTTACTAGAACAAACCGCAGTGGAAACAAATGATTTTATTATTTTAGCCAGTTCTGAGTTACTAATTTCTAGTTATTTATTTCCTTTTTTTTTTGTTTGATACATTATGGAAAGCTTGCACATCTTTGCCTTCTGGCTCCTCTGTCATTCTCTAGCTCTTTTGATTCTCAGTTTAGGAATCAAAATTCATAATACAGTTTAAAGATTGTAACTTTCATGTTAATAATAAACATGGAAACTCAAAGAAAGAAAATGCCACCTTGCTACTGAAAACATAACATTTCCTGGTTGGAAACATTATCATATTGTTGTAAACCCGGCACTGATTTAAAACAGGCTTTGGAAAACACAGGACAGACTGCCAGCAGGTTGGAGTTCAGACTGTTCTCAGTGTAACTGCTGTAAATGTAGGGTAGCTCTAATAAAGACTAAAATGGGAAGCTCAGGTTAGGTATAAGGAAGAAGTTCTCTAATGTGAGGGTGGTGAGGCACTGGAATGGGTTGCCCAAAGAAGTGGTAAATGCTCCAACCCTGGCAGTGTTCAGGGCCAGGCTGGACAGAGCTTTGGGTGATATGGTCTAGTGTGAGGAGTCCCTGCCCATGGCAGGGGGTTGGAACTAGATGATCTTAAGGTCCTTTCCACCCCAAACCATTCTGAGATTCTGTGATTCTATGATTCTAAATGTCAATGAGGTTTTAGAATGAACCACCTTAATTCTGTCACCACATCTTTTTCAGTATAAACCTGAGAATGTCATAAAGATGCTTTCTGTGCTGCTTTCTTTTGAAAATGTAAGGAATAATTAACATCTTTATAAAAGAAAAAATTATATTGTAATGTTGCATCCAATACCATTAATAATAAAACATTGTGGTAATTAGCTATAACATGATTTTATTTTCAGGTTCTTGCAAATTTCTGAAACCATGTCTATGAATATGTAATTATAACATAGGAAAGCTGTCACTGTTTGTAATGACAGAAAAGGCGAAGTACAGGCAGCAGGAAAGGCTTAATGAAGCCTTCTGTAAATAGCAAGTCAATCATTAGCTAGTTTCCATGAGATTGCTTTCCCAGAGACTATATCTTTGTTACTGAATTACAAGATGCTGCATATGCCTGCAAGGTAGTATCACTCTTCTTTCTGCTATCAACAGTCTTTGCTTCTGAATTCCTATTTGGAAGCCTTACAGCAATCAACCCAAGTTGATTCAGATGACCTGCTACAGCCTGAGCCTGTTATGTCCTGTTATAGCTTAGGTATTTAAACTGGAGAAACCTTTATGATACTGTGAGAAGATGAAGGGTCTCACTTTGGAGAAAACTTAAACTTTAGCTACTCGTTTTAACCCTCAAGTTTGATAATGAATACCTATGATTAGGTATGAAATCCACCTTGAAATCCTGCTATTGACTGAGGACTTTCAAAATCTAGCCTATATCATAATAATTACATGGCAAGAATAGGTTTTTATTCTTTCTGAGAAGACAGATACTAACATAGTTTAGGTTCAGAGTTGCGGCTTTGTTTCCCTCTCTCCTCAATTCTTTCTATGTGGAATTGGGATGATCACTAGGTGCCTGTGTGTGCCACCCTTCCACATTTATGAACTGAGACTAGGATCGTTTCCCTATTTTAAGATTGCTATTACCTCAGATAGTAATAGCACTCGTACTAGTTATTATTATTGTCTGCAGATATTGATATTTTTCAAATATTCTTTTCATACTGTTGTGGATGCAGAGTGGGAAATATTTTCTAATACCCTGTTAAATAAATGTAATTCAAAAAAAAATAGAAATCAGTCTCCTTTACCTGAAGTTACAGTGAAGTTTATCTTGGTCTCCTGTAGTCTACCAGTACAGGTTGGCAGTGTTTTGTTCATCCAGGAACAACGTATGGGTATTATTCTAAGCTCATGTTGATATTAGATTTTCAATGAGATTTGGACTGCAAACATGCTAGCAGTTGGTGTCAGAAGTCTCCAAAATAAATCTAATAAAATACAATATCCTGCTCAGTCATGTCAACAAGGGCTCCTCATTGTATGTACTTTCAGAACAAGGCCATCACCAGAAAAATAAATACAGATTTAACTTCAAAATTATTCCTAATTAAGTCAACAAAGGTCCAGATATAATGAGGGAAGGCGGAGACAGGCTATTAATATATAGTGCTATTTTTTTGCTTTGTATTTCTCTTGCAATCCATGTAATTATTTTGCCTGGTGTCTCACAACAGCTCTGTGGTGCTTTATTCTTATGCATAATACTGCATCATTCAAACACAGCCTAATATTGACATGTATAATCAGTAGCTGCGGAGAGCCCAGCACTGCTCCCATTCAAGTCAAAGGCAAATTTCATTATGTGAATGGGAGCAAGAACACATTGTTCCAAATGCATTAATTTGGGTTTATGTCCTGAATAAACATCAGTTATAAATTTCTTCTGGTTGGCTCTGAAGACACTCCAAAGATAAAAGCAGACGTGGATGTAAGAGCTGTACACCAGGCTCTGTGCTTTTTTTTGCATATAAGAAATCACACTCAAGGAAGGCTGGTTAATTGACTATTGCATTGTCTCTTTTGGCTCCAAAGAAAACACTATGGGATCTTTAAAATGACTGTGCATTCCTAATCATAAATTCCTCTAATTACAATCCAAAAATATTTATGTATTGGAGCAATTATATTAATGAGTTGGCAATTTGGCTAAAATTATGTTTATTCTGCACATGAAGTTATTATGAAGCAAGGCTGTTACTTACAGGGCTTCTAAATAGCCAGGGTTGTAAGTATGTACAAACTTGAACATACACCTGTAGGGCTGCTTTGCCCATTCCTGTGAGCTTCAAAACATGGCAAGCACTAATAAAAATATACAACAATATGTGAGTTTTGGTTCAGCTTTAACTCTTTAGGAAGGGAACACCTAGAGGAAACAGCTACCAAAGTTGTAAAAGCAAAAGACACATCTCTAGTAAATTGTAAGTCTAGCTTAGTATGGGATGCATGTATTCACATGCCTTCATTTGCCATCTGCTACTCATCTACGGAATTCTGTACTTCAACCTGGTGCTGTTGATTAAAGAAGTTATACTCAACCTTATCATACTGAAAATACTGCATCCTTCTCCATTACCATGCTTTTCAATCATTATTTGATACATTGTGAAGATACAACTCAGTCTATTTGAGACAAATGGTGCAAATTCAGTTGTTTTATTATACACAAACCTCTTCCACCTATCTGCAGGCTTTTTTTCCACTAGCATTACTCCAGTGCATTGTGGGCTTTTCTACAAAGGGGAAAAGTGGAATTTCTACTTTAATAACAGCTTCCTTACCAGTGATGTTCTAATAACACCTTCTTGGTTTTGACTTAATATCCTGTCTTTGGACTCTGCTGGAGAGACTTCTGGTTCCTCAAAGTAAGTGTGTCAGCAAGGCTCCAAATAATGATTTTAATGTGACAAATTTTACTAAAATGTTCAGCAGTGTGGACAATAATGGACCTGATGGAAGGCATGATGTCTACTGAAGCTTCATAGGGGTTTGATAAAGCCAGTGAAATGGTGGCTGCATGGCTTGGTATGCTATTCATTCATTGGGCACATTTGGACCCATAACATACTTTGCTTGCTAAATATCTGGATTAAACTTTCTGCTATTATTATTATGGCAGGATGGTAAGGCAATAATGTGATGTGTTTCAAATCGTTCCAAACACCCATTTGGATAAAAATGATTCACATGATCCACAGTCTGTTCAAGAGCTGCCATCAATAAAGGGGGACAATTTTTCACAGTTTTGTCATAATTCAGGATGTGTTTGAAACACATTGGATCTTTCAGGCTATTTAGACAAAGCATCTCCTGAAATCTAATCATATTTCTATTAATGAACCAAGATAGTCTATATGAAACTGCTGTGAAAGAGGAGTTTATTGCTCCTCAGTTTTTCTTACTGGAGCTCTGATGAACTGAGTTGCATAAGCTGTACACACAGGTGAATCAGCCTTCCTGTATCTTAGAATCATAGAATCATAGAATAGTTAGGGTTGGAAAGGACCTTAAGATCATCTAGTTCCAACCCCCTGCCGTGGGCAGGGACACCTCCCACTAAACCATGTCACCCAAGGCTTTGTCCAGCCTGGCCTTGAACACTGCCAGGGATGGAGCATTCACAGCTTCTTTGGGCAATCCATTCTAGTGCCTCACCACTCTTACAGTAAAGAACTTCCTCATTATATCCAATCTAAACTTCCCTTGTTTAAGTTTTAACCTATTACCCCTTGTCCTATCACTACAGTCCCTAATGAAGAGTCCCTCCCCAGCATCCTTATAGGCCCCCTTCAGACACTAGAAGGCTGCTATGAGGTCTCCATGCAGCCTTCTCTTCTCCAGGCTGAACAGCCCCAACTTTCTCAGCCTGTCTTCATACGGGAGGTGCTCCAGTCCCCTGATCATCCTCGTGGCCCTCCTCTGGACTTGTTCTAACAGTACCATGTCCTTTTTATGTTGAGGACACCAGAACTGCACACAATACTCCAAGTGAAGTCTCACAAGGGCAGGATCACCTCCTTTGTCCTGCTGGTCATGCTCCTTTTGATGCAGCCCAGGATATGGTTGGCTTTCTGGGCTGTGAGTGCACACTGAAGCCGGCTCATGTTCATTTTCTCATTGACTAATACCCCCAAGTCCTTCTCCACAGGGCTACTCTGAATCTCTTCTCTGCCCAACCTGTAGCTGTGCCTGGAATTGCTCTGACCCAGGTGTAGGACCTTGCACTTGGTATGGTTAAACTTCATGAGGTTGGCATCAGCCCACCTCACAAGCATGTCAAGCTCCCTCTGAATGGCATTCCTTCCCTCCAGTGTATCAACAGAACCACACAGCTTGGTGTCATCGGCAAACTTGCTGAGGACACACTCAATCCCACTGGCCATGTCACCCACAAAGATGCTGAACAAGACCGGTCCCAACACCGATCCCTGATGGACACCACTCGTTACTGGTCTCCAGCCGGACACTGAGCCATTGACCACAACTCTTTGCATTCTGCCATCCAGCCAGTTCTTTATCCACCGAGTGGTCCACCTATCAAATTGATGACACTCCAATTTAGAGACAAGGATGTCATGTGGGACAGTGTCGAATGCTTTGCACAACTGCTCCACCCCTGTCCATCGTTTCCTTAGCCCCATCATAGAAGGCCACCAAATTGGTCAGGCAGGATTTCCCCTTAGTGAAGCCATTCTGGCTGTCACCAAGCACCTTGTTGTTTTTCATGTGCCCTAGCATGCCTTCCAGGAGAATCTGCTCCCAGATTTTGCCAGGCACAGAGGTGAGACTGACTGGTCTGTAATTCCCCGGGTCATCCATTTTCCCCTTCTTGAAAATGGGGGTTATATTTCCCTTTTTCCAGTCATCAGGAACTTCACCTGACTGCCATGATTTTTCAAATATGATGGACAGGGGCTTAGCAACTTCATTCACCAGCTCCTTCAGGACCCGTGGATGGATTTCATCAGGTCCCATGGACTTGTGTATGTTCAGGTTCTTAAGATGGTCTTGAACCAGATCCTCTCCTACAGTGGGCCCAAGGTCGTCATTCTCACAGTGCCTGCATCTGCCTTCCAAGACCTGGGGGGTGTGATCAGAGCATTGCTGTGAAGACTGAGGCAAAGAAGCCATTCAGAACCTCAGCCTTCTCCAAATCCAGGGTCGCCAGTTCTCCCGATAGTTTGCAGAGATGGCCCACGCTGTCCCTAGTCTGTTTTTAATTCGCAAAAAAATCTGTATTGTCCTCTTGAAACAAATAAAGCTAAAAAACTTTGTATGTAAAGCTGTGTAGACATATGGTATGTATCTATTGATATTTCAGAAATAAGTACCAGGTGGCATCTCAGTTTACCTGGTTTATGTTGTTGTATCTGACTGTACACAGTTAAATTGATGAATAAAAGCAATGGTAGAGATAAGGCTCTTTTGAGAAACAATTAATTGAGGGTCCTGAAACTGAGGATTTAAGCCATTAAATGTCCCTTTTATGAACTGGAACTTAAAGGAAGTGCTAAATCACTGGAAGATCAGAGGCTCTGGAAAGAAATGGGGTTATCAGCAGGTGCAAGAAATTAGTGACACAGATCTTGACTGCAGCAAGTACATGGTAAAAAAGGTGAAGGGAACTGCTGGAAAGAGCTTTCAAAGGAAGGCTGCTGCATCGATACAGAATATAAGACTGGAGGCAACTTCACAGGTAGGTCA
This sequence comes from Melopsittacus undulatus, assembly GCF_012275295.1. Lineage (NCBI taxonomy): Eukaryota > Metazoa > Chordata > Aves > Psittaciformes > Psittaculidae > Melopsittacus > Melopsittacus undulatus. Next base: position 21,502,858 of record NC_047531.1, on the reverse strand, counting down.
TTGAGTTACATGTGATAGTTTCAACATCACAAACTTACTATGTGCCAGTTTAAAAGTAATTAATTTTTTTCTGGCCTTATAAAAATATTTATACTAGTTTGTAAGCTACCAATATATATTTGTGCTTGTGCCACTGGTGGTCTGGGGCCTTTCCTTGGTGTTTCCATTTCCCTGGTGAATTTCCAGACATTAAGCATGTCTGTGGCAGGATTCAGATTAAATATGCTGAGCTCTTCATGTCTCCTGTGTTAAGACAGGCTCACCCTTCCCTGTATGATTCTAAGAAGAAGGGCAAGCAAAAACTGTAGCAATTCCTCCTGTGGAGTTGATTATTTGATGAAAAATACTGTGTGATGATCCTCTGTGGCTGCTGGGGATGTAGGAAGTAGTCCTTTTTTGTACTATGGTCTATTGTTTAAGCCAGAATTAATTATTACCAATTTCCTGGAGGCTTAACTCACCTGTAGCAAAACACACAACTGTTCTTTTTGCTGCTGGCTTATTGTTAACTCCTGCTTCTACTGGTAAGATAACAATCAGGCTACTTCTAATAGTAAGATAACAAATAGGCTTTCTTATTGACTGAGACTCCTGGACGTGAATGGCATAACAGCAGGCTTCCAGAAGTAGTAGTCATGCCCATTGCCTTCTTTGTGTGAACATTCAAATGACAGGACAGAGGCCCTTTTACATCCCCAGAGTGCATCTGGGGGCTTCTCTCTCAATGTGAGCATAATTAAACTTGGCAGAGGTAAGAGACCTACAAGCAGAGGAAAGAGGCATTTTAATACAATTTTTCAATGCATCCAAAGTTACTGCTTCTGTCACGCTAAGGTGAACCAATGCAAGATGTCTTTACTGGCAAAGGAAGCATATTTGTTCTAAACACCACCTTGTTTTGTAGCAAAATACCCTGGTAAGCTAACGTTTCTTAACAACACTTCTTATCATTGTTAATCTCTGTTTTATGTAGGATTTGACTGAGTATACCTTAACGAAATTCTTATCACCAGATAATAAGATAAATATATTCTTAACTGCAGATAAGAGATAGTGATTTTTATGCTATGCTACTGGTGTTCTTGCAGTCATCAGAGAACCCATCTTTTATTACTGCCACCATACATGCTCTACCTTACCCCAGGGAGCTTCTTATACATCTAGTGGTCTACCTCTCTTCTGCAGTAGTGTGACAGAGTGAATGAGTTTTTAACCAACCTCGTTTTCAAGTATAATTTTTGGTTTTATCTGTTCCAATCTGTTCCAGTTTCTTCCTGAAAGACATCAGCTAACTGCTTTGTCCAGCAGTTTCAACATTTTTCACTTTGGGATAGAGCCCAATGTTTTCTTTAAAACCTTGGATTGATTGTAAGCATGGCCATTGAAATGAATTCTCTCTGCCAGTCTTTATCCCTCCATTTCATAACACAGAGGTTTAGCAAATATTGTATCAGTTTCAGCGAACTCTCCTTCTAGAAAGCTCCAAAGAAGGCTTTTCCCAGAAGGGTCTTTGGAAACAACAGGTTTTCTGAAACTTTTCTTTATTGCTTTTCACGACTTTTCCTGGCTTGAAATATAGAAGCAGCAAACCTTTAATCAAGCTTCATCTGAAAATGGGTTTTGTTGTGTAAAATTCAAGTTCTTTACTGTCTCCATAACTTAACAGATGGATGCCCTTGCAGAGTGTCCATTTCCTCCTTCTACCTGATCTGTATCTTATTTTTCTGTGTGATGCAGTTGCACCTACCTAGCAGCTTTACCAGGTCTCTTTCCCCTGATTCAGCAATTGTTGATGTATTTTCAAGGCCCAAATCAATGTCTGGAAGTGCCTCAGATTGAGTATTCTGCACTAACACATATTTCAAAACAAGGGTTAGCATCATTTCAAAGCCCTTGTGTTAGACTGTTTTTAACTCCGATTTAGACAACAAGCATGTTACCAGGAGCTCAGAGGAGTGGTGATGTTTTACCTTTATAAAAATAGAGGCCACTGGGTTTTGAACCCAATGAGATCCAAGTACTCTGAATGCTGATGATATATCTCCTGAGGCATACCATAGTGCTCAGGGCCTGGTTCTATACCAGTTTTGTTGTTTGCCACTCAAAAGAGGCCATGTTGCCATGTTACTCCTATCCGTTTCCTGCCCCTTGCTTTGGTGTGATGAAATTGCGAAACTCAGAATGTTCCACCAATCTCTTAATCCAGCTACATACTGGGAAAATATGGTACTTTTTATTTGACTCTGCTATGGCAGCAGAAGAGCTTTGCAATCACCAGTGGCTTTGTGGACGGGTGATCTTGCAAAGTCATTCAATCTCAGCACTATTTTGTGTGCTGACTTACAGAAATTGCTAGCCATAGAGCATCCCCTTTACTCTCAGAAAGTCAATAAATTATGTCATTAGCTATTAGAAACTCCCACACTTTCCATGCAGGTGGAGCAGTAGATTTTGTGAGCATCCAGCCTTTTGAAACTTTTTTATCTTCTAAATAAGTGTTTGTCTCACATTGCAACAGCTGCAAGGTGATGAGGTCTTTTTAGCTCCATTCAGCTGGCTTCTCCATTTCCCTCATTTTCAGTTGAGAATTCCAGCTTCATTCCAAATTGGCAGGACTCTCACTTGACAAATAACAACCATTTGCTAAGATTGGACAACATCAAAGCATTCATACTGAACAGTTTTGCATCAGTTGTGATCACCGTAACAATATTTGATGACAACTGGAGTCTGAATTTGACCTGTGAGGTTTCTTCCCAGTACTGTGATGTGCATTCTTATTACAAATCACACAACCAAAAGACCAAATGGCAAAGGGAAGGAAAGCTAAATCACAGCATACAGATAAGAAACAGCACAAGAAGGAGTTCTCTGGGAAGGCACAGTCCCTTACCTCAACCCCATTGTCCAGTAACTCACTGAACCTCAGACCTGCTACAAAACTTATTTACAACAGAACTCAGATCTTCACAACTACATAAAAAGCTGTGTAGACCAGAAAACATCTTTTTCATTTAAAACTAATGTAAAATGAGAAGGCTGGATTCCCCTTAAATTGAAGAAGAGCCCTATTTTCAGTTAATTCCTTTTATAGTCATGCATGCATAGTTATCAGCAGTTCTGCTTTAGCAGGGAAAAGATCTTACCCTAAATATCCCTGGACATTCCTCAATATTCATCCCAGTTGTGTGACCATTTTCTTCCTTTCTTCCTCCTTTCTTCTTCATTTCTTTTCTTTTCTTACTTTCTTCTTTTCTTCCTTTCTTTCTTCCTTTCTCTCTCTCTCCTTTCTTCCTCCCTCCCTCCCTCCTTACTTTCTTGCTTGCTTGCTTTCTCTCCTATATGCCTTAGACAAAAAAAACCAACCCCTGAAGATGCTCCCAACAGTCCCACATGGCAGAGAAGCAGCCAAAACAGAAACTGAGGGCAGCTGTGTTGACTTGCAGTAGTCTCCACTCCTGTGTTCGTCATGGATTCTCTCCCATTAGCTTATGTAGAACGAGGAGGTTTGATCTACTGGATTGTGCATGCTCTCTTTCTTCCGTTATGTCTACTTTTCACCATTCTGCTGATAGATCCAGGCTATATAGCTGTAGGCATCTGCCTAGCAGGGAATTTCCCTTCTGTAGTGCAAGCTGTGGATCATATGAATGTGTGAATAGCCTAGAAGGATCATTGTTAGGAGGGCACGAGGAAAAAAATTACTGAGCTTGGGTTCAGTGAGCTTCTGCTTTCCATTCATGAGTTCAGTAAGCATAACTTAATAACAATATCTATGTAATATTTGTTCAATGAGCAAGAAAAAGAACAACAATAATGAAAGCTTAACCAAGGTTTGCATTCGCTTTCTGAGGTGCAAACTGGTAAGTGTCTGGCTTACACATAAATACTGGTTTCATTTGGTCTTTCGGTTAAGGTGATGGCCCTTAGCATAAAGAATATGACAGGTGATGCTTTGAGATGAAATGGTAACAGATGCCTAGACTATAAATGTTGTAGCTTTCCCTCTTTACTTAATGAAATAACTGTAATCACAGAGAAGAAAACAGACAAATGTCTCACACATACAGCAAGCTTCAGCAGTCAATCAAGTAATTCCCTCAACACAATGAACAGAGTCTTTCCAGCTCTAGGCCTTTGCCACAAAGCTAATAGCCCTACTGTTCCAGAAAGCAATCACATGCCCCATCCTCTCCCTGCAGGTGCAGCGTTCCTGCTCAATCCAACCATAAATACTGTATTTTTGCACTCCCTTACACAGAAGCAAGTTGCAATCCTGCAATCAGGAAATGCCGTGATCAGAAGTCATTATGGTGAATTCTCTGAAGTAACATAAAGGAACACAGGGAATAGCTTTACATGATTTTAAAACCTTTGCACAAGGGCTGCTAGATTCTCAGAAACAGTGTCTGGAGGCTGTAGTCAAATGACAGGTTATTGCTCCCCTCCCCCCTTTTTTTCTCCATCAAAGCAGGAAAGGAAATTAAAGATGTCTGGTTTCATTAAATAGATTTTTATTATAACTAAATCTTGGACAAAAATAGAGCAAGCAAAAGCACTGCTGTTTCTCTTTTTGACAGGTAACTTTATAAAGTATGAGACAGGTGACTTCAAGAAGTAAAATACTCCATACCACTGCAAGTGCTTGGCAATCTGTTAAACTAGCAGCTGTTTCACTCTTGATCATAAGGAGAAGGCAATTATTATAGCCTCAGTTATGACTACAGGTAAGCAGGCAGGCTTCAGTGCAACTTGAATCCTGACTCTTTTGCCTTTGTTTACCAGAAGCCAAATACTACCCCAGGCATTTCACACAGGAAGCAGACATGTCCATGAACAGCCAGAAAGAGGAAGGGTGTTCACTAACATCAGCAGTTGCCCAAACCTTAAAAAATGTGGTTCAGTTCTTGTGCTCACACAGACATCCCATGGGTTTTTATACAAATCATTTAGTTTGCCTGGTGCAAATACTTCAAAAGACTTGCTTTTTTCTTAATGCCCAAAGCCTTTATGTACTCATCCTCTGAAGAATATGCTGTGAAGATCTAGGTACCAAACTTGCACAGGATTAAGTATCTATCAAGTGTTAGAGAAAGACTCACTTCTTCTAACACTAGGAAAACCAGACACTCTTCTATACAAAACTTCAGTGTTTGGAGAACTCATCTAGGAGTAAGAAATATGATTTCAGTTCTTGAAACTTACATTCCAAACCCTAGATTTCTGCCTACCGCCTAAGGCAGTCCCAGTCAGCAGTTTCCAAGATATGGGGGAGGAGGAAGGGAAGTACAAACGGATCATGATGGGATGGGAAGGGGAAATTATTCCACCTGTGGAAAGTGTAGTATTTTGTACTAACAGAATTTAAAGCTCAAACAAGCTGGAGGGCAGGTAGGCTGCTCCTCAATCGTGTACCATACCTGGATTCCAGCTGCTGGTCTTCAAGTCATCAAGGACATTTTTGTTCTTTTTTTTAAATTTAAAATAATTTTATCTCTTTTTCTTGGTGAACAGTCAGTTCTTGTTTGCAAAGTGGATCAGCTTCAAACAAAGCAAGTAAGAGAACTGCTGCAGCTCCATAACCCAAGTCCTTAAGGTCCTAGTGGATGGAGGAAGGACAGGGCAAACAACGGGAAGGAGAACTTTGAATCTGCACTAACAGAGAGAAACACAGAAGCCAGCCAGTCATTTCCTAAGGACCATAACCTTCTGGAGCACGTCTTTCAGAGTAAGAGCTCTATGGATACACTCCAGAAAAACCTAATTTTAAATGCTGGTCAGCTCAAGCATGAGAGTTATGAGTTGCTAGGTCTGAAGAGATTGAGGAAGTTCCATTTATTCACAAAAGCAAAACTGGAGTCAAGGGACCTTTTCTATTTAAATCCTGATAACTATGGACTTGGACACTAGGAGCATACAAATTTTAGTCTGGGTGACAGTAACAGTGGAACATCAAAGCAGCATCTGTGGATGCAGTGGATTTCTAAGAACATAAGGATATTAACTATGGGAGTGGGTTAGCACAGGCCAAAAATCAGAAAACAGACCTAAAAAGACCTTATTTTCTTCCAGTGCAAGAGCAGACACCCACTAATGTGAACATGTAAGGGTGAGAAATGAACCCATTCCTGTATCAGCTCATGCCTAGGGACATTCTCCCCCACCTTACACTATGTAGAGGGGTACAACCTTCACCCCATGCCACATGTGTCCTCCTGATGCTGAATCATCCCCTGGCTTCTGAACAGTGATGCAGCTGGGCTTCAGTTCCTTGTAGTCTGGGAAGGTGCAAGTTTTTGCTGCCATGCAAGGGAAGAATAAGATAGGCTTGTAGGGAGGGGCCAACCAATTAAGAGTTTTTATTGCCTTGATATATCTGGTTGTGCTTGCTTTGGTTGCTAGCATGTGCTGAGGACTGTGATCTTAAAACATTGCAATTACAATCCAAAAGCTGTGGTTAGCAACCCGTAATACAATCACACTTTCAGTTTGCTGTGTGAACTTATCGTGAGGGGTGTACCTGTGTTGCACTCTGTGTATGGAGTAAAGGTGGATGAGCCGACATTCCACAAAAGATGGGGCTAGTTATGACATGTGAAACTCCATGCTACAGTGGCTTATTTAGAAGCAGCCCAGGTATTCACAGGTAACACAGAGCTGTGCTGAGCACACACATGAATACAGGAGTTGGTAATATTTTTCATGTAAATATACTTGGCAAAAGATACTGGCAAAAATAATCAATTTTCTAGTCAGTCAGAACTGATGCCATTGACTCCCTGTGCCTTGATGATATTTAAAATACTGCTGACTGCTGCTGTGTTGATACAAGTAATGAAAATCCACACACTTTCTGACAGTGAAAACCACAGGAAAACAGAGGCTCCAGGGCCAAGCAGTCTGTTGTAGCAGGAAATGTTTCCAGAACAAAAAGTGACTGGGTCATGCATAAGTTTTGTGATAGCAGTTGTTTTGGCAGCTGAATAGTGTGTTGGGGGAGGCAGATCAGTTCATCTCCCTTGACCTACAGTATTCTTCCCTTTATTAATTGGCTGCTTTGACTTGCTGGTTTTGGTCCCCAGGTTTTGTTTACTTTTAAACTCTATTGTAAGAAAAGAAAGATGTATGACATAAGAGGCCACAGGAATCTGTGGACAGAAATGCCTCTCCATTGGCAATGTCTGATTTTTCAGTAACCTTGTCATATGCTATATGAATGGGCCAGGAGATAAACCCCAATCCAGGCACAGGTCACTGTTGCAACAATCCTTCTAGCTTTCTGACTTTAAATACACAGATAATTTTCAAGCAAGCAGAGATCTCATGAGAGGTGGGGGTGTGTCAAGGCATGGAATCTAACTTCCATACCAGTTTCAGGGACCTTCCCTTCTGAAGCCTAAACTATTGAAATGGGAACATTCCTGAGTTAACAATAACACATCTCTCCTTCCAAGCCACCTACCAAAAGTCTTCAAACAAACAGAAGAAGTGATTCATGGTGATATGAGCTCCCCTGACACATGCACAGCCAAGACTAATATTATGGTACAATATGGGATGTCTGAGTCAACAAAATGTTTTGGTACTCACATTTGACAAGTTTTTGCGTAAGGCAGTTGTGTCAAGCTATGCATGTGAGTCAGGAAACTTTCATTTGTTCCAAGGCTGAGTGTTCATGGGATTTTTTCTCCTTTCACTTGTTTCTTTGGCAAGAGGCAGCTTACATCATCATTGTGACACCAGAATGTATATGATATGTCCAGACTGTCTTGCTGAACCTGCAAGGGGATGCAACAAGTAAGGGAGATCTCACTGGAGAGGTGCAAGAACAGTGCTTTAGCTCAGTGGAAAGCTTGAGGGTGACTGGATGGATTTTGCAGAGTGCCTCAGGAGCTTGGAGCATGGGGAGAGAGTACTGAATTGACTAAGAGGCTCTGAATTGGATTTGCCAGGTGCAGGTAGGCTTGCTAACCTGGCTTCAGTGCCCATTCTGTGGGAAGCAGGCTCAGAGTGAGCAGGAGGAAGCAGAATGAATAAGCATGGGTCAGGAGTGAGCCCTAAGCCAAGAGTGACAGTCCTGGTACTACTGAAGGAGATGACTGACCCCAAGATGGATGAGCACAGGGATCTAGCTCAGACAGGGTCTTTTTCAGGACAAGACTCATCTAGAGAAAGGCTGATAACCACTGAAGCAGACCAGATGATCAATCACGTCACTCACCCAACACAATTATTTAGCAGACAAAATATAGTAGGCAGTGGCCATTTGGAGGGGCAGGGAAACCAGATTCTGCAACTTCTAGATACAGAAGTGCCTGAAGAGATGGATTTTGTAGCGAGTGGGTGTGTCTTGATAGGATGTCCCAGATATGACTGGCTGAAGTGAGCACAATTCTATGAGAGCGATCACCAGCTGAGAAAACAGCTGTCACAGGAATTCTACCATGAAATAACTGTGGACGAGTTCAGCTTTCCGAGATGGATATGAATCCTGACTAGCATAAGTAAGGATCAAGACTTTCATTGGATTTTGTCACCAATATTTTCATAATCTTTAAATTTTCTTAATTTGTAAGATCTGCATACTGAAATACATAAATCATTGATAAAAGCCTGTATGAGTTCAACCTGCTTGTAACTGTTACATGCTATTGCATGTACATCTTGATCAAACTGTAAGAAAGGCAGAAAGTTCAAAGTGGGCAGCAAGATCAAAGGAAGCAGGAAACTTCTAGTGTGGCCAGACTGGTAAAAACATGTGCTTATCACCATGTTTGTATAATCACTCATGTCCTGGCTGTCAAAAGACAACTGATGCTTGTGTCATTCTGCATACTGCAGTTTGCCGGGGTAGCTAGGGTGCTGTAGTTTCAAGAAAGAACATGCACCAAGATATCAAGGGCATTAATTGCAAGTGACAGCCAAGACTCTGCTCTTCATACTGCTCTTCATTTGTACTGTTCAAAGTGATTCCTGCCATGGATCTTAGCCAAGATAAGGTTTATTTTAACTAATGTCCCCTGTAGCCCTACTTTATTACTCTGGGCTTTTATTACTAAGATGTTAAAGACTACCTTTCCTTTGTATCTTTAAAAAGCACCATGTTATGATTTGTGTTTTAATACTTCTGTCATTGTAAACTCTCGCTGCACTGAGATCTGTGTAGCATTTATAAGACAGATGCTTTATCAAAAAGTTTGCAGGCATGTTGAATTAGAGCAGTTTCCTGAAAAGAAGAAACCTTGTCTCCTTTGTGAGGCAGCGAAGGCAAGGATAAAATAGTTAAACTTCCCACTGAGTTGTTTTCATTGCTGGAAATATACTTGCTGTCCTTGAATAACAATTTGAGACTTCAAGCAGTGCATAAAAATTAAGTACTTAAAAGGAATCTTCGTTTTTGAAACAGACATTCACTCAGCATGAGCAACCTATGAAGTTTGCGTTGGCAATATGAATTCAGAGAGTAAAAGATCTCAGAAGAGAATTCCCTTGCAGCAATTACCTTGAGGCATTTTTAACTTCAACCTGGCAGGTCCTTGTGTAGCCAAAATCCGTGCTGAGGCCTCACACCTGCACTATGTCATTATCAAAGTTCATCACCACTACTGTACCTTGGCCACTGCTTCCTGAGAAGAGTGTATGGTGCAAGCCTTGTGGAAAATGTAATTTATGCTTAAAAAGAAACTCTGGAGGACAGATGATGAGCATCTTTCCAGGAGGTGGTCTTGTTTCCCCTTTCTTCCTCCACTCTCTGGTAAAGATTCATCAGCAGCTGTTACCATTCCCTATTGCTGGAGGCCAGTGAGAGCCTGGACCTAATATTCAGTCTGTTGCCCCGCGCTGAACTGATACCTGCCCAAGTTTGTCTTTGCTTTCACTGCTGCTAGGAGTGAGAGATATGTAACACATAAAACACAATAAAAAAAAAAAGAGATGAAGTCTCTATTGCTCTGCTTCTTTCCCTCCCTAAAAGTTGAGCTAGTTTAGATCAATGAAACAAAAGTAGTAGTCAATAGAAACCACATGAATTTGAAGAGTAGAAGCAAGTTTACTATCATAGCTAGATATCAGCACAGCCCTAGCAAACACAATTCACCATTAATATTAGACTGTATTTGGATATTGCATACACCTGTGTAACTTTTCTCTCCACCATAGCTTCTTACATTCCTGTTCTCTTTTCTCAAAGGGGCTGAGGCAATAGTACTGCACCAGCTGGGATGCTTTAAGGGTGTAGAAGTTGAGGTTTGTGGAGAGAGGAATTAGCCTATATTAGATTTTTAAGGAGAGGAATTAGTTTATATTAGGTCTGCTCATGTTACCAAAAAAAAGATATATGCTTTCAGCTTCAGAAGTTCTTGACTTTCACAGAATTGGGCATTTGAAATGAAGAGATAATGTTAAATTCTGTCTTATCAAGTACGGACCCAAAAAATTCCTCTTACTTAAGCAGTGCAAATTAATTTACCTTTGATGACATCAAAGGCCAGCAGTCAACAACCTGTAACACAGGAACATATTTTGAATGGCCCATAATGAAGTCTGGGGCAGTGCTGGGATATTCTGCAGTTTGAAAATTCATCTATGGAAGGCAAAATTTCTAGTGGCATCCTTTGAATTTAGAGGACACAGACAATCCTTGCCCTTTAGGGGCAAGGTACTGCCAATTGGTTGATTGGTATTGTCTTGCCTCTCTGTGAGGCAGTCTCCTTCAGGTCCCACTGACCTTCTACCAGAGCTGCTCTTAAGCTCTAAATTGAAGAAGAAAATAAACCTTAGCATGTGATCTTAAAAAAGTTGCTTCTCCAGCTTTAGAGCTCAACCACCTTGGAGCATGATACATTTATATGGGCTCAAACACAGTTTTTAATTGAAGCTGTTAAAGCTCCATACTGAACATTGCTTTTAAAATTTGGTATATGTCCTCTGAATCACATCCTATCCTGAGATCTGTATTGTATCAAGTTGCCTTTTTACAGCTCTAGGCTAGAAACTTAAAAGCAAAGCATTTTTAAAAGGCTGAATGAAAGAAAGGAAACACAAAGAGGTTTGTCTGGCTCACGGCCAGGCCAAGGTTGCTCTCTGGAGAATATTCTGAAACAAATCACAAAATATGGAGACTTGCCATGTCATCAGTTATTTTTAGCAGAGTGAAGAACAAACTCAGTTTTATGCAAGATTAAAGATGCAGCCATAAAATTAACTTTTGTTTAGGTTTGTTCCTTGAACTATTGGTTTTGAACACTGTGATTTGCATTTTACATATCCCTTGTTGCTATCTGCTGTTCTGTATACAAGTTCAAAGTATACCATGTTTTTATCTAGTAAAAGCGGTAAGATTGAATAAACTACTCTGTAATTAAAATGTACTATGAAAAATGAGAACTAGAATAATTTGAAAATCCTGCACAGTTCCACACATTTTTTAAGGCCTTGCATTTCTGTACCTCAAGTGGCAGCTTGCCTGATACTTTCATAAAATTTCAAGTGGTATTTCCAATAATCCACTCATTCACACCTTGCTAGGTTATTTGTACATAATGTATTTCTGGCCTCTGGCCCTAATTCAGGAGACATTTTATTCTTTTCGAGTACTATAGTCCTTAATCTGTACATGCTTTAGACTTTAATGGATCTCAAGTTGTGAAGGCATTCATGTAGATATTGATATGCTTATGTGAAGACCCATAAGCGCATGAAGTGACATTCTAGAAACCAATCTTGCTGTGAGACACAGAAAGACCTGCTGATGTGGGAGGCAAATACCGATGTCAGTGGCAGCCACTCAGTTACGCCAGCTCAAGGTGAGAGCGAATGACAGTCTGTGAATCAGTTCAAGAGCTGTAGCCAACAACTTCCTTTGCTTTCTCGCACTCTAATGTCCAAAGTTAAACAGTTATTCCCAACTTTCATTAAATTTGGTTTAGCCAGTTTCCTGACTAAAAAATCCCTGTTGCTACACAGTCCCAATTTGACTGCAAGCTAGTTTCCTTTCAACAAGTCATACCACACTGTCCAGGATGTTGCCCTCTATCAAAATGATTTTTATTCTTTCAAGCAAGGTAAATGAAAACTGATGAAAGGCCATATATTCATGCTGGTAAAAATAACTGCTCTGTAATAGTAAGGAAATATTTCTGATGCAAACAGTGACTCCTGATTGCTGAAGATTTTCTGAACAACAGGGTGTGGGCACCATGTTAGTGTAAGGAGTGGGCAGCTGCTCCTGCACTCGTGACTGGATGCATTTGCTAGTGAGTGCTAACAGCAATGAGGAAGGAGGGGAAGAGGGGTATACAATTTTATTTTAGTTTTTAGTTCTTTGGAAATTCAAACTGCTGACTACTGTAATACTCAACAAGCAAGTCCTGGTGTGTGTGCAAGGCTCTACCGGCACATAAAAGACCTCTTCTCTTTTTCCTCAAGCAAACTGAGATTAATCCAACTGAGATTCATGTTGCTAAAGTAAGGAGGAGAGTCTGATATGAGGTTTTGTTTTCTTTTTTCAATTGAGCTTTTCCAGGAAGTTTTCACTTACATGCAATGCAAGATGTCCCCTTGCATTTAACTTTAAGTGCTGTTGGCAGAAATATTCAAGTTTAATTAAGATGGTAAAAGAGACTGCTACTTTTAATGCAGGAGGAGGACTACTTTCAAGGATAGCTACAGCAGAAATAGCTTCCTCCAGGAGAAATGAAATAGCTGGGGTAAAAGGACACAGTGCAAATGAGGATTAAATAGGAAAAGGAAGGATTAAATAGGCAAAGGAAGAATAAGGAACAGATCAGTGAGGAGGGAGCTGAAGACCAATAAAACAGTGTAACAGGTTTAAAGAAAATGGCTTCTCATGCAAGAATCGTTAAATACTAGGCTATCTCTCTGACAATACTTTACTGTGTAAGGAAGCATTGATCACTGTGTGAAATTACAATTTGGAAACTGGAAGGTGAAAAGTTCTAACTTAAAATGTAGCTCACTTCATTAAAAAGCCTGGGAGCTCAAAAAGAAGCTATTTTTTAAAGTTCAGATTGTAGATGCATAGGATGATGGAACTATGCATGGAGAAAAGTTCAGAAGAAATGAGAAAAATAAAGTCAGAAGTTAACATCCAAAGAATTTCTTTATGAATTGGAAAACAGTTCTTCAGACTGAATGCATCAAAACCTTAGAGAAATTGGTGAGAAACTTCCAGTGCTAAACATCAGATTTCTGCAATTTGCAGTGAATGACCATGTGTGCATAATAACAGCCATCTTGAATAAGAGAAAGATCAAACTGAAGAATTAAAGGAGGAAAAAATATTTAAAGGGCAAAGGGGAAAAAAGAACCTCTGCAAATAAATGTAAGAAAGGATGCATGGAAAAGCAACTTGTCAGAAGGGAAAGGGACTGAAGAGCATGATGGAAAAACCTGACAATTCAGATATATAGCTGGTAATGAGGCAGTTCCTGGGTGTCCTTACCTTGCTCCAGGGATGTGGGGAGGTCAGAATCCCACTCAGATTAGACAAGGATCAAAGACTTCCAAAAGCTGCATAAAGCAAATTTTTCTTTCTAACATGGTTTGGGATGCCTCTCAGCTAGTCCCATGTATACAAATGGAGTTTAAGGAAAAGAAATGGAATGGAAAGACTGAGGAGGAGGAACATAAACAGGGGAAATGGAGCTATTTCCCCCCCCCCCAGTATAATGTCAAAGTGATGAAATGTAATTAATATTGATCCTCTGTGATTCAGAAACTGCCTGTAGCAGCTTCTTTGAATCCATATGCCACTTGCACAGCTGCTGTTGGTTTTCTGAGGCACAGAAATGCACTGAGCACCACAAACCATGCAGAAGAGAAAAGGTACCACTGGTCATTGCTGTGACAGCGGAGCTGAATAGAGGCAATGGTTTTGGTGAGTGCATTTAAATAGGTGTCTGTCACAGCAATGCTTTAAATAGTTAGGAACTGGGGAAGGAATTAATAAAATTGCTAACACATACAGCCATGTTTGGGAGCACTCTGGTAGACAGAATATATCATAACTACTCCAAGCTTTGACAGTTTATTATGAAGTTCATCATCCGTGTCACCTGCATGCATCCTCATATAAAACCTCCTAGAAAACCCATGTCCTGGAAAGCTGGAGGCAAAAGTAGATCCTGCAGGCTGTCAAGGAGAGGTTGCTGATGTATCTCTGCCCATCAATTGTCATGACAAAGTTGCCACTTCTCTTCCCAGCCAAGGTAAGGCACCACATGTCACCATCTCCCAGCCCATCTGTCCTATCAAACTGGCTTTTCTTCCTCTGTCTGTTTTGTGTTTTGCTGGCATATGCAGGTTTTAATCCCTCCACCTGATTAGTTAGGAGAAAAACAGCCTTAATCTGATAACAGCAGGATAATGCAGCACTGCAAAGGTGGGATGATTTAATTATTGAACAATTTTCATTTATTTACTTATTTAAGAGCTCTTCAGCAGAATGCAATGTTTTTTGTTTCCAAGAAACGAAAAAGTTTTCCTAAAAGCACACTGGATTTAAGACCACTTATGAAATCCTGATATACACCAGTAAGAAAAGACTTCTCTGAGTGTATTGTGGTAACATGTTTTTATGCTGGTGTTTTTAACAGACTTAGCCTATCCTTGGATTGTCTCTTCTTGGCTCAATTTGACCAGCCTGGGAAATTTTGTACATTCAGAAAAACAAAAGACAGGCAAGTGTTCCCTTATTAGAAAAAGTAGCTGCTTCCAAAGAAATTTCCTTGTAATTATTTCTACAATGACTTGGATGAAATAACTTGCAGATTTAAAGCCTAAATTGACAACATATCAAATATTTGTGTTAAACCAAACTGATTTATGCAGGCCTCAACATGTTAGTTGTTGATCCTTGCCTCAGACAGAGCAGCTGTGAATTTGAAAACCCATTCCTTTAAGCTGTCTAAGTAAGCTTATTAGACATCTTGTGAAACAGGTGTTTAATAGACTGTCTCTTTGCACTGAGGTAAACCCTACTTGCTCACATCAGGAGGCACACAGCTGGTACAGTCAGGATGAGAAAAGGCACATCTGTGTTACATGACAGAAGTGAGCCTCCAGCCTGCTTCCCAAGAACAAAAACATCCTCCAGAGGTCCAGCTGGGACCTTCTCCCCTGATATACTTCCTGGTTGGTGACTCCAGGTGACCAGCCAGAGATGTTTGGCTGCTCTAATTGCAGAGGGTCCCATGGGCTGGGGAGGCTGAAGGGGACACAGGCATGGAGAGGCAGCTTGTCCAGAGCATGACATGCTGGTGGCAGAACCCAAAGCACACAGTCAGCAGCTGGAGTAACTCAGGCGCAGATCAAGGCCACTGCCACTGACCTCAATCAGACTGGAATTTGAAGCCTTTTTGAGTGTCCTTGGCTGCTTCTGTTGGCAATATTTAGGCCTTCTATTTTAAGTTGAACATATTACATATAATATTAAAAAAAATTGTATTTCCACTATCTTGCTGAATTCAGTTTCGACGCTTATGCCATGGAAAAATTAAAATCAAGGTGGGAATCTTGACAAAGAGGTAAAGTTGTATTGTATGTAAAAATAGACAGACAGACAGAGACACAGAATTTTAAAACAACAGCATCTACAGACACCAGGAAGAGTAAAACCTTTCTCCATAGTAGTGCATCACAGCATCATAGAATGGTTTGGGCTGGAAGGGACCTTTGAAGATCATGCAGTCCAACCCCCCCTGCCATGGGAAGGAACATCTGCCTCTAGGTAAGCTTGCTCAAAACCCTGCCCAACCTGGCTTTGAACACCTTCAAGAATTTAAGCTGCATTATCTTGTAGGTGGATGTAGACTTCACATGAGGCTGTGGGCTGACTTCTGGTCAATCCAGCCCATAGCATCTGCAGGCTTGTGCACTCTGTGCTAAGATGTTTTGATTTTGAGACACAAGACCCAGCTGAAAATCACCCAGTCTATTATCATCTGGTTCCCATGCATCTGTGCCAGGCAGTCCATTCTGCATGGTGAGAGCCTCCAGCCTAATGATTTGATAGCACTGAGCAAGCTTGACTCAAAGCAGTGAAGATAATATATGAAAGTCTTTGCTGAAGTTGGATAAATAGATAAATAGATTGATTTTAGAAAAGTCCACCACTGCCTGACATAATTATTTTGCCATTTTGGGGACATTGGTATGTGCATCCTGTGAATGCTGGAAGGGGAATTAACCCAGTCTGTTTTCTGAGGAAGAAGAATTTCCTAAGAAAACAATTAACATAATAATTATAATGAGAAATGAGTCCAGGACATTTTTTGTTTAACTCAGAAAAATTAAATGGGAAGTATGATTCAGGTCTGTTACTAATGGACACTTCTGGGAGAAGAAAATATGGAAGAATGTTTTTTATCACAGGCACTGGTATTTTAGCTACAGAGAATTACTATCAATACCTAAAAGACAAGATCTTAAAAGTGAAAGGTTCAAAAATAAGTGATGTAAAAGACTACATCTACCACAGATTGAAACTACGGGGCAGGAGAGGTGAAGAGCCATTGAATTTACACAGAAGGACTGCAAATACAGTGGTCTGTTTTGAAGCTTCTAATACTTGATTCCACTGTAACCTTTTGTTAACAAGATTTTAAGTCATTACCCACCCCTTTGCTTAAATCAGATTATTTTTTTGTAGAATATGCAAGCAGTACAGCCTATTATGAACATAATCTCATAAACTTCATCATATTTATAGTGTATGAGATGATATTGTTGAGGCTTCCTTGTTGAATATCTGCTCTGCACTGAAACTTTAATTTGAAAATTTTGTACAACACAACTGACCCGTTTCTTACAGTTGTGCCTTGCTCTGCCGTGAAGGCTTCTCAGGCAGGTGCTGCAGTGGTTTCCCAGAGGTGTACTCTCCTGTGGCTGTGAGCTCCGCTGACACTGTTGTTCAGCTCTGGGTGAATCTGGGTAACACCAAGAACTATTCACAGTGTCACTGGAGGGTTTTAAGCACCCTCTATGATTTCTGAACTCAGGAAAGATAGAATCATAGAATAGTTAGGGTTGGAAAGTAACTTAAGATAATCTTGTTCCAACTCCCCTGCCATGGGCAGGGACACCTCACACTAAACTGTGTCACCCAAGGCTATAGAATCATAGAATAGTTAGGGTTAGGGTTGGAAAGGACCTTAAGATCATCTATTATTATTGATTATTATTATTATCATTATCATCATCATCTATATATTTAAGCAGCTTTCAAGGTCTCTTACACCTGGCAGAAGGGTCCTTCAGAAGGTCTTTGCCCTCCTGGTCTTTTCTCTCCAGGTTTTTGTTTTTGCACCTTGGTGCCAATGCTTCTTGTGATGGTCATTCAGGTGTGGGCAGACAGCGTTATACATATGTCCACCACTGCTGTTACAAATATTCTCCACCTCATTTCAGACTTGCAACAGCAACACCTGTCAAGCATAACACTACCCCATGCTCAAAGCAACCATCTTCCCCATGCCCTCTTCCCACACATTGCCTCTTTGTTCCACCAGATGTTCACAGGACATCCTCTCTTTGTCTCAGTAACATGGCTGTGACTTTACCTTAGGCTTACACTGGGAAGGCTGGTCAGAGAGCGGCTTCTGGACCAGGTAAGTCATGCAGGTAACTGAAGTGCAGTTCCTGCAGAAGGGTCATGTCATGTGGCTGGCATCAGGCTTGTGCTGTCTGGGAGGCTGAAACCCTGTGATGGAAAGATGTCAAAAGAGGCTGCTGAGGCTGGCTGTCAGAAGACCCCGAAACCCTGCCTGGTCCTGTGGCAAAGCAAAGGGACCTTTAGATCTAAGAGTTTTGTTGCTTCCTGCTATCAGCTCCCTTATGGTGTGTCAACCATGGGAAGATCCATAATTGCTTCTATGCAGCCTACTGGTGTGTTGGTAGGCAGCAGGAGGCAGTTACTATTGAATCATTAGCTTTTCTTGCTGCATCTGGGCAAGCTGGCAGTTTCAAAGCTTGGACAAGCTGCAGTAATGTCTTTCAGCAGGTCTCAGAATGTCTCTTTCCAAGCACTAATTTGCAAAGCTCAGACCTGCCCCAGATAGACTGAGAATGATTGCAAAACCACCTGCACTCTGAGTAGATTGTTCCAGCAGTTAATTATGCTCACTGTGAAAAATATGCTCCTTATTTCAGTTCTGGTTGTATTTGGCTTAGCTTTCAGCTAAATAATCTTCCTTTTCCTTCAAATTTGACTATTAGAAAACTTCTCCTAAACAGATACTTTGATCAAATCAACTCTGAGTTTTCAACAAACTAAGTAGTTTGGGATTTTACTGTTATTAGGTTCATTGGGTTTCAAATCATTCTTCTAAATCCTTTTGGAAGTCTTTTCACATTTTTCAGAGTTCTCCAAAGAAAGTAGCAGTTTATGCTGGGCAGTATTCCAGATACGGTCACAGAGTCTTCATCTCAGCTGTGATGCAGGAGGATGTGTTGTGCATTCTTGGTCTTCTAACCATGCATTAAATTAAAGCCATTCTGGCTGTGAGTTTGTTGTTGCATGAACCACAGAGTAACAGAAATTGTATCATCACTGCTTTTTCAGACTTCAGTGCTCTACAGGCCTCCCCATGTCTCTCTGAAAGGCCACATGCATGATTTCTATTTTAATTTAAAACCTTAATGATTCAGCTCATTTCTGAGGAAAAAAAAGCATTTAAAAATCTACTTTTCATAATTTATT
This sequence comes from Melopsittacus undulatus, assembly GCF_012275295.1. Classification (NCBI taxonomy): domain Eukaryota; kingdom Metazoa; phylum Chordata; class Aves; order Psittaciformes; family Psittaculidae; genus Melopsittacus; species Melopsittacus undulatus. Next base: position 21,484,140 of record NC_047531.1, on the reverse strand, counting down.
TCCAAGCCCAGATGTCTATATTAGCTATAATGATAATTCTGGTTTGCATTCACTAAAGCAATTTTACCTTGCTTGGGGACTGTTTTCATTGGTCTCTGTCCATGTCACTGTATTTTAACACACAGCATATTCTGCAGGGTTGATGCATTAATTGGGTTAAGAAACCAGAACAGGTATTTCTGGCCTGAGAGGTTTCACTCGTTGAACCCCCAAGGGCATTTTACTCTCTTATTGTGGATTTTTGTCATTTTTTATTTCAATTGAATCAGAATTGTTATGCTGGGGATAAATTTGTCCCGGCTTGTTTTCTGGCTTATTTGAATGATTACAGAATTGTCACACTCTAGGAAATAATTCTACTATTCAAAGCATAAAGCTAATCAGAATTTTCTCCTTGGAAATAAAAGATTATGGGTAAATAGCATAGAGTAGAACAAGGCTATATTATCTCATGAAAGCAAACAACAATCACTAATCCTTTTAAGTGCTCAGTTTTGAAGTGGAATTGCACAGTGCATGGTATAGAATTAGCAATCAAATATACTGAATACAAAGGGATCAGTCTGTACAACTAGAGAGATGGACAAAGTAATTAGACAAATTATGCTCTAGTTTGCATGTTTCTATAAGACATGCTCTTTCCTCCTGTTATTCACATGCTGGATTGCTGTTTGCACAGCTCTGTTATTTTCAGTTAATACTGTGAGAGACAGAGTAATTATATTTGTTTTAGAAGTACTGTTATTATGTCAACACTAGTATTTCTGTTACCTGATTATCACTTTGAATCACCATAGGCATTTTTATCACATGAAAAATGCCCAAGAAAGCACATCAGGCTGCACTTGGCCACATTAGACTGTATTCAAGAACATGAAGGAGACCTGAATAGAGATCTTTGGTATCTCATAATTCATACAAAGTTTGCTGACCTTTCTCATAGACCTTTTCCCATAGCTGTCCAGCAACAAAGCATTCAAGCCAGTTTGTTTGAATGAATTACTTGGGGACCAATGGGTTAATAAATAAAGCAAAGATGTGGGAGCTCAAAAGTAAGGTCTTGACAGCTCATGTCTTCAATGCATCAAGCTGAATTTTAACCTAGGAAAATACTCTCCAAATACTTAGAGCAATGTCTCATAAGTCTATTGAAATTTAAACTGTGAATTAAATTCCTCTACATGGAGTAACTTTAAGATCATAATCAAACTCTAAATGATGTATGGTCTACCTGAATAAGTTGAAGAAAAAATGGTTTTTCCAGACACGTGTTCTCACCTCAGAAATCATATGGACAAAATACTCTTTCACTCATGGGTTGCTGTATAAAGTGGGATTGCCAGGACATTAACACCATCCTCACTTTTTCACTCCTTTACCTGTGCTAGGTTTATACATCCTAATTGCTCCCCAGCCCCAAAGTGCTATATATGCAGTTTCAGTAAAGTGTTCACAGCTACTCAGGTCTGTTATTCAGGGTATAGCTCTTAAGAGAGTTGTAAAATAGGTTCTAGGGAAGCCTTGCCTTCTGAAAATAGGCCACGACAATGAGGTTGTAAGTGTGTTTGAAAAATTTTGCCAGAAATGTTTCTAAGCCCTGGTGCAGCCCCGGGTGAGGACAGTTTTATCAGCACTTGACACACAACAGCCGTATCATTTAGGTGAAGGCAAAAGCGAGCAGAAATATTTCATCATGTTTCCAAGAAACAAGCTTCCTTGTGAAATTTATTGCCCATGAAAGTAATGGATTGTAGAATTAACCTGTCACACAGAGAAACAGATAATGTGGCCTCGCGGTCTCAGCTCAATGGCAGTGGTCAGACTGGAGGTTACTGACAGCATGATGAGGCTGAGGTATTCGCAGTTGTGTGAGATGACTGAGGCAGAAATCTGCCAGTTAATTTTTTTCCTGTACAGTGCAAAACTGCATGAATTAATGTCTTCAGGGTCTTTTTTATAATCCCAGGGCTGGCACTTCTCCCTGAGCAGTGCTTGGGCCCGGAAGGTCGCAGAGCTGTGTGGGGAGCCTGGCTGACGCTTTCTAATGATAGGTCCTGGGCAAATGCCAAAAGAGGAATGTTACCAATGCCAGGGCCTCGTTTATGGAACCTGAGTGTTTCCTGACAGCCTCTCCAGGGGTTTCTGAAGGATGTGGCCCTTCCAAGCCAGCTGACTGGCATGCTGATAGAATCGTAGACTCACAGAACAGTTTGGGTTGGAAAGGACCTTAAGATCCTATAGTTCCAACCCCCCCGTCGTAGGCAGGGACATCTCACGCTAAACTATGCTGCCCAAGACTCCGTCCAGCCTGGCCTTGAACACTGCTAGGGATGGAGCATTCACAGCCTTCTTTGGACCACCCATTCCAGTGCCTCACCACCCTAACAGTGAAGAACTTCCTCCTATATCCAATCTAAACTTCCCCTGTTTAAGTTTGAATCCATTACCCCTTGTCCTATCACTACAGTCCCTGATGAAGAGTTCCCTCTCCGGCATCCCTGATGGACCTGGAGATGTATTTTAGGCACTTTCTCTGGGAGTGCTGGAGGAATGAGGAGCATGAAAGTTCAAAGCAACCTTCCCAAAGAGGCCTGAACTAATCAGATGCACTGTGGGAGTTGGGAAACCCCAGCGAGCAAGGGGAAATCTCCTTGTCTGTTCTGTTCCGAGCCCTCTGGCACGGAGGAGGAGAGAGGGCCGTGCCTCCGGGTCCCCTCGGCTTCCACAGCCCCTGCGGCTCCCGCAGCCTCCACGGGCACGGCGGCGGCGAGAGGCAGCCGGGGCGAGGCGCCCGCCGGCCGGCAGATGGCGCTCTCCGCCAGGCGAAGCAGCCGCCCTGGGGGCTCCCTGCCGCTGGGCGGGGAGTGGGGCCGGGGCGCGCCTTGGCCGCCGTTATGAACATGGCCGGGGGGCCCGTGCTTGTTTCTAAACAAGCATTTACGATACCGACAAGTGCAGGGGGTGTCTGCCCCTGTGCCCGCTCCTTCCTCAGCCCTCGGGGCCAGCCCCGGCCCCGCAGCGGGAAGGGCCTTCCCCAGGCGGCCCCACTGCGGCTGCCGCCACGGCCCCTGTGCCCGGGCTGCCTGCTGCACCGCGTGGAGGACCGGCACATGGGAGCTGCCGCCACACGTGTTGAAGTAATTACGAGCTGACAGAACGCACCGTTTGGGGCTGATTGAAGTCCTGACCACCGAATTGCGGCTTTTAGTACAGCTGCAATACAAAAGCTGGTAAATCACAGTACTATGAGAGCATTTTTAACCTACTTTAAACGAATTTTAGTCGTGTATGACATTTTACGCTACATAAGTTTTTTAATAATTGGGGTTTTTTTCCCACTTCAGCCGTACAGCCTTCCTAGCTTCCATCTTCACTTTAGCAGGAGAGAAAGAAGAATTTCCTAGGAATGCAATAAGCTGTCTGGTCTGCTGGTTTATGAGGATGTCCACTGGTAATATTTATCAACTTGCAGTGTTTTGGCTGCCTCGTCCAAAGGGGAATTCTAGCCAGGGAGTTTGAGAAGTGTGCTCGGTTTATTTTACTGTGTGTAATATTTTTGTGTGAGCTGTGTGCTGCTCATTAGAGAAACAGCAAAACCAGAATGAACCCTAAAGCAGTTGGAATGAATGCAATAGGAGAGGAAACAGCACCAGCTTGCCTTTGTAATCAAGGTCAAAAAGGAGAAACTGGAAGAAAATAACAGCGTAAGAATGTTCCAGAATGTAGTAGTTTTAATTTTGTTAGCCTTAAGCTAAGGCTTCGGGGAACTGATGCAGCCTTTCTGATAGAAGTGATTTAGTGTCAGAAATCCAAGATAAAACTGAGTTTGTGTGGGAGGGCTTAACTGAAGAACATTCCTTATAAATTAGGACAACTGAGCAGAGCAGCAGCAAAGACCTGGTTCTGGTGGTTATGGTTCTGCTGAAATGCTGAGGTTTATTCTGTGAAGGCAAAGGAAAAACATTCTAATTAATTAGATTTATTTACAGCCACCGGGTTTGGGATCAAGATAATTGCCTTGAGACTGAAGTGCAGCTGCAGCACACATTCCAGATGTGAACTGTAACACTGTGCTGAAGCTAGCCTTATTTTCTGATTTTAAACCCAGGATTGGTCAGGACTGGTAAGTGAACAAATTTGTACTGTCCTCTGAATTAATCCAGCGCAGAGGTGCTGTCACATTCCCCAAAGAATCCCTGTGTTTTGGGGACAGCAGGGGAAATAGCATCCTGGCAGATGAAAGGCCATCCTGAGAAAGTTCATCCACTTGGATCTGCGAGGTAGGAAACTGCTACCCCCTGGGGCACATACTCTCACCAAATCGTAATTTGCATTGCAGCTTGGCGCTTCACTCAGCAGTAAGTTACCACCTCACTCCTCACGTGCATGGTTCATGCTGTGATCATCAGGTCAGGGAGTCCACTAGGAATCCCTCCTGCCCCACTCCAGGTGTGTGCTGCCTCCTGCCGCACTTCCTCTGCAAAGCGCATGTGCTTCCTGCTTGTCCTTTTATTTATTCTCCCGTTGTTCAGACCATTTTTGTATTAGGCTACTGAGAGACATCACTAGAGCAGCTAAGTTAAAACAAAAGAACCTGTGGAAGAGCTAAACTCTGCCACTTTCCTCAGGCACCTAATGAGATCTAATGTTTGCAAGAGCATTGAACAAGCTTTCCCCTGACTCTCCCAGCTGCTTTGGGAGCAGTAGACCATGATGACAACTGACGACAACTGTTTTTCTCAGTAATTTTTGAAGGAAATGGGATATATTGTCCCGTGCTCACTGCTTGTTTTAAACCAAGACAATTAGTCAACATAAATTGATACGTGTAATTTTTTCACTCCTTTCTTACTGTTTCCACAGCATAGCTGGACAGAAGTATCATAAGCATGTGCTCTACATCTCCAGCCTACTATGATTTTTTTCTTCACCTCTCAGAAATGGTTTTCCTTAAAACTTCAGCTGGTTGATGCTTCTAAAGTGTCTTTTTACATCTGTTTTAGGTGTCTGATTGAAACATGCTGAATAGGGCAGATTTTTAGAAGTCCAGGAATCTGATTTCTCAGGATTCCTCTCTTTGAGAAGACTTTATTTGGAAGCAAAATTCAGTGCTTTTTCCGTAGGAGGCAGCCTGGGCTTAATGTAGGCAGAGCACAAAACCTCCCACAGTTCATTAGGTTAGGGAGAAACACACAAGAAACTTCAGAATTAATTGAAATGTACTTTATTTCCTCCTAACTTATGCTGTCAGATGTCAAACTTCCTTGTAACAGGAAAGGATTTCTTTTGGCATAGGTCACTGTACTGGGTCTCCCTTCTGTAAAAATTCCAGTGCTTCCTCAGCATTACTGAGTGCTTGGAGGAGCAGGGATTGCTACCTTCAGGCATGCACATTCCACAATGAGTTCAATAGTAGAGGGCCTGAGATGATATAATGTCCTGGAGGGTAAAATGACCTGTTCTGAATACCAATAAACAAATGGTCATTCATGAAGAGGAAGAATTTCTACAACAACTAGTCCAGGTCCCTGCTTACCTACCCCACCTTTTTATTTCTCCATTAGTAGAAATGTCAAAGAAGTTTGAGATGTTTCCTTAGGTGGTTTTGAATACTAGCTTTCTGGTCGAAGCCCAGGCTGGGTTGTAAGTATTATATAGTGCTAGGTGATGGACCAGATTTCATCCCAAGATAGACAAGGATGTTATGGAAAGGAATGTCAGTGTTTATCCTGGAATAAACAAGCTTTTAAATATGCTCATTAATGTGTCAGAAACATCTGTTGTACCTTTCTGTGAATTTGAACTCTCAAGGACATATCAGGGATAATATAGGAAATGGTATAGGAAAAGTAGCTCAATAGTAGAAAGTTAAATGCAGCCTAGGAGGAGAAAGCATGGAGTATTATTGTTCTGTTTGAGATATGGTAATTGTCTTGTTGTGTTCATTTTTCAGCTATAAATACTTATATTGTGGTAACTTAAGAGATAGAATTTAATTCATGCTTTTCATTTAATGCTCTTGCATCTATAGGTATAGTGTTTTTAGGGCATGTTGGAAAAGTAGGGCATGTACAGAATGACAGAATTGGAGAGTTTACCCAGCAATGACATCAGAGCATTTGGATGGTTCCTGTGTCCTCTGTGCCTCAGTCTATCCTGTCTGTGCTGCAAGTTGTGTGAATACTTGAGTTTCTCATCCAAAACAATAAGCCGAAATTAACGTCAGACTAAGACCTTCCACATCACTGTACAGAGAACTTAGCCCAGTAACCTATCTGTCACGGTGGCTATAGCACTTCAGCATTAATGCTCAGAGAGAGCACAGCACACACAGAGTGATGTGTCCTGCCCTACTTTCCTCAGTCAGAGGTGGATTTTTTAAAATTTAATTTTAATTTAAATTTTTTTTTTTTCCAGTGGACCAGCCCTCCCTGAATTTCTCTAATGACTTTTTGACTTTATCTACACTTTTGGCCTGCACAGCAGCCTGTGACAATATAATTATGCATTATGCAAAGAAATACCTGCTCTCTCTTAATTTGACACCTGATAATTTCAGTGAGTGCCCTATAGTTTTTGTGTGGTGTGACACAGTGAATAATCATTACCTCGTCACCTTTTCAGCACCATTCATTGTTTGTAGCCTTTCTCATTTGTCATTTTCCAACCTCAAGACTCCTCATCTGTTTGGCGTTCTCTTATACAGAAACTGTTCACTGCCTTGGACAATCCTCTCTGCCTTCATCTCTGCTTTTCAGCTTCCACTGCCCTAAGGTGAAAGGACCTGACTGCATGCAAAGGCTTATTAATCATGGATGGGGTTTTGTCAAAATAAAACATGAGAATAAATTATAAGCTTGTTTTGATTTGTTTCTGAACTGGTCTGATGAAATCACTTTCGGTCACAAGGTGGGAGAAGTGGTAGTGATGTCCTTTGTATATACATCTCAGTTGTCGGGGTATGTCATGAAAGGAATGAATGTGAGTTAAGATTCTTTCTGTCTAGCTTTAGACGGGAGCTGAACTGGTGCGTGAGCTACAGGCTTATCTCGACGAAGCTTCTCTTGTTTTAGCTGCTCCAGTTTTGCTCAGAGCAATTTGAAATTCACTGGAGTTGGAACTGAACCCCAACCATTTCACTTCACAAATATGTGCTTTTAATACTCAGGGAAATGTTCCTTGTTCGTGTACTTTTCTGCGTGCCTTTGCAATGAATAGCAAGCTGTCAAATACCTTTAATAGTTATCAGTTTATTTCCATGAATAAGCTTGGGCTGATGTCCTCCAGGATGCAGGAGTTTAGAATCCTAGTGACTCAAGACTTTTAACAAACAACTGCAGTTTCCAAGGGTGTAGTTGCTACTTACTGAGCTGGTACTATACACACCTAAGCAGTGCTATAAGCGGCTGTGCAAGAACATCTGAACACCACATCTCTGTGGTAAAACAATCATAGCACTGGCCTTGCTTTGACTACTCACAAAAATTTCTTTGGAAGTTGAGATGGAGGCATTGTGAGGGCTCAGCCAAGCTGCCTGCACGCACTTGCCAGCAAAGGTGCTGTCACTGATCAAAACCAGGGCAGATCGATAGATATTTCTTAGACATCACTTAGGCAGCAGAGCTGGTCAGCTTGGAGCTGTGTCTTCAGCTTGAAAACTAAAGATGTAATTTGTGCTGGGTGTGGAGTCCAGCAGCTTCTGGTTCAAGCCACACATGTTTATGTGGTGTATCTGTCCTGAGGGCTGAGCCCTCTCCGTTCTCCTCCCTGCCGTTGGCCCCCTACTTTCAGGCTTTCAGAAGCACAACCACAGAGGTCCTTTACAACAAAGAAGAAAAAACACCTTTTAACCTATTGCCAAGAGCCAGCGTTGTTGGCTTCCATTAGTCTTAATTAAATGGGGATTGGTAGGCATCTCTGACTTTGGGCAGTGCTTCTTCCACCTGGTTCTTCCTGCCCTAGAAGTATTTGGCAGCAATGCTCAGTGCTGCTTTCTGGACTCTTCTGGGCCCGGAGGTTTGCACACAATGCACATGCTTGATGGCAGTTCACCTCATTAACAAGGAGCTGTTTGTGTACTAGCATGCCTGAATGATCTCAGGTGACTCTAGCCAGCATGGGATACACCAGATCTCCCAGTTCCAGTTCTATTTGTCCTCACAGTGATCTTAAGAAACAAACAACGACAAATCAGTGTTCGCAGCATGAAAAATGGGAGGAAAAAAAAACCCAACTTGTTGGCGGTTGCCTTTCTCCCTCAGGAAATGTTTACATTTGCATTTAAAAGAACAACCTTGTCTGGAAGCCCAGTCACCAACTCAGTGTCACAGGTTGTCTGGGGACCCAGCATTTGACCTGTATGTGACTCAGGGTTCATCTGCAGGGCAAGAGGAGCTAACTGTGGTTTGCACATCACGCTGACATACACCTTCTGGACATAGCGATTCATATCTCTACATCTGCTCCGTCATCCCTAACTTGGCAGATGAATCTAAACAATGTTGCAAGGTGCATGTTACTCTTTTCCTCTCCTAAGAAAATCCTTGGGGAAATAGAAGGATCGAGATGGTGTATAGGTGAGCAGTATGAGCTTGTCTGAAATCAGTGCTCCATTCAAACATCTGACAGGCAGTATGTTGAGCTTATGACAATTGTTTCCAATCCTTTCCCATTATTAATAAAAGCCCAATAAAATGTCTGCTGATCCAGACTTTTAAAACGTATTCCTCCCCATCCAATCTATTTCAAAAAGTTGTTGAGAAAATGAAACAAGTGCTTCAGGGTTGAGACTGATAGCTTAGTCATAGCTGTGGCAAAATCAGGTTGCCAGCTACCGTGTGCTATTGTTTCAGCCTTCAAAACTATTTCCTGTCATTGCAGGTACATGCTGAGATTCATCCTGGTGAACTTGGGAGCTTGATGTAGAAGTCTCACAGGAGTACAGTTGGTGTGGGTTCCTGCTGTGACAAAAGGGGAACAACCATTTGCAGCACAAGTCAGATAGTACATAGGCTGAATCACCATTTGAACCTGCCTGGTTTCCCCCCTGTTGATTGTATTTTTAGCAAAGGAAGCCATGTTCCCAATTTAGTTGCCCTGCTTAAATGGTCATGGTCCTGCTGTTGCAGTGAGCCCAGCACTGAAGCAAGCTCTGAAGTATACACTGAAAGCATCCAGAGAAACAGAAACATTTAAACAGAAAGAAAAGGGAATAAAGCAGTAACCATTTTAAGATGACAGATTGATTTGCCTACCTAGCATGCCAGCGTTGAGAGCTGTGTAACAGATATTGTAAGTGATGCAGTATTGCCCAATATGGAATAAAAGGATAACAGCTTATCTCCCAGTTGATACAGTGGCATGGAAATGAGCCATGAAAACCTGGCACTCAGATGAACCCCATAGCTGAAGCAAGGGAGGGAGGCAGAGAAGAAAGGAAGGAACAAAGCTGAAGGGAGCAAACAGACAAGTAGAGGAGAAAAAAAGCTTCTTACCTTTCAGCAGTGACAAGCCTTTGATTCATGTTGCTCATATGATGAAACCATCCCCATAAGCACCCTACCTGAGATGTCTTTACTTTTTGTCTGGAATCATGATAAACACTTATTTAAGTTTTTTTTTTTTTTTTTTTTTCCCAGAGAAACTGAATAGAGAGCAAAATGAGTTTTATTGATCCAGAAGGTCAAACTAGAGACAACATTAAAAGGCATAGTACAAAATGTTTAAAGTCTCTACTCAGTAACTTGTTCTGCATTTTGTTTTATCTGGGCAGATATGATAGCTCTTTTCCAACATGTTTGTGAATTTTGCCATTCAGAAAAAGAAATAGGCAGTTTGAAGAAATTTGGGATATCACAATTGTCATGGTTTAAGTCCAGTCAGTATCTTAGAACCATGTAGCCACTTACTGACTCCCCCCTCTTCCTCCTGCCTGCTCCCAGAGGGATGGGGAGGAGAATGAAAGAATGTAACTCCCATGGCTGAGATAAGAACAGTCCAGTAACTAAGGTATAACACAAACCACTGCTGCTGCCACCAATAATAATAATGATAAGCAAAATAACAAGGGAAGAGAATACAATACCACCCACCGACCGATACCCAGCCTGACCCAAGCAGTGATCTAGCCCTTCTGGGTAACTGCCTCCAGTTTATATAGTGGGCATGATGTGGTGTGGTATGGAATACCTCTTTGGCTAGTTTGGGTCAGGTGTCCTGTCTCTGCTTCCTCCTGGTTTCCCCTCCTCCCTGGCAGAGCATGAGACTCAGAAAGTCCTTGGTCAGAGCAAACATTACATAGCAACAACTAAAAACATCGGTGTTACCAGTGCTGTTCCCAGGGTGAAAGTCAAAAACACAGCACTGCACCAGCTACTAATAAGAAAAATGACAGCTACTGCTGAACCCAGGACAACAATACATGGACAAAAGCTCACCAGATGGAGAAAGGCATATACCTTAGCCCTCTTTTCCCCTAATATTTCTGGTCTGTGTTATTTTGTTTTTACAACAGGTATTTTCCCATAGCTCTCTACAGCTGTGTGAAAAGCAGGTGGAGTGAGGAGGTGGCTGGTCTCTTCTCCCAAGTCACAAGTGATAGGACAAGAGGTAACAGCCTCAAGCTGCACCAGCGAAAGTTTGGACTGGATATTAGGAAAGACTTTATTGAAAGTGTAGTGAGGCATTGGAACAGGCTACCTAGAGAAGTGGTAGAATCATTGTCCCTGGAAAGTGTTTTAAACCTGTGTAGATGAGGCCCTCAGTGACATGGTTTAGTGGTGGACTTGGCAGTCCTGGGGTAGCTGTTGGACTTGGTGGTCTTGAAAGTCCTTTCCAACCTAGGTGATTCTATGATTCTCTAATCCTAAAAAATCTATGTATGGTAAGTAGTAGAAGAGAGAATTATCAGCTACTACAAATACATTACAGAAGAAAATAGGTGATGCCTATTTACCTGACAGCAGTGCATTCAAGACTAGAAATGAGAGAGATGGCAGGAACATTACTCCCATGAAACTTTAAGTTTGTGCATTAAAGCAAGTGATGCTTAAGGTTGGAAAGATCTCACAATATCAATTTAACTGCCAATTTTAAATAAAATGTAGCTATGGGAAGGGAAGACGTGTTCTGCTTCACAAGATACTCTGGAAAGCCTCTTTCTCCATCTCTTCACCTTGGGAATTGTATTTAGTTTTGCAGGTGATTCATTTCTGCAGTGACTAAAAATCTTGATGTAAATAAGTCAGTGAAAACAGGAACACGAGAAGTCTATTTATATTAAAAGAGAATACAGTAAGCCTGGGAAGCAATAGCATCTGCATCACATATAACTTGATAATAATATTACCTTTGGGATAGTTACATGTATGAGTACTCCTTTACACCAGTAATTCAACTACTGCCTTGTAGCAATGTAATTACCCTGCTTTCTCTTTGAAGGTTGTCTGTGGTTTCAGTTCATTTCCATTCTAAAGAAATCTGATTTTTTTAATAATAAAAGCCTCCTCCAGGTCTTAGCAGGTCTGGAGATCTGTGCTAGGCCAGTGCTGGTGGAGAATTGTGGACAAATGTAAGCCAAACAGGCGACTCAATTCCTCTGTCTAATACCCACAGAATCAGAGCAACCTGCTACAGGTGGTTGTGCAGACATTCACCCAGCCAGTTATGAGCTTGTGGGAGGACAAAACATTCCCAGCTGCTGGCCTTCTCTCAGGGGTGTTTGTTGCAGTGCTGCTTTTCACTGGACGCTTGGATGTTTTATGGTAGGGAACAGCATCCTGCCATCAGCTGGTAACAAACTGACTGCTGCTGCAGGTTGAAGGCAAGAGCTCTGCCTTCCATTAGCAGGTTGCCGGACACCTGACATGAGTTCTTGGCTTCTCCCTTCAAAAATGCCAGCAGTCCCTGTAAGGGGAATGGGACCAACCCAATTCAGTGTGGGTTCAGATGATGTGCAGCCAAGCAAGCCTGGGCAGTAAATGTGTTTTCTGAATGGATTAGGGAAATATGTTGAGCAGGTGCCTGTTCAGCAAAGGCTGTGCATTCTGGAAGCAGTAGGGTCTGTGGAAAAAATGCAAATGTGAAATACGTGGAACGTGAATGTCAAGAGTGCAAAATGCCTGTATACATAAGCTGCAAATCATTTTACCTCATGGGACCTGTACAGAAACTGGTGTCTATTGTAATAGATTGCACTTATCATCCTTATCATCCAACTGTGGATTTCTGTCACCCATTCTGGACATGCCTATCCTTCCTCCCCCATTTGTATAGGGACTGTAGGAGAGTAGATAGGCTGGAGAGAAACTTTTAGGTAGCTCAAGTTAGGCGATATGAAATAGGACTAAATCCCAGGGGTCAAATGAATGCTGTTACAGATAGCTTGAATTCTGATATTTCCCAAGGTTGCTGTAGCTCTTTCAAGAGGTTTCTTGGATGTGTATGAAGGGGTCTGTCAATTCCAAGGTTACCTCAAAATAATTTACACATGAGTTGCACAGAAAGCTGAACTCTCTAGAGATCAGAAAAGTGCTAAAATGCTCAATTTCTTCTAATGTAACGTTTCCAGGTGAAAAAACAAGGCATGGCCACTGAGACTTGACAGCCTTGATGACCCAACAGTTTGAGCTATTCTCACTGCAGTCTCTGTTCTTTTGACAAAGATTTTTCACATTTGTGAAGGTGTCACAAGCATGATGTGCAATGAGCTTGTAATATATGATTTTGAATAGTGTCTTTCATTGCCTAGAGACCTTTAACACAGGCTCTCCATGTCTGCTTAGGGCAGTAGTATTGAAGTGGAGGGAATTTTACCTTAGCAAAATAAGAAGGTAAAATCTAGGCAAGAATGCAGTTCCTGAGTCTGAATTATATTTAGCTCTAACTCCTTGCAGGCTCCATTTTCACTGTCAATAACAGATGTGCTGTTTGCAGTGTATGGCTGAACAAATCTATTTTCAAACATCTCCTTGATTCCTTCACAATCTGTTGCATTCCATCGGTGGTACAATAAGCTGCTCAGTTGGGAGAAGAAATGTGGACTATGGGAGCAAACTTGACTTTATTCATTTTGAGGGGAGAAAAAGGAAATTAAATAAAAAAGGTTTGGATTCTTTTCATTTATTCATAATAAGTCAAATGAGGAAATCTAGTTTTGCAACTTCAGGCTCCAGGAATGGTGATAGAAACAATAATAAATATTAGCTTTTATTAGTAAAGAATTCTCTTTTGATTACTTACAGCTGCTTATTTGCACATACTGTTTAAATTGTGCCCATGCCAGCAGTGCCTTTTTAAACAACCATATGTGATCTTTCTCAAGATCTCAATGCACTGCAGAATTTGAAATTTTATACCACAAATACATACATTAATTCTCACTCAGCATAGTTATAATAAATCAATTTTTTACTCTGAAAGTAAATAAATTTTAAGTTGACAATTAAATGACTCATTGAGGTTGACAAGAAATATTAAAATTTCCCAAGAACATTAGCATTCAAGAGCCAGGATTAGTTCCAAGGAATAGCTATGTCTTTTCTGACCGGGTTTGAATGATTGTCCTTTCAATGCTACCTTATGTCAGGGTGAAAACCTTCTGAAAGAGCTTATAGAGAGTGATGAAAACTTCTGAAGCCTAACTCTGTAAATGGCATTCCCAAGGTCTTCCAGGTGGGCACTTCAATAATCTGGTCAAGACAAAAAAAAAAAAAGGAATTAGGGAAGAGGCAGAAGTTATGATACTTATCAAAAAATAAAACATGAGGGTTGTCTTTTTATTAAACTTCTGAATATTAAACCTAAAAATTAATGTTTTGCCATTGGCACTGGTTTGTGAGGCTGGAGCTTAGAAAGGAGTACAGTATTTCCACAAGAGTCCAAAATGAGTGGGTATAAATCAATTTCATTCCATTGCCTTCAGTTAATGCCAGGTTAGGGTGTAGCTAACTATTAATCCCATAAATACAAATACATGTTTGTTCACCTGGACTAATTCCTGAGAGCAATGTGGGTTTGTCATTGACAGCAAGCCCAGTGTGTCCAGTGTTGGTCTCTGACACTGAGATCAACTAGCAGGAAACAGGATATTCCTATGCCATTAAACTCTCTTGTCTGCCAAAACTGGATCAACTCATGCAGTTTGCCTCTTGAGAGTGGTATGCTAATGCCTGAATAATGGCTAGGAACTACATGGAGAAGTATTTCTTGGTCCTGGCCAGTAGTGTGCTGAGAATTTAGTTTGGGAGTGTTGATCCTAGCCTTCCTTCAGCTGCATGCTGAGAAAGAGACCATACACTGCACATTCTGCTGCAACTCCAGGAAAAAAACAAGGTGGAAAAGGATAATCTTGCCTTGTTGACCCCTAAACATGCAGAGCTGCTCCTCAGGCATCCTTCTCACACTGATACTGTAATGGTCAAAATATGTGTGGTGGGTTGACTGTGGCTAGCAGTCAAACTCCACCCAGCTGCTCAGTCAGCACCCTCAGCGGGACATGCCATGGGGAAAATAGGAATAACAGGAGCAAGTGAGCTCGTGGGTAAGGATTAGGATAAAGACATGTGTTGTCCCCTCAGCTATTTCTCATACTTTTTGTTCCCTCCTTCTCTGCCTGTCTGGTATTTCCTCCCCTTTCTTAAACAATGTTATCACGGGGGGAGGGGAGGGGGGCAGCAGGTTGTCTGAGGGGCTCAGCTGTGCCTGTGGTGGGTCTGTTCAGGGTGCCTGGAACTGCTTCTGTCTGGCACAGGACAGGGGCAGGCCCTGGCTTCATCTCACATAGGCCACCCCTGCAGCATCCCTCTCTGCCAAAACCTTGCCATGGATATCCAACACCATGTCCTGGAAGGGTAACAGCAGAAAAGTATGGTCTGGAGTAAGCTGTCCAAGCTCTGAACATACCTGGTGAGGTTGTGCATAACAGTCCCTGAGACGAAACTGAGAAAATAAAGGGATCATTAGTAGAATTAAATTTGCATTTTCTATTGAAACAACTTTTTCTTTCTGCCATGTTAACACTGTGCAAATGGTGGTACTCTGTTGGCAATGTTTTCCATGAATAGAGGTAACTTTTTATGGTATTGCATTTATGTTATATAGTGCCAATTTTTAGATCAGTGTAATGTTGTATTAATTCAGCAGACCTATAAAAGTCAAAGATAATTGTGGATATATGACACACTTAAACAAAGTTGTAATATCAGTTTAGAAGTAATTCAGGTTCACTTGACAAGAGCTATTTCCCTAAACCCATGTTGACGAGGGTTTATTACATTCCTCTCCTCTAAATCTTTTTAATGTTGAACCAGTGAAAAATAGTATTTACTGATTCCAGAAGGAAGGTAAAAGAAAGAAGGTAAGTGAAAGAAAGAGGTGAGTGAATACTCACAGTATAGGAATGAGGGCAAGATGGCACTGATGATTTAGTTTAGGGAAACATAGCAGTGCTTCTTTAGCAACCCCTCTTCTGGGTTTTTTTGCTATCTGCAAGAAGACCTGAAGTCTCCAGTCACTTAAAGAAGATGAGATCATAGTGATGAAAGGTTTCTATTCCAAGTGACAACCACAACAATATCAAACCATTATCTAAAATAGTTCATACAAGTAAAGAAAGGGTTAAAGAAAAAAAGCTGAGATTATCAAACCCCAAGATTCTCATTGCTATTCCCCAAAGGCTATGTTTGATAAATAAGACAAATGGGAAATTGGGAATTAATGAGCAAAATTTTATGTGCTGCATGCTGGGTCTAATAATGAAAGCATAGGCGGCTGGGCCTATCCATATTTGTGGGGCTGTAAATATCAATGACAGGAGAGCAGATGGACTGGAAGGAGCAAGCTTTACTCTAGTGACTGCCACATGCCCACCATTAGGGTTGTGGGACCCATGGTGACACCCCTGCGCCTTCAGAAGCACAGAGGTGTCACCTGCTCAGACAGCCAGAACCTGATTAGATCACATCCACTGTGTATTTCCTGAATATAACTTATTTTTCCAACTTCCATTTCTTGATTCTTATCTTTTCTTATCTGGTTGTTTATGCCTTCTCCTTAATGGAAGTCTGCTTCAGCTGACTAAGCTTGAATCCTTTGCAATGTTATTCTAAGCCTGTGGCCAAAAAGGCAGCTAAAAGAAAAACTTTAAACAACCTGATGCTTGTATACAGCTGTGAGTGATAATGTTATACATGCATCTGTCATTCTTCAGCAGAGAGTTGTACCAGAAACAGAGCCTGCATTTGTTTTCTCTTGCTTTTATGTGGCTTTCTCCAATTGTGTTCAGAAAAGCCAGATCAGGGTCCAGCAGAAAAAAAGCAAAAAGCCTCCCAGCTCGTCTCTTTTCTCCTCTTTCCCCCTCCCTTTCCCTTTCCCCGTCTCCAGTCTCTCCTCCATCTCTTGACATGGGCTCTTATCTTAGCACCGTCTCATGTGTTGGCAAATGGAGAAAAAGTTGGTCCTTTATGTAATTTTTCTGACGTTAAAAGAAAGGGTACAAGGGATAGTTATCAAATGACTGTCTCTGTTGATGCTTTTAAGAGCTCAACTGGGTAACTGGGAGTTTCTTTCTTTTTTTGAAACTTTAGTTTAAAAGTTTGAGTGGTGCTATTCTGCCACAAGAAAAGCTCCTTGTGAAATCTCTGCACT
Source organism: Melopsittacus undulatus (assembly GCF_012275295.1). Taxonomy (NCBI): domain Eukaryota; kingdom Metazoa; phylum Chordata; class Aves; order Psittaciformes; family Psittaculidae; genus Melopsittacus; species Melopsittacus undulatus. The sequence goes on along the minus strand of NC_047531.1, from coordinate 21,467,496 downwards.
TAAAACTTCAAACATCATCTATTTGTTTATCTCTGTACAAGAGATACAAGAGAGAGGTGCATTCAGTACATTTGTACTCTGGACCAGTTAATACTGAGGAAATGAACATGGCTTATATTTATTGAAAGCCCTCTGGCTTGTTACCTGGGAGGCTGATATACTGTTTCATAAATCACAGAATAATAGAATGGTTTGGGTTGAAAAGGACCTTCAAAGATCACCTAGTCCACTCCCCCTTGCTATGAGCAGGGACACCTTCTGCTAGATCAGGTTGCTCATAGCCCCGTCTAATCTGACTTTGAACACTTTCAGGTATGGGGAATCCGCATCCTCTCTGGGCAGCCTGTTCCAGTCTCTCACCACACTTACTACAAAAACTAGTTTTGTTCAGCAGTTATGTAGGACTTTTTGGCCTCTAAAATGCCACACTTGACCTTTCAGCTAACTATTGCAGAGTGCAGCTCTCTCAGGGCCAGATCATCTTTTCCCTTTCATGTTCTGTAAGCTGGAGATATGGGAGGAAAAAAAGTCATCTGCACAAAACTAGGTATAAAACCATGGAAATATGAGAAAGTTTCTTTCTGAGTGGGATATTTCTGAGGGGCCCTGGTTCTGTGTAAGGTCAAAGTCAAGGAAAAGGTGCCACTCTAAACACATCACGCTTCTCCAATCAATCAGCAGGCTTAAAATGATCTCCTAGGGAGGTCTCTCCTTCTCCAATCTGGTTGCATCTCTCTTTGCAGGAGGACAGCAGACATCACCATTGTAACAACCACCCATTGGAATTAATAGGGATCATCACACAGCTCCTTCATGGGTATCATTATGGTTCACTTGTATCATTACATGAACAAAGAGCACAAATCTGACTCTCAGTCCAGCCCTCTTGTACTGTCAGGCATTTTTCTTTCTCTTTGTTCTCTAGTGTAAAACATTCAAACCACAATTGCCAGCCAACAGCTAAGGTGTCACAGTCTGGAGGCAAACAATGAAAGAGCTCCTGGGCGTATGGGCTTTGTACAGTAGCACACTCGGCTTTGGCTAGACTGTGTTTCACAGTCGGTTGCCATAGCAAGCCCAGCGCTGAAAGTGGCATAACTAGCTCAGAGTGGTAATGAGAGAACGTAGGCTGCAAGGTAGGGTAGGTTGGGCATGGTGCCATGCTATATGCAGGTTCAAACTAATGCCACCTGATGATCCACCTCTGTAGGAGCATCTAGTTGTACTCAAATAAGTAACCTGTCTTCAGAACCTAGACTGCACAGGTGCTCATCTTAGGGGTCCTTTGTAACAATTCAGAGTAGTAGATAATGGAAGAACTATTTTACCAGGCCTCAGGATCACTCCCTGCAAGTGTCATTCTGGATCCTTCTAACCTGTTTCTTTTGGCTTGCTGTGAGCTTCAAGCTTGCCTAGTGCTGAGGAGTAATTCCATGTTAGGTTAGGAGGTTCTCATGAATGCTCTGCTCTTGCCTCATGCTGGCTAGGGAAGAAGACTTTTTAGAACCTCATTTACATTGACTTTGGTATACAGAACATACAGTGAAAGTGAAGCATTTCACTGTATGTATTCCTTATTATTTCCTTAAAATCTTGATTTTATTTCTTCATTTGCTATATTCCTTTTTTTTTCCTCTCATCCACTTGCAGGTGTGTGTGGATGACTGCCATTCAAGGCGGGCTCTTTGCTCTTTAAAGGACATCAGAAATCCACACGGGCCAAATGACCCTGCATCTGCTCCATGCAGGGCATGAAAACAGGGAGTGTGAAATCTAACTCTAAATTCAGGTTCTTGGTAAAGCTTGTCTTTTAGGTTTAATTGGTGCCCTAGAGGAACATGGAGGCCAGAGTCACCCCTGAGGACTAAAATAACCAGCCTTTGGACTTAACCTCGTTAACCATGTGTGAAACCACTATTGTGATTTCAAAGTCTTGCAAAGTATTAAATATAGAGCATGCCAGAAGTGATTTTGCAGTTAATAAAAATGTTCATCCATTTAAATAATCAGGCTGTAGTCTCATTACAGCTGTATTGCACGAAACATTATTTGTGGAGAAGAGTTCTTAATCATCCACTTCAGTAAATTTTATAGGGAAACCAGCTTTAGTGAGTGAGTTAATTTCAAAGAATAACATGTTTGGTCTTGGATTATTCTTTCACAGCTGAAAAGAAAATCAAAGTGTTTTGGAAATTATTCTGAAAGAACAGAAAATTATAAACAACGTAAAATGAATGACTTGTAACTGCCCCTTTGCAAAAGAGGAAAATAGAACTCACAAAACAGATCCTGCCTTCAGTAAGACAAACTGATGTACAGACAACACTTCTTCCAACACAGGAATCAGGCACCAGTTCAGACTTTAGGGAACATAAACTCAGAGAGACTTTCAAACCTTCCAGATGGAAGATTTTACCCTTTTACCCAAAGATCCTTTTAGCCAGTAGACAGTGTTGACATTGCTAATGAGAGATGGCAAATACCTTTTTAACTCTCTCTGTGGTCTTGTGTGCTGTTGTAAACAATACACCTAATAATAGCGGAAATAAAGTCTTTGATGCTGTTGCTGGCTGGGAGGGGGGATTTTGGATGACTTATGTATCATGTTAGTAACAGATATTTTAATGTTAATATGCATGGTTTTGAAGACTTGAAAGGAAAGTGTAGGCCAGGGAGTGCCATCTAAATGAAATGACGTGTGTTCTTCTGGCCACAAGCTCATCCAGGGAGTTCATGAAATGAGTGTTTTGCCCATGCATGCTGCCTGTTGTTCTCCTGCCATGCTGCACTGTGAAAAGCCTGCCTCTTTGTTCCTCCCGTTAGGTAGTGGGAGGCTGCTGTTGGGTCTGCCTGAAAGCAGGGTACTCAACTGCATCTCCTTCACCTTCTTTCCCAGGAGGGTGCTCCAACACCCAACCATTGCTATGGCCCTACACTGAACATGTTACAGTTGATATATATCTTTCTTGTACTTACTGAGACAGACAGACCAGGCACAGTACTTCAGGTGAGGTCCAACAGCTTCTACGTAGAGATGGATAATCCCTTCCTGAAGTAATTTCCAACCTTAATTATCCCATAATGCTATGAAATGAGTGCTGTCTAGTAGGTCCAAAAGTCCTAAGGAAATAAGGTAAGTAGAGGGGGGATGCTTATAGGAGGGATATTATAGGAGAGAAGTTCTTGAGGCAACAAGGGAGAAGTCACAATGAGTGCTAGAAATCTCACCTCCAAAAGTTCAGTAAAACAGTCCAAGGTTTTGCTTGAGATCATGGTAATCCTCTGCAAATGGAGCTGATGAACTGATGAACTTCAGAAGAAAATTCCTGAAACAGAACCTGCTGATTTTAGGGTATAAGATAGCACAGGAAACTGTCCTCACTGGAAGGGTCTTTTCTATTATTACTGCTTTCAAATGCAACACTGAGAGGAAGAAATAGATACAAGAATACTTGCAAGCCTCTTAGTTTCTGGGCATGCTTTGGTATACTTTAGCATTGCAGTCCATGGCAAAAACTCTTCCTCTTCTCCTGGCTGAGAAGGGAATATGGAAAAGAAAAGGGGAGGCCAACAAATGATATCATTCTGTTCCTCTGAGCTGGAGACCAGGTTTGTCACCACCTCATCAGACTGCATCCTAAGCTTCAGGATATTTTGTGTTTTCTTAAAGCTCTGGTTGTTAGAACTGAGAAGTGAGCCCTTATGGTTTTAGAGAACACCTGTTAAAAATGGTTTAGGGCCTAGAGAGTAAATACTGCCAACCCTCTGTTTCACACTTTTCTCTTTCCTTTTTTCTCCTACTCCCAGGAGTAAGTTGGTCAAACTGGCCACCATACTGGCATTTCTACCTCCTGGGACACTAATGGTTCAGACAAACCTGTGGTGAAAATGGAAGATGTCATTTCTGGGTTTTAAGGTACCTTTTTGCCTGCTGATGGTGAGAAGCTGTGGACACATGTTTTTGCTAGGGCAGATGGTGAAGAAGGTGGGGTCTGGGCTGCTGGGGAGCAGTGGCAGTCCAGAGCCTAGATACACATCTCCTGTCTGGTCTTCAGGGGCTCTATGCTGGAGAAAGAGGAGGAGGAAGAGATTTTTTTGCTTTCACCATAGCCATGGCATAGGACTGGAGTAAATACCTACTGGATTTGGAGCTGTTTGCTACCACAGGTGGTCTTTCTTCTCTCGTGACAGTGGCTACGTGCACCAACATGGTGGCCTGCAAAGACACAGGTACTGCATCTGAGAAACAGGTGCTGAGAAACAGGGCTGTGCTGAGAAACACTCAGAGCCACTGCCTTGGTGGGTATGTGACTGGATAAAATTATCCTCTTGTAAATCACCCCTGAGGGGAGAAGAAGAGAAATGTGATGTGCCCCAGCTCTGAAGGGTTGTTAGTGCAGCAAGCTCCTTGTACCGATTCCAGTGATGAACGTTTGACTTGAGATGTAGAAAATCTGCTTTAAAAATTCATGTTTCCTTTTTCCTCCTGCCCCTGTTAGCTCTGTGTGCTGTTTGAAAAATGACTCAGCCCTCTCGAGACCACTTTAACTTCAAACAGCAGAACCACTGCTTTTGACCAATGTTTTGTTGAAAGATTCCCCTGGCCTTGCCAGCTCTTTTGGGCAAACACCTTTTTTCCCTTGCCTTACTGATACATTTGTGTGTCCCATCAGAGAGTGCAAGATAAAGGTTTTGAACTAATTCTTGTTGGAATGGTGGAGGCAAACTTCAGTTCAATGTGAAAGTCAGGCCAGGAAGTGACAGCTCAGGTGTGTGGAGTGTGACCTGTCCTGGCTGAGCCTGAACACAGCGTGGCTTCATGCTGTGCATGCAGCAAAAGGTGTGTGATACAGTACAGCTGAGGGTACCAGAGGGGCTGAGTATTTTGGCTGTTTTGGGGTATATTGTTGTTACTTGTAAATAGACGCTGAGGACAGTTTTGTATTCTAAACGATGACAGCTGGAGACAAAAAGACTGTCATAGGAGTATCTGAGAGTTAGTGTAAAAAAGCTATGATCACACAAAGGAAAAAATACACTTTCTTACTCACCAGAACAGTCAGGAGTGGACAGGGTTTATGCTAATCACAAATACTCGCAAATTTTACCATTTTCCTGCAATAACACTAAGGCTACATTTGCTCCTGGAAAATATTCTAGATGCATGGCATGGAGGCTAAATTTTAGCCAAGCTATTTCTTTCATGATGTAGCTGTTATCTTTCTCATTTATGTCTTGAATAGGTGTTGATAAATGTTCCCATTTGCAGTAAAATTCAGAGGCAGAGAGTTTCATCTTAGTTTTGCAGTGACCATATGTGATCAGGAACTATTTATATTGATCATCACAATCTAATTCAAAGCAGAGAGCAAAACTCGGGATGTTAAAGCCTTGGGCAAAATTGTTATAATTTACTGTTATGGGGAAAACCTGATGGTTAGCTGCTTAGATTAAAAATCCCTGAGAGTTTTCCACAGGAAAGTTTTATTAAAGGCATGCCATGATAAATATAGTTATACAGCACTCCTTGCTCACATATATACTTACATATATATTTATGTATCTGTAAAAACTAATTCCCTTGCCTATGTTAAATGACATTTTAGATATTTAAGGAGGGAAAAATCTTTATAATACCATGGAATTATTTGTATCAGTTGTATTGCCTTTTTCTCACTTCTTATATTTTATTCAGCTCAAACAAATTCTTTTTCCTCCCCCAAAATGCCCAAAGCTAAACCCAGAAAGATCAGTCAGCTTCCTCAGGATAACTCATTCCTGTAATCATGTCTGTGTGGAAACATTTTATCTGAGCATAACTGGTTTTGCACCATCGAAATATTTAGCCCAGCTTGAGGAAACCAGTTTGGTGTTCTCAAACACCAGGTTAGTGCTGTGAGCTGGGGTAAGGCTGCACTTCCTGCCTGGGTATGCATTCAGTTGATCTGTGGGACAGGGACAGTGAAGGAGAGGGAGCACAGGTTCCCCCATCACCACATCCATGCATGGCAGTGCTCAGGCTTGACGGTGGTGTGTGGTGATGAGTTTTGTCCCAGCAGTGCAAGCTGGAGCTGATGCTGGCCTGGAATGCCTGAACCCTGTAACCAGGACTGAGAGAGGGGAACAGGGCAGCCCTTCTCTTGCTTCCTGAGATGGCACTGTGTGTCCTGCAGGGCTTTGCCCACTCCTGGGACACAGGCAGGACCCAAGCCTGTACGGATCATTTCTCTGCTGTGCACTTATGAGGTAGGTATAGTGAGCTGTACTGCAAGAATTGGAGACGTGACTCCCACAGTTCAGGCAGGGGTGCTCAGTTTCATTCAACATCATCTTAGTGAGGAGCACACGGCAGCCATGGCCCTGGGGACCGCAATGGGACTGTGGATGCTGCCAGAGATGAGCTGCTGTCATCCTCAGGTGGCACCAAGCTCTGTGCCACAGGTAACCATGCCCAGCTGTCATTCCCTGTGAGTGCATGCATCACTTACATGTGTATGTCCATCTCTATGAGGCATTTTGGGCAATTGTAGATGGTACCAAAGTTACACTCTCAAACTCGTTACAGTCTGGCAGAGTTATATTCTGGCCACGTTTATAGGATGGACTATTAAACTGATACAATGGGTCAGACTACATGCTGAGAAACACTAAAAAGCCAGCCTCATGTATCCCCTTCATGGATCCTGAAAGTCCACAGGTTGCAGACTGCAACCTGGGCAAATTTCTGTTCAGCATACAGCGGTATATATTTAAATGCATGTATTTTTCCTTTGTACGATAGCTTTTGAACGCAGGGCACCCTTGCCAGGAAGGTTTTTCTTGTCCCAACCTTGTGTCTGCATTTGTTTCTCTACAAAGCCATGGAAAATTGTCAGCTTGGAGATAGCAGTTTAGCTGGATCAATTTTCATTTTTCTCTGTACATGGCGTGCTGCCAGCAGGTTAGAGTTGAGGACCAGGCATCTGGAATCTGAAGTTCTATTCCCAGCTGTTCCATTAACTTGTTCTCCAACCTTAGGCAAGTGGGTTTGGGGTTATTTTTAATTGCATCAACAGAAACAGTGTGCCACCTCAGAGGGTTTAATTAATGTCTGTAAAACATTTCAGGATTGTTGGATGAAGACAGGACTGATTCCACATGGTACCCATGGTGTCTAATGGCCAGGCCCAGGGCATGCCAGCCCTCTGTTTGCAGAGCAGGCACTAGGACACTGGTATCAACCTGATGTATGAGCCACTTGGTTCCCTTCGCTCCCTACCTTAGGCACCTGCATCAACTGCCAATTTCTTTTCTGAGCTGATCATGTTAAAGCTCTAATTGTATTGATTTTAGAGCAAATAGAATTGATTTTAGAGTAAATCACCTGGAGATTGTGGGGGAGATCCAGAGCCCATTTAAATCACTAGGGACCTTCCATACACTTCGGTGGATCTGGGGTGAGCAAGGGCAATATTTGCAGCATAGTAACAGTCAGATCAATTCTCCAACTATGATAATACTTAAGATCATGTTGAAAAGATAAGGAAATGAAGATGGAGCTCATCCAATCAATTCATCAGCTTCTTTAATTACCTAACAATCCTGTCCCATTACTTTCTTGTTATAGGCGTGGGTGATATGGCTGACAGATAGACACAAACCAGATCATTCTCAATATCCTGAAGTCCACATTCACACAACAGAATTTGGCTTCTTCCCTGTTTTGAACAATAAACTGAGATGAAAAGGATTGTGTTGCTAGTTATGTGAAACATTTTAAGTGAACTTGAAAAGAAAAAAAAGCCTGGTTTACGACCAAATCAAATAGGTTTTTAGTCTAATGAGCAGTGGCTAAAAATGCCCTGTGTCACATTCTTGGATCTTACATCCAAGCAAAACACCCACTAATTCTAACAAGAACAGAATTCAACCCTATTTGTAAAAATAAAATATGCAGGCTTATAAGGCTGAAATTTCCTCAGTGGAGGAATTTCCTGTAGTAAAAGAAATCCTCATTAAAACAAAAAGAATCAGGGAGAAGTGCCACTGAGAATTTAAAGTATCTGGGTTTTTTATCAAGCACTGCACATGTAATATTTTGTGCATATAGATAGCCCATGACTGAGCCCAGCTGTACACTGCTAGAATAACAGATCTGTCTGCATCAACCTTTGTGCAGAAGCTTGTAAATAGAGGAGAGTCACAGTGAAGTCTGGGAAAAAATAACTATGAAGCATAAGGCAGCTGTGAACATGACTTACCTCTGTGGTGCAGCCATTCCTCAGTGAAGCTAAAAGGGTCTCATAGCTCTAAGGAAAAAGAAAAAGGGGGCAGGAAACTTTTATTTCCTTAAAATCTTAACATGTGCTTCTTCAATGTTTCTGCAGGAGCAGCACAATGGTCAGAGCTATGAAAGTGCAGATACTTCATGGATGATCTACAGACTTCCTAATACAGCTATCAACATATAGACCAGTTTTCTCAGAGCTGCTGGTAACTGCAAAAGGTAGGTTTGTGCGGGGTTATGTTTCTAAGATGCTTTTTAGATTAACTTCTCTTTATACCTCCAGAATCCAGAGTTAGTTGTGACCTTTGAAATGTCTTTATTCTTCTCATCATTGTTTTGACTCTCTATACTCCAAACTAAGAGATCATTAAATAAGCTACATTTAATTTAGGTGCTTCTAACAATTAGCCCTGTAAGCTACTCCTGTCTCTAGATCCACGGAGAGCACCATGAGTGGTGCCTGGGTACGAGAGCATCTCTTGGTGCTAGCTTTGCTACCGCAGCACTGGAGATCGATGACTGTACCATGCTTGACCAAGGTCTACTTATTGTACCATCGCTGTTTCAGTGCTGGAGCAGACCTGGCTGAGCAATGCTGCCTGTATCATGCCCTGCTGCAGTTCATGCCAGGCTCAGATCTTTGGCAATGGAAAGAGGAGGGGAAAAGGGGGGAGATTTTAGCAGCACATTCCCAGTTTGCTCTCTAACACTGTTCCGCCTGAGAGTTGTAGCCTGCCTTTTGGCTTCCTGCATGTCAGCAAGGTAGGAAATGGTGTATTCACAGTGATTCTCAACTGGGGAGACCAGTCCTGGGGGTTACTCTTGTAGCAGCCATTGCTCAGAACAGTTTCTTCTGGTCTTGAGGGCTACATGCCTATGAAGGCAGCCATCTCCTTCCTCAAAGCTTGGCAAGGCTCAATGACCTGATCCTCTCCCAAGGCCCCACTGCTGAGGCCTTGCAGTGATCTCATCTGTCCTTGGGTTTGTCACTTGCTGAGAGAGGCTAAAACTAGCATCCTTTCTCAGCAGAGTGTTAACAGAAAGGTTTTGGCCACAGACATTCCAGTTGGTCATTGGTAGTGGAGCAAAACTTCTGATAAGTCTCTGAAATCACCTGTCAGAGAGCAGTTTTGGGTTAAGTAGGAGCTAACCTAAGGCCAGCCTGTCAGCCAGTAGCACTAACACCCCACAAACGTCTGCTGGCCCAGCAAGCGGGGTGATGGCCATTGCTGGTGACCAGCACAATAGGACTGCTTGCAGGGCAGAGCCTTGCAGCCCAGCTGGCAGTCCTGCTGCTTACCCCTGCACATGTGTGCAGGCCCCCAAAGAGAAATTGCTTAAAAGTTTAAAGTTAATAATTCAGCACTCCTTTGATTTATGAGTTTTAACTAGTGCAGAATGTGTGTCCTACCACATCACTTCAACCTTGAAATGGATCACAAAGAGATGTGATTCAGACTCTAAATGTTTAAAACCAGAATCTAATCTTAGATACCTTATGTATGCTGTCATCTCAAAACCCCGATAAAGACAGACAATGATGGACAGCACAGATTGAAATTAAATTCAAGCTCTGTATTAAAAAACCTGCCCTACTAATTCACATGAATGATTAACCACAAGGAAACTAAAGTCTGAGTTATAGCAGTGCTGAAGTGGTCTGTGTCATCACTGTCTTGGTTAACCTTAGAACAGAATAGTCCAAAACCACCACACAGGGAAAGGACATCATCTCCTCTTTCCCCTCTTTTCTCTCAGAGATGCAGTTAAAATATTAATATTTTACAGTTAAATGGCAAACAAAACGTTTCTAATCTTCCTTTCACTGGAAAGAAAGAGAAAATCAAACCATAACCTAAATCAAAAGCTATAATGGCACTTGGGCAGTTACAGGCTCTTACTATAGATACATGGGTCAAAGCAATCAGCATCTGAATCTTCACACACAACAAGCAGAAACAGAAGTCAACACAGCTCTCCATCGAATATTATTGTAAGAAGAGTAAGCGCACCAGGGTATGACCCTATTAAATACCAAACCTGTAGCTCCAGAATAGCACAAAACCCAGATGGATGATCTCATCTCGAGCAGTAATGTGCCAGAATACAAATAGAGGATTGCAAATGCTTCAAGTGCACAAGAAAAACAAAATAAGACTGTTAAAATAAAAGGTGGAACATTATATAATAATAACTGAGCAGAATGAGGGATGCCAGACCTGCTGCTCCTGCTGAAACTGATGGTGATCTTTCTGTTCCCTTAGCTGGACTTTAAGGCCTCATTATGGGTCTTCTGGATGCTATAACCTTATAGCAGCCTCACAAACTAAAAGCAGCAATGAGGTTAAACACCCCCATCAAGTGAACGAGATGTTGATATTTAGCCTTTTCTAAAGGCTAAATAATGGTAATGTCTGTATTGGTTTTTAGTTTGGGGCTAGCATAGTGCCCCCACCAGTCTAGGTTAGAGGGTGCTGCAGGCTTCAGGTGGACAAAGGTCAACTCTGAAAGGTCAGTTGCATATCAGGTATGAATATTATTGTATGTAACCAGTGGGTGTTTATTAACAAAACAAACACAATTTAGTTTGGACAGATGGAAATGTTTCATATTCAGTAAGGCTTTCTGCTCTGGCATAAAAAAATCACTGCTATCATTTCCCAATGAGCTGAGACTTTCAGGGCCTGCTTGCCCATGGGGGATTCAGGTATGAAAAGTAAGTGCATGACTAATCCAGGCAGTGATTGTTTCCTTCCTTGGGCTTTCAGAGGAATGTAGGGTTGTGTCCAGCAAGTGCCACCGAAACACAAGGTGAAAACCCACATGAAGAAGGATCACATGAAAGAGGGCAAGGAAACCAGGCAGACCCACACTAATGATATTCCAAATAACATCCTGGAGGCAGCTTTACAATTATGAGTATTGCCACGGACCCAGATGCAGATGCAAGAAACATGGATTTTGGTTTGGTTTATACCCCATGGATTGGTGTCCAGGCTCTGCAACTAGCAAGTATGATCTCTTACTGAATAGGAGCATAGCCACAGGAGGGGGAAGATTAGGCGTATCAAAGGAATACATTTTTCATTTCACTCCTTTCTTGTTACAGTAGATTAAAAGGGGGGGGGGGAAGAGTTTTGTTCAACATTCAATTTTGAGGAGAATTAAATAAGCCAAAAACATTGTTCAGAATTAGAGCAGTGAATAAAGGATTTCAAAAACACAGTGTGTGGTTCATGGTGGGGTTTTTATTTCCTTTTAAGATGAGCCATATACAGCTATTGTCCCCTGTCCCACTGAGGAAATAGTTTCTTTCTGAAGTGTTCAATCTATTAAGACACATAGGTGCTTTAAAAGCTTAAAAAAAAATAAGGCAAGCACTCAAACTCTCTTCTGGTTCAAATGGCAATTATCTGAAAAGCAGCAAAGAAACAGGAATATGTGGATAAATGAAATAGCTTTTGATTGCCTGGCTATGAATGATAGTAGGATTTGTCCTCTTTGGGAATGACACGCAGTAGCTCACAGTATACACCGGCAAGATAAAAGTCAGCCCTGAATGACTGGTACAACAGCAGTGATCTTATATAACATGGATGGTTATTACAAGCCTGAACAGGAGCAGCCACTTTCTTCTCTAATGGATGGAGAAATGCTCCTCATCACCAAGCCGTAAGTGGGCATGAGCAAAACTCTTAAAAACTTCCTGCTAACCATGGGTCCAGAAAGTCTCTTTTCCTTCATTTCTGCAGGGATTGTTAAACACTAAGACTTCCACGGTCATTGTCAGGCTCCATCAAAACAAAGGCTAACAAAAGAGGAAGGCTGAAAGACCAACTCTAGTTTACAATTCCACCATTCAAACCCATCATTCATCAAACAAATGTTTTCTCAAAATAAAGACAGAAACACGGACTAGGCAAGCACAGAGCCTGAGAAAACAGTTACTGATCATTTTAACATGTGTGCTGCTGTCATTGATTCTCTAGGGAATCCCATGCTCCAGGCAGATCTGGCAAAGCAGACCTCTAAGAAGAGAGGAGCTTGTGTAACAGAGAACCTGGAAAGCTTCAGGTGCTGAGCTTGATAGTGTTGAACTGGGAATGAGGGATGAAAGCAAGTCACAAGGACACTGTGCTGAGATTTACAGTGCAACAACCCTAGTGACTCAAAGTGCCACTTTCCAGTCCTTCAGAGTGTAAAGCAGAACAGCACAGGGCTTGAGCCAGCCGTTGGGAAAAGAATGGCAGCCAGCCATCCTCCTTTAAACTTCTGAAGCTGACAGTCTCACTGCTCTGACTGTGAGAGGAAAAACCCCAAACAGCTTCTCCTATAAGCTTTTTCTGAGAGAAGACAATAGACTTGGAAGAGGCCCTGAGAGAAAGCAACCCCTGCTCAAGATCGAATTCTGTAGCAAGGAAGTTCTCAGAGAACTGTTACAACCACACGCTTAGGTACAAATGGGAAACCTGAGTGGACCCTTAGTTTATCAGGGTAAATGGAGGTGTTGCAGCCATGGGCAGTTTGTGAAAGTGGGGTTTCCTTATCCCATTTAGAGACTTTATTTAAGGCTGTACAGGTACATGCTATCAGGCCATACTATGGTTGAAAGTGGTTATGCTACTAACAGGACTTGAGAACCTGGAACAGTAAAGGACTGGCCACAAAATCTCATCAGTGCTATCAAATCCAGAACAGCTGAATTTCAGGCTGAGAACCATTTCAAGTCTTTATGCAGCTGGCTAAAAATCCCATAATTATGACAGTTTGGGTATTTGCGAATTCATGAATTCCAGTCTGAGTTTCTGAATTCCCTGTATGGTTCTGTCTATAGTCATGGCTCTTCTGGCCTTCAAGAGGTTGCACAGCTCCTCAGGCTGAGCAGGCTGAGACACGTATGTCCAACACAGCAGTCTGCAGAAGAGGGAGACTCAAGTACGGCTGGAACAGACCGATCAGAGAAACCATCTTCAGGAAGCACTATGCCTCACACATGCAAGCTAGCCAAGAGCCCCTCCATCCATAACTGCTTGCTTATAATCTGTAGCATGCAGAGTGGCAAAAAGATCTTGTAAGGTGTCAGAGGGAAACCTGGCACTAAAGAATAAAGAGTATATTCCTGGCCAGAAGCAAAAAGCCCCAAATTTCTCTTCAGCTGGGTGAGTTGCTCCATATTAGGCAAGTAGGGGCATCATCTGAGATCTCTATGTGCTTGTTTGCTGGTGAGGAGACAAGGAAACCCTTTGGAGAGGCTACAGTGAGCAGCAGGATTCACACTTCCTGGTGGTGGTTGACAGCTTGCACCCATCTCTGAACTGTGTCTGGGAGATATCCAGTCAGGGGAGTTTTGTTCATAAGTGCCCCTATGGAGTACAGTGGTTCCCATTATGCAGAGGGAAGATTCTTGTGCTCAAAGAAATGCCCTGTAGAGGGGTTCCAGTAGGGATGAAAAGGAGGGAGACCACCAGTGTGCTTTTTTCTTTTATCTTGCAGATGAAGCAGATGGCAGGAGCAGCAGAAACCAAAGGAGGAGCATGAAGCCTTTAAAAATCAGATTGCTAAAATTGAAGCACAGGGAAAATTGAAGCCAAAAACTAGGCCTGGACAAAACCGAGCACCAGAATGGAAAAGCAAGCACTGGAGGAGCTTAGCTGAATGGGGAAAGAATAAAGTAAACCAACTCAGTTCTTAAATTCAAATTCTGATTCTGTGCTTTCAGGAGAGGAGTCTTAGAAAAACTGAAGAACTGGCATTGTCTCCTTTGTAGCTGCAGCTGCTCACAGTCACTGCCTCCATGCTCCCAAACACAGGCAGTGCCAAAAGGCTGCCGATTTCCCAGGATGTAGAAAAAGAGCACCCCAGAGTGACCATCACAAGCTTGCACATGCCAGGAGACACACATGCTTGTCTAACAGGTAAGAAAGGCTCTGCTGCGGTATGCCACAGCTCACGGCAGCTCATTATCACCCACAGCTGCTCTGCATCGAGTCACTGATGGTGGTGGAAAATGTAATGTTCCCACTGAAAGCCTTACTTGCTCAAGCAGGGCTTTCTGATCTCTCTGGAGAGGTGCTGCTGAGCCTGTGTATTAATGGGCTTTCAGGTCCCAAGATAGATTTATCAGGCAAGAAGCCCTCACTACAGGATGTTGCACTACACACACTTCTCAAGAATACTCTCATTTTTCAGAGCAAATGCCCATAGAAAGGGCATGATGTCAGGCGTACCATCTGCAGGATGCGCTGTGCTCCTCCATTACTAACCGCAGACTGACAGAGGCTGCTGCTCTATCACCCCTGGAGGAAGCATTACAAATCTCTTTCAGCACCCACCCCCCAGTTTCAGTAAAGATCCATGACACTTGGTGGAAATAAACAACATTGTATTTGATTTACAATTAACAGGATTTACAAATAATGACAGAGAAACAGATTAGCCATGAAATTAGGATGCCTTTGCTGATGAAGGAGTAGCTGGCGAAGCACCTTTATGCAGAAGTCATGTACCTCAGTCCTAAACAGTGTAAAATAACTTACAGCCCAGGCAGGTTCAGGAATGATTATACACAAATACAAGGAGCTGAGTACAAAACAAATCAAGAAACCCCTCCCAGCCAACTGGGCAGGAAACCAGCTCTGGTGAGGCTTTTGACTGCTGGAAACTGAAGGAAAGGCCCACTGACAAATACTAGGAAATTGTCAAAAAGGATGGGGGAGATATATCAACAAACAGTAAAAGCCACTGTGTGACAACCTACCAGGCAGGGAGAGCGGGCAGCAGACACTGCGTCAGCTTGCTGAGAATCAGCAGAGTCCGGGCGCTTGGCAGGACAGTGAACGAAGGAGTACAGATGGCAGCGCTTCATTAAAATGCTACGTTACTGCCAAAGACTTGCGAGACAAAGAGGAATAAAGTTCTCTGATGTGCAATACAGCAATTTAAGAAGACGTACCTAACCTTTTGATTTGTACGGAGCTTACCTCTGTTGTAAACACACACTTCCTGACAAGTTATTTCAGTTTGCTTTGCTATGGATCATGGTGTGTGTTCAATCAAATGCAGCATTCCAAGGCTCAAAACTGACTGAGTGGTTTCCAATAGACGGGTATATGATTTTTCCAATATCATACTAGTATTTTACATCACAAATACAATAAGAACAAGTGATGGTATTTCTAGGACAGTTCCAAGATTCAAATAAAAAAATCGTCAGAACCATTCTAAAATAAGATATTATACATAATCGAATCATGTTAAACAGCACACTCTCGGCAAGCAGCTAATTACAAGCATTCTGCTGGTCATGTTTTTCACACAAAAGTCATTCAATAGCACATAAATATTTCTTTTCTGATCTGCTTCTTTTTACAAAACCATTCATCAGATTCACAGAATTAGTACAAGTAAGGCACATTAGCATATATCATAAAACTCACAATAATAACAAAGAGTTGTAAAGTTTTAAGGACTAATTCCTTCTTTGCAGTGATTTCTGAACTGCACGAAGCTTTATCAGTAAAACCCTCCTACACTGACATTACTCTTAGTTCCGTCACAGCCAGCCGTGGTGGGTGCAATATTGTGCATCACCATGGACATAAATAATTAATTTAAAGAACTGTGTGTGACAGCAAATCCCATTTTCAGATCTTGCAGAGAAATCTGACACGTTCAGGATGTTCATTATGAGCACAGACTAAGTTTTAGAGCTACATGGAAGTCAATTTCCAGTTATCAAAATAAAAGGGGATATTGCATGGGTCTCTGAGAATGTTATTGTTTTCCTAGTACAAATATTGCTTAACCTAGAAAGGATGCTATAGTATTGAATTTACTTGCATAATGAATCCTAAATGCTGATGTCTCAGATTCTACTAAATTAAAAGAACTATAGGGTTTCCTTCTTCCTCCCCCCACCCCGCCCCAACCAAAGGACTCTCTGTCCCACAGAAGATTCATTTACACACGACACAGCTTTTAATTAGAAGCATAATTTATAGTAAAAATTTTTTACATTACACCTCTGCTATCAAAAAAACATGAAATCTTTCATTTAAAGTTGTAATTATACATTAAAAAATAGAACACTATTTCCTTAACAGGAAGAATGAATTTGAACATCTTCAGATCAGATTTCTTTATTGCGGCTTTTGAGTCAAAGGTCAGTCACTTTATTCTCTAACGCAGCTGCTATTTGCTGTAAACGGAAGGCAAGCTGCATTTTTTGTGCAGCTGGATCCTCTTCAAGTGCATTTATAATCTGGAAGAAATAAACACAGAATGTTTAGAATCATTTAGCTTAAAATATATGACAGTTTCTGGACCCAGCGTTTGATGCTACGTGGGTTGTAGAGTCTTTTGCATTGACTCTATACCAAAGATAAAGTCCATCTAGGAGGTCCCGTGTTCTATTTTTACACAAAGGCAATAAAAATGATTGTCTCCATTACTTTATCTAAGTTGTTGTAATGTTTCCCCGTATGCTGGGATCCAAGCAAATTAATATGTAGGACTTTATCTTGTGAAATATTACATTCCAAGATGGAATATTATAGCTATTTATCTTTATAAACAATCTTTATCTTTTATATCTTTATAATCCTTTATATATACCTCTTATATTTTTATAATCTTTTATTCTTTATAAATATCTTTATAGCTATTTAAGAAACAGTGCATTTGCTTACAGCGCACCCTACAAGGCTTAAGGGTCATTTATCAGCAGTAATTAAGCCCCATCCCCATGAGCTTTGGTTATGAGATGCTCCTGGGTGGTCCATGCACAGGCATGAGGTAGGGCAATGCAAAATCTCTTGTGTCTGTAGGCAATACGAGGAAAACAGCCTGGCCACGGCATCAGAGAGCTGCCCTTTGGCTCTCACTGAGAAATGCCAAGGCTCTGGCGCAGCACCACGTAACTCGGGAAGAAAAGAGCTCATCAGAGGAGCTCCTCAGCATCCCTCATGCTGCCCCTGCTCTACAAAACATATATAGGAAGGTATGACTTGAAGACACCAGGGATTTGAAAACAAGAGCTAGAAAAGGTCAACTGTTATGAGAAGGCTTTTCTTCAAATAGAGTTTTTTAGGGCTTCTCAATATCAAATTTCAAAGGTTTTGAAAGGTTTTAATTTCCATCATCCTTTAGGAAAACTCTTCCACCAACTATTAGATTTCTCTACTAGAAGAATGTGTTACATGACAAAACTGTTCCTTTTCTAAGACTGGCTTTATGAATAGAAGTCAGACACTCTAATCAAGCAGGAACCTTTAGCTTCTGTTTAAATACTATATCAACTAGCAAGTACAAGAACTGCAGACATAGAGTTTGCCTGTCACTACCTGTGGTTCTTACTACTTCTTGCACATCATAGACAATGGAGATTAATGCAGTCACTATCAATCTAGGCAATAATTTCATTTTGAAGGCTGGTATAGCATTTGAGTTTCAAAGAGTGAAGCAGATTTGTTTGGAAATAATTATTTTAATGGATCTGGTTTTAAAGTGTGAAAACATTTTTACAAGACAGAGTTAATAAATACTTATTACTGTATTTAAATTAGGTCTAATTTAATTTGATATTGTTTCCTTAATTTAAACAATTACATCTAGCTATAACTCCTCAAAGCTAGAATAAATAATTCATGATTATCTCTGCTGGTGAATATATCCTTCATATAAATGTGGACAATTAGAATGTACCCACTTAGTCACTGTCAAGCCCTGCAGAGATACAGAAGGTACAGCGCATGCTGGGAACCACTGCGTCAGTAATAAAGACAAGGGCAGCTGCAAAATGTTCCAATTTATGCAAATTAAAACATTTTGATGGAAAATAAATAAGCTCCATTAATTTTACTGAATGGTTCTTGACAGATTATCTCCATAACTCTGAATTAGCAGCCTTTGCATCAGATGCACCTTGTTGTTACACAGTGATGTATGCGGAAGCAAGAGCTGTAGCCACACACTGGGACTTGCTGTCTGCCACTGTTGAAGTTCCACAGACTGGTGACTCCACCTGACCCTGCCACCAAATATGAAGACACGAGGGGAAGCAGGGACACAGGGGTGTGGAAGAGTCAGGGCTTTCTGGTTCAGTCGTCATCTGGAGTCCCTGTGGGTCTCCGTAAGAGGTCAGGCCACAGATCCATTTAGGAAGGTGTTGAAAGCCAGCTTGGTTGGTGCGGGGGATGAGGAAACCAATGCCACCAGGTTGGCCTGCATTCCTCTGGCTGCTTCCCCTACCAACCATTGTTGCAAGACTTCTCAGACTAATTTGATTTTCCCTGCTTACATCTGCTTAAATGCTGCAACAGGCTGGCTGCTCCGGTACAAAGCAGCTGCAGTGAAGCTGAGGATGAGACTCACTGACTTCAGTGCTAAACATAAGGGAAAACATGAACTGTGCTGAGCTGCAAGACAAACCAAAGAGAGCTCACATGTGCTGTACTCCTTTTTCATTCAGCATTGGCTCGTGCTTTTATTTAATTCTGAGAGGTTTTTGGAGGCATTCATTTCCATGGAAACCTTTAAATAAAAGTTTCCTTCTCTCTTTTTGTTTTCAGATTAAGTTTGGAGAGCCATAGCCACAGCCCAGCTACACTGGGAATTTCTTTGTCCCCCTTTCTACAGGGTGTGAAAAAACAGAGAAACACTTTGGACTGAATCCTTTTGAATCAGGCTATATTCAACAGTTACTCTGCTTTGGTTTACCTGGGGCAGGGACTTCATTTGGCACAGCAAAATGGGGACAGGAGCACGCACGGGAGTTTCAAGTGCATCTCAACTAATAAGAAAGGCATGGCCCTATTGCTACAAGCAAAACAAGTTTAATGGACTGTTCCTAATAAAAAAAACCCACTGGCTTGAAACCTGATACAGTTCTTACGACTGCTTTTTGCTCAGTGACATTCTTATGTCCTAATTCTTAGGAATTAGAAATGTAGATCTGAGGAGAAATGATATTTAAATCTATTTCTCTTTCAGATCTCATTAAACTCTCACTACCAAAACCAAATAGCCCATAATGAGATTTTTTGTTTATAAAAGCACACCCTTGACCAGTGTAATTGTGAAGCAAGGTGTATAACTGCAAAGTTAGAGCCTTCTGCTCAGCGTTGCTTCTGCCCAATTATCCAGGGAATTTCAGAAGTTGTTTTAGACGGATGTTGTAACTTTTTACCATTGATATTAAAAAGTGAAAACAAGAGCCACAACTTACCTCATCGTAGTATTTGTTAGTATACTGGTAGAGTTGGTGTAGAGCCACAAGCGTATTTAAGGAATCGGTATGTGCCTGTCAAACACAAGCAGGAAGCAAACGTGTCAAAATGTGATCACAGACAGCTGAAAGTTACGCACATCCACAACTGCTGGAATCACTTTACAAGATTTCCAAATGCAAGCTCTGCATCCTGTAACTTTTGTTCAATGACAACTGGGGCAGAAAAAAGGGGTGAGAAAACTTTTGTTCGGTGATTTTTAGATCAAGACTTTCCCACTGGTCTTTTTCCACTGGAGGTGGAAAATATTTTGAGCTCAGAATGGTAAAACATAGACTACGACATGGGTATGTGTAACTAAAGCATTTACTCAGTACAGTCTACATACTGTTGAGATGTTAAGCATTGTTTCTGTCACTGTCATGGCTGTTTGAAATCCTTTCTCCAGCTCTTTTTACCTCTTTGAAACTATTCAAGCCTCACTACAGCAAAGGTGTAATTCATCAAGATCTCAAGCACATGTATGTTTGTAAAAAGCCATCTGAATCATGAAGATGGGAAGGGAGGGGGGTAGAGAAAGATAGAAAAAGGACTATAAATGAATCAGGAAATAACCCTTCCATTACCTCTTCCTCTCTCTCCCCCTGATATTTAACTTAATTAGTGAATGTGTTCTACCTAACAGATGTTTTTCATTCACAAGTATAGGACTTCAGTCTTTAGCTATGCCTTTAGTCTTTTAAGTTAGCTAAGAAAATGAAGAATTGCAAAATATTGCTACTGGCACAAATGATTACCCAAGGCATAAGGCAGCAGAGAAACATCCATCTTCCCTTGCTCTGTACAAGTTGCTTCTAGAACTGGCCAAGATTTGCAATGTTTGATCACTCCTTCCATATTCATTTTATCATAATTTATAACATAAGTAGAAAGGATCAGCATATTCTGCTGATGTTAAAACATTCTATTGAATTTACTTTTAATCACCAAACATTTTAATTTGACATACTTCTCAATTTGTGTAATAAATAAAGTGAACTGGAAAATTAAATGCCACTGCAGATGAGTTTTGTAGTGAATGACTGAAAATAGAAATGCTCTCATGAGGATGTTGATCTGCAAAATTGTTGGGTTGTAAGTGCACTGGAAAAAACAAACCACAAAAAATTCCCCAAACATCCTCCTTATGCTAGAACTCTTCAACTAAATTAAGCAAATAAGCAACCCAGCCAGTAATACTCTGTTTCTTCACTCAGACTAAACAACTTTCCAGACTGGTGCAGCCCTGTCCTGGTTCTGCAAGTTAAACTGAATGCTTCAAAGGCATGAGCCTGCCCTAACTAAGCTGAACTGTTGCAGACAGGCTCTTTCAAGAACGAAGCAGGGTTTGTAGTCTCTTTGCTCCACCAGTCTCTAAACAGAGTCCCCAGTTAGCAACCACCCCCCTCTGCTCTTCTTCATGAGAGGTAACCCCCAATAACCCCCCAAAAAGAGTGTCACTGAGTGAGAACATGGTGAGCTTCTCACATGCAGCATGAAGCAGAAGTATTGCCCTTGTGTAGACAGCTCTAAAATAGGCTGTACTTAACATATGTGCCTCCTCTTCCATTTCTGGAACCTATTTTCTGCTGTGGTAGCACTGTGAACTCGGTCACTACTTGTTATCAGTATGATCAGTGCTAAAAGTCCTCTATATGCTGGTGGGGAGAAAATACAATTCAAAAGTGTTGTAAGTTTTCCGCAATGGATGTGAAAAAATCACAAAACAATACCCAGATGGATTAGTGACAGTAACTACTCTTGGTTCCAGTCAGCAGTCAGCATTCCAAAGGGCTGAAAGGCATGACTACACTTCACAGGACAATTTCAGAGCATGAAATAACTCATGTGGTGTTTGCACATACAAGAAACCCACTTGTTGAGTTAGGAAGAGAAGACAAAGAAAAATAGCGCTACACTTGGCTCCAATTTCAGGACAAGAAAATGGAATTGACTCTTACCCTAGAAATCTCTGCTAGATGGGTATTCATGTCTTGGTCACTCACTGGCACCATCTGACGAATACCTTTGTAATAACTGCAACAGATGAAAACAGACTTTCAATAGGTGAAATACATTGTGATTTCTGCTAATTCTCTTTCAATTTTACAGTTAAACACGCTTCCTACTAATGCAGGAGGTGCTTTGTCACAACAGACCAGTAATTCCTGTAGCAAACCTGCCTTCCACAGTCATCACTACCTTCACAGCAAAGACAAACTGTACCTGATTGTACAGGGCCATACCACAGGAAAGAAATCCGTTTATAATTGCAGCCATAGATTAGTTTAGGTCTTCAGAGTTTGGAAGTTATCAGCTAGCAAGAGTTTTCTGCTATGGCAGATCTTTCGTGGAATTCACAGAATTCCCAATTAGAAAATGAATAAAGTCAGAGATGGAACAGAACAAATGCGTATGTGAAAAAGTGCTCAGGATTTGATCTCTACTGAGTTACAGAAGTGCAGCTTTGGTCAGACAGATCGTATGGATAACAACCACCACTGCACAAAACAATATCATGTTTCCACCTGAAAAAATCTACCTGTCTGCAGAGACGCAGACACACACTGCGTCATAACGGCACTCCATTTCATCCCCACCAACGCCACCACCAGTGGAAAGCATTGACACTTGGGTGTAAGACTCTAAACACTAGACAGTTGACTTTGACTACCTCAGTGGTTTCTTTTGCTCTTACACAGGCCTAAAGCCCTATAAACTTCAGATAAGCATGAAAAGAGTATATACTCACTCTTCCACCATCTTCTTATAGTTTGAGATTTCTTTTGCGTAAAGTAATTTATTACTTGGAGAATCCTGAAAAAATTATAACAGAAACTTGATTGATTTAAAAACATCTATAGGAAGCAAAAGAAAGCCAAGAACTTAAGATCAAGCCTTTATATTCACATGCACTTCAGCTTTACAGATAGTAACACTTGGATGGTTATTAACATTGGTGGGACCATGTGTTCTGAAAGGACGAAGTTTGCACACAACATTACTATTGAATTTTACAAATATTCAAGGCAAGATGATGCTAAATTATAGATGGACATGAAATAATCAGCTTATAAACTTGCTTTTTATAAAAGCAGTTGCTATTTTCTCCTTTTTATAAATACCAGTTGGCAGACTACTCAGTAACACTGACACGTTCACCAGTCTGCTAAGTGGTGAAATGCTAACTTCATTATAAAACTAAAAAGAAATGATCAAGGTTGTATCTCCTCAGAGAATGGGTATTGTCTATGAGGATGCCCTTTCTCTTGTCAGGCATGAATGTAGTCAGGATGTAGAATGCAAATCACTTACTCTGCTTAATTTGTGCTCTGTTCTTGTGCAAGCATCCATGAAAGTCTGTGCAATGACTGACAAGGAAGCATCAACTACTTCGTGAACGTGAACATCAAAGATGAAATGGGGATTTTTCAGTATGTTTACCCAGAATCTAAGAGGCAGGCTGAAAAGCAAGGAAAAGATAAATAATCCTTTTTATACAACAAATGCTTTACAAAAAGCAAATCACATGAAATTAAGTATGGGTTTTGCTCTTTTATCTCCTCACAACAGTGAAGCTTAATGCTGTATTTCAACATTTATACAAGCTATCTGTTGTCTGGCTTCCACATCTGCAAACCAAGTCATTACATCTCTCAAGAATCTCAAATTCCCCCAAATAGCAAGAGAAGATGTCTGCATGGTTAGAGAAACTACCTGATCATGATTTTATCAGATTCTGTGCTTTGGCAGATAAATCTAGTCCCATTTGCCTCTTGCTTTCCTCTTCTCTGAGGAAACACATAAAAAGAAGTGTTCAATCTGCACTGACAACCTCATAGATTTCTTTTTGCATCTTCTAGGCTTACAGGGAATCCTCAGGATCATATAAACATATTATCTCAATTAAAATTATTCTAAGAATTATAAATGAAATTTACTTGTTTTGTGGTAAGAGTGCCAGTATATAGCTGGGAATTACACTCTCATTTCTCTTCAGTACAGGTATTACTCTGTTCACACTGTACCTGTTTGTTTTCCAGATGTGAATGGTATCTTCATCCTTGATGTCATGTCTTTCTGCTTGCTCATCAAGAAAGTCAAAGAAGTATTTCACAGCTGGTGGCACCACATGATTTGAGTTGAGCACGCTATGAAAGAAGTTATCTACAAACTGCTGAAGTGTCCCCTAAAAGCAAATTTACAAAAATCTATTAGATTTGTGCTACAACTGCACTCGGTGCCATCCTCCACTCTTATTTCTATTGACACTAACATCCACTTGCAGTCACTGATGGCCTCCATCCTGAGAGCTAAGGGTACTGGGTGAGAGAACCCAAGCAACTTCTTAGTGTAGTGACCATCTAGAGAGCCATTTTATGTTCTAGCCTGAAAGGCTGCAACTTCACCAACTATTCCACAATTTGCAAAGGTGTGCTTTGTGCTTGACAGAAGAAGCAGAAGCCGGTTGCTAAGCGTATAATACATTTACACTTGCTGGCTGTTTGTCCTGAGTCTGTGTCATCTATGCGCTAACCTTCTTTCAGATCTACTTTCAACCTTGGACAAATGCCTTACGTGGAGCTAGACCACCCTGATTTTCATGAGGAGCCTGGCTTTAGGATCATTAAACACATTATTCTAAGTTCTTTTTTCAAGGAGGAATGCTTTGCACAATTATTTTGCTTGTGACCTATTCTGCAACATAAGCACTAAAAAACTCTGAAAAGACTAGTAGAAAACTTTTTTAGTTTCCTAGGTTATCCAGTAGCATTGGTCACACACAAGCACAATGAAACATAGGACTGTAGCAGTTTCTAAAACATTTGGTTCAAAAGAAAACCCTACAAAATATTATCTAATCAGTGGCACAGAAAAGAAGATTCATCTTTGTATTGCAAGAAAAACCCTTATTTAATGATCACTGTTCTCAACTTTGATCAGGAATTAAACTCTTTCTCTTTCCCAGGAGTGTTCTTCACAGCATATTAATCACTTGAAGCCCTGAACACCAGATTGTGTGCACACAACAACCAAAATTGTGGGCAAAAGCATGACTAACAGTTGCATCACTTTCTTCAGCTGTACGTCAAAATCTATAGAGGTAAGGTATAACATGGCACATCTGAGCCCTACCTTCACAGAAAGAAGTCGGGTCAGGTAGATTTCTGTAATAGCTTTGGTCCTTTCTTTTTCCTTCACACTGCCCCGCTTTGATTTACCTTCATCTATTTCATCTACTGGCCGCACTAAATGCCAGACCTTATTTTCGTCTTCCAGGAGTGCGTGCCCTAGAAAGAGTAATTGCAGTAATTACAAAAAACACCCCAAAGCCAAAGCAGCAACATGAAAATAATCATATCCATAAGTGCATGTAAGATCTTTGTTCCCTATCCTTAACAAACCTGTCCTCTTGCCAAGAGCATCTAGATTACTCTGTTCCTGTTCAACCCATACAACTCAAATGCTAAATGTTCAATAATACATAAGCTGAAAAGCTTGCTTTTGTCAAGAGAAAAGGGAGAGGAAGGAACCGCACAGTAAGGAAACCCCTGTTCAGTCATGTATGCACACTGTGTGTGTGTTTTGAGGTCCTCACACTGAAGTACTTTGCCCCTTTGTGAATTCATGGAGACATGATCAAGTTACAGAAACTCAGATAGTTTTGACCCAATGGTCACCACAGAAAGAGGAATTGCAGCTACTCCAGGTGCAAGGCAAGATATTGTTGTAGCAGCTCTGGTGAATCTGGCAGTGGCAATTTTAAAAATGGATGATATCAACTTTTTTTTTTTTTTTCCTAGGTATCACTATTACAGTTTGCATTTTTATCCTGACCGCTGAGTTCAGTGTATGGTACCTCAGTTCAAACCTGTCCTTATCAGCATCTCTTGGTATTTTTTAGCTGAAAGGAGGGAAAATGCAGCTTCTTGCTGAGAGAGTGTGAATGCCAGCAGGCAGGGGTAATGACTGAAGGAAATTCATAACCACTCTAATAAGATTTAAAAGAATGTGTTTGTCAGTATTCATAGCTTAAACCAGAGAAGGAGACTCACATCAAGTCTGTTAACACAAGCAGAAACAGGAGTAAGCACGTGGGTGCTAATGACAGCTCATCTGATTACAGTTTTGACTTGCAAAAGATATCCCTTGAAAAAGAATTTGTGTCACAAACTTAGATTCAGTTCCCCTGGTTTTGCTTTGTTCTTCCTTTGGTTTCTGAATTTTTATATCGACTTGGCATAGCCCCTAAAATCGATGGTGCTTTTCCAGTGGAAGTTACTGAATGAGTGCGGTTAAAATCATTGACATCTTAAAAATGTGAAAGCTATTTTTTCCCATAAAAACTGTGATTTGGCCCAGCCCTATTGCATGAATTATTTTGCATTACTGTTAAGTTTCATGCTTTGATATACATACCTAATGTAACTGAATCCCAGTTACAACACAGAGAGCAGTTTCCAGTTGCATAAATTTTGTCCTTTCAAATGTTTGGCCACAGTAGTTTATTAACTGACTTCCTCAGCAGCTACATTAAATTTACGAGCTTGCATATATATTCAGTATTTTACATCACAGAAGAAAATAACATTTCTGTGTCATCTGGCTGAGCCAACACTTCTGCTTGGATCTACTTCATATATCCTCATGAAAGACATTAGCTATGCAGCCTTCCAGGGCCTTTACTTCTTTTTTAACCAGGTAGGGAAGAAAAAAGAAAATCCCATGTTAAATCATATTGCCCCCTGAGAGGCCTTCATTTGACCTGGAAGTTCATGTGAATGAAGCAGGAAAGAAATCAAAGCTATCACTTTATTCTGAAGCAGATGTGATTTTGCAATCGATACCATTAACAACAATCATCTGCCAGTACAGTAAGAACCACTGCTGGGCCTGAAGTCTGGAATTTCTTTTGCAATGCCTATTATTTACTTTTGTAAACTAACAGATCAAATCATGCAGTTAAAGCAGAAACTATTTTCCAGCTTTATGTCAGTAGCTTGAGATACTTCTGCTTCCTCATTTGATTCAAAGGAATTTACTCTGTCTTTGCCCTCCTGATGGTATATGGCCCAGTTTAACTTTGGAGAGAAGAGAAACAACCAAAGGGGTTTCTGGTGAGATTACTGGCCCTGATGTGCAGCTTAATTTGGCCCGTGTTCGTTTAGCAACAACAGAATTGGCTACTAGTGAAATAGTAGCTGTTTCACAGGAAAACAGGGATCATGTGACTACAGTTTGACCAGATGAACTTCTGCAACACAAAGATCCCACTCCATTGCTAAAAATAGCAGGAAGAATGAGGAAGATAAATTCAGGCCATGGGGTAACAAACCATGATGGCAGTATGGTTGCTAGGAGGAAATAACATTTCTGTGAGATAATATTTTCCCCAGTGGAAAACTAGGAGGTAAAGAAAATAAAAGATAGGGGAAAACAACTCATTTTATTGCAGTAGCCACATCATGTGTCAAGCTGTAAGTGGGGAGAAGACTGTGCCTGCTGGGTCAAAGCTTCACCCCAAACTCAGTTGTTGGGCATTCTTTGGCCAATCTAAAATAATGCTCTGTGTGTGCATTAATGCCAAATATTGACTGTGCTGACGAGTTACAGTGGCATGAGCCACAACATGAACATGACAGAGGCAAACAAGATGGTGACAGGCAACACAGCCCCTTTCCTCTTGTGTAGCCTGCAGGAAAATAGCTTCCTTCCAGCCTCCTCCCCCTCTGTGAATATCCTGCTCCATGGAGGTGAAAGAAGGGCTGCCCTACCTGGATCTGCTGATCAGTATTTCTGATCTGCAACCCTCTGTCCATTTTTATTCAAAATTCAGAAAGGAAAAACAACCCCACCAACAGAGGAAAAGCCCAGAATAACAGAGTGTGTTGTCTTGGCTTATAGTTCAGTACAGAAATACTAGCATGAAATCGTTGAACTCATTCTCCATCTTGATACAAATTAGTAATTGCATTTATTATCTCCAGAAGTAAAAGATGCTGCATTTAATTTGTCACAACCTCCAGCTTCTTCCTGTTAGAAGCTGGGAATCAAAAGCAGCATGGAAGCAATGCCAGGTTTTAGAGCAACATCTCTGAACATGGTTTTACATTTTCACTCTATGCAAAGCCTAGTACTTTGGCAGACAGTCAATGGCTTTAGCTGACACTTCTCAATGCAAAAGGTGCAAGTTAATAAAAGACTGAATTAAAAGGAAAACCACTTCATCACAAGCCTCATTCATAGAGCTGGGATGGGATTTCTGTTTATTCCAACCCTGTAAATCCCTGTGTCATAAATGTGTGTGGGGGGAGGGGAACCCACTGATCCTCTCCTCTCCCTTTTATACACATAACATCTCACAAATCACTGTCATTGCAAGCTCTTGCTTTGCATTAGCTTTGTAACATTTCATAGCTTTCAAAAGAGCAACTTGGCACCAGATAGCTCTGAGGACCCTTTGGCGCTAAAGAAAATGGGCACAAACCACCGTATTCCTAAATTTGTACACTACCATGGTGCAACAGAATGGAGGAGAGACATGGTGGAAGCTGTTTTCACTCCATACTTTGGGATTTGAATTCTCTGCAGATTTTTCTCTCATGTACAAGAGCTTTGTGTGACAGCATTGTCACCGGAAACCTGTTTTTTCTTTACAATTTAGTAATGTACATGTGTAACTAAGGAGCTCATCATGGAATAGAGACCATATATGTTCGAAGGGCTTCCTCATACTGAATCATAGCTAAAGATATAATCGTAGATAAGAAGGAAAGAAAAAGAAAACCCAACAAAAATAAAGAAAACTATATGGTCTGGTCCTCTACTGCCTGCGACAAGGATTGAGAGGTGGGGAGGATGAAGACTGGGTTCCAGAATGAGAGACTGAACACCACTGTGTATTAACAAGGCAAAGCAAGTTAAACACACCACCGGACTCCATTTATGGTCCATTCATTCAGGGTGGAGGCAACTACCACCTCAGTGTTGTCTCAGCAATCAGTGCAAGCAAATTGAACAGGGACTAGGAATCAGCTCCTTGCCTGGCTGCACTTCACTGCCCTCTATATTAAGTTGAATGGCTTTTGCTGGGTTGGCTGTGCTCTGACAGAGCAGTCACCACTTGGCCAACTGTGGCAGGCACTTGCAGTAAGGTGAGAGGATAGCAGCAGCCCAGCTCTCTCAGTTTGTCTTCACAGGAGAGGTGCTCCAGCCCTCTGATCATCTTCATGGCCCTCCTCTGAATTCACTCAAGCAGGTCCACATCCCTCTTGGGCTGGGGGCCCCAGAGCTGGATGCAGTACTGCAGGTGGGGTCTCATATCAGAGTAGAGGGGGAGAATCACCTCCCTTGACTTGCTGGTCATGAAATGGAAGTCTGCATATTTTTGTTAAATAATGATATACGTTAGAGCTATCAGCTGAGCCCCATCTTCCTGAAAAATGTACATTTCTGGCATATTATGTTCAACCTATTTGACTGCCCAACCCTTGAAACCTATTTAATTTAAGATCAGTAAATCTGTTAAAAAGAATTAAACTATTAGGAGAAGCAATGGCTTTTGGTATCAGTGCTAGACAGAAGAGCACATTAAATGAGTTAATAGAAGGAGTGATCTCAACAATTATTGTTCCATAAATCTAACTTCCACCTCTTGTAAAATAACATAAGGATAAAAAACCTTTGAGAAGCTTAACATTTGAAATGTAAAGGAAACACATGTGACAAAGACTAAAAATTTACATGTAAATATTTCCATAAAAATCTGAGTGCATTTTAGGCTGTAATGGCTATTGTTTCTCAAGAGGTTCTGAGATTCAGGAAATTTGTCTAGGCAAAATACTAACATGTGGAAGTAAAAGCTTTGAAAGATGGGTTTCAAGCTAAGAAGTTGTCTTCTGTACTGAGAATTACAGCATACTGTAGCAGACAGCAATACAAGAATTATGCGACAGCTGCATTAGTGATGTGAAAGAGAGGAAACATAAGGCAATTCCTGATACTAACTTACAGTGGACTGCAAACCTCAAAAAGAACAAAGGAATTGTGTAAAACACTGCATCTAAAGAGGTAATGATTATAATGAATAAAGTCAACCAACAAACCCTGGAAAAACCAAGCTAGCTTAGCTAATGAAATACCACTCATAGAGAAGAAGACATAAAATATGAATGTACAGGGATGAGCTTGCAAGGCAGCAAAGCTGTAAGAAACACATGGAAAAAATGACAGCATATCTCTTATGTCACAAAGAGGGGAGCTGGTCTCTACTGTGGTTGATCTAGAACACTGCATTCAATTCTCAGTCTAGTAAGAATTGGAAGAAATTTGGAGATGAAAGTAGGTATAGGAAGAAGAAAGGACAAAAGAGACAAAGCTTTAGAGATATGAAATATATGGTTTGACTATAGATTGTAGTGGGATTAAGAAACAAAATATGCAAGGAAATATTTGCTATGAGCATTTTCTATTAAGTTGGAGAATGGACTCACAGCAATTATGGTTAAGGCCCCATTATTTAAGGCTGTTATAATGAGGACAAAGAAAACAATTGCAAGTGTACAGTGGGCAGCACACAACAAATAAGCTTCATATAGTCAGTCTGGTGAGTAATATCTACCTCCACAGATGTGCTTGATAAATGAGATCAGGACAGCAGTGTCACTCTCTCTGTGTGGGTTTTGACTTCTAGTCATTTTGGGAGGTAGGGAAGCCACAAGATACTTACTTTCCCCTGGGACATCTTGCTGATTATCCTCTGGCTGTTGGGAAATTCCCATTTTTGACAAAATGAGTGTGGCACCATCTCGGACCTTTGAAAATACAAACACAGGGATGTTATTCCATGTGTGCACTACTGAACCCCTTTCTTGAAATCTAGTTGTGGTTTCTGTAATCTTTTGCAGGGAATCTAGACCTGTGATTAATGCTGCCTTTCAAAGGCTTCTTGGGCAACCAGGTCTACAATTCAGAACAAACTCATTCCCCCTTCTTTAATAAGAGATCCCATCAACACCTATGAGATTACTGAAAATGCTAGAACCATCTCCAAGACTTAAGTGCTTCTCAGTCCAGTGTGGGCACCCTTTGTACGAAGATGGAGTTTATCATAGAGAATCAGACCTCTCTGTTTTCTGAGGGAAAGCTTACTTCAGTGTGTCCTTATCCAGATATTTGTTGTTAGAAAGCAATAAATAGCATACAAAGGGAAGATAAGTGGATTGCAAAAGCTTGGCAGGGTGCACAGTATGAAACCTAAACCAGACGGTACAAAAACATCAACATCTGCTCTCCTGACTGGGCTGTTGAACAAACCAGACCAATTCAAAATCTATTTAGCAGCAGAGCAAGGACAAAGACAATTCCCAGCAGTAGCAAGTGATAGAGAAGAGATGAATGCAAGACATAGCAAAAGGAACTTTTGACTGTTCAAAGGGGAATTTGGATTTGGGACTGCCATGAGGAAACCAAAGTGCTGGCATTTAGGTGATGCATTTTTGGTAAGATGTTTAGGCAATATGTCTAGACCTAGCCTTTCATTCTCCCAAGCTTTTACTGCCTAGACCCAGAGCTAGGGCTTTTTGTTGTGTTTGATTCTTTATGTAGCACGGAAGCTGTTCCAAAAACAAATAAAGATTTTTTATATTACTAGAGAACAGTTAACAGATGTGAGCAATCGCTCTGAAACACCTCCTTACATTATAATGCATTAGTGTGTTGATACGTTTCCATCGGCCGTCTCTTTGGGATGTTAAATCCAAGTCTGAGAGGATCTGTGCAGTAGAACCTGGACGCCACTCTAAGGGGTAATTAAAAGGAGAAAAAAAAATCAATTTTTGACCATGTGCAAAAATAACTACACCAAGAAAGTCTGAGTTTAGAGATCCACTGATGCGCTGTAGAAGATTAAAATAAGTAATTTGGCCCGTACCATGAGGTGTGGTTTTTATTGCTTACTAGTTTGGTCTTTATTACAGAAGTTTGCATAAAGTAGTCCTAACGATGCAAGAATTGCATCTTCTACTTTTAGGTTAAGGGAGTAATAAGGATATTGCTAAACTTTTAATTGGGGCATTTATTATGAGATTATTACACCTTTTAAGTTATGTCATTTTTTTTTTCTCAAGAAAAGAGCAATTTTGAAAGCCTTCAAGGAGGATGATGTTCAGAGGCTGGGAGGCTCATCATCCCCTGAAAGCGTAGCTCTGTAAGTTATAATACCTTTGAATAACCATCAGAAAGGCAAGTCAAAATCAGTACCAGTTTCTGAAATGGCATCATTACTTTTCCATCAGTTAATTGTTCATGCTGTCATTATCACATTAATTAGTACCTGAGATACTCTGTCAGACATGAATACATTTGTGCTAACAGTCATTAACAGGCTCTTTGCACGCTAATGACAGTATACCAAAACTTTAAGAGTCAGGAAAAAGAACTCTGTTAGAAAGCATGAATTTTTAATGCCTATTAAGATTGATGTAAAATGTTGTATTTTAGCATCCAGCTGAACATGCTTTCAACTTTTTTTCTTTAAACAAAAAATGCTTTTATAAACATTTCTGTGAAAAATACAAAATCGCACAACATATTTTACCTGTTCAACATAGTATCACCTACCAAGAACTACACTGTCAGCTTTTGGCCACTGAGAACATGGCAGATTTCGATAGACTTGGTCTATTATCTTTTCCTTTACTTGTGATATAGTATCACAGTTCAGCACTTTCACAGGTATGGAATCAGTTCCTCCATCTTGCACATACACATTTACTGTCTGAAAAACAAAAAGAAGGTACATGATGATAATGCAAATCAGCACTGGATTACCTCCGATTCTATTTTTCTGGGTGATTTAAATACAAACAATATTTAAAATTCATTGTGCAATGATTATAGCACAGCAGCACATATTTGCAGCGTGAATATGGATCCTTTGCTGTTATGCAGCCAACCAGCTATCATAAATTCCAGCTAATTCCTCCCACTATGACAAAACAGAAAAGATACAGAATAGATTTACTCATATAATAATAGTATGCTATTATTATTATGCTATTGGAAATTTATTAAAGAGGGACACATGAAAACAAAACAGCTAGATCACTAATTACATGCATCTCCTACAATCTGATAACCTGAAACACAGGAAAGCACAAATAATACAGTGCCCAAACATAACAAGTTCCAAATAATCATTTGAGCTGCACTTTTCTGAACTCCTAAATATTGTGTTCTTTTGTGTCCGTTTACACTGTCTTCATGGAGCAGCTTTACTTCTCAAGCAGACTAGGTCTATACATACAGTGATTTAACATGGCTCAGTTGATGATCAGTGACTTGTTCACCTCCCAGAACTTTACCTCCTGTGACCAGCTGTTCATGCGATATATATAAATAACACATATATGCACACACATAAATATATATAAGCACATATAAATGCCATTTATACAATCTTTGGTGTCTGATGACTTAATTTCCTGCTTACTGTTGCCACAATAACTCTAATAGCTCTAGGAAATATACCCAAGTAGTTTATACTAGTTCTAAAATATTGCTGATAGTATTGACATGTTTTTTTTTTTAATGTTAAAAAGAATTCATTGAAAGGCTGTAATTTGCTACATCTAGAGGGATTTTTAAAAAAGTAGCTTTGCTTTATAGGTGTCAGGTTTAATACAGACAAAAGCAAATGAGAAAACAATGGCCAAGAAACCTTACAGAAGGGGAAAAAAAAAAGAAACCCCCAAACAAATAGATGTTATGAAAAGCCTCTTTCTATCACTAGCTAAATCGGTACAACAGCTCAGAGTTTTCATGGATCTTTTGCCAGTCAGGTAGCTTTGGAGGCTAGGCACATCTGAAGCATTGCAGCTCTCAGATACGCACAATCCTGCCAACCATAACGCCTTAGTTTATCATTCCAAACCTCAGAAATACACTTGCATGGCTGGTATTTTTAAACAGCGAAGAAGGGCTACACCATACGGCAATCAAATTAAACATGATTGCACTGTCCCTTGACAGAACTCTCAAACTAATCATGAGACTTCACCTTCCTTTTCCTATTAGCTTTATGGTAATTAGACATGATTTTGTTGCTGGTTCAGTATGCAGCATGTCAGTGTAACCAGTGATGCAAAACAGATTCATCTTTTAAATAAGAACAATTAGAGAGCAGACAACTGCTCTCTATACCATACTTTCCCACCGTGTCTCACTTTCAGGCAGAAGTGAACTAATTAATTCATGCTTTAACCTATCTTGGTGTACAAATGCTCCCTAACTGTTCACAGCTACCACAACAATGTCATCATCATGCAAAAGAGCCCAATAATTTATGGCAATAGTAACCCCCTTCATAATCTTTCATCATACTTATAAATAGACATATATCTCATCATCTTTCATGCATGCACACATATAAAATCTCTGTTTGATGGGAGATCTGGACCAAATGCTGCTACTTTACAACGTTATAATGTTTAAGATTAAGCTACTATGCTTGTTGTGCCCACATCTGACTGCATACACAAATTTTCTGCTTTCACACTGCATTCATTTAGTTTAATTGCAGGCATTGGCTTTTTATTTGTGAAAAGAGGCAACTGAATAAAGAATTATTGCCATTAAGTCTTACATGATGTACAATGCAAGTAAATTTTGTTCTCCATACACAAGACAAAATATAACCAGCATTGCCAGTCAGTGTGCTTTCTGTGTGTGGCACTTTCAGCTGAGATAAGAAGATGACAACTCAACTAATCCCCAAAATATCAATTGAACCTAAAATATTTCTTCTTGCCCAGCACACCCGTTTCCTTCAGGCAGTCAAGGTCACAGCCTAGTGATTATGTGAGTAGAAGTCCTGCAGCAGTCTCTTCACATCAGCCCTCCCACCAGCATCCCTTCAGAGTACACAAAGTGGTGGGGATTTTTAGTCAGGACTTAACAGAGCTTTTTATTAAGTTTCTCTTTCCACACCGCAGATAGGTCACTGCAACTTTCTCAGTTGGAGACAACCAAAAATGGCTCCTAACATGTCAATAAAAGTGAAATCAGAGAAGTGAAAAAAACCCTGTGTTGCTCTTTGAAGGACAGTCTGTGCATCTTTGACATTCACTACACTTTGTCCTGAAGAAATCAGTGAGACTGTCAGAAACAGTTAAACTAGAATTTAAGCTCCCCAAAGAGCTGGAGAGTGCGCTGCTCCAGTTTTTTAAAGACAGTGAATCCAGGGGCTGGAGTCTGGTTGGAAAAGTGGTGGAAGTTTGTGGCAGTGAGCAGAATGAAGTCAAAGCAGAATCTGTAATAGAAGGGAACTGAACCATGGCACTGCTGAACAGATTCAGGGGATTCCATTTCATCCCACTTGAAGCATCTAATACAGGTCTCTAGAAGTGCCTGTAGAGACAGCTTCCCCTCATCACTGTAGGGAATTATTTCCTTAGGTGGAAATAGGCCCCTTTCTATGCCAACTGGGCTGCCCATGTTCAGGAGAGTTTGTCTCACATAGGAACAAGCGCAGAAATAGGGTCATAAGGGGTTCTGGAGATTGCAGAGCCATCTCACAGGACTGTAAAGGAGCTCCTCCTGGTATACCACTAAAATGACTCTAAAATGTTATTTGATATGCTGACTAGCAGCAATCACAAGGGAGAAAGACATCCTGAAGTTCAAGTGTAACATTAGCACAAGAATTCTGCAAAAATCAATTGCCAGTTAATTTAGATGGGAAAAGGAAAGGAGCAAAGCACCCCAACCACTGTTCAGACAGACTGAAAATTATGGAAGGGATTTACAGGAATGCATTCCACAGTGGCAGGACTTGGATTTAATACTTAGAAGATGCTTTAAAATTCTATTTTCCTGTTTGGAGTCTTGCTTTGGTCAAACTGTCAACAGTCCTGCCCGTGACCAGAATTCCTATGCAGATCACAGCAGTCTAGAAAAGTATGTACAGACTCAACACTACAGGACTTAAAAGAAAAAACAGAGCTTCTAATGTATTAATCATGCTCAGCTTACCAACAGTGTGTACTCTACATCATCTCCCAGTAAGCCTGTGTCATTCAGTGTATACTTGGCTTTCTTTAGTACAGCATCCACTGGGCCTTTTTCTACCTGATGTTTGATAGCCTTGAACAATTTATAAAGAGGCTCCCCGGCATTATCCTGTTTAAAGAAAAGGAAGTGAAATAAAGCAAACTGAAAAGATATACCCAGTGCAGCATGCTGAAGTAGTATTAAT
This sequence comes from Melopsittacus undulatus, assembly GCF_012275295.1. NCBI lineage: Eukaryota > Metazoa > Chordata > Aves > Psittaciformes > Psittaculidae > Melopsittacus > Melopsittacus undulatus. The sequence goes on along the minus strand of NC_047531.1, from coordinate 21,431,711 downwards.
GAAAAACCTCACAGGCAACAGACTTCAGCTCTTACCTTGAGGTACTGGTATAAACAAATAGACATCCAGTTAGACAACATTCTCTCAACAACTGTTTCAGATCTGAAAAACAAAACCAACCCCACACATGGTGAGGGTCGTTAATGACACAGTTTTAATGAAAAACATTGCTTGCTTGAGATACAATATTTTTTCATGCTTAACTGCATGCACCCTTCTAATGCACTGATTTCCCTATAGAGCCTTGAGAGCTTTAGGATAAGTGCTTTGTATTGCTCATCATTCCTGGCTACCTTCAGCTCATTACTGAAATACATTCTTTATGCAAAATCTTAAATTTGGTCTATGCTCTAAGAGCTAAAAAATTAACCCAGCTGTGCAGTTACTGGGAAATTACCTTCAGATTACAAAGCTACAACATACACAGAGCCAGGTCTTTTGTAATTTACTTGGGATAACAACAGGGTTAAGCAAGCCCTCACTGAATGCACAGTGAAAGCTGGTTATGTGTGCTCGTTACGGAGATGATGTGTGGTATAAATGCTAGATCATTTGGAATCAAATTAGACTAAAAAGTAAATGAAATGTTCGATATTGTGTTGTAAGGAAGGTAGATCTTTCAGTAATTTTGATACAGATTCTACACTACAGTATTTGAATATAGAAATCTGTTGCCAGCAGTCCTGGGTGTGCTTTCCATGCTATTCCTGGTGAGCTTGTCTTCCTAATATGCTTGGGCCAGGCTATTTGTGACTTTCATGGATAGTTGCCACTTTAATACAGTCACATTGCAAAAGAAATACATTAACAGAAAACCAGAGAGCTACAGAAAATATGACAATCATTCAAACCTTCTTAGCATTAGCTTTGGGTTTTTGGCCACAACATACTGCTCCATCAGTTCTAAGAACAGCGTCCTCATGATGTCAGTATAGTATTCTAGTTTTCCATGTAAAGCAACTGTCAGCAAAGATGCAAAATACACTTTAGCTCGAGCAGAGAACTCCCTTTGGTTTTCCAGCGTGTGAATAAACTGGAACAGAAAACAAATGTACAGTTAAGTACAGATGACAGGTTTCTGAAGAACCTCAGCACTTCTCTGCAGTTGAAAAAGTTTTCAGAAGTTTGACAAAAACTACTTATAAGAAAACATTGCCTATAATTAGTTTTTAGATGCACACACAGTGTAGTGGGCTAACCCAGGGTACATGCTTTAACTGAAGCCTTATCTAAAAAGGATGCTTTAACTAAATGAAAAAAGGTGTTCTGTGACAATTTTTTAAAAGACAAAATCAGCTTCCCTTTCCCCCTAAGTCCCAGTCCTTTCACATCAAATTACAAAGACAGTAATATAAGCACACCTGGGAATGTGCTCTCATCTGCCATAAACTGTAATGCTACCATTAACTAGCTCAGCACTGGAGCCTCATTTAAAAAATGAGAAAAACTTAGAAGCCGAAATCTATATTTAGGTGTCTGACAATCAAGCTGAGTTTTTGAGAGTGAGCAATTAGAAGTCTCTTCAGAGCTGCTGTGAGCACTCATCAATCTGGATGAATAGGCCACTTGAGGAGACTCTGCCTCCTGGGGACAGAGACCCAGCAGATGGCTGCCCATACGTGACTCCCGTGATGAACCACGGTGAAATCAGCATTCTCTGATCACAGTTTTTAAAAAGGCTAAAACAAACTTGTACCAGCAGTTCTTATGCCAGATTGGGTAATATCTGTTTTCCTACAGCCACCGCAATGTTGACTGATTCCATACTACGTGACCTGGCACAGAAATATGATCTTGCCTCTCTGCCCCACCAGGAAGCTCTGGCTGTAATGCCACATATCTGCAGTGGTTACAAAGCAAATCTCCTTCAGTACTCACATTAATGAGAAATGATTTGCTATTGAGGAGGTTGGAGAACTGATTCAAAGCCTGCTCCACAGTCTGCCGCCTGGCCTCGGGAATATCCAGCTTCCCTGTAATCATCACGTCTTTCTCTCCATCTTTGGAGGGCAAGAAGAAGACTCTGTCTGTGTAGGTTTTGTAGTCCAGTACAGGAATTCCAGCTTCATTGATATCATTTGTCTGATCCTCCATCTCTATCATTAAGTCTGGAATATGCAATACATATTAAAGGTTCATTTAAAAAAAGCCTGAAGCTTTTTTAGGCAATACAATCTCTTTGGGTACCTTTTATCACTATTCAACACCAAAACCTCTATTTAATTTCACATTTTCTCTTGCTGTTTTTGCCAACTATCCTGTTAACTATGACCATAGCTAATCCTATGGTGACATGAAGATAAATGCTTTTTGCACAGATGGTTTCCTTGTTGCTGCCTTAATGGGTGTCTGGGTGAATTCATATATATGAACGTGGGATTGTAGTGCAGAGCTAAAACACCCCATCGCAATACTGCAATATGGGTTGGTTTGGCTTTTTTTTCAATGCACATTCTATCCCCTCTGAGTCTAGGTAGTAATGACAGTTCTTTTAAAAGACACATAGCAATCAAGGAAAGAAAGTTTTAAAGTGTAAAGCATGATAATTTAATTGGAAGGAAGGGGATGGCAGGAAGGAAGAAGGTTAAATGATTCATTGAAATTGATGGAAACATTTCTGTGGGACTCAAAAGCTCTACAGTTCTTAAAAGGGACAAGAATTGGGCAATCATCCATTGGAGCAGCTATTCTAGCTGAAGGTTTTCCAATTACCCAGTATTGCTGATTGACTAAAATACCATGTTAATTAATACAGTGACCTATTGTCTCTGCAATTTTATTGCTTTTATTCATTCATTTACTTCTTTGTTCTACAGCATTCGCCAAAGCTGAGGAAGAAAGCATCTTGTGGTCTCCAGCTTTGCAGTACTTGTACTTCCTCTCTGATGTCCCTTTCCTTGGCTATCTTTGGTCCCCTGAGTTTTACACTGCACTTTGTGCTGTTGATATTACAGTTTCACAGTATGGATTTAGAATGTGTTTTGAATTCAGTGTTTATGAACTGGAATATCCCTTGGATGTGCATTCTACTTCTGCAGTGTCTGTGTTTGGTGGAGCAGAGAGGAAACTTTCAACTCAACATGCAGCAGGAGTCTAGCTCTGTACTAGGAGTGTCAGCAAGAGAAAGTCACCTTCTCCTTTCAGAAGCATGTATAAAGTTCCATGGAGAGGTGGTGAGAGGGAGGGCTGTTAACCTTGATCAGTCCTCTCACAGTTCAAAATGCAGTTTGAAATGAAGGCTGTTTGGGAATAGTTGTTGATTCAAACATTTGCTTCTGTTTTCTGTCCAGAACCTGGAAGGAGTTGGTTTTCCAGAGAAAGCAAACTGGTACAGAAAAAAAACATCCTGTTCCAGAAATGCCAGAAAAATAAGTCTGGGAGAGGCTTCCAGCATGGCTAAAATCTTTGAGATACCCTGAGCTTCTTAAATCAATTTCAAACTCTAACCTGAAATTGTTTAATTCAGTCCTGCTTTTTAGCCACTGCCAATAGGAAATAATCTATTTCTCTTTAGAAATAAAATGTGAGGTTTTTTTAGTAGAGAGTTTTTTTCAACAAGACCCAACGGCAAGTGTAATTCAGATAATGAGGTGACATTTTCTACTAATCATTTAGGCCAATATTTGCAATGTTTGCACTCAGATGCCTAATTTAAGCATTGCAATGAGTAGTTCAATGTGTAGAAATGCTGAGCCTTCACACCTCCTGCTGCCTTCCCTGGGATGATGCCTCTACATTTACACAGAACAATTAGTTAGCTACTGAAATCAAGCTTAAGGTTTTCCCATGATAAACAGGGTGAAATGTTATTTGTTTCCTGCAAGCTTGCCAAATTAGCCCTTTGTATGCCGATTGCTGCAAATAAATTTTGCAGCTCTGAAAACCATTTTTAATCATAGAATCATAGAATGGTTAAGGTTGGAAGGGACCTTAAGATCACCTAGTTCCAACACCTGCCACTAGACCAGACTGCATACAGCAATTGTACTAACTACTAAGTACATGGTTAGTTACCATAAAACATCCTTACCTCCATATCAATCACCACTCACATTAATGGCTCTAAGTATCACCTACATGAACTGGTTTCTATTTCCCAGTTGCTGACTCTGTGCTTCCTATAGACTATTTCCTTTAATAACTTTACCTCCTTATTTTATTTACAGCTTTCATATATAATTGCAAAATATCTTCTGTATGTCAATGTCAGTAATCAAGACTACTAAGATCTACTAATTATTTGTTCCCTGAAGACAGCTTTTGCAAGCTAGCACCATTGCTCCAGCCCATCTTCTGATTGCCCAAGAGGACCACAAGAGTGCAAATATCTGTCATACCTGTGAATTCCTTCTTGCACCGATCTCTCACGCTCTCCTCCAGGCCTTCAAGTTGTGATTTGATTTTTTCATACTCTCGTTCTGCTTGTTGGCTCTTGCGTCTTTATGGAATAGAGGTAAGATTTTTAAAGTTACAAACTGCAAAAGTAAGTAATTTGCAACAGCTCTGAGTGGGGGACATGTTCCTGGTTTTGATTTCTTTTTAAACTCTGGCAGCAGAGAGAGAGAATGGAGGAGGAGAACAGGAACAGTGGACCAAGTCTTCATTCTGTGCAAACCTATCTGGCACCATGAAGGGCCTGCTGCTTCAAAGCACACTTAGGCCAGCAACTTAATATCCAATAAGCAGTAGCTACAAATGCTTTCAATCACATATTAAGTACAGAAACTTAATTTGTATTTACTGAACAAAGACTGCTTGCAACATGTCCTCACTGGCTCTGAGCCACCCAGGAATATGTCTAGAGCTGAACTGAGAAGTTTGCAGGAGGTCCACAAGAACATCAATGCTGTACAGCACATACTTCAGCATTGCTTCAGCTATATTCATATGTACCATAAGAGTGAAATCCACCCCCTCCTGAGAGACAGTATGAGGCTCTCATTACTAACTTTAAAATTGGGCTAGGTAGGTCTGAAGTGAAATAAAGACAATGTTCTGGCCCTTTGTTAAGCATGAATTTCACCATTAATCACGAAATTTGCTAGTGGGTAACACTTATCTCAGCTGGATAGGCCCAAATGACCCCTTAGCCAAATCCAAATCCATCTAGTTCAGACCTACTGTGCTGACTGAAGCAGCATAAACGGTGATGGATATGTATAAAGAATAAGTTATCTCCTTCACAAGAGGCACTTTAGCTGCCATGTACGTGTGCAGCTCAGCCTGCAATTGTGTGCTTGGCAAGCCTGAGACCAATTGTTGTACTTATGTACAAAGAACAGACTGGGCAGACTGACACCAAGGAATTTGGTGTGCGTGAGAGGAATAAATTGGTGTTCCAGCTGTACATACATATTTCCAGCTGTAACTGCCTTTCTTAACCTTGCAGCTCATAAAGAAGATGGAGATAATTTCTGTAGACTGAGCTGAAAACAGTTAGGTAATACCTTGAAAACTTTTGGACAGCAAACCCACCTAACTAAAGGAACTTACCTGTAACAGATGAAAGCAATTATGATGATTGCCATCATTGGAATAAGTACCAATGGCAAAATAAGATCCAGTGGGATGTCACTCACACGTGTATCATATTCCACCCTTCCAAGGATCCATTCCCGGAGTCCAAATTTCACCTAAGTAGGTAAGCACAGACATTTGTCTCAAGAAGTGTATAGAGGCAATGGTTCACTTCTCAGTTGCACTCTAAATTCTTAGGAATCCTCACAATTGAATTTCTAGCCCAAACTGCCAAACAAAGGGAACATTTCTGAATATTTTTATACTGAATTTAGGTCACTAGCACTTTATTCCATGAACTGATTTTATTTTGCTTAGCAGAGGAAGAAAAATCCCCAGCCTGTCTTGCTACAATTTTACATTCCTATGTAATGAAGGTTGAAGGCATTTGGCAGCTTGGGACCACTCTTTACATGTGATGTCTTCTAGACAGCAGGCAGAAGCTGGAGGAAGAAAGAACTGCAAGGAGTTCCTTCACAGTACTGCAACTACTTTAAAGAACAAATTGCTTCAGTTAAAAAGCAGTGTACTGTATCGGTGTCACTTACACATGGTATTAAATTCTATTGAAAAGGTAACTTACAATGAATTCAGGAAGGTTATTGATTGTATCTCTCTTCTGTCGTTTCTTTGGTTGAGGCTGTACTTCTGGTGGCTCACAATATAAGTCCGTTTCAGTCAGTGTTTTTATGTTGCAAGGCTCGTCTCCCACAAAAGCCTGTGCCTCATCTATTGTCATGGCTTTGTTCAGGTTACTGCCCTAGACAGAAAATACAAGACTAAGTCATTATTGCAAAGTCTTCAAGACAGGAAGCCCTGAGTTGCAGCTTTGCATTTGGATCATTTTTAGCAGCAGATGTGATTAGCACTGCAGTGTACAGAAGAGTGGAGTGGCTGGGAATTATGCAGTTCCTCTCTTTCCCTTCCTGGAGTGAGAAGAGATGTTCCCTCCAGTGCTTGGGAGCTCTATGACAGAAGGCATTTCCAAATGCCAGGCTCAGCAGGAGGGAGCATCCCTGGGAAACCCAACGTATTGCTAAAAGATAGCAACTCTCTCTGAGAAGGGTAGACAGAAGAAAGAGGAACTGATGATGTTCAACATCTAACAGAGGTAAGGGACTCTACCAAGCATTTTGGGTATGGTACCAAATAGCTGTTAAGAATTTGAGAAAGAAAAAAAAATTCTATAAACACTTCAAGGACAAAATGAGCAACCACTATCTCTTGAGAAGTTTACCTTTGCATTAATAAGTTTGTTGACTTGTTTCTTGATGCCATCTGTGAAGTTTTCAAAGGTTGGGTCTGCAACATAGGCAAAGGAGTGGCTCTCATTTTTTACAACCAAATGATAATGATCCATCAGAATAATAGTGGTAATGTTATAGTTTTCTGGGTCTTCCAGTATGGGTGGGGAAGAAAAAACCACCGTGGTTTCATTGAGTCTTTTAACAAGCTTTCCTTCAAACTGTAAGAAACAACAAGAACATGCACATTTTAGAGTCTGACTCATTCCCGTACATAACTATTGATAACTTTAGATGGTAGAAATAAACCAACTAGATTCATACCCTCACCATACAACAGAAATAACACAGTATGAGGTATTTTCTGTAAATAAAATGAAACAAATTTGTTGATGGGTATAAATTGTTGATTCATTGTGTTCTATGCCTGCAGAAAAAGCTTAGGCTACAGATCAGTTTCCATTGCTTCCAAATTCTGTGGCTCTGGACCATATTGGGTTGGTATCGTTAAATTGCTCTAAGATTGAGGGTTAACATGACAGCTTTAATCCAGATCATCTTTTGTACCATGAAGTATCTTGGGTAGATTCTTTTTTACTGACATTGTAAAATACCTCTCTGAAATTCAATACAATTACTAAGTGAATTTCAGAATAAAATTTACCAATTGTCAACCAACTACTCAAGATAACAACAACTCAGTTAACATTTCCTTTACCCCCAATTCACAGAATCATGGAATAGTTAGGGTTGGGAAGGACCTTAAGTTCATCTAGTTCCAACCCCTTGCTATGGGCAGGGACACCTCACACTAAACCATCTCACCCAAATTACAGAAATGTTTTTGTCCTAGAAACTCCTTCAAGTCATTCAGTATAATGAACCACAGCAAACAACACTAATAGGAACCCTCAACATTTCTTCTATCTTGACATTGCCATGTAAGTGGAAGCAAAACAAAAAAATAGAGGAGTTTCTAGTCTTAACCATGAATGTGTGCAGTATGTAATGCTAACTTAAGCTAATGTGCTAAGATGATACTGAGCATACGTAGGAAGGGGGTTAAGAAATGTTGATAAACACTGACAAGAATGCTAAATAGCCTTTAAGATTGTCCTAGGAGTTATATACAAGATAATAACATCTTGTAGTTTATGGCCTAAGAAACATAGACAGTTTTCTTCTTAAAATTCTTTAAGGGTGGGGTTCCAATGGACTCAAATCCAGCTGGCTTTGGTATACTCTTGAAGCTGAATCATGCATATAATGCAATACATGCACATGGATCATAAGACAGTCTTAAACTGAAACGGAAGCCTTAGAAAAAGTATTTTTATTTTCTTACTAGAAGACCACTTTTAAGTCCTCAATCATCACGTTAAACAGTGGTCTTCATTAAAAGAGTGGGAAACTGGTAATGTCAATTCTTAACATGAGATGCAGGAAGGGTCCTTTCTTTTTATATTGTTTTTCACAACTGTTTGTGAGCATCCTATAGGTGGGATATGCATGAAGTAAGAGAGAGAAGAAGACATGGCTCTTTGAGGCGTGAAAAACTAAAAGCCAATGACTGTGTAAAGCTGAGTTCTCAGCATTGTCTGGGTTTGGGTCCTCTTTCAGGTAAATCTCTAAAGTTTGCAGGGGAGAAGAAGGAGAAACACATTAAAACTTAACCACTTTCCAATTCTGAAATACATCCACTTCACCACTCAAAGCTTAGTTCTTTTATCCTTATTCATACTGAATTAAAATAATTTTAAAGCAGATGACTGGAAGGTGCAAGTGAATGTAAGTCAAGATGGTATGAGTGGGTGCTTCTCCCATGGAAACCCTGAACAGACCCAGAAATCTGTTTAAACCTTATTCCACACCAAGCCCAGTGAAGTCCAGTGAGTGAACTGAAATGCATTTTTGAATAGACTGTGTGTTATGCAGCTAATGAGATGCCTTTGTGAGGAAAGAAAGAAAATTACCCTTTTGAGACTCATTTTCCCTGCTTCTGGACGCTCTGCATACACCACCAATGAGAAACTCTGGATGAGCTCGAAACCGGTTCCAGTTACTGTAATATTTCTTCCTCCACTGAAAAGCAGAATTAAAAGAGAAGTCAAGTCATTGGTAAATTACCACTAACAGTATTTTATCCTGCGCTACTACTACTTCCACCGGAAGCACCTATATAATGCCTGTATGACAATTAGATATCCTACAAAAGGGATTTCTGTTAAAACTATACATGACTGCAGAACTTATAAGCAGTGATGTCAACTTCAAACTCATTTTAAAACAGCAGAATAAAAAAAGTACAAATGCTTTGCCAGTATTTGTGGGTTTTGATTGTTGCCTATCTTTGCGTGCTTTACTTCGCCAGAGTTTTTGTTAAAATCACTCCACCTACCACACACACAGAGACAAAGGTGAGAGTTTATTTTTCACAGGTCTGCAGGCACCAGGCTTCTCTACTTCCTTTCATTTGCAACCCATTGTTTAAAAAACAATACATTTGCATTAGAAGAAGAATGGATGCAGATGGCCAGTGGGAGTTAAAGTCATCAAAGTAACATGAATTAAGAGGGATAGCAATCTTCAAAGCAATCCATTAACGTAAGTTTCAGTTTATATAGAGCTAAAAAAAAGAGGTATTTTAAACCCTGTAAAGTAAATCACTGTTGATCTACCAAAATGCCCTCCAGGCCTCAACCCCCCCCAGACCAAAAATTAAAGCCAAATATTAAAACCAAATCCTGTTTGGCATAAGTGACCACTCAACATTCAAGGAGGCAGGTACTAATTTCTCCAAGGGTAGTCACAGCCAATTTTACTTTTAATCCCCTGTCTGTATGGTCATGATGCTCTTTTTACTGAAAGAAAGTGGAAACATCATGATCTCTCTCTTCTAACTCTGCCCCATTGAAAGACCAGAATACTAGCAAACAGCAGAGATCAGCGTGAATCCAGGCCATCAGTTCATCCCTGTATCAGTCACAGAATGACTTTCAAAACCAGAGGTATGCTGCAAGGACTTTTATACAAATAATTTGCCATACTGCTACAAATATAAGAGTGGCACACATTTCTTTGGTTTCACAATTAGTACTGGGTGAGGTTTTTTCCAGAAGGAATGGTTACCAGATGTGGTGTTAGTGAGTACCACCATAGAAGAGAGCATACCTTTTAAAAACATTATTGAACTCTGATCTAGATTTCCTAAAAAGATACTTTTTTCCTCATGGGACAAAGAGATGACAAGCCATAATTTTCCTCTGTTCCCAGCATACTTATTAAAAGCTGAATAGAAGAACTGTTAGAAACCTTTTCATTAGAAACCTTTTATATATGTTATCCTATGGGATAAGGATTTGTAAGAAACACAAAGATCATGTTGTCTGACATCAAGCTGAAATGCTTTGAACCTCTTTCTTTGAGGCATCTTCATTTAAAAGAAGCTCATTACTTTTTCTGGTTTCAGGATTTACCTTTGAAGTGGGGATTAAAGTTCAAAGGTAAACAGAATGCTTTTAAACATCAGCTGCGGTTAAGATCACAAACTCTACATATCTAAATGTGTGTATGGCTAGAATACAAGCGTTTTTTTTTTTCAAACAGTTCTACATGTAATAGGTTTATTACATATTACCCATTTTAACCCAGTTGTAAATGAAGTTATGACAAATGTTTTGATACCTGCTGAAGCTATTTACTGGCAGGAACTTGGTGACAGTAGGATTCTCACGGTACGAAAACTGCTGTGGTACAGTACTTATTGTGCCCCCATAGTTCATTGTGACTGGAACACTTTCAACCTTGCTATTAGGTCCTGTAATGCAAACGATCTCATCTCCGAATTCAGTGCTAGATTGGAAAAGAAAAAGAAGAGGAAACATCTTCTGTTACTAACGTTACCACTTGTAACATGATTTGTAATCTTTACTGTAGTGCTCCAGAAGCAACGAAACATAGGCTCTACTTGTGCCAGGCACTGAGTAGTTACAGGAGGAGACAACACTTTCCTCAGATCAGTTAGGGTCTTTAAAAAAAGATGTAGGATATGAAAAGGAATAGTGTACAAACACAAGAGCAATGCAATGTCAGCACATTACATGTGATTCCTTTTCTTTCCTGAGGGGGAAGGGGAGAAAGGCAGCAATCAATAAAAGGAAAAAGAAATGAGAGGAGCAAGCCAAGGGGCATTAGAAGATTGAGATTTTATATGGAACCATTGAGGAGTTGCTGAGTGAAAGCATGGTTTGGTTTGGAGCAGCCATTCAAGTAGAGAAAGCTGAAACTGGAAAAACCTTTGGATATCCAAGTTCTCCCACTTTGGTGCTTCTCCCAGCTGGAGCCTCTGAGCAAGTTTCTGAAGGTTATGAGCAGAACCCCATTGCATGGGATGAGTCACAAAGAGATAGACAATGGATTTGTTTAGTTTCTAAAGGCCAGAAAAGGTTGGTGCTTTGTTAGAATACAGCTCTGTATTGTTATTTACTCAGGGTACATACACATTGCAAGGCTGGCTACCGACTGAAACTTGAATGTCCTTCTTGGAACCAGTGGCCAGGTTTGTACCAGTGATGGTAAGTGTTGTCCCACCTGCTTGTGGTCCACTTTGAGGTCTTATTTGAGAAGGATGAGGTTCCTGCAAAGAGAAGATGGTCATGCCAATGAAGAAAATGAAAATAAAATTTACACCAGTATTAACTGGTATAATAGCTAAATTGCTACCTGAAAAATCATAAAACTAAAATAATAATGGACAATTCTTCTAAAATAAAACAAAATATTCCATTGTTCAAGCTTAAGGAAGATGTAACAGATTATGGGAATGTGTTTATGTTTTTCCCATACTGTATTCTACATATATGAATTCCTATAAAGGGTTTCATATGAATCTCAACTCCTTATTTACAAAATGTAGAGTTACCTGCCATTAGGCTTGTGAGAGCTTTGTGTTGGATTTCCTGGTTTTGTATTTATTTTAAGAATTTTCTTTCTTTAGGCTAAGCCTACCTTCACCGTTCCTCACCCTTTCTTATATTCTGTGTCAGCTACAGGAGAGACACAGCAAGGTTTTCAAAACTTGTACCAAACAGAAAGAATATTAAGATTCCCTTTATCTTGTAAGGCTCTTAATTGCAGTACAATTGTTATCTTATTCTTAAGCAATGAGCTTGCAAAGAAAGACAATCTGAAAATGCAAAACTTTATGCACTTAGAACCTTGGAGCAGATTTCTGAAGACCAATTGAAACCAGCAGACACGCTTCAAAATTGTTATGAAATTTGTTTGATATTTAAATTTGTCAAGTTCCCTCCTTTTGTTCTGAATTCAGTCTTTGTTTCCGTGATTGTGTTCCAGGATCTATGACAAATAATGTAAATTAACAGTGAGGGCTTTTCTTTTAATTGCTTCATCACTATCCCTGCTTCCAGTTGAGAAAAGCATCCTTATTCAGGGCAACACTGAAGCCACTGAATCAAGAGGCTGACTGAAGCCATGTGAGACGGGTCACCAGTTGGCTCTATGGCCTGACCATGCCAGCAGACGTGCCACAGCCCTCGTGCCGGGGTGGTGGCTGCTGTGCATGCAGGCACAAGGTGGTCCCACACACAGGTAGGATGCCAGGTCCAAGCACGCGGCAGGGGCATTGCTGTGAAGGACCCTGCATTTGCTATAGTATACCAGCTCAGCAGCTTAGGGAGGCTGTGAATAGGTAATGCTTTTTCTGATGTATAACTGTGCTTCTTCATCCATATTCAAACATAAGCTTTCCTTAAATGAGTCAAATAAGCAACACCGATCTCATGTATAATTGTAAATTACATCTGCTCTCCTTCTCATTGTGCATAATCTTGCTAAAACGGTTGACTGTTAATAAAGTCCAGGCTTGTGGCTGTTCAGTATGAAGCGTATGCAAATAAAGGAAGAGCAAACAAGTTTAAAAGCTTCCCTCGCTGATGGTTTCCCTGATCACCATCAGACTGCACTGATCTCCCACTCTTAGGAGGAAAAATTGTGTTCAGAAACAGAGAGCAAAAAGCCCACACCTTACTAGTTATGCAGCAAAATCCCTTCCCCCATGTTGTTTTGCTCAGGCACAGACTGCCATCTCTGTGACAGCTTACAGCTACACAACTGATGGCCCAGGAATGGCAAGGAGGAGTGGGACTGATGTGCAGTTCAGCTCAAAGCTCAGTGAGCTATTGACAGGTTTTTAACAAACAGCAGGAATCTGTAAAAATACATCCAATTGACCTCATGGTAACTTTACAAATTTGTTTTATTGAAGCACAGATTTTATGGAAACACGGGGAACTCATACTTGCTGTGCCTATTTTAGACTTTCACATCTGAGCAACTTCCCTCCGAAGGAATGCATCATGGTTCAGCACACTTCACAAATCCGCAATGACAACTGTAATTTGCTCTCAAGTCATTGAGCTTTAGGAATAGCTCTAACACTAATTGGGTGTCAATTGCTTTTCTTCCCTGAGAGAAATCTGTTTGTAAACCCTTCAATCCTCAAGATCTACGTTGCTGGAGCATATGACTGCTCTCGTGAGCTAACCTTTGATTTAATTTTATTTAATACATCACTCAGGTTACAAGATTTTATGTAGGGAAGAGACTCAAAGTAATTTTAAAGCATGTTTTTAAGCAAAAAGGAGCACTGATTCAATACAACAGAACTGACTAAAACTTGCTCACTTATGTCTATGCAACCCTCTCTGTGCATGCTCTTCTTTGGATTTAATTGCTTGGTCATTTAAGCTAAATTGAAATAAGTCACACCAGGGTAAATAAGAAGTTTTGAGGGGGGTAGAGATTTAAAACTCACACTTGAAGTTTAAATTAACACAAGTCTAGACATGCCCTTCAGAGAAAAACTCCTTTGTGCTTTTTTGTAACACACTTTGTTGGTAAAAAAAATACAGTCAAATTTCATATAAATAACACAGCCAATGAATAGTTTATAAAAATGAACCAATTACATTAATACCACATGGTCAGAAACCCATACTTTTTAACAATTTCAAATTAAATCTTAATTCCTATAAACTGTTCAGGACCTCTGTATCACCCACAGTAGAACCCCACAGTAATGACCAGCTGCACAGCATGCCTGGGATAGCTTTCAGATGAAAATATCCCCCCAAGAACCATGAAAGAATCAGAATGGACAAATTCGGTATTGCTGAACCTCAGAAAAACTACTAAAATTTGTAGCCTTTCCTCTAAATACTCCCTCCACTGCCTCTAAGGTAAGGATGTGGGAAGGAAAGCAACAAGAAAAGATTCTGAAGCACCACGCACCACTTTATGTGAAATAACCACCCTGTTAGAGCTCTGCTGGGTTATCCGATGGGTAACAACCAGTAAATATCAGGTGAGCCATGAACTTGAAGCTGAACTGTCCAGCACCATTTTCGGTGAGGGACCTTTCAGCAGTGGCCTCCTTTTGCCTCCCTAGGAACAGGGATGTGTAGGTAACCAGAGAAGTTATCTCTGACTCACATAGCTGCAAGGGGAAATAGAAACAAGTATCTGTTCTGTTTTCCTCAGAATCTGTTTTCTTTCCTAGCAAGACTCCAACTTTGCTGAAGTTTAAAGCCCAGCTACAGCTGGTGGGAGAACACATCACCCACCCCTCACCTCATCCACAGCACAGGCACATCTTCAGGATGAATGGAGAACTGAGGCCAGGAGCCACTGTGGCAGCTAACACCAGTAGCAGCCAAGGAGGAGGTGGAATAGTTACATTTAACCCTTGTTTTCTGTTTAATTGCTGTCCTTGCAGCAGTTCCTCAAACCAGCTTAATACAAAGTATTCATCTTTAACCTGTTTAAAGTAATTCTGCAAATACCAAGAGCTCTCCAGACACAAATAATGTGGACACCTCATAAAGATGATCTAATAAGGAGAAGCTCAACTATACTCTATGTGCAGAGGAATTCTTCAGCATAACTGCTAAGACAAAGCATAGTAACACTGTTACTGTAAACTTGTCAGGAAAATGACTTGATTAATTTTAACTTGCTACTTTCCATTTCACATTTTTTCCCTTTTCCTTCCTCTTAAGGACCTGCCAGAAAAAAAAGTAGTTCAAATAAATTACCAAGAATTTGAACAGTTTTAATAACCATTTTATTGAAAAACCAATTTGTTATGAGCAAGTTTTAATGCTCTCCTAAAATATTCATGGGGGGCTCAAGGAACAAAGTTACCTCAGCCCACCTGGTGGTCTTCTTAAGAGTACCAATAAAGAAAAAGAAATTGGGTCATCCAAATGCTCCATCAGAAAGCATTTTGCAGAAACGCAATTAGGTAGATAGGATCAGCAGGAGGATGATAGTCTGCTGACTGCCAAGATAATGTGGAAAAGTACCATCACTGGTGGTACAAGCTTTCAACAAGACCATGTTACCCAAGTTAAAGACAGCCCCTTCCCATGGCTGACATGGCACTCACCAGTGGGACAGAGAGGCACAGACCCTTGGAAGCTGCTTGGTCTAGTCTCACCCTACACAGTCTTATCTTATGCAGTCTAGCAAAGCCACACCTAACCCACGGCTCTACATTGCTTACCACAGCCCTTCATGACATTCCTTTTCCTTGCAGAGGAAAATGAAGGGCAAAAGGTAAATCCTTCACTGCAAACCTTGTTTGAGGGATAATAAAAATGTTGCTTTATCCAAGAGGCAAACCTCTTTAGTCTGAACTCAACCCTGAGTGACACTGAATCTTCAACCACTACAAACAGCACTGATAAACCCAGGACCTTGAGTGCAAGATCAGTGATGCCACCTTTCCTAAATCCCCTCAAGGATTTTTTTCTCTCCTTATTTCTGCCCTTTTCTCATTTCAGTCTCTGAATCAGAGGTATGCCTGCTTTCATAATAAATACCCTGCTTTCATTTTCAGCCCTCTGCACCTTGGGATTTTTGCTGGCTCAGTCAAAAGGTGCCCGGGGAAGTATAACATCACAGCACACTGAACCACTATAACATCACACCACAGTGCTCATTGCAATTATGATGGTAAGCAGAACATTTGATTATGTGTCCTATATGGAATTTGAAGCAGTCTTGTAATAATTCTTCTGGAAAACATCAGCCCTTGTGAGGACTTGGCAATAATTCATTTCTCATGGACACAGTAAAACTTAAACAACCCTACAAATTCTAATTTAACCCTTGTTTTATAATTCCTTAAAGTGTAGAAAATCACGATTCATACATATTTCAGTCTATTTCTTATTCTGCTTGAAAGGGAGGAATGTTCTTTCAGGCCTATACTTCTCCTTTTGTCACCAGGAAAATACTGTTCATATCTTCCAGGTAGTTTAATGTTTGAGCATAAATATTTTCTGCAGTAACAAATTACCTTGTTATGTGGGGTTTTTGATAGTCTAGTTTTAAAAAGCCTGTTTCAATGTCTGTCAGATGTTCTTAAGCTTGTTTCTTGCCCAGTCTGGTAAGCCATCTCCTAGGAGAGGGACTTCACACAGCTGGGATCCCCAAGTGTCTTATGATCTCTCTCATGATCATGCCCTGTGTTTGTAGGCATGTTCTGGCAAAACATGCACATCCACAGCTATGATGCTCAGAATAAATAGAATCATTTAGGTTGGAAAAGACCCTTAAGATCATCAAGTCCAATCATAAGCCCAATACTGCCAACTTGGAAGACACATACAATGATCATATAGACCAGCTTGCCAACAGATGCAACTTGCTCTCTATTGCATGGTTTATCCTGAAGAAATAATTTGATCTGACTGGATTTCTTGCTTGTAGATCCATAGAGACTGTAGCTTCCCAGTCATGGGAAATACAAACATTTTACATACCTCACATACAAACCTTCCTTAAATCCCACTTAGGTGTAATAATGTTGAGCTAGAGATCTCAAAGTCTACCTGCAACTCAACTTTCCCATGCAGCACCAGACTGCTGGGTTAGTACGCCTGAGCTGATAAAGCAGCTTTCCCAGTGCTTTGATAACTATGAGGCAGCTTTGCTAGAAGGATAGTACACTATGAATAGGCTACCCCTTCTGCTTTTGTGACTGTGGTTGGTGCCCATCCTGTTGATATGGTTTACCCAAAAGCTGTGTTTATCTGCTGCAATTTGAAGCAGTGAGACAATGACAATTTCCAAGTCCTTGTACATTGCCTATATTACATAATGCCCAAACAGTGCTAGTTTGTTTAGCAGGAAATCTGTTTATTTTCTCTGTAATACCAATGAATTCCCTTACGTGGCATTCGCATTCCTGTGTGTCACTGCCTTATCTTTTCATCATGGACCAACCTGAGCTTCACCAACTATATTTTTTGCTTTTGCCTCACAGCAATGTCATTGTCTTTTATCAGCACGTCCCCCGCGGTGCTCTGTGCTTTGTCAGCACAGAGGTACTGGGATAAAAAAAGAAAAGCACTGGCAAGCCATCTTACACTGGCCCAAGTATGTATATGACTTCACACTCAGGCTTTTTTCCAGTGTCCTGTTTTCTTCATCACAGATGCAAGTCTCTTCTTTGCTTGTATCCTTTGTCTCCTACCTACAAATCTGTTCACAGAGAGGCTTTCATTGTCGTTTCATTCTCTCTGCATGCTAGAGGGTAAATTATCTCCATGTCTGTTCCACATATAATCACATTTTGACACGAACTTACTTATTAGCAGTGTACATGACTGCTGCTCTTACACAGCTACTGCAGATCCTCTGAGCATTCACATTTCAGCTCTTACATTTTTCAGCCTGTTTATTAATCTAGAATGAACTTTTTACTCTTCAATTTTTTATGACTTGTGGTTTGTCTTTCTGCATGGTTACAAAAGCGATCTCGTATTTCTTCAGGTTTCTGATTACAGTTTTAGTAAAAGATATCTTTTACAGGCTGAAAAAGCTTTCAGAGAGCTCCAAGCATTTTAGATCTCTGTGGTCTGCCTGTGTCAAATCAAAGCACAGCTTCTACCTGGCTAACAGTGGGGTTACTCCTATTCTTTTCTGGTTTTTATCCGGCTTCTTTGCAATTTTCTCATTAAAGATATGCAGGTGCAACAGAGAACCATTTCCTCAACCTCTTTTTCACCCAGCTGACTTACACTTGGGATCTGATCTGCCAGGCTGGTTTATGCTCTTTTTGACTTGGTTTGCTTTGCAGCTTTCCTGGTTTACACTGTCATGTCCAGCGAGCTCACTTCTGGTCCCTTGCACAGTATTCAAGAACAAGAGGAGCGCACACCTATGGAGCATCAGCTTGGTTCTGCATTTCTTCTTTTCCCATTTCTCTACTTTTCTGCTTGTCTGTCGCTGAGCATATCCTCAACTTCTCATATTCCTGGGCATGACCCTCTAAACAGGGATACTATTTGCTGTAGTATTCATCTGAGGTAGGCAGTTTCTAGCCCAAGAACTACACCACTAAGAGAAAATTGGTTACACTTTATCCTTCACTAATGCAGAAAATCAAAGAGAGAAACAACCAACCACCAAAGAGCCTACTGGCAGATCACAAGAGGGGCCAGAAATTCAGGAACAGTTGGAAGGAAACAGAGGAGGGGAGACTTAACAGAGATGCAAAAAAACCTTGGCATGAAGTCTATGCTTCAAAGGGGGGTGCTGGAGAAAACCTAACTGTGCCAGACCACAAGCAGAGACAACTG
Source organism: Melopsittacus undulatus (assembly GCF_012275295.1). Taxonomy (NCBI): domain Eukaryota; kingdom Metazoa; phylum Chordata; class Aves; order Psittaciformes; family Psittaculidae; genus Melopsittacus; species Melopsittacus undulatus. The sequence goes on along the minus strand of NC_047531.1, from coordinate 21,413,281 downwards.
GGGAGGGAAAAGAGGATGTGGCAGAGTATATCCCCTTGATGCCATGAGAGATGCCAGCTGCAGCACAAGGGGAAGCCAGCAACAGATGGATGTGTTCAAATGGACATGATGGGCAGCAAATGGCAAAGCCACCTAAGCTCCTTCCTGCCAGCTCCTGTGGGCTGTGACCTCTGGTTGGGGGTTTGCCTTTGATGAAAGAGCACATCTTCCAAGCAGGAATGGGCTCTTGTGCTTCCACAAAAGCAGAGCACAGGGGTGCTGTCAAGGACCTGATGTCAATACACAGGCATGTGCGTAAGATTTTCACGAGTGTACAGAGTACATTATTGCTCTGTATTTATCTCATCCATCCTTTCCTCCACAAGTAACCTTTCACCTTCTTCACCCTGGCCCCAGCAGCAGTAAGGTCTGGCTCTTGAAGCAGGTCTGTAAAACCACTGGCTTGTTACCAAAATCATCTGCCAAATTATTCTGCTAGGCCTTGTATATAATGCACAATATTCAAGGCATTAAAGGCACAGACCATGAAGTGCTGTAGGCACCAGCTACCTCCTTGGAGGTCAAAATGTCATTTCATGGGCTATAAAGGTAACCACAGGAGCTAAATTAATCTTCTGAATGGGGCACAGAAATCATTAGGAACTGCTCTTTCCCTCTCCACTTCCCTCCGTTCTCCAGCTTGAAGGAGCCTGCTTCTTGTTTCTGCAGACAAGCCACCCACTCACAGGATATTGAACCAGATTTCCATTGTGTGCTCTTGGCAGCCTGGTGCTCACCGCAGTGGCTGACCTGACCCACCAGCTCATCTTGTCACAGCATCCACAACAAGCCAGGCTTCAGCTCCTGGATTATTTCTGCAACAGCAGAGAAGTGAGCTGAGTCCTGCCTTTCCAGGGCTGCTTTGTTCAACTCTCACACCATGTGAGCTGATCAAATGCTTCCAGGCAGTGCAGGTGCCCAGGCACAGGATTTGCCTGGCAGTGCACGTTGCGTGCTGTGTGCTGTGGATGGGATGCTTATGCAAAGGACTGATATTTTAAACAAGTAATTTTTTGGACTACAGGCAGCATCTTTTGATCGTGAGGCAAACACCACATGATTTTCTGCAAAGACCACAGAGCCTTGCTGACAGGTCTGATGGAGAAGTGGAAGCATGCATGACTGGAAAGTCTGCATTATCAACATGGCCAGGGTTCACTGGCAGCTTTCAAGCAGAACCATGAGCACTGGATGGTGGGATGTGTATTTAAGTGCATAGCTGAGATGATAGAGAATTAAGTCTAATAATAACCACATGAGGAAGGGCCAGCTTTGCTAAAACTCTCAGCTACCCAGAAGTTCTGGCTCCTGTGCAGGCTGGCACACAAACAAGATGTGTTTCAGGACTCAGGAATAAAATAAGACCCTCTGGAAGCAATTCCAGACTGCTGCAGATGTGTGGCTTATCAACATAAATCGTAATGGCATCCAGCATGTAATATCCTTCCCCTCTCCTTGCAAAAACCCACCCAAGTCTCACAACTACAGTGTAAAATCCATGTGCTGAGGTAAAGAACTGGGGAGAAAAATCGAGGAGTGAGCTAAACTCCTCCACAAAAGCCTTGTGGCACTACTGGCACTGCACTGGTGAGAACTCCCAGAGCAATCGCTTCAAACATCAAGAAGGAAAGCATAGGATGGATGAAAATAAGAGGAAACTGCCAAGTCAGGAATAGATTAAGCGGAAGATTGCACCTTGTTAAATGTAACTGTGCTGTTCAGTTTCACGTTCAAACTACCAGTATGGTGAATAGTCATTTTCATGTTTGTTTTTAGATCAGACTCTATCCACTCTTTTGATTCATCTCATCTTGTTTAGGTAAATAGACTTCCTGATTTACTAAAAGACATTCTTTCTAAGCCAGTCCCTAAATTACCTCCAGCACCTCAGAAATGTATTACACTTTTGTGAAGTTCTACCTTTAATTTCACCATCTTACATGTATTTGAGCTTTCTGAAACAATATAGTCTTTTTAATCTGTATACCCTAAAACTAACAGAATTACACTTGCAAACAGATGCTAGAGATCCCAGAACCAGCTGCAAGCCCTCAGTGGTATTCTGAGAAAGGAATCATGCTTTGTATGGGTTCAGCAAATCTGGGCTATATATCTAGGAGGAGCTTAATTCCTTCCTTTGATACTGTTTTTCACTGTTATAGTAACAAGCAAATCAGATAAAGTTAATAACAAACCAAAAAGCAAGACTGGCCTTTAGCCATGTTACTGCTCCACCTGCTCAGAGCCCAGCCAAGCTGTCAGTGCTCCAGATGTGCTGCATAGCTGGATATTAAAATTTAGCATCACTTCATTTCTGTTTCATTAAAGGGGAAAATGGTTACTGCCTGATCCTGACTATAGCAAAAGAACAGAAATGGAGGAGGACTGAGTTACCAGAATTTAATTTCACTGGAATGGCTGGACTTGAACAACGCTAATGGGTAGGGACAAATAGAGCTTTCCTCCCCTGTTATGCAGCAGGTATAGATGAAGTATTTACTGCACAACACAGACTCTTGTGGACCTAGACATTTTAGTTCAGAAATCATTTTAAATTGAAACCATGGTTTCCCTTTTAACTGGATTTTGACCCATTTAATGGAGGCTCAGAAATGCACTGCTCTGTCAGAGGGGGCAGAAACACGAGTCTGAGCCCTGTGTTAGGCCGACTACTGACCTCATCAATCCAGCTTTAAAAATGCATCTCACTGTTGAGACTGGATATCAACTAGAGCCAAATGTAGCAGTATTTCTAGAGTTATAGAATAGTTTGGGTTGGAAGGGACCTTTAAAGCTCCTCCAGTTCCAGCCCCCTGACACGGGCAGAGACACCTAGACGAGGTTGCTCCAAGCCCTGTCCAACCTGGCCTTGAACACTGCCAGGGATGTGGCAGCCACAGCTTCTCTGGACAACCTGTGCCAGGACCTCACCACCCTCACCATAAAAACCATTCTTCCTTATATCTAATCTACTTGACAATTGGCTTCGTGATTTTAGTGGTAGACATTAGTCGTGTATGAGACCGAGAGTGTGGGGAGTATGATAACACCTTTGGTGTACGCACAAGGCTGAGCAGCTGCATTGTCTCCTTATGCACTATTTGTGCACTTCTGTCCTATGCTACCACACACTGTGTTTAGAGTGGTCACTGCTAAAGCTGAAGTGTGAAGTGCTTTGGGTGATCAGAACACACAGTGAAAACAGTGATAACTGGTCCCTCCCCATACAAGGAGAAAGGCTCCTGTTCCTCCTGAAAACTTGCAGTTGACAAACAGGTTCAGTTCCCTGCAAGCTGAGAAGGAGCTGGGCATGATTTAAGTGAAGGAACTGAACCGCTGGATGCTGTGCCACACAGGATGACCTCAAGTGAAGGTACTGAGACACTGATCCCTGTGCCAGTGTTAAATATGTGGAATGACCTGGAAGAAGTGACAGGTGATCACTGTGGTGACCCTCTGCTGTGCAGAACAGAGGCACCCATCTGCCAGGTGCTTGTCTAGAGAGGTCTGTAGTCTGCTGTGGGCTCAAATTAGATATGTCATGGAAAGACTACCAAGGCTTGTCCAGACATCCCACTATTATCCCCTGCTGCTCTTTCATGTGGGCACCAATGATACTGAGGATAACCCGGGAACTATCAAATAAGATTTCAGCTCTGGGGATGGTGGTCAAGGGTCTGGGGGCCAAGGTAGCTTTTTCCTCAATCCTTCAGTTAAGTGACAAGAAGAAGAGTAGACAGATTCACCAAGTAAACAACCAGCTGTGTTGCTGGTGTTGGCAATAGGGTTTTGGTTTCTAGAATCATGGGACCTTGTTTAAAGATCAACAGCTGACTGGGAGAGACGGGATCCACCTCATCCAACAGGGCCCATGCATCTTTGCCAACAGACTGGCCAGACTGGTAAGGAGAGCTTTAAACTAAGAAAGGCAAGGAAGGGGAGTTATAGACACCACACACACATGGCAACACAAGGCTTGAGTCGGGATACCTCCAGCAAGTGCATGCAGCCAAGGAAGTGCCTACAGGACCTGTATATGGGGCATCCTCCTGCACCCCTCCTGGGAAACTGACACACCTGAATACCTGTCTGAAGTGCATGTATACCAATACACGGAGTATGGGAAACAGACAGGAAGAATTAGAGATCTATGTGCAGTTACTAGGCTTCAATCTCATTGCAGTTACAGAGACGTGGCAGGATAGGTCACATGCTTGGAATGATGTCATGAATGGTTACACACTTGTTAGGAAAGACAGGACAGGAAGGCAAGGTGATAGAGCTGACCTTCATGTGAGAACATCTGGAACATCTGGAGCTCTGGGCTGCTGGAATGATTAAGGGTGTGGAGCATCTCTCACATCAGGAAAGGCTGAGGGAGCTGGGTCTGCTCAGCCTAGAGAAGAGCAGGCTCAGGGGGATCTGATCAACAGATATAAGTTTCTGAAGGGAGGGTATCAAGAGGATGGGGCCAGACTCTTCTCAGTGATCCCAGGTGATAGCACAAGAGGCAACAGGCATAAAGTAAATCACAGGAAGTTCTACCTGAACACAAGGTAGAACTTCTGCACTGTGGGGATGACTGAGCATTGGAATAGGCTGCCCAGAGAGGTTGTGGTGTCTCCTTCCCTGGAGATACTCAAGAGCCATTTGGATGCAATCCTGAGCAATGTGCTCCAGGTGACCCTGCTTGGGCAGGGAGGTTGGACTAGATGATCCCTGATGGTCCCTTCCAATCTCAACCATGCTGTGATACTGTGATAATTACCAGCAGGAGGGTAGCCAGACAATGTGCCAAAGAAAGGTGGAAATACATAATAGAAAATTTATTTTAGGAAGACACTTGGAAAGAAAAGTATTTTTTCTTTGTATACACAAAATGGAAGAGGTTTTTAACAAAGCACACATTTCACACGTTTGCTGAAAGACGTAGCCAAAGAAGTGCCTGAAAACAGAAGTGAAACAAGATTGTAGCTTTTAAGACAACATCAACTGACATGATTGTTGCTCTGATTATCTGTTCACACACCAAAGTACTCCTGTCACACTTGTAGAGGTGTGTGTCAATGCGCCACCCTGTACTGGCTTTAATCTTCATGCAGTCCGCAGTTGGCTTAATTTTCTTGGAAACTAAGAGAAATGAAACTAGAAACAAATTTCACCAGTTTTAAGGCATGAGCTGTATTACTTGCCACTTTGTGCCGCTTTGCATTTTGTGAATAGAGTCCCCATGGAAAGGTTTTTGTGGTAAATTAAAATGCTCTTTATCAGCAGTTAGTTTAGATATCTGATATTTCAGTAACCTCAATGCAGGCAGACACAGGCACACAGGGAGTCTTGGACTTGCAGGAAAACATCCACAGGGGTGATGCCTGTGCCCATTGGCTTCTCCTAGCGACTCACTGATGAGCAATCAAGAATCCTTCCCTTAAACAGCCAAAGTGGTGGCTGCTTATCTCGTCTCCCAGATGGGCTGAGCAAGGAATGACACCAGAACAAATTCACAGGCAGGCTTTGAAGCCTTCATGGAGGCTTCAGCTTAGATTTCAACACACTCCATAACATCTTCATGTGGTTTTCATGTAAACCATGGGAGAATCTTTACACACAGGATAAGCATAGGAAAGGTGGTGTAAAATGTGCCCAACACAATTGGTTCATGTCAAAATCTCATTTTGTGCAGGGTCTACCATGATAATCCCTGTCCTAGAGACCACAAACACATAAACGTGGGAGATTATGTTGTTCTCTAGTTATGACAAATGAGATTGACAAAGAAAGACTTAATTGTAAGCTACATTTCCACAATGGAACAGAGGACATTTTCAAGCAAAAAAAGGTGCTTTTTCTTTTTTTTGTAGCGATCTCATCAGGGAAAGGAATTCTTTGCTTGGAAATTATGGAAAAAACCCCACTTGAATTGCAAAAAACAAGAATATCCTCCTGTCAGGTGAATGTCACTCTTGGCTTACTCCACTGCTTACTGCCGACTCCTTTCCTCTCACAAGACGTCAAGAATTAATGAGACAGAAGTAGAAATAAGGGAGAAGATAAAAGCTTAATCCACTCTTTATATTTTCAAGTTTTACAGTTTACAGGTGTAATTTTAAATATCACTATGAGGACAGAAATTATTTAAACCTCTCAACTATCACAGTCACAGGCTCTCAAAAATTTTGAAGGCCTGATATAGATAAAGCTTCATGCTGCTAACCCACAGGGCAGACCAGCTGTAACCTAGGGCCATGTTTAGGGTAAAGCAATTAAGACACAACTGAAATTCTCCTTCATAGTGACACTGAAAACAAAGCGGATGTGTGATATGAACACACATCACGCTGTCTGTGGCTCTGCATGACATAGTTTTGAATGAAATAAATTATTAAAAAATTAATGTACCTTCATTACTTATTCTTCAGCTGCTCTGCATCCCTTCTTGTAATTAAGAGCATTGGCTAGGCTATACCCTGTGATTAAAACAGTGCACCAACTGTGCTTCTAAAGAATGCGTAATTTTTTTGCAGTGCTGATTCTGTTTTGTTCAATAGTGACACTTAACTGACTAAACTTATTACAATTCCTTTTCCACCACAACTTTTTAACTTAAATTGTAAACAACAATATCCTATTTGAGACCCTGGATGTACTGATCAGAATAGATTTTTGGCACACCCTTTGTATAAGGAAATGCTGAAGTTGTGTTTTTTGCCATTCTTGAATGACAGTGTTATTGATGAAACAAAGCTTGTAAGGCAAACACGTGAGTCTGTGGCTCTGTGCTTAACAGGTTAACTTCCAACTTCAGTCATGCACAGTGTATAAAACAGGTCTCTGAAAAAAAATGCACTTACCTGGTATGTAAACAGCACTTCACTTGGTGATTTACCCAGTTTTCCGTTGATGTTAACTTCAATTTGACCTTGTTTTGGTTTGTTCATTGGTCCAACTTGACATACAATCCTAGTGAGAAAGAATGCAAGTTTATCTGCTAGAAGTAACAGCTGCAATACCAATGCAATGTATGTGACCTACCACACACGCTGACAGAAAAACACTAACCTTGCCTTATCCTACACCACGTCCTTGAGTGCTGCTTCACATTCCCAGCAGAAACACCCAAGAATAGTTTACTCATCTGTCTAAAGGTAAGTAAAATTCAAACCTGAGCACTGTATACAACAGCTACTTTAGCAATCTGTTAGTAGAGGTCCCCTCTACAGAACATTCCAATTCAGCCCACAGGTCAGAGAACTGCTCCAGCCCTACACAAGGGTTTTACTGGACCTTGTGATATTAAGAAATACAAAGAACTCCCTTGCTGTAAGAGTCGGGTTGTCAGCTATCTTATAACTTTGTCTTTTTTAACTGCTGACACTTTTGTTGCGCATCCTGCTGTCTTTCATCTTTAAACTACTGTATTTTCACACCTCAGATCAAATTCCCTTTATAATTACTGTTCTCTGGGAATAAAACCTCAGATAACCCACACAAAATCAGAGGTCAAGGACCACTGGCCAAGAAAACCCTGCCTCAGCTAGCGTTGCTGCAGAATGATAGCTAGGATGTTTACATTTTTATTTCAAACAGGTAATCCGCAGAATACAGGTAGAAAAATGCAATACAGATTCAGCATACTTGAAAACCGTGACAAATGCTTAATGGAGAGCTGATAATACAGTTAGATAAGATGGTATATAATGTTTTCCGCCTGCACAGGCAGTTTCACCCAAGGATCACTGCTCATTTCCGTTGTGTTTTCCCTGCAGGATTATTGCTGTTTTTCCTTAAGCAGTGCACAACTACTTAAAAAAGAAAAACTCAAATAGAAAAACCCAAACAAAACAAACCCACCAAACCCCCTAAATTACTGGGTATAATGTACTTAAATCGGGACTTATGATAAAAGGATTGTAAAGTCCCTCTGCAGATCACTCCAGACTTTTCTGCCTGGGTACTGGCAAATGGACAAAATTCTTTAAATTCTTGCGTGTCCTGGCATGTGTATGGCTGCCTGAGTCTGTTCCTCATCATCCTTCTACTGTATTCTTGGAAGTTGTATCTTCTTGTCAGGCAGAAACAGGAAATGGTGCCTTTGGATGAATTTTTACCATATGTCAAGCTAGGGAAAGCAGCCGGGGGCCAGGGCCGGGAGGTGTGGGGGAGAAACGCCGTAGCATGGCCAGCAGGGATTTTAGCTGAGAAAAGTTCCCTCCCCTCCCCAGCATTGGCATTGCCTCCCTTCCCCCACATTACAAATGGAAAACTACAAAGAATGAGAACATGACTTCTTGAAGGCCAACGATTAAATCATCGCAGAGCCAGAAAGCAGCCTTAAGTGCCTTAAATCTCGCCGCCTTCCTGCCCCTGGGAGCAACTGTCTCCTAAAACTGACTAGCTTTTTACTGCAGAAGGATCGGGGAGTAAGACAAGGCACTTATTAATTTTGTTTAAAATTCAATTAAATAAAAGAAGGTAATAATAAAAGAATGTAGGAAGATAAAGAAAGAAAATCGTAGATATCTATTTGGAGATTTTGAGTAAGTTCTTTTTCAAGGCTTCCCTAATGGAGAACATCCTTCAAATCCTCCTAATTTGTTGATAAATGACATTATGCAAGTTGCATTTGTTCGCGCCCATTACCACTCTGGCAGAGCTCAGGAAACCAGTAATGTTGCTATGATACAAGGAACCAGTCATTTCACTTCTGGCTCCTTTCCATGTATTTAAAAATATCAAAAAGCTTTAGAAAAAGCCAAGAGGCTGGGGAAATACTTGTAAGGCTATGCTGCAATTCAGTGCAGCTTTTGCAAACACTGAAAATAGGGAACGGGAAAAGATGACTGTATACAATTTGGGAATTTTGTAGATGGTGATGTACATGTAAACACACAAGTGACAGCAATGGATTTGGGAAGCAGTAGGATATAAACAGCTATATACACATTCTTAAGTCCTAGGAGCCTGGGAAGCTTCTAAATGGCTGACCCATAAACTGACTAAAGCTAAACAATTTTCAAGAACTAAAAAAACACTTAGGTATGTTCAAAATCCCTTTTGAAACATGCCACAGAAGTAGCGAAAGAGTTACTGGAATACACATTAACTGGAGAGAAAGAAAGACAAGGTTCCAATTGAAGCTGTAAATATCAAAAGCCAATGAAAAATCACACTGCTTAAAATATGCTATTAATACTACTACTGAACCTTTGTGCTAGGTTTTTTATTAGCTAATGTCAAAAGGGTATTTTGCTCTTGAAATTAGATGCTCAAGATAATCTGTAGGAAACACCTAGAAGAATTTAGGCACTTTATTTTAATTTTTGGCACTGCTTAAGAGTGTGACAGGTTACCTGCAAAGCATCTACCAATCTGCTTAGGCCATCCAACATCCACGGGCTTGTTGGCTCTGGGATGAAACCTCAGCCATCTAAAGCTAAAGCTATACCTATACCTAAAGCCAGGCTCCTTCCCTGCCCTCAGGAAAGAAGCTTTGTGGCTAGACTAAACCATAAACATTTAAACTTCCTCTTGCTTTGCCTACTTTCCCATAAATCTTTCGTGCTTGGTCACACTGTGGTTCAGATTTACCAAAGATTTTAATGACTAGATGTACACCTACATTGCCTTGCACTTAAAAACAAGAAAATAGTCTCGAGATCTCTGCAGTTATAGTTTATGAAAGCTTTTCAAATAAGGGAAAAAATTCAATCAATCAGAAGCAGGACTGCAGTACACTATTGTAAATTTGCTGCTGTATTTGCATATATAACAATTTTAAATAAAGATTCAAATGTCACTATGAAATATTGCAGGTACATCACACTAGTTCTTCTATTGATAACCTTTTATAATCACAGGAAGATCATCTTCTGAAAATGCATACATATTCCTTTTTTCTTCTAAAATCTTATGAAAAGTATCCAGCAATTACCTTGTGGAGACAGAGTAGAACTCCTCTTTGAAAACACATTCCTCGTCTGCCACTGTTATATTTTTTACATCTTCTGCTGTTATTCCCAAATTAGATCCCATTATGGTCAAAAGAATTCCACCATTTAGTGGCCCAGTTTTTGGTTCAATCTGTGTTTGCATGAGAAAATGTTAAAAAAAAGCAAAATTAAATACTTCACTGACCATGTTGCTCTTCTTTATTTTGTAAAGCTACTTTAAGTTACACACATTTCAAAAGATGTTTCTTGTAGGACCCATACAAAACCATGCTATTTAACTTGTTAATATTAATTATTTGCCTATTAGCTTAGAACCAGTATCATCAGCTGGAGACTTTGTCTCCTGTGCCACACACACTGTTACATACAAAACTCTTGCTTGGTGTTTACTCTAAGTTTGCATCCTCCAGTAATGCACTGTGATTTTGAAAAGCAAATGGATCAGGTTCCTCTTGTAATGATCCCATGGAGCTTTTCCAGCATTTTTTGCCATGATTTTCTCCCCTTAGGTTCACATCAGAACAGTGTACCTTCCTAACACACAGTGCTGCCTCACATAGTGTCTTCAAAGGTTCCTGTAGTACCCTGATCTCCCTTATTGCATCAAATGGTAGGATGCTGCAGTACATGGGCTGATGCTAATTAATCAACTTGCAATTAAATAGAAGGCTGAGAAAATCCTGCAGTTGCAGTGGACTTCTCAGGTTGAAATATGACCCAAACAGGCGCTTGAATTCTGAATATTTGTTGGGAGACTCACCTGTTTCCTACGTAACATTTGCAGCACCTCCAGCAAGACCTCAGGTTTTCAGCTTTGAAGGGCTGCAAGTTTACCATCAAGGATGGTATCAAGAAGGATGCAGAGTCCCATAGGCAGTAATTGGAAGCCAAACAAATGCAGCTGCTGAAAATCTGGACTTAAATGTCTGCTCCACCAAAACCTGAGCTTCTTAGATCTAAGCAAGTCTGAGCACAGGGACATGGCTGCTGCTGCCTAGCCCAGCTCCAGAATCACTTGCTCTGTTTTCACACTGGTTCAGCTTCTTGAAACTTCTGCCTGCTGGCCATCCCTTTGCACTCAACCATAAGTAAACTAGCTGAAAAATGACTCAATGGCTTGTGTAAGTTTCCAAATATTTTGTTCAAATCTGAGGCTAACAAAAGCTTTGCAAAAAAACAATATTTAAGTATTTAATCCACAATTGTGTACACACAGTACCCCAGGTGAAAACACTTGTATCTTTTCTTTATTTTCCTTTTTCTGTCCACTCAAATAGTCTATATCTGAGCACAGGTTATCACACAGGTATTCTTCTCCGCACTTCCTGTTGAGATTTTAGGGTGTTTGCCTGCCTTGGCAGACTTCAGTTGTTTGCTTACCATTTCTTAGACACAACATCACGGCCAACCTCCTCCGGCATCCTGCTCGTCTGCCTGTAGCCAGGCTGCACCCCTAACTGCACAGCCTCAGGAGATTCTGCATCTCTTATCAGTTTGAGCCACAGGTTTGAGAACTAAACAGTTCCTACTGAGTGAAACATCCCTGTTATGATTCTCAACCTCTGCTGTACTCAACGTCTGTGATAGCCTGGGGTATGTTCTCATCAAACAGTGTGTCTGAAGTTCAAAGGACTGATACCACTGTTGCAGCAATTTAGATTTGTTCAGTGGAAGTACATGTCATGCTTTACTTGACAATTATGCCCAGGAAAACAGCCTTTGCTTGTTGTTGGTAAGGACAAGGACTTATTACTTCTTCCTTAGGCTACTGGTTCACAAATGTGGACAACACCCTTCCCTCACCCTGAGTGAATGCTTGAATGACACAGTAAGTCAGGGGTGCTTCTTTGGTTTCTCTGACTCCTTACAACTCCTCAACTTCTACAGCCTTGGGTTTGATTCTGGTGTGGACTGGAAAATATCACTGACACCTGGAAAACACTTTGTGAGCCAGAAACAACCTGCTCCCTTATTAAACACTATTTAAAAGTCTAGTTTGAAGCCTGTTAATGAGCCTGCTAAGTGCTTATAGTTCCAGGAGCAGTAAACCTCTCTTATACACTTATTTCAGGTAGAAAGAACTCCAGGAGATACAAAAAATCCAGGCTGATTCCCAAGAATCAAGTGCCACGTTTAAGCTCACACTGCTAGCCTGGCTTCTGGCACACTGAGGACAAGGCTTGAAAAACAAGGAGTCTCAAAGACTCCATTCAGTCTCTTATTTTGAGTCTTTACAAATCTCTCTCACACATCACTACTGGCATTATTCCCTTGCAGCTATTGCAGAAGCTTACTTAACACCCTAAGAAAAAAGACCTGCCTTTCAGTATGAGCTTGCTTGGAAGCTTTCTTCTGAAAAGTAATACAGTGGTAGGGAGAGAAAAAAGCAATCTTACACGAGTGATTTCTGGATGAGGGCACGTGTCCGTGGGAGGAGCGTGACAGAGTTTTTCATACACGCACTTGCTGGGCTTGCCATCTTCTTCACACCAGACACACTTATAGTCGCGATGGGCCGCAAGGCATAAGCTGCAGTCGCTTCGTCCATAAGAGCAGTTGTACAGAGTCACTGAAATATGAGCAGTAAATGCACTTAAGACAGTTTCCTCTGGTTTAAGGATGCTCAGTGTGTTATATGAAGGAAAACTAATCTTATGTACAAAGTTCAGTGGAGCCATGTGAAGAATATGCACACTCTGTACTTAACCCATGAACAATGCTGAGCAAAAACTATATTCTTCCCTGCATGCAAAAGCCTGAAATCTATCTATGTGCAGAGGGATGAAAAAACTATCAAGTAAAACCCAAATGCATTTTTGTCACTCAGCCACTGTCAAAACATTTAAGCACAAAGTCCTTTATTTGACTATCCTCAATGAAACTGCCTATACAACTTTTCAAAGCCTGGTTCAAACAAACAGGTCTTCCTAGCATACCAGGAGTCAGATGTGTAAGGGTATAAACTCTGCACGGGTGTCAATAGGAACAGACATCAGCTGGCATGGGACCTCTGCCAGTCACTTATTTAAAGGAAAAGAGCTGCCTTTGTGGGCCGTTTCCAGGATATTTGGGCCTTTCCAAAATCATCACTAAAGCTTGAACTGAATAGAAAGTTAACGCTTAATGAAGTGTTACCCTTTGTTCAAGTTAATACCTCTTAATTTCTCCATTCTTTTCTATTTTCTTCCTTTTGTTTTCTCTTTTGTCTTGAGTTGCCATCCTGATGTATGCCTTCTTCCTTCTGTAGTGGGGTTTAATTCTAGGTTTTTTGAGTTAAGAAATCAGGCCTGACAGTCTTACTGATGAATCATGCACCAACTGTCCCAGACACTAAGCTTGTTTTGGCCCACATCAATCTGTAGCATGATGCACAGTCACTGAACAAAATTAATCTGCCTAAATAGATGCAAAGCTGAGACATAGCTGGGTGGCTCAGCACCATACGGAAAGCCTGGGCTTGCAATAAAACATTTGGAGATGCACTTGAGAGCTAGCCCAGGAGAAAACAGACTGAAAAGATGCTGCCCATTTCTCTAGGGGAAGCATGCACGTTGCAAAGATTAACCAGTGTATGAGTGCTGTGCTCCCCTGGGAAGGGAAGCTGATTATTGTAAATTGTAAAGTATTGTGCCTCTTCCCTTCATCCCTGCTTCTATCCACTCTTTACTCTCTTTTTCTTTCCTGGCCATACAGCCTCTCCGTCTTTGCCACTGAGGCTCTAGCACCTGTTGAGCCTTCTGTAAATCAACTTAACTTACCAGAACAGCGGAAAATTATCCAGGTTTCCTCCTGTGCTCTTTCAAGAGTTAAATGTGTTCACAGATGGGAGTGGGGAGTGCAAGACAGAGACTCAACATCTCCCCTTTCCAGTAGTGATGAGCTGCTTTATGTGCTCATTAAGTCTCACTAAATGGTACCCTTACTGACATTGGGTTTTTTCAAAGGAGAGTCATCCTTAAACATGCAGGAAGTAAAGCGAAGTAAACAGATGTGGGCAAAACAGACTAGGATAAATTCCTTTGAGATTACATATGGTAAAGGCTATTAAAAAAATGGTCACTTAAAGAAAGCTTTTATTCTCAGAGGAGCAGGACTCTAGGGGTGACACTGGTGAAACCACTCTCCAGTCACTAACGTTTCAATGCACTTAGTATCTTCTTAGATAACAGCGGCAGCAGCAGCTTTTAAAATCTAATTCTAAGTGGCTACCATGTCAGATTTCTACTGAAATGAAGAACTAAAATGAGAATGCTGCTTTTCCATTATTTTGTAACAGTGCTTATTTCCCTGCTAGGCATGAACAGTATTATAGATGCGCCAAACCTGGATACAGTCTCTCTGACAGTTGCATGACAGTACATAACCTCATAAGGACAGTTTTTCTCTAAATGTTGCATATTTCAAAGCCTCAGTGTTCAGTTTCACAGGAAGTCTTTAATAGAATAACATGGTTTTATTCTTTCCCTTACACTAAATGCCATGATGAAGCTTGGTTTTAACCCTTCTTACATTTAATCAGCACATCCACTTGATTTCAGATAGCTTTACCAGCACAAACTCAGCTGACACATCACTGAAGGTGTATGCAAAACAGAGGGACTTTGGTATTTGTAACAACAAATCAATGAGAAAGAACATCCATTTGATTCAACTCCTATCTTGAATTCTCAAGGAATCAATGAGCACAAAGCAGGAGGAGCATAATTTCCCTCATACACTGAGCATGTTGATACGGAAGTCACTGAGGAGCAAGCATAACCCAAGCAATATTTTCAACAGTTTGTGTGTTAACTCTTCACTTTGTATGTTGGATGTGAACACAGTGCTGAGGAAAAGCCCTCACTCATCTATGCTGCAAATTGCTTTTGAAGGAACCAGATTGCTTTCTTAATCCAGCACTCTGAAAGGCTGCTAGTGTACAGGAACTTGAGCAGGTGACATTGTTAAACAAATCCTTCACTTGCCTTCCTAAACCCTCATTTCCTACCCACACTGCTCCATGACCTCCTGGTATGGCATGGGAACATGCTTACTGAATTACTTCATTATCTTCCATCAGCTGGACAGGGATTTTCATCCCACCCCTCAGTAAACAATGCCAGCACTGCAACATCTTGATGTCCCTCACATCCAGTTGCACAAAGGTAACAGAGAAAGCTATGGCCTTAATACATTAAACACCCCCATGCTAACTGATCAGCTTATTAAACGTACCAGCAGCAAGCCACTCATTAGCTTCAGACTCTTATCCATCACCTTGAGATACCAGCTGTGAAATCATTGATAAAAAGGACAAAGGATGAAAGGGATATATTGGATTTCATACTGGTCAGAACCCCTGATGGTGTGAGATGTAAAAATGCTATCATAACTTAGCATTCACTAAGTGTACAAAGAAAGAGTTCTTTCACCAGCAGGTTCAAAGGTGCTTCTCAGCAGCAATCAGATACCCAAAGCCAATTCTTTTCAAGATGTATAAAACCACGCTCTGGATTTCATATGACAAGGAAATTTAAAAGAAGGAGATAATCTGGATTAAAAAAAATCCCTTTTATACCAAAAAAGAGATATTTGCTGACAATGTTTTCAATTTCCCTCTTGCAAGGGTTCTATATTTCAATTTGCATGATAACATTTCTTTAATAATTCAGCTACTTCTTTTTTTTTTTTTTTTCAGTATTTTTCCCAGTCTTGGAAAAAAGATGTTTAGAACATTTGGTCAAAAATTCTGCAGTTCTAAACACCACTGCCTTTGAAATGGAAATCGAGACAGTGTGAGATTGTAATATGACTTCCCTGTAACATTCATGCCAGGTCCTCTTTTAAGTGCTTTCAACACTGCACACAGAGCCATAGGGAAAATCTTCTAAAAACATATTTTTATGCTACCAATAAGAAAAGGAATAAATTTAAATATTGTACAGATGGAAAAATATGGTCTGAAGACTTAGTCTACAGGGGAAACTACTTGGGGACAGTATTAGTTTTCCTGATGTTAATTCGTCACACAAGTAACAAGTGTGTTGCCTCACAGTAACTGTAAACTCCAGTTCAAAGAAGCTTAAGTAGGTCCCAGCTTCTAGGTACTGCTCCAATGGTTTTGATGGGATTTTCCTCAGCTTAGCTCAGGACTAGGCTCACAGACATAGTTGCTTCTGTGTTGTATGTTGAAATAAATAAGTAAACGTGTATTTACAAAGGAATTTATATTGGAGACTAAGTCTTTGTGTTATATAAAACACATAATATACTTCTTTTTGCCATAGAAATGAATAAATAAAGTCGAGCTGAAAGCACACTGGATGTTTCCATGTATTGCTGGCTGCCAGCAGACATAGAGACTAGAGAACCTGTCTGAGATGAGACACAGCTGAAAGTAGAGATTTCTGGTGATGTCCCTACGGGCAACAGTGAGAAGGATCCCCTTTCTGCTGTTGGAAAGTGAAAGTTCATTGGGGAAGGAAAATGGTCATTGAAAAAAATTAAAAAATCAAACTACTTAAGTTCACTGGAACTGTGACACTTTCTTTGCTTTTAAGTTTGCTCTTCAGAGCACAGCAAGTTTGCAAATCATAGAATCATAGAACAGTTTGGGTTGGAAGGAATCTTTAAAAGTCATCAAGATCAGCTCCCTGTAACAAGCAGGGACATCTTCAACTAGATCAGGTTGCTCAGAGCCCCATCCAGCTGGACCTTGAATGTTTCCAGGAATGGGGCACCTACAGACTCTCTGGGCAAGCTGTTTCTGTGTTTCTTGGTGACAAGTTTCTTCCTTATATCTAGTCTAAATGTCCCCTCTTCTACTTTAAAACCATTACCCCTTGTCCTATAGCAAAAGGACCTGTTAAAAAGTTTGTCCCACATCATTCTTACAGAATCATAAGCCCTTTTAAGTATTGAAAAGGTTTCCCTAGGTTTCCCCAGAGCCTCCTCTTCTCCAGGCTGAACATCCCCAACTCTCTCAGCCTGTCTTCATAGAACAGGTGCTCCAGCCCTATGATCATCTTCGTGGCCCTCCTTTGGACCTGCTCCAACAGGTCCACATGTTACTTAGAACTCCATTGCTGAACACAGAACTCCAGGTGAGTTCTCACAAGAGCAGAGCGGCAGAATCACTTCCCTCAACCTGCTGGTCACACTTCTTTTGATGCAGCCCAGCACGCATTGGCTTTCTGGGCTGCAAATGCACGCTGCTGGCTCATGTTGAGCTTCTAGTCAACCAATATCCCCAAGTCCTTCCCCTCAGAGCTGCTCTCAATACACTCTCCTCCAAGCCTGTATTTGTGCTTGGGATTGCCCTAAGCCACATCCAGAGCCTTGCACTTGGCCTTGTTGAGCATCATGAGTTTGTCACTGGCTCACCTCTCAAGCCTTTCAAGGCCCCTCTGGATGGCACCCCTTCCCTCCATCTTGGTGTCATCAGCAAACTTGTTGGCAACACTGATATTTAATTAAGGAGTTTAGTCTTAATAACGTCTGAACTGTCAGATTTGTTTCACCCAAACCAGTAAAACCAACAAAGGTAACATTCACATTAAGAAGGCATAGATTACGTACCCTAATTAACCTCCCTGTAATCCCATATTTATGCTTACCCATCAGTTTGCTGTCAATCTTGACCTTATCTGTTCTTATGGATAAGTTAAGTTGTAGAGTCTCATTTGCACTGTAGGAGAACTGGAAAAAAATGACAAAATAGATATATGTACCTTTATTTGGCAAAGTTAACTTCATGTGTTTTCTATGATTCTCAATAATCATAACTGTGAAGGTTTTAGAAACTATCCCAAAACATTATGGTCTTCTTTTTTTTATCTAGTTCAAATACATTTATAGAAAAATGATTTAATGAACCTAATCCTTCACAGTCAGAATTATCAAGTTCCAAGGGACAGCAATATCTGAATATTCACTTTTCATGAAGTTCATTTACATTTGGTTATGAGTATTGAAGCTGCAAAGGTACTGTTTATATTCAGTAAGTATAGCTGCTGATCCTGCTGAGTTCTCCCTTCCCACACCATCGGGTCCCATTACTTCTGTGGACATGGTAGGCTCGCGACACATGGAGGGGAAATCTCTTGCATCTTTTACAGTGCAACCCCCTCATTATTGCCAAAGCGCAAGGTTCACATGCTCCAAGACATGAGCTTCTGCTCGTGTTGAAAGACAGAAGTAACAACAACTGGTGGGAAGGGAAAAGAGCAAAGAAAAATACAATGGCTTTATAAAGCAAATGCTTTGTGGTATGCTCAAATGCTGCATAAATGCTATTAGTTTTCAAAACTGTTATTAAGCTTGTAAGACATTAAGGTTAAAATCAGCATAACATCTGTGAGTCCAACTTGGAGCTTGGTAAATAGACTATTTACTTAAAAATACTATTTCCTTTCTGTGTCGAATAAACCAGAGTGAAAAAAAATGTAGCTTTTATGTAGCCAAACAACGTACTGATATCGTTCCCATTTTTACAGATGAAAAATAGGAAAGATAATGAGTTTGAGTGTGAAGGGAGAAAGCTCTAAGATCTCAACTTTTATGCTCTATGGTTTCAACAGGTTGCATAAAAAGTGAAGAACAGAAGAGTAATGTTCTTGAATTTCTCCAGAGACAGTTCAATGAATCCATGGATTTCATAGGTAGAGAAATCAAGGAGAAAGATTGGAGTCTTTAAGGGGAGATCCCAGGAACTCTGAGCCAAAGCTGCTGCCTTTGACTGCTGCTGCCAAAGGAGAACCTCCATCAGAGGTGATTTTCTTCTCCGAGAGAAAATAATAGTACCTGTATATTTTTGGACACATGTGGACACTGGAACAGGACTATAAGAACAAAATATATTTGGTAGATGAATCGTATTTGTGCATTTACCTCTTTACTCATGAATGAAAATATTCCTTCCTCTGATTCATCAACAGGAGCTTCAAATTCAAACTGGCTGTTTCCAACCACAAATTTTTTATCCTATGGAAGAGAAAAGTTCAGCTTAGACCTTGTGTATCATCACAAAGCATAATAAAATATCACCAGGCAATATCCTGTTCAGCACTGGAAGTAATAAGACCAAAGGGAGAAAGGCTAACCAGTTTAAGTCATCTTCTAAAACAAAGCAGTGAAACACTGAGCCAATGCAATCTGCTACTTTGCTGCACTCCTCCAAGTTTCAGTAATGGTGGCAGCACCAAGCAGTACAAATAAAGCATGACATATCTAGCATTCCATTTTAGGGAGCAAGAGTAAAAAGCCAAGGGATGTGAATATTGGATGGCTTCACACATCAGATGTGTTATTAACAGAGATATGTGAGTTCTGCCCTTTAAGGTTTTCTCTGTAGGGATCCTGGGAAGAGCAGGAATGCACGAATTGTGTGGAAAACTGGAATGAAGGTCTCTCAGATCCTCCTGGCTTTGTTTCCCTTGCCTCACTACAACTCCAGCTGTGATTTCACAGGACAGTCTTTGATGGCAGCACCAGCTTAAGAATATTCCTGCCTCATAGACACCTTCATCCCCTTCTCTTCTCCCTAGGCCCTGAATCCATTCATTCCTGCCTTTAGGCTGCATACAGACCTGTGCTGCACTGAAAAAACTCTCAGCTCAGCTGTTTTGTGATTCAATTGACAAAGACAAATCCAAACAGGAAAATCTTTGGAGGTCTAATAAGGTTATCTTGATAGTGGTACATCTCTCTCTTCTACTGTGCCAATCTTTCGAGGACACAGCTGGAGAATGCCTCTCAGAAGTTGCATGCAATATGACTGATCAGTACTAACCTTTCCTCTCTTGTTTTGGATGAGGCTATGCCTAAGAGAAAGACAGAGGGGCAGAAAAACAATCAACAGCTTCTCCTCTTTTAGACTATTTCCAACCAGTGGAAGTCCTCACAAGGAGATTTATTCATTGTACCATAGATGTTCACAAGTTAAGTGGGGCATAAAAACCTTGTAAGCTAACTCCTCTATGCTCAGTTCTGCATTAGCGGTTTTAGAAGCCATCCACCCCTTCTACTCACTGAGAAAGACCAAACCTTCACTGCTAATCTACCTAGAAACAGAGATGCTTATATGCACAATACAGACTAGTGTACTTAGTCACCCAGGATAAGGTAGGTCATGCATTGCTTTTTTAAGCAAAACACAGATTAAACTAAGATTATAGAGCCAGCAGTTCAGACTGACAACGTAACATTCATTTTTGCTTTCTCTAAGCAAGGATTTAGGCAAGGAAAATAGGAGGAAAGTGTATATATACCAATGTCCTAATCAATAAAGACCATAAATATGCTCATAGTTTCATGACTGCTTGCTCCAAGCACACTGCAATGCCCAGCATATCCTGTTGTAAAATCATTCCACATGAGAAGCCAAATGCTATTTTGCATTTGGGTTGCAGGCTAAGCCCTACAAAATGTCTATCCATGGCTTCTCCTGAACCACTCTGCCCTCACAGAGGTGTTTACCAAAGTAGGTTATGCCCTTACTCAAACGAACTTCCAGTAACCAAAGTTATTGTTTCAGATAGCATGCCCCCACAGGCACGAGTGCCTGTACGATTACAACTATTTCATGCCTTGTCTGTTTTCACATATACTTAGAGGTCTGTGTATACAGCTGTAGTCACTGTGTGTGCCTATTCAAGTCCTGGCACTGAAGGCATTATTATATTGGATTAAAAAGTGCCCCTCTGTACCAGGATATATGGAACCGCTCCCATGACAGAGATGACATTCCCACATGGCTTTCACCTAAAAAAAAATATTGTGACATCATGGGACACCTATTGATCCACAACCTTTCCAGCCTAGGTCCTATGCATTCATCTGACTACTTACAGCAACCTGAATTCCACTTAAGCCCTCCCAGTTCCATGTTAAATAAGTGCATACTAGGTCTGGTCTGTAGACAAACTGTTAAACATTGCTACCCATGACAAAGTATTCAATCCACAGGATGTGTCTCTGCCTTTGTTAAATATAATTGATACCTCCCAGGAAAAAAGAAAGGAGAGAAGCTTTTTCATTCCCTTTTCTCTACCAGTAGTTCAGAAAGATTAAAGAGCTTATTCAATGATAAAATGATAAAACAGATACAGGAGATTATGGGTTCCTGCTGATGTTTCTCCTCCTTGGAGGAAAAGGGTCCTCTAGAAGTCAAATTCAGCACATCTAGATTATTCATCTGCCCTGAATTTGTTCTCAAGAGAGAATGGGCCCTTCCACTTATATCAAACGAGCAGGGAAAGATTTTCATCTTGTGCAGAAAAACAGCTCTTCACAATGTTAAACAAAAGAAATGTGATGTGAGTACATTTTCTGGAATACTTTTCTATTTTTACCAAACAGAGCTGTGGCCTAAGACAAGTGCTGTGTGCATCATCTTGCACACAGCCAGGCATCCTATCAGGGACAGGTCCTGGCATCTTGGAGAACAGACTAAATTTACCAAATTGCTTTTCTTTGTTTACACATATTTTAAGGTCTTCAAGCAGCAACATTTGTTTTTGAACACATCTATTTATAGATGTGCATGATCTTGATATATCAAGCGTAGTGATATACAGCATGATCTTCACATGACTGTAGTGCTTAAGGATTGCTTTTTACCTTTCTCTCCAGACCTGTTTACCCTTTTCCATCCCTTGGCGGGTGTAGCAGAGGTGATAGAAGGACTTTGTAAGCTATAAAGTACTTGAGTTTGGCAAAGGGAAAAAAAAACCAACCCTCAAAGAACAAGAGCCTTCTTTCCCTTGATAGATGGCTGCTAGCTAAAGCAATCGATGCAGTCTCCAGCATATCTGTCATCAATTCACATTTACACAAAGACAACACAGAAACAAACAATAGAAACGAAGAACAATACTTGAGCTCACCTAAAGAGCTTCATTTTTATCAAGGTAACAATGACATTTTATGCATTTCTAAGTTATATAACAATTTTAAGTTGGGGTCAAACTCTTGACTTCTTAGGAGCTTTATAATTTACTTTCTGGAAGCAAATAGTGAGAAAGAGAACCCTTTGCTGCAGCTGAGAAAATACCAGATCTTCTGGTTTGATGGTTACACACATACACAAAAGAAAAAAAGGTGAAAACCTGTTTTGTCCAAACTAAGAAACATTTAATTTCTGAGTGCATTTTTTGTTTGAAAAGCGAAAACTGAATTAAGCACACTGAGTGATTTTATTCTAGAACAAAAATAAAAGTGAATATTTCAATAGAAAAAAGGCAAGAATCAGTCACAATTCCTAAATCCTCGTTTTATTAGATAAAAAGTAATTGTCAAGTGTTCCAGTTGGTCCAACTTTCATTCTTAAACACCCCCTGCCTTATATCTAGTAGCTAAAATATTTTGTCCAGCTCTGATTCTGTCTTGGTGATAACTCTACCACAGTAACCAATATTGTATCAAACTTGAAAGTGTAGCTCTTTCCCTTCTTTAGAAACAATTACAAGCAGAATCTCCAAGGAACACAAACTAATGCTTTAGGGGTGTGGCTGCAGTTTAAGTGGAATCCAAATGACAGCTGGTTTTGAATTAATCCACTTACCTGATAATAAGCTAGATGTCTTCCCTCAAAAGACACTGCTGTTCGGTACTCCATTGGTATTATTGGAGGGTTTGGGTTTAGAAACTGAGGGCATTCTTCTTCCTGGGGAGAGAAACATTTTATGTTATTCCAAATAAAAAGTCTTATCACAACAAGCTCCAATGGCCTTCGGACAATGGAATGATTGTTCTGAAGAACTTCATGCTTAAAATACAGTGACAGATTTGATTACACCCTTTCAAATTAGACATGCTAAAAATGACTGCAGCACATGTCAAAGCTGTGGGTGATTATCTTTCCCAGCCTTGAAATCCTGTTCCTCCCATTGAAGCAAAATAGTAAAAGGAACAAAAATATCCTTTCAGGAGTTATTCAGTCTCACTGCCCCTCCTCAATCACACCCTTAAATTCCCACCTCCGCACTGTCACTAAAAAAAACCCCTCCTTACACTTCTGGAGTTAACTTTAGAATCATTATTAAATCTCTAATTCAACCAACTGATGTGAGAGGAAAAGAACAATAAATATTTCACTAATAAAAACCTAATAAACATATTTTTAAACATTACCATATTTTGTTTAATCACATCCTGCACTGAAGAGGACTCTTCACAGATATGTCTCTTCCAGTCCCACTGGCAATTCCATCTATTGCTTGCACAGGAATAGCATCTACAAATATAACATGATAGTCATGACAAACCGACGAGCTTCTTCCCCCCATTGACAAAAAAAGTAAATGAAATTCCATCTATATTCATGGAGGGTAGACAAATCTGTTACAGCATCCTTACTATATTAAGCTGAAAACTTCATAGTAATAACAGCTCAAGAACCCCAGGAAGATATTTTCTCTCTTCAGTATTTAAGCAAGGATCAGAAATCTTTGAGATCAAGCCTGAGAGGTCTAGATATTATCTTGACTGATCTTCACACATGAGGGTGAACAAAGCGGGATTTGGGTTGGCTGCACCTGCCCTTGGGCAGCAACATCTCAAGCAGGGCAAATGACAGGGGCAGGGGCAGCTTTGACTGTCCTGTTTGAAAACACGACAACCCAAAGCACCAATCTGCCATTTGTGGGAACAAGTAGCTAAGCAGATGTCCACCTGTGGATACATTACCAGCTATAGAAATGGCAACCCAAGGAACTGGCCTTTAATGATACATTCCATGAATATTCATATTCCTTGATGTATGTTACCGAATCACCTAGGGCCCTTCAGCCATTTTTAAACTCCATTAAAATGTAAGAAAAAGGATTTGGACAGTGGCAAATTGAGAGTGCCAAAAGCTTAATTATGAAATGATTGAGTAACTCAGCAGCCAGTTACCTGAAACACCATGCTACAGGCCCTAAACCTAAACCTAAGTTAAGAAGCTGAAATACTTACGGCTGATTTTCAAAAAGATTCATTGCTTCTTCACAGTCATAAAAAGGGTAAGTATGTGATGCAAAAAATATCTTGTTCTTTCCAAAGGTTAACTGAAGTGGAACTGAAACATGATCTATCACAGAAGGAAAATATCAAAGTAGTTATTGAATTCTTGAGCTGAATGATACAATGATAATACTTTTATTATTTTACAGGACATAACCAAATATTTAACTACAGCGTTGACACTCTGGATCTCATGACCTGTTACACTTTAGATATACAAGCTCTGTTTTGTCTTTTTAAGCTTTACAAATTTTTTGGCACATACTTGTCAGAACAAAAACACAGATGGGATAAAGGGAAGAAGCAAAATTACAGAATAGCTTTGTTTTATGGAAGTGTTTCTCAGTGGTGCTATCGTCATGCTAGAATTCTAGAGTCTGGAAGAGCAAGGAAAACTGAGTAGGGAGATAATTGAACACAGATGAAAACTGGCACAAGAACAGTCATTTTAAATAAAACAGTTTCTTAAATATGAATATGTCTGCATGTAAAATTACCTCTTTCATTTGTGGATTAAAACCATCGTCATATGAATTAAAGCAAGTGATCTTTGTGGTTAATGCTCTACGGTGCCTGCAATACTAAGTTACCGCAGGCACCATGATCTTCAGTTTACCATACATGATTTCTCCACAAATGTACCTCTTGTCTAGATTATTGCTGAACCAGGAGTGGAAAATTTATCTTCAGAAACTGGTGCTTTCGTCAGTGAAGCTCTTTGAAATACCTTTTGCAGAAGTCATTAAGCCCATGTGACAAACTATTTCACAAGCTATTGAGCAATTTCAAACTCTGCTTTCCCTGAACAGGTTCTTGGAAGGCCATCAGCTGCTTGGCTGGAAGTCACCTTTGCCTGCACTGGATCCCCTGAATATTTCAGACTGGTAGGAATGCCAGGGTATTTCCTAGCAATGGGACTGTGAAAAAACATCCTTGCTCTCTAGCAGTGCCTTATTCCTTCTGGAACCAAACACTATTAAAGTAACTCAGACTTTTTCAAACTCAGCAGGGTTTCTTAAAAGTAAGTGGATGGCTCAAGACTTTTTGTCACATGCTGCCAGGAACCACTGTCTGTGTTTATAACTGTCTGCCTTCTGCTGAAGTGTCTGCCAAACTTCTGAGTATCTTTATATTGCTTTTGAACATCCTTTAAAATGGACCCCTGTGCAACCAACCCAGACAGGCATATTATTTCTGTTTGACTTGATTACTCTAATGCCATCCCTGACAGACTTCTAGTCTTACATTTGATGCTGGAAGATGTGAAGATGTCATGTTTACCAACCTCGTCCCTTTATGTCCCGCTTTACAAAATATTTAGGGAACGTGAACTTGCCCTAAATAACCTAGTGCTGCTTGAACAGCTAGCATAATCTGGTGCTGTGACACATCCCAGTTGGTTTAAAACTCAGGAGGGAGATTTTAACATCATTAGTCTTGCTGCAGCTAAACCTGGATTTCAGACCTGTTTCAGACTAGAGAGAATTAAAACTTATCTTAAAAAGTGCTTCCAAGTACTGCACTGACAGTTCATGGCTGTTGTGATACATACAAAAGGGTACCCTTGTGATACATATTAAGGGTAACTCTGCGAGCTGCAAGAGCACCTGTTTGTTGGTTTGCCTTTTTTTTCTTTTATCTATTTGTTTGTTTTAAATAAATGGTGCTGTGTAACCAGTTTTATCCCATGTCTTTATGCATCAAGATGTAAGAACTTAAAGCATGATTAAAGCACTATCTAGGAAATAGCACAAGAATTGTGGTTGCAATAGACCTTAAGCGTATAATCAGTGGTTCAGAACAATGATACAACCTTTAATTACATAGTCACATATTTTTCCACTGGACTTACTAATGCAGAAGCTGGAGGGCACACATTAGAAGGGGCAGAAAGCTTTATGAGAGAAAGGACAACCTTGTGACTTGGACCAGAAAACAAGCCACTGACTAGAGTCTGCTGACTAGAGCAAAACTAAGGCATCAGAGATGAAAAACGTCACATCTGAAGCACATATGCAGCTCTTCTGGCCCCACCACTCGAGAGTGATTAGGTTAAGATTAGAGTAGCAGGGGTTTGTTTATTTGGAACAGAGGACAGCATCTCTCAGTCTCTGCATATAAGCCTCTGCCAAGCTCCTGTTTCAGGTTCCTGGTAGAAATACAGGGAATACTACAGCTTGTAAATACAGTACTGGGAAAGGTTTCAGCAAATCTTTTGAAAAAAAAAAAAAAGAAAAGTTTGAACAGAGAGTTAGCAATTGACTATTTGGGGAGAGGGACTAGAAGAAGTAAAATACTTGTATGCAGCTCATATAAGAACATCACATTAGAAGCAGCAGGTTATGTTCTTTCCTCTTATTATACGTGGAGGGTAGCAATATTTCTTTACCTTGGTGTTTCGGTGTTGGAGGAATTATATCAGGTGGATCACAGATAATAATCCCTTCTTTTAACCGAGCATAATGTGTTGTTTCACCAAACGTACACAAGACCTGGTCACTCTCAGTCAAAGTTGGCAATGGACTTACAGTCAGTTCCACCTGGAAACAAAACGTATAAAGGGTAACATGTCTGAAGGAAATGAGTTAAGGCCCAGTGAGATTTATGGCCAGAGGATTTCGACTGCCCTGTTCTTTTTGGCAAGCAGAAACATTTTGGCCAGTATCACATAAGTTGGTTCTCATTTTCAGTTTTTATTTATTCCCACCTGCTAATCTTTTCTTCTTACACCTTTACTAATTGTTCCAGACTGGCTCTATGCTGAATTAGACTGGTACAAAAACCTCTCGTCCTGTTAATGCATTAGATCAGAACAAAAGAGTTTGTACAGACACACCTAAACCCTTTTATTGTTGTCCTCAGTATCCAGTTTAGCAACAGTAAACAGAGTGGCTAACACTTAAATCCTGACAAACTTAATTAAAATTATATTAACTTAGGTGTTACTGGTGAATAATGAAATGAAGGGTGGATGGGCTGGAAAAACCGGAGCTTGAAAGGGCTGAACAGAAAAGCGGCTTCTTCAAGGCTTCTTGCCTACATGCAAGAAACCCACTGAGTTCTATAATGAAAAAGGATTTCTAAATGATGGTGAGATCTTAACGTCCTCAAGGAAAGTGTTGATAATGAGTGCACATGAGAAATTAAAAGCAAAAAACAACCCAGGAAACTTAGTAAGGAAAGAAGAAAAATATGGAAATGAAATTTTGCATGTTGGCCTTGATATGATGCTTAAGGTGTGCTAATTATACACTATAACTTCTTCCATTTTGTACTGCTACTAGAAATGACAATCATCCCTTTCTTTCTGAAACTGACCCAACTTTATGATTTGCAGTGAACTTTGGTGAGTAAAGGCATCATGAGGGGACAGTGGCATCAGTGCTGTTACAGGCAGCCTGTAAAAGCTCATTTGAAGTTGAGTTTGGTTTTGGGGTATTTTGGCCTCAGGTGCTGATATGAGACATGGGAGACTTGTCAACACAAACTGACAAGATGTGGACTAAAAGAAGGTGTGAAATTTAAGTAGACTAGTTACATTCTACCAACACTTTTGTTCAACATAGAAATGGCCTTAACACAATGCTGTTTACATCAGTTAGGAAAGGAATGAAAGTGACTTGAGTGAAAGTCTCTTGCTTTATGATTCATAGGGATTAAAAGCCAGTTTACTGATTTTACTTGCTGAGCAGTCCAGGAAGTCCTCAGTCTGCACTGGCATGCTTCATTTGGAGTTAAAGCAAGCTATGACACCCTAGTTACACTGAACACTCAGTTTTGTTGCCACAGAGTTGTTTTGCACGCTGAATTTACCTTCTCCATGTACCCAGACTGACTTTGCTGTGTAGGCAAATCCACTGCTGAAAGCAACAGCTTATGGCTTCACTGCTTACTTAAGTTTATGCTCAAGTAAGCTGAAAGGGCAGTGTGAAATCTCCCCTATCAATTACTTTTTATGGGTTATACAACATTGTGCAACACTTTCATAATATTCAGATGAAGTGTAAGTGCTTTATGATCCATACTAGTGCATCATTTTTGGTTTACAGAGAAGGGCAAAAAATGCATTTCTCAGAAGAAAACATAATCTGCAACCTGCAAAAACAGTGGGCAAGAAAGAGCACTGTGAGAAGCAGCAGAGATTCAGATACCCAAAACACTTCCCTCTTCCTATTTTCCACTGTACACAAAAAAATGAAGGTATTCACCACCCTGGCAGTCACATCAATGTGCTTTAAGAACATGTAGGGAAAGCAATTTCTTGTCATACCTTAGTAGGGGCTCTGCGACTCATGTTTAGAGGGTTTGCACTAATGATAGTCATACATGTGCCACTTGGGCTCCACAGCCAGTGGTTCTCCTTGTCGGCTGTTTCACAGTCTGCCTTCTTCGTGCATCTGACAAAACAGGAACAGAAACCAAAGCAAAGCAATATTATAGCTGGACTCTGCTTTCTCTGAACCATGCAATAATTTCAGGACTAGAGCCTGAAATTACAATACAAGATGACTGGGAATTTGCTTTAATATTGATTATTCAGGTTGCTATTAGAAAATTTTTAACAGAATAAGGGGTGGAATAAGTATTGATCTCAGATGTCAAAAGCAAGTGGGGAAACATACTATTTTGGACACCACCCTGGATTAGACAAGCCAAATGCATACAGACACTGTAATATTCAGCACATAAGCCATCAGGCAATGGAGCCATTGCCTGATTATCTGAAACCAGGCTGATTAATCCTCATTGCAGCATACAACAAAGTCCTGAATGAGTGGGAACAGCCTGTTTTTCCCCGCAGGTCAAGTGGCAGACACCTATGTGTTGCCAATGCTAGGACATCCCACTCATGGGAGCAGACCCTCTTACAGGTACCCAAGCCTGAGGAGGGCTCCTGTGAAACAGTAGCATTATAAATGCTGCTTTCGTAGTCAGTTTTCCTTAGCTGCTGCCCCTATTGGAGACTGCTCTCTGCCAGGGCACGGCTACCATTATGGGAAGACAAAAGTAGTTGTGCAGCCCCACCAAAAATAGTGGGAGATTTTCCCTGCTCAAGTACTGGAAGGACAGAAAAAAGTGATGCTGCACTGCAGAAGCAGCATGTGTGGTTGGAAAAGCTTGTTGAAGTGTGTGTGGGGACAGCCTCATGCATATTCTTTCCATTCTGTGCAAAGTTTAGGAGAAAAAGCTGAAGGATCTCTGGCTGTTGCAGCAGGAGTCTATTAACTCATCAGGGGCTTCAACCCAGGGCAGTTGCTGCACAGTTCTGATAATGCTACCCTTAAATATACCATTTACAAAGAGTCTACATTCATGTAGCATATCCCTAAACACACTATTAAGCACTGTGTGTGATCACGAGATAGAATGTGCTGCAGATGAGAAAAATATTAGAAATCCAACATTTTTTCCTCCCCATTGGAAATAAATACTAGCAAATGCAAAAATTCATGTTTGCCTGTTCTCAAGACCATTCATACTTTGAGATATTGAGGTCAGTGATCATATCAGAAACCTGAAGGGAAATCTTGGAAAAATTGCCTTCCGTATGATATATGACACGGCCTTCAACTCCCAGCAGCCCAGGAGGAGTTCAAGGTGCATATTCTGAATCCCCAGGTTTCATTCACAGCAACTGAAACCCAGGCTGAAGCTACAGTGTATCACATAAACCTGCATGCACCACAGAAGTTTCTCGGCAGAGCTCCATATTATGCTACCCATCAGGCTGACAGGTAACTTAATGTGATAGTTCACATTTTCAGACAGAAAGCTAGAAGCCTGAAATTCGTCTGCATTCTATAATTAAATAGCCCCTTTGTTCCAACAGCAAGTACTTAGAACACAAATTTCCAGCCACTCATGCCAAGGGGTTAATTAACTCAGTAGCCAAAAAGAGCTGCAGGACTGCTTTTCCCTCTCGCCACTCCAATCAGTGCAGAGTGCAAAAAAGAGACATACCAGAGTTGCTCAGTGCTGTCCTACTTTACATGTGTTTGAATATTAATTCAGTTAACCTCTGTAGGTAGTCAGCCAAATGCCACTTTCTGCTCTTCTGCGTTAGGTGAGGGTTCAGTGTAGCTACAGGTCTTGATAGATGGATGTTTATATATAGAAAACTAGCATTTGAGCTCTATATTTCAGACATGAACAGATTTTTCTTTTATGTTCTTTTTTACACTTTCCTGCTCTACTTAAAATATATGCTATAGTTTTTTATTTTAAATAGGGAGCACTCTTAATTTCTGGGAGGACATTTGACCATACAGTTCAGAGAGCGATAACACATCAGTTAGAAGATGCACACTGATTTTCAGTACCAGCAGCAAAGTATGTATTCTCCTAAACTAAACAAATCTGCAGAAGTCAAGAAGTTGTGTGCACGGAAGAATGATACCAGTGTCTGTGTGATAATATTATACCCCTATCAGGAGTGTAAGGCTGCGTACAAAGAGCTGGGATCACTACACTGAGCAGTAGCCCACAGCATGTGTCAGAATCTAAGCTATTCCACTGCCTGTACCCAGGAAATCCCCAGCAGCACTCACCTGCCCTCTCTGACACACCAGCCGCAGTACGGATCCCTCGCTTGAGTGCACTTCTCACAGTCTGAATATTTGTGGCAGTCCTGCACAGGCAGCCGATGCACCTGGAGAACCCAAAGGAAGGCAAACTGTAACAGATCTGAAGAGGGCACAAGGAGACTGAATGCTTGTGGACAGGGTTGTACAGTGCCATGGCAGCAGAAGACTTGGCCCTGTATTATTATGATCAGAGCTCAGCCTGAGTTTAAGAAAATACATACAAAACTAGAGTCTGGTTATTTTCCCCTTAAAAGAGCCCAAGTATACACATTTAACCTGCTTTTTTCTAATATTATCTTATCTCTCTTCAAAGTAACACTGTTATAATCAAGAATCACAAGCAAGTCTTACAAAAATTAAGCTTTTCAGTTCCTCCAGTTACTTCTGAAAATCTGCATTACAGCAGTCACTGCAGGACAGACACTGCATCAAGAGTGCTCTGAATTCAAGAAACAGCTACTGCAGGACAGATACTTTCAAAAGGCAGACTAGGCACTGGCTAGACCATTTTTTAGTGGAGTATCTTCCCTCTGTATCACTAGCATGGACATAAATTATTTGGAAATGTGACCATCAGTGGCACTTTTAGCCAGAAGGCATTTCAGAAAGTCTGCAAGCATGAGAGCGCCAAGGGTACTTTGGGTTACTGCACTGCTCTGTGCCTAACACTCACCAACCCTCCACCACGCAATACATTCATGAGAGAAAATGGAAATAATTATGACAGGAAGCAGCGGGGAAAAGAGCATCAACAGTCCTCATGTTTTGGTCCCCCAGCAAGTATATAGCTTCTGGTTTTGATTTCCTTTGGTGCTGAGAATAAACAAGTTTGTCCCTCTTTGATGCACAGAAAAAGGAGCCAGCACACAACCACCCCTTTTAGTTACACTGCTGAAATGATGCTAAAGAAGAATGGGACAGACATCTTCCTGTTGTTGAGTATGGTTTAAAGCGTGTGAAAAGTATAGAAACAGTAACTCTGAAATGTAGCCTTTCTTTTTTCTACCTTATATCCTCTCATTTAAGACAACTGGCAATTACGAAACTACTTTGGCAGTCTGAGTTTGGCATTTTCTTTCACATTCTAAGAGTTCAGTCTGACTCAGTGAAGGAAAAATGTCAATATTGGGTAGTTTTCTGGCATTTATTAATACAGAGGTTTACTTTTTCAGCATTCTCCCACAGATTCTTACCTAGCTGAAGCTGAGTTACTGGCACTCTGCTTCACTAACTGGTACCCACGAGTAATTTAATATCCAGTGAATGGCTTTCTTATGACAAAGTATTTATTCCATAATTCTGGCAGGCAGAAACAAGCCCCAGAGATTGCCATCTCTGCAAGTTTTATATAAACTTAATGGATTAAAAAAATAAAAGGAAAAGCAGTTCCATTTACAGCCAGCTTCAAACTGCACAGAAACTAATTTTAGAGATTTTCTAATTGGCACTCTTAATCAAAAAGAGTGGTAAAAGCCAAAACAAACAAACAAGCTGGTGATCGTGGTGACTGCCACAGGCTTCTGCTTTCCTCCCACTATGGTACGTACCGTAGGAATTTGGGATCCTACCAGTGATGTTCACTTGTAATGAATCAGCATGAGCACGGCAGGGGTGGTACACTCCTTTCCAAGTCCCCCAAGAAGCTGCCAGAGCTTTCTCCTGCTCTCTGCCCAGCTCTGGGAACAGAGCAGGGAGGAGAGGGCTGACTTTTGAAAGCATTTGCTCCAAGCCACCTACTGCTACTGACAGAGCAGCAGAAGCTAGGAGGAGAAGAGGGAGGAGAAGTGAAAAAGGAAAGCAAGAGCTAATTTCTCACTATGGCTCTTAACCTCCCTATCATTCTCCCCTGTATTTCTCTCAATTTGATTTCTTTTTAAAAGCTGTTTCAAGTTATCACCCACCACATCATCACTTTCACTTTGCTCAAGTGCTTACAGAGCCCAAGCAGTTAATTTCCAAATGCTGAGGCAGCCTGCATCTGCCAGGTAGCTTAGCAGTAAGCATGCCTATCAGCAATGCTAGCTTGCCCTTATTGTTTACCTTATTTTAAATATCTCTAAACCATTTTAACTACAGAGTGGGGTTCTGATATCTCTATTCCCACAACTTCCAGCCATGCTTAACCCAGAAGAACACATTTCAGCATTTGTTCTTTCCCCCTTGCTTATGTCTCCCAGCTCTGAAGGCCTCCATTCTCCTCCTGTCTGTCTGCTTCTAAAAGGGGGAGGGACTGCTCATTGTAACTAACTCCTGGAGATGACAGTAATGTAATGTCTTTACAGAGCTCCCAACTCCAGTTATTCATATTTAAGCTGAACAGGTTTTGTAGAAGAAAACTATTATTGGCATTATTGAGAAATTGCAGTGTTGTTAGAGCTACTGGGAAAAGCTTGAATTGAAATCCTTTCCTTGGCGGACATTCACCACTTTCTAAATTTAAACATTTTAAGAGATGGAATTATTGTTTTGCAAATTTTCTCTCAAAAGTATGTGTGTGGCCTTCCTAAATTCTACCAGTCCGAACAGTCTGTCACCAGAACACCTCTCCTCCTTCAAGGGTGCTGCCATCTCTTATGCTGCTCAGTGGCTCAGGTGGGGACCACAGGACCTTTTAAGCGACATGCTAGCTTGTCAAGTGGGGTGCCAACCCCAGGTTGGCACAAAAGCCAACCCAGGCTTTTGTAGACAACACTTAAGTTTGGGATTCTGTTCCAAATCTGAGCAAAAGCCCAAAGAGAAGCATCAACTACTCCAAAAAGAAAACCAAACAAAAAACCAAACCAACAAAAACAAACAGTAACCTCTCCTATAAACTGTCATGTTTTTAAATGCTTTATCAGTTGCTTATCTGGCACTTTTTCCAATGTGGTTTCTAGTCTGAAAATCTTCAGCTAGAATATAACATTCTTGCCGTAGGGGTTCATATTAATCCCTTTATAAAACAGAGAGCATTCTTATTGCATTGTTTTCCCCAGATTTTCTCCTTTCACAGCCCCTCCTCATTTCCCCAAGTTAGTGCTGTGGAGTGTTTCCCACGTCCCATTCCATGTCACTGTCAATGCTGCAGATGGTTGCAGGCTGTTACCTCCCCTGTACTGGAGAGCTGCTGAACCACATGCTTGAGGTTAGCAGCTCCAGCCACCACAGAGAAGTGTCAAAGAGGGCGACAGCTGGAGGTGAAGGAGAAATCCAGCATCCCTTTCATCTCCTACTTGCTTTTTTCTTCCTTTTTTTACAAACCTCCATTGTCTCACCTGCCAGCACAGAGAAGGGGAACCTAGAAGAGACTGCCTGTGCCTCTTGTAGGGGAAGTCTGGTCTTTCCTTCTGCACTCACTAACCAGCAGAAACTTGAACAAAAGTGTCTCCAAAAGCTGTAATTCTCTATTGCTTCTTAGTCTTTGACAGCAAAACCCATGAAAACTCCTGGTGGCTTTGCAGATGTAAATGCTGTCAACATCCAAAATCCTAAAGTACTCCCAATAAGGACTGATGGCAGCTAGAGCATTCACCAGTGCCCCATGGACACCACAGTGAGCACTGGGGCTCCTTGACTCTGTGTGACATGCTGGTGCGAAACATCTCAACTACACACTTCTCACAGACAGCATAAGAGAGCTTCAGGTGTGAACTCACTTTCCATTTTTAATTGAGCTGGGGGAGTCTCACCAAATGGGGGGACTTCCAGGAACAACTGAGAAATGTACAAATCTCAGGTAAAGATGCAGAGAAAGTGAAAATAGACCTGGTCCTTACTGCAAGCAGGACATACCTTGTCTGTGGTCATCACGTACAGATTTTCTTGGGTTTGGTCAAGGACCAGGTCATTCTTTATAGGTTTGTTCAGTTCAATAGTAAGAGAGCTGTACTCAGTTGCAGTGGATGACAGGAACACCTATGTCATGGAAGAAAGAAAGTTAGTTAATTCTGCTTATTTCACACACACCCCCTCCCCCCCCCCCCCCCCCCCCCCCAGTATCATTATATCTGGCTATTGTGGTAAAAGACAACAAAAGGTGCTTCTACAAATACATTGACAACAGGAGAGCTAAGGAGAACCTTCATCCTTTATGGCATGTGGGGGGAAAATCAGTGCCAAGGGATGAAGAAAAGGCTGAGGTACTTAGTGCCTTCTTTGCCTCAGTCTTTACTGGTAAGATCAGTTGTCCTCTGGGTACCCAGTGCCCTGAGAAGGAAGACAGGGATGGGGAGGAGAATGAAGCACCCATAATCCAAGGAGAGAAATGGTCAGTGACCTGCTACACTGCTTAGACACACAAAGGTCTATGGAGCTGGGTGGGAATCACTGAGGGAGCTGCTGCAAGTGCTCACCAAACCACTTCCAATCATTCATCAGCTGTCCTGGCTAACTGGGGAGGTCCCAGTTGATGGGAGTTTAGCGAATGTGATGCCCATCTACAAGAAGGGTCAGGAGGATCTGAGGAACTACAGGCCTGTCAGTCTGACCTCAGTGCTGGGGAGTGGTACAGAGCTCATCAGCTTGTGTGTCACCATGCTGCACATACAGGACAACCAAACAAATGGGCCCCATCAGCATGACTTTATGAAAGGCAGGCCCCATATGACTAACTTGTTCCTTTATGACAAGGCAACCTGCCTAGTTGATGAGCGAAATGCTGTGGATATTGTCTACTTAGACTTTAGTGAAGCCTTTAACACTGTTTCCTACAGCATTCTCCTGGATAATCTACGTGCTCATGGCTTGGACAGGCATAGTCTTCACTGGGTAAAAAAACTGTCTGGATGGCCAGGCCTAAAGAGTGGCAGTGAATGGAGCTAAATCCATTCTGGTGTTTGGTCACAAGTGGTGCTCCCCGAGGCTCAGTAGTTGGGCCAGTTCTGTATCAATGCTCTGGACAAGGGGATCGAGTGCACCTTCACTAAGTTTGCAGATGACACCAAGTTGGGCAGGAGTGTTGATCTGCTGGAGGGTAGGAAGGCTCTGCAGAAGGATCTGGAGAGGCTGGATCAATGGGCCAAGGCCAACTGTATAAGGCTCAATAAGGCTCAGTGCCGAGTCCTGCACTTGGGTCACAACAACCTCACGCAATGCTACAGGCTTGACGAAGAGTGGTTGGAAATCTGCCTGGTGGAAAAGGACCTGGGGATACTGGTCAACAGCGGCTGAGTATAAGCCAGCTTGCACCCAGGTGGCCAAGAAGGCCAACAACATCCTGGCGTGTATCAGAGATAAAGTGGCCAGCAGGACCAGGGAAGGGATCATCCCCCGTACTCGGCATTGGTGAAGTCACACCCTGAATACTGTGCTCAGTTCTGGCCCCTCACTGCAATAAAGACATCGAGGTGCATGTTCAAAGAACAGCAATGAAGCTGCTGAAATTTATTCACAAGGAGGGCTGTCAAGCTTTGGAACAGGCTGCACAGGGAAGTGGTGAAGTCACCACCCCTGGAGGTATTTAAAAGACATGTAGACATGGCACGTATGTTTTGATGGGACTTGGCAATCCCAGGTTTATGGTTGGACTTGGTGATCTTAAAGGCTTTTTCCAACCTAAATGGTACTATGATTAACGAAAATCCTGTGTTTACTCAAGTTCACAAATTCACATTAGGGAAATCATTTTCATTTGAAGTAAATGGCATCAAAAGCAAAAAGCAAAGCACCAAACTCATGAAAAGAAAGTGCTTGCTGCTGGCAAGAGCTAATGTTTTGGGTTTTTTTGTAAGTAGTGATTTATTTTAGTGCAGTAAAATTAAAATTCTCTACTCAGAGGTTTTGCACTTGAAGGCGTTCAAATTTGTTGTCTTCTCTTATGGTAACCAACAGTTTCAGCTTCAAATTTCATAGTGGTACATGGCCATAGCTCCTCTTCAAACAAAATAAGGTTTTTGCTGTTGCAGTCTGGACATTTTGACACCCAAACACGTGAACCCTTGGGCCTCACACCTTGCAGTCAGAATTTAGCAGAGCTCCAGCTTGGGCTTTGTACTGCCATATCTACCCACTGAATGGCCAGAATGATTATAAAACAAAAACTGTTCTTAAACTAGTATGGGCTTGAATAGAGATAAGGCTAGAGCAGCTGTTAGATTACCTAAGGCTGTTTATTTAGGGCTCTCAGTAGGTAAGTAATCCTTTGGGAAAAGTGCCATTCAGGGATGCTAATTCAATCTGTGTATCGGATAGCTGAGGTACATCAGAAATAACGTGGTTTTTCACTGAAATTAAAAATGCCTCTAAGCTCTAAGAGAATTTGCTCCTTGTATGTGATCTTATAAGTGCCATTTACTTTCAGAGTAAAGTATGCTATCTCTACAGTTTGTGAGCTTTTAAACACCTTCCAGGCTTTTAAGTCCAATTTGTTACCTTAAGGATTTTACCATCCGACGTTCCCAGGAATGCCACAGTATGCCCATTCTCCACAGCCACAGTGACAGCTGTGAGATTCATCCCTTCTTTTTGCAGTACCGGCTTCTCTACAACACCATTCTTACTTCCCAAAAGGTACGGCAAGTGTTCGGAGCCACAGGGGAAATTTTTGCTTGCATTCTAATAAGGAATAGCAATACAGAGAGATGTTAAACATTCAGATCACTAATTCCTAGCTAAGAATGGAGTGCAAGCCTATTACCAGTCTGTATAATACCCCTCAGAAATAGAAGAGTGGAAAGAGAGAAATGGATTGTCTGGCCATTTTCCCCCAGCCAACAGGCAGCACTCAGAAAGCAGCCTGCTAATTGCAAACTGCTTCAATGCTTTCACTTCTCAGATGACAAGGGGGAAAGATTTTTTTTCTTTCTATTTCATTGCAGCAGCACAGTTTAAAAAGTAACCAGTTTGTTTAATTAAAATGAACGTGTCCTACAAATTGGGTTGACTAGTTTTGTGTTGAAGACATTTCTTATAGTGCTGTTTTGTTTCTTAATTTGCTGCTCTCCATAGAAATGCAACCCACTGGCAACTGTCTCGTGAGCTTCAACACATTCCCCCTTCACTATACTTTAAGCTTGAACTGCAGGGAGTGCCACCAGAAGGAAGTTCATTCGCACCTTGCCTTTGCTGCTATATTTGGTAACAAGACTGTCTTTCTGATCTGAAAACTGCACCTCCTTTTTGCTGGAAGCCATGGCCATTCCACTTGTCACACTCGGGACTCCTGTGTTTCATGCTTAGCTCAGATGCAGGGTACTGTATTTACACTGGTGTTTGGAAGCAAAAAGTGTTCTTTTGGCTTTCTAGCAGTGCTAGTGACCTACTGTGTGGGTGATGGTTCTGCTTTCATGAGAAGAAGGATTATGGGTCAATACCAACATAAGGTATTCTCATACTCCATCTTCAGCTATTTTCAGCTGCTTATGCAAGTGTGTACCTTGCTCAGACTGGGGAATTGAGACATTCTCCTAAAAGCTGGCTGAGTTATTTTTAAGATGATTCAGTTCCTCAACCCAGTTTAGGGTTAGCTGCAGTAGCAATGGTATGAACAAATAGTGCTTGAGAGTAGGGTGGTGTGGACAAAACCATCAGTGGGTGTAAACTGGAGCATAGGAGGTTCCATGTGAACATCAGGAAGAACTTCTTTACTGTAAGAGTGACAGAGCACTGGAACAGGTTGCCCAGGGGGGTTGTGGAGTCTCCTACGTTGAAGATATTCAAGGCCTGCCTGGACAAGTTCCTGTGTGATGTACTCTAGGTTACCCTGCTCTTGCAGGGGGATTGGACTAGATGATCTTTCGAGGTCCCTTCCAACCCTTGGCATTCTGGGATTCTGTGATCATAAAGTCAACGAAGATGCTGAAGGCTGCCTCCCAGAGGCAGTAAATTGAAAATAGCTGTAAATTGAAAATCAGTATCTGGAGGGTTATAACAGTGTCCTCCAAAAACGTTACAGCCAAGGTAGTGACAAGTGTAAAAAAATGGCCATCATGCTATGGAAGTATTTTGAGCCAGAGCAAAATAGTAACAGCACTTGAATATAAGAAATGTGTATTTCCATATATTTCCATGTGTTTCTGTATATCTGAAAAATCAAATCCAAATGAGAAACAAGACCGAACTCCATATATCAACTACGAGATTCTTAATACCATTTAAAATATTTTAAATACATTGGCTGAAATCAGAATTGTCTGTAATGATCATTTGGAAGCTGATCATGGGCATAACAGATCACTGCATTTAACTCAGTAATTTCCATACCAGAAGGAACTTTTTAAAAGAAATGCATTTATGAAACCAATATTCATCTTTCAGAAGACACAAAATGTTTTTTAAAAGACTCAAAATTATTACTATCTTGCCACTTCTTGCTTGACCTGTTCTGCCACCCCCAACCACATTCCACTACTACAGTAAATTCAGATATTGATTTTTCAGTCATGTGATTTGACTATAGTTTAGCTCAAAGCCAACCCAAAAAATACAGTTGTATAGTTTCCTGTAATTCTAACACAGATTATAACACTGATATTGATATTACCAGTCCATGTGATGCACACGGGTTTTCTGCTGAAAAAAGTTTGTAAAATGAGCTGGTGTTCTTTTTAGTGTAGCAGTCGTTCCGGTTTTTTTCCATCTTTTCATTGATGTGCCGCAAGGAAAAGACACACATGGCAGATTTTAGAGAGCCGCTATCTTTGTTTACTTTGCTGAAGAGTGCAAGAAGAACTTTGTCATCTGAGAAAGCATCTGTAGTTTGTCTCTGCTGAGCCATGCTCTCAGCCAGCTCTTCTCCGGGAGTAGTGACGTAAGCAGAATGACAGTGATCATAGGCACCATCATCATCCTTGCAACCCAAGTCCATTTCAAAGTAGGAATAATAATGGGCATCATCTTTGCACAGGCGTGCAATCAGTGTGCGGTTATTGACGGGCTGTTTCTCTTGCTGGTTAAAAATAAAATAAACATAATTTTTGTCCTCAAAGACTGCCACAAATTGTTGTGTGCTTGATGAGTGATAAGCTGACTTAACAGCTGCTGAGTCTGTATACATTTCAAAAATGTCTTTCCCATCCCTGTCATAGAGCTGCCGAGTGCTGATTATTATTCCATTATCATTTGGTCCATTCCCTTTCCCAACAAAAAGCACTCGGTCGTTATTCAAGGAAGTGATCAATCCCACAGTTGATACATTCTCATCGTTGCTTGCTACAAAGGATTTTTCTCCACTACTGTCTACATAATACTTCTCTTTGCTAATGTCTTCTAGATCTCTGATGGCACAGATTCCCTTGAAAAGGCTTCCACACACCACAATTGTTTTATCCGCCTTGTTCAGCAACAGTAATTTG
Organism: Melopsittacus undulatus; assembly: GCF_012275295.1. Lineage (NCBI taxonomy): Eukaryota > Metazoa > Chordata > Aves > Psittaciformes > Psittaculidae > Melopsittacus > Melopsittacus undulatus. Next base: position 21,373,456 of record NC_047531.1, on the reverse strand, counting down.
TTATAATTGTCAGTCAGGACTGCTTCTTTACATTGATTTTCATCAATGGGAGGTGTGCACTTTTTGTTGTCCTTTCTTGGACCTGTTTCTACAAATCTTATTACTTCCAGGTTTTCTGTAAGCTGATACAGAGCATTTACCACTCCCAAGTAGATTATCCCAGTGTCATTGTCCACTGTTAGATGATTTAGCTCTGTAGCACTCTGAAAAAATTTAAGTTCCTCATTTCTGGATAAGGTGATGCAAAAACAGCTCCAAATGCTCAGTGTCCAGATCCATAAAGCCATTTCTATTAATACCTAAAAAGGGAAAGAAAATAAGAATGTGAAACATATATATATTAAAAAAAATACACAAAATTCAGCAACATGACTTTTTTTTCTTCTTTGCTTTCAGACACAAATATGCTTATGTGTGTGTGGACAACATGAAGATTATGGAAAACCTAAAACCCTGTTAATTGCCTAGCAATTTAATATGTTGGGGAAGGATTAAACAAAGTCATATGTCTAAATGACTATCATATAACCAATTAGATAATCAATCCTGTGCTAAAGCACAATGAGAATAGACAAACTGAAGCAACACAGAGTGCCAAGAAGTGGTGGTACTTCTCCAGGCAGCTTCATACTGTGTGAATTAGTTATTGCTGACATCTTAAAAACAAGTTGGGGAATCTCAGTGTTTCATGTGGCTCCCCCTTAACGGAGGGGGAAACTTTGCATAAAAATGCTTGAGAGATTTGATGTTGCAGGACTTTCCCCAGAAAGGAAAAAATTTTGACTCCAAGTAAGTCTGCATCTGGCTGCTGATTCTCCTTGAGAAGGTGTTACACAAATCCTTCATCAATGTAAAGCTGGAAGATGTTAGAGCCCCTAATATTTGCCTTTGGCCTCTGGTATACATTACAGCCCAACATTCCAATTCACTAGAGTACTGACACGTCCTAGTTTCAAATCTGCCTTAAGAACATCACCTAGAGCTTTATGGGATTAAGATTCTGTTACTGGGTTTGTTCTTTGCTTTTTCTCCCCAAGCAGATCACCTGGCTGCTTGAAATGAGACAAAACCTTCTGTAACTTGTAATAAGATCTAATTTTAACCTGAAAAGTTAAATGAGGAGGCTTCTTAAGCACAGAACATTTTGTCAGTGTTTTCTGCAAGTGTTTAGTTCTGAGAATTGAAAGAGAAGGTGGCATGTTTGAACACACCAATTTCAGGGGAAAAAGGATAAACACTGTTTGGAGGAAGTACTGAAAACCAAATATGATCCACAGTATTTTCATTTTCAAAGTTAACCACGTGACTCTGGAGTCTGATGAGGAAAGTACCTGTAAACTTAAAGGAAATCTCAAGATAAATCTGAAAATATCTGGAATTGTGAATAGAAAGGATAAAGAACACCCCAAAACCAAAAAATTAACCAACTGAAAAAAACAAGAGAAATATTTAACAAAGTAAGCTAACAGCAAAAGCCTTGTAGGAGGAGGAGAAGAGCATAGAATGCCAAAACAAGAGATAAAAAGGAACCATAGTCCTGTATCAGCTACAACCTCTGTTTTGGCAGCAGTAATAGACTCTGGTGGGATGTGAAAAGGGATTGCCTGAATAATCATTTATGCTGGATAACTAAGGTTAAACATCAACAACCAGGCTGCAAAACCATGAACAGGGAGAGAAGGATACTTGTGAGCAGAAGTCATCTGCCAGCTCCCGAAATGACCCCAGCATTGCCAGCAATGCAGAAAGACAACTCCTACCCTCTAATGTTGACTGCACTTTGCTCCTCTACAGAGAAAGTGTGTGTGCAACAGTGAGAACTCCATTTCTAAAAGCAGAGTGATTCTAACTTCTAAAACCCAAAAAACTTAGTAAATATAAGTCAATACAGTAACGAAGACAAAATAAAAGGCTAACTTCAACCTTGTTTTGCTAAAGCTCTTATCATGTACAAAACTAAGGAGGTAACTTTAAAACAAGGTCAGAGAAGAGAGAGTACATTACTGACAGCACAAGCCCAACTTTTTAATGATAGTTGACCTCATATGACAGTGACCAAGAAAAGACTAAGAATTATAACGCATTCTTCAGACACACGGACTCCAGCTCATGCCTTGCAACACAGTGAAGTGTTGGACCTCTCTACAACAACCTTAGACCTGCTCTAAGGAAGCCAGACGAATTCCGATATTTTCTGTCAGAAACACCCTTTTCTCCCTGCTCCCAAGGACCTCAATTTTCCCAACAAGCTTTGATCCCAGTTTACATCTCTGTGGCTAAATTGTATATCATAATGCATGTCACCTAGTTTCAAATAATTTCCCTTACAGTTATCTGCAATGAAATAAACAGCTTGACATACTACTGCAGTGCTGTTTCATAACAGTTTTACCATTCTCCTGTCTATTGCAGAGATTTACTTGGCCCTGTTTTTCCCACAAGGCAATTATTGTCAGATTATTATAACCTCTATTCTCAGTAAAGAAAAAAGACGTAAATAGCTTTACTTATAAAATATGCCTTGAATGAATGAAAAGTAATTTATTATACCTCAATTTCTGTATTCAGTTCACCCCCATGTCCATTTACATCAGTGGATTAGAAACATATTTTGTCCATTTGAGGCACCCAGGGCACAGAGACTGCACTCACAATACACCTGCCTTTGTCCCACAGGCAGAACAAAGAGTTGCTGGCTTATGCCAGAGCCAGAATGTAAGAAAAAGTACATTTTGCACCTCTAAAGCAGACTCTTAAAGGAGTAATTAATCCCTCTCTACAAAAATACGTAATGCTTCCTCCCTACTATTTTCTGCCTTGTTTACTTATCAAATTTATAACTTAAATTATTCGGAACCACAGACATTCGCCATTAATGCTGTCTTCCCTTCTTCCTTTTTTCCTCTTTTTTGTTGGCATTAACTCCCTTCCACCACAGTATCCTGCCAAACCCCATCAGATTATCTCAGACCTCCATGCAAGGTTAACAATTCTTCATTTTCCACATAACATATTAGTTTCATCACCCACCCCCCTTCCAAAGCAAACACTAAACAACATTTAAATATGCTATGGAAAAGATCCAGAATCAAATTCCCATCCACTTCTCAGACACTAGGCTTAAGGAAAGCAAAAGCAAACAAAATGGAATGAGGTGCATTACAACCACAGGTCATTCTCACCTGATCTTAACTGGAATGTAGCAGCTGGAGGAATCCTGTACTGACCAGCTGATGTGGTAGGAACAACAGGACTGCTATTAACACAGGTGTGCTACTAAGTTGGGTGTTATAGAAATGTATAAAGGAACAGTTTCCTGCTGGGAAAAACTTCTGTTTTAAATGTACAAGTCCTCAAAACAAAAGTGAAAATGAGAAAGAAGCCCAGGCTGGAGCATGAAATCCAAGATATTCAACACATGGATTTCAAATGACTTAATCACACACTTTAAAATACACATGGGTCTGTGTGGCTTACTCAGAGTCATGCCCTGGTCCTGAGAACCGACACACTCTCTGGCCTCAGTTTAAGTTTAGTTTTAAGCCCTTTCTCAGACTCAGGATAAAAGAAGACACAATTTGTTTTCTGTCTCTCAAATTCATCTTCATCCTGCCTCTATAATTAGAATTACATCAAGATTACCTGAATTGCAAAGTCATTTTCCCTTTTTCATCATTGCTTTCTTGATCCCTTCCACCATCTTAAAACATACTCCTGATTTCTTCTGATTCATATCTCCTTTCTCAAGTAACAAGTGATAGGACAAGAGGAAACGGCCTCAAGATGCACCAACAGAGCTTTAGACTGGCTATTAGGAAACATTTCTTCACCAAAAGGGTTTTCAAGCATTGGAACAGGCTGCCCAGGGAAGTGGTGGAGTCACCATGCCTGGAGGTATCTAAAAGATGTGTAGATATGCACTTAGGGACATGGTTTAGTGGTGGACTTGGCAGCCTTATTTTAACAGTTGGACTCAATCATCTTAAAGGTCTTTTCCAATCTAAAGGATTCTATGTTTCTATGATATACCTTACACACAGGTGGATGTGATTTTGAAGAGTATCCTAGAAGGAGTGCAGTAATAGTAAATATAGTCTTAAAGCATGAAAAACTTATAAAAATGTGCATGTTGGAATAGATGCGATTTAAAACAAGTGTTATTCCCAAAATGATGGACTAGAAAATCTTCAGTGAAGGAATAATCTTACCAGTTTAGCTCCAGTGGTGTTTTTGCAGACTTGTTCTTCACAAACCATATATATATACTGAGTTAAACTGTTACCTCATCTCATCCAGACAAAGTTTTGTTACTTGAAATTCTGGATCTAGATACAACACTTCTACCAAGAGAGGCAGATACTGATACACTTTAAGTGATGCAGAGAACTGTGGTTCTCCCTGCACACTTTGCCTTCCTCAGGGAGATGCCAAAAGATACAAAAGACCTTTAAGCTGGAAAAAAATGGTAAGAAAATTGAATCCCTGCAACTTAGAAAAGATAAAAATCCAAAGAATGCACCTAAATGGCACAGATATTTGTGGAAAGAGGAATGAAAGCATTTTCTACCTCATTTTGAGTAATTTTGCTGTTACTGATAGGTTTTTGCTCTTACTGATAGCTTCTGATAGGTTTCCCACAAGTCAGAAATAATTCAGCTTTCATTTTTAAGCTCAAAGGAATTCAGAACGGAAACCTTTTGGATTTCCAATCTTCTACTTCTGTGAGAACTGTAGGTAAACGTGAGCCCTTTCCTCCCCAGCTGCAGCTTTTTCCTAAAACCAATGAACAATTTAGCTTGCTGGTTCAAGAAAGAGATCACTTGGAAAAACACTCTGCAGGATTCAAACTAGTTTCCTAAGAGCATGGCTACATGCTGGAAATGCTTTGGAGAGAGAACAACTCTCTGCACATTATGCCATATGTCCAAAATTGGTTTAGTAGAACCACCAAGAGCAGTGATCATTGTGATGGGTGTCCATCCCTTTAGTTGTGATGGTTTGCTGTTAGCAGGTGGGATCTGCTGGCCAGTGAGCTGTGGGAGGTCACTTTGTGGAGACTAAAAGTCCAGTACCCATTCCTCTGGAAGCTGTAATAGCCTGTATTGCTCAGTCAGAAAAGAAGTAACTTTCCTTCCCTTTTGCTGCTCCTAGAAACACAATTTGTTAAGATATAGCGCATCTTTGTATGGTACAAACTATTCCATCTGGTCAAACGGCTGGAAAAGTGGCAAAAAAATGGGCAAATAATGATTTTATTCCAGATGTGGAAGACAAAAATTTTCTTGCTTTCACAAGGCATATTCTCAATTGTTCTTATTTCTCTATTTAATTGTCAATAATATAAAGTTTCTTTTTTAATATGTGTAATAGTAAAATTGATATGGATCTTCTTTTACAAGAACTGGTTGCAAATTAAGGAAATAATGACTGTTACTCCTGCAGTCCTTGTGCATTCTGCATGTGTTTTCTCCGCAGTCCCTGAATAAAACAAATAGAAGACATACGAAACCACAAATTCAGGTTACTGAAAACCAGAGTTTCCTATACCATGGTTTCATCCAGCAAGAGCCAGCTATGGTGGGTTGACTCTGGCTGGATGTCAGGTGCCCTCCAAAGCTGCCCTATCCCTGTCCTCCTCAGTGAGACAGGGGGAGAAAAGCACAAAGAAAAGCTTGTGGGTTGAGATAAGGACAGGGAGAGATCACACACCCTTTACTGTCATGGGCAAAACAGTCTCAGCATGGGAAATTAGTTTAGTTTATCACCAACCAAGTCAGTAGGGTAATGAGAAATAAAACCTGAATCTTAAAACACCTTTCCTTCATCCCTCCCTTCTTTCTCAGCTCACCTTTACTCCCTGTTTTCTCTACTTTCCCCCTTCCCCCAACAGCTACACAGATTCAATACACCAATACCATGGTTTCATTTGCCAAGAATGAGCTGCTCCAAAGAGGCGGAAATCTATCTCTCATGCCTGCAACATCAGCAGAGGCCAATGGTGGCTGGGAGACGAGCATGCACTGGAATGGTCCCCTGGGAAAGAGGCATGGGCAAGAAGATCCTTACATCACTCTGGAGACTCTCATCTTTCAGAAGATCTGAGGTATCAGCAGCAAAAAGAGCTCAGATAACTCACTCCCTGAGCGAGCCCATTAACTCAAGTAGACACTGAGGCTTCCCACCACCTGGCTAGCTGGGAGCCCAAGGGCAAAGGGGCACATTTAAAAGGATGAGGCAGTGTTGCAAGAGCAAGGCCACCCAAAGAGACTTTTAAGGACTTTACTTGACCTTTACTTACAAGGTCATCCCCATCAAGCTTCCCACAAAGGCAGATGCTGAGTTTTGAGAATCCATGTCACCAATCATTTACCAAAGATCACCAAACCTTGCTCAAGTCCCACAGTTACCAAGTAGGTAAGGAGAGGATTAAACAGGGGATCTCATTCAGCTATAATATCTCTGGCAACTATATTGAAACAGTACAAATGGGCCAGCAACCCAAACAGAAAAGTTTTCCTGTCCCACCTTGGAAAAGGTTTCTCCAGGCGTTGCAACTGAATTAACAGCTGAGGAGCTAAGCTGCTTTTCCTGGCAGGACCTGTATCCACCAGTGCCTCCATGCCAAGGACTCTCATGAACTTGGTGCAAAATGGCCAGGGTTGAGTCAAAAGTTGAAGAGAGGCAAGCAGCTAGTAAATTCAGAGTTGGCACTAATAATTGTGTCATTAGCTTCAAGCTAAATTAATAACGCTATTGGTAGGCTGAATCAAAACCTTTCATCTGTGCACATCTGATCCAGATCCAAATTCAGAAGCAGAGGGAGCAACATGAGTCTTAATTTTTCAACTAGGAGTCACTCAAAAGAGCATTAACAGGTAATGAGACTCACAAAATGCATACTTACATATTTTGTGATCGCATTCAAGAATTTCCAATAAAGTGATGTCTGTGCAACATCAGCAGGTAAACAAAAAAGGTACTTTGCAGATTTATATGCACTTAGAAGCAGAGCCATGCTACCCAAGCTGAACTGTAATGAATTCCTTGGTTTACTGCAGCCAGACCTGGCAGCGTTTTGATTTTGAAAATCTTTTACACCACAGGTCCTGCCTCAGTCCAAGGGTGAGGTTTTGCTGCTCTTAGGAAACAAGACAAAAATCCTCTGAAGTGAAAGTACCTGCAAGAATTCGCAGTGCCAAGTAGCTTAAAAACGTCAATAAAAATAGCTGCTGTGGAAAGATCTCATTCCACAGCATTAGCTACCAGCAATTACAGAGTATAAACCACTCTGAGCCACAGCTGCTTATGCCAGAAAGGTCTCTTCAAATCCTAATTTTTATCATTGTATTTTTTGTTACAAAGACAAACATTGATATTATCATTTCAAACAAGAGGGCTGCATCAGCCCCACTGATGCAGGGAGGAGCACAGACAAAGAAGAGAAATGCCACAGAAGCAGACCTGCATTCCTGCCTTCCTGGACCACACTTCCCATTCGGTTTGGGCTTCTACATTCATCCCTTCATCTTTTCTGCATTCCCTCAGTAGAAATGAAGCACCCATTTTAATAAGGCCTTGTTTTCTCAGTGTTACAAAGATGTAGTTATCTGCAAGAAAAAGCAGCTGAGTAACATGTTTAACAGCAAGCAGCTGACTCTGCAGGAATCTGAACCCACAGAACCTCCTCTTTGACCCACTTCATGGTTTTGTTAAACCATACAGTTTCCTAACTAACAAAAATCTGGGGTTTTATTTTTTTTCCAAGCTCATTGAGCACTAAGCACAGTGATTCCCTATGCAGCTTCCAGCTGCATCAGTCTGCTGTTGGCACAGGACCACAGGCGCCTCCAGACACTCCCAAAGTATTCTACAGATACTTTTGCATTACCTGACCCTATAAATGACCAAATCTAATTTGGGCTGAAGTGTAAACACCTGCTGTAAGGTCTCAGCTGCCCAAGCTTTGAGGGGGGATGGCTCCCTGCAGGAACCACCGTGCAAGGCAGCCACAGCAGATAGTGGGGGTGCCCCATGCAAGCCCTGGGTTATTCTACCCCTTTTCAACTCAGGAAAACTGGTTTGTTTTCTTTGAGCTGGGGGATCTGCAGAAAATGAGAATGATTCTGGAGCATGAGGAGGAAAACCCAAGGAGTTAGGATAGCTTTAATTCGCTGGCTTTCCCTGCACTGATAAGTATATTGCAGCACAAGGAAAAAAATGCATTTATACTGATAGTAAAAGGACTCTGTGTCACCAGCTCCAAGCTACAACAATGAATCGCTTGTTTTCAGTGCTAAGGTCATCTTCAAGGACTGGTTTGGGACTTCCCCTGGAAGAAATAAGAAAGGAGGCGGAATTTTTTTCCAGTGTGGGGGAATCTGAGCATAACCATGTGGAAACAAACGCAAACTATTCTGGCTCTTTCCTTGCCAGAACCAGTTCTCCCTTGTAATTAACCATTAATCACAAACACAAAAAATGATCAAATCAAAAGGACATTTGGAACATGTGTGAAGCTTTACTTTCCCTACCACTTGCACAAGTGGGACTTGAGAGGTCTCAGGCAGGTGATCCATCCCACCCTCAGAACAAAAGCACCAAACCATGCTCTGGATGTCCAACACAGCCACAGCCTTTTGCAGCAGTCCCAGCCCACTCCAGCAGCAGCTCCAACCTTCATGTACCCCTTGCTGAGCTGAGTGCCGTGAGAGGAGATCTGGAAACAGCCCGGGATTTCCTTGCTGTGATACAGCTGTACAGGACAGCACACAGACCTTGAAAGCTAAGCAGCACTTCAGCACGAGGCAGAGCTAGAAATTTTTCCCTCCTGTTACATTATAATATTATAGGGCTTAATAGAAGAATCATGTATAAGCTGCAATGATAACACTGTATGAAATCTATGCCATAAACCAGTGGGATAAATCAATTTTGAAACATAAATCAATGAAATGCAAATATGGCAAGTATTCAGAAAGCTCTGACAACAACATCCTTTCCCTCTAAGTCTACCTCTCACTTGGTAGTGTTTGCTCTGTGATTCCCTACCTCATCATCATTCTTTCTGCGTATTCTTCCATTTCTCCTGATTTTGTTTTCCCATTTGGGCTTAATAGATTCCTGTGTTCATTTTAATGTGGATATCTGGCTGTGCCAGTGATCTATCCAGAACTTCTGAGAAGTGAGAGAGAAGCTCTATGAAAATCGGAAGATGTCAGTCACACTAAGTGGAATATTATGATATCTTTTGTGCTTAGGCAGCTGATAATGCAAGCCACAAAGAGAGAAAGGCAGAAGAGGATGGGGAAAATTCTTGAAATGGAAAACTTATTGAATGTTGGGAGCCAAGAAACACATAGCTGAGGAATGGAGAATTTTCCTGGCTTCTGCTGCTGGAGGTAAATTGCAGGGTTTTGTCTGGTTCATCTTTCTTGAAATCCTTTAAATGTTAGTTTGGACCATTTGAACATCCATGGTGGTGGTGCTCATTTTGACTGTTCTGAGATTCAAGCGTGTGGGTTTATTTTTTTCTCTGTGCCCTTCAAATTAATGTTCATGAGTTTTAAAAAGCCCTTTTATTTTTTCTCCCTTACGCATCTTTTCACATCTTCTTACAGCTCCTCTCCCCCCAACTTCTTTTCTTTTTTGCTCAGGCACAGCCTCCAAGTTTCTTCTCCTGAGGCTCCTGCTACTACAGCTTGAATACTCTCATGGAGAGTCTCTGATGACAAAGCAGAATGTAGAATGGAAAAGGGAAAAAAAAAAGAGAGCAAGAACCTCAGGTGATTTGTCAGACCTCTGTGGGGAGCTCAGACATGCTCACTGCCTCACTGACTTCCTACCTCTCTTCAAACCTTATCTAGAAACACCTTTTGTTACTTGACTGCTTTTTCCTCTCCTTTTGTTTCCTCCTGCTTTTTCAGAGGAAAGAAAAATACAGCAAGACATACTTAACTTCATGGCATCTGCTGATTTGACATACTCAGTGTTCACTCCAGCTTGGGGAGGAGGAGAGAAGGCATGTGCAGAAGAGATGGTACTGGGTGAACTGGTGTCCTGCCACAGAAAGCCAAGAAGAGAAAGCAGTATATGGTACAGGTGAAACAGCACAGAAGAAACAACCAACTGGGGTGGCTGTTTCTGCTCACAGACAGATAACTCCTGCAGCTGAGAAGGGAGAGGGAAGAAGATGGGGAGACGCATGACGAGAGGGTAGATAGAGCCTGGAAAAGCAGAAGAGAGGTGGAGCAAGAAAGGGCATGTGGTAAATATTTGGAGTGGTTTTTAAGGTGATGGGGAGATAAGTGAAACAGAATCCCCAAGAAAGAGGCCTTGCAGGAAACTGAACCTGCTAAAATAAATACCATAGGTAGTGTAAAGGGTTAAGCACCACAGATGCAAACAAATATAGAACAGGCTGTGTGTTACCAAGTCACATTTGATTGCACTTATTCATTTATCCATTATGGCTTTTGGCTGCCGCAGGCGAGAAAAGACAAAGCAGAATTGCAGCATTTTGACTTGTGTTTACCTTTTCCTGTTTGGTTGGGGTTTTTGTTTTTCATTCTTTCAAATAAATACATGAGGCTCATCTAAATGAATGGAGTGTCCCTGGCTCTAACAGAGCAGCGCCAGCTAGCACTGATTCAATCTGCCCAGACAGACACTGCGCACTCCTGTGTTTCTATTCATTGTATTCCACAATAAATTTATATAATCAGTTAACCAGTAATTGGCACAAACCTGACAGCAACACCTACCTGTGCCTGTCTATTTAAGGGTTGTCAGCAAAAGCATTATAAAATCCCCTTTTAATGGATGCATAACACAGTCATAAAATGTGTTTTCCTAGCTTCAAAACTGCCCAACTCTATTTAATCTCCAGGAGCACTTTATTTCAAAAAAGGAGCATGTGTGATGAAAATATTTCACTGGCTATTTCACACCAGTCCCTCCAAAACAGAGCTCCTTCATTTACAAGTACGCAGCCATGCTGAACAAAATACTACCACCTCTACAGACCGTCTCTAATGCACATGGGACAGATGTGAGTAAAACCAGACGATGCATAGGTGGGCTCAGGACCTACTCCAACGGAACCTGTCAACCAGACCAGGAGCTCTTCATGGCCTGTGTTGAGAGCTCTGACAGGATTTAGGTGATTCATAAACTTGCAGAGACAGTTAGAATGGTTTGGGCTGGAAGGGACCTTAAAGATCAACCAGTTCCAACTCCCCTGCCATGGGCAGGGACACCTTTTGCTACACCAGGTTGCTCAAAGCCCCATCCAACCTGGCCTTGAACACTGACAGGTTTGGGGCAGCCATGGCTTCTCTGGGAAACCTGTGCCAGGGCCACACCACCCTCACAGGGAAGAATTTCTTTCTTATGTCCAATCTAATCCTAACCTCTTTCAGTTCAAAACTGTTGTTCCTTGTCCTGTCATTACAAGCCCTGCTGAAAAGTGTCTCTCTATCTTTCTTGTTAGTCCCCTCTAAGTACTGGATAGGGATCCCCTATGCTGGGTGCAATTTTTACTTGGAAATGCTGCTGTCCAGTATGTGCACATACATATATGATCTCTTCATCTCTGCCCTGAAGAAAACCACAGGCCTAAGTCCCAGAATTTGTCCCTAGAATTACTGGTTCAAGATTTACAATTTTCTTCTGTCTCCTCAAAGGCTTTCAAGAACCACAAGTTGTGCTCCTAAAGATCAGAGTATGCAATTTGAGATGCATGGAAGGAAATAGCTACAGACAAGCAGACCTGCCCTTCCACTCCTATCAGTAACAACCCACATTTTGAGCTATTTATTTATCTGGCTGCTGATTTTGCAACCAAACTATTCTCAAATAGTATTTTAAGCTAAAACAACTGCAGACTCAGAAATGTATCTTTAAAGAAAAAAAAGGACACACACACACAAGCACAACTGTTTGCACTGTAAATAGAGCATCTGGTTTCAGTTTCCTAACACTAAGAGTTGACTCTTCCTACAAGTTGGTAACTCTAAACACTCTCTGTCCTTGATTGATGAGCTGGGTTAACCATGCTCAAATAAAGGAGTGGTATTTGTCATGCTTTTGGCAGCACAGTGTGTCTTTAACCTGTTGCTTAAATAAGTGCTGCCAAGGCATCCCTATGAAAAAGCACACCACAAAAGAGGCAAACCCACGAGTAAAGTCATGCAAACTCTTACTACTTTCTTACCAGAGAGGCTGCAGGACAAGCTGGGCACAATGTTTACTTCACACACAGTCCTGCTCATGGCAACCCCATTTCCTGGCCCCATTTCTTTTTGATGTTTGAATAAACACGAAAGTGTGCCCTGTGCAATGGCCAATGTCAACAAATGGAAAAGACGTCTCCACCAACTCTACTGGCTTCCCACAGACCTGACATAAAATTCCAGGTCTGGTCCTAGTGAGGCCACTCCTCAGTGTTGCAGCCTCTGCTGTTGCAGAGCACGGCAGAATTCTGGTTGTAACAAAACGGGTTTCTTCCGTGTGTTTGTAGTAGGGCAGAGAGCGCACTGCAAGGCTGCTTGGCAGCTGTTGGGAACATTTTTCTCACTGGTAAGAGCATTTGGACACATGAGTTAGTAGAGCCAATAAGGGCCAGCTATATTATACGAGGTGAATAGAGAGCAGTGTAAATCCTTCTCCTTGCATGACCAGTTTCATCCCACAATCCTAATTATTCAAGCAGCCTCCAAAGGCTTCTGTTGGGCAGCCTTCTTCACGCATCTTCTGAGCTCTTAAGCTAAATGTTTTTTTTTTATGGCAGCCACTGATGTGGTTAAAAGGTCTAATCCAAGTACATTTTACAATGCTCGCTTTGTATGCGGAGTACTTGGGTATATATATTTCAAATTTGAATTTACAGAGGCCATTCAATGTATTTAGAAATTCTGTCCACTAGATAAACTCTAAATTCAAACCTGAACACTTTCTACAGGAGAATATACATCTAGGAAAGTCTTCGAACACGATCACCATGCATAAGCACTTTTAACTGTTTGAAAGCAAATAAGCCGAAAATTTATAGGGGTACATTAAGACATAACATTTATAGTGCTGATGTGTATGGATAATAGGAAATATGCCACAAAGCATGATGTCATTGAAAACAGAATGTGCATTCCCCTGCAAACAACTGAAGGACACTCAGAAGTATAGTATTTTATATATGTATATTCTGAAGCATTCATTTGGATAGCCTTACATCCAAGTAACCAGAATGCACAGCTTAGTTGTTTCAGGAGCACTTCTGATTCTACATGTGGTATGTAAAAGAAAGAACAAATTACTACTGCAACAGCCAAAGGCTGCAAGTTTTTCTTCAGGCTGCATATTTCATGAGAGAAGACCTTCTATAGACTCAAGTAAAAAGGAACATTTTTATGGGCTAGTTTACCCCGTAAAATATTCTCCCTAATCCTTGTGAAAATATATTTCATGACAATTCTTCTGCCTGAAAGCATTTTTGCAGACAACTCTGAACATTTCTATCACATTTTATTAGCTTTGAGCTGATCTAATTTCACTAATTTTCATCAGGTTTATTAGGATCTGTCTAGATACCAGGTTTGTAAAGTTGATCCAGTTTTATATAAAACCCTCAAACTGGTACATTTTCATTTCCCAAGCACACATCTATCTTCATCTGCATCTTGTAAAGTACTAAGTGCCTTCTTGGCTCTTAATTAACTAGAAGCAATGACCTATGCATCAGGTAGTAATAGCACCCAATTAGTGGAAATGTATAATGCTTGTAAAGTCTTATCAGACACATCATAGTAGAGAGATATTTGCCCATTCATGCTTCATAACCTGTGTGTGATATATCAGCAATCTGTAGCCATGACAGAATACTAGCACAAGACTAACAATTCCTACCCCTTGGCCTCATCTTTCCAATGTGAATTTCTAAAGACATTCAGACGGTAATATATTGTGCATTTATGACTGCCATCAGAATGTTGTATCTCCAAGCTTTAAATATTCCTACCATCGAGCTTATTACAGTAGGATAACCATGGAGGTTTGTTAAACATGCAAGGCTAGAACCTGTGGGGCAAAAGAAGGCTTTGAAGTGTTGGAAACTCCTCTGTGGAAGAGTTCGCCCTTCCAAAACAAAGCTGGAAATCAGTCCCAGAGGCCAGAAATCTAATTTCAACATCTGGAAATCACATTATGACTGAGTCCTCAACAAGAGACAAATTTCCAATAGCTTTTTGCTGCAGGTGTACAGAGTCTATGGAGTCACATCAGAGGAAGCTTCACTCTGAGACTAAATGACTTCTATACCCTACAATGCTTTGCAAATGCAAAAATTCGTTAATACAACCTACCGTCAAATAACTATACACCATCTCCCACAGAAAACAGCAGGAGTTGCAAATGTGTATCTGAGCACACACTTCTCTCACTAGCTTTCTATAGGACTTGAACGGTGATATAACAGAAAGCCAGTAGGACACTCAAACTTGTTATTTTCCGTTTGTTTGATGGGGGAAAAGCAAGCATGAATTTTAACTGACAGATATCAAAAAATTAATTACTAAAATACTGAGATAGGAAGATGACTGAGATGATGAAGATCATTCTTCAAGTATCTCTGAAATCTGTGACTGCTTGCTCTGAGAATTCAAATAACAGCATCTTGAACTCTGGACTAGTTCTGTATCAGCATTTGTAGAAAGCTGAAGTTCATTCAGGCTGACTACACTGCAATTTGATATAGGTAACATGACTGGCAAGTGAACTCCTGATATTGATTCAAAGAAAGATGGCACAGAAAAGAGATGGTGCCAAAAGATCAAACCATGCTGGACAAAGGTCTCAAGCGAGAAGGCTACTTCACCAGGAAGCTGAGCAAGTAGAGGATGCTTCAGTCTCCAGGCTGCAACACTGGAACACAGTCTTTTTATTCGTTTGCAAAGGATGTGTGGCACATGGATGAAAAACATTACAAAAATAAGAACTTATCTCATGGCTAGATTCAAAAAACCAAAATACGCACCCAGACAGCGCCAGTAGATTGCTAAAATTAGCCATGGTATTAAACTTTCCTTAAAGTGTTGGGTAAACATCTTCAGGCAGAAAATTCATAGGCATTTCAGACAGAAATGTGTTTCTCCACATACTTTTCAAACCGGAGTGCCTGTGAAGGACAGTCACTGCCCTTTGGCTGGTCCCTGCCCACAGTAACTAAGGGAGGGTCTGAAGTCCATCACCTCCAGCTCTGCTACCTCGTGGGGAGGAAAATGGAGCCAGGACTCTGCTGCTCGCTCTGGCCTCCATCTCTGCCACCACATTAGCTTCACAGTAACATGGTGGCCAGGATTCCCATGCAGGCAAAACAAGGAGTTTTAACAACGCACTGTTGATTTCAGGCCTAACCATACACAATCATTAAAAAGTGGTAAGCAAGAGTACTTACTGCTTCCATGCATTTAGAAAGAACCATGGTTGTACAGCAGGGAAACCATCATGCAGATTAGTCCACATTGCCCACTATATGCCCAGTCAGCCTATTCTCCCTGCTAACTTGAAGTCTGAAAGTACCCTCTGTTACCAAAATGCCAGCAAATTCTCATACACTCTCACCCACTGATTTTAGTGAAAGTATAAACTGCCTTTAGAGAAAAAAGACTTTTTTAGTCCCAGCACTCATAGATTTGCACTGCTTTTCCTATAGTGTGATATCTAGCAGGTTGCAAAAGTACACAGTTAAATGAGCATGCTTGTTTAGGTTTCAGCTTTGTCTATACTTATTTGTCGCATTTGCTTTTTAAATGAGGTTATGAAATAAGGCACTTAAATACTTTTAAGTCAATACTTAAAATTTAGATTTGTTTAGTCTGAGTATAAATATTTATTTAGACATAGTTAGGCTTATGTCAAATAAGAGTATTCAGCAAAAGTGATATAATCGTTCAGTAACGTTAAACTAACTTGGGAATTCAGGTGAGCCTTTGAAAAGTAAAAGCATTAATAGGGCACAGAGATTTGCAGAAAAGAATGGAACAAGAATGTGGTGAGATGAAGTAATTTACTTTTCAACTCTCTTGAAAAACTGGCCAACCTCTGGACCCTCCCCCCTCGTACAGCCACCCAGAGGACACAGCTATAGGGAAACTGCCTGCAATGTGGAATGGGGATAAGAATGGCTTGTGTTGGGTGTATTTGTTATTGCATTAAGTAATTGATCCCTGATGCTAATGAGAGTAACCCTGATGGGATTCAAATACCCCAGACATTAATGAAGTCTCTCTTACTTTCTGGCAGTGGATTTAAACTGTCTTTGCACCCACTGCACTATGCCTTCAGCAAGAGAGGCGGTGGTTTAATATTAAAGCCCTGCAAGTGTTCAAACTGAGGAGGTTATAATTCAAGGAGCAAAGCAAGGTCACCTTGCTCATGTCACCAGTATGTGAAGCCTGCTCACTGCCACAGGAAGAGCCAGGGGAGGGGATGGGTTCCTGCCTCCATACACAAAAGACAACACCACAAGACATCTACACCACTGATTTCAGAGGTCACTGCTTGATCTGAGTACATCTGGAAAAAATGCACCAGCTCCATTAGGTGATTAAACAAACATCTCCCCCCTCAAAAATAGCTCTGCTCAGCAGGACCACTGTTTGCTTATTTGAAAAAGCTCCTCAGCTTGTAATGTCTTTCTCATATCCTTCCAGTCTAGGAAGTCTAAGAACCGCTGACAAAGCAGTCTCCATACTTTGTGTTAAACGGCCGATTTCACTGTACCAGGGACATGAAACACCAGAGTCTCAACCAAAGAGCCACATCCCCAGTCCCTCCCACACAGCAAGCACAGTTAATAGAGCTTGATGAAGTGCACTGAGTATTGTAATGATGACATATATATAACATTTTATTAAGGTTTGTATTAGCCTTTAAGCAGCAGTGTGACAGGGAAATAAAAAAATCCACTAGGAAGAGCCAACCTTTATCTAGAAGAGACAGTGGTCCTTATCCCCTCCAGCACTGTGTCAGGACGGGATGGCCATAAACCTGTGGCAGATGCTTATGGAGAAACTTCTTAATTTCTAGCACAAACCAGGCTTTTATGTGTTCTGGAGTACTGTAACAATACTCATATACAACTCCCACAGTTGTCTAGGTAGCCTGACAAGGATCAGCACTTTTATTAATAACACTTCGTTTAAACTTACTGGAACTTCTATTTGATTTATGAAGTGTTTTTCAAACTTCAGAGTGATTTACAGAAAATCACTATGATCTGCTCATAGGACTT
Source organism: Melopsittacus undulatus (assembly GCF_012275295.1). Taxonomy (NCBI): domain Eukaryota; kingdom Metazoa; phylum Chordata; class Aves; order Psittaciformes; family Psittaculidae; genus Melopsittacus; species Melopsittacus undulatus. The sequence goes on along the minus strand of NC_047531.1, from coordinate 21,356,172 downwards.
GCTTCACTCAGCCCTGAATGAGTCGGGTGACACAGTACCTATTGTCCTACCACCCCCAACCCTGCCCACCATCTTTTGACATATGACCTTGTCCAATTAAATAAACAGAGCAATTTAGATAAGGCAGAAGGTAATTATTAGGGCTGGATGGTGGCCAGCTCACTGAAGCACAAGTACCATTCTTTGGAAAAAGCTTGATGCTGTTTAGCAAAGTTTAATGACTGGAAGCTTTCAAGAGCTTTGCGTTGTACTGCATCCAGCGATGAAGCATCCAAGTGTATGGGGCTCACTTTAAACCACAGTGGGTGACAGTGGTGAGGTCTTGGGCAAGACCACTTCTTTCAAAAAGATGTTTGGAAATAAATGGCTTTCTAGCACATTCCTTCCACCTACATTCCACCTACATCTTAACTGGACCCTATTTATCCTAGAATAGGTAAATATGGAATCAGTTGCCACTTTCACATCATCTTGTTTCCTTTCATTCTGGGGAATTGCCAAATCCCATTTCTTATGGAAGGATTTGGTTTTCACTGTCCCTGACTTATTTGCCAGGGTTTTGGGTGGTTTTTTTTTTTCAATAGAAGGCAGAGAAAGAATAAAGAGGATGACAACGCAATCATAGTGAGAGCTAACGCAGAAATAAGACATTTCCTTTCTCTGTATTTAAACTCATCTTTTTTCCATATAAACATGAGATTTACCACATGGTCATTTCCCGCTAAGGTTCTCAAGTGAGCCTGTGCCAGTACTCCCCCATCCCACCCACCCAAAGGACTTCATTACGAAAAATCCCTGACCTCTTCCAGAGAGAACAGGATGCAGCAAGAATGAATGAAATATTTGTAAGGGCCTCATCCCCTCTGAGTGTCCTTTCAAGTCTCAGCCACCAGTTGGCCCTACACTGAGCTTTTTGTTCCTGGCATGTCTGAAGGAGGTCATAGTATCATAGGTCTGAGTATTAGTTTAGCCTACTCTGGCAAGTCATTCTTCAAGTGTTTTTAGCCCACCTAATTGCATTGAAACTTTTATATTCAACCTGCTGGAGTTAAAACCCCCTTCTAATGTTGTTAATTTGGGCAGGACACCAGATTTAGAGAATTGTGGAATGGTTTGGGTTGGAAGGAACCTTCAAAGATCACCTAATCTAGTCCAGCTCCCTGCCATAAGCAGGGGTATTGTTCACTAGATCAAGTTGCTCAAACCCCATCCAATCTGACTTAGCACGCTTCCAGGGATGGGGCATCCACTTTTCTGGGCAACCTGTTCCAGTGCCTCATCACTCTAACAGAAAAAGAATTTCTTCATTTGCCCAGTCTAAACATAACATCTTTAACCAGTGCCCCCTGTCCTGCCACTACAGGCCCTAACAAAAGTCTTTCTCCATCTTTTTTATAATCCCCCTTTATATACTGAAAAGCCACACTAAGGTCTCCCCAGAGCCTTCTCCAGGCTGAACAACACCAACTCCCAGCTCTTCTTAGGAGAGGTGTTCCAGTCCTCTGACCATTTTTGTGGCCTTCCTCTGGACCTGCTCTAACAGGTCCATATACTTCTACACTGGGAGCCCCAGAGCTGGACACAGGACACCAGGTGGGCTACGTTTTGAATGATGCTTCCTCTTTTCTGGTAGCCTCCTCAAGCCACTTTTCATTCCTGTTCCTGGCAGTTCAAAAAACCACCCACTGACCTTATGATTCCAGCCTCCCAGTTGCGTCCAAAGGTTGAACCCTCCCTGCCCCTTCTCACAACCTTCCTCCTTATACACTGAACACAAATATATAAGGTGTTTAATTTTTGTACTCCTGCTGAGGACAGAGGAAGGAAGCAAGACAAAGGAAAGATGGAAGCTGCTGCAAGCACACCATGCCTGTCCTGCAGCCCTGGCTTCTGCCAGGTTCTGGCCTTTGTTCTGGCCCTGTGCTACACAGCTTCAGACAATCACGATTTCTATATTGTGGTAAGACCCAGAGACTCCAGTGGGATTCAAACACAGAAAACAGCCCAGTGCAAGGTGTGCAGCCTAACCCAGCTTGCTCATGACTGACAAGCAACCACCACATGCCTCACCCCTGCTGAAATGCTCCTTGGTACTAGATTTCCCCAGACACATGTTCTGTTTACATGTCACCTAATGACACCCCAGTATGAACAAAGAGCTCCCTCAAGAAGGTGGAGAAAAAGAAGTCCAGTTCTGACTCTCCAAATCATTTTGGTAAACTTCTTTCCTTCCCCTTCAGGTATGGTTTGAAGTAATTACAGAGACGCTTCCTGTTCAAATAAGCAGCTCTTTCCTGTCCATTGTCACACCTCAAGGAGAATGCTATTTAGGCAATGTAGGTACTATTAAGATTTGAGATTCCGTCCAATTAAACACCGATACAGGAGGAAAATTATCCTTTTAACAGATTACTAACAGCACACTGGTTTCTGTTGTCCACATGGGATCTTGAAAATTGACTGGTTGCATGGAGCTCAACATTTTATACTACTTCAGTGCAGAAATGGAGCAGAATTAGGAAACAATTATTGATAAGTATGCAACTGTGGCACCATAAAAGCCCCATAGGTATGACCAATCTGAGGAGAAAGAAATGTAAAAAACCAGCTTTCACATTTTTCCTTTTTTTAACTTGTTTGCACAGTTGGAAATTCATTCCCTGCTGTTTCATATTTCCTATACTGATTAAAAGTGTTACCTACTGCATTATTCTCTTCAAGGCCTGGATTTGCTAGGTGAATGCATCATTAGGAACAACAGGGTCTGAGGTTGGGAAACGGGGCTGAACTGAAGAATTCTTTCACTAAATGAGCTGCAAAATGTATTTTTCCAATAGCTTTCATACACGACAGAAATTGCTTTTCCACATCAAAGTCAAGATACATTCAAATAATGAGTTAGGCAAGAACCTCAAGGATAAGACATTTACATTTCTTAGGAACAAATGGACTTCTAACAAACAACACAGGGCATTAATCCTGGTCAGCACCAAAACCAGGTTTTCTGGGAAAGCTTCTGAAGATATTTTTGCTCTCTTTTCTCTGTACAGCCCTCAGGAGCCGGCAGAATCAAGTACTGCATGCCTCAAGAGAGCTATACATCTCAGCAGAGGGAAGGAATCAGAAGCTCCTTTGAGCTAAATGTCTCACTTTCTCATCTAGGAGAAACTTTTCTATAAAGCAACAATAGTCTTACCATTATTTTATTAATTATGCTTTAGAGGTGAAAGAAACAAGCTGGTTCTCTACTAGTTTTTTTCTGCCTGATAGAGGTAAGCAGTAAATAACCGTTCCATTAGCTTGCTTAGAAAAGTAAACAATCTAATTTTAGTCTGAATGGCAGAAGAAGATAAATACATTGTATTTGATTAATGCTGATGCTAGAAGTTGTAGTAGGAAGTCAGCAGTTCTTAAAACTTTGTTCATGTTCAGATTCCATGAGTTTCCAAATCATTTTATCCTGTTTACATTATGCATTTTGTCAGAGAGGTGACCTACATAACCTCCATACTTTTCTTCTAGAGTTACAGTTAAAAAATAGGGCTTGGGTACAACATTTCTTGACTTATGGCATCCCTGCCAACTGCATTTGGAGTTCAGGGGCTGCTTAGAACCACATCAACACCAGTAAGTACTTTTTTTTAACACTGTTTAAAATGTCTTATCTCGATGAAATCTTGGAAATGAAATTCTTGCAAAATGCACAAATAAGCTTTTTTTCAGTCCTATTTTAAAAATTTGAACTTTAAACACAAACCCCATAATAACCCATGAACTTTGTTTTTCTTCAATTGGTCTTAAAGAGTGCTGGACTCTTTGGCCGGCATTTACAGGAATGTTTCAACACCTCTTCATCTGCTGAAATTCTGCTCTCTATGAATAGTTTAAAATATGTGGCATCACTTATAATTTTACTGCTTCTTTCAAAAAGGCATTTATGAGTTTATTTAATTAACTGGTCTTGGAGGGAAATTGGACAATTTATTCCATGTGAACAGTTACATGTTGAAATATACCATTCTTAGCCCTATAATGTCAAAAAATGGAAGTAGCTTTCCTAAAGTTTGTCATACCAGAGTGCACTTCTGATAACTTTTGGCTATGTATACTATTAATTTCCTACTTTTTTCCCCACAAAATCCCCCAAATTCTGGATTCTATAGAAGCTGAACTACCTTTACCCTGCCAGCACTCAGCAGTTGCACTCTTTTTCTCCTGCTCAAGCCTGTCTGGGAACCTCAGACTAAACATTATTATACTTAATTCCAGTAAAAACTGAATCCAGATTTCAAGCACTTAAACACGGCAATGGGGATCTCTGCACTTAGATGCAGAGATCTTCTATATTCAGGAAGAAATGCACACCCTTGGCTGGAGGGAGTGGAGGATGGAAGCACGTGGATAACTCTGTAGTGTTTGTACAGTAGCTCTGTTGGGAAATGTCAGTTCAGGCTATTGAGAGCACCCACACCCATCTCTGATGCTTTGCTACCAGATGTCTTTGCCTGAAGCAGGGCTCCCTGATACAGTGCTTACAAGAAATGCTTCTACATTTATAGGAATAGACTGAGGGAAACCTGACTTTAAAGGCACGGAGTTGCCTGTGTGATCTGGGCTCCTGGCACAGGACCAGCTTGAGCATTTTACCCACTGATGAATGCAATGATGAATTCCCATTTTCAGAGTGGTAATCTGAGCTCCTTTCAGTTTAACTTGAGTACTGACCTCTATGCATCCACAAATAGGACTGGGAAAACCCCTAGAATGAAAGGTTTCAAATACATTTTTCTCCCAAGAATTCCTTGCCAACTATTTTTAACATTCCTGCTCTGCATCCTGCTTGTTCACATATTTTGCTCTCATGGACTTAGCAGTAACTGGAAGTGGAGGCACCTTCCTCAAGGCTGCTGATCATGCTTGAACTAGTCACTGCTCTGAGCATTATGAGCCTGTGCTCTTCTGGTGGTGTAGCCTTATGGCTGGTGGGCCAGAAAACCCACAAACATCCCCCGCTTACCTCCGCCATGTACTGGGATATGCAATACTTCAATGATGTAAAACAAGACTTCAATCTCATATTTCCCCTGTCAGAACACAGCCTAGAGTCCCTAATTCTTGTCTGAGAAGGCAACACACTTTTATCCAGTTTCCATTATTTCCCGCTGCTGCAGAGAACCCATTCTCTCCCAGCCACTGCCGTGAAATATTCATCTATAAAATAGCTCTTGCTTGAATGTTTTCTTTTTCTCCTGAAGAAAGATTTAGGAACAGCAGGGATACTCTTAAAATCTGCATCATAATCTTTATGACATGTTTTATCATCAAGCATCTTTAAGCTTTTACCATGGCTCCCATAGTAGTCTTCAGTGAAAATGGGGAGAGCTAAGATGCAAGAGACTAGTATTAGAATTCTGTGGAACAAAAAAAAGAGGGTTTACAGTCTGCTAAGGGAAATTTCAGCAGTAAGCTATGAAAATGCTGGATGCTAGTGCTGTACATCAGCAAACAATATCCAGAGACCCACAATTTACATAGGAAATGCTTTTAATAGGCACGGTTTCCCCGGCTCTCAGCCACCAACTCAGCCTCCCCTTGTAGCTCCCAAATAAGTCTGCAAGTCCACAGATCATCAGAGCTCTCAGGGATAACGGCAGCAAAGCCTGGCGCCTGCACTGTGCATTTTTTGGAGTGTTGCCATGGTGATCACCAGCACGCTCATCCCCTGAGAGCTGAGCTCAAAACTCATAGGGAACCAAAGCAGGACAAAGAAATGACACCCAAGCAAAAGCAACAGGGAAATTGTATGTAATAAGCATACATACACACTTTCCTACAGAAACTCTCAGAAAATAGTTATTTTTAGAACTGAGTCATCTGTAGTAAAGAAGCGCAGTCTTCATAGTCCCAACTCTAAACCAGGTTTGTCTATGGAATAAACCCAAGTACCTGTAACCCCAACTCAGCTCGTGGATCACTATTTGGCAGAGGGTAAATTCTCAGCCTCTGTAATATGAAAATCCACATTTGTGCCATAAGGACAGAGAATAAGGGATAAATAAGCAGATAAAAAGAGAGATGCCTTTAATAATATAACACTGTAGAGCAGCAACAGATCACTAGATAGCTAAAATCTGATATTTACTTTTTAGAACATTACATTTCATTATTCCATGAAAACAGTTAATACAACAATTCTTAACTATCTGAGCAATTTAAATTTTCACCAAATACTTTACATCATCTGTTGGTCCTTATGGCAGTTATACTCTTACTGCATTCTCAACAAAAGGGAATCGCATTTGTGTGAACACTAAAACAACTCTGTTGAATAGTGTGCAATCTTGATGTAGAGTTGATAAACCTTTTGTATGGTGCTTTCACTCCCGCCCTACAAAAGTGCTGTGTTATCATGGTCATTCAGAAATAAACCAGCAAAAAGAGACACCAAAATTGAAAATCTGGGGCATGTCAGATATGCCACAGTCCAGAAATAATACTAAATGAGAGTCAATCAATGTTTTGCCATTAGGCAGCATGTTTCAGTCAGAGCTTATTATCAAACAATGCCAGGCCCTTTTGCGCCTAAAAGCTCTGAGCTCACTTAGCTCCACACAGCTTGATGCTCAGCTACTTGTGCATGGTAGTTTCTTTTCCTAAAATAAATTATATTCTCTATGTTCCTACCTTAGCTTCTTATTACTGTTACAACAGACTTTGTTAGTCCTCTCCATGTCATCATCTATTAGACCCTCACATAAAAACATCATTGTGTTATGGAAAGCTGCCTCCTCCCAGATGAGCAGAGCTTTTCAGTCAGATCTGCTTTAACTTCCATCAAAGCTTTCAGGTTTGGTACAGCAAAAATCACTTCAGAGTCTTGCTCTGTCCCTGCCCACAAAATTTGATGTGGCCTGTCACTTATGACCATGGGCAGCACTTTACTTGCTGCCTCTGGACTAGTGCCTGATGCTCATCAGTGTGGAAGATCACCTGCTGACAAGAAGCTCACAGAGCTTTGGTTTCTTCAGCATATTCATGGTTGCACAGTCCCATTGACTATGGACATAGACAGGGTTGTGTACAGTATATTGGCTGAGTATCTATTTGCATGATGCACAAGAGTTTACTCAGTACCTGCACCTCTCCTCACTTGGGTCCTACAGTTAATCTTTCTTTGCTATCCACTCGTGTGAATTCTTTGTGCTTCCCCAGGCTGTCACCTCCATAATTTTCAAACTAGCACAGGATGAATAACTTCTGGCTGGAGGAAGGGCTGAGGGAGAGACCCAGCTACAGTCTTCGGTATTTATCATTCCATCTTTAGCTCCTTCTCTCCCAAAAGATGCTGACACCTGCCTTGAGCAGCCTCACTGTATTTTAATCTTTTTTGATCCCCTCTAACAGTGGCTGATTTATTTCCAGCATATATTGGTATTTCTGCTCAATTGCAGGGAAAGGATTTGAACTTTAACGAGATCCCTACAAAATCACTGATTGCAGTAGGCAATAATATTATGGTTCCTACGAGTTCATACCTTGATCCCTTCAGGGAAGAGGTTTTATTTACCACAAATAAAGATGAAGCCTGACAGACAGCCTTCAAATCAAAGCGCAAACCATAAAATGTCTGATTACTCACAGAACCAGCATTTAACAGCTTAACTTAGTCTTTATTTAGATTTTATTTTGCATATTTCAAACATAATGAAAGCAAACTTGTTGTGAATAAAATAATTTTGCAATCTAACTTATCACAATCACTCACCCACTGTCAGACAAGAATTCTCATAAAATTTGCACTTATGAGATCAATTTATACTGATTTCTGTCTCTCAGATGCTTATGCCTTTTTCAAGGCTGGTGAATGGAAAACCGAGGCCGTAGTACAATTCCAACCACACCAGAAAACATTGCTGTATGCTCTAATGTGCAGCTGCTTAGGGAATTTACTTAAAAGGCTCTATTTTCCTTACTGTAACAGCATGCACTCTCCCACCCACTACTTGTATGATACTATTTTACAAGGATACCACAAATCTTTAAAGCATGGGGACGAATTAACTACACAGGGGATGTCAGATATTTACCTTGCCCGAGAATGTTAGATGCATTAGATGAATGCTGAGGACAATAAATGTAGTTCAACTTCAGTAAAGGAGTTGGCAGAACAAGACAAGGAGCATCACTGCAGAAATCCTTGTCTCAAAAACATCGTAAAACATCAAATGTGCCTCCTCCCCCCTTGCCCCTTCCCTTTCCTCTCCCCAGTTATTCAGCAATTGGAGTTACAGGGAAGGCTTTTGCCAGCTGCTTAACAGACATGTGAGGAAGATCACAGCAAGCCTAATACCCCACTTGGGACACTTCCTTTTTCCTCTACTGTCCCACAAGGTCAGAGTTTCAGTTTTATCAAGTGAATCTGACAGCAAGCAGCTTGCCCCTCTCTCTACAGGTTGTCCTGTATTAATTTAAAAGAAAGATCTTGGGTAAATGTTACACTTTGCCTAACAGCTGGGCAAAAGAGTTGATACCTAGTGCATCACTGGAGAAAATCTATGCCGTGTCTAAGTGCAGTAGTCCCTTGCTCTGAAAAGGAAAGTCCCTGCTTTGGGCTGGTATTGTCATGCAAGAAGTGGTGAGAAGACTCTCATGGAGCTGTTATGGCAGGAACTACCCATTTTTCAGCTCCCAGCCAGGTTAGTTTTCAGCTCTTGCTTAGGCTTCAGTTTTGGCTGCATGCATACTTATACCACCCATGGAAGTGGCAGAATCAAGCAGCTAGGGTAGATGGGGAAACCATCCCACCTTGTTCAGCAATAGCATGGACTGGTACCCAAGAAAATGATTGCATAAACTTGTCATGACACAACAGGTAAAACACCTTCAGTAGGTTTCCTACAGCTGAAAAAAAGAAATTCTGCCTCTCTCCTTGCTAAAGACAACAGACAGACAGGCTTGCTGTGAGAGGATATTATCTCTGCTCATTCTTCTTTTGTGAGAATAAACACCAGCTTTCCTATAGGATGACTATTTTCAGAGTACCACATTTGCTTACGCTAATGTTAGCTTATTTAATTTTGCTCAAGTTTTGCAAAATAGATGTATTTGGAACATCTTCCTTTCTTTATATTTTTTTTCATTTCCATTCCCCATCTACATTATTTACTTGTTCTTTTCCTCCTGGTCCTATATATACTTCAAAGACATATTTTCCAACACCAGTTTCTCTCAGCATAGCATGCCCCCCAGCTGTAAATGCTTTGCTCACATAAGCCTCCCTTAGGAGAGATAACTTCTTTGCATAGAGCTCCTTTAGGCAACATCTGTAATCATGTGAACAGGTAGAACATTCCCATGTGGCGCAGCTCAATAAGGAAGGACACGCATCCAGCAAAGCAAACCCAGGGCAGCACCACAAATATTTATAGAACAGATATAATCCATATCCTGCAGCTTGGACCACTATAAAAATGCTATCCAATATATCTTTCAAGTCAATCAACTAAAGAATTCACATATGGATGAATGGCCTGATATAAGTTCACCCAAGGGTATGAAAAACCTGGGAATGCAATGGATCAGCTTATGCCTGGGTTACTGACCACAAAGACTTCCTTTCCTAGCACCACCCTGGCCTTTTAACAGGATCTCCTTGGATTTGTGACCAAGCACACCTCTCTACAGTCACTCCATTTCTGGGTACCTCCGATGAACACTGGCCGTCTCTGCCACTACAGAGCTGAGACCAAAGTAGGCATTTTCTCCTGTACAGAAGGATATAGCTCATGCTTTCTAAAGATGCCGACTGTAAGAAGTGCTAAAAGACCTCAGGAAGCTGCTCCACCACCCCTGACATCAGCTGTACTATATGTTTCTGCTCACTACATTGGAAAAGGTATTGTGACCTTTTTTTCCCCTCTCTGGGTACCCTGAAGAGCCAAATGGCCAGTAGCTTAATCTGAAGACTTTTGGATGTGGAACTGATTCAGAGAATGACAAAGTCAAAACTGTGTCCCAGCTTTCTGTTCTAAGTGAGGGTCCCCTGGCATCCACTGTGGTGTCCTCAGGACTTCTCTGACATCCAGCAAGAGGTTCTCAGCAGAAAACACCTCGAGAAAGGAAGGTAAGAAGAGGATGTCAAAGTACAAATCCCCATAACATTGCCTGTAACAGGTACTATGATTTAAGAAGCCATTATTCCCACATGAGGGAAAAAAATACTGTCTTTTTTAGAAATAAAGATAAACACAACTCTCTTTATATATGAAAAATAACTAGAGCTCTCAGAGCAATGCCCACCTTCTGCTTCCTCCATGCAACCAGCACAATCACTCTTTCTCCAGGTTCAAAACAACAACAAGAACAAAAGCACAAGCTCTAAACCCCATGGGTTTTGAAAACATAGATCTAGCTTTGAAGCAAACTGTGGCAGGTCCCTTTGGTTGTCTGGAAATTTCCAGACACATTGTAAAGAAAACCCTAGCTGTGTATAAACAGAAGAGCTGTGATGTTTCACAAACTCAGAAGTTTCCAGGAACTGTAATTTAATATGATGCATTTAACTAGTCACAAATTAAATTGATAGGATTGTAAGGAAAACCAGCAAGGATAAACAAGACTGTATTTTGTGTATCCTTGAAAGACTTCTGTTTATGAAGTCATTGGCTTACTGACTGACAATGAGAAATTTCCTACCTAAACCTAGATGTATTTATGTCTTGACATTACTTCATGACACTGTGCTTGATCAGATTGAGTGCTGCAGTAACAGGACACTAGACTATTGTTTAGCGGTCTGAAAGAACAGCTACTTTTAAATAGAATGTCTTTTGCCTGTACTGCATTAACTCAATAAAATAAGGTTGAGGCTTGCCTTGAATTTAGCCCTAAAAAAATATTAAGCAGACAAGTATTTAATTCTTACATTTATCCTTGTTAAATCCTTTAATTAAATGTAGGATTAATTGACCTAAAGATTAATATAGAGATATTTCTCAACTAATACACTTAGATGCATTAAAGCAGGGAGAAAAACAAAACAAGAACACAAGCAGGGCTTATAACCAGGTTCATGCAAACAGCATTAAAAAAGTAACACCCTGAGAGCACAGGGCAGTTTTTCATGTTTGCTAGAACAAAAGTAACAGCAAAGGTTAAGAACAGTGGAGGTGGCATACTCCATACAAATCGGCACACTAATGCAAACCGTTTCCATTTACCAAAGTAACATACCAGTTCACCGAAGACAACTGCTTAAACAACATCACCTCTATCCTGAAGCAAGAGGATGCAGGGCAGGAATGGAGCAGAGGTCCTCAAACTGCTAGCTATAGAGAGACCCATGACAGCACTTCAGTCAGGCTGTAGGCTCTGAGTGTATGTCAAAAATTAATTAGACCTGAAATGAATGGGGGCCTCCTAAAATTGTACATTTATCAGTAATTGCACAGTTCGTGTTGGCATAGTTGCCAACACACACATAGCAGCAAGATCCTAAGCAAGAAAAGAGGCAGAAGAGTGCCCTTATCTGTGCCTGTTCACATTGGTACTGTTCATTCACCTAAAAGAAGGGAGGCAAGGAGGCTGATTTCCCTCACTCCAGCATTGGCAGTCCCATGAGAAGGCTCATTTTGGCCAGGAATCAATGGTTTATGGAGACAAAGCTAACAAAGCATCTGAGAATGACACTAAAAATCATATTAAAACCCTAAAATCAATGCTAGAGTTGATGCTCACGTCTGATTTACAACAGTTCCCTCTAAGTCTGTAATGCACTTCTTTTTCTAAGCATGGACAATTGTCAATTTTTATTGCCAGACACAACAAGAAACTCAGTGCCAATATTTTAACTTCTGTGAGAATACAGACTAATACCCCAAATGGGCACCACAACCTGCTTATTCTGTAAAATCCTGTGGGCTGACATACTGAGCTGAGAGTGTTATGGGGGTCCATCTGCCTCTCAGTCCCATTATGGATTAGGAGAAGGAAGAAACCTGTTACAGTGTAAGCAACAACCAAGCAGTTGTATTCACCAGCCTTTACAGGAGGAAAAGGAGGACAGGTTAGATTGATAGCTTCAAAAGGAATTTCTCAGTGCATCTCCTCCCTCCATTTTCCCCAAATTGAGATAACCTGAAAACTTCAAATCTGTCTAATAGAACAAAGAACTGATGTGAAGCCCTATTTTACTGCACCCAGCTTTTCTACTCTGTTTCACTAGGCTTGGGTAAACTGCTTTTTTTCTTCTCTTGATCTCCCCAGGATGCAGCAGCCCTTGCCAAAAATAACTATGTTTTAATTTTCCTTCACAATTCCCTTGCAGAAGCCTGCACTGTTTTAATGCTGGAGCATCACATATCCTTTTAATCCCTGCCTACACATTTTAACATTTCAAACACATGATTATTTATAAGTGAAAAGCCACTAGGGCTTTGGTGAGGTAAAGTGGTTTAGAGGGGACTGGAACTGGGGAGGGGGGATAAGGAGGGTGAGTCATCATTTTCTGGTTTGAATCCTTCACTCTGTTTTGGGCTTTGTGATTAGCAGTAGCAGTTATTCACTCTGAGCGGGGCCAAGACAGTAAACAAGTCCTCTGTATCTGAAAGCCGAACAATTCCAGCTCCTAATTCAACCCTGCATGCCTGCTCCAGGCTGTTCAATCACTGAGACCCCTTTCTGTAGCCTAGGCTTTTCCCTCCTTTAAGTGCCAATCCATCGACGGCCTTTGGCTGGGGTTTTGTCTGCTCCCACCTGCTTCGGCAAGGAGAACAGACTGGGATGGAGTGACGCCATCCTTAGGTTCTATGCTGTATTCAGGGCTGGGCATTGCCACAGCAAACGCAGCAAACAGGTTACAAAAACTGTTTGCACAGACAAAGCAAGGCACTTGAACACCACCACTGCTCCAACTAAAACACCACTTGGAAACAAGTTGCACTGCATACTGAAGGGAAGACAGCACTTGTACAAAATCCCCTCTCCTTTCAGTTGTTGCTCAACAGGGCAGCAAAAAATTTGTCCTCCAGCCTAATTATACCACTCTGCTGACGCTTTAACAAAAGGAGAAAGGGCCATGACAGAAATAACAAGAAATAACCTGCATTTCTAATGGGAGCAATGGGAGGAGGCAGAAAAATTAACTGCCATCATGCACAGTGTTTCTTCCCACTTCATGCACCCTCTCCCTCTCTATGCAGCCCTTCTTACACACACCTTCCTGCAAAAAAATCTCTAAAGCCTGACCCTCCCAAGCCCATCCATATCTCATACCTCTTGCAGCTCCTCTGAGAAACAACCTTTTGCCTTAAGCTCTGAGAGCTGGGCAGTGCAAGACCCCGAATCCAGCCTAGGAATCAACAGCATTCAAGTTCCAGCTCTAGACATTTTAGGGATGCCTAAGTTTGGGAAAAGCCTCAAGTGTGAATGCCTTGGGTTCAGCATTTCTGTACCAAAATACTTGCACTTAGTTTCAAAAGTGTAAATACTCTTGAGCTCCAAGTATAATTTAGGACAACTAAGAATATGCAGAACCTCTGAGAATTAGACTAGTTCTTTCAGTGAATTAACTAGGTAGCATTTGAGAAAATGCTGATGTTAGACAGTATTTCAGCTTCCTGGGCTATAAATGGATATAATTTTTACTTACCTGACAGGTGTGTCATGAGAATTAGCTAATATTTAAAATGCTTTGCCAAGTATTAATTAAAGAAGGATTGTTTTGCATTTAAAATAGCTACTATTTTGAAGTTGAATTCATCCCTCTCCTAAAATGGTAAAGAATCTACTGTTTGTTTTCCTATGTATTCCCCAGGAGACTATTTCAGAGAAACATGAGAAAGACAGACTGACATGCAGATCTGTTTTTCAATGGATACTTCTAAATTTTGTTGCAAAAATCTTCTCTCCTGTGGGTCTTGTAGCCAGACCTGTAGACTTAAGTCAAATGTTACAGAATGTAAGGAAAAAGGACACCCCCTCAATAAACCACCTTTTTATAACTAACCTACTACTATTTTTTACAAGGCAGGTCTCAAAGTGAAGTGTGAGAAGTTTATAACACATTGCAGATATTCAAGCACTGCACCTACTGGTAAAGCATGGCCTCATTTCTCCATAGAGCGAAAAGTGCCAACATATGGGCAAAACCCTATTACAGGTTCATCTGTAGCCAGTGATATGAAATATGCCCAAAGCTAAGCAATGCTTTTGTTAGATAGGTCACATATGTTGACTGCTGCCAAAGAAAGATGTAGACCCAAGGCTGGCCTATGGACCCAGCTCTCCCCAGCCGTTCCATGCTCAGTACTAAGGGCAGGACTTTGACCATGAGTGTGCTTGTCTCAAAGATCTAGCAGCAAATGCATGACATCTGGCCTTTGTACGGCCCAATGAATATAAACCCAGATTAGACGGAAATATAAGATTGTATTTGATAGCATATGGGAAAACAGCAGCATAAGTCTCCAAATAAGCTGCTCTTGCACACTCTTGAGAGATCATTAAGGAGGGGTTTCCTGTGGTTGCCACTGCTGGTAGTTACAGCCTGACCTGGTGTCCCAGGCTACTTGTTCTGCTAGTCTAGAGTTATCATCTTTCCTGGAACTGCAGTATTCTCCTTGTTGCCAGTCAGAGAACACAGGGAAGATGGAGCTAAATGGAAAAAAAAAAAAGATGGGGCACAGGTACTGGAAGAGATGCCAGAAGGCACAGGCATGAAGACAGATGCACCCTTTATGCAGTCCTGCTGAAAGCCCTTTAGGGTCTCGTGATGACGACAGCACAAATTCCATAAGAACATTTTGCAAAGCCCACGTCTTGTTCTCACCAAGACATGCAGAAGATACTGAACAAATGTTACCTGATGTTTTGGTGATTTAAGCCCTATGGATCTAAAGATGAATCTCAGAGGTAACCCTAGGGACTCCAATTCAATTGACTGTCATGTATAGAAAATACCAAAATTAAAGTTTCTTACGCAAATCTTTCATAATAGTCTCTATGATGGGAGACTTTTTCTGTTTCCCTTGCCTCATTTCATGCACAGCATAGGCATTACTTAATGAACTAGCAACTCTTCAATATTTATTTTTCCCTCACTCAGTGTGACTCTATGCCTTATTTATCGTGCTATCACAGAATCATATCCAAATGCTGTTGAGAATTATTTATAGCATTTACTGTATAGGAGCCAAGTTCTTATAAATAACAATTTTATGATACCAGGATGTATTATGAAACTAAGGTGGACATTTTTGGGATGGGCTCTGTTTTTCAGCAAATACTTTATAATCCTAGAAGTCTAAACAGCACCTTCATGGACTAATGTCAGATAGCTGCAAGAGACAGATCGAAAAGAAGGTTTCCATTTAAAAGCCCAGTCTAAACATGCACAAAATTATCAGAAAAGTAATGTCTACTGCAGTTCATATTTATTTAACATCAGGGACAAAGTGCCAGTATCCATCTCTCCACAGAGATGTATTCATTCTCCTGCCAGTTTCATGACCACCTAATATTCACATGGTCAACAGTCCACTGCTCCCTGAAATACAGCTCTACCTCAAGTCTTTTATCTGTTTGCACATACGTACATATATGAAATGACATTTTAACTGGGCAGATATCTTTTACAATTTAACCCATACTCAAACAGCACTTTCCTGCTAAACAAGCACTAAAAAACCTATAAAAAATCCCAAATACTCTGCTTATTTTACAAAATAAAAAAGGGAACTAAAGATAATGGTGCTTCTTCCCAAGATTCCCAGGAGAAACAACTGAAGATCAGGTTGATGAAAATAATGTGAAAATAACTCAACAAAAACTTTCACATGTACAAACTCATCACACCCATGTGTAGCTGTTCAAGTAGTGCCACTGGCCTGACACAATCAAATAAGAAGCACTTTTAGGACCATGAAGCAACCAAAGTGAAAGGTGCCAGTAAATGCCTTCAAACTTTGTTTTGTTTTGTTCAATACACACCAGAAGGTTTTAAGAATTTCATTTTGTATCTTACAAGCCTACATAGGTTTCAAACCGGGCCAAATATGGAGAGTCAATGCACAGACTTGTCTCTAAACCTTTAGCTTAGGTTCAGTGTTGTCAGATCTGAGGATCTTCATTTCAAGCAACCCTGTATCACTAGACAACTCTATATAAACCAGACAGCATTTCACAATGTTCCTGCAGTATCCCACTGTTTCAGTACTATTGGTCAGTTAGCAATTTTAGAAGACAAGTTTATAAAAGTCCAAAGGCTAAAATTAAAACTGTCCCAGCTTGTTAGATATTTAAGACAGGATCACTGTCCTATTTGACATCTAAGTTGTGAATTCTGTACTTTATCCAGCATTTGGAAAGGCTTAGTTGGCTGTTTCCAAACTCATCAGGCATGCTCTGGAAAATGGCAGGTGAGATCGTGGGAAAAATGTGATATGAAAAAATCCTGGAATGAATCCGTGGCAGCTTGAAGCTCATGACTAATGCTAGCCTGCACACCAGAGCTGCTCAAAGCCTCCTGGGGTATGACTTGTAGAGATACGGCTTTGCTTCACACACAAATATGTACCTACATATAAACATGTTCATGCAGACAGCTAGGGAGTTCACATTATTACGAAATACAGGTGGGGAAAACAGTTACTTTAGGAAAAATAATGGTGTATTCACCAGCAAAGTAATAGTTTCAAAAGGGTCTAGAAAATGAACCAAAGCTCTTATTGTTAGAGAACTATTGACTCCAGGTTTGAAAAAGTGACCTCAAGTGAGCAATGATGCACTTAGCCTGGAACTTGCAGCCACTGTATTTCACTCTAAATTGAATTGCCAATCCACAGTGCAATCTTCTTCTACTATAAACTCACATCTTTGGGGTGACTATACAGAAAAATGCTATAAACTGGCTGCATTATTTGAAGTTAGACTAAATTCCTTGAGAAATGGAAAATGCGTCCGCATTACAGAATTTAAAGATCCCCATGAGTATTAATACGGGGGTAGCAGTGGGTTTTTTTCCTTTTAAGGGCACTTAGTGGCAACTTCATGTTGACATTTTTCCTGCAAGCAGTTCATAAGCATGCAAATAGCTAACAGCACATGGCCCCGTTAAAAGCATTTAAGTATATATAACCTACAGACCTATACTGAAAACCACATAATAGACATTTTATACCTCACACACATATGCACCATGATCAGACTCAGCATTCTTGCCACACTAAAAGTGGTCTTTTTGGTAAATTAAGCTGCCAATTTAGCATGATTTATATCGCCAATGTCAACGGTTTGCAAACATAAATAATTGACACATGCTGCAAAATACTTACATTCACTTTTCCACTAAGTCTTCTTCACTACACTCAAGTTATTTTCCAGGACAGTGTTTAATCTTCTTACTAAATAAAAGAAGGCAGCAATTAAAAAGATATTCATATGCATTAAGCTATATGCTCAATCACCTTAATTTTATGAACTTTAAAATATTGATTGAAGATCATCTGTAGTGTCCCATAAACTTGTAATTTGTTTATATATAGTCCATTTTATTACATTTTAAATGCAACTTTAGCATACCATAACTTTCAATCCTGAGGCTAAATTGGGCAATGTTCTGTATTTCAATAGCTTCTCGGATAATAAATCAGATGGACAGTTGCTCACAGACGTACAACTAATTAGTGAAGAACTAAAAGCTCAACTGATATATTACGAGAGATAATGGCTGGCATTACAGATGGGGTATTGTATGATTTGGCACTCTTCTAGCTAGAGCTTGATCACACTAATATCAGTGGCAGTACTCAGCACCTCCCACGATCAAACATTTAAGAATAGAAGAGAAACAGTGTCTGTCCCTCTAGGGAAGGATAAAAGACCATCTGATACTCCTTAACATCACTGTATATGCCAAAAAGTGATAAAAAAGGGTTCATGTAGATTGTAAAGAATGTGAAGATGACAACTGTCCTTGAAAAAATATCCCAGTCAGTAGACGTAGTGTGTGCTGAATGCCCCAATCTGTTTCTTACATACAGTCATTTCTCAGTTACTTTTTAGTAACACATGTGATGCCCACTCAGACAGTTTGCAGTGAACACTGCTACACACACTAAGAGATCACCACATGGCAGGTCTCAGCAGAGGGAAACCCAAACACCTGGCAAAATCCACCACCTTTTCTCCAAAGCCATCTCATCGCAGCTGAACTTTGAGACTTGCATAACACTGGCTCCCTAGGGAAGTAAGACACAAACATCAGCAGGGCTTTTATTTTCCCTTTGTGTTCACTGACGTAGCCCAGCACTAAACCAAGTTTGTTTTATTAATGACCAATGGGATTTAATATTAACTGCCAATGGGATTCCCCATATCCAGTTGCTGTGGTAACACATTCTTTAAGACTATGTACATTCACCCTTCCCAGGGAAAAGCTGTTTGAGGGACTCTGCACCCTCACCAGGTGGATGAAACAGGAGGATGAAACAGGATACTCAGCAAAATCATGAGATGAGGGACATGGGAGAAGAGCTGGGGTGAGATATTTATACCTTAGCTGCAAGATAAGGCCTAACTGAAGAGTGCAGGCTTGGGCTGGGACTGAGGGAAGTTATAGGAGGAGTGTGTAAGTAAAGCAGCCAAGCTAAGAGATGGACAGAAAAAACTTTAAACTTCAGGGCCAAGGGAAAGGGCAGATTTCTTTATATGTCTTACTGAGAAAGGGAAGAACAGATCTGGCACAACTTAAGCATGTAAAGGAAAAGGAAACACAGAAGTAAAAGGAAGCGCAAAGTGATGTGAAAGATTATGTTATTGTCAACAAGAGCCAAGAAGGAAGCAGGTGGAGGTAGTCAGCAAGGAAACAAGATTTCATCCCACTGAAGAGTTCCCTTTATACATTCATGTTCCCTCTCTTTTTTTTAGGATATTTTTGCAAGCATTGCTAAACAGTCACTTGGGCACATCTTCCGTATGTGGTTCACATCTCAACTTTGCAGATGCAACAACTGAAGTGCATGGAAATTAGTATGTGGCTGAGCCTAGAAAAAGAATAGAATGCTGTCAGCCCTGACTGTTGTGTCCAGCCAGTTATGCTCCCCGTAATAAAGGTATGTGCCCTGCTAATAACATTAGAAATGTATTGATTGGGAAAACTGGTTCAACCATAACCCAGGAACCAGCAGAGAGTCATCAGACTGGTTATGTGTCAGTTCTCACATGGCTACACTAGGTGTTTTATTCTGTAACTGGTAATCAGCTGTGCCAGAGAACAATGCTACCAAACTGTACTCAATTTTCTGTGTTATAGAATAGGAAGCTTTTTCATAAGATGCTTGGGACATGAGCCAGAAATCACAGTCACTGTCTCCCTGTTTATTCAGACTGAATCATCAGATTTTCCAGGTTTCTCCACTTAAATGGCACACTGCTTTGGCTAGGTTTAGATGGACACAGGTGGTACCATCTGCCATAAGGCTTCCTGGTTTTGTTTGGTTTTGTTTTTTCCTTTTAGCTTCTGCTTGTAGCTCTTTTTCAGTATTTTGCATAGAGCACCATCAGGAACTGGTCTTTCATGGTATGGGTTTGGCCAGCTGGCCAGTGAAAATGGACTGCTTGAACTAAAGGAACTAAAGGAATACACATAACTATCACAGGTATTCTGATAGCTGGAGGCTCTTGCAGACTGACCTGAAGTAAAGTACTTAGGTGTCATAGGGAAACTGTTCTTCAAAGCTGACAGAAATCATGAGCACAAACAGAGCAGGTGGGTAGGGGGATGCTCACACAAACTAAATTCAGTATAAGAAGGTGATTTTTCTGTTTCTACTCTCTCCACTGGCTTGACAGAGAGGGTCCCACAACAGATCACTTTCTGGAGAAGGAATCAATCTTTCCTGAGCTGCTTTTCAGGGGAAACTCCTTCTTCCCTCCATAACCCGCAGATGACAGAAGGAAGATTACTGCCATTAGACTACATTTAGCTCTTATCCTGCCCCACCACTATCTGAACGCACTTAACTGCTCCCACCTTTCATGTGACACAATTTCTGCCTTTCAAATCAAAACAGTCCCTTAGGACAAAAAGACAAAGACCACCAAGGTCATGTCAAGCAGTTAAGAACATCAGGAGAGGTCAATAACCCAGTAGAGGCAGGACAACCATAAACAACCTCCCCATCCTGCAAGCGGCCTCTCCCTCATCAGGCAGCTGTGCCTCTGTACTTTAGGTCAGTGTCTCAAATACCATAATTTCAAAAAGATAATAAACTCTGGCTTATCAGTTGTGTCCAAGTGTAAAATGTTGCATGTGGATGATGTGTGGCTCCAATGCTGTGGATGCTGGGGTGACTGGTTTCTGAAAGCTTCAAGGAACAAAGTGTGGCATGTGTCCTGAGGAGCTGAAAGCCGACAATGCCATAAGTAAGAGCATACTGAGTGCTTCCCCGCCCCCCTCAACCTTTCCTTTTGCTTCTAGAGCTAAAAACAGATCATAAACCACATTTCGAGGGAGGCTTTTGTTTGTTTGTTAGAAAGGGCAGGCACTAGGTCAGGGACAGAAAGTTGCGTTATCCAGTTCCCAGACACAGGCCTTAATTCCGCTGAGCCTTCAGCTATATGTAACACATGGAGCAGATACTTTTCTTACATTTGCCCATGGAACTTCTGTCTATTGAGCTAACAAGCATGGTGCTCTGAGTAGGATGGAGCACATAGGATAACACTACATACTGCTTTCTGAGCTTACTTTTGAAAATGGATCTTCACATCTCAGTGCTGGGAAGGCTAAGTTACAACACTGAGATCATGTCCATATGGAAACAGGATATACAATTCACTATTGAAAACTTCAGGGTGATATCAAATGTCAGGTTAAGACTTGAAACACTGAAGTGTATTTACATCTCTAATTAACTCTGTATCACACTACTACACTTCAGTATCTGGCCAACGCTTTATCTTCCCACACCTCCAGCTCTGCAGCTTATGTCACTCTTAGTCATCTCCATTCTGCCCTCTCCACCTCCTCGACCTCAGAGACAACTGCTCCACTTCTAGCACATAATCTCCAAAGTTCTATTACTCCACCAGATTTCCTTTCTGTGTCTTCCACCTGTCTATCACAGGCTTAGTATCCTCATCTTGGAGCTGCTGAACATGGCTCTACCTTCACTACACTTAAATCTGAGACAGCTTAAACTATTTTGTTTCCTTTGGTTTCCAGTCAACCCCCATCCTTTAGACCACAGTTTATGCACTATGAAAAGATCTTGACCAACCCTGTGCAAAACCTAACAGAATATTAAAATAATAATGGAAGTGTTTAATATTGCCAGATATACCTTAAAAGAAGAATTGCTTTCACTCACCCTTTCGTTTTGCTCTTTGTTTGGGGGCAAAAATAAAAACTAAAAAGAAAAAAAAGAAAAAGGAAACCCCACACATGCTGGAGTTTTGTGTTCTTAAAAGTCTCAAACTGAAATCTGAGTTTTACAAACATGCTCTCAGAACTAAGACCATCACAACCCAAAACTGAAACCTAATAATCTGTGCTCCATTACTCTTTATGGACATCTTTCACTTTGGTCTAAGGAGACTAAACACCTTATCTCTTTATAGACTTTTCCAGAAAGATTTCTTAACTACAGAATTAAACGTACTAACACAAAGCACTTCTGATCTTTCAATAGTATTTCACTGCGAAGATCAAATCTCAAAATGCTACCTTGTGAACTGCCAACAGGTTGAGATCCAGTGTCTCACATATTAGGGCAAGAATAAGTGGAAGAGTGGTGAGTAGCACTTTTTCCAGCCTTTTCAGATCATAACTTATCAAACCTTACAATTTATATGGAACAAAACTGTTCCCTGCCTCATCACTCACATGAGACAACAGGGCTCCTCTCAAACCACAAAGTGACAAAACACACCAAATGTGGTTCTTTAGGTGCAAATTAACACCACTGTTCTAAACTCATACCATAAACAACATGCTACACAGTAATTTTAGCTATTCTAGTTACCTGTGAATGCTAAAACAGCAAATAGGAGAAGCAGGCTTTCAGCACAGTAACAGTTGTACTTTCCCCTCATGAAAACGAGACTTTACAAATCAAATATCAAAAAGATCTCCAGGCTGTCTTTTAAGCACACCTGCAATGGCCCTGGCTAGTGTACGCAACTAAGCTCAACACCATATGCAAACAAGAGAGGATCAGAATTTTTCTACATGTTAGGTGATCCAATACGCATTAGAGATATCTCCATCGTATATTTATTTTTTATCTCCAACTTGAGTTTCAGAGAGCTGAGGTGACAAATTCAAACCCATACACCATACAGTCTGTGCCCATGACTTTTCAGATGCCATTTGGCAAACTGTGTCAAAATGAATCCTGTGAGAAGTAACTTATATCACAGTACAGGAGGTTTGCACATGCTGGTGTAGGTGTTTCATCAAACCTGGTACTTTCTCTGTATGCAGTACAGCCAAAGGAAGAAGATAGGCTCTTCCAGAAGGCAGTGGAAACTGGGTTTCATTCTCTTCTTGTTAGCTAGAGAGGCAGCCCAGCTGCTAGGAGTCCGATTTGATAAAGTGAATATCCTCATTACGTAATGGAGTAACGTCCTAATTTTGTGCCCACTGGCTAAAAAGATACAGAAATTAGTGAAAACCTCATCAATAGCTTTGATATACTCTGCATAAATATAAAGACACAGAAATGAACTGCTCTTTGGTAGCTTAGCAGAGCCTTTTCAGTCCTTAAGATGACCACATGCAGACTTTCAACAGCCATCTTATTAGCTTTTTCATCAAGCACTTGCTTTCTCCACATCTGTCAGGAGACCAGAGTGGACTTCTCGGAGAGTTGCCAAGGCAGATCTTTCATTTCTAAATCACACAGCTTCCTGAGCAAGAAAGGCTGCCTGCAAGCAGGAACCCAATCTCTGACTATTAAGTAAACACTTGCCAATTATATTATAGCTGAAGGTTAATCATCAAGTAATTTACAAAACATGTGCTGCTTTGGAGACCAAAGGTGAAATCCTACAGTCAATGAAGTAAGAGTTTCCACAGGCCAGCACTGCTGTCTTGGACATGCATATGAGCATTAATGCATTAACACAGGAAACAGCTACAGGAGCAACCAAAACACTCTTATGCAAAGCCACTTACATTTCCACTTTGATGAGCCTGTGTATTTAACTAGCCTTGCTCAGCTACAATACATTTATAACGTATCTATCTATGAAAAGCACACCATGATCAGGGTCCCAAACAGACAAGCCTTTATTGTCCAAGAGGCAGAGTGTAAAATAAATTCAAATGCTCTTTGTGCTTCCTGTTTTCCCATTACTCTCTCCGCTGGCTTGAGGCAACACTCCTTCAATGTGTAATGCCACTGAGGGTTTATCTGAAGCCATCTCCCTT
This sequence comes from Melopsittacus undulatus, assembly GCF_012275295.1. Taxonomy (NCBI): domain Eukaryota; kingdom Metazoa; phylum Chordata; class Aves; order Psittaciformes; family Psittaculidae; genus Melopsittacus; species Melopsittacus undulatus. The sequence goes on along the minus strand of NC_047531.1, from coordinate 21,332,741 downwards.
GCTCTGACAGCAAATGGGGCTGAAGCCAGCTGCTGTGACACATGCTCCATGCAAGGTGCCTAGTGTGCAAGCTGATGGTCTCCCAGCAATGCAAGATGCACCCCACATCATAAGCATCACCTAGTGCAGGTGACACACAGCAAAGTTTACTCTTAGTTTTCCAGGATTTCAACACATTACTGGCACATTATTTTAAATTACCCAAATCAAAATTACCCAAAACTCACAAAGCCAGTTTCCCCTTCACCCTCCTATTCCTTTCAATTCCTAAAATGATATTGCTGTTTCCCTCTGTTCTCAATTCTCAGATAATCCTCCTTTTTTTTTTTTTTTACTGTGGCTTCTGAGGGCCATGGAGGAGAAGCAGCATAGAGAGGTATACTGCAAAATGAAGCAGACTGCCATTTACGTTTGCGCTGAATGTAAAAACCAGTATAAACCAGATAGGTTAGACTAGTTTAATTCACCAGCCATTTTAAAAGTACTGAAGGAGCTCTGTCATTCCAAAATACCAGTAAGTATTTCACTGACCAGAATTATTAGCAATCTCATGTTATTCTGATGCTGTACAGACCTACAGGTAGCTCTGTGTCTGCCATAAAACATTCTACAGCTGTCTGTTTGGCTTAAAACAACCCCAGCAACAGCCACCCCACACCAGCCCCCTTCACAAAACACAGCTGTTAACTACTAAGGGAAGAACACAAAACATCACCAAAATTGTCCTGTGACCATCATTGCTCAATCAAGGTAAATTGTGTGACATCCAAGGACACTGCTTCTGAGCCTCCCACCTCAAAAAAGAAAATCATTCTTTGCTATATTACATTCTGCCTTTCATCTTCATGTTGTTGAAGGCATTCCACAAGCAGTTTTATTTCTGACAGCGCTGATTTTTGATCGATCTGCTCTGGCCTGGATTTGAAATAGGATACTACATGAAATTGGATCCTGGGAGCCTCAAACATGCCCAGACTTGCACAGGAGGTTAAACAAAAAGAAAAAGAAGGTTTTTTTTTTAAACACAGAGTGCTAGTAAAACTGATTTTAAAGTGCCTTCCATTTCACTCAACTGGAAGTAATATATTACCTCTATAAAATCTTTTATATCAAGCTCCTGAAATTCTTTATTATTTACACAATGCCATTGCTGCACACCTCGCCTTAGAAATATGCATTTTAATAGTCAACCAAAGCGATCCAAACCACAAAGGTAATTAAGACTGCTTTAAAATTGGCTTCACTACCTTTCCCCATACCACTGCCAAAGTAGGGCCCAGTCCTGCAGCCTCTTCATCACGTAGTCAGTGGGAGCTCTTGCTCAAGAATTTGAAGGTTTACTCCCTAAATTACAAAATGTAGCCTGCTTTATTGGAAAAGGAGCTGACATGACAGTGGGAGTGTGAAAAAGGAGAGGAAAAATGCTATGTGCAGGAAGGTGAAAAGGAAAAAAAATCATTAAATGGGGAATGAGGCATGGGTGAGAGATAATAAGTGATATAAGTTGATAGCAGCAGTTGATTCCAAGATTTGGAACACAAGAGGAAAAGCATAAAAGGATGGAGAGCTTATTCTGAACACTACAGGGCTTTAAATGCATTTGCAAGACCCTGAACAGAGAAGAAAGTGCAGGAGGAACAGTGAGAGATAGCAATTGGAGTGAGAGCCAAGAGCTTTATTTTTAATCCTCATTTAAAAAGTAAGAGTCACCCAAGGTTCACTTTCCAGTCCTTTTACACCCCTCACGGGACACCAATTCCTCTGGAGCAGAGTATGAACTGCTGTGAGGACTCCTGGCATGGCGAGCCAGGCAAGCCCTGCCAGAGGCCATATGGATGGATTGGTGGAGTTTTCTGGTGTCTCGTCTGATTGTGACTGATTTTTCTCAGGATAGCCCATTGCACAGCAAATTTTATTTCTTTTGTTTTCCTCTAAAAGTGCAAAAGGGAACCACTGCAAAGCCTGGTTTGAAGTTCGAGTGAAATTTCATCTTCCCCACTGAGAAATGTGTAAAAATCAGAACCTTCTCATCAATACAGTGGTGGCCTGGCTGTGCCTCTTGCTGGACTGATCAGAAAGCACCACAGCAATCCAAGTTTAAATACCAGGGTGTCTTATTTGCCCATCAAAACTGAGGAACAAGGCAACCCTGCCTAATTATCAGCAATATAAGCACACTGCCTCCTTCAAATCAGGCAGAAGGGCTCTTCTTGTTTTCAGTGCCTGTCAGGGAATAAGCCCAGTTCTCCCAACCCCCCTTGTTTCCTCTGTGAGTTGTCTTCCTAATCTAGAATCCTTCAGAGCTGGGAACCAGACCCCCTGCGTTGATTCCCATCATCTGCACTGATTTATGCTAGCAGGCCAGGCCAAGCTGGCCGCCTTCACACCCAAGGAGCCCATATGCTCTGATACTGTGCTCTTTAGTGAAAAAAAATAAACACAAAACCAAACCCATAAAAGCACAAGAGCCCAGTGGAGCTTGGCCTGCCAGGTTAAAAGTTGCTTCCTGCCCTGAGAGCTTAACCTACCTGTTGCTGCTGAGCACAGATACTTCCCTCTGTGTAGCAGCTCTTCTGGTGGAAGAACCCCTCTTCTGCAGATAATTCGAAGGTATTTCTGGGGTTAGGCTGCAGGCTTATTGTTCCTGCTTCATTAGGAAACTTACTTCTGCTGGGTAGTTTTGTTGTGCTGGCCTTTTTTAAAGAAACCATGCCAAACTGTGATAGCAGCAGGGCTTGGGGCTGATACTGCCCTATCTTGCAGAGCAAGTCACAGCAGGTTCTGTAATCACAGGCTCTGCAAACACTGACTTTTTACCCCCCCTCCACTGGACCTTAACTCGCCCGGTGCTCCCAAGCAGAGGGCACCCATGTTTGCAGCCACTGGCATCGACAGGGAACAGCTCAACAAAACCCAGATAAATGACCCAATGGTCCATCCACCTTCAGCCCTTTCCTGGCTAACAACCTGCTCCTTTCCTTGCCGTTTTCATGGGGCACGAGCTACGGGAAGAAGTGCTTATTGCTCAGTTCAAGTACACTTTTTTCCCTCCAGCGAAGGAAACCACGTTTGGATCCACACGAAGGGAAAGGCAATATTTATAAAGGAAGTTCCCACACTTCCTCTTCAAACAAATCATTCTTGGCTGGTTTTGCAATTACAGCTCTACAGGGGAGGGGGGAGTATAAAAACAAACATTGAGCATATTATTTCCTTTTAAAGTTTGCCTCTGAAAAGGCAGTTTCCAGAGAGGAAAGAGTTAAGCACTTGGGACAAACTGTCAAGTTTTCAGTAACTAATTTACTCTTCCTGTAGGCCTGGAGGAAATCCACAGCCACCACAAATATTCCTTGCTTGTTTCAATACTACTCTTTGAGAAATGGATTTTAATGGCCAAGCAAAGCGATCCAAACCGCAGATGTAATTAAAGCTGCTGAAACTGGCTCCACGCAAGGCTGGAAGCACCCCATGCCCCGTCTGGGGGTGGCTGCAGCAGCACAGGCCAGGCAGGGCAGTGGTGACACTGGGAAGCCTCATCCTCACCCTCATCCTTGATGCAGCATGCTGTGTTGCTGCTGATGGGACAGAACCCCCTCCCTGGGAGGGCACCAGGGGATGAAGAGGTACAGAAAGAGATGGACAGAGCCACCAGCTCCCTGCTGCCATCGCTGGCAGCTGCCAGTGATCTGTGCAAGCCAGTGCAGGACCTCCACAGAGGGGATGCAGCTCTGGTCTGGAAGAGTGCTTGCCCTTGCTTTATTTCCATCCCACGCCCCACAACATGGGTTATAAAGGGGCCATGGGCCACTTGTTTGTACTGTTGCAGTGTTAAAAAGCCTCTCTCACCCATGGAAAACTGTATTTGACAAACAGTATTTCCCTCCACACATAGTGGTTAGAGTCTGCAGCACTAGCGTAGGAAGCAGATTTTTCTGACAATTCACAGTAAATCAGCTTCCTATTTGAACAGACATACCTTAATTTCTTCTGCGGTGAGTCAAATCACCAGTCTGCCTGAAAGGCTGGTAGTCACCTGGTACTGAAACCCGTTACATCCATACCCAGCAAAGGACAAATACAGTTTTCCCAAAACTCCTATCCAAAGTGTGGGAGGATGGAAAATAAGATCAGCATACCTTGCTGAAAACAGTTCTTGAGACAAAAGATGTGATTGCTTTGGCACTAACTCCTTCCTCCTCCTTCCCTCCCCTCCTCAGCCACACTGAGGTGTGAAAGGCTTAGGAAACTCCCTGTCCCCTACTCTGCTTTTTTTCCCCCCATGTTTAATTTTAGATTAGAACACAATTGGATTTAGTCTTGATTAACCTTTAAGCCAAAGAAAATCCCACACCTTTGAGTTACTAATTTCATTTTATAACAACTGCAGAAAACCAACTCCATATTTTTGAAGTTAAATCATTGCCAAATTCTGTTTTCAAGTGCCAGCTGCCCAGGATAAGGCTAAAGAACTTCCCAAAACAATTATATTTGAATTATTAATTAAAACCACTTGGAACATTGTGATTAAAATCAATTAGTTTATGCAAAGAGATCTACAAACCCAAAACATAGTTACAGCAACAGAAATTCATCCACTGATGAATAATTAATGCAGCTCTTCATTTGTTTCACCTTGTACACCAAGTAGCACAAAAGAAAAGTCATTAATATAAGTGGACTGCAGAGGTAACAGAGATCATTAAACATTTATAATCACTAAACTGTTTAAGTGGAAAGTTTGCAGGGCAATAAAGAATCCTGCAATATTGAGTTCAGAATAAACTAAACTCCCCAATTTTGTCCATCTGGATGAAACAACAGAGGAAAGAAAAGCAAAGCTGCCTCTCAGCCTTGTTTGCTGTGGGTACAACAAGATCTTGCAGCAAGACCTGTTATTAGCTGTAAGAAGTGATGTGCTCCTCAGAAACTTCCGTCTTCATACCCAAGAGTAAGATTCATGAAAGCAGTGGCCTGATCGCCCTCCTATTTCTGGAAGCATAATAGCGCGGCTTGGCCAATTACCTTCACATGTTTACCATGAAGGCATGTGCTTTTATATCCCTTTTTCCTCCCAGCCACCAAAAGCAGCATTTTTCTACCCTGACATGCTACAGGTCTCCTGGCAGAGCACCTTCCTCCTTTAAAAAACAGTGGCCTTCAGTAAACAATGTGCAGATTTCCTGGGGATTACTAGAACTAAACACCTCTTGCTAAACAGCTCTCCAGTGACATAAGGTGATGTCAATGGAAGAATAGCGTAAATCACTCATTGCTCCATAACTAAAAACTTTGCATGTGTTAATTTATAACATTCCTTAACTCAATTATTTGGGATAGAAGGGGTGGGAATCAATGGGGCAAAACACAAGGAATCAGTCACAGTCATGTCTGTGGTCTGATGCTACTCTGTTTTCATCCTATTTAATCACTTCTCTCCAGATGAACCTTTACACCATTTCAAAGAAAAGGCTGCATTTGTACGTACTTGTTTTTATTTTCAGAGTATCAGTATTTTTATTACTCAGAGCATCTGTCTACAGAAATGTCAGAGATTAAAAAAGTACCCCTGGTGGGTGAACATCCATTGCCTTTTAGATATTGAATCACAGCAGAGAAATTAAGAAATGAGATAGGTGTTTTATCAAAGAGCTTCCTGCCTGCTCTGTTACCAGCTCCTCTGCGTGAGGCATTCAGGGATATTTACACACTGAAAACACTGACTTTGCAACACATTTCTGCTCCAGATGGGAGGCTCACCTGACTCCCTCAGTACACAACATACCTTCCCCTTCCCTCTCTACATTACTCTCACTGCCCTTGTTTTTGGTGCTTTTGCCCACAGCTTCTACATATCCTGCCTGCTGCGAACAGAGAGTGCAGCCAGTAGCACTAGACTTGAACTTTCTACCTTCTGACATTAGCAGACTCAAAAAACTAGACAAAACAAGCTGTCCCATTTCTAGACATTGTCTGTGCACTGATCTCAGAACTTAAACCCTTTCTGTTCAGGAATGATAAATGATGGGACTTTCTCCATGACAAATGATGCAGCTTTCTCCAAACAAAGTTTGGTAAACTGTGTCATGCCTTGCCTTGCCTAGGACTGTCTTGTACCTGGATAAAATACAGCCATGAAACTCATCTTCAGTTTTGAGGGCAACTGTGGCTGTGCACAGAGTCCCAGCAGAAGAGTGACATTTGCCATGTACTGCAATATGGCTAATCAACCCTGCCTCTTGGCTAATACTAAAGCAGTTACATGACTTACAGAAGTGACTGGTCACTACCAACCTGGGAGTATCTGCCCATGGTGCAGGGCATGGTGTGGATAGCCTTAGAGAAACAGGGTTCTGGTTCACACTTGGTGTGAGCAGCCAGACCTATCCTGCCCCGATGTACCCTGAGCTGCCAGATCCATCCTGCTGTGTACAACAGCATGGCAGGGTGGCTGGTTCCCAACACCAGCACTCGCCAGCAGCTGAGAACAAGCTTATCTTTCACACCATTTAAAGATGGGAATTCCCATTTATACAGGCCCAGCTTCCAGGTGAGCTTCATTTGTTTTGCTGAGAATGTAAAATACATGCAGTCTTGCCAGCCATGCCATTTGCAGGGCTGAGATAAAATCTTCATCTCTTGGAAAATAAGAGGTAAAATCCTGAGATACACAGAGTTTCACTCCCTGGATCTTCACACTCATTTTTCTCCTTACATAAAAGGAACATCATTGTCTCACAGGAATTCGCTTTGCAGGGTGGAAAGTGCCGCTTAGGTACTGGAATGATCTTCCATCCAGGGAATTCCTTGCCCTCATTAGAGCACCTTTGCTTCCTAGGTCAAAACAGACTTTTGTTCTTTTCAATTCTGTGTCTTTCAGCATGCACTGCCACCAACCTGTTAGCACATACTTTTCCTATCTTTCAAACAGACGGAAGTTTTGGGATAAATTACACTAAGTTTCACAGTCAGCCCAATCCCAGTCACAGTATTATCACAACAGACAAAAGAGCCCACAGATTCTGCTTTATTATGCCTATAAAGATTTGGTCTACCCTTGCATTGATAGAGAACTTAATGGGCAACACTGTGGCTTGAATATTCCCCAAACAAGATGAACCTTTTAAAAAAGAGCACTAGCTCACTCTAATTTAAAGGAAAAAAAAGAGGTTTTGACTGATAAATACCCCCTGCTCTGCTGTGTTTGGGCCTTGGTAGCTGCAGAGCAGCATGTAGGAAGTGTGAACTGAAAGCGATGCCAGAAAGCAATGCTGTTGTCTTAACTGGCATGATACCTATTACTTTGTAGCCGATGTCAAAAAAGTGCTTGACATATTATGGTCCAGAACGTGCATACATAGCCTATGGTCATAAACGGGCCAATTCTGATTGCTGGGTGTAGGTAGTAACCAAGTAAATAAAATCAAGTAGTTTTGCCTCTAATTGCAAAGTGCTATAATGCCATGAGATCCTGGGTGAACATGACGGTTTTTCCCTCTCTGGAAAGAAGTTGCAGTTTTCCTCAGTAGTTCCTCTTTGTAGAAATAACATGCTCAGACACCGCTCTCCATACAGCACCCCTTGGCAAAGCTGGCTCTAATTGGCCTATGTGCTGATGTCACCTCTGAACTCAGAGAACAAAAGAAAGCATTAATCCACATCTTCAAGAATTCAATAGTCATTTAAGCAGAAGGTCAGGTACCTAATGGGCTGTCAAGTTCAGGCTGTCTGTCTGCCCATCTTCCTCACTCCCCAAGTTCCCAGGCCTTGACAGGCAGCCCTCGGCAGCTGGGTACTTTGTTTTCCTGCCAAAGCGCTATGGAGGCTTGAGCACAGGCAACTGCTTTGCAAATGTGAACTGGGGTGACATATTCTGGCTTCATTGAAGGAGAAAGAAAAAAAAACCAGCCATGAAAAGGTATACAGGAAGGCCTGAGAAATAAATTAAGGATACTGTTTGCCCTGCATCACTATCACACGTTAGTAGAACATTATACTTTCAGGTGTCTGCATTGTGCTTTTTGATCCAAACCTCGCTATGATTACATAGCAGGGATAACTGTGTGCAAATGTGGCAACGGGACAGATAAAGGGAGTGTGCAGACCTTTTCCCAGATCTTTTTTAGTGCCACATGTTACGGAGTGAGTTTGAAAGCTACAGCCTGGAATGCAGAAACATTGCTATGGCTCCTAGAAATTTCCAGGAGGTACAGAAAGAGGAGGGAGCCCTTTCCAGATTCACTGGGACATGGCCTGCTGCGCATACTTGCTTTTGAACAGTCTCATAAAACCAAAACATTTTTTTCCAAGCAGATCACAGGTCACGTAAGCTTCCCAAGGGATATATTGGTTACAGATGTTTTCATGTAATAAAATATTCCACTCAGCTGCACTATTTCTAACTGATAATGTTAAAACTAAATTACCCTTGTCTAATGGCTACGTCCCCAATGTACTCCTTACCATGGTAAACACTGGCTCATTTGTTACCATTTAGCCAACATAATATTTAATTTCTCTTATAAGAGCAAGCCACAAAGACAACGTGTTTCAAGTTTGCAAGAACTGCAACATAAGTTTAGATTTGAAAATATATATACTTAAAATTCTTTTTTCTTTTGCATTTGCAGAAGAAATTATACCCCTACATTTCAGCATTACCATAACTTTTAAGTGCAAATGGATATCTCATTTTTAAAACATGAGTAATTTTAATAGTTTTCCAAGATTTTGCTCTTGAACTTGGAATTATTAAAAAATAAATAAATCATGCCTTGATTGTCTGAATGGGAGGGGGCTAATAATGGAACATCTAATTTGATTTCCTCCTGGCAGAGTTGTCAGGAAAGGAAAAGTCATTGTGATGGTATCTCTAAAATGACTGAGTAGTTCAAAAGAAAAAAAAAGGAAAAGGGGGAGGAGGAGATGCCTGTCTGTTTCCAAAATATGCTTTCAGGAGAGCACTAGCAAGGATAGCTATGAGAAAGGGGAGGGGGAAAGGAAAAGGGAAACCTAACTAATCTACACTAACAAGGAGCCTCCCTCAAACCAGGGAAAATTGTGCTGTTGTACTGTACTTTGTCTCTATGAAAACTACCACCTCAACATTTTCATTTAAAAGATTAGAGCAGTAGGCTTGAGACAACCATTCTTTGCTCTCTGTATTGGCCTATCAAGATCCTCCCACTTGGATGTCAAATACCGCCATTAAGAACAGTGGAACAAAGTGACTGCTGATGTGCTATCACTGTTTCTATATTACCACTTCAAGGATAATGTCAACCCACTCTAATTATGTTTTAGAAAGACTGGAAACATAGCAGGGGCTGTGCATTCTCTGATGAGGAAGGTGTAAGCTACTTCAGCACAACTGGCATTGCATCAAAAGTAGAACCTGTCAAAATGCAGAAGTTATTAGAACTCAGAAGTAGGATGTTTAGATTTTTAAAAAACACATTCTTCTCCAAACTCTACAATACCATGATGCAGGTATTCACTGCTCTAATTCTAATGTTCAATGTTTAGTAAATACTGCATCATTTCTGAGCTAACTGCAATCACCAACCTTGATAAACAAATTTTGCAGCTATCAAATTAAAATACATGCTTGTGCTTGGTAAAGTAAAGCAATGTCACTTGGCATTACTGCAATGGGTCAGAAGTATGTTTTAAAGACTCACTCATTATGGGGGTAAAAAAGTGGGAGAATTTTCCCTCAACTCTCCATCCCAACTGAAAGGGTAATTTAATCTCCAGCAAATCCCCCAGGGAAAAATGTCGTTCAGATCGATGGAAAAGCTTCCTAAACACAACAGGGCTGAATTTGACCTAAATGGCTATACGGTGTTTGGAAGAGCTGGATTTTGCTTGATTCCAAGCAATGTGCCAGGAAAGCTGTACTCACCGGACATTGCTACCACAGTCTTGTTAGTCTGCCTGTCACTCTACTTCTCATCATATTTGATTAGCTGTATATGTACTCTGGGTCTGATGCAGTAATTAAGATTGCTAGAATGTACATGAGGCAATAATGGTTCTCTTATGGCTTGGGCATTCAGGAGGGAGGTCATGCAGCACATGAAACACAAAGCAACAGTCCTGCTCTCAGGGCTCAAGATAACATCCAGGACAGGAACAAAGCACTGCATTGTGACCAGTCACTCCCTTGGTGAGAAAAGTACAATTCAAGTTTTTCTAAGCAGATGCTCTCACACAGAAAGCAGAAGCCCAATCTGCTGATATTTGAAATTCTGTAGCTGCTTTTGCAGTTCTTGGGGTGGTACAAATAAGTAGCAGTAAGAGCAGAGGCTGCTGTACATCAGGGACTTGAAAACACACAAGTCTTGCAAACTCAAATGCTCCTTTCCTCTTCCCTTAAACTGCCTCTAGCATGGTAACCACCAGCAATGCACAGACGTAACTCCTTTGAGATCTGGCATACTGGGAAAAACACTAGTTTTCTGGATTCAAAGTCACCTGGACTCAGTAGCAGACCTGGTCCGCCAGCACCACCCCAGGCAGCTGTGTTCCTGCCAGTCAGCAGGACACTGCCTATTGAGCAGTGGCTACCTCAGAGCCTTCCACAGCTTTCCCTTTTCCCTGGTTACTTTTACTGGCTGCCACAAAAAACCTCACCCAGTGACACTACTTCCTGAGCAGCAAATCGCTATTTATTTTATTGTATGTGTAATGTGGGTAGCAGCTAAAAGCACAAATACAACAACCCTGAAGCTCATCTACAGGTAGGATATAAGCAAAGCAGAACTCATGAGAGATTCTGCAACTCCTGACACAAATGAACATACAGCTTGCAGGGTGAAAAGCTACTATTTTGAATTCTTTTGGGATATGTTTTGTGATATCTCTGTCTTGCCCTTATTACTTAAGAATAGCACCCAAAAAGCACAGCTAACTAAGATGCCCAACAGTGTCATTTATCTGTTGCTCATCTGCTTCTTTTCCTGGCCCCCTTATCTACGCAGTTAATATCATATCCAGAACTGAAAACTGGCTTCCCTGAATGTTTTACTCTTCAAATAAATGCCTAATTAACTCACCCTTTATTTTAAACCATTGTAGGCAGCAAAATATTCCAATTAAAAATGGAATGCCTACTAATTTAAGCCCAAAGGTTCTGCTAAGGCAAGTTTCATGAATCCTAAAAATAGAAACACATTTATAATTTCTTCCTTACTTTAATTAGATTTTTTTTTTGGCTCAAGTTTAAATATCCCTCTGCAGTATCTTCAACTGCATTGCAGTAGTAGAAACCATACACATAACACAAGAACCATAAGATGAAAGATGACTTGCCTTTTTAATTCTTCTGCTCAGGGAGGAGTGTAAAGTGGAGGTATGCATGCCACAAAATAGAAGTGTTACAAGTCAATAGAAGAGACTTCAGAAAACTGGGAATCCCAGAACCAAATGAAACTTCTGATTGATTAGTATATAGACAGATCTTAGTCCTTCTCTATTCTAGTCTTAACTGACGTAGAAGAAAATAGCACTGTGGCAATCAAGGTGAAGGGGATGTAACTAATGGCATAGCAGCCAGACTAAGGGCAAGTCTGTTTGGAGTGAGCTAAAAAATATGCTCTGTGGGGCTCTTTGACTGACATTACTTATAGAAATCACAGAATGGAAGGTCATTCTTCTTCAAATACAGGTTAAACTTGTAAAATGGTGAACTAATCTGAAAACAGCAACTTGAAGAATGACTTCAGGGCCACAGTTAACTAAAACTCTGGCAGGGATGCAGCGGATAAAATGATGAATGGGCTCTTTGAAGACAAAGCAGAAAACATCATTGTGGCCCTTCAGAGGAGCATTATTAGGAACAGATGAAGTTGAGCTTATCCATGGTAGTGGGGTAGTAAGCAAAACAATCTAAGTGATAGTCATGGACCTGCTGACTGCTTTGCCTATGCTGGCGCTGAGCTTCCTCCTGTTACAGCTGGCAGCAGTGGTGATGGGAGCAGATGTGGGAACCAGCTCCTCACAGCCCCAGCCATACTCACTTCATTCCCCTCTTCCACAGCTGGGGTAGCAGGCCTAGATGTACAAGTTAAACTCATTCTACCCTCAGTCCTGGAGTGGCAAAATTTCAGTTTCTCTTACATTTCTGAGATACTCGGGACTGTTTCTAATACTTCACACATCATTACTGGAATGATTTCAAGCATACATGGCCATGACTGGCATCCATTCTACACAAAAGATGTTGACAAACCGAAATAGACTCAGGATGGAGCTGCAAGAAGGATTCAGAGTAAGGAAAAGATTCCTTAAAGCAAGAGCCAGAAGTAATTCAGTCTATTTATTTTCACAAAGAGAAAGTTCAGAATTACTTGATCGCAGTCCATAAATACGTACATTAGTGAAAGACATTTAATAAAAGGCATAACAAGATACAGAACTGAAAAATGGAACTCTGAGGCAAAATTCGGGCTAAAAATAAGGGAGAAATGTTAGAAATGAATGCAATTAAGTCACTGGAACCTTTTACATTTGCACACAGTAAATTTGCTGTCACCTAAAGTCTTGAAAAAAAATTGAGATTGGATGTCTTTTTAAAATTATATTCTGTAGCTCAAGCAGAACTTGCAGGCTAAGTGAAGTGGTGAATTTGTACAAGTGAATAATACTATAGCTGAGCAACCTAGATGATCATAACATTATGAAACTCATGAGCACATGTTTATTTCTTTAGTGGGCCTACAATATCCATTTTTTCCTGTATCTGCTTTAAATGAATACAACAGTTTTGCTAAACCCAATCTGAACTTCTAACTTGAGCCTTCTGCTACAGAAGTGATAAATGTCCAATTTCCTTCTCTACAGACACAGTGAAGAAGCACTCCAAATACCTGGGACTGAGTTCGAGTGAACACAGTCAATCTGAAGACAAGAAGACATCTGTAAACTCTCAAGCAGCTCCCCTAATCCAGGAGCCTGAAAGCACTGCTGTGCTTTCCAGGGGCATTTCCAAGCAACCTTTGATCATTCCAGCATGTGGGATTAGAGGGAGGGCAGGAGTTTACATGATATTGCTTGTTGACCATGGCCAACTGAGTTATGCTAAGCAGGGCAGTATGAGAAGTATCATGGTATTTACACATTGGTTGGCCACAGAACAGGTAAATATTTTCACTAGGAGTATAACATAGAAGAACTGAGCAAACCAAGATAGCTGGGGTCTGTCCTGGTTTAAGCTATACCTTTGAAATCCACTGCAAAATTACTGCACATTTTAGTTTAATAAAGGTATTAACATGTCAGGAGTGATATTGTGCAATGGCAGCATTTCCTAGCAGTCAGCAAGCTTTAGGAATGATGTCTTTACGAGGACAGGAGACAGACTCAAAACCGGCACATTCTCCTCCTCTGGGTCAGCTCCTCTGCTGAATTGTTTGCAAATCCATAGTCCTTTCTTCTCTCTACCACCATAACAGGCATTTACTATTTTTATGATCTCAGGATGGAAAAATATTAATCAGAAACAGCAGCAACAATTTCTTTTTCTTCTCAAATCTGTGTGGCATTAAGTATAATTACATAAATAACTGGAATGGCAGAAACAGACAATCGCTGGCTTTGTATGGGTATTGGAAGGGATTATATTGTTTTTATCATGTCTCTCAAATAATGGGTATCTTCCAAGCCTACTGTCAAGTGGACTGCTTGCTGCTCTAATGCTGATATGAAAATAATCTTGTAAAAATACTGAGAGAGGGTCTTTCCACATATTTTCCGTCAGGAAAGATGACTTAAATAAACCATTTAACCTGCTATTGACCTACAACCTAGTTACATAAATGTTTTAAAAACTACTTATCCATCTTGAGTAGATAAAAGTAATCTGGTGAAGTTAAGGATAACATAGGAAGCCCCTTAATGATGACTGCATTCTCTGCTGTGTCTATTAGCATATGATTTTTCTGCTGGCAAAGCAGACAAAAGTGAACTGCAAGAATACAGGGAAAAGAACAGGTCTTCTTTGTAAAGGACTGAGACAGAAACACATAAAGGAAGAGTGAACACCTGCAAAGACCTCTTACAAGGGGAATCCTACCTATATTTTTTCTCCAGTTTTTCCATTATAAACATTGCTATACCTTCTTTTTAAAAACAATACTAAAGATTACAGAGGCCATATGGAAGCTGAATATGGAGGATGTGTCTACCAATATCTGAGCTAATGTTATCCCAAGTCAATAAAAAAAGCACAGAAACCAGTTCCTCCAGATTGCTGAACAAACACTCAAAACCAAAGACAAATTATACCCAATTCAACATGGATGTGCTAGAGATACAAAACATTACAGGCATCCCACTGCAATGTGGGCAAAGAGGACAGCACGTTTATCAAGAGTAATGAAGACTGTTCCAGGAAAGCAGACTGTGGCTTCATCTAACAAAAGTCTCCGACCTTTAACATCTTGGGTTTGTTGGCAGTGCGAGTGGTGTGTAATGAGAAGAGCCTCCCAGGCATCTCCACTCTCCTCCCCAGCAATCAGGGTGGTGATGCCAGATGCAAGTTTGGAAGTCTTCAGCATTTCATCTGACAGCATAAATGTTATGTTTTTTCATGAACTGAACCAGTCATCTGCTCTGCTGCACGCTTTCACCACCTGCTTATATTGGGCACGGAGGACAGGACGCTTGTGTTTCAGTGACCGGAGCTGGCATGTATGCAAAGCTTTAGCTGCTATAGGATTATCCAAACCTTGGGGGGATTTTTTGCCTAACAGAACACACTTTCAGCATTCCTTTTCTTCATTTTAAGGAAACAGCACTTTTTCTATAGACACAAATAACAGGCATGTGGTCCACAGCAGCATGCTGGCAATGGTTAGGATGTTGCTAACATTGTCCATGCAATTCCGAAGGGCTGCAAGTCACCCCAGGAGATCATAGAAGCATAGAATAGTTAAGGTTGGAAAGGACCTTAAGATCATCTAGTTCCAAAAGCTGCAGCATTGAAGACTGTACCCACTACCATTTTTCCATACATGTGATCGTTTGCCCTTATACTTCTTTTGGGAGGGCTGTGTTTTTTTAAAAACACCCTCATTAATAAATCTGTAATCTCACCAGCCACATATATTTCCGCCTTCTGAAGTGTTAAAAGAAAAAACAAACCAGCTCTTGATACTTCTGTCAGTAAAGAGCACACTAAGGATCAAAGGAATAAAAATGCTAATTATGGTGCACTCTGTAACACCTCTCTCCCGAGCCAAGTGCTCTGATTAAGTTAACCATCGTGCTAATTATAATAGCATTTAGCACAGCTGGGGCCAAGGAAAAGCCACCTTCTACTAGAGCATGGTTGCCAGCCTCAGAACGAGACCAAGCATATTTGTACTGTAATAGAAACTTGCCTACAATCCACAAAATGGCCACTACTAATTTTAAACACCCCAAACCGCACTCAGTTTCTTTTCTTATTAAAAAACAAACAAACAAAAAAACAAACAAAAAAAACATTTGTGGACTTTAAAAAAAATTGCTGAAGCTGTTGTTTGGTTTTTGTTTTTTTTTTTGTCTTGAAAAAAATGCTGGTGTCAAAAGCTTATTGCCCAGAAATTAAGTTACTGGCTCCTAAGGGAACATACAGCAAGATAACACTTCTTTGCAATTTAAAGGGGAGCCCACTCTTCTGCCTTTTCCCAGTCAATAGCGCACGTCTGTGAAGTATGCTGGTGATGAGAGAGGAAGGCCACTGTACTTTCATTTAGAACAGAATGAAGTAGCACACAATTACTGGCAAAACCACCTGCCACTTTTCAGCAGCACATTTGGATAGAGAATAGGAGGGTGATAGTACTGGTTGAAAAATGACAGCTGAGTCTAAGTGAAAGGTAACGTTCCTCACCAATTCCATGGAGGTGATTAAAATATAATAAATCAATAAATCCCTGCAGTTCAGAAAATTGTGTCTTCAGTGGATGCTTACAACCCTTGTTGCACACAGCATAAGTGGAAGAAAGAGATTTTTAAACAGTTATGTGGTTATAACAACATCTTCCATTCATCACTTCCCTCCTTGAAGAACTCATCAGTGTTTACTGGCAGTACCTTCCAGTGCACCTGCTTGAAGGATAAGCCCTGCTTACCACAAAGGAGCTAAAACGCAAGAAAATTACCTTTGCTTCACTATCACTCCACAAAATGGCTGTTTTGCACTTATTCAGCCTCCCTGAGACTCTGAGTGGCAGCAGATGAACAGACTGGTTTTCAACATCAATTCAGTAATTAATTCTGAATTAAACAAGTCACCTAAACAACAGCAATGCAACTAATTCTTCTGAGTGGATACTTTCCAAATCCCGGGTATGTTCAAAATATTCCTGTTTCACTGCACAGATTCAGCAATCACTGACACCCTTGTTATGTGGCACCCTCCCATTCACTTCTAACGTATTGCATCAGCTCAATTATACACACACATATATATTAATAAATACAGCACTGTTTTATGTAAATTGATAATCTTAATCTAAATTCCTCACTGCTTTGATAGAGCAGTAAAGGTTAAAGTGGCTTTAATCCACTGTCTGAGAAAAGAGGCTGATCACTACTCTGGTTTGGAAGGCAGAGAGGAAAGGTTCTTCAGAGAGAAAATCCAATATATTGGCTGAGCTGTTAGAGAAGATCAAAATCTGGAAAGGGTGAAGTCTATGGATATCTCATTGCCAATGTCATTATCAAGAAAACAAGTATCATGACACCATGTAGTGTTAAACCTCTTGGAGAGGAGTCAGTGCTATTTTAGGGGTCTGTGAATGGGGCTTAGAGTTGTTCATGAGGGATTTCAGTTTGTCACACATATAAATATAGCAACACAGGGAAAATCAGGGAATTTGAATCTTCTGCTTTTTGACTCATGTCCTTGCATGTTTGACCACATAATTGAGTATAATCCCATCTGCCTCACACCTTCCTGGGAGTCACAGATCCTTCTAGATGTGTCTGCTTCACCCCAGTACTTTGCTCTGCATGCCTTTGTATGGGTGGGGGACATGGGTATGGGAGGAAAAACAGGGAGGGAGAAAGTGATGTCTCATGTCCCAGTCCTTCCCTCTCTCAGCTGCTAATTAGCAATGGCCAAGCCCTATGGAAAGAATCACAGTGAGTGATTACACAGAGGTAAGCAGAGACTACATTGCCTACATATGCACAAGACTGTTTACTTGGCTCTTAGGGTACTACTTATTGCTGCATACAGCTAGGATGACAATACTGCTTTACATTGTATATATCTTCCACAGCTTAGGTAAGCTCACTCATTAATTCTTATTTACTGTTTTCATTTCACACCAAATTAACTTCACCTCTATGCATGCATACTTCCAGGACAGGTAGAGAAAAATTATGCAGTAGATACTCATGTACCACGGTGATGTGCATAACAGGGAAAAAATGATGGGATGGTAGAGGAAGCAGAAGACTAAATTTCGTACTATAAGATTAAGACAGATAGTTTCCTGGGAGGATTTTATATGGGTGTTTGCATTGCCTACACTCAAAATGTTCGGGAATTACAGGTCACACCCAGCATTTACCTCTCCTATAACCCATTCCAAAGCACTAAGAACCTGCCAACAGAAAATGCAAAGCAAACTAAACAGATCTGCCTCGTTTCTTTTCCCTGAGCTTTATTAAAACAGTGCTTTTTTACTGAGGAAGAAACATTGCTGTAAAAATCAACACTTACATACTATCTAATTATCTCTATCATAGAGTAATCAGAGGAGCTATTAAAACTTGGTCACCAAAATATTTGGATTTGGCTGAGTTTTAGAATATTAGTTACACAAACTTTAACCCTTGAAGTAATATCAGTCTGATGATATGTGCTTCACTTGGGAGTCAGACACTTAGAGTAAAAAGCTGGTGTCTGACAAATTGAAAGTAATTTCACATTGAAGTAAATTAAATGAATTTCCCAGGTGCTGCTATAAGAAGAGTCTCAAGGAGGTGAAATGAAAGTCACTGCTGATGCATTCAAAGAGTTACCATAAAGGAAACATTTTAAAAGGAAACTGTAAAATAGGAGAAATCAAAGGTTTATAATCCTACTGACAATCTTCACCAGAGTATCTTGTGGCTCTGTGTTAATTTCAGGAGTAGTGGTCCACATTTTTGTGTGGGAAATGCCATGAATACACTAAAGTGAAATCAGTCTTGCTCAAAGGGTAGTTTTGTTGGCTAGTCAAAAGGACCTGATCCTCACTTAGAGGTGAGGTGAAAGTAGATGAAAACCAAGGTTTGCAGGCTATCTGTAATGTTAGTTAGTTTTCAGTACTTTCAGCAGATCTCAAAGTACACCGAGGATTTGGAATTCCCAACCTATTCCTTTAAAGCAGATTTTCCAGTTCACAGAAATACATATAATTGATTTGGGCAAATGTCAAGACCTAGCAGCATCCTTGCATGAAGACCCTCAGGATACCTTTCATTCCCTTTTCACCCAATTATTGCCACTCCACTTGAATAAAATCTTCTACCATACTCCAGATTGAGCAAGGAGCCCACAAGTTTAGGATGATGGGGAGGAAAGGAAGTTTACAATGATCTGTTACCAGATCCAGGAGAGGCCTATATGCTCTCCTTTCTCTGTTGAAGAAGGAAGACCATGCACTGGGGGCACAAGCATGGCACTGCCTATAGACCAGCCACTAGTGCTCTTTTTCTCAGGGTCATAATTTATTTTCCATATTCTCTGTGGTTCTATCCCTCAGCAGTTTCCTTACCTAGCACTTTAGCTAGATTCCTGGAGGTATTTGGGCTGCTAGTCCTTCTAAATAGATGGCTTTGAAATAAATGGAAGAAAGAAAGCTCTCTCCATATTTGACTGCAGTCTCCAGTATCACTCACAGATCAGGGTTTTACACTATGGATTAACAAGACCTGTTCACATCAGAACAAAAAAGATGGCTATGCTCACCTGTTTCTTTAATGTAGCCATTACACTTACACAGGTGTCGTTCCTCCCCTTCCCCCCCCCCCTTTTTTTGGCATGTTCCACTAAATTACCATCCAATAAATTAGAAAAATTACTTTATTAAAAGAAGTGATTATGTCAAGTTTATCCTCTTATTAGGATTACAGATTTTCTGAAGTTTATTTGGAAATCTGCTTTAAAGCCCAACAGATGTCAACTTTTCATGCCAGACTAATGAAAGCATCTATTTCATTTTTATCTGGTGACCAAGGCAATATATCAAAGAAAAAAAAACCCAATCAAACAAAAACCCAGAACAAAAAAACCCCAACCAACCTAAAACAAACAAACAAAAAACCCTCAAAAAAGCCAACCCAAAAAACCCCCAACCTCCCCCCAACAAAACTCAACCCTCCCCCCCAAAGAGAAAAAAACAAACCCAGGAAACAAACAAACTGCTTCAAAGTCTATAATGAAATACCATGGAAGAAGTAACAAACAGTTATATAATCCTAAACCCCTTTGATTGTCGTATAAACAATATTCTGGCTAAAGAGTGCTGGAACACTGACTTCAGGTTCTCGGGACATACCAATTTCACTCAACAGCTTAAAGATCAGTAACTTTCTAGATTTGGTAGCTACAAATAGAGCATAATAAAACAGACTCTAAACTGCAGATATGTGTTTCAAAATGTTCTGGTCAGCAGGTTGACAAAGTGCTCTACAGTTACCTTTCCTATGTTTCACATTCTTCCTTTGGGTATCCCCAGTGGTGTAACAGCTAAACTAGGGTGCTGGAATAGTACACTATCCTCTCCCTTTAACTGAAGAAAAATAATTCTGACCAGCTCCCCCATATTCTCAATGTATAAGGCAGTGAGAGAAAGCTCTTCCAAATGAAGCCTTCACCAATACCTCTAAGTATCAGCAATCCTGGCTGGTTTTGCAGTCCCCTCCTGTGAGACCCAACTCCAGGCCAATACTCATTTGTTTCACATTGCTCAAGCATAAACAGGAATTATTAGGGTTTGTAACTAACCATATCATGCAGAAGTGGGTCACTTCAGTATTCCACAAAGGGATGGAGGGAGGCAGCCAAAACCCTCCCTTCTGTCGCCCTGTTTTCTCTTTTTAAGATTTCAGGAACATGCCATATAGAAAGGAACCAAAATGTATCCAAATGGAAACTAAACACTTTGGTCCACTTTGTAACAACGAAAAACTAACCAAGTAACAGCAGCACAACCATCTCTCTCCATCTCATTGAGATTCTCTCTTGACATGTTTTGTCAATGGAAGACATCACCTTGTGTCCAAATATTTCATTCCAGTACAGGAGTTCAATGCCACATACACAAACCATTTTCTCTATCACAACCTAAGCTGAAAAAGAAGCTTTTTGAACAGCAAGAATACACAAGAACATGCAGAAAAGAAGTAAGACAGAAGATAACAACACCCCTAAAGTATTTCACAATACTATGAATCCTTTTGTTATCCACAAACTATGCAACACTGGTTATAACGGTAATTCATTTTTAGTTGAAGTACCAGTACTCAACAAATTTCAGCTATATATCAAAATACATTTTTTGATGTTTTAAAGCTTTCAAAAAGAAAAGGAGACCTCACACTTACCTATTCAGAATAATGATGTCATTGCACAGTCTCCTCCTCACTGTCATAATTTATAAGGGAGGAAAAAAATCCCAAAGGAGAATGGCACTGAGCAAAACTGAAACCGACAAGTATGCTTGCTTTTAATAGTGACTTTTTCTGGCTTGGGAATGGATGCATTTCCTTTCATATTCCCCTCTGAAAGCTGCTATGAGCACACCACCCTATTGGATGACAAGGTGACCTTTCCTTGGTGAAAGGAAACAACAAAGTTTTGGTCTCTGGTACCAAGACACAAAAATGCATTTCCTTGCTTTTGCTAGGCTATCCAAAGTTCATACACACAGAGAAAGGACATTATTCCCAGATATCAGAAAAAAGAAGGAAAGCAAGAGCAAAAATTGAAGATTTCAATGAAAACTTTAGTCTGGACAAACAAGGGACTCATTTTCACCTCCCAAAAGGTTAAGGTCACCAGACTAACACTCACAATTTCTTACTACAAGACAAAAGAATACACCACAAAGCCAGTAGCGCAAGTATCACAATTGGCAGCTGGCTTGAAAATGCTCGAGTTCAATTGATGATGAAGAATGAATTACTCTTATGTTTGAACAAAAAAACCCCAACCTGATCTCACCAGGCCAGAAGCACAACCACATTCCAGGCGTGATGTGTGACAGCACACAGAAAGCAGTTTCAATTTATTCTGCGCATTTGAGCACACACAAAAGCCTATATGGTTCTCATTAAAATAAAAGATATCTCCAGAATTCTGAAAGAGCACAGAGTGATTTAGGTTCTTACTCTCATGCAGAATAAATAACTTACCCTCCCATTTGTTGTGCTACCTCCTGTATCTAGGATTTAGGCCCCCTATACTATTTTTATAACCGTAAACAACCACCAGTACATTAAAGATCTCCCCTTATTTCTTCCACTCTCTTTTTATAAATGGAAATTTCTTTGACAAAGAACAACAAAGCATTCTCTCTGAAAGAAAGAGCACTGCAGATACACACTACTTTTAGCAAGGACACTCAGATGCAATGTGCAAAGTTCACTTAGATTAGCTTAACAATGTTCTCAAAAAGGAACTATAAACCTTTCATGAAGTGTAGCCTTAGTGGTGGAAGAGGTTTAACAAGCTTATTCATTAGTGACCAGTGTCTTTGGGGTGCTCATTTGGTGGGCCTTCAAAGAGCAGGTGTTTTTCTGCTACAGCTTTTCTCCCTGCTTTACACAGTGTCTGGCACCTTCTCCTTGCATGCCAGGCCAGCCAGTGAGAGGAGCTCATCAACCAGACCATGCCAAAAAGACAATTACACACTACAGGACAGAAGGAACAGAATATCCAACAAAAAGAATTTGCAGGATTACCTTTTTCTGCATTCACAAGCTTGCTCTTATGTATGTCCATGTGAAAAAGTGACTGCAGTGTAAGTACACACAAGGCAAATGTGATGTAAGCAGTTTCAGCTGGACCTCATGTAAGTCCAATTCAGGCAAACAGTGAGGAACAAAGAGATCAAAGGACAAGTAAGGAGAAGAGATATCTATTTAATATCAATTAAGATGCTGAGGAATTAGAAGAGGGCTACAATTAGAAGTCTAATGTGACCACTTTATTTTGGTGCTTAGACTCCTATCTATGGAGGGTTTTCCTAGCTGGAACATCATCATGCCTCACAATGGGTGCTGCTTGCATTTGAGAGAGAATATCAAACACATTTTGAAATACTGTGCAAATGAGTCAGAAGGGGCTGAGAGACAGCAGGAATCTAAGAATACAATGAATTAAACATAACTAAAGTGCACACAACAGAAAACAAGAAACAGTCCATTTGCATCAGCTGTAGGTGTTTATGGGAGAAAACTGTGTCAGTGTTCATCTTGTTACAGGAAGCATTCTGGATTGATTTGTAATTAAAAGAGAAGCTTAATGCATAGAGATACTTTAAAATTATGTAGTTACAGTTTAGGCAAACTATTGTTTTACTTTAATTAAAAGGTAGTGATTTTATTAGTTTGCACATAATACAAATCTTGAAAAATCCTACGAAATGAAAATTTTGCTTCCTCATTCTACTTCCCTCCAGCAAGTTTAATTCAAATGCTATTACTAGGTTTTTGCTGACAGATCATTTAAAGGCAGGACAGAAAGCTCTGAAAAAAAGCATTTGGCAAGTAGGATAATTAGCCCTAGTTAAGTCAGAAGCTACCAAGGATTGCAGTCCTAAATATTAAAAAGAACATTAACTTAGTAACAAATTTCAACTGGAAGCATTTCAGTGTTTGCAGCCTGCAACAAAACAATTAAGAACAAAACATGCTATAACAATATCAGCTCTCACTGGAACTGTTTTAATGGGTACTTTTTATTTGCTTTTCTAGCAGAAGTGTAAATACCTTAAATCTTCAATAGCACTTACGTGATTTATAAGACTCTGAAGAAACATGTAAATGGAAGTGAAAGGAAACGCCTCGCTAGAATTTGTCTCACCACTTAAAACATCCATTTTTCATTAGGAGAGCAACAGCAGTGCCAGTGGCCACATCACCTCTCATTAACTCCAGAAAATTATTTTGCAAAGGAAGAACGCCCCTGCAAGTGACAAAGATGCATTAGGTCTCTCCTCAGTGTGAACTGTGTGTTCCAGTGATACTAGAGCAAATCTGTAAGACACAGTCCACCACAGCCAAAGGCACACCTTGCAGCAAAACAGAAAAACAAAGCAAAACAAACCCAGAAAGCAGAGCATTAACCAGCAAACAAACTGCCTTGGAAGACATTAGAGAAATACTAAGAAACCCTTCTGACCCCAGCAACACAGCTATTCCATCCTGAAGGCTGAGCCTCTGTTGTCTTTATAGCCTTCGCCTCCACGTGGGTTGCTACAAAAGGCAAATTGCATTCCAAAAGGTAATCTTTTCTTGTCTTTTTTTCTTTTTCTTTTTTTTTTTTTTAATGAAAAACACTGCATTGCTTTCTCTTTCCCCAGCAAATAGCTCCGAGCTGGAATGCAGAATAAATGTCTCAAAGACTCCTCTGTTGCTGGAGGGCTTAGCAGAAACCCAGCAGTCTCAATATAAACCAGATGTGTCACAACAAGTTCTGGGTGGAGAAATGTGCTCGCTCTGGGTATGAGAGCGCTCAGGAGGGGCTGCCTCTTACAATACAGACACAGTAACAACTAAGGAACGCAGAAGTAGGCCCAGCAAAAAGTTCTCAACAAGAAAGACTTTCTTTAAAGCACCACCATCATTCATTCTTCATCAGTTTAACAGGGCCCCAGTGAGATAAGTACAGCATTTTGTTTGTCTTAAATACATATACTTTCAGAACAGCACAGAGCCAACAGCCTCAGAGACCCAGAAACTTTTCCACAGGGGCAAGAGGGATAAAGTGTGTGATGATTTTGCCAAAGTATCCTCAAGGTGACTATGATCTTCAAGCTGTTGTGGCCTCCCCAAAACCAGAACACAGAAACCAAATTTAATCCTGTGTAGATACACCTCACCAGCTACACATAATTCAGAATTATTCTCTTATGATGTAAATGTGCAAAGTACTTAAAGAATATATGCCTGTCCCAAGTGATCCCAGAATCTCATCTAGATGTAACTAGGAGTAGGCAAGTACTTAGGGAAATTAGTCATTAGTTTGCAAATTCAGACTCACTCTCTCAGCTACAAACCTCCATTTGGTTTAGTTCACTGGGGTTTTTTTCTGCCTTTCGTGGTGGAAGAGAACAAAGGATGATGCTGTACAGCAGAAATTTGTGAGTCTCTGCATAGATCATCGCACAACAATTAGTTTTATTGGGTGACGTAGAAAGAAGAACATGGGGAAAAAGCTATTTCTAAACTGAAACAGAAGCAAACTGAAAAAGAAGCAGAATAGCAGGAACAGTCAAAACTGAAAAAGATGGGCAGGGTGTAGATAGATATTAGGAAAGAGGGAGGAATGGAGCAGGGAGACAGACACAAATCTCTTTTCTCCCCTCACCCACCAGTTTTGAATTTCAAAACAGCATCCAAATGAGCTCCCTTCCAGGCAGTGTAATAAGCACAGGGACCCACCTGTAGCAGGCAATCCCTCTTTCAAAAAACTCTGCACACATTTCAGGCCCAAAACATGGAGAGCAGCCAATTAGCAAATGAGAAGCTGTGCCTGAATTCAAGCATATTCGAAATCCCACTGTCATATGATGAAAATACAAAACTGCAGTAATGCCAATCAGGATGCTAAGTGAAAACCACTGCTCTGCTGAACTCGACTTTCTTGTCTCGGGTGCATCTATCAGCTCAGCATTACTGCATCCTCCTATTTCATTTTTGCATGAGGGGGTAGCTTGCAAAATGCTAGAGAGACACTGGACATTTCTAGGAGAAACCTGCAGTTTCCCACAAGGTCCTGAGCCCATCTGTAAGGTTCCTATTTGCTGTGGTAATGGCAGCCATAGCATAAGTGTGAGCAATGCCCCAGTGCTGGCTGAGATCCCTGGCTGACTCAGTCTGCAACGGGTCATAAAATGTAGGAGAGTCCACGTGGTGACAGTCAGAGCTTAAAAAAAGGCAGGTGTAGCTGTGCTGGGTAATTGTTAGACAAGAGGCAAAGGGGAGGAGAGTCTGCCTGCCAGGAGAAGAAACTCAAGTGCATGTAACATTCCTTACCTATTAGTTCACTAAGGAGCTAAGACCAGCCCGACATGATCCAGGCTGGAGGGCCAGGGGAGCAGCTGTGTGGATAGAGTGGGTGGAGGAGAAATTACAGGTCTGGGAACCTGAAGAGCTTGTGTTGAGGCACTGACACTGGAGCTGCCACTCCCGAGGCTGTAGGTTTGGGTAATCTGTCAAGCAGCAGCTGACATGCCCCACCACTGCCAGACATGAAAGGGTACTTATACTTTGACTCCAAGTTAGGCTGCAAGCTAACTTCATCCTTTTTTGTGTCAAGCAAGCTATTTATTTGGAAGGATGATCTGAAGGGAAAACAGAGGCAGACACTGAAGTGTTTGGCACTGTCAAGTGCACGGGGATATTTCATACATTTCTTAAAGGGCAGGCTCGCTCCCTGGCATGCAGACTGGGCAGCCCACAGTGCTCACTCAGTAAAGATTGCTTTTTGGTCCTTATGGCTTCAATTTACTTGAAAAAGCTGATCCCAATGCACACTGAAGGATGAGTGAACAAAAGTGCCCTTAGAACACACAGGCCATGCATGCAGGAGAAGGGCACTAAGTGCTTTTGGAGAGGTTGTGGTGCTAGAACCTGTAAAAGGTCCCCACTGAGCAGGCGAGGCACTGTGGCTGGGACACCCATACTGCCTCCTCATGCTTGGGGCACAATGGTGGGACAAGGATCTTGGGTGCTCCCACAAGAATCAGGAGGAGAAAAGCACTTTTCAGGTCACCAATACAGCCCAAAGAGCAGGGAGTGGAGTGCATGGAAGCACCAGGGAAGTCACCTCTCCGCCCCTGCCCTCCCACACAGTACGTTTTGAGCAGCTCAGAAATCACTTACGGATGACTTGGCTGTTCAGACAGATATATTATAGGTGCCCTGTTGGCAGCACAAGAAGACTGCCTGCTGTTATTCCTGTCTGAGGGCAGATGACAATGACATCAGGAGACATACTTCTGAGGTCAGCTCTGGGAAATGTATTCCTATAGGATCAGTTCAGTCAGGCAAGAGACGGTCTTAGCTGCTGGCTATCTGGGAGGATAACAAACTTCCTCACTTACAAGCGCACATACTCAAGATCTCTCATCAACAAGGCTTGAAGTAAAACGAAAGCTCAAACAACATGAATAATGAATGAAAATGACTTGTACTCCTACACTCAGCAGGGCCCAGGGTTTTGACTGAAACTCTTTTTCCTTCCAGTAGTGTGGTTCTCTTCCTCCTGCTCTGTATCCCAGTACAGATTACACGATTTTGCTTATGCCAGAGTAGAAAACCTGTCCTGACAGCTTGCGCTGCTGTACAAAGGAGGAGGTGGGACCATTCTTCAGAGTTTGGAAAGATGAGTGCCAAAGGACTGCATGAAGGAAATACTGCAGAAAGACCAAGAAAATACCAGCAATTACATAGCAATTAACACTATAGCAATTACAGCATCCTGGTGCTGGAAACCTGAAACACACCTACAGACAGACACATGGACACACTCCCCAGAAAGCCCATTCTAACACCTGCATCTTTTGTGACTTGAACACTTTCAACTGGGAAGTCTGAAAGACCAACAAAAAGAAATACACAAGTGGCACAGATGTCAAGAATGCTTATGTGAATATCCTGGAGAGTCACACTTTTCCAGCTGATTTCAGCTATTCTGGTAACACAGAGTTTGATGGCAACATTTTGGATGTAGCTTTAAGCCTAAATAGCCTGAACTGGGTGAACTATCAGAGCAGAAGTAACCACCAGTAGAAGTTCAGGACAGTAAATTTGTGCTAAAAGCAATAGCTACAAACCATGTGCACTGTTTTGGGTTTGTTTTTTTTTTTGCTAAGGGAATTTATTTGTTTATGTGACTATGATGTTCCGAACAAGAGTAAAACATGCATGAAAAAGAAGATTAGGAGCAAAAGAAAAGTGAAATAGGAAGTTGAAGAACAGGTAAAACCGGATCTGGACAGTTTCACTTCATTACAAAGGAATTCAGCCCTTGGCTAAAGGATAAATGTAGGCAGAACAGTTCTTTACTAAAGAAAAAAAGAATACCCAAACCTGTCCTACTTAAGGAATTAACTTGTTGACTTTTTGCTCAGCCATAGGGATACTTGACATTTTCTCAGTCCGACAAATGAATTTGTTCAGGGTGTTTGGAAAACTGGCAGATTCGTATCTTTTCCTCTCTGCTCAGATGAAATTATTGTTATTGCAGACATTCAGACAAACTCAAAAGTCCCTGTATTTGTTTAAAATTCTCCTAATACAGTTTGGGTAAGAGCAGCAGAGGGGAGGAGGCTGGGTGAAGGGTTTGCTCCATAATGCTATGTAAGGCTACATAAAACCATTTAAACATAATAAGCTGTCATGACAGAAGGATCAGTTTCCTCCTGCTAGCACCATGGTTCAAAGACCTCCAAAATTCTGTGCTGTAAAAAAACCAAAATGCAGTGCTGGCACTGGTATGCCATTCAGACATCCCATGTGCAACATGTGAGCAAATTCAGACTACCTAAACGCATCTTGAGGCGGCTATTCCAGAGCTCTAAGAGCAGTGGCAGCAGATAAAGCATCGCATGTGCTTGGTTCCTGTGGCTTCAGGCTTCCTGTGCTGCAGTGGCTGCCCCTTGCTCCACTCCAGCGTCTGTTGCTCTCATTCCTCAGGGCAAGCCTGCTCACGCGAGTGTAAGTGCTCAGTGGCATGAATAATCCCTGCACAAACTCACTGCCCCAGCCTGCCACACAGACACGTCAGCCCTGACAAGCCCAGATGCTCTTTTCAAGTCAACTTCATCCTTGGACACCTCCAAAACTACATCAGAGTAATACTATATAGCTAGTTGAAGTCATGATTATCCTTCTCCATCCTGGCTGACAACTACACCACATTTCAAACCTTCGCCTGGAAGACCTTTTGTTAACCCAAGCCTTTTTTAAACAGGAAACGATGAGCTTTCCCAGCATGAGTTTTCATCCTCAAAATGAACCAAAACAATCAAGTTTCTGACCAAGTAAAATCTGAACCTTTATTGTCCAAGTTGAAAAGGGTGGCAGATTTATTTTTTAACACCTGCAATGACTGCAGCAAACCATTTCAAAACCAAACCACTGCAAGAATCCTTGGATAAAGAAAATGTTATTTTCATCTTGCATTTCATGGAAGTGATAAACAGTATTGCTCAAGCTCTTACCGGCTCAAGTGGGAGGGTTTTCAAAAGAAGCTGATTTTGTGGTTATTACTTGCCATGGTATTTTTAGGGAGAGAAAACCCCCAAATAAAACCAAGGAACTTCCAAAAGAAGCTGCATCAGACAGGAGTCTGGAAAACTGTCAGAAAAAAAAACTCATCTAACACAAATACCTTCCAAAATAGAAGCATCTGCAAAAGCACTGCTGTCAAGTTACACAAGTCCTAATTATGCATCTCTACTCAAATACCAGTGCCAGCCACTGGTAGGCAAAAATCTGAAGAGTGCATTTTAAAGCACCTTCTCTGTTTGTCTCATCCTTGTCTCCTACTCTCTAACCAAAGTGAACAAACCATGAAATTATCTAGCTCCAAATCAACCCATCCATGCAATTACCTCACATTCCTCTGCAGTTTTATTGCCAACCAGGAGTGAAAATTAAAAGCTTTACATAAAAAGTTTGAAAGTTACCAGAAGCCTCTTTTACAGACTGAGACAAAAGAGTATTGTTCACATGCACAGACTCCATCACCGATAAAAGTCTCTCAGTGTGGTTGAACGGGAATAAATCAAATCCACAAGGTTACTGTGACCAGAAAATGTTAACCTTAATTAGATATACAACAATCAGCATCTACTTCTCCTGAAATAAGGCTCCTTTTCTGCCTATTGTGCGCAACACAAACAAAACTTACAAATTACAATAGACAATCAGCAAATACAATTAACAAATGAAGAAAGGAGAAAAAAACACACCAAAACACAACAACAAAAACCCAAGAAAACTTTCCAGGGTGAAAGAGAGCCCTAGGGACCTGAAAAGCATGTGACAAAGCATCCTTCCACCCTTTCCTTTTCCAAATAAAAATGCAGTGCTAAGTCAGATGTAACCAGACAGTCGAATGAGAAGACAGTGTGTTACCAAGAATGTGACCAAGACTGATTTTCCTCAGCAATTTGGTGTCCTCCAGCGAGGAGGACAGGATTAACTCTCCTACCACAGAGGTAAGAGGCTGTACGCACAGCAGGGCATGGAGATCCCTCTACAGAGGCAAGGTCACAAGTTGATTCAAGAAGTAGAACAAGGAAATGCAGGGTGCAGCCAGAGGTTTTGTGATTTCATGGGTGGCTGAGATTTCCCACTGGATTGCAGCCTCTCCTTGCATTAGCAGGAGACATGGATCCCTCACCCACATACTGCATAGCTGCACTGATTAGAGAGTAGCTCTTTACTTCATGATCTTTATTCTCCACGGTGCTCTGGCACTAAATCTGCTTAACTGTGGTTTGATAGAAACGGAATATACTGCTCCCAGTAGAGAGAAAGAAAAAAACCCAACAAACCTCAGAAAAGCTACAAAAGAATATACCCAATGTCATTTTAAGAAACAAGACATGTAAGATCTAACACATATAAGGGAATAATTTATCAGGAGACATCCTTGATTTGCTCTATCTTTTTAAAACAATACCAAAATCAACTCTTTTGTCCTTAAGCCAAACTAGCCCCCTATGAGATGCAGACACTGCTCTGCATAGTGTGTTCCTCTTAAAAACTGCCTGGGAAACAAGACTTCAGTAGCTACATAAGCTCTCAACTAAAATACAGACCAGTTTGCATTCTGAAGTCAGTGAATGATAAATTTGAAGTCTAATCATAAACACATAGACCATTTAAACATTGTAATGGATCTGACAAGTAGAACACACCCTTTCAGCAAAGGACTTCAATGCAGCACCTTTCTGCTGAGAAAGTCTTAGTTTTCACATAGAAAAGCTAATACCTACAAAGAAGAGAAGACTGGGAGCAAAGTAAAACCATTTAAGATGAATGACTGCAATGCTTCATGCATCTTAAAGTCAAGAAAATTCACTGCTCGTTTAAAAAGAGATTGTTCAATTGACTGAAACAAGTAGTTTATTTTTAATACCATGGCATATTTTGCTTCTCAATCTAGAGGCAAAATGCATCCTGTTCTCTGCTACTATATAATTATGATTAGATAGTCAGTGTGTTTTCTTCTACCAGAGGTTCCCATCCACCACACCCTTTGAGAAATGGGTGCCAGAACTGGTTATGGGAGTGTAGAGGAGCAAGGATCCTGTTGCTAAAGGATAGGAAAAATACCAATCAGGTATTTGCCTAGTGGCTTTATGCCTGAGAGATGACAAAATTGTTCTTGGAGTTGCATTTCTTGTGTACTCACCCAGCAGAGGGGTGAGAGCCACAGTATGGTCACCAAGCAGGATGAAGAAAACACAACTGTTTGGGCACTTTTCCAATGGTGAGTGTAGAAATGGGGAGGAATTTCTGTTAGCTACAAAATAAGGAGACAAACTAAGAGAGGGCTATGAAAGCCACTCTCATACAGGATGCACCAGCACAGAGGTTTCAAATCCATCCAGTAAGTGAAAGCAGCATTTAAAACATGACCTATGGTACTCTATGTGGTTACCACATACCCATGTATCATGTCAGCTGAGAAGATGTCTAGCAGTCTGAACTAAAAATTTAGCCAAAGTGTGTTTTATGCCTGTGTGAACTGCCCTCCTTTTCTTCCTGCCCCATGAGGTCCTTCACAGACCTCATAGAATGGTTAGAGTTGGAAGGGACTTTACGATCATCTAGTTCCAACTGCCCTGCCATGTGTGGGAACATTTTGCACTAGACCAGGTTTCTCTAAGCCCCATCCAACCCAGCCTTGAATGCTGCCAGGGATGGAGCATTCACAGATTCCTTGGGCACTTCCTTTCCTCTTTTGTTCCAGAAACCAGGGAGTCTTGACCTCAGCCCTACCCAAGGCTGGCCAGGGTCCTGAACACCTTACTGCATCTGACCATTTAATGATCTATAGCATCATTTAAGCAGTACAGTTCAGGAGAGCAGCATCGCCTTATATGAGAAAAAGCACATTTTTGAGGGTAAGGCATTTTACAACATTCAGTATTGAGCATTAAAGGTCCTTGACTTGGAGTATACCCATTTCAACATTAGTGATTAATAATGTTTTGTTGACTGAGAAACTGTGGTCACACTCCAGCACAGACGGCTGCCAAATGAAACAGGGGATCGATTAACGTGATGCAAGGCTCCTTCTGGGTGACTCAGGGGCACAGGGGGGGGCGAACGTTTCACCCACTATTTCAAGAGGCACCAACAAGCAGTGCTGGTACTGCTCTTTTGACCCAGTACCTCCACATTCTTGCTTTTGAATCAACCTGCATATGTAGGAGTTGTACTTTTTTCCTGCTACAGGAAAATAAGAGAGCAACCCTGTCTGGAACATTGCCTCTCTCGAAAGAAATAAGGGCTGTGTGGCTGGTTTATAACAACATGTTATCTGGCAGGATATGTGATTTGAAAGAAGAGAGAATAAAGACAGAAAATAGGCAGAAGAGGGGTGATGGAGGATCTAGAACAAAAGGTACTTGAACAGAGCACTGATGAGGAGTATACGAACATCAAAGAGAAAATAAATCAGTATATATAGGAATGAAAAAATAGATGGAAGGATACTCTAATTCTGAAAGGACAAACTTAATTTGCTTAATTAAATTAATGACTACACTTCCCACTCCCTTTCATTCCCAGTCAGACCTGTTATGCTGTATCTACTTTAGATGTAAATAGAAGAAAATGATCTGTTTAGACCATTGTTTACTTACTAGTTTATTTTCAGCTTCCACAAATATGAAGGATCTAGCTAAGAAATTCATCAGAAGGGAACAGGATGGGAGACACGTGGGCTTGGCATTCTTGAAAATTTGCTCCAGCCTTCTGGCAGCTTCCCCCCCACCGTATATTTTAGTGGAAATGGCCTTTCTAAAGAGTTAGTTGGCGTTTACAGATCTAGCTCGTAGACATCACTCCAAGTAAGTGAGGCTCATTTCTCTTGCAGGCAAAAGATTTCCTATTTTTCCTTGCCATACTGTATGCCAGCAGAAAAGTGGCAGACAAAATGCTTTTGCTTGTTTTCCACCTCTAAACTCTCACGGACAGACTGCTTCACAAATGATGTGTCTGGAGTTAGCAAACATAAGCTTGTCGCTGCACCATAAACTGGCAATGGTATCACTAACCTGGATAAAGCAATGCACAGCTCTTCAGCGTAGTTTAATTTAATGTCCCAAAGTGATATAGTGAGGATTATAGGTATGAAATTATTTAAGTGAAATCTTTACTCGTGACTAACTTACATCCCCAGATAGGTAAATGTTTTCCTCATTGTCCATGAAATTAAAAATTCATACTTTAATCGAGAAAACATTCTCTGAAAAAGGTTGCTCTTCTAGGCAAGAATATTGTAACAGATAATGTAACCATATTTTGATATTACATCCTCATAAAAAAAATCTAAATATTTTTCAACTCTCATCTAGTACAAAAGGCTCCTCTAATTCCATAGAGGTGAATCTATAAGATCAATAAGGTTTTTGCTGCTTACTTTAATGAATGCCCATAAATAATGAAGGTGGCTTATCTGTATATGCTCCAGAGGGACTGTCATCCATCAAGCCAATAATATCTGGTCAAGCAACTTTCAGATGTTAAATTAGATTCTTTTCTGAGAGGATTCATCAACTTTTGCGTCTCCTCTCCTGTAAAAAACACAGCATCTGCCCTGCTGATCAACAAAGGAGTTGACAGGAAAATATTCTCCCAACTGTTCAGCATTTTTGTTAGTACAGCAGCAGAGAGGGGAATTAGTTTTGCATAGGCGAAAGTAGCCAGAAATCCCCTGGTAGCACAGAGATGTGAGACAACTGTGAAAAGAGGAGGAGATTGATACTGAGAGTTTATAGCTAGCGAGTTTCAGGGACAAACCCCCTTCTTTCCCCAGTGCATTAGTAAGAGACTAAAATAGAATAAGTAATGCATTGAGATGCTGCATAAAATCATAGTATTTTTTAAAAGCAAAACGGTGTCCTCTCTCAAGGGGTAGTCTAATAAAGATATTGTACATTTCATGTAATATATATGCAAAATGCAGGTACCGTTGACTATCCTAAAATTAGTTCACTAACCTTGAACAAAACATTATTTTTTTACCTTTTCTTTCCCAAATCTTTACTTTTCCAAATGCCAGTGAAGAAGAATAAAACTCCTATAAACAACAAACCCAAACCAAAACTACAAATACCCTCCCCCAGTTTGATTTCTCAGCCTTGTAAGTTGTCTAATGAAGAAGCAATTTATGGCTTGCTTTGCCAATTATCCACTTAAGAGCCAGAAGTTTAATTTCAGAGTAATCTTCATTTAAATCAAAATGAACCTGTGCACAGGGCTGCACATTCTAGAAGAGACTGACAGGTTTTGGTGTATTCCTTTAGAAATAATAAGAATTAATTTAAACTCGTGATTTCTTTTACTGTGTTTATGAAGTCAAATGGCAGTACTTATGTTTTAACAATACACAATAAAGAGAACACAGTTATCCAATGACTAGTCTAAATTAGCAACAGTGCTCAACATTACCTGCATAAATATTTTATTCCAAAACACTTACACAGCCTGTGGTTTACAGCTCAAGGAAGTTGCACATTTATAGCTGACCTGTGATGATCAAACTGCAGTACGTTAATTCTGATGTATATCTAACACTATTCCTGCTTGCAGAAATACAACAGCATTTCAGAACAACAACAACAAAAAAATGATGTTCTATCTTAGTCATACACCTGTGATCATGAGGCTGGCTTTGAAGTCCACCATTACACACCTCTCTTGCAAGTACTGTTAGAGGTAATCTGTTCTTACTTTTCATACCAGCAAGTACAGTAGTTTTCTATCAGTCTTTAGAAGACAAACTGTAACTTACAATTAGGACACCTGAAAGCAGGTTTAGGTCACTGAACTGCAGCATGCTCTTTCAGAGAATTTTGTTTGCCCAGCAAATAAGAAATAATTATTAAAAAGCGCTAATTTTCACGGTATGCATTCAGTTTACTGTTCTAATTCCAAATCCACTTGGAACAAGCATTCTGCTTTCCTGGTTTCCCTCAGCATCTTGCAGATTCCCAACTCTGGGATCATGGGAACATTAAGCACTTTTCCTTCCTTTGAAAACCCTCCTCCTACTCTACTAGAGGAACTGTGTGATTTTCAAAGAGTATTCCTTTGATTTCTTACTGAATAGATTTAATAATTTCATGGAAAATACAAAAAATATACAAACACCTGCACATATTTAAGAACTGCTCATAATGCTTTCACACAAGATTTTTTTTTCACATCCAAAACCATATTTTAAAGCATGTTGTTTAATCTCTAATATGAAAGGGTGGGAGGCAGAAGGAACTTTATTTTTCATGGCATAAGATTTAACTCCAGCATGCAGTTACTAACATATGGAAGCAGATAATTTATCAGAACACTTGCCTCCATTCTGAGGCTGCCTTTCATTTACAGTTTATTCTGGAAAAATCCCCACTGTAAGTCTTAAAAGCAACCTACAAGGTTTTTCTGACATTAGCATGCTCAGCTAAAGAGGTAACATTCCCTTTCAATTAATTCCCTAATTTGCCCAGACAGTTAGCAGATACATACATTTTCATATCACCTGAGATGCCTTTCAAATGATTCCTGTGCATTTATACAAGGTAAGCCCTTGTGAGCCAGTAACCTGAAGTTATTTTTAACCACTTGTTGCCCTTTCATCTAGTTTAAACCATCTTTAAAAACAAAACCGAACACCCAACATACCCAACCTCCCACTTTAACAGATGCAGTTCTGAAGCTAGCAAGAGCTATGATGAATTACTATCAACCTAGGCAGACCTCTTCATATCAAAACCAGTGTAAGGTTCCATTTACATCGGTTACAAATGTGGTTACTGAACTACAAACACAATGGGGCTGAGGCACAAGGTGAGAGGGCAGAAAACCCTTTACCCCAGGAGTGGGGGATAATTAGGCCAGGATCAGAAAAAACTAAAAACAGCAAGAAGAGGATGGAGGAAGCAGGGCTGGGATGCAGAGAGGAACCAGGGCAATGAAATCCTGCAGGAGGACACTGTGATGAAGACCCAAAGCAGCCTGGGGAAGGGGAAAGACCCATCCCAGCTACAGGAGAACCCTGGCACCTGATGGTGCCCATGCAGGCTGCTCCTCCACCCCTAGTAACAGCTGGGCTCCTCTTCCCATCTCTCCTTCCATGTCCCGTGACAGCAGAGAGGAGCCACAAGCAGTTGGGATTGACCCTGATCTATCTCTTGGTCTGGGAGGTGGCTGGTATGGAGATCCCATCAGACCTGCTTGTCCCTGCCCATGCAGTGCCGCCTTCCTGACCAGCTAGATGCTTCCTCTCTGAGTAAGTTATTTTCGTACTCCTATGCAGCTGACCCAAAATATATTAATTTGGTGTTGAAGTAGGTTTCATCTCCCCCACAACAGCTGTCCGGCCACAGGCCTGAGTCCTTTTAGCTCCATTACCTCAGCCAGACTGTTGACTCTGACATTGTATCATACCTAGCAAGTTTAAAACAAACCCAGCTGTCCCTGAAGAGCTAGGTGATTTATGTGCATTAACAATCTTGGAAATAAATACATTTTAAAAGCAGGCAGGATCCCATAGATGCCTAAAAGTCTTCCTGCCTCTCAGCTGTGCTCCAATTTTGGAGCTATGGAGCAAGTGTTCAGAGTTTCAGTCACCCACACACTCTCCCTGACAGACAAAACTGTACTCAAAATCTACACCCAGAAGCATAACCAGCATGTTATGCCAGTTGTATTTATCATCTGCCATTGTGAATGACACAGCCTAAACTAATCACGCAGAAGGGCACTTATTCTGTAGCTTCAAAAGTCAGTACAGGCTCCAATTGTTAAAGAAAGTGTTTTGATCATCATAACTTCCCTCTCCATCTAAGGCATCCAGAATGCACTGTAAAACCATCATCATGTTTAGTCCAGATCCCTTTGTACTTAGCTCATAATAAACATAAACCACCTACAGAAAAGTCCCTGTTCTGTGCCCTAACTTTTCCGGCTGCTCAGAGGGAAGCAGGAGGTTCAAGGAAGCAGGAAAGCAGAGCATGTCATTCCGAGCAGGGACATAACTGCTTTATGTGGCCCTGCCTTGGCAGGGGGGTTGGAATAGATGATATCCAGAACTTCCAACCCTAATGATTCTGTATTGCACCACCTTATCAACCCCCATCTTCTAGGGACAGCTGCATACTGTAGTGCAATTTAGATTTTACTACTGGCAAACTAATGTGCCTCAACCTGAAAACAGTTTATCTCGTTTCTACAGCGCTTTTACTTTATTAAGTCAATTAAAATAAACCAGTTCTGTCAAGAACCTGAAAGTGCCTATAAGCACCCTAAACCCATGTCTTTGGTTTGGTATTCCTGTTTTGGGAATGCCATCGTTAAGCTACTGACTGCTAACAGATGCAACATTTAAAAAAAGTATATCCCTTGCTAGTGCAGTAAAGGAGCAGTAGAAACACATCATCTTAATGCAAAGCTTAAAACATCAAATATATTGGGACTAGCTACTGGGATCCTAAGATTTATTGTGGTTTTAAGAACCTTTTCCTGAGTAATCACCTTCTTGGTCTGGAAAAGAAAGTGTCCTCTCACAACAGAGATAAC
Organism: Melopsittacus undulatus; assembly: GCF_012275295.1. Taxonomy (NCBI): domain Eukaryota; kingdom Metazoa; phylum Chordata; class Aves; order Psittaciformes; family Psittaculidae; genus Melopsittacus; species Melopsittacus undulatus. The sequence goes on along the minus strand of NC_047531.1, from coordinate 21,295,712 downwards.
CTCTCTCATTCACTTTTAACAAGACATACAATGTGAAGCACTGAGCACCACCAAAAACTAAAACAAACCCAAGAATAGCATCCACTTATCTTCAGAGGCCTAAAGATTTTCTGGGGCTTCACACTAACTCAAGTAGATTTTTTTTTCCCTCCTGCCTTTTGTTTGCTTTCATTTTCTTGACTTTCATTTTCCCTTTTCTCCTCCCACACCGTATCTCATCCTTTTATAACCATGTGCAAGGTTGGCAAACTATCTGCTCCTGCCTCTGCTCTCCAATGGATGAAGCAAACTAAATAGCTACCTCTGGGTAGAGATGAAAAGTAGCCCCAGCTTGTCCCACAGCCATCCCCATTTTCTTTTCCTGGCCATAAAGCCCATCCACCAGCTCATGTTAATGTGGTTTTACTTCTATACTGTGCAGTTGCTCCAGGGGTTGGATACAGTTCCCCAAGGGATTTTCTGCAGCAATGTTTTCCACGAGCCTTCTTACCATTCTTTTTATTCCCCTCCTCCCTCCCCCACATAAGCTTTCTTACCTTTTGCTGTGTAAGTAAATTCATAAACACAGCAAAAATAAACAGACACTACACATACAAGAGTTGGTATACCTGTAGCTATGTAAGAGAATATTACCCTCAGATGATTACTTCAATAAAACCAAACTGGTCTGCCCATTACAATGATACGTGGTTTGAATTACTAATTAAAAGACACAGTAAATGATCAATTTCTTGATATACAGAGAAGATATGAAGAAGGTGCTCTGCAGCTGTATAAAGAATTACTTTTCATGTAATTCTCCCTTGCTCTCATTTTCCAAACCCAAGCTAACAAAACAACAAGAACAGCTGAACTGAATTAGTGAGTGTCCAAAAATATCCAGCCCATCTTTCTTAAACACACACAAGAATGTTTCTAGTTTGCCAAAAAGAAGCAATATTTTTCATACTGCTGCCCTCAAAGAAGCTGCCTTTTGGCTGTCTGAATTACAAACTACCGTCTCAGGCAGATAAAACAAAGAATATGTGAATATACAACTGCTTATAGAACAAGCAACCCAGTAATCAGTCAGCAGCCATCTCCATGCTGTCCCATATCATGTTTTAGTAATTTTTATTCAAACCAATGGCCTGTAAAGTCAACAGGATTTTGCCAGAGTACTATCTCAGCACTTAGCCTGGGTTTGTTGGGGTTTTTGCTTTGTTTTGTTTTGCTTGGTTTGGTTGGTTGTGTTCATTTTACCTAAAACTTAATCTCTTAGTTGCCAGTCTGGAGCCACATGTAAGATATTTTTACCTTCCAGGACCAAGCCAAAATCTTTCCACAGGATTAGTGGCAGGAGAGACCGCAATGAAAAATTCTTATCAATAGCAAAAGTGGCAGGGAAAGAAGTTGGGAGGAGCTATTCAGTTGACGGCATGGAAGTAATACGCCATTTATATGCTTTTCCTAGGATCCATTCCAAGTTTTACTGAAGCATAGTTTTTCTCCATTTGGTGGTAAATTTCATGCTGAGGAATGCAAGGAAAGCAAAACACTCTGAAAGCACTAGACATGTTGGACTCCAGATGCTAACATCAGAAGAAACAGTCTCGTGTAGTGTCGGGGTCCAGTGAAGACATATTTCAAATACCAGATCTTGCTACTACTTTACAACAAAATTGTAGACAAGTCCCAAAACCTGCAGGAATCCTTGCCATTGCAACCTATTCTGGGAGCCAGCACAGTGCAGGTTTAGGCCATATACTGAGCATTTACAGAGCAAAAGTCTTTTCCATCAACTTCAAAGGGAGTCAGACAACACATATGGGTGGTTCAAACTGGAAGAAGTCCATGCATAAAGAAGGGAGAACCTTTTTGGTTGGCTGTGATCATGGAACTTCCTTCTTGCAGGAGGAGATTAAAATAGAACCACAAAGACAAGTAACTACAGCGTGTTGCATTTGGAGATACCTTCTCATGGATAACACACAAATGCAAACGAATTATGCAAGAGATTGTTGTTCCTATACTGTGATCATTTCTGTTTTTAATACCTGGGCAGTGTTTGGAAACTATGGGCAAAAAGTAACTTGGTAGAGCGACAAATAGATTTGGAATTTGAGGTAGGGCAGGGCAGGGCATTGAAATAAAGCCAAGAGGTATCTTCCTACTATAGAAATGCAGATAGGTTTTGAGAGGTTAGACAACAACTACATTGGTGTGGGCTGAACTAAGGGAGCATTTGTGTCTTTTTCTTTTCAAAAAAACAAACAAAAAACCTCCAACTATTGCATCTTCTTGTTCTGGTTTGTTTCATTGCCCACCCAAACACAGTTAAAGAGCACATGGAAGCCATACAAGTCGCGTGGGTAAGGAGGTAGGAAAGGTGAAACAATGGCCCCAACACTCAGAAGCCTCCCTTCTAACTAATTATCCAGCTTTGAAGGACTCCTCCTGATGGCAGGGCTGTTTGCCAGGCTTCAGGAAGGAAGATCAAAAGGCCGCTAGTGCTCAGAGAGAAGGAGTTTAGAAATGCTGTCCTGTACCTCCAGAGAAACAAGCTGGCTGGCTGGGAGCACCACTGTAGGAAAAGCTGCAGTGTCTTAAAAGGCTGTGAGCAACTCAGATTGTTCTGAAATACAAGCATATAGCTCCCTTGTTGCCCTGCTTAAGTGCAAATTACGGTTGTGCAAGTGAATTGATGACTTTTCCACTCACCCCAGCCAGCTGTTAAATGAGACTCTCAAGGCGAAAGCTGTAAAGACGCCCACCCTGTCAGACAGGTGGGCCCCACAGGCAGACCCATGGGGACTGTCACCCCACAGGGTTCTGCCTTCTGGGATGCTGCAGTGGAGGATGCATTTGGGCAGCAATGCCAAAGCTTCTCATCTTTTCCAGCACCCAGTAAGAGTCTGAGAGAAGGGAGAGATGCGGGTGAGCCAGAAAACAATTTCCTTTCAGAAATGAAAAGCAACAGATCAAAGCTTATTTCTGCTACTGCCCCTGCATGAAAAAAACTGCCTCTAATCATGAGTCAGAGCCCACTAAAGAACAAATAGGCCTATCACTTTGGAAAAGTACATTTCAGCACTAAATGAATAAGAATATTAGTTTCATGTATTTACATATATATATCACTAGCTGATGCATAATTAATTAAAACCAAACACATGTAATGTAGCTCTGGAAAGCTTCCATATGAAACAAAATTGAAAATGCTAAGAATATTTAGTTAAGAAAGAAAATGAGTAAAATTAAATCATAAACAATATAGACCCAAGCATACCAATTCACCTTGTGAAAATCTGCAAGCTAATAGAAGAAAATACATTTTGAAAAGAAAACAGAGCACACAAGTGACTGACACTGTCATAAAAATCAACAACAGAGTCAATGACAGGACATTTTGTAGCTAGAAAATCCCATATAGTGATAACAGGGATTAAACCAAAAGGGCCAACCTGGTTAGAGGATTGAAATTTGGATATCAGTGGGGCTTTGGGCAAGCTCTTTCTTCACAGTGTAGGCAGCATAGTACCATACTACTACTGGCCCCAACACTCAACACCCTGACCCAGCGCAGCTGGGGTGGGAAGCACACAAAATCCCCATGTTATTTTTCCACAAGGTCATTTCTTTGCTCTGTCAAACTAAGTATCTCCTTTTACTGTAATTCTCCTTGAGCACTGTGGTTGGTAAGAGTTATCCAAGTCAGCTCACATCACCGTAGGTGGCAGCAGAGCTGGCACCCAAGGGATGAGGCTGGCTCAGTCGTTCTGCCCTGCCAGTTCTGCCTGCCTATACAGCTGCTCATGTCGCAGACATGGGGCTTTAGCCTAATGCACACATCATTCCTTAATGCACGCTGCAGAATATCATGTACTTTCATAGCAACAAAAAGGATGAAGTGCTGTGTGAGACAAAGCATAGGTGGGCAATTGTACTGATATGGAGGGAAAACTCCTTCATAATCTATTACAGGTACAGAAACTGTTACTGTCCTATACATTTTTCATCCCTGCCTTATGTGCAAAGCTTAAGACCATCTCTAGGACAAACAACTTTTCAGAAGGCCACCCACAGCACTAAATACAATTCATGGAAGGCAGAAGTCAAAATCATTTCGACCTTCAACAGTGTATCTCATTTTCAGCTTTATCACAAGTATGAAAATGTGAACTATAACATAGTCTCAAAAAGTCAATTTGGACCAAGCATAGCAGGGAAAAGGCTAATGTTAGAAAAAAATAATCTGCTTACTACATGCATTTGGTAAAGCTTTTCCAGCACAACTCTGCAATGCTTCTAAGAACAGCCTGTTTTTGAAGTACTTCACCACATTCAGCTTCTGAATATTCAAACTTTAAATCAGCCTTTTTGTAGCCAACCTTGCTCCCAGGGAAAAAGTAAAAGCAAAAAATTGGGGTGCAGGGAGGACAGAGGATCTCACAGATCAACTTTGCCATGTGAACTGGAGGCAAAAGCAAAATTAGGTTTAGGTAACTCTTGTTTATCTTTTTCAATAGAAACACAGTAGAAGAGAGACAAAGTCCTTGCTTAGCTCTGCTATTCATTGCTGAAACCAAAATGCTGGAGCCTATCTTGCCTAAAATTCTGTAGCAACAGTGTGGAAATAGCTCTTGCAGTGAGCCAACTAACCTCTTATTATCAGCCAAGAAAACCAGGCACTTGGAGAATACAGTTAATCTTCTTCAAGGTGGAGAGCTCAAGGGCTGTGGTGGATAACAGTCCAGAAGTATCCATTTTTCCTCTACTGATCAGAAAGCAAGTTTAAATTTTTCAGTTTCTGCTTCATTTGTATCTTCACCAAGAAGTGTTTCATTCCATTCATGAAGAAAAACAAGCAAAGCTCTTAGCACTCCAAAACTGGAACATTCTTGTTAAAGAATTTAACACATTATGCTGGCAAGATTGAGGAGACTCAATGTGAAAGAACACAGCCAGGCAGCAATGATGACAAAAGGGTAGCTTGACAATTTACTGACGGAGAATGGCTTTCACATCAGGAGGAAAAGAATAAACACCATTTTTTGAGTGCCAGATATGAAACACGCAGTAATATAAATAACTATACAGATAGCTGACTCTAAAGCAGACCCTAACTGATAACTGCAGGGTAAGAAATCAGTTTTAAAACATACAGTGTTTTTTAAGCAATTTGCAAGCTTCTATTTCTGTTTTCTGTATTCGATACACAGAATGTGATCAGTTTTCTCCCAGACTGTGTATACTGCAAAGCCTAAAGTCAAATTGCAGCATGCCCACCACCAGAAAGAAGTAAGATAGCAAACAGTGAGCAGGGATATCGAAAAAATCAGGTGGGATAAGCTCTCCATGTAAAAAAACCCAGTAAAATATTTTTTTTGATAGATATTCTGGCAGAAAGGATGGAGATGAAGATCCCTGGCACACTGAAATAGCCAACAGGGTTTATGTTCTACAAAGCCTGTAGGTCTGCAGTAACAGACTGAATACTGAGACCATACCTGAGCTGCTCTCAGGATACCTGACTGCAAGCAGGCTTGGTTAAAGCTCAGCTGAAGGCTGGCAGCAGGGGAGCAAGAGCACCACAGCTGCAAAGCTTCCCTGACACACATAACCTAAGACTTCAGCTGTTCCCACCTTGTGTTTCAGGCTACACATTCTTCTCTAGCAACAGTGGGATCTCAACAGGTCCCCCAACTTTCTGAAGTATCTGGCAGCATCCAGCTCCTCAGATCAATTAGTGCCCCCCTTGTAAATCTTGTAGTTTAAATTCTTCATGAACTAACAGACTCCTTCTAGTCACAATCATCTCCATCCCATGCTATGGCAAAACTTCATATGAATATATGTAGCCAAAGGCTGGTAAGGAGAAGAGAATTGCACACACCACTAACACAAATGCTTTGAAAATGATCTAAAATGGCAGGATAATATTTAGTGATAGAGGGTGACAGAGGAATTGGTTACAGCTGGACAGGAGAGTTAAGAAAAGCAAACTGCCTTTCTGCATGATACATAATCAATCAGTCTGACACATCAGAGAATGACATAATAGAAATAGAACACTAAGAAAGTAAGAATAGGATGGATAAGAATTTAATAGAGCACTTCAGAGCAGTAACATTTCTGCTGAGTAGGGCTTGAGTGAGTGTAACTTTATGGAAAAGAGACTGAGTGCCACAAAACTATTTTTCTGTTTTGGAATAGAAAAAAGTATTGCTCTGTCTTCCATTTGAAGATGCTGTATGTCCCTATCATGTGATATGCAATAACAAACCAGGGCTTACGAGGAGACACAGTTGGTTCTGTTAAGCCAAATTACATCATTAGGGGAGTAAGAAGCAGTGGGGCTCCAAGCTTTTTCACAGGGACATGGCTTTCTGGACTCTGAATGCAAAATCATATCCTCAGTCTCCCAGTTCTTCCATCTGCCTCATGATCTTTAGACGACTGCCACTACCAGCTCTATAACTTCTACAGCCACTGGTCTGTACAGGGCACTAAGTTATTCCTTGTCAATATACTGCACCATGAAAAAAATCCCTAAAAAAGACAGTGTCTAAACAACACTCCAATTGAATTTCCACAAGGTCCCACCTTTCTTTGCATCACTGTAAAAATTACTATCTTTTCAAGGTGTTACTAAATGATATATTGACCATTTAAAGCAGAGCAAAACACACTGGTAGGCCATGACTGACATAAAATTAAGCTAAATCTGGAAGTGAATTAATATAAACCATTTTGTATCAAGACTCAAGGGGCTGAAATCGCAAAGAAGGGTATTTTTCCTTCTGTAGTTTGCGGCTGCTTTTTGGCAGTTATGAACAAAATGCCATCCCTAAACAGAGCGCTTGGAGGGCATCTTTAAGCAGACTCTTTCATTCCTGTTCAGAACCTGAACAATAGCAACCATGATAAAAGTAACTTCAAGTCACAATAAATACATTGTTTCCATTTAATTAATGTTTTCCCAATACAATTGGCGTGTAAGAGGTCAGAAGAAAATTGTATAGTAGAGAGAACTTGCTGCCAGGTAGCACAGTAAAAATACTAAAAATGTTTTCCATGACTGCTCCACATTGATAAAAAATGTGTCTATAAATACTCTGACAACAAAAGGAGGGCTAAGGAGAACTTCCATCCTTTCTTGGATCTGGGGGAAAACATAGTAACAAGAGATGAGGAAAAGGTGAGGTACTTAATGCCTTTGTTAATAGTCGTTAATAGTAGACCAGTTATCCTCAGGGTTACCAGCACCTTGAGCAAGAAGACAGGGACAGGGAGCAGAATGAAGCCCCCATAATCCAAAGGCAAACATGTGTTTTCACTCAAGATTACCAAAACACCAATGAATGTCGCTTTCCTTTATCAGCACTAAAAATATTCTAACAAACATCCTCATGTCAACAGTTGCATATTTTCAAAACAGAAATCTCCCTTTGGGCTTTGTTTGTTATCAGCAAAAGTAGTTTTGCAATATTTTCCCTTCCAGGTCGCATCCCCCAAACAGAAACCACAACTACTGCCCATTTCTTCAATTTTTGGAAACATCTTATTTTGTCCAAACAAACATGGAAATCAGTTTTCATTCAAATATGCGATGAACTCGATAGTTAGACTTATAAAGCGATTTCTTTGCTGGGTGTTTTTCAGCAAAAAAAGCAGTGTTTCAGTGGTTTTTGTGTATTTAAACTGGATAGTAGTGGCAGTTTGGTTTGGTTTTCAAAGGATGCTTCTAAACCTCCCACTAAATAAAAACAAAGATCAAGAACTGTAGTGCAGCTAAGTGTGAGCACGTGTAAAACAGAACTGAGACCACGCAGGGCAGTGTTGACCTTGGAGCCTAAAGGAATTTTATTCAAAGTTCAATGATCTTTAGGGGTGACTCCCTAAACCTCGTTATTTTCTGTGTTATCTCTGGACAACTGATACACAGCAAATTGAAGAGAAAAAATAAATTAGTCTCATGCCAACTTTTGCAATACCTCCTAGATAAATGTTCCCGTTTCTTCTTTTAAGCTGACAAAACCTAGTGAATTGGGGAAGGGAGAGAGAGTATAGGGAAGGAGTTGCTTCCCTCAGAGAAGTACTCAGAGAAGTGCATTTTACTGGAGTCCTTTCTCGGGACAGAAAACCCATTCACACATAAATCTGTTAAATATGGGAGTTGATGAAAGACAATGAGAGCACTGGAAAAAAATAAAGCAGTCTGTGAATGCTGCCAGCAAGTCCTTATGTGTGCTGGTGTCTCCTCCCAAAGGGGTAGCCACTGAAGAGCAAAGTCACACACCCTAGGCTGCCCATCATCAATATACATGAACATCTGTGTTGCATCTACCCAGGGCCAAAAGCAAACCTGTGACTGGTGGAGGAAGGCTCTTCCCTGCAGCGCTGTTCTCCACAGCCCTTTCTCTTTACAAAACCATATTGAATCGCTATGAAGCAAGGTATTGCCAGCCAGCAAGACACAACATTAACAACCCGTATGTTAATCTCCTATTTATAAAGGGGGAAGCTGAAGCCAAGATTTTACAGTATGATTAATGATTTCTGGTTGCACAGTTCAAGTTACTCTGAAGAAATGCTGAGTTCAGCTTCTGGAGGAAATAATAATAATAATAATGAAAAAAAAAATATAAGGCTCCTTTAACAACTCTTAAGCTGAACCAGCTTTGGGTTGAAGTACCCAAATTATTGGTTATTTTGGGATGGTTGCCATGAGGCCCCTGAGAGAACTACCTTGGGAAATGAATTAAGCTGCAATACATCACATTTAAAACCTGGCATCTTTGCTTCAGGATGCTCTTTGGTCTTTGCTCAGCCAGAACCTTTGTGGGTGGTGTAAATGTGCATTTAGAGATGGGAGAGGGAGGGGGAGAAAGGTCCTTCCCAAGGCCCTGGGCATACAAGTGAGTTTCAATGAGGTGAGCAAGGGCATGAGCCCATGGGTGTCTGCAACAGCCCTGGTGGATGCTCTTCACCTACGGAACACACGAGGTATCCTGCTGTAAGCACAAACATGGTGGGTACCATCTCCATCCCTGCTGTAGCTCACTCCACAGCTCATTGCCTGTGCTCACACCCTCCGTGCCCATGCAGCCACTGGCATGTGTTCTAGCTCATCCTTCTTCGGGTTGAGAGGTTGGCCACCAGCCCCACTGCCCCATCACGCTCCCTCCCCCATGGCAGGGCTGCTGCACGGTCACCTCACCCAAGAGGGGAGCTTATCCCATCAGAAGACAGCAGTGGGTGCACCTGGAGGGGGTGGTCTCAACCTGTCTATGGTCTGTGACAGAAGGTAGACATGGGCAGTTTAGGGCAGCTAATTTGCCATTGGTGACTGTGAGGAACAGGGTCCAAAGCCACCAGACAGCGTTCGCTTTTGGCTAGGCCACGGTGTGCTCCTTACATACCAGTGATCATTTAAACATCAAACAAGCATTGCTCGCTCTGCACAGCAACAGCTACAGCTTGGACTTCACATGAATGCTCTCACTCTGCTCTTCATCTCTGCTTCACAAACCCAAGACCATGTGCTGGCCTCCTGCTTATCTTCAGAGCAGCTGTTCCTCTCTAAGCCATTAAGCTGTGTGGATGGCCACCAGATGCATTATCCAAGCCATCAGCCATTCTAGTTGAATATATCCAACACAGCAGCTGCTCTCCAGCAAGAGTTCAGTGGCACCCAAGTGCCCACTTGGTCACTGGGCTGCCCTCCACTACCTTTGCTTCCCCAATGGACTCGGGCCCAAGAGAGCTGATAAGCATCTTGTCTGTGCCTGTGGAAGGGGCAGAGATAAAGACCAGGTCCTTTTTCATAGAAAGCCAACAGATAAATTGGCAGAAAGGGCAGAGGAACAATCTGGTTATAGGTCTCCGTCCAAAGGCTGCTGACTCCTGCTGAAAGGGGATTTAAGGGAGCATATGACAGCTAGAAATAGTTGTCTCAGCCTGCTGAACTTCAAGTCTCCCCCTCTCCTGACATCTAACATGCCTCACATTGAGGTGGGGGGATGGAGAGGGGCATATGAGATAACTTTTCTGGTTAACCGTTCCTGGGGATACTCCTGCACCAAAAAGGCGCTGACAGCAAGAAGCACACAGGTCACTTCCTCTGTTCTGGCATTGCCAAGTACCAGGAGGCAACAGAATAAGATGCATCATTTGTTTTAATAGTTAACCGATTTCAGGCCTTTGATGTGTTTATGGCTCCACCTAAAACACCTGAAACATCAGTTTGTGTACTGGGAGCACTGGACTCATTCAGCACAACCTAGTTTTACAAGTAAGATGAAGCTCAGCCTTCTCCCAAGATACACACATCCTGACTAAGAAAGAGCAATCCTTCATGTCCTTTTCCTAACTAAAGATGCAAGTCAATGGCCACTAGCAAACTGTTTTCCTTCCTCAGTTCTATGAAGTGTTTCAATTGAAAAGCATCTTATGTGCCTACCGAATTCTTTCTTCTACAGTATTGCGTTAAACTCGCAGTTAGAAAACAACATTTACAAGGTATAGCAGTAGCTGGGCAAGAACCTTCATCACAGCCATGATACCTATGTCGCAACTATCCACCAAAGAGAAACCTACATTCCATGGAGTTACTGCTGCAGCATTGAAGTGTGTAAGCTGTGAAAGCATTCAGAAAGTTAATAGATTTGTTTATGGACTAGACAAGGCTTAATTAAACCAGGCAGCTCCAAAGAACAGTAAATCCTCTCTCCCCCTGTCTTCCCCTCCCCCTTTCTTTTTTCTCTTAGAGTATCTTTCTCCTAGTGGTTTTCCTCTTCCTAATAATCCCATCACAAATGACAGATATGTTATCAGACATCACTGGGATTTGACACATTCTTAATACCTGTCATGACAGCTCTGAAGTCTGCATGCTACTCCATTGTATTTCCAGGCATTTGCAGGAGGTAATGGACACATCAAATGGTTCTGCTTTATTGGACTGCTGAAGGCTTGCAATATACAAGTAGATGCTTAAAAAAACCTAACCTATGATTATTCAAAATTGCATACAGAATAATAAAATATAAAACAGTACAAATTGCTTTTGCACTCTCTATGTCTATGATCATCTTGGTCACATTGTGCAATTTATTATTATGTATATATTGATAAGAATGTTTTAATATTTAGAAAGGTATCACTGTTGGTAATAGTAAAGATTACATTAATTATCGAAGGTCTTCACTAAAAGGTTCAAAGAATTACACTGATACTGGTAACATGGCAGTATACTGCTGTACTCATAAAGTCTCTCCTGGTTCCTTGGGTCTCTGCTTTAACAGAGAACCCGATTCATAGGTGAGGTGCAAGGCAAGGCTAGAAGCAGAGTTAACTTCAAAGGTGAAAACCTGAACTGGTATGAGGACAATGGGAATGTGAAGTGTCATTCCCTGTAAGTGTCAATACTATAAAACCAAAGACTAAACAAGAATGCAGTAGAAAGCAAGGTTGAAAAGAGGCTCCTCAACTCTTTTCAAACACAAGGAAAAGACACTGTCTGATCATTTAGCAATAAGGACAAGGAACACCAATTAGCAGGCTTTGTAGAAGTTCATTCTTTACACCTGCATGTTTCTGTGGGCCTCTTAATACACATAGCTGTGTTTTCCTTTGTTCCAATACTCAGAAGAGCTGTGCCAGATACAGCACTTCACAGAACAAATTCAATACCGAACTCTCTAAACAGATGTATTTTCTTTTCCCCACATTCTAGTATTACTTCAGATTAATCTGGTCATCTGCATGTAACACTTTTCAGGCACAAAAATAAAACATTTCTTACTGTAACATTTCTTTGGAGCCTTAAATTTGCAGAAGACTTCCTCTCAGTTCAGCCTAGCTGCTGCAAAGCATCACATAGCCACAGTCTCTACCAACAGCATGAGCTGCATGACAGCAGTGTGCCTTGCTGTTAGTAAATGTAATAGCTTGTTGTTCTCAATGCATTTACAGTTTTGTACAACAGCAGGAAAGGCACCCCCAACCAAAACAAAAAACCCACACAGATTAGAGACAATGCAGCCCTGTGCAGAGGAGTAATTTAAGGCCCTTTCAGCAAGGCAGTAAAGCTAAGGCAGAGTTGTGAGTTGGAGTCAAAAGGAAGTGTCTTATTCACATAATGAGCTTTGTAGCAGGTCTGGAGTGAAGGAGACAGGAAAAACACTTTCAGTCACCTAAGTGACCAGACGTCCTCTGGACAAAATTGTTAACCAGCACTAAGGATATCAAGGGATTATTTCCAGCTACAAGAAACGGATGAGCAAACTGTTTTTTTCCCCATGCAATTTTATTAGGGAGAAACACAAGAGTAAATCTTGCACCTGTAAAGCGCTCAGAAACACAGTGATGGCATTTGTGGGGAGGGAAGGCAAGAGATGCTGTTCTCAGGATGCAGCTTGACAGTGCAGCAAATCCTGCTGCAGGGGTCTAAACCACATCAATAACAGACTTGGTTGAGTACAAAATCACCTTGCCAGCCGTCGCACTTTCAGAAAAGCTGAAAGGCTAAGTTTGCATCATTAGGCTTCACACCAGATCAGATACTGCCTGTTCTTGAGCAGCCAACATAAAATAATACCACAGACAAACTTGGTATCATATTTCACGGATATGGTCAAACATCAGGGCCCGTTCCAGATCAAATCTGTATCGCCTGCCGAGCCTGGGTTGCATGGAGGCAAGATCATGGCAGCTCAGCCCCATTGAGAAGTCTTCCCAATAAATATTCCCTTCTGGCTTAGCTCCAAGGAGCATTACTGCTTCTCCTGCTGTCTACACTCCCAGTTATTTCTTTCATATACCCTCTCAGCTGTAAGCAAATCAACGTGCCAATCCCTCGGGAAACATGGCTTAGCTTATATTTAAGACTTGCTATTCTCATTTGTGCTTTGGACATTGATTTCCATTGTCTCAGCTATCACTCAACAAAAGGGCATTTAATTGCTGTCTCATTTAGTCTGGGGGAGAAGGGGAGAACAACTTTTACCAGGCCTCTGATTGATGGCAGCCATTAGCACCTTCTAGCACAATACCAACTTATTAGAAGCATGATTTACATGTGAAGTTCATTGCCACACAAGTGAATCAGATTTGCAGCTATGCTTACTTGAACAACTTTACAGACAAAAATCTTCACATGAAATGAATTTGCAGAACTGCTTACACTGGCCACCCATTTCAAGGGAAGACTTTGAAGATTAATGAAGTTTGAAAAAAGCTCCTAGACAGAAAAGGAAGCTTTATAAAGATCTCATAGGCTTTGTTTCTCTTTTTAAGTGCTACCATGTAGGTACTTTAACGGTTGTAAGAAAAAAACACAGCAAACAAACCCCCTACTAATTTATACTTATATACAGACCTCTAACACCAAGAAACACTTTTTTTATCCACTACTCAGTCCATAATTGCATATTACCAAAGGCAATGCTGAAGAACCCCATGAACTATCTTACTCTCTTGTATAAGCATTTCTATTTTCTTTGGGGGGAATGAACAAAATTAATATCCACATTAATATCCTCCATGATCTGCACAGCAATGAGCCACATATTCTGGTGTTCAAGCCAAACTGCTGACACTGGACTTTTAGTACTCGTTTTATTAAGAAGCAAAAAGATGCTAATCTTCCTTTGAAAGTAACAAAGCTCGGCAAACAACTGGATCAGTGAAGGCTGCTTGAAATATTACCTTTAATCAGTCCAGTTCTATGAAACTTGAAGTAATTTCAACAAAAGTTTGTAGTAGTTTGATGCAACTTAGCAAAGATTTAACCATTGCAAAATCTAAGAGCAAGCACCTTCTAAACATCAGACCTCTGTGGTTTCTATGACTTTCCAGTCAGACACAGAAACAGGCTGAGGCTCTTGGTATTACCAGACACACTTTTGTGTGGTTTTTTCAAGATTTACCATGGGAGAGGCAGGTCAGGAAAGGCTGACTTTCAGGAAGGCGCCAACATATCAGTCCAACACACATGCACTCCTGCCATCCCAGCTTCTAACACTGGCCAGGCAGAGGCTTTCCCAAACCATATTACCTATACTCACAGTAAAGCACTTCTGGCTACTTTCAGAACATATCCTCTATCATTCACATAATTGGCTTAAAATTCCACAGCAAAATTACTCTGCTATTACTTGCTTTCAGGCTTAGGTTCACATCTCCCACAGAATCCACCTTTGTTACCTAGTGATACTCATCTTCCATGACGTGTATTTCTAAATAAGCTTAAATAGTGGCTATTTCCATGCTTTTCCCTACATTTTGAAAAAAAAAAAAAAAATGGTTGGACTTGGGGGTGTTAGTCAATGAGAAAATGAACATGAGCCAGCTTCAGTGTGCACTTACAGCCCAGAAAGCCAACCGTATCCTGGGCTGCATCAAGAGGAGCATGACCAGCAGGTGCAAAGGAGGTGATCCTGCCCCTCTACTCTGCTCTTGTGAGACCTCACTTGGAGTACTGTGTGCAGTTCTGGTGTCCTCAACATAGAAAGGACATGGTACTGTTAGAACAAGTCCAGAGGAGGGCCACGAGGATGATCAGGGGACTGGAGCACCTCCCATATGAAGACAGGCTGAGAAAGTTGGGGCTGTTCAGCCTGGAGAAGAGAAGGCTGCATGGAGACCTCATAGCAGGCTTCCAGTTATCTGAAGGGGGCCTACAGGGATGCTGGTGAGGGACTGTTCATTAGGGACTGTAGTGATAGGACAAGGGGTTACGGGTTGAAACTTAAACAGCAGAGGTTTAGACTGGATCTAAGGAAGAAATTCTTTACTGTTAGGGTGGTGAGGTACTAGAATGGGTTGCCCAGGGAGGTAGTGAATGCTCCACCCCTGGCGGTGTTCAAGACCAGGTTGGATGAAGCCTTGGGTGATATGGCTTAATGTGGGGTGTCCCTGCCCATGGCAGGGGGGTTGGAACTAGATGATCTTGAGGTCCTTTCCAATCCTAACTATTCTATGATTCTATGATTTTAGGTACATAAATCAATGTGTGACTGTGGAATGTACTGTTTGGGTTTTTAGAAAAGCTGTCTTCACTTTCATTCATTCTGCAGCTCACGTGCACATAAAAAATGCATTTTGATCCTTCACTTTCACATGAGGTTTTAAGGGGAAGTAAGACTTGATGCACAGAAGCATCCAGAAAGAAGAACAAACCCAAACCTCAACAAAACTCCTCCCAAACTGGCATGCAGCCACATGAGCTAAACACTAGAAAACACTTGGGTTTTTATCTTGGCTCTTTGTAAATTTTCTTTTCCTCTCTGTTTCACTTCTCTTTGGTGTTGGACTGGAGACATGTGCTTCTCTTGCTGGAAAGGCTAAGTTGCTATCTTCTGAAAAGTCCAGTCTATGGTCAATTATTACCATAATAGAGATCAAGGTGGCACAGGCAATCCCAGTGAAATGCCTTGCCTTCCTCTCCAGGCTCACACTAGGCTGGAACCAGCGCTCCCAACAGCAGTGCTTCCAGGAGCATCGCCAGCACCAAATAAGCAGCCAAAACAGCCTTAAACCACTTTGCAGCTAAAAAACAGACCAAGAGCCATGTCTGTGCTCCTGTCATGCTTGACCCCTCCGTCAATCTTCACTTCAGGTCTCTTTGGCTATTGAGGATAAAGAAAATCCTTAGTTGGAGAAAGGTTTTACAAGCCAGTTTCTGAGAAACCTGTCATGTCAACACATGCTAATCAATGTGAACAGGTCCTAGAAAAGAAGTTGATAGAATCTTTCTGACCATCCTGAGACACAGTCAAACCTGCACATCTTTGAGATTCAGGTCAATCACACATCTGCTCTGCATACCCCTGGGAGACTCAAAATGTAAGTGTAAAATTAGGGCAAGCATTGGCGCAGCAGTAGGCTGGAACATCTTGCTGGCAGAGGCACAGACCTGCTCTTCTAACCAGCGCACCATCTATAAATAGGTTTATGAATAGAGAACCTCTGCCAAGCTGTTCATTCTTTCTTTTTTTTTTTTCAGTTTGCTAATTTCTAATGCCTCTTGCAAGATTGGCTCCTAGAAGTTTTATCTCCATTAGCTGTAATAAACATTTATTATATGCTCCAGCAGTGTCTGGAAGTCTTGATGAATAGCAATAAATTTCTCTAGAAAACTGGAATATAATTTCCCATGTAGAAAACTCTACAGCATTTAAAAAGGGAAAAAAGGAGCTTACCTGAAAAAAAATCTCCAGAAGTCTACATGCACACCACAGCTTGGGAGAGAGAAACCCACTTCTGCTGGGACTTCAGGAGGAGACGATGCGGTGCGAGTATTTAGTGTTGTTCAGCTGTGCTCCAGCGGGTACCAGATGAGCCCCAGAACTGAGTCCTGGGCTGCCCCCCTTGCTCTTCTCACCTACAACAACAGAACAGACTCTCAGCTCCCTCAGACAGGAGTGATGCACCATTTCACATTCAAGACCCAGCCATGGGTGTTTACACTGTCTGATTGCTGGAGATTCAAAACAGCATTATAAAAGGGGAAACTCAGTACAGCTGCCATTATCAGTAACGGTGGTTCTCTGCTCTTCCTTGCTGTGGTGCCCTCTCAACTTCAGATGTTCTGGGAACATGCAAAGTACTAGAAAGCTATTTACAGAGCATCCTAACTTCACCTTGGAAGGGCCACTTTTCTAGACAACACATGGCAAACCCACTCAAGCCTAGTCTTTGCGAGAACACTTTATGTAATAATTTGACTTTGAGCTGCCAGTTATTGAGTAGCCAAATCAAACAGTGTTAATTTAAGTTAGGGACATTAAGGGAGGACTTAAACTACCTTTCACTTTCTTGTACTGTCATTCTCATGCATCTCATTTTTTCCCCCCTTTCCCTCCTAACCCTTACATAGTTCACCATCCATTTTCAAAGATGGATGCCTAAATGAAGCCCTTTATTAAGGCTCAATTTTCAAAAGCAATGTCACCTTGCAGTTTCCCTTCACTTCAGAAATTAAATTCTAAGGGCATATTCTCGAAAAGCCTACATCTATACTTATTTCAACTTTCTGGGGGATAATTGAGTATGGAAAGTAAGGTTTAGCCTGATGAAATTTTTATTTCTATCTAAAAATAAAAGGAAATGCATAGTAAAGAACTTCTTCAGTTTCTCTGTATACCCGCTCTCATTAGAGAGTAATAGAGACATTATATAAAAGATCCATGGAATAATGTGCAAGAATTCCAGTCCTAAAACATTATAAAGACAAGATACTTAAGTAAAAAATAAACAGACTTTTTCCATCATTAAGAAGAAATGCCATGTAGGATTGGAATAATCTCCTCAAATCCAACAGAGCCTTATTTCTGTTGCTCTTCAAAGTCTAACACTCCTACCATCTCTGCCTTCCTCTCCTTTCTCCAAGAACCAGACCCCTTCCCTCCTAATCCTAACCAGTCCATTGGCCCTTGGGCTCTACCACTGCTACTGCAGCAAGGGAACACCAAGGCAAGAAAGGTGTAATCCCCTTAGAAACTACTCACAGAGGTCTACCAAGCAAGGGGATACAAATTTTTTCTTCCTTAATTTTTCAAGAATCACAGGTGCTGCTTTATTCTAATCAAATAAATTCAAATAAACACCATCAACAGTTTTAAAGCTGAGCCTCAGCCTCAGAGTTTGAAGAGGCTGTTTTTAGACATGCAAGTTTTTTTTTTCTTCAAAACCCCCATATTTTGCTTCAAAGCTCACTGTATTAAGTGGGAATAGTCAAGATGCAAAGTCAGATTTAAACATCCTGAGAATAGCTGTACCTGATGTGCAGCTGTCAGGCATGTCTGCTGTAGGGATGAGGCTCTGCACATGAAGTCATTAATGTGGGATTCCTAATAATGTGCAGGAACCAAAGCATAGAAGAGAAATCAGTTCATGACTTAGCCCCCAGCAGCAGAGAGAAGTTTTGTTTGCTTCTCTGGAGGGAGGGCAGCCAATACTGCTTAAATCAAAGCCTGGATCCACAATCGTCCTGGCTTAATTAGAAGATCATGAAGAGTACAAAATGGCACTGGACACAAAAAAATGATCATTTTTCAAGTGAATTTAGTGGAATGAGTACCGTTACATTTACAATCCACTCTCCTCAATCCACCCTTTTTTTCCTTGCTAATGATACAGAGTTGGCTGCAGATGCAACAAAACCCGTCAGCAACAGCAGCGTGTCCTAAAGCAAGTCTTGCTTATTATTCTAGCCAGCTAGATCAAGGTCACCAACACCACTAACACCTCTGATGTTCTATAATCAATTGCTAGCATTTATAAAGCAGAAAATACCACTAGCTTTGAGCACACTCAGAAAGAAAGAAACCCTTTTCAATTATATTTAAGCTTGCTCTGATAGCCAAAACATGAAACACAAGGCAACCTAGCGAGCCAAATATTAGTGAGATTGGTTTCTGGCAGCCAATGCCATATTCTGTTTGTATATAAACAATTGTAGTTTATCCGCCTCTTTAAAATAACTGCAATATGAATCATCATAAGGACAGCAGCAGAGAAAACAGCCAAATACTTGTAGCTGAAGTAAGATACCATTCAATTCTCAAAGCAACTATGACTATCAGATATACAGTGCTAACACCAAATACACCTATTTGAGAAATCTAGTATTTTGTGGAAAAGACTCTTGGAATACAAGCTGACCTTTACCTATCCCTTTGCTGCTGGTAAAGGATGACGAAGCTTTTCCCGTACATCACATATTCATCCTGTGCCTGCTTTCATCTTTGGGATGGGAACAGAAACTGCTGCCTTTTAAACTATTATTCCATTGATTTCTAGCCAGCTGTTATATTCCACTGCTATAGTGAGGATGAAGGGCTAAGGAAGAGATTTTGAAACAATACTTTGTAAACAGTCCACAAGTCCCATCTGATTTATAAACTGCCAATGCACTGGATGAATTCAGCAGCTGGAAGCCCTGGATTTGATAGCAATGCCCTCACCCAGTGGTTCAAAGCAATCATTCTCAATTAATACAGGGCCTTCGAGAACACAGGGATCTCCAGCTCTAACTTAAGACCTCTAAATACCTGTATTTTGGCCAAAGCTCTTGCTCCTGAAAGTCCTTCTCATCCTCTAGCTCCTAATTCAAACCATCAGTCAGCTCCCGCCTTTCACAGGAGCTGGTGGCTGTACAATGTAATGTTTGCATCAAATACAATCGCCAAAGGCACTCCAATTTCCACTAATAATTGTCATTTGGAGAAGAAAAAAGAAAAAAAAAGACTATATTTTTGTCAGAAAAGAACCATTTCCTGATGTTTAGCATAGGCGGGATAATGGTCATGGGCAGCATCTTGGCTCAGCAGGCAAAACTAGTAGGTGGTAAATGAGAGTGCTGAGGAGGGGACAGATCTTTTTCCATGGGGGAGAGGGAGCAGTGTCTGCTAAAGGAGGCACCCTGATGGCAGGAGATTTATGCGTCCATTCTTGTGTCAGTCTAGGAGGAGGGAATCATGCAGGGCCAGCTGCAGGGGTGTGCACTGCTGTCGGGAAAAATTAGAAGTCTAACGATGAACTATAAAGAAGAGAGAAATGACAGACTGAATGAAAACCCCATGATAAACCCATTTAGGCTCTTTTCTCCCCAGGATGAAAAGATAAAGTCTAATCTCTTTGGCATATATCCTGGTCAAGACCCAAACAAATATGCCTTGATACGCACAGATGCACGCCCCTAGAATGTACAATGACAACGTCCACCAAAAGGATCCATAACTGCAACAGTATGGAGCAATAGTCCTTTTTCTGCCTGTTTAGCTAAGTTCTGGGGAAAGATCAGAGCACACTAAGATGCTTTTGATCAGAAGAAATCTCATCTTTGTGTTCTTTGTGTAAATACCTTCAAAAGAAAGCTTTTCCATTTGAGTAACTAGGAGATTGGAGGGGTAAAGGAGAGAAGAGATGGTGGGATGGCAAGACAGTGAAAAGCAAGCAAATTAAGGCTCTGGTATTTCACTCTGACTTTCCAATTTCATGTGGCATTCCTTTTCCTAAGAGAATTTCTGGCCGAGTTGGTGAGGTCTGCACAACTTCTTGTCTTGTTTAAGGTAGGGAAGTTTATTTGTTCTTCACTAATACACTCATAGCAATTAAATATTCCAAATATTTCTTCATTGCTCTTGGTAATAAAAACAGCATCCAGCTCTCTGGTCATATTGGTATTGAAAAACAGGGAAAGAGGGAGCAAGCAAACCAGTGGTCTTTAATGGGCTCTTCCAAAGCCCCAGGCTACAATTCCAGTCCTAAGCCTATGAGTGGAAGTATGTGATAATTTTTACTTCTACCTGTCCTGACCACTATTAAAGCCTCAGGGCTGGTGAAACTTTCAGGAGTGGCTAACAACCTGCAGGAGGCTGGATGGTGCAAAATGAAGAAGGGATGAAAGGATCTACTCCCATAGCTTATTTCAAGTTGCATATAAAGACCCATAGCATTAACCATATTTTTTTTACCAGGAACAGAAGAACTACATTTTGCCCAGCATGCCAACATTGTAAATTATGCCACTGTATGTTCTTCAGTGTAAACTCTTCCAGGTACAGTTTTATGAGAAAGTTTTGTTCACTTATGAGTGTAAGAATTAGAAAAAAACCACCCAGAATTTATTTTTTTGGCAGCTTTCCTATAATATTCTTCTCCATGGCGTAAACTATCAAATGTAAAAGAGATTGATGCTATCGCGTGTCACATTAAGACACTACTGACCACATTCGTAATTACCTGGTGGGTTATACAAGCACTTACACCTGTACAGTGTGGGTCTAGCAGCTTAAAAAGACATAAATGCTCAAAAATGTTTTAAGAAAAAGTAACCTAAAGCCCCAAACTACGATATTCTGGGGACTTGAGCCACTGATTAACACCATGAAGGTGTAAATGGGATACTGAAATGAAGAATGTGGCCCTCTGATGAATTAAAGCAAATACAAGTTACCTACCTACACGGTAGCTCAAACAACATGGCTTTGAAAGGCACTGTTTAATTGAAGTTATGCGAAAAAGCACAGAAATAAACCACAAGTTTCTACAGTGAGCAACAGAAATAAAACTGGAAAATTCCTAAACTACAAAACCATAGCACTTCAAATTGCAAACAATACTTCTTACAGCTACACAGTTATGTTTCGCTTTCTTTTTTCCCCCTCAGGTAAGTAAGGACAGGCAAATGCATAATATTAATATAAATTCAGGAAATACTTTCATAGGAAGATATCAAATATATTCTGATGGGAGGGAAAAGGAACATGGTAATTTATCTGACTTGAAAAAAGCACAGTGTCAAGCTAATTTAAAATTCAACTTCAGTTTAAAGCATTACAAGGAAGAAAGAACCCTATGTATCATAGGCAGCAAACCGAAATCCTAGCAAGGTTTTTGTCTGCCAGTTAGTTGTGTATCAGCTATAAACTAGACTGCAGGTGCTTCTTTCAGGAGACTGGGCTGCAAGGCTCTTGCAAATCACATTCGAAGAAGTTTGTCATTTACTATTCCCAAAGGTGTTTTATTTAAACTTTTTCACAGTTTGTTACTTAACAGAAAGCTGGCTTTACAATAACCCAGAGGTAACTTCTGCAAGGTACAGTACCTAATGCAAAAGCACAGAGAATCCTACTCTGTAGAAGTCACCAAGAAGTTCTATGCAGCACGCTGCAAACATATCTTACACCAAAAAAAACATGAGCAAAAGCAGTTTGTCACAAAACCAGCTTTTAGGGTGGCATGAATAAGTAAAAAGAAAAATAAACAGAAACTTAGGCTTTTTCTTTCTTTCTAGAAGACATACCTACACAAAAACACTTCATTAAAACTCCATACAAAGTATGGGACCCAATGGTTTGAGGAAAGAAGCAGGATACTCTTCCCAATTTTCTGGGCTGAGGAATAAATAAGTCTGATGCAAACAACACCTAATATGCCCCAGGACTACAAACTGAATTAAAATCTGCCAGATTTGGCACATATTATACAAAAATATGATCCAAGGACAGCAGCTGGGCTTCCAGCTGCCCCTTCCCAGTTCCAGGCAGTTCCCACAAGCTGCACTGGCCAGTGGGATCAGAAAGGCAAGTTCTATCCCTTGACCATCAGCTGCTAACAGCCCAGCTGGCCAGTGGACAGCAAACGGACTGGAAGGGCACTGAAAACCTGCACTGACAACAAAAATAAATGCATACCCCTGACCTCTGCTCCTCCAAAAGGAAGGCAAAGAAAAGTTGCTATTTACAACAGCACACAGGCCTTGAACCTTCTTCTACAGACACTTTGTGAAGCCTTGAATCTTTGCTGAGGGGGCAGACGAACACCTTGGAAAGCTTTGGTTTTATTAAACTCCAATCTAAGGTGTGTGCAAATTGGTACTCCGGAAATGGTCATATTCGAGGACATGAAATTTATCTCCACTGACACATCCACAGCTGGGAAAGAGTATGAAAAGCTTCCTCATGCTGATCCAATTCACTTGTATTTTGAAATGGAGGGATGTGGAAAACATTATTAGAGGTAATAGAAAAGTGTTTTCTTATTTCAGTAATGGCTTTTATCCTACCTTTGAAAACTACATAATTATGTGTAAAGTTGTATGTAAATACCCATTATATATAATTACATTTACATTTTTCATAAAACAATAATTTCTAAAAATGCTGGGGATTAAAAAAAGCCAAGGAGGAAGGAATTTGATAAAGGATGGGATGGAAAAGAGTGTCATTCCCCTCACTTAGGGCTTTTTTTAAATATAGCTGGGCTCCTTTCTGCTCCCACAGCAGAGCATGAGCCTGTAGTTATGCCTCCTCCCACCACCACCACACCATTTCCCACTTAAACCCTCACCATTTAAATGCTTTATTCATCGTTTTGCCTTACTATGCATTTCTGGACCTACAGCTCTGAGGTGGATTTATAAAACTTTTGCTGGCATTTACTATGGAAACTACCACCACTGCGCTGATATTTATACACATGGCGTTACAAAAATACACCATTTGCTTTGATGTACCGCTCTTTCCTTGCTTCTCACTCCAGCAGAAAACACAAAGGACATTTAGCAATGATAAGGAATCCTATTGACATCATCAGTATGCAGTGGCATAGTCAAAAGGCTGAAGTCTGAATTACTCAGCCAGAGTTATTTGCAGAATGACCAAAACAAGCCTCAGTGTTGCTTAAGTTTCTGTGGAAACTAGGAAATGTTGCTTAAAAAAAAAAAAGAAAATCATCAAAATAGCCTAAATTTAAAAACAGGCTGCATCTGTTACTAGGAAAACCAGGCTGCAGCATGGGGGTGTTGTGCACAAGAGGATACAGTACTTGCTTTCTTTCCAAGCTATCTCTTATTCACCATGTGACTCTCTATTCTAACACTCTATTCTAAAACCTTTTTGGTTGCCAGATGTTGCACAACACAACTAAGGAGGCCTTGCAGCTGGAAATGCCAGCTGCTCCTAGGTGTGATCTGCCACAAGACTAAAGCAGCCTGAGACTGGGGGGCTCCTCACATGACAGAGGGAGCCTTCTGTGCAGGAACTGAGGCTTCAGTTTCCTGCCAGTTTGATGGAGGTTGGGAATTCAAGGTTTACTGGACTCTGTTGCTCTGTTTGATACCATCTGATCACAAGATGGGCCCAAACGTCTTGCAAAGGTGAGCAGAGATGATCAGATGCAGATGCAAAACATGATGTTTTCATAGTAAAGCTTACCATACCAAAAGGGCTGGGTAACATGATGAAATGCTGCATCAAACACCAACCTATCATAAAGGAAAAGTGGTACAGCAGAAGAGCACAAGCAGACTAAGACTTTGCATTTAATTTTCAATCCTTTCATCTTTAAAAACTAAACAGATTGTTTTAAAATACTTTCAAATACTTCAAACCTTTCATTTGGTTTGCACACATGTGATAAAGGAGCTTCAAATGTTCCAATATTATGCTAAAAAGTCTTATAAGTTGTCTCCAAATTGGAAGTACTTCAGAAAAAAAAGATATATATCAAAAAACCCCAATATATAATCAAGTTCTTTGAAGTCACTTTATGCTCCACTAAGACATTTATACTAATTGGAGAGTTTCTCATTTCATCTTTTCAGGCACAGATCATTTCTAAATGACTGGGATTCAGGATACACTAGTTTAATACCGATGGCATAGTTAATGAGATCAGATTTTAATAAGATTGTAGGCATTTACACTAGAGAAAGGCTTTGACTTAGAGGTATATTTAAAAAAAAAAAAGGAAGATAGACAGATTGCCGTATATCAGAGATTGAGCCTCTTCAGATCATTATAATCAACACTGGTGATCCTGTTTTATATACCATTACACAGTATAAGACAAAAAAAGTCATGATTATCTACCAGTTCTCAATACTAACATGAACAGCCTGCAGGTCCATTTTTAACCTATTCTCAGCATATACATAAATCTCTCAGTAAACAGATGTGTTATGGAATATAAACACAAGTAACTTGTTATTAACTTAATCAGATATAACTTGGCCAGATATAACTTAGCTACTTCCTAATTTGTTACTTGACCGCTAACAGAGAAACAGTAATTCAGCATCTGCATCAGGACTGATATCCTAGTTTTAGGATTAACACTTTTTTAATCCATATCCTGCCTGTAGGAATATATAACGATGAAAAATGGGATTGCACATGGATAGGTCCAATAACTACACAAATGAAGCAGCAGATTTTTCACAGTAAAGAAGTATATGTAGAGCTACTGTAGGCTGCAGATAGACTGCAATGTATCCAGATGTTAGACTATACACAGCTAAGGAAATGCTGAGCCACACCATCTTCTAGTAGTATAGCGATTTCAGCCTTGTGTCGAATATCCTACAGAAATACAACCAATTAGTAGTAAATTTTGAGCCCTACCAGAAACATTCCTTCAACATTTGCGAGCGCCTTGATCATTTACAGCAGCTCTTTTTAAGCAGCTAACATGAAAAAACTAAACAGATGAGAATGCTTTACTCTTATGCCATTCCTGAGTTTACTGCAGCTCCTGTTTCTGCGCACTTCTTCATTTGAGCCCTGTCCAGGCCACTCTCTGGGAAGAATTGCTGACCCACTTTCGGAGCATAGCTTTATGGTGGGCTTCTGGGGTTTAGTGCAGCCAGCCCAAGATGACCTGCATCATGCCACTCTCTCCAGGCTAATGACAGATAGGTCCCTGTTTAAAGTACTGTTTGTTCAGAAGGACAGCAATGTGAAGAAAAGCCTGGCCCTAACAAGGAGTTAATACATCTGCATTGCTCACAAGGAGTCATGTGCCTCCTGCATGAAAATTCTGGAAGGGTTTCCCTGCCTGCTCAGCTGTGAATTGAGATCATGTCTGGGAGCCGTCATTTGCTGCAGTTCGAAGTCCTCTTTCCACAATTTAAAGAAGGGTAGAAAATATCTCTGGTTCCTTTCTAGGAAAAGCTGTCTTCAGAAACTACAGAAGGTATTTTACCACTTCACCTACTCAGCCTGGAAGACAAAGCCCAAGAGAGCTCAGAGAGGGAGATGCACACACAATCTGCCAACCCTACAGTCATTGACAATGCTGTATATCTCCAAAGCATCTGATGTTGTCTGTATTGATTTTACCTGCTACCCTGACTGAGGGAACCCATATTCTGTAAGTATAACCCAACCATTCCTGCAGAAAGAACTGAAATATAAATGTAGATTGATTTCTGTGTGTTTCCAGCAGAGTCTTCCAAGTATTTTCCATAGATTTAGATGACTGAGGAATGAGTTGATTCTCTATCTCCATCTTAACTTTCCTATAAATAATACACCAAGGATAAAAGGATATTTTGCTCCCACCAGAAAACCTTGTGTGTGCCCAGAGCTTGTATCAGTGCTAGTTACTATTAAATTCCCAAAACTATATTGCAAGTCAGCCTGAAGAGAAGGTGTCTTCCTATATCCAGGCATTAATCACTTCACAAATATTGTGTGCTGAAGAAAAAAAAACTGTTGCTTAAGACACAGGATTAGTGCCAGTATATAAAAGCATGTAATTAGCAAAATTCAAACGTTCTCTTACCTGATCTAGTTCTGAAATGCATTAGCTTCAGTTAGAGAGAAAATACTATTGTAATGAATACTAATAAATAGCTTCCAAATAAATAAGAATGAGATGTTTTTGTCTTTGCCAGGGGACTTACGTGCAGAGTGGCCATTCTCTGATACAGAATCCATCACTGTCACTTAACATGTGACTCTCTTGTAATGCTGTGTTAGGAGAGAGAAAGCCAAATAATCTCTTTTGCTTTGATGAAAGCATGAGGAAGTTTATTCAGATAAAAGCAGGGAGTAATCTGTTTAAACAGCTTGGGTCCAAAGTTGAAAATTAAACAAAATCAATAGCAAATAGAGGCTTGGTGCTAGAGAATCTGCCTTGAGCATGACATAAAAAAGATGAAATGCTACTACAAAGGTGTTTCATGCCAGCATATCCTATACTTGAAGCTGGTGTAGAACTTCAGCTGTTTTAATTTCCATATGTTTATTCATGCCCATTGTTTGCTAGTAATGTGGTAAAGAAGCTTTTGGCTAATCTAGAGGTAACAAAGAACATCACAGTAAATTGATATTTATTAGAAGAACAAAGAAAGAATATACACAGTGAAAGCCCTCAATCTGTTCCCACTATTTAGGCTTCAAGCTTTGGTGGCACAGTTCCGGCACATCCCTACTCAGGTCAGGTTTTTATCTGAGCTGGTGATGTGTGCAGAGGGAGCACAAGAATGCCTGCATCTTGCTGTCACAATATGATTTTTAAAGAACTGGCCATTCACACCTTTGGGAAAACATGTTCAACAAGTTCTCTCTACCTTTTTAAGGAAAAAAACAAAAATATGCAATTTACCTTTGCAAGGTAGGACAGATAATACATTCCCACTCTGTACATGGAAGTTTTAGCATAAATACCTACGCAGAAGAGATTGTGAATGTTGACAAAATAGGTTAACACTGAACCTGGATTTGGATTGCTATAACACATCCTTTCTATGCCTCAATAGTCAAATATGTGAAAAGAGCTACAGTGAGAGTAAACATGTGATCTTTAGCTGACAAATGTATTCAGTAAAGAAAGCAAAGCCTAAAATAATCATAGCAGGCTTCTGAGAGAAGATATTAAACGAGCATAGACATTTTCAATGTGGACAACCTGCAAAAACCTCTCCCTTAACATGCCTGAGCTTTCCCAAAAACTAAAACAGAAAACCAACCCAAAGCACCTTTCAATTTCCAAACATATCCCTCCATAATAGTCAAAGACCAGCAACAGTTCATGCAGCCTGAGCAAAGGCAGGCAAGTGGTTAGAAACATAGCATCCAAATTTAAAGAGTGCCTGTGAACAGCAAGTTTATTAAATTCTTTAAAAATGCAAACCTGTCACCCTAACAACAAGAAGCACAAATCACCAACTTTATAACTAACTTCTGCCTAAAATCTAAGTGAAAATAGCTTTGCAGGTTTTCACTGCTCTTCTCAGCAGTCAGAAATGAAGCTCCTCATGCAACTGAGCTCATGGAAAGGCCAGAATTTTCCAGGAGGAAGGAGGATGGCAACATATTAGGCTAGCCAAAATAAACAGTTTCAGATTCTTGTTCATCAAGTATAACACTGCAAATGGTATTTAGATCCTTCCGTAGCAAAAAAAAAAGCCCGATCCAAAAATCACAGTCCTTGAAGAGTGTTCTGTCTTCCTGAAGACTCAGAGAGGAACACGCTGAGCTGCAGCCCTGTGAGCAGAGTGACTTGGGGTCTTGTGATTCACTTTGTCACAGAGCTCAGAACATCTGAACAAACCCTGACACCCACCTGGCCAAGGGTTAAAGTAACCTTTAACAAGGAATGAGTCTTTGTGGTTCTTGCGATGGCCTCAGGCCCATAAAGAAACAATTGCATCATGCCCTAATTATTCCATGTGACGCAGTACACAAACTGGGATCCCTCTGCAAGCATTTCAGAACATTTTGCAATGTGGAAAATTAAGGTGTTTGCATTATCTTTCCCAGACTTAATAGCAGGTTTTTTTTTCCTGCAGAGCTCATTTAAAGTAGAACCACTATAAAGAGAAGGGAATAAGGGGCATGCCAAAACTATACAGAGGATAGGACATAGGGAGAACAACTTTCAGATATAACATTAGACTGCCATATATAGCTCTCAAAAATGGTAGCACTATATTCCTGCTGCACTGTTTCCCCCTGGAAATTCATCTAAGTTCATTTCACTGAAAGAAAAACTTATTTCCCCTCAGTAACACCACAGTTACTCGTTTGCTTGTGAAAATGAGCAACTTCTGCAGCAGATGATCTATAAAGGTTCCCAGCTCTCCTGGGAGGAATAGTATTTTATCGTTCAATTTGATTTCTCCATAATACCTATCTCAGTCTTCAGTAGTGATGTATAAGGAGTTGTGATCAAGAAGTTTAATATTAGGGAAAACAAGCTTGTATTTTACAGGAGAAAACATACATATAAGGATGCAATCATACAATATAAGATTGTAAGAAAAAAGCTGTAGTTTCTTATATTCATGTGTATCTTTCTATGTATTTTTGTTAACTTTGTATATATTTTCATTATCTTTCTATGTATTTTCATGTATTTTTGCTGTGTGTGTACGTTTGCATTATAGGTACACTGGGAGAAGCAACAGTAACTCTACAGGACTGGATCTCTCTCACTGTATCATATACAGTGAGAATTCCTGGAATTCAATCAGTTACAGGAACAGGCAAACACTTAGGACACTGGCTGGTAGTTGTTCATCTTTCAGGCAAGGCATATATTGCTGGCTAATGTCATGCCAAACTATAATCATAAGGTCCATATATTAATTCAATATAAACTGAGGCTGGCAAGCACTTTATCATGAGTGCCATGCTAGAACATAAAACACAATAGGTGCTGTTTATGTTTCTACACTGGGCTGCAAAGCAAAGCAGCTCTGGAGCAAAGATGTCCTCTCAGCAGCTCTGGTTATGGGCTGCCGTGTCCAACACAGGGGCAAAGCTGCTGCCAGGAAGGAGGAAATGCTGCAGCTTACCCAGCTGCATGCTCTGGAATCTGGGAATTGGAGCCTTACATAGGAGACTGGAATCAGAACTTCAGCAAAATGCAAAGGCAAAAAGCACTGAAGCGTGTTTGCAGCCTTGACTGCTAGCCTGCATCTGCAGCAACATAATCCCTTCTCCCTATTCCCAGGCCACTATCTGGAGGACTTTTCTGTTCTTTAGCATTCACTGCAAGGTTTTCATTCCACTTATGTACACAAAGATGTTCCCAGGATTTATTTGCTCTCTTAACTCCCTCAAAAGATAATGCAAGTCTGCTTTGCACTTTTCAAACCACCTTGCCCTCATTTAAAGCCCAATTCCATAGCAAGCTCTGGGCAAGTGAACTGTGCTTGTGCCTTAGAGATGCCTTGCCCGGACAAGCATGTTTATTTACGGATTGCAGGGCAGTCCTGTCGCACAGAGGTAAACAAATGAACAACCCTCTCCCTCCTGAAAAGACAGCTGAAGACCTAGATTTACTTTCTTGTCATGCAAGCCCATCAGAAGTTAAACTATCCATCTCCATCACCATAATTCAACAGCAGCCTTCTTTTTATACAGCACGATGAAAATTAAGGCACTAGTAAACAACATTTTGGGGTGTATTTGAACATAGGAACTGGCAGAGCACAGCATATCTATTCAGCCAGTGCACTGAACTACGTATGCCTGTATTCAGAAGCACTTTGACTCATCTCAACCTGTACCTTGGTTAAATTTCTCTTTTGGCTTCTTGTCATGACTGTGGACCAGGCAGCAAAGACATTTGCTTCCCCAGGGAGGGCACAGAGCACAGCTGCTCTTTGGTGACATGCAAGAGGAAACTTGGGCGTTTTTCTTTCTTCCCTACTTTCAATCTCAGGTCAGACCCACAGGTCACCCTGTGTACACAGGACTTTAAGTGCAGGTCAGCAGCTTGTCTGTTGCATGTAATTAAATTTGCTTTACAAGCTTGTCTAGGCAGTAAGTAATTAAATACCACTTCTCAGGCTGATATTTTCATTGTCCTGAGCTCCTGACAATAGGATTTTTTTTTCCTTGGTCTGGTTCGCTCTCAAACAAATGTGAAATTTCAAGAGAGCTACCACTGATAATTCCACAAGAACTAGAAATCAACAAGATAGGTCCAACTACCAGTAGCTGTAATGACAATAATAATTAAGTATTCCTAACACAAGGTCCAAAAGTGTATCCAGATTTTCATCAGCTTGCTGGAAATGGCAATGGCAATGCTAAAACAAAAGGAGAGCATTCTGCCTTTGTTTTTTTGATAGTCAAGATAAATCCACAGGCAGATCTGAACCAGAGTTATAAATTCAAGTACCCTTTTTTCCAAGTCAGAAATATATCAAAATTACCATAAGAATATCTGTAGATAATTTCCTAATTTGGAAAACTCATTAACCAAATAAAAGAATTATGCTGCCTTTGTTCCAAGTATTATTTTAAATTATTCCTACTGTTTCACAATGTACTAAGAAGCATCTTGAATTCACAAAAAGTTACAGACTCCCTGAACGAGCCAATACCACACTGTCTTTTCAGATGTGGGACAAACCTATTTCCAAAATCTGATACACAGCATACAAACTAGCAAAGTTTGTGTGTGCCTCCACTGTAACAGCAACTAAACAGCAGCCCCTGTGCAGTGTTCAGCTAAAGGACATAGCTATATATTCATAACTTTGAAATGCAGTCTATTTTATTCTGCAGCACTCTATATATTTCCATAAACAGCAGAGACCCCATATTAGGTTTTGGAGAAAAGAGCACACATACCAGAGTAGTTTGCCTTTGTACATACAGACAGAGGTATCGACATGGCTTCCTACTGATAGACAAGATCAGGACTATACTCTAAGCAACTGGGTTCTCTTACACACTTGTACAACTGCTTGAAACTTCTTTCAAGCTGTGGTAGTTGTTCCCAATCTCCCTAAGCCAAAGGGAGAGGAGGAAGGAAAAAATCTGGCTGTTATCCTTTGTTAACTGGATGGAGACATAAACAGGCATCACTTTTAGAGGCATCCCTTCAAAAGCTTTCGGAAGAGCATTTCCTACCTTCTGGCTTAGAAATCAGTTAGAAACAGGCTTAGGGTACAATAAAAGTACTTCCTCACACACATTTACACCAGAACAACTAGGCCAGAAGGCTTTGCAGGAGACAGAGTTTAAGGGGTGTCTCAGGATCTACTGACAAGACAGAACCTAACATGTCCTGAAAAAGACCACAGAATTAAAAGTTTTACATGGGCAACAAAATCCAGTGAGATTCCTATTAAGAACCCTTTAGACATGAGACTAAAGTGTCGAGCAGTTGACCTGCAAAAGAGATGCAAAAGGATGTGACCAAGAGCAAACAAGCAAAAAAAAAAACAAACCCATACAACTAGGTCCATCAAGATCCAACAAACAAAACAGTCCCAATGCAACCTCTGATCCCTTAATTCCTCAAATCTTTGCTTCTCAGGGGGTGGGGGTCATATGGCAAGTGGTGTGTAGAGGGATCATTCACGCAACTCCAGGTTGCCACGCTTGTCCTCACAGTTGACCTATGTAGATACTTCATTATGCAGATCTTTGATACAATGGTTCTCATCTTTGTTTGGGTTTAATTCTAATATCTCTCATAGTTCCCTAAACAATGTAATTTATTTAAAGCACCAGATACTCTTGCCTGACAATTTCCAGCATCACTCCAAAATGGCTTCATTATTTGTTCTGAATTGTGTTCAAATCACAGACTGAGTTTTTGAAAGGAAAACGGATGCTCTAATACAGAACAAGCACATGTTTGATTTGGGGGAATTTTTTAAATTAATCTATTTCAATTTCAAAAATAATCATTGAGTATATTCTTCAGAGCTACAGTATTCCCATATGTATGTACGTATATATATATATTTACAGTATCCACAATGTTGCTTAAATATTTTGTATCTCCCTTGTGACATAAGAGGATAATATATAATTCAACTCAAACTTGACATGATGGAGGGAGACGTGTTTCTCTTTGCCACCTATTTTTGGATGTTTGGCCAGAAATAACATATAGAGATGAGCTCTTGCCCTTAGCATCAGCATTTCCACCATCCTGACCCTGAGGTAATATTCATAGAGGGGAACTGCTAAGATGCAATTTCTTTAAGACTACACAGGGAAAGGTATGTGTGTGCATGAATCTTAAATAATCTATGAAAACCCCTCCACAAAGTGCTTGGAAAGCACCACTACCAACATCTCCCTAACACCAGCCACCAATTTAACAGAGACAGTTTACCCAGGGTGGATTACTCAAAGTACCTTCTGTTTCTACAGTGGAGCTTAGCAACTCTGATGGGTGGCAGGCTGAGAACCCCAAAATTACATTCACATAATCCCTCAGAAAGAAGAGATAACTCTGCATGGACACTGGTAAATTGCAACAAGTGATTCTAATAATAAGTGGATGTTTACTATGTAATTACTGTCTTTCTAAATCCCAAAGGAGCAATCTGAATGCATACAGAGTTATGAGACCCTAAAAATTCCTACTTACATTTCAAATATGTATATCTAAGCTAACCAGCTTATAATGCAGTACACCAAATTATTACAGACTGCTGACTATAAAAAAAAGTGATATGTTAAACTATTTTTATTATGACAATTATAATAATCTTTTTCATTTGTGCAGGCTATGATCTGAATAAGAAAACATCAGCTGATCCACTGATGCATCAACATTCATCTGCAATTCCACACACATACATTGTGAGTTTCTGGTGTTGTATAAGGCACCTCTGAAGCTGCAGCCCTGAAGATGGTTCAAGCTTACAATCAGCCCAAGTGATTTATTGATGATTATCAATTATTCACCATGATAAATACAAACACCACTAGCAAGTTCTTCTACTTGGTAATGCCAAACCACAAACATGGCTTCTGTGGTTTCAATATCTATACTCTATTTTTCCTTTGAAGACCATCCAAAATAGCTCAAGTTCTCAGGTAATATATTTGGACATTTGAGAGCCTCCCCATTCTTCTGCCCATTTTCTGTATTTATAGTGATAGTTAGTGAGGTTTCTAACCACTCTCAGAACAGCTATGGCACCTCTTCTTCCTTCCCTACTCGCTGGAGAAAAGAATTTATGGAACGTATTTAAATAATGCAGTTGAAATTTTTATGAGCAAAATCCCCTTCTTCATCTTGAATTACTTATTTGTAATGAGTTACTTGTTCAACACTGGCCAAAATAAAGTTTATCCACTTACAAAGAGCTAATCAAGTCCGAACTCTTAGAATTCTCTCTCAATAATGTTAATCTCTCATTGTTAATTCAGCATGTTAAGAGAAAGGAAGCTGATTTTAATTCATTTAACAGAACACCAAAGACTAGATTGTTCTGTTATGAACAAATGCTTCAAAGATTTTCTGCCAGTGCTGTTTCCTCTCCAGCTGGGAATAAAGTTTTCCCCCCTATTAATACAAGTCAATCATTCTCTGCCTGAAATTCATCTTTGAAGCTTCCAGTGATCTCAATGCTCTTTTTATGAACACAGATTTCTTTTTAGTGCATAAGAATTCCTTTTTATTATATGATATTTTAATTTGTATTTGTTGATTAAATTTAGAAAACGAACTGTAAGTTTCATATGAGGCATGCTAAGAGTACTGGGAATAATTGGTGATACCTATACACAAATGATGCTCAAAGGATGTTGTCCTGGTACATTCAAGTTTGCAGTTGCAAAATACCTATTGCTTTAGGCACTTGGGTAATGTACACTGTGAGATGATGTGTGACATTTTCATTGGAGTCCTGTGAAAGGTGATAGCTGCAAGGGAAAGTTGTCTGACACCAGTAACATGGAGAAGAACATTGCAACTATTCCACATAACAGTCATTTAAACTTACAAATTAGAGCAGCAAAGTACTTAATTCCCACAAAGCAAAGCACTGCAGGCCCAGCAACAATTTTGTCTCTGGAATTCAATTCTAGCATGACAAATTGAAAGACTGTCAGTATTTTAGAAGGTTTGTACTACACCAAAGGTGGTAACAGAGATAACCTTTTGCCATAAAACAACCCGTTCAATTAACAGTGTAATGAGGCAGTATGCTCCTCACTATGTCTAACCTCATCACCCTGAATCTTTAAATACTCTGTCCAAATTTTCATCTGGAAAAACAAAGTTTGCCATATTTTAATCTGATATTAGTCTTCGACCATAAATAATATGTGGAGATGAGCTAAAATGTCTCATTGATTAAAATTCTACACTGTGAGCTTGTCACATTTCAATGTGCAAATTGCTTCTGTCTTGCCTGCATTCAGAAGTCAGTCATCTAAAAATATATATACACACTTGCTTGACTTTAAGTTTGGTATCACAGCTGAACTACAGATCAGAATCAGAAGATGTTTTTCTCTACAGTGAATTTGTAAGTGACAATGTACCTGGTCAACTGATTACCTAATGAGACAGCAATTTTACATGATGTGGCTGCCTTTATGCAGCTGTGAAGAACTCAGCTAAGCCCTGGGCTAAAATTAACCTTTAGTTTTCTACCATGTTTTTCAGCACTTTACCTAAAGCTATAGTCCTCAAGAAAATGTTAGGCCATGGATACCAAATGTGCATAGTAACTTTTCACATGCTTACAAGCAATTCTTAAGTATCAAGTACAGCTATGTATTTTCTTGGAAAGCAAACACAAGAATCATCCTTAATAAGAGCAAGGATTAACTATCTGACCTTATGTATTTGTGGTTAGTACTGCAGAGAGACTATACACAAAATGCAAAGGTTGTCAGAGAATCATGATGCGTGCTACTGTGTCACATGCTCAAAATGCTTGCTTATGGGACTCTGAAGTCTGATGTTCAAAGACCGAAATGTTCCTCTTAAAAGCAGTGGTCAGACTTGCAGTTAACTTCAGTGAAAAGTGATGTCAGAGAATCCATATATTCAGCCTCTCATTACTTGTTAAAACGACCCCAAAGCAAGAAATGGTTTCAAAGTGACTTCTGCTATTTGAGAGCAACAGGGTCAAAAATAGTTCTTCTTGCAGGGGTTTGCTTTTAGGTGGCAGCTCAGATAACCAAGTTATTTTCTAGATTCAGGCAGCCTCCAACAAACTGAATGTTTAGGATAAACCCAAATGTTGTAGGGTAGCCAAAAACTCAATCGAAAAAATACGGTCCTGCCTTGAAGAACAGATGTCTCACAGGAAGGCACACTAATTCAAACGTGTTAATGGAAGTAACAGTGTTAATGGCCATCAGCAAGAGAAATGGGGGGAAAAAGTACATATAAGCCACTGTCGTACTTTCTGCCAAGAGCTGAAGAAAAAATATGCAGAAACATTCATCCCTCTCCAGAGGTGAACATAAAGCAAAATTTGGTCAGGCCTCCATGTTTGCCTCCTAGAAAAAACCCACAATCACACAGCGATGGCAAAGAACCCTGGAATGCAATTCTTCTAAGAGTGAAGAATTTATTAAAACAAAAATTATTTCCAGAGTATTATTTTCT
This sequence comes from Melopsittacus undulatus, assembly GCF_012275295.1. Taxonomy (NCBI): domain Eukaryota; kingdom Metazoa; phylum Chordata; class Aves; order Psittaciformes; family Psittaculidae; genus Melopsittacus; species Melopsittacus undulatus. The sequence continues at coordinate 21,260,102 of NC_047531.1, read as the reverse complement.
GCAGCCCAATCCCCTTCAAAAGTGCATGCTTTCACTTTTTATTTTTACTTCATGCTGCCAGCTGGCAGTTTTAAAGAAAACTACAGCACCTGCAGAGACCACTTTCTCAAATGAGGATTTTAAGCAGTACTTATTTGACTTGTCATAAAATTTGTTATTTTCTTATTACATGTTTATATAGTGGAGGAGAAGCCACTCAAATCAGAATGAAAACATTGCATTAGATCTGTTTAGAAAAAACAATTAACATACATAAGACCTGTAGCCCAAACACACATACAAATAGAAATCCCATCAACAAACAAACAGAAAAAGGGCAGATAAATGTCTGCTGGCAATTTCAGATTATACATGACACATTCTGGCATGTGCATCATACTGATACGCACAGTAGTTTCATGTCTGTCTATTTAACTGTATACAATGGGTGATGGTGCAGAAAGCAAGAACCATTTCAGAGATGCAAATTGCATGGAAATTAAGTAATTTTCAATTGCCCAGCATTTTCTGAGGGTGAAGGCCATGTACCCTGACAGAGAGCTACGACGAAGGCAGGACTGATCTGTAGCAGTGCACGACTGCTGTATTTGACCCAGGTTATTAAGAAAATTATATAGTAGCTATATTGACATTTTCAATGAATGAATAACCTAGATTTTCCATACTAATAGAAAACACTAAGAAGCTACCAGAAAACCAAAACAATACAATGCTAAGTAACCTCACAGTAAACTGACAAACCATGCAACTATAAAGTGGTTTCGGTAGGCAACTGTCATCTCTGTAGGTTTGGCTGCATTGTCAGCCATCATGGCATGAACCAAAGATACCTAAAATGTGTTAGAGTAATTTGCAGGAGAAGAGGGCATGCCTCTGGCCGAGCTCATAGGAATGACTTGAATCCATCTCATGCTTCACAAGAAACGGCAAGTCTTGAAAAAGATATTCATTTGAATTTTATTTTTAAATTCTTCTTTTATGTGTAGCACAATTTCTGCTAAGGTGTCATGAAACAAACTGCTGTTCAATCTATATGCTTACACTTCTTCAAAATACCAAATGGTATCTAGCCTGCAAAATGATTGTGGTTTATTACCATGGACCAGATCCTGAAGAAAGCAAAACCCTCATGAGTGACAGCAGTACATGCAGAGCTCCAGTGAAGCTATTCCTTTAACAGCAACACATTCATCTAGTTTTCTTGGAGGTTCAAAACCTGTCAGACTTAAATTTATTTTATGGACCTGACAGAAAAGTCTTCCCCTCCCCTCCACTTCTGTGAACAAGCAGAAAAATACCTTCAATAATACACTTCTCCTGGAGGCTGCCATCGCTGGAAAAGGATAGCCAGCATATTTCAGCCTAAATTAGCATACCAGGCTATGAATAGCAGTGAGAAGGAAGTCAACTTTCATTTCCTTCAACTATCCCTGCTAGAAAAACATAGCTGACACTTGGAGCAGTAACTTCTTAAATCAATTCAGTGTGAAATTCCAGAGCATTTCTGCTGGTGCCCTCTGAAACTAGATGGCTTTAATCACCAGTTGGCTGAGTTACTGTAAGTAGATGGGCAAGGTGGTGTGCTCGGTGTTCCCCCTTATCTCTTTATCCAGCAGTGTCTGCAGGAGACAAAGTATTCATTAGCTCCTGCCACAGACAGTCAACAAATGCTTCCTGCTGCTTGCAAGGGCCTGGCTAGCTCTTTAATCTTTGCTGGAGAAGAAGGATGATTAACAAAACTCCCTGTAAACATGCACAGTTCAAGCCTGTTTGTCATTGCCAGGCAGACTAGAAGTCCAGTCTGTTGAGCAGCACAAGGCTAACACTGCCGCAGAGTTCTGAGTCTTTCCCATGAAATACCTGGAAAGGTTTCAGGCATTCAGACCTGCTCCAATAACGTGGAACCTTACTGGAGGCTGGAGCACAGTCTCCTTGAAATACTTTTCAGCACAGGAGGTTCTTCCCAAGATACAAAGTGTCACATCCCCAAAGTGATGCACTTTCACTTTTAGCTCTCCCACGGGTACAGCAGCATATTTTCCCTGAAATAATTTTTCCAAGTTTGTTGACTTTAATTAAACAGACAAGATGAGGTAAAATGTTTTGTTTAAAATAGCCATTTTAAACAAATATCCATTTTACTGAGAGACATGGTCATTTACAATAGTCACCAACCTGTGGAAGCTGTTCCTGTGAGATACAGAATTACAAGATGATGAATAATATTTGCCGTAGTTCTGGCTTTAGCATTGGAGGGTGGGGGATCACCTGTGTTGACAGTGGCTACATTTCCCATGACTAGGAAATAGGAATAGCTTCTCCAACATTGGCTCATTTTTACAGGCTACAACACAAATGGCTTTATGAGCATCAGCTTGAATGAAATTTGTTTTCTAAACCAATTTGTCCTCTTGTGCTTGACTGGCTCTTAACAGAACTGCATGAAAGTAAAGAGTATCCCCCAAAGAAATATCAGAGAGCACACAATGAAAACCAGATGAGAGGCAGAAAGAGATTATCATAGTCTTTCTACAGGATAAGCTTCACTGAGCATGCATCTTGGTGGAGACCCATGAAGGAACAATTTGGGCATGGCTCTGAGAGAGCCAACCCACAGGATCCACACCACCAGGCAGAGTGACCTTCTGCCCACACACAGCCTTCTCCTTTCCTTAACGTGCACTGTGCGGTCCCAGCTCTTCCCTGCAGCTGGCCCTCCAGAATAAACTTACTCGGCTCACTGAGCTAGCATAAAAGTTATTTTTTTTTGGTTTTGGCATGTTTGTGGCCATGTGAGACAGCTGAGCTGGCTCACTGTGCAGATGGGTGAGTTCCAGAGGTGATACAGGGAAGAATCAGGGCAGGACCACCTCTTTGGGCAGCAGAAGGTGGCTGAGATGATGCCAAAACTAACATGGAGATCACCCAGCTTTCCTGACCAAGAAAACAGAAAGTCTAATAAAACATGTATATGAGTACCCAAGGCAAAGCTATAATGCTATTTTTAACCCCAAACCCCAAATCAGGAAAACCTCAGTGGCTCAGCTGAGGCTGGCCATTCTCCTTCCTTTTCTCTCCCATCTTTGTCTTCCTGGTGTGGCCAAACAGGGACTGAAGGGCAGAGTGCTTCAAGCAACATTAAATGGCCTCTCCAGCTCTCCCTCCCTCTCTCAGCACTGACAAACAGGCAACCCCATGGACAAGGGCTCTCCAGACATCTTCCAGCAATGGTTTCCTTCCAGACAGGCCTGTGTTAGAAGCCAGTAAATCCCTGGCAAATGTGAAGCCAATTTTCTAATGGATTCTGCTGAATAATCTGTCTGGGGACAACACATTTCAAGAGCCTTGCTCTGGGAGTGTCTAACAGGGCTGGGCCTACAACAGCCCAGATGTGGTGAACAGCTGTAGGATCCAGTTCACTTACAGCTTATGGTTTTGTTCCCAGCTTAAGCTGGAACAAAATCAAGTAATTTGTCAGCAGACTGTAAACCAGACTGTAAACCACCTTTGTGGTCATGCGTTTTCACCAACAGCCATGCTGTTCCTGTGTTCTCCTACATGATGTCGCATAGGGATTGTAGCTTATGCAGGGCCAAATAAGCAATAGATTTTCCCTCTCTTCCCTCCTCTCCCCTCAGCTTTGTAGGAGCTAGTGAGGGAGCACTGACTCAAATGCGAAACCATGGGGAAAGGGCTGTAGCTTCACTTCCAGTGGGAGGTCACAGTGTGTGATTTTGGGTAATGCCATCCTTCTGCCAAAATCCCTCCCCTGTGTGTTCTGGTTTCCATGCTAGAAGGATCACATCAACTCACTTCACTGAGGGACCATGAGACTAAACTTAGCCACTGGCTTTTAAAATGGCCCCCCTCTACCACCTCCACAAAAGGCTTTTTTAAATGAAAATAGTCCTAAGGGATCATTCTGCATTTTACTCTAGAGCATCGCTTTCCTTCTGCAAGTCTGAATTTGACTCAAAAATAATTTCTTTAATTATTTTTTCCCAAATTTTTACAGGGATAGAAGCCTCCTGTCACCCAGACTTTTAAAATTAGCTGAACTGCAGATAAATTAAACAGGCAAAAGTTTTAAAAGTAATTTAAAAGAAAAGCAGGTATTGACACATTAAAACTTAATAGCTCCTTGCAAGACATTGCATTTCATAATCAAACCTCCTTAGAATTTTCATTAAAAAAATGAAATCGCTGATCCAACAAACCATAACAGCCACAAATTGGGTCTGGAAATAAATACTTATGCATAAAAACCTACTTATTAATATTTTGATGAGGCTGAGGTATGTATTTGAATTAAGAAAAGGCACTTCACAATTTAAAGATATCAAAACCAACCAACAACACAACAAAAAGAACCATTGGCTTTCATGGGAGAACTCTCAAGTGGCTTAGAAAGTTATCTCAAAGGTGATTATTAATGGCAAAGGTGACTCATCAAAATAGAGAACCTGAGGTTTTTTGGCAATGGTGGGGAGAAGAGTCCAGAAGAAAAAGTATCACCACACCCTGTAGGGAAAAACACACAGAAGAAGCAACCCCACAGTTTTTTTTGTACTCTTGAAATTGAAACCTTGACTGCAGCAAACCTGTTAATAGGATGCCTGGAGACAAGAAGGCAAGAAGTATTTTCTCACTGTTGTCAGGACTAGCCTTTATAGACACTAGTTATGAGAAGTCAAGCTTGGCTACCCAGAAACACCAGTGGGGTTTCTCTTCTCAGGATCCCTCGAGCCCAGCACAGCCCCTTTGCCAGAGACCAACACTGCATCCTCCTGTCCTAGTGAGATTCCCATAAAACATTGTGCCGCAGGGAATACACAGCAATTCATTTCCTTTTCTTCCTCTACAAGAAGCCCAGGGCCATTATGCACTTCACCCTTCCCAGCTGAATCAGCAGGTCCTGATGCAGGTTGTAGATAGCACCCTAGCAAATCAGCAGCCACAGCCCAGAGATAGGAGATGACCCTAACCTCCTTCACAGCCTCCTCCAGAAAGTGCAATATTATGGGGCACTGGGCACCCCAATAAGGGGACTGTGGGAGGAAAAGAGGAGACAAACAGGGTTTTCATGATCTTGCAAAAGCAAGAGCCCTAGTCACACAATGAGAGGAAGGAGAGGCATCGAGAGGCAATATGTAAGCACGTGATGGATGGAGACTCACGAGCAGCTGGCAGCTTGGGACTTCTGCATCAGGTCAGAGGCTCCTTCTCTGCCCTCAGATCTGAATGGACAGGTCTGATTCTGTGCCATAATAGCCCAGGATGGAGAATAAACTCCACAAAGCGTGGTTTCAAGGCCCACAAGGCCTGAATTGAGCATGAGCACCATGTGGAAGGGCTGCGTGACAGTGTCTGGAGATTCCCCTCTGCACCCATCTACTGACCAAAAAGTACATGACATCTACTTCATTTTTACTTGTGGGGTGCCAGATTTGGGATGATGTAGAAAGACAACTGTAGCTCGCCTGTCTCTCCAACTATCACTTCTGTTGTTCATCCATGTAGGCACCAATGATATTGTCATGGGAAACATGGAATACATGAAGAATCGTTACAGAGCTCTATCAACAAAGGTGGAAGACCAGGTGATGCTCTCCTTGGTCCTAAAGGAAAAGCCCAGGTAGGAGTGGACAATTCCTGCAAATAACGTCTGCCTTCATGACTCTGGCAGCACCTTGCCTTTTATGACCATGAGACTCTTTTGAGCAATGAAGGCTACCAGAAAGATCCACCTAACAAAATGGAGCAATAAAGAACTGTTGCCCTTTAGACAAAAGGGCCATTCAAATGTGTGGAGCTTGTTTATGGGTTGAATGATAGGCTGGGTGAGTGCTTGTGGGTTGGCATTAGAAAAGAGACCAATAAGAGTGGCATTGTGATGGTAGGTTATTGTAGACCGCACACTGAAGAAGCAGATGAGGTCTTCTATAAACAGCTCAAGGAAGTCTCCAAACCACAGACCCTAGTTCTCATGGGAGACTTAAACCTCTCTGGAGCTCAAGGGCAAGGCAGCAGAAAGCAGATTTCTGGAGGGTGACAGAGACAACCTGTTGACACAAATGCTAGATGGGCCACAAGGGATGACACTTTCCTAGTAGCAATGGTTCTCAAGCATGTTGTGGGAAGTCTTAGTGTTATGAATTAGCATCCAGTAATATATATCTAAAAATATATAAAATATATACACATGCAGTTAAAACCATAACACTACAGCTCACATACACATTATATGCTTCTTGCCTTCAAATGTTCTATATGTGGTCAAAAATATGGTTTAAATCATGAGTACAAGCACACATAAGAGCAAAAGATTCTTAAATTGAGTGTAAAATCCAAACACTTTTCTTTTAAAAAAGCTGCCACCTTATCTTTCAGTTATATCTTCCAAGGCCAACAAATCAGACCATGTCACACTGCAAAAAACCCAACACATCTATTTAGTCTTCAACCATGTAACTTCAGCTTGGAACACAATGAGCAAAACTATCCCCTCCTCAAGCCCTCAAAAAGTCATTAGTGCAAGACTTGCTTCAAAACGAGAGAAGGTATTGCTAGAAAACACAGCTGTCAAGCATTACCTGAAGTAATTTTGCTGTGGAGCTCAAGTAGTTTAAATTAGCCAAGTCCTCAAACAGACTTTCACACCCTCTAATAATGACACTGAGTATCAGAGGGTTCTCAGGGTTGGTAATCTCCATAATTTCCCACTCGTAGTCAAGAAACTCAGACCTTATTTGAAGTAGCTCTTATTATTATTGGCATTTCTTTAAAAGAATGCCTTTTTGCCAACAGGCATAAGAAAACCCTAGCTCAGGTTTTTGTATGTTAAGCCAAATAACACATGTTCATTGGACAGCAACTGCTTCTATTTTGAGGTATCTTCACAAACCAGAGTGGCTTGCCTCTGGAGAAAAAGGCAAGAAACAGATCCAAAACACTCAAGCATGTGCTGCCTCAGCACTTACCTGGTGGTGAGGAGTGCAGACCCCACAATAGGAGCCTTGTAAAACAGCTGGTTGGGCAATGCACCCAGAGAGCAGCTGTGCCATACTGCTAGAAACCATGCACTACACTCACTCTGTTACTGCCTGCTTTTAACCAGTTCCTAAGAAAAGCCAGTATGTTGCCAAAAGATTTAATTTCACTAGAGTGGTGTTCAGTTTGCATGAGAAACTTTGACGGTGCCACAAGAAATAGGAGATTGCACAGTCAAACAGACAATGCTGGGACAGACAGCCTGTTTTCTCAATGCAAATTTCAAATATTGGAATTCCATGGAGATTACTAAATATACATCAGACTGAACTATATTACTACCATTACCTAAAACCCCATCCAAAAGCGTGCCCCTGGGTAACCGTAGTTCTCATTTCAATAGGTTTTTTGTAGAGGCCAAACCTATGCTGAGAGCAGCTTCAAAGACTATACATGACTTTGGCAGAAAATTAATGTCCAGAGAAAATACCAAAATTGAGCCTTCTGAATTATTTCTCCATAATGAAGAAGATGAAGCAGATTCAGGTATGCAAGCATTTGGTCAGAAAAATGTACCAAAACCGAGTTAATTATGGATTTACCTGGGAGAGAAAGAAAAGGCATGAGCAGTTCATTTTCCCATTAACTTAATTAGGAGAAGAGCATATTTCAGTGTTGATCCTTTTTTCTCCTGTTGAGACACTGTCAGTCAAAGTGAGGCCTTGGTAAACATCACCACAAACCAAGGAAAAGCCAAGCCTGTAGTTTCACTTGCCCAATGAGTTTTTGTTGTTGAGTTTGAAGGCAGGCTCCAAGGAAAGAGAAGACTTAAATGAAGATTTTCCAAAACAGACACCTTTGAAAACAAGAGAGGCAAATTTCTGCTAAGGACCACAGGGAAACTCAGCTCCTTCTCCACAAAAGGGAGCAATGCAGCCTTGTGCAATGGAAGCACATTTTATCAGTCCTCTTTGGAGGAGAGCACAGTCATCTCTGACACCACTGGGCTGAAAGGACCAGCAGAAGAGCTTCAGGGCATTATTACTTCATGGAAGACATCCTCTGAAGACAGCACTGACTAGAGGCATTTCTAGTCTTTCCCCTTCTCCTCCAGGGAATCAGTTCCTACACCCTCCACACCCCCTCTGCTAAAGTTGACCACTCCTTCCACAGAAGTGCTTTTTTGCAGCACATCACTAAGCCAGCTCAGAGCACAGGCATACAGACAGCACAACAGACATGGATAAGGCTGAAGATTCACAACGAAGTCCTGGCAGCACTCTCTGCTTACACCACTGCTGATGTGTTCTGGCCTCGTGGTCCACCATCAGCAGTGCTGCCATGCTGTTCTGTGTGGGAACAACCGAAGTCAGGAAAAGGCTGCCAAAAACAACAGGGAAAAAAACAGGCAGAATCAATTCTGTGAAGAACTATTAAAAGAGTACAAAGGAAGGGTGTGTATCTGTACAGTTTTGTCTCACACACATATACATACAGACACAGGCCAAAAATTTTGTGCCACAAAAGCACAGTTTGTGGTGGTGGTGAACTTCAGTGGGGACAGAGGAGAAGCCACAGAAACTGGAAATTCTCCCTCTGGTTTTGCTGATGAAGGGTACAGAAGAAAGTCTAATTCCTCATTCTGCAGTATCACTACTTAAGTGGCGTCTGCTCACACAGCTCCATGAAGCATCTCTCCTCTAAATCCATATTCATACGTTCCTGTACCAGACTGAAAAAGCACCCTAGTCTAACTAGGCTACGAGAAGAGCAACAGATCCTTTTCCACTATTACTCTGACCAAATTCTCTGTATATAACTACACTTGTTGAACCTTAGGGTTCTCAAGGAAGCACTGGCTGGGCATTGCATAGATTAACTTTCCACAACACTGAGTTCTGCTGTCAGGCTCAAAGACATGCTTGCTGTGCTCTACCCACCAAGGTTTAGAGTGAGGTGAGCTCAGCGATCATCTTCTGTAAAATATTCTGTTCTGTTAACACTCAGAGAGCAAACTGTGGCACCCAGCCATGACAAATCCTCTCAGATCCCATAACCACACAACAGAGCTAAGCATGCACAGAGCAACACAACTTCAGGTTTGAAGCACACACTTCTTTAACTATGTCATTACCCAACTTCTTCAAGCACAGCTCAAGAGAAATGACTTACCACAAGGCAAGTCACAGGCACTAGTCACAGCTTGTGAACAGACACCATCTCCCAGACCAGTGTTTGTCCAGATTCCTGTGGGGGTTACCAACCTTCAAAGCTGCCAGCAGAGCCGTTTGGATGATTCTCCCTTAGCCATTTCTATCAAAAACAGATAGGTGTGTGAAGACCTACTATTTAAACTGTTTATCCCTGCTAATTCTGACCTTGGGAATAGCTGATAGAATTGTGGCTGATGGAGGAGCTGTGATCTGCCCAACAGCTCTTGATGTCAACACACGCAGCTCAGAGGATGAGAGAAGAGTCAAAACAAAAGTATGGCCAAAGGGAAGCCGCTTGGACAATCAGGCAAGGAGTGCTGGTAGCACATGTTATAGTCTATCTTTAAGCCATAACAGAAAGGAATGACTGCAAAAGCAATGAAATGAAGTGCAGGAAAGCTCTGAATTGCCTGGGCTTTCAGATGGAGCAACTGAGGCACAACACTTTCCCTAGGGCTGCATGAGGAAGCTGTGGAAGAACTTAACCTTATATCAGCTTCCTCAGGTATACCACAAATAGATGGGTGGTTGTGGAACCTACCCTTTCTAATGGTGGGTTGGTGGCTGGAGAAAAATTACAAGTTATTAATTAGAAAAAGGAGTACATTCTGAGTAGTCCTGTCATAAACACCCTCCCCCAAAAATCCCCCAAATCCACCAAAGCTGCTTCTGGATCAGTTTTGTTCTCTCTCCAAACACTTGTATTTCTTAAAGCAATGCACCTAGCCCCCTATAGAGGGGAAAAGTCCTGGTGCCCCTAAACATGAGAGCAGTGGAGTAGTGAGGAAGTGGTTAAAAACAAAACGAGCATATGCACTGGGAGAGAAAGTATTCACTGCTCCAAGACTGGAGAAGGTCATAAGGGACAGTGGCACGTAACCAAAGAAATGATAAATGGATTTGGCATCTGTGTTAACTTCTTCTCTGTAAAATCCCATGAAGACTTTTGCTGGCTTTTCTTACCATGTGTGCACAAATCCAAAACACACACACTGCGTTGATTCAATCCACCACAGCACTTTTAAGTGTCTGCTTTTGCTCAGGCCTGAGGCCTCATTGCTTCCTCATTTTTTCTTTTTTTTTTCTTTGCCTGCAAAGGTAAAAACTTCTCCCTTTCTCCCAAGCAAAACTCTGCCTGGAAAATAGTTTTGTTTACATAGAAATGCTTCCCAGCCCTTCCTCTTTGTGAGCAGAAAGCAGTAGGTGTTGTGAAAAGGTTCTGGGAAGAGAGCACCGTGAATGCTTAGGCTGGCTTCTCACATCATGCTACGACAGTCAGTCTGCGCCGCATACTGAGTAAGTGCAGGGCTCCTCTACTTCCCTATTCAGGGATTCCACTTTTAAATGGATGTCTGTAACTATAAATGTATATTGGGTTTGAAAAACATTCTTACACTGGGCAAACGGAAAACCTAAATCATCAACTTTGGCAAATGAGGGGTTCTACTAAAAGTAATTGTCATATTTATGGTTTTGCAGAAAACAGTATTTTCAGATAAGCTGGATACTAACGTATCTTGGTGGCCTCTTCCTGAATGTGAAGACAGACAGCACTAGTTCAGCTCCTTACAGTGCAGAACAACAGAATGAAATTAATAAGCACAGGCAATTTAACCTCTCTATGATGAGTTTACCAATGACACTAATGAAAAAAGTAAGAATCATGCCAAGTATAGACTTCTGCTCTTCAAAAGAGCCCTAAGGAACTGCTGAGAAATGGAAGAGGAGGTGGCTGGCAAGGCAGGAGGAAAAGGCTGAGGAGGGTACCAGAGTAGCAGACTTCCCCTTCTGAAGACTCAGGGGAAGTACTAGACAGATGGGGAACTTAAACTCTTACAAGAGTATAGCAACAGAAGAAATAATAGCTTTTGCTTCAGAGCACTTGGAAGAGGAGTGAACAGTAAAACTAAGCATCTACTAGCAGGACAAAATGCACAATGGATGGACAGCATTTAGTCCTCAAACACGGGCCCACTCCCCCAGGACATATACCTGAAAATTGCTGGCTTTGCTCCTTGCTGGTTGGTTTTTTAACTTCACTCTATACCTTTGTCAAACTCAAAAGGTACCAGACACTGGAAACTTTCAAAATGGACCTCAGAAGCTTGAGAACAAGGAGGGGAAAGGCTCAGTCCCCGCAGCACAACCATTAGGCAAAATTATGTTTTGGGCAATTCCAAAATAAAATTATTAGCTCCAGAATAGTTAAGGAAAAATGAAACTTCATAGCTTGACAGTTGCAGCACAACAGTTTGACTGCTAATGCCATAGGAAAATAACCCAGCTTTCTGAGAGTATTTGTTCTATGGGTCACTCCAAGAGAAAGTGATCCTTTTTTTGTAGGTAAAATTTGGTAACAAAGTATTAAGAAAAAAAAGACGAACACGTAATTTTCCTATTAGAAGAGAGGAAAGCTGGTATGTTTTAGTGAAGATAAACATCCAGACTCTGTCCTTGCTGTTTGAGACCATCTTTTTTTAATAGGCTTTTCTGAGATTGGCTGGTGCCATGCTCGGCAGCAGAAGAGGAAGATGCTGCTAAGCATCAGCTAATGAATTCTAAAGTTCATAGAAGTGGTAACGTCAAATACCTGTATCTATATATCCTTGTGGATTACATATGCACAAAAAGGATAAGAATTTTGATACAGCTGTTGGAAATAAAAAGGAAGAATGAAAAAAGAAAACCATGGCAACATTTTCTCTTCATTTAAAGGCTGATTTTTTCAGAAAAATGTTTAACAATGCAGCTAAAACAAAAAGCCCTGCTAATAAGCTGAGCTGTCATACCTTCTGGGAGAGCATCAAATGAACATTTTAAACCAGAAGACTTTGTAGACACAGATTGTGTTCTCCACATCAACTGCAACTTTTCCTTTTGTAATGTGTACTGTAGTTTGAAAATGCCAGCAGTGGAAGGGTTACACAAGCTTCTGCTGTGAAACACAAATTGGAAGGTGCTTCTGCATTTCTCTCTAAATTAAGATGAAGCCAAGAGATCAAATATATTCTAATTAATGGAAAATTTAAAAAGCCTTCTTTTCAATGAGATTATGGTACACTGGCTTCCTTCTGTGATCAGCTTTATATTCTTGATTGAATATCTCAGCTTGTTTTTTTCTAATGATCAAAACCATACTCACAAAGGTCCCATATCTTCACACACTAATCTTCAAGATGCCAGTCTTTAGTGGCAATATCAAAGTTGTTAGCATGAGCGGTTTCTATGCATCCTACCACTAGTGGCTTTTTGAAGATGGCTGAATGAATCTTACTCATTCACCATGTTCCCCTTGGAGGTTATACATGCTTCTGTTTACAGGTATGCTACAATTTCCTATGTGTTTTCTTGTAATGTCTGCTCCAAGTAGCTATTCATACAGAGAGACCACCTTGAATTGCAGTGTCTGCCCAGGACCTCCCTCACCCCCTCACTCATGCAAGAAGCCCTGGTCTTGAACCTCTGCGCACCAAGAGCCAAGCAGTAGTCCCTGCCTGCCTGTGTCCCTTGTTCTTTACATGGTCTCTCCTTTCTGCAGAAGGCTGTCACAATTTGGTTCAAATTTATGGTCATGGCTCCTGCTGGAAAGCATAGGATCCAAATGAAGAGTGTAATGTAACTAGTAGTGTCAGCAGCTGCTTCCTACCACGTGCTTGCCAGCAGATATAGGTGAGGAAGCCAAGAATGTGTGTCTATAGAGGCACATATGTCACCACTCTCTCCTTTGTATTGTACTCCCTGGCCAGCTAGGTCAGAAGTCGATGGCAGGGGTGCCAGCACGGTTTGAATGGCATACAGCGGGATTAGGGGCTTGGGGCCAAGGGATCTGCAACAGGCAGCAGTTCCTGGCTCCCACGGGGTTTTGAAGTATCCCGCCTAGAGACAAGGCACGATGCCTCCAACAGCATGTTGTCTCTTGAAGGGACAGGATTTCTCAGTTCTTGAGTTTATGGGCACAACATCCCATCTGAGAAACCAAAATGTGGCATAGCCCTCTGAAGAGACTGCCACCCTAGACTGCTAATGTATGAATTACTCATTCATAGATGTAGAGCTTTGGGGAGGTCTCTGTCAGAAAAGCGGCACAGACATTCTTTCTGGCAAGCAGAAGCAGCACAGCAGTGGGTTGCAGGGTTGTGAGATTTACCCCCTGCCTCGTCTCCAGCACCTGTGTGTGGTTTTGTAATCTCTACAATGACCATTCAGAAGCACAAGTTGGCTGCCCATTCTGTTCGCCTTAGGACTACTGCAGCACTTCATGAGCTTAAATCCTCCCCCCAACCTATTCACCTTCATCAAATGAACATCAAAGCCTCCCCTGAAGTGCTGGGGAGGGAAAGTTAACATTTACTGTATATTAAACGTGAACTGGATACACCTCAGTTCACCTTTGCTTTCACATGCAAGTCAGAAGGTTGAATCATACTTGGACAGGACTGACCTACTCAGGTTTTGCTCTGAAGAGTGTAGCAAAAAAGGCTGCAGGGGAGCCCCAATGTTTCTGAAAATCTCATTAGGCATCTAGCTGTAATCCAAACCCACAGCCTTAACATACAAATATTTGACCTTTCATTACTAGATGCACGTTCTGCAGAGGAGATGCTGTTGTGAGAGCTCTGCCTTGTCTCCTGTGGACATACAAAAATAGCTACATTAGAAGTGCTGAAAAAATTCAGCACAGCAAGGGAGAGAGGACAACACACAATAAAGATATGTTAAAGATGGCTTCTTTCAGCTTCTAGTACCTCAGATTGCATACGTAATAATTCTGGGTTCAGAAGAAAATGTACACTTCCCAAAGCTTAAACCCCTTTATTCAGTATTAACTGCATGCCTGCGTACACAACTAAGGCACCTTCTGCACAGCCAGTCTGTCTGTCAGCAGCTGCCTAAGCCTTGAGGATGGAGGGAAAGAAGGGAGAAAGAAGCAGTTCGGATTTTGACCTTGTCTGTCACACTTCTCCCTAATATTGGAAACTTGACTTGTGAGGAATGAGTTTTGTCGCAAGTACATTTTTAAGGCAGAGTACAGCAAATGCTAGACCCCAGCTCTGCAGCAGCAGCAGCGCCTGCTAGGGCACATGTAGGGATCATAAATCCAAGGGAGGGGGAGAAAATAAATACAAATCTTGATTCCTTACATTCTTAATCCGTTACATGGCAGTTTAAGAAAGCACATCAGGATACTAAACCACACACTTATATTTTTCACGCTAAAGGCAAATAAATCGCATTAGACACTGACTCCTTAAACACTTAGAACAGATTATAAGCACAACTAGCTCTTTGCTGGCACAATCCCCCCAACTTTTAACAATCAGTTTATTTAAAACCTGTATGTTAGATTTGAGCCTTCTGCACAGCAAGCTCTAGTTTACCAAGTTGCAACCCAAAGTGACTCTTGCTATCAGACTATAAACCCCAGAAAACAGGGCTAAGGGTTGCTAATGAACCTGGTGACAGACTCCTAATTATAGTAGTGCTATCAAGCATGATAAAGGCTGGTTGGTTTTATTATAGTCTCATCCAAAGACTTGTTGGATGCTGGATTAGCTCATCTTTTCACTCCTGTTGAACTGCCATATGCTTCTTTTTCTTCTTTACTTAGTATTTGGCAGGAGTTATTTGTCAGCATTTAGAAAAAGAAAACATGTCTGCAGAGACTTCATTTCTAGTTCTTTCTAACCAAAGTTTCTTGTTTTACCTGATAAAGCCTCAGAAAATGCATTTTCATGTCTAAAGCAAAGCTGGGCACGAAAAGGCTGCCATTAAAACATGAACTATGGATGCTCTTAGACTGTCCTCATAATATTGCAGCATAACATTTCAGTTTACTTCAAAGAAACAGATACCTCAGTAAAAAGCTGTCTCTCCCTCCCCTTTCACATCAGTTCTGCCAAATTTCATACCCACTTCAAATATCTGCAAGTAAATCAGAGCAAAATATAGCATTTTACTAACACATTTGATTATTTATTCATCACTACCATCTACCAGCACTGTTGCAAAGATCCAAGTTGCACAAAACAAGCCACAGGAATAAAAATAATATTGATGCAAGGGCTTTTAAAAAAGCCTCTTGTTTGGCAGCTATAAAACCACTGAATTTCACAAGCTTAGCTAATGCACGGTAGCAGAAAGGATTTAATTGCTTCTTCTAACCCCAGAAATCAGACTGCTGGGAATAACTAAGCAGCACCTGTATGAGGATAAGCCTGGAAACCAGCTAGTGGCACCTTTGCTAGACAAATAGGAGAATACCTAACAGTTACTTCTTGACTTCATAGGTTTTGGAGAAAAACTGAAGCAATGGAGGAGCTTCACAGAGGTAACCAGAGGAGAAGCAGATTATTTCAGCTGCTCTATAAAACATGCTCAGGAAAGGAGGAGATGCGGTACCACCAGCCTCAATTATGAAGCAGAATTAGGCAAGGTACGAGCACTTTGCTGCTCTGCGTGATTTGAATCGGGAGACAGACTTTCTACAGGGGCATGCAGTGATAGAAAAAGGGAGAATGCTTTTAAACTGGAACAGGGTAGATTTAGGCTAGACAGTAAGAAGAAATTATTTGCTATGGGGGTGGTAAGACATTGGAACAGGTTGCCCAGAGAAGCTGTGTCTGCCCCATCCCCAGCAGTGTTCAAGGTCAGGTTGGATGGGGCTTGGAGCAAACTGGTGTAGTGGAAAGTGTCTCTTCTCATGGCAGGGGGGTGGAAATAATTGATCTTTAAGGTCCCTTCCAGTCCAGCACCCTTCCTCCCCTGCTTCAGCTTCCTCTTCAATGACAGAACTTCTGCTATGGCAAGCAAGGTATTCTTCCACAGGCATCTCCTGTGAATAACACATTCTCCCAACAAATGACATGGACTCAGCTCCAGATGGAAAGAAATACAGTTTATTTCAGAGGAGAAAAGGAAGGGGCCTTGAAAGACCCCCAGAATGACCTAGAGGCGAGATAATGAGAACTAATAGAGCACTTCTGAAAAAAGAAAGGTCACCTGTCAGAGCTGCTATTCAGCTCTGCTAAGTGGTTTTATTGATGGATCATTAAAGGGTTCCCAACCACCTTCAGCCTGAGAATGGCTTCACAAAGCAGATAATAGGAAAAGAGAAAACATCTTGCACTATTTCCTTTAAACTACATGTGTTTGACAGTCTTTTGAGTTATGTGCTATTTTACTTTTTTCCATAATTTCCTCTGTTTGTGGGGGCTTCTCATGCCAACCAGGTAAGCAGAAGAAACACTGCCTGTTAAAAAATTGTGAGTATAAAAATACAAAATTGCCTTAGGTTCAAATTGTCTTAACCTGATATCATTATGCACTGAGAATGTGGATAATGAAGGTATGAGTTTTAATTAAATTTTCAAATGTTACTTTTAAACGTAACTGCAGTCTTCCTGCAGCCATGCCTCATCTCCAACTGTACGCTCATGTGTCTGGATGCCTGAACTCCACTGTAATCCAGTTTGCCTGGAAATAAGTAATATAATTGATTTCATAATTCTCTGAGCCCTTTGGTGTACGCTTTCAGCTGCCCTTCTATTTGCAGCTGTAGATATGCAGCAGATAAAGACTAATGCTGTTCACATGCCAGCCTGGAGCTGCTGAGTCTGCAGATTTTAGGAGCTCTGCAAGACAAGCCATGAGATGCTCCTGCAATTTCCATGTAAATAGTCTAATACAAAACTGAAAGGATAAGACAATTTTGATGGTTAGGCTGTAGCTACTGTAACTGGTAGACTGGCAGCCCAGCAAAAGCAGAGACAGATTTCCTTGCTTGGCTAAAGGGACTTAGGTGTTTTCCCTTCTCTTCCTCCTCCAGCCACTGGCAGTGATCAAGGGGAAGACTGGGCCTGGGTCTCTGGAGGGACTGATCAAAATCTCACCAGCACCTGGAACACACAGGCAGGAGCAGCACCCAACTTCAACAGTGTCTTACTAGAAAAGCAAAGAATAACTAAAAAGCCACATGTTACTGGGGAAAACCTCCAGTGAACAAGACCAGAAGTAATTCAGTTTTGATTGCTTGCAGTGTTTCACAATAATAATCTGATTTCTACTATTATATTCAGGAAAAAAAAAGACAAAGTCATTGACAGGCTTTAATTTTTGGCTTGCATTTTGTAGCATAAGACACAGTTAGAAGGCATGCATTAAGCTAACGGATACCATGAACAATGTGCAGGTGTATACACATTTATTATCTATAGGCACTCTATATTACACATACCTATTACACAGACCTTAAAGCTCTTTAAAGCACACAAATATTGCCCTTGTGGTGACTATTGCATTCTGCACCATTTAAGTCTTCAGGCCCCTCTTCTGTATGGCCCAGGCTGACTCAAGAGCCACAGAGAAGCTGGGCACCACACATCCCCAAGCCCCCCCCCCCCCCCCCAGACCCATGCTCTCAGAGCTGGCTAGAAACAGCTTCCCCACTGAGATGACCAGACTTGCACAGCCCACAGGCATCACCTCTTCAGAGAAATTAGCTGCTATGAATTCAAGACGTGATAGCTGGTGTTAGCTGAGATGTTTTGAGGACTTGCACTTCAGCCTGTTTTGGCCAATATTCATAGAAAGAGCACAAGCACCTCTGACAGCAGCTCCCTGCTATTGCTAAATCCTGCCTCTGAGCTATTAAAAGAAAAGGTCACTTAAATTTAACAGGACTAACAAGATATTTTCTCAGTCATCTTTCTTCGAAACAGCTGAGCTGCTCTGCTTAAATGCTGGTTTTTCTTTTTAAACAGTAATAACAGAATATTCAGCAAGAGGCAGCCACCGAGTTAAGAAATCTCAGTGCAAGCTGTTAAAATTTGGCAAACGTGTGAGCGGCTGAAAATAGAGTCTTATAATGGGAAGTGTCAAACAACCTTGATAATAGGCAGCATTACCAGTCTGCTCTGTAATTCTAAATTATGTTTTATTACAGTGTTAAATATGCCTGAGCTCCGTTTACCAGTTCCACCATTGCCAGCCTGAGAGCAGCTGCTGGCCCATGGCAAATTAACAAGTTGTAGTTTTCCTGGTGTAGACAAGAGGGTAGTTGTTTCTGGCTTTCAGCAGTTGGAGCAGGTTCATCTCAGTGGTTTTTATGGAGCTGAGCATGTTGGCATAATGCCATTAACACACTTCTCAGGTGGATCCCTGAAGTAATAAGGTGGTTTGTAACACACAAGAAGTAAGCTCAAGTTAGATTTTTCCAGAAGCTGGTACAGAGGCAGTCAGCAGGTGATCCTGAAGAAAGTACTGCAAAATACATACATTCCAGAATTTCTGCTATTTTGGAAAATGAATTAAAACTCAAGTAGACACTGAGGAAGCCCAGGTCCTTTACTGTATCAGAGGGTAAGGTTTATATGGCTAAGACCAGAAAGTGTTCCAGGGACATTTCTTCTGCTACAGGGTAAAAAGCGATCTGCCTTTGTATTACTTTCAGAAAAACCATTACAGAGCTAAACTTTGAAGATCATCAATCCTTTTCCTGGGAAAGATGAGTTGTATGATTTCCCAGTCTACAAGACTGGCACGTTGCAAGAATCAAGGCATTTCAGCCAGCCTTCAAGGAGCTTTAAGAGAAATCATGCACTTTTTAGGGTGCCAGACTTGCATGGCATCAACCAACCCTTCACCACCTAGGATCAACCAGTCTGTAAGAAAGGCTGCCATCTCTAGGACAGTTTCAAATTAGAACTACAGCTCACATTGCTTCTATGGAATAAAAAAAAAGGAGGGGATGGACACAACACCCTGCCCAGGCTGCATGCGCTGGGGAAGCCAGATTTTGGCCATCCAAACAACTCTGGAAGCAAACCACCCTCTTAGGTGTGCCAGAGAGCAGCTGCCCAGCGCCAGTGGTACAGACGATAACGCTTCATGTGACGGCGGATCAGAAGAGCATTAACAGATAAGTAGCTGCCTGTCAGCACTGGGCTGGGCACCCACTGGCACCTCTCCCAGCTGAGTCACAGCAGGGAGATGAGGCAGCTGCTGGCACAGAATCATGGTGACACAAACATGGACACATCCACTTCTTGTCCCCCAGTTACCTCCTCAGCCACCCTCACATTTTTTCTCCCCTCCACAAACCAGCCCCTTGAGGACCAAGGCCAAGGCATGGTGATGATTTGGGGCAGTGATACATGAGCTCCTGAAGGAACCAGGGCTGGGCCACGTCATCCAACCTCCCATTTCTATGTCTCCAAAGTGAGACCAGCACTTCTCTCTGGCACAGTCACACGGATACATTTTTGAATGCTCAAAGCATCCATACATAACAGTAAATGACCCAAAGAAAGATTCTCCAAGCAGCATCTAAAAGCAAGAAGAACACTGAAGTAGACAGCACTGCTCAGCCTCTCATCCTGGAGATCTTGGGAGGTTCATCACAAAGCACCAGGATAGCGGGGGCAGAACTTGCCACAAACACAGGCAGGCACTGCCCCAGAGGCAGCAAGCACGTGTTTTGGCATGCTGGCATACAGTGCCAGGGGCCAGTTTTTAACTACTGGTAGTGCCGGCTCCTTTTTGGCCTGGTATATGCACCAGCTGAAATGCAAAGCAGGCACTGGACGTTTCTCAGAGAGATTAAATAATCTTTTGATCTAGAGAACAGAGGGCAGCAGCTTCAGAGGCTGCATGCTCATCCTTTTCTGATGATCAAGTCCCTTTGAGGTATCCCAGAGAGAACATGCTCAAAACACCTCAAGTCTCAGGCTGTTTGGCTGATCTGGATTCCTGAAGTCTTGCCTATATTCAGGGAGAATATGATTCTTTTCATTCATCATCTCTTACAACCTCTCAGCTTTGATCAACATTTCCCCCACCCCTGCAGCAAAACTTCACTTCTCTCATCCTTTCTGTATGTCTTCCAAAAAGCAGGATCCTCAGCTAACCAATTCATACCACACCTATGCCAAAGGATTGGCTAAACCTTTCCCTGGCTTCAGAAACACTCCTTTCAGGACCCCCATTGCCTATGAGCAATGTGTACTCTGGAAAGCATCAGGCCATCCAGAACAGGTGAGATTTTAATTTTGAGCCCACCAGGGCCAAGCTGAGAAGCTGCTGAGCTCTCAAATAATCTGATATGGAAGAGTGAGAAGAAAGGGAGAAACAAATTGCTTTTTCATAGGAGGTAATGAGGACAAAGAAACAGATATAGCTTGGGCTAAAAACGAAGTCTCTATTTCCAGAAGGAAAAGAACCAGTAGAAGGAAACAGTAGAAAATAACTTGATTTTTACAAGTTGCACATCCATGATTGTAGGACTGAGACTCACTGGACTACTTCTCATGGACAGAGATGCAGCCATCTGGACAGCTTTTTTAAATTCCAGTTAACACTTTTCCATTTATAATGGCCAATGGTTACCACTTACTGCTTCTGCAATTCTCACCTCTACCCTTCAGGAAACAATATTAGTAGAAAAATAACCTTATGAGGCAGGGCAGCAAAAATTGCAGTCCTTGTAAAGGCTCTAACATGTACCAAGTGCTGTGACTGAAGTAGTTATCATAAAGTCTTTTCAGGCAGCAAACTTGGCTTAAAAAAATTCCCACCTATGCTAACTTATGCTTTCACCTCAGCTGTGCTAATCTTTGTACCCCACATTGGCACCTGAGACAACACAGATTACAAAAAAAAATAAGTTCTTTTTTCACATTTTTTAATATAAAGTAACACATCAACCTATTTCAGTTGTGTCTAGCCATGCAAGCACTCAAACAGAAGCAGAAGGCATCCTCCTTAGGAAGACCAGGAGAAAGGTACTCAGGGGAAAACTTAAGATACAGTTGTATTTCAAGACCATAAAATGATGTGAAGATTGAAACATGACTGGAACCTGGTCCACCTGTGTCCCAGTTCTGTCTGTCTTCCTACAGCACTGGTATGTCCATGGCAGTCCTTTAGAAAACATCTTGCAGTGGTTCAATATGCAAATATTCCTGGCAACTACATCAGCCAAAGCTAAAAATAAAATATAACCATTAGCCACATGAGCACTGTCCAGAAACCTGGACAACTCATTGCAGGAAGTTTCTCTGAGAAGAAAGGGCAAGGGTAATAATACTCAACAGCTCCTGAAGCTATGGCTACTGAGATGGCACTTCTTTCTAACATAACTTTCTCCCCTATAACAGGATATGTAAAAAGGCATATGTATATGTATAACTTGACCTCTCAATACTGATAAGGATTTTTCCTTGAAAACTACTGTTTACTCCAAAGGAGCATGCTCATTAGTGGAGAAGCTCCTCGCTCATGCAGGAAAGTGTAAGAGAAAATGATTGCTCTGCATATAAGGGGAAGAAATAACCGCTCTGTCCCAGTTCTTTCACTAAAGTAAACTGCAAACGGAGAGAGCTCTTATAAAGATGTCCATCACGGATTTCTTAAAAATATGCCTGTTGATATAAAGTGCTTTCTGCTTGACATGTGGGAAGATTTGGGGGTCAAAGTGGGAGAAAGGAGGACACAATGTAGTCCTCTGTTTTAGGGAAGGGCGCAGCTATAACTCTGTTGAGAACCTGCAGAGACGGAACACAAGTGTGAAGTGCTGCAGCAAAACTTTGGTGGAGTGTATGAGGAAACCCAGGCAGTTTTGCTGCCTGAGAAATAATCAGAGGAAGCACACACAGCAGCTCCTTTGTGTCCTCTGTATCGGGGAGAGCATGACCACCCCCCAGCTCCCTCCATCCCTGCCCAAACCACAAAATCCCTTCCCAGCCTGAAATCTCCCTGCCCACTGCCCTGGCAAGGGCTCTTCTTTTTCATTTCTCTGCCTCCGCTCCAAGTTGCCAAGCATGCAAACAAACCAGAAAAGAGCTGAACATGGCTGCAGGAGGGAGCAGGGGTCAGGGGGCTCCCGCACTGCATTAACAGACCACAAGTGTTTCATGCAAGAGCCACCTTTCTGATACTTTTGGAAAAATCAGTAACATTTATATACATTTATTATATGTGTATAAAAAATATACATATATATGGACACCTGGTTTCCTCAGCTAACTTTCTACTTCGTTTCTCTCTCCTCTCCATCATACACATCCTTAAACAAAATAAACAGCCACTAACAGTGCAAGAACATTAGGACTCAACTAGGCTAGGAAGCAGAACAGCAAAATTAATATGCAAGAGCAAAATATCACAAAGACAACTGAAATAGCTTTCTTAATGGCTAAGTGAAATCTGTTTCAAGATAAAAGGCATCCTCCAAGACTAAGTGATGCTAAGAGCAGGAAGAAAGAGCTTCAAAGAACTCACTTCATAAATATCCCTCAATATGGTAGGATATTACCCTCAAATTAAGTTAAATCAAACTACATCTGTGAGATTAGACTACTGTTGAATTGCAGGTACCAATAGCAATAGCAGCAGAACATGCCACCCTGACTGTGACTAGGTCACTGCTACCTGCTCATTAGTCGCCTTTGAGGAAAATGGAGAAGCAAATGTTCCCAAAAGCTGCCATTAGTAAAGCACAGGCTGTTGGGCACATCTGGCTCAGCTGCACTCACTTCAGCAGTGGCTTTCTACTCGCCAGCCTTCTGCTGTGAAACCTGAGGCTTTTCGTACATTGAGATGGAGACTGTCACCCCCTCGTGCTACCACTGCAGTATTTTGGCTGAGCTTTGAAAGTCAGTTGGTACCATTTTTTGAGCCAGTTACAGGAGATGTTATATAGCATTTGTTAAAGTTAAAATGCTGAAGATCTGTCAGACCAAATCATGTGCTTCCATGAGGTTTAGAAGCATGGGCCAAGGAGCCACCAGGGTTGAAGACTGGCTAAGTATCACACTTGAAGAACATATTAGAGGACAGAGCATGAAGCATTTTCACAGTATTTAGGAACTGCAAATGAGGTCACTGTGGCAACTGCAAGCTATTTAAGTCAACATTTATCTCAAGCAACAGAACTAAGGTACAGAATCCTCAGTAAAACAGTCAATATGGCTTTATGAAAATCAGACCTATAATCCTACCCAGAAAATGTCCCCAGCCTGATAAGTTCGGTTAATAAAGGCACGAGGTGTCTTTCAGCAAACTAAGCATGTATCAGCTTCTTATAACTAAACAGTTCTATTGAAACACAGATGCCACACAAGTCAAAGCAGCAGCTGAAATAGTTAGGTCATCATTCTCAACCACTGGCATTCAGTCCTGGGTATACCAGCTAACCTAGTCTTTATGGAATCAAGAAGTAAAGCAAGTCTTCCAGGAATGTGAAAGCCTTATTTAAGAAAGTCATCATCATCATCATTTAAGAAAGTCAGTGCTGGTATAAATCCACCATTCCACCAATTTTCACATGACCTACGTAAAAGGGAAAGTCGAGTTCAAAAGTCTGATGATGTGGATCACACAGTACAATAGACTCAACTGAACAAGAGCATTATTACTGTAGCCAAACAAGGTCACCCAAAAAGCAGACCCAAAATTTAGGTCACAGTCTTAGAATGCAATTTGGAAGACAGTAATATGAAAGAACATAAGGGTCATGGTGGTTTGCCCACTAGCACAATTGCTTCAAGGAAGTGGAGAGAGAGCAAATGTGATACTCCAACACACATAGCATCGAAGTACCATGTTTGAATCGTGAGACATAATCACACCATTTAGCATTGGACTTCCTAAAACATATCTGCTCATGACATAAACTACTTGCATCTAATGTCATTAAATCGGTAAGAGGTCACGTGAAAGTGATAGACTGCATTAAAGGACTAGACTTAAAGACAGATACTATAGACAATCCATTTAATTTATTTGAGACGAGGTAAAGAGAGGATGATAAAGAGGTGACAATCATTGTCTGTGTCAGCTTGTAGGTGATAAGGCTTTTTCCTAGAGCTAATTTGATCAGAGAACACCAATCCACTGGATCAAAGCTGTTCTTAGGAGCTTGGCAGATTTTATTAGATTGATAAGAAGTTGCTCATGTCCCTTATGCTTTGAGCTACTCTGAAAGCCATCAAACCAGGGGATCTCTGTGTAAGTTATCTCTGTTTTGTCTAAATTGGAACAGAATTTACAAGTTCAGTCTTATATCTTACAAACAAGAAACTAAACCACCAGCTCACCTGCTCTCTCTCCCACCCACCAGGGATGTTTCTCTTCATACACAGAAACACCTTTGGGCCAGGAGAAGGAAGGAAAGAGAAAGGACAGACTGATGGGCTGTAGTCAGCTGCCCAGCTCTGGCTGAAGGTGCTCCCCAAGTCCTGGCACCCCCATACCTTGGAAATGAAAGCCTTGCAGAAAGATCAGTGGCTACTCCAGAATCAATTTTCTTCACAGAAAAACAACACAAACCAAGATCTTGGTCTCACCTGCATCTGAACTGAGGAAATAATCGCAAGTGCCTTGTTCAACTCAAAATTAACCACTACAGACTATGTGATTTTTCCTGTTTTTTTTTTCTCCAGCCTCTTATGTTTTGGGCAGAGATTAACTACTTCTGTAGACCTTCAAAACAACGAGTGCAAGGGCTGATTTCCATTGAGATCTGATCCCAATCTTTTCCAGAGCCAACCCTGTTTTGAACAGACAGTCCTTGCTGCTGTTGACCCTCCTTCCCCTCCCAGCACTTACTTGGATTCAAGGTACAGAAGGAAAAATGAAAATGTGACTCTAGTTCAGGAATAATTGAGGAGTGTTCAGAAAACAGTCAACAGCAGAGAGCGAGTAATATGCTGCGGCTAACTTCTCTAAAGTTGTGTCTTTAGCTTTTGAGCTTGGTGGTTAGTGGAATACAGCACAGAATTTTTAATTATACTGCTACTATGAAGTGGTAATGAGCATTAGCTGATGACTCAGAATAATAATTACTAGGTGGTGCTATCATGAAGGTACAATTTTAGAAGCCAAGCAGGTGTTACTTTCCTGAATGATTCAAAAATCACAAGCAGCCAATCCTCCAGCTAATTGCACACGGAAGCTATGTGCATCTGAAATGCCTTTTCCAAATGTCCAAAAGGGGCAGAGAAGGAAGTTTTGCCTTAATGCTGCTAAGCTGATTTGTTGTCAGTGTTCGAAAATAATTCCCCAAACACAAGATCTGGCTTTTTCATGATGTGCCAAGCATCTGTCTATTAAAAAGGTTAGATTACCTTTTCTTGGAGAAAGAAACATTTCAGGCTTGCTTCCACCTAAACCTCTCATGGCCCCTATTTCAGAGTGTCAGTCATTTTGTATCAGTGGCAGCAGCAGCAGCAGCAATAAATGACTACTTGCAATTACAGCATAAAGGTTTTTACAGGACTGTAATAAATAAAAATAAAGATAAATAAAATACATGAAAACAAGAATACATTTTAAAAGAGGCTCTTTTTTTAGTATGGGAATATGTATTTGAAAGCAGTAAATAACCCTGGAAAATTGTGAAGAACATTCTTGTAGCATTGAGTTTTGGTAAATTGTTGGCAAACAGCTGGCAAAAAAGCTTCTCTTTCCTTCCAGATTGTTCTCTAGGTCACCCCACTGCACAGTAAATTGAATCACAAGAAGATTTCAATGTCTCAATTCCTAATGAAAAGCCAGCTAACTGGGGATATTATCTATCACATTTGTACTACACAGTATTTCACCATGAGATTGTTTGTGACAGCAATTCAAAAGCACTGAATTTCCCAACTCCTTTCTCCCTTGGGTACTTCAGTAGTTCTTTTCAATCACTCTTGAAATAGCTGTAAGATAGAGCTACATGGGCTTTGCTATGGGAACAATAGATTAAGCATTGGGATTTTTATTTTAAAACCCCAACTTTTCTTTGCATATCATATCTTAAAGCCTCCTCCACACCGCTGCTATTTAAACAATTCAATTAAAATCTGGGTAATAGCATGTTCTTAATTTCTTTCTTGATTAACTGGTGTACAAAGAGAGGCTGAGTGGGAAATCATTCCTCCACAATACAGATTTTTTTCCTCTTTCTTGAAGGGGTTTGCAGGGAATTAGTGGTAGAGGCAAGAAACAACAAAACCCTGGGCATGCTGGGCCACCAGTTGTGCTGTGTGCTGGCAGGGGAATCCTGCCTTCTCCTACAGGCATGCCCATGGTGACTAATGCCTTCACAGTCTGCAGCCTAGGATCATGCTTACCCCATGGTTATATCAGTTTTAAAGCATCTGGTGGCAATTTAGAAATCCAAACCTAAAAACGAGACAGGCACATACTTTTCAGGCTTACTTTTCTTTCTGGGCTTAAATCACAACATCAGCAAAGCAGCGATACTGTCAAAGGTAAAAAACTAAATATTGATATTCACACTTTTCAAATTTGAGCTGGCGAATTTACCTGTTTACTACCTTGTCTAGAACAGAAAAAAGATGAATAATCCCACTCTTTCATCTGGCAGCAGAGCAACACAGAAGAGACATTTGCACCAGCAGATAGATGAACTTCATTACTTTGGAACCAGTCCCTTGTACAGAGGTGCTATACAAATTTAAGGCCCTTAATAAAGCAGATGTCCTTATTTACTGTCACTGCAACCAATCTCCACAATCTGATGCACGATTAAGTTATCACATCAGGCAAGCTGCCCTCAATGGATGACATACACCCAACTAGTCTGCCCCAAGCATAAGGCAAATGTCTCCTAGACCGGCTCCAACTCCCTCATATGCATACTGGCCTGGAGCAAATGGGTGGGCTCCTCAGCCACTGAATCTCTGTCTCAGCACTCAGCTCAGGAACCCCCAGCACAGACCGGTGGAGCTATTTATTATTGCATCTAGTCTAAAGATAGCAACTTTTTATGAAATTAATCACATTTTATTCTCTTGGGCACCAGCGGAATGTACTGAAGAGCACTCTATGTAGGTGCAATTCAGGAAATGTAATTACATTAATTAAAGATATTTAAATGTTAATCTGTAACAATGTTTGTCCTTTATTCCAGCAGGATTTGTTTCCATTCCCCCAAGCCCTTGAGCCCCTCATCAGACAATACCATCTCCATTAGAAGGCTGGAACAAAAGGTGACAATACTAAACACTTAGCCTGGAGCCCCCCTTCACACCTGTGATCATCCACAGCCACTCCTTACCACCCACTGCTGAACAAGCTCAAGACACATTTGAAAGCCAGTCCAACTTACCCACTGTATGGTAAGCCATTCTGAATTAAGGCCCTGATACCCACCCACTTCAATGCACAGGTCTTTTTGTTGTTTAGATATCCGAGATCAATCATAACAAGACAGACCAAACAACCTCTAGCCCAACCCCCTTCCCTGAGATCAGACTTTATCTTACTTTTTGCAGAGCAGCCCAAACTAGTCAGGAGGTTATTTCTGTTCTCAAGGAGACTGAGCCCTCCTGGGAGGGATTCAGCTCCCTTACTTTAGGTGCTTACCTCAGGCTTGCATGAATCACCTCAGCCTCTCCTTCCCTCCCTCCCCTGATGATAGAGGTTGCCTTACATAACCGTACAGGCCTATAAGTTAGGTGTCTTGCTGAAAACAGCCAGGGAAAATGAACCACATTTTAACAGTGGCCAGCAGCAGCCACTAGAGATCAATCATTCTGCATTCCAAACAGCCCCCCAGATTCCTAAGAAAATGGGTTTCAGGACTTCCTAAATTAGAAGTTGCATCAAGGCTTAAAAGTTACCAAAGGCTTTATTTTCTGTGTATGTGCCTAATCTCTTCTTCATATCACTGGCATCCAAAAGCTTCCTGCAGCCATTCCATGATTTAGCTTTGCCTTGAACAGAAGATGGGGCAGAAGGAGCTGGATTTACTTCTCATTTAAGCCTCCTGTCTGATAATTGTATTGCTCCTAGTCTGTACTTGTAAATTACATCATATTTTCTCTCTCTTCCTTTAGCCTCCCCTCAACTGAAGAGTCTTCCATATTAAGAAAGTTGCCATAATCTTTTTCACCCCAAAGTCTCCTATGATTCTTTATTCCTTTTCTATTTCTGTTTTGCTTTGAGGTTAGGTGACCAGAACCCTCCATAGTACCTCAGATGCAAATATTTATGCATCTGTAGCATCACAGAGATAATTCTGATTTCGTTCTCTATTCCTCTGAGTATTTCTTATTGTTCTATTTACTTTACTGAGCACCACTGCACACTGAGCTGACATTTACAAAGAATTATCCCCTGTACCTTCAATAGGGTGTTTTTTTCTTTTTACCCCCTCAGTAAGAAGAGGATTATTTCTTTTTCCCCTCCATGCATTATTTTGCATTCATTGGCACTGAATTTCATCTGCCTGTATTTCCAGTTCTCTGCTGAAAGAGCTTCTAAAAGTTGTTTCAGGCAGCTTTGGGTAAGATTACTGTAAATAATTTTGGTACCCTCTATGAGTTCTGTCATCTACTTAAAATTGAATCATTTGATTGAATCAGAACAGCTCTGACAACAGCACAGATCTTTGAAAGACTTCATCCCAGTAATAGCTGCTATAGAACAGGGATGCTAATCAGGTATTCCAATTCTTCACTTCCTGTGTTTAACCATTTGACAATTTGTGAGAAGACATTTTCTTTCATTCCCTGATAACTGTGGTTCTAACAGATTTCTGTGAAGTACAGCTTGTACTTGTATTTTCAAAGAGTTTTTGACAAGGTATCAGCTAGATCTGCTGTATCCATGTAGTAGCTTCCTTCAGAAACTTCCACAGATTCATAAGAAACAACTTCCCTTTACAGAAGACATGCTGCCTCATCTCTCATGCATTATATTTCTGTTATCTACTACTTCTATTCCTATTCTGATTTCTACAAAACTATCTAATACAGGAGCCAGGTTTACTGCTAATCTCCCCACATGACCCCAGAAGCACTCACTAGATTGGTATACTATTGGTTTATTTAAGCAGACGGCAAACCAGAAGCAATTTCTTATTTTCATTCCTTTAGAGCTCTTGCATGAGCAGCATCCAGCTCCAATGCCTTGTTACCAGAATATTTTACATCTTTTCTTCTCTGAACAGCCTTTTAGAACTGACATTTCAAACAGAGCCAGGTGACTATCAGACAGACATGTCTGGTCCAGCAAAGGTAAGTCCCTGCGATCCAGCTGCCTTGAAGATATCAACAGCGGTTTTAGCAAATCTAATGATCTGTAGCCTGAGAGGAGCAAAGGCATGAGAAAAGAAGGAGTACAAGGTAAAAGGATAAGAGATGAGTCATACTATTTAAAATAACTGACATCCAAGCTTCTCTTCATTGTGGCACCTAATAACATGCGTGTCCTCGGCCCACTCAAATTAAAGGATACATGTGTAGACAGGAGCTCTGTTATGAACATACCTACTGCATAAAGCTGCCACCCTTACTTTCCTAGCATTGGACACCCTTGTGCACAGTAACCCAGCACCTTGGTCAACTTGGATGATGCATCATTTCCCATACGCAGCAGGGACATCCAATACTGGGGGTCTCGCACAGCTTAAGGCTGGGGGACACAGGACACACACAAAACACTCCCATTAACTCCAGTAAACATGGATCTGTCCTGCATTTAAGGTGATGACGGCTGTAGCTTAGGCCCATCAGAAAATGATGAAGGAAGTAATCAGAGAGGGTTTTGAGTGCATTACCACTATTTGCTTTGGTGAATGGTGCCATGGTTTGTGGTAGTTGTGCCAACCCCAAGTACTTCCAAAGCAATGACTCATACCACTCCCTTCCCATGAAAGAAAAGACACACAAAGCCAAATATACATGGAGCATCCCCTTCGCCTCCCATACAGCTTGATTATTATCTTGTGATTTTTGAGCAGCTGTGCACTTTTACTGATTTTATGTCTTTCACTACTCTTTCTGAAACTCAGGAATTTAATTAAAACCTGGAATTATTTCTAATATGACTCTGAGGAATTGTGCTTAAAGAAAAAGTATCCAATGAAATACTGCAAGTTTCATGGAAGAAGTTAGGCTTTAGACCATACTTAAGTGATGTGGTAACACTGAAAGTATAGCACGTGCATCTGGAGGCAGATAATTACATAGATTCACAGCTTCCAATCACGTCACTTCATAAATGCACTTGCCCAGGCATTGCTCAGCATCATGTCAGTGCAAAGAGGCCAGCACTTCCAAGGTTGGATTGGCTTTACAATCTCTCTCAGAAAAATGAAATTCAGGAAAGCTTAAGTACTTAGAATTGTATGGTTTTTTTTTCAACAAAAGGTCCAACCAGAGTATAGCTTTGCAATTCCTTGCAACAATTTAAATGCTATCAACATAAAACTTAAGTAGTGCAGTTATAACCCCATAATTCGAGTAACATCCAAAAAACTAAGGAAATTGTTATTACTCTCAGAGGACTGTTAATTCTTCCACCTTGAAGAAAAGAAACCAAACAGGTTTAAGAAGCTAAGTTGGCATCACATAACACAAGTAAATAGATTTTTAAAGAAGCTGTGGGAATTCTCCAAATCAATTTTTGCCAAGGATCCATCTGGGTCTGGCTCCCACCACAGCGCTACGAGAGCTTCATTAGAAAAGTGTTATAATGATATCCCAGAGCCAGCCATAGAACAGAAGTTTCCTTTTCTCCCTTGAACACAGCCTGCAACTTTCCACACAGGGAGATGAGCAGGGAAGAGTCCCTCTCCCTAAAAAAAGCCTACCTGCAATTTTCTTCTTGAGCTTCGTACAGACGTAGGAGACAAAACAGATTACCCCATGACTGAACAAGCAAATGAACAAGCTGTCAGTCAGACCTGGCAATCTCAGTACAAACAGAGGAAGATTACTACAAAATACATTGTTTGACATGCTGACAGAAATCACTCTCATCAAGTATCAATACACAATGACTTGCCGGCTACTTCGGGTGCTTTACTTCCCCAAACCTCTTTCTTTTTTCTCGTGACTGTAAAGGCTGAACTACATTTTTCTCATGTCGCCAGCACAGGGAGTTGGGGGTTTTTGGTATGATTCATAATCAGCTGCTTTGAAATCTTATTTTCTTCCCTCCTGACTTAAGTGAATGTGTCATTGTCAGTTGGGAGCAAGCAACAAAAAGCATGAACAGGAGCATGTTCAGCACAGTCAGCGAGGCCAAATATTTTCAGATCTCCATTTTCAAGCACTACTACAGCAATTTCAGCTTCTCCCCTAGACCTCACAGCAGAAATGCTGCGAACCCCTACTCTTCACTGAGAATCCAGAAGTGGCTGTGCCAATTCAGCCTTTCATTTTAATTAATTCTAAAAAATCGGGAGTTAGTTAACATTATTTTATACTGCTTAGAGCCAGAAATTGGACTCCATGTGCCTCTTCTCTCTGCAGCCAGGGGCATAATTTTGGCAGGTTCACATAGCTTTTGCTCACAAGCACTGAGTACACAGATCTTTCGAGCCAATTGGGACACAGCTAACAGATGCTTGGAGAGGATGTTATGGGTGGTTTTTATAAGGGCTAGGCTCTCTTTGGCTGCTAGACAGGATTCCTCACTGAGGTGAGCCAGAAAAAACTAATACCTAAGTAGAAGCTCCTTAGCAAGGCAATAATAACACAGCTAATGCCCATGCCTTTTCCAGGGCTACGATAAATCCAGCTCCAGTGCAGGGAAAAATGAGATTACTGAAGAGGAACCTGGACCCGGGTACTGCAGGTCTCATTCAGAGTACAAGCACCTTCAGCTCTGACCCCTCTTCAGCTCCATCACAGCACATTTTCACTGATGCTGCAACTCACACCAAGCAAGAAAACTTGTGTTTGCAGATGTGGCCCAGCTTTGATCCCTTTGTTCTGGACCAAGATTAGAGCGGTTTAGCTATAGCAGTGTGAACAAGGGGGACAAGGGACACTTGCGCTGTCACTATGCAGCCTCACCCCATGGGAAAACAGCCCCAGCCTCCCACCAGCCTGGCTGGGCTCCGTGGGTATGGCAAATGGGGCTGTGCCTGCAGCTCTGCCGTCAGCAGGAGTGAAACCGCCCCCCGGGCTCCCGGGGAGGTCCCTTGGACTCTGTTTTAGCATCTTTTAGCAAGTGGGCAGCAACCTTCAGGGAGGGGAGGGAGGTGCAGCGAACACCTGGGGAAGGATGGTGCTGCACCCTGCCAATCCTCCAGCGGCAAAGCTGGTTTGGGAGCTGCCTCCTTCCCTCCGCCACCACCCCTATGCCTCCCTGCCCGCACAGGAGGGCTACCACACCTTTCCCGTGTGCCACTTCAGCTGCTTGCCTAACCGCAGGCAAGCTGGGCGCACGCTCATATGTGGGGTTTTACAATGAAATCTCCAAAAGAGCACAACGTTCTTTAAAAAAAACCCAAACAAATCGCCCCCAAATCAAAACATCTCACAGGGCTGGCACAAAGCACAGCCACGCCAGAAGCTGAATCAGCTCCGGGAGGAAGCAGCACCCGCCAGCTGCAGGGAAGGAGCGAGACAGGCACAAGGAACTGGGGGCAGGATGGAAACCACTAAACTCCACCCTGCCCCGAAATGAAAGGGGAACAGCACTCAGCCTGGCAGCTACTTTTGAAGACTACAAGCATATTCAAGTCTCTGGGAGGTAACCCCACCAGCCTGATCCATGCTTCAGCATAATACATGTGCTCTACCAGCAGGAAGCCTTCACCACAGCGTGTCTGCAGTCTCAGTACCTAAGCCACCCAGGCACCAGGATATGCAGGCTGCCAAGCAGTCCAGGCCCTAGCCGTATTGATGGTCTCAGGTTCACAAAGCAAATAAGGCACGATTCTATTTACCTTTCATTTTTAAGCACTTTACACTGCTCTGCCTTCTCAAATTAATCCCAGAAACAAGGGGATTATTATTCTTTTACGAAAATGCTGACACTCCCTCAATCATTTGGCTCTAGAAGTTGGGGATTTAAGCTGCGGATAAACTATTTTCAGGATTAGTGATAAAAATACACGCATTGGCAATAACCTACAAGACAAACACGCATCTTTTACTCCAAAAGCTCCCCCTCACATCTGTCAAGCAGACCTCTTGCAAACACTACCGCACGTCTCCCTGTATCTCCACATCTTGCTCACATCAGTTCCTTCCAGCTCCCCAGTGGCAGCCAGTCAAGGTGCTTTTTAATCCCACCTCTCTGTTGCTCAAACCCTTTGGTGTCCTGGGCTGCTTTAGACAAAGTGTTGCCAGTCAGTTGAGAGAGGTGAGGCCACACCTGGAGCACTGTGTACAGTTCTGGGTTCCCCAGTACAAGAGAGACACGGTCATACTGGAGAGACTTCAACAAAGGTTCACAAGTACAGTTAAGGGACTGGAGCATCTTAGGAAAGGCTGAGAGAGCCAGGCCTGTTCAGCCTGGAGAAGACTCAGGTAGAAAATTGTCAATGTATATAAATACCTAAAGGGAGAGTGCAAAAAGGATTGAGCCAGATGCTCTTCAGAGGTGCTCAGTGACAGGAGCAGAGGCAAAAGACACAAACCAAAACACAGGAGGTTCCCTCTGATCATCAGGAGACACTTTCTCACTGACCCAACACTGGCACAGGTTGCCCAAAAAAGGCGTAGCCTCCTCTCTTGGAGATACTCAGAACCCTTCTAAACACCTAGGAGGCCCTTCTTGAGCAGGAGGGTTGGACCAGATCACTTCCAGAGATCCCTTCCAAACCACAACCACTCTGCGAGTCTCAGGAAATAAAACCCACACCAATCTGTCCCCTAACACTATAATCAGTGGTGGTTAGTATGAGCCAATACCTAGACTAGGTTTCCCATTTACAATAAGACCTTATCTTCAAGGTGGAAAACAGTGCACTTTGCTAGTTGCGTAAGAGTATGCAAGTCCAGTAGGACTAGGGCAGTGGCTCTCAAACTGTAGTCAGGTACCAGGTGCCATGGAAAGTGACACTCAGTTGACAGCAAAACAATAACCTGCTTGCCATTGCCATGACACCAGTCAACTGTTTAACCATGCAGCAGCACGGCAGAGAAGTGAGACGTGTTAGGAACTAAAATGCACTGGTTCAGAGTCTGGAAGTTAATGGAATAGGAAGGTAGGCAGCGAAAGAGCCTGCACCTTCTACAGCACAGTAGCATATGCACAGGGTTACAAATTAGCCAACACAACACACACTGTACTTCTACTTCATTTTTCCTGAAACTTAAGTGTTTTTTGAATGTCTGATGAGCTATTTTGCCTATAACAGTTTTAAAGGCCATAAGCATGTTGCCTTAAAGCTCCTTATTATCAGAAAAGCAAATAGTAGGGATATCCTAACTCAGCATTCACCCCTATGTATCCATTCTTAT
Source organism: Melopsittacus undulatus (assembly GCF_012275295.1). Classification (NCBI taxonomy): domain Eukaryota; kingdom Metazoa; phylum Chordata; class Aves; order Psittaciformes; family Psittaculidae; genus Melopsittacus; species Melopsittacus undulatus. The sequence continues at coordinate 21,225,688 of NC_047531.1, read as the reverse complement.
TAAAGAAAAAATCTAATAGCTACAATCCCCTTTTTCCATCTCTGCAAAAAAGCACCACTGCTTTACTAGCTTGACAAAAGCCTGTGTACAGCCTGAATTGGCAAAAGAGTTAAATTGCTGTATGCACACTCATAGGTAGGGAGGTTGTGGAAGATCAAACATATGGGAATATGTATTATAGACTACAGAATCATCCTACAACCACCCTCTTGAGGCCAAGGGCACCAGCACCAAGCACTGAACTTGGTCCATCAGAATGAGGAGCTGTGCTGAAAAAGGAAGATGTGTTAGGCCCATCACCCACCCCCTGCCGCTGCTACCCATTTTTCTCCACCATCTTCTCATTTGCAGCTTGCTTGTGCCTAAAGGCAGAGCAATCATCTGCCCTGAGCAGAAAAGAAAGCTGTGAAAGCTGTAAACTTCCTAAACATCCCTCCTGCCAACACCTGTCATTTGCGTCTACATTTCCTATTCGCTCTGTTTTCATTTAAGGTATTATATGACTCAGATGAGGTCTCAACAGCTTCAAAAGAATTCCTATGTCTGACTGCCTTAGCTTTATTAAAAGTAACTGAGCCATTGATCATCATCAGAAGATGCAGTCTCAGGAGAAATGATATCATTTGTAAACAAATGTTCCTGTGAACACAAACACTCCACCAGCAGCGTATAACAGGGAAACAAGTACGTGGTTGGGGAGGCAAGAAGCCGCTGCGGCACACCGGCAGATCATCGTAGGGATAACAAAGATTCACACCTTCACGAGCAGCCTGGCTAACAAGAACTTGCTCTTCCAAAAGCAGGGAAAGGGGGTGAAGTCGTTTTCTTTTGCTATTGTCAAGTCCCTAAAGGCAATTTCATGCTGCTGTCTTAGGAGAGAAGCAAGCAAGACTGCTCATCCCTGATACAACCAATTCCCTGTGCTCAGAGGGTTTTTTTTTAGCTGACAGTTTCTATACACACCCTTGCATGCTGCATTTCATGGCTGACCCAAGTGTGAAGGCTGGAGAAGGGAATGCCTGACTGCATGGTAACACCTGTGAAAAATCAGACTATTTTCCTTCCCTGACCTCCAGCTAGCTACAAAAGGATCAGCCTGTCTGGGATATGAAACTTGCTTCTACAGAAACAAATTAATGAAGATCAGCACCATGGGTTAGAGCACACACAGAGTGAAAGATGCTATATAAGAGTCTGTTGAAACATCCGCCAAGCACAATCACTCATTTTTCAAGAACAGCAGAGCAAATAGCCATAACAAATAGGTAGGGAGGCTTTTTAAAACAAATGCTTTCATATGGAAGATCAATGTTTCACACTGGAAAATTTAATTGACAACTCCTGGCGAACATTTAACTTGAATATGGTGCAGGTTCAACAGCTGCTGCTGCTGCTGCTGCTGTAATGAAGTGGCTACTGTGCAACTCTGGGGTTCTGGAAATAAAAGGATGACAAAATCTGCACCAGTTGCCTTGCATTCCCCAACCAAGCATACCCTGAGCATGTTCAGTTTAACACCACACAAGTCATATGGAAGCCACCAAGAACCTAAGGAGGTTTGTCAAACAGAAAGCAGGCATCTAATCAAGAACAGCCCCAGCAGAGCAGGCACAGCCAAGGTCCTTCTGATCTGCAGTGAGAATCCTCAGTACCTAGAAGTAACAACTTGGTAAGACAGTGTTCCTGAGTCAGCTGGGCCAAGTGCCTGCTGTTCCATAAAAAAAAATGCTTGGGAAAATTCTTTTTAAAGAAACCATTGTGCATGGAAAGGGAAAATAAGAAACAACCTCACATTATCCCCAGTGCTGGGCAAGTACATCATGTGATCTAAGACATGTCATCTAGACACCATCAGCTGAGCTGATCCCTTGGGGTGGAATCCAGCTTGCTTAAGTTCATGCAGAGTGCGTGCATCAGCAACTTACTTGCTTTGGGCACTAAGGGTGTTCACCAGTGTGTAAAGGTGCTGAAGAAACGGCTGCACTGACATGTGGCTCTACAAAAGATATGCTGAAGCAGTCAGCAAATTCAGGGCTCATCCAAACTCAAACAGCTTCTCTAGGTGGCCTAGAGTTTCCTTTGAAGTATGTATCTACGAGCACATATGGTCCTGGAGCATATCCACATACATTCACCAGAAGGGAATGAGAGTGGGTGGAATACATAAGACTACCCCTAAGAAAGGGAGGATGAAGAAGAGAGAATAAAAACCCTGGCATAAACAAACAGCTGCTATTTCTAGCCCTTCTGCATGATGCCACTCTGCAAGATGCCTTGTTCAACTTCAGAGACAAATCAAGAAATAAAAGTGCAAGAGCACGCACTTTTACAGCCCAATTATGACCACTTACAAACACACTGTAAATCTATTCACTGCTTAACACACCAGATACATCCAGCAAATGCATTTGCTCAGTGTGTACCCAATGTAGCTTGATATTCTCTATGTAGCTTGAGCGTGCACATTCAAGCAATAAAAAAAAATTAAAATAACCAAGTCTGGATTAGACTCAGTGCACAATAGCAAGAAAAAGAGAGTAATTATTGACAGTGGTTTGGTTAAGCTTAGAAAAGCTTAACGGAAACGGATTTTTCTGTAATTGCCATCTCTAACCCTTTATCCAAGCTCAGTGGGTACATTACCTAAGTCAGCAGGAAGTTTAGCCACTCCACATGAAATTAATAACATTTATGGGCTGACCCATTGCCCACAGTCTTCTCAAAGCTTTTTAGAACAAGAGCTATGAAGATATTTCTGTCCTTCTATCAGGAAATGGTCCGTACCACACTTAGCTGCTTAAAACAAAATAACCCTCCTGCTCCTTTAGCAGGCTGCAGTCCCGAAAGACCAAGCCTCCCTCTTACACATTCTCAGGAATAAATTAACCTTAGGTACTAATTACAGGAATAAACCCAAGCTTCTCAAGAGCAGTGCATTACATGTGCTGACTCTCCAGTACCTCATGGGCCAGCAGCTCCCACACATCAGGGTATCCCTCTTCCAGCCGATCCAAGGAGGGCCCTGTACCCCAGATTGGGAGGTTCCCTGCTGGCCTTGTTGCAGCTACCTGCTGTGCTCGCAGACACAAGTCAGTCCTTATGTTTCTCCATCCTGTCCATCCACTCATCTGCAGAACAGAGCTCACTGATGTTGAAAGGATGTGTTTCAAATTCAGATAGCTATAAAATTGTTGTGGAGTGAACCTGCACACCAAGCAAGAGCTTTCAGCCTTCGTATTCAGGTATACAGAGAACAAGATAAACTAGTTTAACTAACGCTGACCCAGTTTCACACCGGAAAGGGCCAAAACAGACATGAGAAATTAAAACACATTCCTTAGGAGATGCTGTTCATCTGTTTTGAAACAGCAAGTATGAAGTATTTGAATCTCTGTGACCAAATGGAGCAAAACCAGGTCAGCACCCTGACTTCACAAAATTGTGTTGAAAACCGTTAACAGGAATACAGCACACACTCTTCGTAAGATAGTGCCCTCCTCAGTGTCACAGACCACTAAAAGAACAAGAAAAATCAAGAGGAGGATAAACAAGGCCAGCTGGGAATCGATTACTGCCTTTGAAATTTTAGTGGAACAGTTGGAGTAAGAATCTGACTGCAGCTGAACTGAAAAATCACTACGTGTAGCTAGATTACTCATCTACTGTTAAACCAAATTAAAGTGTTCTTCCCACAGGCAAGGCTGAAGATCTCAGAAAAGCCATAATTTAGAACTCAGGAAAAGTTTAGAAGAAAGTTCTGCAAAACCAAAATTACTTTTTTACTTAATAGTCAGGAAAACAAAGAACAGATGAAACTTCATTTTGCTTGATATGACAGTAAACACTACATGGCATTCAGGATCTGACTGAGCCAAGAAGCTGATAAGCTGCGTTAAAGAGAGTTCACCTTATCCATGTCCCAGTTACAACCAACCTTCCTCACTCTGCAAATCAGCCTTTCAAGCTGTTACAGTAGCAGAAGCACTAAAAAAGAGACACAGACTTTCAGCAACCCAGACCCTTAACGCTGCCAACATTAGGACGTGCAATCAATGTGAGTTTGAATAGATGATTCTCCTTAACATTTTTTTGTAGTTAAATAGTGAACTCATCTACAGGAAGCACAAAGCGCAAGCGTGCAAGGCACAGGCCTTTTAGCAAAGCACCGCAGTGAGTACTTTTGTCCAATTTATTTTCCAGGAGAGATCACACCTTGGACAGAAGCCCATTTCTAACAATTTATTTTTCATGTCTGGACAAGGTAATATAACTTCTACGCAATTTAATCTCTTTGCTAATAGACTTAGCAGTTATAGCCGAAATGCACAAGCTTAACAATAAAAGGCTAAAATACCCAGAATACTTAAATTGGAGAAATGCGTTTTCTGGCTTTAGTTCAGGACAAGTAGAGGCAATCGGCTAAAACACAGCAGATGGGGGAACTACAGTAAGACCTGCCAAGAGGTTACATTGGACCCCGTGCAACTGCCTACAGAAGAACAACCACTCCAAGCAGGGCACAAAAATCAGCTACAAAGACATTTTTAATTGCCAGCAAAGCTCCTCCAAAGGACCAGGGCACCCTGCGAGCTCGGCCTTGCCTCCTTGGGTCAGTGCTACCCTAGAATTACAGGGCTGAAACCCCCCAAGGATCATTTTGCTCATCAAGTTTTCCCCCACGGTTGCTTCGTTCTGCTTTCAAGCTGCAGTTCAATGAACAGGCTGCAATTTACCTCTTCACCCTCACCCTCAAATTTGTTTGGATAAACAGGCTCTCCTTTGTTCCAGGCTGCTACTACATTTATACATTGTATTGTAAATCAGCCGGTACAAAGCAAGGCAGGCTCTTGAATGAAGACACTAGCATTTTTGTTCACAGCAAAATTAAACAAGAAAGAGGCACAGAACTCCATTTATAATCCCAGCCTGGAAACAATTGCTTTTTAAAAGGTGAGAGGTTTTAAAAAGTTTACTAAACAAACCTAGCCAGTTACAAAGTCTAAAGAGTCAGCTCACAAACAAGTTCAAGGCTGCATAAATTGCCAAAGCAGTGTTATTTCTGAAGAGAACTTTAAATGGTTTAAAAGCTTGCTTTCTTGCTGTTTCAAGAGCCCAAGAATTATTGGCAACTGATTTAGCTTTTATTGAGTACACAAATAGAGAGGAATTGTTCACAGAGGAAGGGAATGAACTATTCACCATGTCTATTAAAGACAAGAGACCTAAATAGCATCCAGGAGTTGCAGGATAAACACCAGGGAATAACTTCACAGTAATAACAGTTGAGCAGAGGAACAGAGAGCTACAAAGTCTTCTTCATGAGAGGGCTGGAGAAGAGGCTCAATGAGCATCTGTAACAGTTTAACCACAGCTGATTCTGCCTCACAACAGAGGATGGACGCTGCACACGGCCTCTTCGCATCTCTCCCCAAACCTCTTGCCCGTTATTTTAAATGTTCTTTTAAACAAACTCTTGCTGAGTTTCCTGAGACTTCTCCCATGGTGCAGCACAGCCCAGCAGAAAAGAGATCAGAAGCGATCACTGTTTGATAGGTGTGCAGGAAAGCTCTCATTGCAGTCCCACAACTGAGCGTGTATTCACAGTAAGAAAAAAATAGTATTGAAAAAGTCTGCACTGGCTCATCCAAAGGCCAGGAATAAATTGTACCTGATGGTGTCTGCAGTCCAGAAGTAAGGCCCTTTATGCCACGGAGAAGCTTCAGTTGGATATATGTAGGATGTCATTCACTGCTGCAGACAGCCCTGTGTCCTTCATAAACACCATGTTTAAAAACATTTATCCCATGTCTAAAACCTAAGTTTGAGCAGCAAAAATATTTCTATTCATTTGATTAATTTTAGTGGTGAGTGCGGGAGCAGAAACTTTATGGATTCAGGTTTGAAAGCTTTCTGCCCTGATTACAAGGTGTGTTAAAATAAGAAGCCTTCTACAGACATTTTTTGGTACATCCACTGTCCACAGTACAAAGAAACCCTATACTTCAGTAGTTTCAGGCCAAAAAGAAAAACATTCAGGAGAAAGAGGAAGTGCCCCCATTTGGTGTTTCAGAAGCCAGGGCATCATTGTCCACATTGCAATTCTAACATGATCTGATGGTCCACGTTTACCCTCAGCAGCAAAAGCAGGAAATGGAAGATGGGTTAGAAGTTCCCATTCACTCTAGTTGCTTCAGAGGCCAGAAAGCATTTGCTGAGCACACTGAAGAGAAGCTCGTCCTCTGCTTTGCCACCAGCCCCAGCAGCACCACAGTTGGCTGCAGTCATTTCTTCCCTCAGGCACTCCTCAAGCATTAAGAGCCATGCCCAAGCTGCTGTGCCCTCAGCCACAAAACCCACAACATCCAATACAGCCATGAGGCATAGCAACTTCCCCCCAGACCCCTGGAGCAGCCAGCTCCCACCACAAAGAGGTCCTGAGCCAGGGAGGAGAGAAAGGTGCCATGGCTGAGGAAGCACTGGGGACACCATGGCCAAATCCTCTCCCAATCAATCACCGCATGTGTCCCTGCCAGGGAGCACAGAAGACTGGCACAATGCCTTCCACAATCAATCCAAGTTCAATCCCAGGCCCTGACCAGCTCATATTGCTCCCCGTGCTCTGCCCTGCACTTCCAGCCAAGCCTCTTGTAAAGTGATCCACCACTTCTATCCATCTTCAAACACATCATTAGCAAATTAATCAGCACTGGAGTGCTTCCCGGGCCACCAACCCTCACTTGGAGCACGACCCTCCGTCTCCCAGCTGCCCTTCCCTCTCCAAGCAATGTTTCATACGGGGACTCTGGTTTCACCCTTTTTACTTGAACATGACACAAAACATGGAGAGAGCACCTCACAGGACAAGCGATGCTCTCACCTGAAGCTGGATCCATTTCTGCCCTGAGCTAACACAGGCTGTAGAGAAATGATATTTAAGGGAGTGAAAAGACAAAGACCCACAAGCATGTGAGGGTCTGGAAACCCTGTAATTTATACCATGAAGAGAAATTACAATCCATCTGTCCCAGATGGAGTACAAAGGAATTCAGAGTGACTTGTGCTCCCCCTCTTAGCCTCCCCTGGCCCCCTGCTTAGCCAGATAACTAAAGACAACAGATATAAGCATGTTCCTAGCTTGCTGACATAATCTGCTACTTTGCCACATGCTTCAGCCCTTTTGGGGGCCTGGGCACTGCACTTGGGAAACCATACATTATGCATAATCACCTCCTGAAATCTGTCATGACACTGGCTTTTTCTGCAGTGTAGCCTGAACCTGTGCTGATGGGCTCTGAGTGCTCCACAACCAAGATTTACTTTCCGGCTTGGAGATAATGCTGCTGAAACATCTGTAAAAACAAATCCATACACTTTAGTATTAAGCCCTTGCACTAAGTATTAAAGCGACATTGTCAGATTAAACAGACTGTAATATATTTGTTAATACCCCATTTTAAACTCTCCCTCCGATTATTACCCATGAAAGAGTTTTAATACCTATTCTTTGACTTAGGTGTGTGACTCCCATCTGTCCTCCATCTTTGCCCCAAGTATACAACACTTACCAAGGCCTGCCTGGCGCTTCACTAAGCTCTGCTCCGAAGGCCGTAGTGGTGGATGGGTGAACCCGCATGTCACCTGCACATCACCCACACAACTGAGGGCTCAGACAACACCTGCCCATGGCTCTTTCAGGCATGTGGCAAAAGAAAAACAGGAGGCAGAGGTTCCACAGGGAGGAACTTGCTGCATCCCAGGGCAGCATCACCCCAACCTCCCGCCATGGGAGCAGCCCTCAGACACAGCCACCAGCTGCTCTTCTGGCAGCCACCCGGACACCACTGCTCACTGCCAGTATGGGATGGGAATAGGTACTGAGATTTTGTAATGACAGGCAACTCACCCTGCCACTTCCCAGCTCAGTAATCACTTATTCTGACAAGCAGGGGCAAATCTGACCAAAGGGCTCCTAACAGGAAGGCCATACTGAGTCCTGAACAAAGAAAAACGTGTTTAAAAGCTCTCAACTAGTATTGCTGTGGTGCACACACACAATAAGGAGCTGTAAGAAGCTTTTCTGTCTTGTGTCTTTGACTATAGGGTGACTAAAAAACAGAACAAAATCATTTAGCAAAAAACTCTCTAAATCAAAACAAATAAAGCATCCTGCAACAATATCCCCCAAAAGACATAAATAACCCAGTGCTTTTTTTGCTCTTTTATAAATGCAGGCAAGAAGAAAGCATGTCTGCCCCTGAAAGTGCTGTAAGTGGGAACTCCCTGAGCACAGGACAATAGGGACATGGCACCCGCAATGCCACCATCTCAGCCCTGTGCCCAACAAGTCCCTTCAGCTACTCTGGGTCTTGGTTTCCACATCTGCGGAGTGGGGATAATAACAGGTCTTTACATCACAGGGGTGTTACAAAGATCAATTAGTTAATGTCTGAAAAGCGCTTTGAAGATATAGCAGGTGGTGACTATTGTTATGCAAATAACACGATTTAAGAAAATCGCAAGTGCTGGATTAATACTAATCCCTTTGATATTTGAAAGACACCATTTTTTCATATTTTAAAGCAGTAAGCATTTATGCTATATCTTTCCACGGCTGCTGCAATAACAATTTTTAACCTTTTTGTATGGCTCAATATATAGAACTCCTCCGCAGATATCTTCACAAAATCCAACCTTGTCTCAGAGCTAGGAGTAGCGGAAGAAATTATGGTTGTTGATGAACTGGGTAACTAGATCCTGTGCAGGAATATTTCTCAGAGGATAGAATGTCACAGGCCTAACTTACTGTAACAAACATTGCAGAGTCTTTCAGTTTCAGGGCTTTTTTTGGAAGCAGACTAATTTCACGCACAGAGGCATTTGTAGTACAATATAACTGCTACCTAATTATCCCATTTTATGCCATGGAAAGAGTGGATAAAGAGGGAAGGATGCGATACATTCACTTTTCCAAGGCTGCGTATCTGAATTGTTAAACAAATAAATTCTAAGGCCTAATGACCTCCTTTGGTGGTCTCGCAGGAGATGAGGCCATTGCAGTGACTGCTCCAACTTCCAGCAAGTGGTCACCCAACCACTTCTGCTTTAGGTGGGTGCAGGCAGTGGGGCGGACAGCCACAAGCCAGCCCAGGAACACAGCCTGGCTGAAAGCTTGTAACTCGCAATGAGAGACAAACACAAGTCAACAGGAGAGCTGATGTAGAATCAGGATAAAGAAAATGAGGGAATCAGCAATGGTTGAAACTGAAGAGAGAGCTCAGCCAAGACCACCGTCCCTCTAATCTCCTGCCTTGCCTTTGCCAGACCTCTCCTTGAAAGCAAAACATCCTGCCCAGTGCCTAAAACCTCCCTGTGCTTCCAGGACTTCCACTACCACATTCCCTTTCTGCAAGGAAGCCTGTTTCTTGTCTCCCACACCGTAAAATTTAGTGCAAACCAGCTGGTGCTTTCGGTCTAGGAATCTGTACAATATTGCTGTGGTTAAAAACAGCTTAATATTAACCCCCTCTGGAATGCATGCCTGAAATTGATATTAATGAAACGAGATCAGACATTAACATTCTGTACAGCCGGTTCCTCAAGCTGTGCTGTAGCGTCAAATCAAATCTTTTCCCAAGTCAATATACAAAATACAAATAGAGGATGGCAGGTACTAGTGACATGGGAAGAAGCAGCAGGAATGTTTTAAAACTTTAGATGCTCTTAAGTTTGCAGCTATAGGCAGCTTCCTTTCCTACCCTATCTCCCACAGCAGCCGTATTAATAGCTATTCAATACAATAATAGGATTCAAGCTATATTCAAGCTTAGTTGTTGGGGTTTTTATAATCTCCTGGTCAATATTAAAAGCACTTGGATGCTCTTTAGGAGGGAGGAATGATTTTTGCACTCCAGGAATTGCAAGGCATTTGCAGCATTCCCTGTGAATGCTATCAGAGGTTTTCCTTCATATGCCTTTGCTTGTGATTGAGGTGATCGATACTTTATTGTAACTGAACCCAGTTGTACAGATTCAAAGATTTAATTTTCTTGCATAAACATGCATTCAGCATAATTTTAGTGTGCTCTCCTTAGCTGAAGTTGTACAATTTATGTACAATATAAATTCAAACCACTGCCTGAGGGTCATTCTTTAGTGAGAATCTCCAAGCACAGAGGTCTTTGGACACATGATTTCTACTCCTGGATCTGCCAGGCCTGGGAATAAATCTGCAGTTCTGCTTCTGGGCAAATAAGTACAGCCCCATCCTTCACTTTGCTCTCCTGTAACATGTTAGCCACCTCCTCTCATGAAAAAGATAGAATGACAGACTACTCCGCTGAAGAACAACTCCCAGGTGAGAAGATGAAGCAGCATCATGCTTCTTCCATCTTCACAGGGAATCAAATCTCCCTTTATTTCTATCAAAAGGAGAAAGTGAATTTCTCTCTCAAGAGTACTTCCCACCCGCAGATGGCTTGAGCTTTGATGTATTCCATCTCCATACCTTCAGTTAATTCACCTTTCTCAATGTTTTGAGTTTGTGCCACGGCTCACTTGAGGAAAGCAACGTGATTTGCTTGTAATCAGTTATTCAGTTTGAGTTACCTGAGTCCATCTTATTTGAGTAGGCCATAGATATTTATAGCTAAAATTAGAAACAGGAAAAACATTGCAGCATTCTCAAAACTTTCACATGTGCAACCTCATCAAACCAAAGAAATAAAACCCAACTTCCATGTCACCTAGGCTTTTTAATGTCTTGCTTCAAACAGCCAAATAATATGAAGCGGCTGCAAGGATTGCTCCCATTAGCCAACCCTGCCAGCACTCAGCAATCTGCTGCTAGGTTTCTCCAGACGAAAGGATGAAAACTAAACATACTGTTCCCACTACACTCAACATATGCAGTCTGAAGAAAAAAAGAACCATCTTTAGAGCTATTGTAACCATGACAGAGAAGTAGATAAGACGTCGCCTTCTGTCTGACCACACAGCAAAAGGAAAGCAGTTTGAACAGCCCCTCAGAGGACAAAGAGTAAATGAAAATATGGATTCTTACCTGGCTTGCTGATCTTTGCATAAAGTAAACCAGGAAAGTACAGTCTGTCCCACTGACTGCCCCTGCCTTTCCTTCCTCAGGGCAGAGAATGGGAATGGGTACGTAATGAAGACAGCATTACTCCAGTGATTTCTAGTTCAGCAACAAAGCTTCCAGACTGCTGACCTCCTGTCTTTGATATGATTTGAATCACATTTCCAACTGTATTTACCTGAACAGCTTTAGCCTCAATTAAGGATGCACAGGTAAAAAGCAGATGCTGAATCAAACCTCATAAAGCAGTGTCTGCTTCATGCGGGCTAAGCAGAAGGCAACCTCAGCTCCTAACCTCTCTTTGGCTTGTAAAGAGGATATTCATAATTTTATTCAGAAAAAAGACAAAACGTATGTCCACAGAGGTGAGGTTTATTTGAACTAAAGAGCAAAAAAAGTTATTGTGAAGTTTATAATGTCTGATCTTACGTTTTATTGAAGCACAACTATTTAAAAAGAAATTATTCCAGGAACACATAATTCTTGTTTCTTTAGATATATATATGAATAAATGACTAAAAAAAGTCACTCAAATATTCCCTCTCCTTTTAGGTAAACATAAGAGTTTAGCATTAAATCTCTATTAAAAGAAAATAAGTCAGCTCATACATTCTAGACACTACAAGTACAGCCAAACTAGGCCTGTGCAGCGGAGTTCGCTGCTCTGCATTTGGCACAAGTACAAGTGAAATATACCAGAAGACAGATATGTTACATTCTTTCAGGTGGTTTGAGTTAACATTTATGGTACTCAAGGAATTTCTACTAAAAAAAAAACCTCAAACCCAACCCTACCTTCAGCAAATTTCTAAGTCTTCACTTGGGAAATATAAGGGAAAGTTTCAACATTGTAGGGCATACTTTCCTTTAAAAGCACATCAATTTTAACTATAAAATATATTATACATATTATATGTAATATGTGTAATTCTATAATTTTTTATATATACATAATGTACAAGGGCTGGATTTTTTTTTTAGAATGGAGATGCTACATCTGAAAAGGAGTAGAGAGCACTACACGCATATAGCTGCTTTTCTGAAGTGGTTAGAAATGTGCGAAGGAGGACCACTATGGGTTGTTACAATACTGCCCTTTGACACATGTCAACAGAGTAGAATTGCCAATTAAAGGTCTTCTTTTGGGGTGGGATGGGGCTCCAGCTTTCTATTTGTGCTGCCACAGGCATGAGCTTTACATTGAAGCTGTATTTGTGCTCATGGTCTCATTAGATTGTAGCTCAACTGCTGATTTGAATTCCTGCAAGCTGCATAGACTTAAGACCTACCTTCTCCCATTTGGAGGAGATCACATATGGGTTATTCCTCTTTACAGCCATGTTATTCCCTTGTAACTGAGCCTCAGGGTCAACAAGCCAAGATCTAGCTAATTTAACATATTTTCCTATTTTTTGTGTCACATTTAACCAATTTTCCTATTGATCAATTGGCAAAGGAGGATAAAAATACCTAGGCTGGAGCCAAACAGATTAAGCATTAACCATTTCTTTCTCAACTTTTTAAAGTCACATTTTTAATAGTTGTCTACACTTGTCTCCATGAATAAATATACCTTTATGGCATCTGCATATTCTGTTACAGGTAATAGTGACCTAGTCCCACCTCGGGTTGACTGTGACTGCTGTTAACCTACCATACCAGCATCCAGACCCACAGTTCCCAAGTCAAGCCTATAAATGTCATGGTAGAGCCTGGAAACCCTTCTAAGCTTTCTCCAAACCTAGCAGAGGTAAGAATTCTCATATTTAGTTAAAGTTTGCTTCAAAGTTATTTTTCATATGTGAAGAAAATTATCCCTACTTCTTTTACCCAGTCCTTGATATTTCCATTTTCTTTCTCTGCTGCAGGCAATAAAACACCTTTATGTTCAATATATGAATACTGGAGATTTTTTTAAAGCCTCACATTTTACAGGGTTTTCCTAAAGCTTCTTAAAAATATGAATGATCTGTGCAACAGCTCCATATATTAAAAAGCAATTTGGGCATACCAATTTTATTCTCACCCTTCATTCATTGCTTAAAGATTTACCAATCATCCTGGGATGCCTTGCATCCTGCAGAGGGAAGGTACATAACTAATTTCCTAACTGCTCAGTTTACTTTGCATACCTTGTGGGCAAAAGTTGGCAAGAAAGAACTGTAAGCTGTTTGCTTTGAAATTATCACCCCATTTACAAGATTCAAGAGCAAAGTCTTCTAAAATGAGGTAAGAGGGAAAAGGAAGTGACTATGTGCATGGTTAACACTACAGAGCATGCTACCAGTGCACGGGAGGTCATTAGCCGAGAAAGAAAAACAACAGGTACCCAAAAAGCTCTCCACAAAGTGCATATGGACACAATATTTAGAGCACCTACAGGGAACAAAGGCACTAGCCAGTTCTATGCAAAATGTCTGTATTCAGTTTTAAAAGCCCCCTCCTATTTTCCCCCGTGGAAGTGAAGCTACACAGGGGCATGGCTGCTATTGAAAGCACAGCTCAACACTCAACGTTTTTGCAAAAGCCTCCCTGACTGATAGGGCCACCCAGGAGGGGATGGGTAGGAAAGGAACAGAGCTACAGACACAGGCAAGCCTTGATAACACAAAGAATTTGGCAACAAAATTCGTTTAAACTGGTCTTGAATCCTTTTTTTAGTTGGCCTTCAATGCAACATTGTAAAACAACATGCATTTGCACACCATGCTGTGAAACACATCAGGGATGCACTGAAACTTTTAAATACTTCTTTTCAACGCCATATAACAACTACATACAATATATTGCAATACCAGATCAGGTCTCTTGTCCAGTTCACAGCACAGCTCCACAAAACCGTTATGGTAGCACAACCAACCAGCTACTGGCCAGTGATGGCAGGAACTACTTACAACAGAACTACCACCAAAGATTTCTTATCATTGAATGATGGTCTATGTGCACTGCTAACCCACTTGGAACAGAAACACTACATCCTGTGCCAAGTCATCTCATGGGTACAGAGAGCCTGATGTGAAAGTGCTTTGTAGAAGGCTTTGCTCAAGCCAAGAAATCTGGGGATGCAGGTCTGCTTTTGCATAGAGGTTTTTGGGGAGAGGACATAAGATAGCCAATAGAATTAGCAGGTCCCCATCCTTCCTCATCAAGAAGGAATGCTGCAGCATCCACTTGCCCAACTTATATATTACAAAAATACCACTACATTGTACTTTTCATGTACAGATTCCCCAAAATGACCCCAAAAGCAGCAGCACAAAAATAAATAAATAAATAAACCCATAGTGAAATTAAATAACTTGCTAAAGGCAGAAGCAAAACCAGAATACTCAAGTTCCTGGTGAAGAAACCTACAGGACCCCACTGATACAATGGATCAGATAGATGATGCTCTGGACACCAAATCTACACATAAGGCAACCAGACGTCTGGTATTCCAGTAGATATGCCTGTTTTGTGTGACCAGTGTCACTGAACTACTAGCACAGTGTAGGAGCATCTCAGTTTGGGACAGAGACACTGCAGCAAACAACCCAGCCATACCAAGCTACTGTACATGAAAGGTGTGAGGAAAATAGAAAAATCTGTGAGAGGGAGGGGAAGGAAGCAAGTACATAGCCATTTCTGGCCACGAATCCACCACATTCTTCTCCTCCCAATAAGCCAAATAACGCACAGGTACTCCTCAGTGCTACCTCATTCAAGAGCTCCTAACTTTCAAGGCTGCTAACCCCTCTTCTGATATCAGAATTCCTGTTCAAGTAGAATTCAAGTGGATTAATTATGCCACAGACAACAGAAAACACAGTCTGCCTCTTCAAATTATCAGGAGGAGAAAATACCATGAAGAGTTCAGTCTCAAGGATGCTGTTTACATTTACTCACTTATTACACAGGCTTTGGGATCAAAATGAAAAGATAATAACTAATTGCTACAACTGGGAAAAGTAAATTGGAAAGTCCTTACAAGTACACCTGTACACAATAATTTGAACAGCAGCAGTATAAGCAACACAGATTGCAAAAGTGCAATTAGAGAAGTGGAAAGTGTTACTCTGAGCAATTGAGATACTATGTTTTGATAACTAAGTTACCTTGGAGATGATTCACATGCACAAGTTGATTAATGTCATTTTGCACTACAGATCCAGGAGGCACAAAAATATGCATAAAAATCACTATTAAATAAGACTGTATCCAGGACAATTATACAGTAAATACATTTCTATGCCACAAAATTTGAGCCTGTACTATTTCAACCTAAGCCCAAAGCACATAAACCCCACACAGCTACCTCCTGTCTCAATGCACTAAGCCAACTGCACAGCAGTGCTCTACAAGAGGACCTCCTCCTTCTCCAGCAAGCAGCATACTGCTTTGGAGGAAGAAAAGGAGGTTAAAAAAAAACCCTCAGTCCAAACAAGTTCTTAGCCCACCTGAGCAGCGCGACCACCACTAGTGAAAGGGACTTCTTGGGGCTCGGGCTTCTGTGCAAATAGCTTCCAGGATGAAGTGCCTTTTGATGTGTACTTGTTCCTGCTGGAAGAGACACAGAAAAAGATGCTTCAGAGAAGACATAAGATAAAGGTCTGGGCAACATGTACTATCAAAGAGAAATAGCTTGCTCAGTGGGTTTATTGGTATCCTAAGCAAGGGATCATTTCAGAGCTTGTATCTCAAGACATTATAGAAAATTTCTCATTTTCATCTGTATCAATGCAAAAGGGGGAAGAGTAAGTAAAGTGAAACCTATCGATTTTGCACTGAATACAGCAACTGAAGACTTAGAGATGTGTTATAACAGTCAAACAACATCAAATCAACAGGATTTTAAAACCAGAATATCAAAATATGTAGGCCGAATATATTAAAAATCAGTTAATGGAAAGATCTCAAAAAAGGTGTCATTACTGAGTAACATCACCATGCAACTGTGGTGCTCCTTTTGCAGTTCACAATAACTAGAATTATGCTGTATGCTATCAAAGTGTTTTATTAGCTACCTGGAAATAAGCATGTCCTTGTTATGGTAGCATTAATGGATTACATGATTTAGTAGCATGATAAATAAAAATAGAAAGAAAATCACACAAATTTAGCAGAATTACTTGTCACACTGGGCTCATTCCAACCAGTCATAAGATATCTAAATATAGATATAAATATCCAGCTACAAGGAATGCAGTTAAGGTTCACAAATCGGATGACCATGACCTTAAGAAGCAAAGAAACCAAAAGGCATATGGAGGTCATCATAGCCTCGCATGTCATTCAAGCATCACATTCAAAGCTTCTGCTGTCATTAAAAGGGCTAATGTGGTCCATGGAGGCAAAGATAAAAGAGTGATTGGAAATACTGAATGGGGGAGGATAGGGTATGTAATAGCAGGGACACTGAAATACTGCAACCAGCCCCATGGCTGATGCTCAAAAAAACATGTTGAAAATCAGAGAACATGCAGAGAAGAGAGATAATAGCAATTAGCATCTAGAGGAGAAAAAAAGCATTAGGTATAATCAGATTTAAAGATTCAGTCCTTCTGATAAGCCACTGAGACAACTGACAGCTTACTTCATCATCTTTAAGGAAAAAAGATCATCGGCAATAAAAACCACTTTAATACAGCCACAAGACGACTTAAAAGGGACCAACTGATGTAAATCAAAAGCATAAAGGCTTCTGTTAGAAACGAGATATAAAACTGAAAAGGAAGAAATGAACAGGAACAACATTCTTAAAGATAGATTCTCTTTTCTCTCAGTTTTGTCAGGATAAGAGATGCTTTAGCACAAAGATTTCTTCAACCCATGAGCAATAGCCTAGAGAGATGGTCAAACAGCTGCAGGACTTGATGGCAAACAAAACAAAATCAAACCAAACAAACCAAACCAACCCAAAAGGGTATTGCCCTGAATTTTCACTAATGCTGCTGAACACTGTATCAAATGCACAATGGACTGTGAAATGCTTGCAGATCTTTACCCAGCTAAATGTCAAAGAGGCCACCTGTTAATAAACATAAACATCATCTCTGGAATTTTACCCAATGTACTAATAAGTAAACTCCCAGCACCATTTAGTACTATGGGATTGCCACTGCAAGTTAAGTCTCTTGGGTTTTCATCTCAACAGCTTGGGTGAGCAGAAGGTGACAACACCTGGAGCACATGGCAGATACATATTCACAGTTACAAAGCCAGCTTTGTGGTTGTAAAGTTATTGACTCTTGAAAAGTGTCTTCAAAGTACTCACAAAGACACCTTCTGCCTGAGTAAAAGCTTTTCAGACAAACACACCTCCATTTAGCATGTGTGGGAGGAAAAAGAAATATCCCAAAAGTCACTCATTTCAATTGCTTCTTTAGGTTTGCAGCTAATCACCTGTAAGGATGATGTATATCCATCACAATCCTACCAGTGTTTACATGGGCTGTTAGTCAGCTCATGAGGGAAAAAGGTCAAATTGCTGCTGATGTGAATCAAAACTGCACAAAAAAAAACACAACAACTTTTTAAAGCTTTTTAACTACTTAATAATCCCACAAGACTGGAAATAGAAGAGGTTAAACTATTGCCTTTATTGCCTTACAATTCAACAGGCCTGACATTAAGTTTCTGCCAATTTGTCTCATACTGATTAAATGAACATAGCACACGAGTTCAACACATGCTGTGGCAACATATTAAGGAAGGGCAAATGAAGGGTCTTCTAATGTATTTAAGAAAGAAGCTGCACATTTTGGACTTCCAATTGCAATGAGCATAACCAGATCCACTAAACTGAAAGGACTAAATATTACAAGCTGAAGGAAACCATAGCCTACTACTGTTAAACATTCCAAGCACCATGTATCTTCAGGAGAGAAACTTCTATTTGCTGTATCTGTCTAGGCATGTCCAAGCAAAAGATTATTAAATTGTCCTTCTCCTTCAGGACAGGAGATCTCACCTTGTATTTCGTTTGCACCCCTTTTACCGAATCAACATGTTTTATCTTTCCTGCCCACGGGTGAATACATTTAACTAGTTACTATTTTCCCACTGAGCAAACACCAGTTAAAGAACTTCATACATTTTAAATAGTGATGCAACTCGCAATGCAAGAACTAGATCTCCTCAATATACAGCTCTTGCATACATCTGTCAGAACAGATATGATGTCTTCTTGAACGATCTAGAAGACAGACAAAATCATAAGGAAAAAGAAGTGGAGAGGAGTTCACTTCTGAAATTACTATGTATATAAACCACAGCCATTTAGTATAGATAGGTTAAACTGCAAATGTGAAAAGTCTTGATTTCTGCATCACTTCTCCAAGAGACTGAGCTATGATCTAATGACTCTAATGATCACTCTAGACTTAGCAAGATTAGTGTCAGGTTTATGAGAGCTTCCTTCAATCCACATCATCACATACACCTAAACCAGCTTAACTAGAAATATGTTAGCCAGATCTACTCAGCAACAAGCATGGAGGTACCTTCTCCCAAAAAGGTAAATTCTGTGAAATGTAGTTCAAGTGCTAAAAATCCCACGGATTTTTATTTAAAGTCATGTTGATCACTGGCAGTTCCTATGTATTTAACTTGGCAGAGTGCTTCCAACAGGTCTACCTGTGCAGGTCCAGCACAGGGAAAAGGGAAGGACAGCAAAACTTCCTTTGGGGCAAAGCATCTCCATAGCTTCCTGGTTTGTTGTAGGGCTGAGAAAGCTTTAAACAACTAATAGCAAGAGAGATGACATATCATCAACATAAAGAAAATTGTGACTGTCAAGTAATACAAGACCTATTCACTGCAAATTACCAAAGTCATAGATTTGTAGAATGATTTGGGTTGGAAGGGACCTTAAAGATCATTCAGTTCTAAACCCCCTGCCATGGGCAGGGCCACCTTCCACTAGACCAGGTTGCTAAAAGCCCCATCCAGCCTGGCCTTGAACACTTCTAGGGATGAGGCATCCACAACTCTGGGCAACCTGTTTCAGTGTCTCACCATCCCCATGGTAAAGAATTTATTCCTAATATCTGAACTACCTCCTTTCAGTTTAAACCCATTTAAGCCCTTGCCCTATCCCTACCTCTCAAGCATGTCAAGGTCTCTCTGGATGACATCCCTTCCCTCCAGCTTGTCAACCACACCACACAGCTTGGTGTCATCAGCAAACTTGCTGGGGATGCACTCAATCCCACTGTCCAGGTCATCAACAAAAATGTTAAACAGCACCGGTCCCAATACCAACCCCTGAGGAACACCACTCATCACTGGTTTCCACTTGGACATCACTCTGTTGACCACAAATCTTTGTGTATAAACATCCAGCCAATTTTTATCCACTAAGTGGTCCATCCATCAAATCCATTCCTCTCCAATTTAGAGACAAGGATGCCATGTGGGACAGTGTCAAATGCTCTGCACAGTCCAGGTAGATGACATCAGTTGTTCTTAACTTGTCCACCAACACTGTAACCCTGTCATAGAAGGTCGCCAAATTTGTCGGGCATGACAAAATGGCTTAATGAAGCTTTGTTGGTTGTCACCACTCACCTCCTTACTTTTCATGTACCTTAGCATAGTTTCCAGGAGCAGCTACTCCATGATCTTGCCAGGCACAGAGTTGATACTGACCGATTCCCACTTTAACCTGGGGCCTTAAATTAATGATGCTAGTCAACAAGAAAAGCAAGTAGAACACTAGAAATAAAGTTTTAACTAGGTAACTAACTTTTTGAAGATGACACACTTCAATTGAATAAATCAAAACTACTGATTTCACTGGTTTCCTGGATGGCAAAGCTGTTTGCCTGAGAGCAGGTGGTGGAAGAAGACATGTTGAAAACGAACACAAGAAAGACAGAAACTTGTAAGCCAACCACAAAGATGGAGCACGGTCAGAAGTGCCTCAGAAGGTGCCAGGTGGACTCTGTGCACCAATGAGTGCTGAGGTGCCTGGGGAGCTCAGTACAGAGCTAATCATCAACCCACCCCGGCACCAGCTCCCAGAAGACAAATTCAAAAGTGAAAGTGAGTGTCCCAATGAGCATGTGGCTGGTGACCTCAATTCTGCTGGCACATTCCTGGGACAAACTCTGCCCCACGTTATGGCTGAGCAACTGAGCAGGGACTGGTCATCAGGCTGGCTGTGAGATTTTTTCATAATGGTTACTAATGCTGTTAAGCACTTTTTGATGTAATGTCTACAGGTGTGTCTTCCGTCAGCCATCTGAGACGGAAACCTAGAGGGATCCAAAAGCTGTGTATTTTCTTAACAGCAGAGACAGAAACTGAAATTACTATCTGCCTAAAGAAACTAAGACCAAACTCCACAAGGTCCCCTGAACAGTTCGTCAGCCTCCCTGCTGCTCCAGGGCTTGTGCAAGCATGGGCCCTCTTCCTCCCCCATCCATCCTCTGGAGCCTTCAGGAGCAGACTCCATGCTTTTTTCAGTCAGATCTGAGCAGCTTTGCAGACAAAAAACTTTTTGTACCACGGAGGCACTGATGGTTAGATAAAACGGCTATCTTCAACTCCTTGTTTCCATTTTGTCTACATGTGCTGGAGCAGGCCCAGGAGAGGACAACAAAGCTGGTGAAGGGTCTGGAACACAAGTCTGATGAGGAATGGCTGAGGAACCTGAGGTTGTTTAGTCTGGAGAAAAGAAGGCTCAAGGGGGACCTTATCACTCTCTGCAGCTACCTGAAAGTAGTCTCTTCTCCCAAGTAATGAGAAATAGGACAAGAAGTAACGGCCTCGAGCTGTGCCAAGGGAGGTTTAGACTGAATATTAGGAATAATTTCTTCACAGAGAGGGTGATCAAGCATTGGAACAGGCTGCCCAGGAACGCGGTGGAATCACCATCCCTGGAAGTGTCCCCAGATACTGGGGTTCTTTTTGTAAAACAGATACCTCCTAAAAGACTTACTTGGACTGTGTTGCTTTGTGTCTTTTTTAACATGGATTAACAGACCAGTGTCAAGTCCGAGCCAGCTTCATACTTAAATAAAACTCTTAAAAGTAATACTCCACAAATTCTACTTATCCGTGGCTTTATTATAGCTAATAACAGCCTTTTTTTTTTACTTATTCTAATAATAGCCATTTAAATAGAACACCCCACACTTCACAACAGCTACTGAGCTGAACTAAAAGATAAAGGTGAACAAGTAGGAGGAACACCACATTGGGGTTGTTTGTTTACTTAATTCCATCTTAATTATTTAGACTCACATCTCACTAACAGCTGTGCAGGTGCTAACTTTACTTCAAGAAGGACCTATGGTTTTTGTTTGCATAAATCAAGTACGTTTAATCAAGTGCACATTAGCTCATCAACACATTGGGTCTGATGAGGAATTGCATAAGTGACAATGCCAAGCTATTTTGGTGAATATTCATTATATCTCTGCAGAACAGTCTGACTGGAGGAGAGTGAGAACAAAATGACAGCAAAAGAACGGTAGCAATTACTTTACTAGCGGTTAATGTTGCCATTAACTGCTTGCTGGCAAGAGCTTAAAGTTGCAAACCCCAATTTAAGGTTGTTACCTTAATTTTACAATTACAATTCAATATTCAAAATGTGACACCAGTGTAATAAATATCTTCATTCAGTGCTTCATACAATAAATAATTTAAAAGTTCCAAATTACAGCAGTTACAGAGATACAGATGCTTAGCATTACATCTTCATAAAAATAAATACATGTGCAAACCATTTTCTCAAAACCAAGACAGAATCCAAACCCATTAGCAAAAAGTCACTGGAATTTTTTTGTTCTTAACAGGCATTCACTAAGAGATCTTTCAAAATGTAACTTGTTCTTAGGGAGCTTCTGCATGTAAGGCAAAGAGCTCCCAGTTTTGTAAAGCTATATAACGCCTTTATCCCACTTAAATTGAGGCAGAAGAGGGCTGCGCCCTTAGTGAAGATGTCTTTTATAATAGGCTGGATTGACAAAGTGAGATTTGGCTAAAAGAAAAATCCCTCCGTTCACTTGCTAGTTCCCAGAATGGATGCAGGAGGAGAGGAAGAGGAGGGCTTTTTGGGTGCACCATCTGTTATGTCCTTCTGAAACCCAGAACCCCACATGCTGTGACTGACCACAGCCTCTTCTTCTGCAGAGCTGCTGCCCTGACACCACTGCCCAAGACACAGCATGAGGTAGTTCTCCAGTCACATTTGCCATTTCAGAAGAACATAGGTGCCTACAGGCTCTGGTCCCCAAGTGCAGCTCCACTGAGCTGACCCCAGCTGTTTGCCTCATCCCTCTGCCAATACAGAGATAAGCAGGAGGCTCATGCTGCTGGACTTCACAGAATTACACATTAACATGAACAGCCATAAAACGCAGTTTACATTCAGATGCCAAGCTGTAAAGTCTGGCAGATTCAAAGTCCAATAGGAAACGAGGCTGAATGGCAGAGTAACCTCTGGCAAAGGGACAGGATGAACAGCTGGATGCCTCAGACCCTGGAGCATAAGTCAGAGTCAGAGGCACGTTTGTTGTGTCGTCCTTCCCGTGTCATCGACAATACGGAAGCATCAAGAAAGTCTGATTATCAACACTGTCACAGACTATCACCAGCATCCTAAGCTTCAGGTGTTTGGGGCATTCACTTTACTACAAAATGCAGCATCCCATTTTTGACGCTGGCTTCTTACAGTTATGTCAGATCATACAGAAAGCTTTTGGTGGTGGAAGCCACTACTTAAGCTCCTTTCCCAAACATCATCACCACTTACTTTGTGCACTGGTTTAAGTAATATGTTCAAAAAAGATGATTTTCTACTTCATGTGCAATCAAACTAGATTCCCACCAGGGCTTCAGACACACAAGTATTCAAGGCAAGGAGAACAAGCCTCACCAGGCTTGTAACCAGACTTCCTCCCTTTTGTTTTGGCTGGAAGCATGCTCTGCTCTGTTTTTGCAGGCAGCAGCCCCTGTACTCAAAACTGCACCGGATTTGTCTTGCAGCCCAAGAGGCAGGCTGGGGAGTAAGCATGTGTAGAACCTCACTCCCTACCTTGCAAGGAATGGCTCACCCAGCCTACAGCATGGTACACAACCCTGCTCCTTCAAGGCCAGTTACATATTTCAAGCTCTGGAAAGAGAAAAAGAGATTTTCAGCCCAGCTTTGGGGCTGATGCCTTCAGAACTGTGAAGCAAGCTGAAGCCAATCCTAGGTACATACCAGCAATCTATTGCTTACCAACCTTTGCTTCCTTCTAGATTCCATTGTAATGAGAACATAAACAGTAAAATAAGCATGTATCTCCCACGAAAGTATTACCTATTCAGAGTTCCCTCTGGTGTTCAATAAGCTAACCATCACATACAAGGTAACAGCGTTAGTTACAAAAGCATCAAGGTCCCTCACAAGCAAGTTATCTTTCAATGAGGAGCTCAGTGATAGGGACGGGACCGTAGGGCTGGAATTCACAGACAACAAAGGCAATGCTATTTTCCATGAGATTTGATAAACTTACACTTCCGTCTTTGTGTATTCTCCCTAGTGTCTGATTAGCCCAGAAAGGACCCATCGATATCAATCCCTTCTCTCTCGGGGTATCACCGAGACTGGCGCAGTCTCGGAGACGGCAAACTCACAAGTCACAGGTACAGCCCAGTTAGACAAGGAAACCAGAGGTGTTCTGTAGCTCCCGAATAACTATGCCTTGAGTCACAAGCCTCTCCAGCCTCGCACTTTCATTCGCCTGCACGCAACACGCGCAAAGCACGGCATAGCTAATTAACAGTTTGGAAAGAAAGTTTAAACCTGCCTCCTCCAAGAGACAAAACGCGCTTCCAGGAAAGCCCGAAGGAGGTTCCGAGCCGGCGGTATGCGGGCGGAGCGCGGCACCAGAGCTGCTGACCCCGGCCGCCCGCCCGCCGGGATTGCGAAACTCCCGGGAAGAGCGATCGACCCCCGCCGAGCGGGGCCGCGCTCCGGCTGCGGGGAACGGAGGCGAGTCCGGACTCTCCGTCGGGAACGGGCTCTCCCGGGCGGGAGGAGCCGCCGCCTAGAACCGGTCCCGGCCCCGCGCGGCGGCTTGGGGAAGGCGCTGCGGGTCCGGAGCCGCCGCTCGGGAGCCCCTTAACCAGAACCATCTGCGGCCGGGCAGCGCAGCGGAAGCCCCCCCTCTCCCCGCCCGGCCCCACCGCGCTGCCCGCAGCCACCCGACCCCGTGGCCCGCAGCCGAGGCAGGGGAAGTTGCTCTGCCCGCGATTCAGAGAGGGAAACACGGGGGAGACCCCGCCGCGAAATCCGCCCCCCAGCCGCATCCCGAGGAGCGCCGCGCAGGGCTGGGGCTGCGTTACCTTCAACAGGTGCAGGCGCCTGCGGGAGGCAGCCCCGCAGGCACGGACCGTCCGAGTTGGCGGAGCGGGAGCGGCGGCCGCCCAGAGCCCGGGGTGGGCGGCTTGGGGCTGGGCAGAGGCACTACGGCAGCCCCCGGCGGCCGCCCATGCTCCCGGCGGGCCCCGCCGCCGCCACAGCAGCTGGAGAGTCAGAGCGAAGGCGGCTGCGGCTACGGCCACCTCCGAGAGGAAGGAGGAGAGCGGCGGGGAGCGAGGGAGGGGAAAGCACACAGAGAGAGGAGAGGAGAGAGAAACCACCCCGAGAGAAATTAATCATCACATGACGGTCGCGATCCGCCGCCGCCCCCCGACAGCGGAGCCTACGCTGGGGAGCCGGGGAAAAGCTGCGAGGAGGGGACACACCTGTAGGCGCAGCACATATCCGCTGTGAGCACAATGAGAGACAGGAAACTGAAAAAAACAGCCCAGGGAAGGAGAGAGGCTCCCGTTCGTCCCTCCTTCTCTCCTTCCCTCCCTCCCTCTCCGTCCTCCTCCTCCTCCTCCTCTCTCCACCCCCTGCCCCCGGTCAGGATCCGCTTGCAGCGCTGTCTCATGCAGCGAGATCCAGGCAGAGGGCCGGGAGGAGGCAGGAGCCGCACTTTCTCTCCCTTCTCCTTTCCTTCTCTCCGCTTTGTTTTGCCCGGCAACCAGGCAGAGCCGGCGCGGCGGAGCGGAGCCACCCGCGGGCTGAGGGTTCGCGGGGAGCTCCTGGACGCGCTGGGAGCCGGGGCCGGGTCTGGGTCTGGTCGGGGCGGCTGCTGCAGCTCCAGCGCAGCGCCCGCTGGTGCTCCACCGCAGGGAGGGAGCGCAGACCCGTGGGTCCCCGGGGTGCGGAGAGGCGGCGACGGGACTGCACTGCCCTGCACTGGCGGCGCGGCGCTACCCGGCGCCGCGGGCAGCATCTGCCAGCCTCAGCCCCTGCAGTTCCGTAGCCAGAGCGCCTTTGGGATACCCGTCGTATTCCAGTGGTGTCCTGGGACACTCCTTGGTGTGGAGGGAACAGCGAAATTTCCACTCCGCATCCCCTGAGCTGAGACTCCTGGGCTCCCAGAGGTTGCCTCGCTTCTCGCACACCCTGCCCTGTCGTTGTGCGACCCGAAATATGTCACTGGCAACATTTTTAGCAAACTCGAACACTCAGGGGTTTATCCCTCTCAGGTAAACTCTCCACCATCATAATTTCAGAAGATCTTTATTTCCTTTTCCTGTGTGCAAATTACTCCCATCTTTGTCCAGGACAACAGGAGATAATGCACAGCCCACTTCCTGCTGGCGTGGACACGCAACATTGCCTTTCTTTAGCATTTGATCTTCCCATTCAGATGTCAAGTTTGTCTCAACTGTAAATAATGTAGAGATAATTATTAAAAAGAGGGATGTCTTAGAAGAATGGCTCAGGTAAACTTTGGGTAAGTTGTTGAGACTTTGTAAGTGGCTTCCCATCAGTCAAATATGGACCAGCAATGTTGCAGGGAGTAATTAGCTGCTGTTGGCACTTGGAGCGCAGCTCCATTAAATGCTGTGTGTATTGAGCTTCCCACAGAAACAACAGGAGAGAGCTGGTCCGAAAGCCACGCTTCTCAAACGGAATTCTGGAAGTTGTGGAAAAATTGCCCCTGCATCTCAGAACGGCAATAATGTCAAATACATAAAAATCAGCTCCAAAGCCTGGGCAAGAGTAAGAAATTAAAGACTTGGAGATGTTAAAACTGTCTTTCAGACCTTGGCTGCGCCAAGTGCCTCCGCACTCGTAGCTGTGGGTTGGGACTGCTCAAACAGAACATGGTGGTTTGTGGGGTTTTCCCTTTGGGGTTGTGCTCAGGAGGCAGGCTGTGCTGACTGGGGCTCACAGTCTGGCCCAGCTCTTGTACTAACCTTCACCAGAAGGTCGTTGTTCTTGTTTGTTTGCTTCCTTCCTGCTCTTCACCTGACTGGGCTGAGTCACGCTAGGATGAGAAAGAACGTCATAACTGGAGCGTTTCAGGAGGTCTGGATCCCGCTCTGCACCCCTTCACTTGCTGGAAGAGTGAAGGTGAAACTGAAGAGGAGGGAGATAGAAATCTCCTAGGAAAAATTGGGGTAGGCATCCTGTAAGCCCTGAGAGAGATCCAGGATGGAGAGCCTCACAGGTTGCTAATGGGCTTGGTAAGACCTCGCTTTCCAGGCTGCTTTTCAATGTCTGGGCTTATGGCCAGGTTGTGCCCAAGCTTCTGGCAGAATGCCCTGGAATTACCAGCCAGGCAGCTCTCCCTCTGCCCTGGCCTGTGAATCCCTGCCTCCCAGCACGCTCTGCTCCAAGTGCTTTTGCTGGGGACTCTTACTTGCCCCCAGCCCTGCCTGCTCCAAACCTAGTGATCTGCTCAGCCTACTGAGGGGGGAAGCCCCAGGTGTGAGCCCTCCCCTGCCCCATCCAGTGGCCACTGGCCAGGGCTCTATTTGCCATATTCATGCTGTCTCATGGTGTCTGTCCCCGGGCTAAATCTAAGCCTTAGCCGAGTCCTGGCACACCACACAGCTCCCTCTGGCTGGAACAGTTTCCTCCAGCTCCTCAAGTCCTGTTGCTCTGGCCCCATAGCAGCTCTTTTTTTTTTCCTGAGAAACTTGCCCACGGACACACACAGAGCCAGAGCAATGGTGACAGTTTATTTAATTCAAAAGAGGAGCTGGTGAACTGAACCTGTGCTGAATCCTCCTCCAGTCTGTAATGATTACCTGCTGTGCATTTGACCTTGCCGAGTGTGACAGGGATTATGAAGCTGAACTAGAGCTCGAGGTGGCCACGCAGCATCCCATCCCAGGACAGCTGTCTTCTCTGCTAAGCCTCCATAAGGTGTTCTGCCAGGCACATGTGGATGTGCTAAAGCAGCAGCAGGGCATATCAGCCTGTGCTTCTGCCAGATGGGGCTCACATGGTTGCCACAGCACTATTGCTACTGAATTCCGTGCTGAATTCAGCACTTGGCCCGCTTGCAGAGGTGCAAAGTGTTCCTAAGATGGTTTTCTGCCTCCCACCCACCCTGCCTTATATTGCAGCCAGCAAATAGTCCTTCTCCCCCATGGAGAAGTATGTGATACAGGGAGACACCTTTCCAAAGAATACAGATCAAAATACAGTTCCACGTCAAAACCTGCTATTTGCAACGCAAGGATCATTCCCCTCCCTTATCATCACCCACCAAAAAAGATAAAAAAGAGGAAATAAAATCAAATGCTAAATGAAAAAAATCTTAGAAAAGAGCAACAAGTAAAGGACTGAATGATTAACAACTTCCCAGGCTCCCGGGAATCTGCACTACTGGCATGTGCTTACACATGCCCAGTGTAAGGAGAAAGCTTTGCTCTGTCCATCTCCTGTGTAAGGACACAGATAATGGGGCTGCATGTGAATAGGCGTCTGGTCCAGATTTCAATTTCCTATTTATTTCCTCCCTCTGCACTCCCTCTTTCTCTCCTCACCTTGTTATTGCCCATATGTCGTTATGTGCATCCTTGTATTTTATTCTCTGCCCATTATTATCTTTGACACTGGTGCGATGCTGGTGCCTCTCTCCTGCTTACTTCCCAGTGCTGTCAATTCTCAATTCTATCTATCTAAGGCACCAATACACAGTATCCTTCCTACCACAGAGACCTTCAAGGCCTGTAAAAAAGAGCCAAATTTCCAGCTGTCATTATTAAAAACACCTCATTCCATGAGGAACAGAACTAATGAAGCCGGATTTCCTGTGGCTTTGACTCTGACTCACTCGTTGCTATAACCTCATCTCCCATTTCTCTTTCATGTCCGATGTGACACCTCTTCTCTGTGGCGAGGGGCGGCAGCCGCTGCTGCAGATCCACAGCGGTGTGCATGCTGCCTGCACTGCCCGGGTGACTGGCTGCTGCCAAGCACAGCCCTCAACAGCCCAGCTCCTCCTGCATCTCTCTCTGTTGGAAAACTAATTTGAGTCTCTAGTCACTGATGCTCACAAAACCCCTGGGAACTTAATTATGTTTGAGGCTTCTACCTCTTTTATTCATTTGTTTGCAACTAGCCAATGTGTTCTGACATTTTTATGAGGGGTTGATGGGCAGATAAACAGCCAGTTGATTGATTATCAGCCTTTAGGAAGGAAGGTTGTTGCCTTGTGGTCATGGAGATAACCTGAGAGCAGCCCAAACCACTGAAAAAGAACCTCAGATCCCTTAAAATCATTAAAATTGCACTTTCTGCGTGCAGAAAATTTTGATTGTCTGTGTGCTTAAATGCCTGAGCAACCTCCTTATATCCTGCCTGAGGATGTCCCCATCTCAGCTCTCTTCTGAAGGATGGGGAGGGGGAAGAAAGGGAAAAAGATTCTTCCTCACATAAGCAGCAATGTGTCTGCTGTACTAGACAACAGCTGTAGTTGAGATTCGGTCTGCCCTAGCACCACTGCTGCTGCCTACTTTGTAAGAAATGTGTATCAGTAACAGGAGTGCAAGGAGCACAAGGAGGACACTACGTGAATGGCTTTAGTCTCTTGGTTAAGGCATAAACAAGGGCTCTGCAGACTTTTTCACCCTCCATCTGATGCCTTTGGTTCTGATAGGACTCTGCGTCATCTTCCACTGGGGACTGAAATGACCTGGGTATACATATTTATATTTTTACAGTCCATAAATCACCCTGGGATCTACTTTTTTTCTGGGCGAAAAGTGCCAGATAAATCTAAGGTGTTATTATTAGATTTGTGAAATGTCACTGTGCACATCCTGACTTTCATGCCCTTTGCACCAAACTCACATGGCAGATCAGTTTGTATATATCTGGGGGGTGGGGTATTTTGGCTGATGGATTTCTCAGTGCCCATTTTCCAGCAATCCAGAAAAAGGTAAAATAATCTAAGGTTAATTGCACAATTCCCTTCATTATTTCCCTTTGATGCTGGAAAATACTTGAGGTTTTGGTATTTTCTGACCCTCAAATGATACATTTGTTTACCCCTGTGCAAAATGTTACCCAGTCAAAACATTGCTTTTGTTTAGTTTAGCAGACGTTTTGCATGCACTTTGCTACAGATATGAATGCTACACCAAGGTAAGAGATAGATAACCAGCACGTTGTGGATGCTATTTCCATGTGGAATCCACAAAAAGCCTTATATGGATGCGTGTGATGTCCGTATGCATGAGTACCACTATATCAAGGCGCAGCCCCCACAGTCAAGACTTGATGCTTTGACATTGCCCTGGTTGTACCCAACTGCATTTCAGCCTGGTTAATTGATCCTCTGGTGATGGAGAGGTTCACACAGGCCATGCTTGTATTTTTTAATGCCACTCTGATTTTTTGGGGTAATTTAATTAAAAATAAAAATAATCAAAATATGATGAGAAATTTCAACAGAAAGTTTCATAGTGTTTCAAAACATAGCTAAAATGAATGTAAAATGTTGATAACATTTGTCCCTGCCCTGTTTCTTCCTCCTTCTTTTTTGTTTAAAGAGACCTTTCACAAACACACACACACCTGTATGTATGCAGATCAGACAAACCAGCATTTCCAACTGTAATTAAGGCAGCTGCCTAGCTAAGTTCCAAATACACTGCTCTATCACCAAGTAACCATTCATTTTAACCACAGCCAATATGCTTACACTTGATGGTATTTCTTATTCTGCAACCAGCTGGAGAACTGGCTGTTAGAGTTAGTTGACTGCCATGCATGCTGTTATAAATATATCTATATTGTAGAAAAAAATAATCTCATTATCTACTAATATTTGAACTAGTTTCATTACAGAGAGCTTGGCTGTGGGAAGACATTTACAAGTAAGAGCGCATGATTACAGTGTTCTGTTCAGAAGTGGAAAATCAGATTAAACTATTTTATGCTGGAAATAACAAATGTTTTTACATCAGTAACCTCAGATAGCATATAATAAATAATTTCTGAACATATAATACAGAAATTTTGTGTTTATACTATTTAAGTATATCTGGACTATTGTAGTTAAACATAACAGCTAAAATAGTAGGAGTCTAATATAGCACAACAGGGTTAGAGACGCATTTATCATTTTTAAAGACAGACCAACCAGAATTCATCAATGACACATCAGTTAAGATAGAAAAATAAAGTATTGACTACTAACATAAAGCCTGTATTTTACCTTTTTATTCACAGGAAGATTTCCAAGATAATATTTTAAATGACTGGCTGAGCATCCCTCACATGATGGCAACTAATCAATAAATCATGTGTCATTGTTGTGGCTCAGCATGTCAAATAGCTGCATTTTAGTATCCATATTTACAGGTTTTCAGCAATTTTTGGTTGTACATTTCTAGCTCGTTAGCCCTGATTTTAAAAGTGGTTATTTTCCTGTCAATGAAATTGGTAGAAAAATCATGTCTTATCTGTTTCTGCTACAGGGAGGAGAAGGAATGGGGTAATCAACAGGAAACTCCTGTTACTTAACACTGCTTGCCACCCCATGTGGGTTTATTAAAGGAGCTTTTCCTCATGAGCAATGTGAAAAATAAATACATGGCATCCTGCTAGAAACACTGGACATATTGATGCTCATGGGAGATGGTAAAAGGATGAGTACTTTTGAAAGCAGCTTTTGGCATACATAAATCATGAGGTACGTACTGAGGCCCTGGACATCCAACTCACATGATTTTGGTTAGATAACAGCACAAAGATAGACTAATAGAGTTTCAATTACCCTGCCCGTCTCTGTCACTTTTTCCTACCAGAACTCCAGCAAAATCTCAATCTGACATATTGAAAACTGCCCTGCATGAACAGGTGAAATATCTGGTCAGCATACATCCAAACCTCTGGTTTAAGAGCAGTGGCATACAGCTGAACAAGCATTAACCTTTATTATGCTCTCTCATTGCCATTAATCACATTTGCAGTGCCTTTGCCACTGTGTCAGAGTACCTAAAGAAATGCTCTTGATGAAGGCTGTGGGTTCACTTGGACCAAGGCCAGAATAAAGCGGTGTTTGTCCTCAGAGAGATGCTATAAAGGACTGGCTAAAGTGCAGTCGCTGTCTTTTGTCCGCAGTAAACAGACCTTATTCATCAGGATATTGCAAAATCTCAATGTCATCTATGCATTAGTCTCAAAAATGCCTTTTTTAGGGTTTTTTTAATGTTTTAGTTTATAAGAAGATTAAGTTATTTTCTTCTGGACAATGACTCAGGATGTAATAACCCCTGTGTTTATCACAGGCATATCAGATAACTAGAAGTCATGCAATCTGAAGTGAATTGTAAGGGTCTGTGTAAGTTTCTGCAAGTACAAAATGCAGATGCTCAGTTTTATGATGTCTCTGGCTTATGTTTACATATATATATATATATATATATATGTATATGCATTGAAACTGTGCTTGTATTCCTTCCCTGGCTGCAGTGTAACAAAACCTGGGTCTTCACTATAGACGATTAATAGCTGAGGCTGCAGCTATATTTCACTCTAATAATTCTTGCAGAGACTGTGCTCCTCTGAGACAAGGCAGGACACAAAACCTGGTATAAAATTAGTGAAAGCTGAACAGAATTCAGTCACATCAAATCAACTACAGAAATGTCATGTGGTGGCTGAGGAAAACCAGGAATTTGATTATCCTTTAGATAGTTCTGTGTGTTTCTTCCTTTCAAGAAAACTTTTACAGCATCAATACAGTTCAGGTTTCTTTTAAAAAGGAGAAAATGTTGCAATACCCAGCCACAGCCACACAAAGGGGCACAGAAGTCCAGTACCAACAGCCCTCTGTGACACGTGCTCTTTCTGTTGGGGTCATATCTGTTCTGCAACCGCATGCACAGAGGTTCACAGACCCAGAGGGCTGGAAAGGACCTCTGAGGCATCTAGTACATACAGAATCCCAGAATCCCAAGGGTTGGAAGAGACCTCGAAAGATCATCTAGTCCAACCCCCCTGCAAGAGCAGGGTAACCTAGAGTACATCACACAGGAACTTGTCCAGGCGGGCCTTGAATATCTCCAACGTAGCAGACTCCACAACCCCCCTGGGCAACCTGTTCCAGTGCTCTGTCACTCTTACAGTAGAGAAGTTCTTCCTGATGTTAACATGGAACCTCCTATGCTCCAGTTTACACCCATTGCCCCTTGTCCTACCACTGGATATCACTGGAAAAAGCCTAGCTCCGTCACCCTGACACCCACCCTTTACATATTTGTAAACACTGATGAGGTCACCCCTCAGTCTCCTCCAAGCTCAAGAGACCCAGCTCCCTCAGCCTCTCCTCATAAGGGAGGTGTTCCACTCCCTTCATCATCTCTGTGACTCTGCGCTGGACTCTTTCAAGCAATTCCCTGTCCTTCTTGAACTGAGGGGCCCAGAACTGGATGCAATATTCCAGATGCGGCCTCACCAAAGCAGAGTAGAGGGGGAGGAGAACCTCTCTTGCCCTACTAACCACATCCTTTCTAATGCACCCTAGGATGCCATTTGCCTTCTTGGCCATAAGGGCACATTGCTGGCTCATGGTCATCCTCCTATCCACCAGGACCCCCAGGTCCCTTTCCCCTTCACTCTTTTCCAGCAGGTCAACCCCCAGCCTGTACTGGTACATGGGGTTGTTCTTCCCCAGATGCAAGACTACACTTGCTCTTGTTGAATTTCATCAAGTTTCTCCCCTGACATGGAGCAATATCATCTACATCTATAGGTAAATTTTGATGTGTCTTCTAAAAATCTCCATTGTTGGAGGTTTGAGCATTCTGTAGGCCATCCCTCTACTACTTAACTGTTATGGTAATCCTTATATCCTGTTTGAATCTTCCTTGCTGCAGATGAAATACTTTGCTCTTTATGCTAACAAGGATGCTGAAAGCAGGTAGGTTGTTCCTGCCCCTTCACAGAAACCCTTTATGGATTTGAAAACCCTGATTTTACCTTCTCTAAGTCTTTATTTCTTTACAGTCCTTCTCCCCCATTCATTCCTACTTCTCATGTAGGCTGAATGTTCTAGGTCTCTGATTATCTGCTGAATGTGTGTAAGTGGACAGTTTCATCCTTGAAATGCGGGTTTTAACATGGTCCTTCAGCTGAGCCCTTACCAGCAGTGAATAGAGTGGAAATCACCTCAGGTGCTCTGCAAGTTGCACTGCTGTTTCATGAAACTTGGAAATCTGTGCTAAAAGGGTGATGGGGAAATGATGCCCTGAAAGGAAAGAGTAGAGCCTTGCAATAAGTGGTTTTGCTTCTTGAAGTATGGCAATGCTTCTAGTGAAGGTAAAACCTACTGTGATTAAATGATCAATGCCAATATTATAGTCCCCTGAAGATGTTATTTAGTCTTGCTGGAATTGTTTGGTTTGCATTTAACCTTTTCTTTTTTTTCCCGTGA
This sequence comes from Melopsittacus undulatus, assembly GCF_012275295.1. Taxonomy (NCBI): domain Eukaryota; kingdom Metazoa; phylum Chordata; class Aves; order Psittaciformes; family Psittaculidae; genus Melopsittacus; species Melopsittacus undulatus. The sequence goes on along the minus strand of NC_047531.1, from coordinate 21,191,881 downwards.
GTGAGGAGGAAGAGTATATAAAACTAATAAAATAGAACTTAAATTAACTAGAAAAATAAGTGTCCAGGAGGATAAATTGCCATTAGAGAAAGTAGCCAAGCACACATGTAGAGGTCTAACCAGACAAAGATATATTCCTTCTACATGATGAAATTAAGCTAGCTCCTGCTTAGTTGCCCAATGCCTAAATTAAAATACCCTGTCAGTGCAACTATCCCAGTGATGTGACTCCTGGGGCAGGCATTGTCTAACAGCTTGAAACCTGAGCAGGGAGATTGAGTCTAAAGTCAAGTTCATCTACAGACATAATAAAGCAGCAACTGGAGCTTATATCTGGTAACTCACATCTTCCAAATCTTCCCTGTAACTGCATTATCACCACCTTTGTTGCCTCTCCCAAGTTGTACTCTCAGCATGGTCCTACATGGAAGCAAGCAAATGAACAATGAGAGTAGCAAATGATGATTAATGTACACCTTGTCCCTTTGTTACACTGCCTTTCCCTTTCCAGCATATCCTTGATAATTAATTTCTTCAAGAGGAGTTTCACACTGTGGCTGAGCTGGTCTAAGATTCTATTCCATGATTGATAGTCCCCATCCCCTTTTGAACATGTAATCCTCCAGCATCTCCTAGTCCAGCTCTTGTACATATCTGATACCACAATGAGCCTCCTTTGGGAGCCAACCACCAGATATCAACAAGAAAAAGTGATATATTCTTCTTCCAGAATGCCTGATGATATTGAGCCCAGAGCTAGCTGACCAGAAGATCAGGATGGTGCCAGCAGCAGCACATAGGTTGGAATGAGCTGAGGGACTGGGACATGGAGGCAGCAAACCACCAGATAACCACTGAATCATCCTCAGCATCCCTTCCTACTGTTGGAGCAGAAAAGAAGTCATGGGAAGCAACCAGCAGATGTTTTCTCTTCTGAAATCAGCTCCTACATTACTCTGAAGTTGCAGCTGTCTGTGCTGGAAGTAGGTGGGAGGCTTGGGAAGGGAATGTTACTAAAAGGCAATGCAGTTTTGATCCTTTGTTGATCATCTATTTTTCAATTTATCTGTAAGATCCCCCCATCTCTGTCCCAGCCAGTCCCAGAGAAGAAGACAATAATGCAGTAGGAACATTCACATATTAAGCTTTCTGCACACCAGTTATGGATCACGTGAGCTGTGTGTGCAAACTCCTGCTGCCAGCCACCTCTCCTGCCTCCATCGCTTGCAGAAGGACGAAAGCAGCAGGACGGTCAGCAGAAGCCAGAAATCAGGCAACATGAGAAATAGCTGGAGAATTGCAACTGACAAGAAGGACACTTGTAAGAGGCAAATTTTAAAGCTTCACTTCAGTTTTCCTTGTTAGGATGCTATTAGACCTCCTACAACAGTGACAAGCCTGATGTCATCTAAGCAATATTATATGGCTGAGAGCTGAATGAAGCTCTATCAGACATTAGAATTTCTCCCTAATGTTTTACTTCTGATACTCAGGAAATTTTGCTCTGCACTTTGACCAGAAGAGAAATCATCATTTGAATAAAGAAAAACAACCAAACATTTGGCAAATACATTATTTTAATTGTAAATGTGGTAACTATTTGGAAATGTTGATATTTTCTGGCAAGTGCAGTGCACAAATGAACGTTATTAGTCACCCAACACATTCGATTTGTGATAGATATACTTGTTAAAATAGGTTTGCCTGGTGTTTGGAACTTTTTTCTTTATTTAATAAATCTCCAAAACTGTAGCAGATGGAGAAGGGAAAAACATTTTTGACCTCAGAATAGAATAGTTTGATGGAATTTCAACAGACAGATGTTAATAGCATCATATTCAAAATGGTTACTGCTGTGGATCACAGCAGTGTATTACAGGCTTATGATAAGTACTCCTATACAGACCATTTAAATCTAGTTTGGTAAGGAAGGGTAGGAAGAAAAATAGCTTCATATACTGCAGCTGCTCCTGAATGCTTTACCAGTTTTTGTGGTTTGACATACATTCTTATTTTTACCATGTTTTCCTAAGGAAATAAGGCTTACACAGTGATGGTTCGGGTTTTTATCTGTTGCCCCACGATAAATTTGGAACCATGACCTAATTTCACGTTTCATGTATATTCAAATCCTGGAAATTTTGGAAAAAAAATAGAGATAGAAGTAGCCAAATCAGTGTCCTCATAAAGGAAAAATGTGATCTCAGTGAGGTTGTTAAGCATCAAGGGATTAAAACAGAGCAGAGATTTAGGTGTGTTTCAGACATGGGTTCAAATGGTTGCTGTGAAAGTTTTAGAGACTGAAAAAGAGCCATAGGATCATCTACAGAGCTTACTGATTTTGATAATATCATTAACCTTCTTTCTGTGTGATATATCCCTATGAGCAGGAAAGTGATTGTTGTGTACATTATCCAAAACGAAAGAGGCATTCTGCTTCATTTTCAGTTGCTTTGGGTATTATCCACAACAGCAAGAGCTCACAACCACAATCTGAATGTCTGAGATATGTGACATGCTGAAAACTTCTGCAGGTTTGGTCTCCTGGGATGGTTGGTAGAGGAGTGGACTCAGGTCTTGATTTCACCAATATTTGCAGCATGTTGTTAACTCTACATATTGATAGCCCAAATGGGAATATTTTTACAGGTTTAAAACAAAGCACATGCTGAAGTGTTGGCAGGGTCAGTTCCCACGGGCCTGGTGTTTCTATCAGCTAGCAGAGCAGGTCTCTTAATTCAGGTGAGGTTGATGTGGGTGCCTTGCAGAAGGTTTAATCCTCACTGACAGCTCATGTTAGCAGCTAAATTTTCACATTGTTTCTTTGTTTTCACATGGTGCTTTACTGGGTTCTGGATACTTTTAAACTGGTGCATGCCTACAATAATATGTGAGATCAATATTCATTGTCTTTCCAAAACATGTGCTGCAGAAGTCTGAGAGAGAAAACTAAATGAAAGGTCTTTTCACGTGTGGAAAATGTATCAATCTGTGCTAACAGCTGATTTCAGCAGCCTCTTCTGTCACACTCCTGTGGCCAGGAAAAGGACGGCTCTTTCTTTCCTCCAAGAAAATTGCCCCCCTAAAGTTTCTCTGAGGCAGGGTGAGGAGAATGAAGAGGAAATTGGAGTTTCTTCTTTTTTCCTCATTCTGTTCCACTCAAAGGTTGTTAGCAGCCAATGAAAGCAGTTGTGCTCCTGTTGGCTGCCTTCTTTGTGTATTAGGCAGAGGGAAATGACAGCCTGCTGTAAAGGAAGGGCCCTTTTCACCAGAAATCATTGAAATTCCCTTATCCTGGCCCTGAACAAGCAAGCAAGGAAACAACAGCAGGAGATAGCATGATGTGTTGGCAATGGAGGGGAACAGCCACGGAACAATTGATGTGAAAGCCTTCAGCTGAAATCAGCATGTGGCCCATGCAGCCGGCCAGCCTGGCTGCCCATAGCTGCAATGAGGTATTTACACCTTGGACAAAGTAAGAGGAGTGCTAAAAAACACATGAGAGAATCATTAGACTGTGTTTATTAACAACATAGTGCTTTATCTTCAAAGTGTTGTGCACAATGAATCAATATATTCAGCAAGAGCAGTAAATGGATAGCATTCATTATCACCCAGTCACTGTCTTGCAAAACAGATTTGAAGTGATGAGAAGAAGATGAACTTGAAGCCTTGGAAGGGAAGGTTTTTAACCTACTGCTTGAACTGATATAACAGCATTTTGAATTACTTTGACTCTCCTTGTCCTTTCAGTCTCTATTTTACCATGCAAGAATTGCCCAAGGGGCTGAGAGGACATTTGAATGTCCTCTTCTATGCCTTTGCTATCTGCCCATTAGGAGCTAGGATGAAATCTGTTAATTTCATAGACATATGTGATTACTCTTGGAGGGTAGTCATCACTTTCAATCATTAGCAGAAGTGATCCTTAATCAATATTTTATGTGAACATCCTCACTGAGTGTGCAGGTGGCCCCTGGATATAGGGGAAGCTGGACTGGAACTGTGCTTGGTTTGAATCTAAACCATGATGCCTTCTCTAGATTTGGAAAGGGTGCATATTTAGTGGCATTTGGATGACTTCCTAACTTCTGGGTTTAATTTAAGCCACTGACAGCAGCAAAGAAATCTATAACCAGTTGTCCAAGGCAGCCAGATTCCAGTTAATTTCTGATTAGCTACAGAAATGATACATAAAGTATCATTCCTACACCCTCTCACACAACACTACATAGGGTCTAGAGCACAAGTCCTGTGAGGAGCAGCTGAGGGAACTGGGGCTGTTTAGCCTGAAGGAGACTCAGGGAAGACCTTATCTCTATAACTACCTGAAAGGAGGTTGTAGCTAAGTGGATGTTGGTCACTTCTCCAACCACTAACATGCAATAGAAGAGAAAATGGCCTCAAGTTCTGCCAGGGGAGGTTCAGAGTGGATGTTACGAAAATATTATTCACTGAAAGGGTTGTCAAGCATTGGAACAGGCTGCCCAGGGAAGTTGTTGTGTCACCATCCCTGGAGGTATTTAAAAGACATGTAGGTGTAGCTCTTAGGGACATGGTTTAGTTGTGGATTTAGCAGTGCTGGGTTAATGGTTGGACTTGATGATTTTCAAGGACTTTTCCAACCTAAACTGTCCTATGATTCTATAGATTAAAAGGCAAAATCAATACAAGAAAGAGAATCCAGATCACGGGGAGCTTTTCTAACATAAAACAGTATAGCTGTGCTGTTAGTTGTCTGCGTATTGTCAGTTAGTGAATAACAGACCTTTTCAGAGTGATCTTGTAATTCATAGGACAAAATCACTTCAACTTGGATGCACAAGTGCCAGGTCCAAGAAATAGGGGCAATCTTTTCATTAAAGCTTTCTTTTCCCCCTCTTTCTCCTTCCTAACATCATTCTTTTTTTTTATTTTCCCAAAGAAAGCATTGCACAATGGCAGCAAGAGGAAAAATCTGTGCAACTCAGGTCAACAAGAAGGTCTCATTGCTATTAGATTTGTTGGGAAGCTTTAGATTTTAGTTTTTCTTTTTTTTTTTTTTTTAATAGTGGGCTTCTAGTGCTGCTTGTTTCTGTGGAGTCTTTGTCATTTTAGACCATTTCAAACGACTCTGGGCAATCCTTGAAATGTTTTTTAGTGCTTTCTAAAGAAAATCTACTCATTATAAACATTACCAGCCCCAGTAAAAATGGAGCTTGCACACTAGTACCAATGTGCTTCCTTCTGCTTCTGTTATGTTTACTTTAATGTGTGAGAAATTATTTGTTCAGCTAGGATTTTATCTGTGATAATAGCACGATAAATAGAAAAAAGCAGTGATTAATTTGTTACGAAACTATCAAAGCTCCAAGTACTGCAGTATTACCATATAAATATCGTGAATCAAAATGCAAAGAAATAATTAAGAAGAAGGTCTTTGATGGTACACACTTTAGTCCAATTTGTACTGAACAGTAATCTGGCCATACAGAATGCTCAACAGGCTAAATTGCAGGTCCAAGCTGTGCCACAGATTCCTGTGCTGCTTTAGATCACCATTAGCAACTGCATTTTTAAAACAGTTGCCGATGTGCATTGTTTCAGTCTTTGTATGCTCTGTTGAGAAAGTAGCAGTCAATCCAGGACTACTCCAGGGGCTTTGGTGCTTCACCCGTTGGGCTGTGATAGGCCAAGTTAGGCACCCAGCCTGTGGAAATGAAATTAAGTCTCCCTTTGTTGCACACATTTGTGGTGAAAGGAGCTGTACGTGCACAGTGTGGCGGAGTTAACATGCCTGTGGTAGCTGCAACATTTTGCATATGCTTCCAACTGTAGCTATCCCCAGATTTGCTCATGCCAGCATGCTACTTTAGAAATGTAAAACATGCATGGGCCAAAATACTTTGCTGCTTCAGTACTTTTCATTTTATAGACATGATTTCACAAAAAAAAAACAAAAAAACAAAAAAACCAAAACAACACTCTAGGTTTAGAAATCAATTATAACCTACAAAATTTCACATACCCAGAGTAACATCCCTTTGCTGTGCACAAGCATTCAGCCCTACTTCATAGTTCAGACATGACTATGGCGATTCAGTACACAAGTACGCAGTTTCCACCTTCTCTGCTCTTGCACAGTCTCATATAGCTGGAGACTGCAGCTCAGATGGCACTAGGGTGGGAGATGTACTGCACTCTGTCCATAGTCACTATGGTAGGAAAGGGTAGGTGGTGCAGGCTGCCCGACTAGCCTCAGTAGGAGAATGGCTGTTAACAGGAGACAGCCCTTAGGCAAAGTACTTAAGACCCAACAAAGAGAAGAAAAAAACTGTGTAAAGGACACATAGTGTGAACTTCTTAGCAGGATTGTTGCCAGACTGCTTTGGCTCTTGCTTGTGGAATCAACTTAGATGTGCCACTGAAGTGTAAAGGTGTTGAACCGAAATGTCACTTCTCCATGGGCACCTGCTCTCCTGCAGTACATCAGCATTTGCTCCTGGATGCCCCTTCTTTCCTGGCGGTGGCAAGCTGCCTTTGAGCAAAGGGGAAGCAAAGAAGCTCTGCGACTAACACCCTCAGTAATGTGGAATATAGAAAATACAATTAGTCTTTTTCCTGCTTCGATTCAGTCAAGGCTGTCACAGCAAGGAAGGATGGAAATGTTCATGGCTCACTTGTCTTCAGTCACGCTCACCTGCATGGGCTGCTGGACTTCTGCCATTGTGCATTGCTGTAGTGGCTTCTTCCCTAGAAACCTGGAAGAACCAATACCTCCATCTGACTCCAAATTGGACTGTGATGGGTAGAAGCAGTATGCAAACAGCAAGCTCATAGTTGATAGCAGAGCAAAAGCCTGTGGCTGTGACTAATGGTCCCATCAGGTGCTGGAGTTTCTAGTAAAATCAAAATCTGGAAGAATGATATGATGCATGATATTTAAGATGAGCGTTCCAGTTCTAATAAAGATCAAAAGAGACAGAGAAAACAGATCCTGAATTTGCATTTTAACAATAATCAGATGTGGGAAATGACCTTTTGCTGAAAAAGAAGGAAGGGTCAGAAAAACTGGAGAAAATGCCTACAGGCAGCAGTGGGAAACCAGACTGCAGTACGCACAGATAATATCTGGTTTGCAGTATCTACTGGTACAAAGCCACTGTTTTTTCCGAAGTCGATTTGAGCCTGCTGAATAACTGTACTCTGATCCAGACATTTGCATTCTGTGGCTTCAGTGTTTTTGACTTAGCACTTAAGATGCCTGAAACTGGTTTTGTGAGTGAACAGGGATCCCAAACAAGCACTTAAACAGCACATGACTGTGGCTCCAGTTGTTTAGTAGCGTGACTTGCAACTGCTTTTTCACTTATTATTTCTTCAGGCAAAAAGACTTCTGAATTCCTGCACATTTCCCAGGAAAATCTGCAACTCTGCCATTAATGTTTTCTCTCATCTGATTATTGTTAAGAAATATCAGGGGCTTGAACTTGAATTTTCCTCCTGGAGACATCTTTGTTTACTTAACCAATGATCGGCCCACACACTGAAATTTTGAACAAAACTTAGTGCACCTCCAAACTGTATTTCCTATGTTCCTTTAAAGTTAGTTTTGTAGTGTTCAGAGATCTGTGCATTATGCAGCAAATGATTCCTCCTGCCACAGTGTTCTTCATTAGTGTGGAAGGAATGAGATTAATTTTTTTGACAGAGCCCCTTTTAGGGTTAAATTTTAGGCTTGAATTTTAGAAAACCACATCAGTCCTGACCTAATTGTACTATCTCAGCAGAGCTGACATTTAAAGTATGTGATAATTCTACCACTTCAGACAACCACTGTTTCAAGGACTATCTCCTAAATTAGGGATCATCTAGATTGAAGTAAGAAGTGTTGAAGCACAGCTGAGTAATACTAATACTTTAAAAAATAGATTAATCTACAGGGAAAATAATTGTGATTTGTTTATGCAGGAATTGGAGATTGGCTAGAAATGAAGATATGCAGGTGGCCAGCCAGCCAGAGAGTTTTCACTTACCAGAATTTCAAGTCTTCTTCATTCTACTGACACAGATTTATTGGTAAGAAGACAGCTGTGTTTGGTTTTGATGCTCAAAACTGCATACTGGGAGAAATGTCCCATGGATTAATATTAATAAATGTCACTCTCAAAAGACAACCAGCTTCAAAATCAATCTGTCATCCCCAGCCATGTACTTGTGGTTAATACACTTTTTGTATTAAAAGGAACTTCTCACAGTAAAGTGTCAGATATGGAGGTACTGCAGGGTCTGTGACTGGAGACAAGCTAAGGGGGGCTTATGGTGAATGGCTGGGCAAAGTGGAGCAAGCAGCAGCTTTTCCCTCGCTCCTCCAAATTTTAGCATTGGCAAGAATAAAGTGAAATAAAATAATGTAATCCAAACTAGCATATTTCTTGGCTTGGTTTTCAGACAAGTCATGTGTCAGTGAGCATAGATCTCTGTCTCCCAAAGGCATTGCCTTCACTCTGCCTCTGGAAAAAAAAATGCAGTTCCAGTGGCTGTTCACTGCCTGCTCAGCTTTGGAAAGGAAAACATGAACTGGTCAGGTGCTGGCATAGGGTCTTGGCATAATATTTGTTTGCTTGTTTCTCCTGTATAGCACACAGTTAAGAAACATGCTTAGTTTGATTGTAAGAACAACCTTCTCTTTACATTCCTGTTTCTCAAGCAACATCATAGAATTATGATGTATTTTACACATGCAAGCATTGTCCTTGCATGAAGAGGTTGACATGTAAAAAGAAAAGAAGCCAAAGCAAATAAACAGAAGGTAAAGCAGAGGACAGCAACACGGGAGAGGAGAAAAGAGAATCTGTTGTTTAGAGAGAGAAAACAGAATAATTATCCACTTGCAGGAGCCAAATAGACAAAATAGTAAAGCAAAGCAACAAAGCAAAAAGAATAAGGAGAGCAGAGGAATCACGAGGAATGGAAAATAAAAACAGATGTAGGTAGTTTCAAATGTATTTCATTTTAAAGTCCGCTTCATACAGCAGAACTTGGTACTTAGGCTGTGCAGGACAGATGTGAACACTGACCTCATGGAATTAATGAGCTGGTCTTGGCATCAATAACCTTTCAAACTTAACCACTGGACATGAATAACGGAAGGGAGTAAGTACTGAAACTGGGCCATTTGGGGAGATGCTGGCTGACTGCACTATGAGGCCAGACTGCAGTGCCTGCCCACTCAGCCTCAGCCAGTGTGGCTGCACACTTCTTTCCCTTATGCCTCAGCTCTCCAGCTGCTTCCTTAGCCCAGTGTCACTGTGGAAAACACTACATTGGAGAGGGCCAAATAACCATGTAAACAGACACACCCATGCCTGAGACTTAGTAATCAGACACCACACAAGAACCAGATAGAACATATTCTGATATACAGTCCAATATTGTGAGATCCCGGTTCTGCACAGCACGGTTGCTGGCAGACAGGGTTATTAACTGTCACAAGTACCAAAGTTGCAGCCCAGCTTTGCTGCACCTCTCTCTAATAATCTGTCTTTAATTTGATGGGAGTTGCTTACCACTAATGACACCCAACTTAAAAACCAGAATTGTTTTTGCGTAAGCATTGAGGAATGCAAAGGCTCTGAGTGCCCGTTGCATTTTGGGTAAGAGGTGGAAGCTATAGGGTAGCACTGTCATTCAGGAATCATAGAATCATAGAATAGTTAGGATTGGAAAGGACCTCAAGATCATCTAGTTCCAACCCCCCTGCCATGGAGTCCTTGCTGGCCTCATTAGGATCATTTTAAAAACCATCTGGTTTAGTTGTACACCAGCAACAGACTGCTGTTGTTTTCCCTTATGGATGAGGATGGAAAAAAATTCTTTAAAGAAGGTGCAGTTGAAGCTGTACATTGTCTGGATTTTGTTGTAGCTTTTCAGGCAGCCTCACATGACATTCTCACAAGCAAACTTGAGAAACATGGTAAGTACATCTGAACTACAAGGCGAATACACAATGGCTGAAAAATTCTGCTGAGAGCAATTTAAAATTTTATAGAATGCCGAGAAACACAGAACATTTATCGTCATGAAAAGGTTGTTATGAAGCCACAGCTTTATTAATCAATAGCCTTATGATAGAAGTAAGGGAAGGATTAGAGAAGATGTAGTTCCATTATTTATGGGGAAGTAAGCAACTAATGGACAAAATAGGAGGAAGACAGAAACATTCAGTGCTTTTCTTTGTCTCTACTTTTTAAAAAAAACCCCAGAGCTGTGACCATGAATTATTGACCATGAAGAAAAGAAAAGCTGGAGATAGTGAAGAGGGAAAGAATGGATTAAAAATACATTTATAAAGTTAAAATAAAGATATCAAAGCAAATTATTAATAATTCTAAGCCTCTAGATTTGTAAGAAACAACCAACATCTATTTAGCAACACTCACATAATGTTAAATCAATCAGACTTCCTTTCTTGACAGTCTAACCAGCTTAGAGGATAAAGTACAAGTAGTAAATTGTATCTTGATTTTAGAGTAACATTTTTACAAATTCATGTGACTGAAAGCCCAGAGAAACAGGATTAAGGAGGATTTACACCAAAGGTTAAAAGGCTGTATTCAGAGAAGTTACCAACGGTTTCTTCTGTAAGTGGGAGGTAAGAATGGTTCTAGTCCCCCGCTACTATAATCAGCAGTGAATGATGAGGGAGAGAGGAAATCTATATAGATGTAAACATGCTGGTAAGGATTACATACCCTGTGGAAGACAAGATCAAAATTCAAGATGACTTTGGTAAACAAACAAATGGCTTAAAATGGAAAAAGGCAGTTCAATGAAGAGAAGGACACAATGATATGCTTAGAGAGTAAAAATTAATTCATAAACACAGGACAGCAAGAGGCAGCAGAATTGACTAGGGGGTAATTGCAAGCTTAATTAATGCTGTTGTGTTTTATTCTTGGACATCAGAAAGCCACGTCTGAGGGAACACGTGCAGCTTGGGTCCTACATTTAAAATGAGAATAAATAAAGAAAGTTCAGAGAGGAATTACAAGGGCTTAGAAAAAGAGTCTTGGCTGTAATTCTGAGAGAGCTGCTTTCTGGTACTGAAGAGAGTAGATTGTGATATTTTGATACCAGGAGATCATTCTGCAAAACAAAATAGCAATTAGATTTTTTTCTATTTTTGCTGAGCACAGGGCAAGCACTAGTGCATCTCATTTGTGTCAGAAAGACCCAGTTATGTAGCAGGGACTGTTTTTGCTATTTGTTGTCTTATTTCCTGTAAGGGTAGTGCAGATTAGAGTGGGTTATGGGAAGGGTGTAAAATTGCTGTTGTTAAGGTATTAAAGAGGCATCTGTCATGAATGTTCAAATTACTGTTAATCCTGTTTTAGTGTAAGGGAATGGACTGGAGACAGGCACACCCGGGGTGTAATGAATGTCTGAATCACCTGGACGTGCCTCTTCACAGGAGCTAGAGAGGCAGTATTATGCAGTGCATAGTCTCCAATTTAGCTTCTCCAAAGTGAACTGGCAAAACATTTCTAGGCATTTGGCTCTTGCCTTTCATCAAGTTCTTTGCATTGCTGTTGCTCTCTTAGGTTCAGTTTATCATTACCCATTTCTTATTTGTGAGGACCAGCTGGCACATGCTCTGTCAGCCTTTGTGCACATCTGCCAAGGGCATGGTGCTGACTGCCATTTTCTCTAAAGCAAAGGCAGTTGAAGGAAGGCTCACTTTCATCCTTTCACCCTGCCCTTCTCTGCATCTAATATCATGCTTTCAGATGTATCACCAGGGAAACTACTCCAGATCAGAAGTAAGACGTTTTTATTAATGGTGTTACTTCTGAATTTTTGCTATTTACTTATCTTTTGTGGGGCCCAATACCCCCATCTTTGGGCAGCACAGAAAAAGATCCTTGTATGTGGCAGCTTCTGACATAAGCACCACTGCCACAAAGTGTAACATGAAATCCTGCTCTTTACCTGTCAGCTTGTCTCACTAAAACCCTTACAACAGCTTTTTCTCACCAAAGACTTCATCTGACTGTATAGGAGGATATCACTACATTTCCAACATCTAGTAGGATGTAATAATATTCTGCCTTTGCTGGTGTTTAGTGTAGCCTCAGGTTAACAGAGCTTTTTGAGTGTACGAGAAAGGTAGCAGTACAGCAAAATGCAGTGAAGGATTCTCCAGTTGACTACTCACCAGCCTGTAATTCAGATACAGATGCCCAAGGTGCTTTGAGCCCTCTGTTCTGTGTGGGCCCTGATCTAGCTTCCAGTCTCAGGCTCCCTTAGGAGTCACTCTGAGAGCTGCAGTTCTTCTGGGAGTCCCGGCTCCCCCTCTAACACTGACATGCCCCCAGGCTCAGGAGACTTGCGGAATGCAAGAGCAAACAAGTTTTGCACAGTTTTCTAGGCCTCCTATTTTTATTCAGAGGGGAAGCCATGAGAGGTTCCACGTCCCTACCAAGAAGCCAGGAGACTCCCTGATGCAGCTGGCCACTGCCTGTGAGCTGGGGAGGGGTCATTTACACCTAGTCACCAGAGGGCAGACGTGGCACCTCTTTAGTCCTCCTGGTGAGGAGGACCCCCACCAAGTGACTTCTGGGCAAAATCACCTTCTCTTTGCTCTCTTGAGTAGGAGCTGGTTTATTTGGGAGGATGATTAGGTTTCAGTGGGAGAGCACTTAAGCTAATTGCTCGGCATTGTTAGTCCTGTGCCAACATTCCTCTGGAGCTTTAGTTCAAAGGCCTGTGTTGCAATCAAAATACTTTGCTGTTTGACATAGATATACCCAGAGTTCATCAGCTGGAAGAGAATGACTGCATTGTGTGGACAGACTGCACAGATATTGTCAAGGGAGCAGGTAAAACCCGAGGGTGAAATTTCCTGCTTGGGTTCCTGAGGATGAAAAGTGATGAATAATTGAGAAGCTCCTTTCCTGCAGCTGGCACTGTACTGAAAGGCCATCAATGATGTGCCTTCTCATCACTAAAATTCACTTTATTACTCAATTTCGTGTTTTGATAAATGCAGCAGAGGTATTTATATCCGGTTCACTTGATAAACCATACAGAAGCAGTGAACTTCAGACCATTTCATTTGATAGAATTCCCAGTCTAGTATAAAAAGAAAAATATCTGCAAAATTGAGTCTTATTGCTATTTACAACACATGCTGTGGCTTTTCACTGTGAAATATTGTGACACCTATCAACAAAGGTTAGTGCAGGCCATTTCTTGGGAAAGCGTGTCATGAGTTTGAAATTCACAGCTGGTATATACAGAGGGGTTAGTGGCTTTCTGGAGAGATCATAGTCCATGAATCTTTGTAGAGAATACAATAAGGAAATAATGAAAAACATGTGTTTGCCTGATTTTTCTCCTCTCTATTCAAATACAAATAATTTATTGTGGTGTTTTTTTCTAACACATTGCTTTCATGTAGACCATGTATTGTAAGTGTATTTGGTAAGTTCAGGATATGTCTGTGTATGTATGCACACACGCTTCAGCATACATCACCTCTTTTGTTGATGTCTCCCTCTTCCACTCAGGTAAAATCTGAAGTGCTTCTCAAACTTTAAAACAGACCAGGGGAGCCTTTTTGCTGGCATGTGCAATTGCTTTGCCCATTTCTACAAGGGAAGCTGTTTAGCATGCAGCCATTCTGCACGGTAGTTTAGAACAGTAGAGCCAAATGAAATTATGGTGGGAGTTTTCAGCAGACAGGCTGTAATTATTCAGTTTGGAATTTGACCAGAGTGAAATAGAAGCTTGCCTACCAATAAACATACTTGAACTAACATGTTTTTGGAGTTTTTAAACAAAGAAGCTTATTTGACGGTGAAAGTGCAAGATGGGAGTTAGAAAATCTGTGTTGTTGTGGCATGCATGTAGTAGCTATACTGTGAGTTATTTAAGCTCTCCTTCCCCTCGGTTTTTTTTTCATCATAAAGGAACAATTGAGTGGGGCATTACCAGCACTTGCTCTCTTAATTTTTACCCTCTATTACCTCAGAAATGATGCCTGGGCTGGCTGGAGTATCTCAGATTCTTTCAGCTTCTATTTGGTGCTCACTGGATTCTCATCTGTGACTCCAAAATGGCCCTGCCTGTGCAGAGCCAAATTCATTACTGTGGCAAGGACAATTGTGTGAGCATTTGTCTGAAGTGACTCTACCTTATGGAATTATTTATAATTCTAGCAATTATTTAATTTTCAAAATAGGATTGCGATATTATTTTTTACTTTAACAAAGCATTTTCCCATGGCAAATTATTGTATGGTGGCTGTTAACTGCTCTGTGCAGACAACCTCCTTGCTCAGGACTTCTGCATTGCTCATCAGGTCTGTATGGAAACCACTAGGAAGAATAAACTGCCATAAGGGTAGTTTACCTAACTGTGTTAGCTAAGTAGCTTAGCCCTCATTATTAACTGTGATTCAGCAATCCAAAGCAATATTTCAATTGTGAAACAGTGATGTGAAAGCAAGGTCTTGTGTTCACATTGAAGTTTTCCTCATAGTTTTCATACCAGTATGTTTCACGTGATTTTTGAAACTTCCAAATTCTGTTGTCCATTAATTTTCCATTAGTTTTGGTTTATGAAGAGAGGGAGACAGCATTAGCAATGCATAGGATGACCAACATACATGTGTATATATATATATACATATATATATATGTATATATATATATATTTGTAGTGAGGCAGGTCAGGAGTGACAAAGGATTGATTTGCTCAGAGCTGACCTCAATTACTGATCTGCTGCAAGGGATGTGCTAGGGCTAATTTTGCAGTGTCATGACACATAGAAGTGGTAATATGGGATGGGTTAACTAATGGCAAAATATGAAAGAGTGTGTAGAGAGGCAAACCCAGTATCCTCTCAGTCTCAGTTTCTGGCTATGCTTCAAAAACCCTCTGAAACTCTAGAGCTAAAGCAGTTGACACTATACTCAGCCTAATTCAGGTTTTGTGACAAAAGTCAAATGCTTATCCAAATTCTCAGTATTTGTTGCAAACTTTACCAAGCTAGAAGGCTGTCTCTTCTTCAAAGATCGGACCTTCACTGATGCTGTTCTCAGTCACGAATCTCTCAGGAGACAGGCTCAGAAGCTCTCAGGAGACAGACAAGTGCTCTACGTCATGCTTTGCTTCAGTCAGGAACAGTGCAGGAGCTCTTCCTGATGATACCTACACAGTGATGGGATTTTTCTCTTTGAATGACTAGAGAGAAGCATAAATTGTAGCCATGGGCTCTATGTAAATGAGTCAGAAACATTCCTGAGTAGATGGAGCAGTTTTATAACTTTTGTGAAGCAGAACAAACTTGTGATGCTGCAGTCACACAGCTAAAAAAGCACTTAAATTCTTGCAGTCACCCTGAGAACATACCACACATACTTTCACACACAAAAAAATAGACATATAACCTTTTCCCCTTGCATTCCTTCATTTTCCCTACTATTTCACAAAGTATCTATGTTTTCATTAAGGATAAAGCATGTTATGAATGTATCACTCAGTTCAACATGCTGTCATTCTTTCTTGCATTGCCTCCAACCAAGTCCTTATGCTTTTTAAGTTTTCAGTCAGCTATTAAGTAAGGTTTCTGTTTCTGCCACTGTGGCAGTCCTCTGAAGGCCTGTCACTGGCTTCACAGATAATTGGAAGCCTTGTGCTTCTAAATTCTAAATTTGACGACCAAGATTCAGAAGCCCAATTCTATTATTTAAAGAAACTACATTGGTTGCATTTGCTGTCCAAGTGGTGACCACAGCAGCTCACTGAAGTATTGGCTTAATAGTGGTTAGACTGGGCTTCACACAGTTGAGCACTAATTTACATTGTCTTATATTCCACCGTCTTCTTGGGCTCCATGACAATGTCTAATGATCCTGTCTGGTTTTAAAGCTTTTCGAGATCTGTGTTGCTGGTATTAATTCTGTTTATATTTACAGCACAACTGAGTCTCCAATTTGCTCAAGTGAGTAAGACATCAATAGACTATCTGTTACAAAGGAACACACAGTACAAAGAGCTCAGCTGCTGGTTGAAATATTCCAATCATAAAAGTGCTGCTAATTTAGCTAGACGATAAATACATTAATTGAGAATATTTATGAAGATTTGTTTGTGCAGATGGCCAAAGACAATAAGAGAATGAGATTTCCTTACTACACAAGGAGCTCACGTTTATCACATGCTAGTATGGCAGGTATTTACACTGTTTCCTTTCAGCACATACCTCTAGATCTCTAAGTTAGGGGCCTAGACACAATTTTATCTCATCTGATTTAGGCATTTAAGCAAGCTGGGTAAATCAGAAAGTAGAGCTGTCCTATTCCCCTTAAGTAATCAAAGCAGGGGTGAGAGAGTGTGAGACAGAAGCAGAGAGGAGGGAGAGAAAACCACTTGTGAGATAAAGCTTTTGTCCCTTGCCATCTGAGTTGCCTTCTGGAGATTAGATATCTAATTCTCCATTGATCAAGGTGATTCAATTAAGTGCCTGATGCCATGCCATACATATCTACATCATCTCTTAGAGTAGCCCATCTCTGTCCACATGTGGAGAATGGCCTTCTAACTTACTCATCCAAAGTCTGATAATTAAAGTAAGTCTCATGAATAGTTCTCACCAAGCCAGAACTGATAGGAGGGAAATTGGTTTTATCCTTACCTCTAGGGTATTTGTCTCAAGGGAAGAAAAATTAGGTGGACTTTGTACTACCTGGTCCTAGTCCTGTGCTCTTGTAAAAAGCAGTTTCATTTCACACAGGAGAGGTGTCTGTGAAAAAGGCACTTTTAGACCATACGTGTGTGATTTGCTTTCTTCTCAGGCTGACTTTCTCACTGCAACCCAATGCAGTCAGAGTGACATATAGAGAGGAAACACCACTTTCTACTACTTCGGTTACCTACATGGGAAGCTCTTCTGATCATCCTGCCATTAGTTTCTTTCCAAAGTATATCTAATTGCAAGATATTATTGGGCACAGTAAAAGCTGCCACAGGCCACATGGTTCTCAGCACTGTATTATTCCTAGTAGATCACAGGCTCTTTTGTAGGGGTTGGATGGCAAGTGCACTTTCAGTGCTGCAGGGTTTAAAATCCAACCATATCTAGATCATTTTGCAATTTCATTATGTCCTTAAGTAGATGTACTGAATGTGACTATAGCAGTTCTATGCCTTCCATCACCACATATTTTTGGACAAATTATCTATATTCTGCCTGTGATTTTTTTTTTCCTCCAGGCAAATCCTTTGTTGTGCAGCATTCCCAGTCTTTGTTAACCACACTCATAAAAGCTCAATCAACCAGCTGTGCAACAGTATCTCTGCTACTATAACCTCTGGTCTGGAAGGTTCTCATAAAGAACATATATGCACTCCAAACTACATTCTATCATTAAATGGTATTACTTTTTTTTTCTTTTCTTTTTTTTATCTCACAGGTTTCCTATAACATAAAAATTGAAACAGAACTTGAGTTATTCATAATATTTGTCCTGGAGATAAAATAAACTACAATACAGCCAAAGAGCCTTAAAATTCTGGGCATGTGCTTTAGCTGTCTTCCTCGTTACTCATGTGATGTGTTGAAACTGAATTTGGAGGAAATGAAAGCCAGGACTATCTGAAACTGAGTGCAAACAGTGACTCAAAAGGAAAATGGATTAAGCAGAGAGTTTGTTTTGACAACTTTTCAGGTAAAATTTGGGTCTAATAAGGAATGCAAGAACACTGACTTTCTGTTCCTTGTGTTGTCTTGAAAACAGTGTCAAAGAAAGCATTAGCACACAAAGCTTCTTCACAAAGAAAGGCTGGTAAAAATTCAGAAGTCATCATTTATTCAAGTTATTGTTAATTCAGAAACCATTTCTGATGTTTTTAATTCTTTGTTGAATAGTCGTTAGCAAAGCATCAGAGATGGAGGAGGAAATATTGTGTAACTGTGCTGAAGAGAGCCAGCAACCATTGCAGTTCAGTGCCATGCAGGCTGATGCTGATTTAACCTCCCTTATTATTCCTAACATTATTCACAATCATGCTAAAACATGATAGCATCAAGAATGCACAGACATCTGCCACCTAATTTCTCTAAATCACTTTACAAATCTGTTCTCATTAGATACCTTTTTCTTTCATTGTTTTTTGGTAGTAATTGGCTGGATATTTTAATCATTCCAATGTATTGTATGTCCCAGTTAATAAAAGCCTTGCAAGAATACATTGATCTCAAGGTGTTAGTGCTTATGAAAGATGCAGGTCTGGTTCTAAAAATTAAGTTTTTCATTATCTCTGAGCAAGAATGGCAGAAAACGACTTTTCTGTGTTTTGAGGTACCAAAGTACACAGACCCTGACCTGAAAGGCAGTTCAAATTCATCCTCCCATGAAGCTTTTATGACTGACCTCCAGCTGCCAAGTATATGGAGTATTGGTTTTGTAACAATTTGTATTTGTAACAAAACCAAGCATTGGTTTTGTTCTTTTTTTTAATGTGGATACTTGTTGAGTAAATGGCTTGAGACTACTCCTTTACTTCACATAAGCTACTAAGAACCTCCTCAAATTCATGCAATACATAACACATGAATAATGTGGAAGAGATTAGCATGCCCTAGCATGTACTGCCAAACCCCACTGGAGTCCAAAATGAGGAACTAACACTAACTTTCAGGTAATGACAAATCACACGCAAAAAAAAGTAAAAGAGAAAGTATCATATTTTCTAACTAACCCACAACACCTCTTATACTGTGACTTCTTTCTGAGTAATGCAGAATAATATATGAATATCATTCTTTGTCTTTGTCTTTCCTTGCAATAAATGGTTCTGTGACTACAGAATAGAGGAACCAAAAGCAAATCTACTAGACAGTTGAAGGAAATGGATCAGATCTGAACAACCTACAGAGCCTAATAATTTCTTTCCACCCAAGACTTCAAAGAATTCCAGACACTTATCAAGACTCTGCCTACATGCTTCGTGGAAGACTAACCCCAAACTGGAGTAATGCTTAAACTGAAACACCACAGTGAGAATTGTCATTAAAATTATTTTTCTTCATTGGCATTACCTTCTCTGTGGACCCTACATTGCTAAACCTCCCCTCAAAGAAAGTCTGCTGATTCTTATGGAAAGAAAACAGACAACAGACTAATTGTACTGCTATGAAACTCTCTGTTGAGCATGCAGTGTTTGACGTACTTAATTGGCTGCTTATTGTTTGCATTAGCTAGATTGTACGGTACACAGAGTACATGCATCCCTCAGTACAAACTGTGAACAGTCATATCCAAGTTATGGGCAGTCTTCTCTTCACAGAGTGAGGAGTTTTCCCAGATGGCACATCCTTCAGCAAAGAACTTCACAGATTGATCACCAGCAACAATGGGAGGGAGTATTTGTAAGCAAAAGCTATGGGACCAAGACAACAACCATCACAGGCTGATAATCTGAAGAGGCAGGTAGGTGCCTTGAACCAGCTGGAAACTTGCTGCCTTTCTCTGATTAGAATGGTTAGCTACCCACTTCCCCCATCTCTTTGTTTCTCACCTTCCCCCAACCCATTCTTTTTTCCTCAAAGCTTGTTCATTCTGTGCTGTCCTTCCTTTTCCAGTTTCAGCTGGGGTGATGTGCATATTCCCCAGTTTTTCCTGTCTATTCCTTTTCTCTGTTACTGACTGCTCTGCCTTTCCCTGGACTGTGTACCATTTCAGATGTTTCTTGCAGGTCTCCAATCTGCCATCATGCTTTTGCTAGTTTATGCACTCTTAGTTTTGTCACTCCTCTGCTCACACTGAAAAAAAAAAAACAAAAACAAAAATACACAGGAGCAAAGAAATTAACAATTTTAGTTTCTTTGTATTTATTTCTGGTTTTGTTTCTGAATTCTTTATGTATCTCTCCTATTTTTTTTTAGTGCAAAGGACAAACTACATTGGAGATACATAAAATGCTATGTTTTGGCATTAAATCACTCACAAAAGCTATTTGTTGTTCCATATAATCTTCTGACATTCATAAAATACCTTGAACAAAACCCAGTCCCTTCCTTCTTACATCACACCTGCTTACTTCTCAAGCAAACAAATTGTATTTCCAACGGTCCTAAGTGAATAACTTCTTTGGCACAAACCAAGGGCAAATACAAAGGTTCAAGATTACAGTGGATGAGGCTGTAAGAAGAGGTAGCAATCCAGGGAAATAAGGCAAGGTAGAAAAAGAAGGCAGAGATGTGCAAGCAAGGCAATCTGCATACTTTATTTGAACAAGCTTATCTAAATGTAACAGTCTCTGAAAGTCTTAAAAATTAGTTTCCAGAGGTAAGATTTTTGCTTGGTTCTGACCAAAGCCACACAAAATGTTGTTTTTTAGAAATGTTATTTTCCCAATAAGATTAAAAATAGAATAGCAAATTGTTTCAGGGAATTCTCCACTGAATTATGCCCCATACTTTGTTATTCTGGTGAAGGCAGTTACAGGAAAAGAAAAAAAAGTTATTTCTTTTTTCACCCCAAGGAGACTTAATAGTTTGAACTAAAGAGGAAGATTATTTCCTACAAATATCTAGCTTATGAAATGCTCAACTTAGACTCTAATACTGCAAGCTTTTCACAAGGGCCAGAGCTTATTTTAAGCTGACCTTTTCCTACAAATTGCTCCTGAAATTTGAAGTTGCTATGACAAGAGGTGACTGAAAAGAAGATCTCAGTAACATATGGTGCAACCTTTGCTTTCCAGGCTTGAATTTTACTGCTAAGACTTCTGACTTCCATAGCTGTCACTTCCCACCTGAGTTTGAGTCTGGTTTTCACTCTGGCAGAACCTCCAAAGATGGCAGGATGGGTAACTGTCGTGGTTTAAACCAAGTCCCCCAACTCCCAGAGAGCTAGGAAGGAAAACCCAAAGAATGTAGCCCTCACGGATTGAGATAAGAACGGTTTAATAGCTAAGGCATAACACAGAATCACCACTGCCATTACCACTACAAATAATAATGATACAGCAAACAACAAGTGAAGAGAATACAACACCCCACCAGCCACCGACCCATAACTCACTCCACCCTGCCTGGCCGAGCACCATGTGCTCCCTCCTCCATTTTTCTTCAGAGCTCTACCCCTCCAGCTCTCTCTTTCCCAGTATGCATCCTGGGCATCACATGCTATGGTATGGAATACCTCATTGACTAGCCTGGGTCAGGTGTCCTGTCTCTCCTTCCTCCCGGACTCCCCTCCTCCACCTGGCTGGAAAAAACCTTGAACAAACACCCTCAAAACATGCTCAAACCATGACAGTAATGAAGACAGAAATGTGAACTTGGTGATTTTGCAAGATTTTTTAGGTTTTGGTTTTGTTTTTTGGTTTTTTTTTATAACAAAACTTTTCAGCTGTGTACCATGCTGGTAATTTCTACAGGAAATAAATAATAATTATAATAATCATAATAAAAGCCAAACCACCCACCCTCCTTCCCCATGCTTTTAAGGGTGCAGAGAACCAAGTCTACTGCTTTGTCAAGACACAGCTTCTCCCACTGTATGATTTTCCTTTGGTAGACATAGATGACTAAGAAGGATTCAGCAAGAAATGCAATTAGATTGTCAATAACAGACTTCATCAACAGGAAATAAAAGTGCAAATACATTATTGAGGTTATTTTTGCCTGCTTTCAACAATCCATAGAAAAACAATGTGTTATTGGTGATTTGATTTACTGACCTACTTTGCAATATTCTACAGAAAGCTGTCTGTAGACTTTGAATTAGATTCTTTCAGGTGAAATGTTGCTTTTCTTCTTGTGTGCATAAATATCTAAATATGATACTGACGTACACCCACAAAATCTGATTCAACACTAATTGGTGGCAAAACTTTATTAATGCAAGATCTGGTCTTTGCAAATTGTCTTGTCTGCAAACAAGGAAGATGTTAGAAGTAAAAGGCAGTAAAAGACTTGGCAGAGGATCTATCTTTAAACTTCTCCTTTTAAAGCTTATGTGGGCTCCTATCCTGTGATGGAAACTGCTGTCCCTTGCCTTACATCTACCTAAGAAAGTTGGTAGCTCCAACCTCTATGCCTAAGTGTCCTTTAACCTGTGATAAAATTTCCCTAAGATTACATCTGAGGGGCAGGGACTCGCTGCTATTGTTATTTTACTGAAGGGAAACTGAACTACAAAGAATCTGAGTAACTTCTCCATGGGCCTGCAGGGAGTTTCTATCAGGGGTACCTATCTGAAGCTAGGCTTAGTGCTTTAAATACTAGGTCATGTTTCTCCTGCTGGACTCAGGGTTACCACATCTTCACAGCTGTGTGGGCTGAAGAAATCACTGTATTTTTCCCTGGAGCAGTGCATGACAGAAGTGTTCCAACTAACCCTGGAGGAAGGAAGCAAAATAAAAGCCTACCAAATGCATAGCATAACAGGCAAAATAATTAAATAAAAGAACACTTTTAAAATCTGTGTCCATAAGAGTAACTTCAGGTATTACTTACAGCAGTAGTTAACACTGGATATGACAGGAACAAAAGATAACATTTGAAATGTGATTTGTAAGTAGATTATGTACCCTTCAGCATGCTAGTACTATTGTACTCTTCAGTTTTTCCAGTGATGTTTTCCAGGAAGCATCTACCCAAATCAGTGCATTCACTCAGCATTCTGTTCAGAGAACCTCTCATAGGCTGGTCTTGCTTCCAGCCAGAATCAAGCATTGCAGCAACTCCACTATAAGCACCTCTTAAACTATTTTTAATTTCAAAAGAACAATAAACAAACCCCTCTTTCACACATCTCAGCTCTTCAGTCTCAAGCCTCATCCTTCTTCATAAAGTCAGAAGTTAACTGTCCCCCCTCTTCTGACTTGGAAGCCTATTTAAATACAGAAGCTTGAATTTGGGTGTCAGGGCTGTGTCCTAATATCTGTATATAATTTCTTTATGAAGCAGGACCATGTGCTCCTCTAGACCTAAGTAAGATTGATAGATTCTCATATGTCACCTGGGTCATCATATAAACTCTTCTGCAAACACAGGCTCTTGCGTCTCATGTGGAAGGCTCTATGGATGTCCTGGGTTTAGCAGTAGCAGTAATTTTTTCTCCTTCTTAGTAGCTGGTGCAGTGCTGTGTTTTGACTTTCAGCCTGGGAACAGAGCTGATAACACTGATGTTTACTCTGACCAATTTGTGAGTCTCATGCTCTGCCAGGGAGGAGGAGAGGCAGGGAGGAAGCAGGGACAGGACATCTCACCCAAACTAACCAGAGGTATTCCACACCACAGCACGTCATGCCTGGGGAGGTAAATGGGAGTTACCCAGAAACGCACTCTCTTCTTGGTTGGGCTCATTGCGGCAGGTGATAACATATTCTCTTCCCTTGTTATTTCCTTTATCATTATTATTATTGGTGGCAGCAGCAGTGGTTTGTGTTATACCTTAGTTACTGGGCTGTTCTTATCTCAACCTGTGGGAGCTGCATTCTTTTGATTCTCCCCCCCATCCCTCCAGGAGCAGGGGGAGGGCAAGAAGGGGTGGGGGTGGGGCAGATGGTGTATGTGAGAGAGAGACTGTGTGATTTATGGCTAACCTGGACAGTGGGATATGTGTCATATCTATCACCTCAAAATGTATACCAATGCACTACAACAAGTTTGACAAAAATTGAAAAAACTGAAGCAAAATGTTAAAGTGCTGCACAAGGGATCATATCCAGAATATGAAGTTTTTTTCTAAACTAGTGAAGTAAGGTCTGTGGTCTCATTATTTGACTGTTGCCTCTGCTATATTTTTCTGTTTTCTTTCTGTAAATAGAAGGATGCTACTAACAGCCATATAACTCATTCTGGTTTATGACCTAGTGGAAGGAGTCAGCTGTAATACTTTATAGCACCAAAGCAGAATATTTTTGCATGTGGTCCTGTTACACTGATTATCTGCACTATAAGAACCATAAATCAATATCTAGTACAACTTAAAACATTTTAAGGTTAACAATTACACATTATTTCTCTCTGCAAAGAGATAAAAAGAAGTCAGAAATGCCTCTGCATTTGATCTGCAAGGCATTTAATTTTAGCATCAATAAACATAAAAGAATGTCCTTAATTTATTTGTTCTGATTTATATAACTCTGTGTGTGTGTGTGCATATATGTATATATTATACATAGAATATGTAGTTGAACAAGAAATACAGTCTTTTCTTTCACTGACATCTATGAGAGAAGTTATTTGCCAGGGAAAAGTGGTAAGGCAACAGTCTGAAAAAAAAGCATGAAGACTAAAAGCTTTGAAAATAGGTAACTTCTGGTAAGGTCATTTTAAATTAGAAGAGACAGTCTGCCTTCCCAAAGCCTCCTGAGGCTCCATGTAAAATGAATAATTTCCATGAAGCAACCAGGCAATTAACACTTCTGCAATGCTATCTCTCCAACCATGGTTATATGTACAAAACCAGAATTCATCTCAGTGCAAATATGAAGTCAGGATCTTATTAGCTATAGGTATGATAGAAGTAAAGATGGGTATCAGCTGATATCCTAGGTTACTGAAGTGAGGTTACAGCAAGGGTCAAATGTTACAAAGACATAGAACCACAGAATCATAGAATGGTTTGGGTTGGAAGGGGCCTTCAAAGGCCACCTGGTCCAACTCCCCTGCAATGAGGCAGGGACGTCTTCAACTAGATCAGGTTGCCTAGAACCACATCCAGCCCAGCCTTGGATGTCTCCAGGGATGGTGCATCTACCACCTCTCTGGGAAACCTGCTCTAGTGCTTCACCACCCTTAGTGTAAGAAATTTCTTCCACATATCCAGTCTGAATCTACCCTCTTCTATTTTAAAACCATCACCCTTTATTCTGTCACAACAGGACCTGCTAAAAAGTCTTTCCCCATCTTTCTTTTAAAGAACTGAAAGGCTGCAATAAGGTCTTCAGGGAGTCTTCTCCAGGCTGAAGAACCCCAGCTCTCTCAGTTGTTCCTCACAGGAGAGGAGCTCAATCCCTATGACCATTTTTGTGGACCTCCTCTGGACCCTCTCCAACAGGTCCATATCTTTCCTGCACTGAGGACTCCAGAGCTGGATGTGTTGATACAGCCCAAGATATGATTGTCCTTGTGGGCTGCAAGCGCACATTGCCAGCTCATGTCCAGCCTTTCATCCAGCATCCCCAAGTCGTTCTTCTCTGGGGTACTCTCAATCCCTTCATTCCTCAGCCTTCACTGATGCTGGGGGTTGCCCCAACAGAGGTGCACAACCTTACACTTGACCTTGTTGAAACTTCATCAGGTTCTCATGGGCCCACCCCATGAGCTTGTCTGAGTCACTCTGGATGGCATGTATGTGGCAACTACATGTATTGTAACATCTTCTAAAACATCACCTTTTGCTTTGCTTGCCCCAGAGACCAAAAACCTTGATATAACATGTAAACAACAGGCTACATATGATTTAAGCATATACACAGCTGAGCATGTGAGATAAAAAAATCCACTTAGCAAGTGACTTTATATTTCAAGATATATTTAGCTTTTGCAAGGTGAAAAAAGGAGAAGGTTCCCTAGAAAACATGCAGTTGTGTTATTTTTGTAATAAGTTCTTAATTCATTTCTTTTGCCAGAGAGAATTCAGAACCTTGCAGGACTGTTTGTGGGTCAGAAATGGCCTCTTAGTGGGCAAGCAGACCAAATAATATACTAGCCACGAGGGCACCTGCCACTCCCAGCTATTCACCTCTTTGGTAGCCTGGAAAATGGCAGTTTTGTTCAGGCTTTCTTGGCTTTTACATGTGCTTTAGTAAACACTGAATGACAACTTCAAGCTGTTTACCCAGAATAGCCAAATGGTGTCTGTCACAATAGTGGGAAATACCGTATTACCTTATTAAGTTATCATTTCTGTTAATAAATTCATGTCCTGGTTGCAGCAAACAGCAGTGCAGGAAGAAGAGAAATCAGCAGAAACTATGGAAAAGAATATATGTTATTACCTAGAAAAGGTTAACACTGTCCAGTGGAGACCATACAGTTAATTGGGTATTAGAAGTGAGTAGTTAGAAAATGTAAGAGCAAATTAAAAAAGGAAACAATTCAATCAACATTAGTATTCTGTAGAAAGATTTCTAATAACCCGAAGAAATGTTGCCCCATGGGATGAGCTACTGCAGACTTGGAATGAAAATGTGTTGGGACTATGGAAATGCTTCCATGTTACTTATGCAAAAAGAATTCATTAGTCTGGAAAAAAAAAACCCAAACAACAGGAATTAATATTGATCTGTAGGGTATTCCACAAAGACAAAAATGCCCCTTTTCTATGTGTGTGAACCACTACCAAAGCTTTGTAAGAGAAACTGAGAGGTATTAATAGAAAGTTGGGCACTGATCACAGGCATGAATCTAATGAAGAAATACAGGGAAACATTTCAGTTTTGTGGGGAAGAGAAAGAAGTATGAAAACCTGTTAGGGCTACCTTGTTTTGCTGCCAGGGCCAGCTAACAAGCTGTGAACCACAGCTACAGCAATGTAACTAAAAGAGACTGAGCTCTGGATGCTTAGCTCTTGATCAGTCTGGGGACAGAGACAGGATATGAAATTGAGAAGAGAGGGAGAATAGAGCGCAATGCACTACAGCCTCAGATTTTCAAGTAACAGCAGGAGATTTTGGAAGTCTGCTAGTATTAGAAGATCGATATCATCAACTACAAGAAAGCTGGAATCCTGGTAGTGACAGTGCATTTTTTGAAGTACAAAGCTGAGATGTGATTTAATGTTGCCACATTTCAGATTCTAATAAAAGCCATTGGTTTCTGTGGTTTCAAATTCCCTTCTTTCCCTTCCTCATTTCTAATTAATTTTGAACATATTCCGGATTTCCTGGAAAGTAGCGTGTTCCTACCACACTAATGCTTACACAAAGATAGGAAGGAAAGAGAAAGCCATGCTTATATCAAGCAATGCTAACAACACTTGAGGCACTGAAGGAGGCCACTAACACTCGTTTTCTGGGAAGTGGTAGAGAGGAAGGTTTCAGCATTTTTCAGTGAATCAAGGAACAAGTCTGGTAAAGCTCCCTGAAAAAGGGAATCGTGAGAGATTTGAGAACTCTCAGCTCCCCAGGCTTGAGCTGCATCCCTGCTCCATGCTGGGGCAATGAAGATGTTGTTAGCCATCTGTGTGTGGCAGAGGAGCTGCAGGGAAATCCTTCCCCAGGCCCTGGTCTGGACAGCTGGAGGAACATGATTCAAAAAGGCAGGAATATGTCATCTAGTCACAGCTTGAAATGCCAGGCAACAGTCACAGCAGAATGAGCTCTGTGTCTGACAATACCAGGAGTGCTCTTCTAACATCCCCAAAACACTTCACTCACCATCCTACTCGGAAGTGAGTTTTTCAGCTCTACAACACTACTTTAAAACAGTTTGACTGACAAATGTCTGCATTCAGCACAAGAGATGCAGACTTCAGAAACTGACAATGCTGCCACAGAAAGTGTCCCTATGCCCCAAGCCCCTGCTTTTGCAGATGCCTGCATGTGTACGTGTATGCCTCACCTACACATTCGCAAACATTTCAGGATTATACTGAAACCTCACACATAAGACCAACGAAGCGGGAAACTCCATATGAGGAACAGCAACAGATGTATGGCAGGATTTATCTCACCTAACTTTAGACATGCAGAGCGTAGGAGACTCCATCTGAGCTAGCCAGCCGGTGCTCCTGTTATAGCCAATGGAGAGAAATACTTTCAGTGCCTGATTCGTCTGCTTTATTTTAGATTACATCTACATTACAAAGAGATGACATGCATCCTAGAAATGCCAGTTTCTTTATACAAGCTGTGAAAGGACCTTGAGGTGACTAACTTAATAAATATAAATTTGAATGTTCACTAAACCAAGAACTAAAAAAGTAAAACAAAACACTTTTTTTTTGCAAGGTTTTGTTTATTTGTTTTGTTTGGTTTGTTTTGGTTTTTCTTTTAATGCTAGCCTTGTTTTTTGTTCAGTTACAGCATGGTCCCATAAAACAATGTGGTGCATGTGAGAGGCCTGTGAGGCCACAACTGTCTTAAATCAGGCTGCTACAGAACTGTTCTGTGTCATGAAACCATGACTGTGATCTTAATCCTACATAGGGATTTAGATACAACCTTTACAAATTGAAAATGGGGTAGATTAGCCCATCAAACAAGGCAGAGGTTTGTTTAGCTCAACATGAATGGATTTGGGCAATCTACACCAGTTGCCTAAGTGGTTATCCAGCTGACCACCATATCCCTAGGGCCAAGTATCTGGTCTGGTTTAAAATGGGTATCTGGCTAATAAATACACTATTTGTAATTTTCTAACAGTGATAGCTATGGATGTAAAACATCTGAAAAAAAAATGGAAAAAAAATCTTATCCCTAATTACTTTGTTCTGTTAAAGCAGACCAACATGAATCCTTCCACATGCATGTACCATGAGAGATACCTGTGAGCAACTCAACGTAAATTTCAGTGCTTCCTTACACATGTTTTGTCATAGGAGGGTTAAAATGCCCAGTTAGTGACCTTCAGCTTTCTTGCTTCAGCTCTCTTTTGGTACACTTGCTCAGGCAAGCAAGGTAAATATTGTTTGCCTGCACACTGACAGCCCTTCCTGCACTGCCCATCCAGCACCATCCATCAGCTGATCTGTGATATGTGGTGCAGTGCAAAGCCAACACAAGGCAGAATGTGCCTTGTGGTTCTTTGTTTACAGTCTGTATTGTGAGGCAGATGCAGGAGCTCATTCCCTTTAGCTACTTATTAGCAGATTTACTCATCTTGTTTCTAAAGTAAACATATGACAAGGTGCATGTGGTAGCAATCTAATTGCAAAACTAGAGAAACACCAGAAAATCCTCATTATTAAGTATTTTTTTTCCATTCTCACACATTAAGAGTTACTTCTCCCTGGATACCTTTTCTGCCTTTCAGTATCAGATATTCAGTGCCCAAGATATCATCATTTATGAGAGAAAGGCCAGAGTCTGACCCTAAAGCAGAGAAAGAACAAGTTTTGACTGGGGATGCATCTTATCTTGATGGCAAATAATTTTAAGAGGTCTCTTTCTTCTGTTTTCCCTCAGTTTTGTCTCCCTTTTCTTATGGTAAGAGTCGGTGCCCCACCAGTTGGGCCAGTTTGTCTTTTTTTTTACATGACTTCCCTGTAAAACAGTCTTCTGGAAAGATTCAGCTTAAAAGCATCATTTACACCCCCTCCTTACCGCAGATCTACTGTAAAAATAGTATGTAAGTACTTCCTGATTCTCCAGGTCTTGATGAGCAAGGCCAGAGTTGCTCCAGTAAACACAACCTGCCTTCATTTTAACCAGCCATCATTTTACCTATAAACTGAACACATCTTAGAACCAAATTATATCAACAGTAACTGCGGGCTCCTGCAATGTTGTTTTACAAAATCATTTTACTTTCTACTACATCTGAAATAGTTTTTTGGTTTTTTTTTTAACAACATGATTTAGAACCTGCTTGAGGTACATCAAGTGAATAATAGGCTGGAAGCCAA
Organism: Melopsittacus undulatus; assembly: GCF_012275295.1. Lineage (NCBI taxonomy): Eukaryota > Metazoa > Chordata > Aves > Psittaciformes > Psittaculidae > Melopsittacus > Melopsittacus undulatus. The sequence continues at coordinate 21,162,305 of NC_047531.1, read as the reverse complement.
AATATGCCAAAGGTATTAAAATTTACATTAAGCAGAGGTTTGCAGGAAGCTCTGGACTATAAAATTTTCTGATTAAAGTGTGGTTCTGTGTTGAAAAGTGTATATGAAAATATGAAATACAGCACCTGTTTGATGTTTGCTCTAGAGATTAAGAATTTTAACCACAGTCTTCTTCCTGTTTCTGCTGCAAAGCTTTCTCAGGTACAGCAAAGTAATTTGATTTTCTTTGAATTCTTGTATTGTTACAATTATGAATTCATTGTTAAATGCAGGGCTTGTTCTGTCCTCTGAATTGCTGTTTTTTGTTTGTACTACTCGCAAGTACTGTGTACTTATTAGCACCTTGGTTGTGTGCTGATAATCAAGGATTAGGTTTTCATTGTTCCAGTATCTGCCTGGGAGACCTCAGGTTTAAATAAATAGTATAAACATGGGAAAAACAGAAGCATGAGAAAATTGAATGATTTGCCTTGTGTCTTGCAAAGGGGGGCAGAAGCTCCAGAATAGGAATAACAACTGGGTCTCCTGCCTCCAGCTCTAGGACTTACTCACTGGAAAATATTATCTTCTGAGTATATCTAACAGCATATAGTCCTTGAACAAAGCAGTTTACAATAAGCACACTATGAAAGCAAAAACTGGAGGCTGGGGGGAAGAACTAAGGCTGCAATGAGATGCATTACCTAGCAATTTGCTTAAAATGTCTTTATGTTGTTTCCTATAATTTCTTACTCTTTTCCTTTTCCCACCTCCTTCTCACATCCTGTTTTCCAGTGGCACAGTCTCTCCCATTCCCTTGGGATCATCTCACTGACCTGTAAGGCAGTGCAACCTGCCAAGATGGCAGAGCTTTATTCTCCACAGATTGCCTTCTAGCTAGGAGGGTGAGTGAGCTGTCTCACTGAGGGGGTAGGGAAACATCAACCTTGGTACAAGAGATGTGTGGAAGAGCAGAAGAGCCTAGAAAAACTAACAATGAAAAGCTGTTAGAGCAGCTCCATCTTCCTTGTCGAACAGCAGCAAAATTATGGCATTAATTAATTTTTACTTCTCTGGTATTGCTATTATTAATGATGATGGCGATTGCTCAGGAGAGCAAAGAGAACACCCAGCTGTCCCTCCTGACATCTATCATTAGCCTTGCAGAAATCCTTTTCTTGTTGAGAATTATCGCTGCCAGTGATGGTTTGAGAGCAAGAAAAGAACTAGGCTTTATTTCCAGTCCCAGCTGAGTTTTGTAGAGATGGAAGTTCATTAAACCACTTTGTGAAAGGAGCCTATTTCATCCTGAAGTTATTCAGACATGCAGCTATTGAACCCTAAGGTATGATTGTTGTCATTTTTCAAAATGTAAGTATTTCTATAGGTATCTGCACCTATTCTGAAGGATTTTAGTTTGGGGAAACTCATGCTCAAAGAAATGGACGTTGCCTGGTTTGGATTATTATAAGTGTTTTTATCCTCAGATTTAACTTGTTTAAGAAAGCAAAGGTAAAAACTGGCCTGCTTAGAAGGCAACTGGGAAACTTCATTGAAGTGACAAACTATGTGACAGCCAAGGAAATAGGCTTTTATGCACAGAGAAACAAGTGTTAAAGTCAAAACCACACAAGGCTTATTAAAATCGTATTGAGTGTTGGCAGTGAGTAAGTGCAGATGGCTTTCTGAAAGCAGCTTCCTGATGGTTAAAAGAATAGAAAATAAAAACAAAACAAAAACAATTAACAAATTGCAATGATTGTTGAGGTAGAGATAAGGGAAGATGGACAAAAGAAATTACCGAGTGTCAGGGCAAATTTGCTAGTTGGCAATGATGCTGCTTAGAAATGAAGTAGGTGAATGCACATTTACAAGTTCTCAGCTGCCAGCTGCCAAGAATGAAAGTCGCACATCTGGTTAATAAAATGGATTTGTTCTTGATTATTCAGTTTCTAATGGTGTTAGCTAAAGATGTAAAATTCTGGAAGAAAGAAGAAAAGGTTTTATCCCTAAGGATTTTCTTCTGTAACACAGACAAACATCAACCTTCCTACATCCATGTAATATCCATCAGCAGTTCCTTGTAAACCTCGGTACTTCCTTAGAAAGGTTTTGCCGTAGGAGGATTGGAGTGCCTCTTTATGGCCTCCAGCTTTCTTGTGTTTTGGTTCTTGTCCCTTCTCCCCCAGGAAGATTTTTGATACACTCCCTTGCTCTGGCCAGTGGTGAATGAGTTCTTCATCTGTTTCCTGCAGGTCCTTGCTGCCCTGCCCATCCAGCACCATTCATCCATTGATCTGTGATACCCTGAGCAGTGGAAAGCTGACATGGTCTAGGTAGCACACAGCTGGTATTCCAGATAAATGTGTGGGGCAAGACAGAACTGGGAGGATAAGGTTCAGGGGGCTGAGGAGCTAGGGTAAAGTGTGTGAAGAGAAGGAAAAAAGTGGCTGGGATTCTTAAAAGTTGCACAAAAGTACTGGAGATCAAAGTGATAACATTGGGGTGAAGATCCTGGCTTAAATCTGGAAGACATTTGGTAAAGGAATATATGTAGATGACATTGTTCAGTATAGGGTTTGACAATTCATTTGGATATAGTGCAGCTCATTTACTTTTTAAAGAATTATATAGGGCCAAATTTTAAATATCTCTTGAACTATTGGCTCTCTTTAGAGGTCCAGCCTCATTTCTTATTCTCATTTTGGATTCCAGTTTCTGATTCCCAGTGATATAACACTTGCATGCTTATGCAGGTCAGTTGATTCTTCTTTCATTGAAATGAAATTGTCCCCCTCCCCCCCCAGCATGTTCTTTATTCTTTCATACCCAAACAGTGCACTCTGACTGCCTATTTATCACTCTTGAGACCCTGAAGTCAGAGTATTGCGAATCCCACAGTTGTCAATAAAGTCACTCATGTATCTGTGAACTACTTTTTGTTTCCTCTCACAGGGTCGGGCATTCACTATTTACTTAATACCATTTTGACAGTTCTTTTTAGTGAGGTTGGAAGTTGAACAGTTTTACTGCTGTTGGGCTGCAGCCAATGATGCTTCCATCTCACTTGGGAAAGGAAAAAAACTAGAAAGTCTAGTAAATGTGTTTTTACTTAACTTCTCTGTGTCCATCACAGCTGTTGCATTTACAGAATAGCACATGGCCACAAAGACTCCTGGGCCACATGTGACTCACAAAGAGCTCCAGTATGATTTCCAAACTGGGGATGCATTTCATGACCAAGGGCTGAACTTGTGTAATCCCCCTCTCTGTCTCAGAAGGGAAGTGAGTTAAAAGAACTGTTGAAATTGAGATACTGGATTGTCTTGGGTCTCACTTGTATGACCAAGCCAGGTGAATCTTGTAGTAGAAAAGTGAGAAGGGTGACTGTTCCATATATGTGACATACATTACATGGCTGTTGGTATGTACTTTAATAAATTTCTAATACTATTTATGAAACTTTTTTAAGGTTTTTGTTGTGTAGCCTACACTGTCAGGGAAGTTTATAGTTGCAGTTGGGTGGGTGAAGGAGATATAGTAATGCAAACATGTTTTGCAAAGGACTCCAGGGCAGCAGTTTGGAATTTATCGTGATTTTGGCTTTGATTCATCCTTCCTGGCTTAGGGCTTAGTAGGTAAACAAGATTTCTTTGTACCATACCTATTTAGTGGAGAAAGACAGGGAAATTCAGAGGGCCATGGAGTATGTTTATGGTCTGAATTTCCCTCTGAGATAATTCATGGGTGAATAAGGTGGCTATAGTGACAACCACCAGGCTTCGCTAGGTGTGAAGCCTGAGATCATAAAGAAGACACTTTTATCTTCAATAAACTTCTTTAGTCATGAAGAATGCTGTGATCAAAACAGTGAAAGTAAAGACTTCACAAAAGTATTGAGTATAGCATTGTCTATCACAATATAACATGAGTAATACGATTTCTTATAACATGTTGACCATTAAAAGTGCCATTGGTGAACAAGATCAGCTTTAGGGTAATCATTCACTCCAATGTTCAGCGTGTATGTAAAAAGAGGAAAGAAATAAGTCCCTCCTAGGGTGTTTGGTCTTCATTCTTTTCTCTAATATACAGTACTTACAACAATACCCAGTCGGTTCATTTGAATGGAATTAATTCGCAGAATCGTAGAATCAATGAATAGTTAAGGTTGGAAAGGACCTTAAGGTCATGCAGTTCCAACTCCCCTGCCATAGGCAGGGACACCTCACACTAAACCATATCACCCAAAAGTCTGCCCAGCCTGGCCTTGAACACTGCCAGGGATGAAGCATTAACAACCTCCCTGGGCAACCCATTCCAGTGCCTCACCACCCTAACAGTAAAGAATTTATTCCTTATATCCAATCTAAACTTCCCCTGTTTAAGTTTCAACCCGTTAGCCCTTGTCCTATCACTACAGTCCCTCTCTTCGATGAGAAAATGAACATGAGCCAGCTTCAGTGTGCGCTTACATCCCAGAAAGCCAACCATATCCTGGGCTGCATTAAAAGAAGCGTGACCAGCAGGTCGAAGGAGGTGATCCTGCCCCTCTACTCTGCTCTTGTGAGACCTCACTTGGAGTATTGTGTGCAGTTCTGGTGTCCTCAACATAAAAAGGACATGGAACTGTTAGAACAAGTCCAGAGGAGGGGCCACGAGGATGATCAGGGGACTGGAGCACCTCCCATGTGAAGACAGGCTGAGAAAGTTGGGGCTGTTCAGCCTGGAGGAGAGAAGGCTGCGTGGAGACCTCATAGCAGCCTTCCAGTATCTGAAGGGGGCCTACAGGGATGCTGGTGAGGGACTATTCTTTAGGGACTGTAGTGATAGGACAAGGGGTAATGGGTTGAAACTTAAACAGGGGAAGTTTAGATTGGATATAAGGAAGAAATTCTTTACTGTGAGGGTGGTGAGGCACTGGAATGGGTTGCCCAGGGAGGTTGTTAATGCTCCATCCCTGGCAGTGTTCAAGATCAGGTTGGATGAAGCCTTGGGTGATATGGTTTAGTGTGAGGTGTCCCTGCCCATGGCAGGGGAGTTGGAACTAGATGATCTTAAGGTGCTTTCCAACCTAACTGTTCTATGAGTCTATTATTCTAAGACCGGTCCCAACACAGATTCCTGAGGGACACCACTCGTTACTGGTCTCCAACTGGACATTGAACCATTGACCACAACTCTTTGAGTGCGACCATCCAGCCAGTTCTTTATCCACCGAGTGCTCCACCTATCAAACTGATGTCTCTCCAATTTAGAGACAAGGATGTCGTGTGGGACAGTGTTGAATGCTTTGCACAAGTCCAGATAGATGACGTCAACTGCTCCACCCCTGCCCATGAGCTCTAAGGTCAGTGATTTGATGCTGTAGTGGTGCATTCTCCACACCCCCCTCATCTCAGTTGCTCTACAGTCTCAGGAGTTGCTGTCAGGACTTGGCATTTGTGTAATGGGTTGGGAGGTGAAGTGTTCCTTGAACTGTACCAGGAACTCTTGCATGGCTAAGGAGGGAGGAACTGATTGTATCAGGGACTCCTGTTCCCTGGCTAAAGTGCGACGCAATAATGGAGATAATCAGTCTTCCTGCGACAGCCTCAGAATATTCCTTCTGTTGATTGTAGCTCAAGTGGAATGGTACCATTGTTACTGGAGTTTTGAAAAATTTCTAGTGGTTATGACTTGGTTTGTGGACAGCATGGAAGTTTTCTAATGAATAAAGCCAATCATCCTGTGGGCCATAATTAGAGGTCCTAAGTGAGGCCCTTTGAGCAGTCCTGATGTGCAGTAGGCTGTGACCAGCATCTCCCTCTGAGCGTGTTGCCTGTCAGAGCTCACAGACTCCCAAGTTTGCAGCAATAGTAACACTGTTGCTGAAAGCTGAAGATAAGATCTGGGTTCAAGACTCCCCTCTCCTCAAGACTTCACCTTTTCCCATTGAGAAATGCCCAGATATTTGACGTGAATATTTCATTGAACTTGGGGAATTTTTAACAGTTATACCTTTATATGACCTTATGTCTGTGTGTGCTTGTGTGTGTGAAAATTGATATAGCAGGTGTAGTCAATCCTATTGACTCACTTTTGTAAATGTTAAGATCCATCTTAAAACTGCAGACTGCTGCTAGGCAAAAGCCTGTGGTGAATTGGTACACTTGTAACCCTTTAAATATAAACTATTGACCAAGTCTGGGACTAAACCTAGCCACACCTTGGCTCCACCAGGAGTTTACTAAACAAAGGAGTCTATTCTGGACCTTGTGTGATTCAACAGGAGAATTTCCTTATTGCCTGTGCTTCTTCTATTAGACATAAATTGTTGTCCAAGTCTTTCTTAGACTAAGATCAAACCTAGCTGCACCTAAGCTCCATCAAGAACTTAGAAAGCAAAGGTGTTCACTCTGAATCTCGTGACTCAAAGGGAGAGTATCCCTTACACTCTTGTGTCTTTGGTCTCCTTACAATACTTTGGATGGTGATTCTTTGAGGAACCTAAAATCACTCATTTTGCAAGAAATGCCCTTAAAAAGCAGGGAGTGTGCTGTTAACATCCACAGTGGATGGGAAAAAAATGACCTGAAAATCTTCAAAAGGTCCTTATGAACAGAGGACAGAAATCCCTCTCTAAGATGTTGTAAACTGAAGAAGCAGGATGAGCAAAATGTGTCAAAGCACCCAACTGGCAAGAAGCCCTTCACATAAATGGTTGCACTTAGTAAAGCAATGCCATGAACAAACTTCAGCATAGTAAAGCAATGCCATGAACAAACTTCAGCATACTTCCTATTGGACTCAAGGTACTGGCAACTAAAGCAGCTGTTTGCATAAGGTCTCCAAGTCAGAGAGTGTAAAATATGTGCTTGTAACTATGGTATTATGGAAAATACAGAGGGAAAGATAATTCAGCAGTTCCATAACACGAAATAATAAATTGCTGTGCAAAGAAATGCCATAATCTTCTTTATGCTTTCATGCCATAAAGACTTACAAGCTTCAGGGGGTGGCCAGCAAATGTAGTGGCAAGAGCGGGCAGTACCAGGAGGATACCAAGAAGAGTCAATGGGCAGGAGAAGTAGCAAACAAATGAGACTGCTCAACAACAGCTTAAACCAGAGAGGTAAAACAGGACCTCCCTGCCTGGTACCAGGCCTCTCAGTCACTTCATCTGGCCTATGAACTCCTCTGGTGTGAATGTTTTTTAGGATCTGACTCCCATTTGTAATCTTCTTAGGCTGCCTTGTGGGAAGGAGGGGGAAAGGATTTGTGACAGTTGCCCATCTGCGTACAACCACTGGTGAGAGGCTAGGTCACGTTACTGGCAGTATACCTGGGAGGTATCAAGCCACAGGCCAGAAAGAAGGCCAGATGAATCTTAAGGGGACTGTAGCTCTCCATAAACATTGCTTTATACAGCACAGGAGGTCTGAGTAATGTGACACAATTACAGCCACAGAACTGCGTTTCAATTACAGCCACAGAACTGTGTTTCAATTACAGACACACAACTGTGTTTCCCCATTTTCCACATTAGGCTCTCTAGACTCATTGACTCTTGATTTATTACCTCGTCCTCCCAAGCTAGTTCCTTTTCTTACGGATAAAGCTTTGGGGCTTAACACTTTCAATCAAGTGCTTGTCAGAGGTTAGATATAGTTCAAGAGTCACTAGACCATGATACCCTGTTTTCCAGATCTGCATGTGAAAGTTGAAGCCAGTTTTGCCTAAGTTTTGAACAACCCCTACTCTTGGTAAGCAATCCTCTTTGCTGCATAGAAGCATCTTGCAGAGGAATTACATAATCATGCCTTGAGAAGCTGCCAAAGGTAATGTCTCTTTTGTTGTGCTTCTCATAACAGAATTAAGCAGGAATATTGTAAACTTCTTACTTAATATTCTATTACACCTCATAAAAACAATACCACCTCAGACATTACAGTATCTTTCTTATTTTATTAAGTTGTTTGGCAGCTAAGGAGTTCTAATTCACAATCCTTCCTAAATTTTAGATTCAGTGTTTGAAGAAGCTATTTACCTGGATGTCCATCCCTTTCCTTTATGGTTTGCCAAAGGGGCAGAATGGGTGCTATGTAGCAACTATGAACATGGGTAGCTTTCTCATTAGCTACTACAATTCACGTCTGATTTAGTTACATAACCTAAAAATCAATGGCAGTTTAAGTTAATTCACTGGCTGTGAACTGCAGCAGTTGAAACATCTGATTCACAATCCCTGGTGGATTGTGCTGTGGCAGCTGAAGAAGTTACTGCTCCAGCTATGGGGGGAGGTCACCTCTCTAGCCTATTGCAGTTAAACGTGACAAGGAAAATGAATCAGAACTGTAAGGTACTTTCCTCTGGTCTGGAGTGAGGTTTTTCTACAGGCTTTCTATTATAAAGTAAGTCTCGTGTAAACTTTGCAGGCAGTTTGATACCACGCTCCATTCAGTGTCAGCCACTTAGTATTCACTGTTCCTTTTGACTTCTGCTGATCAAATTTTAGTGAAATAAAAGTTTCATCCAACTTCACATAGAAGTTTATGACCTGTGTTCCTCGTGAATTAAAGTGTCTGCAGCTTTGGTGCATACCCATCTACCTTGCTGAGTTCCACCATTGTTCGAAACACTTGGCTTCCTCCTGAGCTCACAATTTATTCAAAGAAAATAGGTGAGCTAGTTGAACATTAATTTGAACAGCTGATACAGCAGGCACTGAAGTGGGTGTATGCATGTCTTGACATAAAAAGACATCAAACATGCATCTGTGCTGACTGGAACACCAGGAGACCAGCATGAGAATTCAGATGTTTTCCTCACAGGCACAGCTTCCCATTCTTTTCCTTCTTTGCAGCACTCTTTAATTCAGCCTTAGCAATTTTAGTAATTGCATTGCTTTTGCCACCTAAATGACTGTGATGCAGTGACAGTGTGGTAGAATTTGTGTTTCGTGATAAATTACACGTGTCTCTGGGATCTGTTATCTGAAACTGCTTTTTAGGACACACTGGATAACTATTATGTCCATGGTCCTGAAAGGATGAAAGCATTTATTCTCTGGCCTCTGAAAAAAATGTAGCTACAGGCACTCGTTAATTTTTCTTGCATAATTTGGCTTGCTGCTGAAGCTGGAATATGTATGGCTGTTTAGGTCTTCCTGTGTTTTTGCAAGCACAAGCACCTGTTATGTTGCTTTTACTCTTTGCATCATGTCAGAGTGCCTGGAAGGGCAACAGAATAGGTTTCATCTAACCTAATCCTCTGAGCCACTCATCTAGGCTCTTTTAAAGTCAGTGGTGAGAAACAGACACTTCCAATGTGTGATTCATCTCATCCTAATATAGATATCCAAAATAGGTCAAGTGTATGCATTCTAGAAATGCCTGAAGTTAAATAAGCTGAATCTCTTCCCAAGTGTCCCAAGAACTGCAGTCAATTGAAATTCTGCTGGAGAAACTGCTATTTATTTCCCTGGTGTTGCTGATCATAACACTGGGTGTCATAGCTATCTGTCGCAGATTCCTCAAAACTGTCTCCATGCTAATACACTGGAATGCTGTACATCTCTTTGGATTTCCATGCATCCTAGCAGTCTCTGTTACTGGTGAAACTGATATTTTTCCTTTGTAAATTGATCTGAGATTATGCTCCCAAATGTTAAGGACTATTCAGTGCTGTGCAAGAAAAAGGAAACTACCCATTCACTTCTCCTGTAATTTCTGACTTCAGTAACAACAGCACAGAGAAGGGTCATTTTTAACTTAATTGAAGTCATATGAGAACAATGTTTTAGTATGTGTAAATAAGCTGTTTAGCTAAGTGCAGTTTAGCTAAGTTTAGCAGCCCTATATCCTTTTCCCACTCAATTTATTATTCCGGTATCTTCTTTCTCATAATAGAAATGAAGGTATGAGACAGCAGTGTGCTTGGTGAATTGTTTTTACCTATTTCCAGGTAAAATATATCTAGAAGGTGTCCCAGCCTTTGCATAGAACTTGCTACAAGAATGCCACAATATATTGCAAGGGTACATTTTTTGTTTTCTTTATGAGTCCATTGTATGGATCAGTTGTTCCCTACGTAGTGTCAATATGTTCATTAATTAATTTGTTTCAGTGGGGCTTTCTGTACTACCTTTTTCCTGGAACTGTCTCCTTGGGATAGGCTGTTTCAAAGGGCTCCAATCAGTGCAGCAATGGTCTGCGATGCTCCAAACAAGGAAATCCTGTTGGTGGTACCACCAAAAACTGCCAGTTTCCACTTGCCTGGACTATTCTGGCTGACATACAACAATATGCAGATAATCTATAGGACATATTTGTACCTCTATGAAAAAACAGACTCACCTTACTTATACTGTGGCGAACTTTAGGCCATAACTCAAATTACTACCAACTGGATGGTACACCCCTTTGCAAAGAGGAACACAAGAAATTCACAGTATTTTCCCAGAGTCCATTGAATGGCTCTAGAACCTTGGACTGAGTTTATGATTCTGCTTACAGTTTGCAATACCCACGTGATGGTGCCATTATATAATTTTAATTAGCCTTTCTCATTTCCTGTTTCATTTTGAAATCTGTAGTGCTACCGAAGTCTTGTAACCTGGCATATTTACATATTTTCATTATTTGGTTTCTGGTTTGCTGTGTGCTGCTGCATTGTCTTACCATTTACTGATAGAGCATTCAGACATTAGTTCCTCCTCCACTGATAGCATGCTCTCTCATCAAATGTTTTCCCAATGTAATTTTCCTATATTTAATCACACAGCAGTTCCCATCCTCTCTTTTCCTTTTTGTGTATTTGTAATAAAGGCACCAATACCAAAACAATTCTTACTATTCATGATGCAGTGGTATGTGGTATTGAGTGAGAACTGCTTCATGTTTTGTAGATGTTATGTTGACAACTAGATAACTTTGGGTGAACATTTAGGTTCTTTGTTTGATTCTGGTGGGGGAAGATGGGGATTTTCCACTCCTCCTTTGTAAAAGAAAAGTCTCATTGACAATACTTTTCAGATCTCTCCCCTCAGTAGGATACTATATGTATTTTACTTCCTCCGTTCTTTTTATGCTTATGGCATTAAAATATTGAGAAAAAGAATAAAAGCATTAACATTTTGGTTTGCAGTTGTAAAACAGCTTTGAAGCGAAACCCCTGATCGTCCTCACTCACTGTGTGCATTGGTTTAGTTTGCAGAGCTATGCTGGTGTGTCAACTAGATCACTTTTCAAGAAAACTAAACAAAAAAGTGTAGTTGAGATCTGCATCCCATGTAGTCTACACTTTAACAGGAACACAAAGACTGAAACTGATGAATGGCTTTTTGGACAGCCTCGAATTGTGTGTGTGTTTGGAGCATTTGGTTGTGGAGACCAGCCCAAATCTAGCCTGTGGTACTGAAAACCTTGCAACATGTAGATGTTGTGGCCACTGTATTAAGTGCTTTGATCTACTAATCTGCTTATATCATGCTAAATTATTTGGTAATGTAGATCAATCTTAGGTTTTGTAAAACAATAATAAAGTAAGTATGGCCAGCATGGCCTCAAATTCACTTGTACCATGTCAATATTGGTACTTAGTAACTGACAACTTGAAAAAAAATCCATTAGAAACAATCTCTTCCAGCTGTGTTCTGAGCATATTGATTTCAGACCTAAAAAGTTTTAAATCAGATGGTTGCATGAGGATTTCCCACAAAAATGTTTCAACTTTCAGGACTGATGTGATCAATTTCACTCAAAATGTGCTTGCTTATTGGAGCTGGCAGCACATATCCTAGTGAACCTAATCAATAAACACTACCACAGATTGATACCATCCTCTGTCAGGCAGTTAGGAATTTAATGTGTTTGCAGAACAGGATCCTGGGAGAGAAAAATAAAAGAAAAAATACTAGTTTATTGATAGTGCTCTTGTGACCCATTTCCTTTACATTTTAGCTCCATATGTCACAGTGTGGCTGGGTTCACTGTGTATGCCTGCACACCATTTCATAGCAAGCTAACAAATCTGCACTAAACTGTCACTTGACTTAATAAAGCATTATCATCAGAAGCTTGTAACTTCATGAGATATAATGCCAATATTTACAGAAATGCTCAAGGATACTTTTTCAACAAGGGCGAGCCACAAACTAGATTGAAATGTTCTGCCTTCAGTTGTTGCAATGGAAAATGTGGTCAATTACAGAATTTTTGAAATGGAAAAAGAATTTATTTTCTTTACTATTGTCATGGTTCAAGGAGATAAAACCATTTTTACTGAAATTGAAAACAAATGGACCTTTTGACAGGCTACATTTATTACTAGTGGAAGATCTCTGGAAAAAAATGGAAGAGATTTACCTTAGCTTCCATCTTCATCTCCATGTAATAAATTTCAGTATAGTGGGAAAAATACAAATGTAAGGTTGTCTTTTCTCTGGTAATAGCAGCCATTAATACCCTTTATGTCTTTAATGACTCTTGATTAACTCAGGCAAAGGAGGTTAGCTCTGACCCCTTATAGAAATACAGACAGTATTATCCTCCATATAAAACTGAAGCACAAGAAAAGTGTTTTCAAACAGATCACACAGAAATTAACGAAATTGAAGAAGATTTTGAGTACTGAAGACTTAAACACATTTATAGAATCATAGAACAGTTTAGGTTGGAAAAGTCCTTGAAGATCATCAAGTGAAACCATTAACCCAGCACTACCAAATCCACAACTAAACTGTGACCCTAAGAGCTACACCTACATGTCTTTTAAATACCTCCAGAGATGGTGACACAAAACTTCCCTGGGCAGCCTGTTCCAATGCTTGACAACCCTTTCAGTGAATATTTTCGTAACATCCACTCTAAACCTCCCCTAACACAACTTGAGGCCATTTCCTCTTCTGCTATTGCTTGGTATTGGTTGGAGAAGAGACCAACACCTACTTTTTGAGAAAGTAACAGAATTTCTGAGTAACTTAAAGATGCCTGTCTCGTATAGCAAATATACAAAGTCAATCAAATGTTTGATAGTAGAGAAAAAAAATGGCCTCTGAAGAAAAATGTTTGTTTTTATTGTCCAAGAAAACATTCTGCTCATTTCATATAGCAAATACTCATTCTAGACTACTATTCTAGTTGTATACAGATGTAGCTTCACACTAGAAGATATGGTACCTGGATAAGTAACAATGCATGGTCATGCTTTTTTTCCAGACATAGCAGATTGGACATATTAAAGACTGTATATAAGTATGACATTTACATTTCAACCTGTAATCTCTAACACCTGTTATTGTCAGCCTGGTGGGCTAATGCAAAATGGATGCACCACCCATGAACCGCAGCTTCCCTACTGCAGGTATCGTATTTATTCTAAAAATAAGATTTAGAATTCTTGCACATCTTGATGATGATACCAAAGGTGTTTGGGATTTGCAGAAAAATGAGCAGATATGTAAAGCTGAAGGAATATACTCTCTCCTTTCAGTAAGATTAGCTGTTACTATATTATGAATATGTTGCATACACATCTCTGGTAGAAGTCAGTGGCTGCAGACGTTCATGTGAGGTTTTTCTGAGGCTGTAAACAGAGATGTTTGAAAAGAAGTCTGTGCTACCTTCTCCATCTTCCAGAACAGGGGAGAAAAGATGCTTAACTTGGCTTGTTTGCATTAGCAAGTATGTTAACTAGCCACAACTGGAACAAGTAAAGCTGATTATGCCCCAAAATGTAATAGGCTACAGATCAAAGAAACCAGGCCACAGCCTGGTCAAGCATTCACAACTTTTGAGAGACTTGGGATAGATTCCAAAATTGGGCGTCTGGTGCCACTAGAACTAGCAAATTCATTCTTCTTATTTTAAAAGCAGGTAGACAGTGCAAAATGGAAGCTACACCAACAACTAGAAAAGAAGACTGTGCTAGCATGGCTGGCTCATGTTTTGACTTACCTTGTCTGCAGGTGTGGCAATCTGCTGAGGGCAGAGGAAAGAAACGACCTTTAAAATCTATCTGCATAATACATAGGTGACTAATTTTCTAAGTAGGAAGCGGATACCGGATCTGCTGAAATCAGTGGGAGGTTAGGTCCTGAAATATCCTCATGCATCTGGCACTTTAGGATATATTTAAACAGCATTAATTCTACCTATACCCTAATATTTTGTCAGTACAGGAATATTTCAAAGCACCTACATAAGATACCAAGAGCTAGACAAGGAGTCAAGCAATATGAAATGTTGGGCACAAGAACTTCGAACTAAGACTTATGACCTCAAAAAACCCTTTTATCCCCAAGGCAGAGATTGATTATAAGGGAACTCAATAACCTATCTCTTCTCAGAAAGCACTGGATTAACATGATCAGCTGAAGGAGAACCGGATCACAAGTGTCAGGGGCAAATGGGTTTTAGGGCACAGTTGAGCTGAATCAACAGTCCCAGTAAGAAGGCTCTGGGAATTGGAAATCTGTAGAGAGGGTTTAGATGTTAGTGGTAAAAGATATTTTTGGTGTGGAAAGTTATGATACCTCTGAAATTCAAATAAAAGTGATTCAATGTAAGGTGAGTTAGTGAAGGCTTGAGAAAGAAGCTGAAGCTAGTAGTTCTATGACTGTTGCAAATCACATAGGGGTGACCTGTCTTCAAAGTTCTTGCAGTATACACGTGGAATCCTTATAGCTTGAGCCTAGAAACTAATGTTGATTTTTCTCCAGGTTTTAGCTAACTACTCAAACCCTCATAATTTATTTGTCCTCTTGCTCACACTATATTCTGAGCTACGGTTAGTAGTGACAAGGACACAAAATTAGTTCTACAGTACACAGGGGTTCTCCCTAAAAAAGACAATTAACTTTTTTGGTATGCACAGGCAAAATGGTATGAATATTTTATCATAAAAATGGAAAAACTTCCTCAGTTTCTCTATGAAAGTCACACATTCTGTTGTCAGCTTTGTATGCACAGTCTATGGGAAACAAATGATGTGTCAGTGCTTGAATGTACTGAGAGAATGCTGGTATATTGTGCACTTCACTCTCAGTTATCCAAGGGCTGTGTATTCAGGTTGAAGATTAACTGTGTTGTGAATGCAAGACAACTGAGCTAGCTGTCTGCACAGCTGGTTTGTTTTGGCTTGGATTAACTCAGGTGCAGTTGATGCATTCCATCAGCTTTCATGTGGTGCAGACCCCACACCAATAACTCCTGTAAACCTGACCTAGCTACATGCAGATATGGTGTGGGTATCTGTTATTCCTGCTACATTCTGTGGAGTACCAATTCTCATCTGAGTGGCTTGGGCCAAATTTAGCTTCTTAACTCCAATTCAGAGCTGACACTACTGGATCCAACTTGGTTTTGCAAAACTTTATAGCTTCAGATTTTGAGAGAGGTTTTGAGAGTGAACTGAGTACCATGACAGTGCTTAGAGAAAATCTGATGTGGTGCTCTGAGCTAAGAAGCATTGCTTAAGTCAGTACACAAGCACCAAATGAATAGTCTGAGTAGGTTTGGTCCTGTGCAGAGCCATCAGGATGCTTCCTATTAACACTTTCTAGGCTGCGTGATCTGGGATGATCCCAGACCCTGCTTCTGTGACAGAAAACTTTTACAGGCTTAACTGGTAATAAAGCTACGGAACAAAGTATTTATTTAATGCAAAACACTGGAACCATCATATGAATTAGCATGAGTCATTTAGGCTTCTCTTGAGATAGTCTGCCTGGCTACCTCTCATTTTTCATTGCTCGCTGTTGCTTTTCTGGTTGCATAAGCCAAATAAATTTAAGTTTGCTGTATCAGCAAAACTGTCAATTATGTCTGTGTTCCAGTAACCCAGTCAGCTAAAATAAGCTTCTTACTTCTCAGCCTTCTGTCCTCTCTTCAATCAGGGAATATGGGACGGATTTATTTCAGGGGTTATAGACTACCCATTGGCACTGTATGTGAGGCATATACATAGTAACATAGCTGCTACTACATCATGTGTGATGAGTATACTCTCTCTTTCGCTAGCAGGTGGCTGTTTCTGGCTGTCCATTTTCATGCCCACACAGTAGTCCTTTCTCCCTCACTTGAAATCAAAGAATCAGTGACAGTAGGGCTGAGTCTTGAAGTTTATGTCCTTTAGAATAGACTCTTTCAGTCCTTCCACAGTGCTGTAACAGGCTGGTGCCACAGTGTGCTATGAGCAGAGCTGCTGAGGTGAATACATGGAGTATATTATTTGGAGGAAAGAATGAGACAACAGCATGTTTCTACAGAACTGTGCATACAGCCAGGGAAATTGAAAAGATCCCCTTTTTTTTGGTTTTCAGTCAACTTGAGGAAAATTCCTTAGTAATGTTTCAAATGGAGGCTTGGGAAATGATCCAATATTCTTTTCCTGTTTTGGAGAGAGAATGGAAGCTACAACTCTCCATTTTACAAAACAAGATGAGAGTTCCCAGTAACATTGCTTTAAGAGACACACTAGAGCCCTTCTAGCTGTTGGATAACTACCCAGGAGGGAAGCTTAGTTCTGGAAGCTAGCTTTCTCATTGTTTTGCTTCTCTCTCCCCTTCCTCATGCACAGCAGTATGTTCACAGGAAAATTGGTAAGGTCTAGTGTGCCTGGATCTGGCCTCTTCAGGGAATTTTGATAGCGACAATCTAACTTTTTCCCCCCTGTCAGTCATAGAATTGCAGAATCATCAGAGTTGGAAGGAACTTCTGGAGACCATCTAGTCCAAGCCCCCTGCCAAGGCAGAGCCACCTAAGACATGGGAATGTGTCCTGGCAGATTTTGAATGTCTTCCGAGATGGAGACTCCACAACCTCCCTGGGCGGCCTGTTCCAGTGCTCTGCCACCCTCAACATAAAGAAGTTCTTCCTCATGTTGAGGTGAAATTTCTTGTGTTTTAGTTTATGGCCACTGCTCCTTATCCTCTCACTGGGTACCACTGTAAAGAGTCTGGCACCATCCTCCTGGCACCCACTTTTGAGATATTTATAGGCATTAATGAGATCCCCTGTCAGTCTTCTCCAGACTAAACAGGTCCAGCTCCTGCAATCTCTCCTTATAGGAGTGGTGCTCCAGACCCCTTTGTTGCCCTCCACAATACACTCTCCAGTCACTCCTTGTTTTTCTTGTTCTAAGGAGCCCAGAACTGGACACAGCACTCCAGGTGTGGCTTCACCAGGGTTGAGTAGAGGGGAAGGATCACCTCCCTCGACCTGCTGGCCACACTCTTCCCAATGCACCCCAGGATACTATTGGCCCTCCTGGCCACAAGGACACACTGCTGGCTCATAGTCAACTTGTCATCTACCAATATTGCAAGGTCCTTCTCAGTTGAACTGCTCTCTAGTTGGTCAGCCTCCAGCCTGTACTGGTACTTTGGGTTCTTCCTCCCCAGGTGCAGTACCCTACACTTGTCCTTGTTGAACCTCATCAGGTTTCTCTCCACCCAATTCTCCAGCCTACTGAGGTCCCAGTGAATAGCAGCACAGCCCTTCAACTTCATATCATCAACAAACTTGCTGAGGGTACACTCTAGCCCTTTGTGCAGGTCATTGATAAACAAGTCGAATAAGACCAGGCCTGCAGCTGGAAGATACTACTTTTGATTGTAGAGTCATTTAGTCAATTTATGTGACTGAAATTATTGATGACTGAAAAAGGAAAAAGAGATGAGTATGCCCACATAGGAAAATTCACAACCATGATGATCTACTCTTTGACAGAGAACGCGGGCCAAGGCATTATGTATTTGTTCTTGCAGTATTCAGTCTGTATCTCCTAAAAATTTGTTACTTGTTACAATTCTGCAAATATGAGGAAAATTGAAAGTTTAGGACTCAGCTTCCAGTCAAATTACTGTGTTTCAACAGCTTACTGTGGCGAACTGAGCTGTTGTAACTGTGTGAATGCAACTAAATCTGTATGACTTCACCTAGAGCTTCCTCGGTGTAGGCTGGCAGTCTCTGTGTGCCAGCTAAGCAGATGTTAGGCCACAGAAACTCGATCAGGAGTAACTTGATGAGATTATTACTGAGTTTTCAGTTGACATGATGCCTCAGATTCCTTCCTTTTTTAAGTGTAAACATGAAACTGTCTCTTGGTGGACAACATCTGACATAAAGAAGGAAAAGGCAGAAAGCACAGATTGTCTTCTCTGAGCTGAGCTGGTCTAAAGTTCCAGTGTGAGGAACTATTTGTGTGGCACAGATGCTTTCAGGACTGACTGTTTTTCATCAAAAACTGTTGGGGATTTGGAGAGTTATAAATAGCTCCTACTTCATTAGCTGAGGCCTCAAAGACTTCAAGCACAGGTGCAGAGATTTCTACAGGGTGAGAGAGAAAAGATCACTCTCAGTGGAACTGCTGTGTCCTTGAGAGTGAAAAATCACAAGTTGCTTTTCTGGTTTTTGTTGCTGAATAGAGTATAACACTTGAACTGACACAGACCATAGAGAGAGAATTAAAAGAGATCAGATGTTGACTATAGTAATACTCCCTTGGATTATTCTTGATTTTGAAATTATTTGAATGGAAGTTGCTGTTAAATTGATAACATGTTGTGAAAATGTGTGAAGACTGATTGCCATGAACAGTAAGAAAAATGGACTGATGGAAAGAATGCTATCTGATCAGAATATTAATAATCTCCTTCCCTTGTACATCAGAGCAGCAAAGACTTTAAAAAAAATTATCACTGTCATGAACATCTGTCACCAGTCAAGCAAATGCTAACAACAGTAAGCAGCCTTTCCTTCATCCTGTGCAGGGGTTCATCCTTACACATCTCCAAATTCAAAATGAAGGTCAGACTGGAAAGGTGAGAAACAGAAAAGTTCTACAGAAAGCACTCAAAAAAAAAAAATCCTAAGGTTATAGCTCTGAGCTCTCCTCCAAAGTACCATCTGATCCATAGCTTGGAGAGATGTCATCTTTGTAGTACACACAGCAAGAGAGAGCATAGCAACAAAAACATAACAGTGTCGGAGTGGTGGTTTTAATGAAGAAGAGGGCAATAAGTAGAATAAAACAGTACAGCCAAGGAACATCTTAGCTTTGAGGAACTGAACTTTTTTTTCTGTCTGAATGGAAACTTTTAAACGTGTATTGAAGCCTATCAACTTCATCAGAATTTAATATATTATTAGAAATAAGACAATTATTGAAAGCTCTAATAACTGAAATGTTTTGACTGATGACAGTACATGGGGATTTGAAGACTGTGACCTATGCAAAAATAGATTAAAACTTTTATAGTAGTAAACAGGCTGAAGTTCTTACAGCACTAAGATGTAATTTAGAATTGTAATGATATCACATTTTCACAGCTGTATCCACATGCCTTAAAAATATTAACACAACAGCTGCTCTTATTTTTAAGCTTGCACAGGTTTTTCCCCTATTTGTGATCATAAAGCTAAGCAAAAGGAATCTGTTTTACATGCTCATCTGGCATGAATATTGAGTTGTTTCTTACAATTCCTTGCATAAGGACTTTCAGCCTTAGATCTATCATCAATAGAGCCCACTTCCCCCCATACAGTCATGCTCTTAATATCAGATAAAAAGCTGTCTAAAGATATCAGGAGAGCTCAAAATTCTTGGAGTGAGGTTGGTAGATATGTGAATTTAAGTGAATTTCGAAGTTCCAGTGTAGAACAACTAAATGGACTCAGCAGAAAGGAAACCACATTGCAGTGATTAATGACAGAGTAGGTAAGTATTTGTGTTGAATGAGCTTAGTTTACGGTGGTGGTATAATAAACTTACTTTAAAGTTCAGTTTATTTGATTTTTACCTGCACTGCTGCTTTGCCTACTTTATGGAGTACAAATCAAAAGCATCAGAATACTTCCACACTTTGAAAATTCACTGACTTAAAAGAACCGCAAAGATGCAGTGCCAGTTCTGTAAATACCTTTATAATCCACTTAAAACTAACTCACATTTTGTTAGAAGCAAAGAGCAGGAAGGAATTTGAGAGGTTACTTTCACTCTAGTACTTTTAGATAGCTACATAATACAGTTCAATTCAAATGTTATGTAAATCCAGGTATGATTTATTTTGTTCCTCGCTAAAGTTGGTTGACCAATGCACATGTGCACATGTATATACTGCCTAATACAAGTCCCTTCTCATAGCTCTATTTCTAAGCTCTGCAGCAACTTGGTAGAATTTCTCTTACACTGTGAGCTTATTGTTCTGAAACACAATTGATCAGTACTGTACACAGCACCCAAGGTCATGAAGTTTATATGATGTCCTTGGAAACACTTCCTGTTCTGTCTTAGTCCTCTCTGTGTTAACAATTCAGAGCCCTCAGCTGACCAGCTACTTCTTTGCATTTATAGTAGAGATTTTTTGTTATTGCTCTGTGTCTGTAGCATTTTGAAGCATTAACTGCTATATTATTACTGTTAGGACCATCTTCAGGATCATCTGGCACTGCATCATAACATGATGC
Source organism: Melopsittacus undulatus (assembly GCF_012275295.1). NCBI lineage: Eukaryota > Metazoa > Chordata > Aves > Psittaciformes > Psittaculidae > Melopsittacus > Melopsittacus undulatus. The sequence goes on along the minus strand of NC_047531.1, from coordinate 21,141,876 downwards.
TTCGCTGTATTGCAAGTACTTTCCAATTTTGCATCACTTAAGTTCTTAGAAAAGGGCTTGTATGCTTTTCTTTCCTTGAACTCCTGTTAGCCATTATGCCTTCCACTTTCTGAGCTACTGTGATCAGTGAAAACGGGAAAGAGGTTACTTCATGCAGTTTTCAGAGAAACTGAGATTGCCATTGCTTAATGGCATCTCTCTTTCTCCTTCTCCCTTCCATCCCTCCAATTTTCATGTATATGGCTCAAAAAAGACTGCTTTCTCTACCTTCTTATTCTCTGCCAGGTCTTATTCAGTTTCATTTTCATTTTATCTCTACATTTCCTGTGTTTGCAGACATTTTACCCTCATTTCCTTCCTTCTGTCACAATACTTCTGCATTCCTTGTGGACTCTTCTTCCATCTAACCTGTTCCATAGGACTTGCTATCTTTTATTTCCTGATCTTGTCATGCTTTTTTTTTTTCCATAAGTCTTGAAAAACTTCAGTGATTACTATAAGCTTTTAAGTAATTGAATATATTCTTCAGTCAGGAGACCCACCTTATGGGACACCTGTGTCACTTGTCCCAACATGAAAGATAATCAATCAGTTCATTCTTCTGGCTCTTATCAGAAGTCTCTTTAACCTCACAGTCTCATCTAATTCATATTCTTACTAAACTCATCCTGACAAGCGACACATTTTCTACAGGATCTGCTCAAAGACAGATTTTGGGTAATAAAAATCTGCCTCTTCACTATGCTTTTAAGAGTCTTCAGATCACTTTCTGTCTGAGAGTCATGTTTCCTTCTTCTTCTCAACATCTTGAAAATCATTCATATTTCACTTGGCCTCTCAGTCCTGACCTGTTTTATGACCCTTTAGTGAAAACAGTTTTTAATTTCTTTACTGCCATCTTGTTTTTTCTATTAATTTTCTAATGTGGCAAGTCAGTGTCACGCTCCCTCTTTCCCTGGCCTCATGTCCCTCTGCCCCCATAGTCTTTACATTACCCCCTTCATTTATGTCTGTTCTTCAGGTTCTGTCCAATGTGTGTTTGAAAATCTAAAGCTGTTCATGCTTCTGGCATTTTCCCCACAAGTACTCAAGCTCACACATTCTGTGTTGATCACTGCCTATGTTTTGTACCACTCAGGTCTTCTTTCATGAGTATTTTCAATTGATACTTCATTCATTAACAGATTCTGTGAAGTTTCCACTCAAGGACAAAGAAGACCCTGAAAATTCTGCATCCAGTAATGTTGGTTGTCTCAGCAAATCTTCAGGCTTTACTCACTGAAGGCTTAGCCACTGTTTCTGTCTTTCCTTACAAGTTCCTAGATTTAAAGAAATACAGAAAATTCTCCTGGGTTAGCCTCCATACTTCTGACTGTATGCATTTATAAGCTTTTGTCTGGGTCGCTGCTGTCAGCTCATTGAGACTTTGCAGTTAGCTCTTTTTCAGCTGTGATCAGTCAAAAGCAGGAAGCTCTTTTAACACTATTAGCTGCAATGCCTCAATCCTACTCATGAAAGAAAAAGTTGTGATTTGAGAAGCTGGGAACATTCCAAAAAACAGAACTGAGGGCTTTAAGCATGTTACCTGAAAGGGACAAAAGCCAGTGAGTGAATTAAAAAGCAAAATACTCTAGAATGTTCTATTGACTCAAACATAACATTTCTAAAACTGTGAAGAGGGATTTACTAAAATTGAATAATCTTTCATAGATCAATGAGGCAATCTGAGTGTATTAGACTATGCTTTTTTGGCACAAGGTTTGTTTGTATAAAGATTTTTTTCTTTCCTTTAAGCTAGTAAATGTAAAGTCCCAATTTCCACACAATTTTTTTTCATGGTAGTTTGATGGCTTTTTAGTTGGAAATGGAAGCTTTGGTTAGATTGTAATGATTATTGTTTGTCTTAAGCAAACATGCAATTACTTTTTGTAAAGGCAAAACTACTTTGCATGCCCGTGTCACCTACCCTATTACTGAATTCCAGAGGTCTCATTACCTTATCATTTTTCAGTCATGATGGATACCAGAAGAGCACTGGGTGTTCTCTTGCAAAGCAATTACTTGGACCAGTTCCATTATTCTATTTCCTTTTATGCCCCAATTCCCTAATCTCCTCCTTTATAATGTCCCCACAACTTGCGTTTCCTTTATTGAGGGAGGAGGAAACAAATCTCTACACACTTACTTCAGATTTGATTTTTTTTCCAGAATAGAACTCTTCTTTGCTTTTTCTGAGGGCTGTTCCATCCGCTTGTCTCCTATTTTCCTCTTATATGGGAAGGCATTAATTATTTTCAGTTTTGACCTTAAATATCATATGTGGATGGATATCCTTCCTTGAAACAGAGGAATTTTTGGGTTTAATCCAAAAGTGATAATTAGGAAGACAGAGAAATTCTCTGTTCCTTTCAGAACCCTCCTGAAACATTCTGGCATACCTTCAACTTTTTATGTTCAGCTAAACATAAAATGACCAAAAATGATATTGCTAGCTTGTTTTTTTTTTACATATTTCAGTTTGTCTAAGCCTAACCCAGACAACTTGTTGATGCTTTGCTTGTAAAGATAGAAATATTTCTTTCACCTTCCTCCCAAGAGTTATGGTTTCTGGAGCTCAAGACAAATACAAACATAGGATTGTGAAATCCCTCAGAGGAGTGATATGACTGCAACAAATGTCATGAAGGAAGATGAACAGCCAAACCAAATTGATGAACAGGGCCATTTCTACAGGCACTTTCAGCTTGGTCTCATGAAGGGATCCTACCATACTGTTTTGTCAGGAAAACTTCTGGAAGTCATAGTAGGCCTTGAGCTAGAGCCTCAACTGGATGTAACGTGTGGGATCATTAACTTTAATGAAACTAAATCAGCTTATGCAACTGGAAGAAGCAGTCTATTATATTCCCTCAAATATTAGCTTAATAGTACTGGAGTGCCCTTCAAGTAATTCCCAAATACATGAAAAAAGGACAGGAGTTACCAAAGCCATGACATCTGATCTATTTCATTAGTTGATCTTTTGGTTTGTTTGTTTTCTATTGTTTCAGTTTGATTTGGGTTTTATTTTCAGGTAGTAGAGTCTCAGCAGAACCAGTTAGGGGATTAGAGGATTAGTGTTATATTGCTATATTCAGGGCCCATTAATTGTACTTCCAGTAAGAGATTAAGAATGGAAGGGCAGAATGACCAGCAACTGCAATCAAGGCATGCTACAAAAAGGTGCTGTAGATTTCTATTTTCCTTTTCATCTGAAGAGATGGCCCATTGTCCAAGCATGGCAGCTGCAAAGGGATGCAATCATTTATTTGACTCTAAGTTCAGATGTTCATGCTGGGCTTACTGCATACCTGTTATATTTATATGTTGAAATTTGACATATGGCTGGGAAATTAATTTTAGAAGTACCCCATTCCTCCAGGTAACCTACAGCTTCAGTGAAGCAGACTAAAAACATGTCAGAGTTGCAAATTTCCTTCAGCAGAAGATCCATGAAGCCATGCTCAGTCTCTACAGCTGCTTTCAACTGATGTGTAAGTTCTCTGTGATTATTAAGTGTCACTGAAGTACAGTTTTCTCTCACTGATACCAGAAGGCAGAATATCAGCTAGCATGGTTGGAGCTCAGAAAGCAAAGGCCAGACTCAATCTGCAGTAAGAGTAGTTACTGTCATCATAATGAATGTGGCCTTAGATATTCAAAGAAAATATTAGATGAAGAGCTGGAGAGGATCATATGCTCAAGTATGCGTGGTCCCCATCATAGAGTATGCATATTTCTTTCAGGTACTCTTCCACACAAGCTGTGGATGCTCAGTTTTTGGCTGCATAAGTACTTGGAAGTATCCCACACTGTTTGATAAGACCCAGATGGTAACCAGATGGCTACATGTGACTCTTTGGAAGTGCTGCTGCAGACGGGGACTAAAACCAAAGTAAGTCTACAAACACCTCCCTCTCTTTTCTGTAACTTTTATTAATGGGGATGGAGATTACTATACTATATCCTCACTATTAAATAACAGTAGATGCTTTTTTTGGGGAGGGGGGGTTGCAGATAATTTTCCCATTTCAGGAAAACCAAACCCACTCTGACCCAGAGTCTAAGCATTTTCCAGTTATGATTATTTACTTACTTGATATATCTTATATTGTCAAATCTAGGACAGTTTTAAATTTGACATTGCTATAAAATCCATAAATATTACACTATCTTCAGGAATATAGTGAACTTTGCTCTACCTACTCCCTTTCTAAGAGCTCTCCCTTTGACCAACTTAGCAGCTATATATTTCTTAAAAGGAAAGGTGCACTTATGTGCACTAATGACCTAACAGATGACATGCAGGCAAATAACATACAGACAAACCCATCTTTTGAAAATCATGGCTCTTGAGAGAAGTTCTGTATAAAAGCTTGTTCCAGTTACAAAGGTGCAAACAGAACTAATGTTCTTGCCATTTGTTAGTATCATCTCTTCCCAAACCAGACTTACAAAAGAGTTGTAACATTTCTTCTACAGTACTTTTCCAGACACTATATTGTTTACGGTAAGAGAGAGAACTTACAGGATGGTGGTGATTCACTGCACCAGCGTATTTTCCAGCTACATTCAAAGACAAGGTAATGATTCAACTACTTCTTCCAGTCACGTATCAGGAACTTGTAGAATTTCAGCCAATTTTTTCATTCCTCAAAAACATTGGCCTCACATACTCTTCAGTAAGTCATAAGCATAACAGAAAAGCCTCTTATTATACAGAAGGGCTAAAAGAAATTTAGCATAGCCTGTAATACCAGACATCTTTCTCCCCCTCTCACACACTCTTTTAGTTTGCAGTCAAAGAAAAAATGCTATTGTGGTGATGATCTAGAGATGCAACAGGTGCCTGTAAGCATTGTTAGCCTAATATTGCATGAAAATTTAACATATCCCAGTTTCTACTTGTGTGGAAGTACTGTGTTTTTGCAGGAATTTCTTTTGGGAAGTTCATAAGAATTTATTTGGCTCCAAATGAATTGTGTCATTTCACACTGTTAATATGTCCTAATGTTGGTCAGTGATTTACTGTAAAGTTTCTGTTTTACCTTAGCCTAGATCCTATTATGTAGTCATCACTTCTGTATGACAAAACAAAATAAAATACCTTCATAACGATACCTGACACGAACATTTCAACATATCTGAGTTTAATGGTACCAAAACTTCTTGGCATCAAACTCTATATGCTCCATGAGTCATAAATTATTATTTTTCACTCAGTAAGCAAAGGATACACTATGCTGGTTTGTAGTTAAACACATTAGATACTTATTAGGGGCATAAACCAATCAGATAATGCATCTGCATTGACAGGAAGGCGTACATATTTGTATGCAGGAAGGAGATACAATACAGAGAGGCAAAAGGATAGAAGGAAGACATCTGTGGTATGGAATAGATGTAAATGTTGCCACTCAGAATAAAACTAAGATGTTCTTTTTAAATATCACAGCTGTCATTTTGATGGGAGAAGCTCATCTCATTTAATTCATTGCAGCTTAAAATTTTGCTAGTAGTTCACCAGGATCTAGTTGTATGTTAATATTTTTCTGATTTGGTATTTTGAAACTCTACATTTTGTTAATGAAATTCTGTCAAAAGGTTCATTTCTTTATAATTACTCTATTTTTAATAATTTATGTTTTAATGATTTTTGCCCCTTCTTGCATATTTGCTCTCTGGGTGTTTCTCTTTACTGACCGTTCATAATTTTAATTTTGATGTGGTTTAAACTGTCCAGTCTGATTAAAAATACAGTAAAAGCGAGAAGACACTACTTAGCTCTTGCAAGTCCTTGCCGAAGCTTTTGTTTTCTGTTTCCATACTGCCATCTTGAGTGTAAGTCTTAAAATTACACTTATTAAAACATCCTTGGAATAACGGCTTTGCTTTCTTATATTTATCTTGCATTTTGCATGCTTGAAAGTGAGTTTCAGATATTGCCAAATTAAAACAGCTGCACTTTATTCACAGGGATGTAAATAAGTAAAGGTGAACCAGGTGGTCTGTGATGTCTGTTCAAATTCTACCAAACATCTTGTCAAACGAACAGAAACTTGTACCAGACAATAAGAAAGACATTTATTTGCCTTGTCATATACACTGCTTAGAAGAAATACTTCAATTTTCAGCAAAACTCAAGAAATTTCTGACTTAAGATTTTTTTTTTGTCTTTTCCAACATGAAGACAGTTTTGTAGGTCCCCGAATTCCAGGAATATGATGAGAGGGTACTACTTTGTAAGCTCTGAATATTTATGTCCCCTTATTTTTATATTCTCACATTTTACATAAGAGTCTGTTCTGTTCTTATTCTGTCACTGTCTTCCTGTGACAGAATTAGGGATCAGTCTCACAGGCCCTACATTTTCAAAGTTGGATAGTGATTTAGAGACTCACATGACCTGATTCTCAGAAAGTTTTGAGCCACTCCCTCTCCCATCAGGTTACCTTAAGGGCAGTCACATGCTGCTGGTGGAGAAGACTAAGATGCTGTGGCTTAATGAATCATTGGTGATCAGCTGAACTTTGCTGTTCATATGGGGCCAGTCAAAATGGTTGATCTTGTGCTTGTAAGGACTCCTTCAGGATAGCATGATAATGGACAGTTAATTAATAGATGTATGTAAGGATAAAGCCTTACAGTTATTATTTATCAAAGCCTGATCTGATAATATATCACCTGATATACATGAGTTACAATCTTCCAAAACTGCCAGCTAGAAAATGTGAATAGAATATTCTGTGTGGCTATACTGTTTTATCAAAGCTTCCTGCCATTAAAGAAACAATTTTCATGAACAGATAGTTTCTTGCAGAAAAAACCCTGAACCCCAACATACCCTTCAAAAACAGAAAAAGAAATCTAAATCTTTGATATTCATACAAAAGGAATCACATTGAATATTTGTTTAGTTATGGATAAGAGCAATTTAGCCATACTAAGAGCAAGAAATGTTTGTGCACAAGGAAAAGCCATACTTTAAGATAAAAAAGATTAAAAGAGTTCATCTGGCAAGCTCCACATTTTTTCAATCAAATATAATGTCAGCTTTTACAGAATGATTGTACTTTTTGTGGTCTTTCTGACTTGGTAATAGAAGAAGAGAGGAGCAGATATAATTAGTCTTCTTCTTTGCTTAAGTGATGCATGGGATAAGCATGTGAATCTCATTATATTCCTGCCTGTCTATTTTACTCATCTTTGTGCTTAAGACAGGCACAAAATTGTGATTAGACTTTACACATATTATGAGACAATACCCTTGGCTGAGCAGCAGGAGAAGCAGGCAGGTTGTATCATTATGGTATATTATATGGGCAGTGTTTGTCCCTCTGTACTCAGCACTGATGAGGCTGCACCTTGAATACTGTGTTCACTTTTGGACCCTTCTCTGTAAGAAGGACATTGAGGTGCTGGAGTATGTCCAGACAAGAGCAGTGACGCTGGTGAAGGGTCTGAAGAACTAGTTGTGCAAAGAGCTGCTGAGGGACCTGGGGTGGTTTAGCCTGGAGAAAAGGAGGTGCAGGGGGGGACCTTATTGATCTCTACAACTACCTGATAGGAGGTTGTTGTGATGTGAGTACTGATATCTTCTCCCAAGTAACAAGTGATAGGACAAGAGGAAATGGCCTCAAGATGAACCAGCAGAGCTTTGGATTGGATATTAGAAAACATCTCTTTACTGAAAGGGTTTTCAAGCATTGGAACAGGCTGCTCAAGGATATTCTATGAACGGTTCTCACAGTCTCACACAGACTCCATGTTGAAACTCCAGCAGTGATATGTTTAAAACCTGATAATATCTTGTTACAGGTACCTGCTTGGAGAAAAACAAAGCCATGAGAGTCCAAAGAAGAACAATATAAAGGTGTTTAAAAACTGAACCTGAAGGAATTGGTATAATCAACTCTAAGGAAGAAAATAACAGAGTACATATGATAATAATCTTCCACTGTGCAAAACAGCTTTAAGCAGAGAAGATGACTGGAACAGTAAGAAATTAATTTTTCTTGTGCTGAAGTTGGTGCAACTGTTTAATTGCAATGATAAAGCACTGGAGATTAAGAATGCTGTGAATTCTCCACTGGAGTGACTCAGATAAACCATCTAAATAGCTGATACATATTTGACCCTCCTCAGTTCAGCATCTGGCTAAAAGAATCCCTTCTAATCCTTTCCCTTGTATAAATCTGTGATGTCTAGATAAGGACATACTGAACTCCCACAAAATTTTGGACCATTTGATCTACTATTCAGCAATTTAAATTTGCATAAAATGGAAGTTGTCCTTATATAAGTGTATTGGGTTTGCATGACAGGTTTTGGTAGTGGGGTTGCTACAGGGGTGACTGCTGTGAAAAGATGCTGAAAGCTTCCCTTCTGTCTGAGAGGGCCAATACCAACAGGCTCCATGATGAACCCACCGCTGTCCAAGACCAAGCCCATCAGCAACAGTGGTAGTACCTCTGGGATAACATGTTTAAGAAGTGGAAAACACTGCAACTGCACCTGGAGAGAGAAGTGATAATATGTGAGAATACCAGCCCTGTAGACACCAGTGAAGAAGGAGGGGAGGAGGTGCTTTAAGGTGCCACAGCAGAGATTCCCCTGCAGTCTGTGGTACAGATCATGGTGAGGCAGGCTGTGCCCCTGCAGCCCATGGAGGTCTATGGTGGAGCAGATATAGACCTGCAGCCCATGGAGGATCCCATGCCAGAGCAGGAGGATGCCTGAAGAAGGCTGTGACCTTACAGGAAGCCCATGCTGGAGCAGGATCCTGGCAGTAGTTATGGAGCCACGAAGAGAGGTGATCCCATGCTGGAGCAGGTTTGATGGCAGGATTTGTGACCCTGTGGGGACTCACACTGGAGAAATCTGTACCTGAGGAACTGCATCCCGCACTGGAGTGGTTTGGGAAGAACTGTAGCTCATGGGAAGGACTAGTGTTGGAGTTCAGTGGAGGACTGAATCCCGTGGGAGGGACTCCACACTGGAACAGAGGAAGAGCATGAGGGTCTCTCTCCTGAGTGATTCTGAGAAAACTCCAGGAACAAACTTGCCAACAAAGTTTTCAAGCTGACAAGCAGGTATTCTTTATTGCAGCACCGGGAGACACGGGGGATAACTCCTCCTAACGTGTGTCTCTCTATTGCTACACAAGCCGTCCTTATATAGTCTCTGGGCATACATACATATTCATAAGGCTACGTATGGATTACATCACTTTCCAGAAAGCTCCCCGCATGCGTACAGAATTGTGGTGGTGGTCTCTGAGGGTTGTTTACTTCTTCCAATGATCTTCATCACTTCTGGCAGCCTTTGAAGCATGCGCAGTAGATGCTTGTACCAGTTTAATTGGTTAGTTAGCACCAGAGTCATAATAACCCTCCTATCCTCCTACTTACCAATTAGTTTACCCGTAGCCTATCCTGGACACCTGCCATTCCCAGATACTCCTTATTCCTGTGTCCTGTTCTTCTAGACTGTTTTTCTTAAAACTACATCAACTGTAACGATTTATCTTGTACCAGTATGTTCTCTAGCTGTACTGTATTTTTTTTTCTATGTACCATGCACCTCAGTAATTTTCCACTGCTACTGTTACAAAGCCATTGAACTTAACATTGCTTAAAACTAATTCTAAAGGTTTATATATTCCATTTTGTGATTTTGTGTTCCCCTTGTTTCATGAGAAGGAAGAAGTAGCAGAGACTACGTGTGATGAACTGGCTGCAGTCCCCATTTCCCCTTCCCCTGCACCACGGAGTGGAAGAGGTAGAGAAATTAGGAGTAAAGTTAAGCCCAGGAAGAAGAGAAGGGAGGGGGAAGGCATTTAAAGATCTGGTTTTATTATTATCCTACTCTAATTTGATTGGTAATAATTAAATTGATTTTCCTTGAGTCTGTTTTACCCATGACAGTAACAGGTGAATGATCTCTCCCTGCCCCTACCTTGATCCATGAGGCTTTCATTTTATTTTCTCTCCCCTGTGCAGCTGAGGAGGGAAGTGACAGAGCAGTTTTGGTGAACCTGCCACAGTAAGGAACCTCAGAGGGAATGGTGGAGAATGCAACTAAAGAAGCTTAGAGATGTACATTTAAATAATCTCTATATCTGTTTTCAGTGTGTGTTACAGATTCAAACCAGGACATTAAGACCAAACTAGTGAAACACCAGGAGGAGTGGGCAATCTACACTGGCAACTTTCCCATCTGCTGAAAGCTGTTAAGTAACAGATTTCAGCTAACTTCCAAGGAAACATCTAGGCTGTGTAGGACCATGTCAAGTCCTAGATTCCTACTGACATATATGGATTCTTAATTGGCCTAAAAAAACTAATGCATAGATCCTTTTATAGTATTCTACCCTATGGAAAGACAGAAGCTAGGAAGTTCTGGAAAGGGGAGCCATTAATATGTATTCCTATGCATGCTATCAGGAATTTATTTAGCACTGATCTGAAATGTTCTGAATTACTTGCTCAGTGCTGTACATTTAAAAGAGAAAAATGCAGTATCAGAGGAGAGGAGGTAAAAAGGAAAATGGAGCTACCAAAAAACCACAGCACTAAGCAGCAGCAACAATGCCTCCAAAGCCTGTTCAAACACAAAAAGCAGGAGGATAATTCTGTATGGGCCACCAGTGGATAGGTTTCTATAGGAAAAACTTTGATAAATTTTCTAGCCATATATCTCTGCAGGAAATCACAGAAGGGTCCATAGTGAAAATGCAGGCTGCCATCTGCATCATCTACATTTGATTCATTTACATGGTCTTAACTTTAATTTTCAGTGTGGAAATTTTATATAAATAATGGGGAAATGAGAAAAAACCAATAATTTAAGAAAGCACCTATCTGATTAGAATATGTGCAAATCAACAGAAAGTTTTCTGTGAGGCTGGTTTAATCACAAGTAGTTTACTCTTCAAATATTCTGAGAAATAAGCTCACTGGCATGTTTGATGAAAGAGCAATGGTTAGGGAGTATGCCATAAGAGACATTAAACACAAACGCTCTTTTACAATTAAGTCCCATCTGGAGTTGAAGAGACGTTTGATTTTTGTATCTTTGGAAAACTCGGCAGCACTAATCCCATTCTGAAAGGGAAGCAGGGTTTTGCACACTACTGTACTGTGGTGCAGAGACCACTTGATGGTGGTGTTGTGCAGCTCCCCTGCAAGAGCTGCACCAGCTCACATTCCTTGCAGAGAGGACAAACAGTGTGACTGCAAAGAGCTCCACGATTCCTTCAGCTCACGGCTAGCATGGCCCACTAACTAATACATTGATCAACCCGCATGCTACAGACCCCCTTGGAAGCAGAAATCACTTAGGCTCAGTTTGAAGTCATTTAAACAAATCCATACCTAGCATAAGTAAAGTACCTCTGCGATATTTTCACTCATCCTGTGATTGATGTCTTTTCAGTCTGCCAAAGGTTTAAATTCTTCCTTTAGCCTAACTTATGTCTTCCTCTGTAGACTTCCTGGTTTATATTCATTTAAATGTTGGACGGGTTGTAGCTGGGATAAGGAGAACAACCTGTCAGAATAAGAAGTCATTGTGGTCTTACCGCTTACATCAATGTGAGATAAATCAGCTAAACCTAAATATGCTATTGCAACTAAGGCATCTGAGGTAATGTGAGTTATCTAGTTTAAAATGAGCTTGGCTTGCCCTTTACCCTGGGGCACTGACATACTCTCAGCCTGTTGTGCCCCTTGTGACAAGATCACTTCTGTTTTTCACAGTGGGTTGATAGCTGTAATGCTGGCTGGATTGTTTTAAGCTGGCTCTAGACATCGCCTGAACAGCTGTGCACAGACTGTTGTTGTGAATGGGAGATGTCACTCATACAATCCCAGGCAGATGGACATGGCTTCAAATTAGGACAGCTGCTCAGAGCCTGGGTGTTTCAGGTGTGCTGGTCTCAGCTCCCGTGAGTAAACTCTCACATGAAATTGCTCCATCTCTGTGTCTACTGTGCCAGCTGACAAGATCCATCACCTTTCTATGTCACCCCCACCCTACCATGCTATTGATGAAAGAGCTGAGGAAAGATTTAAAGCAGAACACACAACCAGCCAGCTCTGGTACTTTGAACAATGTCTATTGGATGTTGCGTTGCCAGCCCAGTCTGTACATGCATAGAGTACCACACAGGTGTCTGCCTGTACATTTATGGATGCACTGTCTTCCACTAAACAGATCTTCATCTCCTCTATGGCAAAAGTTCATTTGAAGGCCCCTTTCTAACTTCATGGATACTTCTGGAATAAATTATATAATCACAGAATGGTTAGGGTTGGAAAGGACCTTAAGGTCATGCAGTTCCAACCCCCGTGCCATAGGCAGGGACACCTCACACTAGACCCTATCACCCAAAACTCTGTCCAACCTGGCCTTGAACACTGCCAGGGATTTACCACTTCTTTGGGCAACCCATTCCAGTGCCTCACCGCCCTCACAGTAAAAAACTTCTTCCTTATATGTAACCTGAACTTCCCCCATTTAAAGTTGAACCCATTACCCCTTATCCTATTGTTACAGTCCTTGATGAAGAATCCCTCTCCAGCATCCTTATAGTCCCCCTTCAGATACTGGAGGGCTGCTATGAGGTCACCACACAGCCCTCTCTGCGAAGAGAACCTGAGAAATAGTTCAGGCTATTTGGTCAGAAAGTCCATGATTTACTAAAATGGATCCCTTGTTGGAGGGAGCATTTAAATTGCCTTAAACATTTTCCCATACCAAAAGCCATGATTGTGAAGTAGAGCTAGCACCAGATTTGTTTCCAGGTCAGACTTTGAACCTCTTTCTGCCCCAGACAAAGTTTATTTGCCCCATTGGTTTTCATCTACAGTTGCTCCAGTCACATGTGTTGTATAGTAGGTCTATACTGCAAAACACAATTCTTGCGAATGTTATGGTTTACACTTTCAGTCGTAAACTATAGTCAGTTAAATTTTCACACATGGTCAAAAAAAGCCACCCCTATGGAAATAAATTCTGAGCAGCAACACCCTGTATAGCTGCCAGGGCCTTTGCTGCTATAGACACAAATAAACTTCCATAGCAGGCCCTATTTACTGGAGCCCAATATCTAATTCTAGCAGCAGCCATTAGGAGATATTTCAATGCACCAAGAAGCCCTTAGTCTGTGTGAGTTACTGCAGAGAAAGCAAGTAAACTTCCATCCCAAATTCTTTTAGAGACTTTCCCTCAGAGAATGCTTTATTGTCCACACGGCAGTCAGGGAACCACACAATCAAACTAAAGACCAGAGAGCAACCAGGGCAGGCAGAAAGGGAACATACCCTTTCTAACCTGTCTTCCCCTTTCCTTTATTATCTGCCCACAGACTGGTCGAACACACCAGCTGGAGCCCATTAACCTTCTGCTAATTGAATACTGTTATCCACTGTGCTGCCCAGTTTCTTGTTAATTTTTAAGGCTTTTTAAAGTCATAAAGTTTCTCAGCTTTTCTATTATTGCATTATTTGATTTTGATTGGAATTACTTCTAAAGCTAATGAGCATAAAATGCTCATTTACCCCCATTTACTTTCTTTCTCTTCACATCACTAAACTCTTTTTTCAGGCTTGACTTGTTCCCACCTGACCCCCTCTCTAACTTTCCTTCAAACCCCTCCCTTACCAGGGTTTTGGCATGAAGACAGAAAATAAGTCACTAATGAAACCCCACAGATCAGTTATGTAAGTGCTGGATTTTACAGCTGCTGGTAAGGAAATGGGTATGTATCCTACAAAGATTTATATTTGTACAGGAATATTTCCAGCATGAACCCCATCATAGATTCTGCCAATTTCTGGAAAGAAAAACCCAAACCAAAGCAACAGTTTTTCTTTAATTTAACACAGCCATCTATAGAATCTTATTGGATACTTCAAAATGAGAAATTTGGAGTTAAAAATACCCCCACCCCAAATAAAATGTAAAGCATACCTGATTTATTAGCATAGTTTCTATTCATTACCCTTCTATATAAATTTACCTAAATTCAGTAGCTAAGTACAGAGGCAGGAGTGCTTCTGTCCTTACATCATAAATAGACTGAAATTATTCTTATGAAAATAAACTTGCAAATGTTTGAATATTATCTAGTAAATACAATAAATGTAGCTTAATACCATAATAATTGGATGCACAAACACAGCCATCAAGATTATGAAATAAAAGCTTTCTTTCATGTTTTCTGTTTTTCATGCCGTTGCCCTGGCTTAGCCTCTACTTGGGCTCCTCAGCGGATTTCTCCATCTTTCCTTCACTTTCCGCTATATTGGATTTTTCTCCCTTGCCCCCATCTCAGGCAAAAAAAGCAGGCTCAGAAAAATAGGATGTTTTGCCCCAGGTTAGAGCTGCAGCTCTCATCTGCAGAAACAGAAATCTCTGCAAATTACACTGCTAGGAAACTTGAGCCATTGTCAGTGCTGCTCTTTCACATCTCTCAGATGTATAACTTGCTGGTGGCTGTTTTCTCCAGCTGCTGACTGGAGATTGCTTTTGCTGGACACCTACCAGGGGTGAGGAAGAGCACGTTACACATTTGCTATTCATCTGCCTTTGCTGATGGGTTTAAATTCTGCCAAGAAACAGCTATTTACACCACCTGCAATGTTTTACTGATTAAATAAAGCTACTTTAAATGTGCTGGCAGCTGTGGTGAGCTAATTGACCAAACGACATGCTTGCAGTCCTTTCTTCAACAAGCAGCTGGCCACCTGCTTTTGGGTGGGAGGTTTCTTAGCAGTGTCAACTGCAGTTTCTCTGGTCTCTCTTTAAAAAGTCTCTCCCTAACTTTTAAGCTCCATTGTGGAAACCATTTTTCCTTCATTTCCTCACACCTCCTATGCGCTTTGCCTGAGGCGTGCAGAGCTCGTGTTCTGTGGGTTGTGTAGGGATAGTGAAGCCGTGCCCCCCTAACAAGATGGCTGCTGTTCTGTGGTGAAGCCATGTGCCTCAACAAGGTGGCTATCACTCTGTGATGCCACAGCTCCACACACCTCACAGCACCACAGAGTAGCCAGCTTTGCTTACAGCAGTCTTTTGGCCAGAATGAGAAGGAAGCACAAAGAGGCAAGGGCACATTTCCTCGTATTTCAGCTCCCTCCAGAGGTACAGGGAAGTGGCTGCCATTTTGTGTAAAGGAGTATGTGCATGATGGAGGCTTTCCAGCCAGGTGAGAAGTGCAACCAGGTCATGAGGTCCACAATACATCCCCTTGTGGTATCAGCCTCTTTGAGAAGTGTAGGTTGTTGTTGCTCCATAAGTGCTTTAGCAGGCAGTTGCCATAATAAGAAGTAAATAGCAGCAGTGGTAAGACAAGTTCTCCTTCCCTGTAGACCTTTAGTTAGGAAACAATAATTTCTTCAATGAGAACCCTCTCACAGCAGCTTTACTTTTGTTTCAATATGTTGGTTTATTGTAATGTTCCTGAGGTGAGACTATGCTTTAAATCAGCCTGAAAAATCAGAGCATAAATATATGCCATAACCCAGGTGCTGAAGGGGCAGTTCAGGTCTGAGCCCATGCCCTGCAGGGGACCAAAGCGGCATCTTCCTTTCCAAAGACCGTTTGAGGTGATGTTTTAGGCCTACTTTAGAAACATAAAAAAATATATTTCAAAAGTGTTTAGAGATGGTTTCATTTTATCATCAAATGGAGAAGGCAAAAACCCACCAGAAAACCCTGGTGTTCCTATGAGGAAGTTTTATCACAGATTTCAAGACAAAACAGAAGCAGATCAACTGCATGTGTTTCTGAAAAGCTTATAGCAAATATTTCGGTACCTACTGTTTGCACCTGAGCTGCACTGTTCAGGTGATGCTCATGCAGGGGGGCTGTCTCTGTAATAAAAGCAGTAAATAATGAGAACACCTGAAACTATACTGGTACTGTGGTAAGTCATGGGGTATCCTTTCCACATGCCAGAGATTTGTCAGCCAGAACTGTGACTGGGGAAAGATCTGACATCCCATCGTATACAATGAAATCCATTGCTTGATATTGGAGAGCCTGGAGAAGCAGGCTTTTCCCACATGTCTGCAATAGCTGGGTGTTTTTTTCCCAAATTACCCTGGCATTCAGTACAAGCAAATGGTACTGAATGTATATGAACAGACACACCAGACCTTCTGAGTACGTACTTGATCTGGGCCCATGCAGATTGTCTCAGCACTGTGAACACTCATTGCTGACTCATGTCAGGAAGGAATTCTGCACCCATTTACAGACAGTTGGACATCTAAAAGTGTCTTTGGATACAGCTGTGCACTCCTGACTCTACAAATTGATTCTACAAACCTGATTCTACAAAATTTCTAAGACTTTATGGTTTGTAATGAGTTTTAACACACATTTACAGGATTAGCACCTAATTCCATAAAATTGTTATATTTTTCTGCAGGCTGAAACAAGTTTTTAGTACTGAGAGTGTTGCAATAGTGTGGTAATTCATATGCCTTATGTTAAAGAGATGTCTGGGACGAATACCAATTGAAGTTATCTTATTTTGGGGGGATAAAGCAGCCTATTTGAAGCACTTCTGTGTACCTGAGCACATCATTATGACTGACTTTAACAAGATCTGGTAGTTATTTCCATTCAATATGTCAAACATACAAATATTTAAAACTGACAGGTTTTTAAAACCTCAAACTGTGTCTCTAATGGAATATGTACTCTTTCACAGTGTAATTGCAATGCTTTTTTAAAATATGGGCACCCTTAAAATACAGAATTGATTTTACATTAACTTTTTCTCTTTCCTTGTTCCCAAGATTACAAATAAGAATATTTTTCATAATTAGAAGCAGTAAAACAAGGTTTGTATGCCAGTGCTTTAATAGTTTTTACAAATATACATTTATTACACAGATTTTCAAGGCCTTTTTTCACTGTGGGAGCTATTTCTGTCTCCACAGGAACACTTTCTTTCTACACAGCATTTATTACTAACACCACATAGACACTTATTCCATAAAATACAAGAAGTAAATAAACAAACAGAACTGCTATATTAAAATGGTACTATTAAAAAATCTAAACTCCAGTGGAAGAGGCTAACAAAAGCATTCATCCAGTTTCACCCTACAGCAAATGACTTTGATGTTAGTTGCAGCTGCTCAGCTTTTCGGCATTTCTCTCTTGGCCTGGTGTGTCCTTTAAGAGGCAATGGCACATATTGCTGCATGTGTTCAGTTGCTCTACCTTTGTGCTGCAGTTTTTTACTTTGTAAAATGTTCATCTCCGTACACAAAAGCAGCTGCTGCAAAAACCGCTTCAGACCGAGGGTGAGAGAACTGATGGTAGCAGCACAACTAAGCAAGCTCCAGTAGAGACTGAGAGCAGGACAGTGCAGAGACACCAAAGAAGCTCCTGTGAGAAACCAAAATATCAGCATTGTTGGCTGTCATCAGAACCTCAGGTGAGACTGAAAAGCCTCTAGAGACTCTTTGGCTTTAGATCTATGGACTTATGTTATGCTTGACTCAAAAGGGTCCACCTTAGATCCCAAAACAGAGTATTTTGCAGAAATGATATCAGCAGCTTTTTCTTTTTCCTTTGCCTCACCAATGATGATGATTTTTTGCAACAGCAACAAAATAATTCTGGGGTGTGTTATCTGCACCTTTTGGAGGTTTCATTGCTCACTGTTAATTAATTAAAACTCCATTGCACATACACTTCAGAAATATCTCTAGCTGGCTAAGTTATCCATGCAATACATTGGTGCTTCCTGAAAGTGGCAGTGGAAAGCCAAACAGGCAAACCCTGGTACTTGTTACTTAATTTAAAGACTTATATTTAAATATATTTTATTCTAATCATTTGTAGTGAGAGATTTACCCTGGAAGAGCCCCAGAAGCTTCATGTGAAACATGCAGTTATTTCTGTTAGTGCTCAGGCTTTATTTCAGGCAGGGTTTTTTTGCATTGCTCTAGCCATGCAGCGATCTGTAAAAGGAACCTACTCTGATACAGTTTGAAAAGTGCATTTTGTACTTGGCTCTCCCTTTGATCGAATTAATCTGGGCTTTTTTGTAGTTCTAAATGAGTCCTATGGGCTGACAATGTAGCTGTTTAAAGGGGATTTTAGGGGATAATAGCCAATGCAAATAGTGCCATGAGAATGGCAACTTGCTTTTGCACTTTCAATCACATAATAACAGCAAAGAAAGCTTTTAAAATGAATTGAAATTTTGTGGCATGCCATCTGGGATTATTTGGGGAAACAGTTCTGAATACTATGGTTGTGTAAAAGAATGGTGCTATGGGGCACTCTTAAGCTGACATGTTTCAGATGGCACCCTTATGCTAACTGCTGCAAAGTTGGCTAGCATTTTTTTTTATTATTTTCTTTCTCCTGGATTATCTGCAAAAAATTCTCTTTGCTGGTATTTGGGCCTGAAAAACTTTTCTATTGTTAAAGAATTCAATTCAAACCCCTTGCAGCTGCTGATCCCTTTATTGTTCCAAACGTTATGTATACGCGTCTGGGATGAATGTAGCCAAGCCTTTTAGTGCCTTAATAGGTGTCTGTATAAAGGTCATTTATTCTGCAGTACTTGTTTTAACAAAAGTTTATACACAAACAACAACTACAGCTAAAACATTCACATTAATCAATGCTCCTCGCAGTATAAAATGCAGAGAGAAAAAGCCAAACTGGAAAAAGTATGTCCAACAGGAGAACTCAGTCTGTGTTTAAATGTGAAGCAGCACATAATTTAGACTCCATTATGAAAAGCTGCATGAAAAATCACTCCAAAGCTGTTCTGAGCAAGGATTGATGATGCCAGACTTTTCATGACAAGCACAGTTTTGATGAGGTCACTGAAAGGTTTAATACACAGGAATTGGTGGAAATGTGGAAAAAAGATCTGAGTTCCCCTTTCCAATTAGTTTTGGAACTGAGCTTTATGCTAGCCTGCATGTTGACATTTCAGTTGTCATAGCTGCCTTCTTTTCTTTTCCCTTTCATTTTGTCTTAGCTCCAACTGGCTGCCCTTATAAACACTCCTTGTGGAATTTGGGTGCGTGTCAGATATCTTAGATGAGAAGAACTGAGTGCACTTCTCTGGCATGCAAGAATCTGCTTTTTATAGAAATATTAAAATACCATCTGTAAGCTTGAGAAATGTAGGTCATGTCCATAGAGGGTTTAAATTGGAGGTTATGACAGATGTTGTGTTGTGAATTAAAAAATTGGCTCCAAGTCTGTATATGTAACTTGGTTCCATTGACTTCCCTGGAGTTAGTTCTGCTGAGACACTTGTAATGAGATCAGATTCTGACTATCTAAGTACTCAATTGAGCTCAGCAGAATATAAATCCATCAGTGATATGAGGGATGAGGCTTCTCAGGAAAGTATTATGTGAGCTGTGGTGGGGACACATGAGGAGGAGGGCCAAAGAAGCCCAGTTACTTGATCTCTGATAGAAGAAAATGTAGAGAAAGCTGGGCTTCTTTTTTTTTTGCTGCTTAGTGTTTTTTATCATTTGCGAGCACAATAGACTGTGCTCTGATCTCTGAATGTTGTGTGACTTTAAAATATGTACAATGAACAATATTACTGCTGAATTATTAATACACCACTCCACCAGTCTGTGTCAAGCTGTACACTTGGATCGTAATTGCTCTGTACATAAAGCTTAAAAATCAATTGTTACAGGCAAAAATTTGTGTATTCCACAGTGGGCTCTGCCAGATAGGTGAGGACACTGTTCTGTCAAGGACTGCAGTGAGAGTACCCTGTCTTTCCTGTTTCAGAGCCTTAGCTTTCACAACTCTTGCTCTGAAATGCTACCTGTGAGCCAGAGGCAGGCTGCCTACGACTGCCTTATGCAGGACTTCACAGAGCACCATCTCACTGCCTCTGCAGCTATATGGAAATAGGTGGAAAGTGCAGTGTTTGGAAAGTTGATGTACCTCACAGCTGATGCTGTTAATCTCATGGGCACTCACATACTGCTCTAGCTGTAGCTTCCAGGTGGTCTTCAGAACTAGCCACATGTATAATGTATTGCAGTAATCCCATTTGGCAACAGCATAGATGCAGCTAACTGTGGCCAGGTCCTCAACCAGGCAAAATGACTGCAGTTTTGCCAGAGAAGATATGATGCCAATGAACTTGACTAGTGAGACGACTGCTCAAAAGAGCAGGGTCAGAAAACCCAAATCTTCTTGTTTTGGCCCGTAAATCCCGTTGCTATAAATACTGAAATATTTAATAACAGTATAGAGATTCTGTGTGAGAGATACAGAGTAGCCATGGTGTGGCGCTGCAGAATGCACTACAAGAATAGCAGGAGGAGATAGGTAATGCTATTACCAGAAGGGAAGGGAAAAGTTTCCTCCTGGTAAACCTAGCCATACAAAGATAATAAAATGTGAGTAATAAAAATCCTAACCAAACCCAAAACAGAACATACTGCCAATCATGGAGGCATGTCTTTTATATGAGAAACAGAATTTCTCAGCCTCTGCTCAGCTCATTCCACCTTGAAAAGCATGATGCAGTAGGCAATGTCCATTACAGGAGCAAGGTACCACTAACTAGCTGCTTGGCAGCGTCTTGTTGCACTGAAAGTAGTGGCTCCTGGCCAGCATACCTGCTGCTGTGTGGAGGAGATCTGGGAAAGCAGCACCTGGCATCAGATTCTTGAAGACCAGCTTCTGGGTGAGTCTGTTTTGCCCCAGAACAGGAGGTATGCCTGAGGTTTTATAGGAAAAGAGCTGTTCGAACAGTTTGTGCCACGTTGCTTGACTTTGATCTGCACCAATCTACACATATAGATACAGAACTCACAGCAAAGGACAAAGGACAAACTTCTCAAGGTGTATGTAAGGATGAAGTCATGGGGTATTTAGGGTGCTCCATGAACACTTTACACACTGCTGTTACTTAAATTCAGGTGTATTTATTTTAAAACTAGAAGAGGTTTTTTAACAGCACCAGTGTATACCATGCCAAAGGAAAGATATTTACAGGGAAAAGAAACATGCATCATAAAGGAGCAGGGATCCTTCCTTCATCCAGAATTCATATTACAGTGCAGCAGGGAAGGCTGAAGAGAACTGCTGCTGTGTTACAGAAGCTGCTGAAATTGCTTCTGCTGCCACTGAGGGAGCAGGATCTATATCTGGAAACAAATGGATCCACCAGCCGTGGTCCATCATTGAATCTGGATTACGGAAACCTCCCCAAGGTCCCCCGTGTTCTCTCCCCTGGCTCATGATATGAAACTATTTAAATCCTAATGGAAAGGACTAGTCCACTTATTAATAGTAGATCTTGTGCAGAAGATCAGAAACTGTCCCCTAGCACTGTTATAGTTGTTTTATTATGAAAAGAGGCCATGCTGTGCCTGTTTTTATTTGAATTTAGTCCTTTTTAGTTTCATTAAAACTAATCTAATAATATAATAGTGAAGCTGGGATCTGTTCATTGAAATTTGACTCAATGTTTTAGGTTGACATGATCATACCATTTTCAAAACACTATTCATCCATTTTAAATCAGGTAATTGCTTGATCACCACTGCCAACTCTATTCATTGCTCTGGATAGTTTAATTAATGTAAGAGCATTCACAAAATATTTTTGTGCCTCATTTGATTTTTCTGGAAAAGGTGAAGTGCTTGTAGGATACCATTCTGCCCATATCAGCCCTGATTTCATAAAATGAGGAATCAGCCAAATCTCCAAATGGCTCTTACAATGTATCTGCAGCCAAGAATTTAGCCATATTAAATAGTTAATATCCTTTCACCTTGCTTTTCAGATTGTAAACCTGATCTCATAAATCCCAGCGTATCACTTTTCAATGTGTTTTTTTTCCTGATTTTTTTCTGTAAATCCATTGCCCCAATTTTTACAATATCCATGATTACAAAATACATGCAATTCTTTGGTGCTTGCATCAAATTAATTTTTAATTTTTAATTTGTGTGATGCATCAGGTATGTGTGCAAAATGTATCTCTGTAATCCGGTGACAGCACCTACACACCCTCAACTTGCTTCATCGTTATTATCAGCTGTGGCTTTATAGCAACAACAAAACAATATTGACATTTAATATTATATTCTGAAATGATGATTCTGACATAAAGACTGGAATGATCACTAGCAAAAAACTGCTACGGATTGTGAAGAAGTCTGATCAAAAGTTTGAAATAAGTAAGGTTAATAACACCACCAAACACTCAGCAACACAAGTTTACTGACCTAGGGCAGCCAACTTTTTAATTTGCTGGAGAATATGTTTCTAAGAAAGTTGCATTCTTGTGTATCCACTCACCCAATATTATTAATCTTTGAGAACACTGTAGTCTTCCTGATGCAGCAAAGATAGCAATTATAATATATAAAAATAGCTAAATACCTAGGATATATATAATTATTTTGTCACTCACAAGTCAATTATTTTAGTTCAGCATGAACTATGTGTTTTGCCCTTAGAACAGCACTTGCATAACTCCTTTACTAAAAAAACCCAACAACCCAACACCAAACCCAAAGCCCTGCGGCAATAAAATGTGGTAAAAGCGGTTATGCAAAAGACTAACATTAAATTGTTTGTAATATGTTGGAGGAAGTTGGCAGGCTGTGCAGGAACTACAGAAGTGTTAGGATTTAATATTTTCAGTGGGTTAATCTCCAGATCCCCCAATTAGATTTGTAGATGGATTATGATTGTAGCTGTTTCACAAATACGTACTAATACTGCTGAACATAAAACCTGCTAACATTATCAGGGTATTTGAGGGTGTTTTCTCAGCAAACAATCTACAGCTACTCTTAATGGGAGATGTTATGAGTTGGGTGGAGGGCTTTTTTATCTTTTCCCGGTTTCATTTTAAATGTTTATTCTGCTGTGAATAAAAGGGACGTGGGGATGGTTCCTTAGGGAGAGGCATCTAGGACAGACCCTAAGATTTTTGTGTGGAGTTGACACAGACCAATTAGGGGAGAGTGTAGGCTGCTATTAACCTGTTGGCCTGCATGAGCAAGGAAGTTAACCTCTCAAAAAGAGGCAGATTTGAACAAATGTTCAGAGACTGTTCGTGGCTCAGGTCTCAACCCTTATTGGTGCAAGAGCTATATGAAGTCCCAGGAAACAACTCTGTGGTTAGAGATGTTGGAGCTAATGTAAAGAGCCCTACACTCAGAGTCTTGAGCACAGCTAAATAGGATCTCAGGGTAAACAGAGACGGTAGGGCCAGTGTATGCATTGCCATAAAGTTTTGGGGGAGCTTGGAAACTGCTCTGACTTATCATTGCAATCCTTGCAGCAGACCTGGAGGGCATGGCAGGATTGTAGAGTCCTCTTTAACTCCTAACATTATATGATACATTTTCCCATGATGTGACATAACTAAAGCCCACTGCATGCAGTTTTTTGTTTTACTGAGCAAGGTGAGAGTAGCAGGTTTAAACTTTCTGACTCCTGTGACTTGGTGTAAGAATCCTACATTCCCTTGTGACTCAGACCACAATGGATCCATATTAACTTAAATATATCTACTGTAAAGAAAGTAAAAATAAAAGTGGCTACGTAATTTCACCATTCAACCTAATAAAGTTCATCATTTTCACTGCCTGGTATCATTCACAGGTACAATACTCCAGAACTGTGAAATAGGCTGAACCACAACAGAGAAAATTTTGGTGTAAGTCTTGATTACCTTGTATGCAGGTGAATCTTACCCATTTTGTACTTTGCATCTCGGATACAAATGACTGGCAAAGGCAATTTCCTTTGTGTAAATCATTACCTAGCTGTGGTGAACAGCCTTCAAGGATCATCAGGTGTAGGTCTTGTTCTGAAGACAGTTCAATTTGACTAATGGTCTGCCAGTTTAACTTGCTTTCTGGAGGTCTGAATATCTGTGCTGATCCTATCCCTCCTTTTTTATCCTGTAAATGCATCACAGAAGTGCACATCTAAGAGTAAGGACAGCGTTGAGGAGATGTGGTAATGTCCTTTGGTCAAGAGACCATTCCTCCAAGGAAAGAAAGGCAAACAGTTTGCTGGGAGAGCACGGGAGCCTATACATGACACAAACTGGGAACTGGAGGGGTTTTTGAACTCCTATTTACCCTGGAAGAGGAATTGCTTTTTAATGTACTGCATTAATTATTTAACTGTTGAAAAGGAGGCTACCAATCACCAGACAAGTGAAAACAAGACTACTCTGTGACCTTGAATGTCTACAGGATTTGCTGCCAGTTCAATTGAGCATTCAGTTTGTTGCTGATGTTGCTTCTTCTCAGAAATATTGGAGTCATGCAGTAGAAAACAGAGGGCACATATGGAAACATTGCCTCTTAGGTCAGCAAGAGTTTAGATGGCTGTTACTAATGTAACACTGTAAACACTGGGGAAAAGGGTCATGAAGGTTGGCTTTGTCATTAGGTGCTGAACTTGGAAAGCCCTAGCTCTCAAATCACACATATTTGCTCTGGAGAGTAATTATAGGAGCTGATTATAGTCTTTATCTTCTGTAAGGACAGCCGGAGGAGCCATGATAGACCCCAAGCAGATCCAGTTGCCTCTGTTTTTCTGTAGAGCTTATCTCCTCACTTAGAAGTTCCTCATAAAAAAGCTCACATAGAAGTGCAGAGCACTGCTGTGGTAGGAGGAATGCCACCGTACAGCTTCACTTTTTTATTGTTCTAGTCAAACTCATCTCACTTTTTTACAGGAAAGAAGCAGTGAAAAAGATATCACATTGCTACTTAAAGAGCTGTCATTTCAGTTGCTGTTTTCCTGAAGGCTGGTATTTCATTTCGAGGTTCCATCTTACATTTACAGCCATATAAATGAGAAAACTTTTGTGACACAAATCATGGAATATTTTCAGTGCTTTGCAGGATGTGTTGTTTACTACTGGTGACATGCTGATGTGGGGTTCAGCGTGCTGAACTGTTCAATGTTCAATGTGTTGCTTACTACAGGTGATATGCTGAGGTGTAACAGTCTCTAGACATGCCACTCTCACTGGTGCTCATTGATTTGTTGTAGCTGTTATTAGACCTCATCTGCATACAGATCTCAGCAGATACTTCCAGAAAGGCTGTGGATCAAGTCTTCAGGCTTTTGCCTCGCATCTGGTCTTCATATCCGGGTGACTTACATGTGCAGATAGAGGTGTATTAATTTAGGTTGAGCTCTTGGGTCTTCTGAAAATGTGGAACTGTAAAGATGTCGTTACAGTTTGCCACACATGTTACCAACAGGTGTCAGTGTTGTAGCATATTCTCATTGTTCAGGGTCTGCTCCTGTTCTGATTTCCTGGACATCTTTGCTTCAGATGGGTAAGTAGTGACACACCACACACACAGTTGTACACATAGCTTTAACGCATCCTGTCCTGAAGGACTGCCACAAAGAGAAGTATTTTTTTTCCTGGCTGTGGTAATGAAAGCTATTAGGAGAATATTTCATACAGCAGATTGCTAAATGAAACAAAGCCCAGCTAGCAATACAGCATTAGATAGTGACAGTGCCTGGGAAGTGAAAGGAAGAATATGAATCACTGTAAGTCTGGCTGATGGCAAGGAAATTTGCAGTACATTCTTCTTAAATAAGGGCTATACTTGTCTAGAGTTTATTGACGTGATTTTTGAGGGGAAAATGGTTAAGTATATTACTTTTTATAGAAAAAAAAACCCCAACCTGATCCCTATTTTCTGTACAGCAGTAAGTAAAGAGCTAACTTTTTATTTTATTGATAGTGACAAGTAACTGTTGGTAGTGACTTTTAAGTGAACTTAATATATCATCATATGAACAAACATCAAAGCCAAAATATTGTAACAGTGGTGTCTAAACTTTAGATCTATACTCAGAGTTAAGCCCATAAATAACAGTTTTACAAAGAATCTTAGCAATCTCCTCAGAAATATTATAGAATTATAGAATCAATGAACAGTTTGGGTTTGGAAGGACCTTAAGACCATCCAGTTCCAATCCCCCCCCCCCCCCATAGTCAGGGACACCTCACACTAAACCATGTCACCCAAGGCTGTGTCCAGCCTGCCAAGGATGGAGCATTCACAGCCTCCCTGGGCAACCCATTCCAGTGCCTCACCACCCTCACAGTAAAGAATTTCTTCCTTATATCTAATCTAAACTTCCCCTGCTTAAGTTTTAACCCATTACCTCTTGTCCTATCATTACAGTCCCTAATGAAGAGTCCATCCCCAGCATCCCTATAGCCCCTTTCAGATACTGGAAGGCTGCTATGAGGTCTCCACGCAGCCTTCTCTTCTCCAGGCTCAACAGCCCCAACTTTCTCAGCCTGTCTTCACATAGGAGGTGCTCCAGTCCCCTGATCATCCTCATGGCCCTCCTCTGGACTTGTTCCAACAGTTCCATGTCCTTTTATGTTGAGGGCACCAGAACTACACACAGTACTCCAAGTGAGGTCTCACAAGAGCAGAGTAGAGGGGCAGGATCACCTCCTTCAACCTTCTGGTCACGCTTCTTATGATGCAGCCCAGGATACAGTTTACACATATCTGCCTTATTGAGCCTAAACATGCCTCATACAAACTACAAACTATGATTTGTAGCAAAAACCTGGTTTGATATGTACATTTCCAATAGATAAGAGAAGGTGAACTCCCATTTTGTCTGAACAGAAGAGTTCAGCATCTGTATTTGTCTAAAGACTCTCAAAATTCGCAAATTAGGTGCCAGTATGTCTAAATCCTCAATCAAACTGGCATGGGCGATCTGAGCACACCTGTCTCACAGTGGCATCACTGAATTCAGCAAAAGGCACAAAGCAAAATAGACAAACTTCTGCATTTCACGTATTTTATATATGCAACGGAAAATCATTCCTGTTTTATCTTTGTCCTTTTCAGGGACAAAAGAACTTTCCCCTTACTTCCACATTGTATTGAGACACTTTTCCCCATTTTTAGTCCCATCTGCTATGACCCAGCAGGCAGTTTACAGCCTTCTCTCTGGATGAGTCAGAGTATTATTCATTTTTCAAGTTTTATCGGTCCCTAGCAGTACTATTCAGGAAAAAAACCCAAACATGAGGACACTTCCCTTTAAGATAGTCAAGACTGACTTTGGAAAATCCTAAGTGGAGATAAACCAGGAAAGTTTAATTGGGCATTCTGCATAAAGGCAATATTTTGGTGGCACTACATCAAGTAGATTATAAACTGTGAAATGATGCATTTGTCACTAAGTCTTCCTTATTTATGCAGCTGTGTGATGCAGGACTGTACTGTCAGTCTCAGTTGTTCAAATACTAGAGGTTGAGCCCCAAAAGCCTTGTCTTAAAACCATGATTTAAAAGATAACGGGTTATACTTGCTAATTTGTAGAAGCTTTTCTTTGTTGTTTTGAAAAGCGTGCTTAAAACAACACAGTGCAAAGCAGAAAAATGCCTTATTTCCCTTCAGAAATGGATAACCACACAACAGTAAGATAACTACTTAAAATTGCCTTCCTCATTAAAACAGTTGTATCTGGGAACTAAGTAAGTAATCATTGCTGCATGTCAGCTGCCTGCTGCAGCGTGCTGACTTGATGCTGTATACAATGGCTGTGAAGAATTAAAAAGCACCTGATACTTCAGTGTAGCAAAATATGTAAATGCACAGCAAAGTGCTCTATTGCATCGGCACCTTGAAAGGGTGTAGACAGAAGTAGACAGCATGTGGCATATGTGTGTAAAGTAAATGGATAAATATTCTCAGATACAGTGCTACAGGACATTGTGGAAAAGCTGAACTTGACAGCAGAAGTTAGTAGCAAAAAATTTTTACACAAACAGTGCATATGATTGTGAAGAAGTATGTGAAATATTGCTGTTGCTGATGCAGAGCATATTTGCATTGTGTGCATTGAAGAAACAGAATTGAGCAGAAGTTAACTCATGAGAGTATAATATTCAATGTTGCTAAGATTAGCAAGAAATTAGTCATCTAAGATTAGCAAGAAATCAGTCATCTAAATGCTGGCTCTGTGACATACCTGCAAGTGTCTTGCTGAGCTTATGTACTGGTAGCTATTGCTTTATTATGTTACTGCTAGAAATAAGCCCAGTGTTGAACTGAAGCCCAGTAGCAAGAGTTTCTCTGGCTTAGATAAAAGAGCTCATGTAGTGAGCTGACCCCGGCCAGCAACTGAGAACCCACCCAGCTGCTTGGTCACTGCCTTTTCCCTTTGCATAGGGAGAAAAGAGAAAGAAAATGAAAAGACATGTGAACTGAGATAAAGAGATAATACGTGAAAGCTGCACATGCAACCAAAGCAAAATAAGGTGTTTATTTGCTACTTTTCACTTCCCAGAAAGCAGTGCCTGAGCACACACAGTGGTTAGTTGGGTAGACAAATACCGTGAACCCAAGTGTCCCCCCTTCCTCCTCTTTTCCTTGACCTTTATTGCTGAGCACACCATCACACAGTATGGAATATCCCTTTGGCCAAGCCAGGCCATCTGTACTGCCTTTGTCCCCTCCCAGTTTCTTGCCTGCCAGTAGCTACCCACTGTGTAAGCACTGCACAGCCATAAGCAAAGCACTGGTGTGTTATTAGCACTGGCTCAGTCACAGATCAAATGCACCATGCAGGCTGCTAAGACAGATAACTCTATCCAAGCCAGACCCAATACAGCTAATCAAGACAGAGGGTGCAGGGCATGAAGAATTCATTAGAAACTGTCTCCCTTCTCCCCCCCATTTCTGTCTGTTGCTTAAAAAAGTAGTGCTCTTGGTAAGTGAAAGCATGGTCCTTATCAATATCTGTCACTCTTCTGTGACAGAAAATGAGTGAAGGTTGTATACTGGTTTGTCATAGCAAGACATTCTGTCTGCAGTCATCTGAAGTCATCCTTTCTGCAATATCAGATGTCACATCTCTTCTGAAGGATGGCAATTCCATAGGACATGCTGAAGCAAACTGCAGGAGTGTAGGTTCAACTTTAATTAAAAATGATGGTAACAATACTTGCAATATGTCACACTTTATCTGATATATAAAAGAAAATCAAATGCCATATATAACTTCAGTCTTATTCATGTCAGTAGAAGTTATGCAAAATAACAAATGCTCAGCAAAGGTAAAATACACCAAAGTTATTTTATTATATTAGTATAAAAGATGATTGGTATAGTATAAATGGTTAGTATAGATGATTAGTATTAACATAAAAGATGATAAAGCATAAGTTTTATGATTTTTTCTTTATTTTAGGTTCCAAATACTATCTAAATACACAGTCTATCAGGGAATATGCGCTCCATGTCTAGTGCCATAGCTGAGCATTTTTCATAGGAGTATTTTTTACATCACTCTGCTAGGACATGAGATATTATTATCAAGGTAAGGTGAGGGACTGAATTTCCCTTCTTAGAGTTGGCTGTCCCACCCAGAGCTGCCCTTGTGGCACAGCACTCACCATAACCTTGTCCAGTTACTAGGCTGTAATCAACAACCTTTACTGGGTAAAAATTAAATGAAGCATCAAGGAAAGAAAGGTAGATGATCAAAGGGAATATGAACTGGCTGTGAAAAAATACAAGAGAAAAAGCAAGAAATTAATTTAGAATGCCAAGGGCAATACCCTGAAATTAAGGGTTTAAAATCTTCCAGGATAACAGTTTAAATAACCGAGAATCATTGCTAGCGAGGGCCAGAAGGCCAATTGCACAGGGTATAGCTGGACCTACAGCACTGGGTGCATAAACCATAACTCAGTTGCAGTCTACCTCACTACCAGCCCTCAAAGTCCTCAGCAGCAGCTATTTGTTCCTGCTCTTGCCTGCCCCTTTCCAGTGCTCAAGGACAGGTTGGACAGGGACTTGAGCAGTCTGGTCTAGTGTGAGATGTCCCTGCCCACGACAGGGGGGTTGGAACTATAAGATCTTAAGGTCCTTTCCAATTCATGATTCTATGAATCAGAGTGTTATTAATACTGAGGCTGCTATAAAACACAATGTCACTAGCAGTCCTCCAAAGGTGGTACTGCACCCACAGCTCTCAAAATGCGCTTAGTCCACCTACTAACTGAGAGAATGCAAAAGGTCACAGGCTGTGGGTTATAGAAAGAAGAGTGATGGAAAATATGAAGTTTAGGTGCTAGGAAATTAACTCTGTTCTGAGCAGTCTATAATGAGAATTGTACTTGCACAAATACAAGCAGTAGAGTTAATGCAATTCAAGAAATTATGGTTTGTTCTCCAGTAAATTATTCTCCTTCATAATTCATAACTCATGGCCATGAGCTCTTGGTCTATTACAGTGGCAGTAAAATGGTTTATTTAAGCTTAAATATGGTCTTTATAGATGAAACTGTCACCTGAATAGGTCACAGCCTTAGAAGACTTTCCATGAGATGAGATCTATTTTAAAAATTAATTTTCTTGCTGAAAGAAGGTAACAGTAATAGTGTTTTTTAAACCTATTTATAATTGAGATGCTTTCTTTCCTATGTATCTTGGTTAATGTAATTTTCTTGACAAGTCTTTTAATCTTGACTATTTTTAGAGTGTATGATCCTTTGTGATACAATAACTTTTTTTTCACGGCTACAGATTGTGACATGACAAACTTGATACTCTGGTCTATTAATGTCAATAATCTGAAGAAACATATGTTTTGAAGAAGAGATCTGCTAATTAAAGATGCATAATACACAAAATAAATTCACCAGAGAACTGAAAGATGTTCTTTACTTATGAAGAAATAAAAGTAATTATTTTCTAAAATAACAAATGCTTTTCAAACGGAGGAAGCAACCAGCCAGGATGCAAGACATAACAATTTGCCAGCTGAAAAGTGCTAAATCTTCTAAGATGTCATCACAACTTTTCTTGAGACTTACATTTCTTTTTCTGATGAAACTGGAAGGTGGAATTCTCCCTCTAATTTTCCAGGGGATACATTTTAGCTTAAAGAACAGAGTCTGAAAGGAAATTAGCCTTACAACATGCAAAAGAGAAAATATAAAAGGAGTAGAGAGGAAGGGAATAAAGCATCCTCCATGTCCTCTGGAGACTGGACAAGAAACAGGCAAAAATGCCAGCAAGGGAAATATAGATTTAACGTTGAAGATCTCTTTTAGCGGTCAGAATACATAAACCCAAGAAAGTTTGCCAAAGGCAGTTGTGGTATTAGGGATTTTTAAGTATGTCTTGGATGAGAGGTTTAAACAAGTTAGGCAAGATTTGAAAGAAGAGGTTAAACAACTGTGAGAAATTATTTATATACAGTTGGTTCTGCTTAAAGAACTAGGTTGGTCCTAAATGATTTGTTGAAAACATTTCCATATGGACCTGTTCTGCCTATTGCTTCCCTCTTCCAGGATAAGACGTAGTGAGAGTCTGCTTCTGTCCAAGTTTAGGACTGGCCGTGGAAATTGCTGTATCCCTAAACGGAAAGCAGAATGGGAACATTTTTGTGCTATGTTTTTGACCCAGTAGAGCTAATCAAAATGTAATCCAGAATATGACTCATCCCTAAGGTCTCTACCAGTGTTAAAAAGAAATACGTTTAATTTATAACGTATTATTTCTTGGACTGTGAGCATTTGCTTTCTAGGAAAGAATATGGTCTCTGTCACCTACCTTTCGTTCTGTACAACAAACATGCACAAGTTTGTTTTATTGAGAAATATATTCAACCATAGTATAGAACCTTTTAGTGCCATATTTTTGTTTTATTTTTCTGTTGCTATTGTTTTTAAAGAAATTAATTTCAGATCTTGGGGCCTGTTGATTCAAGTGCTGAATATCTGCTTTTTTCCCCAAGTTTTTCTGTACTGAACGTGAAGAACAGAAAGTTCTGTGAGATCAATCTCCTGCCTCTAGTCCCTCTGAGGGTACTTTTTGAATAAGAGAAAACACAAGTTACAGCAGTTTGAACATTCATTGACTTTTGTGACTTCCTCTTCAGGCTTAGGTTTGCTGTTTGTGTATTTACTTTTCCTGGACAGATGGTGTGAGTGTATGGAGCAGAGGAAATTATACCACACTTGTATTAACACCATTTTCATCTTTGCTTTGTTGTTGCCAGTTGTTTAATTTTAGTAAGGCTCTTGCCAATGTTGCTTGACTTCGTTAAACATGTTTCCAGAGCTTTTCTGGAGAATAGTACAGCAGTGACATGGAATCTACTTTGGTGTATTTCAATCCTTGGTCTCCTCGGAGAGGCTGACCATTCATTCCTTGGTAACTTGGTGCTGAATTTCTTATTTTTCTTTATTAATGGTGCTCTCCTAGATATCACCTCTACTATTACCACACCTGGATTATTCTGTATCATGGAAAAGGACAAATGTGAAAAAGAAAAGCACCTGTACTTTACATTACCTGTAGATGAGGGATTTTTCCTCATCGTATTGTAATAACAACATTAGGTCTGGTTAGGGCCTCATCTACATTTCTGATTTGCTTTGATGCAGACCTAAGGTCTGACTCAGGTCAAGGAGGAAGGGTCTCCAGATTTTAACTTCAAATATTAAACTTTGAAATTAATGTGACCTTAAAAAATACACATTTCCCTGCTTTCAGAATTTTTTCAAATTGTTCATTCCTAAACATAGGATATCATGTAGTCTTGAAGAAAAAGGCATCTGACAGCTTCAAAAAAACTGTGTGGGAGGGAAAAAATAGATCATTTTAATTGTCAAAGCACTGTATTTGAGTGCATCAGGGTTTAACTGTGTCGACAGCATGCAGATAATGAGTGCAGTGAAAATACATCATTGCTCAGATATTTCCAAATTATTTTTATACTATGTTTTACTTAGAATTTAGCATTTGGTTTCAAAAAGTACCTCCCATTTAATCCTTAAATATATGTTGACACTAAAAAGCAAAAATAATAAGACAAATTTGTGTTGCCAATGCTTTGGAATCATTCTCTGCAGTATTTTGTGAAGGCAGGAATGTTCACAAAAATGTTAACTTTGAAGTGCACAATGCTGGAGAATATTTGATCTATCTATGTTCTGAATTCGTTAGTAAATCTTCATGTCATATTCTGGATTCTAAGAGCGATACACTGGCAGGAGTCAGATCCATTAGTATGTAACCCACACGGGCAGTGAAAACTAATGGAAACTTTTCAAGCTGCAGATGGTGGTATGAGCTGCTTGCTTGTGAACAGCCTTCACAGCAAAACTCGTTCATCTAATTATCCACTGGGTGACTCTGAATAACAAATATAATTGAGCAAACTGTAAGCTACTTTTCAACAACCCCTGAACAGAAAGACACTTGTCCGGTTATTCAGTATGTATTTGTTCAGCTGTAATAGCAGTGATATCTGCAGAGGTTCCCTCTGGGAAGCTATATCACTACTAATATGATGGCCCCATGCCTGCTATGTTTATTCACATAAAACTGCTATGAATATATCCTAATACCTGCAGAATGTTGAAGCAAAGGCTGGGGGTTAAGTGTCATGACTGTGAGGGAGAGCTGCAGTCATACTTGCAGTGCCCAGTGCTGCACAGCTTTTTGTGTCCATGAACATAAATACAGTTCTGTGTTCAGTGACCGGTTCTCTATCAAGCTTTTCTACAGTTTGCACCTCTCCGTTACAAAGATTGCAAAGGTTCTTCTCCTTGCAGTGCTTCTTTTTTAGACAGAAATTAAAAAAAATACATTATATATTTAACACAGACATATTGGAAGTTCCTGTGCTTTTCCCAGGTGATGTATGAGGGATAAGTCCAGTCTCTAGGACTCTCAGGCCCAGCTGTCACACACAGTGTACCCGTTTGTAGGATATTTCATCCATGGCTCCTACCTGTTCTAGGTCTTCTGGCAGGAACAAATCTGCTCAAGCTCCAGATGACAGTTTGGTGTAGCCCTGTAATTTCTCTGCCGGTTTCTACCACACCAGAACTGTGCTTCAGGCTTTTGTTATTTCACTCTAGCAGTGTTGATTCTGGTTAATAAATGTCTAGATCATATAACCATATAATTTTCTTATAATTTCAAAACAACATACATCAACTTGTTTCCTCATTACTTTCCTTTGTTAATCTTGTCAGGCATCATGATGTAAAGCCTGGTATTTCCATCTTTCATTATTTGTGCCCTTTAATTCTCTAGCTGTTTTCATCATGCTACCATCTGAATTAAAGCTGTATTCCCGTGAGAAGACAAGGAAGCTACTCCTATTGGCAGCAGAAGAGATTACTAATTCTCAAAACTATAAGTTTTCAATGTAACACATTGCATTGAGTGTCGGTACCCAGGGGGCTGCAGGGCCCTCTCTGAAAGCAGTCAGGGCTGCCCCATACATGATATGGGCAGTTCCAGCTGGCTCCAACTGACCCACTGCAGGACACAGATTAGACCCTGGGACAAGGTGGTGGCCTCTGGGAAAGGGTATTTGAGCAATGGCAAAGCACTGCATGGCAGTGAGGAGTGAGGGGAAACATGAGATGAACAGCCCTGAACACCAAGGTGAGAGAAGGAGGAAGGGAGAAGGTGCCGCAGTGAAGGAGTACAGGGACTCCTCTGCATCCCATGGAGGACCATGCTGGAGCAGCTGGATATTTCTGGAAGGACTGGAGCCCCTGGGAAGGACCCAGGCTGGAGCAGGGGAAAAGTATGAAGAGGAAGGAGCAGAAGAGAGGAGCTGTTCTGGACTGACCACAGACCCCACTCCCCACCCCCCTGCACCATTTGAAGGTTGGGGGGATGGAAGAGTTGGGAATGAAAGAGTGAAGTTGGGTCTGGGAAGAAGGTGTGGTGGGGGGAAGGTGTCATTTTAATTTGTCTTTGTTTCTCACTATTGAAATCTGTTTTAACTGGCAATCAACTAAAGTAATTTCCCACAAGTGGAGTGTGATGTGATGGTAGTTGATAAGTGACTTCCCTGTCCCTTATCTTGACCCAAAGGCAATTTTTTTCCACCTTATAGTTTTTTTCCACCTATTTCCATTTATTTTCCACCCCTTCGTGCTGCTGAGGAGGGGGTGTGTGAGAGCACCTGGGTGGGTGTCTGGCGGCCAGCCTAAGTCAACCCAACACACATGAAACCTCATGAAGCCACAAGTACTTTCAATTAACAAGTATCTTCCTTTAAGTAGCACTGAAAGTAAATTTATGACTGCTGTGTATGAAATATAAAACATCTACATACACCTAGGATCTTTAAGGTCCCTTCCAGCCCTGACCATTCTATGATTCTATGATCTAATATGGCTTGGGTGGATCTCCTATGTTTTCCAGCAGGTGGATACTTTCCACCATATTTTTGCTTTTGAGTTATCAGATTTGTTCATAATGGTGCTTATGCAAGAATTGCAAGTGACCAGAAATATGATTGCTGTGTGAATCCTTCCTCATTTGGTCCTGCCAAGTGACTACTTGAAGACCTGCCTTCAAAGATGAAAATAAAGGCAAACAGGGAAATGCCTTTCTGCTATAAAATCTCAATGACTTTTCACCACGGGATGTTACAATGTGGGGTTTGGTGTATTGTACTGACAAGAAAATTTCCATGTTGAAAAAACCCATATGATGTCAACAAAAGTAAGAACTGTGAAGAATTGCTTTCCTGGTGCACAGAAGAAAGCAGGAACAAGAGACCAGGTCCTTTAACCCTGAATACTGAGTCTAGGCTGTTTTAAAAACAGCTGCTGCTGATTCCTGAGGTAGGTGACCCGTTTCTGAATTTGTATGGGATTTTCTTTTTTAGTGTTTGTAATTCTTGGTTTCTATTTCTGTTTTTCTTTTTAGATACCTTTTATAATAAAGAAGCAAGAAATGGGAATGCAAGGAGATGCAGGACTGCCCTGTGAAGGACACATTTCGGAAGAGAAGTTTGGAGCCTTCTGGAGACATAAATACACACAGCAAACTCATATGAAATATATCATCTAAGTAGCAACTAATAAGGTATTCTCCTTATACAGTGAAAAGCTTGATGAACTGGCGAAGCCCATCACTCTGAAACATCAAAGAATTTTAAAAGAAAGATTGTGCTGCAGGGGTACCATAGCTAGAAATACGTAACTCTGTACACTCCTCTGAAAGACTGATTTTAACAGGAGCTTTACAGCCTGTTTTTCCATTGGTATAATTCCAGGTATAAATAATGCAAGTATTGGCCTTGAAATTTTTATTTCAAGCCTTATTGTCCTTTTGGATATGGAATCTTTCATTAATAAAAAAATCCTATCCATCTAATTTCTTTACTTTTGTGCCAAGGCCATTTTATGCTGATAGAATTAAACATGATCCTTGATTCTCAACATGGTTTATTAATTAAAGGGCTGGAGGGTATTTGCTGAAAGACCTGCTTAATAAAAGAACTGTTTGTATCCAGAAGTATAAACTCTGCTACAGATTGTATTGTCTAACAGTACGCTGAGGCAAAGTTTACTGCCTGAAATGCAAAGTGTTACTGAATCTTCCTTTCCCTCTGAATTCTGAAAAAGGCAAAGTTTTGACGAAACACTCACCAGTTGAGAAGGTGGGATACAGGGTGATAATTAAGAACCTGCAAATCATGTATTCTGCTTTTTCACTCAGCCTGACAGCTCCTTAGTTCATCATTGGTATTGGCTGTGTTCATGTGAAACTGAATCCACTTATACCTTAAGGAAGGTGAAGTGCTTCTTACCTCTAGTGAACTTCTATAAGCACTTCAGGCTATTGCAGCTAATGAAAATGGCTTGAGTTGCACACATGGTGTATCTATCCCTTAGTCTATAACTTTCCAAGCCAAAATATGTATTTGGGGATTTAATCTAAGTGATTATAAAGCTTCATATACAGTTAAGCAGAATATTACTAAAACCCAATAAAATTAAAAATCATCCTTTTGGAAGAGAGCATATTCTAAAAATTGCACAGCTTTTATTGCACACCACAAGAATGCTGTTCTTGAATAAGAATTTGGAGAATCATCAAGGAACTCCCACCCCACCTTTCTGAGACAGACTCTCTTTGGTCACTCAGGTTTGGGAAACAGGTTGGTCTTTTAGGAGGCATCACCCTCCTGGATTTGTAATGCTTATCATCAACATCAGTGAGGTAGGAGCTTGTGTCAAAATACCTAAGTAATGTTGTAGCTATACCTTTTGTGGTATTAGATAAATAACCAGGATGACATGTTCTCATTCCTGTATATACACTACAGATGTTCTCTCTGCACGTGTTTGAAAAGTAAACATAATGACTGCAGATGTTCATTGGCATTTAATAGTCACTGCTGTTTCCCTGTGGGCCCCTTATTCTGTGTTAATTCAGGAATGTGTCACATAGCCCTATGCTGCTAAAGCACAGAGGATGCAGAATATCTTCGCTATGGTGACTTTAGCTACAGATGTGCTCTCTAAAGCTATCAGCTCCTCCTGTTTTTCTTTTAAAAAGATGATCCATAATGCAAGAGCAAATGGAATTTAATGATGAGAATGTCTCACATGCTTTAAACAGATTAAAGGAATTTATCTTCATGCTCAGGGTATGGGATAGCAATTTGGATACTGTGCAGGCTCATTTCTGTAAATCTATTGCAGTAGTGGCTTTTAAAAGGATGCTGATGTTTTTGAGAAACTAGCCAATACAATCTGAGACAGGGAGACCTAAGGCTCTGTGAAACCTTTCTTACCTGGGTATTGATCAGATGTCCTAGACTGGAACCTGACTGTGAAATCTATGTTGTCTGCAATACACCACATGATAAACACCTTTAGGAGCTGCATGTTTTAAAGAAATACAGCAGCAAATCAGAAAATGGTCTTACAAGAATTGTGTGTGGCTCTGTCCTGGATTCAGCTGTAACAGTCATTTTTCTCCCTCCTAGTGGCTGGTGCAGTGCTGTGTTTTGGCTTTAGTCTGAGAACAATGCTGACAACACATCAATGCTTTAGTTATGGCTAAGTAATGATTAACCCAAACAAGGACTTTTCAATCTCTCAAGCTCTGCCAGTGAAGAGGGGCAAACAAAGCCGTGAGGAAGCAGAGACAGAACATCTGACCCAAACTAACCAAAGAGGTCTTCCATACCACAGCATGTCATGCTCAGCATATAAACTGGGGGGAGTTACCTTGAAGGCCCAGATTGCAGTGTTGAGCTGGGTATTGGTGGACAGGTGGTGAGCAATTGTATTGTGAATCACTTGTGTTTATTGTTTGGGTTTTTTTTTCCCCCTTCCTTTTTTAGGTTCATATTCTCTTCCCTTGTTATTTCCCTTATCATTATTATTATTGGTGGCAGCAGCAGCGGTTTGTGTTATACCTTAGTTACTGGGCTGTTCTTATCTCAACCCGTGGGAGTTATATTCTTTCAGTTCTCCTCCCCATCCTGCCTGGAGGATGAAGGGGAGGAGTGAGTGAGCAGATGTGTTGCTCTGAGTTACCTGCTGGGATTCAACCATGACACTCTCATAAAAGCACATTGTGATTTTATATATACATGCCTGGTTCAAATTCAGCTGGGAAGCTAAATATGAGAAATAAACATAAGCTCTGCCAGCATTCAGCATAAGAACGCATTGCATAATTTTAAAGAACCTGAAGAGAGCTATAGTATCACCCATCATTCAAAATATTACTGTTCCATTTGCACAGGAGGACAGAGCATTCTAATATTTCTGTACGGTTCTTTTTTCACACACAGGTTTTTGAGAATGGTATTTCTATATTATACTGATCTTAAAAATCAGGCAGGAATATCTACAGATAGTCCTGAGATGTGAGGTGCTAGTAACTCCAAGACTACACTGCTGATGATAGCCCTTCTAGATTTTTCACAGGTAAAATCAGCAAAGTAAACCAGCTTTCCAGTAAAATAGTACTAAGAAAAACCTTGAAAGAATAAAATTTGGAAGATTTTTTCCTAGATGACAGCAGCAGCTATGTGTAGCTGGGGCAGAGTTAATTTCCTTCATAGTAGCCGCTATGGGACCATGTTTTGGATTTGTGCTGGAAATAGTGCTGATATCACAGGGATGTTTCCATTGCTGCTGAGCAGTGCTTACACTGAGCCAAGGCCTTTTCTGCTCCTCACACCACTGCACCAGCAAGCATGCTGGGGGTGCACAAGGAACTGGGAGAGGACACAACCGGGACAGCTGACCCCAGCTGACCCAAGGGATATTCCAAACACATGGTGTCATGCTCAGTACAAACATGGGGGAAGAAGGAGAAAGGGGGGACATTGGAAGTGATGGCGTTTGTCTTCCCAAGTAACCATTACGTGTGGTGGAGCCCTGATGTCCTGGGGATGGCTGAACACCTGCCTGAACAGGGGAAGTGATGAATGAATTCCTTGTTTTGATTTCCTTGTGTGCACATGGTTTTTGCTTTGCCAGTTGAACTGTCTTTACCTCAACACATGAGTTCCCTCACTTTTACTCCTTCAGTTCTCTCCCCCACCCCACTGGGGTACAAGTGAGGGAGTGGCTGTGTGAGGCTGAGTTGCTGGCTGGGGTTAAACCACAACACTAT
Organism: Melopsittacus undulatus; assembly: GCF_012275295.1. NCBI lineage: Eukaryota > Metazoa > Chordata > Aves > Psittaciformes > Psittaculidae > Melopsittacus > Melopsittacus undulatus. Next base: position 21,102,355 of record NC_047531.1, on the reverse strand, counting down.
GAAATACATCAAGACCTGCTTCCAGGCAAAGCCAAGTGTAAGAGTTTATGCCCCATAAACTTCAAATTATGTTTAACTTCGCAGTCCTGATTTATGGACTGTAATGGAAAATGTCCTTTTGGCTCCCACCACAGAATGAGTTTGACTCCTGCAGTGGATATGCACAAAAATGTACCCAGCTGGCCTGGAGTCATGTTGTGTCTGGTATTGTCTGAGCCCTGCACATTGCATGTTGTAGTAGGGGAAAAGAGGTTGCTTGTAAGCAGAAACAATCAGTGGATTGTCTCAGCCTCCAAGCCCTTTCTTGCAGAATGGAAAACATTTTTGATTCTTATTACATTCAGAAAGCATTGAAGGAATTCATCTCATTAAGGTGAACTATGAGTAATTGTGAGAGATTTTTTTCACAGACGAGTTATAAACCAGAGGTTATCATTGAAGCATATTGCAAGTGACCATGCAGAGTACTTCTTGGGTATGTCCCAGGACTCTGCTTGTCTCAAGGGTTGTCCACATTCCAGGTTCTTCTCTCAATTGCACCAATTTGCAGGAGCCACCTAGGCCCTTGCACACTTTGCTGACAGTTTGGTTCCTCCACTGTTCTTGTGCAAATTAGGCTAGCAAAGTGTGTATCTGTTCTGTGGATACATAGGGAGATATATATACTAAATATATATATATATAGGTAATATCCGTACTCCAACCCAGGAAATGCTAGGGATTAAATAAATCTCTCAAACTGTGCCTATGCATTAATGGACCAGGTTGTAGAAAAAGATAACTTTTATTAGATCAGTGCATAAAGCTGAAACAGCAAATGAGCTTTAGGGTGTTTAAATCCCCCTTTAGATGTGAAATACAAGCTAGTTGGAAATGTGCAGGCATTTTTCAAAACCAAAGAATGCTATTACTTCACCCTGTGCTTTAGAGACTCATCATCTTTAGGATGCCACAACTGCAGCTTCTGCTTCTTGCTGCTCTGCTTACTGCTATGATATGTTTTACATTTGAACTAGTCCTAACATGACCTGTTCATGATCTAGACTCAACTTTGGGAAATTACATAGGGTTCAAATGATACATATATCCTGTGTGTTATGCTAATGTTTATATCAGGCAAATTTAATCAGATATTAACCACATTTGTTTGAAAACCCCAAGAGACTCTAAAAACAGCCACAGAGGGGCAGCAGACATTTACTCTCAAATGGCACAATGCTTATGTGCTTTCTTCACCAGTTCTCTTTTCTGTTTAACAAAAAGACCCCAACTGCCCTGGAAAATTGTCAAGCAAGGCTTTTCCTTTGGGAAGCACACTCTGCGCTTCCTTCCTGAAAGTGTCATTTAAAATGCAGGGAAAAATGCATTCTTACTGGCAAAACCCAAAAGCCCTTTACTTTCTTTTTTTTAACACATACCTTTTCAACCATCTTTTTCAAGGAGGTCTGGTGCCTAATGCTGCAGTCTAGGCATGTTATTACCCATATAGCTTTTGACTTTTAAGAGACAATGTTAAAAGAACACACACAAAATTACTCGTCTTTTCTGGCAGAGAAACTGACGGCTTTTGCTGTTTCTGCACTGAAAGCATCAAACAAAAGCACTGAAAACTCTTTAAACAAGTGATTTCCTGTATAGCAGATAGATTTTACTACTTAAGCAGTAAAGATTGAATGTTACTTCCAGTATAAGCCTTCTGCAGTGTAAGACAAACAAACAAAATCACATTTATGAATGTCTTTGCCTATTTGTTGGTTTTCAGGACAGAAACTTGAAGATATTTTGATAAACATCTTGCATATGGATGTACTTAAAATTTATTTTATTGTGTTTTCTGTCATTTACATTTACAATTACATTGGTGATTTCTATGTTCTACTGTAGAAATCACTGTTTGGAATAGTGGACATGCAACTAAAAGGTGATCATTTGAATAAAATTCCAGATAATTGTGACTCCTTGTAAAAACATAAGTGTAGCTTATGTACAATTGCATATGTAAGTATCAGTAGCTTCTTATCATAAGCTTCAAATAATGCACAAGCTTATGTATCTTTTTCCTGAAAAAGGACTACTCACAATAGCTGATATGCAGCATTTCATTTTCTGCACGTGATTTATTGCAATGTTTGTGTTGCACTTACAGACCTTTAAATAAAGGCGTCCTGGATTTATACTCTCTCATTTTCAGTGATTTCATTTTCCCAGAACGTGACTATATAAGCTGAAAATTCTTTTTTGCTCACTCAGATGTGAACATTTCTCCAAAGTTGAAAGGAAATCCACTCAGTTAATTTTTAATGATCTGAATCCTGTGTGAACCCTGTGAGTTTTATACTTTCAGAAAATTGCTCACTTGTTATTTCTTCTTGGGTAACTCAGAAATCTGTTGAACGTGATACTTCAAACTTGGCAAGAACAAAATTACTAAGTTGAAATATGGGGTTTACTAAAATTAAATTGAAATGGCAAAAATCCTCAAGCTCTGCATATACAAGCTGTGCGTGTGACACACTCCACATACTCAGTATGTGGTTTCCTGGTAATATCTTCAAATCTCGATTCTGCAGATGCTGATACCCACATATCAATGCAAGACAGAGTCATAACTGTGCACAGAGAGGCCAATAATAATACTGAGCAGCTAAGCTAGCATAGCTCATGCAGGAGGTATCTTAGCTATGTTACAACAATAAAACTACACCACAGGTGTTTCCCAGTCCAACAGCTTAACTGTCCCTAAGTTCAAGTGCTACCCATGTGGACTCTGTTCAAGACAGAAGGAAAATAAAGTTTTATTTATTTTTAAGGACTTTCTCCCTATTTAAACCCTGAGGATGATGATGAGGATAAAGATGATGATGATGGTGAAGATGCCTCTAAGAGGAAGCAAAGATTCCTTTTCCAATATAAAAAAAATTGTTGGCTGCACTGAAGGTACAACCTACCTCTGTCTCTTTCCCCTCTATTTTTTATGATTTGCAAAAAAAATTGTGTTACTTTCTAAATGTGATATTGTGTCAGAAATGAAAAACAAGGTGAAAAATCAAGTCCTGCATTTCCTATGACCTGCTTCAGAAGCTTTAACATTTACCTTTTCTTAAGGAGCCAGTTCAGATAAATTTAAGCTAACATTCTTCCAGGCAGCTTACCCACTCTGCCTAGAGATTAGTGACCTACACCAGCCCTGCTTAAGTAAGAGTGACCACACTTTGTGATGATACAGTTCCAAGGGGTGGTTGGATTAGCAATTTTAGCGGTTGGATTAAACTAGTCCCAGCTGGTACCACCTCAGTATGTATATCTGCATGGACTTACTAGGGCACCTAATCCTTCACAGTGTATCCATGTAATGATTTCCCATACTCTGCTGGCTCTTCACTCATGCTCTGATCTTATTTTTTTTGCATTCTTGTGGTAAACCAGACCAGTTCTTCTTGCCAAATTGTATTTCAGTTCTGTCAGTGAGCTGGTCCAGTTTTCCAAGCAGCCGTACAAACCACTGGGTCAGCACAACTAAGACTGCAGTTAATAAATGTGTAATGCTGGTGAAGGCCTCATTGCTGCCAAGAAAAAGTTGCATGGGGGTCACACCCTAAATAACCATTAGGATCATTCAAAAGCTTCAGCCAAATCCCATCAAGGTTATGGCACTAATGGACACATGAACAATGGCTTGATGTATAAAACTGGAGCAAATCACACTTGTGACAGCTGCTTACCATAAAGTAAGCTGCATCTGAAAGCATGAGAAATAAACAGGCTGTGTATTGAAAGGCATGCAATTAAAATGTGACAAAATTGCCTCTGATTCATCCAAGGGTAAATTTGTCACTGCTAGAGCATGGCCATATTGTTTCTAGAGGTTGAATCGTGTTTGTGGCTTTTAAACACTTGGACAGCTTAAAATACTAGTTAACCCATTCATGTATCCATGGCTTTTGCTGGATCTATGGATGCTGCTACCATTGAGGTACCTGGACCAGGTACTTCCAGTTACCTGGGCAATCAGCCAGTAATTCTGTGCAAGCTATCCACTTCAATGCTTATCCTGCAGTTTCAACTACTGTTAATATTTACAGCAGCATCAAAGGGAAGAAAAGATTACAGCTAAAAGTAAACAGGTGACAAGAAGCCTCCAGAAATGGAGGTATGGGAGGAAATGTTATAGAACTTTATGCAAAAGTACGTGTGGCTCCACACAATATGACTCATTAAAGGGCATTAATACTCACTTGAAGGATATCCACCAATGAAATTCAGTCCTAAGTACTCTGGATGTCTTTTATGAATGAATAGGCAGAATGACTAGAACCAGAAGTGAGGTTTGCAGGAACAGAAAAAGAAGTTGTAACAGAGAGTCTCATGGGCCTATGAAGGTTTTTGTTGAGAACAGAAGCACCTTGTCCACACATGAATGTTGGTCATGAAGAGGGCATGCAAGTGGGTCTAGGGGTGTGAGGACCTCTGCAGGTGGTAAAACCTGTGCTATTGTAGATGATGTACATTTGTTCCTGAATCACTTGCAATATCTTTTCAATTAATACAAAGTTGTTGTTTACCAAATGGCTCGGATGAGCAGGTTTTATTCTAGCTTGTTAATAACCTCCTCAAACATTTGCTGTTAATTGTTCCACGATTGTAAAATACAAGTTTCTCCATTACTGTGTCTGTACCACAAGATAATTGTAACTGTCGACTTTTATGCTAGTGTCAATTGCTGAGCAAACAATATCTTATGAAGAACAGCAATTTTTCAAACATGGCAATGAACTAAACTCCCTTTCCACAAATGCCAAGAAACAGTTAATAACAAGGGGCACTAAAAGCAACACAAAATCCAAATGTTTGGAATTCAGATGAAGGCTCATGAATACTGCTTTGCTAAATGCCATGCCACATTTATGGCTTCAGGGCAAAATATATGAACACCAGACAATGTGAATATATCAATTAATGCTAATTACATCTCTGCAGTACAGATGGGCTCTATTCTCTTGACATGAGTATGTAATATATTTGGCATAAATGTCAGTTAATGTATTTATGCATAAAAATTCTGTAGTTTGCAAATACACAATCAGCTGTCTTTTATCTGTTAAGACATTATGTGCTACAGCACACACACGTTGACCTGCAATGTGAACGGTGCAGATCTTCACCACCATATTTACCCTGTTACAGTGACTCCCAGGGATCCTTAAGGTTTTGCTGTTCCTCTTATGTGACTATTAGCACAGCACAGAGGAAGATGCAGTACAGGCAGGGGCTACATAGCCTCTTCTGTGCCACATGACTGAGGGTGGAGGTAATGAAAGATTTTCCCCTTCAAAAACCACCTTCTGAAATCCATCCCTGGTACAGGGGCTAAGCCTAACTCAAATACGTGTGCACAATACTACATCTACCATTTCCAATTTATATTCCTGTACCATACTTTATGCCAGCTGGTTATATTCGTTGCTGTGGATAGGAGTTAGGACTTCTGTCTTCCTGCTTTTCAATCCTCTTGGAGTTCTGAGCATCACCACTACTGACCTCCAACAAGTATTCTGTTCACAGAATCATGGAGTCATAGAATCATAGACTGGTTTGGGTTGGAAAGGACCTTTAAAGGTCATCTGGTCTAACCCACCTGGAATGAGCAGGGACAAATTCAACCAGATTGGGTTGCTCAAAGCCTCATCCAACCTGACCTTGAATGTTTCCAGGGATGGGGCCTCTCTGGGCAGCCTGTTCCAGTGTTTCACCACACTCATTGCAAGAAATCTCTTAGTTATATTTAGCACATGTCTGGATTTATCCTTTTTTAGTTTAAAACCATTACCCCTTCTCCTGTCACTACAGGCCCTGCTAAAAAATTTGTCCCAATCTTTCTTGTAGGCCCCCTTTATATATTAAAAGGATGCAAAAAGGTCTCCCCAGAGCCTTCTCTTCTCCAGGCTGAACAAGCCCAACTCTCTCAGCCTGTCTTCACAGGAGAGGTGCTCCAGCCCTCTGATCATCTTCCTCTTGACTCACTCCAACAGGTCCATGTCTTTCCTGCACTTAGGACTCCATTACTGAATGCAGTACTACAGGTGGGGTCTGACGAGAGCAGACTAGAGGGGCAGGATCACCTCCCTTGACCTTCTAGCCACGCTCCTGTTGATGCAGCTCAGCACATGGTCTGCTTCCTGGGTTGTGAGCACACACTGCTGGGTCATGCTGAGCTTCTCATTGACCAGCATCCCCAAGTCCTCCACCAGCTGCCCTCAATCCCTCCATCTCCCAGTCCGTATTGCTACTGAGAGCTGCCCCAACCCAGGTGCAAGACCTTGCACTTGATGTTGTTGAACCACATGAGATTCGAATGGGCACACCTCTTCAGTCTGTCCAAGTCTCTGTGAATGGCATCCTGCTCCTCAGGTGTGTCAGCTGCTCCACTCAGCTTGGTATTGTATGTTCAGTGGATCAGGGAAGTGTAAGGCCTGAAGTTGCGTCCAGTTTCTGCATGCAGACACAGAGTAGTAAAAAGCTATCTGACAGTAACCTTAAATGAAAGTCAGACAAAATACATAGGCCATTTTACAGTCTACTGTTATATTTAACATGGTTTGGAATTGGGTGGCTATTTGTCCTTGCTCTGTAATGTTCATGTAGAATCTCTCCAGAGTGTTTCAGCAATGCCACGAATGAGAAAAAGAGGTGCCTCTTGGATGATTTGTTTTCATTTTTTTGAGACACTATGTTTGCTTCGGCCTGGAAGCCCAAAGGTGTGCTTCTGTTTGCCTCAGTAGCTGGTAAACTACCATATCCCAGTACACAGTTATTTACAAGAAAACACAGTTACTTGTAGCCTAGTTTCTGTTTCCTTCATGTGTATGTTTTCCCCTTTTTTTCCTACTTTTTTTCTTTTATTAACATAAATTACCTTTCCCTTTGTAGCAGACATAAGTGACAAACATCAGATTTCAGACGTTCTAAAAATACAATACATTAATTATGAACCTGACATTCACTAATTATCTAGCAAGCTGTTACTGTCTAATTCTAAAAAAAATTTCCAACTATCAGGAATTACTAAAGCATTCCTATGAGCAGTAATGCACTCTACTGTGGATGGTTAAAATCACAAAAGCAGCATATGCAGGAAGTCGTGTTATTCAGTCTTCAGCAAAGGTGGCCTCTAAGATGTGATAGTTAAGTCTTGACTCTGCAGGTAGTCTGTGCATACTCCCAGGCCTATGCAGGGCATATTCAGCAATGGGCTCATTTCAAGTAATTTATTCCAGTTATATTCTGGAACTGGTCTGAATTACAGCCCTGATACCAAACATGTACTCAGAACTCCTCTTCCAGCACAACCGTATCTAAAAGATGATGGTTAATTCAGCTTCATATAACATTATGTATCACATTTATTTCAAGTAAAACATCTTATTAAAAGATTATTAAAACAGGCGATTAAAAATACACATTTTGGCTCTTTATAACAAGAGTTATTATACTAAAATGTTACTGGGCACTTTTCCATTGACTTAATCTTCCTGATGTCTGTGAGCTTGGCTTGAAACAGGCATGCAAAATTAGGCCTTCAGCATTTGTTTCATGACTAGCAATTATTTTTAATACTTAGAGGAGATATTCCAGAGCTCTTAGAAGATGACAGTTTGACAGTAATAGTTCTCCTTAATATCTTAGGTGTTTTGGTAATGCCTCTCTTTAACTGGATTTAAATAATTACTTTCAGCACAGGAAGCTTCAATATGGAGTTCATTCATCATTATCTCAATGTTCTACAGTTTAAGGCATAGCGGATGCCTCCAGTATTTACTGGACTGATAGTTCAAGCTGAACAAGATTCTTAGTCTTTCCCCCAAACTCTTTTTCTTCTACAGTTTGTACTCCTGTAATCAACACCACCTTCTTATCTCACAGTATATAACCTTGTTTTTTGACTCCATATGCAGCTGTTATATATGAGTTGCAATATTACTTCTTTAAACCTGTATCTGCTGTGTATCCTCTTCCAGTGAGCATCACAACTAAACCTGTGCTGTAAGATAACATCATACATTTTTCTCTGATACTGAGTTTTATTTTCTTCATCTTGATCCTGATTTTTCTTGATCGCATTCTTCCACAAGAGCATTTTTTGTGACATTGACTGTGTGATTATTCTCCACATTTCTCCTACTTCAGAAGCTACTTATTGCTGCTAACACTACTCTCTAGCCAGCTTTCTCATACTCACTATCAAAATACAGATATCTACATCTGCAGCCTACAGCACTCTCTTATTGAGGTTTCAGAGAAGCACCTTACTTGTTATGCTCCAGCTGCCCTGCGTGCTGGTGGGGAAATGTTTGTGCATATCTGGAACCGCTTTGACAGCTACAAGTTCTTTCTCAAAGTTCTTATTTTGAATAATCATAGAATCATAGGATCATAGAGTCACAGGATCATAGAATAATAGACTAGTTAGGGTTGGAAGGGACCTTAAGATCATCTAGTTCCAATGGCAGGGACACCTCACACTAGACCAAGTTGCTCAAAGTCCCATCCAACCTGGCCTTGAACAGTTCTGGAGATGGAGCACTCACAATTTCCTCAGGTAGGACAGTCAGGTTAGTGTGCTGGGAGCACTGCTCTTTCTTTCCTGGTCTCAGCTCTGTCAGCAGCCCCTCTTTGTGGTTCTATTTTCTTTCACCTCTTTTAGGGAAGGGACTGATTTTTGTCAGGTTGGTACAAGCCAAAGTCTCCTGCTACCAAAATCTGAACGAATAAATAATAATAGTGCCTAATTATATCAAATATTTGAACAGTTCTACTTCTCTTTGAATCATGCAGCTAAAACTTCTGCTGCCATTTTCCTACTCACATAGTAGTTGTTCTGATTCTACAATGAAGGCCAAAGAGCTAGACTGTGAAGAGTGCAACAAAGAACTGAAAAACATTCACCATCTGTCATTTGAAACACTTCCAAGAAATTTAACTGTGGCATTAAAAAAATAATTCAAAGAGTAAACCCAGTAAGTAGTGATTGCTTATCGATTCACTTGAAAATGTAATGCAAATTCCTTTAAATGGAAAACCGTGATTTATGAGTACACTGTTAAAATGAGGTACCATAGTGCATAGAAACATTACCTCCTGATATGACAACTGTGACATGACAATGGAGATACCAGCTCCTGCTTCTACTATGGCTTCTGTTGCAGAAGAACCCTCCTATTCATATCCATTCATTATTTACTGTGATCTAGTGGATATTGACAAGGACAACTTGTGTGTCAGGATTTTGACGCATTTTACAAGAAGTAGCAAATCAAACATATGCAAGTGTTTTATTGTCTCTGATCAATGTATTCCAACAGACTGCCCACAAACTGAATTTACCACGCAGTACATTTCCATATATCTGCTCTTCTTTCCCAGAGGGGATGGGAAAAGCTGTCTGAATAACTAACACTTTCCAAACATTTGAATATACTTTCCTGCTTTTGTAGCCCAAATCAGACCCAGCATCTGCTGCTGTGCCCCTTTTTCCCTTACCTTGGTAACAGGAAGGTAACAGCACCAACCTTTCTGGTGCCCTTCTCCCCACCCCAAAGTAGCATTCAGTCTGTGAAAGCAGTGGAAGTTGCATTCAGTCACCTTCTACTGCTGGAAGAAAAAAGCCCATTTTTTTTGCATGGGATGGAGAGATAGAAGGTCCTTGTGTGCCTGTTATAGTCTACAGCTTCCTGAAGAATGAAGGCTGAGTGGCAGATTTGCTGCAGGATAGCAGAGGAGGCTTAATCAGAGCTAAAACTAGAACTCAGGTCCAGAAGACAAAGTGCTCTTGAGGAGGAAAATTTCTTTCTGAAGGAATTACCACCCTCCCCCCCCAACAAACTAGCAAGAGCAGAGAAATAAAAGAAAGAACACCCTGTTTCTGGTGGAATGTGTGTGCAAGGGTTTTTTGAAAAGTGAAGTTCTTGAACTCAGTTGATTAGATACACAAATTAAGGTATTAAGTCCCACAAATTTCTATGAATTTACAGAAATCACAATGACAATCGGAATAAAGCCTTAAGAAATACTATAACCTGAATTTATGGCACACGACATCTTAATTTTCAAGTGTTGTAACAAAACTATATCTATTATATTGCCTGGCACTTAGGTAATTTTGAAAAGAGTACTTATATGGCAGAAACATTTAGATTAAATTGTGAGCAATTTGTGCTCCTGTGTAGTTTTGTGAATCTTGTTTACAGCCAGCTATGGCTAACTTTTACATGCCTTCCTTTCCTCCAAAATTTATACCCTGTGTGCTTAACAGTGCAAAGGAGCCTGAGCACCACAGACCGGACTGCACAGCAGTTACCACAATGCACTGGATTGCTGAATGAAAGAGCTAAACTGAAGGTTCCTGAGACCCTTGCTTGCCAGGAAATGTGCATCTAAGTCAGGGGCGCAGGAAAGCATTGCTTGGCCATTTCTGGACTGTGGTACCTAATACAGCCATTAAAGAAAAAAAAAAGAAGTCAGGAGTCTTGGGTTTTTCTGTATTTTTAAGGAAAGGTAAAATATACTATGCTTGTGCTCTTTTTACGGCATTTACTACCATAATGTTCAACATTCCTGCCAAGAACATGGGGACCTAAAGTCAGCTCTGTCTCTTTCCTTCAGGAAATAAAAAGTGATGACAGGTCCTCGGCATTGTGAGTGAGCACAGACAAATGCAAAGAAAGATGAGAGAATAAGTAACATGATTTTATGACTCTTAAGCAGTTAAAGAAATCTGGGGATTTGTATTACAATTTTGGATCTTTTATGCTGACTCTGAATTCAGATGAGTAACCTTGGCTTACCTAAGACAGGTGAAGTCCTGTGGAATCACCATAGGCAGAAGTTGAACTGTGTACAATAAATAGGGCATAGGCTACACTGTACAATGGGGAGAAAACAGTTTATTGAAGAATTGGTCATTAAAGTAGCTCAGTGCATAATGGTCACTAGGTGAATACAAGCTTTGTAACATCAGTCTTCTTTTAATGTGTTTTTTATGTTTAGTATCTTCAGGAGTTGTCTGTAGTACTTCTAGCAGAATTAAGCTTAGGGCTTTAGAAAATGATATCTAGAACCTAATTTTTAAACTGTAGAATAATTTTAGGTTATAGAAGTTATGGGAAATAACTTCATAACATGTTTAACTGTGTAGACAATGTTGTTTTATACTATAAAATCAGTTTCTGAAATTTGTCTTATCTCTAGACATACTTCATAATTTACCTTATAAACACAAAGGTATTTCTTTCTCTTAAGAAAAAAATTCTGACAATTTTCTTAGTAGAACTACACAGAGCAGCGAGTACATGGAATTATGATAAGTGAGAAATAGCTAAGCAACCACAGAGCAAAGCAGCATTTTTATTTCCCTTTGTCTCTCATTCTCTTTTAGTCTTGTTATTTACTAATGCCCACTTACATAGCTCCAACAATGAACAGACACTTCAGGGAAAGATTTGGTACCTTTTTACATCCTTTGTAAACATTCTTCTGCAGAATCAGGCAACACCGGGACTGACATACTATTAGTCTGTTAAAATCATGTAAAATTAAACAGCAGCAAATGAAGTTAAAAACCTGTCAGGACTAGCAGGAAAAAAACATAACTAAAATCGTTATCACCTTTCAGAGTTAACATGAACTCTGGTTTGGGGTAGATGTATACACTTATGATTTTCCGGGGCACATATGAAAGGAATGAGACAGTTGTTTGGGGCAGCTCTTTAAGAATACTGTATTTCACTGATCACAGGTTTGGCTAGTGCAGCCGGACAGGAAGGGGTGCCATAAACCCATGAGACATCTACAGGAAACCTAAGTGAAAACCATTTTTTTTAAAAAAAGGGGTGAAAACAATGAGGTTAAATAAACCCAGCTTCCGAGAATCAAAGAGAAGACAGTCAAAGACCTTGGTCTTAGCTGGCTGCAACAAGTGAGAGAATTATGAAAACTCTAAACCTCTTCTGGCACAACAATATCACTGCCAATCAACAAAAGGGAGAAACAGCACATGTAATCAAGGAACATTAAGCATGTCAAAGGATTATGTTCATTGAGAGGGATGACTATAAAAGAAGTCCTTCTGATTCTCTAGTAGATTTCTAGATGGAATGATAAAAAGTTTCAAACTTTGATGGCTCATTTATGATACTGATGCAGTTAGCCCAGATTTCTCCTGATCTGCTCTATCAGGCATGAGTAAACTCCCTCACAGTTATTCTGCCATTATTTGCTATATCTTGGCTTACTCTAATGGAAAGGATGAAGCGGCACATTTCTCTGCCCAATCCTATTTTAATTCAAAGTGCCTGAAGATTATGTGACTGCCTGCCTCTGTGTCTAGAAAATGAGTTTATCCCAAGCCATTTGAAGGTTTTTGTCTATTTAAGAAAGAAAAATATTTTTGGTTTTAGAAATAATCACTTTTGGAATATAACAGGTACAGAACTGCCACCCACTGAGTAGTTTTGCACAAAAACACAGCCTTGCTGGTTTAAATGACGGTTTGTAAAAATGACATTGCTCACTCAGATCTTAATTCTGCAGGTAGCTCTGAGTGAATGAATACTTATTCCTTTGAATAATCAAGATTGTCATAGATATGGATTTTGGATGCCTCCTTTTTTTTTTTTGGTCTCTTAGGACTAGATCATCAGAAAGCAGGGATAAATACCTTTGGAAAACTGATCACCTTTAAGGGCCTTGCACACAGAGTTAGTACCTGATGGTGAAGACTGAAAAAGTTATCTCAGGTTTTCTGCTGTGAAGAAAGGCAGGAGACCCATTTCTTCCTCTGATACATTATGTATCTTGCTTCTACTAATGGACTTCTCTACTATTACTTCTGTGAGTATGAGTAATAGGAAGTACACTTGCCTGGAGCATATTGATGCGTGTGCTCTGCTCTAGTGACCCAGAATCTACAAAAAGCCCTACCTGTTCAATACAGAACAACACAAACACTGTCCTGCAGTGACCTATCAATACTCATTTGGTATTTTGTTTGTAAGTAAGCATTCAAGTGTGAACACAGCCCAGGAGTCAGAGCTTTTTTGCCTGTCCTGCAAGCCTAACCTTAATGTCGAAATGCTGCTATCAGCTTGGACTAGATTTAAAGCAAGAAGTACTTCTCCACCAAGCACGATTAAGCAAAATATTTAGGTTTCTTGACCTGAGTGTTTTACCAACGGAATGAGTATTTCCTGAGAGAATATACTGAATAAGGGGATGGTACTGATCTTAGTATAACATGCTCAATTGTCATATATTGTCCTTTTAAAAATAAGTAAGCAAAAAGAAATTTAAACTTGTACTTATACAAATAAGAACAAATCACTACTAGCTGTTTGAAAAATGAGCTAGGGTGATGTGACAAATACAGGGAATAGCACTAAGCAGTGAGTGGCAAGTTAATGGAGAGAAATTTGACTGGGAGGAAGAGCTGCTGAGCATGTAAATAAAATTAAAGATGATTAGAGATGGAGTGAGAAAGAAAATAAATATACACAAAGACAGCATGAATAGCTGCATGCCAGCATGCAGTCAAAATAGTGTGAATTTATCACACATATTTCAGATAAGACATTCCTCAAATGTCAGAAAAAAAGCAGGGCTCTACTGGATGTTGAACATATACATAGGCCACTAACCCCCATAAGTCTGAAAGATCTGACTTAAACTGTATAGGTCTAGCGGATGTCTTTCTTACAGCCCTAGGATGATGAAGATTCTATGCTTCCCTAGGCAATCTACACCAATGCTTGGGATCTTGCTGTTTAAAAATCCTCCCTGAGGACTAGCCTAAATCTTTGCAACAGTTTGAGCTTTCTACACTTTATTATTTATTCTTATGAGCTAGTGAACAATTTTTCTTCCTTCTTTGATGCTACCTTTTACATAATGGAAGCTTTCACTCTAAAATAATGCTTTTTATGTAATGCTTTTATATTTCTTACAGGTCTTTGGGCATTTTTCACACTCACAGGTTTCTTCTGGACCATGTCTCTTGAAATGAAATGCCAAAAATATTCCTTCACATACATAATTATACTTCACCACTTGATGCCTTTAATTTTCTGTAAAAGTATGACATTTCTGACTCTTGATCTGCTTGTCATACACTATACCTCCGAGAATTTTTTCTGTGGAACTTCTGTCTATAAAATCATAAGCACTTCATAAGAACCTGTGGCTTTTCAGGCTTGACAGTAAGGCAGCGCAACCCAGAACCATGTTCACAACAGAAGCCAGTGTGCGAAAATTCCTGAAAAGTGTAATAGTGATCCTACTTCTGCTTTATCATTTCAGCCTAAGAGCTGCCTGGACTGCAGGCCATCATGTTTTACAGCTACAAATGGACTTTTTCTGCATTAATTTATTTATCACTTTGGGAACTTGTTTGTACTTTCAGTTTCCAAACTATCCTGTGGCAACAATTTAGTTATGTCTTATATTCAGATTTATCAATTTTTAACATATTGCCTAATAATTTCATTGAGGTTCTGATAGTTTTTGTGAGGTTAGAAATAATTAATAAGCACTCTCTATTCACCTTATCCAAGACATTTACAATTTTATAGACCTGTAACATGTCCCTCTCTATCATCTCTTCTCCAAGCATGGAAAGTCTTGGTGCTTTTTCTCCTTCTGTTGCTCATCTCAGTGACTTACTCTCTTTTGCAGTATTTTTAAAATTCTATAACACCTTTTTTGAAAGCATACAATCAGAATATATCACGTATTCAAAAGGCGGATCAAGATGAGTTGACATAGTGACATAATGGGACTTTCTGTTTCATTCTCATTCCTAGGAATTTCTAACATGCTTTTAATTGGTTGAGCTTTTTTTTCCCACCTCCAGTGGTTCCAGACCTCTTTCTGAAAGATAACAGAAATCACAGTTTCAGACACCTGTTATGTATTTATAACTAGTGTATTTTTACCTCATGTAATGGTATTATACTTATCATGACTTAATTTTGGTTGTTTTTACTGAAAAGTCCTTCAGTATCTTGAAATCCCTCTGGATTGCTTTTTAGGCAGTTATATATTTTCCTAGCATGCATAATAGTTCATCACCTGAAAATTCTGTTCTTTCACAATTCACTCCTTTTCCATATGGTTATGTCTGCTTTACACACCAGAGATTCTACTTTGTATCCTAGGGGGTATCCACTGGTAGTTTCTTCTCATTGCAAAACGTACCTTTTTTTTTAACCTTGTTTTTATATATTCTGTTTGTCAGAGTAACTTATTTAAGTGCCTTTGATAACAACATGAAAAACATATCAATCAGATGACATTTATTGTTTCCTTCACAGATCTCTAATAGACTGGTAAGGAATGATATCCCAACAGAAGTTCGGCTGTCTCCCTGTCAGTATGTTATATTTATCCATGTATCTACTAGGATAATATTTCATTATGTAGAAAGAAAACCGATTGAAAATACAGATCAGATTTATGGGCCGGTAGTACCCAGAATTTCTCCTGGAGCTTGTTTTAAGCTTGGTGTCACAGCTGTCAGTACCCAGATCTCTGGCCCTATGAGGCTGATTGAAACCACAGGTTATACTGCAGAACTACTGCTCAGCAATTCATGTTTGAATTTCTTTACAGCCCTGGGATGATTCCCATCTTGTCTGTGTGATTTAGTTTGGAAAATTTTATTAGTTTGTTCTGAAATCTCTGTTATTAATAGTGTGAATTCAGTATTCCTCAGACTCATCACTCATCAAGAATGGCGTTAAGAACTGCCCTGACCTTCTCTTTAGTGAAAACTGATGTAAAGAATTAATTTAGCTTTTTCTAATACAGTTTATCCTTGTTGAGTGTCACTTGTGATCACTGATCAGTTCCACTGATGGTCTGGTGAGCTGCTTCTTTTCAGTGTTGTTAAGATGGTGTTGAACATCTAGCTAGGGCTTCTTCCAAACAGTGTTTTGTTTGTGATTTCCCGTTTGACTTCATAGACCTTCTCCTTCTGCTTTGGGTTTGTTTTAGTTTTTGGGTTTTGCTGTTGGTTTTGTTTTTTTTTTTTTCTCTTATCTTTTGCACATGATTACATATTTTTGGAAGTTATTTCTGTATTTCAGTACCTTCGTTTGTGGCTTGACCACACTAGTGCCGATTTTGCTTGAAAAGCTTTTGATATCTTCTTAACCGAGAGTATTCTTTGACTCCTGACCTGTAACATGATGTTGTTATGAAGTCTTCAATCCAACGCAAACTTTTTAATCTGCTTCTTTCAAATCTTCCTTTTCTTCTAAGAATTAGAATCTTACTGTTGACGAAGTCTCATCTCATTTTGTCTGTAACCTTTACCATCTCGAGATGGGCTGTGCACACCTGCTTCCTGATTACTGGGGTTCTTAATTGCATGACAGCAAATAATTGGAGTCTCTCATTATTATAATTTTCTACCTCGCTAACTTCTTCAGCAGTTCGTGATAACTGTCACCATTCTGGTAATCTGATAAATTGTAGCTCTAATATTGTGCTTCTATGTAGGAATATAATCCATGGAGATTCATACACACACACTGGTAGAATCTTTACCTTGTTCCCCTTTATGACATTTTAAATTAATAATGCCTGTGTGTCACCCACACAGTATCTATTCTTACCTGAGATCAGAGTTTCTCATTTCCAAACTTGAAATATGTCTTCTTTTTGTAGACTACTCTTTGAATTCATCAACTTAATTTTAAATTCTCATGCTGGCCTTCTGTGTGCTTGCAGATCCTTCAGCCTGAAATCACCTACAACTTTAACAAACATACCAAGTTACGAATGAATGTATTTAATGGCATTGAACCAGGGTAGAGTTTTCACATAATCTTCTAGTTTGACTGTAAACCATAAATTCCCTTTGTTTGTGGTTTTCTAGACCCGGAAGTTTGTTTATGAACAAGAATCCCACAAAAGAAAACATCAAAAACCTCCCTGAAATCCTGCTAGATTCCACTTATCTTTTTCTCAAGGTCTATTACTCATTAAGAAGGAAATTAGATGACTTGACATGATTTGTACTCAGCAGGTATATATTGGCTTTTATATATCTTCTTTAGCTTATAAATGTTTAATAATAATGTCTTCCATTACTTGCTTCATTATCTTGGGGGGACTGAAGATAAACTGGCAGTTTTGTTAAATCCTTGTCTTGTCTTTTTCTTCTTCCCTAAATACAAATAGTGCATTTATGCTATTCCAATGTTTATTTCTTATAATACAGGATGAGTTAACATCAATGTGGAATTAATGGAAGCAACTATTCCTTTGCTATGTAATAGCCCAAGGCTACTGCAATCCTCTATGGGCTATAGCTTACTCCTTTGCATGTAACTAACTGAATTCACTAGCTGTCCAGGAGCCAGTCCTCGCCACATACTCCATGTGACAGCAAAAGCTGGAAGATGCAACATGTTCACCACACTAGTGAAAAGACCAAATTAACTTGTTCACTTGTTAACTATTCTCTAATATCTATACTGCTTAATGCAATGTGATTATTAACTGTGCAGTAGTTCAAGGAGATGTATTATAAGTGAAGCAAATGACATAATTAATCTGGGAGGCAGCTGACATGGTGCTTGGACAATATATTTTGAGTGGCCAATAAAAGTTATTATATTTGAGAAAGTATCACAAAAGTGTGCCAAACTGATGAATAAAAACTGCTGATTTGCACACCAACCTTTTCTTTAACACATGAAAAAAAAAATTAGTAAAAGTTGTGGGATAAAAACAGTTTGAACACAAGCAATGATGTGCTCCTTAATGAAGTATCCTTCTCCAAATTATTCTCTCCTCTGCCAAACTCAGTTCACTTCAGTTTCATTAGCATAAATTTCATTCATACAGGTTCTGTCAAAATGTGAAAGAGAGACACAGTAGGTCAGTATTAGACCAGATCAGTCCTGCTCATTATAGGAATTCATTCTCTGTTTGAGGTTTGATTCCTTGAGACTATTTGTCATTGCTTTCTAACTCCAACTTAATGGAGGCTGCTGAAATATGTTGCTACTGACATAACTGCCCACTTTTATTGCTGAATACTATTTCTGTCATCAGTTCCTAATCTTCTGATTCCTGATTTTTTAGTTTATATCTTTCTTAAGCATTCGTGGATTTTGAACACTGAAATAGGAACAGACTTGTGTCAATCTTTTCTGCCACATTCATTGTACAGTCTTTTTTGTCCAGATTTATGTTGTGTTTTGTATCTCCCAATTTGTACCTTTAGTTTATTGTCATTGGCTTTATTTTAATGAAAGTGTCCTTTATTTTGGGCTTCTAGTCCAAATTAGAAATGCTACACACTGCCACCCAAGAAGCAAATCTAATTTGCAGTACAAATGCTAACTGTATTTAGCTTTAATGTAGTGAAAATCAACTGCCTACCTATCTGAATAAATCTCTCATTTCTTTTTGCTTTTCTACAGTTTTCAGCCTCAACTACCTAAGGAAGCAAGGTTTATTCTGTTGCACATTCTGTCAGGCTGAGTCTTGCAATAGCTTTGGAACCTTCTGGAAAATTTCAACCAATTTTGACACAGTGATTAAGGTCTCAGTGTTACAGCATTCCCACAAGCTGACTGGCACCAAACGTAGTGTAGAAACCCAATCAGCCTACCACTGAGGGAAGTTCATTTACATGGATATGCCCTCTCTTAGACAGGTGCAGACCAGCTTATCAGCTGCCTATCACTAGTACACATTAGGCCGTGTACCATATCTGTTTTCTTTCAGTTCATCATGTGATTCATCATTTGTAGTCTTTGTTTAGATGAAACAGGTTTTTATGCTAATTGTGTTAATTGTGTTTGGATAATATAAATGCTGCATTTCTACAATTTCTTATTCTGAGGGCTTTTGACTGTATTATTTCTGAAATTCAGATTATTATTTTTTTTTGGCTTTCATGGTTTCTCCTCAGACAAGGAGGTACTTGTATTTGTTCCTTGATGTTCAGCAATACCTTGCAAGTTTGCTAATGAAATTAGAATTTCTCAAACAAATGTAAAAATTTGCTATTGTCCTGCAAGATAAGACTTGATTTATATACAGACACATATAAAAATAAGTTAATGAAAATGGTTGCTTCCTTTTTGAATAGAAATAAGCTTGCTGTTTCTGGATTTGCCAAGCACTGTTGCTCTGATTAGACCCCAGGTCTGGGTGCTTATGTTTATGCTTCCTTTTTGCTTTTACTACAAAGGCCAAGAAGAGAAAACAGGATAATCTCATTATAAGTCATAAAACCACAGGAAATTTGGCTTAATGAAATCTGTGTGTAGAATTGACTTCCTACTTCTTTCTTGGCTTCTGCTTCTTTGTCCCCTTTTCTGTCATACTTCTTGCTGGCCGTGTTGCCTGCATTATTTTTAAGCTATGCACCTTACTATATACTTTCATTCTAAATCATTCCTATGTTTTTCCCAGTTCTTTCTCCCCTTCCTCATGCATCTTTCTCATTCTCACTTTCCTTCCCTTGGACTCCTCCCAGATATATTTCTCTCAATCTCCTATTTCTCTAAACTACCTCCCACACACTATTGCTTCTCATCCTTTCCCATGCTATATCAGTACAATTGCATGAGTACATACAGACACATGTATACAAACAGAGAGAAACTTATGCCCTTGTCCAATTTTATCCACTACCTCCCTCTCACCAGTACATTTAGAGATAAGTTAAGGAGCATACTCCTTTCACTTCTCCACTGAAAGAATTAGGAATTCTTCTATCTTCTCTCCCCTCCCCTCTCTCTTCAGTCTTCGACAGTCTACATCCTTTGCCATGACCTACAGAAGAAAGAGACAGCTGGCAATGCTTTATACTTATTTTAAACTTCAGCAGATTCATAAATAAAAATACCTTTTATTTACACTACATGGTACAGGATGTAATCACCTTGTGAATCAGCATGCTAGACAAGGTCTACATTTGGCCTCAAATTGCTTATCCAGATGTATTTTCCTCCATTTCCTAGTGTACATCATAAATATAATTAAACTCTTAAAATATATATGCCTCAATTAAATGATTTCTAAAAGTATGCAACTCATTGTGTTGCATATTTGTTTGTATTTTCTATTAGTCAGATTAATGAGGGATGAGAACATGAATTAATTTGACTTTATGTTCATCCTACAGGAAGACTGTACAGGGAAAAAATCACTGGACTAGATGAAAACTGAATGTGGTAAGAAGATGCAAATTAATGA
This sequence comes from Melopsittacus undulatus, assembly GCF_012275295.1. NCBI lineage: Eukaryota > Metazoa > Chordata > Aves > Psittaciformes > Psittaculidae > Melopsittacus > Melopsittacus undulatus. Next base: position 21,082,087 of record NC_047531.1, on the reverse strand, counting down.
TATAATAGATAAGCAAGTCAATATTTCCTAATATATTTTATTAGACTCATTATTTTGTTAAATTAACTCTCTGGGCTGTGAGAAGCATACTTTTTACGTTTTTTACCCAGCTAAACAGGAAACAGTAAGTTACAAGTTAAAAAAAAAGTAAGAAAGGGAAGATATTTACACTGAATGATGCTTTCCTTAAAGAAAGATACACAACACAAATTATTTTCAGTTGTAAATCATGCTGTGTTTCCTAATGATCCATGAGGAGGAAACGAGACTATTGGAACTTCTTGGCTAGTTGAGGTTAAACTTCCAATGGCACAAGTTGCCAAGTCCCATTCAAAACCTTTCAAGCTATGTCTTCAATACAGTTAACCTGACTTTTCCTCATAAGACAGGGTTATTTACCACACTGATACAATGATTCAGAGTGTCTTCTTGGTGCAATACAGTGGTCATTTCTTGTCACCTGCAGTTTGCCAAAGCTTTTCTTCTCAGATTATTTTTCATTATTTTCAGTTGTTTTTAGGTGCACAAAATTATTCTTTAAAAAAAAAAGAAAAGAAAGAAAGAAAAAAAGCCTTTGCTCTGTATGTTATCCAACTCTTCTGCCAGAAGCTACTGTCAGAAGAAGGTGCAGCCACGAAATGGGCAACCTGGATTCCAATCCATGTGCACCCTTGCTGGAGACTGAACCACCGGCTCAGACTTTCTACAGAAGTGTTGTAATCATGAGCTAAATACATTTAGGGCAGAAAATTCTTCCTGCCTCCATGTGAAGCTCTGTCACTGTGCAACCAGAAATCATAGCTGAAGAGTGTATAGGGAAAAAAAATGGAAAAGGTTGAATCAAATGATAACAAGGATCTCCTAAGGGAGAGATGCATTGCAAATTGTTCCCTTTGCTAAACTTTATAGTAGTGAACTAGAAAGCACAGAAGGGAATTAAACCTCATGAGAAGTCTCACTAATTTTGAGCTTTAGTAACTTTGTAAATAAATTAATTATGGGTAAGATAATTCACATAGCAGTTTATATTTATCCCAAAAGTGTAATGAAGCTTTGTGTTAACTGGGGAACAGAGCATGAAGATGCAGCTGCTTGTTAGATTGGAATACATACTGACTAGGATTCAGAATTATTCTAGCCCAGAGATTTTCCATTAGATTCTGTCAAGGCTAAAGTATAAGCATAGCGTAAACACTGCAATTATGCAAATGTAGGCGTGATGTAAATATAACTGAATTTAAAATTCCCCCAAAACCATGAGGCATGTAATATACACAGTTTAAAACTGAATATTATAAGCAAGTTGCATTGGGTTATAAAACAGCATCAGGAGAACTACTTCACTACTTCACTTCATTGGTAGTGCATAGAAAACTTTTAACATACTTTTTTTGCAGTGACTGACCCAAGAAAAAGCAGGCTGGAATTGTCTGACAGATCCCACCTTTATCTGAAAGTCAACATGTCTGTGCTCTAAAGACTTTTTATTCATTTAAGTTTCATTGGATATAAATAAATAAACAGCATTGGGAATTGCAACCAAAACTCAGAATTGTTTTTCTCTTTCCTCAAGTTAATCTCATTATCAAAAGAACCTGCTTGTTTTTGTTAATCTCTCTTTAGATCCCCCAGCTCGTGCAGAGATCTCAAACTTGTAGTTTAGAATTTAGAAATCAAGGTCTTCTGCTTCACTGCAAGTGTTCCGAGTGTTCGACCCATCTGGCCATCAAGGACTCAGAGACTATAACAAAGGAGTCTTAATGTGCCTGAAATAGCTTGAATTGCTTTCAGACTTCTATGTCTAAAATTTGTTAAATCTGGGGTTTATGAATGTGCAGTTTATCATGGGATGCTTTCAGTGAGAACATTAGGTGAAACTACACCAAATCAGTAAGATGAACTAAGAGTGATGTATAAAGGAATGCTGGAATATCTGCATTTGCAGTAAAACACCTTATGACTGATTTCTCACATTGCTTGATTAGCACGTTATGCATGAGATCCTCCAGAGTAAATGCCACTTCACCTTTATCTCTGCAAAACTGAACTGTGCTAAGTGCAGCATTCACTCCTACTTAGAATTATTTTCTCCTAGGAAAAACTACTGTGAAGCCAGGTGCTTCATCCAAGATGCATCCCAAGTAGAGGAAAAAACATCAGTGGCCACAGAGCATGAGGAAGAGATTTGCTAATCAAATCTTACAGCTCTTAGATGTATAAACAGATGGCAAGGCATCTCAGGAGGTGTTCCTACCAGCCCTTTGGCAGAACAAAGCCTCTCAGTGGACACTAAAGTACTATAACAACGATTTCAGATAATGCTTTGATATCCTCTACCAAAAAATACCACCCTTGCTAGAATACTTCATTAAACATTTTGGAAGCACAATCCAGTAACCAAGAGAAACTGTTCTAATTTTTGGATTTCTCAAAGCCATTAACCACAACAGAGAAACAAAAAAGAATTTGATCACCAAGTGGAAAGGAAGTCTCAGTTCAAAACATCTCACCAGTTCCATATCATTTAAAAGACAATGAATAAATAAAGATGCTATTTCAAAGTCTGCTGGTTGTGTTGACATCAGCCAGACAACAACAGCTAAAATCCAAAACCTCTTCCCTAATAATGTATTTTATGCCTACAATTCACATGAAATAGATCAAAAGTATTTTCATATTTGTTTTATGGAAGAGCATCCTGCACCTTCTAACACTGCATGTGAATTAGCCATGAATTTTCACGTTCACTGAATACAAGATAATTCTTGTGAAGAACTCTGGTTTTCAAATCTCTTTTACTGTCATTGAATCTTTTCTTATCTGTAGAAGGCTGTCCTGGTTTGAGCAGTAGCAGTCATTTTTCTCCTTCTTGGTAGCTGGTGCAGTGCTGTGTTTTGACTTTCGGGCTGAGAACAGTTGCTGATAGCAAGTATGTTTTGAGTTACTGCTCAAATGCTTGGTGTGTCCACGGCCTTTTCTGAGCTCATGCTCTGCCAGGGAGGAGGAGAAGCCGGGAGGAAGGAGAGACAGGACACCTGACCCAGGCTAGCCAAAGAGGTATTCCATACCATAGCACGTCATACCGAGGGTGTAACCGAGAGAGACCCGGAAGGGCTGGAGCTCTGGGGGGATGGGGGAGGTATCAGTCGGTGCCGGTCGGTCAGGGTGGGGTGAGTTATGGGTCGGTGGCTGGTGAGGTGTTGTATTCTCTTCACTTGTTATTTGCTTTATCATAATTATTTGTAGTAGTAGTAGCAGTAGTGATTTGTGTTATACCTTAGCTATTAAACTGTTCTTGTCTCAACCCGTGGGGGCTATATTCTTTGGATTCTCCTTCCTAACTCTCCGGGAGTCGGGGGAGTGAGGGGGGGAGTAAGTGAACGAGCTGTGTGAACTTGGTTCTAAACCACGACAAAGGCAAAAAGAAAATTTTCCCAGGTTTTCCCCCACCATTTTTATTCAATAAGTTTTAGTGAATAAATATTTAGGTAAATATTAAATATAGATTCCAATTATCATGATGGGATATTCCATTTTTCAAAGTCAGGCAATATCCTCTGCTTGTTTTTCATTTATACAATGAAACAAATTGGATCTTGGTTCCAGTTTATGTTGCTGGATGAGCAGCTGCCAGCAGTGTGAAGTCAGCTTTACTGGCATCTCTGACACCTTGATCCAAACTTCTCACACACAACAGCCATTCACAGAGCAGGACTCTGCTCTGCAAAGCACCCTCCTGAAGGCATCTTCTGCTAGATCAGGTGGAACTATCTGATCTGTGCTGGCAAATTTTATCAGTAACAGAGACACTTTGTGAGACTTGCTACCTGACTGGCCAAAGTTTGGATGTATCTTTTCACCCACATCACTAGTTGGTTACATTATGAACTAAATGAGTTAAACACAACAAGAAACAGATTAGGGTCTTTACTCAAAAACAAGTTACAAGGTCAGTAAGTTACTGAGATTTATATACTCATGCAGTACTGCCCATTGTTAAGAGTGGTGCACAAAAGTTATGAAAATGCATTTAAGAGAGAATAAGTTTTCAGCTGCTATTTGGCCATCCACCAAAAATAAGAAACTCCGCTTCCCACCAAACTAAATAATACAGTATTTAATCTTAATTTATTTGAAATTTCTAAAACTGGAGAGGGGGAAGGCAGAAGGGCAAATTTTTCTTAATCCATGTCATTCTTTTTTTATGATGAAATGAATGGCTCTGTGGATGAGTGAAAAGCAGAAGGTATCATTTACCATCGTTTCAGCTAGAGTATCCACATGGGCTTTCAAGGAATTCCTTTAGCCCAATCCAAGTGTAACTGGGTGGGAAGACTACAAGATATGTATGTATGGCATATAGCTGTCTGGCTGTCAGGGTCAAAAGGGTTGCAGTCAGTAGTTTGAAATCTCACTGGCAGCTAGTTGTGGGCGGTGTTCCTCAAGGAGCAATAATATTAGGGCTTATGCTGTTTAACGTACTTAGTGATCTGGATGATGAGCTGGAACTCACCCTCAGCACACGCATGATGTGAAACTGGGAAAGTATCTGATGTGCTGGAGGACAGGGCTGAAGACCTTGAACAAGCTGGAGAAGGGGCTGACAGGACAGTCTTGCACTGAGGACAAAAAAAAATGCCATGCAGTGGTATAGCCTGAGGACTGACTGATGAGGTAGCAGCTTTGCAACAAGGGACCTGTGGGTCTCAGTGAAAAAAACTGAACAAGAATCAGCACTGCACTTTAAGGTAATGAAGACTAACCACACACCATGCTACTTTAACAAGTGTACTGCCTTTACTTGGCATTTGTGAGGCCACATCTGGAATACTGTGTCCAATTTGGGCTTCCAAGTATTTAAGAGATACTTAGAGGCCGAAGAGTACTCAGAAGAAGGTGCCAAAGTTGGTTCCAGAGACTGAAGCATATGGCAGAGACAGAAGGAACAGTTTATCTCGAAGAAGAGAACACTGAGAGAGGTTATAATCCCTACCCTGCACTGAGCAGGGAGTTATCAAGAAAGTGAAACTAGACTATTTTTTTCAAAGCTGAACAGGAAAAGGACATGAGAGAATGGCCATAAACTGCAAAAAAAAAAAAGAAACTCTGACTGTATAGGCAGAGAAAAAAAATCACATTGAAAGTGACTAAACACAGAAGGAGAAGCCCAAAGGAGCTATGGAATTTCCGTATTTTCAAGACTCAGTAGGGCAAGGCTATGAGCAACCTGACTGGACTATGAATATAGTCCTGCCCTGAGCCAGCAGCTGCCGAGATGGCCTCCAATGTAAATTGCTCTGAAATTTTATATGGGGTTTGACCTATATCTAAAATTGTGCATGCAATATGTAAGAAATCATGATTTTTCTGAAGCTGAAGAGGAATTAGCTATTGAAGTGGCAGAAGTAGCACAATAAGCTTTTGCTTTTTCCATTGTCTTTGATCCTTGTACTTAGAAGATGACATTTATAAGCTGGTATCAAGGTAACTCAGTATTTGAGATGACTGTTACAGTAAAACACTCTACAATGAGCTGGACCTCAGGAAAAGACTATGGCATGCTAAAAAACACCTCGCTGGGATGCTGAAGTGAGGAATACCATTGCCACTGATTTGGGCAGGCACTCTTGCTCTCCAACACTTGATTCTATAAAGTGGTTCACCTGCACTGGATTCTTTTTATGTCTTTAAGCACTGTCCCCATTAAAGGGGTGGATCTTGAGAAATGTTAGATTTTATCAGTAAAGTTCAAGGAAGAGATGGAGGAACTACTGCTGGACAGCCCGCCTCTGAAGACACCACGTCTTGCTAAGGCTTTTCTTCAAGACTACGAAGAATGATGGCAAGAATTGTATGAAATCAATAAAGATCAGAAGAATTCTGTTACTTCAGGTCTTTCTGCTGAGAGTTTACCAGGAAATGGACAATTATACTTTCTTCTTTTCTGTGATAGCTGGTAGCACTAAGGCACTAGCAAAAGTTGTACCTGTTTCAGTCACGTGAAATACAACCAGAAGTGCCTGAACTCTCATTGCTGAGTTTATGATTTGCATGTTGCTTTTCTTTCTTATTTTTTGATCACTCAAAATTATATTGGTAATAAGGCTACTAATGTTCATAGTGGCCAGGTAGAGTTCAAGCCTCATCCAGTCTGTATCTATGACACAGCAGAGCTCAGGATGTAGTTAAGCTCATCAAGGTGAGAGTACCTCTGGACATACGCAAAGACTTGAGCTTGGCTGCCTAACATGAAGGTTTCAACTGACTTATGCTGTACTTCAGATGTGTCTTGGCATTAGGCTGTTTAAACTGTTCTCTGACATTTAAGGTGACTCTAGTTTATTAACCAAAACCCAAATGGACTTTATGCTGTCTGAATATGGCCTCCTGTTGCTTGGGGAAAAGATGACTTGATGGTGAAATCGATGTCCACCTTTTAAAAGAAAGCTTTATTACTTTAAGTTGATGGTCACAGATGGTAGGCTCTCTCCATGTCTGATCTGAGCAACAGCATGAGATATCTCACTCTAACACAGGCAGATTTGACTTTGAAACCATGAATCCCATCTCCATTAGGAATTACAAGCCAAAGCTCACCATATTGTTTCCACATTAGTATCATCACTCAGCATTTTTTTCAGTAATCATGTGCTTATTCCTTACATTTCTTAAAAGCTTTTTTCTAAACAATACAGGCTTTTCTGCAAGCAGAAGACTTAATCACATCCCTTCCTCTGGCAAAAACTAAGTATTACCTTTTCACCAACCCAAGCTGTTGAAGGAGCATAGGACTAAGTGGACACCTTGTGAAAACGTTATGTGGAGACACCAGCTGCCGAGCCGCTCACTGCAGTGTAGCGATTCATGTTGCCGGCATTCGCAATACACTTCACAAAGCTCTCCCTAACGAGTTTTTCCTCCAGGTGTTGAAAACATTGACCTATGCTTTTGCATGGTGAATTTGCTACAACAACTACCTTTCGGTTACGGATTTTTTAGCGCAATAAAGCAGATAGGTCGAGACGGGGCAAAAATGCCCCCTTAGGTGCCGGTGGCTGCTCCCACGGTGGCGTCCGAGCTCCGGTGCCTCAGCGGGGCCGGACACATCACCGTCCTGCGCAGCGATGAGCGACGAGCCTCCCTCCCCACGGGGACGGGGTCAGGGACAACATGGGCTCCTGCCGGCCGCCCCCCGCCGGGTCCTCCGGCTCCCTCAGCCACACCGCCCCGCCACATCCCAGCGCCGCACCGCCCTAACTGCCACCGCGTGCGGCCGCGCGGCACCTGTGAGGCCCTGGCGGGAGAGGGGCGGTGGGAGCGGCGCGTGCGCATTGCGCGTCCCCTCGCCGGCAGGCCCGCAGTCACTTCCTGCCCCTGTGCCCATCCGGCTCCGGGGTCAGCGGCCGCCGCTGTGGCGGGACAGCGGAGAGTAAAGTTTCGCTCGGGGGAGGAAGCCGGCCGTCCGCTTCCAGGTAGGGGCTCCCCCGCCGCGCCCTCTCGGTCCCGCCGCCCGCAGTTCGGTGCCCGCTGTCACCTGCCGGCCGCTGGCCCCTCCCCGGCCGGGCTCTCGCGTGGTGGGACGGCGGGCGCGCTCGGCTCCGGCTCCAGCTCCGGCGGCTCCGTGGGGGGCGAGCAGCCGCCGCTGCTTGTCGGGGAGGCCGCTTTTTGCTCGCTCCCGCGGGAGCTGAGGGACGCTGTCCGGTGGCGGGGCTGCGGGAGGAGGGCTGGAGGTGGGGACGGAGCGCGGCGGGAGAGAGGCGCGGCGGGAGTTGCTCCCTGAGGGGGCTCGAGGCCGGGCGGTTGCGCTGGGCTCGGCGGGAGGACGGCGGCCGGGCTGACGGTGACTGGGGGCTCTCCTGCCAGGCCGGGGCACAGGTGGCGGCGGGGCCGGGGCGGGAGGGATGGAAGGAGCGGAGCGGCGCGGCCGGGCTCGCCGCAGCGGCCGTTGCAGAGGGCGTTGTGAGACTGCTGTAAACAATGGAAACTTTCTGCTGCGCGGAGGGTGCCGCTGCCTCCTGGCCTGCTCCAGCCGTGCCGTTGTAGGAAGTGGGTGTGCGGGGTTAACGTAGACCTTCCTGAGCTGCCTGCCGCTCGGGGGTGACGGTTAATGTGCTTATTTTAGCAGAAACGAGCTGCTGGATGTAGAAAGAAAGTAGCTCGTGCGCACGGAAAATGCCTCTGAGGGACAAGTGTTGTCAGACTGACCACCATCACCATGGATGCTGTGAACCAGGTATAGTCGTGTGTGATGCTTTGGCTGTTTTGCTTCTCTACTTTGTTAATAGCTTGTGGAAATTCGTGTTGTAAATGTGCATCACCAGTGACAATTTTGGCTATAAAAAGTTTCTGAATTTTGTTTGGTAATATTTTTTAAGTATTTCTGAACTGTCATGTTAAATTTATTTTAGGAAGATAGCTTCCGAGTGCCTGCAGGATGTGCGGTAATCCCCAAACCACCACATGGGCATTGTATGTAGTGAGAAAGGAAGGCAAGAAGTTGTGTAAAACAACTGGGCCTTTTGTTGCCCAAAAATGTAATAGTCTAATTTTTTTTTCTTGTAAAAATGATGATTCTGGCAATCTTTTGCATTTGTTGTTAATGTTTTACTTTACATATCTGGGTGAACTTGAAGATGGTATTCTCAGAGGATTAAAAAAAAGGTCCTGAAATGTCTGTTTGCGTTCTGCCACTGTGTGACCTGGAAGATGCCATCAGTGGAAAGTGTAGTGTGTACTTTGAAGGTTTAGCTAACTTGCTAGGTTTTATTTGCTGTTTCTGATAATTGTTCTGCCTACTGTTACTTTTTGGTAGCCTAAAAGGAAATGTGGTTCTTTTCTTGTGGCTTTGTAGAGCATGTGTTTGGATGCTTTCACTTGTTTTGAAAAGAAAGGCATCAGTTTGGGGAATTAATAGTTGAAAGCATGAGCATGGCAACTTTGATAATGCTTCTTTAATTAAATGTAATTTGAGAGTAGGTATTGTTCGCAAGTAGGAACAGTTCTTTGTGTTTAAGATGAGATGGCTGTGAATTGTTCTAGTGCTTTAAAAAAAGTGAAAATCCTTTTCTTGCCTACAAATAACAGCAATGTGTTATGTCTACTTCACCTATGTCACTCCTTCTGATGTCAGTGGGTGCTGAACATGCATATTAGAGGCAGTATACAACCCAAAATATACTATTTTGAAGAGCAGGGACTAGGCCAGTAGAATACAATATGTCATTGTGTTAGAGATCCCCAAACGATTAGCTGATTTGTAATGGTTGTTATGTGTTCCTATATATAATAGTATGTTATGGGGCCAGCATAGTTGGAGGAGTATTCATTCTATCGTTCTTTTCTTAGACTGCTTTTCTTTCTGATGTTCTTTTCAGCTTGAATTTATTTTTAACCTTACATGTTTTAGAATGACTTTTCTGTCAAACTGTTTAATCTATTTGCACTTAAATCTCTTAAGTAGTTTTATATGATGCCTCTAGTGCTTTTTATCAAAAGTAGCTTTCTTAGAGATGCTTGGTGCTTCTTTTAAAAATGGAAACCTTACAGTGGGGTTAAAAATAGAACCAAATGAATAAGGTAGGAGCCAATTTACAAAGTACAAAGTTGGTTATTTTGTCAGTAAGAAATGAAAAAGAAGACCTAACTGACAATTTTGCGAACACGTGTTTAATGCTTGAGTAAGGCTCTTAAATTTGGGTTTCCCTCTGAGCAAAACTTAGTTTCTGGAATGCTACTGATACTCATAAATACTGTTTATTCAAATGACTTAACAGTCATCCTAATCAGTAAATATTTTGTTTTTAGTAGATTTTATAAAGCTTGTGATGTGGAATGAAACTTCATAAATAACTTGCCTAAACCAGAATAATTTCTTTAATGTGGTTTTATCGGTAAAAATATTATAATAGTTCTTTTTGGTATATACAGTATAGTTATACTTGTGCTGCTTTTTTTTTTTTTCCCCCTGATCACTGCTACTTTAAATTTGGATTTTGTGCTTAGGTGGTACTGGTAACACTGAAGTAACTTACCTGCAAAGTACAGTATTTGGTAATGTTTTTTTGTACATCTGTTTCCATTTGAATGATGGGGGTCAAGTAGATTGTTCTGGGGAACTGCTTTAATTGACACAAGTTTCTAGTGAGCTAATTTGGTTTTATATATGGTTTTTGTGTGATACACATGGCTTTATACACGTTTTCTTTAAATCAAAATGACAGCAAACTGTCAGAAGGCATCATGGCTGGAAAATTCAGTATTGGGCTTTTTTTAATTCAATGTAGATGAAAATTTTTGAGTAAGGCTGCTTTTACTGTAGTCCTGATCTTTCTTTTTAGCTAATTTATTGTATGCATAGAAAATCTACACTTTAGTAAAAATCACTTGAGTGTTCCCTAATGGCTTATTATTCTTTCATGCATTTCAGTGCACCTGTTGGAACCTGGTGATCCTCCGTTATTACAGCAGCCTCTGCAGACATCAAAATCTGGTATTCAGCAAATTATTGAGTGTTTTCGGTCAGGTATGAAGTTATGTCTATTTTGTGAAAAGTTCATTACTTGGTTATAAGAGTTATGTATATTTAATATATTAACCAACATCTGACTTTCTACATTTTTTGCAAACTATTTGTAGGTTTTTGGTGTTAGGTACTGTTGCTTTTTATAAGGGTTTTCCTATAACGTAGTGAGCATACAGCTCCTGATGTATAAGTATCTCTCAAAAACATTGAAAATCAGTTTGTTGTTCTACTTTGTGTCATCACTCCTGGTGTTATTAATGAGTTAATCCTAAACCCCTGAGGTGAAGAGAAAATTTAGTATTTATCTGGAACTTTTCAGAATTGCTTTGTCATTATACTTTTAAGGTGTTCCTTACTGGTTTTGGGAGTTACAGTACATAGCAGTGAACCTAAGAATAGCAAGTGAGCGTTTGGGTGAGCATCCCAGATATTATTGAAACCTATGTTTCTATGATTTTTCCACATGGATATTTTATATATATATATATGAAAAGTTTCATTGGATGTGAGAGTTGTCACTAATAACCTTTTTTAGTTTGGTTTGATTGCCTCAGGCCTCAGATATGCGTGCCAGGCTCCTTTTGCTCAAAGCAGATTAATGGAATCTCTGCTGGTAATAGCACAAAGTAGCTGAAAGTACTGTCTCTGGGCTACTTCCAGGTTGTCCTCACTGTTAAATTGACGTTTATCTTGATGTCTTCACTCACCTGCATCAGGGAAGTTGAACAGAAGGCAAAAGGACTTAGACCAAGATTTTACTACTTATGAACAAACATTTCAGTATGGAAGGAAACTATTTTGATTTTTGTGGTAAAGGAGTGGAAATGAAAGCCAGGTTATTTTTCATAACTAAGGGGTTTTAGCAGAATCTTCTGTCATCTGCATCATCAGGAATAACTGATTTTTTTTTTTTCCCTAAAAATGCTATTGTTTGCTAAAGGCATGAACTTTGGTATTTCTGCCAGGGAAGTAGTGGTAATAACTAGTGTTCTGTACTGATTTCTTGTGTTGTTATCCTGGTGTCAACATTTACAGTTATTAGCATAATTTGACAAAGTATTACCTTCTGCGATTAGAGCTAACTACATAATAGAGAAGGCTTTAGTAAGCTGGAGGCAGCATATGCTGTTAAGAGGCTGGCTGCTTGTTGCCACAATCTGCATTTGTGTCAAGAATAAGGAGATGGCTTTGGATGGGTTTTTTTTTTGGGTTTTTTTTTCCTCTGTCTGCTATATCCACAATACCAGTGGATTATTTAAATTTATTTGCTATTTCTAGAAGTTCCTAAAGGTCTACAGTTTAATTCAAAAGTATCAATTATTTTTTAACTCCCAGCAGTGAAAAGCCTCAGAGTTGCATAAGGATGGTTTGAAGCTGAAGTGACTACCATGTCATCTAGCCTGACCTCAGAAATCCTTTAATCTCACTCAGATTCTTAAGACTGATTCTTAAAACCAATAATTTGGATTAGACAAAAACATTTTAGTCCTGACCAGAAAAAGACTGAAATATCAGTGTAACAAGACAGAGAACAAGGAACTTATGTGTCCCTTGATTGGGAAACAGTGATGATTTAGGTGATCTTTTTGTTTTGTTTGGGAGAGGGTTTTGTGGCAAGGGCATCATCAATAGCAAATTTTGGCCAAATTTTGGATTATTTTATGCTGTCACCAAATTTGAAACCTTTTGTTTCAATTATAGTTTGGCACCTTACTGGAATTCAGTCTACATGGTGCATCTTCAGTTTTGTTCAGATGGCTTTCTTTCAGTGGTTTTCTATATCTGCAGAAACTCAAACATGGTTGATGAGATCTGAGTAAACAACTTGCTTTTGGGGGGGTATCTGTCCCAGTTTTAAATCTGGGGTTTTCACTAAATCGAAGTGTTTGTCCAGTAGTCTAAAAATACAGGTCAGATGAAAGTGAGGTGGTAACACTTGAAGGAAGAGCAGTGAGAAGATGAGGTTAGGGCTGAGGTCCAAGAAAGGCATAGGAGGGGGCAGAAACTGGACAGTAGCCTCACTTAGTCAAGTTTGAGTCCCATTTTTAAGCAGCTGTTGAAAACTGAGAAGACATCATGCTTTGCTAAAACTCAGTTGTGAACAATGTACTACTACTACATCAAGAAGGAAAAAGTTGCTTTGGTAAGGCCCATTTGTATTGAATAACTATTAATTGTTATGAAATTATTAATGTTTGAAAGGGGTTCATTGAAGAAATAGTTCTGCAGTCTGAATTTGATCTTAAAGATGAAAGGAAGTCTTCAACAGAAGTGTCTGATGACAGTAAACTTGAGCTTCAGTTTTAGCTTGAAGAATGTCTTGATACTGTTTCGTAGTTGTCTGATGCTATTTATTTTCTGGTCTAGTTTATGTTTTTGCTTATTTAACAAATTTTGATTAATTTTGGCTAATTCCATTTTAAGAAGAAAAAAAGCAAGATAATAAGCTGGATTTGGTTAGCTAGTGTTCCTTTCTAATTTGGAGTGGGTGAGTGTGGAGACAGTGTTCTCACAGGAAAATGAATATTTGGTACATGAGCTCTGAATAACTCTGAGGGATACAGCAAGGCCATGGGACGCCCGAGGAAGCCTAAGCAAGCAAGATAAGAAGAAGCTGTAATTCACTGAGTTATGAGAACTGTGGATTGTTGGCAAACGTTCGAGGTCAAGTTCTCACACCTGTGCTTAACCATTTGTTAGTCACTAAGGGTCTTCAAGACAAGTATCCAATCATGATATGCCAAATTGCTGTAGGTGTGTGTGAGCAATAGTATATAAGGAGTTAATGCTTTTCAATAAATGGCTTTTTGTCTGATCACATTGATTTCTGACTGAGTCCGTTCCATGGCAGGTGAGTGTTAACAATCTATTAATCCGTTGCTAATTCTAGGCCTAATTTTCGTGAGATGAGAAATGAAGGAGTGAATTTGAAGTGTAACTTAAACTCTGAACCTTTTTAGTTCTTTAAGCATGGGGGGAAGTGGATACATCAACAATACTAGATCAAGCTGTATCCATGGGGAATTTCTGAATATACAGTATATAATAGTCTGGAAAACCTGCATAGCGTATTTTGTCACACTGCCTATGTTGTAATAGAAAAGTTGTCTACTTAAATTATATGTATTTTCTTTTCAGTAGGCTGAAAAGATGTCTACAGTTCTACTTTCTTGCCTAAGGATCATCATCTTGATCTTGGGTCAGGTTCTTAGATATAGTAACATTTCTTGACCTGTTTGTTATTCTTTTTGCTTTTATTGTAGGCTCTATTTTTTTGCCTTACAAGGTACTGTTTTTACATGAAGTAGCTGTATGTGTCTTGTTTTCTCAGCACTTTTGAATACATTTAGAGAAGGAACACTAAAGAGGCTTCTTTAAGTGCTCTAGGTGCTTGTTCTTTCCTGTAGGGCAATTATGTTGCAGCATCCAGATACTGTAGCATGGACTCCTTCCTAACAGTTACCTGTTAGTTTTTTCATCAGGTTTTCCCTGTAAACTGTAATTGGGTAATCCTTGACTTTCTTTTTCCAAGCTAGTCTTGTTTTCATAGTGAAACAATATGTGTCATAAACTTCAGAATGTAGTATAGTATTAACACAAGATTAAATGCTGTTACAATTGTCATGTTTTAAAGTGTTACCATTTTCATGGGATGATGTGAATTATAACCTTCCTTAAGTGTAATGTTTCTTTTGTTGCAGGAACTAAACAACTTAAACATATCTTGTTAAAAGATGTGGACACTATTTTTGAGTGTAAATTGTGCCGGAGTCTCTTCAGAGGATTACCAAATTTAATTACTCATAAAAAGTTTTATTGTCCTCCAAGTCTCCAGATGGATGACAGTAAGTCTTACTAATTGAAATGTTTAATAAAGCTCTCTGAAGTTGAGAAAGTTATCTTTCTGTACCATTTATACAAACATGCCAGAAACACACAATGCAAAAAAAAATGGGATTAAATTTCAGTGGTAACACATGTATGTAACTTTTATGGTGGTAAAGAAGCCATAGGATGCATTTATTATGCATTAACAACCAAGACCCTTGTTAATGTCATAATTTGATAGCTAGTTGTATGTCCAGTCTCTTAATGGAGAGTGTCCCTGTTAACACTTTGTATTCCTTCTTCCCCTTTTTCATTCCTGTTTTTCCATTTTTACCATGAAAGATACCAAAAAGCATGCCAGAGGACTGGGAAATTAATCTCGTAGAAAGGTATAGATCTAAGAAAGCTTTTCTGTTTTAGAACAGCATAGCTCTGATGGACTTTAGCTGGATACTGTAAAGTGGCTGGGATCAATATCCATCATGTTCTCCTGTACTTGGGAAGTGCTCAGTGTCATGGAGACAGTCCTTCAGTCTTACTCATTATGAAACACAGACTAAAAGTTCACCATTTTCTTTGAGGACGTGCACTTCAATAATATTGTCTGTTTCCCACCGTTTCACTTCACCTTGGTCTGCATTAAGATATTCTGTGATCAGGCTGAGCCCATCACCTTTGTTGTAGAAATCAAACTTTATTATTAAAAGAAAGATAAGGAAAAGATAAAGTAGTATATCTTTATGGAAAAAGTTTATTAAAGTCTTATTCCAGTGATGACTTTTTGTTGATCAGAGTGAAGCTGAATAATTTGGGAATGTGCCAGCATTAAAAAATGTTTTGTAAAGCTTTCTAATTATCTTGATCTCTTGACTAGAGCAACATAGATGCAGTGAGGATTTTTCTTTTCTAATGAATGCATTCCTGGCTGAATATTTACAGAATTAGGGTCAAACTAAGATGTACATAGGCAATTTTTTTCCCATATTGTGTCAGCTGATGTTGTGAAGGAGAAGGTGAGAAGACTAGTACTGTCGCCTTCCTTAAATGAGTGTGTTTGGCCAGTTGCAGAGAGTCGCAGAGCTTCCCTGTGAAAAGGGGTGAGTTGTATTTTCAGAGCAAGGTTAGAAGTGCATCTGACTTGGATGCAAACGTTCCTAAGCAAAATAAGAGTACCCTCAGTAAAGACTTCCCATCCAGCCCCTGACATCCTAGCCTTCATTTAATTTGCTGGCTAGCTTTCATATTTCAGTGCTTACTAGGAGGGGTGCAAATGAAGAGAATAATACTACATGCTCTGAATAAAATTATATAAATACTTGTTTTATATGAAATTGAGTATTGAATGAAGTGGAAGGGTTGGTTGTTTTTGTGTTTTTTGTTTGTTTTTTGTTTTTATTTTTCAGTAAATAAAAGTTAGGAAACAAGAGCTGGGAATAAAGGTTCAGCATCTTCATGGTGAAAATCCTGGCTATAAATACTTGCTTTACATAAAATTAAGTATGATGATGATTGAATAAAGTACAAGGGTTTTGTTTTGTTTTGTTTTTTTCAATAAATAAAAGGTAGGGAACAAGAGCTGGGAATAAAAGTTCACCATCCTTGTGATGAATATCTTGATGATTTTTTTTAAGATGTGTTCTGTTAGTGTAGTCATTAAGTGGTTTGAAAGGACTTAAAGCAAGGACTTTTTACCCTTGTTAATTATATAAATAGTTGCATCTGAAACTGACTGCAAAAGGTGTTAAAAATTCAGTGTTAAAACATGGGTTCTGAGTAACAAAACCAACATATTTCTTGTACAGACACTTTTTATGTGTTGTTGGCAGTGTGGAAGGAACAACCCTGACTAAGTGTGGGTTTTTAATTAGTTGTTACCAGGAATCGTCTTCAAATGATCATGGAAAATTCTAAACTGTATCATCTTAGTGCCTCACGATTTTGCTGTAGCACCTTGACTTCTTAGTTATGTCAATGCAGATGCTTAGTGTATCGTGCTGGGAACTAGATCACTAACTAATTTTGCATTTTAAAACCAGGATATTACTGAAGCCACTAAAATAATGACATGAAGGTAAAAATGGGAGTAATCATTTGTTTTTCTTAGTCTTCATAAATACAAAAGCTTGTATCCAGCAGAGCTACCAGACAGTATAATTACCAGTATTTCTGATAAAACAAGATAAGCCCCACTACTTAATATTGTGGAAGCCAAGAACATAAATGCTTCAAAAACTTTAGTGGTTTTATTTTATTCAGTTAGTACTTCAGAAGCAAAATTCAGCCTGAGAAGTTTACTGGCATCAGACAAACAAGGAGAATCCTTGATTTTTAAGTCTGTTCCAACTCTTTATCAGGGCAGAACACAGGATGAACCTTTGGTGAATCTCAGTGAAGTTCCTCTTTCTTAAAATAGCTTCTTTGGCTCAGTGTTTATTGTTTTGAGAAATTAGTAAAATTTTTTCCCCCTCTGAATAATACAGTTTTTTTTTCTGTCCTTAACATTTACTATCTTACTATTATCACTGAGCCTATTGGTATTACTAAAAGATTTCCCTGCCCCAGAAGTTCCCTCTTACCTGCTGTTATCTTTGTGCAGTGCTTAGGTTACATGGACATTTCATTGTTTCTTAAGGACTGTTCAGAATTTACAGAGAAGACCTTATTTCCAGAATTAGGTTTCTTTATTGAGGATGCCTATTTCCAGCAGTGGAAAATCAGTTTCTAATAATACTTCAGACTTAGTTATACACGTGTAGAATAAGCTCAGTCATTTTTGAGTCATAGACATTTTTGCAGTTGATACAGATTTTTTAAAGATCTGTTTAATTCCAGGCAAGCTAATTTTTAGTTTAGGTAGCTTTCACATCAGCATGCTAGAAGAGTGTGCTTCCAATATTGCCTTTTAATAAAAAAGTAACTTGTACTCATGCCATAGCAATGATTACTCCAAGTTTTTAAGTGTAAATGGTCAGAAAAATAGTACAATACAGGATTTTTGCATAAATTTGATGGCTGAATTGATACAGTAGTTAAAAGATGCTTTGAAATGACTTAAAATTACTAAATAATAAAAAATACTTTTGCCTTTTTGCACAGACCTCCCAGATGTAAATGACAAACAGAGTCAAGCCATAAATGACCTCCTGGAAGCAATCTATCCAAGGGTAGATAAGCAAGAATATATAATTAAATTGGAACCTATAGAAACTAATCAAAATGCTGTATTTCAATATGTATCAAGGACTGATAGCCCAGATGAGAATGTAGAAAGCAGTAGTACCCCTGATCAAGCTCCAGTACAGATACAGGAACCCAGCACTGAGCAACCCAAGACTGTTTCAGCTCCAGCCCCAACTCCAACCCCAGCTGGGGAGACTGTAGAATTACCTCCAGCTGATCCTGTTACAAACAAGGGGATACCTACTCCTGAAGAACAGCCTCCAGCAGTAAATCCTGAGGTGGACTCTCTGGATAGTTCTGATTTTGGTCACCAGTTGATATGCTGCCTTTGTAGGAAAGAATTTCATTCCAGACGGAGTGTACGCCGGCACATTCGAAAAGTGCACAAAAAAAAGATGGAAGAGCTTAAGAAGTACATAGAAACAAAAAAGAAACCAAATCAGTCCTCTGTGAAAGGACGAAACAAGAATGTCCTTGTAACATTAGGTAGAAGTTGTCCTGTGTGTTATAAATCTTTTGCTACAAAAGCCAACGTAAGGAGGCATTTTGATGAAGTTCATAGAGGATTAAGAAGGGATTCCATTACTCCTGATATTGCTACAAAGCCTGGGCAACCTTTGTTCTTGGATACAGTTTCTGCTAAAAAATCTTTTAAGACCCGAAAACAAAAGTCGTCTTCAAAGGCTGAATACAACTTAACTGCATGCAAATGCCTTCTGTGCAAGCGAAAATATAGTTCACAAATAATGCTGAAAAGGCACATGCAAATTGTTCACAAGATAATTCTTTCTGGAAAGAACTCTAAAAGAGAGAAGGGACCCAACAATACTGCGAATGGCACAGAAATAAAAGTTGAACCAGCAGATTCTGTAGAACCTTCACTCCCTTCCATTGCCCTTTCTGCACAGAATGAATTAAAGGGAACAAATAATTCAAATGAGAAAAAAAGCACACCCTCAGCACAGAAAAATAAAGTTAAACAGGACCCTGAAAACCCTAAATCAGCATCTAAATCAACCACTAAATCAACCTGTAAATCAACTGCTAAATCAACCTCTAAATCAACCAATGCATCTGCTGCAGGTGGCCAGCAAAAAACCAGGAAGCCAAAACTTTCAGCTGGCTTTGACTTCAAGCAGCTTTACTGTAAGCTCTGTAAACGCCAATTTACTTCTAAACAGAACTTGACAAAACACATTGAATTACACACAGATGGAAATAACATTTATGTTAAATACTACAGGTGTCCACTCTGCTCGTATGAAACACGTCGCAAGCGTGATGTGATAAGGCACATAACTGTAGTTCATAAAAAGTCACCACGCTACCTTGGGAAAATAACTGCAAGTTTAGAAATTAGAGCAATAAAAAAGCCAATTGATCTTGTTCTAAATAAGGTGACAAAAAGAGGCCCTCAGAGGGATGAAACAAAACAGATTGGTTCAAAACAGGATGTCACCTCTAACTCTCCCAATAAAAAGTACGAAGGAGCTGATGTTGGCATTGAAGTAAAAGTAACAAAAAACTTTTCTCTGCACCGATGCAGTAAATGTGGGAAAGCATTTGCCAGAAAAGCTTTTCTAGAACATCATAAGAAAACTCACAAAGCAAATGTATCTCACTCACCTGAAGAAAATAAAACCAAAGGCAGAAGTACAAGATCTAAAGCTGTTGTCTGGTGAGGAAAAAAAGTGTTTTGTTTATTATTTTTCTTTAAAAGAAAACAAAACAAAACCACTGCCTTTCTTTTGCTGTTGTTGATTTGCTGCCGAAAACATTTTATGGTTTAGTGGCTTAAATATTAAGGTAGATGTCAAATTTATTCCTTACATGTTTTTAGTGTTTTGGAAAAGAGTTAATTTCTAAATTTGTCATTGTAGGAAGTTGGAATAGATAGATTAAATTGTACTGAGTCTACTCTTTAAATTGTCTTAAGGCATCTGTTGTAATCAAGCTAATATAAGTATATGTTGAAAATAGTGATTTTTTTAAATTAACATTACTTTTGTTTGGTTTGGATAACTTCACCTGTTAGTTAATTTCTCTGTGACCCAGTTGTGAAGAAGGTACAACGGTAGAAGCTGTGGACAGAAAAAAATCTCTCTGTACTTGCTGGAATTGTCATTTGTGCTTTATTTTATTTTTTTTAATGTATATTGGCTATGCGCTGTCAACAAAAAGACAGGGAACAGGTTTTTGGAATGTAATTCAGATGCTTATTGCTTTGATGCAAAATCAATATGAGTTAGGTGCCTACGAACGCATTTTAAATCATCAAATTTAGAATTTGATTCTTTTAATGCTTATTTATATAAGCACAGGTTTTGAAACTTTCGGTCATTTTATTTTTTGAAGTGTTCAAGTCTTACCAAGAATTTTTGTTTTAAGCCTAAATATGTGTAGAAGTCTGGCTAAGAATTTTCTGAACTACTTCTATGGTACTCTGGGAACGTTTTGGCACTTGGAGGGATTGCATTTGTAGCTTCTCAGTTTTCCATAGCCTTCATGTTAAAGATGGCGTATTCCTAAAAGGACCTCTTTTAAAAAAAGGAAATAAGTTATGTATGTGGTCAGTTTGTATTTAGTGGTGGCCGACTGATGCCTGAAAGTTGGGGGATTGTACAAAAAACTATAGTGAGGAGAGACAGTAGAGAATACCTATAAGCATTTTTTAACATTCTTATTCAGAACTACCTTTCTAGCATATTTGGTGAAAAGAAAGCCAAGTATATGTGCCTTGTCCTGTGTTTCAGCTCTGAAATAACTATTTCCCAGGAGGTAATTTGGTTTGAGTTCAGCTTTTATAGTGACTTGCCAGCCAGCTATGTTAAATTGTAACCTGGTGCTTTTGTGACTTTGTAACAAATCCTGGCTAAGTGGGACAGAACTTCAGAAATATACTCAGCTTGACCCTGAATTAGGCTGTATTTGAGAGGAGGAGTGGCTTCTGCATTTTAATCATGAATTAAAAGCTTAGCCTTATAAATTTTTATGTCATGTAATTTAAGACAGAATTCTGCCCGTAAACTCAAAGCATTAGTTTATTTACATTTCTCCTCAGATAGGTTCAGGTGATGTCCAGAACGTTTGAAGTCCATTTGAATAAAAAAAACCTTAAGTTTGTTGTTGGAACTGCTAATACCCTGATAATGTTACTATAAGGAGGAAATATTTTCATAAGCTGTTTGTTTTCTTACTGAATTAATAGCCATTCTGACTGTTCTTGGACAGTGCCTCACATGTGCTTCTAAATTAGCAGTTATCTCAGTGTAGTTGAGGTTTGACAGTATAGAGCAAACTTTCTGAAATGAAAAAAGTACAGAGGCAAGTTAATGAACAGCAGCTTTGGAACAGGAATTTTATTCCTCATTTAGGAAATAACCTTCAGAGAGCTCATAATGCATACTGGTCCTCCCTAGTAGTGCTGATTGAACAGCTCTAGCTTTTTTGTGGTATCCTACTTTGGCAAATGTGTTATATACTGTTTTAAATTTATTACAAATGAATGTATAAGAGCAAACGACATAATGTATATTGACTGAGTTGTACTAATTTTTAGTATTTGCCATAACATCCGTTTGTTCAGTTTGACTGATTTCCCTGTTCTGGGACATTGTGAATTTCGCTGTACTGAAGTTGCTGCAAAGATCTCCATTTTGTTTCCTATATGGTTCATAGGAAAACATTGTAAACACCTGGGAAGTTTACAGGCGTATCCACATTCCTCTATTCTTTACTTTTTTTTTAAAAAAGATACACAAGCACTTTAATGATAGTTGCAGTTTATTTTTTCAGTTTATTTTTTGAAAGATCAACACACTAATGTTAATATGAAGGTAGTGAATATTTGCCGATGTATTATAGACAGACAATCTGTGCACAACCACTCATAATGTTAGCTTATTTCATTAAATATTAATAAAAAGGGAGGATAGTATGGGAGAAACTCAGAATATTTTTTTGTCTGGAGATCATGAATGACCACTAATGAGTAGCACTTGACTTTGTATAATTTGGAAAATGTTTTAGATACCTTTTTTTTAACCTTTTAATCAAGATTGTAGTAAAGCAGCCGCATGCCTGTCATTATGAAATTCTTGGCAGGTTTCATGCATCAGTGGTTTGGGGGGTTTTTTGTTTTGTTTTTTACTTTTTAGAAAATGTTTAGTGATTTGTGTCAAATTGCTACAATTTGAAAGGTATTGTGCATCAGAAGAAATACCATGTTTTTTATGTGGGTTTACTCCCTTACTTAGGGAGGTACCTTGTGTTCATATATACTTTTTGTATAAAATATATCTAAAAATGTTGATCACAAGATCAGGAGTAAAAATACTTTTATGGATAGAGAAATATTTGGCCCTGTTAGTGCATTGCACTAAAAATACTGTGAATGGGAACTGGACTGTAACTGTTGCTCAAGATGTTTTATATTGAATGTACATTCTTTTGTTTGGATAAATGTACTGTATTTGATGGAAAATAAAGCAGACTGGAAATCACTTTGAAGTGTGTATAAACAAAAAGATGTCGTGTTTGTAAACCTGGAATATCTAGCACTCCATAACTGGAAATTACAATGTTTGCATTTTTGTAAAGTTTTACTCTTTGATTACTGAAACTGGTTGATTGTAATATTCTCTTGTAATAAATGTGTGGGTTTTTGTTATTAAGACTTTGGCACTTGTGGAGTGAACACTTTCTCCACACTGATGGTTGACACTGCTGTATTTTTAGAAAACATTGTTGATGCTGGCTTGTTCCTTGTAAACAAAGCTCTTCCTTAACTGAGCCAAGCTTTTTTATATTACCCTTTTAAAATGAAAGTGAATATTAATATTGAAGGAGATAGGATATGCTGGGTTTTTAATAAGGAAATAGGGTTACCTAGTTTTGCACTGAATTTGTATTGGTGGCCAACTAATGTTACTTTTTATAGTTGAAATAGAAGAAAACTGCTGTGTTCGTTGTTTATTTTGTAAAGGAAGACATCAAGCTGTTTATGTAAGTGCATGTTAACTAAAGTTCCTCAATGCCTGTGGATTAAGATTAGGAAATTAAAATTCAGGTGCAGTGATAGAATAGATGTTAATTTCTCAGTAATCTGTGTGGTTTCTGCTGTCTGTTCTGGGTAAGTGTGCAGTCTGCATCTTGAAATACAAGAAGGTGAAGTTACTTTTCTCTAAAAGGTAAGCTTTTGCTGAAGTATTGCCAATTCTGCATCCATGTAGATAAGCAAAGTTACAGAATTGTTTTGTTCTACTTGAAGCTTTAGGTAGCAAATTTCTTAAAGATGTGGCTTAATAACTTGCAATTGCCACAATTTTTTTTTTCCTCCCCAATATCTTCCTGTAAGGTTCAGTCTGCTGGGTAGCTCTTTTGAAGCATAAGTCTCCATTCTGACTTGTGGAATAGCTTTGTTTTCTCTCTTTCCAATAGCAAAAATAAATTATTGATTATGATGGGCTTGTTTAGTTTAGGTTTTTTTTTGTTTTTAAATCTATGCAACCATCTTGAATAGGAGGAAACAAAAAATGGAAGGGAGAAGGACTGCTAATTACTGCGTGTAATTTGCACAAGATTTATTTTTCAAGAAATTCTGAAAAGTTAGAATAAGGCTTTGAATATAGTTAAGATCCACATAGGCGCTTAGGTGTGGGGTTATGCATTAATGTGTTTGGATATGAGTTTCTAATTAAGGTGCAGTCTTGCATCGTTGATGAGGTACGTTGCTTTGGTTTGTTTTGCTTGGACTAGCCAAAGTCATGTAAATGCTTTAGTGGGCCTTCGTGGTTAAAGTTCAGTCTTGTTAAATTTTTATTCAGAATGAATGCGAGATATCGTATGGAAAACTTTGAGGATGATCTAACCATTCTGCATGGAAGCCTGTCTAATTTTTAAGAAGTGATAACATTTTCTGCTGCTGAGACTTTGAGGGGGTAGCTTTGCTTGCTGTGAAACATTGCATAAACAACAAGTGAAAGTCACTGGAGGTATCAGACTTGCTGAAGTTGAATGAAGTGCTGGCTTCTGTCTCAAAACCACCTTTTCTTTAGTTAATCATCTCTCAGCTGAGGGTGTCTGGTCTTCCTGGTTTTGTTTGTTTGTGTGTGTGTGTTAAAATGTTTTCTGGTTTTGTGTTCTGCTTTTCTATTCTGTCTGGAATGTTAGATGCCAGGGCTTGAAGTCCTTGTACTGTTTGGTCTCAGTTTTGTAGAATAAAAACTGCAACTTAGATAGTTGGTGGTTATTATTACCATTTAGTATTTGACTGGCTTTTGTTGGGATAAACTTTAGGCTACTGTGGGAAGGATTTGTGTGATTGGTCAGGTGCTTGAAGTACTTGATGAGATCTAAAATAAGATCATTTTAGATCTTGTTTTGTCTGCTGGCTGAAAGAAAAGGTGGGTGGATATTTCACATCATTCCAATTTGCTGAACAGTGAAATATACAATGATTGATAAACCATGAGGGTAGACCGGTAGGTTGGTTGGAGGGTGATCAGTAGAGAGGAAAGGGACCTCAGTATTTATATAGGTGGGAAATCCCTAGTGTTTGTACTAATATGGAGACTTTGACAAGAGGCTACTGGCTAGGCATAAAGTTTTCCACCTATCTTGAAAAGGGGAGCAGAGGGAGAGTGAATGATGTGAAATACACTATATTTCCCCTGTGGAGGTAGCTTGCTCCCCACTATTCCTCAGTTACAGTCTTACGGTAATAATTTCATAGACACAGACTGGAAGTTAATTTGAAAAGTTAGGTTGTTTGGATTTATTGATCCCATTGGGGATTGGCAAGATATGGTAATCTTCATAAAAATACTGTATACTTGAAGCCATGTCTCAAATGAGGAAATTGTATCATTGACTTCAGAGAATTTAGTCGGAAATTAAGATAACCTGAGCCTTTGACAGCTCATAGACCAAATGCATTTTTCTTCAGAACAGAACTGTGAACTGTTTCATTGTGTTGCCAGGAGCAATGCTGGCATGGTTGTTGTGAAGTCTGGATGGCTGAGGAGGATTTGCTCTTGCACCTTACTTATTCAGTTGTACTTCAGTTTTTACAGTGTTTTTACCTCAGCTATAGGCAAGATTGAGCTTCTCGGTGATCCACTGCACTAAATTTATTATCATCTGGTAACAGCAGTATTTGTTGTGATCGTGGTTGTTTTCCTGACGTTTCAATCTAAGGCACCCTGGATTTACCTGGTCTGTTCTCTCAGCACAAGCCTTTCTGGAGTAATAGCGAGTTCAGTTCTCTTGGCTGAACTGAATTTGCTCTTTCACATTTACTTACGTGCTTAAAGCCTGGGAATCAGCTGAGCTGTTGGCAGCAAAACAGTCTGACGATCTTCCCACAGCCACTGAACATAGAATCAGAATGATTTGGGTTGGAGGGACCTTAAAGATGATCCAGCTCTGACCCCTTGCCATGGGCAGGGACACCTGCCACTTGACCAGGTTGCTCAAAGCCCCATCCAACCTGGCATTGAACTCTTAAAGGGATGGGGCTGCTATCTCTGGACAACCTGTTCCTTATGTCTAGCCTGAATCTCCCCTCTTTCAGTTTAAAGCCATTCCCCCTTGTCCTGTTGCTACATAACTGTAAAAAGTCCCTCTCCACGTTTCTTGTAGGCCCCCTTAGGTACTGGAAAGCTGCTCTAAGGTCTCCACAGGCTGAATAACCCCAAAGCTCTCAGCCTGTCTTCACAGGCGAGGTGCTTCAGCCGTCTAATCATGGCCTCCTCTGGACTCATTCTAACAGGTCCATGTCCCTCTTGTGTTGGGGCTCCAGAACTGGACGCAGTACTGCAGGGAGATCTTAGCATAGTGGAGTGCAGAGACAGAATCACTTCCTTCAACCTGCTGACTGCTGTCCTTTTCATGTACCCCAGCACACGGTTGGCATTCTGGGCTGCAAGTGCACACTGCCAGGTTGTGTTGAGCTTATTGTTAACCAACAAACCTTTCTTGGGGCTGCTTTAAGTCTAGTCCCTGTCCAGCCTTTGTGTTTGGGATTGCCATAAACCACATGCAGAACATTGCACTTGGCCTTGTTGAACTTCATGAGGTTTTCAGGGACCCACTTCTCTGGACCCTGATGTCACCCGAAAGAGTTCTGTGGACTCTGGGGTACAGCAGACCAAAAATCACAGTCTGGGATTTTTAGCATATCTTCTGTGCATATGCTCTTGCATTTTTCTCCATCCTTCCTCAGATGTTTTATTGTCCTGGATGGTGTGATTTTACAGTTCTTCTCAGCTTCTGACTTCCTGTGCAAACAAAGGGATGAGTAGAATGGTTTAAAGTCACTGTCTCGTGGCAGGGAAGGTTGGTTGCAGCTTAGACTTAAAATAGATGTGGATGTGCAAAATATAGTAATCTGTTTCCTTCACAACAGTGTATCTAAATCCAAACTGTCACTCACTCTCTGAACAAACATAACTACCTAAGAATGATAAAGCCTGAACCAGACACATTTCATCTTTTAAATGAGTAAACCTGCATTTTCCATCAAAAAAAAATTACATTCACGATATTGGCAGGTAACTGGAGATAAATAATTTTTCTCAGATATAAAAGTGGAAACAGCTTTCCAAATCCATCAAGACATTTTTCTCCATGGTGTCAGATGGGGAGTACACTAGGTGGTGTTTGGGTTCACAGGGTGTCTATGCTGGTTCAGAGTACTTGTCACCATTAGTATAAATGAGGAAAACGAAACACCTCTTAACCTTGCTCAGAAGTGAACAGACTGGGTTTATTAAATCTCAGTAGTAAATGCGGTCATTTGCTCTTCAAAGAACATTTGCATGTGGCCAACTCCTCTGTGCTATTTAATGATTTTGTATGTCGGACTTGGGAATGAGTATGGATATAAGCGTTGGCATGTAAGTAAGGGTGTGCGACACGATCTTTTTGGTATGGAATTGTGTGTGTGTAGCACATCAGTAGTAAAATGAGAAAACTGAGAGAATGTTGAGGAGCTATTTGGGGGAAATTTAGATAGTAAGGTAAGGTATATACATCCCTCTTTAAATGATGAGGTTGAGTTGACCAGAACCTTGAGGTGAAAATGTCCCACATTTTCTTCTAAGTGGCTACAACAGCAGCCTTCCAGCCTGGGAAATATGGATGCTATTAGAACACAAGATATTAAAGTAGAGGAATAATACTTTGTATCAGAATAGAATCTGCCAGTTTAAATGTAAAAGATGTTGAAAAATTAAGCTGCTTCTGCCCTCTGCTTGTGGGTGTCATGCTCTGTATGAGCTAACTCGGTGTCTTTCTAGTTTGCACCAACCACCTGCTGTCTTTCCTGAGGTTTGTCAAAGATCTTTCCACCATGACTGTAGATTTTCATTTTGCTGCAATCTCTTGCTTCTTTTAGAAAGTCTACTAGTGTTATCACAGGTTTCCTCCTTGCCATGTTTGTCCAGCAGCCGGGACGCATCTGCCGGTTGACCATGCTCAGTTATCCGTAGGGGAGGAGCAGTGGAAGTATCCTGTTGTTCCTTGCTTCTACTTGCTGGGGGCAGTGGCAGCAGCAGCAGTTGTCCCATGTCTTTTGGGTCTTTTTTTTATTGTTGTTTTCTTCCTATGTAGGCTATAGATTACCTGTATCCTCACTGCTTGGGAATGGAGCTTTTATAAAGACCCATTTTGAGGCTGATGGCAAGGCAGAAACCTGCCTGTGAGTGACATCTTCAGTGATCTGCACTGACTGACTGCCCTCCTCTCTCGGGATCCAAAGGTAGAATTACCTCTGGTAAATCTATGACTCCTGTAAAAGCCCTTCTGAGGGAACTGCCTCACCCCTTGCTATGTGTTGCTATCAAGGCAAGACAGTAAGCACATACTCTGATTGGTCCCATCATTTACATAAGAGCAGTGCCAAGGTGAACTGTTCTGACTTGAGTCATCAAGAATATAACATGCTCTTCCAAAGTGTGATTGGAGGCATATTGGGAACATTGTATATGTTTTGTGTGTGGGGAATTTGCTTGTATGTTTGGGTGTGCATTTGTTTGTTTGCTTTAGAAAATGTGTTTTTTCTTAATGAAAAGGTTAACTCTCTTTGCCCTTGACTAAGTAATTTTCTGGGTTCTATTAAGGTGATTGATCCATTTTAAGTATACTGTGTTAATGACTTCAGAACACTGAATGCCTCAGGAAGATGCACAAACATCTTTAGAAGGGCTTTGGCTGCAGTGCTGTTTTAGAAACCAGAGCCAATTGTCTAATATTGCAGAGTCCTATAAGTGAAACTGCTTGCAGCTGGTATAGAAAGTGCATTGGAAACATGCTTGGAACTGCTAACAAATTAGGCATTATGAGAATGGCCGTTCACTCTTAAAAGGTTGAAGGGGCTACTTTCTTAAATGTCAATAATGTCTAGAAGCTCAAGCTGGCATCAGTTCCATTTGTGCAAGCCATAGTTTTTGCAGTGTAACAGCATGCAAATATCTCATGAATTGTACTTCATCTGGCTGTTGCTATCCTGTGTTACAGTTTAATTATCGTTTCATGATTCTAACTTCCAAATTTGCTTTTCTGCTATTTGAGGTGATACTGGAGATAATCACAGAATACTCCTCTTTGAAGGTTGTTTTCAGTAAGCTGTCTTAGTTTACAGCTATGTTGCCTCTGTAAATATAAGGCAACTAACTCATTGCAGCAATGTAGAGTCAGGTACTCAGTTACGTTTTGTGGAGGATGCCTTTGAAACTCTTTGCGAATGCATGCACAGCCATGGACTGACCCGTGGTGAGCCAGCAAAGTATTAGAATTTTTGGCTTCAAAAGCAAACTAATAGAGTAAGATACTTCTACGTACAGAACGATTTATTTTTGTGTCTTTGAACTAATTTTTGTATCTAAGTAGGTTGGTTTCTAATACCTGCAGTGATAGGCAGGGCAATGTAATCTAAATGTAACAGAATCTTTGAGATAACTTTTTGAACAGGTTTAGGGGCAAGGGAAGAGGCTTAAGATGTGAGTAAGGGTCTCTTAAAGGAAGGAAGGATAAAACTAACTATGTAGCTATGGTAACTACAGAAGCACATCTACAGGACAATTCTCATTCTTCCATGAAAGACCTCTTCCCCATGGAAAGTGCTTGCTGTTGTTTTTCTGTTTCCATCAAGTAGAGAGGTTCTTATCTTCTTACTCAGCTGCACAGTTCCCAGACCAATTTTTATCATTTAAATCTTTGGCTGTGGTTGAGTCATGCTGAATTATTTTTTATCTGCTTATTATTTTAGCTTCTTTAAGCAACTTGATTTGTTGGAAGTAGGGTTTGTCCTGGGTGGGTTCTTTTGGTCTGTTTTAAAAGTTATTTTGAAAGGACTTGCCATTTGATCGTGTTGGGTGATTTTTCTGCAGAGTGAGGTGATACACATGCCACTGATTTGGGAGTTATAGGTTTGGTTATGGAGTTTCCTAGAAGGTGAGTTTGAAAAAGGCAATGTGGAGCAGGGAGAGATCCATGCATGAACAGTGTGGATCCTCTTACACTTATGTCTTTAAAAACAGATTAAAGAAACAATTCACAAAAGTAGTATTCCTCTCCCTGCACTAGGCACCTAGTAAATGGCTTGAGATCTTTAGGCGCTGTCCAGCCCTATTTTTCTCACTATATCTGTGTACATGAACCAGAAGTGAAGTGCTTGTTTTTCTCTTGGTTTTATTATTGTTTTTTTCAGATGAGGTTTGGTGCCCTTGAATTGTTTTCTCCCTTGTCATTAACTTGTCATTCTGAGCTGGTGAAAGGTAGCACATAACTAAATTCAAAACATCAAGAAATCCTGGTTTCTCCTGCTGTGAATAGGCTTGCTGCCTGAGGAGCTGCACCTTTTTATCTTTGGAGCAAAAATAAATGAGTAAGTAAATAAAATTCATCAGAGTAATTGGGTAGCTGTGGTAACACTCCTGAAAGCACTTGAGGCTGCTGTATTCGTTTGAACTTTATACTAAGCACATGTGAGGGGAACAGGGTAATTCCTGCCCTGTGGCATTCACAATCTTAAAACCTCAATTTTGTCTGCACTTTACTGTGGTGTAAAGAGTGAAAGGCTTTGGGCAAGTGTTTTTTTGTGAACAGGAAGGGCAGTAGGGCTATGGTTGTTATTGGGTTATGTCTATCTGCTGCTATACTGCCACATTCTCTTCTCTGGACCAGGGAGATATTGGAAGAGGAGTGGGAACACCTTGAGTCATAAAAGTTGTGGATGCCCCAACGCTGGAAGTGTTCAAGGCCAGGTTGGATGGAGCCTTGAGCAATCTGGTCTAGTGGAAGGTGTCCCTGCCCATGGCAGGGGAGTTGGAACTAGGGTGATCTTTAAGGTCCCTTCCAACCCAAACCATTCTATGGTTCTATGAGTTTGGCTTTTAAAGAGGTGGCTGCAAGCAGAGCAGCAGGAAGTGTTGGTGTGAGGGGTGGGCATGAGGAAAACTGAGCAGCTCAGAGGCAGTAACGAATGAAGCTTTTTTTTTAGGTCTGCAGTGGCTTTTGAGGAGAGAGCCTGAATGTGGGTGGGGAGCTCGTGTGGAGGAAACCAGCGATGGCTGGAGCCCACCTGCACCCCTCTGCCCTTTGCTAGGAGGGAAAGGACCAGTGGGCAGTCGGGCAGCATCGCCTGACCTTCTGTTGACTTTCAGAGGAGGGAATGAGCATCAGTTATTTCAGTTTGTGCTTACCTAATGTTCCCAGTGACCTGGTGTTGCGGGGCTAAACGGCAGCAGCTCCTGGTCGGGGTGAGACTTCCTGAGCAGCCGCGAGATGGCAGCACACAGTTTGCTATCGACAAGAGCTTGGGATATGGCAAATCCACCAATATTTTTAGTACAGCCGGTTCCTGTAAGCACATCTTTGGGAAAAGAGGAGGATATTCTGAAAGTGAAGACAAATGACTGTGGAAACGTCAGCGTTGGCCAAGGCTGCGACACAGGAATGAGTCATTAGTGGGATTTCCATAAAGAGTTCCTAGGTTGTGGCACTTGAAGTTCCAGAATGATGTTTGTAAGGATGAGGACTTTAAGTTTGCTCGATTGCATTTCTTCCCAGGGCTGTGGGACAGTTACACATCTTAACAGTGCTAGGACACACCTGCTCAGATGCTCTCTCAAAATTAGCACATCAAGAACCTGTGCAGCTCAATAGCTGTTATTTAATCCCTTACAGGATATAAACAGAGGAATGGTACTTTATTAATGTCTGTTACCTGCCCCAAGCTTCATTTAACTTACTTCTACATTTAAAAAGAAACATACTGACTGAAACATTGCCTCCACCTTTTGAAGTGCAGAAACTTTATTTTGGGGATGGTGGAAGAGGTATTGTAAACGGGAATTTCTGCATAACATTGTTATGTTATTGAGCATCTATAAACATGTTGTTTTCAGACCTTGAATCCTTTATATTCCCAGAATCATAATTTGGAAGGGAGAAACATCTAATTCATGCTTTTGTTAAAGATGACTACCTAACTCCTGGTTAGCAAAGCCTCTGGGAAAAAAAAAAAACAAGCAAAAAATATAATAAAACAATTACTGTGTTTTCCAAATAAGTACATTTGCTTAATTTGATTTTTTTTTTATTTTGTGTTTTTTTTTTTTTTTCCCCAAAGGGGAAAATATCTCAGTATCTCTTGTATTCTGAGCAGTAACTTCAGGGGATACAGTACTATGTCAGTAGCTATATTGAGGCAATACAGGTCAAGTGTACAGTGTAGGGACTGTTCTGTGTTTTGGATGCTGGCTGAAACCAGTCGTGCCACATCATGCCCCTCATTTTCAGAGCTTGTAATTCTGCCTGGAAGGAGATGTTTGAGTATACTGTTTGAATCATACACAGTGAGCTCAGTTATTCTGTTTGTACACAGTCAAATCAGACTTCTTCAGGATGTGTGGGATTTAATGCATGGGTGCCAATCCATTGTCTGTGGGCCCATCCGCATGTGCAAGCACTCTGTAGCATTTTGTGTCAGATCTATTGGATCCACACAGTGCTTAGCTTAAATTTAATGCTTGTGTGTGTGAAATGATGGGTTTACTGCAAACAAGTGCTCTGCAGCAGTTATATCTGCAATTCTGAACATCCATGAATCTTGTATCAAGGTACTCAATGCTTAAAATGCACACCTGCTGTGTGGGTACTGTGAGAGTGCACTGAGCCAGTGAAGAGACTGCCTGGCTCACCAGTATCCTGATCATCCCAGCTCCCAGCTCACCCTGACCTGCAGAACAGCCCCTGGAGTGCTCCTGCCCTACCCTTCACTGCCTGCAGTGCCTGCTACTAATGCAACATCCCTGCCAGCTTCCTTGACACCATGGCCCTCTGCAAGGATGTGTGGTTTGTGATTCCCAAGGATGCTATTCCTCTTTTGACCTTCTATTTATCTCTGCTTGCAGCTGGCCCTTTCAATCAGGTCAGATCTCTGCTTGCTTCAGATATTGGAGATATTCAGGTAGCTTAAGCTTCAGCTCCATAGAGTGAAGAGTATTCTTCAGTCTCTGAAGAGCTTTAAGTGGAGGATTGTTCCATCCTCATATACATCCCACCA
This sequence comes from Melopsittacus undulatus, assembly GCF_012275295.1. Classification (NCBI taxonomy): domain Eukaryota; kingdom Metazoa; phylum Chordata; class Aves; order Psittaciformes; family Psittaculidae; genus Melopsittacus; species Melopsittacus undulatus. Next base: position 21,049,988 of record NC_047531.1, on the reverse strand, counting down.
TTGTCCGTGTGCTGTACAATTACAGCATATACCTAGCAACCAGGTAGTTTTAACAGACAGCAGACAGCATAAGAAGGTGTTTATGAGTTGCATGAGTATTAGAATAGATAATTATTTTCCTACTGTAGTCTATGTGCTGCTTTGAGTGAAATACTGCCAGTACCAGCATGAACTTTCAGTCCTTGCTGTTCACTTGGGATGTGTAGATATTTCTATTCTAGCAGAAAACAGCAGAAGTTCAGTAATTTCTTACAGATAAATGATGCCCTGCAATTTTTAACTAAGGAGGTGCTCTATTAAATTGTTCAATTTTGTCTCAAGAGAAAAGAGAATTTATCTTTTCAAGTGAATGAATTCTTCTTTTAGGCTATCATTGTATTTCTGGTGATATCAGTGGGCAGTCACGGTCATCAGGGAGAAGCAGTTCAGCCAGTATGCAGACTATTTTTACCTGCAGGGGAAATGAACTAACAGGATGCTTCACCGTCCAAATTCACTGTCATGGTTTCATTGCCAGCTGATCCACAGTGCTAGTCAGTATCCTTCAGGAACACTCAGCTTTTGATGAGCCCTGAGAGGCCCTATGATGCTGGCTTTCTCTCCACTCAGTGAGTACATCAGCGATGGTGCAATGTATGGCATCACCTTGTTTGAGATGGGGTTTTGCATGGAGCTCCAGACAGACAAATTGTCCCGTGATGTTGCAGGAGCCATTTGACATGGTCATCGTTGTGATCAAACCAGACTTTTAAGTAGATCTAATACCTACTCTAATGTGAGTGCTCATGACAGAACCTATGACCATTCCAGCAGTATGCATCAAAGGGCCTTGGGACCATTTTTCCCCTTCTCAAGCCTGTAGTATTTACTACAAAGGGATACTTCAGGTATACGCCAACTTTAATGTTGACAGAAATAAGCCAGTTAATATGTGTTGCAATTTGCCATAGGGCAAAAGACCAGGTTGCATTAATACAGACAACAGCTACGTAGGGACTTCCACATCCATTGAGGTGTACTGGAAAATACCTAGATTAGATCCACTCAGGACTGTGAAACTTTTATGGCTTTTAAAAAATGTTCCAGTACTAGAAATCTGTAGAGCAGATCATATGTTATAAACCCAGTGCTACCTTATGATAGAAAGGTCAAAGAAGACGATAATTTTGGCAGAGTAGTCCTGTAATCTGTCTTCAGAAATATGACAAGCAGCTACTCCCTGTGAGACGTATCACTTCCTACAAAGACTGATGTAGGGGTATATACTTGGACAGAGATGACAATAATAAGCAGTTAATGCCTCTTACATACTGCCTCTGCTATCATGATGATGTAAGTTTTTTACTTCGACTTAGATTTACAGCTTTGCTTGATTTTATGCTTAGTATTCACTTCTCTCTTCATACAGGTGTAATTTATAGTTATGAGGAAGGAAAGGACCATTATGGTCAGGTAATCTGACCTGAGTAGCAGAAACAATAGACTTTTGCCTAAGCTTGTGCCTACATTAGACCTGTCTTTGCTGGCTGACTTCCAACAGGTTGCTGAGAAAGATCTCCAGTTATGATTTTAGTATTAACCTTCTATTGCTTATTCTCTCTCTCTCCCCCGCCCCATCATTTGTTTTATCCCCTGTTACCTGTCTCCTGCTTCTTTTTGCAATTTCTATCATGCTTCATGCAGATGGAGCCCCTTTAATCTTTAGTTAATTGCTTTCCTGTTCTTCTAATAAAGCCTGAAGACTTTTCTTTTTTTTCTTTTTTGCAGTGAGGAGAAAGGATTTTGTGTTAATTAGCCTCTGTGCATATGGTTGGAGGAAAATATTCGTGTATTTGTGTGGTGGGACAGTAGGAGTCTGGAATCTGATCTGTGCTGTATGTCGAGGATTCACGAAGCTGTTATGTACTGTAATTAATTTCAACTTCTATTTTCCATAGCAGGTGCTATGCTTGCATGATGACCTGGGAAGGGAAAGCTTCTCTTAATACAGTGACTCAGCTTTAGAAGGAACTGGTTTTGGGTTTCTGATGCAATTATCTGTTTATCTTGGTATCTATTGTCCCTGCCGGTGGAAATAATAAGAAATGAAAATATTTTAAATTATATGTAGTTAGTGCATTTATACTTTGCTACATGATAGCTGCATATGGAGTCTGAAATGCTGCCTCCAGAACACATTTAAAGTTACTGAGTAATGGTGGTGGGGAAGCATCTTGCTCACCAGTCTGAAGCCCCCATTTTGTGTTTTGATGATGGATACACAGAGTATCGGGGCTCTTAAAGCTGGTCCTAAATTCCCTATCTAATCAAGGGAAAAAGTAGGTGGCTTTGAGGATGACTAGATGCCCAAGCTTAGGGCAAACCCTATTTCTATGTGGAGGCCATCAAAGTATGGTCAGGCACCTTTCCAGACAGGCAACACAGGCATGTGTTGTTGGGAAATCATTTTACCAAGGGAAAATATACATTAAAGTTAATTGGAGAACATGACTACTTTGTATAATGAACAAGAGTGCTGAGTGAATTTAGCATTCTTCATATTTAGGCAAATAAGTGGGTTGTGTTTTCCTTGAAATAATTATTCAGGATCTTGGAAAACAATTTCTTGATGTCATCTTTTATAGAGGGCATGGAAGCTAGTAGGCATTGCACAGGCAGACTAGGTTCCTGTAGTGTGCAAAAGTTGCTTATAAATGCTAGATCCTTATTTTGTCATTCAATTTACATAACCACCATATGGCAACGGTCCATCTACCACATACTGGCTGTAACTAATTTTAACATTATTATTCATTTTTCTTCCAGTAACAGAAGGAAAGAATGGCTGTTTGAAATTGTATACATTACCCAACATATAGTAAAATGGTGTGTTGTCCCTTAGATATGTTGCAGTCTCATCATTGCAGTGCCACAAAATGGAAAACAGAATACACAGAACTAGAAAACTGTACTAATTCCTGAATGTTTTCTGCCTTTAGTGGCATTTTGTTTTGAGCAAGTTTTAAGGCTTCTCTGCATATCCATTGGGAATGCACTAGTGATGGGCTGTTTAGCAAAGTGGTACAACTTGGGAATAATTTTCTGAATAGGTGGTTAATAATAGAGAAAAATGATTGAAAGCATGAGAGATGTCAGGATGAATATTCACTCTGTCTGTTGGAAAGAGCAGAAGAGAAGCTGGCCAAGATTAGATTAGCTGACTGATCTATAAGATGTAGTTTCTAAGCCAAATCATTAAGCCTTGAAAGCTAGCTATTAATCATCCATAAAGGCTTTTGTATCCTCTGTAAAGCGTTGATTAGAGAAAGCAGAAATAGCCCAGGTGTATGTGCAGGAAATCAGAGCGTACAGCAGGCACTCTGGGCCAGGTTAAGCCGATGTGCTCTTCTGGGGATGGCCAAGAAATAGAAATACAGCAAGGCACACTTATCTAATAAATGAAAGAGGCTGGCTGGTCATGAGGAGAATGCTTTTAAAGGGTGCAGGTTGTTAAGGTGTTTGTTTGTCTGTTTACTAATACATAGGCAAGCTGAGAATTATAGGGCTGCAAGGGATATTTAGAGTTTATCTTTACGCCAAGGCAGGGTCAGTTGCCATTCCCAAGGAAAGTTTGTCTGACGTCTTCATGCAGTTCTTTCCCACATTTCATTATTCATGCCAACAGAGAAAACTCCCTTGTCATGGAAACCTTGTGTCGTGGTTTAACCCCAGCCAGCAACTGAGTACCACACATCTGTTTGCTCTCCACTGCGCAGTGGGATGGAGAGGAGAACTGGAAAAAGGTAAAATCTGTGGGTTGAGATAAGAGAGGTGAAAATAAGTAAAATATAATAGTAATAATAATAGTAATTAAAAAAGAAAAAAAAGAGGTGTAAAACCCAAGAAAAACAAGTGATGCACAATGCAGTTGCTCAGCACCTGCCAAACAACACCCAGCCCATCTTGAGCAGCGATCTGAGCCTTCTGGGTAACTCCCCCCCAGTTTCTATACCGAGCATGACATGCTATGATATGGAATACCCCTTTGGCTAGTGTGGGTCAGGTGTCCTGTCTCTGCTTCCTCCTGGCTTCTTGTGCCCCTCCTCACTGGCAGAGCTTGAGAGACTGACAAGTCCTTCATCAGGGTAAGTGCTACTTGAGCAACAGCTAAAACATCAGTGTGTTACCAGCATTGTTCTCAGACTAAAGCTGAAACACAGCACTGCACCAGCTACTAGGAAGAAAATGAACTCTATTCCAGATGAAACCAGGGCACCTTGCTATTAAAATTTAAGCCTGTTACATTTTCCCCTCTCCTGGATGGACATGGGGAACTGAGTGTTCAGTCCATCTCTGCAGCAGCATTTTATCTGCTTGAGTGCTATTGGCATGTCATGTCTTTGGATTCAAAAACTTACTGTGCCACCTTTTGTCCAGGGTCATGTTTCCTTGCAGCTCTCCTCTGCATTTCTTCCAGTCTGCCCACATGACTTACTTACTCCTGTATTGTGAGAACAAGGCAGTTTCACAGCCATGCCCTGTAGTGCAGAGCAGAAGGGTTTTTCCACACATTTTGCGTACCGTATTTTGTCTCTTGGATGCACTCAGAATCCTGTTGGTACCTAAAGAAACTTGCCGTAGCTTGATGTTGACTTATGTTCAGCTCCTCTTTGGTATTGTTCAAGGTCCTCTTCTACAGAACTGATTTCTAATGAGCTGTTTCCTGTTCTGTATTTGTGTAGTTCATTTGCTTTTACAATATCTTCAGTTTGTCCCTGCTGGGGTTTATGCTGTTTCCCGCCCCCCCCCCCCCCCCCCCCCCGATCTTATTTCCATTTTTGTCAAGATTATTTTGTCCTTTACAATACATTCATTTTGGTTTAGGTACTTGCCATCTGTAAATTCATTATGCATTCTCTGAATCATGGAGTAAATACTGAGACGTATTGCAGCCAGGACTGACTCCCGGAGAACCCCATGTGACACGTCCTTCTGTTCTGATGCTTACTCATATACAGCAATGCTCTGGGATAGATGCAAACCTAAATTCTAAATTTAAGAATTTTCTGGCCACAGGATTATAATTTGTACTTTCTCCTGGTTTTATGTATCTACCTTAATTAATTTATGTACTTAATTTGGGGAAATACAGATAATTGTTACATCTAGAAGGAAGCAGAAGTTGAAAAGCTATTAGTCACAGATAGGATCACTGCTTTCAAATACAGATCTCAGCCTTTTTTACTCCTCTCTGAGGGAAGAAATACTTGCTATTGCATATTGTTCAGGTCTGTCTGCAAAAGACAGATTGACTGAAATACTGGAAGAAAAAGAAAGGCAGACTGTGGTGGCGCACTCCCCCTGTCCCAACATGTCTTTCTTGAAGCACAGTTTATCTCAGTTGGCAGCAGGCCCTGCAAAAGTAAACGAAGATGAGATCTGTGATTAAAGAAAAGGGCATTTGTGAGGGTTTTTTGTTGTTGCTTTGTTTATTGTTTAAACTATCCTGTTTTTTTTAAGCTAAAATTTGGGGCTGTACCAACAAAATCTATGTTTACCTTTTGGTATTGCCCCACTCTAACTGTTATTCACTGGAAGATCAGAGGGCATTAGAAACTACTTTCTAAAAAGCTTATCTCATTTCCAGGTGCTGGGCTTAAGGGGGAATTGAGTATTTATGCCATCTTTCTTTTGTTTGGAAAGTACAATTTTGCAAGAAAGTCGGCTGGTTTTGGTGCATGATGTGTATTTTATACCACTTCCAGTTGTTCTGGAAGATTTGTCTCCAGCCTTTGTCACATGTCTCAGGTGATCTTGTGTCATCTCATAAAAGCAATAAAAAGAGTGAGCTGCTACCTCACTCTTGAACTCACTCAGTATCACAAGAATAGACTCAGTTGAGGATAACTGAGTTACTTGGATGATGGGAAGAAAAGACTTTCTTATGTAGTTCTGCTGCTCCGGTTTTCTGCTTTTGCTGGCAATGATGTCATGATTCCTTTATCCTTCATTTCACTTTTCACTGCTCTCCTTGGGTACTTGCCTTTGCTTTCCCTCTTCATTCAATTTGCTTGTTCTCTTTTGCACCTGTCCTCCCTGCAGGAGGACATTTGGTGTGTGGGGAGGTGAGGAGGCCTGTTATCAGTCAAAATACATCCTATTTTTCCACTTCTTTCCTTCTTTCACACTTACTGCTCCACTTCTGGCAGCAGTGAAGCCTCCCAGTGTGAAAGCCTCCATCCTTGCTCCTGTGGTGGGGACAGCTTTGAGGGCTGTCATCTTTCTGCAGTGTGTAATGGGACTTTGCTTCAGACAAACTTTTTTGTATTCTTACATTAAAAAATACTTTTATATTATATTGTTATATTAAATTTTCTCAAAAGACAGAAGCTGGGGTTTGTTTTTTTTAAACCTCAAGCAAGGCCAACTTTATTTGAATAAAACCTAGAAAATTAAGTTTTCAAATTGAGAGAACTTGGAGCTTTCGAGAAAGACAAAAAAGGAAATGAAAAAACCCCAACCAGTCAAACAACAAAACCTGCTCTAGTCCTTACTTTAGTCAGCTCAGTGGCCTCCTGAGCTATAGCAAATTCCATCTAGTCTCCTCTTCCTTGAGAAGTTCTTGTTACTCTCCATGAGGGCTGGTGGACTCCTTGCTCCTCCTTCGCATCTTCTCTTTCTATGCATTGACTCCACTGCCTCATCTGTTGCCTTAAGCATCCCTTAAGTGCAATAAACTCCCCAAAGAAGAGTGAGGTTCTTCCCTTTTAAGTGCTCTCTGACACTGTATTTTCAAAAGAAAGTAACAAGAACTGAGAAGCAGAAAGTAGAACAGAATCTGTCCCACAGCATTTAAGAAAGAGGGATTGATTTGAGCATCAGTGTGTGTATTTGGAAGGCATAATTGAATGGGACAGGTATGGCTGCAGTTCTGTCTTGCTAGAAGAAAATTCTCAATGAAACAAGATAAATTAAAACCAAGATTCTGAAAATCATTGCTCATCTGGGGTTTTGGAAGAGGAGCTTGATAGTTAAAGCAGAGTGTAATTTTACTTAAATGTCCCCAGTGACTATGGCATTATCATTTATTTATGCTGGTGCCCACAGTTTGCTGAACACTTTCCAAACATTTAGAAAATGTCTCTGGTCTAAAAACTTGCAATCTAAGGGTAGAGAAAGGTGAATAGATGCAAATTAGCTGTATTTGTTGAATTTCTCATACATCCGGAAGATGATTGCTTATCTGAAACTAACGGAAATATCTTCTTATAATTGATATGCTGTGTAAGAAGAGTTTTTTTTGCTTAAATTAAGAAAGATTTCTTATACTCTAATAAAGCTTCCAAATTTCCTCTGTATTTGTAGTATTTTCTATATTAATAGGTCTTTTTTTTCCTGAAACATGAATTATACAAAGATTAGCAATGTGCAAAAATGTGTATCTTAATCTGAAGCTGTAAGGTGCAAAGCATTATTGTGGATTTAAGTGGAAGAAATTATAAGTTGGATGTTTAAAAAGAGCTAAGGTTGCAGTTGCACTTGCAGGACTGACTGGCAGGGAAAAAGCTGAGTCAGAGCAAGGTGATGAGAGTGTAGAGTGATCTGCACAGGAAGGGGTCTTCCTGGCGATATCTCATGTTCAGTGTGTTGGAGGACAGAATGTGTTGATTCTCTTTTTCTTTTAGTTCTTTGTACTTCAGGTTTAAGCTTTTTCTCTTAGTTCACAGAGATACTGCTGAGCTGTGGACTGAAATAGTTTTGCCCACTGGGTCCTGTTCAGGCAACTCCCTCTATAATTATATCATTTTTAACTCTTGCATGGAAGAGTTGGGAAAATTAAAAGTGCTTTGCTGACAGTGCTGTACCTGTAGATGTATGCCTGCACTTTTTTTGGTGTATCTCCTTTTGTGCAATTCATCTCTTGTCTTCAGCAAGAGATGCTGAAGGTCTGCTTCATATTGCAGACCCTTTCTGCCATATCGGATCCTTTGGCAAGTAAAGCTTAGTCTTGCAAATGTGTACTGGCTGTGCAAGGCAGCTCCCTGACCTGAGCAGTGCCCGATTGCTGCTTTCTTCCTTTCTCATTTTCATAAGCTTAAACCCAACAGCTGTGATAACCTCCTGTACAGGATAAGTTGCAGGAGGCCCCCACAGAAATTCAGTATTGAGTCCTGTGTTGTAACTGAGCTACAAACCTGTTGTTTAGGTAAGCATGTCATCCTGAAGGCTCGAAAAATTGATGGATTTATGGTAATCCCAATTTAGTTGTTCCAATGAGTAATAAATGTTCACTTAATCTTAACTGGAACTCTGTTGTCTTGTGGTCCGCATGTTAGGTCTCTTTATGCTTCTGTTGGACTAGTTAGCTAAGGAAAATTCCAAACCCTGTTTTCAAACTGTGTTTTGGAGAAGTCCAACCTCAGAGCCTTCTTGCAGCTCATTTATAACATTTCTTGACTACATATATTCTTAAAATACTGACACTGGACTCAGGTTTCAATATCTGAATTACAACCTCAGGTGACAGAAGATACAAGATTTCAGAGATTCCCTTTCCCAAATGAGACAAAAATAGAAGATATTAACGACTTCTACAGCTGTAGGCTCAAAAGTAATCCTGCAGCAAACATGAAACATTTCATTAGAGTTTTAGTATGGTTGGATTTTTTAATTTTTTAAGATGATATATTGTCACCTAATATATAAAAGGCATTGTAGGTTTAAAACACATATATCTAAAAATGAGAGAAGTATCATGAAAGTTAAAACCTTTTCCCACTTTTTTTCTGAAGAGTTTTATTGAAATTTGATCTCCCTGTGAGCACGTTGAATTTTCTGATGGAAAATATCAGACAAAAAAATCCCAATTAGCTCTTCCTAGTTGGACAGATACAGCTGTCCTACTTCTGACAGATTCTTTTTTACATGTCCGCAGATCATATTACCCTTCATCATCACACAGTCATGTTATGAGCTTATTTTGCATTTGCTATTTCCCTTAAACTGGAACTCTTAAAGTCATGGAATTACAGTATTCTGCCTTTCCATATCTGGATGTTTGACCTATATTCATGTTCAAGTGAAACTAGCACAACAGTCTCTGTGTTGAGCTGACTCATTCTTATAATTTAGCATGCTGCCAGGTTTTGTACTTTGGCTGCAGTGATTCTTTTCTATTTGGTTCAAATAATAAAGGAATTTCATACTCTTGAGCCAAGAATAGAAACTCTGTACAACCCCATTTAAAATTCTTCTCTTTAGAAATGTATAAATCTAATTTCCATTTGAAATTCATTTTATATTGAAGCATCCACACCTGGGTGATGAACTAGATAATATTATAAAATCTTTTTCATCTTATTTTTCTTATAACTAAATGTATGTCTACACTTTGTGGTTGTGGTGGTTTGGGGTTTTTTAATGTATTTATTTTTTTTATGTACAAAGCTTGTTTTTAAACAGAAAGTCCTGCAGCATGATGTAAAGTCCCTTGTCAAAGCCTGTTATGTCACTATAATTACCTTTATCACCCAAACTTCTAATCTGCTCCAGTAATGGTATTTGTATGACAAAATCTGTTCACCATAATTCTTAATGAATGGCATTAATTATGCTGCCATACTCTTACTCATGGCAAATGGCACCCCTATCAGCCTTCCATCGTTTTGAGTGCGATCAATACCAGTCTATCCCTTTAGGTCATCCTTTTTAACCTTCTTTATATCTAATTAGGTTTTTTTGCAGTTCTTTCTTCTTTCCACAGTATACCAATATTTCTTAAAAATCAATGTCAATCTTCTCCCAAACTTGCTTGTTTCTTGAAGAAGCTCAAGGGCAAGGCTCTTCTAGTTCCTTGGGATGCTGAGGCTGTATGAACTATTCACAAATGTCCCATTACCAGATGCTGAGAAGCCATTTAAGCAGCTGTTGTATTACACCCAGACATACACAGTGGGGTAGAGTGTTTCAGGTGAAACTTTACACTTGATTGACTGTAATTTGGAGAAATGGGTTAGACTGTAACCTCTGAAATGCCTTAAAATGAGCTTTGTGAGACCTTATTCAATTTCCTCTCGTGTCAACACTGACACGTGATCGGCCAGACGAAAGGGTAAAGTGGCATGAGAAAGGCAGCGTGTTGTAGATCCCTGAGCCTGGTCCCAGTATGAGAGACAAGAACTGTTCTGTATCCTAGCCTACTCCTGCCACACTTTTCCATGGGACTCTGTGTACCTTTCTTTCAGGTAACAAACCATCTGCTTCCTTTTCCTAAAAACAAAGGATAGTGTCTATGCTTGTCTGGTAGATGTCGAACGCCTCAGAAGAAAATATCATTTACAAATTGTACATCTACCTTTTCAATGTGGTCAGGCTTGTGAGCCACAGCCTGGGCTCCCCATCTGCTCTGGTAGGAAAAGAAGGAAAACAAGCTGTCACAAAATGTCTGTGCATGCTGACTGACAATCCTGACCGAGGGTTGTCCTTCACGTTAAAGGTGTGCAGGCAGTAGGAGGAGGGATTCTCTTTACTTTGAAATACAGTAGCTTTTTTGAAGTTTTTGTAGCCCTGCATTTGACTGTTTGGTTTGACCCACTGCATCAAGGACCTTTGCTGTAGTAAGCTAACGTATTGTCACTGTTACCTGCAATTTGAGATTGGTAAGAAGATGACACTAAAATGACATCAGCTGGCTGGTGGCCATCTTGGACTCAACTGAGTAGTATAAGAATGGACGGGTTAATGTGTAAAAAACAAACACCTACAGCTCCAGGAGAGCACATGGCAAAAATGCACAATTATTCTCAAGATTTCTTACTGTTTTTATGAACCATATATATACTGGGTTCTTAATCTCCTCTGGCCTAAGGAGCTGGATCTCATCACTATTAATACCCTGAACAAGAAAGTTTGTTAGGTAAAGCAAATCCATTTTCAGGCATAAATATCTGAATTGGATCATTACATCATTTGTTGCACACAACAAAAAAAAGTATAATTGGCCAGATATAGGGTGAATGTTATGCTATGAACTTCTGGGTGTGCATAAAGTGTTAGCTTTACAATGCTCAGGATTTAAATGTGAAGATTTCAAATGTGCAGTATTCCTGAAGCACATAGGATTAAATGATTATTTTAGTAAACTGATCCCCTTGGAGACAGCAGAAAAAAGCCTTAGGCTGGATGGCCAAGTTTCTATCGATTTCAAACTTGCATGTTGATATTGTCTCCTTCCTCCTGCTCACATAATGCAGTTGCCAAAAAGTACTGTCTTCTTTCTGTTTTATAACTGAATTTGAGTCTTGTCTAACAAATACTTCCAAGGTCAATGTTTGTGTTTGAAAAAAAATTGGATTTTTTTTTTTTTTTACATTTTCAGATATAATTTCATGTTTGACTTCACCACAGCTGCTATTTATCTGTGAAAAAAAAAAGAGAGATCCTTATGATACTGTTTTTGGCTGGACACATTGAAAACAACAGTATGTGAAGCTATCACTGTCACACAATATTTAAACTGGTGTTACTAGAGTATTATACTCTAGCCCTCATCTGCCCATTTTGTACTAGCTCTGGAACCATGTGTATCATCTGGTTTGGGAGTATGTTCACTGTGACTGCACTTGCCAAACTAAACAGAAATTGGCAAAGGCCTTCTCCATTGTGTGTCCACAACACACGCCTGCTGGGGTAAGCACTCAGTCCTGATGTTGTTTAGATGCTTTTTTTGCTCACAAATCTCATCAGGTGGCTTTCACTCTAGATCAAATTGTTTTTCTTAGAAAGACTGTGGATACATTTCTCTGCTGATATTGCTGTTAACTATTGTATGGTCTGATTGACATCAAAAGAGAGTGGAAACTGAAGGCAGCTGCATCTCACTTTCTTGTATTCCCACTTACAGACTTCACACTGGGAGGCTGTGAAACTAGGTCTGTGCTTTGGCATGGACTGTTTTCCATATAGTTTTATTAGCACAATAAAATATATAGAAGTCATGTTTTCAGCTGGTTTTCACCTCTACTTGGTTAGTATTTACTGCTACTGACAATATCTTCTCAATGTACCAATGTCCAGGAGAAAGCTACCAGATTTCCATTCTTAACAAGGGCTTTGGTCATTACATAGACTTACTTCAGTTGCAAAAACTTAGGTATCTAGTTCCATTTATGAGGCTACAGGGTATCTGCTTGCCTGCTGCTGCCACTCCAGAAAAGCAGAGGTCTCCTATGTGGCCTGCCAGCAGCACCTCCCTAGAAGGTGACAGACATTACTCTTATGCTTACACGACTGGACTGAACTCTTGGTGCCTGTTATCCACGCGTCCCTGCCCAGTGGCTGCTTAATCCTGAAGGTTCCTAAATGCTTTGGAGGTCTTCCATACAGTCTGCAATGCTGCTGGCCTGCCCAAGCCTCAGAGGTCACCAAAAGCAAGGCAGAGAATAACGCAAAATTCTTTCAATTGAGCCTGTCTTGCACACTGCCAAAACTGTGTCAATTGCAAGTAGTAATTATGGGTAAGATGTTTCTAATGAAACTTTCATACCTATTATTGTGGCTTTAGCACTCACTCAGGAGGAAGAGACACGGGTAGGTTGCCCTTCTCAACCTGAGTGACTTCAGGCTCATGCTCCCATTCTTGCAGCAAAGCATTGTAGCCATGGGACAATGTGAGGCCTCCTGGTAAAACCCAGGAAGGAGTAAGTGTCAGCAGCCTCAGAAGGACTTAGCTGCTGAGAGGCAGAATGCAGTGGAACAGGGAAACCAACGTTCTCATCATTCTTCAGAAGTCTTAGTTCTTCCTGTTGAGTGGCCTACCTCAAGTTTTGGAAGAGCTCAGGTATCTGGCTCTGCATTTCTCTTTGAAAGTCAGCCTAAAAGTTAGGAGATGCCTCCTTTAAATTCTTCGCTGGACATAACCCAAAAGGAGTAAGAAAAAGAATCTGAACAGTTCTTCTACACTCCTAAGGATCTCATACATATTTTTGCAATGGTTCACTCTTTAATTTTGATGGGTAAACATCAGTGCCGACAGCTCTTGTGAATTTGGTCATAAATCTTATGAAATATGTGACCATTTGTAGCTTTGGAAAGTGGATAAATACCAGGAGGCATTAAGTTTCTGTTAGGGAAAAAAATAAAAAATTTCTTCTTCAGTTGTCATAAAAACCTTGAGCATTTGTCTTCAGTGGAAGGCTGAAGTCCAGAAGACAAATATGTCTCCAAGTGTAACAAATAACTAACATTCTTAATTTCAGCTAATAGAACTCTGAGCCCTGACATGACTTTTTGATTGAATTGTAACTGCAGAACTGAACCAGGCTGCGTTATAGAAAAGATTACCAAAGTGGTAAACGTATGGTATGGGTATCAGAAGGATCATGCTGGAAAACAAGAGATCTCTAAGGTCATTCCAGAATGGACCAATTTTTCATTTAACTGGCATTACAGATCACTTAATCCTACATCACTGTCTAGAAAACTTTCAACTGAGGTTTTATTGCAAGCTTAACAGGTGCATTAACTACTTTGATCCATAGCATTTTGCAACATGTGAGAGTCCACAAAGAAGTTTCTTCTTTTCCCCACTATTTTACATTATTTTAATTTCATGCTGCTTTTTATTAAAGAATTGTGTTCTATGAAGTGTATGTAGGCACTGTGATATTGAACACAATGCATCAGGTTGTAGAAGAGTTGTTAGTACCAAGTATGTCATCAATACCTGATAAGGAGTGCACAGTTTTAAATCCTAAAAACCTTGGTAAAACCCTCTAGTCTTGCAAGAAAGTAGTATCAGCAGATTAAAACATGCTCTTTTAGCAAAGCCATTTATCAAAGCAAGGGTGTTAATGAATGCAAATGTAATAACCTAGGGCTTATTTTAAGGTTTTAATAAGTCACGTGTGCTCTAAATACTCATTGAAGGCAGTGCTTCTTTGCAGGGGTGATTTTTAAGAAAAAATCCTAAAGTAAACATCAACTGTATGAAGGGGAAAAGAGCTGAATGTCTCCATTAGCTGTTCATTTAATCCCCAAATTAAAATTGACTCCACTGAGGAAAAGCTTAAAAAATTATCCATATTAACCCAACCAGCCTCTCTAGAGACTTTAAATTTACATGTAACAGTGTATTTTTTAACTGGAAAATACCAGATTTAGTTATTTTTTAGTTTAGCATATGTGTATATGTTTTAACTTCCTTTCATTCAGTTCAACTCTTTTCATCATTGACGTGACAACTTTAAATATTGTGGCCCAGGAGCAGATGTATTTCAGAATGCCAGCAGAGTATGCGTGAGTCAAACGTTCCTCTGCAAGACTGAGTTATGAGCATTAAGCATTCAAATCCTGTTAATACAATAGCTAATTCACAGGATGTATCTGTATTGCACTGAGAAACATGGACTCGAATGCACCCACTTCTGGAAATCTGCACCAGCAGAAAAAAGCAGATTTCTAGAAATGTGGATGTGTTGAACACCAGTACCAGCGCACTTCAATTTCAGGTTCCTCTCTGGAACTGTGCAAAGAAAGAGATTTTCATGGCTCCCATGGGACTACAGGAAGAAAAACTCCTGTGTTGATTCGGGTAAAAACTTGTTCCCAATTAAGTTATGTGCTTGTGTTTCCTCAGGGTTTGTGAGGCTGCAGAGCTCCTCTATTTCAGCTGTGTGAGTATCAACACATCCGCGCTGACACTGGTCTACGTTAAGAAGAGGCTGGACCTGGGTGGCAATGATCAGGTAAGCTCCTCATGCTGATACAAGCACTTCTGGGTCAGAGTAGATACATAGCCCAACTGTGCAGAGGCAGCCTTGATGCCTGCTGTGACCCTCCTTTGGGACCATGCTCCCTTTACAAAGCCCCTGGATGAGAGATAGCCCTTTCACAAGAACTGGTGGAGGAAGCATGGCCAGACCTGGAGGACCTCTGCTGTCTATATGGTGGCTGTGGAGGGGGATATTGAAGGCAGCTGGGAAAGAGCAAACCCCTCTAGATCCTCCCATCTGTATCTGAAACAGGGGAAAAGACCTTTGATTTAGTTGTCTTTTTTTTTTTTTTTTTGCCAGCAATTGTTCAGATCCTTTTTTCTCGATAGTCATGGCTGTAGATATCTACAGCTAGTGAACTAGAGCTAGTGTCCCCTTGTTAGTGCCCTGAGACTCCCTTTCCAGTCGATGGAGAGAGACTATCATGATTTGGTGAGTCAATTTACCAAACCTTTATAAGACACCTGTTTGAGGTGAAGTGATTGCCCTGGAGAAGCCTATTTCTATTTCTGGACTATAAAAAAAGTTTAGGGTTACTGTCATATGCCTATAGAAACCGTTATCTGCCTAATCCAACGAAACATGTGAATCTTAGTCCCTAGACTTCCTGGAGGACCACTGGCAGTCCTCAAATCATATCTGCAGTCTGCCGATCATGATGCACTATGCAGCCATCAGCTTAGTGGTAAATATATTTAGCATGCTCCCCACCTATGTCCCACAAAACCGAGCCTGAAAATAGCTGGTGTAGCTAACACATACTAGGTAGACCTTCTAAAACCGGTATTATTCCATAATATGGATAAGTGCATTCTACGTGTGCTACAGCTACTGGATTTTATTTTCAGTTATTGCTTCATGTGTTTGAAGTTTAAAACAAAAGTCTGTGTTAATGTTTAAAACTTAGTAAGTAATAATGATACTTCAACACACTATTTCAATCCAATCTTTTTGCATTTTAAAATGAGTATGCAGTAATGCACGTTCTAATGGTGATTTTGTGGAAGTGTAGCTTCCAGACCTTAGTGAGTACAGTTTCCACTTATACTAGCATACAGTGCAACTGTAGGAAGTAAAGGGAATTTTTTAGTTATTGGCTTGTAAATCCACTGATATGTCATGGAAATTATATGATTAATCTTTCTAATTATCAACAAACCAGTATTTTTATAAGCCATTATGTGGTGTTTATATTGTATTTTATATTTTTATATTAAGAAATAGAAGTAGCAGAAGGGAATGTGACTATTGACTTGCAGCCATTGCTTCCATGGGCTCCCATCCAGCAGCTATCAATAGTGCTTATGTGATTCTATCTACACGAAACTAGTTCCTCACAGAATTTGTAGAAACTTTATTTTTATAAAAATTGCTGATATTTTAAAACATCCTTTTTCCCTTTCTTTTCTTTCTTTCTTTTTTCTTTTTTTTCTTCTGTTTGATTACAAGCTTTTAAATTTTTCTGTGAAGCAAAAATAATGAAAGAGATGTTTGGGACACCTCAATACATAGTAATTTCCAGATAAAACACATTTCCTGGCCAGAAACTGATTTAAAAAATCTTCATTATTTTCTCAATGCTTATAGAGCATTTCTGCAACTAGCCTGCTGAAGGGGTAATATCCCAAGCAGCAGGGAATTGGGAAGAATTTACAGTAGCTTCCTGAGCTGCTGGAGCAAAAGGCTGAGTGTCCCTCCACTCAGCACATCTATCTGGGCTCATTTTTGAACACACTCTCTAGCCCAGTGGGTATTTTTCTCATCTAAAGCAGAAAACACTACACAATAGAGATGATGTGTAGAGCAAGTTGTTTAACACAATAGGAACAAATCTATGGGTGGGCAATAAGGGCTTCGTGTCCATGCTATGCCTGGTGCAGGGGTGTCACCTGAGGCTTGGACTCATCTAGTTCTGAAGTCTGAATGCCCGGTGGAGCTGGAGTGCACCTGACATCTTGGCTTCATCTAAGAGAGTGATCCTGTTGGTTTGGTCCATGACAGCTCTGTGGAATACCCCATTGATCAGTTTAGTCAGCTGTCCTGCTCGTGTCCCCTCCCAAGATCTTGCCCACCCCAGCCTGCTGGTGAGGGCAAATGCTGGAGGGCCAGTCTGGATGCTGTGGAGCACTGCTCAGCTGTATTCAAAACGTTGGTGTATTATCAACACCTTTCTAGCTACCAATACAAAGCACAGTACTATGACTGCTCTTGTGGGGAAAATTAATTCCATAACCCAGACCCACTACAAAGGTGAGGACAGATTGCTGACCCTTCCCCCACTTCTTTTACTGCATGTGAGCATATGTCCTCCTTGGAACGGTTTTGGCACCATGCTAATGAAAATCCCACTAGTGCATGCGTTAGTCTCCTTGCTGAATGCAAATTGAAGTGTGAAAATGTGCAGATAAATAGCATCTAACACAGTGCTATAGTACTTGTATTTCGCATTGCAACAGCTTTATGCTTGCTGGCAGTACAAAGTTGCTCAATAAGACCAATGAGGTAGCGTGTAAGAACAGGAAACATTTCTGTTGCCAGAGTGTCCCTACTCAGTAAGTGTCTGGCACAACACTTATTTAATTATACCATTAGTGCTTTCCAGTCTTCAGGACAGAGCTAAGCAATGAAGCACAAAATGCAAGAATCGTTAACCTTAATATCAATGACATGACAAAGTGGCTTTTGCACATTCTAGGTTATTATTTTTTAAGACAAGAAAATGCCACTATCATAAGGGTACATTGCAATTGGTCTTTCTTGACTAATGTAATTGATTGTTTTGTACTTTAAGCAGAGTTTAAATAATTAAGGGATTATTAAGATCACCTTATCATTGACAAATCAAGGTAATTCCCAAGCTGCAGATGAAGAGTAGGACACTGGATGAATGTTGCATCATTGTACACTTAATCTTCCTCCCAACATCACTGGTAGGGAGTTCCCTGTTGTTTCAGTAGCATAGAGCCTACAGCAAATACAGTTGCACATAAGTTTTCAGATCCTCCAGTGTATTAAAAAAGTTCTATCTTCACTTTACACATATGAGGAGGAACCCTGTAGATTACTTACAGCTGGTAACCTTTAACTAAACTGTGAAACTTCTTTGAGAAACATGCCATGCATCATGCTAGCCTTTAATTAGTTATAAGTTCTAGCTAACTTAGAACATCACTACAGCCTTTCAGCTCTGGCTCTCACGGGAATATCAGGACACTTCTGAAGACTGTAACCTCAAACTGATGTGGGCTATGTTTATCTTGAAAAGTTGCATGGGGCAGTACAGGTCTGTGAAGCAAAATATTTGGTGCTGAGGAGCTGCAACCCCCCCTATGTGTGGACATGAGGATCACCTCAGACTAGCTGTAGTTTGGTCTCCTGTGGTTGTAACACTGTATAGGTACTCCTGGATTGCAGCTTCAACTTCTAGTTTGCCCTGAGAGGAATCCAGTCAATGAGCCCCAAGACTGCTCTGTTACATTAACCAAAGTACACAGTAAGTGGGGACAACTAGGAGGTTTACTTCAAAAGTGTGCTCATGATCCAAGCTGAAATGTTAATGTGAACTCCCCCACAAAGTGCCATATGGTTGTAAAAAGTCATCATATGCGAATCTTGAGCAGCAGCTCAACTGCATCTTGTTCATGTAAAAGTCAAGCAGGAAAAAAACCAAACCATGACCATTCCTTTCCTCACTGGAAGTTAATTAAAATGATTTCTTAATTTTGTATGATGACATGATTTTTCAGGAAAAAATTGCAGAATTATTTCCTTTTAAATATATAACTTCTTGATAAATCACAATATACTGTTTCTAAAATTTTTACTTCTAAATGCTTGGCATGCAGTTGATCAACTTGTTAAGACCATTTGGAATATTTGTCAGCAACTTACTGTAAGGAGACAAAGGGAAAATGGAGGAATCATTAGTGCTGGAGTATTACCGAAGACCAGAACAGACATACTGAGGATTAAAACTAGTCATGAATTGCTGGTGTGTACTCTCAGAACCCGATCTTGGCCTGTTATCTTTACTGTCGGCATCTTCCCATGCTCCAGTGGTGGATATATCTCACCTCCCTTTGATCAGCTAAAACATAGACATTTACATCTAAGCCAGTTGTCTAGACTCTTTTTATAGTCCATGGAGAGAAAAAGACACTGCGCAGGCATGATTTACATGTTCTATTTAGACATCTATGGTAATATCAGATGACTCACTGCCTGGAAAGTATCTGTTTCTTTCCATTTCCATATTTTGCGTTTACACAGGGAGCCTAGAGGATGATTTTAAATACAGGAGTTTACATTTTATATATTTGAGAATCTATCCTGAAGACCTGCATATTTTGACCAAGAAAATTCATATTAATTTTTAATGTTTTCCAACTAAGAGCATAACAATATGTTTACGTGATTCTTAAAGAACAGTTTCAGGAGCAGCTAATAGGGCACATTCACCTGCTTGCTCTGAAGCTATGGGTCTGGGCACATGAGGTACATTTTAATCTCCTTAACATCATTCTTGTCAGTTTACTTAAGCACTCAGAGAATAGTCTCAGGCCAAATGAGAGGCTGGACATGTACCTGCTGCTGATATGGACACAGTATGAATGTCATGGTTTTAGGGTAATTCTCAGAGCCTTTTCAAAATGCTCTCACTGTTCAAAGCTGCTTGAGAGTGGGTCTTGCAATGTTTATACTTGCAAGCCCATTTAAGCAAAGCATATTTTACTTCAAGTGGGCCTTCATTCATGATTTTGATGATTCCTAGAACTGTTATTCTACTGCTTCTGCAACAAGCCATGAAAATAAATGTCTGGCTTTGCAGTACAATGCCTTGAGCTTTAGACAGTGGATTAATGGTTTGTTTTCTGCTGTCTAATAGGCAGTATTAAAAATAGAACTGAATTTACCTTATATCAAGCCTTGAATACACTTTTTATCTAGGGACTACATTGGTCATTTTGCACACTTAGGTTAGAAAGTCTTCTGACAAATTCTGGGGTCCATGAAAATTATGGAAATACCAGTCCTGAGGATTAGCTATTTCCATGCATTGCTAACCTGAGAAGACTTTGCCAACAGCCTGCAAAGTGTCTGGAACAGGGCAGTACATGATCAGCTCCATTTGTTGTTTGGCAAATGACATTGTATGCAAATAACTTATTTGGAAGGGTAAATAAATGTAAAGATTTTTTCCCCATGGAAAATAGCTGTGTCCATCTGCTGTGGTTTAAGAGGAAAGGTTATGCCTCATATGTTGAAAAGGTAATGTGGCTTTACCTTCTGATTTATAAACCTTTTTTGTACCTCACCTCAAAGATGTCAGCATTTCAAAGGCTGCTGAAGTAATCACTATATATAGCTTCTTATCAGTTTTTGTAAAGTGACTTAGAATGAAAGGGCACTCTTAAACATGGCTTCATTTTTCCTTTAGTGAAGGATAAAATGAAAGACTTTTAGAAGCTGCAAAGCTTAGTACCTATAAAGATAGTTTATGAAATATAGATATATAACCACACAGACATTATACTAGAGGACATGCTAATGGGAGACTGTCCCCATTATAAAGGTATGTCCTGTGCTTACCATGGTAGAAGCAACCGCTGAATGGATGGAAACATATGCTGTGCCCCACACCACTGCCTGGAACACTGTCCTGGGCCTTGAGAAACAAATCTTGTGGTGACATAGCACCCCAGAGAGAATTCAGTTAGTTAGACAATGGGACTAATTTCTGGAACAACCTTATAGACACTTGGGCTAAAGAGCATGGCACTGAGTGGGTATATCACATCCCCTACCATGCACCAGCCTCTGGGAAAATTGAACGGTACAATGGGCTGTTAAAAACTACACTGAGAAAAATGGGTGGTGGGACTGTCAAACATTGGGATACACATTTACCAAAGGCCACCTGGCTGGTCAACACCAGAGAATCTGCCAACAGGGCTGGCCCAGCCCAGTCAGAAGTTTTACATATTGTAGAGGGGATAAAGTTCCTGTGGTGCACACAAAGAATTTCCTGGAGCAAACAGTCTGGGTTATTATTGCTTTAGGTAAAGGCAAACCCACTCGTGGGATTGCTTTTGCTCAGGGGCCTGGATATACTTTGTGGGTAATGCGGAAAGATGGGAAAATCCAATCTGTACCTCAAGGGGATTTGATTTTAAGCAAAACCAGCCAATGTACTCAATTGTATGCTACTGCCTGCTATGTAGCACTGTTATAGCCCACCAACTAGATGTCTTCAGGTCACCAGCGACTGGCCCTGACTTCCCTCCAATCATTATCCCCAAAAAATGAACTTTGATGAAACCGAATGAGCTCAGCTGTGACCAGCCGAGTTCCACAGGCAACAAACCAACGCTGCACACCTTCTGTTCTGCTCTGAAATACAGTTACAGGAGATGGAGCCTGACATCATGGATTGGATAGACTCAGCAGCTTTATAAGGATTGGTCCATGCACTAACGAATGATCTCCCTCTGTGTGTGTGTGGATGTATATATATATATATATGTATATATATATGAGACAAGAGTGATGGTATATTGAAAAATGTCTGATCAGAGCATGATGTAAATGGTATGGAATAAGGGGTGGATACTGTCCTGGGTTCAGCAGTATAAGTAATTTTTCTCCTTTTTAGTAGCTAGTACAGTGCTGTGTTTTTGACTTTCAGCCTGGGACCAATGCTGACAGCACCGATGTTTTTAGTTGCTGCTCCGTAATGTTTGCTCTGACCAAGGACTTTCTGAGTCTCATGCTCTGCCAGGGAGGAGGGGAAGCTGGGAGGAAGCAGAGGCAGGATACCCGACCCAAACTAGCCAAAGGGGTATTCTGTACTACAGCACGTCATGCCCAGTATATAAACTTGGGGCAGTTACCCGGAAGGGCTAGACCACTGCTCAGGTTGGGCTGGGTATCAGTCAGCAGGTGGTGAGCAGTTGTATTCCCTTCCCTTGTTATTTCCTTTATCATTATTATTATTGGTGGCAGCAGCAGTGGTTTGTGTTATACCTTAGTTACTGGGCTGTTCTTATCTCAACCCATGGGAGTTACATGCTTTCGATTCTCCTCCCCTTCCCTCCGGGAGTGGGGGAAGGAAGAACAGGGAGAGTCAGCGAGTGGCTGCATGGTTCTGAGCTACCGGCTGGGCTTAAACCATGACAAGGTATAAAAAATGCGTAAGTCCCTTTGTGGGTGTTGTAATTTTTTAGTTAATTAGGATTGATTCTTTCTTTCCTTTACCAAATAGTATGTTGCTTCACAACTGTCTCTGCTGACTTCAGTGTTTCGACTTGTGTGGGAGAGGATTTTGCAGGCTCATCATCCACTTGTGTTTTAGAAACACTGTCTTTGATTCATAAATATACTATATCCTTCACTTAAATTTAGCATGAGTCCCCCATTTCCAACTTCCATATAGGTCTCCTTCAGATTTCGATCAGATTGAGAGGCACACTCTTATACTGTGAGTTCAGAAAATTTATCGAGTTTTATGACAGTGTTCAGGACAGATGTGTCACTGTCATCCTCTAGCTCTGTGCAGAAAAAGGAAAAGTAAAAGAATATGACACAGACTTTGACCAGTATATAAGTAAGGGCCAAGAGCCCTGTCCTGCTGCTGTGTGCCTGGCAGCCTTCTCTCAAGGCCAGCTCTGACACGCTGCAGGTTGTGGTCTTGAGTTAGGCTGCTGAGGAGACAGCTTTGTGAGAGAGCTGTAAGAAATTTCATTTGGGCCTCCCAGCATCACCCAAAAGCTATTTTAAGCTCTGACACTCCTTCTTTGCCCTACCTGAGCAGCCATGTCTGTGTCTTGTCATATACCCCTCTGATGAAGATCCTGATCCTCCAGCTTGATTTCCTGGCTTGACCTCAGACTTGCCTCACTGCTGCGACTTGTCTAGCAATCACTGGGATGTGATGACTCTGGCTGCTGCCATCAGACCTGCTCTTCTCTAGCAGTAGTTTGGCTGCTGTGGGACTGTGTCTCTTCTGGAGGACACTGCCCTGCCTGCTGTATTGGCCTACCCTGCAGCACAGCCAGCTCCTGCTGCCTCCTGAATAAGAGATTCAAAAGCCCATTTACAGAACAGTGTTCTTGTGCTGCTCCTTCCGGCAGAGGGATGGTTTCCAACTGCTAAAATCTTCTAACATATTGGAATTTGTTAAACACATTTGGAAATTAGGTACTAAAAATATTCTGATTCTGAAAATATCTTCCCTGGAAACCGTGCTACCTTTCCTACATGATGGCTATCTTTCCTTTTATAGTTTAAGCTTTGACATTTCCTCTTCACTGCTGAAAAGTTTATTTGAAATAAGTCACAGTTGGAGCCTTCTAAAGGTATGTTCTATTTTACAGATGGTTGCATACTTTCTTTGGCCTCCGGATAATGCTTTTTGTCATAGTTACTCTGTGAAATGCCTTTTCTCCCCCTTTTATTTTTTCACCATGCAATTCATTTTGTAAAGAGATTAAAATACATTTTTATAAAGAAATATTAGCCTTAGAGAAGTTCACACAAGTTCCGAAACATGACTCAGAACCCAGTATTCACTCTCACTTTAATGGAAATCAGAGACTTCATGGCTCCATATTCCTTGATGGCTATTAATCAGCAGACCTTTGCCAGAAAATGATTATTCAAATGGTTTTATTGTCTTAATAGGTTTAATTCCTGTGTTTAAGTAACTCCAAAAGTCATGTTTCTGTCACTTAAACAGCAATAAAACCACCCACCCAGAACTCAGAGTGTCTTACTTCCACTATTTGAAAGTTATAAAAAAATAAGCCCCTTTTGAATGTCACGACAAACGGTACTGGTGAGTGTGGTAATGGAATAGTGCTGTTGGAGCATGAGCTGTTCTGCCAAAATTACTGGATACATTGAGGTTCAATGTCTTCTGTGTGGGAGAAATAAAGGCACAGAGATGGACTGGTTCATTTGGTTTTGCTTGGCTTTAAAGCAATGTTTAGAGCATTTATTTTAGGCAGTAATTAAAACTCAAGCCTCTGAGGTTATGTCCACATGGTCCTGACATGGTACGGCCTTTAGCTGGACTATGCCAGTCTCCTAATGCATAAGATAGTTCCTGTGAGAATCAGGACTTCTTACTTGAAAAAGGGTCATTTAATTGCTTTATGACAGCTTGGCCTCCAGAACTGGATTTCTTCCCTCCTGAGTTAGCTGTACAGGTAGCAGTTGTCACCAGTACTGACATTAGTCTTCTGTACAACCTGACATTAGCTGCTGTTGGGCTTGAATCAGAATGAATCCTACTCAAAGAATGATGGATGTGTTTTGCTTTTCTGTTGTGTCATCTATCCTTACCAAATGACCATTTTCATGTAAAGCTTCTCATTCTTCTCTTTTCTCCCTCTTTCACTCTCCCCAACCCCCCCCCCCCCCCATTTATTTTCTCTGCATTTAACCAAAACACAAACACATCTATTCGGTTGCACATTTATTTATCATACTCCCACCTAAAAGTCATTGTGTTATTCACTGTAAACATGTGTAATAAGATGCAGTCCCAATGCCCCCAAAACAGTGCTGTAGAGAAGAAGTGACTAGGACAGACAGATAGGGCAAGGCAGCAGATCACATTCAGATCGGTGGTTGAGTTGGAAGCATATTGGAGATCTCCTTATTATAATCTTTTGACCTCAGTCTGCATCTCCAAGTGCAATATTTACACAAAAGTTCAAGCATCAGTTGTGCCCTCAGAACATCAGTTGGCTTTGCTTTGCTGAACTTGCTGTTAAGCTGCTGGAGCTGCAGAGGCTAAATGAAGTTGGGCATTGGTCTATCCAACATTACTTAGAACTCATGCATGGCTTACTTTCCTGATGGGGGTTAAGGAGGATCTCTGCTTAAAATGGAATTTTGCTCATGATTGAACATTAGAATTTTACCTATGTAACTATATTCCAGACTTCTATAAGGTCACTGAAATCACAGCTCCTCAGCCTTCTTTCATGAAAGACTCTGAGGAAAAAAAATAATACAAGCATGACTTAATATATTCTGTCTAAGACCTGGCAGTTTTCCCAGTGCCATTTTCCAATAGTAAAAGATCTTCCCCATAAGAGAAGTTTTAGGCTTGAGAGACTCAGCAGATATTGTCTGAGTCTCACAGCTTGCCTGGGGCAGACCTTTAACACATCAATCCAAGCAGTACCGTATAACAAAAAATACCATGGAAGCACTGGTTGGGTATATTGGGAGCATGCTTGGAATTCTTTCACCCTCCAGCAGCGATATTCTAAGTAGGTAAGAAAACTCTCGGCAAAGCAAAGAAAGATATTATTTGTTATTAAGGAAAGTACCCCAGAGTAGTCTGAAATGGGGAGATGGAAAAGTTAATGTCAGGAGCCTGACGAACCGGGTGTCTTGCGCAGACCGTGGAGCCTGAAGCCCTCTCTTGCTCCGGGAACCGGGGCCGGGCCGAGCCGAGCCGCCGGAGCCCGGCTCCGCGGGTGCAGTTGCGGGCAGCGCCCTCGAGGTGGAACCTTCTCACCGAGGCTGCGTGGCTGTCCCGGGAGGGAGGGCACCGGGCTCCGCGCTCTGCGGGGCCTGCCCGGGAGCTCCCACCCGGCGGCGAGGGGCCCCGGAGGCCCGGAGCAGAGCGCCCCGTAGCACCACTGTGCAAACAGGGCATAGTCCTGGGGTGGGCAGCGCCTCTGAGGGGAGGAGCAAACTTCCAGACTGTTCCAGCAAAGTACTCCCAACCATGTCCCTCAACTGTCGGGGTGGGCTCGGCTCCTGCTGCTGAAACCTACCTGGTGCCTGGGGAAAACCGGGAGCTCCTCCACCCGGCATCCCCACTGCGAGTGGAAACCGCGGATGGGACAAAAAGCACCGGGAAAGCTCCCCTGTGTTATCGATCCAATGAGGGGAGGACCGCACTCCGCCGCCCGCGGAAGGAGGGATGGAGATGGAGGCCACGCACCCTGGGGGAGGCCGCACTGAACAGTCCCGGTTCTCGCCTGTGCCCCGTCTTTGCCCCCTCCTTGCTCCCGCTCCCGCACCGCCACCGCCTCAGCCCTTACTGCTCAGGAATCCCGCAACCGTTCTGCTGGCACCACGCCACAGCCAGGCCAGGCGGGCGGGAGGGAGAGGGGCCGCAGCCCGCGGCCGGCTGGGGTTCACACGGTGCCGAACCGCGCCGGGATCACCGCGCAGGGCCGCGCCGTCACGGGGCCGCCTTCAGCACCACGAACAGCTACAAGTGCGGCACCTCCCCCTCGCCCGCCCGCGCCGCCGGTGAGCGCCAGCAGCGCCGAGCAGCTCCCGCCGGCGGCCGGGCACGCCGAGCTGCGCGGCTGCTGCCGGGGAGGGGCCGGGCCGCGCCGGGGGGCGTTTTCGTATAGGGCTGTGAACGGCGCGACCCGGCTGGTGCGTGTGTCCGCCGCTGCAGTTGAGCGGAGGGGTGGCAGAGGGTGTGTATCGCCACGGGGCTGGGCTGCCGGCCCCAAAAGTTGGGTGGGATTTTCTGTTTGTTTGGGGTTTTCTAGGTTTTTTTTAATTATTTTTTATTTTATTTATATTTTATTTTTTAGGGAGGGAGGAGGGGTAAGGAAGGCGGCAGCTGAGCAGGTTCGGCTCGGCTGATCGCAGGCGTTATGCAGCGCTACTGAAGCCGCTCTCCTGGATACCTGTCCCAGGCAGAGGTCCGAGCTCCTGCTGACGCTGACGCTACCAGGGAAAGCTATTTGAGACGAGGGCTGTCCAGAAATTACCTCATGCTACTCCCGATGGGCGCCGAGCATCAGTTCCAGTGACCTCTACAGTGATGTGGATATGCAACTCTCTCCGATTAAGGTATCTGTGTATGAGCGTGTGTCGCCGTTACTTCTTATTTTAAGGAGAGAGGAGCCCACAAATAATGCAAGTTTTGCCTCAGTTAACGTTTCTGAGCTAGGCAATCCCCTCCGCCTGCTTCGTGGCGCCGGGGCTTTTGTCTTTTTGCTTTAATTATTTATCATTTTAATCGTCGATATCCTCCCCCAATCAGCTCCAAATGAAGGAGATCCCGGGCACGATGCCGTCAGAAGGGAGACCATCGGTTCTCCCGAACGGTGAGATCTCTCGTTCCCTCCTTAACTCTGCCACCCAGGGGTGGGGGGGGCACTGGGGTTTCCCCGCGGTCCCCGCCGCCCTGATCACGTTTCGCTGGGAAAGGGAGGGAAGAGGGGGCTCCTGCCGCTCGGGGGGGATGGGGCCAGCCCTGACCTCGGCTGTCTGCTTCCCTCTCGGCTCCTCGGCTCCGGGGACAGGAGAGCTGCTTCTCGCCAACCCCGCTATCTGGGTGGGCTCCGCTCCCTCGGCTCTGCGGGGAGACCCCCGGGTGGGAACGGGAAGAAGGTTCCTGGCCAGGCTCACTCCCCCGGGAAAAGAAGCAAGGGGCCGCGGCGGGGGTTAGAGGTCCCGACGTGGAGCAACATCCCCCAGCGCCGGCATGTGTTTGTTGCGGGAATCCCAAGTGTTGGCAGGTGAATGTATAATACGGCTTAAAAAAACCCAACCCCCCCCAAACAAAACAAACCTCAACACAACTCAAGTGATAAAAATCTATCAGTGACGCAAAGTGCTTGCAAATCGGGCGCTGGCATTTTGGAGTTCGCAAGCTTCTGACCTCTGGGACCAGGGACTAGGTTTTCATTGAGGGGGAACAGAGGCGCATTAAAGCTGACCAGCTGATGCGAGGGGAGGACTGACTCACGGACGGCTGTAAATAAAAGGCGGCGATGCTTGGCTTCTCCCCGCCGGTGCCGCGGGTGCAGAGCTCCTGGCCAGGGATCCGGGCTCCGCGGGAGAGACCTCCGAGGCCTCGGCTCCATCCGGGAGAACCCTGGGGGCGGCAGCTGAAACCAGTCCCGCGGCCGCTGACTGGAAGGAGAGAGGCCCCGGTGAAAGCCGCGCGAAGGCAATGCCGGAATCCCTTAACAACAGGCGCCAGCTGGGGTACGGATGAGCCTGGGAAGAGAAAAGGGGGGAAAAAATCTCGGCTAAGTAAAGCGGAGAACAATAGGGGGCTCTCTTCAAAGGAGGAACACCGCGGTGATGGGCGATGGTAGTGGAGTTGCCTGGGGGCAACCGGCTCGCCCAGCCCCGGGGCGCTCCCCGGGTCCCGCCACCTGGTGGGGCCGGCCGGGCTGCGCCAGTCCTTCCGCGGCCCGAGAAAGGTGCCGGGATGCTTTAGAAGCCGCGAGGCAGCCGCGAAAGCACGGAGGAGCCGCACGGAAAGCCGGTGCGCGACCGGCAGTTTGATCCTGGCAGTGCCGCCGGAACCGGGATGGGGGAGAGGGCAGAGCGTGGAGAGCGGCACAGAGTGCTGGGCAGGTTACGCGGGATGCGGCGCGGAGTGCTGGCCGGGATGTGCGGGGTGCGGTGCGGATGCTGGGTTGGGTGCGCGCGGTGCGATGCGCGGGGTGTGGAGCGCGGAGTGCGGTGCGGGACTCACCGCGATCTGGGCGCCCGGGGGCCGGTGTCTGCTCGCGGGGCCGCGGCCGGTCGGACACGAGGACAGACAAGGGTGTGCTTTCCTGCAGGATGACCCGGGACGATTTGCTTGCGCGGGCGCACTTCTCGGAGCCGGGCTGCCCCCCCAGCGCCAGCTCTGAACCCAGCTGTGCCGGCTGGGGAGCTGGAGGCTGGTGGGAAGTGGGCAAAATAGAAACAAAACCAAGGGAAAGAGCTCTCCTGGGCTGCATGGGGAAATCTTGATCATCACTTGCCAGACCAGAGGTGAAACCAGCTCTAAACGTGTTAATATTGATGGGGTTTATTCAGCTGTGAGACCAGGCAAGGGCAGAGGAAAATATGCTGTTTCCTTCTTAAAAACTGTAAGCTCCTCTTAGTCTCACGCTGGCAAAAGGACCTGTGCTGGTTTTTGGCAGGGTAGCTTGTTTGGAAAATGGATATATGCAGGGTAGAAAGTGGAGGCAGGTGTTCCTGGATATTTAAAAAGAGTCTATCAGGCTGAGTGGAGACATTTGTCTCATGGTGCACTTGGAAGAAATAGTTTCTGTGAGCAAGATACTGAGGTTGATTTGCCTTGAAGTCCTGATTATTGACTAGAGGTTACCTCTGTGGCAGGGGCACAGCAAACCATTACAGAAGAGCTGAGGCAGATAAGACTACTTACATCAGTGAAGAATTCTCCTGCAAGTTAGGAGTTGTGAAGTCAAGGCCAAAATTCCAAATTCCTTTTTGTTGTCAGCAAAACCCATTAATCTTACCTATGTGTCAGCTTAGTGTATGCAGGTGGCAATTATTTACCTGCTTTGTGTGGAGTTCAGCTCTTTGGTCATTGCCGAATGCTGTGCAGAAGAAAGAGGCAACTTTTGTGGCCACTAAAGTGAATATTAGCAAGATCATTCTTATTTGATAGTTCCAAAGTAGCATATCTATAGTAAAGAGTAAAAATAATCACATCTTTTGCCTTTTTATTATTTTTTTTTTCCTTCTGAGAACTTCATAATGGAAGATGCTGTTATTTGGTTTTCATTCACTAAAGGCAGATCAGTTTTGTATTGACTGGACAATCTGACATTTTGTGAAATTAGAAATGGGTTTTTACCCTAAAACTCCTCCCTTTCTAGTTCACAGGATATTGGTTTTGTTTTATTTGAATGCAGTTCCAACCGTGCTTCCAATGCAATGACAAATGAATTTTTTGGCCTCAAAACAAAATTGCTAATACTTTTTCTTGAATGTTTTTTCCCCTGACTAAATACCTTTTTAACACTTCTAAATACATTTTCTTTGTCCCTTAGTAAAGGCTTTGTGTGTCTGGCCGGCAATGTCAGTTAAAAAGTGTTCCAAGGAGATGAGGGAATATGTTTCCCGCTCTGCTGCGGAGATTGCTCCTTGCTCCTGCGGCAGTCTGTAACTGTGAGATTTATTTGTTTAAGCAATATTTCCAGGTGAACATATTGTATCTCTCTGTATGATTTTGGGCACAACTTCAGTGCCAGCAGAAGGTAGCTCTTTCAGGAAACTTCTTACCAAAGTAAGAGACATTGTCTTTATTTATCTGTCACACTCTGCTTGGTTTTTAGACCTTTCCATGAACATAAAGAAGTCCCATAATGAGCCTACCTCTCGGTGTGAGGAATCTTTGTTGGAATAGTGACTGGTCCAGGCATATGCTCATGCACTGACTCTGGCAACAAGGTACCAAAGTACCCAACCATGGTACCAAAGCACCCCACCATCTGATAAAACTGAATGATTATATGAAGGAAGTAATTTCAGAACCAGACACTACATGCAGAAGTTTCCATGTCCCCTGTCTTGCAGTACCCCGCCTCCTTAGGTTTAAAAATAAATAGATATTCTAGCAGAGCAAGTGGAGGTTTGTGCTGAAATACTGACTTTCAAAATAACAGCATGTTCTGATAATGCCAGATACTTTGAATGAATTAAACCCAAGAGACGCATGTATTCGAAAGTGACTGGAAGAGAGGCTTCGTGGTGCACTTACTCTTGGACTGTGCTGAGGAAATATACAAATTTCTTCTCTGAAGTCATGTGTCTGGTGAACACCAGCTACTGCAGTTGGGAATCTGATAAATCGAGAATATATTTGTATTAATTCATACTTTTATGGTCAGTTGGAAAAGGACAGCATTTTACTTCAAATGATATCTTTGTGTATGAGGAAAGTTCATTCAGGCTCATAGCCCAGAGAACTATGCTTTTTCACTAAAATTCATTGATAAAAATGGAATCCATTTAGATCAGATGCTTTCTGCTTAGCTACACAGGCTTACAACATTCTGTAAAAGCTAATATTAATCAATATAAGAAAAGCAGTGTGGCAGGAATAAATTAGGCCATGTAATAGTAGCTTTTATTTCTTAGGTAACATAAAAAAAGACTAAAAGGTCTTAAATTTTTAAAAAGAGCACTTTAAAATTTTATTTCTGTTTTATAGACAAGCTGTGGCCACTCGCATCACAAAACATACTTTTTTCAGGAAAACATGCAAGCTGAGGCAGAGCAGATTATGCTTATGTAGACTATAATGTTGAAAATGCTGATTATCAATTAATTGGACTTTCATTCATCTCCAGATAAGGTATTGGACTGAGGATATCAGGCTTAATATAGCTTCTCTGTTGTTGTTGGAATTTGGGTTGCAATAGCTGAATTCATCATCATTTGTTTATACAAAGATGGACAGTCACTTTAATTTCTTGTCATTCTTTGGCTGTAAGGAATTGACCTGAGGCTGAGAAAGAGAAAAAGCAGCGTGTCTTTCCTTCATGAATGTTTTCACTTTTGCAGTGTTGCTTTCTTGTTCTCCATACAATGTTAAATAAGAATAGTCCTATCTTTTCTTCCCTCAGAGAATTGCTCCCTGTCTAGGTTGTACATACATGCATAGACTAACAAGTTGGTTATTCACTGTGGAACATGACAGGAAATTGCCTCTGTCTCTATTTTGGGTGTAGCCACAACTTTTACTCTTTACTATTTTAAACACTTAGTGTGTTTTTCTACTGAGGCAATCAAGACAATAGATGATTGTGTCTAGTTAATAGTTCCTGCAATCTTTTCTCTATAGTGTGGGCCATTTAAGAAACATCCCACAGGGCTGTATCAACTCATACAGTGACATTAGTCAAGTTCTTCCATTTGTGATTGAACCAGAGTTTGGCTCATGGGGCTGAAGCCCAGAAAGCTTTGTAAGCTATGTGCCCAGAAGGAGTCAAAGGAGAACAGCGGCACACATTTTGTTTAATTTAGATTTAAGCCTAAAACAAATTCAAGGAAAACAAAATGTTAAGAAACACTGTAAGTCTTGTGTGCTGCTGTTCCCAATTGATTTTACTCACACCCACTAAACATGCTTCCTTTTCAAGTTGTTGCCCTGTTACCAAATCACAGTGAGATACCTTTACATTACATAGCAAACTTTCCATTGTGAATATTTTTTTCAGGTCTTCAAATATTTAAAACTCTATTAAAAAAAACTATTTAAAAACTCTTCTTCAGCTTTTGTGAACTTAGTACTATCACTGTGGGGGAAAAACATGTAACAATAGGATGGTCAATTTAAAGTGTAATCAAACAACACCGAGTCCTCTTACCACAGAATATATAAAATTTTTGTAGAAAAGAAAAATATCTTTGAAAAACAGCATAGCTGTCTATAACTGTCTTCTAACATTGTCTGTAATTGTCTTTCGATTTGATATATGTTTGGTAGGAACCAGCTAGATCACTAGGGATGAAGTATATAAATATCTACAGATGGGCCTCTTGCAGGGATTTTCTGTATAGGCAGTGAGGTAAGCACTTGTTCAATGTGATTAATTTCATAATGAATAAAACTTTAAAAAAGAAAAGCATTAGGTAAGTTGTACCCTTTGGATGTCCACTGCTCTCTGTAGCCTATAGCAGATGCTGAGAGACTGGCTCAGATGCAGCTGCCCGCAGTGTACCTATCTAGTATCAGGTAAAATGAATTACCTCTCTCCTCAGAGGTCTAAAAATTTCTTCAGGCATATGTAGTTTTATTAAATATTGAAATAAATACCACTCACTTAAGAATTAGTTGGGCCAATTTGGAGATATTTATAACAGTCAGGTGTTTAGGTATGTAGGCTGAAATCCTGATCTCGTTAAAATCAGTGGGACTTCCCCATATGTCAGCAGGAGTGCAATATTGCTCCTATTTAATGTGGTCCAAATCCAAGCAGAGACTAGAGAGATTGTTAATGTTGGACCTCAGTTCAAGTAGAATGTTGGAAAGGGAATACTGGATATTCAGCTGGTTTCCTAACAGAATACATTGTGCTCTTTTTGCTTAAGAAATCTGTTACCTTTTCATAGAAGTAATTCAGTGTTAGGAATTATCTGGAAGTCATTTTAGATATATAGTAAACCCAGAAAAAAATTAATTCCACTGGAGAAATAATCAGTTTAGTATCTAAATGAATTGATTGAATATGCTTGTACTGCAGTGGCTGAAGAGCCTACTTAAATTCAGGAACTCTGATTACTCCATTGTAATAAATGGAACCTCACTGTGAGTGAGAGTTTAAGTAGTTACTGCACTTCTGTAGGCAGGAACAGAATGATACAGCAAACCAGAAAAAAATGTGCTACAGATCAAATCTTTTTCTGGATGTCATGCAATGCAAAGGTAAATATAAGAATTACTGTTTGGAATCTGAACACCAGGATAAGTTTTGTTCCCAAACAGAGCTTTTGCACTGTTTGTGTCATCAATTTCCCAGCTTGTAGTACAGTTCAGCCAGGTGTTCAAATTCACAGGAGGCCAAGAATTACACTCTTAAAGAATATAGAAAGTAAAACCTAGGCGATATAGCTCATATTCAAAAGTAAATACAGTGTGACATGTATAAAACTGCTGAACTAAATGGTATTTCTCTTTTCTTTTTTTTTTCTTTCCCCAGAAGTACCTCAGCTGTAGGGCAAAATACAAAGACATAAGCTACTAACGTCCTCTTAACACCAGGACCAGACATACGACCCTACACTCTGCCATCAACTAAAAGCAATCGAAAGCCAACTCTCAGAAAAGCTGACCGACTTATGGCATCTGTGGACATCTTTTGTAAAACACATTTTATGTACTTCTGCTGAGATCCTTTTTCTACCTACCACATGGTTCTATATTACTTACTGGGCACTGATGGTAGCCTCTAGAAAGTGCAGCTTCAAATGGTCAACCTCATCCTTTAGCAAGAAAAAGATCTGGATACTGGAGAGCAACAACGTTTTCAGAGAAAATGATATACGAAGGAAAACGATTAGTTTCCTGCCATTGTTTTTTCCTGTTAACAGCCAAATTCTACTGGATACTCACCCTGGTGCAAAGAACTCATGGCCAGGAATATGCCCACTCCATCCGACTGGATGGGGACATCATCTTGGGAGGACTGTTCCCTGTCCATGCAAAAGGGGATAGAGGGGTGCCTTGTGGGGAGCTCAAGAAAGAGAAAGGGATCCACAGACTAGAGGCAATGCTGTATGCAGTTGATCAGATTAACAAAGACCCTGATCTTCTTGCCAATATCACCTTAGGTGTCCGGATCCTTGATACATGTTCCAGAGACACTTATGCGTTGGAGCAGTCCTTAACATTTGTGCAAGCATTGATAGAAAAAGATGGTTCAGATGTGAAGTGTGCTAATGGTGACCCACCTATTTTCACTAAGCCGGACAAGATATCAGGTGTGATAGGTGCTGCAGCAAGTTCAGTGTCCATTATGGTCGCAAATATTTTAAGACTTTTTAAGGTAAGTAACACTTTCTACCTGTCTTTTAGATTTCAAGCATAATGAAGTAAGTGAAGTGATTGTGTTATCTTCAAAAAAGAGAGGACTTCTTCATATTCAGAAGTCTAAAATGACTGGTTTGCCATTTCAAAGCAAAGGGGGAAAAAGAAAAGAGCAATGATTGCAGACGTATTTTAGGGTGCCAAATGCCTCTTTTGAAGTTGTAAACAACCAGAGCATGATTTAACTCTTTAGGAATTTATATCCTTATTTATTTACTACTCACATTTGCTCTGTATTAAGTGTTTATACTCATTATGAATAGGTTGAGATTAATTTCCCAAATTTCCAGGAGAATGAAATAGAAGACTTGAACAGAAATCCATTTGTAGGAGGATCAGATAATTTCCCTACATAACAAGATATGCCAGTAATAACGTAGTGCTATTGATGTGCATGTCTAGCCAAATGAAGTGTACTGAATTATCTTTGATTTCTTTGAAATCTTAACCTTCTCCATATTTTTTACAAGGCAATATTTTTTACAGACTTTGTTATCACTTTTCAAGATCACTTTTGGTCAGTAGTTCTACTGGTGTTTCCTTCCATGTATTTTGTTAAGCTCTGATGTTATAAATAATGGAAAAGCAAACCTGCCACTTTTAAACTTGCTAAGTCAAATGTGAAGATGAACACATTCTAATCAATTGACTTAGCTGGAACAGATCAGGCAGCAGACACTTAATTTTTAATCCTGTGCGATGGCAAACAGATGATGGTAGATTGAGCACTTTTTTCTACACACAGAATGACTGTAACTTTTGTCTGAATCTATTACTGCTCTACTGTCTGCTATTATTCAGACTTGTTCCTTCTGTTCTTACCTTATGTTCTATAACTTCACAACCACTAAAGACCACTTAAAGATCCTTTCGTTAGGGTCTATTCTTGCTAGAGAATATTCTGATAATGTTAAATACTGCTGGTATGTGTTTTGAGAAGCATTGCACTTGTTTTCTAATTGTTGTAACTGAGAAATCGCGTAGAATTAAGGAAATATTTCCTCTTTTTTTGAAGGTTTCTCAAATTGGCAGAGTGTTTCAGTCCTTTAAATGGAGATTGTTTTCCTTCCCTCTGGTTCTCCCATGAAAGGCATAATGATGGATTTAGAGTTCAACAGAGGAGCAAAGTGTCTTCTGGGTTGTGGTCTGGTGTTCGTTACAATCTCAAAACTGATCTGTAGCTGCAATTACTTGCACAGGTTTCTGAGTAGTGGACTTGTTCCAGCCATATGTTTAGCTTGTGAAAATCAAGTACACAAAACTGAGCTTAGACTTAAAATATTCTATATGGTGGGCACCTCTGGATCTGTGCCTGGTCGGGAGGCCTGTCTTTCCTGGGAACACTTATGCAGGTTGCTGGAGGTGTCTATTTTTAATTTCACGAACTTTTTTGAAGTTGTGTTATCCAATTATATAGTGTATAGTTCTGAACTAATTATAGATGGAATGGTCAGTTTAATACACGTTATAATGCAGGGACATGTAGACTATGACTTACACCCAGTTTTGAGTTGAATACAGTGCCATTGACTGATTTAAGAAACTAAGACTTTTAAGACTTGCATTAACTGTGAATTAATAGCAACAAGAAGGGAAGAGGTCTATGAATTGTCTAAGATAGCTGCAATTTATCTTCTGAAACCATGACAGCTACCTCCTGATTTGCATTATGCCGTAAGATTGCAAATAACATTCTACTGCAGTCTTAATCAATAGAGGGTCACATGATATCCCCTCTGGGGAAGGATCTTATTTATCCATTTAATTGATGTAACACAGCTGCTGGCAAAAGGAGGAGACATCTCTTTTAGTTTTAATTATAGATCCTTCACAAAT
This sequence comes from Melopsittacus undulatus, assembly GCF_012275295.1. NCBI lineage: Eukaryota > Metazoa > Chordata > Aves > Psittaciformes > Psittaculidae > Melopsittacus > Melopsittacus undulatus. Next base: position 21,014,069 of record NC_047531.1, on the reverse strand, counting down.
ATTCTTAATAATGTAAAAAATGACAAATTATACCCTTTAATGTCTGATGTTGAACCTGCATCTGAAGTCTGTTTTTACACCTTCCTCTCAGAAGTAGATCTGTTATCTCAAGTCTTGGAAGGAAGATGCAGGGAATGTGAGAGTGAAGACCTTAGGCCCTCTGTAGGAGATGAACAGTTCTGAGATCATCTTAGGAACCTGAATCTGCACAAGTCCATGGGACCTGATGAAATCTGTCTGTGGGTCCTGATGGAGCTGGCAAATGAAGTTGCAAAGCCACTGGCCATCATATTTGAAAAATCATGGCAGTCAGGTGAAGTTCCTGAAGATTGGAAAAAGGGAAATATAACCCCCATTTTCAAGAAGGGGAAAATGGATGACCCGGGGAATTACAGATCAGTCAGTCTCACCTCTGTGCCTGGCAAAATCTGGGAGCAGGTTCCCCTGGAAGGCATGCTAGGGCACAGGAAAAACAACAAGGTGCTTGGTGACAGCCAGCATGGTTTCACTAAGGGGAAATCCTGCCTGACCAATTTGGTGGCCTTCTATGATGGGGCTACAGAAATGATGGACAGGGGTAGAGCAGTTGATGTCATCTACCTGGACTTGTGCAAAGCATTCAACACTGTCCCACATGACATCCTTGTCTCTAAATTGCAGAGACATCAATTTGATAGGTGGACCACATGGTGGATAAAGAACTTGCTGGATGGCAGAATGCAAAGAGTTGTGGTCAATGGCTCAATGTCCGGCTGGAGACCAGTAGCGACTGGGGTCCCTCAGGGATCAGTGTTGGGACCGGTCTTGTGCAACATCTTTGTGGGTGACATGGACAGTGGGATTGAGTGTGCCCTCAGCAAGTTTGCAGATGACACCAAGCTGTGTGGTTCTGTTGATACGCTGGAGGGAAGGAATGCCATTCAGAGGGATCTTGATACACTTGTGAGGTGGACTGATGCCAACCTCATGAAGTTTAACCATGGCAAGTGCAAGGTCCTACACCTGGGTCAGAGCAATCCCAGGCACAGCTACAGGTTGGGCAGAGAAGAGATTCAGAGCAGCCCTGTGGAGAAGGACTTGGGGGTGTTAGTCAATGAGAAAATGAACATGAGCCAGCAGTGTGCACTCACAGCCCAGAAAGCCAACCGTATCCTGGGCTGTGTCAAAAGAAGCATGACCAGCAGGACAAAGGAGGTGATCCTGCCCCTCTACTCTGCTCTTGTGAGACCTCACCTGGAGTATTGTGTGCAATTCGGTGTCCTCAACATAAAAGGACATAGAACTGTCAGAACAAGTCCAGAGGAGGGCCACGAGGATGATCAGGGGACTGCAGCACCTCCCGTATGAAGACAGGCTGAGAAAGTTGGGGCTGTTCAGCCTGGAGAAGAGAAGGCTGCGTGGAGACCTCATAGCAGCCTTCCAGTATCTGAAGGGGGCCTATAATGATGTTGAAGAGGGACTCTGTACTGATAGGACAGGGGGTAATGAGGTAATAAACTGAAACAGGGAAAGTTTAGATTGGATATAAGGAAGAAATTCTTTACTGTGAGGGTGGTGAGGTACTGGAGTGGGTTGCCCAGGGAGGTTGTGAATGCTCCATCCCTGGCAGTGTTCTGTGCCAGGTAAGACAGAGCCTTGGGTGAAATGGTCTAGTGTGTTGCATTCCTGCCCATGGCAGGGGGTTTGGAACTAGATGATCTTAAGGTCCTTTCCAACCCAAACCATTATATGATCTCTGCATGAGTAAAGGATTCTTGATAAGGCGCTCAGCAGCAGTATAGAAACTATTCATGGTGGTTATAGTCAAGAGGACTAGGAAATTAAGGGTTGTTTGCCAGAAATACAGAAGTATAATCCAGTTTGTCTTGTACTCAGAACGAGGGCATGGGCTGAATCTCAGCTGATGCATCCCCACAGCTCTGTAGCTGAGGACCAAGACCTTGCTCACAAAGGCTCACTAAGGCTTTAGGTAGGAAGCTGTGTTTACTGCATCTTGGTATGTACTCAGCTGGTGTAAATGCCTGTGCTTTCATTGAAGTTGGTGATCACAGTCATGCAAATGCCTGTTTCCATTAGACCCAGGATGAGTGCGATTCATCCATATTTCTGTCTAACAGTACTATTCAGGAAGTTGAACATGTAATTTGAAGTTCAGTGTCACTTTAATATCTGCTCTGAAGATCCTAAATGTCAGGACTACATCGTTTTTGAGAACATTGTTATCCAATGAAGTTTTAATTTGTGATGAAACTGTAAGAAGCATGTTATATGTTCCATATGAGTACACAGAAAAAGATAGCCTGAGAAATACTGTGCTCAGCTGCTCAGATTTTTATGCTGCTGCTTTTCATTTTTCTTGACTTTCTTTTTTTTTCTTGTATTGATTTTACAACATTAAATATACAGGTCAGTAGTCCTATCTGATGATCTGATGGATAACATAAACTGATTGGTAGTCATGATACCTTTTTATTCAAGTGTTTTCATGAGAAGAGGGAAGGGAGGACAGTATAAAAAATGACAAAAAAAAGAAGGTTCAAAACATTAAGGTTCAGATGGATTTAGACTTTTCAGAGGCACTTTATAAGCAGAAAACCCTTGTTCAAGGTATTGACTGTTTAAAAATGGACCTGTGACTCCTGGACTATTGCAAGGAGGCAGCTTTTTGTCTTACATTACTCTGGTGATAGATGCAAAAAGACTGCGTGAAATAGTTGCTTGTTAAGCTTTCAGAACTTCCTGCAAATACAGTGGACAAAGAAAAGGACCTTCCAAGGCGAGCACAGAACTGTGTTCGGCAGTAACAGAGTAGCTGCCCACTTAAACAGTTCTTCATGGATCTCTGGACAGATTGTCCCCACTTGAAGCTGATGGCTCATTCTAAGTTATTTTTATCAGAGAACATCAGGAGTAGGCTGCTTCACAAGGGCAGTTGAGACAGGATCTGAGAGGACAGCAACGCTAGAAGGGCAGTGGTCTTGCAGCCTCACCTGCATGAGAACAACAAAACATGTAACCATAGTTCAGTGACTTGTAGGTAAGTCCATAGTACCAAGCCATGTCCAAGATCAGCCAGGAAGACAGATCAGTATCAGCAACATACAAGGCCAGTAGCATATCTCAAGCATGAGCTAAAGGCAAGGGCCTGAGCAGCTGCCAAGTGGAGGAAGTAAACAGATGTCCTATGAGGCTACTCATTGCGCTTCCTCTCAACTTAGACATTTTCCTGGGCTGATCCAGGGTTGTGTACCTGTACAGCATTAGAAGTGACCTTGAACACATGAAGCCAAATCCAGGGCTAGGGAAAGGAGGTCCACTGGTGCATTTCAGGGCCCTGACAGCTTTTTAGTGTTTCCCATTGCAGTGACTGTAGAAACAGGACAGACAGGTATGGGCCAGCCTCTTTTCTCTCTTTTGGTGCACTAGGACCTGCTCCTCTGAGTAATGGAAAGTGAGAGTGTTTGGTATTTGGGTTGGAATTTTTCTTTTCAGTCTGGAAATCCTTCTGCCAAGTTGGTTTGTTTGGCTGGTAGATCTATTGCAGAGCTGCCTGTCTCAGCTGGCCAGCTCTCACTAGCACGAGACAAACTTTCTATGGACTAGATCAGTCAAAATCTCACTCTTACACCCTTGCTTGGCTTTGTCTCACTGAAAGTTTGGTTTCCTGTAGGACATTCAAGGCATGGCCAGGGGGTATCTGTTAGCTGCCTTTTGTGACACCCATAAGCATCTGGGCTGTTCCTGGTCCCTCCAGACTTGGCCTGGAGGAAAAAAGGACTAACTGGGCTCATTCCATGTATCATGTTCCTTGTATCCAAAGATTCTACTTGTTCAATGTCTGAATAGCTCATGACAGTGGTTAAAATCTGCTGGAAAAAATGAGAGACATTTGTTTATGCTAGTGTCCTCCCATCTGAAAACCTCACACTATTTCTGAATTCCTTGGTACACTCCATCTGTCACCTACACATATCTTCTAGCTGGGGTCACACTAGGAACAGCCTAGGGATGATGGTTTCATGTGAATTGAGATAAGTGGACAGTATGCTTGGTAAGTTGTGATCTTAAGCTTATATGTATATATTTATATGCGTGAGTATAAAGCCAAAGTATTAATCATCAATTTTGTTCCTTTCCTTATCTTGATTGATTTGCCATGCCTTGCTTTTTGCCTTCTGTTTTCTCCTCTTTTTTTCCAAGACTAAATGTCTTACTACTTATTTTTGGTTTTCTTGCTGTACCTCTGTAATCCACTTTAATAGTTGCCATCTGGGGGGACTAATATTCACTTCATGCACAGTTGCTTTATACATTTCATACAGCTTTACCTCCTCAGAAGTACAAGTACAAATGACATTATGGAGTTACTCTTTCAACTTTACTTACAACCATCCAAATTGCAAGGCATATTTTATTTCGGTAAATCTGGAACTGAATACATTAATTCCATCAACATTGTGTTTATTTTCTTTGATTGTTTCCTTACCTCGTTTTGGGTTTTAACACATATCTTTGGTAGCTCTGTGCAGCTAGCAAGGCTTTACCTGGATGATGCTATTTTCAGGCTTGATTGCGTGTCTTTTTACATTAGGCTGCCATCCAGTTCCTTTGCTGCCTTGTGTTCCAGGCCTGCACAAAAGAGCAGATGGGTCTCCCAGAAACGAGGGAATTGCCATCGCACAGAGGATAACCTCAATGAACTTCCTAAATACGGAGCTCTGTATTTAATTGTGGCAATCAAATACATCTCATGATTGAAGAGAATATGATGTAGATGAAATGTAATAACATTTTCTCACATAACCGCAGAAAGTACATACATACCTCTGTGAAGCAACCTGAACCATACACAGATCTTCATCCTGTCTCTATCTATAGACATTTTTGCACCTCATGAGTATTACTGAATTCAGAGGCCCCAGGTGGATGCAGGAGTCAGTCTGTTCCATGTCTGACTGTAGGGCCTTTCCATAATGGAAGAGCTTTATCATATACCTTATAAGAAGTGAAGAACAGGCTCAAGAATTTTACCCAAGATATTAATAAAAATGTGCCACACTAATTAAAATATATCAATTTTCTGTTCACTGTTTCACACTACATTTATTGATAACGTTTTCTGCTGCACAGCTTTTGAAATTTGAAATAAGATGAAATAGGATGATTTTTTTTTTTGTATGGTTAAAACATATGTGGAAAGTCTTGTGTGAAGTGTGAAGAAAAATTGTTGTTAGTAGGGAGAAGACAACTGAAACATTTTGAAATCAGCTCTTAAGATGAGCAGATTTGTTTTACTTTTGTTCTAGATAATATTTGTACTTTCTGAATCATTTTTAATTGTAAAGGGAACCCATTGCCAACACATCCCCTTTAATTTTATGGTGTTTTTTGTAGCTTATTGCAAGCACATATCTGTTTAATGCCTGAGCATCTTGTCCTGGTATTGGCTGGAAAACGTCATTATAACATTTTCCCCCCATAATTCAGCTTTTACATAGAAACAACATTCATATCTCTTTATGTTTCCATGGTAGTGGATAGTTGATTATCCAAAACCCTCTTTTAATTCAACCATAATTCTATTGCTAGTACCAGGTTAAGTATGCTATGGTTGAGAGACAAATGCCAGGTCAGCACCAAGGTAGGTGCAACAGATATTTGCAAGTATCAATAATGAAACAGTAGGGAGATTTTATAGTTGCAGCTAGAGAAAATAATAGGTTTTCAGATTCTGTGAAATTGCTAGCACTGATTAGGATCAAATTTTATTTGTGCTAAGATGCTTGAGATAAGGGAGCACAAAAGCAACTCGATGCATTCATTTAGTATTTTACAATATATTAGTTCCTTTAAATATTCCTCTAAAGATTTAATATTTTTAGTCTTCTCACATTCTTGGATGGAACTGTAACTAGTAGTTAGAACAAAGGGGCAATCTAGTTTTCTGAATTGTCTTCCATATTTGTCATTGGCTTGCTATGGGGCTGCAGAAGCATCACTTGACCTTTTTGTGCTTCTCTTTTGTCATTTTGATTTGCTTATGTTTAACCATTTCTAAGGAACAACAGAAAGCTTTATTATTGTTTGTTAAATGGTTTTAGATGTCTTCCCTGTTTCTGTAGGGAAGCTGAAGCTGCCTAAAATGTTGATGTTGTTATGTCATTCCATAACCTGTATGTGAGTACCTTACAAAGACAGTGTAGCTATTAAAGATCAATGGTCTGATTTTTCCTTTCTAATTGCCTGAGGGCAGGTGGGACTATATATATCCATATATATATCTTTATATATATCCATCTTTCCTCCACGTGAAGGATGCTGCATATGCAGAGAGAATTATTTCACCCTTTCATGGCTAAGTTTTGCCGAGTTTCTACCTCGGTAGGAACTTTTGGTATTAGGGTTTTTTTGTATGTGACAGAAGGCCCTGAATTATCTCTTAAATAGTACTTATAATACAGATATTAGTAATAATTTCACAAAAGAGAAGACCAAAAGGTTGAGTCTAGCACTTCAACCAGAAATCACTTATGCACAGAAACACAAACTCTGCAGTGGGGTTTTTTAAAAGAAGTTGTGTTAATAGGAGGCACTTTTTATGTCTCTTCTAGTAAACAAAATGTACCTGGCACAGTTCCCTGACACTAAGGCCAGGTGTCACAGACATCCACATCTGTGTCACAAACTCCTTTATTCCCCCAGCACATGGGGCTGCATGCAGATTACTGGGAGGGAATGATTCTTGCTGACTTCTGACGCCTGTCTGGAAATCATGAGACTCGGCTGGCGCAGGTTGCATCTGAGTTACGAACCATCCTGACAGTCTAGCAGTGGAAGCAGCTGAGTTGTTGCTGAGGGATGTGCTCTAAAATGATGTGATTTACTAGTGGAAACGTCACTGCTGATTTTTCAGGACAGAGCTCCTCTGCTCCTACATCACACTGAAGGGAAGCCAAGACACTGCAAGGATCATTGATACATTTTCAGTGTTTTAGTACAGCAATGTTAGTTTTATTAGTCATAATGAGAACTAAATTGAGGCTTTTTTTCCTTTCCCTGGTGGGTAATTGTTTCAGTAGAGCGACAGCTGTGCAATATGAATAGTCCTGCATTCTGACTGTCATCAGAAACCAGGCACTATTGTGTGTAACAACCAACTGGTAGATTTTGTGGGTTTGTGTATTTCCATCCTCATTATTTTCCCTAAAGCACATTGTGCTTTTAGGATTCAACTGGTTTAGGGTGCTTAAATGTATATCCTTGTGTTTGCTAGCATTTATCAGAGAGAAATAGTCATCCAAACAAAAGTCTTACTGAAGGACACTAATTCCACATGAATGAATTAAATAGCCAAGAGCAAAATGCTCCTCTGGGCTGGGACCTACATATGCTCCCAGCAAGATATTATGTCCCCTATCCTTCTGACAGGACAATTAAGCATTTAAGTGAGGCCTTAAATTAGGAGGTTGTTTGCCCTTGGCTGCCTGTGTCCTAAATAGGGAGAGTAAAATGCTTTCAGAGAGGGACTAGATCAGGTCTATGTGTGTGAATGCATCTTTCATGTTTGCAGAAAGATGATGGATTGATGTCTGCTTGCACTTTCATCAGAGAGAACCTCTTCTCACTGGAATGCTTCAGAAGACTTGCTTGGAAGTAATACACATTTATAAGATTTTAAACACGTGCAAGGGTGGTGACAGTTTCTTAATTGCTTCCTCACTTTCCTGTGAGAGGAATCTCATTCATATAATTTTCTCTTCCATTTCCCACCTGCTCCATTTCTCTCTCTTACTATTTTAGGAAAATTTACTTTTTGACCACTGTTCCCAATATTTTTCATGCAAGTTTTTCATTCCACAATCTCAAACCAGATTTTTTTCAGACATGCTTAATAAGCAAGGCTCTGACTGTGTCTCTGTTTATGTAGGTTGAGAGGATTAGTGGATCAGCAGGAGGAAGAGCTGGAGTTTGGGCAACTTATGAGTAGGATCTATGAACAGGGATAACAGGAAATAAGGGAGATATCTATTAAGAGATTAAGCCTTAAAGGAACAAGAGTGTCTCCTTTTTACTTCACTGTAGTATTTCTTGTATGGCACTTCAGGTAGATGCCTGGCTCTAAACTCTTCTTCAAATAAATTGTTTCTGATAGCAATGCTGAGACATGCCACGGTATTGTGAAATCGCTCCTCCTATTGTATGTCTTTTGTAGCTTTAGACTGCAGAGCAGGAGCAAGAAGTGATTTCTCTGAGCTGTAATAATTCATATTTTGAGTTTTGGCATATGTTCTTTCACAGAAGGTGCCTCCAACATTTGGTTGTGCAGCAGTAGTATTTGTAGAGACAGAATCAGGATCTTTTATTCCCTCCTCACTGGTACATTTATGCTCATGGTTCTTCTGTCAACTTAAAAGTAGCAAATGATTGACAGCCCATTTTGGGTATCATTCTGAAAGAAGTGCATTATAAATTTTGTTATTTTTTTTACTTTGGTAATGGCTCTGTCACATTTTAAGTGGCATTACAGTCTTCTGCCCATTGCATTATGGTGGCACTGATCCCTCACAGTGATTGTTACTTTTACTCTGATAACTTTTCTTGGTTTTTGTTTGTAAAGTCCTTTGAAATACTAAAGTCTTAGTGAAAAGTTATCACCACAGCTGTAGTTAGGGTTTTATTAGAGAAACATTTCAAAGATGCCTCCAATAGTTCTCCAGACTTGACACTTCCAAAACAAAGCTTGAGAAAATCTCTGAAGAAAGGGCTAGCTTTCTTGCCATTCTTATTTCTTCTTTTGGTGCTTCGGTTTTATCAATAGTGCTGAAACACAGGAAGTGCCCTTCTAGAAGAGCTGACTTCCTTGAGGGCTGTCATCTGGACAACGGGCTCACCAGTCTAGAAGGTGTGCCATATGAATGCTGGTGAAGTTATAGGAGGTCTTATGACTTGCTTATTTGGATGATATATGAAAGGATTATTAGGTGAAATGGAACATGGGTTGAAATTTTGGAATGCACTGCTATAGAAGACAATACATACTGGCTAATAACAGAAAGGAAGGAATATGCAAAGTATGCATGCATGCTTTTTGTATATGTATGTTTGCTATGTTATTATATTATCATAAAGTCATTTGCTGTGCAGTACATAGTCCAAACAACCTTTCAAGAGAGTGCTGTGAGAAAAGAGAATGCATCTTGGTAATCCAAGACAAGGAACATAAAAAATCCAGGGGATTCAAACTGTGCTCATTGCTGTAGTGTCTGGGACTGTCCTGCAGAAAGAGATGAACAGGCTGTCAGGTCTGGTATCTTGCACTGAATGGAAAGCGCGAAGGCCAGGGAATCCCAGGACTGCAGAATCCTTGCTGCAGGAGTATGGCTTGTTTTAGCATTCAGCTATCTGACTCCTGCTGCATTCAGGAACAGCAGAAAAGTAACATAAATTACTATGAATGTAGTTCTTCTGTAGCCAGCTGGATAGGACCTTCTTGTTGAATTGTTTATCCAAAAGGGAAACAGAGACTGATTTTTGTGTCACTTCTAGGTGTGTTTATATGAGAATGAATACCAGGCAAGCAGTGAATTATGCCACTGTAAAACTGGATTTATCCAGAGCCAAATAATGTCTTACATTCATGCAGTATTACATCCTGTTGGTATTACTGTCAGTAGGTTTTCTATTTCAGTACAGGAATGCAACAGGTGCGTAACAGAAGAGGATGTGGGTTCTCAGTTATTGCTTTGTGGCATTTTCAGATATGATCATTGTGATGCTCTTTTGTTCTCAGTCTGCAAAGAGATATGGATCTATTCAATTAGAAGAAAGATGGTTTGTTTCTATGTATTAGTACTTATCCTGAGGGTGCTGGCAATCTGCAAAGTGGCTTTTATAATATGGACTAACTGCAAACATAACACTCCAAATTCTAATAAGAAAGGAGATAGAGCATGGGTTATATATCTAGGATATTTTTTCAGGAGGGAAAAATACAGGTTAGAAAAAAATGTTGCCAAGAAGTACCTTGTTATATATTGTCTAAAGGTTAATCCAGTTGTGTAGGACAGGAGAAATTTCCTACTTCCTATTTTTCTGAAAATTAAACTGGATGGAAGTATAAAAAATAATTCTGTATCAGGAAAATTATCTATGTAAAATAGTCAGTTTTCCACTCCAAACTTTAATGGCTCTGTTTTCAATCCTTTGAATAATAAAGCACAGGATTTAAAAGTTACCAGCTGCTGTATTTACTTTCCAAAGTGAGAAGAAAACCTCTATTGTCCTGAGGATTAAAGGGCTGATTCTCTTTGTGCTCTGTTCAGGCAGAACTGAAGTGTTTGTAATGAAAGTAAAAGCTATTAGAAGGCATGAAACATGAGAGAAAAATTCTGTGTTGATATCGTCTTTGTTGGACAGAATTTGAGGATGCCTGTTGGAATTTTAAGTGTAAATATTTATCTTATTAAGCAGCATTTCTTTTGGTGCATGTTAGAAACAATTCAAAGTTGAAAAACCTAAATACAGTCAGAGCTGTTGTTTCAGGCACTAGGAACTCTTTAGCCAAACATCTGAACAGCAAAAACTCATCATCTGTGAGCTAGTTCACATCTCTATTACCAACTGAACAGCATTTTCAGCTCGTGAACAGCATGTGAACAGCATTACACATCGGATGTGTAAGGTATTTGAAACAAGATGCACTGCAAAGAGAGAACAGTATCTCTAGGGCTAGTCATAGGTACTGGAATATGAAGGGAGGGTAGCTGTGCTGTATATGGGAGCAGGAAAAGCTTGCAGTTGGAACTGATGCTGATAATGCCCTGTGACTCAAGGTATGATTTCCTGCCATTCCTGCCAAGTTTCAAAGCCTGTGGTTTTCTTCTTTTTTTTTTTTTTCTCTCCTTATTTCTATTTTTAGGTTGAATAGCAAAGGACTTGTGCTTCAGGAATAAAGATTCATCATTCAAATTATCTTATTGCGTCTTTGCATTTGCACCAAATAATCTTTGATTCTGTCATGCAGGAGAGAATGCGAGTAAGATGTAAAATGCTGATGAAAGCACAAGGTATTTTTGGGATGGGTCACTTGGCTCAATAGCAAGCTGCAAAGTCTGAGTGTGACAGGCTTCCCTTGCTGTAAGGTGGTGCCCACTGAAGGCTTGCATCCTTTGTCTTGCTTCAGCACAGACTTTCGCTGTGACCTTGGGCAGGTCATGCAGAAGTGAATCCTCAGCCTGATCCCTGGTGCCTCTGGAGCTGGGTGCCCAGTGGCTCTGGAGGACTGAAGTCCAGGGCCCTCCCACCCCACTTCCTTGGTTATAGTGCTTCTGTTCCCAAAGAGATTTATGAATATAAAGGCTCCTGGATAATCACGTCTAAGAGTGAGAGGTGGTGGCATATAAGTACCTCAGATAACTAGTTCTTAATGAGGGATTCCTTGTATCCTCTTACAGAGTTCCCTCCCCTGGGTTTTGCTATGAAAGGGGATTATCCAACTCACTGTATGATTTAAATATGCAACTCATCAGCCTCTGGAGGAAGTGGTGAAGCCTGCCTGGCCCACAGTCAGAGGCTCTACATCCCCCTTAGGAAACCATGACAGTCAAAGAATGAGAGACTCAGAGTTAGGGAAAAAATATTTGGATTATTGCCCAGTAAAATTAAAATTGTTAAAACTCATGTCTGCCATCTATAGTAGAGTGACTGGGGAAAATGGATGTCTGCCATTATTGTAACAAGGCATGAAATTAAGGAACATAGGATAAAAGAAAATTAAGACAGGTGTGCCAATGTCTACTTAGGTATGTTCTACTTAGCGGAGTGCATTATTTTTTGCTCTTCAGTGCTTGAGAAGAGTGACAGTCAAATCATCTGTGTAGAAGATTTGTAGCTGACAATTACTCCAGTTTAATTCTTGATGTCTCAGGAACCATTTTTTTTTGTTTATTTTTCATGGCGATTTCATTATAACTTTGTTTGCTTATCTCTAGCTTGAGTAAAAATCCCTATGAATAGTGCAACTTTTGGCAGCTGTGTGGTAAACAACTGCCACATCTATTTGCCAGGAGTGGATCGGCAGCAAAGAAAGCCTTCCATACCTTTCAGAAAGGCAATTTCTATTTTTAATTTTCCTCCTTTTCAGTTGTTTTTAATATACCTCAAGCATGAATGCAATATTGTGAGCAAGGCTGGGCAAATAATTAGTCAGTTTGACAGCTGAACTTAAAATAAGCATACATTTTAATTTGAACCAAAATGATCATGTTGAATGGGGATTTGGGGACTTTGGTTGTTGGTTTTGCTTTTTTTATTATTTTGTAGACGACAGCTCTCCAAAATGTCTTTGTTTTGTGCTAAATGTTAATTTATATCCCATGTGAAACAAAATATCTTATTTCTATTTCAGTAATAACAAAATATCTTATTTCTATTTCAGAAATCTTACAATTAAATAGAAAGTGATGATAGGTTTCAAATGCCAGTTTTGGGTATCATTCATTAAGTGATGATGCCCCTCTTTTTATCACAGTGTTATGTTTACTCACGACTTATACGAGGCTCTTGGGCAAATCCTTCCTTTTAGATTCAGAGCAGGGAATTAAATATAGTGTCAGAGATGAAACAGCTCAACTCCATTCCCCACAGCAACAGACAAAGCTGTTTTATAGTAAAAATTCATAACCCTGTCAAAGAGGATGAGAGCCCTGTGGAAGTGGGGATGCTGGGGCACTCTCTATAATTTAGCTCCCCTGAACTTCTACCCCATGATTTTCTTTTTGTCAAACTGGTATTATTCCATCAATCTCCTGTGTTCAGACCTTTCCCTGGAGAGCACTAATCTCAGGACTCCTCAAGAGAGGCCTGTGATTGTGATCTACTTCTTTGAAAACTCCTCCCTCTGAACAGCTGTATGCAAGTTAATGCTGATGCTGCCAGATGCTGTCTATTCACTGCTGATAAGCCTTCACAATGGGAAAGTTTTATTTCATCTATGCCAAAATTCATCAAATATTCATTAGAGCAATGATTTGAACTTACCTATCCCTGTTCCTCGCTGTATACTGGACCATAAGGTGAATTACACTCAGGCAGGTCCAATGGAAGCTTAATTGTTTATGAAAACATGAGCAGCTTCAGCAGGAGAGACTTTCATGGGCAAAAGCCCTATAACTCAATGGTTAGTTGTTCCCAGGTGAGTACTGTAACTACCAGGCTATTAAGTATAATACAGGCAGCTACTACAGCCTCATTTTTCCTTTTGGAACAAGTGCATTGAGAGGATAAATTACAAAAAAAAAATAACAGATGTGTTGTGACAGAGACCAGAACCAACAAAAAACCTTTAAAGAAGTCCTGCTGAATGCCATGGGGAAACCTAGCAATGAAGCACATTTTAATACTGAAACATTCATTTAGCTTTAGCCATGGGTTTCCAAGCTTTTATCTTTAAGAGGATGCTTGAAAATCTTGTCCAGAATAGTAACACAAGATTTGTTTCACACACACACACCCCCCCCCCCCCCATCTTCAGCTGTCTCTTTTAACACAGATCTCAAGGACAGACCCTTGTATTCATATGAATGGCTGAATCATCTCCTGTGCATCTGAAGTCTAAGTGGACCTCTGGAAGTGCTTATGTATGTTCGTCAGTTGTAGATGAAGACCGAGTGGCTGCCAAAGACTAGGAATTTCTAACCACCTGCTGCTGTATAGCACTGACCATCTCTCTTCTGAATGTTCTACATGCCAAACAGGTTTTTCAGGGTCTAGAGCAGATATCTCTGCAGTATGTGCAAAACCCATGCCATGAGCTGTCTTATTTACATACTGTCATAAAATATAGATGGTTTCTGTCCTTGACATACAGGCTTGAAATTACTTTTGATCTGTTTTATGCATAGGGCTTTATAGAAGGAGTCTGGAGATTTTTGTTTTAAATATGGAAAACTGGAGGACCTCCCACAGTAGCTATTGACAGTTGTATTTGTCTTTCTTTCTTCAGGCTGTTTGTGAATATTGTGGATACTATAGTTACTTAGGCAGGCTGATGTCATAATAATAAATAATTTTTTATTTTACTTTACAGTTCTTACTTGCAGCAGTGCTCCAGGCGATTCAATATAATACACTAAAGACCATTAAAATATTAAAACATACAGAATATGAACCATAAAAGTAATGTCAGATGGACAAATAAAATAATTGGACTGTGATGGAAGCTTTTTTGTTTTCAAATCTAACACGCATGTCTATAAACAATCAAGTTTGTGGCAATTCTTAACTGAAGACTCAGGATGTGGGGAGGAGGCAAGAGCAGCAGACAACCACCATTTTCTGCAGGTAATAATGAAAGAATACAGTAGTTATGACTTTAATTGGAATACTTTTCAGATCCACTGACTGAAAAAAAATTGAATTATGCAGTTAGATGTCAACATATATGAATATCACTGTTTTCACTAAAAGCTTCTTTTGAAAAGATTAAGGGAAAAAAAGAAAGAAGCACCACATACATATTTTTTCCTATTTTGTAAGAGCTGAATTCTGCACTTTGCCACATGCCAAGGAGAACAGAAAATGATGGCAGGAGCCTGGGAGCAGTGCTCTGCAGCCCCAGCTGCCACCCTGTGCAGTGCACCAGGGTGCCTGAGGATATGAGACATGCAGTAGCACTAGACCAAGGTTGCGCTACTTCTGGAGAAGTAGAGTTGCCTTGCCTCAAACCAGCTTGTGCATATGTTACAATTAGCATCAGAATTTAATGGGCAGTGTGACAAATAGGGCCTTTGCCTTGGTTTACAAAACCCAGCTGTGTGTGCTCTTTGATGAGCTGGAGCAGTCTACCCTAAGCCAACAAGTTAAAAACCATCCACCCTGCTTACAGTGGCAGGTTGTCCTGTGTGCCAGGGAATTCTGCAGCAGCTGAACACTGCCTTTGCAGGAGGAAGATCTTGGTATCCTGGGCCAAGTGTTTTTTCATGGGCTTAGACTCAATTTCCATCTGCAGCAATGAGTATGTTTGAGGCTGATTTAGGGACATTGACTCATGGATATGTTAGTGCAAAATGGTATGAGAAAGTTTCCTTTCCTTCAGTTATTTCTGGAAAGCAAGCCAGAACGGTGTAACTGAAGAAATATTTATCACTGCCTTAGAAAAAGTAAAAGAAATACTTTGGTCGTTTCATCACCCAGGCCAGTGTTGCGCTTTGGTACGGCTGTTGGTCATATGAGTGACTTGAAAATTCTCTCTAAGAAGCAAGTAAACAAACCTTGATAGTAATACTGCAAATTGCAAAATGTAGCTACAGACTTGTCCTAGAAAAGCTTAACAACATTAATATAAGCACAGGATTATCAAGTAGGCACCAATAGAAAGGCAAAGTTAGTAAAATTCTGCTGCTGGTAAGAACTTGTAAACCCCAAAGTAATATTACTTCCATATATCTTTGATCATTTTACAATGCCGCATGTATTTTTTGGAAAATGATTTAACTTGCTGTAGATGATGTCTGAACTGGCCATCGATCACTGCACAGTTTGTCTGCAGTACTTGCGATGTAACACAGAATGACAAGTGTAATTACATGCTTCTGAAACATATGCTGTAATTTATGGATATTAAGCAAGTATAAACAAGATATCAAATCCTAGTGTAAGCAGTCATCCAAGAAATCATCTTGACATTTATTTCATTAAAACCTTTCTTTCAGTAAGACAGTCAGAACATACCTGAGTAGCATTATCAGCACATCTGCAAATACTTGCCAATTACTGTGTGTTTGCAAAGCAGAGAATCAGGTACCTGAACACAGTTAATACTTAATTTTCAGTTACATTTTGCACATGTAGTTATGTGGGTGTTTATCATGCTCCCTTATTTTTATTATTATTAATCTCCCACAGGAGTTGAATATATAGGGCCTAAATAGCAACAGCCCTTTTCACCTATTTATACTGTCTACTAGCATTTAATGTAATTTGAAAACTGAATAAAAAGGCTCAAACCCTAGAGAACTTGTGGTTTGTTGTCTTGAGATCATGCTAGGGAGAGGAGCAGAAAAAGAGGAGTGAGGCTTGACGTGCAGAGTGAAGTATCCCCAGCATAGACTAGCAGATTGGTGCTGTATTTGCCTGGCATAGCTGCAGAGATGAGCAGCTGAGAGTGTGCTGGTCACTCCATCTCCCAGCTGGGATCTTCGACACCCTGGGTCCTACAGCAGTACTGAGAAGGCAACAGGGTTGCTAATATTGTGTGGATTGTAAAATTGATTTTTATTTCCTGTTGTCAGCATTACCTCTGAGATGTTGTGTCTGCCTTATCCCTGCTAAGCAGGGCTTTACTCCATGAAATCTGAGAACTAGAATAAGCCAATATTTTGAAAAGGGGGGAAAAAAGGCAGTTCTGGCAACCAGTCCCTGCCAGTGGCAAACTAATGCAACAGCTGAGATAGAATGATAATGTAGAATGAAAGTATGAGGAATGCCAGCCAACATGGAGGGGTGGAAAGTAGGTCTTGACAAATAAACCTGATAATCTTTTTAGCAAGATTTTGAGTTGTAAAGCTAATAGCATTGACTTTCATAAACCTCTGTGCCACAATCCATTCTGTGATGTATTGAGTTTACCTGATTTAATAAGACCATCATAAATACATATGCTTTTTTATATCAGTTCTTTACATTAATACCAGTGACAGCTTGGGGTTTATCTGGATAATAGCAAGGAAGGTTCATGGGGAAATGTCCTTCTATGCTAACTACTGATACTGCTCTTATGCCAGTGCCTGACCCAGTGAAAAAATGTTTCCTCCCCAAGTTGATGTGGCTCCTCTACAGCCCCTCTGGGCATTCCTTTCCTGATTATGAGCCAGGAGCTGGGGGTATTGTTGCAGTCAGTTTTCCTTGAACCTTTTTAGCTATCCAACAAGGTTTTCTTGGGAAATCTGTGAGGTGTAAACAGAGTTCTGGTGGGAGCTGAAATTTCTGTATTTACCAAGTGCTCTCTGATGGCCTCTGATAGGGGTGGGCAGTGTGGAGGAAGGGCAAGAGGACTGCCAGTGAAAGACAAGGAAATGGGACTGTGTCAGGGGAAGAAGCCTACAGACAAATTATAGCAAGTTTGCATGGTCTCTTTAGCAAAGCAACAGGGAGAATGGGGTCGAGGAGTGCAATGAAGTGCTTCTCCTCAAGAGTACAGTGAACAGACAGGCTCTGGAAAATAGAAATGGTCAGTAATGTTGCAGTTCTCTTCCAGGAGAGTGGAGGAGGAGTATGTTTCTTGTGTCTTTTTTGGGGATATTTCTGGTCACATAATTTGTCAATTCTATTGCTATTCTACAGAAAATCTAAGCTCAAGCATTCCTTTTCAGGATGATAACAATGGAAAGTGCTAGCTGTTACCTTCGTATCATCTGTGTAACTAGCTGTTCCCCATGCACACTACTTTGCAGCCTCATTTATCAGTGTCTCACTCTTCTCAATTCTTAATGAAGAAATTAGACACCAGAAGTTAATTAAAAAAAAAAAATGCACTGTCATTATTAAAAAAAAAATCACCAAAAAAGCCCAAAAACCTTTTAAGCCCTGTAATTTATTACAAGCTGACTTACAATTTTGCTTCATCCCCTAACAGCAGGATAATGAAAGTGGTTTTTTTTTTCATATATTGCATTTCATTTCTCATTTTATTTCTTCACTGTGTTTGGTTATAAGCCCCAAAAACAACATGCTCGTGCAATCAGGTGCACTTGCCTCATTGACAGGCTCCTCAGGCCCTTGTGCTGGCATTTTGCAGTTGCTTTAGGGGACAGCCTTGTGGCTAAGGCTAAGATACAGCCGTACTGTCTGAGCTGCCTTGTCCTCTGTTCAATGCACTGTTCACACAAAGGTGCTCTTTGCTCTGTACTACGCATTTGGTTGTGCTATCTTACAGTGTTGCCATCAGCTTAGCAAGCTGATAGCAGTTGTATTGCTTGAATTTTTCATTTTCTTGTTGGCTCAGTCACCAAAGCCATTTCAAGATATACACACTGAGCCAAAAGAAATGTGATTTGTAGGTCAAGATTATTTGTGTTCTGTGTGGTGCAATTAAAATCCTAGGTCTATAACTAGAATAAAAAATGACTGAGGAAATACGTTATCTGTAAGTTGCTGCAAAGGTTGTCCTGTAGGAAGCCTGACCAAAGCCTTCATGATTTATCATGAGTTTAGGAGAACACTTACTGCTTAGTTTGTGCTCTGATGCTGGTGATCAGTAGTAAATGCAAGGTTGGGAGAGAGTAGTCAGCAAGAATGTTTGAAAATCAGTCCTATGTCAGAGAATATATTCTTGAAATATTGATCAATGGAAGGCAAGATTGTCAGGGCATGGTAATGTTGGTATCCCTGCAAGAGGCCAAGGACAGAAGACATGTCTCTTTCAGCCTGCCACCACCATGTGAGCAGTACTAACTTAATAATGCAATAATGTGGCCTGCAGGGTCCTGAGCCAGAGGACTGTTGAAAAGATTAATTGGCTAGAAAGCATTAGTCACATGAAATCTAGTTCTGCTGCTTGACTTTCAGATAGATAAAGTCTCAGCTTCTTTGTTCTTGGAATGTCTTTTCAGGCTGGAAACACTCAATGTCCCCAAATACACAGAATGCATGCTTGGTTATGACCAAACTTCATATTATGATGGATGGCATGAAATAACGAGATAAAAAACTCCATGCTTAATGCTTTCTTTACCGCACCTCCACTGTCTTGAGAAGATGCACTAGTGTTCAGAAAGTTAGTTACCCTGAAATTTTCAGCGTTTATTGTATGTATTTAAGAACAGATGCTTTTCTTGAAAAGGTTATTAACATATTCTTTGGTTATTATTTATTTCTCCAGAAAGGTTTCTGGTATATGCTGGGTGATGGGAGGACGGGAGATTGTTTGCAAAAGTTGTGGTCCCTCTGCAACTTTCTTTTACAAATGAAGGAGTATTATTAATGTTGCTGTCTTAGTCCATTCCCTGTAAGATAATAATACAGACCTTTTCTAGCACCATGAACTTTGTTCAAACAAACACAATTTGCTTTGGGAATCCCTAGCTTTAACAGAGCCTATTTATTATTCTTTAGTTACTCTCCTAAAAGCTGTTGGGTTTTAAAGTACTTCACTCCATTCTGGAACTGGCTGCAGAGCATTCAAGCATGGAGTAAATTGCCATCATGCTCATTACTTTTTCATCTCTTTGAGATCTTTCTCAGCTATACCTGTGGCATGCCTCGATATTACTTTTTAAAAGTACATGACACAAGTCCTGGATTCATCTGTATGTGCTCATGTTGAGGCTCCACTGCGATGAGAACATGACAGTGATCTAGTGATCCTGTTCAAGCCATCATTGTGTTTTTCAGAAAACTTGGAGGCAGTGATGTACGATAGGCTTTTAATTCCATTTTGATCAGTTACAACAATGCTTACAATTTATGAGGATTCATAATGACCTCTGATAAAGAGTGAGCCTGGTGGGTAAAGAGGAGATAGGTGGCATATGAGCATTCCTGAGTGCTACAGGACCTGCTATTGCTCTTGTGCAGCATTTGCAGCCAGAATCTCCAGACTCACTGTCTCAGACATAATTTTCTGTTGAAAAATTAAAAAAAAAAAAAAAAAAGCTAAGAATTAAATTTGAATTAAAAAAAAATCAAATATGTACTGTAGCATCCATTCAAATCAACTATTACTTTGTTTACCAAGAGCAAGAAAAACCCAACCAACCTCTACTTCATCTTTCTTGGGATTGTTGTTTAACTTTTTATTTGTATGCACAAAACAAGAAAACATGTAAGTCTTTTTCTGCATACCAATATTCCTATCTCAGATCTTCCTTATGGCTCTTAACTTTTGCTTGCTTCATAGGGCACATTTCAATAGCATGAGTAGAAGTATTTCACATGTGATTTATTTCTCTGTGTTTTAAAAATAAACCAAACAAAATACTATCTGCTCAGCTTGCTTATGGAAATTTATACATGAATGGAAAAAGGAGAAATTTCAGTATACGAGACTAATAAATTAGCAGCCTGTGCTCCAGAGAGAAATGAAAAATTGCAGCATTAAATCAATTTTATGTGGTAACATACCAAAACAACAGATTGTTTGGGGTACTCGAGGTAACCACCTTTCCCTGGTAATATACGATTGTCAGTAACACTTAGCAACACATTCTTCATCAAGCTTATAGTGAAAATTTCTGACAGTGGCAGGTGAGGAATTAGTTTTAAGGATGATGTCCTTCTGGTGGCTCATGCTGAGAATGATATTATTTATATTAACTGGCAAAATAGCCTGGCAGCACACAGGCAATTACATCAATTTTATGTTTAGTGCTCTTCTCATAAATCTGTGTAATGATGGCATCTCTGTTATGAGCTTACATTAACTTACTGGTTACAGTAATTGTATTGAAACGAGTAAATGTCCATTCTATGATGAAGGTAGTACAGTTACAGTATTCCAAATAAATAATTGCTTGAGCTATATATAAGAAGAGCAGATCACGGCTTTATGAAAGGAAACTTTAATTGCACAATTAGGTAGAGCTTAGGTAGTGATTTTCCTGCATATGTGTAAATTTTTCTCCATAAGAATTTGGTCTCAAGAAGACTAAGGGGACATCGTTGGTTTCTTTTTTTGGCTAGGTCCTGTTCTCAAAATTGGCATTTAAAGTCATTAATGGACGTGAAGCAAAATGCAGTATAAGTCCCCTTGCTCTTGCAAAAAAATAAAACCCCTTTTGTTCCCTTAATAGCTTAGAATATCTCTTAAGATGTAAAGTCAGAATATGTGCTATTTTTCGTGCTCTTTCCTGAGGCATTTGTTACTGATCATTGTCAAAGATGGACAATAAATTGGGTTTGACCTAATGTATTATCTTTCTTATGTGCTACTGTAAGAGGAACCGCAGAGGCTTCTGTGGGTGATTTACATTTGGTGTGAAGCTGGAATTTACAAAAGTGTGCATTCAAAGTGTCTGTCGTGGTTTAAACCAAGTCCCCCAACTCCCTGAGAGTTAGGAAGGAGAATCCAAAGAATGTAGCCCCCACAGATTGAGATAAGAACAGTTTAATTGCTACGGCATAACACAAACCCCCTACTGCCATTTACTACTACAAATAATAATGATACAGCAAACAGCAAGTGAAGAGAATACAACACCCCACCAGCCACCGACCCATAACTCACTCCACCCTGCCCGGCCGAGCACCATGTGCTCCCTCCTCCATTTTCCTCCAGAGCTCTCCCCTCCAGCTTTCTCTTTCCCAGTATGCATCCTGGGCATCACGTGCTATGGTATGGAATACCTCATTGCCTAGCCTGGGTCAGGTGTCCTGTCTCTCTTTCCTCCCGGCCTCCCCCTGGCTGGAAAAAACCTTGAACAAAAACACCCTCAAAACATGCTCAAACCATGACATTATCCACCCCTTATTCCATACCATTCACGTCATGCCCAGATCCCACATTTTCAATACACCATCACTCTTAAGTCCACCCCTCGATCATGAGACATCTCTATGTTGCATCTTTGGAACGATGGCCTGAAGTATCTGGGTCCACCAGGCTCAAAATCATTCACTGTCCCCTTCAGCAGTTCTACAGCTTGCTGCTGGGGACTCCATACAGCTGCCTTCCACTTCCAATGCTTCCAAAGCACTGGAGGGGCCCAGTGGATCAGATACTTGGCCATATTGTCCCACATGCCCTGCCACTCATGACTGTCCAGCCTTGGGAATAGTCTACTGGTGCTCCTATATCCTGGTCTAACCCTAGACAAGACCCAGACCTGACTCTGCTTAACTTTTGGGATCAGACAAAATGGTTGTGGATGGAACACACTCTGTGTGTGTGCCACCATGCCGAAAACCATCACAATCAGCAGGCAGGTCCCAAGGGCACCCAAAAGCCATTCAAAACCATCAGAACTCTCAGATGATGCTGCTGCACTTGTCACTGGGGCTGATGTAGCTGCCCTGCTTGCCAGCTCTCCCACTATCAGCTTCTCTTCTCCCGAGTCCAGATCTTCCTCCTCTGCCTTGCTGGGAAGTGCTGCCTGGTCTCCTGTATCCTGCTGGGGCTCGGCGGGTGACTTCCGGGGAATATTCTCGGATGCTGCGGGGTTCGGAACGGCGGCAGGACTCGGTTCCTCCTCTGCCTTGCTGGGAAGTGCTGCGTAGTCTCCTGCATCCTGCTGGGGGTCGGCGGGCGACTTCCGGGGGACACTCTCGGCCGTCGGAGGGTCGGGAACGGCCGCAGGACTCACCCTCCCCACAGCCTGATCCCCCTGCTCAGCTACCGCCCTGCTCTGCTCCTCCCCCGCCTGCTCCCGCTGCTCTGCCACAGCCGTTTGGCTCCCCGTGCCACTCTCCCTGGCAGCCTCAGCTGCCGGCAGCTCCCGGGGCCGCTCCTTCCTGGCTTCACGCAGCTCCACACAGACGATGACGAGGATAAGGACAAGGACGGCGAAGAGCAGCGGGACGGCCTGGTACAAGTCCAAGTCCACGGCCACGTCCATCCCCCCCTGCTGCCGGAGCCCCACCGTATTACAAGCCTCCGACACAAACACAAACACATCCAATCCATACACCAAGTACCCGGTAAAATCCCGAAACAGCGAGATCCAGAGAAAAACCTCTAAGAGCCAATAAATCAGCATTGTGACAAGAGACCATAAATCCGCTCAGATCTGTTCTTATCTCAATCCCTCGGGCCCCACGTTGGGCGCCAAAAATGTCGTGGTTTAAACCAAGTCCCCCAACTCCCTGAGAGTTAGGAAGGAGAATCCAAAGAATGTAGCCCCCACGGATTGAGATAAGAACGGTTTAATAGCTAAGGCATAACACAAACCCCCTACTGCCATTTACTACTACAAATAATAATGATACAGCAAACAGCAAGTGAAGAGAATACAACACCCCACCAGCCACTGACCCATAACTCACTCTACCCTGCCCGGCCGAGCACCATGTGCTCCCTCCTCCATTTTCCTCCAGAGCTCTCCCCTCCAGCTTTCTCTTTCCCAGTATGCATCCTGGGCATCACGTGCTATGGTATGGAATACCTCATTGCCTAGCCTGGGTCAGGTGTCCTGTCTCTCTTTCCTCCCGGCCTCCCCCTGGCTGGAAAAAACCTTGAACAAAAACACCCTCAAAACATGCTCAAACCATGACAGTGTCAGGCCAAGTAATCATTGGAATCACACTCCAAGTGTGAAAACCTTTGTGTTTTGTCAGCTAATATGTGTGTTGTTTTCTTACAACATATGAAATCTTTCTTTGGGCATCCTGGTCAGATGGGAAATGGATATTCTTGTATCCTTTCAAATATTCTTGTGTTAGTTAATAAAGAGGAGTTATCTTAGGGGAAGAGTTAAGTTCCAAAAATATTTTCTCCTTTCATGAACATTAGAAATTCATCTTAATGTGCTGACCTTGGTTGTGAACATTTAAAACAGATCCATTAAGGTAAAAATAGCTTTTGAATTACCCAATTTGATAGACTAGCTGATCTGCTAAGTACCTGCAACAAAATTTATTCAGGTATTCTCTGTCCAGGGTGCTTTATTATCTTGTGGCAAGTGTTTGGGCTGAACCGCCAATAGGCTTTAGCAGAAAACATTAGAAAAATTAAAAAAAAAACATTTTTAGGGCTTCTGTGCTTCTGGTTTCTGTGCCCTTGGACAAATGTGTAATATGGCATTTGGAGAATGCTGCAGTTCATGGGGACTGTCACTGGGAAAGTTTTGAAGTCTCACGTTTGTAATAAGCAAACACATGAGTAGCCAGCTACTCCTCCCTGATACCTTCATGTATTTCTAACATCCCTTCTGATCTCACTGCTCTGTAATGTCCCTAGAAAGTTGCACTTACAGGTTGATCAGGTAAGGTCATTGGGTATGGCTGGGAATGCTCTGCCATTGCCAACGGTTAGGCAACAAGCCTCTGGCAGCTCTGGAAATAGTGTGGGACCCTTGGGTATTCAGAACATGTGAAAGGAGTTTGAAAGTACTTGCTTTCATCTCCTTTCAGCCTTACTGTTCGTATGATTGCTTAGAAAAGGGCACAGGCCAAAGATGCTGCCCCTCTTTTAGAGGAATGGGAATTCATAGAGATTTCAGCTATCAGATGAGTTCAGCACTGAAATTCTAGCTGTTATCACTCATTTGCTGAGGAGCAGTTAGCAGGCAAGAGTGAATGGCACAGGGCTGTGATGAAGGATCTGGTCTGTATTTCCTGGGCAAGGTAGATTTAAATAAGCAGAAGAGGGAGAAGATGTAAATGATGACATAGCTATAGCAGTAAAGAGAGAGAGCAAATTTAAATCCACACATCTTAGAAACCAAGGGATTATTTTTGGTTTACTTCTGTCTGATGGTAATAATAAAAATGATAATATTATGGCCCAAACATCAATGGAAGGAATGTCACTGTGATCCTTCAGCTAGTCAAACTGCATAGCTTAGTAATTAAAGTTACTGACTGCTTTGACATGAGTAAATATTTTTCTTTAAAGCGTACCTTTCTGAAAACAGATTTATCTCTGCTAAGCAGAAAAGCAGATTTAATATCCCACAGCATTCAGAGATACTGTGAGGTTATTGCGGTAACATGTTTATCATTTCATCAAGAAATGTTATTCACTGAACTATCTGGGCCCCTTCTTGTCAAAAGAATTTGTCTCTGAACTAGCAGTATGACAGGACTTCACAAGCTCTACTTTGTGCAATAACAAGTGCTTTCCCTGGTTTGCCTCTGTCTCAGATAAACCAGTTATGCTTTTCTCCCTAACCAAATGAAAAAGGACTTCCTTCCACAAGAGAGCCTTTCCCATAAAAGATCATTTGGAAACCTTAAATCTTCCATGTTACTCAAACAGATGGTTTACATTTGTATTACTGCATGTGATTTAAAAAGTTGCTGCATTTTCCGCTGTTGATATGCCTTGAGTTTGCCAGTCTCACAAATCAAGCTGTTCTTAAAGGTTTGTTGGTTTTCTTTAACAGTCATATATACTGTTAGACATCAATCTAAAGACAAAGTCAATGGAGGTACACTTGATAGAGAGTGTTCTTTGGTTTGGATCAAGATATTGTACAAATAGGACAGGGATAATATTACGTGGTACTTAAATTCCTGTGAATCCCTGACACCTATGTTGGAGCTATATTAAGATGAAATAGCATCATTATTACCTTGATTTACCCTTGCCAACATTTACCACATTTACCCTTGCCAACATGTCTGTGATGGCAGTAGCCCAGAAGCCCACATTGGAGACAGAGAGTACTGAAGAACAGTAAGCAAAAGGTGAAATAAAAGGCTATTGGCTGGAGTAGTGATTGCCAAGGTGGAGAAGGGCATTGAAAGATAAGCACATGGACCTTCACACATGAACAGTAGAGCAAGGAGCATATTTCTTCCAAATAGAAGCACTGCTTCCAGTTTCTAAACTTGCGAGATCCTCAAAAAAGATTTCAGTAGGAAAAAAATAGAGACTTGGAAGGGGTACCTATGCATTTTGACCCTCAGAAATTACTCAGTCATACATGCTTTCCAGAAGAAAGTAAGGTAACTTGAACACTAGATTAGAGAATAAGGGAGCTGAAAAATAAATAAGTAGATAAAATTAAATGTGACTTGAAAATAGCCAGGGGATTGATGTCCTTTTTTAATATTGCTTTTAACAAGAAATGGAAAGAAAAGGAAGGCTAAGCAATTAGAAGGCAATTGAGATCATGTAGTAACAGCTTTTGATAAAATACAGAATCAGTGAATACTTGGAAGATGTAGCAGAAGCAAATCAATCATTCTAGATGATGCCTAATCAGTGAAACTTTCTGAGCATCTGACCCCTTACAAAGACCACTGGCAACTAGGATGGCACCAGAGACTCAAGAAATTACCCAGCTCCAGGACAGAAAAAAAGGAAAGAGTGGTAACAGCAATTACTATCCAGTGAGGATGGCAAATTAAATATGTGTGCTGTGTGATAAAGCTATAGAAAAGGACAGTGTGATTTCATTATGCTTTCATGAAAAGATCACAACAGAGCAACATTTCAAAGGTGAGCAACAGAGATTATTGCTGTCTGGAGAAATCACTGTCAGGAAAGATTTAAACAACTGCATATGTGCAGCAGTTAAACAATGACTGAGAGAGGAAAATGCAACAAGAAATGATTACTTGGAAGATTTAAACATTGAGGTGAAAGAACAGAGACATGTTTCCTTATAGGTGCTTTTTAGGTCACAGAACATGCATGCATCTTATTATAAGTCTTTACCCTGGCAGAGCAATAGGTAAGGAAATTCTTGTCCATCTTGTCCATCCCTACTTTCGGTATGTCAGATATGTAAACTGTTCAATTTAACTAGCAAATAATGACATAGTCCTCCGGAGATGAGGTATTAAGCAGAAATCCTGATGGTGAATGAGATTGAATGATCTTGTTCCTTGTAAAATATGGATAAAATTGGTTTGGGCTATTTTGTCTTTGTTTTTAAGTCTTTAAATTTTATGTTTGCCCTTTGTGCCAGGAGCTCACACCTGTCTAGTAGCTACATTCCTACCCACTATGGCCAGTACCTGGCCCAGCTTATTCTTCAAGTTACGTCTGAACATGTTCTGGGATGGTAAGTGTGGGCAGAATCCAAAACTATGCCAGGGCACTTGCTGCCATTTCTAGTATCAGATGATGGTATGCCAGGAAGAGTCTGTCCCTACTTTTATATGTTTATTCCAAAAGCTGCAAAAGGACTTCTAAGTGAGGAGAACCAGCACAGTATCGGTCTGTGCTTTGGACTGTGTTTGAGCACCGTTTGTGTCACATAACTGCACAATTCTTGGGAGACAAAAGGAAGGACATTGTGTGTCTCTGAATGAAAGAAAATAAATTATATATACATCTGGGTCAGGCAGATCCACATACAGTGTTCATGTTCCCAGCATTCAGGAAAGTGTTGGGAAATCCATAATGCACACCCAAATGGGAGAAGTTTTCTGTCTCATCCCTGCTGAGTCTCACAGTGAAGACCCAACCACAGCAGATATGAAATCTCCACCTTAAATGCCTAAGAAACTATTTAATGGTCTGTAAAGTTTAAGAAGGCTTGTAATGACAGCTTCACAAAGGGAATTGTTGATCTTGGCACAACTACAGGCTGAGACAATGAAGCTAGGCTTCATTGTCTTTTTTAAGGCTTTTTTACAATGTCTCATGAAATCCAAATCATGCTAATTCAACTAGACTTTTGACACGAGAATTTAGTAACTGGTCCACAAGTGAAAGGTAATAATAAATGTCTGGGTAATAAATTAGGGGGATTTGTCTGGCAGGATGCTGGATGCATTATTATTAAACCCTGTCCTATGCAAAATGATCTGGGCGAGATGATTGACCACGTGTTGAAATTAGCTGATGATAGTAAGGAAGAGGGGAAAAGGAAATGGAAGATGTATGTAAAAGCTAAGTGAAAATTAAAGAAAATGCAAAGGTAGAAGGGGATTCCAAGGATAGAATTAGAAACTCAAAAATAAAACAGACTAAAGGAGCAAGAACGAGAAGCAAAATACTTGCCAGCAGAAAGGAGGACGATTAGGCTTCATCCCCTAGTTTTTAAAATGGAATTTATCATTTATCAGGGAAATATACTGTTATTCTTTCTTATGAGAAAAACCTGACATGGTTTAATATCTTGGAAGATGCAGGAATGGAATATAAGACAAATCTGATGAGGGATTGTGTCATAGGAACAGAGCAAAAGCAGCCTGTAAGACATGGGACTGAACAGCATCGAATAACTCAGTGGAGTATAATGGCTCCTTTTCTGGTCCTGCTTTGACAACAAGGCTGCCTGCCCTTCCAGGCACATTATTCTCACAAGAGACTCATGCACATGGAAGCTCCAGTTAGGGAACAGGAGAAATCATGAAACAGAAGGCTGATCAACTTAAAATAAAATTTCACAAGAGTTAATAGGCCTGAATCCTGGGTTTCAAAGAAGTCAGTCATTTCAGGCTATGTTTTACTTGGTTGGATGCAGCAGTAGTTCCAAGAAAGCCTGTTACAGAATCCATGTGATGCAGTGAGATTTTGTCCCCCTTGATTTATCAGCAGGGTAGGTAGGATTTCATGTACTGTATGTTTGCAGGTAAATATTTTGAATGATTTAGGGTGGTCATAGAGTTTATAACAAGTAATTAAATGAAATGAAGTAAATAATCATTGACCTTGAGTATCTTTTTTTATGGCTGCAATATTTTCAGAGACAAACTGGCCTCCTGGGGAAAGAATAGGTCATATCTCATGTGACATCTAAACCTGGACTGAGCAAAGTGCCAGAAAATGCCCTTTTAAAAGCTAATCTTGCTTTGACAGATGGATGGAGTCCATAGTAATAATGATAATTCTTTTATTGATATATGATCTGCTTATAACAAATAATACCTCTTTTTGATTTTAATTTATCCAAGTCCTACAGTTCAATATAAAATACCTATTGAAGTTATGGGGATTGTATAGGCAATTCCAGGGACAGAATTAGGCCCCATTATTCTATCCTGCTTTTCTTTTTCAATTCAGGCACCCCTCTTAGTGTTTAGAGTGTTTAAATTCAGTCATAAGCATGTCCTCATCTTGGACATAAGGATTTCAAATCTGAAAACATTAAATATAAAAGCCAAAATTTTATGAATCCTTTTTCAGTATGAAAATGCATTCAAAAGGATATAACAATGGGCTAAAATAGCAGCATTTCAATGAAAACAAAAGTTCTTTTAAATGTTTCAGTGCATCTGAAAACCACATGACATGGGCTATTTTTTTTCCAGTTTTTTAAGCCTTTTAATGTGCACTGGGATTTTGCTCATTGTCAGTCTCCCAGAAATCAGATCCATTTCTCAGAGAAGGTATATACACATCAGTAGTAGATCAGAGAAACCATTGTGAGTCATGATAGGAGGAAAGGGATTGTTGACTCTGTGTTTATGTTGGTTTAATGATCCAGAGAACAGAGATGTGGTTGCAACATGAAGTCTGGAAGCCTTTCATAGCTGATCAGCTTTGCTCTGAGGCTGTTCACCTTGCTAGTAAAGCTGTTATAGGAAATAAATGAGTATTCTATACGAAGATTAAAGAAAAAGACTAGAAAGTACAGTTCTGAGTATTTAGAAGATGCCTAATTACCTTATGAATTGTATTAATTCCCTCTTTTTTTTTAAATCATCATGCATTTGCTTGAATTATTTGGCTAATGTCACAGCAGAGAGGATCTAAATTTATATGGTCTTAAGAGGTTAAATCTTAAGAAGTTAATTCTTAAGCAGCTAATGGCTAAGCTTTTTAAGGTTCCTAATCAGAGAAGCTGTGGACTGAATATAATGAAAAAAGCTGAAAGAAAAGGAAGGATGTGAATAGGAACCTTTCTATTGATCACAACAAATTCTAGGGAAGAAAGGAAGAAATCCTAACTCTCAATTGTTTGATGAATCTTAGCCAGCAATTTACATAGTTTTTGGCGCATAAGCAGGAGTACTTTTTCAAAGAATTACTGAGATGACATTTAAGGTTTGAGTTCTAAAGTCTCACTGTATCATTCCCTCAAAATGTGCTCTTTTAAACTTTTCCAAATCAAATATTGTGTTTCCTTTTTCTATGGTGTTGGCATTGTAGGCAAATTACACTTAAGCAGCTGTATTGGTTTCATCTGAGGCACCACGGATCTGCCTGTAAGGTGGCTCATTTTGAAGGATGCCTATAAGTGAACCTGGGAATTTAGAGAAAAGAAATACCATTGACAAGTAGATGATCTCAGCCAGGAACCTTGGCTAACTTCCATGCTAAATAATGTAGCAGCTACGTGTGAGAGTGCACAGTGGCAGGTGAAGGAACCAGGTTATCTACACACACCATTGCAAAATGGACTCAGGATTGCTGTTGGAGGAGTATTTCCAGTTAAAAGGTACCAGGCTGCTCTGAAAATTTTCTCATCAATTGAAGTTCAAAAACAATATTATGGGAACTCGAGTCCTTAGAATTATACTTAAAACAAAGTATCTTTGGGGGTAACAGCATCTGTTTGTGATGTACAGTATTTAGGAAAATCCATTTATACTGAGGGGTAAACCGTCTGGCCTTATGAACCTGCTAACCCCTGCCTTTGTTGTAATACGTTCAGAAAGAGAGAGTTACCTGGGATAAACTCAGCCAGCTAGTACTGTTACAGCTGCAAGGGCTGTGTCATCCCCAAACCCTCCAGCCATGGCCCATCTCAGCCATGCCAGAACACATCCCCTTATTAAATCCCCACCTTGCTTTTGCTGTTCCAAATAAAATTCTTGTTTCCCTGGGAGATTTTCCTGATGAAATGCTCAGGGTCTTGCTGATGTGTGCAGTTCTGTTCTGCTGAGTCTTCCCTAGCACAAGCGTCTCACATAGTTTTAAAGAAGAATGCACTGTTTACAGTAAGGTAAAGATTTGGTGCCAGCTTCCAAAGAAATTCCCAGAGAAAATGTTTCATAAGGCAGACGGGAACACAGTGATAATTTTATGGGTGTTTTAAGCCCTGGTAATATTTCTCTAAGAAGCAGTCCCATGCAGGATCAGATCACAAAAGAAAGATATTTACAAATACTTGTAATATTTCATAATTAGCTGTATTTAGATTTTAAAATTAACTGTATTTGGGCAAAAAGATAAAAGATGGAGTTTCCAAATATGATCTCTGCACATATCTGCTGTGGGTAGTATTTAATAGAGAGGCACTGGTTCCTTTTTTGGAAGATAAAATATAAACAAGGCTCCTTAGATTTGGAATGATTTTTCATTCATTTCTGAATTTCATGAAATAATAACAGTTTTTAAAGCTGCATTGATCTTGGTAAGAATGTTGGTGATTTCACAACCAGTTCATAACATCTACTCCAATATTCCAGAAACCCTGGACAGTGGATCAGCTCCTTGATTACTATTTTTATGCACTAATCAATAAAAATGTTGCTTGCATTTAGTACTTTGCTGTCATAGCTAGAATAAAGCATATTTGATTGCTGAGAAAGGCAGAAGCAAACAGCCTAAGTTGTACAGCTCTAAGATTAAAAACTGTGTTGCAAAGTGCAGTAAGCTTATCCTCTAATGAAATGAATAGCACTATGAGATGACAGTTGTCATATTTCAGCCAATTCTCAGAATAAAAGAACACTCATCTGTTGTGGGCAACATAATGTTCATAAAATTTATCTGATCCTGTCATTCTGCTTTTATTGTTAGCCTTTGTCATTGTTCTTTAAAAAGGTAGCTGCATTCAGAGAAATAAAGATCCAATTAAAGCATTTCAAGTATTAAACAACTTGGACAAGATCAAACCACTGTTCCATCCTTCACAACTTTAATCAATGCAGTACATGAAGATAAATGCTGGGACACTTGGTCTTAGATAAAATTATGAGGTTTTGGTACTACAAGAATGTTTTAGTTAAAAAAGCATTTAAATAGGTAGTAAGTATTTAAATAGGTAGTAAGAACAGCTTACGTTTACAGGTGTTGTGAACACAAAGTCAGTTGTGCAACACAAAAAGTATATTCTGACATACATCAGGAACTGCTTATGTGAATAAGCATTAAGGCTGCAGGATAAAGATCTTACCCTTCCATCCTGTTTCTGTCTTCTTTAAGAACTAGATAAAACCACCTGATAGGCTGGAAAAACCATAACCTTATCTCTGTCTTGCCTATTTTGACCCCTTCCTAACATAGGCAGCTTCCTAGATGAATCATGTTTAGGGCTTGCTCTATCTTGACTTGGATTCCTTTTTTTTTATTTTCTTTTTTCCTCTTTGTCCCTTCTTGTGAACTGTTTTTGCTCAGCTGTCATTTCTATTCTTTGCTTAAAATACTGATGAGAATCTGTAATTACAGTGATTGAATAAAGTTAAGAGAAAAAGTAATGGAATAATAGTATTAATTCCCAGGAAAATTGCTGGGCTAAACCAGCCTCTATGCAGGAGTCCTTTAAATTCCACATGATAAAATGAATTTAGATTTATGTCAATAAACTAACTGTTGAATAGATATTGCCTAGGAGTTTTCAAGGTCCAGAAGTGTTTGCTTACAGCCTGGAGCCTTTAGGGACAGGGTGGTACAGAGCTGCACTTCCTGCACTGGCCTCCAGAGCTGTATTTTGGTGCAGAGGGACTTGTTCAGTTGGGCTGTGAGAAAAGAAGTATGAGAGGTTCATACCGTTCCCTCTCCTGCACTGTACTTTCAGCATAACCTACAGAGCAGTTGTGACTTTTAAGCAAGGAGCTTAAAAGAGTCTGTCTTGTTAAAGTGTCTGTAAAATTGTGAGCAACCAATACATCAACAGATGCTTGGTAAAGATCATGGAGCTCAAATTAGGAGTTGTTAAAGCCTTCTAGTATTTAAGAGCGTGGTCAGCAGTGAGCTATGGTATACTGTTTGCACTGCTCTTTTCTAACACAGAGGCATAGCATGCATGTTGTCAGTCTGTGAATCAGAAAACAGTGTCCTTTCTGAATCTGCTCTTATGATACCTGCACAGGGTGTGCATACGTACTTGGCTGAGTGCAGGGGCTATATTTCTTTCTCTTTCCATAGCAAAATAAACCCCTTTTGTTATCATGACATCCCAGGCACCAGTAGTATAATTGGCCCTTGCCTGTGGATGGACAGATGGAAACCACTGCCTGGTTATTCTTGCATTGTTAAGCATTGTTAGATTACGTGTGTTTGATTTCATGCTTTATATCCATCCACAGGTAGCTGTCTAGAAAAAAACAGCATTCTCACAGAGAAATATAATTATGCCTTGCTAGGTTTATTATTGATAGAGGTGATTAGGTGCTGAAAATATGCTTTGCTCCTGACATTGAATATAGGTAGGTAATAGATGCCTTTATTTCATGGGTTATGTTCACACAAATCAAACTTAGCTTTAAAGGGAGAATACTCTTGTAGGGGGAGAAAACTGCAGATTAAAGATTTAATTAGAGCATGTATCCTGAAACTATGAAAGATAAAACCGTATTTTTCTCCCATTTATATCAATATCAATAACAAATAGTCTCCTTTAAGATTTTTCATTCTACATATGTGAAAATGGATTACTGTTCCTATATACCCTGCTTAAAATCTGAGTCCATAATGCTTAAAAATGATATTTTGTCCACCAGAGGGCAATGATTTCTTCTGTTCCTCAAAACAAGAAGTAATCTATTTTGAGTGAGAGTCAAAAGTTAACATAATCTCCTGATATATTTGAGCTTTGTAGTATGGATACTTTCACCTCTAAGTTCAAAACTGGCTGCTCCTTGTAGTCACTCAGAATTCTTCACTTGTGATAGTTAACTGGTGTGTTAATGAGAAGCAACTTGGGTCTTTTCAGTTCATTTTTTTATGTACAGATTCCTACACCATGGAATTAATAGTTGGCCTGTGTTCTGGCAGGTCAGTTAAGATCAAATGAAACATTTATGAGAAAAGTAGTCAAAACATAACTTGAAAAAATAGCCTCTCAATACTCAAGGATTAAAACCAATCAGTTTCTTTGGTTTCCTTCATCACTAGCATTTCCATTTATCTATCTCAATCTACACTCAAACATCTAAGCTTTTTACAGTTAAATAGATTTTATGTTTACTAAGGAGCATATTAAAATTATTTTCATATGTGATGTCTGAATGTGCATTAATTTGAATGAGATTTATCCCCATTACATGCTTCCCATTAGATTCTTTATTTTTCCTAACTGGATTTTGACTCATTATCAAATTAAATTTTCAGTAGAAAGGGTTAGGAGCTATTCAGGGAAAAACTATCGAAGGATGTTATCTCTTGCAAACAAATTTCATGCCAAAATGAAGATTTAGCAGAGAAGTTGCCAGGAAGCTGCTGGCTTTCTTGCCACAAAGCTCCTAGAGATATCACTGGATAACTGTGGTCAGCAGGTTTGCAGCCTTTTCAGATTTTTAAAGTATTTTGGGTGAAGGCACTCTTAAAGCATGCACGACTAACAGATTCATCCTGAACAACGTTTATTCACCTTGGCCTGTTTTGCAGAGTTTCTGAATGGTCAGCTCTTCCATTGTGGTGACCAGGCCACTTGTCTGAAGTAGAGCACAAATATGGATGTCCTTTGAGAGAGTTTCTTAGTATTTTGGTGGAATTATGAACTTGAGCTATGTGGAACAGATATAAATAGGACCATCAAGGTTTCTTCAGTATGCCCCTACTGTTTCTATTTGCACCATCTACTAGAACCTATACAGACAGAAGGGAGGAACGTTTCTGCAAGAGAAAGAAGCTTTAGCATCTGTTTTAGAGCAGATGCTCAGCATCATGCGCTACCCAAATTAGCTGGCCATCAGCCTCAACCTTGCTGGAGTCAGCTTCTGTCCTAATGTTTTGGAAGAACAATCTTCTGCAGTAGGAACTCTTGCTGAGTGACCCGTGGATTTATTAATTACGAATCAAGCTGAGCTGTCACATGAGCCTTCTGCTCCTGTGTTCAAATCCATAAAAGTTTTCACTTAGGAAGTACAGCATACTTTGTGAGATTCTTCCTAAATGCTGTTCATAAAACACACCAGTGATTCTGAAGGAAGTTTGGAAAAGTATTTGTTGTAGGGAAGCTTGACAGATGCTAGAAAAGAAAAGAGAAAGCATTTAGACTGTTAACAATATTCAGACTTATAAACAGAGTAGTTTGTAGTTGATGTATCAGGTTTGAAATCTTTAGCCTTATGTGTTACGTGAGACTCAAGACTGTTTGGGTCATCCCCAGCCAGAATGTGTGTGCAGCCTCGGTGCGCATAGATTTAATTCTGTGTAATGTGATTCATAAATTTTCCACACTAAGACTAGCTTTGCTCCTGCAGCAGAAGGCTAATGGAGGAGTAATGAACAGTGTCTGCAAGTATTCTGAAGGGGAATCCCCAGATGCTGGGAAGCTCTTCCAAGAATGTAGTTGTTTTTTCTGCTTTTCATGTTCATTCCATATGCAGCGAGCTGGGAAAGGCAGGAGCAATAAATACCAGTACCCTGCTAAAAGACTGCTGCAAAAGAGGCAGGTGGAGAACAGAGAGGACTCTAAGTGGCTGCTTGATTGAATTCTTCATGTATCCTGCAGAGGTTACAACACATTAGTTTGCGAAATATCCTAGTTTGTTTCATTCCACTGGAAAGCTAGCCAAAACTGGAGGAATCAGCTTAGTTGTTTTTAAATTATTAGTATTTGACAATGTAGAATTAGAAGGTTAAAAAGATCACTTGATCTATCACTTAATCAGTATTAGTTCTTGTTCCTTCCACTGCAAAGTACCAGGTAACAGATCCTTATTTTAAGTGGGTCCACAAAATGCCATCACATGCTAAGGCCATTGCAACACTCCACCACAATGTACAACCTTCATTAACAGTGACCCAAAACTACAGAAAATTACAGTGAATGAGTAGGAAATATCAATCTCTGAGAACATCACAAATTAGGAGATAGCTTAAAAGTGGAATATTCTGAAAGTTTTCTTTAATTTGCAAAGCATTTGCCATAAAAAATCACCTTGACTCAAGTGTTTTAAAGTCTGGGTTGGTTTGCAGTCTGTTTGGCAACTCAGAGATCAATATTTTATTTAAAAAATAAAAGTAAAACAGGATTTGCAGGCAGTCGAATAACATTCTCTGAAATTCCAGTCACAGAGACTGTTGTAGAGGTTAGGATTACTTTATTCACAGCAGCTTTAGGTACAGAATAGCTGTGATACTCAGGCCCATGTTAGTTGCTAAAAAGAATGTATTTGATACATCTGAGTTTCTGCATGTAAGATTGAAAATGTCGATACAGTCTGATAGCCTTGGAGTATCTTGTCACATCACAGTTTAGATTGTAGGTCAGATCCTGTTCTAAGTCTTATCAGAGAAGAATGCAGTTATGTGAACTCCCCTTACATCTCCAACTTGTATGCCTAATCTTTTAAATGTATCCCTGCTTGTCTAAAAGTTTCTATGGCATCTAAAGTATGTCATAGAGTCACAGAATTATTTAGGTTGGAAAAGACCCATTGAAATCATTAGGTCCACCCATTAGCATAACACTACTGAGTCCACAGTTAAACCATGTCCCTAAATATCACATCTGCACATGCTTCTGAGTGCTTATGTCACCCATAAGCACTCAGAAACAATTTTTCTAGAGAGAGAAAGGTTTTTCAGCTTCATGGCTGCTTGGGTTTAGGCTGTTTTTTGACCCAGAAAAGCTTTCAAAATCAGTAATGGGTGATTTTGGGTGGCACCCTCTAAATAATAGCAGGGTGAAAAAAACCCTGTTTTTCCTGGGGATGGGACCTGGGATTGCAAGGAAGAGAAAAGGGACACAACAAGTCTTCCTTAGCCTGGCCTATTAGGGCCTATTAATTTATATGCTCCATCTTCGGGGTGGCCAAACCACTGGCATGAGGCAAAACTGTTACAGCATATCAGGCTGTGGTCCTTTGCTGTGTGGTGAAGAGTGCCAGTTTCTTGGGGTGAAAGGAGCCACCACAAAGGTAACTTGATTGCAATTAAGATGAGTTAGATGACAATTTTTCTGTAGCAGGTTTCAGGAGCAAGAGCCACTTTCTTGGGTTGCACGCTACCAGAAAGGCAGGGAATCTGACACCACATCTCCTCTCTGCCAGTGCCTTGCTGCTGAATGGTGAGGGCACTCACCTCAATGGACAAGATGTGTTTAAACCTTGCCACACTGATTACACTAAAGTTCAGCCGGCACCAGAAATATATATACAGCAGTGCCTAAATTAGTCATTCTGGGGGTGGGCTTACATTCTGTAACAAAAAAAAAAAAAACGCAGAATAAAATAAATCAGTGTAAAGAAGCAGATTCAGAATATCAACTATGCATTAATATCCTGGATACCTAATTTAAAAAGCTTAAACGTTCTCTAAAAAGCAAAACAACACAGAAATCCCCGGACATTCTTGACACTTTTTCATGATAGGATATTAAAATGTGTTTGCAGTACCTTGTGACATCAAGAAAACGATGCATGCTGATATTATCCCCACTGCTTTTTTTGGTATATAGGCACACTGATTGTAAATTTTTCAGTCCTGTCTTGTATGTGAGAGAACTTTGCTGTGTCTGCAACTCAGCCTTTGTCATAGCTATGGCTGCAGCTTTTATTTCTTTAACATGAAATAAATGAATGAATAAGCAATTCTGTAAGTGATTTTTGGAATGTTTTTCCAGTATTAGATAAGAACACACAATTTCCTAATAGGATATTATACAGTAAGTTTATACAATACATATGGAGTATACCCTTTTAATAGATTGCTTTTGAGCTTGTGATTACTATAGTCTAATGTTCAAAGTGGGGAAATGGTTTCTCAAGTGAGTTAATCCCTGTTCCTTTTTGAAAGAATCAGAAGGGGAGAAAGCATTAATTTGTGAGTCATAACATTGACTATGTCTAACTAGATAGCTGGTTTAAGTGAGGACCATAGGCTGAAATTGACTGTAATTTTATTTTGATTGACAAAAGATTCACTAGCTATATAATAATAATAAAAAAACCCATAAAAATAAAATGAGTACTATATCAACATTTGGATAGGAGCAACTACTGTTTGTCTGGATTTTTTTGCGGAACATTGGCTTTTCTTGTTTGAAAATGTTGACTTATAGAATCAAACTTTTTAATGGCAGCATCTAGTTTTGCTAAGTTCCAGTCATGGAGAATTTTTGGGATTCATGGACGATTTCCTGAGCTTACAAATGCATACAGCTTCCAGATTACCCCCCCCTCCCCCCAATTACAACTGAAATATCAGTGTATCACTTTTCTCTTTCTAGTTAAGCATTTAAAATTTGTTTTTCTCCCTCTTAGAAATGCTTCATATGATAGACCATTCATTCATTTTTTATTATTTTTCTTTTGTGGAACAGTTGGGCAGGTCTTGTTTCCATCTTCGTGCAGAACAGAAAATATCCTGAAATTATTATTAAAGAAATCTTTTCCCACCCAGTTCTGACAGAGCCTAGCTGTAAACTACTTGAATAAACATGTGTCTGAAAATGTTTTATTCATTGCCTTTATTGTTGTAAAGAGCTTTCGTTAGGATTTTTGTAATTTTCTTCAAGTGTCCTCAATGATATTTCTATTTGCCAAGTGAGTGTAATTTCTTCCTTGTATTCATGCACTGGCAAGAGAAAAGAAAAGCACAATATATACAGAAAAGCAAATAAGGAATGGCCTATGTAATAACAACATGCTTTGTAGTTGCATTAGAGAATATGACTGTTGTAATATCTGATGATACAAATTGAAGTTCCTTTCATTAAGAGAATAAATGCAGCTTTCCTAAGCAAAGTCATTAGGAATGCTAACAATGTATTCCATTGTTGGTATGTTCTAATGGGAGACATACTTTAGACACCGAAGAAGCTTTTAGGCCAAGCAGGGATGTATTTAAATGATTATGTACACGGGTCAGAGGCCTGGATTGCTGTTGGAGAACTAAGGGCAATTTGTATGATTGCATTCTGGCTCAGGCATGATTTAGGAGAACAGGATGTGGCCTACAGTCTAAACTGTAGATACTCCAGGCTATCAGCCTGTATCAACATTTTCAATCTTGCATGCAGAAAATTTGGTGTATCAAATATATTCAGACTGAGCACTAAACTGAAATAGAATCACTTTAGGTAGAAAGATCTTGGAAATGCCTAATCTTTTGTAAATTTATACTCTTTACCCCACCCTCCTTCTTTCTGCTGTGCCAGAAAGCTAAGGTCAATGGTGTAAGCCTTTTATACCACAACGACCTGAAGAGCAGTTCAAAATAGGGGAAATCAATACTATAGCTTAAATAATGCTATTTTTTTACTACTTCTAAAGGATTTTATGAGAACGGCATAGCTACCTTTTTCTTTAGCTATAGCAGTATGCCTGAAACATGTTTGATCTACTTAAGCCATTATGTTTTCTCAATATCTGTACAGCACATTTATCTGTGTGCTCTGATCTACTTATTCTATGTTATACTAAACATGGTGACTTCCTACTTTTGGTTTTTTTCACTCTTATGTATCTACCATAAGGACTGAGAAAACTTCCCTCAATGGATGCAGTTGCAGCAAGAGGACAGTGAAAGAATAGAGATTAGTGGGGAAAAAGGAAACTACAGTAACCTTGTTTGGTGTGAGTATATGATTTAGGAGTTCTTTGGCACAAGAATATAGTAAGAGATATACTCGTACCAGATAATGAAAGGAATATGGAAAACAAGGCAATATTTTAGTACCAATATATCTTCAGACTTTTTCAGATAACTAAGTACTCCACAGGAGAAGCAGTCTCTCAAGCAGACAGAGACCAAAGTTATATATGTATTACTGCACATTTGTAATCACATATGCAGATCCTTACAGTCAGATTGGTTGATGAAGACTGATTTGCATAACTGCAGTATGATTACTTCTCAGTAACTCTATCACACATAAATCCATTATTTCTGACAGTTATTTGTCACTATTACCTAATCAAAGCACAAATATTTGTAATAACTGATTATGAAAATCTCTGGCTTGATAATCATCACTGTGATAAAGACAGCAATTGGTTCCAGTTTTTATTCTTAGTGGTTAGAGACAGTGAGGAGCAGGGTTCATCCCACTGATGGGCTGCTCTACACAGCGATGAAAGCCTGGCTTTGGGCATTCTGAGAGAGAGAGCGCAGGTTTTTCAAGAGAGTCATATCTTTCAGAAGCATTTCACCAAAAGCATTTTGCCAGAGGCATTCTTCTTAGCAGGAGATTTGTCTGGGGAGGAATTCCCTGGAAGCATTTTCCTTGCAGGGTCCTGTCTGTAAAACTGTTCCTTCAAGGCTTTTCTCCAAGCACAAAGGCTTATTTATGTCATAATTCTAATGTTTAAAGAACTTACTCATTTTTGTATGATTTTTTGATGTATACTTATATATGTGCCTATACATAAAGCAGACTAGCTGTAGTCTTAAACTGAAGTAACATATGTCAATCGCAGGTTTCTCCAACTATCTCTTCAATCTAAGATCTCTAGTGATGTGTTTGTTAGCTACAAAAATGGCCACTTCAGCTTCCCACTTCTTTTATTTAGAGCAAATCTGCTGCTACTCTCACACTCCAGACTGCATATACAGACCCAGAATTGTTCTACCCTCAGTTCACATACATAGCACTCATTTCTGCTGATGCGAGTCACACATACTGTCCAAGCAGGAAGATACCGTTCCACATTTAGTTCTCACAGGCAGCAGAAGAGAAATAAAATGAATGTGCTGGTTTTTGGCTTCCTATTTTTTCTTTTTGAAAACCATCTGAGTGAAGTGTTCTGTTGTATTTTGCTGTCTCTAAACACCCGTCTGTCACCTTTTAGTGAATATGGAAAGTCTTTGCTTTGTTTTTAGCATTTCATGCTTTGCGGAAAATGCGTATGTATGTGATGACAATTACTAAGTGAAGTTTGCAAGTGCAATGTGCACCTGCCAAATTTCCTTTCTGGCTGGGTTTACAGTGTCTTGCCCCACCGATTTCTGCAGACTCATTCTTCACTTGCACCATTACAAATGAAGAAAGAAAAAGCTTTCAGGGTAGGAAATAGAGCATTTCCTTTGTGGCTTCAGAACCACCTGAAATATCTCACAGTGACAAATCTTTGACATATTCAAATACTTAAAGACAGGAAGACAACCCATGTGCTCAGAATTGGGTATCTCCTAAAGGTACCTACTCTTTGGCTGGACTAGACTCCTAAGAGTTTTTACTCCAGTCCTCAAAGAAGTTAGCTGCTGATAATGCTTTAATTTGGGAGACAAAGCACAGTCAAAAGTAAGGTAATTCTCCTTTCAGTGTACTGTATGGGAGTTATGTTTTAGACAGCTGCATCTTTTCATTGCTGTGCAGTATTTACCATCTTTCCCAAGATGCTCTTGCCCTATTTTCAGAAGTTTTGCCTTGAAGTACTACTGATTTTCTTTGGCCTTGAATATTATGCATTATAAATATGATTTGCTTAGAAGTTTGTAATGCCTTTTTATCAGTAGTTGGTATGACTGTGCAGCTGTTCGGCAATTACACACTATGGAGCTGAGCAGAAACTTTAAGACATGAAGCACTTCTAGGGATGTTTGGTAATTGAGAAAAACCTGTCTTAAAAGTGAAACCTTAAAAGCTGAAAAATGGAAATAGACTTGTCTGAAAATGTTACGATGGTTTTGAATGTCAGTGCATTCGAAGGAATATCCACAAGGAGAGTGCTG
Source organism: Melopsittacus undulatus (assembly GCF_012275295.1). NCBI lineage: Eukaryota > Metazoa > Chordata > Aves > Psittaciformes > Psittaculidae > Melopsittacus > Melopsittacus undulatus. The sequence goes on along the minus strand of NC_047531.1, from coordinate 20,972,728 downwards.
GGCTCAGCACTGATTTAAATCATGTTCCCTCCAGTAAAGAAAATTAATTTTAAATGTCATCTGTTTAATTGTTTGTTATGCCTAATTAAAAATGGTAATTTATTTGATTTATTTGTAGCATACTTAATATGTTGCTTTATTAAAGAAATTACAAAAAATAGATTTCTAATTACAAAGGCTGAATTTTTCTTAAAGTATTTTTTCCCAAATGTTTTTATCTTGGACAAAATTAAAACCATTTAGGTAATGTGGAGTTCCATCATTCTTGAAAGATGGATAATGGGCAAAGGGAGCTTTATCAATTATTGACAAATTATTCTTGCTTCGTAAGCATGATAACAAGTCAGTGTTCTTTCTTACCTTCAGAAAGATTTAGCAACCAGTCCCCTTATTTATTTTCACAATGACTTAAGCACAGAGTTTTTATTGTGGTCTGGGACACACTGCACAAGCAAAGGCTCATTTTGCTGGGGAGCCTAGAACTGAAGTGGCACTTGTGCTGGAACAGTAGTTGTAGAGCCTGATGTTGGAAAGCAAAATAAATCTGGAATTATGTATTTTGGAGGACAAGGTGAACGGTCATAGAAATTAATAAAATTTTCCAAGAGCTGTTTAATGTAGTGGTATTGAGGAAGAAGAAATTGATTGGATGAGATGGACAGTTTTCACAAAAATATCTTCGAAATGGTGTGGAAAGGATAGAAATACAAATAAGGTTTTTTATCTCTGCTGTAGTCAAACTGACCTTTTAGCTCGTTGAGGGAACTAATTTGTGCTTTGATTATTTTTTTTTCCCTAAATATATGAGCAACATGTTGCTAAAATATTTTGAGTTTTCTAGGTGGTGAAGACATTCTCAGTAAAGTTTTGCTTTTGTATATGGAAAAGGGAAGGAAGACTTGGAAGATTTCTTTCACTTTCCTCATGTTTTTTTAGAGCTATGGGTTCCTCTCATGCAAGAATACCACATACCTCTGGAAACTGGACCTTAGCAGAGACAGATGTACACACATTTTACCTTATTTATTGCCCATCTTGCGGAATCAAAATCAGGAGGCATGAGGAGCCAATAAATTCCATTGCATTTCGGGGCTGCTGCAGAGTGGAATAGATTCCATTACTGATGGGAACTGGACTTCAGTTCTTGTCATAGTGTATTCCTATACCTCTACCCTGTGTATTCGTATGTATGCATATTTTAAGAAGTTGTGAAAGTTTAGTTCTTGGTTTAATGAAAATTCCCCCTTTTGTGCTGTCACAGCATGCTATTCTTACCCGTATCATTGAAAGTCTCTTTACTGTGAAATCTTTCATGTCTGCTTGCTTTTTAAGGTTCAGCAGTATTTGTTAAATCTCCTTTGCAATTTTCATGATTTACTGAATGTCTTAAGAGAAAGTAACCCCAGCACCTGACTGTGCAGCTGCAATTCCTAAGGCAGTAACAAAACTCTGTACAAGTTTAGGATCTTGCATATTTGCAGGGCTATTTGTATTTGTGTATAAATATAATATATATATTTCTATAGTGTTATATTTACTTCCCTCTGTGAGGAAATAGAAGCAATAATGCCTGCTTCTATTTAAATTATAAATTTAAACAAGAATTGAGACAAATATTTCTGGCATTTTTTGGGTACACAGAAAGATACCTGAATATTATTGAGGCTGTGACTTTAAGCTCTATCTGCAGCCACTGGAGACAAACAGGTTATCAGTAGAGGTTTATCAGTTCATTTAGATGTGAATTACCTAGTGGAAGATCCTGTCTCTCTTCAGGAACCACAGAGAATAGAGGGCAAAGTAACTCAAAGCTCAGTCGTGTCACCAGGAAGGTAGGATGAACCAGTCACCTGCTGGAAAGGTCAGCTGTGAGATCAGGCTGGTTGCACAGTTCATTATCCAGTCGGGTCTTGAAAACCAGGGACAGAGAGAGGCTCTCTGGCAGCTTGTGGCACTGCTTACCTGTCCTTGAAGTAAAAATGTTTCTCCTTATGTCTGTCTGAACCTTTCTTGTCAACTTTTGTGTGTTGGTTTCCATCCTGCAACCATGCATGGCTCTGGAGTCTGGCTGCATCTTCTGACGCTGGAGGGCTGTTGTTCAGCTCCCCTCAAGCCAACTGTGCTCCAAGCTGAACAATCCCAGCTCCCGCAGTCCCTCGCCGCAGGGCAAGAGCTTCAGCTCCCAACAATCACGGTGGCCCTTTGCTAAACTTGATCTCGTATTCCAAATGTGAGCTAACAAGAGATGAGTGGAGGGTGTAATTGCTCCCCCTTATGTACTGCTTCTGTTACTACAGCCCAGGATGCTGAGGGTCCTCTTTGCTGCAAGGGTACTGCTGAAAATACTGCTGTCTTCCAGAGCCCCAGGGCCTTTTCCACAGAGCTGCTCCCCATTCAGCAGTTCCCAGACTGTATCTTTGCAAGAAACTCCTCCTTTTTAGGTGCAGGGATCCTCAATAAGATAGTCTGCTGATCTGAAGTCAAGGCTTTGTGCTCTGCTTACACTAGATATCCAGAAGTAGATTCCAGCTAAGTTTTCCAGTTATTTGTTGCTTTCAGCATCAAATACCTTTATCTTATTTCTAGTCCTATTTTTTTTTTTGCTTTCCTTATTTTAGCTACTGGATCATGTAATGATTTTATTTATATAAGGAAAAAGCTTTCCCTCAGTGCAAGAAACTAATGCATTGGGCTATCAAATCACTTCTTGATCTTCAGTTGTTGAATTCACTCTTATCTCAGCTGCAAGGCACTACCATTAAGAAGCAGCTGTACTAACAGGTGACTCATACAAGCAGGTGGAAATTATCCGAGATATAGGAAACTTTTCCTGAAGCAGATATAATCTAGTTTTAGAGCAGAGAGAGTTTTTAGTGAGCTGCAGCTGATGCACTCAGTTGGGAGAAAAAAGTTTAGTTTTCTATTTTGTTATTGTTTGAGTTAACAATAAAAATCAAAACTCAGGGAGTGAGTAAGTTTTGACTCTGTAGAGCATCTGCTGACTAATCAAAGCAGGTATTCCAGACTCTACCTTCCAACTGTTCTTTCAATTGAATGTTTACAGTCAATATAAAAAATAATATATTTTTCACATCCTGAGAGAGATTTCAGTATTTAACTTGCTGCTTTTTGTATGCTAAATAGATAAAACAAACTATCCCGTTCTGACTATACACCAGGAATTTATTATTAACTGGTAGGTTTGAACATTTTTTTTCCTTATATTTCATTTCTGCAGCAGGTATGAGCTGAAGTGAGATAAGATGTGGAAATCTCAAGTGCTTCTTATTTCTTGAAAATATGTAGGTGTGCATTTAGAAGCTTTAAAAAAGATATGTGTGAGAAGATCACATTTCTGATTATGTGTTTGATTTTCATTCTTTAACTGCTGTTTGGAGGTAAAATTCTATGTCTGTGAGAAGCTTCCTTGACCTTAATAAGCACGTAGATAGTGAACTTGCGCATTTTTGGACTTGAGCCTCATATTTTCTCAGTAGTCAATTTAGGGAATGAAGGAAATATGTGTTAGTTTTGTTTGATAGCTTCAAGAATTATGGCAAGGAGAGGCTGACGCTCACATCGCATGAGAGCCTGACTGTTAATTATCTTTCTGGAATTTTCTTCTGTAGAGCTAAAATTCCCTGAATCTATGGTGAAATAGTAGCATGGAGACAACCCAACAATTTCCATGCAGAAAGGCTTCTTCATAGTGCTTTCTGTATTATGTGACAGGTACGTATCCAAACTGTGAAACAGAGATCTGAAGAGAGTTTTTCTGTTTGTTTCTTTGCTTTTAAGAAAAGTTGAGAAAATGCTACTACTACTGATAATACCAGTAGTTTGTGTTCTGAAGTGGTGTGTTTGAGGGGAAATAAAAATCGCCTTGTGGAAAAAGTAGTATAACAGTATAATGTGGCTGGCCTAGCTCATGTGCAAAGATTTAAACAATCTTCTGTCTAGCTGGCTACCAGGATTTGCTGAGCTTTTTTGTGCTTCTGTAACTTAATCTATGGGGCTTAAAGCGATGGTACTACCTGTGCACTTAGTGTCTTGTTCTCACTGATGTACCTCTGACTAGAAGAAAAGTAAAAAAAGCCTTGGAAATGCCAGCTTCTTTCTGTTGATGCAGTTGTGAGATGCTTCGTGATCTCTGGCACAGCACAGTGTAGTGTTGTGATTCACCCTCTGTGTGCAGCCCCTGTCTATGACCTCGTAGGACGTTGCAGATGCTCAGAGTGGGTTTTCATTCTTGGGGTAGTAAGAAAAATGAAAAGCCTTTGCCTCCACTGCTGTGTTCTCACCTATGGTTCCCCTTGGCTTACTGAGGCAAAGCACCGGATGCAAGGGCCTGGGTTTCTGCAGCCTGAAAATCAGGTTTTGCTCTACAGTTAGCTGCAGCACAGTCTGGGCTCTAGAGACTCCAGCCCTGACGCTGTGTCCACCAGGCTCTGCAAAGGGTGAGCTGGCCTCTGAAGGTGCCCTTTGATTAGACACTCTTGGTGACGGAGGGAATCTGGGACTATTTGCCTCCAGCACAGGCAATAGCTCTGTTTTTACTCTCATGTATTTTGCACAGCGCTTTCCTCTGTACATGGAGAAGCGTATTTGAAGCAATTTGCTCTTTTTGTTAGAGTCTAAATGTTGTGACACCTACATATATGAAGCCAAAGTTTTTCCTCTTGGGTAAAACATTGTTGATTTGTGGCTCAGCCAAATTGAATGAGTGGAGAGGATATATGCAGGAAAAGCATGCAAGGAGAAATGCTCAGAAGTAACAAATAAGACTGAATGATGTACAGATGTATAGAAAATAATTTAATTGTATAGGAAATTCTGTCAGGCAGAAATTTCTCTTATCCTAATAGGGAGTGAAATTGCAATTCTGTAGAAATCTGATATGGAAGATTTTCAGATGCATTTGGAAACTGCATAATACAACTTAATTGTTTTCATAAATCTGAAGAGTTATATTTGGACTATCTAGCTCAGTTAAAATAAGTAAAACCTCAGAAAACCCTCTTATGTGCCTCAGGTGGTATTCAGACATTTCAGTCTGTGATCAGTGAAGATGTTCTTGGATCTGTGAAACTTCTGGTGTCTAATTTTGGCCAGTAAAGTTCTCTTAGCATTTGCAGTTCTGTGACAGCATTTCCCCATGAGGGCTGCCACCTTGGCAGTTAGCTTATTGCCCGCATGTTTGGCAAATAATATTTTATTCGGTGTCAAAAGCATCTCAAGACCAGACCCTGGGACCTGCCCCAGCTCAGATGTAGTGCAGAGCTGTGCAATTGTGTCTGTGCAATTATGTCTGTTTGCTCTCTAGCTTTAAGCAACTCATCCATGCAGGGTCCTGCTGCCATGGGAGGGTGAGAGAGTCCTCTCCATCTCAGTCTGGCCAGTGTCACAGAGTTAAAGCAATCCGTAGGGAGATCTGGTTCAAGCTGTATGCATGCTGAAGGTGATGTAAGAGTCGTGTTTCATGCTTTGTTTTTTGCTATAACCTTTTCTGCATTGGTTTCTAACGTAGAGGTAAATGACTTATGGTAGGTCATCAGCCATACACAAAAGAAGGGCTCCTAACTAAGAGTGAAGATGCAAGTGTATAAACATGGGCTCTGTAGCAACTAGCTTTTCTTTAAGAAATAAATAAAGATGGCAACATTGTCCTCCAGCTTGTTTTTGGAAGAGAATTGTGAACCAGACTATATGTGGAAGATGACTTTGGGCTATCAAATGCAGTCTTGGCTCCACCTACACCAAAGAAATGTGAACTTGGTATTTCCTACTGGCTATCTCAGGAAGTATCACGTGAATCCCATTCCAAAGCGTTTAACTTCACCATATGTTACATAAGCAGCCCACATGCCAGACAGAGCCTGAAAATTCTGTTCCAGTAAACCTCAGTGCTTTGTTGCCTTTATGATTAAAAAGTAAGATCTACAAACTGTGAAAGAGAAAACAGACTAAAGACATCAAAAACAAATGCTTCAAAGTTGTGTGTTGTTTCTTTTCTTTTTTTTTTTTTTTTTTTGTGATGTAGATGACATTGATATTCCATGGAGAAAAAAAAATGTTGGTATCTTTCAGTTGGCAATTTTAAACCAACTCTTCCAGTGCCTGGAACTAGATAGCTGACACTGATATGCAGAAATGTATTTGTGAAGCAATTTCAAGAAGTAGATAGAAATGGAATTGTATCAGGCTAAGCACAGGCTGGCATTCCCACACCACTTGTCATCAGGAGCATCCACTCAGGCTTTTGATGTCTCCAATGTTTATTCAATGCACTTGAAACTTTTAAATCCAGTTTAGTGTAATTTTGTTTCTGATGGGGCCTTTTAACATATGCAGCAACAGACTGAGGGAGGACAATTTCAAAATAAAAGATGTTCATTCATCAAAAGCTGCTATAGTATTCCGAAGTGGTACAGTGGTACTCTAGTTGCTAATACACATCACTTGTGCACAGTATACAAAAGGAGGTTTCTGCAGACTACTGATCAGTGCACCAATGCACTGCATACAGTAGCTGCAGGCTGAAACATTGTCTGGTAAGCATGGAGTTCTCTTAAAAGGATCTGTATTAAAGCTGGGTTCATAAAAACAGGTGTTTTGCATCAACCAAAGGAAAAATCTAAAATAGGTGAAGTGTATAAAGGCTCCTAATATATAGTCATAATGGAACCAATTGTTTTCTTGTTCCACCCAAATAAAGACACTGAGTTCTGTGAAACATGTTGTGGGCTGACATTAGGATTTTCATACTCTTTAGGCAAAAGGTATGTATGGAGCTCTGGGGCCAAGGTTCCCTTGGCTGCCTGCTAAAGCCCTGCCTGGCTTTGCTGCATGCTGCAAGTGAGCTGATAACTGCAGGTATGAAGGCAAAACTCTGCCTCTGACTGTTGACATCCTGTCAGAAGTATGGGGTGTAACTGTGATTGCTGAAATGAGAAGAAAATGAGTGGTGGAGCTTTTTTTGGCTTATTGAAAGCTCCTCAGACCCTCTTCTTTCAGCATTCTGCTGAGCTGATGAAGTAGGACGTTCATGGTGGGGGCAGACTTACAGGATCAAGCTAAGTGAAGGGGACCTTTAAGAATCTTCAAAAGGACTTATTTATCATCGGTATTTGGACTTAGAGATATTGGAGAGTCACAGCTAAGGAGGAAATCTCCATCGCACTAGCCAGAAAGGCTAAGGCTAGCACTCAAACAAGGCTGTATGGTGGTGATAACAGTAAACTGATTTGTACTTAAATTGCAATGAATGAGAATAGGGAAAAGGAGAATTTGCAGAAATGATGGAAAATGCTCGTCCAGTAGTCTTTTTCACCCCCCTTCCCCCCCCAGCCCTCCCCTCCATCAAATTCTGGCTTTGTTGAATTTGTGGATTTGTTCCCAATGCAGTCAGAGAGCAAAAATGCCTATTATAGGGAAGGAAGCCTTACACAGTAGACCAGAGTGAGTAGTGACCTTGTCAAGCTTTATTTCACAGGAATTCCCCTTTGCCCTTTCTGCTGGGCCAAGTGAAAACACTGTGTATCTCTGAAGTGTAAACTGCCAAAGGGGAGAAGCTGAACTGGAACTGGGAATTCTAACTTGGTTGGTTGTGTTGGTGCTTGGTCGGGCAGGGTGGGGTGAGTTATCGGTCGGCGGGTGTTGAGGTGTCGTATTCTCTTCATTTGTTATTTCCTTTATCATAATTATTATTATTATTGATATTAGGAGTAGTGATTTGTGTTATACCTTAGTTATTATACTGTTCTTATCTCAACCGGTGGGAGCTACATTCTTTTGATTCTCCTTCCTAACTCTCTGGGAGCTGGGGAGCAAGGGGTGGAGTGAGTGAAGGAGCTGTGTGGCTGTGTTTAAACCATGACAGGCTGGCTAATGTTTTCTTGTAACTTTTAAATTTAAAACCTTAAGGTAAAATTATTTAATTGCTAAATCTTAATGTTTTAAGAAATTAAGACAAATCATCTCAGCACACAAAAAAGGGTTACCTTTAGTTTTTCTTTTTCCAAGTCCATAATATACAGGTTTAAAATGTGTCGTGGTTTAAACTAAATCTGCACAGTTCCCCCTTTGTTTCCCCTCCCCCCCTCACCTTCCCACTCCCGGAGGGATGGGAAGGAGAGCCAGAGGAATACAACTCCCACGGATCGAGGTAAAATCAGTCCAGCAATCAAGGTATAACAGAAATAACTACCGGTACCAATAACAAATCAGTGTTAGAGGAGACAAACAGGGAGAGAGAATAGGATACCACCCGCCGCCAGGAGGCCAGCCCTGAAGAAAGAGAGAGCTTCCCCCTCCCCTCCTGGCCAGCTTCCAGTTGCCTCCCCGAGCCCAGCCCGGCGTGTTAACCCCTTCCCTCCCAGCCAGCTTCCAGTCCCCTCCCCGAGCAGGACGTGCTGTGGTATGGAATACCTCCCCGACTAGCCCAGACCAGGCTCCCTATCTCTCCCTCCTCCCTGGCAGAGCATGAGCTACTGCTGAACACATGACAAAATGATACTTTGAAATCCCATAAGGAGAGCATTTGCTGCATAAGAAATCCCTAGTCCCTTAATGCACTCTAATACATGGTAACCAAGCCATTAGCATGGGGCAGACAGATTACAGAAGAACTAGGCTTTCTGGGTCCATAACCAAAGGGTAGGCAGCATACACTAGAATACGTAAAAGCATCCTTTAACGCACTGAGTGTATGTGTCGGGCCAGCTGAGCTCCATTTACATATCTTCATGTTGGCCACAACTATGGAGATAGCTGTCAACAATACAAAATTTGCTTTTCCTCCTCATATTTTTTAGTTACTTATACCTCATGATGCTAAGTTGGCAGCATGGATAGCAAAAGGATAGTAGTACTTCTCAGCCCGTGATGTAAGCTGAAGTGGCCTTGTAGCATTAAAAGGTGAATGCAAAGATCAGAACTGTCCATTAAGCAGAGCACCCATCTTGCATGCTGAGATGCACCCTTTTCTTCCATACTGATGGTCTCTGTAGTTGGAAAAAATCCTGAGGACAGTTGAGTCCCCATGGGTGAGTCTGAAGCTGCCTGCTGTGCTCTCTATAGTACTAATTAGTAAATGAATGTGAGGGAAACTTGATTTGGACTGAGCAGTCCTTTGAGGTGTTAGGTAAATGTATTACTGCTGAATAATAATAAAAAGTTAGCTTTGTTAATTCAGACCAAAAGTAATGCACATCTTGGTATATTTTCCTTAAACTCATCAAAAGAGATTACAGTTCCAGGCACTGACATGACAAGCTTTAATGAGGAAAGTAGGGATAAAAAAAAGCTTTGAAATACCAGAGTTCACACTGTGCTCAGCAGAGATTGACACAAGTCTAACATATTGATACACATAATTAAGTGTGGGTTTCCCCAGCAAGTAGAAAAGGATTTTTAATAGTTTAAGAAGTCCCTTTAGCTATCTGACCAACCTTGGCTTCTCGTTTGATCTGACGGTTGGAGAACATAAGTAACTACGAAGGAAGAGCTAACAGCCATTCCCTAGCTTCAGGTCCCCCCACCCCCCTCCTTGTGATTTGATCTTGGTATGAATATTACTCATTTGATCTGCTGCTTTTTCAGTTTATCATTCAGTGCCTGGACCTCAGCTGGGTTTAAAATATTTAGAAAGAGGCTGCCTACAGATGGTGGATAATTTAATGTGCAACTGCTTAACATAGCTGGTTTTCAGACAGTCAGACCCCAGGATTTAAAAGTATGTAGAAGGACCAGAATAGAGCTCCCTTACTGAGAAAATGCCTTTGTTAAACATTTGTCAATAGATTCTCTTGCACAGAACATTGATGACAGTTCAAGCTGTCCTTAGATGGATTCTCATCCTCCTGGAGTTACACAGCAATGCACAGTGTGACAAGATGTGCTTTAGCTGTAAAAGTGTTAGTAATGCATAAATATCCTTTTAATGTTTTGCCCTAAAGTGCATAACACAGCAGAGATGCTGGTACTTTCCTGAATCCTGAATTTGTTTTGTAGTTGCTGCATCTATTATGGAATTTGAGATTGTGGCATCACAATATTTATTATTAGTTTCTCCTATAGTATCCCTTGTAATTAAAAGCAATGACTTGTAATGAGTCCCTGACCTAGTTCAACAAACTGGAAGGACACTACTTCTCAAATTCAAACACTTTATATATTATACACATTCCTTCTTTGTTGCATCCTATTCTACCAGGGCAGCACAGCAGGCCACAAACTGAAATACGCTTGCTGTAGCATGTCTGGTTAGACTTTATGAAAGATATTTTCTGACTGTGGGGATAGAATGCAATGCAATGGAGCTTTAATATTTTTTAGCCTATAATCTGATACTACACAATTACGTGTATTAAGTATAAAAAATTACTTTCTCTAAGAAATTTACTTTATTCAGAATACCGAAGCTGCTAGTCCGTTTGACCACCAGAGATAATCCCAGAAATAGGTGTGATAGACAACTTCTGTGTTTGAGGAAAAAAAAAAAAAGAGAAAATCAATAATGAAAGAGGATTTGCATGTTTGATTTTATCTTCATGTTTCCACTGGACTAGCGATTGCATCTGCCCCTGTAATTTTTCATATACCAGATCAACCTAAGAAGAGTGCAGAAATAATATTGCTGGCAGCAAGCTGTGCTGCATTGATTCTCAGCTATGTCCTTATTTCTTGAAAAGATCAATGCAGCTTGCTGAAGGTACATTCTGCTCAGGAATAAGTCTTCTGAAGGTAACTGATCGCAACAAAAGCAAAGTAAAGCCAGTGAAAGAGTAATAGGAAGTGAAAGAGTAAAATAATTTACCTATCCCAGCTCAGAGACACTTAGGTGTGATGGATCACTTCTGTCTCTGTGTTTAGGCAGAAAAAATAGTAATAGCTAAGTTGCATTTCATCACAAAGACCATATCTTTCAAAAACCCCATGCAAACTTATAGGGAACTTTCAGAAGATTTTAAATGACCTTATCATTAGCTCCTCATTATTAAGTGTATGAATTGCAAATACCCTTGATAGGAACTGCTGTGATACTTACTGCAAATAGAATTACTTGGAATAATAAGAAAAATCCTGCCTTCTGAGTGAAATCAGCTAATGGTAGCTTTCACATTATACTTTAGTTCTTTCCAAAGCTTTAATTTCTACTATTTTTTTTCACTAAATGCATTTTAAATTACATTTGTCTAGGTGAAAAGTATATCTGTTTGTTTCTTGCTTTTGCTCTAGCTGATGTGAACATATTTTTTGTGGAGGGTGGAAAACTGTGGCAACTCCTGAACAGGATGTTTTGCTGGACACATGATAAGTACTGTGGTTGAGCATCGTTAACATACAGAGAGAGGATCAAGTGTAAATGACTAAATAAATACAGTTTAGAATTACACATTTATAACTGTATATACATCTACTGAGAAACTGTATTGTCACAGATTGCTCTTCCTCATGGTAAAATCCATGGAAAGAGGCTGAGTCAGAAACTTCATATGCTGAACCTTTTCCATAATATCAGCTCTAGCAGAGGTGGTTTGCAGCTGGAGGACCTGGCAAGGTGTCACCCTGCTCAGCTGCTCTGGGGATTGAACAGGACATCTCACATCTCCAAAGGGTGAGGTGTGAGATGTAAGACTCCACTAAGTCTTACTATAGTATATCTCCCCAGGGTGATGTTGGTTTATTCTGAAAATTAGTAAATGAGGTCCCTAATTATAGCATGGGTGACCTGTTCAGTTTTTGTCATATATGGAAGGATGAGGACATCGCAGAAGTAAACTGATCTTTGACTGTGCACAGATGTCTTAGTCATGTGTAGCCAAAATGAATTGCACTGTGAGAGCAGAAGACATGTAGTTGTTTACAGTATTGTACTACCTAGTGAGTGTATAACAGTTGAATTAATCTTGTAGGCTCCCATTATAGTCAGTGGAGAGGAATGGGCAGTTTCAGGGTGCATTTCATCTCCTCCTACAGCTAGTAACAAAAAAGAACATTTTTAATCCTGTTTGGTGTAGTGTAAGATGTTATTAAGCCTCATCAAGCTCTTTTGGATCTTGAATGTCTACCCTGAATGACTCTAACATTACTGTATTGTAGGCTGACACACTTTTCAGAAGTGAAAGCAGGCTAAGATGATGTTCTGGCTGATGGCAGTTTACAAATGTGACTAATAGCTTAAATATAGTGACCTCAGCTCCCATTCAGCAACTGTTCAATATCTAGGCCCTGAGGATTCATTTAACTGCTGTTTTTTGTACGTGCAAGAACTCTTTCTTGGTGTACAGAAGAGGGGATAAAAGTCCTGAAAAGACAGAGCCATTAATGATTCATGATAGACATTTAAAATTCAAAAAAATCACCAAGTTGAAAATGCATTTCCACAGTCAAATTTTATTTCAAGCCCTTTTACTCCTTTGCAAGCCTTATTAGTTGGTGGCAGAATGCTAGTTGGTATTGAGCAATCATTAACCTACAGTTTATTGACTTCAATTTTTTAGCTATAATTATTACTATTTTCAATGTGCTATGGCTAATATTCTTAAAAAAAAACCCTACAACCCTACTGCTTAGTGATGAGAGAATGAAAACGGGAAATAAAATGTTAGTTGATATGTTAGTAATGATAGGACTGAGTGGGTAGTGAAACTGAAGATATGAGTGATTTAAGCCCATTACCCTCTGTGACTGTACAGCACTCATAATCTGTAATGTTCAAGATTACTGGTGATTTCTTTCTCGGGTCTCTTTTCTTATGAGCTTAGTTCATTTCACTGTCTGATACTCTGCTCTCCAATTATGCTTTCAGCTGAAAGTCTATATAAATGAAGATGGCATTTGAAATGGCCAGCAGATACTTTACATTGACAAATGTATCATGCAAATGGATTTGAAAGCTCAATAAAAAGGTTCCAGTGAACTTCTGTCCAGAACTTGGACAGCATGTCATTGAACAGGCATACTAAGAGCTGCCTGCTCTTGTGAAGACACTTTACTGGAAGGGCAGACCTAGGTCACATTATTTCCTCTGCTGTCCTCAGCAACACTTCTGGTTTTGGGTTTGGATCCCAGTACTGGACCACCCAAGCAGATCCAGGGTAATGCTTCCCTATTTTCAGTGTACAAGAGAGTGAAAGTCGTTTACCACTTGGCTGAAATAAACAAAAATTCACATTAGTTGTCTTTGACACTTCTGAAGTCATTCACACCTTCTGCATGAGGGAGCAGAAGTCTGTTCTGTGGTAATGCTTAGTGGATATCATGGACTGATGTTGTTCTCGTTTTGAAGCGATGCCACAGTCATGCTTTGTGGACTGTTAGTTCTGAAGGTAACTGCTCCATCTTGTCTAATCCTCTGGGAAGTGGAGGTCCTTGGGGACAGATTTTAATCAGCTGGAAGACATATATGAAAAGATCCAGGAAAAACAGAGACTGTTCTCAAGTGCTGAATTTTCTTGAACGTATCTTGAAGGATTAGCTGCTCTGCTAGTTACAAGCAATTGTTTTTATTTTTTTCAAATTTTTTTATTTCTTTAAGTATGTAGAATCATATTCCAATGTCAGAGACTGAATAGTAGAATGAGATGAAGCCAATACTGACTTAAAGGACTGAGGGCTTGCTTTGTAGTTTCAGCAGTAGTTCAGTATGCACCAAAGTTTATACTGGTTAATAATTAATCCAATTAAAGTTGGATATTGTTACAAAGCTCTATTCTATAAATGACTGGTTTTAAACATTCAATAGACATGTACTGTTGGAACAATTCCAGAGGGGCCACAAGGATGATCAGAGGACTGGAGCACCTCCCATATGAAGACAGGCTGAGAAATTTGAGGCTGTTCAACCTGGAGAAGAGAAGGCTGCGTGGAGACCTCATAGCAGCCTTCCAGTATCTGAAGGGGGCCTACCAGGATGCTGGTGACGGACTATTCATTAGGGACTGTAGTGATAGGACAAGGGGTAATGGGTTGAAACTTAAACAGGAGAAGTTTAGATTGGATCTAAGGAAGAAATTTTTTACTATAAGGGTGGTGAGGCACTGGAATGTGTTGCCCAGGGAGTTTGTGAATGCTCCATCCCTGGCAGTGTTCAAGGCCAGATTGGATGAAGCCTTGGGTGATATGGTTTAGTGTGAGGTGCCCCTGCCCATGGCAGGGGTTTGGAACTAGATGATCTTAAGGTCCTTTCCAACCCTAACTATTCTGTGATTCTATGATAATTTGAGCTATTTTTTAGAAAAGGCTTAAAATAAAGCTTCTAAGAGTTCATCTTTATAATAATTTCAAAGAGTTCAAATCTCTCACCTACTAGAAGTTGAGAGTTTATCAGCAGATTATAGGTTAATTGGAGGCAGTTGACAAACCACAGAGTAGGAAAGAATAGGAAAAGCATATTGAACATTCAAACATGAATGCTTTTAGCCATTATCAGTGAATGTGACAGCTATTGTGTGACAACGGGTTGAAATATGGTTATATAATCCATTGGGTTTTTCACTTAAAGGAAGGGAAATATGCTATTAAGAGTGCTATATCACACTTAAATACAATGCAAATGTTACACACATTGTATTTAATTTCAAAAATTTAGATTGAGAAATCTAGAATGAGAATTATGGAACCCTCTTATAGGTCTTTTTCAAAATGCAAATTTATATCTCAAGGGGCCAGTGGAACCTAAGGTATAAACACAGTCTGTATTTAGGGAGTCTTAAAAACACATATTACTGAATTGATAGAGCATAACAACTCCCTTGCTTAGGCAGCATTATGGCCTATCTTGTAAAATGTACTTGGGGACATGTAAAATGGTTTATTAAACCTACAGTCCATAACTAGAGTTGCTACATTTTAATGTATATATTTTTCATTCATGGGTTATTGAACCACTAAATCCTAACAATTTGTCCTCATGCCAAATAATTTCTTTGAGCCTTGTTCTGAGTCTTTCAGCAGCTGAGTAACCATTGGAACATATCCCAGATCCTTAAATTTTAAAGCTATTTTTCACTGCCCCCCTGTATACAAATGTACAATTAAAAGCAGGCAAGGAAAGAAGCTTCTGTTTACTTTCACAGAAAACGCTTTCATGGAAACAAATCCTTGAGGTATTTCCAGGTGGGAGATCTGCAATTTCAGGGAGAAAAGCCTTGAATGTGAAGTGCTGTCTATAAAGAATGTATACTAAAAGAAATCAGGAGAATTTTACTTGTGCCATCGCATGAACCCTATTTCTCAAAACTTAGGTGTGGCTTGCTATTTAGAGTGTCTTTCTCCATACTTTTACATGGCATATTGTTCTTTTATGCTAGTAAAAAATTGGCATAAGTTATAAACCAGTGGTGAATTAACACTACTAGGTGTGCCCAATGATTTCAGGGTATATTGGGTTTAGACTATGTTTTCCTTCCATTGCTATTAGTAATAACTCTAGGGAAGAAGCTGAACTACAAAGAGGTGAAAAGTAGTAAAATAGCTTCTTCTCTTTGTGTTTTCCAAGGTCCCCAAAAATGATATTCACAGTACATAAAATATCTCTATTGATCTGAAACATTTCATTGTTGTGGTTCAGCCAACAGCTCTCCTACAAACACATATCTAGGATTTGTTATTCATCTCATGCCTGAAGAGAAACAGGAGCTGTGAATGTTAATGGATACAACCCTGTGTTCTAGGCTTCAAGATTTTCAATGACAAAGTATTTGGCTACAATATCTCTTCCTGGTGTTGATTTTATGAAGATTATTGATAAAATAACTTTCAGCAAAGCGACAGTGCCATGGTATTTGTGAAATGGCACACCAAGGAGCAAAATGAGTAAAATCACTTAGGCTGTCTTTATTCTTTTCCATCTGGAAAAATACAACTGGTTTAGAGAGTAATAGGGTAAATTTAGAAAGGGAATGGTATGTGCTCTAACTGTGCATAATTTTGTTATATCAAGCCAAAATCTCTTGTCTGTAAAGAGATAAAGATGTTTCAAACATTTTCTGAAAGAAAGGGATCTGTACAAGGTAAGTTTTGTAAGTACAATTTATCCATTATTTTTATGTGGTGGATCTTTGCTATGTTAGAAATACTGATTTCCATGAGATATAACCTTTAGCTGCTTTTTCTGTGATCCTCCCTTTCCTTTTTTCTGTTCTCTTTGGTTGTTATTATTATAACATTTTAGATTATTTATTCTGAGACATTTCCATGAGTAGAAAATATCTTGAAGAAGGATATAGCCAAGATATATAACAGTTTATTTTATTTGCTTCTGACTGAGAAAGGATTTTGCCATCCCTTAGGCTATAAGCTGTTTTTCAGGCTGTAAAAGTCTATGTTGTCTTTGCAGGCATGTTTAACGACCAGACTCTTTGAATCCCTTATATTTACTTCAAATCCTTTTTTTTTTTTTTTTAGTTTGTGCTGATGAGGAAGCACTGTACAGCACTTAAAAATTTCAAACCTTCTACTACAGCATGTAATACAAGAGTGAGCATTTACCAGACACCTGTTATCTGGGACTGCTAAATTCACCTCTAAACAGAATCAGTTTAGGAATTCTGTTCTGACTACTTTTTTGAAGGCTATGTTATATTTTGTAAAACGTGTATTAAACACATATTGTTAATCTGGATTACAAATGCAAGGCAATATTTAGAGTATCTTTCATTTCAGGCTAGTGACTATTTCATCAGTTTTACTATTTTGAATGAGAAAATCATTTGCCTTTTAAATTAGCATAAATGTTAATTCAACTTTCTTGTACCAAAATACTCTTCAGAATAATTGAAATAATTGAATATTGCGTACAGACAGTTTCTTCTGGACATTGCCAAATCATTTATTTAATAGAAGAGTTACTAGAAAATCACCTTGGGTTGTTTTTTTTTTTCTTTCCCCCAAAATAATAATTTATTTTTAAAATGTGTTTAAGTTATTTAGTGGTTGCAGTTTTGGTTTATTTGTTTCTACTAAGAATATGGAAGTGTTTTCTTCAAAGATTGCCATCCTTTCTCTTTCTCTATGTGTATACTGTACATATATTTTTTTAGATGCTTCAGATAGCTTTCAATATTCACTACATAGTCTCCATATTAAATCATGTAATAGCATATTAAAACTGGAAAATGAAAAATCTATGACAGAGAAAGCTTGAAAAATTAGGAATAAAATGGGAAAGCACATATGCATGTACATAAATAAACAAAGCAATGAAATGGAAATAATCTATGTTTTACTCATCAAAATTATTTGTAGCACTTTTAAGAATCACAGTTATCAAAACTGACCTTTTAATCTTCTGTAGTAATAGTAAGAACTCCTCCTTTTTTCCTTTTTTTTTTCTTCATCTTTTCTTATCAGAGCCAGGATCAAAAAAGAAGTTGTTACACTTACATGTCAAGAATCATGACATCTGAAGAAAAGCAGAATGCATTATTTCTTGGTGAGAGTGTTATACAATAAGACTTGACTGACATTTTACAAAATTTGAGCTGCTTTCTGATCAGTTGATTTAATTAAAACAAGATATTCATTTCTGTGTATAATCTATTTTAAGACTTTCAAACATACAAGTATATAGTGTAAAATGATATAAGACTGGCTTGAATGATTTGTCATTCTATTTGCAGATACCTCAAATCAGCTATGCATCTACAGCTCCAGAACTGAGCGATAACACCAGGTATGACTTCTTCTCTCGGGTGGTTCCACCAGACTCCTACCAAGCACAGGCCATGGTTGACATTGTGACAGCCCTTGGGTGGAACTACGTCTCAACGCTGGCTTCTGAAGGCAACTATGGAGAGAGTGGCGTAGAGGCATTCACCCAGATCTCCAGAGAAATTGGTGAGTGTATGTTTATCAGATTTTGTACTTACTGCTGCTAGGTTACGGAATATCTCTGACCTCTGCTAGGCCTACTCAATGCAATCAGAACACCTGCAGGCGTGTTACCTGGACTCAAGTGGAGGCATTTATAGATGACTTTGCTCCTCACAGGTCTGCCAGGGTGACAGTTCTGGCAGCAAGTTAAGAAAAGCTCCCAAGAGAGGCAAAAAATTTATGTCTCTTGCCCTTTTCGGAAAGGGGGAGTTCCTTGGTGAGTTAGGTGCAAAAAGCAAACAACAGCTGAATTACAGGAGATGTGATTAATTTAGTTTAGAAAAATCACAATCTACTGAGACCTCATTTTCCATGTTCCAGCACTGATAAACCTGGGGTTTTTAATTTTGATGAATTTGAAATACAGAAAAAAACCAACAAAAACCAAACAAAACCTAAACTGTGAAGTACAAAGACTGTTTTCCTTCAGGATGAAATGTGCTATATAAATACAGGCATTATTATGAGAAGTATATTTAAGTCCCTTTGATCTTCTTCCCCTCCATTATCGTAGTTATTTCTAGCCTGAAAAAAAATGTCTATTTCTCAAGAATAATAGGTTTTGGACACCAAGGAATAAGATGATGAGTAGCAGGCAGTTCAAAAGAGGGCAGAATCGGTCTTTCTCCAACTACAGTGTTAAATGACACAAAATAATGTCCTTTAAACAAATAATAATTGCAAACAGCCTTCCTGTCCTTCCTCAGAAACCTGGGTTAATCTACTGGACTTGGCTTTCAGGGTACGTGTGTATGAATTCTGGTTCTTTCAAGTCAGTTTGAGTGCATGTGTGTTTCAGGTACTTATGCTTGAACTGTAAACATTTCTGATTGCTCCCAACAGTTTGGCATTAAGACAAACTCACAGTGATTTATGCTATTAAGGAACTGGTGTATATAACATGCTCAATTAGTTAACTAGTAAATATTCTGTTTCTAGCTTCTAATCAATACTGTCAGTTCCTAGACATCCATCCCATCCATGTCTTCATGGGAGAGCCAAGGCTGACTGCAATACAATGGTTTGATATAGACTTAGCAAAAGCGTGAATAATTTTCTGCACTTCATATCTAAAAGAGACATTTTATCTATTGTGTCAAATACAGCAGCAAATAGATTGGTTGCCCCAGCTTTATAGCTGGATGAGAAGTTCTTGGTGTCTTGTCTCCTGAATTCTGTAGTATTTTCTCATCTGTCGCATACAATATTCTTCTGAATTTATTTGAGAATTGTGATCTAGGTGAAAACACCACAAGCTGGATGCAGTTCTATTTAGAACACTTTGCTCGGAGAGTAATTAGCAATGGTTTCTGCTTAAAAGGATGAATGTGTTATGTGGTATTAGGCAGGTGTTTATGCTGGATCAGGTACTAGATAATATTTTCATGTTTGGTCCAAACGGACTTGGAATGAAGGCTATGTTTGTAAAATCTGGGGGTGATTTCAAGCTATGAAGGACTAGGAGTGTATTGGAAGACCTTGTTAGAGTCCAAAACTGAAGATATGCTCTGAAAAAATAATATGCAATTTGAGAGAAATGCAAGACATTGCGCTTCCACAAGAACTTGTACAATGAAGAATACAGAAAGACTGGTCAGAAATTAGTCTTTCAAAAAAATGATCTGACCATGATAGCAAATTATAACCTACTTATATTCCTCCTGAACCGGCAGACAGGCATACCATCTGTAAAGTAATGTGAGTAATCCTCCAAATTGTCTGGCAGTTGTGAAACCTCATTTTGACTAGGTACAGGATTTGACCCTCACTTTGCAAAAGGTGAGAGACTCTGCAAGCAAGAACAAAGACTATCACAAAACTTGAAAATGTGGTCTGTGAGGAGTGACTGAGCAAGGTGGTTGGTTAGCCTGAAGAAGAGGTGACAAAGAAGTGAAGGTGGTGGAAAATGATGTCTTCAAATAGACAAATGGCTTTTACAGGCAGGTAGAGGACCATTTGTTCATCCAAATGCAGTGTATATGAACAGAAGTAACAGAATTAATCTCTAGCATGATTCCATTTAGATTCGTAGAAAGCCCCTTTAACAGTTAAAGCATTAAAGCATTAGACCAGCTTGCTTGAGGACATTCTGGAGCCTCCACTGCTGAGGATCTGGGAGAACGCATTAGACAAACACCTTCCCAGGGATTATGTAAGTGTACTTAGTTTTTCCTTGGGGCTGGGAGGTTGATCAGATGATTTCTTAATGTCTCTTCCATCCTGATTCTATTATTCACTGTCCTCAGACTTCAACCGGGACTCTAGGACTGGAATCCCTTTTAAAATGAAAAGTTTGAACAGGATCTAGTTAGGAGGCCTGAGACTATAGAGATTAGGTAGGTTTATAAAAATCACCACATGGTGTAAGTTTGCACAAACCAGCAAAACTTACCAGCTTTATGTTAATAAACTAAGAGAATCTAGTGAGGACATTGCTCCCCTTGTACTGTTGGCACACAGATGTATAGGACAGCTCAGCTCCTGAGCTCTTCATATCCTGTGATAAGTAACCAACAACTGGAATTTAAGTTAATGGGAAGATAAGCATAATGCATGGCAATAAATTTGAGGAAAGGGTGTGAGAGGAATTGATATATCCATTTCCAAGGGAAGCTCAGCATGTGAGAGGACATGTGAGATAGTAGTTTTGAAAATACAAATAGGAAAGCTTCTTTACTTGTTTTTAAGTTTTCTCTAGCCAGCTAAGAAAGAGGTATTTTAAAATATTTTTGAAATAGAGATTAATTTCATGTGTTTATAATTTCAGGTGCTTATTTGTCATGAGCTTCACTCTGTCTCTAATTTCCAGTTTGATTGACCCTGTGTTCAGCTCCTATTTCTTGATCAGTAACAGGAGCAGAAAGGAAAGAACAGGCTTCCAAATGAAATGTGGAATACTGAAAAGGTCAAAGTGGTGCCACCCTGACATGTCACAGAATATATTACATATCAAAATCTGCTCTCATTTTAATGACAAAGATCCTGTCTGGGAAACAGCATAGCTGGAAATTAAATATTTTACATGACAATGATTGTAAAGAGAATAGGGAATGGTACTTATTCCAATGCATTCTTCCATGCATTATTGTTTGAAGACAATGATTAAATTTATAGATTTTTCTACTCCCATTACAAAGTTAATCAATGATATCACTATAACAATTTTGCATCACAATCAAATAATTTTGGTACATTGGCCAAAGGAATGAATTCATACAAAATTAAGAGTTTAAGCATTAAACTGTGAGAAACTTGACTTACTGAGAGAAACTAAAAAGGGGAAAAGAGCAAGCACATTTTACTAAGTTCTCGTTAAACTGTCATGCTGAATATTGCTCTTCTATTTACTTTGCTGTTAATGTGTTTGACAAAATAAATGTGGGAAAGTTTCTAATCCTACTTTCTTCTGATGGCTCATTCCTCCTGCTACTATATACCTGATGAAATTAACATCAGAGAAAGTAATGGGATCCTTTTTACTGCTTTTCAGAATACAAAACCATTTGGTTCAGAATAATCTCTTTAGGGTCAGAATACTTGGTCAGGTAGTGCAATTATTTGTACTGGAAAATGTAATAAATTCACGAATAATATATGAAACGCTGTGTGACAGATTTTATCCCCACTAGTATTCGATGAAAAAATGACAAAAGTGCTAAGGGGTACTCCCAGTGAAAAGCTTTAGAAACTAGAAGAGGAGGTACATATGATACAGACATAGAACTGTAGCTGATCATTAAGGATAGGTGAGGAAATTCAGCATTGCCCCTTTTTGCTTTTAAGTTGATATTGCATGTCTTGCCAGAAGTGTAAAGAAGATATTGAAGTGGATTTAGAACCAGAGTTTTGACTAAGCCAAAATGACGTAACTTTGTAGCAGCTTTACTTCAGAAGAGAATGGTGTACTTAATATCAGCATGTATGTTTGAATGTTTTTTCTTTTTAGAAATGGGGTTTTGTAGCTTTACCTGCGTCCTTTATCCAACTGCATTGTTGTTAACAGCATTTCTCTGAGAAGGGACCACAGTTACTTTATGATCCTCCATAATATTCTTACTATTACAGTCACATTGATAACTACATACATATTTATGATGAATACATATACTGAATTAATGCTACACTAAAAAGCTTTAAATAAGCTTTATTTAAATTGTTTTAGACTTAGCTAGCTGTATTTTGTTTACATAAAGAATGTACTTTGACATTTCTTTGATGCAGTTCTTAGGTCATCTTTGTGTTTTGTCATTTTTTTTATCTCTGTTTTTCTCAGCTTACTGGAATACTTCTTACCTTTAATATCTTTTGGACTTCTAAAACTTTTAATGGATAAAGTGAAAGATTAGTAGAAGGTGGGGAGGGAGGATTGAGGCAGAAAATACAATTTAAGAATGTGTAACCTGTCCTCTTCACTTTGAATATTCATTGATAACTTAGAAATAAATAAGATAGATTGCTGTTGAGATTAATTTACATGTACTGCAGTAATCTTTGTACACCTTTAATATAAAGTTAAAACTTTTTATATATTGGTAAATAAGCTGATGAATAGATTTTCTTTACCTCCCCGTGATGTTATTTAAGATAGTCTTGCAATGTGAAGACTGAAGAAATACAGTATGTGAAGTGTTACGTTTTTCCTAGAGATATTTCCACTTTAAGGACTGCTTTCTAGCTTAACAAATTAATTTGCATAGCTAATAATATTCTAACATACCCTGAAAAAAGGGAAGCAGTTTAATTCAATTTGGAGTTTTACTTTTATATTTATGCACCTGAACTCTATTGATAACACTGTATTTCAAGCTTCAACTTGTAATTGATAATAACACTATATAACTGGCTGCAGGAGCTTGAAAATAATGTTTGAAAAATTATAAAATCAAATGATAGGTGTGTTAATACTGCACATGCTTGAAAATTATTTCATCAGGTTTTGATATTTGTACCAATTAGTACCAGATAAAGAATAGTGTAGTTTTTAGGGATTTATAATGAAGGTCCATTTTAATTTCTCTCAGTGATGCTATTCAATATGATATTCATCAGCATCTTTTATATGTCTATTTTTCCTTCTATAGTTTTAGGGAGGTCTTTTGGAGCAGTAAACATGCTACCCTAGTATATTCTCTGACCCTCCAGTGGTTGGAAGAGGGACTTATCTCTAATAGCTCTTAGGGAGTTTCTTCTTCAGTCAGTTATTCGAGGCACTTTTTAAACCTCCTGTAGAAAGCTCACTAGCTACAGTGAAGAGAATAAAAAAAAAGGGGCAGAAAGGTTGTGTAGAACTGGGTTATGTATCTGCCCTAAAGAATCTGTACCATACAGTGGATTGTACTGACAGAAGTTACATGGGCACCCTTGCCTCCTTAACCAACACAGATTCACTGATGAATCATAGAATCATAGAATAGTTAGGGTTGAAAAGGACCTTAAGATCGTCTAGTTCCAAACCCCTGCCATGGGCAGGGACACCTCACACTAAACCATATCACCCAAGGCTTCATCCAATCTGGCCTTGAACACTGCCAGGGATGGAGCATTCACCACCTCCCTGGGCAACCCATTCCAGCACCTCACCCTAACAATAAAGAATTTCTTCCTTATATCCAGTCTAAACCTCTGCTGTTTAAGTTTCAACCCATTACCCCTGGTTCTGTCACTACAGTCCCTAACGAATAGTCCGTCACCAGCATCCTGGTAGGCCCCCTTCAGATACTGGAAGGCTGCTATGAGGTCTCCACGCAGCCTTCTCTTCTCCAGGCTAAACAGCCCCAACTTGCGCAGCCTGTCTTCATACGGGAGGTGCTCCAGTCCCCTGATCATCCTTGTGGCCCCTCCTCTGGACTTGTTCCAACAGTTCCATGTCCTTTTTATGTTGAGGCCACCAGAACTGCACACAATACTCCAAGTGAGGTCTCCTGAGAGCAGAGTAGAGGGGTAGGATCACCTCCTTGAACTGCTGGTCACGTTTCTTTTGATGCAGCCCAGAATACGGTTGGCTTTCTGGGCTGTGAGTACACACTGAAGCCGGCTCATGTTCATTTTCTCATCGACCAACACCCCCAAGTGCTTCTCCGCAGGGCTGATCTGAATTTCTTTTCTGCCCAACCTGTAGCTGTGCCTGGGATTGCTCTGACCCAGGTGTAGGTCCTTGCACTTGGCATGGTTAAACTTCATGAGGTTGGCATCAGCCCACCTCACAAGTATGTCAAGGTCCCTCTGGATGGCATTCCTTCCCTCTAGCGTATCAACAGAACCACACAGTTTGGTGTCATCGGCAAACTTGCTGAGGGCACACTCAATCCCACTGTCCATGTCACTGACAAAGATGTTAAACAAGACTGGTCCCAACACCGATATCTGAGTGACACCACTCGTTACTGGTCTCCAGCTGGACATTGAACCATTGACCACAACTCTTTGAGTGCGACCATCCAGCCAGTTCTTTATCCACCAAGTGGTCCTCCTATCAAATTGATGACACTCCAACTTAGAGTTGCCTAGCATGCCTTCCAAGAGAATCTGCTCCCAGATTTTGCCAGGCACAGAGGTGAGACTGACTGATCTGTAATTCCCTGGGTCATCCATTTTTCCCTTCTTGAAAATGGGGGTTATATTTCCCTTTTTCCAGTCATCAGGAACTTCACCTGTCTGCCATGATTTTTCAAATATGATGGCCAGTGGCTTTGCAACTTCATTCGCCAGCTCCTTCAGGACCCGCGGATGGATTTCATCAGGTCCCATGGACTTGTGTACATTCAGGTTCTTATGATGGTCTCGAACCAGATCCTCTCCTACAGTGGGCCCAAGGTCTAGATATTCACAGTCCCTGTGTCCGTCTTCCAAGGCTTGGATGGTGTGGTTGATGAGTTTGAAAGAGTTGTATTCTGTTCAGATTTGTCGTCTTTGTGGCCAATTCAAGCAGTAATATCCCTCAGAGGGATACTTTTAGGCACTATGACCAAAAGATATCAGAAACTTACGAAGCAGCATAAGTAATTTACAGACAACATAATTTTTTCATGGATTGTGTAAGCAATGTTATCACATATGTGAAATCACCATTATACTTTAATACTTATACAGTGAACCGAGTAGTTATGAGAGTTGGCAAAGAGGGTCCCAAGGAGCCTTTGGTATGGAGCTAGGGCTAAATACCATCCCTATGCTACAAGGTATATGCTTGTATGTGAAACACTTCATCTTGTTCCCCTACTTGTACAAATTATTTTCATTCCACGGGAGACAAATTGCAGTTTGATTCTGAGAGAAGTCCTGGCTAAGAAATAGGGACTTCTGTATGTGCTTGAAACTGAAAGAAGTCAGTGAATACTTCCCTTAGTCTTGTGGGCTTTAGCAAAGGATGAAGTGCTCAGGAAGATTGTCTCTGAGGCTGCCAACAAGGCTCAGAATAGGAAGACTTCACACTTCCTGTTTTTTTCCCACTGATATTTATTGTCTCATGCCAGTTGGGGTGTGAACTGTGGTCAAGACTGAATTCATTAGCTATTTTTATGTGGTACAGTTACCAAATAGCTGTGATATTTAATCTCTTTGGAGTCTGAAGCCGATTTCATTTTGCTTATAGCAGTCAGCTCCTGGAGAGCTGAGACAAATAAGCTCTTTAGAGCAAGGGCCAATATGTTTTCTCAGTGATGCCTACTGCTGAGAATTTAGAACATTTAGAAAACTCTGAAAAATAAATGTTAAAAGCTCATTATGATGTGGAGGACCTTTACATGTATACTCACATATTTAACTTACCTCTATAAGTACTATAGAAGTCATTGGACAATATGACTGGTTTTGTTTTTTTTTTCTCTAATTCATGTGAACACAAGATGTTTGCATTGCACGAACACAAAATCGAAAAATGCTAAGAATGTCCAGGAAACAAAGTTGTATTTTGGCAGTGCTTTTAGTGCAGCGGCTTGTTGGTAAAACCTTTTACCTTAATCATAGAATCATAGAATAGTTAGGATTGGAAAGGACCTCAAGATCATCTAGTTCCAAACCCCTGCCATGGGCAGGGACACCTCACACTAAACCATATCACCCAAGGCTTCATCCAATCTGGCCTTGAACACTGCCAGGGATGGAGCATTCACAACCTCCCTGGGCAACCCATTCCAGTACCTCACCACCCTAACAGTAAAGAATTTCTTCCTTATATCCAGTCTAAACCTCTGCTGTTTACGTTTCAACCCATTACCCCTGGTTCTGTCACTACAGTCACTAACGAATAGTCCGTCACCAGCATCCTGGTAGGCCCCCTTCAGATACTGGAAGGCTGCTATGAGGTCTCCACGCAGCCTTCTCTTCTCCAGGCTAAACAGCCCCAACTTGCGCAGCCTGTCTTCATACGGGAGGTGCTCCAGTCCCCTGATCATCCTTGTGGCCCCTCCTCTGGACTTGTTCCAACAGTTCCATGTCCTTTTTATGTTGAGGCCACCAGAACTGCACACAATACTCCAAGTGAGGTCTCCTGAGAGCAGAGTAGAAGGGCAGGATCACCTCTTTTGACCTGCTGAAGTCCCCCATGAGTACAAGGGCCTGAAAGTGTGAGGCTTTTCCTGTTTGTCTGTAGAGTTCTTCATCCACAGGTTCCTCTTGATCAGGTGGTCTGTAACATATCCCCACAGTAATATGTTAATCATAACATCTTGTTCAAGATTTTTAAATGCAAAAATGCAAAAACCAAAAAAGTAAACACATTAATGTTAATTTTTAGAAAGCAATCTTACTAGATTAAGAACACACTTTTGTTGAAATATAGAGTGTAGTGTTCATAATGAATATGCATTTTCATTAGATGATTGCACCAAATTTAGGTATTGCTGCTTAAACTGTAGTCTGTCTGTGCTTGAGAACTCTACGATTACAAGGGTGATTTCTGGACATATAAATTGTATTAAAATTTCTGAAATAAAAGGTAAGATAAATGCATAGGTACTAGCTTGCTATCAGATCATTGTGATGACAGAAATGAAATTTCTCAAGTGCTGCTGTTCAGTAAATTAGTATCTATTGCTGTTGAACCTGTAGCTTCAATTAGTTTCTGTGACTCGTTTTCTAGAAAGAGTCTCAGAGCAAATGATTCACACATAATATAAGAAACTTCTGTGAAAGCAAACTTCGGAAACATCTGAATCAAAATTTAGCTATTTTAGTTGCTTATGACAAAATTTCACACAACTGCATTAGCAGGAATTGGATTTTAACAGAGTTAATCCCAGTGGGCATTCTTGTCATACTTGAAAGTATTTGTAAACGAGATACTGGAAGGGAAAGCATCAAGGACATGCAATATGGTTTCAAGTCTGAATCAGACTGCCCATGTTTGGTATTTGCATTACGATTTTGCTGTGGTAAAAGACAGAAGAGACCTATGTGAAAAACTTTGACAGTTTATTTTCCATGGCAGTTGTGCTTAACTTGTTCAACACCCTCACCCCCAAAACCTCTCAATAATAAGTCCCAGAAGCTTCACAGATTCTGCAGGGAGTTAAATTTTTTCCTCCTTTATCAAGAACTAAGAGCTCCTTTGCTATTTATTTATTTATTTTATAAGTGTCTGTTATCGTCACTTCTTTCACAGCCGTAGGCTTGTTTTTACACAAGATTCAGCATGGCCCCTTTTGTATTGCAGTGGCATGAATGATTGTTGCAATTCCAGCTGGAATTGGGGATCAAATATTCAGACCACAGCATAGTCTCGATCAGACACTGCGTGAACCTTGCCAACATAACATTTAATGTTTTTGTTTTGTGTTTTTTGTTTTGTTTTGTTTTTTCCCCCACCAGTATGCATAGACATTTGTAAGGAAAACCTATATTTAAGGGCACTGTCTGAGCAAAGGTGACAGGAAGGAGCATAGTGACATGGCCTTGAGCTCTATTTGCATGTTCTTTTTTGTTAACATTTCAAAGGTTTCACAGCATTTGAATTGTAGTCTTGGCTGTGCTTCACTGCTCTAGAGTCAGTATTCTCATTCCCATTAAGAAGTTGCACCTGGTGAAAAAAAGTTCCTGGCTCTTGAGTTTACTGAGAAAATTGCATTTTTCTGTCTATATGTCTTTCTCTCTTCAAACAGTTTCTAGTAGTTTTAACTGTTTAGTATTTTTGCAGCTTTTTTTTTTTTTTTTTTTTTTTTTTACCTGGAGAACTGTACCTCTTAAAATCACATACGAGAAATGTCTCATTATTGAATATTAACAATATACTTAGTATCAGCTCTTTCATGATCTGTGGCTGCAGTTTAAATAATGAAGCACTGGAACTGTCAGACTGAATCAGATACTGCCTGTCCATATCTTGTCTCCAGTGGTGGCCTCAATTATATGGAAGAGAAAGATACCAAAATCTTACTGAACAGTGATTGGCAGAATCACCTATCAAGGAGTGTTTTGTAATCCCAGTTATTTAGTGGGTGATGCTCAGATTTCCTGAAGCATGTAAATTTATATCCATTATAATGTCTTCTTGTTATCAGTTTAACCTCACTTATTGACTGTCCTCCTATTTTCATGCTAAAAATGGTATGCAGGAGAGTTCAGCTAACCTCCTTTGTAGCATGCCTTCTTTCTATCTTAACTCTGGAGTAGAGGATATGAAGTAATTGCAGTTTAATAGTTTTTATTGTCAGTTTCTGGATCCCTTATTTAATTTATATCTCTGTTAAGCTGTGTAGCCATGACTGAACACTCCAAGTAAACCTCACTATTGATTTATATAGTGTCATTGTAATCTCATTTTTATTCTCAGTCCCATTTTTTATACATCCTGACAAACGGTAAGCTTTTTCTGTTGGCTGCTGGGTAGCAAGCAAATTATTTCCAAAAGCTATCTGTACTGACATTCAAGGTTTATTAACAAATGGCTACAGCTGATTTAGAACTCAATGATGTGTGTGAACAATTCTAGGTATTCCTGCCAGCGTGTACTCCCTTGCATTTGTCAGTAGTCAATATTTTTCTATGATAAACCCATTTATCTAGCTTTGTGAATACTCTGTCTCTTCTCTCTGCTCATTTATTTCAAATCATTTTATACCATCTTCAAAGTTTCAAATCTTTCGTCTCGATACTCCCTTGCTCTTTTTTTTGAGGAGCACTGTGTTATACAGACAAAGTCCCAGGTTTGTCTACAAATAAATACAAGTATAGGTATGTCTAGAGCATGCATTTATTATCCTTTTCCAGTGCGGAATTTTGACTGTTTCTTTCTATTTGATGTTTTCAATCCTTAGGAGTCCCTTTACTCCCCTTTCTCCTAACTCTTGCCTATTGACCCCAAGTTCCTAAAGTCTTTCAGTCTTCTAAAAACTCTATTATGAATTTTAATATTCTATGCACAAAGCTAATATATCTGTTTTGGTAGTAACTACTGTTACTTTCTGTATAAGTATTAATAATAACAGAATGTAGAGATTTGAACATATTTTATAAATGTATCTTTGCCCTGGGTTCAGCAGTTCCTCCTTCTTAGTAGCTGGTGCAGTGCTGTGTTTTTGACTTTCAGCCTAGGAACAGCATTGATAGCATCAATGTTTTTAGTTGCTGCTTAGTAATGTTTTGTCTGACGGAGGGCTTACTGAGTCTCATGCTCTGCCAGGGAGGAGGGGAAGCTGGGATGAAACAGAGACAGGACACCGGACCC
The DNA here is from genome assembly GCF_012275295.1 of Melopsittacus undulatus. Taxonomy (NCBI): domain Eukaryota; kingdom Metazoa; phylum Chordata; class Aves; order Psittaciformes; family Psittaculidae; genus Melopsittacus; species Melopsittacus undulatus. The sequence goes on along the minus strand of NC_047531.1, from coordinate 20,943,189 downwards.
AAACTAGCCAAAGAGGTATTCCATACCACAGCACGTCATGCCCAGGATGTAAACTGAGTTGTTACCTGGAAGGACTACTTCACTGCTGGGTCAGGCTAGGTACTGATCAGCAGGTAGTATTATATTCTCTTCCCTTGTTATTTTCCTTATCATTATTATTATTGGTGGCAGCAGCAGTGGTTTGTGTTACAGCTTAGTTACTGGACTGCTCTTATCTCAACCCATGGGAGTTACATTCTTTCAATTCTCCTCCCCATCCCTCCTTGAGCGGGGGGAGGAAGAACTGGGGAGAGTGAGTGAGCGAGACTGCATGGCTGACTGAGTTTAAACCATGACAATCTTGTATAACTGTATCTCTCCTGAATGCATTTATTCTACAAGATGCTAAAACTCATGTATTTCATTATTACATAGGATCATACTATGTGTTATTGAGCCAATAGTTCTGGTAGTTTGAGGTGAAGGTTAGTAACTTCCAACAGGTGCTAAGTTGAATTCTTGTTTTCATCTGACTGTAAGTGAAGTCACTGACTCTGTCACATAGAAAACCCATGTAATAGAGAACTAAAGGCTTTCAAATATTAGCTTAGCACTAAGTGAAAATTGGAATTTCTCTTTCTTTAGAACTTTTGACAACTAATTTTATTATGAATTGAGACAGAGGGAAATTGCATTACATTTTTCGTACAAATTTTTGCATTACAGTTGAGCTAAAGCATATTTTGTTTATATTTCATTATAATGTCATTTTTAAAAATCAGTAAAATGAAACAGAAAAATGAGTTTCATCTTATGGCTTTGAAATTATGCCTTCTGATATTAAAAAGAAAAAATATTGAATACAACTGAAACTCTGTTTTCAATATTTTCATCAATTTTGGCTAAATAATAATGTCTGTAAAAAAATTAAAATAAATTGTCATGCTGCCCAAGAACCAGCTTTTTGTCCTTCCTTACCCCAAAGTCTGTTACTAAATGGAGGGTATACATACGTACATGACATATGGTCTACTTTTCTGGGCAGTTCTGCTGAGATCAAGGGAGCTGTTAGAGCAGATAGTGTTGGTTCTTTGTTTTGTTTTGTTTATTTTTTCTTTTTCTCTGAAGAAAAAGCAAAGCAAGAAAATAATTATACATAACATGATCTGTGACTTTATGCACATTCTGTTATATACTGTACTATGGCATATATGACTATACCCTCAATATGAGGATATATATAAGTTCTTTCCAACCCTATTCTATGATATACGTAGTCAAGTCTCTCAGTCTGTTGTAGCTTCATGGCAGATGTTTTAAGACTAAGAAAACTTGTTAGGAGTTACCCAACTTAGCATTATGATTGTTTTTTTAAGTGTCTAAGACTTAAAAAAGATAGTTTAAATAAAAACAAAATCAATCCCTGCCCTACTAAAGAAATGACCACTATCATTCTTCCTTTATAAGATGGTAAATTTCAGTGTATTCTAGCCATTACCAATAGGATCTTCACTTTTTGTTATATTTATGACTTCTACTTTTTCTAATCTTTCCTCTCCCCAACCACCAATAAAGAAGTATCCAAGATCTGCTTGAGAAACAACAGTGTGCAGTTGTCACTGTTATTTTTAATATGCTATGCTAATACAAAATACTTGAGCTTTGCTCAACTGCGTGATGTAGAAGAGTTGAACGAGTTGAATGTTACAATGCTGAAAATGTTCTAACAACATTGCAAGCTAAGAATGTTTGATTGGAAATGTCAAAGTGACATTCTCATCTTCTTTTTATTATTTTCTTTCTTGTGTTGAAGGGCAGGGGGCCATATTGTGCTCTGAGTCACAGTAAAAACATGTTTGCTTTTAAACTTGCACTGAGATACCTGAGCAGTAACAGCTCTCTCTTGAATGCTTGCATGAGTCTGCATATTTTCAGACAGAGGTAACCCTTTTAGTCATCCACAAGTCATTCCTTTGGTTCTGTTACCTAATGAACTGCCCACAGAACTCCAAAGAATCCTGTTCAAAGATCAGAGTATTCAGAAAAATTACTATTACTCATTTCAGAAAAAGAACATAGGTGTATGTGTATGCTTCACTAATGGTTGGAAAGACTCCTACAGTGATTTTTTTTTCTGTTAGAAATGCATAACTTTTATGCAAATTACAAGCTGTGATGCCAACACTTTAAAATGAGATGGCAGAAATACGCATATTATGAAACCTTACAGATTATAAAAAGATTGTTTATTTCTTTTACTAGAAAACTGCTTCTCATGTCAAAGCTCTGTCCTCTCAAGGATTTTCGATGGCAGGAATAGTGTTGTTTGTTCCTCTACTTTTTAGCATTTCTTCAGTATACAATGATTACTGGATTTTATTACTTTTTAGCAAAAACTGAAACAGAACTAATTGTTTTAAAAGATTAAATTCTTACAAAAATACCAGTCTCTTTCTTTAACGTTGTTAATTAAAGCAGGATATTTTGACTAGATGATTAATCAAAAGGATGAGTTACAAAACAATACCCTTGAGCAGCAGAGGTGTCATGCAGATAAATCCCTATGTGCTGCTGTCACTGTATGCATCCAGAAAGCTTTCTGCCATGTACGTCCTGAGCATAATATACAACAGTTTTCAGTAATACTGTGTACCCTTCATATGCCTCCATAAGTCAGCTTCTCCTTGAGCTGCTTACCAAAATGCTATGATTGGTCACAGAGGGGGGAACAAAATTTCAGAAGCTCTGTAAACTCAAGAGCAAGGCAGTTGTAGATTTCCAAACTGAGAAATGACCCCATGGAAGGACATGTACGTATGGAATTTGTAAATATCTGGGAAAGGAAGGACTAAGAAAAACAAAGCTACCCCAATACCTCAATAATTCCTGCAAACATTTTTGCTGGTGGTGTTTAACGGATCCATGACAATTGAAGGATGTCATTATCCTATGGATGTAAATGCTCTCTAAATTAAGAACAACCACACCTGTTCTCAGTAGTACCAAGTGAAGATCTGCTTCTTTCAAAAATGGGAATAAAAAATCTGAACTAAATTTGCAGTAAAGTTTACTTTTGTAGGCATTCTGATTTTCCTCTTTTTGTTCTTTATTTTGAGGGTGGGTGTCTCTGTGTTTATCTTCTGCATAGCCCACTCCCTTTAAAACAGCATGAACATCCCAGGACATCTGTGAGTCTCTAATCTTGGAGAGAATTACATCTTATTGAGCTTCACCAGTGCTACCCAGGATGCTGAAACACATAGAGGCAGCTTTCCTGAAAAGGCCTCAGAAGGATGAAAGGTATCATACATCCTAGGAAATAAAATAACCTCTATTTTTTTGTGGTAGAATTAGAGACTGTATAACTCAAGAGAGCCTGCCCAGATCTTCAGCACTGTTCTTGTTGCATATAATAATTTTTTAGAATTTCCCATGGGTGATGGGGATAAAGCACAAATCCATAAACCAGAGACCCTATTCACTGCTGTGTTGATACTAGCCAGAAGAGGGCAGTACTTTATGTAAACTCTAACAGGTGCAGATTTTGCTAGCATATTGGATGTGCTGTGAGATGTATTACATTTGCTAAGGCCAGTAAATTGAGCGATACGATTATAAGTTTTTACCCAAAATGTTAATGCACTTAATGAAGTGCATATAATCACAATGCTCAATTTATAAGAATTGTCGAACCTCATAATTGCTTCCATTATATTATAGTTTATGGATTAAATCCTTTCAGCCCTTATTCAGTAGCTAGAAATATGTTCAATTTCAGTTAAATTAATTGGTTAATGTTATTTTTTCCATAATAATTTGATTTGCAAAATATGATGTCTCTTTCACAGAATTAAGATGTTAAAGTCAACCTGAAGATATTCTTTCTGTTGCTAAACCAGATGCAAAATGTGTGATTCTTTTTTCCCCCCCTTTCAGTTAAGTGCAGTTTGGTTTAAAAATAAATGGTAACCTACAGAATGGTATCAGTGGCACAAGTTTTTACAGACTTATGTATGAACCTCTTATTGAAGTTAATGGGCTCTTCATGATTAAATCTGTTCCCTGTTTTGATTTTTTAGTTAATCAGACATATATGTGTTAGCAGTGATATCTGTATGGAGGCTGTTAAAGTCATGGGACTCAGAAGATAATTTTTTTCTCATGTGGACCTTGGTAGAGTATGAAAGTAGTGGTGGTGGTGAGATTTCAAGTGATGGTGGTGAGATTTCAAGTGATGGTGTGTGTTTAGTTCAGGTGCATAATGAGTAATGGCTGTTTTTCACAGTAATGCCCATGAAATTATAAGATTCATTAACTAAGGGCAGTTTATTTGGAATTGTCTCAGATTTTTTTTGTCTTTCTGTGATAAACAAAGGAGAGAGTTATCTGAAAGAAGGACATTTGGATATGTTCAAGAAATGTGTTAGTGATGGAAGACCATCAGTTCCCATATGTGCACTTGCCACAGGCACTGCAAGCTTGTGATAAGCCCCTCTGGGTTACTTGCACCTCAGGTGCCTCCCAGGATGAGTGGTGAAAGGCATTCAAGGGCTTCTGTGGTGGATAGAGAGCTGCCTTCTGTTTCCTTCTAAATAACTCTTTTTACTCATTTGTTATTTCAGTTGTTATACAGGCACAGAAAAGCTTGTGCAAGGGAGAGATTACGTACAGGCTTAAAAGGTAAAATACATCGTGTACAAATAATTTGTTTTCCTAGTCAAATTACAGAGTCTGTACTGAGAATACTGGGAAAATGAGAAATGAAAGAAGGGGAAGAAAGAACATAAACAACAAGGAAAAATGCTAAGTGGTTTTCTTCTGTTATCTATTATCAGCCTTTAGCTTACATTATGTTCAGCTTAATAAAGTACTTTACAAAATATGGTTATGTTTTCTTAGGGAGTGATTCTTTAGCCAAGTGTAATGTTTTGCTGACCAGGGAACTAAGCCCCTGATTTCTGCCTCATGTGATGTAATTTATTAATGGAAAGGAAAGCAAAACAAGTTTCAAGAAAGAACTTTGGTCAGTTTATAAAAGGGACTGCTCAGTATGTTTGTTTGAAACCGTGTGGGATTTGAGTCAGAAACCAAGGTGATCTTTTCACATGCTGTGCTCTTCTTAGGCTTCGCTCAGTGTCTGGGGACAGAATGGTTGTGCAGGTTCGAAACATAAAAGCTGAGCTTGGGTTCCATATGCCCCATAATTAAATTAACTTTTTTTGTTCCCCAAGACCTGAGTTTTCCACTTCTTTCATATGGCATCCTGATTGATGACTCTGTAATTTCATTCTATCTAAAAGGATGTATTCAAATGAAATTGAAAGTCTTTAGTAAATGTTCCTTTTGATGAGGCACAAAATCCTTATGCTCTGTCTCACTCTGTCTTAACTAACAGAAATTAAACACATCCACAAATACTGTTTTTTCACTCCAGTTACAAAATATGATTTTCAAATACAACTAAGAATGCAGATTTTCTAGAACAGAGAGTGTATTCTATACTATGTCATGTTTTCAGTTAGAAAAGTTTCCTGCTGAAATAGTAGTTTTATGGATTAGAGGGCTGATCAGATTTCATCTCAGTGACTGCTTTTGTGGACTTTTGGTTAATTAGCTAAAGAACTAGAACATCAACAAAAAATAGGTCTATGTAATAACAAACATTCATCTCTGCAAGTGAGCTCAAATCTCAGTTATTGGTGCAAAAAAGCCTTTGTTGTCTCCAAGCTTCCCATTAGAGGTATTCCAGTTTTATGAGATCTTCACATTTCACTATTTTAGCAATCTATGCCGTGTGCAGTTGAGCATGATGAGTTTATACAGTGCTGTTACTTTTGCTTACCCAACATTATTAATTCTCCTTAGTCTTCTACAAGCTCTGAATTTCCCACTGTTCTAATTCATTCCTTTCCAGTCATGTGAATAGATTTTAGACAGTGAAGGAATACAAATAAGGCTGATGCCACTAACATCCAGCATGATGAGATACCAAGATTAGCCTCAGCCTTTCCTTGATTAATTTGCTTGATCAAGTTTTTATTCTTATTGAAATTATTGTTCACTGCTTACCAAATGGACAAGAAAGCATTCATTTCATTGTAGAGGCAGTGTGAGGGGATGGAGGGCCTGAACCTATAATTTATGTATTAAAGTAATCCTAGACCCACTGACTCATTCTCTGATGTCCTGTAGGAGTAAGAAAAGTGGACACAACAAACTGCTAAAATGGCATGTATTCAGCTATATTTTGCATTTAATGTAAATTCATTATAAAAATGGGTATCAGGTTTAACTTCTTTTTGATTGCTGGCGTCTAACAAGCAGAACACAGTTATCATAATAAAAGTGCTTTTGGAAGGCAGAAACAAAGCTCATATTTGTCCATCCTCAGCAGATTTATGAAAAGAAAACAAGTAAAGGTGTCTTGTGAACTTGCACTGTTTTTATACCTCAAGGCAGCTGCCAGTTTTGCTGTGGTGTTATTTACTTTTGATTTAGTTTTAGATGCAACATCCTGTGCTAGTTCTCCAAGAACTGAGTAATTCCTTCTTTTACAGAGTTTTGTTTCATTGTGTTGTGTTACTGAACTTAAGATGTGCATGCATATATATTTGTGGTGGCAGTGGAGAGTGGAATGATACTTGTATGAAAGTAGAGGCAGAGATCATAGTTGCAAAGCTGATGGCAAAGTACTAAGTGAAATGAAAGCATTACAGATGCTATATGCTACCAGGACATATCTGTGGTGGAAAAAAACCTTTAATTTCTCATGAACTTGCTAATGACAGTCTTTCACAGCTAGAAAATGGAAAAAAAAAAAAGAAAGCAAGAGATGCAATTTGTTGATGATAAAGAGGAATTAAGGATGAAGAATAGAGAATTAATTCTGTAGTATAAGATGCCAGAGTTGCATCCCTTCTATTGAGTTGTATCTCTTCCATCCTGTCAGAGGCCCAGATGGCCTTCCAGGTGTCCTTTTTCCCAGGGAGCTTAATTCTTAGACACCCAAGCTCATTACCCTGAAAGCTCCTGCTGAAGGCTTCTGGCTGTGAGCATGCCATATCCTGAACCCTATGGAAGCCCTCAGAGAAGCCTGAAACAGTGGGCATGATCAGGAGGCTGATTTACATCACCTGATTTCCATGGACATCATGTCCATCTCTCTTGCATGACAGTACAAGGCTCTTTTGCACCAGTGGATGGTGATTTTTTTCGAGATGTGTGAATGACCTTCCTAGGCTGGCTGCAACTGAAAATTACCTGACTGGCAGGGTGCTGTTACCTGCAGGGCTTTTGCAAGGGACTGTGCCACATGCACACACAGAGAAAGTGCAAGAATAAAAGTTATTTGGGGAAATTAGTTGAAGTGGTGCCTAGAAGTTTGGGATCTTTAAGGTTGAGGGTAGCAGATATGCAGGCTAAGATCCACATTTTCAGACAAAGAGAAAAACAATATTTGTAAGTCCAGAGTCTTATTTGCCAGAAAACAAAATACAATAACTTGAATGTACAAATTTACTTTTTTTTTACAGAGTTTCTTAAAAACAGCTGCTTTAAAACAGGTCATCTATTGTGAGTAAAGCCTTGTACCTGTGGTCAGTCCTTTGTTAATCTAGCAGCTCTTAATTTGATCACATAATGATTATATTCACAAGAATTTCTGTGACAAAAGAGACCCCCAGAGTATGGAGGATCATAGAATCATAGAATAATTAGGGTTGTAAAGGACCTTAAGATCATCTAGTTCCAACACCCTGCCATGCGCAGGGACACCTCACACTCAACTATGTCACTCAAGGCTCCATCCAGCCTTGCCCTGAGCACTGCCAGGGATGGCAGATTCACAACTTCCTTGGGTAATCCAGTCCAGTGCCTCACCATCCTCACAGTAAAGAATTTCTTCCTTATATCAAATCTAAACTTCCCCTGTTTAAGTTTCAACCCGTTACCCCTTGTCCTATCACTACAGTCCCTACCGAAGAGTCCCTTCACAGCATCCTTGTAGACCCCCAGCAAAGACAAGTTTCAGAGAAGATAGAAGTCTCTGACAGGATCAGGTAAACAGAGATTAAAAGAGAAGGTGTGTGTGAGAGAGTGATCGATTTGCTTTCTCATAGGAGGAATTAAACCTGTCCTTAATTTTTGCAGTAAATGGAATCAAAATAAATTCCTCTTTTTGGGTTTGGATCTGCTTAATTTCTTTCTTCTTTTCCTTATTTCTTTCACACCTCTCTCTCTTTTGTTGTAAACAGACTACATATTTCTATGAAAAATGGACATTGATTCTAATGGAGTGTTTTTAGATTTACGTATAGTAACAAAAAGCATCTCGCCAGCTCTGATGCAGGAGGGAGGTGTAATTAGGAGAATAAGATCTTCCTCTGCATTTTTTTGTTGACTGCCTAAATTCTCTATAGAGTGAATTTGAGTGGACTGAGAAGTCCCCAATTTTGACCCAGACATTAAAAATTTCAATCAGGCTTTGCCTAACTTAATCATCTCATTATCAGGATTGTATTTCATCCCCTGTGTATTCTATGCCAATTGAAGAACTCTTGTAAGAAAGAAATCAGTGAGTTTTTATCAATTATTTAATATTATGAAATGCAGACACAATTTTATTTAAGTAAAGGAATAATAAATGTCTGAATTTTTCTTGGAAGAGAGGTCAGGGAAATTTAATTATGATTAAAGTAATTATCCACAATTCACAAAACATAACAGCCTTAATGCAGCTGAATGGGGTCTAATCAAAGGTCCAGACAGCTCAAGTTTCTCTCTCTTGGGCAAAGGCATTTTGCAGAAAAAAAGCTAAAAAACAGGGTGTATGTGCAGAGTGATTCACCAGGATTTCCTAGACCACGGAGTATAGCTAGACCATTTGTTTAATAGCCATTTGATCAATCTGTGCTCCCTGAATTTATTAGATTTTTGTAGGAGTCCGAGAACAGATAAAAGGCTTTGGGATTTACTAAACTGCAGATCTCTTTGGTTGTAAACATTAAAGAAACAAAAAATTCTGTGAGAAAGGTCATAATATAGTCCTGTTAACTATGTCTTGGTATTTCATGGTTGAATTGGTTGAGAACTTTGATTAAAGTTTTATCTGTCGTTGGGGCATTTGAAGTGACTCTGTCCTGTCTGGATGCCGCGGTGCCTTGCAAAACTGAAATTAATTTTTCCCTCAGTGAGACCACTTAACTAGATCTTGTCTGTAATCAGCCTTGTGCTTTCACAAAAGATGAATGTACTTAATAAGCTTTTGGACCTCTATCTCTCTGTCAACTTTGGCAAAACTGTGCAAAAAGCTGTTAGACTTCATGCAATATATGAGGAAAAGGCTATATCCATCCACACAGAATATGATAGTATGATTGCATAAGTTTAGTTTAAGAAATAAAAAATAAAAATATCTGGAATGTGGAAAGTGTACCAAGAATATGGTCAAAAATTTATTTGAAGTGTTAAATGAATGGTCTCTTATTTACCCCCTGAAATTAAAGCTGTTTTAGTAAATACCATTTTTTTGTTGTTGTTGTTATGTTAGTGGGTTTTTTTTTCCTCTTAGAAAGTAACTATTTGAGATAAAAGAAAGAAAAAAAAAATTTCCACAATTAAATCCCCTGAAAAGAGAAAACTCAAGGAGTCAAATAAAGGATTTTAATTATGAATTATTTATATACTGTTTATAAGACACTGAAAATTATCAGTGCCTACATCTTTCATGCATGGCAATATTTACCTTCCCTATAGTATTTGTGGCATTCAGAACTCAGCGTGGCATACTGTAAATATCACAGTAACTGTAAGTACTGTGTGTGGTAAATGTCAAGATTTTAATTGCACTTACTAAGCCATAGTCTGCTCATTGCTTGTTTGGAAGAAGCATGTAGTGAGCATCTCCCCAGGAAATTACATGATGAAGGGAATCATCAACATAGTTTACCTGATGCTGCCCTGTGAGTGAAATTGTTAGTATGTAGATGTAGAATGTAAAAAACAGAAGCTGAGAAAAGAAAAAGAAAGAGGAGAAATGTATTTTCTGTGATAGCGTCCCTCCTACATACACACCAATTTGATATCACCACAGTTATATAAATTGTCAGTTTCATAATATGTTTTTTTCCTAGTTGCTTCCTAACCTTTGCCAGATTAAAGAGGCTATTATCAAAGACTGCAGCTGGAAACAAATAGTAAAAGAATTTAACTCCCTGCACTATTCTCAGCTGATTTAACTGTTTTCTTCAACTGCGGACAGAATTTAGTTCTTACTATGAAGGTCTGACTTGGCCTCACAGTTCTGACATTTGTGGGCATTTTTCACAAAGATTCAGATAACCCAAGGTCTGCCTGAGGAACAGGCCTGTTTGTTTGTACTAGGAAAGGTAAAAGGTCTCAGCAATCTGCCACTGTAGTTATTAATGACCAAGATGCAGCCATTGTGGAGGTGTTCTTGAAGTGAAGTTGCAGCAGGTTCAATGTTATGTACTTCCTCTGGCAGCATGGATTAGAAGAGAAATTACTCTTATATTTCAGTTCTTTTTACAGCACCCCTTTCCTTAATTCCCCAGCACCAGGGAATATAATGGTTTTCTTCTGGACTGATCTTGTCTTACATGAAGACTTACAAAAGGTACTGAAGAGGGGTTAACCTTCACTCACATTAGTCCGAGATGTGTAGTCCAGTGTTCCTGCATTAACAACTCATACAGGTGTTCTTTGTCTCAGCTCCTCTAAAGCAAAATAGAAATTGAAGTAGTGAGCTGTGGTCCATGAGTGTTTTTAGGCTGTGTTAATTGCTGTGGCACAGCACTGGGCAAAAGAGCTGCATCTTGTCCCTCAAGGGTATTTCTTCCCTTACCTATGCCTCCCAGTTCTGTCAAAAGAGAGCTGCAGGTATCTGGTGATGTGAAACAAATACAAACAGACCTGAACCTTAGCACAAAGATGCCCTATGAAGAAAATTTGAAACTCAGCTGCTGACAAGATTTCCCCATAAGCTTTCATCCCCTGTCAGTGGCTTTTAGGCAGTGTACAAGGCCAGGTTGGATGAAGCCTTGGGTGATATGGTTTAGTGTGAGGTGTCCCTGCCCATGGCAGGGGGGTTGGAACTAGATGATCTTAAGGTGCTTTCCAACCCAAACTATTCTATGATTCTATGATCTCTGGGGCAAGAATGCGCTGCAGATGCTTTATGTTCTTTTCTTGCATTACGTGAACTGCAATAATGCTTTGTTGTTATTTCTTCAGCTTGCTGGTATTTTTTGGAAAGCGTTTCAAGATAAGCCTTAAACTTTTGGCTGTTATTGAATGGAGGCCTAAAGTGATGTTCAGTGGATCTATTGCCAGAATGTTTGCTGTCACTAGGAATGGACTTGAGGACCAATTCGGTTTCATCTAATCCCATGTTTCTATGTACCCGAGCATAGTGTCCCCTGAATGATAGAAAGATATAGCAAAGCTGTTCTTTACAAGGGAAGCAGAGATTTTTCAGCTTTATTAAGATTTCCCAGGAGGAAGAAGTCTGCTAGAGGTGACTAGAGAAATATTGATTATGTTGGTCGTATTCTCAAGTTAGCATTTTGAGAGATTTTTCATAACATTTAAATGGTATTATTACTCCTTTCCAGGGCACCTAATTGCATTATACATAATCTGACTGTATGGAAAAAATATGCTGAAATCTGGAAATGGATGAAATAAATGCTTGTGTTAGTCCCATAACATAGTATTTTGTTCTAGAAAGAAAAGAACAGCTTTAATTTTTTACACCACAGGAGAAGAGGGAAAGCTGGATCCTATTTATATCCATTATAATTCTGCCCCAGTGATTTTCAGCACATTGCTTTGTTGTGTTAAGTGCTCATGTTCAATTATGGAAATGATGCTTTAAGAAGAAGCTCTTTTTAATAAAATACATAGACGCTATGAAGACAACAGGCTGATGATCACTTCAGGGTGACAGATAGAGGCAGAACAATTCAGAAGTAATAAGGTATTCTGGGGGTTACAATCGGATTCTGGGTCATAGACAGACTACTATACATATGTGAACAGGCATTGGAAGTACTTCTTGCTGTTGACTGCATTAGGATCCCAGGGCCTGAAAGCACTGAATAAATTAGCCAGTTAGCTTGGATATGTCTGTCTCAACTCTTTGCAAACCACCAACTGATGATCCTGCTTTTCAGAAGCCAGTAGAAATCAGAGCCTCAGTGTAAGTATAGTAAAGTTGTTTAATTAAGAATAGCTTTTGATGTTCAGCTGTGACTGGGTGATTTTTTTAAGACTGATTATTCAGGTTGTGTAAAGAACAAGAGACATGATGTGTGCTGCTCCAAAGTATATACCAGCACCTCCAATATTTGCACTGTAGAAAAGTGATATCTGTGAGGAAAGGGCCTACTGAGCCTCACTGAAAGGAAAGGAGAATAGAGATATTTAAAAGGCTTTCTCAGCTTGTCATGATGAGTTCCAAGCATGGCATTGAGGTAAAAGACACATCCTGTAACTGCCTTTGAGAGGCAATGTGGCAAATGTTAATAATGACATTCCCTACCTTGATAACTGCAGAAAAGCAGGCGTATGACATTAATTTTCCTTCCTGCTAAGGCACATAATATAACATGCAGAATCCCCTGTTACTTTTTGGGGGGAATTTGACCACTTGATGACAGCAAGAATGACCTTGCTCAACTCAAGGGTTTAGGATATCTGACATAACGGAATGGGCCATACTGGAAGCATCTTTCTTCAAAGCTTGATGAAAAAAAATCTATTCCATCTGCTGTTGAAACCCTGATGCTCTGATATTTTCAGTAAGAACAGCTCATGTGCAAGCTGCCTATCAAGAAATATTCATGGAAAATAATTGGATACACTAGTTTTGAAATATGAGTCTAAGAACTGCAGACTAATTGTGTCAGTATTCAAGCATAAGAAGAGACAAAATTCAATGAATAAATGATTCACCATTAATTACTGCCATTTCATAGGCACTCAGATTATGATAGGCATGTGCATACCTTGCCCAAAGATTATCTAATAAAAAAGAATGTGTTCCTGATGACTGCATGAATATTAGGTGCAGTCATCATCAGCAACATAATAGAAATTCCGTTTTTTTTTTAATGAGAAGTTTGTTATTAAACTGTGTTTTCAAGCAAATTGCTCACTCTCTGAACTCTCACCCAACATAACTTGGTTACTTCTAATGTACCCTTCTGTTTCTTCAAACTTGCTCTTGAAACATTTCTGCAATTCTATGAGTAGTTCATGCCTTCAGAACCTTCAGTGCCTTCAGAGCCTTCAATGTGGTTGAATGTGGTATTTTTTTTGTATGGATGTGGCAGAAAGAAATGGATTTTGCAGAATTATGGGATACAAGGGTTGTGCATCCAACATTACAAAACATTTGTATTGTTGCTGGGTTTTTGTTTTGGTGTTTGTTTTTTTTTTTAATAACCTTATTGAAATATTATTTCTGGCTTTGTAGAGTTTGATTTATTTATAATTTTGTGGTTAATTAAAAGATTCATGCCATTAATAAAGCTACTGCTCTTGAGGTGCCATAATTCATGTAAAGTGTGTTCAAGGCCTTTCCATGATAAAGGCTGCAAGGTTACGGAGCAAAACCATGTAAAATTCCAATATCTGTCTTTCATGATACTGTCATTTGAACAAAATGAACAACTTAATGCATTACAAATTTATACCACTGTAGCATTTAATTTTGTTAGTGGTGATTAAAGCAGTCAGTGCATGCACTGATGCCATGTGTAGCAGCTGTCACACAATATCATTGTGAACAAATTTTCCTTTGACTGTAGAACATGAATGGCAACTAAATAAAATGCAGAGCTGAAAATATGGGCAAATACAGACCCTGATTAATTTGGACCCTTTCTGACAGTTAAAGGAATAGTTCACCTGTTGATATCTGGTGACAAAACTGTATGAATTTTGATTCAAACTGAAATTGTTTCCTGGATGTACTACATACAGATTATTTACAGCTTTATAATCTGTTAAGGTTGTGCCTAAAAATAAAGAAGTAGAACTTGTTGTGTTATGGATTATGGTAAAAACCGGTTCTTTTTTTTCTATGTTTCAAATCCTAATCTTTGAGTTCAATTATACAATTTAGATATAAAATGCAAGTGGAGGCAGTGTAAAATATCTTTGGTGAGAAATCTAGCTGAACTGTAAAAACACCATAGAAGAAGATGGCATGGTTAAAGAACTACAAGTCCTTATAGGAGTGAATTTTAAAAGGTATGAAAGACTGTTATACTGTGTAAAACTGACATCATATCTCCTACTGCAAAAATCAATCAGTATGCCTATCTGTCTGGCTCACTGAGATCACCATAAAGCACAGTAATAGCCCAAAGGCTGTTGAGCCTCAATTAAGTCACATATATTTTGATCTTCTATGTGTAGGGAGGCCTTGCTCTGTAATCTGAACACATGGAAATTTGAGATAGTTAATATTAAGATACTGATCTTTTAAAACACTGATGATATTTAAGCCATCACTGTTGCCTATAAATGTATCTGAAACTCTGAAGTACTGGAAACTGGTGTGTTTAGGGAATGTCATATCAGAACAGTAAGTCATGCTCTATAATTACCACAGTAATATATAGAATGATATTTCAGTTCTCTCTTCTTGGTTTGTTGGTCACTGAGCCAAACTCTGTATCTACTAAATTTGAAGAATGTCTTTTAGCAAAGAGGAATCAATGTGTAGAGCATACTCTTGTGTCCTCTCTTGAGTTACTTGCAGAAGTCAGATGAGTTAGACGTTACATGAATTTGTACCTTCTTTCTGAATTCAGAAAATCTGGTCTGTATCTGTATTAAATGTACCACCTTTCAACCTTCCTCCTCCCCACCTTTTTTTGTTATTACTTCTGGATTACTGGGTCCCTGGTTGGTCTAATAGTATGAAGAATATGGAAGCAAACAATCTGGAGCCTCCTGAGTAGGACTGGTGGATGATACTTGACCATCTTGACTTTGCATCACCGTCTCTTTGGGCTTATAACAAAACGAAGCTGTTAGGCTTTGGGTCTGCTGGCAATATTTATATTCGCACTAGTTACACTGGGGAATTATAAATCAAAAAGATGCAAATCCTCCGTGTGTAGGAAATAGTGTGGTTTTGATGTTTTTGGTTGTATGAGTTTTTTTACAAACTACAGCTAATCATAGATAAATTGTATTGTTGTAGCTGTTTGATGTTTTCCCAGGACAAAGAGCAAAAGCTTCAGCCTGTACTTTAAATAGTGTAAAGGTTTGACAATACTGAACAGATGCTCTTTCTTTCTGGTATCCTTAAAGACTCTAAATCAAAGCAATCTTACGGTCACTGAAAGTGGGAACTTCTAAATGGTAGAACTTAAATACTTGTGGGAGCCCTTAAATTTGCAAGAAAATACCTCAGATTCACTGAAAAACAGACCATATGTGTGTTCTTACACTGTACCACCTGTTGGTAGAGTAGCTGTTCTTTTGAAGATAGTCTTTCCAAATGCAGATTGCTTGAAGATACAGACTGAAAAGTGCTGAGAATTGGTGAAGTGTGTACTGAAGACTTCTCTAAATGTAGTATCCTCATACGGTGGTCTTTGTGAAAGCGTAAAATAACTTGGCATTTTTAAATTCAGTAGTCTCTTTTTATCTGCTTAATTTCTTAAAATACGTTTGAGAATACAAACCCTACAATTCCTATGATATATTTTAATGATATATTTTTAATTATATAGTTTTATTTCTTTTTATTATCACCAAGACTATTTTAAACAAGAAATCTATTAAGGCAGGCATCTGGACTATGAAGAAAAGCTACAAAGACTAGGTCTGACAAAATATATAACCTTAAACCTAAGGGATTTATTATTTCAGCTTTTAATGCTTATTGTAGTATAAGAAGCTACAAATATGTGAATTAATGAAGAAAATAATTTAATTATAAATGGTTTCAACAAGTGTCATTCTGGAGGCTCTCTAAGCATAAGGTTACCTGTCTAGTTCAAGTGAATGCTTTACTAGTTGGGGTGCCTTCTGTTCCATCTGGCTGTATGTCCTAAAATTGTTAATTGACTCAAGAAAATTTAACAGGCAGTGCTTTTAAATTCCCTGAAGCAAGAACAACTGATAATCTAAGATTATTGTCTCTTCAAAAACGGACCCTTAAATATTTTCTGAAGTATTGCAATTTATTATCTGTTTCATGAATGTTTCATATGTAGGGCTGCCTTCCTTTTAGAAAGATATAAAAATTTTAAAGTAGTAGAAGTTTGCCTGTGAGAGAAATACTTCATGCAGATACTTCAGAAGTGGAACCAGCCATAGGTTTATAATTCACAACAGCTAAAGCAAGGACTTAGGAGGAGAAGATAACATGTTCTCTTGGGTTGGAAAGAAAAATCCTGAAGCAATGGGAGAGGAGCTGTAGAAAAAATTGGCCAAATTGCTTGTTAAATAGAACACCTAATAGTGTAGCTTTATAGCATATATCAAAAGTAATGCATAAAATATGAGGTACCTGTTGAAAGAGGATAAGCAATGATATTTCTGAGGTTTAGAAAGATTTTTAATAAAAACGAAAGCATAAGAGAAAACTGGTTGTTAAAGGTCTAAGGTAACAGAATACCTTGACCTTTTAGATACATGACTACTGCAATTAATACAATTTTCATGTCAGTGAACTGCCAGCAGAGTTACAGATATATCGAAAGCTGAGAAAGGAAAGAAGGATGATAACTTTTGTGTTCTTTAATATTCAGGTGTTTTGTTTGCAGCACAGATTTTATTTTGGTTTCACTGTGTTAATAGAACTATAAAGGTTTTTTGTTGTGAAAAGAAAGAAAAGAGAAACTGCAGCAGTGAAATGAGAAATGTGTTGCTGTGGGTATTGGGAATGCCTCTGTCATTTAAAGGCATTTTTTTTTCCATTGCAGTAACAGGAAAACACTCCTTAGATAATGTGCAAAGTAAACAGGTCTGTTTGCCAAAGGACATATTTTGTCACGAGACAAAATAAGATCCCTGCTTTGTTACAATGGCATATGGCATGGTCATCCTAACATTTAGGCAGTATGTAGGAACAGCAGGAACAGTAGGCCAAGACAGGGCTGTGTTTATATTCCTTTTATGTATCCTCACAGACAGGGATTATTAAAAGGGGGTACGCTGCACTTGTTTCTGAAGCAGATCTGATACCTGGAAGTGCCAGAGCTTTTCTTGCTTGTAGCTAAAAATTGCTGTGTTGCACATAGAAATCCACTGAATCAGTCCACTGAGCTCTTGGTTCACTGCTGGTATCAGGCTGCTCTGGATGCACTGAATGGTGAAAACTGCCGTTTTCATTTAGCAGACTGCATGTTTATTCTCATGGGCTGTCTCATCCTATTATTCCCACTGCATGTCTCTTCCTTCCTACCTCTCCCTTCTCTTACTGTCCTCCTTCCCTACCTGTAACTTTCTCTTTCCTCTTTTCTCCTGACTGGCATATCAAAGGTTGTTGATATGCCAGTAGCTCTTTTGTATGCTATATACATTCTCCCTGAGTTTTGTTTAGATCTTATTTTGACTCAAGGGTCAACAGGCCAAATAATGTGTCCAAAGTGTACTGTAAAATGGTACAGCGCTGTAGATGTACCAAAATGTAAATAATCACTTGAATAATTATTCCTCTATTTCTTGTCCAAAGGTCAGAAAGCTGTGATTCGTTGTGAATGCACAAGACATCTGTCTGAATACTGATATTATTGGTTTACAATGTATTCTAAATACCACAGCTGCAAATTAAGTAGAGAACTAATAAGAAGAAACCATATGAAAACAGGGTAACAGTAACACAGTTATTGTGGTAGTCTTTGTTGTCTCACTGGTGTTCATACGAGAAGAATCTAGGGTAAGAAATGAAGCTGCTAATATAGATTTATAGTGAGGGGAAACTTTATGTTAAGCATTTCCAAATATAAGTTCCTGTTTGTGGTACTTGCAGATGCTTTTACAGGTAGGCATACAGGGTGGTGTTCACCTGCTCTCCTTTAAGTGTTCAAAGCACTATGTACTTATGATGGTGTTAGTTATGATAAGCTGCCTTACAGATAGCATGGAAAGATGAAGGCAGCTTCAGAAGCCACTCAATATGACTCATCTTAAATATTTGCAATGTGATGAGATGAGCACCAGTCTGGTTTCTCTCCCCAGTGATGGTAAAGAGAGCCTGGATGGCTACCTTGCATTCTATCATCTAGCTTTCAGACACTGGCATTTTAGTGATACTGCTGTCATCTGTGTTTACCTGATTTATGTGCATTTTTTGGAGAACAGACAAAATATTCAGGCCTAGGGCTAGTAGAACATTTTGTCTGTTTTTTCTCCCTATATGGTCTCACTCCACACAAACTGCTTCATAGCACAATGAAAATAAGGGCAATGAGGTCTATAAAGAACAATCGACTGAGTGCTTTTGGTGCTAACAGATGTTTAGTAGTGACTGAACTCTGATTTTGATTTGCTTTGGATGCACACCCCTGCTTTCTCCAGCTGTCTGCCCAGCCTCACTGCTACATAACAGAGTACCTATAATAAGGGAAGCAGAAAAGGTGGTGTTTCTGGGTCTCAGTCACTTCTTGGGCACAATCATGCCGTACCTATGAACTGGTAAATATGCATTGTATTTACATTCTACCTCTGCATTGGCGTAACCATAACATAAACACATGTTCTCTGGCAGAGAAGTAGGGTGGTCTAGTACAGTACTCCCCAAAGTGGAGCTTGCATACCCTAGTGGGTGTTTAAGAGAATCCATTGGGATACAGGAAGAATTTTTTTATAGTATTAATAAAATTTAAAAAAATATATATTAGTAGTGTTTATTGACTCTGATCCTTTTAAATTTTGTGTTTCTGTGTGTGTTTCTAATAATAAAGTTAATAAGGCATTATTAATAATAGCAACATATATTCTTTTCAATAATACATTAATGCATGTATATAGTTTATCAATACACATTGAGGTGTTTGCTTGAAATTTTTTTACTGATATGGGCATATGATCAAAAATGTTTGGAGTCCACTGGTCTAGTAGGTATGATAAAATGTAAACTCCAACAGCACGATTTGCTGGAGGACATCTTTCAGACCCTTTCATTGTGTATTTGATGGTTTCATGAAGCTAAAGGCTTTTGCTTTCTGATCTCTTCTAATGCAGAAATTGGCTCTTGTTTATTCAAGGTAAACACTACACTACCTTGAGCAATATATTCTCAGGGCAATAGACCTGTCACCATTTAGTGAAAAACACAGTAGGGCCTCTAATGGAGTCTAGAGAGAGCAGAAGGAAGGCATGTTAAAGTAGAGGTTTTAAAATATGTTTAGAAAGAATGAATCATGAAGAAACAGATCTTGATAAGGAGCCCTTGTTATGAAGTTTTTAAAGTAACAACATAGTCATCTTATTGTCAGAGTTGTCTGTGGGACAGTCAAAATTGATTTGGAAACTACGTGTGCCTCCATAATTTTGGACAGGCAGTTGGGCTTGGATCCAGGTATGTGTTTTGCCAATGGATTCTATCCTCTTAATAAAGCAAACCCACATACCTATAATGCTTTGTGGATTTCATCTGTATAAAATCTGATCTTCCCCCCCCCTTTTTTTTTACCAGTTTATGAACTGTCACAAGTTATTTATCTTTAGTTTCAAGTTTAGGGACTAGATTTGGTCATGCTGGAATCAAAATGTCTAGTAAAGTCCTATGAGAAGTGTGGTGTGTACATCTGATCAAATTTCAGAAGATGTCAAGAAGTCAGTGAATCATCTTGGAGAAAGAACAGGAATGGCACAGTGGTGGTGTAAAGGGTGGTAAGTTGACATTGAAGTACCTGTGAGTGGCCATGCAGAAGGAATTGTCCAGTTTTGCTGGCAGCAGAGGCCATCTGTCCCAGTTTCTTACTAGAACGGCTGTCAAGACCATCTTACATAAATTCCCTTTTCTAGTGTAGGAAGAGATGGCACTTTTAGTAACAAGGGAGATTGTGACTTTGTACCATTTTTCCAATCTAGTCATAAATTTTTTAGAGCAGTTTGGGATCTCTGAATGTGGTTTTCAGAATTGATTTTCAGTTCATCTGAGAACCTGAATTTTTAAATTAAGTCTGTGGGAGAGGTAGAACATCGGTTTCCGGAGGTCTTTTGCATGTCAGTCATTGCTTTTTTTCTTTCCTTGGAAGTTACTTTTTTGAAGAATAGTTAGAACTTCTTTTTTGATGCAGAGCAGTGGCACTGTTTCATCAGTAATCAACTACTGAAATGTGCATGATGTTGATGTGAACCAGTAGCCATTTTCCCAGAATGATGGACAGTATTCGTGTGTTGTACTTAGAAACAAAAAACATCCGCTAACCTTTCCTAAGGTTACTGCTGAAAATGTCCCAGCTCTGCCTTCAGATCTGTCCAGATTTCTTTATCATGCTTTTCAAGACTTGAATGATGGTATTCCTCTGGGAGATTTGCAAGCTATCCAGCAAGTATTGCCATTTTCAACATTTAATCATTTAGAAGATGTCACTTTAGGTAAAGGCACATTAACAAATTATGAGGGGACATAAATTTTGTGCATCATTTATAATACTACAGTAACAGCCTGCACACATGCTTCTGCCCTAAATGTAGTGTAACTTGTCTCTGGAGCACATAAGCGAGTATTTGTTGCAGAGAAGTAGCAAATATTTTTTACTTTAATGTACCAATGTATCTAATTGTATTTGTCTGTGTCCCAGTTCCATATATAACCAAATGACATGTACAGTCCAAACCTGAACTTTTCTGTGAGACTTTTTCACACTGCTCTAACTCCTTCACGTTTAATGTTATGGTGGCTTGGTTTGCACTCTAATGTTTGCTTGGCTCAGTTGTCATCTTGAAGTGAGAAAGTCATGCTCCTTCTGCTGCTATACTAGAGAGCGCTGGTAGCATAGGTGCGAGAATATGTAGCACAGATAACACAAAAAACAAATGGAGAACACAGACTATGAGGTAGAATGAACTTAAAAATGTATACAATACACATTGAAACAAGGAGCAGCAAATGCTGTTGCTATTTCCTGAGTTCTGTTGGAGGGTATTTAGGACACGTTCTTGGATGAAGTGTTTATGGCTTTGCTTTGCAGGTGTGCTCAGGGATCTCAAATGTCATGTTAACAAAGTTCATCTGGGCATGAAGTATACTTCTTATGAAGACAAAAGAGAAGATAGGGTTAATGTCATCTGAAAAGGGAAGTGCATCGTAACTTGCCAGCTTTGTTCTTCCAGTCTGTTCTGAGACACTTCCAAATCATCCAAAACCAAGAAAGATCTTTGTGCTTATGTTCTTACAACCTGCGTGAGTCAATCAAACTGCCTGTTTGCTTGGGTTGCTTCATAAGACTGCAGTCTTGGTCTTATCTTAATTTCATGAAATAGTTTTTGGTATTTTTTACTGTTAATAACACTCGAAGTTTTTAATCAAATGTGTGATCCTTATGTAGTACTCACTGTAGTGATAAACAGAGATTGTCTTTCCCCAAGACTTCATAGACATGGAAAAAAGATGTGAATTATTATAAATGATGGCTAAACTGGAGGAGAGTAAATTATGAAAATGAATGTAGAGGAATATAAATCACTGTGCATTTCAGTTGCTTTATTTTAGCTAATATATAGTGAGATGGTCCTTTCTAGTAAGAAGATTGGCATTGATAACGAACAGAGTATTTCACAGGGGTAGTAATGAAAGCATATATCAAGAAGGTCCTCTGAAGGGAAGAAAGTCTGATGGATTTTTCAGAGATATTATCTTATCTGGTGAAGAAGGAAAAATTATAATAAAAAGTTGACCAAAACATTTCTTCATAGAGAGGGCTTTTAAAATGAGCAGCGGAGTTAGAATGTCTTGAGTTGAGACACTGTTATTAAAAAATATCTAGTGCCCTCTTTTCAGAAGATACAGACTTTCACTGTCCTATTTTGACTAGAACCTGACTGGTGAAAATGGTGGCATGTTCTGCCCTCATTACTGAAGCCTCAGGATGACATGAATCACAACATGGCTCTTGCAGTAGAAATCTGTAAAGAAACTCTAATTCAGTTAGATTTTTGTGGTGCATTATAAAACAAAATTTGACATAGGACTTTCTATGTTTTTCCATAGAAAATTTTAAAACATTATTACTAAAAAATAGTTTCTTGTCACTAAATTCAGTAAGGAAATCAGAAGTAAATAAAGGAGAAAGAATTAGCCTGTTTGTTAAAGTTGCACTAGCAGAGAAATTACAAACATAAGATTTGAAATAAACTAAAATTGATGTTCCATAGAGCTTTGTCAAGGGATTACATTGGTTAAGACTGTCACCACATCTTCAAATGCCTCTAAAAACTAATCACTGTAAAATCTGTTTCTTAACTGTGTTGATTATGGAACTTTTTTTCTTATTTTATAATAATGCACACCTCCAAAATGGGGGGTTTTCATAACCCAAAAGTAAATGAATGCTCAAAAATTGTTTTGCAGCAGTAAAAAGGTGACTCTGATTATACATTGCAATTACATTTGGTCTTCTTGCAAATAAGTATGCAAAAGCTAAAGTGTGCTGTGTTTACTGATGTTAAATAGGATTCTGTATAACTTCTGAATTTCTAAGTAGAAGGGTGCCAGAAGTGAAGGGACCCTAATCCCCTGCTGTTACTTCAGAAATCTGTGGGTCTCTGGTGTGGCTTTCTTAACCTCTTGCTGACTTAGTGCTGTGCCTGACATGTCCTGGTGAGAAGGACAAAGTCATGCTGCATGCTCAGTGTGGGCTGAATTGCTTCATTCACACTGAGCTTAAATTTGTCTTAGTGAGTAAATTACTGGACCAACCCCACTGTTTTTACTGCAATTCAGAAAGGTGTCATTGGATACAAATGACTTTGTAATTCTTCTCTGTCCCTTTGAATAATGATCTTCTGTTCCTTACTGTAGCAAATAATCTTTATTTTTTTCCAGGGCAATTATGCATTTATAACATGGACTTTTTAATATAAAACCACTGAGATAGTGTTTCACAGAACTGTACTGGCAGATTCCTAGAGAAGATTTAAAGAATGGGCAGGAAAGAAGATTGATTATATCTGGGGAAAAATAATCCCAAACACCTTCAAGAGGAAGAAGATTGATGGAAATCGATAATGCTGAAAAACAGACCTATGGGCAATAATAGACAATTAGATATAAGTTTGTTGTGAAATATGGCAGTAAAAGTCAAACCAGTTTAGCACTGCAGCATATTTAGAGCCATCACAGATAGAACAGAAGGTGATAATGCCCCTTTCTGAGCACTGCTAACACATCAGCTAGAAAAAAATGGTACAGTGCTGGGGACTTTGGAATGAGAAAGATGCTAAAATATAATTCAGGAAAGTGCTATGGATAGCAACTGCTGTGGTGAGGAACCTGAAACTATTACCTTGGGAAGGAAGAGTAGAGACTGAAAATTATTTTTGATTAAAGCAATTTGAAAAATGGGAATGTGTTTCATTTGTTGTGGTAGTTAGTGGTTGTTGTTTTTTCCTCTGGAAAATACAGCTTTATAGATACTGAAAAAATTGAGAGCATAACAAAATGTTTATCAAAGTGGAATTTTTATTTTTCTCTGTTTATTATTTCTTTATATTTTAATTTTGTTTAGAAACAGATATGGTATTTTACATTAACAGAAATTACACTGATACATACTCTTTGTTAAGATACCATTTTATATTTTGTGCAGAAAAAGGCCAGAATTCATTGCGTGAAGGAAAGGTACTTAGAGATGTTTGGGTACTTCAGATGAGGTCATTTTATCTTCAGCTGTGGCTCCCAAAGGTATGGGTCTCTTGTTGCTCCCATGCCACACCTGCCAAGGCAGAGTCAGTACCTCAGGTGCTGATAGGGCCACAGTTAAGTAGGCTTTTGCAGCACTTAAACCAGTTCTGGTTGTCCATTTTGTGGGACTAAATTCTACAGGAAGCATTTAAATAACATAATTTCAATTTATTCATATGGTTTTCTTTATTAATTTCTGTTCTTACTGAAGATAGCAACCCCTCCCCCAAAGAGCAGAAATTGTCTCTATTTCCAATAGAAATCCTGCAAAATCATATAAAGATAACAAAAGTAAGAAAGGTAAAGAATTGTACAATCAAAGGATGCTAGCTAGGGTGTCTAAGAATCAAGAAAGATCCCACTGACTGCTAGGACAGCTTTAGAGGCTGCCTGTCTTCCTCGAGTATCAATCTCTATGTTGACTGCTTAGCTGTCACTTGGAAAAAATACTGGAATTAAATAACTCTTTTATCTTTCAGTTGATACTGTTACGGTAAGCCCAGAGCAGGCCAGCCAAATTAGATTTCAAAGGTGGATTTACTACTGCTATGAGGTGACTGGGGATCCTTCAGTAGACCTGAGGGAGGAATTTCCCAGTGCTGGGCATGAGCAGCACATAATTAGAATCATAGAACCATACAATAGTTCGGGTTGGAAAGGACCTTAAGATCATCTAGTTCCAACCCCCCTACCATGGGCAGGGACGCCTCACACTAAATTATGTCAACCAAGGCTCTGTCCAACCTGGTCTTGAACACCGCCAGGGATGGAGCATTCACAACCTCCCTGGGCAACCCATTCCAGTATCTCATGACCCTCACAGCCAAGAATTTCTTCCTTACATTCAATCAAACTTCCCCTGTTTAAGTTTTAACCTGTTACCCCTTGTCACTACAGTCCCTAATGAATAGTCCATCACCAGCATCTCTATAGGCCCACTTCAGATACTGGAAGGCTGCTATGAGGTCTCCAAGCAGCCTTCTCTTCTCCAGGCTGAACAGCCCCAACTTGCGCAGCCTGTCTTCATATGGGAGGTGCTCCAGTCCCCTGATCATTCTCTTGGCCCTCCTCTGCACTTGTTCCAACACTTCCATGTCCTTTTTATGTTGAAGACACCAGAACTGCTCACAATACTGCAAGTGAGGTCTCATGAGAGCAGAGTAAAGGGGCAGGATCACCTCCTTTGACCTGCTGATCGCG
Source organism: Melopsittacus undulatus (assembly GCF_012275295.1). Lineage (NCBI taxonomy): Eukaryota > Metazoa > Chordata > Aves > Psittaciformes > Psittaculidae > Melopsittacus > Melopsittacus undulatus. The sequence continues at coordinate 20,918,111 of NC_047531.1, read as the reverse complement.
CTCTTTTTGATGCAGCCCAGGATACGGTTGGCTTTCTGGGCTGTGAGCACACACTGAAGCCGGCTCATGTTCATTGTCTTATCGATCAGCACCCCCAAATGCTTCTCCACGTGGCTGCTCTGAATTTCTCCTCTTCCCAACCTGTAGCTGTGCCTGGGATTGCTCTGACCCAGGTGTAGGTCCTTGCACTTGGCGTGTTTAAACTTCATGAGGTTGGCATCAGCCCACCTCACAAGCATGTCAAGGTCCCTCTGGATGGCATTCCTTCCCTCTAGCGTATCAATGGAACTACACAGCTTGGTGTCATTGGCAAACTTGCTGAGAGCACACTCAATCACACTGTCCGTGTCAGCGACAAAGATGTTGAACAAGACTGGTCCCAGCACTGATCCCTGAGGGACACCACTCGTTACTGGTCTCCAGCTGGACATTGAGACATTGACCACAACTCTTTGAGTGCAACCATCCAGCCAGTTCTTTATCCACCGAGTGGTCCACCTATCGAATTGATGACACTCCAATTTAGAGACAAGGATGTCATGTGGGACAGTGTCGAACGCTTTGCACAATTCCAGGTAGGTGACGTCAACTGCTCCACCCCTGTCCATCACTTTTGTAGCCCCGTCATAGAAGGCCACCAAATTGGTCATACAGGATTTTCCCCTATTAAAGCCATGCTGGCTGTCACCAAGCACCTCCTTGTTTTTCATGTGCCCTAGCATGCCTTCCAGGAGAATCTGTTACAAGATTTTGCCAGGCACAGAGGTGAGACTGACTGGTCTGTAGTTCCCCGGGTCATCCATTTTCCCCTTCTTGAAAATGGGGGTTATATTTCCCTTTTTCCAGTCATCAGGAACTTCACCTGTCTGCCATGATTTTTCAAATATGATGGCCAGTGGCTTTGCAACTTCATTCGCCAGCTCCTTCAGGACCCGCGGATGGATTTCATCAGGTCCCATGGACTTGTGTATGTTGAGGTTTTTAAGATGGTCTCGAACCAGATCCTCTCATACAGTGGGCCCAAGGTCTTCATTCTCACAGGGTCTGAGCCTGCCTTCCAAGACTTGGGTGGTGAATTGTAGATATGGAAGGAGTTTTGAGCTCTCTGTGCACTTATAGGCCTTGGTGTGCAAGTTCAGGAGAACTGGTTTTCTTGGTCTTTCCTGAGGGCATAAAATGTAATACCTCAGTAATTCTGTTTATGACGATTAGTCTGCATTGTGCTCTAAGTGACATCTACAACTGCCCTTGTATTTTCACCAGTCATAAATCTGGAATATTCACTGATTTTTCAACAAGCATTTCTGGATGACCGAAAGTGGCCACCCTAGTGATATAGCCTGATGTGTTGGATGAGAGAAGATTTTAACAGTGTTACCAGAACCTCAGTAATAAACACAGGAATCAAGAAAAGAATTTTACACACACAGAGACCAGATGACACTTGTTTGAGACTCAGCTATTCAAAGTTATTGTAATACAGCATACTTATCATACTTAATTTCTTTTCCCTCTTTCCTCCCACCTCACCTATCAGGTAAGAATGTAGATTTAAGAGCATTAGTTTTATGGAAGGCCCTCCCCCAAAAGCTGGATAGCGTCAAGGAGGAAAAGTGTTTTCTGAGAAAGGAATGAATCACTGGAAAGCAATTTGGTTTTGCCCTCTCTGTATATGCATCTCATGTGCACTTGAATTCTATATGTGAGTGTACCCTTGAATGTTTGGTCCTCTTTTCTTTGGAGGGAATTGAAGTAGATACTGATTTATTTTTTTATGGTTTTAGTGCCTAAAGTAAAGATAGTTAATGAACATTAGTGACATATAAACTTGTTTTCTTTAAAGTAAGTCCTGAGGAAAAAGGATTATAATAGAAATTATTTGGACTAACAGCAGTCTGAACTATGCATTTCAGACCAAAGGAATGGTATCTACTAAATATCTTTAACAGAACAATATTCTCCCAGCCCAATAAATCTTTCAATGGATGAAGATGGGGAAGAGAGGCAAAAGGTGATGAAAATTGAAACATTTTTATGGATTTTTCTACATGAGTGTTATTAATGTAAGGAAGAAATTTAAATTGATTTAACTATAGAAAAGCATCAAGATATATGATGAATTGTGCCAAGGTGCACAACTGAAATGTAAATATTCTAAGGGTATTGTACCAAAATGCACAGTTATTCTATTAAAAAGTTTTCATGTATAGAGCAACAGCTGGAAAAGCATATGTTATGGTTTTATGTTTTATTATGTACAACATATTGTTTTTAATATCTGGTATGTATCAGACTGTACAATTTTTGAGGTTTAACCGTGGCTGGCAACTAAGCCCTGCTCTCTTGCTCCTCCCTGGGTGGGATAGTGGAGAGAATCAGAAGAGTAAAAGTGAGAAAACTCATGGGTTGAGATAAAGAGACTTTATTAATTAAATCAAAAGCTGTATGTGCACTCAAAGCAAAGAAAGGAATTCATTCACCACTTCCCATGGGCAGGCAGGGCTTCAGCAGTGTGCAGTTATTTAAGATCCTGGTAGAGCACTCAGCATCATCACTCTCACTGGCATCTCCTTAGCTTCAAGAACCGTTATCATGCTACGTAGCCCCAGTCAGAATCATCACAATGAGAAAGGCTAGGAAGCTATTGAGCAGGTGTTTTCGGAAGTTTCAACCTCTCTTTCAAATGTCTCTCAAACAAAAACCCAGAGGTATATTTGTTTAATAAACTTGCAGTTTCTCTGTCTTTCGTAGTTTCTGTGGTTGAAGAAATACCATTATATGGTAAGCATGTTTGTAGGACCTATACAGTTGTCTCCTGCATGTGTGTACTGTGGCTCATTAACAGCACTTCAGGAAACTTGTGGCTCTGTAGAGTGAGCAGAACAGTATTAATCAGTTAAAGCAGGAATCTGTCATGGGGAGAACTTGTCAAGCAACCTGATTACTTGAGCTTTCTTCCTAAATCTAATTTAACAGTTTTTACTTTATGAAATTACCAAAGATGTGTTCTGCATTGCTGACATTATTTTGATCAAATTAATAATCTGGGATATAAATGATTCATAGCATATGACCTCAGACCCCCACATGTGATTGCTTAAGCTTAGTTGTCAAATTCACAGAAATACTGCATTGCTCTGTGTTTGTGCATATGAGCACATACACATGGTACCATCATTTGCAGATATTGTGAGTGTGTGGGCACTGCAAAACCATTCTTCAAAAATACTAACCAGGATTTTAAATTTTCATTCCAATATGATGAATATAAAGATTTTTTTTCAAGTCACAGAAAATGCTGAGAAAATCTGTCTGATTTATAAATTGTGCAAAAATGAGTATGGGCTGGTGAGGCATTGAGCTGTGAGCCAGTTTAAGGTTCTAGCTGTTTATATGCATGTTGTCTTTTGCATATCAGTCTTGTCCCTTGTGGATGACTCACACCTGCTTTCTCAGATAGCTCAGCAGAAACAAGAGTGAAGACTATGCCACAGAACTGTGATATTACTCTACAGATGTTTTGTCATTTGAAAAAGACTTGCACATGGAGTTAGGATGAGGAAAAGAGAAAGTTTGTGGGTCAGGGTTAAGGGGAAATCGGTGATGGGACACATTACTGTGGGGATCTGTTACAGACCGCCTGATCAAGAGGAACCTGTGGATGAAGAACTCTACAGACAAATAGGAAAAGCCTCACACTTGCAGGCCCTTGTTCTCATGGGGGACTTCAACCACCCTGACATCTGTTGGGGCAATGGTACGGCCCGGCACAAGCAATCCAGGAGGTTTCTCGATTGTGTGGAAGACAACTTCCTTCTGCAAGCAATAAAGGAGCTGACGAGGAGAGGTGCCCTGCTTGACCTTGTGCTCACCAACAGGGAAGGGCTCGTTGGAAATATGACTCTCCAGGGAAGTCTTGGATGCAGTGATCACAAGATGGTCGAATTTGAGGTCCTCAAGACAGTGAGAAGAGCGTGCAGCAAGCTCACTGCCCTGGACTTCAAGGGAGCAGACTTTGGCCTCTTCAGGAACCTGCTTAGCAAGGTTCCATGGGATATAGCCCTAGAGGGCAAGGGGGCCCAAGACTCTTGGTTAACATACAAAGATCACCTGCTACAAGCTCAGGAGTGTTGCATCCCAACTAGAAGGAAGTGCAGCAGGAGGGCCAGGAGACCTCCTTGGATGGTTAACGAGCTGCTGAGGAAACTTCACAAGAAAAAAGAGGCTTATAAAAGGTGGAAGCAAGGACAGGTGGTCTGGGTTGAATACAGGGATGTTGTCAGGGTAGTTAGGGACCAAGTTAGGAAAGCTAAGGCCCAATTGGAGCTAAACTTGGCAAGGGATGTTAAAGATAATAGGAAGGGATTTTATAGGTATGTAGCGGCTAAAAAACAGACTAAGACCAATGGCTGGAAGCTTTCGGGAGAACTGGCTACACAGGACTTGGAGAAGGCTGAGGTTCTGAATGGCTTCTTTGCCTCGGTCTTCACTGGCAAAGGCTCTGACCACAGTACCCGAGTCTTGGAAGGCGGACGCAGGGACTGTGAAAACTTAGACCTTGGGCCCACTGTACATGAGGATCTGGTTCGAGACCATCTTAAGAACCTGTAAACTGAGACATTATAGAAGATATACAGTGTACAGCTGGAAGGATTATTACCTGCTTAACTCATTCAGTGAATGAGCTGGTTAAAACTTGCTCAAATGTCCACATGAATTATTTTTTTCCAGAAACAGAGAAGAAATTTATTTCCCATGTACAAAAGTAAAAATTTGAGACTGGGGGAGAGCAGGGGTTGTTGGGTGGGGAGTTTTTCAGGTTACAGGTAATGGAATGGGTAATGAAGAGGTAAAATAAAATAAATTCTAGAATGTCCAGACAAGTCTTACCTGTGAAGTATTGGTCAAACAGAAAAGATGGATGCACTCAAGCCACATGAATTTGAAGATATTTAGATGCAGGACAAAACATGAAGAAAAGAGTGTCCAATAAGTTGCTTTTAATTAGAACAGCAAAAACATATTGTCTCTATATGTGTTAGTGACAGTAATATTGAAACAATGTATTCAGTTGTGACTCCAGTTAAATGGTTTAGAGAAAGAAAATGTTGAAGAGTTGGAAAGTATATCTCATGGTGGGAAACACAAAGAGATCACTGAAGAGAAGGTCAGGAGGTGATCTGAACTTGTCTGTGTGTCTCAGGAAGAGAAGATATCCCTTTTAGAACAAAAGATATTACTATATTCAATACCTAAGACTGGTGCTGGACAAACTCAGGTTGAAAAATTTTATTTACCTTAGATAATACCAGTACATTATCTAAGACATGGAAAGTTCATGGTAAGATAATTCCACTGCTGAATACTGCAGCCAAATCCAGAGATTTTTTTCTAACTGAATGATTGCTTTAAAGAACTAGAGATGTGGTAGCTTTTGAATAAACAGATGATCTCTGTACCTGGGACAGAAACTAGAAGAAAATAGATTTCACCAGTTCAATCTAAAGGTATGGGCTTGAATTAGAAACTTCTGGGTGAGGTAAGGTATACTGTGAAAGAGAAAAACCCAGGTGTTAGCAATAAGTTCTAAATTCCATTAAAAAACAATGAATTAAATCTCAGAATAGGCACTGAGTGAAAAAGTAATATTAAACTTTTCATTTTGCAAAACATCCAACACTGCCTGCTGAAACAGGACAGTGGTCAGACATGAAAGAAAAATGTTCTGATGATGGAGGTTGTATAAATTAACTGCCACCCACTTCCCAGTTACCAGTAAGAGCTCAGAATGCTGTTTACCTCTGAAACATCCTCATACCCTTTCAGATAGGGCCGTAACACAGGGAATCTCTTCACAAAATATCAATGTGACTTAATAAGAAATTAGTAATATAATTGCTTTCTAGTGGTTTAATTTCTGTTCAGGAAAGTTGGAACCATGAAGTGCTGCTTTAATATGCTGCCAGGTGTTAACCATTCAGGCACTAAATTATAGCATCTAGCCACATATTGTGTCATCAGAATCTGTCCTGCCTGTACAAAAATGCAAGGAAATAAACCCAGAGGCTGGAAAAGGAACAATTAAGCACTAAATCAGTGGGGAGAATTAATATACTTTGAAGATGCTGCTAAGCCAGGTTCTCATTACACTTAATATCTGTGGTGATGAGTGCATTTTGTTGTCTTGTGACATTATTTTCTGTATAAGTACTAGTGAAGGGAGAATCAGATTCACTGTATGTAGCTCATGGAGTCCTAGATCCTGAAATGGAGATCTGCAATGACATGCAGGCCATGTTTACATGTACAGGTTTGGACAGTTGTGCTCTCGTTCCATCTGCACTCTCAGACAGCTGGGTGCTAGCCAGAAGCACGTGTTATAGTGCTCATCCTAAAATAATAAAACAGGTAGCATGGCTCTTGTAGTTTTTGTACTGGAGCTGGCTTATTTCCAGCCAGCTCAGAACTAAAGTGAACAAGTAATGGTGTCTGCTTCTGCGAATATGCTTGTGCAGCTTTGCATTCCCAGGATGTACATATTTGATATTATCTTTGGTTTTGTTTTTTTTTCCCAATGGTTGCAGAATTCAGGGGAAAATGTAAGGCTGGGAAAAAAAAAGTAATTCACTGATATTGTACTGACAGTAACTCAGCTAATCCTATTTTTTTTTTTTTGCATTATACTTGATGTTAAGTATGGTGCATTTTATCTCAACAGCAGCTCTTTATCATTCTTTCTTTTTTTTAGTGGAGGAAGAAGAGGTGGAGAGAGATCAATAAACCCTTGGTTATCTTGGACTGTCAATGAGCAACATATTTCTAGCTCAGATTATTTCAATAGATGTTCTTAGAGATGGTACTTGAATATGTGCACATAAAGACTGCAGATTTTGTTTCTTTTTTCTCTTTAAAAATTGCCTGTTGGTAAGGTTTCTTCAACTGAGGCTGATAGAATTGGTGATAAATAAAGAGGCCATTTAATCAAGGCGCATAACACAGCTGCTTGCTTTCTTCTTCTCTAATGTGTGGTTACAGAGTAGTTTTGCTCAACCATCTCTAAGTTCTGATCCCCTGTGAGAAATTATGTCTTTCAGCCTTGGGTCTCTTTGAATCAGCAGGAGCTGTCATGACTAGGCTGTGTTGATGACCCTAAAGTGATTCTCAACATGAGAAAAGAGTATTTATAAAAAGGAGTAAAAGAAGTAAAATGAGCAGCCAACAAAATAACAGTACAGTATGTGAGCTGGTTTACAAATCTACATACCTGTTCATGAAGGTAAACAGAGTCACAGCAGTAGAAACAAGGTAGAAGACAAACTTCTGGGTGATTACTGCTCAGTCAGCTCTCCCAAACAGAAAAAGCCACTGGGTTAGAGCAGTGGGATGATGTAGTACTGTGTTACAGTGGGGTAGTGACACTTGTCTAAGGGCTGAACCAAGGCTGAGAAAGAAGCAAGTTGCAACAGATGTTGACCTAGAACATATTCCCCAGCATCAAGTGACCAGTGGCACTAAGGCTCAATACGTGAGCTGCGGTCTGATACCTAACACTTGGACAGAGCAGTCCCTCTAAGCCTTGCAGTAGATAAAGTTCAAGTATGGTGGGAAGAGTTTGGAAGTTACAGATTTACTTAGCATTTGCCAAGGAAAGAATCTGTGGGACACAGTAAGTAGCTTAAGGAGTTTAATCCAGAGTTAGATAAAGGTTGGTTAGCTTGAAATGCTTGATAGTGTAGCAACCAGCAGAGTGTTTGCTAAATTAGGTATTTATATTTTCTTGAATGTTATATTTCTTATGTAAATTATCAGACACATGCTTTTGTCAAGATTCCTTTTCAGTATGGTATTTGTGCAGAATATGTTGTTTATTTGTCTAGATGCAGCCTGTACTTGTTGACATCAGCCTGTGCCTGATACACAGCAAAGCATGATACCTGCTGCCAATGAAGGTTTCTGGTAGAACAGGAAAATTTTACAAACACAGAGCTCACAGGCAGCAGGATAAGGAACAAATGATGAAGCTACTGGCTAGCTGACCAGGTAATTCTTAACTCTAGCTCTTTCAGAACCAGAACAAGTTCCCTCTACATTAAACTGAATAAAAATTGCACTTACACATTACAGTAAGCAAGAGCTAAGCAGCATTATTTCAAAATAAATGATCATGAAGCTGAATTGACCAAAGAGGGATGAAAAAGATGGTGAAAGGTTAGACCAGGTTTATAAACGAAGACAGATTAAAGGGATTTAGGTCATTTGATTTAGAGAGAACAGTAAAGAGTGAGATGATAGAAATAATTTAAAAAACATGAAGAGTTCAGTGAGTCTGGAAAACTTTTGTCATCTAAGCTTATAATAAAGGAACTGGAAGACATTCAGAGAAACTGTTTTGTAGTAAATGTAACATAAGTACTTTTGGAAAAGATTTGTCTTTGAACGAAATATCTAAAGAGAGTAATTCATTTCAATGAGAAAATTTAGTCAAATAATTTTAATAGGATTTCAATGGAAAGCGAATAGATCTGTGAAGAACTACGACAAAGTCAGTTAAACCAAGATTAGTTCTAGAAGAGTTAAGAAAAGCTGAGTGGCAAGGCAAAGCCTTCTGAATTATGATGGTTATGCATAAGAAAAAGAATTATCTAATAACATCAGATGATTGGTCACGCTCAGTATTTTCCTTTCTTGTAAAATGGAATACATATTCAAAGGTGTTGGCAGAGCAATTAATGAGACTTTTTTTTTTCTCTTTCTGTGTCTCTGTAGTTAAATGCAAATGCACACAGAATGGAATTTCATAATTTGTCAGTGTGAATTGAAGTAAAGCTTTCATTCCAGAGGCAGAAAAGGGTCAATAAACTACAGAGGGACTCAGAAGTGCACCCCCCCACATATGATCATGATTAGTGTGAGTACCCCAATAGCCAGTAATCTGCTGCATTGCCAACATTAAATACATACAAATTTCTTATTTTTTTGTGACATATACCAGTGTAAGACCCAGATTGGTTTTGCTCAGATATAAAGCTGTTGGTAGCACACAGTTTAAACTGATAAAAATAGCTTTAAGTAGGTGAATATACCAAAATACCATCAGAACTGGGATCCTTCCAGAAATCCAAAGAATGTGTGTTTCCAGGTATTGAAAAGTTTCAAATAAAGATGGAGCTGTGAGCAGCAGACACAAAATTTGAAAGAAAGGTCATTACTAATTTCAAATTAGTATTTCAAACTTCACAAGGATATTGTCTTTTAGCAAGGAAATAAAAGAGCACAGAGTTCATATTTTCTGGTTTGAGTTACACTGCATTTGAGTCAGAGCTAATAAAGGAAATTGGCAAATGACAGCCTTTTAGCCTTGTTTTTGCGATAGCTATCAATTAACTCTGCTGTTATAGGATTTATAAATAGTATATAAGAAATAATTAATCTTGTGAAAAACAAAGATGTGAAGTATCTGTAGCAAACCTTTATAAGGAAGGAAGGAATCCCATCCAAATGATCTTATGCTTTTACAATAATGTTCCTTAAATTGCAAAACGTTTAAGAAATACAAAGTAAAGGATATCATTAACATTTATGATGCATGACTTGTACTATAAAATAGGGATCTGTTTTACAAAGATCGGCCAAATTTCCAAGGTGTTTAGCAATTTCTCAGTACTTTTATATTCTTCAGCAGGTGAGAGTTATCAATAACATGTAGGATAGGGCCCCTGTTGGGCTTGCAATTCTAATACCAGTTATATACCTATTAAAGCTGCAGACATTGACTGTATGTGTTCTGGGACTTGAAGAGTGTTGAAGTCACCTGCTTGCAATTTGTACCCTACAAACTTGTGCATCATTTTTACAAGGTGTGTTTTTTTCCCTTCTACAGCTGAGCAATTAGGATAATCTTTTTTCCTATACTTTTTTCTCATCCTGTGTAGAAACATATTGAAAGAGGATATTTCATGGATTTTATCTATTTATGTTTTACACTTATCCCCCTTGTTGAAAGAATCTTGTTCCTTCCAGAAGCCTGTATTAGGTACCTCAAATTATAGAGCAAATGAAAAAACACATGCTGGTTTTGACAGAAACCTTCATAGTGCAAGAAGGGAGAGGTTTTTTCTTTAGCAGAAAATGATTTTTGAGGTCTATATGAAAACTTTTCCATGAAGTTATTAATTTTAAATGTGATTTTTTTCACTGATGTTATTCTTTGGAATTTTTGATGTTCAGTGAAAATGCATTTTTTAACTTGACTTGAAGGCTGTTCAAGCCCACTCTCCTTAGCACTGTTATTTCTGACATTACTGCACAGCTGGAGCTAGGGGGAGGCAGTAGAGACATACTGTGGTTTAATCCGAGACAGCAAGTAAATACTACACAGGCGCTTACTCACTGGGAAAATTGGGAAAAAAAAAATTTCATTGGGAAATCTGCCTCCACCCCTTGGATGGGGAGGAGAACTGGAAGAAGGTGAAATCGGTGGGTTGAGATAATAACAGTTTGATAGTGGAAATAAAGTAAAATATAATAAGAGCAACAATAATAATAATAATGAAAAGAACAAAAGAAAGAGAGGAATAAAAGCCCAAAGAAATAAATGATGCGCAATACAATTGCTCACCACCTGCTGACCAATACCCATCACTGATCAGCAATCATCTCCTCCCAGCCAGCTTCCCCCAGTCTGCACATTGGGCATGACATGATATGGTATGTAATATCCCTTTGGCCAGTTTGGGTCAGGTGTCCTGTCTCTGCTTGCTCCCTGCTTCTTGTGCCGCTCCTCACTGTCAGGGCCTGAGAGGCTGAAAAGTCCTTGACTGGGCTAAGTGCTACTTAGCAGCAAATAAAACATTGGTGTGTTATCAGTATTGTTGTAATACTAAACCCAAAACACAGCTACTAGGATGAAAATTAACTCTATCCCAGCCAAAATCAGTTACATATTTTATGTGTTTTCTGTCACAGCTTGAGAAAACCTGAAGCTGTTGTCAGACAAGACAGAAGTACTACAAGAGTCAAGTTAACATCCTAACTCACCATAAGGCAATTAAAGAAATCTACAGTCCCCATTATGAAAGTCATTGCCAATGAGTGTTGCTGGACTTGAATGTGTTCACTGGGGAACATCCTGATGAAGCAGATCTCCTGAGTGTGTATCCTAATTAAATAGTGCATTTAATAATAGATGTTGCAACAGGTCACTGGCTGGGTGACAGGATATTCCTGCTGAGTAGAAATCTTGAAATCTGGTTTATTCATTTATTATGAACCACTGAGCACAGGAAAAAAAAATAAATCTCCCCATATAATGAATTCTGAATTTCTCAGAAAGTGTTCCAATTACTTTATTGGGCTTAAAGAATTCACAGGAGTTTTAAAAGAAATTATGGAATAGCTTCCAAATTTGTGGTTAATTATGTCATAGATTATTAATAATAATTTTAGCCAAGCAAATTAACAAATTGTTCAATCAACAATAATAGACATGGCTGTCAATAGGTGGGTAGAAAGGACTGCTTTTACTGATAATATATGTTGGGAAATGGTGAATAGGTGACACATCTCAGGTAGTAAAATCTTGCTCAAAATTTATAAGATTAATTTTATATCTAAGAATCTAAGTGTAAATCCTGACTCCCCTAAATTTTCAATTTATAGAATTGCAAAGTAAAATTTCATAAAAGAAAAGGTATTGAAAATGCAGACCAAGATATGAGGATATCTTTATGTTCTGCAGCTTTCATGGGATGTCACAACTGTCTGTTCTTGCCAGCTTCTGAAGAGTGATTCAAATGAGCAGCCAGGAGCAACACCAGTCCCAGTGAGCTGGGAAGAGGTTTCCAAGGGGCCAGTGGGAATTGTGCAGAGTTTCCTGTCCCTTCCTATGCTGCTGAGTAGACTGGAGTCAAACCTGACACAAAAACCTATTTGTGGGGGAGAGTCTAAAACTCTTTGGGTCAGCTTTGAATATTCTCTTATAAAAAAATAATTATTATAGATTAAATTTGAATTATCCTGGCCTTTTTGAGTCTGAGAGTCTTACAGTCTTTTTATTTTTTTATAACCCTCTTACCTGGAAAATTCTTGATAAATACACCCAAAGCTCTGCCTGATGACGCAGGAAGGGGGCATGTCTATTTGCATTCCCAGAGCTTACACTTAGGAGAGCTGCCTGGAAAGCAAGCAAGTGGAAACAGGAGGAGAGAGGTGCAATAGAAACTGTAAAAGCATTTCAAAGACAGAGTTGCAATGCAAAAATAATTAAAAATATATAAATATATTGAAATGTAGAAGTGTTTTGAAGTAAAAAAACCCAACAAGGTGGAACAAAAATGAATAATGAGCTGTAGATGAGGCGCTGGGGAGGAGAATCCCAATATGAAGCATATATCTTGTGATCATTAGAAATGAAAACTGAAGGACTCCTAACTGTAAAGTGCATTTTTGAAAGTCAAACCATCTACCCTATAGAGCTGCTTGCCATTGTTTTTAGAACTTGGAGAAACAGCGGTTTCCTCTCTTAACATGACTACATTTTTTTTATTTATTATTTGAATTCCAGAGGTCTCTGTTCTTCTTCATGCTACTTCTGCTTTTGATAGCCTCTGCCTGTTCAGGAAATGATGATATTATTCTACTTTGGCTACATCTTTCCTCAGTAGTAATTTTTCAGTCTTTAAGGAGCATTCCTAGATACCTCAAATCTTTTTTTGTAAAGAAGACTTTCTAATGGGTTCAGAAACAAGGTTTCAGAGTATTACTTAGGATGTATAATAAAAAAAAAGTTTCCAAATTGTAAGATACTTAATAACCCATTGTGAAAGGAAGACTGAGATGTAATGAGCAAGATGGGAAGAGCATTTTGTGCATAGTATGAAATGCCAACAGCTACGTAATAACACTTCTAATTTTTACTGATATGTCATCCTGCATGTGCTTTCCTTCTCACAATCAAAATTAATCTCTTTTATGTGTATTTATGGGTCTGATTCAAGAACTGTTGTCCTGGTTTGAGCCATAGCAGTCATTTTTTCTCCTTCTTGTAGCTGGTGCAGTGCTGTGTTTTGACTTCTGGGCTGAGAACGGTTGCTGATAGCAAGTATGTTTTGAGTTACTGCTCAGGTATTTGGTTTGTCCAAGGCCTTTTTTCTGAGCTCATGCTCTGCTTGGGAGGAGGGGAGGCCGGGAGGAAGGAGAGACAGGACACCTGACCCAGGCTAGCCAATGAGGTATTCCATACCATAGCACATCATACCCAGGAGGTAACCGGGAGAGACCCGGAAGGGCTGAAGCTCTGGGGGGATGGAGGAGGTATCGGTCGGTGCTTGGTCGGGCAGGGTGGAGTGAGTTATGGGTCGGTGGCTGGAGGGGTGTTGTATTCTTTTCGCTTGTTATTGGCTTTATCATTATTATTTGTAGTAGTAATGGCAGTAGTGATTTGTGTTATACCTTAGCTATTAAACTGTGCTTATCTCAGTCCGTGAGGGCTACATTCTTCCTAGCTCTCCAGGAGTCGGGGGAGCAAGGCGGGGGGGGGGGGGGGGGGGGGGAGTGAGTGAACAAGCTGTGTGTGGACTTGGTTTTAAACCACGACAACTGTCCATTACAATATTGATATAAAATATTCCAGCCCTTGAGAATTCAAGTAGCATCTTTTTATGAACTGAAGAAGCATCATTAACCTTTCTAATTCTCACTTTGTTGATTAGAAAGAAAATTTAGAAATGCAGAATTTCGAAAATCATTCATGTTATCAGACATTGTGTACTGTCATTTCCCTCCTCCTCTTATTCAGGTGGTAAAGGAAATTAAGAAGCAGCAATATTATAAGCATGAGAATTGTCAAAGTTTGCTTTCATACCTGCGTGTGCAGCTTTGAATGTAAACATAATGCATTTTTCACCCTTCTTGTCACATATATATGAGAGCAAATAATTTTATGTACATAACTGTAGATGAAGAAAACTAGTCTTATAGATGTATTATGTATATTTTTGTACCATTGTCGTGGTTTAAAGTCCACACACTCCTTTGTTTCCCTCCCCCCCCACCTTCCCACTCCCGGAGGGATGGGGAGGAGAGCCGGAGGAATACAACTCCCACGGATTGAGGAAAAACCAATCCAGCAATTAAGGTATAACACAAATCACTACTGCTACCACTAACAAATCAATGTTAGAGGAAATAAACAGGGAGAGAGAATACGATACCACCTGCCGACACAAGCCCAGCCCGGAAGAGAGAGCTAACCCCTCCCCTCCTGGCCAGCTTCCAGTCCCCTCCCCGAGCAGGACGTGCTGTGGTATGGAATACCTCCCTGACTAGCCCAGACCAGGCGCCCTATCTCTCCCTCTTCCCTGGCAGAGCATGAGCTACTGCTGAACCCATGACAACCATACAAGGTGCCTTAGGGTGAATTCAGGTCACTACATCTTGCTGCTTCTGTGATTCTTCTTATGAAACTATTTCACACTTTATTACATTCTTCTCATGCAATCTTTCCCAGCATTCAATTTATTCTGTTACTGCTAGACATATATTTTGGACTGTTCAACACAGTGGTTATAGTTCCTCCCTCTGTAATTCCAGGCTGCTGAAACAGACACAGCCATTGTGATCATCAGTAGGGCCACTGTAGAACTTTTGGTAATTTACCTTAACCTTAATGCTCAAAAAATATATTTTTTTTAAGAAAAAACACTCAGAACCCAAAGTGGGAATTCAGAGTCAGTTGGAGGGTTAGATATGGTGCTGTTTAAAGACTGATCCAGACATAGAATCCTGTCTAAGGTTCAGATTCAAGATTTTGTTTTCTATTGGGTTCATATTTTGGTGTCTTGCAGTGCTCAGATTCAGAGTTATGTAGCTGGTAAGTAGAACTGTTTAATTACTATTTATTAGAGGTGCAGCTAAGGCTCAGATTCTTTCTGCTTCATTTTAGGTATCCTACCACGAGAAGGTAGGTGGAAGGGAAGTAGGGAGATTTTGGGTGGGTTGAGATTCCTGTGGACAAAGTCTGTCATTATTATGTGGCCAGTGAAGAGACAAGAATGATAACAGGGTTGGTGTGGGCATGTGCTTCATTATATAATTAAAGTTAGACTGGATGGTCTTTGGGATTGTGGAAACAAATGAGCATTTATTCTGCATCATTTCAAAGGAGTAAAAGAGAGGTGAAGAAATCAAGACTGAAATAAAAGTATATCTGACAGGCAGATTTTCATGTTTTATTGGCTTGAGAACATAGGTAAAGGAATTGCCCAACATTTCATGAAATATGCCATAGCTGCAATGGAAAATCATTCTCCAGAATTATGCTAGTTATGCAGTTGAGCTGAAAATGTCTATGTGGTGTTTGAAATGCTGGTAGACAGACTAATTGCTCATTCTGTTCACTTACTGCTGAGGTTCATTCCTGTCAATTAGTTGAGCTACACATATTTAGCTCTTTTATGAGCTAAAATTTTCATGCTGTTGATATCTTTCTTCTTTCATAGGTGTCTTGAATGTGGCCTATTGTACTGTTTTATTAAAGGCAGGAAAGCTATTCTGTTTTAGTTTTGTTTTACTTTACTCTTTTAAAAGGTAAGATAAAGAAGGCTGATTATGATGTCCAAGGAGTTCCCTTTTTAGCTGACATAAAAAGGGAATTTCTTCATTGTCCTGGTGGGCCTATGCATACAATACTACATGTGGTGAGAAACAGGATGAAGTTTGCATTGCTTTTACGGGTTTGATCCTCTGCTGAGAGCTACGTTCTACATGAGAATGAATTAAAAATGTCATTGAAAAGGTATAGGTTGAAGTCTATTAAATCTGTTTTCTAGAAACCTGAGTCTGTGGGTGTAGTGAGCACTTAGGCTGAGAAAATTCAAAGGATAGGGTGTGGTATAAATTTTATTACTCATGTGCTTCTCTTTTTTTTTCCCTAAAAGGACAGAATTTAGTGCTCACTACAGAAAAACATATTGTAGTTCACAATGTGATCAGGCATTCCCTGAAATGCTAATTTAAGCACTACTGGTTCGAGAATCAACAGAACATCTCTATTAGGATATCTAAAGTAGGCAAATTAAATTTAAGTCTTTGATCAACCCAACTTTAATCTGATAATTTCTCAAATAGGAAATCTAACATTTAATTACAGAGGCATACATTAGAGTATTAAAACCCAGAGTGTTCTATTGATCTTTTCTATGCAGCTTTGAAGAATGGAAATCTTGCTCCTTTTGTAACTGTCATCTTTTTATAACTGCCCTTCTTTGTCTCTGTAAACCAGGCAATTTGTCCATGAATCTTCTTTATGCACAAAAATTAATTGCCTTTCTTAATTTTTTAATCTTATGGACTAATATGTAGCCTGAAAATAAAGCTAGAATTCAATAAAGACAGTTTTATACATGGCAGAGGTTAGGAATGACTAGAAGAAATTATTCTTTACCTAAGAATCTTGGTAATAAAAGAATAAAGGGAAAGGGGTGTGGGAGAGGATTACAGTTTCTTTGTGGCTGGATATTTATTATCTGCACAAAGAAAATGTTGCAGACAGGGGTGCTGTAAAACACAGAAGTGTCACACCAAGTTGCATTCCACTAGTAGGAGTAAAAAGGGTACAATCACCATTCCATGCTCCTTGGAGGCCTGAACCCACATCCTCTTTTAGGTGTTAGGCCAGCTAGGAGGGTGATAAGCCCAGCTACCTGGGTCACTCTTCCCCTTCATCATCTCATGTAACAAACTCAGTTGCTTATGGCATTGTATCCTGATTGTAGTGAACTCAGGTTGAGCTGGGCTAGTGCAAGCAATGTACTTGTTACAAGTTTGTAGATTGGATCATGCATTTGGACTGGGTCATTATTATTCCCTGCAGAAACAGTTGCACTGGCAGATCAGAAAAAGCATCATATATGCAAGGGATGCCTGTGGGGATGACTGTGGGTGGTGATCCTTTCCACAGGAGCAGAACAGTCTATGTGATCGCTGCCATGATGCCATCATGCTTCTGGCTCCCTGGAACCAGAGAAACCTGGTCTAGTCTGGGTCAATGGGGTTTATCTGTCAGAGGAGGGGAAAAGCATCTTCAGTCATAGGCTTGCCAAGCTGATGAAGAGGGCTTTAAACTAATGTTGTTGGAGGAGGGGAATCTTGATTCATCCCTCTCACACCAGTTTGATGCCAGTGCCAGCAAGGGATGCCCAGAGCCTGGGATCACAGGTAAGCAGGAGAGCAACAGAAGAGTTGCACAAAGAAGTTCCAGCCAGTAAGTCAGCTTCATCGGGGGACCAACTTGCATGCCTCTATGCAAATGCATGTAGCGTGGGGAATAAAAAAGAGGAGTTAGAGATGTGTGCATCTGCAGGGCTATAATCTTAGTGGCCTCACAGAGATGTGGTAGGATGCTTCCTATGCCTGGAGTGTTGGAATCATACAATCATGGAATCATACAATAGTTAGGTGAGGACACAGAACTGCACACAATACTCCAAATGAGGTCTCACGAGAGCAGAGTAGAGGGGCAGGATCACCTCCTTTGTCCTGCTGGTCATGCTCCTTTTGATGCAGCCCTGGATACAGTTGGCTTTCTGGGCTGCGAGCGCACACTGAAGCTAGCTCATGTTCATTTTCTCATTGACCAACACCCCCAAGTCCTTCTCCTGAGGGCTGCTCTGAATCTCTTCTCTGCCCAACCTGTAGCTGTGCCTGGGATTGCTCCAACCCAGATGTAGGACCTTGCTGGAAGGACACAAGCTTTTTAGGAAGGACAGGCAGCAGAGATGAGGAGGGAATGTGTCTCTCAATTTCAGTGACCAGATAGAGTGCACATAGCTCTGCCTGGTCTGGGGATGGATGAGGAGCCAACTAAGAGCTTACAGGTCAGGATCAAAGGAAATTCAAGGACTGGGGACATTACAGCAAAGGTTTGCTACAGGCCACCCGACCAGGAAGAACAAGTGGATGAGGTTTTCCTCACCTTCACAGGCCTGGTACTCATGGACAACTTCAAGCACACCAATATCTGTTGGAGGGACAACCCAGGAAGCCACAAGCAACCCAGGAGTTTCCTGGAGTGTGTTGATGATAACTTCCTTCTCTAAGTGATTGAGGAGCCAGTGAAGAGAGATGCTGTGCTGAACCTTATTCTCACCAACAAGCTGGGGCTGGTGGGGAATGTGAATCTCACTTCAGCCAGGGCTGCAGTGACCATTGTGGAGTTCAAGACCATTAAGGCAGTGAGGAGGGCACCCACTAAGCTCACTACCATGGACTTCAGAAGCGAAGTTTTTTACCTCTTCAGGGATCTACTTGGTAAAGTACCATGGGATAAATCTCTGGAGGGAATAAGGACCCAAGAAAGCTGGTTAATACTGAAGGATCACCTCTTCCAACCTCAGGAACAAAGAAGAAGACAGGTAAGAATACCAGGAGACCTGTGTGGATGAACAAGACGCTCCTGGACAATCTCCAAAACAAAAAGGAAGCCTACAGAGGTGGGAAGGAGGTGGTAGCAGTGGAGGGTAGCAGACGGAGTAATACAGAAGAATTGTGTGAGCAGCCAGGGTTCCAGTTAGAAAACCAGGTTAGAAAGCCCTGACAGAAATCAGTCTGGCCAGAAATGTCAAGTGCAACAAGAAAAGCTTTCATAGATATGATGGTGATAAAAGGAAGAATAGGGAAAATGTCTTCTCCAGAAGGAAACTGGAAACTTAGTACCTCAGACATGGAGTAGGCTGAGGTCCTCAATTATTTTCTTGCCTTGGTTGTCTCCAGGAAGAGATCCAGCCACACCACCCAAGTTGCAGAAGGCAAAGGCAGGGATTAGAAGAATAAAGAACCACTTACTGTAGGAGATAGGTCAACACTATCTAAGGAACCTGAAACTGCAGAAGTCCATGGGACCTCATGAGACATATCAGATCCTGAATGAACTGGTAGAGGAAGTTGCCAAGCCATTGTCTATCACATTTAAGAAGTCGTTGCAGTCTGGTGAAGTTCCTACTCACTTGAAAAGGGGCAACAAAATTTCTGTTTTTAAAAGGTAAAAAAAGGAAGACCTAGGGTGTTACAGATGAGTCAGTCTCACCTCTGTGCCCAGCAAGATCGTGGAGCAGTTGCTCCTGGAAATTATGCTAAGGCACATAGTGAAGATGGGTGATGAGTGGTATTCCTTCAGGGGTTGGTATTGGGACTATTATCGGTACTGGGATGTTATTTAGCATCTTTGTTAGCGACATGCTAAGGGTGGTAAGACTGAGAGCACTCTCAGCAAGTTTACCAAAGACACTGAGCTGTGTGGTACACTGGACATTCTGGAGAGAAGGGATACCATCCAAAGGTACCTTGACACTTTTGAGAGATGTGAACCTCACAAAGTTCAATAAAGCTAAGTGCAAGGTTCTGCATGTGGGTCCAAGCAACCTCAAGCACAAATACAATCTGATTGAGAGCAACTGTAAGAAGGACCTGGGAGTGTTGATCAGTGAGAAGCTCAGCGTCTGCTGGCAGTGTGCGCTCACAGCCCAGAAAGCCAACCATGTGCCAGGTTGCAGTCAAGCGAAGTGTGAGCAGCAGGTCAAGGGGGATGATTCTTCTCCTCTGCTCCATTCTTGTGAGATCCCCACGGAAGTGCAGATGGCAGCTCTGAGGCCTCCATCATAAGAAGGACATAGACCTATTAGAGGAAGTCCAGAGGAGGCCACAAAAATGATCACAGAGCTAGAGCACCTCTCCTATAACAGAAAGAGAGAGCTGGAGTTCAGCCTGGAGAAGGGAAGGCTCTGGGGAGACCTTAAAGCAGCCTTCCAGTACCTAAAGGGGGCCTAAAAGAAATCTGAAGAGGTATTTTTTACAAGGGCATGTAGTGATAGGACAAGGGGAAACGGCTTTAAACTGACAGAGTAGATTTAGATTAGAAATAAGAAAGAAATTCTTTACTATGAGAGTGGTGAGGCACTGAAACATGTTGCCCAGAGAAGCTGTGTCTTACTTCTGTCAGTGCTCAAGGCTGAGTTGGATGAAGCTTTGAGCAACCTGGTCTAGCAGAATTCATCCCTGCCTGTGTCAGTGGGGCTGGAACTAGATCATCTTTAAGGTCTCTTCCAACCCATACCATTCTAGAATTCTATGATTCTGTGAACATAGATTCAGATTTCCTCGTGTTAACTTGCCTCATCCTGGTTATATACATGCTTTCAATGTTCTTCTTGTCTTACAACATTTCAGATGTTTCTGACATTAAAATGTGTAGATAATGGTATGGAGATGGTGACTGAAGAAACTGAAGCCGTGGGTAGAAGAGGGATGTCCAAGTCACTTTGGTATAAATCAGTGTAACTTTCGTTAATATTTCAATGAAATCTTACTATTTTACTGTTATCTTACAATATAAAGGAATTGTTGTGTTATGTAGCATTTCTGGTGGGACTTTTTTTATACTTACTTCTTTTCATCTGGGCTATGTCACTTTTGTGAGCTTCTAAATACCAACTGGGAAAGAAGATTAAAAGACGAATTTCTTATCAGTTGTAGCTTTGGTTATATCTAATGTTTTTTCTGTCCCCTTGCTACTCCCACACTGCCTTAGAAGTATCAGTTCCCCAGGGGTGTGTTTTCTGGTAATAGGTGTTGAAAGAATGAAGTGGGCTCTAAAGATGAATTCAGATACTAATTTAGAGTGTGACATAAACTTTTTCTAAATCCATTTTTGAACTTTGTATTTTTTGTGTCTCCTGCACATTCTAGAATTGTTGGGATAGAAAGGACTATAAGAAGTTATTTAGTCCATCTCACCCATAGCAAGATTGACAAGACCTTTAATACTTCAAGGTAGTTTTTTTTTACACACTTAGATGTACTTACTCCAATGACAGGAGTGACATCGCACCCCCAAGCACTCTTCTTGAGTGTTTTAGCTGCCCTGGCTCTATGGATTCTTTTCCTGCTTCTAACCTGAATCTTTCTTGGTGCAATTTAATCTCATTACTTTGTGCCCTTTATACATGGGTGTAGAGAACATACCCATATCTTTTGTGTAAAATACTTCATATAACATTGCATTTTGTCTATTACTTATTACTGTGAATTAGCAGATAGATGTAAGCTTTTTAAGTATGACTAATTTGACTGGAGGATTATTGACTTAAATGTGAGAAGAAAAGAACAGTAGGCAAGATATCTGCTAAAACCAGGAGACTTACATGGACATCCAATGATAAGAAATGCCAGTGGAAATGTAAGCTACTGCTGTCTGCCAGAAGCCTGTGTGATAACAAATGATATTAAGAGCATTTTGCACTTGACCCAAGTAATTTGCTGGGAACAGGGGAGAGTAAGTACAAATTTGTAGTCTTCAAAGGAAAGATAATTTGGATTTTCTTTTGTTTTCATGATTATCACAAGAGCTAAATATGTGGATCCAATGTGTAGACAATGTTAAGAGAACAAAACAGTTGTGACCTCTGTTTAAAAATGAA
This sequence comes from Melopsittacus undulatus, assembly GCF_012275295.1. NCBI lineage: Eukaryota > Metazoa > Chordata > Aves > Psittaciformes > Psittaculidae > Melopsittacus > Melopsittacus undulatus. The sequence goes on along the minus strand of NC_047531.1, from coordinate 20,896,641 downwards.
TATATGTGTACTTGTTTATTTTTGAGATGTTCAAATGATATACTGTTTTACTGCAAACTCCACCAAATTCTCCTTCATTATATATTCCCAGCAGAAAAAGTATTTTTACCAAAATCAACATGAAATTTTTTCATTTCTGAAGTGAGCATAGTTGAATTTTTTGGCACTGTTGATGTACAAACTACTTTGTAGTGATTTGAAAAGTACCAGTAACAGGATTTCCCTGCGCTTCTACTCAGTTGTTCATAGGCTGTAGAACATGTTGGAGGCTGCCACTGTCTGGAAGAGGATTTAAAAAAGCAGCAGTTGGCAGCACAGAGAAGATTAAATGTGGATTACAAGAGTTGCCTTCACTTGCAGTCATGGTGTGAAAATGTACTCAGTAAAGCTTCTCATCACAACTTGGCATGCACAATGGAGCTCCTGTAACCTGTAAGGAATAAAAGTAACTAGTTTATTTTAAAGTATGGGAAAGGGATGGTTTCTGCTACTTTTATTCTGAATATGAGATTTTTCAGACAGCACCATGAATATCACAGATATGTTTTCAGAAAAAAAGATCAATGATGGAGCTGTATCATTAGCAGAACTCCTTCTTTGATAGGGAATTCTACAGCTCTTTATTTGTTCTACAGAGCTGGTGTGAAGCTGAAAGGTTCATTAAAGCACATTGGTTCACTTCTGTATCATGAATTAGTAAGCCTGCAAACTGATGTATTTTTTTAGATCTACCATGCAGCTTCACAGTAGTTTTCCTGGGAAAGGGTGAAAATAGTTTGTGGAAATATTTCTTGTGTTATTTCTGGATTTTCTGCTGATGTGACATACTGCTTTGATGTCCCTTGCTATATAACAACATAATGTCATCTGCAATGACTTGACAGTGCAGAGGAAATATGAATGCTTGCAATTGCTTATCTGTTGTGCATATTTGATGGAAAGTTTGCACTGGGGTATCTCATTCTGTTTGTCATGGCTCCCATTAATCTGAGATGCGCTCTGCAACTGTTCTGGCAACACTTCAAACAAGGGAGGTTCAGACCTTTGTAGTTTCAAATGAAATAATGAATTTTTGCTAATAATATAATACTAAAAAGTTGCATAACCTTCATTAGCACATTTTCAACATGCATTTTATGGACAAAAAAAAGAATCATTAACCAGTTTGCAAAAACGTCACTGATTATGATAGCTGTGTGGGTGCTCTCACCTTGGGAAAGGTGATAATGCCAGTATCTATTAGCAATCTGGGAATCTTTCTGCTATGCAGCTCTGTTTTAATAGGGTGCTGACAAATGTATTCAACATATTTTCATGCTGTCCTATATTTAGTGATTCTCTGTAGTATTTGCAGACAGTAGCTGTGTGCATTTAGATATGCTATGCAGAAAAGAAAGAAAAATATGAAAATAGGGAAGAAAATATTCTTTTAAAATAGAATTTGTTAATGGAACCAGTTCAATCCTGTGCTGGTAAGTGGAGCAAAAAACCCTGCTGTGATACAGAAACGATGTTTTTTCTCTCTTATGTATTTGCTATTTTAATTAAAATAAGTTAACAACTAAGCACTATTTAAAGCTTCTCTGCACATGCCACAGGGCTTCAGTGTCCTGTCATGGTGAATCATCATGTATTGAAACATCGCTGTGTCAGGCAGGCATTGCTGGCTTGTGATAGTGTTGATTCAGCAAATGTGAGACAGGAAGCCAAGCAGTAGGATAGCATTAAATCATAACCCAACTAGTTTCAGAGGTGCAATATTACCTTTATGACATGAAGAGCTGGTAGAATGGTTTTGAATTCCAAATATGAGGGACAAATAGTCACACAGTCATCCTGTCAATCCTAACTTGCACCTTCATAGCCCTTGTGGAATTCAGGAGTTTGTGAAGAGTGTGTCCTCAAAACAAGGAGAAAAACTAATTACTTTAAGAATCGGTATGTTTTGTTTGTGGATTAGGAATAAAGATATGGTGACCCTTAGGGAGTGGCAGACGTGGTGTTGATATTGCCTTTGTCTTCTTTTTAATGTATAACTTAATGCTATCAAAAGAACAAATGAGTGAAAACATGGATATGTAATGACATTTTTTTTAACAGTCTTAATTAGTGTTTTTCAATGGCAAAGACTGGTCTTGTAGATCAGTTGATAAACTGGCTTTGTGGTTCAGAAATGTAAGAGTGAATGTATGTTGAAATAAGATAATCTCTGTGCTCAGTATCAGGCACTTTAATTGATATCCCCATTATATGACACATATACAGCAAGACCTAGGTTTATCTGTCTTTGGCAGCACTCCCATAGAATGATTTAGTTTAATTACCGTCATCTGTGTAATGAGTGGGAGTAAATAAGAGGGAGAGTGAGACGGACACATAGCAAAGTGAGAAAAAAAAAAAGTAGGCTTTTTTTAATGAATGGAGGGATTAAGCTTGAATTGCTGTTAGTATTCCTTCTGCATTTGCTTTCAAAATGCTATGTTGGATGGCATGAGTATATGAGCACTTCAAGCCAGCCACCAAAATTAATACTGTTATCAAAGTAGAAGTGTGTGCTTGGTATGTTACCCTATAATGAGGCCAATAAAGTACATTACAGAGCATCCTGAAAAACAAAACCAGAGATGAACTGTATCTTCCTTGCATGAGTAGTGTCATGGCCTCCTGTTTTCCCTGACTTTGACTTAGATAGTTAAGCAAGACAGAAACTTTGCTGTTTTGCATTACACAGCACAGCTGTTCAAAGGACTACACAGTCTCCTGTTAATAATCACAGGTGTTTCCAGGACTCTTATAAAAATAAATAAGGCTGATAAATAAACATGGACACTCCCAATCACCCACTTTCAGATCAGACACGCATAGAGAGAAGCAGATGTATACAGCTGCTGTATTTACCAAGCCTAATTAGAAATGCAGCAAGAGGCAGCCCTTCCTGTAAATTTTCTAAGAAGAGTTGCATCACAAAATATTTGTTTGTTTAGCTCAAATGTTTCACTCAGAACGATTTGGGCTTAAAAAAAATTTAGTGAATTTTATGGTTTTGCATCTAGTCTCTTGTTGGACTTCACCACTGTAAACTTTCAGTCTTTATGCTGTGATTTTGAGCAGGATCCAGTCACAGGACTATGTCCCCAATAGGAACAACTGCTTCCTGAAAAATTGGGTCCCATGAAAATGTTATTTCACCACTGCTATTAGCAGTAAAAGTGATGGGAACATAAGTTTCACTGAGCAGATGCACTGTCGACTCACAGTAGGCAAATATCAGTTTCAACCCCAAATTTAGATAAGGAATCTAAATTTCTTGATAACCAGACATATTGTGTTTATCTGTCTAGTCCCAGCTCCTATCATTACTGTAAGTATTTCAGATAAAAAGAAGCATGTGCTTTCCATACAAATAAGAGATTAATGGTAGCTTTTCATTATTGGAGCTCTTCTTCAGTTTGTAATAGCAGTCAAAAGGCTACTGCAATTTGACTTCTTTTTATAGCTTTTCCTCTCTCTCTTGTTCTTCCATTTCCTCTCCTTACAAATTGAGTACAAGTATCTATGACTTGCACCCAGCTAAGTGCTCTTCTCCAGATACACTTGTGTTGAATGCAGTTTTTCTAGAAAAGATAAGTTTCAACATATGGCTGGAATGTAAGAGATCCTTCTCATTACATTTATCAATCTTGTTATTTGTTTGGAATTAAATCTTTTTTTTAACTTTCTCTGTCTCCATGACAAACCCTTTTATACTCCCATGCATTTAACTTTATTCTTGAGTTACAAGATAATGTGGATTGTGCAGAAGTTGGAAAATAATTATGAAAGTTTTTAATTCACAAATTCTCAATTATTAGGAAGTTCAAATGAACAGCAAAATCCTAATATTCAAGAGCGATTCCATTGTTAACACTTGCTCTTAGTTGTGTTGGTGATGATTTTGTATTTGGAGTAATAAACCCAGTAGTTTTGTTCCCAAATTAAAGCATACTGGCAGATCTGCCTGGTGGAAGTTACAGTTTTGTTGAATTGCTTATTGTACTTTAAATTCTTTTGCATGAGGTCTAGTTTGCAATACAATCTGTCCTGAGAGAAAGATATCTTCAAAACTGCCTATTTTTTCTCAAAATAGAAAGATATTAGGAGGTATAAGGCCTGTATGCTGCATTGCCAGTTCACGTGGCAACTAGTTAAAACAAAAAACCCAAACCCAAATGTAGTATAAACTGCAGGAACGAAAAAAGGAAGATTGCTGTTCATTGTTAAAGATACTCCATCCTCCTCTGCCACTGTGTAGTAAATCAGATAGCTTGCAAATATTTCTGAATATGATAATATTTTTGACTTGACAAAAGGAGTGGTAAATATAATTTATCCTTGTAGGAACTAGGGAAATTCAGTTTTGGGAAATCAGGAAAATAATGAAGACTAAACTAATCATAGAATCATAAAATAATTAGGGTTGGAAAGGACCTTAAGATCATCAACTTAAAACCTTCCTGGGATTGGTAGGGACACCTCACACTAAAGCAACTTGGGTGCAAGGCTTCATCCAACCTGGCCTTGAACACCACCAGGGATGGACCATTCACAACTTCCCTGAGCAACCCATTCCAGAACCTCACCACCCTAACAGTAAAGAATTTCTTTCTTATATCCAATCTAAACTTCCCCTGTTTAAGTTTTAACCCATTTTAAGTTTTAACCCATTACCTCTTGTCCTGTCACTACAGTCCCTAATGAATATTCCCTCATCAGCAGCCATATAGGCCCCCTTCAGATACTGGAAGGCTGCTATGAGGTCTCCACGCAGCCTTCTCTTCTCCAGGCTGAACAGCTCCAACTTTCTCAGCCTGTCTTCATATGGGATCTGCTCCAGTCCCCTGATCATCCTCATGGGCCTTCTCTGGACTTGTTCCAACAGTTCCATGTCCTTTTCATGTTGAGGACACCAGAACTGCACACAATACTCCAAGTGAGGTCTCACAAGAGCAGAGTAGAGGGGCAGGATCACCTCCTTCGATCTGCTGGTCACTCTCCTTTTGATGCAGCCCAGGATACGGTTGGCTTTCTGGGCTGCAAGGACACACTGAAGCCGGCTCATGTTCATTTCCTCATCGACCAACACCCCCAAGTCCTTCTCCACAGGGCTGCTCTGAATCTCTTCTCTGTCCAGCCTGTAGCTGTGCCTGGGATTGCTCTGACCCAGGTGTAGGACCTTGCACTTGTCATGGTTAAACTTCATGAGGTTGGCATCAGCCCACCTCACAAGTGTGTCAAGGTCCCTCTGAATGGCATTCCTTCCCTCCAACGTATCAACCAAACCACGCAGCTTGGTGTCATCGGCAAATTTGCTGAGGGTGCACTCATTCCCACTGTCCATGTCACCGAGCAAGATGTTGAACAAGACCTGTCCCAACACTGATCCCTGAGGGACACCACTCGTTACTGGTCTCCAGCTGGACATTGAGCTATTGACCACAATTCTTTGCGTGCCGTCATCCAGCCAGTTCTTTATCCACTGAGTGGTTCATCCGTCAAATTGATGTCTCTCCAATTTAGAGACAAGGATGTTATGCAGCTCAGTTTCAAACACTTTGCACAAGTCCAGGTAGATGATGAGCTCTGCCCTCAGTTCCGTAGCCCCATCATAAAAGACCATCAAATCTTGCTAGGATGTTTCAATTTTTCAATGGGATTATTAGGAAATAGACTATATTGCAGATACAGCAGAGAGATATCTCTTCATTGAAAGGGCATGAGCAGAAAAATCAGAAAACATGTAGGAAATTGGATAAGCTGTAAGTGAACATTTTTTAAACTCTAAGTATATGCCAACCAAATTAACAGAAAAAATCCTTTGTGTATTATTCATATGTGAGTATGTTTGGTGGTACAGTAAGTACAAATTAGTTGTTTAGAAAAAATTCAAACTTTGTATTTTCCCCTGCTTGCAGGAGCTAAAATTAGAGTAGATACATTTATATTGTTATATAAATGCACATTTTGCAACAACTGCAGATGCTGCCTATCCTTGCAGCAACTCAAAGAGACATCAGTAGGTAAATGTGATGATTAGGGAAACCTGCATATGATAAATGGATTCCAATCAATACTACAGAAATGTTCTGTAGTTATGAAAATTGCTGTATTGTGAATGCTTGTTAAATGTTTGTCTACATTTACTGACAAGGTTTCCAATGCCTGTGTCCCTTTAGCCTTGGGACATCATTTAAAATGTAATGGCTGTGCTTTTGCCAAAAATAAATATACTTTGTCCCTCTGCAGGAAGAGGGTGGAAACACAGAATAAGGAGGCCAAATGTTTTTATATACAGACTCCCAACATCACCAGGAAAGCTTGGCACAAAAAACAACAGGTAAAGAGAGAGGAACTGATGGGCAGAACTTTGCCACTGGGTAACCTCTGTGTATGTGGCATAGCTGCTGGTCTTGCTAACATAAGAAAAGACTTTGGGTCCAGAAGTAACTCTCAAGGTGCATCAAAATGTCATGAAGACATTTAACATATAGTTTAAAAGGGTATCAAACTGCACGTTTGCAAACCTTAGGTGTGTTTAGAAGTGTGCATTTTTTTCTGCTTTAGTAGTGAACAATTTTGCTTTTATCTCTAGTGCTTCCAGTGTGACATGGTTGAGGACTGTGTCTTTGGCACGCAGGCTAGGAAGAGGACTGCCGGTGGGGTCAGGGGACAATCTGTAAGGCTGGCACAAGGACACAGGCAGGAAGATTAGGCGATCTAGTTCTCCAGCAAGTGCTGCTGAGTGGGTGCTTCAAATACTCCAGGAGAGAGCAGGCTGATGGAAATCCAATGAAGCAAAGACAGATCAGACCTGTGATGGAGCTGGCCAGTGTAATACAGCCACCACATGTAATGGCTCTGTGATCTTGTGAGAGACCAGATGGCATCAGATTATTTTAGGATTTTTTGACAGCTGAAAACAATGCTACTGAAATAAATCTTTCATATGATTGTAGCAATATTGCAACATTTTGCAACTACAGATCCTGCTGCAGTTAGTAGACACCCATATTTTTGATGACTACTTTTATTGTTTTAGTTTACAGATATACTAACAGCCAAGTGGGTCATGGAGATTCAGTAACTTGTATTTCTCTGTGGGCATTTGTGTTATCTCCACAACTCAGTATAGTGCTTTCTGCAGAGGGCAGATGGACATTTACAGTGCTTTCCAGCTGCATTTTCCAAAGTACTCGCTGGTAGCTGTACCCTGCTTGAGTGGTATTTTCTGGTAGGATCAACATCCTTATGAACAGCTAAGCTCAGTGGGGTGGGAGAGCATCCCTGTAGCTCTGCAATTCATGTGCTAGAGAGGAGGCTTTGATCTCAGCTTTTTCTCTGCCTACCTCGATATGTAGAAATGCACATGCATCTGGGCAAAACTGCAATAAGCCTTGTTTGAATGTGAACTGAGGAATACAGGGGCCTGAAGCAGGCTGGTGTTATTATATTATATTGTTATGCAGTTTGCACACAAGAATTGGCAAAGAAAAGGTATTGTGAGAAAAATATGTACAACTTCTGTCAACATTGGTTGGCTTTGCTATCTGCAGCAATGGGGAGTGTCAATTTGTTCCCATTCTGCCTTGAGTTTTACTCATCTCAGAAACAATGAATTCTCATCTGGATTACCTTGATCCAAATGTCAGAGAGACTGATGTCTTGAGTCTCACAGTCTCACTGGTCTCTCTTTTACAGTGTTTGAAATCCCAGGAGTCCTCTTTTCTGATACTTGAAGCTCACTTATTTCAAGTATGGGAAAACATATTTCAAGCAAAAAGTGGTTGGCTATTTTTTTTATGATTATTATTTGTGGTTGTTTTGTTGCTTTTTTTTGTGTAGGTTGTTTTTTGTTTTGTTTTGGGTTTTTTTTGGAGGGGTTGGGGAGTTGGTCTCGGGAGTGTAAAGGTATGGTTTGTTTTCCTTGGGTTTATGTTTTACTATTTTTGGTTTGTTCTTGTTAGGAGAAATACCTTAAGCTTTAATATTGATATTTAAAATTGACTTTGATACTGCTTTTGGAGTTGACATATTACTGGTAAAGATAGATTTAATCTTTCATTTTGTGTGATTTCCTGACCAATAGTCAAATGCTATTCACTCACAGTTACAGGCTTGAGAGTGATTAACACACAGCCCTGACACCCTTAAGGGTGGTCCATGCTTGCTTTCTGCTCTGTTTAAATGGAAAGCATGGCCTTTTACAAGGTCACAAACATTTTTTCACCTTTCTTGTGTAAACTTTAATATGCAGAGAAGGTCACTCTTCTCAACACCATCCTAATTCAACAGAACTAAGTCTTAAGTGAACGCTTATTTAGCCTAGTACCTAAGGCTGAGACAATACAGAAGTACATGAAAAATCCCCCTGATTCATATCTCTGAAGAGCAAGAAAACAGACCACAAAGCTTTTCTTTAAAAGTTATACTGTATATCTGGTGTTACTGTGACTTATTTAAATAGTGCTTCTTTTTTTTAATAAAACTGTCTAACAGTGATACAGAGAAGGATTTAGGTATTTTGATTTAGGCGGGTTTGGTTGGAGTTCTGAGCTGTATAACAAAAGCTATTTATCTGAATAATGAACTGAGTTAACTTCTGTACAATAGTTGTAACTGCTTACAGAAATTAATGTTTCCCATTGGCCCAATTTTTTTAATTTCTTTCATAGATTTATAGAATCATTCTACTAATGTAAATGGGCATTATATGTTGCTATTTTTTAATATGTTAAGTAAGCACTGGACTTTTGATATTATTTGATTGCTGGCTATCTCACACTTTGTAATCCTTAGATACTGCTGTGTTTGTGTGGCTGACTAGTTTAGATTGCTTGATAATGACTAAAACCACATTTACTCTATTGTTTAACCCCAGCCAGCAACTAAACAGCACATACCAACTCACTCAACCCCATCCCCAGAAAGACAGAGGGAAAAGAGTTGGAAAGGTAAAGTGAGAAAACCTTTAGATTGATATAAGAACAGTTTAAAAATTGAAATAAAATAAATATAATAATTTTTTATGGCCATAAAAATAAAAAAAAAGAAAAAACCCAAGAAAAGCAAATGATGCACATGAAAACAATAGCTTGCCATCAACTAACCAATGCCCAGATGTTGCCCAGCTGAGGGGAACCCTCCCTTCCCCCAGGTTTACATGCTGAGCATGACACCATATGGTGTGGAACATCTCCCAGCTCCTTGTGCCCCCCAGCCTGCTTGCTGGTGGGGTGGTGTGAGGAGCAGAAAAGACTTTGGCTCTGTTTAAGCACTGCTCAGTGGCAATGAAAACATCCCTGTGTTATTAACACTGTTTTGATCACAAATCCAATAGCTCCATACTGGCTACTATGAAGAAAATTAACCCTGTCCCTGCCAAATCCAGCACAGTATTGAAACTTTCCTTCCGCTTTTCCATCCCGATATCACTGGAAACTGTTTCCAGCACAGATACAAAACACAGCCCAATACCAGCTACTGCGGAGAAAATTAACTGTACCCCAGCCAAGCAAGTATGCTCGAATGTGTTTTAATTACTGTTCCCTACAGGCCAAACTACAGTATCAAATAATACGTCTTTTGTGGGTTTTTTTTGTATATTGAGCAAAAGCAAAGTCTTCAGTACAAATGGATTATGATTCCCAATATTAGATGAGAATGCTTTAGAACTGCAGCATGATTTTCTTTTGTTTGACATCCCCTTGTCCTCAATGTTTTTTCTAATCCTATTATTTCCTTTTTTCAGAGGTACAGAATACAGTATCTGCATCCCTTAGAGGAAAGGACAAACTGACAAGATCACTTGCTGCATTATGCTGTGTTGATAGACTGTTTAAATCCTGCATTTGTAATGCAGATGGAAATAAACAGTTTCTGAGCTGATTAAAGAATTTAGTCAGAATTTTGTATCACAAAGAAATTGCTTACTTAAGCAAAAGAAAAACTTTGATGGGGCTCAAGTGATGAAGTAACTCCCCCCAAAGGATTCTAAAATACTCATGCCATAGGGCCACATAGCATTTAACCAACATGAATTTCAGCTCTTTAAATGTGTAGAGGCCCTGTGGTGAGAATTACTTTGATGATCTTTATAGCAGTATGTGTATCAAGGAAAACAATCCAGTGAGTCAGTGTGCAAAATATTTGCTTCTTTCATTTTCTGTCGTTAGGCACATAGAGAGCTGTGGATTTAAATGAGATACTCTGCTCCCAATTAGAGTGGAGTCCTTCCGTTCTCCTGATCTTGTGGAAGATTTGGGCTTAGAGTCCAAGTCCTATATTGATTTTTTGATTATTGGAGTTAGCCCTGGTTTCCGTATGGGATATTAGAATTCCAGCCAGATGCGGGTGTGAACTGTTATTAGCCCAGATAGTGATCTGTCTTCAAAGCTGTTTCAGCAGTGCTGTCTACTCTCCACTAATCCATCAATAAAATATATTTATTGAATTTAGTCAATTTTCTTGCTTTTTCTGTAGCCTTCTTTTCTTTCCAGTTGCTGTGAATTTATAAGCTTTTGTAATAAAGATCTGGTCTTTAATATACTGCCTTTGGCTTATTTAGAGCCATCCTCTGAAATGCCCCACAGGGAGTTATATTTTTACTTCACTTTGTAGAAACAGAAATCTGAGTGTACTATTAAAAGGGGAAGTTTAACACTGGAGGCAATCTATTAATTTTAGCCTAACAAGCTGGATGTATGACTTCAGCTACAAAATATGTATTAAAAAAAAACTAATTGATTAATAAAGATACTACAAAAACAGTGTTCATACAAAAAACACAGAGGAGTATGGACTCCTTTAGGTAGCAGCAGAGATATGATTTTAAACACAGCTTTTTGATATTTGAACTGACTGTTAAATACAGATAAGCTGCATATTAATCCCAGTGCTTTCTTCTGGGGATGCACTCATCACAAAGCATCCAAAGGTAGTACCAGACAAGCAGATGCGCAGTAAACTGCCAGAGTGCCAGCCCCTGAACTAAAAAACAGCTGTGATGGTGACAGTGGCAGAGTCACTGATGTAGCAGACGTCACCAGCTCAGCACCTCCCAGCATAGCAGGTGAAACTGAATTTTGTTCCATCAGAGATGACAGACAGGGCCTGGCCAAAGCTCTGCTGCTCCTGGCAAGGGCAGGAATGGAGGAGGATGGAGGTTAACCAGGGGAAAAACACAGAGAGGCAGCCGTGTTTCTCATGCTGGGGGCTGTGGGAGGTAGAGTACAGCAATGCCTTATGCACAGAGAAGTCGAAATCTGGCCCCCCAGCTTGACCCCCTCCCATAACACATGCACAGAGACACACACAGACACAAACACTCCCTTTTGCTTCGCTGCAGCAGCTGCAATGCAGTCTAGGGCTCCAGCCTGGTCTCAGTAGGCAGCAGGACCATGGGCACTGCATCATCGCTGGCTGCTCCTGCTCTCTGTGGGCTTCCTCGCTTGCTCATCTGTGCCCATTTAGCAGTGCTTCTATCACCTGTCCTGAAATGCATACATCAGCTAGGTGTGCTAACAGACCTGAAGATCCAGTGCCCGTATAAATTGAGACTTTTTGATTAAAAACACCCTGTAAAGGTAGTTGTATGATCTTTGTTACCTTGGTATCTAAGATCCACACAATATTGATCCTTGTACCAAGCTCTGATGGTGTTAAGTATTTCCTTCTGTCACAGATTAAAAGCTTCTGGGATAGTAATGTGCCTGAGGAAAACATGAGAGATGAATAGCAGAGCTACGAACTGAATCTAGGTCACAGCCCAGCCTCCTAGCCAGAAGCATGGCCTTTGTTTGCTTGCAACCTCACACATCCTCCCGGGTCCGCAGTGAAGTACTGCGATTCTCTCTTCCTGCTTATAATTCTGACTTGAACTCTGGGAATGTCTTGCAACTCCATAAGTATATATGCTTGAAACAATACTGGATGCTGATTGGGCAATCAAGATGTACGATCCCATTCATAAACTGACTTAGGTATTACAGCCTCTGGGCTTTACTGCTCTCTTTACACCAACTGAAATAATATTTTTATTTCACAGCTAATTAAGAAGCTTTTAATTTCCAGGCTAAACTTGCTCATAGTCTGTGTCTATCCATTTCTTCTTGTGTTACCGTTCTGGTTTATTTGAATAGACCTTTTGTTTTACAGTATTTTTTTGCTATTGCTGCTGAAAGAGCAAGAATACTGTAATAGGACTGAATTTGGGGGGTTTAATTAACTGTAGAACTTTATTCTGAGTATTTTTATGGAATTCTTATGCAGAATTTATGTACACAGAGGTACCTGTGGTACTTCAAAAGCATTAATTTAGAGATCCTCACAGCTCCAATCTTTTGTAGGTAGGCATTTTACCATTGCATAGAGAGCAGCCAATTGAAGCATTGATGTGTTTCACCCTTGAGAAGATCTCTTTATTTGGCTTTAATATGTTAACTGTTTTTAAAAGTATGTAATCTAAGAGCATAACAGGGTGCAAAATTTGAATATAGTTTTGTATCTGGATTTATGTTTATTGCCACAATGTATCTCACCTTCCAAGGTCACTGATTGAGAGTCTGATCAGTAGTTTTTAGCTGCCTACACTTTGAACATTCAGAAAGATGTCTTAATATAAGAAAAACTTGAGTGAACACTTAAAAAGCTTTGCTCTGTACAAGCCATCACAAGTCTAGGGTACAGTTCCATAAATAGTGGGACTTGTGAAGATTGTTTTCCTGTGAATTTGCCTGTTTATATTAATTGACTTTGGTGTCAGTGAAGGCACATGATCTTATCAAAACTTTTCTGGCAGATCCTTTATAAAGATTTTTGTTCCTCCTTATCACTGCATTAGAAGAGCCTGAAGTTCTTTCCAGGTGAACCACAGGTCTGTATTGTCTTCCCATCCTCTAATTTTAAAACACCTTAATAAATATTATTGAATTCTTTTCAGTCTGTTGGCCAGTTACAAGTTATAAATTACTTAGCCAATCACTACAGTAAGATTGCACTATTCTTATTTCCAGCATCAACCAGGCTAAAAATGTTATGTTCGCAGTTGTATTACTAAACATACCTGTATTGATGGTCAAAGAGCTATGTTGACTGACACCATCCAGGGTGTGTTTCCATACTGTCTAAACAATGCCAATGCAGGACTTCTTTGCCTGAAACTTAAATCAGTTCCTTCTTCCCTACTCAGGGTGTGATTGGTGCAGTACAGACTTCAATGTGTGCAGCACAGCCCTCAATGTGTGCAGCTTTTGTGCAGTAATATGCAGACTTTGAAGAGCTGTAGTACACTGTGAACAACTTACACCTGTGTCATTTGGCTGTTGTGACAATGCCAGAACACTAGAATTTTTTTAGACTTCTTTTTATGTCTAGAATGACTATATTATGTGCCTAGATAGCCAATCACCATAAAATACAACGAGAGGTGGTGAGAAGGGAGTATAGTACACCAAAACCACAAATCTCTAATATGCTTTTGGCTGTTGATCTTATTGAGGTCTTACAACTTTCACCTTCTGATACTAGCTGGGCTTATTTTAAATTTAAGAAGTATTTCTGGGGAAAATCATAATCAATCTCTTTGGCAACAGAGATAGTGTTATTGTAATAAGTGTTTTTAATATAATCTATAAATATGCAATAAACCCCTATAAAGTCAGTGTAATTTATAATGCATTTCAGAAGAAAACTGTTTGCTTGATTCTGAATCATTAGTTTAACCCTCCAGATGTTGGTATTAAAATGATTCATTCACGAAGTAGTAATATAATGTAAGCACACTTGGATCTTGGTTTGGATTGTATATATGCCTTAAGGTGCAGAAGAACTTCAAACAATTGGAATGAAGAGGTAAGGTAATGAGTAGGCTCTTTTATATTATGCAGTGCTAGTATTCTCGCTCCCAAGATTTTGTGTGTTACAAGAAGCTTGTGAACTGTGCTAAAGAAAAAGGGGATGACAGAGGAAATGTGCATGAGGGTGCAACTGTCCCAGAAGAAACCTGGAAATAAAAAAAAGGAAGGGTGAGCACTGGAGGGGAGGAGGAAGAAAATGAAGTGAAACATGAAAGTTCTGGTTGTACAGATTAAACTGTCCCAGGGGCTGTTTTCCATGGTATATGATGATCGCTTGTCTAAATCCTGATGTGAACTCATCTGAAATGTGCAAGAGTTTTGCATGCATAAGAAAGGCAGTACTTACCCCATATGGTTTATCACTTTGATCTTCAAAGGTCAATTTTGTATTGCTAAGCCAGTTCTGAATAAGTCCCCAATTAATTAGGAAAACACTTCTGTTCAGAAAAAATGGTGCATCTGCTCAGTGTTATTTTTTTTTTTGCAACACAGAAATTAATCACTGCAAACAAAACAATATTTCCTGTTGCATTCCCTCTGCCCTCACAGAGCAGCAGAAATTCAGAATAAACCCTCACTAGCTACTCTTACTTTTTCATCAACTAGCCTCTCTGAATGACTGAAATAATAGATATAACTCTTGCCTGTATAGAACTCTGTTTTCTTTGGTAGAAAGAAATTAGATTAACCTTAGCTTTTTGTATGACATCTTTCATGTAAACTACATTCCAAACCACATTATAGAGTAAGAGCAGCAACAACAAAGAGAGTAAAAAGTGAAATAGAGAATACTAGCTATAGACAAGGGAGAAAATGAAATTGGAAAAGGAATAAAGTGTTAATGAGATAGGGTGTCAATTTCATATGACAGAAAAGACATTCACACCTAGAAATAATAACAGAGTGAAGAAAAAGGAAGGCCCATGTTAGATGAACTGAGGAAAAAGACAACCAATAATACCTTTAGCTGAATTTGCTCTATGAATAAGTAAACAAAAATCTTTTGGAGTATGGAGACCCAATTCAACAGTATTTTCCCAATACTTTCCAGTGCTCTGGTTGTTTCTGTTCTGTAATGGAATAAGCCTGGGAAAACTTCTGGGTTGGGTTTTTTGCTGTTTGCTTTATTTTTTTAAATTCAAATAACAAGACCATTTTACCAATTTTTTTAACTGTGAGTGTGCTTTTTTTTATTTTTTCTTTTTTGTTATTTTAATTTCACTCCTATAGTATCAGAAATCAATGCAACCGTAGCCTGGTTGGTCTACATTTGAAGTAACAAATAGCACTTTTTACAGACAGAAGAAGAAAAGAGAGTTGCTTATGGGTCAGCTAGAAACATCCTCAGTCTTTTGACCTGAATAAGAGTACAAAACCATTTACTCCCCCACAGATCACTCTCCCAATTGGCTTTGTATGTCCAGTGAATGAAATAGACTCTTGTTAGCAGAAATATTTGGACTTTAGTAAAGCCTCTGCAGGAATCCTTTTGCACTGCAAGTTAACTTGAAGCAGCGGCCTGAACAATAAATACTACAGATTTAAGACCCATTCAGCAGGGGACTGAGTGCACATTATTTCAAATGTATTCAGAATCCCACAGATGCTTCCAGCTCTTGCATGTTCACATGCTGGGAAAAGATCAAATAAGGAAGACAGTTTGAGATTTACAATACCACTACTGTAGACTTCTGATGGAATGGTGCAATGTGTCCCTAACTTTATGCTTGAATGCTTTGGGGCATTCTGTGTAATCAAGACCTTTGGTTTTCTTTGCCCACAATATATCTGGTAAGGAATAGAGAAGGTACAGCTGGATAAAGAGAGAACACTCACAGTTGAACTGAGCTCAGCTGGTTGCTGTAAATGATATGATTTACTCTGACCTCAGGTATTTCAAAGAAAGGGATGCAAAATGCTTTGAGTAAGCATTTAGCAAAAGATGTTTGGCTGCAATAAGAATTTGTTAAATTTTATTATACAAATTATTCTTACAATATTAAACAAAAAATATGGTGGAGCAAATGCAAAGATAAACTGGAACTTCAATCAGTGGAATACTTCAGTTCTGGTTTTTTCTTTTGTATACTATATACTTCTCAGGAATCCAGGGGTAAAAAATGAGTTCCTAAATGCAAATAATTTTGTATGATGTGAATGTTATCATGATGAATCAAGGATAATTCGATTTGTATGGCATTTTTCTACACACCTACTCATATCAAAGAAAGAGAAACTTATCTGCCTTTCCACCTACATAACACAAGGCTCATGATCTTAGATTAAATAATCTAGTGTTGTTATAATTGCTTGGATAGATATGTTTATTGTACTTAAAGTAAATGTGAAAGAAACACTGAAGAAAATGTGTGCTGTCCCAAAAAAAATGTTCAGAAATACAAGATTATTAAACCTGTTCTTATGCTTCCTGTTTACCTGGCATCAACAGGCCAATATTGGATTTTTAATAAAAAAAGCAACCAAATAACTTTCATTTATAATTTGTGATCCTTTTTCCTATTACCACTGGTTGTTCTAAACCTAACAAACAAGCACTACCCTCCTCCCTGTCTCCAGCGAGGCAGGAGGCACATACCACAGCAGCAGGGGACCTGCCTTTCAAGCATCCTATATCTTCTCAGAGTCAGAAAACCCCTGTTGTCCACAGTGAACCTAAAATAAAACCTGACTTCAGGTAAGAAGAGAGTTTTTCTTTTAGCCCCTTAAAAAAAAAGTAGTGACTGTTTTCTGTTATTATTTAGTAGACTTTTTGCTTGCAGTCCAGATGGTAGAATTTGGCCTTAACTTCAGAGAGCTGTAGCTTCACATTGTATACCATGAGGTAGTGAGTAGTTGCCTATAAAATAACTATGTATCAAACACAAGGGTGTTTCAGAAGTCAGATCATGCAGCTTAATTCTGCTGTATCTCCTCTTAAATGCCGTGCAAGAATAGAAAATAATTAAATATATGTCTGTGTCTGTGCAGCATTTGTTTAGTTATTTTTTCTTAATGGGCAGGCAAAGCTTAATGAACTGCCATGTAAGATCTTCCTATTTTAAGTTATTCGGCAGTTTATGCTGCAGGACTTGTTAAACTTTTCTTACCCCTTCTCTCAGAGGGCTCTGAGCTTTGGGGAAAAGGAAGAAGAGGGAAACAAAAGGATGCAGACACAGTCTCTGACCTTGACCTACCTGGACTAGCTCTGGGCAGGTATGGGATATTTGAAAGGCAGGTTCCCTGCTGCTGTGGTATGTACCGCCTACCTCACTGGAGGCAGGGAAGAGGCTAGTGTATGGCTGTCACTCCTGAAATGTTGGAGTGCCCTTATGCCATTATCTGATTGGAAGTTAACTGTGCTTGTCTCTTTGGATGGAGCTGACTCTGGTTCCTTTTGGTGCTGGTACAATGTGCAGTGACACCTGCCTTCAGCCCACTAACCTGTAAAAAGCAACTGTGGTGGTCATCACATGGTTATTGTATAGAAAGAAGCAATTAGGAAAAATCCCCACTTTAATGTTTACATTTAAAATTGGAAAAACTTACACATTTAAGATTATTATTTTTTTTTAAGAAATGAGAAGAAACAACAGGAATAGATATTTCTGCTTCTACTGGCTAAGTCTTCACAATACACTGTGTTACAGTCCAGGTCTGGGTTGCTTTTTTGCTTTGTGTTGAATGAAAGACCCTTCTCTGAATGTGTATGCTCATTTTGGATTCTCATGAGAGTTGTAAATCACTTTCTGCTTTCCTTTGTTTAATTCCTTTCCTATGATGATTTATCTGAACACTTGTTTGAAGTTGAGCTTATTTACCAAAAGTAAGATACAACCCAATGAGTGAAGAAGTTATGAACAAGGAATTTTCTAAGATATATTCATTGGTAAATAGATAGAAAGATGTAATGATGTTAAATGATAAGGTATATGTATGGTAAATTGCACTGAAGCAAATGAGAAACACTTTTGGATTAAAAGGATGATTAACCTAATGATCCCTTTTGAAACAGTTAATCTTGGTGCTTTATAAAGACCCTTTTATCAGTGGCTGCAGTGGATGAAGGGTTTTGCTTCTTCCAATGTTTTTTTCTGAAGTCTGTAAAACACAAGGTAGATAATTGTACATGTTTTATAAGTTTAACCTTTCTACATTTAAAAAGGATTATTTTATCTACATTTAATGCAAAGCTTGGATAAATTTGATCAATGCAGTTTTAGATATTGTACATATCTGTGATTTGTATACAGGATTGTAATTTAAAGGGTCCACATGCAATGAGGGAAGAAGGTAATTGATTTTCAAACATAGGTGTATTTCAGGGTAGTATGTATGGTATGCAGAGAATATTGAGAGAATTTACTGTGATTATTTTAAAAATAGTAATTTCATATCCTAAGGAATAACAGGTGTAGGAAATGAAGTACAACGAAGAAGTAAAATGGCTTTTCTAAAATAAAAGAAAATGTTTTCTAAATCTAATTCTAAAACCAAACTGTTTTCCAAATCCAAAAGAATATTATCAGCAGATCCAATTGATGTCTGATTATGAGAATGATATTGAGAGCAGTCTGAACTGTGAAAGAGAGCTGTGGAAGTCACTCTGGCAAGGAGAGCAGACAGGGAGTGGGTTTCACAAAGATCCAGACAAAAATATTATGATACCATGTTTTGTCCAGTTTCCAACTGGAGGGATGCTTTGAAGGATGGTACTTAACATTTAATTGTATTGTCTTTGAAATAACTTGTCCGTGAGCAAAACTTCTGTCTAACTCTATAAATTACTGATTGGGTTATGCCCTGGAGTATGAGAGTTTACTACCCTATGAAATTGGTTTTGGTCTATCTACTGTAGCATAGTTCATTCTCATTTTTCATATAAATATCTAATGAACATTCCAAACTATGAAAAATGAAACACTCTCAGTGACTTCAATGGAAGCTATGCAGTATGAAATAGGACTTCTAGGAGCAAGCTTAATGAAATTCATAAACTCAAATCAGTAGCCAATTTTGTCTTGTTCAATTTATTGTTATAAATACAATTATTTTAGATTTATTTGAAAAGTTTTTTTTTCTTCAGCATTTGATATGAGAGCTCCACCTTAAATAGTGCAATTACTAGATACTTTCAAAGAGAAGTAGATGTAGGAAATCACCCAGTATAAATATATACTATGAAGCAATTCAGTATGCACGTACAAGTTCAACAGTCAGGGCATGATTAATGAGTGACAAAGGAAAGAAACCTGTGAGTATTCTGCAATTAGTGTTTTGAATCATTCATTAAAAAAAACCCAAAACCGTTCTCTTGTTTTCAGAACACCAAACTGCTTGTCAAATATATCTGATCCTTGATTTAAGTTGTTCTAGAAACTAAAGAACTTGTTACTTCATAAAGACTTTCATGCAGCCTTTAGAAATGTACGTATATGCTTGTACAGTCAGATTCTTTCACATGCTGTTTTTCTTGACTGGTTTTCTGGGGTCCATGAAAAAAATCTCCAGATGCACATATGGGGATGTAAAAATATGCCTACAGTTTTAGATACTTGAATATTCTAAGAAGCTCCATAAAAATGTATCTAAATATACTTTGCATATCTGTTCATAAAAGAAAGGGAAAAAAAAGTGGTGTGGGTATATATGAATCATGGGACCACCAGCTTAAGAAGAAAAAGCTGAAAAGTACCTGCAACATTGAAAGAGATTGTCATGATATTAAGATCAAACTCAGAGTTTTGGGTCTTAGGACTGCAATCATAGAGAAAGAAGTAGGAAAATTGATCTTTAGTCAATGTAAAGTCTAGACTTCTTGATTTTGAGGGAACTCCTGGAACATCAAATGTAGCTTTTACCTGTGTTCAAGTGGACTAGATGTATTAATAGAGAAAAGTTTTATCAAGGGCTTTTAATGTACATAAAGGCACCTTCTCTCAAAAGGCCCTTGAGCTGGAGGTTCTTGAAGGCCAGGACAACATGCCAGCACATTTATTTACTCTGTTCTTCTGCTCTTTTGTTATGAGTCATAGCCAGAAATGGGGTCATCAGGCTAGACAAACCTTTAGTCAGACCCATAACGGCTTTGTTAGCACGATCTAATTAAACAGACAGCTGGCAGGAAACTTTTAGCCACAAATGTGGGTAAAAAAAAACCCAAACCAAAACCAAAATCTTCCCCCTCCCCCCAAAAAAAACCCAACCGTGAACAACCAAACAAAACACCTATTACAAGCAAAGTTATAGAACTAAGTCCTTCTGAGGAAGTACAGGAAGGATCCTCCCCTATCATATATACAATTTTATTACAAGGGGAGCATTTTGTCCATTTTGGCCTTCAATAAGAATAATAATATGCCCTTTTCCTAGTCCCCTCAGTGACAAACAAATAATTTATTCTTTGAAATTATCTAAGTTTTCTTCATTACTAATCAAGAAGCAGGTGTTTGTTGCTCATATAGCGCTGGTTAGAATTTTCACCTCGATGTGCATCATAGACTTATAGAACAGTTAGGGTTGGAAAGGACATTAAGATCATCAACTTCAAACCTCCCTGCCATGGGCAGGGACACCTCACACTAAAGCATGACACCCAAGGCTCTGTCCAGCCTGGCCTTGAACACCACCAGGGGTGAAGCCTTCACAACTTACCTGAGCAACACATACAAATCCCTTACCGCCCTCACAGTAAAGAACCTCCGTATAGACAAACTAAAATTCCCCATTTTGAACCCATTACCCCTTGTCCTATCACTGCAATCCCTAATGAATAGTCCCTCCCCAGCATCCTTATAGGCCCCCTTCAGATACTGGAAGGCGGCTATGAGGTCTCCACGCAGCCTTCTCTTCTCCAGGCTGAACAGCTCCAACTTTCTCAGCCTGTCTTCATATGGGAGGTGCTCCAGTCCCCTGATCATCCTCATGGGCCTTCTCTGGACTTGTTCCAACAGTTCCACGTCCTTTTTATGTCGAGGACACCAGAACTGCACACAATACTCCAAGTGAGGTCTCACAAGAGCAGAGTAGAGGGGCAGGATCACCTCCTTTGACCTGCTGGTCATGCTTCTTTTGATGCAGCCCAGGATATGGTCGACTTTCTGGACTGCAAGGACACACTGAAGCCAGCTCATGTTCATTTCCTCATCGACCAACACCCCCAAGTCCTTCTCCACAGGGCTGCTCTGAATCTCTTCTCTGTCCAGCCTGTAGCTGTGCCTGGGATTGCTCCCACCCAGGTGTAGGACCTTGCACTTGTCATGGTTAAACTTCATGAGGTTGGCATCAGCCCACCTCACAAGCGTGTCAAGGTCCCTCTGAATGGCATTCCTTCCCTCCAGCGTATCAACAGAACCACGCAGCTTGGTGTCATCGGCAAATTTGCTGAGGGTTCACTCAATCCCATTTTCCATGTCACCGAGCAAGATGTTGAACAAGACCTGTCCCAACACGGATCCCTGAGGGACACCACTCGTTACTGGTTTCCAGCCAGACATTGAACCATTGACCACAACTTTCTGTGTGTGGCCATCCAGCCAGTTCTTTATCCACTGAGTGGTCCATTTATCAAATTGATGTCTCTCCAATTTAGAGACAAGGATGTTGTGTGGGACAGTGTCGAACGCTTTGCACAAGTCCAGATGACATCAACTGCTCTACCCCTGTCCATCATTTCTGTAGCCCCATCATAGAAGGCCACCAAATTGGTGAGGCAGGATTTCCCCTTAGTGCCATAATTTTTCAAATATGAAGTTGTGGTGAAATAAGCCAGGGGATGTATTTATGTTCAAACTCCACTGTAACTGTCCAGGTACATGCTGTTTTCCTGTAAGGAACAGGTTTCCTTTCTGAGAGAGTTATCCATCTCTAAACAGGGTGGAAATCTGCATACTCAACCTCACATTAGAGTACTTTTTTCTGAGAATACTGATCCTAAGTGGATCATTTAAGTCTCATTATACTGGGATGATACTGACTTTGTAGATGGAAGATTTGAGGATACTTGGAGAGATTTTCTGTTCTAAAAATTATAAGAATGTGCTCAATGGGAAAATACCAGGAAACTATGGTGTAAGTAACTTCATTGTCTTCTCCCCTGCTAGTCATTAGGTCACTAGATTTAGCACTTCAGAGAAGCTGAACTTCTTTCCGGATAGCTGTGAGAATGAAATCTAAGTTATCTGTTAAGACGTGGTCTCTATTTCTCAGAATTTATGGCTTTGGCAGGTAACTCTACGTACATGACATTGTGATGTGCTTCTTTTTGATAGTTCCTTACCTGTTTCATTTCACTGCCTCTGAGGGACCTAGGCTGACTATATGTTCTCCAGTGCCATAAGCATCATTTCACCATACCTTGTTAAAAATGGTCAGAACATGTTTGCTTTGATTTTAAATCATGCACTCACGGTGCTCAAATCCAGCTTGGCTTGCCATGCCAAACTGAGATACACAACTTGGAAGAAAGCATAGTAACGCTGTGAGAGCAGGAATTCAATTTAGGAAGTCCCATGTGGGATTGCCTCTGGACTTTTATAATCGGTAGCATTGCCCTTCAGCTTCTAAAGAACTGACCTGAATCTAGCAGCCACACAGATGGTTAAAGATGATTTCTAGGACATTAGTATACCAATATCCAACAAATGATCAGACAGCCTTGGAGAAGACAATCAATGGCTAATTCTATTGCACATAGTTTTGCCCTCTTCATGTCCTTTTTCCTTATAGGGTTTTACTTAAAACACCTCTGTAGCACTGCAGTTTCTGGAGTCTCTTTGAGTGCATGGACAACATATTTCCTTCATTAAGTACTTTTGGGCTTGATGAGTGATGACGATAAGGAGACTAAGTATTCCTGTTCTGTGTCACATAAGTCAGTGTAGGACAATCACTTTCTCATGGGGCATGGGGAAGGTATGGTACGGAACAAAGTTAGAAGTTTTGTGCAACACTGTAGGATTTTTGTGCGTTTTCTCATCTGGAGGGCAAGTCCAGAGAATAATACTATTTTGGGAATGTATATATCAGTTTGGAGATAGAAGGCTAACAGAGAAGCTGAAGACCCTTAGTATTCCTTTTCTGCTCTCTGCTCCCTACCAACTGTAATCTCATTCTTCATGGCTTTTTTTAATATGCAAGAGATGAATCTTAAAGCAAGTGAGGAGAAGTTTCACAGGAGAGGAAAAGATTGTGAAAGTATGAGTGGAGAGCAGCTGGACTTTGGTCACTAGGATTGTTATGCACGCAGTTTACTGCATCTGGAAAACCTGCCAGTAATTAGCTCATTAAATAAAGTCATCTTGGTGAAAAGAGCTACCCCAGGCTAGTGATTAATTTATGATTTTACAAAAACTCAGATGAACTTTATTTGAACACTGACTTCCTTAAGTATTGACCCAGGGAGCCCAGATCTGAAGCCTAAATTTGGAGAACATGCCACAGTGTGGAAATACATGAGCACAGCAATCTCACTGTGCCTGACTTATCTTCTTCTAGGAAGATGTAGTACACAGGAGCTTGGGTGTCTTAAATTTGTGTGTGTGTGTATATATATATAATGTTGCTATTTTTAATTGGAATTAAATTTATCCTCAGAAAAGCTATCACTGGTGCTGTTCTGCAATTCATCTCTGGTTTTGGCTTGTTTTGCTGTTTTTTTTTCTCCCATATTCCTTTTATTTTCAGTTTTGGCTACTCTGTATTCTAAAGTAAGTCAGTCCATCTGCACAGAAAACAAGCACAAGAAACAGGGGGCAGAAGTTTTTTGTGATTTTCAGGGCTGTTGCTTGCTTTTTATTGTTTGTCTGTTTGGATGGTTTAAACCCAGCCAGCAACTCAGCCCCACGCAGCCACTTGCTCACTCTCCCTATGTCAGGATTGGGGAGAGAATCGGAAGAGTAAAAATGAGAAACTTGTGGGTTGAGACAAAGACACTTTAATAGGTAAAGCAAAAGCAGTGTGTACAAGCAGAGCAAAACAAGGAATTCATTCACCACTTCCCATCACAGGCAGGTGTTTAGCCATTTGGCGGTGTTCAAGGACAGGTTGGACAGAGCCTTGGGTGGCATGGTTTAGTGTGAGGTGTACCTGCCCTTGGCAGGGGGTTGGAACTAGATGATCTTAAGGTCCTTTCCAACCCTAACTATTCTACGATTCTATGATTCTATGATTCTATTCTATGATTCATCTCCAGGACAGCAGGTCTCCATCACACATAATGGTAACTTGGGAAGACAAACACCATGACTCCCGCTATCCCCCTCTTTCTTCTTCTTCCATCAGCTTTATCTGCTGAGCATGACACCATATCGTGTGGAATATCCCTTGGGTCAGTTAGGATCAGCTGTCCTGGATGTGTCTGCTCCCAGTTCCTTGTGCACCCACAGCCTACTCACTGGTGGGGTGATGTGAGGAGCAGAAAAGGCTTTGGCTCTGTGTAAGCACTGCTCAGCACCAATGGAAACATCCCTGTGATATCAGCACTGTTTTGATCACAAATCCAATAGCTCCATACTGGCTACTGTGAAGAAAATTAACCCTATCCCAACTAAAAGCAGCACAGTATTAAAACTTTCCTTCTGGCTTTCTGTCTTGCCATCACTGGAAACTTACTGATGGTGGTAAAGGCATTCTTAATGAAACTGCCTTTTCAAATACTAAATTCAATGGAACTTTGTAAATCTTTGGCTGATTGTGATCTTTCTTATATGCAGAAAAACAGGCTTGAAGTTGTAGCATTTTGGCTGCTATCAGAGTTCAAAATTTGTAAAAGTTGAAATACTAATATTTAAATTCTAGTAATTTTTGAGGTCTTTTGGAATTTGAAAATATGTATTTGATTTGAATATGTCAATGCAAACTCCTGAGTTAAATTTATTATGAAGGTTTTGGAAGACCAAACTTGTTCCTTTAGTCTTTCACTTTGAAGAAGTATATGTATTTCACTGCTGAAACTTTTTAAACAACCTAAGAAAGTTCTTTGGAAGCCTGGAGAATAAAGGATTCATTCCTACTGCATTTTTTTTCCACTTCAAAACTTGACAGTGATTAATCATAAAGCATTGCAAACAAAAGTATATTATTATTGTTATTTTAGCACTAGGCTTTTGCAGAAGATTTTGTTTTCAGATCCACGCTGTTGTTTGTGCATTACCTTGAACAATGAGCAATTGTAGCACAGTTCTCCAGTCCTTACTTGCTTTCTTATCTTCCCTTTGTCTTCTATGTCATCTTCATTTTTTATCCTCACTTTCTACTTTTATCAGGTATTATAGGATGGCTTTTTGTTACTGCAAGGTGGAGTTTCTCTCATGAGTCCATGGGAGTAATCATATGTCTTTATGCAATATGTAGCTCAGAGAAAATTGACATACCTTCATTTTCCCTATATTGCATCTTTTGACAGGTTTGATAGACAATAGATTTCAGAATTAATTAATTTTGAAATGTATTTCTACATTTTTCTTTCATAATGAGTGAGATATAAGTGCTCCATGGATAATAGATTTTTGTCTGGTATAATTTTTGATAGCTTTTGGTAAAAAGAAAGACATAATGAAGGATGCTTGAAAATGTTATATGTAATAGAAGAATTGTATCAAATTATTGAAACCATGTGATCAGATGAGTAACATGGACACAGAAAAATCCTTCAGGCCCTCAATGAGATAGTTTGTTGATCAAAGGTCTATGTGGGGAGTAGGTGCACATTAAAACAGGCTTTTATTTCAGCTTGTATTAACAGCATAATGGTGTCTACTACCAGGCAATGTTCAGTAAAAGCAATTTTGCACTTAATGATCATAGGGGATTTTTGTGTAATTGGTTCGTTTTTTTGCTTCATTGTCTACAAAATATGGTGGATCTATCAAATGTTTTATTAAAAAACGGTGAGCTGCAGACTTCTTTTGTCAGTTATTGCACACTTTCAATACATAATCTATCACAAAACAGCTACTTCCTTCAATTTCTTTTACAGCTAATGGTAATTTCCTGAAGCATGGCTATTTGCATGGAAGGAGCTGGGCCTGGATTCTTCTAATTTTAGAACATTAAAATCTAGACAGAAGCAAACCCTGAGCACTTGCAAGATTTCCTTTCTAGTAGAACAAAGAAGGGTACAGCTCTGTGGAAAGGACCAAACTGTGGTGCAACCATCTTCCTAATGTTACATCTGTTTTTAAAGTCCAAAGCCTTCCTTGGCTTTCATACCTTGCTTTCATACATTTGATAGCTACATTAGCAAAAATATCCAGATTTCACTTTTACTGTAGTGTACTGTTAACATGTTTAATTCTGAACACAGTTGCATTTATCCACCTGACGCCACTGAGCAGCTTGGGTCAGGCTGACTGAGATTCATATATTGTGGATGAATGCAGGAGAGCAAAAGCTGTTTCTATTAGGTGCAATTCTTTACAGGGCAATAGCTGTGCACTTTGATGGAAAGAGCAGCTTCTTCCGATTCTTCTTGTTTGGGTAGCATCTTTCTTCCCATGTTTTTCCTTCTTTGATGTTAGGTAGAGCCTTTGTTCCTTTTGGAATGTTACTGAGAATGAAGCTATGTTTCTACCATCTGAAAGAAAGAATAGACAGGGTTAAATCTTGTCCTAGTGACACAGCTATTGAGGGACTAGGTAAAAAGCAGACTTTGATCCTACTTGCTAGTCATTTTCCAACAAGGCAAGAGAGTGCATTCCTGTCATTTTAGAAATAGTGGGAATAGGCCAGAGTCAGGTCACTTATCAGACCTCCTATCCAGAATCCTTAGTCTGAATCTAAGAATTTTTCAGTGATTCAATTTACAGAGTTGCTACCTATATTTTTACTGAATAAGGATTTTGTTTATTCCCTAATGTGGACTGAAAAAACATAGTAGATGTATATGCCTGCTGGATAATTTACAAGATAAGATGAATTAATCTAATAAGAAGATTAATCTCAAATTTGTGTCCTCAAACAAAAGATGTGGGTAATTAGACATTTGGTGAAAGTAAACACTGCTGTATTTCTGCAGTTTATTTTATATGTTTTTATGCTCATCCCATCATTTCTATGTCGTTGTTACATGCCATAATGCAGACTAACACATGTTCAATTTGCAAGCTCTCTTATATTGCATGCATAGATCTCCTGAACACTTTCCTGCTTCTTTCTTCAGTTCTCTGGCCCATTGCAAATCTCTAAGCATATCTCATAGTCACTTTTGACCTGACGACCTGTATTTTTAGGGCTTTATGAGTTAAACTATTCCTTCATCCCAACATGCTTCAAGAAAAGATTAGTTAACATATCTGCTCACTCCTTAAACTTCTTCTCAAGAGATATTTTCACATGGTATTAAACATATAAAGACATAAGGCTTCTCTCTTTAAGTTTGTTCTCTGATCCAAATCTCACAATTCAATGCCACAGACTTTCTTAAAGCCACAGTAACTGTGTAGCAAACTTTAATCCCACCACATTATAAAATTAAGCTTCTGTAGGTTTATTTATATGGAAGGCTATGGAATGACTCCTATTCATTCACTAAGTCATTCCTGTATTTCAGTGCTGTATTATAAAAGAAGTATTACTGATTCTTAATCTCACTCTACCTTTAAACTAGTGAAAAGAAACAGAAAGACTTGAAGCAATATGCAAAACAGCTTTATTCTCCTAATATTTTATAATCTTCAATGCTAAGAAGTAAACAAGTAAAGTTCATGGGTATTTTTAGATCCTAATGGTGTTCTTACACAAGTAAGTGTCCAGCTCTCTAATTAGACAAATATAGTTAGGTACTAACATCAAAATAGGTATATGAATTTAGTAAATGTAACTTGCAGTCTAGATAGCTAATCAAATAAACTCAGCCTTTTTATTAGAAAAGGCTATTATAACTTAATCACATAACTTAATAATATACAAGTTGTGTTTGGAAGACTGAGGGAGATAGATAGAGCTCAGTTTTGGATGAAAAAGGTGTTAATAGACCACATTGTTGTGAACTGCAATTAGAAATAATAAGATGATGAAATGAACTTATTATTTTTCTTTTTTTCAGTAATGAAGATTATAAAATATTGGAGAAACTTGTATGGGGGTGTGGCACACCCTTCAAACTTTGAAATGTCTTATTTTTTTAGTTATATACACTTTAGCTCAGATGGAAATGAGCTGGTTTCTGACATTACAGGGTAACATTCTTTGATTTACTACACGGCTCCTGGGGATTAGATTTACCTACAGTATTCCCTGTCAGAAGGGATCCCTTCTTGATTTTCATTACAAATTTGTGCTTATAACTTCATGTAGAGAAAGCAGGGCTCTCTTTTTCCAGCTTAAGACAAAAATTATGTGTCAGTTATTCGGTTTTACTTCAAATTTGAGACTATTTTTTAAATGTTACATTCAAGCTCAAACATCAGTAATCATCAATAAAGTTAAACGAGCCTTTACATGAAAACTATTTTTGATATTTCAAATTTTGAGAAAATTAATATTTGACAACTAGAAAGAACCTAAACTATATAACATGCTTAATTTTAAGAATAATTCCCTGCTATTAGACTGTTTGGCTAAATAAATACATAGAGAAAGGTGGAAATGATTTTTCCTCCTATATTCTGGAAGATAGCAAGAAGAAGAAGGATTTATTTTTTTTTTTAAGTTTAGTGAATACAAGAAAGTTGTGGCTATTTTATGACCACAAAGAAGAGTGTATTCCCTTATAAAAGCAGACCAAAAAGTTTCAAAATGAGAATACAATCTACTGCTGCTATTTTTCTTGGAAGGCACATTGAAAGACTGTGTACAGCATTTAAGTGCAAAGGAGGTGACTGAAGGCAATCTCTGAACACTGTGATAGCAGTAAGCATGCAAAGGAAAAATAGGACAGCATCCTACCTATTAAAATCTTGTAATCCAGAACAGCTTGACTGAAAAAAAAAAAAAAGTCTTTTATCTCACTGATAAAATATTTAAAATAAACAGGGTGGGGAGTGGAATGAAAAAATGTTAAACTGAAGATCCCCATAGAGACCAAATTATCCTAAAAGAAGAAAAGCTATGTTTATTTAGAAAAAAAAATGTTTTTGCAAAATCCAGCCCTTTTTTGGTGAGGTTTCTTTTCCTGCCTAAACATAGTTACAAGGAATTCTGCAAACTCCAGTGTCATCTTAATGATGCTGAATACACCCACTGGGGATTGTGAAATGGGACTGCTGTACTTGGAGGTGAACTGGTGATATTTATGCCTGACCCATATCTAGAATTTTTTGAAGCAGCCATTTACACCTAAACTTCATAAAACATAAAATCCAGATCTTTACTGGTACTCTGGCCCATTAGTATGGAGAATTACAGAGAAAAAAAGGAAAGGACAAAGGCCATATTCAAGAAAATAATTTACTTTCAGAGAAAAATATGTTAGGTAACCACAGCCCAGGGTTTGATTTCACACTATTACTTCGTTATAAATCAGACATTATTAAGAAAAAAATTCTAGAATTTAGGCATCTGTGGAATTTCTTCTCATAGCCTAAGCTTTCCTGATCCTTAGAAGACAAACAAACAGAGTACATTCTCATTAAGGATGTACTTGGCATGTAGCCAGAAAACATATTTCTTTTTCTTATTATGCCTCAGCAAGTTCTAAATCTGAAAGTACAAAGAACTGTGTTTCCCTGGAGGAATATATTCATACCCACTGTGATGATAAAAAAAGACATAGCTGTGAAAGCATTGCAGCAGCTGACCAGTAAATGTAAGTGGAGACCAATCTCAATTACATTCTTTTGGTTATAGATTTTTTTGAAGTTTGACTGGGGATCCCATGTCCTTTATGAACTAGTTAGACAGTGATTCACTGTGAAGAGGAAAATTCCTCTCTCACAGTCTTCCAGAATTCAATCTTTTCAGGCTTTTTTTTTTTTTTTGTATAAGTAATTTTTACCTATTCATAAACATTTACTACAGCTGAATTTTTCATTTTGCCTCTCATGCTCAAGACTCTGAAAGTTGTCTTTCATTTATGCAAATAGCAGTGAAGAGTCAAAGGATGAAAATGCTTTGTTTGTGTTTTTGGGAAAAAATAAAATCTGCAGGTTTGGTGGTGGTGGGAATATCCCTTGCAGTTATTTTCGTCAAATGCTGGTGTTAATGGAACCTGTAGTGGTACATTTGAAACTGTTTCTCCTCTCTTCTTCACAAACATGACTACATCCCCCCTCAAAGGGAAGGGAAGGGAAGGGAAGGGAAGGGAAGGGAAGGGAAGGGAAGGGAAGGGAGGAAAGAAGGCAAGGAAAAGGAAGAGGAAAGAAAAGAAAAAAGAAAGAAAAGAAAAAAGAAAGAAAAGAAAAAAGAAAGAAAAGAAAAAAGAAAGGAAAGGAAAGGAAAGGAAAGGAAAGGAAAGGAAAGGAAAGGAAAGGAAAGGAAAGGAAAGGAAAGGAAAGGAAAGGAAAGGAAAGGAAAGGAAAGGAAAGGAAAGGAAAGGAAAGGAAAGGAAAGGAAAGGAAAGGAAAGGAAAGGAAAGGAAAGGAAAGGAAAGGAAAGGAAAGGAAAGGAAAGGAAAGGAAAGGAAAGGAAAGGAAAGGAAAAGAAAAGGAAAAGAAAAGAAAAGAAAAGAAAAGAAAAGAAAAGAAAAGAAAAGAAAAGAAAAGAAAAGAAAAGAAAAGAAAAGAAAAGAAAAGAAAAGAAAAGAAAAGAAAAGAAAAGAAAAGAAAAGAAAAGAAAAGAAAAGAAAAGAAAAGAAAAGAAAAGAAAAGAAAAAAGAAAAGAAAAGAAAAGAAAAGAAAAGAAAAGAGAAAAGAAAAGAAAAGAAAAGAGAAAAGAAAAGAAAAGAAAAGAAAAGAAAAGAAAAGAGAAAAGAAAAGAAAAGAAAAGAAAAGAAAAGAAAAGAAAAGAAAAGAAAAGAAAAGAAAAGAAAAGAAAAGAAAAGAAAAGAAAAGAAAAGAAAAGAAAAGAAAAGAAAAGAAAAGAAAAGAAAAGAAAAGAAAAGAAAAGAAAAGAAAAGAAAAGAAAATAAAAGAAAAGAAAAGAAAAGAAAAGAAAAGAAAAGAAAAGAAAAGAAAAGAAAAGAAAAGAAAAGAAAAGAAAAGAAAAGAAAAGAAAAGAAAAGAAAAGAAAAGAAAAGAAAAAAAAAGAAAAGAAAAGAAAAGAAAAAAAGGATATTTTTTACCGTTCAGAATGGAAGTATAGAATAACAGGTCTCTCTTGAAGCGTGTCATCTTAGAGACAGACTGATGACTGAAGCCCATAGCCAGTCATCTCATATGGAGCTAGAGCTGTTTTGTTTTTTTTTTTCTTTCTTCCTATTCTATTTTAGAATTAACATCTGCTTTGTCTCTGATTGAAGTATCTGTATGAGTCTATGTGTTTGTGAAATACGCATGGCTGTGTGCCTATGAATACATACAGGAATGTAAAAAAACAGGTTTCAAAGGAATGGTTGAATTGTATTTATCAGAATGTTTCGTCTCCTATCCTGGTATTCTGATTTTACTTTTTTTTCAAAAGAAAATATAAAAGGAAGACCCCACAAAAAACATTGCTCAAAGGCCTTTTCTAAGACACTAAAATAAATGAGAGACTTTGATCTCTTAAAAGCTCTTAGTTTTGAGTAGAAAAGCTCGTGACTATAGCTGACATGTTAGTGAAAAAGTATTCTCAACCTGCTTGTGCAAAAAGCCAACTTAGTAATAAATATTAAGGAATCTTGATAAAATGTAGTTTTACTTAAATAAAGGCAAAAGGACACCAATGTATGGGCTCAAAATAAGGAATGTTTTTGTCTGTTGAAAGATTGCAACAAAATCTCTCATTCTCCATTATGCTTTAGTGTAGTTGATACTAAGTGCCACTTTTGTCCATTCAGAGTGAATTGTTATTTATTTTATTAAAATTATTTTTTAAATATCTTGCATCAAAAATGTTTCCGCTATTGGCTGAAGAATTAACTGGCTTTGTGAGAGCAAGTACATGAATTGTTTGTGGAGGTATTTTGTGAGCTTCTGAGCAAATGAAACGCCATGAGACTTTTGGCTATTTCCATACTGCAGTTAATTTGTGACTGTAGTAAAGGAGGTGTATTGGAATGGGATTTTATTTAACTAGATTTGGACATGAATAACAATGAAGATGCCAGGGCAAGGAGTTCAGTGGGAGCACAGAGACTGCAGAAGGCTCAAGTGCTTATTTGTAAAGCTGAGCTTTCCGTATGGCCACATTGGTGACCATTGGTTTCTTGGGGTAGTTAAATGAAGGTAGCTCTGGATAGAATGTGTGGCTGCATTCAGGCATCCCAGCTACTGTACTTTGGCATTAAGGAGAAATTTACGTTTTGAACAATTATTGCTTCAGAAATTTGAGTCTCTCTTGAGTCTCTGTTGACTCATACTCTATAAAATTATTGTTAAAGGCACCTAGGGACATACAAGAGGATGGCAACAACTTGACCACAGTTTAAACAATAATTCCTAAGAATTCCTGATTTTCAGCACCAGTGAAAGTCCCATGCAGAACAGTCCCTTACCTTATTTTTCGTTAACATTCAAAATTCTTATAATCCAAATTTATCAAGTAATGAACTATCTGCTTCAAAAGAGTGTCTTGATGTATTCACAAAGTCACAATGCTATTCTTGTTTTCGTAAACAGAAATTCAGTGTGAAACATCTTGTTGATATCTCCAGCAGTCCTCGTGCTGAGATAGGTTTCTGGCAATTGGAACAGACTTTCAACATAAACAGGTCTAGATTTTCTGAACTTTCATTATAACCAGGGGAAATAAAGACTGGAAAAGGAGGACAAATGCAATTGTCTGGTTTTCTTCATGTTGCATTATATGATACTGTCAGAAGTGTGCAATCTCTTGTCAGACAGAGGCCGTGTCTGCTTGCGACAGCAACAGACAGTCCTGTGGACCTCACAGAAGAGGCATCTGAGTTCTTACTGAGGCGTCTTCTGAGTCACTGACATCTGTTCCTCTACTTGGAATAAGAACTTCTCTGCCTTCAAATATTTTGGTAATATATTCTGGAAACTTTCTCAAGGCCTGCATTAAAATTTTCTTGGCCTGGTGACCAATCACATATAATTCATCTTAAAAAAAGAAAATGTATACTTTAAGGCATCTGAGAAAGTGCTGCCAGGTAGGACTGAGTCCCAGGTGTGCTCTGGCTATTTGTCTTGATCTTTTTCAGGAATAATGTGATTTGTGATGAAGCTGCCATGAAATAATTGACTTGCAGTTGATATATACTGAGTCAGATGGAGTATGCCTCGTTACGCTGAGAAATTGACAGCTAGTTTAAAGCAACTGCATTACTTGATCGTTCCCTTTTCACGATGGTAAGATTAGTTATAGACATGGGGAGATAAAATAGTTCAGGATAAACTGGTTCTGAGTAATATGGTTGTGGTCCCAACATCAAACACACTTGAACTGACACGGTGTCCTTTCTTGTGTATCCTACTTAGTTGGTCCATAACGTAGCACTGAATCCTAGCTGGGATAGGAGAAAAAATGTCCTGGTATTTACATTTAACTTCAGATCTTTGCTTCAGGAAATTTGTTTCTTAGCGCAAGTTTCCTGCGAAGTCTGCTTGCTGTTTTCCAAATACACATTCAGCATCACTTCTGGTACGCATCTCCATATACTTGAGTATTTAATGATTTAGAATTAGCATGCCATCTTGTGAATTCAGAACCCATGAGAGCTAAAATGAATATTTATTAGAAAATTATCATATGTTTAGCTACCAAAATGATGTAGGTACTACATTTCCCTTTTATTATTTTTTTTTCACTGCAGAATCATTGTTGTAAGAGCAAAAAAGAAAGGAAAAAAGCTCCCTGATCCAGCATACTGACAATATCTTCAAAATCTACCAGTTTTTTGTTTGGTGACCACCCTTTGCCCATGAGCTGTGTTATACAGAGCAACTGTAAGCAAGCCAAGCCTTAGCATGGAACACTTTAAGATGTGATTTTTATCACAATGGAAAGAACAACTCAAACCCGTATTATTGCAGATCAGGTCTGGTTATGTCCCTCTTTTAAAAGCACATGAATTCCCAGCTGCTAACCATGTTGCAGAGTGGCTGGATTGATCCTCTGATCATGAGTGGGGCAGCTCCTTCTGTGAGCCTGATTTCCAGCTGCCACCTCTTCTCTCCTTCATTTCATTGTCTCCTGGCCCCAGGTGCTGGATATCACATGTGATAACTGTTAGACACAAGATAAATGGTTACTTATCATTACTGTACATGCCTGTAATGATGCACTGTACACAGTGCAGCTCATATTAACTGTTTTATTCCACAGATATAGCTCTGGGATGACTAAGTACAGCCTCAGTTTTACAGGGCTGAGAGCAGACAAAAGAGATGTAGCACGATGTGGTGTTAAGATGTTTTTTCCTTTTCCCCAGAGTACTTGAAGACCTACTTTCCATCAGTTCCATCTTAATGTATTTAAAAAGTGTGACAGATACAAACCCTTTATTTCATCTTCCATGTCATATATGAATTACAGAATGGGTACAATAGGAGTGGGTACAAGTACGGATATTTATTCCTAGTTTAACTAGCTGAAATGAGTCTGTCTGTCTGACTCCATTCTTGGTCTCACTAACATCGTTTCTGAAGACTGTTCATAAATCCTTTTAATTGACCAGGTTTGAACACAACATTTCCTTCTCAGTAAGAGGATAGTTAGCTCTCATTTCCTCATGCAAATGTTAAATTAGTAATAATTTTAGCCAAGGGAAATTTAGACCAATAAATTTTTTTTTGTGTACATCCCCCGGCAATGAAGGATAACAAACATTTTAGAAACCATCAACAGAGACAAACAGTCATCATGCCAAGTCAGAAAGAAATGCTGACAGAGCGAAATATGTAGACACAATTTGTTCTTATGATTCGTAGCCATATATCCTCCAGGGGCATTAGGTGTCTGAACCATCTGCCCTTTGGTACCTCAGCAGTAAATGGTAAATCCACTGGTACAGTGTATAAGGCATTTGTGCTCAAACCCTATTTCTTCTTGATTTTGGGGAAATCTCTTTTTGAGCACTTCGTAAGATTATCCTAACTATTGGACTTAAAACCTATTCTTTTTTAGCACCTCTGATAGCTGTTTTGGAAGAATAATTATTCCTTATTCAGTTGCTGGCTCATGAATCCTTTTCCTAGACACTCATCTCTCCCTGTATCTGGGCACTTAGCCCAGGCTGTAGATTTCAAAGGCAGCAGGGTGCTGAGAGGTTAGACACCATAATGTTGTAAAAGTACCTCTGTGGATCTAGCATTTCATCATTAGCTGAAAATTGATACTCTGTTATTTGTTTGAGCAACAGCTGTATATGCAATATATAGACAAGGGTATACACAAAGTGTTTAGTGTGTCGCAGATAGCTTGCACAATTCATTATAAATATAACAACAAGGCTGAAGTGCATTTTATTTTGTTCCTGGTAGTACTTAACACATTCTTCAATGCAGAGATGCTAAGATGCACAGTACAGTCATGATTGAACTTGCTGCTGCAATGATGGAATGGTGTTTCTTCTACACCATTTTGAATGAAAACAGCTTTTTAGATGGTGCAGTTTTTCACTGGTTGATATCCATTCCACACAGATTCTAGATGGCTCTACATAGTGTATTATATATGTGCATTTTGTAATATTTGCATGTGAGTTTTATATGGAAAGATTTTTTTTTTTTCCTAAGGGCCATCGCATGAATAAGAATGGTTAAAAAATGCACTCTCAAAATTAATGAGGTAACAAATTATTCCTTTATGTATTTTTTTTTTTTAGGATCTGTGTTATTTTCTGTGCCTGAATTACTCTGGGGACAGTTGAGAGCTTTGAATTAGCTTTCATTTTTTATTTTTTGAACAGTGAATTGCTGATTGTTAAATATACAGGATATCTGCTAAATATTTATCATTCATTTCATCACTGTTACTTGAGAAAGAGGTTGCAGTAAAGGACTTTCTGAGTATCTATCACAATAGCTTAATAGCAATTCAGAAAATTGGCTAAAGATTTTCATAGTACAGTGTCCATCTTTTTATTACTATATTGTCAAAGATACCCGGTGGATATGAGGGTCACCTTCTATACAGTCTCATCTGTTATTGTTGGCAAATTAGCTGTGCATGATGGGGAGCCAGCTTGTTCATAAAAATGTGATCAAATGTGTTGCCAGAAAAAGGCATTATATTCAATTTTAAAATAAGAGTAATTTATTTATATCTTTATACTATTTATAGATTATAAAGAAAAATGTACAAACAATTTTTGCTAGAAATAGAAGGTTTACTGAGTTGCAAATATAATTTCTTTCATGTAAAGCAGACAAGAATTCAGGATAAATCTATACTGTCGTATGCATCTTTCAATCTTATAAAATAATAATGTAACATCCCAAGAAATTGGTGTATAGCTGAAAAGGGATATGTTTGCCTGTGACTAAAGCTGGCTGATTGAATTTGAAAGTAGTTATTTTTATACTGGCAGTTGATAATTCCATGCTTCACTTATGCCATGTATAAACTTGATTCCAACTTAGGATCTGCCTGTGCAAACAGCTATTGAGGTCAATGAAATTCTGTGAAAGCAGAACAAAATCTGATAATTAATCCCCAGAATTTTCTAAATATTACATAGAATAGAATAGAACAGAACTATTTCAGTTGGAAGGAACCTACAGTGATCATCTAGTCCCACTGCCTGACTAGTTCAGGGCTGACCTGGTTAAAGCATGTCATTAAAGGCATTGTCCAAATGCCTCTTGGACACTGAGGAGCATAGGGCAGCTTTGAACAATTCTTACTTATTCTTTGAGTAAAATAAACAAAAAAAGGCTTCATAAAAACCTTTATTTTGTTTGGCCTTGGCCTGTTGATCGAGCCTGTCCAGATCCCTCTGCAGAGCCTTCTTCCCTTCCAGCAGATCAACACTCCTGCCCAACTTGATGTCATCTGAAAATTTCCTACGAATGCACTCAACTCCTCACCCAGATCATTGATAAAGATATGAATGCCATTCACTGCCACTCGCTGGGCCTCAGCATCCAGCCAGTATTTTATCCAGCGAAGCATACACCTGTCCAAGCTATGAGCATGCAATTTCTCCAGGAGAATGCCATGGGAAATGGCTTTACTAAAGTCTGTGTAGACAACATTCACAGCCTTTTTCTCATTCAATAAGAGTTCCCTTGTCATAGAAAGATATCAGGTTAGTCAAACAGGACTTGCCTTTCATAAACTCATGCTGACTGGGCCACATCACTAGCTTGTTCTGTATGTGCCACATGATAGCATTCAAAAAAATCTTCTCCATAAGCTTCCCAGACACTGAAGTCAGGCTGGCAGGCCTGTGGTTTTCTAGATGCTCCTTCCAGCCCTTCCTGTAGATGGGCATCATATTCACTAACCTCTAGTCAACTGGGACCTGCCCAGTTAACCAGGACAGCTGGTAAATGATGTAAAGTGGCTTGGTGAGCACTTCCATCATCTCCCTCAGTCCCTTTGGGTGGATCCCATCCAGACCCATAGATCTATGTGTGTCCAAGTGGTGTAGCAGGTCTCTGAGCCCCTTGGATTATGAGACTTCATTCTAATCCTTGTCCCTGTCTTCCACCTCAGGGGTTTGGGAACCCAGAGAAATCTGATCTTACTATTAAAGACTGAAGCAAAGAAGACATTAAGTGTATCAACCTAATTTGTGAAGTATTTTGGAAAAACAGAAGGTTGACATTTTAATAGGGAGAACAAAACTGTTGAGAAATTTGGAAAGCCATCTATATACAACACAGCCATCTAACAGTGTTTACTTGTCTAATTACCTTTAATGCATAAACATGTATATGCACCAAATAATCTTGTATATCAGAAAATAAATACCAGCATTCATTAAAGATATAGCAGCTCTTTTAAAATACATTCTTTATCTTACTTACACTGAAGGTAATCTTCAGTATAGAAGTATTAGATGCACAGATGCAGAAGTATTATTTGCTTTACTCTGTCTAGTAATGTTGCTTTTTGTTAAAAGCAAACATGTTCTCATTTTCTTCGTTTTTCTCATTTTTATGAATGATTAGATTCTCCATAAGAGGGTCTTACTTTTCGGAATAACAACAAACAAGAGCAAATTTTGGTGGAAGTTAGATGTACCAATACAAATCAGGCAACAGTTCTTAAAGAAAAAAGAATTAAAATAAGCAAATTAGAAACAATCATAAAGAGATGATGTATGGTATAGGAAGTTGGTGCCAATCTGAACTCAGTGCTTCATGAAACAGGCTCAAGGAATTTCTTTCTTTATATGCCTGAATATAGATAACTGTGGTAAACAGGAAGTGGAGAGAGATTCCCCTGCACCAGTACATAAAAGCCATTAGAAATCACCAAATAGAAATTTGTCCCATTTTCAAAGACAGGTAAAACGTAGAGATTCCATTTAGCACTTTCTTCCTTGTGTCAGGAAGAGACATAATTTCTGAGTTTGTGTTCATTTGCTGATCAGTAATTTAGAATATTCAATGAGAACCGTAAACCTCTTAAATAATTAAGACAACTTAATTAGGGATGTCATAATAACAATTAGAAGTTGTATGTATAAGAGAACATTTTACATTCTCTATTTGATTCTGTAACCACAGCACTTATTGCTAACCTTTTACTCTCTGTTGAAAAAACAGAGGTGTGTGATAGTTCCCAATACTGAAGAGCCACATTATGAATGTAAGCTAACCTTCAAATTGTGTCTCCATGGCTAAATGCAATCATGTGGCAAGGTTAGGTTCTTAGCTCTTATAAGCTGAGGTAGGTTTGTGAAACTCAGTGCAGCTGAGCCAGAGTTCGGTGCTTTATGATCTGTCTCAAAATGTTTAGGATTTTATATAAGTAAAGTAGCAGCTGAGTTGTACTCTTTAATGCAGCATTAACTGTGTCAGTTTGTACAGTGTCATTTAAAAAAAAAACCCATAGATAATATAACTTTTGGTTGTGCTGCTGTATTTCAGATTAACACCTTATTTTCTTTACCTGCCCGGTTATGGATTATCTAAAGTGTGGCTATTTAGCAAGTTAATTTTTTTTTCCTCCTTTTGATTTTTCTCAGGAGGTGTTTGCATTGCTCAGTCACTCAAAATCCCTCGGGAACCAAGACCAGGAGAATTTGAAAAGATCATCAAGCGCTTGTTGGAAACTCCAAATGCCCGAGCGATCATCATGTTTGCTAATGAAGATGATATTAGGTGCCTGTTTCCTTATTTTATGTGTTGAAGATGTATCTCTTCACAGAGATGCTCAATTGGATGGTGCAGAATAGAGTAAAGCAGGAGTTTCAGATTCAATTCTATGTTAAAATTCTTGTAAATCTGGTGCTGAGTCAAAATTATAGTGTTCTGATCCTTCATTCTGTGGAGATTTAACCTGTTCCTAGTTCCCAAGAGTGCAGCTCCAATAGATTACTATTTGGTGACTGAAAAGGAAGAAACCAATAAGAATGCTAGAAAAATATGACTAAAGGTTAAACAAATTAATTTGGACAGTACTGTATCTTCAGTTAACTACAGCTGGTTTTGAATATGCTTTAGACTGTGAAAACTGTTGACTAATTGGTTAGTATAAGATTAATTATAGATAGCCACTGTTAATGGTGCAGATTCTCAAATTTTTTGTAAATGCAGTTTGTTTAATTAAACATTTGTTGTGTCTTTGCAGGCGTATACTGGAAGCAGCCAAAAAAGCTAATCAGTCTGGACATTTCCTCTGGATTGGCTCAGATAGTTGGGGGTCAAAAATTTCACCAGTTCAGCAGCAGGAAGAGATTGCGGAAGGAGCAGTAACCATTCTGCCCAAAAGAACCTCAATAGATGGTAGGAATGCACATGGCAAAAAAAAACCCCTCATTTTCTGAGTGTTCAAGCACCCTTGCTCTCTTAAAAAAAGAAAAAAATAAGTAAAATCATGTAGTCCTTGATTACGGGGAAATCAGGGGAAACTTTCTAAGTAAGTAACTTGAGTTGGCCTGAGCCAATATTCATTTAATATCACTGTTGAGATGAGGAGATGATGAATCTGCAATTAGGTAATCTTACCATTGTCCAATAATGAGAGCATGTGTGGTGAAGAGCTTCTTATCCACAGTCTAGTGGTTCTTCAGGAGAAAAACGGAGAATATTTGGTGGATGATATAAGTCAGCTCATTCTTTTGGGAGGAGATCAATCTAGACTCTGCTTTCTTCTCCTAAATTTACTTTAAGAGGCCACCATATTAACAAAGTTTCTGATTTAGTGGATAAAGTGGAGGTTGTTGGTTTGAATCACCTTATTCCCAGGAGGGTACTGAATGCAGTAACATCTCTGACTGTCTAGGTAAGTGCCCTAAACTGGTAAATGATTAGAAAAACTGGACACTATTGATGCTAGTTGGAGAATTTAGCCACATGGACATGTTTATAAAGAGCTTAATCCAGATGGTATGTGTTAGTCATTATTTCATTATGGCTGCTGGGTTGTAGGGGTAAGGCTGGTGCAAAATCTGATCAGGTTTAAACAGGAATCTTTATTTTCTCAACTGGGGTCATTACATATATAAATAGAAACATAATTTTAGATTTTCTGGAAGCTTTCTGGTTCAATGGAGAGTTTCACAGTGATTTTAGGTGACTTTCAAATTAAATTTATTTGGATCACAGTCTTTAACTAAGTAGTGATTATAGTCTGTCTAATTTCTTGTAGGCATCCAATTCTTTATTTCTGTCATCTGTATATTAAAAATTAAGATATCTCCCCAACTATCTGCATTTTTTTTTTGTGATAAAATTCTCCTGGAGCTTTAGAGACCCTTTAAGTGCTGTAGGTACTTGAAAAAAAATCTTGTTCTACAGCAAATATGGGATAATAAAAAATGCACTATTTTTCTAACCCTTAGATACTACTATGCTTATAAAAATATCTTATTATAGTAGTATGTACCTAAAGTTTTTTCCTGTGTTGATATTTATGCAACATTTGTTATTGTCTTTATATAACTCTTTTAATGCTGTATTCTATTTTAATGTTGTATTATATTTTAATGCTTCTTTCACTTCTCTTAAATGTAGGATTCGATAGATATTTTCGGAGCCGAACACTTGCTAACAATCGAAGAAATGTCTGGTTTGCAGAATTTTGGGAGGAGAACTTTGGATGCAAGTTAGGATCACATGGAAAAAGAAATAGCAACATCAAGAAATGCACAGGTAACTGTGAAAATACAACATTATCTATAAATTTACAAAAGTGCAGGAAAAGAATTGCTTTCTTCTCTGCACTCTTGTGGATCCCTTCAATTCCCCAATATATATTACTGTGTTGAAGAAAAGTGTGACAATTTTTTTCAAACCTGAAGAAAATATCATGGAAAATGTTTAATAAAGTTTGTAGTTAGTTAATACGCACAGATTCCACAAATGAAAGTACAGATTTTGTTAAGGACCTGTGGCTATGGTTCAATTTCCATTCATGTTTACAATGGCCTCCTCCCTCACCCCATCTATAGCTGTTGATATGATTGGGCTTTTTAGTGAATAGTGTATCATAGTAATTCTCATACTGTTATCCCTGAATTTTATGCAGAGAAAATTAAATTCCTGTTTGAACTACTGAGGTCTTGATGATAGGTCAAGTCATGAACTCCTTATTTAGCTTACAAACTGTGAGTGAGAGTGGAGTAAAAGGCAAATCAATACATTCTTATTACTTGTCCTCACACAAAAAAGAACAGGATTCTGTACTGTATTATGAAGCTTAAAGTGTCTATGAAGTTAAATCAAAAACTATGTAACTTCCACTGGTGTTCTCAAAGCAGGCCTGCTTGCTCAGGCATCATACCCAGACACAAAGCTAATATAATAGCTGCATCAGTAGCTTTGAGTTTCATCTCCCCTGTGAGATATTGGC
The DNA here is from genome assembly GCF_012275295.1 of Melopsittacus undulatus. Classification (NCBI taxonomy): domain Eukaryota; kingdom Metazoa; phylum Chordata; class Aves; order Psittaciformes; family Psittaculidae; genus Melopsittacus; species Melopsittacus undulatus. The sequence goes on along the minus strand of NC_047531.1, from coordinate 20,854,807 downwards.
TTTTTGCTGTCCCTTGCAAAGTTACCTTTAGTCTTCTGTGGCTATAGCAGACTGTTACTTTTTGTGTAGATAGTTTTTTCCTAAGGTCAGGGCTCCCAGTGTCATTTCCTTAGCTACTGCCAGTACCTCCAGCACTATTGGCAGAGACCATTTCTGTGACTAGATACAGCAGCAACATCCAGTTTCTACACTACACACATAAGTCGATGATGTTCCTTGATTTTCCCAACAGTGTTTTCTTACACTAAATAATATCTTCCATGTGGCATGTGAGTGTTTTATTCACTTATTGCTCCAAGATTTCTGGATAGTTGATGGCATGCAGCCTTTGTTATGGGTGTGCCTTTCCAAGATCTCTGCAAACAAATCTTCACACCAGCACCCCACTTCTGGGTTTGTCAAACATACTGTGCTGTCTCCAAGTGCATGCATCATTAGTTCTGCACTTCCTGAACTATCTGATTTATTGGATGTGTACTGTCCCATTCAGTCAAAGACTTACTGCACTGGGACTTGCAATGCACAGTTATGTCTCATACTGAAGTATGAAAGCCATGCATGCACTCTCATTTAAACAACGATGTGCTGTCTTCTGCCTTTTACAACATATGCCAAAGGAAAAAGAAAAAAAAAAAAGAAAAGAGGGTGTTACTCAGTTCCTCACTGGGCTAAATGATAGTTTATTTCTCTAATCCTTTACTCTTTGGCCTTGATTAATATAGCAGCAAGTCATGGCTGGGTAGTTATCCATATCTGGGAAGGGATTATTTTGTTTTTACTATTTTAAGTGGAAAATAGATGCTTTTTTTAAGTTTTTCAGGTGGAATGAGTTGTGTGTGTGCTGTAGTTTAGGAAGCAATAAATGTTACTGCAGATGGTTATATGGCTTATCTCAGTCTCATCACATCTGTCAAACTGAATTATCAAGTGAAAAGTAGTGTATAAAATGTATATGCCGTATCTTGCTAGAGTCAAAGTAATTTGCAATTTGAAATGGTTATCTGTGTATTTTAAAAACAAAACTATGGTATGCTCTCTCTTCCTGAAAACAGAAAAATAAACATGTTTTCTGCACCCAGAATGTTAGCATTGTAACAAGGGATGGAACAAAGGTGTGGGCAGTCTCATATAAAAGTTGCATATGCATTTTCACTTGCAGGAAAAAAAATGAATTCTTTTGCAAACAAGGGTACCTACAAGTGATATAGGACCCTTGACTAAAACCACTTGAAGGTAGGTTAGTATAATAGGAAAAGCATTTGGGCAGCAGCAGACCTGAAACAAGGTGATGATTTATCATGATCCCTTTGTTTACCTAATTCAAATATAAAGGGTTGGATAACAAAAATCACCAAAATGTTTTGCTTTTAAGTAAGTTTATTCAAGAGATGAGGGTGGAAATTTGAAATAAACCTCCAGTGGTTTAAGGAGAAATGCTAGGTGGAGAATGGGGAATGACACACACACACTTTCTACCCCAAACCCACAGTCTAGACCTAGAGAATTGCAAATGGTATCTTGACTCACCCCAGTTCATTTGACATGGCCTCCTCTGCACAAAACAGAGGCAGCAATGAAATCCTGGCTGGTAATTCATATTACCACTCTCAAAGCGGACAACTATGTGTGCTAAAGATTAAAGAGGGGAATATCGAACCCATGGATTTCTGCCTTCATGGTCAAGTCTGCTCAAAATAATAGTGGTAAATAAATAAAAATAAAAGTAAAAAAATAAATAAAAAGAACCCCTGTATAATAAGGATATGGGATCTGCTACATTTAATTGTTTATAACTTAATATTGAAGACTTTGATTCTTGGCCCACTCCAGTTGTCAGTTTTCCTTCCACTGGGTTTTCTCTGTACTTTTTCAGAATCTATTCCCATCTCTAGTTCAGGACTTAGTTCAAGACTGAACTTGAAAATACTATTTATCCTGATTTTCCCGTATTTTTTCTGGGCACTGCAGATAAGATCCTTTTTGTCTTTTGATCATGAGCCCAGTTTGTGTATCTTGTCAATAGCCAGTGATACACTGAAAGAAATCCAATAGCTTGAGTTACAGCCTTAATCTGAAAACCTTCCTCTCCAAAGATATTAAAAGACAAAGTTTTCTCAGGCTTGAGATATATTTTATTAGGCATTCCTGTTTTTCTTAGCTAGAAGGTACTTGAATCTTTTTCTCATATGATATTTGTAATTCCCAACAACAAAACCAATAGCCCTGCTCTCTGTTTTGAATTATCTACTCATAGCTTTAAACTTTACTACCTACAGTCAGGATGCAGTCTCAAGCACTTATTTTTCCCTATGAACATATTAGAAAATGCAAAAAAAATATTTCTCTATTTTCCTTTCTATGTGAAAATCAACAGACTTTTTAGCACTGAAAGTCCTGAAAGGGATTTCCTCTCCTTCAAAGATAAGAATTACGCAAGGACATAAGCCTTCCTACCCCTTCTGTTCTTGTACATTATTGATTATTATAGTTTAGTGTTGTAATGGCTGAAAGAGTTCATGTAAAGAAATCTGCTTTTTAAAAAACTGTTTAAAAAGACTGTTTATTTGTGATAGCTGTTGCTTCTTTTCCTAGAAGAATTAGTGATTCAAAAATATGTAAAAAGATGGGTTTTTTTTTAGTTTGCTTGATCATTTGCTTTCTGATTTTTTCCGGCTTACAGAGAGCAATGATTCACCTAAACTTTGAAAAAGTAATTATTTTGTCCTTATTGATTTACAACTGGCTCTGTGTGTTTCTGAGTATGAGTGTACACTGATCAAATCATCAAGATTAAAATAGATCATTGAAAAATATTAGAGTTTTTTTGTTTCAACCTTTCTGGAATTAAAAACAAAATATCAGATTGGGCCATTACCTCAGTAAACATTAAACAATAATTCAGTGGCTGCCTACAAATATTTTTAGTCAGGAAGGGGACAGGCATTTTAAGAGAAAACTCATTTGTCTTTACTACAACAAAATGGAAAAGAATGGAACACTACAAGGATCGAACTGTCTGTAGAGGTTACAATGTCTCACTTTACACTATCAGTCAAGGTGCAGGTTTTCTGTATTCAGTAAAAATATCTTTAGGAAGACATGAATGTTTCAGGGATCTTCAACAGTCTTTATTTAGCACTGGAATCACTTTGTGGGAATGAAAAGTGAGGAGATGCAAAGCTTTCCGTTCAGCCCTGTGTCTGAAGATAATCGTAAAGACAAAGACAGCAATCATGCTTTTCATTTATTTAAGAGGAAGGGGTTGCACCATGGCTGTGGGAGATGACAGAGATGGTATGCCTCTTGCTGTACTGAAAATTTAGATCCTGGAGAAATTTTCCATACCCTCATGTTGTGGACTGACCAGATTTATTCCTAGTGTTGTGCTGTTAACTCCAGCTCTTGGTTGTTATTGATTCTCAGTACCACGTTAGAGTAGGTTTCTAGACCTTGTGTTTCTTAAGAAATGTACAAAAGTATGAATACAAATATTTGAAAATGAAACAAAGATATCCCAGAGTATGCTTTTTAAAATTACATTGAACTGGGGGGCTGACCATCTGCACCATCACTCTTTCAGAAGACCAAAACACAGTTATAGAAAGCAGCATTAATGATGAAGAGTTGAGAAAGAAGGGTAAGAATTAATTGAAATGTACTCAGCCTTGTTTCCATTAAACTCACAGAACATTAATATTCGATTTCATTCTAACAAAAAAATGCTGAAGAATTCCTCTTTACTTATATATTTATGCATACACTTGTACATATTTGGTTTCTTGCATAAGCAGAGCAAAATATAACATGAAGTAAAGTTTTTTATACTCTCATGTTTTAATGTGTAACATTGTAGTCTCATATTCAAATCTGACTTAAGAAAATATAGTTTAATTGAGATTTGTTCTGGATTTTCCCATAGCATGCCTTCAGGTCATGTATTTATCATAGTATTTACAGTCTTCAAAGAGCAAAAGGTGGCTTTTTAATAAAACCCTAACAAAAACCTTAATAAAAGGTCCTTCATGTGCACCCCTATGACAGTAGTTTCCCTTATTTTTTTATGGTTAACATTTTAACTACTCTGCAAACCTAATCAGCTTTTTAACTGGCTTTAGTGACTGCACTGCTAAAAATAAAGATGGAAAAGTTTCCAAAAGCATATAGAGACCTGTGTAAATTAGTCTAATTTCCATTTTCTCCGTCAAACAGAACTCTTTGTTTCACTGAAAAAAATCACAGTACTGTGAAACAGACATCATGCATACCTAGGAACTTTACAGATATATTATTATTTTGGGTTTTTTTTCTTAACCTATTTGAAAATAAAATTCACCTAAAAATATTAATAGAAAGGAGATTTACTCATATGTATATACAGCCACATTTTGAAAAATTTTCAGAACAAATTGAGTTCAGTAGCAGAAAGGGAATATTGCAGAGGTACAATGTATTGCTATTTAGCTTGAGTAATGGTTCTATTAGTATAAAATCACTCCTACGTAGTCTTCTACTCTTGATGAGACCTAAAGAGTTAAAAAAAAAGAAATTAGCATAGGTGCAGTGGAGACACATGGTGAGTTGTACCACAATTCCAAAAAGGCACTAAGGCTCATGAGGAAATATTTGCAAGCACACATCATTGCTTTTTGTGCAATTTGTGTGTTGTGACCAATATGCTTAGGCATGAGAGGTAAAAAGGTCAACTCTTATTTTTTCTCTTCTTTTGCTGTTCTTTGTCATTTTGTTGATTCCCATTTGAAGTATCTTATAGATACATTGCAGAAGGATTATTGACTTATTTTTACTATTTATAAAATGTCTATTGCTTGTTTGTGTAAGTACAGCAATTCTATGTAAGGATCACAGTAGTCTACAGCGTGATAAACAGGAGTGAAGCTGACTATTGAATCTTTGCTACTCATCACATCAACTGGCCACAAAAAAAATGAGTAGTATTTGTCATAGTCTAAGCTGTTTCTTACTCTGCTTTGGACATTACCGCAGAACTATGAAAACTGTGCGTTACAGGTAGCTGCACTGCACTAGTCTCATGCTGACTCTAATGTAGCATTAAATCAAACTGCATCATGTGTCATTAAATAATATATGGAGCCAGACAGCATTCACTTTTGGTTTTAGGACAATAGATCATGTCCCAGGTGGCACTAAAACATCTTCCAATAAGCTAAATGAATTTTAATCCCTGTATTATGGTATACCATAGGCCATAAATTCACCATTTTTTGCAGATTTTGTCTGATTCCCAATTTAAAAAAAGTGGGTAGTCAATTCCAAAGAAATAGTTGATGTCTGAGAATACTTAGTGATGTTCTTCCAAATGGTTCAGCAAGACTGAAATGCAGACTTTCTTGTGCTATACATCAGGTCAGAATGTTTAGATCAAGTTTCTCCTCATAGTGGAGAACTGGCAGGCATAAACCCTGCTGTCTTTCTGCTGCCAGTGACTGATAGACTGGTAAGTGGCACCATACCATACCTTAAGGTATATTTGATCAAAATATTCACACTCAGTTGTCTTACAGAGACCCAGTTCTGGCTTGTATTCCAGACACTACAGAAATTCAAAAGTTTTAAGTTTAATAGTATTTTATTCTAGTAACTGCTAAGGTGCATAGATATTACTCAGTATGTCTGAGAGCTGTCAAATCAGGCGACCTAACATTTGCCCCCATTCACTGATTTGATCTCTTCATTTCATTTGCTGCCATCCACTTCATTGCCTCACCAATTTTTAGTATTTCTAGATCTCTTTATAATATATCCAGTGGAATATAATTTCTCAACCCTGTTGTCAAAGCTTAGATTCACCTACAAAACATCTCACTTAAAATTTTTTTTTATTCTAATTTGAAGAAGAAATTGCTGATATACTCCATTGAGGTCTTTGTTTCTCTACAGTTTTATTCAGAAATAGGAATTTGAGTCTTGTATTCTATCAGAAAATGTATCAGTTTTAGATTTATACTGTTTTACAGAGTTATGAGTCATATTCCACTGCACGGTCATTTAACTAGAGTATCTTGCCATTTCAGATTTGATACACTTGCTGCCAAGTTGGAATACTTCTAATACACATATGCATGAGCACATGTGTGGATGTGTTTGCTTGCAATTTATGAATCCAGGAATTCTTATTCCAGCTCAGAACCTTTGCAAGAATGGCATATCCTAGTGAATGAATTGTTGCTTTTTGTGAACTCTGGATATAACCTTTTCAGTTGTAGCCTCAGAAAACTAGTAACCAATATTACTTATGATGTAACTTAGATGTCACACATGTAAGAACATCATCTGTACACAGTCCTTGCTCCTGAAAGATAGCAGTAAGTTACTCTGTCATTTCCAGTACAGGCCCAACCACTTTGGACACATGCTATTAAAATGGGAAAGTTGATAGTGCCATTGTGTCATGATTTAAGCTCAGCCAGCAATCCAGAAACACGCAGCTGTTTAGCTCATTCCTCCCCACCTGGCCCCCTTCCTCCCCCTGCTCCCAGAGGGATGGGGAGGAGAATAAAAAGAATGTAGCTCCCACAGGTTGAGATAAGAAGTACAGTAACTAAGGTATAACACAAACCACTACTGCTGCAACCAATAATAATAATGATAAGGGAAATAACAAGAGAAGAGAATACAATACCTCACCACCCATCGATACCCAGCCCAACCCAGCAGTGAAGTAGCCCTTCCAGATAACAACTCAGTTTACATCCTGGGCATGACGTGCTGTGGTATGGAAAATCAATTTGATCAGTTTGGGTCAGGTGTCCTGTCTCTGATTCCTCCCAGCTTCCCCTCCTCCCTGGCAGAACATGGGGTTCATAAAGTCCTTGGTCAGAGCGAACATTACAGAGCAGCAACTAAAAACATCTGTATTATCAGTGCTGTTCCCAGGCTGAAAGTCGAAAACAGCACTGCACCAGCTACTAAGAAGGAGAAAACTGACTGCTACTGCTGAACCCAGAACACATTGTTTCATCAGTCTGCTTTCCTAGTTTGTCACAAACAGACCCTTTCTGTGAAAGACATGTTATGTATAAACCTGAGTCCCAGGTATCCTTTTTCAGGTAGAAAAAAATATTTGCTGTTTTTGATTCTAAGCAATGTTCTTGTGATTATGCCTGTGAGAGGACTGGAAGAACTGTTTTAATTTTGTATGTACATTATCTATACCAGTATTCAATCTTAAACATTTTATACATATGTATATTTGGCTTGCACACATGGTACCTGACTAGATGCTTTATTAGAGTACAAGTAGTACAATGAAAAATAGTCTAAGTCTTCAAAAAGGACCATTAGCTGCACAGTTTTCAATGTCCTTGGATGTGGTCAGACAAGCTAATCTGCTCTTTTTAATCTTGTAGAAGGTTACTCATCCTTCAGACCTGTTGACCACTGTCCAGACACTCTAGCACTGTCTGTGAACTACCCTGACTGAGAACTTTGAAGATGAAATTTCATCACCCAAATCAGTAGCAGGCATGTTATTTTGGTTAAAAATATTTTTCAATATTAGTAAGCAGTGGTTCATAGTAAATTTTTTAACTATTCTGTTGTGTGATGGGGGACACCAGTTGGGTGGAGAAAAAGGTAATTTTGTGAGGTACCTTTCTCCCCAGTCAGGCCAGGTGCTCTGAGACCATGTCTATGTTATTAAACAGTGCACCTCTGCAGAGCAAGGCAGAGCTGAGCATCTGAGGTCCTCACTATACTTGTTTCAAGGAATTTAATTCAGGTTAGTTTGGTATTTTGAGCTGGAGAGCCGTAGCTGTATACCTGGCATTCATACTATGGTTTCATAGAATCATAGAATAGTTTGGGTTGGAAGGGACCTTCAAAGGTCATTTAGTCCAGCCGTGTGCAGTGAGCAGGGACACCTTCCACTAGTTCAGGTTGCCCAGAACCACATCCAACCTGGCCTTGAATGTCTCCAGGGATGGTGCATCCACAACCTCTCTGGGCAACCTGTGTCAGTATTTTTAACACCCTCATTGTGAAAAATTTTTTTGTCACATATGGTTTGGACAGGGGTGGAGCAGTTGATGTCACCTACCTGGACTTGTGCAAAGCGTTTGACACTGTCCCACACGACATCCTTGTCTCTAAATTGGAGTGTCATCAATTTGATAGGTGGACCACTGGGTGGATAAAGAACTGGCTGGATGGTCGCACTCAAAGAGTTGTGGTCAACGGTTCAATGTCCGGCTGGAGATCAGTAACGAGTGGTGTCCCTCAGGGATCGGTGTTGGGACCAGTCTTGTTTAATATCTTTGTCAGTGACATAAATAATGGAATTGAGTGTGCCCTCAGCAAGTTTGCCGATGACACCAAGCTGTGTGGTTCTGTTGATACGCTAGAGGGAAGGAATGCCATTCAGAGGGACCTTGACACACTTGTGAGTTGGGCTGATGCCAACCTCATGAAGTTTAACCATGACAAGTGCAAGATCCTACACCTGGGTCGGAGCAATCCCAGGCACAGCTACAGGTTGGGCAAAAAGGAAATTCATGGTAGTCCTGCGGAGAAGGAATTGGGGGTGTTGGTCAATGAGAAAATGAATATGAGCCAGCTTCAGTGTGTGCTTGCAGCCCAGAAAGCCAACCATATCCTGGGCTGCATCAAAAGGAGAGTGACCAGCAGGTCGAAGGAGGTGATCCTGCCCCTCTACTCTGCTCTTGTGAGACCTCACTTGGAGTATTGTGTGCAGTTCTGGTGTCCTCAACATAAAAAGGACATGGAACTGATGGAACAAGTCCAGAGGAGGGCCACGAGGATGATCAGGGGACTGGAGCACCTCCCATATGAAGACAGGCTGCGCAAGTTGGGGCTGTTTAGCCTGGAGAAGAGAAGGCTGCTTGGAGACCTCATAGCAGCCTTCCAGTATCTGAAGGGGGCCTACAGGGATGCTGGTGACGGACTATTCGTTAGGGACTGTAGTGATAGGACCAGGGGTTGAAACTTAAACAGCAGAGGTTTAGACTGGATATAAGGAAGAAATTCTTTACTGTGAGGGTGGTGAGGTACTGGAATGGGTTGCCCAGGGAGGTTGTGAATGCTCCATCCCTGGCAGTGTTCAAGACCAGGTTGGATGAAGCCTTGGGTGATATGGTTTAGTGTGAGGTGTCCCTGCCCATGGCAGGGGGGTTGGAACTAGATGATCTTGAGGTCCTTTCCAATCCTAACTGTTCTATGATTCTATGAAAGGCACTGGGATTTTGCATAGCAAGGCTACTGTACCATGGGGAAGTGGGGGCAGTAAGTTTTGTTCAAAAGTACATTCCTTATCCAAATAAAACATGAGTGTATTTGCACTCAGGGGACTTTGCTAGTATAGTAAGTAGAGCAAGGATATAGTGCCCTCTCTATGCTCAGTTGCTGATCACAAGCAGGATTTAACTGCTCTTGGCCTTTATTTACAGAAGACTGCTAACCACAAACAAACATTGCTTTATTCCATTGATAAGCTGTTCTGAGACGGAAAGCATATTTTTAATACACACCTTAATATATAAGCTATTTTTAATAATTCTGTAGTATGAAGTGATCCAATATTTATATATATATAAATATATCAATATGCAGTTTTTCAGTAGATCAGAAAAAAAGTAGCTTGTTTGTTCTGTTTTGTAACTGCAAAAAAATGTCACCTCACATATATACTGGAACACAGGGTGACTTACATCATAAACTGGTGATGTAGAAGTTCCTACAAACTAGCCTGTCCTGTATTATTTAATACTTGATTGACAGTTTCTCAGCAAGTTGAAACAAATATGAGCACAAAGTAAAAGAAAATAGTAAACCAAAAGAAATTATTTAATCTTTCTGTTATGATCTTTTTACTGGTTAATTATGTTTGATATAAAAAAACCCTCAGCTTATTCTGATATTATATATTACCAACACCCCAAATAAATCTATATTTTAAATAATTATATTAATTTTAGAATGTAATTAGTATAGATAAACTAAGGGATTTCACAGTTTCATGAAGCAACAGTGAAAATACTTAGGATGGACTGCTTTTATATCGTGAACATTTTCAATGCATTGAATAATTATTTACCTATGAAATGCCCCTGGTTTATAAGTAATTGCTCACCTTTTGTGGAAGGTAGTTCAGATTGGTCACCTGTAAACAGACCTACTGAGCGAAATTTATTGCAGAAATAGATCCAGCAAAGTGAATAAGGCATACATAATGGGCTGTAGTATAAACCAGGTTAGAAAAAGAGCTCAGAATTTGGCTTTTAATGGATCAGTGTATCCATTAAATATACCAATTATAGTTCAATGTTTTCAGAATATTATTTTTATCCAGTATTTGAGATAGGTGTTTTTGTATGGAGGGTTCGTATGAAAGGTCAGGTGGAAGCACAAGTGTTCACCAGTTTGTGCTATAATCTGCGTACAGCAAAGTGCATTTGTCACTTTGAACTGACAATGGTTTACCTGCATATCTGGCCATAATGTTTTTGACCCAAATTCTAGTTCCTGGCTGGTGTTTGGGTTTTGTAGGGTTGCCCTTGGATGGAGCTCATGAGTCTGGATTTACTTAATTTAACTTCTGGCAGGCCACCTCCACATGTCCTAGTAAACTACTTAGACTGGTATGATTTACTCCATGAGGATGCCCAACTCTCTTTACATGGACAGCAAATAGGCCTAGATGACTAATTTGAATGAGGTGCTCCCCTTTTAAATTGCTCAAGTTAAGTGAAATGAATCCCATTCCACGGGATTGTATCAACATTTTCTCAACAAAATAGTCTGCTTTTCTAGTTTATCTAAGATCCTGGTGATAACTCTAGTATTTTTTTATATTAATTATGACTAAATTACTTAAATGTTTAGAGGTAATTTAGCATACTTACAGGTACTTTCACAGATACAAACATGAAGGAAGGTAATGCATGGCAGTTTTCTCTACATAAATTATCAGCAAATACTCCTTTGATCTGAATATGTGATTATTTGTCTATTGATCATACCTTAGATTTTTCAGGATGCAATACTCTGTTGAATTATGTGAAGTGTTTTAAAGAACACTTTGAAAAAGGTTTATATTTCAGGTTTTTATTTAGACTTTGTTTAAAAATTAAATATTCCTTTATTCTGGCCAAGATCTTTTGTTTCAGTGATAAGGTATTTCCAAGACAGACAAATTAAGGTTTTAAAATATTTGATGAATCTCCATAATGTACATGATCTGTCACTGAGACAAAAGCAGCTGGTGTTGTGATCTCACATGCTACAAACTCTGTGGAAAATAAGTTACTTTCAATTTATTAAAGTGATACTGTGGGATAAACTGTGCTTCCATTAGTGGTATCTTCATCTGCATCATTAAACAATGGGTGATTAATTCTGTGGGATTTTTCTATTGTATCTTCAGCATTTACTGAAGTTTTGGCAGCCAAGGATGGTCTTGGTTGATTTGTTACTGTCTTAGTTAAAATTCAAGATAGTGAAAGGGAAGCTCTATGCACTACATACATTCCATCTGAATCCATAAAATAATAAGACCAAAATGCATTCAAAAGCTCTGCAGCCATGGGGCTAGTGCTGTGCTGAGGCCATGTTGTACCATGCTGTTTAGGTTTTCCTTGCTTCCCAACTGTTCCTTAATTTTCCATGTACAAACTATTTGGTATGCAAGTATAAACTGTTTGGGCAAAATATTGTATTTTCAAGTTGTAGGATTTGTTTTTTTGTTTGTTTTTTGGGGTTTTTTTTGGGGGGGTTTTTTGTTTGTTTTATTTTGTTTATTTGCTTGTTTTTCTTTAACAGGATTTTCCTGTTCTGTTATTTCAAGTAAACAAGAAAAATGAGTTGGCATTTGCACATGTCATAAACCTATGTGGAGGAGTTCAGTAGAATTTAAGGGTTAGATAAGCATTGCTTGGCTTAGAAAATAAGGATGCTTTTTCACTCTCAGTACTGAGTTCTGACTATTGGTGGATGTTTTCCTGAGCTATACCTTGGAAAGAACAGTTCTTCAGAGACTATCAGACAAAGCAACAATTTTTCTCTCATCTTGAAATGAGCAAATCTTGTCCATCATTAGAAGGACTTCAGGGTAACATTTTAAGTTGTCTGTGACTTCTGAAACTACAGAAAACAAGGAACAAATTAATGTTGTTTCTTTTAAATTTGGAAAAAGAGCCTGACACTTTAAAAATGGCAGTTTTAGAAACATTGTAAGTGTTGCCCTGGAGAGTGATAGAATAAGCTCTGCAATTCACTGAACCTTCTTGCAAGAGAGATTTGCATACGAAATCTGAAAATATAGCAAACACCATGTGTACAGATTGCTGGGGTAATTGATATTTCTTTTTGACTTTTTGGATAAAAACATTCACATCTGCTAAAAGGCTAGAGTAGAGAAAAGCAATTTGCAGAATTGAATAGTATGACTATGAAACAAAAAAGGCAGTCGTGTTTTCTGCATCGTACTTAAAATTACAAAACATTCCTCAAATTCTAGATAAAAGCTCTCCAGAACTATAAATGTACAGAGCACAAATTAGTGATTGACTTTGCAGTTAGTAAATTGAAATAAATAGATTACAAATAGTTACACAGAATGTAAGAAGAAAAAAGGAGGGTAAATTTGCTGTATAAATTGCTAATTCTTTACTGATAGATAAAGCACATGCATTCAAGGATTTAATTCCTGGAACTTATTGCTTTTTTTTTTACTTGGACTGGGTATATACTGTTCTAACTTTTCTGCAGAATTAAGGTGGACATTTAATAGGAAAAAACTTACTGATGAACTTTTAATACCTCTCCACTGTATTTTATGTGAAACCTGTAGTTGCAGCAGTGTTTTAAAATAGAGGGAAAATAATGCAAAGAAGAAGAATTAATTTGCTGTATTAGATTGCACAACTCTTCATGTCAGCTAACAGAACTGAAAGTGAGTATTCAAAGGTCTTTGATATTTGCAATTTCTGTGGGCAGTGGGGTGGTGTGGAATGTAAAGATTGGTACCTGTCAGCCTGCAGGAAAAAAGGGCAAATAAATCTACATATTATACTGTAGCTTCTGCAGTTTTTCAGCAGAACTACTTATGGCCTGGGTATCAGCCTTCATGGTCAGACTTGCCCGGCCTTCTCTGTTAAGCATTGTTTCTTTACACAGGCTCTGACTGACCTATGCCTCTGCAAGCCACAGTATTAGACTTTCACATGTGTAAAAGGTTTTGGTTGAATTTTAGATTAATACTAAGGCATTTTTTAATTTTATCTAAACTGTTTTCACTAATTCCTCTATGAAATTGTCTTTCATGTAATTTATGATGATGATAAAGGAAAAAGGGTTTGGAACACACACCCAAGGATTTTGCAACTTAGTTTCACAGAGATAAAATACAAAAGCTGTCTAATGACCAAATCTTGAGTGCTGTAAGGAGTGTTGCATTATTGACATGGAGAGGTATGAGATTTGACAGGATACGGCCCCCAAAATGAGAGTAATAAGTTGGTTCTTGTGTGGAAATCACAGAGAGGTCAGTAATCAAAGGCTGAGTAGGATAAGAAAAGCTTTAAAGGAATGATCAGAAGGGAAGCTGCCTTGCTTTTCACTTCAGAAGACAAGAGGTTTAGATCTTAAAAGTAGGATGAAAATAAGTGGAGCTTTATAGACAGATTGCACAGAACCTTGAAAGAGACAAGAAGTTTGAACATCCTGTGAAAAGGGTAACCAAGAATTCAGCCTCAGTGATACTAAGTTTTAAAATTCTCTAGTATTGATAAGAGGAAAATTGTACATGGGAAGGAACTGCAGTGTGTGTTACTCTTTGAAATGTCTTTTGGTCTTATGTGTTTTTATTTTCCAAAGTTTATTCTTTTTGTTTTTCTTATTTAACATGAATCACTCTTCTGAAAAGAAAAAGAAATAGTTTTTTTTTGCGGCCTCCTTCACTGCGATCATGCTGACTTTTGCTTTCAGAGCCTTTTTATAGTTATCCATAAAAATAAATAAATAAATAAATATGAACATTTATATTTTAATTTTTCTCTTGGTTTATTTATACTTCTTCTTTTTTAGAAAAGTGTAACCAAGTATATTTTGGTTATGATTACAAAGGCACTTGTTTGTATTCCTACCTGGAATTGGGTCTGATGCCCACTTCTGGATAAAACCCAACATAATTTATTTTCTTGGGTTCTATGCTTGTTATTTGTATTGGTTATTTACAGTATTTCTGGCTGATACTACCTGCCTTAAATGTGTCTATCTGAAATTTCAAATGGCAATTTTTCTGCTTCTTCAATACCTATAACTTTCTGTAACATTTAATTTCCCTTGCTGCTATTGTGGCTGAGTGGCCCAAAACAGTCTCTTCTCTTTCTCATCACTCAAGGAGTTAATTCTATGTCACTTGTTGATATGGTTAAAATTTAACTCATTGCCCTTTTTGTTCTCTACTATATAGTGTTAATTCTGTACCTGTTCAGATGTTTTTTGTCATTCCTTGACATGTGCTTTATGGTGCTCAAGTACTTAGTAACACTTTTATGAAACTCTGTACATTTTGCCATAGCTCAATTCACTAATTCCTTTATTAACATGTTTTTTGACTTTTTTTTTTTTCCATTTGTCAAAGTCCTCATTATTTAAATGGAGTTTTGAATAGTCATTTAAATTAGTTCTTGCTTGAGGGTCAGGAACATAACGAGATTATGGTCGAACATTTCAGGTATAATTATGCCTTCAAACAATTTGCTGAGCAGTATTTAGAGAAATAGCTCCAATCCTGCAAGGCAGGCTATATGGCACCTACTTACACATCTGTGCAGGACTGCACTGAACTTTGTAGCGCTTCACAGCTGAAAGACCTAAGCATGATTACAGCAACATGCTGCATGTCTTAAATGTATTTTCTACCCATGTAAAAATATTTCATAGACAGCTCCACAAGGAAATAGTAATTTTAAATGCCTGTACTTTGCCTTTTTGTGATACCTCCCAAAAGAGTAGGTGGTTATTTGAAAAACTGCATTATTAATATTTTTCACAGATCATATTGTCTGTTCTTTAACTTTGCATGTAATTAATTTTCTGATCAAAGGCTGTGATATAACCCAGGTCCTTGTTTTCCGACATCCATAAAGTTCCAGTCTCCCTTATTTCTAATCTCAGATGATATATTTGAACTGTTCAAGAAAGCATGGTATTTCCAATGACTGCTGGTATACAGTCTGCACCAATTTTAGAAAGTGGGAAAAAAATACAATAAGGATGAATCCCTTTGTTTTAAATTTAATATTTGGGAAAAGTGAAACTGCAGTAACATCAATCTATTTTAAAAAGAATTTTGACATTGGGAATTTAAAATAAAACAGACCATTTTTAAAATCGAAAGCAAATGAGAATTAAACCTTATTCTACTTCCATTAAAATTTTGCAGGGTGTTATCTAACATAAAAATCAAAGACATGTAACCAAAATTTCAGACTGGTTCAGGTCTAAAATGTAACAGTTATATTTTTGACATAGTGCTGAATTTCTATGCTGTTTTCCCTAGAAGGCAAAATGTTGTTTTTTTAAAAACATATTTTTGTTCTGATGGAAATAAATTCTTTAGTGAAATTTAACTCTATAACAAAGCCTTCCCATAAGTCTATCGTTTTAAGATGATAAGAAACGTGTGATTTGGGAACCAGAAAATATAATTTTTATCAGAGCAGTTTATAATAATTTGTTGTATACAGTACGTATGTGAACAGTTTCCTGTACATATTTTTATCTAGCACATAGTTGATGGAGATAATAATGACTATTTTTTTTTTGATTATATACAATGTAGAAATTATATACAACTGTATAAATTGTATGAGACACACTGACTATCATGAATCACACAAATAAACAAGTTGACATTGATGTCTAATTGTCTCTCAACAACAGATTTATCTCTCTATGGGGTTATTATTCAGAAGAGAATATCTAAGTTAAGTTATGCACTTCACCTCTTCCTTGAAATGAAAGATGTGATTGTAGTAGAATGGTATACTCACCAATTAACATTCATGTATTTCCTGAAACACAGCTATGTCTACAACTAGGAGAGGCTGAAGATCTCTGGAGAATGCAAATTTCATGTTCTTATAGAACTTTCAAAATTTTAATCTTATTTCCAAAAGCTTTGAGTGTTTGTGCCTATTTTCTTATCCTGGCCTATAACCCACTGAAAAAAATATGATGAAAACTTTAACAAGTTACTGCACACATATCACAAGGACATGTCACTCAGCTTTTTAAAAGACTAAGCTTTGGTAGTATCATGAAATTTAAAATGAAGTGGACCTGTTTCATGACAAGTTACTGTTCAAGAAAGCTGTGATTTGTTTTCAATCCAAAGTACATTCATAATCGTGGAAATCTCTTTAAGACAAGATTTTCTTCTTCAGAAGACTCCTTAATGGTCTTTATTTGTGGGGACTACCTTATTGTGTGACATTTAGAAAAACCAAGCCCCACTTTACTGATAGATACTTTTCTTGGCCAGGTGTTAGAACAGCTCTCTCTTTCCTCTTCAGTATTCATGCCATACAACAGACAAATACTTGGCTATTCATATTACATATTACCCAGGGTGAGAATGCACTCACCTACATGGACACAGATTTCATCCCAGGCTTTAGTAGAGGGGAAGCATCCAGTGACTGTGAAAGCTGAACAGTCTTCAGGGCTCTAATCAAAGCGAAGTCTCCAGTCAGATCAGTGGGTATTTTACTTTTTGTTAGGCCATGTGCAAACTTTGAGATTTCCTGTGTCGAAAATGTGCATTATATTTATACACTGTGGTTTCGCTGCCACTTCTGTGACTGATCATTATATAGAGAAATTTCTCCCCAATAAGAAGCTGTTTGCTAATTCAAATATAGTCAGATTGGCAATATTTTAGGGTGTGATTTAGATTTTTAATGTGATTGATTGTGAGTAGAACTATTGCATGCAAACGTATGTCTTTTGTCCAGTTGTACATGGCAAAAATGTGAGAAGTAAAAGGAGAGGAATGATTACCTCTATCTTGCCCCAGATCACCTACCTGCTTGATTACCTATCTATCTGTTGCATGCAGTATTTTATTAATTGTAACTTCCTGTCAGTTTGTCTGTGCTACTCCCCAAAAAGCTTTTACACCTACAGATTCTGTCTGGCCTCTCTTTTTCCACTTCTCTTGGTCTATGTCACTTACATAAATAGAGCTTAATGAGTAAATTCTCAAATGAATACAGTCTTTTAAAGATTAAATAGTTTGATTAGAATTTAATTGTGAAGAAACATAGAGGACTAGCATGGAGGTAGGAGCCTGAGCCTGGTGAGGTTGTGTATCATAACACATGCTTCCTTGCATTGTATTATGATGCTTTCAGCTTTAGGAAGTGGATGACTTTCCCTTAATTGCAGTGTGTTGCTCCATTACTACAGCAAATCATCCTAATTGCAAGGGGAAGACAATGTTTCAAACTTGCCTTGGTAGACTGTTAAAAAAACCCACTCAGAGAGCAAAGGATGTGTAACTCATAACCCAGGTGCTAGATTTGTTATGTCAGATGTGAGAAGTTGGGTGCAACTCTGAAAGAATCTTAAAACTCATAGGGGTCTGGCTCCATGGCGCTCAAAAATGTGTACAGGACAGAAATGCAGATAATTCTGACAAGGAGAAACCCCAAGCAATGTCTGAGGCTGATGCCTGAAGCAGAAAATGTTAATTTATCTCAAATATGGAATGAATGGACCCTAGAACATATAGGAAGAATTACAGTGTTCTATGTACTTCAGTGTAAGGAGGGAAGAAAGGAAATAGTTTTATTTTTATATTGCCTTCTTATTTAATGGTTTTATTTCTCTGGTATTAACTTCTTTTCTTCACCTTCTGCTCTCACCATAACCCATTCCTCCTCATCATCCTCATTTTATGCATCTATGAAGTTTATTGAACTAAGTCAAATCACTCTGCAGAAACAACTATTGGATTAGACTGTGTTTGTTAGGTCTTAGAATGCAATAATTAAGTACATTAAAGTGGGCTTGGAAAAGAACAAATAACGTGAGTTTTCACAGCAGCTATTCAGTGTGACAGACCTACGAGTATGAATTGTTTTGACTGTTCTCACTTACAGATGCCAATAGTCTTTTTTTTGTGTCAACTGATCCCCAGTTAAGACTCATTCTCCTTTATAGCTTGAATGCATGACTTGTTTCCATTAGCAATGTCAGGGTGTTTAAAATCGACTTGCAATTTTGTTTCACCTACATGGTGACTCAGTGGTAAAATGCATGAATAAAAGTTTAGAAATAATAATAGTATTTACCCTTGGATTTAGCAGACTTTGAGGATGTACCTTAATGGTGTCACAGAACTGGTGCAAGTTCACACATGAACAGGTTTATTTCTTGTGCTCTGCTAAATTTCCTGTGGAATGCTGAGTGCATTAGGATCCATGGTAACCGTGCCTGCTGCAGCACTGTATTTGCTGTTGATAATGCAAGTCCATCTAATTAGCACCAAATGTCAGAGTACTAAGAGGAGCAGGTGGCACCATTTGTATCTGAAGTAAATACAAACATAGTATTTATGTGCAAAACCAGGCAAAATAAAGCCTTTTGTAAAGTCTGTTATAGCAGGTATGTCTGAAGAATAAGGTCTGAGAAAGAGAAGAGAATTATAAACTGTGACACAGAATGGAGCTGATAATTCCAACTCCTGGTTGAATCAAATGCTGTTGATAAGAAATATTTACAGCTTAAATTCTTAAAAAAAAAAAAAAAGATGTTTTACCTTTGTTAAGGAACTAGAATTGTTGGCATTTGGTAAGTCTGAGGTTCATTCTGGGTTCACGTTCTATGTTAAAAGCTGTTAGGAATAATTATAATCGCAAATAACAAGAAGGTGGAGGATTTCAATAACCTTGATTTTCATGAAATAGGGGCTGTGAACAAGACCTCTTAATCATTGTCTTTAGGTGGAGTTAGAGGATCTAAAGATCTGGGTGACTCAAAACGTACATAATGGTGATGTGAAGGGGTCTGAAGTGAAAAGAAACTGTTACTGATCTGCCCAAGATGGTAAAATCACTGTCTGGATGCTTTTAGTTATAATGAAAGAAATCTAACAAAAGTCCAGAAATCTAACAAAAATCTTCATCTGGAGGTGTCAAACAAGCTGTCAACACAATCTGTCAAACAAGGAACACATGCTCAGGACATATGCAATTATGGGTTCCAGTAAAACATTAAGTGTTATCCATTTTTATGCCATGAACTATTGGAAGGCCAGGGGCCAGGGATAGTACTATATATGCACTTGTAGCTCAAAATCACAGCTTCTCTCTTGCCACGTGTCTGTTTATATGAGGAACAAAATAGGCCAGGATGCTTCAACCTCCTGTATTTTATACCAGCTCCTGTCATAGACATCTGGGAGCCCAGAGTGGGACCCCACAGGATGAGATTCCCCCATTGGAAGCAGAATGCCATGCTGCAGCGTAAACTACACTTTGACAGCACCTTTATAGCTCCATGACAATTTAGAAAGTACAAAGCTAAAAGGTATTGGAGTCTTTATGCTGGATATCTGCACGAATTTCACCGATGTTGACTATATTTACAGTCTCTGGACTGCAAACAAAAAGCTTCATTTCCATGCCGTATCAGTCTTGTTAAGGTTCTCATAAACAAATATTCATGCAAATGAAATATACCTTCTATATTAAATTTACTTTTTTTTTCATTTTGGAAATTCCTCAGTTAATCTGGCAACTGATATATAAATTAGATTTGCAATTCCTTCTGCAATATAAGGTACTGTGCTTTTATCCATTATTAAAATTTAATTTAAAATCTATGCTATTAACACATTATTAGGTGTTCTTTATTCCCTTCAATTTATAAATGAATTATTACATCTTCTTTTGTCTTTTTTTGAGGGCTTTTTGACTTTGATAGAGAAAGGGAATCACAGAATTGCAGATTCACAGAATGTTTAGGGGTGAAAAGGACCTTAAGATCGTCTAATTCCAACCCCCCTGCCATGGTCAGGAATGCATCACACTAGATCGTGTCACCCAAGGCTTTGTCCAACCTGGCCTTAAACACAAACCAGGGATGGAGCATTTACCACTTCTTTGGGCAGCCTGCGCCAGTGCCTCATAACCCTCACAACAAAGAGCTTCTTCCTTATGTTTAACCTGGCCTTCCCCTGTTTAAGTTTAAGTTTAAAACCATCTCCCCTTACCTCCTGTCACTACAGTCCCTGATGAAGAGTCCCTCTCTGGCATCCTTATAGGCAGCCTTCAGATACTGGAAGGCCTCTATGAGGTCTCCATGCAGCTTTCTCTTCTCCAGGATGAACAGCCCCAACTTTCTAAGCCTATCTCGATATGAGAGGCGCTCCAGTCCCCTGATCATTCTCTTGGACCTCCTCTGCACTTGTTCCAACAGTTCCATGTCTTTTTTATGTCGAGGACACCAGAACTGCACACAATACTCCAAGTGAGGTCTCACCAGAGCAGAGTAGAGGGGCAGGATCACCTCCTTTGACCTGCTGGTCATGCTCTTTTTGATGCAGCCCAGGATACAGTTGGCTTTCTGGGTTGTGAGCGCACACTGAAGCCGGCTCATGTTCAGTTTCCCATCAACTAACACCCCCGAGTCCTTCTCCGCAGGGGTGCTCTGGATCTTTTCTCTGCCCAACCTGTAGCATGAAAAGGAGACTGTGACGAATATATTTAATGTATTTTGTGAAAAGCCCAGAGTTTGCAACATATAGTAGCAAATTTTAAAGAGAGATAATTTTAAGAGGGTGAAATTTTAAGGAGAGATAATTAAGTAAAATTAGTGTCTAGGAGGTTTGGAAGTACAGAACATATTGTACAGGGGAAAAAAAATACACTTCCAGATGAGAACAACACCCAAACATATCCAAAAAAGATTAAGAGACTAGGGTAGGTAATAAAGAAAGAATATAAAAAGCAACCTTTCCAAAAATAATAACATACTACTCTTCACAGCCATATAGAAGCAGAAAATTGCCAAGCAGCTTGAGGGGAAAAAATATAACAGTGCTTAAAAAAGGAAGCAAAGGTATTTTTTTTAATGATAAAAGTCCTCATATAAAACAAATATTTAAATTCAAAGCAATTGTAAAAAGCCATGGGCTCCTTAAAATAATATACACCAAAATAACCTTCAGCTCAAGAGATTAGTTGGTTTAGTCATAAAATAAATGCAACTAACTTTTTGCATCAGCCTGGCACATTCTGATAATGTTGTGGTCTTCCATACCTACTTTTCAGTATAGCCAGCAGTAATGGACTACTTGGTTTTGGACAGCTCTGGAGCAGTTAGGGGAAGAGAGGTGTTGCCAGTCATAATTGTGTTGCTCTCATTTTTGGAAAAGCATAAACTGCAGCTGGTTTAAATTTCTGATGGCATTGCCAGTATATTGTTACAAGCAGTCTTCGAGTCTTCGAGTGACAGCCCCCATCTCCTCCAGTACCTTCATATGTCTCTGAGTCAATAGAAACCCTGCTTCTTTGAAAGTGACGATACCAGTGACTTGCAGCACCTTGCCTCTTTATGACAGAGCATTTCCTGGTGCTTGCAAAACAAACTACTTCTGTTTGCACAAGTTAAATGAAAATCTTACATCCTTGAAAGAGGAGCTTCTGTTCCTACTAGAATCCAACTCTGAAGCTGCCCAAAGTCATTCTTTTGCAACAATGAAGTGTTGATCAAATAATCTGAACAGCATTGTTCTCTTTGTCTCACAGAAACAGAGATTTCCAATCTATGTGTCCCTGCAGCATCTTTGGAACCTTAAGAACATGTGACTGCTCTTTAGCCAGTCTTTAGACAAGGCTGCTGCTGTAGCTGGGTTTGTGTAGTCATGTGGTTGTTCCATCCTTCCACCCTGAGCAAGTCAATGAAATGCTGGTTATCAAAATAATAAGTATGATAGCTTTTCATGCAGCTGTATACTAACTACACACAGGCCAGATCAGTCACTGGAAATAACTGGGATAAGTGGTACCTGTTGTACCATTTATCACTCACTTTATTATGTGTGTACATGCACCTACTGTTAAAAATTAAAGAAAAAAGAATATGGCTGAACAACAGGCAGGAAGGCTGCCTGTTGGCAATGCTGAAGCTGCTACAGTACTGGTATCATGGTACTAGCAAGAAAGGGGGGAAATTGATTTTTTTTGGGGAACAACTCGGTATGGTTATGGGAGAGGCGATTTTGGCAATGTGAGGCAGGGCAAATAGGGAGTGATAAATGCCATGAGTGGAGATGCTGTTACACAACTACAGGGTGAAAGGCCCCTGAGGAGATCATGGAGCTGGCAGAAAATCTGCAGGGGGCTTGCAGGAACTTCCCCACAAGAAAGATGATCTTGATGGGGATCCTAAGCAGGCCATAGTGAATTTGTTGGAGGCCGGGAAGCTGCTAAAAATTGCTAACCCAGAAAACAACAATGGAAGGACCTGCTTGTAAGATACAGTGAATAAAGGGAAGATTTGCTTGCAAACCTTTTTATTTTACTTTGTCTCACCATATTGCACTTAACTGGACATGCAAAAGTCCCTTGTTTTAGTGTGTATTTTAATAAATCATTGATGCTGAAAGCCATGTTAGTGTCTTTAGTCACTTTTACTGGAAGAGTACAACAGTTCCTACTTCAGAGTTATGTCCAGTTGAAAGCCTGTCATAGTAATTTTTCAGTAACCCTCTGTCCTGTCCTGCTTGCATGCACAAGGGCAAGTAGCAATAGCTTTACTGAACCTATAAGCTTCTTCTGCACTCTGTTAGTGCACTGCCTAAAGAAATAAAGGAGCTCTTTATGACTCTCAGTATTTATTTGGGTTTTACTGTGCAGAAATATAACCATCAGGCTTTTATATGGATAGGAATAAACTTAACTGCATGAAAAGTCACATACATAAAGAGAATCTTATCAGGGGTGCAGAAATGTTTAGAAATTCTTACTGATATATGCCTGTTCTTTGAATTAGATGAATGCAGACTCTGAATCTTAAAATGACTAAACTGTAAAAGATAATGGCCACCTTTTAGTGCCAGAGGAAATCACTGACCTGTCATCCTGTGAAAATTCTGCAAATGCATCTTAGAACATAGATTCATCAACAACGATGATATGAAAAATAAATTAATTTAGAATATGAAAAACAATCATCTAATCAGCTCCTGAAATCTCAGTCCAAGACCTGTAATGTTCACAAAAGTTGAGGAAGAGAATGCTGGGTCCCAAATCTGTCATTTGGGCTGCTAGCGTTTCATGTGAGCACTCTTTGAAGATGTTACAGTGAATTCAACTGTATGAATCTAATAACAAGCATGTCACTTGGTCTCACTATACTGAAAATGATCTTTCTTGCAAAGACGTCTGAAACAGCAATATATTCAAAGACATGTAGTAGATGGATAAATTCAAACTTGTTTACAAAAAAGAAACAGAAACCTCATCCAAAGTGCAAGTAAGAGGAATGTCATGGTTATTGAATCAGCATTTTTGCAATCCATCTCCAAAGGGGATGAAGAGAGAAACTCTGTGTGCCTAGCAAAGCTCTAGGCCAAATATAATACCAAAGTTCTTTATTCTTTTAAAGGCAAGGGTATTTGCATTTGGAGATTCTGTGAATGTAACTTAAATACCTAAACTTAACAAACAGTTGTTATACCTGAGATCCTGAAATCAACCAGCCTCTTTCCATTGCAAAGAATATAAGTAACTCATATGTTAATTGTAGGAGGATTGGTTCCTATAAGCTGAAGGCAGAAGTTGGGTACTCATTGTAGACTGAGGAGATTGCACCAAGCCTTTTCTATATAAATCTGGACTGCTCGTTCTACTGATAAACAAAGAAGAATGAAAAACAAAGAGTATCTCTGATAACAGATGGTTTCCTTGGAGAAGAGTCTGCTCTGAGCAGACCTGGATTGAAGGCAGCAGGCTCAGCTTGCTCAATAATGCACCAAAGTTTTACATTGGTCAAGAAAGGAGATTTGGTTGGGGAAGCAGAATTTCAGGAGTAGGTGGTAGAATTATTCCCAGGCTTTCACCATTGAGAGAAATGTGCCAGGTAATAGCTAAGAGCAAAACTGAGTTAGCTGACTTCTATGTCCTGAGGATATTTTAAGTCTTTTATATTTACTATTTAAAAATATAAATTCCTATTCTTAATGAACTATCTAACATTTTCCTTAGCTAAATGAAAACTTCAAGTTACAGAAATGATTTTTAATACTGAGTACTTTCCTGATCAAGGAACAGCACAAGTTTCAGAATGCAGCAGTGTGCAGGCTTGATCTAGATATGGCTTCTGAGCAGTCTCAGGAGCTGGGGTTTTTCTTTTCACAAAGCTATGTGAGTCAGTTTGAGGTCTAATAATGCCAGTGGAGAGCAGTTGCCATTAGTGAATTAGTATAAACAGCACAAACAAGAATACTATTTCTCATCCAGGAATTAAATCACAGACATCATAAATTTCTTTCAATAAAATGATACCTGTGTCATCCCTGTCATGTCACATATGGCAATCGGACTTCAAAAGAACTGAGGCAGACAGGATGACTGGAAGCAATAGACGAATTTAACACTTCAGCAAGTACTGACAAACTCTAGGTTTCTGTCTCCTGGAAGAAAACTGGAAAAATTTTAAAGAACATGTACATTTTAGAGCATTTTAGAGTTTGTGCTTTCTAAATAGGCTGAGTAAACAGTAATTTCAAAATCCATCAATAAAACGTGCAACTGTAGAAGAGAAAGAAATCTCAGAATAAACATATAATAGAAAACAAACAAAAAATATCTTTATATTTAGCTTATTCAACTGAAAGACAGGAGAAAACCAGAAAACTGTCTTAAATTTTTACAGAGCATACCTAAGCTAGGAATCCATTTGATAATTCCTTGCAGATGGTGATTCTAATATCAGATGGCTTAAAGACTAAAGTAAGTAAAACAAACAATTTATTTAATTAAAATATAACTGTAACATAACATATAGAATGTATTATAGAATAGTGATTATTTCTTTTTATATGTATTTGTATGAGAATTTTGCCATAAAGATGTTCTGTTAATAAGCACTCTTTTACTTTCACCCATTTTCTATACATTGTAACTGCCTTTAGATGGATATAGAGTGTAATATGGATGACTTAAAAGGATGACTTTGAAAAGCATCACAGCATGTTACAGTCACTGGGGCCAAGATCTTTGTTCTCATTCTGTCTCCAGAATATTATGTTCTTATTCTGTAATTAAGTTCTGTTATGTTCTTATTAATGTTAGTTCTTTTTGGAACTCTGCGTCCAAAGGGCACATGAAGTAATCACTTTCAAATAATTTTCGTCTACTTAAGGGTTGCTGTAGTCTTCCACATTTCATTAGCAATAGCCTTCATGGTTCCTTTTCTCGAAGATAATATGGCTACCTCTGCAGCTTTGGAAGTGCAGCCCTGTGTATCTTTGATTTTCTGCAATTCTGCTTGAAAGATGGAAATGTCAAGCTGGATGACAGCTAATGAACCGAGTGTTCAAAAGTTCATCACCTTGGTTTTACCAGAAATCATTTAGCAACAAATATGAGATAATTGTCATTGGTAGAATGAGATGGCTTGCCTTTTCTGATAGAAGAGATGACACTAGTCAGAATGGCAACTCATACTGGTTAAATTTGTCTTTCATGAAGTATTTTGTGGAAAATAAAAATAACCCAGATCTATTGTGGATGAATTTGTGATAAACACTGCTGATCATTTCAGCTTTGGCCCCACTGAGGAGGCAGAGGTCTGCTGTGAGTTACTGCTGCTGACTGAATTTGTTGTTTGGTAAGGATTTAAACACGTGCTTTTCATCGTAAGACTATGACTAATTTTCAGAACTTTTCAATGGTTGTGTTGGAAACCTGTAGCTCTATCTCAGATCAGCAGGAAAACAGGATTTTGTTGCAATGCTGAGCACCCATCATTTTCTACTGACAAAACAGTATATCTTACTCAGTATCAAGACTGATATGGTTCCTAATGGGACAATATCATAATCTTCTTAAGTGAATAAGCAGAGTCTGCATATCTTGTCGGTTTTATGGCCACAGCACATCTTGGGAGAGGCTATAGAATTCAGCTCATACACAATTACATGAAAATGAGGTAGTTGAACTGAAATTCTGTTGAGGTACCTTAATCAAAATATAAAAATATGATTGTCTTACTACTTTTCCCTGACATTGCTCATAATTTTCTTTGGAGAGCATACACCGATTTCACACAGTGAATAATCCATGGAAAAATTTTTTTTCATTAAAAAGGCTCAGCAAGCCTAGCTAAAACAAAAGAATTGGAAAAGCTTACTGATAGAAAATTATACTTTAAAATAGGCTGTTCCATGAACTTTCTTGTACATTGAGGCCTGATAGCGAACTTTTTCTGGTTTTATAAGATGGAAGCTTTATGCGTAATTATCACAAAAGTATTTTTCCTGACCATTTCATTCTTCACAAAACCCATGGTGTTTTAACTATGTAGAAATACAAGAATATACATCAAAGGCAATGAGATTACATTACAGTAGTTTCTGTTCTGTGGTGTGGCATCAATCCACAACTACACATATCAATCAAAAAAAATGCCTATGTAAGAGAAAAGCACTTGAAGGAGTCTCCTGGTTTCCTGTTTTAAGTTCCCTGTAAATGCAGGCTATTAGATCACAGAACGTAATTTGTAAATTTGGTGGCTTATTTTCACCTATAAAATTCTACTTTTTGTATAGTGACCTAGGAGGGGGAAAAAGACCAGTGCAAACTTTTGAGTATGAATTTCAAGAAAATCTCTAACAGAACTTATTTGATTGATATGTTACTTCTTATCTTAAGTTTAATACCTTCAAGGACAACTATCACTGTCACATCATTAACTTCAAAAAGTTGATGTAATAATGGTTGAACAAGAATGAAAGGTATCTCACAGTCTGTGAAATGTTTGCCAGTTGGTCTGCAAAAATTCTGAAATCAGAGAGACAAATTTTTCTTCTCTTCTGTTATGTGACTTGTTAACATAGCACCAGTGGCCTAGATAAGTATGCAGTATTTTATAGATTATTATAAGATGTTTTAACACTTGTATTAAAAAATATTCTTTGGCCAGATGTAGACAGTCTAGGTGAACACTGGAAAGGAAGAGAACAGGGCATAAATCCAGTGTTCACGGAAGCAAATGAAGCGCTCAATGAAAAATTATGGTCAATTCATTGCCTATCTTTTGCTTAAACTATATTTGATTAATTTGTTAAAGATGGTGACAAG
The DNA here is from genome assembly GCF_012275295.1 of Melopsittacus undulatus. Classification (NCBI taxonomy): domain Eukaryota; kingdom Metazoa; phylum Chordata; class Aves; order Psittaciformes; family Psittaculidae; genus Melopsittacus; species Melopsittacus undulatus. Next base: position 20,827,433 of record NC_047531.1, on the reverse strand, counting down.
CTTCACCAAGACAGACAGAGAGGTCAAAACAGGAGCTGTCAGTGTCATCACAACAGGTATTTGCCATAATCCCTTCCTCCTCCCTGCCTGCTGCAGTATTTCTCGGAGGAAGAAACAGAATCAACATTCACACCCATAAGTATCCGGAGAGGAATGAGAGTGAGGGGGAGGAATAAGTGAGCAGATGCATTGTACTTAGTTGCCAGCTGGGATTAAACCACAACTGTGCTTTAAATTACTGGCTGCTGGATTAAGAGGAGTGTCACCATATTCCTAGTTAAGTGATGCATTAAGCCCATGGGTGAAGTTTAGGCTGTGATTCTGAGATCGGCTCCTGATTGTGAGATTACTGGAATACACCTTGTGTGGATTGTGTGGGGCTCTGGTGTGAACTGAGTGCTGTGCAGCATAATGCCAGTTGAATCTCTGGGATGATGAATGAAGTTGCTAAGCCACTGTAAATCATATTTGAAAAATCATGGCAGTCAGGTGAAGTTCCCAATGATTGGAAAAAGGGAAATATAACCCCCATTTTTAAGGAGGGGAAAATGCATGACCAGGGGAATTACAGACCAGTCAGTCTCTGTGCCTCGCAAAATCCTGGAAGGCATGTTAAGGCACAGGAAAAACAACAAGGTGCTTGGTGACAGCCAGCATGGCTTCACTAAGGGGAAATCCTGCCTCACCAATTTGGTGGCCTTCTATGATGGGGCTACAGAAATGATGGACAGGGGTAGAGCAGTTGATGTCATCTGGACTTGTGCAAAGTATTCGGCACTGTCCCACATGACATCCTTGTCTCTAAATTGGAGAGAAATCAATTTGATAGGTGGACCACATGGTGGATAAAAAACTGGCTGGATGGTCTCACACAAAGACTTGTGGTCAATTACTCAATGTCTGGCTGGAGACCAGTAACAAGTGGTGGCCCTCAGGGACTGGTGTTGGGACCGGTCTTGTTCAAAATCTTTGTTGCTGACATGGACAGTGGGATCGAGTGTGCTCTCAGCAAGTTTGCTGATGACACCAAGATGTGTGGTTCTGTTGATACGCTAGAGGGAAGGAATGCCATTCAGAGGGACCTTGACACACTTGTGAGGTGGGCTGATGCCAACCTCATTAAGTTTAACCATGACAAGTGCAAGGTCCTACACCTGGGTAGGAGAAATCCCAGGCACAGCTACAGGTTGGGTAAAAAGGAAATTCAGGGCGGCCCTGTGGAGAAGGACTTGGGGGTGTTAGTCAATGAGAAAATGAACACGAGCCAGCTTCAGTGTGCACTCACAGCCCAGAAAGCCAACCATATCCTGGGCTGCATCAAAAGAAACGTGGCCAGCAGGTCAAAGGAGGTGATCCTGCCCCTCTGCTCTTGTGAGACCTCACTTGGAGTATTGTGTGCAGTTCTGGTGGCCTCAACATAAAAAGGACATGGAAGTGTTGGAACAAGTCCAGAGGAGGGCCACGAGGATGATCAGAGACTGGAGCACCTCCCATATGAAGAGAGGCTGAGAAAGTTGGGGCTGTTCAACCTGGAGAAGAGAAGGCTGCGTGGAGACCTCATAGCAGCCTTCCAATATCTGAAGGGGGCCTATAGGGATGCTGGGGAGGGACTATTCATTAGGGACTGTAGTGATAGGACAAGGGGTAACGGGTTAAAACTTTAACAGGGGAGGTTTAGATTGGATATAAGAAAGAAATTCTTTACTGTGAGGGTGGTGAGGTACTGGAATGGTTTGCCCAGGGAGGTTGTGAATGCTCCATCCCTGGTGGTGTTCAAGGCCAGGTTGTATGAAGCCTTGGGTGACATGGTTTAGTGTGAGGTGTCCCTGCCCATGTCAGGGAGGTTTGAACTTGCTGATCTTCAGGTCTTTTCCAACCCTAACTACTCTATGATTCTATGATAGGTGCAACCAGTAGTAGATGTTTTAGAATATTATATTTAAATATATCTTGATGTTGTTTGGTATTCAGTTATACTACACAAAAGCTGAAGCTTTGGGGGAAGGAGGTATTTTCATGTAAGTATTTGTTTTACCTAAACATCTGAAAAGAAAGTAGTGATTTAATGGATTGGAATTTTTTGTTTGGTTGATTGGTTGTTTTTTTCACTAAATCAAAAAAATGTACCTGATCTCATCTCTGAGGTTGTCAGGATAGGTTTGAACACAATGATAAAGGAGAAATCATGAGTCTGAAATGGGGAATGTTGGTATTAATAAGAGGTGTAAAAACTATCAAGGTACTTTGTTGTATAACTGGCCAATGTAGGGGGAGGAAGCATTGTATTAAAAAGAAAGTATAGGTAGATAACCAACAGGATTTCTCACACGTTTGATCTATGACCCCTCTGGCTTTATCAGTGGTCAGGGCACAGAAAGGAAGATTTTTGTCAAGGAAAACATCTGGTGAAACGCACTGGTGAGACATTATCAATCTGTAGGAAGATTGGCACCAATAATGAGAAAAAGTTCCAGAGCAATGGAGGAATAGAACTCGAATTATTAGGGACTGTTAATAAAAAGCTAACAAAAATATATACTGTATAGTGAGAATACATCACATGGAAGAAACAGAGATGGAAGGCTGGATTTAATATTTCATCAGAGAATGGTTGTGAATTACCAAATTGATCAGGCTTTGAAAAAGAGAAATACAATCCTAGGAAGTTTCAGCAGAAGTATTTCCGGTAGAAAGTTGAATAATCCCTACAATTCACAACTCATAGAATAGTTAGGGTTGGAAAGGACCTTAAGATCATCTAGTTCCAACCCCCATGCCATGGGCAGGGACACCTCACACTAAAGCATGTCACCCAAGGCTTCATCCAACTTGGCCTTGAACACCGCCAGGGATGGAACATTCAAAACCTCCCTAGGCAACCCATTCCAGTACCTCACCACCCTAACAGGAAAGAATTTCTTCCTTATATCCAATCTAAACTTCCCCTGTTTAAGTTTTAACCCGTTACCCCTTGTCCTGTCACTACAGTCCCTAATGAATAGTCCCTCCCCAGCACCCCTATGGCCCCCTTCAGATATGAAGGCTGCTATGAGGTCTCCACACAGCCTTCTCCAGCCTGAACAGCCCCAACTTTCTCAGCCTGTCTTCATATGGGAAGTGCTTCAGCCCCAGGAATGGAATTTCAGTTCCAGGTTTCACCATCTAATTGTCAATGTTTTTCATAGACAACAGAGGTAATCAAAAGTTTGGAGGTCTATTTAGCTCACTCATTCCATATGTCTTTTTCTAGAGAGGAAGTGTATTAGACTCTATTGACTTGATTGACTGGATGTTTCATGACTTGAAGGGGAGTAGGAAATCTCATGCACATGGATACTTCTGCATTCAAGATATTTAGATATCTGTATCTAGAGGTGAATTTTACTGTAATAATCACATAAAAAAAATCACTAGCTTTAGGAATGAACAATGCTTATTTCTTTTTTCATTTGAAATTCAGGAGCAGATTGCCTGTGAGTTTTTTGGCATTATAGATTAAATGTTTATGTTCATGACAAATGAGAAAATGCTTAGAAAGGGCATCAGTGACTGTTAAATTTCAATTTATATTTTCTTATTCTTTTTTAGATACTTTAGGTGAGAAAGAAAAAAATAATCATGAAATGGTAATGCAAATTGTGAAATAACAGTAGCAGAGAAGGGATCTCCCAGACAATTTCAGTTTAGGAAACAATTGCCATGGAATAGACATAGTCCCTGAGATGTCAGATGAAATGTTTTTTCCTTTGATGTTCAGGACAAGGAAGGATGTCACTGCACAAACATGGATTTATGAGTATGACTAATAAAGAGGGATGCAGTTCTTTTCTTCAAATTATTGTTGACATATCCAAAGCTGAAACTCATGCTCAGGTGAGGTAGGTGCAATTGTGCAGGAACCTAGGCATTCCATTCACATCACCATTGTGTCTGTCCCTGTTCAGGATGCTACTCTAACATTTGTTGCTTGCTTTTTTCTCTCAACACTGAATGCTTTTACACCTATAATAATTTCAATTTTCTCTTCTTACAAGTCATTATTCTTCTGGTTTTATTTTCTTTATTTACATGGGCTTTTTTTTCTGCCCCTAGTTCTCCGGTTTTATTTTTCTGTCACCCTTCCTTAACTTTATTTCTTCCTGATTTTATTAAAACTTTAGGACAGTCTAGGTTGTGACGACTGTAAATGTGCACATGAAAAGAAAAAGTGCAGGGGTGGTGAGAATGTGCTTAAAAAGCAAGATCATTTAGTATATCATTTCTAGGTGCATTTATTATTCAGAAACAGGAAGAAGGGAGATGTGCTGTGCTGTGTGGTACCCAAGTCAGTAACAATCAAAGAACAGAAGCCAGGGTGTTAAATAGTATAGGACAACACCAGAATTCATTTTCACCTTTGCTTGCTTCTCTTGCTCTTTGTTTGATGATATTTCAGAGCTACAGTTTAAATCCTTGAGTTACCTTCAAACATGGACATTAATTATACCTCATTTCTGTTTTTAAGCTCTCCCCTTTCCCTTTCCCTTCTGCCCACTGCAGGAGTGAGAAACATGCTTTTTTTTTAATGAAAGATGAGATTCTGATCTCATTATGTTAGTCCAAAACCTGGTGCCCTAATCTCAGATCTATAGTACATGTATTAATCTGGTCTTGCTTAATTTAGTCATGGTCTTGACTTTTGTGTTTCTTTTATTTCTTTAACAGCAAAGCTCTGTTTTGACATGTAGATGATTTGCAAACTGTGAAAAAGCCCTTGCTACTGCTTAATTTGTTTTTGTTCATACATTTTAATTATCTACCCTTCAGCTCATAAATGTAAGAACTTTCAAGTTCTTTTCTCAGAACTTTGTTGCTTTTGTTGGTTTTTTTTTTTGTTTGTTTCTTTGGGGTATTTTTTTTTAAAGTAAGATCAAATAATTAGCAGGATTTTGACAAATTTACACAGCTCTGCCATTTTTAATTTTAAATTGTTTTTCTTTCTATGGATTAACTTTCATTTTTTCAGACTGCACCATTTGTGTTTGCATCTGAAGAAAGCTCTTCATCTACTGTGATGTTTACCTGCTTCTGATCACAAACAATAAATCAAAGGAATAAACTTCTTCTCTTACAGTTGGTTGTCTTATCAAATGCTGCAAATTCTGATCAGTAAAGTTGTGCAGAAATTATGCTGTGCTTATCACTGACAAGAACCTTTTAGATTTAGCAGCCACTTTTGTCTTAATGATATACACTGTTTCTAAAAACAAACACAGCAGGTTGGGGGATATTCACAACTCTATTTTTGTATCCCTTCAGGCATGTAAATGAGCAAGTTTAGTTCCCTGAACTAAATAGGTCTAGTAATATGAGTGAAATTCTTCTCTGTAAACCTGCCTGAACACGTAGATGTGACACTGCCACAAATCCAGGAGGTTTGGCTTCTTTTTCCAACTCCACCACCTTTGGCCAATTCAGTTCCTTTCTGCTCTCATCTTATTGGTTTAGTTTGCTTATCTAAGCTGTATTTTTTAGACTTTTTCTTTTTTTTTTCTTTTATTTCTTTACTTATTTTTATTTTTTTCCCCTTTCCCATGACTCTCCTTTTCCAGGAGATTTTTTAAGTGTTTAGAACACGCATAAGCGCAGGAGGGATACCTGAGCTAACAGCCCACGAAAGAGTTGGGAGAGTTTAGCAACAGTACTCTAGCACTGTGCTACGTAATAAACTTAAAGTTCACATCCCAGGTAAGACCTGGAAAGATTAAGCTACTGTATAGAAAGGAGCAATAGCACCACCACCAGGTGCTGAGAGAAAAGAACAGTTTTAGAAGGTTCAACCTTGAAGATGAAGCTAGGGTGAGCCAAAATGGAAGGAAATGCCGGGGGGTAGCTGTGGCTTACTCCTGTACTCAGCCTTTCTTAATTGACTACTGGTGCTTCTAGCAGCTGACTCTGTAGCTGCTGTGGATTTGTAACTAACTTTGTTTTGAAAGGCTTAAGATCATGTGTATTCCTCCTCCTAGGCATGAATGTGGGCATATTATGGAGGCTTAGTGTTCTCCTGCACACCTAAGGTTTTGCAGAAAGTTATCTCAATTTCTGAGATTCCTAATTTTATATATATATATATATATATATATATACACACACACATACATTTTATAGGTTTGAAGTCCTGATGTCTGGAACTTCAAAACAATATTGTCATCTGAAAGATAAACAAACAGTACAAATTAGGTTTTAAGATGGGAAGAGTCACTCTTAATAGAGTATTGTAGTAGCACAGAAATCCAAAACGTTTGGAACCATGGTACTTTCTCCCATTATCAGCTTTGCCCTTGCTATTATTCTGTTTGCTCTTTAGCCTCACAGTAAAATTCAATTTCTTCTTCCTTCTTCCACTACTTTTGCTGCAGTTTGTCACTCACCACCTGTTTTTCTCCCTTTCTCTTCCTCTTTTCAGCATCCTGCTAATGCCTCTGTTCATTTCAGCAGTCTGCTGATGAACTGACTGTCAGATTTATTCCCTGAATGCTCCAGACTGATCTATTCCACAGAGCCAGCTATCATGAACATGTTCTCAAGTACTGCATGCTGGGTGCCAAAGTATAATCTGTGCAAAAAATACCATTTTGCTTTATGTTTTAAATAAAGAGTGTAAAAGGCAAAGGACCATCAGAGACCTGCCAGTTTCACTGAGACAGTCTTAAATATTAGCAGAATGCTTCCTGGACTTGGTTTGATGACATTTACCCCTTTTTCATCCAGAAGTTTTAGAAACTGCCATGCTTTTTTGGGCATAGAGCTTCACTTTATACAGAAAGTTACAGCACATTCAGTGATGCAGAAAGAGCACACTATTTTTAGTTTTTTTTTTTTAAAGTTTGAGTCTTCTCATTTTGCTTTCTTAAATGTAAAGTACTTCAGTATTAGTGCTGCCATTACCCATTGCCAAAAGTATCTGTAACAGCACAACTAGTTTGATCTTCAGATACTGCAACTTTCAGGATGTATCCAAAGCCATCTTTTTTTTTTCTGTAAATTACCATCATTTTGTGGACCTTGGATTTTTTCAGTTTATCTTTGTTCCTTTTTCCTTTGATAATTGAACTTATGATCTTACAGACTAATACAAAAGTGATGCAATGAACTGCTTATAGTGCCTCTATCACTGAAATAGAGACAGTTGCTTAGAGGAGCAGGCTAGATTCATGATATAAATTATCAAGATTCCTTTCCTTTTGTCATATAAAATAACCCAGTATTTCAACTCTTTAGTTGTGTCTCAGTCTTTTCAACATTTATTTCCATTCGTTGTTGCAGAACCTACAATTTTTATTCTTCATGAAAGCAGAACAGACATATTTAAAATTGTACTTGATAACTCTGTAGTTGATGTCTGAAAATTTTGGAGCTGTCTTTGAGATATGAATATCCAGCTTTTAACATAACATCTGGTCATGAGGCTTTTTCAGATCTACCTGTAGTTTTACAGATGCCAGTCTATATGAATGAGAAAACGCAGCTATCATGCTGAAGTTTCAGAGCAGGTTGGTGGTTCTTGAACAGAAAGACACCTCTGTGGGGTTGATTTCATATTTTTTCTTTAATCCATAGCTTTGGACAGTTTATTGGGGTGATTGATGGAGAAGGACTGTCTGTCAGTTTGATTTCTGAAGCATCTTTCTTGGATCTTTACTTTCTCTGATAAAAAGAAGATAGATGACTGGGTTGATAACTTGGGGCTGCTCACAAGGTGCCTAGAATTACACTGCTGTGGTGCCAAAGTGTTTTTTCACTGTACAGTATTTTGTGCCCAAAATAACTTCAGCTTTTGAATCAGTACAAGGTCATGTTACAGCACTGAACCACAATCGTAATAATAATACTGAAATTGAATCCTTGCTTAAGGAGAAGTACTCACTTAAAAAGTCAGTTTTTCATCAGATGAAGAAAAGATAAATAGTAAACATGCAAAGAGCCTCCTCTTCAGATACTAGTGTCAGGCACAGCGCTTTGTCAGAGATGTGAACAAGCTGACTGGCTCTGTCTTTTTCAGTTCAAATGACATGGTAGCTGAGCTTCTTATAATCTCACCAAATTGTGCATATGCTCTAGACATTCATATGTGTCTGTAATTTACAAAACTTGATTGCTACATGTATATTAAAGAATTTGAAACTTCATACAGGCTTTAATAAATAATTAATTGATGATAATCACTGTAATTTGGTAGAAATAGAGTCCTGTAACTGAGCTCCTTAGGGTGAGAGGACCAGAGCTACCACACTATATTTGCTGACTAATACAGGCAGAATGTGAGAAAAGCATGTTTGCTTAGCATTTTACTAAAGAAGGAAGGTGGAAAACTGCATTATTTTACGTTGGAAAGGACTAATTCTATTCTAGAGCTTCTCTACAGCCGCCCCTGTGAATAGTGTAAGGCTGACACATTTGGTGCCAACATGTCTACACTTTGTAATTCCTTTACTATTAGCTCTCCTACACAACTCTTCAGAGATGGTTCTAGGATCATCACAATTTTCACTTGCCACACATAAGATAATGCATTTCCTTCTTCCATCATCATAGAAAAATGAAAAATTCTTTTGGGAAGAATGATAAACAATGTTCAGTATGGTTAATAGCTTAGTTAATTGTTTTGATTAGCTCTGGATCTTCTCAATGGAAGAGAATATTATCTCTGCATAGCACTCCATTTAACATTGACAACATATTCACCTATTAGTGTTCAGTGTAATTTAGTTAAATGCGGTTGAGCTTTTTTCTTCCACAATCACAGCTGAATAGATGGCACTAGAGATATTTGCAAGAACTTTTGTCTGCCTCAGGCTCTATCACTGCTCTGCACTAGAAAGCAGCCATAAATTCAGCTCAGCCGGCAGCTTATGGGGCCATCCTATAGAATATTTAGGATGCTACTTTGCTAACAGTGTCTTACTTGGGGTGAATACTTGAGGAAGAGGAAGTGAACCAGGTTATTCCTGATTCTCTGAGCACCAAAACAGGGGGAAAACAACAACAACAACAAAATTGCACCAGATCAGGGGTTCTGGAAGAGCAAGGCAGACACTGGGGTTTATGAGAGCAGCTCAGCTATCTAAACCTTGGTTTTTTAATTACTTTTTTCTATCATAGTTTGGGTCAGTCTGAATAAGTTATACAAGGTGGGAATATGATATAGGGAGAGAATAAAAAAAAAAATTAGCACTTCAATGCAGAAAACCCCCATGCACTTAGCACTCACCTTGTTTCTGTCCATTAAAACACTGATTTTACAGGACTGGAATTTTTAGACATAACCCTGTTATAAAAAGGCAGGTTATGAGGCTGTCCTTTTAAAAGTCCTTATTCCTCTGAGAGAGTTCAGAGGGAAACAGAATTCAAATGTGTATAAATATATATCTTTTTGTAAATTTATTTCAGCCTTCAGAATGCCATGTCTGAATTAATCTAGACCACTGACCAAAAGAAATTTGTTACTGAGGAAGGGAGGCAGGATATTCTGAGGATATGTCAGATACCATGGAGGGTTTATGATGACTGCTGCAATTGTAATTCAGAATATTCACTGTTTCTTCTGGCCTTCACTGCTTTTTCATATTACCATTAAGTCTAAGTCATGGAAGTAATGAAATAGGGAGAGTATGATTATTTTCATTGAGTGTCTTCTCTTGACTTTGTATTTGAGATGAATCAAAAACAAAAAGTGTAATATCCATGTTGAGTAAAGAAAGCTGAACTAAAAGTACTCACAGCTGAAGAACAGCCTGCATATGTTTCCTGATTTGATAGAGTGAATGCCCTTAGCCCTGTATCATTGACATCTATAATGCATTTTGGCTCATTCTGGTCTTATGAAAATAAACATTGGTTTATTTATGTTGTAACTTTGATTCACTATCAGTTCAGAAGGCAATACAGAGAAATTGATACTTCTGTGTACAATTTGTAGTTTTGTTTCAGTTTTTATCTTTGTGATGGGTACAGGGAAGCAGAAGAATTTGTTATCAATCTCTGAAATATGTGCTTCATTAAAAAAGACAATACAAACTAACACTGTAGTATAAAGGAGAAAGAACCATGATACTTTGGTTTTGACAACTATATTTTCCAAATCTCAAGTGAAAGTGAAGCATAGCATGCTTCACATGACACTCCATCATTAAATAAAAAGTTCTAATGAAAATAATTGAGCAATGACTGCCCTCTCTGTGTCATTTCCGTATGGCCCATTAATTCTGGCAAGTCTGTGTCAGAGTCGTTATTATCAAGTTCACAAAGATAATCAAACATTAATCCTACATCAGTAGCTCATTATTTTTAAATTCAGCTTATTTTATGACCAAGAGGTTAACTTACAGGATCTAATAGGGAGCTTCTTGGGTTTTAATGAGTGAAAAATTTTAATTTAGAGCTGAGTGAAAGATGACAAATTTCTGAGAATACATCTTGATAATTCTATTCTTAGCACTTAATAATTAGAAATTTCTTAAAAAGAAAAATATCAACTTTATTCTTATATTTTTCTGTTTGGACTAGAGAAATAACTCAAAAATATAATCAAAAGATTTGTAGGAATTAAAGTTGAAGACATTTCAGCAACAATTCAATAATACCTGAACTATTTTATTGTTAAATATGCTAAATGGGTTATTGACATTAAAGTGTGTAAATGGCTGGGATTGCTGTTTATTTTACTGAAGCTGTTAGATGAGATGTGTGTCATACAAAGGCTAGCTAAAGTACAGCTAGTAAATCAGCTAAACTCAGGAAATCTAGTACTGATGCAGTCATCTTTTCTGAAGTGTACTTTAGTTAAAATTAAACTTTTCAGAAGAGGAAGACTTAAGAGGTGAAACTGCATCATTGCTCAGATTCCTGAAAGGCAATTGCTACTGGATTTCTACTGAAGAGTTGTTTAGAAGGTGTAAAATAAGTTTCATGATGGTAACTTTTTCATTCTACACCACCTGTTGATAAGAATAGTGTGTGTGTGTGTGGATAGATAGATAGATAGATAGAGGGTTTGTTGGTTTTTTGTTTGTTTTTTTGTTTGTTTTGGGTTTGTTTTTTTTTGTTTTGTTGTTTTTTTTTTTTTCCCAGAAAACTGCTAGGAACATATCTAGGATCAATTTCTGGGGAGCAACAGGAGTAGCCCTGATGCTGCTGTCCCACAGTCCCCAGGTAGGGTGAGCAGAGCCAAGGGGTTGCAGCAGCAAGCCACATCTACCCAGGCACTGGGGTACTGTTCATGGTCAGTCCTGGAAGTGCAGTCACTAGATATGTGCCAGGCACCACTACAGAAACAATGGGGATGGAAGCTAGGCCAAAATGGGGCTTCTGGACCTCTGGGGTGGGATGAGGGGGACCCAGGAAAGGCTGGTCAGGTCCTGACAGCAGCAGTTATGAATAGATGAAGACAACAGGTCAAGATGCTGCTGTGAGGTAGCTTACATCAATACAGCTTAACTTTTGTACCCTCCCAAAAGAGGGTGGCTGCATCCCAACAGGATATAGTACCCCACAGGACCAGGCATTATTAGCCTAGGCTAAACATTTAATAGTATGGATGACTACACACTAATGTTTAGTCTAGAAATCCATCCCTGTTTCATTTACTAATATAAATATGTCCACAAGAAATCTACTTCAGTAACATTATTTTAGATTCAAAATGTTTGCAACTGAAATCAGCATCTGAGCCTGGAATCCTGCAGAGAGAAATTAAATATCCTAATGACATGCTTTTGTAGATAAGAAAAATTCAGCATGATTCTTAAGTGTTGGATTCATTCTTTCAGATGAAAATTATGATCAGCATTGATCATTGGGTTATTTAAGGAAAATATCTTCCTTTAAGAAAACCTTTTGAGAAACTTCGGTTATCTATTAAAAAAATAAGGTATTTTAAAGTAATTTAAAATAAATTAAATCCATCTCCTGCTTTGAAACTCTGGTTTTATGTGTGAGTGCATATCTACCTGTCTGTTCAATTGTATAGATGCAGATCTGTGTAAATTTACTCTAGCAACTCAGACATTTTAGTCTTCTGTATACTGTAATGGCAATCAGATGCATGTATTCAAATTAGATTAATGTGTTAACAAGTCATTAGCATTGTGGAGCTATGTACAATGAAATAGACTTCTCTGTTTCACCTGCTAAACCTGCCTAAGACTAAAAGGACTTAGTTGAATTGGTCTCTTCCTAAGAGCAGGATCCAATTGGATGCTAAGAGTTGTAAAATACCTTAACAAGAAACAACTCACCTAAAGCAATAATACAAGCATCTTGGTAAATAAATGATCTTATTAGAATGCTTCTTAAAAGGTGATAATTCTATTGCACAGTGATTACCTGAAGCAAATGGTCAGCAAGTACTGTTTTCTGTATCTTCTGTGTTTGCAGAATTCCCAACTATGTTACATACATCGTTACAGAACAACTATACTAGGTTGGCTGTGATCTTGATAGTTTATTTTAAATCACCATAGATTTCATGCAGTACTTAGGTATGACTGAGACTTGCATAATTTGTTTTTCACAAGTTCTTCCTAATGAAGACTGGTTTTTTTTAACCCAAAACTAGAATAGGATCAAATTTTCAGCCACCCTTACACTTTCTGCCTTGGTCCTGTGTGGCTATTTACAACCAGACATTTCACTGGGTAGCTTGAAAAACTTAAATTTTACTAAAGGTCATACTAATTTTATTGTATTCTCCAGAAACTCTATGACAGATGTGTGCTGTGAGAGCATGGAAGCAGTATCTCTGAAATTTGCAAAGATGTCTTTATCAGGGTGTATTGTAAACCACTGTCCATATCTTTTGGTAGTTTATCACTTTCTTCTTTTGAGTCTTAAGGTCAGATATCTTAAGAAATTTTTTTGTGACAGGTTGACAAAGATGATGGCTTCTGATGAAAGATAGCATTCTGTAGACTGTATAGTGATCTGAAAGCTTTTGGCTCTTGTGCTCATCAGTTATCAGCGATTTCCACATTGGTATCAAGAAACAGGCTCTTAGACTGAAAAAGCTGAGGAATCTGAAATGAAGCTGAATGCAAATTCTCTGTGTCCTGCTCAGAAAAGATACTCATGTTGTAATGGTAATACATTATAGCTCTCTTACAAAAATTATAAATTAATTAACCAGAGTTTTATCACAATTGTTTAATTAACAGTTTAATGATCAGAAAATATCTACTAAAAGGCAAACCTAAGCAATCCCTCAGAACTGAAAGAATAAAAAAATCAATATGCTGTTTCCAGTGAAGCTATATGGCAACACTTCCAAATCGTTAAATGAATCAATATTTCTTTCAATATTGTAGTGTTTATGCCAAGAACCAACATGTAAATTTTTTGAATCATTTCCATTGTCCAAAGTCAGTGAAAAGTAAAAAGTAAATGCTTAAATGAAAAGATGTAACCAAAGCTGGTTTTTAATCTTTGTATTGTACTTAAACTATTCTGCTAAATATTTACTTCATTTGCATTTGATACAGCTTGTTGAATCATTATCCTACAAGAAGGATAGTTTTATACTGGGTTGCAAGGTAGTCATAAATACAGACAACTTACAGTGCATGAAGATTCACCCCTTGTAAATATAAATGTATTTATATATAAATGAAGCTTTATGACATTTATGGTATTGATACACCAAAGCATATAGTTGGAAAGTCCTAGTCCTTTTCATTAAAATAGGTACTTTGCATATAGCTCAAGAAGAGGAATGAATAAATACTTTAGTAAAAAAAAACATCTTGTCCACTGTTACTATTTTAGTTTCATCAGGGCAAACAGTAGATTTGTTTCACTTAGATTTTCTCCATTCAAAATATGTTCAACCACTTAATTTAAGTGTTTGTACACTTAAACATACCCTGTCCCTAAGAGGGAAATTAATCTTCCAGGCAATGAGAAGTGACCCTGAGTAACCCTGGAGAGCTGGGAACTTGACACTAACCAGTTGAGACTAGTAGTAATCTCATGCTTTGCAGAAGGTCTAAGAGAACAGTCTGCAAGGTTAATGTGTTAGTACTTCAAGACAGTGTCCCAGGGAAAATAAAAGAGTAGACAATTAACTCACATAGAGCCACAGGCTATTTTTTCTTTCTACTGTCATTATGATGATAGTGATAGACTAAGCAGACTTTCTCTTTTGAGAGTCTGTGCTCTGATGAATTATAAGGGCTTAGATCAAAACAGTGCTTGCCTGTGCACTTAATGCACTTGAACAGCAGTAGAGCAGAGACACATTCTAAAACTCTTCTCTGATGAAGAGTTTGTGTCTCCTCGTAGCAGAAATGGTAGCTTTGCTTAACGTGCTGTTTTCATGGTATCCGTGGGACAATACACTACAAATTTACAATTTCTATTATTATCAGTGCTAATGATATCCGCAGTAACTTTTGTTATTGTGGCTGTATGCTGGGATGACTCTGTTGTTTTAAATTGAAACAAAATCTTACTTAAAAGAATAAAAGGTTAAGCTTCTTGGACTACAGTTTTTCTTTAAGTAAAGTCTAGAACAAAGAGAAATAACATAGTACGATGCTTTAATTCTACTAACAGGGATGCTAGAATTAAAAAGCAAAACAAAACAAAAACAAATAACAAAGCAATTCATCAGCTCTCATTTTATTCCCTTTCTTAAATATAGAGTTGTTTCTGCTACCTCTATCAACTGTGGAGTTTGTTGTTTTTGGTTTTTTTTAAATACCAAAAGACCAACCAACCAACCAAAAAAACAACAAAAAGGTGAATCTTGACATTCATTTTATTCATTGGGTGTGTGATGCTGCCAAAGGAGATTCTGAGTGGTCTAGAAATTAAAAACTATCTGGAGCATAGGAGGTACCATGCGAACATCAGGAAGAACTTCTTTACTGTAAGAGTGACAGAGCACTGGAACAGGTTGCCCAGGGGGGTTGTGGAGTCTCCTATGTTGGAAATATTCAAGGCCCACCTGGACAAGTTCCTGTGTGATGTACTCTAGGTTACCCTGCTCTTGCAGGGGGGTTGGACTAGATGGTCTTTTGAGGTTCCTTCCAACCTTTGAGATTCTGTGATTCTGTGATATTCTGGTGACATAAGGACCATTGGATCCATTTACTGATAAATGTAATGACTTTTGAGTTAGTAATTGACCACCAAGTCTTGGTTAAAAAAAATAAGTCTTATTTCAGTCCTATGAAGGCAGAAGTGATGCCAGTGGGTACACTAGACCAGTTATGTACTGATAGGAACATGAGTGGGTAGGACTGATAGGACTATTAAGTGTCATAGATCTTTCTGTCATAGCTCTCATTTATGCCTAAAGTCTGTGTTTCAAAGAAGGCCTCTTCAGCCATTTAAACCACAGTGCTCCCATTGTTCATATTTAGTTGCCTTAAATTATTTTGTGAATTTCCACTTGAAAACTGCCTGAATGAATCAAAGACAAGATAGTACCAGACATGACTTAGGCACAATCAGCTGTTTGGAGACTGTCGTGTCTTGTTACCACAGGTGCCAGAGAGATGAGCTGGTTGCTCCCATCTTCCCTTACTATTACAAGAAACAGTGGCTTCCACTGACAAATGGGTGAAGTCACTTGTGGTTATAGCAGAAGACGTTTCCATCCTTCTTGTCTTTTGGTGGCAGTGTTAAGAACAAGCCTGGCATTTCAGAGCTCTGCAAGATTTCTGTCTCTGACTTTTCTTTCTGTGGCATAACTCATTTGTCCTGGGACAGAAAAGATTCATTTTAGATTACACAGCTGGTGAGAGTATTTGTTTTTTCTTGAGTATACTGTCTTGAATTAGCTCTTCACATCCTCATGTCACAAGTCCTAGCACAGGTTTTTTTCTCCAAATATTGCAAGCATTGAATCATGACTGTCTGGTCTTCAAGATTGCACTGATTAACTGCAAACCGCTTCTTCCCTACACTGCCAGACCTATTTAGTCATTTTGTAATGGTAATTATATATTTTATGCACAGCCTGACCCTCACATACATTCTCCACGTCATTGCAGACACGTATTTTAAGTATGAACTGACCCTTCCACACTGACATTTCTTATCATGGTTCTTCTCACAACTGCCCCTCTTTGTTTGACAAGGCTTTTTTGAAGTCAAGACATTAAGATATTAAAATCACAAAAGATAAATGGATGCCTTTATCATGTTAAGAAGCTGTCATACATGTTTATTATTTAATTTTGAGAAAAAATGTTTTACTTTTTGTTTGCTATTGAGTTATTTCATATGCAAAAAAAAATGAGATAACTTTGTCTCCATGTCTTGCCTTTTTTAAAATACATAAATAAATAAATGTACTTTTGTATTTGTCATTCTCCATGGTGTTTTTTCTTTTTTTTTGTAAATTGGCCTCTCCACAGCATTAACATGTATTTCTGAATGGTACTACTACTGGTGAATCAGCAAAATAATGCAGATTTCCAATTGTCCATAATGTCAATGAAGATAAAAAGTCTGAAGAGACAACAGATATATAGCATAGAGCAAGTCACTAGTTTCTAGCTGTTTCTTTATGTGTTGCCTTGTTTGTGGGGCCGTAATTACACACTGATTACAGCTAGAAAAAAAGTCTCTTGTTATTCTCCATCCTGAATAGTAATTACTGTGTTACTGTGTTTCACTCTCATCCCTTTCTTTTGCTCTTTCTGAATGTTATCAGAACTATTTTACGTTTTAACATTACTTTTGGGAAACATAATTTACAAAATATTGTTTACATTGTTTATAATGATGGTAATCTTGTGAATTATGTGTCAGATATTATATAGTACTAATTAAGTTAGTGTAAACAAGTGTATGCACTCATGGGACTGGAGAATGTTAAAATAAAAGGCTGACCAAAGCTTCCAGCTTCCCTGAGCTACATGATCTAAGTTGGGTTAGAATTTCTACTCCTGCAGTGCTCTTTTTTTGATAATACTAAAATCAAGAACGTCAGAATTGGTCTACCATAAGGAAGCAATCAGTCTACTGTAACAGAAAATCGTGCAATTTGTCTTAAAAAGAGTAAAATTCTTGTACGTACCCCTCTGGCTTTCTCATATTACACCAGATTTTGAGATAAAATTGGAGGGGTTGTAAATCACCCTTACTCGACTTCCATTGGAACTAGACTGATCTAGGCAAGCAGAATAAGTCAGTGCCAAGAGCTCCCAGTGTTTTCAGTCATGAAACACATCACTTGAAGACATTAGGCTGGCTTAAAAATGATCTTACCAAAGTACATCTTGGTTTCTCATTCTGTTTCTTGAAACTTTTATATCTACTGAGTTCACAGTGAGTGAGCCCTTCACTGATTGAAATGTTTGAAACATATTTTAAAAGGGACAGATGTTCTCGCTACCATTTTCCATCAGTAAAGTTATTTTTTAACTCCCACTGTCACAGAACTTCAGCATCTTGAAAATAGTGAAAAAAGCCTTATTTATTTTTCACTATAAGTAATATAATAGTTGCAATGAAAAGCATCCAATCTAATGGCAACACTAAAGATATTGGACTGCTATCTTTTAACATGTCCTTAAAGATGTGGTTATCTTGCATTATAGTCATATTTTTCATGCAAATCCACCTGGTTTTAATGGTTGCCTTGGCTGTTCTTACTCATCTAAGGACTGACAGAGAAATCAACAGAAGGCTCTGTTGTCATAACTTTTGTTATCCAAACCTGCCTTTTGGGTCTGGAGACAAGGCAAGAATGGGGTAATTCTTCACGTGGGGTGTCCTCAGAGCTATCTCATGAGCAAGCTTAATCTAGACTATCGTGGATTCCCACAAGCTCACCTGCATGATCACATGCACCTGTACATATGAATATGACATAAGCACCTGAGATTGTTCAGTAGCTTTGGATGAGATGCCACTGCACCAAAATGATATCATGGGATATTTCAGTTTGGAAGGGAGCTCAAGTTTCTAGTGCAACCTGCTGCTCAACACAGGGTCAATTTGAGGTTGCACCTGGGTGTATCCAGCCAGGTTCTGAAAAACTCCAGGGATGGAGAGAGACAGGATATCTTCTCTGAGCAGCCTGTTCTGCTGCCTGAGAATCCTCATTGGAAAAAAACTTTCATCACTTCAAAATCTCTTGTTTCAAATTATGTTGATTATGTCCTGTCCTTACATTGTACACCACTGTAAAGAGCCCGGCTCATCTTCCTGTAGGCAGTGAAATTTGCCATTTGGGGGACTTGACCCCAAAGCCATTTCTTTTGAAGACTGAATAAACACATTTCCCTCAGCTTTTCCTCACAGGGCATGCTCCATCCCTGTCAGTGTTCAAAGCCAGGCTGGACAGAGCCTTGGGTGACATGATTTAGTCTGAGGTGCCCCTGCCCATAGCAGGGGGTTGGAACTAGATGATCTTAAGGTCCTTTCCAACCCTAACCATTCTACAGTTTTATGGATCTAAGTCTGTTTAAGATGTTCCAGCCCTCTGAATGTCTTGGTGGACTTTAAGTGAACTTACTGCATTTTGTTGATATATTTCTTACACAGAGGGGCTCAAAACATTTACACATACATCTAATGTACTGGTAAAACATTTAAATGATTTTGAGGCTTTTCCCATTAGTCTGTGTCCTAAAGCATATTTATAACAAGATATAAGAGTAAAGAAAAAAATAAAACAGCCTTGGTAAAACAAGGTCAAACTGCAGTTGATAAAATGGAATATGGACTGCACAAGATTGTGGCATTCAGCAGAGGTGTTTTGATTTCTCCAAAACTGTATCTATAATGGCAGCATTTCAATTTTGTTCAAGAACAGGTGAAAAATTACTTTTGACCAACCTTAGATTACTATAATAGGCTTATGATAATATAATGAATATCCCAGGTGGTCTTTTCTTTCAATGCAAGAATCAGAATACTTAAAAATTACTGTCCTTTTCATTTGATTTCAGAGTACATGAGAACAACCAAGCAGGTGCCCCTGTTTCAGTGCTACAGTGATATGTACAAACTATTACAAATTTGCTTTTTGAGGGGGTGCATATTGCCAGTAGAAATCACTGATGAAAACTTCAGGCTCAGAATACTGTTATAAGATTGTACAGGGCATTGCAAGTCTGAAGCTTCACCATGCTCGTAACAATTTATGCCAGGGGCTTTGCTGATATACATATGTAAAATATGACAATGTGGGCACCTCCTATCAAGAGAACTCTGTACTTTAACAATACTTTGCATATTTATAGCATTATTATTACTAGTGAGCTAGCATCTAAAGGAGAGATTTGATTCCTGAGAAAATGCTTAATCACTAAGACTTTTAAGGAAAAGATGAGTATCAAATGTCTATATTTTGGGCTAACCTCAGTGTAAATTTGATGTACTCAGATGTATTTGCTGGATTCATCCTCTACAAGGAATTAAATTTGTTTGTACCCTGAATTCTAGATGGCCCTTGGCAGAGGGGAAAGACCCTCAAATCCTCAAGACAGCTCTGTTCTTAGGTGTGTGAAATAATAGAACTTCACATATTTTAGTAAAGTTTTGAGATTTAAAGGTGTTTATGCAGTTAAGGGTGTTTTGACTGTTTTTTAATATTAGATGCATATGTTGTACTGTAGGGACCTTTACCCTTTTCTGGGTGTTGTTTGTTGCTTAGTCATGAGCATCTTGTTCAGCACTATCTAATTTAGCGCATCTCAGCCAAGATAATACTCAAATTTGCAGAAAAATCTCTGACAGCATATCTTCTACCTGCCAACTCCAAAATACCATCTCGAAACAAATCTCTTCCACCTCTCCCCTCCCCTCTTTGCAGGTGATTGTCTTGATTCACGCAGAAGGAATAGGCAGAACAAATGGATTCTCTGTATTTGAAAGGGACTGTCAAAGAGGAAACTTTTCTTCAAGATTGTGATTGTCATAGTTTTGCCCTGATGCCCTGGTGAGGATGGGATATGTACAGCTCTAAGAGTGCTGCCAATGGAGCATGTGCAGCAAGCCTGCTAAAGGAGCAAACCCCGTTAATGTCCTTCATTTACCAATGAAGCCAGTCAGTTCTAATTAGATTGTGATTAAAGAACTAGCTATATTCAGGGCTGAGGGAAGAGTGCTGTTTTTGGGTAAAACATCTTCCTTCTTCAGATTAAAATCCCCTTCCAGAAACCAATTTTCCATGTCCTGTTCATGGCATCAAGCAATCCATTAGCTAGTTGCTTAGTTCTAATTTGTGGTGCTCCAATTCTTATCAGGTCCTGAAGAAACACCTTTAATTAGAGTAGTGGGCAAATTACAGATTTTCACCTTGAAAATCTTGTTTCAGCTGTTGTCTACACAGCTTGTAGAACAAAGTAGTATTTCTCCAGGAAATCACATGGGTTTACTTTGACAGTAATGCATGATAAAATTATAGCCTTTACCAATTCAAAGCTCTTGAACCCATGTTTTCTATTCTGACCATCAAAAATCGCTTTTTTTGTCTTACAGGAAAGTGAAAAATTGAAACAATTTTAATTTTCTATGTCACAGTAGAATTTTTTCCTACTGGTTACACTAAGTGAAATCAGCTATTTCTTTTCCTCATCATGGCCTACTTCTTGCAGTGTGATGGGATCATTAAAATGGGACACAGCAGGAAGAGACAGTGGATAAGGCAAATGGAAAAGTTAGCATAATGGTTTTTTTAAGCTTTTAATATTGTAAAAAGTTACTATTAGATCTTTTATGTGCTTAAATGGTAGTTGTTCCTTTGCCTTGAAAAGCATTCTTCCTTTCCCTTCTTTTTTGGTTACAGTTGAAATAGTCCTCCCACTGCTCCTTCCTAGAAAAAAAACACTGTTTCCACAGATGTACTCTCTCTCATGAGCTCTTCTATCTTGTCCAGCTCCGAAAATTTCCTCTTGAAAGTTTGATGCTGTGAGTGCAGACCCAGTAGTAACTCATAGTGAAGTTATTTAAAGATTTATTATTACATTTATTTTTATTTACGTTGTTTAACATTGCATTTGTCTTGAAATCTTTTTGCATAATCTTCTCTTTAGCAGTAACATGCAACACGTGAATTAATCCAAACATGACATATATTCTCATAGCTATGGTCAGTCCTTGCAATAACTGTAAGAAAACATAACAACTGAATTTTTGTTGTGCTGGCTGTGAGTCTTTATCCCCATAGCAGCTGCCTAAACAGTAGATAATATAGAATCATAGAATCATTAGGGTTGGAGAGGACCCTAAGATTATCTAGTTCCAACCCCCCCTGCCATGGGCAGGGACACCTCACACTAAACCATATCACCCAAGGTTTTATCCAACCTGGTCTTGAACACTGCCAGGGATGGGGCATTCACTACCTCCCTGAGCAACCCATTCCAGTATCTCACCACCCTCACAGTAAAGAATTTCTTCCTTATATCCAGTCTAAACCTCTGCTGTTTAAGTTTCAACCCATTACCCCTTGTCCTATCACTACAGTCCCTAATGAAGAGTCCCTCCCCAGCACCCCTATAGGCCCCCTTCAGATACTGGAAGGATACTATGAGGTCTCCACGCAGCCTTCTCTTCTCCAGGCTGAACAGCCCCAACTTTCTCAGCCTGTCTTCATATGGGAGGTGCTCCAGTCCCCTGATAATCCTCATGGCCCTCCTCTGGACTTGTTCTAACAGTTCCATGTCCCTTTTATGTTGAGGACACCAGAACTGTTACGCAGACCTGCAAGAAATGTGATTAAAGAGCACTGTAATTATGACAGAGTAAGCAAAGGACAATAATACAGGCTTCTGACAATAATGAGGAGGGGTGGGGTGAGTGGGCTGGTATCTAAAGGAATATCAGGACTTGTAAGTGAGCAGCACAAGGAATGATGGATGTACATGGGGACAGGAGCTAAATAATGACAGAAAACCATTATCTAGTGGAAATACACCACAGTGTTTATCTAAGGCTTTATAAAAGCGATATTTGTTCACTGAATTCTGTTCAAATTCAAGATTAGCAGAAGATTCATCCTTTTTCTTAATTGGGATTTGTCTTACAAAATGCTGGTTCTCTATGAGTTACCTTATGTAGTCTAAGTTAGTGAAACAAGAAAGGCAGTTCAGGAAGGCACTATAACCCATTTTCTTAAATGCTTATTTCCAGAGTGGGTGAATGTTCTTTTTGGTTACACAATTAACTATTAGACAATTAGAGCTGCATGAGATTCATCCTGACTAAGCATCCTACTGCAAAGAAATACCACAAATTGATGAAAGCACCCTCTCAGGAGCAACCAAAATTGTTCAATACTTGATGTAAACTCATGACATCAAAACACTTAGTCTGAGTGGGACTTCACAGTACATTTCAAATCTGTATTTAAATTCTCTGCATAAATGAGTTTTCAAATATCTATTGCAGAAATATCCCTGATGGGATGTCACTGCCCCTTAGACTCCAGTCCAAGGCAGAATAGGTATCCATCACACATAGTCCTCATTTGATGCAGGAGATAATTCAGCCCAGCTCTCAGACAAGGGACTCCTACATAAAGCTCTTTCCAGCTGAAGAGGTCTTAAATGCCTACAAAAGGATTAGTAACAAGCATCTGTAGGTGATGAAAAGGGCATAGTAACATCTCAACCTGTCTTTTCTTTCATAAATAACTGAATATTAACTCTCCAAAGCCTCAATTAATCTGCTTTTGCAAAGCTCCTCATCAAACTAAAGGAAAATGCTTAAACATCTGGCAGTAGTCATTATTATGACCAGTTCAGATGCTGCAGTATTTTTTGTGAAGTCTTGCTGTAACTTAACTCTTCTGTCTCCAAATAGACTCATATCAAATAATGGCCACAAAAGCTTAAGAAATCAGTGTGCTTAAATACTGCTATGTCTGTTTATATTTCCAGCATATGCTTGCCAATTGCAAGAAAGGCTTTTCTTAAGCGGTATCTCCATCAAGTTGATAACTAAAAACAGTACTCTGAAGGACAGAAGTCTCTAGTCTGAAGCATAAACTTAAAATACCTCACGGTCAATAAACAGAGGAAACAATTTTTATACATACTGCTGCTATGTGCTGAAGGTCCTCTGAGATTAAATGTTAACAATGAATAAATTCAGATACTTGCACTGAATCTTTTCTCTTGCTGATAGCCATTGCTATAGGCTTTGGAGTTATACGCTGAAGACTGCATTAGAAGTGCATGCAGCCTGTGGGGTTTTAGAGTGATATCAGTTATTTCCACCTGTGTGCCTGGACTACTACAGTAGCAATTTCTTCTCACAGTTAGATATTCCCATGAGCAATCTGTGTTAGAAAATGTAGGTTTCAAGACCTGAAAGGAAGCCTTTTTAAAAAAAATTATTTTAAACTTGAGAAATTTACAAAAAAACACCTGCATACTGACACTATTCTGAGAGATAAAGAAATGTGGGAGTTCCCCAAAATTTTGTGTTCTTGCTAGTCATACATCCCTAAAGGAGTGTGCTAAGATACTGGGCTGTAGGACTGAATTGCTTAACATGTTTTGCATTCCAGTTATGAAATTAACAGGATCATAGTTGTGGCAAATTTTCATTGGCCGTAGAAAATGAAGTAGGATGGAATCTGACAAATGCTTCCATGTTATTGCATTCTTTTATGTGTTGTCTCTAATAAAATTATTTATATTTATGGTTACAGAAATTCAAGGTAGAGGCAAAAAAAGGTTGATCTAATTTAGAGAGTTAAAATTTTTCCCTTTACCATCATGTTATTGTGTTCAGAAATATCAAATAAAAATTCTGACATGGTTGAATTATGACAAAACCATCTCTTTTTATAAAATAACTAAACCATTTTTTAACTTCAGCATTTTGATTTGGTCAAAAATCAGTAAAATAGTACTTCTCATTCATAAATCAAGCTGAAAACTTTTGAGACTGATATTCTTTACTTTTATAAAATTTAGAGCATGGCAACTAATGGTAAAACTCATGGATTTACATTTAAAACTGAATTTTGTTACTATACGTTGATATATGTGAAATAAAGTCTTCCATCTAACAAATATATAAATTGAACTTACTTTTGAATTAGATTTATATTTTTATAAGTAAAGTAGAATAGATATAATTTGGTTTAAATAGAAGGTTTTAAAAGTGCAATACCATAGTAATCATAGAATCATGGAATAGTTAGTGTTGGAAAAGGCCTTAAGATCATATAGTTCCAACCCCCCTGCCATGGGCAGGGACACCTGCCACTAAACCATATCACCCAAGGCTCTGTGCAACCTGGCCTTGAAAATAGTAAGATAGAGTCAAATCAACTGCATTACTTTAATACATAGTAAAACTAGAAATATAGAAGAATGATAAATCACCATATCATAGAATATATATATGATATATCACTATATCATAGAAGAAAGATATCACTAACATTTGTAAACTATATATGGTTGAAAATTAAGACTCATGAAAAGCTGAGATGTGAATCGCTGACTTCAGTGTTTTTTCTAAAACAAAAACAGAAGAAGCAAGAGGTAAGACTTGAGTGATATTTAAGTGACTATGTAATTATTTAAAAAACCTGAAAAATATATGGACTTAATTATAAAGAAAGCTTTGCAAAATCTCACAGTGATTTGCTTCTGGCGTAAAACCTGGAGAAAATCTTATGATAAATCTGACTTCACAATAGGTTTTAATTGCTGTGGATCCTGATTAGTAATGCAATAGTCTCTCTTTTATTTAAACTTCTGCAGTGTCTTCTTTTCCTCTGCAGATATTTCTGGAGTGGGTATGGCTTTCAGGTTGTCAGATATATTGCAGCCAGAAAGAGAAGCAGTATAGATGAACACGTCTGCCAGAGCACCATTTTTAGAGGACAAGAATCTTCTGGCTGCAACATTGGTAGTGCTCTGCCTGCTGTTTCAAAGCTGCAATCTGTTGATAAGAAGGACATATAGCTTTTAAGAATGTTATACTGAGACTGATTAGTGACATGCCTGAAAGAAATATTGCTTATCCCACTGTATTTTGGTACATCTTTTCTTTTAAATACGTGGTGCAGTTCTTAGTGTGGTTGCCAGAAACTATATCCAACTGTGCCTTCTCATTATTTGAATCACAGAATCACAGAATGGTTTGGGTTGGAAGGGACCTTAAGATCATCTAGTTCCATCCCCCTGCCATTGGCAGGGACACCTTTCACTAGACCTTGCAGTCATTACTTTCAGCCTAACATATTCATCACAGCAAATCTTGGCTCAGCAAGATGGTATTTTACACGATACTGCTGCTGTTAGATGTATTAGGCTCAGGTTTTAAATGTTTGAGAGCTCTGAATGTATGTGTTCTCCAACTCTATACACTGTTTCAAGCAGCTATAATTAAAGGACGTGAAGGCATTAACCAGAAAACAGAAAGTTTTTCACTCTGATAGCTGCATTCAAACTGTTGTTAGGTTCTCCCAAAGCACAGAAATGAGAGAAAAAAATCTTCCACGAACAATGCAACTTTAGTTTTTTTTTCTAAAACACACTAGTAAATGGCACATATGGTAGCAGGAACAAAACCCCCCGGTATGACTAGAATAATGGTTTAATTCCACTTCAGTATGTACTATTGTGTATTTGTTAAAAGTGTTTTGCTGAAACAAATTTCTGGTTTACTGTGAAGGTCAAAAAAAATGCTACGGTATTTCCAAAGAAAAATGTTTGTGGGCAGGGATAGAATTTTTTAAGGCACTTCATTTAAGAACCATTTAGACAAACATAAAAGATAGTTTCTCACTGACATTGATATTAAAGTGAAAATTATTTCGCTTACGTGAAATGGTTTGTTTTTTTTTTGCTATTTTCTGTCTGAAAAGTGTTCTAAAAATGTAAGATTCCAGCCCAATTCTAGTATTTTAAATCCTCCACATTATTGCAGGGATTGAAAAACTGCTTCTTCCTGAGACTTTCACTAATTAGTTTTGCTGTCTTTTTTTGTGTGGTTTTTTTTTTTTTGTGAGGTGGCATAAAGAGGCATAACCCCAGAAAAATTACATCAAGTGCCAGTTCATTAAACCACAAAAACACATCTGTCAGTTGCTGGAGAACAGTAGACAGTCAAAGTGCTTCATTTCGGTATCATTGCTTTAACATTCTCAATTTTCTTTTTGGAATGGCTGAGAAAATTGATATAATCCTCAACTTTCTCTCTGAATTGCTTTCTAAACTGACACCATACTATTACAGAGGAGCCACACATTTTGTAATGGTCTCTCCAAACTAACTCATGCACAAAACAAGCATCGTATTTACCATGCGGGTATTAGAAAACTCAGCTCTCCCACCATAAAAGTATATCATCATCCCCTTAAGTCTGAGTAACAGAAGATGATGATCTCCACTGCGTTATTTGTTCAAAGAGAGAAAACTGTATAATGTGTGAGGCAAACAGCTGAATAATTGTCAAGACTTCAACAGGAGCAACATATGCTCCTGGTGCTTCCTGCTGAGCCTGCTGAAATGGCTTGCAGTTATATAGGTGCCAGCTTTCTGAGGAAAAAAACCCAAAACTGTTGCTGCAAAGATAGGAAGTCTAACCAATTCTGACAAATAGAGGACTATCATGCCTCAGCTGAAGGGTAGTGTGGCCCTGCTTAGAGATTGTTGTGGTTTAGTTGTAATTGCGATTGGCACACACAAAAAGATCTGTCTCAATACAATATTTATCTTTGATTTAATTTGCTTCCAAGTACAGCCTAAGTAAAACAATTCTGTGAGCCAGGTAATGGGGATAAATAATTTAGCAGTGAGTAAAAATTGTGAATTGTACCTGGGAATTGAAAAAAAATCCAGACTTCTCAAAACAGAAGTTTGGAATAAAACTCGAAGTTGCACAGATACACCAACTGTCTTTAAGCAGTAACAATGCACAAGCATATATAACAACAGCAGCTAAAGGGAAGTAAATAGAATAAAAGCTGTTTATGAGTAACCATTTTGCTTGTTAGCATTTTCATGGTATAATTTCTTGTAATTTTTTCTTTCCCTCTCCATGTTACACCAGAAAGATTTCCTCTCTTATTTGGAGCACAGTCCATAAAAGAACTGATTTATCACCCCGCATGAGTGAGAAAGGACAGGGCGATAGAAGAGTGGATGGGAATGCGGAAAGGAGGGAGGAATACATATTCTTGGAAAGGATCTTTCCTTGCTGGTGACAAATTCATGGTTAGAAGATTTCTGGACCTCCGACAGCAGGACTTTCTTATTGCTTAGGCAACTCTTCATACTGCTGCTCCCTAAAACAATGCAAGAACATGTCCATGATTTCCACCTGGGAGTTTTCAGAGAGAGAAGTTGGAAGTTTTCTGAGAGTTTAACTTTGATTTTAATAAGCTATTGAGAATTAATACCCCCCAAAACATGGAAGAAGTCTTACACTCAGCCAGTATTTGAACCGAAAATGAAAAGTGAGCTGGCCAGTCATGTTCTAGTCAGTTTTAGGCAAAACAAATTAAAAATTATAATAAAGGAGATTGAGAAGAAAAAACAACAACAAAACAAACACCCCCTCCCCCCCCCCCCCCCCCCAAAAAAAAATATCAAATAGAGATTAGGAAACAATTTCTTAGGAGCTAATTTCTTACATGGACCTCTAGTTACATGTTCCTAATTTTTTGTTTCTAACTGCACTATTTTTCAAAGCTTGGAACCTGACTTTACGATGATTATTCTGTCAAAAGCAGAATCCTATTCCCATGCACACTGCACCCCCATACAAGATATCTCTATTCCTTTAAAGTTTGGAGCTCCAATCCTGTCTTCCAAAACCAACAGTGTCAAAAATCTCTCTTAAACCCTTCACCCCTACATCACTGTTCCCATTTGAATCTCTAACTAGCTGTTGTATACAAGGTTCTTGACTTCAACCTTTGTCTCCAAGTAGTATAAATCAAGATTTTAACTAGGTATATGGGATGGGTTCTTGAAGCTATAAGAATAATCAAGAGAGGCAATGTAGGCTGCACTTCAACAAAAATTGATTTCACTAATGATGAATGGAAATGAAGATTTATAAGACAGCAGGAATGGGATTGCTTAAAAATTTTAGGTAAACTGGTAATTTCCAGTAATGGGACAGTCAAAAAAATAGATAATCCCGCACAACCTCTCCCCTCTCCCCTGCACTCCCTCCGATTCGTAAGTTAAAAACATGTATATCAATTTCCATTATTTAGAATTTTTTATATTCTTAACAAGAATAAGAAATAGGAACTCTGAAGTTTTCCTGTTGTTATGGATTTATATGTGTGCAGAATATAATGTAAAATATAAATATTACTTCTACATGTGCTTTCATTAAGAACATGGTTTCTAAAACTTAGATTAATTATGCAACATTAATCACCTAGCAACTTTTATCACCTGGATCTCACCTGCTGGTGAGATGAGCAATTTAAGTTTTCTCTGTTTAAGATAGTTGTTCGGATGCCACAGGTGATATCATTGCTCATGTATGAATTAATTATCTTAGCTATGTTAATCTTTATTTGCTTACTGTATCCTGTAGTTTTTAATGAAGATACAGTTTATTTTATTGTTGTAAAAGCCTAATTTCTGTTATGTTCCCTGAAATTTCTTGATTCTCAGCTCATACCTAGAGAACTGACAATGTCCCTGCTTCATCTTCTCCTCCCCCCCCCCCCCCCCCCCCGCCTAATATCTCCAGCCACATTCTTGTCCGCCTAATCCATATCTCACCTTCATACCACGCTTGTTATCTTTTGCTGTCATACCTGAGTTCCACCATTCCTGAGCAGGATACACAATTATTCCTGAAGCATAGGAACAAAGGGGAAAATTATCATAAATTATGAAGGCAATACCTTGTGCGACAGTTCAGTTTGCCACTTTTACCCAGGAAGAGCAAGAGTAGCTATAACAGCTCTTTCACTTGTACAGGATCTTAAAGGATCATTCCTGTGTTTCACTTAAGAGAAGTCTCTCCCCAAAGAGGTTTCAAATAGAAGGAGCCAGGCACAGCTGACACTTATCCTGGGCTACTGTTACACCTCTTCTAGCTCTTCTCTAGTCCAAGATGATAACATCAGTACATGTGTCTATGTATTTTCTCCATTTGTCCGGGAAACTCTTGACATCTTGCTGAAATTCCTCACAAACTTGCATTTCTCGATAGCTGAATTGGAAAACCTGCTGGAAAGCACCATGGCACACCTTCTTGGAGATCTATTTCTCTACGGGTTCTGGAGTTGGGAATATCTTATTCTTTTTGATAAACACACAGCTTAAGAAATTTTTCCAGAGGAAAAACTGTAGGATAAGAAATTGAAGTGATCATTAAGAAAGCATTAGAACATTTCTATTGTGAGATACAAATTGTTATATTCTTTCAAGTCACCAGCAAGTGTAGAAACATGCCTCATAGAGCTGAGTCAAACTATAAATGTAACTGTTATTACTTGATATGCAAGTCAGAAGGAAATTTGTAACCATGTCTTCAAAATGTGTAATATTATCTCTGTAGTAGTTGACCATATGTATGGCTTAGACAATATGCATATGTTTTTTTTTTCTGATATACAGTACATTTATTTAGGGTAGTGTAATGTAATTTAGGTTTACGAGTTCTTGTCATCTTTATAAACTATTGGTTTAGATGTTTGAGAATTCTAGAAAGAGAAGATGAAGTGAAACCTCAAAAAGAAAAATCATATAATCCAATTTGTTGGGTTTGTTAGTTATGCAATGCACAGATACTCTTGTCTATTGCCTTCTAGGTTTGACAGGTGCAAACCTGATAAATCTGTAATGTTCCTCACACCTTTATATGTATGGAAACACATTCAGACACAACTAATTTTTTTCCTCTGTGATTTATATGATAAATTATTTTACATTCACATGTCTGTGAAGAGTAAAGGTAAAATGTTATGCTGTGGAAGAAATTTATGAAAATACTATGGGTGTTCAAACTACAGCATAACATAGCAGAATATGATGCTGATTCCCCACCCCCTCCTCACCCCCATCACCTTTTAAATTCTGTGCCACTTAGTAAAATATAATTGCTTAAGTGTTTGCAACTTTTAGTGTTTTATGAGTTAGCCTTTATTACAGAAAATGATTGCTCTCTGACTTTCACCAAGCCCTCACCCCTCAAAATACACATCCATCCGTCTGACAGGAAAATTGTATTTAGCTGAGCAATTAAAGTGGATATATCTCCTTCAAACTCCTCCTGTCCTGACAATCCTGTTTAGAGGATTTTGAAGCTCTGGGGAGCACATGCAGGTTATTGACTACTGTGTGCCTGCAGCAGTTCTGTAAACACCCTCCTTCAGTTGATGTCCAGCAGTCCTTAACAATGCAGGAGCAATTGAAGTGGGATTCATGACCTCTACCTATCACTTACCGTTGGAAGCTATGAAATAAGTTAATAAGGCTGCAATCTAATTAAACTTGATCTCTTCCATCCTTCATATTTTTTTATGTCTAGGCAATGCATGGCAACTAATTTTCATTGCATGCAAGAAAAACATTTCTGTTTGTTTATTTGCAGTAGAGTCTCACTTTTGCTAATTATTTGTCATTCATTACATAGCATGTCTTGAAAAGTGTCTGTGAAGTTACTTGTGGCAAATCACAAAAATGAGTTATATGCTTTCCCCTCCAAATGGTTAGTACCTTTTCATGAGGTAGTGATTATATCGTTTTTTAACTAATCACTGAGGAGAAATAGAAGAACGTAATGACTTTTTCAAGGCTATTCATTGCTCCCAGTGCTCAGGGATGTTTAAAACACAAAACACACCTACCTGACTGTCAGATTACGAATTTGCTCATACATTATCATTGTAATGTGAGACTGTGGCACTGAAATGCAGCAGGCAAACAGAAGGAAGACCTTTGAGTATACTCCCTGGCTTTTTTCTCATATCATATGGTCTTGCATGCTTTGTCCAAAGAATGTTTTTGTGTACAGAATGTTTTCAGGCCTAAACAATACACTTTAAAAAACTTGGATACAACAAATCTGATATCTTGAATTCATAAAAGTCTGTGTTTAGAGATAAAAAAGAAACATACAAAAAAAGATACAGAATGCTGAAATAAATACATTAAAAATATCCATAAACATCTAGTTAATTTCTTAAATAATGTGAACAGGTTATTTTCAAACTGAAAGAGATGCCAATCTGATAGATAACCTAAGTATTCATTCTTGTGTTCACTGAGTCAATAGGAACTTGACTGTATATTTCAGTAGGGCAGATTTCAGATCAAGAACTGTGGAGCCATCTTTCCCTGCTAAATTAAGATTTTGAGCATTTGAAATCACTGGCTCAATTCCTATATAGGACATGGGATTTCATATTGATTATCTGCTTAAATATAATTTTCATGAACTTCATTTATTAACTTTTCTACTTAGTACAATTACCTATGAATGTAAAAGGATTTTTACATTTGGACATAGGTGATGAATGTGGGCAACTCCCTCAGAATAACAATTTCATAATTCATTGATTTGCTCTGTATCGCCTCTGAAGGAAAAATGTCCCTGTAGGAAATAGCAGAGTATATGGCTCTCAATGTGAGCAAAATTCACTAGTAAACACAGGAAAAAAGTCTCAGAATAAGCACTTTCCAATATGGAGACAGATGGCCATATCACTTGGCAAGCATTCAGCTTTTATCCCTGAGATGTTTAAATTATGTTTATCAAACAATAGAAAGGGATAAAAATCAGGGTAGCCTTACATTTATCTAAAACAGAATG
Organism: Melopsittacus undulatus; assembly: GCF_012275295.1. NCBI lineage: Eukaryota > Metazoa > Chordata > Aves > Psittaciformes > Psittaculidae > Melopsittacus > Melopsittacus undulatus. The sequence goes on along the minus strand of NC_047531.1, from coordinate 20,795,681 downwards.
GCAGGCTGCTGTAGAAGTGTCCTATAAATAACAATAAACAGCTGTTGAATGAAAGTCAATAAGGTAGAGTTTTTCTACAGGACTGTAGAAATACATATATCTATTTTTCTTTTTCTTGTAATTCAATGTGTTGTCCTTTTTCCTAGCCCAGAATTCAACATACTGTTTATATACCTGGCACAGTGTACAATGATTTGAGGCAAAACCAGATGGCCATATTTTTTCCTTGTCTTGTTTATTTAGGTGATGGATAGATGAGTCCTAACTTTACCTATCAATCTGACTGTAATTATTTATGCTGTCCTGTGAATTTTTGCATGCAAATATTCATGCACATACACACAGACAGACAGAGAAATAAACTGACTCTTTCTCTTTCTTCCTTAGGCTTAGAAAGAATTGCAAGAGATTCAGCCTATGAGCAAGAAGGAAAAGTTCAGTTTGTAATTGATGCAGTATATTCAATGGCCTATGCACTACACAACATGCATAAAGATCTCTGTCCTGGATATATTGGTCTGTGCCCAAGGATGAGCACAACTGATGGTAAAGAACTACTTAGCTATATTCGAGCAGTAAACTTTAATGGTAAGTTATATGTACTCTTCTTCCCCTTCCTTTTCTTCTTTAAATGTTTCAGAAGTGACAAGATGTGTTTTCTTCTTTATATAGGATATTTTAAGGCACAGTAGAAAACAGGATTAGAAGCAGTTCTTTTTTAATCAGGAGTGTAAGTTTTTTCACCTGCTTTGAAACCCCAAGTGTATTTTTCATCTTAACATTAAGCTGCTCCCCAAAGAGGAAGATGTTAAAAATAAGAATCTGTTGATCAAAATATTCCAGTGAAAAGCTGCTATTATAAAAACAAGTTGAGGACTCATGCAGTCCTATTGACAAATTAAAATCCTTTGTCAGAAATTGCTTGTGTTTGCAAGAGAATGAATTGGAAAAAAATACGTATTTAAAATTACTTTCTTCTGAAATTACTGTTAACAATTTTCTTACAGAAGTGACTAGCGAGTTTTCTTTCAATTTGCATATTTCAATCTCAGTTAAAACATTCACTAAAAGTTCTGGCTTCTCTTCCATCTCATTGTTTTTGACTCAGTGATTTAGTGAGCTTTAACAAAACAATAATATATATTTTTAAGCAGCACTACAGAATATTCTCTGCAGCTGGGATCTGCCTGCTGGGGAAATGTAGTTACAGGTGTTTATACTGTCAACAGTAGAGACCAGTAAAGAACAGGATTAATTTATGAATGTAGAATTGAAAAATGAAGAACATACTTGATAGTGAAATAAAGTTGTCGAAAATATACATTATTTAATTAAAATCATAATTATTGTGGAGTGTATTTACCATTATTTTACAAAGAAATGGATTAATATTCTTTGCTGTGTTTTGGTTATATTTTTCCCCTACTTGGTGGTGATTCGCATACTAGACATGCCTTCTAACTATGCAGAGATAAGCACTGTCTATCACAATTTATTCCATGACCTCAGCTGCCAGCCTTTTGGAAAAAAAGCACAAGGTCATTTTGAATTTATCTTCCAAGTGGAAGCTTTTTTTGCTTTAGGTAACATACTAGACTGTTTGGTTGATATGAATGTTGGCTGTAGTTCACAGGGTTTTTTTTCCTATGCAATTTTCATGAAAAGGGAATCCTTGTCTCCAGAAATACAAAGTTGAAAGGAGTTTAAATGATTCTTTAGTGACTTTAAAGAAAACCTGGAGCAAATTATGTTGCTGGCAAATTGAAACTGTTTTTATGATGACAAAAGTAAGGTTTGCAGTGGCAATTATCTACATTTATAGTAAATATTCTTCTGGGTCTGTGGTGTTAAAGCACAAAGTGATCTATTTTCATTTGTTGAGCATGAAAGTTTAGCATAAAAAGTTATGCTGTACATTTCATATGAAACCTTTCTCTCCCTAGATTGTTGGATTGTTGTTTTTCATCAATATCTGTCATAATTTCTCTGGCTGACTGTAGGTATTGCAACAAGGGGAGATTTAAGAGTGGGATGAAGCATTCTGGACACTAATGAAAAAATATCTGGTTTTGAACTGGTGATTTACTGAAGTTGAGATAAAAAATAGAAGAAACAATTCTGTGAGCTTCACTTTCTGTCCCATGGGATACATTAACAGTTCTCTTTACTAATCTAGTCCACATTATGCACTGATGTACCAATTTTTGGGGTGTATTGCCCAAATATTTCCTTTTTTTTTTTTTTTGGGAAGCATAAACAAAGGATGTTTTTTAACCCTTTACCTTTTCCTATTAATTTAAAATTCCTGTCCCTCAGGACAGCAGTGCCACTGTATCTGACTTGGTTTATAGAGATGAATATATGCATAGATTGCTAGATCTCCTATGCTGGGTGTTGACAGTAGTGCTGTGTGTCAATTTTGAAGTGCATCCCAAGTTCAGTCATTAATAATGGAGTATATTAAAAGTACACTGATACATGACAGGAAAACCTTGGCTTTCACAGCCATTCAAAGTAGCTTTTTTCTATACTAACAATCAGTCACAGATCAAAGCATTAATAAAGTATGTGGAGATCATCTCCTCTAACCCCTGCTCAGATCAGGATCAGCCAAACCAGGTTACTTAGGACCATGTCCAGCCAGGTTTTAAATATATGCAAGGATGGAAAATCCTCCAAAATTCTGTCCGACCAATCAGGTTCAATATTTGATCATCTTCTTGATAAAAATTTTTCCTTATGCTCAAACAACTTTTCCAGTGTTTTAGAATCAAGCCGTTGCTCTTCAAGATGATTCTGATAATCTCTAACATCAAGAAGTAACCGGCATTTTTAAGACAAGCAGATTTTCTTTTTATTCAATATCAGTTTCCCTTCATGATTCTATCCGTATGCATGTGAAACCATTCTCTCACCTCTCTGAATTCAGTATACCCCTCTTAACCAAGGTCACAACGAGTGGGTGCAAGTCTAATTAATATTCTGTCACATTTGGCTTAGGGGGTTTCACCTCACAAAGTATGACCTGTATTATGAAAAACATCTGTCTGCCTTATGGAGGGTATTTGCAAGAGTAAGAAAGCATGTATATTTCTGTTTATTGGAGTAACTTTTTTGCTTTTGATTGCAAGTTATGACTTTAGAATGGTTTTGGTTTTGTTTATTCTGTTTAATTTTATTTATGAATAATGAAGATTTTTTTCCCCCTGAAGTGTTCATCTGTGTAATATTCCATGACACCTTCATGACTGAAGGGCGATCATAACCACTAGCTCACAGTGCACTGATGTAATTGATAGGACATTTGTTTCTGCTTAGATATTTTTCTACCAGTTCTATACTAAATGCAGAAAATCTCACAGTTCAGTGTGATTTTAAAGGGGATAGAATTTCTTCATTTGTAATAGGAATAAAGAAATTGATTTTTATATGTGATTTGTATTACTGCTGAGTGTAGTCTCCTCTTTACTGTTGCCTGTGTTTTTCTTAAGACTGTTAGCAAAGTATGGCATAGCATATTTAGTTCCCTGTGTTCTTTATGGTCACTACTAGTAGAATATAACCATTACTTTATGGCTATTTGATCAAAAAGTACTTATTTATAGTTTTCATGCTCCTTCTATGTTTTCACCAGGCAAAAAGTGAATCTTGTCATTTTATGGTTTTCTTATTTTAACAAAGGCACCACATTTGAAAGATTTTCACTACCAGATTTTGTATCCAAATACATGCACTAGTGTGATTGTGGCACAATTCAGTATATTCTCCAGTCAAATTGCTCTAGTAGTCTCACTCTATTTAACTTCATTATTCTGTCTACAAAATAGGCAGATGTTTTCTGAGAGTTTTTACCCTGGCATTTATCTGCTGAGTGTTTTATGAGAAGTGCTTTGCTGAATTAGCCATAAATGCTCATTTTTTAACAGAAACAGGACTTGAACATGCATTTTTTTCATGGATGGAGGTGTTTTCAAAGTTAGGGGTTTTTTTGTTTGTTTTTTGTTTTTAAGAAAAAGATGGATCTTTGTATTTCCTTTTGAATAAGGATGACACATGTATATAGTGCTATTTCTTGGGTAGGAATAAAACATAAAGTGATAAGACTCATCAGTGCCTCCCTCACCAGTTGTCCCACTGCTAAAGGGAAGATCAAAATTTATAGTTAGATTCCAAAGATAAAGAATATTGTTTATATTGTGTATAAACCATTTCATATAGAAGAAAGTTCCCTCTTTCTATATACGTAGATTTGCAGCTAGTATAAAGTAGCTGACTTTTGCCTACCTATTTGTTTTTCCATTCGCATTCATATTAATACACTGGAGTATTTCCTGGGTTAAATATCAAGAAAACATCACACTATAACACAGTATATTTACAGACATTACGATGAATCTTTCACTTAATCATAGAGGCAGGGGAAGTTCTTGAACTGTACTTTCATACATGGAGAGACACTGTATTTGCTTTGATAGGCTACTTATCCTGTGAGTGAACAGGTATACTTGCTACTTTGACATCCTTTTAAGTGAGCAGAGTTAAGTGAGAAGGGAGCAGTAGGTGGAAGCACTGACTCCTCTCTGTCATCAATGCTTAGATAAATGTCGGCTTCTGCAGAAGGTCACTGCAACACCACCTCCCCCTCCTGGTGAAGAGACTAGAAATAAATTCTGAGTCTGACTGCACAACCTTTTCTTTGATCTTCTCTGGGCCAAACTAAAACAATTATGCTGCTTGCTGGGATTTTGTGACAAATGGACTGAAACAGGTTGCCTAGAAAGGAGTGTCCATTCTTGGAGATATTCAAAACCCAGTTGGACATGGGCAACCTGCTCTAGCTGTGCCTGCTTTAAGCAGTTTGGAATAGGTGATCTCCAAAGGTCCCTTCCCATCTCACCATGCTGTGATTCTATAGCCCTAGATGGACTTGAAAGAAAGAGAAGTATATCACTCACCTTTGCATTACAATATTAAATGAACATGTGTTGCTTTTACTCTGTTCTTCTGGAACTAATTTAATAGTCTGAGTGGACTAGTAAACCTTGCTGTTATTTGGTATTTAGATGTGTTAATTAAATGCTTTTGAGAAAAGATTAATCTTGGCTACACACACACAGACGCATGCACACGTGCAGCATCAGCCCCATTTAAAAAGCAAACACACAAAATTTCATCCTGAAAGGGAAGAATGTTGTTTTTTTTTTCTGAGAAAACTCTACCTATAGAGGACAGTTTTTAAAAACATGAAGAATGAGGTTTCTCATAGGGAATTTTGAATCCTCCAGAGAATCATTATTTTGGAATCAGTTGTTTAGAGAATTAGTCTTCTCTTTTTATCTTTTGAAGTTGCTAAGACATCAATCTGTGCAAAACTCTCCTGACTTAATATTCAGTTCAGACTGTTTTAAATGTTTTCTTGAAGAAAGCTGACACTTCTCTATTCTTTTACTGAATACAAAATTTGCATTCTCAAATCATTATTTATCATTAAAACAGAAGCTTTAAAATTTTCCTTTGAGGCTGGTAAGTTTTGACATTTCTTAAGGCGTTCCGCACAGCAGACCTAAATGTCCCACTAAAACAAAAGTAAATGTACTGGAGCTATGCTTCTAACTCGGATTTTTAAAAATCCAATTCAAGTCTATGACTACCAACAAAAAAAAAAACCCTTTTGAAATAATTGGAGTTGGGCATGTCAGTGATTTCGAAGTTATGAGTTCCTATTGTCAGTTCATAATTTAAGGGTTTGTATTATCAGAAACACCTAGCATTCTAGAAGGCCACTGGTAACATATTCTGATGGGTTAAAAACTGACTAAGCATAATGGTAGATAATAGCAGATGAGTAGGTCAGATGGGGACGAACAAGATTAACAATGAGTTGGGAAGGGCTGAGCTCTGCTGACCTTGCTAGGATTCACTGTGGTAGCAACTCTAGTTTCACTAATCGGTACTCTGCTAAAGAAACAAAGATACTACTTTCAGCTGCAGAAGTGGGAGTGGAAGGGGGAATAGCTGCTGCAGTTTTATTAAGATCTGTGATGTTTTTCTATCATAGATTAATCACGTGACATAATCCCATGTGATGTTTTAAATCTTGGTGGTACAAAGGTATGTTTGAAAACATGGCTAAAGCTTAAACTAACATAGAAGTGAACTCATAAAATCCCAGAATTAGAAACAGTTCTTTTCTTTATGTATTTTTGACATGGTTTCAGAGGTGCCTATTTTGGTTTGTGAATTCACTGGGTTTATAGCAGACCATTTGTTATAACACGTTCTGATGTCTAGTTTCCTGTACGTTTATATTAAGAAAGGAATTGTTGCCTCTATCAATTTATTATTGTTGGGGATGAGAAAGGGATAATTTAAAATAAGCTCTTCTTTGGCATGCTAATTATTTTAATTGAATTAATCCATGTGGCTATACCAGAAAGCAAACTTGCACAGTGGTCTGAATCATTCTTAATAGGTTTAGGTAATGTATGGTTATAATATAAACATGCACAGCAGGCAAAGCTTGGAGCTGCTGTGATTCTTAGTTACTTCATGAATCCCTGTGATTAAAATCAGAGATTATGAAAATGCTGGCTGTGAAATTCAAAGGTAGACTCTAAAAGTATGTGCAATTTATATGCATGCTTTTGCTTATGTACAGATCTTAAGTACTGATTAATTGATCAGTATAAGTGCTCCACATACAAAATTCATGGTGTAGAACATGACTGAGGTCAGTTTTCTGTTTTGAGGAACAAAGTCTAATTCATAAAGTATTTTAAACATTAATATATAAAGAAGGTGATAAAAGATTTACCCTCATTATCCAATTAATTTGAATTTGAATCTCCTGATAACTAAGGATATCCAGATATATTAGACTACAGTTTTCTTGATCATATTAGAGCAGTACAAATTAACCCTTGCCATTCTGAGTGAAAAAGTATCTGAGTGCAAGGAAGCTGCATCCATACTGCATGTTTTTTTTTACATTTTATGGAGTGTAAGGAACACCACAGCTGGAGTTCTGCAGCGTTTTTAAACCCTTCAGATATATTACCTTTATTAATAGGAAGAAGGTGTTCCACATGTTTTGAGGAAAAGAGTATCTTGACAAGCTTTTTAATTGAAAGCTTTAAATTTAAAATATCCTCTTAAATCTATCAAATCAAGTAAGAACCTTTGTAGAAGTTACTAATTTTTCCCTATGTCAATAACCCATTTGGTAAGACAACAGTTCTGCAAGCCAGCAGGACATTCATAAGGCAGAATTAATTGCTTTTTAGTACCTCTGTAACAGAAAAATATGAGCCTTTCTCATTTTCCTACAACAAATTCTACTTACAAAATGAAACAGACACATTGGAGAGAATATCAAGGGGGGAAAAGGCAATAAGGATTTTATTAAGGGTATTTGGTAGTAGAAACAAGCTGCATTTATAGTATATTCAAGTAAGAAGAGATCTAGCTGGTAATGGCTGATAAGCAACAAACAGAAAATAGAACACTTCAGGGAAGTCACTTTCAGTGAAATTATGTTGGCAAATCTTACATTCTCATTTAAGGAGCAAAATAACTATTTTTTTAATGCTAAATGGAAGGACAGTGAAATCAGTTAGACTTGATATTCTAGGGCAGGAATGAGCAAATAAATTTACAATTAGGAGATGTTGCTAACATCATCAGACAATACTGTATAGTTTTTCTACTCATTTCTTGTAGAGCTGTGGGATTCAGTTGTAATCAACGAAGTTCAGATCTACAATCAAAGCTGTACTGGATTCGAGAGCAAGTTAGTCATGTTAGACCTTGTTACCTGATGCAATCTTAAGCAAAACTGGGAGAATCCAGGCAAATGAAACAAGACATCCAAGAGGAAATTGATGTGATTCAGTTCATCCCTTAAAAGCAAAGAATTTTTCCTCAGTTCCAGTAGCTGTTGAACTCCACAGTTACTGTCTAGTTTTCTATATACCTGATGGGAAAGGCTAATACCTCTAAAGTCTACTAGAGAGCTAGCCTGTCTATTAGCATTTAGGGACCATAGCAACTCATCTACTTCTTTATGTTTTTCTGCAGGCAGCTGTGAGTCACAGAGGTTTTCTCAAAGGCTAGTTAAAGCATTTCTAATAGTATGAAATGCTAAATATGTAGAAGATAGTTTATCTTATAAGCTTCTCTAATTTACTCCAGCATTTGCTGGAGTATATAGAAAGCATTAGGAAGCATTTGCTGTTATTCCTGGGGATTAAGGTGTCCAATCATTTTGGCCACACAGCACGTTATATTTTTTGCTGAACAGATTGGACCCAAAGTGTTGCTCCCCATAGTCTTAGCCATATCTCTCCCTTGTAAGCTTGAAATAAAATGGATTTGATGCATAAATTCCTGAGGCATTCTGTTTTAAATAGAGAAAATGTTTCTCTCAATTCTCCTGTTATATCTATCATCAAAATTGAATAGATATTTAAAGATAAAATAATTTGCAGTAAAGGTTTTAGTGGATTCCATGCATAGCACACTTTCAAAGTGATGATGTATTAGTGAGGCTTCCATATTAACATTTTCAATTTGTGCCAATTTCTTTAGGTTATTAAGTTTTATAATTACATTAGCATTTAATAAAACAAAATAGTTTGGAATATAGGATATACAGAAGACCCTTTATTAGTTACACTCAGAAGCCCAAACTCTTTAAATCCAAGTCATAGGAGCTTACAGAGCCAGATGGATTTAAAAAATGGTCCTTCTTTCTATTACTTACAGCTCTATTAACAAATTATCAGCTTGACTGGTGCTCTACTTGAGAGCTTTATTTTAGCAGTTTTATTTGCTGGTAGTTGAATTATTTATGTAAAGGTTAGATTATCATAGGACACAGCTACATTTCAGAGTATGAAAGTTTGGATGTTTTTTAACTACTGTATTAAAATTTACACACCAGTCATAGCTTCCTCTTTAGATCCACCAATTACAATGGGTGAGGTTTATTTTCTGGTATGATTAACTTTGATGCTGACTTGCCTAAAGTTTAGTAGTTAAACTGAAGGGTAAAAGAGCGTGGTAGTCAATCTCTATTAAGTCAAGGGAAAGATGTTTATGTGTCTGAACAGTTCCATAAGGAAATTGGAAATATTTAATACAGTAGTGCTAACTCTGCTTGGAGGTCAAGATGGTAGAAACACTTTAGCTTAGTCCTGCCCCCAGACTTTTTCTATTGGTCTGGGATGTAAATGTTCACTATAGAAGGTAATTGGCTTCTAAACTTTTAATCCAAAGGAGACTGAAGCCATGTCCCAGAAGCAAGCCTTAAAGAAGTATAGGGCATGACTGGGAGGATATTCTTTAGGCCTTTTGCATTTAGGTCACTGTACAACTAAGAATGCTGGACTTCCTAAAAGTCCTGTCCAAACGGACTCCCAGTATCCTCTCCCAGTAGCACTAAGTGGCAATTAGTTTATATAAAGTCTTAGTTTTTCTTGTATTTTTATTCTAGTGAAAGCAGAATTGAAGCAGCTATAAATGTATGAGTCCATATTTCTACCCAGCCAGCACTGAAACGAGAAATTATAGTGCAGTGCCCAATAAATTTTATGCATTTGTTGGAGGGTTGGGGTACACCATACATAAAGAAAGACTTGACATCAATATCTGGATTATGTTTCACTTTCATTTAGATTAAATTTTTCTGTTTTCTAGAAGGTGAATTACCAGTTACCCTTTGGGATTAAAGCAGTATATCTGTATTATCTCTGAAGGGTTATAGAAGCTAGCATGATTTTAAACATTATTTTTTACTAATACACATTTTTTATGATTGTCCAATAAGAAAATAAAACAAGCCAAACAAAAAAACAAACTTTGGTTAGAGAAAGAAGCTATCAACATATTACCATAGTTTTAATATCAAGGAAAAAAAGAGTTTTTATGTAATAATGATGGTTGATTATTCCATCAAACACTTCTGTTTTCTTTCAGTGAGCAAAGAAAAGTTACATTTTACACTATCGTAAGTTGAATATCTTTCGAGTTTCTTACAACTTTGCAATGTGTGGAATACAGCTTGATTAGGTCGCAGCCTGATTAAAAGAATTTTCACAGAAATGGGTATGAGAAGTTAAATCCATTCTTGCAAAAGCCCAAAATTTTGCAGTCTTTTAAGAAATAGTTTCACTATATCTATTTGTACACTACTTCTTTTTTTGCACTTCCAACTTTTTTGCCACGTGTTTTAACTTAAAAAAACAAAGATTCAGAGTTGCTAAAGGCATTTGTAATTAAGAATTTACCAGCAATAAAGAAGTACCAACTCTGATCTATTTATGTGTTTAATTAACAAAGAGAAAAATGTTTTTGAAAGAAGACTGCAATACATTTTTCATTTTTAATCTGTGGTCTTGCCCTAAAAGTACAATACCATGCAAATGTCACAGCAGATAAAAATTCATACTGATTATTACTGTCCACATGTTTGCAGTGCCTGGAGGCATTAAAAACCATTGGGCCAATCTGAATGTTCTCAGATTACGAACATTTAGCTTTGTTAAATTAGCTCACCCTTTTTATTTCACATTCTGAAATGGAACAATGTTATTCAGGTTACTGAAATATTTGTTCAGAACTAGGTAATAATTGTTAACTGTTGATTATTTAGTTGAAAAAAGACAATCCAATAGCTAACAGGGAAAATGCAGAAATATTATGTTCGTCAACACTACGTTTATAAAATTCCAACTATATTATGGTCAATAGAAAATTTACTGTTTATTTTATTGAGTCTGGAATACTGGTATTAATCAATTGTACTTGAAAACAACTGTAAAAAAAGTATTGGCCCTAACAATTTTAACAAATTGCTAAAAAAGATGAAGAAAATTCCAGACCAATTGCAAGCAAACAGAAAAATCACATTTGCAATTACAATTACTTATGCATGTTATGAGTACCATCTAGTCACTTAGATGAGGCTTCAGGTTTACGTGTTGTGCTTGCTTTGTACAGGAAGGCAGTTCCTAAGAGCTTGAAAAGCATTATAGTAACATAACTGTTACCTGACCTATCTGGGGAATTTGAAACATCCTGAGTTTACAGATGTGCTCTCTGTCACATGTGTTCGTCTGCACAAGTAAAGAACAGCAAAGTAAGAGACAGTCCTTGTCATTCACTAAATGAATATGCCCCTAGGAGCTGTATGTTTTTCAACAGAAAGACAAGTGAGTTTGTGTTTGCTTGTGGCAGGCAAAGGCAGCAATTTGTACAGACTCAGTGGAAGGGAAGTAGCTATGTATGTCATCCATGCATATACTCATGAAAATCTTTAAAATAACTATAAATCCACAATTCTGTATTTTGCATCTTAAGGAGGTGTCAATAGTAGATTGCTTTCCTTTGACTATAAGGCTAAGCAAATAGCAGGACCTTGGCAGGCTGGAGAACTGGGTGGAGAGAAATGTAATGAGGTTTAACAAGGGCAAGTGTGGGGTACTGCATCTGGGAAGGAATAAACCAAAGTACCAGTACAGTTTGAGGGCTGACCTAATAAAGAGCAGTTCAGCTGAGAAGGACCTTGCAATACTGGTAGATGACAAGTTGACTATGAGCCAGCAGTGTGTCCTTGTGGCCAGGAGGGCCGATAGTATTCTGGGGTGCACTGGGAGGAATGTGACCAGCAGATCGAGGGAGGTGGTCCTCCCCCTCTACTCGACCCTGGTGAAGCCATATCTGGAGTGCTGTGTACAGGTTCTGGGCTTCTCAGTACAAGACAAGAAGCTACTGAAAAGGGTCCAGCGGAGGGCGACAAAGATGCTCAGGGGTCTGAAGCATCACTCCTATAAGGAGAGATTGCAGGAGATGGATCTGATTGGTCTAGAGAAGAAACTGAGTGGGGATCTCATTTATGCATGTAAACATCTCAAAGGTGGGTGTCAGGAGGATGGTGCCAGACTTTCAGTGGTGCCCAGCCACAGAACAAGGAGCAGTGGCCATAAACTAAAACACAGCAAACCTCAACATGAGGAAAAACTTGTTTACATTGACAAAGGCAGAGGACTGGAACAGGCTGCCCAGGGAGGTTGTGAACTCTCCCTCTCTGAAGACGTTCAAAACCCACCTGAACACATTCTTGTGTAACCTGCTCTGGTTAGCCTTGCCTTGGCAAGGGGCTTGGACTAGGTGATCTCCAAAAGTCCCTTCCAACCCTAACAATTCTGTAATACTGTGAAATAGCTGCAACCACAGACAACACATTGTTGCTCACTCTGGGCTCCAACTGGATCAATATTTGATTTTCCTGTTTGTCTGTGCAGCCTCTCTAGGACTGCCCTGGATTTGCTCCAATATAGCTTGATCCTGAGTTGAGAGACAAAAATATATTGCCAGTGTTCCTGTTCCACACATAATCCCATTTTACAAAGATATCCATAGGTAGCATGAAGTTACAGCTCATGATATGGCCTGTTATGGTAGCTGTGTCCCACATTTTGGAGATAATTGTTATGAATTTTAAAGGAAAGTGAAAATTATGTATGAAATGCAAGTCATCATCTGTGTGCAGAATATGCAGCTACAGGGCAGTCAGACTCCTCAGCACATGCCAGACTGTGCAAACTTGAAAGGCTTATTTAGTGCAGACTCTGCCATGGTTCTTCCAAGTCTCTACCCAAAGATCTGAAGAGAAAGCCTCAGGATATTAGAGTCCACTGCCTGTCATTTTGGAGAAAAACTACCAAAGGTGCTTGGAAATAATCCTTAAATTAACATACAGCCACTGTGGGAAAGTTTCTGCTAAGCCAGCTGATGTTTAAAGGCTCCAGTTCTTGATCATTGCAAATTGTTGTATTGATCCTCCTTATGCATGGACTAACTGAGGCTCAGATGCTGACAATTTTTTCTGTTTTGCATTCCCACTATTTCTTACAAGGAAGGGATACGTTCATGCACAAAGTGCTTAAGTAGGATTTCTTGCTTACCTGAGCATAAAATGCACATGGTTTTATTCTTATTGTAGTGAGTTGTCCTAAGCCTTGTACGGTGAATCAGAAAACACAGGGACAACACTTTAACTTTTTAAGGCAATCTACTTTTAGACTATGTAGATATATATTTTTAGCAGTTAAATTTCGTAAATCCACAACTGCTGGGAACTGAATTGTCAGGTGTCCTAAAGTTTATCGTCACAAGGTATGAAGGGTCACAGCAATGATATATGCCTTCTGCCACTTATCCTGTAGCAGACATACCCATCTGCAATGTGCCACTGCAATCTCTGATATTATTTAAGGATTCAAACTCTTAATGCTTATATCAATTTGCACAACAGAAGAGAAGGCATGTGTGTGAATGTGTTTTAATGAATTATTGCATGTTATGTCAGACATAACTAGTTGTTATCACAAGCCACCAAATTTTTGAAATAAAGACATGAACCAGTCTCTTTAAATGACTCTGGACCTGTGTTCAGAAGTGATTTAAAGTAACTTACTTTGGTTTGAATAGCAGAAGTTTGCCCCTCCTTTGGAGGTGAGAGATTGTAGGTGCTGAAAAGGAGTAAAGTCAAGATGGGGAGAAAAAGAAGATATCAAAAGGTAGCTGAGAAATTCACCTTCTGTTTGACTCCTCCAAATACACACAAGGAGGTTTTTGTGTGTGTTCTACATTCATGTATAATCAGATTAAAGATTTCCTATAAAAATAAGATGATAATAGACATTGCCTATACTTTCCATACAGTGAATAACATCAATGTCACTTGAGAAGTACAGACTGTTTTTTCCATGTGTGGAGAAGAGGTGGCAATATTTTTACAGAAGTGTCCCACTAATGCTGATAAATGTGCACCATGTGAGCTTCATGACAAGGGTCTGATATCTACTTGAGTGCATGCCATGTCATGTCAAGATATGTCTATGATTTCGTGAAGCGCAGAGGTTATTATGTGCTCCCAATAAACTGTATTGAACACTTATAAAATATTTTCCTAATGTATTTGGGTTGCTTTTTTTTAGTAGTTTATGGAATTATATGTTATATATTATATTATATTATATTATATATTATGGAGTATATTCTAATTCTGAAGTCATTAAATGCTGGAATAGATGCACAAAACCAAAAACCTCATGAAATGGTTGCACTCTAACTCTATATTTAAATAGTATTAAAAAAGCATAAATGGCCTTTACAGAGAAATTTATGTTTATCCCATTTATCCTGTGTCACCTGGAAAAAAAACAAAACAACAAAGCAGACTTTGATGGACTTTTCTGTCTTATTGTCTAACTATTTGATTTTTGTCTGAAGTAAACTAAAACTAATTTAATGGAGAATTAGAATCTCTCAAGGCCCTATAGATGTAGTGGTGAGTGATGTTCTTATCAGTTCAATCACTAATGAAATACAGCAATTAACTGACATTCCTGACAAGGATGCTGATTTCATTGAGCAATTGCAAGAAACACTTTCTGTGTCTCTGGTCCTTGAGTGAAAACCTTTGGGAAATTGATCCCAGGAATGGAGTCTCTTAGCTTCTAATATTGCTAACCTTTGGGTTTCTATGGGCAAGCCCATAAAAATTTGGGCAGGGCTCCCTTGTGCCAAGGTAGTGCCATTTCAGCAGTGCTGAGAGCTCAGCAGCTAGGATCCCTGTGAGTTTGTAGTTGCATGTCTCTTGAATTCTGTCCAGACAGGACAACTCAGAACAGACACAGCAAAAAAGAGGTATCTCTCCTTCTTGGATCTGAGCTGAGGTGGAGGAGAAGAAGAAGCTTTGCACCTCATTAGTTGGACTAAAAAGCTTCTGAAAATGGGATTGTAAATGCTGGTCCTTCAGAAACTTAAAGGTGCAAATTAGTGCCACTTGGGGCAGTTCTTGGATAATTAAACTCAAGTCTTGGTCATCAAGATAGGTAGCTGAACCCTTGTCTTCTTGTTGGTCTTTTTCCTATCAAAAATGTCTTCCTGTTTTATGTGGGTGATTTTTATATTGTAAAGTCGTTGGACTCTGTGAAAACAGAGACATGCTGTAGTAAAGTGGGAAGTGGTCAAGAAAGGGAATAATTCTGATGGGGTTTACTGTCTTCAGAGATCGCATATAGATCTTTCATTTGGGCTCATATATAAAAAAATAATACAGATCTATTGTTATAAAGTTGACCTTTATTTTCTTGATTTGGTGTATGCATCTTTTACTCTAGCATGTTGTAAAGATTACTGTAAATATTCTTATCTTTTTTCCCTTGCTACTGCTACAATGTCTTCTTTGTCCTTCCACAGAGGTCCCTCTGTCAGAATCAATAACATTCAGATCAATGGAAAAATATTTCTGAAAATGTAAATCTTCCATGGTCCTGACTTACTAACAATTTCTAATGGAGTATTTAACAGGAACCAGCACAGATCTTTATATGAATTGCCAGACAGATATGTAACAAGAAGGGTTCTGAGTAAGGAACTGTAGAAGGATAATCAAACCTGACAATAACAGAAAACTGTGGACAAAGAACTGAGGGTAAGAACAAATGAGCATGACTCCCATATAAAAGGGTCAGAAGCTGATGCCTGAACCATATGATTTGTTACCAGGAAATGGAAAGTAATAAGGTTAGAAACAAAAAACCAGAAGGGCTTATAACTTCAGCAGATTGACGTGCTACAAATATTGAACAATAGCTAGTTTAAAGACAAAGGCTATTTATAATGGTATCGCTTTTTCTCTATTTTTTTTTCCCATGAGAAATAACAGCAAACAATAGAGACACATAACTATATAGGTGATAAAAGATGTAGTTTTCCCTAGTTTTGTAAAAGATAGTAAAACTACTATGATATGTTTGGTTTGCCATATTTTGTGTGTGTCATGCAACTAGATAAAGTGGAAGAGGGGACAAATACAAAAATGGAATAGTACAGAGACACAGAGACTTTAGCTATTCATAAAGCCGAACAGTATAGGAATGGGTCCAATCTATTTCATGTTAGATATGCATAGTGCAGATTTCTACACATGAACTATTTGATTACACTGCTTTTACAGTGAACAAAGAGAAAGTCACTTAGTGGGACATGATTCACCTCATCATATACTTGTCTAAATAAGCCAGATTAATTGTGCTTTAAAGACGCCTTGACTGACAGCAGAGCAAATCTATAAAGCTATATCAGCTTAGATGTCTATTTCCAAAGACAGGTGAGATGACTCCAATACTACTCTGGGGGTTTTTTGGGAAAAAAAATAGCTTGAAGAAGGAGGTAGGAACAAAATGATGAATTAGTAGTGTAAATCACCTGAATATTGTTTACCAAATGAAAAAAGAAATGGCAAAAACTTAGAGTAGGTGCAAAAGCCGTAAGAAAATTATTAATCTAATTAACAGTAACAAAGCAGAAACACTAACCATAAATTAACAATAAAATAAGACTGCTATTTTTTTTCTGCTCTAAAAGCAATGAAAGGAGAAATAATCTGTATGTTCTCCCTCACATACACAGAGATCCTATAAACTAATTAGAACATATTTAAATGATAGAAACTCCTTACAAACAAAACTATTAACATGAAAGAAGATGATTTAAATGCAGTTTGTTAGACAAGATTTTAAAATACACCAGAATGAAAACACCTTTAAAACTGAAAGTAATCTACAGGTTGCAAAGCTGACAATAGGATAGGAAAAGGGGAGGAAATACCAATAAGGGAAAAGTTCAGGAAAAATAAAAATAGTATTTGTTTCAAAAACCCTACCAAAACCAGTAGGACAAAATTGGTGGATAGAAATATGTATATGCAGAATATAAGGTATTGTATGTATCTGCAACAGTTAGACAAGTAATTTGGACACTAAATGACAGGGGCTGATAAGGCTGTGGAAGTGAGCATTAAAAAAATGTCCATGGGAGCAAGCAACTGTACTTACAAGGTTATTTATTATTTGAAACTCAAGCAAACTGGAGGAGCTATTTGGGAAAAAGAATTAAATGTGGTAGAAGAGTATTTTGTTTAATTCTGGAGATGCTGAGGAGCCCAATAAGATAGTGCTATTTTTCAGTTATAATTTTTCAGCACTGCTAAGGAAGGGAGAAATTTTGACAATCATGGCTATAGAAATGAGATGAGGAAAGGAAGTAGTTATATAATTCATTGTTCTGTAGCATTCACCCAACTATGGCATCTGTCCATCAAGTTCAAAATGATGAAGTATTTTCAAGAAAAAATGTAGTCTATTGTAAAAGACGTATGTACAATTATTTGATATGTTGTCATGGTTTAAGCCCAGCTGGTAACTCAGAGCCACGCAGATCATCACTTCCCCTCCTTATTTCCTCCCCACTCCCGGAGGGATGGGACGAGAATCGAAAGAGTGTAACTCCCACTGGTTGAGATAAGAACAGTCCAGTAACTAAGGTATAACACAAAACCACTACTGCTGCCACCAATAATAATAACGGTAAGGGAAATAACAAGGAAAGTGAATACAATACCTTATCACCTGCCGACCAATACCCAGCCTGACGTAAGCAGTTATCTAGTCCTTCCGAGTAGCTGCCCCCAGTTTATATAGTGGGCATGATGTGCTGTGGTACAGAATACCTCTTTGGCTAGTTTGGTTCAGGTGTCCTGTCTCTACTTCCTCCCAGCTTCCCATCCTCCCTGGCAGATAATGAGACTCAGAAAGTCCTTGGTCAGAGTAAACATTACTTAGCAACAACTAAAACCATCGGTGTTATCAGCGCTGTTCTCAGGCTGAAAGTCAAAACCACAGCACTGCATCAGCTACTAAGAAGGTTCAGCTACAGCTGAACCGAGGACATATGTGAGTGAAAAAGAAATAGGAATGAAAATGTAGACAGAAAGCTTGAAGCTAGATGAGCTGAAGGAGTTGAATTTGAAAGTTTAATAACAAATTGTCTTTCATGACTTCGTATGATGTTTCCTTTAGGGATCTGAGAAGTTCTATATAAAATCCTTGAAAGTTTTACTGCTCTGAGATTATATTAAGGAAGGTTTACAAAATAAGATTGGGAAAAAGTTTGGTTAATACAGAGGATCCCAGTGCAATTATTTTATAGATCAAAATATGAAGTAAAAAAAAAAATATAACATTATGAAGGTAGACATTACATCCTTAATGTGCCTGGGAAAAAGACTGAGGAGAAAGACAGGATTCTAGTTGAGAGTGATCTAAACTGTTACACACCTTCTCTTCTGTGGTATCTGGAAACACATGTGCTCTGTACTCTTTGCAAAGTGACTGTTATCAGCCTATAAATGTCTCAGAATATACAGATAATCTGTTTTTTTTAATTGCCTCAGTCCCTAAGATTACCCAAATTCTGTCATGTGATGTTTGATTTCATTCCATATTACTGATGCATCCCATCAATACAGTTCATTAGCACATTCTATGCCCCAAAAGGGCATTTTTTTGCCCTTTGGAGGCATAGTCACTGGTAAAAACACTAAAATTTTCCAAAATACACTGTGAAGAACTGCACAGGAGCCCACCAGTACTCAGACATTTTCAGCACAACCCATTTGATCTCCTTTTTTATTAGTTCCTTAACCACTTTACAGTCCAGCTTCTGAACCTCAACTTCTCAATTTTAAGCAATCATTTCCCACTGGAATAAAATTCTGAAACCCAGAGAGATTATATCTGTCATGCTTTCCTTGTAAAGTAAATAGCTTACCTGTCGAAGAAAGACATCATGATCATTAGCATGATCCATTTCTGAAAAAAATATGTAACTTTTACTGTCATTTGCATTTCTGTCTGTGTCATCTGCAGAGATTTCTATATGGGTAGGATAACTATTAATCATGAAAATGCAGCATGAAAAACTACATCAACAAAATATAAAAAGAGGAATTAAGAATCTGTTTAATGACATATGAGATTTACTTGTAGACAAGTGATTGTGAGACAAACCTCATTCTGGCTTTTGTGTGTCCAGAGTTGCCCTTAAGAGTGGCTTGGAACTGTTTTGGGAGTCCAGTCAAAAATCATGTCAGGAAACCTGATCTCAGTGGAATTTTTTTTTTTTATATGACAGCATGCAGTAAAAAGGGTTTTCTGAAGCACTGATTTCAGAACTGACACTGCCTGTTGGCAGACTAGTGGTATATGGAGACATGAATTTCAGATTAACGCAAATGCTAAACCCAAATAAGAAAGGCCTGCCAGTCACTGCCTCTTTTGCACTGGCACAATTTATTCTGTAGATTTCAGTTTTAGCATTATCATCTAGTGAGGACTGCAATTAATTAGTAGTGGATCCTAAGAAAGAAGTTCATGGGAATGAGAAAAATTGCTCTAACAGAAGAGTTTCACAGCCCATTCCATTATGTATATCCTAAGGCTGTATAATTTTTTGTGTCGTTTTCTGCACTGGCCTGTCCACTGTCATTCCTGGAAGCAGGTCTTCTAAAAGGTAGCACTTCCAAAAATATGGTATATTTTTAATAATAATATTTTTAATTAAAATTACTAATTTCTGGGAGCATTCAGTGCATTATCAAGAATACAGTCAAAATCTGTGGTATTGCAGTAAGGGTGTTTGTTCTCCCATCGTGATATGCGTTTTTCCCATAATTTCATTGGATCCATTACATGTTGTATTGTCTGCTTCTTTTTCTGCTTCCTTTGCTGATATTGCAAGTAACATTGTAAACTTCATTTGGATGGGGCAATATCTACCCTTAGTATGCTTTAAAAATTAGAATTGCCTATTAGTTTCTAATAATGATCTAGTGTTACATTTTTACAGAGAGATGGAAAGATTTCTTATTTATTCATATCTTCATCTGTTTATTTTATTATTGAAGCATACTTACTTCTAAAGAGAAAGCATTATATATTTCCATGCCAGAAGAAGCATAAGAATTATACATATCAAAAGAGTGCCTTGACTACAGGCATAATTTCTTAAATGCTTGAGCACCTGTTAGCTCCTCCAGCACAAAGCTATTGAGGACTGAGCTCCTGAAGCCTTTCCACTGGGCTAACAGCAGTTAATAGTGTGGTGTTTCAAGGGTCATATTCCTTTCTTATTCAGGATTGTGTAGTCTGCATTGCATAGATTCACACAGAGAGTATATGCACAGAATTATAATATCCTTTTGCATTTAAAGATGAAGTTCATGAAACATATTAAGTAGATTCTTCAGGTATTCCTCATTTGGTATTTAACAGTGAGAAATGAGGCAGCAAAGATGGGTCTCTGTGGCTGGTGTACACCTGTCCTGGCTTGGTCATACAGCCAAATGGCTGCAAATATTCATGTCACCATCACTGATCATTTGCAACTTTCAGAAAGTCTGAAATCATGGACTTCAGAAACAGTTACTGCTCACAAAAGCATACAGCAGTTGAGGCTGGCCATCTGGAGATGTCTACTCTAACCCTCTCTCCTTAGAGTAGACTGAGCTACAGAAACAGGTTGTTCAGCTCTGCATCCAGTTAAATGTTGGATATGTCCAGGGATGGAGACTCCAGAACCTCTCAGAGAAAGCCATTCTACTCTTTGGCTGCTTGCACACTGAAAAAGCTTTTTTTCTTAAACAGATTTTTCTGTGGTTTGCTATGTGCCCATTGCCTTGCTGTGGTATGGAATACCCCTTTGGCTAGTTTGGGTCAGGTGTCACTGCTTCCTCCCAGCTTCCTGTGCCCCTCCTCACTGGCAGACCATGAGACTGAAAAGTCCTTTATTGGAGTTAACATTACTTAGCAACAACTAAAAACATCAGTGTGTTATCAAGCACACAACTTTAGTTCTCAAACTAAAGTTGAAAACACAGCACTGCACTGGCCAGTAAGAAGGAGAAAAATGACTGCTACAGCTGACCCCAGAACATCCTGTCACTGGACATGACTGAGAAGAGTCAAGCTCTATCTAAAGCATCCCCTATAAGATATTTATACATACTGATAAGATCCCCCTCTCAAGCCTTCAATTCTCCAAGCTGAAAAGTCCTAGCTCTCTCAGCTTCATCTCATATGGCAGATACCCCAAGCCCTTAATCAGACCCTAGCTGGGCCCAGTCCAGTAGATACATGTCTCTCTTTTGCTGGGGAGCCCATAATTGGACACAACACTCCAGCTGTCATCTCATCAATGCTCAGGAAGAATCACCTCCCCAGCCTCCTGCTCAGATTCAGCATTTCAGCTCCTACCAACACACTGATCCTTTTCTGTAGTTGCCAATCAGAGAAGGAGCTTTCCTCCTGCCATTGTAAGTCACAGGCTTCATCATCCTGGTTGTCTCCATTTCTGAATCCAGTAAGCACAGACCCCTTCTGCTCCTGCCTTGGCACAGCTCCTCTACTTAGTGAAGCAGACACCTCCTGCAGGCAGGGAGCCCACTGTCCCCTGCCCCAGCCTCAGTAAAAGGCCTGCAGAGATGCATCCTCCCTTGGGAGCTTGCTCTGAGCTTATGCCATGCTGGGGTAGTTGCTCAGGTGTGTGCTCAGGACACACTCTGTAGTACACCACCACAACTGCTGAGCACGTGAACACTTCCCTCAGCAGTAGGGATTCTAGCCAGCTTTTGTGCACCCTCATTAAAAACTGCTTGTTTTACAACTGCACTCTGGGCTACACACGGCTCTCCCAGAACCTGCTGAATGGGTGCTGCTCAGAGTCAGCTTGACGCTCAAAGAACCCTTTGATCAGGATCAGCTTCATTAGAAACTGCTGGAAGTCTCAACCCCCCTGCAGCTCCCTTTCCCCAGTGCAGCAGGCACCCTGCCAGTCCTCCAGGAGTTCCTAGGAGTTGCTGGCTATGCCAGAAGAGTTCACAGGTCTACAAGCAGAGCCCCCAAAATGCTGAGCAAGCTGTTGTCTCTGTTGCCTCCCTCTGTTGGTTGTGTTCTGCTTTGACATTCCTGTTCCCTCGGCTTTTTTTACTCCAAGAATAGGTGAAAGAGGAAAAAACCTACATATCTCTTTGTATCTGGTTTAGGGTTCTTCTATTGATGCAATATTTATTGGAGTTTTGAATATGTAAGAAGAGGACCTGGTAAGTATTACCTTTAGAATTTGCGGGACATTCTTAAATGGGCTTTTATTTACATGGAATCAAGCTAATTCATTCTTCACATCTTTACTGACAAGGCTAGAGGTCTTAGTCTACAGAAACAATCAGATAATATATGTAAACATATCCTTATTTTTACCTATGATATGCTCCTGATTAACTGGTATATGGTATAGGAGTGAAGCAATGTTATCATGATAATTTATTTCACCCAGTAAATCTTTCAGTGGTCTTGGAAGAAAATTAATTTCAAATGTTTTTTATGGAATATCAAATAACATCAAGTCAGATTTAAAAATCAAGGTTATAATCTTTCATTAGGCAAGCACTTAAGAATCTCCTTAAGGCATAAAATTGCAGTTAACAAGCAAGTAAACTCTTGACTTGCTGAATTTAGTGACACTATCCATGTAAAGCTATGTATGTGCCTGTTTTGTTAGCATTCACCTTAATGCAGCTGTAAGTAGGACTCAGCTGGCAGAAATGTAATAAAGATGCATTTTAAGCACAATAATAACTACTCTTGAAGACAAATAGAAATAACTGACAATATGAGAAGCTTCTTGGAAGTAATGATCTGAATATCTTTTCTTTCAAGAAGATTTAAAAGATGTATGTGTAAACAATAGAGAGGACATATAGATGCAGGAGATCGTTATATGATTTCAGTTGACAAGACAAGCTTCTAAAAGGTTATCTGCTACAAATTTACAACTGAAGGACTTTGTACAGAGTTAAAGATATACCCTTTTATTAACTTGAAGAAATAGGGTTCAGGAATGACAGGTGCTGACCACTAGACAGAATTGTACTCGTTTGCCCTTGAAGGACAATAAGTGTTCTGTAGTCAGACCCATTGAAAGGATAAGACATGAATACAGAGCTCAATGAAAGAAGGGACAAAAACTAACACCAGCTGTAAATCACTGTTTGTACTTTGACCAGTCTGCCTTGTGGCTCTTTATTGTGGCACTAGCAGTGCAGTGAAGATGTGACAGTTTCAGAAGTTCTTGGATGTCACCATTATCTGCAGGAATGAAGGATAAATCTTCTGAGAGGGAAGGACATGTGCCCTGCTGCTGGGAGAACATCAAACTGACATCTTCTCCAAAACGCTCAGTATTTGCTCTGGTTTTATTATTACTTAATAACAATTTTAATGCAGAAAGTCACCTAAAATCCATTAAAAAAGATGAAAAAAGAAAAAGACATAATTTAATTAAAAATTCCTATTGATCTTAGATGTATGCTTTTCAGCCTTAAGTTCTAATGCAGAACTAAATCACTACCTGTGTAGACTGACATATTTCTCCTGGGCTCATGTCAGACAGAGAGGTGTTTGAGTTAGCAGCATGGTTATGACTGAAATTTTATTCAGAATCACTTTTTAAACTTGTCAGACAGGCTTCTGCGGGTTGTAATGTGAAAAGTGAAACATTTCTGTTTCTATTCCAGATACGTTATACTGTGAGTTTTACGTATTTGGGAAAAAAAACCCAAACAAATAAACAACCCAAAAAAAGAAAAAAAAGACCCAACCAAACAAACAAGTTTTGGTTTTAGTTTGGTGATGGTGGTTTTTGGTTTTGTTTATTTGCTTGATTAGTAGGTTGGTTTGGGGTTCTCTTTTTGTTTCTTTTGGGTTTTTGCTTTTAATGGAACAATAAGCTTCTACTTGTGTAGTGACAGATAATTAGCAATTAGTGTAGGATCATAAAGATGGAATAAATTAATTTGGAAATGATTTTGAAAAGTTATTGGCTCTATCCTTCTGCCAAAGGCAGGATTAACTGTACTGTTGTCACTTCTGACAGATGCTTGTTCAGCCTGTTCTTGAAAAAAATATGCTAGAGAGATTTCACAGGCCTTGCAGGCAATCCATTCCTTCATTGCCTTCTGCTAGAGAGATTTTCTGTAGGTTTAACTTAAGTCTTCATTCTTGCAAATGAAAATTGTTATTCCATGTCTTAGGATAATGAACTATAAATTTTCAGCTCACATGCACAATGGACAAGAATAAGACGTTTTTTATTTCCTAGCTTTTTATATTTTTTAATATTATCATATTGCCCCTGTCTTTTCTTCTCTGGACTAAACAGACCTGATTCCTTTAATGCTTATGTTTTCTTTTCTTATTCTCTTCTGAAGCTTCTCTTGCTGTTTCACATCCTTCCTAAAATGCTAATACTCCAGCTAAGACCTTGGAAGTGTTGAATGGGATGGAAAAGCATTTTAAAAATAATCTATCCATACATCCCAAAATGCTATTTTTATATAAAATATTGTCATGTTCCGTTTGTGACAGTCACTGGTACTAATGGGATACTATTGCTCTCTATCAGTTGTTTACAATGATATCATTAATTTTTCTGCCATGTAATGCAGATTGTCCCCTTATTTGTACAGAATTTTCTTCAGATTTCATAAATTTTGAGATAATTTTGATCTAATGTATTTGCAGCTCTCTCAGCCTGGTGTTGTCTTCCAGGTGTAATAATCATACTTTTGATTTCCTTGTTAAAGAAAATTAACTGCTAAAGAAAATACAGAATATGCTCAGACCACTGTGGAACAGTTCTGCAAACTCTTGTCCAGCCTGACAGTGAACTGTTAATAACACCACTTGGTAGTAATTCCATCCAGGCAGTATTTTCCTAGTTTGCTTATCAAAATGTCGTGAGAGAGTGCAGATAGATGACGATGTGACTGCTATTTCTCTATCCAAAAGGCCTACTTTGCTCTCATGATAAGAAAAAAAAGAAAAAAAAGATTGTTAGATTATTTTGACATGACTTGCTCTCGATGAATCCACTGTCACTGTTACTCATCTTTGTATCTTTTTTATCCTGTAAATGCTCAGACGTGGACTACTTGTTTAAGCACTTTTTAGGAGCAGAAATAGAGCTAATTGGCCTTGAATTTTGTGTCTTTTCCCTCCTTCTCATGCCCTAAGACAAGAACCATGTTTATTTAATTCCTTTTTTTATCTTCCTTTGGTCCTTATTAAGAATATTGTCTCTTAATAAGTGTCATTCATTAAAAAAATGTTAAAACAGCTAAAATTTGTGAGACCAGACATTTTTTGAAATACATTAATTGCAGCAAACCCCCTGTTTTATTTCTAGTTCTGTGCATTCTGACTTCTAGAAATGTGGATATATATTGGTGCCATGAACTAACGCATTATTTTATATAGCACATTGCTATCATATCATATGATAAATGATTTAGGAAATCTTAGAACCAATTTAGAGCAATATAATATTTAGAAGGTTAAGAATTATGAAAGATACCATTAGAGTGTCAAAAAGAGAAGTGCTCAAAACTTGCAATATTGAGTGACATTTAGGGAGTGATTTTTAAAAGACCAGGAACATCCACTGTTCTTATAAAACTGACATTAAATTCCTTCTTGTGAGAAACAGTCCTGAAAAAAGGAAAACTTTTCTTCCCAGTCTTTTCCAGAAAATTTCAGTGCTGATTTGCCTTTTAGATTCCCTACAGAGAACTTTCAGGGCATTCATATTTAGCACTGATAAGTGGATAATACAGAAGAATCACAGGCCCAGCAATGACCCTATGAACTCATATTTCTTTATGGCATCAGTAAAAAAATTAATATTTCTTGAATAGACTTAAGTATTTTATGGATAAAGTGCTCTCCAAAATTTGATCTTTTGTTAGCATTAAGAGAACAAACTGCAAATATTAAGTGTATTCATCAGTAAATAAAAGGCACAATTGATAACACTCATCCTCAAAGTACAGTGAGTTAGAAAGGGGTGAAATGAGTGACATCTGTATAGCATTGTCTTCCTGAATCTCTACATTATCAGCTCTCCTCAGGTAATTTTTAAACACATATTCACTACAGTCTTCCAGTTGGAAGTTAATAGAACTGAAAAATGAAATTTTAACTACCATTCTCTTTCCTTTCTCCTCTTCAACTCTGGAGGTTGTGAATGCTCCATCCCTGGCAGTGTTCAAGACCAGGTTGGATGAAGCCTTGGGTGGCATGGTTTAGTGTGAGGTGTCCCTGCCCATGGCAGGGGGGCTGGAACTAAATGATCTTGAGGTCCTTTCCAATCCTAACTATTCTATGATTCTATGATTCTATGTTAAATGATAGAGGTAAATTGATAAAGCTAAATGACTATATGAATGCATTCCATCAAAAACCTAATTTAAAAACAAAACAAAACAAAACAAACCTGAACCAAAACAATGAGGAAAGAAACCAACCAAACAACAAACCCCAAAACAACCTGTATAATTAACATCTTTTTATCCTAAATCTCCTTTTATTCCAAATTTCCTTATTGGTTGTTTTTCACTATTGTAAGTCCTGTGTTGGTAACTTCTTGTATTTTTGGTGTTTCATATTGTTGTAAAAGAGAAAATGAAATTAGAAAAGGAGGGAAAAAAAGAAAAGAAAAAATGTTATTATATTCAATTTTATAATCAGTTGGTGAAATTAAACTCATTAAAACCGATACCCTTGTCAGAACCACTTTAAATTACATATTTAGAACTTTTCTGGCATGAGAATTTTAATGCAGAAGATGAAACTCTAAATGTGCATGTACATGTGTGAGAAAGAGGGGAGGGAGGGGAAGTGAAGTGACATAAATACACAATTTTAATAAAATTCATCATAACTGAAGAGAGGTAAATGTTCTTTTTCATGGTGGCATTTTTATCTATCTAGATTGTGTATGATGAGCATTTCCTGTAAGCATATAACATGGAGAGTTTGGAATGTGAATTATTATGACTGAGTTCTTTGTGAAATCATCCATGTGAAATGTTTGCTAAGCTGTCACCCTGATGTTACTGATGCACTAGCAACTACAATTCAGGACTGCTGCAATCTGCAACAGACTGTCTTTAAATACTCTGTATTTCTGTAGCTCATTTTCATCCTGACATTTTTCTCTAAAAGTTATAAACCTCCTATCTCTGCAAAGGGAAGATTAAACAGAAAACAAAACCGAAATGAAGCCTGGTTTAATTGCAGGGCTGAAAATTGCTTCGGATGGTTTTCAGAGCAGCAAATTAATCTTAGGTGGAGGTTTTAAGAGAATTTGCTGTATATATTCAGACTTTGTGGCAGAACTTATTAAACTAAAGTAACATTGGATTTCTGTAGGAAGCACTTCACAACAGGTTCAGTTTTATTGCTGAACTGTTATCACCATAAATAATTTTCCTAAATGACTTTTTATGCCATGCATTTTCACAGGATTTATTGCATTTGTACTTCTGAAGATGTTGATTTGCTGAAAATGTACATAGATGAGATTTTAAGGCTTGTGTCTCAAGCAAAGAATTAAAATGCAAATATTTGCATATACCTTTACTCATCACCAGAATCATAGATGTGAGAGGTAGGCCTTCTGGATTCTTACATGTGTTACAGTAATGAAAACCAGTCCTTTACTGTTAATAGTTGAAATTTTATTAGATTCCTTTCTGCATACCATGTACAAAAGTGGTCTAAAAAAACCCAAACCAAAACATGTTTTTGGAGGGAATAGGAGCATGTGTTCAGTGTGTATGCCAGGGATTAATCTCCCTAAATGTTTAAAGAACAGCCACAAAAGCCAAATCCCTTTTCTGCTGAAGCGAACAGATAAACAAGAGCGAATACAACCATACTTTCAAGAGAAGGAATAACCCTATTTTCCCAATAACAAATGGCTTTGCATATTAATAGGTAGACTACTGCCAGCCTGCTGGAGGTGAGGAGGGATTAGCATCAATATGTATTTGAGCATTGCTGAGACTCCAGTGCAGGAGGCTCTTAATTCTAATGCAGCCACTGTCAGACTCACCCTTGCCAGCCATGAACTGATTTTTTTTACTCCTATCTAATTCATAATAAATGGCAGAGTATTGTAAATACAAGCATAGAAAAAAAAAGCACCCTCAACACTGAGTCAGCATCAGACCTGTTTTTAAAATGCGATTTCAGTCTGCCCATACCGATACACATCTTGTTCTTTCATCACCATGAAAACTACTTCTCAATAGATTTTCTGGCCTGCCTTATGTTTCTTCACCAAAACAGTATTGTCTCTTGTTTCCTTCTTTCTGACTAGTCAAAATAAGTGTGCCTTTTGAATGATTTAAGAGCTATTTGTTTCAGCTGTATCTTTTGAGAGAAAAAGAAAAAAAAAGTTCGTAAACCCTAGTGCACTAATTATGCACCACATAAATAGGGCTATATTGATACCACAACATTTCTGCTGATCTCTTTAGCTCCTGGGTTCTGTTTTATCTGAAGAGTAAGCAACCTGAAAACTTCCAGTCTGTGCTAGCTTTACTATTGTGCTGAGAATAATGAGATGCGGTGGGCTTATAGAAACCGAAGCTGTTAGGGTGTTAAGCTATCATTGTAGCTTACATCTTTTGAAAATAACTCATTAATTAGATTTCACTGGTTCAATATAAAGTCTCAAATAGGCAGACGTGAATAAGAGCCCTAAGGCTCTTGTCTTGGAACAAGTTTTAATTTCAATTTACAAAGCATCTCTGTTTTCAGCACTGCAATAGCAGCCCTTGCCTGACCTTACTGCAAAAATATAAGTTCCGTTTCCCCAGGATGTTTTGAGATAGTCAGAATTCTCAAGCAGGATGTGTAAGGGAGGCTGAAAGAACAATGACAAAACCCTTTTGAACTTCATAATTCTAATTCTTTTAAAATTTAGCTCTTGCATAATTGTAGCTGTTTTGACCATATTTTCATCATCAAAACTTCATGTTGAAACTACCCAGGGATTGGAGATGGGTAGAAATAAATGAAGGGGGTTAGGGTGGGAAAAAAACAGCATGGACAGATAAACAGTAACTCCTTGACTGCAATATGTATGATTCAGGGAAAGGACTTGAACTGATGATGTCCTCTGATGTCCTAACATTTGGGCTATTGGTCTTCTAAAAAATCCACAACCCCTTAAATTGTTTCAGTTCTGCGATACATGTAATGCTAGAATCAAAAATACTTTCATAAAATTTATCTCGCTTATCCAGGCCTACTGTCAGTGTCAATGTCAATCCACAATGCTATAGTAAATATGCTTAGGTCGGTGCAGCATCAAAACAAACGTAACTAGCAATTTGCACAGTATTTGATAGACGTGTGTGCATCTCTTTTTACTCCTAAAAATACTGTGGCACAGTTATATTAGAATTTCTAGTATAATTTTGAACGTGATCAAAGCTCTTCATGTGCAGTTTGAACAGCACTAATAGTCAAATTGGTGGGGTAAATCTCCTCCACATACACACCCCTCACCCAATCTAAATTAGTAAATGGAGAATGCAGTTGTTTAACTATTGAGTTTTACAGAAAATCAGGTTCTAATTAAATAGTAATTACTAAAGATGTGCAACACTTACTTGTGTTTATGAAACTGAAAGAAGTAATTCTTCACTAATGAAAAATTTTGGAAAGCCCAAAACATTTTTTGTGATGGGGAGCTGAGGCTGAGTTCATGTGAAGCCTCTGGTACAGTTTTCTGACCTACTGTAGTATGTTGAGATGCCTCATATCACTTGTGTCACACTGCATAAAAGAATAACAGTGAGATAAACGGGTATCATCGTCTTCAGTTCAGAAATTCAACATGACAAGAAATATCTAAAGCTATCTCAGGATTGGGGGAATCAAGTATTTTCCTCCTACTTAGCAGCTTCACTTCATTTGTATGAGGTATGTGGCTTGCTAAGCACTTCATTAACATTTTAATGTTTGTATGAGACTGATGTCATGCTATTGTAATTCTGTATTTCTCATAACATATTTATACTTTCTTCTGTTGTCTCTTTGAACATTTAAATGCACATTCTCATCCGTCCACACAGCACTGTGCATTTGTGCACTATTTGAATATTATAAATCTCCATTTGTGCAATGATATTAATACTTAGAAGCAAAAATTTGCTTCTCAGGGTGCAAGTGGAATTTTCAGATCAAATAAAAAATCCAACTTTGGTAATATTTCTAAAATTACATCTTGTCTTGTGTGGTCTTTTGGGTTTGATTTTAATGGGCTGTTTTCACTTTGTTTCTGTAAAACTGCTTCTTTTCACTTAGAAAAGTATATCTGTTTTTTTGGCCTTGCAGGAATTCACACTTGAGAATTGCTGCGTGTTGCTCAGGAATGTGACACGCACTCAAGTTTGCAGGTGATTGTAAATGCTTTATGTTTACAGAGATGCATCCCAGGAGATCTGTGTTCTTAGATATTGGCACTGTTAACTGAGCAACCTTTGTCTTTAGAGGTGTTTAGCAACGGATAAGTAACTGCACTTGCAAAGTGGGAAATTAAGATATTTTCCCCAGAATCTTAATGGATTATGGGGATTATTAGATTCAGGAGTGAAAAAATTAAGTTTTTGTTGTTTATTTAATTGTTCTGTTTCCTATCTAAATCTATGAATTCCAAAATTTTGCCTATGGACTGAAAAACATATAACTGGCCTAATTCTGATCATATAAATCTAAACCT
This sequence comes from Melopsittacus undulatus, assembly GCF_012275295.1. Taxonomy (NCBI): domain Eukaryota; kingdom Metazoa; phylum Chordata; class Aves; order Psittaciformes; family Psittaculidae; genus Melopsittacus; species Melopsittacus undulatus. The sequence continues at coordinate 20,765,141 of NC_047531.1, read as the reverse complement.
GAAGTGATATTATTCAAGTCAGATCTAGATCTTCAGGATGCCATATGTACTACATCTGACCATTTTTCTTCAAGAGAGATTAAATTAATTGCATCTGGTTTAATAGATCTTAGTCTCCTTTTTGTTTAAAAAAGCCCTTGGGTAGAAACTGTGTGTTGTCAAGGCATAGACCTAATTAATGCCATTAATTCACCACACGAAAGCAAAAGCCCAGTGTCACAGACAGGAAAAGAAGATCTCACTAGAGTAATTACACAATATTTTAAAAACCAAAGAGAAAACTGTAGCAGCTATAGATTGCATAGATATCATAAATAATGAAGAAAGGGATATTATTATAAACTTATGTTGAGGATGGCAATGATGATAATTGCATGAATGACTACTCACTATGTGGGACTGAGGTTTAAGTTCAGAAATTATCAATCTCTGAAGAAAATGCAGCCACCACACATTTTACTTTTTTTTTTTTTTTTTCGGACATGAGACTGTCTTTTATCTTGGCAGCTGCTTGCTGATAAGTTACATCCACTTTTTACTAACATATGTCAGTATGATAGTATGTTAGTATAAAGTCTTGCTGGTGGCTTACTGAGGTCAGTCTGGCAGTGAGCAGTCCACAGCAGAGGTGTGAAATTGCTGCTGGTGCTGACAATTCTGTCAATGGGCTTTGTCTGAACTGAGGTGGACATGAAAATGTGTGTAGACTTGCTTCTGAGCTGACACTAGCATAAATCAAAAATATATTTACTGAAATCAATATGGTTATAGCAACATATTGTCAGTGTTGTTGCTTGTTACAGGACTGTAGGGCCTGACCTTGTCCTATTTCTGCCTGTTATTTCAGTGAGAATGATGCCTACACAAACCTAATTTACTAGTTTTCTTTCTGATCTATTTATATGCTGTTTATGTCATTACATTTTAATATAGACTGCCAGAGTCTCTAAGATACACATTTATATGGAGAAAGGTGTTATGATAATTTACTTCCCTCATCTATGTGATGTTAGCAAAGCTCACAAAAGAAATGGATAAGTACTTTTTTCTTACTAATGAGCAGTTTTGATACAGAAATGCCCAAACTGATATTCAATCACTGTAAATTGGCTGTGGTCTCTGATATACTAATTAACAACAGTTTTGATAGATGCATTTTTTTACTCATAGTGATAATGAAATTAATGAACTGAGATCATATTTTGGGCAACTTGATTCTTATAAATCAAAGAATTTATATCAGTTTGAGTTCTGTAAGTCCTTTGTAAAAAGTAGTTGCCATGTGTTGTACTAGATGCTGGTGATGATGTAGCATACTATTTATCAATAATATTCCTTTTGAAATTATGATATTTCCTGAAAAATATGAGACATTATATACTTCTCCAGGCATTACAGTAAGTTTCAAGCTACAGCAATAAGAAGATAGTCTTTTTATTTCGATTCTTTTGTTTTCTCCTGACTACTAACAGCATCTTCCTGTTTCCTGATAGCTGCTTCCTTGCCCAAATAATACCTTAAATGACATTAAAAACAGGATCAATACTTGCAGTTGTGTTTTCTTCCTGTCTTCTAAGGTATCTCTTTGTCTGAATTTTATCTCCCAGTAACAGACCAATGTGAATTTTGGTCTACTCTGCTTTCCTAAATGCTGAAAATAAACATCCTGGGAAATTTTAAAGAATGTAACCTTAATACAGATAGTATTTACAGTGGCAGTTGTGATGCAGTTTTATTATGGGTTTTTATTGTGCTTTGGCTCATTCTTGTGCTGCTATCCAAGGCAGTATCAAACACAGTGTGAAATTTAAAGTGTTATAAAAACAGATCAATATGTGGATAGTATATCTAATCAGCAGTTATTTTCCCATATGATCTAAATGTGAAATAAAATCAGAATGGTAAACTTACAGATGCTTTCTATGCTACTATCAATGACTTTTCCCTTTGCAGTGTTCAAATACAAGTGTCAGAAAATAATGAAGCTAATCCTCAAGAGGTAGTTTAGCCCATTCTTCTACTGCCGGGCAAGCAAAATGTGTTTAGAAATCTAGCAATACCACAACCTTTCTCAAACAGTTAAGTTTTTTAATTAACTAAGGTGACAACATGTTTATAAACCATCCCCCTCTTTTCTCTCGGCCTACATTTACAATCTTCAACTACTTGATCCAGAAGAACCAACAGCTGTAACCCAGGTATTCTTCTGGCCAGAACTATTTCATGGTTTTTTTTTTGTAAACGTGTATGTTTTCCCTAAAACTTGGCAGTTGTCTATTATTGAATATTTAGCTCTTTGACCTTCTTTCACAAGCCCACTGTAGCATTACTGTCATTTAGTTGTCAAACCTTTTATCACTACCACCTTGTTAGCGGCATGTTTAAGGCAGAGCCTTGAAAACTTACTTTTGCATGGAATATTTTGCTGAAGCCAGAATTAGTTTTTTATTACCCTAAGCAGAGAAACTATGAGAGATGTTTAAATATAAAACAACTAATGAGAATGAACAAAAAGGGGAAGAAAGAAGTTTAAGAAAGAATCAAGAACTGACAAGAGCAGTAAATTTTTAACTTAACTTTGGGAGGTCTAGATTTATTTACTTCTACAACTCAGTGCAACATGTCATTGAAATACACTGAGATTGTTATTTTAGACAGAAATTTAACCTTATAATTATAGATATGTCTAGTTAAGCAAGGTCAAAAGAAGAAACTGCAGAATTCCTTCTTTGCTGGGTTCAGGTTACATTGTATTATATTTAACACTAACAACTCAGTTGAGACTTTAAGTATAAATATGAAAAAAATTCTGTTATGTGCCGCTAGCCTTACTAAATCAAATAAAATAAAAAATAAAAAAAAAATCCCAGGGGAAAAAAAGATCAAAGAGAAGTAAATATACGTTCTGATAGCTTGATCGAGGAGGTACTAATACCACAGCATTGCTCTTTCTTAAAGCTGCACTGGCTACCTTCTGGGCAGCTCATGTCAAATCTAATGGAATTCCATCCTAAGAGACTGCTGTGCCAATCCTGTCTTTCCTTATTAAGGGCCTTCACATGCCTTTACAGAACTGGATTACACAGAAAAACTGAGAGAGGCCTCTAGGGAAACAGAGGGAGCAACAGTATATAGAATCATAGAATAGTTAGCATTGTAAAGGACCTCAAGATCATCTAGTTGCAACCCCCCTGCCATGGGCAGGGACACCTCACACTAAACCATATCACCCAAGGCTTCATCCAATCTGGCCTTGAACACTGCCAGGGATGGAGCATTCACTACCTCCCTGGGCAACCCATTCCAGTACCTCATCACCCTCACAGTAAAGAATTTCTTCCTTATATACAGTCTAAACCCCTGCTGTTTAAGTTTCAACCCATGACCCCTTGTCCTATCACTAAAGTCCCTAATGAATAGTCCTCCCCAGCATCCCTGTAGGCCCCCTTCAGATACTGGAAGGCTGCTATGAGGTCTCCACGCAGCCTTCTCTTCTCCAGGTTGAACAGCTCCAACTTTCTCAGCCTCTCTTCATATGGGAGGTGCTCCAGTCCCCTGACCATCCTTGTGGCCCTCCTCTGCACTTATTCTAACAGTACCATGTCCTTTCTATGTTGAGGACACCAGAAGTGCACACAGTACTCCAAGTGAGGTCTCATGAGAGCAGAGTAGAGGGGCAGGATCACCTCCTTTGACCTGCTGCTCACGCTCCTCTTGATGCAGCCCAGAATATGGTTGGCTTTCTGGGCTGCAAGGGCACACTGAAGCCAGTTCATGTTCATTTTCTCATCAACCAACACGCTAAGTCCTTCTCCGCAGGGCTGCTCTGAATTTTCTTTTTGCCCAACCTGTAGCTGTGCCTGGGATTGCTCCGACCCAGGTGTAAGACCTTGCACTTGGCATGGTTAAACTTCATGAGGTTGGCATCAGCCGAACTCACAAGCGTGTCAAGGTCCCTCTGAATGGCATTCCTTCCCTCTAGCGTATCAACTGAACCACACAGCTTGGTGTCATCGGCAAACTTGCTGAGGGCACACTCAATTCCATTGTCCATGTCAGCGACAAAGATATTAAACAAGACCGATCCCAACACTGATCCCTGAGGGACACCACTTGTTACTGGTCTCCAGCCAGACATTAAAACGTTGACCACAACTCTTTGAGTGCGACCATCCAGCCAGTTGTTTATCTACCAAGTGGTCCACCTATCAAATTGATGACATTCCAATTTAGAGACAAGGATGTCGTGTGGGACAGTGTCGAACGCTTTGCATAAGTCCAGGTAGATGACATCAACTGCTCCACCCCTGTCCATCACTTTTGTAGCCCCGTCATAGAAGGCCACCAAATTGGTCAGGCAAGATTTTCCCCTAGTAAAGTCATGCTGGCTGTCACCAAGCACATTTCTCTTTTTCATGTGCCCTAGCATGCCTTCCAGGAGAATCTGCTCCCAGATTTTGCCAGGCACAGAAGTGAGACTGACTGGTCTGTAATTCCCCGGGTCATCCATTTTCCTCTTCTTGAAAATGGGGTTTATATTTCCCTTTTTCCAGTCGTCCGGGACTTCACCTGTCTGCCATGATTTTTCAAATATGATGGCCAGTGGCTTTGCAACTTCATTCTCCAGCTCCTTCAGGAGCCGCAGATGGATTTCATCAGGTCCCATGGACTTGTGTACATTCAGGTTCTTATGATGGTCTCGAACCAGATCCTCTCCTACAGTGGGCCCAAGGTCTGTTTTCACAGTCCCTGCGTCCACCTTCCAAGACTTGGGTGCTGTGGTCAGAGCTTTTGCCACTGAAGACCGTGGCAAAGAAGCCATTCAGAACCTCAGCCTTCTCCAAGTCCTGCGTAGCCAGTTCTCCCAAAAGCTTCCGGAGGGGGCCTACATTGTCCTTAGTCTGTTTTTTAGCCTCTACATACCTGTAAAATCCCTTCCTGTTACCTTTAACATCCCTTGCCAAGTTTAGCTCCAATTGGGCCTTAGCTTTCCTAACTTGGTCCCTAACTTCCTGGACAACATCCCTGTATTCATCCCAGGCCACCTGTCCTTGCTTCCACCTTTTATAAGACTCTTTTTTCTTGTGAATTTTTCTCAGCAGCTCCTTATCCATCCAAGGAGGTCTCGTGCCCCTCCTGCTACACTTCCTTCTAGTCGGGATGCAACACTCCTGAGCTTGTAGCAGGTGATCCTTGAATATTAACCAAGAGTCTTGGGCCCTCTTGCCCTCTAGGGCTATATCCCATGGAACCTTGCTAAGCAGGTTCCTGAAGAGGCCAAAGTCTGCTCTCTTGAAGTCCAGGGCAGTGAGCTTACTGCATGCTCTTCTCACTGTCTTGAGGACAGAAAATCAACCATCTCGTGATCACTGCATCCAAGACTTCCCTGGAGAGTCACATTTCCAACGAGCCCTTCCCTGTTGGTGAGCACAAGGTCAAGCAGGGCACCTCTCCTCGTCAGCTCCTTTATTGCTTGCAGAAGGAAGTTGTCTTCCACACAATCGAGAAACCTCCTGGATTGCTTGTGCCAGGCCGTACCGTTGCCCCAACAGATGTCAGGGTGGTTGAAGTCCCCCATGAGAACAAGGGCCTGTGAGCGTGAGGCTTTTTTTATTTGTCTGTAGAGTTCTTCATCCACAGGTTCCTCTTGATCGGGCAGTCTGTAACATATCCCCCCAGTAATGTGTCCCATCACCGATTTCCCCTTAACCCTGACCCACAAACTTTCTGTTAACTGATCACCTGTCCCCAGATAGAGTTCCATACTCTCCAGTCTATCCCTAATATAAAGGGCTACTCCCCCTCCCCTCCTACTGGGCCTGTCTTTTCTAAAAAGCCTATAACCTTCCATTCCAACACTCCAGTCAAAGGAGCCATCCCACCATGTTTCGGTGATGCCTATTACATCATAGCCCTGTAGATGTGCCCACATCTCTAATTCCTCTTGCTTATTCCCCATGCTACAGGCATTTGTATAGAGGCATCTGATCCGAGCTCCAAATGAAGCCGGCTCAGTGGCTGGATTACTACATTGCTCAGAGTATTTATTATAGGTGCTGGCAACTGACTGGGTGTGTTGGGATGGAATGATGCTCCCCTCCCCCAGCACAGCTAGTTTAAAGCATCCTTGACAAGTCTGGCAAGCCTGCTAGCAAAGCCACTCTTCCCTTTCTTTATCAAAGCAGTTCCACCAGACCCCAGTAGGCCTGGCCTACAAATGTGGGCCCCATGTCCAAGACACCCAAACCCTTGACTATGACACCACCCTTTTAACCATTTGTTAACCTGTCCAATCCTCCTTGCCTTTGGAAGGTCCTCCCCTGTGTCTTGGAGAATTGTCAAAAAGACTATCTGAGGTCCAGAACCCCTGACCACCTCTCCCAGAGCTCTGTAGTCCTTCTTTATACTCCTCAGGCTACTACTATCTATATCCCTAGCACCCACATGTATCACTAGAAGTGGGTAATAGTCCGTGGGACTTACTAGAGCAGGCAGCCTCTCCTCAACATCCCTGATCCGTGCCCCAGGTAGGCAACACACCTCCCTTGCGACTGGGTCAGGCCAACAGATGAGCGCTTCTGTCCCTTTCAAGGCAGAGTCCCCTACTACTACAACCCGCTGCTTTTTCCTGGCAGCACCAGTAGAGATTTTCTGTACCAGTGCACTAGCCGACTGTTTCTGATGCAAGTGCATTTCCTCATCAGCCCCCTGCAGGACAGCAAAGCAGGTCTGGGTGGGTACAGCAGATTTAGGAGGAAGTCCCTTGCTTTTAATTGCTCTCTTCCTCCTTTGGTTGTTTTTTTTTTTGTTACTAATTCCCAGCTTCCCTGATCAACAGCCTCCTTCTTTCCTCCATGAGTTAGAGGGGAATCTTGAGGCCCCTGTGCTGTTTGGTCCTGGAGCAAGCAGTCCTGCTTCCTCTCAGCTTCCTTGACATCTTGCAGCTTACTGACAACATCCCGTAGCTCAGCCACCTGCTGCAGGAGGACCTCCATTAGGGAGCAGCCAGCGCAGCCCTGCCCATTCTGCACCTTTCCCTCACCAGACCAGTGCAGGCACTCTCTACACTCCAAGCTCTGCACCGCAGCCTCCCCACTTACCGGCTCTGTCTTGGGTGCCTACGCTGGCCACCACCGGGGAGGCCAGAACAGAGCTCCCAGACCGGATCCTGGTCCTGTTGACATTATTTCATTGCTTGCTAAAACACTTGGGTTTATTATAGAATTAAATTTTGGTGCCTGATCCTAATATATATTATTATGTTATGTTTGGTTTTTCCAGTTCTGCTAAATGGTTAGTATAAAATACATGTTCCTCTAGGATGCTGTAATGATTTAAGACCTAATTATGTAGTTATACTCTTACAATCAGAGTTTAATAAAGTGATCCATTTCATTGACCTTTGTTATAAAGATGACTCGCAATGTGGAAAAATCATAAAATGCTTTGGCAATCACACTTTTCAGCTATATCAATGTCAATAGTGCCTGGTTGGTGTAATAGTTCTTACAGCAATGAATGACACACAGTTGTCTTTCTTATACTCTTATGTTTCACTCATATTCCAGACTAATTCCTATGTGTTTTAACACACCCACCCACCGTATTTTATAAACAGATGTAATAATTTATTGTACACATATACACATAGTATGATAGTTCACCAGTTTGTGATTACAGAGCCATGGCAAATAGTTTTATTTAATTTCTTGCACATAACCGGGACTTTGAATCCCATTAACTGGCCTTGAAAATCTTACCTTTAGATTAGTTTTTCAAGTTTGAAAATTCTGTGAACATATTATGCAGATGTTTTTTCTTAAACACACAACAAGAAAAAGTATCCTGAAAGTCTGCTGACTGGCAGTTCTGAGGTTAGGATAATTATTTGCTGTTAAAAGAGATCAGAAGACATGGACTCGTGAAATACTGTGACGTAACCCTGCTAAAAGTAGCCTGGGAACTAACCTTTGCTTGCATCCTAAAGGAATTAGTATGCTGTGCCTTCTTAGTAAGTTATGACAGATGTTTAAGTTATTGGCTTCTTTAGGGAAAATATTTTCAGTCCATCTGGAGAAAGCAGATAAAGTGAGACCCATTAGAGCAGTACCCCAGTCCTGACTTTTATGTGCAGTAGGTCTGACTTTAATATTTATAACTGCTTTTTATCCAGGAAAACCATAAATCTTCAGACAGTAAAAAACACTATAAGGAAAATTTAATTTTTTGATGGGCTAAAAAAGAACATGTATGTATCTTTATAATGTCAAAGTGAAGCCTGATTTTAATTTACAGATGTGCAAAGTAGAAATACATGGCTGTTAAAAAATAGGTATATGACCACTGATCCAATCAGAAGAAACTAAACTAGGAAAGTTCAACTGTTGATTATATAAGCAATAACAATTGGCTGATGATTTGCTGGCAGGGCCACATTGCCTAAATAATAGATTTCCTTTTAACATATGCAACTTTTGCACAAGTATACTAAAAAATGCAGCACCAAGTATTTTTCGTTACAATAATAATAGCTTTCTTATCAGGAAAGTTTGCCTTTTGATACAAAAACATGTTGTTGGTCCCAAAATGTCCCTTCCTACCTTGAAAAATAGCCTTGTTTTTCAGAAGCAAAGTAAATAGCTGGGGGGAATCCACTAAGCTGAAAAAGAAAAATAGGTAAGAACCATGACGTTGGGATTTTCCATTAATGATTACCAGACCTGAATTTTTCACACTGTGATAGCTTTGCTATAGAAGATGAAGGAAAGTCTTTAAGTGATAAGGAAGATCAGTAAATTTGTTCAATTCAAAATATACTCTTGAAATTATATCCTTTAAAAAGATATTAGAAGATGTCATAATATGTTTGAACCTTATCATCCTGAATGGAAAATAAAATTAATCTGAATAGTTCAAATTATCTGTTTATTTCTGTTGTGGTTTAAAACCAGTCAGCCACAAAGTCTCTCTCTCTTCCCCCCCCTCCCCTTCTTGCCCTCCCTCTGCTCCTGGAGGGACTGAGAGGAGAAATGAAAAGAATGTAATTCCCATGGGTTGAGATAAGAGCAGTCCAGTAACTAAGGTATAACACAAAACCACTACTGCTGCCACCAATAATAATAATGATAAAGGAAATAGCAAGGGAAGAGAATACAACACCTCACCAACAGCTGACCAATTACCAATCAATTCCTAGTCCAGCTCTGCAGTGAACCATCCCTTTTGGGTAACTCCCAGTTACTTCCTGGGCATGACATGCTGTGGTATGGAATACTTCTTTAGTCAGTTTGAGTCAGGTGTCCTGTCTCTGCCTCCTCCCAGCTTACCCTCCTCCCTGGCAGTAAGTGAGACTCAGAAAATCCTTGGTCAGAGTAAACATTTGAGCAGTAACTAAAAACATTGCTGTTATCAGCTCTGTTCTCTGGTTATGCTTTAACAGAATCAAAAGTATCCAAGTAGTCACTTTGTGAACTGAATGGGCTCATCTATATTTGCTTCCTTTCAGCTGTTGCTATCATATTATATATTAGTGGAATCATTACACTGGATGTTGTTATCGTTAATAGCACTTCTCAAGCAAGCAAAAAAATTACTCTATCAGCATATTTGCAGTGTGCTTCCTGTACATCTTTTGGTATAAAAAGCTTCATTTTTCTCACTTTACCAGGACATTAATTAATTAGTATTTTTCCTTAACTGCTAACATTGCGTAATGATTTATTATCTTTTGTAGGCTTAAGACAAAATTTACAAAAAATAAGCATTTCTTATAACATCTATTGATGTTTTAGTCAGTGAGCTTGTATTATTTTTTGAACCAGAAAAAATCATACACTTAGTGGACATTGAATTATGTCCTAATGAGTGGTGACTGAGAAAATAATTTAAGACTCAAGGAAAATATTCAGCTGAACATCAGTTCATGGGGAGAATTTTGGTAAGGAAAGAAATGTGATTGTAAGGGTATAAATAGCAGAATAGAAAGTATAATAAAAAAGTTAAAATTCAAAGTCTAATGTCTTTGTCATTTGTGGTATTATCACTGGAAGTCATTATCAATTTCTAGTATTAATTCTTTAAAAGTTACATTTGCATATTGCAAACAGACTAGAAACAGCATTACAAGACTTTAACAAGCTTTATTTTTTTACAAGTAGAAAATTATAAAACATTATCTAATAAAAAGCTATGAAGTCTTCTGAGTTCTTTCTCATCTCATGAAGGAATAATAAAGAATTTATTTAAACAATAAAGAACTGTATTTTACTTTTGCAAACACAGAATGGTTTGAAAGCTGAAGGCAAACTGAAGCTAGAAATACTGTAATGTTTTTAGTGTGAAGTTGCTTATATGTTCCTAATGGGAAGAAAGTACTTAGGAAGCAATATGACAAAAGCTGAAAATGTGATTGCCTGCAGGAAATCATAGAATCTTATAATGCATTGGGAAGGACCTCTAAAGATCATTCAGTTCCAACCCCCTGTCAGGGACATCTTTCACTCAAATGGTTCAAAGCTCCATTCAGCCTGATACTGAACACTTCCAGGGATGACAACCTGTTCCCGTGTCTCACCATCCTTATTCTAAAAGTGTTTTCCCTTAAGCAAGACCCAAATTTGTCTCATTTCAGTTTAAAACTGTTGTGCCTTGTCCTGTAACTGTAAACCTTCTTGAAAATTATTTCTCTTTCTTTCTTATAAGTCCTCTTTATATGCAAGAAGACTACAATAAGGTCTCCCTGCAGTCTTCTCCAGCCTGAACCACTCCAACTCTCTTAGCTTGTCTTCATAGGAGAGGTGCTCTAGCTCTATGATCAACTTCATGGCCCTCTTCTGGAGTTGGTCCAACAGCAACATGCATGTTTCTGGAAGAAAAAAAATGTTAATTGGGAAAAAATGAAAGGCATGAACTAACTACACTGAGGTAAAAATTTTGATATTTTAGATGTGTAAACATCCAGATGTCAGACTAAAAGTTAAGATGAGAGAAAATAAAATAATGAAAGACTTTAGAAGACTTCCAGAATAATTTTCTTGACAAATCCTTTACTGCAGCTTTCTCTCTGTTCTTTCCTCTCACTCAAAGACTTTTGGGTTTTAGCCCCATGATTTGTCATTTACAACATAAATACTTGTACAGAAAGCATTAAGACGGAAAAATATGTTAGATCATTCTGTCCTTTTTTTTGCAATTTTCCATTTAAGAATTGAAATAATTGGTCTGTGTAAGACAAAAGTTGACTAAATAATTATTTGCAGTGAAATAATGGCTACAAAAACTGTGGCGATGTCCATTATAATTTGAATTATTTGGGTTTTAAGCAATTAATATTACCCTAAGTGAATAGTGCAATTTTCTACTCCTCACTTTCTTTTTATGGTTACCTCAATTTTTATGGTGCAATAGCCAGTATTTATTATTTTGTTGTTATTCAATCTGTAGCAACTATATTTTTTCTTTGCCTTCACCTGAAAGCATACAAAAATGCTCACCAAAAAAATCATTGCTTTCATTTTTAAATTGCAGTCATTTGATTGTTCCTAGAGAACAAATGCTGGTATCAAAAGAAACAATCTTTTTCCCTAGATAAGCTTCTTCTGATATCAGATTTGATATGTACTGCTAGACACACAAAAAAGAAAAAAATAGCTGTATGTGACTTTCCTGTTTCAGTGACTTTGAGACTATCTGCAGATTGGAGTTGATGTACAGTCATGTTTTGGTATTCTGTGATAGAGTCTACATTGCCAAATGAGCAAAAGTTTCTATTAGAAACTGATTTCTCACAGTTTCTGTTTTCAGACAAACTTCTGATTAAAGGTAATGGCTTCATTTATTCATTATAATGTTTGGAAAATATGGGAGGTATCATAGTAAAAGTTTTGATAGTTTGTCTAGTCCTTGTGTTACTGTTTTCTATGCATTCTGTTTAGCTATGGTCTAGGGCAATATTTTATCTGTCAAATTTGTGCAGATCAATGAACAGGGATGTTAGTCAGGATGTTATAGACTGCATATAATTCTCAGTCCTTTTTGTATATACATCTATACGGACTCACTTTCTTCTTTTCTGAATGAACCTGAAGTGCATCCTAGTCTCAGTATAAATCTGTTTTTTAAAGCTTCAGGCAAGGATGTTTGTTCTTTCTCCAGTTATTGACATTACAAGAAAAAAAATCGTTAGCTTGTTTGGTAAGCCCTGGGAAACATATCCGGTGTGTCTCTTATTATATCCACACATAAAGTCCACAGGACACCTTTGAAACTGTGATCAGTAACCAAAAGGATGTCTGCCTGCAGAATCCCTTTGCGAAGAAGAAATATGCAGCAAAATTTAACATACTGTCATTCTGTATTTTGAAGCCTATCTAACTATGATTTATTTGCTTGGCCTTTGTGTGAGTCTTACACAGATTTTTATGTGCCTATTTCTGCAATATAGTATTATATATGCTGACATTAAAAAAAGAATATCACAGAAGATTTTTTCTTTGTTTTTATTAAAAATAATGTATCTATAATTGATAAAGATGTCTTGCATTTGTGCATTTTGCTATTTAAATATTTTCTTCAATTAATATAATTTTCTGCATATAAACCTGACACTAAAATACCAGACATGGACTTGGAAAACCAGACCCTTGGATTTCTCAATTAAGAATAAAATTATTCATTCATCTTAGAATCATAGAATATTCTGGAATGGACCTTAAAGGTCACTCAGTTCCAATCCCCATCTTTCACTCAACCAGGTTGTTCAAAGCCCCATCCAAGCTAGCTTTGAACACTCCCAGGGATGAGGCATCTACTCACAACTACTCTAGGTAAGCTGTTCCAGTGCCTCTCTACCTTCATCATAGAGATTTTTTTTTTGTAATGTCTAATCTAAATCTACCTTCTTTCAGTTTAAAGCCATCCTCCCTTGTCCTGTCCCTACAGGCCTGGGTAAAAAGTCTCCCTCCATCTTATCAGACCCCTTTAATTATTGGAAGACTGCTCTAAGGTCTCCCCAGAGCCCTCTCTTCCAGCAGAGCAACCTCAGGTCTCAGCCTGTCTTCACAGGAGGGGTGCTTCAGTCCTATGATCATCTTTGTGGCCCTCCTTTGGACTTTCTCCAAAGGGTCCATGTCCTTCTTGTGTTTTCTTGAGCTGAAACAGGATTTGTTTGAGCCACTTCTAAGATTGCACAACACCAGGAGAGTAAAACTTGCTTCATTGCTTTTTAATTCTTGCAGAAATATAGCACATGTAGCATACTTATAAATATAAAGTGGGTTAATGTTATAGGTCATAACAAGGCAGCTTTAATGATTAATTAATATATTACTTGGAGGAAGTTAAGAGGCCAGATAAATGGAATTTCATGCCTTTGAGGACCAAAGGTGTATAATAATGTTCTGATAACATTTCACACAAAGTGCCTAATGGTACTAAAATTGGTAATGAGTAAATAGCTGAAAGTTTAAATGATGTGTGTAGTTCAGTAATGCTTTCAAAGCTTACTCTGCTTACTCCAAGGTTGGCTTAACCTTTTACATTGTAGTTTGGTTTAGAAATCTAGAGTGAAAGGTATGGTTTGTTGTTTTCTGAGGTTTTCAACAATTCTGTCTTATTGTGAACAAAGCCTTATAATGAAGTGCATCTAGCTTTAACTGAACTTGATTTTTCTTTTGATGGATAAAGCTTTATTGAAATTTATTTTATCTTAATATAATGCATTATTTTTAAATTCAGAAGCCTTTTATATTTTGATGGAAAAAATCTAGGAAAAATCAATGAAAAGCCACAAAAATATTTTATTTTTAAAAGGTTTTTTGTTGATAACTTTCTTCATAAAAATATTTTTATTTAACATTTTTACGTTCTGGCTTGACAAGTCATTTGATAGGTATTTCACTATCTTTAAAATATTTACTACAGGAGTTTGGGTTTTTTAAATATAAGAAATATTAGAAAAGATGAATTTAACAATAACATATTATGGCTCAAATCTGGTTACATTATTTATATAGTACTATGAGACTCAGAGATCTTTACAGTTAAAATACATTTCTAAAGAGTATTATTTTCTCACAATGATATCAAGCAAGTCAAGACAAGCATATAATTTTGTACATTAATATGTACATGACATGACATTTTAAAGAGAAAGGGTGAAATTTGTCCATAAGAAGTAAATGGCAAAAATTCTTTAGTTGTCAGTGAAGTTTTTGACCTAGAAGAAATAAACAGTCTATAAAAATTGGGGGAATATTTAGGTAAGCATAATGTGATCAGTTCCATAGTACTTGGAGCCTAATGCAACATATTACAGATGAGATGTATTGCTGCAGGTGGTAAAGACTGCATTTTAATTCATTACTATGCATCACTAATTAGATTTAGGTCACTGTATTAGGAAATGATCCTTATAGACTTAGATGGATAGCATGGTGCTCTCTTTGTGGTGTTTTGAATCATTATCCTGCTCTTCTAAATGTTGTTCGTTACTTCACATTCTCAGTCCTGGACCAGATGGTGTACAGTTGGATTTTAGGTACCATGCATAGCTTAACTGGAACAAATTAGCATCTTCCTTTACAGAGTTTGTTATAGCTGTAGGGAACCTGTATAAAAAAGTCTGAAGCCTTTTAAATATGTTGGATTATATCTGTAAAGAAAATCTCAGTGATCTTGTAAATAAATATGAGTATCTTCTTTGGAAAAAAAAAAAAGGGGCGGGGGATTTCATTTATGTTCTTAACTTTGCTTAATAGTTTAACATCTGAACACAAACTGTAAACATGATACTGCGAATAATTCTTGGGAAGATTCTTGAAAGGGTTCTGAATGATTGATCAGAAATTATCTTTGCTTTCCTCAATGAAACACCATTACTCATTCCTTTAAATTAATCCACCAGATTATCAGCTAGTGAAATCAGTTTAGGAAAGAATTTAGTAACTAATTTCAGGAGAACATTTCTCAAGAAACCAATTCATTATTCACATGATTACCCGTATTTGTACCTGTTATTTATCGAAGAACTGTTTATGAAGCTGAACTTTACCCCATGATGTGTTTTTGTTCTTCTGATAGAGAGCCATCTAAAGAAAAAACGAAGAAATTAAAGCAGAGCACGAAAGGAATGCAATGATCAGAAAAGGATCTTATAATCTTAAGATACAAAAAGTCATGATAAGAAAAGTTCAACAGAAGGAATAATGGTTGAAATTGTGAAATATCATCAGACAGGTGTGAGAGACAATCTAGCATAGTCATTGATTGATAACCCCTCGACCTGAACATGTGAATGCATAGACTCTGATTGCAAGAAAAGAGGTAAAAATTCTGTCTAGAACCTGTACACCTCAAGAGCTCACACTTAGTGCAAGAAAAGCTGTAAAACCTGCAGAACTGCATGTAATGCTTTCAGACATTAAGATACAGATAAGAATACATAATGAGCTTTAGAATTTTGTTGAATACAAATTGACAGATAGTTGAAGTAGCAAGATTTGTGGTATAGTGACTTACAAGTGCAGAAAGACTGACTGATTAATTTGTATAGCATGCACAGAATACCTTTTCCTAGTGGCAACAGGCAGCAATTTATGTTTACTATGATCATAGTACCATAGCCAGAGGTCTTGTTGGGTGATCAAACCTCTGCCTTAGAGCTGCAGTGTAAGAATTTGACACAACTGACAGAGGGCCAGCTACTTCAAAGTGTTTCAAGTAACAGATCAAACTTTCGCAGAGTGAGTGGTGGTAAGGACGATGTGATGGTAATAGTGCTGGGAACAAACCTCACACACTCACAGCACAAGCCATGAAAAGGAAGGGCACCAGCTTCTGCTATTCTGTTATGTTGTGCATGCTGCACACTACCAGTTGAATATCAAAAGACAGAACAGTACACAGCTGTGACCAACCAAACAATATTTAACTTGGAAAGTTCAATCTTGCTAAGAATATATATGTAAGTGGCAACTGTAAGTAACATCTTTAAAATTCAAGTGAAATGGCAGTCATGAACTAGCAAGTTGCCATGTGCTGCTCTGCCGAGGTTAATGCCTGTGCTAGAGAGATTTATCAGGACTTCTTCTAAAAAAAAAAAAAGCCTTCTATAGACAACTTTTCAAAGGCATTGTTTTTAGGAGTCAAATCTACCTTCCTTTGCCACTGGTAGGTTAAGGTACTTGATATAAGGAGCTGGGGAAATAGTGAAGAGCTGACCTTACAGGTCAAACTTTGTTACAGAAAAATAGTAAAAGGAAATGAGGATCTATACAGAACATAACAATAACAAAGACCTTTTTCAGTTTATGTCTCCCAAGGTATCTGTTGCACGTACCTACTGCAATAACAAAATAGTACAGCCTTTCCTGTAACCGCAAGTAACCGTAACTTGCAAGAATGGTAAAATTATTATCAATCAGCTCTGGGGCCCCCGACACAAGAGGGAAGTGGACCTGTTAAAGTGAGGCCAGAGGAGGGCCACGAAGATGATCAGAGGGCTGGAGCATCTCTCCTGTGAAGACAGACTGAGAGAGTTGTGCTTGTTTAGCCTGGAGAAGAGAAGGCTCTGGAGAAACCTTAGAGCAGCCTTCCAATACCTTAAGGGGACCTAGAAGAAAGATAGAGAAGGACTTTCTATAAAACTGACAAGGGATGATGGCTTTAAATAGAAAGAGAGTACATTTAGATTAGATATTAGGGCAGGAGTGTTGGAATTAGATGATCTTTAAGACCCTTTCCAGACAAAAACCTTCTATGATTCTACAGTTTTATGCAGGTAGATCTACAACTGACAAATTAGGTCTTTTATATGGTCCTTGAAATACTTATTTGCTGCAGTCAAATCTTCACATTACATCATAGTTATCAGTGAAAACACTAGACCTACTGTCATGGTTTGAGCATGTTTTGAGGGTGTTTTTGTTCAAGGTTTTTTCCAGCCAGGTGGACGAGGGGAGTCCGGGAGGAAGGAGAGACAGGACACCTGACCCAGGCTAGGCAATGAGGTATTCCATACCATAGCATGTGATGCCCAGGAGGCATATTGGGAAAGAGAGAGCTGGAGGGGTAGAGCTCGGGAGGAAAATGGAGGAGGGAGCACATGGTGCTCGGCCAGGCAGGGTGGAGTGAGTTATGGGTCGGTGGCTGGTGGGGTGTTGTATTCTCTTCACTTGTTGTTTGCTGTATCATTATTATTTGTAGTAGTAAATGGCAGTAGGGGTTTTGTGTTATGCCTTAGCAATTAAACCGTTCTTATCTCAATCCGTGGGGGCTACATTCTTTGGATTCTCCTTCCTAACTCTCCGGGAGTTGGGGGACTTGGTTTAAACCACGACACCTACCAATATATTTAAAATTAAAAACTTGGACATTATTTTATTTACATGAACCTGGTATCTGAGATCCAAAAGAGTTTTGTAAGATTAGTCATAAAATGTCACTAATATTAAAATGTTAGTGGTCAGTATTTCTATTTTTGTAAATTTTGGAATGTGAATATCTCATAGCAGTGCACAAGATTGAGATGTACAGTCTCAAACTTTACTACATTAGCAATATGGCCTCTGTTATTCATTAACAATAATATAGAGCCGTACCTGTAAAAATGTGTTAACGAAATACGTTCATCATCAGTCTCCTTGAATGGAGAGATGAGCCATTCAGACAATAT
Source organism: Melopsittacus undulatus (assembly GCF_012275295.1). Taxonomy (NCBI): domain Eukaryota; kingdom Metazoa; phylum Chordata; class Aves; order Psittaciformes; family Psittaculidae; genus Melopsittacus; species Melopsittacus undulatus. Next base: position 20,747,470 of record NC_047531.1, on the reverse strand, counting down.
ATTGTTCTTTTCATACAGATTTGTTTTGCTCTTAAAAAAATTATGTACATTTTTCTTCCATAAAAATAAATTATTTCCATGGATATCAACAGCTCCTTACATGCTCCATGTGAACAGGTGAAAAATCTTTTATCCTAGGCAAAAACGTCCATGAAAAAGCATTCAGCTACATTATTTCATAACCATAAAAGTCTAAAATTAGTATAGACATTGCTATGTAAGTTTCTGAAAAGTTATTACTGAAAGATTCCATTGACTGACCTCTTGGAGGGTCAGTATTAGCTCTAAAGTAGGGTCTTCAAAGAGTCAAAGAGTCAAGATTTCAAAGAGTCAAAGCATGAGAATGAGTATATAGATTATGGGTGTATTAAATGACTGTATTGCCAAATTTAAGTCAGCTCTTCAGTAATTCTGTGACCCATAAACTGCTTGTAAAACACGCTAAGTTAAAATTACTTCTTAAATGTTTTATAGATATAGCATTAATATTTCTATGGTTTTTGAGACTAATAGCTCTACAATTACCTGAAATAACCATGGCAACAAAGTAAATTTTCACTGGTCACCAGTTAATGGGTGCTGTAATTACAAGGAAACAAAATAAACCCTCAGATATTATTTGTTATTGTTTGACTTTAATACATTAATTATTGCCATGCAGAGTTGAAGGGCTCAGGAATTTCAAGCATTTTTTCCTTTATGCATCACATCAGACTTGTCAGTAACTGCACTGTAGTCTGTCCCCTCTTTTCAGCACACATTACTTCAATGAATAACGTATTTGTTGTGAATTGTATTAGACTGTTTTGCATTTTATAAACATCAAACAGAAAGACATGACAAGGTCATGAGGCTGAAATAACATTACCTTGAATACTATGGAAAATCTAAAGCTGTGATTCGGACAGGGGCATCTCTGCTCGATGCCTCTCTCCAATTTTTTTTTGTGATAATTGAAGCATGACATGAAGCTCTGTGTATGTGTACGTGCACATGGTTGTGTGAGTTAGTTAATTTTTGATGTAGGCTCTACAAAAGAAATCTAGCTACAAATGGGCTATGCATATTTAACAGTTCCTCATTGCAGCTGTGTCCTCTCTAAACATCAGAGTTTAAACTCCACCTGAAGCACTCAAAGGAATGCCTTTCATGGTCTCTGTCAACTGATAGAAATAAATATTTGGAAATTTCTTGTTACACTTTTAACCTGCTTAATTATTTTAATTATTGCAAAGCTTATTGCATCCAGGAAACAGCAAGAAATAGCTTAATGCCAAATAGGATCTTGTTCAGCAAGACAAACTAACCTTATGGGTGACTGATAGTACATTTGTGATGCTAAGCTACAGTAGTGCACTAAGTAAAGGAAAATGTTAAGTGGAGTTGGGTTAGAAAGAGAAGAAAATTACATTTATGTTTCAAGCGTCTGTTAACTAAATGTTAATGGACTAATGTCTGTGTCATAATGACAATCCTAATGAGACAGAGTTAAGAATGCAAATGTGTCTTGTTTGAGAAATCTGAAGATACTTGTGTGCTTTCAGAACATCCTCATAGTTCATTGCTTTTGGCTCTGGCTTTGTATGCTTTGGGGTTTTGGTTGGTAGTTTTATATTTTGTTGGGTTTTTGGTTGCTTGGTTGGTTGCTTGTTTGGTTGTTTGGGGTTCTTTGGGGTTTTTTTTTGGTTTTTTTTTGAGGGGGGTAATTAGGGTTTTTTGGTGCTGTGTTTTTTTGTTGTTGTTGTTGGTTTTTTTTAATGTAGTTTTTGGAAAAAGAATGAAGGCTTAGACATGAAATACCACAATTATTACCAGGTCCCATTCTGTGCCACTGTTTTTTAAAATCTTCATTGATGATCTGGAGGAGCAGTTCAAGTATGCCTTCAGTAAATTCGTGGATGACACCAAGCTGGGCAGAAGCATTGATCTGCTGGAGGGGAGGAAGGCTCTGCAGAGGCATCTGGACAGGCAGGATCAATGGGCTGTGACCAATGATAGGTTCAACAAGGCTTAGTGCTGAGTCCTTCAATGGGGTCACAACAACCCCATGGATCATTACAGGCATGGGGAAGAATGGCTGGAAAGCTGCTCAGCAGAAAAGGACCTGGGGATTCTGGTCAGCAGCGGATGAACATGAGCCAGGTTCTGCCCAAGTGGCCAAGAAGGCCAACGGCATCTTGGCCTGTATCAGACATAGTGCGGCCAGCAGGGCCAGGGAAGTGATTTTTCCCCTGTTCTTGGCACTGGTGAGGCCACACCTTGACTCCTGTGTTCAGTTCTGGGCATCTCACTACGAGGCAGACATTGAGGTTCTGAAGTGGATCCAGAAAAGGGCAACGGAGATGGTGAAGGTTCTGGAGTACAAGTCTTATGAGGAACAGCTGAGGGAACTGGGGTTGTTTAGCCTGGAGAAAAGAAAGCTCAGGGGACCTTATAACTCTTCACAACTTCCTGAAAGGAGGTTGTAGCCAGATGAGGCTACAGAACAGGCTTCAAACAGGCTTCCCAGGAAAGTGGTGGAATCATCATCCCTGGAAGTGTTCAAAAAACATGTAGATGAGGCCATTAGTTACATGGTTTAGTGGTAATCTTGGCAGTTCTGTGTAACAATTGAACTTGATGATCCTGAAGATCTTTTCCAACCTCATTGATTTTATGATTCTATGATTACATGTCAGTATTAACATCATGAAATACATTTTGGTCTCTGAGAATTTGATCATTGTCTAGATTAGTTAAGGGAGTGACTATTTCCTTCCCTTCTGATTCCAAACTTTCTGCTTACATTTAAAAATATCACAGAGAAAAAGAAGCTTATGACAGAAACTGTGTCAAAGTGCAGTTACCAGTTCCAGTACCAGTAGTGACCATTGTGCAGATTAACTCCATGTAAAGCCCTATTTTGTTTAACAGAGCTCATCAGGTGAAGACTTCAAGAGGAGAGCCTGGAGACAGAGGAGCAGAATCACAGATAAAAGCTCTGCTGAAACTAGGACAGAAGTCCCTGTACCGGGGATGATGCCTGTTAAAAGAACCATTTACACCTTTTGCCATTTTGATGCCATTTTAACAATTACTGTGAAGATGGTAGTTACCTTTCCTCACCAGGGTATTGCTTTGCTCTACAGTCAGCTATCACCTCTAGCAAAGCACTTTCATTTGCCTCCTGTGGGTCTCAGGGATCTACTAGTACAGAAGAGCTGCTTGAGAAGGACAAAGTCCATTAACTTCTGTCCAACATCAGCTGAAAGTGTAGATAGCTCTTCAGATGCTCTTTTTTGATGAAGACATGCCTTGCAGTTTAACTAGTTCTTGAACATCACATTCTCTGTATTGATTCTTGTAGTGTGGCTCTCTTTGATCCATTTCCTTGTATGAGCCCCACCTGTATTTGGGATGGGCTTTCGCTTATCTCCACATATTTTGTTCATCATGGTTCAGTACTAGAGGTATTGTTCTGGAGCAGAAAGGTATTGTTCTATTTCTTTCTGAGACTGTTCAGGCACTTGTGAGTCACTAGAATTCGCTGAAGTTGTTTCTTTATCTGAAACACTTTGTCTTACTACTGTCTGACTTCTGAAGCCTACAGAGGTGTGCATGTGTCTGGTTGGCATGTTTTTATCCTGGCTTGAAATAAATCCTTATACTGGAGTCAAAAGTAGGAGAGCTGTAGCTCAACTCTGCCTTTCCATATTCAGTGAATGCAAGATGATGAGAAAAGTCTGATATCATCAAAGACACTCTGCCAACTGTCAGTTTGATAGGTTCTTACCAGAGAAGTTTCACAGTGTCAAAAGTGAGATGCAGAGTAGAAAATATGCTGTAATTGTACTTTAGTAGAAATGAGCAGAAGTGCTTATTCCAGACGAAATTACTAAAACAAAAAAGGAGGAGCCTAATAAAACCACAGTTTTACTCAAGACATTGGCTATAACTCTTTGAAAGATTAAATTAATAGAGATAAAAATATGAACATTTATACTTTTATTTATTGTAATAGGAACATTGCTGTAGCATAACAAACATACATGAATCCAGGAAGGAAACAGGTATTTTTCTTGTATAATGTACAGTGTCCTAGGTATAATCTACTTAGACAGGACCTGACAAACATGGCAGGCTACCCCAGTGCAAGTACTGCGTATTCAGTGACAATCTGTATTGTCAGAATTGCTGAAATAAGTACATCTTTATGGGTCTAGTAAAACAAAACCACCAACAACAATTTAAAAATGGGAGGTGGGGAGAAAATGAAGCACAATACCAACCTCCTCAAATAATGTCACAAAACAGGGAAAATTGAAGAAGTACTAAAAGGAGGACCCTCTGTATCTTATAAGGCATTGAAGACTGGCTACTGCTGAAGACAGATGAAGGCAGGGTGTACCCAAGATCTTCACGACATGTAGCTCTTGACATGTAGCTCTTGCATATGTTGCGTGTGTTCTTTTTGTACGCCCCATGATAAACTGATTGCCAGATTTATGGTCAGATGGGAGTTGTTTTGTGCTTCCTTAGTATGTATTAATTACAGGTTTTGATAAGAAAAAACTGCTAATGCAGAAGTTCTTGAACACACCTGGATGCCCTCAATCCAGTGTGCCTCTTCTAATAAAACTATATAGCTACAGCTTCTTGGAAGAGCTTTTTTCCCTCTAAAATCATGAGAATGGAAATTAATTATGTGAAGGCCCTTTTAAACTGGGGATCTATCGCATGGTTGTGTTAGGGGTACTGGAGGTGATCATGGTTCTGTAGAGAAATGCATGTCTACTTGAAGTATATTCATTTTGACAATACTGAAACAAATGACTTGCAGTTGTATTTGTGGTAAATTTCCTCATGCTTCACTCCCACTTACTTCACAGCACATGTATAAACTACCTAATTGTCTTTTTTTTTTTTTTTCTTGTGGAAAATCATAACCATAAACTCTTCTCAGGAGAATTGCAAGAACTGTGCTTGCTATTTCTGTGCTTGTTATTCTTGTGCTTGCTATTACAGGTGCTGAAAATATTCAAAATCAAAAAATACCCAACAATAACATTTTTTAGAAATATGAACATACACTTGATAATATTACAATGAACATTTTCCACCCAAGAACATTTGATACTATCCAGTCTATAATATCTTGCAAACTAAATTTCATACCTTTATTTACACATGTGTATAGTTGTTACCCCTAAAACCTAACTACCCTCTTAAAACTTCCTCTTCTACTACAAGGTATTAGCTTCTACTACATAATATCTATACCACCTTGCTACTATATGTGATTATGTATATTGCTGGAGTAGCATTTATCCTGCAGTTGAATTTTGTGTCTGTGATGATTTTTAAGGAATTAAGTTATGTGGCCCCATTGCATACAATATCCGTTCCCAGAGCCTGCCGTGTGTTTTGGCTGGGTTTTTTTCAGTTTCAGATCTGAACCAGTCTTCTCCTACACACAATGTATGCCATAGATCTTAAAAAAAAACCAAAAAACAACACCCTGTTTCTATGGATCTTCTGAATGCAGAATATAAGCAGGCTGGATTCTTCCAAGTGTTCTAACAACACTGGGCTTTCTGACTACATGTAGGGAATGGAAAGCTTTTTATCTCACTCTCTGCCTCCTCTATTCTCTGCAAATCCACCTCCGTACATATTCTTGATGTCATTGTGAGGACAGGGCTGACCCTTTTCCAGAGGTGAAAGAACCAAAGCTAACATGGCAGGGAAGGTCTAGAGGTGCTCATTTTCTTTTCCTCAGTAGTTCCTACTTGTAATGGATGGAAACCTATCTGAGACTTGGTTCCCTCTCATGACTGAGAGACAAAACAAAGCATATTTTTTTGTCAAAGTGTATTCAGTAAAGTATACATGTTTATGTTCATCATGACTGTTGGAAAGAGGTAGGAAAATATACATGTGTAGCTGTTCTATGACCTCCATACCTGACCGCACCAAGGTTCACTGCCAACTCTCTTGGCATGGACAACAGAGATCATGGGAAACTGCATGAACCCATGAATAAACAATTACAGATCTGGCATAAAGCCAGTTGTTTTTCTAAGGGTATAAAAGAAGGACCCTATTGTGGCTGAATCCAAAGTCTCACCTATGGGTGGACGCACCACACAGCTTTCCCAGTTACCTGAGACTCCTGCATTGGCTGCAACAGGGCTTCCCAGCTTGAAGTGTGGGCCTGGATGATGATTCAGTGGCATTTGGTGATGTATTTCTTCTTAATCTCTGTAATGATTTGATACATTGCTAATTTTCTTCTGTACTTACATGTATCTGATTTGTTTATTGTTTGATTTAGTGTGCTTATTCACTTTAGTGTGCTTGTTTAACAAACTGTTCATATTATACAGCTAGCATGTGGTCTTTTTGTGATGTAAGCTACCTGTTAACAGAGCATTACCCCATCAGAACCTCCTTTCTTCACATTCCTTTTCTAGGCCTGGTGGGTGTTTCTGCCAATGACACAGTGCTAATGCCTCTTTGCTTTAGTACCTATGTGTAAAGAAGCTCATCTACGTCTCCTACCCTTCCCAGTTAGCCCTGGAGGTGAGAAGGTTGTTCACATGGTATTGCTCCACCTCTGGGAGGAGAGGTGAAGGTAGAGCATAGCTTCACTGTGCAGAGAACGAGATCCTCCCAGGCTGAGAAACATAAAACTGCCTCCAAAATACTGTGTCACCACAGCAGGACTGCTGTCTAGCAATTTTAATTCTTTATCTTGTAAAATATGGAGTTTATTCTGTAATGTGGTATTATTACAGGCATACTTGTCTGTTAGTGGACTCAAGGTGCTATAAGGAGAGGAGCTAGACTTCTGTCCTTTTATATTCTGGATCAAGTATTACTTGTTACAGACCAAAAATTTCACTAGTGTAGGACATTTGCTGGGAGTGGCCAATAGCAGATGTTTGGGGACAGAATGTAGGGAACAAAGGAAATGTAGAAGTATTTTTCTCCTGTATGTTACTTTTGCAATTAGTAGCTCAAGGCCCTCACGAGCCAAAGTTGTGCCTAGACCATCACTTTTAATAACCGTTGATTGATATACTAATGAATTATGGGGCAAATTGCTTTTTAATATACTTGTACTGTTGGCTGTATATTTATAGCAATAAAATAAAATTTTATCAATTTTAGGGTAAGTTTTACGAGACATCTTGTCTCTGTGCTTGCTGTGACAAGAAGTTCTAATACATTCTGGTAAAAAAAATGTACTACTTGTTATTTATTATTTTAAATACCATGTGTTCATGATACCTGACTGATGTTCTTATGCAGAAGTGAAATGAACTGTGCTGAGGACCAAGACATCAAGTAAATTATACCCATCTCTGCAGAATCACAACTAAAATTCTTGTCCATCAGCTTGAATAATATAAGGTTGTACTGAGAGACTTGGAATCGATTAATATCGGTTTATTTTAGATCAAATTCTTTACTTTCTTTAAGAGTCTTATAGTGAGTAATCCCATAATTTATATCACATATGCCCCAAATCTGTATATAATGAATTTCCTGTAGCGCTCTCAGTTTCAATTTGGTTCTGCTTTGTGCATTCATATGTGAGCAGCCAGAATCTGCCCCTAGTAAGTAAAATAAATTGCCTAAACATGGGTATTGAATGCCATTTCAGATACCCGAGGGTATCCATCTGGCCTCCAGATGCTGGCTCAGAAAGGCACAGGTTCTCTGTCTTATGCATATCCTGCATATCTGTATGGATGTCTCCAGTTTCTTAGGATATCTAAAATGTCACTAAGTGCCTATGTTTACAGCAACTGGATGCAATACTGTTTTATTGTCCTAATCTTGAACTTAGACATTTAAGGGAAGCATAAAGAAAAGTCTTTTTCAGAATTTGTATAGGTGTAAGACAATCATTATTTGTTATTTTAATAACCACATTGTTCATTGTTTGAAAATATCTGTTGCATGGAGATTGAGCAGATAATGGCTTCATTTATCACAGACGTTACATAGTTTGATACAGTGTGTATTCTTCCTCTGTCTACCAGTTTAACATTCACGAACTTTAGTTCTGATTAGTTGTTTATAATTCTGTGTTTTGGATTTGTTTTGTTTTTACAAGTATTAATTATTTTAACAGCTTGTGTCTCTTTTTTTATTGATTTCATTACAACCTATTTCAATTGTCTCATTAAAATACTTATCAGTGACAAGTTTTTTGCTTAATTTTACAAATGGGGAACGTCTTTGGGAACTTCCCATAGTGAAAGATCAAATTGTCACTTTCTTTCTTTCTACTTTACTGAGAACAATTTAATTCCTGTACATCTCTGTAGCACTTTGTCCTCTTAACAGCTAATTTAAATGAAATGTTGATTAAAGAGTCTGAACCCCCACCTCTACAATTGAAATTAATTGTATAAATTAATGAAATAAGGGTTGTTCCTATAAATGTAAGGATTCTTCCAGTAAAGCTAAATTCTAACAGATAGTGCAGATTTTTTTTATAGTCAACATTTAACTGTATCATAATTTACAATAAATTGCTTGACTTCCATTTCCTTAAAGATACTCCTGAATCTGTGCTGATTTCATTAGGATTCATAATTGATAAAACAGCCTACGTAGAGCAACTCAAAGGATGAAGATTTAGCTTCAGTAATCTTCATTTCCGTTTAAAAAAAAAAAAAAACAATATCAAGCTTCTGAAATCTGGTGAAATAACAGGTTTGTAACTGGTTTCAAGCTTTGTAATGAAATCAGCTCCACTAGAGTTGTAATATCCTGAAAATAGCACTTGTAATATGTATCAGCACAACCACTTTTTTACACTTCTGTCAAGGCACTGAAGTAGCAGTGCCTTATAATAAGTGATTTTTTATTGAAGATTTTTATATAAGAAAAATTCAAGGCTGTTGATTTAATTTAACAGATCTATTTTTATTTTTTTAATAAGTCTCACCACTATTCTTACTTTAGGAACCATTACAGATTAACCATGTTAATAAGCAGTTGGCTACTACTACATGTGAACTTGCAGGTTTCCAGTTATTCCAACTTCTTTCCCACTGCCAGAGATGTAAACTTCATTGGAAGGCATCCAAGCAAGTGTACTCCATAACCTCACAGTGAACTAAAATTATGGTTTGCATTAGGAATGGTTTAGATTCATGTGAAATATAACTTGATAAGGAAGAAACATGCAGGATAAGATAGTTGCTGAGCAGCATCTTAAGGATATCAAGGTACATGCTTAAAGATTTCTTCAGAAGAATGAATTTTCAAGTTCAGTGCACAAAGGACCTGTCACAAAACAGTTGTTTATCAGAGAGTCCTCTTTGACATGGGTGTAACACATTAAAAATTCAAAAGAATCCATTGCATTCTTGATTCTAAATTAAAAACCTGATGCATTTTACTATTTTTGTCTTCTCTAAATGACATGTCTGGCTACTTTAGGCTGCATTTTACAAGGCTCATAAAGCCTGAGGTCACAGACACATTGCTACAGTAATGTTTAGCTAATGGGCTAGTTTAACACCTAGTGTTGTTTAATGCTGCTGGCTGTAAACTGGGAAGGGGGAGGGATATTTTCTTTCAGTACCATATTATTACTTTATATCTACAATAAGTAAATGTGGCATTATGCTTAATAAAATGTAACCTTCTTGTATGCCATGGATATGGATTTTCTTCAAATGAATGGTAACAAAACTACTTTACAATGCATCTTTCTATGGGGTTTATGGGTATTATTTATTCAGTCTGGTTTTGGAGTGATTTTGAAGCAGGATCTATTTATCAGCCATTCCGTGTTTAAAAATATCTAAAGGATTTGGTGTGCAATACAGCAAAATCTCTGAAGCTTTTACATGGCCACATCGTCTTTACAATACATGTGGCTGTTAAAAGAATGTCCAGTAGCAGGCAAATGTGTATGTTTATGGCTTGAAAAATCCAGGGCACCAGCTCAGGCACACAACACACACAGTATTTCTTTGTATTTTGAATCACATTGTTGGAAGTAACCACAATTCTGCTGTTTGGACAGTGTAATTGAATCATGCTGTGATATCTATGAAGGATGGATGGAGGTCTGCTTACACGTCTCTTTCACTGTATCTTAACCCATTTGTCCCTTTTGGTTAAGTAGTTTCTGTATAGGAAAAATGACTACTTTTACCCTAAACTGCTGATCTTTCCTTTGCTGATCTTACCTTTACAGACTGAAAACTTTAAATGAAGTGCATTTTCCTTTTTTGTTTTGACCTTTTAACTGTAAGAGAGTGTAATTTCAAAACAAGTTTATAAACCTCTGAACAATGCCTCATTGTAAAATCTGAAATTTTCTTTCCACTTGTCAGTCTATGGTTATACATAAGAAGAAAAAAGAGAAAGAAAGCATTCTAAAAATATTTTGGAGTTACTCAGCAATGACAGACTTCAGAAACAGATCTCAAAATAAGTCAGGAACTAAGTTTATATATTAACAAAAAAAAAGAAATGAATGGGTTTTGCACAAAGGAAACATGAAGATGGAGGCTCACACATGACTTTTCAGTAGTTAGCCAAGCTTATTATATATTCTTGTGATGTAAGCTGCCTGTTAACAGAGATATCCGAACTTTGTAAAAAGTTTAGTTAAGATGGTGACAGATTGAATGCAATTACCTGATTCAATCATGGTTTAAAATTACTCATGGCAATGTAAGCATATAGAAAATGCAATGTAAAAAGTCCTAAAGGTACAGTTCCCCCACTGCTCTTTAACCATCTTATTAAATGATTGTTGGCAAATTATGAAAACAGAAAAGGTTTATTAAAGTAGTGAAAATATTTAGAAAAAACATGGGCTACTTTGTATTTTCTGAGGTGGTCTACGCTAGCATTACAGACACATTTTTCCTAAGCAAAGGTAACATTTTCCTATGATTGTTTCCAATAAATGTGGTTCCTGGATGGGGATATCCAAGATATTTAAGTGAAATAAGCTATCCAAAACCTACCCACCTAAGCTGTAATTCATATAACCTGGGCTCACTATGTCATGTCAGTGTTGTATTCTGTATTTCTGCAGGGTGTTGCATTTGTGTTTAGCAGTCAGACCTCAATGACCGTTAAATGGAGCAATTAAGCACTCAATGTCTTGAACTAGAACTAAGATGCAATTCCTTGTAATGGTAATCATACAGTATAAGCATATGTGGCATTACAGTACCAAGTATAAAGAACGCTCAATCCTGCATATCTAGTTGTCAAAAGAAAAGGCAGTTGAAAAACTCAATGGCATTTGTCGCAGCTTTATATACTAAATCTAGACATTCCCCCACCTATGCTATTAGTTATGGTCAGCTACAAGGTTTCTCCACATGGTTTGATTATCCGATCTCTACACAGTGTTAACCATTTTTTTCCACAGTATTTGTTTTAATCTGATGGACTATCCAACAAAGTACAATTTCTCAGAGAACCTTTTTAATTTGTGGACTATCCATTCTCAGATGAACTGTACATCTGGATCATCCATAAGGGTATACTTTTCTTCAGATGACATTAAGATTTTTTTTTTTAAGACCACTAATTAACCATTGGTCATTTGTTTATAGCCCTGAGGCCTCTAGTTTCATTCTTTCAAGACTTCTGCTACAGTCTTGCATTCATAATTTTGGAAACCCTTGGTAAAATCCCCAGAGGTTTTTTTTTTTTTCCCCAAATGTTTTTAACTTTGCTTTCCTGGTTATGTAGCTAATGGTTTATTAGCACAATCCAGCCATCCATGCCTCATTGGTTTAGGTCCATTTAATGTTTCTTTCCACAAAGCAACAAAGAACTAAAACACAGATATCTAAGACATAAGACATAGACAGATGAAAATAATTGTCTAATACCACTTGATGACAGTACCTACTAGTTATGGCAGCATGGCTAGAACAATTTTAGAACATTGCTAGCATTTAATGTGTTCTAGCATTGCCAGAACAATTGCTAGAACAAATTTACTTAAGTCACTGTGACACTGTACTTTCTAAAATCTGCTATTCAACAGAGGGATAGTGAGTTCTTCTCAGTGTTTGGGGGTCTGAATTCTGTATGACTTATTCCAGCTTTTAAGAAGTTTAATTTTATATATGAGAAAGACCTTGTTGGACTCAGTTGGAGTGGCAGCTGAATTCAGCAGAATGCCGTGTCCCTGTTGACTGAGGTACGCAACATGAGATACTGATGTGCACACCGATACATCGAAGAGAAATGGTTCTGACTGGTACTATAGTTTGTCTCTTTGTCATGTGTCTTGGTTTAACCCCAGCTGGCAACTGAAACCCACAGAGCCACGCGCTTACTGTTCCCCCTGTGGGATGGGGGAGAGAATTGAAGAGTAAAAGTGAGAATCTCCTGGGCTGAGACAAAGGCACTTCAACAGGCAAAACAAAAGCCGTGTGTACAAGCAGAGCAAGACAAGGAATTCATTCACCATTTCCCATTGTCATGCAGGTGTCAAGCCACCTCCAGGACAGCAGGGCTCCATCACACCTAACATTCATTCGGGAAGATCAATGCCATCACTCCCAGCATCCCCCCTTCCTTCTTCTTCTTCCCCCAGCTTTACATACCTAACATGACACCATATGGGGTGGAATATTGCCTGGATCATTTGGTGTCAAGATGTCCTGCCTGTGTGCCATCCTGATTCCTTGTGCACCCCCAGCCTGCTTACTGGTGCAGTGGTGTGAGGAGCAGAAAAGTCCTTGGCTTTGCATAAACACTACTCAGCAGTGAAGAAAACATCCCAGTGATATCAACACTGTTTCCAGAACAAATCTAAAACATGGCCTATGCCAGCTACTATGAAGAAAATTAACTCTGTCTCAGCCATAAAAAAAGCACAAGATGATTTCTAAAACCAGCAATAGATTATAAGCTCACACTGTTATTGTTGAGCATAAGAAAGCCTGAAGTTCCATTGGTCTTGAGGGATTAAAAAGACACTGTTGATAAAAGATACCTGTTCTTTCCATGAGCTCTTCAAATGCTGCTAGGTGGATGAATTCCGTTATCACCTTGAGAGTAATATTTTGAAGATTACCTGCTTACCTGCATACCAACATCAGTTTGGTATTTATTGGGCAAAAGAACTTAATTGGATCGAGCTGCTATTTGAGCAGAGAAGAATAATTTAATTGCTTGGTAGATTCTAGACTGGCATTTTTCTTGCCCTTCGTGCTGGCAAACAAATAGGGAGCAAAGCACAAACAGCTTTCAAAAATTTTGTGTTGAGTCTGGTATTTTCATGGGGTCTTAAGCCTTTATCACACGTCATTTTTTTATACTTTTACATGGTTGCTCACATTTAATTTTTGCAGCCAGTCTTTTGCTGGCAGAACTGTGAAATTGGCACAGTAATTAATGTGCCTCTTGTCACTCTCAAAGTGCTGTTTATTTCACTCAATATCAGTTTGGTATGAAAGCTGATATAAAAAACAAGAAAACAAAACACTTTACAGGAGTTGAACAGACATACAAGAAGTATTTATGCTGAAACTCAGGGGCATGTAGTTTACTGCTCCCACTTCTACTGGCTCAATTCTTCTTGATATGTACCCAGAATTTTCAGCTTTTTTTTTTTTTGCATTCTCTGGAAACCACTCACAGTGCTTCTGGGTGATACATTATAAAGTCATACTGCAGGAATTTACTATAAACTGGAGATTCTTCTTTTCTTGGTTATTCATATGGAATGCCATGAAACATTAGGGGGTGGGTTTTGTAGAGGTTTAGTTTTTTCCCCAGTAAAGATCGGTTTCATTCTCCAGTCACTACAATAGAACTTTAACATACTTGAATTTGTCTTCAGTGAGCCTCAACTATAAAAATTATTCACTTATACGTATGAATTTGCTGGATGGGTGAAAAATACATTGTTTGTGTAGTTTTCTAAAAGTCTGTGGGAGTGCACATCCTTGGTGTCACCTTGAGAGAATTCTTCAGTGTGTTCTAATTTGGCTGGCCTGGTTGCCAAGGTAGACGTGTAGTTTTCAATCTCTGAACATTTTGTTGATCGAAGTAAGAACAGTGTGTTGATTTATAACTTTTGACAGTTTCAGCAATGGCCCTCTCTGTCAGACAGTGTCATGTGTAGAACAGAGAGCAACAACCACAGCTGCTATCCTTAATTTATTTTGATAAAACACTGTTACACAGGTGGTCAGTGCTAGAAACTGATCACATGAACTGTGATGAGACTTAAACATTTGCATCCTAAGGTCTTCTGTGAGTTCTGGCTCTTAAGTTAATAGTATTGAATTTATTTTTATACTTAAGAGGGAAATTCTTTATTAAGGTCATTACAAGATACTATTTTGTGCCTACTGCACTGTATTCATATCCTAAAGTGAAACTGTGCCCTTCTGCAAGTCAAATGGAGTTTTTCCACTTATGTTTTATCACAGAATTTCCTAATGTTCTGTAATACACACACAAAAAAAAACCCAACAACAAAGCAAAAAGATTGCAAAAGAATGCTTTGTAAAATTGTTTTAATTAACTCATAGATAAGGTAGATTTTGTAATGATAATAATAACATACATTTTCTCTTTGCGATGTTTTTTTTATTACCATGTTAGCCTTACATTACAAAAAAATCCCTGATCAATCCGTAATAGTTGTTTGGGTTTTTTTTTTTCCTGCAAAATGTATTTTCTGGAAAATGGCATTAAAGGTATTTATCCTAATTGCTTTTTAATTTTTTCAGGGAGTGCTGGAACACCTGTTGTTTTCAATGAAAATGGAGATGCTCCTGGACGCTATGATATTTTTCAGTATCAAATCACCAACAAAAGTACAGAATACAAAGTAATTGGTCAGTGGACTAACCAACTTCATCTAAATGTAAGTACATAATTTCCCAAATCACTCTCCTGGGTAATCTGGCTGCTCATGGCTTGGATGGCTGCAGTCTTCACTGGATAAAAAACTCTGTATAGCCAGAGCCAAAGAATGGTGGTGAATGGAGTTAAATCCAGTTGACTGCTGGTCACAAATTTTGTTCCCCAGGGATCAGTACTGGGGCCAGTTCTGTTTAATATCTTTATCAATTATCTGGATGAGGGAACAAATGCACCCTCACTGAGTTTGTAGATGACACCAAGCTGTGCAGAAGCGATGATCTGCTGGAGCGGAGGAAGGCTCTGCAGAGGGATCTGGACAGGCAGGATCAATGGGCTGTGACCAACGATAAGAACAGGGCTTAGTTCTGGGTCCTTCAATGGGGTCACAACAACCCCATGGATCATTACAGGCATGGGGAAGAATGGCTGGAATGCTGCTCAGCAGAAAAGGACCTGGAGCTGCTGACTGATGGCCAGCTCAATATGAGCCCGTTTGTGACCAAGTGGCCAAGAAGGCCAATGGCATCCTGGTCTGTATCAGAGATAGTGTGGCCAGCAGTACTAGGGAAGAGATTGTTCCTGTGTATTCAACTCTGGCGAGGCTGCACCTCAAATAGTGTGTTCAGTTTTGGACCCTTCTCTATAAGAAAGTCACTGAGGTGCTGGAGCATGTCCAAAGCAGGGCAGGGAAGCTGGTAAAGGGCCTAGAGCACAAGTCCTGTGAGGAGCGGCTGAGGGAACTGGAATTGTTTACCCTAGAGAAAAAAAGGCTCTGGGGGAACCTTATCACTCTTTACAACTACCTGAAAGGAGGTTGTAGCCAGGTGAGGGTCAGTCTCTTCTCCCACATAACACAAGGAAATGGCCTCAGGTTGCTTCAGGGGATGTTAGGTTGGATATTAGATAACAGTTCTTCACTAAGAGGTTTGTCAAGCTTCCAAACAGGCTGCCTGGGGAAGTGGTCCTGTCACAGGTATTTAAAAGATGTGTAGATGTGGCACTTAGGGACATGGGTTAGTGAAGAATGTGGCAGTGCTGGGTTAACAGTTGGACTTGATGATCTTAAAGTCTTTCCCAGCCTAAATGATTCTATGATTCTACAGGTTTGATTATGATGCTGACATTGGAGAATACTCATCGGAGTATTATAATATTTCAAAAAACTTAAAATTGTTGATGATTTATTCTTTGTCAGCTGGCAAAGAAAATCCTTTGATTCTCTTCTTGTGAAGATGGTAAAAGATAGCACAATAATCTGAACCAAATTCTATTTCAAAGTAGGTTGGGTTGTGTATTTGGCTGCTACTTTAAATGATATTTTAGAATCATTATTTATCTGATATTTCCCAGGCTGATTATTAAGTTAGGCAGTGAAATAGCAACTCACCCCTTAAAAGAAGGTGTCAGACAAAATGATAGGTACATATGTATTTCCCAGGTATTTCAAATAATAGAAAGGCATGGAAATGTGTTTAGTAAAAGAGAAGTTTGGACTCTCTAACCACTCTGATTTAGTTGAAACACTGGGATGATGAACTACTGCAATAAAGATTACAAATATAAAAGGAGAATTTGGAGGTTTTATGTATAGTGAACTAGGGTTAGAAGAGTCACTTATTACTTAATAGCAAAAGCAACAAAGGACACAACTTACCCATCCTTAAGAGGTGTTTCTAATTGCTGGCTTAATATGTTGTGCAAGTTTTGTGGTAGTTTAGCCCCACCTGTGCATGGAATAATATTTCCTTTGAAAATCTCCATCCCAGTAAGATTCAGAGAATATAATATGCAATATTTGTATGACAGCTAAACATCAAACTGCACCTGTACTTGAGAAGTTGTGGTCCAAGGCACTTCTTTCTGTCAGAAGATGGCTTCATATGAGGATAGTTGCGGTCATGAGAAAAACAAAATGAAGTTAATCTGCTTCCTTGTTAGCTGTGCAATATTTACAGGGTTTACTTGGCACATGTTAGCTATATGTGTAGCCCTGCAAATGTGGAATATCAAGTGCTGTTTTGATAAAGGCTGATGAGAAGGGCAACAGTAAGGGCAACGATGTGAAAGGATGACTAGATTCACCAAAGGGAGTTTATGTAGTGACTTTAATGAAATCACAAAAAGCAGGTTTCAAACATCTCTGGTTTTGCATGTGAGAGGTTCCTGAAGAAGAGTAGCAAAGACAGTGTAGCAAATATTTACAAATTATTCTCCTGTTGAGACTACTTTGCAATAATTATCTGAGTGTTACCCACAGTAACAGATATGATAGCTTCCCTTTCTCAGCCACAGCTGTTAAACCACTTTACCATATCTACCATTTAATATCTATAACTACTTGGCAAGGACTCATTTATTTAAGTCTTCTGCCTAAATAGAAAAAAACCCTACCACCAAACAGAAACTGTGCGTAGCAGAATGTATGGCAGTGTTATCTCCCTCCACTAACCTGATGTCTGCTGAAAATTAAAAAAAAAATGGTTAAACAGATTTAAAAATTAATAGTAAATACTAATTTCTGGAAAACATTAGAGTTAAAGCCGTATTACTATTATAGCATACATTCCAGATCTTCATAACTGCTATCATTTCCTGAAATGTAGTGCTTATTAAGTGAGCTGAAAAATTGATACACACATTTTTCACAAATATTAATACTAACATAGCAGTTATATAGTAGTAGCTAAAAGCTATCTTACAATTTGCTTCAACTTTAATTTCACTCCAATCTGCCTTTTTGTATTCCTTTCCCCCCACTCCCCCAGGGTTCTACTAGAATTTTCATTAAGCCTGAAGCTTCTCAGTCCCATTATTTCTGCCTGATGTATATGTACTCCAGGGAGTTCTCTGAAATATGTTTAGATTGGCTGCTACTCAGACTACTGAAACCACACCATGCTAACCGCATTGACCACAGAGCTAACAGGGAAGGATTTATCTAAGGACATCTCTTGTTAATAGACATGCTAGGATGTTCTTTGCCTCTCTTTTTTTTTCACTTCCATGAGATCATGTGCTGGATACAACTGCTTGTCCAGTTTGCAGGTGAGCTCTGAGTAGTGTGTGGACTCATAGAGATGTGAATGGGCTTGCACACTGCTCTACGGTTAGTGTTTCTGCTCCCAGCCTTGTGATATGGCCCCACTCTCATCCCACCATCCCCTGTTCAGACCAGGGTGCAATCAGGCACTCAGGACTTGGTCCTGCCATGCATGGTACAAACAGATTCATTCAGCAAGATGTTTCCCTCCCTACCTTTCACTCCTGTTTCTTGACTGATTCATATTTACCTAAAGCCTCAACAATTTTTAAGGAATGACCGGGCTTTATTTCTTGGTGCTTGTTAGGGTTTGAGATGCTGGATGCTAGTCTCCACCAGTGTCTGCAAGAACTGGTTTGTTAACAAAAATAAAGAAGTAATAATATGGCTGGTTCAATTGTTTTCCATCTGTTTCTATATTCCCTAAACTTAGAATATGTCAATGCTAGTTACGCCACATGATCATCTCCTGTGGCAAAACTGTTGCCTCCTCTCACTGGACAAAATGTACTAAACCCGAGTAATCTTTGTGAATGACTGTCAATATTCCAAATCATCATATTGCAAATTAAGTGGTGCCATTGATTACTAATGAATCAGAGGGAACACAGTGAATGTTGTCATTTGTTTCAGTGAAAATGTCTATATTTATTGAAGGTAAAGCAGTATTAAGATGGCAGAGCAATTTTTACCCTGCTGCTGTATAAAGGAGATGCTTTAACAATATAATACTTTCCCACCATATCCTTTGTTTTGCAGTTTCTTCTTAGTGAAGACACACGTAACTGATTTTCAATGAATCTCTGTCAAATAGATACCCTTCATAGATACTTCTAATCCTGGTTTTACAGATATTTCTTCCTCAAATTATGCAGTAACATGTTGTATCTATGATGTGTTTATGATTGTGTTCATCTATATAGCTGGTATTGTGCTTCAGAAAATTTATAGATTTTATTAATCTATTTATTTTCTATGACAGAAAAGCAAGCAATGAAAGTACCAGGTTTTTAGTACAGTTCAACTTTTGGAACAATTACTATAACTAAGATTAGAAGATGTCCTTGGTCTAAATACCTGAATTGAAAGGCTTCATTTTTTCTTTCTGTTTTTTTTTTCTCCTTCATTTATGTTATCTTTTTACTTAGGAGTCTCTTTAATATTTTTCTCTTTAGGGTTTTGGCTGTGAGTCTACTGTGTGGGCTATGGCTCCTGGCCTGGTGGCCAGCCCTGGTCCTGTCTCTGAGGCTGGCCCTCAGGATTCAGGATTCTTCAATTTTTACTGACTCTGAAGGGTCAAGCTTCAGCCTTATTCCTTTCCTGGTGCAGTTCTGGCTTTTCCTTTAGGAAAAAAAATGCTGACTCTGGCTAGATAAAGATGCTGTATCATGTTCCCTAAGGGGCTCTTTGTCAGCAGCCTTTACCATCTACAGAAACCCTTCTAGCTGTGATGCTGATTCCTCCCTGTAGTCCTCAATAACATTAATACTCTCCTTTAGGCAGACTGACCTTTCAGATTTCATCTGAAGCAGCAATAGCCACCAAATATAGGAACTTAATAATTACTAATCAGTACTACTTTTGCAATTCTTATAAACAAATGCATGTGTGACAATGCTGAGACACACAGTATAGACACACAGTATAGAAGTTAAATGAAAAAAGAATCATGATCTCCAAATCTAAATCTTTTGTGTAATTCTTGGAGTTGAATAAGGTATCTCAGTCTATGAGAGATTCTTCTGAAAGAAGCTCCCAAAGCAAAAATTTAGAAACATTTAACTATAATCTCAAAGAACCTGTTTGCCTTTTATACAATTATCACTGATTCTGGCAATGTAAATTTATAATCCTTCAAGTCCTTTTACTCTCTAAGGTTGCTGACTTTAAATGGCCCTAATGTACTAGTAATAACAAGATACTAAAAATTTTTAGTGTCATTTTGAAGGAAAAAATAATTGTCTTAGAACTTTTGATCATTGACCGCAAATTAACTGTCAGGGTCTTCTGTTTGCTTTCCCCGTTTTCTTTTCTCCATCAGTAGAAGAAGGTAACTTATTTTTCAGGAAAATCTGATAGATAAAATAATTTCTTAAAAAAAAATCTGGTTTTCATAATGGATAAAAATCAAGTAAAAGGTAGCTGTTCCTGCAAGTTATGTTTTATTCATATTGCATACCAGGCCACACGTAAAAGTTCCCTACAAATGTGTGGATTTAGCAAATTTGAGCTCTCAACCGTATAATCTCTGTAGGAGGAAAGTTGTTGAAAACAAGCTTGCTTTTTCTGGCACTTATGATCTGAAATCAACTTTTTATGATTAATAATGAATTCCCTCTTAAAAACTGTGTTCTGTATTGCACATGTTGGAATTAGGAATAGGTTGAGATGTTGACTGGTGTTTTTTTTGTCATTGTCAGTAAATGGAAATAATCCCAGTCCTAAACCTTAATAATAAGGTTCTCAGTTTCCTTTTCTTAGAAACCCATTCAGTTTGTTCTGGTTCATTCCTGAGGGACTTTTTTCTCCTCATTGAAAATGTTCTGTTTTGAAACCTAAATGGCAGTTGCTAAAAGAAAAGCTGAAATGTTTAAAAATATTAAAATTAATACTTTGACTGATTCTCTGATTTCATTTCAAGCTTATACATTGTTTTGGTCTACCAAAATCTGTGTTTGAAAAACCTGATCTGAAAAAATATGTAGATCCAAATCCATATTCTTCCAAGTTAGTAATACTGATTCATGGGACTTCAGGCAGACACAATTATTGGTGCTTCCAGAATCATGTATTTGGCTGATGCAGTTAAAAAGCTTGAGTGAATATCCATTTTTTGTGCTATTATCCCTTAAGGAAAAAACAAACAAACATATCAAAACACTGCAAATTTCAAGTGAAAACAGTGACATTTTTTAAGAGAGAATTCACTCGTGGTTTTTGGGGGGGGGGGTGTTTGTTTTTTTATTATTTTTGGGTGGGGGGATCATCAGAACATAAGAGTTCTGTTGAAAGGCAACGGAAGATTTTCAATGACAGGTTTTTAACATTATCTTTGAAATAATAGGACATATAAGCTTTCAGATTTATGGAGTGTATGCACTAAGAATATAAATGACTCAGGGGCATCCATTTTTCTGTAATGGTCTTGATTTATGAGTAAGAAAGCCATAAATTAAAATTACACTGATGTGAGAACCATCAGAGAGACAGCCATAATCATCAGCAGCCTTAAGCACTGTGTTTGGTGAACTGGTAAAAATTGGGAACCCCACATTGACAATGATCTTCCCTTCAGGCAGCCATTTCACAAAAAGGTTTGAATCAGTATTTGATTTTTCTTCTTCTCTAGGATTCTTGTAAATTATCAAGGAAAATCCTGAAGGAAACTAACATTAGTCAGATCTTTATGGAAGTAACAAATTAAAAATGAATTAGTTTCCTTTCTTGTGACCTGGTAAAATAAAATAATTCAAGAAGCTTCTGATGTTTTGTCTCACTGCAGCAAGTAAGTTTCAAGCTTTGCTGTAGGCCACTATATTTCATTAAAGAAGCCAGAGAGCCTCTTTTTCCTGTGGTAACTATTATACAATTGATAGATGTTTTCAAATTGTTGAACCCAAGATCTGTGTTTAACAAAAGCCCACACTACGATGAAATACACAACAGGAGCACTTAGGGCTGTATATGATTATATCTATAAACAAAATATGGCAATCACACTACCTGCAGGGTGTGCTTCTGCCCGTATGTAATAGGGCAGTAGAATTCAAACTTACATTCCATCCCTGTTATATGACTGAAAATTGTCAATGCTGAGTTAAAAATAGAACTCAATGAGACAAGCAAAAGTGTTTTAGGCTCTTCTATTCTTCTACTAAATTTATATTGCTGTTTTCTTCTATTCTACACAGGGCTGAACATAGAAAGAGACTTACATCTTTTAGAAGACTACTCAGATTTTACAAAGCTAGTCCCGATTTCAGCACTGGTCAATAAGTATGACTCAGGATTTATTCTTTTTTATTGCCAGAGTCTGAGGTCAATGTGACAGTTGTAGTCAATAAGGACCAATGCCAGATAGAAGAGATAAGTCAACAGCAAGTTACAGTGGACGGCAACTGTATACAAGCTAAATAATACATGAAATGTGGATCAAAGTAGCAATTTTATGATTTTGAAAGGTTATGGATTGTGTAATTCATTTTAAAAAATAGTTTGGGATGGTGGAAATAAGCTGAATATAGATGTTGAGAAAACATTAAATGATTTTGAGATGTGCCTGTAGTAGAACAGATGCTATTTCAGACATGAGTGAAAAGTCAAAACAGAATTTGGATTCAAGGGCCTTAGAAGAACCTGGGTAGAATGACAACTTGTCTTCCTTCTGAAGCTTTTTACTTTGTTGTTCCTAATAGTAATTTTTTCTCCATGAAACAGACATCTTCAATCTCTAGAGAAAAAAAGAAAATGGAAAAAAAAGAGAGACTCTAAGAAAATATCTTGAACTTCAATAACCATTTGTTCTTAATTAGAGTGATACCAGATTGCCAATGAAAGAGCCTCTGCTTGAGAGTTAGGATGAATAGGGAATTATTTTCCCACCTTGTCAGGGTGAGTGAAAGACACAATTCTCAAATACAGCAAAGTGGTTGCAAGCTGGCTGTGATTTTTTTTCACAGGATTCTTGGTGAATATTAGATATTTTATAGAGTTTTTTGTGATCACTCTTTCTAAGAAGTGTTATGATTAGAATGAACTGTGCTTTTAAATAACCATAGCCAACATTACTATGGAGTATTCTTGGGGCTGGGTTTTTTGGTTTTGGCTTTTTTTTTTTTTTTTCAAAAACCTGGAAAGGAGGCTTTGCCATGCATGACAAAATAAATCATGTGTAGTTTAAAATATTCTTTTCTCCTTCACAATAAAACCAAATGTGCAGTGATAAAACTATGAAAAATCAGGACTTTTTATATGTATTCCTGAGGAGTTCTGCATTCATATATGGAATTTTGTGGCAGGGTTAGCTCCCCTAGCACCAGATAATATTTTGACTTTTAGCATACACAAACAGCTACAGGGCATAGCAGGTAGTTTGGATTATACAGGGCTGGCAGCAAGTCTACAATGAATTCCTTTGTGAGGTACCAGTATGAAACGTAAAGTACCAGCATGTTTCTTCTCCAGTCTCTTCCATCTTTCTTTTCTCCCCCACAAAAATTATAATTATAATTTGAAAGTTGAGCTGCCCTTTAAACTTAGAGGCTAAATTTTCATGCTTTAAAGCAAAAATGTTAGATTAGATGGCTTTAATTATTGTTCATTTGTGTTACATAATGGAATTCTACTACTAAATTAAAAATCATTACATGGAAAAGGAAAGAGGCATTCAGTGG
This sequence comes from Melopsittacus undulatus, assembly GCF_012275295.1. Lineage (NCBI taxonomy): Eukaryota > Metazoa > Chordata > Aves > Psittaciformes > Psittaculidae > Melopsittacus > Melopsittacus undulatus. The sequence goes on along the minus strand of NC_047531.1, from coordinate 20,724,169 downwards.
CTGTGATATGATGAAAGAGAATAACTATCAGCAGAACATTACTATATTTTTTTTTTCTGTTTGTTTTGTTGCAATTTCTCTGCATGTTGCAGTAATATTAATTCTTTAGGATAATAACCTAATCTTTTTCCAGGACTTTTCATCATGATAAATTCCAAGACACTTTTAAAAAATATATTTAGAGACAGGGAGGGAATTATTTTCCACATTTCCAAACTGGTATCACTGGTATTAGTGTGGATATTCTGATAGTACAGCTTAAGGTTGTATGAGAGAATGAAGAATGCATAGCTGATCCAATTGTAACTTCAGCTTGCAGTAGCAGATTTAGTGTTGAGTGGGACAATAGTATGTGAGGGAATAGTACTACTGCAATAGTACCTGGACCATTTCAGTAATGTTTGCAGTAACTCCATGAGCTGACTTGAAATCCCCTTTATGGAAAGCATAAAGCTAAGCAATGGCTTTGTAATGGTTAACTGATATTTATATTGCCAGAGGCCATTGCAGCAAGGAACTCCTATACTTGTGATATAATCCATCTGTTCTCTTCCCCAGTGCTATGACCTCGTTAGCAGAACTGTGACTTCACTTGGAAAAGTAGAGTAGCTGGAGTCCAGCTGCAAGCAATGGTAATGATCAGCCATCTAAAAGAATGCCTGTAAGGAAAGGTTAAGCAAACTAGGATTGTTTAGTCCGGAGAAGACTGAACTGGAGAGAGTTATGTTAGTCTCTTTCAATACAGAAATGATTATTCAGGAAAAGGACAAACTGTTAGGTGTAGCTAATTTGGCTATCAGGAGAACTAGTGGATTTGAATTATAGTAAGAGAGAATTAATGCAGACATGCTGGAAGATTCTAATGGTGAGAATAATGAAACAGCAGCATTGCCTGTGAGGCTGGCAATCTCTAGCGCAATGAGCTGATTGGAGCAGGTGAGCTGTATACACTGATTTTGCATAGCTGATTCAGAGGTGGGGCCTGAACAGTACTCCTGAGATCTCCATCAGCCATCATTTCTTAAGTTTTCTGGCTTTTATTAATCTGTTTTATTTGATTTGCTAGTAATGCCCCTCAAAGATAGATTTCCTGTTACTATTTATATGAAAAACAGTTTACTATTATGGTAGTGGTGATTCCTTTTATGTAAACCTTCTTTCCCTATCATTTCCAGAGAAGTATTTACCTTGTAACCAAAATCAGTGCAGTAACTCTACCCATAACACTATTTAAAAATGTATCATTAATTAGCCAAGTAGTAGTATGATTATCAGCTCTTATTTGCTTTATTCTTTTAAATATAAAAAGTTGGGATTTTTAATAGATGTTCTGTAAAACCACAAAAGGCAGTCTAAAGAATTTAGTTGTCATGAGAATACACTGAATATTTTTTTATTTTTGATTTATCTGGCCTAGTTTTATTCTTAGCTTTTTTATTTGTGTGTTAAATATTTAGCACCTAAAATGTGCCCTAGCACTACGGAAGACAGGTAAAGGGCTCTCAAGAAACTATGTAGCCTTTGCATAAAGTTAGCATTTTCTACATTCATGTGCTGTAATTTAAGCCTGTTAATTCTTACTTTATCCAGTGTACACTGAGCACATTCTTAGCCTTTTCATGTATTTGAAAACTGTTTTTTTATCCCCTAGCCTATGTTATTTCTTCAAGCTATGCAAAGTGATTTTTTTTTCAATTTAGTCGCATAGATCATGCTTTCTAGAGACTCATCTTTGCTTATTTCCCCTGGACTCCCCATTTGATTCTCATTCAAACTGAAATACAATGGTCCAGCCTTCACAAACTGCTCTGGCTGAAGTCTCACTAGTGCAGAGAGTACAGGAGAAACATCACTTCATCTATTTAAGAGCTCAGGGCAGAGGTGAAAGTTTATTTAATCTATCTGCATTTCTCAGGATGGCATTTGCCTCTTCTGTGACAGTATGACATTGGTTCAAGATATTATAATCCACCAGAGCCCTGAGCTCTCTGTTTTCTTAAGAGCTGCTATCTTTCTATCCTTTCTGACCGATAATGTGCTACCTGTTTGTTGTCCCTATTAAACTGCATGTTCTTTTTCTTTTTTTCAGACACTGCAGTATCCTTTGAAATAAGTATTCTGACCTTCAGCATAGCTTCAGCCTTTTCTAGTGTTATTGCCCAAATTTGATCGCCATATATGCTGTTTTATCATCCAAACTGCACTGAGTGGTTATTACAATCATTGAATAATAGCAGACTCAGAATAGATCTTTCTAGGCCCCACCCTGTACCATCCCTTCAATTCTGGCAGTGAATCAATGACAAATTTTCTCTTCCCATAGCTTGCTGATATAATTTGCACCTGGCCCTCCGGGTGTAGATATGTTTCAATAGGTTCCTTATGACTGCAAGTGTAATTGAGATGGTGTCAAAATTCTTTCTAATGTTAAGATAAATAACACCTAGCTGGCTTACCTCTCATCCACAATGACTGTTACCCTCTCACTGAAGGAAATGTGACAGGTCATTGCTGACAGATTCCTTTTGGATGTTATTTGTCTTGTTTGTTTTCACTGTGTTTTTGAAATATGTTTGTTTATTTCTTTCAGGATTTTTTCTGGGAATTCAAGTTAAACTGGATGATTGATAATTCCCTGTTGTCTTCTTTCCACCTTTTCCCCCATTTTCTGAGCATAAGCACGAGTTTTCCCATTTTCAAGTCCTCCATACTTCCCCATAAAGTCTCAAGAGCTTCCTGTCTTTTCAGTCAGTCCTTTAAGTATTGTGGAATAAATCTTAGTCTGTTCAGTCCGTATGAAGACTCCTGGCTTTCGAAAATACTCTTGTTTTGAATGTGTTCATCTTTCCTTAGTAACAATGATTTTTGGGTTTTGTTGTTGTTGGGTTTTGTTTTTATTTCTATCTGTGCTGTGTGCTATTTTCTCAAGTTTAAACTTCCTCACACTTGTTTTGTGCCTGCCAGATCACTAAGCTTCTCCACAGAATTGCAATTGAATTATTCACTCTTCATTCACAGCAGCAGCATAGACCTGGCAGAGAGAGCTCTTCGCCTGCTGCTGAAAATCTCAGTATAAAACAGACTGTTTTCTGCCAGGTCTGAATGAGCTCAGACCTTCATACCTTTTATATATGATTTTGTTACCTGACTGGAACTATATTTAAAGGGCCAGTGCTTACATAGTGCTGGAAATTCAAAATTAGTATTGTGGGAAGATCTAACTGTTCACTAACAGGAGCTGGCAAAGATGACACGAACTATTATAGTGGAAAACCATCTTAAAGTAATGTCAAAACATACGTCTTGGTTAGGATTTTGTAGTGCTTCAGGGTAGAATGTACTTCACATTTAAACAGTTTTTTTTCCTCAAAACAGGTTGGACAAATATGTCAGGAGTGGTTTATGTATAGTGTCTCTTTTCTTGAGACAGGGAAATAAACTTGATTCTTACATTTCAGCTTAGCTTGTCTGTCCTTCTGTCAGAGTCAATTAAGGCAGAAGGTTGCTGAGGTGAAGGCAACTTTTCATAGAATTTCAAGTGCTTCACTTTGCTGAAACACTCTTTAGAAGCTGAGAAGCTCAGGATCACAGGATATTTCGACTGTTTTCTGTTATCCCTTGGGAGGTCAGTGATGAAGTTACTGCTTTTGTGCTTTCTGTCTTGCTGCTGCTTATACTTGGATGGAAAGCTCAGGAAATAGACGCAAAATTGCCCTGCTGTCTTCTTTCAGTTCCCTCACTCATTAAAAACCCTTTTGCTACAATTTCCTCAAAGTGCATATATTTGGAGGTATGCTGTGGGTGCTGACTATCATGATGAGCAGTGTTGCCTTACAGTTTATAAGACGTCCTTTTCTCTGCTCGGCTGGTATTCTGCTCCCCTTTACCTTATGGTTTGAATGTGAGTTCTTCAGGATTGAGACCTTATTTTTATTTGTGAATTTGTATAGCCCTTCATGCAATTGAGGTTTTGGTTTGTGAGTAAGCTGTGGGAGTGAAAACAAATATATTATTTATGTGTTGATATTATTTTGTAGGAAAGGTTGTGCAGGTTAGAATTTAAGTTTAGTCTTTTACTTTGAGACTTTTAACTTTTACTGTGAAATAGAAGCATTAGACAATTTTAAAAGCTAATTAGACTAAGTTGACTTAATTCACTCACTTGTTAAGCTCCTCTGAAGAATCTGTCAAAAGAGAAGTACTTCCAGGAACTTCAGAAAAAACTCTTAGTGACACCTGGAGCTGGTATTTCAGTTCTTTGTAATTTTTATAACTAAGAATCTGAAAATCTATTAAAAGCCATATGAATTTACATGTGAGAGCCTTGATACTTCTGAAAGTAACTGGCTACAAAACAGATATTTGCTTGCTTCCACAATTCTGGTAAAATGCACTACTTGCATTCCTCTGTCCAGATATTGTATAATTGCATTGATTACAATATCCTTAAGTACATATTTTTCACTATTTTAAATAAATATCTAGCTCTGATATAAGATTTTTAAAAATGTGAATTCTTCCAAATGATAATGTAACACAATCAGAAACATTAAAATATTATCCACCCCTGATGTCTTTGACATAAATTCCCAGAAGGCTGTACAAGTGCCTTTGTATTGTCAGCTTGGTTGCTGAATTAAGTGACAAATTTCTCCATGACCATTGGGAATGGAAAACAGAGTGGTTCTGTACACATAATGGTTCAGAAATAATATGTGACCTATTAACAACATTTTTGATCAGTCTCCTGTGGTTGCTGAGGGCATTGCTAAATGAATGAGTTGCTTGATTGTTGAAAGAACAGAGATGCCAGAAATGTGAATGTGCTGCTTGTACTGTATCATGTAAACCTCATTGTGTTTTAGTCCAGTTCTCACATCATTAATTTTTAGCCTTATTATTAGATATTAGAGGAAATTGTATTTGTAATTTTCATGAAGGATAGAGGTGTTTACTTGCTTTTGATATGAAATGACATTTTGTCTGTTATTTTAATGGTTTAGTGAACTGTGAATCTTAGTGCTGCAAATTAAAGCAAATTGAAGCTCTGTCAGGCAGATATCTCATGTAGAGATCATTTTATATCTATTTAAATAGCAATGAAGCCATTCTTTTTTGTATCATGATGTATTTCATAGAAAATTAATATGTGTCTTACAGACATGCTGTCATACTCTTTCTGATGTTTTCGCTCTGGTTAAGTATTGGAATAGTAGAAAATGGAACCTCATCTTAGGGGAATGTGAGGTACTTCATGATATAGCACATCAATCTACCAGACACTTTCCAAATTCAAAAAAGCTTCTCAAATAAAATTAATACAATGTTTAAACTTTCATTCATAATATATACAGACCTAGGCTATTCCAGTCCATCTGACCTCTATGATGAATTCAGATCCATTTAACAATGAGCTTTGCCTTATCAAGTGTCATACTGTAGTGAACAGTAGCTAGAAGATGTCTCATTAAAATTAAAGAGGCAAAATAAGTCTTTTAGAAACTATTTTTACCTAAGGCTACTTAATAGTCTGAGACTTACCCAGCCTTTGCACGGTCTGAACAGTATAAAGAGTGATACAGACTCAGATATTTTGATCAGTAAGGGCTGAAGAGATGCAGAACGTTTTCATTCTTTTCCAGTGTCAAAAAAACCCTTCTTTCCTGTCTTTCTTTTGTATGACTTTGGCTTCTTTGTCAGTTTCTTTCTCCTATGAGAATATTGTTGAAAAATGTGTGTCTAAAGTTAAGCTTCCCTGAAGTTAGTTTTGTAACATTTGAACTTCTAGATCACCTTGGGGCAGGTTTTCCTGAGTATTTAGATTGTCAAAACTAAAGAGGAAAGCATAGTGGGACTTTCAAACCCACTTAAACAGATAAGGCACTTAGCTTTCATGTAAATTAATTAGCTGGGTTGAACAAGTTCCCCTTGGCACTTTTGAAAATTGCACTTCACATAAAAAAATACGATTTTCAAAAATAGCTGAGCATCCAGCAAGTCCGTTTAATGTTTATGACTGGTGCAAGTTTTCAGCAGTTCCAAAAATGATATAATATCCCTGAGTCTTATGTTCCCAAGTGATTCTCCTTTGTTTTCTTATTTCTTAACAGTTTCTACAATCATTTATTGCTAAAATTAGTCTCAAAGAAGAAGTTGCATCCATAGTGCTATAACATCAGGGTAGAAAAGTAATGACACAGGTGAATATTCTGCATGGTTTGAGAAGTTGGGTCCTTAAGTATATGCATTCAGTGACTGAAAAAAACTGATAGAGGTTTAAGACAATTGTTGTAATTATGTCTTGTACTGGATTTCTTTATTGCATTTATATTATTCAAAATAATAGCTCAAAAATACATTACAGGCAAAGTCTGCTGCAGGTCAGGTATAAGTGGGAATTAACAGGATGACCAGAAGTAGCATGACTTTTCAGTTTTTAATTGCTGCATATATAGAAACCTTTAGCAGACCTGTTCAGATACAAGAAAAGCAAGCAGGGCTCACTCTGAGGTCTAGTTTCCCCTGCCTCTATTATAGTAGTGTCTAAGTAGCAGTCTGAGGGTGTACGCGCATAAGCATTTTGATTTCAAGCAAGAGTCTGCTTTTGAAATTAATCTGATAATTATTCCCACTTATCATACTTGCTCATTGTGGAGTGGGTCTCTGGCCATGTGAACTGGATTGCTTTTGTTTGAAGTGAAAACACAAAATGCTTCCCAGAAGGATATCTTATCTTCTTTAATCATTCCTGAGTATTCAGGACACTGAACTGCATCAAAATTAGTTGAATATAAATCTCCTTCCTGGACTTTAATTTAAAATAGTGATCAATGTGAAATCAAGTCCTCAGAGCCAACACCTTTGCTCCATAGGTCAGCTCTTACTGTGCTGTATTGCTTGATAATGTAGCTATAATCTGAGTTGTCAAGATGCTTGTGTTCATGAGAGAATCCTATATTTACACTCACTTCCAGAGTTAAAATTCTACAATGCCAGATTTTTCTCAGTTCTGCAAGTATCTTAAAAGGATCTCCAATTTTAAACGCTGGCCAATGCGTCTTGGGAATGTTTCTTCTCTTTCTTGTTAGATAATGAAATAAAAACTCATGAACAAGAATTCATAACATTTTTGTTCAGAGCTTTTTCAGCAAAGTAGGTCCACCTAAATGTAACTGTTTTGCCTAAAAAAAAAAATAATTGCAGATAAGACAGACTGTAAACCATAACTTTCATACCTTGTAAAAGGCACCCATACTAGACATTTGTTCTGGTTATTCTCTACATTGATTTATATATATATATTTTAATGCTTTGAGCCCATTCTTCTTGAATTGTTCCATTGCTAACAGTGCTTATACTCATAATTAAAAATAACCCCAAACAAACAAATAAAAAACAAACACAAAAAATAAACAAAGGACTCAAGCTTGTTTACCCTACAAGTTTTACAACATTCATAACGCTGTATTGTTATGCTGGAAATTATACCTTGTGTACTTTATGTGTCAGATATACTAGAATGAAAAACATAATATGAATCTTTACCAGTGACCTTCAGAAACAGGAATTTATTGTCAGTTGTTGCCACTGGAATGCATAACCTGAGGTACTCCAATGTACTGCCAGCCAAGAAGAGTTTTTAAGCATGTTTTTAGTCAATTAAAGCACTATCAAGACAAAAGTATGTGGAATCATAAGTAGCTGTACTATGAAAGACATTTTTTTTTCCTTTTATTAATATAAAAACTCTTAAAGATGCAAAGGAATCCTGTGCAGCTATGTAAGCTGCGGATTCACGGTACAGTGAATGTGGCTTTAGGATTCTTAATGCCAGGTAAGAAACACTGTAGCCTCATGGCTTTAAATGCTGATCCGGTATAAACTCGCTTTGCTAGTTCAAATACGTTAAAAAATTGGACACCTTAGGTTTATCTTGTCAGTCTTTCTACCAGATTAGGTATTGCCTGTCCATGCCATTCTAAATTTATGCTGCATCAGGTGTTGTGTACTCTCCTGTATTCTGTATTGTGTTCTGTAATGTGACAAATATGCAGTACTGCTCCTTTTTGACTCATCCTAAGCTTATACACAGATCTGGATTAATGACCATGGCCTTCTGTTGCCCCCATTATCATAGTATTCGACTAAATCACAAGTTTTAATGTATTTATTCTCCTAACAACTCTATGAAGGAAAATATGTGTTTGCTACAACACTGATTTCATCATAACATGTTTTCTCCCTTGTCTAGTAGGTGAAAGAGTATGGGTTATGCAGGCTTTAAGAATTACAGTCAGTAAAACCAGGAGATTGTAACAGAGGCGAATATTTTCTTAGTGTCAAGTGTTCTGCTACTGTTCTATCAAAACTGTTTAATACAACTGGGTTATTTTATTTATCTAGTTATCCTATTATTTATAGGAAGGTAATAATTTCTTTTTAGATGTTTATCAGATGCTGCATTTTGCATTATTATTGCAGTCCTTGGTATAAAATATGGCTAACTCCTTTAGGTTCAGGACCAATCCAAACCCCACTGAGGTCCTTGAGTGTCTGGGAATTTACAGAGCTGATGTATTAGCAAGTTTCTTGTCTCCTTGTTATTGTGTGGTCTCTTGTTTGCGCCTCTGAGTGGCACAACAGCGAAGTCTTACACTTTTGTGCAGAAGGGTAGACAGAGGGGCTTGGCTGCTTGTTGCTGCATTTTTCCACCCTGGCATGGATCTGTAACCAGTTCTCTGGCTCTCTGAGGAAAGCAAATGAAGCTAGCAATGTTACATTGTGATTTTCTCTCAAATCTGTTGAAAAGTGGCTGGAAAAATAAACTGCTATAGCCAAAATTATCCCTCTTGATAAGGTGTCCTCATTCTGTCCTCCTCCAGTAAGAAATGGAAACATTCCCGAAGCTTGAAGTTTTGTTGCTGTTGTTTCAGTTTTGAATAAAGCTTCCAGATGAATCAAAAGTGCTAAGTACTTAATAGGCAAGAACAAGGCAAGTCCTTTGTCCTTGAGGGCTTACCACCTAACAAAGGAATGAAAGGTGAAGCACAGAAGCAATGCAGAGTGATTCTGGTGCCTGCAAGTAACTCTTTGCTCCACACACACACTGCTCTGGTTCCCTCGGTGTGATCTCTGGCAGAATATGATTTTACTAAGGGTGGGCTAAGGAGAGCTGTAACCAAAATGAGTGATAAGTTTAAGTAGAAGGTGCTTTATATCCATGAGTTTCCTTTTCGAATTTTATTTGGAGAATAGACAAATGGATGAAAAATATGTTTTGTTAATGAATTGCTGTGCGAAATTGGTATCTCAAAACTAAGATTGCATTCTGTTCATCTCTTCTATACTACAAGAGGATATTTTTTAAATCGGGAAGACTGAAAGCTATGATGCCTTTTTCCATTATTATTCAGAAAGCAGTACATACTAATTTTACCTTCTAGAAATGTAAACCAAACACTTTCACATTTCAAGACTTGGAAAGTGGAAAAGTATTAACTATCCACATATGTGGAAGAGGTGGCATCATGGATCTCCTTTCACGCACTCTGTTCTGCCAGAGCTGATGCAAAGAGATTTTAATATATGTTTTTACTGTACCTGAAACTTCTCTGAAACTCAGACAGCCTTATCTTGTAACTGAATGTTTTAGAACTACTGGTATTTATATTTGCATGCAATTAACTTCTAAAGCACTGTGTACAGGCCTTTTTGTTTTTAAACTAGCCTGGAGTCAATAAATATTTTTACAGATGTCAATTTGGTCAGCAGTAAAGAGGTAAATAGAAACTAATGACACTCATCAAGCCTCTGGCATGAATGATTTATTGGACACAATCATTTAACACTTTTATAAAGTCAATACTAGGGAAAGAAACAGGTTTCTTATTATGGTAAACTGTATTTGTACTGTCAGCATGTAGTGATTTATGACAAACCTGTGGCCAGGATTAGGCTATTATAAATGGGGGAAAAATAGAAGGTTCATTAATTTTTTTATACCCACAGGTAGAAGACATGCAGTGGGCTAATAAAGAACACACTCATCCAGCATCTGTCTGCAGCCTGCCCTGTAAAGCCGGAGAAAGAAAGAAAACAGTGAAGGGAGTACCCTGCTGCTGGCACTGTGAACGCTGTGAGGGGTACCATTACCAAGTGGATGAATTCAACTGTGAGCTATGCCCCATTAATAAGAGACCAAATGCCAACCGTACGGATTGCCAGCTTATCCCTATAATCAAACTGGAGTGGCATTCTCCTTGGGCCATTGTGCCCGTCTTCATAGCTATTCTTGGTATAATTGCCACCACCTTCGTGATTGTGACATTTGTCCGGTACAACGACACACCGATCGTCAGGGCCTCTGGGCGGGAGCTCAGTTATGTGCTCTTGACTGGGATTTTTCTGTGTTACTCCATTACTTTTTTAATGATTGCATCTCCTGATACAGTGGTCTGCTCATTTCGAAGGATCTTTTTAGGACTTGGCATGTGTTTCAGCTATGCTGCCTTGCTTACCAAAACAAACAGGATACACAGAATATTTGAACAAGGTAAAAAATCTGTCACAGCTCCCAAATTTATTAGTCCAGCTTCCCAGCTGGTGATCACTTTCAGCCTCATATCTGTGCAGCTTATCGGAGTCTTCATCTGGTTTGCTATTGATCCACCACATACCATTGTAGACTACGGAGAGCAGAGGACACTTGAACCGGAAAATGCCAGGGGAGTTCTCAAATGTGACATTTCGGATCTTTCTCTCATTTGTTCCCTTGGATACAGTATTCTCTTGATGGTCACATGCACTGTTTATGCAATTAAAACAAGAGGGGTTCCAGAGACCTTCAACGAAGCAAAACCCATTGGATTTACTATGTACACAACCTGCATAATTTGGTTAGCTTTTATTCCAATCTTTTTTGGTACGGCCCAATCAGCAGAGAAGGTAAGTTATGATAAGTTTACACATTAAATGCTAGCCTTTTTCTAAGCTCATCTTGCAATACTTAAAGCACTACAATATTTTCACTCTCACACATTAACAATTCTGAATTGCAATGATAATTGCAAACAAACTCAGAATTTACAGAAAGTAAAATACATCTCTCAAAAGGTAGGTTTCTAATATATTAACACAAGAAACTGAATGTGATTTTTGGTGTGGCTGGCATAATAATGTTGACATTTTCTCAATAGATCCTTAAATGACTGTTTCTACTAATGTTTGCTATTACCCTTCAGTGATGCTCTAGCCTGTTACATGAAGCACTATAAATCTTTATCATCCACAGATCTGATAGAGATGGCTGCAATTTAAAAGTCTGAGAGTATCAACCTACATTTGTCAAAAATAATGAAGAAGAATACCTGTGCAATATGGAAAGAATTACTTTTTCTCGCTGGTTGACACATACAACCTAAAAAAAAGAAAACCCTAAAAAAAACAACTTAAAAAAGAATAAAAATGGGATGAATTAATGAAGTGTATGTGAAATCATATAAAGCATAATTCACTAATTGTTGTCCCAGAGCAAAAGAAAACATTTTCCTGATATTTTAATGAGAAATTAAATGTCACATATTTGAATATCTGTTATTCCTTGTTAAATTGGCAAGGATCTTTCCTATATCAGTCATGGCTAGCAGTACAAAACACATCAACATTTAACTTTCCTTCTCTCAGTTCTAATGGCAAAGCAGAGGTAAATGCTGATTGTGTGAGATTTTATCCAGTTGTTGATGGTGAAAATTCCAAGTTAGGAAGGAAAGAGCAGTAATACCAGCATAAATCTTCAGAACTGCTAATCTGAATATTTGAAAAATGTTAAAAATAAGAAATTGGTATCATCAGTTTTTACATAAACTCTCTTTTCTTCTAGCATGTGTTCTAAAAAATATTTTAAAATACACTATTTAATTGGAAAAGTCAACATGTGTCCACTTATAATGTGCAAAGTTTTGATGTATCTTTGGTTTAGAGAGCACTCTTGCCTGCATGTCTGGATAGTTTGATGAAATACCTGCTAATTCAAGCAGAGGAATTGTATGGGGGGAGAGTGTGGCAGAAAAACATATTCCTGACTAAAAATTGAAGTAAGCAGGCTTGGTGAACTGGATCAGGCTTGATTTCCATAACCTGTTGAATTAAGTCAGAGGAAATGAGAACCAAGGTAATGGCATACCATATGTACAGTAAATAAAGATAAAAAAAATGATCCTGTTTGATACAGGAAAAGATATTTAGGTTAATTTTATTCAAATTCTAACTTTTTTGTATGTGTAAGCTTAAGTCAGAAAAATACCTTTATATATAAATATGTAGTACTTTCTGTTTTAACAGCTTTAGCCAGTTAGTTTTATGGCAAGTACCTATAACAAAAGAAATGTATTTCTGAGTACTGAAACACAGAGAATATTACTTGGCTAGCAACTATACAGTGAGTTTTAATTTACAGCATTGATTCACCTTAGCTTGTAGCAAAGGATAAACTGGTTTTGACTTCTAAAAACAAGATTAATGAACTCTTCTTTAGCATTTCTTTTATGAAAACCAAGACTGAACAGACAAATTATACTAAATCACAAAGCTTATAACACGAAGTTTAACTTGTTGCTTTTTTTTCCTAAATTGCTTGTTATTCTTCATCTGATGACTTTCGGAAGGGAAAAAACAAATTACTATGCTAATAAGTAGCTCTATAATTTAGATAATTCTTTTCTCAGTGCTTCTACTTCTACTTTTTGCTGCAGATAAAAAACATGTTTCCACACAGAGTCTTACAGATATCATCATAATAGTTCACATATTCATACAATTAAATTGCTTGTCTGAATAGGACAAAAATGTAATATCTTATTGCACACATATATATGTTCTCTGAATAAACTCAGTTGATTGTATGTTTCTCAGTTAATGCATAGCATTAAAAGAAGCATTTTGAAACCAAACTATTATCTTATTTGAAATTCAGTATTATGAATTTTTATAAATATTAAAGAAATAGAAGATAGACAGACTTTTGTTAGGTGCTTGCTCACTTTGAAGTTGATTTTAGAGTCCCGAGGGTTTTTTTTTGTTTGTTTTGTTTTTAATGGCTTAATTTTGTTCAGAGAGAATGGGGAAATAAGCTGGGTAACTTAAAGTGCTTTAAAAAATCAGTGTTTCCTTTATTGAAATGTTGACAGTGATAAAATTTAACATAACACTAATTATAAGCCAGGTGTTTTTCCAGCTAGCAGTCCATTTAGCTACTAGCTGTAGACACAGTTCTGTTTGAACAGAGTAGTGAAAACTTTATATTTTAAAGAAATATCCCTGCCTCTCACTGGAAATTGTATTTTGAGAAAGGAGAAGCTTTACATTATGTTTTCTCATTTTATATTTTCTCAAAAGTAAATATTTCAGGAGGTAAACTCTTTCTAACTTGAATAATTGCCTAGGATTTGTGACCTAATCCTTAGCAGGAAGTAGGACTTTGTTATTCTGCTGTAGAAGCAGAGTGAAAAAAAAGATGTGAACAGGAGGACAACTGAATTGCAATTTTTTGCTTAATCTTCCCTCTCTGAGGGAAGCTCCTCAATCTTTGCTTATTCCTAAAACAGCATGTGTCCCTCCAGCTGGTGAAGACACTCAGCTCAGCACAGGTCATGGCTGTTGCTGGGTCCACCCATCAGCTGAACAAGTAATTGTTGCAGCAGCCACACAAATCTCTTTTTCCCTCCCCAGCCTTCCATGAGCTGGTGCAAGATAAAGGAGTGGTTGTACTTCTCCAGTGTGGCTGCTTAAACTGCAAAAGGTACCACTAATGAGAAATCAGTTAAATATAAAGATCCTCTTTTCTTTCAAAAATCACATTGTAGGAACCTATTCCAAAAGCTGTTAGGAAAAGCTTTCCTGTTCCCACTAGAATAACAAGTGAAAACTATGGAATAATTTAAGTAACTAATAAATAAGCCACAAATGATGGATTGGGTCATCTAAAATATTGTGGACATTTGGAAAATTCTTTTTCAGTTTCAACCTTTTCTACCTTTCTAAGTTTAAACAATGTCAAAAGCAGAGCTATTTTGATATTGAAAAAGGATAATTTAATGACTTTTAAAGTATTTCCGCTTTCTTAAACTGAAAAATATCTGAACTGACTTTAAATGACAGGCTTGCATTTTAAAAAACATTTATCAAAACATATCAATTTTCAGGCGAAGTACTGACTTTCTTAGAAATAAAAATATACCATGGTATAATTATTCATGCATTAGATTAACTAAGAAATCAAAAGGGATTGTTATTGCCAAACAAGTCAGTTTGCTGTGCAAAAAACATCTGAGCTCTGTTCACTTAGGTGCTTTTCAGGTACGTTTTGCTAATTGAAGATCATAACATTTTTTTGTGGGGTAGTCATCTGCTCCCTTATTTAGATGTTTTGCTCCAGAAGTGAATGATTATGGGAAAATGAGGCAAGGCTTCCAAGCTATTTCAGATTGTTTTGAGGTGAAATGCATCTGCAAAGATTTGCTGAAACCCCTTTGGACTCAAGAGAAGTCATCCCTCTCATGTGGCCTGCTCATGACGTGCAAGTGTGACCTGCCTGCTTAGTGTGTGAAAGTTAAGGGGAAAATTTCTTTCAGACTGTGCTACCCACTCAATGAAATCTTATGGAGTGCTGAATGCAGCTGCTTTTTGAAATTCTGGCCCCTGCTTAGACTTTTTGTTGCTCAACAGAGTGTGTACCCAAGATTCAGCATGTATTCTTACTGAGTGAAGGACTTTGCTCAAAGCTAATGTATACATAATTTTAAAGACTCATCTTTATTGCTTTAAGATTCACCTACACTCTTTAGGTTGCAATTTAATTTCTGTTTACTTTTACATTAATGAAGCCACTAGCATTTTAAGTATGTACACTGAACACTGATTTTAATTTGAAGTTTATTAGGAGATATCAGGAAGAGAAAGAATGCAAGCTTCTCTAAGAAAGAAATGGATTATTTAATAAAATATAAAGCTTTTTTTTTTTCGGTTCAGTGAGATGCTCGTGTGTGCACCTGAAAGTTGTATACCCTGTTGTTTTCTTTGTGGTTGCATGTCTGTTCCAATATGAGCATTGAGCTGGTGTACCTAATTGTGTACATCGAAGAGATGTGCATCTGTCACATAACGGAAAACACCAATGTTTTGCTTGTCTGACATGTTTGCTTCTGGACCCATGATGAATGATGGCTTCTTACCCAAAGACAGGAAGGAGCTGCCAGAAAAAATAAATTTGTCTGCTACATGCTTCCTACTCCATCCTGGGGAATATCAGAGAATTGGTAACAAGTATATGAAGAAGGAATGTGTGCTAGAGAACTTTAAATAGACCTTTCTTGTCACTTGCTGGTTTCTGTGATAAGTAATTCTAACTGAGAAGCAGCAACAATTTTGTGAAAGCACAGATAGCTAAATAACTGTCATCTTCATCTGCTTTAGAAAAGAATAATCAGTAATCACAGAGGACTGTGAAAAACCACAGAGGTTTCACAGAGATATTCTGTAAAAGGAAAAAAACCAAAAAAACCCAAACAAAAGAAACTTTGTCTACTCTATTTCTAGAAATCGGATTCTCCTCATAAAATTGTTGATCTTTTCCCTCTGATTTGTTCAGTATCAAAAATTTGGTTGTCTTCAACAAGTGCAGTTAAAGAGAAATCCTTACAGTTGTAATAGACGATCTTTGCAAGAGATTTGTCTTCAGTATTAAGATGCTATAAGCTTTCACAATGTATTTAGTCTACAAATGTAACTGTTAGATATGCTTCTTTATGTCACTGTTATGCACAGGACAGCATTCCAGATGCTGATAATCTTGCAAAAAAGTAAAAATAGATAATGCATTTTGCAGTTTAGTCATGCCCTCAACTGCTTAATGCCTGATGGTCAAGCACTGACAACTGGTGCTCAGCTACACTGAATCTGAAAAGGACCACAGACAGTTTAAGAGTTCATTAAAAACAAGCATGTTTCTTTTGAACAATTGCAAAACTCTCTGTACGTGACAAGAATGGACTTGGAAATGCAAGAGGATGCACATAAAATGCTGTTTCATGGGACCTTATTAAAAAATGGATTGAGACAAACGCAGCTCCTGCATCTTATTTTGTCAATACAATCCATAATTCAGCTTTCAAAATTAAGGTATATGTAGTAATTTTTGGACTCAGATGCCTAATAAAAATCTCATAGTCACAGAAGTTTATGTACCTACAAGCTCATTCTGGTTTCCCTTTCAGATTGAAATGTGGTCAGCTATGTTACTGATCAATGAATCTTTCAGTAAGCAGCTCCAGTGCTGCCCTGTGGCCTAACAGCACCCCGTCCTGTTCAGCCATTACTTCAAAACAATGAAGTGACTTACTCTTTATAAATTCTTAGGTTCCTGGGGCATTTGAAGGGCTGCTTTAATTTGGATAAAGCAAAACTAGTGGTTACACAAGCTATATAGAAAATATCTTCAAGAAAATTTATCACTGAAAAATGGATTTGAATATATTTGTAAATATACAGGGAATGGGATGTTTTATTTTTTTTTTCTCAGTTAAGAATGATATGATAAACCCATATAGTGGGGGAAAAATATATCTATAGGTATAATAGAAAGTTAATTGCAGCTATCTTTTATACTTTTACCCTTGCTAAGAAAATAGAAAAACTTTAAATAAAATACTGTTTAGAAATTGGGTTGGAAATCCTCCTGGGATTATCTTGTGAAACTTCTTGTACTTACTATCTCCTGCCAAGTTGGAAGAAGTACAAAAATAACCTTTTTCGTAGCTTTAACAGTACTTTTACCTTACCATAACCAAGTAAACACATGTATGAAAGATAGAAGAAAATTAAAAAGGCTTTAACTTAATTTTGAGTGGTTATTCAGCTTCTTATCTTTCTTCTCTCCTATTAAAAGTATTCCAGTTTTTCATAGGTTTCATAACACCATCAAGATTTTGATCTTACAAAGATGATAAAATGCTGTGGCCTGGTAAATTGCTGTGTATAGGCTGAGCCTGAATAACAATGTGTGGTACAAGCTCATCGCAAGCCACGCCTTGAACTTGACTCACGATCAGTACCTAATCAAAGCTACCTTATATTTCCTTTAGACATTTTCAAGGACAATTATGGTGACTTAACTAAAGAGTTATGTAAAGCACAGTATGTCGATGTGTATCTCAATCCCTTGTGACCATTCTGATGTTTAAGTATTGCCATTGTTTTTGTAGCTGATAATATGACAATAATTTGGACATCCACTAAAACCAAGATCCAGTTCAAAAAATTCATTAGATATAAGCCCATTAATTTTTTAATAGACTTGATAAATACAATAAGTTTAAAATTTCATGTAAGGAACAGTGAATGTTAAATTGATACGTTATAAAGATGGAAATATCTAGGAACCAGAAAATGATGGAAGTCTGATTTCACACAGACTCATGAGCTTTAAGCTTACTCTTCAAAACTGTTATGAGAATCAATCTTTAATTTGATTGTTAACACTGAATATGCGTGTGTGTGTGCAAATGCTTCATTTTATGTAACTGTAAGCTCTTGCCTGAAACCATAATAATTAGTTTAGAAGCCCCAGCAGAAACAATAATTTAAATATTGTATGACCACCTTCTATACTTTAATTAGTCATATACATCTATTTTTGAAAGCTTATTTTGCTTTCAGTTTACAGTGAAGCTTCTTAACCAGGGATAAAAAGACAACAGAGATCTATACAAGCTATGTCAAGAAGGTCAGAATTTAAAAGTAGCAGTAATTTTTTCCTAGAAATTTAGTTAAAAATAGATTAATTATGAACTATCTCCATAACTTTAGACACTCATTTTAGGTATATATATACAGTTTGAATTTTTCTCTTCCTAAAGAGGTGCTTTCTAGATTGGAGAGTGATTTCATAATCAGTCAGTTTACCAGAAACTTAACTTTAGTAGAACAGTCAAATGATTGCTTTAATGCTGATTATCAAGGTCATGTTTACCTGATGTTTTGAAGTGCATGGGTGGGATTAAAGTGATGTCAGACTCATTGATAAGAACTGATGACACAGCACCTGCATAAATCTGCGTTTTACAGAAAACATCCACCTGTCTACTACAATACAATAAGAACAGTGGAACAATGAAGGGAAGTAAGACACAGGACTTCATTTTCCTTTTTTTGAATTCCACTGAACTCAGAATAACAGCAGGTATTCATGGGTATTATGAATGCCATTCAAATGGCACAGATACTGCACAAATGGCAGAAGTACTGCACAACATTTCCCACTTACCAAACAGCAAGGTCAGAGGAAGTTTAGAAAAGAAGCAAGATACTACTTATAAGACAGAGTTCAATTGCAATAATCTCAAACTGAGGAACACAGAACATTTTGCAAGTGTCTTTTCTAGTAAGCTAGCACTTGTAATTAAGTGAGGTATAGCAGAAGAGTTCACAGCAGGCAAAGCATCTATCTCCTAATCTAGTCATCAAACAGACACAGGCAAACCAATGTGGCATGATGCAGAAACTGGTCCCAAATCCCCAAACTGCTTTTCAGACAGTCTCTGCAAGGGAATTGTTTGCACCATATGTTTTCCTTAGGAGCTGATCTACTGAAATGATGCTTGAGAAGAAGTCCTACACATACAATGCAAATTATGATACAGTCTGAAACAGCTTCCTCCAGAACACATCACCTTCTATCCCTTTGAGCCATCACACTGCATAAAATTTTATTGATCCACAAAGATCACATATCCCCATAATATCCCAAACATATTCTCAAGTTTGAGATTTCTCTGCTATTCCCTCTGCATTTCCTTGCCAATGAGGCTTGCAATTTCTTTATTTCCAGCCACCACCAAAACTGTAACCTTTGTCCTTTTCAATCTCCTCTTTTTTTTAATGTTGATATCCTCCTCTCTTGTTTCCCTGCTTGCTTACTTTGTAATTTGTCCAAGATAGAACAGTCATTCCAAACAGTGCCGTTTTTCTTCCATGATATCCAAAATCATAGTTCTTTCCCATGTGACTTAGATTCTGCACTTATCCCTGTGTCTCTTTCTCCTCTCCCTCACTGACATTGATGTTGGCTTTTTATCACCAATTTTTGTTGCTTTCATTATTGAAAATAGCAAAATTTTGCTCTGACTCCTGTATACGAACACTTTCTTTCCATCTGACTACATCCAGTATTCTTAATCTATCAAAGTTCTAGTTTCTTTGTTTAGTGTTCTCTTTGTGAAAGGTTCACACAAAGCCACAATCAAGTGAGTGGGATTTTTGCAATGATGTAAAGAAACCTTGATGTCAGTGCCACAGCTGCTGTTAATTCTTCCTTTAATCTTTCCTCCGTATGCATCCCATTTATTTTTCAAGATGCTAGAAGGTTTTCTGAAGGAACCTGTGTTAGAATTTTGCACATCTGTGTTAAGAATATAACTGGGGAATGTGACATTGTATTTTTCATTGTTTACCTAAAATAAAAGACTCGGGATTTATCTTGAGCTGACTATCCAGTCTTTTTGCGTAGTTTTAATAAACACCCTGATGTGTGTTTAAATTCTCCTGCACACCAGGAAAATGGTATAAAAATACACTGCAGGCAGATCTGGTTTTCTAAACATCCAAAGCAGGAAAAATTATAAATACATTAAGTCCTTAAATGTAATTGCTTTACTGCTGCACTAGCATTTTATAGGCATGAAGGAGGCATAGCTATAGGAAAGATAAATATGTGGTGTGCTACCTCCTGTCTCCTAGGCAGGGGTGGATGTGACAAGGAGATCTCATTTCTGACTGCTTCCTTTTTTGACCCTTGTCTTTCTAGCCATGTAGCTCTGCATGGTACTTGGGTGGATTTCATGCTAGAGTGAAGCGCTATCAGCTGGCATTGCTTCAGCTGCACTTTCTTGAGAATGTGTTTCAGAGCCAAACATTTTAGTGTCATAATCAAGCATTTTAGTATTTGACTATACCCATTTTCTCTCAAGAACACCAGAATATACAAGGAAATAGCAAAACTGCAGTTGAACAGGCTTCTTCTGCATGAGAAAAGTTAATGTGATTTCTACACTTGTCTTCTGGAAAAAAAGTTCTTTGTCTTTCAAAACACTGACAGTCAGCTCAAGATCTGTTCTGGATAGTTTTTTGGGTTTTTTTTTTAATTGCAACAGAGAGATTTTAAGTGCTGTCAGTTTCCTCTTACAGAATGTACCAGTACCTTGCAGAACACGGTTTGATTATAAGCCATTATAACTGGATAGAGATATAACAATTTCTCTATCCTATATATGACTGAGGTAAAAGCTTTTGCAAAATCATGCTAGACTTTTTATCTATAAAATAAGGGTTAAGCCTGATTTTAACCGTGTAATCCAAATACTAACACAAGCTCTGTGTGCCTTTTTGGCCATGGATGAGCACACATATTCCTCTTAATGTTAAAGCTGTGTACACACATTGACAGAAGACTAGACCCCTATGGTTGCCAAGCTAAACCATGGGCGCCTTTCCAAAGCATGTAATGCCTTAGAGTCAATTAAAAGACCTATTTTTACTGCAGTTAGTGCTACCATGCTGTTTAAAATGACAATATAACCAAGTAACTTAGATCTAACCTGTCAGGTTAGCCAGCATTGATGTGTTTCAGAGCAACAGCTTGCTTATTGTCTTGGTGAGTGTTTTCTTTTTATTCTAGCTTTTCATCTCTTATAAACAATACTCTCTTCATCCTACAAAACCACTCACTTGGGTGAAGGATATTTCACAGAGGCCTCATGTTCTATACGTTATTTACTGCCTGTTGAAATCACTTTCTTAATACATTCACAATTCACCTCTCTCTCTAATTTCCCTTAACCAAGACCTCTTTCACTTATTTTGAAGAATCACATGCTCTTTCCTGAAGCCGTTTAAGTGTACATGTTTTCATATTCAGATGATAACTGCATTTTGCTCACAATGGAATTAAAGGATGTGAATAATATCTGTGTTAGAAAAAAGAGATAAAAAAAGGAAAGCCTTCTGTTGCTTCCTAGAAACTTGAAGTGCCTAGATTTGTCAAAGAACATTAAGGAAACTAGAATACATGTAATTTTCAGAGATGAGACTTGTTGTTCTGTTTCTTCTTACACAAGGCACCCCCTCGTGACCGACTATTAAAAATCTCCTTGTCTACAGTTTCAGATTTCATGTCTGCTTATTTCAGGTGAATAAAGAGCTATCTACTAGGAGATGCAGGCATTTCACAGACTCAGGACAAATGATGAGGAAATATTTTAATGTACAGTGGGTTGATTCTGTTCAGGGAGCAGTTCTGTAAAGCAGGCTGCAAATAAGCTTCAGAAAAGGAGATGGCTGTTTGGACAGGCTAAAAGGCTAACATTTGAATAAGCCCAAGATATTCTGCTTTAAACAACTTCCTGGACTTTTTTCCTATGTAATGAGAATGAATGACTAGCTAATGACTGTCATGAGAGGTGTTCTAGTACTGTACACAGAGAGAAAGTGTTACTAATTAATTACTTTTTAATATGTGTTCTGCTTTGAGTATTCAGATGGAGAGAAACTAGCTTTCAGTAGATGAGAAAGTATGTGTAGGACTATTGGATAATGTAGTATGGGTCCTTTGCTGTGAGAACATGTAGAATATGTGAATTTATTTCCTGTTGAGATAGAACTGTAGAAAATGGAGACAGAAATATTTGTCGAAGCTTTGTCCATACTGCCTTTATAAGTGATTGTTGTTTTTATCCCTGAAGTACTCCCGAGCATTGTCTTTGAGAATGATACTTTGTAAAGGACCTAATTGTGCCAAGGAGCCTGTTACCAAGAGGCTAATTAGGAAGGAAAAGCTGTGATTCTAGTTTCAGTGAATCTTTAACTTTTCATTCATATAAAAAAGTTCCATTAGAAAGTATGGTACAATATAGTTCCAGGGTGCTCTGTAGCAAGGTTATGAAGCTACTATTCTGGTAATACGAGCCAAAGTCCTTCCATTTTCAAGAACAGTTATGAGCTAAAACAAATCTAACAATATTTATGAGGTAAAAGGATGCCACCATCTGTTCTCTCCCTGATATCACTATTTGATTTAATTTTCCTTTCTTTCAAGTGTCTGAAAGGAAAATACATGATTCTGTGATAAATAAAATATTCATTAATTATAAATGCTGTACATTATTGACTTTTTTTTTAATATGAGCGAACCAAAAATAAATGCATTTAGTTCAATCCAAACCATTTTTTTTTATAAATTACGGCTTACTTGCCAAACCAGATTAAAAGAATATCATTGATTTAAACTCACTGTCCTAAGCTCTTCCTTCATGGTAGTGCTGTACACAGTATTCTACAGTAGCCTTAGGGATTACACAGCCTTCAGCTACAATTACTTGCAAATGGAAACTGATGACTGACATAGAAAAAATGCATAGCTCCTTTCCCAGAAGATAAAGGATATCTCAGGATATCCTCACTGAAATTATCCTTATCCTTGAATCTGTAAGTGACCTTATAAACTATGAAAATAGCCTTTTTTATTGGCGAGTCCATGCAGAATTCAGTGCAGTCCTCCCCAGATACACTGACAGCCAAGGCCCACAACTCTACCTTATCGTTGCCTACATTCTCAAACAGTTAGATAAAGTTGCATGATCAAATGTCCATGAAACCCAAAATAAATCCTCAGCTATAGTGAGTATAGTAGGGTTTCTACTGTGGTAGAAATCTTTGTTTATCCAAGAGTTATGTGTTTCACTTTTATAATATACAAAGCACCATAAAGCAGCTGAATGAGAAGCTAAACTTGAGTGCCAATAACCACCACTATGGTCTTTTATGCATCCACAGAAGTGTAGAAGTAGGTCTTAAAGCATCCAATAACATAAGTCTACACAGAGATCTTTCAGAAACCAAGAAATTAACACTATACAAAAGCAATAAGATGGTAAGTATATCAATACTCTATAGTAGCATTTGCTGATGCTTGAAACAATTTTGTAAGGGGATAAAATACCACAGTAAAGGGTTTAATATTGTCTCTAATGATTAATTATGAAGATAAGAACTTCAGGAGAGTACATTTCCTTGCAACTAGGTCTCTAAAGCATCCTGCTTTGGCCATACTCTAAAGCAGGATGTTTGACCATACAGCTCACACTTCTAACCTAATCTGGCAACTTCTAAATTCTTAAAAATTTAGAAAACAAAGTAGTTTTCATTTTATACCATGTTAAAAAAACCCAAACAAAACAGCGTAGATATTTGTAGTAGAATTATGTAGAACTGGGTGAGATGATTTTTTATTAGTTTACCTTTATATGGCACTTTTGTTGAACTCTTTCATGTTTAGACTTTCAAATTTTGTTCCTCAGCTATTTTTTTGCAGCTCTGCTTTATATGAGAGACCTGGTCAGTCATTCCTTTCAAAAAATAAGACAGTAAAACCAAACATGTGTCAATGACTTGTATGTCATGTTTTCACATTTTCAAGCACAGTATTTATCAAACATTGAGTCTCTGAACAGGCAATGTATACGAGCTTTCAAATATAAAAATGAAATGTTTCTGTAGCACAGAAGCTAGTATTTTATATGTGCTAAAATATGTGCTAATAGTAATTACCTATGAATTAAAAATAAGAATAAATAAATTGAATCCTTAAACTCATAACAGAATATTTTTAATAAATGTCTTAGCTATGTCAGTTTTTCAACTTTTGCTAGCCATAAGAATCAGCCCCATAGGTTTTTCTTGTTTTAGAGAACATTAATGTGTTTGATGATTTTTCTCAGAGGATATGGGATGCCTTTTACATGAAAGAATTAACATTAAAGAGGATTTCAGGTTTTTCCTTTTTTGATTATCAAAGGCATGTGATTTGATATGACTTCCAGAAGACATGATAATGTCTTTGCATGTCTCTGATATTCTGTATTACTTTGCTATGATAAGTTTTTTGGTAGTTTATCCCACTCACAGTTTCAGTCAATCATATTTTCACACATATAATCTGCCCGTTTACAACCCAGTCTTTATTAGCAGATCCTTTAGGAATCTGTAACTTCTGATAGTCTGTAGCTGTGAGTTATCTTTGACTTTTTAGTACTGACAAGAAAAAAAATGTTAAATGTGTGAAAATGGTGGAAATACTGTGGTTGCAAAAATATGAGTAAGCTCTGGATGACCGTTGGAAGAATGCTTCATTTGCAGAGGAGGAGTATGGAGGTAAATTCCCAGTTTTATTACCCATGCATTCAGAAAAGCCTGATTGCTGCAGTCACAGAGTTTTTTAAAAAATGAAAGTCAGGATACTTGTCACCCCCAAAAAGGCACTTGCAGAAAGCCCTTACAGAGTGATACTCATAGGAAAAGAAAAACTTCAAATGACTATTAAGTTGAAAGGTTTTCACTGGGAAGAAAGGAAACAGTTGTGATTTTAAAGTACACCAAGATACACAATTGAGACTTTAAAGAGTTTTGTAATAGTATAGCATCACTCTTCTGCTGTAATATTGAGATTCAAAATGTTCCTGGTATATAGTTTGCCTTTATTGCTTTGTTTAAATTTATTTCAACGTTTGGCTAATTGGAGGAAATTAAAACTTTTATATTCACACTTCCTTCAGTCAGTTAACCAGTGTCACCAAGATCTTTACTGTTTTCCAAGATTATAAATAATAGTTTTCAGAATGCCCATATAGAACTTCATTATCCTTAAACAAAGGAGCACATGTATTTAGTTTAGTAGTTATGCAGGCATACGTACTTAGTTTAACCTTGGTTTCTCTGAATTTCCTTTTCCTTTTATTGAATAGCAATGAAAATAAAAGTGGACATAGAGTAATTTCTTTTTCCAGGGAGAGGGGGCTGGGAGTGTAGGGGTGTGTGGGGTGTGATCGTACATTGTTTCTGGGATAAGTTATAAAATATTGACAGCCTAAAACATAAACCCACAGATAGAACCAGTACATTCCTTTACTGTGGATCCAGCTGAATATTCCTGTTTCAGTATTTGAGTCTGTTTATAAGTAATAAAGATTATCTGATACACCATGTTATCAATTAGGGTCTTAAACTTTGGAAGAAGGCCTTAAATCTGTTCTATAGATTCAAAATATCTGAATCAACTCTGTCAATATTTAGGAACAAAGACTTTTCCAAGCACTTGATTGCTATATACTTTGTGATCATAAAATATGAAAGAAAGGTCTTTTCATCCACTTAGGAACTAGATTTTGCTTTTTATGAATTGAGTGATACAGAGATATATTAGCATAGGCATAGCTATGCCACAGCTGTAGCATTTTAAACTATGGATTCCCTTAGATCTCCACTGTTCTAAGAAACTCTCTGCTTGCACACTTATAAAAATAGTATTAAAGGAGAATATTATTTACTCACAAATGCTGAGGTGAGATTTATTAGCTTCATTATCTGCTAATGGTGCAGCTTGATTTTGCCTGAGGTTGTAAGGGTAAAATGCATCACACTGTCTGATCAGCAGTCCAATTTTTTCCAGAAGGCAGTGCACAACATCTGATTTCAAAGGCCATTGGTTGAGTTGCATTGAGTTCACAACTAGCAGCAAAACTACAGCAATTTCCTCATCTCAGCCCTTGTGGTATCAATACTATATATACCTCTGTAATGGGGAACAGTAATCTATATGAGGAAGGCAGGAAAGAAAGAAAGATGGTTATGACTTCCCCTGTGCTTAATTGGAAGCTGGCTGTCATGCAGCCTAGTGAAAACTGTATAGACATGAACATCCATCATTTAAAGAAACAACCTTAAATGATCTATCTGTAATGCTATTTCATGGGGGTGGGTGTATATGTTTATAGTTGAGACTACAAAATTATAGTCTATCATGAAAGAAAATGTCCTCCTGGTGTGTATGGTTCGTGTGTTGCAAACATTCACAGGCAAAATGCTTGCTAAAAAAAAATATCCCCAGATCAGCTGAAATATATTGCATAGGGTAATACTTATGTGGATAACTGATATCTCTCAAGCAAAATGGTTTGTCTTGGTCCTTGCAATGGCATTTTTAACTGGTTTGGATGACAACCCCTGCACTGTTTCTTTGCTGAGTTCACCTCTCCATCAAATGCATGAACTCTTCCCATCATTATCTTGAACTATGTACAAAGAATCCCCTATCTTTAGCTGTTTACAAAAGGCTGTCATACATTATCTTTTCTGCAGGACATACTAACGGTCCTTATCAATTTCACTATGGCAGTAGGACCTGCTTGGAGAATCTCTTGTGCTGTCCAAAATCCCTACCTAGAGACCTTCTGTAACAATTAGCTAAAATGTATTGTTATGCAGCCTGCCACTTTGTCTTAAGTAAGTCTGTTGTCTTAAATTAGTCCATTGTTTTATCAGCACTGAGAATAACAAAGCTGATTTTGGACTGTATAAGAACTGATGACTAAGTATGCTGCATGTGCACAAAACCACAGCCCTGCTTACTGAGCTACATCAAGATTATATGTAAAGTACTAACCTGAATTTCACCTTCATGTAATAATTTAACTTGAATTTCATAGATCTTGCCACACACACTAAATCTTTCCTAACTTTTGGGTTTAGCCACTCTCTGTGAAAGGCATGTGAATAAGCTACTGAAAGCAAAAATGGAGCAAAGCACTGCAGCTAATGCTTACATAACATGTGTTGTGTTGAAAACCCTCAAATTCATTTTCCTGCCCTGCTGGGCCAAGATGAAGCAGCACATATGGTAAGGAAAGCCTCTTGCTGTTGGGAGACCTCTGCATTCCCTCTGCACAGAGAGGAACAATTTAGCCTCATCCCTCACTCTCTCCTGCTAATCTGTCACAAATCAAATGCAAGAGGCAGAGCGTGAATGTGGATGAGTGAGAAGATGCAATTTGCTGTCTCATGTGGCTAAACACTTCTTGTTAAGTGTCAGGTTTAGAGCTGAGTAAACAGTGAAATAATATATTTATGATTCTGTTATGCAATTTGACTTGAGACTCAGGAAGCACTTCTTCCTGTTTACTTACATTTCTGTTATATCTACAAAAACTGTGGTTTGGCTTGGAGCATGTGAATAGAGACTAAATGAGCTTTCACCCCCTCTTTGGTATACCTACTTTTTTGTAAATTTTGAGTTTTCATGGAAGTGCAGGAAAGCTATCAGTGCTATGGATAGCAAAAGGAGATTTTTGCAAAATACCTGCATTTTTCAAGCAAAATGTATACAAAACAACACCAAATGAGGAAAATCAAGTGATTTGTATGTAATGTATGAGAAACAGAAAAATTGCTTGTGAAGAGAAAGCTTGTATACCACCTCTTTCCTCAGCAATATTGTACAATATGATATGCTCATCATTTGAGGACAAATGCCCATAGAATTCATAGATTCATAGAATCCTGAAACATGCCTTGGACATATCCAAGGAATGAAAGTCAGGAGCTGCCAGTCATCTGGGTGAGCAGCCCTTGTAAAGGAATATTGAGAATGGTGCCAGAAATAGCAAATAATTGGTAAGAAAATGGCAAGGAAAAGGATCTGTGAAACTTTCTAATTTTACTATCACTCTCTCTGATTTCAATTTCACTCTCCTTTTTGCCTTCAGAAGGAAGGAAGGTAGCTAATATAAATTCTGGAGTTTATATTTACAACCAAAAATAAACCTCATACAAAAACAAACAAAAAGATCTTGTTGGGGGGGGGTGGGAGGAGAGGCTGTTGGAAAGGGAAGGAAATAATTTATAATGCCTTAAATGTTCTCATACTTACTGTCTCCTATTATATCCTTCATTCTGAAGTACTCTTAGCCTTCACTTGAATAGTTTCAGGGCATTAATAATTATTTCATTCAATACTCCTGTTGGCAAAAATTAGGTCATCCAATCAGGGCAGGCAGTGAAGGCAGGGTACTGTGTCAGTGATGTAGGCATCCTGTCAGGTAATAAAAATTTCAAAATGCTTTCAGAGATAAAGGCAAAAGAGGTTATAATGTAGGGCAGAGAAATAAAGTGACCTGAGCTAAGGGTTTATTCTAAAAGGCTCAATAGGGAGACAGTGGTTAGGATCACTTTGGCTGTTAGAGAATTTGTGTCACTGGTAAATAGCAGGGCTTGCCTTTTCATGCTTGTTTTATCATGCACTATATATTGTTTTGTCTCTTACTGAAGTTCAATAGATGGCATATGATGGGTTTATTGTCTGTGTTACAACAATAATATATTTTAGTTAAAGTTGTCATGGGTCACTTCCATCCATGTTACGTCCATCCAAAATACTTCCTCATAGTATTATAACCTGTCACAAACACAATTTGCTCAATCCACTACTGCGTAAAAACAGTGGTGTGCTAAATTTGGCTGGATTGTTACTACTCCAGGACAGATTATTTATACAGTCAGAAAGGCAAATAAGGAATAAAATAAAAGCATGCATCTTATTGCACCGTGTTTATTCTGTTTGCTATTCATGCAGAATTGCAAAGCATGAAACAAACATCCCCTTCCATTCAGAATATTATTATTGTAGATGTATGCAATATAGGCTAGATTTACTAACCAGTGATAAAACAATGACAACTTAGTTCTCCAGTTTTGTAGGAATGGTAAAATCTGTCAGGCTAACATAGGGATTGGTAAGGTTCTGCCAGACAGAATAAAGATGGACAGTATATTCAGCTGTATTTCAAAAGAGCATAGAGTTTACTCAGAACCAGCCCTAGACATCTTAATTCTACCAGAAATTAAAACAAAGAATAGTTTCGCATACAGGATCAGCTAACTTTTATGTAGAAGTGGAGATCCTACATGAATAGCTAGAGAAGAGAGGAACAAGATGTAATGTAAACTATACAATATAGAATGTTGTAAGATATAATCCCTCTGTTGCAGAATGAATGTCTGAATATTCTAACATAGGAAAATCTTCAGTTAGAGACTGTTACTTATTGGAGTCTCTGGTCAAACAGCTAGAAGAAGCATTTTTGATGAGCTATTTGATTTTAATCATAACAGAAGTCTGTGGTCCTCAAGAATACTTTATTTAATATTTAGGTACATTTCAGTAAGTTAAATAAATACATTGCAGATGGAAGTCATTTGTCATTTTTATTGTAAATAGTAACATTCTTAGGCCATGTCTACAAAGACTTACCAACAAAGCTAAGAGAATAGAAGCTAAAAAAAGCCCCACATCACACGTTGAAGCTGACTAATATAGTTGCATTGGCAAAACCCCAGTGTGTGGTTATGCCAGTGGAGGAAAACTAATGTTAGTTTTGCATCTGTCATTCAAGGAGATGATGTAACTGTGTTGGCACAAAAGGGTCTCTTCTTGGCATACACTAAGGGGCGTTGACAGCATGGCCCCAGCAGATTGGGTAGTGGCGGAGGCTTTTTAGTTTAGACAAGCATTAAATTTTACATTGAAAACTGGGTAATTTGGCAAGATAAAACATTTAATTTGGAATAGACCAATAAGACAGTTAAGGGAATGAACAGAGTTAGCTCTTTTATCTGGCCACCATTTTGCAAGCTACAGACTGTAGTCCAGCACATTGAATCATGTTCACTGAAAGGGAAGTGAATATCTAGTTTCATTATTTTTAAAAAACAAGGAATGTTAGTCCCTTTATTAAGATGTATTGGAACCATCACTAACAAATCTAATGATTTTTTTTGTTTTTTTTTTTATGACAAAAATCAGTTTTTAGTAACTAGTAATTGTGTGATCATGTTCCTTTTGGCACGCAACTGCTCTCTTATTTTTTTACAAAATTACAGGTATTAATTGAAGCTTAAAAGTAGGAAAAAAAGAAAGAAAGGTATTTTTAAATTTATTTTTATGAAAGAAAAGGAAAACTACCTTTTAGTTCTTTCACTTAATTGAATTGGTTTTCCTCCAGAGATAGAATGTCCTATTTAATCATTACAGCAGATGTGCAACAACAATCTGAATATAGGCAAATGCAAACCAAAGGGATTTTCTGTTTAAAACATTGGCAACATCTTAAAAATACGCAATCTGTTGAATTCTGGGTTGGCTTTGAGCACTGGAAACACAGTACTGAATAAAAGACTTTATATTAATAACATTTATGAAATTCCTTAAGGAATAGAACCCCTTAATTTGTATAAAGTAGTCAGGTAAAATATACTATACAGAATACAGACTATCAATTGAGCTGACCCGAATGCCTTGTACTTCACACCAGTTTCACCATGTTTTATCATTTCACTTTGAATAATGATTTGTTATTGATATAATTATTATTTAGGTAATTTAATACCCATAATGTGCCAGTTGGAGCACACTGAAACAAATTAAATCAAATTAAAATATGGTCCCTGTCTCAGTCTTCTTTATTTAGTTCAAGAAAGAACAACAAAGGACAAGATGTCAAGAGTATACCACAGAGACAAAGGAATAAAAATATTAATAAAATCATTAGATACTTCAGTGATACTTCTCAATTTTTATTATATATAATTCAGCAACACTGCATTATTTCTACTACTATTATAGGACTTGTGAAGGAACACCTAATTGTCACTACAATTATGTAGTGGTTTATCCTTTCCTTCCCCCATTTTCCTGTAAGTAACTTGATAGTACTCAATTCTAAAAACAACTTCAAAAGCTGAAAAATATTTAGCATTTCTGGGCACATAAAGGAGAATAAGGTTACTGGGAAAAATTAACATGCTTGACCAACCTGATTACCTTATTTGGTGAGACATCAGGGTTTGTGGATGAGGGGAGAACTAGGACAATTATTTAGCTGGATTTTAGCAAGGCCTTTGGCACTGTGTCCCACAGTTTGGGTATCTTGGTACCCAAGTTATGATGTAGTCTGGGTAGGTGTACACCAAATAGGTAAGAGTCAGTTTGGATAATGGGGCTCAGAGGGTCATAGATAGAGGTCATACTCTACCTAGAAGCCAGTAGGGCAGATAGACAAGAAATTTCAAGCTTACCCAAATTCTCACATAAAACCAGTGTTTGTGTCAAGTCTTTTGCCATAAATATGTGTTTACAGTCTGTAGGTCTGTAGGTTACAGAGAAACTTAAAAGACAAATTAGGAATTTGAGAGCAGTTAGCTAAGCCACATTAAAACTACTTTGTGGTTTTCTTGCTGAATCCCAGTGTAAATAAACACCTTCGTAATCAAATTGATGTCGTTGTCCTGGAGGACAGAGAAGAATCGTGATATGATACCTATCCAGGTACATGGACCCCTGGCAAGATATTTTCTGCCCACGCTTTGAGATAGCACCTTTCCCATTCAATCTCTCACCCAGGAAAGCTTACATGCAAAGTAAATATAGCCAGATGGGAGCTGTAGGACTCTTAACATGTATCAGTTCCAGTGATGAAGCATCAGGACTCCATGCCTTCATATGTAAAGTAAGTACACATGCATCTAAAAGAAATGAGGTAATTTGGGTCACAGTAGATATGGCTGGATTGAAGCATGTAGAATGGCAGGATTGGGCTTGACAAAAGCATGGTTAACCTAAAATTATATAACTGATGCTGTGGTTTGTCACATGACAGGCTGATGTACATGCATATGGGATCATAAAACAGCCCTACCTGTGTCTGAAGGAACAACCACAAGTATCAGTTGGTATTAGCCCTGTGGCACTAATCAGGTACCTTGGTGCAGAACTTTATTCAGGTTAAGAATATGCCTCTGCCTCTCTTTCCATGTATGACCCTTATTTGAGAGATGCAGCTGCTTGCTGGGAGTAAAGATCTGCTGTATCCAGTAAGTGGAATTATTGAGCAAGAAGCTACCAGAATTGTAATGAAACTGTCAAAACATGGGTCATAGGGAGGCAAAAGAACAAGCTAAAGTCATGCCACAACACAAGGCTATGCTATTGAGGTAATTCAGGGTGAGAAATAAAGATGTTTGCCTTAATATACCTTTTCATCCCCTGGTAAATCTGCACCTAGACAGACTTGTGAAATAGCAATGGGTTTTTACCAGTTCTGCTCTCTAGGAAGAACATAGTGAGTCCATAATAGCAATGCTTATAGAAACCAGAAGAGCTTTTGCATAGCCAAAAAGAGACAGTAGTTCCCCTTTCTCCTCTGACTTGGCGCACCTAGGTTGCTTGAGATGACAGGTGCACAGACACTGAGGGAAAAGTGCTGAGATTCCGCATATATGCATTAAATTGAGCTCAGAGAAAGACTGCCAAAGTGAAATTCAGAGCATGCAAAGGCAGTTAACTAGAAACCAATACAAACATTGTTGATAACCAGCAAAATTACTCCATCTGGGTTTATAAAGCATTCATGTGCTATCACAGAGGCTTGAAATATCTCTAAGCAAAGTTCTGCGTGCTAAGTTGCTTGTGGTCTCATAGTTTCTACCAGAACAGTGTCTTCTGCTATTTGGAATATTTTTCACAATCCTTATGTAAAACTAGGTAATAAAGTATGTGGAGCAGGTACAGCTGTTCTGTGTTCTATGTGCACTTCCTAATATAGAATTTTTTATTTTGTTACTGTTCATATTAGGCTTTTGCCTAAGATGACAGTTTTCCATATGCACCAAATTATTTTTTGCATCGTTTCTGAGTCACCAGCATTTTGGCAGTAGTGTGGGGTATATTTACATGTGAACAATACAAAGAAAAATGTATGTTAGTCTCCTCACTGTATTCCTATTGCCTCTGTTTATAAGCAAACTGCTTTTAAGGTGTTTCTTCTCTCCCTGTTTCTGCTCTGTTCTTAACATTTTCCAGATTCTTGTCTCTACCCATGAAAATCTCTGTTCTCTGCTTCTGTTTCAGGTAATCTAGATTAAGAGTTTTGGCCTAGACTATAAAGCAGTAAAGACTTCAAAAGCCTTATTTGAGAAGACTTGTTCTGAAAAGTCTTTATTTGAAAGCTGTTTTGGAGTTGACTTTGAAAGGGCTGTGTGTTAAATGCAGAACAGAATGTATCGTGTACCATGCAATATACTCCCTGCACTGCAGCTAGGAACCAGGAGCCTGGTTCTAAAATCCAGTTCAGGTTAGCAGGGGTTTAATCCTGCTCCAGAGCTATGTAGAGAATTCACAATGACCTTCTGAATGAATTATGGGCAAAAAAAATAATCACTGACACCAAGGCAAGTAAACACTCAAGTGAAACATTTAGATATTAGTAGTCACAGAGAGAAAATACTTTTATAATGTACATAATTTTGAGTTTTGACCACTTATACTACAGTTTAATTAATTTCTTTTTATAAAAGATCAGAGAGAAAATTAATGAAAAAAATATTTTTATTAGTGTGCATCTTTTGATCAATTCACCACTTGGAGCAATTCATCCTGCTGTCATTGAACTTACTCTGACTTAAGGAATGGACTCAGCAAACATTTCTAGATAAGGCTAATACTTGAGTAAAACCATGTAATAATTCTGTTCACAAGTTGCAATTGAAATACATGCTAAGGGATGAAGGGACTTGTTTGATTGTTTGTATTTCTTTCTGTCATTCCATTTTAGCTGCTTCCTTGCTTATTACATTGCTCCCATTAGTATAATGTATTGGTTCTGTTTGCACAGCTTTGCCTGGCAAAGGCTGCCCTGCAGTTGTATGGCCATTGGGGTAACCAGCTGTTATTTATTTAAGCCTCCATCATTTTGCATGACAGAGTAACTTAATTATGCCCTGCTTGAAGATGCTAAATAAAATTATCTTCTGAACAAGTGTACTTCACTTAATATTTGTCTTTATTAGGTGCTTGAACACTGACACTTAAACCATATGCACTAATAAAGACATTTTAAAACTAGACCTAGATGCAAGTTAATTATTACAGAGTCCAATGTTTTACAGTATATATAGAGCACAGTTACCTCTCTAGCTCAAGTACAATGCATATTTAAAAGATTTCAGAAAACAGAAACTAAAATGCAGTTAATATCTTTATAAACTGGTAACTGAGGTTAATCTCTTGCTATGTTTTGTGAATATAAGCAATAGATCAGTCAGTATTGGTCATTTTAAAAAGCTAGGATTGTAATACTCTATACATTTTAAATCTGAACAGGAAAAAAGATTGCTTTCTATTCAGCAATATATTCTAGTTATAAGACCTTGTCATTCAGCAACAATGGTCTCTTTGTGGTGTAGCAAACCATTTTGTTTTTATTTTAAACCTGAAGTATGAATTAAATCTAAGCCATACTTTTTTTTCATTTTCCTGATAACAACTTTCTTTCCTTAGTTCTCTATAAGGCAGCTTGCTTTCATTCCCTTCTGCATCACTAGACACTTATGCATATGGAAGTGATAATTTTGGGGTTGCCAACTGGCTCCTTGAGTTTTAAGTGTTCCAAAATGTCAGCTCCCATATGCCAGTCTACAGGAATTTATTTTGAATAGCTGTCCACCTGCCACATTTGCTAGTTGATTTAACCTTAGGTTGAATATAATCTGCATTCAAGGTAGGTACCTGAAGAATGAACAACTTATATAAAATAAATTTTGCTAAAAATTATAAAAGTTCAAAAATTAAAATATTCTCTAAATTGTGCTGCATCTTACGTACATGAATCAATCTAAGTTATGCAAATCAGAGTGCATTTCACCAAAAAGAATTTTAATTTTCTAAGTATTTGAAAGGAATGTGAAAGTGATTCGAAGACTGAACTACAATTCTGGTAAAAAATCTTTGGAGATTTTATAATAAAAATATTTTTTATTAAATAAAATTGGAAATAAGGTTGAAATTCCCCATTGTACAAAGCACCCATCTGTTGGCCAATAATTTTATTTTTTTTTTTTAATTAGGAAAAGGCTAAAGGTTTTGTGTTGACCTGTCAGTATGGGCTTTGGGGGTATATTTTGTCTTGTGTCCTGAGTTTGCAGTAGCTGTGATAACAATTGTCCAGAAGTCAGGACAGTTCATGGATGGAGATAGACTGATTGTAGATGGAAACTCAATTTTTAAAAAGAGCAAATAAGCATACAGTGTTAGAAAATGTGTAAAAGTGATCTCAGCTGGATACAAAGCTAAAAAGGAGCGAAAACTGACCATCAGCATCATGCAGCTTCTGCTGGTGAAGGACTTGAGATGCTTCCAATACAACATCACCTCCCCTTCCATCTGTTCTTGCAGAGGGCTTAATCTGTTGTCCTTAGGAACTAGAGGAATATGGACAGGGTGCGTTTCACTGGGGAGAAGCGGTTAATACTCAGAAGTTCATGTATAACAGCTTTAGCTACATTAATGATATAGTCCTGTAACAATTAAATAATTTGAACAATAAAAGCAAGTGTTATTGTAACTGGATTAATCATAATATTTGCTATAGTTTTGATTAAGCTGTTAAGATTTTAATTAGACTAATAATATCCTTTGTTTGGCATTTTGCCCATAAGAAGATTTGAAGTGTAACATAATATACCATAAAAATCCTCCTTCTGCATTATGTTGAAGTTTCGATTAATTTATAGTGTAAGAACTTTTAAATAATCTCCTTCTTCTGGTTTTCCATGCAGCACAGACTTTTTTCCTATTGATTCGGAGAAAACTCCAGGAACAAACTTGCCAACAAAGTTTTCAAGCTGACAAGCAGGTATTCTTTATTGCGGCGCCGGGAGACACGGGGGATAACTCCTCCTAACGTGTGTCTCTCTATTACTACACAAGCCATCCTTATATAGTCCCTGGGCATACATACATATTCATGAGGCTACGTATGGATTACATCATTTTCCAGAAAGCTCCCCGCATGCGTACAGAACTGTGGTGGTGGTCTCTGAGGGTCGTTTACTTCTTCCAACAATCTTCATCACTTCTGGCAGCCTTTGAAGCACGCGCAGTAGATGCTCATACCAGTTTAATTGGTTCACTAGCACCAGAGACATAATAATCCCCCTATCCTCCTACTTATCAGTTAGTTTACCCACAGCCTATCCTGGACACCTGCTATTCCCAGATACTCCTTATCCCTGTGTCCTGTTTTTCTAGACTGTTTTTCTTAAGACCACATCAACTATAATGATTTATCTTGTGCCAGTATGTTCTCTATCTGTACTCTATTTTTTCTATGTATTATGCACCTCAGTAATTTTCCACTGCTACTGTTACAAAGCCATTGAACTTAACATTGCTTAAAACTAATTCTAAAGGTTTATAAATTCCATTTTGTGATTTTCTGTTCCCCTTGTTTCAATTCCCCCCTTTTTCTGTCCTTTTGCAAATTCTTTTGCAACATCTTATATATTACCATTACCATCAAAAGTCCTTTAAAATAATTTCCCATTTCTACTCGGTGCCTAATTTCATTCCTTTTCCAATCTTCATAATTTATCATAGTTTACAACACCAGAGGGAACATTGTATCATACCACAAGTAAACAATATTAAAATAATTAGCATCCATATTCTTGCCATCAGTTGCCTCAACCAGGAGAGATTAGGTAACCATGTAGTTTTTCCATATTTCTTCGAAACCATAGGAGGTGTCATCCATGGCCATCCCATGAAATATCTTAGTTTGTTTCCAAATTTCCTCCAGATATGTTTCAATTCTGCCACTTTGGTCTATGTAGGAACAACAGTTTTCATTGATTATGGAACAAACTCCTCCTTCTGATGCCAATAACATGTCTGGAGCCATTCGGTTTTATACCACTTTAGATAGGCTCGTTATGTTTTGTTGTTCTGCCTGCATTATATCAATATCTTTACTTTCCATTTCCTCTATGGTTGCTGAGATATTTACAATTGCTTTCTCTAATTCGCTTACTCCCAAAGATGGAATTAGCCCTCTCGCAAAACTATGAAATGCAGTGTGCCGTTCAATAATAGGGTTAAACCTTTGCTTAATCCGTTTAACAAAACTTCTAATCCAGGTTCCGGAAGGATACCTGTTGATAATAGCAAAATTGGGTATTATAGCACCTAAGGTGCATGCCCCCTTCCAGTTGGGGGTAAAGTTTTATAAGCATTTTCTCCACATAACCAATACCATCCTTTCCCTTTAGGAACGGGCCACCACTGAACTACGATACCATCTATATTAATAGTGTAATTGCAATTTGAACGGTGACCTACATCTGTGGCATTTAAGCAAGTATAGTCTCCTACCCTGGTTCCTGGTGTA
Source organism: Melopsittacus undulatus (assembly GCF_012275295.1). Lineage (NCBI taxonomy): Eukaryota > Metazoa > Chordata > Aves > Psittaciformes > Psittaculidae > Melopsittacus > Melopsittacus undulatus. The sequence continues at coordinate 20,687,015 of NC_047531.1, read as the reverse complement.
ATACATCTTTGTGCACAGGTGTAATATTTATTATCTGGATTAGGATTAACTATTCCAAACTTTAACCTTTCACTTGAATACAAATTGCTAGTGTTCACCCACAGATTTGTCCATGAAACAGTGTTAGGAATTGGAACTCCAATTAATGGGAGTTCCAGGCTTTCTCTTGATTTAGGCAACTGTGCACACACCCGACAGTCACTACGATTAAAACTTCAGTAACATTTTGCATTAATTTCAGGTATAAATTCTGGTCTCAAGCTTATGCACCAGTTATCATATGAGTCCAAATTATCACCGACGCAATTTCATACGTAAGAGTACTGAAGGTTCCATCTGCCACGTCTTCTCTGGTTCTGGTGCTTTCTTTATTCTTGAATAATGTATCCAAGCAAGTTGTTCCTTTATCTTCACTGCTGTAAAGGTGGTCAGTAATATCTGGTACAGTCCACTCCAGTTGTCCTGTAGAGGATCTCCTGAAAAATTCTTAACATAAACCCAGTCTCTAGATCTGAAGGGGTGAATCAGATAATCCAAACCTCTTGCTCTTGTCCCTGCTACTCTCTTATTTATCTCTTCCAATTCTTTTCCCAGATTGACCAAAAACTGTCAGAGATAGCCTTCCCCCACTTCCTGCAGACTTTCTCCTTTAACTTGGGACTGTTATGGTCTTTCATATAAAATTACAAACGGGCTAACCTCTTCTTTCCACCGAGGTTTAGTTCGAATTCTTAATAGAGCCAGTGGTAAACCTTGGTGCCAATATAATTTCATTTCCTGACATATTTTCCTAATTTGTTGTTTGATCAGATGGTTTATCTTTTCTACATGCCCACTGGCCTGAGGCCTGTGTGGAGCATGTACTTGCCAATCAATTTCCAATTTTTGCTTATTTCTCATAACAATTTTGCACTAAACTGCAAACCTCAGTTGGAAGAAATTGCTGCTGGTACTCCAAAGCAAGGTATTATCTCATTAAATAATGTTTTAATGAGTTGTCTTGCATTATTTATCCTACAAGGGAATGCTTCTGGCCAGCCAGAAAAAGTATCTGTTAACTCCAACAAATATTGATAACCCCCTTTTCTTGATAATTCAGAAAAATCTATTTGCCACTGCTGTCCCAGGAAACTTCCTCTTACAATTGTCCCAATTTGATTTCTATTTTCAGTTTTATGCTTATCCTTAATACATAGCTGACATTGTTTTGTCACTGATTGAACTGTGTTGTATAGACTTCTTCCTACAATTTGTTTGTCTAAATATTTATATAAAGAATTGCTACCCCAATGAGTTTTATTATGTTCTCCCTGAACTAACTTCCAGAGTTGGTTATAGGAGATTACAATTCGCCCATCAGGTATCTGAACCCAATGCTCTTTATTTTCCTGTCCTTTTAGATCCTCAATCAATTTTTATCCCCTTTTGAATACCTAGGTTTAGATTTTTCAATTGTTAGTTTGCCATCACGGATTAAGGACATGATTTGTGATTGTTCAACTGCTTGTTTGGCTTCAGAATTGGCCAAATTATTTCCAATTTCCTGATCAGAGTCACCTTGTTGATGTCCTTTACAGTACATAACAGCTGCTTCTTCAGGTAGCAGAACAGCCTCCAGTAATTGTAGAATTTCTGCAGCATGTTTGTTCAAAAGTCCTCATTCTTTTTAGATAGCACCATGTACATAATCAGTCCAAATATTTATCCTTTTGTCTTTAGCCAATTCCAGGGCTCTCATTAATGCTATTATTTCTGCCTTCTGGGCAGAAGTGTTCGAGGGTAAAGGTTTAGCCCCTGTTACCTGTGAAGTGGTGTTAATGGCATATCCTGCCTTTCATTTACCATTCTTCATGAAGCTACTACCATCAGTAAACCAAGAATCAGCATCTTCCAGAGGTTTTTCTTTCAAGTCTGGTCGGCTCAAATATACAGTCTCTATGGTGGCCAAGCAGTCTTGTGTTAGTGGTTCTGTCAATTGTTCCTGCAAAAGGATGCTGGATTGACAACATTAGTGACCACACTTTCTATATCATCTTGTTCCACAAGGGTGGCCTGGTATTTAAAAAAACATGAAGGAGATAACCAGTGGGCTACTTTCTGTTCCAGGACTGCTGATACAACATGGGACATTAGCACAGTAATTTTTGTCCCAAGGTGAATTTGCGAGCTTCTTCAATATTCATGACAACTGCTGCCACAGCCCTTAGGCCTCTGGGCCATCCTTTGCTTGCTTCATCCAGCTGTTTTGAAAAACGTCACTACCCTTCTATAGGGTCCTAGATTTCGAGCAAGGACACCCAAGGCTATTCCCTGTTCTTCATAGGAATATAGCCAAAAGGATTTAGTTACATCCAGAAGTCACAAAGCTGCAGCTCTCATTAGCTCTGTTTTTAAATTTCTAAAATCCCCCTCTGCTGAATTAGTCCATTCTAAAGAGGGAGGATTTCCCTTCAACAGTTCATATAGTGGTCTTACCAGAACACCGTAATCATGGATCCAAAGTCTGCACCATCCAGTCATTCCCAGTAATGTCCGGAGCTCCTTGCCAGTTGATGGTTGTGGAGTCTGACAGATGGCTTCTTTTCTAGAAGCTCCAAGTTCTCTCTGTCCTCCTGTTATTTCATATCCTAGGTAGGAAACTAGGGTTTGGATTAGTTGGGCCTTTTGCCCGGATACCCAATAACCATTCAGTCCCAGAAAAGTTAATAATTTCACTGTCCACTGGATACATTCTTCCTTTATTTCTGTAGCAATTAATAGGTCATCCACATATTGTAACAGAGTCCCCATCTGAGCAGGTGGCTTCCATGATCCTAGTTCTCGTGCTGATTTCCAGAAATTGCTGGACTGTTTTAAATCCTTTAGGTAATACTGTCTAAGTTAACTGTCTAAGTTAACACCTGCTATTCCCAGATACTCCTTATCCCTGTGTCCTGTTTTTCTAGACTGTTTTTCTTAAGACCACATCAACTATAATGATTTATCTTGTGCCAGTATGTTCTCTATCTGTACTCTATTTTTTCTATGTATTATGCACCTCAGTAATTTTCCACTGCTACTGTTACAAAGCCATTGAACTTAACATTGCTTAAAACTAATTCTAAAGGTTTATAAATTCCATTTTGTGATTTTCTGTTCCCCTTGTTTCACTATACAGTTATTTAACACTGACATTTTTTTTTACTGGTATTTGGACATTTCGCTCTTAATTTTACAAATTGTACCTACTTTCTACTTGAGCTTTTGGAGTTCATTACTTCTGAGCATCAGGACTGACATACAAATTACAGCAAACACAGACATTGGCCTTTGGTCAACGAGTGCCTACTGTGGCTCTATTTATAGAAACATTGATGAGATGGATGAATCACATGGCCTTTTTAAAACCATAATACTGCATTAAATTGTGTGCTGTGGTATATGAAAGCTGCATGATAGTGTGATACCTAACCTAACTTATGAAAAGAAAAAAGAATCAGATTGCCTACTGATATTTTAAATTATTTTGAATGTCTGCAAGGCAGGGCCTAGCATTTTCCATGGGACATATATCCTGAGGATGGACCGCAGTAAGGAAGCAGACTTTAGTTTTTTACTATTCTTAATAAATATTGTAATGTGTTGCAGATGACTTAAAGCTCAATATTTATTTCTCTTTAAGAAAGTTGCTAATTTCCAATTAACAGAATAATAATGTATCATTTCTTTCAGTATAAACTTCTCCATCTTTTGGTATAAACCAGCATAATTTCTGATGCCAATCTACTTGTCCTATGATTTTATCTGTAAAACTGCTAAGTAAGTCTATAGGGGTTATATAATATCAACAGAAAGTTTTTCAAATGCAGCAATTACAGAAGAGCTAAAGCATCTGAAATCTGTGTAGTGAAACAAAAAAAAAATGTTGCTATGAATCATGGAATCTCTGGTTCTATAGTTCTATGTTTCTATAGAAGGGACATCTTTCACTAGACCAAGTTGCTCAAGTCCCCCTCCCACCTGGCCTTGCCCAGGAAGTCAGCATCCACAGCTTCTGTGGGCAAGGTGTTCCAGTGTTTCACCACCTCGTTGTAAAACTCTTCCTTATATCCAACCTAAATTTACCCTCTTTCAGTTTAAAACTTGCCCCTTGACCTGTCACTACAGGCCCTTGTAAATAAGTCTATCTCTGCCTCTCTTATAAGCCCCCTTTATACATTGAAAGGCTACAATTAAGGCCTCCCCAGAGGTTTCTCTTCTCCAGGCTGAACAACCCCAACTTTCTCAGCCTTTCTTTATAGGAGAGGTGATCCCGCCCTCAGATAATTTTTGTGGCTTTCCTCTAGACTCACTCAAACTGGTCCATCTTCTTTTTATGTTGGTGGCTCCAGAACTGGAAGCAGGACTCCAGGTGGGGTCCCACCAGAGCAGAATATAAGGAGAATCACCTCCCTCGACCTGCTGGACATGTTTCTTTATGTGCATTTCATGATATTATTGGCTTTCTGGGATATGAATGCACATTGTTGGCTCACATCCAATTTTTCATCCAATGGAATTCAAAAGTCCTTCTCTGCAGGTCTTCTTGGTCAGTTCATGCCCTGGTCATGCTTTATCTAAAATATTAACTGCACAATGTCAAGAATATTCACAGTCTTGCTTGGTTATAATATTAAAATATCTTAATCTGTCAGCAAGAGCAGTGTGGGTATATTAACATTACATAGTAGGAATCATCCCAAAATGTGAGCAGACTCCTGGGAATGGTTTGGGAGAGTGTGAGTTAGTCCAGGCCCAGGCATACTGACACCAGGACTGCTCCAACAGCTTAACAGTGAGGCAGTAAAGACAGAGTGCTCATGCCTATACCATAGCATTGTTTCATTGTTTACTATATAGACAAAGAGCATATTATATCTATATTAGTTGTTTCCCAGACCTAGAGATCAACTATTCCTCTTCTTGTCTGATAACATTTAATAGTACCTTCATACTCTATGTGTGACAAAGGAATCATATCTTGTTAGGAAATGAGATTAAGGAATACACACAATTGGTCAACCATTACAGGTCAAGGAGAAGTTCCCAAATGACAGGACAGATTAGCAAAGCTTTGTGAAGTGAATATCTTCAAATTCACATTATCTGAGTTTCAGTTCTCTTTGTTTGGGATACAGCTGTCCTCCTCTACCTCTGTGGTAAAATCAGGTATTGAGAATTCATTGGAACATGTTTGGATAAACTGAGGTGAGATTTAGCCATGTGGTGAAATAACACTTTGAAGGGCAAACTAAGCAGTGCTATTTCCAATGAGCAGTTGACAACTCAAGAGTTTTCTGTATCTGCTTACCTTAGAAGAATAAATACAGTGCTAAAAAAAAAAAGACCTAGTAAAGCCATTACTTTCTTTGCATAAAATAATTTATGTGTAGAAGGGGAATACTTATAAACATTGTAGGAAATTTCAAAATTAGACTTAAGTGGAATAGCTGAACAGTGATATAGTTACCATAATTCATTTTCTGAAGTGCAGGTACATACACATTCCACTAAGGCTACAAGCTTTTAATGCTCCTCTTGCATTCAAGCATTAATGAAAGTTCATACTTTCTAAAGCTGGCACACATTTAACTTGAAATCAGTTATTATATCTTTCTCTTAAAGTTTTTGAAAGCAACTGAAAAAATGCAGATAAAAATAAAGAGTATTCATTTTCTAAATTTTCTCTGCAATGCACAGAATTACAGACTACATTTACTGCTTTAAATACTAACATAACTCATATTGAACTTTCATGTTTGCGAGAAGGCTTTGTCTTCCTTTCAAAGCTTTATTTTAATTGGTAGTTTGGTAAAGAATGTTTTTAAAAGGTTAAAAAATATATATGTTAAATAGTTTCCCATGTTTTCTACCTGAACAAATGTTCAAAGAACTTATTCCACAAAAGTTATACCTAGCAAGTTATCTTGCTATACTAGCAAAACAAGGACTGACTTGCAACAGTGGTCTTTTTCTTCAAGTAAAAGATGATTTTTCTTCCCACAGGTCTAGACAGAAAAGTATACTGTGCACTGAAAGCAATAAAAATCTGTAGGTACTAACTTACGGGGAAGATGGTTCTGAAGAGAAACATGGATCTTTCTGTTAGTTATTGGCACCTTGCCCGCATTGTTACCTCCCTGTTCATACTCTCCTGGTTTCAAGTCCTTTTGCCTGAAGACAGATGATTTTTAGTGCGGAATCCATTGCATGATGCTTCTTTCACAGCCATAGTGAACACAACTGTGAAATGTGTTGTCGTCCAATCAAATCTTTATCAGGCAGCCATGCATGAGAAGGCAATTGTAGGACCTGGCATGTGTGTGACATTAAAAGAAGAAAAGGGCCATTTTCTAAGCCTTCTAGATTGTGCAGCACTGGGAGGATGGCTGTGGATGCTTTCAGTGAGTGTTTGAGAGTAAGAAGACTTGTGCTCTTTCCACCAGAAATGGAGAGGGCTGCATCGAAAGGAGCATGACCAAAAGGAGGTGGAAGAAGGTGATCCTGCCCCTCTATTCTGCTCTTGTGGGACCTCATTTGGAGTATAGTGTACAGTTCTGGTGTCCTCAACATAAAAAGGACATGGAAGTGTTGGAACAAGTCCAGAGGAGGGCCATGAGGATGATCAGGGGACTGGAGCACCTCCCGTTTGAAGATAGGCTGAGAAAGTTGGGGCTGTTTCTTTAGCCTGCAGAGAAAGACACTTCTAAAGGGCAAAATGTACAGAATTAGCCAATGAGAGGCATTAGCCCAACTACATATCTTTAAATATCCACTTCTCTTTGGAATTAAAGTAGCTGAGTTGGATCTACACTAGGCACCCCAAAAGCTTGAGATGTATCAAGACTTCCCTCTGTGGTTTAGCACTTCACTACCTGCTGAATTTGTTAATCTTCCGTGTTACAACTACTAGAGGTTAGAGAACTTGCACCAAAGTGGAAAACTTAGATTCAATTAACTCAAGAAATCACAATAGCCATATCTCCCATCTGGGACTTACTCCTAAAACCAGACTGGAGAACAGGATGGGTGGGAGGTACCCTCCTTTTGACCTATTAAAACTGAGTAGAAAGAAAAATAAATAGAATGAGGAAACCAGCAGTTATGTGGAGAGCCTGAATATAATCCTCAGTATGAAAGGAGGGGAGGACTTAAACCAAGGAAGTAATCTGGACAAAAGTTACGACATTACCACTATTATTTTTTAATCTCTACTCCAAGTGGTTGCTTTGTGTTGACCTCAATGCATGCTGTGGGCATGAAATTGCCTCTGCAAGCACAAAACTGGTGGAACTCTACTGGGGACCTGGGGGCTATTTTAATTCTGAGCAGTTAAGCCTAGCAGAGAAGTAATCATTCAGCTACCTGCACTGGGACAATTTGGTGTACACACCTGCTTTGATGCTTTTCAGGCTGCCAAGGAGGTAATTCAGATTCAAGTGCTTCCAAACTGAAGAAATGATCAGAGGATCTCTGTTTTTCTAAAATAGCCTTTCTTGGTGCCTCAGTATTTCCTATTTTAGATTTCAACTTTCAAAGTAAAAAAGATACATGTCCTAGAACCAATGGTAGAAAGTAGAGAAAGAAGTTCTGTATAAGTTCTAACGTGGGGTTGGGGTGGGAGATGGCGAGAGGAAGATATTTAGGCCTCAAGTTTTTCCCATATTATAAAGATATCTTTTTTCTTGTGTTAACCATGATTTTAGTTTCCTGTCTTAAATTTTCTGACTGTCAAGAACAAGGAGAACAGATATAGTAGTCTTTGTTCCATCTGTGGAAGGCATTACTGGATGAAAAGTTTGTAGTTCAGAAGGGATGTTAGTGTGAAGAGTGCTGAAATTCATTTCTGTGTAACTATGAATCATTGTGAGAAAGGGACCTTTATTCTCCTGCAACTTAGAGTGAGCTACCACTGTGAGACACATGAAAAATTATTCAGACCTCATATCTTATTAAACTGAACTACTTTTTTTACTCCTTAGTTTTTAGAGCATCTAATTCTGTAAAAGTTACAGGTAGTTATGTTCCCAGTGTAATAAAAGTACCCAGAATGCACAGCCATAAAACATTGTTGTCCTCTCCTCTAGTATAAAACAAGATAACAGTCAGACAAATGTCAAACCAAGTGTGCAGCATCCTGTTTGCTAGACTTGTGCTTCATCAGGCTGCAAGAAGAGGGATCCCAAAGATGGGAAATATTAGACTCAGGGGGTATTTCTGTCTTATATACAAACTCTTAGCCTACAAATGACCATTTAAAAAAGTAGGGCCTGTTGCTATAGGGTAAGGTGTAAGGTTTTAAACAAAAAGACAGGAAGTTCAGACTAGATATAAGGAAGAAGTTTTTTAAGATAAGGATGGTGAAAAACTGGAGCAGGTTGCCCAGAGAGTTGATAGATGACCAATTTCTGGAGATATTCAAGGTTAGGCTGGACAGGTCTCTGGGCAACTTGATTTAGTTGAAGATGTCCCTGCTCACTGCAGGGTGGAGTTGGACTAGATGAGCTTCTAACGGAGAAAGGAATTAGACCCAGACTGTCATTGACAGCTGTTCTACAGCTGAGTATGCCATTGCATTAGTGTATGAAGACAGACTGATGTACGCACCATGCACAATGTGTATTTGTAAATATATGCTCAAAGCCTTCCTTTAAAGTCTAGCAAGTTTCTTGAAGTCCTTCTTTCTCGTTACCCTAATTAAAGAGCAAGTAGTAAGGGTGATCCATGCAAAAAAAGGATCCATGAGGCCAAAGCTCTTTAAATACTATATTTCACTATTTGAAAACTGTTCTATCATAAATTTTCCAACCCACTCCAGTTTTCAGGTTTCAGTAATTATAAGGGCTGCTTCAAAACCACAACAACCATTAGAAATAAATCCCACTGCATATGAACCATAATCTGCAATGTGAAACTATTTGTGTGCTGGTCATTTCAGTTAAATCCACAGAAAACACATTAGATATAATGATATAGCCCAGGCAAAATACCTGCACTAAGTGCATTTAAATCTATGGACTCTTACTATTTCAGTGAATGCATGATCAAATTTAGAGTCAATTCACTTATGAAGCTTACTTGAATGTAAATCTTCAGGCAGACATTTCTCTTTAGCGTTTGTTAAGAGCTTGGCACTGTGAGACTTTTTATCTCAAGAAAGGTCACTGAGATCTACCATGATGTGTGCATTTGTTGGTAATATGACTAGTACTATTACATGAATGTATGCATTTTACACTATAACATCCTGGGGTTCTTTACCCTATTTTTTATTGTCTAACCTTTACACTGAACCATGAGTGAAAAAGGAACCTCACAGCTTGCATATTTGTTAAGGAATTTAAACATACACAGATTCTGCTTATGGGGCTTATCTAGCCACTTAACTACCATGAGCTGGATTTTAAAAAATGATAAGGCTTCAAAACAAAGGGTGTTTTATGTTTAATGGATTTTTTCATATGCAACACAGTTTGTTAAAGGTATTTCTTGCATTGATTTCAGTTTTGAAAATCCCATTGGGAAAAATATGCCTCTTTAGGAACCAAATTCTTTTGCTTTTGGACACCACTTAATCTGACAACCCTACAAGACACCGTTGTGCCAGTTTAATTGGAGATCAGCCTATTTGGTTCAGAGAGAAATGGATATGTTGCTGATGATGTTTGCATATGAATGTGAATCCACACAGAGGTCCTTTCACAGAAGTCTGAAAACACCTTCCTATTAATGTACCTGTGTGAGGTTTGCATTAGAAGTGTTCATACACAATGTAGGTCAAGCTCTGCTTTCATGCACACCGCTGTCATTTTGGAGATTGAAAGGAATTGAATTATTTCACTGGTGTGAGAAAAGGCTGTATTGTGTATATTTCCTGATGTATTATCTTGATGTATTATTGAAATGAAAGGTGTTGCTCCTAGTATTTTCCTCAGCACAATAGGAAGACAGCCCTGATTGTCTTTTCAGTCTGGTGTTGTCCCTGAAAGCAGGTTCAGCTTATTAAAAACTTTGAAGCATTGTCAATCTTTTCTTAAAGAGTATATTGTGCTATCCCTCATTTTATGGTAATATCTGCAGTTTTCTGTACAGTTATACAGATACTTTGCAAGGTGGTTCAGAGTGAGAGTCCATGCTTCCAGAACATATGTGTCACATTTTTCACCTAACATTGCTTTAAGTGAGAGCACAGTTTATTTGTGATCTCTAAGGAGAAAGCATCTAATGGAAAAATGATGTAAATTGAAAGACATTGAAAAATGTCCAACCTTAACAGTGTCTGCACATTACTTTATTATATCTCTACTTTTCTGCCAAGAGCCAAGTTACCCAAAGGCACTTAATGAAACAGATGATCTGAAGCTGACATTGCAGACAGACTTATGCTTTATCTCCAGGTTAATGTGATACTGTGTTTGAAATCATGGCTGATGACAGTATCAGTGAATACTCTGCAAAGGCAATGAGCAGTTTTATTTAAGTATCTTTTTCAGTATAACGATGATTACTGAGATTTCCTACTTAGTTTAAGAAAACACACGGAACTGTAAAGTAAGATTAATGTCTCATAAAATATTTAATCGAATGTAATTTCCTAAGAAAAATAAATGTTGAGCAGAAGTACAGTTAGTATTTCTCATACACTATCTGAATACTTCTTCAATTAGCAAAGAAATTTCTCTGCTGTTCTTATGGAGTGGTCATTGTCATTTTCTTTTATGGGACTATGGAAGACCAGAGCAACTTTCTTTTTTAGGTGATCACAAAGAATAGACAGGCTCACTCAGAAACATCAGATTTTTTCCTTTGTATTTATAGGAGATTGAGGTTGTGATCTGATTTCATGGTTCCCTGATTTTCTTATTTCTTAGTTAGGACTGTGACACGTTAATATGTTTAATGTGCCAAAAGAGCATTGTGACTAGAATTCAACAGCAAGGTGAAAATGTTAAAACAATGATGTACACACCCAAAAGTCAAGAATATTTAAGCTTCACTGTGGAGAAACTAATTTATTTTTCCCCTAACCTTGAAACTCAAGGAGTATATCAAAGATTTCATTAGATTCTGCATTATCCCTGTTGCCAGGTCAGCCACGTTGCACACATTACTGAATCACCACGTGGCATATTGTTGTAGGGGCTTCTGTGTATAAAAGTAGATAATACAAGACTAATTCTACTGTCACTTCTCTTTTCCTGTACAGGCATATTGGTTTCTTTTCTGAAAATGCGGTTGCTACTGCATTTCAATTACTTTTACGATAATGAATTTTAATAAATGTTTCTACCATCTGCTGTTAACCAACATGAAGCAGCCATACTTGTCTATAATTAAAGGCAACCTAAATCAAGGGTCTTTCTGATGTATGTACAGAAAAGGAAGAGTGCAATTAGTTCCCTTTCTACTTTGCAGTTTTTAGTTAATTGCTTTGGTTTTCTTCTTATGTTAAATTAATGTAACAATGATTTTTATGTTGTTGTTTCTTTCCTTCTCCAGATGTACATCCAGACAACAACACTTACTGTCTCCATGAGTTTAAGTGCTTCTGTGTCTCTGGGCATGCTCTATATGCCCAAGGTTTATATTATCATTTTTCATCCAGAGCAGAATGTTCAAAAACGGAAACGGAGCTTCAAGGCTGTAGTGACAGCTGCCACAATGCAAAGCAAACTGACCCAAAAAGGAAATGACAGACCAAATGGCGAGGTCAAAACTGAACTGTGTGAAAGTCTTGAAACCAACAGTAAGTCATCTGTAGACTTTCCCATGGTCAAGAGTGGCAGCACATCATAGTAGATGTACGTTCACAAGAATGCACTTCCTTTAAATAATAAACTTTATTCTTTTTGTTGCTTGTTCTGCATGAGTCCAGAGATGTGTCAGAATTCATGTACTGCTGAATGCAGGAATGCCTGGAGTTGTTTCAAAAAAATTATTTTTCACAGGAGGCTAGTAAAAAGGAAAACCAAAAAAGCACAAACTGACTTTGGAAAGCCACATATTTTTAAAATTGTCTGGTTTAGCTGATGCTAATTTGGTGTGTTGTGCATTGTTGTGCCAGTTGTAGTATATCCTCACAGTGCACGAAGTGTATTTACGGTCATCACTGTATATTCAAAATTCAAAGGCTTTTGAAAAAAAGTATAATGAAAACAGCTAACATTGGTTTTATTTTGCAGTTAGATATGGAAGTGAAAATTATGTTTTTTACACTTCCACCTTATATTTGTCGACTTGTTAATTTATCACAACTCATGAGTACTAATGCTTCCCGGAATAATGGTCCCCATCCAGGTTTTTGTTGTAGTCTTACTCATCTTGGTAGAAAATTGTGATAATTCATATACAGCTTAATCATTACATGTTCTGATATGTCATGAGTTAATAATGGAAAAAAGTTCTTTCCTGTCTCAGAAAAGTTCTTGAATATTACCACATCTCTAAATTGCTCTGATATAGAAGAGGTTATAGCTTCCATTTCACCACATGACATATAGTCTTATAAACTGGACTTCACATTAATAACCAATAAGAGTACAGCTGGTAACTTTGCCCCCAGAGCTTAGTAATAACAGAGAAATCATTGCTAGTCCAATACTGGAGTAGTAAAGGTTTCTATTTAAGAGTTAGAGGTCACATGGGAATGGACAGCAGCTGTTACAGTTGAAGACTATTTTCTCAGTCATTTTACTGCAAATGGGGGGGGTGTGGTAAATTTTTATTTCTTTTTGATGCTGTTGACGGGAGATCGAATAGTACAATTTTGCTTAAGTACATTGAAATAAATCAGTACCAAGTTGCAGAAAAATATTGTACTTATTTCAAGAAAATGTAGTGCCCTGCTGAATTCAATCAGAGTTTGCCTGATTGAAGACTATATAAAAATAGTCCATAAGTTTGCCATATTATAATTGATTGTGAATGGAGGATACTGAGTACAAACCAATTCACTTGAAAAATCTTTCAAAATATGTAAATCTGCTACACTGAGCTATGGGCTCAGCTTCAGATTATGACACATGGCAAAGGAAAACTAAAAGGCAATGAAATTATTGTGGATCAAACAATAGTGTGCAAGTATTAATAATTAAATAATTCCTCAAATCTTCAGAAAGAAGATTTCTTTCAAAAGAAAATTCAGAAGGGAAGGAGAGGTGGATTTTGCTGAGTTTGTTAAATTATAACTTCTGAGGAAAGTTCAAAGGAGAGATTCCGCGGTAGAGTGAGAAAGAGTGTTAATAAGAAAGTCTTGGGTATCTGATGTTTATCTGCTATACCTAATTAAGAAATGCTGTGTCTGGTATTCCTTAAAGTATGATTATACATAATTCATGGAATCAGCTACTACAGGAAGCAAGTCTGCTTCTCCAGTAGTGTGATGTGTGCAGGATAATGCTTATTTACTGTTCTCTAAACCTGATTTTAACAGTAACACATTTATATAATTCTGAGCTCACTAGAAGTATATCCTGACTAGGCTTTGATACAGGCGTCATGATTCATAGGCAAAAATCAAAGTCAAGTCATCTGCACTCCAGAGAGCTATCCTTATATAACCGAGCTTTTGGACTCAAGATGGGTTTCTCTCTTCCCCAGAATTGTTCTGTATCATTTGGATTCGATCAGGTTACATCTCTTCTGCCAAAATAGTTATTGTCAAAACTTCTGGAGGTTCATGTGAATTATCAGTTCACAATGCCATAAGTCTTTTTTACTAGGTTAGTAGCAACAACCTCTCAAGGTTGCAAAATTTCTTATTGTGCTGAATCTATGTGGGGTTGATCTTTCTTTTCAGTGATAGTATATGAAGTATACAAATAAATAATTATTGCAAAAATCAGATTATTCCAAGTATACCAGAAGTGAGTATTGTTTCCCACCGTTTTCCAAGCACAAATACTGGTAGTGATAATAATGCTCATAACTAGGTAACAAATAAGATGAGACAGCTCACCAAGGTAATTCCTTTTGTTTCCCATTCAGAGACAACTCAGCTATGCCTTATTTGTTCTGTTCCATGTAACAGGCTTTATTCTATGTTGTCTCCCACATGAATATAGTCATGATTTTGGTGTTTTTTTTGTTTGTTGGTTTGGTTTTTTTTCATGGAAATATATTCATATTCAGTGGAAAACAAATCATTTGTGGGAAATAGGATGAAAAAAATAATCCAGATGCAATTACAGAAGGCACAGCAATGACAAATGCTTCAAATGCGTATAGGTCAGATCACAATAATAATTCTAAATTGCTTTAGATACTCTTTTATTTTACTCTTTTTCTTTTTGTCTCGTTCCAAAAGCCATGTAGTAACTGGTTCTAGAAAAGAGTGTTCATTCCCAGAAATATTATGAGCCAAGTCTGTTGCTTTTTCTGGCCATCTATACTTGCCAAATGTAGTTCATGTTATTACTATGAAATGCTAACAGTCTTAAAGAGCAGGACACCAGCTGCTGATGCTTTCAGATCCCCGAACAGGAATTGTAGGCTTATTACAGTGAACTATAAATACACTTGCAATATTTAACAAGTCAAAAAACATTGTTTGGAGATAAGATTAGGTTTAATACATTTCAAACTACTACCTACTCTAGCTTCGTGTGCTGTCATTTTTTAAAGTCACAACACTCAGACCTCAATAGGATAATTTTTGTTTCTTGACCAATCTTAAATTAATTCTGTCAAAACTATTAAGTCCCAGATACACTATGATGTTACAATACATTATTAACAAGTTATTCTAAAGCAGCTGAGGTGTAATAACTACTTTTTTTTTTTGAGCTTCTTGCAAATGTCCTTGCATAATTCATCTTACTGAATTGTGACAAATCTGATATATCTCTATGGGCTAAAAAACATACACATGCAAAGTTATCATAGAACTCAGCTGATACAGGGTAATGTGCTAAGCAATCTTAACCTGATCATGTATCTGAGCCTATTTTCTGAGCAAGTAGAAAAAATAAGCTTTGCTCCTTCTGTTTGCAGATGTGCATTTATTTGTTACTTCTTAGCTGGGAACTAAATCCATTATGCTCTAAGGAACATGGTGCCATTTCAGCAGTCCTGCATTATTTTCAGAAGGAACTTAACTGGCCAAAGGAAAAATAGAATCCTCTCAGAAATCCAGCTGTGGGAGCATGGGAGAGTTCAGATGGGAGCAGTACATCCCATCTGAAAGATCTGAAAGATGTAAATGAGGCTATATTTGCTTCAAGTGTCCCAGTACATGCAAATAAAGCTGTTTCGTGTTGGTGTTCAATACTATGATAGATTATGTGAAAGATTTAATGTGCCAAAAGCAATCATTTCGTGAATCCACTCTTCCAGACACAAAGTACTGGCAATACCTGTGTAAGTGGATGTAAAAATATTACGTTTTGCATATTCCTTTTGATTATCCATTTTAATGCATACATTCCTCAGTAATAAATATTATAGCGATATATAAATTGTAATGGTCTGGCCATGTTGTGTCTTAAAAATGTCAAATATAATATTAGATTCAAATTGCTCTGTAAGACAAAGGAACATTTAGAGAAACCAAGCAGCAAACTTATTTATACTACCTAGTATTATTTTGCAGCAATTTTAGCAATCCTTTATTTAGTTTAGTCTTTGGTGTAGGAGAAACTGTCATTTTTTGTTTTCTGTAGTCTGTTCTTCTCAAATCATTGGACTGTTGGGCTGAACTTAGGAGTTATCATGAAGAATCCTTTTTTTGCCTATCTATCTCAGCTGTTCCCACCAGATTCTATATAGAAAAAGGAAATTAAAGAAAGGAAAGAAGTTATGGGGATAGAATTAAGATTTTTTAATCTATAGACCAGATAACTTGTGCCATCACATTTTTTTTTTTAATCCTGCCAGCTGTAGTCTAAACTGCCATAAGCAGAACATGTCTGTAGCAGACAGGCTATAAAATGTAGTTGGGAAACCAAATTCCTCTTTATGCAATATGACATAGACCTTATTATAGAGACAAAAATATGACTCGGTCCCCAGCAGTCTGATTTTCCATGTACCCAAATGGTTTAAAATTAGAGAGTTGCCTGTGAAACCTAATGTCACCACTTCCCTCTTCTCACCACTACATTAGCACAAAAATGGAGACTCAGACCATATTTTGTACAGCAAAGGGATAAGATATAAAGGCTAGAAGCTGACGCAAAATTTCATGTAAGATTCACGGTTAGTCACTTTTACAATAGTAAAGGTGTTTAACTTTCTCAACGCATTGCCTCGTTCTGAACAGGGGTATCAGCTTTGTTCAAAGGAAAATGTGATCAGCTGATCATCAGAATTAGGAGACCAAAATGGCATGGCAGCTCTAAAATACAGCCCAGGCTTTCCTAAGCATATCTTCTGGTTCACTTGTGCTTTGTGTCTGAATTATCTCCAAAGAATATGTGTTGTAGCACTAGCTATCCCTTTTTTGCTAACTTAGAGAAGTGTTTTCCTGTTAGGCTTTGCTCCTTTCAAAGAGCATATGCCTCCTTCTGGATGGACAACGCTCCACTAGCTGCAAAGCTTTCTTTGCCCAGTAGAAGGAACAGAAAAATCCAAGCTTTAAATTGAAAAATATCAATAATCAGCCAAAATAATGCTAAATAGTATGCTGAAATTCTGTTATGGGTATGCTAAAACCACTCATCATTGTTCCTCTCTATTGACCTCTGCTTCTCCCAGCCATAGACAAGATAAGTTATAATCAAGAGCACAGAACGTGAGATCCAGTTTACTCACTACTTACATACATGCTTGAACTTTCTTACCTTATTCCATAAACATGGGCCATATTATTTGGAAATGTAGTGGGATGCTGCCTGAGTTCAAATGTTAAATATGGGTGGATTTTTTTCCTCCTCTCTTGATTCTAAAAATCCTGAACTTTGTTTTTTCTTGTTGTTTGTTTTTTGGTTTTTTGACTTACAGCCTCTTCTACCAAGACCACTTATGTCAGTTACAGCAATCAGGCAAACTGAGCAGGGACGAAATTCACTGGAAGACCTGCAGGATTGGATCTTGCAAACATAGACTTAACCACCACCAGAATTCAGTCTTGGAAATATCAGTAGACTACATTGAAATCAATAGTCAGTCTCCTAAAGGCCAAGGATTAAACAAGAGGCAAAAGGCAAAAAGAGACAGGGGAAGGAAAGTCCAGTTTTATAACAGAGACAGTGTCAAGCTTCTGAAGTGTTCACTCACAAATGGAAACAAATCACAAAAGGAAAACAAATGTTAGCTCATGAAAAAAATGCTGTTGAAATAAATCATGTCCGATGTTATATTTGTAAGTACTTTTTTTGTGATTGTGACAATTTCCTTTCCTGTCCTACATTGTTCAACTCGTAAAAGAAGATGAGTTTGTTTCTTGTGACGGCTGACTGAATTAAGTCCTCGGTTATGCTAAAATAAATGCAATGGTCAACGCATGCTAATTTTTATACAAAATAATTTATTTATAATAATAAAGGAATGTTTTGCAAATGTTGAGACTTGTTTTGTTGCAGTTTTAAAGGAAAAAAAATCCTTACACTGTTGTCTATTGTTTGTTTAGAATGTGCAGTAAAGGTGGGTGTTCAAATAAAATAATAATCATGGCATCAGAGGAATGCAGTGTAAACTCTAAGCATGTGTGTGTGTGTATGTGTGCACATGTGCGTGTACGTACGTGCATGCCTGCATGCATGTGTGTGTGTGTACTCTGCAGTGTGTGAATTTATTTGTTCAAAGCTTTGTGACTATTTTTTCTAATGGAAGGATTTTTTCTCCCTTTTCACCCTCAAAGTAAGCACATTTTATATGTTTGTAAAGTGAAGGAGTCCTAATGGTAATTATTTTGTATGATTGTACTATATTTTTGAACCCCCACTAATAATTTTGATCCTTTTCATTTCTGGAACTTACAGATTGTAAGACTTTATGACAGCTAGACGGGATTAAGCTGAAAGTCTATTCAGCCTAGTATCCTGTCTCTGACAGGGGAATGTAGCAGATGCTTATCTCAATAAAGGTGACTTTGAAATAACAGGAGAGAAATCAATGGAAATTTAGAAAACAGTAACCTAGTGGATATATGTATTATTGCCTTCTAAACGCAAAAATCAAAAAAAATAAATGTCCATCTACAATCTTCACATCTTCTAACTCCCATGTCAAATGATTGTGTGTGTGTTAGAAATGATTATGCAAAGAGAGAGAAAAAATCACGTAGCCTTTTATCATGTTAATAACCCCCTCCAAAAGTTTTAAACTCTAAAGTAGTTTAAAAAAAGTTAGGGACTTTCCACTTTGTTACTATAACGGTGTTCTTTAAGACTATTTTGTCCCACGCACTACTTGCCATTCATCAAGTCAATTAGGCTTCACAATCAGTTGGTTATTTGATGTTATTTCTTCTGAATTAGCCTTACAGCTCCTTCCTGAAAGGAGCTGTATTTTTATAACATACCTTAAAGAAGCTGTGGTGTGTTACATAAATGAAGGTTGAAGCATCTGAAACTGAATCTCTTTCTGTTACAGTGTCAATATTTAAACTGCAGCACAGTCAGCAAACAGGCATACTGACATATTCTCAAAATATTTCAAACCATAGGTTTTTTTTTTTTCCCAGCATTTAAATGCCTGTGTTATTAACTGATGATTGCTTTGGTATAGCATAGTATTGTGTGATTCTACATGTGATATAATGTGTGAAAATTCCTTTTTTTCTGACTATGCCACACGCACATCAACCCCATACTTATAAACTAATATATACAAAATTTTAAGCAAATGAGCAATGCAGGTAGGTCAAGGAAACCTGAATAAAAAAACAAACAAAACCCAAACAACCATAGTCTTAGTTCGACCTTGTTAGCTAATACCTCATCAAATTGAAGTTTTTTTATGAAAATAGATTGATTAGGTCAATGTTTTAACAACACAAACTTCCATGTCTAGAATGGATTTTCTAAAAGAGAAAGAGAAAGAATCTGTTTTATCTGAAAAACCAACATTTTGACAGTTTCTTTTAAGAACCTTTGAAAAATTCCACTTTCAATCCACAACAAACAAAAAAAAAAGCTTCAGATGTTTTGTCTGCAATATCTATATATAGTAATATAATCATAAATGTATGCGTTTGAGAAAGCAATGCATTAGAATTTCTTATAAAACATATTTGACACACACATAAACATATTTTATATGCACATAAAGATTAGTATATCATATATTAATATTTTCCAGTTTCACAGTAGTCCAAAGAAAATGTTACTCTGAACAGATTTACTGAGACGAATTTACACATTTTTGGGTCGAACAGCAAGGTAAAAATGAAATGCAAATTCTTCTATGCATTTTCTATATCATTCTGTTTGGAATATGAAGTATATTCAGCCTAGGAGTCTCCTGGTATTAATATAACTCATCAGATAATGAGAACACAGTAACAATTACAGAATGAACTAAGCATCTGCAAAATACAACAGAACAGTACTGGTCTACAGGTATCACTTCTATAGAGTAGTTGCATGCAGTTTATGCATTTGCATAGACTGGTGCATATATATCTAATTCCTGTAACTGTGATCAAAAGAGCATTCTTTTGTATCACTCTAGTGCTACGGAAGAGGGATGCATTTTATTTCTGAGTGAGATGTTGACTTTGCTGTCTTTGGCTCAGGAAACTTTTTCTTGCACAAGCAGCAGTCCCAAAGATTTTTTTCTAGCAACCTGATTTGTGAGTTCTGCTTCCAGGACTGTGTCTTCAGGTGACTTTGAGTCCCATTTGTGCAATAGATTGTGCGTCAGCTCTGCAAGTCCTCACTTCTAGGTTAGGTGATGTAAATATTGTGACCTTACCTGAACTCTACCTGGGGGATTATTGATTTAAAGACTGCACTCTGCAGTCTCTAACCAAGACTGATGCATCTTTTTCAGCATTGTCATTGAACACAAACAGTTCAGATGAAGAAATTAAATATTCTTCAATGATTGATTCTAACTAGATCGAGTAGTAATTTATTTTTTAGTTTACTGGGTCTTTGTCTTCAGTTTAACTATTATAATAAAAAGCAACCTCTTAGAAAAAGAATTGCTTTAAAGAACCAGAGAATCATATCATATGAAGCAAGGAACAAAATTGCTATAATTTTGTAACAGAAGTATAAAAAAGAATGAACATCAGAAAAATTGCTTCCACTGTATTTTATTACAAGGTCCATTTTTATGAGAAGACTGGGGAAATTCAGCCTGCAATAAGAAAAGAAATCCCTGCAGATCCTGTTATGTGCCTTTGAATACTCATACAGCTGCTTCTTTTTACTTCTTTTTCTATGAAATAGTCATCACTTAATTGTACCATACAGAAAACACACTGGGTTTTGTTTTGTTTTTGTTTTAACAACCTCTGTTTCTATCTTATTCTGCTCTTTATCTTATAGCACTGACATTCATGAAGCTACAGTTAAACCATTGTCAACATTTCCATTATGGATTATGTTATCTAATACACACAAAGATTCTCCAGGTTGAAACTTGACATATGTTGTCTTAGTGCACATGCAAAAGAATGTAAATTTAATAATAGACTTATTTAGGTAAGTTAAAATAAAAAAACTTAAAACAACGTCCTGAGGCAGATGTGATAAGAAAGTGATAGCAACTTAAAAACTGAGATTTGGCCAAGGATAATAATATAGTATGCTCTGTCTACAAATGATACAATTAGAAAAAAATAAAGAAAAAAGTGTAAGAAAGGACTATACAAAACTACAAATGTTCAGTATTCATTTTCCCATGCATTTTCTGTCTCTTCCCTAGAAATAATATTTTGAGGGCCCATGGCAATAATGTGAAAACCATTTAAGTTAAATAAGGTCTTACGTTTGATGCAACAAATTTGAGATCAGGCATCAGATGATTTATCATTAACTTACACTATGGCTTTTTTTGAATAAATGGCTGTCACTGAAAGCTGCGTTGTTTATATAAATTTTTAAACTATATTTTAGTTGCTAATTGTAATTCTTAAAATGCTTTATGCACACAGGTAACTCTGGTGTATAAAACATTCACATATTTATAAAAAATCTTTGCAAATTAGAGTTTATGAATTAGATGGTGTTATGGAACTGCTAAGCTAGATCTGTTGGCTTGATTTTGAGACATGGGGCACTCTTGAATCACCTGGTCATCTCTGCTATTTGAAAGTGTCCAGCAACTAGGGCTACAGAGGATCATTTTAACCTGATGATTAAATAAATCAATATTGCTGAGGGAAAAATAACCAAGTAGTGAAATCATTAGAGGAATATAGTCCAGGATAGCTAATTCTCATTAGGACTGATTGAAGTTAAACACCTTGGTACCTAAAAGGATTTAGATCTCAGACCTTTCAATTTGTAAAGAAGGAATGGGTGAAGGTCTTGAATTGACCTACAACTGTAGATCTCCAAACTTTCATTGCCTCACTTCACAAATGTGAGCAGTTAATTGTAAAAAAAAATAACAAGCATATCAATCAAAGCTTGGGTTGGTGCTTCAAGCTTACAGGCAGGTGACAATGTCAATGGCAGTGTCTTATAATTGAGAAGTTGTCACAATATCAGAGCATATAAACCTAGTGCATATTACCTTTAGTATATTTGGGCAAGATTTATTCTCTCCTACCAAACAGCACTTCCAGAAACCGCAAAGATATACTGTATGCTAAAGATTTGATCCAAAGCCAAGTGAAGTTCACAGGAGTCTTTCAGTTGACTCAGAACCACCCAGAGGGACTGGATGATTCTGCTTATTTATAGACCAAACTATAACCTGAAACCATGCAGTGACTTATAAATCAGATGGGCAGTATACATTGTCAAAATACGTTCCCAATGGCAAGAACAAAAGATACATGCTAAAAGCACAGTAACTGAAATATTCATGAATGCTGGCAGGATACGGCTTATGCACGTGAGACAGTATCTAAAAATGTGATTATTCAATATTTCTTAAACAAGAAGTTTATCTCAAATATTTTTCTTCCACTCAGATTTCACAGTAATTCAGTTGATGAGATCTTGAAGTTTAGTAACTAAGCTTTAGTGTAGGTGCAGTAATTTTTTTTCCATCTAAAATTATAAGAAGTGTTTATTGTATAACTTCAGGGTTTATTTCCAATCACAGAAGAGCAGATTACAGTTTTAAAATTGCTATTACTGGACATTTATGTATAAGTATGCTGAAGCAACTCTATCATGGCATAAAAAACTTTGTTTTACTGAGGTCAGAAACAAGTCTGTAATGTTGTTTTGTGTCTGCAGGATAGATACAATGAAATCTGAATGACTCTATATATCAGGTCAATGAACCAGAAATTAGACAGAATTTATAGGCAGTATTTTAACTGTTACATAGAAAGAGTAATGAGCCACTTGGTCAAAAATCCCCTTTTCAAGAAATGCCTAAATAGCAATTTCCACAGCTAGAGTACTAGCTCTCTTCCAATGAATAGATAATTTTTATTACTAACCAAGGAAATAAATAAGGGAAATAATTCCTAACACATCCAGTGTGTAAATGTATTGTATTACAATACAACTTAGTCATTTATGCTTCTACTTAAAGGCAGAATGTGAAAGCAGAAACCATAACATGGTCAACGCATTAAAACAAAAATGTCTCTCTTGCAGCATTCTTTTGTAATACTTTGATATGAAAAGGTACATGAACAATCCAGTGCATTTTCCCACCACATCAACAATTAAAAAATATAATAGCTCATCACTATGCTTTCAAATATCCTATGTGTCATGTCATATGATTAAGAAATGATATATGGATCTACATATTCTGGTTAGATTCTAAAGTGCAAAATTCAGCGACCAAAGAGATAAGCATTACTTTTCCAAATTTCAGCAGTATCTAATCTAATAGCATCTTTAAGACTTGCAGTACTACATTTTTTTTGCATCCAGAAAACATAATTTCATGTTTTACATGCTTCATTTTTCATGTTTTTCATTTTTCATTTTTGTTTTTCATGTTTCATTTGCTGTGGATTCACATCTAATTTCTGTATTAGATCGTACAATCTAATTGTGAAATGGTCTTTTTCTCAGCAAGAAGTAATTTCTTTCTGACTTTCTCCTAAAATTGCAGTAAGTAACAGGAGAGCAATGTATAGCTGTCACTAATCATTATGTTTCATGGGAAAGTAAATTACTGTGATCAATGGGATACAGCAAATACAAGAAGGGACAGATCTTATCTGTCATCAACATTCTGTACTTCTGAATATATGTGAGTTGTGCTATCTCCTTTTATCTTCTTACTTGGCTTAAATTTACCAGTAAGATCATGAGAACTGCAGTATAGAATTGGTGGAAATAATCTGATGCATCTGTGCAGTGAAAACAAGCCAGCTGATGTAAAACACATATTGATCTAGAAATATTTTGGGTATGATAACTTAAAGGAGATTAGAAACCTTAATAATGAGTCCATTAATTTTTCTTATTAGGGAATTAACTAAAAATCAGGAATGTATTGAAATTGTTTCAGTTAAAGTCTTAAGAAAATTTTTAAAATATGTCAATAAAAGGTCACTGTAGAATTCTTTGTATATTTCATGAATGGTGATAGCTCTGTAAAATCTTCCGTCACATCGAAACACTGAACTAATGGAGAGCAATCATTTTTTTCGTTTGGCTTTATAGTATGACAGCAGGTGCTTAGCTCTCAGGAGCTTAAAATCTTCAGTGGTACAGAAGCAGGGAAAAGAAGAGAAAACAGAAGTGTCCCCCAGAGCTAAAATAATGTTTGAAATACAGTAAGAAGCACAATATCCTGAATGGCAAACAAAGGTTGTGTCTGTATTACACAAATGCCTTGCCTCTCAGTAGAAGTGGAACAATATGGCATGCAGAAGAGTATGGACATGAAAGAAAAAAAAAATAGTGACAGAACCACAGTACCTAAAACCCTAGTGAAAGCAGCACAAATGTTGGAAACACATTGTCAAACTATGTCAGCTCCAAAGAGGCCGTGCAGACCTCTGCTGAGGGCACATGCCATCCCCAGGGTGGGTGTTAATCTTACATTCTGCACAGAACTGCAGTGAGTAAACATGACAAAATAATTGACAGGAGCCATGAGAGCTAATGCTGGATGAGATACCAAATAAGAATATAGACTGTTTTTTCCTTGAAATTCAAGAAAATATTATCATAGGGGAATGCACCCAATTTGTGCAATGAGAAGCAGATGCAAATGTAAACACAATCTGTAGGCTGGGACAAAAGGATGCAACATACCCTGTAATACAGCACCTGACTTTCCACAAATGAATTAGCTCATTCTCTTTTGTCAATGACCAATTTGATGCTAGGATTTCAGAAAATCTCTGCAGCTTTCCTGGCTCGTTATATCCTACTTTGAAAGACAACTGGAAATTATTTTCCAAAATAAAAAGAAAATTTACTTGTAAAATTGAAACTTTCTCACCTAAAATTGTGCTACAACAGAGGAAATGTGTTTAAAGCAGGTAAAACAACTCCACCAAACATTCCTGGTCAGAGGTGACTGCTTGTTTTCTTCTGAGGAACTCAAGAATCATACCTAGACAGATTCCACAGGCTGCTGCAAGTATGCCTCAGTGGCTTACTGTTCTCTTTTGACAAATCTCAGCAACTGGATTAGTCTTCGAATACTACCCATATTCCTCTTTTTATTTATTTTTTTTTTTTAGGATTTTAATAAAATCCCCAAAAGACAGAGAGAGAGCACAGGTGAAAATGTATCTTGGAGATGCATATGATATATTGAACTGCCAAACTTTTGGGGACTTGTCTGTTGCAAGAATATGAAATCTTTACCAGAGATAAACCTATGCATACTTATGTTTATCAATTTATTTCTTTACATATCTCATGTATCACAAACTTTAAAGAGTAAACCTTAATATTGCCTTCCTGCTGTGTTTAACTCAGATGTACATTTCTTACTATATGCATAATTTAGAGAAGATGCAGAGTTATAAATTTAGATACGTCCCTATATTCTGCCCTGTCTCCCCATAGTTTGTCATCACAAGTGACAGACATTTCTAAAAACAATATGCTGTTTATTTCTTCATTTCAATAGTTCATACACTTATCTGAAAATGCAGAACAAGTCCCAATCATTTTGATATACAGAGGTTATCATTTCTTGTGAGAGTTTTCATCTTCTGCCACCATCTCCACTGTGACAATGAACAAGGGATGACAGAAAGATTAGTTTTATATGAAATTCAGGGTATTTTTCACTGAATGACAGCTATGAAGTGTACAATTTGCAAGATAAAATAACAAAAATGTGATTATTTCAAATGCCAGACTGATGGTACTTTATAAATTATTGCCTAAAGCACTGAAAATTTAAGACAGATGCCTTGAAAGTGTGTTCTAGAGATAGTCTCAAATGATGATGTTTCAGAACCTGTTTCTTCACTTAAGAAAAATGAATTGTTATTTCAAGAAACAGACCACATAAAACCAGAAGAGAGACAAGCAACAGCACTGGCAACAACATAAATATTGCAGGTGAAAGAAAATAACCATTTGTTTTCTCAGAAAGTCTGATTAATTCAGTACATTATAGTTAGGTATATTGTTTTACCAAGAAAACTGAAATGAGACAGAACAGATAATATGCTCACAAAAAGTGATCATGCCATACATTCTGGTTGTCCTACATACAAAGTGGTGCTACAGATATTTAAAGTCTCTAGTATGGTATTATAACTTCCTCCTGGTTTTATTTTTCTTGAAAGAAATATGTCTATGATCCCCTTATAATAAAACTCCTTAAAACACATCACAGCTTTCAAGAACAAAGAGGATCAGCTGCTCAGAGGGAGAAGGCCTCTTTTTAATGAATCCTGTATGCAGGATTCAGGCAGAGGCTTGCACATTTTCCAGCACTGGATCCTGTGGTACACCTTTTAGCACCAAGACACCTGACACATCTGACCGATGTTTGATGAGGTTGTGCTTGAAAGCCAGATTTTCCCTAAGCAGTACTAATGACAGCAGAATGTTTTATGTGGTAGGAAAACATCACTGGAACTATTTCCCATCTGGGTGAATTTCCTATAGATACAAAGTCAGGGATCAAAGTAAGACCTTTTCTGGAGAGCAGAAGTGTAATGTCAGCTTTCCTGCCTGGTACAGTGGGGTTTAGCTGCCAGCTGCCAGGGCCAAAGGCCTAGTATGTTACTGATGCAAATGAGACTCATACCTCTCTGGTATGTGGAAGCAACACCACTCATCTGAAAAACATTTGCATAACATAGGACTTGCAACGCATCCTGACCCAGGATGTAGATACTACTCTTTAACCGGTAAAGTGAAAGTAAATGGTACATGGTGACTTTGTTTCTTCCAATTAGAATGAAATTTCCAATAAATAAGGTCCTTGCATGGGGGAATTTACAAATTTTACATTGCTTTTGGGTTATCTGAGTCAGATCCTCAGAAAGAAAGACAGAAAGACAAAGAAGGAGGTTGACTGACATACCAGGTATCCCTGTTTTCTATTCAGAATTAAAATGCTAATAACAGTATGCTGACATGTAAAGAGATCAATGTCTTCAGTTAGCCAGATATTTGTAGATCAATTAAATGAGTAAAACAGATTATCCAACATTTTGTGAAAATAAAGAATACATTTTTTTATGAAGAATTGCTGGCTGTTGGCATTTTGTACATGAAAATTTCCATATTTTAGTTGAAATGCTGCTGAATTATTAATATTTTAAGCACAATAAAATAACCTTTTTTTTCTGGTATAGTTCTACTCCTTCCTTATAAATTTTTAGCTTCTGGCAGCTTCTGGCAGCACAAACTAACAGAAGCCCAGGACATAGGCAGAAGTGGATCTATGTGAAGCTGGCAAAATTCAGTCAGATACTTATCTGTATTTAAGGGTCAAATTAAAACAGCATGTGTGAGCAATATTAGAAGCGGGTCCTCGCTTTCTATACAAGAGTCCCCAACCATACTGCATGCCTCGAAGCTGGCCAAAGAATGTAAATCCATACGATCTACATGATCTAAATGCATATGTTCTACAAAATATAGTCTGTGAGGAGGAGTTTTAAGAGGTGCATCAAATGCAATAGGCACTGTCCTAACATTTATACACCACATCATAGAATCATCTAGTTCCAACCCCCCTGCCATGGGCAGGGACACGTCACTCTAAACCATATCACCTAAGGGTTCATCCAACCTGGTCTTGAACACTACCAGGGATGGAGCATTCACTACCTCCCTGGGCAACCTATTCCAGTGCCTCATCACCCTAACAGTAAAGAATTTCTTCTTTATATCCAATCTAAACATCTGCTGTTTAAGTTTCAACACGTTACCCCTTGTCCTATCACTACAGTCCCTAATGAACAGAACTGCACACAATACTCCAAGTGAGGTCTCCTGAGAGCAGAGTAGAGGGGCAGGATCACCTCCTTTGACCTGCTGGTCACGCTCCTTTTGATGCAGCCCAGGATACGGTTGGCTTTCTGGGCTGTGAGTACACACTGAAGCTGGCTTATGGTCATTTTCTCATTGACCAACACCCCCAAGTCCTTCTCCGCAGGGCTGCACTGTATTTCCTTTTTGCCCAACCTGTAGCTGTGCCATTTATGTTTTTTGACCAAGATGGTAATGGGTGATATATTGTACCAGGATGATATATTCTGATTTTTATTGTGTAAGAATTTGCAAGCTGTGTAAGAACATTAATCTGTATTTTATCAGTACTATCTGAAGTGTGAAGTACTTGTGCTTACAGGAAGTCTATCTATAGAAGCACAATTGGCAAGTCATTCTTAAAGGTAGTAGTAGTATTGAGATTCACAGATCATTTGTCATTATTCGGCACTTCTGTAATGTCTCAATTTTGATTCAATTTTTTTAGTATAATCTGGAGTTTTACTTGGTTTGGAAACATTCTTCCATTCTCTAAACTAATTAAATTGCTAACCTGAAGTTTAGGCACACCTAATTTGTAAAGCTACTGTGTGTAATTCACAGAAAATGGGAAAGAAGTGGTTGGCATATATCAGCTTCTGTGTCAGTGCTATCTACTTAAGTCTGCCTGTGATCAGAAATCATAAGACAGCCCAGAACTAAAGAATTCCTCAAATTAAATATCATACTGTTGGTCTAGAGCTGAACATAATTTTCTTTCTTTGAAAACACTTGAAAGATGCTGACTGGAAGTTAGGAAGGAGAATCCAAAGAATGTAGCCCCCACGGATTGAGATAAGAACGCTTTAATAGCTAAGGTAAAACACAAATCACTACTGCCATTACTACTACAAATAATAATGATAAAGCCAATAACAAGTGAAGAGAATACAACACCCCTCCAGCCACCAACCCATAACTCACTCCACCCTGCCTGACCGAGCACCAACCGATACCTCCTCCATTTTCCTCCAGAGCCTCTACCCCCCCAGCTTTCTCTTTCCCAGTATGCCTCCTGGGCATCACGTGCTATGGTATGGAATACCTCATTGCCTAGCCTGGGTCAGGTGTCCTGTCTCTCCTTCCTCCCGGCCTCCCCTCCTCCCCGGCAGAGCACGTGCTCAGAAAAGGCCTTGAACAAAAACACCCTCAAAACATGCTCACTATCAAGCAACTGTTCCCAGCCCAGAAGTCAAAACACAGCACTGCACCAGCTACAAGAAGGAGAAAAAATGACTGCTACTGCTCAAACCATGACACATAGTGACAGATTCCTTGATGAATTTGTGTCCTTTGCATGAAAGCTTTCTTTCAATAGATATACATGATAGGATGCTGTAGTATAATGCTCTAGGTTCTGCCTATATTAAACTTTCATCACTACTGTAGAACTGCCATATTTAGTGTTAGAAGTGCACAGCTATCTGAATAAAATTATATTAAAATAAGAGAAAAGCAATATGTCCAAAGTTAAATAATAACAAACAGACAGATAAAGGGTGGGAAGAGGGAAAACTGACAACAGCAGATTTTCAGTAAACAGAAGAAAGGAAATACTGACCTTAGCAGATGTATATGCATATAATCTACCATGTTTTCTCCTCATATATACAATATTTACTAAGTGGTGCATCACTTTGAAAAATAGAATTTGAAAATTATGTCTCTCAAAAAGAATCCAGGTTAATGTAGAAGTTTGGAAATCATCTATTATGGTATTAATTTCTTATACTTGAAAGACAATCAATTTAGAGACCTACATTCTCTGTGTGTATGTGTGTCTGTCTGCCTGCCTGCCTGTTTCTTTAGAATAACCCAAACCTAACAGGCTAGGATGATCTATCTGCAGCAGGCATTTATTAATTGACCTTGTCATAGTAGCCTGTGTTTTGATGATGCAAAACAATATCATTTAGCTATAGTGTGCATCTCAGATCATAGGTGTACTCAAGACCGCCAAAGTCTAATAGGTGTGAAGCTTAGCAACAGAGTTTTCATTCTATTGGAACTTATTTCTCCAGTTCCCCCAGGGAGTCATCTAATGTAAATGGTTTTTGAATGGCTTCAGTGATTTTGTTTTAATGATAATGCCCACCAGGCTGCTCACACACTTTTAGTTTCCTGTTATTTCTAGAAGGTAAAAAAATCTAAACTTTTGATTCTATGTATATGTCACTTCATGTGTACCATGTGTCTCAGCAACATATTTAAAGCTGATGAGCCGATGCCCACACACTAAATGTAGAAGCCAAAATGACATTATTTGCTAATGCTATCTATCTGTACACAATGTATAGCTGATGGCAATTGTTGATTCTGATTTACTGAGAAGTCTCCAACAGATAGCAATGTATTTCTCACTGTACAACTTTATCATTTTTCTGGTTTTGAAAATTTATCAACAACCATAGGCACCAGATTCTTCTCACTGTGAAGTGACTTCAAGGTTTTCTGTAAGACACTAGTGTGTCTCAAGAGCTGAGAGCATCTAGTTCTACCTGAAACATCCAGGAGGCTACAAATTTAATAGAAAGAATCTAATTTCCAGATCACTCAATTGTCACTGTTTGAATAATAAACCCAGCTGTTACAATATCTTTCCTGCCACATCCAGTTCCTGCACTGATATTTTCTGAGGAATTTGGAAATAGGTAGAGAAAGAATAGCTGTGACAAGGGTTATGACTTGGGCACAGTGCCTGGTGCTGTAGCACTGCTGCAGAGTTGTTGCTACTTTTAGGTAAATGCACAAAGCAATTTAGGTGTTACAGTACTGCACTCAGAGGATCAGACTGAAAATCAAAAATTTCAAAATCCACTGTAAACTGATTCAAACCAGATATAGCTTGCTTTTAAATCATCCAGAATTGGAGTGAAACTCTTCACTGAACACAAACTGCAGCTAAGCTAGCAGCATTTCTCCAAAATTATAGTTCAGCTAAAACTATGGTGATTCCAAGGGCAGATGCTTTCTGTGTGTGTGTGTATTGCTATGCACATATGGATTCACCAGGGGCTTCAAGGTGAGTCATCCTGCACTTCCCTCCTGGTCTTCATCCCTCATTCTCTGCTTCATAGTCCTCTCCCCAGCTTCAGGCTTGGCGGCAGTTTCTCTCCAGTTCATCGGTCCTGAATTATAGACAAAGGAGAGGGGTGGAAGAAAGTGTACTGCTCCAAATGGCTTGTCTTTATTGACAAAGAGTTGAAAGCTAGAATTTGCTTTATCATAGAACTCCTTTCACTCTTCATTGTAGAACTTTCCAGTAGAACTGGTTTGGAGGAATTTAATGAATCAGTTAATGTGACACTAATTGCCTGAAATTATAATAAACAGTAGCAAGCTCAGGTACATGTGAATCTGCACACCAGGGATCAAAATCAGTTTCAGGTTTGTATCTTTGATTAGCCTGAATACACTCTCATGTTTTGTGTAATGTGCAGTCCCAGGGCTAGACAGCCAGGTTTCCAAACACTGTCCTGTATTGATACAATACTGAGCTGGTAAGGAATAGACCAGAAACCTTTTTCAACTGCAGGACCTAACCATACAAACCAGGTCTTGTTTCTCTTTAGGCAATAGTCTCTTCTGTGATGTACCTGCAGCTGTGTAGCAAAATTTTGTTGCTTACAACCAGCAAGTACAGAAAGACCATGGAAGCATCCATCTCCAAAGCTGTTGGCATGTGGCATGTCCCTTAAGAAAATCCTTCTGCCATGCAAAGATTTGAATAGAGATTCCTTTACCAACTCTGAGTTTTTAATATGTAACAAATGAACTTATTCTGCAATGCAAATCCTACTGAGAAGCTATACAACAGTGTTTCAGTTAACCCTCCAATATTTTTTTTCTTTCCAATTGCAATGATGTTTTAGATTAATAGTCATTCATCGCAATGTTGATTTATTTTCTTTTGGAGCTGTTGCGCTTGGTCTCAGAGTTTTGTTATATCATACCTTACTTGCAGACAGCATTTGCTGCTTTAGCATTTATTGGGTTTGGCGCCTGGGCTAAGGTTCTCACTTTTCTTTTTTAGTTTTATATACTTGTTATTGCTATTTCCCTTATTATTAGTAGTAGTAGCAGTAGTAGTATATTGTACTTTAGTTATTAAACTGTTCTTATTTCAGCCCATGGGGTTTACATTGTTTCGATTCTCCTCCACATTCTGTCTGGAGAAGAGGGGAAAAGAGGGAGCAGAGAGAGGCTCTGAGTTACTGGCTGGGCTTAAACCATGACAAATGACAAAACTAAAGTATATTTTGTTCAGTAAAAATAGATACTTGAAGCCTGAGATACAGTCAGAGAGCAAATCTTTTGGAGAAAAAGATTTTTCCATTGTGAATACAGTTATCTTGCATTTATATATAGCTTGTCTGGAAAAAAGCCCACTCTTTGAAAAAGAATAAAATATTCTTTCAGTAATGAAGTAGCTAAAGGATAACAAAATGATATTAAAGTTAAGCTGAATGACAAAATGATGACTAAGAATATATAGATTGAGAAATATAGATAAGAAAGTCTGAAACTTGACAAGCATTTTGATCATTATAGAATAAAAATATGAAGATTGATTCAGTTAGCAGTTCTATAATGTATATTAAAGTATCAACCCTGATTTTATAGTGAGTAATTAAAATTACAGTTAGAGGTAAATATTATGCAAAATGCATAAATGACATAAATCAGTTATTAATTAAAAAAAAGAAACAAATTAGAACCCACTGTGTATAGAGATTTTCTTCATTAAGGAGATTATAAGCAACTGGATCTGAAATCTCTCAGCTGTTATACAGAGGATTGCATACCTTCTCAAAAAGCAGTCTCCTTATGGTGATATAATTTTGTGTAAAATGTTGATTAAAAAATCTGTCTAAATATTTCTTTAACAACACATAAAAAAACTCAGATAAAACAATGATAATTATAATAGCAGAACCACAAACTTATTAGTTCTCAAAATTTCCTTAGGGGTATTTTTTGCTAATATTTTCTTTAAAAGTTAGTTTTAACATATATTTCTCTTCAGTTATATTAAAAAGAATAATAAAATTGAATACCCTATTTATTTTCCAACAGCAGGTAAATAACTTTTCTGAATATTCTCTCAAGCTTAGGGAAGTAAGAGTCCTGATGATATAAATTTGAACTTGAGGTAGCAATGTGCCCTTGCTGCAAAGAAGGCAAATTATATCCTTATGAGCATTCGACTAAGTATTGCCAGCAGGCTAGAGGAAGTGATCCCTTCCCTCTGTTCAACCCGTTACCCCTTGTCCTATCACTAAAGTCCCTAATGAATAGTCCCTCATCAGCATCCCTGTAGGCCCCCTTCAAATACTGGAAGGCTGCTATGAGGTCTCCACGCAGCCTTGAAAACTAAACAGCAGAGGTTTAGATTGGATATAAGGAAGAAATTCTTTACTGTTAGGGTGGTGAAGTGCTGGAATGGGTTGCCCACAGAGGTTGTGAATGCTCCATCCCTGGCAGTGTTCAAGGCCAGGTTTAACAAAGCCTTGGGTGACATGGTTTAGTGAGAGGTGTCCCTGCCCATGGCAGGGGTGTTGGAACTAGATGATCTTAAGGTCCTTTCCAACCCTAACTATTCTATGATTCTATGATTCTATATCAAGATATGGATACCAGTATATTTTACAGATTTGTTTAAATTATGGTTTAAAGACAATAAAAAAATTTGGGTTTGGGTGACTAGGTTGTACCTAAGTTTAACTTTTTATCTATCTATCTATCATCTATCTATCTATCTATCTAATCTCTTTGGTTCACCTAGTCTTAATGACTACTCAGTGTCAGAAAGTATAGTAAAATCTAGCCTATAGGTTGTAACTAGCATTGGTCAAAGGACTGGACAATTTAATGTGGCAGCTATCCCTAATAAGTGGAATTGCTATCTTAAATATATATATGTATTTTTTATAAGTATATATATTTATATATATTAATATATGACAGTTTAATAGAAAAAAAAAAAGAAATCACCAAGACCTGAAAATATTGGTGGAAATAATTTCAAAGTCGAGTCTAACTCAATATTGGTATAAGCCTCACCTGGTGAAAGTTAGAAGGAGATGTTCTTAAGGCATTCCATGAACCAGCTATGAAATTCTTTGCGTAACACTGAATATAGTTTTGAAAAATAGCTGGACAGTCTCATGGAAAAAGTACTCATGAATAGCTATTAACTGCAGACACCACTTCTTAATCAAAAGGATGTGCAGCTAAAACTTGGCCAGGATTCTTCTGATGAAGTATCAATATATGCACTTTGTTTTAACACTTCTTGACCATCTGTTATCAGGTGTATTCAGAGACAGAATAATGGGCAATGAACAATACTAATTTCACACAGTGGAACCTTGAAAGTGTAAGTTTTTGTCATCTCAAAATATTTTTTCTCAGTATATCTCATATTATCTCCTGTTTCATATTCATCTTGTTAAGTGGTTCGGGATAGAGAATCTGTGTTACGCACTTGACCAGTACCTGCCATATTCAACATTTAAGCTCACAAGTTCAGTCCTGCAGTGCCAATAATGGATAATATTGGGTCATCTACAAATTCTTTGTCTTCTTGCAGAACCAGTATTGCATATAGATGAAGGCAAAGCCAGAGACGTTTGAATTGATATCAATCCGAAACAAATATAGGAAAAAATGCAAGACACAGAACTGATCCAAAATATATCTGAGTGTATATATATATATATATATATATATATATATATATATAAAGGGAAAGAAACAATGTAGTCTGTAATATGGATAGCATCATTCTTCAGTGAAATGCAATACAAACCATCTGAACATCATCCTCACAAGAGAAACCTATTCAAGATGTGTACCTGAAGAAAAAAAGGTTTCCTCTAATGTGAAAATCATAATCAGACTATGAAATATGTAATATCCATGCCCTGTAGATTATGCTTATTCAGGATTACAGAGAGCTATGTTAACCAAAAAAGACATCTTTTTTAATCAGCATCTTAGATAATGCGCATCTCAATGGGTCAGACTGATAACTGAAAAATCTGAGAGTAGTGTGATAATAGGACATGACATTACGCATATACTTAGAGAAAAAAAAATAGAAGTTCTATCATCAGGCAAAAATAATTTAAAATTATTGGTTAGTTTTTCTTAACAAAACAACTAACAAAAGATACTGTCACTGAAAACCAAATAGAAACTCTACAAATGAACACTACACTGAAACTTTGTTAAAGAAATGGAGTGTTACTGCAAAAATTTAGATCTTCCTTGTCATGATTATCTGACTAGAATAGTGCAAAGTAACAGAAGCAAATACCAAAATCCAGTCACTACATCCTGATTTTTGAAGAGATAAGTCTGATTGCTATATTTATAAGAGACTGAAAAAGGTTTTCAAATAATCCAGACAAACCTTCTTTCTATTTTCCCTGATACCTGTAAAATAACAAAGCTGGTCTATTTTGTTGAGAAAATGGCAAATCTATGTGTGGAATGGTAATTCACATAGAATGTTCTTCATATAGAATGTTACAAGGCATTGTAGACAAAATCAAAGAGCTGTGCAAAGAGATTTCTGAAACACTGAATTTTTTGAGTCACGGCAAGTTTGGGTATGATAGAATGTTGAAGGATAACATCTCAGTATCAGTTCAGCATATGCCATATCTAATAAACTAACAGCAACTTAAATAGGGAAGCAAGGTGAATTTGATCTGTACAGACAATTGAGATAAAAATCACAGTAAAGCAAAATAGAAAAGTTTTAAAAAATATTTAGTTTTTCAATTATATCACAAATCTTAGGAACGGTATGGAAATAAATATGGGCTACATATGGGAACATCAAAAATTGGATGCTGCTATTTTTGTGGTTTATACAATGAAAAGAGATGTCTAGTCAACCCAACTTTCGTGATTAAAATTAAGTGACATTCTATAAATGTACGTGTGAATGTTATAGATGATGTATCTTATGAACAGGACAAATAGCTGGTTGAGATCTATTGTCAGCATAATTCTCTGTTACAGCAATAGATTCATAGGTTTCCCATCAAGAAAGGGTCATGTAGTCTAACCTTCTGTAAAGGAGAGAACTTTTTTAAATTAATTCATGCTTGAACTAGAACAAGTCTTCTGGAAAAATAAAATAAAATCTTGTCTCAATTTCAAAAAAGTCTGAGTGCTGATGAATCTGCCACTCCTACTGGGAATATGTTCCAAAGGTTAATATCTTCACTATTAAAAAAAAGCCACAAACTATGTTTTGTTTTTTTCTCTCCTGATTATATTTATATTCTACTTTCTGCTTAGACATGCTGGCACACTGACATCTCTTGCCTCCTTGTAACTACTTATAGGCTGTAATGAGGTTGCCTTTTAACCTCCTTCTTGTTAAGCTAAAGAGGCAGAGTTTCTGGAGTCTTTCACAATGTGACTTTTCAGTTAATCTTTTAATCATTCCTGCAGCTCTGCCATGAACAAAATATCATTGATTTTCTTGAATGGAGGCATCAGATACAAACAGAAATTGTGGAAGTCATTGGCTCAGTGACAAATGCACAGACTATGCTTATACTGCTAAAGCCAGGCTTCCTGGGAGTGATTCCAGGCCTCCAAGCCAAGAGTTACAGAAGCTCTTGTGTCTGTATTAGTGATGAACCCTTCTCCATACACTGCTGTTACACTGGACTGTATTTGACAAAAGTATCTTCTGGATTCCCTGCCATATACCCAGGGAAAAGCTGCAGCACTTGAAAATGACAGTTGCTCCACAGGCTTTAAAAAATGGTATTTTGTATCATAACAGTAAGTATTTGTTTTGTAGCTATAACATTTAGCTATATAGCATAGCAGTAAGTTTCAGTCTTTATGAACAAAATGGACTGAAGAATCAGGGTCTGCCTCATAGATTAAAGTGGGATGAAGGAAGCAAAATCTTGTGCAAGTTTAATTCTTTTTCCCTATATAGAGCAAAGAAGTGAGAGGTTTACATCTAGATTTTTTTCCAAAAGCAACCAGTTGTTTTTCTTAAAAAAATAAGTCCAGGAATGTATTAAATTACATATAGAGCGAAACAGGGAATCAGACCCTAGGGAACAAAGTTATTTGAGAATGAAAACATGTTCAATCTACTAACAGCCATGACACATCTTGCACATGAAAAAAACTGTTGGTCTATTTGCCTAGAGAGACTCTCCACTAGAAGCTTAAAATATCTATCGCTTCCCAAACTAGTATCTCTTATACTGTTAGTAAACCCTAGAGAGCAGTTTACAGTCTTGTACTGGGAAAACTGTTGTTCCCTGTTAAATCCTATAGCTATTTGTCTGATAGGAAAATTTGCCTAAAACATTTTCCAGCTGTTGTTAATTAGATGGGCTTATAGTGGTGGCCTTGTTTGTTTTAGAGTAAGCTAAAATAGAAGAGCAGCTGTGTTACAGTTTTGCTCATTTTTCCCAATAATGGGCACAATTGTTATTTATGAGCTGCAAACTATCTCATTCAGATTTCATAGTCTGAAGACTTCCTGTTCAAAGGTAGAACATGCTGAAAGTGCAATATGTAATAACAACAATTATTTAACTTTTATCACAGAAGGTCTAGATGCATTTGATTGTCATTTGGCAAAATATTTTCAGCCTTCTAAGAAGTTAAGCTATGTTATTAGGTTTTCTGATAAGTCAACAGGTACACTTTTCTGTTTGCAAAAAAATTGGCCTCTCTAATTTTGTTTTCGTTGGATATTTGTAAAGGATTTGTTATTTCAATTTGTTATTTCAAGGCTGTTTTTAGAACCCTTCCTGACTTTTTAGTCCAGTTGAGATCTATTCATTTCACCGTTAAGCAAAGCAATGTGACTGATACAACCTGATGTGACACTTCACAGGGCAACTCATTGCTCAGGAAATATAAGATGACAAGAGCTCTGTCACTTTGGTGAAAGTATATTCTCTTTGCAAGAGAAATTAAAAATTAGAGCAGCATATACTGTTATCCTGTCCCCTGTAATGATAAAGAAACCAAGCACAGAAAATTAGGTACTTGTTTACTAGTTTTATGGCAGTAAAATATTCTAGCCACTTGAGGATCAAAGCATATGGAGTTTTTTGTCAACATATGTGACAACAGGTGAAGTATATGGCAAGGATGCCATAACCCAACTCTACTAGCAAGGGGTCACAAAGTTGCCTTTCCCTCAGCTCCATAGAAGACAAGAGTAATCACCTGATGAATCTTCTACTCACCCCCTAATTCATAAAAATAAGAGAGAAGTATTCAGAAGATGTCTTGACTCTCAAGCAAAGACATAAATGACACCAACCTGCCCCTAACATAGCTGCAGGAATTTGGGTTGCAAGAACTCCAGCAACTATTACTGCTAAAGAAAATAACATTATTATTTTGCATATGTGGAAAAAAATTGCCTTCAGCATAACTGGTTGTTTTCTAGGATGAAGCTTTTTGCTTTCTGTGGGAGATATTGTGTATTTCCTCAGCTGGTCAACAATGTAAATGCATGTCTGAGGTTTGGTTTTGGTTACAGGCATATTACAGATAACTGCTTGTTCACTTTTAAATTTGATCTTCATCACTTTATTATGACTTGACTCATCAACCTATTTACTACTATTTTTTAATTTTCTTCAATGAAATAACTGGGCTACCAGTTTTAGTGTCTTTTGCATTATCAGAAGATTTGGTTTATTTCCTGTAGATTATTTTTGTTATTTGAAGGCAACACAGGCTCAAAAAGTTAGACATGGCAAATTCAGTTACCATTATTCAAGTTAAACACAATTTCTGTTTTTCACCCTGTTTGCATTTTCTAGTTTGTACCTTCAAGCCCTCTTTCCATTTGCAGTCTGTCTGTGCCTTGCCACAGATGGAAATGTGAAACCCTCACAAAATGACGCATCAGAAGAATTTACATACTGTCTTCAGGGAAATATTTCACCCATATATTTCAGATTATTAGATTATGAAAGGTGATAAAAGGCAGAAATAGCGTATTTTTGATGAGATCAGTTTAACAGGTTGCCTTTCCTTACAGTTACTAATAATCATGTACTATGATCTCTTTCATTTGCCTTAAGGATTGAAAATTAATGTTTTGAAGTATTTTCCTCTTTTTCATTTTCAATTCACCATTTTTTGTAATTTTATATATCTTTAGCATTTTTTTAATATTTTAAGGTTTTTTCTAGTTTCAAACACTTGGCTAGGAAGCATTGATGTTTCAGAGCATTATCCGTCTGCCCTCCGACTCTGATGAAAATATGTCAAAAGACAGCTCCTATACTCATATGATAAGAAAGGGATATATCCATCCAATTTTTTATTCTTATTTTTCTTTTCTTGCATTTCTTATGCTGGATATATTATGTCCTTTGATGTGATTTAGTAAAAGCTCTCTCCATTACATAAACATACTGTTTAAGTGCTATGTGCGATATACACATACCTATGGAAGAGGGTCACACACAAATTCATAATTTCATAGTATTATCTATTATGGATGCTTTATTGCTTACTTGACCTTATGAGGGGCTGATCAGGAGCCTCACAACAGAAAAATATAAATGCTACACCCAAATGTTCCACCTGGACTCTGAAGTAAACATATGTAAAATCTTATCTCAAATGATCGGCTTCTTTCTCAGCCTTATCCCTCTGTTAAAACATGTCTTCTCACTAGAAGCATCTATTCCTTAATTTATTTTTTTTTCTTGAAACAGAAAGCTCTGCTTGTTAATACCATATAATGGTTTAAGACAAATCTACTTACTGTTTTGGCAGAGTGAGGTCTTCCCTGCAAACTTCCTAAGCTTAGAAGTAAATTTAGCCAGTCATACATAGGTCTGTAGAATAAATGTCTTTCACTTCAAGAATGTCCAAAATTTGCTACTTAACAAAAGCTCTTTTTTATATCTGAGGGTCAGTTTTCCTTGCTTGTACTTTTCCTCCTGCTGTGCTTGACATCTCCTGTACACTGTCTTACTTTTACTGAGCACATCCATTTGCTTTGAAGGATGATGAATTTTTTCCTGCTCTCCAGAGATTTCTACTGGTGGATACAAATACTAAACAATGCTCCCTGCTACTTGGCAACATATTTCTTTTATAAGATGCACAAAATACAACACCAACCATCCTATCAAAGAATGCAGAGTAACTGTCCTGGTTTCAGCAGTAGCAGTCATTTTTCTCCTTCTTGGTAGCTGGTGCAGTGCTGTGTTTTGACTTTCGAGCTGAGAACGGTTGCTGATAGCAAGTATGTTTTGAGTTACTGCTCGGGTGTTTGGTTTGTTCAAGGCCTTTTTTTTCTGAGCTCATGCTCTGCAGGGAGGAGGGGAGGCTGGGAGGAAGCAGAGACAGGACACCTGACCCAGGCTAGCCAAAGAGGTATTCCATACCATAGCACGTCATACCCAGGAAGTAACCGGGAGAGACCCGGAAGGGCTGGAGCTCTGGGGGCATGGAGGAGGTATCAGGGTTCTCGGTCAGGCAGGGTGGAGTGAGTTAAGGGTCAGTGGCTGGTGAGATGTTGTATTCTCTTCACTTGTTATTGGCTTTATCATAATTATTTGTAGTAGTAATGTCAGTAGTGATTTGTGTTGTGCCTTAGCTATTAAAGCATTCTTATCTCAATCCGTGGGGGCTACATTCTTTGGATTCCCCCTTCCTAACTCTCTGGGAGCTGGGGGAGCGAAGGAGGGGAGTGAATGAATGAGCTGTGTGTGGACTTGATTTAAACCACGACAGTAACGTACAAGGCACTATGTCCATACTTAGACTAAATCCTTGTTTATTACCACCAAGCCCTTTTTATCCCCTTGTTCCGTACTTTCCTCACCTGCACATACATACAACATTCAATCTTATTGGCCACTGTGAAACTTTCCAGGTAAAGAGTCCAATCACAATGCTGCAGACTCTCTCACAACCCCCACATCCTCTGGCCTCCAACTGAGATTCCCACCACAACCACATCCTGGCCTATCCTCCGAGGGCTTGCCTTGTTTACCTTCCCTGACCTTCAATGTTCCAACTCATCACCCAGGGCTTGTTAAGCACACAGGCCTCAGAGCTCATTCCTGAACTCTTTTTCCTGCAAATCCTATGGCCTTCACTCCCCACACAAGTCCAGGTAGATGACATCAACTTCTCTACCCCTGTCCATCAGTTCTGTAGCCACATCATAACAGGTCACCAAATTGATCAGGCAGGATTTCCCCTTAGTGAGGCCATGCTGGATGTCACCAAGCACTTTGTTGTTTTTCATGGGCCTTAGAATGTCTTCAAGGAGAATCTGCTCCCAGATTTAGCCAGGAACAGAGATGAGACTGACTGGTCTGTAATTCCCTGGATCATCCATTTTCCCCTTCTTGAAAATGGGGGCTATATTTCCCTTTTTCCTGTCATTGGGAACTTCACCTGACTGCCATTATTTTTCAAATATGATGGCCAGTGGCTTTGCAACTTCATTCTCCAGCTCCTTCAGGAGCCGCAGATGGATTTCATCAGGTCCCATGGACTTGTGTACATTCAGGTTCTTAAGATGGTCTCGAACCAGATCCTCTCATACAGTAGGTCCAAGGTCTTCATTCTCACAGTGCCTACGTCTGCCTTCCAAGACTTGGGTGGTGTGGTCACAGCATTTGCCAGTGAATACTGAGGCAAAGAAGCTATTTAGAACCTCAGCCTTCTTCAAATCCAGGGTAGCCAGTTCTCCTGATAATTCCAAATAGGAATTATCCCTAGTCTGTCTTTTCTTTGCAATGTATGTATAGAATCCCTTCCTGTTATATTTCACATCCCTAACCAAGTTTAATTCTAACTGGGCCTTAGCCTTCTTAACTTGGTCCCTAGCTTTCCGAACAACATCTGTGTATTCTTTCCAGGCCTCCTGTCCTTGCTTCCACCTTTTATAAGCCTCTTTTTTCCCTTGAAGTTTCCTCAGCAGCTCCTTATCCATCCAAGGAGGTCTCCTGGCCCTCCTGCTGCACTTTCTTCTAGTTGAGATGCAACACTCCTGAGCTTGTAGCAGGTGATCCTTGTATATCAACCAAGAGTCTTGGGACCCCTGCCTTCTAGGGCTATATCGCATGAAACCTTACTAAGAAGGTTCCTGAAGAGCCCAACGTCTCCTCTCTTGAAATCCAGGGCAGTGAGCTTCCTTCACGCTCTTCTCACTGTCTTGAGGACCTCAAATTCAACCATTCTGTGATCACTACATCCAAGACTTCCCTGGAGAGTCACATTTCCAACGAGCCCTTCCCTGTTGGTGAGCACGAGGTCAAGCACAGCACCTCTCCTTGTCAGCTCCTCTGTTACTTGCAGGAAGTTGTCTTCCACGGGGTCTAGAAACCTCCTGGATCGCTTGTGCCGGGCCATACCGTCGCCCCAACAGATGTCAGGGTGGTTGAAGTCCCCCATGAGAGCAAGGACCTGTGAATGTAAGGCTGTGCCTGTCTATAGAGTTCTTCATCCACAGGTTCCTCTTGATCAGGCGGTCTGTAACATATCCCCACAGTAACGTCTCCCATCGCTTTTCTCCCTTTAAGCCTGACACACAAACTCTCTGTTAACTGATCACCTATCCCCAGAGAGAGTTCCATACTCTCCAGCCTATCCCTAACATAAATAGCAACTCCCCCTCCCTGTCTGCTTGGACCTGTATTTTCTAAAGAGCCTGTAACCTTACATTCCAACGCTTCAGTCATAAAAACATTAAAACCTATTTGAGATCAGGATCTGTATGTCTGTGGGATCTATATGTATAATGCAATTTTCATGCTCCTTATAGGGAAATTACCAAACATATTCATCTGACAGAAAGAATATGTTGTCTACCAAAGTTCTTTCTACAATAGCGTTAATAGGGTGCTGTCTGTAATTTTCTTCTGGTTTGTATATCACAATAAATCTGATCTTTGAGAGGCATTTTCTTTCTTAGAGCCTATATGTCATGGTTTGAGCATGTTTTGAGGGTGTTTTTGTTCAAGGTTTTTTCCAGCCAGGTGGACGAGGGGAGGCCGGGAGGAAGGAGAGACAGGACACCTGACCCAGGCTAGGCAATGAGGTATTCCATACCATAGCACGTGATGCCCAGGAGGCATAC
Source organism: Melopsittacus undulatus (assembly GCF_012275295.1). Lineage (NCBI taxonomy): Eukaryota > Metazoa > Chordata > Aves > Psittaciformes > Psittaculidae > Melopsittacus > Melopsittacus undulatus. The sequence goes on along the minus strand of NC_047531.1, from coordinate 20,644,379 downwards.
TGGGAAAGAGAAAGCTGGAGGGGTAGAGGCTCTGGAGGAAAATGGAGGAGGGAGCACATGGTGCTCGGCCAGGCAGGGTGGAGTGAGTTATGGGTCGGTGGCTGGTGGGGTGTTGTATTCTTTTCACTTGCTGTTTGCTGTATCATTATTATTTGTAGTAGTAAATGGCAGTAGGGGTTTTGTGTTATGCCTTAGCAATTAAACCGTTCTTATCTCAATCCGTGGGGGCTACATTCTTTGGATTCTCCTTCCTAACTCTCCAGGAGTTGGGTGACTTGGTTTAAACCACGACATTTTTGGCACCCAACGTGGGGCCTGAGGGTTTGAGATAAGAACAGATCTGAGCGGATTTATAGTCTCTTGTCACAATGATGACTTATTGGCTCTTAGAGGTTTTTCTCTGGATCTTGAGGTTTCGGGATTTTGCCGGGTATTTTGTGTATGGATTGGATGTGTTTGTGTTTGTCAATCATCAGGCTTGGGCTAAAGTTTTTGTTTCACTGTACTTTGTGTCGGAGGCTTGTAATACGGTGGGGCTCCAGCAGCAGGGGGGGATGGACGTGGCCATGGACTTGGACTTGTACCAGGCCGTCCTCCTGCTCTTCGCCGTCCTTGTCCTTATCCTCGTCGTCGTCTGCGTGGAGCTGCATGAAGCCAGGAAGGAGCGGCCCCGGGAGCTGCCGGCAGGTGAGGCTGCCAGGGAGAGCGGCACGGGGAGCCAAACGGCTGTGGCAGAGCAGCGGGAACAGGCGGGGAAGGAGCGGAGCAGGGCAGTAGCTGAGCAGCGGGACCAGGCAGCGGGGGAGGTGAGTTCCGTGGCCGTTCCCGACCCTCCGACGGCCGAGAGTGTCCGCCGGAAGTCACCCGCCGACCCCCAGAAGGATGCAGGAGACTACGCAGCACTTCCCAGCAAGGCAGTGGAGGAACCGAGTCCTGCCACTGTTCCGAACCCCACAGCATCCGAGAATATTCCCCGGAAGTCACCCGCCGAGCCCCAGCAGGATACAGGAGACCAGGCAGCATTTCCCAGCAAGGCAGAGGAGGAAGATCCGGACTCAGGAGAAGAGAAGCTGGTGGTGGGAGAACTGGCAAGCAGGGCAGCTATATCAGCCCCAGTGACAAGTGCAGCAGCAGCATCTGAGAGTTCTGATGGTTTTGAATGGCTTTTGGGTGCCCTTGGGACCTGCCTGCTGATTGTGATAGGGGTCAGCATGGTGGCACACACACAGAGTGTGTTCTATCCACAATCATTTTGTCTGATCCCAAAAGTTAAGCAGAGTCAGGTTTGGGTCTTGTCTAGGGTTAGACAATGATATAGGAGCACCAGGAGACTGTCCCCAAGGCTGGACAGTCATGAGTGGCAGGGCATGTGGGACAGTATGGCCAAGTATCTTGTCCACTGGGCCCCTCCAGTGCTTTGGAAGCATTGGAAGTGGAAGGCAGCTGTATGGAGTCCCCAGCAGCAAGCTGTAGAACTGCTGAAGGGGACGGTGAATGATTTTGAGCATGGTGGGCCCAGATACTTCAGGCCAGCATTCCAGAGATGCAACATAGAGATGTCTCATGATCGAGGGGTGGACTTAAGAGTGATGGTGTATTGAAAATGTGGGATCTGGGCATGACGTGAATGGTATGGAATAAGGGGTGGATAATGTCATGGTTTGAGCATGTTTTGAGGGTGTTTTTGTTCAAGGTTTTTTCCAGCCAGGTGGAGGAGGGGAGTCCGGGAGGAAGGAGAGACAGGACACCTGACCCAGGCTAGGCAATGAGGTATTCCATACCATAGCACGTGATGCCCAGGAGGCATACTGGGAAAGAGAAAGCTGGAGGGGTAGAGGCTCTGGAGGAAAATGGAGGAGGGAGCACATGGTGCTCGGCCAGGCAGGGTGGAGTGAGTTATGGGTCGGTGGCTGGTGGGGTGTTGTATTCTTTTCACTTGCTGTTTGCTGTATCATTATTATTTGTAGTAGTAAATGGCAGTAGGGGTTTTGTGTTATGCCTTAGCAATTAAACCGTTCTTATCTCAATCCGTGGGGGCTACATTCTTTGGATTCTCCTTCCTAACTCTCCGGGAGTTGGGGGACTTGGTTTAAACCACGACACTATAGTTTTGTAAGATTTCTGTGGCTAATTAGTCACTTAAATTGACCTAATCTTACCTACAATACAGTGGAACCTGGTAATTAACCCTATGAAGATATTAACAACACAAAGATGGAAGAAAATCTCATAAACCATGTTCTATTTTTGCTAGGCTTGGGGAGGTAAGTTTGATGTTGCTTTGTCTCTTTGTAACATATATAGGTGTCAAGGGAGCCCTACAGTGGCAGCAAAGGCTTCTCCCTCTTCCCATGGCACTTCAATGTATAAAGTGAATAGAACAGACTACTATCAGTCAGCTATGATATGATTGACTTGTGACTGTGTGACATAGCAGGTACAGGACATGTTAAATTAACTCTATATCTGCCTTGATGAATTTAAAATTGGATGTGATCTGATCTTACAGGCTGACATATGGGAATTCAGTTCCTTTGGAATCCCTTATTGTTTTTGTGTCAGAATTGTCTTTCTTTTGTTTTTCTCTCTATTCCTGTACTCACATCAGTCACTCAAAGCACTGTTTAAAACTAATTCTTCCAGTGTTCAGATGCTTTTTCATGTCCACCTGGGACAGCCAAAGTTCACTTCCATTTTGCTCTGTTTCTTGCACTCTTCCCACTCCATTGTGTAGTTTGTATCATTTCTTGGGTTAAATGAGAGTCTTTGTTGCATGTCCGTTCTCTTCTGTGTCTGGCTGCCCAGTTGTTTCAATCTTACAACATAGTCTGAGTAATAATATTTCCCAGTGGTTAGGTAAAGTTCATAACAACTTGTGACATGCTGCAAAGATTCTTTAAGAGTATGTGTCTACAAGCAGAATCTCAGGAAAAAAAATATAAGCAGCACAAAGATTTTAGACTGAGCTGAAGTTAATGCGTGTAGGGGAACCTACCATGACTGCAGAATCTCTGTTTCATACAAAACACTCAGCAGGACTGGTCAATAAGGACTACAAATGCCTTTCGAGTTCCTAGTCAGTCCGCTGTGTTAAGCAAATATAACCTAATTCCCTCCCCCATTCCCTGCAAGTGAGAAAATTGAATCTGCTAATTGAATATCCTATTTCCCTGCAGAGGTTTATAATAGCTTAGAAAACAAGAAGGCAAATCTGTAACTATAGACTTTTTCCTCAAGTGGGAATGACTTGCCCTGAGGTGGATAGTAGAGTTGCTATCCCTATCTGTTTGCCTTCTGAAGTAGCTCTAGAACTTCTACAGTTAAGGTAAACAGGGAATTTAGTTCATGAGTTTAGGGATTAGAAAAATGGAGTTTCTAAACCCAAACTGATGCAGCAATGCCAGTTTTGCTCTTTGGTTGATTTTAAAACAATCAGCCATAAACTTATTGGCAGATCTTAATCTGTTTCATGGGCAACTCTGTCAGCAGGAGAAAGGAATAGACAGAGATGAGTTGCAATCTGGTCTGTCTTCAGAAAATCAACTATCATTCTTGCGAGGGAAGCTCTAGTTTCCCTCATGGCCACTACTGGAAGCCAGGAGATCACACTGTACTTCAGTGGCTTTGAGGCACTTAACCTTTAAGTTGTTCAGAAGCTCTGACCTTGAGAATATTACAATTTATAACTATAGTTGATTACTGTTGAAGTACCCTTGTCCTTTTTATCTGGTGCAAGTTGCTTTGCTACAGGTGACTGCATGGAACTTTGTTACACAGTTATGATCAGTGTCCCAGTGTATCTTAGTATACATAAAACAATAAAATTACCACCCTTTGTTAATTTTGCTTATGTCTAATTACACTATGACCATATTTTAAGAAAGAAAACAAAAACACTTTCTTTGTTTTCCTCTTAATGAATTTTGTGAATTTTAGGTATTTTAGAAGGAGAGTATATAAAGTTTCCACATCTTATGCTTCTTAATTTTTGGATGCTAGCTTTTACCCATTTCATAAGGTGCTAAAATATTTGTGACATGAAGAATTCGTTCTTGTCAGAAGGTTAGAATACAATAGATCCCATGGTTCTTCAAATCTTTCTTGCCAGTTCACGTTTTGAAGGATAGTACTAATGATACTTTTACTTTGAAAATTAACAGCTCCAGAACAAATGTAAAAGGTGTTAAAAAATACAGACAAGCAATAAATATAATAAATACAATAAATACACAGGAATGTACTGGTAAATTAACAGAGTAAATATGTGCAGAGTCAGTTTCAAAGTACACAGAGATGTTTGCAGCAATTTCAGTAAAAGTTTTGAATATTTTGTTATACAGGGAACTGAGATTGTAACATTGTCTGAGAGATGGCTGATATTTGGAATGTGTGTTCCTAACTATGCCTTTCATTTCACCACAGTAGCTAACCACTGCATTCTAACAGATACTTAGTTCATATGAGCAGATACTTAGTTCATATGAGATAATATACTATAAGTCACTGTTAATTTCATTATAGTAATTCATTAAGAATTTATTTTAAAAAAATTTAAGTTTATTTGTGCTCATTGAATCAGGAAGCAAGATAACATATAAAAAATTGCTTCTTAGTTGAAGTTTTAATTTCAATGAAAAGGAGACATTTTAACCCGCAAATGAGATGTTTCATTGTTCACTGGAGAGAGTGGGGAAAAAAAAAAAAGTATTTTTTGTTACTGACCTCATTTTTTTATTAAAAAAAATAAATTGCTTGCATGCTTTTTTGTTGCATATTACTTATGAGGAAATAGAATATACAGTCAGCTAGAAGCATGATTGTGTCTGAGCTGTACCTGGAAACACCAGTGACAATGCTCATTGTCCCGGGTGATCAGATGTAGTCCCTGACCAGAGAAAAAAATGAATGGGATAATAACCTGAAGGCTCCAGCCCCAGGTTATTCTTCCCTCTGTCTCAGCAGCAAAGCCATTCTCCAGCATCAAAGGTTGTTGTTATTAAAAGGAAATCCAGATAGCTCTGAAAAGGTGAACAGATTATCGAAGACAACTGTGAGACTAGAGTTGTCTAAATGGCAAAAAGGGCTAAAGTTTGCTTTCTTCCCTTAACTTCTCTTCAGGATAATTACTGTTTTCCTGGATCTTGCCCTGCTAAGTGTGGAGCCAAAATACCTCAGATGTGAAATATTGAAGGATGGGAGCTTGGCGGAATTCATTAAATTACCTCCCAGTTCATCATCTGCTCTACAGCTCCATAAGGCAGTTTAGTTTCTTTGACAGTCTGACCTTTCTGTTTAAATAGGTTGGTTTGCCACAGAGATGGTTTTCTGGGGCTTTTGAAGCCAGAGATATTTTGTGCTTAGTAAGACACTTTAAAACTTTGTTTTGTACTCATTCAGATTACTTTTATCTGTTATTCACCTCTTGCACTTATCTCTGATTGTCCAACCTTGCTGACTTCTTTCTTGATTTTGTAATGTATTACATGCCCACATAACTTCCTGAAGAAAAGATTCCAGATTTTTCTTCTTTTTCCAGAATTAAAATCAGGATGAGGCATGGAAAAGTGCAATGCCTTCATCAGGCAGTGTCTCCTTTTTACTTCTTTCCCTGTTTCTTGGAGAATTAGTAAAGATGTGAATACCCTCCCTGCCCTGCTTATAGTGTGCTCAGTAATGTCTCCAGTATCTTTCCTGAAAGGATAATTTACCCTTTCTAAACTCAGGATTAAGATCTTACATTTAAGTACTGGTATGCAATTTTCTGCTGGTGCCACTGTATATCTAGTTTCTGACAGATAAATATATATACATATGTATATTTTTTTAAAGGTTCTATCTAATAGAAATATAGAACTGATCATCTATATATATATATAGATGTATGTATGGTTTTGTTTGCTTGAACTCGATAATACCTTTGTTCTATGCTGCATCTTTAAAACAAACTCACGGGAAAGGCAGGGAATAAAAAACTGCAAAATAGCACACAGCAAACAAGAGCAACATTAACAAATTAATTGTTTATGTTACTAAATTAATTTTTGTTGCAAATAAACCACAAAATGCTGGCCATGTCATTCCTAACTGCATCAAGTGTCAGAAATAGCTAGTCCAATCACATATAGAAATAATTAATGGGAAAACTGTACAAATTAACATAACAAATAACATTATAATTGCAGGAATGATACATACAATTACTAAGAAGCAATCATCATTAGGAAGAGAGCTGTGTTACTGCATTCGTATTTACATAATTCACAGTTGTACTACTCACTGAAAGTTATCCCAAGACAAGTGTCAGCCAACCAGTATTAGCAAATATCAAATCAGTATTCTCAGGATACTGGATAACCAAAGTGGAGTTGGATTTTTTTTTTCTTAGTCAATGGTTAGTTTGCTCCCAAATCCTACATTAAACACAAAGTTTTGTTTGTCTCTATGTCCATGATTTTCATCCAGCATTTTAGAAGGCAAAGCACTCACTCTGAATAAACAGGGGTTAAATATTTAATCGGTACTTGAACTCTCCTTAACCAGCTCATCCAAATGCATCTCACCATGTCTTGCTCTTTTTCTAAGGAAAGGTTGGGTGAGTGGCTCTGATCATCTCTATTGGATCTATGAGCACACTGCTTTTATACTCCATGTAAATGATTTAAATGTACATACCGAACTCAGATTTTCTGCTTTTGTGTTCTAATCACTGGGATAATCCAGTGCTCATGTGAGATTTCTCACATGTATCTAATTTGAAATTTTTGAAAAAGTTTCAAATTATTTTTTTTCTACCCTTCTAAAAGGAAAGACAGTTAAGCCATTCATCTGAAGTGAAGGATCTAAGTTCAAATCTCTTCTTTCTCTAATGCAGGGAAGGGAGCAGAATATATCTTTTCTTACATTCTCTACATTCTAGTAAACTGAGTGGAATATTGAGACACAATACCCTTAACTACCTCCTTTTGGAGTTTTGCCAGTCTATGGGAAATACTTAAATAGTCATTCTGATTTCTGTGGAAAGCTGGGCAATATTTCAGTAAAATTTGCATTTCTTGTCACTCAACAATATATTTTATTTACCCAGGCAAAAAACAAACATTGCACAAAAAAAATCCGAACTACATTATAGTGCATTATTAGCTTATGTTCCTTCAATTTTCAATCAGTTCTATAGTTATGTTGTAATCGTTATGCTTTCAAGACACTAACTGCAACAAATCATACTGGAATTCAGTAAGGGCAAACACAGGATCAATTGTAGGCTGTTTACTTCGAACTGTAATGAGGTTCTAGACATTTAAAGGAGTCCATGCCAAAAGCTGTAGAAGCAAGATTAGGTTTTCAGTTCATTCTGTATTTTACTTTTTAATTACAATGTTGTCCAAATTTTCCATTCATTTGTCATGAAAGAGTTGGGATTAAGAAGCAATGAAATACTTACTTCCATGAAAACACAACAGAGTTTTGTGCATTCCGTATATAACAGTTTTGCTATGGTCAAATAAATTGTCACACAGGAAAACCTACATAAAAAATAAAATAATTGAAATATGGACAAAGACTACAAAGTGGACACTGATGGAATTTAAAATGAGCTTCCCCGCTTTGAGAGGAAATCAAAATATGCTTTCAGTAATATTCATGGATAATATAATGCTGGTGTTCCTTAATTAAATCACATATAAATAAAACACCATGCTATGCTGCCTTGCTTTGTCCACAATTTGAAATTCTCAAATGGTTTCTATTGTTACGATAGTAGTCTCACATTCTTACATAATAGTTAAAAATAAATGTTACAGGGTCTATTGATTTGTCCAACTTTCAATTCCTCCTTTAGCTAAGTAACCAGCCAGGCTCCATGTACTGGAAAGATAAACACTCCCTCACAGAGCAGTTCAGAGCACCTCAGTTAGGATCCTCTGAACCAACCTCTGGGGGAATTTACCCCAACCTGTTGATGATAAAGGCAACCTACAGAAGCTGCCTAGGCAACTGGATAATTTGAATGGTGAAAACTGAGTGGTATCAATGCTTACCCCCATTTCAATATTGTCGTGGTTTAAACCAAATTCCGCACAGTTCGCTCACTCAACTCCCCCCCTTGCTCCCCCAAGTCCCGGAGAGTTAGGAAGGAGAATCCAAAGAATGTAGCCCCCACGGATTGAGATAAGAACGGTTTAATAGCTAAGGTATAACATAAATCACTACTGCCATTACCACTACAAATAATAATGATAAAGCCAATAACAAGCGAAAAGAATACAACACCCCACCAGCCACCCACCCATAACTCACTCCATCCTGCCCGCCCGAGCACTGCGTGCTACCTCCTCCATTTTCCTCCAGAGCTCCACCCCCCCAACTCTCTCTCCCAGTTGCATCCTGGGCATCACGTGCTATGGTATGGAATACTTCATTGCCTAGCCTGGGTCAGGTGTCCTGTCTCTCCTTCCTCCCGGCCTCCCCTCCTCCCCGGCAGAGCATGTGCTCAGAAAAGGCCTTGAACAAAAACACCCTCAAAACATGCTTGCTATCAAGCAACTGTTCCCAGCCCAGAAGTCAAAACACAGCACTGCACCAGCTACAAGGAGAAAAAATAACTGCTACTGCTCATACCATGACAAATATTGTCCTGGGTTCAGCAGTAGCAGTCATTTTTCTCCTTCTTAGTAGCTGGTGCAGCACCGTGTTTTTGACTTTCGGCCTGGGAACAGCACTGACAACACCGATGGTTTTAGTTTCTGCTCAAATATTTAGTTTGATCAAGGACTTTGTGAGTGTCATGCTCTGCCAGGGAGGAGGGGAAGCTGGGAGGAAGCAAAGACAGGACACCTGACCCAAACAAGCCAAAGAAGTATTCCATACCAGAGCACATCATGCCCACGATGTAACTGGGAGTTACCCAGAAGGTCTAGATCACTGCTCCGTCGGGCTGGGTATCAGCAGGTGGTGAGCGGTTGCATTCTTTTCCCTCATTATTTCCCTTATCATTATTATTATTGGTGGCAGCAGCAGTGGTTTGTGTTATACCTTAGTTACTGGACTGTTCTTACCTCAACCTGTGAGAGTTACATGCTTTCAAATCTCCTCCCAGTCCCTCCCAGAGTGGTAGGGGGACAAAGGTGGGGAGTGGGCAAGTGGACTGCATGGGTCAGAGTCACTGACTGCGCTTAAACCATGACAAACATCCAGCATGAGCACACTGGCTTTGAACAGCAATGAATATTAAGTAACCTATTGAAATAGCCCTGAGTTCCTAGTGTCTGCTGTTTCCTTGTTTTTCACTTGTTTTCTCTCGTACTTTGCTAGAGGTGTAGAACTAAGTTTTAAAAGTTATTTAGGTGCCTAAGTAGCAAACTGGCATCTAATGGGATTTTCAGTATACTTAAGTGCTGTTGGAGTTAACTACAAAATAGATCTTCAAAGGAATCTGGGAAGAGAATTTTCCTTTAGCCCAGGGAAAATCAGAATTTTTGTAAACCCCATGTATCATCCATCTGCTCTTTAATACCTAAACATCTCTACAAGTCTGTCCTAGAGCCCTCTGCAAGGATTCTCCTTCACACTGCCATACTGATGTTTTCCACAGATTTAGCCAGAAAACTCCAGAGGTGTGTAAACTCCCCAAGATGATTTTTAAGTTCAGAGATGTGTTTTCTGTCATTGCTGTTGCAGCATGCTGTGTTTTGTTATGTATTTGAGCAGCAGGATTAGAGTGAGACAGAAAAAGGGGTCATCAAAAGGGGCCAAGGGGGCTTATTCCTCCTCAGTATGATAATGAAGTAGAGCTGTGTACACATCAGATAACAGAAGTTGATCAAAACCCCATGGATAAAATGTAAAGCTCGAGTTTATGTTTTGACTTTTCCAGGGCAGTGCATTAGAACAAAACCCAGTCTGTTTTTTGGAGTTTGGTTGTTGGAATTTTCTTTTCAAGCCAAATCAGTACAGCAGATCAAGTACCTTCTTTCATCTGCCACAATCCTTCATTTGGCATTTCTGTTTGTATTTTCTACCATAAAAAACTCCTTGGAGGATTATTCCTGGTTATTCAGGGATGTAATAATGAGCAATGTGATAAAATATAAGCTGCTAGGCAGCAGAAATCCAGCTCTACAGCAAAGCCTATCAGTTATGCTGGCTTGAAAGTGTAGTTAGTTGGGTTTGAGTGTGTAATAAAAGGAGAATTCACAGCACTTTTTGTGGAGTCTTTCCTGTCTCTTTAAAGAACTTGAGAAGGGTAACTTGTAACTAGAGGCACTCACCCACACCAACTACTTAGTTTCTGACATTGCTAATGCTGTTGGGTAGCTATGTGGCATTTTTTTTCAATTAGCTTTGCAAAGTATAATCTGTCATCTCTCCTGTGGAGCAGGCTTCAGAACTTGGGCTTAGTTTCTCTGTAGGAAAACTAATGACTGTAGTAAACCCCCAGATATAAATTGTCTTTCTTAGGAGATTTAAGCCTTCATTATGTCTAAGGACTTCGGTTGTGCCACCTTTGTTTTCTTGCTAAACTGCTTACTGTTGTCTGTCTGTGGCCCAAAACATTGCTGGCAGCCCAACATACTTCATTTATGTTCTTAGCAGAACAGCCAATTCTGGACGCTTTACTAGTGACAATGCAGACCAGTCAGTCTCACCACTGCTTGAAAACTCTTGGAGCAGATTCTCCTGGAAGGCATGAAAAACAACAAGGTGGTTTGTGACAGCCAGCATGGGGAAATTCTGTCTGACCAATTTAGTGGCCTTCTGTGATGGGGCTATGGAAATGATGGACAGGGGCAGAGCAATTGGTGTCATCTACCAGGACTTGTGCAAAACATTTGACACTGTCCCACACGACATCCTTGTCTCTAAATTGGAGTGTCATCAATTTGATAGGTGGACCACTTGGTGGATAAAGAACTGGCTGGGTGGCTGCACACAAAGAGTTGTGGTCAATGACTCAATATCTGGCTGGAGATCAGTAATGAGTGCTGTCCCTCAGGGATCAGTGTTGGGATCGGTCTTGTTCAACATCTTTGTCGGTGACATGCACAGTGGGATTGAGTGTGCCCCCAGCAAGCTTGCTGATGACACCAAGCTGTGTGGTTCTGTTGATCCGCTGCAGGGAAGGAATGCCATCCAGAGGGACCTTGACACGCTTGTGAGGTGGGCTAATGCCAACCTCATGAAGTTTAACCATGACAAGTGCAAGGTCCTACACCTGGGTCAGAGCAATCCCAGGCACAGCTACAGGTTGGGCAGAGAAGAGATTCAGAGCAGCCCTGTGGAGAAGGACTTGGGGGTGTTGGTGGATAAGAAACTAAACATGAGCTGGCTTCAGTGCACGCTTACAGCCCAGAAAGCCAACCGTATCCTGGGCTACATCAAAAGGAGTGTGACCAGCAGGTTGAAGGAGGTGATCCTGCCCTTCTACTCTGCTCTCAGGAGACCTCACTTGGAGTATTGCGTGCAGTTCTGGTGTCCTCAACGTAATAAGGACATGGAAGTGTTGGAACAAGTCCAGAGGAGAGCCACGAGGATGATCAGGGGACTGGAGCACCTCCCGTATGAAGACAGGCTGAGAAAGTTGGGGCTGTTCAGCCTGATGAAGAAAAGGCTGCGTGGAGACCTCATAGCAGCCTTCCACTATCTGAAGGGGGTCTACAGGAATGCCAGAGAGGGCCTCTTCATTAGGGACTGCAGTGACAGGACAAGGGGTAATGGGTTGAAACTTAAACAGCAGAGGTTTAGATTGGATATGAGGAAGAAGTTCTTTACTGTAAAGTTGGAGAGGCACTGGAATGGATTGCTGAGGGAAGCTGTGACTGCTCCATCCCTGGTGGTGTTCAAGGCCAGGTTGGACAGAGCCTTGGGTGACATGGTTTAGTGTGAGGTGTCCCTGCCCATGCCATGGCAGGGGGCTTGAAACTTGATGGTCTTAAGGCTCTTTCCAACTCCAACTGTACTATGATTCTATGACATCTTCTGATTGCGCATCACTAGGGATTTTTGCCCACAGAAGAAATTGAAGTGCGTTTTAATAATGACTTAAGCACAGTAATTGTAACAGAGAACTATTGACTTGCCTTGTTCCCTAAGTGCAGCATCTTGTGGCTCACTTTCAGAGCTTAACTGGAACTTAAATATGAAGGAAAGCAATCAGGTCAGAGGGAGAGTCCTAGCAGAGATTGAATTGGTGCTACCAATAGCAAGAAAACACTCAGGACAGGCACATATTAGATTTATTTTGTTCAAGTTCAATTTAAGACAATTTTCTGCTGTGTAGAAACAATAGAAGGCAGAAATGAAAGAACACATTTTAGAAGGATTGGAAATATGATTTAAAAATGGTAAACAATAGTTTGACTTGCATAAAGTTAAAGGTGATGTGTAAGCTTCTACTTAGGTCTGGCTACGTGTATTGTAAATTCCATTACCATAAAAACTCACTGTTGTCTGCTTTTCTGTAGTATGTTGAAGGGAGATTAACACTCTTTTCATTTACCCCCTAACTCCACAGACCTTTCTGAAGAGTCTGGAAATGCATCAAAATCCTATGTCTTGTGAACTCAGAAGAATGTCCATCAGGAGTGTCCTGAGAACAGTATAAAGAGCTAATTGTATGTAGATAAGCTATTAGAAATAGATCTTAGGGGTATGTGATGCAGATAAAAAGAGAAATTCTTGTGCCCAGCTCACCACCAGCTTTAGAAGCAGCAAACTGTTTCTTTAGTTCACACATAATTTAAAAAACAGGGGAAAAAAGAGTACTGATTAGATATATACTGCAAGAGTTACTAAATAAAAATAAAATAAAATCAGAGAATATTATTTTTTCCTGGAATCATAGAATCATAGAATAGTTAAGGTTGGAAAGGACCTTAAGATCATCTAGTTCCAACCCCCCTGCGGTGGGCAGGGACACCTCACACTAAACCATATCACTCAAGGTTTCATCCAACCTGGCCTTTAACACTGCCAGGGACGGAGCATTCATAACCTCCCTCAGCAACCCATTCCTGTACCTCACCACCCTAACAGTAAAGAATTTCTTCCTTATATCCAATCTAAACCTCCACTGTTTAAGTTTTAACCCATTACCCCTTGTCACTACAGTCCCTAATGAATAGTCCCTGTCCAGCATCCCTACAGGCCCCCTTCAGATACTGGAAGGCTGCTATGAGGTCTCCACGCAGCCTTGTCTTCTCCAGGCTGAACAGGCTGAACTCAAATTAATAAATGAATTTAGGATTCCCGGTAATTCTTTTCCAGTAGTTGCTGGAGAAACTACCACACTGAGAAAATAGGCTTCAGGAGGGTACTTCATTGTTTTCTGTAACTTGTTCAGACAAAGCACAGAGAAACCAACCACTGGGAGAATTATTCCAAAGGACTTCTGCTGCTGTCATCACCTTACAAATCCTTAAAGTGCTAGTACCTCCAGTTAAGAGAACAGAAAAAGCATGTTTATTTTTTAAGGGTGGACATGTAAATACATGTCCTTGCAGACTAGGAGGCTCAAGGACATGTGTAAGTCCTAGATGTCCTCTGCTTATTGTGTGTCTTCTAGTACAATACAACTAACATGTAGCGTGGAGAAAATAGGTAAGAATTTTGTTCCCATGGCTGAGTTCTGTTATCAGCTAACTAACAGCACTCTGAGTTCTGGTGTTTGGATTTTTTTTCTTTCTTTTTTACCTCTTCCTTCTCAGGTTATGCCTTGTTTCGTAAATAATTAGTAAAATTCAACTCCTCCTTGCAATAACTTCAGTGTGAAAACCCAACTATTTTCTGTTTTGGGTTGGTTTTTATATTTTAATTCTGTCTAGAGCTGTGCAGAAGTGCTGGTCTGATCACTGAAAATAACATCTTTACTTCACAATATAATTATAATCAATAAACAAGCTTGTTTCACCATGTCTGACATGAAAACCTTTTACTCAAACTGGAAAGCAATTATCATCGGTGAATTCCTATTAAAGGGAATCTATTGTACTAGCAGTATTAAAAGAATTGTTAATTAAATTCTTTGCATTCCTGTGATCCTCCTGAGCTCAAAACAACCTGAAGTTAGTTGTGTTTATATTTGCAGATTTCTGTAGGTGTCTGCTATGCTGATTGTATTAAGACCTGTACTAGTGAATTGTTTGGAGGAAACAGGCAGGGCTGTGAGTAAGGATCAAAAGTAATAACGAGGGAGTAGGAAAATGTAAGATTAATTCAAGTCTCAGAATTTTTGCGGCAGGCAAGGTAAGGAAATATCTATTCAGATGTCATTATTTCAGTGAAAGCTAGTGTGGGTCCTTGTTTTGGAGTAGCTATTTTGATAGATTTCCAGCAAACATTAGGCTTAAGAATGTAAGAATGCTCAGTTGCATTTTAAGAGCATTGCATCTATTTTCATTTTGGCTGAGGAGAGGGCTAAGTACAACAAATATGGGCACTTAAAAGCCCTAGTTTACTAACAGAGCTGGCTCAACAGATGTAGAGTCTTGCAATACCTACTTAGTCCAATAATGAGATCAAGCATATGTGGCACAGAAATAATGCAAAAGAGACATTAAATGGTTTGTCATTCAAAATAAAAGATGTCCAAAAACCTTTAATAGATTATTATCCCACTGAATGTAGACTCTGATTAATACAAGAATTTTGCATACTTCTCTACAATCATAGCATGAACCATCACTTTCTTTGTTAAAACTATATTCTTATCATGACTTTAAGTCAGCTTGAGCTCACTCAATATGACTGGTAAGGGAAGAAAAGGATTGAAAATTTGTTTCAGTGTGTATATGTTATGCTTGTTTGTATTAAAAATTAATGCATTTTTTTATTAAATGAAAATAGAAGCAGAGGTTACAAAAAAGCATAAGTCAGTCTTAGGAGTGGTGAATTGAACATAGTCATCCTCCTATCGGTTAAATGCTTTTATCACTGGGTCAGAGAATCGATTGTCCTTATGCATGTTCTTTCTTCCTCTGCTTCCAGTTAATCCTCTAATATTCCAACCAAGATGAACAATTTTTTTTATCTCATTTTTAAAATACAATATAGCTTAACAGCTTCAGTCTGACCTTAGCGAGTCAAAGATGTGAATTTAATTCCTGTCAGGAATAGAAAGGATTTTGATGCAGGTATACCACTGCCTATCTAAATCTCATAATTGCTGAACTGTTGACTAAAATTATTTGGCCTTGATTTGAGGGAAAAGTTTGACCTCTGCTTCTGTCAGAAAGGACTTAAGCTCTGTCCTTCAAAGGAGACCTGAGTGCCACGAGTGCTGAGTAAAGCATAGTGACTCTTTACAGCTCAAAGATGCCTTGAGAGAGGAGGATTCACACAATCTCATTAGCCAAAGAAGGCTACCTTTCAATGCCCTCGTAAGAAGATCCCAGCTTCTCCTTTCAAATGCATGCAATGGGAGTTGGTGGGATTCTGACCACCCACCAAAGCATATAGAAAGGAGCTGCTGCGGGAGAGAGTGCAGTCTTCGTTTGCTCCTCTGCAAGAAGGTAGAGTGGAGTCATCTTGGTTATCAGGCTCCAGCTCAAGCCAACTCTGGACCACGTTAGCAAAGCACTTTTTCATGTGCTATTGTCCTTCCTCATCATATTGACTTTACTGGGTCTTTTTTTCTCTGAAATAGCTGATTCTTCCTCTGCATTGTATAAAGCTTGTAGCTCAGGGCTCTAGGTTTTGCTTTTGTTCCCCCATCTAATGTTCTTTCTAAATTTGAATTTTAGTTGTCTTTGTAGAATATAGGAGGTGGGATTTTAAGTATTATTAAAATTTGATCATTAGCTATACAACAGTGACAAGAGCAAATACCTTTGACAAGAACAAAGCTGCCATGAACACATTCAAAGAGCATGTAGGAATGAAATTTCTTCTGTGATATGGCAGACAAACAGTGATTCTGTGTTTTCTGAGTCTGATGGCAAATGCTACATATTCTAGTGTTATGATTGATCAAGGAATCTATACTAGCACTTTCTAATTCTATAGTTCATTATGCTAGCCAGTGATCTAAATCTCCAGACAACTGGAAAAAAAAAATGCAAATTCCTCCTTTCACCCAAATCCCCAGTATGAAGACAGGCTGAGAAAGTTCAGCCTGGAGAAGAGAAGGCTGCATGGACACCTCATAGCAGTCTTCCAGTATCTGAAGGTGGCCTATAAGGATGCTGTAGAATGACTTTTCTCCAGGTACCGTAGCGATAGGACAAGGGGTAATGCGTTTAAACTGAAAGAGGGGAAGTTCAGGTTAGATAGAAGGCAGAAGTTCTTTAATGTGAGGGTGATAAGGCACTGGAACAGGTTGCCAAAAGCGGTAAATGCTCCATCCCTCACAGTGTTCAAGGCCAGGTTGGACAGAACCTTGGGTGACATGGTTTAGGGTGAAGCATCCATGGCAGGGGAGCTGGAACTAGAGGATGGTAATGTCCTTTCCAGCCCTAACTATTCTATGATCCTAATTTATGATTCTATAAGTCCTTACCCAACTTCCTATGAGCTTTTTTTTTGTTTAATATATTATTGTTAATGAGAACGGATATTATCTGATTTTCCTGGAAATTTCTTGTCAGAATTTCCAACATAGAATTTCTCTTACCCCTCTTTAAACACTAAGCTGCTTTTGATGTGCAAGAAATCATGTTTTCCCACTTCATGACTTATAAAAGTGAAAACACCACTGTCTGTACAATTCTCTTCTAATTTCATAATGGATATGCTAAAAAAATTAGTAGCATAGCATACTAGCATGCATAGAAATACTTCATGTTGTTATCCTCTACAATACAGAGAAGTTTTAATTTTAAAATCTTGTTTGTTACTTATTATTCTTTTACCTATAAAATCTGCTGTTTCACAAATACATACCAAAGAGTCTGTTCCTAAATCTCTGCATTCATCCCATGTGTCTTTAGCCATTGCTAAATCAGTGGAAGCCCTGAATATGGGAAGTCTACAGTTCCTACTGAATTTTAGAATGTAAAATCAGTGCTATTTCCATATTGGTCTCGCCTGAAACATTTACAGTAACATGTTATTTTCTCTGCCAGAAATCAATTGTATGCCATATAGTATAATAAAGAACTAAAGTGTGTTTATTTCAAATATAAAAGAAAACGTTCTGTTCAACACTTTCAGATATTATTTTGTATGTATGAATATAGTATGGATAAACACACTATCTTTGCCAGAAGATAATCACAAGCTTTGAAGCACCAGAGCAATAAGTTTTTCAAGGATGCTGTGATTAGACTTCCTAGATGCTCACAGAAAAGAAAAAAACTATTACAGTTTCGATTATAAATAATAATAGGTTCAATCTAGTATTGCTCAAAAGAATTAACCCTTTAATTTCTAAATATATATTTTAAATATTATGCAATCTATGTTCATTGAGCTATACCAAAGCAAATACTGCCATTGCAGTCTTTTTATAACTAAAAATATGACTTTGGTAAAAACTAAGTTATTGTCTTTGAGAATTGTGGAAGGAGAAATAGATTCAAACTAAATTGAAAATCTACAGATCCACAGCCATATTTTGTGCAGTTGTACATGAGATGGTAACTTCTTTCTGTGTGTTAACAAAGCTGTGTGGGCTGGAGGCTTTGACAAACTGCTCTCATTTCTATCCTTTTTTATATATGAATTTAACTCTTGAAAATACTAGTTTTAAAGGTGTAAGAAGGACATGGAGACAGCACAGGATAGTGGTCTAAAGTGTCCTTTCATTATATTTGTGTCTTGTGGATTTTTTATTGATTTTTTTAGGGACAACATAATGACAGAAAACATACATAAAGAAAAAAAACTTGTCTTTAATCTCTATTTCCCCATGCTACTCTTCTTTCAATGACAAAAATATTTTGCATCATCTACATAAATTCAGTTATTGAAAGTTCTCTGACAAAAATAAATTACATAAAAATGTAAATTCATAATTATAAAATCTAAAGTTCTGGCTTCATTACATATATTTACTGTAACTGCTAAGGATGTTGTAACAGGTGAAATAGTCAATAAAATGTCTTTATACTGGATAACACATTATTCTTTCTTTTAAACATTTCAATTTCCATGTGAATTCCATTTACATGTGAAAAAGTACATTTTGTAAAATGGTTTCCTGTGAGAAATTAGTTTCTCAAATATTATTAAAGCTTTTCATGCTTCAAACTTGTTCTGTCATAAATCAAGTCTTGAAAATAAACATTAAATTCATGCTATAAAACTACTAAACATTCAGAAACATCTTACTGCTTTTATAGGTTTATAAAATAAGCTGATCTTGTACTAATAAGGAAAAGGTGCACCATACTCTGCAGGTGGGACATGGCACATCAAATCAATTAGCTTTGGGTTTCAAACTGTAAAAAAAAGGATGGATATCATTGTACTTCAAGCACAGCTTTGGGTGCCCATGTTAATGTGGGAATAGTCCCCATCTGAGAAACCTGAGAAAATGTTTGTGTAAGTATGTGTGGACTCTGAGATCAAGGAACTTTTGTTTCAAAGGGGATAATGAGAAAAAGGGGAAGTGATAAATAAAAATCACAAAGACACAAATCAGATAAACCACAATGGCGACCATGACAAAGAGTGACAAGTTTAAGCTACCAACTGATAGAGCATAGTATCGGAGTATGCAACTGATAAGAACCTGGGCTTTGCGACTAATAAGACAGAAATAAGACACAAGGATTTTGGATATTTGAAGGGGTGGGAGGAAAAGGGCTGTGGGACTAGGTAAAACTCACTGAGGAATGTTTAGGGGGCAGGAACTGGTGAGGAACAATAAAGAATGAAAAGTACTAAAGGAACTGGTCACATGTAAAGATCACTGCAGCCATCCTATCTTCTTATTGAATCTTTTCTTAATTGTATTTCTATGTAAACTCACTCTTCAACTCTTGTGTGAGTACTACAAGGTCTATGAGCCAGCAAATGGAGAGACTAGAGTGGTTGACAAGTACCAGTGACAGCAGTAAGACCTGGAGACAGCAGTCCATGCATTCATGGCACCAGTTACTGGAAGGAGTGAGGGGCTGAGAGTCATCTCTGAGGGGGTGGGGGACACCTGGGACACAGGGGCCTGTGTGTTTGGTGTGTCTTGCTGCAGGTCGGACATCTAAACAGGAAAACAGAAGCTATGTCCATTGTCCCAGGAGAGATAACCCAGGGCCTTCAGGCATGCCAGGCTGGGTGTCAGTGGCCGGGAAAGGAAGATCCCCTTGGTCCTTGAGCCCACCAGAGGTAGTGGCCATTACAGTGTCCCTTAGATTTAATGTCTATGGAAAGGCAGATGGTCTGTTAATAAATGTAATAGCCACTTTCTCATCAAAGCAGCTCCTCTGTCAATTTTGCAAGATTGTGCAATTATAAGGAGCAGAAGCTAAGCATTTGCAAAAGCACTCAGTAGACAAAAGACTGACATAGGTTCGTGACATGGATTGTTACAGACTTGAAGGTGTCAAAATGGTTACAACAGGTAGTAAAAATGTCTAGTGTTTTATTGTACAAATCCATAGCAACAGCCAGGAGTGTTTCAGTATGTGTCTGTCTAGATTGACATCAAAGTGACTACATTGTTTTGGCCCTTGTTGCATACTTGCAAAACTGAAGCTTTTTCTGACATTATTTTAAAAAGCCTTTTGATTTACAAAGAAAGCCAGTTATGTTACAAAATTAAATAGCTACATTTGTTTTCTGTGTCATGAGGAATTTGGTGAGGTTGACACTTGAAACTAGATAACAATTTTTTAAAGGCAGAAAGTGTAGGCCAGCCAAGCTGAAGTAAGTTTTGCTTAAAATATAGAAGATAGTCTTTTAGTGTATATACACAGATGACAACAGTGGGTGGGAAAACAACTTCACCACTGAATAGGAAGTACATTATTCTTCTGGTTTTTAAGTACATGTACATGAAGAGCAGTGATGGATATGTTCAGTCTCCTGACACAAAACACCTTACTACAGCTTGCTTTAGGGAAAGCAAAAAGCTTGCATACTTGAAGTATTATTTTAAATTTGTTGAATATTTTACTATTGGAAATTTGATTAAACAAAAAAGAATAAAGTCAATTTGTAGGTCTCAGGTCTACTGTCTGATGATCTATAAAAAAATACTGATATGCCAATAAACCACTTCAGTAGTCTGAATGTGGGGGAGGGGGAGGTGTTGGCTTGTACCATCCAATATGAGATTCAGTCTATCACAGAAATAAGAGTGAAGAATTAATTTGAGATATTAAAAGAATAGCTCTCTGCATTATGACACCCAGTTGTAAACTTTATTAAATGCTAACAATAGCCTGCAGTTACCACACAATGGAATGTAGATTTTTTTTCTGTGTGTGGAATTGGAAGACTGATAGACTTTTAAAAAACATTTGTAAAAAACTGCTTTATTTTTATTGTTCCTTAGAAAAGGTAACATGACTGCAAAACATGGTACCCAATGGAAGGAACATTATATCTCAGAACTAAAGTGTAGCACTATGGATCTTCAACGCATTATTTTTTATTATTATTTTTTTAATTTTTTTTCCAAATAAAAGAGTTGATTTGGGCAAAATCTGCACACCTTCGTAAAAAATAAAATATGTGAAAGCTCAGATCCATAAAGAAGAAATAACATAAACAGTTTTAATGCTCTTTGGAGATGGGCTACTGATAGAAAGCTATCTAAATAACATGGTGCATGGAGAACCTGCACAATATCTAGTATTTCTTATACATGTGTTGCATCTGTAACTGCATCAGAAAATAAAAAATAAAACATAGAGTAAGTAGCACAGACTGGGAATTTGAAATAGGATAGAGAGCTTTGTTTACTCTGATATTACTGTTTTTTTTATGAGATTATTTTGTTCACATAAATAGAATTTGCTGCAAATGCTGAGACTTCACTTTAATTTATTCATGTTATAATGAACATACCTGATGTGTAATAACATTTTCATGTGCCTTCATAGTGTTATTCAGAATAGCACTTGCTGTGTCATGGATCTCTCTGATATAGATGAAAGAGGAGAAAAGAAAAATCTTGGATACAACAGATCAATAAATTATTTGCTGTAATGGCAGCTAGGTGACTCTCTAGGGTCAAACTCAGGAAAAAAAAAGGTTTTACTGCAGCATTTTAGTTTCTAATCACTTGGTGACACTTTTTTGTTTTAAAGTTGTCCTTTTGTCTCAGGTATAGCTGGAACATTGGCACTTGTCACGACACGGTCTATTTTTTCTGATAATTAGAAGAGTATATATGAAGTAGAAAACAAAAGGAAGTTCACTATATCACAGTTCAAGGTCACTCGTGAGAGGTTAAGAATTCTTTGTTATTTGATGATCATTTTGGTGAAAAACCAAGAGGCGAACACGAAGAAAACTCAATCAAAGAAAAAAACATATTTGCTCTAATTTATGATAAGTAGTAAATTATTGTATGCTATAAACTCTGTCTTTTTGCAGTTACAGGAAAATAAAAACTATATCCTAGATATCTGGAGTACTTTCCAGAAGTTTAAGAGTGACTTTAAAAGCTTAAGGGCTCTTCGGGAGAATTCCTGTTCGTGGTCACTCTGTGTTAATGACATCTGTGCTACCTTGTTTTGCAACCAATGCATTTTATGTGAGTTGTGTTATTGAATTCAAACACAAGACAGACAGGTCAGGAGTTCATGTTTCTGAATGTACTACAGGCACATATATAATATTGACTTGTATGAAATTAAAAGAAAAATAATAAACCAGATGAAACTAGGCAGAAATTAAGAAAAACTGCAGCCAGATTAGGTCACATTAAATACAGTGAATTAACCTCTGTCCTGTCTCAGAAGGCAAAAAACAAAAATTATGAAAAAAAGATAAATATTTGAAATAATATTATGAATTATTATAGTATTAAAAGGCTATAGGCATATGTGATTTCTAAAGCAGAGATATTTGTAGTCTCACTGTTCAGAACTGTGACTGTGGCTACTTTATTCAGCAGGAATGGACTTGAAATCTTGGCATGCTCTGATCATACCCCAAATCCACAGTGGGGGCAGACTCCTCTGAGCATCTTTCCAACATACCTCTGGGTTTTCTTCTAAAGGAAACTGAGAATGAAAGCAGGAGGGGGAAACGATGAACTCTGGCATGTCTCCTAGTATGGACAAAGACTGGGCACTATAATTCAGATGTGCTGACAAGGATACACAAACAGCACTCATCCACAGATCCAGCATGGATTCAGCCTAGGATATGTAACTTCGGCATTTTTGAGGATTTTTTTGTGTGTGTATGTGGTGCTCATTTTGTGGGGTGTGGTTGGTTGTTTTGTTTTTTTTTTTCTTACTGCTTATGAGCACTCAATATATTGGATTTTTTTTTTTTTCAAAAAGACCTACTTTCTTTTTTAACTCCTTCAAAGTATTACAGTAAACTAATTACTGTTGTCTAGCACTGTCGAATGCTAGACAAGGCACTGCAATTCTGCTGCTGTTTTTAGACAAGAAACAACAGCAGAATTCTCTGCCACAGGAAACTCAGTTGAGAATAATGCAAATGATGAAATGGCATAATAGCACTATTGAAGAAAAAAATTTTCTGCATTGCAGAAAGCAACAGATATACTTGCTATAAATTCTTTTAAAGTATTCTATATGTTGCTTGCTTTTTTGTGGGTTTTCAGAGTTTTTCTGTATTCTTATGTTAACTAATGAAAGGGCTATAGGGCTTGAATATATATGTGCTTTTCTGCTCCCAATTCTGCCACTTTGAGACCAGAAAAGAGTGAGTTTCCATTTTTTTACATGGAAACCAAATACATAGGAAACCTTGCAGAAAGCTCTGATTCCACCTTTAACCCAAAGTTTTTTTAGACAAGCACACATATAGATAGATAATGTGTCTTTGGTTAGTGTAACTGTCAGATTCCCTGAAGCTGATGAGAACCAATTTCTTCTGAAGCTCCCATAAGGTTATATACATCTGTACCTTCTGTAATGTGGGTTTATGATTCTCTACTACACATGCCATTAACTTTGGCATGCATTTTATGCAGCATACTGAATTAAATCTTAAGAGTTACCCCCATGTATGTTCAAAGAATCCTTAACTTGGACTTTCTGATTAAGTTCTTTTTTTCTGATTACTTCCTGATATGTAGATGGTGAGGACATGGGATCTTCTCTATTGTGGAGCTTTCATAAATAAATACCATTGCCTACATACTCCACTTAGAAAGGTAAAGTTGGCAGCAGTTTCATGATTTGCTAAACAGGCCAACCTCATTGCCTGGGTGGGTCACAAATCAAATTTCATAGTCCATTCAGACAGTGGCTTCTAGTTATGTATCCCAAGCAAAAAGGATCATTTCCTCTCCAGTGACTGCATGGGGAACTTAGATGCTTTACAGAACTGAATCTAGTCATTCTAAATTGGCCATTTAGAATTGATCATTTCCTAAGCCAGTTTTTAAATGTGATGCTTTGGAACAATATAATTTCCTCAAGTAAACCTAAGGATGGTGATTTACAAGATCTAGGCTCTAAGAATGTTATTTTATAGAGTTGAAATATAGAACACCTGGGTATTTTAATCATAATGTCTTGTATATCACTACCTATAAAGTGATGCAGGTTTTACCTTGATTAAAACCTGCCAAGATTCAGATTTTAGATTGCACCACAGACAGAGGAAACCAGAAACCATGAAATCACCATTTGGAATAAGATACAGCCAAGTAATCCAAGCAAATGATCTAAGTCTTTGGCATTGAAAATGTAATTAACCTGCCAATATGAATTTAAGGAAAAGTTTTTTCAATCCCAGATTGGGGTCTCAATGTGATCATTACATTCTGAGTCAGTCAAGAGAACGAAATGCTTGAGATAATTTTGCCTATTCTCTCTGCAAGCTTTAGGATAGCCTATTTAGTCTCAAATCTATCATGTTTCAAAGAGAAGAAAAGAAAGGAAGGAAAGAAAGACTGACAACTTCAAGTCATTCTGTAGGAAAAGAAGTTAAAAAATACTTTTGCAAGAAAAAATTTGAAACCATGAAAACATAAGATGTTATTATACTCATTATCCAGAGCTGTGAATGTTCACTGACAACATGGGTGAACATACACACCCTGGGGCCCCTGAAGAGAAGCCCTAAAAAGGATACTCACCCATTCACAGAGGCAGATGATAGAAAGGTCCATCAGAAATGCAAAAAACATTTCCAACCCCACACAGGACAAATGCTTTAACTGAAAATGAGAGTTTGCTTTATTTGACTTTTCTTTTTTTTTTTTTTTTTTGGGAGGGGGGAGAGCTGTAGGGGAAGTATAACTGCCCATGGCAGGGGTTGTGGAAATAAATGAGGCCCCTTCCAACCAAAACCATTCTATCATTCTATAACAATAGTTTTAAGTACTTCACAGCTGAATGCCTTTCAATCAGCTTCAGTGAGAGGCAATGCAAATCTACACTAAAAGGTTATGATTTTAGGAAGGAGTAGTAATATGCTGTTACTACATTTCCAACTATTCCCACAAATGTCAGTGAAGCCAGTGATTGCGCACTATACATTAGTAACTTGTCCTTCTCAATATTTGCTTTCCTGTTGTCAGTATGTAATTCTGAAACTCTTTAAATTAAGATTTTCTACATTGAGATCATAAGTGGAAGTACTAAAAAATGCAGAACCAAAAACCAGTTCCTTACCAACAGAAATGTCCCTGCTCATTATTACCTCTTCTGTAACAATTATATTTTGAGATATGTCAATGAGACCATTTTCAACCCCCTGATGTATGACTGATTAATCCCCTAATGCAATCTTCTTAATCAAAATGTTAATGTAGAATTAAAAAGCCTTGGACAAAAATGTGTGCCAAAGCAATAAAATTATTTTTATTAATGTGTAATTCTGTCAGAAACACCTTGCCAGAAGAACAGTGGCTTTGCTTAGAGACCTGCCTTCCATGAAACCATGTTGGCTGTTGATTACTTACATTTTTAACTCCTAAATCTTTATGCCAAAACAGCCATTTGTATTTTTTACACAGGAGTAACACCAAACTTTTGTCCTCTGGTTTACCCTATCTTTTTATAAGATAAGTGCATATTACTTGGTTTTAACCCCTTAACATTGCTCCAGTTTCCTAAGACTTGTTAAAACTGAGTTGTGCAAAGAGCGCCCAAGGTAATTCCTTTGTAATATAAATCTTGACTAATTTATCAGGGATTTTTGGCATAACAATATGTGATCTTAACATCACTTCTGCCATATTTACATCAATATATTGTATAAATATATTCTGCTCATTTTGTCTAAATCCAGATACCATCATACAACTTGTGGGCCTTTCCTATACTATTTTTTCCAGTAACTTCAGACTTTTATCCTGTCAGTAAAAAACTTTCTGTGTTGTATTTGCCATTTCATTATTAGCAGAACCAGAAGAGACAAAGGGTAAAAGACCAAACCAGGTGAATTTCTGGTTTGAATTTAACCCTGAATAGCATCACTTCTAAGACTTGTTGATAATATAGGATTTGTTACAGTAAGTTAGAGGCTGAAAATGTAATTCATTAATGACAGTCACCATGATTTTATGAAAGGTAGGTTTTGTCTCTTTTGCTTTCCTAGAACAGATATCAACACTGAAGTTTTATAGTGACATATTAAGGTAAGTAAACCTTCTTTGACCCAAGGTATCCTTTATATACTGCTATTAAAAGCTCCCCCATCAGGACTCTAGTTACCCTATCAAGTATAATTCACAAATGAAAAGAGAAAGACATCTATAGAGAATGAATCATAGTACCTGAATCCTTTTCTGCTGATGTCAACCTTATCCTGTACAGTACTGCATGCACAAGTGACCTAAGTAGCAAAAAATTATGTGGGGCAAAGGACAATGGAGCACAAATAGGACATCTACAGCAGATGGATATTGTACAGCATATGTTACTGCAGATCATTTAAATATCACAAAAAAATATAAATGAAAACTAGATTATTTTTTTAATATAATATGTATCTCCAAATACAAATAAATAACATTACATAATACTAACTTGGATAAGGTATACATAGAGCTTGTTGTGTTGCTTTAAAATACTTTCAAGATTTGGAATATAACACATTTTCAAAAATGTCAACCAAATGAACAAAAAAAAACAGGAAAAGAAAAATGTGTTGTCTGATTTGTCTCAACTCAGTTAATGAGTTTTATGTTTTTCAGCACGAAGTTTTCATTCATTCAGGCATCTTTTCAAGCATATTTGCTAGTATAATATTCTGTTCCTACAGGACTTTAGGACCTTCAACATATTTTATGCCATCTGTTGCATGATGTTCATGCCTAAATACTTCTTGATATTTATTTATTGTTTGAAACTACCATTTATGAATGTATTAAATTTGTCCTCTAAAACTAGGTTAATTCTATAAAATGTGTGGAATACTAAATGAAAATTAAATTGTAAGTAAAGCAACACTTTTGATTTGCAATACTAAGAGAAAAAGGTAAAAAAAATGTGGGCAATGTAGCACATAGTTTTATAGCATATAAAGGACATCAGATTCAGATTGTTTTTATAATTGCAGTAGCAGTCATTATTTTGCACTACCAAAACTCTTCCAAGTTATTTTTACATGCCTTGGAAAGGATCAAATTTTATCTCACCGCTGTGTGTCTTTAAAGAAACAGGTAACAATGCTTCATTTGTGACTCAATATACTTTAAAACATTTGGCAAAGAAATGGAATTCATATAAACAGTGTTGTATGGTTTACTATATGGTGTCCCTGTCCATGGCAAGGGGTTTGGAACTACATGATCTGACTACATGATTAACCCTAACTATTCTATGATTCTATGTTTCGAAGAAACAGTGTCGGATCTTGGTTGATTAACAGAGGATCTTTTTTGTTGCCTACTTTTTGTAGCTTGCTGAAGGAGAATGTATCAAGCCATAGAAGTAAAACTGTGAATCAAGACTTCAGATGCAAATGGGAATCTGGATAGTAAACGATAAATCTGAGGGCCTCAGATTCTGTTTCTAGAACCTAAAGCTTAATTCGGTTCCACAGTAGGAATATAGAACCAAAAATATGTCTTAGTGTATTAGTCAGATTTAAGTGACTGACAATAAAAAAATGTTCTTCATTTAACGTTTTGCTCAACTAAGTTATAATTGTGTGGATCGAATTATGTAGGTGACAGCAAATCATGATTTCGTCTAACTCAAAGAACAGTACATTGCCCTCTGCAGAACATGTTCTCTTTTCTATCAGTACAAATCATACCATGCCTTCTGTTTTCCACTGTCATGTTAGCTTGCAAACTTATTTATATGACTTCTTCAAAACATTATAATATAGATGTAAAACTTGATACAAAGTTTTAAGAGCATTAGCCATAACATTATCTTGCTGTACCAGCAAAAGTATTAAATGAAGAATAGGTAGGGAAGTCTTTTGCATGTAACCTGGTTCATATGAAGTCAATTACCTAATGTTATTAGATATAAGCAGATAATGAATCCATTATTCTTAATTCAATCTATCTGGCTCAAGAAAATGCATATTGTAATTATTAATTAGCAAGCATAAAAGTCGCCAGTTGCCTTCACCTCCACAATTTGGAAAACAAAACTTACAGACTACCTAGGGTATTTTAGGATCGTGTAACAAGAAGATCAAGTCTGTCACATTATCATCCCAGGCCTGGTCTCTGCTCAGTGATAAGAATCTTATAGTATCCATTAGTGCTGCAATAAGTTCTAGACCTGCCTTTTGGCAGCTTTCTGCATAAGAAAATAGAAGTGTGGGATATCTAGTAGTAGACTCAAATCTTTGTGTATTCCAAGAGCATGCTGTAAAAAGAGATGGAAAGCCCACTAGCAGATCCGTGACAATGACTATTCATTTGAGGGAAGCCTGAATGAAAACATGTATGGACTTTGAGACTCATAATGGAAGATGAAGAAGTACATCAACTGGTGGGAAAGAAAAATTATAAAAATAAAAAGTTTAGAATATATTTAATTACTCAAATATAAATATTTTTGCAGTGTCATAGAGCTCCAGTTTATATGATAATATGGTGACATTAATTTTTCAATTAATCAAAATCAGAGTTAACTATGACGAAAAAGGGTCTACTTCAAATTAGCTGTGTATAACCCATGAATAAATTTATGAACGATTTTTATAGCTAGTTACCCTTTTAATTTCAGAATATTCCAAAATCTGAACCACACTTAAAAATGAGAAACTTCATACTATTCTATGCTCCTGATAGCTTAAATTGTAAACTGTTTTATTAAAAATAATAGTAATATTTTAAATACAATATAGCACATTCAGAATATGTCTTTTTAGTATCATCAGATTAAAGAACAAAAGTGACTACAGGATTTTTGAGAACAGTTCTCCTTTCCTTACTCAGAAAGTCTGCATTGATATTCAAATGAGAACTGCAAAAGAAGGAATGGTGACCTTGGCTAAGAAGTAGTGTGTTACATAGTCAGGCATACTAGGGCATGTACATACATCGTTTCAGTCAGGAGGAACTAATATGCAGATATGTCTGAAGCAGTGAAGAATCCTGATGCAATTAGTGTGTTCTGTCATGCACTGATGAACAGAAACATTTGGTCTTCACCTTTCCTTCTTGGTCTTCCCATCTAAATCCTATTCCAGTTTATATACCAATCCCAGTTGAAATATGCATTATTATTCCTTTAAGAACACACAGTAACTAAAAGTAAATAGAAAAAAATACAGTTTTGAAATGCTTTAGAGTTAATAATAACATTTCTGGTGTCTTCAACATAAAAAGGACATGGAACTGTTGGAACAAGTCCAGAGGAAGGCCATGAGGATGATCAGGGGACTGAAGCACCTCCCATATGAAGACAGGCTGAAGAAGTTGGGGCTGTTCAGCCTGGAGAAGAGAAGGCTGTGTGGAGACCTCATAGCAGCTTTCCCGTATCTGAAGGGGGCCTGTAAGGATGCTGGAAAGGGAGTCTTCATTAGGGACTGTAGTGATAAGACAAGTGGTAACGGGTTAAAACTTAAACAGGGCAAGTTTAGATTGGATATAAGGGAAGAAGTTCTTTACTGTTAAGGTGGTGAGGCACTGGAACGGATTGCCCAAAGAAACTGTGAATGCTCCATCCCTGGAGGTGTTCAAGGCTGGGTTGAACAGAGCCTTGGTGACATGGTTTAGTGTGAGGTGCCCCTGCCCATGCCATGCAAGGGGGTCAGAATTAAATGATCTTAAAGTCCTTTTCAACCCTAATTATTCTATGATTCTATGATTTCCCTATTGGCCCTTTCAGACAATTCTATTAATCCTTTCATGCATACTCAAGTTCATACACATAGTTCCATGCAGGTAGAGATACCTGTAAAAACCAATCCCAGGATATTTCGTCAAGCTGCATTTCCCAGTACCTTACTTAGGAATGTTATCTTTAGTGAATTGAATGCTATAAACGAATCTAAATTTTCCGGTTTAGAGAACATAAGTTAAGTAATTCTGATGTTTGAGCAATAAATCATCAATGAGACAAAGCAGAGGAAAGTAACTGCTTTTTGGAGGTTCCTTTATCATAGCATTGCAAGACTGTCAGTATAGTGATGTGCCTGCAAGCTTCTCTATACACTGGTGGACATGAACCTTAAGAAACTGCAAACTGCAGATGCAATCAAAGAAAAACTTTAATTCTTTTAATTCTCACTAGTGTAAGAATAAAAAGATATGTCTTGAAATAACCTCATACTACATGATTACTGTGAGAACTTCAGGTTTCTAATATCAAATCAGAAAAAGCAAACAGGACACATGCTGTCTGTGATTGTTCCCAATAAGATTTCAAAGACATCCTTGGCTTGAGTCCTGTGGAACCTACGTCATAGAATCATACAATCATAGAATCATAGAAAAGTTAGAGTTGGCAAGGACCTTAAGATCATCTAGTTCCAAACCCCCTGCCATGGACAGGGACACCTCACACTAAACCGTATCACGCAAAGCTTTATCCAACCTGGCCTTGAATGCTGCCAGGGATGGAGCATTTACAACCTCCCTGGGCAACCAATTCCAGTACCTCACCACCCTAACAGGAAAGAATTTCTTTCTTATATCCAGTCTAAACCTCTGCTGTTTAAGTTTCAACACGTTACCCCTTGTCTATCACTACAGTCCCTAACGAATAGTCCCTCACCACCATCCATGTAGGCCCCCTTCATATACTGGAAGGATACTATGAGGTCTACACGCAGCCTTTTCTTCATCAGGCTGAACAGCCCCAACTTTCTCAGCCTGTCTTTATATGGGATGTGCTCCAGTCCCCTGATCATCCTCGTGGCCCTCCTCTGGACTTGTTCCAACACTTCCATGTCCTTTTGATGTTGAAGACATCAGAACTGCACACAATACTCCAAGTGACGTCTCACAAGAGCAGAGTAGAGGGGCAGGCTCACCTCCTTGGACCTGCTGGTCACACTCCTTTTGATGCAGCCCAGAATATGGTTGGCTTTCTGGGCTGCAAGCGCACACTGAAGCCAGTTCATGTTCATTTTCTCGTCAACCAACACCCTAAGTCCTTCTCCACAGGGCTGCTCTGAATCTCTTGTCTGCCCAACGTGTAGCTGTGCCTGGGATTGCTCTGACCCAGGTGTAGGACCTTGCACTTGTCATGGTTAAACTTCATGAGGTTGGCATCAGCCCACCTCACAAGCATGTCAAGGTCCCTCTGAATGGCATTCCTTCCCTCTAGCGTATCAACAGAACCACACAGCTTGGTGTCATCGGCAAACTTGCTGAGGGCACACTCAATCCCACTGTGTGTGTCACCGACAAAGACCGCTCCCAACTCTGATCCCTGAGGGACACCACTCGTTACTGGTCTCTAGCTGGACATTGAGCTGTTGACCACAACTCTTTGAGTGCGGCCATCCAGCCAGTTCTTTATCCATTGAGTGATCCACCTATCAAATTGATGTCTCTCCAATTTAGAGGCAAGGATGTCATGTGGGACAGTGTCAAAGACTTTGCAGAAATCCAGGTAGACAACGTCAACTGCTCCACCCCTGTCCATCATTTCTGTAGCCCCATCATAGAAGGCCACTAAATTGGCGAGGCAGGATTTCCCCCTAGTGAAGCCATGCTGGCTCAGATCTTCTCCTGCTGGATCAATGACATATTTTGAGTCTCAGAAAGGGATTTTTTATTCCTCCATATGCTGTGGAACAAATAGATGTTTATTAGTACTTAAAAATTGAAACATAAAATTTTTATTCATATTGCAATAATATACAGTTCAGTATATTAGAACTATATGTATGTGTAACAAAATCAAGTCATATAGCATAAATATGTGACTTTTTCTTTAAAGTCATTCAAGTTGTGAAGTACTCCAGGTTTTGGACACTTAGTCTCATAAAGAAACATGATTGTCATAATATGCTTTGCACCAGAAGCTCTCCAGACCTTCACTGGGCTAGTCTCATAAACTAAGACACAGGACAGTTTTAGTCTTGCACATGCATAACTCACGTGGAACAATTGTTGTTAATATCCTTTATTAATTAATGATCTATTTTTACAGTATTATCCACCACATTCTGAAGAGAAATAGCTAAAATAAAGGTATTACAACAGACAGAACACAGAGAATAAATTACCTTTAGATGAGTAATTAATACTTTATTTTTGAAGTTAAAAGATGAGATTAAAAGTGAAAATGTTCTTAATATTTTAACGCATTTATCCCATTTTAGTATTAGAGGAGCCAAAGCAATTCCTGCTGTGATGTGTAAAAAGGTTACACACTTTGGAAAAAAGTTGTTCTACTCATTCAAAGAGTCTGAATTCAAAAGGAGAAACAAGAACAGAAAAGCCATTATGGAAGACTAGAAGGAATGAAATTAAATAATAACATTCTTCTGCCTGTGCCAGTTCAAACAATAGGTGGATAATCTGAAAATTCAGTAGGAAAAGCTAAATTATTTTTAGATAGCAAATAAAACCACAGATGAAACCCAGAAAACCAGAAATATCTAATGTATAAAAAAAACCCCAAACAAATCTCCTTGACAATAATGTGTATTTATTTGTAAAGTATGTCTTTTTGTACAGCTGCAGCACTCAAGACTTATGAATTCTCTTTTCCTATTTGTAAGATCTCTGGACTGTTTAATAGAATTCGCTTTGTGTGATGAAATTCTCTTTTACACAGGTAGTACTTTTATGCTCTGTAATTGTACAATCCGTGGAGTGAAATTCTAGCTCCTCTGAAGAGAAATGGAAGAACACTCTCCTGGTGAGTTTAATTGGTGCAGGCTTCAACTTCCTGAGTGTAACCCTTCCATTTAATTCCCCCTCTTTCTATTGGTATTTTTTTAAAGGCATCAATAAAATATTTTAGTTATTATAGGAACAAGATATGGCTGATGTGAACAATATCTTGGTCTAGAAATACTTCCCAAAGACACAGTGTCAAAGAGATCCTGCTGCAGGACTAGAATTTTAAAATACAATTCTTATATATAGTTAAGTTTGAATAGAATACTAGGATAGCACTATTCTGTGTCAAATCAACTATCAGAATTAAGTTTCAACACAGAATGAAAGTTCTGAATCTGACCCCATTTGGACTTGTGAGTTGTTAGCTAATGTGATATTTAGGAACTTGATACAGGTCTGACATCTCGTCATTAGGGTTAATTGAATACAAAGGTTTTTTGTAAAGTCTGAAGTCTAGTGTTTGCATTGTGGCAAAACTAGTAACACTTCATCATTTTACTGGTGTGGCCTTAGAAGATAAGTGTTTAAAATGCTGTTATAAACATCTGTTGTTATAAAAATTACCAGGATAATTAATATCTTATCTTATTAATAGAAGCTAGTTCTAGAGCCATCAAAAGAACATATTACAACTCTTTGATTAATTAGTCTAATTATTTCTAGAGTAGGAGGAGTATTAATTACATGTTTTGTTTTCCTTTTGCAGTCCCAAATGTCATGGGTTCAGCCATGGCAGTAATTTTTTTCCCCTTCTTGTAGCTGGTGCAGTGCTGTGTTTTGACTTCTGGGCTGGGAACAGTTGCTTGATAGCAAGCATGTTTTGAGGGTGTTTTTGTTCAAGGCCTTTTCTGAGCACGTGCTCTGCCGGGGAGGAGGGGAGGCCGGGAGGAAGGAGAGACAGGACACCTGACTCAGGCTAGGCAATGAGGTATTCCATACCATAGCACGTGATGCCCAGGAGGCATACTGGAAAAGAGAAAGCTGGAGGGGTAGAGGCTCTAGAGGAAAATGGAGGAGGGAGCACGCGGTGCTCGGTCGGGCAGGGTGGAGTGAGTTATGGGTGGGTGGCTGGTGGGGTGTTGTATTCTTTTCGCTTGTTATTGGCTTTATCATTATTATTTGTAGTGGTAATGGCAGTAGTGATTCTGTGTTATGCCTTAGCAACTAAACCGTTCTTATCTCAACCCGTGGGGGCTACATTCTTTGGATTCTCCTTCCTAACCCTCCTGGAGTTGGGGGACTTGGTTTAAACCACGACACCAAATAACAATAACTATTTGAGAATTATACTCATTACCATACTTAAAGGCTTTTTCCTTGGTTTTTGTCATCTGCTGACACAGAAAATACAATAAATTAATTTCTGGCACTTTTAAAATTTTGTTAGTTCTATATGCTAATAATGATTTATATATATAGTATAACGTATTCTATACATATTATAATGTATTCTTTATATATTTTATGTTCTACATGTATTCTACATACGCGTTTAATTAATGTCTGGAAAACACCTCACAGGCACTACATACTCATAAGGAAAATAGTTACATAAATATTTCTAAACCTTTTTTTTATTAATGTTTATAATTTGCAAACTGAAGGAATTTATTGTTCATAATTAAACTTCTTTATGTTACCTAGCTGCTAAGTGATTATTAGGTTACTAGTTTCCCAGCTATCAAAGGTGTAATGGCAGAGAATTAAGTACTAGAGTGGCAAATGTGCAAGCCACTGATATTAGCAGTAACTGCTAATCTTGCATTTGCTCTAACTTTGCTCTTTCTTTATAGCCAGACTTTATTTAGCAACTCTAGAGAATTATTCAAGCATTCACTTTTTTCCTTATAAATACACCAGAGTAGATTTAGCGAATGGATAATTCTTGCCTTTGTATTACAGTATGCTTATTATGCCCCTTCTGAAATTTTCTTTGTGGGATAAGGAATTTACAATCACAACAGCATAAACCCTTTTTCTGATTTCTGTGTTTATACATAGATGCCTTTTCTCTTCTCTTTCACCTGAGGCTTTTTATAGCTATTCTGCTCAAAACCATAGCTTCTGCACTTCTTATTTTCCACTTTTTTCATGTTCTCATTCAAGCCTGCTTGGATAATTTTTGTAACCATCTTGCCAAAGAATAGATAGAGTCGCTAACCAATAAGTTTTGGATATCATCAACAGCTAAAGGTATGAGAAATACACTTGCACTTGTCATGGTTAAACTTCATGAGGTTGGCATCAGCCCAACTCACAAGCATGTCAAGGTCCCTCTGAATGGGATTCCTTCCCTCCAGCATATCAACAGAACCACACAGCTTGGTGCCATCGGCAAACTTGCTGAGGGCACACTTGATTCCATTGTCCATGTCAGCGACAAAGATATTAAACAAGGCCGCTCCCAACTCTGATCCCTGAGGGACACCACTCATTACTGGTCTCTAGCCGGACATTGAACAGTTGACCACAACTCTTTGCATGCAGCCATTCAGCCAGTTCTTTATCCACTGAGTGTTACACCTATCAAATTGACGTCTCTCCAATTTAGAGGCAAGGATGTCGTGTGGGACAGTGTCCAACGCTTTGCTTTTCATCTAAATACATTGATTTGGCAAGGCCAGAGATGTTCAGTCTTCTTCCAGCACACAGCCTTTAAATTTTGTCACTCTAAGAACTTAATCTTTGAGTTTTATTGGAGTTTTAAGTGTACACAGGCTTGAACTAGGACAATTCTGAGCAGAGATCAGACCCTGTGTTTTGGTGTCAAGAACACTTTTCACATTAAAGTAAAACCAACTATCTAACTCTGGTGTTTAACTCTTAGGATGTGGAAATTTATTATAGGAAGTTTTTTTGATGGCATTTTTCTTTTTAGAAGCTGTTAGTGTCTACCTCTGTCTTACCTCTACTGTTTGTGTCCTAGCAGAGGTTTTAAACATGCCTCTCATTACATTTGACTGTGACACGTTCCAAAATCCTTTCTTAAATGAGTAGAAGAAGAACCAACTCTATCAAAAGCAGTACATGAAACAGACATTCACTTGTGATACTGTCTGCTACAATAGATTTTAATTAACCTAACCCTTACTCTGACATCCTCAGGTATCTGCCCTCAGTACACTTAATCCCCTATGTTTGCTTGGACTCTTTTTTCCCCCAATACTCAAGACTGAGGGTTTTTTGTTTGGTTTGTTTTTTTTTTTTTTTTTTGTCTTTGTTATTAATTAGACACCCATCTGTGATTTCTTAAATCTCTTGCTAAACTTATTTCATTTGAATCGATGAAGCAGAACTCTCCTTCTATTCAATCCATTGTTTTTAATTGATCTAACCAGATGTAAGTTCCTCACTAGCTAGCTAATTTCTTCAATTAACGAATCCAGCTGTCTCACAGTCATGATATTGATCACTTTCAGGCCTAAGCATCTGCTATTCCAAGCATTTTAACGGTCATTTCCAATTACCTCAGATATCATTACACACAATCATTATGCTGTCTTTTTATTAATTTCTTTAATCTCAGGCATTTTCACTTCCCTTATCACTCTAACACTCCAACCTATTCTTTAAAAAGAAGCAATTTTCCATAGCAGGGAAATATAAAAGTATTGCTTCTTGTTTTTCAAATTATTATTATTTGTTTTTTCAGAACACTTCTCTGACATAATGCTTGAAACCCTCTTTGCTTAGTAGGGAGGTAGTCCATTTCTGTGTTAAACCAATGCTTCACTCATTTTTCCTTGCAACCATGTACAGCTTTACTCATTAAACTATGAACTTTTTGGGATAGACATGCTCTCAGGAATAAATTTGAAAAACAACTAGTATTCTTTGATTGCT
Organism: Melopsittacus undulatus; assembly: GCF_012275295.1. Classification (NCBI taxonomy): domain Eukaryota; kingdom Metazoa; phylum Chordata; class Aves; order Psittaciformes; family Psittaculidae; genus Melopsittacus; species Melopsittacus undulatus. The sequence goes on along the minus strand of NC_047531.1, from coordinate 20,608,225 downwards.
ACTTGTGGTTTAACCACAGCTAGCTATTAAGTACCATGAAGCCACTCACACACTCACCCCTGCACCCCATGGAATGGAAGAATTGTGAAAAAAAGTAAAATCCATGGACTGAGTTAAGAATAGTTTAATAATTTAAATAAAGTACAATATCATACTAAAGGCAATTAATAATAGTAATAACAATAGCAGCAACAACAACAACAAGGAGATATAAAACTAAATAGGGAAAGAAAAAAACCAACAGTGAACACAAGTGATGCACAGCACAATTTCTCACCACCCACTGACCAATACCCAGCCTGATCTGAGCGATCTGGACTTTCCGGCTAGGTCTCCCATTTCTATACTGGGCATGACATACTGTAGTACGGAGTACCCCTTTGACTAGTTTGGGTCAGGTGTCCTGTCTCTGCTTCTTCCTGGTTTCTTTGGCCCCTGCTCACTGGCAGAGCATGAGTCAACTGAAAAGTCCTTGATTGGAGCAAGCACTACTTAGTGGCAACTAAAATATCATTGTGTTATGAACATCATTCTCAGACTAAAGCAAAAACTCTACCCCAGCTGGAGCCAAGGCTACTACTTCTACTAAGCTCCGAAATAACCTAGGGAATAATGTTCTATTAGGTAGAACACCCCTCAGGAATACACATACCTTCTGCTCATGAAGCTCAATTGTTCTGATCACTGGGCCATGGAAGATGGAAAAACTAAGTTTATATTTCAACAGTTTGAGACCAAGACCACCTCCCTGTAAATCTGCTTCAGTCTTATCCAAGGATTTAAAAAGGAACACTACGGAAGGTACTGCAAGAGTAGATGAAATTATTGCGAATATTCAACCTCAGGTTAAAAGGATGAAACAGAGTAATGAATTGTTAAGTGAATCTGGTGTCTTGCACAGGGTCGTTTTTCAGGATGGTGATATAAAAGAGCATTGTGGTTCCACATCTTGCACTTTTTAATTTTCAGGATTAATCAAGGATTAAAGTTAACATCATTTATTAGAATAACGTAAATCCAAAATCTTCTTTCAGCAGCCACCTTTATATTGCAAATAAAGATTAAACAGACTCAATAGGTTACTAAAGATCACATAGCATTTTAATTACCTGAATAATCCTTGTACACTGCAAGGGACTGCAAAGGTACTAAAATGAAACACATTTATTTACTACCATCTGAATCAGAACTTGAAAGCTGTTCCCTATGAAACAGAGTAGAGCTCTGTGTGACTTTACTTAACTGACCACCCTTTATCCAGAATTTCCAAAACAGATCACCAAATCCTTTTCATCTGTTAGACAAATCTAGTTATCTATTTCATACCACCCAGATCTTTCAAATCACAGAGGATATAAAGGGGAAAAAAATCAATAGACAGAAATCTTTTCTCATTAAGAAATATTGAATAAAGATGTAGCTTTACCGTATTTTTGTAATACCCATAGTAGAATTATGCTGAAAATGCCTTATTTCTACCAAAGAAATGCAATTGACAGTTCCCATGACAAATAATTTGTATTTTCTTCTTTGAGAAAGAGCAAAATGCTCTACTTAGTAGCTACTGGATAGTGCTTACTGCTGCAGACAGAGTATGTGCTAGATGAGCTGTCTGTTTTCATCTATTTAATTTTCTGTTCTGTAGGGATAATACAGTAAGGTGCTGAGTAGTCTTTGGAGGGTGCTGAGTGCTCCCTCATTCAACATCCCATGTGTGCACAGTACAGATAGATCCTTTCTTTCACAGTGCTTTGCAAATTTGAGCTTTGCACTTGTGGGCATTCCAAGGCACATCAGTGACATTGTATCCTTCATTACAGTTTTTAAATACTCACTACCAGACACTGTCCTACTGCGACGTGTAGGAATCACCAATGAAATCACAACTTCGGGAACAAAATATAAACACAATCTATTTACATTATCTTTGCCACACAACCAAGAAAATGTTAAAGCCTTTTACTATGTATTCTTTCACTTAAGAGTAAGGGGAAAGAGGAAAAATAAATTAAAATATTAATTGTGCTTTGTTTCCAAAATTTCAGTTTTCCCTTCTTTTATTCTCCCTTTTGTTGGCTTACTCACCAATTTGAATATAAATTTTAAGTCTGAAAGAACAGAAAGATTTTATATATATATTAAAAAAATCCTTTCTCTGAGCATATGCCATAAAGTATGTGCTTGTGTATATAAGTTGGCACTATGATATCCAGCTTCAAAGGTTAAACTAAAAGACTTCTTCAACTGAAAACAAAAATGGAAAGTGATTATAAAAATGCATGTGTAGCATTCCCCTTGTAAACTTCAGTTTCAAATGAGGTGTGCCAAGGGTCAAAACTGTAATGTAATAATTTGTCAGAAAGCCTGTTCATAGAAAAAACTATGAATACTCCCCAAAAATCCTGTTGTTCAGTCACTATTGTGAATGCCTAATGCTGATGGTTTAATAAGTGAATGATTGATATCTTCTATGTATAAGCTAATACTCATATAGTTTCAGTTAATCATATTAATATGGTGTTAATCATTCATTCTCTGTAGCAGAATTTGTTGCTGTTAAAGACAATAAACATGATCCTATGAACTGAGTATGTCAGTAGCACGCAGCCTTCAGTCTTACACTTCATAAAGTAGCACATCATTAAAATACAGATGAGGATTAAACCAGAGACTGATTTTATGAATGGATTAATACAGAAGTGCACAATCGTTTTTTAAATATATAGGTGTCATGGGCTCAGCAGTAGCTCATGCTCTGCCAGGGAGGAGGGAGAGATAGGGCTCCTGGCCTGGGCTAGTTGGGGAGGTATTCCATGCCACAACACGTCATGCTCGGGGAGGGAACTGGAAGTTGGCCGGGAGGGGAGGGGGTTAGCTCTCTTCCGGGTTGGGCTCGTTTCGGTGGGTGGTATCGTATTCTCTCTCCTTGTTTATTTCCTCTAACATTGATTTATTAGTGGTAGCAGTAGTGATTTGTGTTATACCTTAATTGCTGGATTGGTTTTATCTCAATCCGTGGGAGTTGTATTCCTCCGGTTCTCCTCCCCATCCCTCCGGGAGTGGGAAGGTGGGGGGGGGGGGGGGGGGGAAACAAAGGGGTGTGTGCTACTGTGGAAGACTGAGGTGGGGTTTTAAACCACGATAATAGGTCATAGCCCAAATAGTACTGAATAGTTATACATTAAATTTCACAGATATGTTTAACAAAGGAAACAGAGAGCTGAACATTTAGTAACAGTGACAGAACTGTGAAGTTATATAATATACAAAATGTATTAGTGTTGAATGTTGCTGTTTAGAACACATATCTATTTCTGTTTCACATGTTAGCCTCTACATTGTTTCCTTCAGTGACTCCAAATGCTTATTGTAACAAAAGACATTTGTCTTACATATCTTAAATCTTGGTGCATAGGTAACGCGTGTTGATCGTTATTACTTTCTTTCTAAGTCCAAATTGGAAGTCAGAATTGCCTTGGGTAGAAAGCTCTTCAATATTTGATGGCATGCAATAGCAAACACAGTATTAGATAACAGACTTGTTAAAACCTTGTGGTTACCCTTTCCTGTTAAAAACAATACTGTAAAGCCTCTACAGCCACAGGATTTTCATAGCCTTTGCTGACACTAAAACAGGCCATAGTTGTTGCTGAAGGCATCTGACTGAACAAAGTTTCTTTGAAAATAACAGATTAACTAGGATTCTGAAAAAAAAAATTATGCTTTAATATTCTCTTATGGTCTTACCAGCCTGTGGCAGTGTACCCTATTTTCTTTTTTTTTTTCCTTGCACCAGGTTCAGTATTGACAAACATAAATAATTGCTCAGTGTTGAAAATTTTTTACATTGCATCCTATTTAATAAAATATTCAATAGAAAGCTAACAAGAAAAGCAAAATTTGTCCCCATGTAAAAAGAAAAAAAAACCAAACAAAATATTGATATTTTTTAATGAAGTAGTGTCATTACTGCTTAAGACAATAATATTTTTTGCATGTTTGCAGTAATGCCTGATTTTTCTTAGCATTAACAAAGTAACAAAATATGGCAATATAACAACCAAGAAATGCTTTTATAAAGACTTTAGAATTTACAAAGTAAAGACTAAAAAATATGTGAGTCAAAGTTGACCAATAACTGCTGTGTAACTTAAAATGCAAAATCTCAATCAAACTATCAAAATGTAATAAACAAATACATGCTTACAGAAATTCCAATATTTTTTTTCAGTTAATTCTGTTGTGTCATTTGTAAACTGCTTTGTGTTTCTGTTCACAAATCTTCCAATTATTTCTTTTGCTGGAAAATGTTCACAGAGTGAACTTAGAACTGCTGCAATATCTTGTGGAAACTGAATTTTGAGCAACAAAGTAGAGCATGTACAATAATTTATATGCTATATAAACATGGAAAAGGAGCAAAGTATATTGTTTAGGAACTCGAATTACACAATATAAAAGTAATGCTTGTTATGTCACAAAGCAACACGTTAAGGAAGAACAGAACAGAGTCAACTACTTTATCCTGGTTTCACAGACATTTCCCAGGTGGAGATGATTTGGTAATATTTTTAACAATCAATCAAAACTTGTAAGTTTACCTTTCATCAAAAAATAAAATTCAGCTATTCACGGTTGGGTTTGATAGCTATTTAATTTGGAATATTTGCCCAATGCACAGGAAAGCCCTTCACAGCATGACAGCTAGCAATTTCTTATACTGACCTAGAGAACAAGCTTCTGAGTTTTCATTCCGTTTTCATTCTTCCTTTTCTTACTTTTAGTGTTCTTCTAGTAGTCAATAAATCATGTTGTCCTAGAAAACATACGGTTTGTCTTTGTACCTCACCTGCTGTCTATCTCATAACATAAGTGCATTTATCCTCTTTTCTTACAAAGCTTGTAGAAACAATTCAAGAAACTCTCATTTTTCATTTGTGGAAAAATATCATGAAAGCTGGCATGAAAACACCATTGTAAAATTTCCAATCTGTTTCTTTCTGCTTGCTTTGATTTTTGATAACTTTCTGTCCATCATTAAGATGACAGAAAATTATGGCAAGATATTGCAGTGTATTTTTGAGAAAAAAAAAAGTTTCAAGAAAAATAAATACAGGTACTTATTTCCTTAATTGGAAAACTGTCACTTTTTTGTTCTTGTTGTTATTTTTCTTTAATGTTAATTCCAATTAATGTTTTCTCTGAATAGCCCACTGGGAAGAGTGCTAATGGAAAAGAATGTAAAGAGCAGTTACTCACATAACTGCCCCTGTTACTCCTCTCACAATACACACAAATTCATGCTGTTTCAAGCTCTGAATTACTAATATGAAGACATATGTTAACTATGTTGGTTTTCTGAAGAATTTACTACTCAAATAATGCAGATGAGGCATTTTTTGTGACTTTTAAGAAGCAAATTTCACTGAGGATTTATCTTTTTGTAGTGTTAAAACTGAAAATACTTATCCAAATTATCATTCTGTCTGCAAATTTTGATCAGCATAGGAACCCTAATGTGGGTGTAATTCACCAGTTTGTGACCCTACTGAATGAATCACCGTTAGTTTTGCTGTTATCAGACCTAGTAAAAATGTACTTTGAATTTGTTTTTTTTTCTGTCCACAACAAAATCTTTTCAACTATTAATATCTGTTTACCACTCAATTTTGTGGAAGACAATGGATCTTTACACTATGCTTAGCTTCCTTTTTTTGCTTCTCTTTTGTACTATATAGCCTCCAGTTATTTCTAATTAAAAGTAAAAGCCACTGATATCCAATCACGGTTGGATTACTTCTGTTATCACATTTCATTTTTTATTCAGTTGGTGTAATTTTTAATGTTTTAGCTGCTTTGGTTACTTCTTTTTCAGGATATATAGAATCATACAATAGTTAGGGTTGGAAAAGACCTTAAAATCATGTAGTCCCAACCCCCCTGCCATGGGCAGGGACACCTCACACTAAACCATATCACCCAAGGCTTCATCCAATCTGGTCTTAAACACTGCCAGGGATGGAGCATTTACAACCTTCCTGGGCAACCTATTCCAGTACCTCATCACCCTCACAGTAAAGAATTTCTTCCTTATATCCAATCTAAACTTCTGCTGTTTAAGTTTCAACACGTTACCCCTTGTCCTATCACTACAGTCCCTAATGAATAGTCCCTCCCCAGCATCCCTGTAGGCCCCCTTCAGATACTGGAAGGATACTATGATGTCTCCATGCAGCCTTGTCTTCTCCAGGCTGAACAGCCCCAACTTTCTCAGCTTGTCTTCATACGGCAGGTGCTCCAGTCCCCTGATCATCCTTGTGGCCCTCCTCTGGACTTGTTCCAACACTTCCATGTCCTTTTGATGTTGAGGGCACCAGAACTGAACACAATACTCCAAGTGAGGTCTCAAAAGAGCAGAGTAGAGGGGCAGGATCACCTCCTTGGACCTGCTGGTCATGCTCCTTTTGATGCAGCCCAGGATACGGTTGGCTTTCTGGGCTGTAAGCGTGCACTGAAGCCAGCTCATGTTTAGTTTCTTATCCACCAACACCCCCAAGTCCTTCTCCACAGGGCTGCTCTGAATCTCTTCTCTGCCCAACCTGTAGCTGTGCCTGGGATTGCTCTGACCCAGGTGTAGGACCTTGCACTTGTCATGGTTAAACTTCATGAGGTTGGCATCAGCCCACCTCACAAGCATGTCAAGGTCCCTCTGGATGGCATCCCTTCCCTCTAGCGTTTCAACCAAACCACACAACTTGGTGTCATCAGTAAACTTGCTGAGGTCACACTCAATCCCACTGTCCATGTCACGACAAAGATGTTAAACATGACCAGTCCCAGCACTGTTCCCTGAGGGACACCACTCGTCACTGGTCTCTAGCCGGACATTGAACCATTGACCACAACTCTTTGCGTGCGGCCATCCAGCCAGTTCTTTATCCACCGAGTGGTCCACCTATCAAATTGATGACACTCCAATTTAGAGGCAAAGATGTCTTGTGGGAAAGTGTTGAATGCTTTGCACAAGTCCAGGTAGATGACATTGACTGCTCCACCCCTGTCTATCACTTTTGTAGCCCTGTCATATATCCACCTAGAACATTAATTGAGGGAGGCTCTTTCTATGGTGGAAAACAGTTTTTAATAGTAATAAAAAGACTTTAAAGTTTACAGATTTTTTAATTAGAAAATAAATATGCTGCAAAAGAAGTGGAACCCCTTATGAAATTGCATTTTGGAATGCTGAAAATTCAACAGATTAGAGATGCAAGACCTGTATTTCATGCTTTTTTGGTTGTCTGACTAGCAGAAGCTGGGAGACTTTTATACAGTGATCAAAAAACTTTGTTGGTGGCCCTGGAATGTTCAGCCTATTCTTATGTGCTAGAAGAAACAAAATTATAGGAAACCCTTATATGTATGTAAGGCAAGGAACTAAGACTTTCCAATATTGATGGACAGATGTGTAAGGAAAACAATGTGTGTGCTTGCCTGCATGTGTCTGCTTTAAATTAAAAGAAACTCCAAAGAATATTTCTCAGAGCAGTTTTAAGCAGCAATTTTGAAAACAAATCTGAAGAAACTTGTGTACATTGATATTAGAGAAATAAGTTTGGACATATGATGATGACCTTTCTAAGCTATAAATTTCTTCTGAAGAACAATCTCTAATCAGGAACATAAGCATAAAAAGTTTAGGTTAATGTGGCTTTTAAAAGAACTTTTAATCCACACTAAAGGATGGTTCATCATAATGATGCAGAAATGGATGCAGTTGAAGCAGATAACGTGAACATGTTAGATGGCTTTCTCCTTCTTCGTCTATAATTGTACTTAGTCCTCCTAGGGAATTTCAATATATTTGTGCCTCAGTTCCACACCTGTGAGATGGGGACTGTTGCATTTCTTTTAAATACTGTGCCATGGGAATGTACTCTATCAGTTGTATGCATAAATCACAAACCACCTTATACTTTTAGGTACTTACAGTATAGTTCTAGAGAAATAAAGATATCTGAATCTAAGTGATCTGTCAGTCACTGCTTAACCACAATTTTGTTTCAATGTGGAAAATTTCTCGAGGTTCTGTTGCTGAGAGCAGTTAATCCCTTCATTTTTTCTCACTGCAAACTTGTCTTGTATTTTGTCAATACAGTAAGGTCTTCTCCATGCCTTACTGGAGATTAGCCAGTGAAATAAGAAAGTACTAGAAGTAAACTGAAGGATATTTTAGCTTCATTTCTCTCTCTTTTTTTCTACTGAACCAAAAAGTGCAGAAAGATAATCTGCTTTGCAATCTCCATTCCTTTTTCAAATTTGGCTAAAATAAACCAGCTATTTATTATAAGAACTGGCATTGTAATAAACTGGGTATTCACATGCATACACTTGCACAATAGTACTGGTATTTTGGGGCAGCTGTGACTCTGATCCCGTCATACTGGATGATGTGCTAGGGCAGGGATGTAAATGATAGCTCTGTGTGGCCTTTGATGCTCCACAGAGTGGTATCATCTACATGGATTCTTGGTAAATGGTGGAAAACAGGCTTCCCATGCTAGGGAAACCACAAGGTTGATCTGAGAATATGTGGTTTACTATTTTTGCATCAGAAAACCGGAGATGAGATTAATACAAGCCTCCAACTTCATGACTGTAGACTGTCCTTGCTTACTTTTCTGTTCTGTTTTCATGAATGCTTCATTACTTCATGCACACAAATGTACTTTCAGTGAAATAGATGGAAAGAAGCTCTTTTCCCCTAGTCAACAACCTGGTGGTTTGAGCCTTTCTTACAAAATAGGATTGTTCATGTAAAAACTTTAAATCACTGGCAAGGGCCTATACTGACAATCAATTTTAGGGAAAAGGGTGTCTTTCTGTCTCCAACAGGCAACTAGTGCAAAGGAGACTTCTGCAGCCCTGAATCAGTCTTGTATTAGACACTGTGATGGTCAAGATATCCTTTTATATCTAAACAGCTCCAAAGATGGGAGGAACTGAGGGAGGCTGAGTGGCTGTCAGCGGTGAGCAGCGTGCTGTCGTGAGGGCAAATGGCAAGGGGCAGAGCAGGGATCCTGCTTCACCAAGGTGGCAGATGCTTCCTTGTGTTGTTTGCTCTGAGGCCATGAAGATCAACTGCCCCGGCAGCGAACTGCTCGGAGACATCGTCACAGACACTGCGGCACCTGCCAAGGCACAACGTGAACTGGGTCTGGGGCTCGCCCTGCGGATGGGTCTGACCTGAGGAGTGTTCCAAGAGCACCTGGCCTGAGAAAAAGGCAAAACAGTGTGTGGTGAGCACCCCTCCACCATGACCACACAGAGACACTGACTGAAAGGATTTATAACTGCAAGGATTTTAACTTACTGATCGAGAAATCCCTGGATCCACTGCATGTTGTTTTTTTTTTTTTTTCTTTCTCCTTTTCTCCTTCTTCACATGTTTGATAAAAATAAGAACTTACCAAGACTTTTGTTCTTCCTCACACAGTTTGGGGAAGTGCACAATAAAATTGTTGCTTCGTTTTTCAACCCGAGGAGGCTGGTGGTTCACCCTGCAAACAACACAGGGTTTGGTAACATCAGCTCCCCCCACACCTGTCGGGCTGGGTGGAACACCTTCCCTTGCGTCAAGCTCATGGCAGTTCCTTCCTTTCCATACAGGATCACCAAATAGCATTTTGTGGATCACTTTAAAAAAATCCCTTCAGGTGGTATAGAAAAGTATATGAAGTAAGCACCTCATTTAGAAAATCTGAATCACTCTCCTTCAGCTAAATCTTTATGATAGAACTTTAAAAAGGAAGACTGAATCTTAACTGGTTTTGTTCCGACATCAGACAAAATATCTCTCTCTATATAGAGTAATTGAAGTCATTTTACTGGAAATATTATTCTGTCACCACAGACTGGAATTTAATCCCATTTTACTACTAAATAATCATGATCTTTTTTGGAATGGTATCACAGTCTGGGAAGACTTCACATCTCAGGACAAGTATCCTATATTCACTTCAGTAGTCTAGCTGCTATCTACAGTAAGCAAGAGCTTGCCATATAACAACATCCCCTAGTTATTGTTTTTATTAATTAATTTAGACCATATATGCATTAAATAATTTAGATCATGTAACATATATTTCTCATCAACATTTGTGTTTCCTGATTATACAATTATTGATAATCAAGTGGAACTGCAAGTGGAGAATAAAGGCAATATACAGTAAGAGTATAAAATTTTAGTAATTATTTTTGCCATATTGAAAACTAATATTGAGACTCTTACATTGGAAACTGTATATGATCTTACAGTATTTATACCTTTTTTTTACTAAACTGCTGAAAGAAAGCTATTTGCTTTTATTTTCATGACTCTTTTAACTTCTATTAAACACAAAAGAGCACCTGCAAATGACAGCAAGAACTTTTTTTTTCATGAGTATGTCCACTAGAGTCAATTTTTATTTGTGATAAACAGTATTAAAAAGTTTATTAAAAATAAAGAGCTTTGTATTCCTGTTCAAAGCGTCTTTGCTGCCTTTAAGACTTGTTAGTTTTTTTTTTTTAATTTACCATTACAATAACCTAGGTAATGGTTGCTTTCCATACTCTCAGACTTGTTTTAAACTCTGCCAGTTAATACATAATACCTTTGTACGCATTAAGGCTTAATCTTTGTGTGTTCTGGAATTCCCATCTTTGTTGATATTTCAGTGTCTTTTTTCCACATCAGATAATAGGCAAAATTTATTTTTCTTGACAGTATTGACTTCTGAAAATACTGTTTTGATTCTGTAATACCAAAGAATTTTTTATGGACAGCTTTGACACCAGTAAGCAACTTTGCATTCTACCTACTTGTCCTTGCCATGTTGCTAGTTTGACACAGATATAAGGTAAGATCTAAAATAACTAGTTGAGATACTTCTATCTATATTTCGTGACAGCTCAGGTTTCAGCATTTTCATGATTTCCTCTGTATCTTGGCTGACCAGCTGCTCTTTGCTGGGATCAGGAGTGCTCAGGATGTTTTGCAACAAGTGGCTGAGATAACAACATAATCACAGCTTACATGTATCTGCTGTACACAATTTGTAGTAGAGTATAAACATATCCTCATTGCTGCCTGGTTCAGGGAATAAACATAGTAAATCCTTAATAATAGCCATTGTAAGGACAAATGACTGGAATACAACAATATTCTAATTTTAACAGTTAATACATGAGTAGAATAATTTTGTACTAAAAAAAAAAAATTTAAAACGTGACTGTCTCTAAAACAGTTTCCAAGCTCTTCTTTGCTGAATGCAATTTATGTAATTCTGCCTTACACGTATCTACATGTAATTTGAGAGTTCTAATGAATGTACTATATAGAGGAAAAAAGTAAATAAAGAAAGGTTGATTTCCAGTTCATTAGAAATTGTGGTGGAAAATCAATATTAGCTAAGTGGAGAACAGAATAAGTAAAGGAAAAATGTCTCATACATAGCTTTTTTCAGTGAGATGCTCTGATCAACTGGCAATTGAAAACACAGTATTGTATTAAATCAAGTAGTATAGTAAAGCCATATGAAGCTTAGCAGAAAATGATATTTTTCTACAGAGTTTTAAAAGCCACAATCAATTTTCATGATGTAATAAACTGTTGGTGATTACCAGGATACTGCACCAATGTTATCAGTATGTGTCTTTGGTATACAAAGGGGATAGAAGTAGAAAGCAGGTCTTTGAACCAATTTCATTTCACCCTAAAAGTTTGGTAGTTTAATTCCAAGACTTGGGACATGGCCTGTTTCAAGACTATGAACACCTTTATGGGGTCCTTCCCATCTTCTGGTATAAAAAGAATTGCTTGGCAGGGCTTTTTGTACATTGAAAGTTTCTGTGTAAAGTAAATGAATGGAGAATGAAAACTTTAATTCTAGTGAATTTGTGATTGTATACGTAAAGTTCAGTCTAAAGTTAAATACCTTTGAGGGGTTTTTTTTGTTGCTATTGTTTTGTTTTGGTTTGGCTTTTTTTTTTGTTTGGTTTGGTTTGGGTTTTTTATCAAACCATTTTATGCTGCCTAAAGCTAAATAGAAAATGGTGGCTGAATGAAGGAATTTCTGGGTGAGATTTTATTGCCTTTATATGATTGGTCAGAATAGATCCACAAGGCTACCTTATGACTTAGGAAAGCTGTGAAATATTTGTTCTGTTTTTATAGAATAGAGTTTTTACAGTACAGACTTCCACTGGACTTCCTGAAGTTTTGGTTTATCATCATAAAAAAAACCCTGGAGCTATCTTTCAGAAAAGAAGTCAGTTTTCACTCAGTTACGGTTAGAGATATCACTTACCATATTAGATGTATTATGTTCTTCAAATAAAGCTAATTAAAGTGATTTAACTGATTATTGTTTTAAAAAACAAGCATTTTCAGTGGCAGTTACCAAACATGAGTAATGCAAGTCACGAGGAAATGAATGAAACTCTAAAATTTCAAGCGTAAATCCAGAACAAAACTGTATCATTGACAGCTGCACACAAATGATCAGGATGTACATTTTGGAGCCAGAGAAAGAAGTAATCTGAGTATTGAAATGTCAGAGTTGTAAGCATTAACTTACATTAATGTAAGCATTAAATATTAAATTAAATATAAATTAAATATAAAATGAAGATGGATCAATTAGCAAAGATGACCCATGTATGTGTCTATGTTCTAAAATACTACAGACATTTCAGATGCTGATTCTAATGGAAAGGTAGAAAAGACACTGAAAAGAACACTCACGTGACATAACTTTAGCTACTGAATTTTTTCAGCTGCTTCTTCCAAATAGCAGAGTAATAAAGGCACCTCCAAAAGGATGATTCATACTGCCCTAAACTCTGAGCCTTTAGCAAGACACTTTTAAGGAGGTAGTTTCATGAGGGACCATAAAATAACATAAACTGTGGCATTAGGCATAAAAAATGCCAAACTTTTAACATCAAAAGCTAGGTGAGATGAATCATACCTCTCAGGTCTTATCTCAAGTGTGGTCATTTTTTAGAGTGTTTTTTTTTTTTAATAGTGATTCTAAACAAGATTAGATAGCATCTGACAACACATTCTCAATATGTAAAAAATACTTTTCTTTATAATTTCAGATTTCACTGGGAATAGAGATATATACTGTATTTCAGCAGAACAGTTTTGTTGTGTTTATTATGGTCTCCTTAAAAAGAAGAATTAGAGGACATAGTTTATTAATTTTTGAGTTTATAGTCCTTTAGGAATAAGACCCTAAAAGTTTCTAGAAAACAAGTTGAAATTAATCTACGTTTTGGACTTAGTTTATAGTCTTTATACCTTCATCTGTGGCAAATCATTGTGATCTAGGGAAACATGTCTGTCTGTTAGATCTGTAGATCTGTATCATAAACCTTAGGTAGTGGAATTTTCCTGTCAATGCAAAAATGACTACATTTTAAGAGTAATTAAAGGAAGATGCTTTCTTTCTCCAAGAACATAAATTCACAATACATCATTATTCTTTATGCATGTTTGAGGAATAGATGAATTTCTGACATGGTAATATCTTAATTTGTGTGATCATAGACTACCATTTAAAATCAGGAAAAACAGTAAATAAGAGCACAGCAATAACAAAAAGCTACTAGAGTAATTCTGCAGAAGCTGGTAGGTTATAAAACTAAGTGATTTCCTTGCTCACTTTTTCAACTGGTATTTGGCAGCTACAAAATAATAAACCAAGGAAAATAAATGAGATATTTCTACAGATCTTGGCACCCAAAGTAACTAAACAATTGATAAATGAGGTAACACTATATGTTCAGTGTGGAAGAAAAAGAAAACACATTTTTCCTTTACTAGTCTGGGGAAACAATAATGTCACATGAAACATTAGAACCAGATATTTTTAGCTTTAATGATTGTCACTGCTAGGAATTTTACCTTAAGATAGTTGTAGCAAAGTGGCTGTAGGTAATGACAGCTTACTTCTAAGTGATTGACCTTTTAAAATAATTCACTGTAACTATAACCACAACAAAGTTTGGAAAGATAAGAGAGGTGAGAAAAATTGAATAGATAAAAAGAAATCTATAAAATTAACTCTTGAGTAAATTTTTGCTTGTTTGGTTGGTTTTTGTTTGGGTTTCTTTTTTTTTTCCTTTCTTCAGCTAAATATCTCTTTCTCTACAAAATATGAAATAAAGCCACAAAAACTTGGGGGTTTTATTTTGTGGTTGTGTCTGTGACAAGCATGGAAAAAAATAATTATTTAATACTGAATAGTTATAGAATGGTTAAATAGAAAAAAAGAAGATAGTAGAAGATTCTACAATATGAGTCAATGTTACGTACAAAAAAAGTTTTAAAAAAGGTTTCTATTTGCACTTGATATACACCATCAACATTGGACTTCATCCTTTAAGATGGGTAGGCAAATGAAGATAAATAATGCTGCTTCATTTTTTACCCTTAGCATGAGCAGTCTTCTTCTGCCAATTATTTCTTTTCTTTTTTCCATCCATTTTCATTAACTCCTGGTCAATTGCTATTGGTTTGCTTTATTCTTGACAATGTTTCTTATTGCAAGTTTTCTCTTTCTTGCTGATTTTGAGTCAGTTCTCACACTGACAACATTTAGACTGGACACATGAGATATGCCAAATGCCTTTATTCAACACAGAAAACACACTTAAAAAAATCTCTTTTTATAGTTCACTCTCCTTCACAGTAGTTTTTAAACAATCAGAATAAGAAAACAGATCACAGAAATTTACCCCATATTATAGCTACATAATATTAAAACAAAAGAATGCATAGTTTCAATCTCACCGTAAACACTAAGCTATTTTCTATTCAATATCCAGTCAGCAAATATACATACAAAAATAGCCAAACTAGTACCACATTTTGGCTACTGTGTCAAACAGCTTTAAAACCTCTGCCTGACAGGATAGCATAGATAATGCTCAGCACCTGTAACTATCCTCTTGACTTACCATAAGAATTTTATAACCTACTATTGTCAGGAAAATTATGTGGCTATGTATATCTTTTGAGAGCTGTTTGATGCTACTCCCCAAACTATGTGAGTCATAGCTTTAGGAAGGAATTTCAAATGCAGATCTGGTGGCTGTGACACTGTGCTGCTAGTGATACAGGTATTTAAATGTTCTCCCTTTAAGAACCTAAAGCAGCTGAGCCAAATACCCAGGAGAAAATTTTTGAGGCACACTGAGTTATCAGATCTCAGAGAGTTTAAAAAGTTTCATCAAGAGAGGCATCTAAATAGGTGGGAAAATAGTAGAAAAAAAATTCGTCATGGAACAATGGTGTGGGCTCGGATCATGGCAGGAAGAAGGAAGGGAGATAAATGCTTGTGGCAATGCTTAATCAGGTAGTTGAACCTTTGAATCTACTACAGCCCTCCTCCATGTTTTTAAAGCAGAAATGGCCTGCTGGGCACCTTCTTCACCTAGGCTAACAACTGATATCAGTCTTGGGCTTGCACAAATACACCATGAAGGCTTTGCTCTTGTGGGTTTGCTTTCGAAACTCCGGAGGGTAGTAGGGAGGTGACCTACTTAATTGACATTGATCAGATGTCCAAGTTATAGATAGTTATAGTTACCTGATGCAAACTTCCCTTCCTGTTTTGTGTAAGAGCAAAGGCTTAAATTGTGACAGCATCAACAACTGACTGTATTTTCATAATTTTCTATTTAAATGTGTAAAAGAAACACAGATGCCCAGTTTCAGGAGATGTTTCTACATCTCTAGATGCAAGTGCAACAGACCTGGCTGCCTATATCTGCTAATAAAATGCTGTATGACCAGTATTTAGACTCATCTTCATCAATTAGTTGTAGCCAGCTTCACAATGAATGTGCTCTGCTCAGACAGCACTTTGCAGGCTATTCTGAACACATACTGGTCAGATGTGTATGTACAAGTTTAGGTGTTTCAGTTGGTGGTTACATACCAAGTGGACACAAATGTGTATCTACTAAATGGAGAGTAGTGCACACTGTGAAGCCTATAAAAGATTGTTCTAAGCATGCAGTGACATAGCCTTTGAAAATTGACGGGAACATGCTGTATGTAGGAATCACATACACCTTTAATTGTTTGTATACTTCAGTTTCTTTTTTATTTTTTTTATCTCTGTGATGATCAAACACTGTGATACACATACAGTATGAAAAAGGCATGACACTTTAATTAGCAAGAAAATGAGCTATACTTTCTGTAACGTAACATGATAAACTTGTGAAAGCAAAAAAAATATGTTAAAGTGCTGTTTTCCCTAAGAACAAAGGTTGCAGGTTTTTTTTGTGGTTTAAAGAGAAAATAAATTTTATGGGTGAGATGGTAACATTATTTTATTATTATATTATTAACATATAACATATTATTGTATTACTGCTACTACAATTATTTCCCTGCACAATGTAGATTGTACGTTTAGTTTGATGGTGATAAATTGCAGATTTTATTGTTGTTGAGAGAATAATTTCTCAGAGGAGATACGAGATACGAGTACTTGCAATTTCTTCTATACAGTTAATCTTTTACTCAGAAAACTACTAGAATTCAATAATATTATGATGCATATTTTGTCTTTTTATTATTTAAAATAACAGTAATGGTGATAGTGATAATTTAGAATAATAATTTGCTGTGCAACTTATTTTTTCTTTATCATTAATGTAAAGTGCAATCCAAAGTCTTCTCTATGAAATTTCAGTCAGTCTTTTAAACTAATAGTGCCTGAGGTTGCCTTCTTTGTGTTTTGTTATAAGCAGTAATTGAATAGTTTCATTCAGATAGAGAAATTTAGAGACTTAAGTAACATAGGTATTCAAGACGAATAAATGTATTTATGAATAATATTCTCACCTTAGCCTTATTGACTTATGAATACTACAGATTTGACATTTGAAAAGCAAACATTCTGTAGAGAAAAAATGTATTTATACTTTAATCAAGAAGTTTTTTTCTTAGTTTTATTTTTCAATGTGTATTGAGGCCATTGGTGCTTTTATTTCCTTTATACACTAATGAATACATGTAAATACAGCAAATGTACTATAGAAAAGAATCTACCTTATAAAGGCTAAATCATTAGGATTAGATTAGCCATGAGATGACAGAAAAAGCGTAGCTTCTCTGTCACATTTCTATTTTTATAAACTCTTCAAAATACTTTTACTTATTAAGCATTTCCATTTGATTACAGACAATAGATTTAATTAAAATATTATTTTAGGTGCCAGCTGGAATTAATCTGTACTGTACTCATTTTGAAATAGTCTTATTTCTTCTGTGTTGTAAATGTACAAGCAATTTATATACAAATGAATATTTTACCTTTTCTCTCATGTGTACAAATAATGATGGCTAGCCTTGAATTTTAACATTTATAAACTTTAGGCCCACTGCAGTCTGCTTTAACCTAAGGTCCCAGGTTAGATAGCCAGACTTCTTATGCATAGTACAGAGAATTTGATGCCTACAAGTCGGATTCACATAAGCTATCAAAAGTTATCAGCTACAATTTACCCAAGATGGGGATGCCAAGATAGGGAAGCTCTCTGAGATAGGTATCAAAACCACTTGATATTATATATTTTCAATAAAGAATCCTCTTCAGGAAATTAAAAAAAAAAATCTCTGCTCCATAAAACCTGTAGGTAAAGAGTTTAACCTTATTTTAGTCAGTAGTCAGAGTTCTAAGAATTTTTCTGAGAGAGGAATCTGTTTTCAAACATTTGAGCTTCCTGATTTAGGGTTCTGATTTGATCAGAAGGTTGAAATCAGGTCTGTTTGAATTGAAAATAAGTGTTGTAATCATTGAGGTGCTGTATAGCATGGTATAAGTTTGTTTTGAAGCAGTTTTATTGTGTATAAATTATTAAATATTCACTGGCATAGGAATTGAAAGAGAGGTCTTCCAAAATCCCAGGGGAGTACCCTAATCATCAAGATAGTGGATATCCTATAGTAAGCTTCTCTCAGTATGCAGTTGAAGCTATGTCTCTGTGTAAATATTTAAACTGAATTTTGGAGCAGAAACTTGTAACCTGACTCTCCCATATCCCAGAATAGAACACCAACCAGCAAACTGTACAATCAGATTTGCGGTTTCTCCTTCACTTTCTCAACTCATTGAATGTTCAATTATTTAATAGGGATTGAATCAGTCTCAGCTGGAACAATTACTAATCATACTAAAACAGACAGTAGTCTGGATGTAAGTAAGTTGCTTGGGATCTTCAAGTTTTTTAATCCAGTTGTGTGTATACAAAATAGAAATTTAATAATTCTAAATAAAACAATTTGGGTCAAATGACAGTTTCCACTGAATACAAATTTCATGCAGCTCAGGACTGAGCCAGCAGGGTGGAAGAAGTCAAACTGGTAGAAAAGACCTGTAATTCTCCCATAGGATTGTCTAAAACCACAGTGGTTCTGAAATTGAGGAATAGAACCTTCAGTGGGGGCACAAAGCAAATTTAAGTAACAGAGTAAGGAAATGGAGAAAGAAACTGATGTTAAAATGTTGGTTTTTAAGGTACAGTGTTTTATGCAACATCTCTAAATATATGTATCAAATGTATACTTCCATAACCTCATATTCTTCACAGATTTATGTTTATTAATTGAGAATGAGAATGTGAGCCTCTTGGCCTCTTTTATAGTAAAACATACAAACTCTGTACATGAAATTAGATGAAAAACAGGAGGCATTCGTAAGCCAGAGTAAGTAGAAAGAAGTATTCAAGACTATACTTTTAAGTAACTGAGACTAATATATGATTTTCCAAAGAAGGCTAAGCTAGCTGGCAGCTTTAGTAGTTATATGTGTCAAACTTACCTGTAATTGTCTAAAGTACACTTACCAAGCCACTTATTCTGAAAATTAAAGTATGATGGATCAAATTTTGCGTATAGATATAAGTAGAAATCATAGCTGTAGCAAGCTAAATTACTGTTCCTAACTCTTTGGGCTTTGGTCAATAAAATGCCAGTACTATAATACCCTGAATAAAAGGGAATTTGCTATTAATTTGAATTAGGGTCAACAGAAGTGAAAACCCTCCTCTCCTAGAAGGACAGACAACATGAATAACGTTACATTCCTACAGTGAAAGTACACAAAGAATAAACAGTTTCATCTCCAGTGTTATAATGGAAACTAGCCAGCAAAGAATATTGAAGTTACCTGAAAAAAGCAGACAGGCTTTCCAGAGAGGATTGGACATGTGGACTTACTTCAGACACTTCCAGTAATTCTGAAAATTAAATGGACATTTGGAAATTAATTAAAAACTACAATTAATAATAATAACTAAAAGATAACATGTGTGGTCAAACTCCAGATAGTGTCCCCTGAACTACTGTTATATGTCACAGAACCATAGGCTCAGATACTCAGTCACTGAGCTGTCATGAGCAGGGAATGCTGATCCATCAGTTTGCTTAGGTCACCTCACTACATCGAACTCCTTCAGATATTTCAGGCACACCAGCAACAGACTCTGAACAGATACCCTGTGAACTCTGAATATTTTGTTGTACAGCATCTTGGTCAGAAAGCTTAACAGGGCAAATCATCAGTGGAAAAAATAAAGAATACTCAGAGACAAGGCCGTCTTCTAGAATAATAAAAGTACAGATCCCAAAGATTTGGTATATTACAGCTTGTGTGGTATCAGCTTCTGGACACAGATAGAAATTAAATTCAACTTCCTACTAACGAGATACCTGTCGAGTCTGGTTTTTTTATTGCTTGTTTATAGAACTCTTTATTTGCATGTGCTTTTGCAGACAGTGTATTTAAAACTGGCAATCCATAAGAACCTGTATCTGTTGCTTTAATGAACTGCACTGTTTAAGTTGCTAATCTTAATAGTTTTCTCATTGAACGTGACAAAATCCTTCAGTGTGGCTGTGCTAGTTCAGGAGCACAATTACAGTGAAGGTGCAGTGCACTATTAGTGCATCCAGAATAGTGATTGTTCAATATGTTGAATGTGACCAGATTGACGGTGGTAAATTAGGCATCACTCAGAATCTAAGCCTAGCCACACCCAGCCCCTCTAATGTCTAAGAAGCAGCTGGAACACAAGGGGGTTTATTTTCTGCCAAATTGTATTGTCTTTTAACATGACAGAAGCTTGTATCACCACTGCAGTAACCAAAAAGCATGTAATTTCCAGCAAGCTGCAAGGCTTATGTAAAGGCAGTGTGTTGTTCTTTTACTTAAAGAACCTGTGTTTCAGCCTACCTTTCTTCCTGATCTCACATAACCGGATGCACTGAAACCAGTGAATAGCATGTCACTATTATTTTTTTTTAATACGCATTTCTATGTTTTAGATGCATCTAGAAGCTTGAATGGTGTAATTTCATCATGACATATTTGTGTCTGGACTGTGCAGTCTTCAGTTACCATTATAGGAGTATATTGGGATTGCATATGTGAATTTACTGCAAGGGTTGCGTAACCTACACCTAAATAAGCAGTTCAGTGACAGGTTTCTTGTAGTATCTTGTGAAGGCTGAGTGTTCAGTAAAGTATTGCAGTACTGTAGAGTTACCAATGAATAATTGTGTCATTAAACTCATATTTGTAACAGGACACGTGTCTTTACAACAAAAATATTACTTCATTCTCAAAATCAAATGGAATTACATATGCAAGCATGTTCTATAAATACTCTCTGCCAGTGTGAGATGTAAATAATGCTCCAAACTGAAGAGGCTTTCTTAATATTGTATGAGAGCAGTTTAGTCCTTTTCACATTCAGTGCCTGAAAGGGTCTTGAAAACAATTCAGCATAAATTGTTTTTGAAACATATTTTCAGGTGAACTTGAAAGATGAGGGCAATAGAGATAGAAATATTAACATACAATTTTTGACAGTAGCAAGTGCTGAAGTGAGCCAAGAGCTAAATGTAATACATAAGGAAGGATGTCGGCACAGAACAGTGCAGAGCTGGAAAGAGTAGTCTGACCTAGCTCTAAACAATGTAGTCTGGGTGTGGACTAATACTGCAGTATGGTAGTCTTCCCATTTGGATCAATGAGAATTGAGGTAAAATAACTTTGGAAAACCACCATGAAGCATAGATGCTCTTTAGCATTCAAGCTCCTTCATTCAGAAATGCTCTGAACAACTTCAGTCTTTAAAAAATAATGTAAAAATAAACCAAAGTGCAGACTTTTGCACTCTTCTGATTGGTTTATTCTGTTTGTTTGGGGGTTTTGTGTTTGTTGGTTTGGTTTTGGGTTTTTTGTTGGTTAAATTTTTGTTTGTTTTTTCTTTATGGAAACATTTCTTTTCCAGCTGCTTGAGATCATACCACATTGCAAATTTTCCTTCATTATTTTTCCGTATTTACTTTGAGACTGGCCAGCATGTACTTGTCTTCCTCACTTAGCTGGTACTACAAGCTGCTACACAGATTTCGTGGCAGAGTGCTAGACAATGAAAATACATCATCTTATCTCTGAAGAGCCAAACTGAAGCCTTTGACAGCTAAACTCTTAAGTACAGGTAGAATGCAGAAAAGAGCCACTATTAGAAAAGAGGTTGTGCCAATGGAACTTGCATGATACTCTCTGATTTATGTCTATATACATACTTGTGTTTGCACAAGAAATAATGTAAGCTTAAAATCTTTAGAAATCCAAGGTTCAGCAGTTGCCAGAATAAAGCTTTCCATCTGTATTTGTCAAGGACATTGAACTCATCCTAGGGTTATGGACATTGCCTTAGGCTATCTATGCTTGACACATTTGCTGTCTAAAGTGCTGTAATGTGCTCTGCAAGTACATCACACTGTAGGTATTCAAAATATGCAAAAAAAAAAAACCATGAGTGCTGTCTACCTGAATAACATATCTTGCTGAGAGTAGACTATGGATGATCTCTCCTGGCTTCCTACTTAGTTCTGTGAAAAGCTTAGCTGGAAGGGATATGACTGCAAAAGTTGAAAAGATGTGAAGGTGTTGTCTACAGACGAGATTATTTTCTAGTCTCTTTGGAGCCTTCTCAACTTTTTTCATAGGAGAGATGTTTCAGGCTCTTATAATTTTCATGATTCAACTCTGGACCTGCTCTAAGAAGTCCATGTCACTCTTATACTGGGAACACCAGAACTGGGTGCAGTATTCCAGCTGGAGAGAACAGGGGGGAGAGCAGTGGAGAGTGGAGAGCGAGTTCCTGTTGTCTGATTATATAGGCTTTTACAAGCAGACAGGGTATTTTTTGCCTTTAATACCAGTGTCTCAGGTTATCATGGCTTGTAGATGATGCACTGGTTAAGAAGATCTCTACTGGTGCTGCTAGGAAAAAGCGGTAGGTTGTAGTAGTAGGGGACTCTACTTTGAAAGGTACAGAAGAGTTCATCTGTCAACCGGACCCTGTCTCAAGGGAGGTGTGTTGCATACCTGGGGCATGGATCAGGGATGTTGCAGAGAGGCTGCCTGCTCTAGTAAGTCCCACGGACTATTACCCACCTCTTGTGATACATGAGGGTGCTAGGGATATAGATAGTAGTAGCCTAGGGAACATAAAGAAGGACTACAGAGCCCTGGGAGAGGTGGGCTCTGGAGCTCAGATAGTCTTCTCATCAATTCTCCAGGATACATGGGAGGACCTTAAAAAAGCTAGGAGGATTGGACAGGTTAATAAATGGTTAAAAGGGTGGTGTCATAGTCAGAGGTTTGGGTGTCATGAACATGGGACAAAAGTTTGTAGGCCAGGTCTGCTGGAGGCTGGTGAAGCTTCTCTGATAAAGAAGAGTGGTTTTGGTAGGAGGCTTGCCAGACTTGTCAAGGATGCTTTAAACTAGATGTGTTGGGGGAGGGGGGCATCATTCAATCCCAACACACCCAGTCAGTTGCCAGCACCTATAATAAATGCTTGGAGCAATGTAGTGATATTCCAGCTGCTCCAGCCAATGAGCTGGCTTAATTTGGAGCTCAGCTCAGATGCTTCTATACAAACGTCCTTAGCATGGGGAACAAACAAAAGGAATTAGAGTTATGTGCACATCTATGGCGTATGATATAAAAAGCATCACAGAAACATGGTGGGATGGCTCCTTTGACTGGAGTGTTGGAATGGAAGGTTACAGGCATTTTACAAAAGACAGGACCAGCAGGTGGGGAAGGGGAGTTGCCCTTTATGTTAGGGATAGGCTGGAGAGTATAGAACTCTTAACAGAGTTTGTTGGTCAGGGTTAAAGTGAAAACAGCAATGGGAGACATTACTGTGGGGATCTGTTACAGACTGCCTGATCAAGAGGAACCAGTGGATGAAGAACTCTACAGACAGATAGGAAAAGCCTCACACTCACAGGCCCTTGTTCTTATGGGAGACATCAACCACCCTGATATCTGTTGGAGCAATGGTACGGCCTGGAACAAGCAATCCAGGAGGTTACGTGATTGTGTGGAAGACAAATTCATTCTGCAAGCCATAGAGAAGCCAACAGGGAGAGGTGGCGTGCTTGACCTTGTGCTCACCAACAGGGAAGGGCTTGTTGGAAATGTGGTGCTCCAGGGAAGTCTTGGATGCAGTGATCACAAAATGGTCGAATTCAAGTTTCTCAGGACAGTGAGAAGAGTGTGCAGTAAGCTCACTGTTCTGGATTTCAAGAGAGCAGACATTGGCCTCTTCAGGAACCTGCTTAGTAAGGTTCCATGAGATATAGACCTAGAGGGCAAGGGGGCCCAAGACTCTTGGTTAACATACAAAGATCACCTGCTACAAGCTCAGGAGTGTTGCATCCTGAGTGCAGCCGGAGAGCCAGGAGACCTCCTTGGATGGATAAGGAACTGCTGAGGAAACTTCGAGGGAAAAAAGAGGCTTATAAGAGGTGGAAGCAAGGACAGGAGGCCTGGAAAGAATACACAGATGTTGTTCGGAAAGCTAGGGACCAAGTTAAGAAGGCTAAGGCCCAGTTAGAATTAAACTTGGTTAGGGATGTGAAATATAACAGGAAGGGATTCTATACATACATTGCAAAGAAAAGACAGACTAGGGATAGTGTGGGTCTTGTTTGGAAGCTATCAGGAGAACTGGTTACCCTGGACTTGGAGAAGGCTGAGGTTCTGAATGGCTTCTTTGCCTCGATCTTCACTGGCAAAAGCTCTGACCACAGCACCCAAGTCTTGGAAGGCAGACGTAGGCACTGTGAGAATGAAGACCTTGGACCTACTGTATGAGAGGATCTGGTTCGAGACCATCTTAAGAACCTGAATGTACACAAGACCATGGGCCCTGATGAAATCCATCCATGGGTCCTGAAGGAGCTGGCAAGTGAAGTTGCTAAGCCACTGGCCATCATATTTGAAAAATCATGGCAGTCAGGTGAAGTTCCCAATGACAGGAAAAAGGGAAATATAGCCCCCATTTTCAAGAAGGGGAAAATGGATGATCCAGGGAATTACAGACCAGTCAGTCTCATCTCTGTGCCTGGAGAAATCTGGGAGCAGATTCTCCTGGAATGCCCATGAAAAGCAACAAGGTGCTTGGTGACATCCAGCATGGCTTTACTAGGGGAAAATCCTGCCTGACCAATTTGGTGGCCTTCTATTATGGGGCTATGGAACTGATGGACAGGGGTGGAGCAGCTGACATCATCTACCTGGACTTGTGCAAAGCATTCAACACTGTCCCACACGACATCCTTGTCTCTAAATTGGAGAGACATCAATTTGACAGGTGGACCACTCAGTGGATAAGGAACTGGCTGGATGGCGGAATGCAAAGATTTGTGGTCAATGGCTCAGTGTCCGGCTGGAGACCAGTAACCAGATTCTACGATTCTATACTGGAAATACTTATGTTTATACAAGAAATTAGTGGTTCCATTAAGATAATCACTTATCTTTCTCTAATGTAGCGAGCATTGTGCTCATTACCTGTAATAATAAAGTATATTTGTTAAAAGTACTTTAAATTACAACACCAAAATAAGTGGACACTTTGACCTTGATGTATTATAATTTCCTGACTGTCCAGTTTACTTCTTTTTTTTTTTTTTAACTGGTCTTCTTTTAAACTGGAAATCACAGAATCATAAAATGGTTGGGATTGGAAGGGACTTCTGGATATCATCCTGCCCAATCTCCCTGCTAAAGGAGGTTCACCTAGAGCAGGTCACATAGGGTCACATCCCGGTGGGTTTTGAATATCTTGAGACAAGCAGACTCCACAACCTCTCTGGGCAGCCTATCCAGTACTCTATCACCCTTAAAGTAAATAAGTTTTTCCTCATATTCAGATGGAACTTCCTGTGTTTCAATTTTTGCCTGTTGCTCCTTATCCTGTTGCTTGGTACATTGAAAGAGGCTGGCCCTATCCTCTTGATACCATCCCTTAAGATATTTGTATGCACTGGTAAGATTCCTCTCAGTTGTCTTTTCTCCAGACTAAACTGGCCCAGCTCTCAGCCTTTCCTCACAAAAAAAGATGCTCCATATTTCCTGTTATCACCCATGTTGATTATTCCTGATAACCTTTTCTTCCACATGCTTAGATATGACATCCAGGATAAGCTTTTCTATCACCTTTCCAGAGATGAAGAACAGACTGACTGGCCTGTAGGTCCCTGGGTCCTCCTTCTCCGTTATGAAGGCTGGAGTGACAGTGACTTTCCTCTAGTTCACAGGCAGCTCCCCTGTTCTCCATGACCTTTCAAAGATGATGGAGAGTAGTTCAGCAGTAAAATTTTCCAGCTCTCTCAGCACGCACAAGATGTATCACACTGTGACCCATGGACTGTTGGGTGTCAGGTTTACCTAAGTGATCTCTAACCCAATCCTCCTTGACTATGGGAAAGTCTTCCTTTCTCCAGATTTTTGTTTTTGCCTCCAGGGTCTGGGATTCCTGTGGGCTGCCCTTAGCAGTAAAGACTGAAGCAGAGAAGGCATTCAGTAACTCCGCCTTCTTTGTCATGAGGGCACCCACCTCATCCAGCTGTGGGCACACGTTTTCCCTAGTTTTCCTTTTGCTACTGCTGTACTTGAGGAAGCCTTTCTAAAAGTACAGCCCTTGACAGTTTTAATTTGAAATGGACCTTAGCCTTCCATGTGGCAGCTCTGCATACTCTGAGAGTGTCTCCTCCAAGGTGGACGGACATTTTTCCTATGTCCTGTAAACCTCTTCCTTCTGTTTGAGTTTTACCAGAGGTTTCCTGCTTATCCATGCAGGCTGACTTGGGAGCCATTCTGCTGAAAAGGACCTGGGTGTGCTGATAGGCAGAGAGATGAGTATGAGCCTTGACAGCAAGGAGGCAAACAGCTTCTGAGCTATACGGGTACAGTTGGTAGGTAAAATTAAGGAATATTTTCCTGCTTTACTGGGTTTCTTTTTGCATGTGTGTGTGTTTGTGTAAATAGCTAAAAAACTTGGAATGTAAATAGCAACCTTCTTATACCTGCAAGTAGGTATAAGAGATAGAGATAGAGCCAAGCTTTCTACTGAGGTACCTGGTGACAGAATGTGAAACAAGAGGTTTGAGCTGCCTAGCTGGGGAACAAAAAAAAAAAAAAGAAACAAAACAACAAACTAACCTAAAACAACAAAACAAACAACCCAAACAAACCAGCCAACCAGTGTATCAAACTCCCTTCACCATCAGGTTGATTAAGCACAGGTTGCCCAGAGAAGCTGAGTTTTTGGAATATTTCAAAGCTCCACTGAAAAAGCCTCAAATCTCTTGTCTGCATTTAACGTTGACTCTGTTTTTAGCAATAAGGTGGAATGGGTGACTTCTCAAAGTCCCTTTCAGTGTGAATGATTCAGTGATTCTACATTTTTTATGGCTGTTCAATAAGACCAATTTGACTCAGTAGCATGAAATGTCAGGAAGCACTGGTACTCTGAATGATTATCAAAATACAAGCTGAAGGAAATCAATGAAAGACGTACGCGTATATCTTCTGGAAGAGCTGAGCCTAATAAAGTGGCATTTATCAATAAGCCCCAGGCAACATGGAATTTTTTTAATACAAATGTTTTATCTATTCTGTCACCTTTGCCTGAGATGATTCCGTTCAACTAGAATTGAGAATTTGATTTTCATTTCCTCTTTGCACAAAGATTATATATGACTTCCTTCAAGTTTAAAATGGTTTCTTATGGTCTATTTAGATGTAAGGTGACTCATTCTTGACATTGTAGAAACTAAATTAAATTTATGTTGTCAGTAATCTTTGAAGTGTCAGTTTTACAAATACCTCCATGTACTTGCATAATGAGTTTTTTGATTAATATTTGAATCCTGAGTAAACCTATATCAATGCCAGATGCTACTGTGATTTCATACCTATCTATGACCTTATGATGGTAAGATAAATATTTAACATGTTTAATGCAAGACTGCAAAGCAACCTTTTGTTCTTCTATGGACTCTGCATAAAGCAGAGTGAAACTCACAAATATGTAAACCAAAAGGGCTGATCTGAGATATAGATCCAACACTTGAACCCATGCTATGAATTCTCATCTGTCTCATCTGAACCAGGAAATAAACTGACATTGCTTGAAGTTTATTCACTTCGGTTCATCGAGTCACATTGTCTCACATTTAGGTCCCTGACCTCATCTCTTTTGCTCCCAACTCAGCTCCCTGGTCAGTCTCTGGACCTGGCTCATCACTTGACATGTCTGGGGCTTTTGATGGACCCTTTTACCAACATCTGGTACTGCCTGCTGTGTCCAGACCCCACAGGACTGTGCTCTGTGAAGGCACAGCCTGAGCAGGGTTATCACAGCCCTCATGGAGCTCCTGGTCTTTGTTTCTCCCCAAAACCGAAATGCTTAATTAAGTAACATTTAAGGTTATATCCTTGGTGGTTACTAAAAAAGCCTATGAGGTCAGTTCTCAGCAGTTAGCACAGTGCAGCTGATTCACAGATAAACAAAAATAGAACATATTTCTGATATCACGGTTTCTTTTTTCTCATCTGTCAGAGTGTGTTCCTGATATTTTTGACACAGTCATAAGTGGATATCTAGGAAAAACTCCAAGACAAGACAAGCAGGCAGCAATACTTTTCCTGATATATGCTTGTAAAATTTATGTCTGGAGTGTTTGAGACAAAGGTTTCTCTGAACTTTCTCCATGAATCTGTCCAATCAGTTTTTGAACTAGTGTAAACTTTTTATGCCTACAGTGTCTTGTTTTAATAAATATCAGAGATGAAGAATGTGCACCTTTTTTTTTTCAGGCTGATACTGGAAAATATGATTTGAATACTGCCTACTCTTTGAGAAACAGGGAATAATTATTTTTTCTTCACCTTCTCCGTGCAGCTCTGTGCAGACTTTGATATATCTCTTTTGTGACAAACAATAAGGCCAGAGAATCAGAGTCTGTGTAACATCCATTTGCATGGAACTCACTCAATAGCTGTAGCATTTCCAGCTCCTCCCACCTACAGCCCTCCACAGTTATACTTTTATCATAATATTCATTACTTTCAGAGACTGTCAGAACTGGAGCAAATAATTAACCTATGATTAATTTATGTACTGGGAAAACAATGTTTTATGTTTTGCTCCATCCTGTTGTAATAACTGCACAGTATTTGCAGGGGGTTTAGTTTCTTTCTCTTTATTGGGTATTGAACAATCTTCAAATAATTATTTTTCTCTTTTTTTCTTTTTTCCCTACATACTTTTTTTTTCCTTACATACTTTACTTGCAATTTATTGGCACTGAATGTCATGCTCCTTGCAGACATCATAAAACTTTATAAATTTGTTATTCCCCACCATTTACAAATATATTTTTCTGTTCTATGCAATGCTTCCTGAACCAGGTGTAATATGAAGATGATAACATTTTATTTAAGCCCAGTTTTTATGGGTGAAGAAAAATTAACAATGAGAACTGCTTAAAGCCAAACTGAACAGTTCTCATTGCAGTTATAAAGCAGTAGCTTTATAACAGGCTGATCTAATTAGTTTTTTTATACACCAAAGTATGAGAAGTATATTAAAATATTTGAAGTTATGATAAATAAGCTAATTTACAGAAACCCTTAGTTAAAAATTTCTGGCCCTGAGAAGTACTCATAATAATTGAGATGCTTTCAAAATACAGTATTGAAAGTTACTTTGCTAGTAAAAATTATTAGAAGATTATGGAGTTGGACAGTTCATATATCTCCTAAGATATTTCTTTCCTGCTGGGCAAAAAGACTTCTTTGCCGTGTGAAGCATTTAAATGAACACGTCAGAGCAGAAAGTCTGTCTCATTGGATAGATGCAAGTATGTAAATCTGCATGGCAATTTAGCTAATTCTTAATGGATGAAATGCAACGAGCACATTTCTTAAAGGTATAAGAATTACCTTGCTCATCTTTTCAGTATTTTTTATTTAGCATAAAACTTCTTTGCTCATATCAGTGCCTGCTTATTGGAAGTATCTAATTCTTCAAATACACTGTATTGAGATCCTAAGCACCTAATTAAGAGCTTATTATTGTAAAACCTAAGCCGTTTAGTACACTCAGTCTTAAAGTTCTTAAGGATTTTGAACAGAAAAAAACTTCTAAAAGAGTATTTTCACAAGGGGATATTCCATATCATCATGTCATGGTTTAAGTCCAGATGGTAACTCAGAACCACGCAGCCAGATACCAAGAAGGAGAAAAATGACTGCTACAGCTGAACCCAGGACACCATGTTAAGGAGAAAATACTGATACATCATACCTTGAGAATATCTTAATCCTCAAGTGGTCCAATTATGGTATTAATAGCTACAATGTTAAAGTAAGAGAAAAGAACTTACTGAAAACAATCATGATGAACACATACTCCTGTGGAAACAGTGTTCTCACAGGAGAATGAATATTTGGTACATGAGCTCTGAATAACTCCAAGGGATACAGCAAGGCCATGGGAGGCCCGAGGAAGCTCAAGCAAGCAAGATAAGAAGAAGCTGGGATTCACTGAGTTATGAGAACTGTGGACTGTTGGCAAGTGTTCAAGGTCAAGTTCTCATACCTGTGTTTAACCAATTATATGTTAGTCACTAAGGGTCTTCAAGACAAGTATCCAATCATGATATGCCAAATTGCTGTAGGTGTGTGTAAGCAATAGTATATAAGGAGTTAATGCTTTGCAATAAATGGCTTTTTGTCTGATCACATTGGTCTCTGACCGAGTCCATTCCGCAGCATACTCCATTTAGGAATTTTTGCGTTGCTATATTTCCAAAGTAAATATAAGGTATCATAAAAGCATGTAAATGTAGGGAGATGGAGAGAGAAATTAATTGTCATTTGCAAATGCTTGAGGACAATCCCGTTGTCATACCAGCAGGAAATAGACATCATGTTGTTTTGTACTCGTTAGGGTTAAAATTAGTTTCATCATGGAACTATTCCTGTAATTCATTTAAGATATGACTTCCTTGAAGTATTTGTTCCTCGTAATTTTTTAGTTATCTTTTTCTAGAGTATGTTTTTGTGGATTGGCAAAATACACTAGTGGGTAACATGTCATATTTCTTCTATTTCTATTTTTGTAAAGATGTGTGATATAATCAAATTAATAACTTAAACATAACCCATAAATCAAATAACATTCAATGCTTTGATAAATTCAGAATCATGTAACTTCTTTATGCAGTTACCATAGAATCAGAGAACACGAGGTTGGAAGGGATCACAAGGATTATCTCGTCCAACTTTTATTTGCCAACCATGACATAGCCTATATTGGTAAGCACCCTGTCCAGACTGTTCTTAAAAGTGCCTAATGTTGGAGAATTATTGAGATTATTTCAATGGCTGATTGTTCTCATTGTGAATTTTTTTCTCTTGTGTCCAGTTGGAATCTCTCTAGACTAACTTTTGCCCACTACTCCTTGTCTTTTCCATGTGACTCCATGTTAAAAGGGAGTCTCAGTCTTCTCTGTAGCCATATTTTAAATACTGGATCATGTTGATGAGGTCTTTTCTGACCCTTCTTTCCTCTAGGCTGAACAAATCCAGTTCTCTCAACCTTTAATAGAAGGTTGGAAAGGACCTTAAGATCATCTACTTCCAACCCCTGCCATGGACAAGGACACATCACACTAGACCATGTTGCCCAAGGCCCCGTCCAACCTGGCCTTGAACACTGCCAGGAATGGAGCATTTACCACTTATTTGGACAACCTGTTCTAGTGCCTTACCACCCTCACAGTAGACTTCCTTCTATCTAACCTGAACTTCCCTTGTTTAAGTTTAAACTCATTACCCCTTGTCCTACTGTTACAGTACCTGAAGAAGAGCTCCTTTCTGGCATCCCTGTAAGACCCCTTCAGATATTGGAGGCTTCCCAGTCCTTGGATCATCTCTGTGGCCCTTCTTTGGGGCCTGTCCAGCTTGTCCACATCTTTTTTATATAGCAGGGACAAGACCCGCATACTATTCCAGGTGTGGCCTGGCAAGGCGGGGTAGAAGGGGATAACGACTTATTTATCTCTCCTGGAGATGACCTTCTTGATGTAACTCAGAATACTGTTGGTTATCATATAATATAATACTGATGCATTATCAGGATACCTGTGCTTCGTTTGTAATGGGTTCAGCCGTAGCAGTCATTTTTCTCCTTCTTGTAGATGGTGCAGTGCTGTGTTTTGACTTCTGGGCTGGGAACAGTTGCTTGATAGCGAGCATGTTTTGAGGGTGTTTTTGTTCAGGGCCTTTTTCTGAGCACGTGTTCCAGCCAGGTGGAGGAGGGGAGGCCGGGAGGAAGGAGAGACGGGACACCTGACCCAGGCTAGGCAATGAGGTATTCCATACCATAGCACGTGATGCCCAGGATGCAACTCGGAGAGAGAGAGCTGGAAGGGTGGAGCTCTGGAGGAAAATGGAGGAGGGAGCATGCGGTGCTCGGCCAGGCAGGGTGGAGTGAGTTATGGGTCGGTGGCTGGAGGGGTGTTGTATTCTTTTCGCTTGTTATTGGCTTTATCATTACTATTTGTAGTAGTAATGGCAGTAGTGATATGTGTTGTGCCTTAGCTCTTAAACCGTTCTTATCTCAACCCGTGGGGGCTACATTCTTTGGATTCTCCTTCCTAACTCTCCGGGAGTTGGGGGACTTGGTTTAAACCACGACATTGTTGTAACTTGCAGCTGGTAGAGCAATCCGCATAGGGCCTGATGTCAGAGCATGATTTTCTATATTTTTGAAGCTAGCTTAGGAACAGGACTATCTGCTCTGAAAGCCTGTATCTCTTAAAATGTCTTTCATTAGACATTCCCAACATTACTTGCTTCTCTACTATCAACCTGAATTCTTCTCCATCTGGGTAGCTACCTACACTAATGGCTGTTCATCTACAGTGACATTCTTTTTCCTGAATCACTACCTGTAAAGCCCTTGTGATGCAAAGTTTGATAATACTGATATCCATTCTCCATTTACGTTCACTCTGTCATGAATGTTTCAGATGAAACCCGAAGAGCTAACTTTCTCCTTTGAGCTTTTTTACCTTTTGTATTTTATTCTTTTTTCAACTTCTATTTCTCTCCCACTTTATAATTTCCTATTTCCATATGTTTTTCCATCAATGGAATAATGATCACTTTGAAGTGCTGACTCCTTAGATCCATTTAGCTGACAATGTATAATCATGAAAAACTGAATTCATCTTTTCACATGATAATTAGGAAATAAAAGCAGGAGTCTATTTTTTTTAATAGATGATGCCAAACCATTGTAAAAGAGAAGGCACAGCAGTCTGATTAGTCTTACTACTTTGAACTGATTTATATTGTAATATACTGGTAGCCTTTGCTGTTAGCATCAGTCCTTATTCTCAGGAGACATCCAAAGGGCACCCTTTGGATTTTCAGACTTCAGGATGATGGAAATCTATTTTCAGCTTCCAAAGATAGAACTGTTTGTGCAAAAGCTTTTTAACTCCTTTAATGAGAGATGTCAAAATGAAGGGATATATGTGGTGCTCAATTCTGATAAAGGTTTGACATCTCTGACACAGAAGTTTTAAAACATCTTTAGAAAGCAAACAGGAAAAACACCTGTTAAGCCAAAAGGCAGCTTATCATGGACCAATTAAAAAATAAGCTAGAAAAGAAACCTAAGTTTGTTTGTACATAAAATCTTACACTTAGAGACATTTTAATTATTCTTTTTTAATATGCAGTGTGTTTATATTATTTAAATTAAAATGTTATGTTTGTAAACCTAAATCTATGCTATAACATTCAGGAAAAAAAATTTATCAGATAGCAGTACACCTTGCCAAGCTTTATGAACTGTAGTTTCTGGTTACATGGAACAAGAACTCAAACAATCTGGGTGGCGAAATGGAGATATTAAATATCAAAATGTTAAAAATATCACCTATTACAATCTGCTGGGGAAAAAAAAAATCTTATTTACCCATTTTGTCCTCTAGAAAGCAGAGATCTGGTTTTGCCTAAGCTACCTGCATACCCACATTAAGTTGGTCAATATTTGTTCCAAAAAATGAGGAAGAAGCACAGATATCTTCATTCTTTAACCTAGGAAGTTTTAAAGTGAGACTTTTCAATTATTTAGTTTAAAATAAATATTTTTCCCCATTTTTTGTCAAAATAAAATTTATATTTAAGGGAGATAACCAACAACATAAAATCTCTTCTTGAATCCCAAATATTTCCAGTTAACCTGCAGACAGGTTACAGCAGAGTACAAGCTGCTGAAAGAACAGTCATACATATATGTTGGGTTTAATTTGTCCTCATATAAACTCATACATTTTTGATCTGCCATCTCTTTTGAAGCATAAATCACTGAAGACGAATGTCCACATTTCTGCTTGGAGCTTGTTCTATTGAATTATATTTCCTACTCGCTCAATGTGACTTTCATCTTCTTTTCTCATAGGTCTCTCAAGTGAGTAGAAAATGTTGATATTATAACACCTGCATTATACACCAACCAAATAATAAAACATTTCTGTGCTTCCCAGCTGCTACTATAAAAGTGAAAATACTAAGGAAAATGTGATTTTGTAACCTGCATGTCTCAAAAAATTAAAATATACAAAACACACTAGAGAATCAGAACAGACCAACTGAATAAATGTTATTTTTCATAATCAAAACCTGAAAATACAGGTGATCTTCCAAAAAATGATTTTGTGCCAGAACGCTTGGAGATATCACAGGAAAGCTAAATAACAGCTCTTTTATGGCACCAAGGGGAGCCTCAGGCCTTGATTGCAAGGCTCATTTTTCTGTTTATAAGTGTATATATCATTGGCTTATATTCAACATGTGCTCTGTCAATTCAGCCATCCATTCTGATGAACGGACATTCACGGAAGCTCTCTATTTTTTGGTGATGATTCATCTGTGTCATCTCACACAGCATCTCAGTGCCACTTTATTTCCTGTCAACAATTTTGTCATGTTTGCTCTTAGATGAACTGTGACTCACAGATGTCAACATTTCTTTTTCTTCTTTGCCAGTTTAGCACTCTTATTACTTGCACCTTTGCAAAGTGAAGCTGTGGCACAGTTTCCTCAGGCTTTTACTGCTGAAGGGTGAGGGTAATCTGGGAAATAGAGATCAAGAGTTTCACCGGTTTTTAAGAGAAAAAAATGTACAACTAGTTAGAGCAAACTGGACTCAGGTTAATAAAGATTACTTCCTGAATATCAGCGTTCATGAGTATATAATTAGTAGAAGGGATGTGCTGCAGTTATTTGTTGGTGGAATTGCTTTAAACTGAAACTCCTACTGAATAAAAATAAGCGAGGCTGTTTATTCAGTGAAATAAAGACATTTACTTGGCCAGTGTTTAAAACCAAATAATAATTATTTTTTATCATGTGTCTTCAGATATGAGTAACAAAACTTTCTTTCTTCAAATTGGAAAATTTAATTTTATGATTATATATTCAAAGAGATCAGTGGATCACTTTATGTAAATACACAGAACGTGTAAGTCTAAACAACTACATCCTGGACATAAAACAACATAAATTTAAACTTTAAAAAGTAACTGTGGTGTAGTAACACTGTATCTTACACTGAATTTTTAAACCAAGTGAAATCACTTAACATAAGCAATGCTGTTAACAGAAAAAAAAAGTTTCCAAACCACTGTGCATAAAATTCTATGCATAAAATAGGAAAAAGAGAATTTGTGTCACTAGATTACTGAATTCTTAGTTGAGCAGGAGTGTTGATCTGCTGGAGGAGAGGAAGGCTCTACAGAAGGATCTGGACAGGCTGGATTGATGGGCTAAGGCTAATTGTATGAGGTTTTAACAGGACTCACTGCCAGGTCCAGCTTTAGTGCTACAGCAACCCCATGAAATGTTACAGGTCTGGAAAAAGGCTGGAAAGCTTCTTGGTGGAAAAGGACCTGGGGATGTTGGTCAACAGTGGCTGAACATGTACCAGCTTGTGCCCAGGTGGCCAAGAAGACAAGCTGCATCCTGACTTGTATCAGGGATAGTGTGGCCAACAGGACTAGCGTAGTGACTGTCCCCCTGTACTCAGCACTGGTGAGATTGCACCTCAAATACTAAGTTTAGTTTTGGGCTCCTCACTGCAAGAAAGATATTCAGGGGCTGGAGTGTGTCCAGAAAGGGGCAAAAAAGCTGGTGAAGGGTCTGAAGAGCAAGTCTTATGGGAACTGGTTGAAGGAACTGGGGTTGTTTAGCCTAGAGAAGACAAGGCGCAGGGGGACCTTATTGCTCTCTAAAACTACTTGAAAGGACATTATATGAGCTGGGTGTCAGTCTCTTCCCCCAAGTAACATGTTATAGGACAAGTGGAAATAGCTACAGGTTGTGGCATGATAGGTTTAGACTGGATATTTGGAAAAATTTGCTCAACAAAGGGGCTGTCAAGGACAGGAGCAGGCTACCCAGGGAAGTTGTTGCATCACCATCCCTGGAGGTATTTAAAAAATGCGGCAATTAGGGGCATGGTTTAGTGGTGGATTTGGCAGTGCTAGGTTAACAGTTGGACTTGATGATCTTAAATGTCTTTTTCAACCTTAAATGATCAAATGGTTTCATTCTTTGATTCTAGATACTCAGTTTCTGCTTCTGTCACAGGAGTGGTTAACACAGAACAAGACATCGTATTCATACTGTAGATCTGTCTAGAGATTAAACATAATTATCTACATCATGGGTGATCTGAGAAAACATTTAAGACATCAATCGGTGATGAAAGACTTACATATAGTATACCACTGATAACTCTTTTATTACAGTGTCCAACTAACTCACTGGTGGCATTCCAAGACATCTTCCAAAACATTAAATTAAATGTTCAACTCCCTATCTGGAAATCAAAACAGATCAGTAACAACAAAGATACAAAATCAGGTATCTATCTTTCATGCAAATATAATTAATTTGTAAAAATTCTGCACAATTTATTGAATATGTTTAGTGACAGCTCTGTAATTAATTAGGATTTTTCTGCAATAGGGCAATGGAGACATGAACTATCTATTAAATAAATTTTCTATTACCTATAAAAGTAATTAAGGAAAACTAATTGTTTTCATGCCACTATTCTTCAGTTTTGAGAAATTAAGCTGTAGTGTATTATCAGAACAACTATGACTAAAATAGTATGATTCAAGCGGAGAGAAAAAATCACAGGCTAAAAAGAATAAATCTCATGCCTATTCCAGGCTTTTATGACTGTTCCTGTCTACTTTTGCCTGAAGATTGAAGGTCCTGGGATATTACCTGCTAACATTAGAGAGCTATAAAGCAAATCCAGTGTTAATAGTATATCACATTTTCACAAAACTAGACCTTTCAGTTGTTTTTTGATGTTGAGGTTTTTTGGTTTGGTTTTGCCTTGTTTTGTTTTGTTGTTTTTTTTTTTTTTAGCTAAAAGGATTTTGTGCACTGTAAAAAAGAACAGACATAGCTGTAGGCCTTTCATTGAGGGATCTAAGTGGATTGCTTCTTCATTTTCTTCTTAGGCTTGGAGACAGATAGAAAGTAGTAGCACGAAATACTGACTGTAGAAGAATATTCTGTTATTCATCTGTTTTTTAATCCAGAACAGAACTTAGGGGAGAGTATAGAAAAAGATATTTTGTATCAACAAGAATAATATGTACTGGGGTAATTTGACTGCATACCTTCTAGTTCAAGAAATACATATTACCCATATTTTCTAACTTACCTTATTTTACTCAGCTTCCTAATTTTCTATGGCTATTTATAGTTGATGAGTAGAAGAAAACCAATTTTTTAAATTCAGGAAGGTATTAGAATTAAAATCTCTTAATAATCTATCACAGGTGTTAGTCTAAATGCTTGAGATTACTATTACAGGGCCAAAACAGAAAGCTGATACTATAACAAAAGGTGTCCTAAAAATATACAAATGTTTGAAAAAAAGCCAGTTAATTGTGTCTTAAAAATTTCTTTGAGGTCCCAAAGTGGGATTAATGGTCATTACTTATCTGTTCTCAGCATTCAGTCTGAGCATTATAAGATCTGTATAAAACCTGATAGGCTTTTTCCTCTTTGCAAATATGATTGAAGAGAAGGATTAGAACAAGGTTTGATTCTTCTTCAGTAGATTTAAAAACCTTGTTAAATTATTTCTTCAGAGGAAATGTTCCCAGATTTAAAGAGAGGCTGTGATGCAACTTGACACTTCATTACATGGACTTTATCCAGTGTGATTGTGGTGATACTCTAAACAATGAAGTACTGGCTCTCAGCTAAAGTGGTAGCTTTTAGACAGGCTATCAGGATAAAAACTAATTTTTCTGCAGTTATCATGTACAGATAAGTGCTCATAGCATCCTTTCACTGCACCTAATTAAACTATTAATAGGTACTGCAGAATGTTTTGCTTATGGAAAACACACACCTTCCTTAATGGAAGAGAGGAATGACCCCACAGAAGCACAGTAGACAGTACTGGTTTGCATTACCTTTAATTGCATCATTCTGTTACTAATTGCTTGCTTCCTAAGCTATCATTAGATCTTCCTTCCAAAGTGTTAATATTCAGTAAATAATGCATATTTTCTGCTTGATCATTACAACAATCGAATTTAGAGAAAGGTGTTCTAGTATATTCTACTTTATTTTAGGGGAGGTATTTTTTTTCCTCTTAATGTATGGCTTCAGACACAGAGCTAAGGCAGGAAGCGCTGCCAAATTTGTGTTGATCTGTACAGAGAAGGATAATTATTTGAAGCCACAACAAGGAATGAAACAAGGTGTCTGATCGAAGGAATTTAAGGCTTTCAACTCTGAAAAAAATGTTTAGCTTAAGATATCAAAACTTTCCTTTATTGGCTAGAGTCACAACTCTCTTACTGCTCACCCTTATCTCATATTGAAGGTAAGAATGGAATACATGTGCTTGGTCCTTCATGAATTCCAAAGAGAATTTTCATGTGAGGGCTGGCTGCAGTAGTTTTAAAAACAAACCAAAGTGTTTCTGTCTTTGTTGCAGAGAAAAGAACAGTTGATACAGGAAACAGAGTACCTCGTAATACATTTCCTTAGCCAGTGTTTTTTGCTTCAATTTTTTTTGTGTGTGTTCTCCCTACACTCACCTGACAGTGATACACGGGTAAGCAATGTACAGGGGGGTAATACAGAGAAATTGTACAAGGGAGTTAAAGGAATTCCTTTGCTTAAACAAAAGTATTGTCTGTCCTAAGTACCTGCCATTGCCATCTTGCCAAGGCATTGATTACTGCTGGAGGGGGAGAAGCAGATGTTAGTTCTACTGACAAAAGCAGATGATTGGTCCTGCTGACAAGCCTGGGAGAGGCAGACTGGGCGACCAAGCCATAAGACCATAACAAAAGCACAGGTGTTTGGTCCTACTGAGAAGTGGGGGAGAAGCAGACTGGGTGCCGACCAGAAAGGTTAAAAGGTGTAAAGTTTAAGAAGAGGAACTCATTTACTTCATCCTGAGACCCCTGCCCATGACCATAAGGGGCACTGCGCAGGTGCAAAGGACCTTCTGGCTCATTATAATACGAAGCGGGGATAGATACTAAATATGTATAGGCGAATTGAGCAACCTCATGTCTATGTATAACTTAAGAGAATAAATGTAAAGGGAGAACAACCCTGAGGCGTGCATGCTTTGCAGGAGCTATCCCCATGCACCTCAGCACTGAATAAAAGCATACCTACTTTACAACTTTAATGAGTTGTGGAGTCTATCTGCGCATCAACAGCAGTGTAAAGTTTGTTTGATATTTGGTAAATAAATTAACAATGACAGCAACAAAAATGACACAAAACTAGGTTGTGTTCATTTGAATCAGATGTTCCCTTATTTTGGAAGGAGAACACCCCCATACCCCAGTCATCTCTCACTGCACAGCAGAATTCTTTTTCTCATTTTTTTCCTATACCATAGGCCCGAAGCAATTAGATTAAATATAATAGAAAGTGGAGTAAGGTTGTAACAACACTCTGACCATTATATTAAAATACTCTGAAATATATTTTTAAATCGTGATAGTTACAGAAACAGTAATTTTGCAGAAGAGGTTCATTCTGGGAATATAGCTTCAGTGTTTGGGAAGGGGAACACAGCACTTGTGGAATCAGTGCAATTTTTTGTTTAACCAAACATTCAATAACAGATTTGTTCAAAACTGCCTATGGCAGTCTGGATTTCAGTTTCTTTGCCTTTAACAGAACAAAGGAAAATAGGATTACTGTTAAAAAGAGCCTATATCTATTTTTTTTCTTCAGCATATTATGCAGAATAATGTGAAATGAACCATCATAAAAGATGAAAAAATGACACTTCAAGTAGGACTGTGTAATGTGTCTTTGCTTCAGAAATTGTAACAAAAATATCTTCCTAGTTATACTAGGTTGTCTAAATGATAGAAATCAGCACTGCAGTTGAATCTGAAATTTTGAAATATTAAAATATCACTATTTTTTTAAAACTATTTAAGTGATTTTGACAGAGGATTCTGCATTTAGTCTGTAACTTTCCATTTCTGTTATTTGAACTGCCTCATTATTTGTTTCTTTTCTGGTTTTAGTGAAAAAAGCAATGAATAAGCAGTGCTTGCATTTTATTTTACTTCTAATGCTATTGTCATGCATAACAATAAGTCATCAGTTCTCTCAGCTCTAGATCCAATCCAATTACTAAATCAGAACATCATTTTATTTGCAAGACTACATGAGATTGTTTAGCAAAGGCATTAGTTGATCATCACCTGAAAACAGCATCTATTCCCATATGCTTTTATAGCTGTACTTGTAAAGTACATCCAGAATTATTTTCAAACAGATGTTTCTGAGTGATCTGGGCAAGGCATTTTCTCAAAACATGGATCAGAAAGCCTTATTATGTGGCTTTAAAGGACAACAGACAGTAAGATGTTTGTGACTCAAAAGGACTTCCAAACATTACTCACAGTTCAGCTTTAAAGCATGTTTAACCCCTTCTCTAATCTATAATCTTTTCTGCTGTTTACAGTAAATATTATTTTTTCCTAACCTTTGAAGAAAACTCTATCTTTCCTGTTAGCTCAGAGTCAGAT
Source organism: Melopsittacus undulatus (assembly GCF_012275295.1). Lineage (NCBI taxonomy): Eukaryota > Metazoa > Chordata > Aves > Psittaciformes > Psittaculidae > Melopsittacus > Melopsittacus undulatus. The sequence continues at coordinate 20,567,649 of NC_047531.1, read as the reverse complement.
ATTAGATTTAAATTATTATTCAGTTGCTGCTATTTGCATGACATTTCCCCCCAATGCCTGCACCTGCAGAAAAAAAATATCTGTGAAGACTGACTGAGACAACTCTATACAAAATTCCAAAGTACACGAAAGTCTAGGCTAAGTTCTTGAATGAATTTTAAAAATAGTATCTTAGAACAAAGTGACTGATGCTTACAAAAATGAATCTTAGCAAGAGATGATGAATGCTACTTCACTCTGAGGTTTCACTGTTTCTTTGTAACTTTGTATAAGCTGCATCACATACATGCTAGCTAGTGTGACTGTCTCAGTGTTTCTGCATTTTCAGAATATACAGAGGGCTTAACTATATAAGCAGATACATAGCAGAAATAAAATGTAGAAAACGTTGCATATTTTTGATTTGGTGTGTTTCTTACTCCAAATTATAAAGTACATTGTGATAAACAGGGAAAAGTGAAGGAAAAGGGGAAACTGAAAAACAATGTTCGGTCCAGTTTTTTACATACACATTTAAAATAGGTAAGTGACAGTGCCATGATTTTTTCATAGACTTGTGAAGACAAGTGATTTAACCTGCCCATTCAAGCAAAGGGATGGATCTGCTGACTATAAAATTTAGTCACGTGAGCTGGGCTGAAAGGCAATTTTATTTTGTGAAATATTTCAATACATGGGCAATCATTTATTAAAAATTACAAAATTTTCTATCAGTTTCTGGAGTTTCAGTCAGGTTAGGTTGCTCCACAGCCATGAAGCTTAGTACACTGAAGATCCGATGAGCACAGTAACTCTGACTGACCATCAGTATTTGAATTAACTGGTAAAAAAACAAGGAAATCAATTATTTCACCAGTACTGTTTCAAAGAGCTCTAAGCCCATGACGATCATGACTACAGAAATATACCTAATTCATACCCGTGTGAAATTCTGCTACATCTGATATACAGGATTCAACAAACAGAAATACTTCAATGGGTTAAATTTAGTACTATTAAGTTGTATTCCAATGCAAATTATGTTAGAACAAGAAACTGAAGGATAATAGGTTTATGACCTGTATCTGCTATGAACTATTTCCTGTCTTCATATAATACACATTAGTAAAAATTTGTGTCAAATGTTTAGACAGATGGGTTGTCTCCATCAAAACCGATATCTTGAGCTGAATTAAGTGGATGAATGCTTGATCTTGTCTCAGATTCAATTCTTTAACACAGCACTGCTACACAATCCCTCTGTTTTACTATAACATATAAGAATATACGCATAATATATACACATAAGAAATGCTAAAATTCTCCCTAAAGCATGATACTGCTGAAGTACCAAAGGAAATTTTATTTCTTTGTGTGAATTCTACAGCTTCAAAAAATTTTGTCAAATCCAAGAAGAGAGTTTGCTGGGTTTGTTGTTGCTGGTGGTGGTGGTTTGGGTTTTTTTTTTAACATGATAATACACTCCATACACATCAGTTTATCTATTTTCATCCAAAGAGAGAATCCACTTTTGATCCACTACAGGTAATTTAATTCTAGATGCAAAGTTAAGCTTGTTCCTTATGAACTTGTGAGCTTGTAGATTTATAGTAATTAAGGTAGATGATTAGCAACAAGCTTCTTATTTTTATCTCTCACATTTAGTAAATCACTCTCATTAAAACCTCTGGGCTGCATCACTGCATAGCACTTAAATGCCTTTTCACATTTAAGGAAGTTAGAATGTCTAACTGGGTAAGCTTAAAATAAAATGAACATTTATGTTTTACTGAGTGGGATGGTTGCTCACCAGCTTCAGTTATGTGCATGCTAAAAAAAATATGTAAAATAGTATTGGGCAATTGATACAGACTGTGTAGATAAGCGTATTGGTACTAAATAAGCAAATATTTTTCTATGATACCATCTTTCTAAACTGGCTTTACTCAAAGAAAGCTGAATGATTATTGAGGAAATATATTTCAAGGCAAATATTTGATCAGCTTTGATCAAGAGCTCATGTACTGTTTGGCAGATCAAATATTGAGAAATAATAATTTTCAGATAAAATATATGACATCTCAGTGATCACACATAAATTTCCCAGGTGAATTCTTAACTTATAGCTGGGAATGGTCTACTTAAAAATTATAGTACCTCTTTAGCTTTGCAGTTAAAAAAAAAAATCTAAATTACAATGCCTGATAGTGTTATTTTAAAAATCCTTAATTATTTAATAGACTTGAAAATTCAGAGTTCAACCTATGACATATTATGATAGCTAGCATATTCTTAACCCTTCCATGTAGTTTACTGCCATTGTAAAGCAGGACAGACCCACTGAACAAAGCTGTTGAGCCGTAGAAAAATCACATCATTGAAGTTTATTATTGACTGTCAAAAAAGTGCATGTGATGTGTTATTAACATTCTGATACAGTTCTTCTCTGGCAAACTGTCATGAGAACATGAGGCAGAACAACATCAGCCTATTGTCAGGGTAATTAGAATAATGAAAAACTGAAAGAATCCAAATGTAACTTGCCGCCCATTATAATTCTTGTAATGGACTTGTAATTTGTCTCATCCACATTAAGAGGCATAAAATATTTAGGGAGATTAAAAAAAAATAAAAAAACAATTCACAGTTATGTTTTGTAGTGTTTAGTTGGATTGGCATGAAATCTCAAAACCTTCTACTATCACAAGCTGGCACCATGAAATTGCATTTATCAACCTTGTTGTTAATGCTTAATACTGGTATTATATGGTGTCCAAATAAATCAGTGTGCAAGTAAAGATTTTCCTAATGTTTCAATAGCCTCAATAATTGGACAGAGTAATAATACAGTAACTGCTGGAAAGTTAGAACATTCAAGGAGAAATATTGTTCAATCTATAAATATTTGCTGCAAAATTTAAATTAAAGTATTGTTAATTTCTAAGCATAATTTAAAAATCTCTCCATCTAATGTCCAGGGCATAATGTTGTGTTTCAGTATTTGCAAAAATTTTTCATCGGCTTCAATGCTCCAAATTAATTCCTTCATGATTTTATTTTCTGGGTAAGAATTCGAACAGTAAATCTGGTTAATAAAATGACTAAATTAGCCAAAATTGAAGCTAAATTAAAGTTTAAGAGAGTTTCGACTCCCACGTCCTTTGTAAAGATTGGGTCAGCTAGATCTGGGGCATTTCTGAACAAACACATTTACAACCTGCTTGTAGGAACCAGAGCTAAGAGAGTTGCCACAGCCTCCGAACAAATCACTGTGGTACTTCATAGTCCTTACTGTTACACAATCTAACACGTCTTCCCTTCCATTATTTAAAACCACTTATCTGCAGTGAGTTTTGAGAAGGGAATAAGCTCCTTAGAAGCTATGTTTTACATACATGAACACCGCTACTGTCTTTTTCTTTCCTTAGTCTAAACATATTTAAACCTTTCATTTTCTGTTTGATGTTTGATTTTCCAGACTTTTGAAGTCTCATGCTCTCCCTGGGACTCTCTTTAGTTGATTCATTCTTCTAACTAGCATTGCTCCAAATCTGAAATGCTGAGGGCTTATCAGCTCTGAACACAGACTATCACTGGTTTATACCTATCATTCTTGTTTATAGACCCAAGGAAGATGAATGCCATAATCTGTTACTCTAGAGACTCCTGTTCTCTGAATACAATCAGATGTTTTGAAGTACCTTGTCTTATGTGGCTACTATCCTACTATTAATGATGACAAAATGTATTGCTTGCAGTAATTTTTTTTGGTGGAAATGTAAATCCAAACCAGCATTCACTTATTTTCAAATAATTTATTGTTAAACTTTCTTTAGCATTTTATAGCAGTAAATTTGTTTAGGTAAGGTATTCTAGAGAGACAGGATTTTCCTTTAATTTCAAAGGATATTTTCCAGCCCTGACTATTCTGTGATTCTATGATTCTATGATATGTACACTGTAACAAGTAATTATAATATTACTTAGAAGATATATTAGTTTCTGTGGAACATTATTGATTTATTCATATTATGTCTTTTCAAAGTTGTAGTGCTGAAGGAAAAGGAATTTTATTTTGTGCTCTGAGAGCAGGTATATTTGCTGAAAGCTGTAGCGTTTTCTAGTATTAATTTTAGCTATTTAATCCAAAGCAGAAATAAACCTCTTTTGTTTTAACCTCAACTTCTGAATCAGAACTCCAAAGATTTAATACCAACATTTGAATGTCCCCTTTGTAAAATGTATAAAAGTCTTAGCACAATGAAGAAACACTGTCTTCATAAAATACAGATTACTCAACTTAATTTGAACACTGGTTATTAAAATAAATAGTTAAAAAGAGAAGAAAAAAACAAAAACGAAAGTTCCTGGAGACATAAAGTTTCTCTTCATAGTGAGCAAGAAGTGAAATTTTGATAGAAATATCTGAAGTTGGAGGCACTTACTGGACCAGTAGTTTAGAGGAACTGTTTTACTACCAAACTCTCAGAGCTCCTTAAGCTAAAATTGCTGTTGTTATGTAAAATAAGTTAAACGTTCAAGGGACAGTGACTACAGAATGACTCAGCTGCCTCTTCATACAAACTCCTCTTTTTTAGTTTGTTTACAAACTAACTGATTCATATTTAGGTAAACACAGTATAGAAGGTCTGGTTTTAAATTCATGCATGCAAGCAGGAAAAGTGTCCCTAAGGAGTTATGTTTAGACCTGGCAATGTAAGTCTCATTTAAGCTTTTCAGAGCAGTGAAAGAGCACTGTGCGGAAGAGGCAGTAGTCTGCTTGTCAGACACTGCAGCTGGTTGTCAGCTGACCAATTGAAATTCCTCTGCAATGCTGGCTGCTATTAGACTGCTAGGGAGCTGGGCCATCATCTGCCCTCATAGGTCTAGCAACTACTGTAAATGTCAGTCTAAATCCAAGTGAAAGAAGTTCCATAAGCCACATCCAAACAGCAGTGGAGGGCTCAGCACACTGAAGTCAGGGTGGGTATCAGTCTACCAGACTCGGCAGGAATGCTGACTAACGGCTGTCTGCCCTGGGACTCAGGGATTCACTGCCATTGTACAGTCTTCACCTTAGCTTAGTTTATCTTGCATATCCAAAGAAGCAATATAAATACATTTATATGTGCAAGATGCACATGAAACATCAGGAGTGTTTTATGCAAATAAGTCCCACATTTTTATTTATGAATGTCACACAAGCTGGCACAGGTGAGTAGTCCAAACTAGAAAATAAAGTGAAAATTTGAAAAGGGGTTTGAAAATGAATCAGTAGCACCGCAGTCTTAGAGTTTGTCTTTGGTATGCTTCCCTCTTTTGATAACTGCATGTGCTCACTCATTGAATTATAAAAAAGAGAAGAGACTTTTTATTGGTTTTATACTCTGTTCACACCAAGATGTTAATGGATCCATCAATAAGCATTTATCGCAGCACTTCCCAAACACTGGCTGTTCATATTGGTCACAGAAAAGAGGCAAGATTTCCTCTTTTCAAAGCTGAGATAAAAAATATTCCTGGAAATGGTGTTCTATTTGAACATTAATATTTCACGGAAATTAGTATTGAAATTTTTGCTTTACAAAAAAATTACATTTCAAACACCTTTAAAAAGAAGCTATTGACAGTGATATCAAATAATTTTGGATTATAAATCTATACATTCAGCTAGTGTTAATAAAAGTTTCAAACCTGGCTATTTCCACGCAAAGTCTGAAAATGTCAGTAAAATTATCAGTAGTTTGAATAGCGGTTCTGTTGTTAAAAATTATTTTGTGTTATTTATTTGGAATAGTAGTAACATTGGATAAATTAATGAGAAAATAGAGATAACAGAGTTGAGATTTACATAACTCAATATCACAAAATAATCTAGAACATGAATCCAAACTTCAGACACCACGAGAACAATTCAACATTTTCCTTCTGCCAGGAGTAGGAAAACTGAAGCTCTGTCTTCATTTGAATGTCCTAAGAACTAGATTTGGGTCTAAAGAGAGGGGCATAGGCATAACACATAATTTGCACAAACACATTTAAGGATTCATATGAACACAGGGAACAAAAAAGCAAAGAATTATTTTTGATGATCATGTTTCGCACATTCTTTTAGAATTTATGAAATATTTTTACTTTGATCCTAGGTACAAGGAGTAATGTATTCTTTAGGAAATGGTCACTGGATATAGTATTACCTAATAGAGTATTCAAATACACGTATTTGAAATAGAAACAAAACTCAGATCCTCTCTTTCACAAATTAATATAGAAACCTTTTTCCTGTCTCTCCCTTTCTGTTTCCATATATCTTTCTGTGGGGTTTTGCTTCTTTGCTAGTTTGTTTTTTTTTTCCCCAGATGTTACCTTAACCTGTTCCTGAAGAGTTTCAGTGACAGAGACTATAACTCAGCTAAACAATCTGTTTAATGGTTACCATCCTTCTTATTAGCAAGACTTTTAACTGTTTTGATGCAGTTTAAGCTGATTTTTATTTCCCATCTGCTATGAGAGATTATTCTTTCCTTCCTTCCTTCCTTCCTTCCTTCCTTCCTTCCTTCCTTCCTTCCTTCCTTCCTGCCTTCCCTCCCTCCCTCCCTCCCTCCCTCCCTTCTTCTCTCTTTTCTGTCTTTCCTCTTTTCCCTCTCTCTCTTTTCTTCTTTTCTTTGTATTTTTTAAGATGTGTTCCTGTTCATATGTTCATATACATCTGTGTGGTGCTTGTTTTATTTCTCAACAGCATGACACTGTTGACTCATAACCTAAATTATTTTCTGAAGAACTGCTACCAAGCCAGTTATTTCCTAGCCTGTATTTGTGTAGTCAACACTTCCTAAGGACATCTGTGAGCTGTGAACCCTGCTTTATGGACCACCTGCCAGTAAATTATGTGTTGTAATGTTCAGGATAACAATGCCAAAGTCCTTTTTGGAACTCTACACAGATTGTAGCTTTTTTTTAACCTCTTCATATTAACACTGAATTGTATTTTAGTGACAGGATCATTCTGAACCTGGTAATTTGCTGTTTAACATGATCTACAAAAGTGTGAGAAAGTGACAAAAGTGAGATGAATGTCTTCCTGGATGTACATATCAGGTCCAGGAAATTAATCATGTTTTATATTCCTACTTTTCTAATAGCCCAGTTTCGATCCTATGGCAAAACCAGTAATTTTACAGGTGCACATTGAGAGGAGGAATGCAATACCAGTGTCCAGTCAGTAGTAGGGGCTGATTCTGTCACACAGTTTTCCTGACTTGCTGAGGGGAGTAGCTTGAGAAAGGATGCCTGTAACACCGGAGTGGAGCCAGGGGAGATCAGCGTCCAGAAGCCTCATCACAGAGCGACAAGAGCCACTGAGGAGGGAGCCTCAAGTCCTCGACAGGACTTGCAAAGAGCTCAGCTACCGCGAGGAGGTGACTCACTGGGGGCGGAGACAGGAGGAGTGGCACCAGCTGTGAGTGGTTAAAAAATTTACCCAGGGAGCGCAGCGAACAGAGCGGGCAAACAGAGCAGGTCGAGGCAGTTTGCATGGCAGTTCGCGCTGGCAGGCGAGTGGGATGGTGAGCACTCGCCGTATGACCAGGGTCCGGTCTGGGAGCTCTGCCCCGGCCGCCCCGGTGGTGGCCAGCGTAGGCACCCAGACAGAGCCGGTAAGTGGGGAGGCTGCGGTGCAGAGCTTGGAGTGTAGAGAGTGCCTGCACTGGTCTGGTGAGGGAAAGGTGCAGAATGGGCAGGGCTGCGCTCGCTGCTCCCTGATGGAGGTCTTCCTCCAGCAGGTGGCTGAGCTACGGGATGTTGTCAGTAAGCTGCAATATGTCAAGGAAGCTGAGAGGAAGCAGGACTGCTTGCTCCAGGACCAAACAGCACAGGGGCCTCAAGATTCCCCTCTAACTCATGGAGGAAAGAAGGAGGCTGTTGATCAGGGAAGCTGGGAATTAGTAACAAAAGAAACAACCAAAGGAGGAAGAGAGCAATTAAAAGCAAGGGGCTTCCTCCTAAATCTGCTGTACCCACCCAGAACTGCTTTGCTGTCCTTCAGGGGGCTGATGAGGAAATGCACTTGCATCAGAAACAGTTGGCTGGTGCACTGGTACAGAAGATCTCTACTGGTGCCGCCAGGAAAAAGCAGTGGGTTGTAGTAGTAGGGGACTCTGCCTTGAAAGGGATAGAAGCGCTCATCTGTCGGCCTGACCTGGTCGCAAGGGAGGTGTGTTGCCTACCTGGGGCACGGATCAGGGATGTTGCAAAGAGGCTGCCTGCTCTAGTAAGTCCCACGGACTATTACCTGCTTCTAGTGATACATGTGGGTGCTAGGGATATAAATAGTAGTAGCCTGAGGAGTATAAAGGACTACAGAGCTCTGGGAGAGGTGGTCAGGGGTTCTGGAGCTCAGATAGTCTTTTTGACAATTCTCCAAGACACAGGGGAGGACCTTCCAAAGGCAAGGAGGATTGGACAGGTTAACAAATGGTTAAAAAGGTGGAGTCATAGTCAAGGGTTTGGGTGTTTTGGACATGAGGCCCACATTTGTAGGCCAGGACTACTGGGGTCTGGTGGAACTGCTTTGATAAAGAAAGGGAAGAGTGGCTTTGCTGGGAGGCTTGCCAGACTTGTCAAGGATGCTTTAAACTAGTTGTGTTGGGGGAGGGGAGAATCATTCCATCCCAACACACCCAGTCAGTTGCCAGCACCTATAATAAATACATTGAGAATGTAGTAATATTCTAGCCTCTCCAGCCAATGAGCTGGCTTCATTTGGAGCTCGGATCAGATGCCTCTATACAAATGCCTGTAGCATGGGGAATAAACAAGAGGAATTAGAGATGTGGGCACATATACGGGGCTATGATAAAATAGGCATCACTGAAACATGGTGGGATGGCTCCTTTGACTGGAGTGTTGGAATGGAAGGTTATAGGCTTTTTAGAAAAGACAGGCCCGGTAGGAGGGGAGGGGGAGTTGCCCTTTATGTTAGGGATAGGCTGGAGAGTATGGAACTCTGTCTGGGGACAGGTGATCAGTTAACAGAAAGTTTGTGGGTCAGGGTTAAAGGGAGAGCAGCAATGGGAGACATTACTGTGGGGATCTGTTACAGACTGCCTGATCAAGAGGACTCTGTGGATGAAGAACTCTACAGACAAATAGGAAAAGCTTCACACTGGCAGGCCCTTGTTCTCATGGGGGACTTCAACCACCCTGACATCTGCTGGGGCAACGGTACGGCCTGGCACAAGCAATCCAGGAGGTTTCTCGATTGTGTGGAAGACAACTTCATTCTGCAAGCAATAAAGGAGCTGATGAGGAGAGGTGCCCTGCTTGACCTTGTGCTCACCAACAGGGAAGGGCTCGTTGGAAATGTGACTCTCTAGGGAAGTCTTGGATGCAGTGATCATGAGATGGTTGAACTCGAAGTCCTCAGGACAGTGAGAAGAGCGTGCAGTAATCTCACTGCCCTGGACTTCAAGAGAGCAGACATTGGGTTCTTCAGGAACCTGCTTAGCAAGGTTCCATGGGATATAGCCCTAGAGGGCAAGGGGGCCCAAGACTCTTGGTTAACATACAAAGATCACCTGCTACAAGCTCAGGAGTGTTGCATCCCGACTAGAAGGAAGTGCAGCAGGAGGGCCAGGAGACCTCCTTGGATGGATAAGGAGCTGCTGAGAAAAATTCACAAGAAAAAAGAGGCTTATAAAAGGTGGAAGCAAGGACAGGTGGCTTGAGATTAATACAGAGAGGCTGTCAGGGTAGTTAGGGACCAAGTTAGGAAAGCTAAGGCCCAATTGGAGCTAAACTTGGTTAGGGGTGTTAAAGATAACAAGAAGGGATTTTACAGGTATGTAGTGGCTAAAAGACAGACTAAGGACAATGTAGGCCCCCTCCGGAAACTTTCAGGAGACCTGGCTACACAGGACTTGGAGAAGGCTGAGGTTCTTAATAACTTCTTTGCCTCGGTCTTCACTGGCAAAAGCTCTGACCACAGCACCCAAGTCTTGGAAGGTGGACGCAGGGACTGTGAAAACCTAGACCTTGGGCCCACTGTATGAGAGGATCTGGTTCGAGACCATCTTAAGAACCTGAATGTACACAAGTCCTGATGAAATCCATCCATGGGTCCTGAAGGAGCTGGCGAATGAAGTTGCAAAGCCACTGTCCATCATATTTGAAAAATCATGGCAGACAGGTGAATTTCCTGACGACTTGAAAAAGGGAAATATAACCCCCATTTTCAAGAAGGGGAAAATGGATGACCTGGGGAACCACAGACCAGTCAGTCTCACCTCTGTGCCTGGCAAAATCGGGGAGCAGATTCTTTTGGAAGGCATGCTAGGGCACATGAAAAAGAGAAATGTGCTTGGTGACAGCCAGCATGGCTTTACTAGGGGAAAATCCTGCCTGACCGATTTGGTGGCCTTCTATGATGGGGCTACAAAAGTGATGGACAGGGGTGGAGCAGTTGACCTCATCTATCTGGACTTGTGCAAAGCATTCGACACTGTCCCACATGACATCCTTGTCTCTAAATTGGAGTCTCATCAGTTAGATAGGTGGACCACTCGGTGGATAAGGAACTGGCTGGATGGTCGCATTCAAAGAGTTGTGGTCAATGGTTCAATGTCCGGCTAGAGACCAGTAACGAGTGGCATCCCTCAGGGATCGGTGTTGGGACTGGTCTTGTTTAATATCTTTGTCGCTGACATGGACAATGGAATTGAGTGTGCCCTCAACAAGTTTGACAATGACACCAAGCTGTGTGGTTCTGTTGATACGCTAGAGGGAAGGAATGACATTCAGAGGGACCTTGACACACTTGTGAGGTGGGCTGATGCGAACCTCATGAAGTTTAACCATGCCAAGTGCAAGGTCTTACACCTGGGTCGGAGCAATCCCAGGCACAGCTACAGGTTGGGCAAAAAGGAAATTCATGGTAGCCTTGCGGAGAAGGACTTGGGGGTGTTAGTCAATGAGAAAATGAACATAGAATCATAGGATCATAGAATAGTTAGGATTGGAAAGGACCTCAAGATCAAACATGAGCCAGCAGTGTGCACTCACAGCCCAGAAAGCCAACCGTATTCTGGGCTGCATCCTGGAGCGTGACCAGCAGGTCAAAGGAGGTGATCCTGCCCCTCTACTCTGCTCTCGTGAGACCTCACTTGAAGTATTGTGTTCAGTTCTGGTGTCCTCAACATAAAAAGGACATGGAACTGTTGGAACAAGTCCAGAGGAGGGCCACGAGGATGATCAGGGGACTGGAGCACCTCCCATATGAAGACACGCTGAGAAAGTTGGAGCTGTTCAGCCTGGAGGAGAGAAGGCTGCGTGGAGACCTCATAGCAGCCTTCCAGTATCTGAGGGGGGCCTGTAGGGATGCTGGACAGGGACTATTTATTAGGGACTGTAGTGATAGGACAAGGGGTAACGGGGTGAAACTTAAACAGCAGTGGTTTAGACTGGATGTAAGGAAGAAATTCTTTCCTGTGAGGGTGGTGAGGTACTGGAATGGGTTACCCAGGGAGGTTGTGAATGCTCCATCCCTGGCAGTGTCAAGACCAGGTTGGATGAATCCTTGGGTGATATGGTTTAGTGTGAGGTGTCCCTGCCCATGGCAGGGGTGTTGGAACTAGATGATCTTAAGGTCCTTTCCAATCCTAACTATTCTATGATTCTATGAATTGTGTAACATGTTTCCGTGGCTAAATAGATCCATAACCTCCATTAACGTGGGCTTTGTAAATTCCTGATAATTTTTTTTTCTGTTTTATTTACCATTAAATCAGTTTAGTACTCTGATGGAGTACTAAAGTAGTACAGAGTTTTGTCTGGGATATCTGCTTGGTCATTGTCTGTCTCTGAAGTGAGACAGAGCAGCGTTTCCTGGCTTGTGAGCTCAGATGCAAAACTATACCATTATCAGGTCCTAACTCCAGGACAATACTGAATCTTTCTGCAAGGAAAAGCCATAAGCAGGAAGAGCCTGATGGTATCTCAGTGTATTCCAGGGGGTGTGCTGCTCTGCATACCTTCTCCACAGTCTGAACATACCCTCAGCAAATTGTCCAGTTTTTCATTTCTATCATCACTTCAACATATGCTATGGATCAGCTCCTTCTACACTCTTTTACATTCTCAAACCCCCAGAAAGCTGTTACCTCTTCATGATTTCATTTTCCCAAGCCTCATTCGTATGCCCAGAAATACTTGTGAAAAAGTATTGACAGCACAGCAGATGTGGTGGAATACAAGACTAACACTGGCAAAAGAAAATCACAATTACAATTTCACACACACTCATACAAGCTATTTATCTACATAGGTACAATATAGATTGTAACATGGTGGCCTAAGTGTGTGAGTACAAGATAAGAACAGAAGACTTGAGAATACAGGCACAGATGATACTGGGGATTCTGCACTACAGCTGCAAATCAGAAAGAGTGAATTGTTGATCACTAGAGGAGTTCAACCTTGAAAGCTGAACAGAGCTGGTTTATGGTGTAGCAGAGAGAACAAAAACCATACATTCAGCATACGTAATTCATCCCACATGTGCTGCCAAAACAAAGGTACAAGGAAGTTAAACAAGAAGAGGGAGGGAAGTATGAAAAGCAGAGGAAATGCTATAGTATTGACCCTAGTTTAAGGATGGTATGCCTGGTCAGCACCACTGTTTATCTGTAGCAATTATTCTGTTCCCTTTGGTAGACAAAAAAAATTGCTTTTTCATTTGCATTCCCTGTATTTTGCTACAGTAGTTATATGTAGTGTGATCTTTTACAATACAACCAGGTGAAGCAAACTGAGATTTTTAAAAGATGTGTGTTTTCTGCTTCAGCTTTCCCACATGATGAGGTGATTGATATCATAGGACTGAACTAGAATATACTTGGATTATTTCTTGTAGATATCTAGGTAAATCAATAAGTAGATCAATAGATAGATTGCTATTCCCCCATATTTTTATATATTTTATATATTTTTATATACTGAAATGGAATCCTACTCTCTGTAATTAATGATAAGATATTGATTTAATAGAGAGGTTTATTAAGTGCTATAGACAGAGAAAATGTAAAACTCAACTATTGTGAAGATATAATCTGTATATATCACTAAAATATTATAAATATTATTCAATATTGGAGAGCCTTCACAATACATAACTTGTTTTAGTGCCATAAACTAACAAAATTGTGTCAAAATTGTCATAAAATAAAATCACTAACATACTGACAGCTTGTGATATTAAAGACAATTTCAAGGATTAATAAGTTCCTAAGAATAAGAAATTGCTTTTGCTGCATGGATATTAATTTGATATATATCATTATCATGTGAAAAAAAAATAGAGGATGATAATAAAACATGAAAACTGAAAGCATTAACTTGATGAAGCTCATTCTTTCTGAAATACAACCCTTGCTGCATATGAAATACCTGTGCAAGATTTTGCTACAGTGAAGTACATTCATGTGTACTCTTAGTGAGGAGTTTGGCATGTAATACTTCCCTCAGCTGTCTTCTCAGGAGCACACTGAAACAGAATCATAGAATCATAGAAGCAATTAGGTTGAAAAAGAGCCTTAAGATCATTGAGTCCAACTGTTAATCTAGCACTACCAAGTCCACCACTAAAACATGTCTTAAATATGTAATATGGTATTTGAATAAATTTATTATTCTTACATTTGAGAGATTGGCAGGTACTGTTTAATAATGACATAGAATGTAGAATATAAATAAACATTTTCTTCTACCATAAATAAGCTGCATACACACATGCATACTTATATGCTTATGTTAAATAGTGAACATATGCAAGGTACTGATCAACAATTATGAGAGACTTTGGTCCTTTACCTCCTTTCTTTTCTACAGTACTGTGATTCTAAGAAAATCACCAGTTAGGTGGAAAATGCTAGTGTTCCATACTAACAATGAAGATATATTCTTGCAAGGGAAAGAAACATAAGTAAAAGTGTTGAAAGGTATTCAAATTTACTGCAGAAGACAGTAATGTAGACAAGTATGTTAAGGTTTCAAGTAACAGATTGGCTGGGTACATCCTACCCAGGATGTAGGATGAAAAAGTCATTGATACTAGTACAAGGTACTGCTTCCAGTATTCACTGGGCACCAATCATGAAGTAACAGCACAAATGATTTGTTCATATCCAAATTATGAGAGAGAGAAATCTTGTGTATGACAAACTGGTAACAGACTACCACTTTCTTTGCTGAGAAACATCCAAAAAAGTCTCCAAGCTCTGAACCAATTTGAAAGGATTTTAACTCCAACAAACACATTCTGAGAGATACCAGTGTTTCTGAATAGTTTGCTAATCGAAACCCACAAACTACTTCAAAGGCTATTTTGGTTGTCAAACACTACTTTGATTGCCAAATTAGCTTCAAAGTTCCAGCTTAAGTAGGAGGTGATTTTCTCAGTTGAGTAAGATCATTCATTAGAAGTACACTGCTTCCATCCCAAACCTGCTGTCTGGGCTATGGGCTGCGAGGTGTGACCCCTTCCAACAGAGATGTGTCCATCACCCCTCTGAGTTTTATAGTTTCTGTATGATCTGCCTGGTACATAGTGTTTCCCATACATCATGTTCTCATATCCATGTGGATAAACTAGCACGTATTTAAAATTATTTACATTTAGACAGTTTTATTTCACTCACTTGTAGTTCCTATGTGAAGTATACAAGGACCTGAAATAGTAATATACCTGTTTGAACTGATGTGTTTCACAAGACTATACTCTACAAATCACTATGTTTAATTTTTAGAATCAAAGTAGTTCTTCAGGGCTCATATAAGCAAACACCTAGATAAGAGCTACTGGAACATTATTGTTATATTTTCATGTTTCCTTTTTTTTATAATGTTATTTACAAAAATTGATATGTTCAGATTTATTCAAGGCTTTGGCAGAGCTAAGGTAGCAAGAGGAGTATGCATGATCCCATAATATAATCTATTAAAAATATGCTGTGTCAGTCTGAGGATCCTGAGTTGTTTTCTTTTCCGAGAAATATACCTTGACCTTTAGCAAGAGATACAATAAAACTGATAAAACCCCAGGAGTACAAACTGTTTTGCAACACAAATATTATGTTGTTTAAGCCTGTCTATTCCAATGATTGAATTACACTGTCAGAAAGAAAAGCTCTGTAAGCTTTCTATTGCTCATAGTCTTCATTTAAAGTTGCCTTGATTTGATCGTCATAATAATGGTAACAGAGAAATACAAATCAAGTGGAGATGGCTACTGCTAGTCTCATTAAACTTATAAAATAAATAAAATAAAAACATATTAAAATGTGAGTACTAATTGGAAAGAATGTTACAAACCAACAGAGCCAGTTTTGGGCTCAACCATCAGAACAGCTGCTGTTAATTACATGTTTAAGTTAAATAATAGCAAAACTATTTTATTATTAGAAAGGGAGAGAAAAAAAAGCTCCATGTCTTACCTACAAACCAAGATCCCTTACAGTTTAATGAAGTGTGACTCTTTCTTACTCTTGATAAGATCAAAATAATTTTGAAATAGATTGATAGGTAAAATAAAAGAAAACTTTCTGGTTTCAGTTTTTTTATTGGAATTGGGAAGCATGATTCATTTTTACTGAAGACAAACTTACACTCTAAACTGCATTTCCTGTCTGGACCATGTGACTCACTTTAGCGACCAAATCATGTGGAAGGGTGTTACTGACTTTCTGCCTGATCTCACGCTGATCTTGGTTTGGATCCACCATTCATCCTGGAAAAAGGTCAGATAGCAAAGTAGAAAGCAGAGGTCCATGTACAAAATAGAGTCAATTCATAGAATCATAGAATCATAGAATAGTTAGGATTGGAAAGGACCTCAAGATCATCTAGTTCCAATCCCCTGCCATGGGCAGGGACACCTCACACTAAACCATATCACTCAAGGTTTCATCCAACCTGGTCTTGAACACTGCCAGGGATGGAGTATTCACAACCTCCCTGGGCAACCCATTCCAGTACCTCACCACCCTCACAGGAAAGAATTTCTTCCTTATATCCAGTCTAAACCTCTGCTGTTTAAGTTTCAACCCATTACCCCTTGTCCTATCACTACAGTCCCTAATGAATAGTCCCTCCCCAGCATCCCTGTAGGCCCCCTTCAGATACTGGAATGCTGTTATTAGGTCTCCACGCAGCCTTCTCTTCTCCAGGCTGAACAGCTCCAACTTGTACAAATCTAGACCAGTTTAGAAATCCCTTTTGATGGCAGCAAAGAAATCTCTTGGTTTTGTCATGCCATTGCTTCGTCTACTAGCAATTTCCTTAGGAATCCAAGCAAAGTTTATGAAAGCCACAGAAGAGTGAGAGCTGACATGTCCTGCACTTCATGGATCCAAGGGAGGTAAATGCTCTTTGCAGTACTCATGCTCTATGCTCATCATCAGTTTCACCCAGATGTTGCAGCCTCATGGAGCCAAGCTAAGGTTAGTTCCTGCTCTGCCATTTACCTGCAGCCACCTGTACCATTTTTCAGTTCCCTTCTTTTGTCATTCTCTCCTGCTTTTCTCTCCAACACTCTTCTCCAGAAAGAAACAATAAAGTTTAATTTCCTAATACTCTTCCAAAAGCCACTATGAAAGCTAGAGCCACATGTGATGGCTCTTAATAATTTTGTGTGTATCAGAAATTAATTCTATAAATTTGATAATGCAAATACAGTTTAAATGAGCCAGGATTAAGGTTTGTGAATAGGAGATATTTCCTGTGTGAGAAAACATGAACTGATGAGTGCAATCTTCTAAACTGGCTACAAGCTACCTGTAAGTTTGTGGCCCAATACACTTGGATTCACTGTTAGCCTATTCCCAATTTTACACACAGAGTTTCTTTAAAAGCAGATAAAAAACTATATGCCATTTTTATGATAATGCCAGTAAAAAGCATGGTGGATGTTATAATCTTGCATTCACAAGTATATTAGCTCAAAAAAATCTGTATATGTGTCAAAAAGGGATGTGCTTTGCATATTTCTTTCAGGATCCAACTTTTGGCTTAGACACCCAAATGCAGATGTCTGTCAGGAACTACTATTCATATGGTTTAAACTAAAAAAAAGATTATTAATATACCATTCTATGTTTCTCTATATCACTCTAGGGCTGGCAGTTTAAACATGACAATTTTCTTCTCACATTTTCCATCTTCCTTCGATTTATCTCTATGTGGATATATACATTCAATCTGTTTTTTCTCCCATGTTCTTTGGCTTTGAATCAATGGTTCAATCAATGGAATTTTCCCCTCAAGATTGTAAATTTTGTCAAGCACCCTTGTCCCTGAAAAATAATTTCTTCCATTTCAGTTCTGCCTATTTCCTCAGCTCTCTTTCTGTCCTTTCTTGTCTTGCTTCTATTTTTCCTCATTATTCATTTTTCCTACATCATTCAACAGCATGATACCTCTGGTTAATTAGACCTATTGGTACCTTGCTTTTATTCACTATTAGTGTCCCATGGGGCACAAGCTACATAGTGATAACATTATCCCACACAATTATTTTCTGTTGCTTGTAACATCACATGGAATGTCTGTATTGTCAGATCTCTGTCCAGGTAGTGTTAATTATACTTTGCAAGTTTTGCCTGTTTGGGGAGAAATTCTGCCAGTTTTTCATTAGATGAAAAGTGTTTTGGCTAAGTCCCAAGACTGTAAGGACTTAGTTCTGTCAGGAACATACTTACTTTCAGATGACAAATTCCCATTGATTCTGGTGGGACTTGAGATTAGAGCCCTTGATGCTAACTCTGTGTAGTGCCAACAGTTCATGCTCACACCACAGTTTCATAGCAGGCACCCAATGAGCTGAATCCATGAAGTCAGATCGTACAAAGAACAAAATGTGCATCGTATACCAGGAAAGATGTCTCTATATACAAGTGAGTACAGCAAAAGACAACAGTAACAGTTTAGAGATAACTACTCTATGGTATCACAATACTGGCATGATCAAAACCTTATTTTAAACAGGATTATTCAGTGTGAATTCCTGATTTACAGACTTTCAGACTTGATTGTCTATAAGTATATTAATAGAGTGGGCAGTGTAATGCTGCACTGTAAAGAATCAATGCATTGTGATTTCCCATATCTATTTTGTCTATTAAAATCTAAAAAGAGCAAATTTCATACCTTAAAAGGTTAGGTGCAAGTGAAAGCTGTAGACAAGGATCCCAATTTTGGTAGAGATGCCAACTCACAGTTAACGGCAGTCAGAGATCCCATACTATTATCATGTAATATTTTTTCTTCATCTGTTTACATTATTTAGCAGCATGGGGGGCTTGAAAACTGATACAGTAGGAGGAAACTCAGGAATGAGAATGCAAGTCTTTTTAGAGTACAAGGGAAGACTTACTGGCTATATAAAAACTAGGAACTAGATTGTATGCACTATATAGCAACCTTAGTGGAATGATAGAGGGAAAAGAAGAAGTTGCAGAAGATAAAAGTTATAAGAAGCCACCAAAAGGCTGATTGTTATGCATAGAGCTAGAAAGGTAATGACTATTACTATTCGTAAGCAGTAAGGTTTTTTTTTAAGGAAGATGTGGATTTTTCAGTAGATTCATAGAGTATTCTAGGTTACAAGAGTTGGCTGATGGTCTTCTAGTCTTACCCTCTGCTCACAGTAAGTCCAATTAGATTAGGACTTTGGTCTGTACATCTGAGGTTTTAGTATCGGCAAAGATTGAGATGCCACAATGTCTTTGGGCAACCTGTTCTAATGTTTGACCATCATGGGAAAAAAAAGAAAATTTCCTTCTATACCTACCCAGAATTTCTTTGCTCCATCTTGCATCCATTGCCTCTCTTCCTATCCCTGTACACTTTGGAACAGAGTCTGGCTCGGTCATCTCTTTACCCTCTCATAGGTTGCCTTGTTTTCTTGAGGTTAAATAAACTTAGTTGTCTCATGTCTTCCATGTCATTAGCCATCAGTCTTGTTGGTCTTCCAGGTCTTCCACTGGATTTGTTCCAGTTTGTCAATGTCTTTCTTGTGTGAGACAGACCAAAACTGGATATAATACTCCAAATGTGGTCTCACAAGTGTTGAACAGAAGGGAGGGCTCACCTCCCAAAACTGCTGGCAACAGTTTTGATCTTCTTTGCTATAAGAGTTCAACTCATTCAGCTTTTTGTATATAAGCTCCTTTTCCCTGCACTGCTTTCTGTCTACTCTGTAGTGTTCATGTGGTTATTCAATCCTAAGTGCAAGACTTTGCACTTGCCTCTGTGGAACTTCATGAGTTTTCTGTCAACCCATTTCTCCAGCCTGACAAAGCCCTTCCTGGACCTCCAGAATACTGATCATTCCACCCAGTCAGGATGGCAGTCTCACTAAGAGTACACTCCATCTCATGATCCAAATAATTAATGAAGACATGCTATTACACAGGATAAAATATAACAAACACTGGTTTGCCACAGATAAACTGATTTTTTTTTTAAATGAGCTCTGAAGTATACATATATAAAAAATGTGGAGAAGTCTTCTTTTGAAGTACACTTGGCTTTTGATAATTCTGTTGTTTCGCTAAGGTAAACTGTGATTGAAGTGGGGTTTTTTGGCCTTCTATGGATACCAATAAAAGACAAAAATTTCTTATATTTTTTTTCCTAAGAAAATTAATTATTAAAATTACTGAATTTTGATAATACAAAGATGAATTATGTTTGTAGCCCTACACTGTGAATATCCACAGGGTGGTAATGTGGATCCTGGGATTACTGATTTTCTGTCCCAGATATAAACACAAATGTCACTATCTATATTCTCTGTAGCTTAATTCCAAGATCCACGAAAGGATGCTTTATACATGGAAAATTCAAGAAGACTGGAAATAATGCAATAAATACACTAACCCATGCAAGATATAATGATACATTTAAAGTAGCAATTAATCACTTTTGTGACTGCTCTCCAGGTGCTTATTTTCAGGTAAAATTAACTTTCCTGCCTGTCTCTTAGGAGCTTGCCAGCATTTTAAATAACTCTTTCTAAGGTATCACTGGCTGGTTTTCTCTCAGTCTTGTATGTTGCTCTTTTGGCTAAGCTGTTCTGACACCAGGTAACTCAAACATCAGCTAAACTAAAAGAAATTGAGCCACTAAATAAATAAGTAAAATGGAAAAGAAGCAGGAGGAAATAAATAAAGCCAAAATGAAACAAAAAATGCCCAAAACCCAACCCACAAAGGAAAACATGAGGACTTATTTACTGTAAATGCACATTCTTTATTAGTTTCATATTTCCTTATTACATGTTTAAGTGTCTTTTAAATCAATAATAATTGAAAGACAGAACATCTATAGTTCAGAAACAATTTTGGAGTAAAATCTCTCAATAATAGGAACACTTAGGATATAATTAACAAAGGCTTTTCATAATGTCAATTGTAAAAATAGGGTCTTTCACAAACTTGTTATTAAAACCCTTAATTAGGTATAATTTCTCTACAAAAAAAATTGCAGGAAATAGATTTTTTTTTGAAAACTTAAAAAGTGATAACAGTAATAATTCTGTAACAGTATGTTTAATAGAATGCCTAAAGTTGTTCTACTGGAGTAGCAAGGAAAGGAATTTGAAGCTAGTGTTAATTAAAGTCACAGGTGATGCTTACTTTTATGCCACCAAGAAAGCAGGTTCTTTGCCTGTCTGGAAATGCAATCAAGTCTTTACATTGTGCAGTACTTGTCTTTTTGTTAGTTTATGCACACATATTTGATTATCTTGTTATGGAGATCAACAGATGATTCCCCCCCATGCTTTCTGCACTTTAGTCACACAGACTAGTCACACAGACCTCTCGGATGTCGTTATGGTTGCTGGCAAAGGATTGCATGTGGACTGCACACTAGATTACATGGTGAGCTGGAGCTGCCCTAGCAGACCATCCCTTTCGGCTGAGCTGTGCTGACTTGGTGATCACTCCTCACTTTGCTGCCTGTGGACACCTTTTCCAGGAGCTGGCATGCCTGACAGCATGCAGGGACTTGCTGTGTCACAGAGCAAAGCAGGGGGAGGCTACCACACGGCTACTGCAGGAGATGACACTTGCTGAATCTCATACCTAAGACATCAAACATGCTTGTCTGAGATTAACACTTAAAAGACTTCATCTGTGTTTATTAAATGTGTGGTGAGATAAGGTTCTGTCTATGGGTGAATGTGTGGAGAAAATTTGTAGTTAAATTATTTTCATGATGGAGATGACAGTTTGTGGAATCTCCCCAGTCTTCTTGCTTAGGGTGTCAGAGACCAGGCAGATGAAAAATAAGGAGTCTTGGGAGGTAGAGGATGGAAGATTTTGTAACCCTCCACTTAAGAAGAGTGTTTGGACAAGCTGGACTGATACTGAGATGGGAAAGTGAGTTTGTAAACTGGTTTGTTTTGTTAGAAGATCTGCTGAAGTCATCATGTTTCTATAAGCATATATGATCTCAATCAATTATGTCAGAATAAGGTTGCCATAAAAGATGCCTACTGTTTGTTGTTTTTTTTTCCACTAGCAAACAAGGCAAAGAATTGAAGAAAGGAATAGAAAAATTTTGTTTGTTAGGGTAGTAGAACAACAGCCTGATGAACTGGATTCTGTTATTTGTTGTGCAGTGAAACACTCCGTAATGTTAGGCAAAACAGCTGGATTTTTCTAGGTCAGTACAGATAATACACCACATATAGCTACCTTAACAACCAGGATTTTTTTCTGGCAGAAATTCTGAGAAAGATTCTGACAATGCTTTTAACTTGCATATTATACTTAAAAATGAGGTGCAAACCTCCGTGCATAAATTGTTTAAATAGGGAAAGAACCTTGCTGTGTTAATTCTAGCATGTAGCTCAGGTTGCCTACTGGAGAGATAATGGGAAAGCAGTGTTATGAAAACTGATGTATTGACATCTTTGAAAACTGCAGCACTCAAGCAAGTGATAAAGGCCATATTTAGGGAAATTCTTCTTTCTTTCCTCAAAACAGAGTTTAGATAATTTGAAACAGAAAAAAAAAGCCAGGCTTAAAAGCTGTTTATTAATAAAATGCAATTGAATTGTAATCACTGGTCTATGTCTCAAAAAATTTCTATCATGTTAACCAAATGAGAGATATGATATGAGAACAAATGTGAGCATATAAGAGAAGACTCAATCAAAAGGTAAGCACATAAGAATTAAGGTGTTTTGACTTCATATATATGACATTTCATAACTTTGAAAACAACTGAGGCTTGGACTAGATGACCTTTAAAGGTCCTTCCAAACCATAGTAGTCTAGGATCCTATGATTCTATGATACCATTCGGTATAGTGCTTTCACACCTATGACAGATGTTTGTATTTTTTGTAAAAACCTAGTAATAAGCATGCTTACTACAAATGAAAGTTTAGCTGTTCTTAATACTTTCCCATACAAATTCACACTTCCCCTCCAGCAATTTCTCATTTGGTATTTTCAGTATTGTTGGCGTGTTCACAGATTCATACCAGCTGTTATGTGCAGAGTTCCTTATGAAGTAGAGCAAAGCACTTCAAAAATGTCTGGTTTAGAACTAACTTGGATATCAGTTGAAAACCAGAGATTTCACATATAAAGTGTTTTTCACATTGTCAAATCTGTGGGGGAGTAGAAAGTGTTTGAAAGGACATATGGAGAGCCAGCACAGCAGCAACAAATAGGAGATGCAAGACACAGCAACGTCTAAAATTCAGCTCTCATTTAAGCTTAGATTAATGACTATCTGTGCATTCACTATGCAGAGCACTGAAACATCTTTGGAGATTAAATGTCTTTTTGAACAAAGAATGATAATAATCATACCAAAGTTTTACATAACAGTCATCCAAGAAACAGTAAATCTGGTTCTTCAAATGAATCAACTGCTTTCCAGGATAGTAGTTACAGCATGTTATTTCCAGGTATAAAATATAGAAGAATCATAGAATCATAGAATAGTTAGGGTTGGAAAGGACCTGAAGATCAAGTTCCAACCACCCTGCCATGGGCAGGAACACCTCACACTAAACCATGTAATTCAAGGCTCTGTCCAACCTGGATTTGAACACTGCCAGGGATGGAGTTTTCACAACTTCCTTTAGCAGCCCATTCCAGTGCCTCATCACCCTAACAGTAAAGAACTTCTTCCTTATGTCTAGTCTAAACTTCCCCTGTCTAAGTTTAAACCCAAAGAAGAACAAGCTACCTTTACCAGTCCCATAGATGACACTATATAATAAGGACTACAAGAGAAAAAACAGAGAAGCAAGAGCTTGATTTTGAGAACTAGCTATTCAGGCAGTAATTCGCAAGTAGACTTCAATCCTCAGGTCTCACAGCATGTAATGCCTTTAACAGTATATGAAAATAGATATATTCAAGTGAACAAGGACTCACAGATTAATGTCTTCATCTCAAAGCTGTAGCATTATGACTAAGGGATCAGCCTACCTTAGTTAACTGTTGTCCAACACGTCCAGATCTTTTACCCAACTTAATGAAATCAGACACATTCCTTGTGTTTGTGTTGAATGTATGGCTGTTGCTTTGTGGTAAGAAAGAACAGAACAAGCTTACTAAATTGTCCATCACTAGTAATTATGGTGTGTTTAGATTAGTCAGGGCTTTGACAGGGGGTAGTGGTGTTGCTGTTCAGATAAAGATTTTCAGTAGACACAAGGAGATAAGTGCTGTGTAGCTCTCAGGTAGCATCCTAGCCAGTTTTAAGTGCCTCTAGAATTATGCAGCAATGCAAATGTGTAAATAAGCATGACACTTTTTTCTAAATACTGTTGAAGTGGAAGTCAGAGCAATTCTACCTTCAGTTTCTGTTCTCGGACCAGATTACAGTGGTTTGGGAATAATGCTGTTTGGTAATAATTTTTCTGTCTGTGCTTTAACTGGAATTTATTCTTCTTAAAATCATGAATTATTGTCTGCATTGTTTCAGGAAATACCTTTTTGCATTAATGTAGAAATCTAACAAGTAAATATTCAAGGCTAAGCAAGTTACCCTACCAAGTATTTGTACTTAAGAGAGAGAGAAAAAGATACCTCCAGAGTGTGATTCATCTGATCCTAAAAAAGCATCTAAAACAGATTAGATGACTTTTCCAAAGATTATTATTCATCCAAGACTTTTAGGGGGCAAAGAAATGTTGAATTTCTGAGGAACTGAGCATCAGAAAATAAAAGAAAGTTTTAAAGGCAAATTACACAAACACACACATATATATCAGCATACAAATATACTGGACTTGATTATGAGCTTAGAATTCTTCTGCTGGAAAAAAAAAAAAACCACTTGTATATTTGGGTATGTCAGACGCATATATACCAATATAAAGATGTATATAGGAATATATATACAGCTGCACTAGTTTTCCTATAGTCCTATAAATATTGCTTCTCACCAAATTCTCACTGTGACGTCAGAGACTTCTGCTTATTTTAACTAACATAAATGAGGTTAAAATACAGGCAATGGTTAAAATGTAGTTCAGTTTAAGTATGTTGCATCTTTCTTAGGTAAGTAAATATCTGCTTGTTTCTAAGAATCTATTTTTATAGTGATGGAGGGAGGTCATTTTACTCTCAACTATAGGATAAAATCCTTTTCTAAGTTGTTAACATGGAAAAGGCAGGTGATCACAGCTTAGTCAAAGTAGTCTATAAACATGGTTGTCTTTGCTTGCTCTTAGCTCTTTGTTGTGTGCATCAGAGTCCTGCCTGAAGTTCTACATAACTTTGAAAGTACCTTGTCCTCAAAAAAAACCCAACAAAAGTACAGTTTCTATTTTCTTCTGTTTCATTTCCGAGTTTCCCATCCAACAACATAGTCAAATAGTCTCCGCTGCATGAGTAAAACACATGACAGGGGAGCACATCGCACTCAGTGTCCTTGGGCATATTTTGTTGACTTTAAACAGTATCTAAGACTTCATGACAGAAAATCATTTTATTTCAGAACTTTTAACAGCTGAAATGACACAAGGATAGGTAGCACTATGCTAGTTCACTAAGTACTGCAGTAGAAACAGTGATATGTCCTGATAAGTCTTGTCTGTGTCCTTTGATAAGCTGAGAAACTGACCAAATTAGAGTTAATAGTAAAATATAACTTTTTTTTTACTTTTAAAATAAAAAAGCAATCTTGTATTCTCTCTCCCACTGAACTATACAGTACCATGCTAATTAGGACTATTCACATTTTACTGATCTGAGAGAACAAGTACAAGAATTTGACACTAAAACTAAATGTGATTCAGCCAATACTCATAGTAATGGTGTATATACGGCTAGATGGCTGCACACAAAGAGTTGTGGTCAATGGCTTAATGTCCAGCTGGAGACCAGTAACCAGTGGAGTCCTTCAGGGATCGGTGTTGGGACTGGTTTTGTTCAACATCTTTGTTGGTGACTTGGACAGTGGGATTGAGTGTGCCCTCAGCAAGTTTGCCAATGACACCAAGCTGTGTGGTTCAGTTGACAATGCTGGAGGGAAGGAATGCCATTCAGAGGGACCTTGACACGCTTGTGAGGTGGGCTGATGCCAACCTCATGAAGTTTAGCCATGCCAAGTGCAAGGTCTTACACCTGGGTCAGAGCAATCCCAGGCACAGCTACAGGTTGGGCAAAAAGAAAATTCAGTGCAGCCCTGCAAAGAAGGACTTGGGGGTGTTGGTCAATAAGAAAATGAACATGAGCTGGGTTCAGTGTGCACTTGCAGCCCAGAAAGCCAACCATATCCTGGGCTGCATCAAAAGGAGCATGACCAGCAGGTCGAGAGGGGTGATCCTGTCCCTCTACTCTGCTCTTGTGAGACCTCAGTTGGAGCATTGTGTACAGAACACTGGGGAGGGGTTCTTCATTAGGGACTGTAGTGATAGTGATTAGATATAAAGAAGTTCTTTACTGTAAGATTGGTGAGACACTGGAATGGGTTGCCCAAGGAAGTTGTGAATGCTCCATCCCTGGCAGTGTTCAAGGCCAGGTTGGACAGGGCCTTGGGTGACATGGTTTAGTGTGAGGTGTCCCTGCCCATGGCAGGGTGTGTGTGTGGGGGGCCGGTTGAACTAGCTGATCTTAAGGTACTTTCCAATCCTAACTATTCTATGATTCTATATATAAAATTATGTATGCATATGTATGTATTTGGCTACTAGGCTAAGAGAAGGATTGAATGTTTTTGTGGTTCAAGCCCAGAGAGCAACCCAGAACCATGCAGCTGCTCTCTCTCTTCCTCCTTTTTTCTCCCCCTGCTCCCAGAGAGATGGGGAGGAGAATCGAAACAATGCGACTCCCATGGGTTGAGATAGGAACAGTCCATCAAGTAAGGTATAACACAAAACCACTACTGCTTCTACGAATAATAATAATGATAAGTGAAATAACAAGGGAAGGGAATACAACCACTCACCACCCACTGCCTGATACCCAGCCCAACCCAAGCAGCGATCTGGCCCTTCCAGGTGACTGCCCCCAGTTTATATACCAGGTGTGACGTGTTGTGGTATGGAATACCTCCTTGGCTAGTTTGGGTCAGGTCTTCTGTCTCTGCTTCCTCCCAGCTTCCCCTCCTCCCTGTCAGAGCATGAGACTCAGAAAGTCCTTGGTCACAGTAAACATTACTGAGTAACAACGAAAACCATTGGTGTTATCAGCGCTGTTCCCAGGCTGAAAGTCAACAACACAGCACTGCACCATCTACTAAGAAGGAGAAAAATGACTGCTACTGCTGAAGCCAGGACAGATGTCCATTCCTTTTTTCTTTTCAGCAATCTTCTTACAATGTGGGGTATTTTATCTGATCAAAGATTAGAAGGATGACCTTTCCTATGTCACTGATGAATTAAACTGTATGGTCTTTCAAAATGCTATACTTTTAATGGTTTTACTACAATACAATTTTCAGCCATTACAGAATTTTTTTTTCTCCCCCATGTTGTCAACCTTCAAATACAGACCTTACCTCACCTAAACTTAGATGATGTCTGGACCCAAGGTGTCTACTTCTACCAACACTTAGAGTCACTGGAAAGAACAGGCTCTTTTAAGGTGTGACTCATCTGATAGATAAGTATGTTCAGATGACATCACATTAAATTCATCCTAAAGTCTTCTTGTTCCCATTGACTATAAAGGAAGTTTAGATAATTAGTTCAGACACAGCAGCGTATAGTTTAGGCTCTAGATTTGGTAAGTCTAGTCTTGTTTAAAATGACCTTTTTCCATCTACATGGTCAGTCACAAAGAGATGGTACTTGAAGAAGGAGACAAAGGCATTTGCTAAGAATGGAACTCATGGTACCTACCTGGCATTCTCTGCCCTCCTGGTAGATGGGACTTGTTTAAAAAATAAAAAAAAAGAATCAAATAATAATCAATAGTCATTAATTTTGTAATATAATCCTTCCAAAGAAATATTAAGAATGATCTGTTGGAATAAAAAAAATGTTGAGAAAAATGGAGAAAATAGTCAAATAAGCAATGAATTATGGAGTCCTTTCTGAGCTGCAGAGTATCTTTAAAGTTACATTTTCCAGACATTTTGATTAACACATTTCCAGGCATTGAGTATTCTTATGAAGTAAAACACTTAACATTACATACTTTATTTTCAAGTTAATGCTGCACAACCTTATACACAGAAGTAACATATGCTGACATGTTCTTTTGAATTATTCATCTATTTGCTGTGTGAGTGTGTGGAAAAATGCATATGAAAAAGTCTAATAATTTATCAGATTTTTCTGCAGGGTCAAAGTGAACATGCATTATAAAATACCAGATTTTTAATATGCTATGCATATAAACAGTAAGAGATATTTCTGTAATTATAGGTGACCATTAAACAACAGTTTAAGAAGTTATTTCTCAGTGCAATTATCATTGCTCTGGCTAGCATGCCTAATTTATTGCAGTGTACAGTAATATGGATAAAATGTAAAATTAAAATATTCTCAGGGCAAAGTAAATAATTTTTATTTCCCCTTTGAATATACTAAGAATAAGCACATATTCTCTCACTTTTGATGGAATATAAAAAGAGGCTCTGTGAAAATTAAGTAAAAAAGATGGATTTTAATACTTGGATGGTGTCACACCATATTCACTACATCAGAAAATGTAAAAAACCTGATGCTACCTCAGTGAAGTCACCTTTTCTGTTAAGAAAAGCAAACAAGGAAGCATTTAGCCTGCCATGCATAATACACAATAAAAGCTTATTTCAACAGACAGGACAGTTTCTCCATACAAAGTGTGTGATTACTTTTCTTGTGTTCTGAGTCTCTGATGGAATAATCTGCCTACAGTTGCAATGGTGGAGCATTTCAACCTTGGCACATCACCCTCAATCTCTCAACTGTAAATATATTTACTTATAGAAGATATGCGTCATTTTGTCCTTCAAACCGAGCTGTTTCTTGGAACGTAATAAATGTTTGTTGAATGACAAATGCAGAATCTACCAGCATGTTCCTATCTCTTCAGCAACTTGAGCTTATTAGTAACTTCAAATATATACCAGGAAAAATACCAAAAAAGAGGTCCACGCTTAGGTATCCTTGTGCTGTTTACCACAGTGACTGCTTAAATATTTCATGTTTGCTTCCACAGTGAACATTGTACAGAGAAATTCATTAGTGTTAGGTTGATTTTGTGATAGATCAAAGATGAAATCTCATTTTTTAGGTATTGTTTTTCTATTGCTTCTAAGTAAAGATACATTTGTTTTACTTATGAATCATAGTATCATAGAATCATAGAACAGCTAGGGTTGGAAAGGACCTTAAGATAATCTAGTTCCAACCCCCCTGCCATGGGCAGGAACACCTCTCACTAAACCATGCCACCCAAGGCTTCGTCCAACCTGGCCTTGAACACCACCAGGGATGGAGCATCACACCTATTATACTCCTACATTTTTCAACAGAGAATATTAATCCCAAGCAATGTAACAATTTTTTTTAACATCTAATTCTCTTTTTTCAACTTGAAGAATAATATAGATATGCATACACAACAAACATGTACATGTAGATGTGTGTATGTGTGTGTATGTGTATAAGGAAACAGTTTTTTGCCTAAATGTAGGGACAGGCTCAAAACATGAGTGTGAACATTTAACTTTGCACAGGCCTTAGTGGATCTCTTCTCAGTATTCAGTTGCTAGTACTAACATACTTACAAGAATTTAGTTTTCTTTTTTCTGTGACTTCTACACGTTCTTAAAAAACTGGTTCAAACTGTTCAGAGGTTCAAAAGGATTTATTTTTTTGTGGTTTGTTGGTGTTTTCTGGGGAGGTTGTTGTTATTTCTGCAGGGGGTGGTTGTTTTGTTTTTTTATGGGTGTATTAATATTTTGCACAGTATTTTATTCACCCAGGTGGGGAGAGTACAGATGGGCACCCAACCTTTCACAAAACAGAGAAAGAATACTATACTAAGAATACTCATGTTCTAAGAGCACCACTTCTTTTCTGAAAAATCTAGTGCGCTGATAGCATAAATTAAAGATGAATTTAAAGATCTCATTTCTAGAAACTGTGGTGAATTTTCAGTCACCAGTAAAATTTCTAAAATTGCACAGATATAGAAGCTCTTCTTTTCTAAAAGCCTTTATCAGTATCTTGAGGCCCATTATGATAAATCTAGTTTTATTACTGGATGTCCCTCTACCAAAGGTCCAAATAGATATTCACACTGCTGCAGGCCTTGAGAGCCCTGCCTGTTTAACTTATCTTAACCTCATTTCCCATGCAGTTCTCAACTAATTTTGATTTTAGTTCATAGACAATACTGAGAAGTTTTAAATTTGTAATCAGACTTAGAAAATCATTTGGAACTGGACTCTCCAGAGGTATGACCTAGATATAGGTCATAACATATGGTAAAATGGGATGAGTTGTTAAAGCTGTGTTTATTGAAGCTGAAAATATAGGTAAAAATCACTGTCTCTCTGTCTGTGCCTACTCTTCCCTTCCAAAAAAAAAAAAACCCATGAAGGAAGCTGGGGAATATTCATACCACAAATGGGATGTTGTATAATAATCTTCCACCTGGATCCCTAACACTGGGGATTCTCTTGAATCAGGAGGCAGCAGAATACCATAATATTAATATAGCATGCATGAGTTGCCAGATTCTTTGATGCTGTACAACTGTTCTGCATCATATCTCCAGCATAAGCTAAATTAACTTAATTAGTAAGCAAAGGGCCTGTGTAAATGTAAACAGAAAGG
The DNA here is from genome assembly GCF_012275295.1 of Melopsittacus undulatus. Taxonomy (NCBI): domain Eukaryota; kingdom Metazoa; phylum Chordata; class Aves; order Psittaciformes; family Psittaculidae; genus Melopsittacus; species Melopsittacus undulatus. The sequence continues at coordinate 20,537,369 of NC_047531.1, read as the reverse complement.
GATGTGATAGAGAAAAGTGTATGGAGAAGTGGTTAAGGTGCTCTATGGACTGGTCCTAGATCCATTACATGACCAAGTTGTACCTGAGATGCTTTGGGGTCATTTTCAGCTGCCAGCAGTCTCCTAAACATATTGATTGAACCTAGAAATGACAACTGGATCCCTAGAAGAGGGAAGACACTGCTTGTGTTCACACAATTGCTTATGCTTGGATACTGATAATCTTCACTAACAGTCCTTAGAGTAACCTCTATGAATTCTGGACCAATTAATTATCTAAACAAATTGCAGTACATGAAAGTGCAGAGATAGAGGCTGATTCCATGGATTTGTATGTGCTTCAAAGCAGGAACTTTAATATGTATCACCATTTTGATTTCCCCATCACATAGTGAAGTGTTTGGGTTTTTGATTTTTTTTTGTTTGATTTTTTTAATGTGTTGTCATTTTTTGGGGGGTGTTTAGTTGTTTTTAGGAATAAAAAGGGGTATGAAAAAACAAAATATTTCAGGAGACACTTGGCTTTGACAAAAAAAATAAAATAAATAAAAGGAAGAGAATTTTTTACCCTCTTGAGACCAATGCAGTCATGCTGTTGTGCAGACCAATGCAGGCATTAAATGCAGGACTGCCACAACGAACACTGTATATTTTTGTGCTAGCCATGAAGCTCATATGCTCAGCCTCTATTCTCTCATACTCTGTTTTTTCATACTATAGTTTCTGTGGGTTACTGACCTGGCAACTGCTCACTTAACCTATGGCTGAATAAAAAAACAGATACAGAAAGCCTGTCATCCTTAATGTGGACCTAAATCAAAATGCAAAACTACTTATTTACTTTGCTCATGTATTTTTATGGTTTTGTTGGGTTTTTTTTGACCTTACCACATGATCTGTAAAACTGAAAACAAGAACCCAACAAAGAAAGAACAAACTAAAAACCAGGAAATAATAAAACAATAAAGCAAAACTAGAAAAACTCTCAAGGCATACCTAACAATGCATATAAATGCATGCAGGTGCATTAATAGTTAGCAGTACCTCTAATTTTTACCCACTTTTTTTTTTTGCTAGGTAGTTCAAGCATTAGAATCCATTTCCATGTCTTAGATTTTAAAATTAATCTTGAGGGTTTTGGAATGAGACTATGGAAATTTAGGGAATAAAGTTTATTTATAAGTAAGTACTTTGTTCTGTACAACAGTCACTGTCATAATCTGATTTAAATTCCCAGGGCTGTAAGACAATTCTTACAGGCCTCTTAAACTGCAGGTATAAAATTATCTAATTAGATAAGCAAAAGTTTATTTGACTTAAGCCAGTTAAACCTAAAGCTCTTTAAATAAGAACAGGTGTGAGATCACAGACAATGTAGCCTTCATAGTAAAAACTGGGATACAGAAAGACAACACACCTATTCCTAGGAGTCTAAGTAGTTTCTCATATGAAAATAAGCAGCAGATATTGATACACAGAGATGTGAATGAATGGCTGTATGATGATATTTCAGAAGCAAATTGGATGGAGCCTTGGGTGACATGGTTTAGTGTGAGGTGTCCCTGCCCATGGCAAGGGGATTGGAACTAGATGATCTTAAGGTCCTTTCCAGCCCTAACTATTTTATGATTATATAATTCTATGCCAACCAGGATTTGTGATTACTTGTGCTGTAAAATCTATTTAATTTTGAAACTGAATATGACTTCCCAGGAAGTCCCAAAGGTTTCTGAATTCCTGAGACTTAACACGCAGAAAGAATGGAAATAGAAGGAAGTAGAACCAAAAGAAAAAAGAATTTAGAAGAATTTAATATTGCTTGAGGAAGTATCTAACATATGACATCATAACTTGAATATTAAATTTGGGTTATAATGAGCAAGTGTCTTGGTGTTATTTGATGTGAGTTAGATCTGTTTTCATCCCTAGCTATAATACCCTTCAGAAAATATCAGACTATCAGAATTAACCATTTTCCATTAATATTTAAATTAGTCTGGATTTACTTTATTCTTTGTAATGCATTGTTTTTTAAGTATGGATCCTATCATCCTATCTAGTCCAAATTAATGTGCAACACAGATCATTAAGTTCCATCCAGATTAAATTAATAGATTTCCTATTTTGAAAGAAATAAATAAATCTGTCCAAAGAGAATAATGGATGTATCAACTCAAAACAACAATAATAATTTTAAAATTGCTCTGTAAGTAACTCCTTATTCTGATACAAGTTTTACGACCTAAAATTCTCTTCCCATACTGAATACAGAAAAAAGTCTCTATCATTGAGAAGCAGAACAAAATTGAAGGGTATCGTTAATAGTTGCATTTCAGCAGAACTGATTTCACCACTTGGGATATGTGTAAGACAGTTTTGTGATGTACCGGACAGTAAGAGGTTATTTTTCATACACAGCATAATACTCTTCTCTAAAAAAATGTTGCAGTAATTCAGGCAATGATTTTTTTTCCCCATTAAAAAACACATTACAAATGATATGCTCCAAAAAATAAATATATTATATATATTATCATTAGTAAATTAACAGACAGATCACTTAGTAGCAATTAAAACAGACTTAATTAAGCCATTATAAAAATTTGCTTGAGGATACATTGTATGTTGTCTTCCTTCTTCCAACTAGCTGCCATTTCTTTCTTTGAGGAACGGTTTGTTTAAGGGAACTGATTTGAAAGTAATGTTTTAAAAAAACTAAGTTTATCTTCATCACTTGATGCTTAGGGTACATCTTACAGAAGCAGAGAACAGTCTCTATTGTCGTGAAATAAACGAAAATGTTTCACATTCCTGGAAAACATGAAATATATACTGATATCTTGCATCATGTTATAGACTTGATGTGTGAAAATGCTTTTTCAAAAAACCTATACAATCACATACTGTGCATCTGTTTAATCTTATAGGCACACCCAGGATCTCCTCAAATTTCAGTTCATTGTTCAGAGTCATGATAAGGTAAAACTAGATTGTAAAAGGAGTTTGTTAACCAAGATGTTGAATATGCATTTTGCACCAACATGTGTTTGTTTTCTTTTATTGTCCACTGTATGAACAAGAATATTTTCTTCCTGAAAATCTTTCCTAACCATAAATCTCAATCTAAAATGTAAGAAAGCTTCATATCTTTAATGTCCATGTGGGGCAGATATATCAGAAAACACATACATCTGGCTAACTGTGATTTAAGATTTTTAATTAAGCAAAACAGTTGAAATTAAGAAGTTTATATGCAGCAGCCAAGTTGCTAGTTCTTGCTGGCTCTAAAAGGAGCAATATTTTAGTTGTTTGAAATCCCAAATTTTTATAAATAAAAGTTTAGAGAATGCACGGATAAAAGACAGGCATATGTAATAGACACAGTGGGGATCTCAGGTTCAATTGTACAGAAAATTTTTACAAGCCGCCTGATAACTACACCTAAATTTCCAGTTAAAATCTGGATATATTCCAAATATAAGCCAATCACGGATCAGTTAAAATCTGGAAATTTAGGTGTACTTATCAGGCCGTTTGTGTTTCTCTTGTGTTGAAGTTGAGATGGAGATACCCAGAGACAAAATTCAGTGTATACATAGCCATTTTATTCTAGAAATCTAAAATCCACACAATACATTCTCAGCAACATGACGCGCGGTTTCTGCTAAAGGATCCTGGCTTGATTATCTTCAGGTATATATCTCAGGGAAATTTCATGCCACAGTTGAGTCTCAAAATGCTGTGTAATTTTATTTTAAAGGTCTACCACAGGTTTATAAGACACATGACTGAGCAATAAAAACAGTCAGCATAACTGTAAGTTTCATGAATTACTTGTATTTAGCTAGAAAAATGAAATAAGCAAATGAACAAAAACCTGGTGAAATGTAGTTTAAAAAAGTGGCCTCTATTAACAATAGGACCAGCAACTGAAATCAGTGTAAGCTGTAGCTTGGGCAGTTAAATATGAAAGAATCATGAAGTTTCTTCAAGTTTAGGGTGTAGGCTCAAACAAATCAAATATTTTGTCTTTGCCTGAAAAAGTGGGACGATATTGAATAGAAGATAAGTAAGTTGACTAATAGAAATAAATATATAGAATGGAAATAACCATAACCCAGGTGAAGCAAAAGGAAAATTACTTAATTCAGTTTAGTCAAGAAATATGGATATTGACATCTGAGAATAAGAAAATTTGTCAGAAGCTCTCTGACTTCTGTAGTTTAAACAGTCTTAGAACAATGTTCTAAGAATATTTAAAGATTTTAATAAATTAAAAAATGCAATCTGTAGTCTTGCTTTATCAACCATAGCATATACCAACATAAATTGAAAATGTTTTGAGGTGTTTCTTTTTAGAGACTTAGAGTACTTCCTATATCTGGACTAGAGCAGAGTATCTCTTTCAATTCTTCATGGAAGAAAAAAAAATAGTGAAGATGAGATTATAGGTGAACCAAAAGCAAGGGTGAAATATGAATCTGAAGAGAAGACAATGGATTTTGAAAGATTAGCTATCATTTGCGTGGTATTCCACAAGAACAGTTTTTAGGACAAGCATTTTTAGTATTTTTACCTAAAACACAGTAAGATTTGGCATGAAGAATTTGTGATAAAATGAAGTTGGGAATTGTTGTCCATAAGCAAACAATTTGTATATATACAGGAAGAACTAACTATAGTGGTGGCAGGAATTTTAACCTGTAATGCAATTGATAAACGTGGAGGATCATAGGCTTCAGGTCTAGCAAGATAAACTTCCATGACACTGGTCTAGGAGCAGATATACAGAAAACCAGATGAAAAGACTTTGATCTGTTTGTTGATCACAGTACAATTTCCTGCTGCTAACTTGATGTAGCTGCGAAAAGGAGAAATGAAACAGAACAGTGGAACAGAGACTTCCAGCAGAGGAGAGAAGAAAAGATCCCACTTTATAATTTAGGCCAAGTTAACCTTCTTGCAGAATGCATATGTGACTCTGGGTATTCATGCTCATGAAAAAAGGACTCAGAATGGAACAAATACAGGAAAGCCTAGGAGGATGTTCAGAGAACAAAGCAGCTACTACTTAATAGGATACTAAAGAATGTGACTTGTTTACTGCAGCTAAGGAAGGCAAAAAAGTTACTCAATTACTTTCTGCCGCTACCAAAGATCAGTCATCTATTGCAACTTATACAGTCTGAGAAATGCTAATGTGCATCTTGACAGATTAATGAAAAACAAACAAACACAAAAAGGAAACAAACAAGAAAAGAAAAACCCCACAAAAAAAACACCCCAAAACAAGCACCCAAGAAACAAACCCACAATAATGTGCTTACATCTAGTTCAAAATACCATCCTCAAACTGTGCCCAAGAAGTCAAAGTTAAAATTCCTTATCTGGATACCTATTGGGCAGTTTGAAATCCCAAATCTGCAGGCATGTTTTTACACAAAATAGGTTGGAACACATGTTGTAAAGAAACAAAAATTTGGCTTGTCATATTTAGATTCTTCCTGCTAAATAGTTATCTGATGTTTTTTTATCATTTGTAGAGCATTTTGCTAGTGTTTTGCCATTCTAGCCCATTGCCCTAAAGAAAGAAACCAGAGTGACATTTCTGATATCTGGTCTAGTTTGTGGTTCTGGAATTCGAGTTCCTTAACTACTAACTACAGAAACCAGAAGACCCTGCAGAAAAGTCTGGAAGCACTTAAGCTGGTGAACTATCACATCACCCAGAAGCACAAACTGACTTTATCTGGGGATGTGATGAAAGTTCTTAATGATCAAATCAGAGATGTTCAGGAACAGCTTTGTTATGGTGAGAAGAGGCAAAAGACTAACCACTTATGAGACATGACTCAGCAAGGGATTGTGAGATGAAGTGGCTACAATTGCAGGGCACAAATTGACCCACAGATTTTTATTGCCAGTCTTTTATTGTTTTTAAGAAATGAAAGGATGAATTACTTAATTATGTTCACTGGTAAATGCAATTTTTCATGCAGTCTGTTCTTCCACCTCCATTTCACATGTTGTTACCTTACTCTTTGTCATCTCCATTTTTTTTCCAGCTAATTTTACTACATTATTGCTTCATCCCTTATATATCAATAGGCCCTCCAGTTCTCTCTCTGTCCTTTGTGAAGTCCTCATCTGCATTTCCTATTTAAAGCAAATTAACAGTTCAAGCAAAAATGTAAAGCTTTATGAACCAGATTTGCACACATCTGCTGAAGTCCATTTAACCACTGGAAATATGTCCAGAGGACTCATCCAACCCTTCTTCTGAATAGCAGTAATAGCAGTACAAGCCAGATGCAATTGTTAGCAGCACTGTTTAAAATAAGAAACTCTGCTATTGCAAATCATTATTTCTAGCTTTAACACACATTCAGCTTAGGAAATAAATTCAAACCCTTAGACATCGTTCATAGTCGTATCTTAAGTTTTAGTAAAATAATTCCTTGTGCTAAAAATAATTACAAAAACTTAGTCAAATAATTAAATAGCATATTCCCTACAACTGGATGGGCATGCAGGTTCAGCATCAGCTCCCTTCCTGCTGCTGCTAAAATGTTTAACTTTTTCTAATTACTCTGGTATATGCTCATCCCACAGAGACTATTGAGGTGAGTGCAGTAGGTCTGCTAAATCACAGGTTATTTTCATCTGTAATGGATCAATCTATTTGATCTCTTTGCATTCAGCAAACATGGATGCCAGAGAACTTCCAAGCCTTGATATGAACTGTGGGTGGAAATCTAAGAAAATATCAAATGCCAAAGGGTGAAGAATTCCAGAAGTCATTAGCCATGCCCGAAGAGAATAAAGGTATAGTATTTCAGCATTCAATTGTGCTGGTAGATGTCTTGTGGTTGTCTTAGGATTTTTTTGCCTCCACTAAATCTTTACATTTAATATGCTATTAACTAGGAAGAGCAACAAACTGTAGAGTGATAGACACTCTAGCTGGAAAAATCCCCATGGAACATATATCTAAACCTTATTTGTATATAATATTAGAATTCACTTAGCTGGACATCATAGTACCTGTCACCTCAGAACTTGCACCAATTCACTGTTGATGATTTTTTTCCATGCAATACATCTGGAATTACTCAGGTCTGTCCTTGTCTCTCAGCTTTCACTGAGGCTCTGCAACTTCTCTCATGCTGGTTTCCACACTTCCACCCTCAGCTGATCCCGAACTGAGCTCTGAATGTTTTGGTGGAGCTTTTCATGAACTAACAGCAGGAAGCGCAAAAAAGATCATTGAAACCTTTTCATCAGAGGACTTTAAAGAATTTCCCAACATAAGAAAACAATGTTGTTTAGAGAGAACTTTTACAGTATCTTGATTTATCTACACATTCTGTTTGCCTTCCAAGAAAGGCAATGAAAACAGTTAACCTGTTCTCACTACTGAATAAAGTAGTTTTTTACTTCCTTCTAAGGGAAGAAAATTGAAAATTAAGAGCTCTGGGCATTCTCTGACACTACTGATAGATCTGAAAATATATACCTGCCAACCTGTGCAAAATGCATTATTTTTTCTTGAAAAACAAAAGCACTACATGTAAATTAACCGAATAGCAGGCAGGAGTACTTACTCTTGAAATAATAATGAAGAATTTCTGTTCCTATGGTGTCTTGTATTTTACATTTGGTTAAATTGAAAGAATTCCATTAGGTATCCCAAATCCCACAGCTGTCCTACATATGTCTGAATCATGACACCTAAATTTATGGAGATATCTGTTGTAAAGAAGTATCACTACTTTGGAGACCTTAGAAAGAACAAAAATAGTTACAAGTAACAGGTAAGAAATCACTCTCAGTGTGGCTGGAATACCCTCAGAATGAATAAGAGAAAGAAGATGTGAAAAAGTTTCCATGATGGCTCTTTAATCCCCAAAATTAACAAAATAGGGTGGCAGTCTGCTACCAGGTTACAAAACAGTTCATTCCTGTGTCATATACTTTGGTTTTGAGGAGCTGATCCTGAACAGAAGGAGTACACTGAACACAGAGGAGATACTGTGGTTATCTTGTATTGTGCCTGATTTTCCCAGGCTAGGATATAGGTAGAGTCCTTCCCAAAGGAGACTTTGAAAGGTTGCGAAATGATGTTCCATCTTTTAGAGGCAGAATCGGGCTAAGAGGCCACTGCCCCACAATTACTTTAGTACAGGAGGGCATAGAGTTTTGCTATGAGGTTGGCTGCTAAAAAGTCTGTGAAAAGGATCATATTTATCCAAAGTTTTTTACTGATCCAGCTCATAATCCCACAAACAGCTAAATTGCTACAGATGAGGGAGATACATGTTGTGATGTGTGGGACAGGATGTCTTGAGAGAGAGTCATTGCTTGTAACACACATCTGCTTGATTTTTTTGTTCACTTTCTACTAATATTTCTACTGTGAAAACATCATGTTCTGCTAAACATAAATGGTTCTCATAGTTGCATCAGAGGTAATAGAAAATTCTCTGCAGTGAGGGGTTCTCTCCTGACAGTACATCCTGAAATGGATAAAAAGTCCTCCATTAGGAGATATATCTTCAGTTCAAGTAATAGCCAACAAGGAACAGGATATATAGCAATAATAAAACCAAAATGAAAGTCTCTCCAAAAGGCAAGGGAGGAAAATGATCAGCCTCAGTTTTGTTGGAAAGATGTTTTCTCTAGATATCCAGAAGAGACTGCATGATCTTTGATGCAATCCATTACATGAGAAAAACTGATGACTAGGGAACAAAACCTTAGGGAAGGACTTGCACAACAAAAGAGATGTAGGAAGGTGAAAAGCCTGGGTTTACATTGTTTTATTTTAAACACCTGAAAGGTCTGAATCTTCTTTATTCAAAGAGTTACTTGTTTCAATTTTTGCTTTAATGAAAGCAAACATTAGAGTTGCATACCTCCTCTGATATTTTGAGGTACTCTTTACAAAGCAATAGTTTTGGTTCAGAGATTCGGTCAATCTGTTGTTTCATTGCAGTACTCAGAAAAACAAAGCATAAAACTTTGGACAGAACCACTGTGATACTGAAGACCAGCAAAGAGTGTGAGTCATAGGATTCCTCTGTAACATGAAGCATTGTTAATGATGATGCAGAGTAAAAGTGGTCAGCAACAGAAATCTCTATGTAAGAATAAACAGAGAAAAAGGAGTAAAAATTAAAATAAAATCAAAGGTAAAAATTAAAATAAAATCCAAATATTTCAGTCATGGAGAGACAGCCTGAAGACATGGACAATCTGCTCTCACCGTCAGTAGTATAGAAGAAAGCATTCCTGATTGTTTCTATCACTTATTCAATAGAGAAGGTACATTTTCATAGTAACCTTTCTACTTTAATTAAATGATATTTAACATCAAACCTCAGTTTTAGTGTAAAATTTCAGGCATTAGTCAGAAAGGATTCTCTGCATATCGCGCTTCTAGGAGGCCAGATGCATATTGTAGCCCTTTCAATTATTAAAACTTCACCCACATTTGCTGTCTGAATTCCCGGAGTCTTGAACATTTAAATATGTAGGACATTTGCCTCCTCTATAGTAAGGATCTCTCCAGTCTGAAAAATGTGTTGCTAATATGCTGACTTTAGCCCAGTCTGGAAATTTTCATTGAATCAAAGAATTGTCTGATGCAAACCACAATATCTAACATCAATTTAAAATCTGCTTAATTTTTATATAGTCAAGATGATTTGAGTGTTAAGTACATTTGTATGAAAGCATTAACAGTATATCTAGCAGTGAACGCCAACAAGTTAAAAGCCAACAAAAGGCTTGCAGAATGTTCAAATTTTCAAAGACTGCTGGTAAGGCTACAGTTTGATAACAATTTCTTGTCATCTTAGTTTGAGTTTATGTCTTCCATACCCTGTGTTCTCATTTCCCTGCTAAACTGGCCTGGCAAAAATGAAATTGTGGGTGAGATGAACAAGGTGAACTGACCAGAGGAGCTGATGTTGTTTCACAATAATGCCGCTGCATAAACATGCTGACATAACCAAGTGTGTGGTTCATGTTTGAGTGCAGGATTGCCAAAGTAGAGTTCATAGCCATCCACTGCCTCAAGTACAATTCAAGCCCATATTCGTTCATTTGTTGGGTTTTTTTATTTGTTTTCCTGTAAAAAAAGGAAGAGTAAATTTAATAGCCAATTTAATTTCCCACTAGGGCAGTCAGTACTGCTGACACTAATATTACAGATAGCCAGTGGAAAGAGAAAGCTATATGTTGCTCATGGATAAAACAAAAATAATCCAGTTTGAGGTAACTGCATGGGTTTCTTTTATCTGTTGGGTTTTTTTTGTTGTTGTTTTTTGGCTTTTTGTTATTTTGGTTTGGTTTGTCTTTTTTTTCTTTATCTAATCCTTTATGTGGTCTAATTTTACATTTGTTTTCAGTGCTTTCTATATTTGTTTCTCTCTTTCTGTTCTCTTTCAATCCAATTTAGGACAAATACAAAAACATGTTAAGACTGAAGCAAATTCAGGATAGTTTGAAGCTGGAAAAAACTAATTCCTATTTTATGCTCTCTGTTCTCTTTATGATTAGTTATTTGAAATAAACTTTTTTTTTTTTTTACACCACCGCAACTTGCTGAAACATTTCTATAACCATATTTTTAAACATGACAGAGTAATAATTCAAAAATCATTAAATTTGATTTCACTACCTGTCTGTAAATAACATGAACATATTTTGAATTGATGTCTCTTTCTTTATAGGAAGAAAAAGAAAGCTAGTTATTACATGGCACTGTTTAACACAAGGTATATAAAAAGGTATGCATGTATATTCAGGATTCTATTTGCAGCTTGATATTATTGGTCTTCTTATGTCGATATATGTTATATATGTGTAGAACTCACCTTAGAAAACTAGCCTCTGCTTACATAAGTGATCTTGCCACAGTTTACAGTATAAGATTTTTCGTGAAATATTAAGCAGAAACTCTGCCTTAAAATTGAAATGATCTTTCAGCCAGATAAATATAAATATACAGTGGACATACTACCTGAGACAATAAAACACAATTTTCATAATTGTTTAGAAAACTGGAAAATTATTCTGAACTTCTAATATAAACTGTGCGGGTAGAGGGATGGTTAATAAAATTTAACTAAAAAAAAAAGAAGTCACCAAAGACAGATATAGCTACTACCATGACAAATACTAAGTGTCTTTTTTCAAATAAGCTTATTGATGAATAAACAGTCAGTTTAGATCCTTAACCTATTGGCTACTAAGATATTTAGAGTCACTTAATGGATATTTCAGCATGAGTGAATGTCTTCTGGAATGTTGACCTGATTTGTGTATGCCGGATATTTAGTCTTTAATACCACAGATGTCTTTCAGCCTTCAAAATGGTCACTAGCTAAATATATAGCCCTTTTGTAAACTTGAAATTTCTGAATCTAAGACACATTTCTAATGCATAATCAAAGGTTACAAAGAATGACACACTTCAGTTATAGATTATGTAAAAAATCCTGCCTGACCAATTTGGTGGCCTTCTATGATGGGGCTACAGAACTGATAGATAGGGGTAGAGCAGTTAAGGTCACATACCTGGACTTCTGCAAAGAGTTTGACACTGTCCCACAAGACATCCGTGTCTCTAAATTGGAGAGACATCAATTCGATAGATGGACCACTCAGTGGATAAAGAGTGCACCCTCAGCAAGTTTGCTGATGACACCAAACTGTGTGGTTGGTTGATACAGTGGTTCAGTTGATTGTTCAGTGATTCAGTAGTTGTTCAGTTGATAGAGTGGAGGGAAGGAATGCCATTCAGAGGGACCTTGACATGCTTGTGAGGTGGGCTGATGCCAACCTCATGAAGTTTAACCATGACAAGTGCAAGGTCCTACACCTGGGTCAGAGCAATCCCAGACACAGCTACAGGTTGGGCAGAGAAGAGATTCAGAGCAGCCCTGCGGAGAAGGACTTGGGGGTGTTGGCCGATGAGAAAATGAACATGAGACAGCAGTGTGCACTCACAGCCCAGAAAGCCAACTGTATCTTGGGCTGCATCAAAAGAAGTGTGACCAGCAGGTCCAAGGAGGTGATCCTGCCCCTCTACTCTGCTCTTGTGCAACCCCACTTGGAGTGCTGTGTACAGTTCTGATGTCCTCTACGTAAAAAGGACATGGAACTGTTGGAACAAGTGCAGAGGAGGGCCACGAGGATGATCAGGGGACTGGAGCACCTCTCGTACAAAGACACAGAGAAAGTTGGGGCTGTTCAGCCTGGAAAAGAGAAGGCTGCGTGGAGACCTCATAGCAGCCTTCCAGTATCTGAAGGGGGCCTGTAAGGATACTGGAGAAGGACTATTGATTAGGGACTGTAGTGATAGGACAAGGAGTAATGGGTTCAAACTTAAACAGAAGAAGTTTAGATTGGATATAAGGAAGCAGTTCTTTACTGTAAGGGTGGCGAGTCACTGGAATGGGTTGCTGAGGGAAGCTCAATCCCTGATGGTGTTCAAGACCAGGTTGGATGTAACCTATGGTGATACAGTTTAGTGTGAGGTATCCCTGTCCATGGCAGGGGGATTGGAAATAGATGATCTTAAGGTCCTTTCCAACCCTAACTATTCTATGATTTTATGTAGTTTTTAGCAGGTAACAGACAAATTTGTTTACTATCAATGAGATAAATCTCAATAGTAGATACTGAATTCCTTAGTGTTCTTGCATCATTTTGAGTCTTTCAAATAGTCCTCATGAAAATCAGGCCTCATGTGGAGTCTTGTATTAGATCCTTCTTCACAAGGAAGGATTGGCCCAATGTGACAGCTCTGTCAGATAAAGTGAAGAATGAGAAATAGAATTGAAAGGGGCAACAACAACAGATGGTGTCTGTGGAAGAAGCTTGAAATAAAAACTTCCTTACAGTTTGACTATGACAGCAGTGGGAACTGTAGGCAAAGAACAAATTTTATGACAATGTTAACAAAACACTTTATATAGTTCAAGGATGTTTGGGTAAATTCATGTAGTCTGTTATACCTAGGTCAGAAGATTAGCCACAAGATCTACCTTGCCTCCTGTTCATATTACAGTCCTAATACCAGACCTGAAATTTCTATACTAAAAAAAAAGAAAAAAAACATACATGGGGGTGTTTAGTTAGAAAGGAGAGAATTAAGTAGGATGAAGGAAAGTGGGGACAGAAAAAATAATAAAAATTTTTACTAAGAAACTGCTGTTCATAAATGCAGGATTTTTATTGGAGAAGATGTGAGTATTTAATGACAGATTCAGGTGAAAGCTTTTAGGAAATTCTTACAATCTGTAAAACTTACAAAAGTCAGTGCAGTGGAGAATACAACAGAGTCAGAAAGGTATTAAAAATGTATATAGTAAATTGAATTTGATAACTATAGAAAATTCTTTTAGTAAGAATTCTTGCAAGGGTGGCAAGGCAAATTTCCTTTTTTGATAATTTAAAAAGTGATTGATAAAGATAGGAAGGATCTTTTCTCTAAGTGACTGTGCAATATCTTGATTTTTTCTAAAAATTAGAAAAATGCAAAAACAACAGAAAAACCTGTTTTGCTGCTCTGGCCCTGTAATAGGAATTCACAATATTACCACCTGTACCAAACTCAGTTTTGTCTCTACTTTGAGATTAGAAAGCACTACCCTTATTCCACATTCAAGACCTGTTAGTCATAAATCACAAGATATTCTCTGGATTAAATTAAAATGCAAACTGGAAAGAATATTTTTTGCCTGCACAGGCAATTTCTCACTGCTCAAGTATCAAAAATGGAAAAAGAGATATTGTCTGATCAGAAGGTATAATTTGCTACTGAAATCCTATTGAAACTTTTTATTTCTTACAGCAATTTACACGTTTTTCATTTGCAGTGTCTTTCCTCATAACAGCATGATACAAGAGCATAACAGCCCAATTCCATGTTTCCCATGAAACAAGGTCAATATATCTGTATTACCAAGCACACATCTTTTCCTCTTTCCCCTTTTTTTCTTGTTCATTTTTCGTCTTATTATTGCAGGAGATGCAAGAACCTAGTATTCAGGTAGTCATATATCAAACTGATGCCTCAATTTCTGCAGCATGTTAGCACAGTATTTATGATCTTTTCAGAGTTTAATCCAAAGTGTTGCACTCTCAAGGAAGGGTGCTTTGAACCATGAAGGAAAGGTCTAAATACTTGGACTAACCAGGCTGCTTTGACTGCCCTCTTGAAATGGATAGTCTACACCAGCTGAAAAGTAAATGTGATCCATAACCATTGCTCTGAGAAAAAAAGAAAGCAAAACATTCATTTCACTAAGTTTAGGCACTTAAAGTTATGTAAGTATATGGTGATTTTCAGCAGTGGGTAAGATTAGGAAAGCCCTCATTTTGTTATAAATTATAACATTCAATGTGATTTTAGGTTGTTTCCTGTAACCAATACATTCTTACTGAAATAACACAGGTGAATCTATGCCTTTGTTGGTGTCTTTCCAGAGAACTATAATCACCTCTGTTCTCTGACACATGGTTAATACATTTTGTAAGAAACAAAAGATTTATTAACACAGAATTTGGTGACTACAAAGTATGGATGATTTGACTTACAAATTCCTAGATATAAGTTACTCAGACAAATTCCTATGAATTAATTGGAACAATTTTGAAAGACCTGATGTTATTCATGAAACCTGTAGAAATAAAAAAAAAATAACGTGGCTCAGACATTTATATCTCATTAAAGTTTTGTTGAGATTCATTTTTACTACTTTGCTACAAATATTCCAATGTTATTCATTAAAAAAACCCAAGCAAACAAAGGAGATGGGGCAACTGATATAACAAGGTACCACTGTATAGTACCTATGAAATTAAATCTTAATTTTATAGATACTATAAAATCATCTGTATGGTAATTTAAAAATAATAAATAATTTATAATTCTGATACAAATTTACAAATAATGTACAATTAGCTAATGACAAATGAAAGTACAGTGAAATCTAAATTAGACCAAACGATGATTTTATCTATATTTTTTAAAAAACTAAACAAACCCCCAGCAAAACAAATCCCACAGAAAAGATAACTTCTTAAAAAAAAAAATTAAAAGACACCTAATTAGCAAAAAATTCTTCAAGGGTACATAAAAAGAGGACAAACACGCAGTTCTTACTGGCTTTGATTTTGTTTTCTACTTTAAAATTCCCAGCCATAATGAATGAATAACAAACAGTCTTTTTGAAATCTGAAAGACTGAGCAATTGCTAGTGCAGTCAGATTACATTTGTGTGAGAGGTATTCTTGAGAACTTCTGAACTTCTGCTGTACTACTATTGTGCTATTTATTTTCATTAATGTTCTTGTAAACTATCTGAAATCTATTATATAGATATAGAATATTTCTTTGAAATAATGTTTGCAGAGACAAGAGATGAAAACTTCACAAAACATTAAGGACATTCTATTTTCAAAGAGTAAATAACACAAGTAAATTGATTTATCATTATGTTCTTCATTATTATATATTTATAAAGAAAAATATTAAATAAAAGACAAGAAAAAATACAAGAAGTTTCTTTTGTTGAAAAAGTTAGCCTAATAATATGAAAAATAAACATTAGAATAAGAATTTACTAGCAAGTTTCAATTCTTTATGCCTTGTCCTTCAATTTGTAGAACCATTTGATTAAATATGAATATAGATTATACAACCCCAAATTTATGTATCCAGGGCAACTATTAGAAAAAAAACAAAACATCGAAGTGCTTCAACTTTCCTTTTCCAATATTAGATGTATCTGTAGAAATAGCAACATTTTAATGATGTAGTCATTAGCTGAGTTACTTCACTAATGTGCTCCATTACTGTCATCCCATTTCAAAAATGTGGAGAATAGACAAACATCTGAAAAATTACTACGCAAGCAATCAACAGTGTTCTCCATGTCAGAAGTGCAGCTGAGGAATCTAACAAACTAAAAATGTTAAAAAGAAGCCAAGCAAACAAGACTTCATTTGTTATGCGTGAAGGAATATTTCAATTAGTTTAGTTTGGATTTTTTTTTTGTCAGTTGTGTAAAACTGTATATGTTTCCCAAGAACATTTGTTTTCTTAGTGAAAAAACTTTCTTCCCAAATGTTAGGCTCTAGAATCAGAGTGATTTGGAAATTGTCAGACACAGCAGAGACTACAAATTCATCAAAAACAATGTGTTTGCAGGAGACAGTTCAATTTTGACAAAGTTGTGACAGAAAGGGGGAACATTTCAAATACTGATCTGCAGCGCCAGCTCACCCACTTACCTTTTGTGAAAGCTACTGGTGGACTTATAGGCTCCCAACTTTTCAGCAGTCCACCTATCAGGCTGTTGAGGAGCTGCAAGTCCTGGCTCCCAAGTCACTCTGTTTAGCCAAAGCTTCCAGGCTTTTGGCTTGCTTTCCCTTTGCCTGGTGGAGAGTTGAGATACTGCTCTAAATTGCGTTTCCAGCTCTAAGCGCCCAGCTGCTCAGTAGTCTAAGCTTTTAGGGACTGCCATCTGGGTCTATGTTTCCAGGTGTGGACCCAGATACTTTGTAACTTCTAGGATAGTTAGTCACACCCCAAGTTTTCTTATAGTTTTCACTTCCAGTTCAAAGAGAAAAATTCAGACACTCATTATTAACAGAAAATTATTTTTCTTTCTTCAGCTCTTTTCAAATAATGAAGAAAAAAAAATTCTTTTTAAGCTTATGACTTCCAAAACACAGTCACTCTCCAGAAACATCTGCAAATAAAAAGTTACAATACCACAAACTTTCTCTCAGGACCTCCTGTTGAGATTTCACCACTTTTCTCAGTCTTTCAAGGGTTAAAGGAATGTTATTCCTCCCCAGATGCTGCTCTTTACATTTTCCTTGGTTAATTATCATTTCCATCAGTCCATTTCTCCACCTGTCTGAGATCTTTCTAGATGACAGCAAAACCCTCTGGTGTATAAACCACTCCTCCCAGCTTTGCACCATCAGCAAATTTGCTGAGCACACACTTTACCTCATTAATGAACATGTCAAGCATCATTGGACCTCATGCTGAGCCCTGGGGTACACCATTAGTTACCGGCCTCCAACTTGACATAATGCCACTGATCTCCACCTATTCCCAGCCATTCAGCCAGTTTTCAATCCACCTTGGATCCCATTTATCCATTCACCAGCTTCTTTAAGAGAGTCTTACAGGAGACACCTTGAAGAACTTCTTGGGTAAACACTTTCCCTAGTTTAGAGCTCCACTTTGCTATGAGTAGGTGTTGGGGTCACTTATTTGGGACCCATCAAGCCAACATTTTCTCACAGCTGTGCCTTAGTTAAAAATGTGTCAGTGGATGTGCTAGACATCACAGAATTTCAAAGGCTTGAAACTGTTTTCATAGCTATATAACTTAGTACAAGTATTCCCAGAAATCTCTGTATTTTTTCCATTATCTAAATAATAACTTTTGACTTATGACTTTGTCACAACTCTTAGTGACTTGGAAATATCAAGATTGTATTTAAGGTTTTAAAGAAACCAGCTTCTCTAATCATCAGAATATTTTTATTTGGTAAATTGTTTTGAGTACCAATCTTTGCATCAATAACAAAAGAAAAAAAAAATAAACAAAACCCTCATGTTTAATATTTGCATTAGGATCTTGGGGGGGTGTTAAACTTAAAAAAAAACCTTTAAAACTTTTCAATTTAATTTAAATTAATTAATTTTTAACTTAATTTAAAACCCTAATTCTTTGGTTTCTTCAGAGGAGTATCAATTAGGTGGTGATGACACAAAAAATATGTCACTTAAATTTTTTTTCAAGCCTTTTTTCAATTAAAGAACCCACACTCTGTGAAAGCTACATCTGTGTGTTAAAGTAAAAATAATTTGTGCCTCAAAGCTGTACAACAAAGATGAAAAGAAAAAAAAATACGACATCTGATAATATTCTAACACAATCACTGAAAAAAAAGTCAAAGGGAAAGAACAGACCTATTTTCTCCTTGTACCTCACTCTACTACCATACTGTACTATAGTACCATCTAGTTTTTCAGGCAGTACATCTAATCTGCTCTTATTCTGTTCTTCAGCCTACAGTGTTCTTTTGCCTTTAAAAAAAATCTTGATCAGGATTTCCAATAATCTTTTTCTCAGCTGATTGCCTTTGGCCCTATTTACACTGTGATCTCAAATAAGGAATTACAATGTAATCTCAACTATACCTTTCAAAATAATTTATTGACTCATTTGACCCAGCAGATTCAGATCTGTTATAAAGTTTTCAAAATTGCCTTCACTTTTTTCCTGTGTTTGTATGATTTTTTATCAATATTTTTTTATTTTTTAATGCATTATAGTTTGACATTTTAGGAATGTCTCCTAGTTGTATTGCTGCTCTTCACTTAACACTAGTCCATTAAACATTCATTCCACTGAATAAACAATATTAAAATGCAAGCAGGGTAACAATAAACCTAAAAAATCCAGCTGTCTTCTGCTTATCTTGCATTGCAAGAGCATCATTTGCAAAACAGCTAGATGAACCTCTTGCTTGTACTACCTCTAGCGCCTGTTGCTTTCCCTGAAAATAAGTGATGCTGAAATCTTCATGGGTCATGTTCTGTTTCACTTTCTCTCCACTTCTTTATTCATTTTCACCCCTTATTTCTGTCAATGAGTGGTGTTTAAAAAGACTGCTTTGATTTGAGGACTCTTCAGTGGAATAAGATGTTAACGAGCGTGTACCTAAGAAAAAAGTCTGTGAGGAAGAGGGATCTTTGGTTTTCTTTTCTGATAAACTGTCAAAACCAAATGACCCTAAGCCTGCTATTTTATTGAAGAAGATTATTGAATATTAAGGAGCCAGTGCCTAATAGAAATTATCAGTGGTTAATATTGTAGAGTTTTAAAACCCACCATGTTATCTGACAAAGCATGTGTTAGTCGTGCATTGTCTTTTCTTGCTTTTTGAGCAAGCTAGCCTGCAACAGAATGAAAGAATTGAAATAGCTGATTAGGAAAAGCAATCCTTTTACATTTTTCTCATGTATTGTACAGAGCACTTTTATGCCTTTACTCTTTTCTCACTCCCAATGCACTTGCAAAAAGGAACAGAGTTCAGACTCAGTGCTTATTCATTTCCACTCTTGTTATAAGGAGACAGGGGCTGAAGTCTACAAAAGTGTTACAAAAATATGGGTGCCATGGTGACAAGCTTCTTTTTATCTTCAAGAAGGAAAGAAGCATGCTGGGGGAAAGGATTTGAAAGACAAAACAAATTAGAAGTTACACAGAATTCACTTCAGATGATCCTATGCAGCTTCTCTGCAGTAAAAAATACAGAATAGTCACAGATGCCTTGAAAAGAGGGGAAGATGAAGCTAAGCCATGCAAAAAACGGTAAAAACCTGTTGTGGTTTAAACCCAGACAGCAATTGAATACTGAACCCAGGACAAAACCATAAACCCCTGCCAGTCCAGAGTGTTCACTTGCTCAGTCTTGGATATGAGTTAAATTTCAACTGACCTCAGTTATCAACAGCCAGAAGAATAGGTGTTTCAAGAAATCACGACTAATTAGTGATTGCAGCCTTTCTGAGAAAAGAGAATAAACTGTGAATTGATTACAAGGTGTTAACTTCTGCTCTAGTATCATGTAAATGAATTTTTTTATTTGATATCCATTATTTTGCTATTCCATATATCAAGAGCACTTCTTTAGCACGCATGATTTTATTTCTGCTCTGTGTGGGTTTTTTTTTTTGCTTCTTGGTTTAACTCCTTGCTGAATCAGAAGCCAGATTTCAGTTAAAAAAAATTTAAAATCCCTCTTCATGATTATGTTGTTAAGCACCTTGACAAATGTATCAAGTCTTTTCAGAATACCTTAGTGTTATTCTTTTTCTTAATAATCAAAGATTTAATACAGAAAGAAAATATCATCATGATTTGGAAAACAATGAATCACTTTTAAATTAAAAAAAAATGTTAACAAATTCATTGCCGTTCTTTTTTACATTGCTTCTTCAGAAAATATATATATAAAAAAGAAGGCTGTCATGATATTTAAAATTGCTCCCTTTAGAGCATATACTAACTTAGGTCTTTCTCTCTGCTGTCTTTTCAGAGGTGGCTTCTTGTCCTGGTTTCAGCTGTAATAGTTTTGGGGTATTTTTTTTCTCCTTCTTAGTAGCTGGTGCAGTGCTGTGTTTCAACTTTTGTCTGGGAACAATGCTGATAACACACTGATGTTTTAGTTGTTGCTCAGTAGGGCTTACCCTTATCAAGGACTTTTCAGTCTTGTGCTCTGCCAGTGAAAAGGGGCACAAGAAGTCAGGAGAAAGCAGAGACAGAACACCTAACCCAAACTAAGCAAAATGGTATTTCATATCACAGCATGTCATACCCAGTATATAAACCGGGGGGAGTTACCTGGAAAGCCCAGATCGCTGCTGGGGTCGGGCTGGGTATCAATCAGCAGATGGTGAGCAAGTGTATTGTGCATCGCTTAGTTTTGGGTGGTTTTGTTTTTTGTTTGGGTTTTTTTTCCCTTTTTAGTTTTATATGTTCTCCCCTTTTTATTTCCCTTATCATTATTATTTTTAGTAGCAGTAGTAGTTTTATAGAATCATAAAATCATAGGTTAGGGTTGGAAAGGACCTCAAGATCATCTAGTTCCAACCCCCCTGCCATGGGCAGGGTCACCTCACACTAAACCATATCACCCAAGGCTTCATCCAACCTGGTCTTGAACACCGCCAGGGATGGAGTATTCACAACCTCCCTGGGCAACCCATTCCAGTACCTCACCACCCTCACAGGAAAGAATTTCTTCCTTATATCCAGTCTAAAACCCTGCTGTTTAAGTTTCAACCCGTTACCCCTTGTCCTATCACTACAGTGTCTAATGAATAGTCCCTGTCCGGCATCCCTGTAGACCCCTTCAGACACTGGAAGGCTGCTATGAGGTCTCCACTCAGCCTTCTCTTCTGCAGGCTGAACAGCCCCAACTTTCTCAGCCTGTCTTCATATGGGAGGTGCTCCAGTCCCCTGATCATCCTTGTGGCCCTCCTCTGGACTTGTTCTAACAGTTCCATGTCCTTTTTATGTTGAGGACACCAGAACTGCACACAATGCTCCAAGTGAGGTCTCCTGAGAGCAGAGTAGAGAGGCAGGATCACCTGCTTGGACCTGCTGGTCACGCTCCTTTTGATGCAGCCCAGGATACGGTTGGCTTTCTGGGCTGTGAGTGCACACTGAAACTGTCTCATGTTCACTTTCTCATCGGCCAACACCCCCAAGTCCTCCTCTGCGAGGCTGCACTGAATTTCCTTTTTGCCCAACCTGTAGTTGTGCCTGGGATTGCTCCTGTTATCTCAATCCATGTATCTTTCTGCTTTATTCCCCATCCTGCATGGAGCAGATGGGAAAAGGGAAGGAATGAGCAAACAGCTGAATGGTGCTGAGTTACCAGCCGGACTTAAACAGTGGCCCTTGTGAGACCTTCATGCTCTGGCTAAAACATGTAAAATTTGTCAGTGAGATTTCTCAATGCTTAAATAAAAATGTGCTGGCTTGGTTTTTAGAAATCCTGTGAGCAAATATTCAGATTTAGAAGTATTAATCCCTGAAAACAAAATATATTTCAGGTTGCTTGGGTAGTATCAGTATAGTTCATTAGTGACCATTTGTGATGGAACCATCAAGCTATCATAATTAGACTGGAAATCTAAACACAGGCATCCAGGCTCATTTGAGGTATGTGAGGATATCCTGGCTGGCTTCTAGTCACTTCTCTGAAAGGAGCTGGTCATATATCCAATGATATTTATGTGCTGCACTATATTTTCTAGTACTGTATAAGTATCTTGGATACCATAAGCCATCTCAGACAGCATGAGATGGTGACATTTAGACAGCTGGATTTAGCTTAAGGGGCATAATCAAGTGCAAGAATGAGACAACTACATTTGGGTGTCCATCTGTAGATATCTGCATGAGAGACTATAGCTAGTGGAGACAAAGTCAGTTGGATCAGTCTGATATGGAAACCTAGAACTTGATTCAATTGCTCACAGAGATGATCTTAAGGTCCTTTCCAACCTTAACTATTCTATGATTCTATGATTCCAAAAAGTAACCAGTCTCCCACTGCTGACCCCTGCAGATATTTTGGATACCCTAGAGTGTCTCAAATATCGTTAGAGGCTTATATTTAACCAAAGTAAGTAAGGTGTCAGTCACTAATTTATTCTCTTTCTACTGATTATGATAGAAACTCAGACATCTAACTCATATGAAGAATTTTTCATGAAGACACCTAAATGTGGTACCTTAATCTCAAATATAACCACATTTGTGCTTTATTTGGGTGCACAGTTGTATGCCTTCGCTAAGATTAGTTTTGTCTGTCTTAGTTTGTACAGCACAGGGATAATGATGCTTTCCTCTGTTGTGTTGGATGGTGTTTACAATAGTCAATAATTCATAAACCTCCCACTTCCCAAAATTTGTCAGAAGGTGCTATACAGATGAAATTCATGTTTTGTCTCCCGAATTTTTTTATCGCTGCATGTTATGATTCATGTAACTCTCCATAAACTGAATATTTTCCTGAGATCTAAGCAAAACTCTTAATATGCTTAAGGACATGATTTATTGCTAGGTCAACAGTTGGACACAATGAAAGGTTTTTTTCCAACCTAAAGGATTCTATGATTCTCTAATTCTTTGTTCGATTGAAAAGATGGATATAAAGCCATCATTTTTCTTGCAGACAGATTTTTAGTTTGTCGGTAAAGAAGAGGTTTTGCTATGCAGTTTGTAGTTGTTCAGTAGAGGGAAAGCAAACCATGAAGTGAAAACATCACTTCAATGAAATGATGCAATTTGCACTAAAAGGGTAATATTCACTTTTTTGGAAACAGCTTTAAAAAAAACATTAGCAATTAAATGTAAGATAATCTTAGTAAAATAAATTCCTATCAAACTGAAATACTGCATTAATATGACATCCATAGAAATCTAGTATAGGAAACAAAATAAAAAAAAAAACAGACAAGAAAAACATGTAAACTGGGCTCCATTTAGATCACTTTTGCCTACCACCTTCATTTGGAAAGATACTTTAATTGTCTTACTTAAACGAGGTATATGAATAAATAAACTGATTAACCTCATCTTTCTTCACTTTAGAAGGTGTGGATCCAGCTTATCTTCAAGATAAGGGCAATGTGGGTGTTTATTCCTGAGGTAGTCATCTAGCCTACCTGTACAGAATTTGGAGAGTTGTGAGCATTTAAAATAGTCATGCACACAACAGTATTCATCTTACTTATTTTACATGTAGTTTGTAGGAATGTAGTTGAGTTCCAGGAATCCCTATTACTTTCTATTGACATGAAGAAGACTAATTTTACTCAGATGTAGACTTCTACACTGTAGTAATCTAAATTTGATATACAGAAATGGACATATGGTACTCCTAAGTGAAGTTCCTAGATGGGGCTTCTGAAGATTTTCAAAGAAAGCTCATATCTTTTTGTTCTGTTGGGTGTCTAATGAACTAACAGTGTGATGGGTCCTGGAGGCACTTCTTTTTAGAAATCTACCCAACCGATTTTCCTCTAACCACATTATGTAACACCATTGAGGTGTTGTAAATATCCATTTACATATAAGGGAAAAAAAAAGACAAAAAGGTCTAGGGGCATTTTAATTTTTTTTTTATTTGTTTGTATTGATCTAAGTATTGGACATCTGAAATATGAGGGCAAGAGGTACTGGCAAGTATTCAAAGGCCAGTACTTCATGGTGCTTGATGAGAGAAAAAATTGTTCTTTTCAGAAAAACTCAGGTGACACAGAGTCCATGAATGGTGCTGAATAAGTATATTTAAATAGGAATATTTTCCATATGAGACTTTCATGTCAATTGCTTTATAGGCATCACAGCCAAGGTGACTTCTGCTTCTGAAGCAGAAGAGGTAGAACTGGGAAGTCACTGTAAGTAACCTAAAAATATTGCTGAGAGGTATCACAGGGCCACATAATAAGAAACATACAAGAGCTCAATCACCTAAGACAGTCAAAAAAAGAAAAGAAAAATTGTGGTTTTAAAAACTTACAACAAGGAAAATGTGATACCTCTTTTCAATAGAACAAATGCCTGAATCTTTTCTACTGGGTGTTCTGGAAGTTTGTCCCCAGCTGTACTCTAAACCGCATAACTGAGATGCTCTTTTTCGTAAGTTCATAGACCCGTGCTTTTTTCCTATGAGATTATTTTAAAGGTTAGCATCAACAGCAACCATAGATCTCTGAAAAAAGACAATATTCAGCCATGAATAAAGAAAAAAAAATGCAGTGCTCTTTAGGAACGTTACTGTCAGAGACAAAGAGGAATATTTTTTGTTCTATGGGGGAAAAAAAAAGTGCTGTACCATTTTTACTACCTCCATGTGGGTTTCCTATGGCCTGCTGCTTCCCTTGTTCCCTTATCACAGAAATACCAAGCAAACAAATAAGGTCAAAGGAAGGAGACAAGTGACAGGAGATGAGAGGGACGGACGCAGGTTATAGTTCCTTACCACCTTCTACTTCTCAGTAAATTGTTAAAATAATGCAAATGTAGTCCTGTTTACCTAATTTTATGGAAGGCTTACTAGAAATTATTAACATAGCAATTTTTCTTCTATTACCATTAACATTAATAATATACTTTGTTCATTTGCTTGCTTGTCTGTAAGATTCAGAAATGTTTTATGGATTGGAGGTTGGTGGGATATAATATACCTGTGAAATATTTGACCCACTTGATATTTGTATCTGTGATTTGTATCTGTGAATGCTGTTTTCTAAAGCATAGTTTAGGAAAAAAATGTACAGATGTAGAATTTTGATATTCTGAGTTCCAAATTTATAAATTGTTATATGTATGAAAACATCTAAAGTTCATGGAGGAATTATGCACCAAAGAGAAGGCTTATCTAGCTTAACTTTAAATATATACGACACATTCATGCAGAGCATAGGTAATCAGACAAGCTGTTTATAGACAAAACAAGCAAAAAAAAAGATTTAGTTCTTTTTAGCGTATGATTAATCTAATCTATTTTTCACATTAATAATGAAGTAAATTAAAACTTCTGATTAATTTCTATTTACAATAAAGGGAACAACAGGTGATCAGCTAGGTTCTACAAGGCAGCTCTTTAAATTCTGCACCAGATGAATTTCAACCTCAATTTCTAGTTTCTCTAGTTTCTGACAGGAACTGAACATTATTGCACTGAATGTCTTTGAAAAATGTCATTCTACTGGCTTTCTATGATTTTCCTATACTTACCATTTTACATCAGCTATGTAACCTGGTTTACTATTTTTAAGGTTTCCTTGCCAGCATCTGAGCTACCAGAATTCAAACCACAGTCTTCCTAGCTTTAAACAAACAATACTTATTCCTGACCTTTGCACAGCACTCATGCCTATGTGGTAGAAACACATCTATAGTACTCATAGCCCACTTATTCCAGAAATTTTCTGCTGTCTTTGTGTTCAGCATGTTTTGGGCTACCATGTGACACAGTAAGGATGAGCAGGAAGAGTAAAGTTTCCCCATCCTTATTTTACTTGGCACATTCATCAAGCATAAATCTCCCAAATTTACCTTTATCTGTTGTTATACATCTTATGAGATACATCATATTTTCCTTTTAGTTTCATACTGAACATCATATATAACTCTCTCTGAGTATCCAGGTATCTGCCTACATGCACTATGAGTCATTGTTCTTTGCAACAAAGCAGGTGGCTGCTTCTTCAGAGACAACAAAATAGAACTTTGTAATCATAATGTCTGAGCTGTATTCATGTTGCTGAATCAACAGCTGGTATTATCCAGTACTGAGTGTTGTAGGAGTTAATATATAAATGGGAGATTAAATAATAAAGGATAGCAGAGTAAAATGCAAATTGAGAGGAAATAATTTTGCAGGACAGAAAATGGCTGCATGCTCTAAATCTGTAATAACAATTTTACAGCCATATGCTGTGCTGGATCTGTACCTCTCACCTCTTCATTAGGGCTGAAATTTGACATACTTAAAGAACAAAGATTCTCCTTAAAAAAAAAGTCAGTACTTAGATTATAAGTTCTATTATAATTAACAAGGCTCACAAAGGTCTGAGTTGGTGGGATCCTTCTAGAGTACAAGGACATATATATTTTTTGATCCTTGCTTATGGTTCCTGTACTTCCTGTGTGTCAGTATGACTTTGTAAAGCTCTTTCTATTGTTTACAACCAGAAAAATAACCAGAGAGTAAGATCTCTAAAGTTGCCTTAATGCTAGTGGACATTCAGAAAGTTATGAACAAATAAAGCCAGATCACTGAAATTGATCCATGACAGAACAAAGAAAAAGAAAAAAGGGTTAAAAAAAGAGAGAAAGAAATTCAGTGTGAAATAACCTGGCTCCTCTAAGAAGCTGGGAGTAACAGGAAAGAGAAGGAAGAGAAGAAAAACAGTGTCAGTCACAGAGAACCACCAAGTAATCACACCATGGTGTTTTGGCATTGCTATGCAATGTCTTCACTGTGATGTTGCATCAATACAGGAGTACATGGGGTCATGTCAGGGTGATATGTTGCAATTATTTTCTAGTTTTCTGTTACTTTATTCATTGACTTCACCCTCTTTCTAGCTCTTCACTCCTGAATGCTACTCAGGTATTCAAAGCACTGGATACCATCTAGTATGCTTTAAAATTTGGCACTTCTGTGCTCAGTTATTTTTCATTCTGCTCTTGCAGAAGTACTTCTGGAATGAACGACGTTGAAGCTTTGGGGAAAAAAAAAAAAAAGAAAAGATTAGTTCATGTCATAATATATAAATCTATGGACATGTGAAAAAATAGGCATGAATTGGCAGAGCAAGGATAAAGTGCTTGAATGGACGTTTAGAATCTTTTGCGTTAAAGGGTAGCCCTAGATTAATTAGATATTTTCATAAGAAAATTAATTGGTGGCATTAAGCATAAGACAATCTTTTAAAATCTCTTATACTTGATTTAAACAAAATTTATTGCCCTCAGATTAAAAATATTCTTGTGAAGCCCATGAAACAAAGTCCTGGTATTTAGATTGATCCATGAGAGTCATTTACATCTCATGGGCATTTAGAAATAAAGAGGCATTTCAGCAACAAAATAAAGTGAAACAGGTCTAAGTGGTGACAGACAATGGAGCTCCATGCTCAATATAATAAGAATAATTCAGGCAGAATATTTCCTGCCAATGACCTACCCATTCTCTCATTTGCAATTATGATCTTTCTGGGAAACAGAAATTGAGTAACATCCAAACTAACAGATGTCTCTCAAGAAGTAGTTTATTTCTATACTTAGCAGATCTATAGTTTAGAGTGCAGTAATCTCTCTGGATCATAGAGAAACATGATGCCTAATCCTCTTTCATTTCATGGGCACAACAAATGTTACAAAAAGTAAATATTTTTTTTTCTATCACAAGTCAATAATTCTCAAAATTACATACAATTGCTATTCTAGATTCAAAAGGAGAGGAAGATTTAGTTTCTCTTTTTCGTAAATTAGCCGCTTAAAACAACTAATTGCTTACATTTTTCCTTTCCTAGTGGAAGACATAATGTAGCCATTGCTGACATGAAATAAATCTAGCTTGTGCAAATAATATCAAGACCAACATTTTTACTTTTATATTTGTACAGCTTTTTAAATTGAGCTCCTGAGAAAAATCCCGACTTCCAACAACATTGAGTAGTAAGCTTAAAATATATTTTTATTTATTTAAGTATTATGGGCAAGACTTAGGTAAAGGATGGACATGTAAGTGTTAATAGAAACCCATTGTTAGAGGGGTTTACAACAGTTAGGTTTATCATTTTTGTTGTAATAGAAATATAGGTTCCTCTATGGAGAAAATGGTGTGGTTTTAATGCCCAGATAAATTCCAGGTGGAGTAAAAGTGTAAGTATCAAGACAGCTTAATAGTATATATACAAGATGCAGAAACAGCCTCATGTGAGTTAGATAGTCTATCACACTGCTCGAATACTGAATTTTGCATATGCAGTGAATAAAAGAAGAGAAAAATTAAGTCTCTGGGAGTAATTCCAATATATACTACCATGGAAATTTGATATCTAATTTATTTTTAAAACTAATAAAATGACAAATTATAATAAATGCAATTTTCCAGTAGACAATCCTTAGCAGGAAAAACTATGATGCAAATTATAATGAAAAATCCAATCAGCTATGCTTATGCTTCAGTGCAGGTACCTAGATCCTTTTAACAGTAGTGAAAGTGTTGTACACTTGTAACTGGGAGAGTTCAAACCTTATAATTCGTTGGGTTTTTTTAATGTTCTTCAACATTTCTGTAAATTTTAATGAGGATGCTTAATCATAAAAGCAATTTTCTCTTCAGTAGTAAATACTCCAGTGAAGCAATCCTCTTACTTTATGTTGCATTATTAGGATAGAAATGCAGCTAATCCAGGCCTGTAATCTGCCAAAATTGGCTTTAAATATACCCAAAACTGCCAAGATATACTTAATGGACTAACTTGCTGTGGCTGTTTTAATTTTTCTTCTTATTGTAAACTGTACTTATCTGAGAAATGGGACTTTGCTTTGTTTTATATACCACATGTTTGGACAAATCATTATCAGATTTCCTTCACACTGATTCTGAATTCATTCAACTATTACACATGATCAAAAATGTACTTTTCAAAATAATCTTCCACATTTTATGTCACACTAGCTGTGACTTTGTTTTATGTTGCAATCAGTAACAGTTTCTGTAAGACACAGAGCATATTCTGAATGCAGAAATAGTAAATCTGTAAAGTACCTTGTCAAGCCTTATAAATCACCTGCTCTCCAAAGTGTGTAGCTCATGTGCACTGATACCTCTGTGCTTTGAAGCTTACTTCATGTTTCCTCTTAACAAAAAACAGAGATAGACAGCATCCACCGATATAGTGCATGAAAATTACTTGAGGAAGTCATGGACAATAAGACACCAGACAGAGATGGGGACAAGTGAAACTGGATATATTTGTTCACCATCAATGTAACATTTCAGGAATCCAAGAGAATTTGCACAAATTTTCCTATGAACTTCATCAGTATTCAACCTCTATGTGTGTCACATATATCTAATTATATTCTTACATGGCTACTTTAATTCTGCTCCAAACCCACCACTTTGACAGGCAGAAATCATTAGAATATGAGAAGGAGAAAAGGACATGTTTATTTATTTTGAAAGAATCCCTGTACCACAAACTTTGAAAGACACAACTAATTTATTATGCCAATTATAAGCCCCTGATGGGTTCTTTATGAAAGTAGAATATTCAAGGTAAAGTTGTCCTTAACTGGATTTGCAAATGGCAAGAGCACAGTAAAAATGGTAATTATGAAAACCATTGCCACTGAGCGTGAAAACTCGGTTTACCTTTTGATCAATCCACATTCTTCTAGTTTCAATGTCGAAGTTCATCATATAAGAATACTAGCCTTAATATTTACTCTTACAGGGCACCTGGCTGCAAGAAAGACAGACAACAAAGAGCAAAGCCTTGGGGGAATACTTTGCTACAGGAACTGTGTTGGCATCTGATTTTTACCTCAGATTTGAAGTAAAAAAACTAGTATAAAAAATTATGTGATAATGTAAAAAAAGTCCCAGAGAGGAATTAGCGTGATTTCTTGAAGAAATTAATTTTATGTCTCCTGTTTGTGTGTGCCAGTTGTTTGGAAATTAGAATGTCTGGTCCATCCCTTCTTGGCATTTCCTTGCCAGGATTAGGGAAAGCAACCCAGATGCCCAAGCCAAAGGGTGAAATAACAAAGAAATTATAGATTTGTTGTTCTAATGCAGACTCCACTGTTCTTGTGCAGGGTGCTCAATAGGAACACCCGACAATCCCAACCACACAATTTAATTTATTTCTCTTACCAGATTCACTCTGCTTACCATCTTCCTTCCTTCCCAAATAATACCTAACTTCTATTTATCCTTTCTCAGTCTGCCACAAGTTTGATGACTTTATACCTTGATTTGCTGTTTATCATATAATTGCCCAGGTAAGCTTTATGCTGACTAAAAGAAGTACACATATTTTTTTTAATGGATTTGCTGCTTGAGCAAGCCCTGAATGTGTTCAGGACAAGCAGTAATAAGCACCTGGTCTTTAGTCACCCACTGCTATTGCAAGTTACCTTATAGAGAACTGAGTGCAGCTGCACCCTAAACATATGGCAGATGATGCAGTCTGTGGGAGGGGGTGGCAATGAGGCAGAAAAGGCAGCTGGCTAGAAAGCCCCTTGTTGGGTATTGGGTGTATATTGCTGAGCTGAGTGGACCAGAGGAAGGTCTACAGCTGGCAGGTAGGAAGCTGCAGATTACACCTGCTCACTGAGAATTTTTTTCTGCCATGAGGCAGATTACCATCTTGTCTGATGAGATGAAAATGGTGATTTGCATCATGGTTACTGAGGGAGGCTGCATTTAAAAAGGACTCATGATCCCCTCTGTACACTATACAGGAGAGGTTTGAGAAAGCCATGGTTGTACAGATAAGGCAGCCATGATTTTTCCTTTGTCTTAACAAGAATAAATTTTCAAAGTAATTTTGTTTATAGAGCAACTGGAGCTCACCAGTTATGTATTGCACATTTTGAGTCCTTCTACACTTACGTATTTAATGCAGTATAGAAAAATAGGATTCTTCTACTCTTAAGAAGAAGACACAGTCAACTCTAGAGAACGAGTCATCCAATTCTAAAATAGGTTTCTGAAATTGATAGGGTAAATAAATCTGTGGAAACACATTTCTGTCTTCATGGATTAGTTTTATGTCAGATGCCTACTAATTGCATAACTAAAGTTTGTTAAGAAGAAACTTACCCAAAGAACTGGGGTTTATATAAGTGTTTACACTGATGTTTAATGTTATAGACTCATAGAATCATAGAAGAGTTAGAATTGGAAAGGATATTAAGACCGCCTAGTTCCAACCCTGCTGCCATGGACAGGGACACCTCACACTAAACCATATCACCCAAGGCTCTGTCTAACCTGGCCATGAACATCACCAGGGATGAAGCCTTCATAACTTCCTTGACCAACCCATCACGCTTACAGTAAAGAACTTCTTTGCTATATCCCATCAAAACTTCCCGTGTTTCAGTTTTAACCCATTATCCCTTTTTCTATCACTACAGTAATAGAATCATAGAATAGTTAGGATTGGAAAGGACCTCAAGATCATCTAGTTCCTAATGAAGAGTCCCTCTCCAGCATCCCTATAGGCCCCCTTCAGATACTGGAAGGCTGCTATGAGGTCTCCACACAGCCTTCTCTTCTCCAGGCTGAACAGCCCCAACTTTCTCAGCCCGTCTTCATATGGGAGGTGCTCCAGTCCCCTGATCATCCTCGTGGCCCTCCTCTGCACTTGTTCCAACAGTTCCATGTCTTTTTTATGTTGAGGACACCAGAACTGCACACAATACTCCAAGTGGGGTTGCACAAGAGCAGAGTAGAGAGGCAGGATCACCTCCTTCGACCTGCTGGTCACACTCCTTTTGATGCAGCCCAAGATACAGTTGGCTTTCTGGGCTGTGAGTGCACACTGCTGGCTCATGTTCATTTTCTCATCGGCCAACACCCCCAAGTCCTTCTCCGCAGGGCTGCTCTGAATCTCTTCTCTGCCCAACCTGTATCTGTGCCTGGAATTGCTCCCACCCAGGTGTAGGACCTTGCACTTGTCATGGTTAAACTTCATGAGGTTGGCATCAGCCCACCTCACAAGTGTGTCAAGGTCCCTCTGGAGGGAATCCCTTCCCTCCAGCATACCGATCGAAGCACACAGCTTGGTGTCATTGGCAAACTTGTTGAGGGTGCACTCCAGCCCACTGTCCATGTCAACAACAAAGATATTGAAGAAAACTGGACTCAACACTGATTACTGAGGGACACCACTTGTATATATAATGTTTATATAATATTTATACTGGGACTTCATATTCTGACAGTTCCTAAAATATGGTTAAGCATAAAAGTATGCTTGAATTTGAAAGATAGAGGCTGTCAAAGGGAATAATTAAAAGAAGGAAATGATATGACAACAGATAAAAGAATTTATGCAAAACAGTAAATAATGGAAAATAATCGCTTTCATGAGAAAGGTTGTGCTTAATAATTACAAAAAAAAATTAAGTTACCCCTTAACAACTTGATGTAATTTCAACTGGATAGGAAAACAACATTATTTAAAGCGATAAAACTGTTGTTAAATAGCTTACTTTTCCTTTGAAACTAGAAAATAAGTTTACATCAATGCTTTTTAAAAAGAAATAATATTAATTATTTTAGTAAGACTACATTTAGCTATTTTCTACATATTATGTAGTTGTTCATGTTTCATGAATTGTCACATTATAACCTTCCATTCAGATTGGCTGGTTCTGTCACTATATTGCTTTTATTAAAAACAACTTAATGATTACTGACATCATAGCTCCGTAGTTTGGAGTTGTTCTAGATCAGCAGAACTGGAGGAGGCAGCTTGTATTTAGAAATGATTCTATTAATAAAAAATTGGGAACATCTGGATTACATTGAGATTTTTAACCATGTCATGGGTTCAGCAGTAGCTCATGCTCTGCCAGGGAGGAGGGAGAGATAGGGTGCCTGGTCTGGGCTAGCTGGGGAGGTATTCCATACCACAGCACGTCCTGCTCGGGGAGGGGACTGGAAGCTGGCCGGAAGGGGAGGGGTTGGCTCTCTCCTCCGGGCTGGGCTTGGAGAGGGAACTGTAAGCTGGCCGGGAGGGGAGAGGTGAGCTCTCTCTTCCGGGCTGGCCTCATGGCGGCGGGTGGTATCGTATTCTCTCTCCCTGTTTATTTTCTCTAACATTGATTTGTTAGTGGTAGCAGTAGTGATTTGTGTTATACCTTGATTGCTGGACTGATTTTACCTCTATCCGTGGGAGTTGTATTCCTCCAGCTCTCCTCCCCGTCCCTCCGGGAGTGGGAAGGTGGGGGGGGGGGGGGAGGGAAACAAAGGAGTGTGTGAATTTAAACCACGACATTTTTGGCACCCAACGTGGGGCACAAACCCACGAAATAACATTTCTCACAATGCTGTTTTATTGGCTCTCAGAGTTTTTTCTCTTGATCTCACGGTTTCAGGATTTTACCAATTACTTGTCATATATATTAGCTGTGTTAGTGTTTATCAACTATGGGGTTTGGGCTAAGGTTCTCGTCTCATTGTACTTTATGTTAATGACTTGTAATACAATAGAAGCATGGATCATGAAACTGATCTGGTTTATGCTCCCAGTATGGTCACCAACTTTATATTTTGGGAGGTATATAATAGAAGTGCTTAGCAATTTCACATCTTTTTTCTCCTTCTCGGGTGGTCAACCTGTGAAGGATACATTCTTCTATCCTCCCAGTGTTCTCTCCAAATGGTCTACAACATCATTTGAGGGTTTTGAAGATTTTGAATGGCCTTTTAATACAGTTGAGACTTGTATGCTGATTGTGATGGGGATCACCATAGTAGCATGCATACAGAGTGTGTTTTGCCCACAATTGTTTCATCTGACTTCAAGAGTTAAGCGGAGTCAGGTCTGGTCCTGTATTGGGGTTAAAGGACGAAATAGGAGGACCAGGAGATCTTCCCAGAGGCTGGACAGTCATGAGTGGCAGGGTGTGTGGGATAGTATGGGCAAGCATCTAGGCCAGTGGGCCCCTCCAGTACTTTGGAATTTTACTTCCGAACAAGTGAAGAATCCGGAAGAATTAGTAAAACACCTAAATGAGGTGTGTTGTTGTCCTGGCCATACTAGAGATGGACAAATTGCGGCAACGTGCTGGGGCTTGGCCTATGCCTATAGGGCCTTGATCGACACTATCCAACCCCTAAGCTCTCTCTTCTGGGCTGGGCTCGTGTGGGCGGGTGGTATCGTATTCTCTCTCCCTGCTTATTTCCTCTAACATTGATTTGTTACTGGTAGCGTAGTGATTTTGTGTTATACCTTAATTGCTGGACTGATTTTACCTCAATCCGTGGGAGTTG
The DNA here is from genome assembly GCF_012275295.1 of Melopsittacus undulatus. Taxonomy (NCBI): domain Eukaryota; kingdom Metazoa; phylum Chordata; class Aves; order Psittaciformes; family Psittaculidae; genus Melopsittacus; species Melopsittacus undulatus. Next base: position 20,503,208 of record NC_047531.1, on the reverse strand, counting down.
TATTCCTCCGGCTCTCCACCCTGTCCCTCTGGGAGTGGGAAGGTGGGGGGGGGGGGGCGGGAAACAAAGGAGTGTGTGGACTTTAAACCACGACAACCGCAAATTATAGCAAAGTGTTGAGAGCTTGCTTTGTTTGGGGTTTTTCTGGCGGTTGGGAGTTGGGTTTTTTTTTTTTCCCTAATTTTGCATTATTTCTTAATTACTTTTAAACATCTTTTCCTTATTGCATTCACTCTCTGATGGAAAAAATGTCTGCCAGATCTTAATTTTCACCTTTATTTAGACTGAAAACATTCAAAACATTTGGCTTCTCTTATAAAACAAGAGGTTCTCATATTTTAGTGAGATCTAATTATGATACAAATACTACCATCTTATATCCATTTGCAAGTGGTATTCTCTTTTCTGAGAAGCAGAGGATAATGTAAGAGCACGTAACTTGTTACGGCAGATTCTAGTTCCCTAATTATTTTGCTTGAAACACATAAATACAAGTATGTCTGTCAAAATAGCAGTATTTTTTAATGATGTTGATAACATAATCATAAATTTTCTTACATTATATTTGTTAATTGTCATTAGGTGTTATTATAAGTCATATTATTATCACTATCTATTTTAAACTAATATGAATCTAAAGTAATAAGTGCAATTTGCAACTGGAATAATTGACTTTTCTAAGCCATGCTTTAATTTAGGAGTTTGTTACTTTAATGGCATCAGGGTTTTTTTTTTTTCCCCTAGAAATATTTATCCTAGAATATCCTATTTGAAGCAGCTGCAAATAACACTGGTAAAGTTGTGTTTAATTTGTCAGTATCTGCAGAGGCATTACTTTGAACACAAAAGTCTAGTAAGAGAAGCCATCTGAAGATCTTACCACTTGATTTTAGCAACTATCTCACCCTATTTGCAGATTTAGGAAGTGAATAAAAAATGGAATAACCATGATATGAGGAAAAGAAGTATAAGTTTTTTCTTCTATACTATATTCTATTCTGTACAATTCATATTCTAAATATACTACTGTTATTACTTTCTGCTCTCCAGATCTGGAATTTACTGATTTATTTTAGTAAGCAGCAACATGGCAGTAAGAGGACAGTGAGACAAGACTGAAGACATTTTTGTTGCTTCTGTGTCTAAGAACTGTAGTCATGAATAAGGATGTATTAACACAGAGAATGAAGATATGTTGAATTAATATAATCTAAATTTAGGTTAAATAATGATCTAGATTAGTACTGTGGTACTGATATTTTAGAGTCCCCCTAACAGAAAGTAACAGACTATCAGCTCAAATTCATGCATCTAAGATCTACTTGAATTGTAAGATCCATGTGAATGGTCTATGAATACTCTATGAACAATGCATTGAAACATTTACAGGATTATTAATCTTATACTCAATCATCAATAGTCCATGAATATTCTGCTTTATGTGAACCTGTGTCCATGAGAAAAATTCTCTTGATGATCTGGCTGTCTGCAGATGCTGTTATTCTGATTTTACTAGTTTTAGTGGTGTAGGTGATTATTTTTCTTAAACAAAATTAATATTAAGCATTCTTTAGCAAAACTGACAGTTCCGACACCAATGCTGTTGCAACGAGTATAATTTTGAAATACAAATGGAGCAACTTTTAAAATAAGAACACACTGTGCATTTACAGATTCAGAAAATCAGGCACAAAAAGCAAAATGCTTCTATATTGAGCTTGGTGGTGAGGTTTTGGTTGCAGAGGGCCTATAATGTTGGCTTTTGTATGAAGCTGCTGGAAGGTTCCTTTCTGTCCAATAGAGACAATGGCAGCTGGCTGCAAGTTGGACCCACTGCTTGCCAAGGCCATCAGCAACATTAGTAGCATCTCTGGGATAACCTATTTAAGAAGGGGGTTGTGGTAGTGGAACTGTGCAAAACTAGCAGCAGTCAGAAGAGAAAGGAATAACAACATGCAGAGAAACACCCAGGTCAATGAAGAAGGAGGTGAGGAGGTGCCCCAGGCACTGGATCAGAGTTTCCACTGCAGTCTGTGGTGCAGACCATGCTGAGGCAGCTGTGCCCCTGCAGCACATGGAGGTCCATGGTGGAGCAGATTTCCACCTGAAGCTCATGGAGGACACGATGCTGGAGCAGGTCAAAATGCCCTGAAGGAGGCTGTGACCCTGTGGATAGCCTACACTGGAGTACGTTCCTTGGAGGACCTGAGGCCCATGGTGAGAGGAGCCCATGCTTTAGCAGGTTTGCTGCAGGACTTGTGACCCCACAGGGGACCCACACTGGAGCAGCCTGGTCCTGAAGGGCTGCACCTCATGGAAGGGATCCAAGTTGGAGCAGTTCATGAAGAACAGCAGCCCATGGGAAGGACTCACACTGGAGTTCATGGAGGACTGTTTCCTGTGGGAAGGACCCCATGCAGAAGCACTGGAAGAATCTGAAGAATCTTCCCCCTGAAGAGGAAGGAGCACAGAAATAATATGTGATGAACTGACCACAACTGTTCCCTGTCAGTGATAAAAAAGCACAGATAATCCAAAGCCCCATCATCTTCCCCTCCCTAGTGCCCTTTTGTATATCTTCCTAAGTTGTTTTTTGTTTTGTTTTGTTTAATATTCATTAGTCTTTTTCCACAGCTTCTATACGAAAGATTAAAAGATTGGCCAGTCCCCAAGACCAAGACCCCCAAATTATTTCAGGTATGACCTTCATTTTGATTGTGAAAAAAGGCAAGAGCAAATTCCTGATAATTTCTATCAATATTACTCTACTACATTCAGAGAAAATTGCCCTATCATAGGTATAGGTGGCTATAATCAGAACTGAAATGATCAATGGGATACTTGTTTTCACTTTAGTTTTGGATTTTTTAGGAAATCTAATAAATATAAATTGTGGTACCTTTATCAGCAAATACTTTCTGTAAAGAATCCTTTACAGGACTGTGCTTAGGCATTATTTTTCCTATCCATTCAAGCTAAGGGACTTTTTTTTTTTATTTTTTGAAATAAGGTCTAACTGCTGCACATTTATCTGCATTTAAAAATTCTTAACATATTTTCACTTCTTTTATTCTTCAATTATTATGTTTTGTAGTCCATTGGCTCTGTTTATCTAAAGATATTTTTAATTCCTGAAGCCTCATTTTATCCCTCATACTCTTAATGGAACTTTAATAAGTCCCTATAACTTTCCACTTAAAATTCTCTGTGATAATCAAAAACTCCTTTGCACTGTGGTGTTTTTATATGTTACGTTTTTTCTAGTACCAGACTTTCAGAAGAGATGAGATAATTAGATCAATTAACTTTCTCTCCTTTTTTCCCTCATTTTGCACTGATAAAGAATTTTTTAAATTATTGTTCCTGCACTCATCCTTGTCAAGAATGATTAGTTTATTCTCCTGGTTCAGTTAAGGTATTATTGTAAGTCAAATACTGAATGTAAACCAAAAAAAGGTCTTTTTTTTTTTCTGAAAATGGACAACTTATTACTTCTTATATGAATAACCAACTGCCAATATATTTTTCATTTTCAGCCTCAGTATTTTTCATGTTTGCAATCAATGCAATGAAATTGCTGAGACTATGACTTGTTTCTCTTCCTACCATCTCTACTTCGCAAGAGCAGAAAGCCACACTTCACAGTGCTTTGAAGCAGTGATATCACCTGTGGGATTTAAAGCTTTTTACACAGCCTAATAGGAACAATTTCTGATGAACAGTTACTGTATACACCATGGTTTTTTAACTGTTTTTTGCTGTTGTTGTTGAGTTTCATTTTTTTCCCACTAATATGAATTAATAAAGTGTCACAGTGGTTAATATATTTTGCAGGTTAATATATTGTAGACATGTGGAAGATGATTTAAAGGTTTAAAATCAAAGGTTTGGAAGACTCTACGCTGAAGGACAATGCCAACTAAGACCACAAGGCCTTTAGACTAGAGGGCACTTATATGTGAAAAGTTGTATTTTAACAAGGTTCTTCTCTTTTTCTATCATTATTCTTACAGATTGTCTCCTTAGGAACTGAGATTTGGGGAGGATTTTTTTCTGCTTTTTCTGAAAGGTATTAGTCCAAATGAAAAACAGGGCTTTTTGTAGACTTCAGGGTATACTTTGTGAACAGGAAAATTTTATAACCAGTACAACATCTGATCTGTCTTCCAACAGCCTGTGGCAGCTCAATATGAAATTTATTTAATCATTTCTGGTGCTCAGGCAATGCTCTTACCTCTTTAAAGCTCTGCAAAATTAGTGCTCATTGCAAAGAGCACTGTTTATCTAGGTTACTCAAAGAGGTAGTAGATTCCCCATCCCTGTAAGCATTCAGGGTCAGGTTGGGCAAACCTCTGAGCAAACTGATCTAGTTGAAGAAGCCACTGCTTGTATCCAGAGGGTTGGACTAGATGATCTTTAATGGTCCTTTTCAACCCAAACTATTCTATTAATTCTTCTAGTGTCTGTTCTGCATCAGCCATGCACAGCCACTAATCATACATATTGTAATGTCACATGATGCTTACCATCCTATTTATTTATATCTTGCTTCACCTCTTTTTCATAAATATTCTAAATTTGTGTAAAGAATTTTTTTATATAGTTGAGACCTTTTGGTTCATGGATTGAATCCATTGTCCCTAGCCTTAACAAGGACCCACCAACTGCATTTTTTTAAAAAAATCTTTTGACACTTCCTCAGACCATCTCTTACATCTTGGTTCTGTCCTCATAATATCACCTTGCAAGTATTTGGGGTTTTACCTATATATCAGTAAATGCTTTTTTCTGTGGAATGCCAGCCAACTTTTTATTTTTATTTTTTCTGTCAAAAGGGAGTCAAAACAGATACTGAACAATAAATGGAAAAAGAATGTTCCTGAAGGGTCTCCAGCTCGTAGCAAGAATAGTTAAATATCCTTCTTTAGTGATGATCAGTAAAACTAAAATTTACTGTGTCATTACACAGTCTCAGTATTTTCAATATTTCTACACACAGGCCTGAAATGCAATGTTATAATCCATCTATATTACCCCAGAGGTTCATCTTCATGGATTAAACAGTTATAAGAACTAGCCTGTCAATCAGAATCTGAACCTTGGTATCTCTTATTTCATATTTGCATCTCACAGGAAAAATCTTCACCTAAACATATTGTTGTAGATATGCTCTGATATGAACAGTGTTCACAGATTCCTCGTGGCTGTTAAACATGGGATAGGCTTGTAGTTCAAAAAGTGTGATAATTAGCATTGTCCTGGCATGCAGCATTCTTTCATGGAGGCCTGATAAAACTACCAGGAGCTGTTCTGGTTTTGGTAAGGATACCATCTGGCCCAGCATTTGTTGCTTCAGTCTTTCTATTCAAATGCTGATGTAGAAAACATAGCAAGTGTCATTAGTCTACTACCCTTCCATGTAATCTCTTTTTTTCTGGAGTTTGGTCACTTGTAGAAACTGTCACTCTACCTTTACTTACCTTTCACTGACAGCTTTGGTAAATATTACTTTTTTCTCTATATTTTAATTTAATATCCTCTTCTGTTTTCTAAAACCATAAAATATTCCTTCTTAGTTTTACATGACTGACTTAAGATGATGTATTGGGTTTGGCTGGGATGGAGTTAATTTTCTTCATATAAGTTTGTATGGGACCGTGTTGTGAATTTATGCTCAAAACGGTGTTGATAACACAGAAATGTTTTTGTTGTTGCTGAGCAGTCAGAGACAAGGTCTTTTCTGCTCCTCACATCACCCCATCAGAGAGTAGGCTGAGTGCACACAGTTGAGAGGGACACAGCTGACTCCAACAGATGCAAGGGATATGCCACACCATATAACATCATGGTCAGCATGAAGCTGGGGGAAGAAGAAGGAAAAGGGAATGTTGGGAGTGATGGCATTTGTATTCTCAAGTAACCGTTGCGTATGATGGATACTGGCTGTCCTGAAGATGGCTGAATACCTGCCTGACCATTGAAGGGGTGCATGAATTTCTCAATTTGCTTTTGTTTGCATGCACATCTTTTGATTACTTCATTATTTCAATCTGTAAGTTTTCACACTTTTACCCTTCCAATTGATTTGCTTCTCCCCACAGAGAGGTGGTGGTGAGCGAGAGGCTGGGTGCTTAGCTGCCTGCTGGGGTTATCCACAACAAATAGGTGATTAACTTGGACATATTTAGTGTATTTCTTCCAAGTTCATTTCCTCAAAACCAATTTAAATTAGCTTTCTATCTGTGTTATTGATTTTCTAATATTGCTTTGTTATATGTTGTGGGATTTTTTTCCTTACAATTTGATAGATGATAATGCATCATGACTTTGATTAGGTCTAATAACTGTACCCAAGCAGTACAGCTATTTCTATAGTTATACCACATAGCTGTAGTCTAGCCAGTAACACCCGAGTTGTTCTTTGTGTCTTAACCTAACAAAATTTCTTTCTTTTAATGAAGAAATCTTCATGTCATTTCTTATGTTTCCCTTCAGTTCTTCTTGAATCACTTTCTTCTCTGCAAAGATTTTAGGAAAAACATTCCTTTTTTTATTTGAAGGTGCTTATCTCTTCATCTTCTGGGGTTATTTTGAAAGAAAACTTGAGATTAACGCTCTGTGAATACAGCCATTGCCTAGGGCAGAATTTTCAGAGTAGATTTATTGCCTGAGTTTTAATTTCCTCACTTTCCTTTTCCTGAGTACATTATCATATCTCCAGTTTCCTTTTTACCTTGCATTGGTATCCATATGTATGCATGAATCCAGCTATGAAACATGGGAGTTTGTATTTATCTTTCAATCCAAATAATTTAGCTAGAAAATACACTTTATTTTTCATTTATCATCTATCAAGATCTTCATAATGATGCTTTCTATTTCTTTGAACACAGAGAATCAATAAAAAGCTATTCTACCTTCCAGTTCATCTGACTAGTTGTATTAACATTATGTTATGTTTCTAAGTGATCTCTGTAGGGGTTTTATTACACATCATAAGATGATCTGTAAAAGGTAACAAAGAGCAAAACACCAAACATTTAAAGAAAAAATGAAGAACAATAACATAAAATGGGGAAAACAATAGTAATAGACAATTGCTCCGAGTTTATAATAAATTTTATTTTCTGGTAAATGAAAACTATCAAGATGCACAAGATAATTCTTGGATTATCTTTTTTTTTTATCAAAACCATGATGACCTACATAAAAATTTGAATAACAAGACAGCACATATTTGGAATATGATCCACTATATGTCTTTGCAGTGAAAAGTAAACTAAGAGACTGATGATTCTCAAGAATTATTTCAAAATTTCTAAAATAAAAGTAATCCTGGTGAGTTCAATAGGGCACTTCTGAACTCAGAACTAAGAATTTCAAGAACACGTGGCCAAAGGTCATGGCTATTTTTAATGATCAAGAGGATTTGGGGTATTAGGAAAGGGATTTTGAACCAGGATAGAATATCAGAGAAGATAAACAAAAAGTTGGTAAGCATAGTTATGATGCTGAAAGACACAAGACACTGAACAGCAATGGGTAGAGCTGCACTGGATCCTGAACACAACAGGATGTTTGAGCTTCTTTTCATAAAGAAGAACCAGGAAGGAGGAAGGCAGAAGATAAAGTAGGATGTTGGACTGGACATGTGCTGGAAAATTAAAAAAGCACCTTAGGTGAGCCTGATCTGTGGGTCCAAGTGGCAGTGTTATATGCCAAAATTACAGAGGAATACCATGATAAAGATTGGAGTTGAATCTAGGTTTCCTGAATCCAAATCTTATGCCTAATACAGTGACTTGTAGAAATGAACTGAATGATAGTGGTGTCTGGTTTCTCTACTTCAGGTCTCTTGTTTTCTTCCTGTCTTACCATGTTAGGTGTCATGACTAATTCCTTTTCTGTGTGTAGTATATCTAAACATATATATCTTTTACTCTGGTTAATTCAGGTCTCAACTTCCTTAAGGCAAGGTGCAAATTATGACAAATTATTAATTATTACTCTTATTAAAATAAATAGTGGTTTTATACTACATTTATAAACTTGAGTTTAGGAATATTTGTGATATTGAGGTTATTACATGCAGTGTCATAAACAGATAATGAAACCAAGTTACAATTAATTGATTTGTATGGAAGCTGAAGTATTACAAGGCAGACAAATATATATGTCACTTTTGGCAATGGAAAGTGAGTTTCTTTGCCAGCATTCATCAAATTTTAGTTACAACCTTTTATAAACTATCATCCTTGCATACAATCCAAACAGTTTGTCTTTTTTATTACTAATATTTTCTCAATAAATTACTGTTATTAACATCCAAGATGATCATAGGATCACAGAACCATAGAATAGTTAGGGTTGAAAAGGACATTAAGATCATCTAGTTCCAACACCCCTGCTATGGGCAGGGACACCCCACACTAAACCATGTCAGCCAATGCTCTGTCCAACCTGGCCTTGAACACCACCAGGGAAGGAGCATTCACAGCTTCCCTCAGCAACCCATTCCAGTGCCTCTCCAACTTTACAGTAAAGAACTTCTTCCTTATATCCAATCTAAACTTCTCCTGTTTAAGTTTGAACCTGTTACCCCTTTTTCTATTGCTACAGTCCCTAATGAAAAGTCCCTCTCAAGCATCCTTGTAGGCCCCTTTCAAACACTGGAAGGATACTATGAGGTCCCCACGCAGCCTTCTCTTCTGCAGGCTGCACAGCCCCAACTTTCTCAGCCTCTCTTTGTACAGGAGGTGCTTCAGTCCCCTGATCATCCTCGTGGGCTCCTCTGGACTTGTTCCAACAGTTCCATGTCCTTTTTTATGTTGAGGACACCAGAACTGCACACAATACTCCAAGTGAGGTCTCAAAAGAGCAGAGTAGAGGGGCAGGATCACCTCCTTTGACCTGCTGGTCACGCTCCTTTTGATGCAGCCCAGAATACAGTTGGCTTTCTGGGCTGTGAGCGCACACTGAAGCCAGCTCATGTTCATTTTCTCATCGACCAACATCCCCCAAGTCCTTCTCCGCAGGGCTGCTCTGAATCTCTTCTCTGCCCAACCTGTATCTGTGCCTGGGATTGCTCCCACCCAGGTGCAGGACCTTGGACTTGGCATGGTTAAACTTCATAATGTCAGCATCAGCCCACCTCACAAGCTTGATGTGAAATCAGTGGCTGTAGACTATTAATAACAGCTCTGTTATTTGATATAGCTTATTAAATATTAATAACAGAGGCCTTTTCTCTTTTTAGATCACAGTTCAGTGGTTAAATCATGCTGGCAAAAAAATGTAGTTTTAAGTAAAGGTAACATACCACTTAACCTGTATTTTCCATTCAGAGCATGTGCTTGAATGAAAGGCGATTTAATTATTTATGTGATTCTGATGTGAAACTACTTATATTTTCTGTCATAGAGATTAACTAGTTCATGTTTTGTAATGCCAGGTTCATTTAGTGTGAGCTTTTCCTGCTTGTTTTCACTTAGAATTTAGCAAGCTAGATTCTCTAGTAGATTCTATCACATCTAGAACATCTATCAATTCCAAGATTATGACAGTGCAAATTCATCCCAATAAAATTTAGTTCAGATTATATATTTTTTCCACATAAGTATTTATTTATCTATATATTTATATATTATATATTTTAAATATTATATATATGTTTTTATATACATATATACATTTGTATATATATGCAAAATATGCAAATTTCCTTAGCAGTTAGATGTTGATTCAGAGTCTGGATTACTTTTAAAGTGAAGTAATGTACAGGCAGCAGTCTCATCTCAGTACCTCAATAATAATGCTATGTTCTATTAGAACTCTGACACTTTCTAATTAAGTGTTTATTAACTATCTGGTTCAACTATTGCATTTACTGGAATACAATTGATCTTGGCCCAGTTTTAAACTCCTAATAAAGAGGGATATAAAAATTACTTTATTATTCTGAATGACACGACTTCAGCAATTAATACTTTTTCAGGTGGAGAATAGCCATGTTTTTTTTCATTGTAAATCTTTCTTACAGTTTTCTGTTTTACAGAGAGCATTGCACACAGGTATATCTGCCAAGATTTAAGTGCTCCAAAATATGCACATGTACTTTTTATATGGATTACTACTTGTATGACAATCATTTTCATTCCCACTCTTTGAGTGAGTCTTCTAGTTCCAAGCTTCCTGCTTGTACACATGGAATGCTTTGCAGGTTGCATTGGATTGCCAGTCGCTGGCTCCCACATTTCAGAAGAAACCCCTTGTCATCTGATGCCATTTGACATGTGTGTTATTCAGTAGAACAATTCTGGAGTTGTGGAGATGAGGGAGGAGACTTCTTGGGTTCATCAAATGTTTCCAAATAACATATTATATGTCTAAAATGCTAATATGTATATATATATATATATATATATATAATTACTGTTTTGCATGGAACTGTGTCAGGTCTTTCATTCAGAGCTCAAACACAATTACCGGATATTGTCCACAGTGTTTTCTTTGCATGTCTAACTACTAAAATTGTGTGAGGAATGGAGAGAGAAGACAGAGAAATGTGTAAGTGTTGAGAAAAAGCATGTGAGAAAAGAATCAAAGCCATAGACATTACTGGTGCTACCAGCTCTAGAAAAGGCAGGTATGTCCATAATTACTTCAGGTGAATATGGCTGTAACTTCTCTGTATCATTAAGTAGCGCATGAAAAGAGAACATTTCTTTTACATTCTCTTCTACTGTCTCTTCATAATAAAGAAAAAGTCTTAAATTTTCCTTGCGTCTACCTAAATATACCCTTTTTCAGTTTAAAGCCACTGTCCCTTGTCCTGCCACTATGGTCCTTAATTAATAGTCTCTCTCAGTTTTCTTACGAATCCTCTCTAAGTGCTGAAAGGCTACAATAAGGTCTTGGAGACTTTTCTTCTCCAGGATTCTTCCTCTCTGCCTTTCCTCATTAGATATGTGTTATTGCCCTCTGGTCATTTTCATTGCCTTCTTCTGGATAGCAAAATGCAGGACTTTTCTCTTGGCCTTGTTGAACTCCATGAGGTTCATATGGTTCCACTGCTCAAGTCAGTCAAGGTCCCTCTGGATGGCTTCCTTTCCCTCCAGTGAAACGCCTGCACCACTCAGCTTGGTGTGATCTGCAAGCTTGCTGTGGGTTCACTTGATACCACTGTCTATGTCATTGTTGAAGACAGTAAATAGTGTTGGTTCTAGTACAAGCTTTTGAGGGACAAAACTCATTATTGGTTTTGAGTTTGACAGTAACTCTTTGGACATGACCATCCAGCCAATTCCTTACTCAAACCCATATCTCTCCAATTTAAGAGCAAGAATCTTATTTGGGACTATATCAAAGGCCTTTCTAAAAGGTTCAGGTCTACTTCTTCAGTCACTTCTTAAGTCACTTCATTGTCACTTCTACTTCATCAGCCACTAGATTAGTCAGTCACAATTGCCCTTGGTGAAGCCATATTGATTGCCTCTAATCACCTCCCTGTATTTTACATGTTTTGGTATATCTTCTAGGAGGATCTGTTGCATGATCTTGCCAGTCATGGAGGTGAGGCTGACTGGTTGATATTTCCCAGGGTGCTCCTTCTTAAACTTTTTAAAAATGGGTTCAAAACTTCCTTTTCTCCAGTCAGCAGGGACTTAACAGCATCACTTAAATGCATTTTCGTTTTGATTCCTGCCATGAATAAAGCTAGTTATTTGGATTAAATAGAGGATTTAGGTAATGAGAAAATGAGTACTGATAGCAAAGGTATAGCTTCAAATATTCACCTAGAGTAGTAATAAGCTCAGATACGATTTAAATTATTTACAGACTACTTAGCCTAAGAAAGCAAGCCAGGAAAACAAATTGCAGTGGCCATCTAATGGAGAGAGAACATAAAAAAGCAGAGAGGGTATTATTCTATTTTTATATTCCAAACAAGATACACAGATACTCAGGTATGTGAAGTGTTATAACAGTCAAGGATGTGTATGATGCTTGTCATACTCTAAACTGAATGCTGGAAAAAAATATTATTATTAGACTAGACTGATAAGGGGACATGTATGAAAATGAAAAAATCTTTTTTTTTTTTCTTAAGCACATACTTTTTTCTCATTGGTCATCCAACTAATGGTTGGCTGGCATAAAATTGAAACAAAGCTCTGTGATCCCAATATTGAAAATAAGTTAGAAATTGCCATTAGAGGGAACCGAAGTCAAAACCCAAATCAAAAAACAGTTCAAATATAACAAGCTAACCATTAGCGTCACTAAATCAATGATAAGACTAAGAGGTGGCAAAGGTGGTAACTATTATTTGTGTAACAAGGGCAAAAATTCTGTGAAAAAAAGGAATTTATTTTGATTTAACTAAAATGCTGTCATACCAGATATAAGTACTTTGATCATGGTGTGGAGAAGCAAGTATAAGAAATAAAAAAGCAGAGAAGACATGAAATAGATTCCTAAAATAAGACAAGGAGTAACAACATGATTTCTTACCTGGATTTTTAATGGCCTCCCTTCAGTAAACCTAATCTTAATGAACTAGAGTACTAAACTGAAGAAAGGTTGCAAGCAAGATAAATATTTTTTTGCAGGAAACTTATTTGGGCAGTCACACAACCTGATTTCAGGCATTTTCTCTAGGTGTGACAAGCTCAAAGGATCTTCTACATTATTCTGTTATCAGTAGAGAAGGAGGCTCCTCCATGAAGTCAAACAGTATCCCCACTCTGAAGGAAACTTTTTCAGTCATCAAGATAGATGGTCAAAGCACTGATGTTACTGTTAGAAGCCTACATATAGCAGATATGAGCACTGTTTTTCTTGTATTAGAGGTATTTTCATGATTAAAGCAAGCTGGTAGCATGTTAAAGGGAATTATGGTTTTGTCATCTCTGCTTCTTCAGTGCAAAATGAATACCCTTTCTCTGTTCGCTTTTTCCTTAAGAAATTGATGTGCTCTTTTACCTTAGTCATCCCAGCTGCTATTGTGGAGTCAGAACAGTGTTTTTAAGGAAGAAAATACTGTACATATTTCCATTATCTAGACTTTTAATCATATAATAGATTTTAAAAAGCAACCAACCAACAAACCAAAAGTCTCATTTTATATAATCAAAGGTCCATTATCACACATATGATCAGATTTTGGAGCTTTTGAAAGACTTTTTAATGGATGGTGAATACCTGCAGTACTAAATCCTAGTGTGCAAAGGTCACAGTCTCATGCCCAAGTAAAATTCTTGAATTCACAAATCAGTAAACGTGGAGTAATACTCTCTAGATCACTTGTATTTCTGCAGTAGTTGAAGCAATGACAGAAAATATAAAAAGTATGTGGAACAATGTTTGCTTTAGAGTATTGAATTTCCTGCTTGAAAATATATATGTGCAAGTTCCTGCTGTTTTCCAGGGAGAAGAACTGCAAAAGAGAAAATATGTTGATATTACTGATAAATAAATATACAAAAACATACATATATAGCATAATGTTTGATGTATCAGTCATTGTCTGTTTTGTGCTTTCAGATAGTATGATTCTTTCTGTGAGGATTTTGTTATGTAAATGAAATGAATACTTGTGTCTGCTCTCATCTCAGGCTGTGGCAAGACTCAACACTGTCCAGAAAAGCAGATCTATTAATGAAAAGGGGTCAGGATAGAGTATTCAGGCAGTAGTGCAGGACCTGGAAAGCAACAATCTGGGGAAATTAAACTTAGTAGAGTAGTAAAAGTTTGCCAGTAAGGGGATTTGGAGAGAAGAGTCAGTAGCAAAAGTCAGCAGGCAAGGAAGATAATGTTGATTTCAGCTTTATAAACAGATCACCTAGCTGATCTGAATATCTGGCTAATGTTCAGGCAGAAAGTATTGTTTCTCCTAGGAGGATGAATTGGTTACCAAAGATGCATTCTTTGCATACATAGGCTTACTTATTTGAAACAGGAATATGAACACAGTTGCACTTTTTCTAATTGCAACTGGAATAAAAGATGACACAATTTCTTTGTTCTACAATGTGAAACAGAAAACTGTTTACCCAAAGAGTTTTGCACCTCTGAACACTGACATTGACAGTTACTTCTTCAGATCTTTCCCAGCTTCCTGCATCTAAAACCCGTATCTTTTTGCCATCCAAATGCCTAGTGCCCCTACTTTAAACAGGCAAGTATCACACTTAATCATGCTTATAGGTATATAGCGAGGCATTAATTAGAGCATTTAAAGTGACACAGATTACACTATATCAGGTATGTAAAACTAAACAGGCAATGCATTGAGAAGTTTGAGATGTGTTCTGACTATTCCCTAGGAAATGAGCTTTTAAAGCCAGGATGTTTAGCTCTCATTTTCTTAGGAGTGGTGACAACTTTTTACATTTGTTACTTGTTCTCAACTATTTTAAAAATGAAGACAGCTAGAACTGATACAAATGAATCTATTCATATGTCAAAAGCATGTGTTCAAAGTAACTCTGATCTGTTATTTTCCTTGGATGATTATTCCATTGCTGTCAGCTACCTCTGTTACATAGAAAGATTTTATTGTTCCTTTCATTCAGCCTGAAACTGTTTGACAAACTCATTAACTTCAATAAGTTCTGTAGCTGTCTCTTGGACACTGACTCACTTGCTAGCAGCCATTAGGACTCCCAAAAGGTGTCTGGCTAAGACAAAACCCCAAGAGTTTTATAAGGTGAAAAAAGAAGGTCCTGAGATTTTATTTTTCTGCAGTGAGGCTTAGAATTTTCTGAAAAATAAACCAATATAAAATAATTAAAGTCTGTGTTTTTTTTGTATTTTTTTAAAGTTTTTTTCCTCTAATAAAGCTACTATTCTGTTAAGTAATTGATTTGAACTGAGGAATCTGCAGTATATCCCAGTCTTTCATCTCCCTCAGCTAAGTGAATTTTTCCTATATCATTGAATTTGCACTCATTTTTATCAAGTTCTCTTTTGTGGAAACAGTTACATGCTTATTTAGTTTGTGAAAGAGACAGGAAAATTGACAGTAAAGTCCCTTTTTTGAGCTACATATCTGCATTCATGTATTTACTCAGAATGAATAAACAATCCAGAGGTTAATTCTGCTGTTTTTGTATCAATTTGAGCAGACATAATGCCTTAGACCTAGAATCTTCCCTTTGAAACATTTTTAATCCAATATGTTCAACAATAAATCTGTTTTCTCTTTAAAAATTTGTCATTACTTTTATGTATACTGCAGAGGAAGTATATGAGAACTAGACAGAAAATTATAAACTGAGAAGGAATAGCAATAGTAATCTCATCCAGTTAAGATTTATGAAACTCAGGTAGAACCTTCTAGTAAATGTAAATAAATAAATAAATATGTATCATAATTCTTAGCATCATACAGTAAATGTGTTAATAGATCAGATTAATCCTATTTTCTTGTTAATAGATTGGATTAATCTAATTTATTTCTTCTGAAAGTTCATTTTTCACTGATCAAAAAAGGAGTATGGGGTAACTAGCATGAATATACAACCATAAAGTGACTAGAGCCTGAGATGTCTACAAACCAGTGAGTTTAGTCCTTAAAATGTGAATGGCGGTGTAAATTGCTTTGGCTATCTGTGGGTAGGCAAGTTTTTATACCAAAAAAAAAAAAAGATTGTGTTTTTGAAGGAAAAGAGAGATTAGGGACTAAGGCAGTACACTGTAAGTAATTATTGCTAAGGGGCCACAGTGATGAACTGAAATAAAAAAGTTGTTCTGTTTATAGCGAACCTGAATTGTTTACAGACAAGATAAAGTCTGACATTAGCCTAAAAAATTAAAGGAGTGAAAAAATATATACAACATAGAGCAAATAATTTACTTTTATATTTGTGTTTAGACCTTACAGAGAGATGTTTAAACACAGATTGCTCTTCTGTAGCTGTGTATGGGCTGGGAGTAAGGTTCTTTTCTTTCTCATACTTCTTACTACATAGATCAAACTCTTAAATCATATTACAGTCTTTTTGGAAATTATTAAAAATATAGTCAGTATTATGAGAAAATGTCAAGATACTTGCCAATAGTACATCCAACACAGAACTAAGTGCTCTTAAAGTCTTGTATGGGTTAAACTTTTAATAATATTATAAACAGAGATTTTTAAGGGCTTCAATACTGTTTTTATAATTCAATTTTTTTTTCCTTTTAGTGAGTGGAGCCTGACATACAATATTTAAAGCTTCACTCTCAGCATTAAAAAAATAGGCAGTTTTCCAAATTCACTGAAGTAAAAAACATCAAAACATTTCAAAGGCACTCACTAAAGCAACCTGAGAAAATTGGCCAAGAGCTGTAAACAAAATTAACAAAGCAACCATTGTGTTTGAAAAGTGTTAACATTTATGTAGAACACACAACACAGTAAAGTAGTTCAGCAATTGAAATAATTGCTTGGAATTAACAGTAATAACCACATATAACAACTACCAATTATCTACATTCCACAATACCTTCAATGTTAACAGAGTAAAAATTGCTAAACTGTGGTGCTAGAAGACTTAAAACATCAATAGCTTTTGCAAGTTTTCTTTTAAAATAAACACATAAGTAAAGATGGAAGGAAATGAAAATAGAAAAATTATTTACTGCTCTTGAGGTAGGCTGTGCCACAACTAGCAGGATTTTCTTTTCTCCATGAAAACAAAAAAACCCAGTGTTTTCTCCAGAGAATCCTAATGCCACTTGCATAGCAAAATTTTCTATAAAATGAAGTTTGTACTGAGTTAAATACAATCAGTCAGGCATTTCATGTCATCACTGGATGAAACAAGCCTATTTGACAGCTGAGAGGTGACAAGCATTGAACACGCATTATCACATTATCATTAGAACAGGTAGAAAAACTATTTGCATCTACTGTAAAATATGATCAATGTTTGGCTACAAAGAATGCTGTAGACAGTATTGTAAGAAATTCTTATTTTGTTTATGAGATTAATTTGGCCATTGAGGGTATTTTTTTTAATTATATCTTGTATTTTGGCATAGGGTCATGGCTGATGTCTGGTTCTATCAGAACAGCAAGTGTATTTCATTAATGTCACAAAGAAAGCAGTGTATATAACAGCTTCAATTTAAATGAATTCTTGAAGAGTTGAAGTTCTCTGGTAAACATGTTTAGTAGGAAGGCAACTTAAAATGTCATGTACGTGAAAAATTATATAGTAAAAACACACATAGAATCACAGTACATGGCATTAACACCAGAAACAAATGATTCCACTGTGATTCCAGCTGATCAGTCACAGCTAACCAGAGTTCTGAGTGCTAGAAATTTTAAACAAGCATAGAGATAAACCATGAAGAATTCAAAACATTAAAATAATCTGTGGAAGTCTACATGATCTTGTTCACATTAAATAATAAAACATGCAAATCTGGTAAATTTGTCAAGCAGCACTTCAGTTGTGGTCCTTTGTGATCTTTCTCAGCACATTACATCTAGGAGTAGATAAACTGTGACAGATTAAGCAGTTAGTTATGGAAGAAGTCACACAGAATCTGGTGTGTTGCAGAAACGACATATCCCCAAATCCCAAGTCTAGTGGAGACTGAGGTGATTTAATTTTGTTTTCCATTTTCCTTTGTTGTAGCCATAACATTTTGACATGATTCTAAATAATTCATATTGGCAGCCAGTGAGAGAATCAGATCTTTAGAGGACAAGGCACTGGTTGATCTGTAAAGACTGAACTGCAGCATTTTTGCAGATAATCTTTAGAGATCTAGGAGACTTTTTTTTTTCTTTCTCCTTTCATAAAGAGAATTTTAAAATCTAAGCACCAACATACACATGAATGTGTAGAATGACATTTGTATGAGAAATTTTGCTTCTAAGTAGTGACTTTTTATCAGTAGAACTACGATACCAGATTATATAGTGAATGGAGAGAAATAGCAATTGCTATGATAATGCTCAGAAAGCACAACACTGTACAAGCTACTAAGAAGGAGAAAAATGGCTGCTACAGCTGAACCCAGGACACCCTTGATCCACTCTGACTGTAACTGATGTCTTAAGTATGAGTTTAGATGAAGACAGATGTATCTGATTAAGTAAATTCAGCCACAAAGAGACAAAGATGAACTAGCTTGTCTCTTGTAATGAATGTTGTCCCAGTCAGTAAAAAGGATACACTGAAGACATAAGAGGATTAAAGTAGCACATGGAAATAGATGTAGAAATAGTAATTCACTATGCCTGACTGAAGTTAAAGTAGGTAATATCCGTTGGTCCCCCCCTTGTCTACCAAGCCAGTAATTTTGGGTTAAAAGAAAGACCTGTTCTTTTCCTGAAGCTTGATTAAACCATAGAATATATCATAGTAATTTAGTTTCTGATTTCCTGACTTTCACACCTTTCTCACAGTGAGTAGGTCTTGTGTAAACACACATGAGAGTAGTTGTGGAAAAAAAAAAGCTGTTCAATGTGATTTAGGTGTATAAAAGCTGTGTCTTGAAAATGATTGATGTCAACAGCACAATAATCATCCTGTTAATTAACTTTGCAGTTGTTAGTGATCAGTGATTTGCAATTAAAATCAAAACAGTAATTTCAACTAAAGATACAGTTTCTTGAAATTTCATTATTGGAGAACCATAGGCAAAATATTACATTTTGATCCAAACAGAGACACTTATATTACTTGTACTAATCTTTTCCTGAGTTTGATCTTAACTCCTGCATAACAGTGTTATCACACTGTATGGACACTACAGCCCAAGAGAAACCTGTGCTTCTGATTGTACAAACCTATCTTTCTCAGGCTGAAATGTTACACAGAACACATCATTGTGCAGCCATAATGCTCTCAAGAAACAGTGACAGCAAGTTGTATTTCACCTATATTTGGCAGAAGAGACTCTGGTCCTATAAAGATATGTCTTTTGCTGTTTAACTGATTTAAAATTTAGTGCTTTACTATTTCTTAATCCATGTATTCTTCTGTCCTTCCTTCAGCACTTCAGTTGTAGGAGCCTTTTTCAGATATCATTATTTTCTATTATTTCCTTTTCAAGCGAAGGGTTGAGGAAAAATGTCAAAATACCAGTATTCCCTACAGGATTAAATGCATTGTAATGTTTCTGCTATTATCTTATATTAAGCTGCAGCATATATGAGCAGTTATAAAATGATAACATTTGTTGAAACAAAAGATAAAATATTTAAAGAGTTATTTCTCAGATGAAAAAGGTAAACAAATCCTACAAAAAAATCTTCAGAGAAGTATATATGAAATATTTGCTCTGATCTATAAGCTTTCCTCTACAATAAATATTATTTTGGATTTTAACATATGTTTTTGAACAAAGAAATGAAAGAATAAGGGAACGATGGTAACATTCCTTGAAATAGTAATTACTAGAATGTCAAAAATGTGGTTTGGTAGTAAGTGATAGCACAGGTAGCTGGATGTGCAAAAGAAGAAGTCATGTTTTATTGCACAATGTCTTGTCTGTACCAGTGAAGTAGTCTGCTATTCACATGACTAAGTTAAGAGTATATCTTAGGTGTTTTATTGACTGTTTTTACTTTGTTTTTATGGCACCATTTAATGTTTAGAGTCCCTGTAACATTTCAAGTATTTTGAGGACAACTGTCACATATATCACATAGTTATATAGTAAAATTTTCTGGTTATGTGATTTACTACAGCTGCAGATGTGTGTGACGGTTTTCATGTCTATGTGATCCAAAAGCTAGTGTCTTGCTCCTAGGCCAAGAGGTGCAGGAAGTGATGGTAGTATTATTTCCCAAAGAGTAAGCATCCAAAGAAGCAATTGTCATCACATCCAGAAGTCACTAAGAGTTTCATTCTCTTGTAGTGGAGGCTAAAGTGGTTAATAATTAATAATAGTAATAATTACAATTAGCATAATTATAATATTATAACATATTGTAATAGTAATAATTATAATTAGTAATTTTCAGTGTCTGGATTCTCAGATCATTTGAAGATTGGTTCTGAGGCTTTTTTTCTCATATCAGGTTCAGCATGTTTAAATTTGCATGCCTGAAGCTAATCACCTGTTCCTGTATGAATGACCTAGTTTCAGAGAGTTTGGAGACAACTTTCTGAAATATAAAGAATAATGCTCAAATATGCTAGAAAGAATGTGTGATTTTACTGCTTTCTATGCTCTGAGTCTTATATTTTAGGTCAAGGACACTCTAACTGAAAGGCATATTGTGTCACATTTATCTCACCCAACTAGGCCTTCAAGCTAGTTGCCTAGAATTCCTTTGTAATCAGTGGAGAGCACAGCTCATTTGACCCATAGTAGACTCTGTCTTGCAAGAGATAAATCATACTATAAGTAAACCCCATTTACTAGAAACAGAAACATTCTTGTATAGATACAGTAATCATGGATGAGGCTGACATCAACATTAAAAATTACATCTATCACACACATGAAGTTTTTAAACTTCCTACAGTATCTGAGGCATCCTGCCATGCCTGGAAGCTGTGGACATCATGTGCCTTTCTGGTGTGGCAGCAGAATAGGACATTTCAAGTAGCATTTCAGAAGTCTACAGTTAGGCAAAAACCCCAAGCCATTTGTTTGCATTGCTGTCACTGAGAGCTTAGCTACCAACCACTCCTGTGAGTGTTTGTCATGGGTTCAACAGTAGCTCATGCTCTGCCAGGGAGGAGGGAGAGATAGGGCGCCTGGTCTGGGCTAGTCAGGGAGGTATTCCATACCACAGCACGTCCTGCTCGGGGAGGGGACTAGAAGCTGGCCGGAAGGGAAGAGGTTAACACTCCAGGCTGGGCTTGGAGAGGGAACTGTAAGCTGGCCGGGAGGGGAGGGGTGACCTCTCTCTTCCAGGCTGTGCTCGTGTCGGCAGGTGGTATCGTATTCTCTCTCTCTGTTTATTTTCTCTAACATTGATTTGTTAGTGGTAGCAGTAGTGATTTGTATTATACCTTGATTGCTGGACTGATTTTACCTCAATCCGTGGGAGTTGTATTCCTCCGGCTCTCCTTCCCATCCCTCTGGGAGTGGGAAGATGGGGGGGGGGGGGGGGGGGGGGGGAAACAAAGGAGTGTGCAGATTTAGTTTTAACCACGACAGTGTTTACATGTAAACATCTAAATTCTGGTATCTTCAGCTCAGGAGAATATCACTCTGTACCTGGTAGACATCAAAAGTTGATTGACATGAATCCTATTACTATATCATGAGCAGTATACTGAACCAAATATACTGCTTAATTCTTTAAGGTCATACGAACCTGTCAATAGATAACAGTTCCACAATAACCGTACTGGTATTTCACACTGAGATCCAGTGAACAATTTGAGTATAAAATGGCACTGGCATAAAACAATGCTGTTACTAAGAGTCTGCTTCACCTTTCACTGACAATCAATTGTTCACACTTCTGCTTTTTCTGTTTCTCTGTACTGTAACAAGCATTTCAGTGTCTATCCAGTGAATTCACTAGGGAACAGATCCAGCTGAAATCTATCTCAGTAAAAACATAATAGCTGTTATTCTTTTGTATTAATCATACTTACATGCTTATATGGGTTGCCACAAAGTAAACCAAATCTTGTTGTTGGCATTAAGCTGGAGCTAGAAGCAGTAAATTTTAAAATATTTAAAATATTTATTAATTTACTACAAAAAGAGCAGTAGCAGAGTTTGGTCACGATGATACAAACAAGATTTTTCTTAAGAAGGTGTGATTGCAGCTGCACAGAAAAATTAATAACTCACGGGAAAAAAAATCAGTTTTGACAGTTCTCGAGACTGCAATTCTGTTAAACAGCCAAATACTTTAATGGTCACTTCAATAGGAGTATTGTTTTAAGAAACACTATTGGTATGAGGTGAAAAGAGTGAAGCAAAGTGAATTAAAACAATATCAAACAAAACAGCTAACCACAAGTACTTCATAAGAATCTGAAATAGATTTTTGAAAGTTTTTGCACATTGACCTGTACAGTCACATTAACATGACTATCACCACTGAGTTTAAACTGGAGCAGTAAAAGCAGAAAAAGTACATTACTGGTTTTGATCCTGTAACGTTTCAGTTATAATTCAGTAGTAATAGAAGTAGTGCTTTTTCAATGCATGGCCTAAAGAAAATTACGGAAACAGTAGCAGGTAACCCAAAGGTGCAATGAAAATTAACCAATATATCATGAATTTTAAATGTGAAATGTCTTGAAAAACTGCTGTTAGGCTTATCTGTACTTCAATAATTATTCATGGAAATATGTGCTTTTTAGTATCATCTGTGGGGGGATAATCTTCAAACAAAAGAATAGACAAAATGTGTGAAATAAATTTACAGTTATGAATTAATTTTTCAGCTCTAATTTTACTTTACAAATTTAACTATACTCATGCAAGCATTCTCAATTTATAAAAGTGACTTGAACTTGGAAGTAATAACTTATTTAACTAGATCAGCTCAAGTGCTGTGATGTAGAAAAAGATCTTTTAACAACAGTCATTAAAATATTAGAAGGATATCTGTGTTTAAACTAAACTTTAATCCATTGTATAAATCCCCATTTAGTGGACAGATAATGTGTGCTTTGTAATACTTAGCAAAGAATTTAGCATTTTTCATTTTAAAAAACATTCTTAGCATAACAGCCGTCTGTTTTAACCTGAGAATTTTGAAATTAGTTATTTATTTCTAAACTAATCTGTTTTTACATGCACTTAAAAGAAAAGTACAGTTCTTATGGATAATCTGGCATTCATAAAGGAGGACCCTAAGATAGTTAAGAGGTCCATTCTCATTCAGAAAGGGAGTGTAGGGTGATTAACTCGGACTTTGAGATCTAAATTCTGAAAGTCCAAATTTGGGTGAGATGAAACCCACATGTAATTTCCAATGGCACGAGTACAGTATAAATATCTCATCAGGGATCTCCATCAAGATCTGAAATAAAGAGTATCATTTTTCAGAAGAGTTTAACATACAACAAATCTATTAGCATAAGTCATTGAACCTTTAACAACATGATCTGCTTGGGTTAGAGTCCTCTGCAAGGAGGATAACATGATATTCTAACACATTATTGTTATTGATATTCCTTGATTTACATATCTGCAATGCATAGCAATACTTAATTATTCTTTTTAATTATGTTTTAAAAACCTTTAAAATTCCCTGTGAAATGCGTAAAAGAAACAATATCAGTGTGTCAGAGGTTTGCCTGCCAGATACAAAAGATATTAAAAAAAATCATCCTTTTTTAATGGACACAGCACAGAAAATGGAGTACGTACTGCTGGAGTACAATAATTTAAATGAAGCCTTAGAATGTTTAATTTGTTGTAATGACCTATTTGTTACAAGGTTACAAAAGCTAGATATTAGGCTGTCACGTACAGTCGTGTCAGATAGCCCATAATTTGAAACTTCTATTTCTTTGCTGGAAACCATGGTGTGGAAAAGGCAGAATACTGACAGTACCTGAGATATTCTCAAAGTGGAGTCTGTGCCTCTGGGAAACCCTAGCAAGGCAGAGTTATTTACAGTGAAACCCCTAAAATGTTTTTAGCATGGCATTGGTTTTTGTAACAAAAAAAAAAAAAAAGGAACTTCAGCATAAATTCACTGGAAGGGATGTCAAAGGAATAATATAAATGCCATTTACCAGCAAACATTTGAAATTAGCTTATATTAATTTTTAAAAGCAAGCAGTATTTTATAGATTCATTTTGTAATACAGCAGATGCAGAGGGTGACTAAATTCAAAGACAAACTAAGTTAACCTGAAGTTCAGCTAGCTTTGATCAAATTGTGAGCTTCTAATGAACAAAATAAGATACAAATATTACAAGAACAGGAAAATAATATATCCTTTGCATGGATGCTGCAAGCCAAAGCCAATGAATTTGTAACAGCTCTGCTTGAGAATTTGTTGTCCAATAATTCCTCCAGAAGATAATCTGGTTTGAAAAGTCTTCACACCCCTTCCACTTAGTATGTGTGGATTCAAGACAAAAAAGCATCTGTCATCTACTATGTAGCACATTATTTATCTCCTCCTTCAGAAGACTGTTTCATGCAAGTGCCTCAGGAGAGTTTTTATATGAGATCAATAATATTTTTTAATTTCTCAGTGACTGAGAAATGTGCCCAAGTTACTCTCAGGGACAGATAATAAATATAACACTTAATGGAAGAAAGGGATTAATGTAATAGAGACAAAGTGAAACTTAACAACTTGAAAAAGGCAGTATCAAGGATGGTATGCCTATATTTAGACTTAACAACTGTATTTTGGTTTATGGGAACACGTGTATGCTGCACTCACCTCAATCCCCAGTGCATACACATTAAGCTTTTTGTACTCATTTCTTGAATAGAGTGAAAATGCAGGGAAAAGTCATTTCAGATACATCATTGGAAAGGCAGGTAAATAGACTGTGAGGAATGGTGCCTGCTATACTCATAGACCTGCTGTCGTCCATTTAAATCCAGCTTCCTGTATCCAGATCCACCTGAGCAACTTTCCTGAAAGTGTATTTAGCAGCTTTACAGTTTGAAATGAGCAAACTGACATTTTTGTTCATTTTGTGCATTTGTGGTCTCAAAGCAATCCCATCTCCAGTACCAAGATGTTTTGTCCTTGGATTAATGGATATACACAAAATTGAGTTGCTTGAAAACAAGAACAAACAAAATGTTGTCAGGAAATGTTAACGCTGAAAACTTCATTGATCAAACGGCTTTACGCATTCCAGGTGTTGGCAGTGACAGTGACCAATGTTAAAAACAAATACATTGAAGATTAAAGTGATTAATTTTGTCCAAGACAAAACAGGAGACTAGAGGAGCACCACATTGTATATGAGAGTCATAGAATGATAACAAATAGATGAGAAATAAGGGTTGCTGTGCGTGGTCTACACTGCTCTTAAAGAGGAGTCTTCACAGGAGATAGGAACATGGAATGACTTCCAGACAGTTTGCCTCCCTTCTGTATTCTCCAGGACACTCAAATGTCCTGGTAGCAATAGTGTGTTAGAAGCTCACTGACCAACCTGACCTATCCCAGAAGGTTGACTCTGACTGCTTTTGCACAATCACTCTCTGAAACAAAAAATCCAAAGTGATTTTGAAGAGACTCAAGAGATGCTACTACAAATGTAGTAAAAATAGGTTCTCTATTTGTAGCTCTGAAAAGTTTCTCCTTGAAAATAGTGTACTTCAGTAGAATTGTAGAATCATAGAATGGTTAGGTTTGGAAAGGACCTTAAGATCATCTCATTCCAGCCCCCCTGCCATGGGCAGGGACACCTCACACCAAGGCTCTTTCAACCCAGCCTTGAACACTGTTGGGGATGGAGAATTTACCACTTCTTTGGGCAACCTATTCCAGTGCCTCACCACCCTCACAGTAAAGAACTTCTTCCTTCTATCTAACCTGAACTTCCCCTGTTGAAGTTTGAGCCTGTTCCCCCTTGTCCTGTCACTACAATCTCTGATGAACAGTCTCTCCCCAGCATCCTTGTAGGCCTCCTTCAGATGCTGGAAGGCTGTTATGAGGTCACCAAGCAGTCATCTGTTCTCTAGGCTGAACAGCCACAACTTTCTTAGCCTGTAGTGTCTATATAGCTTGGAATCCTAAATTCTTGCTAGTTTGAGAACAACCCAGGCTGTGAATGCTGTGTCAGTTTTTTCAGGGAGCCAGTACAGTGTGCTTCAACCTTATTAATGTGCATCTCTGCAGAAAGCCACAGGTCAGGGCATTAGTATTCACTCATCTGGATTATTCCAGTGTACTTCATGACACTCCTATAATCAAGTCCCATATTAACAAAATAGTGAATAAGTATTCAAAAAAGAAATTTTAAAATCAAAGTAGGATTATTGTTTTAAATAACTTTCATAAGCAGAAATAAAGGCTTCAGATGTTTGCTATAAAACTAGAGAGACACTAAACAATCTTTTTTTTCTGAACTTTTAACAAACATTCAGGTTTTACATTTGCCACAGAGATTAGGCCACTGAAAAACACATGAAAGAAAAATCTTTGATGCAGGTCAGTTTAATTTAGTTTAATCTTAAATAAAATGAGCAATCACAGTAAATCAAGCTCAGTATTCATGTCCTTTATTATGCAGACATCATTACATGCCCTTAGGGGCTCACTCCATCCATTGGCAGAACAAGAAATATTTAGGTGAGTGGGAGTGGAAGACTTCTTAACCAATCACAACACTTGGAAGAAAAAGCTTAGTGTCTTAGAAGATAAAAGTTAACATTTGCTGAAGGTGATTATGTAATTCCACCCATATATAATCTAAATGATTCATGTGCCTGCTAGGCCTTGTAAGACAATCTCTTCAGCCATATCATTTACTTTGAATACACTTAGGGGTTTAGTTGAGTTCTGATTTTTCTCCCCTGAAAGAGAGTACCATCTTAAAACTAGCACAAAAGCAGATTTCTTGCGGAAGCAATAAAATAGTCTCCAGCACAGAGTCTCTTCCTTGGGAAATTAGAAGAAGGAAAAATAATTCTGCTAAGTAATTCTAAAGTACAGAGAGTTAGAATAAGAGACTTAGAAGTTTATATAAATGTGGCCACAAAGATTCTGAAAAAGTAGCATTCTCAGTTAGGGGAAATTAGTATAACTGTTAGATTCCCATACTGCTTTGTTCCTGTTTTCTTTCTTAATTTCTTAAAGTGTCAAGATAACATGATGGAAAACAAGAAGAAAAAGTATCTGATATGTCTTTATTTCACAATTTTGTCCAGCTGGCAGATATTTTAGTCCATTTGTAAACTTGCACTGGAGTTTGGGTGTGCTCATATATATACACATGAAAGAAAATATTTCTAAGTAAGTGGTATATTTGAGAAGAAGGGAAAAGAATAAAATTCTTTTAGATTAAGAAAGAGCAAATGTAAGATGAGTAACAGTATCTTGTGGATCTTAGCTAAATGAAAACAAGTCAAGGCAGAAAGCATGTAAAGGAAAGTTATAACACATATTACTGAAAATTAAAACCAGCTAAAACTGACCACCTGGTTTAAGTGAATACAAAAAAAAAAAAAAAAAACAACCAAAAAAAAACCAAATCGCAAGAATGGTAAGCATTTTCAAGAGGTACATATGTAATGACATAAATGGTGAAGAGAGGCATGCAATGAGACTTGGGCTCAGAAATCCCACTGTATTAACTTTTCTTCCATCAGTGAAAATCTCAACCCACTGGAAATCTTAAGTGAGTGTGCTAATGAAAGACACAAAGGAAGAGATTATCCAGGATTATATGACACATGATTATATGCCAATTTAAAGTAGCATAATTACAAATCTGAGCACACAGTTTCTTCAAGTACATCTAAAACTGTAAATTATATTTGTAACACAATTAGGACATCCAAAGATTTTATTCTTCTAGGATTCTGAAATGTTCTCCCTTTTTCAACTTTGTTACCTAACATGATTACAGATGGTTACATCAGCTACCAGCTGTTTCTCAGAGTGTAAAGATCCTGCCTAACAAATTCCTAAAATCACATTAAAGACACACAATCTTACACAAGCAACAGAATTACTGACTACTTAATTATTCAGCTGAATATTCTTGGAGTTTAGACTGTGGGACTGTGTAAATAGAAATGCATCCTTCAATATTTGTTTTTTTCCAACATATCACAGGCTTACTGTAAGTTATGGTGATTCACTTCACATTAGAACATCTCTCCAAGAAATCTTGCTGAAAAAGATACTTGATGATTCATGGTAGTTCTACTTAAAAATCCTATTCTCTAGTCATTTCAAAGTCCTAGGTTACAAAACGAATAGAGATTTTCACATAAATAACAAAATGATGGCACTTTCCTACTTCTTAGGACATAAATCAGCCTAACTGGAAACTTGCCTGTAATTTATGTGCACTGACTGTTGCTATTACCTTTTATCTCTGAATAAAAAATTGACATATATTTGTAGGAAAAAATCAGCCACTCAGAGTATCAAAAAGTAGAAGAAGAATCAGACAATATTTGAACTGTATGATACACTATCCTGAAGCTAGCCATGCTATAATGAAATCAGAATACATATATGCGGTTTTTAGAAAGAATTAACATTCATTTAGGTTTCTCTTACACTTTTTTCCTCTAATATTTGAGAAAAAAATATACTTTTATGTGGGAATTGTGGGTAGATTGTGCATATGATTAAATAGTATCATTGTAAAACTGCTAGTGGCCCAACATTTTATAATTTCTCTGTGGAAGATGATCAGTCCTGTCAGTGATCTATTGTTTCTGCCTATGCTTACAAATAAAGTACCGTTATCTTTTGAATCATATATAACAGTTTACACACCTGCATCTCTATGCTAACCATGACAAATATTCAGTATGAAATCAGACAAAAAATTAATCCAAGGTGTGTATAATTGAATCTTCATTTAGTTATGAAAGCATCTATGAAATAGAAAATGTTTTTCATTCTTGGGATCAGATGTTTTCATTATTTTAAATCTGTCAGCTGGAACGAACAGCTGTTTAATGTTAAAATTGAATTCAAATAAATATAAATATTAAACATATATATATTTCTTAACTAAACAAACTGCCATCAGTAAAGAGCTCTCTCAAAGTCAGAGATCTACGTGTGTTATATCCCCTCGATATCTCATTACCCAGAAAAACACATTAAAATTTATATTTCTTAAAAAAAATCAGAGTTAGCTTAAGCATAGGAGAGAAAAGGGATCTGAGTCAAAAACTTTGGATACAAAGCAAACTATCCCATAAAAGCCTTGGAGGAAAAGAAATTGTCATCTCCTACAGCCTATCTTTATAGTCTTGATATAAATTAACACCTGACTCAGTACCCTTCTCCAGGCTTATGGCATTGTTCAGGTCAACTTCTCCTCCATATTATTTACTCTTGCACTCACAGGTGCTTTCAGCTGTACAGACAAACAATAATTTTGTTTGGTCAAGCCCATGTCTTAAATCATACTTCAAAATCCATTGAAAAACAGTGCAAATCACAAAAATTATGGTTTAGAGTGTTTGCTCCCTGCAATTCATTCAAATGATCTGTCCTTTAGGAAACAGATAGCTAAGCTAAAAGATCAGCAATTAATCCAATCTAGGCACTAGTTTCCAGCTGAAATCTCCTTCACAGTTAAAGAAAATCCAGAGAAATGTCAAAGAGAGATGGAATGGATCATACTCTGGAGACACTTATTTCCCTCTGTTAATAATGGAGGCTTGCAAGCGACTAAACTAAGGTGCCTAACTGTTAGGGAACTAAAGTTAGATGAGAAGAATCAAACTCTAAATATAAATACTGTTCAGAAGAAATGTGTGTAAACTTTTTATTACTGATTTTGTGGGAATGTTTGTCATTTATCTATCTTCTAGGTGTCACCACAAGGTGTGGTGTTCATTTAAAATTTATTTTGAAATGCTATTTTTTAGACTTATTAATTTCAAACTTGTTCTATTTCATTTTACCTGCCTTTAAGTGCATAGAGGTGGAAATGAAGATCGTGGGGGAAAAAGTAAGAAAAAGAATAGTGGCAAGATTTTTGGTGTTTATTGGTCTTACTACATTTCTTGTTTGTTTCATTGATTCCTTGAATTCCTTCCCATTTTCATCCAATCTTCATTTATTCCTGCATTCAGAAGACTGAAGTGACTTCATATTTATAAACCGGAAACTGTGTTATACTATGCTCAAACAACTTTTCATATTCCTAACAAAAGACAAGATCAGATTTCCATACATAACGTTAAGAGACAGATTTCTGAGATACCTGCACTCTGCAGACTTGTCAAGAATGCTTTAAACTAGTTGTGTTGGGGGAGGGGGGCATCATTCTATCCCAACACACTCAGTCAGTTGCCAGCACCTATAATAAGTTCTCGGAGCAATGCAGTGATATTCTAGCCACTCCAGCCAATGAGCTGGCTTCATTTGGAGCTCGGATCAGATGCCTCTATATAAATGCCCATAGCATGGGAAACAAACAAGAGGAATTAGAGATGTGGGCACATATACGGGGCTATGATAAAATAGGCATCACAGAAACATGGTGGGATGGCTCCTTTGACTGGAGTGTTGGAATGGAAGGTTATAGGCTTTTTAGAAAAGACAGGCCCAGTAGGAGGGGAAGGGGAGTTGCCCTTTATGTTAGGGATAGGCTGGAGAGTATGGAACTCTGTCTAGGGACAGGTGATCAGTTAACAGAAAGTTTGTGGGTCAGGGTTAAGGGGAAATCGGTGATGGGACACATTACTGTGGGGATCTGTTACAGACCGCCCGATCAAGAGGACTCTGTGGATGAAGAACTCTACAGACAAATAGGAAAAGCCTCACACTGGCAGGCCCTTGTTCTCATGGGGGGCTTCAACCACCCTGATATCTGTTGGAGCAATGGTATGGTCCGGCACAAGCAATCCAGGAGGTTTCTCGATTGTGTGGAGGACAACTTCCTTCTCCAAGCAATAGAGGAGCCAACACGGAGAGGTGCCGTGCTTGACCTCCTGCTCACCAACAGGGAAGGGCTCGTTGGAAATGTGACTCTCCAGGGAAGTCTTGGATGCAGTGATCACGAGATGGTTGAATTCGAAGTCCTCAGGAGAGTGAGAAGAGTGTGCAGCAAGCTCACTGCCCTGGACTTCAAGAGAGCAGACATTGGGTTCTTCAGGAACCTGCTTAACAAGGTTCCATGGGATATAGCCCTAGAGGGAAGGGGGGCCCAAGACTCTTGGTTAACATACAAAGATCACCTGCTACAAGCTCAGGAGTGTTGCATCCCGACTAGAAGGAAGTGCAGCAGAAGGGCCAGGAGACCCCCTTGGATGGGTAAACCCGGGGAGCTACAGACCAGTCAGCCTCACCTCTGTGCCTGGCAAAATCTTGGAGCAGATTCTCCTAGAAGGCATGCTAGGGCACCTGAAGAACAACAAGGTGCTTGGTGACATCCAGCATTGCTTCACTAAGGGGAAATCCTGCCTGACCAGTTTGGTGGCCTTCTATGATGGGGCTACAAACTGATGGATGGGGTGGAGCAGTTGATGTCATCTACCTTGACTTGTGCAAAGCGTTTGACACTGTTCCACACAACATCCTTGTCTTTAAATTGGAGAGACATCAATTTGATAAGTGGACCACTTGGTGGATAAAGAACTGGCTGGATGGCTGCATGCAAAGAGTTGTGGTCAATGATTGAATGTTCAGCTGGAGACCAGTAACGAGTGGTGTCCCTCAGGGATTGGTGTTGGGACCGGTCTTGTTTAATATCTTTGTCGCTGACATGGACAATGGAATTAAGTGTGCCCTCAGCAAGTTTGCCGATGACACCAAGCTGTGTGGTTCTGTTGATCCGCTGGAGGGAAGGAACGCCATCCAGAGGGACTTTGACAGGCTTGTGAGGTGGGCTGATGACAACCTCATGAAGTTTAACCATGACAAGTGCAAGGTCCTACACCTGGGTGGGAGCAATCCCAGGCACAGCTACAGATTGGGCAATAAGGAAATTCAGTGCAGCCCTGCAGAGAAGGACTTGGGGGTGTCGGTCGATGAGAAAATGAACATGAGGCAGCTGCAGTGTGTGCTTACAGCCCAGAAAGCCAACCGTATCCTGGGCTGCATCAAAAGTGGACCACTCGGTGGATAAAGAACTGGCTGGATGGTCGCACTCAAAGAGTTGTGGTCAACGGTTCAGTGTGTGGGTGGAGACCAGTAACGAGTGGTGTCCCTCAGGGATTGGTATTGGGACCGGTCTTGTTTAATATCTTCGTCGCTGACATGGACAATGGAATTGAGTGTGCTCTCAGCAAGTTTGCCGATGACACCAAGCCGTGTGGTTTGGTTGATAAGCTGGAGGGAAGGAATGCCATCCAGAGGGACTGTCATGGTTTGGACCTTGACACACTTGTGAGGTGGGCTGATGCCAACCTCACGAAGTTTAAACATGACAAGTGCAAGGTCCCACACCTGCGTCAGAGAAATCCCAGGCACAGCTACAGGTTGGGCAAAAAGGAAATTCATGGTAGTCCTGTGGAGAAGGACTTGGGGGTGCTAGTCAATGAGAAAATGAACATGAGCAGGCTATAGTGTGTGCTCACAGCCCAGCAAGCTAACCGTATCCTGGGCTGCATCAAAAGGAGCATGACCAGCAGGTCCAAGGAGGTGATCCTGCCTCTCTACTGTGCTCTCGTGAGACCTCACTTGGAGTATTGTGTGCAGTTCTGGTGTCCTCAACATAAAAAGGACATGGAACTGTTAGAACAAGTGCAGAGGAGGGCCAGGAGGATGATCAGGGGACTGGAGCACCTCCCATATGAAGACAGGCCAAGAAAGTTCGGGCTGTTCATCCTGGAGAAGACAAGGCTGCGTGGAGACCTCATAGCAGCCTTCCAGTATCTGAAGGGGACCTACGGGGATGCTGGGGAGGACTATTCATTAGACACTGTAGTGATAGGACAAGGGGTAACGGGTTGAAACTTAAACAGCAGAGGTTTAGACTGGATATAAGGAAGAAATTCTCTTCTGTTAGGGTGGTGAGGTACTGGAATGGGTTGCCCGGGGAGGTTGTGAATGCTCCATCCCTGTCAGTGTTCAAGGCCAGGCTGGATGAAGCCTTGGGTGACATGGTTTTGTGTGAGGTGTCCCTGCCCATGGCAGGGGTGTTGGAACTAGATGATCTTAAGGTCCTTTCCAATCCTAAATATTCTACGATTCTATATTTATTTCCATTGTTTGAGATAAACTTAGTGCACAGCCACACTATATCACAGAATGACATACAAGGCTGTTTTGTAGTATTCTAAGATGTTTGTATCGTTTCCACTATAAAATAAGATTTACATGAGAGTAAATTCTTTCCTGATAATGTGTGAACCTTGACTTGTAGGAGATCAGTTATCTGCTATGCAGCCAATCTATATGTTTCAGCCCATTTAATCATCTCTGGACAGTGAAAGCTCCCAGCTTTTTCACCCCTTAAAGGAACCACTCAGAGCACATTTCCTTTTACTCTGCTAAACTGATCACTAAATACCTATTTTGTAGATACAAGATAAATGAGTAATTACTGACAGAGATATCCTTTCAGTAATTAGAAAATTTTATTTCATTTTTTTAAGCAGTTTTTCAAAGCAGATTTAAAGGAAATACGTACTGTGAAAATTATTTGAAGGAAGGCAACAGTAGACATTTATAAATATGCAATTAATGTGCTCTCTTCTTCAGCATTGCTGTATGTCTCTTATGATGTGTCTTCACATCATAGAAATTATCTTTCCTTGTAAATTTAACATTTTGGGGGACATTTTGCTCTTCTTGCCATAATAGGAAATAATGACTTAAGGAAGAAATGTGGAGGAAAATACTATGCAAACCCCTCAGATATTTGCAATTTGATTTAACTATTTTTGCAATATTTTCACTAAATACAAAGCTAACTGATAAGTGTGCAGAATTTGGCTTTGAAGGTATTAACATTTAATGGAGTTCCAGACATTCAATACTGAAAAAAAGCAACTGAATGTTTGTAAGTTACATATTTAACACATATTTATTCAAACTGAAAGGCCAAAATAATCCACGTGAGATCTGAAAACGCACAGATCATACCTGAAGGATTTGTATGGGTTTTGAAATATGAAATAGTTCTACAGTAAGTAAAACCTGTAACATTGATTATTACAGTACTGTCCTCGGTTCAGGTAGCTGATGCAGTGCTGTGTTTTTGACTTTCAGGCTGGGAACAGCATTGATAACACTGATGCTTTTAGTTGCTGCTCAGTAATGTCAAATCTGACCAAGGATTTTCTGAGTCTCATGCTCTGCCAGGGAGGAGGGGAAACTGGGAGGAAGCAGAGACAGGACACCTGACCCAAACTAGCCAAAGAGGTATTTCATACCACAGCACGTCATGTCCACTATATAAACTAGTGGCAGTTACCCAGAAAGGCTAGATCACTGCCTGGGTCGGGCTAGGTATTGGTCAGCCAGTGGTGAGCGCTTGTATTCTCTTCCCTTTTTATTTCCCTTATCATTATTATTATTGGTGGCAGCAGTAGTGATTTGTGCTACACCTTAGTTACTGGACTGTTCTTATCACAACCCATGGGAGTTACATTATTTCAGTTCTTGTCCCCCTCCCTCCGGGAGCTGGGGGGAGGAAGGGGTGGGAGTGAATGAGGGCTGCATGGCTGAAGTGACAGGCTGGGCTGAAACCATGACAAATACAAAAATAATGGTCTTTACGCCACTGAACCTGTGCAGCTTATTTCCTTCAATGTTTTGATCTTTGAAACTTCTTCCTTATGTAAGAAAGAGGTGTAGCACATTATAAGGAGGTAAATGTCAACAGTGTAGTTAAGGATCAGTCTCAAGAACTCATCTGTTTTTAACAAAATCTAGAAATATTTTTAAAAGACTACAAAGCTTATTAAAAATATTATACTTCAATTATTTTTACAGTAAGGAAAATGTTTCCTTTTCATGGAGTTAATATTTTATGCTAAAGTGCATTTTTATTTTTAAAGGTATTTAAACTCTAGCTATCCAGGGATTAAAGTTTCTAACAATCCATGTACAACACAATTACTCACCAACTGCTAACTATTACCCAGCCAAACCTGAGCAGTGATTTGGGCCTTCTGGGTAACTCCCCCCAGTTTATATACTGGGCATGACATGATGTGGTATGGAATACCCTTTTGGCTAATTTGGGTCAGGTGACCTGTCCCTGCTTCCTCCCAGCTTCCCCTCCTCCCTCGCAGAGCATGAGACTGAAAAGTCCTTGACTGGAGTAAACATTACTGAGCAACAACTAAAAACATCAGTGTTATCAGTATTGTTCTCAGTCTAAAGTCAAAAACGCAGCACTACATCAGCTATTAGGAAGAAGAAAAATAACTATTAGAGCTGAACCCAGGACAGGTACTTCCTCTCCTGCTTCTTCCCGCACCTGGGAGGTCACAGGGATATTTCTCAACAATTTGTCCTCACTACTAATTACCATGAAGAAAGATTTGCCATTTCACACGTGTGCTGTTTCTTACTTATTTTTACCCTTCTCCTCTTCCCTCTGTCATTTCCCCCTTTCTTTAATACACTTAAGTATGTTTCTGAGAGGTACCACCACACTGGCCGAGGGTCTCATCTGTGCCTTGTGGTGTGTCAGTTGGAGCCAGCTAGATCCTGCTTTGTCCAGCACAGGACAGCCCTGGCCGCTCCTCACACAGGCCACCTATGTAGTACCCCTGTTGCAGGTGCCCGGGCACCTGCACACAGTGCACAAACATAATGAAAATGCATACACTTAGGGCAATCTTAGTATCTAAATCAAAATCCTTATGGGAGCAATAGAATCCAGAAAATAGATTTGTTTTTAAAAGGGAGCCTGATCTGTGCTCAGTGTTTGGTGAAAGAGATTGCACAACTCAGCATGCTCCACAGTAGCAGAGGGCTTTCTGAGGTTGCTCCATTCCCTCCTTCCTGCTCCTGTGCTGGCACGGGGCTGCACCACAGGTCTCGTGGCTCTTGGCCCAAAGTCTTTCCCATGCTGTGGTATGGTGGTCAGGAGTTAAAACTGTAGAAAAGCAAATAAAAACAGTGTGCTCATTTTGTAGGAGATAACAGAAACTGCCATTATCAAGAGACTGCAGAAGCTTCTGGAAGTAACTTTGACATTATTCCCAATCTTTGTTACCAAGGTTAGTCATCTCTTCTTCCCCTACATAGTCAAACACTTCTCTCAACTTTAATTTTCTCAGATATTTTTGTGTTGCTTTTATTTTAGGGTTTCCTTTTTACAGGTACCTCTTTGAATACGATTTCTTTTACTGTGCAGTCATCCAGAAAAGGGAAATATTACCATTGAGCAGATATTCCCACAATATATATCTCTTTAAAACATGTTCAACATCTTATTTTTTTTAACTATGCTGTATTTGTTGCTATATAATTGTTTACTGCATGATCAAGATTCTGTAAATGGGTTGTGTCTTGCTAAAAAATGTTTCTTAGAATAATTATTGGTTAATTGTTGCTTTCAGAAGAAGAAATAAACTTTTTTTTTAATTAAGTCCTAAAATAAAATTCTCTACTTCAGTGTTTCTGCTCATTTCCTACCTAATAAATTCATTATCAGTAGATGATGGGTAGCTGAGAGGCTTCAGAACAGCAAGATCTCTTCATCCAGGCCTTGGATACAAACTACCCACTCAATGGTAAACTTATTGATACTCCTTCTTGGGAAATAGGGTTTCCTAAAGAAAACCTGTCTTCTATTTTTACTCTATTAACATTTCAACACTATTAACATCTTTCTATTTCTTTATTATGCAGTTGTGGTTTAACCCCATATGGCAACTAAGTACCATGCAGCTGCTCACTCACTCCCTGCCACCCCTGGTGGGATGGACTAGTTGAGACAAGAATAGTTTAATAATTGAAATAAAGTAAAATGATAATAACAACAAGAATAGGAAATAGAGATGAAGAAAACAAACTTCCAAGTGATGCACAATGCAATCACACCCTCTGACCAATGCCCAGCCCATATACAAGCAGTGATCAGCCCCTCCCAGATAATAGCCTCCAGTTTATATACTAGGCATGACATATTGTGGTATGGAATATGCCTTTGTCTGGTTGGGGTTAGGTGTCCCTGTCTCTGCTCCCTCCCACTTTCTTTTGTCCCTCTCATGCAGAGCACAAGAGACTGAAAAGTCCCTGATCAGGGTAAGTGCTACTGAGCAACAACTGAAACATCAGTGTGTTATCAGCATTGTTCTCAGACAGAAGCCAAAACACAGCACTGCAGCATCTACTAGGGAGAAAATGAATTCCACCACAGACAAATCCAGGACAGCAGTTAATGGTATTTTACTCCATACAGTATAAAATAAACAGTGAATGTGAAAGGCATTTTAATATGAAATTTGAGATATCAAATTGATATAATTACAAAAAACATTACAAAGATATTTCTATCTTTAATGTTCTTTTTACAAAATCTATAGATCATTTCACTTCAGAAACAAGTAATGATTTAGAAAAGCTAAAGTTATCTTTCAAATTCTTACTTCCTAAACATTGTAAGAGTTTTAAATCAATTTTATTATTGGATCATTATAGTTGTTCACACCAGTGTTGCATTAGAATGAAGTTAGGAAGTTAGATTAACTGTTTTTCTGAGAAATACTTTTGTACAGAAAGTTCTCCCAGCAACATAAAGCTGGCAGGGTAGCTTTTCATTACTTAATTTCCAGGACCATTAGTGAATAAGTAGGTCCCAGAAGGAAAAGGGTAACGTCTTCTTACTACTTTCTCAGGAGCTATCAAGTAAGTACCTTAAGTGTTAGGACATACACACGCAGTACAAGCCAGGCTTTCAATTTCTTGAAATTATGCTTCATATCATCCTTCCCTAAGTGCTTAAGAATGGTAAAATGCAAACAGATATAACAGAGCTCCACAAAATGAGCATCTTTCAGTTGCAGCTAAAGATCTGGGACCAGATCCAAGAAGTACTAGGCACCACTGAAATCAGTGGGGGTTAGGTACTTCAATAACTTTGTGGGTTTTTTTTCTGAAGTTTGTAATATTTCACCCCTGATATTTTATTCTGTGATGTTTATCACGTTCCCTTTATATAACAGAATAATTCTTGACTTTATGGTAAATTTATAATTAGTGAACTTAGAAACTTACATTTTCATGCAGAAAAAAAAAACCCAGCAGTTTTTTTTTCTCATCTCTCTGCTATTCCTTTCTTCTTACTTTTATGTTCAAGAACTATAGGTCTTCCTTATGATCTTTACTACATATCAAACATAATAATGGAATATATAACCTGTTTCAGATTTTGACAATTATGAATAATGTCATCATTCCTGAGAGTTAGAACGCTGACAATTCAACAGAGTTCTGCTTTGAATCTCCTTAATGCCTGCCACTGAAATCCGCATGCAGACACGCAAGTAGTTTTTTTGCTTCAAGGTAAGACCAGATCTTATTAACTCCACACTGAAATATTCTCTCAGGTGAAGGGAAGTACAAATCAGGAAGGAAAAGACTAGATGTAAAAATCTTTCAGAACATCTTACTTTGGGGGAGAAAACATACAGGTAAAGGATTCGATTTTCATAACTGCTCACTGAGCTTCCCATTATCTAAATCAGAAAAAATGGTTTGCATAGCATGCAGCACATTGTGGAACAACATAGGAACACATTCCTTATGATCTTATGGAGGAATAAACCATAAAAGATGGACTTATAAAAAATTCAAGTTATTTTTTTGAATTGTGAAGAGATTGTATAAAATAGTTATCATTTAATGGACATTCACTATAATGGATTTAAGGCAAAATATTTAAACATTAAACTGAACTCTCTTTTTATCACTTTATCCTGTACCTTGCCCTGCTACACTGGTGATTATAACCACAGGAAAATTAAAATAAAATAGATTCACATGGGGTATCTAAATTATAAATTACTGATGGCTACTGCCATGGAACTGATTACTCATTTTCATTTCTTCCCTAGATACTGTGTAGAGGAACAACACAGTTTCTTTGTTGCAATGTGAATATGTCATAAAAGTGGCTATAAAATCCATAGTGAATTAGCAGTTACTACCAAATATAAACTGATGTACAGTGGAGAACTTGATTTGTGTCTTGTGCTCATGCACTGCAGCTGATAGTAATTTGGCTGTATTTTTTCAGGACATTTTTAACATTATATAGAAAAATATTTTCTTTATAATACATATGTATTGTTTGTTTGTTTTAAGATAAATCACATTTCATTGTATGGTTCATTCTCATTTGATTTTCTTGGCAAATGAAGTTTGAGAACTGCTGGGTATTCTTGCACATAAAGTTGATATATTGCAGCTAAACACTTCATCACACAATGCTACTTCATGTTTAACACAGCAGTCTTTGAAGTCATCTGGGAAGAAAATTTGTGTTCAAAGAAAGTTTAAATGAACTAAAACCCACTGCTTTTAGATGGCAACGGATAGTCTACAATAATCAGCTTTTAAAGGTTATATCTCTAGGGATAGCAAGATGGGTTAGTCTAAAACCTGTTGACGTAGATAGGTGAAGTTATTCAGTCCACTGAATGTGAATGTCCACTGAAATCCATGAGCCAGCAAAGTATGAATTTATGGATAATGTAAAAAAATAAAAATAAAAAATGTACAACTACTTTTAAAATTGGCCAAAATACTACTTCTGCTCCCAGCCTTATAAAGACATTTCAACAGCAGAAACATTTCTTCATACATTTCTTTTAACTTCTAAATATTCCTATTATATTTTTTTTCTAAGTTCTTTAATTGCAGATAATCTCATTTTACTATGAAAATGATGAATAAAAGCTGAAAAGTGGAACATATTTGAGAAAAGTGTTTTGGGACATTCATTGTATTTTCAGTGTGTATCTGAAAGGGGGAGGTTCATACCTAAAATGGAATTGGAAATTTGAACTATAGAATTAAGGAAGACAATTCTAAGGATTCTTTAATGTTGAGCTATATGATAAATTCCATTAAATGCAAAATATGCTACAAGTACTTTAGAACAAAATGGTTAGCAAACTATCTGGGATAAAAAATTGCTGACAATTTTGGTCTTGTAGAAAACAACTATATAATATTTCTTTGATATTATAACATCAGCAACAATCAGTGAACACTGCATATAAGCAGAAATAGCTTAGCTTTATCTAAAGCAAATGAAGAATACCTGAGTGAAGATCTTGCAGATCATTTCTACTGTGCCTTGAGAGAGCACCTTCAGAGTTATTTTTAATAGCTTTTATGTCATAATGAAATAAGCCAGCCTCTTTTTGCCATGGTTCCTTTCCATTCCTCCCTTTTTTGCAGAAGAGGCAGCACCTGAGGACACCCAGAAACTTTTATTGGCATGATGAGAACCATATGTTAAGCTATACAAATCCTTTCCAGTTTTTAGCATTTGGTTACTTGGCATATACCCAAGGAAGTAGTGTAGCAGCATCTTTGGAGTTGCCTGCAGAGCTGTCCTATCATCTCCCTGTGATGTAGCTGTGTGCACTGTTTTCTTGTTTCCCTGAAAATGAGCTTGTTTTCTTTTACTTGATCCCCATGAAAATGTAAAAGGAAAGGTCTACAGTGACATTAATTTTATGGTGTTTGTAGTGTTTTCTTAATGGCTAAAATAAAATGAGAATATTTTGTTTATTTGGTGTAAACTCATGAACAAAGAGAGGAAAGGTAAGCGAGGAGTTTGGCTACATTATTTAACTTCAAAATTTTCATTGTATATAAAGAGTTTTCCTTTCCCCATGTTTTTAAGAAATCTAGTTTCTTCTTAGTCTGCAGTATTGAAAATTTAGATTTTGTATATAATTTTCATTTTCAATTATTGTTACTACCAGGCATTACTACTAATGACTACAGTAAAGTAATGGAAACTGAGGATGTTGTTAGGGAAAAGGATCTGTGGAGAATGAGCAAAGACATTTTTAACATATGAACAAACTGTACTAAAGCAAGCATCAGAGAAAGACCTTTCTATATATGCATTTGCTCTTGTCAGTGTTTGGTTTCACATTTCATCTACTGAAGTCAATATACTGTATTTTTATTAAGATCATATGGGAAGATCTAGTAATAATCACATCAGAAAGGTTATCTATTCTTCAGATGGTATCAGCATATACTACAGTATTTTGCTTTAAGCACACATTTTTGCTCATACTAAGCATTCCTGAATCACTCTTAACAAAAAAAAAAGTGCTTGATCTAGACTAATCAATCTTCATTTTGCAGACAATCAAGGAGAAAGAAATGAGAATAAGTTCCTGTTATGTATTCCTTCAAGAATGATTAAATGAGTCATTGTAACCAGAAACTGATCTTGAATCTCCCCTAAAGTTCAGAAAATTATGGGAGATATTTTACTCCTGTCACAACACTAAATAATTATAAAGAATATGAGTTCAGGAGTAATATTTATTCCTTTGCTCACATCTTCATTCTTTCTTGTCCCAAGAAAAGGTAAAATGCCATTATATAAAAAGATATATGATTTCTCTAGCATTTTGGGAAGACCAGTAATTCAAGAATGTGATGAATTTTGTCAGTAAATATTTTAACTATTTTTTTTTTTTAGGTAATGCGTACTTATCATGAAAGCATGTGTCTACAAGCTGCAGTTGTTGCATACTTTGTTTTCAAGGCCAGCACATGTAGCAAACGCATTATGAGTAGGTAAATGCAGAATGGCTGTAGGTTTGCAACAAATCAAACCCTAGTCTGTCCTTCTGTGCTTTGCTAGTCAGTGAC
Organism: Melopsittacus undulatus; assembly: GCF_012275295.1. NCBI lineage: Eukaryota > Metazoa > Chordata > Aves > Psittaciformes > Psittaculidae > Melopsittacus > Melopsittacus undulatus. Next base: position 20,461,839 of record NC_047531.1, on the reverse strand, counting down.
ACAGAGATACATAATAAAAACAAGAAAAAAATCAAGATTCAGCTCAGTTGTCTGACCAGAAATAAGAGTCAATCAGAACAAAAATCTTTAGGCTGCACATCATGTATTCTTCTGTCTGTATTTTTCTTCTGTACAGGTTCTTTCTTTAAAGAGAGATATCAAACACACAATGTCTTCAGTATGAAAAATGTAGAACACTTACTGGGCTGTTAATAAGATATTCAAATTGCAGTGTGAAGCAAGTTTGTCTTCAGCAAATGTAGTGCAATCAGATGGGAAAATGGTGGTTACTCTTATTAAGACTTTCCTCAATGGAATCATAGAATCACAGAATAGTTTGGGTTGGAAAAGACCTTAAGATCATCCAGTTCCAACCCCTACTGCCATGGGCATTAGCACCTCCCGCTAACCATGCCACACAAGGCTCTGTCCAACCTGGCCTTGAGCACCGCCAGGGACAGAGTATTCACAACTTCCTTGGGCAACCTATTCCAGTGCTTCACGACTCTAAAAGTAAAGTTTCTTCCTTATATCCAATCTAAACTCTTTTGAGCAGAATTTTTGACACACTTGCAGACAATATAATAACTTTAATTTATATGGCAACTACTGGATACTCAGTATAGATCTACTTTTTAGTGTATCTCAGTATAGATACTCTTTTTAGTGTATCTTCAACAATCAAATTTAGAAAATTTATGCTGTCTTAGGTAAGCATAATATCATGACGGAGGTATCCCAAATATTTCTGGTTTAGACATGGGAACTTCAATTTTTCTTTTACAGAGCTTTTATAAAGAAAAATTGTTAAATGTTCTAGCCTGGAATTGCCACATATTTATAGAAGAACTGTTTAATTGGTGCATGTATGAAGAATTTTTATGGGGATGCTATATATTTTTCTCTCCTTGCTCAATCAGTATTTACTTAAGGTACTGCCTTTGGTGAGCAACAGTGTAGTGCTTTGTTTACAAAGAACCCTCCAATGTTCTTCATTATTGATACAGTGGAGAAGGAATTTGCATAGTAAATGGTAAATTGATTTTAAATTACTTTTTTTCTTAAGATTACTCCTTGAATTAGCTGAGATTTCAAAAAAAAAATAAAAATTTTATTCCCAAATAAGAATAAGGTTAATGGTAAAATATAAAAACATATTGAAAGAAAAAGGAAAAACATCCCAAGACAGCAGTCGGTGCAAACTTTTAATTTTAATTAATGAGTCCAATGGATTCACTAGGTTGTGTTTCACTTAGAGTCTTGTGTTATTGCTACTACAATTTACGTTTAAAAGTGAAAGGTGATTTTGAAATGAAAAATGAAATTTTAAATAATGTGCATTCTGTAAAAGAAATTGATTGAAATGTGGGGGGGGGGGGTGGGTTTTTTGATTGTTTGTTTGTTTGTTTGAAGAAAGTTCCAGCTCTGAAAAATTTCTTCAAAAGAGTTTTGGTGATTTCCTTAAACAACCTTGTTAAGTTACATCTCAGGGTACTAGAGTACTAGAAAAGTGGTATTATGTAATTATCTGAGAAGTCATGGTCTAGAAACTACATTTCCAAAGAGGAAGGATTGTCGGCATAATTATTTCATTAAAAAAAACAGTACTATTATAAATTCAACCTGAGCTGTGCTGAGCATACATTTGTAAGTCTAGGTTCTGATAAAGAAAAAGGTTTAACTGTCAGTGGAGAGTTTTCTCCACTTCAGAGTGGAAGTCTACAACACACGTGTACATGAAAAAACCCAACCAAACAGCAAACCCTGAAAACCTTTGTTACAGACTATGAATGTATTTATCTCAGCTGATGAAGACCATTCTAATTAGAAAAGACTGATGTCCAATCACAGATATGTTGATAATCATGTTAACTGCTGTCAAGTCTGGAGTCTGTTTTCCCTAACCTCTGGCATTAGTTAACCATATTTCAAAGAAAGACATGGGAAGCTGTACAACTTTAATCTTCATTATATATGTGTATATATATATATATAGGCATTCAGAAAAAAAGCATATAGAATAAACTTTTTATTACTCTATAGTAAAGTTAAATAACCTAAAAAATATAAAATCTGGATCAATTAATCAGACTTTACAAAAAAAACGAAAATGTAGTGCTCTTCAAAATACCGTGCTACACTGTGCCAGCATTTACTCTTTGGTGCTCTGAGTTCCCAGAGATATATTTTACTGTTGGAAAGGAATTGGTCAACAATTTAGTTGAGTGGAGAACTGAAAACTCATAACCCACAGTTCACGCTGCATTTCATGCTGATGCAGTCAGAAGGGCAGTTATTTTAGCTTTGTCTACTGCAATACATAGAGTCACAGAATGATGATATTATTCACCTTGTCTATGAGAAAAAGACATTAAAAACCCTTTAAGTAAAGCTGTTGGACATCTGTTGCTCTGATCTTTACAAAATGCACTGCAAAATTTGTGGTGAAAACATGTAAACAATGTTGTAAATATGAAATATATAAATAGCAAAACAAATATAAAATACATGTCAAAGTATCACCGAGCTTCTGTGCAAAAAAGCATGAATTCCAAAGGGTACCACTGATGCAACCGTGCCTGGTTTGAAGGCAGCTTCACAGTACTTGATGAAAAAAAAATATAGCAGAAAAAATTCATCAAACTGATGAATTTGTAGAGACCTTGCTGACATCCACAAAATCAAATGTGACACACCGGCAGACACTGAACTATGTACATTTTGTTCTCCTCTCCAGCTTCTCCAAAATCTGCACAGAAAAGAAGTTGAGGGGAAAAAGCCAAACCAAACCAAACAAAAAAAGAAACCAAACTAAACCAACCAACCAATCAAAAAAAAAAACCCAACCCCAAAACCCACACACCAAACCAAACACAACCAAAGAATACCTGAAACTTAATCCAACACCCCAAATAAACTTTTAATAAAAATCTGTCATGAGAGTCCAGGTTTGCAGCCTCATGAGCATACGTAGACCAAAAGTCAAGTGCTTTTATAAATTTTAGAAAAATATTTTTTGTCAACATTTTTCTTTTTCTTTTTTTTAAGTATTTTCTTGAGTTTATTCCTTTCAAGTTAATTCAGAACCTGCTTTGGTGCTTTGAGTGTGCGTAACTAATTTTGTTACAGGACCATTTTCCTGCATGTGGTCACTTTGTTTAATTCTATTAAACTTGATATGCCACAAATCATGCAAACAGACCCTCATTAGCATTTAGCCATCTTCATTTATTGAAATTCACACCTTTGCACCTTCATTGAATGAATGAAATGCTACATTTTTTATAAGAGTGTGGAAAATCCTTTCAGAATCAAAGCAGGCTATAGAATGGCAATTAAATGAAAGGGTGAGAGAAAAGCCAACAAATAATTGCAACATGACAAATCAAATCAGTTTGTTATTATGATCTGCAAAGATTGTTTCATCAGTGTTTGCAAATACGTAAAGGGTGGGTGTTAGGATGATGGAGCTAGGCTTTTTTCCAGTGGTAGGACAAGGGGCAATGGGTGTAAACTGGAGCATAGAAGGCTCCATGTGAACATCAGGAAGAACTTCTTTGCTGTGAGAGTGACAGAGCACTGGAACAGGTTGCCCAGGGGGGCTGTGGAGTCTCCTACCTTGGCGATATTCAAGGCCCGCCTGGAGAAGTTCCTGTGTGATGTACTCTAGGTTATTCTGCTCTTGCAGGGGGGTTGGACTAGATGATCTTTTGAGGTCCCTTCCAACCCTTGGGATTTTGTGGTTCTGTGATCTGCATTACAGATTCCATTCTTTCCATTGCATTACATTTTTTTTCTTTGCATTATAGATCAATTTCCTTCATTTCAGAAATCCACTTGCTGTTTAAAATTTACTGGTTAGTTCTGATATAAGTCACAGATGAACATCACATTCTACATGCAAGTATTTAATCTTCTAGGTAATTGAAAAAATAATAGTTAATAATTCCCACTTTTGACAGCAGTTTTGAAATTGCAACTATTTACAAAAGTATTGCATTATCTTTTATTCACACTACCAGACCATATATAAACAGATGGAGGGGAGAAGAAAGAGAAAGAATTCACATACCTATATTCTGTTAAACTTCAGTATCAAGGCTCTGGAATAAATGGAGTACAGAATGGAGCAACTGATATTTGTTGATTTATAGATTAAAAATAGTAGTAGATTATCTGTATATACAGGAGATAAATAATGGTTTGATTTACTGCAAGATAATTTTTTAAGTGGACTAGAGCTGTAGAAAAAAGTTATTAAAATGTAAAAATCTATTACAATGAATGAGTATTTCATAGATCTACAATAGCAAGCTAATTATAACTGAAAGCTGTTTCAGTACATTGAATTTGTCTTCACAATAAATATAGCACCTAGAATATTATGAGCATAGTGTACTGATGTTACAGGAACTTTCCTATTTAATAAACTTGATATAAAGTTGGGCTTATAAAGTCATGGGAGTAAAGCCTCCTTAAGATGGTAAAATGAAAGCTCCACTAAACCAGCTTTTGCATTTGCTGTAATCTGTATAGGAAAGTGCTGACTTTTTGTTTTCATTAAAGATTGATCCAGAACTGCGCTTCAGCTAGAAAAATGCTATTGTTTTTTCCAGTCATACACCATGGAAGCAAATCCAATTGTTTACAATTACCTATACAATCCTATACAATAGGAAATACAATTTGCTGTCATTTACGAAAAGCTTTAGGCCAGTCTGTTGCTTCTGACAGGAAGTTTAAGATCAGAAATTTTCCAAGAATCTAGCTAGGAGTTAATACGAGTGAATTACTATGTATCATAATATCAAAGGAGAAATAATGTGCAGTTTCTTGTCACTCAGAAATAGAATCCACCTCCCAATAGCAGAGATTCACTAAGATGCTGGACACATAAAATCAAAAGTAAGATTTGTACTTGTCAGCTCACCTATCAGAAGTGATGAAAATATGTTATGTAAAATGCCCTGCAAATGAAAGACACAAAAGGCAATACAGAGGGAATGAAAAGGAACAGTCTTCATGAGGGTGAAAGAGGGAAAAGAAAGCATGGTGTCTGAATAATTTGCAGAATTGTTTATAATAATATATATAAATCCTGTGAACAACTGAAGAACAATGACTTGATTTTGGCTCCTGTCATCACGTATTCTCTTTAGAGAGTGCCAGATTGGTTTTAAGCAAAAATTCTGGTTTCCTGAGGCAGTTTGTGAGAATGAACCCAGATGTCTTTCAGGGCCAAATGGTTTTGAAGACCTAGAAATGAGCATCTATGTCAGCTGAGTAGAGGTCTGATCTTAATTTAACCTATTTAAATGAAATTTGTCTGCTTTCTATTATTATTATTGTTTGCTATCTATTATGTATCTATAATTATTATCTGCTTGCTATCTTGCTTGGTTTAATTGTTTGCTATTACAAATTACAGGTGAAAAAAAAAACCCACCAAAAACCCCAGGCCATAATTCAACCTTAATTTTTATCTAGAAGTTTTTAAGACATTTGCACTTACAGACCTGTAAACAGATTGATGTCCAAGTGACAACCAGTGAAGAGTGGTGTTCCTCAGGGATCAGTACTAGGACAGCATTTTTTCACATTTCTGTAGGTGACATGGACTTTGTGACTGAGTGCATCCCCAGCAAGTTTGCTGATGACACCAAGCTGTGTGGTATTGTCAACTCACTAGAGGGAAGGGATGCCATCCAGAGGAAGCTTGGCAAGGCTCAAGAGGTGGGTGTCTGCAAATCTCATGACTTTCAACAAGGCCAAGTACAAGGTCCTGCACCTGCACCATAGCAATCTCAAGTACAGGTTGGGCAGAGAATAGATTGAGAGCAGCCCTGAGGTTTGGGTGATGGTTGACAAGAAGCTCAACATGAGCCGTCAGTGTGCGCTTGCAACCCAGAAAGACAACCATGACATGGGCTGCATCAAAACAAGCATGGCCAACAGGTCGAGGAAGGTGATTCTCCCCCTCTGCTCTCCTGGGACCACACCTGAAGTTCTGTATTCAGCTCTGGGGCTTCCAACACAAGAGGCACTTGGCCTTGGTTGACCTAGTCTAGAGGAGGCCCACAAAGATGATTGGAGGCTGGAGCACCTCTACTATGATGACAAGGTGAGGGATTTGGGATTATTCAGCCTGGAGAAGAGAAGGCTCTAGGGAGACCTTATAGCAATCTTACAACACCTAAAGGGGGCCTACAAGAAATCTTGCATGGGACTTTTTGCAAGAGCATGCAGGGACAGGACAAGTGCAAATTGCTTTAAGCTAGAAGAGGGTAGATTTACATTAGATATTAGGAAGAAAGTCTTTAGTACTTTAGTATGAGGGTAGTGAGACACTGGCACAGGGTGCCCAGAGAAACTGTGTCTACCCCATCCCTGGAATTGTTCAAGGCCAGGTTAAATGAGGCTTTAAGTAACCTGGCCTAGTGGAAGGTGTACCTGTCCATGGCAGGGGGGTTAGAACTGGATGATCTTTAAAGTCCTTCCAACCCAACCCATTCTGTGATTCTATACTATTCAGGAGAAATCTAGAGAACAAGTATGTGTAAGTTGTTGAAGCTGCATTTAATTTCATGTAGAATTAATCTGAAATTAGAAGATCGTGAACTTGTAGGTATGTTTTAATTTTCTCTTGAGATTTAATTAAACTATTCAGATGAAGTGACATGTAGAATTGCATGTAGTATTTTTTAATTGCAGTGAGTTGAATTCTGCATTTATTTCACAGACTGGGAACTTTTCTGGCTTTGTTGTAATTGCCTTCCTGGGAGAAAGTCGTGTTCCCTGACAGATATCCTTATAGCAGATGTTATAGGGTCTATAGAGGTGGGATTGATGTCTCCCAACACCACCAAAAAATATGGGGTCTCTGCCACGGAAAGGACTCAGTCAGAGATCAATATGATCAGACAAAAAGCCATTTATTGCAAAGCATTAACTCCTTATACACTATTGCTTACACACACCTACAGCAATTTGGCATATCATGATTGGATACTTGTCTTGAAGACCCTTAGTGACTAACATATAAGCACAGGTGTGAGAACTTGACCTCGAACACTTGCCAACAGTTCACAGTTCTCATAAGTCAGTGAATTCCAGCTTCTTCTTATCTTGCTTGCTTAAGCTTCCTCAGGCCTTGCTGTATCTTTCAGAGTTATTCAGAGCTCATGTACCAAATATTCATTCTCCTGTGAGAACACTGTCTCCACAGGTGTCTATACATAATATACAATTTTGTTCCTCAGACCATCTTCCAAAGGTGTGGGGAAGAGGTATTATTATGATTATAAAAAGTCCAAATGAGTATCTTTCAGCTGTATTTAATTTTGAATATTTATTTTTAAAGAATTTTAAATTGCTTGCATGGTTAGTTTATTACCAGTAGCCTGTACTAAGTAAATCCTTTTTCCTATTTACTTTTTAGTATAACGATTAGAATTGTTATTGCATAGAGGATGGAATGTCCCACATTATTAAAGTTGCATTTAATTAAGATGTTTAATTAAATAACAGAGCTTCAGCTTCCCTCAAATGGTCTGACTATTCACGGCTTAAATATGATGTAGAATTTTTCTTTTATGCTTTTTCTCATACTGTAAATTGAGAATTAGCCAAAAATACATTTAGCATTTGTTTCTCCTTATGCAAATATCCATTCCTGGTTTATATCAAGCGTGCTGCATTCCTGACTAGTGCCTTGTGGAAAAGCCCAACTAACACTCCTAAGTCAGTGTTTATGATGGAGAAGACAAGAAAACATTCACCTGTGTTCTTGTAAAGGAGATGCACATGACACTTATAAGTGTTTGTAAGTGTCAACACTTTAGAATAACCTACAAGAACACCTCCTATTCACTGATGTTTGTGCCTTTGTCTTCTTTCCAGAAGCATGTTCATACACACCAGCAGTTGAAGTTAATAACAACTGTAGGGGCTCAGAAAGATCTGCAACATGTCTACAGCGTGGAACACATCTTTCTTAAGAATATTATGGACTCATTGATAGCACTTGAATATAAGAATCTTAAAATTATTTTACAGTTATTAGAAAGTTGATATACCCAAACCTATTTGCTTTAAAACTCATCATGTGAATGTGCTAGGATGGATGTTAGCAAGACTAATGGAATTTTGAGGTACCATTTATATTTGTAAAATTGTTAAACTCTTAATTTGACATAGCAGAAGAATTCATCTGACTATGAATCATGGTTAAAAAAAAAAAAAGTAGTTACATTTGCTAGAGTGTTTTTTTCTCCTTATTTTAATCCCTTCTGCATATTGCCCAGTTTCTGAAGTAGGGCTATGATGGCAATGAGTAACCACAATCTAGTTTTTCATCTACAAAGGCTGCTATTAACCTAACCAAAACTTCTTGATTATGTATGCAGTTCTTTTTCAGTTTGACCCTTGCAGTATCCTGAGGCAGTTCTTAGGCCTAACATGGACCAACCTCACTTAATATATGATCACCTGTAGATCTAAAAATGCAGGCCTATATCTCACTCTGGTACTGGAGGCAAATTTGGATTTTTATTTGGTTTTTCTATGTTTTACTGAAATGAGAAGTAGAAGACAGAGATCTCAGGCAGATCTTAAGTCAGAATAAATTTTCATAGCTCCATCAAATCCCTGCTGTTTGTTCTGCTTTACATTGCTGTTTATGGTGATAAAAATTCCCCTCTCAAATCAATCCCACTTTTCATAGAGAAAGGTCAACATGATTATTGTGGAAGCACCAAAGTTTCTGGTACTTATTTTCCACTTAAAGTTGCATTTACAGTACTGACTGTCATGGGTTCAGCAGTAGCTCATGCTCTGCCAGGGAGGAGGGAGAGATAGGGCGCCTGGTCTGGGCTAGTCGGGGAGGTATTCCATACCACAGCACGTCCTTCTCGGAGAGGGGACTGGAAACTGGCCGGAAGGGAAGGGGTTATCACTCCGGGCTGAGCTTGAAGAGGGAACTGTAAGCTGGCCAGGAGGGGAGGGCTGAGCTCTTTCTTCCGGGCTATGCTCGTGTCGGCGGGTGGTATCGTATTCTCTCTCCCTGTTTGTCTCCTCTAACATTTATTTGTTAGTGGTAGCAGTAGTGATTTGTGTTATACCTTAATTGTTGGACTGATTTTACCTCAATTCGTGGGAGTTGTATTCCTCCGGCTCTCCTTCCCATCCCTCTGGGAGTGGGAAGGTGAGGGGTAGGAGGGGAAACAAAGGGGGAACTGTGCTGATTTAGTTTAAACCAAGACACTGACACAGAATTTCCACTCGATACAATGCTGTATTTTTTAATTGTTTTTCATCAGCTGCTGAAAGTCTTTGGCCTCAAGGAATACCATAACAAAAACCAAATCTGATTTTATTATACTGTCCTCAAATGGCAGCCAGGTTAATAACTTGTGTCTCCACTTTAAATAAAATTGTGACTCCATTTTCTCATTTTATGAGCTAGATTTAACACACACTTCCAGGTTTAATTCCATCTATGGTACATCCATACATTAAAAAAAGCCCACACTTTCTTATAAATAAAGGTATCTTAATCCATTCCACTGAGGACTGCAGTCAACAAAGTATCTGAACCCTAAGGTATTTTTTAGCACTTTTATTTTTGGTACTTTATAGAACCATAGAATCATGGAATAGCTAGGGTTGGAAAGAACCTTAAAATCATCTAGTTCCAAACCCCCTGCCATGGGCCAGGACACCTCCCACTACACCATGTCACACAAGGCTCTGTCCAACCTGGCCTTGAACACCACCAGGGATGGAACATTCACAGCTTCCCTCAGCAACCCATTCCAGTGCCTCACCACCCTAACAGGAAACAACTTCTTAATTATAAAAAATCTAAACTTCTCCTGTTTCAGTTCTAACCCATTACCCCTTCTCCTATCACTACAGTCCCTAATGAAGAGTCCCTCACCAGCATCCCTGTAGGTCCCCTTCAGATACTGGAAGGCTGCTATGAGGTCTCCACGCAGCCTTCTCTTCTGCAGGCTGAACAGCCCCAACTTTCTCAGCCTGTCTTCCTATGGGAGGTGCTCCAGTCCCCTGATCATCCTCGTGGCCCTCCTCTGGACTCGTTCTAACAGTACCATGTCCTTTTTATGTTGAGGACACCAGAACTGCACACAATACTCCAAGTGAGGTCTCACGAGAGCACAGTAGAGAGGCAGGATCACCTCCTTCAACCTGCTGGTCACGCTCCTTTTGATGCAGCCCAGGATACGGTTGGCTTTCTGGGCTGCAAACACACACTTAAGCCTGCTCATGTTCATTTTCTCATTGACTAACACCCCCAAGTCCTTCTCCACAGGGCTGCTCTGAATCTCTTCTCTGCCCAACCTGTAGCTGTGCCTGGCATTGCTCTGACTTTACACATACAAGAACTACAAAATGTCTTGAATTTCATGGGTTAAAAACCGAAACATGCATAAATATCAACATTCATTCTTCCTCCCTCTCTTAATTGCCTTATTTTTATGGCCACAGATGCTACTTGCTATAGATTTAGTAATCATATATATGTGAAATGCAAACATAGAAATAAAGAATTATAGAATCATAGAATAGTTCGGGTTAGAAAGGACCCTAAAACTATCTAGTTCCAAACCCTCTGCCTATGGGCAGAGACATCCCACACTAAACCATGCCACCTAATTATGATCTCTTTAAAAAATCCCTTAAATTCACAAGAAGATACTTTAATCTTAGAGCTGCATTTGTGATATCTTTCTGAAAATTGATAAAATTTACTAACTGGTTTGTAGCTGTCCTTACAATGGGGAGATTAAAATCTGTATTTAGGAAATGGCAGGCCAACGTCTTTGAAATATCTTGCACCTAACACCAAGGAAATGCTGAGTTTGTGTTTCCAAAGCTCAGCTGATGAATACTGATTGCTGCTTGGATATGAGAAACTTTCTCATATGAGGGCAGAATGGATAAAAGAAATTAAATGGTAGTTTTTCTTTCTTCCTTTCCCTCCTCTTTTTGTTTGTTTGCTTGATTGTGGTATTTTGTTTGGAAGGGGATGGAAAGGTTTTTGGTTGATTGGGTGGGGGCGTTTTAATGTTTAACCATTCAGGCATGGAAATTAAAGACTGGGACCAGATGAAAATCATTAATACCTAGTCTTCAGCCACCATCAAAAAAAAAACTTCCTCCATATAGATTTTTATACCGCCATTTTGTCATTTCAGTCCAGATTTCTGGATTACATTCCCTTGGTTCTAGCAGTGGATTCTTCCTCTATATTCCAGACTGAAAAAGAAAAAGAGACTGGAGTGTAGCTATATATTTTGGATTCCAAGTGTTTTATCTTTTCAGACTTCTTAATAATAACAGAAACTATGGTTAATATGCCTCCTGATCCAGCTGTGATGACCCATCCTTTAGCACAGAAAATGTAATCTCTGGATCCTCAACTAATATAGCAGGAGATGATATGATTTCCTTCATCCATAAAATGCCAGAAGTACAAAAAAAAAAAAAGAAGAAGAAGAAGAAGAAGGATATTATCAGAAACATGGAATGAAGAGACTCATAGAATGGATATGGATCTTACAGAATTCTTTTTCCTGGACACAGTGCTTCATTTCAGTAGGAGACTGACACATTTCACTAGATCATTGAGTTGCATAGGGTCATATATCTGTAAAAAAAGGTTAAACAAGAAAATTCCTTAATGAATCAGTAAGTAACATAAACATCATACACATAAATAGGAAGAGAACAAGTGGACAACTTCACTGCCAGGTGCCTACATGGGTCTGTGACGTGCTAAGCAAATTGCAGACACTTCAACAGCAGCAAGCACAGTGGTAATAGGAAATTTCAGTGTTTCCATAGAGATGAGATACTCTCACAATGACACTTACTGTACAGATTAACTAATCATAAATAATAAAAGATTTCATTACAGAGCAACTAATGAGAGGGGAGAAGGTCTGCTCACCTCAATGTACTTAGAAGCAAAAAACAAACTCAGAAAATTCAGCATTGTAGTTCTTAAATTCAAAAAGAGTATCTACAATGAATGAGAAAAATAATTGACTAATAATTTTAAAAAAGATGTTAAAGATTAAAAAGTGTGTCATCAGTCTGGACACTGTTCAAAATTACTACTTTACCCAGCACATATAAATGTGACAAACTAAAATGGACTTCAAAATGACAACTACCCTAACTCCTCAAAAGGCTTCTTGACTATAAGACAAGTTAAAGGACATTGTTATAATTAAAACTACTTCCTTTAAAAAACAAATAGAAATAATATAAAATTAAAAAAAAATAATAATAGCAATTCTGGCATGTTAAAAGTAGAATCATGGAATCCTTTTGGCTGGAAAAGATCATCGAGTCCAACTGCTACGCCTCCAGGGATGGAGACTCAATTACTTGACTTGGCAGCCTGTTCCAGTGCTTGACAGTCCTTTCTGTGATGAACTTTTTGCCAATATCCAATCTAAACCTCCCCTAATGCAGCTTGAGCCCACTTCCTCTTGTCTTATCACTTCTCACTTAAAAGGCTGACACCCACCTCACTACAATGTCCTTTCAGTAGTTGTAGAGAGCAGTAAGGTCTCCCCTGAATCTTCTTTTCTCAACAGTAAACACCCTCCGTTCCCTCAGCCATTCCTCACAGGATTTGCTCTACTGAGCCTTCATCTTTATTACCATCTTTATTGCTCTTCTTTGGATGCTTCACTCCCTGAATGTCTGTCTTGCAGTGAGGAGCACTAAACTGAACACAGCGTTTAAGGTGTGGCTGCACCACTGTCTAGTACAGGCGGATGATCACTGCTCTAGAACTGCCGGCCACACTCTCTAATACAACCCAGGATGTTGTTGTCCTTCTTGGCTACCTGGGCACAGTGCTGGCCCATAGAAATATAAATATGAAATTATAAAAAGGCGGGCCAATAAATGCTTTGGAAAACAGCTTGCTAAAAAAAGCATGGAAAGCATTAATAAAAACTTTTTTTTAAATACAATAGAAGCAGAAAGATTGTCTGTAAGGTCAATAGATGAGAAAGCTGTGATAAGGATGCTCAAGAAAGATAAGAATTAAAAGCATTTTTTGCATTGGTATTCATCACAAAAGAGCTACAGGGTGTTCTTCCTGGAATTGCTCTTTACATGAGGTGAATTGGAGAAACTCTTGCAGTCTAACATATCACCAGAATATATTTTAGAACAATATGGAAGATGAATAGAAAGAAATTGCCAAGTATTCATGCACTTGCTCAGAGAAGACTAAGAAATGAAACTAAAATCACTAATCCCATAACCTGTCATTTAATCAAACTCATTATCAGTAGAATAAAATGTGGGCTTAGTGGAATCTGGAAAACTACAGACAAACAAGTTAGCCTTCTGTATTAGGGAAATTAGTACAAAGTATGCAAAATAATAAAAGAAGCTTTATAATAAGAGTCAAAATGAGTCTTATAGAAAGAGCTATTTTTTAAAAAAATCCTATATTTCTTTTAAGAACACAATGATACTGTAAACAAAAATGATTCCATTATTTTGGAAGCATACATAAATGTCTAGTTTAGAATAAGATGAAAAGCCCTTCAGACTGTAGAAAGATTTCACATTCGTGTCATACAGTTCTGAGAATTTCTGTGCCTTATTCTATGAATTGTCCCCTTCAATTTCATTTAATGATAATAATAACAAAAACTGCTGGGAAATAAGACTTTTGGAGTAATTATCATCATTGTGTTTTAAAAGATAACATAAAAGATCTAGAGTAGCATTTGTCAGTTGACAAATGCAAGAAATAAATAATACCATACCCTTCTGTGAGATTTGTGATATTCAATAAATTTATAAATAGTGTAGAAATAGTTTAATTAGTGAATCTGTATTTAGATATAACAATGCAAAAATGCTCAGATCTCTAAAAATAAAGGCTGACTATAAAGACTTGGTAGAAGGATTTAATTATAATTGACCTCACAATATTGCAAGAGTGGGAGTTTCAGTTGAAATGTAAATAGTATATATGGGGAAAAACACACCAAAGTAAAGGCACAAAGCAATCTTACATATGCCACTTCACGATGCACTCTAAATAAAACTATTACAGTACATGGGCAAACCAGACTTGACTTGGGAAATTAGTTCAATTTATTACCAATCAAATCTGAGCAGGATAATGAGACATAAAACCAAATCTTAAGAACTCCTTCCCATCTCTCTTCTTCCTGGATGAACCTTACTCCTGAATACACTACCTCCTCCCCTCCAGTGGTGCAAGGGATCTGGGAATGGGGGTTGCTATTAGTTCATCACGTTGTCTCTGTTGCTCCTTCCTCCTTAGGGAAGGAATCCTCATACTCTTACCCTTGGATGGCTTGCTCCACATTTTGTGAAACCTCTATTAAATACAGATGCAATGGCAAAAACTTTTTTTTTTTAATACCTTCTGTAGTATGGAGCTTCAAAATGTTCTCAGTAACATCTTCTATACCAGTGTAGTTAAGCCAATAAAGTGCGCAAATCAGTCCTTATTAAAAGGGTATTTTGAAACCGAGATTATTTTCTTATCTGGGTTTTATAGCATATTCTTTTCACTTTATCATCTACTTTAAACACAGGATCATCAGTATACTGATAATCCATCACTTTTTGTTTGAATAGCTTTAAGCACCAGAGAAGAGATTCAGAGCAGCCATGTGGGGAAGGACTTGAGGGCATTGGTCAATGAGAAAATGAACATGAGCAGGCTACAATGTGTGCTCACAGCCCAGAAAGCCAACTATATCCTGGGCTGCATCAAAAGGAGCATGACCAGCAGGTCAAAGGAGGTGATCCTGCTCCTTTGCTCCTGTGAGACCTCACTTGGAGTATTGTGTGCAGTTCTGGTGTCCTCAACATAAAAAGGACATGGAACTGTTGGAACAAGTGCAGAGGAGGGCCACGAGGATGATCAGGGGACTGGAGCACCTCTCGTACAAAGACACAGAGAAAGTTGGGGCTGTTCAGCCTGGAGAAGAGAAGACTGCGTGGAGACCTCATAGCAGCCTTCCAGTATCTGAAGGGGGCCTATAAGGATGCTGGGGATGGACTCTTCATTAGGGACTGTAGGGACAGGACAAGGGGTAACGGGTTGAAACTGAAACAGGGGAGGTTTAGAATTTTTTATAAGGAAGAAGTTGTTTAATGTAAGGGTGGTGAGGCACTGGAATGGATTGCCCAGGGAGGTTGTGAATGCTCCATCCCTGGCAGTGTTGAAGGCCGGGTTGGACGAGGCCTTGGGTGTCATGCTTTAGTGTGAGGTGTCCCTGCTCATGGCAGGGGGTTGGAATTAAATGACCTTAAGGTCCTTTCCAACCCTAACTATGATTCTTAAGATTTTGTTCTCAGCTCTTAGGCATCTCTGTGGTACAAATCCTAGTGAGAATAAAATTATTTTTATATTTAAGCCAAATAAGATGATCTTAAACAGGGCCTCTTAATGAATTAAGTGATTTTACTTACACCACAAACTGCAGCTCCACAAAGCTATTAATTCAGCAATTGTATTAAAGTAGCAGATGATGACCCTCCATGCCTTTATCCATTACAATTTTTAATGGCCATCTGTTTTAAGACTCATGTTAATCACACTCTGTAAAATTCAGAGATCTCAAGTGCAAAAGACATATTCCTCACTTGATTCACCTTCTTCAAAAGTGCACCTTGGACCTAAAGTACTTAGGTCTGGAGATATAGATGTATTTTTATATGACAAGAAACTAAAGAGATTTTTGATGTTTAGCTTAAAAAAACCCACACATGATTAAGAAGTAAAACTGCTAAGGAGAGAGTGTTATACAGAGGGTTTATTCTTGAGCAAAATGAGAGGATAAAATGAAGGCAAATAGAAATTTCTTAAGCAGTGCTTTTCATCACAATATAAAGGAACGTGTGTCACTTACTGCCATAGAATAAAAAAGTTTTCAAAAGCTAAGCAATACAATATATAATAAAAACTAATAAAATTAATAGAAATTATTGTTAATTGTATATAAATATATAATTTACTATAAATTAATTAATTAAATGCAAATTATATAAAATAATAATATAAATTAATATAGTTACTAATATAAATTAACATAGTTACTAATGAAGATAGCTTTGATTTCATAATGGGGAGTCAAATCTTTTAATGTCAAGCATAGTCAGTCCTTTAAAAGAAAGGCCTTTTAAAGAAAACTGATTATTCTGTATGTGGTGGTTTAAAGCATCTATGAACTTATAATGTGATTTGTATACATTATATCTATGTCTTCTTAGTCTCTATTACTGTATTCTCATTGAAAATTTCTTTCCTTATGGGGAAAAGGAAGAACCAACCAAGGCTTCAATAAACTGCCTGAGAAAGTGCCATGGGTTCAGCAGTAGCAGTCATTTTTTCTCCTTCTTGTAGCTGGTGCAGTGCTGTGTTTTGACTTCTGGGTGGGAACAGTTGCTTGATAGCGAGCATGTTTTGGGGGTGTTTTTGTTCAAGGTCTTTTCTGAGCATGTGCTCTGCCAGGGAGGAGGGGAGGCCGGGAGGAAGGAGAGACGGGACACCTGACCCAGGCTAGCCAATGAGGTATTCCATACCATAGCACGTGATGCCCAAGATGCAACTGGGAGAGAGAGCTAGAGGGGTGGAGCTCAGGAGGAAAATGGAGGAGGGAGCACGTGATGCTCGGCCAGGCAGGGTGGAGTGAGTTATGGGTTGGTGGCTTGTGGGGTGTTGTATTCTTTTAGTTTGTTGTTGGCTTTATCATTATTATTTGTAGTAGTAATGGCAGTAGTGATTTTTGTTGTGCCTTAGCAATTAAACCGTTCTTATCTCAACCCGTAGGGGCTACTACATTCTTTGGATTCTCCTTCTTAACTCTCCGGGAGTTGGGGGACTTGGTTTAAACCACGACAGAAAGACACAGGCAAAAGGTAAGAAACAGTGTCTTTACAGAAGGAAATACATACTGTTAAAGACTATACACATATAATTCTAAAGTACACTTGACAGTAATGGTGAAACAGAGGAAAACACCACATATGAATGTAATACTTTTTGTGTAGATTAATATATTCTCTTAAGAATTCACTCCAGAACAATAATGATAGCTGCAAATCCCATATAGTCAGGACTCCCAAAAGCTTTAATGTTTGGGATTTATGAAGAACTTGACGTTTTAATTTCCTGTTGCAAAAGCTCCATCATTGCTGCTTGCAGTGACTTCCCTGCTCTGTGCTCTCATGACTGGACTTCACAGAACACCAGTGAGGTTCTGTGCTGTACTTTCAGCAAAGGACCAGGACCGCAAAAGAGTCTGAATTTCACCCAGTCCATGATGTGCAAACAGAAGCCACTCTCAGGTGGTGTTTGACAGAAAAATAACAAGATCTTCCTTAGACAGGCACATGTTTACAAAAGGCTCGTGTCTCTCATCTACTATCATGCAATAAGTGTCAAATGCAATGTAGCCAGTGTCAGACACAGCTGTCTGCCACACCTTTCTATGCAAGACCTGGTATTAGGCACTATCAGAGTAGACAGCTTTTGCACACTGAGCTCAGATTGACCTTCAGCCTTCCAGAGCCTTTAAAGCAATCAAGGCAAGTCCTTTACCCACTAATGTGTATATTTTGAGTCTGATCTTGTATGATGCAATTAAAGCACCAAATCTGTACAATTCCTTGTATCATAAATCTGTTTTGCATGACATATGCTGAGACACCTGTACTGGCTATTGCTAAATTAAATGTAGGTCTAGAAGCATCAGTGAACAGGATGACACAAAGAGCTGTACATCAGTGTACATCCCGAAAGAGCATGGTGAAGTTTGGAAACCCTCTACACCAGGTATCAAAATAGGAAGAATATTTCAAACCAAGCTTTTTAGGAAAAAAGTAATCTTTTGCTCTGCTGATTCATCATAAAGTTAAATTAGGGCAAAGTATTCTAACTGATGTCATTGGAACAGATTTCAAATTAATAACATTAATATAAAGACTAAAACAAGATAAACTGTTCATTGCAATGTCCACGGATGGATATAAAAATGAGAAAATTGCTTTTAAGATGACAATATAAAGTTTTCAGGAAGGACTGGAAGTATAGACTCATATCAATGTTGTAACTTCAAAAATCAGGGGAAGACAGCCAGTGAAGCAATGGTAGATTGTATCTATAGTGGTAGACAAAGTACACTAACAGAAGGCAAAAGTCTTTTTAGGTAGTTATAATGATGCTGTTACTTTTATTAGTCCCATTTCTTTGAAACGATTAGGCCAAAATTGAGCCTCAAACCCTGACTGGTAGTTCATGGACACCAAATTACCTGTGAAATACAAGTTGAAGGCTATGAATCTGGTTTTATGAAAACTGACAGTTTTACCATTAAAGGCGATACTGTGACAGATAAATAAAACATTTTTAAAATTCAGCATATATTCTAAGAAAACTAAAAAATTAAGGGGAAGAGTGACTGGAAAACTTATCAGCAGAAAAGGACCTGGGGGTGCTGATTGATTTCACTAAACATGAGCCAGCTTGTGCCCCCACAGCCAAGACGGCCAACAGCATCCTGGCCTGTATCAGCAATAGGGTGGCCAGCAGGGCCAGGGCAGTGATCATCCCCCTGTACTTGGCACTGGTGAGGCTGCACCTCAAATTCTGTGTTCAGTTCTGGGCCCCTCACTATAACACAGACATTGAGGTGTTGGAGCAGTTCCAGAGAATGGCAGTGGAGCTGGTGAAGGGTCTGGAGCACAAGTCTGATGAAAAACGGCTGAGGAAACTGGGGTTGTTTAGTCTGGAGAAGATAAGGCCTGAGGGCGACCTTATAGCTCTCTACAACTACTTGAAAGGAGGTTGTAGTGGGGTGGGGTTGGTCTCTTCTCCCAGGCAAAAAGCTATAGGACAAGAGGTAATGGCCTCAAGATGTGCCAGGGAGGTTTAGATTGGATTTTTTGACACATTTCCTCACAGAGAGGTTATCAGGCATTGGAACAGGCTGCCCAGGGCACGGGTGGAGTCACCATCCCTGGAAGTATTAAAAAACCATGTAGATGACGCCCTCAGTCATATGGTGCAGTGGTGGTCTTGGCAGTCCTGGGGTAACGGTTGGACTTGATGATCTGAGAGGTCTTTTCCAACTTGGATGATTCTATGATTCTATTTGCACAAGCACAATTTTGACTTGTGTTGTGCTGAAGCCAGTTACACTGGCATAGCTGGGACGTAATTCAGTTTAGCATCTACTTTACTGTAACACACTGATTCTTTATTTCTATTTCTGCACAAAAGTATGTGGCAGTGAAATAATTATCGTAGCTGCAGGGAAATTAACTTCAGAAGAATTTTCATTTCTTAAAACTATAAGCCAAAAAATTTAAAAAAGCTTCCCCAGAACCTTTTTTTTCCTCCCTACAATTTTTACCTTTTGTTATTTCTAATTATTTTTCCATTAATGCCTTTTCCACTGGATAATAGAGTAGATCTAGGTTTTTAATCTTTGAGAACAGAATTATTTATCTAGTATCAGAAGTAATTATGGGGATTTTAACTGTTTTTTATAAAAAACTAATAGAATGAACAGGCAAAAATCCATTACCTTCAGAATCACACAAGGTTCTTAAAAATAAATATGAAATCTTCTCCCAAATGCTTTTCCTTAAAAAACTACATTTAAAATATGCCCTTTTGACTAAGCCAATATACCCAAGAGCAAATTACAGAAAATTTCATTTATTATCTCCCATGGAAGAACTAATAATTATTTTGAGGTCTTTATGGGATTTCTTTTCACTGCACACTGCTATAACAAGCAGAGGTGAGAATGTGACATAGATGAGAATATAAGTAGAGACTGTCTCTTGAAATATTTAAACAGGAGTGGATGTAGTGTACAGTTAAGAGTTGGATAGCTTAGTGGAAGAAGAATTCCTACTTTAGAAGAAATATTTTTTGGATTACCTAACATGGCTCATCCCTCCTAAGATTCTGCAAAATGGCAAAATAAAGTTGCCTCTGGTGTGTAGATTTTTTTAATGCTTACACTAATGGTTTTCAGACCTTGAGTCAGAGTACATTTCTGAAACATTTTAGCCAACATGATTAGTACTTTAACAATAAATTCCAGAAGAATGTGGTGTTACCAATGTTAAAATATGTGCAGAGGTCATTTGTTTGAACAGCTTTATCTTCAAGGTGGTGCCAGGACAATTTGACAGAGAGGTCACATTTATGAAGTAACATGTATTTTGCCAGGCACATAAAATCTGTCTTTATACAGTCACATTATAAACTTTGAAAAACTGTAGTACTCATGTCCTCACTTCTCAGGAACCCTATACTACACACAGTAAAGGCCACGGCTTCTGTTCCTTGCAAAATGGGCCATTCACAAAAAAAAGACAGAAGAAGAAAAAGGCTAAAGCCATTGCCTTGGCACATGTCACTCTATGTCAGGAACATCTGCTCTCAAATTAGCAAATATTCTATCATCTCTCAAACTCAGAAATGCACATGCATTAAGCATCTGAAATAAATAGAGTGTTAGGGGAGAGAGTACTATCATTCCACATGACCCCCTTCTCCTGAATGAGTACACATTTTCCCCCAGTAGTGCTAAAGTGATAGCTGGACTGATCCATCGCTTCTAATAAATGAGTTATAATATTTACAAACATAGAGAAACTGTCTTATGTTAGTAACACATGCAAATTAATACATTTCTGTAGTACAAAAATTGCATGGCACTGCGCTTTCTCTTTTCCAAATGATAATTTTACAGCATTAGAATAAGTACCATTTTGTCATTTTAAGTCTGTTTTCTGTATACTATTGTTTTCTATATTCTAAAGCCATACCATCCAAAAGACATTCAGGAAATAAAATCTCAGGTACAAAATCCCTGATTAAATATACTGAAGTGAATTTGCTATGATAAGCGTAGGAAAAAAAAGAATACTAAGCTGTTCCCTTGGGTCTGATATTTAGTCACTCTAAGAGACCCCTATTTAGTATAAGCATCAACTGCTTGTACTAATGGGCTCACATAAGGCTTCCATGTGACACATGTTTTAATGTTTAAGTCATAGGTATAAGCAATTCTACCTGTTATCAAATCTGACATAAAAAAAAAATCCATTAATCTCATTTTTATGTACTATAATGAGATTCTTGTGTGCATGTAAAATGGAATGAGATATGTGACATGTTATGACCTATTAAGATTACAATGCCTCTGGCAATAATTAGTAAATGCACCTTGAATTTTAAATAAATAGACATTTGAGTAGTAGCCAAAGAAGAAAAGGGAAAAAAATATACATATGCCATTCCCTAAAGCCAATAGGAAAGTTCACTCTGATTTTCAGCTACTTTGATGTCTAATATGAGTGTCAACTGGAATAACAAATTACCTGTACTGGAGTATGTGTCTCCTTATATCTCTATACATAAAGCTACCTGCCAAAAGCATAGACATAATTATTTGAATAAGCCTATTGCACTAAAAGGATTTTAGGTCTCCAGTTCACTATGCTGCATTATGCACTTAAAACGTAACACAAATTATTCGCTTTCAGTACTAGTGTAAAAATATGGAAGAAAAAAAAAATCTCCAACTGAAAATAGATATGCATGAATACAACAATCACGTGTTCAAGGTTTAAGTAAAAAGAATAGAAAAGGTAGAACTTTTTTTCTTATTTTAATTCTGTTGTAATTTTTTTTCTATTCAAGAACTAAGAACAGAGAAAAACAACAACACCACCACAATGAAACAAAGCATGAAAACAACAGGTAAGCCAGTTCTGAAAAGTGAATTAAGGACCAAGAGAAATTAAGTAAGGATCATACATGCTCAAATGTAAAACAGGTATCCAGAAGAATCTCTCTTAGCCGTTGTCTGACTGTAAAGAAACCTAAGCCACCTAGGATGCTCCCCTCTACCAGCATCCTCCGCATCTGCAATGCTGCACTGTGCTCACCTGATCAGACCTGCTCAAACCCTAGCCCTTTGGCTTCAAAAACTAGTCAGAGTAATATTTGTGTCTTTATATTGTAATCAGCTGTGAAAAGTAGGAATCACCTGATCAGGTAAGCTGGAGGTCAGACCCAAATGATTCCTTTATTTTATAGATGAAGACAACTGGCATTTCAAGGGCTTAGTCCATAACATCTTTAAATGGCACTTTTAAAGCAGATGAGATACCCTAGAAATGTCTTTTCCTCTCTACTGCTTTTAAAGGCACTCTGACATAACTAGTATAGAGGAAGATGTCTATACCTGTAGCAGCTGATAAAAACAGCTTTAACTGTAAATGCTAACAGGCAACAGATAATTCGGTGTATGTGTGTGTCTATGGGCAAATGTCTACAATTGAGATTTTGTATTTTCAAGGAGAAACTTGTTGCTTGATAGCTGACATCAGTGTGGACTAGTTGTAAATTTTTATAACACTTGGGCTGAACAAAAGTGAAACATCTGAATCCTATAATTAATAGAGAGACATAAGAGGAATCACTGATTAGAAGCTGAGAGTGTGAATGCACACTATTTAGGTGGGAAAGTTCAGGGTTTGGGTTTCTGCAAAGAAAAACATGGCCAAAAGGCAGAGAAGTGGCCTTGCAAAGAAAAAGAGGCTCTGAAAAGGTGAAAAGAGGCTCCTGATTGGAGAAAGCAAACTGAAAGTGGGCCATTATCCTGGAGATCAAAGAGCTGAGTGGAGTTGAATGCTGGGGATGCCCAAGGACTTGGAGGCTGAAACCGGTAGCTTCAAGAAGCTGTGCAGCACAAACTGACATGACTTTCTGCCCAGCCTTCCTGGGCAGTAGGGACCTCCCTGTGGGCAAGGGAAATTGAGACCTAGTGCACAGAGCACTTTGCAGAGCAAGTGAGTGAGCATGTAATCAAACCGGGTAAAAGCCCTAGTCCTGAAGGTTCTTAAATAAATCCCAGTATCCAGCTCTACTGCAGGTTGTTGATTATACTGTCTAACTTGTAATAAAATCTTATGTGCCTGAATTAGTGCAAAATAAATTCTGCCTAAATTGATGAGACTGTAACTATCATGAAAAGCAATTGTAACCGGTTTCTTTTTGATTATACAATTATGAGAAGAGAACATTGCCCATAATAAAAGAGGCATTGACCTCTCCAGGATGCTGAACAACCACGTCTTAGTGCTCTTAGCCTGACAGCACTCCTGCCTGATAGCAAGCACCAGCTGCTGTGCAGCTGAGTGTGATAACACCTAGATCTCTTTCTCAAGCCCATGAAAGCTGTCATCACATAACAAAGACCATAACCTTGCTGATGAGGGGAACCAAGCAAAGATGCAAAACTCAACGAGCAAATGTTCAGGGAAAAGACTCCCATCCCCAAAATTCTGGAGTTTTATCCAGATTTTACACAAAACATGTAAATAGTATTGTAGGAAGAGACTGATCTCATAGATAGGTTGTTGCCTGTAAAACTAACCATAGCTCATTTTTTTATTCAGGATCCAAAGAGCTGTGGTCCAGAAGATGAATGAGGCAGTTCAGATGACTGAAGTGGAATTTGATTACTTCATTTCTCAGTTATGATACTGCAGCTCTTCTGTCTCATCTAATGCTAATTCCAAACCAGCTAAAATCTCTCACCCTTTACATTTTGAACATTAGCAGTTCCCTCACACCTGAAGTTCTGCTTATGAGGCATCGAAGATATGCTTCAGATTGGACAGCTTTAAATAAATCCATGCCTAAACCATGTCAATGCCCAGTGACTACGTACAAATTAGTTGGTCCTTGCCCATGACTTTCAATGAGCTTTGTCTTGTGGGTAATCTCAGAATATTTTGTATACATTACAGTCCATACCCAGCACAATGACAGTGACCTCTGAGTAGAAGATTTTGTGGGAGCCATTAGAGCACCACTGGGGGCTTCTGGAGATTTGTCTGACTGGGCTATGGGCAAGCTCAGAGCCAATACAGTCAAAAGTGGCCCCTTCCCAGGAGTGACTCCCGGTAGAGATACTCAGGTGCCAAGGTGCTGAACCCTGACCAGGGAAAGTGCTTCCAGTTGAGGCTTTCACCTTGGTCCTGGCAGAGCTACAGCTCTTACCATCCTGCAGCCATGTGCTTGGTCATGGGTCCACTGAGCTACAACTACTTGCAGGGCAGCATCCCAGGCTGAGAGCTGGGGAAGGTGTCCAATGCCTTAGGCCAGGGCTGTATTTACTACAAAGACTATTATGAATCCAATCTAAAACACAGAAATGAAAACCTGAAATTCAAATTTAATGTTGTGTTTGCCTCCTTGGTGGCTGCAAGTAAGCTTAAAATTTACAATAAACCTCTGAGCTTCTTTTGTCTCAAACCTTTACCTTTTCAGTTATGATATCTTATTTATTTCCCTTTCAACTCCAGAAGAGTTAAAAGGGAAATCTTATCTGTTCATTTACTTTCTTATTATTCAGTACTCCTTTGTGATAGTACATTTTAACTTCATATCCCATGACTTTCATCAAAAATATTTTATTGGATTCAGTAAAGAGTGCCTTGTTCAAAGGAGACAAAGAACAAGGCTCTTCTTAAAAGGGTGGCTTTCCCAGTAACTGAAGAATTTACCTTTAATGATGAATAGTCTTGCTGGAATCCCTGCATTTTCTCTATAAATGCACAGATGAATGCCTTGTTCACTGTTCACTGAGTTGAGTTTTTACAAGAAGAAAAGTGTCCTTAATAGGCAGTGGAGACAAATTTAGGGCACTGCAGGTAGTCCTTTACTCAATTTTTTTTCTCTTCTGTATAGAGGAATTCTATGAAAATTAACCTCTTTTCAGTCTGTCTTGTTTCCTGTGAAACTATTTAATTTTGTACAAATAATTAGTGTTTCCCAGGGTAACATGGAGGGGCTTAAATATTCAAACCTTTTCCTAAGTGAGTAGTTTATACAAAGTGGGATAGATGCAAGAGAACCCATTGGAGGTATAATGAATACAATAAAACACAAATTAAGAAAACGAAAGTTGCTGGGATAGAATAATCTCAGGATCTTCTCAGACATTATGGATCAGATGCAACTGGAACTTGAACATGATTAGTAAAAAGCAATTAAAAAATCTTTGAGTGTACAGTGATGAGCTGACAACTACCAATAGGTACTGAGAAACAAGATCTCTTGGTCATAACAGATAACTCTATGAAAATGTCAGGTCAGTGCAGCAGCAGTCAAGAAAACAAATATAATTTTATGAAGTATTATGAAAGAAATGGGAAACAAAATACAAAACTTCATTATTCCCTTTTTGTAGAAATCCATGGTATACGTACATTTGAATATTGTGCACAATTGTTACTGGTGAAATATTATAACAGAACTGGAAAAGTTCTGGAGATGTGTGACAAAAGTTCTTAAACATAAAAATGTAGAAAGGACTATTGAATAGATTACAGATAATAGGCAAGTGGGGGGTGTTATGTAAAGGTATATAACGTCATGTATGTCATGAAGAAAATGCATAGATTAATATTATAAGAATTAAAGAATATACAAAAAAAAGGTAGAACATAAACAATGTCTTCATTCAGCCTATGCATTTGGAACAGAATGCTGTTGATGTTGAAAACTTACATGAGTACGTTTAAGCATAAACTGTGTGAATTCTCAGAAGAAGAAAACAAAGAAACCCCCCCCAAAAAAAAACAAAAAAAAACCAAAAAAAACCCAACAAAAAACAACACCAAAACCCACTGAGTTCCCACAACACAACATCATTTTGTCTTTAAATTGGAGAGACATCAGTTTGATAGATGGAGCACTCAGTGGATAAAGAACTAGCTGGATGGCCGCACGCAAAGAGTTCTGGTCAATGGCTCAATGTCCGTCTGGAGACAAGTAACAAGTGGTGTCCCTCAGGGATAGGTGTTGTGACCGGTTTTGTTTAACATTTTTGTTGGTGACATGGACAGTGGGATTGAGTGTGCCCTCAGCAAATTTGCCAATGACACCAAGCTGTGTGGTTTGGTTCATACGCTAGAGGGAAGGAATGCCATCCAGAGGGACCTTGACACGCTTGTGAGGTGGGCTGATGCCGACCTCATGAAGTTTAACCATGCCAAGTGCAAGGTCCTACACCTGAGTCGGAGCAATCCCAGGCACAGGTACAGGTTGGGCAGAGAAGAGATTCAGAGCAGCCCTGTGGAGAAGGACTTGGGGGTGTTGGTCGATGAGAAAATGAGCATGAGCCAGCTTCAGTGTGTGCTCACAGCCCAGAAAGCCACAGCAGGTCAAAGGAGGTGATCCTGCCCCTCTACTCTGCTCTCTTGAGACCTCACTTGGAGTACTGTGTACAGTTCTGGTGTCCTCAACATAAAAAGGACATGGAACTGTTAGAACAAGTCCAGAGGAGGGCCACGAGGATGATCAGGGGACTGGAGCACCTCCCATATGAAGACAGGCTGAGAAAGTTGGGGCTGTTCAGCCTGGAGAAGAGAAGGCTGCGTAGAAACCTCATAGCAGCCTTCCAGTATTTGGAAGGGGCCTGCAGGGATGCTGGAGAAGAACTCTTCGTTATGGACTGTAGTGATAGGACAAGGCGTAAAGGGTTAAAACTGAAACAGGAGAAGTTTAGATTTTTTATAATTAAGAAATTCTTTATTGTTAGGGTGGTGAGGTACTGGAATGGGTTGCTGAGGGAAGCTGTGAATGCTCCATCCCTGGCAGTGTTCATGGCCAGGTTGGACGAGGCCTTGGGTGGCATGGTTTAATGTGAGGTTTCCCTGCCCATGGCAGGGGGTTGGAATTAAATGACCTTAAGGTCCTTTCCAACCCTAACTATTTTATGATTCTATGATTATTAAAAACAGATTTGCATCTTGTTCAGAATAGGCTTAACCCTCTCGCCTTACTGAATATGGCACATCACTGGAAACTGTAGGAGGCAGTGATATAACCTAGTTGTGTTTTCATGTTTTTTTTAATATCTCTCATAAATGCCTGCCTACAGCCATGTTTCAGTTTTGGTATTTTTTGTTTTTTTAAGTTAGAAACTGACACCATAGAGAAAAGATGAATTGTCCATGGTAACATACTCAATTGACATCAGAGATAGGGAAAGGAATAATTGTCTCCTGTCATCTTTGTGCTTCATCCCTGAGACAGAAAGCAAGCCTTGACTGTTTAATGGAGGTTCAAAATGTGACCAGACTCATTCAGGTAAAAAAAACAACCAAAAACAAAAACAAAAAAAACCCCAACCTCTACTAACAAAATCTGTATACAATAAAATTGATTTTAAAATATAATACACGGCAGAGAGGAGAATGTCTGACAGCAGGTATTATGTCTTATACTGTGTCTTGTAGCGTGTGTGTATTCTGCACACAAACACTCCCATCTATTTCTCTTAATTTGATCAGGCTCAGCTGGAAACAGTATTCTTGATCAAGGCACAATACAAAAGAATGATCTTTTCTCTCCCTTTCTTTCCTTTCTTTCTTCACAGCAGGTTCCTGAGTGGTCTGAACAAATCCAAAGGTCTTTGTTCCCTACTGTCTTGAGATATCAGGGCACAAAGTGGATATGGAAAAACACTTTGCATGCAACGATTTTGCATAGCAATTGGTGGGAGAAAAGGCCTTCTCATATAAAATTATGTGGAAATAATGACTTGCTATACAAAACAAAAATCCTAGCTTCCATGATCTGAAAGAAGATGTTTGCACCTTTTATCTAATTTTATCTAACTATTTTATCTTTTATCTAATGAGCACTGAAGGGACTATGTTCATGATGATGTAAATGATAATGCAATTGCCTAGTACTATGAAGGGAAGGAAAACTCTTTCCTAATGCCATGACTTTTGAACACAAAGGCTGTTTTCACTTGATACCACCAAGAAGGAAGGTATTCCAAGAAGGAAGGTATTCCAAGAAGGAAGGAAGGAATGAAGTCGTGGCACTGTATCTAAAGGAGCACCTACCCATGTAAATGGAGCAAGCTGTACTGTTCTACTGACTTAAACGCTCAAGTAAATGTTTGAATCTTCCTGAAGCAATCATCCTGTTGCTATTTAATGATCATGTTTGTGTAAAAAAAGGTTCTCACTTAAAAATACGGTGTACCATTGCAATATCAGTTATATAACTATGTTCATTTTACAGTGTATGTAACTGTCTGCTTACAATGCAAAGTGCTGATCACTTGGCATTCTCATGGCAATGTTTTCAACAAAGTTCATGTTTTGCTTCCATAATAACCCAAGGCAATCTCCAAATGTCTTTTGTTGTTACCATATTTGTTTTATTTGTTAAGGCCATAAACTTGTTAGCTCTGTTTTTAAATTTCTAAAAGCCCCCTCTGCTGAATTAGTCCATTCTAAAGAGGGAGGGTTTCCCTTCAACAGTTCATATAGTGGTCTTACCAGAACACCGTAATCATAGATCCAAAGTCTGCACCATCCAGTCATTCCCAGTAATGTCCGGAGCTCCTTGTTG
Source organism: Melopsittacus undulatus (assembly GCF_012275295.1). Taxonomy (NCBI): domain Eukaryota; kingdom Metazoa; phylum Chordata; class Aves; order Psittaciformes; family Psittaculidae; genus Melopsittacus; species Melopsittacus undulatus. Next base: position 20,433,332 of record NC_047531.1, on the reverse strand, counting down.
GTTGATAGTCGTGGAGTCTGACAGATGGCTTTTCTAGCAGCTCCAAGTTCTCTCTGTCCTCCTGTTATTTCATATCCTAGGTAGGAAACTAGGGTTTGGATTAGTTGGGCCTTTTGTCTGGATACCCAATAACCATTCAGTCCCAGAAAAGTTAATAATTCCACTGTCCACTGGATACATTCTTCCTTTATTTCTCTAGCAATTAATAGGTCATCCACATAATGTAACAGAGTCCCCATCTGAGCAGGTGGCTTCCATGATCCTAGTTCTCATGCTGATTTCCAGAAATTGCTGGACTGTTTTACACCCTTTAGGTAATACCGTCCAAGTTAATTGAGTTTCCCTTCCTGTGTCAGTATTTTCCCATTCAAAAGCAAATAAATTTTGTCTTTCTTTGGCCAATGGTAAACAAAAGAAAGCATCCTTTAAATCCAAGATGGCAAAACATTTCTGATTATTATTCAATTTAGTCAATAAATCATACAAATTAGCTACTACTGGACAAATATCCTCTGCAGTTTTGTTGACTGCTCTGAGATCTTGAATCAATCTGCAACTTTTATCATCCTATTTCTTTACTGTCCAGAATATTATATTCCAATTCACATTCAATTAATAATATATATTTTAAAATTTATCAATGACTTTTTTTTTTTAATTCTCTTTGATCTTCTAATTTTCAGGGATATTGTTTTATTCTAATTGGGCAGGCCCCCCTTTTTATTTCCACTTTAACAGGCAAAGCATTTTTCACCTTACCTGGAGCTTAAGATGTCCATACTCCCAGATATACCTGATTAAGGATTTCTTCTATTTCAGGGAGGTCCTCCTGTTTGCTTTTCTGTTGAATTAAAGATAAACTCAAAACTGCAATTAACTGTTTGTTTTTAACTCTAAATTCCATTCTGCCTTCTTTAAATGTGGCTTCTCACCCTAAGAAAGATTTTAGAGAATTTGGCATGCATAAAAATTTATGCATTGTTATTTGTTTTCCCAATTTGTACTTTAAGGGTTTCTCGAGTTGTTTGTGGTGTGTTTTTTTCTTTTTTTTTTTTTTCTTGGCGGCCAGTAGCTCCCACATCTGTAACAAATTCTTTTCTCTCAGATTTAACACTGAATAAGTTGCTCCTCTCTCCACTAAAATTCCACTTTATTTCCTCTAGTTCCTACTTTTAATTTAACCAGTGGATCTGCTAGGGTAGATTCCCCAGGTTTCTGTCAGCCTAGTTCCAATTCAGTCGCTGGAGCACTACCCCCCCTCACCCCAGGGCAGTCTCACTTCCAGCGTCCGAACTCTCCCCCCGCTCCCAGTTTGAAAGCAACCACCACAGCTGTGGCTATAGCACGACCCAGCTTTTTCTTTTCTACCTGTTCCCGATTCCTATACGCTCTCCATGCTTCCTCCTGTCCACATTTATTCAACAACCCCTCAGTCCCATCCGTGAACATGTCTGTTCCCACTTGTTTGCCTGTCACAGCACCCATCCCACGCTCAAACACAGGAGCTCCGAGAGCTCCCCTCCTTTCCCCCTTGGTTTTCCTTTTTTTTTTTTTTCCTTACAGTTGCTCACCCTGCTCTGCAGGGGCTGCAGATGCCTCTGCAACAGCACTGCTGGTTTAACCCTTAACTTGGAATGTGCATCTGCCAATTGGTGCCAGTGACAGCAATCTCTTGCTCCTTATATCAGAGAGGACAGATGCAGAGGGTGCTCCTCTCAGGGGTACCTGTGAGAATTTTACAGCCTATCTTCCTGATTACTGTTTTTTAACTTTAAACATCTTTCCCCAGTATCACAGGCTTAACAACATCTCTCCATCTTAACTTTCATTTTTTCCTGTCCTTTTCCAAAGCCAAATTAAAGGATCTGGCGGAGCTATATTAATTTTGCATTGCACCTGTCACTCCACATGGTCTCATAAAGTGAAAAACATATCGGCATACATTACTTCATGCCATTTTCCTTGCAGCCTCAAAACAACATTAATTGTAACAATGTATTATAGTTCAGGTTCCATTTTTAGGCCATTTTTCCTGATCTTCCAAAGTATACAAAGGACACCATCGGTTACAATATTTTTCAAAACAGCTGGACAACATTTTCTTATTTACTGAGCCCCCAGGAGACCCTCCCAGTTCTTTCCAGTGTGCCAAAATGCACCCTAAAGGACTCTTTTGCATGATCTCTTCACTCTGCTGATTTTCCATTATCAATCTCTCACTCACACACACACGGGATCCCACAGACACACTCCACACAGTTACAACACTTGAAACAGACAGAGACTAAAATTCTATCAAACAAACCACAATTAATAACACAGTTATAACATCCTGTCACCAATACCAAAATCACAAGACCAAAATCCTTAATGTAACAAGCCACAACAAGATCCAAAACTATTTCCACGAGACACCCCCTGCATCTTGCAGGACCCAAACCACAAGAAGCCCCCTGCTTCTTGAGTGTGTATACCAGTAAAATCCAAAACCTTTTCTACAAGATGCCCACTGCATCTTGCAGGACCAAAACCACAAGAAGCCCCCGCTTCTTGTGGGTATATATCAAACGGACGCTAGCAGCCGGGTATACGCCTTTACCTACAAGATTTCTTATCTCGATTTACGGAAGGCTTCCAAACCTTGCGTACGCTTACCAAAACAACCCAATTACCAATGTAGTCTTTATGCAAGATGCCCCCTGCACCTTACAGACTATAGAAAAGAAAAGAATACCTTTTATGAAGATGGTCCTTGTCTGCTCCCGCAGTCATCCAAATGAGTCGAGGGGTCCCTGCGGGAAAAATTTCCGAGGGCCCTAGGGAGCCCTGTCCTCAATGGGTCCTGCAGCTGAGCAGAGAGGGTCCCATCTGGGGTGCCAAATTGATTCGGAGAAAACTCCAGGAACAAACTTGCCAACAAAGTTTTCAAGCTGACAAGCAGGTATTCTTTATTGCAGCACCGGGAGACATGGGGGATAAGTCCTCCTAACGTGTGTCTCCCTATTGCTACACAAGCCATTCTCATATAGTCCCTGGGCATACATACATATTCATGAGGCTATGTATGGATTACATCACTTTCCAGAAAGCTCCCCGCATGCGTACAGAATTGTGGTGGTGGTCTCTGAGGGTTGTTTACTTCTTCCAACAATCTTCATCACTTCTGGCAGCCTTTGAAGCATGCACAGTAGATGCTTGTACCAGTTTAATTGGTTCGTTAGCACCAGAGTCATAATAACCCTCCTATCCTCCTACTTATCAGTTAGCCTATCCTGGACACCTGCTATTCCCAGATACTCCTTATCCCTGTGTCCTGTTTTTTCTAGACTGTTTTTCTTAAGACTACATCAACTATAACGATTTATCTTGTGCCAGTATGTTCTCTATCTGAACTCTATTTTTTTCTATGTATTATGCACCTCAGTAATTTTCCACTGCTACTGTTACAAAGCCATTGAACTTAACATTGCTTAAAACTAATTCTAAAGGTTTATATATTCCATTGTGTGATTTTGTGTTCCCCTTGTTTCATGAAGGAGCAATAGGAACTGCAGTAACTCTAGTCTGGCTGCCTGGGGAAGGTGCTGGGAGTAAAAAAAGTTAGCTTTGTTTCTCAACTGACAAAGGAGGGGCTTTTGCTTTTCAGTGCTCAAATTGTTTGTGGAGACAGGAAAATTCAGTTGAAGCAGATTCATCTTCATGAAAAGTTAGTTTCAAAGAATATCTGCCTTGTGTAGTTTCCAGGCAGTTCCACTAAATGTAACATTCATTTGGGAAAGACAAGCTATAGTTACATTTCCTTATCACAGAACAATATTTTAAGAGTTTTTTTGCCTAGTATATCACACTGCAGTAGAATATTACCTTCAAAATATTTCTTAACAGCAATAGGCACTCTTTGAATGTTTGGCACCCCGCCTTGACCTGAGCTAGAGCTTCTAGTCCCAGAATTACAGGCAGCGTGAGGGGGTTTAACTCTGCTCCAAAAGCATCAGCTTGAAACAAGAGGAAGTGTATGGCAAACTCACACAGGAAGGAAAGGAACAACTGAGGCAATCCTCCTCAGCCCATTTAGAGGTGGGCATAATCCCTCTGAGGTTTTTGGCAATATTGCTTCATGGATACTGTATGTTACAATACTGCAGGCTAACACTTTATGTTAAGAGGGAATACTACTAGCCTGAAGAAAAAATTTTAATGCACTTAACAGTGAAGATAGACTCCATTGGAATCCTAACACTTCTTGACTTGTCAACATTTTTATTCTTTCCATGATGTTGGTTAATGCCTGTTACTGTCTGTATCAACTGGTTAGCTGAAAATAATTGTCCTGTTTTGGGAATTTTCAGTCCTGAATTTCTTATCATTATATGTCAAATTTTGAGACTAGCTGTCTGCTTCCTTATCACATAATATTTCATCATACTGCTTTTTCTTTTAAAAATTCATACATAGTCTTATGTAAAGAGATTCAATATATACTATAAATTTAATGTTTTGTATAAATGCAAAATTAAATGTAGAAAACTTTTTATTCCTCCAATCAATGGCAATAATGTGGAATAATTTAATATCTAGTGATGAAATTGGAATGACTGATGTCCAGTTTGGGACTGAGTTTTTATGCGCTTGATATTTCTGCCAATGCTTTTTTGCAGCAGTTACCCAGCTTCACTGTATAACCCCAACGGGATTTGAGCAAGCTGAATTAATTTTTTTCTATTTTTTAATGCATTACTAAAACACAGGAGCAATTTCACTGGGCTTAGTTTGAAGGATTACTGAGCTTCTCAAATTGAGGTGGACAAATAGACTGCATTGATTTCACCACTGAAAGTTAAAAATATAGAAATGTTTACTCAAATATCAAAAGGTTTTGAAAGCAGAGCAGTAGTTCATGTGGACACACAAGAATAGGAAGAAGACTTTACTCTGCAAACAGACAATTTTGTTCAATCACAATCTGTTGCTCTTACTTTTCATGAGGGAAATAAAACTGCCAAACGACTCCTAAGTATACGATATGAATGCATTTATAGAAAATAATTTTATCAGTGAATACATAGAAAATAATTTTACCAGTGAATACTGGAAGAGAATTTTTCTTTTAACTTGCCATTCTTCTATTTAGTCTTCAGTAGAGACATGTAATGTTAAGTTTTGAGACAACAAAAACAGTTTTATAAATAAATACGGTGCATGATGCAAAAAAAGAATTGTCTAACTAAAGCAGATGCACATCTGAGCTACTTAAAGTAGAGTCATTTAGCCTCAAGAAGGTGGAGGATGAGGTAGGACACCAACAGTGACAATGGCAGTAACAACTTACCCATCTGTGTGAATGTCTGATTAGGGGGCAGCAAAGAAGGTGGAGTCAGACTTCTCAGTGGTGTCCAATGAAAGAACAAGAGGCAACCTATAGAAAAGCTTTACTTTGAGGGTGACCAAACATTTTAAAAGGTTGGTCAAAGGTGTTCAGATTTTGGGTTTGGGACTTTCCATTCTTGCAGTTATTTAAAATATTTTATTGAGACATATAATGGGCAACATCATCCTGAATTTAAGACCCACCTTTATTGCTGCAGGGTTTTTTGGCTTTGTTTTGAGCAGTTTAATTACTTCTATGTTAAATAAAATAACTATGTAAAATACAAAAGTGACATGCAAAGAAATACAAGCCGTTTGGAAGAATGACAAATTCTACCCTCCTTTGAATGTCCTAATAATTAAACTTTAGAATACATTTCTTCTGAAATGTTTTTGGGACTCATTATGTCTTGAGTTATTTCTGGTGCCCAGCCTACAGTTAACAGGAGATAGGAAGGGTTCTATCATATAAAATAGTCTGTGACTGGTGATTTGCTCTTCCCAGAGAAGTAAAATATGTATGTTTTTTTTTACATTAGCAAATCACTAGCATTACATTTACACTAGCATTACACTAGCAAATCTATATTTGAAATGAATGCTTTAATAGCAAAGACATGCAAAAACTGGACAGTGGCATTGGTTTTGTGATTTGGCTATGGATGCAGATGAAAAGCACGAGCTGCAGGTAGCCACTTAGTGAAACCATTAAGGGCTTTATTTTGAGGAAAGATTGTGGATGCTGCTGTAACAAGCAGAGACCATTGTTTGCAACCTTATTGCAACGTTTCTGCTCTTAAAACTTAGATTTTAATACATCTCTGTTGGTTAGTTGTAGGACCCTTCATGCAAGGAATATTTTCTTTATATGGATTTTTTTTTTAAACATCTTATCCTTTTCAAGCATTATTAAGACAACAAGTTCAATGTTTGGAATTCCACTAAAAAACTTGCAAAGCATTTGGCTGACTGAGAGTGTGTTTCTGTGAATGGATTCAGAAAGTAATGTTTCTTCTGTCTTGGCTCTAAATCAAACTCTCAGGAACTGACCCCAGTCTACAAGTCACAAAAATCTATAAACTTCAGAGGAAGCCCAGGTAAATGCTGCCAAAGTAGGAATTATACTGCTCTGTACTGGAGTAAAGTAATATCTGACCCAGAACATGGGCACAGTGATTGCCAGACTCTGTTTTCCACATATAGGTAGGAACAACCTTTCATTTTCCATTTCATCAAATGCTTATTATTCGTGAATTTCCTGTCCTATTAAAAAAGGTGTGTTGCTTGTTTGCATCAGTGGAATTTTTCATATTCACAGTACATAAATATAGAAAACAGCAAATACTCTAAGCATAGTATATCTATAAATACCTAGTGATTAATATAAAGTAATACAATAGAAATTTGGGCAGATGTGCAGTCTAGATATCAAACAAGTGCCCGCGAAAACATTATCTGATGCAATGATGTACTATATAATATGTCTCTAATACATACAATATAATTGTTTTAGAAAATCTATAGTTTGTTGGTTTTTTCTAATATAAAGGTTCATTATTTTATCTTACAGCTAAAAGGTTTCTAATTTTGCACCAAAAATAAAACATAAAAACGTGTGAGAAATGACCAAAGGAAATGTCACATCTTGAAACAGTAAAAGAGGAGAAAAAGAAGAAGTGGTAACTATTGAAGAAAGGGCAGATAAAGAAGCTGCAGGCATTTGTCAAATTTAGTTATTGAGGCCCTTTCAAATATATCATAGTGCTCCAAAATTTGGAATTCTGTGCACTTGTGTGATCCTGTTATCCTGTTTGGATCACACTTTTATTTAAACTAGACCTGAGTAGGAAGACAGTGCATGAACATGTAAGGAGTGAAGAAATAATCATGCTAAGCATCTTTTTAAATCTCCTGATTCTATATAAATGGTGCATGACGCCTGTTCTGGATCCAGTGACAATTTGCCTAATTAAGGTGAAGTACAGTTGTTGCAGGGAGATCTGTTCTTCCAAATGTGTTAGGGAAACAGCAGCTAATGTCAAAAGGGGCAGCTTTTTTCTTATTTGCAAATAAGCAAGTACAGCACTGCTAGTAGGACCACATTTTGAGTTCTTTACCAAGGATACTTGCACTCCATGTTGTGTTTTGATACGAAAGATACAAAAGGCAGAAGCAGTAGTTCAGACATAGTAATAGCGTACAAAAAGACTGTATGAGTGTGTATTTTTTTGCATGCATGTCTGATGCTTACCTATCAATGTATGTATATATATGAAACACATCTATAGTTGTGTATATATATATATATAAACACTTAAGAACGAGAAAAAACACTAATTCTTGTCTAAATTTTCTTTAACAAGAAATATTGAAGGAACCTCTATAAGGAATTTTTCACATGTGACAGATGTTGCTTTCCAATTTCATCCTGATATCTTAGCATAGAATCATAGAATAGTTAGGGTTGGAAAGGACCTTAAGATCAGCTAGTTTCACCCCCTGCCATGGGTAGGGACACTGCACACTATCACACTAAACTGTATCACCCAAGGCTCTGTCCAGCCTGGCCTTGAACACCACCAGGGGTGGAGTATTCACAACATCCCTGGGCAACCCATTCCAGTGCCTCACCACCTTCATAGTAAACAACTTCTTCCTTATATCCAACCTAAACTTCCCCTGTTTAAATTTTAACTGATTACCTCTTGTCCTGTCACTACAGTACCCAACAAATAGTCCCTCCCGAGCATCCTTATAAGTCCCCTTCAGATACTGGAAGGCTGCTATGAGGTTTCCACGCAGTCTTCTCTTCTCCAGACTGAACAGCCACAACTTTCTCAGCCTATCTTCATAAGGGAGATGTGGCAATGGAGGCACAGACTCCAGTTTTGGTGCAATCAAAACAGTTGATTGAGTGAGCTTACAGGCTTTCTACAGACCCCTGCCAGCGGTTAGCAATTGTTAAGTATCAGTTTCTTTTGGGTACTATTTGCAACATCATAGGTTTTTCCCAACCAATCATATTATTATTTACACACCTTTGCTTGAACAACTTATTTGTACCCATATGTATAAGCACATTTTTTGTTACCACTTTCTGCTACATTACTTTCCATTTTCCTTGGACACACATTCATTTTTTGTACCCTCAGTCCACACTTGAGACTTTTGTTAGCTACTGGGAAAGTCCCGAGTACAACATTATATCTTCCTCTTGACTCCCATGGTTTGCAGCTGATGAGGGTCAGGATGTTCATGCTCTCATTCAGGAATGCTGGAGAAGCTTCTTGTGCAACATTCCCCAAAGGGAGGTGCTCCAGTTCCCTGATCAGCCTCGTGGACCTTCTCTGGAATTGTTCAACAGTTTCATGTCCTTTTTGTGTTGAAGACACCAGAACTGCACACAATACTCCAAGTGAGGTCTCCTGAGAGCAGAGTAGAGGGGCAGGATCACCTCCTTTAACCTGCTCCTTTTGATGCCGCCCAGGATACAGTTGGCTTTCTGGGCTGTAAGCGCACACTGCTGGCTCATGTTAGTTTTCTCATTGACTAACACCCCCAAGTCCTTCTCTGCAGAACTACCATGAATTTCCTTTTTGCCCAACCTGCAGCTGTGCCTGGGATTGCTCTGACCCAGGTGTAGGACCTTGCACTTGTCATGGTTAAACTTCATGAGGTTGGCATCAGCCCACCTCACAAGTGTGTCAAGGTCCCTCTGAATGGCATTCCTTCCCTCCAGTGTATAAAACGAATCACACAGCTTGGTGTCATTGGAAAACTTGCTGAGGGCACACTCAGTCCCACTGTCCATGTCACCAACAAAGACGTTGAACAAGACCAGTCCCAACACCCATCCCTGAGGGACACCACTTATTACTGGTCTCCAGCTGGACATTGAGCCATTGACTACAGATCTTTGTGTGCGGCCATCCAGACAGTCCTTTGTCCACTGAGTGGCCCATCAAATTGATGTCCCTCCAATTTAGACAAGGATGTCTTGTGGGACAGTGTCAGAGGCTTTGCACAAATCCAGGTAGACAATGTCAACTGCTCTACCCCTGTCCATCAGTACTGTAGCCTCATCATAGAAGGCCACCAAATTGGTCAGATAGAATTTACCCTTATTGAAGCCATGCTGTTGTCACCAAGCACCCTGTTGTTTTTCATGTGCCCTAGCATGCCTTCCAGGAGAATCTACTCCCAGATTTTGCCAGGCACAGAGGTGAGACTGACTGGTCTGTAATTCTCTGGGTCATCCATTTTCCCCTTCTTGAAAATGGGGGTTATATTTCCCTTTTTCCAGTCATCAGGAACTTCACCTGTCTGCCATGATTTTTCAAATATGATGGACAGTGGCTTAGCAACTTCATTCGCCAGCTCCTTCAGGACCCGCAGATGGATTTCATCAGGGCCCATGGACTTGTGCACCTGCAGGTTGTCTAACCAGATCTTCTCCTATAGTGGGCCCAAGGTCTTCATTCTCACAGTGCCTGCGTCTGCCTTCCAAGACTTGGGTGGTGCAGTCAGAGCATTTGCCAGTGACAGCTGAAGCAAAGAAGTCATTCAGAACCTCAGCCTTCTCCAAACACAGAGTAGCCAGCTCACCTGATAGCTTCCAGAGGGGGCCCATGTTGTCCCTAGTCTGTCTTTTATTTGCAATATATGCATAGAATCCCTTCCTGTTATTTATAGAATCCCTTCCTGTTATCTTTCACATCCCTAGCCAAGTTTAATTCTAACTGGGCCTTAGCTTTCCTAACCTGGTCCCTACCTTCCCAGACAACATCCCTGTATTCTTCCCAGGCCTCCTGTCCTTGCTTCCACCTTTTATAAACCTCTTTTTTCCTTTCAAGTTTCTTCAGCAGCTCCTTATCCATACAAGGAGGTCTCCTGGCTGTCCTGATGCACTTCGTTCTAGTTGGGATGCAACACTCTTGAGCTTGATTCTTGATTCTTGAATATCAACCAACAGTCTTGGGCCCCCCTACCCTCTAGGGCTATATCTTTTCACTGTACTACCTATCCATGTCTACTGTGGTGCAAAACTGTAGACAAGAAGTAAAATGTGCTTTGTAGTATCTCAACTACTCTATGATTAATGTACTTTCAAGTCCAGAGTTTCCTACTAATTAGAGTTGTAATTAACACACACATTCACCAATAACTCATGAGTCAATATTCCTGGGCACAAAGGCAGTAATATTTTACACTAAGTATTAGCATATGCAGAGTACGAGTTTTTTAAAAAACTGTATAATTATAGTAGGTTGTCTCGAAAGATATTCCTGTTTGCTTGAAAATTTTTAAAAACAATCAATACCAACAAAACATTGTAGTGTAACATCAATTGGATATAAAAAATGATTGTATTTCAACCTGAAACATATAACCATTTCAGTAGAGACCTTTGAGTCTAGTAATAGTTAAGTAATAGTGAATCAATGACATCTCACATATCTAATGTCTTGCCATATTAAAAAACACAGTATGTTCATAGTTGCAACTGTAATGTCTATTTCTTTCTTTTTTCCCTGTTTGTTATCAGTGAAAATGTGTGAGTACAATTTCTAGATTTATTTAGACATTTTAACCAGAACCCTCATAGAAACTACTGCAGTTTCTAGATTTCTTTAGACATTTTAACCAGAACCCTCATAGAAACTACTGCAGAAAAAAAGTATACATACTCAGTTTAAAGGTCAAAACAACAAGCTGCAACATGATGGCAAACTCTCCCTGTACCCCTAGCTTTGAATCAGACGTGTTTGAACTACAACATGCAAGGAAATTTGTTGCCTGACAAGATCTACTGGTGTTGGCTTAGCTCCTCATTATGTCTCCTGACACTGGGATATACTTCCTTTGATAGGAAAGAAAAAGTGATGCTAAGATAGCTCTGTGCCATTAAAGATTCTCTCACAGCGTAGGGGGACACACCTGGTTCATTAAAGGAAAAATGTACAAGTACATTCAGCTACCTGCAGGAAGCAATTTTGAGTGATTTTGAGCTGTTCAGTAGCACAAAGAACACCTATTCTGGTTCATGTAGGGCCACACTATATGCAAGTTTTAAGTATTACAGTTCTGTTTAAGGGACTGAACTAAGCTGGGCTGCTCTGCTCACCTAGGCTTCTGTTAAGAATTTTTTATACTGCTGTGCAGCTGCTTAAGAAGGATACAGACATCATAACTTTACTCTTAAAGTTGCCTCATGTTTTCTTTACTGTCCATTGCTAGTAGCAGAAAAGATTTCTAAGTTTATTAACACTTGAATGGTTGAGTAGCAACCCTCCCTAGTGGTTTTTAGAGATGAAATTATATTTTACATCTATGTGACACTAATAACTTTGTAGAGAAACTGACAATTTTTTAATATTTCCAAAGAACTAATGAAGTTTAGTGGTTTCCTTCTAAAACACAGCCAGAAGAAATTATTTCTGTGCCTTCTTCCAACTCTTCATAAGTACCAGACAGCTGCAGCTTTTCTCAAGGACTCAGAGAACCGGATCTCAAGTCCTCCTCACCTTCACAGTCAATCTATGTCTTGGTGGGAAGAGAGCATCCTAACACTATACAATAGTAGAACATGCTGTGTAGCCTTCTTGATAAAATTTTTGTACTGTTTAGAAAGGAATGTGTGAATCATGGGCCGAAAGAAAAGAGCATCAGTGCTACAGTGCATTTCACCTATCAGTGGTCAAATCCTACCAATGGGATGACTACTAAACTGGAATAATTCAGAAACAGGGAAGAAGGAGTAGCCAGATACTGCAGGACATAGCCATTTGATGAATGTTTAGATGCAGATCAACAAATATTCAAAGACTTTTAAAGGGAAATAAACTTGTAAATAGAAAATAGTTTGGATTTCATTTAAGACAGGATATGAATTCACATTCAAAATAGGACCTGTCAATCATTAAGTGCATAAGTGTTAATTATTTTGTTTATGTCTTTTTAATTTATATTAACTACTCTGTGTTATATTTAATTAACAGTGATTCTATTCATTGGCTTCTTTGTCAGACTATTTGTTTTTATAACAGCCATGAAGTCCTCGGTGTATCAATGCAGTCTTGTCTGCATGCTTGGGTTAGCTTTGCCTGTGGTTCAGGTCCTAGTTTTTCTAGTGTGCTCTACTTTTGTTATGCAACTACTTCAACACACATCAATTTCTAATAAAAAGACTTGTTTATGTGCCTAATGAACACACAAAGCATTAGGGAATCATGAAACAGCTAATTAACTTTGTGAATTTAAAGTCCTGTTCTTGCGCATGAAAACTAGTGATTATACAGATTCCTGAATCAAACTTACTTCTTTTTTCAATTTGTGTGGTTGTTAACTTAAATTCAGGAGATTTGTAATATTTTCCGTTATTTTTCTAAAAATGATGCTGTGTTTATAATGAATAAAAAACTCCACTGTCTACACTCTCTGCATCTGCTCATGTTTCATTGTCACCTTTTTGTTTCATAGAGTTGGAAAAATTTATTCACATTTTATCAAAGAGTTATGTACTAACCTCACCTTTATCAGGAGGTTGAATTGAAGCCTGACTCAAATAATAGTTCCCTACAATTTACAGCGAGGCTGTGCCTAGCCTTGGAATAGTTATGTGGGGAAATAGGTTAGGATTCTTCCTTCCTTGTGTGTGGTTTAGAATTAAACACAGCAGTTCCTCATAGCACTCAGGGGTGTGTGAAGTTTGACAGTGAGAGATGGTCCATGCCTTGAGCAAGAAAGTAAGGAAAAGTGAGGCAAACTTTCTGTATCCTACTGATAATCATTAACGGTGGCTTATGCACCCAAGGTTAGTAGTAAAGTGAAAGTGTTAATAAGCATTGATCTATTGCAGTATATAATGAAAACTTCAGGAATTGCTGTGCTCCAAGAATTTTCAGAAGCTTCCTCATTCCTTCTCATGTATTACTTTGTTGCTGTGTCTCACTCTGTTTGGTGATATGCTTATGATCACAAACGAGTTGTAAGGCGATCCTTTCCCCAGATATCAGTATGGAAGTCTGCAAAGTACATTATATTGGCAAAGAATACAGATTCTAGCCAGTGCCATTAAATGGAACAAAAGTTGGAAAGAAAATTGAATCAGGATTCTGGCATAGCATAGGTACAGACTGCAGGTCTGCCACAAGATGATGTGTCACAAATGTTCAGCAAGGCAGAGAGACAGCAAGGCCATTCCAGGCAGGAGCTACAGAAAGGAATATTGCTTCTCTGAGGTGGCAGAAGTGTTCATTATGGATAGAGATTTGTTGTATCATTATTTACTAATGTGTGCTTCTTTATTGCCTCAATGGCTATTGGAAAAACCATACAACATAAGAAGCAAAGGTAGACAAGGTAAAATCATCCTTTGAATGAGCTCAATTACAAAATTAATAACACAGAAATAAAGTTCTTTCTCTTTCAAGAGCCATGAAGTCATGGATCAGCAATACTGAATCAGAGAAAAGATCACTGGTCCTACTCCTTAGAAAATGTTTGCTGCTGCTGAATTCCTGAAAAAGAAGTTTTATAATAATCTTCTTTTTCTTCTTTTTTTTTTTTTTTCAATAAGATAATTATACACAGACAAGTTCAGTGACTTCATTTTCAAAATTCAATTGGCTTATGAGGAAGTTGCAATTGCTTCAGCTGGTGGAAATTAAAGCAAATTAAAGACTCAGTATGAATTAGTTGTGCAACTACTGCAGAAAAAGATACTGCCACAATGGCTAGTCTTAATAGAAGTTAATATAAAGTACAGAAAACAATTATCCTGCTCTACTTCAACCCTGAAGTGAAACATGAAATTAAATCAGGAACCAGCACTACTGTATAAGGGGGTAAAATAGTTAATGCTTTAAACTGAGAAACCTTTGAAGTAGGAAGAAGAAGAAAGCCAAGAACATTTTGCCAAAATGATGATCAACAGTAAATGTGATAACTCTCCTTGGAGGTATGTACAGGGATATCAGAGAACAGGAAAGTAATAATGGACTTGAACTATTGAAAGACAATCTTAGGTTTAATATTAGACATACTTGCCAAAGCACAAGCTCAGTTAAAGGAAAAATTTTCCAGCATATTTAAAACTGCTTGTCAAGCTTCTATATTTTTTCCTCTTACCAGCTGTAATATTTTACTGGTTTTCATTTTTTTTAATCTCTATTTGTTTTTCTTCTTTATTTGTTTGCTACTTATGCATTTTATTTACTGTGGGCTCTGCTTTTTGCTTATTTGTTTGGTTTAACTTGAGATTCCAAAGCCTTCTGCTTACCCAAACCACCAGAATATAAAATTAAAAAGGGGAAAAGAAAAAAAAACAAACAGTGATGTATAATACAATCTCTCACCGCCTGTTGACCGATACCCAGACTTAGCCGAACAGCAATCTGGGCCTTCCAAGTAATTCCCTGTAGCTTATAGAATGGACATGATATTCTGTGGTATGGAATATGCCTTTGGCTCAGGCGTCCTGTCTCCTGTTCTCATCCTCAGTTTGGGTCAGGGGTCCTGTCTCTGCTCCCTCACAGCTTCTTTTGTCCCTCCTCACTCACAGAGCATGAAACTGAGAAGTCCTTGATCAGGGTAAGGTCTACTTTGTGACAACTAAAATGTCTGTGTGTTACCAGCACATTCTTGAACTAAAGCCAAAACAAAGCACTACACCTGATACCTGGGAGAAAATAAACTCTATCTCAGTCAAAACCAGGACAGGTATAAAAGAATGGTATAGAGAATTCACTGTAAGTCAGTCAGTCATTCTGGTGAAATCTTATAGTGGCAGAGGTATGCCTCCATGCTCTTCATTTATGATGAGTATAAAAGTTCTTTTAGGTATAGGCCTTGGTTAGAACTGTAATTTGTACCCTTGCCCCGCCACACAGAGAAACTCTATACAGCAGAGTATAGTCATATCTATGAACTTGAAGGCTGAGCATCTAAACTTCAAAATGTACCATGAAGTTCTGATTTCACACTTACTTGAGATTCTTTCACACTTTTCTGATTACAGAACTTTTACTGTAAAGTCATAATCCTGTGGCCTGCAGTGGGTGGTTTACTAGGCTCTATTGTGCTACAGCACAAGACCTTGGCTGTCTGAAATAACCTGAAGAATTATTTGGGTTACTGGGAAAATGAGTTTATCAGTCTGGATAGCATAGAACACCCTGGAAGGTATAGGACAGTATGTCAAATTATAGTAAATAATGGTATTTGGTGATATCCCAATTCTGGAATAGATTCTTAAATTACTCAGTACCCACCATCTGCTAATACATGAAAGAAATATTAAGGAAAATTATTATGGGGTATATCAGCATACTTATACAGTTTCTTTTAGCTAGTGAGAATTTATCAAATAAAGTTTTTCATCTTTCAGATCATTTGAATATAATAACTGGATCAATATCGAAAGAAATTTTTAACTCATTTTTCATTACAAACCGTACCTCTTCTGTAACTGAAATTGGTAGGGAAGATAGCACTGAAGAAATCTGCTTTCTGTTGGGGCTGCTAACATGACTGAAAAAAACTATTGGAATATTTCACTCAGAAGAAATCATGTGAGAAAACAAATTTTGTAGCTACAAAGCACCAAATGCCAAGTGAACATGTCTATGTTAATTGCTTCTCAAAAACTTTGTTCAGTAGACAATAAATTACACTAACAGACTTCAGAAAAAAAAAAGTCTGCTATGAAAGAAGATTAATTCTCTCCTAATAAAAGCTGTATTTTGGTATTGATCTATAACTTTTGTAAAGTCTGAATAAACTTCAGTCTGACATATATAAGGAATACCCAGCATTAGAGAGGAAAATCTAGAGCTTTCTTATGATCCTATGTATTTAAAATAGCTTTGAAAAAAATTGACATGCTGTCTGAATGACCTACAGTGATTCAGCATTAGGTAGTTCAGAGAAAGTCATCTCAGATGTAACAGATATCAAGATGCTCTTTAATTTTGAGATGAAAGCAAGGCAACTTCAGAATAGATAGAAACAACAGCAGATGCAGATAAGCCTGAGGTACTCCTTGCCTCCTTTGTCTCCGACTTCACCAACAAAGTCTCCCAGAACCCCCTATTTAGAAGCAGGGTTCCAGGAGGAGAATACACAGCAGTGGATTAAGATCAGTTACTTGACCCATACCAATCCACATGCTGCATTTAAGGAAGCTGAGAGAAATGATTCTTGCAAGGCTGCTTTCTATAATCTTGGAAAGGTCATGGAGATTAGGAGAGCTCCTGGATGACTGGCGAAAGCAAATGTTGCACCCATCTTCCAAAAAGGCCAGCACTCCAGGATCTGTGATTGAGGGAAGAACAGGGAATGACATTCACCTTGATTTCAGCAGGGCTTTATATGCTGACTTCTACAATATTCTTATCTCCAAGTAGAACACTACTGTCTGGATGGGTGAGCACCTACATGGGTAAAAACTTGTTGGATTTTTGGGTTCAGGCAGGCATGCTTAATTGGTCACAATCTGGCCAGAAACATGTGGAGTAATGTAAGAGTCTGTGTTAGGAACTGTCTTTCTCATCACCTTTATCAATGGGGAAGATGATGGAGCATACTGATCAGACCTGCAGATGGCAGCAAACGAGGAAGCGGCTGGTGAAGGGAGTTCTGCTGCCATCCAGAGGGATACAGAGAGATGAGTGTAATGGGCTAACAGGAAGCTCAGTAAATTCAGGAAGGTAAAATGCAGATCACTGTACTAGCAAAGGAAGAGCCCCTTGCAACAGATACAGGTTGTAGCTTGGCTGGCTGGGGAGCATCTCTGTAGAAAAGCCCCTGGGGCTCTGACAGACAGTAAGCTGAACATAAGCTGGTAGTCACCTAACAGCAAGGAGGTGTTAACAGGAGCAGAACCTGTACATCAAGAGCATGGGTTATCCTCTTCTAGTCAGCACACTTTGGATAGTGTCTCAAATATTGCACCCAGCTTTGAGCTCCCAGTACCAAACTTCACTTAACAGAGTTCAGTTTAGGGCCACAACAGTAGCTTTATGTTGGAGCACTTTTCCTACGAAAAGAGACTGAGGGAGCTGGGCTTTTTGAACCTGGAAAAGACAGCTTCAGGGGGTCTGAGCAATGGTGTCCTATCACATACTGGGAGGTATATTTATTTAATATCCATGTTGAGTTTTTAATTTTATTTTCATTTTCTTTAATTTAATAATTACAAGGATTTTGTAATCTAAATATCTTTAGAACACATAGTTAAAAACAGACAAGAAAGTTGTAAAGCTGATGACAGCAAATTCTACTCATTCAACTAGACAAAATCAGGGCTTTGTCATATGTTAATTTATTGTGTTAGAATATGAATGTAGTAAGTAATAATGCTGTTTTGACAGTGAGTGATAACAAGATTTTGATGAAGTATTTATGAAGTTGGGCATTTTTGACACCAGTGATTGTGACTGAATATTTTTAATGTCATGAGGACACTGAAGAATTTTGGCAAGATATTTATGAAGGCACAGTGGTCCTAAAGATGGATGTAGATATGGAAGTGATGTAAATTAGATGAATTCATGAAAGACAAATATATCAAGGGCTATTAAGCACAAAGATATCAATTCTGACTCAAGAAGTCGGACAGCTTAGAGCTGGGAGGTTATACCAAAGAAGTATTACTATCTGTGCTTTTTTAAAACACTTTTTATAAGCACTATAGAATAATTATAGATGAAGGGGAGATATTATGTTAACTGGAACTTTGGTCTGACCTAATATGTCCAATCAAATGCATCAGATAGATACAAAGGTACCCTATTCTGAGATAACTACTTCTAAACCTAAATGATGATGTGTATTTAGGTGATTAAGGTTACAAAAGCATATATATACAAGCAATTTCTCTTTAGAGCCTTCCTGAAAATTTTTCTTTTAAAGTGTTTAAACATTTTCTTTGGCCATACCAAAAATATTGGAGCTCTGACACTGCTAAGAAGTTCATAACAAGATTTTGCTCTGCAATACCATTTTTTACTTTATTTATTTATTTATTTGTTTGTTTCAGTTGTAGAAATGTCTGCTTTTCCTCCTCATTTGTGTGACTTTCTGTAACAATTAAAACGTGACCAGCTGGAACCTTAGCCTAAGCTATGCAAAATATTAAAGTGAAATATTTTATTTCAATGCATACTTTTATAGATACTTTGATCTTCTTTTAAATAATGTAATGCCAATTATATAATTAAAAATAAAATCTAAGTAACACATTTTTCAAAAGAAAACAGAACATTCCAGGTTTTAGGGCTGATCTTATTTTTCTCTTTGGTCTTTTTTAGGAGTGTAAACATTTTTTATAATCAACTATTTTAAATAATCTTTCACCACCAGTAGTTTTGAGAAAAATAACAAACTAGTGATGATACTTGTTTCAGTGAAAAGGACTTTACTTGAAGAAATATAATAATGTGAGTAAAAAAGCATGAACTTTTGAGTGTGATAAGAAAGTGAGGATTAGGTAGAGGAGATATTAATAAATGTGTCCAGAAAGCAATGGGAAAGGATGGCTTTAAAAATCTTCACTTCTAAGGCTTGGCAGTGTGCCCTGGATAAGTTATGATTAACATCTTGACCCTACTAAAATTAATAGCAAAGGTTTTACCAGTTTAAATGGAGAATAGATTTAAACCTAATTGTGATGTCCTAATGTCTGTGTTGTCGACACAGACAACTCCTTCCTTGGTAATATGTGAGCTTTTCCCTGTAATGGAAATTCATTACAGATTAATGTGTTCATATAAAGTATCCTGGGACTAAAACCAGCCTGACTGTACCAGCACATTGTTGTATCTGAGCCACGCTAGGAGGGTTATGCCAAATCATACAGACTTCTCTCCCAGCGCAACGCCAAAAAAAAAAAAAGTTCTATGTATTGTACTGCAGTGTTCAGTTTAGTCACACCTCACATGTGAACCCTTAACTCTATATTGATCTTTATAAACTCCCCAAATTTCTTTTAACTGCAACGAAACTGAAAATAAATATTTATTTTAAAAATCATGGCCATGTTTATATGCTATGGCAAGTTCCTCGCTCAGAAGATAACTTCAATGAACCACAGAAGCATAACATTTTTGAGGCTAGATAGGACCTCTGGAGATCATCTAGTCCAACCCCTCTGCAGGTACAGGACTCCATTCTGCTTCATAAGGTTCCTGTCAGCCCAATTCTCCAGCCTCTCAGGGTCCTTCTGAATAGCAACATGACCAACCCGTGTTTCACTCATTTGTCACAGTTTTGTATCATCTGCAAAGCTTCTGTGCATGTACTCTGATTCCATCCTTGAGGGAAAAGTAATTAATGAAGATGTCAAACGTGACTCATAGCAGCCTTCCAGTATCTGAAGGGGGCCTACAGGGATGCTGGACAGGGACTATTCATTAGGGACTGCAGTGATAGGACAAGGGGTAACGGGTTGAAACTTAAACAGCAGAGGTTTAGACTGGATATAAGGAAGAAATTCTTTCCTGTGAGGGTGGTGAGGTACTGGAATGGGTTGCCCAGGGAGGTTGTGAGTGCTCCAACCCATCAAGACCAGGTTGGATGAAGCCTTGGGTGATATGGTTTAGTGTGAGGTGTCCCTGCCCATGTCAGGGGGGTTGGAACTAGATGATCTTAAGGTCCTTTCCAACCCTAACTATTCTATGATTCTATGACTCAATCAAATACTGACTTTTGAGGCTACTGTCCTCCAACTGGGCTTTTCGCTCATGATCAAAATGCTTTCAGACAGGCAATTTGGCCGGTTTTCAGTCTACTCATTGTGCAGTACTCTAGTCCGCACTTCATCAGTTTTTCCATGAGGATGTCATGGAAGACAGTAACAAACCCTGTCTAAAGTCAAGATAAACAACACCTCCTATCCTTCCCTTTTCCACCAAACTAGTAATTTTGTTGTAGAAACCTACCAGGTTGGACAAGAATGATTTCAACTTTGTAAATCTATGCTAACTATTCCAAATCACCTTCTCCTACCTACTATATTTGGATATTACTTTCAGGTGAATTTGATCTATTGCTCTCCCAGGGACTGAGATGAAGTTTACTGGCCTATAGTTCCCCTGGCCTTCTTTTTCTTGAAGACAGGATTGATAAAAGGAATTTAGGATAAGGACTTTGGGATGAGAATGAACCTCTAACACAAATCTAAAGCACGTTTCAAATTGAATAGCATGTAGCTAAACCTGAAACTTCTACTTTACTTTTTCATTTGTAAAGTATTACTAATTTCAGCTGAAGAATCTAACAGTCACCATGAATTGCACCTAATTATATAACCTACTATTTCAAATCTCTAAAATTGCACAAATAATCCAACAAATGTAAACTAGATGTATTATATAAGTAAATACTTTTTTTCTTTTGAAAAACATAAGAGCAATTTCATTTAGTATCAGCAAGAATATCTTAGTCTTATGATGCTAACTGAATTCTTTCTTTAAGGACATTAAATTATCTACTAGAAGAATTTGCCACACAGACAAAGGAGATATATAAGTCCTGAAGGACTATTCCTCTATCACAACAGCTATGATTTCAAAGTAATACTTTGTTAATGAAGGCAAAGCAAACATTAAAAGACAGTGTCTATAAAAATGAAATAAAAACACAAACTCATTTATACCCTTGTGATGACAAACAACAACCAAGGAAGGATGACAAGACAATCTGGGGACTAAGGAAGAAACCTTCTAAAGAGTGACCTCATCCAGCTTTAGGTATCTAAGGGTCAGGTGTATAGTCTAGCAAACTGTTTAGGCTTCATATCCAGGAAAAAAATAATTCTGTGAAAAGCTGCTAGAAGCTTCCACCATGTCTGACAGGAGCTGGCTGGACCTGTTACTGACCAAAGCTGAGCCTGTCAGCAACATTAGTAGCACCTCTATGACAACATATTTATAAAAGAGTAAAAGACATTGCACAACAGATGCTGGGAGAGAGAAGTGTGAATACATGGGAGAAACGGCCCTGCAGACAACGAGGTTAGTGAAGAAGGAGGGAACAGAAGTACTTCTGGTGCCAGAGCAGAGATTCTCCTGCAGCCCATGTTGCAGATCAGGCTGAGGCAGCCTGTGCCCCTGCAGCCCATGAAGGTCCACAGTGGACCAAATATACATCCACAGACTTTTGAGGACTCTACACTGGAGCAAGTGTATGTGTCTGCAGGAACTGTGGCCTGTGGAAAGCCCACAAAGGCTCAGTTTTGCTGGCAGGACTTGTGACCCTGCAGGGGACTCAGACTGGAGAAGCCTGTGCATGAAGGACTGCAACCCATGGAAGGGACCCACGCTGGAGCAGCTCTTGAAGGACCCACGCTGAAGAAGTTTGCGAAGAATCCCATGCAAGGAAAGAGTATGAGGAGGAAGGAGCAGCAGAGACCACTTGTGATGAACTGACCTGATGAACAACCCCCATTTCCCATCCGTCTTGGGCTTCTTGAGGGGAGGAAGTAAAAAGTGGAGAGTGAAGCTGAGACTGGGAAGGGGGGCAGGGAAGATGTTATTTCTCATTACCCTGCTTTGTTCATTGGTAGTAAATAAAATAAAATAAAATAAAATAAAATAAAATTAAATTAAATTAAATTAAATTAAATTAAATTAATTTCCCCAAACCAATATTTTTCCATTGATAGTGATTGGTAAGTGATCAATCTCTGTCCTTATCTTGACCCATAAACTTTTTGTTACATTTTCCCCCCATCCTTGTTGAGGAAGGTGAGTGACAGAGCAGCTTAGAATCATAGAATCATAGAATAGTTAGGATTGGAAAGGACCTTAATATCATCTAGTTCCAACCCCCCTGCCATGGGCAGGGACACCTCACACTAGACCATATCACCCAAGGCTTCATCCAATCTGGTCTTGAACACTGCCAGGGATGGAGCATTCACTACCTCCCTGGGCAACCCATTCCAGTACCTCACCACCCTGCTTGGTGGGCAGCTGACATCCAGCCAAGGTCAACCTGCCACAATATATTGAGATTTATAAAATCTTATGACATCAGAAGTTACTGATGGAAAAGGTAATATCTGCATGTAAATTGGCATCTATCACACAGAGAACCAGATAAAGGTTAAGGTTGAAAGAGAAACAGATAAAGGTTGAGGTTGAAAGCGACCCCTGAAGGTCATCTGGTCCAAATCCTCTGCTCAAGCAAGATCACCTGCAGTTTCTCAAGATTATGCCCAAACAGCTTTCCTATATCTCCACTACTCCCACTACTGGCAATTTATGTTGCAACTTCCTCACAGTAGAAACATTTTTCCTGATAACCGGGAAGCTGTTGTGTTTCAGTTTGTGCCCATTGCTTCTTGCTTGTCACTGGACAGCACTGAAGAGAGGCGGCTTCACTTTTCTTACACCTTCCCTTCAGGTATTTCTATACACTGCTGAGATCCTCCCTAAGCCTCCTCCAGGTGAAACAGCCCAAGCTCTCTCAGTCTTTCCTTATGTACACAATGCTTTTGTCCCTTTGTCACAGTAGTGACCCTTCATTGGAGTCTCTCCTGTAGCTCAGTATCTTACTTGTATCATAGCTTTTTAAGAAGAATTAAAAAATCTTGGAGTAATTTCCATCTTTTGCTTGCAAGCAGTCCCCAGGCTCTGAAAATGGGAAGAAAGTCCTATAGAGAAATCACTAGTATTGTGACCTGAGAGTTTGAATCAATAAAAGGCAAGAAGAAAACTTCAATCTTTTAGGGAGCACCTTCTTGTGCACTCACACAATGTTCTACTATATATTACAGTTAAGCAATACATGTCAGATAAATCTCTGTTATAACTATTTTCTGTGCAGTTTATCTTTAAAGTATTGGCTGGTTTTAAGTACATGAAATGTGTGCTCATTTCTCTTTTTATTTTTCTTTTCTTCTCTTATTTTTGTATCTGTCCCTGTTAATACTAGGTCCATTCCATCATCCGACTGTTGATTATAAAATGCTGCCTCTCACATTTTACACATTCATCTCAATGTCTCTAGTCTCCAGCATCACTCTGCCATTTGCCATTAGTAGCTTCCCTTAATTGCATTTTGCAAATGGGCAAACCAGCACTTTTGGGTTTGCTACCTTTTTTCTTTCTTTTTTTTTTTTTTTAGGAAACTCATGCAATCTACATGTTTCATCAGGATCTATTCTTTGTGACTCTTAACAGCCACGATGATATATAAGGACAAAAATCAAAGGCTGAATTATGTCATAGAATCCTTATGAGCATTGTTCATAAGTGAACACTGATGTAGATGGTAATTTTTGTCTGACCAAAAACTACTTGACCGCTGATCCATCTGAAGCTATGAAAGTAAACCTACATAAAAACATTTTACATGTCTTTCATTAATTTAAAGCCTCTCTCTATGAAAATGCTAGGACTTGTGCTCATTATTTGAACACACTTGATACTCTTTTAAAGAGTCAGAGTTTATAAACTAATGAATGAGACATACATATTATACACTGTTTAATCTGTGGCAATTATCTTCCTCTAATTTTTTTCATGCTCTTTAGCAAGAAACTGTATCCATATTACTCAATTTGGATCTTTTAAGTTCAGAAGCATCTCTCAGCATGATTAAACTGTGAAATGTATTTGAAACTAATTGCTTCTGACAACTGCCATTAGACACATATTTGCAAATACAGTTTGTAATTTCTTAATAGCAAGAATTTTTTTTTATCTTTTGAACTTTTGTGGTCTGTTGTGAGCAACAAGAAAAAAAACACTTTTGCTTTAACTGTTTAATCACCATGTAGGAGAATAAGACACAATTATAAACTACAGTTATCAAGGAAGCAGTACAGGTCAAGCAGAGTATGCTGTTTCCTCATGTACATTGATGCTAACTAGACTACAGTAAGTAGGAGGAAATTATATCCATGTTTTTACAAAAGAATTTAAAGACTTGCTCAATAAAAAAGTCTAGGAATCCTATTCTTAATATTTTACAAGTAAGTTTGTAAAACATAATATTGTACAGACTGTTTTGCTGGTTTGCTACTATTTGGAAAAATAATAATTCAGACTACATTATATTATGATTTCTCATGAAATGCAGAAGTCCATAGAATGCATTATGATAAACACACACTACAGTTAAATCACTAGATGCTATTTCTCAAATACTATGCACTATATTTTCCGTAACTGAATTTTTATACTTCCCTAATCTCCTCAACTGATCTTGTAGGAGACTGGGAGGTACAGCTACTTTATGAGCTCCTCATATTTATCAGTTAAGATTTGTTGACATTGATTATTAAGCATTACATAAGACCTTTTAGTTATCTTCCTCCCCAAAATTTAAAAATGTAACTGGTAAAAGAAGACAAGAGATATAAAAAAGAGAGAATTATTATTTATGTTTAAATTACTTGAGCTAAAGCTGAGTAAAAAAACCATCAACATTTGAGATAGAAATAATGAAACCCCCTTTTCAGGTGCTTTTCTTTCTCCATTGACTCTAGACAACTTTGATTAGATACCTTACTTTTAGATAGTAATCATTAATTGGGATGCATTGCGTTGAGTGATTTACACTAAACAAGGAAGTTTCTGGTTTTACCAAGAACTGTTTCAATATCTGATGTGGTCTAGCTCCTTACTCACAGGACTATGTGTCCTACTTTATGCAGTGATAAAGGAATGGTGTGCTCTTCATCACAAATCCTGTAGAAGCTAAATTACAGACTGAGTAAAGATCATTATATAAAGAGTAATGTTGCCAAAAGAAAGCAAAGTGAACCCTTTTGTCAATGTGCACATTAGAAGCCCAGTTACAATAAAATGAACATCCTGGTTTCCTGATTTTCAGAGGCTTTTAGCCAGGTTATATGGAAACTAATTTCATTTGGAACAAGCAAAGTTAGTCCCCCAATGGAGAGAAATCTATTTCAATTCCAAGATTAGAGTCCTATCTATAAATATCTAAGCTATTAAAAAACATGGAGATTTCAACAGAAAAGATTTATCTCCTCTCCTCTGCACAGGCAATTATTAAGTAAGTAGCAACTGTACTGAACTTGATGAAGAGAAATTTCATACCCCTATTGTACCCTTATTTTCTATGGTTTTTCAGTCTTTATATAGAGGAACATAAGTTAATGTTAATACAATGCTAACAATAATACCAGAATCTACTTAAAATTACTTTTCACTTTTAGACTTTCATTAAATAGGTCATTAACATTTTACATCAAATGTTAATGCCATCACCACTAAAATGTTTTCGTCCTATATAAATCTGAATTTACTGTGTGTAGATGTGAATTTTCCAAATGACCATTGTCTGATCACAGATTCTGGAATACCGTTTTGGAGATTATAAAAAGTTTTCAATGACTACTCTAAGTAGAAAAGTACAAATTATTTATTTAGCTATGTCTTTTTCCATCCCATTGAGTCACAACATCCACATGCTCCATCTTCTAAGATTTTTCTAAATCCCTGACTTATTCTCATAAAGTATTTCCACACCCTTCTTCAACCCAGCCTTAGTTTCTCTTTGTCCCATATTCCTGAGTCATAGAATCATAGAATAGTTAGGGTTGGAAAGGACCTCAAGATCATCTAGTTCCAATCCCCCTGCCGTGGGCAGGGACACCTCACACTAAACCATATCACCCAAGGCTTCATTCAACCTGGCCTTCAACACTGCCAGGGATGGAGCATTCACAACCTCCCTCAGCAACCGATTCCAGTGCCTCACCACCCCTACATTAAACAACTTCTTCCTTATAAAAAATTCTAAACCTCTGCTGTTTAAGTTTCAACCCGTTACCCCTTGTCCTATCACAACAGTTCCTAATGAATAGTTCCTCCCCAGCATCCTTATAGGCCCCCTTCAGATACTGGAAGGCTGCTATGAGGTCTCCATGCAGCCTTCCAGGCTGAACAGCCCCAACTTTCTCAGCCTGTCTTCAAATGGGAGATGCTCCAGTCCCCTGATCATCCTTGTGGCCCTCCTCTGCACTTGTTCCAACAGTTCCATATCCTTTTTATGTTGAGGGCACCAGAACTGCACACAATACTCCAAGTGAGGTCTCCTATGTGTCTGTCCTTTGTTTTAGTGAAGAAGAGGTAAAGAAATGTGGTACATCTCCTGTGGCAGAGACCACCAACCATCTATCCACTAATGAATAACAGCTGAGGTCTTTGGATCATTTCTCAGTAGAAATGTTAATATAATCAACTTGCTGTCCATGTTTGATGTAGCCCAGAATACCTTTGGCTTTCTAGGCTTCAAGCACACTGCCAGCTCATGTTGAGCTGCTCATCAACCAACACCCCCAAGTCCTCCTCCAGGCTTCCCTCAATCCAGTCTGTGCCCAGCCTATATTTTTGCTTGGGGTTGTCTACTCCCAGACACAGGACCTTGCATTTGGCCTTGTTGAACTTCATGAAGTCTTCAGATGCCCACCTCTTTCTTATTTAAATCAAATTTTCTCTTCATTATTGATGTTACACAGAGTTCTTAGTTGCCACTGAGATGGAAATATACTGTCAATTCAAACTCATCTACAGGCTGAAACAAAGCATATTGACATCTGCAATAGCAAGAGTGAAAAGATCAGTTACTGTTGGCTAACATGTGGTAACACTTCAGCAACAGAAATACACCATATTAATGTCTGCATCTTGCTGCCCAAACAGAATTTTTAATTGTCATTAATAGATGGATTAGGATCCACATAAAAAGAAGGAAACATCTGACGTAATTCAGTCCAAAAAAAATACGCAATTAAACACCAAATATTGAAGAGAAGGTATCAGCACAAAAATACTATTTCTGAAGATTCCTATACTTCATTAATACCTTCCTGTTCAAGTATATGAAGTTTGTTAACTACACATGGTATCTGTGTGCACGGTTAAGTATTTGGTGAAAGCATAAGACGGTCTGTGCTGTACAGTCAGGCATTTGACTTTATCTCATGTGCAGATATCAAGCAGTCTAGCAAAGGTAATATGAAAAAGAGGTTAAAAATCTGTAAGCCAGGATAGTAAATGTCAATGTGTGCTTTGAATTACCTGTCTACTAAAAGATCATAAATGTTCCCATGAGTTACAGTGCTTAAGCATAATTTGTCATCAAAGTGCTAACCCAGCCTCTGTTCTAAACATGGAGCCTCAAAGGTGATGTCAGATACCATCTCTTCTCTCACATTTTGTGTGCCTGAGCAAGATATGGATCTCTGGCAGCCTCCTGACTTTATTTTTCATTCTTATTTTCCACAGTTTCTAAGACACTGCTTTGTATTGTTCTGTTATTTTTCATTCCATTCAGTGAAAACATTCTATGCAAAACTTTTGTCTTTTTGCTGCCTGCTTCTCTGTGAGCCATGCTGGTATTTCACCTCTCTCTTGCTTCTCCTGTTCAGTCCTTTTTTCTCCACTCCTCTTTCTTCAGAATCCTTTTTTTGTTCAACCCAGGTGTGTGCTGTTTGTTTGCTTGTGTTTGTTTGTTGCATTTTTTTGGTTTAGTTTGTAAGCTTATTTGTTTGGGTTTCCCCTGGTTTGGTTCACCACATTTCTTCCTTCATTATAATGATTCTTTATTATTAGCTTCTCTTCAGTGATTTGAAGCTGTACTTGTACTGCCCCCTTATCAATCTTCCTGGAATTCTCTGGTTCATCAGTTTATTTCTTTGTTTCCTTCTTCCCTTCTTATCAAACAGAACAATTAACATAACTGCCAACCATGTATATCCATCCCCTTCGTGTCATTTACTTTTGACATCTTTAGTCCAGAAGACAAGTAATTCTATGTCAGTGCATTCTTGCCTTTGTTAAGAATATGCCTTTTCATGGAATAGCAAGTCTGACAGTCTGTCCTAAAATAATCATATCTAACTTCCTCCAGATACATATTTATTAATCCAAATGAAAGTAGTGCTCAAGGGTCCAGAAACTTCAATCTTGGTTATATTGACTTTATTTTTAAGCTAGAAAGTGTAAAAATACAATCCTGGTCCCTTCTACAAAGGTCCATGAAGATGAACATCACAGGAAACTAAAGGACATGTAAACATATCGCAGGCAAATAGACAAATATTCACCTACACTCTCAGGGTAAGTCCTAAGTTAAGGTCAGAGGCACTGCTGGCACAGTCACACTTTCTTCTCAGAGGTGCTTTGTGCTACAGAAAGGAGACAGAGCTCTCAGGAGAGGAAGCAACCAGAAGAAAAGCCCTTTACACTCTTTATACGATATCAAGGACTTGTGATTCTTATGTTGTTAGCTCAGTGCACTTTAGGGTATAACTAGAGTTAACAGTAGAAGACTATTAGAGAGAACACTAGTGACTTCTATGTAAGAAAATGTGACAGCACATCCACTTCTCTATTTTTCTGAGTAAAGGCTTTCATACAAACAGTGTGGTATGAAAGGACATGTCCAGTGATACTAACAATAATTAAGACAACAGTGTACTGCCTAAAAGTAGATCACATCATTGTAAAAAAATGTGGGGGAAAGGCTGTTTCCTTACCCCAGAAATATTCAACTAAACATGAAGGGCTGAGAACTGAAAAACAGAAACAGAGAAATTACCACATTATTAGGTAGTAGAAGAAAATAGCAACTGTTTTGCTGAGGCTCTACAGCAAATTAGCTTTCTGGATGTGTAATCTCATAGAACTAACTGGTCAGTGGTTAAAATCAGCCTCTTGATGATGGATGATAATTTTCAGGCTTTTGCCTTATTTCTTTTTTTTATGTCTGACAAAGAAAAATAACTCTTTTTCAAAACACCAAAGCTTAAATAATAATATTCCTAACAGATTTTTTTTTTTTCAGGATAATCTAAAATTGCTCCTCCTTCTGTCACAGCCTTACATATGTCACTGAAATAAGCACATGTGTAGTATGACCTTGCAAGATTCAGAGGACAATTGAAAGAGGGATAAACAGTATGCCTCCATATTTTTTTCAGACTTGATCACTAGAAAGTACTTTTAGTAAACCAAATGTAAACCAAGAGAGATGACTACTGCCAAAATAAATTATTCTAGTTTAACAGTTCCTGTCTGGAAAAGGATGGTGGCTTTTCACAAAAGTGAACTTTCTTCAACAGCACTTTTTTACAAGCACAGTGACCGCAAAATATATGCTTGAACAAGGAGGAATGATTAAAGATCTGGAGTGAATGGGAATGATCCAAGATGGAACACTGCTGCTATAAAGAACAGGCTGAGAGTGTTAGGGTTGGTCAGCCTGGATAAGAGAACACTCCAAGGAGATCTTACTGTGGCCTTTTAATAATTACTGGGGACTTACAAGAAAGACAAAGAAACACTTTTTGCCAAGGCTCATAGGGACAGGAGAAGGGGCAACGGTCTTAAACTAAAAGAGGGTAGGTTCAGACTGGACATAAGGATGAAATGTTTTACAATGAGGACTGTGGCACTGGAACATATTGCCCAGAGAAGCTGCTGATGCCCTATCCCTGGACATGTTCAGGGTTGATTTGGTTTGATCTAATGCAAGATGTTCCTGCCCATGGCAGGGGGTTGCACTAGATGACCTTTGAAAGTCGCTTCCAACCCAAACCATCTATGATTCTATGACAAACTTTTTTTTTATTATTATTTTTTATTTTTTTTTGAAGCCTGATCACCCTCTGTGAAGAAATATTTACTAATATTCAATCTAAACGTCCCATGGTGCAGCTTGAGGCACTTACCTTTTGTCATGTTTCTCAGGAGAAGAGACCATGCACCTCCTCACTCCATCCTCCTTTCAGGTAGATGTAGAGAGCGATAAGGTCCTCTTTGAGCCTTCTCCTCTCCAGGCTAAACAACTCCAGTTCCCTCAGCTGCTCCTCATCAGACTTGTCCTTCAGGCCCTTCACCAGCTTTGCTGCCCTGCTCTGGACCTTCTCCATCAACTAAATATCTCTCTTACTCAAAGCTCAAAACACATTTGTGTGTATACAGCAGATATGTATATGTCTTCAAATCTTTACGTGCTCTTTTGACTTAAAACAGGATTTTCTGACTAACTCTCACTTATTTTAGCTTTTCCTACTTAATATTGTTATGCATTGACATTTCAAGCTACCACTGGATCTTGTTTCATGACTTTTACTCTGTATTTACTACTTATAATTCCTTAAAAAAATTTACATTACATTTAACAAATGACCTGGAGATATTCTCATAATCCTTTAACAGCCAAGAGAAAAAACTGAGCCTCAGAATTCTTTTTTACAATTCAAGTAGCCAACACAATGAAAGAGTCAGTTCAGACTACAGGGATCACACCATAATGTTTGAGAATGAAATATTTATGGATGGAAAGGCAATATTCTCAGATACAATATTTTTTAAACCTTTTGGTGTTTTGGAAGAAAAAAAAGTAAAGAAAGAAAACATTTAAGTTGGGAAGTGTATCTTTCTGAATGGTTCTTTAAATTTATCCTTAATACACTCTTAAACATGAGTTATTTGGTTAACTGATACCATATATATACAAGATAGCAAGAACAATGATATATTTAACAGGACTCAAATTGAAAAGCTATTGGTTTTAATTTTACCCCTCAGTCTCTACATTTTGGGATCAGCATTTGTAAGAGTAACCCAGGTTGCCAATGCATCACTTCCAAAAACTTCTGAGATTTCATTGCATAGCTTTATTAGTGTTCTGCACAGTAAAACTGCCAATAAATAAATGAGGAAAAAACATGGAAATAGAAGGAGAGAAGATAAAAGACAGAGTAATGAGCATGAAATCATATCTTAAGTCTGTGCTGCTGATTCTGTCTCAATCTCTGATGGATTCCTTTTCTCAGCCCACCCTAGGGCAACTGGAATTTATACTTGCTTTGTAATCTGCAGTCCTGTGCATTTTTCTGTAGCTATTTGAAACAGAAAACTCGAAACAGATTTTTGCTATTTAGCCAGCAGTATGAATTTGAGGAGTGTCACAAAAAAGCAGACAATATAGGACACAGCAAAAAGGGGCTGCACTGGTATCTTGTGTTAGTTTTTCAGCACTTTACAGCAATGGTTTAAGTAGGACTTCAGCTATGCCAGTATCCTAAGATCAATAAAACTAGCCACAGAAATGTAGTTTAGCCTAAGGGTAAATTAAATGGAAAACTTTCCCTACAAGAATGTAAGTTTGAAGATTTCTGAAGCAAATAGAATCTCAGTTTCTAGAAATAAAAGACTTTATAAAGGATATTTGAGAAGCATTGCTGTCAAAACATACCTGTGTGTACCATATGTAGCTGAAAAGGTTGGCCTAAGAGGGATAATGCATACTAAGCCATCAAAGCACTCTATAAAATTGTAAAAACCTGCAAAATAACTTGGAGACGAGAATGGTAAAGCCCTGATTAGTCAGCCATTGTCTACTGACAGTCTCTGTACTCCAAAATCAAAGTGTTATGTCTCAACCTGCACTGTGCATATTTTTTTTTCTTTCATGTCAGCTCTGCCTCCTATAGATATTAACAATTAAAGTATTTCCAGGGCCTTTAATCTTAGTATTACAAAGACACAACCAGCCAATGTATAACCACTTTGCTGAGAGTACTATTATCTCAGCTAACAGGTAGATGAGTGATTTGTTAGGACAATAACTGCATTTAAATGGTAATGGACAAAAGTTAAAATAAGAATAATAATTAAAATAGCTGTATGGATAGACAGATGGACTTTAAATCTGAAAAAGTAATCATGATAAAAAAGACATAATTTAAAAGAATGACTTTTTACAAAAAATCTTTGTTTAATTTTTTCTATTCCCTGTTAAGTTTCAATAGAAAAAAAAAATTCATTTTTATTAATGTAGTCAATTCTATGCAACTATACTTGAACTGTGTCATTTTATATCCTTTGTAACAGAAGGAAAACAGCATCACAGCATGACCTTATGAAAGTATTTCTCAAGTTTATAAAATTCATCAATTAACCACATTCTCTTTGAAATCACTCTGTAAAACCACGTATTAGACTCTGTAATAGGCACAGATGCTAAACTCAGCTGTCACAGATGCTTCCACTAGCTAGTCTGATAACTGGGTTGTGTCACAACATGGCCTTCTTTCTCCAATGAACAAAACATGCTAATTAGACCTATGCAGGATAGAAATCCTCTCTTTAAAAGCTCATATTTTTCTCTCTGCCTGCAAACCTAATGTAGCCTGTGTGTATTCTTGTTATCTATGTTGCATATACATCATGATTTTAATAAAATCTGTTGTTTAACCAACAGTAACAATATGTTGGTGTTTTGTTTGGGTTTTTTTAACACTATATGGCATGCATGTGATTTCACTAATAATTCAGTATCTCACTTTTTGAAATTGATGTATTTCTCATTTTGCACTAAAATCTTTGAAATGGCTAATAACGAATTTGCAATAAACTAGCTTGAAATGACACCTTAAGAGGTTGTAATTGGCATGTATAAATGTCTTCTGCAGGAGTGAAAGATTCTACAAGACTGAGAAATTGATTATTAGCACCTCATTTTACCATAATCTCATTTCCTTAATGACCTAAGTAAGCATTTTAATTCAGGAGGTACTCCAATAAATCAGCATAGTAGTGCATCTGAATGCTATCAGAAAGGACATTACTATGCTGGATGGAAAAGTAAAATATTTTCAGCAAACAGTGTGAGAATAGCAGAAAACTGTGTCATGATCTTGATAACACGCTAACTACGTAAACATCAAAATTACCTACCCTAACCAATGACTTCAGAAGTATACCCCAAAGTTTGTGGAGGGGGTTAAATCTTATTTTATTTTCTGATCTTCAGAAAATTTAAAGTTCTATAAGTTGATGTGTTTAAATAACAGCAGAACTATGTGTAAATAAACAGTTTTCTGCTAAAAATTTCTGCTCAGATAGTCCCTTTTATATTGGTTTCATGTATTTTGTGGAAAAAAAAATTGTTAGACATAGACAAGCTATCACTAAGCATCAAGAATGATGAAAAGAAACAGATGCAGAAGGGAAAATCCCTCTGCTTTAAGTCACTATGCACTGTCACTGTAATATGAGGTAAAAAGTTGCACTGTGATTGGGTGCTGAGAAAAGAAGGGATATTCAGACTATGACAACACAAAGATGTGTACAGAGATGTGTATGAAGCTTTTTCACCAATGATGTTCTGGCAAGCATCCATCATCCAAGAGATCCAAAAAATTAGCATTGCCGATAGGGAATACTCAGGATGAAGTAAGACAAGATAGGTAAGAAGTGGTATGAGAGAATGAAAACTACTGTAAGCATGATAGACATTACCGGGATAAAAAAGACCCAAAGTGCAGGTCAGAGAGAATACTTTTCCTGATGCAAGGTGATGATTCTCCAAAAACACTCACTTCACATTGGTGTACAGATTTTGAGATTGTAGCATTCAGAAAGTAAAACTGATTTAAAGCATGATAAAGAGAAAAAAAAAAACAAAATTTATTTCAGCCTTTTGGGGAAAAATTAGATTCTCCCTTTCTGCATCTTTTATTTCCCCATTGATTACAACCGAATAATACATTAATTTTTTTTTTAATTGTATGCCATATAACCAAAACATTTTTATGGGCCTCAAATTATGGTCCTGTCAGTCTTCACTAGCTCTATACAGTTTTCATATATTTTAATTTTGAAGTTGTAGATTATTTACATAAGAAAAAAAAAAACAAACAAACTACCTTTCCAGGACAGTTCTAAATCATCTAGTCACTGCTGCTATATATATCACCAAAATACTACCCAGAGGTTTCATGACAATCATTAAATCATTTGTATATTTCTCTTGTCTTGAAAAATACTTGAAAAAGTATTAAACCATTCAAAATTAAAATCAGAGTACATGTATTAGACCAGTCTGCAATTAATATAAAATGGCACTCTCCAAACTGTAGGTGAAATCTTGGCTTGAATTTCTGTTCATCAGTCAATACTAAAATTTTACTTGGGGGTTGTCTAGAGATAATCTTCTTAGAATGTGTATCTAAATGGTGGACCCAAATACTGCTAAAACATTTCATGCAATACAGCTCACAAACCAGTTAAACGTAGCATGCTTAGGTGCATTAAGCACGATAAATTGAGATGAGCTGAAGGTCTATTCATTGAATTGCTCTTAATTAAATATCAATAAGCTCTTTGTGTGAACTCTCAGTTCTATCACCAACAAGAAAAATCTTTGTGAAGCAGATTTTAGAAAGATGATAAATTTTGTATTCTTGCACAGCTGAGGACACAGATTTTAAATTATCTGCATTATGCTAAATTCTCTTCAAGAAGGTTTTGCATTTAGGCTACAAACTGTCTAATGCTTAGAAACTGGAGTTTTAATAACAGAGCTCAAGAAATAGATGTTTCCCTTGCTATTGATTTCTGTATACTTAGATATCCAAACTTATAAATAACCAACAGACTGCTATCCAAATTTCTGTATATGTTTTTGGTGCTTTGCTAAAATCCTTGTGAAAATAAAAATCATGAACTTTTGTGTCTAACAGTTTGTCAGAAACTTGTTAACCTGAAGGGGGAATAATCTATTTCTCAAAATACGTGAAAAATAAAGTGTAGTTCAAGCACATACTTTAAATGCCTGGGAAATACATGGAACACCATTAAAGTAGCACTTATGTTGTAAAATGATCATAATTTAAAGATTTGTCCTTTTGTCTGTGGAGGTGGTGTTTAGCTGACTTGACTAAAGGCCATTTCAATTGACTAAAGGTTGCTCCAGCAAGCCTTTTTTTCTAAGCATGTGCAAAACAGTAAATCTATTATTTGGCAGTATTGTTTTTCAGTTTGCCAGTCATTTCACCTATAGTTTTTAAATGGCTTAGACACATTGCTTCTATCAAAAGCCAAATTTTAATTTCTTGAAGCAGCTTTTACATAGTTCTTGTTACTCGTCACAAATGCTCAATAAAAACTTTTACAAATTCTGTTGCACATGGAATACAAATAAAATATACACAGAACAAAAATAAGAACAACCAAGTTACTACAATGAAGAAAAGAGGGAAAATGTCCCAATTATAAAGCAGGTATAGATTTTGAGAAACATAATAATTTTCTGTTACTCTACTACCTTTTGTCCGTACATGAGACAAGTAGGAGAAAGAACAAGATGTGATCTAACTATTGAAATGTTTCTCTCCATAGTGAAAGGCAAATCAATGCACTGTCAAGATCTTTGTGGCAAGAAGAGGATGGCTCAAAAAATGAAGCACAAAAAGCCATGTGTGGGAAGCTAGAGGTGGATATTGTCAAAAACTGAAATCTCTTATGTTCAGATAAAATTGTACACTCAAAATTATTCCAGAATCAAAGTCTACAGTATTATTCCATTACTGTATGCCTACTTTTATTTTGAAAGTGAAGCAAAAATCACTGTTTTCTATAAAATAAGCTGTACTTTTATATCTTTTATATTAATAACCAACAGACTAAATATAATAGTTCCAACAAAATGTATTGAGAATGCATTCACTTATAATGACTCATTTGGGATAGAGTTTAGCTTAGACACCTCTGTAAAATAAAAAAAACATGGTTTCAATGACCCAACCATGGAAAAAGTACTTGAATCTTGATTTCTAGCATCCTTGCTAATTGCTCAAAGTTTTCAGCTATTGAGAAAGAAAAGCAGAAATTGTTTCATTTAACCTGTGGGGAAAAAAAAAAGAAAAAGAAAATAATAGACTCTCTTACTGAAGTCTGTGCAGAGAGCAACCTCTTAGGCATGTGTAGAGAAAAATTACTCCTCTAAGCATCTGCAGGAACAGGACTTTTGTGACTGACTGAAATGTCAAAAGCTACAGTCTGTGGAACTTAGCTACAAATGTCACCTTCAGCCTTTGTGTCCTTTAGGATAACACCATGAAAATACCATGTGTTTAGAAAAATCTAAATAATTTTGAGTTTTGTAAATATAGTAGAAATTCCACCTAAAGTTTTGGAAGATGACATTGTTATTTCAAGTTGAAACATAAATTAATAAAAAATAAAACACTACTATACTTTTCCTATTAATTAACTAAAGACCACCTACTGAAACTGTAAACATTGTACTTGATAGGCATTATAACTGAGATTGGCTGTAATATTCTAAATGGATATTTAGTTATATTTGACAGCTAACTAATATTTTTTTTTCAAAATTTCTGTCATGCAAAGTTTTCATAATATGCTAGTACAGATTATCCTATATTTGTCTGAATGTATTTTTTCTGAGGTCAGTCTGGGTGAAGTTGCCAGCTTTCAATACCTCTTGCTATCTATTCTTTATGAATTAAAAGCTCAATAAGACTACTGAAATTATGAAATAGCGTAACATAACATAACATAACATAACATAACATACTTACCTGGAGAACTGAGTTCAGCTTAGGGTCACCCAATATAACAAGGAAATGGACCTGTTAGAGTAAGTCAAAGGAAGGTCATGAAGATGTTCAGAGGGTTGGAGAACATCTCCTGTGAAGACAAGCGGAGAATTGGGCTTGTTCAGCCAGGAGAAGAGAAGGCTCCAGGGAGACCTTAGAGCAGTTTCCAAAGCCTAAAGGAGGCCTACAAGAAATCTGGAGAGGGACTTTTTACAAGAGCATGTAGGAATAAGACAAAGCGGAATGGCTTTAAGCTGAAAGAGGGTAGATTTAGATTAGACAAAAATTAGAATAGGAAGAATTAGAATTAGATTAGGAAGAAATTCTTTACTGTGAGGGTGGTGAGACACTGGAACAGGTTACTCAGAGAAATTTTAGATGCCCCATCCCTGGCAGTGCTCAAGGCCAGGCTGGGTGGGGCTTTGAGCAGTCTGGCCTAGTAGCATCTGTCTCTGATTGGAACTAGATGAACTTAAAGGTCCCTTCCAACTCAAATAATTCTGTGATTCTATGATCATGTATGTTTTGTCAAGTGTAATCCTCTGATAATAACTCAGTTGTTTGC
This sequence comes from Melopsittacus undulatus, assembly GCF_012275295.1. Lineage (NCBI taxonomy): Eukaryota > Metazoa > Chordata > Aves > Psittaciformes > Psittaculidae > Melopsittacus > Melopsittacus undulatus. The sequence goes on along the minus strand of NC_047531.1, from coordinate 20,396,004 downwards.
TTCTCAATAACTTTGCTAAATCAAATTAAATTTCCATAATCAAAACAGTTAAATTATCTAGCAAATTATAGTAAACATTCATTTTTAAGAAAGAAAACATCTTACAAGAGATTCTAACACTGAAAGCAATAGATTTAAATCCTGTGGAGACACAACATTTAACACCTGTAATAATCCACTGTAATCCCTTTTATCAACAAACACTTCTTATGTACAGTTTTGGGGGTGTATAATATAAAAACAAGTTTCAAGCAAAGTGTGGATTTGAAAGATAAACCTATCTTCAAGTCCCATTGTTTGTCAAGTTATTATTCTAGAGCAAAGTCTGCTATCTTGACTCTACTGTATCACCAATTACAAAACCAGAATGAATCTTTGCCTCCAGCAGTATCTGACAGTGAACAAATACAGGGAGTAGTGGGAAGGATCATGTGGTTTATGTTATCTAATAAAGGATATCTCTAACTTTTTTGCCTGGCCATTACTATTCCATTCATCACCATTGTCAACTCTTCTAATTTATCCCTCTCTACCTCTCCTTTTGTTTTTCCTTTTCTACCCCCTACACTAATGATTCTTACTGAAGCTTCTGATAGTCATGGGTTTGGTTGATGGGATTTTTGTTTTTGTTTTCCGATTTTCCTTAAACTTTACAAGCATATTAGCCTCCTGATTCCCCAATAATATCTTCTTGAAATCTGTTTCCTCACTCTTTTCTTTCTTTTGCCTGGGGCAGTGCATAAAATACAACTGAACACAGTTCAATAATTAACCAGTGCAAATATCTTTAATTCTGACAGGTGTTTCTGACACAGAGTTATCTGATTTTATGATCTCTGTGGCTTGGGGTGTAAAGTCCATCTTGCTTTCTATTTACCCACAGGCTGTGCTCAGGAGCATGGAGGAAAACCAGTAACATGCAGAGGGACTATGTGAGAGTCAGAGCGGGCAGCAGTCCTGCGTCCTTCATAGTCAGGCCATGCTTCTCCCAACAGCATCAAAGAACAAAAGATTGCAGAAGTTGCTTTTGTCAAGCAGGTCTCTATAACATATATATATAAATTTTGGTTATAAATCAAAACACCATAAAGTCTTCATATCAGGGCTCCACCTTTTCTAGATGTGCTGCCAGGAAGCCCCTGCAATCATGCTCTAATGAACCATTAATGGCAGTATCCAATGCTCAGAAACCAGGAACCCACAATCCCATGTTGTGCCTCAGCATGGACAAGTGGGAACCACTGTAGCTATTGAGGTGTAGCCTATGGAGTCTGGCTCTCAGTGTGCCATCTAAAAGGTTCACCAGTTCATTGCAGGGGGTCACCTTTGCAGAGGAAGGTCCATCTGGCTGCAGGCAGCAAGTGCACAAAGAACAGCGCACTGGAACAGGTTGCCCAGGGGGGTTGTGGAGCCTCCTACATTGGAGATATTCAAGGCCCACCTGGACAAGTTCCTGTGTGATGTACTCTAGGTTTCCCTGCTCTTGCAGGGGGGTTGGACTAGATGATCTTTCGAGGTCCCTTCCAACTCTTGGGATTCTGTGATTCTGTTTGGACCACATGGTGCTATTAGAATTCACATACCTTCTTTCAATTCTCTCTTGTAATTTCTGCTTGAAAGAAACTTATACTGTTTTGAACGAGAATTGACCCTCCCCTACAGAAAATATAATTATTTCAGGGAGTTTATTTTTAGTCCTTGTATAAAATTCTTCTGAGAGTACTGGCTATTGTAGCCTTTCTTTCCCAATCCCCTATACTATGTTTCTGAGCTCCCATCATGCTGATCAGTTCACAGACAGGCTTGTTTACTAAGGGATATCAGCCTTTTTTTCATGGCCTGTACCTGACCCCATAATTCTAAACCAATAAACACAATTGCAATTTACATGTTTCATCAACCTTTAAAATCTGTCAAAATTTAGCAGGTGCTTTTAAAAAAGATTAAAACTCCTTTTATGACCACTAGTAGGATCATTTTCTCTTTGTGTACCCAAAAGAGGATTCTATATGATTTCATCATAGTCACATACTGATAAAAATACTTTCTTTCCTGTGGATTTCTTCTTCTAAGAACCAAGTGTGGGGTATGTTTTGAATTATTTTTTTTTTCTAAAATGTTATTAGGAACTGTAAACACCAACAAGTCCAAAAGATATCCTTCACTGGATGACCAGAATTTTCTTAATGATAAATACAACTTTTTTCTGTTTTATAGATCTACATATTGACTTATCCATGTCAATTCCATTTTTGTTTGAAAGCATCAAGTACTTGTTAAAACTATGTACCAGGTTTCAAAAATATATTTTCTTTTTTATAGGTAAGAAGGGGCCTTTCTCTTTTGTCCCTTGGGATACAGTTTATATCACTAACATAAAGTCAGAAAATATCCAGAAAATTTGTGATGTTATCTTCTAGTAAATAGAACTGGTTCATGATTTTGTTGAAGGACTAGTATGTTTGTTGGCTTGCTTGTTTGTTTAGAGGGAAAGCAATCTATGCAGCTTAAAAAGATTAAAATTCTCCTCACCAACAAGATCCAGAGCTAATGGCAGTTAGTGCAGTTGGGAGTGTTTTAACCATTTGGACCTGGTGAAAAGAAACCATTACAATAACATTAAGAAAATCTTCATTGCCTCACTCAGTGTCTTGAATTCCCACTTTCAGCAATAAGGATATTAAAAGCATTCTGTACTTCTTCTGGTGTAATCTTAATTGAAGAGTTTGAAATAATATTTGAATGCCAGTGAAGATTATTTAGTTCGCCTTCAAAAAAGGAAAAATTAATAATGCCGTACAGTTTGTCCTAACTTTGGACTTTCTTATTTTTTGTCTCCATTTGACTTAAGTCCTGTTCTATTGTTTCAAAAAGCACCCACATGCCACTGCACAATATCAGCATTGTGAAGTAGAGGTTTGTTAGGATGTTTCCTTTTGAGTTAATGACACATGTCTGCTTAGTTGAGATAATAAAACTTCACATTAGCAGCAAAATCAGTTTCTGGCTGACAGTCTAGCATTTTTTTTTTAACAAGTGGATCCATTTCTTCCAGGGCTGTAGCAATCCTGTTCCTGTATGGGTAGTTAAGCAAACCTGCCTTTGTGCTATTAGCATTATGCAAATGAGGTTAAAATTCTTAATGCAATGACACTTTGGCTATAAAATGTGCTGTGGAGGGAAAAAAGTTGATAATAAAACAAGCATTTTCACAGAGAAGAGAAAGAAGCAGCTAACTTCCCATTTATTTTTGCATACTTCATAACCATTCTACATAAAGTTCCAAACAGGCCTTTGAAGTTATGCATTAGCGTAATTACACTATAATAAGTTTTCATGTCAGTTTTGTTTTTCATTAATTCCTTACTGTCTTACACAAAGTTGAGTTTCCCTGGAAGTACACACTCACATCAAAACAACTTTATTTTAAAGTATGTCCTTAAGCATTCTTCCTTTCCTTTCCTTTCCTTTCCTTTCCTTTCCTTTCCTTTCCTTTCCTTTCCTTTCCTTTCCTTTCCTTTCCTTTCCTTTCCTTTCCTTTCCTTTCCTTTCCTTTCCTTTCCTTTCCTTTCCTTTCCTTTCCTTCTTTCCTTTCCTTTCTATCCTCTCCTCTCCTCTCCCCTCCCCCCCTCCTCTCCTCTCCCATCCTCTCCCCTTCCCTTCCCTTCTCTTCCCTTCCCTTCCCTTCCCTTCCCTTCCCTTCCCTTCCCTTCCCTTCCCTTCCCTTCCCTTCCCTTCCCTTCCCTTCCCTTCCCTTCCCTTCCCTTCCCTTCACTTCTCTTCTCTTCCCTTCCTTTCCCTTATCTTCCCTGCCTGCAGAATTGTGTTAGCCAGCTGTGCCAGCACCTTACTTCTTGCAAATGCTGCTGCAGCCTTCATACTGGAGAAGAGCTATGACACACTTCCAAGGGGGAGCGGTGGTGAGTCTGTAGAGTGCCAAAAGACTCACACAAGTCCCAGTTTCCTGATAGAAATAAAACAAAGAATTTCTCACAAAAAAAAATCCTTTATTAGTCCCATTAGTGCCATTTCCCAGGCAAAGTTATCTTTTTCTGCAATATAAATTTTATGGAACAATTTTACCCTATCAATCTGGGGCCTTACACTTTCCTTGTAAAGCAATGACTATGGAACAAAAGAGTAAGTCAGGCACAGCATGTGGTATTATTACTTACCCACAAAAACTGGCCAACACCACTGTTGTCTTATTTTGCACACCTGAAAAATAGAAAAAGCAAGGAGCAGAATAACTTCGTGTCACTCAGCTTATAATGCAATTGTGAAATATTGTGGAGGGATTGCTTTGAATAATAAGATTTCAGGGCTCATGGTATGAGAAAAATTATTGCTGTGGGGAGTGCCAGAGCCTTTTGGTGATGCTGGATGACGGCTGTGTAAGGTACCAGCTCCTTGGTGATTTGCGCTGCATGGTGGCAGCATGAACCATTTAACAAGTACACACATGGTGTGGGGGGGCTGAGATACCAGGAGATAGGTAAGGATGGCAAGGGAAAGGAAACGAAAAAAAGATGTAGGGGAAATAGAAATGCAGATGACCTCTGTGACCGCTGGTTTTTCAAGTGCAAATGCATTTCCCCTGTGCAAGCTTTGAGATGATCAGCCCCAGGCTCTGCACTGCTGGGGAAGGTCGATGTGGTAGAAATTCATATGGTCTCTTTCCTGTTTCAATGGGTGCTGCCTGATAGTGCTCCTCCCTTTGATGGGGTGCATGCTTGGCCCTGGCCAGGCCCTCTGATCTTCCCGTAGTGCCTTTCACCAGGGGGAGAGGTGTGATGCCTCTTGATGTTAGAGTGCTGGTGTCGACCAGAACCCGCAAGGGCCCAGCCGTGCTCCCTGAGAAACTGCTTTGAGAAGAGGGCAAAAAAAAAACAGAGAACAGGTGATGATTGACAGTAGCCCTTTAGATTGCTTTTGTTAATGCACTAGTAATAAGATAAGCTTTATCTTGAAATATTCATGGAATCGAGACTTTGACAGAAATAGGCTTTTGGGTTAATATATTTTTGATAGATAAAGCAGAATGAAATAGAAAGACCAGGGGAACAAGCAGTATGTGAAGGCAGACATATTTTTCCATCCCAGCATTCCTGGTCAGTTGCCAACACCTATAATAAATGCTCGGAGCAATGTAGAGATATTCCAGATGCTCCAGCCAATGGAGCTTCATTTGGAGCTCGGCTCAGATGCCTCCATACAAATGCCCATAGTATGGGGAACAAACAAGAAGAATTAGAGATGTGTGCACGTCTATGGGTGTATAGTATAATAGGCATCACAGAAACATGGTGGGACAGTTCCTTTGACTGGAGTGTTGGAATGGAAGGTTACAGGCTCTTCAGAAAAGACAGGCCCAGCAAGCGGGGAAGGGGAGATGCTATTTATGTTATTGATAGGCTGGAGAGTATGGAATTTGATCTAGGGATAGGTGATCAGTTAACAGAAAGTTTGTGGGTCAGGGTTAAAGGGAGAGCAGCAATGGGAGACATTACTGTGGGGATACGTTACAGACCACCTGATCAGTGGGACTCTGTGGATGAAGCACTCTACAGACAGGAGCAGCCTCATGCTAGCAGGCCCTTTTTCTCATGGGGGACTTCAACCACACTGATGAGACCTCCTTGGATGGGTAAGGAGCTGCTGAGAAAAATTCATAGGACAAAAGAGGCTTATAAAAGGTGGAAGCAAGGACAGGTGGCCTGGAATGAATACACAGATGTTGTCCAGGAAGTTAGGGACTGGGTTAGGAAAGCTAAGGCCCAATTGGAGCTAAACTTGGTTAGGGATGTTAAAGATAACAAGAAGGGATTTTACAGGTATGTAGTGGCTAAAAGACAGACTAAGGACAATGTAGGCCCCCTCCGGAAGCTTTCGGAAGAACAGGCTACACAGGACTTGGAGAAGGCTGAGGTTCTGAATGACTTCTTTGCCACTGTCTTCACTGGCAAAGGCTCTGACCGCAGCACCCAAGTCTTGAAAGGCAGACGCAGGGACTGTGAAAACCTAGACCTTGGGCCCACTGTATGAGAGGAACTGGTTCAAGAACGTCCTAAGAACCTGAACGTACACAAGTCCATGGGACGTGATGAAATCTATCCACGGGTCCTGAAGGAGCTGGCGAAAGAAGCTGCAAAGCCACTGGCCATCATATTTGAAAAATCATGGCAGTCAGGTGAAGTTCCTGACAACTGGAAAAAGGGAAATATAACCCCCATTTTCAAGAAGGGGAAAATGGATGACCCAGGGAATTACAGACCAGTCAGTCTCACCTCTGTGCCTGGCAAAATCTGGGAGCAGATTCTCTTGGAAGGCATGCTAGGGCACATGAAAAACAACAAGGTGCTTGGTGACAGCCAGCATGGTTTCACTAAGGGGAAATCCTGCCTGACCAATTTGGTGGCCTTCTATGACGGGGCTACAGAAATGATGGACAGGGTTGGAGCAGTTGACATCATCTACCTGGACTTGTGCAAAGCATTTGACACTGTCCCACAAGACATCCTTGTCTCTAAATTGGAGAGACAATTTGATAGATGGATCACTCAGTGGATAAAGAACTGGCTGGATGGCCATACGCAAAGAGTTGTAGTCAACAGTTCAATGTCTGTCTGGAAACCAGTAACAAGTGGTGTCACTCAGGGATGAGTGTTGGGACCGATCTTGTCGGTGGCATGGACAGTGGGATTGAGTGCACCCTCAGCAAGTTTGCTGATGACACCAAGCTGTGCGGTTTGGTTGATCTGCTGCAGGGAAGGAATGCCATCCAGAGGGACCTTGACATGCTTGTGAGGTGGGCTGATGCCAACCTCATGAAGTTTAACCATGCCAAGTGCAAGGTCCTACACCTGTGTTGGAGCAATCCGAGGCACAGGTACAGGTTGGGCAGAGAAGAGATTCAGAACAGCCCTGTGGAGAAGGACTTGGGGGTGTTTGTCGATGAGAAAATGAACATGAGCTGGCTTCAGTGTGCGCTCACAGCCCAGAAAGCCAACCGTATTCTGGGCTGCATTAAAAAGAGCGTGACCAACAGGTGATCCTGCCCCTCTACTCTGCTCTTGTGAGACCTCACTTGGAGTATTGTGTGCAGTTCTGGTGCCCTCAACATAAAAAGGACATGGAAGTGTTGGAACAAGTCCAGAGGAGGACCATGAGGATGATCAGGGGACTGGATCACCTCCTGCCTGAAGACAGGCAGAGAAAGTTGGGGCTGTTCAGCCTGGAGAAGGCTGCATGGGGATCTCCTAGCAGCCTTCCAGTATCTGAAGGGGGCCTATAAGGATGCTGGGGAGGGACTTTTCATTAGGGACCATAGTGACAGGAGAAAGGGCAACAGTTTAAAACTGTAACAGGGGAAGTTTAGATTGGATAGAAGAAGGACACTTGTTTACTGTAATAGTGGTGAGGCACTGGAATGGGTTGTCCAGGGAGGTTGTGAATGCTCCATTCCTGGTGGTGATCAAGGCCAGGTTGAATAGAACCTTAGGTGACATGATTTAGTGTGAGGTGTCCCTACCCACGGTAGGGGTGGTGGAACTAAATGGTCTTAAGGTCCTTTCTAGCCTAAGTGTTCTTTATTTCTATGATTATTCTGGAGTTTAGTTTTTCCCACAGACTGGGCATTTGTCATCCACTCTGTGAATTACACTGTATTCTGAACCCAGCTCTTTGTTAGTCCCAGGCTTCTCGAGCATCGCTTCTGTTAACAAAATTTTTAGGCTCTGAATTCCTGGGGAAAGTGATTTGTTCTCCATGTTTGATTTATGATTGTTGTTTCTGACTCCCAACTGGACAGATACATTTTCCCTTTCTCTCTTGGGTTGTTATTAATGCTGAAAGATGCTGGCCAGGTGGCCAGAGCTGTGCATCATTTTCTTGTGCAGATACATATCCTGAAGATATTTAGCAAAGGAGATTTTGGCACAAACATTCCAGTTAATTCAGAACCACTCTCAAGCAGGTTGACTAATCAAAAAACAAGAGAGAGGGGATTGAATACCAGACCAATATTTTCACTGTAAGAATGCCCGTTCTGTGACTGAGAAAATAGTATTTTAAAGTCCATGTATGTCATAAACTAGCCCTGGAAGATGTCTTACTATCAGCCCATGTCTTAAAAATAGGCATTTTATTTTCTTCATCACTTTTATCTAGATTGAGATTGTAAACGCTGAAAGGAAAAACCTTGGTGGAGAATAGACTATGCATTAGGTCCTGCAGACCTGGAGTCCAGACCTCGCAATGATTTCTAAGAGCATAACACAAAAATAGGCCCATATTGAAGCCAAGGTCTGCAGTGGTTTCACTGGTTGTATCAGCCCTTTTTCCTTGAATATTTGCCTTCTGATGCCAGACCGTTTCTGAGGTGATGGCATCTTTCACTTTGCGTGGCCCATGCTAAGCTCAAATCATTGCCAAGCAGTATCCATGGCTCCTTTGAACCTCTGAAATAGATTAGAAGGGGCCTTCTCAGCATGTCCCTCACCTCAGCTCTGTTGGGACCACTATACAATTAACCAGCAATTGTGCCACAGCAAACAGATTGCATTGATGATAACCAGATGTGAGCAGATAAAGGAGCCAATGGAATTTGGGCCATGTTTGTCTTATTTCTGAAAGCCTTCAATAGCTTCTCCAGCCCTGAGTTCAAACAGCAGTCATAACTCTGCAGTGCCTCATGCCAGGAAGTGTGCCTCATGCCAGGAAGAGTGCCTCATGCCATTTCTGGTGAGCTAAGCCGGTTAAACATGCCAGGTGAATGAGAAAGGTCAATAGTTTGAATGCAGAGTTCTGTATTGTCAGATGCTTCTGATCACAAGACATCAGCTCCTGCTTGTTCCTCTTAAGGTAGGAAAACACTCACAACACAGGACTGCAAGGGCCTGAGATGAGGATTAGCAGCTCTCCAATGGTTATATGTTCATTTGACTTTAGTTGCATCAAGTATGGGGGCTTGGGAATAGATATGGCACTGCAAAATAGCTCTGAGTAGGCTCAGATAAACCTTTTATCCATGTTTCCATTCCTCAGTGCTGAAGAACACTTGGGCCAGATGCTCCCTGCTTGGGTGTGTTGGGGCTAAGCTTATTGTCCCTTCAGCCTGGGGGTGTGAGGGAGGAATAATGCAGCTCATGAGAACTGGCCTCATCAGTTCCTCTGGTTTCTATTATTCCTGACACCTCTCCTTAGGAAATAATCATGCTCAAGACCACAAACACATCTCAAGCACCATACAGTACAGATGCAGGAATTTCAGGGACATGGTGGCCTTTCTCCAACCTCCCATACATCTAATACCAACAGCAGTACCAGTGATGCAACACACTTCTGATTAACTAGCAAGACAAACCCTAGCCTTCCAGTGAAAGGGAATTATACTGAAGACTAATAGGAAGAGCTGTCCAACACATCAGAGAATTTAGAGGCATCAGCTGGAGCCTGGAATTCCATACAAATTTTAAGACCTTATACTTAGATATATTCAGTCAGTATGTACACGTTGGTGATTCTAACATCATTCACAAACGAACCATCAGCAGGGTCAGATGCAAAAAGGGGGAAGGCTGCCCTTCACAGTAGACCAGTGCTAGAGTTATTGGATTGGAAGAGGACTGAAGAAGCCTCAAATGGGAGGCAGGAAGGCATCGGCATTAGTCCTCTGAGACAGCTTTAAGGGATGAACAGAAAACAAGCCCCAGACCAACCAATCAACCAAAAAGCTCCACAAAACCCAACCATCTAGGATTCCATCTGACTAAGAAAGTGGAAGGTCAGATGACAAAACTTGACATCCTCATTGGACAAACTAGGAGAAAATGTCTAGAAGTTATTTAAAACCAATAAGAACATGCCTTCCAATACCTGAAGGGGGCTACAAGGATGCTCCAGAGGGACTCTTCATTGGGGACTGTAGTGATGGGACAAGGGGTGATGGGTTCAAACTGAAACAATGAAAGTTCAGGTTGGATATAAGGAAGAAGTTCTTTACAGTGAGGGTGCTGAGGCACTGGCACAGGGTGCCAGAAGAAGTGGTAAATTCTCCATCCTTGGCAGTATTCAAGGCCAAGACAGAGTCTTTGGTGACATGGTCTAGTGTGAAGTGTCCCCACCCATGGCAGTGTGGTTGGAACTAGATGATCTCAAGCCCCTTTCCAACTCAAATAATTCTATGATTCTATGATTATATGTCTTTACCTGTTGCTGTAAAACTTTCTCATGGAGCTCAGGAGAAGCACCATTCCCATGTACACTGACCAATAACCTATTTTCCTATGAGAAAATTCTGAATCACAGAACTATGTCATTAACTTAAACTCACATATGACTTTAAATATATTTGCACTAGAGTGTCTGATGAAACAACCTTCTCAGTGGGCTAAGATTGTTTTCAGAGTTAGTAGCACAGGCTTTGATTCAAATTTGTACCATTTGTCAGGAAAAGCCTTTCCAAGGGTTCGGGAGCTGATGCATTAGTCAGAGCAGCATGAACCCAACCGTTCAGCTTTAAACTCACAGAAGCATTTAAACCATTTCGGCTTAAATAAACATGGCAAGTGTGCTACTGATTTTGTTGTGGTTTGACATTGGTACAGCTCCCTCCTCACTTAAAGGGAGTTTGTGATCATTTGTATCATAAATTATTTGAAAGGCAATGAAAATGACACAGAAGGCACAGAAGGGTCTGAGCCAGTGAGTAACAGTGCCCTGCTATTTCTCATGTAGGGATGTCCAGCACTTCCAGGTTGTGATTTTGATCTATCATTAAATTCCTAAATTCAGTAAGTTATAAAAGTTCTGGTGAAAGGAGAAGAATGAATACTGATATAGCATAAAGTACTCAAGCCATCTTTTTCTTATCTACTCACACTGACAAGCTCGATTGTTAGAAGAGGTGGTGTGATCTAACACATCACCCAAGCTCTGGACCAGCAAGTTCTAGTCCTAACTTTGTGTCTGACCATAGCAAATCCTCTTTCTGAACTTATGCTAGGGGTATTTTATGATGCCTGACAGCTTTAACTTACACAGTATTTACAATCTGGCTGCTTATCATCCAGTGAAGGTTGGGAATTTTGGGAAACATGGACCACCTCTGGAGTGCAGGCTGCCCACAATGGTCCACAAAGAGACTGAGTTTGGAACCACTAAGTTTTGTCTAACTTGTAATGCTGAAATGTTCCAGACTGGCTTTCTGGTTTGCAGGTTTAATGTCTGCATGTAAATGCCAGCAAAGTATAAAGGGTGGGCCCCACTCTTATCCCCTAAACCATCAAAGAATGCCATTAAAGGAAACTACCTTGTTTGGCCCAACTTGAAAAGAACCAGGATAAGCCTTTCATTCAGAAGGTTTTACATGGGTTAGATGTTTGCAGTATGGTTTGTGCTAGGGAATGGTTTGCAGATAAAAAGAAGTGAGAAGATGACTGAGTGTTGCTTTTACTTTCCAGGATGAAGAGATGAAGATTGAATGTGAGTGGTTGACTGTTGGATTTGTGTGCATTAAGCAGGAAAGGAAGGAGGAAAGAAATGAAAGGAAGAAGATAGGATGTGTGTGGAAAGTGAGGAGACCTGGATGCAGCCTGGAAGCATCATCCTGTGAATTCAGAGGTGGAAGAATGGCAAGAAAAAGAATGGATTTACAGCCTCACACCCCCACAGATGGTTCCTTGCATTTGTCCTTTAGCAGACAAACAGATTCCACTTGAATTATGGGGCTATAATTCTATTTGTGGATGGTGGAAGGGAAGAGGGGGGAGGTTGCAAGAGCTGTTTGGTGGTTTATCACCTCCCCAGAAGCCCTTGATGGAATTCCATCCCCATAAATCACAGCTGCCTCTTCTGGATCTACTTCACAGGAGGTCTGATGTGGTAGTTGAGATCAAGCTCAGTGTTGTTTCTTGCCCCTGCTGGGGAGTTAATCACATTGCCTTTGCTAATCCAAAGCAGGGCAGTTTTATGAGACAGTTTCCCTTGTGAGTGCATTCTGGTTTGGCTTGAGCACTGAGAAGGCAGAGAACAGGCTTACGTACTGTTATGTAATTGAATCAGTGTCTGCAGCTTTCTTCATAGTCATCCATCCTAAAGTACAGGACCATAGCCGTGGCATGGCTATCAAGGCAACCCTGGTGTCCTGAACCCTGTAAGTTTTCCATTTGGATTTCCCTAGTGACATTGAGGGGCTTTGAGCTCACTGTACTGCAGCTGGGGGGTGAAATTTAACTAACTTAGGATATGGGGTTTAGCTCATGTCCATACCAGTAAACCTGTCCCCTAACATTATAAAGAAGAACAGGTCCTGGCAGTACTACAGGATCAGCACTCTGGTGCTCCTCCAGCAAAGGGTTATTCTAGACAGGACAGCACTTATAGGACCAATATGACACAAGTCAATAGTGTCTGAGGGACAAAGTTGGGATGTCCTATGAAGTATCACTTGCTCCAGTGGATAGATTTCTCTCTGGCATCCTCTTTCTGTCCCAAAAGGCCATGTTTCAGAACTCAAATCTAACTTCAAAGCCAACTACAAGTATTTCTTAGGGCTCATTCTCCTATCTCCATGTACCTGAAGAGGTAAGCATCACTCTGTCATGGTCATAACAGCCTGAACCTTTAAAGCAGCTCCTTTTCCAATATTCTATATTCTATTACAAACATCTCCTAGCCCAGTAGACCCTTTTCCCAATATGCCTTTCTTTGGCCTAGCTCTGTATATTCGGACCAGTGAAGCAACTGTATTAAGAGAATAAAGGACAAAAAAAGCCAGACTGGATTCAGCTTTATCCATGAAGGTAAAAAATCCCTCATATATGCTCTTCCCAAACTGGGAATTCTCTGAGAGATGGGTAGCTGGCACTGACTTGTGGTGGGGAGCATGCTCACAGCTAAGCATCACAGATAACTTCAACAGTGCTTGATACTCACCTTGGCCTTCTTTTATTTACCAGCACAGATGTAGCTAGGAAAAACATAATGCCTGATAGTGTTATCTGCTTGTCATGTTCCTGCTCATAAAATGTTTGTGTGTCATGAACTGTGATCTGCTTGCCTGCGTTGTAGGAACAAGGCCTGCCTCTTATATGGAATACCGAGAGAAGGCTAGCCTGTGGAGATGTCTTGGCATCAAGTTTGGTTTTAGGTATTATAAGGTCAGTGAGTACATTTCCCATTAGAATTTATGAGAAGGCAGGAAATTCAAAGAAGCAAAGAGTAATAATAAAAACAAAGCAGTTGTTCTCCTTTAATTTTATTCTTTTTTTTGAAGGGCTTAGCTGAAGGCAAAAGACCAAATTGATTCCTGCTTTCCTCCTGAATGCTTGCTGGGTTATGAGAACATACAGCACACCACAGAGGAGTATAGAGCTCTGCTGCATACACAGCAAGAGACATTCGCTTCCCTAAAACAATTACAGCAGGAAAGGTCAAAGCAGACCCACTGGTGGGATTCATCCCACCTGGTTGTAGAAAGGCATAGTGCAGCTGGGCTAGCTCCCCCATCCTCCCTAGGGTCAGCAAGAGGAAACAAGCATTTACCTTTGTCATTCACTGATCTATTTTAGCCATTGAGGTTGCAAGGAGATGATTTGTATTCTGAAAGGAACAATTTTGCAGTGGTGACTGTGCAGGGAGACAAGACAACCACCACAGAAGAAAACACCCACAGCCATTCAGCTAACTCCCCAGCACCAGAAGAGGTGAATTTTGTAGAATCATAGAAACATAGAACCCTAGGTTGGTTTGTGTTGGAAGGGACCTTAAAGCTCATCCAGTTCCAACCCCTGCCACAGGCAGGGACACCTTCCACTAGAGCAGGTTGCTCCAAGCCCTGTCCCACCTGGCCTTGAAGACTGCCAAAGGATGGGGCAGCCACAGCTTCTCTGGGCACCCTGTGCCAGCGCCTCAGCACCCTCACAAGGAAGAGCTTCTGCCTAAGAGCTCAGCTCAGTCTCCCCTCTGTCAGGTTAAAGCCATTCCCCTTGTCCTGTCCCTACAGGCCCTTGTCCAAAGCCCCTCTCCAGGTTTCCTGTAGCCCCTTCAGGCACTGGAGCTGCTCTAAGATCTTCCCTTAAGGAGCCTTCTCTTCTCCAGGCTGCCCCAGCCCAGCTCTCTCAGCCTGGCTCCAGAGCAGAGCTGCTCCAGCCCTCCCAGCATCTCCATGGCCTCCTCTGGACTTGCTCCAACAACTCCATATCCCTCTTGTGCTGTTGCTCCAGAGCTGGATCAGGACTGCAGGGAGGGTCTCCCCAGAACACAACAGAGGTGGAGAATTCCCACCCTGAGCTGCTGCTCACACTCTGGGGTTGCAGCCCAGCACACGGGGGAGTTCTGGGCTGCACATACACATTACTAGGATGGCTCTAAATAAAAGCTTATTGATCCCAGAATCATTTCCTTGCCATCTGACATACATTGACACTGAAGCCAGTAGGTCTCTGCAGGACAAGTGACTCAGATTTATGGTCCCCATCACTCTCACCACCTTGGTGAGCATAACGAACCCAAGGCTGAAGACAAGGAAAGAAGCATGTTAGTTGCCTCGCACAAGTGGGCATGAGAGAACTGATGCTGGAAATATATCCTACCGGACTAGAAAAAACTCCGGGAAGGGGAGCAGCTTAATACGATGCAGGCAACTGAACCTGTGAAGTGTCAGAAAGTGGGTGAGGGAACTGGGATATAATAAAGGCAAACTGAATATTCTCCAGGTTGCAGGAGAATATTCAGGAAATTAATCCAGGAAATAGTTGTTACCTGACATCTGGGATTGCTTTGGGAAGCTGAGCTGCAGACCACCTCCTAGCTTTGCCCTGAGAGCTGAAGGCTGGCTCCTAACTTTGCCCTGTGCTCTCCCCTGCCAGGTTTTTGAGGGGTGCATGGGGGATGTTATTTACACTGAAGCTGAGGCAAATGGTCCTCAGTGGAGGAGCTTGAAGAAGGGATGGACTGAGATGCAGGAAATGATCACCTCTTGCGGACAGTAAAAGCAGGAAAGCTTTGAAAATGCCTCCTTTCTTTAGGATGGGGATGGGAGTATCCAGCATGAACAAAGAATTGATGGGAAGACAGTTTCTGCCAGCTTTGTAAATACCTGGTTGGCCTGCAATATCCATCTCGGCACATTTGGAAGGTGATCAGAAGCATTTCAGATGCTGAAACTGGGAGAAGTGGCTGGTACCTCCAGCACAGCTGTGCTGTCTCTGTCTTGCACTTGCAAACACAGTCAACAGAGCCTGAGCCAAAGTCTCTGAGGACCTCCACTGTGCCCCAGCAGGAGCCATACAGATGCCTTGTCCTGTTGTAGATGTGGTTTTCCTCCTCACTCCTATTCTTGCAGCTCTTATTAAATCAATAGGCAAGTTCTACTAAGTAGTAGCAAACCTGTACATGTAATCCCCTTGAAAAACACCCTGAGCCTTCAGATGAAAAAAGGGAGCTCCCACAAGCCTGGAATCTATTTGGCTGTGCTAAGTAATTGCAGCCCCATTTAATGGTTGGAAGAGTGGTTTTGTGTGAATAAATGCTGTTGTGTTTTTTCCCAGTCTTGGAGCTGAAGAGGAAACCATGGTCCTGTACGTATCACACATGAGATTAGCTAATGGATCACAATGTAGGCGCTAACCCTGCTTTTTGCCCTATGGATTCCCACCACTGCACTCTGTCCCATTGCAAAAGTAGTGACAGGGTTAATTGGAACTGGGCAAAACCAGCTTGCAGAGACCATAACTTTGAGCTGCTGTGAGACTGCAGGCATCTCATTTAACTTATTCGTGCCTCAGTTTCTTCCCCACCTCTTTCTTTTCCTGTCTGCTCTCACTGACATAGAAGCTGTTATTGCTACAGGGGACACTGTTTCTCTGTTTATGCAATGTCTGGCTAAGACTCAGCCTAAAACTACTCTTGTGCAATCATAAGTACAAGCACTTTGGAAGGAAGCTTTAGTGAGATAGTTTAGTTTAGGTTTAAATAAATGCCCTGAAAAGCAACAGCCTTCATAAACACTTTCCTTTAGAGGTGAGTCTGGGGTTTTTTTCCTCCTTAAATGCACTAACGTGAAATGTGAAGTGTTCCTTTGCATGCAGAATTCTCTAGCCTCAGTTCTTGCAATTGACCCTGCATCCTGGAGTGGTCTGACTGGTGATAACTACACAGGCAACACACTGCTGCTGATGGATGTGTTGCTGAGATGTGCCGATAGAGTGATGCAAACCCTTCTTGGTGACAAGGACTTTTCTTCTGCTGTGTCCCAAGCAGCAGGTGGACAGTGATGTCTCTTGTGGATTGGTCAGTTTGTCTGTTGCTCGTCTATAGGTACCCAGACACTTGCTGAGTGGTATCAGACTGAAGTCTATTGCTAAAGCTGTCAGAGTTTCATTTGATTCCTTTTCCTTTTTGAAACACAGGTTTTTTTACTTCCATTTCACGCTCCTCATTGAGCTGAGACTTTCAGGAAGGTGTTTGTTTTCCACAAGCCTTATATTGGCACCGTGGTCTTCATATCCCAGAAAATCTGCTAGCTGTCTCATTCTTTGGTGAGTGACAAAAGTTTAGCTCTTTGGAGCATGGAAAGAGTTTCACCAGCTCTGGGCATGCAGTCCTAGCTCTGCTTTCCTTTCTGATGAATGGAATGGGGGGCACAAGGATGGTTGAGAGAAGGGAAGCAGCAGGAAATGCTGGAGGTATACATAGGAAAAGGAGGCTGATAAGGAGGCTGATAAGAGCATGGCCAGGTGCCAAGCTCTTGCGATGACAGAGGATAAAAGCTTTATCCCTGCTTTGTGGGGAGAGGTAGGCTGGTAGCTATGTGCAGCACTGGCTGCTGGGGGATTCAGGACACAAGGAGGAAGGAGGCATGAGGCTCTGACCTCCTGTGCCATGTCTCATTGCTGTGAGAGTGGTGAATCATGAAAGAAGGCAATTCTCACCACCATGTCCTCTTTTCACCTCCAAAAGGACCTGCCTCTGCTTGCATCAGTTTGGCTTTTCAAGAGCAGGGTCAGTGAAAAGCATCCATGAGTCTTTTATCTCCAGTTTGCCTTCAGCTGAGGTGTCTTGGGTCAAGTTTTCTGTTGTTTGGGAATAAGATGAGGCTGATGTGTTAAACCATGCACACCTGTGTCGAGGCATGTTATCGGCCCTAGGACATCAGGCATCCTTCGTTAAAGATTTACCCTTTGCAACAGCAGTGCAAAAGATAGTATCATAATATAACAGTTTTAAGATTAGGGGAGCACTGTAGTGGGGAGCAGACATGAGAGAGGTAAAAGGGATTTTCCCCTCTTGCTTTAAGTTAAACTAAAACTTAAAGGGGAGATTTAAGTTAGATATAAGGCAGAAGTTCTTCCCTGTGAGGATCCTGAGGCGCTGGCACAGGTTGCCCACAGAGAAGCTGTGGCTGCCCCATCCCTGGCAGTGTTCAATGCCAGGCTGGACACAGGGGCTTGGAGCAACTTGCTCTAGTGGAAGGTGTCCCTGCCTGTGGCAGGGGCTGGAACTGGATGAGGTTTAAGATCCCTTCCAACCCAAACCAGTTTGGGATTCTGTAAAAAATGGAGTGTCCATCAGCTGCTACTTCTCCCTATGTGTGGGAGAAGAGCAGGGATATGAGACAGGGGAAGGAGAGAGGCTGCATTTCTCACTGCTTGGGGAATAGCTTCAGCTTTGAACATACATGCTGAGAAGAAACACCATGCCAGGAAGGAAGGAAAGGGAAGGGAAGGAAGGAAAGGAAAAGGAAAAGGTAAAAAGAAGGTGGTCTATCTGGGATCTACTTCCCACTATACTTCACCAGCCCAGCCCATGGACATAACAATGAAGCCAGCCCCAAAATGTCAACATAAGCTGACTCTCTGGAACACTAGGGAAACTCTAGAGCATGTACAGTGGATGGTGGGAAAGCTTGAGCTCAAACACCAAATAAAGAAAAACAAAACTAAGGAGGAGATGAAAGAGAAGCAAAATAGAGATTTTCTTTCAAATCCTGGGGATGGGGGAAAGAAGAGGGTGGAGAGAAAATGGAAATGCCTAATGGGGAAATTGGGAAGGGTTAAGACACAAATCTCATGGAGCTTCCCATTTCCCCATAGTGTTTCATTCTCAGTGTCTCTGAGGTGTTGAAGATTTTCTTGAAAAAACACAGAAAAATATATATTACAGATGGAAAACTCCATACCAGCAAGAAGAAATAAAATAATTACAATGGAAAACAACCATCATAAACCAAAAAACACAGACCTGAAAATATTGAAACGAAACAGGATGAGTCTCGAATTTCCCCTGTGATGATCCTCTGACTCCAGTAACAGGATTACACCAGTTCACATTGATACTTCTTTTTGTTTAAAAAACTGCATGTCCAGTCAGTACAGCCCATCACTCATAACCCCTTCCCTCCAAGCCAGCTAATATTGCTTAGAATCCTACCACCCAGGTGTGAGTACAAGGCATGACAATAGGGTGAATATTTCTCTTTTGTGGGATTTTGTTTGTCAAAACCTTTGGTTTCTTCCTTTTTTTTTAATTTTTATTTTTCCTTCTTTTATGTACTTATAAAAATATTGTGTTTGTGGTGGTGTTGTCATTTTCTTACTGCTGGCTCTGGTAGGACTTTTCACCCCACTTTTGCAGCTATCATCAGTGGATCTGGAACACGTGCCAATGTTACTTGAATGCATCAACAAAACCAATGGCAGAACCAGCTAAACCTCCCAAAATCATCCCCAATGCACAGGCTTCTTATAAATGCTGAGATGTTCATAAGGTGCATGATGAGTCCATCAGCTCAGAAACCAAACAGAAAGCAAGCAAAACTAAAGAGGAAAGAATGCACACGTGCAAGCAGATATACACACACACTCACGTACACATAAAATACCTAGAATCAAGAGAGAAATACCTGGGTTTTTAAAAACAAGACGTGTCCCTACATTTGCTGTTTCAATATGAACCTTGTGATATTCTCTACACAGACACAGCCACTTGGGGACTGCTGTTATTAAACTGGTTTTAGAAAGACTTGCCTACACATGTATCTGCTTGGCTGAATGAAACTCCCTTGCTGACTGACTCCTGTTTGCACCACATTCCCTATTAGATGCACCCATCTGTCACTCTCGAAAAGATTCTGGTTTGCTAGTAGAGATGCATGAATAAAAACCAATGCACTCGTTCTGCAATCAATTTACACACCCTGTCTTTACCCCTTCCTCCCTCCAGGTGCAAAGTATATCCAGGCTGTAGCTCTGTGGATGGTGTGGGATGGATGTGAGCTTATTCTCTGTGGCATCCGTATTTCCCCATCTCTCGCAGTGCCATTAGCTTAACATTTTCCATGAAAGATTTTGTTGTAAAAAATAATTTCTACTCATAAAAAAGAAATGTCAGGGGACATAGAGTTAAGAAGATTTTTCTATACATCTGTTACTGATTTACTGATAGGAAGAATGTTCAACAAAAGCTTCTGAGTAGCATATGATTTTTAATTAGGTATTTATGAGATTATTTTAAATTTCTGGATTACTTAATTGCCAGTGACTCACTTGCACAGAGGAAGAGAGATCTATAATAAGATGAGAGCAGAAAACCCACTGTGTTTTAAAGGCCTTGGTGCAACTTAGCTTTTAGAAGGGTATTGAAAGTGGTGGTTTCATTTCCCACCCAAGGAATACCATCCTTTTAAATTATTAATTAATGTTTCAATTGTTTGATGCAACTGATACACGCTGTACCCACTAAGGAGCTATAAAAAGCCTTTCAGTAGAAATTCAATCAACTCTACTGTCTGGCCGTGAGTTTTAAAATAGGCTTTTTTTTGTCTTTATTTCTTTTACACTGTAAGTGTATAATACGTAGTAATGTCATGCACATTCTGTGCTTATCTTATAAATACAATTCAAATTTTAATGCCTTCCAAAAGCCATTAGAGGACTTTTTTATTAAGCAACATTTAAATAATGCATTAATTCTTATTTCAAAAAAGTTTCAAGGGAAAAATTGGTCTCAAGTTACTTCTACCTCCCTGAGATGTAGTTTGTCACAATCTAGAATAAACAGATTTACCATTTCTGGAGTTCAAACACAGGAAAGGGTGGGTGAGTAAATCAGATTTCAAGGTCAAATTAAAAAATTAAATAAAAATTAAATAAAAATGAAAAGAAAAGAAAAGAAATAACATTGCAGGGTTTGTATTTTTAAAGGCAATCTCTTTATGGCTGAAGTCCTTATTGTGACAAATCCTGTTTAGTGCAGGCTGAGTTGAACAGAGAAAGGTGTTAACAGTGTTCTCCTTAAGGGCTTAAGACCTGTTGCCTGCAAATGTCTAAACCACTTCTATTTAAAAATCTTGCTAAATTTACGTTGTGACTTTCTTTAGCATGTTTATTGAATTCTGTCCCATGGGTACAGACTGCTTAGAAAATCTGCCTCACTTCTCTGGAATCTTTTGTCACTTCGCAGAAATACCCTCTTCAGGAATTTAAGTCATTCTCCTATTTGTTCAATATCCCTAATTATTAAAGTTGGTTTTAGCTTTTTTTAAATAAACACAAGTGAAAGCTGCTTTTCCTGGTATACTTGTTTGTTCAAGGGTGACATTCTGTAGCCAGCAGCTTCTCTGGGAAGGCCAATGAAGCATGCTGCACCCTGCAAAGCCAGTTTTGCTCTGGATACCTGGTGGGACCTGTCACTAGTATTTGATTGTGCTCAGTCTGTATGCAGAACTGCAGTGAAACCTCACCACATATTCTTCATTTATACCACAGCAACCAGTTTAAGGGACAGTACTCATCACCCGACTTGAGGAATGGGGCAAAACAGCATTAAACATAACTCACTACATAATTGATTTGCTAGTATGTTCACTGTAAAGGAAACACGTTCAGTAAAAAAAAACAGTAAGTAAACATACATTGCACCAGATATATCTTTCTGGAACAACCATGCCTTTTTCTGGCTGGGATGGTACATATATAAACAATGTACTTAGTGAAAAGAATTTGCAAAATTATGTATCTATGTAGCAACATTATGTGGGATATTCCTTTCAAGAACATTCAGTGTGAAGAAAACTGGTGTTAGATGTGCTTTTTATTGAACTGACAGAAAAGCATGTACTTGGCTTGGGATTTTCAGTTCAAATGTCAACTGCTTGCTGGGGGTAATAAACAAGCAATTCACAACCTTCACTTGAATTTAGTACTAGCTTGTTATAAAACCATTGTCACTCTGTTATGTAGTCATCCATAATGGTATATGCAAAAAACTTAAAATTAGGAAACCCTTCATAAAAAAGTAAAGATGGTTCCTGTAAACAAGCTTGCAAAACTGTGGATTCTAACACAAACATATGAGAGCTTTGGAAAAGGTAGCAGAAAATTGCTCTGCAATAGCATTTTATGAGGAACAGGAGTGTAAAAGGAAATTTTATGTAATAATTTCTTTGTGAATCATCTGATAACTAATCCTTAATGTGAACTAGCAACAAAATAGGAAGTAATATGGATTAAAAAAAAAAACTACTCAAGTCACTGACATGTTCTTTCTATATCAGGATAGACAGGGTATAACCTTCCACCCATGGGACCACCTTCTTGACCATAATAGTGTGTACATTATTAACCTTTAAAAAGTTCAAGTATAAAATATGGCTTCACATTTGTATCTGATTTGTATCTAAATACCTAATCTCACAAACATCCTAATTTACCACAACTTCCTGATGTGAGGATATTGATTCAGCCTGCCACTTAACAGAGATGCTTTAAACAAACACATGCAGTAGCTCTTATTTCTGTGAAGGGGGGGAAAAAAAAGGGTTGCTGACATTTACAAATGTTCATCATCTGAAAAAAAAACATACATCCATCTAAAGAAAATTGAAATCATATTTCTTGGAACAACCGTTACAGTTTACTCTCAACTACTTCTAGGAAGATAGTAGTTAGACGTATGCTAAATTGCTGAACCGATGAATTTGCAGGAAACATTTTACACAGAAAGTAATGATTTCCTTTTGAGAATAGTTCAGTTTGTGTGATTTTTCTGCATGTCTGCATATACAAGAAAAATTCATTGAGTATAATCAAGACCTAGATACAGTGGGTTTTGATCTCATTAGAGCTTCAGTAAGTCAAAGTGTTTCAAGAGTACTGCTTTCTAAATTGGGCCATAATAACCATGACAACTTCATTCTTACAGGATTGAAGGCTCATGTTCTCAGTCTCAAAGAAGGTTTTAAGATCTTTTGCTGCAACAAATGATGTTAAAGTTGGTATACACTGACCTTCTTTATTTCTCCATAAATATTTGTTAGTAAATTTAAAGGTAAGGATTGCAACATCTAAACCAAAATAGAGTAGACAGATCTTAAAATTGCAATAGGTGAAAAAAATAATTAAAATGCAAAGAAAAATAAAATAGATATTAAATGCAGGTTGGGAGGGAGGGAGAGAGGGAGGGAGGGAGGGAGGGAGGGAGGAAGGAAGAAAAGAAGGAAGGAAGGAAGGAAGGAAGGAAGGAAGGAAGGAAGGAAGGAAGGAAGGAAGGAAGGAAGGAAGGAAGGAAGGAAGGAAGGAAGGAAGGAAGGAAGGAAGGAAGGAAGGAAGGAAGGAAGGAAGGAAGGAAGGAAGGAAGGAAGGAAGGAAGGAGGGAAGGAAGGAAGGAAGGAAGGAAGGAAGGAGGGAGGGAAGGAAGGAAGGAAGGAAGGAAGGAAGGAAGGAAGGAGGGAGGGAAGGAAGGAAGGAAGGAAGGAAGGAAGCCTTTGAGTTTCAGGACAGTGAGGATGGGGAAGAATTATTTTTCCTTGTCTACCAACAGGAGTACAATATATATTCATAACCTCAGAAATTAAAGATTTACCAAGTTGCCTTATTCTTGTGTGTTACTTTATTTAAATGAATTGATTGTCCGTCTTTGCTATGTTCAATTCACACTTGAACACTCAGCTCAGTTTTTAGCTGAGTAGAGATAATTTTTGGATACAGTATTTTTTAGGAAATGAACTGATTTCAAATGTAGTAACATGATGAGGCGTGCTTATGGTACTGTATATGGAAG
Source organism: Melopsittacus undulatus (assembly GCF_012275295.1). NCBI lineage: Eukaryota > Metazoa > Chordata > Aves > Psittaciformes > Psittaculidae > Melopsittacus > Melopsittacus undulatus. Next base: position 20,372,943 of record NC_047531.1, on the reverse strand, counting down.
GGCTAAAGGTTGATTTTGCAAAGATTTTTATTTACGATAATGCTACTGGCATCACTTTATACCTACAAAACTGGGACAGTGCAAATGCACACAATCCACGCAATCAACATTTTTTTGGGAACTAGATAGTCACTGGCAAGCTATAATAATTTACTTACTATTGAAATACTACAGCATTATAACATCTCTGTTATGACTGTTGAAGCATAGATCAGAACATGATATTTTGCAGCTGATAAGCCTTAAAATAGAATCCTGAAGGTTGGTAGTTAGGGAGAAGTCAAAACAAAGCAGGAAGCCATTTAAACAATAAAGACTTGAACATAATAAAGAATTTGCTTGTAATGCTCAAAATATTACTGAACAGCAAAGACTAGAAATCATTATTTTATTTCTTTTTTTTAAGTTCTGAGAAATTATAAATTGAAATATGCAAAATATAGAATGATAAGAAATTAAGAATTTTTTTAAAAAAATACTCTGCTCTGGGATCACCTGATTTCACTTTTCGTGCTTATGTCTGGTACTGCATAACTTGTGCCAGTCTCTCATCTTAAAGTTCATCTGCTCTGCTCCATTGAGGTGTAAACATAGAAGTATTAGAAAAAACCATCGTAGCTTGGAATTATCACCAGACTACCGTTTCTGAAACAGCATTTAGCATCAAGGACTGTAAAAATGAAAGACCTCGTGCTTCACTGAGCTCTGTTATTTGTCTTACTTCTAACACTGTTTTACATAATTTCTTTTATACATGGCTGGTGCTTCATCTTAAAAGTAAAAATACACTTTTTTCCCCCCAAAACTGGTACAGATCCTCTCTGCTTCATCAAGTCAAAGGATTTTTCACTGTTCTTAATTAAATGTGTGCGTCATCATTTTATATGCTTCTATGCTTTTGCTGTATACATTTAATGTAAAAATAAATACTTTTTTTTAAATATAAATGTAATTCTCAGCTTAATTCTCAAGGCACATGATGAAATAATGCATATTTTTTCAGCATTCATATCCCTTCTCAGCATGACTTTTCTAGATTGGAAAAGCCTGTATCCTCTATGCCACAAAAAGCTCTTCATTGCTCTTTTGTCACTCAAAAAGAACATGTGCCTGCTTGCCTGAATGATCATGATAACCCAGAAAATGATCACACACTCTAATTTTCATGGCCCTCCTTTGGACCCACTTTAACAGGTCCATGTCTTGTACTGGGTATTTTAGAGCTGGATGTAATACTTCAGGTGGGGTCTCTGAGAGCAGAACAGAGGGGGGAATCACCTCCCTCAACCTGATGACCATATATTATTTTCATGCAGCCAAGGATACAATTGCCTTTCTGGGCTGCAATTGCACATTTCTAGCAATGTCCAATTTTTCATCCATTAGTATCACCAAGTCCTTTTCCACAGTGCTGATTTTCATCCATTCATTCCCCAGGCTGTATTGATATTGGAAATTGCCCTAGCCCAGGCATAGAACCTTGCACATGTCCTTATTGAACTCCATAAGGTTCAAAATGGCACATTCCTCAAGCCTGTCAAGGTCCCTCTAGATGGCATTCCTTCTCTCTGACAAATAACCTTCATTACTTGCCTTGGTATCATCTGTAAACTTGATCAGATTGAACTTAGTCTCACTGTATATGTCATTAATGAAGACATTAAATAGTACTGGTCCCAGTACAGACCCTTGAGAGACATTACTTGTTACTGGCTTCCTCTTGGACATGGAGCCACTGACTGTAACTCTTTAGATACGGCCATCTAGCCAATTTCTTGTCCGTCTAACAGTTCATTCATCATGCCTCTTCAATTTAGTAGCAAGAATGTTGTCTGGGCTCATATCAAAGGCATTACAAGAAGTCCAGGTAGACAACATACGCAGCTCTTACCTTGATCACTCTGTAATCACTCCACCATTGAAGGTCACTAGATTAGTCAGGCAGCATTTGCTCTTGGTGAAGGCAAGCTGACTGTATCTAATCATCTCCCTTTCTTCCATGCGTTTTGATGTATCTTCCAGATAGTAAGATCTATGATCTTACTAGTTACGGAGATGAGGCTGACTGGTAGGTATTTCCTGGGGTCCTCTGTAGTATTGTTTTTGAAAATGAGTGATATTCCCTTTTAATCAGTCACTGGGACTTTGCTGAATTGCCATGACTTTTCAAATATGGTGGAGATTGACTTGGAAATTACATCAGTCAATTCCATTGGGACCCTTGGATGCAGCTCACTGGATCCCATGCACTTGTGTATGTTCATATTCTTCATGTGGCCTCAAAATGGATCTTCACTTACAGTGAGAAGGCTTTCAAGCCACTACCTTGAGGTTCTGGGGGTGAAGAAATGTGGAGAGAGAAATTAATGTTGAAGACTGAGGAAAAGAAAAATTGTTGAGTACATCAGCTTTCTTGATGGCCATTGTCACTTCCTGTCCTGTCTTATTTATTGGGAAGGTGTGTTTACTTTTCGAATGAACATACCTGTAGAAGCCTTTCTTATTCCTCACATCCCTTGACAAATTCAGTTCCAGCTGTGCCTTAGCTCTTTTCATCCCATCCCTATACATCTGTGCAGCATCCCTATTCTTAGAGTGCATTGAGGATAATAATAGAATCATAGAATATCTCAAGTTGGAAAGGACCCATAAAGATTATCTGGTCCAACTCCCTACTCTTCACAGGATTACATAAATTTAATCACATGACTAAGAGCATGGTACAGGTGCTCCTTGAACTCTGACAGGCTTGGTGCCATGACCTAGAGAGCCTGTTCTAGTGACTGACCACTGCCTCAGTGAAGAATCTTTTTGTAAGATCCAATCGGAACTTCCACTGACTCAGCTTCTCAGCTTCAGCATATAGGACATCAGTGCTTCCCACTCCACCACCCCCCTTTAGGAAGCTATAGACTGTGATGAGGTCCCCCTTCAGCTTTCTCTTTTCCAAGCTGAACAAATCAAATTATATCAGCCACTCCTTGTGTCTTGCCCTCAAAACCTTTCACCATTTTGGTCACACTTTTCTGGACATATTCTACTAGTCTGATGTCCCAGGAAAAAAAATCTGTTTTCCAATTTGAGTAAAAGTAAGCTCCTGTTATCAAGAGGGAATTCAGACACTGTGGGCTACAACCACACTCCTTTTCAACAGCTAATGTTTTAGAAATGCAGGTAGATAATGTCAGAAGCAGTTTACCAGTTTCATATTTCAGAAAAAAACAATGACCGAAGACTTGAACATAAAATCACACTACCATATCTTTGAAGTCACTGCATGTAGGGAGATGTTCAACAGCATTAATTGACTCAAGAAGACAGCCATTATAGGGAAACTATTTCTGGTATCCCACTTGAATTATTTAGAGATTATTTAGGTCTCTTTGCATAGCATTGCTTGTAGATACCTAAGTCTACCTTAAGCTCTTCTACAGTCCATGAAGTCAGAGGCACTGAAAGTGATTCTCAGGCTTGTCTGAATTATGTTTGTGCAGCAACAGGGTTAGAAAGATGCAAAAGTGATTTCAAGCCAGCTGGACCTCACAACTGATTTCTGTAATCATATATGCCCAGTTTGGATTCATCCCATTGAGTGCTATCTGCCACTGGCAGGTACGAAAGAACATCTTTTCCATTTGCCAACTACAGTAATTATTTACATAAAAGAGATTAGGAGAGTCTCATTCACCAGTAACTACTGTTAAATAAATTACTGTATACCTAGTACAGAGCAGGGGAATGGCTGGATGTGGCCAGAGGCAGGCTATTTGATTTGAGCAGGCAGCTGTATTTTCAATGTTATTAGTAACTTAATTATACATTCATATTTTCTTAATGTACTGAACACATAAGTAGTAATGATTTCTCTCAAAACACACCTTAGCATGCTTTTTTTTTAATTTATTTTCTTCCAAGCCAATTACTGATTGCTACAAAAGATTAGAAAGTTATAAGACAATTTAGACTTTATATTTGGAACATCTTTTTGTTAAGGAGAGTAAAAAGAGAGAATACAATTACAAAATATGACATTTGCAGCTAAGAGACACTACATACCATAGCTAGTAGAAGGAAGACAGCTATAAAGTTGTTACAATTCCCAATGAAATAATTCAGGCATGAATTATCTTTAACCAAAACCCCTTCAGTCACATGCTGTTCCTGAAGACATTAAAGAATTTGACTGTGTGAGTCTTCTTTTTGAGATTTTGTGATTTCTTCTTCTCAGCAGGATGCTTATACTGAAATTCACAGTGAGCCTGACACGATGTAGTTAGTACAAAAAACTACACAGCCTTTAATTCTAGAACTACAATTATGCTAGCATATGAACAGTACATTACGAAGAATCTCCTTTCTGCTCTGCTGTTTTCTTTCTCTCTAGCATGGTGGTGAATTAGGAAAATGTTTGTATAGATTTTTCTAAAGGAGCATTGACTGTTTCATGAGTATTATTTTGCATTGCCACCAAAAAAACATCTGTGACTGAGAGTAATGGTAATAACTATACAGTTAAGACCTTTTATGAGAATCTTTTTGTCTGATTTTGAAAATCAAAAAAGCCCGTCAAACAAAACTTACTGTTTTGGATACAAGCCTGTCTAAAGCTTCTCTAGAATAATTCCTACGTGAAAAAAAAAATATTTCTAAATAAAAACATTGTCTTATGTTATGAAAATGACAATATTTAACATAGAAAAATGGTAATTACTTGACATATGTATGACCCATAAAAAAAAGATTTCTGGAAATGGCCAAAATATAACTTGAACACATCCCTTTCAAATCTATAGAGTGAAAATCTTGTAACTGACTTAACTAAAAAATATGAGTAAGACTAAATATTTAGTTGGAAGGCCAGCAAGGCAATGTATCTAATTTTTTTTTACAAAATTATTTCAAACCTTTAAAAAAAGTATTTCTAAGACTAGGGTCCAGCTTCAAACTTTGCATTTAATAGTACTGACTTTGCATACATTAAGTTTCCTATTTACATTATATTTCCTACATTAAAATACTTTAATATTGAACACCAATAATGAATATTTAAAATACAAGGGGAAGATAAGCAATCTGAAGAATTGGCTGCCCACCAATTTAGTGTCAATGTGTCAGCATAAGAAAGGAAATAATCTTCCTCTGAAAAGACATACAGTCACACTGCACACACCAGAAAGTGCAGTAAAGTGGATTGAAAAAGGTCAGGAAGTTTTCAGTAGACTTTTTTTCCTCAGAAAATGTCAGTTTGTCAAAACCCATATCATTTGTGAGGGAAAAATGTGTTTTTGTGAATTCTGTATTCCAATTTTGTTCTTAGGTTGCTTTTGACATGTTGAAACATCACATCTTATCTGTTTGATACAGTGTGATATAGAAAAGGTTTTGCTCTTGATCATATGACTATTTCAAAATATGCATTATTTTTTGAGAAGATGAAAAAATTAAAACCAATTAAGTTGCTTTGAAATTAATAACAAATGTCTTTACTTGGGTGAAGTGGTAAGGGAAGTTGTTCCACAAAAAGTGGAGTTGAATAACAATGGAAAAAAAAATCATGAGAGGAGACTCAGTTTTCTCAGCTTTCATTTAGTCTGTGATGAACAAGATTAAGATTCTCAGAACTGCCACTTCATGTGATTGCTGTCTTAGCTTTGGATTAGACCTATAGAGTGGAGAATTTACACCGTTTGCAATTCAATTAGCTGATTTACTTATGTATTGATATTCTGACTTTTTAAAATTAAGAAATAAGTGAAGGTCACAGTTCATTACATCAATAAATGCATGAGACTTGTAAATAATAAATGAGATGTACACATGCAATTTCTCTTTTTGTGGCTGTTCACTATGCTCTAATACTTACTTTTAAACACCCTTCTGGGTAGATCTATACAGACCATATGCATGTTTACAGGACTTGAGATTGCTAGCATCTGGATAAATTGTTGTTACTGACAACAAAAGTAGGAGAAAAAGGACAATGAACTTCTCTGGCTTTAACATCATCAGAACTGCTCAATCTCTGCAAAAGAATCCAAAAGTTATTCTGCCTATTAAATGTGTAAGACGTTTAAAACATATGTGAAGAATGAAACTAAGAGAATGGGAAAGCATTGGGAACTGCAGATTAAAAACATTTTGTCACACTCAGACACATAATGGTCACAATGGTTCATTTCACTCTATTTATAAGAAATGAGAAGTACTTTCAGTCCATGAACACTGCAGTGTTTTCTCAAAAATATTTTTTGAGGAACAATTATCAAGACAGTTCCTTACCCTGTCTTATACATTTAATGAAACAAGAAACTGTTACTGTTAAAAGATTTTGCTTAATAGGAGCTGTCTGCATGAATTATGTATGAGCAATACCTGCGGCTTTCATTGTTGTACCAGTTTGTACATAGAGAGCAAAGATTCCACTTGTCTTTTTCATGTCAGCAGAAACTCAACAGATGTGAAGAAGTCAATTTAAAATAAAACGGTAACTACTGAGAAGAAAAGGTTGAAATATTCCTCTTGAAACAATTAGGAAAAATCAAAGCAAAAAAATTTTGACAGCTAGGACGACAGGTCAGTAAATACTCCAGAAATGTTATGCACCTATTTCTTATAATACTAAGGCAGATGCATAAGTCTTCTCCATTGCCATTCTCTCTCTAATCCAGTACAAGAATCTGTAGACAAGGTTATCTGTTGATTTTTCAGAAGAATCAGAAAGCATTTCCAAAAATGCCACCATGTCATGGTGATAGTAAGGAGATATTTCTGTGGATTTTTTTCAATAATGCATATGATTTTCTACGTAAATTAACTTTTCATACAAGAAATGTTTCTGTCTGGTGAAAAATTTCAGTCTTTCATGAAAACAGAATGTTTTCAATCACAAAACAAATCTCTTGAAACAAAACCTAAAACATTTTATTTCGAAATAGTCATATGCTGTAATCACTAAAGTGCTGACTATTTTGGGATAGCACTGTAAGTACTCCCTATTTTAGTTCTCATGTGGTAAATATTACCTAAATATTAACTTGTGCACACAGCTGAATGATGCATTTGAACCTACCTTTGTGCAGTGTTTAAAGAATTAGTTAATTGTCAAGCTAAAGAATTTGCCAGTACAGACCTACCAGGGTCTTTAAATAGAGCTGATCAACAAGGAAAAAAACACAATCACAAAGTTTCGTGCTACATTTTTTTCCTAATCTTTAAAGTATAACTAAAGCATTCTTGTATATTGGAAATGTTCCTAAAAGGCATTCTTTATTAGAAAGTAAATGCTGACTACTGGAGTAAAAGGATAGAAATCTTTTTCAGCCTCAACCATGGAGTCTTCTGTGGAATCCATAATAAAACATGGAAGACAAAAAATAGATTTAATAGTCATCACAACTGATTAGAAAAAAAAAATAGATATTATCACAATCCTATGATCCATTATTTCTTTTTCATTATCTGTTGTTATGCTCGTAATCAGAAGTAATCAGCTTGTTTGGTTGAAATATAACATATACTATATAGCCACGACTGTAATTTGTTTTCAATCAGTGTCATTTAACTGAAGCTAACAAAGGATTGTTAATAAAAATATTCTGAGAAAAAATGAGCACTCAGCCAGGTTTTGTAGTATTCATGAATAGAGCTGTAATTACAATTATAGACTGATATTCTCCTTTTCCTCCACAGAGAGCAACAGCATGGATTGTACAAGTGGTGATTCTCTAAAACTCATCAACAGCTTTGTGAGTGACTCATGAAATGTGTTTTTAACAGGTTTATCTATGACCTGAATTATCTGAATCCCCAGCTGAAACCTCATTGAAATACTACATGGCCCCCAGTGATTGCCTGCCAGCAGCAGAAATTCTGCAGAAGCTTTGCATGATATATACATGTCATTTGCTTACCAATGTTCTAGGATTACTAAGTCATTACAAAATTAGGTAACAGTAGCCACCGTCAGTCACATAATATTTGAAGTAGGCAGCTGGAGATACCAGTAGTGCTATTAATCTGAAAAAATGTACATGTTCATATCTGATGTAGTCCTCTAATTGGCAAAAGAAAGAAAAATAGATTCTTCCAAAAGATGATTGTTCTCATCCAGATGAAAAAGGTTCAGTCAATTATGCCCTGAAGATTCATCTAAGCCACTTAAGAGATTGAAGCTGAATTTATAAATAAAAGTCAAGCTTTTCATGGAACGTTTGTGTCATAAATATCGGAAGAAATGCAATGCATATTCAGAAAGCTATGAAATTTATTTTAGCAGAGCAGATAATGGTTTATTTTAGCAAAGTTTATTTGTTGTCATATCTGTTGTCTGACCACCATCAACAGTTAATTTATAAATATTTTAGGGTATTTTAGCATATGTATGTAATGAGGATTAGTTCTGGTTTTTTTCATGCAGAAAGTTGTTAAAACAGCAGCTATTGCAATGTCTTGCTGTTTTTTCTGCACACTTAACAAATAAGAAGCATTGTCATGCCATGTAGAAAACAGCTTTTATTTGGTCATAGAGGGTAACATGTACTATCAAGAAAATAAATCAATAATGCATGCTTGAAACCAGCATGAAAGGCCTCTTTGAAAGTCATGAACATAGTCTACAGAGGTCGAAAAATATTATCTACATTTAAAGAAAGAAAAATAAACTTTTTGTGCAAAATCTTAAGAATGCATGAGGTAACAATAGCTGCATAATCAAAAGTATGTCATAATAAAATGTCACAAGGTGGGTAACAGGGATCTTGCACTCAAATGGTTAGAAAGACTGAAAATTTAATTTATGTAACCTGAGACATTTTAAAATCAAATTCAGGACAGATGTAATATTTTCTTTCAAACTCTATGAACTATAAAAGAAATAGCAACATTAACAGCAACGTACGAAAAATAAAGCTTCAATAATTTAGGGAAAAAACCTGCACTACAGAAAGTCTCACATTATCGGCTAGGCATTAAATGACAGCTTCTGCTTTGCCTTTTGGTCATATGGAAATGTCATTTCAGGAAATAAATGTTTTGGCAAACTGGTAGTGCCTCCATCTCAAAATATTATTGCTTTGATTGTAACTTCTATTTTTTTTCCTTATTTTAATTTTCCATTATTTAAAATGAAAGAAATAATTGTTATAAATAGAAACAGTTTTTACTATGCATTTTCTAATAATATAGTATTTTTGTAATATAACTGTGCACATTATAAGAGTGAATGTTAGCAAGTGCTTAGAAACATCATTATATGTATTATATATCTTTGTTATATGTAGTATTACACGCATAAACATACACGTATATACGAATACTCATTGCCAACATTTCTCATGAATAACCACTGGTAACGAATGGCTCAGTATCTAATTTTTTATTTAACTTCGTTAACTGTAAAGGGCACCTTTGTGAGGGAAAAAAAAAGTGTTAACAGAACTTACTTCAAAGTAAGTAAAAATTCTGCCTTCTCATCCCAATACTGCCATGTTTGTTTTATTGTCATCATTATGAAAAGTTAACAAATTCAGGCAAGTTTTTCCTCTTTTCTGTATTTGTTTGAGAAAAAAAGCCTTTGTAAAGAGAAATGAAATGCAGACTCGTGGTTGCTTTTGATGAGGTACATCACTGACTGCAGGGAAAGAAGAAACACTGGAAGGATTTTAATCATGGAATATGTGCAGCCACTTAGCACTGCATTTTGTTGAGTGTTTCAAAAGTTTGTCTTGGTTCAGTAAAGGGTTACAAGGAGTACATCACCTACCTAAAAAACTGAGGTAGGCCTACAACTATATTTCTCAAGTCTCCAACCATTTCTAACACTGCTAAAAGTTGCTGAATCCAGCAGTCCAACTGACGTGGGATCGTGGCTGGCCCATGTTTCCAGGTCCAGCCAGGACAGAGTCTGAGCATGCGTTCCCAGCAGGCACACACATCCACAAAACTTTTAGCATACACAGATCAACACAAAAAACGAAGCACTCAGAAACACCAAATACAGTCCTGAAGTACAACACTTCAGTACCTGGCCTGAGTAGACAGTCTGTCCAGTCACTGGCCACTGGATGTCCCAGCTGCCACATAGACAGACACACCCATACAAATGCCCCTCTCTGTAACTGGTCTCAACTTCTGGCCTTACCAGTAGCAAACTCCCAGACCTTGTGGTCTCTCCAGTAGCTGGCTTGAACCTCCTGGTCCTTCTAGTAGCCAACTCTGATTCCCCAGTCTTTCCAGGATCCTATTCAGATTTGTTTCTGCTTCAAAACTTGGCTCCCAAGCCTTTTGTTCTGCTTTAAAGCTAGTCTAGCTTGATGTTTGCTAGCTGTTACATGCTGATATGCACAACCCCATAGCAGCACACACTCCATTTTCTCCAGGTACTGATATCTCAGACCCACCTGCCTCTGTGTCCTACTCAAGCTGCCAGAAATCAGTCCTCTATACCCATACATGGACACAGAATAGCAAGTCCCTCACCCAGTAAAACAAAAGTAGACTTTAAATAGTACAGACTGCATTAATTAGGAGCAGGTACACTGTCTAGCAACCTGTTTAAATACAAACTTTTATCCCCTTTTTTTCTATTTCCTATGCTTGTTCCTCATACTTTTGGTCCTTCTCCACATTACAAGTACTGTGCAGTCCCAAAATGTTCTTCCTATAAAAGTTCCCCCTATCCTTTCTCATAATGAGAGGTGAGGGAGGGAGTGTTTTGTGTTGACTCAGGCTGGCAAGTATCTCTCAGGGGCAGTGGTCTGAGGCTTCCCAGCAATCACCTGGGGAGAAAACAGCTCAGGGATTCCTTTTGCTCTGGTGAGGTTGTTGGAGTTCCCCTGCCTGTTACTGTTCTTCTGGGCTCCTTTGGATTCATGAAGATGGGCACTAAAACATGAATCCTGACATGCAAACTTCAGACATTCTATTTGCAGGAGAAGAGTAGAGACAAAACATGTGGAGGCACTGTGCTTGCAGGATTTCAGGATTTTCTTTCAGGGATCTATTTGTACAGCCACAATCCTTTGTCATGTTTGTTTACAGGAGTAAGAACAAGTGGCCCTCCTGGCCCTTGGGATGAACTGCAAGTTGCTAGAATGACTCATTCTTTGATTTATCTTGTAGGGGGCATGGGTATACATTTGTATCTCCAAATCTGTGGGTACATATATATATATATCCACACAGCTGGTCATATAGATGCACAGATATATGTATATGTATATACTTAAAAATTACCTGCATATATAAGTCTGGTGTGTTATATGACTTCAACTGTGCCTGGCAAACGTTGTTAGGCAGGTTCAGAAACTGACTAACGGGTGATTAATGAAATCCACATTATTCTGCAAATGTGACTCACCATCTAAAACCATACGAAGGGAGATTAAGGCAGCTGAAGTAGGAAGATTCTGGTGAGTCTTAGAAAAAAGCAATGAGATTAAGTCTGAAGCATGACAACAACATGATAGCCACTCTGTGACCAGTAGCAGGTATAAAAGTGAAGCCCATTTAAGTTGAAGAGGCTTTCCATTTTCTTATTTTCTCTCCTTTTTCTTTTAAGTGTAAAAAAATACAGAATAGCATTACAGCAGAGAGAGTTATTTTGGACACCTGCCAACCTCCCCAATTTATAAATTTAAATAAATCAGTAAGACTTTTTACAGTTCACTCTCTTCTTTATTCAAATGACAAATTTGAACTCCTCCATTATCTCCCTCTTTTTTTCTAGTTAGCCAGGAAAGAATCAGTTATGCTACCAACCTCTAATCAAGTGAATTACCTGGCAGCTTGCTAATGGGAGAGCAATTTCATTTAAAAGAGATAGCCTTGTTCATTCTCTTTTGCTGACCCTAGGTGCTTTGCATAAATCACTTGAGAGCAGTGCAAGAACTGTAGTGAAATGAAGAAGAGTGAAACAGAGTAGAATCTGGCTGTTTTAAGTCTTAAGTGAGTGGCCTAATCCATAAGATGTGCAGCCATCCTTAAGTTTTCTCTCCAGCTCAGACACACACACAAAAAAGTGACACGAGCTTCCAGTGTTGCCTCTGTATACATTCTGTTGGTGTTCCCAGTCAGTTACATTCCTCTCATCTTTGCTCTTATCTGCTTGTCATAGAGTCGGCTATCTGTACTTCACTAAATTGACCTTTAATATGAACCCCTCTCAGGAGAGAGCTGATTCTCTCCACAAGAGGCTTATAAAAGGTGGAAGCAAGGACAGGCAGACAGGGATGAATACAGGGATGTTGTCCGGGAATCTAGGGACCTGGTTAGGAAAGCTAAGGCCCAGTTAGAATTAAACTTGGCTAGGGATGTTAAGGATAACAGGAAGGGATTTTATAGGTATGTAGCGAATAAAAAACAAACTAGGGACAATGCAGGCCCCCTCTGGAAACTATAGGGAGAACTGGCTACCCTGGGTTTCGAGAAGGCTGAGGTAATGAATGACTTCTTTGCTTCGGTCTTCACTGACAAAGGCTCTGACCGCACCACCCAAGTCTTGGAAGGCGGACACAGGGACTGTGAGAATGAAGACCTTGCCCACTGTAGGAGAAGATCTGGTTCAAGACCATCTTAAAAACCTAAAAATACAGAAGTCTATGGGACCTGATGAAATCCATCCACGGCTCCTGAAGCAGCTAGCAAATGAAGTTGCTAAGCCGCTGGCCATCATATCTGAAAAATCATGACAGGTGAAGTTCCCCATGACTGGAAAAAGGGAAAGACAACCCCCATTTTCAAGAAGGGGAAAATGGATGACCCGGGGAATCACAGACCAGTCAGTCTCACGTCTGTGCCTGGCAAAATCTGGGAGCAGATTCTCATGGAAGGCATGCTAGGGCCCATGAAAAACAACAAGGTGCTTGGTGACAGCCAGCATGGTTTCACTAAGGGGAAATCCTGCCTGACCAATTTGGTGGCCTTCTATGACGGGGCTACAGAAATGATGGACAGGGGTGAAGCAGTCGATGTCATCTACCTGGACTTGTGAAAAGCCTTTGACACTGTCCCACATGACATCCTTGTCTCTAAATTGGAGAGACATCAGTTTGATTGGTGGACCATTCAGTGGATAAAGAACAGGCTGGATGGCCACATGCAGAGTTGTGGTCAACGGTTCAATGTCTGGCTGGAGACCAGTAATGAGTGGTGTCCCTCAGGGATCGGTGTTGGGACCGGTCTTGTTCAACAACTTTGTCGGTGACATGGACAGTGGGATTGAGTGCACCCTCAGCAAGTTTGCCTATGACACCAAGCTGTGCGGTTTGGTTGATCCGCTGCAGGGAAGGAATGCCATCCAGAGGGACCTTGACATGCTTGTGAGGTGGGCTGATGCCAACCTCATGAAGTTTAACCATGCCAAGTGCAAGGTCCTACACCTGAGTCGGAGCAATCCCAGGCACAGGTACAGGTTGGGCAGAGAAGATATTCAGAGCAGCCCTGTGGAGAAGGACTTGGGGGTGTTGGTCGATGAGAAAATGAACATGAGCCGGCTTCAGTGTATGCTCACAGCCCAGAAAGCCAACTGTATCCTGGGCTGCATCAAAAGGAGCGTGACCAGCAGGTTGAAGTAGGTGATCCTGCCACTCTATTCTGCTCTCATGAGACAGCACTTGGAGTATTGTGTGCAGTTCTGGTGCCCTCAACATAAAAAGGACTTGGAACTGTTGGAACAAGTCCAGAGGAGGGCCACGAGGATGATCAGGGGACTGGAGCACCTCCCGTATGAAGACAGGCTGAGAAAGTTGGGGCTGTTCAGCCTGGAGAAGAGAAGGCTGCGTGGAGACCTCATAGCAGCCTTCCAGTATCTGAAGGGGGCTTACCAGGATTCTGGTGAGGGACTCAACATTAGGGACTGTTGTCCTGGTTTGAGCCATAGCAGTCATTTTTCTCCTTTTTGGTAGCTGGTGCAGTGCTGTGTTTTGACTTTCGGGCTGAGAACGGTTGCTGATAGCAGGCATGTTTTGAGTTACTGCTCAAATATTTGGTTTGTCCAAGGCCTTTTCTGAGCTCATGCTCTGCCAGTGAGGAGGGGAGGCCAGGAGGAAGGAGAGATAGGACACCTGACCCAGGCTAGCCAAAGAAGTATTCCATACCATAGCATGTCATACCCAGGAGGTAACTGGGAGAGACCCGGAAGGGCTGGAGCTCTGGGGGGATGGAGGAGGTATTGGTCAGTGCTTGGTCAGGCAGGGTGGGGTGAGTTATGGGTCGGTGGCAGGTGAGGTGTTGTATTCTCTTCACTTGTTATTGGCTTTAATCATTATTGTTTTTAGTAGTAATGGCAGTAGTGATCTGTGTTGTGCCTTAGCTATTAAACTGTGCTTATCTCAACCTGTGGGAGCTACATTCTTTGGATTCTTCTTCCTAACTCTCCAGGAATTGGGGGAGCAGGGGGGGAGTCAGTGAATGAGGTGTGTGTGGACTTGATTTAAACCACGACAGACTGTAGTGACAGGACAAAGGATAATGGGTTTAAACTGAAACAGGGGAGGTTTAGATTGGGTTTAAGGAGCAAGTTCTTTATTGTAAGTGTGGTGAGGTTCTGGAATGGGTTGCACAGGGAGGTAGTGAATGCTCTACCCCTGGCAGTGTTCAAGACCAGGTTGGTTGAAGCCTTGGGTGATATGGTTTAGGATGAGTTGTCCCTGCCCATGGCAGTGGGGGGTTGTAACTAGATGATCTTAAGGTCCTTTCTGACCCTAACTATTCTATGATTCTATGATTGTAAGTTCTCTGGGCATCAAAGTGTTCAGTTAACACCTAGGAGCTGATCTCCTCAGCTGAATGATTTAGAGTTAGGTGGGAGGGAAACAGAATTCCCTTTCATATTGCGGCACTGCGTCTTTGGTTTTGAGTAATTTCCAAAAATTAAAAAAAAAAAGAACAAGACCAATAAAGCTTTCACAATCTTTTTTTTTTCCGTTTGTTTATTGAAATGAGAAGTGTTGGTCATTGTGAGCTTGTATGACACAAGGTAAATGAGGAAGAGATGTCATAAAAATTACTAGAACAGTTGGAAGCATCAATGTAACATCCATTCTTGCTAGATTATGTAATTAATTATTACGCAGTATTGAATAAAGCTTGAATAAGTAGTAAGAATTTGCAGGATCAGATCCATAGTCCATGGCTAATTATCACTGAATTAAGAAGTACCGAATTTACTCCTAATCAAAAGGCCAGAGAAGATTCTTTCTTATTCAGGTGAAGAAACAGATATATGTATACACTGATATGTACATTCTCCACAGTTTTTTCTTTCTTGCACTTGCCCAGAGGTCTTAACAAGCAAATAGAATCAAGTCTACACATATTCTCAATGATATGCAAAAGGAAGACATTTTACCAGAACATATGAATGCTTGCAAAATTAGTCAGCAGCTTTTTGTTTTGGCAACCTTAACAAAATATGGTAAGCAATGTCTTCCAAGGATTTTCTTAACAAGTGTCTGCATCAAATGCACTACCAACAGAAATAAAATCAAATCACTCAGACACACAGCACAAAGCATAAGCTAGGCATTTATAACGTTGATTTATTTTAGTACACACAAATAAAGCTGGTTTTATTTTAATGTTCAACTAGCTGAAAAAATATTTAACAGTAATGTAAAATTTGAATATGAGCATTAATTAGGCCTGAATGTAATCACTTTACTTGAAAGATGTTACTGTGCTCATCATGCTCTATTTGCATGTTCTAATGGCCACACAGAGTGAAACGTTATTTAACTACAATGGCAGCTGTGCCTGTAAATGATATCACAAATTACAGTTATCTGCACTCACAAATCCTAGTTTGATGCATCTTATAGTACTTGTTAGGAATCTAGAGGCACTTTAATTTTTATAGTTACCATGAAGGAAAGCTGTATTTGTAAGTGTAATCACTGGTGTATAGTTTCTGAAAAGATTTGTGAATTTTATTTGACTTCTGACCTTGTTCTGCACCTAGACTTCTTAATTTTGTGCAAAGTGCTAGTCAATCAACATGGCTTGCTCATCAAGTAAAGACTGACAGGGTCTGCACAGTGGCAGTTTTTGTAAAAACCTATTATCTTCCCATTATATTGTATCTTCCCATTATATTGTATTATCAGCATTAAAATACAGCCAGTGAAGATATTTTCCAAAGGAAGCTAAAACTACCTAAAGTTAGTTCTATGCTAACTCATACTAATCACATCATTCTCAAAAGATTATCTAATACCTGTAAATATAAGCATATAACCTGAAAAACAGACTTCGTAGAAATTTCTTTTTTGATAGGAAAACTTTTCTCCTTTACAATCATGTTTCCCTGGTTACACATAAAGATATATGGCCACACTGTAAACAGTGAAATCCATTTTATAGGCTCCTTTTCTAGTGGACTGGTTTACTATTTGGTCAATGAGGTCAGCAAAATGCAAATTTTACACAACAAAATATACCAATGACTAAATCAAACAGGTTATTTAGAGAAGTATTCATTCAACTAAAATTGCAGTGCACCAAAAACACCCAAAACTTGAGCTACACCCAAGCAATGATGTGGACAGAAGTAAATACAAATACGCAAAGAGGAAAAGAACAAGAATTATTGTGGTTTTCAAAATAATTTTGGTTGGCTTCCCTAGGAATTACAAAGATATTATAATATGAACTTATTCCCCAGGTGCTTTCTTTTACCTCCGTATATATTCGCTGTATATCACAAAGAAGTTCCCTTTAAAAGATGGAGCAACTGAGCAACATGAGATTCTTTGCTGCATTATTTGAGTAATGAGATTAATAAACACAACTGGAATTGAGCAGCTGGCTCCAATTTCTGGTCAGCTTTCTTACAGTTCATAAAATCTTCATTTCAAATTTGAACTCAGATTCCAAATATGAATGTTTGTTCCTAGGCAAAAAAAAAGGACAAAAAAATGGTGGTGGTTTTGGGGTTTTTTTTTGGGGGGAGATGGGGTTTTTTTGTTTGTTTGTTTCATATATTGGTGTGTTTAAGGTAAATAAATGTTGAACACATTCTTAATTCTGATTTTCTCTGGGTCAGCAGAACCTCATTTGTTCTTATTCTCCATTTCCTAGATATAGTAGAAGAACTAGATGAATATCAGTAAATAGGCTTATTTCAACTTCGGTAACAGCTCTCTGAAAAGTCATAGAAGAGGTACTGTGACTTGCTGTTGAGGAACTTGTTTTCTATTTCTTATGCTAATTATCCAAACCCTCTCATACAGATTTATTTTTTGTGTAAAAAACTGACAGCATGAAAATCAGAAATCTTGCATATATGTGTGTAGAGGAGGAAGCAAAAACACAAAGCAACCATGATATTTTTTTGAATGGGGGACCATAGTTTCTTTTTTGAGCTCCATTCATTGAGGAGCCACAATATCATGACACTGATAAAGTAGCAGCTGACAAAAGTGTACTTCCTCTTTTTCCCTCTGCCTCTGAATCCTGTTGCAAATTAAATATGTCATGTAAGGGAGGACATTCATATTTGAATTAAGACTTTTATTTGCATACATCAATTTGAGTCTTCATTGAATGGTCTGTTATGTTTTTATTACTAAAAATGTAAGTTATACAACCTTTTATTTTGCCATAAATGCTTCCCCAGAGTGGTTCAGGAAAACCATCCAGGTAGACAGGAAATGTTGCACTAAACATTACACAAAAAGACAAGAGCATGATGCTTAAGTCTCTCTGGGTTGAAAATATCTATTACTGTGGCAAAGGCGTTTCTATCAAGATATGTCAGGTGAAGTAGGAACCATTCAGAATGATTTACTGTCGTCTGAAAAGGCTTTTTTTTTTTTATCTTAGACACTCTGCTATGAATTCCTTTGAGGGATGAAGGGAAAATGTGTTTCTAAACCTTTTTTGCCTACTGAACGAAAACAAAATCTGTAGCATCATAATCAGCAGAGCTCTACGTTCAGCAATGGTGAGGCCTGCAGTTTATCAGCTCTGCTCATATGAATAAGTATCACTTGAGTCAATGGAAATTCTTATAAATGCAGTCTGGATTGGAGCAATCCCAGGCACAGCTACAGGTCGGGCAAAGATGAGATTCAGGGCAACCCTGCGGAGAAGGACTTGGGGTGTTGGTAGATGAGAAAATGAACATGAGCCAGGAGTGTGCACTTGCAGCTCAGAAAGCCACCCATATCCTGGGCTGCATTAAAAGGAGCATGACCAGCAGGTCAAAGGAGGTGATCCTGCCTCTCTACTGTGCTCTCATGAGACCTCACTTGGAGTATTGTGTGCAGTTCTGGTGTCCTCAACATAAAAGGGACATGGAACTGTTGGAACAAGTCCAGAAGAGGGCCACGAGGATTATCAGGGGACTGGAGCACCTTCCATATGCAGACAGGCTGAGAAAGTTGGGGCTGTTCAGCCTGGAGAAGAGAAGGCTGCGTGGAGACCTCATATCTGAAGGGGGCCTATAAGGATACTGGTGAGGGACTCTTCATTAGGGACTGTAATGACAGGACAAGGAATAGTGAGTTCAAACTGAAACAGGAGAGGTTTAGATTGGATTTAAGGAAGAAATTTTTTCTTGTTAGGGTGGTGAGGTGCTGGAATGGGTTGCCCAGGGAGGTTGTGAATGCTCCATCCCTGGCAGTGTTCAAGGCCAGGTTGGATGAGGCCTTGGGTGATATGGTTTAGTGTGAGGTGTCCCTGCCCATGGTAGTGGGGGGTTGGAACTAGACGATCTTAAGGTCCTTTCTAACTGTAAGTTTTCTATGATTCTATGATTCTGATCTGCAGGTTTGGAAATAAATTAAGCAGCTAAAGAAGCATTAAAATGTGTGAGAGTGGTAGAAGGATGCAAGCAGTTTAGAATATATTGCTAGCATACAAAAGAACAGAGCTTGAAGCTGGCATGGTTTTAATGTAATGAGTGCTACAAACGTCCCTTTGACACCATCACCTCAGTGTCACGGGGAGGGATATTTAAGAAATGGTGTTGAGAAGAAAAGCCTTTATTTATTTTCTTTTTAATATCTGCTCTTGTCATTTATATGATGGCAAGTAAAGCTCATTGGGTTATTAAAAATATAAGCAAGCCGTTTGCCCTGTTGAAATGGAGTTGGATTTTGACAGCAGGGTCATTGTTGGAAATTAATAAGAACTATGATTTTTTTACAGGTGTAAGCAGGAAAAATAAAAACCAAAAATAAAATCAGTAAATTCCTGTGTATTCTAGTATGAAATATTAAATATAATATTTAATTATATTGTACTTCATGAGTACCAAATCTGCACTGTTTTTAAATACACAGCAATTGGCATATATTCTCTTAATGTATTTAAGGTTATCTTTTTTTGTTGTTGTTTAAGAAAACAAAGAGCTTATCAAAGTAGCTTCTGTGTTCTGTAAACTGTATGTTCTTACAGTTTAACTAGAAAGGAAATATAAACTTTGAACAGGATGTGGATTTTATTTTACTCATTATTCATCTGGTTGGAAACTGTGACCAGAGCGAAAGCGGAGGATCTGAATAGACCCAAGAGAGCTTTAGAAGTGAATATCTTTCCAAACCTTGACTTTGAAAATGTCCTGACTAACTAAAGGCATTAGGGATTGGTAGTTTTGGAAAGTAGTTGACAAAAATTATTGTTTAATCTTTATTTTTCCATAGCTGATAACTCCATATACTGCTCCACATAGAACCATAATAAAAATTCAACCTAAGCAAACAAACAAACAAACAAACAAAAAGATTTCTTGCAATATTACACACCTGACAGCATTGTTAAATGTGATAAGGCAATAAAAATAAGTTTGTGTGACAAATAAATTCCTAGAGCATCTGTACATCCTTCCATGTTTGAACCAGGATTATACTCTCCCAGTTGACATCTAGGAAAAGATTTATTTTACTTGAAGTAGGCACAAATGAGATTTAACTTAAGCTAAACACCTAGAGGGATGTTTCTGGAGCAATGAACTACAATGCAAGGCCCTGCCTAAGGAAATCACCGAAGTGATATGAAAACAGAGATGCAGAAAAAAACTCAGCAGCTTAGGCAGGCAAGCAGTTCAGGCAGGCAAGCAGTTCACTGTGTGAGCAATGAACGCTGTTTATTTTGACCTTAATGAAGCTTTGGAAACAGTCTTCCATAAAATCCTCATGGACAAATTGATATGAATTCTAGATAAGTGAAAAATGGGGTCAACTGAAAACTGATTGAACAGACCAGCTTAGTGGGCTGTGATCATGAAGTCCAGTTAGAAGTCAGTCACTAGTTACAGAACTAGGGGTCCAGGGGTCCATACTGGAACCAATACTGTTTAACATCATTAATAACTTGGATGATGGGGCAGGGTGCACTTTCAGCAGTTTTGTAAATGTGTGATTGACACATCAGAGGGTTCAGAGGGACCTCAACTCGCTGGAGACGTAGTATGACAGTGTCCTAGGTTCAGCAGTAGCAGTCATTTTTCTCCTTCTTTGTAGCTGGTGAAGTGCTGTGGTTTTGACTGTCAGCCTGGGAACAGAGCTGATAACACCGATGTTTTTAGTTATTGTTAAGTAATGTATACTCTGACCAAGGACCTTCTGAGTCTCATGGTCTGCCAGGGAGGAGGGGAGGCCAGGATGAATCAGAAACAGGACACCTGACCAAAACTAGCCAAAGAGGTATTCCATAGCACGTCATGCCCACTATATGAACTGGAGGCATTTATCCGGAAGGGTGAGATCACTGCTTGGTTGGGGTGGGTATGGGTCAGCCAGTGGTGAGCGGCTGTATTCTCTTCCCTTGTTATTTCCCTTATCATTATTATTATTGGTGGTAGCAGTAGTGGTTTGTGTTATACCTTAGTTACTGGACTGCTCTTATCTCCATGCCTGGGAGTTAAATTCTTTTGATTCTCCTCCCCATCCCTCCAGGAGTAGGGGCAGGAAAGGGGAAGGAGTGAGAGAGAGACTGTGTGGCTGACTGATTTTAAACCACAACAGAAAGGAACTTTATAAAGTACAGCAAATGGACAAACCAGGCCGTTGACCTGGGAAGGAATAATCCCATGCACCAGTACAAGCTTTGACTGGAAAGCAGCTCTGCAGCAAAAGACTTGTAAGTCCCGGTAGATAACAGGTTGAGCATGAGACAGAATTATGCTGTTGATGCAAAGGTAGCCAACAATATTCTTGGGTGCACTGGGAAAAGTGTTGCCAGCAGGTCAAAAAAGGTGATCCTTCCCATCTGTTCATCACTGATGAGGCCATACCTGGAGTACTGTGCCCAGGGATGGCCTTCCCAGCACAGGACAGAAAAACACTCATCCTGAGAGTGTCATCAGTAAGAAACTGGAGCATCTGAGCAACATGGAGGGGCTGAGAGCTGCAGTTGTTTAGTTTGGTGAATGGAAGACTCAGAGTGAAGTTAGCCATGTGTGTAAACACCTGATGGCAGTTCCAGACTCTTCTCAGTGGCACCCAGTGACAGACCAGTAGGCAATAGGCAGAAATTGAAGCATAGGAAATTCCTTTTAAACATTATGAAAAAATAAATCTGAGGATAGCTGAATACTGGAAGAGCTTGTCTAGAGAAGCTCGGGAGTCTCTATCTTTGGAGCTATTCAAAACACAACAGGACACGGTCTTAGGCAACATGCTCTAGCTGGCCTTGCTTTTACCAGAGGGTTGGAGCAGGGAATTTCCAGAGGTCCCTGCCAAACTCAACTCTCCTGTGATTCTATGTCCATTGCTAGAGGAATCCTTTATTTTAGTGCTTTTTTGCCTGTGACCAGTGTGCTTTAAAATACACTTTACAATGTGTACAGGCCAGCAGGAGTTTTTTTCAGTTACCATGGATTTTGTTTTAACCACAATGGCTTAGTCTTCACCAAGACTTTTGACAAATAATAAACACAATAAATCCAGTCTTTTAGAAGGTATGGATGAGTATTTCTAGAAGGTATGGATGAGTATTTCCTTCTGGTACTACTGATAAATCTTGGATAGCAGTTGGAGAGATCACTCTTCTACCCCTCTGTGAGGAGCTAAGGATAACTTATGTTAGTCTTAAAAGCCCAAGAGCTTTTCTTTCACATGACACTGAGAAAAAAACACACTGAATAGGATGATAAAGACATAGGATTTCCCATTATTGCTATTTTACATGCAAATTTCAGAAGCAGTATTTTCTGTCTTTGATGTCCTCTAAGAAATCAATTCAGATAAGGTTTGCTGAGAGTGAATTCCAGCAAGGTGGCAGAAATTAGTGAACACTGATAAGTGAAGAATCAGCGAGAGGATGAAAAGACACTGAGAGGTACTTAAGAAGTACTACTGTAAGGCAAATGGACTTGAGAAGATGTAAAGTTTTCTGTTCCTACAACCATTAAATAAAATAAAACCTGAAGAAACTATGTGATCCATTTCAAAATATTATGCTACTTTAAATTACTTTTTTGTCTGGTTGTTGTGCTTAGGAAAGCACGATAAATTCCCTCATAAAAAGTAAATTATGAAAAAATAAAATTTAACCACCTTTACTGTTTTAGATCATTTAGTTTCTCCATGCATGGACAACAGTTGAATAATGTCTACTGATGTGAATATTATCCTGCAATAAAGCCAGTCACAAGGGAAGTCAAGATAGAAATGAATTACAACCTTAGTCTAAAAGCATGTTCCTGGATTTTATTTTTTGGGGGGGAGAATAGGGGGTGGGTAAATGGGGTGGTTATCAGGTATTTCTGGCTCACATATGCATTAGTTTAGGTTTACTATGCCTGCCTGATAAAAAAGAGAAATGTCTGTTAATAGAGACTAAAGTAAATTGTGCGCACATACAAAGATCAATAAAATCCATTAGATTGCTATGGTACTTGTACTTTCAAAATACTTTTTCCTGCTCCTAACTGAATTTATGTTTATCACACTTTTGACATGTTTCATACCACAGTTTTTAAACTCCCTTTTTAAAAATTGCTTACTATCATGATTTTTTTTAAATGTTGCAAAAAAAATGTTGAATATTTAAATTACTCATTAAAACTGTGGAAAACAACTGAAATTCTCCTTTATATTAGAAAATATTTAATTATTCTATGTAACTTAAAAAAATCATTAGATTCTATAACATTCCACTGTTAATTCTGGGACTTAATTTTACATAAAGTGAGAATATTAGTGTCCTGGTTTGAGCAGTAGCAGTCATTTTTCTCCTTCTTGGTAGCTGGTGCAGTGCTGTGTTTTGACTTTCGGGCTGGGAACGGTTGCTGATAGCCACCATGTTTTGAGTTACTGCTCAACTGTTTGGTTTGTTCAAGGCCTTTTCTGAGCTCATGCTCTGCCAGGGAAGGAGGGAGGCCGGGAGGAAGGAGAGACAGGACACCTGACCCAGGCTGGCCAAAGAGGTATTCCATACCATAGCACGTCATGCCCAGGATGTAACTGGGAGAGACCCGGAAGGGCTGGAGCTCTGGGGGGTAGAGGAGGTATCGGTCGGTGCTCGGTCAGGCAGGGTTGGGTGAGTTATGGGTCGGTGGCTGGTGAGGTGTTGTATTCTCTTCACTTGTTATTGGCTTTATCATTATTATTTGTAGTAGTAGTGGCAATAATGATTTGTTTTACCTTAGCTATTAAACTGTTCTTATCTCAACCCGTGGGGGCTACATTCTTTGGATTCTTCTTCCTAACTCTCCAGGAGTCGGGGGATCAAGGGGGGGAGTGAGTGAACGAGCTGTGTGAACTTGGTTTAAACCACAACAATTAGGGATTCAGATCTTTAGCCAGAATAAATTTAAATAAAACTCCAGTCAGCAATGCATCTAACCTGAGTGCCTGTTTCAGGAATTCATTTATGAACAATTGAAGTGATCACTAGTTCATTTAGCTCATTAGTTATGCTAAAAGTAGAAGTGAAAGGGTTTATACTACCTTCCTGAGGGACTGAAAGAAAAAGGAAAGCTAAATATGCTGGAGGATTTCCTAGTGTATCATAGAGCTTGAATTCACTGGGACTACTAGACAAGTGGTTGATAGAAGATAAAGGAAGCAGACACAAGTAGCAGCAAAGCATGTAAATATGAGGCTAAAATATTATGTGGACTGTGTTTTCTTCCTTCTAGGCTGAATTAAGACATATAGAATCATAGAATCATTGAATAATTAGTGTGGAGACAGTATTCTCACAGGAGAATGAATATTTGGTACATGAACTCTGAATAACTGAAAGATACAGCAAGGCCATGAAAGGCCTGAGGAAGCTTAAGCAAGCAAGATAAGAAGAAGCTGGAATTCACTGAATTATGAGAACTGTGGACTGTTGGCAAGTGTTCGAGGTCAAGTTCTCACACCTGTGCTTAACCAATTATATGTTAGTCACTTAGGGTCTTCAAGACAAGTATCCAATCATGATATGCCAAATTGCTGTAGGTGTGTGTAAGCAATAGTATATAAGGAGTTAATGCTTTGCAATAAATGGCTTTTTGTCTGATCATATTGATCTCTGACTGAGTCCATTCCGCGGCAAGTTAGGGTTGGAAAGGACCTTAAGATCATCAAGTTCCAATCCCCCTGCCATGGGCAGGGACACCTCACACTAAACCATGTCGCCCAAGGCTCTGTCCAACCTGGCCTTGAACACTGCTCAGGGATGGAACATTCACAACTTCCCTGGGCAGCCCATTAAAGTCCCAAAAGAATAGTCCATCCCCAGCATCCCTATAGGCCCCCTTCAGATACTGGAAGGCTGCTATATGGTCTCCACACAGCCTTCTCCAGCTGGACATTGAGTCATTAAGTACAGCTATTTGTGTGCAGTCATCCAGCCAGTTCTTTATCCACCGAGTGATCCATCTATCAAATCCATTACAGTACTATTAAGCTTTTGGTCAGAATAGCTTTGGAGGTCTGGATAGCAGGTCCCAGAAACCCTTCTTATTGTTTAGCTATGTTGTTCTTTCTGGAAAAGAGGGACCTGCCTGAGAAACTTCATTTTATATCAGAGACAATGCCACAAGTTGATGACAGGGCTTCCTTCTCCTCCAATGTCATCTCTGGATGCTGCAGTCTTCAAGCTGTACAAATTGCAAGTTCACTTCCCTGTCTCTTGGGGGACAGTTCAATACAGAGCCTATTACATAAACGAATGGTAGAAACTGACACAGGAGATGTACCCTAAATTTTCAAATAGTCACTAATATTCAGAAATGCCTATACTTCCCTGAGTGAGAAAAAATCTGAGGAATGACCTCTCTGTTTTCTCTACCCACAGCTGTTTCTGGCCTTCAGGGAATAGCATGTTAGCCTCATGCAGGTTCCTTTCCAGCAGCCACTCAGCAGCTGCTTCCCCTGCTCCCTGATGAATGTCTTTCTCACTTTCTACAGCAGCCAATTCCAGCCTCATCCCTGAACAGCTGAGTAAAAGTTACAGCAGGGAAAATCTGAAGCCAGTTCCTGCTGGCACCAACGCAATCCAGGTAATGGGACATAGAGAAAGACGGAAAATACTGTCTCAGTTTAGTGCAGCTGCTGCTTTCTGGCATGCAAAGTAGTACGACTAGGGCATGTTGCATGCTCCATGATGACTCAGAAACTGAGTGTATCCCAGCCAAACTAGCCCTTTTACAGCTGTTAGCACGTTGAAGCTCGGTTGTGGGGTTTTGTTTGGTTGGGTTTGGTTTGGAGGGTTTTTTTGTGTTTTTGCTTTGTTTTATAAGTTTGGGTTGTTTTGGGGGGAGTAGTTGTGGGTTTTTTGGTGGGAGTGCTTGTTTTTTTTTTTAGTCTGTGAAGAAACAGGTATGGATTTTTCAATAAAATCTCAACCCTATTTCACCACCCACCCACCCCCCCCACCCTCAATGCCCATATTCTAACTTCTTTGTTACATTAATTCCATGTGTTGTGCCAAACACCTTAGAACCTCCCCCTTGAGCAGGGCAAGCTATACAGCTCTCTGTTTTTATGTTAGAGCTGGGTGTTATTACCCAAAATATTTCGTGTGGAGGTTGTTGTACTCAGGAATTTTCTGAGTCACTTCTTATCTAATTTTCATGCACTTTTGTACGTATCTGTGGGAATAAAAAACATTTCAATGCAGTCATTTAGTCAAAATGGAGAACAATTTGAAAAGGAAAATAATATGCTGCTTATATGTACATCTATTCAATATTCATGCAGCAAACAGTGTAAATGATGTAAAAGCAATACATAAGAACAGAAAAAATAACTGTTGTCGGTTTAACCTCAGCTGGCAGCTAAGCCTCACACAGCTACTCACTCACTTCCCCCTACAGTGGGATGAGAGAGAGAACTGGAAAGGTAAATGTGAGAAAATTCGTGTGTTGAGATAAAGAGAGTTTAATAGGTAACACAAAAGCCATGTGCAAGCAAAGCAAAACATGGAATTCATTCTCCACTTCCATGTTCATGCAGGTTTTCAGACATCTCCAGGACAGGAGGGCTCCATCACACCATAACAATTACTTGGGAAAACAAATGCCATCACTTTCAATGTCCCCCTTTCTTTCCCCAGCTTTACATGCTGAGCATGGCACCACATGGTGTGGAATATCCCTTGGGATCAGCTGTCCTGATTGTGTCCCCTCTCAGAAACTTGTGCATCCCTGACCTGCTTGCTGGTCCAGCGGTGTGAGGAGCAGAAAAGGTCTTGGCTCTGTGTAAGCACTTCTCAGCAGCAACAAAAACTTCCCTGTGTTATCAACACTGTTTTGAGCACAAATTCAAAACATGGCTCCATACAAACTTATATAAAGAAAATTAGCTCTATCCCAGCCAAAACCAGCATACTCATCAATAAGTAATAAAAAAAAAGGTTTGTATGTTTTTTGTAGCTAGTTTTGCTTCACTTGCACATGTGGCTTTTGCTTTACCTATTAAACTCTCTTTATCTCAACCCACGAATTTTCTCACTTTGACCCTTCCAGTTCTCTCCCTCAACCCCCACAGGGGGCAGCGAGCTAGGAACTGTGTAGGGCTGGCAGGGCTTAGATCATGACAGTGATTTAGAACATTATGTTTGAGCTAATAATAGAAAGGGAGAATTAACATACAAAGTTTAAACTTGAAGTATATAATATTCTACATCCATTTTTCACTATTACGTGTCTACAATGGTAAAAAGCTGCAGTTTGCATTCCAAACTGCCTTTTTTAGGCTTTAGGAGTCTGAAGGAGAATAGTGAGCACAAATAAAACACACTGAAATAGTGTTAGAATTAAGTTTTCTCTCTTACAATCTGGGATCTTCTTTCACCTAATAACATAGGACTAAACTGCAAAAAATGTGAATGCCTCTGGTTGTAAACTCGGAATTTCTGGAGTTTCCACAAATGATGAATGTTGGCCATATTTATTCCTGTTTCTTAAAATCTAAGAGCTACTTTGGAAGCACTTTCTGTGTTCTCAAGAGAAGTAGTAAAGGGGAAAGAAGAACAGCAAACAAACAAGTAAGGAAATATGGCTAATTAGGAGATGAAATAATAGTACTTACAATATATATGCATATGTAAAAAAATGATAAACAAATGGATGTTCTACTGCAGCATGTTAGGTTTCTCTGAAAACAAAATGTGTCTTGTAATATTTCAACATTCAATACATTTTTTTAGTTTTTTTTTTTTAGAAAACACTAAGTTATGCATGAGTTCAGCATGACACATTATGACATGAAGACTTAGTTTGTATCCTGGGTTCAGCTGTAACAGTTATTTTTCTCCTTCCTAATAGCTCTGTTTTAGCTTTAGTGTGAGAGCAATGCTGGTAACACACTGATGTTTTAGCTTTTGCTCAGTAACGTTTATCCTGATCTGTTGGGGGTCGAGCATGGGTGCTTGGACAGGCCTACAGCAAGCTGTGAGAAAGTGAACTTATGACCCCAGGTTAAAAGAGGAAGAAGTGTCAAGATCAGCAAAACAGGAATGCAATAACAGGATGCCAGTAATTGCAGAAGCACGATGTAACGCTAAGCTGAAGCGAAGGTGTGAAACCAATCAGGAGAGGCAAAGGGGAGCGTGTATCCCTCGTGGGCAAAGCGAAGCAGCCAATCAAGTAATGCGTGATTGAGTGTAAGACAGTATATTAAGAGCAGCCTTGTAATCAATAAATGGAGCATTTTGTGAACCTACATCGTATTGGTGTTTTCTCCCCTCCACCTGGCCGCGGCACTGATCAATGACTTTTCAATCTCTCAGGCTCTGCCAGTGAGGAGGCGCACAAGAAGCCAGGAAGAAACAGACAGGACACCTGACCCAAACCAGCCAGCGAGGTATTCCATACCACAGAACATCATGCCCAGTATATAAACTGTGGGGAGTTACCTGGAAGGGTCAGGCTGGGTATTGGTCAGCAGGTGGTGAGCA
The DNA here is from genome assembly GCF_012275295.1 of Melopsittacus undulatus. Taxonomy (NCBI): domain Eukaryota; kingdom Metazoa; phylum Chordata; class Aves; order Psittaciformes; family Psittaculidae; genus Melopsittacus; species Melopsittacus undulatus. Next base: position 20,344,608 of record NC_047531.1, on the reverse strand, counting down.
ATTGCATTGTGCATCACATGTGTTTATTGGTTTTTCCCCTCTCCCTTTTTAATTTTATATTATCTCCCCTTGTTATTTCCCTTATCGTTATTAGTAGTAGTTTTACATTATACTTTAGTTATTGGACTGCTCTTATTTCAGTCTGTGGGGTTAACATTCTTTCAGTTCTCTTCCTAATCCTGCCTGGATGGGCAAAAATGACAGGGGGTGACCAAACGGCTGCATGGGTCTGAGTTACTAGTTTAGCTTAACCTGCAACAATTGTAAAGCTTTATTCCACAAAGGCTGCTGTCCTAAGGACTATAAACCTCAAGAAAGGCTGTAGGGATATAACCAATTTTAGTACCTGTGGTAGGAGGCTTGTGTGTGTTGGAGCAGCCCTGGGGGTCAATCCTAAGCCTTGTTTGATATCTCCATCAATGACTGACAAGAGAGATCAAACTGAATATTAATTAATTAATAGACAACATTGAATTAGGAGGAGTTTTCAATACCAATGAGGGGAGAAAGGTGCAGACTGAAAATGTGGAGCTGTTTGTACTGTGTTGTAGATTCTGTTGGCTCTGAGGCAAAAAGTGGCTTACTGGGTCTTGGTATTTGCTTCAAAACATTGTCAAGACAAGGGCTAAGAGAGGACAGAAAAGCTCTGAGAACTAGAAAAAGGGACAGATTTGGAGAACAAAGTGTGATACAGGTAGGGGGAAAACAATTTATGGACAAAAAACATAAAAGGTAAGAAATGCCCTGAACAATTCATGTGGAAGAGCACAGACTGGATGTGGTAGGAGGATGAAAGGGGAGATAACGTCTACTTCTGTACTAATACAGTTGTGCCCTTTCCCTCTCCCTCTTCACTACTATCTGTCAGGTGGAGCAAGCAAATGTGAATAGTCAATAACTACTTTTTCTATATTGTTGATTATGGATAAAACAGGAGGAAGGAGAGTTATAAATGGATGTCACATAACAGTAGTGTAAGGGAACTTAGATGGCTACATTACATTGGAGTGAGAGCTGCACTGACAGGAATTTAAATCAATTATGAAGTACAAAAGCATCTAAGTGTATTGACAATGAATCAGCAATGTATTCACTGTAGTTTAGCACAGCTCCTGCTGCTTTTCCCCTTACTCCAGCCAAACACAACAGGGCAACTTATTTGTTCAGGACTTAATCAATGCCTGTGAAGTCAAAGAGAGTCAGCAATTTCCACAATCTTTGGAAGAAGTCATTAAAAGAAGTCATTTCTCATAAGGCAGAGAAAATGGATGCTCCAGACAAAAGTTAGTTACCCACTGAGCACTGTGCAACCTCCCCTCATACTCAGTTGATTTCCCTCAGATTTGTGCTTAGATTACATGATGATTACATTGAGGTATCTGAAAAACAGGTCAGTTTTAATTCCTTTATAATTTATTCTATGGTAAATATCTTATATGTTGGTCATATCTATAGTAATCACTTCTCTTTTTTTAACATAGTAAGTCTGTAACTTTATTCTATAAGTAAATATAGTACTTCTATAAACCAGAATCCTAGGATCATATTTATTTCTCAGTGCCTAATCTCGCTACTTCTATTTCTCATTCCCAACCTAGATTTCCTTTTCAAAACTGTTGTGTTAAAGAAAACATAACTCCTGCAAACTGAATACAAATTATGAGTAAAATAGAAGCTATTTGAAGCACTTGATACTTCTGATTTTAAAATATAAAGAGTTAGATTCTAATAAAATGGAAAATAGCCTGAAGCTCTCAAGGGGTCATGTCTGAGCAAAGCAGGATAAGTGTGAAACCTGGCCTTTACAAAGATGACTGCTCAGCTGCTAGTAAAAGCAATTAATATTGCATCTCACAAAGAAACAACTTTCTCTTCGTTGTCTGCTCAGCTACTTGTGCAGCTGAGATTTCACATCCTCTCTTAAGGTGACTTAGACTTTCAGAATTTTGCCTCAAATCACTCACCTGGCTGTAGAACAGGGAATTCCAATCATCTATGTATAGTACCACAGTTTATGATTTAACACGTGGCTGATTCATGATTAGCTAGTTTATTGGGAAATTAAAGGAAAATAAATCCCCTGGGGTTCCAATATAAGACATTTTAACATGAAGAAGCTATAGTAACACCCAGCAGAAAAGCTAAAAAAACTAGAGGAATTATAAATGGTGCAGAGAAAAGCTGAAACAAACCTCACCATCTTTTTGCTGGGCATGCTTTATCCTACCGAAAAGTATAATTTTTGAAAACCAATTTTATTTTTCTTTTCTGTAGGGAGTGAGAAAGCATTGTTTTTTCAAAACAGGAAAGAAAATACAAAAGTTGATTTTGCTCAGGAAAGAATCAACATGACGAACTGAGACTGCTTTTTTAGAACGCTGTTTATTCTGAAAATCCTGCATCCATAGCAATTGTTCCCAAATCTTAGCTAAAGAATAATTTTGCCCCTGTTCTGAGTTAAGCAGAAATAGCTGCAGGGCTACTGACAGACTATAATACTCTCTCAAAGGTCATTAACCTTAAAGAGATATCTTTTTTTAATTTTATTTTAATAAAAACATCTTCCAAGGAAAAAAAAAAGTCAAATTGGCTGTTTTATTTTCCTGATTTGTGATGAAAATAATTTTAAAGTGACTTAGGCAAGGATATAAAATTCCTCACTGTCTCCATTGGTCCAACATGAAAAAAAAAATCAAATTTAGCTGTTTATTTATAAGATTTTTTTTTTAATTTTAAACAAGAAAGAAAAGTAACAGAATTCTTGCATGTTTTTGCAAAATGCAAAGAAAAATGCAAAAAAAAGAGCAAATAGCAAAATTAGTATACTTTATTTATTTTATTTTGACATAGCTCCAAGGTTTTCTATTGAGTTTTCTTGATCTGATGGATTTTTAGCTGAATTTTGTGAAACAATTTTTATCCGTTTATTGAATAGAAATTCTGTTTCAGAGAAAAGATATTTTTTAAGGTAAGACTAATGTTTCAGACTATGGGAGCCAAATCTTACCTAACTACGTCAAACTTTAAGTTGTCATCAGTAAAAAGAAGTCACTTCAAAATTTAACATTGCTGAAATCTAAGGATAGCCATATAACTGTAAATATCCTTCTTCTCTAAGACTATAGGCAATGAATCTAGAAAATGATACATTCATGGTATCAAATTATTCTGTGTATTAAAAACTCAAAACACAACGTGATCATATGCCAGCTGCCTACACTTTCAAGTGCAAAAGTGCTGCTTTTGAACAAGTCTGAATCCAAATGTTTTGGCCCGCTGACTTATAAATTAAATTTCGAAACCAATTTCCTTTCAATTATGAGTAATGTGAAATTCATGACTAAAAAGAAAGACTCTCACATTGGATTAAAGTACAGCATTTATCAAAAAGAATCATCAACGGACAGAAGACTGATAGAGTTTACATTATAAATGGAAAAAAAAAAAGAAAAAATTAAAATGGAAGAAATACTAAATCTGCTCTGTGGTTTAAACCAATCTCTAGTCATTAGAGCCAGCAGCTCGTGCCTTTCTGCATGATCTGATAATGTCTGTTTTCACTGGGAAAATTAGTATTCTGTACAAAATGAGTCTGAGATTTGATCTTTATGGTAATTTCTGGGGTTTATATTTTCAGTTCCATGTGCATGTATTTTTTTTCCCCCTGCAGCCAAGATCTATACAGATAAATATTAAATGAAATAATTATTTTCAAAACAGTCATTTGAACCCACAAAGAGATGTTCAGAGCTCTATGGACAGAATCTGAGTCTGTAATATATATCACACCACTTTTATTTGCCCATAAAAACTGTGTGTTTATTCAGAGCTGCAGAACCTTCCTGCCTGTCTTCCATGATGATAGATGAATAGCCAAATGGTGACACAAAAGAGAGTGATTAATATGGACTAATGCTGCTGCTTCTCTATTCTTCAGACTTGATACTTACGTATTCATTTACACAACTGGAATAACCAACCTATGAAATTCTTACTACACATACTTTTCTGGCAACAGCTTTACTGTCAACATCTTTAGCAGAACCCAAACATTCTCATTTAGCATCTGTATTTCATTGCTGACATTTGGTGTAAAAGAAGGACAGAATATTATCATGTATGACTATGTGTTCTTATATGTACAGAAATATGACTTGTTTGCATTTGGAAGCCTAACACATCTGAGCAGATTTGTCTCTGAAAGGTAAAATTATTTTAGGGTTTCAAGTATGTCAGTGGTCAATTCACGGAATAGCAATGCACTTTTAACCATTTTACTGGGCAGTCTGTTTCTGTCTTCGAGTAGTGTTAAACTAGAGGGTTTGGGCAAGAACAATATCCATTCAAGCCTTAGGTGACTAATTTAGAAGGTGCACTGAAGCTTTTCCTCCCTTGGTAAAGAGAACGAGTGGTGTTTCTTGTACTACACAGGAAATAAGTCACATTCCTGTGGCACTCTCCACTCTCTCTCTCCATCTCAGAATACATACAAGAGCAGCTGAAGTCTGTACCCATGGAAACACTGTCACTGCATAAGGCAAGAGCATTTATTTGATCTTTGATTTTTATGGTCTTACTTGGATTTTTGACTTTTACTTGGATACACTGAAATTTCAAATTAGATGTCTCTCAGAAATAAATACTTCAAGGCTTACAAATTACACTACTGTAAATGAGTAAGAATTTTTAATATGCTATACATTAAGTTGAATTTAAGAATAATTTGCAAGGCTATTTATTCAAATGCATAAAATTACTCTTCTAATTCAGCTTCTTACCAGAATGCATTTTGTTTGTGTTCTGAAAAAGAAAATCAGTTAAGTAGTTAGAGGTTTACAAATGTTCAAAGTCCATGGAAGCAGAATGGTTTTTGCAGCCTTGAAGCTCAACAGAAATATTTTCTATGTGAAGTCTCAGATTCATTTTTTACAAATCATTTTTTACTTCAATTTAATGCTCCAGAAAAAAAAAAAAAAGAAAAAAGAAAATGCTAACCCTGGTAGGCCTTAGGCACTCCTCAAACCAAATAACCTGGATGGGGGAGATTAAAAATAGTTGGTTATTAGAAAGTTCACATGAAACAAGAATTGCTGAAATAGATGTTGCCCAAAGCACTTTTAACTTTAATGCTTTACATGTGCATACAGCCTAAGACAAGATTAAAACTCCTGAGACTAACTTTTAGGTAACCAGCACTGGCAGCCTAGCACAGCAGACCTTGGGTTCAAAGCCACCCAGCCAGCCTTAGAAGCTGGGAAAATTGCTCTCTGCTGAGATCTGCTGTGCAATTGGAACACAGCTATTAATATTTCATGTAACCATTTTAAACCTGTCTTAGATACACCTAGACAAGACATAATCAAATCTTTAGCATATACTAAATAAACCATTAATCAGAAATGATGTCTCATGGGAAAGGAATAACATTGCCTAATTTTAAATGCCTATACTGTAAATCTCTGCATTTGAACTAGCTACCTGATGTCTTGTAGTCAAATATAGGCAATAAGGTACAATTACTACAGATTATTTTAGAAGTCTGCTTTAGAATGAAATTAATCACTGCCATGAAGCGCCAGTTCTTTTCTGTTTGCCAGGGAGACCTGCAGGGTGCACAAGTGCTGGTTCACTTGTTTTCACTGAATATGTCTGCATGTCATTCAGTGACTCCCATCTGCAATACCTAGCAGCTGAGAAGAGCCAGGCAGTAAGAGATAGAATAAAGAAAAGCAATAAAATACACATCTTGATGTATTTTTTTATCCCTTGAGATGACAAGGTATTTCTGAAATACTTTTTGACAGATGGATTTTGTTTTTTCTGAGGAGGTATAAAGTAAAGAGAATCTTCAACTAAATTTATTCACAGTGCAATCTAACATAATTATCTTTTTGAGTAGTATTTGTATACTCATTTGCAAGTTCTGATCTAACCATCTTGATGGCCTCTTTAGTCAAAGGAAAGAAATAAGTGCATTTGGAAGACAGTTACTCCCACAAATATTAGATGTACTTCCAAAGGTCTCTGTTAACTGTAGAGAGCTTGGTCAAATAGGTCATTGCAGAGTATCAGAATATTGTATTTTAGATAGATAGATTTCAGGAAGTTTAATTCCTCTTTTTTTTTTTTTTTTTTTCTTTTGGACCATAATATTTCCTTAAGTCCACAGAATGACAGAGAAAAATCTTTGTTTATAGCAGTCCTTCAAGAGCTTTATAAGTTCATCAAATCCCCTTATCTAAATATGTAGACATTATGATGTACCTGTAAAACTTTTGCATCTGTTGCCAATAATTCACAATTTCAACATTTGTTATCCTTTAGAACACTGTATTAGCACCTGAGCACTGAAAAAATGAGGATCTGATTATTTACACTCCAATGTTCAAGGACCTAGGAAACCTGTAGAGAGCTCTGATTATGCTTTTTATCATTATATTTTTAAGTTTATGAAGGCCTATGGTAAAAAAAGAAAGAACCAAACGGCTTCAAGGCATTAAACAAAGGGGATGAAATGATTTATTGCTCTGCTTAGTTGTACCAAATCAATTTCCCACCCAAGAACCAGATAGTGATTCAACATCAAGGGATAAGCATATAAATGTTTAAGCTTTAGTGACTCTGAAAAGCAAAGCAAATAAAATGAAAAAGAAAAAAAAAAAAGAAAAAACAGTATCAAAGCTATCATCTTAAACATCCTATTAGAAATTTCGGTGAACAGTAGTCCAGCAGCAGCAAAGCTAATGGGTAAGGTGTGAGAGGTGATCTGTTTCTGACACTAGACAAGGATCTTTACAAATTGTTATCCATGCTACTCATCAACACTGGCATTTCTTTACATTAATTTAGAATATAAGTTCATTATTTAGAAGGCAGATATTAGAAACAACATGATTCTGCCTTAAAACATTATGCATATGAGAAATAACCAGATAGCATTGAAAAGTCTGCATTAAGATTATTTTCCCCAAAAATGTGTCAACTAAATATTTAGATAAATCCATTTATTCTACTGCAACTTCATTTGAGTAAAAGAACCTGACTGAAATACTATAAAAACGTCAAAATACTCTGCTTTTGTACTTATGGAATGAGATGCTTCTATATGAAAAAAAAGGAATTAAAAACTTTAGAAATCCAGATTTTTTCTGGCTTATTTTAAACACCTACTTTAGAACAAGATGAGTGAAGCTTCAGAGAGCTCTACTTTTTAACACTGATTGCAGAAACAGGATTAATGAAAACATCAGGTGTACATGCTTATAGCTCGTTAGGTGAATCACTCTTATTTTGGCTGTTCTAGGACACTTTTTTTATATATATATATTAGATGAAGTAGCATCCAAACAAAACTTTGTTTTCAAAAAATCAGAATCTTGAAGAAATCCAGTGACAGAAGTTAAAATGTGAAAGTTGAAAAATACAGGAATTTTCTCTAGACATTCCATGTGTTTCTTCTAATTTATGTTCATTGCTCACTGAAAACCGTGAGTAAAATAGCCTTGATTATTAGCTGCGTGTGTATTAACAGTTCTTGAGATTATTATGCTATAAATTAATGCCAAATTGTAGAAAAAATTACCTGGAAATCTTGCACACAACTGTAGAATCCTTGCAGGGACTAGTCAATAGATTGACAATATCTTCAAGCATCTATGTAAAGTAAAATTTGAAAGGGAAAGTACAATAACAATAATCTGTGAAGAGAGTAGGTGATTGCAGCAGAAAGCCACATCAGGTGTATATTGAAGCAAGCAGTTTGCAAAGCTTAACCTGTATATCAGCATCACTTAGTCTCCTAATTCCCACTTATCCATGAATATTTGGTGTACATCTTGATCTTGAATAGTTATCTCAGATTCTCTCATTTAATACCATGTGTGATTTATTAACATTCACAACTCTCTTCCAGTTTATCAGTGTGCATATTAATTGGAGGTCAGAACTCTGGCCTCTAGAGTCAGCACAAGATACCTCCCATCTACTTATTTCATTGTTAATATTCATTACTCTTTGTTATAGACTTTTAGTCAGATTTCAGTCCATTGACTGTGTTATCTGCAGAATAATTTTTATGAAATTTTCAAGTGAATTGTGATAGAGTCAGTATTTCTTTTGCTGCATGAATTTACATCTATGAAAGCTCTTCTAAGATCAACATATACTAGGAAATGAAATTAACTAGTGTGTCAAAGAGATATTAAAGAAAATAATACATGCATATGATTATTAAAATTATAACATAATTAAAATATTTTACTAAATGGGGTGCCTAATTCTTATGAGTTCTTATTTCCCAGGTCTTGCATCTACTGAACTGAATTGACCTCCATAGAACTGAGAGTGCTAACTACAATAAAATATTGACCTTTCCACAGTTAATAGTTTTTCTTTTGGGTTTTAATGTAGCATAGCGCTTAAATGTGTGGAATAAAAGAAGCATCCAAGAAATGACAAAGCCAGCAAAGCAGTCTCACTGGTGTCAGGATTCCCACATATAAGTGTTGAGTTACACATATGGGCTAAAATCCTGATCTTCACCTAAGGTAAATCAGTATGAATTCATTTAATTGAACAGAACTAGGCGAGTTCCCCTCATCCAGTTATCTGCCAGCTCACACTTTTCTACTGTCATGGTTTGAGCATGTTTTGAGGGTGTTTTTGTTCAAGGTTTTTTCCAGCCAGGTGGAGGAGGGGAGTCCGGAAGGAAGGAGAGACAGGACACCTGAGCCAGGCTAGCCAATGAGGTATTCCATACCATAACACGTGATGCCCAAGATGCATACTGGGAAAGAGAGGGCTGGAGGGGTGGAGCTCTAGAGGAAAATGGAGGAGGGACCATGCGGTGCTCGGCCGGGCAGGGTGGAGTGAGTTATGGGTCGGTGGCTGGTGGGGTGTTGTATTCTTTTCGCTTGTTATTGGCTGTATCATTATTATTGTGTTATGCCTTAGCTATCAAACCGTTCTTATCTCAATCTGTGAGGGCTACATTCTTTGGATTTTCCTTCCTAACTCTCAGGGAGTTGGGGGACTTGGTTTAAACCGCGACATCTACTAAGGATATGAGCTTGATAGAAGAGGTTATACTTTGAGAATCATTATTTTTTTTTCCAATTAATTGTGGGGTTTTGCTCTTTTTTACCTCTTACAGGTACAATTTTACAAAGTAAATGTTTACTTACAAAAGACTGTGAGCGTGCACATTAGTCATTTTCACAACATTCGCATTGAGTATGATGCTTAGTTTGGTATAAAAGGGTAGATTAGATCTGATTCTAACACACAGCATATGTCATTTAGGCCATAATGTAGGACTTTGATCTGGATAGATTACTAAAAATATTGCGACACATAGATGCAAGAATACCCATCAGCTGGGAAGTGAGTTACCATTTAGCTGTTGGTTGTGCTTTTAAGCCCACAGCATTGCTTCTCCTCCCCCATCTTTCCCAAAGTGAAGTGAAAGGCATTGCTATACATACCCACCTGATAATTTAGCTTATAAAAGGTGTTAAGCTAAACCATTTAGTTTTGGAAGGAAATAGGGAAAGTTTCACAAGCAGTACTGTTCTTGACATGCTAATTAACATCATGTGCTCCAGCCATATGTGCTAGTATTTTGCATCTTTTTTTTAAAAAAAACCCAAAGTCAAGTAGGTTAGGCTAATATCTGTGGTTTCAGCTAATTGATGGGATTTTTTGCACGAAAAGGAGAAAAAGCATTCAGCAGCTATAACCACTCTCAGCCTGAAGGAAAGGACTGCAAACATTATCTTTCACACTGATTTGTTTTGACATAGAATCATAAAATCGTAGAATAGTTTAGGTTGGAAGGGACCTTCAAAGGTCACCTAGTCCAACCCTCCTGCAATGAGCAGGGACACCTTCCACTAGAACAGGGTGCCCAGAACCATATCCAGCCTGGCCTTGAATGTAATATCAGTTTTTCCTGAATACTTGGTAGCTGTGGTAATAGAGGACCCAATAAAATAATATTATTACTGTTACTAATAACAACAACAACAATAACAATAATTAAAATAATCCTTTTTGAGGAGAAACTTAAAGCTTATAGCTCACATGGTGATGTGCTCCAGTACTGCAGAATTATCTGCTAGGAGATGCATAAAAGGATGTCCCTTTGAACTTCTTATGTATCCCAATTATGCATTAGTCTCATTCCCAGCCAAAAAAAGAGGAATAAAATTCTATAAAACTGCATCTTTTCCATTTGTGCAGCTTTTTGTTTGAGTAAACTAGAGTGAAAGTGCTAGTAATTTCTACCTGCTTGATTTAGACTGCAGAGGGTAGATATCTTGACAAAATGCCAGATAACGGAGAAACAAACATCTTTCCTGTATAATGTTCTTTTCTGCTGTTCCCCCTCTGATTTTTTCTTAACTAGTGATTTTCAGACCATTGGTCCCAGACCAATGCATTAAGTTGTTGTAGAAAATATTTGAAAATTACTTAGAAAAAAGAATTTCCAGGTTCTCCCATGAGATCCTACAGCCCAGAGAAATGGATGGGTACATTTACAAAAACACTATGAACATTCATCCAAAAACAAGAATGTCAGGAGACAGAAAGTAACTTTTATGGAACTGTTTTGATTTATTATATGCTGAGAAGTGAACAACAAACTTCACAGAACTGGAATTAATTCAGACAAAAGTTTCATTGGTATATGAAGCTGATAGATGCTGCTCTCTCTGTATATTATGATTTATAGCTAGCTAGTGTACATATATTTTGAATGTTGAATTTACATTGTTGAAAAATAATCTTAAACTATCGTAGCTGGAAATGGAAATTGAGTAAGGTTGCAATCTAAGAAAATGACTGTGAGACAATAACATCTATGTAATGTGTCACCCAGAAGGGAAAATCTGCAGTTTTACTGTATGCAATGACAGATTTTAAGAGCACCTAGGCAAACAACATTTTCACACATGAAAGGGAAGAAGAAAGGAAGTACTTCCAGTGCTCAGTTTCTGCTTTTTATATGTTGCCATCTTTTATACTTGATTTTTCTCTCAGTTTGCATGACAGCACGCCTTTGTGCACATGCAATGCCATGGCACATTTAGCCATCGGGTAGGCTTATTTTGATTCATTTACAGAGAAGTGATATTGCTGTAAGAGCACTAGGCAGTGTGTAACAGTTTAAATGAAAATTGTACTTCAGAAGCCACAAAAACTGCTCCCCAGTGTCCAGTGCTTTTATGAGCATTTGCAAATAGGAAGCAGGACTGTTAACAGACCATGATGACATTAGAAACATGTTGCATAATACAAGTTTTTTATGTTAAAGCAATGATAAAATTCATTTTAATAATGAAACATAATACGCTGCTAATTGATAGTGGATTAGTTTTTAGAGAAGTGACCGCAACAAATCGAGTATATAATATCCTGTTGTATGCTTATTTCTGCATAGCATATAGGGAAGTACATAAATAAAAGCTCTCAACTACAGTAAAAGTGTCAATACTGCTTCTCCAAAGGCTGTGAAATGTAATATATCTCTTGAGCTCATCTGTTCTTACCATATTTTTTTTTAATGCTATGTTCAATCTGAATTTCTTGAACTACTTTTATAGTTATTATAAATAGCTAGTCTCTCATTTTTCTGCTGGGGAAGTATATACTGTTAACAAGAGCTTATGCTCAAAAGGAGAACTTCACAGTAAATCAGACTGGTATTTTGTATGGCCAAAACCTTTTCAAGTTTAAGTTAATGGCATCGAGTCTCTTGAAGTAGTCTAAAGACTTGTAAAATGTCTCATTGGTTTGAAATACCTCCCCCCCCCCAACACCAGCTTGTCTGTCACATTTAATTTTTAATAACCAAGTGCAACCTTTATATAACAACTGGGATAAATAAACATGTAGAAAAAAATATCAAGTATTATATAGTTAAAATTGCAGCTGCCATTATAGCTAAATGAACCATTCTTGTAGTTCTTTGAAGGTAATATTTTTAAAATAAAGACTGTGATCCCATGTTTGTCCTTTATTCAGGACTGAAAAGAGTAGGAACACTGCTTCCTGATTCAGCAACAGCTTGTCCTTGCCTCAAGTTATCAGAATTTACATGTGTGTTTTCATGTTATAGAATCATTTAAAGTTAACAAACTTACCAATTTTAGGCACTATGACTCCTTTCATTTAACCATTTGGCACTTAAAACTAGAATCTGAACAAATTTTACATTTGAATACCTTTAGTCTGCTCTCCTGTGCAAGGCGGGGAAATTACATGATAGCCCCAATAGCCCTTTAAAACACAAGGAAATTTGTCTGAGAGAGCAGGAAAGCCTAAAAAAGGGCTTTTTAAAAGAGCTTTGACATGCAGAGGTGACTTGCATGATTCAGTGAACGTCTTTGCACTGCATTCCTCCTAGCTCCTTGTTCAGGGATTATTACAGACAAAACCTGCTGAACTACCTCTGCACCCACTATTGGAGACGTGTAAAAATCTAATATGGGAGGGAGGTGGATAGAATTGTAGGCATTCAACTATTCTTTTTTTTACAAACTTAGCTCCATTTCTTCTCTGCCTGTCTCCTAAACCTACCATTAGAAAATATTCCTTGAGTTACTGAGTGCAGGGTCAAAGTTCCAGGTGTCCAGCCCTGTTGCAGAACCAAGAACCCAGTTTGAAGTGGTTGTATCTTATAGTGCTTATTGAATACTAAGGCAATTAATTCATGGATACTTAGGTCTCTAAAAAGCCAGTGACACAGTTCAGTACAGAACAGACTGCTTGTTCAAGTCTAAATGTAGTGACTGCATTTTCTTCATCTCCTTTTTAAATTAGGAAACTCTAAATTTCAATTTTCTTGAATGCAGTAAAGCACTGATATGGCTAGACTGTGAGGACAGTTGAGGTTTCAAACCTACACATTACAGTCATAAGGATTACTTGTGAGGTGCTTTCTCCCCTTAACTGCCTGCCTACTGAAAATACACTTTTATGGGCTAAGAAGATAAAAATGACTATGCTAGAGTGACATAGCAACTAAAGTGGGTTTTCAGGGTTACAGCTTCTGATTTAAGCACTTTGCATCTATCTAAGTGCCAATTCACTAGTCTGATTTCTTTTTTATTTCTTTTTTTAAATCTAGCCCTAGGGGAGATTATAGGGTACAGCTTGCAAGAAAGTCAATGTAATTATTGACAGCCATAAATTGTTAATTTTCCCTGACATAATCCTGCTGCACAACATCAAAGGCAGCAAATAAATGGAAAAGTTGAAAAAAAAAAAAGATGAATGAGGATGTCACTGCATCAATCTTGTCTGCAGCCAACTGAGCATCACACAGACAGGAAAATTCATTTTAGGATTTGGCTTCTGTGACCCATGTATTCATCTGGATTCCAAATAAGAACCTGCAATTTGCTGCTTCATCTGATCCTGACTTTTGGAGAAATGGTTGAATTTTCCTGACCCTTCCTGACAGATCTTAATTGTATGGTTGTTAGAGGCATAAATGTTAATTATGAATTCTCTCTGCTGTCTTCATTTCCCTCTTCCCCTCCTCCTGTTCCCCTTAATGAAATTTCCACTCTGGTTTAATTAGTTACTCATTTTGGCATCACTTCACTACAAAAAAAAAAAAAAAAGCAGCAGCACACCTTTCTTAAATAAATCATACAGTCAACCTGCCTTAGTAAAGTAATGCTCTCAATTAAAAATGCAGCCACTTTGAAAATTATTTAGATTTTAAGGTGTTATGTTCATATTTGCTAGGTTTTGACGTTCTAGAGTCACAGTTTCCTCTTTTATTTTTCTTTCCCTTGTGTCAGAATGCTGAATCTCCCTTTCAGTGCCCAGTATGCCAAGTAAAGCTCAAACATCTGTGTGTGCCAGCAGGTGTAGTCACTTGTAAGACTTGGTATGAATGGCTTGCCTTACAGAACATTCCTGCCACTGCTGCAACTGAGCCCTTGCAAGTCAAGATGTTCATAGGCATATCCTGGTTTCAGCTGTAACAGTTATTTTTCTTCCCCGTAGCTGGTGCAGTGCTGTGGTTTTGAAGTTTATGTCTAAAATTGCTTTTTCAGTTTTTGAGATTACCATCCTACCCACAGTTTTGTACATCACTTTGCTGCATGTTTTAATGAAGTTAAGAGCCAGCAGTGCAATTGTACAATAAGAGTGGTCTCAAGCTCTGATTTCAAGAGTAAGGCCATACAATTTGGAGGAAAATACTGAACCCGAGCTACAGCTAGGCTGTGAAGACTACGAGTTTGCACATGACCAGCCAAGTAAGGGCTGACAGGCTGCAAGGCAGTTTTCAAAGCACACCTCAGCAGTAACTGATAATGTGAGCATTCCCGAGCAAATGAAGTGGGTGAGTTAAAAACAAATTTATTTATTTGAAGTGTGAATTCATGTGCTTGGCTGGGTTCTAAAATGAAGTCTCTCATACTGTTTCCTATTTAGCAAATCCTTTTTTTCTGCTTCACCCCTGCTGTCAAATGCCAGCTAAGACCCAGCACAAGTATTGTGTCTTCTCTAGAAAATCACCTGTTTCAGCTGAAGCAGAAAGCACAGCTACTATGTCTTAGTGCTCCTCAGCTCACTTCTTCACTAACTGAGACCCCTGTACAAAGAAGACATTTTCCTTTGCACCATTGCATTGTAGGCTGTTGGCAGAGGTGTGACAAGCACTTCCTTATGTATGCAATTAATCTTGACAGAGGGGAGTCAACACGTGACATCAGTGACATTTTCCAGTCCCTTCTGCCTTGTACCTCTGATTAACGTCTGACTTCATAGTTACTGCTGGAATAGAACGTGTGTAGCTAGAATTTCTGAACCAGTGCCTAAAGCACAAAGATATTTTTTGAACATGCTCTCTAACAGTCTTCTGCTGCTAGTGACTGTTATGGAAGTTATGAAAGACTGTTAGCATAGGTATGGAAGAGGCTTGCTGTGTGCTATCTTCTTGAATGTAGGAGAAAACCTGACATCTCAGGAAGTGTCCTAGAGCATCAGTCAGCCATCTCAACCCTATGTGAATCATGGAATTTTCTGTACTCCCATCCTCAAGAAGATGTCTTGAATGCTCCCATGCTTTCATGGTGCTGCAAGTTCTTCTGCCTTTCAGGTAATAGTTAATAAATAATTTTCAACTTTAATTTTGTAACTCGCATAGGTCAGTATAACTTGGTAAATATGCTAAACATCATTTTATTCAGTAAGATTTTATATGAGAAAGAAAAGAAAAAGAAAAATCTGATGAATTGATGTATGAGACCCTGAAATAATTGTCAAACAAATTGATCAGCTCCATCCTCTACTAAACAGTATGTCCTTCAGTCAGTATTTTAAGTATTAGCGGAAATTTACTCCCAAGAAAATCCCAATAACCTCATATAATGCACTTCCACTGTAATGTTAAAATTTATTTGAACTCCATAGGGTTCACTGGGTTTGCACTGAAGTTAGCCTTAAACATAATCCCACACATCTGCTTGCCAGCACGTTGGTGTCACAAGCCAGCTTTCTGCATCCTGACAAAGAACCTGAAGTTAACCTCTCCTCACTGTAGAGTTATGATGCATGGCATGTTGTAACTGCTGAGGAGACATAATGAGGTGCTTGGCTGTTTTACAGTTCATGGTAAAAATACTGGCTGATGCCTAGTACACCTGACTAGAGACTGTTGTTTCAATTTAGACTGGTGCCAAGGGATTTGTGACCATGAACAACTGTTCTGATGAGGTTGTGTGAGTGGCATCCTTCAGACTGCTTCATCAACAAGCATTTGCATGAGACAAACATATCAGTATATTAAAATCCTGCAAATATTTGTGCTTTGGCCTTTCCATGTGCTTCCACAGGTGGGATAGTGAGTGATAATGAGGAACCAACTTTTGAAAAAAGAAGCAAGCTGAAGAATATTCAGTAGAATGTAGAAATAAATATATGTGCATTCAACAAGAGTAATGACAATTTAGCAAGCCATTTATGGACTATTTTTACCTAGAAAATTGAGAATATATTTTTTCTTGATGATAGGTATTATCTAGATTTGAAATGAGATGATCTGTTTTGTTTCTAATGTTGTCATTATTCTAATCCTGTAATAGTTTTAAATAATTTCAGTTTCATGCATTTCCATGTTTTTAACTCAAATTTAAGCACCTATATATCATAGAATCATAGAATCATAGAAATAAATTAATTTTATCATAAAATTGACAAAACTTCTGGGGAAACTTCTTCCTTAGTTTTCCTTGCACATTGAAATCTTGAAAATAACATTTCCATAAGTAGGTACAACTTCATATGTATATGAATATATGTTTCAGCAAGCATTAGCAAAGATGATACTTCAAATCTCGATATGAAGTGATAAGTGAAAAGCAGTAACTGCAAATTATAGTTGTAAGACTGGAAGCAGATGAACAGCCATGTGTTATGTTTCACATTGTTCATTGCAACACATTTTCTACCAGCATTTGTTTTGGGAACAGCACAGAAGACACAATAATAGTATCTGGAATATTTCACAAGATGTGCAAGCAAAGATGTCACTTGACCGTGAGGACAAAACTGCCCTTCATAGATTGTCATGGAGATCTTAATCTTCCTTTCCTAGGTATCTCAAGATGTCTAAGAGTAGACATACTTATTCTTCTCTCACTTTTCTTGATGTCTACTCTGCACATAATTCATTTATTAAGTTCTTCTGGGATAGTATCTAAACCATGTCTTCAAATCTTAAAGGAAAAAATGAAGAGAAGCTAGTTCTATGAATCTTCCCAATAGTATTTCCTGCCCTGACCAATGAATCAGCTGCCTTATTTATATGAAATGCACCTTTTGTTTTACTCTATACTGCCTAAATATATCAAAATTGGTCCAGATATTACAGAATAAATGGGTTCTGTATGCTGCTTACCCAGGAGTGGAAAGCAGAAGTGGGAAATCAGAAGTCAGTCAACTGACAAGCTGCATTGAACTTGGATATAAGGGTAAGGATTTGTCACTTTTAGTTGTCATATTCCCTGCTAAAGCGTGATGGAAAGAAAAGGTGCTTCTGGAATAGAGCAAGTATGCACTACACATTGCAATTTGTGTTATCTATAGGTTGTTCTATCTGAACTTTTGATTTTGAAATCTTTTATACATTAAAAAAAATATATATAAACTTGTTACAAGATGAAACCTACCTGAAAGTACAGCACAGATAAAATGAGCTCTACATCTGCCCATCTCCAAATGATTCAACGATTCTGGTATGCACTGGAATGACAAGGCAGCACAGATAATTATCACCAGGGAGGCTTACTTCAAAGCACTGCTAGATGAGATCTGAACTACATCTACTCTCCTGTAATGGTTTAGAAGTGCACTGAAAAGAATCAGAGATAAATTGTTAACCACATCGCATCCTGGAAACACATTTTGGGCAGGAGATGAGAAAAAAATGTTACCCCAGGCAACCACTGCTAATAGACTTTAGAAAGGGTGCAAGTAAATCAGGCTGGGGATTAACAAGATTATAGGTTGGTGCTACTGGCCATTAAAGTTAAAATTCAATAGTATAAACAGTAATAGTCCACCAGTGGGTACACATCCACAGAGTTCCATCACCTTGCATCAGGCTGAAGGCAGCAGTTTCTGGGGTGGGATGGTAGTGAGACCCTCACCACAGCTGAGACAGCCACGGATGCTGTGTGATTCCCATGTCCCAAAGGTGAGAAGCACACCTGGACCTCATAACATGGGCTTTGACTGGTGTGTGTCTTGTGTGCAGGAGAACAGATCTCCATACAGAAACCAATATCCAATTGGTACACATATGACTCTTAGAAACTTTACTTTAATCTTTATGTCACTATGATGACCGGTTCTGCCCTTGCAGTTAGTTGCACACTAACCCACAGCCACACTACTGATGACAAGCCTAAATAATAAAAAAGTCTCTATTGATAAGCATGCTTTTGTTGAGAGGGATTTTTTTTAATTTTAATTTAAATTTATTTAATTTTATCTTATTTCATTATTTTATTTAATTTAATTTTTATACTTTATTTTATTTATTTTATTTTATTAGACCTCCCCCAGTCTTTTGCCCAGAGTGTAAGGAGGGTAAAGATAAATGAATACAGATGGAGCTTTTAATATATTGCCACCCTGACTGAGAGCTCAGTACTGGAAACAGGGCCACCAGACTCTCCTAACTTAGCACTGTCGTGGTTTAAAACTAAGTCCGCACAGCTTGTTACTCACTCCCCCCAACTTCTAGAGAGTTAGGAAGGAGAATCCAAAGAATGTAGCCCCCATGGATTGAGATAAGAACAGTTTAATAGCTAAGGCATAGCACAAATCACTACTGCCACTACTACTATAAATAATAATGATAAAGCCAATAACAAGTGAAGAGAATGCAACATCTCACCAGCCACCTGACCCATAACTCACCCCACCCTGCCTGACCGGCACCGACCGATACCTCCTCCGTCCCCCCAGAGCTCCAGCCCTTCCGGGTCTCTCCCAGTTACATCCTGGGCATGACGTGCTATGGTATGGAATACCTCTTTGGCTAGCCTGGGTCAGGTGTCCTGCCTCTCCTTCCTCCCGGCCTCCCTCCTTCCCTGGCAGAGCATGAGCTCAGAAAAGGCCTTGAACAAACCAAACAGTTGAGCAGTAACTCAAAACATAGGTGCTATCAGCAACCGTTCCCAGCCCGAAAGTCAAAACACAGCACTGCACCAGCTACCAAGAAGGAGAAAAATGACTGCTACTGCTCAAACCAGGACAAGCACTCAGGGTTATATCCTACACATTTCCACACAGTAGAGAGAACACAGGGATTAGTGAAGCTTCTAAAATATCTGTTTATTAAAACTCCATACATTTTTTTCTCACATCTTCAGTGACAGAAGTTGCTTTGAAGTGAAGGGTGACACAGCTTTCAGACTTAACGTGGTTTAATTCCTCAGGATTTCTGAAGTTACAAAGATGAGCTGTGCCATTCAGGAGTTCACAGAAATGCCTAGGTTACATGTATCCTTCTTATTATGAGCTTGTGGATGTTGGCTCTGTTGCTAGCCAGAGCTCAGAAAATGGGTGTGATTTCAAAAATGCAGGCAGGATACAGTAAATTAAGGAAGAGAAAGACTTTTTTTCCCCCCAAAATATGCACTTGAGAGCAACAGACTTGTAAAAAGACTTCAAAAAAATCTGAACTGAACAAATAACTGGAAATCAGTCAGAATATGAAGAGATCCTGGCATTTTTCAGGAAGAAGCGGTGCTTTACTATCATAATATTATGTCAACCCATATTACTTTCCTGTATTCATGAAACAAGCATTTTCTCACCATTATCCAAGCCTCAGCAATCCAAACAAATTTAAACATTCAGATATGAGAAGAAGACATCAGTGAAGTCAAGATATAGAAAGATATTGACACCCACAAGAAAGAAAATTTGAGAACATTTATGTGCTGAACGTGGAGAATAGTGCTAGCTCTAGAACTGAAAGGAAATAGTTAAATGATGTATTTGAGCTAACACTTGGGTGCTGAATTGTTCTGATACAGCCTTATTTCTTGCAGGACTGAACAATGATCTCAACACAACATTAGTCCTGCTTAAACAGACCTTGAACAGTTCTTTATTTCTTGGTACAGACATATTCTTAAGAGCATTACTGGAACAGAAAGGGGGATATTTCACAGAAAAAATATACATGAAAGGCACAGCCTTGCTTAACTGTCATGTACAGTTTTTTCACTGTATTATAAAAGTGTATAAAGGAAAGATATAAAGCAGTATTTACAAGATGCGCCATGGCACTTTTGGCAACATTTCCATCCCTAAGAAAGTTTTGTTATCCACTACCAATTTGATTCAAGAACACCCAAAAGACATTATTTCTCCAAAAATGAAATCTCTGTCAAGTGCGTAATTAAAGGACAGACATTCCTTCCTTCCCATCTGTAAGCAGATTGCTCCTTGATTATAGCAATAGTGGATTCTTTCATTTCTCTGCACCATTAACTTGAGAGACCAGAAAAAAATAGATTTATTCATCTTTCTCCCACCTTAATCGAAACTGCAGTCCTATGGATCTTTCTCTCTGCTCCCTTCCTTGACACTGTTGTCTGACTAGATTTATCTTAATCTATGGTGTCATAAAGGTAGTAACAGTGCTGACTGTAGGTCCAGGTTCATCCCCTCATTTAAGTAGGAAATAGGGGTGTTAGTGTCTTTTATATTGAAAGGAGAGAGTCAGACATTTCACTAGGCAAATCATTCTGCCTAAAATAAGAATCACAATAGGTACCAGAACAGGACCTCAAATGTATATATTTCCATTTTAGGCACTACAATTGCATGTTTAAAATTAGATTTGATTTTAATATCAGATTTTAAATATTTTTGATATTTGAAATATTTGAAATATTTTATATTTTAATTATTGAATTATTTATTTGATTAATATGAGTCTTAAAATTAAGTTTGTCAAAAATTCTGTTGGAGCTAAAGGAAAAACTAAGGTGATACGAAACTTGAAATATACATTTCAAGGGAAAATTTAGTTTCTTAAAAGACATTTTTGAATATTTGAACACAAAAAGTTTATCTTTTCTAATTTAATGACATGTAAGCAACTACATAATTTCGTGAGTCAGAGTTCCCATGTTCACATTTTTTTCTTCACTGCTCACTAAGAACAGCTAATGTCTGTATTATGTTTTACATTATTTGTTGCACTATCAGATTAAGACAATAAACTCCTTGGGATAGAAGCTTTGTCATTTTATGGCTTAGGAAGCAGATGGTGGACCTGTCAGATTGTCACTTCCTCTGAATCACTGGTGATGTCTTTACAATGAGGGCCAATGCTACTTGCAGAATTTGCTACTTGCAGGAGGTGCCTTTGTGTGCCATTTTCAAAAAAAAAAAAAAAACAAAACCCAAAACACAAAAAGACATAGCAAAAAAAATGGCTATCTTTGTGCCCAATTCAAGAGGAATAATATATGATCCAATTAACATTGTCTAAGTAAGCTATTTCAGTTTATTTGAAACCTGTTTACTTGCAGTCCGTATGCCATTATTCCATGTCTAGTTTCATTTAACAAGGGAAGCAACCTTGCTGATTATTTTATTTGCAAATTGTTTCAGAAGAAATCTCCCTCTGTCATCTACAAGCCATGGGAACTAGTCAAATGAATGCAATATGATACTGAAGCTCTCAAAGTAATTATCATCAACATTTTGAACTTATCCCATTACACTGTAACATATTAACATATTAAATCTAAATCTAAATTAGATGTCAATATAACTCCAAATTTAATCATCATAAGGGCTTCATCTGATTTCATTGATAGCTTCTTGTAGAAGTAGTAACAGAATTCTCCTGCTGCTTCTGATTAACATAAACAAATTAAAATCAGCTCTCAGAAAATATTCTTATCATTCAGATTACAGGGAAAAGTCACAAAAAATGTAATCTAATCATATTGACTCCCAAAATAAAAGCAGCTATTTTTTGAAATTTAAATATTTTAAAATGTGCTTAGGGTCTTTTGCATATATATAATAGGATGTAATCATATTTGAATACAATATTACTGTTATGCTTGCTTTACTTTATTATGGGCTGAGACCAAATGAATATATATTTGAGTTATGCTAATGTTTTCTTTGGCTTACGTAAATATTTGCTGGGGTTATTTAATTGCAGCACGATTTGGTTTTATGATCAGTTTTCAAATCATCTGCCAATAAGAAGGAATCAAAACCACAACACAAGATGCAGCCAATTTTAGCATTTGACAAATGTGCAAAGAGGGAGGTTTTCCAAATATATATTTTAAAATTCTCAATATTCTCTTCCATTCTTTATTTTGTATATCTGACAGGACCTTGCCTACTGTTTACTACTTGCTATGTTTATTATAGTTCATCCAGCTGTTAGGAACAGTTATTTCTTAGTTCAAAATATGTGAAAATTGGAATTTTTCTGCGTACTTTTTCAGAACTTTCACCAGTTTCAAGATGATTGCATATCATGAACAAAGTTTGACCATAAGGGCTCAATCTCTGTTTTTACAGTAATAAAGAAAAAAAAAAAACAACAACAACCAAACAAAAGAACACAAACAGCAAAAGACAAATCCCAGGCTGTAGTAGCAGGATAGTTAAAGGAAACAACAATACTTCCTTCTATATCTCAATCTTGAAAATGTAATAGGATAAATTATCTTTAAAAAGACCAATAGCAAGGTATTGGTGATGGTGGGGAAACTTCAAAGAAACATGTGTTTATATGAATATAAATTAAATTCTTCAGTAGTCAGTTCTAGAAATAAGGAGACCCTGAATAATTTTGTTTGCTAAGATTTCAATTCAGCACACTTGAAGCAATTCTGAAGTAATGCAGCTTTTGAAAGTTTCCATTAGGGCTGGAGGAGCTGGAGAAAGCATCCAAGATGGATTTTTGGAGGGGAGCTATCCACATGTTTTTAAAGTTTCTGCTACTAAAATGCTGTTTGTAGCATTTTAGTAGCAGAAACTGGTAGCAGAAACTTCAAACACACCTCAGTGGTTATGTGAAGATACCACCCCAGAAGTAGTGCAAAGTAAAACATAAAACTGAAGTAATTTTCAAGCTTGAAGTCCTATTAACTGAATTAGAGGCATTCAGCTGTGGATAAGACCTATCGTTTGATCAGAACTCACTAAGTAATTTTGTAGTAGCAGATGACTGATGCAAGTCAGGGGAACACATCTGTCTGGCAAACAGCAGTGAGCAAAGAGCCTCTAATTTAACCACCAAAAAACAACAGACTCGATGTGAGTCTGGATTACACGAAGGCCTCTTGCACAGTGAGAAGGAAGGAGGGGGCTGGAAAGATAGATACTGCAGAATACATAATTGCCACTGATTTCTGAGGTTTCTACCAGGATAAAACCTTCAAGCTCTCTTCCCTATCTTTAAGCCCTTGCTTTTACTTAAAAAAAAAAAAAAAAAAAAACAAAAAAAAGAAAAAAAAAATCCCCAGAACTCTTCTACAAGGTTATCAGCCAAATCTGCCACAGTAGTTGTGGACAAAAGTCAGTCCAGCATAAAAACATGTTAGATCTCCAGATCCAGCCTTCTAGAAAACACTAATTTTGCAATATATTCAAACTAGCTGTCTTCAGTTGTCAGTTACCTAGATATATGACACCATACATTATCTAATTTCTTGCTCAACTTGCCAAGACATCCCTAGTAGGACACAAATATCAAAACTAAATATCAGTTATGTAGATATGGTGAACTGAGAAGGCCACTAAGCAGTCTACTTGCTATAGATACATTCAATCCCCTTTTTTAATGTTTTTCCTAAACACCCTGTGGTCCTAAACATCCTCTATTAATGAATATACTGTGCGGAGATATGCATCTGAACTAGCTATCCACACTTTCACCATAGCTATTTAATTTAGGATGTAATTCACCTTAGTCTGAACCATTTTTTAAAAGAAATTCTTAGCACTCTCCACTGGTAATAGAGGATGGAAAAGGAAGCCCAGTCTATACCTATAAATCCAGGGTTATTTTTGTGAGATCCTGAGGCATCTGTGTTGTCAAAAACTGCCTCTGAGACTCCTGCTATCATCTGGTAGAGGAGGACTGCAGTGCTATGTTACTCTTCAAGGTGGGTATAAATGAAACCATCCTGCATGAATGTATATCATCCCTCTCCAATTTTTTGGTTTCCAGAGCAGCCTGCAACATTGTATTCCACAAATTAATTAGAAAAAAAAAAAAAAAGAAAACCAAGCCCAGAAGATAAAACAAACAAAATCAAAGGTCTCTCACTTAAAAATTCTTCCACTTTTCATGAGAACTTCTGCTATAATTATTTCACTTGGTGCCCTCACTGCCTGTGGGAGAGAACAGGATCTAGGGATAGGGAGCTAGAACATATGCATGTTCTAATTGGTTTAAATAGAGTGACCAGAACTGCAAGCCATTAAGTTGCCTGTAGGGGTTTCAGGGATTTATGTGGTAAAATAAAACAACCTAGTTTGTCTCCATTTCTTTTTCCTAGTAATTTGAAATCTCTCTGCCATTTTCAACTGCTAATGTTCAGAAAACAGATGTTTTCAGGGAAGCATTCACAGTGGCTGAAAGACCTTGTTCCCAGGAGGTAATAGTTAATTTAGAGATTGTTGATGTGTGAACATAGTTAAGGTTGACTTTCCCCCCGTGCATTATTTTGCATTGCTGAAAGTGTTACATCCATCATTTTATTGCTAGTCATTCTGCATGGGAAGTTTTAGATCCAACTGTCCTGAAACACTTTGCATTATCTACAGACTCTTTACAGTTCACTGCCATTTCCAAACTGATTAAGGAGAATGGGAAGAAAATGAATAAAAACACTGCCTCTTCCTACAGCTGTTGAACAGTAACTGGTTCACTGGCAAAAATCACTTTGAAAAAAGACAATCTTTCTACCTCTTCATTGCTGTTTTACAAAGTCCCTGCAAGGCTCGCTGCACATACTTTTTTTATGGACTAGTTTTCCCTGCTTTCCAAGAGAGGAGGTGATTTCTCTGGAGATCAAAGAGTGTCCCCACTAGAACTGATTCACCATGTAGCATAGATGTAGTTTTATTTCAATCCCTTATTTCTATTTCTGTAGAATTCTTAAAGGGATTTAACTATTCCTGGACTCCTGTAAGGAGTTACCTATAGCCCAGTGAGGTAATATAACATTATTCCCAGTATGCGTTTTTTTATCTGCTTCTATTTCTTAGCATGCACAGTTCCATTAAACATACAATAGGGTTTGCAAATCAATGTTGCTTTAATGCTAAATCAATCTGATTTTGCATTAGTTCATATATGCTGGTATAGCAGATACATCGTAGGTACTTTTCAACTGCATATTAAAAATCTTTCATTTTTAGTTATAAATGATAGAACTAATATTCATGGAAAGTAACATCTTGATGCTGATTAACATATACTTTTTCCTACTGGTACTAATGAGGTAGCTAAATCCAAAATTAAGTGCATGTTTCTTTCTTCAAAAGTAATTGAACTTACGAAAGATTAATATTTTGTGCATGAAATAATACATATTGTAAAGTATCAGTTGCAATATATTTTAAGTTAATATTAGGAAAATGGAAGCACATGAGCACTTATTAAACAGAAAAGCTTAAAGCTGCAGAAAAAAAAAAAACTTAAAAGAAATATGTGAATTGTCCTAGGTTCAGCAGTAGCAGCCATTTTTCTCCTTCTTAGTAGCTGGTGCAGAGCTGTGTTTCTGACTTTTAGTCTGGGAACAGCGCTGATAACACTGATGTTTTTAGTTGCTGCTCAGTAATGTTTACTCTGACCAAGGACTTTCTGAGTCTCATGCTCTGCCAGGGAGGACGGGAAGGAGGGAGGAAGCAGAGACAGGACATCTGACCCAACACAGGTATTCCATACCACAACACGTCATGCCCACTGTATAAACTGGGGGCAGTTACCCGGAAGGTAACTGCTTGGGTTGGGCTGGGTATTGGTCTGCAGGTGGTGAGCGCTTGTATTCTCTTCCCTTGTTATTTCCCTTATCATTATTATTATTGGTGGTAGCAGCAGTAGTGGTTTGTGTTATACTTTATTTACTGGACTGCTCTTATCACAATCCGTGGGAGTGACATTCTTTTGATTCTCTTCCCCCTCCCTCCAGGAGCCACGGGGAAGAAGGCAGGGGAGTGAACAAGTGGCTGCATGGTTCTGAGTTACATGCTGGGCTTAAACCATGACAGATCTTTTTGGTGCTCAAAATGGGGCACTAAGGGTTGAGATAATGACAAATCTGACAGGAGTGTGTCTAATCATATTTGTGATAAGTAGTCATTGTTTCAGATTAGTAGTCACTCATCACAATGCTGATTTATAGGATCTTAAAGTTGTTGCTCTTGATCTCAAAGTTTCAGCATGTCGTACCTTACTTACAGCTAGCATTTACAGTTTTATAGTTTATCAGCTGGAAGGCCTGAGCTAAGGTTCTTTATTCTCTGTACTTTATGGTAATGACTTGTTATACAATAAAGTCATTGATTGTGAAACTGATCTGGCTTACGTTCCCAGTGTGGTCCTAGACTTTGGGAAATATATAGTGGAAGAGTTTAGCAATTGAACATCTTTTTTCCCCCCCTCCTTGGGTGGTCAGCCTATGAAGGAGACATTCCTTTATGCTCCCAGCTCCCCCACCAGTCTATTTACAGCATCATTTGAGAGTTCTGAAGGTTTTGAGTAGCCTTTGGGTATCCTTGAGACCTGCCTGGTGATTGTGATGGGGATCAGCATGTTGGCACACATACAGAGTGTGTTTTACCCACAACCATTTTGTCTGATCTCAAAGGTTAAGCAGTCGGGTTTGGGTCTTGACTAGGGTTAGACAACGATAGCAGGACCAAGAGATTTTCCCTGAGGCTGGACAGTCATGAGTGACAGGGTGTTTGGTATAGTATGGGCAAGTATCTATGCCAGTGGACCCCTCCAGTGCTTTGAAACTTCACCACCGAACAAGTGCAAAATTCAGAAAAATTAGTAAAACATTTAAATAAGGTGTATTGTTATTCTGGCCATACCAGAAAGGGACAAATCATGGCAACATGCTGGGGCTGGGCCTATGCTTACAGAGCCCTGTTCAACACTACCCAGCATCTTCACAAGGAAAAAAATGTCTTTGGGTCTGATGGCAAAGCAACAGACAACACAACTACTCTAGCTCCAAATATAGCAGCTACTCCAACCCCAGTGACAAATAGAGCCGCTACTCAAACTCTGACAACAACAGACAATGCAGCTACTCCAACTCCAAGTATAGCAGCTACACCAGCCCCAGTGACAAGTACAGGAGCTACTCAAACCCTGACAGCAACAGACAGCACAGCTTCTAGTCCTCCTCTAGCCCCAAGTACAGCAGCTGTACCAACCCTGACAACAGATACTGCAGCCACTCCAGCCACAGTGATAATCACTGCAGCTAAACCAAAGGAATAATTCTTGCCAATAAAGGTTGCCCATGTACAGAAGGGGAAAAGCAAACAAGGGGCACAAAAATCAACCCGTGCAGTGAAGAAAGATGCACTTACTACATGGGACAGCATCTGATCACGAGTTAATATTATGTAGATCAAAGGAAGAGGAAGAAGAAGAGGTGAATTCTCGACTCTGGACCTCAAACAAGTCACGGTATATAGGAAAAGATTTTACCTGTTAACCAGGGGAACACATCATCACCTGGTTGCTCCGATGCTGGGACAATGGGGCCAACAGTAACGAACTTGAAGGTAGGGAAGCCAAGCAGTTGGGATCACTTGCTAGGGAAGGGAGAATTGACAAAGCAATTGCAAAAGAGAAATGGTCCCTCAGCCTTTAGAGGTGGCTCTTGGCAGCTCTGAAAGAAATG
This sequence comes from Melopsittacus undulatus, assembly GCF_012275295.1. NCBI lineage: Eukaryota > Metazoa > Chordata > Aves > Psittaciformes > Psittaculidae > Melopsittacus > Melopsittacus undulatus. Next base: position 20,317,156 of record NC_047531.1, on the reverse strand, counting down.
TTTCCATACAAGGACAATTCAGTTCAGCCAACTGGACCACAACTGAGAAAGGTATCCAGGTTCTGAGGTAATCAGCCACTGTAGAGATGATCTATTGAAGGCCAGATGCTGGGAATTAATCTGTAGATCCAGATGAAGTCAAATGTACACGACCCATGTGGCGGAAATGCACCATCATCATATGCCCACTCATTGGCAGCAACAACCTGGAATGACGTAGCACAACCAACAGTGGATAAAATGATACATCAACTCCAAGAGCTGGAAGAAAATCTCACCCCTTCCATCATTTCAGCTATGGAAAAACTGTCCTAGGAGTTCAAAAAATTGAGAGACAACCTATCTGATCTATCCAGCTCCCCATGTGTACCAACCCATGTCTCAGCTATTAACAAAAGGCATCCTACTGCTCAAGAGAGAATATATACGAGGTACATGCCACTGACCACCCTATGGTTTTACCTGCGGGATCACGGAAAATACATGAGAAAGTGGGATCAAAAACCTACCTCAGCTTTGGAAGAAAGGGTGGGTGAATTGAAGAGGAGAACAAAGGTCAAGGTTGATAATCCCATGAAAGCTGCGGCTTCAGTCTCTAGCTAGCAGGTTACCAGATGGAGTGGAAGAGCTGATTTTACTCCAGCTTCTGTGATAAAGAAAACTAATCCTTTTCTACAAGACATAAATTGCCAATATTGTGATAAATGGCCAATATTGTGATCACTATTAGAGGGGCCCTGCCTCCAGCCAGGTGGAGGTAGGGAACAATTGGATTTACTGGGCTGTGTTTATCAGATGGCTGGCACATCGATCCCACAGAAGTATAAGGCTCTAGTAGATACAAGTGCACAGTGTACACTGATACCGTCAAGCTGGCAAGGGTTGGAACCCATTTATGTTTCTGGAGTGACAGGAGGATCTCAAGAGTTGACTATACTGGAGGCTGAAATCAGCCTGACTGGGAGGAAATGGCAAAAGCACCCCATTGTGACTGGTCCAGAGGCTGCACACATCCTTGGCACAGACTACCTCAGGAAAGGGTACTTCAAAGAAAAAAGGGTATTGATGGGCTTTTGGTGTTGCTGCCTTGGAGACAGTGGAAATTGAGCAGCTGTCCACCTTGCCTGATCTCTCAGAGGATCCTTCTGTTGTGGAGCTGCTGAAGGCTGAAAAGCAACAAGTGCCAATCACGACCACAACAGTGCACTGGCAGCAATACCGCACCAACGAAGACTCTCTGATTCCCATCCATAAGCTGATCTGTAGACTGGAGAGCCAAGGAGCGATAAGTAGGATCTGCTCACTCTTTAATAGCCCAATATGGCCACTGCAAAAGTCTAATGGAGAGTGGAGACTAACAGTAGACTACTGTGGCCTGAATGAAGTTACACCAGCACTGAGTGCTGCTGTACCAGACATGCTAGAACTTCAGTATGAGCTGAAGTCAAAGCAGCCAAGTGGTATGCCACAGTTGATATTGTCAATGCATTTTTCTCGATACCTTTGGCAGCAGAATGCAGGAAACAGTTAGCTTTTATTTGGAGGGGCATACAGTACATTCGGAACTGACTGCCCCAGGAGTGGAAACACAGCCATACCATCTGCCATGGACTGATCCAGACTGCACTGGAACAGGGGCAAGATCCAGAACACCTGCAATACATCGATGATATTATCATGTGGGGTGATAGAGGAGAAGAAGTCTTTGAGAAAGGGAGGAAAACAATACAAATCCTGCTGAAAGATGGTTTTGCCATAAAACAGTACTCTGTTTTAAAACAGTACTCTGTCATAAAACACTCCCTCTGTCAAGGGACTTGCACAGGAGATTCAATCTTGGGGAATAAAATATAAAAAAATAAAATAAAATATAAAAATAAAATGGCAAGATGGACGTTGCCAGATCCCCACAGATGTGATCAACAAGAAACAGCAATGTCTCCACCAACTAATAAGAAAGAAATACAAGATTTTGTAGGTGTTGTGGGGCTCTGGAGAATGCACATCCCAAATTATAGTTTGATTGTAAGCCCTCTCTATCATGTGATCCAGAAGAAAAATTATTTTGAATGGGGCCCTGAGCAACAACAAGCCTTCGAGCAAATTTAATGAGCAATAGTTCATGCAGTAGCACTTGAGCCAGTCCTTACCAGGCCAGATGTAAAAACATACTCTACACTGCAGCCGGGTAGAATGGTCCTACCTGCAGCCTCTGGCAGAAAGCTCCAGGAGAGGCTCGAGGTCAACCCCGCAGCTTTTGGAGTAGGGGATACAAGGGATCTGAGGCTAGCTATACCCTAACTGAGAAAGAGATGCTGGCAGTCTATGAAGGGGTTTGAGCTGCTTCAAAAGTGATTGGCACTGAAACACAGATCCTCCTGGCATCCCAGTTGCCCATGTTGGGCTGGATGTTCAGAGGCAGGATCTCCTCAAGACATCATGCAGCTGATGCTACATGGAGTAGGTGGGCTGCACTAATTACACAACGAGCTCGAGCACTAAATCCCAGATGTCCAGGAATTCTAGAAATCATCATAGACTGGCCAGAGGGCAAAGCTTTTGGAATGTCACCAGAGGAGGAGGTGATGAGTGCTGAAGAGGCCCCACCATATACTAAACTGTCAGAAAGTGAAAAGCAGTATGTCTTGTTTACTGATGGGTCCTGCCGTATTGTGGGAAAGCATTGGAGATGAAAGGCAGCTGTACGAAGTGCTCAACAACAAGTTGTAGAAACTGCTGAAGGAGAGGGTGTATTGAGTCAGTTTGCCGAGGTGAAAGCCATACAGCTGGCCTTGGACATTGCTGAGCAGGAAAAGTGGCCAGGTCTTTATCGCTATACTGATTCATGGATGGTGGCAAATGCCCTGTGGAGGTGGTTGCACCAATGGAAGCAGAGCAACTGGCAATGCAGAGATAAACCCATCTGGGCTGCTGCAAGATATTGCTGCCTGGGTGCAGAACCTGGTGGTGAAGGTACCCCATGTAGATGCTCATATACCCAAGAGTCAGGTCACTGAGGACCACCAAAACAACTAAGTAGATAAAGTTGCTAAGATTGAAGTAGCTCAGACGGACTTAGATTGGCAACATAAGGGTGAATTATTTTTGGCCCAGTGGACCTACGACACTTCAGGCCATCAGGGCAGAGACGCAACGTACAAATGGGCTCGTGATCGAGGGGTGGACTTAACAATGGACACTATCGCCCAGGTTATTCATGAGTGTGAAACATGTGCTGCAATTAAACAAGCTAAACGGTTAAAGCCTCTGGTGATGGCTGAAGTACAAATATGGGAAGGTCTGGCAGACTGACTATATCACACTCCCACGAACCCGCCAAGGAAAGCTCTATGTGCTTACCATGGTGGAAGCAACCACTGGATGGCTGGAAACATATGCTATGCCCCACGCCACTGCCCAGAACACTGTCCTGGGCCTTGAAAAATAAATTTTGTAGCAACTGGCCACCCCAGAGAGAACTGAGTCAGACAATGGGACTCATTTCCAAAATAACGTTATAGACATTTGTGCCAAAGAGCATGGCATTGAGTGGGTATATCACATCCCCTACCATGCACTAGCCTCTGGGAAAATTGAACGGTACAATGGGCTGTTAAAGACTACACTGAGAACAATGGGTGGGGGAACTTTCAAGTATTGGGATACCTGCTTACCCTGGTCAACACCAGGGGGTATGACAACAGGGAAGGCCTAGCACAGTCAGAACTTTTACATACTGTAGAGGGAGATAAAGTTCCTGTGGTACACATAAACAATTTGCTGTGGAAGACACTCTGGGTTATTCCTACCTCAGGTAAAAGCAAACTCACTCATGGTATTGCTTTTGCTCGGGGACCTAAGTATACTTGGTGGGTAATGCGGGAAGATGGGGAGTTCTGATGTATACCTCAAGGGGATTTGATTTTAGGGGAAAACAGCCAATGAACTCAATTGTATGCTGTTGCCTACTATGTAATACTTTTATAGCCCACCAACTAGATGTCTTCAGGTCATCAGCAACTGGCCCTGACTTCCCTCTAACCATCATTCCAACAAAGAATGAACTTTGCCGAAACCAGATGAGCTCAGCAGGGACAATGAGTTCTGCGGTGTCATCAGGAGGCAACAATCCAACACTGCACACAGTGTCTCTTGCTCTGAAAGACTGTTACAAGAGATGGAGCCTGACATCATGTACAAGATGAACTCAGCAGCTTTATAGGGTTTGGTCCATGCACTAAGGAATGATCTCTCTCTCTTTGTGTGTGTGTGTATGTGGATATATATATATGAGACAAGAGTGATGGTCTATAGAAAAATGTGTGATCTGAGCATGATGTAAATGGTATGGAATAAGGGGTGAATACTGTCCTGGGTTCAGCAGGAGCAGTCATTTTTCTCCTTAGTAGCTGGTGCACTGTTTTTTTGACTTTTGGCCTGAGAACAGCTCTGATAACACTGATGTTTTTAGTTGCTTCTCAGTAATGTTTATTTTGACCAATGGCCTTCTGAGTCTCATGCTCTGCCAAGAAGGAGGGGAAGGAGGGAGGAAGCAGAGACAGGACACCTGACCCAAACTAGCCAAACAGGTATTCCATAACACAGCACATTCCCAAGATGTATAAACTGGAGGCAGTTACCTGGAAGGGCCAGATCACTGCTTGAGTTGGGCTGGGTATCAGTCAGCAGGTGGTGACTGGTTGTATTCCTTTCCCTTGTTATTTCCCTTATTATGATTATTATTGGTGGTATCAGTAGCAGTTTTGTGTTATACCTTAGGTACTGGACTGTTCTTATCACAACCTGGGGGAGTTACATTCTTTTGATTCTCCTCCCCATCCCCCTGACAGTGGGGGAAGGAGGCAATGGCAGTGGGGTGAGTGAGTGAGTGGCTGCATGGTTCTAAGTTACAGGCTGGGCTTAAACCATGACAATTCTCTGAGATTAGGTACAGAGAGTCTGCAAAATGAAAATTAATTAAATCAAGCTTGGGATAAATACTGTTGCTAATCAGATTCAGTTATAAAGACTGAGTGCTTGGAGAATGGTCTTGAGAAAAAGCCACTCATATTTCATATTGTCAGAGGTACAGTTTGAGCAATCAAGAGAGGAAATTGAAAGTCCTTTTGTTCACAGCTTTGGTAAGAATCCGATAGCAAAATGTTCTCTCCTGCTACAAGTTTGCAATACAATATTTTCTGGGAGTCAGAAAAATCCAACTAAGAAAGAGAGTTTTTTTCATTATCAGATATCTTTAGCCTCCCAGAGGATCAAGGATTTTTGAAGGATTTTCCTTCAGAGACTTAGGAGATTCTGAAATGTCTTTGAAATCTAAATTGAGAGATTATGAGTCACCAGAGGATGTTATGCTTGTTTTATCTCATAGGATTCATCAAATCGCTAATAATGAGTCCTGAAGAAGGAAAGAGTTCTTAAAAAAAATGTGCATTCTGTATTTTAAAAAGCTCTTATGTACTTTTACCATGTGAAAATCATTAAATACATATCCTAAAGATACTGAACAGCATTTACTAAGAGAAAACATTTTAAATTCAGTATGCTGAGAGAACTTGTACTTAAGTCTGCAAAAAATCTGGGGTTTTAAAAAGTTGATATATGTAATTGTTCCCACTTGTCCCACTTCTGGCCAAAGAGCCACTTTAGGCAATTATGGGGCTCTTCAGAGCTTAAGGCCTTCTATCACAGACACCCTGCTTTATCATCTCAAAATACCCCAACATATTCCTTCAGGCAGTCAGAGATGCAAAATATATCCCTCTCTTTCTGAGGATGCTTCCCCTTCCTAAACTATCATGTATATTCAAATTCACTGACTTCTATTTTATCCCAGACATGAGCCAATCTCTGTTGAGTTTCCATTTTTTACCAAGTAAGGAAAAAATACAAAAAACAATTCCTCTGCTGCAGTTTAATGTTACATTTTTCCTTCTTATTGTCTTAAAACAGTCTGCTGTAATATTCTGACTCATGGAATTTTCTCACATTAACCCACAGGAACTAATCTTCTTTTAACTGATTCACATCTTCATATACCCACTACCAGTGAGACCTGTCCTTTCCCTAGCCTCCCATCCTCTCTTTCATTTTCCTTCCCAGCTTTTCTGTTTCCTTCAGCTACTTCTTTGGTCACCCTGTCATCTTCATGACTTCCTGTAATTCTTTTTTTTTTTTTTATTTCCTTTTGAAGTCTGATAGTCCTTGACAGCGACTCTCCAGACTCTGCATTTTGTCTGGGAGGTCTATGCTTTAGGAATCATGGAGGAAATATTCCATTATTCCAAATGTGAACTTAATACCCTACCTTCCCATGAAGAATCTTGTTTATGTGCCTATGCATTTAGATATCCTGAAACTAGAAAACAAATATGAAAATGGCAATGTTAAGTAAAATAAAATTTATTTATCTGTATTTAAATTACAAATACAAATACCATTTTGACCATTTAGGCCCTTGCTCATGGTCAGAATATATCACTTCTAAGGTGTTGCCTAAACAGATGACCATCCCTACTAAGCATTTATTTTAACCTTTTCTATTATCTGTAAATGCACCTTCTGACATGCTGATAACAGTAGATACTGGTGCTTATGTGCCTCCCTGTTCATTGTCTCCAAAATCAAGTCTCATGGAAAGATGTATTTTTTTTCCCAAACAGTAGTGATTAATACTGTATTATTATCTATATGGAGTCCATAATTAAGAGACAGAGTACGCTTGAACTAGAAAATAGTTTGCTTTCTGTTCCTTTCTCCTCTCTGAGTGCTTTTAACAGATTGAAAATTCTCTTCAAATAAAGGAAAAAAGCTTCAAGGATGCTTTAATCTATTTCCACAGAAAATAGCTAACATAAAATTTCTGTGCCAGACAGTATCACCGGTGTAAATTTACAAGCAGTCAAGATATAACCCAAAGAACTGAAGACGGCATATATCAGAATATAAACTACACAAATGAAGTAAAAGATTATTTCTGGGTCTCCAAAAACCTTCTGCTCTTAGTACTGTCACGTTTAAAATTTGGTAGTCAAACAACAGCATCTTTACTTAAAGATTAATACTGTTATTGCTACTGTAATACAAAACATATGGGAATTGTAACCACTATAAAAAATAAGTATTTTCAAGAGTTTTAATGTAGAAATGGCTGGGGCTTCCTGGGCATATGCAATATGCAATGATAGTGAGTTATTTGCATATGTCAAACTGTAGCAATAAGCTATTTAGTTAGGGGAAAAAAAATCTCCAGAGTTCATTTCTAAAGGTGGATGAAGCATTTAGAAATTAGTTCAGTTCAGAAGTGTAGCAAGAGTCACCCTTCACAGAACAATTGCTGGAACATCTGTTCCTCTGCAAATATTTCTTCAGAGATGATAAATAGATATTTCATAAAGCTGGGAAGAATAAAAACCAAAGGACCCTGGGAAGGTCAAGCCTACTGCCTTTTCACTCCTAAAAGAGAATTTAAAAGGCTGGTTACTTAGATTAAATTAGATTAAAATGGCTGGTACTTGATTGGAGTTACTTGGTTTGAGGTCAATCGGTCCAATGGTCATTGAGTACAAGTGAGTAGGTGATAGTTTATAGAGGGGCTGGGGAATGGGTTAGGTATTATGTATTGTTCATTTCTTCTGTCTATGTGTATATTATCATATGTCTAGATCTCACTCCCTTGGTAGATCTGATGGAAAAGAATCTGCTTTTACAAACAACATTAGTAAGTTAAACTCTATTCAGCTGCCCCCAGAGTTTTCTTAGTATTGCATAGCAACATATTTCCCAGTGTCACAAAATACTTTCTGCATTCTGAGCCCTGGAGTGAGCATATCAACTCAATAATTGCTTAAGCATATGATTAATTAGGCTAAAAAGCATATGCATTTTGAAACTGCTGCATGAATTCTTTAAAAATAGTTCAGTGGTTTTTCAGAGTGTTACCTTCCTCCTGTCTCTCCCCTACACTGTTTTCCGGCGCACAGAAAATGTTCATCTTAAATTTAACCCATGCATTTGAGTCTAAACACATTCGTTATTTAGATTGCAGCTTATTTTTCTCTGTGGAAAGGGTAGTGTTTGTTGTTTGGTTATTTTTTTGTTCTACACTTATATAGCACATGTTATCATGGTACATAACAAGTTCTGTTTTCTGGCCTTCAAATCCATCTTTTGTTTTGGAGTCTGAAAATCAGAGAAAGTAATCAGAAATTCACTCTAATTCTGGAATATATTGTAATGTGAGAGAAATTTCAGTCCTATGACCTGCTTTGTCATGTCACTTCAGATTTTCTCTAGGACATATGTCATATGTTAGGGGGTTCTGAGAGTAAGAATCAGATCTCTTTTTCTTCTGGCTCCTCTTGTTTTAAGGTTGCTACAATAATTTACTTGCTCTTGAGCTGTGGCCTGATGCTTACTACTGCTACCACAAATAATAATAAAGATAAGGGAAATAACAAGGGAAGAAAATACAAGCGCTCACCACCCGCCGACCAATACCCAGCCTGACTGAGCATTGATTTAACCCTTCCAGGTAACTGCCTCCAGTTTATACAGTGGGCATGATGTGCTGTGGTATGGAATACCTGTTTGGCTAGTTTGGGTCAGGTGTCTTTGCTTCCTCCCTCCTTCCCCTCCTTCCTGGCAGATCATGAGACCCAGAAAGTCCTTGGTCAGAGTAAACACTACTGAGCAACAACTAAAAACAGTGGTGTTATCAGAGCTGTTCTCAGGCCAAAAGTCAAAAACAGAGCACTGCTACAGAAACTAAGAAGAAGAAAAATGACTGCTCCTGCTGAACTCAGGACAGTATTCACCCATTATTTCATACCATTCATGTGATGCTTAGATCCCACATTTTTAATATACCATCACTCTTATATATATGCATATATATATATATATATATATATATATATATACATACACACACACACAAAGAGAGAGAGAGCATTCCTTAGTGCATGGACCAATCCCTATAAGGTTGCTGAGCTCATCCGGTCCATGATGTCTGGCTCTATCTCCTGCAACATTCTTTCAGAGCAAGAGAGGTTGCATGCAGTGTTACACTTGTGAATAACCTGAGCAATAGAGTCCATTGCTAAGTCCACCCCTTGATTGTGAGTCCATCTCTATGTTGCATTTCTGCCCGGATTGCTTGAAGTGTCATGGACCCACCAGGCTCAAAATAATTCACCCTCCCCTTCAGCAGTTTATGAAACTTGACTTTGGGGACTCCATACATCTGTCTTCCATCTTCTATGCTTCCAAAGCACTGGAAGGGACCAGTGGACTAGGTACTTGCCCATATGGTCCCACGCACCCTGCTACTCATGTCTATCCAGCCTTGGGGAAAATCCCTTGGTGATCCTTCTATATCGTTGTCTAATCCTAGACAAGTCCCAAACACAATTCCGCTTAACTTTTGTGATCAGATGAAATGGCTGTAGATAAAACACACTCTGCATGTCTGCCAACAAAGCGATCCCCATCACAATCAGCAGGCAGGTCTCAAGGGTACCCAAAGGCCATTCAAAAACTTAAGAACTCTCAAATGATGCTGCTGTACTTGTCACTGGGGCTTGTACAGCTGCTGTGCTTGGAGCTGGAGTAGCTGCACTGTCTGCTGCATTTGGAGTTTGAGCAGCTGCTATACTTGTCACTGGGGTTGGTGTAGCTGCTGTGGTTGGAATTGGAGTAGCTGTATTATCTGTTTTAGTCATAGTTGTTGTACTTGTCAATAGGGTGTGTGGGAATGTCTCCCTTACAGGCTGACCATCCGAGGAGAGGAAAAAAGATGTGCAATTGCTACAATTACTATACACTTCTATTGTATACCTCCCAAAAGTATAGAGGTGGTGACCACACTGGGAGCACAAGCCAGATCAGTTTCATGAGCAATGATTCTATTGTATAACAAGTCATTACCATAAAGTACAGAGAAAAAAGAACCTTAGCTTAGGTCTTCCAGCTGATAAACAAAAAAACTGAAAACAGGCTGTAAGTAAAGTATAAAATGCTAAAACTGTAAGATCAAGAGCAACAACTTTGAGATCCAATAAATCAGCATTGTGACGAGTGACTACTAATCTGAAACAATGAATGCTTATCGCAAATATGATTAGACACACTCCTGTCAGATTTGTCATTATCTCAACCCTTCGTGCCCCATGTTGAGCACCAAAAAGAACTGTCATGGTTTAAGCCCAGCCCATAACTCAGAACCATGCAGCCACTGGTTCACTCCCCTGCCTTCTTCCCAGTGGCTCCTGGAGGGAGGGGGAGGAGAATTGAAAGAATGTAACTCCCACAGGTTGTGATAAGAGCAATCCAGTAACTAAGGTATAACACAAACCACTACTGCTACCACCAATAATAATAATGATAAGGGAAATAACAAGGGAAGAGAATACAGCCGCTCACCACTGGCTGACCCATACCCACCCCAACCAAGCAGTGATCTCACCCTTCCGGATAAATGCCCCCAGTTCATATAGTGGGCATGATGTGCTGTGGTATGGAATACCTCTTTGGCTAGTTTTGGTCAGGTGTCCTGTTTCTGCTTCGTCCTGGCCTCCCCTCCTCCCTGGCAGAGCATGAGACTCAGAAGGTCCTTGGTCAGAGTAAACATTACTTAACAATAACTAAAAACATCGGTGTTATCAGTGCTGTTCCCAGGCTGAAAGTCAGAAACACAGCTCTGCACCCTGCTACTAAGGAGGAGAAAAATGACTGCTACTGCTGAACCCAGGACACAAAATTAACATTTTCTAACTTGTGGCCATTTTACCACATGAAATCAAACATCTTTATAAAAGGACTAAAAAAATAGATTATCTTGCTTTTGGTCTCTCAGCTTCTTTCATGGTCTGACCTTGGTGATGAATTTGCTGCACCATCTCTGTCTTTGCCGGAACCTTTTTCCCCCAGATCTTTACTCAAGTAATTGTATCAAATTTTGTATCAAGATACACTTATATTGACAAAAAACACACCCTCCTGCTTCTTACACTTGCTCCAAAATCCAGTGTTAGCTAACTTTCCTTGAGACACAATTAAGTAAAGTAGAGACATCTTGTATCTGAAAATTATAACCTGAGAGCAATGAGGAATATTCTGATTGTATTTATTGTATGCTTATGTCTTCATGCATGTAACTGAATATTTGGAATATGTTTGCTTATAAAAATGAAGTTATATACTAAGCCAGTCTCACATGTAGGTCCTAGAAATAAGGACTTTCCCATTACTGAATTTCATATCCTTCTGTTAGATCTGCTTTGAATGTGGCCATGTTTTGAGCAGGGATTTGAGCCAGATGGGACACCAGCACTCTTTTCCAATTTAAAATACTGTGTGATTCTGTGTTTTCTTTATAAAGCTTCTACACAAGAGTATCATGAATCATGATCTTAAATACAATAGCATAGAAGACTTAAGCAGTCCCTCACTGTTCATGGTAGAGAAGTGAAAGTAGAAATAAAAATCTCCAGTAAAAAACTCCTGATGACAACTATCAACATTGACAACAGCCTGAATCCTGTAAATTTTCAAGGCATTACATAGATTTTATTTCTTTTTTTTTTTTTCTTTTGAAACTTTTCTTATCAGATATCAAATGGTCATGGTTTGGTGCCCTCATGAATAGGCTTACTTGATACTTCAGGTTAAACTATTTTATAACATCTGAGTAAAATGTCTATTTATAATCATAATTAATATTCTGTTCTTCATTGACTACAAGTGGAATACAAAGTGTTTCACAGAGTGGGTTACATTTCAAACTAGGAAATCTGATTAATGGAGCAGCACACAAACTGGAACTAGACAAAAGGTTTTTGATTTGAAAATGCCTAATACTTATCGATGTTTGAAGAAACTTTATTTGAGAAAGGGAAATAACTTTTCTCTAACTTTAATACTAAAATAAAATGTTTAATCTCCCCTTCTTTTCCTCGTACTCTCCATCTTATATAAACTTAAAAATTTCTTAAAATCTTCCAGAAACCCTGGATATTAATTTGAACGTGAATTCATTTACGACAATGGAATGAATTAGATGAAAATCTTTTCTCTTAACCAAGGAAAATAAATTGAATACAGTAGTACATTTTACCTAATCCCTACTCATAAATACTACATAGAAAACTGTCACATGTGACTGTCACACAATCAATTTACCCATCCATTCAAAAACATGAAGTCTAAAAGTTAATTGCTCTTTTTCTCTTGATAAGAAGCAAAACCTAAATTTGCTTTTTCCCAAACCCAGATGTCTGTAGACCTGAGAGATATCAGACTCAGCTTACATATACGCACAAAACATTGGAAAAGCACTGGCAATATGCTCATACTACAATTAAGATTTTTCTTGTCATTGTAGCATTTGAGCAAAACATTGGACTGATTATTGGTCAGATCTTTTGAATTAACCAAAATGAGGGAAAGATGTAAAACACATTAAAATCTTTTCAAGTGTCTAACAATGTTTTTCTTTAATTTCAGATCTGTTTATTTATTTGTTTGTTTTTCCTGCTATAAAAGTCATCAATAAACTTACAGCTAATTATGGCACCTCCTTTTCTGTCAACCTTTCTATATACTATAAGCTATAAACATACCTTAATGAAAAACCTGAAAAAAGATCTCTTTATCTTTTATATTTCATGAAAATACCTTTTCATTGCTCTTTATGTTTCTAAGTTTGGTTGTTCTATAGCCAATGAAGAGCTTTACCATTTATTTCAGATGGCATCAGGCAGAATGTTCTGAGAAATGGCAAATCTCGGGGTCTTGCAAATAGATACATTAGGAGCTTCCTGATATCCTTCTTTCAAATTTGTATTCAACTGATAATTAATTTAATAATATTTATTTTCCTTTGAGCCAATACTGAAATCCTTTTCAGATAAGGACTGAATCTGAAAAAATAACTGATTCGAGTTTAAACCTCACTTCTTGGAGCAGGAATATTTTCATAAATTAAGTTCAGTTTTTAGCAGAAATGTTCCTCTGTGGACTGCAGTAACTTGGTAGAATGTGTCCCCGGGATCTTCAAAACTATATACAATTCAACAGACTGCTGTTTACATAGACTTGTTTATAACACAGTGAAAACAGTGTTGTTTCCAAGCTTTTTACTGATCATCAGAGAAACTTGGATTGATTAATTTGCATATAATGTTAGCTATTTGTATATAATATTAGCACAAGCTAATTCATACATCAAGAATTCATACATCAAGAATTCATGCATCTGAAATATTAAGCCAATTTGTTTCACCAATTTCTCAATTGAGTTTGGGTTTTGAGCTGATTATTGAGCCAGATAAGTTGTGGATGCCCCATCCTTGGGAACGTTCAAGGCCAAGTTGGAAGGGTCTTTGAGCAATCTGAGCTAGCAGAAGGTGTCCCTGCCCATGGCAAGGGTGTTGGAACTAGGTGATCTTTAAGGTCCCTTCCAACTCAGAGTATTCTATGTTTCTATTAGTACCTTTCAACATCCTTCAGGCCATCTAGAGATTGACATGACTTATGCCTCTCTGTGGGTACACAATGGCCACTACCTAACCTAATGTAATGTTCCTCTGAAGATTCTCACTGAATGTCAATGACAAGGACCATTCTTCCTTGCACCTGTTCCTGGGCTCCAATTCTGTACAACAATCTTTTTCCTTTTTTTCCCACAAAAACTGTTCTGGAGACGAGCATTCAGTTTTCTGCATGCGTTTCTACATTGATTTTTGAAATAACATTTTATTTCATTTATGTGGAAAAAGTGTTTTCGCTTTTAAGAAACTGGTAGTCCTTCTCTGAAACTGGAATTAGAACCTTTATATCTACTTACCAGGGTTTTAAGCACAATAAGTTTGAGACTTACTATTCTATAATCGAGTCTAAAAAAAAAAATATAAAATTTTGACTTACGTTTTAGCATAGAATTTGTTTAAAATGTAAGAATTCTTAAAAGCTTTTTTTTTACATTTTCATTTGACATGTGTATTTAAAACATACAAAGGATTTTTTTTCCCACAGTGCACTAATTTATTGACAAGGTCCAACTGGATAAAACCAAGTGTCAGACATATTCTGTTCATGATCCCTAGAATGAAATTAAGATGCAAACAAGGTCAAGTACATCAATAAGACAGTTTGTTTATTATAAAAAATATAATTATTATTAAAATATAATTAATATAAAAAAGATAGCAATAGGACAGATTGGAAAAAAAAATAGAAATTGAGCAAGAATTCAGAGTGCAGAGATAGTCACCACTGTGGATCCAATGATGCCCTGGGGATCCATAGTTGTCGTCTTCGGTGGTGAATGCTTCACTGTTGATTACTTTCTTCTCCTTTTGTAACAAGTTAGGCAGAAGTACATCTGTTCTTTATGTCACATTAAGATTCCTGGTGGATCACGTCCATCAGTTTCCTTGGTCTTGTAGCCAGCTCTTCAACTGGGCATGTCTGTCAGCGATCCTTGAGATAAAGGTGTGAGCGATTTCCCACACCAGTCCTTGAGGTAAAGGATAGTGGAGTCTTAACTCCTCACACCCATCTCTCAGTCAATGGACGGTGGAATCAAACCTCAGCTCTTCACACACATCCTGGAGATAGTGGACCTCAGCTCCTCACACCAATCTTTGAGACAATGGATGACAGAGTCTGACACCACTTTGGTTTCTCACAGTTTTCTTTCAGTGTATCTTTCAAATACAATCATGAGTATATGTAATATAAGTCATATGTAGAAATCAGACAAATTTAAGTGGATGCAAATACCAGAAAATAGATTCAAAACAAAAAAATCCAGAGTACAGCAATAAATGCAATACTGCCATAATTTATATTAGAATCACTTTCTATATAGTACCATGTTCAGCAGATTCTAACATGTTTTAACAAATTAGTGAGGAAACAGAGAATCCTGGACATTAGACTGTGATCAACAAATTGTGATAATTCAAGTGGTTTTAGTACAAAGCTCACTGAAATTAATTCATTAGGAAGATGAATTTGCAAAGTAATTTCTTTCCAAAGTAAATAAATGGAAAGCCTTGATAATTTTTGAAATATTAGGCATTGACATAAATTTAATTAGAGGATTCAAGAAAATTAATGACTTCTTTAATATTAAAAACTTCTCAAGTATGCAAAAACCTTTTTTAGAATATGCTTTGATTAAATTATAACATTTTTTAAAACACAATTTTTCATTGTCTTCAACTGCCCAAGAAATTTAAACAGATTAGGGAATTAATACATAATGGAAATCTCTTTAAGTATCATATAAAGAATCTGAGGCTTAGTTGAAAAGAGAAGCTGGATCTACCCTAAAGTATTACTATGCAATAGCTCCAAAATCCTAATTCAAAACATGAGTTAGGGAACTGAGGAAACAAACATGATTTAAAATTATTTTTGTACAACCACATATATACCTAAAAGCCTTGTTTTTTTTGGGTGGCATCTGGTAAGCCAAAAGAAGTTGCTTAAAAAAGTTAGCTTAAATTTAAATTAAGAAAATGGAATTTAAAATTAGTCATTTGAAGTTTTAATATGAGCCTGTTGGAAAGAAAAATAGCAGTTCAAAAAGCTGATGACAGGAAATATTTGACCATTTGTTCCGAAAATTGACACAGTTACTGACAGCTATTGAATAGTAGCAATCTCTTCAAAAATAGAGATAAACTTGTGTGAAATATTTTATTGTTAGAAAATTGTAACATTTTATTTCATGGTTTAAGCAAATCTGTGGAACTTACTTTCTGAGAACAGCCTTTGTAAAATTCTGTAGAGCATCCATATGAAAGAATTAGCTTTTTTAAAAAAATATATGTGTTAAGGTAATTCCTACAAAATTATATGTATATATTTTTTGCAGTTTTACTGTATTTTATAACTCTTAAATAAAGTACTTGTTTTCTTGAAGTCTTGTATGAGTATAAAAATTGCAAAACATTTAGTGAAATCGCTGTTCTGGAATATATTTTCTGAATTGCTTGATACTTGAACTTTCCCTTCCTCCTAGAGTTTTTAATCCACAAATCTGTTGCTTCCTTGAAAACACGTTAAAACCAAGGAATATCATAGAATCAAAGAATAATTAGGGCTGGAAAGGACCTTAAGATCACCTAGCTCCAACCCTCTGCCACTAAACCATGCCACCCAAGGCTCTGTCTAATCTGGATTTGAACATCAATATTTATTTTTTTTTTTTACTTAATACAGACATTGCTTCTTCATTTTAGATTTCTTTTGCTTCCTTTTAAAGGAAAGTTCTAAAAACATACTATCAAGCCAAGAAAGACTGGCCAAAAGTTAATATTTGACTACTGGGCAAAGTCCAAAGAAGAAAATGAACCTTCTTTGTGGGTTATGATTTCCACACATTAGAGGTATCTTATAAGGAGATGAGCCTTTAGCATTCTTTCACATTGATTTTTCTACAATGTTTAGAAAAGATTCTAAATGAATTGTTTAGACAAAATTTAGTTGTTAATCATCCAGAGTTAAATTTCATAACCCACACTCAGGTATTTAAAGTGATACATAGGAAGGAAAAAACAATGAAGAGACATCCAAGGATCTTTTCTAAAACATTCTTGTGTTATTTCAAATCATATTAATGATGTATGCCTAAAAAGGGAAGCTGCCTCTTTATTTGAAGAACACAAAAAACTGTGGAAAGCTGCAAGTTTAACAAGTTTTCAAGATCTCATTCTATTTAATGTGACCTGTACTATTTAAAAACCTTAGAGGGAAACATGGGAAATTGAAAGGTAGAATAAAAAGGAGTCTGTCAACGATAACAAAATAAAGGTACTGTTTGCAACATGACATAGAGAGGGCAATGGTATTGAAAATTCATTATAATCTGAATGTGACCTAATATCCATGAGTTATTATTGCATTTTATATAGCCTTGCTGGAAGATTATCTGAAAAATTATATGAAACTCTCCTTACTTTTGCATAAAGTCTAAAACTAAACCAAATGAAACCAAAACAAAAACTACATCAAAGAATGGACAAAGTTATATGAGAAAGGGAATATCAGATGCAGCAGTAAAATTCTTTAAAATCCTGAAAAAGAAAAAAAATCATTAGAGGTTTAATTATCCGTCTCTTCCTTCTGTCTTAAGTACTTCTGACTTTCCAATCATTGTGATATCCAAGGGCTATATAAACCTTTACTATAGTGTATCAGTACTTTCAAAGAAATTATAAATGAAAGCAACAGATGCTGTGAAGGTTTTCCTGGCGCATTTTTGTAAATCTAGGAAAGCCTGTATCAAATAGTGTCAACAGAGGTGGTAACTCTCCATTTACAAGAGATATCATTCTTGTGGTGCCGTGTCAGAGCACCACAAACTCACCATACAGTTGCTGCTGTTCCTTGGTTACTTGTAATACATAATTTCAACACCTGCCCTTACAAACAGACTGTTGTTTAGGGAACAAACACAACATGTCATTTTCAATATGCTTTACAAGATGGTTAGAATCATAGAATAGATAGGGTTGGAAAGGACCATCTAGTTCCAACTCCCCTGCCGTGGGGAGGGACACCTCACACTAAGCCATGTCACTTAAGGCTCTGTCCAACCTGGCCTTAAACACTGCCAGGGATGGAGCATTCACAACTTCCTTGGATAACCCATCTTACTGCCTCACCACCCTTACAGTAAAAATCTTCCTTCTTATATCCTATCTAAACTTCCCCTGTTTAAGTTTTAACACGTTACCCTTGTCCTATCACTACAGTCCCTAATGAGGAGTCCCTCACCAGCATTCTTATAGCCCCCCCTTCAGAAACTGGAAGGCTGCTATGAGGTCTCCATGCAGCCTTCTCTTCTCCAGGCTGAACAGCCCCAACATTCTCAGCCTGTCTTCATATGGGAGGTGCTGCAGTCCACTGAACATCCTCGTGGCCCTCTAGAGTTGTTCCAACAGTTCCACGTCCTTTTTATGTTGAGGACACTAGAACTGAATGCAATACTCCAAGTGAGGTCTCATGAGAGCAGAGTAGAGGGGTAGGATCACCACCTTTGACCTGCTGGTCACGCTCCTTGTGATGCAGCCCAGGATACAGTTGGCTTTCTGAGCTGCAATCACACACTGCTGGCTCATGTTCATTTTCTTGTGGGGTTTATATTTCCCTTTTTCCAGTCATCAGGAACTTCACCTGACTGCCATGGTTTTTCAGATATGATGGGCAGTTGCTTAGCAACTTCATTTGCCAGCTCTTTCAGGACCCACAGATGGATTTCATTAGGTCCCATGGACTTGTTCAGGTTCTTAAGACGGTCTCGAACAATCAAATGGTTTATTGAATACTTAGCAAGCAAAGTATCAGCAAATAAGTTCTGGATTTTCTGCACTGCCTGTCTTAATAATTCTGTGAAGGATTTTCTGCTCATCATTTATAGTACCTGGTAGTTGTTATTCACCATATGAGATATATCAGGGAATTTCATATTATTCATATCACATTTCACAGATTCCCATCAGGGCAGAATCTGTTTGCCTTTTATACTGTAAAACACAGAAGAAAGACAACTTCTGTCCTGATCAATCTATTAAAGGTAAAAAAGGCAAAAAAAAAAAAAAAGATTAAAAAGTTAGAGTGTAAGTTTTGGTAAACGCAATATCAGCAATTAGAAAAAAAGTTCTACTAGCATTTTTTTTCTCAATATCCTCTTTTCATTTATGATTATTATAATTTAATATCATATATTCTTTTATGAGATCATGAACCTAGTCATAAACCCTGCATATTAACTATTGCATTCCATGGCTACATATTCCTGTATTACAACAAGGTGACACAAAGTTGCCTACAACTTGCTCAGGCTGCCAAAAGCTTAAACAGCGAAAGTATTTGCAGGCAGTCAAGAATTATCACTAATAATTGCAGCCATTATAATTTTTGAGAACTTACTATTCACTGATAATTAAACATCCATAAATTCTTGAACTTTCACCAGTATTCAGCATTAGTCCACAGCATGGTTTGGACCTACAGCAGGGAATCATAGCAAAGAACTGGAAACTTGCTACTACAGCATCCTCACTTTCCCTTTATTTAGAATCAAGTAAAGTATTCTTTAGCATTTTACTTAAAAAAAAAAAACCCACACAAATATTTTTCTTCTATATTTACTCTGGGCATAAAACAAACAGTTCATCTTTTACTCACAATATAAGATTCTTCTCTTAGGAAACAATTTATTTCCCTTGCTAACATGTTTTTTGTCATTACCAACATGAACATAAATACAAAATAAATGTTACATGATAAGGATACCTATTTTAACTACTGAAGGAAGGATGATTTGAAATAAATATATTCAGGGCTGAGAACAGCTACTAAAATTGGAGTAGTTTATTGGAGGACTAATTATTTAGTGATGGAATTGTACATAAGGAAATAAATACTACTCCTATTTAATAATCCATGAATACCTCACTGAATGATCTGGAGGTAGACATCCATGATGGATACGCTAGTGAAGAAATGACCAAACTCATTTCTCTAGTGTCTAATGAAGAGGAGAGAATGTTATCTAACTAAGACATTCAAATGTGGATTATATAGCATAAATATATATTACCTATATCTAAATACAGATCAATTTGCTTACAGTTCTGATGGCCACATTTTTTTTAGTTATGCATGTCTTTAAAAATATTATTCTTATAGCTAAAGAAGTAATTTATGTGAAACCCAGAATGCATAAATACAATAGGAAAACAATCAAATATGAAAAATACTTTAAAAAAAGAAAATGAGATGCAACTGGTCTGGTTTCAGCAAACAAGAAGAAAACGCAATTTCTTCTAACAGAAATCACGAAATTGTATGGTGACATCTGAATTTTTAGGAAGATGGGACAAGTAGGTTTATATTTGATCACTAGATCCAAACACCTTTTAGGCTACTCAGTTGTATAAGTCTCCTTATGAATTTATTAAGTTCAAAAGGTTGTTAAAATTTAGGAATACCTCAAGCTTATGTAGTAAGTATTTACCAGTGAAACTTAAAAGTCCAGCTATTTCTTGTGGAACACTTCATGTTTAACTTGTATTTCTTTGACTACTGATTACTTCTTAAGCTTCTACTGACTATTCCAGGCTGCAAGGTATTTTGGAGCAAGATCTATCAACAGTAGACAGATTTGCCACAATGAATTTGCAGTAGCCATAAAAATATCCAGCACAGCACAAATATTTTTCTCACTGCAGAATCTGGTCAAAAACAAGACCAAGGAGCCCAGGCCCAGAGGGTATCAAAGGTCTCATACATCCCAATCTAGTTTACCTCTTGAGCTTTAGAGCTTTTCCCTGGGAGGTAAGAATGTGTGCTAGACCATAATGCTGTTGAAAGTGTCTGCCCAAGCTTCCGCTGTTTTAAATGCAGTGAAACCTGTAAACTTAACCAGTGATAAAATCAGAGGTTATGGCAACCACCATTTTCCTTCTTTGATTTAATTAGATGATTTGCACATATGTATGTTGACATTTGGAGAGGATCCGTGCCTGAATCTATAGGGATTTTTTAAGTCACATCAATTTTAACTTGGTATGCTTTTGTTTATTTTGTCTAATTTATCAGAAGAATGTAAGTCAAATAATAAATCACATTTTAATTCTAGATTTGGATGATAGGAAGCATTATGAGCTCTGTTTTGAATAAATACTGCTTTAAGTGGTTGATCTCCAACTGGAAGAAGTTCTGTCGATTGACAAGAATATTTTGTGCATTTTTAAGCACTATGTATCTCATTATCTCTAACTACCCTTGCTGAATTTATACATGTATGTTGTTTTGAGTAAATTTTGTCCAAGTACAAATTTTTTTAAAGGACAAAATCTGGCAATGTAATAACAAAAAGTTAGTCTTTTGTTCCCCTGACATTGAAAAAAGGCATGTTTAAGAAATAGCGACAGTATCTTTGGTCTTGTGAGTTTAAATTGATTTTTCCACTGTGGATGAATATCTAAAGTGCTGGAGAATGGAATATATGGTTATGGCTTTTACTTACTTTTTAATATTTAACATACAGTCCATTTTACCAGATTTCTGCATGCATAATAACAAAGCTATTTTCTTCTAAACCCTGAAGGATGGGAAGATATTGCACAAACTCTCTGTGAAACCAGTTCCACTGCCTGATTGTCTTCATGGGGAAAAAATTTCCCTTTACATCAGGGTGAATTTACCTTGTTGAGTTCTCATTGCCTCTCACCCTACCACTGTGTGCCACTGTGAAGAGCCTGTTCCTGTCTCCTTGATAACATCCCCATAGTTAGGGAGGTTGTTGGGCTCTTCTCTAAGCTGAACAAGTCCAGTTCCTTCAACCTCTCTTCATAGGTGAAAGTACTCCTGCCCCTGCCTGTCTTGTCCTAGTGAACCTTCACTCAGCTCATTCTTATTTATCTATGCTTTTCTTGTATTGGGGTGGGGAAGGGACTGCAAAACTCTAGGCATAGTCTAACAGATGGTGCTTAGAGGGTGTAATCATTTCCCTAGACCTTCTAGCTTTGCTCCTATTAATACAGACCAAGTCTGACCTACCTTGCTGCCAGTTGAAGGATGCATGCAGGCATGCTGGCTTATTCCCAGCTTGCTGTCACCCACGGCCCCGGAGCTTGTTCTGCAAAGCTGTTCCCAAGCCAGTCAGTTCCCAGCTAGTGTTTTTGCAAGAGATAGCCCAAAGCCATGTTACAGACTGAAAAACTTCTCAAGTTCTGTAGGTATTTAAGCAGAATTTCTCTACTGGACATATAAATTAGTTACAGAAAGAGAAGAGATTGCTATTTAGATGGTTGTTGACAATGGAACAAGTCCAGAGGAGGGCCACGAGGATGATCAGGGGAATGGAGCACCTCTTGTATGAGGATAGGTTGAGAAAGTTAGGGCTGTTCAGCCTGGAGAAGGCTGCATGGAGACCTCATAGCAGCCTTCCAGTTTCTGAAGGGGGGGCTATAGGAATGCTGGAGAGGGACTCTTCATTAGGGACTGTAGTGATAGGAAAAGGAGTAATGGGTTAAAACTTAAACAGGGGAAGTTTAGATTGGATAGGAGGAAGAAGTTGTTTACTGTAAGGGTGGTGAGGCAGTGGAATGAGTTGCCCAGGGAAGTTGAGAATGGTCCATCCATGGCGGTGTTCAAGGCCAGGTTGGACAGATCCTTGGGTGACATGGTTTAGTGGGAGGTGTCCCTCCCCACAGCAGGGAGGATTGGAACTAGATGATCTTCAGGTCCTTTCCAACCCTAACTATTCTATGATTCTATGATTCTATAATCCAATATAAGGCATGTTTTAACAAAACTGAAAAAGAAAGCAAGATTTTATAATGAAAAATTGTAAGACTTTTATAAGCAGCTGGATGAACAAAGTGGATGATGTAGCTGCCTTTTTCAAGCTCACAGTAAAAGGAAAATTTTCTTTCAGTTTTTCTAATGTAAACACGAACATATCTGTGAGAATGTTCAGGCACTTACTCATTTGAGTGACATTTTTTTATTGCTTTGCAGAATGAAACTTCTCATTCTTAATAAGTTTGCAGAAGTGTCACAGAAACCAGTATCACATCGTTAATTTACATCACTCCTGAGCCCACAGGGTCATTCACATCTACAAACAGTACCATGTGCCCTGAAAGTTAAATAAAAAGGAGCTAATTGGCTTTGAGGAAAAAAATTAACAGTCTGACAGAACCCTTTCTTCTATGAGGATGGTAGAAAGCAAGTCTTTCAAGTCATATCCTTTACAATGCTAAAATTAGAATAAACCAGGAATGAATTTGTGTTAAGAGTTAAATGGGGAGTAATCACAGCAATCCACAGGTCACATTTGCATATTTAAAGTGCAGCAGTGTTCCATAAACACAGCATAGTTAATTTCTCAATGCTGTTAAACTAGTTATGATGATGTTAATAGATATCATACATGTAAGTATCTGTTAAAAGAAAATAAAACAAAAAGTAAAATTTTGCTGCCTTTGAAGAGGCAAAATGCACACAAAGTATATTTAGAAAGACAGAACAATATTGCAGTAAATGCAATAGATTGAAATCTGAGAAAGTTAGTAAAACTAAAGAGTTTACCACTGACAGTCCTTGTTCCAGCTTGTTTTGTGACTCTGGTAAACTATCTGATCTTACAGTACTTATTTTCATTTTCTGAGAAAATTGAAATAAGAGGTCAATCCTGTTCATTTGGATTTGATACTCAGAATAGTACAGGGTTTCTCCCATAGCACACTTTAATAGTGTGTCTAACAATATATGGCTAATGCTGTTTTTACTATGATATGCAAAATGACTTATTTATGCATATGGGCCTATCCTAAACATCTCTTAGAAAGGAAAAAAGTTCTGTGTAGCCTCAGGGAAGTAAGTCGTTAAGTTATAAGTTTCAATAAACTCCTTACAACTCCTTTTGAGGAGTTAGAGACACAGGTTCCAGGGATTCTGATCTGAGCTTTTCTTGCCATGAAATAGTTATACTCGTGTAGCAATTACAACAGCAAGTTGGATGACCTCTGGGTGGATAAGAATAAGCCCCTGTAAGTCTGTATTGCACTAAATAACACGTATCTATTATATTAAAATGGTGGTTTAAGTTTGCTGGTCCAGAATTGCCCATCTGCATAAAATTTGCTTCAGTTCTTATCTGCCTTATATAATGATGTCAAGTTTGATTTCCTGCCTTGTACTCATGATTTCAGGTTTCATTACAGACATTCAGTTTCTGCTCTATTGGATAATCAAAGCTAAGAAAAACTGAGATAAAAGATATTGTACAAGAGAAAAAAAAAAGATGTGGATGTGAAGCTAACAAGCTTTGAAGTGTTGACATTGGGAAGAACACTGAAAGAAACCTTAAATTTAATTGTGATAAAACAAAGCAACTACTTTGATTATTTTATAGTCTTCCATCATCACAACGTTGGAGTTCCCCAACATTTTAATGTATGTATTAAAGCAATATTTGTTGGCTGTTGAACAATTTTATTATATACAATTTGTTAGCTGGATAACTGAGGCCAAATATGTGAAGTGGTTTGCTGCAGACACACAGAAAGTCTATGACAGAGAGGGGAATTGGAGTTCTTCAGAGAGAGGATCACAATCATTATATTGTCCTTTCTCTCTGCTCTAAAATAAGTAACTGGTGAAAAGGATCAGCTACTGTTCTGGAGAGAGGCCAATAGTGGTGACAGTGCATGCCTCTCAGGCCTCAGATCTTTATGACCCATCCTCCTTTTTAATGAGTTAGCATTCTGGGGATGAATTGGGAACTGAAAGAATATCTGTTCTTTACCTCAGCGAACGGACCTGAGAACACCCCTAATAAAACACATTATTGATGGTTTGCACTACACAGCTCCTCTACAGGTATGGCAGACTAAATCCAATCCATGTATTTGATTCAGAAATTTGTTGTTGAGATATACAGCTACTTCATGGCAGCCAGATAAATGTGTCAGAGAAGACTAAGTGAGTATAAGGGTTTCTGAGCTCCTGTAAAAGTCATACTTTTTTTCTGGCTAGGTGAATAGTAACAAAAATCTCTCATTTCCAAGGAGGAGTGTGTTCAGGCATTATGTTGAGGTGAATTCAGACTATGGAAAGCTACAATGTAACCAGAATTTGCCAGATTGTATTTTATTGAAAAGACTTTGAAAAGAAGCATTATTCTTGTGAGGAAAACAATGGAACATAGGAAAGTTAACTGCACTGTTACAGGGATACCTCCTACCTGCTGAACACAATGGTTGTAGGTAGCATTAGCATCTAGCCAGCTATGTCAAGTATTCCTGTTGGCATACTGTTAACTAGTTAAGCATGATGCCTGAGAAAATACTATCACTCCCACAGCATTATTGTACAGCCTCCCACATTTCAGCAGACTGGTGTAATCCTCCTTACCCCTACATGGGTTCAGGATGGGCAGCCAAGGAGAAAAAGAAAGTGTTACATTTTGTCTCACCTCAATCAAGGACTGGATATCCCAGGACTGCTAGGGACATATGACAGAGCAAGAAGGTAGAAAACTTCTTAAAACAATAAAGAAAGTAGAGTCTGACATATCTAAATGCCAACATGCTTGATGCTGTTTTCTACAGGATTGATCATTGTAGCTCTAGGGTCCTGGAACTGCATGGGTATAATATATATGTGTAGGACAAAGAGCAAGCTGAGGATGATTTTGTACCTTGATACCTTTATTCATCTCCAGAAGGTCCTAATTACTACCAAATATGAACTGTTAAATTTAACAAGAACTCTGAGTTTATGGAGTCTCTGTGAGCAGCTACTTCTACTGAATGTATTTTTTACTTACTTAAACAGGTAATGAGGAGAATTACTGTCCAATAATTTACTTCAGTAGATCTTTACATAATGATGTTTCTTATATAGATAGGTAACTCATCAATTTTGGACTGAAGGAGCAAATGTTAGTAAAGATTGCTACACTTGATTTTTCTGTGTGTTCTGCAATCATAATAATGCAATTGCAAAATATTAAGATCGAGATAACTTTATAATGAAGAAGAAATCCCATTAGGTATACTTTCCCAACTTTCATTCTTTTAGAAACTTCTGTTTCACCAGAAAACCACTTATAAAGCACGTTTTATGTTGTTAATGACTGGCTGTTTCTATAAAGCAGTAAGCCAAGACAGCAAAGTGAGAGAGTAAAAGCAAGCCATGAACTGAAAAGGTTCATTCCTTTTTCCAGCTGCTTTCAGCATACAGAAAGAAACAGGACTGGATTTCAGGGACTCAAATTGTCTGTTTATCTATATCTACATCTGCTTTCCTGTCCACCTATCAGAACCAGAATTTGGTGTGTTTAATTTCCCAGTCAATTATTGCCTTCAAGTGATGATCCTATTTCAATATCATTAGTAAAAATGTATATGCTGCCTTTGAATTTATAAACTGAGGAATATTTTTAAACAAATAAACTGTTATGATTCAGATATAATGGGATTTAACTTGCTTTTTTCTTTTTTTCTTTTTTTTTACAGCTTTGTGAATCAAATGACCTAATTTGAATGAATAAAATCAAATTCTAACTACGGGTTTGGGGAGTTTTCAAATTAGTTTAACTAAAATATAATTAAGTCCTATCAAATGAGCTAACTAGGAATTACAGTCTGGAATTTGTTAATGAGCCACAGACAATTCAGAATGGATTCTGTGTCCCTCAAAATGCAAAATTTCACTCAAAATTAGTACTAATCCAGGGTGATATTTAACTTGTATTTATTTCAAAGCATTAAAGAAAACCAAAAGGCTTGAAACAATCTTAAACATGTTAAATAGCTACAAAAAGTATTATGAAATAACACTCTCTACTGAAAAATGCATATTTCTTTGTAAAATCAAAAAAACAAACCAAAACAAACTATTTTAGCATTTGCTATTACTATTAACTTTGGAAAACTATAGTATAGTTGGTTGTCTAATTAAATGCAAAAATTAAATTATAATTTACAAATTCAGTCAACTTAGTTAAAGTAAAATTACACATCCTACTTTCTGATCCCTCACCATCAGGCAGTAATATATGTGTTCCCCTTGAGATGTGCTGCATAGCCATGGCTTTTCGAAGAAAAACTGTATTTGTGATTATACTTTTTCTAATGCTCCTTTCTCAGTAATGAAGCACATTTTTACTTGACGATAAATGTGAGCTCCATTTTGAATTTAGAATGTTACTTTGCCTTTTCCAATATTCATTTCTCACAGTTCTAAGGAAAAAAAGAGAAGGTATTTTTGTCTCTGTGAATCATGAAAATGCACCTACAGACAAGTGAAACTGATAGTTCTACAAGAAGTAATGGTAATAGTGTGGAAAGGGGTCAAAACACACAGTCTGTGCAGGTTATGAACAGGATCATGTGATATGGTTGCCAAAAATGAGATGGGTCTAGACTTTGTTGTCTCAGGATCATTTTCCATTCTTTGTTGCCAGGATGTTCATATATGCCTGGTTCATACACATGCTTATACTATCAGGACCGGGCTTAATGAAAGCTAGTAGACTCAGTTTCCAGCATATTATTCTACTCCATGCATGTATCTATTGATGATACCTACGTCTGGTCAGTGGAAGACCTGTTGACTCCATTGGCTGTGTTGGTGGTGTCTTGACTTTAGTGGCTTACTTGGCACCCATACAGGCACCTATCTGTGAACACCTAAACATCAGTGTTTTGAGATATAACTTGAATTTCAGCTCTATTGTCAGAGACTAATGTCACCATCAAGGACCTATGAAATAGGATGTGCAAATCTCAAGTGCAACTTGTTTAACAACTTGACTAGTTGGTTAGGATTAGGACACAATGCCAATGCAGTGACAGCTCCTATAGAAGTGTTCTGAACTACCTAGCTCTGACCGAAGCAGTTGTGTTACTAAAGCAGTCAAAAACCTGACTAATCTCCTGCTTTGGTTTTACAATACATTACACATGAGAGAAGGGCATTTTCCATATTACTCAGTTACCAGCTAACTCAGATGTTTCCAGTATTTCACAGGAAATATTAGAAACATTGTAGCTTTATCTTTACCAAAGTTCAGTTCTCAGAATTGGTTTGCTTTAGCTGCTTTTGACAGTAAGTTGTTTAGGATAATTTCAAACAGTATATTGAAGCAGTTTGGAGACATTTATACTGCTAATTAGAAAAAATTGTTAGCAGTTAACATCCTTCTGACCTCTCCTTTTGATTTTGTAATACTGATCCTCTCACTTCTATTGTCAGCTAAATTAACATATTTCTTTCCTCCCACTTTTCATCTCACACATAAATATGCTTGACCACAAACAAAAGTATGCTTGACCAAACCTATCAAGCCTAGTAAAAACTGATTTTCTTAAATTAACATTAGAACTTCAATTAAATCTTGTCCTCAGGTAATTTGGCCAGTTCTTCAGTACAGTGGTTCTAATGATGATAGCAAGAGCCTTTGTCTGATTTTTACTATTCTCACAAAAACAACAAACCAATCCATCTATACAACCATTCCATAGCAACGTTCAGATAATTGAACGCCAGCACCAAATATGTTCTCCTAAATCTTCTATTTCTTTGTGGTTTTATTTATGCATGAGATGTTCATAATTTTTAAGGTTTATTTGTTTTTGCTTTTGTTACTTTTAATAATTTTTATCTATTGAATTTTATTTGATGTCAGAAATACATTCTGGTTTTGGATTTAAATTAACTGAAAACTTTTCTTACTGCCATGTTCTTCAATAGATGCAATTAAATTATTATATAGTCAAAATTCTCAGTGTGATAACACTGTAATAATGTTCATATTAAATGTTTGATGTAAATTACTTAAAGTCTAAAATAATAATTACTTTTGAGTGTAATTTAAGCAAACATATGCAATACAGCATACACTATATTTGTATTTACTTCTTTGAATGACTTGTTGGCACCATCTTCCCATTGATCTGCTGGATCTTGCAGATTCAGAGAATCAACATTTTCTAAAAAAAACAAACCAACAAGAGCAGATCTTTTTCTTTTCTAAAAAAATCATTCCTTATTTTTTTCTAAGCTAAGTTGCCTATACTCTTTAGACCATAAATTCTTTAGACCATAAATTCTTATTTCTTAGTCTAATGATAACGGGACCCCCAACAAAAGAAGGAAATTGAACTGTTGGAGCAAATCCAGAGGAGGCTATGAAGATAATCAGAGGGCTAAGAAAGTTTCTTATGAATATAGGTGGAGAGACCTGGGATTGTTGAGCCCGGAGAAGAGAAGGCTCCAGGAAGAACTTACAGCCTACAAGAAATTTGGAGGAGCACTTTGCACAAGGGCATGTAGTG
Organism: Melopsittacus undulatus; assembly: GCF_012275295.1. Classification (NCBI taxonomy): domain Eukaryota; kingdom Metazoa; phylum Chordata; class Aves; order Psittaciformes; family Psittaculidae; genus Melopsittacus; species Melopsittacus undulatus. The sequence continues at coordinate 20,288,267 of NC_047531.1, read as the reverse complement.
ATAGGACAAGGGCAGATGGGGGCGGGGGCTAAAAGCTGAAAGAGAGCAGATTTGGGCTGGATATAAGGAAAAGGTTGTTCCCTATGAGGATGGAACAGGTTGTGCAGAAAATTGTGGCTGCCTCATTCCTGGAAGTGTTCAAGGCAGGTTGGATTGGGCTCTGAGAAGCCTGATCTAGTGGAAGGTGTCCCTGCCTATGGCAGGAGTGTTGGAACCAGATGATCTTTAAGGCCCTTTCCAATCCAAATCATTCTATGATTCTATGATTGTATATTTATTCAAGCTGAGTAAGTGTCCTTGAGAACATTCTTCTCATTAATTATAAATGCTGGATATACAATAAAGTACACAGCCAGAAGTGGCTGATTCAGTTCAATTAAGGATTTCCTTTATTTGATGTCAGTAAATTTTTATTAAAAGCAATCATTATTAATAGTTCTATTAATATATTTTCAATTTTCCAGTCAGACTGCACTGATGAAGTATACTTTGGCATGAAGTATTTAGAAAAGGAAAAAATCCAGTTAAAAAGGACTACTGAGGCATGTCTTGTTAACACATATGATTACTGAAATATTTAATTTGCCTTCCAATGTTTGGACTGGTTTCACAAATACTGGTTTCACAAACATAGATTAAGTCTTTAGTTCTTTTTCTCGGAACATTTGATAAACTGTCTCTCACTTATATAGTATTTTCTAAGAACAAATAGAAGACAAAGTTTAGTTCTCTAATAGTATGAATATATATACTATCTACTTATACATACATACAGGTATATATATTTATCTATATATACTATTATACTTTTATAGGAGTACATTCTGTTCAGTGAACAAGTCTTAGGAGTCAGTCTGAGACTAGAAAAGATAGACTATTAGAAATTACATTGTCTATTGTTCCTGGACAAAATGTGTTTATTCATTATATATTTATCCATATATACTATTATACTTTTATAAGAGTATATTCTGTTCAGTGAACAGGTCTTAGGAGTCAGTCTGAGACTGGAAGACTATTAGAAATTACATTGTCTATTGCTCCTGGACAAAATGTGTTTATTCATGGGATCATAGGACAATTCTCATTAGAAGAGACATCAGAAGATTCAAAGTAGGATCAGTTATGAGATCAGATATCTCAGGGTTTGTTTCAGATCTTGAAAAACCTCCAAGAATGGAGAGGCTGCACCACCTCTCTGGACAGCCTGTTGCACTGCCCATATGTCTTCATCAGAAAGAAGCTTCTCCCTATATGAGTCTGAACTTCTCGTATTTCAGTTTATGTCTATTGCTTCTCATCCATCTGCTGTGCCTCACTGTGAAGATGTTAGCTCCAACTTCTTTATAACTTTCCCATAGGTTCTGGTGGGCTGTTTTTTAATCCATCAGAAGCCATCTCTGCTCCAGACTGAACAAGCTCTACTTCCTCAGCCTCCACTCACACGCAAAGTGCTTCATCTCCCAAACACCATTGCATGCTAAACTTGCTCCCATTTATCACAGAATGGGTTGGGTTGGAAGGAACCTTCAAAGATATACTTCCAGCCCCGTGCTGTGGGCAGAGACATCTTCCACTGGATTAGGTTGGTAAAAAGAAAACATCTAACCTGACCTTGAACACTTCCAGTGTTGGAGCACTTACAGCATCTCTGGGCAACCAGTTCCAATGTCTTACCACACTTGTAGTAAAGAATTTCTTCCTTATGTCCAGCTTAAATATCCCCTCGTTTATAGTTTAAAACCATTACCCTTTGTCCTGTCAGTACAGGCTCTGGTAAAAATTTGTCTTTCTTATAAGCCCCCTTTAAGTTCTGAAAGACCACAGCATAGTTTCTCCAGAGTCTTTTCTTCAAGTTATACAACCCCAGCTCTCTTAGCCTTTCTTCTTCTGAAAATGTCTTCCCACTGCGGGTTCCAAAATAGGATACAGTACTCATGCTGTGGACTTCTTGCAATTGTTTAGAGTGGGGTAATTACTTCTCTCTATCTTGCTTAGCTTTTTCTAATATTCACTGAGTAGGTATTTTTACCCAGTTGCACTAATAAAGATGCTTCCTCTGACTCTGCGTACCACATCTCCTAAACTTTCTCTTGTAACGGTAAATGCATTCTATGACCCCTACTTTTTTTTACTGAGGAAATGGCAACACATCTGATTGTCTGTTTAATCTATAGCATTTCACTCTCAGCGCACCCCAGATCGCACTCAAAAATGATGTTACCACCTTTAACAAATTTAATAAAACCAGATATGCATAGCTGCTGGAAGAGCAGAAGCAGAATGTAATAAGATAAGCAGTGGGGAATAAGAAATAGAAATCACACCTGTATAAGCTTTAGTTCTAAAAAATCCATAATTCACCTCTCCAGCACAAGGGTACCTATTGTGATCACTGTGTTCATTGTCAGAGCTGATAATGAGATGTAACCTATTCCAAACCAAGAAAATCACTGAGACATTTAAAAAAAAAAAGCTTAAGATAATGCTAAGACCTCAGATTTCTTATCTTATGGTTATTGTATAACATACAGAAGGCATAGTTCTTGTCAAAAGCTGTATTTCTGCATCAGACAAAATAGCAGTACATCTAAACTAGCAACAATCTTGCTTCTTTTCAGTGTCTCCACCAAGCGTTTTATAGATAAATAGTGCATACAGCTAGATGGGGAGGAGGCAGTGCCTAGAAACATACATTTAACTCAAGTTTCTGGAAAAATGTGAGGTGAAAGCCAATCAAATTCCACCTTTGAAGTTAGTATCATCAGCATAAAGTCTGCCTACCAATAGGTTTCTGTTGTGTTGTTGGACATAATTCTCTATTCATATAGATCAGTATAATACTGAAGCACAGGATACAGACTTCTATACTATAAGAACATATTTTAAGTGTCTTGTCATGCTGGTTTTTGTCTGGCATATGTAAATAAGCAGCTCCTACTTTTGTTCACTATAGCAAGAAAGTATTGATTTCAGTTGTATAAAATTTCTTAGAGAAGAAATGTTACCTTTTTTGAATATTTCTTCTAGTAATAAACAACTGTTTATCAATAATGAAAAAAAATTGCTTTACCCAAAATTAAATATTTTCTTTAGTTTTGAAAAAAAATAGAAAAACAATTTAGAAATTTTAAAATTCTCCAAATTCTGTAGAAGGTCACGTGTACTTTGTTCATCTTACTGCTTTCTTGGTTATGCCAAACCGTTTAGTCAGTTCCAAAATGCAGAGTGAAAACAAATGTTTAATTCTAACAGTCAGAGCTATACTTCAGTTTCTGATTTACATTAATTTTCCTCCTTTGTCGGTTCTATATCTTCCAATAAATAGAATAGACAATCATGTTGTGATAGATGATTAATTCTCTCTAATTTTCATGCAAAAACTGTAGGAGTGTTCACCCTGAAAAAAAATAACTTCTAGCCACAGGCTGTGGTTATAGATGCCCTCTTCATATGCAGTGGAAGAGATAAAGAATAAAAATTACCGAAGTGGGAAATAACATTTTATTTGTTCTTGGTTGAAGATTGTGAAGATCTAAGGACTCATAGCAAAAATACATAAGTGAACATAAAACAGAAATGTTAACTGAAAAAAAAGAAAAAAGACAAAAGAAAAGTTTTAACAGTATTTTTCTTTGGATGAAAGGGTGAGAGAAGATTAATGCATGATAATTTGTTTAATGAATTTATAGAAATACACAGAAATAATTTTATACAAAACCTGAACTAAAACAGAATGGTATAGCTGATTTTGGAAAACACTAGAGAATCTCTTATACTACATCCTGTTAATTCTACACCCCACAAACACATTTGAACAGGTCTTTATTCTGGATCAATTTCTCTTCACCAAATTTCTTTAATTTCTTTTGAACAGTGTGAAATTAACTCTCACTACTCGAGACTACAGTAAAAACATGGTCATTCCAAACTACACCATATTTTTTCTGAGAGACATATTTCTATGAACATGTAGCTGATGGGCTGTAACAGGCAATAAGTGATTTTTTAATTTTTTTTTTTGTGTCTTTACATTTGGAACATAGAGCATAGAGTTTAATTGTCCTCATGCACTGCTGTTCATAGGTATCTGTTATGACAGAAAACCATCTTACATAAAAGCACACACATTTATGAAGCTAAGTACTGCAGAGTTGTACATCTGCTCTTCTTGGTCTGACATGGTGAAGTTGTACTCTTCTATTAGTTAGAAAACTTTTTTTTTTCTGATTTTCGGTCTAGCACATTTACTTTTCGTTTGATTTTTTTTCTGTCTGAGGATAATATTAATACTATTAATACTACAATAATGCTGCTGTTCAGAATTTCTGCTTTCTTGCTGTTTACCCTCATGGTTCTGGAGAGAAAATTCATTTGGTTAGGGTAGACAAACCAAAGATTTTTTCAGTTTCTGTTCCTTTGAGAAGTCTTCCAGTGCCGATAATATAGTAATTCCCTTGCAAATAATGTAATTTTTGTTTTGTTCAAAAGAATATATATCCCAACTGAAGTTTGTACAATCACAACTTATTCACATCTCCATTTGCCTACTGGAAATAGCTTGAATGATACAGCCAAGCATTGCGTATGCTTTTTTAGACATTTTTCTTTGCCAAATTGCCTTTATAATGTCATTCTTTCCATCATGTCTTTCATGATAAGACAGAAAAGTTGACAACACATTATTCTTCTGTTGCAGAAATTAAGTTATTTTATAACACTGTTGTCTACTTACAAAAGTGTATATAGTTCTGTGCATATATGAATATATGTATGTAACAACATATAATGTCTGTGAACATATTCACAGGAGAAAAATAACTAGCATTAGCATTTGATTATACTTTTATGTTACAGATAAGTTCCCAGATTCTGATTTATTGTACAGAAAGTAAAGCTGCTATCAATGCCAAAGATTCCCAATTTATTCTGATTCCATAATTTTGTTTTAGAAATCTAGTAGAATGTCTATATATATTTATGTCTATATAGTTTTTTCATAGTATTATCTATCCAATGTAAAATAATTTTACTAGTAAGGTCAGTTGTTCTCCAAGTAGCCATCCTCCCTGAGCTGGAAGACAGGGATGAGGAGCAGAATGAAGCCAACAAAATCCAAGGGGAAATGGTCAGCAACCTACTACACTAATTGGACACAAACAGGTCTATAGAACTGGACAGGATCCACCCAAGGGAATTGAGGGATCTGGAAGAAGTGCTCACTGAGCCACTTCCAATCATTCAGCAGCTGCCCTGGCTAACTGGGGAGGTCCCTGTTGACTGGATATTAGTGAGTGTGAAGCCCATCACAAAGAGTTGAAAAGAGTCCTGTCAGTCTGACTTTGGTGATGGGGAAGATTGTGGAGCTGATCATCTTGAGAGTCACCATGCAGCACATACAGGACAACTAGATGATCAGGCCCAGTCGGTATGGGTTTTATGAAAGGCAGGTCCTGGTTGACTAATCTGGTCTCCTTCTATGACAAGCTGATCAGTTTACTGATGAGGGAAAGGCTTTAGTTGCCTTCTTAGACTTTAGTGAAACTTTTGACACCATTTCCCACAGCAGTTTTCTGGAGAAACTTACTACTCATGGCTTGGATAGGTGTACTCTTCACTGGGCAAAAAAATGACTGAATGGCAGAGCCCAAAGAGTGGTAGTGAATGGAGTTAAATCTAGTTGGTAGTGGGTCACAAGCGGTGTTCCCCAGGGCTCAGTTCCAGGACTATCTTTATCAACAATCTGGATTAGGGGATCGAGAGCATCCTCAGTAAATTTGCAGAGAACACCAGCTTGGGCAGAAGCGTCAATCTGCTGGAGGGTAGGAAGGGTCTGCAAACAGACCTGGACAGACTGGATCAATGGACCAAGGCCAATTGTCTGAGGTTCAACAAGGCTCAGTGCCAGGTCCTGCATTTGGGTCACAACAACCCCATGCAATGCTCCAGGCTTGGAGAAGAGTGGTTGGAAACCTGCCTATCGGCAAAGGATCTGGGGATGCTGTCTGAATATAAGCCAGCTTGTGCACACATGGCCAAGAAGGCCAACAGCATCCTAGCCTGTATCAGAGATGGTGTGACCAGCAGGACCAGGGAAGTGACTGTCTTCCTGTACTTGGTACTGGTGAAGCTGAACCTCAAATAACGTGGTCAGTTCTGGGCCTCTCACTACAAGAAAGGCACTGAAGTACTGAAGTGGGTCCAAAGAAGGGGAGCAAAACTGATGAAAGGTGTAGAGCACAAGGATCATGAGGAACAGCTGAGGGAATTGGGGTTGCTTAGCCTGGAGAAAAGGAGGCTAAAGGAAGACCTTATATCTCCCCTTCAAACACCTGAAAGGTGGTTGTTACAAGGTGGGTGTTGGTTTCTTTTCTCAAGAGCAAGTGATAGAATGAAGGCAAAACACCTAAGTTGCATCATGGATTGTTTAGATTGGCTATTAAGAAAAAGTTCTTCTCTGAAAGGGTAGGCAGGCATTGGAACAGGCTGCCCAGGGAAGTGGCTGAGTGACCATCTCTGAATGCATTCAAAAGATGTGTATATATGGCACTTAGTAACATGATTTAGCAATGGATTTGGCAGTATTAAGTTAACAGTTGGACTCAATGATCTTAAGGGTCTTTTCCAAACTAAATGATTCTATAATATGTGACACTGACTTATTATAGAATTCTTCTGCAAAATCTCCATTTAGTGATTCCATAGCAGTATGTCTACACCAGGCAGGTGGTATTTACAGTGAACCTCAGAAGAAAATTTGCTAATGGGTGAAAAACCTTTTGTTTTAGAAGGATATAGGATACCAAGTCATACACTTCAGTTGCAGAACATTAATGCATTTCTTATTCTGAAAAGAGGCAAATGCAGCAGAAGACTAGAGAACACTAATACTGAAAAAAAATCAGAAGGCAGGGGGGGCATACTGACAGTTGTGTGATCTTTATGAAAAATAAAGAATGCGCCTCCAGTTATGCTGATCGCAGCAACACTGTTTCCAGGTTTGCCCTATGAGCAAGACTATTATTATGTACATAAGAGAGTTTATTTGGAATATGATAAAAAGTGTGATTTTAATTTTAATTAAAAAGAAATAGTATTGGAAAATTAAGGTGAAATTATTTGAGCACTGGAACATTCATTTTCCCCAGCAGAGCAGTAAGAGTCAAATACTACTTAGGCTATTTCTCATCTCCCAGTCCCTCTTGCTCTAGTTCTTCAAACTCACAATACCAGCCCTCCCCTACATGCGATGCAGAAAAAAACAGTGAAAAGACACGTGCTATCCTAAGAAAGAAAAGCAGAAATACAAGAATTTCAACCATACTTCAGTTTTTCCTTCACAAATCCTTATTCCTACAGCACATTCACAGAAATGACTCTAACATAAATTATTTTTGTTATGTGTTCAAGATCATATTTGCCAGGATCAATTGTTTCTTGTTACTGGTTTGGTTACAATACTTCAGTTTTCAGAGAAAGTATCTTTAAAGCTGTCTGATCATTTAGATCAACTAAAAATCATTAAGATCAACATTCTGCTTAAGATATAGTATATTAATACACCCTCTAAGGAATTTATTGACATCTGTAATTTTAGTGAGGTGAAGTCATACAAGTCATTTGCTAAAGCAAAAAAGTTGTGTCTGCCTGAATCCCTAAGGATTCATTTCTGCACTTCAGCTTTCTAATAAGAAAAAAAGCCCAATGTGTTTATCTCCTTTTTTCAACACACCTACACACATTCATAATACATTTTACTTACATAGAAAGTAAAATTTAAAAAAAAAACAACTGTATTTATAGTTCATTTATACTAGTTATTTTATGTTGCAAAATATATATTATTTTATCCATAAAAACAAGGAAATAAATCAAAGGATAAAACTGCCAGCTTCTGCTTGAAGTGGTGTCACAAACTGGCCTGGGACTCTTCTTCTACGTAAAGAGTTTTCCTTTTGGAGCCCAGTACCTTCCTGCAACTGCAGGACAGGGAAAAAATTACCTTTATTGTTGCAGTCTTGTGTGGTATCTTCTTCACTGTGTTTTATCTGCCCTACAATAACTGCAATCGTCTTTGTAATACTAGCTGACTCAAGAAATAAGCGATAACTTCTTAATTTTTTTGCTGATCATTATTTGTTTTGCCTGTGGACTCAGTCTTGCTTTCTTCATGTGAGACATTAATGTGGAGTCAGAAGACTTTCTCCGTAAATAAGGCAAACTAAATTCCAGACACTCTTCTGGCTTACTTTACTTTTCCCCCTTCATATTAGCACAGCTGCATTGTTTCTCTGAACTTCAGGCTGAAATTAACCAAACGAACCAGCAAGGAGTACTGTGATGAGACATGAAGGGTCAGCAATTACTGCTTCTTTGTTTCAGTAGAAAGACTAATTTTTTGTTGTTTTGCTGTAGAAGTAGTTGGGAACAATTATGGACATGTATTGGCTTATACTTTCTAGAATCAATCTGGAACAACGTTCTGTAGCCTTCAAACAACTAAAATCAGTAAAACAGATCAGAATGAGACATTATGCACATGAATTCACAAATTTGTGAGAAGACAAATCGCAGATACTAGGGTAATTAAAGACAGACACTACAGCACAATGCCTTAGTTATGCCTTTTCTGGTTCCTGTTTTATAAGATCCATATAATTGCTTTTTTTTGAGTGATGACTGACATTTTAGTGTATATCTCATTGCAATGGTTCAGGTCTTCTACGAAATCAAACTGTGCTACTTACATTCAGCTTATTTGTTATCATTTTTTATAGTTCAATTTTAATTATGTATGTACAATACATTATATATATATTACTATTTATGTTATATATTATATTATATATACTTTTTCTCATAAAACTTCTGCCTTAATGCAAAATGGTCAAAGCTTATAGAATAAGTACAGAATGAGAAACTGCTCAATATTTAGTTTTAGGGTTTTAGAACCACACTATTTATAACTTCCTCTTAGAACAAAATATTCACTTTTGTAAGCTTTTGATTTTTATCACTATATTATCTGAATGGTCATTATTGATTTTATATGTTATTTGTGGTGTGAGGTGATGGTATTATAATCACTGAAGCACAAAGTCATTCTTGTAACTAGCATTAGTTACTCAATTTAAGATGTCTATGTCCTCATAGGTCAGAGGACTGGCAGGTTTTGCAATATTCTTCAAATACTTTAAACTTTATAATACAAAGAAACAAGGCACTTTTACTGAACACAGGGGATGAAAAATACTACACTTGCTCAGATTACAAAGAAATTTCACAAAACAGGAAGGGAGAGTACTGAATTTACCAGGTGTGTTAGAGTGTCCATCAGATCATTCTTCTTCATCAGGTCAGGTTTTTTCAAGCATTCGCAGAAATTTTGTCTTGCTCATTTTATACACACACCATGCTATGTCAAAATGATAAAGAAACTTAAATACTTCTAAAATTATATTCTCTATAAAATTCTATCTATGTCTAGAGACATACTGGCCAGTTCATGCTTTTCACTAGAAATCAAAACTGAAGACCCACTTATTTTTCTTTTGCTTTCAGACTTGTAAAATTTGACACAGGAAACTTTGCCATAAAATGTTTTGGTTTTCTTTTTTATGTTTTCCCATGTATCTTACCATGAAGAAAAAAATACATAAGTCAAGATGATAAGAACTGAATGAACACTGAATGAAATTCAGATGATAGGAACTGAATGAAATTTTCTGTGTGATCTCAAAATTAAAAACCTATCAAAAACTATACTGATAAAAGCTTTTAAAAACTTTTGTGATTGCCAAGTATAAAAACCTGCTACATTTTCCTTTATTTTTAAAGTACAGTTGATGTATTTTTGTTGCTAATGTCATCAGACTTTTTAGAACCAAGAAAACATATGTCCTCAAAAAAGAAAATTGAATTTTCAAACATATTTTCCACAGAAAGATTTTTACTAAACCTCTATTTCTACTGTACACTTTGGCTAGCAGTAGCAGACACTCTCTAACATATATTTTCTGTCTCTGTTTTTGGGGGCAATTTAGTTTTCAAATAAGGTAGTTTTGACCAAAAGGTGTTCTCTGTTCCCTATGTTCTGTCCTTGACTTCTCAATTCCACTTCTGCCTCAGAACTAGAACATTCTTATCAATCTCTCTAAAGAATTAGAGTCCTGTTTTTTTGCAGTCTTCAGCTTCTTGAATTAACTCTTAAGTAATGCCACAGGAGTTGGCATATATCCTTTGAAGTATGGTAAATGAGAAAGTCGTGTTAGTATAGTGGACCAGTTGCCTCTGCCGGCATCCAATGAAGACCACTGCAACTTATAGTACTCCTAGTACAGCATTTGAAAATGATGTGACCTTATATAGTAAACACAAAGGCTGGCATAAAATAACATATAATTAATTTAGTATTTTTGACATTCAGAGAGAAACTAATCTTTACAGTCATGCCTATAAAAGGAAAACTAGCAAAATCATCAGCTTGCATTGACAAGTTAAAAAGGTACAAAATAATACCTTAGTGTGTAAGGAAAGTAATATATAAATGGTATGTACCATGCACACAGTACTGACTGGCAAAAAAATAGAAATTAAACACCTAGTAAAATATTCAAAAGACTGGTTAGCTATAAACTTTTTTAGACAGATGGAAGCTATGTGATTGATAAGATATTTTATTTTAAGTAAAAAAAAAACAACATAATAAAATTGAAGTAATTTGACACAGACTAACAATTTCATAAATCAAAACAGTTAGACATTTTATTGTAAATGGAAGAACGTTCTTCTAATTTTTGCACTAGCTGACAAGAGTATACAACAATGTCCTTCTAGTCTTGCTTCTTTTATTACAAATTTCATTAGTGTGTCCAAAATTATTCTGACTGGCTTAGGTACACATTTAAAAAGACTCATTCTTTTAAAACTGACATAAAAGCAGCAGTACACTTACTTTACAAATGAGATTCTCCATTCAGCAACTGAACGACTGCAACTCTTTGATAGATTCTTTTCCTTTAAGGAAATTGCTTTTAAGAGCTGTGTTCAGCTTTTGACCAAAACCACCTTTCACAGGATTTCAAAAACCAGGCAAATGGCAAAAAAAGAAAATTTATACAGGAGCTGAAAGAAAAGTTTATGGCCTGAATCTTCTGCCTGAATTATTTGAGATATTAATTTTATCTGTCATTCATTGTTTTCTAAAGGCTGAATTCCATTGGGGATTTTTTATTATTTTTTTCTCTTTTTAAAAAAGAGGGAATTGAGTAGAAGTAGTGTATATATAACTACCATCAGAATATGCAAGAACAATATGCTCTAAACTTAATGGGATTCATTTTGCATGTCTGGAAGAATCCTATTAAAAATATATGGGTTTGGAACAGGCATAAACTAAAAATGCCACTTTACTGATCTTACTCATTATAGTTTAGTATAGATCTTAAATATGTCATTGTTACACAACTGATATTCAAATAATCTGAAATAATCTTATTATAACAGTAAAGTACATATAATAATTTGTCTGATCTGTGGTGGTATTCTGTCTTTTACATAGAAACTTTTATGTTTTGGTTTGGTTTTCTTCCTATCTATGGTTTTCTCAATTTATAGTAGCATAACTGAGAACTGATCCTATTGCATCCTGCTGCTATTTAAAAACAGAAACCAGGAAAATATACAATCACTGGACAACAAGAACATATTTATATACTTCTTACATGTCCTTCAGACATGAAATATTGCTGTAGTGTCGTGGTTTAAACCCAGCCACGCAGCTCGTTCACTCCCTCGCCTACTTCCTCCCCCAGCTTCCGGAGAGTTGGGGAGGAGAAGCAAAAGAATGTAGCTCCCACAGGTTGATATAAGAACAGTTTAATAACTAAGGTATAACACGAATCACTACTGCTACTACCAATAATAATAATAACGATAAAGTAAATAACAAGTGTGGAGAATAAGATGCCTCACCACCCACTGACTTCTAACATACCCCACCCCTCCTGACCGAGGACCAACCGATACCTTGTCCAACCCCCCCAGAGCATTAGGCCTTCTGGGAGACCCCCAGTTACATCCTGGGCATGACTTGCTGTGGTATGGAATACCTCTTTGGCTAGTTTGTGTCAGGTGTCCTGTCTCTGCTTCATTCCAGCTTCCCTCCTCCCTGGCAGAGCATGAGGCACAGAAAGTCCGTGGTCAGACTAAACATTTGAGCGGTAACTAAAAACATTGCTGTTATCAGTGCTGTTCCCAGGCCAAAAGTCAAAACACTGTGCTGCACCAGCTATTAAGAAGGAGAAAAATTGACTGCTGCTGCTGAACCCAGGACACAGAAATAATTTTATTTCCTTTTTCTTCAGGAAATTGGTTCATTATTTCTGGTAACTTGATGAGTAAGGAAAAAAATGCACATCTTTTAGAATCCATAACTTCTAAATTATTGTGGGGTTTTGCTTGTCTGTTTATTTGTTTTCAGTAATCAGTAACATAAGTAGATTAAGGAATAACTTTGAATGGATCAAAAACTTCACATACTTTAATATAATTTAGTACAATTTTTATTGCTTTCATCACACTTCTCTTTTTGTATTTTCTTTAATTTATTCACAAGTATCCAATAATATAGAAATATCTGCTTTTAAACTTATCAGTTTATACTGTTATATTAACCAGTTGCTACCTTCAACAAGAGGAGGGAATCTCTACCACAGATGAAAAAAGGTGATCACTGTGTATGGCAACATACTTGGTTTTGTGTGATGACATGTAGACTGATCCTGTCCAGTTACAAAACTATGAAAGTAAAAGGAGTGGACTTTATCTCTTCTAGGAGACTACCATCATCAGAAGCAATAAAACCCTGCATACTCCGAACTATACAGCACTTCAGTTATTTTACATATGTTGTACATTGCTTTGTTACTTGTTAATGGAAGTGAGACTACTAAAAATCCTTCAGAAATAATCTTTCAAATCCTGGCAGTTGTGAAAAGGAGAATATAAAGATGAAAATAGATGGGAGGAAATAAATTAATCCAAGACAAAGTTTACTTCATGGCTACATATTTTGCTGTGGAAAGTACTTCTCACAACCAACAGGGACTCAAGCATTTCAGTATTCATTAAAACCAAAATAAAACACAGCTTTGTTTCTAGCCTTCCTTCCTATAACCTTGAAAGCATGAGCAGAGCCTGTAACCAATTAAAGGTAGCAGAGTGTAACCAAATGTCTTCCCAAGATGAAGAAAATTAGAAATTATATCTCTGAGAGCTATGAATTTCCCCATTTATCTCACCAAGGGCTTTGCAGACTCAATGATCTCATATCTACAGATCATGTCATTTTTTCATAGTATTGTAGAATACATTTTATTGTAGCCAGTCACCTAGCATTTTGTTTTTCTGGGCTTTCTTCTTCCCATCTGTGAGACTTTTTTATCTATTTCTTACTCTATAAGTCCCCCAAAAGGGGGAGTTAATCAGATTTCATGAGTGCTCACTGTTCTGTTTTAGAGTATATTTCTCTTTTACCTTGTTCTTATGCCATCATGTTTCAAAAAAAAAAAAAAAACATAGTAATTCTGATGATACAGGCTTCTAGCAAATTTTCCCACTCATACAATGTCAAGGATTTTCTCCACTCTTTTAATGCTCAAGAAAACTGTTAAATGCTCAAGGAATAAGATAGTAAACAAATATCACTCAAGAATGTTTATTACTACCCACAGAGCAGTCCTGAGCACTGAGCCCAGAGCCATATGAGATTCTAGAATAACCCAGTTAACCTACTGCCTGGTGTAGATTGTTTATGACTTATCCTCAGCTAAACATCAAGTCCTCACAAGCTCTGACATGATGGATTTTTTTTAAACTGAATTCTTCCATACAGAAATTTTTATATTCCTTCTGTACAAGGAGCATAAGAAAATCAGTCAAGATAACAAAATCTCCCACAACATTTGATTAAAAATATAACCTATATAGTGGCTTTTTTTGCCTCTCCTCATATTACTGAGTAGACAAAACCTCTGACTTCTCAGATTCTTCCAAATTTTCTGCTTATTAGGATATGGTGTTTTTCACTTTGAAAATAATAAAACTAGAACAAAGCTAAAGTAGTCAAACCAAAAAAAAATTAATTTCTTCATATTAGACACATAGTAACTGAGTATACTGAGCGAATAAAGAATTCAGAACAGATCCGGACCTCATTCTTAACTGGCAACACATTGGTAAACTTTAGACACATGGTCATGTTAGTATTCACAAAATGAATTGTCAAAAATGCTCTCTACTAGTGAATTAGTCCTAGTTATTCAGAAGTATAGGAATATAAAAGGAAATTCAAACAAGTTTTTGTATTGAACATTAAAAATAACAAACTATATGGTAGAATCACATATAACGACAGCATAGTTTACAAATTCAGTTGATGGCTCTTAACATTTGCATCACAGAAAATACAAGCTGTCATGTACCTGTAAACATTGCTACACAATATGCGACAATAGGCTGAATATTCAGAGGCTCTGGCCCGTATAATTTTATTCTACTTCTCTACACAGGCACATTGGTAAGGCTGATGTTTCAAAGTACTGTAAAGAAAAACAGTAATGTGACTCAAGCCACTAGATATCAAATAGCTCAAATTAGCTCATTTTCCCAACAATAGGGTGCATGCTTTTCTCTCTGCCTACCTAATCATTTATGGAAGAATAGCTTTCATAGGAATTCAAGCAGATTGTGTATTTTGCAAAACTTTCACTCAGAAAATTAATAAAATGTGTACACCATATAGATTAGACACATGAAGGAAAGCTTACAAAAACTTATTTATACTTCAGCTGAAAGTGGAAGAGAGAAAACTGTCAAAAGCATGTTCTACCTTGTGAAGAAATGTTGTGCTGGAAGCTCTGTGGAAATGTCCCTCACAGACCACCTCCCAGGGGCTTGCACATTGCCCTTGCTGCCACCCATCCCTGTGAGATGCTATGCATACACAAAATAAAGCATGTGGTACCCACTAGCAAGGCAAGACCATTTACCATTTTAAGCACCAGAAGCTCATATGAAATTCCAGTCCCTTTCTTATAATCAGGCCCATGACAGTGCAAACCATCAAATGCCTGCTGCTTCAGCATGCTGTACCTGCTACAATTGCTTAAAAAAGGGAGGTTCTGAAGAACAGAAACCTTTTGTGCCAGATTAATGTAATTTCAGCTTGGAAGGAAAATCTTTTAATATGACTATGGGATAAAAAATGTATCTTAACTGTACTCAAATACTTTCCATTTTTACATGGACTGTGAGTCCCCTGGTGCAGGTTTGGGAATGAAAGAAGTGGATGGTAATGCTTTCTGTTTCACAGCCTGAGTTGTTGTCTTCCATCTCTGAAATATGATCTGTTCCAGAATGGCAAGATTTTTCTTATTCTGGTAGTCACTAAAAACTGACAACAGATTTCAAGGTACTGTCAGCACACCCTTAAATAAACTTATATCAGCAATACACCATTTTAAGTGTATGCATGAAATTCACTTTCATGTACCTTCATGTACATTCATCCTGTACAAGACAGAATGACATTCGCAGTATCATGAACTAGGAAACACAACATTTAAAAAAAAAAAACAAAACAAACAAACAAAAAAAAACCCAAACTTTCTATTTTTCCCATTTGATAAAAAAATGTACTGTAAATATTTTTTCAAGGAAAATATAAATCTTTCATTCAAAAATATTGCAATTTTGTCAATAGTATGACACTTTTTTTTAGCAGAAAACAAGACAAAATTTAGTAAAAGATATTTGGAAGTTACCAGGTTGTTTTTTTTCCCAACCTATCATGACTGTTTTCCTTTAGGGTTGATTTCTCTGAACTACACAGTCTAAGCTAGATCATCAACAAAATAGCACTTTAAAACACAGAAAATTTTGCAGCCAGTCTGTAAATTGTAAGAATTTTTAAAATGTCACCTTTTATATTATTCTATCAATCAGTTTTAGAAATTTTGTTTGGTTGGTTTTTTAGGCAGGCTTCATACTGATTTTATTTTGCTAAGTTGCCTTTACAAAATTCCACTATAAAAAAAGTTAGCACAAATCTATTTTTAAACTTCAATATAATGAAGTTGGTAGAAACATACTTTTAAATTATATACTTAACAGACCTGTGATATTATCTTATTGATGATGGTAGACAGACAAATGAGAAGAGAAAGAAATGTCAAAGCACATTAATTTGAGTGATCTTCCTAAAAATGCAGAATAAAATTAAATTTTTCTTCCTTCTGATCCTTTCAGAACCTTTGAGTTTCAAATTTCTACCAAACCTCTCACTGATAATCCTATAGCAACTTAACAGAACAGTTTGTCTTCATTGTGTTTATGATTCTGTTATAAAATCACAGAGCACAAAGGTGTTAATCTTCCTCTTGAAATGAATTTCGGATTTTAATTAAATCCATTCTGGCTTGGTTAGGTAAATGAACTGTTGTTGATCCTTCTAGCAAAAAAACCCCAACAGCATAATATACAAATAAAATCCTATTTAGGAATTTCACTGCTTGCAGCTGATACTTTTTGGATGAAGATAAGGTAATTTAATATAATACTGTAAATTTCCTGAGATGACAAAAAATTGTGACAACTGATACCCCAGTCCTTTTTCTTATTTATAAAGAAAAATCCTAATGTAAAATTTTCTTACGCCACCATACCCCCAACCCCTAGAATTTCATGGCCCATTTCTTTTCAGTTCCATATTACATCTTTCTGATATCAGAATTACTGTATTCAAAAAGGTCTTTAAGTGTATCAAGAGATTTTCTGAAAGGATAGCAGTAGCATTTAAAATGAATATAGAAATTAATTTTAATGGACTTAGACGATTCAGATTAGAGTGTGATTTACAACAAATGAAAGGTAATTTTAAAGAGTTTGCTGGCCAATATAAACTACAGTAAAATTGATAGCACAGAAATATGTTTTTTAAAAATATAAACCTATCAAAATAATAACTTCCAAGGTGATTTTAAACCTTAAAAAAAAACAAGCATCACAGAAGCAGTGCTGAATAAAGATCATTCTTAAGAATTACAAAAAGAAAATCATAATTACAATTTAAGAGGTATTAAGAACAGGGCTCTGTGTATTCACAAAATATCACATTGAAGGCGATCTTAAAAGGCATCCCTGTTTCCCATAGATGCTTTTTTTTTTTCTTATTTCCTTCCCATGTGAATTTATATGGCAGGTATGAACTGTATGTTTCAACACAAGCTTTTACTATCTGGAAATCAGAAATGAAAATATATTTAAAAGAAATTGTATATAGATATTCTGTTGCCTGCCATACTTTAGATGGAGAAATATATACAAATATATCCACTTTATGGCTAGTGTACAAAGAAATACTATTAGCTCAAACAAATAAATATGGGCAGCAGTTTCTCATAACTGCACAAGGATTGTTGTGGAGTAACATATCTTAGTAAGAAATGTAATTTGAAAAAAGACTTATGTCAAATGTAAAAATATGGCTTTTTATTGCCCCATATTTGTAAAAATATGAGCAAACTCATGTTCCCAGATCCATTTTATATTCCATTTTCAAATGTTTATTTTATATCTATATATGTATATGAGTCTGGGAATACAGGCATGTATTTTCAGTTTTTTTATTAGTGCCTTTTATATGTCACTAAAATTCAGCAAAGACAATACTTTTTTCCTGGCTTAGCTTTTATACAAATGCAGGGCAAAGCATATTGTCATGCTCTGCCTACTGCAAACTCCATCCTAAGTTTTCTTCCATTTCTTAGTAATATCTGGTTTTGGATCCATTGGCTAAATAACTATATCAACTACTTCAAAATATCAACTACATAAATAGCCCAGCAAAAATCTTGATTAGTAAGCAGGTAGAAGGATTAGAATACCACAGGATGAATCTTATTTCATTGAGGTATGTAACTGTTATGTACCTTAGTAGAAATCTGAACTCAGGCAAGTGTCAGAGACTCTTCTCTCTAAATCATCTGTCTTCTTGTCATGAGTTAAGCCTAGTCAGTAACTCAGAACCACATAGCCTGCTTGCTCATTCCCCCCCTTCTTCTCTCAGCTCCCAGAGGGATGGGGAGGAGAATCGAAAGAACGTAACTCCCACGGGTTTAGATAAGAACAGTCCAGTAACCAAGGTACAATATAAACCACAACTGCTACCACCAATAATAATAAAGATAAGGGAAATAACAAGGGAAGAAATTACAGCCACTCACCACCCACGGACTGATACACAGCCCAACCTGAGCAGTGATCTTGATACCCAGCCTGACCCTGGTAGTGATCTAACCCTTCTGGGTAACTGCCACCAGTTTTATATTCTGGGCATGACTTGCTGTGGTATGAAATACCTCTTTGGACAGTTTGGGTCAGATGCCCTGTCTCTGCTTCCTTCTGGCTTCCCCTCCTCCCTGGCAGAGCATGAGACTCAGAAAGTCCTTGGTCAGAGTAAACATGACTTAGCAACAACTAAAAACATCGGTGTTATCAGTGCTGTTCCCAGGCTGAAAGTCAAAACCACAGCACTGCACCAGCTACTGAGAAGGAGAAAAATGACTGCTACTGATGAACCCTGGTCTAGGTGTTCCCATGCTAAGCATGCTAGATGTTATAAAAATCAGTGTAATAACAAACTTCAGACCAGATGCAATATTTTAAAATTGAGTCCATTAAGTTTCCTGGTTGTGATGACAAGAACGCATATAGGACTTTTCCTGTTGGCACTCTCTCAGCTACTGATTGCTTTCAGCTCAAAGAATTTCCTGACTTTCACATGATCTGTTCAGCAAGACTCAGTGGATCTCTCATCCAAGTACCTGTACAATTCTTCAATAAATATAATCTAAGATCCTGACCAGCCACAATATTTTTAGCTGCATTCTTCTATCTTTTTTTCTCCTTCTTTTTTTAATCTTGCCATTTGCTAGCTTTGTTTTATGTACTACATTCTTAAAAGTGTTGGTAAACAACCAGTTTTCATCTCTCTTTCCTATATTACTTCTTATTCTATATAAGTCTGTTATGGCTTTTCCTTCCTCATAGTCCTCTCTGTTCCAGGATGACAAGCCTTATTCTATTCAGTCATTAAGAAACCTTTCTAAGCCTTTGATCACCCTTTTGTCTGTCTTTTGAACAGTTCAAATTCTAATCTATTCTCTACTAATGTAATGTTTCAACAAAATGTTTGGAAACCTTGGTATCAAGTTCCCATTCCGGTCTTACTGATTTTTGGAAGTACAGCAGAGTAAAACTTTATTTAAACCACTTTGAATGAATTTAACAATTTTCTATGGGTTTTAAAAGCTTGACATCCCTAGGTACCTAAGGACACATTTCTAAACTTTGGTGTCACTTCAGAATCATTTCAGGTATACTGAAGATGATGTTGACTTGGAAGTTGTCCATTGCTAACTTCATTTAATATGGCCTTCAGAAAACCTGCTTGGAATTAGAAACTCCATGTTAGAATGAAGATGTGTGCATCAGGTTCTACTGAAAAATTCGTGACTCCAGTTTTTATCATGAATCCCATCTGAGTATTACTCATTAGGGTTTGGTTTCACAATGATTCCTTGAAAAGTCCTACCTTAGTATTTCTTTGTTTTGAAAATTACCCAGTCAGATTAGCCAACAAGTACCTCCAGAAGACTGACAGCCACCTACAGGAGGGACCATAGGTGTTGGCCAGCTACTAGAGAAATCTGCAGGTGGGTGTTTGTGTGTGAGAAATCTCTCAGCAAGCTATGAGCCTCATTAGCTGGCAGCCCCATTAGCAGGATGAACCTGTTTGCATCTTTCATGTTTATGAGTGCTCTGTGTGTGGTTGTGGTGCCCGTGCTTGTCTGCTGATTGAAAGTGTCTGCATAGCATAGGTATGCATGTGTGCACATAGTGTGCTTAGCTTCGCTACTGGCTGGACCTTGGTACAGAAAACTACAGCAGCAAACATATCTGGCAAGTTTGGGAAAGAGAAATCACTTGGTTGTCAAGTTTGGTTCCACCGAAATTGCGAAAGAGAATTTCCTTGGCACGTGGGGTAAGACATACACATATATATATATTTTATTTCATAATGAAATATCTTGTATCACTCGTTAGTAATTCTCATAACTCAGAACCACATTTGGTACATTTGTTTTTAGAGATTTTGCTGTCTGAAACCAAATAAATCACTATGGTGAATTCATTCATTTCGGGTAAGAAAAAAGAAAAGAAAAAGAAAACCAGTGTATTTGGAGGTTTTTCCAAATTGTTCTAACTCTAGGCTAATAACATAATCTCAAATCTTTACAAGTGAAGAAAATTATATATATGGATTGATTTCAAAGCCCTGTCCATCTCCTTTCTCTGTCTTCCTATTGATTTTCTACTGAAGTCCAACAGCCTTTTTAACTAAACACAAAAAATTGTTTAAGGAGATAAATGTAAGTATTGACATATTGGGTATATTTGGGGGTCTGTAATTGAAGTGAAATCAGTTACAAATTTTCTGTTTGAGTACCACAAAACATGCTTTGATTAAATTACACATTTAACTAAAGAATCAAATGAATTTGGGTTTGCTCAGAAGCAATTGAGAGAGAAAGCATTCACTGTGGGAGAGACTTCCATATCCTCTCTGCACTAAGGACCAAGAGTGGGAGTATGAATGACTTCAGAAATTGAAACAGATATTCAGCTCCAGCATAATTCTTTTGCTCAGGTCAATTTATACAAAGGGACAAAAAAGACTTTTCACTTGGGTTGCTAAAAATATGTAAAATGTAATATGTCTACTATATCAAACTATAGTTGCTGCCACACAACGATTTTCTATTTCATTTTTAAGAACAGGTTAGATATAGATATCTGGTTAATTGAGTAGCTCTGACAGTAAGGTCATTAAAACACAGCTACAAGCAGGAGAAGAAAAGTTCAGGCAGAGCAGACCTGGCAGGCCTCATCCCTGAGCAAAGATAATGTATTACAGGGCCCTGGGGTTACAATTTCTAGCACAAAATGATACAGAAAAGTGAAGTAAAGAATTGTTAATTCAATTTAAGTAACTACAAAAAATTGATAAAGGCAAAATGTAATTACTGCATTGGATTTTAGTCTTTAATTCCTGATTTCGTAAAAATTATTTACCACTCCCCAACTTAATCTACAGAAGCACAACCTTTTTTTCTTGACCATAGTCTATGTCCCTATAGTCTTCATAGATGCACTATAAATTACACTGTCACAATCTATGCAGAAGTGATGTACTTTTGCTCCTATAATGTAATAATATGGTAAAGCAATAGCACATCTGTTCAGAGAGGCAAATTTTTTTGGACAGGAAATACATTCATTTTTTTTGCAATGCATTTATGGTTTACAATATTTACCAATGTACTGGAACTAATCTTAGAAATACATTAAAAACACTAGACAGTTTCTAGGGAAAAATAAATTTCTTTGTTATTTCATATCACAGCCAGTGCCTGCTGTGTGTAGTTGATTAGAACTGACCCCTGTGCAAAGCACACACAAAATAGACTAGTCTCCACTCTAAAGCTACATGTGACTTCTATAATAATTAGCGTCAAATTCCAATGTAGCTGTCAATAGAACCCATCCTCTGTAATCAGATTTCACTATGGTACAGAAACCTGTAATTTATTCTGCTTATGCTATTATCTTTAAATCCTAATTAATATTTAGATTCACATTTAACTGAACTCAGTGATGGCTTTCTATATGTTAATTTATTTGCAGATGCAGGCCATGAGTTGTGGTGTAGGAGCTTCCCATATGTATTTAATAATTTACAGAAAAATGGACTTTATCTTAGCTTTCATTTATCTTCTTTCCATTTCTTTGTTTTAGCTCATAAAATCTGAACTAAAATTAAGCTTAAAATTAATTTCTTACAGACTGAATGCATAGTTCCATGATATTCATATAAAAACGATAATTTACATAAAGAGTTCAATCTCTGTGTTATTTTTCAAATTATTAAATTATAAGCATTCTCTGTATATTGTACAGCTTACTGACAATTTTGTGATCTAGATTACATGACCTCCATGGGCTTTTATAGCTTTACCAAATGTTTTAATGATAACATTTCAAAAGAATTAAACAAGTGCATCCTAATTTCTTGATGAGATAATGCTTTCTATTTTTTGGGTTACTGCCAGTAATACATCGTTACATTTTTACTTATGTAGATTATACAGAGTTCATTCATACTTTACATGTGTTCTCCCCTTCCTTTGTTCTCTATATGTTTATCACTTAAATAAAGAAACTTTGGGGTGACAAGGCAACCATGGGAAAAGTAAATGTAGCTTTAGCTTCAGGAACACTGAATCAGTATTAGCTGTGGTGCAGATGGTACCAAAACTGCTTTATAAAAGTGCTTTATAAAAATCAGAGGAAAAAAAACTCAAAATGTAATTGTATTCACATAGGACCTAAGCCCTATTTATTCCACCTTGCTGTATTACCCACCACCTCTGGGTGAGAACTCTGCCTGGTTAGATATCCATGGACCAGAAGAAATGGAAACACAGAACTCACTTCCAGGTGCCCTGGTTGTTTCCCATAAAAGAAATGTAGCTGTGTGGTTGGGCAGGAATTACCAAATACTGTAAACAGGTGCTGGTCCAGAAGATCAAGTAACCAAGAAGTGAGGGCATGCTAAAAAGGTGCATAACAAGGAATGAACTTGTTCCTCATTCTTGAATGGAATCAATCACTCTTGATAAGTTCATCTATCTAGTAACTCTAGGCAAATAAAGGTAAAAAGATGCTATCCTAAAAGTGAGATAGGAGCAATTTTGGTCTAAAAGGGTTATTTATTTGTTTCCCATTATCTCTTGTCCTCTTTCATTTAAAATTTCCAATTTTAATTGATCCACAAGAACTAATTTAAATGCTGAGGAATTTTTTTTAGTATCTTATATACTGCCCTTCACAATTGGTCCTTGACGAAGCTCCTGGACACTGTTGTCATGCAAATGAAAAGTCTTGATAATAACTATGACTGAAGGATTTGGCCAGTTTTTAAAAGAGTAGCACATGAAACTCTACAAAATGGTCAAGGAGACGACCCTGGCTACCAGATTTTCTACTTGCATCCACAGGGGCAATGGATTTGGCTCTTTATTATGAATATTTATATGTTTTGATCAGACAACATATTTTAATGTAAGTATTGAAAAAGATGAGAATATATGTTTTTCCTGAAACAGTATTCTCCTTTAATACTGGATTGCTTATGGTCCTTTCATATCCAATGCAAAAGAACAAAACCATTTACAAGAAAAAAAAAAACAAAACTGCATGTCCTTATTCTCAGCTTTGTATTTGAAGGATTAAAATGTTTAATTAAGCACTTCTTTTATTTTAAAGATCTACCTGTCCATCAAGTATAAAGCACCCTAGAAGCCTATTCATAGGTTTCTGCCTCTTCCTGTTGTCTAATGGCATGGGGCTTACTTGAGTCTAGGCTAGAGTCTAATGCTGGGGCTCACTTGAACCTCAACAGACCAGAATCATTGTTTAGCCTAAATGTGAGCTTTCTGTTGTCGACCTCTTCTACATATCCACTGGCTGAAGAAAGTGCTTTGTCTATTCTGCTCGTGAATAGCAGCATGACTAAGTATTGTGTAACTACAAGGGCTTCTTCAGCATCACCTAAAGAACAAATAAAAGTTCACTGTCTACAGCGGTGATGACTGTCTACAGTGATAAAACAAACAATGCCAAGATGCACTAAGAGATTACAGCATGATGAGAGACAGAAGACTGCATGATTAGCTAGACAGTGAACTTGACAGAATGAACAAAAGAATGCATGTTGTAAACAAGGTATGTTCTGGCATTCAGTGAAGACAGAAAAAGTTCTTAAACTTGCTTACAGGAAGTACTATTTTTTACTCCATATGATTAAGTTTTGTAGATAGCTTCTGCAAGCTACCACAGAAGGAAAATCCTAGTGGAGTAAAAGTAAATATATGTTTGTGCAAATCATAAAAACACCTTCAGTGACAATTCATAAAAGCCTACACAATACACTTGTACAGATATACAAAGAATCATAATTTTGTATAACATGAGAATCTAAAACTTTGTTTTATGCAGAACAGGCATTGGAAATGTGACAGCACAAGGAAATGTCAGGCTCTTACTCCACTGTTTTTATATTGAGATGTGATTCCTAGGTCTGTTAATCTCATGGGTATAAAGCAGGCTTTTCCCAAGGCCAGAGCATCAGACATAATGTAAAGCCTTACTGGGTCATTATCTACTTTTTCTCTGCCACTATATAAGCACAGCATCTGTCTCAGTGCCCTTCACTACCTCAGCTAATCTTTCAACTGTTTTATTACTTTATCTGTATCCAACCTCTTATCTGTTGTATGTTGGTGAAATTATGTATCTTCACACTGCTGTGTATAACATAACATTAGTTGGAAAAGATTAGGAATTATTATTGAAATGATGATACTTATTCAATAAAGGTGTTTTTTTTTCTTTACTTTGAACACTGATGTTCAGTCATACTCCGAGGCAGCTGAAGATCTAGAAATAAAACTGCACTTTTATGAACTTATTGTGAATTCATATGCTTGACCTGTCAGCACCCATCCTTTCCAACCCTAACTGTTCTATGATTCTATGATTCTATGACAGTCTTTTAATGCTCTCTGTTAACAGGATAAACAGCATGCTCATCTTGAGAGCATTATTACATTAACCCCAGTGTAGCAGCTTCTTCTATAAGATACATTAATATCTCTGCATCATCAGATGTAACAAATACTAAGTTATCTCGATTTTTTTTCCCCATTTCCATCCAGATGTATTTTGATTAATATACAGACAAAAAACAGATTTAAAAACAGACAACACCATATTTGTTCCCAGTATAATTTTTCCCTACAAAAAAAAAAATAGACAATAATTTACTGTTCGGGTGGTGGGGTACTGGAATGGGTTTGCACAGGGAGGTTGTGAATGCTCCATCCCATGGATAGACAATTAAACTTATGTCCTGTATATGTAGTTTTTATTAAAGGACAAAAGGATCTCTTTCAGCTAAGACAAAGCTTGAAATGTTTTATAATCATTAGAATTAATCTCACTTTTCCCACCAACTTTTGCATACTAACGATTCAGATAGCAATACTGATTGAAAAGGCAGGAGCCCATGCAATGGTTTTATGTGCAATAATGCATACAGCCATTAACTCTCCTCTGTAAGTTATGCTTGTGCTCACAGGGACTACTTAGCAATACCCTAGGAAGTATTTTTTAGAAACTGACATAAGGTTTGGAATTTATAATATGGCATGGATCAGTAGTTGCTCTGCAATCTTTCAAGAAGGATCTTTGTCTCCTTGAGGCATCCCTTGCCCATGCTGTTTACTGAAGGAGAAATAGTCACAGTCTTGAAATATGGTAAAGTTTTTTCCCGTGTCCATTGTTGCTTCACTATTACGGATGTGAGAAAATTTGTGAGTAAATAATTTCTTTTAACAATCATACGAAAATTGTTCTTAAAATATTCTTTCATTAAAAAAAAAAGAAGAAAAAAAGTGATTCAGAATCATTTCTTCACCAGAAGTGTTGTCAAGCACTGGAAAATGATGCCCAGGGAAGTAGCTGAGTGGCCATCCCCAGAGGTATTTAAAAGTTTTGCAAATATAGCACTCATGGACAAGGTCCATAAGGACATGGTTTAGACTTGGATTTGTTACAGTTAGGTTTATGGTTGGACTTGATATTCTTAAAGTTCTTTTCCAATGTAAATGGTTCTATGATTCATTTTGCTTTTCCAGGGTCAAGTAAAAGACGGAAAGATGTTTGAAGCACAGTACCCATGTAATGATACAATACACAGCTGTGTAGCCATATGTGATCTTTTCCACATTCTTCTTTTGCAAGATATAAATCATCTCAAGCAATATTTGAATTATGTAATTGTCATATTAGCCACCCTGGTGAGGGTCAAAAGAAAACAGTTACTTCGTATGCTGACCAGAGTATTGTATAACCCTAAGAGCATTGCAGATTCAAGATAACAAATATTAGTTTGCAGTTCTTTCATGAGGCAGTGTAGTAAGGATTCACAATCAGAATCTATACATCCAAAGAAAGTATGTAGAAAAATTCAGGTGTCCATTCAGGAGGCACACGTTACATTTGCATTAATAAAGTAAATAACACTAGTCTTGGTCTCCAGTGCTGCACATAACAATTTATACTGTCTGATGGAATCTGGCATGTTTCCAGTTTACACCGTTTAGCGCTTTCCCAGACAGTGGTCAGCTACAACCCAGGGAATGTTTCCAACAGGCAGGATAATTGAGGCTATTCTTAGCAAATTGTGCATTACTGTATTTTTTTTTTCAAGGTCAAAGAGTAGACCCAAAACTATTTTGCTTACAAGCAGTCATAGCATAGCACAATATAGCAGCTGACATGATGAGCAGTGAGATAGCTACATCCATTAGTAAGGAGCACTGAGAGAGGGAGTAGTTACTTCCCTAACTGCAGTCCCCACAGAAGTAATTTTCTGAACAGTGTTTGTCAGCCAAAAAAAAAAAACCACATTAATTTAACACTTTTAAATAACTTTGTTCTTGCTAGAAACTATTTTATTTTCCTAATTCCTGGTAGCACTGCCCACAAAGACATCTAAAAATAAGTGCCCTATAATGAAATAACATTTTGGTACTTGACTGATCAAGTGATATTTCAGGAAGAAAGAGTTAGAAGTATCACTTTCAGAGTAAAAGGAGAAAGCTAAGTTTATGGCTAACTTTATGCAAAGTCATACACAGTTTTCTGCTTGTATTACATTATACATATTATGTGAAAAACATAAGAATTAGCTCATTTTCTCCTTAAAGATAATACAATTTGGAAGTTTCTCTTATTTCTGACATCCTTCTCATATTATTTGTTGTAGCAGCTGTCAGAACATATCCATTGCTTAAAAACATACATAGGAAAGAAGGAAGTACACATTCTGAGGCAGTTGTTTTGCATAGGACTTCCTAATGGCATTCTCCAAAGGGAAGTACGTTATGAAGGTCTGAGAAATTAAAATTCTACTATTAATTTCCACACATAAAGAAAATGCTTATGTGTGGAGACAGTGTTCTCACAGGAGAATGGATATTTGGTACATGAGCTCTGAATAACTCCGAGGGATACAGCAAGGCCGTGGGAGGCCCGAGGAAGCCTAAGCAAGCAAGATAAGAAGAAGCTGTAATTCACTGACTTATGAGAACTGTGGACTGTTGGCAAGCGTTCGAGGTCAAGTTCTCACACCTGTGCTTAACCAATTATATGTTAGCCACTAAGGGTCTTCAAGACAAATATCCAATCATGATATGCCAAATTGCTGTAGGTGTGTGTAAGCGATAGTATATAAGGCGTTAATGCTTTGCAATAAATGTTTTTTTGTCTGATCATATTGATCTCTGACTGAGTCTATTCCGCGGCACTTATGTTTAGAACAGTTTCCATATATTGTTTCTCCCTGAAACCTGCTCCAAACACTTTTTCCACTAGTCCAAGCTGTAATTTACCACCACTTTGTCAATATTTCACTAAATGTCCTCTGCTGCTTTATCCAAGAAATGCAAATTCCAAGTGTATTTTCCTTTGAGTAGAGCACAGACTTAGGTGGCAACATCCTATTCCCATGGTGAATTTTAGGTACCAAAAAGATTCCTCTTTTTCAGATAATAAACTGCCTTGCTGCAAATGAACTTCACCCTTTTGTGGACAGTAACAGCTGGGTTCTACTTAAGCTCTCAGAACAAGATATCAAATCTCCAGTCTCAATTAAATCAATTTCTTTCTATTAGATTCAGAGGGCTTCAATTCATATGCTGAACAGTGGTGAATATTCCTTGAAATCATAACCCTGTATTATTTATCTCTTACGCTACATCATAGCATTACATTTCATCCTTCTCTTTGAAGTACCCATGAGACAATAGTTTATAGTAACAAATAACAGGAATTATCCAGTTGATTAATAAAGATAAACAAGCTATATTCTAAACACGGTCCTCTCAAACACTATTGTATTTTAATGTGATACTGCAGCACCTACTTGTTCTTCGGTTCAGTGAATCCCGTATATGATGTGCTTCTCAGTCTGCACAAATGACAACTCAGGCCTTCCCCACTCTGTTAGTGGCAATATAATTGCATAGGAGAGCTAAAAAATCAAGGTGACTTTTGTACTATGAATATAAACCATGTAATTTTAAACTCCTCAACCATTCTACATTATGTCACTGTGTTCAGCATAACTGTGGAGCACAATGGGTGGTCCTCATTAAACATAACGGACATGATACTGTTTTGACTAGGCTGATTTTCTTTATGTTCTTGACAAAATTAAGGCCAAAAAAAATATTTTTATACTCAGAATACTTTTTAACCTTCAGAGTTTGATGTAAGCTTTTCAGAGCCTTGGACAACTAAGTTAACCAACCTTAGAACTGGCTATACTTCCTTACGGAACAATATTCCATAGAAAAAAAAAAATATTTACATATAAAGATAAAATTGTAATGTTTTACAGTATCATGTTATTTTCCATTAATTATATGAAAATATATATATATTATTTATTTATTATTTATTCTGATCAGGTAAAACCAGTCTTCCAAAATATTAATTTGTATATATGAGATGGGTAGGTAGAAAGACAGATAGACAGATAGGTAGATGGATACACAAATATTTATAGTATTTAGTATATCATGTAATATATACATGAAAATTAAAGTATGAAATATATAATTTACAAATGATATTATGTTAACTGACATTTAGTTTAATTAAATTAATAAAGCATAAAATGATAAAATGTAGCTTGGAAGGGACATCTAGAGGTCACCTAGTCTGATACCCTGCTCAAAGCAAGACCAGATGGATAAGATTTCTTGCCCATGTCCAGCCAAGGCTAGATTATGTCCAGGGCCTATGTTCTACCACCTCTCCAGTTAACCTGTTAAGACATGTAATCAGTTTCTCTGTAGAAAAATTGTCCTACATGAAGATTAACAAGGGAGAGATTAAGAGTAGCCCTGCAAGTAAGTACAAAGGTACCATTATTCGCACGTATACTAAATAAACAGGTATTTTGACAGATATCATTGATCAGATACTGGGGAGCTTCCAGAAGGATTTCATAAAGGACGGAACTTAGTATTGAGGTGACACTCCACCACTCCAGCCCTTACACCTGGAGCTGTCATCCTGCTCACCTGCAATGACTTTTCTTAGGTCATTAATTCATCCCAGCACTGCAAACCCTTGGGAGTGTCCACTGCACTTGAGATGCACCAGTAAATGCACTGGTAGATAGACAAAAATGTTAGTATATTTGTCCTTCTTTCTTCTCCTTTTCATTGC
The DNA here is from genome assembly GCF_012275295.1 of Melopsittacus undulatus. Lineage (NCBI taxonomy): Eukaryota > Metazoa > Chordata > Aves > Psittaciformes > Psittaculidae > Melopsittacus > Melopsittacus undulatus. Next base: position 20,258,783 of record NC_047531.1, on the reverse strand, counting down.
TTTGGGAGTTAGCCTTCATTTTTCTCTTGGAAGTTTTTCTTCACAGGAAGCCTGTCCACCAGGAATGATCTAAGGTTATCTGCCATTTCATATATTTTCTTACAGTGATATTTTCCCTCAGAGTAAGGAGCTGGCTACTCAGTGAGCAGTGCCATTGTGTTTATGTCAGGTTTAGGCAAAGAACATTGTTAAATGTGAGACTGGCTGACTGACAAGACATCTGGCACATCCAAAATTACAACACTTTCTTTTGCTGTAAGTGGGACACAGCAAAAAGCATTGTGCACTGCTAAGGAGGCCATATGGTTTGTCTGCCTTAGAATACCATGCCAAATATTTCGGCATGTCTGTGCATGTGTGTGGCTTAATTTAGCTGTAAGATTTGGGCACTTTTTCATGCATCTCTTCTGTGGCCAATATAATTGAACCATATCCCTGTGCACATATCTCCTTCTATCTGACATTTTGAAAAGGGTCATGGAGCTTACCAGTCTTCCTGTGTCAGTCTAGACTTTCTGATGATTCCTACTAGCTGTTGCTCCTTTGTCAATTGAAGTCTAATATTAAATGTAAATCTTGCCTGTGAGAGTCAATGTTATTAAATGAAAAGAGATCTCCTCATTGTATATAAAATCTAAGTATCAGTCACCTGTCTGTCATCCTTATCTCGATAGAACAAGAGGTGCTGTGATGTGCTCCTGTATCTGTATAACCTGGAGCAATGCATGTCCCCTGAAGAACACCCACATGTAACCGTCGGTGTTTGATCCTACAGCAGTCACGCTTCATGGCTATACATATTGCTTTATAATAGTCCTCTTCAGCAGCATTTAAATCAGCAGCAGAAATGTCTTGGATACAAGCATTCACAGGAAATTTTTTGCTTCAGGAGTTACAAGACTGAGAAAGGAATAAAGGGATGGTCTGAAAGAAGGCTCAAACTCTCTCACAGGAACATCCTAAAGAGTCATTGCTATACCCAGAAAAACATATCTGTCCTTCTCATACATAATCCAAAAGACCAAAAGTGCAACATGAACCCGTCACAGCTAGGGCAAGAAAGATGACTTTTTAATTTGTCACAGGCTTCTACAACCTAGAACAAGCAGGTTTTACATGCCTGTTTACCATTTCACTGGTGATTGAGGATACACTTTCAGCTTTAGGATGTTACAAACTGCTCTCATCAAAGAGAATGCTTGGGAGGCATGAGGTTTCTTAAAAATATCACAAAAAAAAAATTGTTTGTTTCATAATTTTAAAATCACAAGTTTTTTTTAAAAATCTGAAATTTTATGTTTGCTGTGTTTGAAAGAGTCTTTTTATTCTAAAAAATAAAAGAGACATGTTCACCATATCTTTCAAGATGGCAAAATTTAAGCTGAAAACATTGCAGCTTTTCTTTTAAATTCATTTCATATTGCACTCGCATCCATCTCTAAGTAATATTGTTTTGCAATTCTCTCTGATTTCTATTTCATTTTTCATCCTGCATTTGTTTGTTTGTTTGCTTTCCAGCTGATTTTTTTCTCCTTTCTGCTTCATTATCCATAGTACTTTTAAGTGCAGCATAAAAATCCAGAATTTGAGTCTAATTTTCAACCCCATTGAGGAAATGTAATTAAGCAAAATATGCTTCTGCATTCCTAACAGTACAACTCTGCAAACATTAACAACACACTGATATTGGAGAGTGACACATATAATGGGATAAAGTAAATCTTAACACAAAAATCTTGTGTCTGAAGCATGAGACTAACACAGTCAGAATTTAAGGGCAAACCAAGTTTCAAAGAACACAAGCAGAACTGATCAATACTGTAGCTACATTCATTTAGAAAGTTTTCTTTATTCTCTAAGTGTATAGTTTGAGTGCATAACCTAGGAAGGTACTACCAGAAGAAGGAAAAAAATGTGGCTAGAAAGATTTCACAGCCTAGCATTTCCACAAAAATGGTACATTTCCATGAAGAGTGTACAGGACATTACGTGTTTTTTTTTTTTTTTATTGTTTGTGTAGTGAAAATTAACAATATATGAAAAAAATAGAAATACAACAAAAACTTTCTGGAATTATGTGTAGAACTGGCACTCTGTGTCATGAAGTTCTGGTTTTCTTCTAGCTTGTCTAACTTAATATAATTGTGTTTGACACACCCACATTAGATTCTTTTTCAGGACTGGTAAGGATTATTTTTCCTTACTGTTCTTTTGGAGAGTCACATTCTTCCAAAAGTTATAAATTTTCTTTTAATTTTTAGCCCAGAGTTATTCCTGGTTCATAGTTGTACATCTGTTCATGTGTCAACATCTTTTTTAGACTATATACCTCCTTTGCTTCCCTGGAGTTTGCCTGTTATATGTTTTATATAGGGACATCCTCTTTACTGTCACTCTGTATTTTGTTAAGCTGAACAACCCATGATCTTTTAATCCTTTTTTTTTTTAAGACACTATAAACAGTGATTCTACCAACAATATTTTCATGCTGGTACTACTGGTATTTTTGGTAGTCTTACCATGAAGTGTTTGTTTTTCAAAAGAAACTGAATCCTCAAAATCCAAACAAGGAAGCAAAGTTCACTAATGTAGAATGCATTTTTTTAACCTTCAGGCCCACTGCTTAAAGCTGCTACAGTCTGGATGTCAATTTGGTTTAATTTTGACAAAGAAGAAAGAAAAAAAAGGTCATTGCAGTAATTTCTCTTTATATATCTTTATCCTACTTGTATTAATACATACATAGATGTTATGTTTTAAGTGCAGTCAGTAACCCATGCAGAACGCTCACTCACTCCCCTCACCTTCTCTCTCACCCCCCCACCACCCCCTTCCCTGGAGGGACAGAGAGGAGAATCAAAAGAATGTAACTCCCATGGGCTGAGATAAGAACAGTCCAGTAACTAAGGTATAACGCAAACCACTACTGCTACCACCAATAATAATAATGATAAGGGAAATAACAAGCAAAGAGAATACAATACCACTTTTTCATATCCAGCCTGACCTGAGCAATGAACTCGCCCTTCTGGGTAACTCTCAGTTACATCCTGGGCATGATGTGCTGTGGTATGGAATACCTCTTTGGCTAGTTTGGATCAGGTGTCCTGTCTCTGCTTCCTCCCAGCTTCCCCTCCACCCTAGCAGAGCATGGGACTCACAAAGTCCTTGGCCAGTCTAAACATTTGAGCGGTAACTAAAAACATTGCTGTTATCAGTGCTGTTCCCAGGCCAAAAGTCAAAACACAGCACTGCACCAGCTACTAAGAAGGAGAAAAATTGACTGCTACTGCTGAACCCAGGACAATAGATATCAGATTTATATGTATGTGCACAGCTATATATATGTAGATTTGTGAGTTTTTAAGTATACCTATACATATACACATCTACATATGCATGTATATGTATGCATAGATACATATATATAAACATACATAGATATAAACTCTCATATAATTTTCATGTTTGTTATCCTGGAGGAATGACGACCAAGGACTTGTCAAAATAGTCAGTGCCATGCCAGTGTTATATGCTGCTTCATAAGCAAGAGTCAAAGCAAAATATTGTGTTGCAGCTTCTCAAGGATGACTTCTGCCAAGAAAATGGGATGTGTTTTTTTGTAGAAGATAGGTCCTTTGGAGAGTAAGACTCTGAGGAGTCACAGAGAAGGTTACTGCGTACTACATTCCTCACTAGAAGGAGCTATCCAACAGTTACCCAACTAAAGGTCCTTACGCTGTTAACCAGTCTTATATTTTAGTTTAAGTAATAAAGAATGAGAACACCAAGCACACCATTACAGCAAAATGTTACGCATGCTTTACTGTAGAGTATTACTGCCTCTTATGGTAACTATCATTCTCTTAGAGATTATCTGTAGTAGTCTGGGAACAAAATTTCACCATGAGTAAAACTCATGGACTTTTATAAGCATGCAAGAATTTAGAGAATGCTTATGAAACTCTCCCAGTAAACAGATATTTGAAAGCATATATAATGTTATGCATATTAGCATGTATTTATGTCTTTACACCTGTCTACACTACATAGAGGGTTCTAGGCACATTTGTGACAAGTAAGAATTTAATGTAATACTATATCCTGTTTATATTTACCTGTGAATAACTCTCATTTTTATAAGTGTGCTACATTCAGATATTTGAGTAGTTTATGTGAAAGATTTTGGGTTGTGGTTTTTTGGAAAACTCATTTTTCATACAATATTTTGAAATACTATTGATCGATTGATCAGTTGATTGACTTACACTTCACAGAAATGCATCATTTTTGCACAAACGTTCTGTGTAAATGCATGTTCACAGTAATCCTTCATGGTTGTTCTATCACAGGAAAAATAAAAAGGGCTATTCAAATATTTGTGTGAATATTTTTGGAAAGAGTTCTGCCATAGTTATTTTTTATTTATGGTGACACAACTTCTTCCATCCAGGAACATTCACTGGAATAAAATTTATTCACATATACATGAAGAATGTGATCAAGCATTACACAGAAGAATTAGGCTGGTTTTATTTGCTGCAATACTGAGCATAAGCAAATATTAGCCAAGTAGGTCCATGGACACTTCAATATCCTTAGAGGTAGTCTATTTTTCTACCAGAGAATTTATCCTGTTTGTTCTTACCATTGTAACTGTTATTTCTGGTCTAGCTTTTCCAGACTTGTTTTCCAAACAATAGGGAAAAGACAAACATTTATACCAGGTGGCAAAGAGGAAATATACTGTTTGTCTAAGCTAGTATTTCCTATCTTTTCTCTGCAGAGTATAGCATATTAATTTTACAGTTTCTGTAACGTTACAATATACAGTTCCTCTCGTGCTAAAGGGTTCCATTGTAAAAGCTGAGATTATGCATTGCAGCATCTTTTTTAAAAAGAGCAACTGGCCACCAGGACAGGGTAAAGTTGATAGAGCAGACAACCACAGAAGCATATATTTCTGGTTGAGTCTTGCAATCAGTGACACAATTCTACGTCTGAACCCAGCTGTGCAATTAGCAGGGCTGCACTCTATTCATATACCTATTCCTGGCAGGAATGTAAACCTCTGATCAGAAAATTCTCCTTTACTTTTGAAAAAAAAAAAAAAAAAAAACCTAGAAAATCTCCCTTGGTACTGACAGGCAGCTTGTTGGCTAAGTTTATCATGAGGGAAGCCTACATTTAATCAGTTCTGCCCTTATTACTGCATTCACTGGAAATTACTATAGTTGGCTGCAGGGGACAAGACGATAATTTGTCCGGCCAAGAAAAGAGATTAAGCACTGAAGCCCGCAAAATGATAACACTGCAATATGATTATATGAGAACATTAACCATCTCAAAAAGAGGACAGAATAGTGGAACTGAAAAAAAGGAAAACAAAGCACAAAAAAAAAAGACATAGAATAAGTATTGGGGTTTATGTACTATTTCCCAGTTCTGAGACCAATCCCTGTAGGTATACCTATTACGAGCTTGCATGTATATTTTGTTACAATTCTCCATATGCTTTGTATTCATTTATGTTAACAGTTACACTGCTGTTCGGCACTCCATTGAAAAAGGCACTTACAAAACAGTTATTGTTTGTGCCACTTTCCAAAAAGCTGAAATGCCTCAAGTACTACACTCCATTTGATAGGTACATAATAGCATGTTTTGATTTTTACCTGAAATAGATAACTCAAAGATTTAAAATGCCATTGGGTTCAATCTATTGTTCAAATGTGTTTTTAAAATAAGAACATTTAAGAAGAGTCATGCCAAATAAAGTAAAATGTTTCTGATATAATTATAATATTAAATAATAAAATCTGCCTTTGGATTTTTATGGATCTTGGCAAAAACAAGTAATTTCAGAGTTAAGGCTGAAACTAATTTTAAAATTCCATATCACTACATATGATGTAGTAAAATAGTTTGAAGAGTCCTGGGTTTCTAAAGGCATAGATGTCTATGAGGGCAAAGTGATGACTAACAGGAAAGAGAGTGCTTTAAGGGAATATGGTGAACAGTAAGACTTTTTTTAAAGGACATATTCATGTACTTAAGTATATACATACAAATGCAAGTTATCTGGGCAATAAATAGCCTAGAGAAGATACCAGTAGTGATTGCTTAACAATGTAAAAGCCAGGTTCATATGCCATATGCCCCAAAGTTTAAGAGTCTTCAGATGTTACTTCTGGGGTCAGTTTCATCAGTAACAGCAGGCAAGTAAATGACAGATGGACCAAGCTAGGGATTGTAACTGAGCCCAAATGAGAAAGTTTAACTAAAAATATTTCTTTAAGGAGATATTATGTAGGAAAAACAAAGAAAGTGTTGCTAAGTTACTCTGAAAGCTATTCAGACAACTTTTTCTCTGCAACACATTATTACTAAAAAAAAAAAACAAAACCCCAACCTTCTTTTATGAATCTTTTGGTCTGTTGAAACTGTTTGTGTTTCCCTTTTACTAAGGTGTACATATCACCTATAGCTAACTGTCACCTAATCACTCAGTGTTAGGTAAAAGACTATGCCTCCATGTCCTTTGGATGATGTGGTATTCTACCCTCCCACATAGAACTAGCCACTCTGATTACTTCTTACCCCATGGCTACTCATTATTAATTGTAATTGCCCATTATCATTGCCTATTATTAATGTAATTAGAGTATTGTAAGTCTCTGAGTTACAATCTGTAGAGTTATTCTCCTCTTGACAGATTAATCCACAAAGCACTTCTATGACAGACACCAATCTTGCAGTCAGTTACGGCATGAGTTCCTTCAACTAGACTGTTCCTGCTCCCCAATCTACTGGACCATTCTGCTCTTGCTAGCTCTCCTGACAGTGATCTCTCTGGACCTGTATGATGAGCACCTAGAACAATTCTTGACACAATATTTATCTTATAGACCTCTGGGCCTAGTTATCTGGAAGCCTCTTGATGGTCACACATTTGTCTACTTACTTATTTCGGCAAGATTTGTCTACTTTTTATGTCTACTATATGAGTAAACTGATTCTTCTCATATGAATTTATTCCAGGATTCTTCTTTCTAAATTATGATATCAGGGGATACTTAATACTCCTTCAATGCAAAGCCCTCTGCCTTAACTCTTTAAGTGATGTCATGGGTTCAGCCATGGCAGTCATGTTTCCTTCTTGTAGCTGGTGCAGTGCTGTGTTTTGACTTCTGGGCTGGGAACAGTTGCTTGATAGCGAGCATGTTTTGAGGGTGTTTTTTGTTCAAGGTTTTTTCCAGCCAGGTGGAGGAGGGGAGGCCGGGAGGAAGGAGAGACAGGACACCTGAGCCAGGCTAGCCAATGAGGTATTCCATACCATAGCAGTGATGCCCAGGATGCATACTGGGAAAGAGAGGGCTGGAGGGGTAGAGCTCTAGAGGAAAATGGAGGAGGGAGCACGCGGTGCTCGGCCAGGCAGGGTGGAGTGAGTTATGGGTCGGTGGCTGGTGGGGTGTTGTATTCTTTTCACTTGCTGTTTGCTGTATCATTATTATTTGTAGTAGTAAATGGCAGTAGGGGTTTTGTGTTATGCCTTAGCAATTAAACCGTTCTTATCTCAATCCATGGGGGCTACATTCTTTGGATTTTCCTTCCTAACTCTCCGGGAGTTGAGGGACTTGGTTTAAACCACGACAAGTGACCACAGATTTTTTTCATGAAACCAGTCCATTCCCTGCCTCTTGTTTAAATTTAGCTGTAAGGAATGAAATACCTCAGAGCTTACAACCCTAAGTGTTTATGATTTCTCTGGGTTCTATGTGGGTATCTTTGGACTAGGTTTATTTTACAAACCTGATTAGGATTCCTTATATTCTGTTCATAACATACCCAATAAAATTAGAAGTTTCCCACAGGCTGCAGTAGCTGTGCTCTTACAGTGTGACACAGAAGCTGTAAGGTTTATACAGAGGATGTAGCAGAAGGGTATAAGATCTGCATGGAAAAATGCAGAAACATTGGTACAAACACTGCCAGTGTGACCTCCAATAAACCTTCTCATCCCAGCCATTACAGTTGTCCTTGGAGATACTTAACCCCTTCAAAGGGTTAGTCTGGGATGAGATTTTGCTATTCGCTGCAGATGGGAGCCCAGGAGCAGTCTTACAGATATGCAGAATTAATTGTTTGAAGAACAAGACCTTGATGTACAGCAGGGATTTGTCCCAGATGAGAATGTCAACCTGTGTATAGTCTATAATGGGCTGAAAAACTGTAGCTGAAATTTATAATGCAGGATGAACCCAGGAGTAACCCTTCTCTCTAGCACTTTTCTTATATTCTATTTTCCATATGTGTTTAGGTAATTATTTTAAGGCTATACAGCAAAACTTCACCACAACTGAAACTGAGGCAGACATTCTGATTTTGTGTTTCAAGACTAGATAAATACCCTTGATCAACAGCTTTGGTTATTTCACTATTGTGTATTTTAGTTTTGCCAAAAGAAAATCATAAGAAACAAGTTGAGACTCTGAAAAATGAAAGGCACGATTACTAACAGCATCATTGAGGAAGGCAACTGCTCTCTGATTTTGGTGGTCTTTTAGCATCTTCTGTATATTTTAATATAAATTATTATTTTAATTAATAATGTGAATGAAAAGCTAAATACACAACAGGTTACATTCTAAACCAGTACAAAAAGGAATGCATTACAGACATCAGTGAGTATGTTACAAATTGACAAGACTGATAGTTTTTCATTCTAAAATGTCTGTAGGTAACCAAAAGAGATTCATTTAACCTTTGAAAATGCAAGTTAATATATCTGAGAAAAAAAATAAACTTAGGTACAAGTATTCAGTAGAAGGAAGAAGCATATTTGAAGACCAATAAAACATAACACTCTTTAGGGAGACAGCAGACAGCAGAATAGATAAAATCATGTAGTCTAATATACCTAAAAAGAAAGGCCAGACATTTTGAAGCTGGACTTACAGCTACACAAAATGCCTTGTTCCTAGCTCAAAGTGCTTTATCTGTCATTCCTTGACATTGTCAGATGAAGGTGAATGTCTTGTTCCATAATGACAGAAGAGACTGGAATCAAAATGCTTGATTAAATACTTAATATATTTATGGCAGGAAGATATTTACAGATTGTAGTAATTTCAGAAAATAATGAACAGTCTAAACTTTTGTTTCTGACACCCTGGATCTTCATAAACAAAAGAGGTCTCCAGACTTTAAGTATAATATGTAACCTGTTATAATATGCATTTAATAAAAGATGTTATAAGACATGGGAAAACATAAAATTATGTGATTTGATATAAAGTGATAGATTAATGTATGCAATGAAAACTATATACAGTGGAACATCAAATCATATGTATAATTATATTTTACTGTTATATATAATTCTTGTACCTTAACTACTCAACCTAGAAAAGTCCTTTTTTGGTAGACTGTACTAAAGTAATTTATTGGATTAGTTTTCTCTGAGTTTTCAAGAAATTTGCTGTGTTGCACTGTAAATTTAAACAAACCATATTTGGGGAAACACTAAGATGTCTGAGGCACCATTAATGAGAAGGAAACAAGCTTTGTAAAAAAAAAAAAGATACATCTAGGCATAATTCCCGGAGAAGTTACAATGTAGAGTAGTTAGCATATAGAAAGCAACTGTATGAGAAACTTGAGATCACTGCTGTGTAAATAATCGATATTTTGTTTCGCTAGAGTTTGAATGATTTTGAGGGGGAGAAGTCATAACCTGTGACATTAAGGAAAATGAAAACTAGAATAGGAAAATACTGCAAACCTCATTTCTTGTAAGATCAAGGGGATATTTAGAAAAGAGACAGTGATTACTACTTCATAGCTGTCACCTGATAACGTGAGACAGAGAATAAAAAAGCTATTGGATATGACAATATGCTACAATAATCTTTTTTTTTTTTAATTCACTTGCACACTGATATTTTGGATTAATGTCTAATACATTGTCTGGAAGTGCTTCTTCATACCACTCTATTTACTACAGGTAATGAGTAATCCCAAGAGATCTCTTGTTCTCATGGGAAACTTCAACCACCCTGACATCTGTTGGAGCAACAGTACAGCCCAGCACAACCAACCCAGGAGGTTCCTCAATAGTGTGGAAGACAATTTCCTTCTGCAAGTAATAGAGGAGCTGATAAGGAGAGATGCTGTGCTTGACCTCGTGCTCACCAACAGGGAAGAGCTCATTGGAAATGTGATGCTCCAGGGCAGCCTTGGTTGTAGTGATCATGAGATGGTTGAATTCGAGATAGTCAGGACAATGAGAAAAGCATGCAGCAAGCTCACTACCCTGGACTTCAAGAGAGCAGACTTTGGCCTCTTCAGGAACCTGCTTAGTAAGGTTCCATGGGATATAGCCCTAGAAGGCAGGGTGGCCCAAGTCTCTTGGTTGATATTCAAGGATCACCTGCTACAAGCTCAGGAGTGTTGCATCTCAACTAGAAGGAAGTGCAGCAGGAGGGCCAGGAGACCTCCTTGGATGGATAAGGAGCTGCTGAGGAAACTTTCAAGAACAAAAGTGGCTTATAAAATGTGAAAACAAGGACAGGTGGCCTGAGGAAGAATACATAGATGTTGTCCGGGAAACTACAGACCAGGTTAGGAAAGCTAAGGCCCAGTTAGAATTAAATTTTGCTAGGGATGTTAAGGATAACCGGAAGGAATTCTGTAGGTATGTAGCAGCTAAAAAACAGACTAGAGACAATGCAGGCTGCCTCTGAAAGCTATAAGGAGAACTGGCTACCCTGGATTTGGAGAAGTCTGAGGTTCTTAGTAAGGTCTTCACTGGCAAAGGCTCTAACCGCACCACCCAAGTCTTGGAAGGCAGATGAAGGGACTATGAGAATTAAGACCTTGGGCCCACTGTAAGAGAGGATCTGCTTCAACATCATCTTAAGAACCTGAATGTACACAAGTCATAGAATCATAGAATCATAGAATAGTTAGGGTTGGACAGGACCTTAAGACCATCTAGTTCCAAACCCCCTGCCAAGGGCAGGGACACCTCACACTAAACCATATCACCCAAGGCTTCATTCAACCTGGTCTTGAACACTGCCAGGGATGGAGCATTCACCACCTCCCTCGGCAACCCATTCCAGTACCTCACCACCCTCACAGTAAAGAATTTCTTCCTTATATCCAGTCTAAACCTCTGCTGTTTAAGTTTCAAACTGTTACCCCTTGTCCTATCACTACAATCCCTAATGAAGAGTCCCTCACCAGCATCCCTGTAGGCCCTCTGCAGATACCGGAAGGGTGCTATGAGGTTTCCACGCAGCCTTCTCTTCTCCAGGCTGAACAGCCCCAACTTTCTCAGCCTGTCTGCATATGGAAGGTGCTCCAGTCACCTGCTCATCCTCGTGGCCCTCCTCTGGACTTGTCCTAGCAGTTCCATGTCCTTTCTATGTTGAGGACACCAGAACTGCGCACAATACTCCAAGTGAGGTCTCACGAGAGCAGAGTAGAGGGGCAGGATCACCTCCTTCAACCTGCTGGTCACGCTCCTTTTGATGCTGCCCAGGATACGGTTGGCTTTCTGGGCTGTGAGTGCACACTGCAGCTGCCTCATGTTCATTTTCTCATGACTAACACCCCCAAGTCCTTCCCTGAAGGACTACCATGAATTTCCTTTTTGCCCAACCTGTATCTGTGCCTGGGATTGCTCCGACCCAGGTGTAGGACCTTGCACTTGGCATGGTTAAACTCCATAAGGTTGGCATCAGCCCACCTCACAAGCATGTCAAGGTCTCTCTAAATGGCATTCTTTCCCTCTAGCGTATCAACAGAACCACACAGCTTGGTGCCATCGGCAAACTTGCTGAGGGCACACTCAATCCCACTGTCCATGTCAGCGACAAAGATATTAAACAAGACCGGTCCCAATACCAATCCCTGAGGAACACCACTCGTTACTGGTCTCCAGCCGGATATTTAGCCATTGACCCCAACTCTTTGTGTAGCTATCCAGCCAGTTCTTTATCCACCGAGTGGTCCACCTATCAAATTGATGACTCTCCAATTTAGAGACAAGGATGTCATGTGGGACAGTGTCGAACGCTTTGCACAAGACCAGGTAGATGACGTCAACTGCTCCACCCCTGTCCATCACTTTTGTAGCCCTGTCATAGAAGGCCACCATATTGGTCAGGCAGGATTTTCCCCTAATAAAGCACCTTGTTGCTTTTCATGTGCCCTAGCATGCCTTCCAAGTGATGAAATCCATCCACGCGTCCTGAAGGAGCTGGCGAATGAAGTTGTTAAGACACTGTCCATCATATTTGAAAAATAATGGCAGACAGGTGAAGTTCCCCATGACTGGAAAAAGGGAAATATAACCCCCATTTTCAAGAAGGGGAAAATGGATGACCCAAGGAATTACAGACCAGTCAGTCTCACCTCTGTGCCTGGCAAAATATGGGAGCAGATTCTCCTGAAAGGCATGCTAAATGCACATGAAAAACAACAAGGTGCTTGGTGACAGCCAGCATGGCTTCACTAGGAGGAAATCCTGCCTGACCAATTAGGTGGCCTTCTGTGATGGGGCTACGGAAATGATGGACAGGGGTAGAGCAGTCGACGTCACATACCTGAACTTGTGCAAAGCGTTTGACACTGTCCCGCATGACATCCTTGTCTCTAAATTGGAATGTCATCAATTTGATAGGTGGATCACTTGGTGGATAAAAAAACTGGCTGGATGGTCGCACTCAAAGAGTTGTGGTCAACAGTTCAATGTCCGGCTAGAGACCAGTAACGAGTGGTGTCCCTCAGGGATCAGTATTGGGACCGCTCTTGTTTAATATCTTTGTCACTGACATGGACAGTGGGATTGAGTGTGCCCTCAGCAAGTTTGCCAATGGCACCAAGCTGTGTGGTTCTGTTGATACGCTAGAGGGAAAGAATGCCATTTAGAGAGACCTTGACATGCTTGTGAGGTGGGCTGATGCCAACCTTATGGAGTTTAACCATGCCAAGTGCAAGGTCCTACACTTGGGTCGGAGCAATCCCAGGCACAGTTACAGGCTGGGCGAAGAAGAGATTCAGAGCAGCCCTGCAGAGAAGGACTTGGGGGTGTTGGTCAATGAGAAAATGAACATGAGCCAGCTGCAGTGTGCGCTCACAGCCCAGAAAGCCAACTGTATCCTCGGCTGCATGAAAAAGAGCGTGACCAGCAGGTTGAAGGAGGTGATCCTGTCCCTCTATTCTGCTCTTGTGAGACCTCACTTGCAGTGCTGTGTACAGTTCCGGTGCCCTCAACATGAAAAGGACATGGAACTGTTAGAACAAGTCCAGAGGAGGGCCACGAGGATGATCAGCACCTCCTGTATGCAGACAGGCTGAGAAAGTTGGGGCTGTGAAGGGGGTTTATAAGGACACTGCAGAGGGACTCTTCATTAGGGACTGTAGTGATAGGACAAGGGGTAATGGGTTAAAACTTAAACAGGGGAAGTTTAGATTGGATCTAAGGAAGAAGTTCTCTACTGTAAGGCTGGTGAGGCACTGGAATGGGTTTCCCAGGGGAGCTGTGAATGCTCCATCCCTGGTGGTGTTCAAGGCCAGTTTGGACAGAGTCTTGGGTGACAGTTTAGTGTGAGGTGTCCCTGTCCATGCTGAGGGGTTGGACTTAGATGATCTTAAGTTCCTTTCCCACCCTAACTATTCTATGATTCTATGATTCTATAATGTAGTAGGGCTCGGAAACACAGCTGATGTTGCCAAGGAAGAATGATTAATTAAGCTTCTCTCTCCATCCCAGAGAGACCAATCCTGCTTTCACTTTGGTAGTGAGTGCATTGCAGCATCCCATGAGAGGGAAGGCACATGTTAACCCCTAGCAAGAGATGACAGATAGATGACTGGCCTGTGCTGCAGGTCCCTGCACCACACCTAACTTGCTTTCAGCTGTCTTTTCTACAACTGCTGAAACTTGTCAAGTATAAAATAAATCCAAAAGTGAAATAGAAAAGCACTAAATCTTTCACTAAAAGGTACTAAATGCTGAATATCAAATGCTGTCTATTAAAATATAGGTATGATATGCCCTCTGCCATGACTCAGTTCGTTTAGTGTTAGCTGACTAGGCAATATTAATGTAGTTTAATAATGACTTTTCAGGGACAGTCAGTGATATGAGACAAGAATGTGCAGAATATGACTCACACAATCTGAACAAAAGTTTCTTAGATAGATGAGAGGAATTGCACAGCAGAGGAACACTACATACAAAAATCACTACCGAAGAAGTTTACAAAGCTAGTTTGTATAAAACCCCCAAACTTCAACAAGTCTAAGTTGAGGTAAACTATTCCTATTCTAAGACTATTCCCATATTAAATGGTATTTGGTCTAGAATATAGTAATGATGCATTTAATTGATAAAGTTTTAATATTTATCCATCACTTTTGAAGCAAACAATAAAGAGAAAAATGCAGAAATAATTTTTTAATAGGTACAGGTGGAAAATTGTGCAATAAAGAGCATTCTCCTAAATTTAATATGGAAACTGTCATAAACTTAAAATATGTATTTCCCCAAAGTGGATGTGATTTTGCTTGAAAATGAGGTAGTTCCAAGTTGCATAGCATAACCTGGTGCATTAAATTCTTCATTTTATCTTTTTTAACTAGCAATGAGATATTATAAAAAGGAGAGGAGTGCCAGAGGAAAAATAATTTAGGCTGGCAAGGAAGTCAATGTCAGAAAAACTTCTAAAGCCAGCTCAGGAAAATAGAGCAAAATGCTTTCATGAGCACACAACAGTGTGTAGCCAAGTTGAATGATCTGGAAAGAGGCTTTAATTGTTTCCTAAATCGCATCAGACAGATACACAGAACAGTCAAATGTGCCTTGTAAGAAAATACAATAGTACAAACCTTACAAAGGCAATACATAATTACCTGTCTGTAGAATGATGCTGTTTTAACCATGCTGGCTCTGATCCTGAAGAGCATTTAAGCATGTAATTGATTTTAATCCTGCAGGTCTTCATTGTTGTCTAACATGGATTGAAACTCACTCATATCTTTTAATATTTTATGAAATTAAGGCCTTAAGTAACATGTTTCAGTAAATGACAGTAAAGACATCACATGCTTTTGTTTTCATTTAAACAAGTAGTTTTGACAATGAAGGAAACTCAGCATTATTATGATACTTTGATTAAATACAATTCCTTTCAGATCTCATCTCAAAAATTTCAGGGAAGTGTCAAACTAGCATTTGAGATAAAGCTGCATGGCAACTGAAGGCTCTCAGGTTGTCAAAGAATGTTATACCTAGTACATCATTAAAAAAATACAAACCAAAACAACTCTTTGTATTGAAGCTTTGGGGACATGTCTTTAAAATATCTCATCTTCCCTCTTTGCAAATACTTTGGTAAATGCCTGCTGAAATACTGTGTATTTGAAATTGCATTTGTTAAAACGGGCATGGCTTTTAACTTTTTTTTCTTCCCCTGGCCATATGTTTTACATCCTCAAGAATTGTATAGTCCATCATGGGTTCAGTGAGTCACACCTACAAGAGTCATTATTAAAAATGAAGGTAGCTTCAGTTTCAAACTTACCTGCAAGTACTGGGTTTTACTTATCAGAGAAAAGGGGGGTGGGATAATCTTTCTTCAACAACTTCAAAATCACCTTTTTCTGATACAGTTCCTTGTAAAAAAAAGAAAAAAACCTTCATGTTTGAAAGGTTATGCTCTTGAGTGCTTAATATATGTATGTATGTACGCATCTATTGATTCTCTTTTCTCTTTTTCTATCATTTTTTGTATTTGCCTCCTGTTTTCAGTCCAGCATATTAAATCCTATACCATAGAATCATGGAGTCATAGAATAATTCAGGTTGGAAAAGACCTTAACATCATCTAGTTCCAACCCTCCTGCCGTGGGCAGGGATGCCTCACAGCAGACCGTGTCATGATAGACTCTGTTCAACCTGACCTTGAACACTGCCAAAGATGAAGTGTTCACAACCTACTTGTTCAATCCATTCCAGTGCCTCATCACTCTCCCAGTAAAGAACTTCTTCCTTATATCTAACCTGAACATCCCCTGTTTTAGTTTGAACCCATTACCCCTTGTCCTTTCACTACAGAACTTTTTATCTAAAAAAGAGCATAGGAACTTAAAACCTTGTGAATTTTTAGTAATAAAAAGCAACATAGTCAGCAAAAGAGAAAGACAAAATTGTTGAAAATGTTAGAAAATGCTACTGCTTTCATCTTTTAATGGTAGATATGTGTTCTCAAAAACACCCAGCCTTTTCCTGAGATTGGCAGCTGTCTTTCTCTACTTTGAAAAAAGTTCAATAAGAAGATTTTTACTTTCATTTGAAGACCGCTTAGGCATATTTAAATGACAAAGTAGACATACTACAATGAAAAAGTCTATTAAAAGGTATGTGGTCAATAACAAAACCCATGAGATTAAGTAATACAACTTGTTTCAGAATATTCTAATGTGTTGCAGTTCTTATTCTTTCTGTTATTTTAGAAATTATGAAAACCATATGCAATTTTAAAAGCTACTTATAATCGTACATTGCTCCAGAATTAGCAAATAGACATTGCTAGGGAGAAAAATTTCAAACCATTTATCAGGGAATCCTGCTTCACTCTGCTGTCTTTTCACAGAAGCATATATTCAGAGGCTCTGGGTGATGAAGTAAATATTTTCTGATTTCCACAGCCACTCCTTTCTATTGTTTTTTTCTTTTCTTAATTAATGGGATCTTTCATTCCTCAGTTGAGAGGTATCCAAACAAAAAATAAAATGTCATTTATTGCTTTATCCCTATGTGAAAAAATAAGGAAACTTTAAGCAGTAAGCATTAATTTTCCTTTTTTATCTTCTAGTGGATTTAAATCAACATCTTCAAAGACTTCACTGGATTCAGATAATTTTGGAGACAATTTGTCCTGCTTACTAGGCAACAAAACGTGTCTCTGTCTTTAGTTGTTTTACATGATGAGTTCAGCTACATATGTTTATCTCATTAAAATTTCATTGGTTTTCTCAAAAAAAATTGTCTCCCTCAGACCCCAGCTGTAAACAATACTTTCTACTCATTACTAATAGCTAAAATTGATGTCATAGACTCATTTGTTCCTTAAAAATCTGAGGTCAAAGAAATTGGACTGCAACTTTTAACTCCATACAGGATCACTGATGTGTAGAGAGTTCCAGGCAAAAAGCAGAATTTAATACCTTTAGTGTAATGGATGTCAGTCTGTGCTATATGTTTAGATGAGACTACTGTCATGGTTTAACCCCAGCCCCAGCCAGCAAATAAGCAGCACACAGCAGGTCACTCACTGCTTCATGATGGGGGAGAGAATCCAGTCACCTCCCTATTCCCCATGTGCCTTATAACAGATTCTAGGAGGATCTGCTCCATTATCTTGCCAGGTACAGAGGTGAGACTGATTGGCAAGTAGCTTCACAAACCTTCTTTTTTTTTTTTTCCACTTCTTAAAAATGGGGTGTCCTGGTTTGAACAGTAGCAGTCATTTTTTCTCCTTCTTGGTAGCTGGTGCAGTGCTACATTTTGACTTTTGAGCTGGGAACGGTTGCTGATAGCAAGCATGTTTTGAGTTACTGCTCAAATGTTTGGTTTGTCCAAGGCCTTTTCTGAGCCTCATGCTCTGCCAGGGAAGGAGGGAGGCCGGGAGGAAGGAGAGACAGGACACCTGACCCAGGCTAGCCAAAGAGGTATCCCATACCATAGCACGTCATGCCCAGGATGTAACTGGGAGAAACCCGGAAGGGCTGGAGCTCTGGGGGGATGGAGGAGGTATTGGTCCATGCTCGGTCAGGCAGGGTGGTGTGAGTTATGGGTCGGTGGCTGGTGAGATGTTGTATTCTCTTCACTTGTTATTGGCTTTATCATTATTATTTGTAGTAGTTGTAGCAGTAGTGATTTGTATTATACCTTAGCTATTAAACTGTTCTTATCTCAACCCGTGGGGGCTACATTGTTTGGATTCTCCTTCCTAACTCTCTGGGAGTTGGGGGAGCAAGGGGGGGGAGTGAGTGAACGAGCTGTGCGGACTTGGTTTAACCCATGACAGGGGGTTATGTTTTTCCTTTTCCAGTCAATGTGAACTTCACCAGATTGCCATGATTTCTCAAATATGATAGATAATGGTTTGGCCACTTCATCTGCCAGTTGCTTTAGAACCCTTGGATGCATCTCAGCAGGTCTCATGGACTTATGCACCCTCAAGTTCCTTAGATGGTCTTGAACCTGATCTTTTCCTTCAGTGGGTGGTTCTTCATTCTCCCAGTCCCTGTCCTTGTCTTCCACAACTTGGGTGGTGTGGCTGGAGTGTGGCTAGTGCCCTTGCCTATGAGTACCAAGGCAAAATGTTGTCAAGTACCTCAACATTCTCCATATCCCAAGTAACCAGGTCTCCCATTTCCTTCTGGAGGGAGACAACTTTTTTCCTACTCTTCCTTTCATCTCCAGCATACCTATAGATGTTTTTCTTGTTGCCCTTGACATCCCTGACCCGATTTAATTCTACCAGGGCTTTAGCTTTCCTAACATGATTGCTGTCTATTCAGATATCTCTGTATTCATCCCAGGCACCCCATCCGTGCTTCCACCCTCTGCAGGCTTCCTTTTTGTTTTGGAGTTTGTCCAGAAGCACCCTCTCCAAACACACAGGCCTCCTAGAATTCTGGTTTGACTTCCTCTTTGTTAGTTCAGCAAGTGGCATATTACTTAACAATTTTTATAGTAATTGTAAAAGGTAATAGGTGTAACCATAAGTATTCAAGAACTATCCTGTGATGAAGGTTGAACACAGCGCATTAATATCTGAGCGTTAAGGAATGGAAGCAGAACTGAAATCTTAACATATTTCCTGTCAGAATTAAAGTATTTTTTTCATATGGCCTGTGTGGAATTTTTTCAAGCTGTCGTGGTTTAGACTCAGATGGTGACTCAGCGCCAGTCAGCAGCTCCCTCACCTGCTCCTCTCTTCCCCCACACCAGGGCAGGATGGGGAGCAGAATTAAAAGAATGTAAAACCCACGGGTTGAGAGAAGAACACTTTAATAACTATAATAAAGTGAAATATAGAGATAATAGAAATATTACCAATAATAATACTGATGATAAGGAACAACAGAAAAAAAAAAAGATAAAAGAAAACACAATTCAGAAAACCCAAGTGCACAACAGATTGTTCACTACCTTCTGACCCAAGCAGTGATCAGTCCCTTCCAGGTAACTCCCCCCGTTTATATAGTGGGCATGACGTGCTGTGATATGGAATACCCATTTGGCTGGTTTGGGTCAGGTGTTCTGTCTCTGCTCCCTCCTGGGTTCTTGTGCTCCTCCTCACTAGCAGAGCATGAGAGACTGAAAGACTTCAATCCTTGATAAGGGTGTTACTTAGGAACAACAGAAACATTGGTGTGCTATCAGCATTATTTTCATAGTAAAGTCAAAACACAGCACTGCACCATGAAGAAAAAAACTCTGTCACAGCTGAAACCACAATAAAAGCCATCTGAGATTTTTAGATGTCCCAGAATCCTTGTGACTATTATACCAGCAGTGTTCAAGGCCAGACTGGACAGAACATTGAGCGACATGGTCTAGGGTGAGGCACACCTGCCCAAGGCATCGGGAGCAGAACTAGATGACCTTAAGGTCCTTTCTAGCCCTAACCATTCTATGGTTCTATACAACAAACAGTTAATCAGCTTTTTAAGTTTCATCTTTGGGTTTCCTTTTGATCTCCAGGATTCCTCTTAGCTAACAACTGTTTGAGGAGCATTTCCCTTAAATACTGAGGACAGAAACCAAAATTTTCTTTAAGGATTCTTCTTTATCTATTTTCCTTAGGCCTCCTGCTAACATAGATTAAAAGCAGTAATCTAATTTATGGGATTTCTACAGATTTACAGGCAGGAAAACTGTAATAGGATATTACTGTTTTCCTCATATGCAAATGCAGTAAAATTAGAAGGTTGATTTTCTTTCTTTATTCCTTTTTTTTCCAATGTACGCTGTAGGAGGAAAGCTATTTGACACTATAATTATGTATGATTCAGAGCTATGACTCACCTGGAACTGAACTCTTTAAAAAGCTTCTTATTCATGAGACTGTTGTTTCTACAGCCAGTGAAATGTCTAGATTTGAGGTACATATGAAAAATTAAAGCTTTTAGGATGGAATCAGGGGATTTTTTTTATTTTACTTATACCTTTATCTTTGTTTCAGAACAAAAAAAAAATTTGTCTTTATTTTAGTTTTCGCTTATGCTACCATTTTCCATATAAGCCATTGCTGTGGCAGGGTTCTAAAACAGTTGATGTTGAAGAAACAGAAAGCACATCAGATATTAACACATAAAAACCCATAAAATGTTGCAATTAGAAAAAGACCAGGTAGTAAAATCTTTTTTTTTCCCCTTTTCTGCAAATATATGTGCAGTTTACTTTTTCTTCTTCAGGAGAAGCTAGTCACTAATCTTAATTACATGCGTTAAAAAGACTGTTATGGAAAAGCAGAGTGTATTAAATGAAGCAGACTACCATATTCTTTCATAGGAACAAAGAAGGATTATCCACATCTCCTCAGAATGTTCTCCTCTGTACCATATTACATTGTAATAATTAAAATAAATTTCAGTATGTGCTTGATAGAACCTCAGAGGTCGTGTTAAGGGTAAGAGAAAAAAATTCCGATAGCTAGATTAAGAGGAAGCATAAACTCACAGATCAGGCAAGGAAATGATCTCTGGGAGACTGCTTTCATATACCTTTATTCTTCCACGTAAAACTAGCTTCAAAAGCAAAATCATGTCCATGTCCTTTTCCATTTTGCTTGTGTTTTCTTTGACACAAAAGCAATTTGCATCTAAAATCTCAGCAATAACTCAATAAGCATCAGGTACTAAACTTTTACAACTGTCCATATTTTAAATTTTAAAATACAGGGTTGCTGAATGACTTTTTGCATTACTGTTATGTGTGCTGCACGAACGTGAACTATTTGTATATTGTCCTTTTCAGCAGGTTTTTAATAATTTATCATCCAGATAATCTATGCAGACCCCGGGATAGCTGAAAACAGAACTTCACTCTTTAAAACCGAATTCGTAAGAAGCCTGTCTAAAGTCTTTCATAGTCTGAGCATAAAGGAGGCCAAGATCTCTGTTTCACTGTACTTACACATCACAGGAGAGAAAAGCAGGGCTCTATGAATGAACTCCACTGAGGAGAGCTCATTTCCTATACCCTGATCCTGCTGACTTTGGGACAGACAAATGGGAGTATGATGTGGGAGGACGGGAAGGTGTCAGTGCAGACAGAGGACACGAGGAAATGCAGGGGTGGCAGAAACTCTGAAAGGAGGTTTCTTTCTTCTTTCCATACTACAGTCTGTCCACCACATTTCCTTGTCCTCAACTGTCCCAGGGTATGTGGGAGCAGTTATAAATTGTAGGAACTGCCTGGTTGATACTACATGGGTGAAAATGATGCATTTCTCTATGCCTTGAAGGCGGCTTTGGCTGATAGGTAATACTGGCCTTTGAGCACCATGGTCTATACAGAAGTTACAGCAAGTAAAACAGTTAAGAACACTACTGGAGGCAGAATACAAGGAATTAAGATCTTAATAAAGCACCATGTTTGCTGACATAGCTGTGAAACTTCAGCTTTTTTTTTTCTCCAGTTAGAACAAACAATCCTACAGAATCCATGCATGCTCAGCTCTCACAGACTCTAGAATTTTTCCCTCTGAGAAATCTCCAAACTGTTGCAGAAATTGTCTATTCTGTGCTTTGTGAGGCGGTAGCTACTTTTTTATCTGTTACATTAATGATTTTACCACCAAGATATATCTGATGAAAAATAAAAGCATTTCCCTTTACTTTGGCCACAACTGTATATTGTAATGTTAGTTTTGAAAGTCCGATGCTACAGCAGACTTCCAGAAACTTCTAATAATGTGGAAGTTCAGTTTTAGTGTGATTTCTTTTAAATCATCTCAGCAACACCTGTTTAAAGATTTAGACCTGACTCTACCACAAAACCTCTTTTTATCCCATATGCTTATTCATGACATGCAAAACCACAGGAAGAATAATGAGGTGCCTTTGACTAGAAATCTTCAGAGAATTTACATTTTTTTGGTCAGCATTCCTCATTACATCTCTAAGAGTGTACCAAAACTGGCAAACATGAATGCAGAATGTCTATGTGTTACCAACCAATGCAGTCAGCATTCAGGAGAGATATTTCTTATAAAATTATTTAAAGATCCAAAAACTCATCTATAAACTATTTAGACAAACATTTAATTTGATATGACTGAAGGTAGTCTGGGGTCTAGTCTGGAATAGTGTATTTCAATTTGTTACATTTGCAGAATGCAGAAAAAAAAGAAATTGAGAGTTGAGTTATTTTGGGGGTTTTGATATTTTTGTTCGATTTTTCAGAATAGTTATGAACAGTTGATAATAATGAAATTTTGCTTAGTACTGATGCAAAATACTTCACAATGGCATGTAGAGAATTAAAAATATTTATAATTTATTGTGAGGATGTAGTATGTGATGTTTGGGAGTTATTCAGGACGGTAATTTCACCTAGTACAGAAGCTACAGTAGACAGGCCACAAACAGGTTCAAAGCTATGGATATATATTAGAAGTCAAACCAACAAAAAAACCCCTTGTAGTTGGTGTTTACTGAAGGCTGATCATGGGAAGTCTGTTCATAAAGTGTTCTTACTTTATCTATGCGAAGCATCACATTTGCAGGCCCTGATCCTGCTATAGGACTTCAGTCACCCTTACATTTGCTGGAAAAGTGAGCTGTAAATAGTACAGCAGACTGTTAGATTACATCAAGGGTAATTTCTTAATTTAGGTGATAGCCCAATCAGAGGAGAGCCACTACTAAATCTGTTGGCCACCAACAGGCATGAAAGACTTAGAGGTCAAGACTGGTAGCAAACTGGGCTGTAGTGATCATGCCCTGTAGAATTCACAATCTCGATGCATACAGATCAGCAAAGGGTAAAGTCAAGACCCTGAATTTTAGGAGACTAAACTTTCAGTTTAAGGAATTAGTGAATGGGAACCTCTGGGAAACTGCTCTGTCCTGGGTTCAGAGCAGTCATTTTTCTCCTTCTTAGTAGCTGGTGCAGTGCTGTTTTTTCAACTTTAACGTGAGAACAACACTGATAACACATTTTGAGTTGTTGCAAAGTAGTATTTACTCCAAATAAAGACTTTTCAGTCTCATGCTCTGCTAGTGATGAGGAGCACAAAAAGCCGGGAGGAAGCAGAGACAAGAAACCTGACCCAAGTTGGCCAAAGGGGTATTCCATACCACAGCACACCATGCCGGGTATGTAAACTGGGAGGAGTTATCTAGAAGGTTCAGACAGTTGCTCAGGTCAGGCTGGGTATCAGTTGGCAGGTGGTGAGCAATTGTATTCTCTCCCCTAGTTATTTCCCTTATAATTATTATTACTAGTGGTAGCAGTAATGGTTTTGAGTTATACCTTAGTTACTGGCTGTTCGTATCTCAACCCATAGGAGTTACATTCTCTCGATTCTCTTCCCCATCCTTTCAGGAGCAGGGGCAGGAAAAAGCAGGGAGTGGGCAAGTGGCTGTGTGGTTTTGAGTTACCAACTGGGCTTAAACTATAACACTGCCCTGTGGGATAAGGTTGCTCAACAAACCTGGGAACTCTTTAAAGGCATATTTTTCTAGAGTGTAAGAGTTCTTTGTTCCCATGTGTCAAAAATCAGGAAAGGGTAGTAGCAGACCAGGATGGCCAAGTGACTACCTCCCTGTCAAAGTGCAAGAAGGAAATGCACAGGCAGTGGAATCAGGGACATGTGTCTTGGGAAGAATTTAGAGACACTGCCCAGATGTGTAGGGGTGGGATCAGAAAAGGCAAGGCACAGCTGGAGCTTAATTTGACAAGGGATATTTAGAACAATAAGAAGGGTTTCTACAATAACGTTAATCAGAATTGTCCTGGGTTCAGCTGTAGCAGTCATTTTTTCTCCTTCTTGGTAGCTGGTGCAGTGTTGTGTTTTGACTTTCAAGCTGGGAACGGTTGCTGATAGCAAGTATGTTTTGAGTTACTGCTCAAATGTTTGGTTTGTCCAAGGCCTTTTCTGAGCCTCATGCTCTGCCAGGGAAGGAGGGAGGCCGGGAGGAAGGAGAGACAGGACACCTGACCCAGGCTAGCCAAAGAGGTATCCCATACCATAGCACGTCATGCCCAGGATGTAACTGGGAGAAACCCGGAAGGGCTGGAGCTCTGGGGGGATGGAGGAGGTATTGGTCCATGCTCGGTCAGGCAGGGTGGTGTGAGTTATGGGTCGGTGGCTGGTGAGATGTTGTATTCTCTTCACTTGTTGTTTGCTTCATCATTATTATTTGTAGTAGTTGTAGCAGTAGTGATTTGTGTTATACATTAGCTATTAAACTGTTCTTATCTCAACCCGTGGGGGCTACATTGTTTGGATTCTCCTTCCTAACTCTCCGGGAGCTGGGGGAGCAAGCGGGGGGAGTGAGTGAACGAGCTGTGCGGACTTGGTTTAAACCACGACAAGAATGTAAGGTTAAAGAAAAATCACCCCTCCAATAAATAAGACAGGAGAACTAGTGACAACAATCATGGAGAGGTATTCAACTATTAGGGTTTTTGCCTCAGTTTTCAATGGTAATCACACTTCCCACTTTTCAGCCCCAGAACCTCAAAGCAGCAGCTGATGGATCGTAGTCCCTCCCATCCTAAGAGAATATGATGACACCTGAAGAACTTGAATATACATAAGTGGGACCTGACAAAATTTGTCCCAGGGTCCTAAAGGATTTGACTGATATAGTCACTCAGCCACTCTGGATCATATTTGAAAAGTTATGGCAGTTTGGCAAAGTCCCCACTGATTGAAGAAAGGGGAATATCACCCTCATTTTCAAAAATGGCAACAAAGAGGACTCTGGGAATTACTGACCAGTCAGCCTCACCTCCATGCCTGATAAGATCATGGAACAAATCCCCCTGGAAGATATGTCAAAACATATCATAGAATCATAGAATAGTTAGGATTGGAAAGGACCTTAAGATCATCTACTTCCAACCCCCCTGCCATGGGCAGGGACATCTCACACTAAACTGGATCACCCAAGGCTTCATCCAACCTGGTCTTGAACACTGCCATAGAATCATAGAATGATTTGGATTGGAAGTAATTTTAAGGCTCATTCAGTTCCAACCCCCCCTGCCAGGGACACCTTCTACTATACCAGGTTGCTTCTACTATACCAGACCCATCCAACCTGTCCTTGAAGACTTCCAGGTATGAGGCAGCCACAGCTTGTCTGGGCAACCTGTCTCACCACCCTCGTAGTAATTTCTTCCCAGAATCTAATCTAAATCTACCCTCTTTTACCTTAAAGCTATTCCCACTTGTCCTATCCCTTCCTGCCTTTTTTAAATGTCCCTCTCCAGATTTCTTGCTGTCCCCTTTTAGGTATTGGAAGACTGTTATAAGGTCTCCCCTTAATCTTCTCTTCTCCAGACTGAACAACCCCAACTCTCTCAGCCTGTCTTCTCAGGAGAGGTGTTCCAGGCCTCTGAATATCTGATCAACTGCATTGGTTTATAGTAGAAAAATTAAGCTTGAACTGTTGACAGAATTGAACCAGCTGAAGGTCTGTCTGTTTTTCTCTTTTTTTTAAATCTTTCCTTTTCTGCACTGAAGCAAAACAAAGAACTTGTGATAGTTTTTTAACATCTGCTTCTCATCATGACTGCAGTTATTCTATATGTTATGCAATTCAGATTAATATCATAATGTTTTATTTATCATCTCCTTTTTGTCCTGTGAGACATATCTTAACTGGAGACTTCAGGGTCTTTTATTACTGATTATTCATAGTTCATTAGACCTAGCAACACAGTCCATTTCACAGGTGGTAAGTAGACTGTTGTCTAAAGGTTTAACAGAATATTGTTTTTTATCTAATATGAAAATTATTCCAGTGCAAATTGTAACCTATTATTACATAGTATAAGTTAAATTCCATAGTATAAGTTAAATTCACATTGTAACTTCCTTCCAAATCTCAAAAAATGTCACAAACAACTTCATAGTAAGAGTTGAGCTTGACATTACTAATAGAATGCATATTTTTTTATTTCTAAAATTTTTAATGCAATTTTATTTTGATTTGTTACTAACTTGAGTCTCTAAATATTGTCTCAGAAGTAAATACTGGCAACATAATAAAAGCAATAGTATTTTATGTGTTAATTTAATATTAAAATTCTCTTGTCAAATTAATCTTTTATTGCTTTAACACTATGCATCTTCTAAATATTAAATTATTGGGAGCTGAACAAATCCAAATGTTGTGCTATAATTTAACAGGCACAGTTGGTAAAAAAATCAGGAAAAGAACTTAAATGGTTTATGCTTGCTTTATAAATATTTATTTCAGTATCTCTGAGTCTTTGCTTTCATTCCCTTATGTCCACATCCCAAGGTTTCCAGAACATTCACCCCACTCACTAGGCCAATATACTACTCCCAGATACTAATAGCAAGAGGGTTTTCTACCCCATCATGACCCTTTTTTCAATACTTTCTCTTTGAACAATGACAGAATCACAGAATCCCAAGGGTTGGAAGGGACCTCGAAAGATCATCTAGTCCAACCCCCCTGCAAGAGCAGGGTAACCTAGAGTACATCACACAGGAACTTGTACAGGCGGGCCTTGAATATCTCCAACGTAGGAGACTCCACAACCTCCCTGGGCAACCTTTTCCAGTGCTCTGTCACTCTTACAGTAAAGAAGTTCTTCCTGATGTTAACGTGGAGCCTCCTATGCCAAATATTCAAGCATAGCATCACTATAATCAATAAAGCACAAAATTTATAATTTGCTATGGTATTTACATTCCTGTTAGCAACCACTGCAGGCTAGTTATCATTCCTCACAGATACAACTGAAAGGTGGCTTTCCAAAACCAATTTCTGTATAGAGAGTTGTAACTAGAACAGAAAAGGGATGACCATTATAAGCATCAGCCTAGTGAGGGCAGAAAGGCCATTATATTCCCCAATTGTGTTACCGCTGAGAGAAAGAGAATGCAGCTCAACATAGTCAGAAAAATAGGACAGAAAGAGCTGTAATGACTTAGTGGGAGAAATGAGATTACTCTGGAAACAAAATGCCCAAGTTCTGATGTTGGACATTTATTTTTTCTGTTGTACAGTAATTTAATGACAGTTGATAAAAATCACAAAACAATGATGTTTTTTCATGTAAGAATTCATAATTCTCTGTATCTCTCTTTCTGCCTCCAACCAGAGATTAGTATAATGCTTCAGCTGTGAGAACAAAAGCCTTAGGGCCTTTAGGAGAGAAAATATGAGGAATGTAATTCTATGACTTTATGATTAGGGGAGTTACCCAGGAATAGCAACGTGTTGCTTCTGCTTTCTGCTCTTAAGGCAATGAAACTCTGTAACTGGCATAAGGACCAAATGCTGCCATTTCTTAACTTTCTGTTGTCTTTCAAGTCTAACTGTAGTCACATCAAAAAGTCAATCTTTCTCAAGTTATATTGCAAGCATTCCACTTATCCCTACTACCCTGCAGAATCCAACACCTTAACCAGAGTACACACTCTTCCTCTGTGTGTCTTTTTAAAAGGAGAGGGCTTGATAATGACCACCAAAACAGATTCAGTTCTAGCTGCAGGTCACTTTTCTTTCATTGAAAAGCATTCAATTGTCTTTCATAAGTGTTTGTGTTTTTTTTTCCTTTAGAAAGCTTCAGAACCTAGTTTCCTACACTGCCCTAGAAGGAGCTGCTCTCTGCACTTCAGGCATGAAAGTGCTGTAAGCTGGAAAAATGTGTCATTTGAATAACCATTTTAGGATGAATCTTGATTCTCAAGACACTCCCCCAGATTGGCATAAAATGTCAGTATTTCACTAGAAAATATAAAGATCTTTCTGAAAACAAGCTAAGTCAGTGAGAGACATTTAATTTACTCATGTCTCATTAACTGACTGTTGATGACAGCAACTGACAATCAAAAATAATAGAATCATAGAATCAACTAGGTTGGAGAAGACCTTTAAGACCATCAAGTCTAACCATTATAGTATAACTTGTCAATTTAAAAACAATACAAAAACAAATCAAAACAACAGAAGTAAACACTTTTTTTTTTAATGTCCCTTCTCTCTGTTCTGCTCATCATGGCTGTCAAGTTCACTATTTTTAGTAAGACTTCTCTGTGCCCTACACCATCAATGATAAGTAGTTGATAAGGAAAAAAGCTCTCTTATTTTTCAGCTGTTCTGTCAAATTATATTTAATCTCTATTGACAAAATCTTCTTCAGACAGTAGAAAACTTGCTTGTAAAATTATCATAGCTATGTTAAGCTTGAAGGTATTTATGAAGTATAGAATCAAGTTCATGGAATGTCTCCATTTTTTTTGAAAACATAATGGAAAACCCATGTCAACAGTGAGCCCAGCATGGCCCTAGGCAATGATGCTTAGAATCATAGAATCACAGAATACTTATAGTTGGAAAGGACCTAAGATCATCTAGTTGCAGCCCCCCTGCCATGTCACTAAACAATGTTACCCAAGACTCCATCCAATCTGGCCTTGAACACTGCCAGGGATGGAAGTGTTACATGCTTGTAAAAGGCACTGCCTCTTTCTATTGCTTGACCAGGAAAGGTAAATATTCTGTGCCACAGATAAACATAACCAATGGGAATGGACTTTACCTTGTGAAGCTAAATTGCAGTCATATAACTTACAAGTAAGATCTTTGGTTAAATTACCTTGTTGAATAAGCAGCTTTCAGCATAAATACACCGAAACATTCTCCAGCTTTCTCATAATGACTTCAATTTGTAATGCTTAATACACAGCTACAAAGTCACCTCTACACTATTAGAAATATCTTCTGCCCAATACACATGGAATAAACATAACTTATATTGAGTCAACCACCTTAAACAACCAGTTTAAATGACCACAAGTCTAACAGTTTCTCTAAGTGTAACATTTGAAAAGAATTGAAAAGAAATCATTATCTTGGGAAAGTGAAAATATAGGAGACAAAACACATATATTCTAATATGATTCAGATGGCTTACAAATACAGCTCAATAAGATACTTCTGAAGTTGATCAGTAACAGGGCTCCCAAAATTATATCAAAACTCTCATAACAGCTGTGTCTAATCTCATTATTAAAAACCTGTGGCTTCACAAAGGCAGAAGGTTTTTTTATTATGAATAAAAGCTTGAGGTTGCTTCACAATGTCCATAAAAAAATTAGGAAACCTGTCATAGTGATCAACTTGAAATGCTATTAGCATGTTGTCTCTATCTGGATTAATGAGATTACCGTTACCTGAAAAAGTCAGACTGGAAGACTTATAATATTTGTATGACAGAATCTATGGCTGTAGGTCTCAGCTTGTCTTGCACATGTCTCAGAACATCTTTATCAAATCATAGCCTAGATCCTAGACACCAGTGTCAGACTTCTGTTCATATTAATGTGATACTAGAAATACAGTGCGTGTAAAATATTCTCAGGTAAAAAGGAGACAAATAATGTTCATACATAGATCAAATTTGAATTACAATCATTGCATTAATGCATGTTAGTAAAAATATTATTGTCATAAACATTTCATGAACGAGAGCAAGCAATTCAAGTCACTGTTGTTGTCAATTTATTTTATCTGCAAGGTCTATCTCACCTAGCAAATATGCATAGCAATATTAAAGTATCATGCAAATTCCACTACAATGTTAGCATACAGAGCAAGCATTGTAGAGCAAGGCTTGACAAGTGTCAAAGACTGTTCTAATTACACAGGGATTTACAACAGAGGCTTGTTAACACATGCAAAATCTTACAACCTCAAGCAAGAGTTATCAGCACATACCTTTTTTAGTTTTAGTGATTCAATAGGGTTTTTCTGAATGACTTTTTTTAGTGATTCAATAGTTTGTATAAAGCTATTGAATCACATGGTTTACTGTGGCATAATTTAAAACAAAAAGAAATACTGTCCAAGGTTATTAGAATGTGTATTAGATTTTCAAAGGGATTTGGTTGGTAAACTGAATAAAAGTATTTTGAAAAGGAGACTCATCTACAAGAACACTATCAGATTTTTCATTTAAAGCAGTTTTATTGAAAGCTGCTATAATTCCTGAACTAAATAACATAAACAATTTCATAAGAAGATGGCACCATGTAAGAACTAAATAAAAATGCAAAGGCCGTACTTAAGACTGTAAAACAGACTGTTTAAACCCTTGTTATTTTGAATGTATATGATTTAATGAAAAAAACCTTTTAGAATTACTTCATTTTAAAATTATGATCTGTCACTCAAAGCTGGCAACACTCAAAGCATAGCAATACGTTAAGCAGCAGTTAATAATAACAAGAAAGTGAAGGAGCCATAAACAATACTAAAAAGTCTATTCAAACAGGCAAATGGATATATCCATTAAAGTGGCGTAAATAATCCTGTTCCTCCTAAGTTTTAGGAGATTTATAGTTGCCATGGTACTCAAGATGTCAATTATATTTTTCATCTAAAAATGGCAGCCATAGAGAATCTGGATAGACACACAAAAAGACATAAAATTGAGTTCATTGTAAACTATACTTCTCAATTACCTACATAAATCACATATGTTAATTTTTTCACTAGCACTAAACTAGTTTTGAGTATGAGATCAGCTTCCAGTGAATGTTATATACAGATTGTCATTTCAGACCTACCACCCAAATACCGTATATGACCAAGTAACATTTTGAACACTTAGCAAATAAAATAATAAATCTCTATGCCGTTAACTTGTGAGATGAAACAACACCACAGCCTGTGGTGATGCTGAAAACAATCCATAAATTATCTATAATTCAGCAATAGAACAGCAGGAATACCTAAAGCAGGATTTTCAAAGAAAACAATTCAATATTTTCCTATTTAAGACAGAGGAGGCATATGAAAGACCTTCACAAAACATGCATCAGTGTGACAGATGGGAACATTTAAAATGTGAGAGAATTTGTGGGGCAGAAAGTAAATTCATCTCCCATGTTGCAGGAATGTTGCAAGAGGAGGAAAGTTGTCTGAAGCTTTTATACTTTGAAAGCTTCTGTAATAGAAGTAAGAAAGTTTGAAAAAATGTGATGCCTATATTTCAAGTTGCTAAGCATATGCCGGGTGAACTTTTCAACCTTAAAATAGTGTTCTAAAAACCAGAAAACTACTGGATAAGTAACTCCCACATGCGGAGCCCACCAAAACACCCACATCTTGCTTTTCTAGCAGACACAGTGCTTACAGCTCCCGCTCTGATAGAGCGAAACAGGGATTTAGATGGTTTCTTAATGACAGAACATTTGGTAATGGTGGTTTAACAGCAGAGGAGGTTTGTTGTGAAGTTTTTTAAGTGTTTTCAGAGAGTCCTTTTTATTTTCCAATTCTCCTATTGCCTGTAGAAGTCTGCAGTCATACTTGGAGAAAAACAGAACCATAATGCAATCAGAGAATCAATTATAACATAGATTTAACATAGCTTTAATTACAAAAGAACTGTGGTGATAACAAGGAAATAGAATACATTTGAATGTTTATTTAAACTAGATCAGACTATGTTTTAGCTTTAATATTATCTGCTCCAAACATGTCTTCTGTGTGGTAAGATTTTATCAGCCCATTCTGGATGTTAGCAGGAAAACCACATTGCAACAATTCACTGTTATTTCAAAAAGTGATGAAGCCTTACTGAAAACAATAAAATCTAAGCATTTTCCAATTTGGTAGAAATAAAATACTCTGGATAATACAACAGAATTCTTGACAGATAATTTAGAAAATTAATATATAATAGAAAACCTCCACAGGGATCAATGGGTTCTCGATGTCAATGATCAAGACAGAGCACAGACAAAATCATATGATGATTAATCTCTCAGATATGAGGCAGAGCACTGAAAACAAAAGACCCCAAGCTATAGACATGAATACAGACAATACTAGAATTGCAACAGTGATGACTGCCAATTCTTCCTCAGACATGTAACCAAAAGTACAGAAATTTTTAATGAATCCTTGCTGAATCACAAAAATGAATCAGACTTTTGTTCATGTTGTAGAAATTGAGACAAAACATACAATAAGAAGCATTTATCCTTGACGGGAAGCTGTTATACCCAAGCGCACTGTGCTGTACTTCTAGAACCTAAAAAAGCTTACTCAGAGATGCCTATATGCCACTGCTTTGTGTGATGACATACACTGCTGCAGGATTCCTTTGTCAAACATATTCCCGCTGTTCTGAAGGTTGATGGTATTCCCTGGCTGACAAATGTGGATCTCCT
This sequence comes from Melopsittacus undulatus, assembly GCF_012275295.1. NCBI lineage: Eukaryota > Metazoa > Chordata > Aves > Psittaciformes > Psittaculidae > Melopsittacus > Melopsittacus undulatus. The sequence goes on along the minus strand of NC_047531.1, from coordinate 20,226,303 downwards.
GTACCTCCAGAAACAGTTCAAGGACTAATCATGTATGAATACTTATAAAAAAATATTTGAAACTAAGCATGAAGTTGGAATTTTCATTTAAGTGAAGTTGTGCTGAACAGCACAAGTGCACAATAAAGTCAAGTTGAACACTGCTGTGCTGGCACAGCATTTATACTAACATTAGTGTGATGCATAAATATTTTATTGTAGAGAACTATATCTCTACTCTCCATGCTAATTGTACCATCATTGTTGCAGTGGAAAAAATCAACTTAAAAAAAGTTTTGAAGACAACATGGGGAAGAAGAGGATAAAGCACAGAAAAAACAGTGACAACATTTAGCAGATCAGGGTATTTAATGATCAGTGAAGGAACAGTAAACCAATGGAGAGATAAGTGATGGGTACTCTCGCATTACTGTAGAAGAAAATCAGAAAAAGAAATGTAATGAGCATGGCTGTTAAGGATTTAACACCCTGCAAGGATATTTGCAATTGCCTACAGATCATAGAGCTTTCTAGTACCCCATCATTTTCTCAATTACATTTAAGACACTGGTACCCTGAATACCTATGCCTATGTAGAAATAATAGTAAAATAGGGGACATGAACTTCTCACAGAGTCCATGAGAAATCCTGAAAAGGGAAGAAGAACAAGATAAGAAGAAGGAGAAATTAAGATTTTTTTCTTCTCATGCTTGGAGTATGAGAGAGCGTAAGAAAGGGAGAGGGAAAACAACAGAAGGAAGAGCTATAAAAAAATGAAAATAGGCTGATCCAGATTCCCAGCTTCAAAAGGCAAAGAGATGGGGGGGAAAAAAACACAACAGTGACAAAAAAACCCCACACAACAATAACAGCAAGAAACACAAGGAAGGAAATTAGGACTGAGGGTCCCAGAGAGTCAGAAAATACAGGGGGAAAATGTACACAGGGTCTCTTGCATAGGAGACTATAAAGGAATGAAGAGTGATAGGTGCTAAAGATAAAATTCTGGCATTCAGAATTGAAAAGATCCTATGAATAGGAGGGTGATGGGAAAGAGACACATAAGGAGTCACTGGGAAAGTAATAGACCAGCAATCAAGATGTGTACTGAGCTGGTCTGGCAGAAGTACCAGACTGTGTCTCACCAGTGTGGCTGGCTAATGACAAGGCTGCACGGCTTGTCTTCAGTTCTTTAGGAGAGTCTCCTGACCATAGACTTTCTAACTGCAAATTCAAGACCTCCTAGCTATGTGGTTTACAGGTGAGGAGGAGACTACTCTGGAAATCACAGGGAGGTGATTTGAAAGTGAAAATGTTCCAGTTCCATTGGATTTTTAGAAAGAGGTTTTGAAGTTTAATTCCCCAAAATGAACAATGTGAAAAGTAAATAAACTTATTTTCTTCTTTCCTTCTTCTTCCCAAACAGAAAGAGAGACAAAATCAAAGGAACAGTTCATTGTTCAAGTCAAAAGATACTCAGAAATCTAACAGTACAGAATGATTCAGAGATGATGAAAAAAATTTATAGATGTAATTAATTTTTTTACCTATTCACAATTACTCTAAATTGTAAATAAAAGTGACTTCCATGTCACTATTCTTGCTACATTTGTATATCTTGCTTCCACACAAGTGAATCTCCTTTAAATTCTAAAAATCTGTTTATGTTTTTCCGTGTAAACGGTGCAGTAATCTTAGGATCTGAGCTACTTACCCAAAAGCAATTACGTCTCTAACTTAATTTCTCAGCCCACACATTAGTCTTTCTCCTAGAACTTCTCCCTTGAATGCTTCAGCTTTTGTTGTATGAGAGTAGCTGCTATAAGTAAGAAAAAACAAACAAACAAACAAAAAACAAACAAAAGAAAACCTCAGCAATAAACCCAAATTTAGGAATAAAAAAACCCAGACATTTTCTCCCATGTAATTTATTTGGAACTGCTTGAAACACTGCTTTTTCCCTGAAACACAATAAAAGCATTTTGAAGTTAGCTATCCATAAACTCTGCAATGGAATACTTTCCCATGTTAAAATATTGATTTCTTAAAACTTAAACATTAGGGAATGTTATGATACCTTTGGTTTAAAAATAAAATAACCAAAGTCTCATTAGATAAGACCCAGGCATGTTGTCTTAAAATATATTATAAACCATAACCCTTTCTTTCTGAATTTCACTTACTTTTCAGAATTTTTGGATTTTATTCTGAACCACCAAAAAAAAGAAAAATTTGAAGCTGAAATCTACTGAAATAACTCTAGCAATTTAATTTGTCTTTATAAACAGAAATGCATTTTCCATCAGGCAAGGTACATTGGATCACCTTTAGTTTATTTCTACAGGAAATATTTAAGGTACTCAGCCAATGCACTGGTGTATTTACAAAAATTCTCACTTGTTGCATGAATAAGACTTCAGTTACCGAAATTTAGAGACCAAAGTATTTATTATATTAACTCAAAACGGAAAAGAAAATTCATTCCATCTATGACTATATAGCACTAATGTTATTTTATGCAAAAGTGAAGATGCAGAGCTAGAAATACTGAAACATAGGAAAGAAGAATAAAGAAGCAGTCAGTAGCCACTGTTATCTGCTAGCTGCATTAGAGCTCTTAAAGACACTTGATGGAGAACAAGTAAAAGTGAGGATTATCACTACACAAATAATGTTCAGTTCTTTTTAAAAGTAAGCTTCTTACACTTATAGCCAGGGAAAGGAATATTTCTCCTTGAGTCTGAAGAATGCTTAAAGTAATTTCCTTTGAATATTTTACACATGAATTCATCTTTTAATCTAGTGATTGCTGAAAGAGCATATCAATAGCTTGGATTATCAACAATCTAGTAATAAATATTAGCTGTCTGCAATACTTCAACATATTGATAACTGATTGCTTGCAACCTGTCAGCCAAACAGGAAAACAGATTAGGAAACTAGGAGAAGAGGTTCTGCATGAGAATTTTGAAAACAGCTTTTCAGCGGTGTTGAGTCATATGCTATTAAGTTTTAATCTGATGGTCATGTAACAGGATTGAGAATTAATACAAATAGGATGTAAAATATAAATAGAAAACCCTGAACAATATATCAGCAAATGTAATGTTTCTAAGTGCTACTTAGTTTCCATAATTTCTGCATTTTAGTTTGGGTTGAGTATAGCCAGGAAATTGTGTATGAGTGCACAGTGAACTCATTGGGAATTACTGTGCCTCCATTTGATTCTTCCAGTAGAAATTTAAAAGATACTTCCACATTCACCCTGGAAAATACAAAGTGCTATAAATGTCTATTGCTTTCCTTAGTAATTGATGGCAGCTTCTTTCTGGATCCAGCTATATATAGACAATGCTTCTGAATCTAGAAAGTTAATGCTCACTTTAACAATTTTGCATCAGAAGTTAATAGGTGAATATTTACTGACTTGATTCATTTAAGCAGCCACAGCCTCCAAAAAAAAAAATCAGATTATTTCTTTCCCACCTATTTCTTCAGTACAACCCCATTAGAATCCCCAGCCAGCACCTTTTCTTCTCTTTCAGATACCTCCATGCCCATTTTCTTGTTTCTCCATTAAAATCTGGATGTTTCCTGAGCACACTTATAACTACATTCAGTTTGTATAAGCTCTTCACACTTCCATGTGCACCACTATAAAACAGATTGAGGCTATTTAGTTATTAACCTGGAAATGATTTTGGTTTCCTGTTCCTCAGTGAAATTCATATTTTTTAATCAAGCCACTTAGTTAACCAATGGGAAATACTTACACAGGCATGGATTTTCTACCTTTTAACCACAGCCATTGTATTCTAGTACATATCTGAACTTCAAATGTGTAATTTGGATAAATTAAAAAATTTAGTAAAAATATGAGTAAAAACAATGGACATAAATTTTTAGTACAAAATGTTTTTAAAAGGCAAATACAGCACTGTAGATCTTAAAATTATAAAGAGTTTAGAATGAGAAATATTAAAAAAAAAAATTGACAGGCTACAGCACTTAGATGGGAAAGAAATAGATACTCTCCAAAGAAGTGATTCTATGTGATGCACTGTAACTTATACATTCTACTCCTTTTGAGTGCATTTCTACAGTAAAAATCACAGCAATAGTAAGAGACACAAAATACATGCAACTGACTGTGCTTTTGCTATCTTCCTTATATTAGGTAATTAAAACATAATGGTAAATTTCTCTATATTACTCCTACACGCATGTGATTTGAACAATTATTGCAAGGCAGCTTTTTATGAAACCACTCTAGCAGAAGTTAATTCTGCATGAATTATAGACCATTAGTGGTAGCACACATTGACTATAAACTAGGCTTCTGGTTTCCAATGAAATAGGAAAGTAGGAAAGAAATGAGACCACAAAACACCCTTTGATATCTTGCAGCCTACAGGTAGCATATGGAAGGCCAAAATTCAACAAGGTGTGTTTTAACAAAGGAAGGAAAAGGACAGTGTCCAGATCTCTCCAAACACATCAAAACAAAAAATAACCAGTAATATCTAAAAGATACCGTATCACATCCGAAAGAACTGCTGCAGAAAATGCTCTGCTTAGCTTCCCAGCACTTATGTCAAAACTGAGTCAGCCAGTTCTTATTCACAGAGTTGCAATCTCTGTTTAGCTCTGAAATACACATTAATGTTTGCTGGCATTAAGGTGGCTTTGGTTGCAGAGAAGCTTTTAAGAGTCACTGAACCACCTTATTTTAGATCAATTATCTTGTTCCATACCCACACAGCAACCCTGCTGGTGTGAATGTTCAGGATAATGAGAGAAAAGAAAAGAAAGGAGCAAGGTAAGTTGCCTCCTATTGAAACCCCAGCCTGCTGATTTATCTTTTTTACATCTTATTTTAGCCTCTTTAAAAAAAGCTGTATCCTGTTAAACCGCAGTGGTCTTTTTTTTCTCAGTCAGCTTACTACAACCGAGTAGCACAATATATTTCACAACATAAAGTCCAGTTAACTAGCAATTAGAGAATCTTTGATTAATCTCCACAACTGTGATACCTGATTAGCTAGTTTTTGAAGACTGAAGCAGCTCTTTTTAGTGCATTTTATTTTTCTCTAATAGTAAGTTTTATTATGTGACATGAAACATATGTAGAAGACATCTGGGTTAATTTGCATTTAAATCCCTTGAAGAGATGTTCATAAAATTTTATTTTTTTCCCAGTGTTAGGAATTGTTTTCAAACATAAAAAGGTATTTCTTTGTCCAAAGAACAAGAATTGTGTTCCTTTTCCTCCTACCATGCAATTAAAACAGATTATTACAAAATCAATAACCATTTCACAAAATGCATCCCTCCAATGTCTCTTTTGTCCTCTTCATCTAACAAGTCTAACCTGTATATTTATTCTGCTTGTGCCTCTGCAGTAAAAAGGCAAAAATCTAAAACAAAACAAAGCTCAAGCATAATCTCTTAAGCACTGCTGCAGGGTAAAAGTGAGCAGAGCATATACCAATCTGTCTCAAATACCATAGTCTACTAAGGACTATGCAGTCTTTACAAAGATGTTAGTATGTAAAATACCTACCTAAATACCTACTTTATGATTTGAGCAAGAATATAGAAACATGAGCAAGAACTTGAACTCATAATCAAGGCCAGTATGAAGTCTAGTACCTGCTTTGTTATCTCCACAGGGGTTTTATTAGTATATATAGGCATCATGCTATTTCTTGATCTCGTGTTTATTTCTCTCTTTTGCTTGAAATTAATCAAGTATTGCAAACTGTAAAAAATGTCAGGGAACTCTTTAATAAAAATGCAGTAATTGCTTGTGGTGAATGATACTTCTCCCTCTGTACTCTTCTTCCCTGTCTTTCTCCCTGGTATCTGTCCTGTGAGGAGAGCTGGAATAAGGACTTCTGAATAGAATACTTGTAGGGCACTGGGATACGGGTACATGGACCTTTGCTGAAGGTGTAAGTACATGTACTGTAAGGACTTCATGTAGGAGGACGTATGGGAGGAGAAAAGGATCTGTATTGGATCCAGTTATAGCTGGGAAAGGCAGAAATAAGAAGGACAGAAAATGGGGTAAATGCCAATCTGAAAGGCAGAATGTGAACTTTCAGTTCACTCAGAGAAAAAGAAAGACAAGTAAGTCTATGGAGGAGTGGAGCTTGGCCAAGGTTATTGACACAGTAAATGATTTTGTGGTAGCATTTATAAGAGCTCAAAGTAAAAGGAAATTGAAAAGATGTGAAAACAGTAAAACAAGAAATATTGATAACCTTTTAAGGGAAAACAGAGAGGATCAGATAACCTTTAAATGCACTCTAGAGAAAAAGGAGAAAAGTCTGGATAGAATCATAGAATCATAGAATAGTTAGGATTGGAAAGGACCTTAAGATCATCTAGTTCCAAACCCCCTGCCATGGGCAGGGACACCCCACACTAAACCATATCACCCAAGGCTTCATCCAACCTGGTCTTGAATACTGCCAGGGATGGAGCATTCACCACCTCCCTGGGCAACCCATTCCAGTACCTCACCACCCTAACAGTAAAGAATTTCTTCCTTATATCAAGTCTAAACCTCTGCTGTTTAAGTTTCAACCCATTACTCCTTGTCCTATCACTACAGTCCCTAATGAATAGTCCCTCCCCAGCATCCCTGTAGGCCCCCTTCAGATACTGGAAGGCTTATTTTTCTTTAGCTACCATTTTCAGTTATTTCAGACTTTAAAATGTGTGAACATTAAGTGGTTACAGTTGTAGCTAGCACATACAAAAAAGTTGAAGCCCAACCACTGCTAAGGTTTATCTTTTTACTTTTATAGTAAAGTGCATAGAGTTTTCTAAAATATGACAGACTGATTAGCCAGGAGAAAGACAGCAAAGCCTAGGTCACCATGGCATCATATACACTCTTACTCAGCACCTTTTGTGTTCTCTGTGACCATTTGGTTTCAAAACCAAATCCTTTTAATTTTTTTTTCAGTTGCCTTGATTGAATGAGACACCAGGTGCTGTATTTGATATCTGTTTGCATACTGATACAAACATTTTTACTGTCATTTAAGACAATTCATCTGCATAACAACTGCCGGTATATGTACTACTTCTGAGCACTGATTTATTTTCCTTACTTTAAGGGAAGACATTTATTTACATCTTTAATGAGAAACTATAAGCTTAAAAAAGCCCAAATACTCTTTGATTGCTTAACTGTGCCATAAAAAGAGGCCAAAAATGTACAAGCTTGGAGGTTATTAATATGATGAAAGATTGTTCTTTCATTGTGATAAAATTAACGCTCGTTTTGCTTAGGTGGCAGATATTACAGAAAACAGAGAATTCTTCATCCTTGGAGATTTTGTTATAATCCATTACCCAAACCTTCTTCCTTTGAAGCATTTCTGGTATCAGCATCTTCATCTACTATGAGATATTTTCCCTGCTTACCCAGAGGAGAAAACACACAACTTCTTTTTTAAATTTAAATATCTCCTTGTTGATTGAAAATTTTCTTTTTGTCTTCTGATCTATACTTTTTGCAAATCTGCTATGCATATGAACATTCAGATAGCTTCACAGGTATGAAGCTGTGAATAGTCATCATGGATATTTTTTTCCACTTTGTAGTATTGAATTTGGTGTTTTAAATTGGAAAATATCAAACATTTAAACAAAAGTTTTCTTGAGAGAACATATCAGATGCCATTAAAAAAAATCAAAAAATTTTGGTAGGGTTTTTGTCATGGTTTAAAACCCCACCTCAGTCTCCCGCAGTACCACATACTCCTTTGTTTCCCCCCCCCTCCCCCTTCCCACTCCCAGAGGGATGGCGAGGAGAGCTGGAGGAATACAACTCCCACGGATTGAGGTAAAATCAGTCCAGCAATTAAGGTATAACACAAATCACTACTGCTACCACTAACAAATCAATGTTAGAGGAAATAAACAAGGAGAGAGAATATGATACCACCCGCCGAAACGAGCCCAGCCCGGAAGAGAGCTAACCCCTCCCCTCCCGGCCAGTTTACAGTTCCCTCCCTGAGCCCAGCCCGGAAGAGTGCTAACCCCTCCCCTTTTGACCAGCTTCCAGTCCCCTCCACGAGCAGGACGTGCTGTGGTATGGAATACCTCCCCGACTAGCCTAGACCAGGCTCCCTATCTCTCCCTCCTCCCTGGCAGAGCATGAGCTACTGCTGAACCCATGACAGTTTTTTAGGTAAAAAAGTACAGAAAGCTATGTGCATAAGGACAAAGATCCTGCATTACTAGAGATCCAGATTTTAGTCTAAAGTCTGTTCCAGTAAGCATTAGCTTCAATGGAGAAAGAATTCCTGGTTATGCCATGTTTCCACAGGCATTGACTTCACCTAATAAGCACAGTGTTCTTTTTCACAAAAGAACAAAAAGTTCTTTTGCAGCTCTGAACAGGTTTTTTTCAGGATAAGAAACTGTTTCCTGTCCAGCTGTACTATGGACCTGGAGGTATCCAGCTGGTATCATCTTAGCTCAGTAGCTGTGTTTGACCATCACTAGCAGGACCTGTTGCTGTAAAGCAGCAAGTGGCCTTCTGTCAGAGTTTGAGTGGACAGATTAGAAGTTTGCTTTAGTACTCCCAGTTCTTGATGTGACTGAAAAGAAGACAACTTCACTGTCATGCATGGGTGTGTAATTACAAATCATTACAAATCCACTCTACCACTGCGATGTTGCAGAAGCCCAAATGAAATGCATGCTGCTTTTACTCATCTTTTTTAAGACTCCGCAGAACACAGAGGAAGAAAATAGAATGAAAAATATCCTATTAATTCACTGGCTAAAGGAACTGTCAAAACAGTTGAAAAATGATTTAGCAGGGCAAGAAAGAAAAAAATAACTTGGTTTGAAACAAAAAATGTGTTCTCATAAAAAGAAAAATAAAATGCAAAATTTTGTTTCTTTTTGATATCTTGTATTTTTTTTCTGTTTTCTTTTTGATTTTTTTTTCGCTTGATGTAAACCAAAAGATGAAAAAAATAGATACCAAAAACATGGAAAATCTATGAATGGAGTTGCTGTTTGCTGACCATTCTAACTTTTATAAAATAAGGTCAAATAGCTAAGAAATTAACATGAGGAATTTAACATGAAATCTTTTGTATTTGAATTTACGTTCATCATTCTGAGAATATTATGCATACAGTTTACATCAAAAGACATTTTACCGAAATGAACTTAATTGCCTATGTGTGTTTTCTAATATGACTTATTTTGTAAAAAAATGTTGTAGTTGACACATTAGCATAACGATGCAACTTACAGTCTATAAGGATTGCTCACTATTAAATGAACATAGCCAGCTGAATATCTCTTAAATAATTGGTATATTTGAATCAATTGTGTAAATAGCTATGGTGTTTTTGGAATTGATAAGGGCTTGCACTGAAGAAACAACTGTGTAGAAGTATTTTTGTCCTATATTTCAATAAATGTCATAACACATGTACTTTCTACCAGCTGTCATTTTCATAATCCTTCTGATTTTCAAAAAACTGACGGTTCCAAAATCTTAAGCCATTTTTCACCTCTTCTGTCCCTTGAAGTTTTTCCCATTGATTAATTACTCTACAATACATTATTCATACCTTATTTCACTACAGACATAAATTTTTATGATTCACATTTTATAAAATAACAACAAAAATGGTGTCAAAATTTCAAAAATTTTCAAATCACAACTTTCTAAAGATATATGAAGCTAAAAGGTTTCTCACAAATATCACAAAGTAGTAAATTTATTGACTAATATTGAGAATATGTATTTTTTTTTGTTTCTGCTTTAGAAAAATTGTGTATCTGTTAAAAAACCCTAATAAACGGTTGATTTACTTCAGTTCTTAGTTTTGCATAAAGATAATATTTCTAAATTCCACCCCTTAAAGCCAAAAAGTAGATGAATGCTCAGAAAATCTAGTCACTTGTTTGGGTTTTGTATCTCCAGAAACATTTTTTCTCAAATCTTTCATACAGAGAACAAATATCAGCAAATATGTCAAAGCAAATGAGGATATGAATGCCATCTCCTCATCTGTCCCCTGCTCACTTTCAGAAACATCCTCAGCCTTTGCACTGTGATGCTGCTTTTCATTACAGTCAATACCTGCTTCGTCCAGAAGACCCTGACGCACTGTAGTAATTTAGGGTAGCTGTGTACTCTGAGGTGTCCCAGTAACTTTTTTGGTGTACTGATGCTTTGCACATATTCTTTAACTGGTAGGGAAAAATAGGACCTTGGAACAATGCTAGCAACAATGGAAAATTACATCTCATCATCTGACGCCTCAGTTGCTTATATTATTCCAAGGATCCGGTATCTGATCCAAGGCCAACTGTCAAAGGCACAGGGAAATCTTTCTGCCATTTGCCATTATAGATGTAACTCCAAAAGGAAATTGAAATCTCCTTTCTCAGATCATTTCAAAGCCACATGAGAAGCAGAAGAGGAAATCTATATTGTCACTATTCCTCCAGAATCCTGGCTCAGTAAGAGAAAAAATTTAAATATTATAATTTAGTTATCCAGCAACTTTCAGAGGAACTCGATTAACTTAAAGTACAGATCACAGGGTTGTTTTAACATGTTTTTATGCATTTTTGTTGTTTTTTAAAGTATTATCCAAAAGTTCTAACTCTAGTTAAGGAAGCTATCTTAACTGCAAGAAATAATAATCAAAACATAAAACTGAAGTGGTATGTTAGTAATCTGAATTTGCATCTTGTTAATAAGAATACAACAAAACGACAAATTTAAATGTGAAGATTCTGCATTAATGTCAGCCACAATTTGCTACAGCTGTTGTCTTAAATTTGGGCAAGCTAAAAAACAGCTCCCAAGTACAGTCACCAAGACTTACATTGGAGGAACTTGTAAATTTTGATCACTGTGTAGAGTGCATTTCTGAAATAAAATTTATGATTTTGCACTGCTCTAGGGCACCTTTTCTGCTGATTAAAAGGCATTTGAAATAAGAAATGGCATCCTCTTATTCCTTCTCTATACATATGTTGATGAAAATACAGTATACACAGAAAATACAGTAAACACAATACAGTAAAATAAGAAATTATGTCTGCTGAAGTGTGATATAGTTCTTGCATTTACATAAGCATTTGTACCTGCTGGTAGTGATACACAGACATGAGCACTGTTGTCTTCATGATCAAGACAATATCTAGAAGTACTTAAAAACAGATGAGTAAACCATAATTGTCTGTGACCATCCTGTTTCCTCTCCATTATCTTATTGAAGCTCAGAGGCAGTTATTGTTATTTTTTTCTAACTATTAGGATAAAAGAGTAAACGCTAGCCTTTGCTCCCTCCTTTATACTATTTTATTGTACCACATATGATCAAATGCAAATGTAATATTACAAATTCAGGTCAGAATTTAAAAATTATTCCATGACTATTATGCATATTTTTTATAAGGCCAAAAGAGAACATGGGACTATTTGATTTGATTTTTTAATATAGTTTCTCACTCAGTTCTTTTCTATTTTAAGGAAAGCATATAGTTTATTTTTAAAAATGTTTACAGTTTAAAAAATACTAGTGTTGAACAATCTGCATGCGACTATAAGGGAACAGCACTTATTTTATATGTGATAGAGGAACTTGTCTTCAGTTTGAAGTGAGTGGTTTTTGCTAGTTCTTTTTTTCTTTAAACTGAAATGTCTTCTACTATAAAACAGGGAAATTCTTCAGTTCTATATTCATATAAGAATTAAGTGCCTCAAGTAGGACTTAGCATTTAAATGACAAAGTCCAGAAGACAGAGGGTACACTGGGGAAACTTTATTAAACATTACTTCAGGTAGTGCTTCTGTCAAAGGCAGATTCACATATCAGTTGCCTGTAGCATCACTTTGAGGATCATTTTTAACTTATATATCTCCATCTAGCTGTTTCTTTGCTCTAGAAGGGCAAAACTCTTCGTCTGTACATTAGACAATGCAAATTAATATTACAAATGCCTATGCTTTTCTTTTGTTAGAACAAACCCCATCATTCTCCTAAACAATTCCCACGCACATTTTAGTACCTAGCACAGGCAAAGAACCATGTGTTTTCCTGCTGACGTATTGTTTTGGCAGCAAATGTGCAAATGCTGAAGAGTTTGTGACTGGGCTTCTCCTCCAGTAAAAATTATATTTTTAATGATTCTTTAATATAAAATGGACAAATAAAACTCTTTGTTCAGATGCTTCAGTGTTGGATGCTGCTGAGCTTAAGTGACTACCTCACATGCAAATGTCATTAAACCTTCTATTAGATCTTATTCTATATCCTTTATGAGTCAGGTCCTAAATATTTCAGATCTTTGGAACCTTTCTAACACAAATAACTCTTGAGATATTTGTAAACCAGAATGTGAACACAAGAAAGTGAGGAAGATGGAAGATATTTGATGACCGTACCTATTACTGTGAAAAAACAGAAGTGAATATTGAAATAACTTCTCTAAAGGAGATTAGAAAATTAGTATCTATTTTTGGCAGCGTAATAAAAAGTCTACATACTGCCATCAGGCACTTAATCACTTATTCTTCTTTCATACAGGAAATTCAGTTCAGTAAGCAATGCTTAATTCAATCATAGATTCATAAAAAGACATCAAAGAGGAAATAATCCAAGTTGGGAAAGGAGTTTGAAATTGCTAATGTTAGAATTGTGAAGGCTGAAAAATGAACCAGTTACAGAGATGATAAGGTCATACACTTCAGAAACAAGCCATCTGCCATCAGAAGATTTAGACAAGTAAGAAAGCAGAAGTAATTGTAATAATATTCAAATGCTCACCCTACTTTAGATAGAAATAGAAAAGGTGCTAGAAGGTAATCTGAAGTAACAAAAGCTACACAGCAGAGTGAGCCAACTGACCTCATTAGAAACACATACAAAGTTTCAAGCCTCTTCAGTAACAATTAAAAAAAAACAAACCACAAACAAAAATGAAACACAAAACAAACAAAGAAAAAAACACAAAACAACAACAAAAAACACCAAAGCAAAAAAACCTGAGGAGGTAAAAAGGGCTTCATGTGTGTATGAAAGTAAACTCCCCAGGAGTCACCATGACAATAAGGCACAACTTAAATATTATAACTTATGAATGTAAAATTATTAATATTAATTTAATTAAATTCTTTAGTGAAGTGGAGACTAAAATTATTAAAGAAAATTATAATGTTCAAACTGGTTTATGGCCTAATGAGCAGAGTCCTCAACAGGGAGTACAGGAGTGTCAAGAATGATTTGGTACCCTGTCTGCTATTTCTAATGTAAAGTATATAATTGAATATCAGAATATATTAGATCCTCCCCCCATTAATGTTTTCTGCCACTTCTGTCTTTGAGTCACCAGAATCATGCTTTTCAGTCTCTCTTTTTTCCATTTTTTTTTCTACAAAGTAAATGACTACTCAAGAGAGATGGTAAATGTAGTTTTGCCTCTTTGCTGGGAAATCTTCCTCGGTGAGCACTGTACTCGTAAAGCTAATGCATGAAGTTCTGAAGTTCTAAAGGAAATTTGAATTTATGACATACTTTTGATCTCACCATTAGATTGCTATGTAGGTCCTCATTTATACTCGTTTTGATCTATGTAAGTAATACCATGGGGCACTGAAAGCCAGGCACAGGAAAATTTTTTCAGGGTGCTGTGTTACTGAAGAAAGATTGAAATAACTTTTGCTACACTTCTAAGTTGATCACTATAATATTTAGTTAGTGAGTCTTTGCTGGATGACTTAGAATGTTGGAAATTGATCCCTATCCAGCCAACAGAGTGCTTCTGAGGAGTTATTCAGAGAAACTATATGTGTCTTCTCTCCTTTTGGTGACAGGGGGCTTTACTTTTGAGGCCTCTTCATCTGAGGGATTTTGATGTTTTCATAATCACTAAGACAATCTTTTTTTTTTTTACATTTTTTCCCTCCAATTTGACAACTTGAATTAATGGTTTTGGGGCCACAGAAGTGCTAATCTGTGCTGTTGGACTGCATAAACTCAAACTGTTGAAAATACACATCCAGAAAGAAAGGAAGTGAGATCTTTTTTCTGCTTATGTGTTGTCCTTTGAGGAGCTGCTAGATAGAGAGCTGTCATGTGGACAATAGTGTTTTCCCAGTCACAACAGTATTTAAAAAAAAAAAAAAGTTTCAACTTTGTGACATCCTGACAGATGACAGTCACGGGAGCCATGTATTTCAACCAGCAGTATCTGGTACCAAGTTGCTAGAAGTTACTGCAGGGTAATGAAGAGGACTTAAGCAGGGGGCAATGTTATGTACAGGCAGACAAGAGTCATATGCCAAAATTCATGAAAACATGACTGACATGTATGAAATCTGATCATTTGAGACTTCTCAGTTATGGATCCTATAATTTATTTTCCTTACTCACACACATTTTACCACAGGTTTAACTAATATGCAGCTGCTGTGTTCAATATCAGGTAATCATAAAACCATTAAGTGGTTCATATTGATTCAGGTTACAATTTGTGAGTGCCTTTTAATGATCAATAGTCTGAACTCATTTAAGAACTCATTTAAGAAATACAGCCAAAAGTAGCATGCAAATTCTAAAGCATTTGCACTGCTTTATTCTTGTTTCTCAGCTTTTGGAGGGCCAAGATCTTCAGAATTAGGAACCATGAGTCTTACTGATCTCTAAGTCTTGTAGTTCTAAAAATTCCAGACTGAATATTTACAAGTATTTGTTAGAATTATTAGTATTGAGGTAGAAAATATGGGAGTTTATTTTTGTCTCAAAAAGCTTGTGAAAGTTCAATGATTCATTTTTCTGGGTGGCGAAAAAGTAATGGTCATGCTTCTGACACAGTTAAAAAAGAATTAGCAATGACTACAAATGAGATGACAATGAAAGGACTTCTTTCCATATATTCAAGCCTGCTATGGACATGACTATGATAGAAATAGGATTTGAAGACCCATGCACAGTGTTTTCCACAGGAAGAAAGGTATGAAAATAATTATCAGGAATCTTCGGTTGCCTTCACATAGGCAAATAGCAAAATCTGCATTTTCAATTATAAACCTTTAAGTTGTAGGAGAATTTAGTCTTACCACTTGTCTAGAAATAAAACTTATAACTTTGTATTTCTATTCCTAGAATTTAAGTCATGTTTTCCCCTCAATACAGAAGCAGTTTTACCATCAGAGTAGTGATTTCATCTTAGTATAATTAACACACTGCTTTCCCTTAATCACTTTTAGCACTTTATGCAAATCCCTGTGCAAAACAAATACAGAATTCTCATCAGTCATGCTCATATCTGAACACATGTCTATCCATAAACTTTGGCCACAGTCTACAGTTTGATATTTAAAAGGCTGATGTCATACAGTTCAGCTCCCTCATTCTTATTTTCAAACATGCAGTGCAGGTTGCCATAAATATACAATATCAGTTTTAAGAAATTAAGATCTGTTTATGGAAACACTTTTAAATCAGTTCTGGGATGTGAGAATATAATATATTTTGCTAAAGGGTTTAAAACTGAAATATTCTGTAACTTAAGTGGTATAACTGCAGCAATGAAAAACTACTCAAAAATGTAATCTATGATGTGGAATTATTTCAGAGCAAGAAACCCCACTGACTAAAAGAACATTTTTTATTTGCAGAAAGAGAAATTTTGGCTACAAACAGAGAAAACTTTCTCTCTGCCTGGAAGATTTTGTTAAAAAAAAAAAATCTTTCCTTGTCTGGAATCATTATCCATTCTTTCAAATTACCATACCTACCATGAGAATGATCAAAGTTTTAGAGAATTCCTTTCCTTAACATGTTCACCCATAATAGATATGAAACCAACCCCAGGTTATGAAGGATCTATACAGTCTAAAGTATTTTTTTCCAACCCACTTCTGATTTCTTGGTCTAGTTTGGTGTTGCAATTTTCAAATGCCAGTTTCAAGAGACATAATGGAGAAAGTACTCTGGGAAATTACTGAGATGTTTACCAAAATCTACCCCTAAATTGTACTTGTTAAGTCTTTTTAAGCCAAAAGTTACACTGATCTTTAATTTTAAAATATTGATGACTGCTATTTGGAAATGCTTTTTCTTTAAAGAGAGTCCTACAGCAGTAGGAAAACAATCACAACTCCCACCACCCACAGGATTTGCTGAACCTAGGTTTGCAGATCTGTGTAGTGCACTGCATGTTCTTACAACTAAGCTTGTAAAGGTGTCCTGTTGGAACAAATTTGATGAAAAATTAAAACTTTGCCTTATTCCTGGTGGGAGCAGCAATTGCAACATGTGCAAGTCATACCATCAAACCAACCATCATTTATTAGGAAGACAAGATAATTATCTTGTGCAGTTAATGGCACATATCAAAAGGTATGAGCATTTTTTAGGGATAGAAAAAGATAGATTACATAACTAGCTTTTCACAAAAAATCTATATTGGCAAAATTTTCATCCATACTTCATACAGACTCCTTGTATCCTTTGACTGCTAGTTTTGTGCCCTTCCATTTTCAAGGTCTATCTTCCAAATTAAGTCATGGTTAAATCTATGTAGGAAAGGTAGCCACAAAGTGTGTTTTGGGCATGATCATGAAAATCAGAGTAAAAAATCTCTGTCTGAGGTATTCAAACATATGACTGGACTTTGGCCTGAGGTCTAGCTAACTGAACAGAATACAGCACACTGTGAATGGGAATGTAATAAATTATCTGCAATAAAATGCATGTAATAAAAAAGAAAGTGCAAAGCTGTCAAAACTTACATATAGTGCAATGGGGAAAGGCTGGATTTCTCATGTGCTTATAAAGGGTAGTTAGAAATAGCTGAATCCAACCTATCTAGCTCAAACAGCAAATTAGTGTCCTTTTGAGGAATAAAATCTAAAGAAACTGTATCAGCAATATTATAAGGCCAAGAGTACTTTGGTAATCACATAAGAAATGACAAATTAGGAAGTGGATGTTGTAAAAGTGGGACCAAAGAGGAAAAAGTAATTACTGGAGGTTTATGTGTCTAGGAGGAGAAAAGCACAGAGAAAAACAGAAGTATCAAGATAGATGGGGAGGACAACCATGAGCAGTGGTCATGCATACAGTGTAGTGGGAAGAAAAAAAAAACCCTAGATCCTGAAATGGATCAAATTAATTTTCTCTTAAGAGCTGTAATTTACTCTAGGTCCTGCTGGCAAAAGGAAGGACAGAGTGAACTTAGAACATCCAAATAAGATTGAGAAAAATATGTGTTATGGAATGTACACTTGTATTAGGGAGCCAAGCAAATAAACACTCTGTTCCTAAGAATATTGGGGTATATATATATATATATATATATATATATATATATATATATGTATATAAATAAACTCAAAACATTCTTGTCTTTTGCTACAGCTATTTAATGAGAAGTTTATAAAAGATTTTTCCCTCTTTCATTCAAAACAGATAGATAAATGTTAATTGAGAATATTGGAGGAATATAATTTACCCATCTTTCTCTGTGAAAACCTTTTGCAGCTTAAGACACATTTAGAATTTTGAAACAAACTTTTAAAGCCAGCAAATTCTTTAACTATTTAGCAGTCTTCTCTGTTAAATTTTCCCAGTCAAATAGAAAATGACATAAAATTATATTTAGCTGTTTCCTGAAGGTAAAATTTGTGTTGTTATAATGCATTAGTCTTGAAATTCCCTCCAGTAATTTTCTGAAATTGTAATGTATAAGAACGTAAAGAATAAGTGATAAATCTTTTACAGAGAGGAACTTTCATGGAATAAGGTAGGCTGTCATCTATTCTTGTTCATTTGGCATGAATAGCTGAATATTCCTACACAGCAAACAAATGTTTACAGTGCTGTGTGAGAATCTATTCAAAACCACTTTGGAGTAATTCAGCTAATGTTTGCTAAAGTTGCACTCAAAAAGCTAATCTGATTTATATTGTGCATCTATTTCCAGCAGATCCTCACACTGACTCTCAAGTTGTGTGTTTATCTGCTGACAATGAGGAAATGTTAATTTTCTGCTAATTAGTACATTTTTATATGATAGTGGTGTTTTGGTACATATTAATCTCCAAGTTAGAGATTAAATAAGAGAACTCTGCCACACTAGGATCACAGGAGGAAAGGGGTTCATAATACTAACAAATTGTGAGTGTGATGACATCTGTATCTCTGTGATGAGACCAATTTGTATACCATCTGGCACTGAAGGGTTTAGCTACTTGCTGCTACAATGGACATATTTTGGCTACAACACTAAATGAGCAGGATAATTGCTGTTTGGTGAGTTCAATGTTTGGTACAGATATCCTGATGGAATTAAGTACCATTGGATAAGAGACAGGGTAGTATCGTTTTGTTAGTGGCACATATTGGTGGCTCAACCAGTCAGATATAAATTGAGAATTCCTTCATCATGACAGAAAAAAAAAAAAATAAAATCTGTTTTATTTTCTTATTTCTTTCCAGGTTAATCCATACTTTTTTGTCCCATGATTAAATGTACATACAACAAAACTTTTTCCCCTAGACAGAAAAACAGGGAAGAAATTATTTGAAAGGGTGTCTGTATGCTGTGTCTGTAAGTAACAGCTTGAGAGAAAATTACAGTCATTAGGGTGCAATGGCAAATAGTTTTTACTTCTATTTAACTCAAATTAAATTTGATTCAGAATATGTGTGGAATGGCAGATACTGTTGCCAAGAATGCAATTAGAGCTTTTGCCTATCATTTCTGCTGGCCTTTTATTAGAGTGAAAGACACGATTTCTAGCATCACCATTATGAATCATTTTATTTTCAAAACATATTGAAAAAAGTATCAATAGCATGGAGAAAGCTTTACAATTTTAAACTAATATGTCTACTTCTCTGTGCTATTATTTTAGCATCTGGTCCATAAATCAGTACTATGGTGCCAACCTAAGCTAGAGCTTTAGTCCAGAGCTCACACATTTAGAAAAATCTAGCTACAGGACAGAAGTGTTTTAGAAGGTAAAATACATTAGTTTCATCAGCCTGGAATACATCATTTTTATCTGCTTATCTTTTTTTATTTCTCTTCATTCATCATAAGTCTGAAGGCAGTAAAAATGAGTGATGTAGAGTAACTTAAGATACAAATTCCTATATGACAAAACACAATGTTTTCCTATTAGAAAGCAGCACAGGGAAGGTAACAGGCGAACAGCTATTCTTGGTCTGTGGTGTTTTTCTCTTGAGTTACAAGCTTTTACTTTACTGTGAAAAATATCTTATTAAGATTCTGCCAGTGATTGGCACAGTTAAAATAATTTCCTTCTGTCTGTCAGGTCCTGATCCACTGCCTGCTGAACTAAAAGAAAGGACTCAATTAATTACTGTTGGACAAGAATACTAAATCCTTATTCTCATCAGTTAAGCCTCCTATTTCTGCCTTGGCTCAAATCCCAGCTAGAAATATATGACTCTGTAAGTTCTTTTTTGCAGGGGTTGTGAATCATATAAGCTTATGAGTGAAGAAATACTGTGGCAGCAGTCCTGTCTAAGTTAGTACTTGATGCATTTGTATAACTAATACCCAGTAAAGCAGCTACTGAATATATGCAGAAAAAAAGCAACTCTTAAGTTGGTTTGATGTTACCCTAGCTTCAGAAGGTCCTGCTTTGCACTCTCCATACATGTTCACATTTGAACAAATTCTGCACTGCACATGATCTGTAGAGAAAGGCCATCAGCACAAGCATCTGAGATAGAGGAATTTCATTTCCAGAGCTGATCACTACTCATAAACAATGTTTTCAACATTTAAAACAACAAGAAGGAAAACACACTTTACAGAAAATGAGTCATCAGAATGAGAAAGCATCAATTAACATAATGTTTTTCAAATACAATTCAGTGACACAACAGACCAGATGATTAGATATGCAAAATTACCAGCATGCATGGAAAATATAGACTTCTCAGGTAACAGAACATTCAGAAGCTTTTGAGAAGATTTGAAAGTTTTCTGCTAAGTGAACATTCTGATCCAAGAAAAAGTATTTTTGTTTAGTTCAGCAGGCAGGGAGCAGTATAGCTGTTCCTTCTGTAAAGCTGTACGAGTCCTATAGGCTGCCAAAGAAGTGACCAATGAGCCATTCTGCCATAGTTTGTCTGGTCTCCTAAAGACCCTTTACAAACATTACATTACTTTCAGAGCAAACCAGGAGCAGTTCTTTATATAGGATATTGGACAGAATGAGAGAATATATTCATAAGCAAAAAAGTGCTGATTAAAAAGTATTATTTTAATTATTTTTTAATATTTTAGATTAAGGTCATTTCATTCATTCTCTCTCACAGGTTATCCAACACTATCCAAAATTTATATAACCTTTAAAAAACTATTTGGTTACCCAAATACTAAAATATTTACTTCATAGAATAAAATCATAGAATCAGCTAGGTTGGAAAAGACCTTTATGATCATCAAGTCCAACTGCTAAGATCATCAGACTTAAACAGAGGAGATTTAGGTTAAATATAAGGAAGTTCTTTACTGTGAGGATGTTGAGGCACTGGAAAAGGCTGCCCAAGGAAGTTGTGAATACTCCATCCCTGACAGTGTTCAAGGCCAGGTTGGACAGGGACTTGAGGAACGTGGTCTAGTCAGGGGTGTCCTTGCCCATGGCAGGGGTGGCTGGAACTTGATGATCTTAAGGTCCTTTACAACCTAAACCATTCTATGATCCTATCAAGTATAATCTTCCTTCTGCATTACCATCCCATGAAATGTCAAAAGATAATGTATTTCCTTGACAAAATGAAAGACAAATTATTCAACAGAAATGACGATAAAGGCTACAGAACTACTACTTAGAGGTTAGCATGTGACAGTTTTCTTCTTAGTGCAGAGAATGACAAGAGATGATTATATCTCAAAAAAAAATCACTTTCTGCAAAACACAAAACCTTTTGCTCAGAAAAGATGCTGTGATTGTGAAAGTTATTGCTAGTAGAACGAAATAGATAACAGCATCAGTACTCTGCAATCATTTACCAATTTTCATTGCCAATGTAGAACCCTATTTAGTTCATAGTGTGTCCTCTCACCATAAGAATGGAGGGGGCAAAAGAGGAGTAATTCTGTCACAAAAACGGTCAATCTAGATTCTTAAAGTATTTTGGCATTAACAGTGAAGACTGAAAATTCTTCTGAGGATGTGCTCTGTCCTGATGGTAAACTATTTTCCTATTCAATTTGGATAGTAGAATAGCACACTGAAATACTGAATTATAACTCAGAAATAATTTTCTAGTTACATGTTCCCACAAAACATGAAAGAAAACCAATAAAAAAATAAGTATATTTAAACTGCTGTTATAATACATAAGAAAATGTCATTTTGAACCAATATTTCATGTATGTACTCACAGTGACATTGCTCAAAAATTGTTTTGGGGCCCTATGCATTCTGATATTTTTAGCAATAACAGATGAAAACACTAACTCATTGCCAACTATGTCTGATGTGAAATAAACATTAGGGGAGTGCTAAATGGCTGATTCTAAGCAATCTATAATCATTCAATAAATAAGGCAAAAAAATATTTTATTGAAGTGAGGATAATGCCCTACTTCAATGGAAAAAGGAACAGTGTGCCGCTGTCATTACAAGTAAGGTGACTTCAAGTGTCTGGATCTTGAGGGAAAACATGTTCTACAATCCAAATTAGGAAGGAAAATCTTCCCAACTTTAATGTTTTTATGGAATAAAAATCCCAATGTATTAGTATCCTTCATTTGAAAAAAGGTAAATGTTCAGGATGAAGCATCTGAGCTGTGTTAGCATCAACAGTGACAGCATATAGGAAAAGTGGGAAGAACAAAATGAACACATGAATCTGTGGCTTCATTGCCCTATGTCCTGCCACCAAATGAGCAGAACATGCAATAGCAAAGGATCATTCAAACCAGCCATCAGCGGCCATTCTCAGTCACTTGCTGAGGGGAGTAGCTTCAGAGAGGACACGTGTAACACCAGAGTGGAGCGGGAGAGATCAGTGTCCACGAGCCTCACCACAGAGCGACAAGAACCACTGAGGAGGGAGCCTCAAGTCCTCGACAGGACTTGCCCAAGAGCTCAGCTACCGTGGGGAGGTGACTCACTGGGGGCGGAGACAGGAGGAGTGGCACCAACTGTGAGTGGTTAAAAATCTACCCAGGGAGCATGGTGAACAGAGCGGGCAAACAGAGCAGGTCGAGGCAGTTTGCATGGCAGTTCGCGCGGGCAGGCGAGCGGGATGGTGAGCATTCGCCGTACAACCAGGGTCTGGTCTGGGAGCTCTGCCTTGGCTGCCCCGGTGGTGGCCAGCGTAGGCACCCAGACAGAGCTGGTAAGTGGGGAGGCTGCGGTGCAGAGCTTGGAGTGTAGAGAGTGCCTGCACTGGTCTGGTGAGGGAAAGGTGAAGAATGGGCAGGGCTGCGCTGGCTGCTCCCTAATGGAGGTCCTCCTGCAGCAGGTGGCTGAGCTACGGGATGTTGTCAGTAAGCTGCAAGATGTCAGGGAAGCTGAGAAGAAGCAGAACTGCTTGCTCCAGGCTCAAACAGCGCAGGGGCCTCAAGATTCCCCTCTAACTCATGGAGGAAAGAAGGAAGCTGTTGATCAGGGAAGCTGGGAATTAGTAACAAAAAAAAACAACCAAAGGAGGAAGAGAGCAATTAAAAGCAAGGGACTTCCTCCTAAATCTGCTGTACCCACCCAGAACTGCTTTGCTGTCCTGCAGGGGGCTGATGAGGAAATGCACTTGCATCAGAAACAGCCAGCTAGTGCACTGATACAGAAGATCTCTACTGGTGCCGCCAAGAAAAAGCGGTGGGTTGTAGTAGTAGGGGACTCTGCCTTGAAAGGGACAGAAGCGCTCATCTGTCGGCCTGAGCCGGTTGCAAGGGAGGTGTGTTGCCTACCTGGGGCACGGATCAGGGATGTTGAGGAGAGGCTGCCTGCTCTAGTAAGTCCCACAGACTATTACCCGCTTCTAGTGATACATGTGGGTGCTAGGGATATAGATAGTAGTAGCCTGAGGAGTATAAAGAAGGACTACAGAGCGCTGGGAGAGGTGGTCAGGGGTTCTGGACCTCAGATAGTCTTTTTGACAATTCTCCAAGACACAGGGGAGGACCTTCCAAAGGCAAGGAGGATTGGACAGGTTAACAAATGGTTAAAAAGGTGGAGTCATAGTCAAGGGTTTGGGTGTCTTGAACATGGGGCCCACATTTGTAGGCCAGGCCTACTGGGGGCTGGTGGAACTGCTCTGATAAAGAAAGGGAAGAGTTGCTTTGCTGGGAGGCTTGCCAGACTTGTCAAGGATGCTTTAAACTAGTTGTGCTGGGGGAGGGGAGCATCATTCCCTCCCAACACACCCAGTCAGTTGCCAGCACCTATAATAAATGCTCAGAGCAATGTAGTGATATTCTAGCCGCTCCAGCCACTGAGCCGGCTTCATTTGGAGCTCGGATCAGATGCCTCTATACAAATGCCTGTAGCATGGGGAATAAACAAAGGAATTAGAGATGTGGGCACATCTACGGGGCTATGATACAATAGGCATCATAGAAACATGGTGGGATGGCTCCTTTGACTGGAGTGTTGGAATGGAAGGTTACAGGCTTTTTAGAAAAGACAGGCCCGGTAGGAGGGGAAGGGGAGTTGCCCTTTATGTTAGGGATAGGCTGGAGATTATGGAACTCTGTCTAGGGACAGGTGATCAGTTAACAGAAAGTTTGTGGGTCAGGGTTAAGGGGAAATCAGTGATGGGACACATTACTGTGGGGATATGTTACAGACCGCCTGATCAAGAGGAAGCTGTGGATGAAGAACTCTACAGACAAATAGGAAAAGCCTCACACTGGCAGGCCCTTGTTCTCATGGGGGACTTCAACCACCCTGATATCTGCTGGAGCAATGGTATGGTCCGGCACAAGCAATCCAGGAGATTTCTCGATTGTGTGGAAGACAACTTCCTTCTGCAAGCAATAGAGGAGCTGACAAGGAGAGGTGCCCTGCTTGACCTCCTGCTCACCAACAGGGAAGGGCTCATTGGAAATGTGATGCTCCAGGGCAGCCTTGGTTGTAGTGATCATGAGATGTTTGAATTCGAGATAGTCAGGACAATGAGAAAAGCATGCAGCAAGCTCACTGCCCTGGACTTCAAGAGAGCAGACTTTGGCCTCTTCAGGAACCTGCTTAGCAAGGTTCCATGGGATATAGCCCTAGAGGGCAGGGGGGCCCAAGAATCTTTATTAATATTTAAGGATCACCTGCTACAAGCTCAGGAGTGTTGCATCCCAACTACAAGGAAGTGCAGCAGGAGGGCCAGGAGACCTCCTTGGATGGATAAGGAGCTGCTGAGAAAAATTCACAGGAAAAAAGAGACTTATAAAAGGTGGAAACAAGGAAAGGTGGCCTGGGATGAATACAGGGATGTTGTCCAGGTAGTTAGGGACCAAGTTAGGAAAGCTAAGGCCCAATTGGAGCTAAACATGGCAAGGGATGTTAAAGATAATAGGAAGGGATTTTATAGGTATGTAGCGGCTAAAAAACAGACTAAGGACAATGTAGGCCCCCTCCGGAAACTTTCAGGAGAACTGGCTACACAGGACTTGGAGAAGGCTGAGGTTCTGAATGGCTTCTATGCCACGGTCTTCACTGGCAAGGGCTCTGAATGCAGCACCCAAGTCTTGGAAGGCAGACACAGGGACTGGGAGAATAAAGATCTTGGGCCCACTGTACGAGAGGATCTGCTTCAACACCATCTTAAGAACCTGAATGTACACAAGTCTATGGGCCCTGATGAAATCCATCCGCGGGTCCTGAAGGAGCTGGTGAATGAAGTTGTTAAGACACTGTCCATCATATTTGAAAAATAATGGCAGACAGGTGAAGTTCCCCATGACTAGAAAAAGGGAAATATAACCCCCATTTTCAAGAAAGGGAAAATGGATGACCCAGGGAATTACAGACCAGTCAGTCTCACCTCTGTGCCTGGCAAAATATGGGAGCAAATTCTCTTGGAAGGCATGCTAAGGCACATGAAAAACAACAAGGTTCTTGGTGACAGCCAGCATGGCTTCACTAGGGGGAAATCCTGCCTGACCAATTTGGTGGCCTTCTATGACGGGGCTACAAAAGTGATGGACAGGGGAAGAGCAGTTGACGTCATCTACCTGGACTTGTGCAAAGTATTCGACACTCCCACATGACAACCTTGTCTCTAAATTGGAGTGTCATCAATTTGATAGGTGGACCACTCGGTGGATAAAGAACTGGCTGGGTGGCAGCATGCAAAGAGTTGTGGTCAACGGTTCAATGTCTGGCTGGAGACCAGTAACGAGTGGTGTCCCTCAGGGATCGGTGTTGGGACCAGTCTTGTTTAATATCTTTGTCGCTGACATGGACAATGGAATTGAGTGTGCCCTCAGCAAGTTTGCCGATGACACCAAGCTGTGTGGTTCTGTTGATACGCTAGAGGGAAGGAATGACATTCAGAGGGACCTTGACACGCTTGTGAGGTGGGCTGATGCCAACCTCATGAAGTTTAACCATGACAAGTGCAAGGTCCTACACCTGGGTCGGAGCAATCCCAGGCACAGATACAGGTTGGGCAAAAAGGAAATTCATGGTAGTTCTGCAGGGAAGGACTTGGGGGTGTTGGTCAATGAGAAAATGAACATGAGCCAGCAGTGTGTGCTTACAGCCCAGAAAGCCAACCATATCCTGGGCAGCATCAAAAGGAGCGTGACCAGCAGGTCGAAGGAGGTGATCCTGCCCCTCTACTCTGCTCTCGTGAGACCTCACTTGGAGTATTGTGTTCAGTTCTGGTGTCCTCAACATAAAAAGGACATGGAAGTGTTAGAACAAGTCCAGAGGAGGGCCACGATGATGATCAGGGGACTGGAGCACCTCCCATATGAAGACAGGCTGAGATAGTTGGGGCTGTTCAGCCTGGAGAAGAGAAGGCTGCGTGGAGACCTCATAGCAGCCTTCCCATATCTGAAGGGGGCCTACAGGGATGCTGGTGAGGGACTCTTCATTAGGGGCTTTACAGAATCACAGAATCCCAAGGATTGGAAGGGACCTCAAAAGGTCATCTAGTCCAACCCCCCTGCAAGAGCAGTGTAACCTAGAGTACATCACACAGGAACTTGTCCAGGTGGGCCTTGAATATCTCCAACGTAGGAGACTCCACAACCTCCCTCGCCAACCTGTTCCAGTGCTCTGTCACTCTTACAGTAAAGAAGTTCTTCCTGATGTTAACGTGGAACCTCCTATACTCCAGTTAATACCCATTGCCCTTGTCCTGTCACTGGATATCACTGAAAAAAGCCTAGCTCCATCATTCTGACACCCATCCTTTACATGTTTGTAAACACTGATGAGGTCACCCCTAAGTCTCCTCCAAGCTCAAGAGACCCAGCTCCCTCAGCCTCTCCTCATAAGGGAGGTGTTCCACTCCCTTCATCATCTTTGTGGCTCTGTGCTGAGCTCTTTCAAGCAATTCCCTGCCCTTCTTGAACTGAGGGGCCCAGAACTGGACACAATATTCCAGATGTGGCCTCACCAAGGCAGAGTAGAGGGGGAGGAGAACCTCTCTTGCTCTACTAACTACACACTTTCTAATGCACCCTAGGATGCCATTTGCCTTCTTGGCCATAAGGGCACATTGCTGGCTCATGGTCATCCTCCTCTCCACCAGGACCCCCAGGTCCCTTTCCCCTTCACTCCTTTCCGGCAGGTCAACCCCCAACCTGTACTGGTACATGGGGTTGTTCTTCCCCAGGTGCAAGACTCTACACTTGCCCTTGTTGAATTTCATCAAGTTTCTCCCTGCCCAACTCTCCAGCCTGTCCAGGTCTCGCTGAATGGCAACACAGCCTTCTGGTGTGTCAGCCATTCCTCCCAGTTTAGTGTCATCAGCGAACTTGCTGAGGGTACACTCAGTTCCCTCATCCAGGTCGTTGATGAAAATATTAAACAGCACTGGTCCCAGCACCGACCCCTGAGGGACTCCACTAGTCACAGACCTCCAGCTAGATTCCGTGCCATTGACCACAACTCTCTGCCTTCTTCCTTTCAACCAGTTCTTGATCCACCTCACTACATGATCGTCAAGCCCACACTTTCTTAGCTTATCTATGAGAATGCTGTGGGAGACAGTATCAAATGCCTTACTGAAATCAAGAAAAACCACATCTACCACTCTACCATCATCCCTCCACCTAGTCACTTCCTCATAGAAGGCTATAAGGTTGGTCAAACATGACTTCCCCTTCATAAAACCATGTTGGCTGTTCTTAATGACCCCCTCATCCTTGATATGCCTAGAAATGGAGTCAAGAATAAGTTGTTCCATCACCTTTCCAGGGAGGGAGGTAAGGCTGACCGGTCTATAATTACCCAGGTCCTCCTTCTTGCCTTTCTTATTGACTGGTGTGACATTTGCCATCTTCCAATCCTCAGGCACCTCTCCCGTTTCCCACGATTTACCAAAGATGATGGAGAGTGGCCTAACAATGACCTCTGCCAGCTCCCTCAGCACCCGTGGGTGCATTCCATCCAGACCCATTGATTTATGGATGTCCAGATTGCATAGCTGATCCCTAACCCAATCCTCATTTACCAAAGCAAACTCCTCCTTTGTCCTGATTCCTTCTGGGGCTACAGGAATCTGGGGCCCCTGGGGAGAGTCTGCAGGAGTAAAGACAGAGGCAAAGAAAGCATTCAGCACTTCTGCCTTCTTTGTATCCTCTGTCTCCAGGGCACCCACCTCGTTCAGCAGTGGGCCTATATTGCCTCTTGTGTTAGTTTTATTTGCTATGTATTTGAAAAAGCCCTTTCCATTGTCCTTAATCTGAATAGCAAGATTAAGTTCCAAGGAGGCCTTAGCTGTCCTAATTGTCTCCCTACATCCTCTAACAACTGTCCTATATTCCTCCCAAGTGGCCAGCCCCTCTTTCCATAATCCATAGATTCTCCTTTTCCACTTGAGTTTGCCCAGCAGCTCCTTGTTTAACCACGCTGGTCTCCTAGATCCCTTACTTGATTTCCTACCCATTAGGATGCTCTGATCCTAAGCTTGGAAGAAGTGGTCCTTGAATGCTGACCAACTATCTTGAGCCCCTTTACCACCTAGTACCCTTTCCCATGAGAATTCCCTTAGCAGTTGCTTGAAGAGGTCAAAGTTGGCCCTTCAGAAATCCAGAACTGTGGCTTTGCTAGGTATTCTATTCCTCCCACACAGGATCCTAAACTCCACCATCTCATGGTCACTGCAGCCAACGCTGCCTTTGACCATCACCACTTCAACCAAACCCTCCTTGTTGGTGAGTACTAAATCTAGCAGCGCTCCTCTCCTAGTTGGTTTGTCCACCATTTGCATTAAGAAGTTATCGTCAATGCACTGGAGGAACCTCCTAGACTGCAAATGATTGGCTGTGTGAGTCTTCCAGCAAATATCAGGGTAGTTAAAATCCCCCATGAGGACTAAGGCATGTAGTCGCGAGGCTACT
Organism: Melopsittacus undulatus; assembly: GCF_012275295.1. Taxonomy (NCBI): domain Eukaryota; kingdom Metazoa; phylum Chordata; class Aves; order Psittaciformes; family Psittaculidae; genus Melopsittacus; species Melopsittacus undulatus. Next base: position 20,197,754 of record NC_047531.1, on the reverse strand, counting down.
TCCAGTTGCCTGTAGAAAGCCTCATCAACTCCTTGATCTTGATCAGGAGGTCTATAATAGACTCCCACAACTGTATCACCCATACCAGCCTGTCCCTTAATTCGTACCCACAGACATTTCACTTTCTCCTCATCTGCCCCTGGACAGAACTCAATACATTCTAGTCGCTCTCTCACATAAAGAGCAACTCCACCACCTTACTTTGCTGACCTATCTTTCCTAAAAAGGACATAGCCATCCATGAGCACATTCCAGTCATGTGAGCTGTCCCACCATGTCTCTGTGATGACTTTAGTGATAGGACAAAGGGTAACGGGTTATAACTTAAACAGGGGAAGTTTAGATTAGATATAAGGAAGAAATTCTTCACTGTTAGGGTGGTGAGGTACTGGAATGGGTTGCCCAGGGTGGTGGTGAATGCTCCATCCCTGGCAGTGTTCAAGACCAGGTTGGATGAAGCCTTTGGTGATATGGTTTAGTGTGAGGTGTCCCTGCCCATGGCAGGGGGGTTGGAACTAGATGATCTTAAGGTCCTTTCCAACCCTAACAATTCTATGATTCTATGATTCTATGATCATGCTGTGTGCAAAGATTCATGATATTAATGTATCATTGAGTCTTCAGGTCTTGATACACTCTGTATGCAAGGCACAGTACTTCTCACTAATACTGGGAAGAATCCTCCTGAGACCTTTCCTTTCATTTACACAAGAAAAAAAAAAGAAAGAGAAAAGCCAGTTTTGTCAAAATCTACATATTCTGCAAGTATGTGTCACTTTCAGTAATGTTTTATGGCAGTAAAGCACTTGAGGAGAAGAAAGAAAGAACTTCATTAAAGTCAAAACAGAGGCTTTTGTGGTTTCCTATTTCAGATTTAACTAGAATGGAATTATTCTGATTTAGATATCCATGTTACAATATATACAGTACTTTAAGTTCCTTTTCAGAAAAGAATTCTGTTGTTTTCAAGAGCCTGAGTTGATTCTTAATGGGTGGGTGTTTTTTCAGGGAGCAGGTGTAATAAAACCCACAACAAAACCACCTGAGGGTTATCACTCAGATGAGTTTTAGGGACTATTTCATTATTCTGTTCTAGGCAGTTCCTCTGCTGACTACAGACACTACGCATGGCTGACACTCTCTTGTAACATTCTTACTTAACTGACTTCAAAAGTTTGTTGTTGTTTCACTAATAATGTTATCTGCAGAAATACATCTTTTTTTTTTACTTACCTGCTTTGTTTAGGGCTCATCTCAGCAGCACTCCATATTTTTAACCCACAGCTTGTATTCGAAAAATAGATCAAAAGCCCATTTTCCAGTGAAGAGAATAATGGAAGACTTCTTTGGAAGCTTTCTGAAAGTAGCCTAAATCTTTGGTGGACAAACAGCGTCCAATTTCTCCACTATTCCAGGCCAGATACATATTTTCCACTATTCTTGGCTGAGATCTGGAGTAGGCAGGACTGGTTTTCCTGGAATATTCCTTGCTTCAGAAGAAGCACTGTATAATTTTTTTCCCCTCAAGTCTGAGAATATGCCTTCCACACTTCATTTCATATTTGCCCTGGGTAATTCAACCCCTTTGCTCCTTCAGTGCTTGACCTTGTCTTTGGAAGTGCCTAACAGATGCCAGCTTGTAAGAGTTCAGGGTGTATGTCTAATAGAAACTGGAATAAGGTGAAAAATTTATGTAGTCTGTTGGTCATTCTTCTAGTGGCAATGGTCTCAGTCAGAATTCTAACAAAGTAACTTCAGCTGAAGAGAGACTTGTTCCAGAATTATCAGTCAAGATTCTCTCTTATGTGTTTAAATTTAAAAAAGAAAATGGTAAGGGGTATGGGCACAAATTACAAGCATCATGCAAAAAATTTCAGGGGGAGTAGAGCCAATAGAGTACAAATCTTGTCAATGCTACATATGTGTAAGAATGTTGTGAAAGTAAAGTATTTCAAATACTATTATTGCTAATAATTAAAAGGAAATCCAAATGCTGTTTCAGCACATTAACTTTATCTGAAAACAAAATTTATTATTACACTCTAAACCTGAAGATGTTTCCAGTGAACTGATTACTGATGGTAGCTGTAGTAATGTACTCAGTGTTTTGAACAAGAGGAAAATGATATTATTTATATGCCAGAAACAGCTCAGATCAGCAGCTCTATCCCAACAGCTGGGGATCTGACCCATTACAATATGTAACTGCTTCTTAGAAATTAAGGCCAGAGAAGACAATTAGGTACTCTACTATGACTTATTTTCTGCTGGTGCTGCATTTCACCCAGTTATCTTTGCCTTGAGCCTAATGATTTGTGTGCTAACTGCAGTAGAACTTACATTTGAGTAAAGCATACCGCTCTGTATGCTATTTGGTCTCAAACCTAAAATGCTAATAGGTACTCTACCAATTCATCTGACAGGTTGTTCCAATACTTAATTATCATTTTACTTAAAAAAGATAATTTAAGTTTCAAATTCAAATATGTCTGCTTTCAACATACAGTCACAGGTTCTTATTATGGCTTTATAAATTTAGTAACTGACATTTTTTATGAATATACTTACACAAAAATTGTAAAAGAATAGCAATTTTATCTTTTTGATAACATTAGAAAAATCAAGCTCTTTAAACATCAAGGATATCCAACTTTTTTACCTCTTTTATGAAACTTTTCTGAATTTTCTTCAGTTTTATAAAGTTACTTTAAAATTGAGAATACTAGAATTTCATGCAATCTGAGAGTATAACTATTAGAAAATACTGCAGTTAGATGACATCATCTTTATGCACCTTCCACTTTAAACTGTTTTCTACCATTTAAAAAGTCTGCATTGTCTCTTCTACCTCAGCATCACACTGGGAACTGTGAATGGACTCTTCACCACAGTCAGTAGTTTCCAAGATACAGTCACCTGGTTTCATTAACTTCTTGTCTCTAGATGTAGTCTAGATGCATCTGATAACATTTCAATGTTCTTTTTTATATGCTGACATAATTCACTTAATCAAAAATATTCTGGATGACTCCCCTGCCACTAACACCTGACATGTTTGCATTAGTAATGATTTTAGATTTACTTTCAGGTCCTTGATGAGGATGTTGTACAGCCTAGGGTTTAGCCCAATCAATGCAGAATATCACTTAGAAGTCCTATGAGTTCTCTCCTTTTTTGAGAGCCTTCAGAAAGCCCTGTGTGATATGGACAAAAAATTGCTTTTCAGTGGTTGTGTAATGAAGTTTTCAGAAATTTTCTGCAAGTTATTGTAAACTTTTCTATTGCCAAATTTCAATCTTTCACCTAAGAGTGAAGTAGCCAAACAGCATGACCTTAATTTTTCAGTATTCTTGTAACAGAAAAATGAAACACTATCAGTTACTTTCACTTGTGTATTTTTGGCAGTAATTTGATTAATTTTAAATTAAGAAGTGCATTTAGCACAGCTTAAAGTAACTAAACCTGGGGTTAAATTTTACTAAGTTAATGACTCAATACATTTGCATTATATGTGCCTGTTAATAGATCTCAGTGTCTAAATCCTCCACTTGCATTCACCATCCTATACTCAGTGATTTTTAAAGCTTAAAGACCCACTCAACTTCGGGTCACATTATTGCATACTGTAAAATTACATACACAAATGATACAATGAGAACAGTGAGTTTTTTTCCTGTAGAAGCCCTAGTTTTTTTGGGGGGGGGGTTGTCTTAAACCTGGGATCTTGAATTGGAAGATCTGACAGATTTACGCTATATCAACAACACATGTATGCATGCACTGCTTCACAGGGTCTTGCATTCACTGGGGATACATTCAGTGGCAACAGATTGTCAGCCAGCAGTAGTGGCATGCAGACAGATGAAGGGCTGATTATTTTCTAAGCAGTCAGGGTGTATTACTCTTTTACAGCTCAGGCCATAGGTGAAGGGTAGGAGAACATCTTAGAGGTCACTGACGCTGCCAAGAACAACTGCTATGCAAACCCATAAGAAGCATATTAAATCTTCTTAATCTTTACATATGCAGAAGTGCAGACAAAATAGCCTTATCTCTCTGCTTAGAGCAATAGTAGCTGAAAAATACCGCGAGTCGTTAGGTTTTGGTAATTTCAATTACTTGACTAATCAACTGTAGTAGGTAATGTAGTTCCTAAAGGCAATGGCTAGGAACTGCCGTTGGAACAGTAATTGCTTTCAGGAAACACTAGGCCATTGACTTGCTAAACTCCATGCTTTCGAAAGTATTCCTTGCTTTCTCAAGTAGAAAGCCTTAATGATTTATAAATTTCACTACAGAAATATGTATGTAAAAGAATATTTTCTACTCTAAGAATTAGAAACTTTAGTAATGAGAATAAATGATAAACCATGGCAAATTCTTAGTATATTGGACCAGATTCTCAACTGGCAACACTGACAGAACTCCTGTGGTTTTCAGTCAGCTTCTATCATCTGCAGATATAATGGCTCACACAGTTCTCCAAAAGAGAGGTATGCTAATCACTAAGAACAGATTCCTTATTCTCAATGCATTTCCTATATCCATTCTATGTGTCTATTGGAGGGGATTGTTTTCTATTTTTTTTTAACAATACATGAGGTTGCAATGTAATTTAGGACCTGCGTGGCAACTTTCCTGTTGAATTTTCTCAACTGACTGGATTCAGCTGTACACTGGACACCTTCACTGAAGGATTACTTGACACATAAAGTCTTAGCTGTTCCTAAAGACAAAGGAGTCTGTCGTGGTTTAAACCAATCCGCACAGCCCGTTGACTCACTCCTCCCACCCTTGCTCCCCCAACTCCTGGAGAGCTGGGGAGGAGAATCCAAAGAATGTAACCCCCATGGGTTGAGATAAGAACAGTGTAATAACTAAGGTATAACACAAATCCCTACTGCTACTACCAATAATAATAATAAAGGTAAAGGAAATAACAAATGAAGAGAATACAACACCTCACCAGTCACCGACCCATAACTCACCCCACCCTGCCCGACAGAGCACCGACCGATACGTCTTCCAAACCCCCAAGCCCTAGCCCTTCTGGGTAACTCTCAGTTACATCCTGGGCATGGTGTGCTGTGGTATGGAATACCTTTTTGGCTAGCCTGGGTCAGGTGTCCTGTCTCTCCTTCCTCCCGGCCTCCCCTCCTCCCTGTCAGAGCATGAGCTCAGAAAGTCCTTGGCCAGAGTAAACATTTGAGCAGTAACTAATAACATCACTTCTATCAGCAACGTTCCCAGGCCGAAAGTCAGAACACAGCACTGCACCAGCTACCAAGAAGGAGAAAAAATGACTGCTACTGCTGAACCCAGGACAGAGTCTTTATCTACTCTCTCTTGCAGAATCAGTTCTAGTCACCAGCAGTTGCTATATCACCTTCAGTAATAAAAAATTAAAAAGAAAAATCTATAACAACTTCAGTCATTGATTGCTTTCTAATTCTATTACAGTAATTTGAAAAAAACAGCAGCAAAAATCATAGAAATGACAATATTATTGCACAGTGCAAGATGTTTTTATTTGGGAAACAATTTTTTATTGTTATTTTTAAATTAATGTCTTTGGTCTTTTAAACAACGAAGCAGCAATCAGCTGTAGCATTTCAAGAAAAGATTGTACTGTGAAAAGCTCCACAGAAAAAAGGAGGGAAAGGAAAAAACATGGAACAGAACTGCTCGTCTGTTGGAGAAATATATCAGTGTCCTTGGACAACTGGGAAACCAAAGTGGGCCTGCTGCCAAATATCAGAGTTCCCTGTCAGATAATCTCTGAATTTAAAAAGGCATCAATTTCCAAGTCCAGTGGGTGATGAAAAGAGAGAACCCTTTCTACATTTAGGCCAGAAGCTATTACTTTTGCTTGCAAGCATGACAAAGAACAGCCTAACTTTTTCATCCACAAAATTGCAACCCATAAGCTTATTTTGTAAGAGAATGAAAGAAAATTAGCTGGGCTTGAAGATGTGAAATCTGTGTGCACCAATTCTCAGTGCTTTGTCTTTGGTAGGCATTAGCTGTTGCCAAGAAAGTAACGTAATTTCCACACTGACATTTATTTTTGATCTGTATATCACATATTAATAGTTAATTTATTGAAGCATGTAAAGCAGCTGAAGCAGGGGTTGGGTTTTGTTCTTTTCTGTTGTGCCAAATAGTTCTATTACAAATTATGATGATATATCCTGGTCCCTTTAGACTCAGAAAATAAACTCTTCTAGAAGAGATGACTGCTGATGCATTAGGTTGTCTAATTAGGTTAGGCAAAATTATGTAAGGTAGATAAATCTTTCTCTTCTTCTTTTCCTTTATCTTTTTTTTTTTTTTTTTGAGAAAGTGAAAATTTGTCCCACATCACTTGCAAATTGAGAAGTAAACACTTCTGAACAGTATTTAGAATTCAGCAATATGTAAATACAGGCTATTTGTTAAAGTGCTTAAAGTTGTCTTGAAAGCTGTAAAAAATCCATATGTTAGTGCTTAAAAGTGGTCTGGTTTTCCAGGGAATTAGTTTTGAACATCAGAGCACTTCTCTGGGCATGGCAATATTGATTTAGGGTTAACTACTTCTTTCTAAAAGTCATGGTAGTGAAAATGATTTGATGATTAATGTATGAAAAAAAATAAAGGAACAACTCAGAAGGCAAATGATTCCAGAAATAGTTGATAAACAGCTATGTTAAAAACCTATTTGCATAAGTATTTTATAGGATTTTTTGTTTTGGTGCATGAGTAAGATGTGTGGTGCAGTTTAAATTAAAATTATATGATTTAGAATAATGCTTTAAAAAGTCATTGATGAATATCACACAAGCTTTTCAAATCACTGAATTTTATAACATTTTGGTGCAAGTAGCTGCTGTCCCTGCTTTCCAGAACCTTACTGCAACTGGTTTTCCTGAAATAACAAAATGTCCAAAACCTGCAGCCCTTTTCATTTTTTTTACCTTTATTTTAGTTTCAACTGGAGACCCAACTGTGTTTTGCAATGGGTTGGAAGAATAGCATTTGACACACCAGTTAATTTTACTGATGCTTTCAATTATCTCACATTCTACAGATTGACCAGCAACTATGGCCTATGAGAAAAAAGGGTCTTCAGTCCAGTTAAAACTTACTCAGCTTCTTTAAGCAGATTCAAGAAAGACTTCTGGTTAAGTCAGCATGTCCTGCAACAGTCATGAGCTCACTCATTTTGTACAGACATGGAGAACTCCAAGCACCTGCACATTAGGGTGTTATGAGGACCAGATGGGACTCTCCCCACAATGAGCGTAATCCAGGCCTGGCACCCCATTCTATCACAAGTCCCAGTCAGGAAGCAGGGAAGGAGGAGGCACCCAGGGGCAGCCCCATCCTCCATTGCCAAGTGTGTCTGTGGTGAGGGGCTGATGGCGCTGGGCTGGTGTGAAACAGGATCCTGGGCACCAGGGGTAAGGGGAGGCACTGGGATGTTCATCATGACCCATAAGGCCAGGTAGCACCTCAGGATCCTGACACTGGGAACAATTCTTACTTACTTAATTTCATTCTTAACAAAACTGGACTCCCTTGCAGAGGAAAATCCTCTTGAAAGAAATCAGTTCAATTCCTTTAAATCCAGAACAGACATTTTCATTTAAGAACCACTTTTACTCCCTCTGAGATAAAGGTCTAATCATCTCTAAATGCATTAGTGACCCATTCCCCAATGCGTGTGGCAACAGGTTTGTTCCAGTCACACTTCCATGCAACAGAATATTAAAAATACACTCCATTCAGAAATGCCAGACAAGCCTGAGAACACAAGTCCCATCTTTAAATTATAAAGAGTCATCACTGAAGATTCACCAATAAAATTTAATTGTGGATTTCCAAAAGATACAAGAAAAAAAGAGAGAAAAATCTGGATTCCAAAATAGTGAAAAATAAGTAGCATTCACCATCTGTGGTCCTTAACAACAAGCAGACTATCAACAGAACCATACAGTAAAAACATAACTGCTTTTACAAGCTTAAACCATCTGTAAAAACAGTGTTTTAAATGCTAAACTGAAATAAAAAGAAAAGACAAAGCAAACTTCATCAATGTTCTGGTATCTTAACATAATATTAAACAGCCAGCACAAATCCAAGAAAGCAGAACAATTCAGATTTTGTAAACACCAATATTCAGGGCAACCTGGTAGGCTTACCTTAAGTGACCATCTCCTGTGAACTAGCAGACAGTTACAAAGTTTAAGGAAATCCTTAAACTATGCATGCCGAGTTTTGGGACTAAGATTTCATATTTTTTTCCTTCTCCATTCCAAATATAGCCAGCTTTTAGCATTTTTGAGGTAACTATAATTGTGTGTGCAACTAGGCACTTGCAAAGTGAGAGTATTCACTAATAGTAAGTGGTAAAACAGAAAAATAACTCCACGACACAAACATGTGTAAAAGAAACCAAAGCTCAGAAGAGAGTCCTTTCTAGAGAGGTCACTGAGATCAGTACTGCACATTCAGGCAGTCTGAAAGGCTCACTGATATATGGACATTTTCTGCCTGGAAGAATCATGGATCAGAGCCTGCCTTGCTGAAGTATTGTGTTCATGGTTCTTCCTCTGGTGAAAGTCCTAATCCAAAGAAGTCTCAATCTCACTGCACACCTTTTTATGTAATGTAGCTCATTCTCTGTGTTACTTTTGTTAAAAGGGAGCTGACTTTTACTTCTGCATTCCTTTTGAACATGCAGAATTTTATATCCAGGAAGACTTTGTTATTTTGAGGGCTGATGTTTCATAGGTGCTGTACAACAGTCTTGGCAAAGCACGCAGGAAAAGACTGAAAGCCAGACAGTCACCTCACTCAACTTTATGCCTTTGGTATAAGTAAATTAGGAAAGCCAAATAAAACCCACAATAATATAACCTTTGCCATAAAATAAATGTACAAATACATGGGAAAGTATGGAACAGCATGGAAAGGTGTATAACGGGATGACAGCAAAGCAGGTTTTCTATGGAAGCACATAGTGATAATTTCCCAGTGTAGTCTCCTAAATTTGTCCAACTTTTGGCCAGTTTTTCAGTCCTACATTGGAGGTAGCATCTTTGGTATGGAGCATGGTGCTCCTATTTCCAACATTTGCCATAGGCTGACAGTGCTTTTACTTTTCTCGATTCCTATAAACTTTAATTACCATATAAAATAGGCACTTAAGGAATTATCAGGTTGAATACATTTAAAATTTTAATCTAACAGAACTGGTACACTGCAGTTAATATCTTATGCTGGGAGAGTATATTTAACATAAATAATCTTTTCTCTCACCTCTGGCATTTAAGAGTATTTATATACATTAGTGACTCTGCTATTTTAGAATAACTACAAATCTTTTCCCCCATTTGATGACTTAGTTAACTTCTTTTCTGTAAAGGTTTTTGCAGTCCTCTTTTTGCTAATCATCTTCTTGTGAGTCCTTCACTTTTCCTTTCACCAGCTTCAGCTGCTCAGTTCTTCAAAGACATGGAAAACAGAATTACCTGGAACTACTATGAGAAAACGTTTATAATTTGCTGCCTAAAGGAACTGATCTTGTAGCACAAACAAAATCCTTACTAAGCAGAAGACATGAAACCTACTCTCATCCACCCAGTCTGGAGGGAACTGAGATGCTGCCAACTCTGGCTGTGTAACATTTCCAAACTTGCTCTGAGCAATTTCAGAAGTCTTCCAATAGACACACTCAATTTCAGCAGGAGGGAATCAATCCATTCTTGTATTTGTGTATTCAAAAAATAAACTACCAGAACTTTAAATAGCTTCTTCTAAAACACTGATATTTTTAGTTGTTGCTCGGTAATGTTTAGTCTGACCAACGACCTTCTGAGTCTCATGCTCTGTCAGGGAAGAGGGGAAGCCGGAAGGAAGAAGAGACAGGACACCTGATCCAAACTAGCCAAACAGGTATTCCATACCACAGCACGCCATGCTCAGTATATAACCTGGGGGCAGTTACCCAGAAGGGCTACGTCAGGCTGGGTATTGGTCAGCAGGTGGTGAGCGGTGGTATTCGATTCCCTTGTTATTTCCCTTATCATTATTATTATTGGTGGCAGCAGCAGCGGTTTGTGTTATACCTTAGTTACTGGACTGTTCTTATCTCAACCAGTGGGAGTCACATTCTTTCGATTCTCCTCCCCGTCCCTCCAGGAGCTGGGGGAGGAAGGGGGGGAAGTGAGCAAGAGGCTGCGTGACTCTGAGTTCCTGGCTGGACTTAAACCATGACACTGCTGAACCCAGGATACTTCTTAATTCAGCTCTTAATCATTTAGAGTATCTGTCTCAGGGAACTGATATTTTTGAGGTAAGTTATTTTCATCCTAATTTGTTGTTAAGATCTACTTTATCATATAAGAGTTTTCACCTTGTAGAAGATTTTTAGAGGTTAACATGTTCTCCTCTGGGCTGCAACAAGACCAGTAAGATTGCATATTAGATTAAAAATCACACATCTGTTCTTTCTGGTAAATTGCTGAGTCTGTTTTTTGCGTTATATAAATGGTATGTGATCATGCAAAATCCAGTAAAATTTGATGCTAGTTTTGCAGACTGTCTCTTCAGTTTATCTGCCTGTAGGTGATTAGATGCCTTCATCAGGTCATGTACACAGACAATTACAGTCAGATTTGATTAACTGATAACAGTTTACAATGAAATTAAGGTAATTTTCAAAAGAGAGAGTGGAAAAAAATTCTGGGCATTTTGCTAAGCATTATTCAGATAAGGAATTCTAAGTTGTTAAATAATCAGAATAAGCAGAGACAATATCAGTGTTTGATTATTCTGTCTTTCTCTAAATTGCCCTCTGGTATAAGGTCCCACAATGCATTATCTCTTTTTTCCCACATCTAACATAGGAATAACAGTATGAAAAAAATCCCATACCCTTCAGAAGAATCTTCATAAAATTTCTACCAGATTCTTGCACAAAAAAGACAACAAACTTGTGCACCATGACTCAAAAGCAGATTTTTATTCCTCTTTCTTTTAAGAAAGAAAAAACTTTTTAGAACTTTTCTACACATTAATTTATATAACAGTATGTGTGTACATTTAGACGTCAACCTCTGAATATTATATCCAAAATCAAACTTCCTAATCTGATTCATCACAAATATGTTTCCATTTTGAAGTTTGCCTATTTTTCAGGAGATTCTAACATTGAAAAAAACATTGGAAGAACTACAGAAAGCTTCTTGCCAGGAGAAAGTAGCCATATACAACAGACAAAAATAATTCACAAAATCATTCCATGAGAAATTGAGAGAATCTGTGTAGTTGCATATGAAAGCATAAGGCAGACAAACTTCCTGAATGTATACTGTGTTAGAACGAAAAATGTTCCTAGGGTGAATCCGTAACTTTGATTTTTGTCCTTCAGTATTTACAGTCTCTCTTTTAGCAGTATTACTGCCTTGAAGTTACGCTTGATGGATCAAATGTGTGCAGGCCACCACAATATTACTACATACAGCTTTTCTTTCCCAGTATATATTAACACTTCTAGCTGAAGCAGCAGGTAACTCAGTATCCAAGGCCATAGTGAACAAACACTGATGACAGAAGTGTTTCAAACTCTTATTAAGATCTGTCAGTTAAGGATCAGTATTTAGTCACAGCGAGAATCCAAATGTTCAAAGTTTAGCAAGAGTAAGGGCAGTGCTACTCCTTTAACTTGTCAACCTTGTTTTATTACATATCTGAGAGAAGGTTGTGGAAAAAACATCCTAAATGAAAACTACTTCAGTTTCTCAAGTGCTCATCCTTAGTCTTTCATGCGAATGATACAGCCTTTAAGGTGCAAAACTGCCTGTACTGTATGCTGAAGTAGAATTCCAGATAATTTTTTTCTATAAATTTGTTCTGTTCCCTTTAAACTAGTTATTAATTTTTAAAGGAACGTATTAATTCAAAAGCTGCATCCACACATTTAGTATTTTATTTTGGCTATATATTGTATTTAAAATGTCCACAGCACACTTTTTCACTCTCTTTCTATGCCTCTTCTTCATATATGTAAACTCACTTTGAGAAACAATCATTTTATTATATCTAGGCATTAAGTTTCACAGATTACTTGGTACAAAAATAATATACAACCACTGTACACTGGTATTATGTGTCTGTCAGAAGAAAGGAAATGATTGGTGATGAGAAATTTGGAAATGAACATTTATAATAGAACAATACAGGTATGGGCATTGCCATTACTAACTTTAATTTTCTGAAGTGGTGTACTTTTTAATAGTCACTCATAAAGATAAAAAGGGATGATATATAACACTTTCCTTGAGTCAGGGAATTTTTAAATCTGTCATTTGACTTTAGCTACTTATCAAACAGAGCATTTCCACTTGTTCCACAAACAAGGCAGGAGTGCAACAAAAGGTGATGTATTAGTCCTATCACCAACTACAGTTTTCTTGTTTTCTGAAGGAAAACTAATTTGTCAGTACATACAAGAGTGAAAGCAAGCTTGTTAATATCTGAAGCATGATTTTTAAGAGCATTAATGCATTTAAGCTCTTGATACCTTTCTGACTTCAGAATAATTCTTATTTGACAAATAAGAAAAATGAGACATGAAATAGGTAAGGACTAAATACTAAGGACATTGATTCTGAATCCATATATTTAATATGTCTCCAACCTTAATCTCCTTGCCTAAACAGCCTTAGGAACTGTGGGAAGGGCAACACATTTCCAAATTTATCTGCCTGAAAAAAGCACAGTAGGTTCAAAGACAGCTTCCATACTGCCTCCAGAAAGGCCTGAAGGTAGCCTGCAGTGTACACTGACAGTGTACCAAATGCCACACAAGTTGCTGGCTGGTTTGTCACACAATGCCCTCTTCACTCCAGACATTGATTTCTACTTGAATCTTGAGCCATGCTACCAATTCACTGTGTGGTCATTCAGAGCAATTGTTTTTGAGGGTAGCCTTGGGATGTTCCTCAAAAATGGACATCTGTTGAGGTTGATTTGAGAAGTGACACAGACATATTCTTCCACAAATTGCTATTAAAAAATGTTGCTCAAATGTTTCAGCAATATTTTCATTTGGGAAACCAAAGCGTTACTTAAGGTTCTTCTAGTTCTTAAACACATTCAGACAACTTTTTCAACTGAATCAGGTTTTAATAAATTCCCAGGAGAGATAATTTGATCCCATTACATTTATTCATGGACACATTTAGGTTACAATTTACCTCAGACATGTTTACAGAGTGCACTATATGGAACAAGTAGATGCTGTCTCTCTTTGAGCTCATTTAAGCAAAACCTTACAAAAAAGTGTTCTTTAACAATTGGTGGTTATGAAGTCAAAATAATTGGTAGTCCTGGAAGGGCTGTTACATTACAAAGAAGATTTTCTTGAGGTAGCTTTCATGGATGGGACAGTTTTTTAACATTATTTTATAGTGGTTTAACAGCACATGAGTAAATCTTCCAAAATTTCAGTATGAACCAGACAGAAGATAAAAAGATGCTCTGTTACTTAAAAGTTTTCATTAAAAGGTTTCCTGAAGTGTTTGAGCCAAAGCCTGGGAACTAAAGCTTGGAATGTGTACTGACCTCATGAAGTAATTCTTGAATCTTGCTGATCCAAGAAAACATAACCCAAACCTACAGGAAGTGTCCGGAATTATCACTGGCAAATTTTCACTGAATAGCAGCCTTGCCAGGAAGATTATGCACACTTGGTTACTTAAATTTCAGACAGCTATCAATTGCTCAATGAATGTAATATCTTACAACCCATTCCTCCTGACAATTCACTGCCAAAATACACAAGAGCTTTGTAACCAAAATTTGGTCAGGTATTTGGTTTTGTATTTTGTCTTCTGTCACAAATGATAAACACTAAATATCTTTGCTATAATGAGTTTCGATGTCAACCAGAGGAAACATATCCAGGAGAGAGAAGGAAACTGCTAAGTGGAGGAATATGCTCCAAAAACTAAATTTTTCAACATGCCATCATTGATTTTTCAGTTTATGAAAGTACTGAGGCATTTTTCAGTACTTGGTATTATAGCAGACACTTCAATAGATACATTAAACAAATTACTTGCAGGTCTAAATTTCAGTCTTTGTCAGAAAACATTTCCTCCAGCAACAAGATTCAGGCTGATAAAAAACTTCTCACTTCAGACAACTGATATGATAGACTGAGTTAAAGTCTCTCTGTACTATTCTGTCCTTCCATCAGTTTGTCTCTGTTATCATACAGTTTGAGCAATTTCTTCTAATGTCATGTATTGCTGTTTTACAACAGGTGTCTTGAATAACATGTGACCAAAGGTCACAGTTCAATAAATTAATCATCATGCAACCCCAGCACTATTCAGACTTGGTTCAAAGAAAATAAATGCACAAGAGTTGCACAAAAAGCAAGAAAAGCTTTTGAAACACAGGATAATAGAAGGGTCAGAAAACCAGACAATATTGCAAAACCTTGGCAACTCCAAATCAGGTTGACACAAAGCAATCACATCTTGCTGTTACCGGGATTCAGAGACACTTAATATGCCCTTACTCACATTGCTATCATAAGATTTATTCTTGGGTTAGGATACATCAGAACTGTGTAGAGCTCATATCTCTCATTATAAAATCAATGAAGATGGGATAAAATGTCCCTTTTTCAGAAGGAAGAAAAAAAAAAGGTTATTTTATTATCAGGAGCTTACCGCTGGCATAAGTCATAAGTCTAGTCTTTTTTAAAACAAACAAACGGCTTTCTTTGAGGACCTCTTTTTTTGTCAACAGTTTATTTAATGAAGCTGTGTGTCTACATTAATAGCTAAAATTTTGCTTGCCCGTCCTTTGTCTCCCTCTATAGGGTACTACTTGGTGTCAATACAACATTTCTAAACCACTACAAATGTTGAAATGAGCAGAAGAAAATTCTTTTTCTATACTCCCCTTTCCCAGAGACAGTCTCATAGAAATATACAACTAATTATTATGGTGCTACAATAGCACTGGATATTTTCTCTAATACATGGCATTTAATAAACTTTCATGAAGAGCTAATAGCCACAGAGGAATAGGAAATTATAAATAAAAGCGCTACACAAAGCTGCTCATACAGCTCAGACAGGTCTTATTAGACCTGACTTACCGAACAACTTAAAACTCTACTAAAGTACCGACTGTAATAATCAAAGTGTTTTAAACTGGTGTCATAAGACAATCTGCTTGTTGCAGTTTTTGAGAGTAAATCCAGATTCTTAGAAAAATATATCTTGATTTAGTCTTGAAGGACTGACTTCAAGAATATTCTTTTAACAAAAATCTGAAGATACAAAGTATCACATTAAAAGAAACATATGGCAAGGCTGATACAGAAAATAAAGAATGTACAGTGGAAAATAAAGAAAAATAAGAGACTAAGAGTTTTTCCAGCCTTTTCTGGCTTGTGCTTTTTTTTTGAGTGTGCTCCATTGGTACAGCAATTCATATAAAACACCAGCTATTCTAAATACTTTATCCTGCCTAAATGTTCCATTTTTGATAACAGACTGGCTGTGATGTCAGGTTTTTTTCTCTTTAGGACAAGATATATTCTGTCTAGCAATACAGACTTAGCACCTTAACCACTTATGAATATGAGTAAACTTTTCTTAGCTTGAATTAAACACAATGTCAGTTTCTTTTTATATAGGTATTAGAATCAAAAACCTTTATACTGCTGACTCAGACATGGAAGTCACATCTATTGTGTTAATAAGAATAAATTAAAAAACTGCGACCACAAACAAGAATACAAACTAATTTCTTATGCAATACCTTCCTAAGTACTAACATTACTGCAACATCACCTTCCACTGGTAATTGCAAAAAGGAGAAAATCCTGTCCCTAATAAGAATTTAGGATCCTAAATCCTATGAGAAAAGGGAAAATTTTAGCAGATAGCCCATGGAACTAGACCTCCAGAGAATGTAGTGAACTCTAATTGAAATTAACATGACATAATTGAATATCCAGGCTGCCATGTAAGTGGCTCCACATACTTACACCAAAAACACGGTGTAGGAGTCTACGTAGTGTTAGACGTCTAACAGATGTGAAAATGCTTCCAAAATCAGTGGTTACTAAAACTTCAGTAACATTCAAATATTATATTGTCAGTCGTATTCAGGCATTTGAATCCATTTTGGCTCTATTTGCTTCTTTCTTTTTTGGTTTTATACATATCATGAACCGCAGTCTGCAATGAAATCAGTGGAAAGCTTGCCACTGCCTGCAGAGGGGCCGGGTTATTGCTGTGAGATAGATAACAGACATGCTCTGTAAGAGATGCTGTGTCAATTGGAAGTGAATGGTGACAGTAGAATGAATCTTTCAGTGTCATCATCTCCACAAGCACTGAAGGGTTTGGGATGACAATGCACCCCACAGCAGCAGCAAGAATAAGTTGAGGGGCAACTTTCATGCACTTTATGGGAATTATAAAACAATGCTTTCCCTTGGATTTCTGCAGCTTCAGTGGGCTCCAGTTCACAATGCCAACAGCATGAAAGCTATAATAATGCAATTGCTAACTTTCTCTTTACTTACAATGGTTGCAAGGCCACATGTTTACCTATTTAGCTACACAAAAAACATGCATATGTGTATACACTTGTGCATATGCAGATGCTGCTTATTCCGTAGTTTTAGAAAAAATAGGCTGGTTTCAGTCCAAATAGGTTGATATCAAACTCATCCTGTTTTCTTTTTTTTTTTTAAGCAGAGATAATAATCTGAATAGAGGAAAAATGTACATATAGCAGAGCTCTTTATCTTCTCTACATATTCAGCTAACCCCTCATTTTCTTTGTAGTCCACAGCACTGGAGGAATTCCTATGCAGATGACAGCATTTGCTAAGACAAACACCCGCCCCAACTCTGCTTTTTCTCTTCCTAAGCTTCTTGACTTAAAGCTTTTTTGTGTTATATGGGTTTTTTAAATCCTATTGAACTAAGCAGAACAGGGACAAATGCACAAGTAAGTGAGCACCAGAAATATTTTTAATTATACAATTAAATGGATCTCCCATTACATTTGTTAGAAGAGGAGAGATTATGCTGCAGGATACAGCAGATGATTTCTGTATGAAATTAAAATAAAGCTTAAGTACATATCTTTTTTAAAAAAAATTAGCTAGAAGGAAATTATATCCTTTTGGAAAAGTATGAAACAATTATTTGATTTATTGTTCAGGCAGACTTAGGGTTCATATTTTCTTAGTGATGCTGTGTTCAAGGAGAACAAGGACACTACTGTTGGAACTTTCTATCTACCTTTTTACTGGAAATTTTCCAGTCCTCTCTCAGAAATTCAGAAACATTCGTACCTTTCAAAAGCAGAAACTCCAGACAAGCCACCTTCTTGTCTCATATTAATCCATTATAAATAATTGCACACTGAGAAAAGAGAATAATAGAGCAAAGAAGGTTAGTGGATTAGTCAGATTGGAAAGAAATAGGAAAAAGCTATCAGAAAACAAGGTATAGGATCAAATATAGCAATGAATGAAATAAACACTTTTTTGCTTTCATAGTCAAGCTGTCCCTGACCTGTGTTTAATATAGATAGAACACTGACACACACATGTCTTAACCCATAACAAAATTCCAGATTCCACTATTATTCCCCAAAGTGCTGCCCTTTAGAAAAGCAGATACTTAGCTATTATTTGGAAAGCTGAGGGAAAAACACTACCATTGTTGAAGCTCCTCTATTCACACCCTTTCAGTTTACTGAAATGTGTCTTGTATTCATTATCCTTTGGTTATTATGCAGATAAAAATAGAGTACAAACTTCCTAAATTACAAGGGCCCTCAGAAAAACCTACCGAAGATGAAATAGGTATGTCTGTACTGGGTACTGTACGCAGACATGTATTCCCTATGTCTATACTTTAGGACAATGCAAATCAGCTCTGCTCCAAGAAGTATGTGATTGAATATTTCTTGCAACATTACTTGCCTAAGACTCAAAACCACCTGTCATATTCTGGTGGATTTGGGGAAAAATTACCTCTTTTCTTACGCTACTGTGGGGATATGCTAAGAGAAAAATACTGACCTGAAAGGAAGAAAGAATTCTCTCCACTGACAAAATATTTTTTCCCCATTAGCTGAAAGCATTTATTTTTACTTTTGCTTTTATCTCAGTAGGTCTACTTTGCCTGATAAGCAAAAAAAGGGAGGAGCAGAAGTAGAAATGTCATATTGCAGCAATGTCTACAACTCATTGTACAGAAGGAAAAATATTTTTAATATAATAGCTAGACTAATGGTAGTTAACCCACCCATTTTCTTCTCAAAATAGCCTAGCAGTTTTCTGATATTTCCCATTTCTGCTAATCCAGGTATTCCCAGACTTTGATTTTCCATAAAGACTTGTATCTTCTACTATCAGTTCATCTATGAGTCCTATATTTTTTTCTGTATAGCTATTACCTGTGAGGATCCATTATCTCATACTTCTGTTACATACTGCTTTCAGATACAGGCAGTAGAGCAGGTGTGGCTGGTGAGGTCAGGAATAAAAGTATAATGCATTGTTATTCTGGTTTTTGTATCTGGCAATAAGGTGAGATGGTCTTGTGCAGTACTTGTTATTACAAGCACTTGTAACTGCTGGAAAAAGCAGAAAATAGATGTCACAGTAAATTCCGAAACATGTAACTCACATAAAATGGCAGGAACTAGATATCTCTAACAGCTTATCAGATCAATTTCTTTTGAAGATCTATGGTTGTATTCTCTCTAATGGGATCTCACACACCTTGCTAATGTGTAAAGGTGTATAATTACGTGTCTTGATCTCAAAATGTACTTTCAGTAAAGGTAGTCTCAAAAGGAGTTGAGGAAAAGGAAGAAAAGCTATGACAAGATACAGTGGTCTGAATTTAGTTGTCTTTCTGAGGGTGGCTGCTACAGTCTAGAGTATTCTAGGTCATCTGAGCCACCCATCTGCTTTGGGTTGGCAGTTATTCAGATATTTATTCTGGGCTGCATCAAAAGAAGCATGACCAGCAGGTCGAAGGAGGAGGGCTCTGCTCTTGTGAGACCTCACTTGGAGTACTGTGTCCAGTTCTGGTGCCCTCAACATAAAAAGGATATGGAACTGTTGGAACAAGTTCAGAGGAGGTCCACGAGGATGATCAGGGGGCTGGAGCACCTCCCATATGAAGACAGGCTGAGAAAATTGGGGCTGTTCAACCCTACGTGGAGACCTCATAGTAGCCTTCCAGTATCTGAAGGGGGCCTATAATGATGTTGGAGAGGGACTCTGTAGTGATAGGACAAGGGGGAACGGGTTAAAAGTTAAACAGGGGAAGTTTAGATTGGATATAAGTAAGAAACTCTTTACTGTAAGGGTGGTGAGGCACTGGTATGGGTTGCCCAGGGAGGCTGTGAATGCCCCATCCCTGGCAGTGTTCAAGGCCAGGTTGGATGAAGCCTTGGGTGATATGGTTTAGTGTGAGGTGTCCCTGCCCATGTCAGGGGGGTTGGAACTAGATGATATTAAGGTGCTTTCCAACCCTAACTATTCTCTGATTCTATGATATAAGGAAGGACTTTCGATGGATATTCCCATCTGAACCTGAAACTGGAGACAAAGTGTGATACTAGCAGCCATTTCAAATGTCACTAGACACTTTTGTGGAGGTGTCCTGTGTTCAGGAGCAGCAGTCATTTTTCTCCTTCTTAGTAGTTGATGCAGTGCTCTGTTTTTGACTTTCAACCTGAGAACAGCACTGATAACACTGATGTTTTTAGTTGTTGCTCAGCAATGTTTAGTCTGACCAACGACCTTCTGACCTCCTCTGCCAGGGAGGAGGGGAAGCCAGGAGGAAGCAAAGACAGGACACCTGACCCAAACTAACCAAAGAGGTATTCCATACGACAGCACGTCATGCCAATTGTATAAACTGGGGACAGTTACCTGGAAGGGTGAGATCACCGCTCGAGTTGGGCTGGTTATTTGTCGGAGGGTGGTGGGCAGTTGTATTCTCTTCCCTTGTTATTTCCCTTATTATTATTATTGGTGGTAGCATCAGTGATTTGTGTTATACATTAGTTAATGTGCTGTTCTGATATCAACTAGTGGGAGTTACATTCTTTTGATTCTCCTCCCAATCCCTCCGGGAGTGGGGTAAAAAGGGGGGGCGGGGGGGTAGTGGGGAGTGAGCAAACAGGTGCTTGGTTTCTGAGTGACAGGCTGGGCTCAAACCATGACAGCTCTTTTTGACACCCAGAGTGGAGCAGGAAGGGTTGAGATAATAACAGATCTGACCAGTGTGTGTCTAATCATATTTTTGACAAGCATTCATTGTTTTGGATTAATAGTCACATATCACAATGCTGAGTTATTGGCTCTCAAAGTTGTTGCTCTTGATCTCGAAGTTTCAACATGTCATACCTTACTTACAGACAGTATTTGCTGTCTTTTTGTTTATCAGCTGGAAGGTTTGGGCTAAGGTTCTTGTTTCACTGTACTTTATGGTAATGGCTTGTAATTCAATAGACTCATTGGTCATGAAACTGATCTAGCTTCTGTTCCAGTGTGGTCATCACCTCTATACTTTGGGAGGTATATAATTGAAGCGTATAGTAATTACATGGGTTTTTTTAACTCTTCTCAGGTGGTCAGCCTATGAGAGAGACATTCCCACACACCCTAGTGACAAGTACGACAGCTACTCAAACTCTGACTGCAACAGATAACACAGCTACTCCAGCTCCGATCATAGCACCTACACCAGCCCCAGTGACAAGTACAGCAGCATCATTTGAGAGTTCTGAAGGTTTTGAAGCCTTTGGGTACTGCTGAGACTTGCCTGCTGATTGTGATGGGGATCAGCATGAAAACATACAGAGTGTGTTTTATCCACGACCATTTATTTAGTCTGATCTCAAAAGTTAAGCAGAGTCATGTTTGGGCCTTTTCTAGGATTAGATGACAAGGAGGACAAGAGATTTTCCCCAAGGCTGGATAGTCATGAGTGGCAGGGTGTGTGGGACAGCATATGCAAGTGTCCAGGCCACTGGGCCCCTCCAGTGCTTTGGAAGCATTGGAGATAGAAGGCAGCTGTATGGAGTCCCCAGCAACAAGTTGCAGATGATGAAGTGGAGGGTGAATTTTTATGAACCTGGTGGGCCCATGACACCTCAGGCCATCAGGGCAAAGATACAACATAGAGATGGACTCATGATCGAGGGGTGGACTTAGCAATGGACACTGTTGCCCAGATTATTCACAGCTGTGAAACATGCTGCAATTAAGCAAGCCAAGCAGTTAAAGCCTCTTTGGCATGGAGGATGATGGCTGAAGTACAAATATGGGGAGGCCTGGCAGATTGACTACATTACACTGTCTCTCCTGCTTTGAAAGACTGTTACCAAGGGATGCAGCCCAACATCATGGACCTGATGGACTCAGCAGCTTTATAGGGATTGGTACATGCACTAAGGAATGATCTCTCTCTCTCTTTGTATGTGTGTGGATGTATATGTATATACACATGAGACAAGAGTGATGGTATACTCAAAAATGTGGGATCTGAGCATAACATGAATGGTATGGAATAAGGGGTGAATACTGGCCTGTGTTCAGGAGCAGCAGTCATTTTTCTCCTTCTTAGTAGCTGGTGCAGTGCTCTGTTTTTGACTTTCAGCCTGAGAACAGCACTAATAACAATGATGTTTTTAGTTGCTGCTCAGCGATGATTACTCTGACCAAGGACCTTCTGAGTCTCATGCTCTGCCAGGGAGGAGAGGAAGCCAGAAGAAAGAAGAGACAGGACACCTGGCCCAAGCTAGCCAAACAGGTATTCCATACCACAGCACGTTATGCTCAGTATATAACCTGGGGGCAGTTACCCAGAAGGGCTAGATCACTGCTTGGGTCAGGCTGGGTATTGGTCAGCAGGTGGTGAGCTGTGGTATTCGATTCCCTTGTTATTTCCCTTATCATTATTATTATTGGTAGCAGCAGTAGTCGTTTTGTGTTATACCTTAGTTACTGGACTGTTCTTATCTCAACCAGTGGGAGTTACATTCTTTTGATTCTCCTCCCAATCCCTTTGGGGAAGGGGGGGAGGAAAGGGAGGAATGAGCAAATAGCTGTGTGATTTCTGACTGACAGTCTGGGCTTAAACCAGGACAGGGGGAGACTGAATCAAGTTCCTAGAGATAAGATAAAGAAAAATGTGATGGTAAAAGAGTTATCAAGAGTACTGGGACTAGGGAGAAATCCTTTGCAAAGGAAAAACCTACAAGCTTCTCATTTGTGAAGAAAATAAATGCAGACATCTGAGAATGAGATGAATCTCACCTTGTTAAATCATTTGATATTTGTCACAAAGCTTTAGGTCCTGCCACATATAACAATGTAGAAAAATCATTCTTTTTATTTCCTTGCACTATCATTTGCTTCCAGAAACACATGTACATTCTCCATCTGCCTCTTCCAATATAATATGATGCTTATTTCTGTACTGAAATGCTTGTTCCTTGAGGTTTTGCTAAAGATGCAGCAGTCTGACGCTTAGAAGAGACTGACTGTTATTTTCATTCTCAGCATGTGGTGATAATAATAAAGGAGCTTAAAGAAACTGATAAAAGCTTGGGAACTGTATTCTTCTGTCTTAGAATAAGCTATTAGTTTTCTCAAGATCCTAGAAGAAAAATTCCCCGAAAACTTAACATCTAAGAAAAGTGATTACATTTCAGCAAAGCATTTGCTTTGAAGGGAAAATAAATAGTCCTTGGAAGCAGTACTGAAGACTGAGGACTAGAAGTAGCCAAAGAATTTCCACTAAATTTCAGTTCATCCTGCAGGGAATGTGCACTGTGCTGAGGCATGTTGGCTGCAGGATCTGAAGACTGCAGTATCTCAGCAAGCAGTATGTAACCATTTAACCATTGGCTACTATGAGTCAGCCGGCACTCCATAGGTACTCCAGAAAAATTATTGAGACTGACTGGATATGCAAGGACCTTGGAACCACTAGGCAGTCTTTGCCCAAACTAGTGGGGGAAATAGTGCGGTTATTTTTTTTTTTTATTCAGCCATTGCTAAACAATTTCTTTTAAGGTATTTCTTTTAAGTTGCCTCAGGATGGTAAATCTGAGGATGAAGAAGATGCTGAAGAACATTTAAAATTAAGGAGATGATAACTGGTTTAATCAGTCCAGCTTCCCCTTTTTTTCCTTAAGTAGCATGTCAGAATGGCCATATTCCTTATAGAGAAATATTACAATGCTTGTGTCTAGGCTGATAAATGCTGTTTGCCTTAAGTTTGTCTAGAACTGCATATATTTCTGTGTAAGTCTGAATCAAATAAAGACCCAATATGTGTGATAATCATAAAGTAGTTGAGCTGCATTTGTTGAAATTGCTTTAATTGCAACTATAAGCTTAGAAGGATACCAGCACGTATTCATAAACATGTTTATATGTTACACTTTCACTCACGTCACAATGACCTCAATCACTGCATATCTATGCCTTGGTAGAGTAAAAGTCAAAGATATGGTTATTATTGATTCCTAATACAATCATGCCATCAACATAATATATCCTGTTGTCAAGGTTATGTTTGTGTCAGGACTTGTCTCAAAAATCCCCCTGAAAAAGATTAGTTCTTAGCATTTGCCTGTTATTGCATTATTTAGCCAAAGGGAGAAATTGCAGAACATTGTTATTTTGGCTTTGCCTGTTCAATGCACTTCTTAAATTGAAAAAGAAACTTGTTGGGTTTTTTTTGTTTTCTAAATGAAAGAAAAGCTATGTTTTAGTAACTGCCCAAATTAAAGTTAAATGTAAACATCCAGTGAAAAGCAGTATCTTGCAGTGTGCGTTAAAATTGAAACTTACGCTGAAATAAAGCATTAATTTAATCACTGGTGTAAACATTTGGAGATAATCTAATGAATATGCTGTCTTTACTTATAAATGGTCACTAATATTTCTCAAATGTTTTTATTATACTCTTTATTAAAATTGTGGACCCTGATACAATTATAAAGAACAGAACATTATGAGGGGGAAAGAAGATGAGATGCCCCAGGCTAGTAGAGGTATATAAATAGACATTAAAGCAGCAAGAGCTAGCATCAGGAAAAGACCATAACATTGTAACCGACGTGTAAATTGGTAATACCACAGAGTCTGTATTTAGCACCCTACTTTTTCAGAGGACTTTAAAAAAGTTATTTCAGAGTAATGATGGCTCCTATTGGAGGCTGATAGCACTGAGAATACCAGAATACAAACTCTCCCTTAATGTTTTGTGTGTAACCATTGACCAAGCTTTAATGATCAGGCCCTAAGAAAGCTAACTTTAATGCCCCTCAGGACACTTCTGCAAAAGGAGTATATTTTTCAATACTCACTGCCAACACACACATGCAGACAGTTAGGCACACAGTTTTATATTGCAGAACATAGATACTGGCAAAGTTCCTTTTTACTTTTGGTTTCAATAAATATTTTTTTTCTGAAGATTTTTATATTAACAATACACTTGGCCACAAATAGTCACTTATTTAACAGTATTTTAATATTTTCTTCAGAAGACAATAAAGGATCCATGTTGCTGAAATGTATTCTCACTGGGTTTTACTCCAGATTTGAATTTGGAAAACATTGCTTTTATGTATCTCTTCTTCACTCTTTAAGTTGCTTGGTAAAATAAATATATATACTAGTCTTCACTGTCTAGATCTTAACCCATGTTGCCTCTTTTCAATTCATATTCTTTTCTAATGTTTAAAGAAATAAATGTCCATTTTTGCTCTGTTTCTCAAAGCCTTTTAGAAAACTAATTGGTAGGGTTTTATCCAGCTTCCCAATCAGACACAAAATCTCTGCCACAAAAACTAAGGACAAATAATTACAGGAGAGCCCTGGGTAACGAATGACCCTTATGAAAGTGTAGCTGCTTTGGATGAAAATCTGTACAAAATAAGTCAATGGCTGAAAGCACAGGATGCATTTTTGTTTGTCTAAGTTTTAGTGCAGACAGTGGGAAATTCCTATATGAATTTTAACAGTAGCCATCTAGTCATATGATACAGAAGATGCTGGGCTGGAAATGGCACCCAGTTTGTGCTTGTTCTTTCAACTTATTTGTTTCCAAACTGAGCCTGCTCCCTCAACCTAACGAGGCTTAGAAAAGGCTTTTCTAGGACAGCTTAAAGCTGTGATAGCCAAATACCTGAGCTTGTGAAACCCTGTTAATGAAACTCAGTTCCTTTTTAAATGCTGTCTGTTGCTTGCAGTTTCTCACTCTCAGTACTTCTCTCTTAGTAACATCCTTCTAACGACTTAATTCTGGGGCCAGTGTGAGAAAATACTTCACTGTGCTTTCTTTCTAGCACTTTCTTTTAAGTCTTTTTTGGTTTTGGTTTTTTTTTTTTTTTTTGGTCTTTGTAAGCCAAAACAGAAGTAAATTTTATACACACACACACATATATATAAACATAAGCCAGACAAAACAACCAACAGAAAACACCAGACTTAGGAAGATTAAACCAATTTTTTTAGAGAGATTATAGAGTTATTGTTAACATGAGATAACTTACGTTAAAAAGTAGAAATAAAGATGAACTTCACTGGTTTCCAAGACTTCCACTTTTATCTAGGTAGCTGTTTCCACTCATTTTGCAAATTCATTTTCAAGCTTTTATCAAAAGATTGCTGCTTTCCCTTCTCTCCCACACCAGTGTATTCAAGTACAGTTGTTCCAGGCTGGCATATTTCAGTTGTTTTGCTCTATGCTTTTCCGCTTTTCATTCAGGGTCTGGATTTAAGCCTGTAACAATGTGTATGGCAGTGCATTAGTAATTAATGCTGAGAATGAACATGAATAAAAAAAGCATTTTTTCTTAAAACCTGAGTTTAGAATAATGTCATATACAAATTAATGTCCTGGTGGGCGTGATGACCTGTGGACTGACAGACTGCAGTGCCAGCTATGGAGCTCAACATAAATGCTGGCCTCCACAATTGAGTTTTCTCGTAACTGTCAGTGTCAGTTGATTCCTTCCTCAGACCAGAAGAAGCAAATGTGTGCAGTCTGCAAATTAGAAAATAGGGAGCAGCTATTTCTCAGCAGCAACATTTATAAGAGCTCTGAGGCTGGAAATCAGATTGGTCAAGGCACGTAGTTAGATAAACCTGTCAATGTTTTTTTAAAACACTTATCAGAGAAGATGAGAAGCTTGTCCAGAAGACAGGGAACTGCTACTTAAAATATGTACTTCTCATCTTTTTTCATTTGATATCAGGCTGGAACTTTCTGCAGCATCCATTTCCTCCTTTCTTTACCGACATCATAGGCCTGTTTTGCTATCTGTGTAATTTCTTACTTTGTCATCTTCCCTTGGGAAGTAGTGTCATTTGCATGTTGTATCATTGGGTCTTGGCAAAAATACAGAGTCTAGATACATTTAGGGTTAACAGGTTTGCTCTACAGGTGATTGAAAATTTTCAAAAATGTCCTGCTTAACTTTTTCTTTCAGTATTTTAATTTTCTAATGGAAGGGAGGGAAGGACTGTGCATGCAATTAAGAATGTGTAATAAATTAGCTCTTCAGAGCAAACACCTCACAGATTATTTCATAATAGCCTATTCGTATGATTGGCTATCAGTTGAACAGATTCACAGCACTGATTAGTCACAAGAGAGTGAAATGGGTTTATTCCATTGAAGAAGCAATGCCTCTTGTTAACAGCAGAAAGTTACCTTTAGTTCCCGTACAAAAGAGACAGTGGTATGGTTTTTCTGGATAAAAAGGGATCAAAAGGTATAGAAGTCAAGGACAAATGGATATGAAGGAATATAAAATAACTTAAATAATTTCATTATACATAAATTTAGATAAATCAACTCCAGACTAGCATTATTTTTTTTTCTTGTTTGTTCTTGTTTTCTTTCTATATCCATTTTTTACTCTTCAGGTGGTTAAAATTCTTGCAACTTCAAAGGAATCTTATGACTTTCAAATGAAACTTTTACTTATGGCTAGTTTTAACACTGAAGGTCTTGTTTGCATCCATAGAAGACATATATTGATTAACTAAACAATGGTATGAAGCTGCATCAGGGGAATTTAAGATTAGACATTAGATTAAGAAAGAGTTCTTCATCGAGAGGGTGATCAGTCACTGGAACAAGCTCCCAAAGGAAGTGGTCACAGCACCAAACTTTTCAGAGTCCAGGAAGCATCTGGATGATTCTCTTAGTCATATAGTTTAGTTTTAGGTAGTCTTGCGAGAAGCAGGGCCCTGGATTCAGTGATCTTTGTTGATCCTTCCAAGCACTTAAGCACATGTTTAAGTGTTTCCAGATTTTCAAAGGAAGTACAGGTAAACTGTATTTCATTCTATTTTGCCTTCTCCTAAATTTCTTATTTATGTATATAATCTCAGTGGCTTTTATTTATTTATATTTCCATGCTTATTTGCTTGACACATTGACCTACAGTAATATTCTATCCTCACTAAAACCAGGCTGAGGCTGAGAAGTATTTCCACACCAGGTATTGCTGACTGTAAAGTGAGATTTTTGTCTCTTTGCTATGCAAGCATCTCGCATCTAAAATATGCAAGATGAAAAATGGCATGTTTTTCATAGTTAGGATGTTGTTTGGCATGAGTCTGGGAAGATTTCCAGTTTAATGATAAAAATACATACTGCTAATGCCAGTTCCATGTCTAAAGGCCTATACTGTGCAATCAACTTACATTAAGTCTTGGAAAAGATAAAAAAATACTTAATTAATCCATGAATATGTTGAACATAGTCCTCAAGAAGCCTTAGTTTAAAAAAAAAGTATTTAAATGTAACTTAATTATTAATGACACTAGTTTTATCTTCTTGGCCAGCTTTCTAGTGAAATAGCAGAGTCACAGTACTATAGAATTTAGCATGATTAGGCCAGGCACTGGACCAGAATGATAGTGCTAATGGAGGTCAGTGGTGAGGTGCATGAGGGAAGCTTGTAAATATCTCCTGACATACTTATTAACTCTAGGGTATACTCTAACACTTTTGGGGTCATTGTTCTTAACTGATCCTTTAAACAAAACTACAGATTAATTTGGATACTCCCCTATTTCCTATATGTAAACAACAAGACACAAAAACACTGAAGCCTCTGCAATAATGTTGGACAACTAACCTATTATTTAAACATAGATCTCAGAATAATACTGCCTGATTAATCAAATGGTATTGCCTCCTAAAATATGCTAGCACATATTTTAGTCCCAAATTTGGGATACTCCCCATGCATACCCCTGTGTTTGCACTGAATTCCTGAAATGGATGTTCCATAAGCACGACCACTTTGGAAAGCTGTCCCACAGCATAAAAAGCCCCAAAGCCAAGATATTCTCCCTGACTCTTCAAATGTTTTCCTTACCTCAGTTTAGTCCTATTGCTATTAAAAATTCCCCAAACTGTTTATGTCTGCTTTGCTGTTCCAAAATTCAAATACTGAACTCAGTTCTACAGATATGCTTGTAACAAGTATAGAGGTGCCATGAGTTTTTTACAAGGTTAATTATCCAACTATGTACAACTTGAACTGGTGGAAAAGTTTTCTCTGCTGTGGAAAAAGAAGTCTCAAGAGTCTTTTGCATAGAGAATTTATATTCCTGTATATAAACTGGGAATTATAAACTGGTGGCCACAATAAATAGAAGGTCAAACTGCACTTTTGAAGTATAAACAGACAGCATCTGTAGAGAGTCAGTGTCCCCCACATGCAGAATCATTTTATAAGATATAAGTGATTTGATAGCTAGTCTGAAAATTCTTCAAAAGGAATAAAAATTGCCCTGATGTCCCATGAAAAGAAATGAACTTGTGAAAGTATGGGCAATTGATTCACGAATGTAGAAATCAATAAGGGACAACTGCAGAAAGGTATCAGTGAAGTCTGTTTTGTTCATGAATCCCAAAATTCAGCTATCTTTCCTGACCTCACCATCTCTTTGTATTTGCCTTACCATTTGTTTTCAGTCAGGAATTTATGGAAACACCTGTAAATGGTTTTGACTATTTTGTTTTTCATTTTACATAAAGAAATATGAGGATCATAACTGTATTATAGAATTCACTTGTTTCTTTGAAAATCCAGTCCTCTACTGAGTTAACACTACCATACACTAATTTAGTTGCTGGATTCTAGCACATCTGATCAATCCAGATGTTTGATACTGTGAGATAGACAAACATAACTAAAGGCAATTGTTGTTCAGACTTACATATTTTATGTGAAATTACATTGTTTCACTGGGTTTGTTTATAAATATGCATGTGGAAAATGAGATTATTTCAATGCGGTATTATCTCAATGTCTATTATCTGTAGCATTCTTTATTAATTTCTCTAAAAATTGCAATATCTAATAGACAAGGCACATTTTGTCCTCTTTTTGGTACAGAGAAAATCGATATTTTAACATTTTAATTAAGATATACATTTCCCCAATATAGTTTTACATTCCTGCTCTTACATTGTAATGATGTTAAAGAAATTTTCAGATTCTAGGTCTTACCATGTTCTTATTTCCTATGTCTGCACTGCCGAGACCAGGCTGATTTGAGAACTCACTAACAGGTGGTGGATGCAGGATTCTAAGAATATTTGATAAGACATTTTTTTCCTTAATGAGCAGCTTTGTCTTATTTTTGTACCTCAAAGAGTAATGCCTTGGTGCTTCTAGCATTGTTTTCATCAGAAAACCACATGTATGGTGCATTCAGTACATGTTCATGCTATTTTCAAGCTGTACCAACAGCCTTAATTGGTTGAAGAAAAAAGTGTTGTTTCTTCAGCAGGAATGTAACAAATGACTGAAAAAGATCATATGAGTGTGAATCCTCTTTCCTACTGGACTTTCTTACTAGTTTTACCTTGGTTATTGCTGAGATGTACTACTAATGTGATATGAAATTTCCTTTATCACTGAACTATCTGCTAAAGACTTGCCACCATGTATTGTGTTGATCTTTACGTAATAGCTCATTTAAGGTCTTGTTCAATATTTTGTATGTTAATTTATTGAGATTTAAATTGTCTGTTTCACTATCTCTGTAAGCAGTGGAAGATATAATTTAGTTGGTACACGCCTTGGAGCTTGATAGTTATTCATAGTCATAATGAGTATTGCAAATTTGGAGTCTGATAGAGATACACATCACTGTGATGAGACCTTTCTGTATTTCCATTAGTACATACCAGAATTCCTCATGGAAAATGAGCGCATGGTAGACAAGCATGCATTTTGAACACTCATTCTCCTTGTAATTTCTGAATACAAACACCAGTTGGAAGGATCTCTGCCTGCTAAGAAGCTCATCCGTTCCACAGGTATTTATGGCATACACTATATTAATAGTTCTTCCAAAGTGAAATTGCTGAACCATGCTTTATACATCAGAATTTAACTAGTTAAAGTTAATCTCTTCTACACTTAACTTGATGTCAAAAAGAAATTATTTTCTCTTTGTCAGAAGGCATAAACAGAAATCAATGGAGGAAAACATCTCGAATAGCTAAACATAAGCTGTCTGCACCTGCTGAGAGATTAGTAAATCTTCAGAATGGATCCAAATTAGTCACAAGAAAGAGTCTTCAGCAGCAGCAAAAATTAAAAACAATATGGATTAATCAGAAGTACAAGTTCTTACAGGAAATTTCTTAGCAGCCTAGATAGAAGGTGACATGAAATTGAACAGTAACAAAACAATGTGGGGTTGTGGGATTAGTATGTACTTACCCTCCAGGGCTTCATGAACAGGAATTTTTTTTTCTCTATACAGCAGACATTTTTTTTATATATATATAGTTGTAGCTTAAGTTGTCTAGCTTTTACTGGTCCCTGTGAGTTGTCAGGCCACTAAAGAAAAACATGAATGGTAGTCATAGGTGTAGCAGCATCAAGAAGCACAGCATTTGCTGAAAACATGAAAAAATAGACTACTACTTCTAGAACAGATTAGTGAAATCCCAGCAAGAGCTAAAGATTGTTATTCAAAGAAATGCCATTTGCTCAGTTGAGTTATATTTTAAAGTGGCATACATGAAAGTAGTACAAAGTCTAAGGTTAAATACCCACCACTAGGTGAAAAATTGTTGTAGACTTTAGCTGTAATTCCGTTTCAGATATAGAAGAAAGCATCTACAGTGTGTCTGCATTTGAGCTAGATGGTTATCACAATCAGATATCTAAACAGTACAGTTAATGGACACTAGCATTAACCAAATATCTTCTTTTCCATCTATAGCTCATCATGACTCCACAGACTTCATGAGATACATTGCCATGGATTGTAGTGGAGTTTTAGGCACTGACTCACAGGTGAATGACTGAAATACAGCCATCTAAAATCTGGGGCTGAATTGTCTCCAGTAGTGCTGGACTCAACAATTTTCTCTGTCAGCTAAAGTGAAGAGCAAAGACTCGTCTCCATCTATTTATTTTCACTCAAGCATAAAGACTATGATTCTATGAACAGACAGCTAATAAAGGTTTTCTCATGAAGACAGAGGCATCTAGTTCATGTCTGTCCTGGGTTCAGCAGTAGCAGTCATTTTTAAACCATGACAATGTCCCTTGTTAAACTAAAAGCTAACTAGTTAAAATAAAGAAATGAATGATAGCAACATAACTTCAGCTTCATTTATTGGGAAAAAATGCAGAGAATAAGGACAAAAGTGATGAATTAGAGATGGGTATCTGAAGCATGTATGACTGCAAATAAGTCCGATTTCTATTTCCCCTTGAAACTGTGCTGCTTGTTGCCCTGTCTGTCCACATTAAAGGGATTACAAAGTATGGATTAAATATTCATCTTGATTTCAACCCCTTCTAAATTCTGTTAAATATTACTGAGGCTTCAGAAATACAAATCACTTAGACTATGATAAACTTATAGTATGGTTATATCATAGGTTGGAAAAGGCCTTCAAGTCTAGCCATTACCCCAGGGCTGCCATGTTACTAAAGACCTTGTCTACACAGTTTATTTTGAACTATTGCAGAACATGCTTTCAGATGCTAAAGATACATTCATTAATGAGAAAATGAACTTACAAATATTAGATCACTAGATGTTCCTGTAAACTTGCCTGAAGTTATAACTGTCTTGTATATTTTGAAATCTTTACTTTAAAAATATAGATATCTAGATATTGATGTCTAATAATAAAGAAAAAAAATAGTGTCTTGTTGCTATATGAAGTACACCTACTGAAGTGTGGCTTTAGCTTCCTGGTGGTTAACACATAAGGCTGAATCTTACAGTTATGAAAACACCACACTTCCATTAATCTCACAGACCTTTACCCATTTATTTCAGCTTTGAATGCGATGAACATGCATAGTAGTAGGTGACTTGAACAAAGCCATCTTTGAAATTTGGAAATTTTAGGATTTGATTTTGAGGATGTTTGTGTAGTTTCTTGCTTTCTATTATGTAGATTTCAGTACCGGAAATTCTGATATTTCAATATTTTTAGAAGTGTAATTTTTAAAGGTGTGTCTGTGTCAGCTTTTTAGTGCTGTAGTCTTGTTTATTCTTGTTTTCTTAATCTGCTTATACTGTCATTGTAGTTTTTATTGATGTTCATTTATGTGGGCTTCTTGTACAAGCCATGAAGTAAAATTCTGTGTATTTCAAGAGTACAGACAGACAAAAAAATCCCAGAATTAATAGGAACTTTATTAGAAACATTTCACAAATTAATTTTACTCTCTTTCATAACAATTAATAGATTTTTGGATAATTATCCTCTCCTAACAAAACTGCTTTTCTTTGACAGTAAAAGCTTTTTGACCAGCACTATTTAAAATAAATAAATTATAATGTTTATGTCACCTGCCTAAGTGAAATTTCAGATCAATACAATAATCATGCCCTCTTTGACAAACAAAATAGAGAAGAGCAAAGGTGGACTGGTAAGTGATAGAGCTTGAGGAATTACAACTGAAAAGATGATCTATTTTTTCCTATATACCTGTACATCTGAATTATCCCCAGAAAGCAGATCTATTTCCTCCATGACAAAAATTAAGCCTAATCTCTGCCCATAGAATTAATGGCCAGAATTTTTTTTCCTTTACTGGCAAGAGTTTTTTCAGCTTGAAAGGAATTCAATGCCTTTAAATTTTCATATACTTTCAATATATTTTCCTGTATTAAATATTAAACATGAGTAATTTAGACATCAGAAGCCTGGCTCCTTCTCAGCATTGAGCAGCCTGGAAGGACTAGAAACAGAAATTGAAAGAATGGCTATTACAAAAAGCAGATTTAAAAAATGGCCAAGACATTTCTATTTCTATTAAGATCTGTTCTCAAAATACTGTAAGTAAATCTCTTACCAAATGAAATCTGTTTTCTCTGGTTTTGCCACAGAACAATCAATATGTCCTTAAGGTTTTATGTCACCATCATGATATAAAGCTAAACTGAGTAATCCATTTTTGTTTTTTTTTTCTGTTCTTCAAATATCTTTTTAAAAATGCTTGAGTACAGAAAAGCACTGTTATAGGCCATGATTATAGGATTTCTCTAGCTAAAGGAAACTAAATCAAATGGTTAATCCCAGCACTAAAATAATGCGTATCATGTGCTACTATCTGTGGACCAATTCTTGGTTTAGTCTGGATTATTTTTTTTCTTTCTTTTTGTCTTTGAGACAAGACATAAATATGGACCAGAATCTAAAGTTCAGAGTACCTTTACAACTGGGCTACAAAGTCAGGCTATGCATTCTTTTTCCCACTGAAACATCAATGTTTTCTGGCCCTTGATAGTGTTTCAACAGCAATTAAAAATATTGCAGATGAAGAATACTTTGCTATTCTTAAGAGGCAGATGAGGTACCTGTTTCTCAGTGAGATCTCTACAGGCAGGCTCTATACAGGTAGTTTCTACTGCTGCAGAAGAACTGTAATACACTTAAGATCAGGTCAGAACAGGAAAAGTTTATTACTATGGCTGTAGGAGAGAATATAGAGCAGCAGCAGCTTAGCAGGATCTGCTGATGTGGCTGCCCAAATGGGGCCGTTATAGAGCTTACATACCATCAGGCTCTAGAAACTGTTCTTAGCCAAAATCATGTCACATAAGCAGGAGTATGGTAAATAAAAACAGCAACTGGAATTCTTCAGGTAAGAAGGCTCTAGACAGTACATTCTTTCACAATTCACTACTTTGCTAATTAAATTGTGCTGACTGGTGGAACATTCAGCTGCAAATGTTTCTTAACTATGATAACACGTAAACTATTTTGCTTCCATTACTAGAATCTTTTATGGCTATGCTAAAAAAAAAAAAAGTAAAAAAAAAAAATTGGAAAATCAGTATCTCTTTAGAGGTACCTGACAGACCTTTTCTGAGCACCTCTACTGGATCCAACCCATCTGAAGAGAATCTGGAGCAGAGGAGTCCTCTGAAAAAACAATCAAGACTGAGCCAGGGAGATCTGGCCATGTCCAGAAACAAAACTGTATGTGGCTAAGGAGATTTAAATGCTAACAAATACCTAAGGAAAGTGTCAATCCCTGTGTTTGAGAAACAGTTAGCTTAGGAGTTAATGAATTGCAATTACCTAGTACCTCAATTCCACCAGTCATTCTTCAAATGCCTAAGTCAGTCCTTTTTTGAATTTTTGCCTTTAGTGACAAACCGACTCCAAACACAGTTAAATCCATCTTACATGGTCTACAACAGCTTCCATGGCTGCAGAAGGGCATTTTGAAAAATGACTGTAGCTTGAGGGGAGGTTGCAGATATTTAACTTTCTTCTCCAAAGCAGGCTGGGATTCCATTTCAGGCTGCCGCTGCTTACTTCAATTCCACTCCATGCCTGTTAGATAATCTCTTCTGGCAGGGCTACTCTTGACTCAGGGGACAGCCTCACAAGAGATATAGTCTGAATTTCCCTCATCAGCCAAGCTAGACTGCTATTCTCATTTTTCTTTTTCTTCCGCATACTTTTGTCTTACATTAGTATCTTCAAAAAAACTGAAGAAAATGGGTTTGAAACAAAAACCATTTCCATGTGTTGTATGTGAATAACAGGATTTCACACAATGATGTTGAAAGAACAATTATTCTCTTCACTCGAAAGTAAAGAGAATCCACAGCAAAATGCAAAGTTACTTTTCAAGCCTTTAGTTACAGAAGAGCTATTGGAGAATATACAGGAGCACTTGTTTGGTTTGGGTTTGGTTTTTTTTTCCATCCAAAAAGCAATAACAACTTTTTCTGCTAAATGCCAAAAAAGAAAAGCTTTTTTTATAACCACTACATACAAAGTCAGAAATATTTAGAAGGTTATTACTAACACATTGATGAAGATGAAAGGACTGTATCAACCGTGTTGCAATAAACTGACTACTTGGCATGCACCAGAAGAAACAGCTTTGGTAGCAAGTATGCCTTATGTGAGCAAATTCCTGTGCTCCATCTGAGAAGTGATCTATGAATGACACCTCTACACTGCACAGACCGAGGTGTCTGTTCTGTCCCATCCCTTCTGGTGCACCGGTGATCTGTTACCATACACCTGCACAAGAGGAACCACAGACCTGATGAAAAATCATTTAATTTTATTATAAAATTCCCTAAGCTGTGTCAGGAGGAACAAAAGTCTTGGCAAGTTCTTATTCTTGTAAAAGATCTGAAGGAGAGGTGGAAAAGGAGAAAGGAAAGAAAGAAGGAAAGAAAACAAAGAAATAGGCTCACTACCCCCTGGATCCAGGGACGTCTTCTTGGTCAGCAAGTTGAAATCCTTTCAGCTGTAGTTCTTTCAGTTATAGTCCTTGGAGTCCTTGTGATCCTTGAAGTCAGTGTCTCTAGGGTGGTCCATGGTGGAGGGGTGCTCGCCACACGCTGAAGGATGGTTTTGCCTTTTTCTTGGGCCAGGAGCTCTTGGAACACCACCGCAGGTCAGACCCATCTGCAGGGTGAGCCCCAGACCCAGTTCACGTTGTGCCTTGGCAGGCACTGCAGTGTCTGTGACGATTTCTCCGAGCAGTTCGCTGCCAGGGCAATTGATCTTCACAGCCTCAGGGCAAACAGTGCAAAGAAGCATCTCCCACCTTGGTGGAGCAGGATCCCTGCTCTGCCCCATTCCGTCTGCCCAAACAACAGCACGTTGCTCACAGCCAACAGCTGCTCAGCCTCCCTCAGTTCTTTCCGTCTTTGGAGTTGCTTTGAGACATACACAAAAAGGGTCCCCCTCAGCTGCCCCCGCTGCCCAGCTCCCTAGCCCCTGGGGATCACCCGCCACTCCTGGAGCCACAGCTGCACCCTGACAGTGTATGAGATGAATGCAGAATATTTACCCATCAAATAGTGTAATATTGGAAAGACGGTGCACTTTTGGAGATAGTAAATGATTTCTAGAACAAACCTTAAGCTGAAGTTACTGAACTCTGAAACTTATTGTCATAGATATCAGGCAGGCATCTTCACCTACCTAGGCAGGGGTTCAAGAAATTTATACACAAGTCTTTAAACAAATACCAATTACACAGAACTGTGTCCATTGTCCTCCCTATTTGGTAACGCCTCCCCTGAGTTGCAGAGTATGATGGAAATTAACCATGGAAAATAGCAAGGTTTGTATCACGTCCCAAACCAGTGTCATATTTTGCCACTGCCAGAGGTAAACTACTGGGTTGGATAGCACCACCTGTTATGTTCTGAAGATTTTAACCCAAACATATCTATAATAAAAGCCAAGGAGTAAAAAGAACAAAGCAGAGTATTCTCTTTTTTCATAAGATGCCTACAAACAACCCTTGGAGAAGTAGAGGTTGTGACTATAGTTCATGTGTTGTTTTGTTTTAAGGTAGATTTCCATCTCACTAGTTCTTGTCATCAAGAATGTTTTCTTGTTCTTTGGAACAACAAAGAATGCTTCTCCTGTGATCCACTAGCAAGCCTGCAGGGCAAAATGGGGGATATTTCAATGAAAGTGTCAGCTCCTAAAGGGTGAGCACAAGAAAGTTCCATGATTTTTTACTGCTGGAAAGCCTCTTTTGTCTTGAAAAGGGAGAGGAAAGACAATTCATAGTGTTAAAAGACTTAACATGGAGTAAAGAAAAAAAAAGTATTTAAAAATATCTAAATTCACCAAACCCTCAGATTTTAATTGGCATTTGCTAACTTGTAGAGCAGTTTTCTGGTATAGATATTACCAAAGAATCCAGTCAATCAACAGCTTACTGTGGAGGTGGTAACTGATCACCTGGGATCACACAAGACTGATTTTGCTATGTAGGAATTACACTAATTTGGAGAGGACTGTATCAAAGCTGTGCACTGCTTCCCTCATATTTGATTCCCCTACAGGAAGGACAATTAGATCTTTGCTCAAACACAGCATCAATGGAAAAATCTGGTACAACCTGGGAAATGTATGCACATACACATTTTTAAGGAGTTCAGTCAAGACTGATGCAGCAACATGTTAGTCTGTACTCTCTTCTCCTGCAATGTCCAGAGAGTGACATTCTCTGCACTGTATCAATGCTGGCTGCAACTGAATTCCCCAAAATTGCTAAGCCTCAGGTCCTAGCATACACTACTGCTTTTGTCTACAAATCTCACATAGTTCTTGTATAATGCAGCAGGCTTCTAAAATGACTTTAACACCAGCCAACCTTTGCAGTAGAAGCACATATAACCTACCTATAGTCTTCCAATAACGTTTGCCACAAATGTCTGTCTCCATATAAAGACAAACCAGAAAGATAGTTTCCAATCTTTTTGAATGTGACAATTCACTTTGGGATGAAAATTGATTCAGTACTGCCTCCTGCAATGTGCCTCTAACAGGCTACTCACATTTAGTAAGAAAAGTATTTCTGTCGTTCACCTTAATAGAGCATTAGCAGTAATGATCAATTGTCATCAAGTACAATGAACTGAGTTCAAGGAAACAGAAAGCCCAGATAGCTAGCTGGAATGAAACATTAAGTAAAACAAGATGCTTATTCAGGAGTCCTGAGGTACATGAAAGGCATGGGCAGAGATTACTACCACACTAAATGGACAGTGTGGGCAACTGTGTGAGACTTCCTGGACTATTACTGTGTGTTACTCAAGATTTGTAAGTAACACATTTTTATGACTCAGCTTTTGAAAGTTCCTTGTGAAATCATGTCTTTGTTTCTGAACTCACAAGGCATTAATTGCTGACATAGAGGTTTGCTTATCAAATTTGGCATGGCATTGTTCAAAGGATCTTTTTTCTCTGCTAGCTCTTGTTACACTGGGAGTACTAACACTTAAAATGACAGCATTGCTTAGCCTGCCTTTCTTGCCTTGGCAATTGCAAAGTGCCAACAAAGCACAATTTATTAAATTTGCTTCTGAAAGAAACTCTATCTCCCCTTCAGAGAATAATTTAGACTTTCCGTACAAAAGCATTTATGTTAACTGTGTTCTAAATACAGGTGTTTACAAAGCCATTTTATGTAGTCTACAATTCAAGTATCTCCTGATACAATCTAAACCGATTGCTTCCCAAAGCACACCACAAATGTTTGTTTTAAGAAATGCATGAAGAAGGAAAAAAGAAATCTGAATTTGTTTTATTGCTGTTACCGTTAAACTCCGGTTTATTGGCAATTTGCTTGTCATTTACCTTCTGACTACTAATCTGTCACTGTGATAATAAACTAGAAAGAAAGAAGTTAAATGGCTTCCTCCTCAAATGAGCAACAGTTCAGACAAAAAGTCTTTTTTTTCAGAATTTTCTTTTTCTAGCTATGTAATTTTGTATCCTTAAATTCAGCACACATGATCGAACAGATTTTTCATTAATACCACTTTCACAGACTGTGGATAGGGTATCAGTAAATGACCGGTGGCACACAGAGCACTCTATACAGCATTGGACAAGCCTTATCTGGATATTTGGCAACAATATTGTAAGCAATGGGATCCTACAAGCATTCATACTTCATTTATTGATAATTTAGTTTTCCTGACTATTTTAATCTTTAAAATTTTCATATAATTGTCAGTAGTAAAAAAATATGTGTGCCATATCCTAAAGCAAACTACTTGTCTTTCTTTGAGTAATTGTGCAGTTTTTTCTTAGTCAGCAACATATTTAAAGAGTTTTGATTATGAAGCTGTAATTAAGATATCAGCTAAAGAAACAGTGCACAGATAGCCACCTGCTGAGATTTCTTGAAGAATGTCCATGTCCTTTTATGGTTACACAGGAATCAAGAAAGGTTGAGGAGTGAGTATTTTTATATTACTAGCTATAAAAACTAATGAATTATTCTAAATTATTTCTAACCTACATACTCTTACGTTATAAGGGTCTATTACAGTGGAAGGCAAGGATAAAACCAAAAATCCACCTACAAGAGGATTAATTTTTCCATCTGCATGTCTTCTCCAAGAGAAGGGAGACTTCTAACACCTTAAAAATGTTCTGTAATTATATATGTTATAAAAATCTCTACTTCTTTCTTTCTTTCTAAGGAAGGTAAGCAAAACTAGCATAAAATAGTAGATGATATATATGCTACACAGAATACTTGGACAATTTCAACAAACTATCTTTGCTAATGGAAAGAATAAAGAAAATATATCTAGTCATAAAAATAGTGTCGCTAAACAATAAAAAATACAATACTTTCAAATGTCTAAACAAGTGCTATTTCCTTAGAGACAAGTCAGATTTATATTTAAAATGGAAAGCAAAACCCAGCTGCCCCAGAAAAACACACCACCAAATAAACCTGGAATAACTTTAAACTTAAATGAACCTGGGGACTTACATAGTTTCTTTCCAGACACACAGAGTGTACAAAATTGCCATGCCTCCATGCATATAATGCATCCTAGAGTTTTTCTCAGGCACAAGGCCAGGATCTTAAAGGTTGTTTTTCAAAATAAAAATGCAGAACCCTAACTCTACCTCTTTGTGAGGCAGTTCAGTGCTAGGACTACAAAGATTTCAAGGTTCATAGATAGAAAGCTTTTCTATCCTCTTTTAGACTGATTCTGTTTTCTTTTGTGTATTTTTTCCTACTTCTCAATTTGGTCTTGTAAGAGGAGAAACAGGAATATGGCATTCCTAGATTTTAGATAAGCACTCTAACTAGAAGGTTAATTAATTTCCTACATAGAAAATTAATAATTAATTAATTTACTTTTTTATTAATTTATTAATTGATAAAAAAATAAGAATTATGTTAAGCCAAATATTCAATGGAAAAATTACCTTAGAATAACCAATAACCCACTAATACCTGAAATTATCTAAGAGGTGAAAAAGCAAGGCGCAAACGCCTAGATGAGAACTAGGGACTGGTACTTGCCTTCTCTGTGTTGAAGGTAAGTTCTCCAAGAACAAGCTGGTCCTGAGAAGAAAATGTTTCTCTTTTGTTACTTCTGTTTGAAGTGTCATTCTGAACTTAATCCTGTCCCTTGAAAATGACACATTCCATGAAACAGGTGTTTCTGGTATTTGACAGATACAGGAAAATTTAAGTATTGAAAATATTTTTTTCAAATGAAAAATGTGAATGCAAGCCCCTCCCTTCCCCTCAGAAAAAAATAAACTCATGGTACACATCAATTTTAAAGTCCTTGGACACTACCTTTTATGAGTCTGATCTGGTAGAGCACTTGACTTTCTGGCTTTATCATCAAAAGCACTTACATATGTGTTTATCACTTACCACACCAACAATTTCTGAATTATCATGAAAGTGTTGTCTTGTGTTGCATGGAAACCAAACATGCTTTTAAAAACTAGTCTTAAATGTATCATCAATTTTTAAGCAAACTCTTTTTCATCCTACCACCCAGAAAAATACTTCCTTGTGTCTCTTGTAACACAAAGATCTTCTTTTTTTAACAAAGATTTCTCAGGTAGCTTCAACACCTTGTGAAATGAGCCTCTCACAGTGCTGAAGGTGCATGCGCAGCAGATACAGAAGACTTCAAAGAGGTCATGTAGTCTAACAAGAATGAGTGCAGTGGCTTGGGTGCCCACACTGACCAGAATCACGGAATCATTTAGATTGGAAAAGGTCTATAAGTCCATGACGAAGTGTAAATCTAACACTGCCAGATACATGGCCAACCTGCACTTCTACCATGGTGTTTAAAACTCTCTTGCATGACCAACAATGTGTTTGTTCCTTCTTCACAGCAATATGGTGGTAGAACCTCACTTGCAGCTTCACACAAGGATTCCATTATGGCACGACCATAAAATTGTCATACTTTAGCAAACCCTGAATCTTGAAAAGTCATGGAAACATGCAGGGCCACAGAGACATTAACGCTCTGAGACATCATCGCCATCTTTGGACCCCATGTGGGAACAAGAGGTGAGTGCACACAGCTCTTTCCCAATCCTCACCCTGTCAGAGAACCAGGAGGGCATCACTTGTTAACTTTTTCAACTTATTCCTTATCAAAGATAAGGAATGCAAGGTACATGACAAACCGTATCTGTACCATGCTTTAAGTATAGCTAAAAGAAGTTAAAAGCATGTCAGAAAGCCTTTTCCTTTTAAGGTTTTTTTCTGCTTTTACCCATTGAGTGTTTTTTTTTCCCTTTTTACTTTTGTATCAGCGACTTACTTATTACTGTCTATTTAGCTACTGTTAAAATCAATTACACATTCAAAAGTATGCTCTTAGACTAATCAGTACCTCTATATGTAAATGACATATTGTTAGCTATTATACCATGCAGTCCTTACTGATAATCCATGCGATCTGAATCAAACCTAAAACTTTCTTCGTCCATGGTGTTTTTAACTCTGTTGAATGACCAACAATGTGTTTGTCCCTTCTTCACAGCTCTTCAGTGGTGGAATACCACTCACAGCTTCACACAAGGATCCCATAATAGCACAATCATGAATTTGTCATACTTTAGCACACCTCCAAATCCTCAAAAACTCCTGAAAATAGCACAGCCACAAATTACTACTGACATATCATCACCAGCACCCCACTGAGAGCAAAAAAGTGGAAGGGCCAATTCTAAGGCAGAAACAAATTGAAAGTGAGAGAAGACTCCTTCCAATGTAGCTAAACTACCCACAGAGAAATAGCCTTTTTTATAGTGTAATATTTCTCAAACTGATATTATACAAACCACATTTAATCATGTGAATCAAGCTCAGATCTTCCCATTGAATACATGGGCAGAAAAGAACGTAAAAATGTCAAGTAGAAATGTCAAGTTAGGTAAGGTCACAATCCTGAAAGACAATACAATTGTAAATGGATTTCAGCCATTTTTTTAATTATTATAATTTTAGACATCACTGTCTCCATAACTGACTATTTAAAACAAACAGACTATTTGGCTGCTCTGGGACCTTTGGCTTGTGCATATTACATGGAAACAGGGTTACATAATGCCTTGCAAACCTAGTCAAGTTTGCTAACTAAATCAACAAGTAAACAAGGAAAAGAAATCTGCCAAGAAGAATGCCTGAAGCCTCTTTCCAGTGTCTTTCCTATTGCTTTGTATTGAGCATGTAGTAGCACAAATTATTGAAACTCAACACACACAAAATTTGACCCAAAATGTCACAGGCGTTTATTCCCCACACAGCTGTTCTACTGTCAGGGCAAATATCACAAACATAATCAAAGAGAAACAATTTCTAACATTAGTCAATTTGACATAAAAACTTTATTGCCCTTTATACTGCTGATGTGCAGATTTCAAGTCATCTGTCATATTAGTTATATTTTACAATTTAACGACCAACCCACAGAAATTTTCTATATAAATACATATATAAATATGTATATTAAACCCCATGCATATATATGAGATAATAAGTAAACAGATACGTACATCCATGCTGTGCTTCTTTGACACAAAATATTCAGTGGCAATATTGGTTTGATGGTGGGCATTTGTCTGTTTCCAAAACTGCTTCACAAAACACCATCTTTGCAGCTATGGGTCGGCCCAGGATTCCTGCAGTTGGAAAAGAACCTGCCAAAAACCCAGGCCATGTTCTTCAAACATGTTCTCTCTGTATCATGTCACAATAGAGGCAGCTGGAAATGATATCACCAGCACCATAAAAGTGGAACAATCTAAGCAGTCAGCATCCCAACACCACTGTGCACAGCCACAGCCTGTATCCCATGTCCCATGACTGCATTGCAGAATGCGGTGGGAATGACACTGTTAGGTCTCCCCCAGATCATATAAGTGATCTTAGCACAGATCTTGATCTGAAAAATAGTTCTCAACAATGTCTTTATAAAAACTGGCATTTTCTTGAAAAAAATCTGAAGTTTCAGATTCTGACAAACCACTATTTTCCCAGGTAAGTCTGTTTTATTAAAAGAAAAGTATTCCTGGCTGCAACTGTAATACTTTTGTAGGCTGTTATTCAGTGACAGTGATCTAGAATATCATTGTCCTTCACCAGGACCCC
The DNA here is from genome assembly GCF_012275295.1 of Melopsittacus undulatus. Lineage (NCBI taxonomy): Eukaryota > Metazoa > Chordata > Aves > Psittaciformes > Psittaculidae > Melopsittacus > Melopsittacus undulatus. The sequence continues at coordinate 20,154,224 of NC_047531.1, read as the reverse complement.
CTGCCAATGTGAACTACTTTTAGAAGTACTGTGTATTTGATTTATCAGAGAACACATAGAAGAACATTTGGCTCTAAAATACTAATAATTAAAAAACACACTGCAAAACCTGCAAAGAATATTTAGTTTTTTCAGTGGGCTGTATTTGCTATGCTCTGAGGAAATGTCATTCTTTTCGAATTGCTCAGAGTTAGCTGGTAATGAGACAGAGAGCAATTTTTTTCTCTTTGCTTTACCCTTTTGCCTCAGTCATGTTCTTTCTGTGTTCCCTGTGTCATTTGTCCCTCTTTCTCACTGTCCTTTCTTTACCATATGCTAGGAACTCTAACACATATATGTATGACTTGCTTATACCTTCACACATTCCTTTTCCTCCTCTCTCTCCTACCTACCTACAGACTACTAATTAAACATGTAATTCAAAAATTATCAACATCATAACTTCTATTAAATGCCACTTTCATGATCTTTGCAAAACAAAATATGTTCCTTCATATTAAAGAGGATCCTAATTTCTTTGCCTGTTCTTACCAACGCTCACCTTTTCCCACTAAAATTAGAGAATCTGAAATCAGTTATTTTCTGCAGTTGTTGACCATATACCTCACAGAGTATTTTCAAATTTAGTTCAAACAAATTGTCCCATTGCTAGCCCTAAAAATCAGTCTGGTTTACAATATTAAACCTCTCCTTCTGAATCTGTGATCACACCCATTTGCTGCAAAATCCTTAAGGCACCTTTTTAACCTGAGGGGTTCAGGCCAGGTTGGATGAAGCCTTGGGTGATATGGTTTAGTGCAAGGTGTCCCTCCCCGTGGCAGGGGGGTTGGAACTAGATGATCTGAAGGTCCTTTCCAACCCTAACTATTCTATGATTCTATGATCCACACTGGGTCTGGGATACCAAGGCAGACCTTGTCCCCATTCAAATAGGGATAAAAAAATTCTGTGGTTGCAGTTGTGTCATTTTACTATTTGCACTGCTGACAATAGTCAGAGATGATATATCAGAGAGAAGGTGTCAGTTTTAGTGAATGTATATGGGTGTTGAAAAATGCAGTTTGTGGCCAGGCAAACAGCAAAATTTTTAGCTCAACAGTGATTATACTAAATCATATCAATAATAAGTCTGGCAATGTTCATTATGCAAACAGATTTATGAATACTTATAAGTCCTAAAGTGAACTGTTATTTTTGTGAATTATGTTGAGTTATTGAAATTCTGTGACAATCTGATGAAAAATGTATTGCATATATTTGGAATGAGTTAGTGTAGTGTGTGATTAACAAAAAATGCTGTTCCTTAAAAAAAAGATCTATAACTGCTACAATAAAAACGTAAGAATATCACAGGCTGCAAAGGAAAGATAGACAAAAGAGTCAACTTTCACAGGCAACACTCTTTAAGCTGAAGTGAACTGCCTTTGGAATATTCACAGTGTTGTGAAGAAAATTTAATGGGTCACTGCAATAGAAAACTCCACACATTTCTCTCCTACAATGAGTGGACATAGATAATTTAAGATTTTGGTAGAGATGTAGTCAGCATTTCAAACAGTAAACATTGTGAATGTGCTAGTGTGATAAACTTGCATTTGTCATCAAGTCAGCAAAAATTCTCTTACTTTATAGATGTAAATATTATTGTTCGCCTTACCACAACAAAATGGTAAAATTCTACTTTTTAAAGTTTTATATTTTTTTTTGTTACTAGGCAACCAAAGCAATAGTTTCATAGTGAGAGAGCAGCTTATCCTTCATTTTAATGGGAAATAGCTGTGAACAGAAATAACAAATTTTGCTCTGATATTTTGACAAGTAATATAAAAATTGGCATTTTAAAATTAAGAAAATATTAATTTTGTAACTCTTGTATAGAATGAAAAAGCCTTTTAGCCAGTCTCAGAGTGTCCAAATTACCTCTTTTGGGTCATGACAAAATATCAGCTAATTTAAAGGGAAGCATCATTCTTGGCCAACTGTAAACACTCTTGGATGATTTCATGCATTTAGAAAGTAATGTCATGAAAGCCAGCTGAATCCAAGAGGCAGTCATCATCCTCTCGTATTAATTAAATGTATTAAAGGCAATACTATTTTTAATTAATCCATAAAGTGCTTGGTGAGTTTGGTGAGGAGCTTTGAATTATTTTGTTGTAAAAACATCTAATTTTTTATGTTAAGGCATAAAATTTGCAGTGAATGAGAGAAGAATAAGTATAGCAAAATATTATTGGAGAAAATATTAAAATGCAGGGTGAATACACAGAACAGCATTTTGAGTTTCACCTCAAAATGCAGGACCACTTAGATACTGAATCTGGCAGAAAGCCCAGAAGTCCTCTGTAATAATGCTGCAGGTCTGTAATACAATGCATCAGGGTAGCTATTTCACACCTAGGATGCAAATCATTATGCCATTCACTCAGTCTTTATTCTTCTAAAAATATATTTAAGTGATACTTAAGCCTGCGGCAAGCCTCAGCTGAGAATCAACATGCACTAAGTGCTCTATAAAACGGTACCATAATGCTGGTTTCGCCAATTTTCTAGTCAGCTAATTCTTTTGAGAAGTCCTCCATACAGCCCATTGTTCTACTGTACAGAGACATATGTCTGCTCATACAAAGGAACCTAATTCACACAGTTAAGGTTGGATTAAATCAACCCAAACTGAAAACACAGCATAAGGAAGATTTTTCAGGCCATCTTCCCAGAAAGAGGTATAGGAACATATATCTTACAGGAGAGAGCATTAATGTCTTTATAAGCCTGTCCTCTTCCCTTTGGTATGGCATCAGATATCTTCTCCCCACCCTTCCATTGGAGGAAATACGTGACTTCTTAGAAAATCTAGTGGATTTAGCAAGGACCAGGACATACCATTGGTTAGAGGGACCAGAATTACTGCAATCTTCTCCTCCTACAATCCCTCCAGTTTTTCACTTTGTAAGTGTTGAAGGACATTTTATCATTGCTTTTTTCCTGAACTTGAAACTCCAATCCTTCTGTAGCTCATAATCCTTTCATACATATTTTATTGTGCATAAATCTGTTATTGACCAGTTGACCCACAATACTGTAAAATATATGAATATAAATTTGTTGGTGATTATGAAAGCTCATGTGCTGCTATTTGAGAGAAATCTACACAAAGAAATCTAAAAATTTCTCCTTTCTTCAGTGAAATCAAGGAGTTGAATGAATCCATCTACATTAATTTATTGTTTAATTTCACAAGCTTCTTATATGTTAAGGTCACATTCAAGATTTTTTTTAAATAATATAAAGAACTTCTCCCATCATTTTGTTTGACTGAAAAGCGGAAAGAAAAGGTTTTGCTAAGCAAAATTAGCACCGTGCAAAGAAGGATATATTTTCTATTTTTCACTTTTTAGAATGTCCCATTAGTGTAGCTTGTCTCACAGAATGTGGATAACAGTCTCTTATAAATAATCTTCAAAAATAACCCAGCAGTTTCTAAACCTCCCACTCCCAGAAATTTTTGAGACATTTATATAACAACATTAATTGGGAAAATATGCAATCGTGCTGGAAGCACTTGTGTCACTAAAGACGCCTTTGATCTGTAGGAAACACAGGCCTTGTTAAAGCAGACAAGCTTCTAGCCATCTTCCATCTGTATCTGATGTAAGACTTCATCGATCCCTCCCTGAGAGGTTAATTTAATGGAAATCTGGAAGACAGTACATTTAATATCTGCTATGCTGTTGGGAAATATCTGAACAAAAAGAAACTTAAGGAGCTATTACAAACTGAAGGGCTGTGACCACAGCTGATGAAACTAGATTAATGACTCAGAAAGCTCAGAGAAAACCAGAAAGACACCCAAAATCATAGATCTTAGAGGAAGCAGAGATAGAGCTGCCTGGGTCATAAACTGTCTGCAAGATTTTGATTCCTGAATAAGGGAAGGTACTGTTTCCTGTTCCTTGTCCTTACTACACTCTTACTATACTCTTACTTCTTACTAAACTAGGACATTGTTCATATTCTTTTGTTATCACAGAGAAATGTAAGCAACAAAGACCTGCTTCTGTCATCTTCTTGCCCTCCTAAAAAACACCGCAATAAAGATCCAAATAATGGCCAAGAACAAACCCAAGAGGAACAGACAATCAGCAATTATATGTAGTTATTCTTAAGGGTGACTATAGAATAAAACACACAATCTTAACTAGAAACTAGATCCTTTAACTTTGTGCAGGATGGATTTGGAGTGCCATTACTGGAAGGGTAAGGAAAAAAAGGTGGAAAACAAGTATGGAAAAACATGGCTTAAAAGGCTTTATAAGGGTAATCAAGCTCATTGTCTTCATGAAAATAAAGATGCCTATGCCTGAAATTGCATAGGCAACTAGTAATTGACATTGGTCTTGCCTTACCAATTTCCAGTAATCCTATACTGACTGACATAAAAAGGAAAAATAGAGGTCCTCAGGACAGTGAGAAGAGCGTGCAGCAAGCTCACTGCCCTGGACTTCAAGAGAGCAGACTTTGGGCTCTTCAGGAACCTGCTTAGTAAGGTTCCATGGGATATAGCTCTAGAAGGCAGAGGGGCCCAAGACTCTTGGTTAATATTCAAAGATCACCTCCTACAAGCTCAGGAGTGTTGCATCCCGACTAGAAGGAAGTACAGCAGGGGAGCCAGGAGATCTCCTTGGATGGATAAGGAGCTACTGAGAAAAATTCACAGGAAAAAAGAGGCTTATAAAAGGTGAAAGCAAGGACAGGTGGCCTGGGGAAGAATACAGGGATGTTGTCTGGGAAGTTAGGGACCAAGTTAGGAAAGCTAAGGCCCAATTAGAGTTAAATTTGGCTAGGGATGTTAAAGATAATAATAAGGGATTTTATAGATAGGTAGTGGCCAAGAAACAGACTAGGGGCAATGTAGGCCTCCTCCGGAAGCTTTCGGGAGAGCTGGCTACACAGGATTTGAAGAAGGCTGAGGTTCTGAATGGCTTCTTTGCCTTAGTCTTCACTGGCAAAGCCTCTGACTGCACTACCCAAGTCTTGGAAGGCAGACACAGGGACTGGGAGAATGAAGATCTTTGGCCCACTGTAGGAGAGGATCTGCTTCGACACCATCTTAAAAACCTGAAAGTACACAAGTCCATGGGCCCTGATGAAATCTATCTGCAGGTCCTGAAGGAGCTGGTGAATGAAGTTGCTAAGCCACTGGCCATCATATTTGAAAAATCATGGCAGACAGGTGAAGTTCCCCATGACTAGAAAAAGGGAAATATAACCCACATTTTCAAGAAGGGGAAAATGGATGACCCAGGGAATTACAGACCAGTCAGTCTCGCCTCTGTGCCTGGCAAAATATGGGAGCAGATTCTCTTGGAAGGCATGCTAAGGCACATGAAAAACAACAAGGTTCTTGGTGACAGCCAGCAAGGCTTCACTAGGGGGAAATCCTGACTGACCAATTTGGTGGCCTTCTATGACGGGGCTATGGAAATGGTGGACAGGGGTAGAGCAGTTGATGTCATCTACCTGGACTTGTGAAAAGCCTTTGACACTGTCCCACAAGACATCCTTGTCTCTAAATTGGAGAGACATGAATTTGATAGGTGGACCACTCGGTGGATAAGGAACTGGCTGGATGGCAGAATGCAAAGATTCGTGGTCAACGGTTCAATGTCCAGCTGGAGACCAGTAATGAGTGGTGTCCCTCAGGGATCAGTGTTGGGACCGGTCTTGTTTAATATCTTTGTCGCTGACATGGACAGTGGGATTGAATGCGCCCTCAGCAAGTTTGCCAATGACACCAAGCTGTGTGGTTCAGTTGATAAGCTGGAGGGAAGGAATGCCATCCAGAGGGACCTTGACACGCTTGTGAGGTGGGCTGATGCCAACCTCATGAAGTTTAACCATGACAAGTGCAAGGTCCAACACCTGGGTCAATCCCAGGCACAGCTACAGGCTGGGCAGAGAAGAAATTCAGAGCAGCCCTGCAGAGAAGGACTTGGGGGTGTTGGTCAATGAGAAAATGAACATGAGACAGCAATGTGCGCTTACAGCCCAGAAAGCAACCATATCCTGGGCTGCATCAAAAGAAGGTCCTTTCCAACCCTAAATTTTCTATGATTCTACATCATGGAATTCCTCTCTGATGTTGGCATGACAAGAAACAGCACTCAGAAGATAAAATGTTAAGCAAGCAAAGACCCAAATAGAGACCTCTGTACTTAATGGCATCAAAATGAAAATGAAGGGAGATTTATTTAATTTTAAGAATTTATACTCATGGCTCCACAATATGAATAGCTTTAGTATTTTAAAGGCCAAAAAAACAAACTGTTATTACTTGTTGATTAATAAATTTTGTGTGTGGAAGGAGGAGTGTGAAAGATGGTGGGTCATAACCTTAGGGAAGCAATGGAAGGTAAGGTTTGAAGAAAATCTTTCACATACCACTTATATTTCTGGTAGCAGGGTAGAGTTGGTCTGTTAGAACAGATCTTCCAATGGTGATGGAAAGCTCAATGACTTTACAGTCTTCAGAAGTCTCACCCAGGAAAAAAAAAAAAAAAACAGGGTTTTCAGTCTTGGAGAAAGAAAACAACACTTTGTCAGCAGCAACTGGCAATTTTATTTTTCCTTTTTGTTACGTCTTTCTCTTCTTATTATCTTGGTTTGCCTTGCAGTCCTAACATCCTGATAAATGCAATAAGGATATTTCAGACAAAATATGTGTACAGTGTTAAAATATAAAACGTGCTGGAGAACAGCTGGAGAGAAGCTTTGTGTAAATTTTGATTATGGTGAAGTCTCTCTTTGTTCGGATGAATTGACTCAGATGGAGTCAGTGATCAATGATGAAGCTGACCAAAGGACAATGATGAAACATACAGGCTAAGACAGTGTGAGGAAGTAGATTTTATCCATTTATATTTTCTTTCCCCTAAGCTCAGATATGAAGTTCATTTCTGAATTTTATTATCTTATTTTCAGCACAATTAGTGTTAATAGATCACGTTCAAAATCAGTTGTTCTGGGGAAGAGATTCCTTACAGAAAAAAAAACAACCAGAGGTTTTAAGTACTTCCATATTTTTCTGTCTGATTTCATATTCAAACTTTCTACAGAAAGAAAGGAATCCAGTATTCTCTCAACTAGAAAGTTCAAAGACCCTCTAATAAATGGCAAACCACTTTAGAGACTACTTCTATTGTAACATTAGTTTATCTTGTATTTCTGAAAGATGCAGGACACATTATCTACTCATAAAACCATTACTAAGGCAGCTCATTTATTACCAACGATTGGAAGAGGTAGGACCAGCATCAATAGCATAATTCTAGTTTAGTTGCCTAGGACAATATCACCTTGCACTGAGGAAGATGTGCATACTGGTATTTTGTTCTTTATCTTGTCTTTGTGAACAGCCTTTGCAAACTTCACTCTTCATACAGTTAATGTTTGATCCTGACCTTTTTTCTAACCTCATTTAGGCAAAAGAATGCAGTCACTCAAAGAGTCCATTCTCCATGGAAATAAACACTGAAATGCCTATCAAGTGAAGGAGTTTCTAAAAACAGACAGACATCTCAAGAAACAGGAAATTGCTTGCCCAACTCTTTCGTGTAACAGAGAGAGTGGAAAGTGTAAAACAAAAACAGGAAAGTAGGGATCAGGTTCGCAGGAATGGAAAGATCTTTGAGAGCTGCAAGAAAGGCAAGACTGTAGAACCATATGAGGAGCTTGTTGCAGTAAAAAAAACAGGAAGGCATCAAAAGCTTGAAAATCAGCTGCATTCAATATCAGCAAACTGGTTGCACTGGTGTGGATTTACTGCATTCTTAAAAACAGTGTCCTTATGGACAGTTTAAAGTCTGTTGCTTTCAGACTATATTAATAACCCCTTCAAGTTCCCATGACCTGATTCAGGACAATAAGACAAGCAAGACTTCTGAAGAAGGAATCCCTCTTATATACTCATAGGTAAGCAGCTTTGATTTGGCACAAGGTATGGCTAGCAATGAGAACAAAAAAACCTGGATAAATAACAATATTTTGGAATGAGAAGAAACATACAGGGAAGCCAGAAAATAGGAGAAAACCAAAGCTTTTACAGTGGGGGACAGTGCATTATTTAGAGGAAGAAATAGCCAGAATTTCCAAGATCTGATACTTAGAGTGAGAATATAGAGTTACACAAGAAAATTTTATTCCTCTGAATACTCTGAATAGTTTGGCTGGTTTTACAGAAAGAAACAATTTATACCCATCTGTCCAATAGGGCTAGTAAAAAATAAAAAAGATGTTCAGATCTAGTCATGCTGTAAAAATCCAGACTTTATCTTTCTTTGAAAGAGCAGGTATTTTATGATTGGATTGTGCTTTACATAGAATCGGTGACATCGTCCTTGTACACTGCTCTGCTATTTCTGTTGAAAAGATATCAAGACCTGAATGGCAAGAGAGTTATTCCTAAGTGTGATTTATGTGGGTCAAGATTTAAGTAAATTGTGTGTCAGATCTTATACTGACTTAAAGTACTTTGAGCATTAAAAGCTCAATGGGATCTGTCTAGAATCTAGACATTATTTCTGAAGCTCTCAAGTATTGCATTGTTTTTGAAGTGGTGCCAAGCCTTTACTCAGACTTTCCAACACAGGTGCACAGGATTTTATTCTCTAAGCATTAGAAAATTTGAAAAATTTTGTTGCTATGGCTACCAATCTTTCACAATCCAAAATTTATGTGTGGATGTTTCTAATTTTACCACTTTGTAGGAAGGTAACTTCTCTTCAATTAGTAACACACCCTGCTTCACATATGAGAATCCTAAAACGAGTTACTAGTTACTGTAATTTAAACCTTTTCTGCCAGCGATCAGTAGCCTTTAGTTTGGTGTCTAATATGTTCAGTTATAGGCAAAGTACATTCCATCTGTCATACCAAGTTTTTACCAGCACAAGCCACCCTGATTTAATGAGCAGGCTATAATTTCTTTCTGATATTGTTTTTACAACCAAATGCAACTTTAGTACTCCATTCATATTCTTTTACTTATAGTTAACATGTTTAGTACTAATTTTTCTGACACATGCATTTCAGACAATTTACACATGTGTTATCCTTTTGGAAACATATAGTTTAATCATCAGGCCATAAAAATGTTCATTGCTACCATGTCTGAAGGAACACAGGATTTATATTCATCTCAGGCTCATGAATGTAACTAATTCCTTAAGTACAATAGCGATAAGAATCTGCTCTGAGCCTTTGCTTTCTAATGATGAAACTATCCACTTTAGTCCTTAAAATTCTTGAGGCAAGGATTTTTACTAATCACAACTTCATTAAATGAAATGAAACAGTACAGCAAACATTGGGCAAGTACTGGGATGTGAGCAACCCAAAATGATTACTTTCTTTATGAAAAAAAAGCACCAGCCTGAATTTTCAGTATCTGGAGGGAAAAGAAAGACAATAAATTATAGCATCGCTCTAGAGGCCTCTTGATTCTAATACTGATTCTAGAAAAAGAATGGGGCAGGAGGGGAGGAGAAAAAAACCCTGTAATGGCTTCTTTAAAAAGGAAAACAAAACAATAAATATATTAAATTAAGGCAGAATACAAAATTGAAATGTATCTTGCTTATACAGTAATACTGGTGACTATAATAATCAGTTCTCAATCTTAAATGTTTTTATTTTTGCTACACAGAATTCATGTCTATAGTTATTTTAAGAATAAAAATAAGATATCTGCAATAGATCTAGTTTCTTAGTCTCAAAAAGCTCTCTTATGTGTCCCAAATCTGCCAGTAAAACTCTTCCATGGCTGTTGTCTTCTAACATAGTTGACACTAATGGCCCAGCCAGCTCCTCTTACTAAACAAGCTGGTATAAATAAATCAGTAAGCAGTGCAACTACTTGGAGCTGCAAATGGGCAGCAGCATAATTCAGGTCTGTGGAGTCACGGAGGGAGACCTACACCAGCAGCTCCTGTTCCATGTCCCTTGTAGTGCTGCAGTGTGACCCCTGCCTCTTCCGTGACCAGCTGCAAACAGCTGGTCAGCCTGGCAGTTAGCTAACTTCTCATACTCAGGAGGGGAAGGACTCCATCCTGGGGGGCCTCCTGTCATTGGAACTTTGCTGGGAAGCACAGATATGGCTGTACACAGGCAGCTGACCTGCCACCTTCTCTCTGCCATCTGCTCCTTCAGCCTGACAGCCTGGGAGAAAAGAAACTTGAGAGATCTGCAAACATAATTATGCAGCAATTGCATAGTCAAGGGAGCAAGTCTGGACATCCTGCTATTCCAAAAACTCTGCAGTAGCACAAATTCATGTTCTAACCTCAGTGCTTAATTTAATTACTACTACATAAATTTTTTTAACATGCTCTTACATGAAAATGAGCCTGGTCAAATCCTGCTGAGTAAGATACTAGCACTTCATGGCAAAGTCCATATCAGTCAAAGTAATCTTCACTTTGATCAGCTTGCTTGGTCAGGTCAGGTACAGCAGCTACAGCAATTCTTAGATTTCAGTTTAAAAGAACTATGGGCTGTTGGTTCTACACATACCAATGTGAACAAAAAAAAAAAAAACCACAAAAAAACCCCAACATTTTGAAAGGAATGCAACGGAGATTGAACTCTGAGCATTGTGATGGGTATTTTAGAGCTCCCATTGCCCTGTTATCTTAGCACATGGCCAGCAGCTAGTGGGGGCAATGCTACTTATTTGACATTTGATGCTTCCGAGTGCTGGTAAAAATAGCAGTCTGTTGATTCAGAAGAAAAGACTGGCTTTCTGTGATGGTGAGTCAGGGGATGACACATGCCAGTCAGCTGAAGTACTGGAGGTGGGATCCTAATTGAGTTGTGTCGAACTGTGAGAATTGAATTGACAAGCTATAGCCTAAAAATGTCTGGACCCAATAGAGTCTGAATGAGAAAACTGTGGCTGAAATGAATTTGTGAAGACAAGTACAAGAGCCAAAATCAGTATTAAAGAAAGGGAATGGCACTCCTTCTCTTCCTCTCACAAAAAGTCAAATTGCAGATGTAGTTGTCTGTATGAGGCTGGGATAATGTCATCCTGAGTTACAGTGGCTAAATTGTCCAAATAAACTGGACAGCGAGGAGAGAAAAGGAGAATGGGACAGGTAGGGCAGAAAGAGAATAGTTTCCTGGAAAATTTGGCTAGTGATTACTAGTATTTACGCTTCTAAGAGAAATGGGAGCATTTGGGATAAGGACAAATTCCTCTACAATATTTGCTGATCATCCCCAGAAGCACATGAAAAACTAAGACAGCTAAAGCTCTTGGTTCTTTGGGACAGACACCTTCCTGCCTCCGTTTTGAAGCTGGTAAGGAAAATGTTAAGATTAAGTTCTCTAGTAAAGCTGCATTTAGAGCCAGGACTGGGATGATGTTACTCTAATTGCAGCACTGCAGTCAGAAGAACTGATCAGCACAGCCTAGGAGAACCAATTATCATTGTGAAGAGCAGCCACAGATTTAGATGGTAAGGGGGTTTGGGGACTTAAATACAGTAAACATAGTCTAAAAATACTTCAAAAATACATTACACTCTCACCAAAAGTGTTTGAACCTCATAGCTAAGTCTGTGCTTTAGATTTCTGTGTGTGTCTATGCTCCTGTAGTCACTGCAGGCCCAAGTCTGATCTCAGGTTAGTGGGAGTGATCTGGACGTGAAGCAGATGCCACAAAGATGTAAAACTTATCTTTAATATTATATTTTGCAGGAATATATTACACCAATTTTTTTACTTTACATGAGGATGATTAAACTACCTATGCAGTGAATATAAGAAAAGAACTCACCTGCAGTCTCTTCCCATCAAAACCTACTACATTCTTCTAAAAATACAATTTTTCCCCTTTCACTTCCCAAGCAGGAAGTGATGGCCAAAAATCTGAAACAGCTATAGGATTTTGATTCTGCATATCTCCTGTCTTGCCACTAACACTGGGAAAAGGCAATAAAATTTGAATGCAATTTTTAACTAGTAGTTGGTTTATTTTAATAAACAAAAAATTTAAAATTACTAAAATTGAAAGTTGAACTTCCTTTAAAAAATCAGTTTAGTCTTTTCTCTCTACTTTGATTAGCCTTACCAGACATAAAGAAAAAATACCAAAAAAAAAATAATTCTAAAGTACATCAAAGCATTTAAACCAAAGGCAACCCTTCGGTGCGTATTTATATTAACCATTCAAATGTATTCAAATTAATGCTCAATGGCAACATCTATATTTTGAGAACATACTTTGGTTTCTTCCAAACCACAATTTTGTTCTGAAGGTTTTTGCCGTACACTAGAAAATACCTGGGCACCTGATTTTGTTAAATAATTCATCAGAACCACTGAATTCAGGAATGTGTTTGTGTATCTTGTTTTGCTAAAGGAAAAAAAAAATCTTGTTAGCTCTAACAGTGGCAAAAGTTTTTCACTACAGGACCATTGGAAAGAGCTTAAATTCTCAGTTCAGACTTATGTTTCTCCAACAAAAGATACTGCACTACAAAAGAAGTAAATGAGAAGAGGTCCTGCAAATCAAAGTGTTTGCTCTTCATCTTGTGTGTGGGAGAACTGCCAAGTGAATGCAATTCAATAGTCCATTTGCATCATCTGGCTCATATATCCACTGAGGGAGGAAATAGTTTGGCAAGCTGTGTCAGGAGGTTATCTTGCCATTGTGAAAAAGCAAAGCGATGTCTCGCTAAGCATAATGAGACAAATGTTGTGCATTCAGCTCTCCAAAGTCTTTTCTTGCTAAAAGAGAAGAAACAAACAGTATATATTAATACTCTGGATAAGCCTCTTGTTTACACAGCCTCATCAATTGTGTTCTACTCACTGAGGTGTTGAAGGTGCATTTAGGAATGCATTAAATCTGACCTAAGAAACAGGCAGTGTCTTATTTCTTGCATATTTTATGTCATGGAAAAGAACATGCTAAGAGTATGAATGATCATTGTCTGTGGTTCATACTGTGACTGAAGCAAAAGCTGCTTAGTTCACTAATGAGTGGAAACAGCTATATGTTGCTGCCAATTTCACACTATAAGTATGAAAAGGCCAAGAAATAGACGAGACATGGAGGCATAGGTGAATGAAACAGAAACATCTTGTTTCTGCAGCACAAGCTGTTCTACACCAGAAGATTATTTGAGCAGCAACAAAAATGGAAATGGTGAATTCTGCAAACTTGTAATTTTAACTACCCCGATATTTGCTGGAAGACTCATACAGCCAATCATTCACAGTCTAGGAGGTTCCTCCAGTGCATTGACGATAACTTCTTAATGCAAATGGTGGACAAACCAACTAGGAGAGGAGCGCTGCTAGATTTAGTACTCACCAACAAGGAGGGTTTGGTTGAAGTGGTGATGGTCAAAGGCAGCGTTGGCTGCAGTGACCATGAGATGGTGGAGTTTAAGATCCTGTGTGGGAGGAATAGAATACCTAGCAAGGCCACAGTTCTGGATTTCTGAAGGGCCAACTTTGACCTCTTCAAGCAACTGCTAAGGGAAGTCTCATGGGAAAGGGTACTAGGTGGTAAAGGGGCTCAAGATAGTTGGTCAGCATTCAAGGACCACTTCTTCCAAGCTTAGGATCAGAGCATCACAATGGGTAGGAAATCAAGTAAGGGATCTAGGAGACCAGCGTGGTTAAGCAAGGAGCTGCTGGGCAAACTCAAGTGGAAAAAGAGAATCTATGGATTATGGAAAGAGGGGCTGGCCACTTGGGAGGAATATAGGACAGTTGTTAGAGGATGTAGGGAGGCAATTAGGACAGCTAAGGCCTCCTTGGAACTTAATCTTGCTATTCAGATTAAGGACAATGGAAAGGGCTTTTTCAAATACATAGCAAATAAAACTAGCACAAGAGGCAATATAGGCCCACTGTTGAACGAGGTGGGTGCCCTGGAGACAGAGGATACAAAGAAGGCAGAAGTGCTGAATGCTTTCTTTGCCTCTGTCTTTACTCCTGCAGACTCTCCACAGGCGCCCCAGATTCCTGTAGCCCCAGAAGGAGTCAGGACAAAGGAGGAGTTTGCTTTGGTAAATGAGGATTGGGTTAGGGATCAGCTATGCAATCTGGACATCTATAAATCAATGGGTCTGGATGGAATGCACCCACGGGTGCTGAGGGAGCTGGCGGAGGTCATTGTTAGGCCACTCTCCATCATCTTTGGTAAATCGTGGGAAACGGGAGAGGTGCCTGAGGATTGGAAGATGGCAAATGTCACACCAGTCAATAAGAAAGGCAAGAAGGAGGACCTGGGTAATTATAGACCGGTCAGCCTTACCTCCGTCCCTGGAAAGGTGATGGAACAACTTATTCTTGACTCCATCTCTAGGCATATCAAGGATGAGGGGGTCATTAAGAACAGCCAACATGGTTTTATGAAGGGGAAGTCATGTTTGACCAACCTTATAGCCTTCTATGAGGAAGTGACTAGGTGGAGGGATGATGGTAGAGCGGTAGATGTGGTTTTTCTTGATTTCAGTAAGGCATTTGATACTGTCTCCCACAGCATTCTCATAGATGAGCTAAGGAAGTGTGGGCTTGACGATCAGGTAGTGAGGTGGATCAAGAACTGGTTGAAAGGCAGAGAGTTGTGGTCAATGGCACGGAATCTAGCTGGAGGTCTGTGACTAGTGGAGTCCCTCAGGGGTCGGTGCTGGGACCAGTGCTGTTTAATATTTTCATCAACGACCTGGATGAGGGAACTGAGTGTACCCTCAGCAAGTTCGCTGATGACACTAAACTGGGAGGAGTGGCTGACACAGCAGAAGGCTGTGTTGCCATGCAGCGAGACCTGGACAGGCTGGAGAGTTGGGCGGGGAGAAACTTGATGAAATTCAACAAGAGCAAGTGTAGAGTCTTGCACCTGGGGAAGAACAACCCCATGTACCAGTACAGGTTGGGGGTTGCCCTGCTGGAAAGGAGTGAAGGGGAAAGGGACCTGAGGGTCCTGGTGGATAGGAGGATGACCATGAGCCAGCAATGTGCCCTTGTGGCCAAGAAGGCAAATGGCATCCTAGGGTGCATTAGAAAGGGTGTGGTGAGTAGGGCAAGAGAGGTTCTCCTCCCCCTCTACTCTGCCTTGGTGAGGCCGCATCTGGAATATTGCGTCCAGTTCTGGGCCCCTCAGTTCAAGAAGGGCAGGGAATTGCTTGAAAGAGCTCAGCACAGAGCCACAAAGATGATGAAGGGAGTGGAACACCTCCCTTATGAGGAGAGGCTGAGGGAGCTGGGTCTCTTGAGCTTGGAGGAGACTGAGGGGTGACCTCATCAGTGTTTACAAACATGTAAAGGATGGGTGTCAGGATGATGGAGCTAGGCTTTTTTCAGTGATATCCAGTGGTAGGACAAGGGACAATGGGTGTAAACTGGAGCGTAGGAGGTTCCACGTTAACATCAGGAAGAACTTCTTTACTGTAAGAGTGACAGAGCACTGGAACAGGTTGGCGAGGGAGGTTGTGGAGTCTCCTACGTTGGAGATATTCAAGGCCCACCTGGACAAGTTCCTGTGTGATGTACTCTAGGTTACCCTGCTCTTGCAGGGGGGTCGAACTATATGATCTTTTGAGGTCCCTTCCAACCCTTGGGATTCTGTGATTCTGTGATTTTGTGTAAGAGTCTATGAACCATCTTCTGCAAAGCCTGCAGCAGTCCCTAAGAGTTGCTTTATACAGCAACACTGTGGCAAAAGAGCAGCCTAAAGATTGCCTTACAGAAGGGGACAAAGGTGTGACACGGGGAGGAGATACATTCAGTCCCAGCAGCCTGGTATTGCTGCTGCTACCACTTATGAAGAGGGATGGCACAGTGCACAGCAGCATCTGACAAAGCCAGGTAGGAGGAAAAGAAAGACAGTGAACAGAGTGCACAGTGTGATGCTACAGGTGAAATATCCTGAACCCTCTCCCTGCTTATAGATTTCAGCTCTAGTTTTGCACTGGTATGCTGACAATTGCTGCCATCTTTCTGAAGGCAGATGACAGTAAATTCAATATTTTATTTAGCTGATACAACAGATTCATCCATACATACGGGCACGATATCATTAGCACTGTTTTTTCTACCACCTGCAAGTGGTTTTGCACCCTTTCCTCTGCTAGAGCTAATAGAGTAGCCTTAAGGCTGATCTAAATTACTGGTCTCCAGAGTTGTCATGGAAACAGGGACTAGCTGAGCAGCCCAGGCATTTTATCTTTTCCTTTAACGTATTCTGAACATTACATTCAGAACCGTGATTAAAGCTATGCCATCCCCATGGGCTTCCCTTCTCTTGCAGAACATCCTCAGGTGCCCAGCTGAATCAGCCTGTTTCATAGCATGTGAGTGGCAGATCTGTGCCAGAAGTTTCCAGAACCTGCTGCGTGATTTCAGTGGTCAGAAATGTCATCTACACTTGGTATATTGACACGAACATTATATTTCAAAATATCTTTTCACTGCAACCTGGTAAACAACTTGTGTGATTTTTAAAAGTACCCCTTCTCTTAAAAATCCAGCTCATGTCAAATGACTTTTTGTGGTTTCCATCTGAAAGTATTTATATGAAAAACATCTGAATTCTGCAACCTTATTTCTGGAACCTCCTGTTCCTAACATAGAAGCATTCTTTGCATTAACTTTAATGTTATTTATTAATGTTGTACAACTTGTGTGTTCCTTCAGTTGGGATTTGTCTACTCTGAAGGATGTAACGTACTCAGAGAATAAGGGAAGATGAGCATGGTCATCCTGTTTTTTTAGACAGGAGGTTGCGATATTACAACATTATGGAGTTTGACAAAGGGAGAACACAGAGCTCTGTGTCTTGGCCAGCAGATCCTTTTTGAAGCGTAAGGAGCTGCCTATGGCTTTGTCTTGGGTTCTTCATGCTGAAGGTCAGATGGCATGAATGTTTTCTGTAAGAATTAAATGTATGAGGTTCTGCTGATTGTAGAAACTGTGCTGCATTAGCCTTTACTGGATCAGTGGAGAATGGACTTAATTTTGGCCATTTAATAGGTTCAATGACAGAGATGTCACAAAACTGAATGACACATGACTATCAACTAATGTAGTATTGCCTGTAGAGCCCTACTCCACAGCCAGATCTTATGATTAAGATATTCACTGCTTGAAGCAGGTGGGTGGAGAAGAGCCATACATGACACTACCCAAATTACAATTTTTTAAGGTGTCGGGGAGCTGGAGCTTGCTATGACAGACTGCATAGCTCACTTTTACGCAGACTATTTAATTTATGGAGTAATAGGCCTCGCCACACTCCTAACCCTAGTGTTTGCTTCTGTTATCATATGCAGCATTTATCATTTCTTCCCATTCAGCTAATACATTTCAGCTCCATGTTCAAGAATTTGAGTGTGTGGACCCTTGCAGTTACTGTTCCAGCAATAGCTGTTTCAGAAGGACTCTCCTGACAGTACATGATCAGCTGTCATTGTTGCTGCCATAACCAATATAGTTACAAAGACTCTCAGGAAAAGAAGAAATATTAACAGTCTTTACGTTACTGGAGCATTAAGACTTATAGTCAAGTATTCACCACAAATTAACCCAGAATACCCAGAAATTATCTGGAATCTTAGCATTGAAAAAATTAATTTAGTTGGGGAGAGCAAAGAGCAAGGATACACTGCAGGTTTACAGTTAGGTATATAAACTTTGTAATTCTCATTCATCTGTATTAAATACCTGAAAATATTTTAAAATTGCACATAAGGAATTATCTGTAGAGACTGGTAATAAATATTCTCCAAGGGCAAAATAAAGAAACTTTCAAGCTCCCTGAAGAAAAACTGTTGAACCAAAATGCATGCAAACAATTTTATACATATAGTTCTTCCAGAAATGGGAAGAGGAATCATTTAAGCATACTTTTCACCATCTAATCTCATAAATGTGGTAGCTGGAAGGAGAAATGTCATTATTCACATTTACTTTCCTTCAAAAAGCTCCCTCCCTTAACTAATAACAACTCTTTGCTTCTATAAGCACAAGGAATGGCATTGTCAGACTTCCGCTGTGCAGAAAGTTCTACCAGTGTAGTTTGCTTTTATTGGTTAGTGGTTTGAGAGGCTGGTTTGATTAGTTGCATAGTGATTTATTGAATGACAAAATCATGTCTTCCATGGTTGGGTTTTTTTCATAATAAAGTATAATTGTTACTTAAAGCCAACTTCTAAGTGTCTTACTTATAGACTGAAATGCAAATTCTAATCGCTACATATTTACCTTAATAAATGAAATAGCAAGTTAACTATTGATCATCTGATGACTGACATTTCTCCACTTTTTCCTGTAATTTGAGGCATCCTGGCTTTCTATCATGTCAGTGTAAAATGTAAAAAACCACACTTCTAGAAAGTACCATAGTAAATGCTTTGTCACAGTCTCTTGGGAACTTACATGAAGATCCTTCCAGCAGAAGTAGTCCTTTTTTTCTGACTGGAAAAGTATACACACTAGGTATTCATACAGTATACAATAAACACATGCTCAGAGACATACATGTACATGAATGTATATATATTTCCATAAGCATATAAAATCACAGATATATCAGGTCCTAATTTGTCTTCATCCAAGCTAAATTAAATGAGATGGAAATTTCTGAGCTCTTCTAGCCCTGTTTTATGCATATTCACATACTTAGTGAAGTGAAACACTAATATCACAACCTGGAAGAGTTTCTGCAGACTACATTCTTAATCCTTGCAAATTAAAGACACAAAACTTTTATTTGCCAGATTCTAAAATTAACAGTATTAAATTATTTTGTGGGTTCGTCCATGTAATTTTATAGTTAATTTTTCTAAGTGTGAGTATTTAGCACCTAAAACTCTCCTAATTCCAAATTCTTTTCTGGGGTTATTTGACATCTAAAAAATCTTTATTTCTGTACTCCAGAGACACAGGCCACAGGGACTGAGGCCTGACACCTTCTCAGGTGAGGTGACAGCTCCCAAAGACTTGTACATTTGTCTGAGAGTCCATCATCTTATTTTCAACCTTTTTTTTAAAGGTGGTCTGTGAATTAATAGAGACAAGGTATTGGGATGGCAGCCTGTTACCAGATTTTTTTTCCTACTTGTCTATTTCAATACTTTATTTAGGTACTGACTCTTATGCCTGTCTCAAAATCCAGTTCGTTCCTCCTCCAACTTGGAAACAAAGGTAAGTACTCCTTAAAGCTGTTTAAGGTAATCTCCAACTAGTGGGCTACTTCTGGGGTTTATTTTCCTTCTGTTCATAGTTACACTGTGCTTGAAATGTAAACAATGGGAAAAAGTTAAGCAATAACAGAAATGGCTACTAGAGTTATCTACTTTCCTTCTCCTCCCTGAGAAAACCTCACAGTAAGAGCATTTTACTCTGACCTCAATATGCTTTGACACTTGGTTTGACTGTAGTATCTTGGACGTGAGGGTTTTATGTAATGCAAACAAAACCATACATTTCCTAGCTAGGTAATCTACTTCTACTACTACAGAGACAGCATATTGAACAGTGAAGAGTTGTACAAAAACTGGATAGGCTAAGCTGCCTGGTCAGGATGATGAAGAGTCTGGAGCCTGTTTTGGATATCGGAGACCTATGTTCAAATACTTGGTCTCAAAGTAGAGCAAGAAGATAAAACTTATGTCTCTGAACTAGTTTTTCTTGTGATGCCCTACTCTTTATTCCCACTGACTCTAGACTGGATTTTGAGAAACTTTTTTTAAATAAGATTTTAATTTTTTTTAAAGGCAATTTCCCCTAAACCCCTTTGTTTTTCTTAAAAAAAAAAAAAAAGAAATCACGAACAATTTTCTGTCAGCTCAGCACTGAACACCCAGTGCCTTCCAGAATCTTAAGCATCCAATTTATTTGTTCATTGCCTGATCAACTGTCTCATATGAAGATGTAAAAGGCAGGGGATATGGAATATTTCTTCTTAAAGCTGCTTTCTATAGTTTTCTAAAGGATTCTGCAGCCAGGGACTATAATGACAAAAGCTACTGCAGTCCACAGGGAAAAATATAGCAAGATTTTTAGAGTGGTTTCTGAAACCTTTCTTCTAAATACACATACCTGACTTCTCCAACTCTGAGAACCCTTTGCCACATGGAATATGCAATTTCCTGCAAATTTACTGGTAGCTCTGCAGGCCGGAAAGCTAGCTAGGAATAGAACTGAGGTGCTGTTTCAAGGAGGATTTTCTCCTAAACATGTATTTATTGGATTTAGTTTCAAGATAGAGAAGAATGGTTCTGCTTCCCTCTGGAATCAAAGAATTTATGCTACTAATTTCTCCTGGAACAGGATTAAAATCCAGAATTTGCATTTTGTTTAAAATCTTTTTCTTTCTGACATATTTCAGTTTAAGGATGGGAATCTACAGTTAACCAAGACTGCAGCTTCCTATATCTCCTAATCCACAGGAACGCTCAGGTCACAGCGGTCCATGAAAAAGTTCTGTACATAGACAGAGCTCTTTACCAAATAATACTCCTCCTTCTAGCTGAGCTGAAAGGAGTTATCAGTCACTCAGAAAGCCTGATACAGGTGTTCTCTGCCAAGGAGCAGCAGGGGCTAGAAAAGAACATCTTTATGCTGAAGCAGTAGAACAGCTATTTTTAAAAGGAATAGCTCTCCAACTGTCTACCACCTCAAATTTCTGTAACTGCTTGGGCCTGAGTAACACAAAACCAAGAAATTCACTGTGAGGCTGGAAAGTAGGAAGACTGTACGTGGAATACCAACCAACAAGGGTGAAACAACCTCTGAATGAGCTCTCTGGATAATGTCTTGGGAGCCATCACTGCATGGAGGTGAATTTTAAAAAACAAACAATAGAATGAGATTTCTTGATGAGCCTTCTGGGTAAGGCAGAGGTACAGAATCTAAGTCCACTGGTGCTTTAAGCATCAAAGCTCAAATGTTTTAAATGATCAGGAGCCTCAATTAGTTATTTTTATTACCCTATTTTAATTCATCATAATAATTATAACACTATTTGCATATAGAATATCAAAAGAAATAGGCCATTGTAAATCAACACACATACTTTTTAATTGGCAAAAAAGTCTTCTGAACTGCGAGCTTAAAAATGCAACTAGAGCTATTTTTTAGATTATGTGTTTTCTTATTTATTTATTTCTAGAAGAGATTGGAAACCTCTTGGGTCAGTTATTTTAAGCAAAAGTTTCTGACAGGGTGTGAATTAACTTGGATTGCAAAGTCACCTGAAAAGCTTACCCCACTAGTTTTGAACAAAAAGAAATAAGGAATTAAATACTCTGGGAAAAAAAAAAAATCCTGCTTTCAATAAGGAATTTCCTCTTCAGTATGGCCACTAGAAACCTTTGGAGTTCTTACATCCTGTTGCATGGATGTATTCTTCCTTCCCCCACACCCTTCCAGGCTTTACAGAGCACTATGGATTAACTATGTAGGATTCTCTGGTCTAAACATTGATGTTCAGAAAAGCTATACTGGGCTGGCAAATATAATATAGGTCCCGCAAGACACACATTCCTCTGGTGAACCATCTGGAATCCAGATACTTTAGACTTTCTAAAATGACAGTAGATGCTGTGTTCAGGCATTTGAATTCTGCAATTATTTTGCTAAATAAGTATCTGATCCTGCATCTCCAACTACCTTCCAGATGCAAACTTTGGCAACATCAGCTGTTATGATTGTGACATATAAATGACAATATAAAATTTCTGCAGCACTTTCCTGAGCTGATGAGAAAGTGTCTAGATGTAACTTCCCTACATGTGATCTCAAGAAATGGTAGAAGTTGACACAGAGAATAAAAGGTGATAAATGTAAATCAGTCATGTGTATATATATATACATCTAAATAAAATGAAATCTTCAAGTCACTTGCACTAAGCTGATGAATCGCATCTTCCTTAACACATTCAGCTGACACTTAATTTCAAAGAATTTTCAGTATATAGATATAAAAGAATGATGAAATAGCCATTGCTTTTAGATTACAATCAGTCAAATATAGGTGTTAAAATTTTAAATCAACAGAATATTTAAGGAAAAAAAAAAGCTTCAACAGATAATATATTTGTTTTCCAAAAAAAAATCAGATTGTTAAAATTTTCTGTTTTGCTGGAAATCTGCTGTATGCATTTAGGTGATGTAATGCAAAAATAGATTAAGATAATGAAATTTAGACATCACCATTTTAATTCTTAGAAACCATTCACTCTGATGTCTGAGAGATCTATTGTAATACACTTTTGGTACAACATACCAATACTGACTATTTTGTGTATAAATAAATACACCAAGTCAGCACATACTTCTTGAATTCAGAAAATTCCAATTAAAGGTATGTATGTACTGAATAACTCTCAAAATAAACTTATTGAGTTGGAAGTTAGGATGGAGGGGAGAAGTACAGCAAGAAAAAGAGGAAAAAAGTGCTACTTTTTGTTGGAGGTTTTTTGAAAGCATTAATTTTTTAATTCACTCTTCTTGAAGTTCATAATAAAACTCTAAAGGATTTTGGTGACAAGAAAAGACCTTTTGAAATTTCCTTCCTATCAGTGTCTCTCCATACTGAAGTGTTGCTTCTGTGACTTCATGCTTAACTGAACAAAAGAAAACACAATTCTGAGACTGCAAGAGAGGAGGTCGAATAAGTGAAAGAATAATAACAGAGCAAGAAATAAAGAACTAGACTTTCTGTTACTGTGCATCTGAAGCCAATAGAGCAACACATGCCACATAAGGAAGAAAACCAGAAAGACTGGTAATCATTTATGGGCTGTGTACTAGGTATTCCAGAAATATATGCACTGTATTATTTTGTAGCCACTTCCCTCATTATACAGTAGATGCAAAATTATCATTAAAACACAAGAAAAATATATATGCACAGGCAGGCAGTCACTCTGCTCTTTACTTTTTAGTTCTCAGAATCCAAGAAGGTTGATATATTGTTGTAACTACTCTTTCAGATAAAAAAGACAGATGCAATTTTTTTTTCTAGGAATGATGTAGGGGTTGGGGATACAAAAACATATCTTATCTGGTTTTATCACTCTGCTATTACTTTCGTACCAAAATGAATTGTAACTTGCTGTGTTTGAAAATACTGTAGTGAAAAATCACAATCTGACAATGAAGTCTTCTGATCATGTATAGAGGATACAATGCTCATCAATCCTACAGCTTTTGTGAAGACTGTTAGAGTAAATAGTCTTTTGCATGGATTTTCTAATTAACAGTTAAAAGGAAACTGAATGAATGCAATAAACTCAATGACTTGAGTACCTCAACATTTACGCACCCCTTTTCTAGAACTGGCTTCTCCCTTAAGTCCCTGGAGGTTTCACTGGTGTTGATATTTTCTCTGTTTTTCATATATGTGCTGAAAGTTTTCCCTTTCCTCAAATCTTAGCTACATCAGAGCTAAGTTGCATAAACCAGCAACAGCTCTGGTGGGTTTTTGCAATCTCTTTTTGGGTCAAATAGAATAAATGATGGCGGTCCCCTGGCTAATGTTGCTGCATAATGCTACAGTGGTTTAGAGATCTTTTCATTGGCCAACTGCTCAGATTAGACCATGATAAAACATTTAATGACCTTAGTAATGAAGGGTTAGACCAATGAGCAATTTTGAAAGCCCCATTATAAATTTCTAGTTAATTTTTCAGTACTAGAACTGATCAAAACCTAGAAATTTTTATAAGAAAAATGTCAGAAATACAGGTGTGTGTGGGTTTGTTTTGTAATAGAGAATGGCAATGCTAATGTGAATGCACAGCTGCAGAAAACAACAGCCTTCTCAGGACAAAAATTACTTCCTTATTACTATGTTCAATAAGTCTTTCAATGTAAGTGCTTAAATTTAATTAACAGTTTGGAAAAATGTAAACTTGGACAGTTTTTCTTTGCTGAAATGCTGTTTCCCAGCATCATCTCACCTCATTTTAATAGTTTTCATAAAAGATCTTATTTTAGCAAGGCAAAGCAAAATTGTTCAGATTCTCAATGTCATATGAAAGGGATATGCTAAAATGGATGGGAAATTCAAGTTGAGGCTAATCTTTTTGTTGGGTTTTTTTTCCTAAATCATGTCTGCATTATCATTTCTTTATTTCTGGAAGCATCATCCTCAGTGAACAGGATTGTGCAATGTATATGCAATGATTAGTCTAGAAACCTGCTGGATCTGGTCCAGCAAACTGATCCTTATGGAGGAAGACAAAGAGAATCAGAGCAGAATCTCGACATTTATTGCTACCTCAGGGGTGAGTTCATGATGAATACACAACATATTCAGCATATCCTATGGTAATTAAATATTTTTTTGTATTATTATTCCAATTAGAGCAAAGAGAGCAATTAAATTTTACAAGGAAAGTAGAACTTTTTCTTTTCCTCTTGCTAATAACAAATGGGATGTAATAAACATGCAGACCACTTCTCTTGAAGGTTCCCCCAGCTGATGTGAGACACCTAAGTACCAATGCGGTTTTAGCCAACCAAGAAACAATGACTGTGGGAGTACTGGAAGATGCTGTGGCTCCCTTGGGTCATAAGGAGTCCCACCTCATTTTGCAATGACAGAATAGTGGTGCTTTCTGCTTTGCTCAATACACAGTTGTTCATTTGTGACTGTGGGAAGATTGCTAAATTTCCTGCTGTGGTGTTGATTCACTGCCCTGAGATCCTTCTGCATCTCCCAAACTGCAGCTCAAAGCAGCTATGGGGAAGCTATCCTGGAGCATGTTCAGACCATTTTACTATTGAGTCAGATGTTTACAAGGAGGTGACCGCAGTGTGCTTAAAAGGAGATTCTGGGCAGTTATGTTGTGTGTTCTACACTTTTAGAGACAAGAAAAGGCATTAATGCATCAAGATTTTGTTCTGTCTGTGTGCTACTTCTTTACTATTTTTTCCTTAAGAAGCAGTTCTTTGAGAGGTATCATCCAAGCCTTTACTCCTTTAAAGTTAAAGGCAGATCTTAGATTTAAAAGCTGAGTATATGCTAACTTTGACAGGAGGAAAAATACAGATCAGTCAGCAATCAATAGAAGAGTCTGGCCTTCTGCATTTGAATCCCATAAGGCACTGTTGCCAAAAAGAGCTCCCTAGTTTGTTTTAAAAACACCTCCTTCCCTCTGTTCCTTCTTCCTTTGAAGTGTATTTCTTTCTCCTACTGCTACTGCTGTCACTGTTAAATTATATATGCCATCATGTTCTAAAAATTCTGCATCAGCCACAGTATTCAAGCATCACTTTCTTCTGTGGCTTACAGCAGTATGAAGCTCAGGTTTTCAAAGTAATTCTGCCTCCTTGAATGCCTCACTACTTTTTACTAGGTATCCTCCAAAAAAAAAAAGGAATATACTCTACTCTGTGTGCAGGAATAAAGCAGGCTTGTTCTAGTGCTGCAGTATTAGCCCCCTGCACGTCTTTCACAATAGGAAGATTTTCTATGGTCCAATATCAGATTGAGGAAAATCAATCTAAGTAATCAATATAGAATTACACTGTAAAATTAGGGCTATCTCCTGAATTCTTTGAGTCTGCTGGAATATCCAGCTTCTCTCTCACAGCTATACAGATCTTCATTAACTAAGGTCCCAGTAACATGAAACACTGAAAAAAAAAAACCAAAAGAAAAAATTAACAGAGTGTACTGCACTGGAAAGGAAGAGTCATGTTACTTGGGCCTGAATATGGTCTCACAGTAACCAGCTAAGTCCAGTGAAGTTTTGGCTTAATGAGGTTGCAATGAACAGCAACACAGTCTTAGAAATAGAAAACTTTTTGTTTCTTTTCTATTTTCCTGTAGTAATTCACAGCTCAATACAATCAATACAACAATAAAATTAGGAAAAATATGTCTGTCTATAATCAGGCAACAAAAGGGGGAAGCAAGATAAAGGAAATACGTTTCCCTCTTCTGCAGAAGGATAATGGACTCAGTCTTGTGCTGAAACCAACCAGAACATTTTTTAACAGTTCTTTGCTAGAACACTGCATGTCGTGGTTTAAACTCAGTAACCCACACAGTCTCTCTCGCTCACTCCCCCCTCTTCCTCCCTCCCCTCCCCTGCTCCCAGAGGGATGGGGAGGAGAATCCAAAGAATGTAACTCCCATGGGTTGAGATAAGAGCAGTCCAGAAATTAAGGTATAACACAAACCACTACTGCTACCACCAATAATAATAATGATAAAGGAAATAACAAGGGAAGTGAGTACAACCACCCACAACCCGCCAACCAATACCCAGCCTAACCCGAGCAGTGAACTCACCCTTCCAGGTAACTGTCCCCAGTTTATATAGTGGGCATGACGTGCTGTGGTGTGGAATATCTCTTTGGCTAGTTTGGGTCAGGTGTCCTGTCTCTGCTTCCTCCTGGCTTCCCTTCCTCCCTGGCAGAGCATGAGACTCAGAAAGTCCTTGGTCAGACTAAACATTTGAGCAGTAACTAAAAACATTGGTGTTATCAGTGCTGTTCTCAGGCTCCAAGCCAAAAACACAGCACTGCACCAGCTACTTAGAAGAAGAAAAAATGACTGTTAAGCAACTAAATCTAAAGGCAACTCGCAAGGTAAGAGGAGACTGAGATCTATTAAAAGTGGATTATTGGCAACTGAGCAATTCAAAGACAAGTTGTTTGAAATTATGAAGTTAAATGAGCAGTGTCAATACCCATCTATAGATCTGTTACTAAGGAACCCAAAAGCCACTTTGTTGAAAAAAAACTAGCAATGTGTCTTTTTACCAGATCGGAATTCCACTAAAGTCAGTAAGAGTTTTTGCATTGCTCTAAGTAGCCTGTGTATCAGGTCCAAAGTTTGGGAAAATAGTGAACTCAGGACAGCCATCAGTGCAAAATGCTCTTACATAGGGTGAAGTGTTGTTTTGGGTGAACAGACTACATTACTTCCCACCAATACTGGTAAAATTAATGTAACCTTTTCCAGAATACAGCCCTGGTTTGGTTGAATAAAAAGGCCTTCTCTTTGCTGACTTCCCAGGGGAAAAGAGCAGTATGTTTTTCTCTACTTGCAAACTGTCAGTCATGTTGCAATGAGCATAGACATCATGAGTCACTCTTCTTTGGGCTATAATCTCTGCTCATAGTGACAAATGAACCTTGAAAATCAATCCTGTTCTGACTCCGCAAAAAATTGCAAAAAAAAAAAAAGCTAACTCCAAAATGTTTGGAGCTTTGTTTTAGGTTACCCTTCTAGGCTTATGACAGCCTGCCTCTTCCTTCCTTTGCAACCACAAATTGCAAAGCAACACAGTGCATGCCTCTTCTACAAGTTAGCAGAAGATGCATACACACTAACTGGCTTGAACTATAGTAAAAGGATCTACAATCAAGAACTTGATGTACAATTCCTTCCCAAAAGAGCTGCTATCTTCCTACTTTCATCCTATTTTTGTTCTGGATGTACTAAACACTAGCTGACTTATCTTGTAAATTATCTATATACATATCTAGCTAGATATTTAGTTTGCCAATAGTTTTTGTGGCAGTAACTAGCTATTCCTCTAGTTTTATCCATTATTTTTTTTTGGCATAAAGTTGTCCTCCAAAAGAGTAAAAGGAGGTCTGCCAAGATAGAACTGCCTTCCAGAGTATGTCAGAGAGAAACACTTGAGAGAAATTAATATTCAACACTCAAACACATTTCCTTGATTAATATCAGAAGAACTATTTTTCCTATAACTATATCTGTCATAGGATCCACCATACTCTGCAACATTATTATCCATTTTGGATTTGCGTACATTTTCAACATGAAAAGATGATCATCAACATAAATACTTTCATCCTGAAAAATTTTGCTGATAATTTTTAAAGTAACCCTGAACAATGTTGCAACAGAAAAATACCAGTCCTAATTAACCTGCAGGTTTACTATTATTTTATCTATTTCAATTGAGGATAAAAATTTACTTAAAAATTTAAATACTTACATCACTGAAATTACCACAAATCCTGCTTTGTGAACAGCTAGAAAAGTAGAAAGGCATTGCTGTGAAATAATTACTCTTCTTCCTGCCTTTTACAGTGAGTTCAGTTACACAGATTTTGCCACTGTGGTCACAGTCGTACAACTGGTATATGTGAAGAACACATTAGAAAAACAATGTATTGTTTCTCTTTCTAGCCTTCCTACTTGAATTTATTTTATAGCACATTGTCTTTATTTTTCAATATATGCTATTTCACATAGAGAGTAAGAAAGAAAAACTAGTTCTAAAATAAGATTAAATTTATGAAAAAACATCAGTTTCCATCTGAAAGTACCATTCACATGTCCAGTACAAAAAGCTGCTTTTCAATTTCCTCTGTATTTTACGAGCCTTTAATCCTGTAACACTTCTTCAAATAAGCAAAGGAAATGAAGAACAAACTAGTATAATCTAGCAGCTATAATGAGTGCATGGGTGATTTTTAATTTTATGAAAGGTAATAGCAACATTCTTGAAGTGGGAGAGGTGCATGAGAAGAATGCTATAACCCTTGTCATTACAAAGCTCAGCACTGCAAACCCTGAAAAAAAATTCTTCTACCTGTTAAGCACCCTGCAAGGTATTTCTAGTTCAGGCAAAAGGAAGTGAGTGAGGAAAATGGTATGGTCCTACTTTGTGCTTGCATTAGGGCTTAAAGAAATTGTAACTTTAACCTCCTCTGAGAAGACTCGTCAGAAAATCACAGGAAAGATTAACTACCTAGCAGAATAAATTATATGGCTGTGCAATTGCGAGGAATCATAGAATCATAGAATGGTTTGGATTGCAAAGGATCTTAAGATCATCTAGTTCCAACCCCCTGCCATGGGCAGGGACACCTCATACCAGACCAAGGCCTCATCCAACCTGGCTTTGAACACTGCCACAGATGGAGCATTCACAGTTTTCTTCACAGTTCACAGTTCCTTTACACCCACAGTTGCCACAGGACAACCTATTCCAGTGCCTCCCCATCCTCACAGTAAAGAACTTCTTTATATCTCACCTAAATTCCCCCTATTTAAGTTGGAACCCACTACCCCTTTTTCCATCACTACAGTCCCCAGTAAATAGTCCCTCACCAGCATCCCTATAGGCCCCCTTCAGATACTGGAAGGCCTGGAAGGCTGCTTGGAGGTCTCCACACAGCCTTCTCTTCTCCAGGCTGAACAGCCACAACTTTCTCACCCTGTCTTCATACGGGAGCTGCTCCATCCCCTGATCATCCTCGGGGCCGTCCTCTAGATTTGTTCCAACAGTTCCATGTCCTTTTTATGTTGAGGACACCGAATTGCACACAATACTCCAAGTGAGGTCTCACAAGAGCAGAGTAGAGGGGCAGGATCACCTCCTTTGACCTGCTGGTCACGCTCCTTTTGATGCAGCCCAGAATAAGGCTGGTTTCTGAAATGCAAGGGCACACTGAAGCCGGCTCATGTTCAGTTTCTCATCCACCAGCACACCCAAGTTTATCTTGTCAGGCTGCTCTGAATCACTGAGGAGCTTGATATAAAGAGGTTGATATAACATTGCTTAAGACACTGCAGAAGGATGTGTCAGCACAATTATGAATTCCAAAAGTAATAAAAGCCTCAAATAATAATATATGCACTCCCTTTGTCATCATTATACACCATCATTTATGGATGAACAGTACCTACATTCCTTCTGAATCCTGTGGCATGACTCCATTAGGACCGTTTACTGTCAAGTAAGTATTCTCCCATGCAGTAGATGTGATCCTTTCATTGCTACTCAAAGAAACCTACAGAGAGATACAAAGCTAATGGAATATTTGGAAACTGACTGTAAAAATAATCCTAAAAAGAAAGAAAATAAAAATTGTATCTTTTTTGACTTCTTTAAAAGTCAATTTAAAAATCTGAAGTGCAAACGTGGACTTTCTTTTCATGATATCAGAAAACAGAAATCAAAACAAAGCTGAAACCACAGTACAGCATCAGTGTGTGTGTCAGAGAAGGAACTTGAAAAATACACATGGGTGCAGGAGGGTTATTGCAGCTTTTGGCTTGAACTGAGGTGCACAATCTACTGTAAAATCAGTCCAGATAAAACAGTATTTAAGTTCTTCATTCAGTGCTCTGACTTCTCTGAACATGCACAACTTTCAGTCTTTTCTCTGTTCAGTGGCTTGAGAGGGAGCAATGGTGCTACAGTAGCATAGGTGAATGTCCAGTCTTTACCCCTAATGTACAGTACAGTAGTGGAAAGCTTTTGAGTACATCCACAGAAGAATACAAAGAGAGAACAAAACTGCTAGTGTCTACCACTGCTAAAGACTTTGCAAATTAATAATCCACAGAGCAAAACTGCTTTTGTGACTGATACCAGGCTAGAATGCAAAAACTTTTATTATTTTATTAATCTCTGTCAAAAGTAAGCATTTCCCTACATCAGCAGAGTGGTAAAAACACACACACATGCAACCACACAAACATTTTAATTTTGAAATTCAGGCCTGTCATGGGTTCAGCCATAGCAGTCATTTTTCTCCTTCTTGTAGCTGGTGCAGTGCTGTGTTTTGACTTCTGGGCTGGGAACAGTTGCTTGATAGCGAGCATGTTTTGAGGGTGTTTTTGTTCAGGGCCTTTTCTGAGCACGTGCTCCAGCCATGTGGAGGAGGGGAGGCCGGGAGGAAGGAGAGACAGGACACCTGACCCAGGCTAGCCAATGAGGTATTCCATACCATAGCACATGATGCCCAGGAGGCAACTGGGAGAGTGAGAGTTGGAAGGGTGGAGCTCAGGAGGAAAATGGAGGAGGGAGCACATGGCGCTCGGCCGGGCAGGGTGGAGTGAGTTATGGGTCGGTGGCTGGTGGGGTGTTGTATTCTTTTCTCTTGTTATTGGCTGTATCATTATTATTTGTAGTGGTAATGGCAGTAGTGATTTTGTGTTATGCCTTAGCTATTAAGCCATTCTTATCTCAACCCGTGGGGGCTACATTCTTTGGATTCTCCTTCCTAACTCTCCGGGAGTTGGGGGACTTGGTTTAAACCACGACAAGGCCTGAAATGACTTTTGATACAATCCAGGCTGATTAACAAATTCAGTGACAGCTATTGACAGGCCAACCTCATAGAGACAAAAGAAGTTTTCTTAAAACAGGTGAAAAAGAAAATCCTGTCATACAAAGCAACTTTTGGAGATCTAAATTTCTTCTAGTGCTGTGTCAATGTAAAAATTCTTCACTGTAATATTCGTTCATTCTCAAAAACACTACGATGAACGATATAGAGTAACATAGTCTGTATCTAATGATTCCTCTACCAAAGCCTGACACTCCTGGAAAGGTTATCTCAATTTTAAGTGGATAACTAAGAAATGGCATGGAATATAGGCTAATAACCTTTTCAAATACTTTTCAAGTGTCGTGGTTTAAGTCCACTCAGTCACGCAGCTCGCTCACTCCCCTTCCTTCCTCCCTCAGCTCCTGGAGGGATGGGAAGGAGAATCAAAAGAATGTAACTCCCATGGGTTGAGATAAGAGCAGTCCAGTAACTAAGGTATAACACAAACCACTGCTGCTACCACCAATAACAATAATGAGAAGGGAAATAACAAGGGAAGAGAATACAACCACTCACCACCCACCGACTAATACCCAGCCCGACCTGAGCAGTGATCTAGCCCTTCCAGGTAACTGTCCCCAGTTTATATAGTGGGCATGACGTGCTGTGTTATGGAATATCTCTTTGGCTAGTTTGGGTCAGGTGTCCTGTCTCTGCTTCCTCCCGGCTTCCCTTCCTCCCTGGCAGAGCATGAGACTCAGAATGTCCTTGGTCTGAGTAAACATTCTGACCAGCAACTAAAAACATCGGTGTTATGAGTGCTGTTCCCAGGCTGGAAGTCAAAAACACAGCACTGCACCAGCTACTAAGAAGGAGAAAAATGACTACTACTACTGAACTAAGGACACAAACTACATAGCTGTCTCTCTAAAAGTTGAACTTTGTGCTGGCACTCTGTTGTGGTTGCAGCTTATCCTGAAGAAGTGTGAATCAATACTGTGTATAGAGGATCAATCTTTTCTTCACAAACTCTGTTAATAAGATTCATTCTGCTTCACTTTACCTATCTCCAAGTCAGATGTCTAGTCTAACCTCGTTGCCTATCTTTCCTCCATAATCAATACAGCAGGAAAGACAAAGGGATACCTTCACAGGAACATTTACCTTGCTTTCCACCATCTCCTGTCTGAGGTGGCTTATGTCAGGAGAAGTGAAGCCCTCCTGCTTAGCAGTTGTCAGAGATGTCAGTGGAACACATTTGGTCTGACAGCCATGCTGTTCTGCAGTGCTCAACTATGCCACCTTCCACTCCAGCCTTACACCACCTAAACCAAGAGCGCAGAAAAAGGATTTGGAGTCAGTTGTTTGCTTATTTTACATTTTGCAACTCTACATATCCTAAATGAAGGACAAATTCTGGCCTATTCAGGAATGCCTGGAAGAATTAGAAGATGGAGGGAGAAGAGACTTTAAAATACAAAATTAAAACTAACAAAATCTGAGTATACAGTTAATATATTAAGCTTTTTTTTCTTTTTTCATATTTACATAAGCAGACTATAATGACCACCTGCTTTTAAGTGTATTTAATAAGTCTTAGGAAAAAAAAAAAAAAGAAACAAAAGACCAGCAATTAATAGAAATAGTTCTTTATGTTTCTCTAAAGCTTTTCTACATATTTTTTTCTGCATTTTTTCCGATGCCAGCATCATGGTTTATTAAAAGAGCTCCATCTTCTGGCAGCTGATAAGGAAGGAAGAGATTCTTCATAGATGTACAAGAAAGGCTTAAAATCACTTGCAGAATTTAATGAAAAATTGATCCTGATTAACCAATGCCTGCAGCTGCATTCCACAGAGACTTTGTGACATTTTTATTTTAGAGTACTTTGTTACTTGTTAACCTTGATTTCTAACCTTTTCTCAGGAATCTTAGGGGTTATTGAATTAAAATAAAAGGATGACATATAGGAACTATCCTGAAGAAGGGAAGTAAATGCCTATGCAAAAATCCAACATGGGAGTATTGAAAATTTAGTTCAGCTTTTCAGAAAGGGCAAAATAAACATGAGAAGAAGATCCTTGTATATTTTGTCTGCCTGCCTTCCCAGTAGCTCAATATTGTAAAACGATAGTCAGTGCCTGAGAAGGAAGATGGCATCCTGCACTTCATAATTTTTAGCACTTATCTCACCTTTGATTTTATTACTGAGGGGCTTAGCCTCATTTCTTTATTTTTTTTTAAGGGGGATTGTTGAAGGAAAAGTTAGCTGAATCCCCAGGTTCTTTTCCCATGTTCTGCCAACAATGACATATCTGCTTGGTGTTACAGCGTCACAGATCTAAGGAGAAATCAATTTAGGAGATTGTCCCTCTTCAGTTTATTTATAAACAGAATAGTAAGACTGTATTGCAGTAACAGGTTGCAGATTTGCTGTACTAATAAGTATTCACATAAAGAATTACTGAAATGGTGACTAAAATGCCAACTTTCATCTTTTTTAGTCCTCCCTGTGTGAAAAGAGATCACCTGAAAATGGATAGAGATCTGACTGCAGAATCAGTTTTTCAAACCTCTGAAACACTGATCCTGCATAACAACTTCCAAATGAAAAGTTAAATATTTTGAAGTTTGAAATGGAATATTTTGGATATTTCCTCTTACATGGAAATGCAAAAATAAGCAATGAAATAGTAATTCCCTTTGTTTTATAGCCATCTCATCATTTACAATTAATTGCACATTCCGAAAAATAGGATGAAAAGTGTTTCAGTGAAACTGTTACTGAATATTCACCATGGAATAATATTAGAAAAATAGGCAGACAAAAAACTAATGCATATAAGTGATCAGATCTCTTGTTTATATTTTATTTAACTTTGTATTAATTTGTCTCTGAAGCTTTACTTAGTAGATTTACTTAAAAAATCAGCCACTTCCCAGTGACACCACTAAAATCACAGTTAGACATATTACTTCATTGCAGATAAACTGGCCATAAACAAAACTAGGCTGGAATATAGAGGAAATTTTTAAAAAATCCAAGCAGTAAAATCTTTCAGTCAGTGTTGCAGTTAAAATACCTCATCAGTTCTAACTTCTACATGATTATATTTGCAGACCCACATGCTGGTAATGAAGTTTATTTCTAGTCTTGCCAAAACTGTATTAGATTTAGTAAAAAGCATACTCATTGCTACTGCTGTGAAGTACTCCATTTTTACACTGTTTGTAACAAGTCCATCCAAAGAACTGCCACATCTGAAGTTCTCATACTCTTTCTGCAGAGGTTACCCACTCATGGCTTGATTCAATATGTGCACGCAAGATATGACATGTTATTACTCAAACCTGAAGGGAATGATCATAGTAGATTGCCTAAAAATACAGACTCTTATGAATTATCAGTAATCAAAGTGCACCCTTGTCACTAATCTATACATAGCTTTCCTGACTACATATACAATATTCATGAAGTCTCCCTGAAAACCAAAAGAGCTCTCATCATCCTGGGTTTTACTGAGAATATTGAGGAAATGAGAAGCAATGAAATCTGACCTCAATTTGGTTTGGGATTGTGGCTGCCTGAGAGGTCCCCATTTATTCTGATCAGCTATCATCACTGGGGCTCATCTTAAGTCCATTTCCAGATACTCTGTGTCTACTGCATAGAAGCAAATACTATTAAAGCTGGCAATTCTTCATTATAGCATTCAGTAGCTACTTCTCTCTTCTTCTCAGTCTTTGTAGCAAAAGGGTTTTTTTTTTTCTCTTTTCACCCACCAGTAAGCTCCATGAAAAAGAATTTGCGTAAAAGCAGCTTCGTTATTCTTGTGTACATTGAAGATGGAAAGAAAAATATACACATTCTTTTACGTATTTAAAGTCTTCCAGGCAAAACAAGTGTGTTTAAAGAAAAGGGGCATTATGTAGTGGTATCTTTGTTGGATATTGGCTGTGTTCTTTCCCAGAATAAATTTGCTTTACTTTCAGAAGTTTATGAAGGTCTGAAAACTGAATATCAGTGAAGTATGTAATCATCTGGAAAATACTGGTGTAATGAAGAAAAGATATATTTTTCTAATAAAAACTTAGGCCAGGAGTACTTATTACATGTAAGAAAGATCACATTGAGGAAAACTAAATTCTTTTTCTATCAGTCTTTTCTCTATTGGATAATCACAGGCTTGTATTCAGTTTTCCTTACATCAGTTTCTCCTCCTGAAAGATTGTGATAACATAACTTCCCCCTCTAAAGTGACTTCTGCTTAAAAAAAAGGACCACATTAAAGAATATCACTGCTTCAATGGAAAACCAGATCTGCAGGAAATGCATCAGACATCAACCTGGCTCGGTAACTAGTATATTCGCCAGGCCCTCTGAAATCTGGTCATCATTCCTTACCTGAAACTCTTCTGCTGTAGGGTTTTTCTATCTATCTTCTGTCTTCCAGCCTGTTTACATTGTCCTATACATAGGTATTCTCTCTTGCAATACAGCTTGAATGGTACCTATTGCTATAGGGAGACATTTGGTTCTGGAGTGGATTGCTTTATATTAATTTTAATGCAAATAATGCTTCACAATAAATAAATCTCCTGTGAAATTTCAATCATATGGTCATCTGCACAGAATCCAGAGCAATGTGCTCTATGTGACCCAGCTTAAGGAGGAAGGTTGGACTAGTTGATCCTGAGTGGTCTCTACCAACCTCAACCATTCTGTGATTCTGTTTTATATCCAGTCAGAAAAGTGGGGGAGCTCAGGTAAAAATCAGTAAAGATGACATCTTATGGCATACCTAAAAAGTGCCAAACAAATGAGGAACCTAGTTTCAGGGAAAATTATATTGCTACAACATAAAGAAGAAAGAGATACAGATACAACATTTTGTCATAAATCACATTTAATTAGATGTGGTTTTAACTGTATATAAAAATATTTTTAGAGACAGAGGGAACAGCAAGTTCTCAATCTATCAAATATGTCCCTTTTTCACACAAATTATTTCCGTGAAATATTGTGCCATGTCTTAACACCTCATACTGGTTCTAAGTCATTCTTGCTTCTAAATTTGAAAATGACTGTGGAAACATCTCTCCTCCTCATTTTCCCATAATATAGTTGATTAATCCATTACTGCTACTGATGCCTCTTTATGAAGGCTGTTAAAGTGGCAGGGCAGAGCTGATGCTGAGCCAGTATAGAGGAAATGTCTCCTGAGGTCTCCTTAATGAACGATTAAAAATTGTGGCTTTCAGAAATTATCATATTTTCATATGATCATATGATGTTTTGAGCTATCAACATTCAGGAGCAAAGCTGGAAGATGACAAGAAAATGGTGAAAAGAATGTAAAACCTGTAAAACTAATCATTTGTGCGGCAGGTGGAAGCTCTTCAGACAAATTGTACAGTATGTAAAACCAGTTCAGAGAAAATCATCCCAGACAAAAAGAGCAACAAACCATTGTCCTCCCCAGTCATTAAAGAGCAATGCCACCTCTATGAACATCTGCAATCACACAAACTCTCCTGTGTGCTTCAGAAACAATATAATAGGGCCACCTACTGAAATTCAGCATATCTTTTCCATAGTATTTATTTCATTTATATTATTGAAGCAGCATAATACAGACAAATTAATCATAGAAGCTTCAGGGACTTATTTCACAGTGTATCAAGCAATTATATATTAAAGGTGATGAAATAATAGTATCTTTGATGTAGCTTCCCACCTAGGACCTGCATAAGAAACCACTAGAACCTAGAAGATCAGAAAGACAAGAAAATTAGGAAGAAAAAAGTATAAAGGACTAGCCAAGACTACATTTCTCTAATGCTCTTTGGATTCTTAAGAGATTCAAACTGTTTGAAAGAACTAACAATGATCAGCAAGAAAGAGGGAATGAGGGGAGAGGGCTATCATTTTTATTAAACAGGAAAGCCTGTAAGGGATTAACCCTGCTGTTCATTATGCATATTAAAATACACTTGTGTCATATAATTTAACTCATTTTTGCTTTCCATTGTCTTCCTATCCCTCTGAGAGAGAAGCTGTATACCGAAGATAAACTGATTGGAAATACACATATGCTTCAAAGAAAATGTTGCACATCTGAACAAAATAAACATAAGGCTGATGCCAAGAAAAAATATTAATTTGTTGGTAAATTTTGTAATTGTAGCTGGCCACAGATTTGGCAAGGAGAAAAAAAAATTCACACAAAGGAAATCTGTGCCAGGAAATAAAGAAACTAAACTGAAGAAGATAAATTGCACCTCATCAGCAGGCTGGCCAGCTGTAGCACCATCTTGTGCTCTCTGGCTAGAAGGAACTTGGGGCTGCTCCGCAGATTTGTTCTATTTTTGATAGTGGCACATCACTCAAAAAAAAATCTCAATACAGTAAATAAATAAATACATAAATAGATAAATAAACAAGCAAATTAGTCTTACAGTCAGAAAATAAAGCACTGGCATTTTGTTAAAAACAAAGCACTGTCATTTTGTAACAAAGTGCTGGCATTTTGTTAAAAAGAGTAAATTTACCCTGGATTTGCAAAATGTTCTCAGCTGAAGACAGACCTGCAGCTGTCTTGCACAGACTTGGCAGATCTTTATAGTGCTTTGAATACTAAACAATTTCAAGGGGAAAAAGTTATTATTTATTTATAATACCTGGACAAGTTCCTGTATGATGTACTCTAGGTTATGCTGCTCTTGCACGGGGTTGGACTAGATGATCTTTCGAGGTCCCTTCCAACCCTTGGGATTCTGGGATTCTGTGATTCTGTGATGGTGGAATTGCAGCTACACTGCCTCCTACTGATTTCTGTACACAGGAGGCACAGAAAAGGATGGTATTGCTGTCCACCTCTGTGGTGTAAGATTCCAAGTCGATAGGCACAGAGGGAGCTGCTTTTAAAATCCAGATATCACCCAGTGGGAACATAGTTGTTACCCTCATCTCAGAGATGACAGATCATGGCCCAGGAGGCAAGTACATAATAAATTCTCAGTATTGAGACCAGAGTTTTGCAGGAGAAGCAAAATAAAGCTACAGTGATTCCAAGCTTCTCTGAAGAATGGATGTCTTCCATTTAATATCCTTTTCTAATGCTGACAGTAAGGTTACCTTTAAAATCACACAGGTATTTTCTGCCTTATTTGTGATAATTTAATCTAATCTATTTTTACTCATAAATAGCTACTGATCTTTTTCTGTATAAGACTAAGCTGTGGTTTGGGCCATGGACATCTATACTCATCACTTCAAAAGTGCAGGTTGAAACTAAAAAAGAAAAAAAGCTCAAAAGATGACAATAATCAAAACTATCCACAGTAAAATACTGAGCCCCAGGTATACAGGAGCATTACATGGGTCTGAGGGAAATAAATACAGTGTGATGTGAAGCCCTGAACTACCTTTTAAACTCCCACGTAATATTGGACTCAGGAACACTGAAATGCTGGGACATTCCTTACATGAATTTCATTTTCTCTAACAGCAATCTAAGAAGTCAGGGTTGACCTTACTGTCTGTCATGCATTTAGCTACCAAAAGGAAGGTTCCAGAATTTTTTGGGGATCAGTCCACTGAAAGACTAGTCACAAAAGTTCTCCTTTTAAGTGTGATGAGTAATATCCAGTACTAGAATATGAGTAAATTTAAGATGAAGATGTTGTGTTAACTTTGGCTACCAATGGGGAGTTAACTTCTACTGTTGTATTAGCAAAGCTATGCAGCAGAAAGTAGAAGACCAACTTCCTCTACTCACTCTCTCTCCATGTAAAACACTTTTTTTTATTAATAAGAAACTACAGTATTTGAGTGAGATAAGGAGATGAGAGCTGATCCCCATGCTACTATTTTATCTTATATGGTGTTGCTGTGTTTTCAGAACTTCAGGCATTGATTTCACTCATAGTTTATATTTTCACAAGAAATATTAAACACAATAGGTCAGAAAAGGTAAACCTCTGTGTATGCTGTGTCAATACTATTCTTGTCTGGACACCTCGACATGTATTATTTTATGGTTTGTGACTATGATGGCCACAGCAGAAAAGAGAGAAAGCCACTATCAAGCACCAGGAGTTTATTCTGGGCTTCTATCAGGATGCACACATTTCTGGGCACTGTAAGACACACTGAACACAGTTAAGCAGGACAGGACACTCAGATACTATGACAAGATATCAGAAGCCCAATTATCATTGCTCTGCACCAGTAGAATGCCCAGATGATTTGTCTACAGGTGAAATTAAAATGAACTTATATAAATTTTTAAAACATTTTGCACCTCCCTCAGACATAAGAAAATGTAGATTTACTGTGAGTATACCATGCTACATGGCAGATATTTGAACTAAGCCAGGTTAGCGATTGAATTTGTTGGAAAAAGATTTAATTAAAGAAAAAAAAATCACCCTACAACTGAAGTTGATAATCCTGCAGCGAAACACTGCAGCTTGCATATTTCATTGCAGAACCAAGGGGAAAGTTATAATACACTTTCATGTTGTTTTAACTCTAAATTTAGGGAACCATACAAGATTTCTATATAATAATCCATTAAAAGTAGTACAGTCTTCTGCAGTGTCTGATAAGAAAAAAATCATCATGACTCTTACTAGTCAAAGAAAACATCACTATTGTCTTCTGTACGTTAGCCTATGCTAAGCTGTGCTCCTCAAGTATTTGCTATAAATGGACTTCTCACCACAGGTGCGCTGATAGATAGCATAGAACCTTCCCTTACAAGTGTTCTCCTGTGTCCCCTGTCCTTCCCACAATTCATCAATGTCCCGGCCTACTCATGTTTAACATTTTCACCCAGTCACTGCAAAACTTTTCTTCATACAAAATGCTTCCAGCCTTCTTTCGCTGGTGCACCAAATCTTGCACTGATCTTCTCTCATTAATTTAAGATTCCCTTACAACACATTAACAGTATTTATTGGTCTCAGGAGCAGTTTTTGTGCAGTCTCTGCTGTAAGCCCTTCTGCTAGTGCTATTATTTCATATTGCATGTATACCAGATTGTATGGTGATCCTTTAAAATGTC
The DNA here is from genome assembly GCF_012275295.1 of Melopsittacus undulatus. NCBI lineage: Eukaryota > Metazoa > Chordata > Aves > Psittaciformes > Psittaculidae > Melopsittacus > Melopsittacus undulatus. Next base: position 20,114,079 of record NC_047531.1, on the reverse strand, counting down.
ATAACCTAATCAGAACACCATTAAATGACAGTATTCTGGAAAGGCTGATCAGTGCACAAATACCACTTGTATTCAACATACTTTATTTATTCCCAAAATTAAAACCCAAGCATCTGAGATTAAAAGAGAACTGGACAGGAAAGGGTATTGTATTGAACTGAAATAGGAGTTTTACTGATTTGCAGTTAGTTGGAATCTACTGGTGTTTACATTTTGTCTATCTGAAGGTTTCAAATATAGATGCCATTATTCGTATCATAGTAGTCTGATTACAGTTTTCATACTGTCTAGTCTCCCTAGAGAATGGTACTTGATATTAATTCAGAACAAAATTGCATGTCACTGTACTGTCTGTTTTATGTGTGCCACTCTGAATATGGTTGTATTCCTATGGTGGCTGAATAAATCCTATATTTCCATGGATGTGTGATACCTAATTACTGCTCGAAAAGCTCTCTGGGATTATTGATTAAAAAAAAAAAAATCCCTTCAGCCATCCCACGAATCATAACACAGTGCTCCTAATAGCTTCAGTTTAAAAGTCCTGTAGTACATCTTCTCCGAATAAAGTGGCAAAAGTGAAAAGAAAGAAGCTACCATTATGCTTGGTTGGCTTTTTTTTTGTGAGGTTTTGTTTGTTTTGGTTTGGTTTGTTTGTTTGTTTGTTCATTTTGGGTTTTTTTAATAGTTAGATCAGTCAATTTAACCATCATAGTAAAATATGTCAGGCCAACTGCAAACACATCCTAAAACTCCAGAGCCATTATCTTTCACACAGAGCGTTCACTTGTCCTTAGAGCAAAAATACAGTTCCTCAGAATACCAGTTCTTGTTACCAAGAACAAAATAGGTCTTTGATGAAAAATATGTATTCTGTACAAAGTCTGCTTATGGACTGCAGAAGCCCTTAAGAGTCACTGCAGTTTGCCTCCTAAAATACTGGAGGTCTGTATTTTACTTTTTTTTTATTTTGCATATTGAAACATCTCTGCAGCTGGAACTCCGAAAAGAAAATCCTAAAGAAATCCAAGGTTAGGTATTGGCTCTAAAGCTTTACTAGTACTCTAATGCTAGATCCCACAGGCCACTGAAATGGTTATGAGTAATTTCAAGATTTCTACTGCACTACTGGAGAACAAGTGGAAGGAAAGAGGATAAAAAAACACATACTTCCTATATACTTTGTGGGGACTATCAAAGTGATGCACATTGTCATCAAATGATGATAATTTGTGTATGCCAAGAACTCCCTGTAAGGAAAGAAGGTAGGACACCAAGGTGTAATTTTGGCAATATTGGCATTATAAAAGATACAAACACTACGATGTTATGGGAATCTTGAGCTGCTCTGTAAAAGATTTTTTCCAGTCTTTTTGTTTCTGATCCATCAAGTCTTCAGCTGCTATTTCTGAGAAGCATGCACAATTTCTCTTTCTGCCTTTCCAGATTCACCAGCAGAAAATTTATTTTATGTATCTCTGGAAACATGAACACTTGACAACTTTTCTTTATTAACAATCAGTTCATTCCCATAACTTGCAGTCCTGTGATTTACTCTACATAATTATGATCTGTATTTTAATGTGTCTTATCAGCAGAAACAGGATGCAGGCATCTATTAAAACATCTGTCATTTGTTCCTACCCAATATCACAGTCCATTACTTATTTAAGAAATTGGCTACTTAGTTTCAAATATTTAGAGCCAGAAATCTCAATATAAATATATTTTCCCTCAAGAAGTATTAAAAAAATCAGATTATTTGTCCGAAATGAAAGTTGAGTTCAGTCAATAATAAATAGAAAGATGATATTTCTTTTTTCAAAACAAATTTCCAAGTTTTTCTAAATACACACAGGTATATTTATAAAAGATCATAATCTCACAAACTCAGTTACAAAAAATGTGAATTCATTTTTCTGGTCTGTTACTCCATTTTCTGCTGCACATCTTTATTATAAGCACTAAAAGTTATCTTTATTCTTGGATACACCCCATGGCGCTGATGACTTCACTACCATCCCGTCTTGATTTTCCACACTGCCCAATAGTTCTAGCTGTTAAAGAGTTTTTCTTAAGGTCTAACTTATGCTTTTCCTGTCTTCAGGCCATCACTTCTTGTCATGCCATCTTCTGAGACAGTGTAATTCTATTCATTCATTTTTATTGTTACCTTCATGGTGTTTATAGACTGTGATCATGTTCCTCCTGAGCCTTCTCTTTCCTAAACTATAAAATGTTATTTTCCCTATGCTTATAATTGGACTGGATTATTCTTGTTGAATCTCATTGTATTTTCTTCATTATCAATCAGAATTGCTTGCAGTTTGTCAAGCAACGTGCCCAGTGGCAGGCACGTCAAGCTCATTCACATCATTCTGGCGTATCATAACAGTGCCCAAGTATTTGTATTGTTAAAAAAAAATCCACAGGAGTTTATAATATTCAGTTGTATTGTTTGTTGTGTTCAGGGACTGGAAGAGGGGGTACACAAGACTCCTCAGAAATGAAATCAAAATAGGGCTGAGCTGAAAACCTCAGTCTTTCAAAGCAAAAGAAGTATTTCCAAAAGCATTAATAAGTAACCAGGAATTATATACAAAATTAAAATATATCATCAGAGCTACATTATTTTTTTCTATTTTTTTTTTGTCACAAAACCACAAAAGCTCCAAAGCTCCACATCAAATTAACTTCCAAGGAAAAGGAGCTTCACTGAGAAAAATTGTTCTTCTTAAGAGCAGTGAACTGTTAGAAGAAAGATGGAGCAAGTGTCAGATAACCGTAAAATAAACCCTTAACAATTATGGTTGGCAAGGTATGCCTGAACTCACCAGCATTAGGATTGCAGCACACTATGGTCATATAAACTAAATTAAAACTTGCCAAGTACAAGGTCCTACACCTGAGTCAGAGAAATCCCAGGCAAAGCTACAGGTTGGTGAGAGAGGAGACTCAGAGCAGCCTTGTGGAGAAGGACTTGAGGGTGTTGGTTGATTAGAAAATGAGCATGAGCCACCTTTAGTGTGCGCTCGCAGCCCAGAAAGCCAACTGTATCCTGGGCTGCATCAAAAGGAGCATGAAAAGCAGGTCAAAGGAGGTGATACTGCCCCTCTACTCTGCTCTTGTGAGACCTCACTTGGAGTATTGTGTACAGTTCTGGTGTCCTCAACATAAAAAGGACATGGTACTGTTAGAACAAGTCCAGAGGAGAGCCACAAGGATGACCAGGGGACTGGAGCACCTTCCATATGAAGACAGGCTGAGAAAGTTTGAGCTGTTCATCCTGGAGAAGAGAAGGCTGTGTGGGGACCTCATAGCAGCCTTCCAGTATCTGAAGGGGGCCTATAGGGATGCTGGGGATGGACTATTCATTAAGGACTGTAGTGACAGGACAAGGGGTAATGGGTTAAAACTGAAACAGGGAAAGTTTAGATTGGATATAAGGAAGAAGTTCTTTACTGTGACGGTGGTGAGGTACTGGAATGGGCTGCCCAGGGGAGCTGTGAGAGCTCCATCCCTGGCAGTGTTTAAGGCCAGGTTGGACAGAGCCTTGTGTGACATGGTGTAGTGGGAGGTGTCCCTGCCCATGGCAGGGGGGTTGGAACTAGATGATCTTGAGGTCCTTTCCAACCCTAACTATTCTATGATTCTAGGATTCTATAACTTGAGAAAAAAATACCCATACAAAGAAGCAAGCCAGCAATGTGAAATTAATAATGAAGGTAAACAAAAAGTGGGCTTGTTTCTTAGCATTGTGTTACCTTTGTACCACTAAAGATGCTACCTGTAAATATGATCATGATTTAAGTCACACTTCATTCTACAGAGGTGCAATTCCTTTTACTTTGGTAATCCTATTTCCTTTCCTAACTCTGCTAGGTTCTTCACTTTGCTATTTCTCTGACAGGCATTAAATCCATGCTACATTGTTTTGGTCTAGCTGCTCTTCATCATACAATATGCTATTCTGCAACTGACAGGTAGAATTCCTTTACTGAATTAATTTTATGGGGTAAATCAACACATTGAGGACAAGAAATTGCTTTCTCTTGGCAAAATCACTTTGGCAAACCCATCAAGCTCATTATCTACCAAGGGGCATTTTCCAGATATGGCCTCTTTTCCAAAAGGGGTTTAGATATCTGGTCATGGGCCCAGTGAGCTGGGCCTTAATGCAGTGACAGGGAGCCCAGTGCCTATGTGCCAGTGGCATATTCACAGAGCCTTCCCTACCCCCTCACTACCTTTCCTTACTTTCTTTTCTCTTTCTTTTTCTTTTAATTTTCTTTTTTCTCTTTTTCTTTCTTTTTCTTGTTCTTTTACTTTTTCTTTTTCTTTTCCTTATCCTTTTTCTTTTTTTCCTTTTTCTCTTTTTTTCCTTTTTTTCTTTCTTATCCTTTTTCTTTCTTTTTTCTTTTTTTTTCTTCTTTTCCTTTTTCTTTTTCTTCTTTATCCTTCTTTTCCTTTTTCCTTTTTTTTCTTTCTCTCCCTCTTTTTCTTTTTCTTTTCCTTTTTTTTCCTTTTTTTTTCCCTTTTCATATAATGATTTGGGAAGGAGTTAACACAGCTAAAACAGAAATCATGTGGATTTGTGTAAACATAATAAAACATTAGGCTGATCATCTTTCTGTGTATTTCTCTGTGTGTGCCATATCAAGGGTGGATTTTCTGGAGGAAGGAGAAATATGGAGATCAGATTATACCATGCAACCACGCAGCCTTGTGCAGAACAGGATGACATTCAGCAGTGTGTGTGTGTATGTAGATGTTTGTTCACTTCTGTTTCTTTCTCAAATTTAACTTACTGGAATTGAATTACATTGACCTTTCTCTAAGCCCTTTCTGTCTCTCCTCAGAATGTAATATGTGTGTGTGTATATATATATGCAGACATATATATATATATATGTATTTCACTTCTAATAACTAGAAGCAAAGAACAGAATCACAGTTACACAATTCCATTCCATGCCCATCATTTTAGTAATACAAACAGTACATGCCTTTTTTCTTTTTTCTTTTTTTCACCACTGGAATATGAAACAAGACAGACTCAACACATTTCCACACTACCATTCACTGATTAACTTTCTAGGACAGTTATTAACCAGACTCCATTTGCAACCCATGTGGCATGCTGCTGGGAGAGCTGACAGCCAGAAGGAGAATGATGGTAAGGGGTCAAATGCTGCCCTGCTACCCAGGAGGAACCCTCAGAATAACTCTAATGACTTTGAAATCAGAGTAAGCACATTGCCACAAAATTCCAACATGCAGCAGGACACAATGTAATCACTGAGCACAGCATATCTCTTCAGCAGACATATAATTAATGTTTTCCCGAAAATGTTTAGGACAATGCTCTCATCTTCAGTCCAGTTGGGCCAGCTCCAGTGCCTGCTGAAGTCCATGGCAAAAGTCCTACAGGAATCTCCCTGTTATCCCTCATGTTCTTATGTTGAAGGACTTTGAATGTTTCTGTCATTATTTCACTAACTTCAGTCTGGTTCTATGTTCCCAGTCTTACTATGAAAGCTGAAGTATGATCAATACTATTGTATCATTGTATAAAAGAAAGTAGATCAAAAGAAGAAGCTTCAGGCAAGCATCTGGATCAGTTCCAGCAACACTCCTCTTAGCTCTAATCTCTCTTTAAGTTCTTTCCTCTGACCGTTCACTTATGGCACCATTTCAAACATAAGTAAATACAAAAGTTCTTTTGTAAAAATATCACTTATAGGGTGCCTATGTATATGTCTGTGTCTCCACATTTTCTCTCCTATATTTTTTATTTATTCAGCCTAAGGCTATTTAAATAAATTTCAAAGAGCAGCAAAACCAGCCCACTACGTTATCTTGCATTTCAAGTAGAAATTTTCATATTTCATTTATAGCCTGTTTTCTTTCTGTTCTAAGATTTATCTACAGTACTGCTTTCAACTCATTATTATGTACAAACACCAACATCCCTGTGGGGCAGTGTTCAAATGAGGATCAAGAAATTCCACTTAGAGGATCAGTAAGGGGAGGGAAGGGGTGGTATCAGCACCACATTTCACCTTTAAAGCTCCTCTGCCAGTCAAAGGAAATCAATCAATGCTATTTTTTGTTCCAAACATGTATAAGAATTAACTGTAAGTAAAGTCTGTTTTTTACAAAGGAATACTCAACAGATTTAATTATGAGGAAATACTAAGACACGGAAAAAATATGACACTATATTCAAACCTTTTATGCATCCTTCATTCACTAGTGATTATGATCCTTCAGCCACTGAGTTGATCCCACTGCAGCTGAGGAGTCAGAAATTTGATTTTTAATGTCATAATGTCACAATTGGTACATAGTGTCTCGATTTTGACACATCAGGCAAAGGCAGAAGAGTTTGTAAAATATGGCCTACTGAGGAGAAAAAAAGCAAAACCTAAAATCACACACACACAAAAACCCAAAACAAAAGGAATCCCAGATAGAATAAGAGCAATCCTGCGAAGCTGATTCTGCATAAGTAGATAGATCAGTGCCTCCATGAGACTCAGCTTCATGATCTGTAGTGCAGTCGGTAAGCCTTGTGCTCCGAACCCAAGTCATCTGATTTTCATCAGAAAATCAAAATATAAATTTGGAGGACAACATAAACATTACTTGTTTCTCTGTGGGAGAGCAAGAATTAGAGCAAGGAGCCAGGAGTCACTGAGCACTCTTCCTTTGGATGTGAGGTGCTAACAGGAGGCAAATGCTTTGTTGCACTCTCTCTGTTTTATCCTTTCTTTCACCTGACAAGGCCAATTTATTTTCCGTTAGAGGAAAAGACAACTGTCTGACTGAATATAATTTGTAATAGGATATAAAAAATATCCCTTACTATCTGAATGAGGTAACAGCTCTTAATATTCTATGGTACACTGTGAGTGAGATCTGCCATTCCTAGTACATTTTTGTTATTTTGAATATAAGAATACATATAGGAGCAAGTATATATAATAAATGCGTTTTAAAGTGTTGCAGTTTCAGAAGAATTACAACAGATGTGGATAAAAAAGACCATATTCTCTGTTCTATTCCACCTGTTTTCTCATTTTCATGCAGATCACAGAATCCCGAGGGTTGGAAGGGACCTCAAAAGACCATCTAGTCCAACCCCCCTGCAAGAGCAGGGTAACCTAGAGTACATCACACAGGAACTTGTCCAGGCGGGCCTTGAATATCTCCAACATAGGAGACTCCACAACCTCCCTCGCCAACCTGTTCCAGTGCTCTGTCACACTTACAGTAAAAGTTCTTCCTGATGTTAACGTGGAACCTCCTACGCTCCAGTTTACACCCACTGCTCCTTGTCCTATCACTGGATATCACTGGAAAAAGTCTAGCTCCATCATCCTGACACCCCCCCTTTACATATTTGTAAACACTGATGAGGTCACCCCTCAGTCTCCTCCAAGCTAAAGAGACGCAGCTCCCTCAGCCTCTCCTCATAAGGGAGGTGTTCCACTCCCTTCATCATCTTTGTGGCTCTGCGCTGGACTCTTTCAAGCAATTTCCTGTCCTTCTTGAACTGAGGGGCCCAGAACTGGACGCAATATTCCAGATGCGGCCTCACCAAGGCAGAGTAGAGGGGGAGGAGAACCTCTCTTGCTCTACTAACTACACACTTTCTAATGCATCCTAGGATGCCATTTGCCTTCTTGGCCATAAGGGCACATTGCTGGCTCATGGTCATCCTCCTATCCACCAGGACCCTCAGGTCCCTTTCCCCTTCACTCCTTTCCAGCAGGTCAACCCCCAACCTGTACTGGTACATGGGGTTGTTCTTCCCCAGGTGCAAGACTCTATACTTGCTCTTGTTGAATTTCATCAAGTTTCTCCCCGCCCAACTCTCCAGCCTGTCCAGGTCTCACTGAATGGCAACACAGCCTTCTGGTGTGTCAGCCACTCCTCCCAATTAAGTGTCATCAGCAAACTTGCTGAGGGTACACTTGGTTCCCTCATCCAGGTCATTGATGAAAATATTAAACAGCACTGGTCCCAGCACCGACCCCTGAGGGACTCCACTAGTCACAGACCTCCAGCTAGATTCCGTGCCATTGAACACAACTCTCTGCCTTCTTCCTTTCAACGAGTTCTTGATCCACCTCACTACCTGATTGTAAAGCCACACTTTCTTAGCTTATCTATGAGAATGCTGTGGGAGACAGTATCAAATGCCTTACTGAAATAAAGAAAAACCACATCTACCGCTCTACCATCATCCCTCCACCTAGTCACTTCCTCATAGAAGGCTATAAGGTTGGTCAAACATGACTTCCCCTTCATAAAACCATGTTGGCTGTTCTTAATAACCCCCTCATCCTTGATATGCCCAGAGATGGAGTCAAGAATAAGTTGTTCCATCACCTTTCCAGGGACAGAGGTAAGGCTGACCGGTCTATAATTACCCAGGTCCTCCTTCTTGCCTTTCTTATTGACTGGTGTGACATTTGCCATCTTCCAATCCTCAGGCACCTCTCCTGTTTCCCACAGTTTACCAAAGATGATGGAGAGCAGCCTAGCAATGACCTCCGCCAGCTCCCTCAGCACCCGTGGGTGCATTCCATCCAGACCCATTGATTTATAGATGTCCAGATTGCATAGCTGATCCCTAACCCAATCCTCATCTACCAAAGCAAACTCCTCCTTTGTCCTGACTCCTTCTGGGGCTACAGGAATCTGGGGCGCCCGTGGAGAGTCTGCAGGAGTAAAGACAGAGGCAAAGAAAGCATTCAGCACTTCTGCCTTCTTTGTATCCTCTGTCTCCAGGGCACCCTCCTCGTTCAGCAGTGGGCCTATATTGCCTCTTGTGTTAGTTTTATTTGCTATGTATTTGAAAAAGCCCTTTCCATTGTCCTTAATCTGACTAGCAAGATTAAGTTCCAAGGAGGCCTTAGCTGTCCTAATTGTCTCCCTACATCCTCTAACAACTGTCCTATATTCCTCCCAAGTGGCCAGCCCCTCTTTCCATAATCCATAGATTCTCCTTTTCCACTTGAGTTTGCCCAGCAGCTCCTTGTTTAACCACGCTGGTCTCCTAGATCCCTTACTTGATTTCCTACTCATTGGGATGCTCTGATCCTGAGCTTGGAAGAAGTGGTCCTTGAATTCTGACCAGCTATCATGAGCTCCTTTACCACCTAGTACCCTTTCCCATGGGACTTCCCTTAGCAGTTGCTTGAAGAGGTCAAAGTTGGCCCTTCGGAAATCCAGAACTGTGGCCTTGCTAGGTATTCTATTCCTCCCACACAGGATCCTAAACTCCACCATCTCATGGTCACTGCAGCCAAGGCTGCTATTGACCATCACCACTTCAACCAAACCCTCCTTGTTGGTGAGTACTAAATCTAGCAGCGCTCCTCTCCTAGTTGGTTTGTCCACCATTTGCATTAAGAAGTTATTGTCAATGCACTGGAGGAACCTCCTAGACTGCAAATGGTTGGCTGTGTGAGTCTTCCAGCAAATATAAGGGTAGTTAAAATCCCCCATGAGGACTAAGGCATGTAGTCGCGAGGCTACTTCCAGTTGCCTGTAGAAAGCCTCATCAACTCCTTGATCTTGATCAGGAGGTCTATAATAGACTCCCACAACTGTATCACCCATACCAGCCTGTCCCTTAATTCGTACCCACAGACATTTCACTTTCTCCTCATCTGCCCCTGGACAGAACTCAATACATTCTAGTCGCTCTCTCACATAAAGAGCAACTCCACCACCTTACTTTGCTGACCTGTCTTTCCTAAAAAGGACATAGCCATCCATGAGCACATTCCAGTCATGTGAGCTGTCCCACCATGTCTCTGTAATTGCCACTAGGTCATAACCTTTAGACCACACACAGACTTCTAACTCCTCCTGTTTATTCCCCATGCTGCGTGCATTGGTGTACAGGCATTTCAGGGAGCGAGCAGAGCACGCTGATGGCACCCTTGGGAGGCAGGAGGCCTTCTGGTCTTCATTAATAGTAGGACAATACCTCACTAGTTCAACTACGACCCCCTCGCACTTTGAATCTAACCTGAAGCTCTGTGAGTTAGCTCTGCTAACTCTTGTCTTAGTACCCTTTTTCACTTGCGGGACAGGGTCTAAACTATCCTTTCCCACAAATGAAACAGTAGATTGATAGTCCTCCCTAGTCCACCATCCTTCAAGCTCTAGCATGTTTCTCTTGGGCTTGTCCCTAACAGGCTCAGTTAAATCCCCTCCCCCCTTCATATCTAGTTTAAAGTCGTGTCAATAAACCCTGCTAACCCCTGCTCCAAAACCCTTTTCCCCCTCTGGGACCTGTCACCAGCAAACCAGGTGTCTCATACAGCAGCTCATGATTGAAAAATACAAAACCCTGCCTATGGCACCAGTCACGTAGCCATACATTAATCTGCAGAATCTTCCTATCTATCTCTTCACCCTTGCTTGTAACAGGTACAGAGGCAAACACTACTTGCACTCCAGACCCTTTAACCAGCCGTCCCAGGGCCCTGAAGTCTCTCTTCATTGCCCTTGCCCTCCTTGTAATAATTTCATCACTGCCAACCTGAAAAACCAGCAGTGGATAGTAGTCAGAGGGCTTCACCAGATCAGAGAGTTTCTTTTTAACATCTCTAATCCAAGCCCCAGGTAAGCAGCAGACTTCCCTGTGGGATGGATCCGGTTGACAAATGGGCCCTTCTGTTCCTCTCAGAAGGGAGTCACCCACCACAATTACTCTTCTTTTCTTCTTGTTTGGGGAAGTTCTAAGGCATGGGGGTGAGTGACAAGCCCTAGGTGACTCACTAGATTGATGTACCTCTCCATCTCCATTTACCTGGCCCTCTAGTTCCAAGACCTCATACCTGTTATTCAAGGGCAACTGGGAGGGAGGAAGGGATTGCGAGGGTTTTCGCTTACCTCTCCGAGGAGGGACCTCCCTCCATCCATCCTTGTCCCTGAAGTTCTCTCCTTCTGTCTGATGGTAGGAGGGAAGGGGATCCATCACTTGTTCAACCACTTCCCTCTGCCTCTGCCTTAGGCTGTGGCTCCACCAATCTATTTCACTTTCGCATTCCCTGATGGCTCTCAACCTTTCTACCTCTTTCCTCAGTTCAACCACCTGCCTGAGCAGATCATTTATTTGCTCACAGCGAACACAAGCAGTGTCACTGGCTCCCTTCAATACAAGTGCTGGGCTCAGGCATTCGCTGCAGACAGAGACCTGCACAGCCACATGTCTGCAGGAAGGCACAGTCTGGATATCCACATTATTACTCACTACCGCTTTTGATCGTGTTGTAACCATGACCCATCTGATCAATCGATCCATCTATGTCTCTCCACACAAACAAGCACTCCTTCCCCTCCTGAGCTCCAGGCGAGTCCTGTTGATAAGGCGCGTAGTCCGCTTGCCAGCCCGCTTGCCTGCCCGCGTGAACTGCCGTGCAAACTGCCTTGACCCGCTATGTTTGCCCGCTCTGTTCGCCACGCTCCTGGTCGCCGCGCTCCCTGGGTAGGCTTTTAACCACTCGCAGCTGGTGCCACTCCTCCTGGCTCCGCCCCCCGGTGAGTCAGCCCCTCGGGTAGGCTGAGCTGCCGGCTCCCGGGCAAGTCCTGTTGAGGACTTGGGGCTCCCTCCTCAGTGGCTCTTGTTGCTCTGTGGTGAAGCTCCTGGACGCTGATCTCTCCCCGTTCCGCTCCAGTGTTGCAGGTGTCCTCTCTCCAGCTACTCACCTCAGCAAATGGTATATGCTCTTACTTTTCTGCAAGCTACTTGCTTTATTTGGAGAGATGTTGGAAGGCTACAATGCTAATGCAATTTCTGACTGGTTAACAATCTATTATTGCCTATTATCAACTAGCACAGATCATTTCAGGGTCAAGGTTAACCTATGCTACACAAAGACTGCTACAGAGTAGGCCCAGGAGTCAGGGATGGAAAATGGGATCCTTCAGTCTTCTTCCTTTGTGTCCTGAATACAACAAAGAGAACAGATCAAGAGACTTGAAACAAAGCAATGTGTCATTAGCCAAGATTTCTTCTCAGTTCTGATCTGTTTCAAAGCATTGCCACTCTTTCAGCTTCTGTTTCTCACTGGGAAAGGACTGAGTATAACTTGATGATGTTTAATGTCTATTTTGATGAGCATTTTTCTTCTGTGGTGGAAAGTGGGGATAATGGAATGGTGTCCATGGTGAAAATGCTACTTGCTTTGAAATTAACAGGGCTGAATTTCATCATCTGACTGTCATAATGGGAGCATCCTACACAGCATGTGCTAGTGCAGAAGTTCTGCATCTCCATCATTAAGTAGTTTCAGTTTACAGCAGTTGCAGATCTTACTTTATATATACCCCAGGACAGAATTTAATTTTCAATAGTCAATAAATACATATTCATGAAATAGTTTTAAAAGAGATTGTGGTGAACAAATATCTCAGGGCAATATTCAAAGTAATTTTGGAAGGTCAGTCAATTAAGTTAAAATTTCATCCTCTCCTTTAATTTAACTAAATGTGTTTTCTTCCTTTAGTAGTAGGATCTATTTCAATTAACTAGGTACCTAGTTTGGGCTTGTCATTATCTTCCAACTTGTAGAGAGAAATGAGCACACCCAGTGAGAAATTAATCCTATTCTGTATTAGAAATCTATTTCTGGTTATAATGACCCACACTCCAAAAATGTTCCCACTAACTAAACAGCTGTCTAGACAACCATCTTAGGCTAAATATGTAATTTTCATATACCTAAAGTTAGGTGAGATGTATCCTATTAAAGTGTCAATGAAGTTAGCTTCATACAATTTCCAGAGTAATAGGAAATGGTTATCCACAAAATTCACATGCACAAATCTGTGTTATCAACAAACGGGATGTTTTTAATTAAAGATTTCACTAGTTGTCAAGGAAATATCAAGCCACTTATTTTCATACTCGTATCCATTTTGGAAATACACAGTCCTCCATCAACAATAGCCATTGTTTTTTGGCTACAGAAAATTTTCAAATATTTAGTGCTCTGGATTCTTAAAACGTAACTTATACAATGAGGAATTCCAGTGAATGGCATCTGGATTCTGGAAGGAGGGAAGGTGACATATTTTGTTGTTAAAGGTGGACTTTAATTACCTACCTGTACCTCCTTTTGTGCAGTCATTATGGACAAAGGATAAATTACTTGCTTCCAGAAATGTAAGCCAGGCAAAATTAAACTCTTAATTTCCCCTTTATTTCACTTCAGTATTTGTAGAAATACAAAGTATAATACAAATCTATGGACTGTCTATTACAGACAATAAATTTATTTTGCCACTAAAGCCTCCAAATAACATACAATAATTTCTAGTTGTTTAGAAAATCCAGAGATATCTTTTTCAAGTGTCATGCATTTTTGTATGCAAGCAGTGTCTAACAGTAGTTCAAGGTACTTTGTTCTTACTGCCAAACACAGAACAAGCTTCTTACATTTTCTCTAACCTAGATTTATATAGAATATCCTCTTAAATGGGACTAACACTAAGACATATTTACAGTTATATCAGAAGATTAAAGATGCAGTTCATAAGCCAAAGGATTTTTTGAAATTACCTCCAACAGTGCTTTCTGAAACCATCCCAGAGATCACGATGCTATTTTTATGCCAGTTTTTCTGTCAAATCATTTGTACTGCCACCATGAGATTTGCTGCCAAAAAGGAAGACAGCAGATACAGTACCTTTGCTTTTTGTATGTGACAGCCATGTCACAAACCTGCTTCTTACCTAAGAAATGTGAAATGTTTGTCATGTTATCAGCATGAATGTGCCAGTCAACACAGTACTGAAATGATGATGACACATGAATAATTTTTTTTTCTGTTATGTTTTCCTGGTACCCACTCAGTAATGTACATTAGATATTGCTTTCTGCACATGATCTACATAGTATTTAGAGTTATTACAGCAGACAATTACAATCGGTTTGTATTGATTCATGATAGCTTGTCTGGAAAATCACAGTTTGGATTTTAGTGTGTCAGACAGTCATGGTTATGGCAACAATGAGGAAGCAGAAGACCAAGAATGGAGTCTTTGAAATGCTTGCAATGAGATTTTGCAATGAAAGGGCATTCTTTAATGTTTTGGAACTGGGGGAAACAAAAAGAAGAAAGGTCAGAGTGTTATTGTCCCTTTCTATGTCTACTTGTACATTCCACATAAAAGCTTTACTGCTGGGAGGGACTGAACAAAGGGTTGAAAATCTTTTCTTATGTTTTTTAACCTGATGTACCTACTAAATACGTACTATGTTAATTCCAGAAGACTGAAGATTCTCAAAAGAAAGCTCATGCATATTTCAAGCCTCGATCTGTCAAGAGGTGCCTTCTAGCTTCTGAAATTTTAGCTGCCCTGAGCTACAAAAGTATAACTTCCATTTCGTTTGTCTGAGGTGTGTCAAAGGGATATAATAGTATATAGTGCAGAACTGGCAGGCACTGTATTTCATATTATCTTCCCTTTCACCGAAAAATCACACACAGTATATGTTTTTCTGTTGACTTGGGATAGTGGGGAGAAATCAGATGGCATAGAGACAGACAACATCATGAATGCATGCTGCTGAAGATGAAAGAAGCTTCTTTAATCAGCTCTTTCCTTTTTCTTTTATTTCCTGCTTGTTATGCAAGGAGCAGACATACCACACCGACAAGCACAGTGTGAATGCTTGTATTAATAGGTTTTACTCAAAGTATAATTTCAAAAACATTAATTTACTCAAATTATGTGTACATAGTGTAAATTACTTTAGCAAACTAAAAACCTGCAGAGTTTGACTCAAAATCCTATCATAGGTCATATTCACAACAGTTTTTAAAGTGATATACTGACACAGCTGGATCTGGACAGGCTGGATTGATGGGCTGTGGCCAATTATACGAGGCTCAACAAGGCTCAACTATACAAGGTTCAACAAACCCATGCAATGCTTCAGGCTTGGGTAAGAGCAGCCCTAAGCTGCTCAGTGGAAAAAGACCTGGGGATGTTGGTCAACAACATTTGAACATGAGCCAGCTTCTGCCCAGGTGGCCAAGAAGGTCAATGGCATCCTGGCCTGTTTCGGGGATAATGTGGCCAGCAGCACCAGAAAAGTGATCATCCCCATGTACTCAGCACTGGTGAGACTGTACCTTGAATACTGTGTTAAGTTCTGGGCCTCTCACTACCAGGCAGACATTGAGGTCCTGGAGGAGGTCCAGTGAAGGGCAATAAAGCTGGTGAAGGGTCTGGATCACAAGTCTTAAGAGGAGCAACTGAGGGAACTGGGGTTGTTTAGCATGGGGAAAAGAAGGCTCAGGAGGGACCTTATTGCTCTCTACAGCCATCTGAAAGGAGGATCTAGAGAGGAGGTGGCTGGTCTCTTTTCCCAAATAACAAGTGATAGAACAAAAGAAAATGGCCTCAAGCTGCATCAGGGGAGGTTTAGACCGGATATTAGGAAACGTGTTCACCAAAGGGTGATCAGGCATTGGAACAGGCTGTCCTGGGAAGTGGGGGCAGCACTGTCCTGGAAGTGCTCAGAAACCATGGAGATGAGGCCCTCAGTGATATGGTCTATTAGTGGACTTGGCAGTACTGGGATAAAGGTTGGACTTGATGATCTTAAAGGTCTTTTCTAACCTAGTTGATTCTATGACTCTATGGTCATATGACATGAACAAAGTGATAACAACTTCGAAGTTGTACCTGCTGAGACATGAAAGATCTTAATACTATTTTGATGGATAAGGCATACTTATGTATTAACAAATACCAACATAAAGACATGCCAGCAGCCGACCTTTTTCTACAGTGATCAGAAGAGGCTGCGCACACTTCTTTGGCCTTTTTAACAGCTAAAAGATCCTGCAATTAGAACAATTCCCTATTTTTAACTGCTTTAGCAGAGGAGACTGTACTTATTATAATGTTGTGGTACCAGCACTTTCTACAAAGTTGCACTGTTTGCTGTGTAGCCACACAGTTTGGGCTTTGTCACTGCATCAGCTCATGCACATTTGTACCAGGATGTGGGCTCCAGAATTTTGCAGCAGAGAAACTGTAACATAACCTGAAGAAAAAAGTAAAGCTATGACCTCTGGGGAACATTTTCACCATGTGCCTTAATGCTAAAACAGAGAAATGTATTAAAAAATGGTTTTTCTATTTGGTTTCAAGAAACCCCTGTAAGTGTTAGCAACTTTTCAGATTTTTTTACTTCAAGAATAGCACACTACTTAGAAGGTAGAAAATACAGGTGTGAATGTAGAATACTACTAATATTTTTAATTTTTTCATTGCTCATATTAATTTGGACATTCTTTAAGGATATTTAAGTACTTACATGAAATAACTACAAGTAAGAACAAAAAATCTGGCTTTGTTCCTTTGGGACAAAAAAAAATTCTGTTTCTTGGTGATTTGTCTGGTCACAGCTGACAGTATTAGTGGCTTGTTCCACCTTGAACATTAGGAATTTTGCAGGGGGGGACAATGTCTTGAAAACTGAGAATACGTCTGAAATCTCCTGCATTTCATCACAGCTGATGGTCAGCCTGTCAATCTTAAACAACAGTGACATTAATCTATGAAAAAGGTAAAGAAAATAAAGGTTAAAAAAAAAATCACTCAGTAAGTTACAGGAACCAAAAGGATTTAGTGTTGCAGATCTGCAGACAAATAAATTTGGATAGGAGATGATCAGGAAGAACACAGACACTTGGCAGAAGCATATCTACATGAATGAAACTTCAAATTTAGACATAATTTTCAGCCTGACACTGTAATGTTTCTAAATTACTTGTTCCTTGCCATGATTGAGAATATGCATTGCAGATGAAGGAGCTGAAGAGAAAGGTAACTACAACAGGTGTCTTGACAGTCCTTTACACTGCAGTGAATGGATGCCAGTACCCGATAGAAAAGGTGCATGAAGGATTACACTTACCTGAAAAGAGGCTTTCAGCAGTGCAGGCCAAGCAGGTTTTTTCTAGAGAAGGACAGAATAATGCATATTAAAAAGTAGTTCAATCATATGAAATGTGAGCTATGTCTTAACACTGGTAAAATTTATTTAAGGATTAATTCTCTCAGCTGATGAAATCTATGTAAGTAGCTGGGAAAATACACAGATAAGACAAACTTCCAATTACTAAATTACTGAAGAAAAAAATCATGTAGTGTCCATGCCTGATTTCAGTAAAAACAAAAAGAAAATCATGCAATCAGACACAGGAAAGAGAAGGACTGCAAGAGGAAGAAAATTGTAAGATTTATAGGAAAAAGGTGCTAGGAATACAAGCATTGGTAGGACGAAACCTAATCTACTTGGAAAGTTTGATGAGAGCAGTAAAAAGCTCAGAAAGCTTGTGCACTGTTGCAAGGAACAAAACAGAAGAATCTGAATTACTGCAGTAGGACATAAAAAACTTATATTTTACAAGCAGCAGACAGGCAATAATAATAAAACATAGTTTCTGAAAGATATCTATTATTAAAGACAGCTAGAAATAAAAGTGCTGAAGATACACTAAGTAAATAAATGTTACACGGAGAACTGACAGAGCAGATAAAACTGAGTCAAGCACTTGAAAATAGTATGGAAGAATTTGTTTCAAGGTCCAGAATCAAATGTTAATACTGATGCTGTCTCAAATCCTATGACTATTCATTGACATTATGTAGAAGATTGAAATAGTCCTGAGAACTCAGGATGGAACCCTGATTTCTTACACTGTATTTGATCAGTCAATTTTCTCATTCACTTTTTTGTGCAGTTATTATGCTCTGAGGCTCTGCATCACCTGGTTAATCCAGGGACTCTGTCCACCAGCTAGGATCTGGTTTACCCAGAGTGGACTGCTTCTGCATGTAAGTAGGAGTCTAAGTTCACAAACTGAGGAACTCTGAAGTTCAAAATACTGACACCAAATTAAGTGATGAGTTCTGGGTAATAATCTTTCTTAAGAACTGCATGGTGCGGCAACATGTCCACATTCCACCAAAAACTTACCCAGGTGCCGGATGGCCCCCTCTGAATCGTACCCGGCCCACAAGATTTTAAGAACAGAGTTTGCTGAGTCTTTCAGTTTCACAAATACATTGATCACAGCAGAGACATTTCTTACAGTTTAGGTCATTTTCTGTTACTGGTAAGTATGAAGAAAGCCAGAAGTCATTTTACTTTCATACACTGTTCCCCTAAGCCAATCTGCACTGCTTGCAGAGAGGGAAAGTTTAAAGCAGAAAGAAGACAAAACAAATCAAATGAGTTTTATCAGGTAGATTAAGGAAATGGGTCTTGCTCCCCAAATACCCTGCCTTTCTACCCCTGGCCAATTGCTAATGGAACACTTTGATTACTTATTTTTCAAACCATAGATAAGGAAGGCATACATTTATGAATGTGCTACTCCTTTCTAAATTCATTTACAAGTGTGTCTATATAAATTTGCAGATATGCAAATAACACCATATTTACCTCAGGTGAAGCTAATAAATATTTAATGTTTTCTAAAGCAAAATAACCTTTTCAAGCTAGTGCCACACCTGAGTCTAATGCTTGCTGACAGATTCTATTTTGACAATTATTTTTAAAGGTCTGCTTCTCTTCATTTTATTAGTGCATGATAAAGTCAAGCCCTAAGGCATCCAATTTCTGAGTTAAATGATGAAACACAGTAGCTACTGAGGAGGACTAAATTAAAAAGTTAAAAATTATATTATATCTGAAAGGAAAAAAAAAAAAACAACCAAACTTTCACACATAGTGTTTTTTTAGAAACTTGGTCTCTAGAAAGAGTATACAGTACGTATAAGGTGACAGTATAGACAGTATATTATTGACAGGCCATACCTTATAGCTTAATTTCTATGCCTTTCAGTTGTACTAGATGATAAAGTACATGTTACTGAATGCAAGATAGAATAGTAACCCCTCTGACTTTGTGCTGTTTAGACACAGTTCATTAACATAAAGGTATGGAAAAAACTACTGGGAAAGGCAGCAAGATGGCAAACCAGCAACACAACAGCTGTGCTGAAGGTGAAAGGTTGCAATCTATGAATTAAAATCCTCTTCATTTTGGAATTGCAGTGATAGAGACAGAATTGTGAACAGAAAACCCGTCTATCATTTCAAAACATAACCTTTTGTCCAGTAAAGAAGCATGAAATAACTCATTTAAACTCAAAGAGATGTTCCACTAATTATCCAGACATTTTTAGCACTGGGGTAAAAGATTTTAAGCAGAACACTGTTTCATCTTCTTGGGACTGCTTATTTACATTTTGTGAAGAAGTCTTAGAACTGAATGATGTTGTGCAACATATGGATGTAAAAAGAATTTGACCTATGCCTTTTTGGAGATATGAAATATATTACAGTGTCAATAGGAAACTAGTAACCAGTATACGTAAAAACCTTTCGAATTGTGGATGTGAGAAAGGGATCTGGGACAGTAGAAATAATACTAGCTTACATAATCTATTAAAAATTAACAGCATCTAGTAACATCACTGCAGCATGATTACTAAATTAAGCTTATTCATTACCTTGACCTTTATGGACAAGTGTTTTGTTAGTTACTGGTGTACCTGGAATAACCAGAAGAACAGGAGATGGGATGCACCTGACTGCAGGCAAATTGCTTCACATTCTATATATAAGCTAGTAATTTAGATAAATGGTGAAAAAAATGTGAATTCGGGATTGCGGTATGTCTCATGTTAGAGAAGAAATCCTAAAATAAATCAGATTAATTGTTTGTGTGTTTTCCTTTGATGATAATGAGATACCTGCTGTAGACATCTACATTATAAATTTACCTAAGGAGAATTCTGACTCTAAATGCAACAGAAATGAGTAGTATGTGCACATATAGAGAGAAAATAGTCTAGAAGATGCCTGGAGTGTCTGGAAGATAACTTCACAGCTGATGAGTGTGACAAGTAGAGAAGCTGTCTTGCTGTGAATAGAGAAGGACTTATGGTGATGTGATGGTTGAGGCCATCTTGGGCACAGCAATTACAAAATAAGTTTCTGATTCTCGGAGGAGGGGGTGCAGCAAAACTGCTATTTTCGACCTCCAGAGGGCAGACTTTGGCTTGTTTGAAGCTGGCTGATCTCCCGAGAAACAAGTGACAGCACAAATGGAAACAGCCTCAACTTGCACCAGGTGAGGTTTCAATCGGGTATTAGGAAAACTTTTTCAAGCACTGGAACAGGCTGCCCAGGGAAGTGGTAGAGTCACCATCCCTGGAGGTATTTAAAAGAGGTGTAGATGTGGCACTTAAGAGACATGGCCTTGGTAGTGCTAGGTTAATGGTTGGACTGATGATCTTAAAAAGTTTTCTCCAATCTAAACTGTTCTATGACTCTATGATTCTAAACATGTGTGTGAGAAAGTGAGGAATAGAAACCATCCTTTCTTAGGAAACACACGCTTTCACTACATGAACACTGGTTCATGCTGACTGATTTTCTGCAATTCCATTAGTATTTTTTACATAGTAGCTTCTGCCACTCCACTGTCAATTTCTAGCACCTCCTTTTCAAGTAAACAGAAATATAACTTCCAAAATATGTGAATTAAGCCTTCCAGTTTGTTCAGTGATGAAAAGGATTCAGCTATAGCGTGATATTTCTGTTTGAGCATTGTGCCTCAAAAAAACATACAGACCAAAGAAATGAGAGGAGAATAATGAGAATATCTAGAAACATGCCACATGTGCAAAAAGTCTGAAGGACATACAATTGCTAAAATAAAAATAACTTGCAGTCTTCAAACACATAAAACACTGTTAAAGAGAAAGGAAGTAATTTGCTTGTCATTTCTACATTTTCTTTTCATTCTTCATTTCTTCTACATTTTCATTTCCACATCTGCTTTTCATTTTCTACAGTGTATAGGAACAATGGGCCTCAGTTGCAGCAAGACACGTTTAGAATAGACAGTAAGGAAACATTTCACAACAGTAAAGATGACAAAGTAGTGCAAGCGTAAGCTCGGGTGTCTTCATCACTAGAGGTTTTTAAGTGGTTAACCAAGTCACTGTCAGAAATGTTTTAGCTCTAATTGATCTTGCATTGAAGACAGTAGCAAATGGAATACATGGCCTCAGTCCTTTCACATATATTGTCTATGACACATATCTACTAGGCCCCATATCACTCTTCCCAGAATTGAGGAGAATTTACCACTCAGAAATGGTGCATTGTTTTTCACCTTCTGATATTCCAGTAATTAAACTTGCATGAACAAGGACAGACTGTGAACATGCTTTAACAAAAAAAAAAAAAAATTATCTATTTGAAGAAGAAACTGCATTTAATCAGACATGGAATCATAAAATAATTCAGGTTGAAAAGACCTTTGGACATCATCTAGTCCAATCACCTCCTCTAAGCAGGTTCATATGTGGACCAGAATGCTCTAATTGCCCTGACCACTCTCTAACCTCCTTGCTTAGGGCTCAGCTACCTGCATCAAAGTCAGCTATGTTGACCCTGTGCCAGCATCAAAGTCAGCTATGCTGACCCTGCATCAAAGCACAGCTGTAATACCCTGGTTCAGACTCCTGTGAAGACAACTAAGTTGTGAAAAAGAGCAGTGAGAAACCTCGTTTGGCTTTCCTAATCATGCACTCCATGTCCATGGGCTCACAAGCTGCATTTAACCTCAGGTCCTTGCTTTTCATCCTTCCCTGAGCTATAATGTATGCATGCTGTGCACGGCCTTGTATCTTGTTGATCCTGGCCTTTCTGGCTTGACCCCAAACATGTTTTGTCACTATAGACTTCTCTGGTCATCACTCCATGAACCTCACCACCATCACCAGATCTAATCTCCTCATTTAGGTTATGTGGAACTGTCTCCTGTCTGCAAGGGAACAGTCTGTCTGCAGGAAACAATTTGTGCACACTGCCTGAGGCCAACAGTGAAGCTGCTGGTTCCTCTGTACCAACATATTTAAGAAAGGACAATAAACACCAAGACAAAGGAAGAAGGCCAGAGCAGTAGAAGGTGTTCCACAGTGGAGATGGTTAAACCCCAGAGGGACTGCAGCCTCCAGATAAGCCCATGATCAAGTAGGTACAACCATGAGGAACCTGTGGACACTGAAGGACCCATGTCAAAGCAGGTACATCACTGAAAAGACTGCAGCTTGGGGAGCACCACCACCAGAGAAGAGGAAACCACTAAGAAGGAAGGCACAGTGAAAAAAATGGAGTAAGGAACAAGTACTGCAGAAACCAGTATGTAGTGAACACCAGCCTCCTGCAATGGCCTTTGTGCAACGAAAGGACTGAGACTAGGAAAAGGGAATGACGTGTCTGGAATGAAGTTCAGCATGGGAAAGGGGGAGAAAAGGTGTTTTCTTTAAGTGTTGTCTTTTTTGCTTACCAATACTGGATCAGTAATTAACTGTTTTAAACTGAGTTAAATTTCCCAAGTCAAATCTGCTTTGGCCACAACAGTAATGGGTGAGTGACTTCTCTTTCTTGATTTTTATTTGTGAGTTTCTTACTCTGTTTTTCCTGTTTTAATTCCCTGTGTCACTGTGTGTATGGTAGGAGTGAGAAACAGCTTGGCTGCTAGCTGAGGCCAACCCACCTTAGCCTAAACAAATTCATCCTCACAGCCCCTCTTCCTACGCTATAGGCTCCAGGCCCATAAACACCTTAGTGGCCCTTTACTGAATTCTCTCCAGGTTGTTGATATTTCTCTTGTACTGAAGTAGCTAAACTGGACGATTATAACTGATTAATAACAAGACATTTAAAATAATGGTAATCTTCAAAATTTTCTCATCTTCTGAGTAATTCTTTCATTAAAGAAAATAACTTCTGACATTACTAAAGGAAAAACTATGCTGACATACAATAAAAAATTAAACAATCTAATCCTCCTAGTTAGCCATCCTCATACGGCTGATATGAGATGGGTTAGGAAGGATAAAGAGTAACAGAAAGAGGAAAATGAAACAACAGTTTCAGGAAACTGAAACTTATAATTGGATTAGGGCAAGGCTGAGACATTCTCCTTGTTCAAATATGCTTTCTTCCTCGTCAGACTGTGAAATTCTTGTGTGACTGTTTTATTTATTATTTTCTTTCCAACAAGCAAGAAGAAAGGCATGGACTGCAGTGATATGATTTTTTGACATGCTTCCAGTCAATGCTAGAAGGCTCAGAGTCAGAGCTTCCATTTCTTTCAACAAAACCCAAAATAAACTAATACAGCCTTCTTTTAACTTGATCCCTCTGAAAATCTGGACTGAGAATTTTAGGCTGATTGTTGAAGCTCACAGAAAAGAATCTGAAACAAAATAAAGGTTAAAAAAAACAAACCCATGTCATTTACTCATAGAAATATAACTGACAGCATTATTGGTAATGTTCTAAAATATTGCAATAAAAATCAAATTAAGTAATAAAAATATGTTTAAATAACATTTAAAACTTTAACTAGACCTTATAAACTAGATAATGGAAGCTTTAACATATTTTCTTCTCATGTGTTACTACCACATTTCCAAACAGGAACTGCAATATTTTACCTTGTAATAGGCAGAGACTATAATAAAATGGTTAAAGAATGAAGTTTAAAATGCTAATTTTGTATTCTCATGCTTTGTGTGAAGTGGGCCCCTATGTGCAATATGCTTAGGATGAGAGAGCTTCCTAACAACAAGATTTGCCTATTTTTCAGAGGTAATTAAGAAACAAAGCAACAATCAAACAACATTGGAACCATGCAACATTTCCAGCTCCTAGTCTGGGGAGAGCTTGTTCTCTCAAAATATAATTATTAGTTATGATTAATCATTCTCCCATACAGCCTGGCTAGGATCATTGATTCATTTTAGAAATTACCAGTTTATTGTCTCAAAGGAAGCTATTTAAGCCAACAGCAAGCAGGAATCATGCTGAGATGGAAGTGATGTCAAAGCATTTAAGCCAAAAGGGCTGAAGCTCAAAAATATAATCAAAGCAAAAGGGCAATGTGCGAAATTTGCATATTTGTTCTTGCCTTTCAACAGAGAAATGCAATGTAACACCTGTCTTAAAGTCTGCTTGTTTCCTTTCACTGGTTTTGCTTGTTTGGTTTTATCTTTTCAAAATAAGTCTGTTGAAGGATGATTCCATGCTTAGCTTTTATAGTGAACAATTTTTTTTGGTTTGACATGTTCCAGAAACTGTTGCACATAGACAGTCCGGTTAAAGGATACACACAAACATTCACCTTTGCACATCTACAAATTGCAGTTCTTTTTCAGATCCAGGGCAAATTACTCAGAAATCTGTGTTTCAGCCCCTCTGTGCTATCACTACCAGCTAGCTGATTGTTTAAACTAACAAACGGCATGACTGCTAGTGCAGATAAAGTCTTCTAAAGCACATAAATCTTTAGCTTATGTTCCCATTGAAACAAGAGGTATTCATCACAGATATTAGTAGTGGGTGCTAACTTGAGATACAGATATCTTTTTCGAGGCATTTACTGGTTAAAATAATTTTGTAATGATAAATCACAGGAGTAATAGGCCATAGGAACAGAAAACAGAATTCAGCAGGGTTTTAATCTTGAAATTAAATGAGAGAAAGTAGGATGTGGGAGGTGTTCCAGTCTAGATCCCTCAGCCCTCGTGCTGTGGCTGAACTGTGCACTGGAAACGCAGCTGCTTTGGGGATATGAGCAGATCTCCCAGGGTGCTGTATGCCAGACAACCTGTTGAATTTAGCTTTGCAAAACTGAAACAGCCACTGAATTGACAAAGCTCCCTAAGACTAAGCCCCATTCTTTGCCAAAGCTATTGTTGAGTTGCAGTAGGAGGCAGGCTGCGATACAGGGAAGGAAAACTATAGTTGAGGTTACACTCAGCACAGGTATCTCTGTGTCCTCACCAGCAGGGCACAGTACCTGAGAAGGAGCACAGTGGGGATGCCCGTTAAAATGGTCCCACCCGCAGTCCAGACAAAGCTGAGGTAAACAGTCATGTATCACATCAGTTCAAGAAATCTAACCAACAGGTTAGGAATGGCAGAGGACAGGGCTGGAGAGTGTCTGCTGAGGCCAAGACTAGGGGCTCAGGCTTGAGGTGAAATGGGGCTCCTGGCCATGGACAGAGTGGGTGGGTGAGGGTCCAGGGAAGGCTTCTCAGGGCACTAAGGCTATTTCACAGAGGGATTCAGAATATTTTCGCTGTTAGCAAGAGGAAAATTCTCTCAGCAGGGCCTCTAAGCTGTCCTCCTACTTCTGTAGCAAAACATCCCAGTCTCATTAGAGTTAGAATTACCTTGGGTAACCGACTGTGAAAGAAAAGTAAATGACTGTAGACAGACCCATAAAACCAAAGAAATAATTAAATAGGTCCTTGTGGATAAGCAACATTCCAGAAAACAGAGCAATGGTGGTGCCTATTTGTTATTTGGTAGATGTGTTCTGACTTTATGGGAAGAATTAAAGCTGCTTATTACTTCTCCCATTTTCAGTATTGATCCTGGTATCTAAGAAATAGTGCTTGGATTATGATGCTAACTGGTTCCAGGGAAGGTGTAAAGTACACAAACATTATATTTCACATTTCTTTCCTGATGCAACAGCATTGCCTATCCTGCCTGTTTCACCCATGGTTAGTGTTAAAGTTAATAGGACCCTACAAGTGTAGATTAAACAAGGTCACCTTGCTCTCTACCTCTTTGCTTTCTGTTCTATAATACAATTAATAAACAAATAAACTTGGCTTTTGAAGTAATTGGTGCTTTTGTTGTCACTTATTTTTCGAAGGCTACTCCAAGCTATTTCTTTGCATTTCATGTAGTCAGGATGTGCAAATGTCAACACTAATAGGTCTTATAGTCAAGTGTTCCTAACAGATTTAAAAAAGAAAAGGCTAATTTTATGAATGGCCATTTCAAGGTATTTATTTTATCAATAAAAATGGGTCAACTCCTATTCTTCACTAAATCTGTGAATGGAAAAGGAAAGACCATTCACAACTGGTAAGTAAACAAGGTCCCATCCTGCAGGGCAGGGACGGATCATCAGGTCATCACAGCTTTCTCAAAAATACCACTGAGCCTCTCTTAAAGGTGTTTATCAAACAGGTTGAATAAACAGTCTGATCAGAATCAATTGCTTCATTTAACATACATGTAGCACTGAAGTGTTGCAAATAATTGTGGTAGAAGGAATCTCCACCTGACAAAATTCAAGATAGTTCAAGCAATATGGTGAGATTTTTCTGTTTATCAGTTTTGTTTCATTCTCTATCTCTTCCCTCAGCTTTTCTCCAGTCTGTGGAAGAAACATGCCAATACTTTCCCAACAAATGAATAACATTTAAAAGAATACTATTTCTTCCAGCTCTGCCAGTTTTTTCAAGTATCATACTGTGGCCACTCTATCTTATATTTCATTTATTTTTATACTACTGTGGCTACAACAGTACTATCAACAGTGAAAGAAGATCACTATAGCGGCCTTAGTAATGGTGAAACACTTTTGAGTGCTGGCATAGTGGATTTGCTGTGTAAATTTGGATAACCTTAAGCTACTCTTATTCATAAGAAAAGTTGAATTGGCTCTTGGCTTACCAGGGCCACAGAAAAAGAAATATGCATTTGAACATAGTTAACCAGAATTCAAGGGAAGCTGTCAGCACTCAAATAGTGCTCACTGGTCTTAGATTAGTGTCTGAGTATTATTTATATAGCTATAATGAATTTTGAAGAAGTAAATATCCATGGAGAAAAAATAGCTTTTTTTATTTCAACTTCCAGCTTTAACTTTGGATGTTCTGAGCTGGATCCATAGCACTCTGAACACTTGCCAATTATTTTTCCATCAGGAAATCTGGTATAGTAAAAAGAAAATAAAAATAGAAAAACATTAGACTAGACAGAAGGACATGTAACAACTTACCTCTGCTCCTTCATAAAACCCTGATGTTTTCCCTTGAGGGAAAACACAATTTTACAGCATTAAAATCTGTAAATTCCATTTGATAAACCTGGGGTGAAATTTTGAGATGATGGATTTTCAGTTTTTCATATGACTTTTCAGTGGAAGAGAGAAGCCAAAGTCACTACTTCTTTTTAGGAGAGCCAACCCTCAGGGGGTTTTATTTTCATTTTGTGGCCATGAAAATGTCTGAATTTTTTACTAAGTCTGCTCTATCTGGCTACAGAATATAAATAAAAAAGAGTATTATTTTACCTATATGTGATGCTGTTGAAATTACCAATGTTAGTCATTGAAATCAGCCATTATGAGATGGCTGACTGATTTCACAAGGATTAGCTATGTCAGTAATATTAAAAGCATGCATCTATGACAACAGAGAGTTTAGAATAATGTAGTTTATGAATTACTATATGCCTTTAAGCATTCTGGCAGTTCATTTTATGTGCTTCTGCATTTTATGATGTTTTGCTATTGCATTTACAGGAAAGTCTATTGACAATTTTTATTTCCAAAGCTTCAGCGTATGGATTCTGGTGATTTATGAGTGGCAAAAATATTAAATTCCTAGACCTAGGCAGTTGCAGAGAAAAGTATGAACATCTGAGATATAACACTTATGGTAAATTGAACGAATAAAAGAAACATATAATTATTTTCTTAATTGACCTTTCAGAGAGCTTTCTAAGTATGAAAGACCCAACTTAGCTTTTCCGAATGCAGTCTAACCCTGGATTGTGAGAGATCACAGGAAGCTTTATGAAGATCAAGTAAAAATGAAGGGAAAGGAAAAATGAGACACCAGAGAATTATGCTAGTAAATTAAATTTACTGAGAATATTCCTTGATCTTGAAACCAGCTGGCACAGCAAAGCTTGCTTCTATGCTAGTAATTGCTGCTATCCTGGGAAATCAGGTGGTTGAATGCAAACTATCTACTGGCAGCCCTTGCTGGAACTCTCCAACTCCAGTATCGTGCCCAGAAATTCTCTGGCTAAGCTACTTGCGGCACATGAAAACATTTGTTTTTGTGACAGGAACACTAACCAAAAAGCTAAAAGCTTACTAGCATAGGCAGTTGTATTCCAACACTCAGAAACAGCACCACACATCACATAAAGGGGTTAGTAGCTTGTGTCCAGTGTTAAGATAGCATGAAATATATAAATATAAAAAATTTAGATATACATAAAATAAACCTATAAAAAATAAATCCTGCAACAGCCATATAATGTGACAACAGCTCCTGTGGCTTCCTACATACATTATGTCTCAAACACTGTGTCTATTTATACTGATTCAATTTTACATCATGTCTTTACATTGGGTTAATCTAATGCTATATTTACTTATTCACTGTTATCTCACATATTGCTCTTCTGCCCAAGTTACAGATTCCTGCCCAACTTACAGGTTCCAGGTAACCCACAGACCATGGCACCGAGGTAAAACAAGATGATCTATTTGAAGATGCTCCTGCTCATTGCAGGGGAATTGGAACTAGATGACCTTCGAAGGTCCCTTCCAACACAAACTACTCTATGATTCTGTGTCTGAAATGCATATGTTCCTTTTCTCACATGTTTTCTGACATTGTTTATAGCTCCAGCATTCTTCAAGAAAAGCCTCTAACTGACCAACTCCTGAACACAGAGCACTCTCAGGCTGGTTCAGCTGACCCACCATGCAGAACAGCACCTTGCATGGACAAGGATGGAGCTGATGACCAGTAACTATTGACAGGCTCCACAATAACTATAAGCTATGATAGCAAACAACAACAGGGGATTTCTCCTGTCTAGGTAACCTGTGTTGATGCAAAGTTAGCAAAAATATGAGTACAAGAGGCACAGTGGACTAGACAAAACAGTTCTCATGCAACTTCAAACAAATTCAAACTGCCTTGAACTATGCACACACTATTTACAGCTGACCTATTACATCCAGCAGTGGGGAAGTATTCTGAGTGCATAGATCATGACCTCAAGCTGAAAAAACTTACTGCAGGAGTCTACCAAACATTCCTTCTTGATAACAGAAAACAGAAAGAAGAACACTATGGCTTTTCTTGGCCAAGCCCAGCCATGATCATCTTGTGTAGCTGTTTCCAGGTGGTTTACACTGTCTCAAGTCACAATAAATTGTTGAAGGGTTTGTGAACAAACTGCTCCACAGATTGTAGGCTGCGATAAACATCCTTGACCCAAAGAAAGTCAAAAACCATCCTCATATTTTATAGCATTTTTCATCTCAAGGACAAAACATCAGGTTTGGGAATTTACAAACCTTCCAGGTGAAACAGTCAAATTGATTTCCAGAAAAGTGTTTTGAGCAAGAGTGGTTCAATTTGTCAAATTCTGTAGTTCTCTCAGCTGACAGAGAAAATGTCAGGTGTGGAAGCACAAATCAAGATACCTCAAGTAATGTTTGCATGCATGTAGCGAAAAAAAAGGGTTTTGATATTACCCTGGGCTCTCTGACATAACTGCCACAGCAGAGCCAAGCACGCTGGCTAGTGCTGAGAGTGTGAGGCAGAAGCAATTGTATAAAAGATTAAAAGTCACATTTCTAGTCTTGTTTTTTGCCATAAATCCTCCAAGGACTTTTGTGACTTTGTGACTATCAGTTACACATCTGTGCCAACACAGTCAAGTAATCTTGAGCTCATACTTCTGCCAACAACTGAAAAGTCCTGCTGCTTTGGCCAGCAGTGAAAGACCACTTCTTGTCTGCTGAAGCAATGCCATATATATTGCCCTGCTAAGCAACAAATCTGCTTTGTCTTTGCTCAGAGCCTGCTATTGTTATTCAGAAAAAGCCAGTGCAGTTTTCAAAAAGTTGAACTGATTTCTCCACTTCATACAAGAGATTAAATTAGTACAGTAAGCAGTAAATAAATTGAATCCCTCAAAATTTCTACATCACATCATGCAATACTACTGTGAATAGGTTGTCATTTCGTAAAGTACAATGACGTGAATGAAACTTAATTCCAGCTTAGAACTCCATATAGTCAGAATTGTTTTATACATTTGCATTTTTTATTTTTCCTCTTCACTCTCTTTTCTCCTAGTAATTTAGGTAGCATTGCTTCTTTTGACTTGTGGTATCTGTTAAAACACGTCAAAAATCAATTTCACTAAAATAACACAGATCACATAGATTAAAAGGAAGGAGGAGAGAAAACTAGTAAGATCTAACCTACCTTTTCCTGTTTTATTGCTGTATGTGTTATAACAGCTTAATACCCCGCTCTTTTCTGCAACAGGGAAATAAAAATAGCAAAAACTATCAGGTGGAAAACTTCTTTGCAAGCACAATTTCAAAAGGGTGACAATATTTAAGGAATGCAGGACTCAGTTTTTTCATCCAGTCAGTGAGATAAGTAGGGTTTGTTTGCTCTTTCATGTGCTTAAAAACTGTACTCTCATGATTTTTATAACACACACTTGAAGAGCTTACAAATATGGACCAAGTACTTCCTCAAGGGAGGCACTGAGTTTTCCTAGACCTGGGAGAATCTTCTAAAATAAACCTTTGCTGCATTGCAAGCTCTCTGATGTTGTTACATAATTTTCAATGAAGCCCTCCTGCTACTTTCTTCTGTTGAGATTTAAAAATATCTTACATTATTCTTAAATTAGTCACATTTGAAGCAATCACCTGGGGTTTCCTTGCAGGTTTCTCAGCATTGGTTGCTTCATGGAAATGTTGACTTTATGAACCGTGAAAAGATCAGAGTAACTGACAAATTTGTCAAGCTTGAACTGGAATGTAAAGACAGCTTGTTTGATGCGGTAAATCATGTGAAAGCTATTTCCAAGAAGCATTTTGACAAGCTGTCAGGACATTGGTTGGACAAGCACCAGGTAGTGCTACTCAGGAGTGGAGCAGCGACAATGGTGAGAAAAATCATGTCATTTCAGCTCTGTATTTCACTCCCTGAGAACCAGTCATCATATGATAGAAAATATCCTTCCTGTCAGATTGATTTTGTGTGCTAAGGCTCTTCAAGCTGGCTGCTTAAAAGATGCACATTTACAAAGTGTAACTTCAGGCACAAAAGCCTAAACTATGCAGGTTCCTCTTTTCTTAAGCAGTGGTGAGATGGGCTCTTTCACAGATCTCTTCAGAGGTCACAGGTGAGGCTCCTTTCATAAATTTACCCTGAAATGTTTATTCTCTGGGGTTCCTGTTGGTCCACTTCTCTAAGCCTGTTGTGGTCTCTCTGAAGGGTAGACATCATAGCCATTCCTCCCAGCTTTGCATCATATTCAAGAATCATATCCGAATGACTTGTCCCATTGTCCAGGCTATTAATGAAGATGTATGAAGATGCCCCAGTATCAACTCCTGGGGCATGCCACTAGCAACTGTCCTCCAGAAGGACTTTATCCTGATGATTGCAACCCTCTGAGCCCAGCTCTTCAGCCAGTCTTTAGTCTACTTTACTGTCCACTTATCTAGTCTGTACTTAATTAGCTTGTACTCAGAGACAAGCTGTTAGAAGAAATAAAATCAATAGGCTTACTTGAGTTGAGATAAACTGCCTTCCCCTCATCCTCCAAGGCAATAATCTGACACAACCTAGTCTAGGCTACCTAGTCTGCAGATATGTAGAGACTGTGATTGTGGGTTCTTAGGATTCCATAATAGATAAGGACATGGAGGTTTTACCCTCTAAATGTCTTTGCCCTATTACAGATGACCACAAGCACCACTAAACAGTATAACTATGATTAATAAAAAAAATATATCAAGCTCTTACAAATTATTATCAGCAATCAGTAGTATAACTACAATTGATCACATAGCAATGATCAATATAATAGCAACAACCAGTAACAGCAACAACAAAGTAGGTATATATTATTACAGGGTAGTAGAAGCGTCATTAAGGAAGCAAACGTACCAACAATGTAACATTCATGTTCATATACCTATGAACATCATATATGTGGATACAGAATACCGGTATCAAGAATATTCATTTCAGAAGGGGGCAAAAAAATCCCAGAGGAGGCAAAAATCCCAGAAGGGGAACCAACCACCCCAAAAGTCAGAGGACAAACCAAACAGAGCCCAAAAATTGTGATCCCAGAGGGGTACCAGCAGAATAACTGACAGATTCTTAGTGCGAAGACAATCCACATCACAGAGTCTGAATTCAGCCATGCATCCCCACTGAGACTCCAGGATCTTAAAAAAAAGTTTGTGCAGAAAATTCAACCTATTTACGAAAAGTGTGTGCAGCATGGGAAGCTCTCAGAAAAAGGCTCCATTTTGGGTAAACATTAACTCATTTTCCTATCATAGCGACCTAAGAGGCCATGGGACACAATGACTTTGAGCAGCCAATAGGTGCAGTTAATTTTTATTTTTCACCTGGAACAGCCAACAGGTGATTATGTTTTCTATACTCTCAGACCAGTTTTTATTTTTCCAGCCTGTTTTCCTGTTTCTACAGTTCAATCAGCCAGTGGCAGTTACTGATTCTTATTTTCTGAAGATGTTTCCCCTTTTTTGTGGAAAATTCTCAACAATTTTCAGCAGCATTTAAAAAGAATATAATTGTTACTGCATTGACTCAAAGGAAAAGCATTATGTCAGACTCAGCCCCATCTGACGAGCTCTGATGTTTCCCAAGACCCACCAATAACTGGCATCTTTTGGCTTTTATAAGAGCCTTATATAATTTTAAAGTCTACTGTAGGGATATTTCTCCTTAGTTATCAATAAATCTAAGACCTAATCATGAGTATCCCCTTTCTTAGAGTTCTTAATCATCTTAGTTTTGCCCTAAGGGAGTTGGTATAGATTTACAATAAATTATAGATTTCTGGTCAGATAGTAAAATGCTAAATATTTATTGGTTTTATAGCCTTCCTTTTTCTTGTTCTGCTCTCTTTCTATTTTATTTCTTAGTTCAGCTCTTCATATCACTTTTCTCTAGTTTTCTATGTAAATATGCCATGACAATCAAATAATTCATAAAAAGATTGTTCATGACTTTCTGTAACTATCCATTAATTTCTGGAATGTTACTCTACGTAGAGAGTCCACATCAATTCTAAGACTATTACATGCAGCACCTGTTGGTATCAGGAAGCTGTGCTCTGTTGTACATTATCATTTCAGCCAGTACTGATAAAATTTCCATTTTACCAGTACCTTGCAAAAAACATTTCCAGAACTGTCGTGGTTTAAAACCAAACTCCGCACAGTCTCGTTCACTCACTCCCCTGCCGCGGCCAGGTGGAGGGGAGAAAACACAGATACGATGTAGGTTCACAAAATGCTCCGTTTATTGATTACAAGGCTGCTCTTAATATACTGTCTTACACGCGATCACGCATTACTTGATTGGCTGCTTTGCTTTGCCCACGAGGGATACACGCTCCCCTTTACCTCTCCTGATTGGTTTCACACCTTCGCTTCAGCTTAGCGTTACATCATGCTTCTGCAATTACTGGCATCCTGTTATTGCATTCCTGTTTTGCTGATCTTGACACTTCTTCTTCTTTTAACCTGGGGTCATAACTTCACTTTCTCACAGCTTGCTGTAGGCCTGTTCAAGCGCCCATGCTCGACCCCCAACACTCCCCCCCCCCTTGCTCCCCCAACTCCCGGAGAGTTAGGAAGGAGAATCCAAAGAATGTAGCCTCCACAGATTGAGATAAGAACGGTTTAATAGCTAAGGTATAACATAAATCACTACTGCCATTACTACTACAAATAATAATGATAAAGCCAATAACAAGTGAAGAGAATACAACACCTCACCAGCCACCGACCCATAACTCACCCCACCCTGCCCGACCGAGCACCGACCGATACCTCCTCCATCCCCCCAGAGCTCCAGCCCTTCCAGGTAACTCCCAGTTACCTCCTGGGTATGACGTGCTATGGTATGGAATACCTCTTTGGCTAGCCTGGGTCAGGTGTCCTGTCTCTCCTTCCTCCCGGCCTCCCCTCCTCCCTGGCAGAGCATGAGCTCAGAAAAGGTCTTGGACAAACCAAACATTTGAGCAGTAACTCAAAACATACTTGCTATCAGCAACCGTTCTCAGCCCGAAAGTCAAAACACAGCACTGCACCAGCTACAAGAAGGAGAAAAATGACTGCTACTGCTGAAACCAGGACAAGAACAATCTGATCCCTGACATCAATATAAGGCAGAAAGATTTTTAGTATTCTGAGCAGTGTGTGATACTTTGTTTTGCAAGCACATCATGTGGTAAATCACTATATTTCAGTGATTATTGAGTTTAGAGTAAGGTAGTAAACAGACTACCAATTAATCAATGTCTTGCTATTATCTTGCCTATGAACTTCATGATCGTCATCTCAGTATCTTCCCACTTGTGAGATGTGCTAAGATGCAGTACCACTGTCATGAGAAAACTCTGTAGATAGGCCTCTCCACAGAGGCCAGAGGTGCTGACCCAATAAATATACAAACCCCCATTTCTTTGTTTTCTTCTTCTGATCCCAAGAGTTCAACAAAACTACTACAAAGAAGGGTGGATAAGAAAAAAGGCAGAGTTAATTAGCAATGATGGCACATTCAGACTTAAGAGATGTACGAGGTATTGATCTTTAATCACTACTGCAGCCCTCTTTTACCTTTTTTCTTTTGTTTTTTCCTTTTAATTATCTCTGTGATTTCTACTGTCATTTAGCCAAATACAGTAGCTGCAGGACATCTGAATCCTCCAGAATGGTTATTGGCTATTTCTCCAATACTGATAATGAGCTATGCTGCTCATTATGATCTTTTTTTCTTTAAGTCTTGCCCACCACAGTTCATGCCTTCTGGCTTTTTCTCCCTCTTCACTTATTCTCACTCATGGAGACTGGCTTCTGTCAGACCAATAGGAAAATGGACAGATGACTCACTAAGAAATTGGATTGCTGACCTTGGCAACACTTAATTTGCTGCTGTGCTAAAACTACCTCTCATCAGGCTGACCTTATTACTTCGCTGGCCTTCTCTTGTCTTCAACTGGTTAAAAGAACTTACTGTCAGCAGCTGTTGCTCTCTTCAGGACAATGTTGGGGTAGTTTCTCAAAAAGCTCCTACTTGCTAGACTAATAAACCTAATATACATTAAAGAAAAACCTGCCCACCCCAAGAGAAATTTAGAGTTGGATATCAATGTAAATGATAAATTATCTTTCTCTGTCAACACATAGCAGTATCTGTTGACTATCACATAAGTCAGACTAATAGCCATAAATAAATATTTTAATGTATTTTTTTTTAATTAAAAGCCATTAGCCAATCTGAGAAGAATTATGAAAGCTTATGAGAGCATGCAGAACTTCAAATTTCTGATTATTTTATTCAGTTCTTAAAGATGAAGGGATATGATTTTTCTGTGAAAAAGCAATGTGGACGGATAAAAGTTTCTGTGTTAGGGTGGCAAGAGTTGGATGGGAAGTTGCAGAGGTAGCTGCTGTGGAAGGTAAGGGACTGTGTTGGACACAGTTCCAGATGGCTCTGGACAAATCGCAGGCCAAAGCTGAGCCCATCACTGAAGAAGAGAATAAGGGAACAGGGATAAGAGGAAGGAATACAGAAGGAAACAGAAAGAGAACCCTGAGGTCAGAGGGATAGGAGCTGCTCCATACCAGAGCAGGCATTCCCAAGAGGACAGAGCCTGTGGAGGACCCATGCCAGTGCGGAGGAATAGAGCATAGAAGAAGCAACAAAATCAACCACTGTGTCCTAACTGCAAAGACCACCGCCCCCTACCCACACCCCCTCTCTCCCCTTTTGCATTCCTTGCTGTCCTGGTTTGAGCAGTAGCAGTCATTTTTTCTCCTTCTTGTAGCTGGTGCAGTGCTGTGTTTTGACTTCTGGGCTGGGAACAGTTGCTTGATAGCGAGCATGTTTTGAATTACTGCTCAAATGTTTGGTTTGTCCAAGACCTTTTCTGAGCTCATGCTCTGCCAGGGAGGAGGGGAGGCCGGGAGGAAGGAGAAACAGGACACCTGACCCAGGCTAGCCAAAGAGGTATTCCATACCATAGCACGTCATACCCAGGAGGTAACTGGGAGTTACCTGGAAGGGCTGGAGCTCTGGGGGGATGGAGAAGGTATCGGTCGGTGCTCGGTCGGGCAGGGTGGGGTGAGTTATGGGTCGGTGGCTTGTGAGGTGTTGTATTCTTTTCGCTTGTTGTTTGCTTTATCATTATTATTTGTAGTAGTAATTGCAGTAGTGATTTATGTTATACCTTAGCTATTAAACCATTCTTATCTCAATCTGTGGAGGCTACATTCTTTGGATTCTCCTTCCTAACTCTCCGGGAGTTGGGGGAGCAAGGGGGGGGGGGGGAGTGAGTGAGCGAACTGTGCGGATTTGGTTTAAACCACGACACTTGCCTCACTGAACTCATAGCCTGCGGGCATAACGAGGTGGAAGGAGAGGTGTCTGATGTGAAGTCGAGCCTGGGAAAAAGAATGGTGTGTTTTTTCCTGTTTTAATGCTTTTTTCCTTGGTGTTTTTTTTGTGTTTTTGTTGTGTTGGGTTTTTTTTGTGTGTGTGTCCTTATACCTGAAAGAGTAATTAATTATCCAATTAGATTCTCTTTTGCCTGTCTCCATAATTGGTAAGTGACCCCCTTGTCTCTATCTTGACCTCCTGGCTGCCTTGCTCCTGTTCTGTTTTCTCCCTTGCCATGCTGAGGGTGGGTGTAGTGAGCACTCAGTTTGGTGGATGCTCAGCTGCCAGCCAGGGCCAACCCACCACTACTTCCTTAGTAATTATCTTTTTAGTAATGTTGCTGGCTTCTTCATTAATCCCTGCTCTTAAAAAGCAACGCACCTTGTTTAGAAGAATCTACCTTTCTAAGCCACAGAGAAGCTAGGACTCGTGAAATCCTCACTGTTGTGAATATTTCAGAAATAGCTTCACATTTGAGAAGACATATGCAGATATGTAGTGCTTGATCAATTATAATGTTGTTCTGAGAACAGAATCACACAAAAGATTCTCATGAAACTTGCAAGGAAATGCTCATATTCACCAAGGTTGAGACAAAAGTGATCTGCATGACTCTCCCTAGTGTGTTTTCTTGGAAAAATGTCCTGTTTTCTTTGAAAATACCATCTTGGACATCTTCTATACAGATATAAACTACATCAACATTAATAATCATATGTAAATAAATTGACCTTCTCCTCTAAAAGAAGACTATTTGCATTAGCAAGAGTTGCAAGCTCCAAATGTGGTGTGCTGTTATGCTCCTTCAAGCCTGACTGCTTTCTTAAAGATGCAGAAATCGGTATCAGGAATCTTTGTCTATATTCATTGCAAATGCAGCATTCATCTGCAGTTTTTCAAAATAATTAGATGCTTGGTTGAGCACCTAGTTTTAGTCAGTTCAGTTGAACGCACATATAATTATATCAGAAATTCTGTCTAGAATATTTATTCCTTTTTGCTACCAATCGAATTATGAAACATTTTAAATTTTCTTCTTGAAACCACTTAGCACTTCTTAGATTTTTCAGTTATCTGAAAGATGACAATTGCACCAATAACATTAAAACACACAAACCACAGAACTGAATAACACTGTTAATATAAAAAAAAGAACAAAGAACTGAAGCAGCATGAAAAGGTGGCAATGAACAATCATGCAAGATTGTGTAAAATGAAACTAAATTACAGCTTTTAAGCACGTATTAACCACAACCAATCAAATACAATGAATATATACTAAGTCACAAAAAAGCAACAAATCATAAATATTTCACAGTCTGCATATAAAGAGCCTTCCATCCTTGGCCAGTGGTTGCTTTGTGCTAATGTAAAAGGCATAGAATAATGCTAACTGAGAATAATACAGCTCTAAGAAGAGAAAAAATTTTAAGTTTCATACCAAATCTTATAGAACCATAGACAAATAGAGTTGAAATGACCTTCAGAAAGTATCTTATCCATCCATCTACTCTGAGACAGATCAGCTACTTAAACTAAATATTTTATTAACCTGGTCAAAAAAAAGATCCGTTTAGTA
Organism: Melopsittacus undulatus; assembly: GCF_012275295.1. NCBI lineage: Eukaryota > Metazoa > Chordata > Aves > Psittaciformes > Psittaculidae > Melopsittacus > Melopsittacus undulatus. The sequence goes on along the minus strand of NC_047531.1, from coordinate 20,076,068 downwards.
ATGCAGATTTCAGAAAAATTATTCCATGCCTCAACATTTTTTTTGTAGAGTCTGTCCTATTCTCCAATAAGAATAATCTATTTTGTAATTTAAGCTTATTACTTCTTCTCCTGTGTAACAAGGACACACAGAAACAATTATTTCTTCTTTGTTTCTATTTTTTATTTACCACATGACTCCACAGGAGAAAAACATACTCTTGACTTCAGGCTAAATAATACCAGATCCTTCCATTCATCTTTAGAGATTATGTTTCATTCTTTCATCATCCTTTCATCATTCTTGCTGATGTCCTTCAGAACCTCTCCAACTGACCTATGTTTTTCTTGAAGTTTCATGATAGAAACTAAACACATTACTTCAGCTTATCAGAGCCCTTGAACAGAATGATTATTTTATGTATCTTACAGGTTCTTTATGTCATGTGTTCTTTTCCAGAAGGGAATGACATTGCTGACCCACAATCAGCTTGTGATTCATTCCTTTTTTCTCCAAGGAACTGCCACTTAGCCCACTGTTTTCCCTCATGTATTTATGCAGTTGACAATTTCTGATTAAGTTCAGTGTCTTTTGCTTGTCCCTGTTGACTGTATCTTATTTTTAAAAACCTTTTCTTCAATTTGACAAGATACTTTTGTAGTAGAACAAAGAAGCAACATCCTTAGTATGTGATATTATTTAAGGGTCCTTCTTCAGATTACCTTGCTTCCCAGGTGTGCTATATTTAAAAGACCATGGCAACAACTCCATTGCTGAGGATATGAGAATATACCAGCATATTCTTATAATTCTGGAGGTCCTGAATATCTGCTGTGACACTTTTATGGAAATTCAGCTCATGCTGTACCTCTCAAGAGCTCAGTAGTCTGCTAAATAAGGTCTCAACACAGACAAAGAATGCTTATTTCCACAAAATTCCATGTGGTTTCAAGTCCCACAGAAATCATCCAAGTACCGCACACGTGAACTCAAAAAAACCTTGGCCAGTAATGATGAAATCACAAGCATTCTTAAGTTAAGCAAACCTTAGAAGTAAGGATGAGTCCAAAATCATCAATAAACTCTTACATCAGATATTTTCATACAGGTTAGAAGCTTTTCCTGTGCTGCCCCCTTACTCAGTTGCTGAGGGATTCTTTTTCATGTCAGTCATGGTAAAAAAAAAATGGAATATTTTGCCTCAGTCTGAATATTTTGGCTGTTTCCAAATGCAAAGAAATGTTTATGTTTACCATGTTTTAGTAACCTCTGCTTCTGTTTCTCTGTAATACAAAAGTTTCAAAGAATAGTCATGTGGCCTGAGAAAATAAAAATTTTTGGAAGATTAAAACCAAACATCTTCAAAATTATAAAAATTTTAAGACAAGGTAGTTTGCCATTCATGGTAGAAAAACTCCTGTTCAGGTTTTCACAAAGCACTGAAGCAAAAGGGGTTAAGAGCCTGATGCTTTAGCTTCAAGGTGCATAAAACCACTTAAGGTCCTTTGAGTTAAAACTTGAATTGAGGATCTCTTAGAAAATCTTCAGGATGTCTCAGGACAGGAGGTGAACATGACTAGTGATAAAGTCATTCTCTTTAAGCCACAGGTCTTTCCCCTCTTTTATTTACATAGTTTTGATTTTCATTTAATTTTCCTTTTATCTTGCTGAAAGCAAAATATATAACTTTTTAAAAAGATATTGATGCAAAGTCAAAATGAGAATTGAATGTAAAAAAAAGTAGGAAAAAAAATTATATAGATAGATAGGTAGATATTTAATAATCGTATCCCAGTCATTAAGACAAAATTATCAGAATTGACTCCTAATAGCTAAAGATTTTTCCTTAAATTATAATCTGTTTTATGTAGTGAAGCTTTCTTCAGGCTGGGGAATGCAATGATATCTAAAAAACTGACACCATTATCACACTAGTGAAAGCTAAGTAACATAAGGAATAGGTTTCCCAGTAACATCTCTTCTCAAGTCTCCTCTTGCTTCCTGACTTTTTTTGTTTTGTTTTGTTTTAGATTAAGTATCTCACTACGTTATAAATTAACTTCAGTTCTAATTGTTTCAGTGTATTCTGACTGTAAACCTAGCAGGGTAGAGACTACCATTGCACTGTAGAACACAAAAGGATTTTCAGTTCATGATGGCATCTATAGATTTCCACAGGGAGGACAATGATGCCTGGGATAATAACCAATGTCAGACTTTCATTCCTGAAACTGAAGAACTTGAATTTTCCAAATAAACTGGTTGCTAAAGAATGCTGTTCAAAAAGTTACAAAAACCTTCCCTTTCAGGTCTTAATATATATCTCAGAAAAGCAATTGCCTCAGTTAATGAAAATAACAGAGCAAGAAACACTTCACTATATTACAAGTAATACTTAAATAGCTCTTATAGAAATAGTTTTATTTATCTGTGCTCACACAATTTCACCCTTTAACAAGCTCTTTCAAGGACTTCCTTGAAAACAGATGCCTAGGTTCCTGTCCCCTGTTGTCTACAACTGAAGCACATTTACCAAATTCACCTCTAATGAATGGGCATACAAATGCTCTAACATTAAGTACAGACACATAAAAGATTAAACACCTCACTGATGACATTTTCTTTGTCATTGCCTTGTACTTATGAATGTTATACTTTTCTTATGGAAATATCTTATATTCCTGGATTTATTACTGTGTTTGCACAAAAAAAAAAGAAAAAAAAAAGAAGATCAAGTGCTTCTGAAGTGTTGGGGTTTCTTTTAATTTTCTTTTCCTTATTTTACTCCCAGGACATGTGTCACACTAACACATCAACTCCTTGGTAAACTACATAAATTAGATTTATTTTTGCAGGAGTTTTCTTAGCTAGGATAAGCTTTCAAGCATCAGTGAAGGAAGCACACACAAACTTCTATAGTTACTCAGACAGATGAGATTTTAGAATAAAGAACAGTATTTCTACATTCTTAGAGTAGGGAGTATTTAATTTTAAATATAGAAAAACTACTATGCAAAGAGAAAACAAATTTTCGTTATTGTTCATTTCACCAGAAGGCTTTTGTGTAGCTGCCTCATTAGAAAATAAAATAGTATTGCTAAGCAAATTAGCTAATATACTACCATAGAGCAAGCATACTTAAAGAGTGTATTAAATTTAGAAAAGAAAAATGTCTCATTTTAAACAAAGAGGCAGACTTAATACTGGCAAACAAAAATCTAACCTGCAGTATCTGTGATGACTCGATGAATGGGAAACCCTTGAAACCAACAGAAACACTGAGATTGATTTTAATCATCTTTGGGTTGGGTTCTAAAATTTACACTGACTCTAATAACTATTTATATTCTATTAATATCTGTCTTATTAATGTTGAAACGCCCAGTAAGCTTTGAATTAGCCTGTAGGTATAAGAACTGTTCCTTTGAGGGAGACTCCATGTATCACTGTCTTTTATAAGAGAACCTGCAGACTGAAGATATATTTTAGAGTTGCTGAACCACATAATTGTCACAAGCAAAGATGTTTCAGGAAAAACAATAGTGGAGACCTTCTTCACTCCTTTGCCTTACATTTAGCTTTTTGCTTTTCCTGAATATTCTCCCATTTCTTTTCCTTATAATCTAGACACAGGAGAAAATTGCCTCCTGACCAGAATGAGTCTTTCTTCACCCGCTACTCTGTTAAGAGAGGTATTTACAGCTGGCTTCTTCTGGTCAGGGACTCATGAATCTGTTCTGTGAGTAAGGTACTGAAATACCAGCAATAACCTGTGAAAGCGGTCCACTGCTATCATAAATCTTGCGCAATCTATAACCTATGCAATCTGGTCTAATAAAAGATTTATTCTCCTTTGCAAATCTTGTTTCCTTAATAATCATAATGTACCTACTAAATACTTATTAAATGTATGTTCTGTTTATTTTTACATCAACATAAGCTATATCTATGTACGTGAGATTCAATTACATAGAACATTAATATAATACAAATAGTGAAGAATTACTTATTTAAGTACTTCATATGTACTCATTTCAAAAGACAAATTCTGGCCTCTGTATTTCAGGTTTGCCAGCAGCGATAACATAAATTCATGGATCTGACTGTCCTTTAGAGAACAAAAATCATTTAAGCAAAGCACTGTGTAGTGGTTGGTTGCACATGAACTATGTTTAAAAAGATGCGATTAATCAAAATGCATTCTTGGAAATCACCTAGAAATTATTAAACATTTATACTGTAATAATTTTAGTAATTTTAATAAATCTGGATTTTTTAGTTTTATTAGCCTATCAACCTTAACAAGCAACACATCATTTCAGATATATAGCAAAGGATCTTTGCTCCATAACTGTCTGAATTTGGCCTGTATCTGTAAAAGTCTAGTAAAATATTGAGTGCCGCCTTTAGCTGTGTATTTGGAAATAGTTCTACAACAGCTCTCAAATGAAATGAAAGCTGATCTTTTTTGAGAGCTACATTATTTAGAATTAGAGTATATACTTCACATTTAACACTGTCTCAGCAGCCTGAAATGTCTCATGCAGAACATGGAAAATGCTATACCAGGAGAGCTGCTAATGGAGATAGGCTGTATTTCTACAGGACGATTCTCTTGCTATTGTCTTCTAAGATGTCAGATGAAAATAAGGTTGAACTGATAGAATTTTCAGTATTGCTGTGGACTTAACCGCCATTGCAACATGTTTAAAAAAAATCTGAAAATCTTGCCCAGTATTTTCAAGTTACTCCAAGTTCCCTGCCTCTTTATGAGAACAGTCTTCAGGAGCTTCTGTGACAACATACTGATTTAATGTATAAATCTGTTTCTGAAAGCTTTGATTCAACGTCTTCTGATGCATATATTTTCAATGGGAAAGTTTTTGTCTGGCTGAAGTGAATGGAAAGTTTTCATTCTTATTATTAATAAGAATAAGAATTTCACTATTACGTGAGATCACAATTTCAGTTGCATTTGGGGCTTTCAAGGATCCCTTAACTGGTTAGGAGTACAAGCAACTGTTGCCTATGTACCCTCTTTGCAACCCCCCGCCCCCATTTCAAAACACAAGTTCAAGAAATAAGGCTATCATGTTGTTATTTATTTATGAACTTTTATTTAGTAGTGAAAGCTTTAAACACAATTTATTGAAAGTTAGATAGCAAGCCACTATTAAGATCAGAAGTCTGTTGAGTGGAGTGGTTTGCTTGGGGTTTTTCCTCTACAGAGATATTATTTTTTACTAAGATACATATAAATTGCAGCACACTTAAAAATCACTGCAAATAGCATGAGAACATACAGTATATACATACCAGAATATAAAATAATCAGTCTGATGTAATGTAATTCAATATATTTTTCATCTAAATTCTCATATTGACTGTAATATTATACGGACAGAAACTGGATAATTTCTTGAAGGAAAACTAATAACTGAAGAGGAAGATGACTATAAGGAAAAAAAAAACAAACCAAAAAACCCCTTCAACCAGTATAAAAAAAACAAAAAAAAATATTTCAGGCTAAATTTCTGACAGACACAACAACTATTCTGTTGACAGATAAAACTGGCATCTATCTTCTTTTGTCAAAATTCTGCTTATATGCCTCTTCTTCATTTTTCTCTGTTGATTATATACATGTAGGTTTGAGATGAGAAGATCAAGTAACCATTTAAATTACTCAGGAGTGCAACTTCCGAACAATTTTAATTTAATTCATCTATAATGCATAAGCTTTCCACTATTTCATTTAACCATAATTATAATTGCTAAGCAGATCTTTTACAGGCATGAAAAAAGAATCAGAACAGAAAAGAGGAGAACATCAGTGGGCTAAAGCAGGCTGTCACATTGCACTCTTTTAAATTTTAGACTTTTTTTCTACGTAATGTTTCTAAAACTGTTTCATTCTTGACTGTATTCTTTGCTGCTTTATCAACTTATTTTCTGATACATATTCAACTGTGATCAAAACTGTTGTTTTCAAAATGTAGATTTAAAACAGAAGTCATAGGACAGGCAATACCCCACCAGGAATGCTCACTTGACATAACTTAATAGTCTACAAGTATGGCTGATTTCTCCAAATCTTTTGACAGAAGCAAAGGATATGGATGAGTGACACCAATCTTCTCAGCGTATCTGCTCTGCTGTAGTTGGCTCTTCAGACAGGCAGATCATTAACCCTCCAGAAAACCAGGTGTGCTTAAATTCCCAGCTCCATCTTAGCTCAACTGTGTACTATTTTTATCATGCCTATATAATAAGGTCTTAACAATACTCTTTGCTTACAACCAAACATGTTACATTAATACCCAATGGAAGGCATAGGATCAAGATTTACTGAAAACAGTGATGATCAAAGAAACCTATTCTAGAAAAGGCTGGCAACGATGGAAATAAGTACAAAACATAAATGTCAGTGTAACTCCCTGCAGAGGCTTCCTGAACATGGATGGATTTAAGTTCCAAATTTTAAGTGAATTTGAATTCAAAGTTCAACTAAAACACTTCAGAGGCTTAACTAGAACAGTCGCAGAATAGGGGGAGGATTGTAAAGGAGATGTTTTAAAGGTAGAGAAAGGAGAAAATTATTTCCAGTGGGACTTTTTTTAAGTCACTAAGTGATGACAAACAAAAGGAGGAAAGCTGTCCCAGCTACCCAGAGCTGTAGAGATGAGAAAGAGGAGAGCAAGCACTGGCTGGCAGAAGACATTTGAGATACTGGAGAGAGAAAGCTGCAGCCTATAAAGGAAGGAGCCTTGCTGTTGTGATGTTGAGCCATGTGTGCTGTAATTTTGAATTGGCAAGTACTGCAAACGGTATCTTGGCACGGTGTTAGCTCGCAGAACATGTATCAGTAAGCCTGAGGGACCCTGTGTCTGACGACAAATACTGTTGTTCATAGCCTAACCTGATGCCTCCTGCCATTTAAACAACCAACACACAGAACCAGCCAGCAGAGCATTTCCCCCCCGTATTTTTTGACCTATTGGAAGTGAGAGTTTTAGAGTGCTCCTGAACCCCGTCGAAGCACCCACGTTTTACCGGCTCCTCAACAACGGGCCGGCTCCCATAGGCGCAGAGCACCCTCCTAAGGCGGAGGGCGGAGCAGCCTCGGGCTTTCCCACTGCTCGCCAGCTGCCCGGGCGGCCATAAGCAAAGGCGGCCCTTCGGGTCGCGCAGCCCCTACACCCACACGACTCCTGGTGAGGCTCAGAGCCGCACAACGAGACTCGGGGCCAGGCTGGTGGGCCCGCCTAAGGGGACACTTTGTTCCTCCCACCTTTCCTGTCACTCCCACCATCCCCGTCCCTAACTGCGCAGCCGACGGGAACGGAGCACCTCAGCCTCCGCAAGACACATGCTTGCTCCGCGCTCTGGCTCGCCCAACGACGGGCACCCCGGCCGGCGCAGGAGGCACGCATGCGCAGGCCGTGCTGTGCGGCAGGAATAGGCGGAAGGCGCGGGCGGAAGTGGGGTGTTGACAGTTGTGGCGGGTGCACCTCTCTCAGAGACAGGTATCTTTGGCGCTGTGGTTGCCCGGTTGGAGTGAGGCGTGGCGGGATGGTCTGCCCATTCCTTGGGGGTGAGGGGAGTGAGCGGCTCGGCGGTCCGCCTGTGGAAGAGGGATTGTCGTAGCTCCGAGACCCCTCGTCCTCCGCCTGTCCGCTGGCCACTGCACAGGAGAGGTAGAGCCCGCGCCCCGGCCTTAAGCGCCTCTGGTGCCTTGCTAGGCTTGCCTTTCCTCTGTGAGACCTGCAGTTACCTTGCGCCGACCTTCTGTCCCTGAGCTATCCCGCAAACGGCCTCTGCTGCGGGTATTGAGCCCTCGCTTTGACAAACGCAATGCTTCTAGGGTTAGGGGTTTTTCCTTTTTTCTTCCCTTCATTGGTATTGAGTGTACTGAAAAAAACCCTGTTATTAATACGCATGTGCTAATGCATCTAAACGCTTGGTTTTAAAGGTCTCAGCTTTTTGTAATTGCTGGGTTGAATCTTAGTTGCACTGTTTGTAGCCCTGCCTTCCTGAGGTCTGTTTGTTTTTTAGTGATAGCTGAAGCATTGTTCAGATAATGGCAGTATAGTAGTCCATTTTCCTTGGGTAGCATTTGGTTGTGGCTTCTTTTGCACAATATCAGAGTAGTGAATTTTGATCTAAAATTAATAAGGGAGATTTTGTTGTTGTTGTTTGCGTTGTGGGTAGTTATTTTTTTTTTCTTGGTTTAGGGGTTTGTGAGGTTTTTTCCTTTGTTTTGTTTTTACTAGAATTCTAGTTGTATTCTAGTGAAATAAGTACGAGCTTTGTGGTTAAGAGTAATAGCCTAAGACTTGTTTCCAGAATGTAAGTTCCTGAAGGTCTGCAGTAACAGCAAGCTAGATCCTTATAGGCAAGGGAATAAGATGTGTCACAGCACAGACTTGGTTTCCTCTGTTTTAGTTAGCTGACATGGTGTTTTCTTCTCTTGAGAATTCTCAAGGGAATCACAAGTTACAAAATTCTAGGTTATTAGAAAAAGTTTAGAGTTTTCCAAAGTTTGTTCTTGTGAATGGTCCTCTTAATTTCTTTAATACTGCTATATAATGAAAGATTTCTGTTGTGACTGATAGCAGTTTGAGTTTGTGGTAGTTCTGTACTCTTTTTATTCAGTGCTGTATGTATTCATTTTTATAAGAAAATTTCACATGAACTGTATTAAGAGTGTATGGCAGTGTCTGCATAAGTATGCATTTTTAAAATGAGGCATTGTCTATTTTGTATGTTTTAATTTTTACATATGTATCCCAAATATTGCATTGACTAGTGTTTGTGTTTGCAGGGCCTTCTGATATCTACCATTTTGACTGACTACATCAGTAAGATGCTGATGCTCTTGGCTATTCATTCTTCCTGAAACTTTGGTGAGGTTTCTTTTTAAGGTCCGGCCAATCATGTGTTTTATTCTCTGATTTGTGGAATGAGTTTGTATGTCTGTCTACAAGTAGCATCTGTTTGGATAAATGAGGAATCTCCTCATGCTTCTGACCACTGCACCTTTCTTATTCCAAAATGATGTTAATTCCCTGTATGTCACTTTCATGTTCCACTGAAATATTTCTTGGTTTTAGAGAGGGAGTAATCTTTCCAATTTACCTCTCACTTTTTGTGTTTTCTTTACTTTCTGCCTCAAAGCTAACCTAACATTAATTTTTGAAGAAAAGTTGTGTTTTAGAGGGGACAACAGTGGAATAGCCCATTTGTCATAGTAAGAGCTAGAGTCAAGACCCGGTAGTGAGTATCTTTGTTGTTAAGTGAAGGCTCAAATGTTGGCTGCATCTGAATAATCCAGGCAAGGTGTTAATTACTTCCTATGCTATGACCTAGATGCTTGCACTGTGATGATAATCCATAACAAAAGAACAGATCTAACTTTCACTACCTCCTCCATGAAGTTAATTCTGGAGCCCAGATAGAGAATATTAATATGCTTATTTTTCAGTCTTGTTTTTTTCAGGGTTAAGGGTTTGAAGTTTTTACAGTGGGCTTCTGTTGTCTATGATACTTATATTTTTAGTTTTGGCAGTGTGAACTAAACATGGTAAAGCTTTTCTTGCATCGTACTTATAAATTAGGGTGCTATTACAGGCTGAGTTTGATTTTTTTTATTTTTTATTCTTTTAAATGTCTCGACATTTTTTTACTGAAGGAAGTAGCAGAATGTTTTAGAGAACAAGACATGGAAGACAAATATGGTGGACTTATTCAGCAAATAAAGACAACGGGGGAAAGTCTTGCTTTGTGGTCTCTTTTCCTTGTCCACAAAATGCTTATTTCTTTTAATGTGTGAGGAAAAAAACCCTCAAGATATTAACTCTGACTGCCACCCTATTTTCCTTCTATTACTTGTTCATCTGTCCTCAGATATGAGAGGTCTATGGGACATTATGAGCAAAATGAGTTTTCTTCTGATTTGTTATTATATGTGAACAGTCAGTAGATATTTACTGAATGCTAGCGATTCTTCTTGCTCAAAATAATTCACTAACTTGTATATTCAGACTGTAGGTGGAGTGATCCCTGGGCCTAACAGGTTGTTTACTTGATCTGTCTGTGGTGGCTAATAACATGTTTTCCACTAGAACGTTCCCCGGGGGCTTTAGGTTATTATAAGGTATGTTGGTACCTTTAGTTTAACTTTGACAGTATATAGGAACATTTTTGTATACTGAGCTTGCTACCTACAACTTTTTATACTGAAATCTTTTAAAATCTTCGTACTGCTTTACTGTGTATATTGCCATACAAAGTTTGGCTATTTCATGTTGCTTGAAGAAGCATGGATGAAGGGGAGAAACAGTGGTGCATTATCTTGATGATAAGAACAAATTTGCCTGTTGTATGTGGCTTATTTTCCTTTCCTCCTGTCTTTTGGTCATGTTGCGTTCCATGTCAACAGTTCTGTATTGTTTGTGGATCTGTGGTGATAATTTCACTGGCAACTGCACCGTGTCATTTCTTAATAATTTTCGAAGTGCAGTGAAGAGTGATGCAATTTATCTGAGAGTTTAAATTCTGGTGATTTTCCAAACATAATTTAAGATTATAATGATTTTTTTAATTATTATTATAATGAAAGCTTAAAATCCTAGAAAAAAAAGGATGTGAGGCTTTCACAAGACTTAAATGAACAGGTTTGTTTTTTTTTTTGTAGTGTAAGGCTCCAAAATTACAGTCTTTAAATCTCTAATAGAGCCGCTGTCTGATTCTGTATGTGCATAAACCTCTGGGTATATGCTTTGTCTGTAACACTGAAGTTACCACGCTTTCAGAGCTTGTATCCAGGTTGTGCTGTACCTAAAAGGAAATGGTAATTATTCTGCTTTCTGTGTGAACTCATAAGAAGACGGTGAACCTGAAAGCTTTCTTGTTTCTGTGCACATACCCTAGAGCATACCTAGCTGCCTAGTTCAGGTCTAAGGATATTTAAAATCTTGAGCTGCAAGTGAGAAGAATAAGGTGAAGTCCTTAAGATACAGGAAGTTTTTCTCGTGCTTCTGGACATAGAGATAGAGGCATTCTGTGACTGCAGTATTCCAATGGAAGGATGTCCTCATTCCAGAATAAAAATAAATAAATAAATAAAATGATTACTTATTTCTTTTGAAGGTTAACCCTTGCTCATGGTGATTTCTACTAGGCAATTGTTTTCTGGTGTATTGGTGTTTAAGATGTGTTGGAATACATATTGATGTTCTGTTGGCATTTAAGGCAGAACTAGTTGATTGTTCTCCTCTCTGAAATTTAAGGTCTAGAAAATTAGGTAGAAAATCAAGGGTAGGACAGACCAGAAGATAAAAGATTTCTACCCATAGCCATCCTCAAATGACTAAGTGGCATAGTTTCCTCTTAGAGTGCTGCACTGCCTTTTTCCCTTTACTGTGTGTGTTGTGTGTCCCTTCTATTTCAGGAGGGTCCCACAATGCTGTCTGTCTTAATTGTAGACCTTTATTTATTTTATTTATTTTACTTTATTTATTTCATTTTATTTTATTTATTTTTATTTTTTATTCTGTTAAACTGATGGGCCAATGCTAACTTCATGGAGTTCAACAAAGCCAAGTGCAAGGTCCTACATCTCGATAGGGGCAATCCCAAGTACAGCTACCTGTTGGGCAGAGAATATATTCAGAGCAGTCCTGCAGGGAAGGACTTGGGGATGTTGGTTGATAAAAAAACCAAACATGAGCCAGCAGTGTGCGCTCACAGCCCAGAAAGCCAACTGTATTCTGGGCTGCATCAAAAGGAGCATAACCAGTAGGTGGAAGGAGGTGATCCTGCCTCTCTCTTGTGAGACCTCACTTGGAGTATTGTGTACAGTTCTGGTGTCCTCAACATAAGAAGGACATGGAGGTGCTGGAGTAAGTCTAGAGGAAGCCATGAGGATGACAAGGGGGCTGGAGCACCTCTTGTATGAAGATAGGCTGAGAAAGTTGGGGCTGTTCAGCCTGGAGGAGAGAAGGTCTCTATGCAGCCTTCCAGTATCTGAAAGGGGCCTATATGGATGCTGGGGAGGGACTCTTCATTAGGAGCTGTAGTGATAGGACAAGGGGTAATGGGTTAAAACTGAAACAGGGGAAATTTAGTTTGGATATAAGGAGGAAATTGTTTACTGTAAGGGTGATGAGGCACTGGAACAGGCTGCCCAGAGAACTAGAAAATGCTCTATCCCCTGCAGTGTTAAAGGCTAGGTTGGGCAGAGCCTTGGGCAATGTGGTCTAATGCGAGGTGTCCTTGCGCATGGCAGGGGGATTAGAGCTAGATGATCTTAAGGTCCTTTCCTAGCCATTCTGTGATTCTATGAATAGCTCTGTTTATGACACAGACTTCTTGAACGGCAAACTCAAAGACTGAAGTTGGAATGGTTCTTGTGTTATGAAGTCAGCCTTTTGAGGACTATCATAGTCATCAGAGAGAGTTTTAAAACTTCAGTTCCTGTCTTTGTTTTAAGGATGATGTTTGCATTGTAACAGAATGCATCTTGCTGTTAGACATCTTTGTGGGAAAACCCCTCAACCAAACAAGAAAGTCTTAATTGATCAAGTACTGTAACGGAGAGGAATACGTAAACGACAGAGCAGGTTAACACTTTTTATCTCTGTAGCTCATTATAGTGTTGCTGGGTAAAGATCGATATTACTGATTAACTTTGAAGTTGACTGATTTTGGGTGGAAAAGATCAGCTTCTTAGCCTGCCAGAATATATTGATTCTTTATAAATATATATATAGAATAACATATAAATATATATATAGAATACAGTTGAGTTTTTAAACTGATGAGCTTTGTGAGACTTAGTTGCTCTTTACACTGGAGACTTTGAAATCCTAGTAAGCTAATGACAAGGCTCTCCTGGTTTATGTTTGAAAACGTGGAGATCAAGCCATCATTTTGGCATCAGTTAGTGATATTTTATATACCTTCTAACTCCTAATACTTCACTAGTTAAAGCAGTCAACAGAGGTGGAACAGTGTCTGCACCTTTGCTTCAGCTCAAGTGGAAACTGAAACCTGCCTGGTGATGTACCTCCCAGCTCTGCAGTGTGGTGGACTGACCCTGCCTGGTCCCAGGTGCCCATCAGAGCTACTCTGTGACTCCGCCTTCTCAGCACTACGGAGGAGGGGTTCGTGGGTCAGATAGGGCTTACCATTATAAGCAAAAGACTTGAACTTGGGTAAATTAGATTGATTTGTTGCTGATCAAATCACAGTAGGAATGAGAAATAAGAACGAATCTCAAGTCACCTTCCCCCCACCTCTCCCATCTTCTTGAGCTTAGCTTCACTCCTTCCTCCTCATGCTCTTTCCTTGCTCCAGCGTTTGTTCCCACCTGTGACTGACTGTCCTCCATGAACTTCTCTGATGTGGATTCTTCCCACAGGCTGCAGTTCTTCACAAATTGCTCCATGTGTGGGTCCTTTCCATGGGGTGGCACTGTATCCTAGTGGATATGTTTTAGAGATATACTGGGTTGGTCTGGGATGCAGCTGTCTTTATAGCAGCATGCATAGTGCTGTGTTTTGGATTTGTGACTAAACCAGGTTTGATGATGCATGAGTATTTCAGCTGTGTCTGAACAGTGCTGGGGCAGCACCAAGGCTTTCTCCCTCTCAGCAAGTTGGCTGAGAGAGGTTTGGAGGTGACACAGTTGGGACAGCTGGCATAAATTGGCTGTAAGGACATTCCATACCATTGAGTCATGCTCAATAAAAACATGTGACAATAAAAACCAGGCTTTTTCATTGGGTCTTCCATGGAAGCCATTGGTTAGAGACCATCAGGGTATTGATCTGCTTGTGAGAGACTGTGTTTCTGTTTTGTGATGTGTTAAAGTTCTCTGCCCTACTGTCCATTCTAGATAATTGTTTCCCTGTTCTTGGGTTCCTTTCAGAAAAGTAAAATTCTGTAGGAGACAAAAGACTCTGAAAAGCTTAAGTAATTAGGGTTAAATTAGTTGTTCGATTTAGGTGTAAGCTGACATCTGCATTTGGGACAGGCTAACATGGTACACAGGTAATTGGTGAAGTGGAGGTTAGTAATTTGTAACTGTAGCTAATTCTTGTCCAGTTAACCTATAGGAATTCTTTCTGTGCGTATCCCAGCCAATAAACTTTTTGAATCATCTCTTCTTAGTAGTCAAGCTCTTAACATTACTTGGTAAGATCTCTCTGTTGCTCAAAATCTGTGCAGCAATAGAGATTCCTGGAGCCTCTTGTGTCTTCTGAATGTTGTAAGGTCTCCTAATTTTATGTATGCTGGGTTGGATGTTACAAAGAAACCAATTGTATATTGTCTTAGGTTCAGAGCAGTCATATTGCCTTTTAGGGAAACAGCTGAATATACAGACTGTTTATCCATGACTTATGCTGCGGAAGGAGTCATTCAGAGTGCTTGGGTTTTAATGTGCCTTTCTGTATATAAAATGTTCACATATATAAAGTAGCACTTTCTTGCCATTTGCAGTGTTATGGAATGCTTGCAAAATAATTTGGATGGCTGTCTATTGCTAAGGAAATGTTACTTTCTCTCTTGCTGCTATTCATGGTACTAAGAGATGAAGCCAGTCCCTCTGAAGATTTTGTCTTACATAGCTAAACTTTCTTATTACAAAATAAATACTCTGCTTCTGAATAAACTGCAACTTCCAATAACTCTTAATTTGAATAATATGACTAGCTTCAGGAATCTCTTTATTATTTTTTGTTTAGATAAAGCAGCTATGCCTGTTCAGTTGCTGAAGATCATCAAAGGAAAATCTGAGCCTCCACTACCAAGCCATTTGCAGAAGGAGGATTTGACACATTTGCGAGAAGGCTTGGATCATACCAACAAATATTTCCAGGTAACATACTAATAAAAAGAATTTTGGCTTACTTTGAAATAGCTACTGGTGTATTTCTGAGGGGACTCCATATTTCAACTCGGTGACTTGCTGCAGCTTTGTCTCTTTGTGTGCATCTGTTGCATATCTCTAAGTTATGCAGAATTATGAGCCTGTTGAACTTTGTTGCATGTTGCTGTTGACTTCACTGATTTACTGTTCTACCTCTTCTTTTTACATGGTCAGACTTAAATTTTATGAGAGATTTTCCTAGTTGCTAAGCTTCTAACCCATTTAAAACCCCATTGCTATGCAGAAAGCTGTGCTGAAGATTAAGGCATTGGGGAAGGTTAAGAGGTATTTTGTTTAAAACAAACAAACAAAAAAAAAACAAACCAGCAAACATCATTGTCCTTTTAAAGATCAGATTTCAGAGTAATGATTTCTGAAGCAGTTTTCCTTTCTTGTATGAAGCAATCCAATATATAGTTTTGTGGAAGGAGGACTGTAGCAACTACCTGCATCAAGATAGAATTATGGTTTATTAGCATTACCAAGTGTATATTTATATTTTTACAGTAGTCCCAAATATATTTCAGATTGGAATTACCATCCTAGTGTAGTAATGAAATACAGATTTTTTTTTTTTTATTCACATCGTTAAATATGTTGTGTAAAATGGAGTGTTAGTTCTTGAGGGTTTTCTTTTTTAACCTGTTTAACTCTTTATTAATGGTTCTGAAAATCTTTTTAACTCCTGACAGGTAAGTGGCAAGAAGTCAATATCGTCCTGTGCCTGCCTTCAGTCTGTTACAAAAAGAAAAAAAAAGCTGAGGAAAGAAGAAGAAATTCTGTAGAAAACCTTAGGTGGCTTGAATGTTTCAAAGTTGGCACAGATCCTTTAAAAATGAGCTGAACTGGCCTGATGATTTTCTGTATCCAAAACCCATGTTTGCTTTCCCAGCTGTGTATTCCCAGTTCCAGCTCTACTTCTTATGTAACCCTGTGATTGAGTCCATTCATTGGAAATAAACTGGCAGATGTCTATTCATATTGATAGAAGGAGGGTAGTTTGCTCCTGCTCTCACTCTGGACTGGTTCATTATGGTGTTAAAGAGATGTCAGGAGTAGTGCAATTAGGTAAAGCAAAGGAGCAAAACTGTCCTTTTAGGAAGCAGGCAGCAGTAGAGTGTGATAGGAAGTGATTTGACCAAGAATGATCCAGCCTCTCTTAGGTCTTACAAGGGAACAAATGGAAATACCAATAACTAGTGCTTCTGGTAAATGGGATTTTATTCCTCAGAGTGTAGTTTTCTGTCCCCATTCACCTGCAGGGTGTATAGGCTTTCCTGCTTTTAAGAGCTATGTCTGCAAGCGCCCCTCACATGGAAGAGCAGGGATTCTTGTTCACAAAGAAAATGTTGAAGCAGACAGAAATGGATTATAAATTACAAAAATCTTTCTGCCAAAATAAATGTTTCCACTAGGAAAGCAGAACAATTACTACCATTATTAGAACCCACATGCAGCGTTATAGTTGATTGCTGAAAGAAAGTCTCTTTCTCTGGCTTCTGTCTTATATTAAGAGAACTTCATGCTGCTGGTGACGTGGATTAGTAGGTGGCTAAAAGAGCTTGGCATAAAAACAGTGCAACTGGAGAGCTGATAAAGCTGGTGCTAATGCACCATTAAATATGTAGGAAAATCCAGTTCTGCAGGCTGAGCTTGAAGTGAACCTTAGAATGTACTTATGTTAATTTATCTTAACTGTGGCACAGCACACTGTCACTCTAGACCTGCCAAAATAGGGATCAGGTCCCTTCCTCAAAAGGAAGGGAAGAGGATGTTTTTTATGAAGTGTGCTCTGGGAAAAAAAGCAGCAAAGATCATCCACAATGTTCCTGTCTGGCTTGTGTGCCTGGAGTCCATTAATTCTTCTGAAAATTTTTTGCCTTTCTGGCACCCCTCTGAATACTACAAATATTAACTTAAATTTATAGGAACACAGCACAAACAATGTCATACATCCTCAGTCATGGTGTTCATTAACTGAACCTGATGTCTTTTCTGTTAATTCATTGTCCTCTGGATTTTCCTGTGGCAAAGCTGACCTAAACCTGAAAATCAGCTGTCAAATCAGCTGTTGAAGCTGACTGAGGAAGGAGGGCACTGCAAAGAAGGAAATGGATTTGCTAGAGGAAATGTACATTGTCAGTTTAAATCTCGTGGCATATGGAATGGGGAGGGCTTTGAAAGAAGTTTGTTGATGGGCTTAATAAAGAGTGCAGGATTTGTGGGGGAAGAGTGACTTTGAGCGGGTTTTGGTAAGGTAGGATTTGTTGAAGATTGAAGCCACGAGCTGCAAGCATGTTGAGGAAGCAGTGAGTGGTATTTCTGCTGAGGAAGAGAACTAGAGCATAGGTGTTTGGGATACAAAGGAAAGTGGTGAGGCCAAACTGTTTTAATGAAGAACGTGGTCCTAGAATTTGAAAACTCATTGGAAGATACCGGAATGTGAAAGAGAAAATACAAAGTAAAAAATGGGCAGAAAACAGTCTGTATCTCTGTTGACTGACATTAAATAAAAAACCACCAAAATATGTAAATACAATGTTCCTTAGGTGATTTGTTTCACTGCAAAGACTATTACAAGAAAAAGTCTGTAGTTTATTAACCTGTGAGAACAGTTAAAGACAATCTCAGCAATAACAATTATATATACCTGAAATTTTAAACAAAGTTGAATTTTGTAAACATGGCAAACCTTTCTGTAAGTACTCATAGAAAAATCTCAGAACAGTTTTTTTGCGGATGCTGATTGTTGAAATAAGTATTTGATACTTAAATTTCCTTACAAATCTCACTAGGCTTCTCTGTGAAAAGTAGGAACTTCCCTGTTAAAAACATATGGTCATGGATTTTTGACCTTCATTTTGCTTTTAAATTAAGCATTACTACTGCATTAAAAGAAATTAAGCAATATGGTACATGCTAAATCTAAGTAAACATGGCTGGTTTTTTTAGTGTAATAAAAGCAAAATATGCTTTGGATTGAAAACAGGTATTCTGTGAAGTCTTACTATTTCTTTATAAAACACTAAAATAAACTGTTGAATTTGATTTGGATTCCTCCTAGTCAACATGTTGTAGGACTAATTTTACTCTGAAAAGCCTCAACAGTAACAGTTAATTTCTGCATATTTGGTTTAAGAAGCTGCTACTAATATTTAACTCAAACTTCCTACTGAGTATGTGTACTGTAAAATTATGATTTACCTGACTATCCTTTTAATGTTGCTTTTGTGCATTTATACAGATTGCTGCTACAGTCTCTATATCAGAAACCTTTTATTTCTGGTGCTGTTTATGTAGTTCTCTTAAATACTCTACAGAATCTGTTTTTTTGGTTTGGTTTCTTACTCTTTTTTTTTAAATTAAACCAATTTCTGTGTTTTTATTCCTGAGTGGGGTACAGTGTTTTACATGTCATACTGTGGAGGAACACATTTGTCTGACATTTTGCTGCTGTTGAAGGGGAAGCTCTTTTTATGAGTTACCGTATTTCTAACAAAATGTACTTGTTCCAAAGAGGTGTTAATATCACTGAAGGCACTGATCCATGATTTTTGCTTCATTGTAACTTCAACTTCATTATAAAGACAGTGTTTTTACATAATTAATATAACCTTTGTGTCTTTAAGGGCATTTGTATTACTGACAAATTATGTAGGTCACTACAGCTTCAGAACTTTACAGTACTGTTACCTCAGCTGTACAGGTTTTTATTTTCACAGATTATTTATCTTCATATGCATCTTTTCTACCTTGACTGTGGTTTCATTTTCATATTTATGTTGTAGTCCTTTGCCAATATTTTTTGAGAAATGGCTGTACTTGTTACTTTTCAAGTTTTGTGCTGAACTGTAGCCTTTGTGCTATTATTGTAACCGGTAAAAGGTACTTCCATAGCTACTGTTTCATTTCTTAGTCTAAGCTTATCATCTAATCAGCAACATCTAAGTAATACAAAAGTGTAATATTTCCTTTGTTAAATACCAAGAATATTGCTCTTTAGTGCTGTCTTTAGCAGGTTTTGGGTGGGGTTTGGGGGGTGGGGAGGTGTTAATTTTTTTTTTTTTTTAGGAATTTAGATGGTAACTTTCACTTATTTCAATTTCCCCTGTTTAGCTTAGAGGTATTTCAGCAGTTATGAGTGTTTCAGTAACTTAGAGTTACGTATTCTTAGTTCATGACTTTTATTATTGATTTATTTATTTATTTATTTATTTATAACTTTTTAGGGAATAGTTATTCTTTCCTACCCGGTAACAAAACTCAAGGATGGGACAGACTTTTTCAAGATCGTTCTTAAAGGTACTGCATTTAAGTATACGGTTTAGAGCTTCTTGACCCTTTTGTGACATTATGCTCTTACATCACTAGTACCTGCTTTTTAGTATTCAATAACATATTATATTTAAAATACTCTCTAAAAGTGTTTGTTCTCTACAAAAATAGATTATGTTATATTTATGCTGGGTAAGTTAATGGAAGCAATACAATCTTCATATCAGTAGACTTCTTGTTGCGGAATTTTAATGTACTATCCTGAAAGTGCATTAGCTATGTGTACGGATTTAATAGTGTATTTTTAAACTGCTTATCGTAAGGAACTACTAAGGAAAATGCACACTTAATAGTTACCATATAACATTTATACTTATATATAGTATATACACAGTATGTAAAATGTAAACACACATTTAATATAGGTCAGTAAGCTCATACTTGTATTTCATTCTGTTTTAATCTGAGCAGTAAAAAATGACATTTCACCTGATTATTCAGGTATTAAATATCAGTAGATGCATTAACACATTGAAAGACTTAAGTTGTTCATCATGTGATCAATGATACAAAAAATAATATATCTCTTAAGGCCAAAGCTCATCACCACCTCCAGCCAGGAAGGAGAAGGATGTCATTAGTCAGCAGTCTGTGTTGAATTCAAGGGACTTCTACTTCTTTCCATTTACTTCTCAGCTCCTTGTTTACACTGGTTAGGGAATTGTCACTTGTTCCCTCTGAGCCTTTTTGATTCTACACAACTTTCTCGGCCTGTCTTCATATGGGAGGTGCTCCAGTCCCCTGATCATCCTTGTGGCCCTCCTCTGGACTTGTTCTAACAGTTTCATGTCCTTTTTATGTTGAGGACACCAGAACTGCACACAATACTCCAAGTGAGGTCTCACAAGAGCAGAGTAGAGGGGCAGGATCACCTCCTTTGACCTGCTGGTCACAGCCCAGGATATGGCCTGCTGGTCACCCTTCTTTTGATGCAGCCCAGAATACGGAATCACTGCTGTTTTTTTTTTTTTTTCTTTTCTGTAGATATGGATAGCTCATGTTCATGGATCAACAGCATCAATATTTTAATATATGGAAAAATGGCAGAGGACTGTGCACAAGTTGTACTGCATGGGGTAAAATACATTTTTTTTCCTTATTTTAGGATTTTTTTTTCCACAGGTGTATGTTGACTTCTTGTTTTTGTATAGATCAGTTCAAATATATAAATATGAACTAGAGGAAAAACCCCAAAGTACTTGCTTATGTAAATTACTTCTAACATTAACGTTGAAATAAAGCAATTATTTTTGTCAGTACTGTTTACCTAGCAAGTAAAGGATCATGAATATGGATGATAAAGAAGTCATCCCAAAAACATTGAATAGCTGTGTTGTTCCTTCTCCTGAGAGTCTTCTGGTTCTATAACAGAATAACCATTGGGAAAATACTGTCTTTCCTTTATTTCTCACCTCTTTTCAATGAGGAGAGTGGTATTTCTTCTTGCTGTTTAAAAATAGTGGTCAAATCCTAGCAAAATTCCCAATTATATAATTTTGATCCTAAACCAATTATAAGAACATGTTAGCTAAAGATGGTGAAAACTGATCTATTTTAAAAATTAATAAACGAAATCTCAAAGTGCTGTGAAAATGATGTAAATTTTTTGCGTGTTTAACAGCTGCAAGTTGCAATCTGCCAAAGCTGACTATGAATTTGCAACAAATCTGAGAATATACCTGTTCTTTATACATGTAAAACTAGACTTTGAGGTTAGTGGGGTTTTCCTCATTGAAATTGCACAGTCCTTTCACAGGTGTTTTTTGAATGTCATGTTACACATCATTAGTAGTCACCAGTGATCTGTTATCAAAAAACATTTCCATTAATTATCAACCTGTGTAAGGGCTTGAGTCTCTGTAATTCTAAAGTTTCTCTGACACAGGAGAGCAAGACAAGTCAGCTATACAGAGCTCGAATCCTGACTCAGCAACCAAGTCCCAGCATCTTATGCAGCCTGCAATCTAATCAAATGCTGAAATGGGAATAATATATAGCAGGGCATAGCCTTTTAGCTGAAGGTTGATTCCACTGTTGAAGAAGCACTAGTAGCATCAGTACAGTGAAAGGAAAAACACATGCTAACACCTGGTTTCTGCAAAATAGTGGAGTTTCCTGAAGCCTGTGTTTGTGTTTTTGTTTGGAAAGAGTGAGATGTATGTTAGCAGGGCAGTGTATTCCAGGGGTAAGGAATATTGAGTTATATAATTGTTTTATCCTATTTTAACTTACTAGCTCAGAGTATGGCTTACCCTTATGTGACTAACACATTGTATTTTAATCAAAATATATATTGTATTCCTATTTATGACACTACCTGAAAATTACCATGCCCGAAGCAGATTCATTATTTACTAAACTACCTGATTAAATTTATTTTCTGCAGTATTTTTTTTTCCCAAAACCCTTTAATAGCTAAATACATCACTGTCACTTAAGCTAACAGCCTTTCTTTTTCTTTTACAAAACATTAAGGTTTTGGATTTTGAATCATTTAGAGTAGCATTGTCAGATTGCTGAAATAGCAAAAAGGAGCCATCATAGCATAATATTTGGCCAAAACTGTCAACTTTAATCAGAAGACTCTTTGTAATCAAATGAACACGTGAACAGAGTGTTTCAGTAAAAGCTTATGGAAGAGCTTTTAGTAGAAGTCATCTAGAAATAGGGTACAAAGTCTAATATGCTTATTGTAATGGGTCATACTGGTACAGCCCTGCTGTACTGTTCCAATACCAAATGAGCTGACTATAAAGGAGCTTTATATTGCATCTGATTCCCCAGCACTTTGATCACATACCTTTCTTACCATCTCTGTCTTCTAAATGTTTTTTTCTGTCTTCTCTCTTCCCCTCCCTCTTTTTTCTTTTTTAAATTGGTTGCTACTAAAAAGTGAGCTGCTGCAGGCATTGAATGATTTACTCCTTAAATCATTGTTTTCTTGTTCACTTCATAGTATCTGAGGAACTTTATACCAAAGTGAAAGTGCAGTTGTAAATGCAGTTGCTTCTTGCCCTGGAATCTTAGGAATGATGCCAGAAATGTCTTGTTTACTAGCAGAAACCCACCTATTGATTGATCTTCTTGGCCTTTAAGGAAGAAATTGGAAGATGGTGATCCAGCCAAACCAGAAAATAGCTACAAGGAGAGTCTCTTCAAAGTTCAGCTATGGCTCAGGAAATAAGCTCTGAGAAAATTATGTTTGTCGCTGCTGATCCAATGTGTGATTCCTTCTCTAGCTTAGTTAAACTTACCCAGATAGGAGTATATTTGAGGGGGAGTGATTCTTTTGTTTTATTTGCCATGACTCTTACCATATACCCCTTGTCAAAATTAGCACTCAGTTGCAGTAACATCAAGAGTGTAAGACTTTTAACAAAATGTGAAAAAAAATAAAAAGCCTACTTTTTGGCATTGGCTGGAAAGATGAATTGTGCTGGTAGAAGAACTAAATAAAGAAACGTCAAGGCGGTGTTTAAAATTTGTTCAGCATTTTTGTTTCTTGAATGTCTTGAGACTTTAGGGTGAAATTTCACATCACATACTCTTAAAATAGAAAACTTGATATAGTCTGTGTAATCATCTGTTTTATCACCCTGTCCCTGTAGGACACCATTGTAGTTGCAGGTTTTAAGTTGGCAAAATCGCCTACAGCACAAGAGGATGGTAGACATGCTTGCCACCTGGAGGTGTCTGAAGAATCTGGATCGGCCATTTATGTACGTGGGTACCCAACTTTTTTTTACCTTTTTTTTTGTGCAAATAGCAACATAAACATTTTTCATTACAGTAGAAAAAATAATAAAATTTATTATAACCTAAATTCCTACAGATTATTTCAGCATGTTCATCAGGACATACTTGTGTGTGCATCCGATTTTATAATAACCGTAACCATGCAAGGGCTAAATTTTCTTAAGCCTCCCAGATAAGTTTCTACTTGTTGAGTTCAGAAAATTGACCTTGGCATATAGGTAGATCCCTAGAGCTGTTTAAGCCATTCTCATGCATAATACAGTACAATAATGCAGGCAAGATAGAGGGTGCAAGAGTGGTCTTAGGTCTGTTGTGAGTTTGTACTGCTTTAATTCTCATCATTACTCCTTGCTTTGAAATACAGGGATTCCTAGATTCTTCACTTTTTTAAAAGGAAAATTACAAATCTTTTTTTTTATGAGGAAAATAGTTCTTTTGTACTATTCTCATATCAATACCGTTCATCTTAAATGCTTCCATCTGTTGAGATATGGGAATGGGGATATCCTCTCCTGCTTCTGTGATAATGAATCAACAGTGCATGTTTGTTGTGACTACTGTGTCTTTGCTTCAAGAGACATTTGCTACCCTTTTTAAGTCTAAGCATTAGTATTTTAGAAGTTACAGGGCTTAAAATCACAGAAGCTTAAATACCAAAGGATTTAGGACATTATTCTACATTTTGAAACCTGTAGTGGAGGGAAGGAGTTATGGAATGGCAATAGAGTTGCAACAACTTTGAACACTTAAGCGGCCTTAAACATTTCATATGTCTTATGAAAATTATCCCAACAGTTAAGGACATCTGGTCAGAAAGTTGCATAATTTTGACCACTGTAATTGTCTACTGCTGTTAAAAAGAAGGATGATAGCACTGAACTGAGCTCTCAGTGACAGTCCTGTGAACTCCATTCTGTAGTCAGTGAAAAAGAACAGGCACCTTCACTGGAGAACAGTACAGCTTTATGGTGATTCCTTGGGCTTATCTGCCAGATTTTGAAACAAGCTTAGAAATAATTAGGAAAACAAATACAGGAATCTCGTATAAAAATTCTTACTAACATAAATCCTGTGCTCATATCAAGGTTTAAACTTATGTTTGCATAATTGTTGCCTGACAATTTTACACTTAAGAAAATATATTTTTTGATTCAGAAAGCAATTTTTACCTCTACAGATAATTAAAGCTTGGAATGCAGCTCAATGAGAAACAAAATTAATTCAAATTGTAATGCAGACTGTTTCATGACATTGTCTGTTGATTATGTAAAGGTAGAGGAAAATATATGTCATTGAAGATATTGGATAGTAAAGCTATGCCCTGAGTCTGAGTGAATGTATCTAAATGTACCTGAATTTTGACTCAACTTGAGTATTGGCAGCACATCTTCACAAACAGTCCGAAGGAAGATGTGCACTGAATGTCTAGGTTGTGCTGAGGAGGCTGATGAGGTGTCTGTCTCAACACTGACCACAGAATGGAGGCTATGGCACTTAATTTACTGACACACTCATTGAATGTTTAAAATTAGTATGAATTATCTGAAATTTTTGCATGATTCACTTTCTCAGTTATAACTGTTCAGTCAGCTATTTAAATTAAATATATGAAAGTAAAACTTACTTCAGGAATGCAGTTGAGTGTGAAGAGCAAAACCATATCCCTAGCAGGCAACATGCAGCTGCGAGCGGGACCCTGCTTCAAGCAGACAGACAGCAGTGGTGCGTTGGGGTGTCAGCTGAACCCAGTGTTTTTCATTATAGTGTGGTTAGGTGTTAGTATTGTCAAATCGTCATGATAGGGTCCTTAAAAGACCTTACAATGAAGGTAAGTCTGGTAAGGTATGGCTCTAAAAGCTTAGGAACTACCTTTAAATAGAATTTATCCCATTCTGGTGAATTTGCCTTAACCTTCTTTATTTTTTTTAATATATATTTTTTCCCCTAAAGGAGAGTAATGAGACACTAAAAGTAGATCTAATTCTCTAAGCATTGACATGTACAGAACCTAAATCCATTTAAGTTCTCTGTTAAGCAAGTACAATTTTAAATTTGTGACATCTGACTTTCAGATGCTGACTCTATTAATGTGACCTGACCTATATCCAAGTGCATTTCTGCTTTAGAAAGTGTATGTTGTTTGAAGGAGCTTTTCTTGAGTGTAATTGGAGTAAATGTTTTCTTTTTTTTCATTATAAAAAGCATATTACTAGTTTCAGAGGTGATTTACATGGCAAAACTGTCTGTAGTGCTGCGTTGTTTGCCTTAGCGTTATATTTGCTGTAGAGTTATCAAATGTTGTTATGTTTGCAATACCTTCATTTTTTTAATCAGAGTTTGCTATTTTTTCCCTCCTCAGATTTACAGTCAACAAACAAGAACTGCTCCTTCAAAACCTGCACTGGTGGTGAGTTCATATTTGGGATGTTTTTAAACCGTATGAGACTAACTGCATATAAATGAGAATGTGCAAAATTCTTTTTTCTTTCTTGTTTATTTTACTCCATACTCTTATCCCAGCAGTCATTTGTTTAGCTTTTAATTATGCAAGTAATGTGCCTGGAAAAAAGAATAAAGTATGAAAAAGTAGTACTTTTTCTATACTTGCAGGTTCTGTCTCTATCTCAAAATAGTTTGCATGTTCATTTAGGAATATCTAAACTAGAAAGGTAACCATTCTAAAAAAGATCATATGTTTGTGCTTTTAAAAAAATGGAAATATGAATCTTTCTTTCATCTAAAATCAGAATTCAGGTACTGGTCGTAACAGTACTTTTGATTACTGTTTGGAACAAACCTTTATGTGTCTAAGTATTCAACAGGAAATAATGTATTAAAGGCATAGGAATTAGTGTATGGAATTTTATTGTTCTTTATCATAAACATTCAGTATTGACAATGACAGCTTGGATTTGAGTTAATTTTATAAAGAGTGTTCAATCAGTTTGGCAGAACTTGTATTCTTAACAGAAAAGTTAATCAGCGTATAATGTAACCTTAAAATGGCAGGAAAGCAGTCCTTAAACAGTAGAAGGTAGTCTTTAATTTCTTTAATACAAGTGTGCTGTTTTAATAGGAAGACTTACCCAATGACTGAGAGAGACTGCCGACCACAAGACAGTGATTCTGTGCAGTGACACTGCCAATAAGAATTACAAAGTTATTTATGTGCATCAAAAAGCCCTTTGAATGGACATGTTAAAAGCTATCTATAAAAATTACTTTCCATCCTTATTATTCACCTGTTTCATGTACTGAAACTAGTTAACTGGTTAATTTATTGTAAGGAAGATTCAATTTCAAAACCAAATGGCTATAAGTCTGGGGTTTTTTGTGCTTTATTGCCTGTAAATATATTTATGTTCAGAGAGTCTAAGTAAGATAGAAAGAAATAACTTTTTTTTTTTTTTAAGTATAATCAAATAAAGCATAGCTGAGGGTGGATGGTATTAAAAGACAAAATTCTGGAGGAGAAGGTTTGAATAATATTTTCTTTTGTTTCCTCATTTTATCACATCTTTCCAGTCTGTTGCACCCAAATACGTGTACACTCCTCTGAATCGTCTTAAAGATGGAACTGTAGTGAATTTGTATGGCATTGTGAAATTCTTCAAGCCTCCATATATAAGCAAAGGAACTGGTATGTACTATATTCAAACGATATAAAATCTCTAAATAGAACTATTCTTACTATGTTTGTTATAAATAAACCAGAACAAATTGTGATTATCCTTTAGCCATGGCTCTCAGCTAACATCAAGGAAACAGAGCAACAAATAGGTAAGGGGTATCAGAGTTGGTTTAGGCACACTGATGGAGATAGCAAATGAAGAAAGTATTTATCAAGCTAATATTATCAATACAAAGCAGGGAAAAGGACCTGTGCAAAAAAACGTACAAAAGCCCTGCACCTGTCCTGTGGGAAAGGATTGTTGTGTAACTAAGTGCAATTCTTCCTTGAGATTTTGACAGGATGTGCTATGGTAGCCTATAAATGTGCTGCTAGCATATTTGTTAATGTAGAAGCAGTGCAACAGCTGAATCATTTTTTCTTTCAGTGAACATTTACTGATTGTACTAGCTTTGCTAGAAGACCGTACTATTTCACTACGTGCTTAGTAAGTACACAGCTAGTTGATATCCCTGATGAATTTGATTAAGCGGTAGAATTTCTTACTCAGATTCAGAATTAATCAAAATATTTTCTGTTTATTGTAAAGTTACTGTGCATTTTAATGTGCTGGGTTTTTTTGTTTGTTTTTTTTATCGTGATGGTGACTGTTGATTTTTATGGTCTAAATTACTTATGCAAGTTTCTTGAATAATGTCAATAGCCATGAATTTGGCTTCTAAATGCAGAAATTTAAGAAGTGAGCATGAAAAAAATCAGAAACCTGGAATGAGGTTTGCTTAGAGTTAGGTAGCTTGAAATGTTAATGAAATAGCTGACAGCTGTGCAAACATGGTGGTACACCTGAAAAAATTTCCAAGTCCCGCTAAGGTTCAGCTAATGACTTCAACTTTGAAGATGAAGCCATCTTCAGCCTTGGTTTTGAGTCAGATTACAGTGTATGAGAGGGAGGAACATCTCGGAGGTTGGTGCAAATGTGTGTTTGCTGGTTTCAGTATGTTCAACTGAACTATACTGATACAGTCTGTATTGTGAGCATGCTTAATCACTTCCCTTTGGTGCAGTAGTATTATTCTAGATGAACAGATACACTGCTATGAAAGATCCTTTTGACAGGAAGTATTCGCTCTCACTTGTAGCTAAAGTGTGCCTTTGCTGTACCTGTAGGTCAAGTGTGAACTAACATCTACAGAAAAGGCAAGACAAGTATGTGCAGCTCTCTGGGCTATGCTACGCCAATTGTCAGATGTCATAAAGGAAGCATTCAGAGTTGTTATGCAGAGCAACATAGGATTTTTCAATAATGTATTAGAATAACTGGATCCACAAGCTAATGAATAGCTTTGGGAAATTCATCAGCATTTGTACATACTGTTGACCATGTCACCAGAAGAAACATGTACCCAAACCACTTGGACGCAGTGCTCTGGTGTCTGCAGCAAGGCGGTTCTGTGCTTCCCATGCAGTTTGTTGTCAAAATGTGTCCCCATTTGTGTTTATCATAGATGACAAGGCTTGCTCGTAGAAAACCTTTCTGCTCTACGTTCTTACTCAGTGTTGAGAGGGCAGTAGTGTTTCCCAGAATAAGTCTGAAACATAAACAATATTCGGAAGAATATGGAATCATCTAATTTAAACATTAACATTTAAAAATAAATGTAGTCATTAAGTTGGGAGCTGAGCCAGTAACGATCCATCTGTTATAGCAAACATAGTGCATGTTTGGGGTTATTTTTTCCTCTTGAGACTTAAAGTGAATATTACAATATTCTACATAGTCCCTGATACCCTAGGGTTTTGTTAAACAATGTATTGCAAATCTTTAAGTGAAAATTCCAAGTATTTTACATTATGAATGTTCCAATACACCAGATATTCCTAGATGTAGTTGAGGAATAATGGTAAGTGAAAATATGTGCAGGAGCTCGATGCATTTAAACTGGAAACAGAAGTGTGTTCTGGCATCTAATTAGAAATGCGAACATTCATAAAGTACTAAATGATATGTGTGAATGTTTGCCATGTCTATAGCAAATCAAGTTATCCTGCTAGCTTAGAAGTAATAGTAATAAAAGTACTTAATATTTGAAAACTATTGATTAAAACAGAAAAAAGACGGAGGGATCTCTTTGAAGGTAAGAGATAGATACCCAGGTAGGCATGAATGGATGATGATAGGTTGCTGAGGGCTTGAGGAAAAGGATTCAAGGCTGTGGGGCATGAAGAAGGATAAAAAAGGTGAAAGCAGCCGTGTTAGGTGTCTGTACCCAGTCATTGGCAGGGGTCTATGGGGTAGCCTGTATGAGGAGCAGCCAAAGCTGCCCCGTCCCAGACATGGCCACTTCCAGCTGGCTCCAACTCAGCCACCACAGGGCACAGATGAGACCCTGAGACAAGGTTTTGATGCCTCTGGGAAAGGGTATTTGAGAAAGGGCAAAACACTGCATGGCAGTGAGAAGTGGGGAAAAATGGGAAAGGAACAGCCCAGTGACACCAAAACTGGAGAAGGAGAAAGGGTAAGTTTTGGCCGTACAGGAGCAGAAATTCCCCTGCAGCCTGCAGAAGAGAACTCAGGATAGCAGATCTACACTGCAACTTTTGCAAAAAAGTGTGAGAAGGAAGGTACAGGAGAGAAGAGGAGCTGTTGTGGACTGACCATAACCCCACATTCCCTTTTCCACCTGTGTCGTGGTTTAAAACCAAACTCCGCACAGCTTGTTCACTCACTCCCCCCCCTCGCTCCCCCAACTCCCGGAGAGTTAGGAAGGAGAATCCAAACAATGTAGCCTCCACAGATTGAGATAAGAACGGTTTAATAGCTAAGGTATAACACAAATCACTACTGCTACTACAAATAATAATGATAAAGCCAATAACAAGTGAAGAGAATACAACACCTCACCAGCCACCGACCCATAACTCACCCCACCCTGCCCGACAGAGCACTGACCGATACCTCCCCCATCCCCCCCAGAGCTCCAGCCCTTCCGGGTTCTCTCCCAGTTACCTCCTGGGTATGACGTGCTATAGTATGGAATACCTCTTTGGCTAGCCTGGGTCAGGTGTCCTGTCTCTCCTTCCTCCCGGCCTCCCCTCCTCCCTGGCAGAGCATGAGCTCAGAAAAGGCCTTGGACAAACCAAACATTTGAGCAGTAACTCAAAACATGCTAACTATCAGCAACCGTTCCCAGCCTGAAAGTCAAAACACAGCACTGCACCAGCTACCAAGAAGGAGAAAAAATGACTGCTGCTGCTCAAACCAGGACACCCTGTGCCACCTGAGGGAAGAAGAGTTGTAGGATATGAAGAACTGAAGTTGAGCCTGGGAAAAAGGAATAGGGGCAATAAGTCTTTTAATTTTTGTTTCTCACCATCCTACCCTATTTTTATTGGCAATTAGTTAAATCAATGTTCCCCAAGTCAAGTCTATTCTGCCCATGATGGAAACCTGTCTTTATCTCAACCCATGAGCTTTTTTGTCTTGTTTTCTCCCCCTGTCCTATTGAGGAGGTGAATTGAGAGAGCAGCTGGGTGGGCACTAGGCAGCCAGACAAGGTCAACCCAGCACACGTGCTGGGACTCTCCAGGTATTTCAGGCTTTCTGTTTTTTTGGGTTACAATAAAATAAGGATAAATCTTATGAAGGAATCTTGAGAAATGAGTTCATTGTGAAGATAAGATTGTTAGTGGAATTGAAAATTTCTTTAGCTTAAAAAAACAATAATAACAGACTGTCTTTATGACAGTCAAATGGAATAACCAAAAACTTTACAAAACCCTTCCTTTGGGTGGGAGATTTCATCACTGATGTGCCACTAAAATTTGTAAAAGACTTAATTGTAAAGGTGCAAGTATAGTCTAGATGTGTACACAGTAGAGATCAGTATTTTGTTTTTAATGTAAAATATTGATAAATTATTTCAATATTAAGTTAGTCTATTTGGTCTTTTCTGCACAGGCTGTCAAGCAACACATCTGTCACTGTAGTGAGCTTTTCAAAATTTTAATTTTGTGCTTATGCTAGATCTGTTCAAATGCTGTCAGTCTTACAATAGTATATAAATATATACAATACATTTATTTACTTAAGAATTTGATCTGTCACTGGTATTTCCAGCCTGCAATTGTAAAAGATTTCTTAACTGTGTTTATAAGATCCTGAAAAGATTAGCATTATCTGTAGTAATTCAGGATATTGCCAGTGGTGAAGAGGGGTACTTTCCTCTTGAAAAATATTGGAGGCTTAAAACTTGGGCTTAAAAGGAAAGAAGTGAACTAAACCCTACAGACATTTTAAAGTTGTTTTTTTTTCCTTTGTTCACATTGCTGACAATAAGAAGGGTAAGAAGAAAATAAATCAAATGTAGAAAGTACAAGTTTTACTCTTTGAGTAAATCATGGAAAGGCAGTTCCTGAAGGATCATGTGGTCTGGATCTGTCATTTGTCCAGCTGCTTTAACAAGACTCGGGGGACATGAGGACTTTGAATATCTTACTTAAAGAAGCGCTGATTGCTGGAAATTAGTAAGACAGCCATTCTTTCCATATGTGTAGAAACAATAAATTTAAATGCACTGCTTTTCAAGGTAATATGTCTCTGAAACAGCTAGGACAAATTTTTGCAACTGAGTTATTTGACAAGTTAATTGCTTCAGTTTCATAAGGGAAAATGATTTACTTAACAACTAGTTCTTGCCTAGATGTCATTAATAACTATATATCTTTCTAATATATCTCTGTATTTTCAGTTGGTAGTATTAAAAAAAAGCTAACACAACAGAATCAGTGGAGATCAAGGACACGACTTCAAAAGTTTCTTATTTGTGAAGGTAGTTGTGATCCTACTTTATTGTGAAAATTTCTAGAACAGTTTTAATTCGGGGTTTTAGAATTATTCACTCCTCAGTTAAATATTTCAGAGTTGGATTTGGTTGGTTTTGTGTTTTTTCTGCTTTTTATATTTTTCCCCCCCACAATCCAGAATTACGTCTGCTTGAGACAGTGCAAAATGTTCAGTGGTTGTTCTGAATTGTCAGAGCATGAAATGTCTCTTGTCAGAAAATTTTGTAGTCTTCTTACATCTGGCACAATCTTGTGCTAATACGTTCTCTTCTGACTCTGTGTTAATAGAATCATATAGCTTTAAGAGGGTACCTGCTGGAAGCATGGGCAGGGGAGTCACTGTACTTAATCCATATGGGCCTTTATTCCCTAAATAGATATACACCTAGAATGAAATATTGCTCTTTCTTCCATATATTGAAGCTTAAGGCTGAAGTTCCACACTGTGTTCCCACTGAAGGCAAGTGGTACCTAATTTAGCCTTGTCAATTTATGTAATCTATAATTAAATATTCATAATTTTGATTACTATTATTGCATTAGACAAAAGTTAAGATAGTGATGGATGAAATAGATTTTCAGTATGATAATAAATTACCGTGTATTCCAGAGAAACTTATTGTAACTGAACATGCTTCAGCTGCTGTTGTGGTTTAAGTCCAGCCAGCAGCCAAGAGCCATGCAGCTGCTCACTCACTCCCCCGCCTTTCTCTCCCCACTCTTGGAGGGATAGGGAGATGAATGGAAAGAATGTAACTCCCACAGGGTGAGATAACAGTCCATTAACTAAGGTATAACACAAAACCACTACTGCTACCACCAGTAATAATAATGATAAGGGAAATAACAAGGGAAGAGAATACAACTGCTTATCACCCACCGATACCCTGCCCAACCGAGAAGTGATCTAGCCCTTCCGGGTAACTGTCCCCAGTTTATATAGTGGGTGGTATGTGCTGTGTTATGGAATGCCTCCTTGGCTAGTTTGGGTCAGGTGTCCTGTCTCTTCTTCCTCCTGGCTTCCCCTCCTACCTGGCAG
Organism: Melopsittacus undulatus; assembly: GCF_012275295.1. NCBI lineage: Eukaryota > Metazoa > Chordata > Aves > Psittaciformes > Psittaculidae > Melopsittacus > Melopsittacus undulatus. The sequence continues at coordinate 20,043,551 of NC_047531.1, read as the reverse complement.
AGCATGTGACTCACAAAGTCTTTGGTCAGAGTAAACATTACTGAGCAACAACTAAAAACATCGGTGTTATAAGCATTGTTCCCAGGCTGAAAGTCAAAAACACAGCACTGCACCAGCTACTAAGAAGGAGAAAAATAACTGCTACTGCTGAACCCAGGACAGCTGCTCAGTTTAGTTTGGAATGTCTATACATAAGAATTTTATGTGTTCTAAAAACTGTCCCAAGGACATGCTTCATGTCCTGCTTTGTACAACAGACAGATGGGTTTCTGTCTGCTGGAAGGTTGGTTGGAAGTGTTCAAAATTATGTTCTAGCTTTCCTTCCCAAATACTTTAAAAGTCTTAGATATTTTAAATTTTGAAACAAAGGTGATTCTCTCCTCTCTCCCCTCTCAAGAACATGTCAAGTATTTAGTCTGAGTAAAACCAGCAAATACAAAAGAAAAAGAGTCTTGGCCTTTTTTGTAGCATCCAATTATAAAGATTATGTGCTTGACCATGAAACTTTTGGGACATTGCAATGTTATGCTACTGCTTCTCCAACTCTTTATCTTTTTCCTGCAGATAATAGACAATGTTTTCTATAATACAGTGAGAAATTATGGCAAGAAGAATCCTTACTGCTGGTTAACAGTATGTCATAAGAGTAAAAACACGTTTTCCTGGGGAAACCTCCACCTAGCTTGTTCTCTCAGTTATATGCAGTTTATTCATTATGACACATATTGAAGTAAAATCTCATTTTAGCCTATGTAGACATGTAGGTGGAGGGTAACTATTTTATTTTTACAAAATATTTCTTAGAATCAAAATTAATAAAGGGTAGCACTTTCAGAGAAGTAACACTTGTCATGGATTGAGCAGTAGCAGTCATATTTTCTCCTTCTTGTAGCTGGTGCAGTGCTGTGTTTTGACTTCTGGACTGGGAACAGTTGCTTGATAGCGAGCATGTTTTGAGGGTGTTTTTGTTCAAGACCTTTTCTGAGCACGTGCTCTGCCGGGGAGGAGGGGAGGCCGGGAGGAAGGAGAGACAGGACACCTGACCCAGGCTAGCCAATGAGGTATTCCATACCATAGCATGTGATGCCCAGGAGGCAACTGGGAGAGAGAGCTGGAGGGGTGGAGCTCTGGAGGAAAATGGAGGAGGGAGCATGCGGTGCTCGGTCGGGCAGGGTGGAGTGAGTTATGGGTCGGTGGCTGGTGGGGTGCTGTATTTTTTTCGCTTGTGATTGGCTTTATCATTATTATTTGTAGTAGTAATGGCAGTAGTGATTTGTGTTGTGCCTTAGCAATTAAACCGTTCTTATCTCAACCTGTGGGGGCTACATTCTTTGGATTCTCCTTCCTAGCTCTCCGGGAGTTGGGGGAGCAAAGGGGTAGTGAGTGAGAGTACTGCGAGGATTTGGTTTAAACAACTACAACACTTCAGAAAAGTACATTTCTAAAAATCATGAACAGTTCTAGATCATCTTTTTTGAATGTCAAAATACAACTTAAGAACCATAAATCAGATTCTTAAAGTTATTTTGAAGCCTTAAGATTTATTTTCAATTTTCATTTGATCTTCAGTGATGTTCATCAACACTCTTAGCCCATCATTTGTTTAAAGCTAATATAGCTGAAAAAACATGAAGTTGTAGCATGTGGACAATCTCAATTAAAATAGTTTCATAAGCAATAGCAAACCAACCTTACAGTGCAAAACAAGCCAATCACAGACTGTTGTATATGATGGTCTATTTTGAGAAAGCAGACTCAGTTAAATCTACAGTAGGTTTGTTCTATAAAGCTGTTTGGTTTTTTTCTGTTTTTTTTTTTAATCAAAATATTGAGGTTGTATTTTAATTTTGCAGAACAAATTAAAAACTATTATAGAGGTAAAGATAATGATTTTATTTCTGGAGCCTAAAGATGAGAGTAGTGTTCTGTTTCCATCTAATCATAGTGGGTTGTGTATTTCTTTTTTAGAAAATTGCCATTTCCTATCAGCCAATATTAAAAAAAAAAATTCAAAATTCCAAAAAGGAAATTCAACAGTTGAATAAATAGTTAATAGAAAAAAAATCAAACCTATTACTTTGATCTGCAATTTACAAATGATGGCATTAAACCATCTGTTTAGACAGATGCATCTGGTAGTTACTCAGTGTTTGTATCTCTTAAATGTATTGCCATGTTAGAAATACCATGCTGTAGTAAAATGAATTCAGTTTTATTCTTTAGAGATTTTGTTTTGGGCTTCTGCAATATCAGTGTATATGTACAGGTACATGTATATATATATGCATACACACACACATAGAGTGTGTACATTTATAGTATTTTTCTTCCTGTGTTTTGTTGAATATATTTGATAAGTTAGCTGGTTCAGCTGCTAACTGGTGTTACTGAACACCAGTTCAGTACTGAATAGCCTCAGTAATTCTCAGAAACAGTATTAATGTTTGGTGGAGTTTAGAAAAGAGAATAATTTGCTATACTACTCTCTCGTTTTATGTGCATTGAAATAAAAAACAGAAGGCAATCTCTAGTTGCGTCCCTCATTGCCAATACATGGCCAAAAACCTTTTTCTCTATTTGCAGGGGTAAGTTATTGATTCAGAATAGTGGGTTTTCACATAAAGGTTAGTTAGGAATACATATGTGGTTGTCCAAAAAATGAGTCATAATCAGACTGATGCTTTGTACCTTAAAAATTTATATAAGCATTTTCGTTAGGAATTACTGAATAAAACTAAAATAAAAGTTTAATCAGTAAGTATTAAATGCCTTCCTACAAAATCAGTAAGTACTAATCTGGAAAGCCTTTATAGCAATTCTGGTTTTCTTACAAGGACTGAAAAATAAGTTGGTGAATCCATGTGTTTTGGGGATTTGCTGTTTTGTTTTTGTAATATATATGTGTGTGTGTGTGTGTTTACACTGTGAAGAGATGTTGACTTTCTGAGCATGCTGATGACTTACCTAAGAGTCCATAGAGTGGAAATGCTATGATATTTATAAAAAGAAAGCTATAATCTGAAGAATGAACCTAAACCATCATCACAGTGGAGGAAACTTTAGTTTCTCGATGTCTGTTATGGGGATACAGAACACTGATGTTTTAAACTACAGAGAGGACCTAGAATCACAGAATCCCAAGAATGCTGTGAGAGACAGTATCAAATGCCTTACTGAAACCAAGAAAAAACACATCTACTACTCTACCATCATCCCTCCACCTAGTTACTTCCTCATAGAAGGCTGTAAGGTTGGTCAAACATGACTTCCCCCTCATAAAACCATGTTGGCTCTTCTTAATGAGCCCCTCATCCTTGATATGTCTAGAAGTTTGCAAATAGGCATTCTCCATGTAGTTAATGTAATGTTCTTCTCTCTTGACTTGGAATTTTATTGATACTTTTTTAAAGATAGTCCTTGCAGTAATAATTAATTGCTGTTGTTACATAAATTTCTTTTCTAAAAAAGCTGCTTCTCTGAATAGATGTGGTTTTTTTTCATGAGATGAAGTGTTACAAGCATCCTAACAGATAGCTGTGCATTGCTGGTAGTCCCTCATGTGATGTTAATCTTAAACCTGAGTGGGAATGCCTCTTTAGAATAATTAAGTATATTTAAAAAATTCCAAATGGTAGGTGCAGTTTGGCATTCTGTATATTATCAGCCTAAAACCAGTGCTTTTGCTGAGTCAGACTTGTATGAAAGTAAAAACTGTCTTTTATATAAATTTGCTGAACTGTGCATCCATTGTGTCATATTTTTAACACAGATTATTGGAAGCAAAAATTGCCAGCATTTCCCTTCTGTAGGAAATGTCCTGGGTTCAGTTATAACAGTTATTTTTGCTTTCTTAGTAGCTGGTGCAGTGCTGTTTTTGAATTTAGTCTGAGAAGCTGATAACACAATGATGTTTAATTGTTGCTCTGTGGTGCTTACCCTGATGAAGGACTTTTCAGTCTCATGCTCTGCCAGAAAGGAAGGGCATAAGAAGCCAGGAGGAAGCAGAGACAGGACATCTGAGCCAAACTAGCCAAAGGAGTACTCCATGCCACAGCATGTCATGCCTGGTATATAAACTGGGGGGAGTTGCCTGTAAGGTCCACATCATTGTTCGAGTCGGACTGGGTATCGGTCAGCAGGTGGTGAGCAATTGTGCTGTGCATAACTGCTGTTTATTGAAATTTTTTTCCCTTCCCTTTTTAGTTTTACATTCTATCCCCTTGTTATTTTCCTTGTTATTATTAGTGGTAGCAGTAGCAGTTTTATAATATACTTTAGTTATTGGATTGTTCTTATCTCAGCTCATGGGGTTTACATTCTTTTGACTCTCCTCTGCATCCTGCCTGGAGGGGGTGAGGGGAAAAGGAGGGGAGTGGGCAAGTGGCTGCGTAGTTCTAAGTTACCAGCTGGGCTTAAACCACAGCAGGAAAAGATAATGAGTGAAGTAAGCTTACCTACTAAAGGAAAATTGACTCCAGTATGTAAAGTTGTTTTTTTTTTTTTTTTTTTAGCTGAGTAACTGAGGGGTTTTGCATCATGGGAAAGTATATTATGGAAAAAAATGAAAGTTTGACCAATGACATTTTATTATATTGTTTCCTGTAACACTGGGATATTTAAATTCTGCAATTCTGTTTAGAGTTTGACTCATTATTAGTGCAGAAAAGTGAATTTAAGCACTGAACTATAATGCTGTATGGAAAGCAAAAAGCAATTTTCACCTTCCAGCTAGAGAAAGAAAGACAAGTAGCTTTTTATTTTTTAACCTTCAAAAAGGACTTGCTGGATGAGGATTTCTTTAGAATAAGTCTTTATGCTTTGTTCTTGAATAACTTTATTTTAATTAGAATTATTGTAGAATGATTTTTTTGAGGTGGTAGTTGAGAATGGAAGGCAAAAATCACAGAAACAGGGAACCTATATTACGTAGAAGGTGTTCTGTGACGGTATAAAGCAAGTATAACATTTTTATGATACTTTGGGTAGGGTGATAATTAGCCTTTTGAGTATGCTAATTGCACAGAAAATAGTGTGTTAACTTTTCTCCCCTTAAATAGGCAGCTTCACAGCTTTTCCTCATCTCCACTTCCAGTGTTACTGTTGCAGGTACACTGTGTCTCTTGGGGTAGCAAAGGATAGTGCAGGAGATTGAGGTTAGCATGTACTTGCTCCTTACTCTTTCCCCCGTCTGCACGTTTCTTTGTGATGTCCTCTTGTCCAGTGTGGGTTCCTCCGTTACCTCAGTCCTTTTGTTAATGGCACATTTCAGATTCTTATGGTAATGTGACTACCTCTGTGGGGCTGTATCCTTGGAGCACATATCTCGCATATTTTGTTAAAGTGAAAGGTTTTATGCATTTATGCTTCAATTTGCTTGTAGAACTTGCAGAACTCATTACCTCTTCAGGAGACCAGGACTGTGCAAGATTGTATATATGTTCCCTATTTTATAGAGGAAGAAAATTAAGACAGAAGGAAAATGTGTGTTCCTGGTGCACAGACCTGTGCTTAATCACCTATTTCATTTTCAGTTGTCTGGGCTAATTATTGGCAACATGGACCACTGTTATGCTATTGTGACTAAATTGACTTTGGAAGTCATAGCAGAAAAAAATGGCCATATGGTTGCATTTCCAGCATTTAATATCTGTGTATTAATAGCTCCATAATGCCTATAATTTATTCACTTTTATCTTTTACAGATTTCTGCTCAGTTGTAACACTCATGGACCCATCAAATGTGAAGTTAACATGCTCTCTTTTCAATAGAAATTTGGATTGCCTACCAAAAATTTACAAAGTTGGAGATATTGTCCGATTTCATAGAATAAAGGTACGCACTATGATGTTGGCGGGGGCGGTTGTGTGCTTGTTTTGCAGTGAGAGGACTGTAAAAATAATTTAATTCTTCATGTACTGAAATCAACACTTGGAGATATTAGATGAAGCAGTTGATTGATTAAACAGCTTATTTGGAGTTGTTAGTGTACAATGTCTAGTTGCTGCTTTGGTGTTTTCCTGCCTTAGCTTATTTACCTGTATCAAAGGCCATGAAGGAAACTGTTTATACCTTTAGTCCTGCTTTTCCTGGATGTTGGTCTTAAGCCTGCTGCAACTGTATAGGGAAGAGGGACCATGCTGCACAGACTGAATGGAAGTCTTATAATGCTTGACTGTACTTAAAGAGGTGCAGAATAGTACCAAAGACATGATTTTACGTGTTACATATTAATTTGCAAAATAAGTGTATACAATTATGTATCTTATTTTTGCTTAAAATAATTATAGCAGAAATAAGCAAATGTCCTGAAAGAAGCCAGTTGGGAAAACAACAAATTGCATATTTAAATACTGTTGAGAGATCAAGGAAATTGAGGATTGTACAGAAGGATGATGAAAGCAGTAAAGATCAGTAGTGCTAAGCGTGTACACTTTGATATGCCATAGCAGGCGAACAAAGAAGGAAACCCCATGACAATAAATGTAAGAAGTGCTAAGATTTAGCCGGTTACTGAGATTTGTACCACTGAGATTATTAAAAAAGAACTTGTTAAGATTCAGAAACAGTATTCAATTAGTTGTGCATATTATAAATACTTACAGTGGAAAAAGAAAATAAGTAACCTGTTCTGGGTTAGTATAAAGGCTCTTTAAGGTCATCTTTATGTATAGAGTAGAATTAAACTATATTTAGATTTTGAAGCTTGTGTTGCTAATCAGCACCTGAGATGTGTGGCTAGTCTTGGGAGTTCATTGATTTGACTTCAGGTGAGTCTTATGTTAAATTTTAAATTCTCTTTATCCAGGAGGGTGTTACACAGATATCTTTTCTGAAATTCGGTAGAGATAGAAATATGTTTATTACTTCTTAAATAAAAATACGAAGTTTATATGTGTGAAAAAGGAGAAAGTAAAAAGGAGCCAGATTAAAAGAATTGAAACAGTGTATGTCTGTGGTAGGTTAGCATTGTTTTTTTTTTTTTTTTTTTGGGGTGGGGTGTTGAGGTGGAAAGAGCAGGTTAAAAAAACAAAGATCACTGTCATAGAAGTTATGTGTGCACCCTCTTATGCAAACATAGTAGTGTCTCAACTCCACTCTTTATCTTTTAATATAGATTTATTAAGGAAACTTATGGACCTAGCACATGTAAGGAGCTTCACTGGTTTGATTTGGCATCACATTTTTGAGGACATTAATCTAAAATTCCTGTCAGTTGGTACTTCGTTCTCCAAGACGATGTTTCATTATTTAAAGATGGGTTTGTCAATTCCCTCCCACATATGCTTTTTTTCATCACATCTGAGCTGTTTTAAGCGGTTTCCAGTCTTAACTGACCTGCAGCTGCCCACAATCTGTATCTCCTCAGATGCATAAACTGACAGCTTGTTTAATTATTTTCTACATTAGAATGATCTGAAGTCACTAAGTTGTCTTTTTCTGGATGAGAATGTCTTCATTCACTCCAGGCAAAAAAAAACAGCTACTTTGGGAGTTTTCATATCTGATCTGAGCAGGTAAAAATCTGACATAGAAGCCTGGTGCCAACTGTTGGGAGTGAACTGGAAGTGGGTAACTTCTTTCTCTCTTGCACCAGCACAGCATTTGTGACTGCTGTGCCACGCAGTTTTATTTAAAAAAAAAAAAAAAAGTCTAATTAGAGTTTTAATTACACTGTCCACAGTTCCTTGTTAGCTCTCTTCTTTTGTCTTATCACCTTCTCATAACTTGCTCAATGAGCAGCAATTGAGGGTGTTAGAGGCTACAGCCTTCCAGAGCTGCGCTTACCAGTGAGGACAGAAATACATAGTCCTTACAGCATGAATTCACATATCTCTATCCCAGATATGCTTTTGAGAATCTTCCAAAAAATTGGCATTGATAGCAAACACATTTTAAAAATGACTGCTCTCAGCTACACTCTCAGCTCCTAATGAGTATCTTCTCTTCCTAGTAACACAGGTGCTGGCAGGGTCCGATGGTTCAGGGCTAATAGGAACTTAATGGAGAGGATTCTGTTGGGATCACTCTGGTAGAGAATAATTTTATTTGCTCAGTGTTTGTTGCAGAGAATTAAAATTTTAAGTGTCTTTGTAATAGAACTGAAAGATTACTCAGTTCTAATTAAATCCCAGTTAATATTCCTTGAAGTGCTTTTTTATGACTTCTTATGATGATTTCTTCTGAATTATAGTACTCAGTGATTTGCAATACTGTATTTGGGCCTTCAGCCTCAGTCTGTCATCTCTGCAGAGATGACAGTGGAGAGGATTCCCCTAACCAACAGTGTAAAAGCTGAGCCTGCAATCTGATTGTCTAGCCCCCTCTGTCTTCATGGCAAAGAAGTAGTTATCTCAAGTGGAGTTTTCTTGAAACATTTTTTCTTCTGTAGTTAACTGTGGATGCTCTTATTATCTTAGACTCTATGCCTAATGTTTAAGCTACTAAAGAGAGAGATGAGGCAACTTATCTTCACTTGACTTGGGAGTTTTGACATATAGTCTGTCTTTTTTGTATTACTTGAATCTTGCCATGATGGTAGAATTGTTAATTTTCTCATTGGCTTTTCTCTAATATTCCTTATTACCTCTGAGTGATTCACAAACAATTTATTTCTTCACTCTTAGTGAAGTGAATTGGTATTTGATTTCCATTTTAATGTTTGAGAATCAGAGAAAAGTGAAGCACATTCTTGTTTAGGTGTTCATCTTGTTCAGCATACACTAGTTGTCTGATACAATCACTGTATAGAATGTGTTTTGGTGAGTCTTTTTCCAAAATACACAGCATTATAGAGATGTGTAACTCATCAGCATTATAGAGATGTCTGACTCATCTGGAACACTTTGAGAATTAAGACAAAGTAGTGACCTCTTATTATAAACTATTGTAGAACATCCTCAATATAATACAGTCTCTGCAGCAATTGTAAGTCTTAATTCTCTAGGTTTTGTCATGTCTTAATTATGTAGGAAATATTTCAAATCATTCATTTTTTACTTTACTAGAATTCTCTCAGATACACTATTCTGCTTTACCTGAGGAATGTTTTTAAAGCAGTATCACAATATGTACTGTTTTTTTAAAAATGATTATCAGAACAGAAATTGTTTCAACTGGTTAAATATATAGACTTCTTAGGTAAAAGATACCTTACAATGAGGTCTTCAGCTGAGTGTATACTTGCATTGGAATAGAAGTTTGGACAGTGAATTTCAGATGATAAAATAATTCAAAAAACAGCTAAAAGCAAAACCCCAAAGCAAGCCACAACACAGCTTGATATCTTGAAATAATTTTATATATCTAAATAATAATCAAGTTTAAGTTTAATGCACTCATAATTCAAAATACTGTCAAATTCATACTCAGTTCAAAATACTGTAATTCAAAGCCTGATCCGCAAATCAATAGTAAAATTTATTTTAGGAAATCTTTCTTCTTAGTATAAGAATGTGTACATTAGCTCAGTATATGTTGTTTTACAAGGCATTTGTTTGATATGCAGAGATGATCAGTGACTGCAGTGGTTTCATAATAGTCCTTTGCTTCTGCAATTTAACGATCAGTTTTGATGGAAAACTACCTTGGAGATGCTATTATTCCAGCTTTATACATTACTTAGTATTGCAATTTTCTCTTTCATGGGGTGAATAACACCAGCTGCAGTAAGAAAAAAATAATTCAAGTAGTTTAGGGTGCTGTAAACCTATTTATAAATGCTTCAAGATCAGCTTCTTTTCAATGAGCATATTCAGGATGGAGTTGTACGCCATAGAGATCACTAGATTATTGTCCATACAGTTTGTTAAGGTGACATTTCACCTTTTGTTCTTTAATTCATAAAAACTATGCCAAACACTCCTGCAATATGTATTTGAATTTACTTGCTTCCTTAGAAAACGCCAAATACATTGTATTTGCTCTGGTTTTGTGCCAGAAGATACTCCTGTTTGGAACCATTATTTATTGAATTTATTTAAAATTCTTAGGGAATTTTTAAAGCGATCTCCTGCTGCCCCCTCCTCTGCTTTCCCCCCCAGTCCACCTCTTTTGAAAGAATCCCCAAGCCCTCTAGAAATGACACAAAATCTAGTGAGGGGGAGTTGTCATCATATATACAAGTCTCAGATTAGCTCTTTTCCCTTAGTTTAATAAAATTTCAGATTCATTTATGATGATCTTTTAAGGCCCCTTCAAACTCAAACTATTCTGTAATTCTATGATTCTGTGAATTAATGTGCTCCATTATTCAGGTCTGAAGAATACTTAAATAGTGAAAGTTTGTCCTACAGATGGTCTTTAATGCATTTATGAATTATGGTAAAATGTTTTAAAGCATTTGAAAATTGAGCACTAGGAATCCTAATCTGTATTGTCTCACAAGTGCTATATGGAGAAGTCTTGTTGGGGTTTTGGTAAGTAAATTTTAATTAAAAAGAGATTGATCAAAACAGTCAGTTTGAGATTTCTGATGATTGCTTATATATATATATGTATGTATCCAGCAGTGCTTTCATATAAGTACAGGGAACAGGAAGATTAAACTAGATCCTTGAAGGAACTCTTCAGATTTTAAACACCATGTTTTATATGGTCACAGATGCACAACTAAATCAGCAGGATAGAGGGGATCTGCCATGTGCAGGGTAGTAGACCTAAGAGTAATTGTGAGAGCTGTATTCATAATTCAGTGTGTAAAAGCTGGTCACTGCTTACTTTATAGGAAAAAAAAGCCCTCCTAGAGCTGGTGTTTTCTTTTTCAGTTCCATAGTATCAGGAAATGAGGCTATTGTGAGAGGCAGAAAAGAGGAATCCATAATAATTTTGCTCTGCCATTGCTCTGCTGTGTGACCCCTAAAAATTGTGCTTCAGTTTTCCCATCTGTAAAAGCAATCCTGATGTGTTCCCCACACAAACATTGTGAGATATGTGAATGCTCTCTATCGATGCTGTATATTTACAGGTAGTATGCCTCTTTAAAAAAAAAATCTTTTATATTAGACTGTATTTTCTGCTTATTTGCTTTGTTTTCTTGTTACTGTTTGTTTCTTTTTTTTATTTCATTTTTATTTTGACTTCATTCTCCTAATAACACCAGGAATGAAAGTGATCAATAGTCCATTCTTCATGCACATGATAAAACAAATGTATGTATATTTCTATGCAATGTAACAATTTACTTTTTTTCTTCATATGTTGTTACAGATCAGGGCATACAATGGACAGATGCAGGGAATTACCACTGGAGGATTTGCGTCCTTGGTATTTGATGGAACTGTAGGAGCACCGATAGTTCCTCGAACCTCTAGCAAAGCGTACAGTTTCGTGGATGAAGAGCGCAAAACAATAGAAGACTTACGTGTTTGGGCAGCCAGTAATCTTTCTATCTCCGAACCAGCAGTAAAATTGTCTGGTGTTGAGCCAATGCTGTTCTTTGATCTCACTTGCCAGCTGGTAGGAAAAGCAAAAGTGGATGAAACTTCTTTTCTCCTAAAGGTAGATTATGTTTTTAATAATAAATTGTTATCATTATTAAGGCATTGTGATTCAATTTTTGATAAAACAGACATATTCATTGCTTTAATGTTATGTAGAGAAGTATTTTGAGGTTAAGTAAACTAATGACCCTTGACCATTTTATTTCCATGTAAACAAAATAGAAATCCCAGTTTGCTTTAAAGTTCTTCATCTGATACATTTCTTTACCAAGGTTTTGTAAGATGGCATTGTTATGGATCAGCATTTTACACACATTTGTAGATAAATATAACAAGATTTCTTAAAGTTGAAAAATATTGTTAGCTTTAGATTTCAACCTTGCTTTTTAGTTAGTAGGAATTGTTGCTTGTTTTTCTAAATCTGCCCAATATAATTAATGCAGTAAGTAGTACTATCTAAGGGATGGATCATATTACCTATTTTGATGGATTGATTTTAGGTAGCTGCTTTTAGTTGTACATAAATGCTTTGGGGATCACCGCTCACTGAAAACATAAAATGCAAAGTGCCACAAACCTTTCCCAGGGTGATGCTTAATATCAGTTAAGTAAAAATGGGGTCTGCATAATTTTCCTGAGTGTGGTGTTATTCTGAAATTCCTTTGTAATTCTTTTTTTTTTTTTTTTTTTTGGAAGTTGCCTGTTAAAATATCAGTGAAGAACAGGCTGTTATTTTTCATTTTATGACTTCATAAAATTATTTATTGGTTCCACTGTATTAAGCTGTACTGCTACACCATTTTTAGAAACAGCACAATTTTTCCTCCTTCACTAAAGCAGCAGAGATTTTTCTTGTGCAGAGCAAAATGCACTACGTAGAAACAAGTCTTAAGTGTCATCCTATAATATGCTTTGCTGCTGTTGCAAACATTTCCATTTAGTTATCCCATATGAAATAGATGTTTAATGAGACCCAGTAAAATTTCAGAACTTTGGAATGTAATAAAGTTGTTCTTTAATAAGTATATGTTCAGCATTGAAGGACCTTTTATAAGGACAGAGACAAGTGCTTTTGTAAATTATTAGTATTTCTTTACAGTTCTTTATTGTAAGGTCTGAAGTCAATTTTGTCAGGTTTGTATAGTAAAGATAATGACTTGGGGAGAAAACTTAGGGTAGGCTTAGGAAGGTAAAAGCTTGATACCAAACAACAGTAGATCAGTTTCTCTGACACATAATTCCTTTGACAGTATATTTTTTTAGTGGTGTAAGATATTTAATACTTAAATCCATATTAAAATACATCAGACAAACTTATAAATGGTATATAAGAATTCATAGGCTGTTGGTAATTTCCTCATTTCTCAAGCATCCCTTTCTCATGTCAGATGTTGGTCACAATAGAAGAAGCCTTTTTAAAAATTGTAGACAGATCTATATTTTTTTATTTGCTAAAGAAAAGAAAAACCCAACAAAAAAGCAAAAAACCCACTGAAACAGAAAAACAGCAAATATCATATCGGCTGAAATGGAGTGGTCATTAAATACTGTATTATTTTGGATATGTGTTTTGTAATAATGATTTAAATTTATCATGTCATTCCAAGTATATCAGTTATATTAATGGTTGATTATACTACAAAACAATGATTATTTTAAGTGTTGAGCTCATGTAACTAGTGGGGATTGCTTCAAAGAACTGAAATGAATTTCAGTGATTTTGTGCATCACTCATAGTATAACTTTTATTATTGAGCTTGATAAATTAATTGGGATATGCACAGCTTGGGGGTGACATGGCATAAAGAGTATTAGTACTTATCTTTTTCTGAGTATTTTGTTATTGAAACTGATGGACACTAAAAAACTCATGCTAGAAATTCTTCTGTCATTTATGTCTTTCATAAGAGTGTTACTACTAGTCTTTTCTTTCCTTCTGTCTGTCAGTTAAATTGGTGACATTAAACTATGTTGCACAGTTAGCATGCTCTGCTGAAGAGAGCGACAAGTTTCATTGTCTCTCCCATTTCAGTGTTTTGCCCACCATGATGGACAAAGGTAGCCACTAACTATTCCTTAGCTCCAGTCTGTTCATGACTAGTATAATAGAACCATCTGCCGTTTCCTATCCAGAATGAACTTAATCAGTGTTGGTTTTTAGACCACTTTTGGTTTTTGAAACCAGGGCTCTGTGTTTTCATCCATAATTTGAGTGAAGCTGGCAAGTTCCTGAGGTAGAGAGCTTGATCTGTTTTCATATTTGTGCACATAAAAAACAAACCCAACTACTTTCCTAAGGATTTTCTTTTTCTGGTGAAGAATGTTTTCTGGCTTATAAATTCCCCCAAAAGGTGCCCCAATATTAGCCTCGTTAGTTCCTCTGTCAAAGGACTTTTTAAAGCTAAGTAGTAATCCTTGAATTTGACAGGAAACGTTCAGCAACCCATTTGTCAGATCGATCTCCTAAATGTGAAACTTACCAAAGTGTCCCAAGTAAAGCCAGTTGAAAAATAATGGGAAACTTAACAAAATAAGATTCTTTATTTTATCCAATTACTAAATTCATGATGCATATGCGCTAAGTCTGTTTCTCAAGCTCAGTTCTGGAGAAGGTTTGATAGTTCGAACAGTGGACAACTCTTTCAAAGGTGGTTTTAAGCATTTCATGGTACAGAATCAGAAGATAATACAATTTTATTTTTTTTATTAATCTATGGCAGCACATACCACCTTATCCTGACTATCTGAGTCCTTCAGAATACACTCTTATTTGGGAACATTAATTTCATGTTGTGAGACATTTTCACTGAACAGTTTCCCCTTTTATCTCTTGATTTGGATGAGTATTTCAACCATTAGTTGTTCTCAGTGTATTTGCAAATGACTGCTGATTCGTAGATCTTTTCCTGTGGATCTCTGATCCACAGCAGTTAAACATAAGGGGTAGAAACCCTTTAAAAATTAAGTTTTATCTTTTCTTCTCCCCCTCTGCAGCACCTAATTCGTGGGACAAAATGCCCTGGTATCATAAACTGTCTGAAAATTAGCTTCTGTTGAATTTATATGCAGGAAATCCTATGAAATGCAACATTGCAGTCTTATAGTCCAATTCCTGTAGATTTTTCTTTTTCTTTGGCAGTATTTCGCCATTATTTATGTTGTCTCTGAGAAGAGACTATCATCAGGAGCCCAGGTAACCACAGTTTACAGAACCATAAGCAGTTACCACTGAAATCATAATGTTTGGTTTAAGTCTTAAGATTTGGGTTCCAGTCTGTTGGTAATCTTACTTATTTCACAATAACTTTGATAGCTCAAAAATAACTCTTATTGATATTTCACTACTTAAGTGTATCAAGAACTTGGCTTTAAGCAAACAATTTTTGTAATCCTTGTAATTAAATATATGTTAAATACTGATTCTTTTTCTGGAACTGGCAGTGTATACCTGATGCAGAAGATTCAGTAATTAAGGGAGTATATGCTGTGTACTCAGTCATCATATACTGTAGCTAGAGTGGTTAAAAAACACCCTATATCAGGATTGTTATTGATTACTAATCAAACAACAAATTTGTTAAAAGAAAGTTATTTGCAATCTCAATCTGTGGTATTCTAGACGTATTGAAATAGTTCTCCTGCATTGCAGGTATGGGATGGCACAACATGTCGCTACCCAACATGGAAGGTTCGTGTGGAAGCAAGGGATCTGGAAGGAGATGAAGATCATCTTTGTCGGCTGCAAGATCTAACAGTAGACATTCTAGTTTATGACAACCATGTACATCTGGCAAGATCACTTAAGGTAATGCACTGTTTCATTTTTCTAACTCTCATTTTATGGCCTATTTTCTCCTTAGAATGCACTTCAGAGAATGTATCAATTCAGTTACACTGTTAATTCATTTCAGTTGTTCGTCTTTATGAGATCATTGTGTTTCCCATACCTTTTGTTTGAATGCAAAATCCCTTCAACATGTGTGGAACAGCCTCATTATCCTAAAATTGCCATGAAAAAGAATCTTCCAGTTAAGCAGTTCTTTTCAGATAGTGCAATACCGTATAGAATTCTGTGAAAATAATGCACTCAGAAAATGTATTCTATGCTTTAGAATTATTTTTAAATTATATAAAGTGGGGTTAAACTTGTAGTCCCAATAAATGCCAGTAATTCTAAAGTCAGTAAAAGATTTTCTGTTCTATAAACTTCTGCAATTTGCAGTGCAATCTTCATTTAGTGGGTCAGTAATGCTGATTATGCTTAGAGAGAGAAAACAACAACATAATTAAACATTTGATCTTCAACAATACTGCCATCTTGCTTCTGAATACAGTAAATTAGCAAAGAATACATCTTTCATTTTATGCTTTCCCCAATATACCCAGGATCATTTTTTAAGGAATTTACCAGAAAATAAAGGTAAGTGATAACTATTTGTTAGGCTGGGACTATCAGAGGACATGAAATCAATTTGATATTTTAATGCCTGTTCGTAAGTAAATGATAGCAAAATAAGTTGCCTTTGTGTAAGAATTCATAACAAAACTCAGTCACAAAAGTATTTCATTACTTGCATATTCTTTTCCAGAATTTTTCTCTTGCTATCTGATGTAATCTGTTGATATAAATATCAAGTGATATTCCAGTGAAGCAGTATCTTTTGAAAACAAAAGGAAAAAAGTAATAAAACATATTTTCTTGAGTAGCTGGTGATACTCCCTTTACTGCACTCTCCCATTTATATTCAGGAATTCCTGTTGAGTATCTCTCACATAGGATGTCTTCATCAGCTTTCTTTTCTATGAACCCTTTCTTTCTTACCTCTAAAGCATCTGTGGCTTTGCTGTGTAAAGCACTGTGCAGTAGAAGCTCTAATGTGAAAGAAAACTAGCAAACCTAGTTTGACCTACTGAGCAACATGGACTGTTCTCCTGGCTATGTCCAAAGTTGCAGTAGTTTCACTCATGCAAGATATACAAGTTAGATAATTTTTGAACACTACTTTTTAGTGGATTGTCTTAATTCATTAAAGAAAAAGTACTGATCTTAATAGTTAAACTTCAGGAAGATTTCATAAATTCAGCTTGCAATATGTGCAGTTAATTTTATTTCACACAAGAATCTAAAGGTAACAGAATTTGGGGTGGCTTTTCCTAAAATAGATAATTTAATGAAAGGTTTAGTTTAAAATACTGGTAGAAATAATGTTATGTCATGAGAAAGTATAATTGAAATACTCTATATTAACCTGATTAATATTTATTTCAGGGTCTTGTTATGTAAATTTTTTTTAAGAAATTTTTTATGTAGGTGTATAAAGCTGGAGAGTATTTGATGTGTGCATGTGCACCTTCCTGAGCATGAATGCAGAGAACATTGTGGACAGAAACTGTAGTAAATGCCTTGCCAGCTTATGGCTTCAGAACTAATAAAAGTACACTATTTTTCATCTGTTTCTTCTGCATTTGGCAGTAGCTTAAAATTGCCTTTTTTAATGTAAATTGTTATTGAACCGTTAGGTTACACTCTACCATATTGTCATGTACCATTTGCAATGACAGTTGCAGCTCTGAAATGATGTTTTATGTAGGAACAATCTGTTTTACGCAGCCTTGATACTAAGAAGAGTAGATTGGAGAAGAAAAAATACTCAGACAAGGAAGCTCTGAGTAAGCACTATAAGTCTAGAGAACATACGTAATGTATTATAGTGAATTTTTAGCAAATTGTGGAGCACAGTGTCAGGGATATTCCTGCAAGAGTTTGTTAGAAGCTCTCTGTTTGGATAGTCTATCCAGAGAACGCTGAAGACAGGAGCATTTCATCCCATTTTCTGAAACAGTCAGATAATATTTACAATTTTCAATGGAGAGAACTTTAGTAATACTGAAGGAACACTACACTTGATACCGTAAGTAGACTTTTTGTCCCCTATATTTATTTGCCTCCCTTTCCTGCTGGGCAAGATTGTGGCTTTCAGCATTTGATGCCTTAACGGAACACAAACAGAATTTTCAGAAATCTCATCTTCGAAGGAAATTGTTTCCTGAGGCATAAAGACAAGAGCAAGAGCTACAGCTAAGCAAAAACACTGATGATCACTGCTTTTTCCTGAATTTCCCCCTTCCTCTTGCTACCTGGAGTGCATCAAGCTTTCTCTTTACTCTAGGAACCCCAGCCTGCAACAAACTCTCCAAAACACAGTTGCTCCTCATAGGCTGTAGTTCATTATTCTTAGCTTTTCTCATCCTGGTGTTTCCAGAAGGTCTTAGGATTCACTGGCGTTGCAACAGGACTGTACCATGGGTTTCGCCATCTGTGGCGTTTTGCTAGATGGTAAGCATCAAGGTGAGTGAGCATCAGTGCTCACTCACTCAGCACACTGAAGGGGTCCAGCTGTCTACAGTGGCTTAGAGATTTCCTTATATATTGTCATTCACTGAATATGTGATACTGTCCTCTTGTGGCTTGATACCATCGGTTTTGTGTTGCCTTGCATTTTCTGAATAGTACAATTAAAGCAATTAACCTTGAGTATGCATACAAATCCTAGTTCATAGGTCCACAGTATTTGCTTCCTGTTATTTGTCTTCAGATGCAGAATTGGAATATTTTCAGCTGTTCCTTCTTCTGTATACAGCGTAATATCTTTTTTGATAGTACTTTGGACTAAGAAGCCTTGTTTGCTTTTTGCGTGTCTGAGTCACGTTTCCAAAGTGCAACTTAAATGGGTGACACACCTGCAATAACTGATAGCTTCCTACTTTTCAGGCCTGGGTAGCATTCTTTGGACCTGTCAGTGGTATTTTCCCCTCTTCTGTCTTTGTACTCATTAAAAGAGGAAAAAAAAACAACAAATCACAACACCGTCCCACCCCCAAGTCCTCCAAACCCTTTAATGGTTTTAAGTTGATATTTTTTATTACAAAGAACCATACCCATGTGCTGTGTATATGCTTCCTGTCACTTGCAAAAAGTTGTGCACAATCTATTCAATAAAATTAGACTGTTGATATGATGAAATTATGACAAAGAAATGTCATTGAATATCATAAGCCATAAAATAGACATAAAAATTAGTACAGATTATTTTAAATGATTCCTGTAAATAAAGACAGTCTCTTGTCATGAGTTCTTTCTGGCCACATGTAAACATTTAACTACCGTGATAAATGACTGTTCCAAATTCATCAGTGCCTTAAAAATTAATGCAACCCTATATTTTTTGAAATAATTAAGGGAATTTTTAAGATAAATTAGAAAGTTGTTTTATTTGACCAACTACAGGGAACTGCATATGGAACTTCTTAATTTTTCTTTTAACTTTAATATTTATTCTTAAAATAGTCATATTTTAATTAGACTGCAAATAGATTCTTAGTCTATTTTATATTACTGCAAGAAATGTGTCCTTACTGCTTTAATTTCATTTTAAATGAACTTGCTTTAAATGAGGTGGGTAATTCGTTAGCAGAAATGCTGTAGTCAAGTAAGGAGTTGGTTTTGTAGTAGATTTTAGATGTGGCTCTGTAAATCATGCTGTTTACTTTAATGAAGGTTATAATTTCTTCTCAGGTAGATGAAATGTACTCGGTCTGCAGGCATTGCATGTCTGCAAACAACAGAAATACGGTTAACATTTTCAGCAGTAACATTTGCTCACACTGTTAACAGTAAGCAATGCTGCCTCCCAAAGGGGCTCAGGGAAACTGCACTAGGAAGACATTTATAAATCTCGGGACAGTAAGACATGCAGTTTGGCTTCTTGCATGAATTTCAGCACACAAGTCTAGAAGGCAAACCCAGGACTTTGTATTCTTGCCTTCTGGACTCTCTCCTCCCATGTTTAATGTTTCATGATTGTGCCTACAGTAAATAGTAAATATTTTTCATACATGATTTTTGAAAGAAAGTTCTTCAATTATAATCAACTTCTTCCCACTTATAAATAATTACTTGGGGGGGGGGAATATTTTGACACTATTAAATTGACATAAGGTTGTTTGATAAGTAGAACTTTGCTAAGAATTTTTTTAAAAAAAAGCTTTCTTCATATGCAGCTGTCATAGTCATCAGTTTATAATATGACTGTCCCTTGCATTTTTGGATATTCAACATAATGAAATTAAATTTCACACCTGGGAAAAGTAAAAAAAGGCTTTAGATAAGCCTCTGAACTGCCACCAAAATACACAAGCTCTCATGTTGATACACTTAGAATGAACAAAATGAGCAGCCCCTTAATGGTGCAGATCAACTACAACTCTTGTAAGAGCTCTATGCTAAAAGCAAAATAGGTGCAGGTTGAAGTGTGCTTCTTATGTCCCTGGTGCCTCAATTTGAAAGTATGCTACCTTTTTCAGTGTGATTGTTTAAAAGATCAATTTGATACCAGCATTATATACTCAATAGCCTGTTCCTTGATGCAGAGGAAGATTCTAGAATCAATGTTGCTTAACTGCTTTTTACGCACACATTTATATATATATATATGCATTTATAAATGTCGTACTAGGACCTGGCCAATCCAGTCTAATAGGGATACTTTTTAGGTTTCTACTGGTTAAAGCAGGAGCTGAAACAGAAGTAAGATTTAACAGAATTCTGCTCTAATATTAATGTTAATTGAACTAAATTTAAACTATTCATCATTTCTGTAAGGCAATTTAAAGATACTTAGAGTGAACATAAATTCAGGTTATTGAATGTGTAGCTTGCCAGCTATCAGCTGGATCTCAGGTTATACTTTAGAAAAAGGGTTTGGGTCTTAGTTAATTCGATTCAAAGGCTTTTAAGACACATTGAAGGAAAATTAACCATGTAATTAAGTCTCCAGATTGTCTACCTTTAGAACCTTGGTTTGGGTTTAGGCTTTCAGGGAGGTGAGAGGGAGGCATACTGGGAGTGGTTTTTTGAAATAAAAGCAAAGTTAAAGATGTATTTGATGTTCATGTCTCCATAACTTCTTTCTTAATAGGTACTTGTATAAGTTAGCCTAAGTCCATTTGTATAACTTGACAAAACTGTTTTAGAGAACACAAAATAATTCTAAATAAAACAAGAAGTATGTGCTCCATGTACCAAAGGAGGAAATCTAACAGAGTTAAGATCAGTGCCAGAATCTTTGAATTTCTAACACATGTTGCCTTGTATCCTGGTGTAGAAAAAAATCGTACCTGTAATGTAAGACAAGAAATCTGGGTAAGCAGATGTGTTTGCATGTAAACATAAACATAAACTAGTCCATGCATAAACATAAACTAGTCCATGCATGGTGAGCAACATGAATGTGATCATACATGGAGAAACCACAGCATGTCAGTCTCCGGAGGGCTGTGGTGTGAATATAGAAGACAAATTGTGGCCTCAGGAAAGGAATATATTGGCTCGTTTGATCTGTCTTCTGAAGTCTGTTTGAAAATCAATTAGTAAGAACGCTTGTGCTGGTTCTGAATCAGCCTCTGCTGCTGCTAATGCTGTATGATAAAGCAAAACAAACAGATCACTCAGAGAGGTTTTGGGGTCTCTGTCTTTGGAAACACTCAAAGCCCAGCTGGAGACAGCCTGAAGAAGCCTGCACTAGTTGATTCTGCTTTGGGCATGGGGGTTGGACTAGACTGAAATTCTCAGCTGTTATGTGATGCAGTGAACACTGGGGAGAAGCTGTATGAGGCCTAGAATTTTCCAAGAAAGCAACCAGGTTTTTTTATTTTTTTTTTTCAGATTGGAAGTTTTCTGAGAATTTACAATATTCATGCAAAACAAGCAAATGCTAATGGTGAAGATGCCTCACGTATTGGATTTCATCTTCATGGAGGTACTGGTTATGGTCGAGGAATAGGAGTCTTACCAGAAAGTAACCCGGATGTTAAGGATCTAAAAGCGTAAGTTCTATATGTAGGGGTGGGTTTTTTTCTCTAGCTGATTCTGGAAAACTTTAAGCTAATGTAACAACTGTAGAGGTTAGAACTGTAAATATCTAAGAACTGTAAGCTCTGGAACACCATGCATCTTTAGCTCCGCTAATATGAAGAGTATTTGGGGAGTTATGTAAATAAAGGCTAATTTTTGGAATTTAAAATACAGTAGATATTGAGATTTTTGTTCTATAGTGTTGTAATAATTATCACATTCATTCTCTTCTATACTGGCATATGATCTTTTAGAGATAAATTTGTGGTTAAGCAAATAAATTGAGCACATTTGAAATTGATGAGACTTAAAGATACTCAAAATGAGTCATGTAGTATAAATGTTTTACTGAACAGTGTTATATACATAAAGAATCATAGAATACTTGAGGTTATAAAGGACCTTTAATATCATGGAGTCAAACCATTAGCCTAACGTTGACAAGTTCAACACTGAACAATGTCCCAGAGCATCACATCCATTTAAATACCTCTAGGGATGGTGACTCAACCCCTTTCTTGTTAAGCCTGTTCCAGTGTTTCACATCCCTTTC
Organism: Melopsittacus undulatus; assembly: GCF_012275295.1. NCBI lineage: Eukaryota > Metazoa > Chordata > Aves > Psittaciformes > Psittaculidae > Melopsittacus > Melopsittacus undulatus. The sequence goes on along the minus strand of NC_047531.1, from coordinate 20,021,646 downwards.
AGTGAAGAAATTCTTCCTTCCTAATATCCAGTCAAAATCTTCTCTGGTTCATCTTGAAGCCATTTCCTTATGTCCTGTCACTTCTTACTTGGGAAGAGAGACCAGCATCCACTTTGCTGCAATCTCCTTTCAACTAGTTGTGGAGAGCAGTAAGGTTTCCCCTGAGCCTTCTTTTCTCCAAGATAAACAGCCCCAGTTTCCTCAGCCTCTTTGGTCAAATGGGACCTCCCCCGTTAGCCAGGACAGCTGATAAATGACTGAAAGTGGCTCAGTGAGCACTTCCAGATCCCTAAGTCCCCTTTTGGATGGATCCCATCTGGCCTTATAGACCTGTGTGTATCCAAATGGTGTAGTGGGTCGCTAACCATTTCCCCTTGCATTATGTGGGCTTCATTCTGAGCATGTCTCCCAGCTTGGGGGGCTGCATACCAGGAGAACAACTGGCCTTCTTATAAAGACTGAGGCAAGGAATGCCTTAAGAATCTCAGCCTTTTCCTCATCCTTTGTCACTACATTTGCCCTTCAGCCAGTAAAGTATGGCAGTACTCCTTAGCCCTATTTTTGTTGCTAATGTATTCATAGAAACATTTTTTGTTGCCGTTTATGCCAGTAGCCAGATTAAGGTCTAGATGGGCTTTGGCCTTTCTAATTTTTTTGCTGCATAACCTCACGGCATCCTGAGATCCTCCTGAGAGGCCTGCCTCTTCTTCCACTGGTCATAAATTCTCTCCCTCCCTTCCTTTCACCCCACCTCAGGAAAGGCTAAGTACCTGAAATCAGAAATTCTGTTTCCAGCTGTATGGATTTATTTTGGCACTATATTGTGTTTAAAGTTCCAGAAATTATTTGGAAAGGAGTGTCTCATCCTCATCATTAATATACATTTCTGCAACTTCCAGCTCAATTTAATTTATGTCTCAGCTGGAAAATGTATGTCTGGACATTATACCTGTGAATTGATAAAGACTAGGTTTCATATAAATATATATGTGTGTATGTATATGTATGAGAGACTTACACAGAATGTAAAATATTTATTCATTTATAGATTCTTAGAATCAGTGGATCTATTCGACAGTCAGGATATGGAAAGCATGTCTTCAGTCGAGTTCGATGGCACTTCTTACAGTGATGCAGGTAGGAACAATTGAAAGCTGATATGCTCTTTCTTCTAACACATATGTGATCAAGATAAGGTCACAGTTACTGCTTCTGAAAGTGTATAATGTTAATTTCAGACACAAAGCTTGAGAGACTTCTTTTGGATTATTAGACTGGAAATTGACATTACCCTAACCTTCTGTCTTGCAGCAGAAGCCTTTCATATACATGGAAAAATACTTTCATAGGAGGCAATGTATAAATTATTAAACACAGGTGTTGTCTTATTCATACTATATGAGATTATAAAGCACTGATTAATTCCCAAAGAGGGGATTACTCAGAGGCAGACACTCAAAACACTACTAAACAGCTGCTTGTTTGAGGAGCCCTTGTAAAGCCATTGGATGGAAAGTTGTGCCAGTGGCAGAGTTGCAAGGTGCAGTGCCATGGAAAAGTAGTATTTTACAGACAGGTCTGCAGTTCCCATATTATTCTTCCAGTGGTATTTTTAATGCAGAATAACTAAAAATGAATTAAACTCTAAAGCTGTTTGGACATAGTTTGTGTCTTTGCTTCTAGCTTTTAAAATCATATGATACTTAGCCGTTATTAACATACTCTGACACAGGTATTTCTAAAAGGGTGCAAAAGTCAAGAATAAATCCCTCATGTCTAGACCATAACACTGCAAATTTAGAAATAATTTTGCACATATTTACTGTACTGTGCATGTGTAGTAGAGGTTGCTCAGAGAAGGCCCTAGGCAGTGCACAGTGCTTTTAGAATAATGTTGCCCACAGGGATTACAGGGGAATGAATACAGTTTATGTTAGCAGTATTGTTCACAGTATGCCTTTGAAAAGTGTTCTTTTTGATGGGCATTGCTTTTTAACGTATACACTAATTTCTCCTCAAATATATTAACTTTTCATAATTAATGTTTGCTACTTACTTTGCATTTTCCTTTTGCAGTATTGTTTCCATACATTAATGGGATCTTCATTTTCCTTTGTTCAGCTTTTGGTTTTATATGTGTATCTGTCTGCCTGTCTGTCTCTCTGGTTTTGTGTGCCCACATGGTAAAGAAGCAATGAAAATAATTAGGAAATTCTTCTTTATTTTAGATTTTGAATCGGACTTGAAGAGGTATCAGCAGTTACCTGTTACAGGTAGGAACCATTTTGGCCTAAACGTAGATCTTATTTTTACTAAAGAACAAAAATATTTTTGAGACATCAGCTCAACAACATTTGTTGTGATTTACCTGAAAGACTGTAGTAACATGTTATATTGATAAATTGAGACTGCAACTGGGAAGGGGAGCTGGACAGTAAGGGAAAATGCATATTTGTAATGGCTATTTCCCATGTTCCACGTATTATAGTGTTTAATAGGTATGCACAGCTTTTTTTGTTTTGTTTTTGTTATTTTGCAGTATTAACAGATCATCTGGATCTGGATAACACAGACCTGAAAACCATTCTGAGCAGCACAGCTCCTCAGGAGTACCGCGTTAGAGCAAAGCTGGGAACTTATAAACCCCAGAAGCTCTATCAGGCTGTTAAGCTTCATTGTTCCAAATGCAACTCTTCGTAAGTGTTTCACACGATAAAAACAATTGGGAATTGTTCTATAGGTTTTGGGATGCCTAAATTTTCAGTGTATTTTCATCTTTTTTGTGTAACATGAGCTGAATGTAGATGTATTTCATTCTGAGCAAAGATTTGAAACTCACTGGTAATAGGTAGGAAAATTTGAAATCATCAGATGAGTTCCTTTTTTACAGAGTCCTTTGAGTGCTTTTGAAGCAAGAATTTGTCTTCCTTTTCAAATTTAGCAGTGCAGTTTTTCACATATTGAAGTTATATTGCAGTTTTGAAATAGGATATGCAAAAAGGTATCATAGTCTCTAAGTGAATGAATAAAGTATCTTTGACTGAAGTGTATCTTCCAGAGAGGGCATCTTCTCTAGATCCAAAAATACCAGGGAAACACCATTAACCTTGGTATTCTGTCTTTTTTTCTGACCTAGGTGAGTTCACTGACCGTTTTATCATTGCTTTTCTAAAAATGAAAGAAAGTTTGTTTGAAATGGCCTGGTTTTGATTAAACTACTGTGTGATGTGTTATAGTCCTATTCATGATCATCTGAATCCTGTCACTTTTTTTTGCCTGACTGTTCTGGTTTAAACCAAGTCCCCCAACTCCCGGAGAGTTAGGAAGGAGAATCCAAAGAATGTAGCCCCCACGGATTGAGATAAGAACGGTTTAATTGCTAAGGCATAACACAAAACCCCTACTGCCATTTACTACTACAAATAATAATGATACAGCAAACAGCAAGTGAAAAGAAACTACAACACCCCACCAGCCACCGACCCATAACTCACTCCACCCTGCCCGGCTGAGCACCATGTGCTCCCTCCTCCATTTTCCTCCAGAGCTCTCCCTTCCAGCCTTCTCTTTCCCAATATGCCTTCTGGGCATCACGTGCTATGGTATGGAATACCTCATTGCCTAGCCTGGGTCAGGTGTCCTGTCTCTCCTTCCTCCCGGACTCCCCTCCTCCACCTGGCTGGAAAAAACCTTGAACAAAAACACCCTCAAAACATACTCAAACCATGACATTATCCACCCCTTATTCCATACCATTCACGTCATGCCCAGATCCCACATTTCCAATACACCATCACTCTTAAGTCCACCCCTCGATCATGAGACATCTCTATGTTGCATCTCTGGAATGATGGCCTGAAGTATCTGGGCCCACCAGGCTCAAAATCATTCACCGTCCCCAAGTTCTACAGCTTGCTGCTGGGGACTCCATACAGCTGCCTTCCACTTCCAATGCTTCCAAAGCACTGGAGGGGCCCAGTGGATCAGATACCTGGCCATACTGTCCCACATGCCCTGCCACTCATGACTGTCCAGCCTTGGGGACAGTCTCCTGGTGCTCCTATGTACTTGTCTAACCTTAGACAAGACCCAAACCTGACTCTGCTTAACTTTTGGGATCAGACAAAATGGTTGTAGGTAGAACACACTCTGTGTGTGTGCCAATAGGCTGATCCCTATCATAATCAGCAGGCAGGTCCCAAGGGCACCCAAAAGCCATTCAAAACTGTCAGAACTCTCAGATGCTGCTGCTGCACTTGTCACTGGGGCTGATGTAGCTGCCCTGCTTGCCAGTTCTCCCACCACCAGCTTCTCTTCTCCTGAGTCTGGATCTTCCTTCTCTGCCTTGCTGGGAAGTGCTGCGTGGTCTCCTGCCTCCTGCTGGGGCTCGGCGAGTGACTTCCGGGGAATTTTCTCGGCCGCTGCGGGGTTCGGGACGGCGGCAGGACTCGGTTCCTCCACTGCCTTGCTGGGAAGTGCTGCATAGTCTCCTGCATCCTGCGGGGGGTCGGCGGGCGACTTCCGGGGGACACTCTCGGCCGTCGGAGGGTCGGGAACGGCCGCGGGACTCACCTCCCCCGCTGCCTGATCCTGCTGCTCAGCTACTGCCCTGCTCCGCTCCTTCCCCGCCTGTTCCCGCTGCTCTGCCACAGCCGTTTGGCTCCCCGTGCCACTCTCCCTGGCAGCCTCAGCTGCCGGCAGCTCCCAGGGCCGCTCCTTCCCAGCTTCACGCAGCTCCACGCAGACAACGACGAGGATAAGGACAAGGACAGCGAAGAGCAGCGGGACGGCCTGGTACAAGTCCAAGTCCACGGCCATGTCCATCCCCCCCTGCTGCCGGAGCCCCACCATATTACAAGCCTCCGACACAAAGTACAGTGAAACAAAAGCTTTAGCCCAAGCCTCAAACACATCCAATCCATACACAAAGTACCCGGCAAAATCCCGAAACAGCGAGATCCAGAGAAAAACCTCTAAGAGCCAATAAATCAGCATTGTGACAAGAGACCATAAATCTGCTCAGATCTGTTCTTATCTCAAACCCTCGGGCCCCACGTTGGGCGCCAAAAATGTTCTGGTTTAAACCAAGTCCCCCAACTCCTGGAGAGTTAGAAAGGAGAATCCAAAGAATGTAGCCCCCACGGATTGAGATAAGAACGGTTTAATTGCTAAGGCATAACACAAAACCCCTACTGCCATTTACTACTACAAATAATAATGATACAGCAAACAGCAAGTGAAAAGAAACTACAACACCCCACCAGCCACCGACCCATAACTCACTCCACCCTGCCCGGCTGAGCACCATGTGCTCCCTCCTCCATTTTCCTCCAGAGCTCTCCCTTCCAGCCTTCTCTTTCCCAATATGCCTTCTGGGCATCACGTGCTATGGTATGGAATACCTCATTGCCTAGCCTGGGTCAGGTGTCCTGTCTCTCCTTCCTCCCGGACTCCCCTCCTCCACCTGGCTGGAAAAAACCTTGAACAAAAACACCCTCAAAACATACTCAAACCATGACACTGACTTATCCTAGCATCTGTCCCAAGCAAGCAGTTTTATTGTTACTGGTAAAACTAAACAACTGCTTTCCTTAAAAGATGGCATGGTAGCATTGTCCTAACCTTTTGAATTTTTTTTTGCACAGTGAGAATATATTAGATACAAATATTACTGAGACAAGAAAATGCCCCTGCTATTCTTCTCTGACAGCTTTTGGATGCTAAGTCATATGCTTGCCCCTTTAACAATATTGGTCCTTATCAGATGTTGTTATAACATTCTCTTGGTTGCCAATGTAAGTGGAAATGCTTCGTCATTTTCACAACATACAAGTACATGGTCTTTGTAACCAAGTATGAAAAGGAGAAAATTACCAGCTATGTCTACTACTTTTCTTCCTTTCTTGATATATTTGCCAACTCTGTAATAAGCAGATACAATTGATAGAATTTTTTTGTTCCTTATGAACTTTATCCTTATCCCAGAGTGAAAATTAGTGGATCTGTACTGCAGCCTGGATTTGGGTAAGAGGCCCAGGAAGGAAACATTTAAAGACATAGTTCTCTCCTACATTTTCTGCTGTGGCAGAAGTTGTTTCATGTTTTAGAGTATGCTTTTTTAGTATGAACTAATGACGTTCAATGCAAGTTGGATTCTTTAACACTTTGTGCAGTAAGATGCACGTAACACCTGGCATATAAAATCCTTGAGAGATTTATTTTTGGTTTTTTAGACTTTGACTGAAATTTTCTCTGTAAATATCAAAATATCAATATATGTGGATAGTTTTATTAATGTATCCACATTATGGAAGTTTCAGCCCTCATGTGTAGCTTAATTCAAAACCAACTCATTCCATTCCTGCCTCTGCAGGAAATCTACAGGCAGGCTGTAGAGGCTGGAAGAGTTTAATGGGTATATCCAGAAAGACGACCTGTTACGTTAGGTCCATTGCTGTTGCATTTAAAATAGTAATCCAGGAAAACAAGTGGAAAGAGCTCATGTGAACAGCACTGTGTTCATGAAATGAAAGTTAAGCTTTAGGAAGACCTCTTGTGAGCCAGTTCTGTAGTCACAGCAGAATTATCACCATCTGGTTTCAGAGGCAGGAATTATCCCTACTCCCTGGTGGAAGCAGCTGCTCTTAGGTTTGAAAGTGAAATTGTCAGAATAATCTGCAGAAGTCAACTCTGAAGCTTGGCACCTACTTTCTTTCAGTGTTTTGTGAAATAGCTTTTTCATTGTCCTTTTTATCATGGTTCATATTCCTGAAGCTCTGTCTTGCTTAGGAGAAAACATTCAAAGGCATTTTTGTGTGCCAACCACTGGCTTTTTGCCTGTTGGTGGCAATATTGGGAAAATTTTGAATGACCTGCATTTTTTCTCTGAGTGACAACTGGAAATGCACAAATGATACATGCTAACAGAATAGGAAAGAAACTGCGTGGTGGTGCAGAGTTGCAGATTTTCGCTTTGCAGGACATACGTGAAGCTATTGTGTGCCTGTCTGCTGCAGAAAAATGGACTCAGTGAGAGATCAATCTGATCAGACAAAAGCCATATATTACAAAGCATCTGTCCTTTTTATACTGTTGTCTGCATCTGCTTACAGTAGCTTGCTGTGTTATAATTGGATACATACACAATAACTTACTGTATTAAGACAATAACTGGCTGTATTAAGATTGGATACATATCCAATAGTTTCCTGTATTAGTGGATACATATACAGTGTAGCACACAGCAACTAGTATACAATTGGTTAAATTAAGCATATGGGAACCTAGCCTTTAAAACGTGCTAACAGCTCACTATTGTGTCTTAGCACATTCCAGTTTCTTCTTATCTTGCTTGCACTGTTACTTCTGCTTCTTTACACATGGCTTTCTTCATCCTCAGTTCATGTCGAGCTCCACATAGGCACTTGCTGAATTGGGAATGTGGCCATTCTTTGCTAAAAATCCATTCACACCTGTTCTTCTTCCCAACCCACCAGATATGCAAAATAAAATAGGCTAAAGCATACAACTTAAAGTTATATGAGTTTACACAGTCTTTCCACTCTACTGAAAGGGTGTGCAGTTGTGTGGCCCTTTTAATGTAGATTCAGGCCCAACTGAAATCATGTAAAGCTTATATAATTTATTTTCTTGCATGGATTTACATACATGTGGATGAAGTTGCAAGGCTGCCTCTGTACCATAATCTTAAAATTAGATTACTTAGAAAATTTATTAACACAGAAATTAATTCTGTTGTCATAATTTGCTACACAAGCCCAAATGTCTAAGCTGATATAAACCAGTTATTTTTCCTGTATATACTTTTAACTCTTATGACTATATTTTAATACTTATTCAGAGTACTGTTGTCCTTGTTGCTACATTGTCTAAGAAGAAGCTGTTAGAGTTTACTTACTCACTTTGGAAATTGTTTTAGGCAAGAAGTTCCACATGGAGATGAGTTGGCCTTGATTTTACAAGGCTCTGCTATTCCTGCTCCAAACCCAGAATTACACAACACATCCTGGTATGATTCTGCAATGTGGACTACACAAGACCAAAAGCAAAGGAAAATAGCTATACATTTTGTAAGGCATGAAAAAATTCTTCAAGATCCTGAAAAGTCATTACTTATGATAGAAGGTAAGACAAACTGCAAATATTCCACTTCCTGCAACACGGTGTCCAGTCTGAGCATACATAAATTTAAGAAATGTTGAAGTTGTATTCAAGTAGAGATGATCATAGAATCATAGAATAGTTAGGATTCGAAAGGACCTTAAGATCGTCTAGTTCCAACCTCCCTGCCATAGGCAGGGACACCTCACACTAAACTATATCACCCAAGGCTTCATCCAACCTGGCCTTGAACACTGCCAGGGATGGAGCATTCACTGCCTCCCTGGGAAACCCATTGCAGCACCTCACCACCATAACAGTAAAGAATTTCTTCCTTATATCCAGTCTAAACCTCTGCTGTTTAAGTTTCAACCCGTTACCCCTTGTCCTATCACTACAGTCCCTAATGAAGAGTCCCTCACCAGCTACCCTGTAGGCCCTCTTCAGATACTGGAAGGCTGCTATGAGGTCTCCACACAGCCTTCTCTTCTCCAGGCTGAACAGCCCCAACTTTCTCAGCCTGTCTTCATATGGGAAGTGTTCCAGTCCCCTGATCACCCTCGTGGTCCTCTTCTGGACTTGTTCCAACAATTCCATGTCCTTTTTATGTTGAGGACATCAGAACTGCACACAATACTCCAAGTGAGGTCTCACGAGAGCAGAGTAGAGTGGCAGGATCACCTCCTTTGTCCTGCTGGTCACGCTTCTTTTGATGCAGCCCAGGATATGGTTGGCTTTCTGGGCTGTAAGCGCACACTGAAGCTGGCTCATGTTCATTTTCTCATCGACCAACACCCCCAAGTCCTTCTCCACAGGGCTGCTCTGAATTTCCTTTTTGTTCAACCTGTAGCTGTGCCTGGGATTGCTCCAACCCAGATGTAGGACCTTGCACTTGGCATGGTTAAACTTCATGAGGTTGGCATCAGCCCATCTCACAAGTGTGTCAAGGTCCCTCTAGATGGCATTCCTTCCCTCTAGCGAATCAACAGAACCACACAGCTTGGTGTCATCAGCAAACTTGCTGAGGGTGCACTCAATCCCAGTGTCCATGTCACTGACAGAGATGTTAAACCAGACAGGTCCCAACACCATCCCTGAGGGACACCACTCGTTACTGGTCTCCAGCCGGACATTGAGCCATTGACCACAACTCTTTGAGTGCGACCATCCAGCCAGTTTTTTTATCCACCAAGTGATCCACCTATCAAATTGATGACATTCCAATTTAGAGACAAGGATGTCATGCGGGACAGTGTTGAACGCTTTGCACAAGTCCAGGTAGATGACGTCAACTGCTCCACCCCTGTCCATCATCTTTGTAGCCCCATCATAGAAGGCCACCAAATTGGTCATGCAGGATTTCCCCTTAGTGAAGCCATGTTGGCTGTCGCCAAGCACCTTGTTGTTTTTATGTGCCCTAGCACGCCTTCCAGGTCTTCAAAAACAAACTCAGCTGGAACTTTAAGTTACTGTTGTGCAAACAGCAAAAAGTTATCTATGGAAATCTTATAAGATCTACTTTATACCAATAAGTTTACTATTGTTTCTGCTAAAATTAGCATCTCTGTTTTGGTGTTTTTTTTTCTAGCTGTGCATACTGGTTTTTCAGTTCTGATTTGAGAACTGAGATTCTTCCAAAAAAAAAAAACACCACAACTTTTTAGTATTAATGTGGAAAAGTTTTTTGAAAGCTTCTGATAATACAAGCCTAGAATTAACTTTGTCAGCCTCTGGATGTCAGTGTTGTTTCAAATTAATAGAGCTTCTTACAGCAGGAGGTATTTTTTGGTGTTTTTATAAGATTTCCTCGGGGGACAGAAATAGCCACTGTCTATTAAACAAAGCAATTTAGTAGTAACACTAATAAGGCATGTTTTGAATAGAAAATAGTTGCATATAGCACCATTCTGAATTTAAAACAAAGTCTTCAGTTGTGCTGAAGTGGTGGTGTGAATAAGTCAGGTGGCTCTTTGTGTAAGGGTCAATGACAAAACCCCTTCTGTTTTATAGTTCTATTTTATAGTGGTTTTATAGTCAACTACTTCTGATAGTTGCTTTGTTTTAGACATGTTATGTTCCAAACTGGATTTTTGTTTTATTGGAGCACAAGGAAAAGGCACAGTCAGTGTTTCCACACTTTTCCCAGAATACTGATCATGAAACTTGTCAAAACTACATACCATTTTAATATTTATCTCTAAAATTTTGATGTCCCCATATAAATTTTCCCAGCACTTTTCCAGATACAGACAACCCTCAAATGCCAAACATGGGACTTTTATTAGACAGACATGGTCTAGATTCTACCCATTTGTTAAACACAAGCAATTTGCTCTTCTACAACAAAATTCTTTCTCATAATTATTATGTTGAAGCAAGGACTTCTCTTTGAGTGTTTGGCATCTTTTGGTTTGGAACTGAATAAATGGTTTGGTAATGGACAGAATTTTATGTGGCCTCCACAGGGAGTGAGGGGAATCTGTAACCATTGCTACAAATTTGTTGAACTGAAGAGTGAAATGTTACAGTTAACAAGAAGATGAACACTCTTGCCTATCTTCATTATTTGTATGTGAGATCGCTGTGATTCATGCCATTGTCAATCCTTGCCAATTTTCTGTGGTTTATGCCAGTCTCTTAGAAGCCAGAATACATTTGCTTGATCTAATTTCTTTTTACAGCAAATTTGAAACTCTAGAGACCTTTTAGCAACATCAGTTAAAACTACCCTGAGTTTTTGTATGTTAATCCCTTGAATGAGAGTTCAGGTATACATGAGAGGCTTATATGTCTCACTGTAATTGGAGGATCTTTATTTTATGACCTTTTGGGAAGACATTTCAAATATTTTTGCCTCTGTGATTTTTTGTTCGTTTGTTTGTTTTACTAGAAGTTTATTGAAGAGGTTTTGTGCTGTGCATTTTTCACTTACCAGTAATAATACAATTTTATTGACTTTATTTTCTTATTACCTCTGCAATGCAAGTGACAAGTATATGTGATAAATATTTTACAATACAGTGTCCTAATTATTTGTCACAAATTTTTTGAAGCATCTTATAGTTAGTGGTAAACAACACAGTTGTAGAATATATTTATTTTAAAACAGTTTGCTCTCTTTTTTAGTTGTTGTTCACAAGCTGATTAAATCATATATTTTTATTGAACTATGTTCAAATAACTGCTATGTATTAAATTAATAAATTTAACCACATTTCTGCTGAATTGCTGAAATGTCAAAAAGATTCTGTAATCAGTTCTGCAGTCTGTAAAATAGAGACAGAAGCCAGGTTATCCTGTGACTTAAAATAAATGTGAACCTTTTGCTGTCACCGGAAAATCTTAGGATTCCAGCTGTTAGTATGTTAAATTTCTTCTGTGTTCATAGCATGGCCCCAGCTTAGTGGCACTCAAATTAGCATGAAGTTTGGTGGTTCTTCATTTCCCACCTCATGTCAATTAAGACTTGTTTGAATAACTACTTTTTCATAAACTGGTAGTTAAAAATTAATAGATTTTAGGAGCAATTGCAAATAGTCAGTTTGGGTTTTTTTCTAAGTTTGCTGGCAAAATCATAGTAGAAATTATATGAAGATGATGCTAACTAAATACAACTTCATGGTTGCAGTGATAGCTACAAGGAAGATATTGAGGCATCTGCTGTCATTAATGTCCATCTTTGATTCTTTATTGAGTCTGTTGTTGAGTAAGAGTGAGAAGGTAATGGGTCAATTTCTCAGTTCTCAATAGTGGATCTCAATTTCTGTTGAAATTCCTGAAAAGAATATCTTACTAGCCAAGAAATGCAAGTTGTTTGATTTATTCTTGATTACAGTTTCAAAAAACCCACTATGTTTTTCTTTTTTTATAGGTGGGACATTAAAAGAAATCTGGAAGCTTACAAAGAAATTTAAATGTATTATTCCTGTGAGATCCACAGAACATGATCTTGCCTTATTGGATCTTTCAGTTCCTTTTCTTTTCCAAGGGAACATAAAATATTATGGGTAGGTTAAAAGTATTTGTTGATATTTTAGTAGTAGCAATAATAGATTCATTTTTTTTCAGTAATTCAAAACATGGTGCTCAAGGCATAACTTACCCAAAGATTCTTTGATGCAGAATACATAATGTGATCACCAGTACTAAGATCAGGGATGAAGTGCCATAATACTACTTTGTTTCAAAGGACTCGGCTGCAACTGGGCTTTCTCTTGCTCTATGAGTTTTATGCCTTTAATGAGACAGTGTCCCAGGTTCAGTCTTCCCTGTGGGGTGAGAGTACAGCAGTATGCTACGGAGACAAAAATGCACATGTGAACCTCTTTAGGCTGCAGAATTCCTAAATCTTCCACTTTTAGTCCAGATCTTCCGTTTTCTGGCCAGAAAAATACATTAAATACTTTTTCTGGTCTTACACATTAGGCTAAAGTCAAAACATTTGTTGCTTTAAAATTGTATGCTGGTGTTTTTTTTGTACACACATGATATTTAAATAGAGACCCAGGAAATAATTTCGGGCTGTCAATCCACATCTCATTCTCTCTTATTCTTAGTGTTGGGAAAGCTTGGGTTTGGGAAGAAATAAGGGATTTTCAGGGCCTGTTGTGACAGGACAAGGGGTGTTGATTTTAGACTTAAAAGGGGAGATTCAGGCTGGATGTGAGGAAGAAATTCTTTACCATGAGGATGGTAAAATACTGGAACAGGTTGCCCAAATTGGTGGTGAATGCACCATCCCTGGAGACATTCAAGGCCAGGCTGGATGTGGTTCTGGGCAACCTGATCTAGTCGAAGATGTTCCTGCTCATTACAGGAGGTTGGGCTAGATGAGCTTTGAACTCACGTCTAACCCAAACCATTCTGTGCCTCTGTGATTTTTGGACATCCTTTCCAAACCATTTGCTGTTTATTGAGATCCACAACACTATGAAATGCCTTACCTATTTGTGGATATCAGTCACTGTAGAGACAACTTCAGCAGGTTTCTGAATTCCACAGTTTCAAGGCTGTGCAGTATAGTACATCCATCTAGGTCTGGTATTGGAGCCATGTTCTGCAATACAGTGCTTGTGCTCAATGAGAGCTAGCAGTAGTATGTTCTCCCATGCACAATAGCATGCATTTACCAAGCTCAGATATGCAAATCTACTTCATGCAAGCTATTGATTCCTCCCTCCCAGCAATCCTAGTAAGTTCAAGCAGAGCAGAGTTGCACTACTTCAGTCCTGTAGCAGTAAAAAAGATTCTGTGCAAATACTGCATGTTTCACATGAACCCTAAAGTTTCCCATAAGGCCCTGATAAAATTAATGCAGATAATTATTTCGCTTTGCCATATATTGTTTCGCTCTTTTGGCCATTTACAGGTTTGTTTTTTTTTTTAATAAAGACAGTATATAGGTATTCCTACTAAGACTGATTCTTCACCAGATTTCCCCTTGCACTTTCATAATCCATGTATTTTCCCAGCTAAGGACAATTCGCCTTCAGATGTTCTCTGTTTAAAAGGCTGCATTGTAAAAACCAACCCTCTAGAACATATTCCATGATTGTTTATAGGATGTTTACGAAAGAGCCTCACAAGAATGGTGACAGCTCAGAGCTTTGTTCCACGTGCTTTTTTATCACTAGCATATATTTAGCAAAGTCTAAAAAAGATTCTGGATAGTGTAATGAAAAGCAAATATATTTTTGCTATAGCAGTAAGCTTGGATAACTGTATAAATATTTATGTTTGTGCATATATGCATGCGTATTCATATATAAATATAAAAATCATAAACATATTTGCATATTAAAAAATCCCCAGCTCAGTTACTTTATTGAAGTTTGGGTGGGTTTTTTAAAGGAAAAAAGTAGCTTCATTGAGCTTGACTTTATATCGCTTGAGCGGAACCAGTGCTTTTGATTTTATGACATATTTTGCATGTAATTCTAAAAGGTAAAAAATGTCTGGTTTGTTCTAACTGTAATATACTAGTGCAAAAGCTTAATTTGGAAAAAGAAATAATTGTCTGGTAATTTTATTCCTCGAGGCAAATGAGAGCAATGTTAAATACAGTTCTCCAATATTTTTATCCCCTTACAACATTTGCTATGTCTCATGTAAAATTTATAATTACTGGTATAAATACAATTAATAAGAGAAATTGTTTTAATAACTCATAGTTAATATTTTTTAACATGCGTAAAGCCAAATTTCTCTTCTAAGCTTACTGTGTTTTTAGTGTGCTACAAATTCAGATTCATTCCTGCTTTTACAAAGTTAGGTGTTGTTTGTATTGCTAAACAGCAAAGTAGTGACATATGAATGTATATTTATCAATGTAGTGATCTTATAATCGTAGAATAGTTTGGGTTGGAAGGGACTTAAAGATCATCTAGTTTCAGCCCTTCTGCTATGGGCCAGGGGTACTTGTCACTAGACCAGATTGCTCAGAGCCCCATCCAACCTGGTCTTGAACACTGCCAGGGATGGGGCAACAACAGCTTCTCTGGGCAACCTGTGCCAGGGCCTCACCACCCTCACAGTAAAGAACTTCTTCCTAATGTCCAATATGAATCTACCCTCTTTCAGTTTAAAGCCATTCTCCTTTGACCTATCACTACACAGCCCTGTAAAAAGCCTCTCCCCACATTTCTTATAGTCTCCCTTTAGGTACTGGAAGGCTGTTCTAAAGTCTCCCCAGAGCCTTCTCTTCTCTGGGCTGAGCAACCCTGGCTCTCTCACTTTAGATATACAGTTTTTGTCCTTCCTATTCACCAAGGTGGTCTATTCTAGAACTACATGATTTTATTTTACTGAAGGGATAATTCAAAAGGAGTATTAAGGGTTTTGGTGTGGTCTAAAGCTTGTTTATCTGGTAAAACAGTTATTTAAACAGCAATAAAAATACTTTTGCTCTCCCACTTAGTGCAAATCAAAAAGAAAATCAGATTTCATTTTTTTTTTCCTGTGCAGAAAACTTCTAGCATAAATAAATCAGTGTTTGCTTTGTCTCAGTATCTTGTTTTAAATGTTAGGTGCAAGCAGTGTTCAACTCCAAAGCCTATCAAGAGTCTAAGTTCCGTGGTAGCAGAACAGGAAGAACCATCATGGGAACCAACTGAAATAGCACAAGGTCAGCTGACGTGTCATTGTCCTGAAATACTGTTGTGCCTTCATTCTGAAGTGTTTATATGGAGTGGTTTGGTTTCTGGGTTACAGTTTTGTACAGGAAGTATGCCATTTATGGTTATGTTTGAGCATGATGCTGTAAAATTTATTCACCTTTACCAGTTGAAATAATATGTTTCCTTTTGAAACTGTCACAGTATTAATTAAAGGATTTTACATGTTAGTTTCTTTTACCATAGGTGTCCCTAGTAACATGTATTGTGGCACATCACAAATGTGATGAGTTTTTGGTTGCAGATGTCAGTTTTAAACTGTGTACATGCTTACAGTCCTAGAAATTAGTCTTGCTTTTCCTTTTGAAGATATATTTTTTCTGACTTAAAGATGACTATTACAAGTTAGACTTCTTTCTTTGGTAAGCATAATTGATCCTAAGCATATTCCAGAGAGTCTGCAAGAAATAATACTTAAATTAAAGGAATTATACCGTAACACATATGTGTTACATGCTTTTTGTTACTTTATGTAGTCAATACATTCAAATGCTGAAGAAAAAATGGAGCTTAAAACTTCACATTAAAGTAAAAGAATGTTCTCATGCTTATCCATTCATGTTCTAACATTAATTTGTAATATCTAGCAGTATCTAAGCTTTAGTAGAAGTTTTATTAAAGAAAAAGACTATTTGAGCAGTACAGTGGTTCTCTTAAATAAACTGTTACAATTATATTCTCTTAAATAAATGTAAAATATAACTGGCAATGTTACAGCATCTGCAATTGACGTTTATTTCTCAAAATAAAAGCAATATGCATTAAATGCTTTCTGCATTTAAACTATTTTATGTATAGTACTCTTTTATCATCTCTATTTTCAGACTAAATTGTAACCTGCAAGTATATCAGATCAGTTGAACATAAAGTGACTAGCCAATTTAAACAGATGTACCCAGAAAAGACTGATGAAGAGTTGCAGTAACTTTGTATGTTTAAGATATTTTATGTTTACAGCATGACAGTTACTGCTGCCAGTGAGAGAATGACTACAGTAATTTACCTATGCTGGAATGTTTTCAGAACTGACAGCAGTTTTTCTGAATAAGGCTTTGCCTGATAGTTTTTACTATATCGTATGAAAGAATTTTTTTCCTCAGAAGATATGTTTTCAGGTGGAATGGCAGCTTACTATCACTGAATTAAGAACAAGTCTCCTACAATCTTCCATGGATAAAAGGAGGAGGAGGAACCTGCAAAGGCAGTATCTAAGATCTAAGCAAATATTAACATTTCTTTTACTAGGATGAGAATAAGTGCTTAAAAAAAAAAGTCTGTGTGTTTATAGACTGATCTGTTAAAGCGTTTCTAGACAGATTGCAATGCACTCAAAATACAAACCACTTCTTGCTATTCAGAGCCTTTATTTTTTTGGCTTATCAATTTATACTTTTAATGGCAGTCTTCAAAGTTAGTTTTTGTTAAAGGAAGAATATTTTCAGCTTGTGTTGTTATAGTTTGTCTTGCATACTGATTCTAAGAAACAAATTGATTTTTTTTTATTTTTTTAATTCAGTTTTAGGCATTGAGCCACTCCAGTATGCTTTTATTATGAAGTTTACACTGGTTGATAGAACAGGAGCACTAGATGCATACCTTCTTGACTATGTAAGTAAATATAGGTAAAGGTAGACTGTATAGATTATGTGGCTTTTGATTTTATTGGTTTTCAAAATAACAAATGTATGTACAGAATTAGTCATTCTATGTTGCCTGCAGTGTTTTGCAAGGACAGGTGCAAGTGCTGTAATGTCCATCAATGAAGATACATGGAATGTGATTTTTAGTAACAAGAGTTGATCATTGCTTCCTACCTCTCTGATTTAGGGTTGAAGATGAATTGTATATGTGTGGTATCCTCCTTAGGGAATTTACTCCTTTAGATGTATTTTTGCGTGCAGTAGAAATATCTGTTGCTCTATACTTTGTGGGGTTTTTTTTTCCTCTTTTGTTTTACCATTTGGGTTTTTTTGCTTGGTTCTTTTGTCTTGGTTTTTATACACACATGCATATGCTCATTATAGTTACTACCTTAAATTTTGAGATGGTGTTCAATAATTTTAAAAAGGGAATAATAAATAAGTGGGAATATCTTAGCAAAGAATAGAATTATACTATAAAATAGATTAGTATTCCTTTTGTCTTTCTATAAGTGCATTTTGATTCTAGCAGTTCATAGTTGGGAATATCAGGATTTCACAATACACTTTGGAGTAATCTGTCTGCCCAAATGGAAAATAGTCAGTGTAGTGGCACTTCAGAAGTATAACTTTATCCAAAATAGGACAAAGAAACAATTTAGTGGGAATATTTTTTCCCACAACAGTGCTAATTAATGTGTATATATATATACACACACACACACACAAGTCTTCCCTTAATTTTAAGACTGTAAGGAAAAATATTTGGAAAACCTGTGTGTTTTCTTTTTAAATACAGTGTATTAGCAGCAAAGGAGGTCAAAGACTGCAATCCCCATTTCAGCTAGTCGACTTTTCCTTCCACTACTGTCCTTTTCCCTTTTTATATTGAGAAACTAAACTGCAAAAGGAAAATGGGGGGAAAGATTTTTAAACAGTGTCTTGATGCAGAATACTAAAAATCTCCATTTCAGGGTAGCTCAGATTCTTAAACGGATACTGCTTAGTACCACAGCTTGGCTGCAGGAAAAATAAAACCAGAGTTTCTTCTGAAGTGCCAGCTGCTGGCCTTCCTAGTGGTGGCACTTCAAAGACAAGCCAGTACCTTTCAAACCTAAAGTTGGGTTCTCCAGCACCACCTTAGAAGGAACTGGAATACTTCGAAATGCAACTTCACTAATTTCCAGTCATGCTTCTGCTGGAATACTCTCGGTTCTTTTCTTTCCTCTCCCCTTTATAGGAAAAGGCATTGAAATAAAAGAATTTAAAAGTTTTATAGTCAGAAGAAGAATTGGAAGAGTAAGGAGGAAAAAGTAGTTGTCTGTCAATGTTGCTACTGGATTATCTGCTAACTTGTGATCACTTCCAAAAAACATGTCACATAAAAATTACACAGAGGCAGGTAATTCTGTATTTGTATCTTTTAACAAAAAGAAGAAAGTGCCATCAAAAACCTTAGCTCACTTTGAGAAAATAAGTTGTTGAGTCTTTAGCGATGCAAAATCAGGTAGCAAACTTAGAAAAAAATAAAATGGTACTTCTGTGAGTCATGCTTACTGCATATGTTTTAAAAAGACACAGAAAAGGTTTATGTGGCATGTCAGTGTTCTTTATCTTACTTCTCCATTCAGGCTTATACTGCAGGATACCTTTCTTTCTCCATAGTTTCTAAAACTATCAAAAAAAAGTCATGCTAAGGGGGTTCCACTTGTATTAAGCCAGGTTACAGTGCCCCCTTGTTTTCAAGTCAATTTGTTCCTCTCAAAATATTCTGCTCACAGCAGTGAGGGACTGTTGAAGAGGACTGAACATCATCTCTGGCTGTAATACTGTTTGCTTGTGGACGTTTATGAGAAATGTCTGCCAGCTATATGTGTGCTCTCTGGGTGGCTCTAGTCCCTGAATACTCAGAGGTACTGAAATACATACTTTGATTTTTTTTTTCTGACAGTTTGGTTTTTTTCTGTATCTGAACAGTTTTAGAAATAATACTGTTCTTTTGTTGTGTTACCTGTCTGGATAATTTTAAGTTTCTTAAATTATAAAAAACCCACCATGCAGTGAGGGTTCTGGCTAATGATTTCTTACCCCTCTTCCAACACCTTATACTTCTCTGTTTTCTTCCAGGAAAAGTTCTTCAAAATTCCTGCCTCTGAAATCTTAAGTAGTGATTTTCTTCAGCAGAAGATGCAGATGATCATGAATGCGCTCTGTCCTCCAGGAGGAAAATTAGGTCAGCTTGGTGATATTTTAAAGGGGGAATGGGAAGGGAAAGGGTCTTTCAGTCTGCTATTGCATACGGAAAGTCTTAGAATTCATATTACGCATGGGCAAAACTCAGAACAGAGAAATTCAGGAGTTGGTAAGAAAAGTTCCAGTTATTTGTTCAGTACATTCCTATAATAGTAGGACTTCCTTTTGAGAAACAAAAGCAATGGTTCAGTAAATTCACATGTAGCATGCAGTGATATGTGAATACAGTCATGCCTCTGCAGGCACTAACATGTTATTTGTATTCATATGGAAGTTAACCAGAACACCCTCATACTGTCACAACACATTAGGGAAAACTGACAAGGAATTTGGCACATGGCTCATGCTTTGGGTGAGGTTCTAGTTTTGAATGCTCATCTGATTCAGAACACCCCTTACTGCAGGAAACTTCCATGAAATCAAACAAAAACTTAATCCAAACCCACGCACAGAGGTTTTTGTGCAGTATTTCTCCTGTGGCAGAAAGTAACTCTGCATGAACTACACATGCCCAAAGTAACCCTATGTCCCTGACACAGCTTCAACATTTGGAATTTATTCCCTCTAAGCACCTGGCTGTCAATGACCACCATAACCCTGCTGGGGTCTTTACCATACCTATAAAAAGTGTCCCTGTTGTAAAGGGGGTCAAGGATGTTACCTTTGAGACCAATAAAATTGTTTTATTGAGACACATGGAAATGAGTTGTTATCACTGGAAAGTCTTTATGTGTACTTTGCTGTGGTACAACTACCGGTACCAAGTGCTTCAGGGAGGTGCTGGGGTGGGGAGGGCAAGGCTTGGAAATTTGTCACTGAACACCATTTCAGATGGTGTGAGAAATTTTAAGGTACAAATTGGAATTTCAAAATAAGTAATTCATATATTTTCCTATTAACTGTTGTATACATTTAGATATCCTAATAAAGATCCTGCCCAAATTATACTTCTGTCCTGTAAAAAATAGAAATTAGTATTCAACAATAATTTTGGTTTTGTTTGTAGATGACTTGCCATGGCTGGAATGCTTCATCAAGTCCTATAATGTCAGAGATGCAATGAATCATCAAGTTTGTTACCAAATTTTTGACACTACAGTTGCTGAAGATGTTATATAGTGATGTGTTGCTAATTGGATTCTAACTGGATTACTTCCTGTTTTGGGATCAGAGACTGTATGAAAAATTTTTGTTCCTTTCTTGGAATTCAACCTGTATGTATGAAGTTTTAGTTTGTTTAATAATATGAATGGGAATTATGCTTTGATGTGTTTACTACCTTCCTGGAATACAGCTTTATGATCTGAGTGCAAGGGCAGGTGCTAAGCTTTTCACTGGAGACTGTTTGGCTCAGACTGAGGTAGGCAGTCTAGTATTCACCTGTCCTTCAAGAAGGCAGCAATAAGGTTACTCTAAACTGGTGTTTTACTCAGAAAGTACAGTCACAATGTTGCTGCTTTGTTCATTTCTGTTTTTAAATAAACAAGGTCAGCAGAGATAAGGAAAAGGAGCTTTTCAGTAAACTTCCTCTCAGACAACTTTATGCAGTAATGTGTTACTGTTCTCAGCCAGTTTGATGGGGAGGTTGTCCATTTTTAGACTAATTTGATTTTGCATTTAGACAGAAACATACGTTTAGACAGAACTCTTCCCGATAATCATTAAGGTGATTTCTGTGTGTACCAGTTACTGTAAATTTTGATGGAGATGTGAAGGTGACCATGCAATGATTATCACTAAAATCAAAGTCAAGCTATGAAAATAAGGTAAAATTGTAAAATGAATATTGACATTCAGTAAAACATAATGATTCTTTAAGGTGGCCCTACTGGGTACCAGAGTTGTTAGTATGCTTATTAACTGGGTGTGTGTTTTCAAAGGCTCTCACATATCTGTCCGAATTTATTGTCAGATTACGCTGCCCAGATCTGCCTTTTCTGTCTTACATAATCAGATTATATGATTAAATTTAGAGTTACAGAATTGATCTAGTGGCTTAAAAATGCTACTGGGCTAGAAAAATTACACAGTGGTTTTACTTTGCATTCAGAAGTCTGTAGAAGAAACTCAGGACATGTTTCTCCAAGGATTTTTAAGGTAGAAATCACTGTCAAAT
Source organism: Melopsittacus undulatus (assembly GCF_012275295.1). Taxonomy (NCBI): domain Eukaryota; kingdom Metazoa; phylum Chordata; class Aves; order Psittaciformes; family Psittaculidae; genus Melopsittacus; species Melopsittacus undulatus. The sequence continues at coordinate 20,000,344 of NC_047531.1, read as the reverse complement.
CAACTGCTTTCCATCAGAGCAAAATTGCATAATATTTAAAACAGCTGTTTTTTTAAGGCAGTTCAGAAGCAAGATGGAATACTTGTAAGTGGATTGTTATTCTGATAGTAGATGGCATTTTAATTTTTTATTTTTCAGGGCTGTTTTGATTATGCAGTTTGTCATTTCATCTCAATATCTGGTGATAATTTTCTGGTACTCTAAAAAAATTATACTGGGTTTATATTGCATAAACTAGGAGATTGTTCTTTATTGATTGGTACATGGGGAAAATCAATATCAAAAGTGGTTAGAGGATATTTCCTTTCAAGAATACATAAAAAAACAACTTTGGAATTGAACAAGCAGCTTACAGAGGAGCAGCTTACAGAGGAGCAGCACTATCTTATGAAAGCTTGCCTGAATCTGTGAATTAATGGATAAACAAACGATAGTTAGAACAGGTTATTAAATATTATAAAAATATAGACACTGGCCCTATCCAATTTCAGTAGTTAGGGGTTAAATTAAAGGCAATCATCTTTGCTTTTCTTGTATGTAGGGTATGAAAACATTGGAATTAATTGTTTTTGTTTAAAATTTTTTCTTAACTCAGATATTGATATTGTACATTTTTTATAAATAAGTATGTTTAAAATAATAAGAATGTTTTGAACTTCAGTGCAAATTGTATCAATTTCACCACATCCCTTGCCCAAAATCCCTGCCAGAAAACCCTGCATATGCATTACTTCACTTTTTACTCTTGACTATTATATTAAAAAGTTTTGCAAAGATTTTACAAATTTTGAGATTTTCTTGTACTTGACTTTTAATTCCTAGGTTTTAAACTTTGTTGTCAGTAGCTTTTATCCAACAAAATGCTCCAAATTAATGTTTTTATAGTTGTTTGATTGAAACATACATGCTTAATTCTCTTTCTAAATATAATTCATAGAAATAATTTTAATTAGTTATTAAAATTATTTTATTTGGCAATACTAAAGATCACTGTATAGAAAAGAATTAGTGCACACACAGTTGAAAATGTCTGTGCCTCATTGATAGCCTATATATAGAAAGATGGAAGTCCCAGAGATATGGAACTCAGCCCTTCAAATGATTTCCCTGGCAAATGCTGAGGCCTGTGAATAGCTGGCTGATGGATGGAATATTGAGATTACTGTGTCCTGAACTTACAGCACCATGAGACTCCAGTTTTTGAAAGCTGACCATCCTGAGCAGCAATGACTTTAAGCCATTACTAGCAACTTCCTCAATACAAACAAGAGTCATGTTTCCCTTGCTTGGTTTCTTGGTCAAGTATGTGACTGAGGGCTCTGAAACATTAATGTCTGTTTTAATAGTTAAAAATCCCAGCATGAAATAGATTATGATGTATTTAAAGACACTCAAAAGTTGAACCAAAAGTAAATCAGATTAACATTGGTACACTCACATCCAGTGAAAAATCCAGGTATGTCTTCCTGGTATCTTGTCTTCCTCCATCCACACATACATCCCAGCATACAGGGTAACTGCATCAAAGCATCAGCTTCTTACTAGAAATGTGGGCTAAATGGTAAATCTGTACGGAATGCAAATTACATTGCACAGCAAGCAACACCTCCATGGGCAAGGGCTGTGCATTCTTTTATATGACTATAAAAGAAAAGTAAAGCAACATGAACCCACCCCCCATCAATTACACAGGTAAGTGCATAAAAGTGGTGAAATTGAAATAAAAGAAAAAAAAATCAAAAGAAGCAAAAACATAAATGTGGAATAATGTTTTTGGGATTGGTCTCCTTGAGGTCCTTGTATTTTGGGGGTTTAAAAACACACGATTAGAAGTCTCTCTAAAGTAATTTGAATTTAACATCTTTGATGCCTCACACTCTCTTGGAACTCCAATTGGAAAGACAGAAAGTAAATAAATATATACTGCAGAAGCAAAGAATCATTCCTGGTAGGTGACCTGCTGTTCAGTAGTGATTGAACTTTCTCATCAGCTTTTGCTGTTACGGGATCCAGAGATTTACAGACAAGACTTTGAAATGCTTTGCTTAATGCTAATCCTTTGGCTACTGAGCAGCAGGAAGTGGGGATTGCAGGAAAGACAACAGAGCCCACAGGCTAACAGCTGGGGCTTGCAACAGAAGGAAGAGAGTTTATGGTGTTAGCAGGGATGAAGCTTTAGCTCTTCAATACCATGGTATTTTACATCCACAAGAATTTACTCCATTTAGGTTACTTTTTGGATGAAGCTCTTGTGTAAATATGTGTCAGGAGCTGGGGCAATGCAAAAAGTTGTAAGACCAAATATTGAAATGGAGTTGTGAAAAAGCAAGTTTAAAGTTCAAGTTCTTCAGATAGAATGGGAGCACTGCAGGAAATTTTCTTCAGTGGAGGAGAGAAAAAATTTCAAATAAGAATTTGCCACAAAGAAACTTTGTTCTAAGTGTAGTGAACAGTGACTATTAAGAATTTGAAAAAAAGAAATTTGGCAGAAGATGGAAAAGGAAGGAAAGAAAGAGCAGTTTCAGAGGACACTAGCAAAGGCAGAAGTGATACTAGAAAGTCTTAAGATGGTTTGCTGCAGCTCCTGTTTACAGCATTTCCTATTCCTGAAATTCCCATAAGAACTATGGTTTATTGAAACATCCATCTTATGAAGAGTTACCAGGTCCTAAGTGCTTGAAAAATAGAGAGCAGAACTATGCTGTAATTAATGAGCTTATATTTGTGCTAAAACTACAGGTGAACTTCACCCCAGAACCATGCTACAGTGCGTTTTTCCTTCTTTTTGCTACAGCTCCATTACATGCCTGCTGAGGTAATGCTGTAAAACTACTGCAGCATTATCAGTCTCCATAAACCGAGCAAATTCAAAGTCTAGGAATAAATCTGTGTTTAGTAGATACTTGTTTTAACTTGAATTTTTGCAAGTAAACGAGGAGGAGATGGGCTTAATAGGGACATACGTGCCAAAGAGAGAAAAATACTTTTTTTTTTGTCTCATAACTGTTGTATTACAAAAATGAAGCTTTGAGTGTAAATTTGTTCTGTACCTTCTCCTGTGTGTGTACAGCCTGTGGACTACCACTGTTAAATATACAGTTTTGTGAAGTTCAGGCTACATCTTTGAACTGAGTCTGAATTTATCTGTAATTTCAAAGACTGGCTATCAGGTAGCTTTGAGTTATGGAAGTGTTAACTTCCCTGAAGGCAATTGTCTGAATGATGGCAGTTTAGAAATGCCGCTTGAATTTTGTACTAAAAGAGTGGTAAAACTGAACACTAAAATCTGCTGACAGATGTGAGTACAGACTTCATTTCTTTCTTCTCCTGTCTACAAATGACCCTTAAGCAAGTCAAAGCCCCTCTGAAGCAATGTTTCAAATGACAAATATGATCAGTCACAGGCAGGATGTGTATTTACCAGAGGGGATTTTTATTGTTTTGAGCAGGGAGTAAGACATTTGCACCAGACAGCAGTGTTCCATGCTGTTATTCTGGCATACAAACATATGATACTCCATCTTGAAGGATACTCTTTACTTACCATATTTACTATGCTAAAGGTGCAAAATCTCAAGGGGAAACATTTACTTTACACTTCCCCTATTTGCTGTGTTTTGTTGAGGGTAAACCAACTAACGTTGCTTTTCCCCGACAGGTCAGTCTGCATTTGTTAGCAAGATGCTGTGTCTTGGGTCCTTCTTGCAGGAGAAAGCAGCAGAAAAGAAAGATTGAAAAGCTTAATTTGAAGAGATGGGAAAGGTTAGAAGCTACACAGGAAGGGACAGTAAAGAACAAGGAGTGACCCTTAAAGATCTAACAGAGCCTTTCTGAAAATCAGGTACTGTAACTTGAAAATCCTGATGCAAATCTGTTCACTCCCTGATCTATATGATTTGTTAATGATTAAACTTTTGAATATTATTCTAATCTGTAAGTGATTAGCTAAACTACAAAGTCACAATTATGTATCTGAACAAGTTTAATTCCTCTGGGTTCAGCTACTGGAAATTGTTTCTATTTGAAATGAGAGATGTCTGTTTGGTTTCCATTTAAAAACTGTGTGAAAAAAATCCGCTTGGCAAAGCTACAGCATTCGTCATTAGCTAGATACATTCTTGCTCTTCACCAGGTGCCAGGGCCTGCTCACATCAGATCATTTTATCTGGCAAGGACTATATTCCACAATGGTACCTTGCAAGAGTGCCTATTCACAGCAAGCTTACCAAAGCATTGTAAAAATAGCATGAGTTTTCAAAGCTCATTTAGCTCTTCTGTAAGACCTGGAAAAATGTGAATGTCTCTGGCCTACTTTTCAGTCTGGGTAAAGAGGTGGCTGATCTGATGTGATGGGGAAGGGAATTCTTAACCCATTTCTTAGTGGTGATGGCAAAGGTACTCAAACCTCATTTTAAATATTGAGGTCATCAGCTAGTATCTGTCAAGAAAGTACAGATCTGTACCAAATACTCCTGTCAAGAGCACGTACACCAAAGCAAATCAGAACTGGAAATCAATTCCAGCTGAAACTGACACAAGGGAAAATGTGACAGTAGTATATTCTACTTTTGATAGTTCATCTTTTCTACAGAATTCTGGTCTGAAACTTAATAGTAAAAAAACCCTTAATCTGATTAAAAGCATAATGAAAATACTTACTTAAATAGAGCAGAGACTGCAGAAGAGGCACAGTACTGAGAAGCACTTTTTTCTTGTGGAAGATCAACTTGTCTTCCTGGAATGTTTCATTCTTTAGGCAATTCTCCTCCCAGTCAGCATACTTAGGTTCCAAATCCCAAAACCTTATTTTACTGGAACTGAAGTCTAACCATCTAAGCATAGAAGAACACCACTGCTTGGAGATTGTCATTCTTTTAGGCTCCAAGCGGCTATCCTGAACATACCACATGATAAGAAGTGTCACTAATATTCATGAACAAATTCTCCATGCAGTCTTTCCTATCTGTAGTAAGGTAGCTGGAAGATTTTTGTACAAGGAGTTGTGTGCCTTCTCATGCATACAGGTGTACTCAAAATAGCCTTTGAACGCTTACCAACAGAGTAATCCATTATTACTCATGTGCATGCCTCTGTACCATGAATACCATGCAACTGCTTTATATAACAGCATAACTGATCAAGGTATACATAATAAATGAGTAACCAATTTGCATGTATTAAATATGTATTCAATCATAATTATAAGTAAAGTGCCTTAATCTTGTGCACTTCAAATACATATACACCTCTTTGGCAACCACAGCTTTATTGAGATAGAGTATTGGAGCACACTATCCAGGGAACTCATCAAAGCTGAGTCCAGATCCCAAACCTGACAGCTGTCAGTGGCTGATGAAGCTGTACCTGAGAGTGCTAGTGAACACAGAGCTGACGAGCCCCACCACCAAGTGGAGCACTGTGCAGCATTCCGTGACCCACAAGGAGGGGTCCGGATTTTAGTTAAAGAAAACAGCATGAATATTGACAGCATAATAAATAAATCATGTGGAAGTTTGTTAATCCAGAATCCAGAATAATTCTAGCCTGTTCACTGATGGAGCAAAGCAGGCTCTTGGTGAGATGTGAGGGTTTGGTAAACACAAGTTTGGTTATGATCCATAAATGGCTCAATTTCCCAAATTAAAAGCAGAAATAATGTGGGACAGAAATAAGCTGTCCTTAGATACCTGAAAAACAGATTATTAAATACTTACAGCGTATATTGTTCCTTGTACTAGATGCACACAACCTAAATGCTACTTGGCAATAGAGGAATTGTGCATTTTAATCAAGACAAGAACTTAACACTAAAGGCCTAATTGTACAAATAACCCATCTGTCTTGTATAATACAGAACAGAGTAGTATTTTTAAGGCTAAATCAACCCTTTAGAAATTAGTCAATCTGTTGCCACTTGTAGCCAGCTGTGCTTCAGGCAGTGGCATTATTAGCCATTAACTCATCTAGTACTAAATGACAAGTGCAGGTGGACAGAAAGCAGTTCAAATAATTGAGCAAATTACTATCACATCTCTTCATTGTACTGCAACTGCTGCAGCCCCAAAGGTGTATGTACACACTGAGAAAAAAATGCTGCTTCATTTATAAATGTGTACAAGAAGGAACTGGGAAATTCTCCACAGATTTCTCCTCATTTTAATTTGATTATTATTTGAAGGTATTGTGGAACAGGGAGTTTTTATGTAAATAAAATCTTCATGACAAAAGGCATTAGTCTTTTGCTCTACCCTTTATTCTGTAATGAGAATCTCTTTGGCATATGTCTGAAAGATGTTTGAGCTTTTCTTGTTTACCTTTGCTGTTCTGGTTGCATCAAGATGCTTTCAGAGGGAAACCTACTATAAAGATACACAAATTGAGGATGATGACTAGAAGTTGGTTCTGACGAAGAGAAGAAACAAGCATAGAGACAATACCAGTAAGCCTTTTGTGAGTCCTTCTGCAGTGTTGTCCAACAAGACTATGACATTAATTTTTTATACATTTTGCCATAGGCTCATGTGTCCACTTAAAAAAAAAAAAAAAACAAAGTCAAAACCTTTGCAGTATGTCTTGAGGCAGTGGCTATCATCTGGACAGTTCAGTCCATTTATTCAACTATAATCTTCTGCAGCCACTTGAGATACAAAAAGCATTGTGAAACTGAAGAAGCTCCAAGGTGTACCAGTAAATTCAGGTATTCATTCAGGACAGAGGAGTGAAAGAAGTGGTCAGGTGTAACTGCTCCTCAGTATTTGAAGCAATTGCTGATGTCTGACACTGACAGCTCTGAATGAAAAATGTGTTGGATATAATACTTGGGGAGTAAGATCTATACTTGTTGGTGGTTTGTTTGTTTTTTTTTGTAGAGGAGCATTTTAGTTCACTGTGGTCATACTTCAAACTTAGATGAGACCTTCAAGTGAGACTCAAACTAAGAACAGGAATGAAAAAATAAATTCTGACACAATAAGTTGAAAGGGAGCAAGGATTAGTCAGAAAAAATGCCTTTAGACAATCACAATAGCAACCATATTTCATTGTAATTTACTTAAAAGAGCAAGACCTCACCCTAACCAATCATGTTATCTTGTTAGGAGTGCATCTGAAACATTTGCTAGCTGATCTCCATGGACAGAAAGCATCTGACTAATGCACATCATTTTTAAGCCAATCAAGCCAGGGACCACAGCCAGAGCTGGGAATCATGTGCTATGCCCGTCACAGACACACATATGGAGACAGTCCCTGTTGTAGTTGTGTGTATTTATGGTCAGATGCAACATATAAATGAAACAGAATAAATGGAGGGAGGGGATGTTACAGAAAGGTTGTCAGGGTAACAGTTAATATAGCAAACCTACATAGCAGCTGCAGGCCAGTTCATCACACCCAGTTTCCCAGAATAGGTGTCACTGCATTTCAAGTTCACCAAGTACAAGAAATTTAGTTGCCTTTCTTAGCTTTGCTGCAGTCCAAGGGTTCAAATACTACTCATCTCCCACTTGAGCAAGTAATGAGGTTGTTAAAAGCACTTTGAGCTGTTCCTCTTGTCTTTTGAAAAGGTGGCAAGGGCTTTGCCGAATGACTTTGTTAGAAGCTTTCATTCAAAGCTCTGAAGCACTAGTGAATTATTGCTTCTCTTAAGGAAACAGAGTCAAAGCAGCAGGACATCATGCACGAGCTGTGAAATAGATTTTTCCTCTGTGTTAAAACTATAGCAAGAAAATTATTGTATTGGAAAAAAACAAGTTTGATTGAAGTTCGTCACTTAATGCTTCTGAAAGAAATAGAAAAATCTACCTTCTGAGATTATACACCAGAGTCTCGATTTTGTGCATACTGCTTTGTGGGTATGAAAAGTAGCTAAGAACTGGATATTTACAACTTTGTGGTCATTCTTTTTGCACATCCAAAGAAGACAGGAAACTATTTTTGAAAGTTTGCCCAGTGTTGGTTTTCATTTTCAAGCAAATTAAACACCTTTTTATTCTCTTTGAGTTGAGATTGACATAGCCTTTCTTTGAATGCTCATGAGTTATCGTTATAATTTTATCTCTGGAAATATGGAGATAAGCCCTCTTCTTGCTTTCTTACTCAATAAAGCCTTAATCATCCCTTGTGTAATTATGGCAATTTCAAAGCAGTTACACTACCAATAGGCGGGACAATGTGAATCATATTTGCCGATGTATGACTCTCTAGAAAATGGAATGAAAACCTAAACATATTTCACTTTATAGCAAAGATTTACTGTTGGCCTCAGACTGTTCCAGCTGATTGCTAATTAGACATTTGGCCTTAAAAACAAAACTATGTGAACACACCAAAAATCTTTCATGATTATGATTGTTAATCTTGTTAGAGTGGTGCACTTACCAAAGCCATAATGGGAAAGTAAGTATAATTATTATAGCAGTGCAGGCAAAAGAACTTTGAAACTTCTTTCACTGGCAAAAGGCTAGAGCACAATTCTTTCTAATATAGAAACCGATTTTTGTATCTCAAACCCTGTAGTTCGCTATGTGTTGGTTTGGTACATGGAAAAGAATTCCTCTTAACAGATTTATCCCTTTAACAGATAAACTATCCTTCACATTCTACCTTTTTGAGAAAAAGGAGCCCGTGTGTATATATTTAATAGGTTTATGTCATGGTTTAAACCAAATCCTCACAGTTCGCTCACTCACTCCCCCCCTCGCTCCCCCGACTCCTGGAGAGTTAGGAAGGAGAATCCAAAGAATGAGGCCCCCACGGATTGAGATAAGAATGGTTTAATTGCTAAGGCATAACACAAATCACTACTGCCATTACTACTACAAATAATAATGATAAATCAAACAACTAGCGAAGAGAATACAACACCTCACCAGCCACCAACCCATAACTCACTCCACCCTGCCCGGCTGAGCACCGCGTGCTACCTCCTCCATTTCCCCCCCTTCCATCTCTCTCTCTGTTATATCCTGGGCATGACGTGCTATGGTATGGAATACCTCATTAGCTAGCCTGGGTCAGGTGTTCTGTCTCTCCTTCCTCCTGGCCTCCCCTCCTCCACCTGGCTGGAGCATGTGCTCAGAAAAAGCCTTGAACAAAAACACCCTCAAAATATGCTCGCTATCAAGCAACTGTTCCCAGCCCAGAAGTCAAAACACAGCACTGCACCAGCTACAAGAAGGAGAAAAATGACTGCTATGGCTGAACCCATTACAGTTTAGTGCTCCTGCAGGAATTCATTTAAAATTGCTTCATCTGTAGCAAAGAACACGGGTGGAAATTGGGCACCTGAATAAGAAAAGGAGCCAACAGCCTTGGCCTGATACCAAACTCTGTGAAGGTGCCTCTGTGTCTGGTTTACCTGACTACAATCTGAAGTGCTGCCCCACTCTGAAAACTCATGTTGTGGAAATGTAGCAGTCACTTCGCAGTCTGGTAAGGATGGCATGGGTTTAAAGATCCCATAATGACAGTGCCTAGTTGATACTTAATATTAGATGCGAGGTCCTCCTAATTTTGTTGGGGTACTGTGAATCCAGGTTGCTGCATTGCTCTCATGCATGACCACTGATATTCTGAAATATCACCACTGGATCCTGGAAACATCTGCTGCTTTCTCTAACACCTCCATGGAAGGCCCTCTGCATCAGCAGGGTTTGCGCAGGTACAGTTCTTTCTGAAGATGCAACGTCATAAATCCCTTAAGCCCCAGCAAGTCCATGATGCCACCAAAAAGACAAGTCCTTCATTTTCCTCTGCTTATAAGCTCCCAAGCCCTCCTTCATGCTGGTAGTAGTAAGGGTGTATGTATGATTGTATGTATGATGTATGTATGTGTGATGTTGTATGATGTAGCTCAAAATTAATTTTTACAGGGAGAGAAAAAGATATTTAGACACTATGTAGATACAGGGAGCAACCACACATTTTGGCAGCATTACTGTCTTAGGTTTTTAGCAATTAAAACACCTATGAAATTAGTGTCCAGGAAGGGGCAATTACAGGAAAAATAGTACTAATGTTTGGTTCTCCAGAGCTCCTTGGAAAAGCTCAGACTTGCCTCCTCGTACTGCCAGAAAGATTTGCCATTCTCAGTGGACTGTGCAGACTTTTGCAACATGATTTCACCTTCTAGTGTGGTTTGATCAACACTAAAGTCATTAAAAGGATGACCATAAATTGTTATCAGCAGCTTGTCATAGCGAAAATGAGTGCAGTGTAGGGACTGTTATTTCAGGTTGTCTCCCTGCAGACTGTGGAAGCAATTCCTGTGCTGCTTCGTACTCATCTTGTTTCTGCTTCCCAGCTACAGAGTTTAGATATTTTCTTTATTATCTATCTATCTGTCTGTCTGTCTATCTATGTATCTACTTAATTTTGGGAATAGGAGAAGAATGTTAATTTTGGAGGATAACAACCAGGAAAACTCTGTATTGTCCTTGCTATTGCACAGGAACTCCATGTCCTACAATGGCTTTAGCAGATTCCTGAAACATCATCTATGCTCTTACAGTCCTCCTAGTACACACATGGCTTCAAGATTTCAGCTTTACAGATACTTTTCAAAACCAAAGAATGTTTTAACATTTTACTTTAAGAGTAAACCTTTTACTACCATCCCAGCTGGTCATTCATGGTATCATAACCTGCTAAGGTGTTTCTTCCAATGATGACAGATGTCCACAAGAGATTCAACACTGAAATTGACGAATTAATTTCTACAATATCTTAAGATATACATGATATATCTTAAGAGCAACCTTATGAAACTCATCACAAATATAAAGAATATGTATAGTCAATACAAAAAAAAAAAAAGGTCCTCTTGTAGCCCAAAAGAAAAGCTGTGTTAGACACTTGCTCAAGATCCTCATACTGAATTTCAGAGAAAACTTTTGCATTCAGATGTTGATCCGCAGACAGGAACACAAATATTTTACACTGAGTTCAATAAAAGTTTAGTACTATACATGCATCTATGTTGAACAACTATTTCATAAAACCCAGAAATGGTCCATAGAGCAGAGATTAGGACCCTCTTGGTCCTGCCCTAGGAGAGCAGGAGGTCACATGTAACCTGGTTCTGCTTTCCCCATGAGTCATTTTTAGTTGAGATTGTGTCTATAGCAGGGTTAATCTTGAAGGGCTGAAGTTCTTTGTTAAACCTAGTCCTTATCATCTGACTTCTAACTTCTTCATATTGAATTCTATTTCTTTCTACCTCTTCTCTCCTCTCCAAAGAAGGGCAAAGTAGCACTTTGAAAATCTGTGCATTTTCCTTCATTGTTGAATAGAAAATGTGACTTCTTTTTCTTTTTCATTATCTACTCTTATCTGGGTAGGATTGTCCTGACAATAGGCAGAGGTTTTGTCTTTAATAAGTCTTGGCTTTATTCATCAATAGAACTTAATTCTTGCTTCCTAGGGCCATTAAGAGCCTTGCAGCATTTCCTTAGTGTCCTGTTCTGCAAGTCCTTTCTGATTTTTGAGAATTTCTCCATCAAAACATGATAAAAAGAGAGCTTAATGGAGAACTTTCAGTTTTTAAATTACACTGAATTACTAGTTAGGGGGAAGCAGCTTTCCCTCCACATAAGCTGCTATTTTATTGGCACTAAATCCACTTCCAGATTTATATTTGTACCCACCTCTGTTCTCATACATCCCTTCTCCAAAAGTTTATCATCTCCTCCGGATCTGAGCATAGCAGCTCTCCAAACAATCTTTAAATGTCTTGGCCTAAACAAAAATTTCCTTAAAAAGAAGTGTTAGAAAGTGTTCACTTTATTCCAAAAATGCAGCTGTGGAAACAGTCACACAAAATTCTGGGTTACCAGAACTAAGGAGCAGTAATAATAGAAATAGTGGAGGTAACTTCTTAAACTGGATTTGTTGATGAGCATCTAGTGATACGTAACCACAGCTGGGAAGACCAAGTAGACAGAGCAATCCTTGGGCAGTGTACCACAAAGTATTTGGATTTATTTTGTGTTTTAACTCATGGTTAGTTCTTAAAATCTGTTGCATCAGAAGAAGCTTGGAGATCTGTTCGAATTTCAAAATTGTCTCATTAATTACACAGTGGTTTAAAAAAATAATATTGAATCATAGAATGATAAAAATAATATTGAATCATAGAATCTTTGATAATATCAGCCCTTCTCTTCAGACTGAAAAACCATAGTGTTTTACAGTGCTTCATGGGCCATACACCACCCTAACTGAGCTGACCAAAGGCCACAGGAACATATCAGTATACTGAATGATCAGACCAAGCTCAGAATTGTACTAACCATGCCAATATGGATTTCTTTCAGCTCTGACCACTGGAAGCACACGTTTACCTTCTCCTGTGAAGTACCTCAAGTGAAAGACTGATACCTCTGTTGAATAATTGCAGCACTTCATGAAGGGAGCATTATCCTTTTTGAGATGTGGGTAGCCTTGCCCTATGAAAAGACCTTTGTTGTATTGCACTTTGAAGTAGGCAGAGTGAGATTTTACCCAGGTGAGTCCATATAAAGGAGGCTTCAACCACATGAGCAAGGAGAATGTAACCAAGGAAAGAAAAACATCTTTTTTAAGGAGCATCTGTGCCCTAGAAAAATCCAGTAGGACTGTATTGCTCAAACATCAGAGAAACTCACAGAAGTATAAACAGAAAAAGCAGAGGAGGGGGAGAAGAACAAGATAACATAGAACCATAGAATCATAGAATAGTTTGGGTTGGAAGGGACAGTAACCTTTAAACATTGCAGGGACATCTTCAACTAGTTTTTCACCCAACCCCAGGCAGAACTCACTATGCCTACACCTTTCCTACCAATGTTTGCTTTGACCAGCTGTAACTGACTTTACTGCACACAGCAAGGTCAGGAAAAATACTTGGACAGTGAATACTGTGAGGTTAATTTATGCAGCACAGGCATAGTTAGTATGTACATACTGATGTGGGAGGCCACTGCGTAGCCAGGATTACCTACATCTAATCAACACAACTTCATCTTTCTATTGGGAAAGACTGGGTGAGCCACCTCACAGTGCATTTGTGGCTATGAAATCTGCAAGATAGATTTAAGTTTGTCATGGAGATAATCTATTCTGAATTTTGTGTAAGTAATAAGTACTATGCAATAACTAGCTACTTAAAAAAGTCTGGAGGATGAGAGAAACAAGGAAGGGGAAGCACATTATAAGAATTGAAGTGCTAAATAATATTTTAATAATCAGTGAATGTTGCATGTCTTTTTAATAATAATGCAATAGGATCTTATATATAGTTTTCATTAACATGTTCTAAAACTTGGCATATTATAAGAAATTGTTTACAGAGAAAAAGCTGCCTTAATACCTCTCCCAATCTGTGACTAACAAAAAATCCTAAATCGATAAACAAAGATCGTGCTTGGGGAGCTTTGCTGTCTAACTAACCAACAACAATTCATGATTGCCTCACATTTGAATCATTTGACACATTCTTTGTGAGACCAAAATTACACATTTGGAAGTGAAAACAAGGAAAATATGTTTGTTACAAATTTGCATAAACCCTGATTTCAGACCAGACAGTGCAAACTTGTCATGTATCATAAGAAAAAAATGCAGATTGAAGTGGGTATTTTGGGGAAGTAGCAAAAAGCAGAAACATGAGAAGCTAAAAGCTTACCAGCCATTTGTATTTACTTTAATTGTGTCAAACCTTCAGTCAAGTTAATAATACGGACACAGGTCATTAAACAGCTTAATTGAATTTGAGTGACATCTGCTTTTGAGCACTAAGGAGGCACAGCATATTTTCATAATGAAAGAATTGACTTAATTTCTCTCTTTTTTCACTGGAAGTTTGTTAAGTACTTCAGCCATTAAAGTGCTTATTTATTACTGAAGCCCAGATGGCCAGCCACTGTAAGTGTAAAGAATAGCTGAGCCATGTCAGATCTTAATTAAGTGATTGCAAATTAGATGAACATCACTCAAAGCACAGAGGCTGAAATTACACTTTTCTACATTCCATAATGATTTGTGGAGAGTAAAAAAAAAAAAAAATCTAAATATAAGTTGTTCAGAAAGCAAATGTAACCACAACACAAGGAAAACATGTGACATCCCTGGTGTTAGCCCTGTACCGAAGCACTGTTGCTGCTTCTGTTGAACTTGCAATCCCTTGTTCTGGTTTCAGCTGGGATAATTTTCTTCCTAGTGGCTGGTGCAGTGCTGTGTTTTCATCTTTAGTCTGAGAATAATGCTGATAACACACCAGTGGTTTAGTTCTTACTAAAAAGCATTTATCCTTCTGTCCTGGTTTGAGCAGTAGCAGTCATTTTTCTCCTTGGTAGCTGGTGCAGTGCTGTGTTTTGACTTTCAGGCTGAGAACGGTTGCTGATAGCAAGTATGTTTTGAGTTACTGCTCAAATGTTTGGTTTTGTCCAAGGCCTTTTCTGAGCTCGTGCTCTGCCAGGGAGGAGGGGAGGCCGGGAGGAAGGAGAGGCAGGACACCTGACCCAGGCTAGCCAAAGAGGTATTCCATACCACAGCACGTCATACCCAGGATGTAACCGAGAGAGACCGGGAAGGGCTGGGACTCTGGGGGGATGGAGGAGGTATCGATCAGTGCTCGGCCAGGCAGGGTGGGGTGAGTTATGGGTTGGTGGCTGGTGGGGTTTTGTATTCTCTTCGCTTGTTGTTTGCTTTATCATTATTATTTGTAGTAGTAATGGCAGTAGTGATTTGTGTTGTGCCTTAGCTATTAAACTGTGCTTATCTCAATCCGTGGGGGCTACCTTCTTTGGATTCTCTTTCCTAACTCTCCGGGAGTTGGGGGAGCAAGGGAGGGAGTAAGCGAACGAACTGTGTGGATTTGGTTTTAAACCACTACACCTTCTCAAGGCCTTTTCAGTTTCTTGTACTCTGCCAGTGAGGAGGGGTATGGGAAGCTGAGAAGAAGCAGAGACAGGACACGTGACCCAAACTAGCCAAAGGGGTATTCCATACCACAGCACGTCATGCCCAGTATAGAAACTGGGGGGATTGTCCAGGAGGGGCTGATCGGTACTCAGGTTGGGCTGGCTGTTGATCAGTGGGTGGTGAGAGATTGTATTTTGCATCACTTGAGGTTTTTTTCCCCTTGGGTTTTATTTCTTAATTATTATTATTATTAATACTATTATTATTACTCTTAATTTCAATTATTAAACTATTCTTATCCAAACCACAACCTTTACCTTTTTTCCATTTTTTTTCCCCATCCTGCTGGGTGGCTGGGGTGGGGGACAGGGAGCAACTGAGTGGCTGGTCACTCCTGTTCTTCACATGCCCTCAAAGGGAACTGAGGATACTCAGAAGGTGAAAGATTAGGTAAGAAATCTGACATATGTATTTAGTTATAAATCTCTCTTGTTTCATCACTCTGAAAGGAAATGTGTGTGCAATTAACATTTTCCAGCTCCTGTGGAACTGTTTTGTTGGGTGAACACAGAGACCCACAGCTCTCCGAGGCCCCTCTTATCAATTTTTATGTCCCAAAATGCCTTCTTCACTGAGGATGGAGAAAGGAGTTGTGATTTAGACTACAGTGGATTTGCATTTCCTGAAGATGCACAGGCAGCACTCAGGACAGTTTTCTGCCTGCTTTGCACAAAGCTGCTGAAAAAAACATCCAAAGACCATTATTTCTTAACAAAGCATCATGGCAAAATTAAGCCCTTTACAAATATAGACTTATGGTTCCTATGAGATGTGTTATTCAGCAGCAGGGTTTCTCTGTGGCTCAGCTTCTGTTTTCAATGCTTGTTTCTAAGCTGAGTACTCAGACAAAGCTATCACAGCTTAAATAACAAAAATAAATTTTGTTCAATGGTCAAAGTTCGTGTCTCAGGAGCACAAGAAGAGTTTCCATGACAAAGCATAATTCTAAACCAAGTTGGTAACTGTTTCAACCCAGGTATTCAATACTGTTATTTAAATAACTGCAGACACTAATTAGATCCACTGTCCAAGCTAGTGCTCAAACACTGGAAATCAATTGAAGCTTAATGATGCACATAACTCTTCTTAGTGTAAAGACCTGTGAAAAATCTGCAATACGTTTCACTTTTCCTTTGAACATTTAGGAACTTTCTGGATGTTGCCATCAACAAAACAATTAGAAGACAGTTTTGAAGCTGAATGCAGTGATGACACAAGCCCACCATTTGTTTTATTCCCATCCCAGGGCTCTTTGTGCAGTATCACAGGGAATGATTTCTCAGGCAATACACCGGAGATTAAATAATTAAGTTTACTCCATTCCTTCTGGGTTTACTGTTTTTCAGTTCCAAAGGTCACAGGCAACAAAGATAGCTTAATAGCCAGTGTTGGTGTTATCACACCACCTCTCTGCCAGAGATACTACACGAATTTAACCATGGTTTTAGGCCATCAATTGAATTTTGCTCTTGTGAACTGAAAAAGCCACTGGTCACACCACCTTTCTAGCATGAAATGTGAGGTGTATTTCACACTGGATGCATTAAGGATGAGAAAATCAAACAGATCAAGGACAAAATCACTGATGAACTGGTAAAGGATGCAGTCAATAAATTGCTGGTGCTGCTGAAATCAATAGGTGTGTTTTGCTTTCAGTTTCAAGAAGGCCTGGATTTCTCCAGCAGCTTGCCTGTCTTAATTCCTGATGGGATTTATGTTCACTGTTAATTGCTTAGCAGCTCCTACTTCCAAGCTATTCTGGACTAATCAGAAATATGAACACTCTGGCACAGCACATCCCTAAACCATTAAGGCACATCAACGAATATTATTCACCAGCACTGTTTCTTGTACTCTCCCTCAGCTTTTGTTGGAGAGACAGAGCTATATCTTACCAGAGTTTTACAGTTAATTGACTGGAAATGGTCTTGCAATTGCATCTGGAGGAAAACTGAAAAAGTTTGAGTTTACAGTTCCTACTGTAACTTTGTGGTGAGTGTACCAGCTTTTCCATTATGTCACACTGCTTACAGTCATAGAATCATAGAATATCTGGAGTTGGAAGGGACCCATAAGGACCATCAAGTCCAACTCCCTGCTCCTCGCTAAACTGTGTGACTAGGAGCGACATCCAGATGCTCCTTGAACTCTGACAGGCTTGTTGCTGTAACCACTTTCCTGGGGAGCCTATTTCAGTGAAGAATCTTTTTCTAATGTCCAATCTGAAGTTCCCCTGATGAAGTTTCATACCATTTCCTTGTGCCCCCAGAGAGAAATCCGTGCTGTTCCCCCACCACTGCGCACCTTGAGGAAGCTGTAGAATGCAATGAGGTCCCCCACTCAGCCTTCTCTTGTTCAAGCTGAACAAACCAAGCCATTCCTCATAAATTTCGGCATGTCCCATTATAGTTTACTGTTGGGTCTTATAATGCAAAAGGAGAAAACATTCTTAATTATATATTACTGTCTTTCTTTTTAATGAACTACCATATATTCAGTCAACAGCTAATAAACTAAATGGCCATCCATCTATTCAAACTTCTTAAAAAAGCCTTCCTTTGTATTATAAAATGGGTTTGGCTTCTTTTGTCAATAACTATTCTTACCATTTTCTCTTTGCTAGAGACATCTTTGAAAGAACAGATATGCCACACTACAAGCTATTTATATATTTGTGTATTCACATACTCTCCTCAGATCTGAGCCAGTGTGTCATTTGAAAGAAACTGGCAGCATAATCAGTCTCAGTAAGGTTATGCCCTTTATTGTGGCCAACAAATTAGACTCCAGAATTACAATGTGCAACCCACCAAAACTGTACCAAAAAACAGCTAAAAGTAATTGTGTGTTTTACAATATTTTTGTATGAAGAAAAAAACAAAACAAAGAAAAATTCATTAAGAACTCCCTGTTACTAGTTCCACCAAGTTTCTTATGTTATTCCAGTAATAACTTGGTAATGATTCTGATCTGATTTTAATTCCTATTGCATCTTTGTCATCTGGGAAGATTTGCCAGGAAGCAAAGAAAAGTCAAAGAATGCTACATGTCAGGAGTAACAGGTAGAGACCTAAAGTGCTTTATACCCTGCACCCTGCCTAGTAGCCAGTTCTCATAGAAATGAGAATAGAGATAAATCCTGTTAGCTCATCACAATCTTTTTACTGTTCTTAAAATTGTCTGTTTCCTTCTGCCAGCTTCTCCACAAATGTGTATGTTTTCCAATAGGAGGAGTGAGGATTTCACAGACACTTGTGCCACACATCACAGTCAAACCCCAGAAGCTTAGCAGTTTGCTTCTGCTCTAAACATGTCTGGGTATTTTTCAGATCAGATGCTGGAAAATGATTGGCATCCATATTTGACAGACTATTTTAGTGGCTTCTTATTAAAATAGCATATGTCTGGATCTACTCTTTTGGTACTGGTGGGTTGCACATTATTTATTATTAAGCATATGTTGAGAATGATGCGCATAAACAGTGTGAAGATTCTCTTCAGAAAATCAGGCAAAAGTGTCTGAAATTGGTATTTAGTAACTGTTTTCAATAAAGCAGACTCAGTTCCCATTTGTGCAACTCTGAGGAGAATGTTTTCAGAGCCAGTGTTTAAATTTCTAAAGTTAAAGAAATGCTTCTTTATAATCAATGTTTCAGAATCAAAAGAAACATGTTAGTGGGAGTAAAAATAATGGACTCTTCAGCAAGTGCTATATAGCAAGGTTAATAGACTGTTCTACAACTGTGGGCCTGCAAAATACAGGGGATCTGGCAAACTCATATTAATTTCTAGCTAAAGTCAACATATAAACTTCTTTGTTCAGTTTTAAAATCCAAGTGTCTCCCTACTTCCACTCATTCCACACCAGAAGGGGCTCATTTTGATTCTGGGGTCAGCAGGCTTTCATACCACACAGCTGGACCTGCCCATTTACACCAGGTCTCTGGCAGTTTAGGATCTTAATCATGGTGTTATTTGAAGCTAATGGCACAACTTCCCTAGATATGAGTAGAGTACACTCAAAATTCTAGTCTTCTCAATTTCATAATTCTGGAAATGTTTCTGATGTGAGGGATTGAGCATGGCTCAAGAATACAACTTAACTAGAATAGTTGAGGTAAGTGGCTGGTTAATACCTTTCCAACTCTTTTTTTTTGGCCACTCCAGACCAGATGCTGATGACCTGAATTGGAAGTGGGCTACTTACAGTGAAATCAATGCATGTAGAAGGAGAAATGGACTCTTAATTCTATGCTTGTTAACATCAGCAACAGTCCAAAACAGATGTACCTTAAAAAAACAGATGCAAAATATGTTGTGACCTGATGGACATATAGAAAAAGAATTTCCATATTTTGGCTGGCAAACCTCTGGAAATAGCCTCCTCTCCCTTGCTGCTCTGAATCTGCCTTGGCACTTTTTTCTGAGCATTAAAATGCCTTTACAGATTTGCTGGATAACAACATTGAAGTTTATTATTGCAGATACATACATTTTTTTAATCAATTCTAGTATTTCTTGTAATTTCATACTTCTAATCTTAGCACTAGGGGAAGAGGGGGACTTTCATCAATGCGCACACTATATTTATTATTTGTATTGCTGTTGTGTCCAGGGGTCCCAATTTGCATGGATATTTCCAAACACCCGTTAAGTAAATGGAAGAAGAAAATATTATCTAAAACACTTCTCATCTTTGGTAAAACCATTAATTTACTTCTTAGTCCATACCTCTTACAGAGGATTCATAATCTGTTAAACTGTATCACAAATTTTATTGCAAACACATGAGGTGTTAGAACTCATAAAAATGAACTCTAAATTCTTTCAGGGAAGTGAGGTTTATTGGGCTTTGGGTTTTCTTTTAGGAAAAGATTGCTGTCTGTATATGCGAGTCTTATGCTGTTCTTGAAGCATGAGACACCAAATACTTTTTAAGACAAGATATGATAAATGGACTGACCCAGCATGGACAGTTCTTACAGTATTTGTATTCTTACACTTTTATGCTGTCAACATACTGAGTACGAAACAGATGCTTCTTTTATAATTTTTTTACTGGATGAATGTATAAGCCCTCTAATCAGAGAAGTCCAGGAGATGAAAAATGTATTTGTTCTTAGGAAAAATTTTCCTTAATGAGCCGTTTCTATTGTGTTTATTAAGATTCTTATTGTATTTGTTAGTGAATTTACAACTGAGATATCTAACCAAGTCACAAAATACAGGAAATACTGTACAAATGGATCAGCAAGTGCAATTTACCACTGGAATCCAATTAAACAGGCCAATTTTCCCTTTAACACTCAAGGAATAGGTACAAGATTGGTCCTTTATGGCTTGCAGCAATACCTTCTGTTTTGCAGGGGAGGGAGCTATTACCTGCATTTTTTAGGATGGGGATGTGTGAAATCACTCAGTGTGCTAAAGAGAAATATGCAGCAAGTGCAGCTAAGCTGGATACACTAGGGATGCCTGTGAACCATATATTGTTTTGTTCTGTCCTGTTTCCAAGATTAAAATAGATAAATAGAGTTGATAAGAACAGGGAAAATGCTCTTTTCTGCAGAGCTTCACCCTAACAGCATGTTCCAGCTACTTGTTTTACATCCCACCTCATCTAGGGAGAAAGGACCTGAATCTTCTGGTGTCTTTATGGGTAAATGTGTCTGCACACATTTAGTAGTTTTAATGCCACAGTCTTTTTCTGACAATATATATAAAATGTAATGTTAATAAACACATAATTCTTCTCCCAAATCCTGACTATTTGTTGACACCTGGCAAAAGCTTTGTACCCACTTAGAGGTCTGTTCCCACAGGGAGACTGCCCTTAAACTAAGAGCTGGAAAGTCACAATGTGCTGAAGCTGTTTGTATACTGGTAATGTCTTTATCTGCAGTATAAGTAGCACAGTACTCTTTGGGCAAATTTCTTGCAGGGCAGACAGCAAGTGCCTTCTGTGAGGGAGAGAATATGGGTAGCCTTGGTTGTCCTCTGTCAGAACATCAGTTCGTCCACCTGTGGTACCTGGGGGAGCCAAATCTGAGTCAAAAATTATTTCCTGTTTTATCCATATGTTGCCCCAAACCAGACTTCTAGTATTTAAAATGAGAAAAGTATGCACGTGATAGGACAAAAACAAACAAACAAAAAAAACCCCACCAAACAACATTTTGAAATATTGATAGTGACAGATGGAATTATCTCTGTCTCCTTTCATTTCATTCCCAATTCAAATTTCCGTGCTGACCCTATTTATGCTACATAACAGTTAACACTGCAAATTGATGTGGTTTCAACACAGCCTAAACCACACAGATGAAACATACACAGAAACATATTCACTACATTAGCTAGCAGTATCAGTCAATCACCTGCACTGTAAATTGAAAGTCACAATTAGATAGATTGCATTGGCTAAACACTTCCTGAAAACCACTGAACACCTTCTGTATGGGAGGCAAGGAAATGGAAATGAGCTTCTTTAGGTCCTTAGCATCCCCCCACTCTTGCTTTCCCTTCCCAACATTGTGTTCATTAGTAAAACAAGTTCATAGGGAACTAAATATTCATTCCCCCATACCTGCCTCTTCAATAGGGAACTAAATATTCATTCCCCCATACCTGCCTCTTCAATAGGGAACTAAATATTCATTCCCCCATACCTGCCTTTTCATGCAAAAGATGAAGCAAAAAATTAAACACTCCTCAAGTTCACAGAAACACTGCAACTTCAGACTAGGGAGACACTGTTCAAACTGGTAGGACATAAATGCAACTTCCTCCATTTCATTTATATTCTGTAATCTTAATGTAATGTTAAAGTTATTTTTTAAAATTACTCTTTCTGAGTTTTTTTTTCTCTTTAGCTTCCAAAGTGGAAATGTGGGTGCCAGAAACCCATCAATTTAACTCAACAAGCCAGCTTGGACACAAATTGAAGGAAAAGAATTGTAATAAAGAACAGATTCACTTTCATGCTGAGTGACAGTTGTTATGGAACATACAGAAAGAACAATTTTTACAGTGATTGTCGTAATTTTGAATGGTACCCTCCTCTTTCAAATCCTTTTTCACTCTTGGGCAATTGTATTTATGGATGTTAACAGACTTTTTATTTCTCTGCAAATTCTCCTCCTGCAAAATCAGCTACAGAGACTGGTATAAATTGCCTGCAAAATCCTCTTTAATGCTCAATTTGTGTCTATATTGAACACATGGATGTTAAAGAAAAACACAAGAATTGTGTTAATTATTACCCAGAAAGGTTCAGGCTAAAGAAATAGCCATCCCTTGCTTATGCCTTGGAACCTAATGTTTTTCAGTATACACTATTTATTACGTATATACAAATAATTGATATAGCCTTACATTTTAAGGTCTTTCCTGGAAAAAAAAAGAAAAAAGATAAACAGTGCTATATTCCTATAAAACAGATTCATGACTAATATTTGCATTTTAAAATTGATATTTATGTGCTGTTCTTGGTACAGTATTTTTCTGAAGAACTGCTGTAATTTACTCAGTTTAATGACAAGTATATTGTAACAAACTCCTCTGCATTTCAGTTTTGTATTGTAGTTTTTATTAGGTCTGAAAAAGGAGCTTCAGGGGCTTCGAAGCCATCTAATACATATGTCTGGGCCCTGTTTGTTTGATCTTGGTGTAAAGTTTCATTTCTTCCCTCCTGTCAGTCAAAGCAATAATAGTAATATGATAAATAATTATATGCATACATCAATTTGGGGGTTCCACAATATGGACAAATAAATAAATATGATTGCAAACCCACAGTCTTTGGCTAAATTTGAACAGCTTGACTCTGATTTCACTCATGGTTATTTGCCTGAGTAAAAACAGCAAAAATAGCCTGGAGGCAATGAAAGATAACATCAACAACAAACAAGTGTCAGATCAAGTATCTGATCTGTCAAATCCCTCTCCTGTTTTTATGTCTTTTTCTAGCCCTGGGAAATGCCCATTTAAAGTGAAGAAGTACTGTCCTGTATTCAAGCCAGAGATGAATACCTGAATCTTTGAATGGAGCCTTCAGGTCCTCGGGAGAACAGCAGGAGCTCAGCAGAACGCTATCATTCCTAGGGTTTCTGGACTGCCAGGAATTCAGGTCCCCATTTCGGAGTGCAGCTGTCAAAGCATCTCACATACTCCATCCCAAATAATTTTCCTTTTCTATCCACATTCAGATTTCTGTTGCAAATTGTGCTCAAGAAGCACTTCTTCCTGCTAGTAGATGGATAGGCAGCAAGCTGTTCAGCTGCTGCTCAATCACCTGAAGGTTTCTACAGCACAGGTTTTCACCCAGCTGCTCAGGATTACTCCTCAGCAAGTGGGTAATGTAATGTGCAGGAATGCCTTGGGGAGCAGAGGTAGGTGTTATGTTTGCTTGCTTTCCAGGAAATTCCTAGCCCTAGGATGCGAGGTAGTAGGAGATAGGTGTCTGAATGACTCCAAGAAGGGAACTGAATATAGGGTTTTTGTTTCCCCACGGAAGGTACTAGTCACTAACCTGGGATGCAAAAGATGAGTGTCTAATCCTTCATTTCTGGAGCCACATTTTCTTCCTTCTTTTTTGTTCTTGTAACTCCTACATTCCTGACTACACAAAGAGGTGAAAAAAACTGCACTGGTCTGAAAAAAGTCTTCTTCCTATCCAAGCACTTTAACCATTAGAATATAACAGAAAATTTGGCTGCTGCTTCTACAGCATCATCCACTTCAATTGGTTTGGATCAGACATTTAATGCTTTACCGTCTGTCAGCTTTAGAGATCCCAAAATCTCTGGCCCCATCACTAATTATCTATCTTTGCTGCTTCATTTCTCCTGCCATCCAATATGCCATCCCCAGTACTCACACTGCACGCTACTCACTAATCTCTCCAATACTTGTTGTTATATTTTCCATTAGTTACAGCTATGAATTGCTAAGCTGCAGCATATCTGAGCAGTTCACTTGATATCTTATTGTTAAATATTTCGGTTGCAGCTCATCAGTTTAATTTTTATGCTACTGTAGCAGGATAGCTGAGTTTTCAATGGTAATAAAGGTACCATCCTCAGAGGCAGTTACTGCTAACAGTACTC
The DNA here is from genome assembly GCF_012275295.1 of Melopsittacus undulatus. NCBI lineage: Eukaryota > Metazoa > Chordata > Aves > Psittaciformes > Psittaculidae > Melopsittacus > Melopsittacus undulatus. The sequence continues at coordinate 19,976,276 of NC_047531.1, read as the reverse complement.
AAAATTCATCAGTCTTGCAAAAAGGTGAGCACATTTCTTTTAGAACTGCCAAAGTATCCCATGAAACACCATTTCTCTTTTTAAACCACAACTTAACAGAAATGGCTAAAAACTCTCACCTCTTCTGGCTAAGCTGCTGTGGGATTTAAAAACTCTTGTGAATTTATCACTGTGACCTCAGGGAAAGAGGAGAATGTGTTATATCCTATTCCCTCTTTTACATTTCAGTAGCAATTTTATGTCAGATTTCTTTTTACTTTTTCAATCGTGCCAAATCATATCGAGTAAAAATTTCAACAGCATGATCAGGAAGAAGGAGCATCTTCCAGGAGCCCTTGAACATCCCTGATTGCTTGTTGAGAGAGAGGTCATCCCTTTCCAACTGATTGTAGCATTAGAGAAAAAAAAGAAAAAGCATGTAGAATTGAATGACTTTTCTGCAAGTTTATTATGTTCCCTCAGGACTGCTTTCCTTACCTGGTCTTTAAATTTACGCCATCCAGAACAGGTTTATTTGACATCTCCGTGTAAAGCAATAATCCTGTGTTTTCTGAGGCTATTCCTCAAAAAGGCTGGGAAATCTTTGCTGGAGAATTTTAGAAATGTGCTATGCAAGTTGTCTGCTGGAGCCAGTCATTATTTAACTCACCTCATTCCTGGAGAATGATGTTTTTCACACGTCTTTCTGCAGTCCCCAGCTCCAGAGAAGAGGATGCCATACTGGTATCCCACCAAGGCAGCTTAGGACCAGATTGCTTTGTCTAGTCTTCCCTTACAACACCTAGATGTTAAAATGCCAGAAATAGCAACATTCTGGTAACAGGAGAGAAAAAAAGCTCCTCCATGTGATTATATGGGGCAGGGGAAATGAGCAAGAATAACTAGGAGCTTAGCATCTCAGTTATAGAAAGCCATGTACCAGCATCCCTGAATGACACAAAATTTCACAGCAGAAATATGATGGACATATTTCTACAGGGCCAATGCAGCATTCATAACTCTGTGTGTGTATTGTGTGCAGTCAGCAGTGTCCTCAAAAAATAAAGCACTAGGGCACATGTTAATGAAATGACGACCATTCCTAAAAGTTCTGCCACACTGAGCTGAGGTGTCCAGCTTGATGGTGACTCTCTAGCGTAACAAATCAGTGCAGACACTACATGGCTGGTACCAGGATGCATCATCAAATATACTTTTAGAAATCTGCTGTCAAGCACATGAGTAAAAGAGCACAGGTGTTCTGAAAAATATGAATCCAGTTGTAATCAGTGATAACATCAGCTGAAATACTTTGCTGTGTGAAGGTACCATATATTTACCCTCTGGCCCTTTCATGAATGCACAACTGCCATTATGGTTAGCATTCTTGTATTAATAGGCACTACATTTTCTAAATTGTTGTCTGCTTGCTCTGATAATCTACCAAGCTATTAGCCCATGTCAGTTTGATATAAAAGGCACCCTAGAACATGCAGATATACCAAAAAGTACTCAGAAACAATAATGTACGCCATTGATCAGGTGGCCACTCATTTAACAGGCGGGTCTATAAGATATTAGCAGGGCTAAGTTTCAGGGAAGTGTTGTAGGAGATGTGAGCATTCAGATTTTTAAACATCTCTCACTGCTGCCAAGGTCCTGCTGCTTTTCCTTTGTGCTGACAGCCAAGACCACTCCCCTCTCTTTCCCTTTGTGAATACCAGCCATGAAAACTCAAGGAAAGGATCTTTAGCAACACATTTGGTTGAGAAGGAGAAGCAAGATCTTTTATTTCACATGACTCACAAGCCATTTCAGTGTGCATGCATTGTATGCAGCAGGTACAGGGTTAGAGGAGCTGCCAGCCCCTTGGGGGATGCTGCAGTTTCAGCAGGGTACACAGAACAGCCACATGATACCAGCGCTGCAGTGCTCACTGTCATCACCTCCTCTGATTTCACCTGCAGCCCCTCCTCACCCATCTTTGGTGACTGATACTTTTGCTTTTATTACCAGCAGTTGCACGGAGTAATTTCCTGACAGGGTACATCAGGGGCAGCATACTCAAAGACAGAATGCATTCCCTCTGTGTGTGTGCACATGTGTGTGCATGAGGGGTAGACTCCAGCTGCAGCCGTGCCATAAGTCTACGGTGCATCATGGTCCTGCCCTTACACCAGCAAGAGGGAAGGGCACAGGCTCCTTTTGCAGTGTCTGGATACATCTATTGATGATGGACCCTCAGCACTGTTGAGATCCTAGAGGTGTAACTGGTACTCTGCAAAAGCTGCCAGTTGCTCCTGGGGGGCCACCACTGACTGCCTGCAGCAGGTACACATGGCCCAGAAGCTCCAGGCAAGAACTCCTCTTGCTCCTCTTGCTTCCTGTTGTGCCCAGAACAGGCTCTTGCCACTGACACTGACAGTAAGTAATCCGAAACAAAGGGAAAGTTGCCTCTGGAATACTGTATCTGTGGAGGGCTGCCACCAATATTTTTGGCTAGAATAATTTCTGAGTATTTTCTATGTGAGCCTTTTTGACATAAATACTTGTGCCTTTCTTGACCAGTTCAGAGACCTGAATAGAGTGGAGATGTAGGATCACAACAAAGGCATGGGATGGGTGAAGATTTAGGCCCTCCTCTTTGTCTCCTGTGGCTTTGTGTAATTTTTGCATGAGATTGCAGCAGATTTTCTTTTCTTTTCTTAATTCTCTTCTACGCCTGGTATCTCAGTCCCCTTTTCCTGTGTTGGTGGCTGAAAGTGATGTCCTGACCCCACTTCTTTTCTATCTTCTGATGATTCACCTTTCTATGAGTGGCAAATGCTGAATTACACAACCCTGCCTTCCTTCTGAACATATCCCTACCCGGGGTGGCGCTACATTTGTGCTACACCATCACAGTGTATATATTGTAACAGTCCTTGTTAACTATGACATGGCTTTTGCTCAAGCTTGTATCCTGGGTTGCTCAGAGCTTTATCTCGAGCTCCCTTGGCATTTCAGATCTGCATGGTGTGTCTCCATGAGAAAGTCTGGAAAGCTAAAGCAAAATCAGCTGAACAGGTTTTGGTTCAATCAAGCCTGAAAATCCACAGTCTTCTAATTTCCTGATCAGAAACTTTGCCCTTGGCTGACCTAAATGTGACTGAAGCTACCTATGCTAAATTTGGCTCCATCTTGCTCATGCTTAAAACAAAATTTCACTTCAAATGTGGTTTCATACATCTGAAATATAGGAATATGTGTGGCTGCTGCCAAGGAAAGTTTTGTACATTTTAGAAAGACTATGCGAGTGCTATAAAACAGCCTCACATCCAAAGAGGGTGTCTTCTAGAAAGGTCAGGCTTCTTCCGAACTCCAGAAGTGACCTACCATAAGAAATGGAGCATACGGTGAGGTAAGCCCCTGGATAAGCAGTCTTTATTTAGGTAGTTTGCTCTTCCTGGAAGTGCACATTTAAGAGTGCATTGAATTTGGAACAAGTCTTTTCAAATATCTAGATCAGAGGGGATCTAGAGATGTGGAGGGTCTAAATCATGGAAGGCTGCTGGCAAAATAAGCCCAGTTAATTAAATACATTAAGCAACCCAATAATGCACAGTCTGTAGACAGTTAACAATGGGGAAGTAGCCTTCAGTGACATATATTCTGAGCATGCAACTTTTAAATTCTCTGAATGCTGTCCACAGTATTTTTAAGATGCTGAAATAGTTGGAGTAGGGAAGGGAGATTCCTGTGACAGATCCTTGATGGAAGGTAATTACTCTTCTGGCACAATTCTCTGGCCTTTGATGGGGGGGTGCCATCAGTGGAAGGCCATTATCCCATTAAAAGGGGGTTTAAGAGCAATGTTTTGCAAATCGAATGGCTGCTGAGATTCAGGAAGGGAGTCTCCTTCATAAGTTGACCACCCAAGGAGGGAAAAAAAGATGTGTAATTGCTAAACTTGGAGTAACTGCATTGTTTGTTGTAGCCAGAGTCTGAGTAGATGCTCTCTGTACCTGTCACTGGGGTTGGTGTAGTTGCTGCATTTGGAACTGGAGTAGCTGTGTTGTCTGTTGCTTTGCCATCAGATCCAGAGACAGTTTTTTCCTTGTGAAGGTGCTGGATAGTGTTGAACGGGGCTGTGTAAGCATAGGCCCAGCCCCAGCACATTGCCACGATTTGTCCCTCTCTGGTGTGGCCAGAATGACAACACACCTCATTTCAGTGTTTCACTAATCTTTCTGGATTTTGCACTTGTTCAGTGGTGAAGTTCCAAAGCTCTGGAGGTGCCCACAGGCCTAGATACTTGCCCATACTGTCCCACATACCCTGCCACTCATGACTATCTAGCCTCAGGGAAAATCTCTTGGTCCTCCTATATCATCATCTAACCCTAGACAAGGCTCAAACCCAACTCTGCTTAACTTTTGAGATCAGACCAAATAGCCATGGGTAAAACACACTCTGTATGTGTGCCAACATGGCCTACAACACCTGGGATTCCTAGGCGGTCTCCCATCCAAGTACTAACTAAACCCAACCCATATTTCAAGCACAACTCCGTATTCCAGAAGTTTTTGCCCAGCCTCTTCCCACCCCATCCAAGCCTTCTCCATCCCCTCTTTCTTCTGCCAGCTCCCAGCCTCCTGTCCCATTCCCCCTTCTCCAGACTCATGAGTTATCATTCCCTCAACCTTATCTTCATTCCTGTCCCCTTCCACTCAATTCTCCACCCCTTAGCTACCTCCCCTGCAAAACTCCTGTCTTTCTTCCTTTCTTTTCTGATGCTGAGATTCTTCTCTGATTCTTTTCTGATCTCTGGTTAGAGCAGGGAGATTAGTGAGAATATGAATGGTAGAAGAAGGAATTTCCTTTCATTCACTGTCTCTGCAGCCAGATACATCTTCATGGCACCAGCAACTGAGATGAGCAATTTCAGGGAGAGTCCTGATTTGGTGCTGTTTCCTTGGGATTGCAAACTTGCAGTGCACCAACACTGGTGATGCACCTGTATGGCTTGATCAGAGTGCTGAAGCATCTGCAGAGAAAACAGGATGTGCATAAGGAATCTTGCAAAGAGAAAAAGCAGCTCAAGTGGAATAACATTTCAGGGAAAAAATAAAAGAGAGCCTCCTCTTTCTCAGCCCTTTTGCAATCCATGTCAAGCTTCTGCTTGAAAGCTTCCAAAGGAAATAGTAATCAAAACAATAGATTATTTACTTAGTGCTCTACCTGGGAACTTTCCAAGAAAATAGCCCAAAAATGTGGCCTGAAGCAACTAAACCTACTCGATTTTGGCCATTTCTAGGAAAATGGAAAAACTCTGGAATTAAATTTAAGGTCAGCATTAATTATATAGGTGCCATTACCTGTTCTGTCCCTAAAAAAAGTTTAGTATCGTTTGGTTTTCCTGGAATTTTTTAATAAATGATATTTCTAATCCATAATATTTCATTTTTAGCAACCTGAGGAAATGGCTGGTGTTTCTAAAGCTGTTCTACAGTAGTGTTCATTATTCACTGTTCATTATTCACTGTTTATTATTTGCAGCTTGGTATTGCACACAGGTCCTTTGCAATGTGTTATCTGACACTTTATAGGTATTTGCTGCAATGCAGTCATGTCTTCAAGGACCTAGAAGTATCAAGACAATTAGAAGACCAGAAATAGTGATCCTCTTGTAAATTAGGGGTACCAAATAGCAGCCAGTTGAAGCACTTACTCAAAAACACACTAAAAGAACTCTCTCAAAACCAGCTACTGAGCTTGTATCTCTCAAGGTCTTACACATAAGAGCATCCTTCCTTCTCCAAATGTCTAAAAACTGGAAGATAACTGGCCCTGCTGGGTAATTATGTGTCAGAGTAAAGGAATGTGAAATGTGGCACCCTTCAAGGCTCTCTTCCTTTCCCATTTTCCATGCTGTAAATACAGAGTCTCTTGGTGAGATCATTACTGAGCACAGGACAACACATTACCATTATGCTGATGATGCAAGACATATTTTTCTGGCCTTGTAACTGCAGGGCCTGCTCCATGGGTAATTCCTAAAGATGCTGTTAAGTGAACACATCAGGAGTTATTAAAACCCAAACCTGAGAAGATCTGTGGTCTTGGCAAAGTTCACACACCTGAGGAGGGTACTCAAAGTCCCCAGCATATGCTAACAGAAACTTATGATTTTTGTCCAGTCGTACTATTCCAAGACCCCATCACAGGACTCTTGTTGGGGAGGTTAATGTCATTGCAGCTGTACGTTATCTCAATGTGATGGATTATTGTGACACATTATGTCCACCCAGCAATTTTGTTTTGCATCAGCTGCTCCTTATTATTTTTAAATCTTCCACCAGGCTTTACTTTGGCTATATTCAAGAAATACTCGCTGAGCTCTAAACTGGTGTCCCTGCACTCATACACCACCCACTGCTGAAAGATTCTACCACTGCAAATGAAGTCAGCTGGATAGCTTAATTCTGTTATCACAGCCCTCCAGAATAAAATTCCTTCTACATCACATCTGTTCCCATTTATCTATTCCCAGCATTATGAATCTAGACTGAAAATATGCCTATATTTTCTTAGTTTTAACATTACCATCCAACACAAAATGGAAATCATGACATATACACTTTAATGTTCGACAGAGCATATATTTGTGTGGAACACTACGTGTGCATATGTGCATTTACAACATAGAGCATTATAAATATGTAATTAATATTGACTTGGACTATGCAATCTGTACAAAAAAAATCTATTACATGGATTTCAAGATATCAGTGTTATACATTTCTATATTTCCATAATTTATAAGCACTCTGAAATAATGTACAACATTTCTATTTGCTCTTCTGTGTGCACAGTTGCATTTCAAATGCTATTCAAAATCATACTCTCCTGTACTACACAGATGTTACAGAATATGTAAATATTTTATTGTAATATGTACATACTGTGACCTAGAGGGTATCCCATAATTTATAAGTACTTGATGAAGATATTTAGGTTTTACTTGATATTATTTATTTTCAATAACACTGCAGAAAAGCTAGTGTGCTTTCCTGGGATCATCTTGATGGATTTGCTATGACAGATCCAGTGGTTTATAAAATCTTCTACCCCAAAGAAATCAGTTCTTCTGCAGTAATGACTCATGGGAAACTCACTCGGATCACTTCCATTAGCAACAATGTACTGGTAACATCACTGTATTCAGATGTTGGGGACTAAGGTTAGGATTTATAAAGTGAGCATAAAGAAAGCATGGGGTTTTCTTGGATGGACTCAGAGTAGCTGCTCTGCATTACTTCCCAGCACGATGATACCTGTAATATTTGTAGTTTTCTTTCTATTTTGCCAGCTTTCCTTCACAGTTGCTCCATCACCACCCTGTGTATTCAGGGAATAAAGCCATTCTCTCCACCAAGAACACTGCAGGATCCTGTGACGAAAAACCCTTCCCCCACACATGGCCTCTGAGTCTCACATCTGTCTGTCTGAAGTCATTAATCCAAAGACTTCAGTGAAGGCAGGATTCTCACGCTAACAAGCTGGCAGCTTTAGCTGTGCTCTGTGTTTCCTGGCTCCAGCTAAAGCCTGACCTGCAAGAGGTTAAAAAGAGCAGCCCCTCATTTTAAGCAGTGCTCAAGTGGGTGACATGAGCTGAGCTGTGAGTGCTTTTGAGAGAGTCCGTCTCAAAAATACCAACAGCCTTTTCCTATTTAAATATTAATTAAATATATCTTTTTAATTCTTCACACAAATCACTCCTGCTGTTTCTCACATTTGTAATGCTGGAGAGGATGTGACAGAAGCCCTAGCTTACACCGAGGTACACAGTTCAGCCAGGCTTAGGCTATACCATCTATGTGTGTTTCACATGGAATGCATATGTTTCACTCTACAGTAAGCCAACATTTTGCCAGCACCCAAATGAAATACAGTTTGACAGGGGCTGCTAAGAGAAAAACAAAAAACCCTTCAGCCCCCAAAACCCAGCATATCAAACCAGATAACATTCATATCATGATTAGAATATAATAATTCTCAATTTACAGCCTCCAAGTAAACCTAGAGAGTAAAATAAATTCCATTAGCTTTCTTTCAAGCCATAGTTATTTAAAAGGGGATTCTATATTTTTGATGGATTTTGAATTCTTATTTTTAAAACAAATTTAATCACCTCGTTCAGCCAATAACACAATTTCTTTCTACAAAACATTTCTCTGTTGTTCAGACTCCTATGTATTTAATTTCTTTGGGAGATGGATAGTACATTTCCAAAGCTCTTTACAGTGACCACACTAGATCCTTGACCTTTTTTTGGTGGTCTTTTTATGCTAAGAAGTACACATACTAGAAAGCAGCTACAGCAAGACAAGTGAGAATTCCCTGATAGGAAAAAAATGCTCATTGCCAATTGCCATGTAGGATGGCCCTGTGACACCTCTTGTGAGGAAAGGGGGCTGCAGATAACAGCCCAAAGCACTATTTTTGTAAGTATCCCTGAACCCCAAAGCAGTTTTTAGAAGCTTTAGAATCGAAGTAGCTTAAAGGCAATTAACTTTAACCTTGTCCCTGTGTCTTTGCTGGCTTGATTAGTAAAGAACAGCCACAGCCAAAAATTTGTCCCATTGTACAAGTCATTCACCCACCACTCAAGTGAAGATGTTTCTGGTATGGGAAATGACCACACTCTCAATGTCAAGATACCCTCAGTCTTGTAAAAAGCATCCTGGAATTTATTAACAGGCATGGCTAACAGGGGCTTTCTGATGATATTTCATTTGACAGAGACATTCTGGTAACAATGGTGCTTGCTTAAATTAGGGTATTCGCTGATGATTTTAAGGGAAGAATATACTAGCTCATGCGGCAAGCTGAGGTTACCACCTAAACAGACATGAGTGCTGATGTTATTTAGGTAGAAAAAGCACAGCCTAATATTGTATGACCACAAGCAGCTTTCACCAACACCCTCAGAAGATTTGTGTGGTCCAAGACAGCTGTGATACATAAGACCAGTGACAGAAGAGCTGGCATCCCTGACTGCCTCTTCTCAATGATCTGCTGACATTACCAAGGACCTTATGCTGTGTCCTCATAGAGATGCTGGCAAATTGGTATATATAGCAATGCTATAGAATGCAAGAATTTCAGTCTTTAAAACAAATATGGAAAATTATGCTAATACGGAAAATTGAGCTGCATCTAAAAGAGGTAACAGATATGTCCCTTACAAAGGCATAAAATGGAAATGCACAAGAAATAACCCTCCAGCTGCTGAGATGCAGTTAGTAGATCTCCCTATTCACTGTTAACTTTCAGAAGCTATCAATTTATCATGAGATATAGAAGTGGGAGAGAGTAAAAAATAAAAGAGAAGGAAAAAACAAAACAATAAGAGGATGCCAACTAAAGCAAAATATGAGATTTGACAGCTAAGTGTGTGATACAAATTCACTGCAGTGAACTGGAATACTCTCACTAACTTTAACATAGTCTGGATCTGTGCTTAACTGAGAGCAAAAATTACATGAAAGGGATAATGTGTATGAAATACATCATACAGTTTGAAATAACTCTTCAACTCTGAGCGATATATTTACTTATTGAGAAAAAAGCAAACAAAATATACAAAGTGGGCCAGTATTCAAGGACAAGATGAACCATATGACTTGTATGAGCAACAGCAAAACATAAAATCTTGTACTTAATCATAAAATCACAGAATCATAGAATAGGATTGGAAAGGACCTTAAGATCATCTACTTCACCTAAATGTATGAATATTTACCAAAAAAGCTGCATGATGAAAAGTAAACATATTACAATTTCATTAAAGCATGGTCAAAGTGCTCAACGGCTTTCAGGATAAAGCCAAGAACAAGTCACTGATACAAAACAGGATTGTTGAAAGAAATAAATTCAAACGTAGTAAAATGTAGGGCTAATTTGGTAGGAGAGATGTGGTCAAAACTCATTATTCCAGATATATGTGTTTATTACGTGTTCTCATTGAAAGCAGAAAGTTTGACAGAAAAGAAGTGTTGTGGTTTAACCCCTGACAGCAACTAAGTACCATGCAGCCATGTATTAACCCCCCACAGCAGCCCCCTGGGATTGGGAACAGCACCAGAAAAAGGTAAAATCTGTGGGTTGAGATAAGAACAGTTTAATAATTGAAATAAAGGAAAATATAATAACACCAACAATAATAGAAATAGCAATGAAAAGAGAGATAACAAAACAGAGAGAGAAATAAAACCCAAGAAACACAAGTGATGCACAACACAACTACTCACCACCCACTGACTGGTACCCATCCTGACCCAAGCAGCAACAGGTCTCTCCCGAGGGGCCCAAGTTTATATACTGGGCATGAAGTGCTGTGGTATGGAATACCCTGTTGGCTACTTTGGGCCAGGTGTCCTCTCTCTGCTCCCTTCTGGCTTCTTGTGCCCCTCCTCACTGGCAGAGGGTGAGACTGGAAAGTCTTTGATTGGGGTAAGTGCTGCTGAGCAACAACTAAAACATCAGTGTGTTATCAACATAATTCCCAGACTAAATCAAAAACACAGTACTGTATCAGCTAGTAGAAGGAAAATTACCTCTATCCCAGCTGAAACCAGGAGAACAAGAAACAAGGAATTGCTATTTATAGCACACGAGTAAGAAAAGCAATTGTATCCAGCCAGTTAGTCAGGTTAAAGGCATTCCTCAGCACACAGGGAAAACTCTAAGCCCTCAAAAATTATTTCTGAGAAGTCATATAGCATAGCAAGTATAGCCTCAAACATCAATAAAGGGAAGAAGAGTGGTTTATTAAACAAGGAGTTTAATTTCAGGCATATTCTGTAATGTGAAAGAACAGAACAATTGCTGAGGGGAAAAAGAAAATAAACAGAAAAAAACTCCAAACAACCCCAAAAGACTCCTCTAAACATTCAAAGGATAATGGAACGATAAGCAATAAGCAGCATGGGTTCATAAGGAACATGTCGTGCCAAGGAAACGTGATTGCTTTTTTGATAGAACTGCAGAAATCCTGGATGAAAGATACACAGCATGATTTTAATAAAGGATTTAATGCAGTGTCTCACTAAATCTCCCAAAATGCATTCAAATTGCTTTGGACATAAGCACTGTCATGTAAATTGAAAACAGGTTGAGGGATCACAAGCACTGGCTGATGAGATATGGCAGTTGATTGCAGTAAGTTGTGGTGAAGTATGTGGTGGGTCCACTGCAATGTATAAAGATGTTCCTTGTTTTAATAACTTCATTAATAAGCTGGAAGAAAAGGTAAACAGCGTGTAAATGAGCTCTGCAAATGAAACTACAGCTGAAGTAACTGTAGGCAGAATATAACAAACTAAGTATAAGTTTTAAAAATAGAAGTGAAAGGACTAAAGCTACTGCTTTAGGAGGGCCCGTGGCAGAAATACCTTGCATAGGCAAAGCAATGACCTACATTTGCCCTTGGGAACAAAGGGCAGCATAAATGAGAAGGTTTGGAGTGCTCTTCACTGCACACAAAAGCTAATGCATGTTTGGACTCCATATTTAGTAGTTTAATGTGGCACAGGAAGGCAGACAATTATCTGTACATGCAGGAAATGTAAAATTTAAAGTGTTTATAATTAAATACATTTTAGCTTTCCAAACTGGAGAAAAGTCTTGAGTTGCACATGGGAGGCAGAGATGGAGACCACTACTCTGGGACATAACTGTAGGGGTTAGGGACAGGTGATCTAAAGTTGCCTTCTCCATGGTCTCAAGGGCTGAGGTGACCTCTACGCCACAAACTCTCACTCTTCATTTTATTCCTTACATTGCTCTTCTCTTCATATTCTCTCCAGAGAATCCCTTCTTCATCACTCATTACTTTTTATGTCAACCTTCTTGACTCTTCTCCCTCTTAGCCCTTCACAGAGTCCTTCTCAGCTCCTTTTGCCCTCATTTAATTTCTCTTTATAGCTACACCTTCTGCTTAAAACCAACAACTGAGGTGTCACTTGACTACCTCAGCCACTCCAAGATACATATTAATGACACTGCAGGTGATATTGGAAGAGGTGCTGCTTGCTGGGCAGTCTGGCACAAGTCTGGCAGCAAGGGCAAAAGTGCTTCCAAAACTTTTTGGATCTGTGAACCACCACCAGCTTTTGGGAATTTCTCAGCATAGTTTCAACTGGAAATGGTGGAGCTTTCATTCTTCTACCCAGTTCTCCACTCCAGCTGTGAAATCTCTGCTATGGCTTCATAGATCTTCCTTTTTTAATTGTCCACAACTTGGAACTCACTACAGTTCAGGTCTTAGTTTCCCCTGAACTTCACTTTGCATTAAATAACAAACTAGGGCAAATAGCGGCTAACTGGAGTAGTGGTTCCTGGTGATTATCAGTATCACAAGGGTGATCTGACTTGAAGCTCTGAACACTAGTTTGTGTTTTTTAGGGTTTATGGCTCCAATCCAAATGAGTTGAAATAGTCAGACTTGGAGATCAAGAAAACGAGAAGGACCATGGCATTTTTCTGCATGGGGAAACTAAAAGGATTGTGGCAAATATAGGGATAATATTTTGCATAATGCAGCTATCAAAAAAAAAAAACAACAAAACCAAAACAAAACAAACTCCAACCAACCAAACAAAAATCCCCAAACACAAACATAAAAATCAACCAACCAACAAACAAACAGAATCAAAGAGTTCTCTGAAATGCAGTGATCAAAAAAATTCACAGTGGTGGACACCAGAAAAATCAGTGCTAGGTGGAAAGCTGACACCAGCTACCACTTCAAATGTCTGTCAACATTTAACCTGTGTCCATAAGACTTGTATTGCCCTTCTACATTTCTTACTGATATGAAGTGAAAATCTAGAATAAACTTTTAAAAAGGAAAGGTTTTATTATTTTCTCCTGATCTGAATTTCATAACCAGGCAAAGGGAAAAAAAACAAATCAACTCTTTGCATCTCACCTCTGGTATTGTAGATTTTTGAGACTTTTTATCTGTCTGAGCATTTTCTGCACAAAAACTAGTGAAGACAATCACAGGTAAAAGGGATGATATGAATGTGATTGAAGTAGAACAATTTGATGTATATGGACATGACTCATGTGGCTTTACCCTCATTGTCTTAACCTATGGTCTATCAAGGATACTCACTAATAACAGGTACTCTTTCCTACAGCTCCACATTATATAAATATAACTTATTCCCTGGGTAATTCACCTTAAAAAAAAGAATTGATGACTTCTCTCTTCAGTGTTGTCAGGTAGTCTATATACTGCCTTTTGGATAAAATAGTACAGAAAAAAAATAATGCAAGTATTAACCACAGTTTGGTTTTCCACGTAATACAGATCACTTGTCTGGTTATTGCTAATAGTAATAGAAGGGTTACTGGAAGTTATCTTTCAAAACAAGGATAACAAACAAAAATCTAATTGGACTATGTGACACAAGCACTGATGCTTACCCTCTAAAACAGAACTCAAACTTCATAAAAAGAGAAAGGTTAATAGGAAAAGCATTATAATTTAAAATGTGGAACTGGAGAGGAATAGCAATCTATACTCAGGAGCCATAGTAAGCCTTCCTAATGGAGGTCAATGAATGCAGAATCAGAGTAGCAATTACAAGAAATTCCCAATATTATCATTAAACTTTGTATTCCTTCTTGAATTTGAATTTTACACTTTTCAACATTTATTTATTAAAGCCTAACCCAGCCATATAAGCAATTGAATTCAACAACAGAAGTCCTTTCACTTATTAGGGTCTGTCTGAAACAAAAATCCCAACGATACCAAATCACAGAAATTATGTTCTCTCTGAACTCAGATTTTCATGACATGGTTATACACATCAAAACCCAGTGAGATGTAAGAATACAGCATAAACAAATCAGTCTTTTTGCTATAGGAAAAAAGCTGTCGTATTACATTTGCCTAAACTAGGAAGGAGAGTGGAGTGTAAGGTGGTATCTGAGCACACCATAGTTTAAAACCAAAACTAATTTGTGGTTTTTCTCTTCTTCATTGGTGAGCTGTTAAATATGAACCTTGAGAAAAGGTAAAAAGCACAGCAACAATCCTTTCTTGCTGCAACACAAAAATGTGCTCAGGCTAAGAGTATCACTTATTCACATAATGAATATTGAAGATGTCAAAAAACCAACATTGCAGCCATTTACTGATTTCTTTATCATAATCAAATGGTGTAGAACACCACCAAAAAAAAAAAGAATAAATGTATTTAGAAACCTTTCAAATATTTTTTTCTTTCATGTAGGATCATGTTTGAGTTTCCTTTTTTAGATTTTGGCTGAAAAAAAAATTCTGTATTTTAGTTCCCTCATCTAACAGAGCAAAATGCCTTTTTTTTATGTGTTATAAATGTCTGCTTCTGGTTTGTAAGACTATTTATAATGCAGGAATTGGCAGAAAGACTGTCAAAACATGTACAACTCCTTTAGAAGAGAAGCAGACTACGAGTTGTGAAAGCCTGAATGAACTGGAGGCTGTATCAGAAAATGGCAGAGTAGGAGCTTTATCCTAAAGGAAGAGCTTATCATAAGAAGTACTAAAATTATTTGGAAGACACAGGACATGTGCTTGTCCCCCCAAAAAATATTAAAACCAAACTCAAGAACAAAGCCAACAACAACCCACCACCCCCAAGAAAACCAAAACAACCCACACAAACAACCCCCCAAAATCCAACAAACCAACCTAAAACAAGAACTCAGAAATTATATGGACTCCAGTAAAATGTCAATTAAATATCTGAGGCCAAAGAAACTGGGAAAACACAACCTTCAGACACTAACTTTCAGCATCTAAGATAGCAGCAGCAGTAAGCAAGGGATTATGATAATGTGAATTAAGTGTTTTTAAAGCCAGCAAAAGAGGACCTTTTTAGACTGGCAGAATTAATTATGGTGAAGTGCAGATACACCTACCACAGAAGTGCATCTCTCTGAGGTAAGAAACCTCTACAAAACATCATTCTTTTGATTCCTTTTGATGTTAATGTTTTAATCAGACAAAAGACCAGAACACTTCCATCATGCCTGTGTAACTACAACAAGCTCCTCCATTCCAGGCAAAGTGGTGGTATGGCTACAAGCTACAAAAATCCAGTTTTGGGAGGGATGTGCCATTCTTTGTAACAGATCAGATACTTAGTGAAGTAGGAAAAAAAAATGTGACAAAATGTAAGCAGAGAACAATAATTTATGAGACCTTTTTTGTGTTTAGAAATCAATTTTCTCTATTCTAAAGCAGGTGGAATGCTGACACTGGAAAACCTGTGCACCACATGGTTCCTTATTTCACCATTAAAGGATGAGTGGTGTAAACCAAGCACTGCTTAACCTTCTTCGTGATCCATATTTCTTGCAGAAGCATGCAGAAGGGAAACATGTCTGCTAGCTGTCTGCTTCTTCCATATAAAACCCAGAAGCAATATTCCTCAGTTTCCTTTAAGAACATGCAGTGAATTTGTCATATCTGTTTGTAAGGCCCTTTGGGACTCTTCAGGAAGAAAGGCACCGTAAATGTAAGCTCATTATCATCATTAACTCCTTTTATACACCAGCTGAGCTCAGAAGAGACAAATGGGAGAAAAACATGAGGGGAAAAAATGGTTAAATATATTTATCATTGTTTTCTGTTCTTGGTAGGGTTTGTTGTAGGGTTTTTTTGTGGGTTTTTTTGTTTGTTTGTTTGTTTCATTGCTTATTTTTTGTGTTTTTGAGGGGTTTTTTTGTTTGGTTTGGTTTTTGGATTTTTTTTTTGATTCATAGATACCTTTATTACATAAAACTTACTTTTTATTAGGAAGTCTTAAAATTAGCTTGATCACTTAAGTCCGTGAGATGACACTTACATTGCTAAGGAAGAAAAAGAATAAAATGGCTTTCTTGCATTAAGGGACATTCAACACAGTACCCAATTCATCAGGTTTGTTCTCATAAGCTTAGAAGTTCCTTAAGGTTCCGACAATCACACCTCACCTACATGTGTAAGGGGAAGGGAAAGGAAAAGCTTTCTGTTTGTCCTGTTTGTGTGTTTCCTGGATAACACCTAGATTTGGATGGGACAGGACTCACTGGTTTTAGCCATTGAAAGGTCACATTTTTCATTCAAAATAATGTTCTAAGCTCCTGCTAGGGTAGGTGTGTGTGAGCAGAACCTCCAGACAGTAATTTCTACCCCACACATTGAACATGAGCATCACACAAATTACCTCAGGAAGGAACTTTTCCCTCTCCGTTGACATCAAGGCCAACCTAGTGAGTAACTTGAGGCAGACCATACCTTTCCACCAGGTGGCTGAATCTGTACAACTATGTTTTTACACATAAATAGTATGAAAGGATCCTTTCTACACTACAGATTTGTTCAACCCCATTGAGAAAAAGTGGTACTAATCTCTGTATTTGCAGCTGATAGATTGGTTTTATGTGTGTGATGTGCATTTGTATTTTTTTATCACTGTAAATTTATGTGGTTATCTTTGCTGTCATTAACACCAAAAAAAGATGGTGACTCAGCTTACAAATACATCCCTCATACTTGGGAACTTACGACTTTAAAAACTGGCCTACAAGAAAAGAATTTACAGGACTATTAGATCCATAGTCCTGACTTCAGTCCCTAGAACTTTTGGCAGCTTTGACTAAATTTCTGATCTCTACATCAAACGGGTTGAGTTTGAGGGGGAGGAAGAATGCTTCTCCAACTGCTTTATGAGAAAAGTTTAGAACTTTTAAACCTGTTGGGAATAAGTTACACTAAAACTCTCAGAAATGGAAACAAGGGTGATAGAGACTCTTTAAGGCTACACAGAGTGAAATATTTGTTGTATCCAAGTTTGGCAAGCTGAGAAATCACCTGAATTAAATAAAATTAGAGAAACAAGGAGAAAGTTTATCCGACTACAAAGGCACGAAACTAGACCATACACAAACGTTCAAACCAGCAAAGAAACGCAGACCTGTCCCTCCAGGTCTAGGAATGTTTTCCACTCGGAAATTCGCGGAGGTGCTTCTCAAGCTGTTCAAGAGCAGGGCTGATGTTCTGACCCCCATCTCCTCAAGGGCACCACTCCGCTGCACGCTGCGCTCTCACAAGGGAGCGCCCGTTTCCCCCGACCACGCTCTCGGTCCCGCAGCGAGGTGCGCTCAGAGGCTGCTCTTCCACCCGAGCTGCTCCCGTCGCGTCCCACCCCCTGCTCCCACCGCCAGCGGTCCCTGCTGGGGTGCGAGGTTATCCCGTGCCGGGGACCAGACCCCAAGACCGAGGCGCCGGAGAGCAGCGTGCGGAGCGCCCGCAGGTGCAGAGACGCCCGGGGGCGGCGGGCCCCGCTGTGAGAGGGTGCCGGCAGCAGAGCACCGGGTTCTGCCGGCGCATCCCTCACCGGCAGGCTGCTGGAGGGGGCCGTGAGTGCCGGATGAGCCCATTCCCGCATCGCCGTGCGGGAAGCGCCTCAGCCCCAACACCAGACCGACCGGCCGCGCCGCGCCGCCGGGCGGCGCCTGCGCACTACGTGCGGCACCGCTTCTCGCCCGCCTCCTGGCGCGCCCCCGGCAGCCGCGGTGGGGCCAGGCTGAGCCGCACCGCGCAGGGCTGAGCGGGACCCGAGCCGCGGAGAGCGGGAGCAGGCGCGGAGTGTGCCCGGCACCAGCCCCTGGGCCCCCGCCTGCTGGAGCCCGCACGGCTCGGGAGGCAGGAGCAGCCCCGAGGGGTCTGTCCCGCGGCTGCGGCCGCCCGGCGCCCAACAGCAACTTTGCCGGCCCGGTCCGGCCGTTGTCACCGGTCTCCGGCGCGGTGCGGGCGCTCTGGCGGCGCGGTGAGAACCCCGGCAAGAGTTTCGCAAAGCTCCTAAACACCTTAAGCTGCGCGCAGCAACCCGTGTTGGCTGAGGTTGCAGGAGAGGAGGAACTAGTGTTTGCGATCACCCGAGGAGGGGAGGTGCTCTGCACAAGGGACCTTTCCTCACCAATAGAGCCACCAACTGTCCGCAGAGGAGGGAGGATGTAAAGAGGCAGCACGAGGCCGGTGCGGCTGCTGGCGAGGAGGCAGCGGTCCTGGGAAAGGGCGGAGCGCCGGAGGGGGTTCCCACCGGCGCTGCACTTGCTACATTAACTCGGCGCATCGGAGGCAGCGACACAACTTTCCTGGTCTGCCCCGGGAGGCGGCAAGAAGAGATTCCCAGCTGCTCCGGTCACAGCAGCCCCAGCGCCTGCTCCTTGCAGCGGCGGACACCGGCGGCAGCGGCGTCGCGGTTGCCCCGGCTCCGGGGAAGCGGGCTGTCCCCGGGACCCGGGCGGGCATGCCTCCCGCTCCCAGCCCCGCCGAGGCGGGCGGCCGCCGACTCTGAAGGGAAGCGTGCGAACCCCCCGCCTCGCGGCTATGCAGCCCCTCCGCGCTCCCTTCGCCCTGCTCTGCCAGGTGCTGGGTGCTTGGGCTGCCTGCGCCCTGGCCCCCGCTGCGGCCGTCGGGCTGCCCGCGTCTCCGCAGCGCGCCCACTCGCCGCTAGCCCCGACGTCCCTCGCTGCGGGCCGGCGGGCGGCAGCGACTGTCCCCGGCGCGGCTCTCCCCGTGGCCGGCGGAGCAGCGGGGGCGGCCGGCATCGGCGCGCCCCTCGGGGCCGAGGGGGCCGGACGGCGGTGGGCGCGGAGCAGCGAGCGAGGAGCCGGCGCGGCGGCGAGGAGGGGCGCGGCTGGGAGACCCCGCTGGCTGCCCCTGAACGCCTCGGCGGGAGGCGAGGGAAGCGCCGGGGGCCGCGGCAACGCCACAGGGCGCCGCGCCCGTCTCCGCAACCCCTTCTACCCGCTAACCGAGGAGTCGTACGGCGCCTACGCTGTCATGTGCCTCTCCGTAGTGATCTTCGGCATCGGCATCATGGGCAACATGGCAGTGATGTGCATCGTCTGCCACAACTACTACATGCGGAGCATCTCCAACTCCCTGCTGGCCAACCTGGCTTTCTGGGACTTCCTCATCGTCTTCTTCTGCCTGCCGCTGGTCATCTTCCAGGAGCTCACCAAGAAGTGGCTCCTCGAAGACTTCTCCTGCAAAATCGTCCCGTACATCGAGGTAATGGTGGTGTGTGGGCATGGCTCTAGGGGATGCGGCTCCGAGCACCTTTCCCTCCACGGGTACTGCTCCCAGGCGCTTCTCCGCCGGCCTTCGCTGCCTGTGGGTGCCCGCCCTTATCGCTGCCAGCCCGAGAGCGTCCAACGCGAGTTTGGTCTGGGCTTCTCGGGCATCCCCGAGGCCCCGGTTGGGCCAGGGGCGGCCGTGGCCGCGACAGGTCCGTAGCATCAGGGGATTTCTACAGCCTCAGGCTGAGAGCGGCTGGCTCTGCCTTCCACTCCCGCGAGTTCTGCCAAAGTTTCCTTGCTCCTTGTGATCCTGAAAGGCGAAAATCCTCTCAGAATGAGCGTTCAAGTTTTTTTTTTTTTTTCAGTTTTTTTCTTCTGTTTCCCTAAGGTGAAGTGAGTCGGGAAAGCGGATGGAGGGCGTGACTGGGGACGGCTTGTAAGGTAGTTGTAGACAAGACGAGCAGTGGGATGTATATGCTCCTAAGTTGCACTTTAGCGTTCAAATCTTACACTTATTTATTTAGATGCTTTAAAATAATAAAAAAGACCTTAGCACGACTTAAAGGGCAGCTTCTTGGCAGTTGTTCAGAAGCTCTGTCAGAGAAAGCTCTTAGCCAGCTGGCCAGAGTCCTGCCGGCAGCATTCAGGTTGTCCACCTTATTTATTTGCAGAGTGCTAGCCCATAATTCTGGCTGGCTCTGCTGTATTCCCAAAACCTTATGTTCAACATTATTTAGTAACTGAAAGCTGAGGAAATAACTGTTGATTCTCCTGTTCCAAGAATGAGACATAAGGGGAAAAACCAAACAAAATCCACCCCCCAAAACAAACACCTGTTTATTATTAATACAGAATACCAGTTTCGACAGCACGTTGGTACACAGTAATATGTAATTAGCTGTCAACCGATATTTTTTAGTTTAGAAAGATGTGTGATGTGTGTAGCCACTAAGTTGTCATTACTTCTTCCATATGTGATGCGCTTTATTACTGGTGGTATCGAACAAAGGGTGGAGCTGTGCTACACTTAGATGTATGCAAGGCCAGTAATATAGCATTTGAAAAACTCAGAGCCCACTTAATCTATTTGCATTTAAGAAGACATGTAGTAAGTATGTATTCGTTGAGAAACAGGTAGTACTAGGAGCTTTTAAGTTTTCTGAATTTAGTTCTTGCTACTGTTTTAACCAATAAAATAAGTAATATTGTTTCAGTTACTGTGTAACCATTTCAATTAGAGTAGGTAATGTAGAGAAAGTGCTCTCAGGACTTCTCTAGGGTGACACTTCACCCTTCCCAGCCTGTTTTTGGTGTATTCACATACAGAATTAAAATAATTCTTTGGATGCTGATTCTAATTAAAGATCAGTAATTGATATTATGTGCATGACCACGCTGTTCTTCAGAATTAGTTGCTTATGCTGTGCACTAAAGAATTTGTCAAACTGAAAATGGCTTAGGTGAAATCGAGTTTCCAAAGCTGTAATCTGAAAAACATTCAGCTGTTGCTACCCTCCCTTTATACATAAATGACACCTTATTTTTTCACTTTAAAGTTCTGTAGATATTTGGAGTTGAAGCATTATTCAAGAACTGGCACCGATTCAGTCATGATGGACCAGTTGCATGGTCTTAGGGTCTTGGGTGTAAAAATGAAAAATTCTGCTTGTTCCTGAAGAAATGAAATTAATTTATATGTAAGGTACAGATCTAAAAAATTGCAGCCTTGGGGGTTTTCTATTGCTCCCAGAGTTGTATATTTTTCATTCAGTAGTCATTACATATAATACTCAAGTATGTAAAGTATATTCATCACTCCGGGAGCAGTAGGTAAAAGGCTGGATTTCCCTTCTAAGTTGTAGCTATGAGTGGCAGATACTGAGTACCACTGATAGTTTGCGACCCTCCACAGCTTGCCTCAAGCTTGGCAAGAAGGGCAGGGTCCTGCAAATTAGGATTTGACCCTGCTGAGACGGTGAAAGCTGGTAGAGCAAAGGTTCATCACTTTCCTACTGATATTCTAACCTCACAGGCACACACAGTGACAGTGACACCACCAGCAGCGATGCAGCTGCAGAGCACGTCATGAAATCTGCCCTGCAAGCAGCTACTGCTCCATGCTCTGTCAGGGATTGTTCCCAGAAGCACGCTCACCTGGCAGCTGAATAACTCTGTCTTCTCCCTTGTTGTAACTCACCTAGGCAGGATCAGCCCCTTCTCACACCGTGGGAGGAGGATGAAGTCCTCTTTGTGCCTTGAGAGTTAAGCTGTAGACAGCTTAACCTCTTTGGGAGAGGTTTCTAGCCTTTTGTGGAATACAGAATATGGACACATTTTAAGCTGTTATCTGTGTTTTCTGTAAGTTAGCCCAGTGTTTTGTTAAATGTCTCTTTGTTCCATGCTTTGCATCTCTTTTTCTGCATGCCACTTTTCCTCTCCCTACATCATGTCTAAAGAGCTGTGTCAAACCCAGAGTTGTAGATCCAGAAACCTCTCCCTTTTAAACATCAGAGACCATTACTGGCCTGAGCACTCTTGTCATTGCAGTTTGTACTTTCAAAACTAGGGAACAGAGGATGTCTGATTATCCAGAGCAAGCAATATCCTGATCACAGCATTTTAACATTATTCAAGCATGTTTTGCACTGTGTTTAAAGGTTTCAAATTATCACAGTGAGAAACCATGAGTTTTCTTGGTTTAGCCTCATGTGGCCAATTGTTTTTCTATTTGTGCTGTTTGATGGGTAATGTGCAGAATTTCAACAAAGCATCTGTTGCCAGTGATAACACATATGTATATGGTCTGGGAAAAATGTTTTATGATATCTTCAAGCACATTCCTATAGGTAAATGTTGAGCTTCTAGCAGTAGAAGGTCTCCCTGGTACTTAATTCAAAGGGCAGTTTTCTCATACCTGGTAAAGATCTGCTGTGACCAAGCACATTAAGCAGTCATTTCAGCCATGTATTATATCACAGTTTGGTTACTTCAAACTACATTTTAAATCTATGCCGCGCCTGTGCTTGCATAAGGAGTGCTGTGCACATGACTGAGGAAGAAACTGAGTAATTCTTCTGTGCTTCTCATGAGGTCTTTAGATGATAAGAGTAAACTGGTAGAGAATGAAACCATCAAAACACATGGTTAGTAGAAGTAGATGAAGTTATCTCCACCAGGAACTTCACTTGACCCTGATGTTGACACTGTCTTGGAGGGGCAGTTTCAAATGCACTGAGAGGGAATGAGAAGGGAATTAGAACAACTGGGGCAGCTACCCAGCCCATAAGGTTGGTTGGAGATGTGCTTCTTCTTTGCAGTTTCAATTCTCTGCTCAATAAACCTTTTGCCACTTTTCTGCAGGTGGTTCAACCACCTAGTTTTAGACATGTGTGGCTGAAGTGTTTACTTGAACACTCTGTTGATGTCTTCCATACACTTTGCTCAGTGTTGCTCAGACTCAGGAGATACAGGGTAAATGACAATACGAAGGCAATGGCTTTACCTAATTCCTGTTCCACAAGCCTTGCCAATGTGGAGCCCTTATGTTTTTGTTCAAGCACATCCACTCTTTCCAATAGAGGACTGGGGGGCAGATAAAGGGGAATAAAAAATCAAAAAGAGTACAGAACAATATAGTTCCAGTTCCCCTACTTAGAGATTTATGCTACACCTTAATAGAAAGAAGTATGCATGTAGACAAAATCTGTAGTTTTTTTGCAGTTGTTAAATACAGCAGTCCTGTGAAGTAGCATTTTTATTTTCTATTTCAATGCTGGAAGCCAGTAGTGAAGGGGTTAAGTAGGTTATTCAAGATCCAGAGAAGCATGCTCAAGATGACAAATGGATTGTGTCAACTAGGACTAGAAATAGTCTTTTGGGCTTTAAAAGGAAGCTTGCTTGAGTTGTGTACATTCTGCTTTTAGAGGTTACAACACTAGAAGCTTGATGAGTTTGAGAGGGATCAATGAAAGTAGGCATCACTTTCTATGCTGGCAGACTGGGGCAACCTACTTGTAGTGAAGTAAGAATTTAGAACTGGAGAGTGGTTTAGAATGAGGGTTTGCAGAGGCTGATTTATCATCCTGTATAGTCCAGCACAGAAAAACAATTTCTCGAGACCAGTGATGGTACTCAGCCCTGAACTGGTGCTAATAAATATGAGCACATCTGCCTTTTTCATACTCCTTACAAGGAAAAGAAAGACAAAGTTTGTGGTGTCTTCATCTGGACCTTATCATGCATATGATAAGGACTGGCTTGACTCTGAAGTTGACTCTTGAAAGCCTCTGAAATATGATGCCCAGTCTCTGCATGTGCTTTTGGCAATCAGTCTGTGCCATCACTCCTTTTTCTGGTAGGTAACTTCCAGCTCAGGAAAGCCATCACAATTAGTATTCTTAGTGGAAAGCATAAAGATTGATTTGGCCTGGAATACGAATTACTCTCTTTCCCTGGAGCTGAATGAACCTCTACGACAATTTGAGGGGAGGCTTTTTCCTTTTTTCCTTGGTAGAGGCAAGTGAGAAGCCATTCTCTGCATGTTCAAGGCTGCCAGAGGAGATCCTTATTTTAAGTTTCACTTTAGGGAAGCAAATACATTTTTTTATGGGAGCTTCTAAAAGCTGCGTATTATCTGTCTTTTCTGTCTTTTGTTGTGCAGCATCCTCTTTATGTCTCTTCTTTGACTCCAGTCAGAGCTAGGCTCCTGAACCTCCAGTAAATCCTCTGGGTTGTAGATGAGATCCTTAGAGGGGTATGCAGCTTCAAAGCTTCATATTGGGAGTTTTGTAGGGCAATGGCTGCATGTGTCTATTACTGAGCAGAATATCGAATATCTTCAGCACTTATTGGGGAGTAAATAATTGTTTAAAACAGGAATGTTAATATACCTCTGTCCCTTAGGTATTAATGGCATGCTGACAGTTGCTGCCATGCTGGTGCTTCTATCAATCTTTTCCTCTGCAAACTCAGTTCTTAGGGACTTAAAAGGTGTCCATAAAAATTTGCTTTTGGCTTAAACTTTGCATGTGGCATTTCAGCATGGAACTGAATTTGTGTCAGACTAGGTTTAAAATTGGGTCAGTAATATTTAAGTTATATATGTGTGGGGAGGAAAAGCAACATCTGCTATCCCAGCACCATTGACTCTGCTCTGAGCACTGGGATGTTTTTTCTCCATATGACAGGATTTTTCTTGCAAAAGAGAAAGAGGCTGATTTTTAGCAGTAGTTCCATATTGTTAATAATTAGTGCAGGAGTCCCTTGTGTAGCTTGATGAGAATTTGATACTCAGTGGAAAATGGGACTCATTTATTTATTAAAAAAAAAGTAAATGAAATTTACTTACATGGTAACATGCTAGATTGTAAACAGAAAAATGAGCCAAAATTAAATCCTCTTGTGTTTTGTGAGTTTTCCAACCCTCTGGATAAGAATACAGTGTAGTAATGGGTATTTCTAGTGTCCTGACGATCTGGCTGGCTTTTGCTTCCAACAAAATTCAAAGGCAGGTCTTGGAAGTAGATTCTGATTCTGAACACTATCACTCTTGAGATATACATGAGAGTAAGAAACACTGATCTGAGTGTTGATAGTACTATGGAATGTATGTATGTATGGAAACAGCCACATTGTACCCATTCTTCCACAGGTGTAGGCAATCTCTGTGATAGTAATTTCAAGAACTACCATCTTGTCTTCTAGATAATTAAGGTGATGTAGATTTTCATCCAGGATGCTTAAGCTACTTGCTTATGTCAGAGACATACCCTGGCTCCCGTACTCCTTAGCTACGGAATTACTTCTGCCACAACTGGGTTGTTTTAAGTAGTGTTTTTTGACTGAGTGAACCTTACCTATTTTGAAGCATAATCCCATTAATGTTTAATAGCACTTTGTGTAAGAAAAGTAGAGATATTTATTTATTTTTGTTCTTTTATAGTAATGACCAATTTTCTTGGGTTTGGAGGCTCTTAACGGAAAGAACAGAAAACAGAAATCTAGATAAACAATTGAATATTTTTCTTTGCAGTGGGTTGACCTCATGTTTTGTGGTAGTTCAATCTTACTACTGGATGCTGTACTGCAAGTGTAGGGCAACACAAAAACTGCAGGCTGTACTAACTTTGTCTTCGGCAAAACTAACAAGTCTGCAAGAGCCACCATGGTACGTTGCATTAACAGACTGAATCTGTGAATGTGGGTATAGACCAGCTGTAAAAAGATGATAGACTGTAATGGCTTAAGAGGAAAAAAATAGTCATTTATACAATAGTAATGGATATAAAGAGTCTACAGGGTGTCACTGGGAGTTAGAGCTAGTGGTCATCAAATTTTTCTGTAGTTCAGCTTTCCTATTACAATGGGAAAATTTTGTGAATACCCATCCTGCTTGTAACAAAGGAAGGCAGAGTGCTTTGTAGTTTGAGAAACTGAGTAAGCAACATAAAAAATATTCTGTTTTAGAAAATCCAGCTTCAGCTGGTAGAAGCAGCCATTTCTTATAACTTATTTTGTCTTGTTCCATATAAACTCAGTCTACATTGTTTCCCCTCGCTTCTCCATCAGAAGGTGTGCTCAAGAGCGTGGTGCCTGAGATGATTAATGGTCCATCTCATTTCCAGGTTTGAGTTGTTCATGGCTGGTTGATTCCCATTCTGTTATATTCACTGTCCTTTGGCTTAAGCAATTTTATATTTCAAGATAGACTTACTTGTAGGTAGTAGTAATATCACGTCTTGGTCTTCACCTTACTGAGTTGAGTGACTCAACATCTCTTTTTATTCACTCACAGAATCTGGTCCTCCTCAAACTTTTCATCCAAGTCATCTTTTCTGATCTTGTTTGTGGTTTTGTTTTCATTACCTTTTTCTTGTCAAGCAGATATCAGACAAAATTCAGAGTCTCATTTCCACTGGTGTTGCTCACCATCCTGCATCTGCACAGCTTCCCTCGTCAGTCAGAGGCTCTGCTCCTGGAGGCCAGGGCCAGGAGCTGTGGGACCACAGCCAGGAGAAGAAGTAGGACAGGTCAGGGAAAGCCTGGGAACATTTCAGTAATTGTTAGTGTTTGTGAAAGGGGAATTGGGTATGTTGGATGGACAGAGGGAACTGATGCAATTAAGATGAGCAATTCATGATTTTACTGTTCTTTCTGGCCTCAGTTCCCCAAATGAGTTTTGACACAGTTGACTAACAGCTGCTAAGCTAATGACCAAAGGCTCATGCAGTGTCTAGAAGGAGCATGACGGTGCCCACTAATATCCTCGTCAACACTTTTAAAGGAGCAGCAGTATCAAGGTAGTCTCTTGTAACAATAATGTCATCTTTTGTGTGTATGTGCTATAGCTGGTAATCCTTTCAATAGCCCTTCTCTGCCCAGATAGTGTGGGCATCTCCTCAGAGCAAGGGTTACTCCACCACCTCCTCAGAGCAGATTGGAGATCATTCAGTTAGAAACTTGGGGACTTTCCTGATATCATCTAGTAAGGGAAAGATGTAAACTGATGTCATCTTGAATGTCTATAGAGTCTGAAGTAGAATCTTCATAGGGACCATATGGAAATTAATCAGACAACTAAGTGATGACCAAGAACTGCTGAGCCTAACTCGCCCTTGCCTTGCCTCATTTCCTGCCAGGTTGTTGGAATTCAGACTGCAACAGCATATCAGCATATCAGAAATTCATCTGTTACAACAAGAAGAGCACCATTAGACTCCACTCAGCTTCACACCACTTCAGGATTTGTTAATTTGTTCTTTACCTTCTCCTCATCAAATGAATTACCTTCATCTTGTGGTTATTTCAGGGCAGTGTAACAGATTAAAAAGGAAACTTTTCTGGCTTCTTCCATGTTTTTAGCTTAAGCCTAATTATTAGTATGACTGGTATGAAGGAACACCCCTAAACTGAAATTGTTCGAACATGCATTCTGCATGTCCCAGTTCTCGCCCACATAGGCTGTGAGCAGCACCCGTTGATTTTGCTGACTATTACTCATAGTCTACAGAGTGGAGTAAGTAATCAGACTCTTAAATATGCTGCCTTTAATGCAGTATATATCCTTAAATATACTGCCTTTAAGCAAGTCAGCTGGAGTGAATTGCTCTTCATCTGCGTGGGAGTATTTGTTTGTTTTTTGCAAGCTTTTCCATAGCATCACTAACTCCCTTAATCTACAGAAAACAGGAAATCTTTGCCTGTTCCAGAGGAACACTAGCTTTGTTTAGCTTGTTTCATCAGTAAATCCACAGGAGAGTTTTCAAAGCCCATTTCCACTGTTCTTAGTTATTTCTTCTTGCTCTATTTCACTGTCTTAAACCTCCATGTTGTTGGTCAATTAATGTGACAGAAGCCCCGTAGGTTATGTTTGTTCATAGTAGACGTGTCTTCTTTCATTAGTCCAGCCTTAACAGCTGCAGAGTTTTAATGTCTTAGCTACCGTGTAGCAGCCTGTTTGCAATGAAATGCTAAAGCAACAAAAGCATGTGCGTTGGGGGTGGGGGAGAGACACATGAGAGCTGAGAGAGAAAAACCTCAAATTTTCATCTGTTCTGCTGGCTTTTATTTCAGTCCGTGTTAATTCCTGAGTCTTGGTTTCTTCCCTGTCTCCCACAGTTGTAGAGAGCTGACCCTTTTGTTATTCATGTTGGATGTTCTGGCTAAAGGTTTTGCTGTCACTCTAAGGAGTTTGCAGACTGCACACACATGTCAGCGTTTTGCAGTGAAGTCAATAGTCTTTAATTTAAAACTCTGACTCAGCAGTGATGTTCATTAGCTAAGTTTATCACTTCATTAAGAGTTCCCTGTAACTGTAATTTTTCTTTAATTTTTTTTTTTTTGCTGTATTTACCAAGCTTTCTTTGAATCTTGTCAGACAGTGTAAGCTCCTAAATGAATAGGTTTGTCTATTAAAAATGTTTACTGTACTGCTTTGTCATCATTAAATATTCCTGCAAGTTAATTAGTTCAAGATAGTGTCTTACTCATTCCATCTTTTAGGAAGCTGCTTCAAAGAATTCTTAAGCTAAGCCAATGTCTGACAGTTCTAATCCCAAGAGCCTAATATTTTTCAGTGGTATTCAATTTTAGTAGTCTAATAAGGCCATTAAATATTGAAGGCTGAAATTAATGATACATTTATATAATTGTGCATAATTGCAGAACTTTTTACATGAGATGTGTGAACAGGAATGCTTCAAATTATGGTGGAGATAGGAAAGTATTTTGTTTTTTTTAAATTTACCTATACAATTTTTTAATACATCATTGCACATCAAATTTGGGTAAGCCAAATTACAGCGAGTTGCCTATTATTACCCTAGATTTCCCAGTTAATTGCACAGATATGTTTTATTCATGACAAAAGTAAGCATTCTTTACATTTATTAGTAGTATTATTTATTTTCTTTTGCATCAACACATTTTCAGCACAACCATGCAAACCCAAGAAAATAAATGAATTAGAATGCAACAAAGCACCAAATCTTTCTTGAATTGAAGTTAATGGGAGTTCTGCTTTGAATTTGAACTGAAGCTCAATTTATTGGAAATAAGATT
The DNA here is from genome assembly GCF_012275295.1 of Melopsittacus undulatus. Taxonomy (NCBI): domain Eukaryota; kingdom Metazoa; phylum Chordata; class Aves; order Psittaciformes; family Psittaculidae; genus Melopsittacus; species Melopsittacus undulatus. The sequence continues at coordinate 19,947,623 of NC_047531.1, read as the reverse complement.
AGGCCAAAAATGCAGATAGTCTTCTTGCAAATTTCTTTTCAGGAAATTCAATTATAAACAGGACAAATGATAGGAAATTATGTTTCATGACAGCACATTTCTATTCATGCATAAAATGATTATTATTAAAGCTAGAGAACATATGCATTGCTGTATACTTGCTCCTGAACCATATATAATTGAGAGCTCTGTCCAATCCATTTAAACAACATTATCATTTAAACAACAAAACTTCTGCCATTTCTCCTGGCTTGCAGCATGTTGTCCCACAGGATGTTTTCTATGAAATTAAACCTAGATTTTCCTGTGATTTTTTTCTAAAGGAAATGTTGAAGATAAATTTCAAACCCTAAGTATTATAGTGAAGGTTGGTTTTCCACAGCCTCTGGAAGTCTGAAGATGTTGGATACAGTCTCTCTGAACTCACAGTATGGGATGACTTTATGTACCTACATCCCATCAGAATTTCACTTAAAAGCCTAGGTCCACAAAACCAGCTGTTGAATCCTACTCCATTCAGATGATGCCTAAACCACAGTTTCTAAATTTTGTAGATATGGCAGATTTCGGTGTTATGATCCCCTGCATGCTTGATGAGCATGTGACGGGGACCTAAGTCCATACTTTTGCTGAAGAAAAACTCTCCCATCTCTCCCCTTTTGACTTATATTCCAACCCCTGTGGTGGAGCTGATCATTCTGAAAAACACCCCTTAGAAAAATGGGGGGAAGAAGGGGTTTAGTTTTCTGTATTGGTCAGTTCCTCAGGTTTTTTTTCACTCAGTATTGCACAGATTCCTGCATGGGCCTCCCAGAGACAGTGTCACCAAGCTGAAATAAATATGTGCAGGCAGAAAACCAGAAGAGTGTATTCTTTTGGGGTTCATGCTGGATAGTTCAGCAAACCCTGGAATATAAATTCAATCCATGGTGCTTCTTTTGATGGTGCTTGGCACCACGGTGCTTAATTGTGTACTACACTAATGCCCCTAAACTAGGTCTTCTTTTGCCTCTTTCAGTCAAGGGGCTAAACTTGACTAATGTTTCAGAGTACAAATTGAGCTCTCTTGAACTATGAAAGAGCATAGTCCCCTCTTCCAGAGAACAGCTCAATGGTAAAAGCCTTCATCCAATGTACAATACATTAAATCCCTCTTCAGCCTGAGTGAGGCCAGGCCTTCATCTTGAATCTCTAAGATGACTACCATCAACAGGGGACCAGGGGGCTTTTGAAGGAGATGAAGGAAGTTTTTCCACTCAACTGAATATTGGACTGTATCCTTATAGTTGTCTTTTTTTCCCCCACTTTTTTCCTTTTTTTATTATTTTATTTTTCCCAGACAAGACCAGGCTGCACACAGCTTTGAGCAATCTGGTCTAGTGGAAGGTGTCTCTGCCCATGGTGGGGGGGTTAGAATTAGGTAATTTTTAAGGTCCCTTCCAACCCAAGCCATTCTATGACAAAATCTGTATTGACTTGCAACCCCTTTTCTCCTTCCCAGGTAGCCTCTCTGGGAGTCACCACCTTCACGCTGTGTGCCCTCTGCATCGACCGATTCCGTGCCGCCACCAACGTGCAGATGTATTACGAGATGATTGAAAACTGCACATCCACAACGGCCAAGCTGGCGGTCATCTGGGTGGGTGCGCTGCTGCTGGCGCTGCCGGAGGTGGTGCTGCGCCAGCTGGCCAAGGAGGACCCTGAGTACAGCGGCAGCCCGCCTGGGGAGCGCTGTGTGGTCAAGATATCCACTGCGCTACCAGACACCATCTATGTGCTCGCTCTCACTTATGATGGGGCAAGACTCTGGTGGTACTTTGGCTGCTATTTTTGTTTGCCTACCCTTTTCACTATTACCTGCTCCCTGGTAACTGCGAGGAAAATCAGGAGGGCGGAAAAGGCTAGCACAAGGGGGAACAAGCGACAAATTCAGCTGGAAAGTCAGATGAACTGCACAGTGGTGGCTTTGACCATTTTATATGGGTTTTGCATCATTCCTGAAAACATTTGCAACATTGTGACTGCCTACATGTCCACAGGGGTCTCTCGGCAGACTATGGACCTCCTCCATCTCATTAGTCAGTTCCTTTTGTTCTTTAAGTCTTGTGTTACCCCAGTTCTCCTTTTCTGCCTCTGTAAACCTTTCAGCAGGGCCTTTATGGAGTGTTGCTGTTGCTGCTGTGATGAATGCATCCAGAAGTCTTCAACAGTGACAAGTGATGACAATGACAATGAGTACACCACAGAACTGGAGCTCTCCCCTTTCAGTACCATCCGTCGCGAAATGTCCACTTTTGCCTCTGTGGGGACTCATTGTTAATTGACCCTAGAACTTTATCTGCTGTATCTTTTTCTGTTTTCTTCTTTTTGTTCCTTTTTTTTTGTTTTACTTCATATTTTTCTTCTTGAAGCAAAATGATTGCTGAAAACTGCTCTGGAAACCAATCTGCTTATTAACAGTCGTGCTTTGGAAAATAATTTGTTTTCTTATTAAAATGAAAGAAAGTGAGAGAAGGGGAGGAAGCACTCAGTTTTAAATCATGATATTTTGTATGGTGCTAGGATTTTGTTGTCTGGGAAGGAGAATCTATATCAATCCACTTTTATTTAATTCCATAGTATTTTTTTGATAATCACTGTAAAACGGTTATGTAGACATTGTGGGGCTTGCAAGGTGTTTTATGTAAAAGATGTGGTGGAAATTATTTGAACGTAGTTTTAATCCAATCACTGTACACTATTGTGAGAGGACTTGGACTTCAGAAAATTTATAAAGTAGCATAAAAATAAATGAGGCTTTATTCTTTAACTTCATTGCCAATCTGCATTTAATAAGGATGCCTATAAGTACTATTAAATTCTTTTTAAAAGTAAAAAAAAACCCTTTGCTTTGCATACAGTAATTTAAATGGCCATATTTAATTTACTATTCATGTACTTACCCTTAGAAGCTATAATTGCAGTGTTTAAGGGAGATGGTTATAATGGTATTAGATTTACAATAGTGCATTTTTTAAATGTATATTATGAAGGTTCAATGTGCCTCATTGAAAATTTTCTTCTTCACCTGCAGGTGTGCAAAACCTGAGCTGTTTTGCACTTCTTACAAAGAAGGATCACTTTCTCACTTCAGTTTTGTCTTGTGTGGTTTCAAAATCAAATTTCTTTCCAATCCGTTATTGGTTTAACATTGGGATTATGTCCTCAGTCTCTGTATCTATAGCTCCTACTGGCTTCAGTAAGAGTCCCGTTGCAGAGAACAGCATTCTTTTGCCAGAGCTTTGCTGACAATAAATGTGAGGGACTGAAACATGTGGAGAGTGAATTCCTTCTTTTTTAAAAGGTATAAACAAACTTGGATGCTTGGGGTTTGACCCAGAGCCACTGCAGTCAATGGAAAGGTTTCCATCAATTTCAGAAGGCTTTGGATCAGACTGGCATCTCCTATTTATTCTGGGATGTAGCATGAATATTAATCACAGGGGCTCTGTATACCGATTATAAATCACGCTGCTCTCACAGAGGCTGCTATTCATGAGCAGCTCACAGCTCTGAAGCTGGTTTTGAGAGCTACGGTGTGTTTTGCGGATGGCTTCTTGCTGTCCACAGGGTTATTAAAATGAGGGTATGTCAATGCTGCCAGCAACAGTGTGATACAGTGAAGTCTAAAGTTGTTATAGGCAAGCTGGGCTGGAGACTGGAAAGTGCCTATCTGTACCAGCACAGCTTATTTGCTCCTCTTCTTGGCTGAAGTAGACAGGCTGTCCTTGGCAGGCAAGTTGGCTTATATTTACACCGGGCACCAAGCTGAAGTGTGGACACATGCTAAGGAACTGCTTTTGTTATAATTAGCTTATATTTTAATATGATTAAATAAATAATAAAATTGCAATAGTATGGGCAGAAGTAAAATCACATGTGTTTGTACTTTGAAATTAACACTGATCATAACTGGTGTAGTCTTGCATCCTGATACCTGCCTCTACACATGTGAAAGAACTTGCTGTAACTTCTGGAAAGGAGTCTTTTTCAATTATTATTTCTAGATTCTGGACTTAATATGTTTAATCTTTGTATCTACTTGGGCAAGCGGTATTTCTTTTTCACCAATTTAACATATAGCAATTTCAACTGAAAAGCAGTTGAAATGAACTAATCTGAATATGAATCCAAACATATATGCACTTGATTTTTTTCTGACTTCTGAATCAGAGATTGGACTCTAGCAAAGCAATCTGCTCTAAGCACAGGCCTAAATTTAAATAGTTGTTTCTGTTTAACACATGTTAAATTACCTGAGTTTTTTAAAATCCTTTTGTAACATGGTTAGTTACTTCTGAAGATGGGGAACTGTTCCTTCTTCATAAACCCTTCATTGACTTCATATTTGATTATATTTAATAAACTATGAAAGGGGTTAAAGAGAAAAGACAAAATCAAAAACTTCTCACTGTGGTGCCTGTGTCTCCTCAAATATTTATTCCCATCTCTGCATTTTGATTTGTACTTTTGTTTTTTCTGTACCAATATTTATAAAGGATGGGAATAAAACCTCTCCTTTTGTTCCTTGCTGAATTGTTTCTCTCAGGTGCTTTTTCAGTCACAGCACGAGCAGTGGCTCAAGGAGCTGGGAAAAGAACAGCAGAATAGGAAGAAACAATTCTTTATGTTAAAACTTTTATCTATATATATGCATCTAAAGAAAGGAAATAGAGAAATTACATGGGAACATTAAATGATCACTGCCTGGGATGTTAGGTGCTTCCATCTTTCCAGTCTACACTGGGTATGTGTAAGCTCTGCTAAGGACTGCTTCTCTTTCCCAGGTTAAGTGCTGTGTGTCCCAGAGCAGTGCAGTTTGCTTCTCCATTGAAATATTTCCACAATATAGGTATGGAGGTAAAAAAAAAAAAAAAAGAAAATAGCAAAAAAGAGAATAAAGAAGTCATTGGAGAAGGTAGACTTTGAAGTTCAATAATGCTGTGTTTGGAAATGCATCCTCCTGCTTGTGTGGTGCAACCTTCTCCAGCTTTGTGTTCAGTGCAGCTTCTTTGTACCCAGTGTAACTTTGCCTTTTCTGCTGCTGAAAGAGCATTTTTCACAGCTAGTTCTCCCCGCTGCCTTGGACCTCCATAGCAATTGGACATGTGAGATAACCTTTATTCTAATTTGTTATCTAAATTGGTTAAACTTATCCCACATTAGAAGGTTTGCATTGTTGCAGCCATTCTGATGCAGGTGTGTCATGACAAATACAGAGTTAAATACAGAGTACTGCATTGCTTTTCCTACTTTTGGTACTGATCCTCTGAACTCTTAAAATTTTCCTGGTGTTTGCTTTTCTTATTTTCTTTAATATTCTTAAAAGCAATTTCTGTCTGTTTAGAATCTAGTTCTGTAAGACATTGCTTTTTTAAGAAGATGGCATTTAATAGACTGATGAATGAGGATTTGGAAATGTTTATGGCAAAGATTTAATTCCTTTATGTAAAATAGAGAAACATGTAGACCATGGTGATCAACGTAAGAGTGGTGGAACTGAAAATTGTGAGGCAGGAAAGACTTATACCTCTCAGGTATGTGAACCTTTAATACATTAACACTCATCATGCCAGCCCAGGTCTCATTAAGAAATTAAAACACATAAAACGCTAGTATGAGTTCTAGTTTCTCCAATGAGATCAGGCTTCTTAGTCACAATCTTTGTGGAGACCAAAGTCCAGATGGTAAATTACTGAAAAATATTGCTCAGTTAGAAGAAATCTCTTATTTTACCCTTCCAAGATAAGATTCCTGCATCCAACCTTGAATAACTCCTGCCCTTAAATGACCTCAGTGACTTGCTCTGCTCCTGTTCTGTCTTTGGGACCAAGATGTGTAAGCTTCCACAGCTGCTGCTCCAGCAGCTCTGGAGATGGCTTCTAAAAACAATGTAGAGGTTTTCAAGCATGTTGTCCTACATCTCCTCATAAGAACTCGTATATGTTAAGCTACATGGTGAGATCGTCATGTTGTGTTCATGGCATTTAGAGACAAACTAGATTCCATGAAATGTGAGTTAATATTGAAACTCTCAGTTCTGACTTTATATGTCTTCATTCTGAGAATTATTATTTTTCAGGCAAGGTTGGTCCATTTTCTTTATAACACTGAGTAATGTGATTAGGAGTTGTATCAGGCATTTTCTGTGATAATGCGTCTTTTCCTTTTCTTTCCAACCATTGTTTTTGCCTTAAAAGCTCAGCCAAAGTCAGTGTGAGCCGATGATGTGAACCACTAAACCTAATAGTATCCTACATGCACTGTCTCATGCTTCAGGAACTGTGGTTTTTTTTTTCACTACTGTTTTGTATTTGATGGACTGATTTAACACCTATGTTTAGCAAATGTCAAATTTTCGAAAGCTGGATATGTTTTGTAGTGAATAAGAAACAATGAAAAAGGACAAAGAGACACCAGGACACTCGGGCATCTCTGCAACACTGTTCATTAAACAACTAGGAGGACAGCTGTATTTAACTGTGGACTGCATTTAACCCCTGAAATTCAGGCTACTTGCTTTCCCTGTAATACCATTCGGTAGGTTCAGTTTTTGGTTTTCAGGCAGTGTAAGTTGGAACAAAGACCCCCGGCATTTTCAATGTGTCTGTGACAACACTAAGACCCAGTGCTGTGTCTCATACTGGTGACACAGTCCCTATGTTGTGTTACCTGGAGGACCAGGATCCATATGCCTGAAGCTTTCAAGGGTGATGCCAAAGATTTCTGTCCTTGTGCACTGTAGCTTTAGTTTTGCATCACAACTTCTTATTACTGAAAAGTAGACAATATTACTGAGAAGCAGAAGATATTACTATCCTGACTAAAATGTTTGTGTGATTTTTCTTCTACTAGTAATCCGGCCTGTCAGAGTTACAGAAATGTCAGTTTAGGGCATTTAATAAAAGTGTTAGCAGGAGCATTATTAACTTACAGCTAAAGAGAAAGCTTTTATTTTGCTTTTTGGTTTTGGGGTTTTCTTTTAGCCTTTATTCCTATGTGATTACAAAGTTGTGTTTGTTGTTGGTTTGTTGTTGGGTTTTTCTTCTGAAACAATATAAAAAAAAAGCCACACACACTTTCACTTTTTTGTTTAGTTAGAGAAACTCCATTTGTAACTTGCATCAAGTGTCTTCATTTATATCCACACTGAATACAGTTCACTGTTCTTTGAGAAAAGAAGCCAAAAACACATTAGAGACATGGTCATGACTAACTTGACCTTGAAGAGATTAGATTTGAATATGATTTGAAGGCTGAGATGGTAATGTAAAGTGGTAACTACATATATACATTTAAATAATTATAGTCTTGCCAGCTTAATCTTTTTAAAGAGGTGGGAGATGCAGCAGTTCAACAATAGCTTGTTTTGAATTTCTTAACTGTCACAAGGGACTCCAGAATACATACACTCTCAAATAAAATGACCTAATAGCAGCTGGATATGCGTGTGATAATCCTCTCTGAACACAATGCAACTCTTTAAGTGTAGAAATACATTTTAGCCTGTTAGCTATTATACCAAAGAACTAAATTCTTCCCTAAGATGTGTTTCCAATTTGATTTTGAATATATGTGTGCTAGAAGAAAAATCTATTTAGCATTTTTAGTGTTGTACAGGGAATACAAAAGCTTAAGAAAGTATCCCATCTGTAACTGTAGATAGCAGTTATGCTTCACATTTTTTCTTCTGAATTCTCTCCTTCCTCTATTTTTAAACAATTTCTGCTGATTGTTCTTATCAGCCCTTTCGATGTCTTGTTCCATTTACTAACTGTCCCCTGAGCAAAGGAAAATCATCTTTTGTTTTTCTGATGATCAATTCTTTTAAATTGAGTTTGTAAGTAAGTCTCATTCATTTTACACAACCTATCCACTGGAAAACTTGAAGGTGAACAATCCTTCTCCCTGTGGAAAGTATTTACAAGCAAGGAAGCTGCAGTCTTTCTTTCTCTAAGCTGGCAGAACTAAGAAGAAATCTCATCAATCTGTATGAGACCTGTGCCCAGAGTATCACCACTATAGCGTGAATTTCTGACTTAAAACTGGCTTAACTACATGCAAACCATGAAGCTTTGGCAGCGGACAACAACACTGACCTCTTACCAAAATACAGGAGGTTCCTACATCAGATAATCCTGGCACAGGTATCTATATTTCATATGGCGATTCTCTACTGAGTCTCTATTTTCACCTGTAAAGGATCCTCTTGCAGACTGTTAGATGCCTTTGTGCTCTCTGAGTAAACTTGACTTAGGGCTTCATTTAACAGATAACAGTTGTGAGTTTAGATTAAGGCTTATATGATTAAAATGGGGATTAACATCAGTTGTTGAGCTGTCTATAGTATGAGATATACCTGTGTATGGATGCCCCTGTTTGAAGTTGCATCTGCAAGTTGAAAGCACAGGGATCTCTCATAGGCAATGCATCCAGCCTCCTGGTTGTTGATGACAATTTGGTAACAAGTCTGTCAAATGCTGGAGCTAGTTTTGAGAGGTCTGCATAGCACTGTTTAAAAAAAAGCTTTAAGGGGTATCTAATCTCTTAAACTATTAATTCCTCCTTCAGACATCCTTGTTTCACATGGAGGAAGAGTTCCCTTTGGCTTTTGACCATAGAGGAGGAAAAAAGTAAGAAAAGCTTAGGTGTGGATTAGCTTGATTTCTATCTTTTGTGATAGAATTCTGTAATTGTAACTGTTTCTTAGCTTCCCAGGGTTAAAGCAGATTAAGCAGTACACCGAACCCTTGATTGTTAGTACAGACCTCCACCCTGCTGCCGGGTTTGGAGCCAGTACCCTGGTAACAGAGGCCTGAAACAGCAAAAAAACTCTTGACTCTTTTTCCCAAAATGGGCCCATTGATTGGTTAAGTCCATTCTGATAAACAGAGCATGGAGAGCATGCAGGTTAGCCTGCTTTTTCTGATAATGTCTCCACTTGGAGTTGAAATGGTTAACAACATTAGCATTTATTCTAGCAGAGCCTGATTTCAGATGAATAGGGGCAGTTTGTGCCTTCTCAGTGCCAGTTTCAGGCTGTCCTTGTCCTGCACAAGGCAGCACTGTATGTGTTCAGATCCTGAAGGTTCCACCGCCTGCAGGGGTTGACATTTTTAATGTTTTTTTTTGGTGAATAGAAGGAAAGAAATAAAGTAATTATTAACTCTTTGTGGTTTGAGAACTTAGCCTTGGATACCTTCTTCCTCCTGGAGTAGCACTGCACCATAAATCAGAATTTGCAAACATGTCCATGGCTAGCAACTACACTCAGAAGCAGTTATAGAGATTTGAACACTGCAAATCATATAAAGGAATGCAAAATTGTGGGTTTACATTAAATCTGCCAGAAGGTAGTCAGCCAAGTGAAAGCACACCCAAAAGCTGCCTCTTTCTGCTTTCAATGCATCACTCCCCAATTATAGAGTAATATTTGTTTTACTGTCAATCACAATATTACTGCTTAACAATTTTAAAAATTTCTTATTCTTCCTTTCTGGTTGTTTTCTTTCCCTTTGTCATCTTCTTTCATTTTATATTCCAACTCTATTTTTCTTGTCACTTGAAGAATTTTAACTGTTTGTGCTGTCCTCTATACACTTCACAGTGACCCTTGTTTAATTAGAGCTTCAGTTCAGTGAGTAAAATGTGAGCTAAAGAAGCCAATAAGCACTTCCAGTTCATTACCATGTGCATATGTGGCTTGGGACTTAACTGAAAATAACTCTCTATAAAAGCCAAAAAATAAAGCAGCCTGACAGTAAACCATAAGCTGTCAGAACTTGCAGGCTAGTAAAATAAGCTTCTCTGCTCCTGTTCAGCAGCCAGCTGCAAAAGCCTGCCTTGGGATGGACCTGTCAAAAACACAGGTGAGTGTCCCTTGGACTAATCTCAAACACAATGAAAATTAAAAGCAGGAGGTATTTTCAATGAAAAATGCTGTGCTCAGCAGAGTATAATTTGAAACACCAAAGTCTGTTTCATCAGAGCATACCTGACCTGCTCTACCCCCGGGCTAATGGCAGACTGTCAGAATTTTGGCCCTGCCAGAGGAGGAAAACTATTCTGTTGATTCTGGCATCTAAAGCAAATAGTAGTGTCAACCTAAAAGTATTAAAAAATGTGATTCTTTATGGGGAAAGCTAATTCCATCCTGACACACTCCTAACAATCACTAGCACAGGAAGGACATTTTGTGGTAAGATTTATGTTTGACTCTAGAGAGAGCTTCTTATTCAAATGAATAAGAGATTAATTTGAGGTAATGTTTGAACTTATATGCTAACTAATTTAGTGTATGTTATACAGGAAAAAGGAATGTCTCTTGCTTTACATTAGAGCTAAATATTCAGTGACATAAAAACCTAAGGACAGTAAGGCAATAAACTAGGCTAACTTTTGCATAATGAGCGCCCACAATTTCACCCAGTGCAGAAGTCATTGTTTTTGGATACCAGAAGCAGATCCAAGTTTTCAGTCAAGATGGAGACTCCTGCACTTCCATTTGCTTCTAGTGCTTATTATGCTAATTAAGAAAACAGCAACCCTACAACCTCAACAAACATTTCAGGATTTTGATAGTACATGTTCAAATGAATCTACTTATTTAAATGGAGTTGGCTCAGGTTGCAGTGGAGTAACTGAACACAAGATTGGATCTCTCTCAACACAGTTTCTGAAGCTGAGCAGTGTTCTAAGCTGAGGATCCATAAGCTCATTACTGAGCATTTGCATATGAGTTTTGACGACTGCAAGATAATTACCAGCAGTTCCTTCCACAGCTGAAACTCTGTTAATGTTTTCTCCTCCTCCCACATAGCCCCACTCTTACAAATGCATTTTAAAAGCCTTGTACATGTTGCTCCATTTAGCACGTGCCTCCTGTGTGTATGCCTCAGGACAGCATATCATTGTCATTTAAGCAAACTATTCCTTCTAACTTTAAAGTTATCAGCTAAAGACAGTAACACTTTTTCTTCACCCACTTTCTGTGTACACAGAAGATTTTTTTCCTACTTCCAGTGTTTATTTTTCAGATGAAGTTCAACAGTAACTTTTCTTCAGTCTGCTAGGAGATTGCTTGCTGAAAGTCAACATCTGGTAAATAGCAAAGAAGTTCTAGTTGTCAATAAGCAAGTTAGTTAATATAAATTCATCAGGGACATTTATTCTTTTTAGAAAATTATGTAATCCAGCATCTGCTTTCTTAAAGATAAAACTTATTACATTTCAACTACAATTTGTGCTAATAATAGAGCTTAGAATCATAGACTGATCACAGTTGTATGGATGTGTGTTGTAGGGGTATTACTCCACGATTGTCCTGTTGTAAAGACCCTTCATGTATTGAAGGGTCAGAACCAAAAGCTCCTTGCAAAGAGTCTAGATGGCTGCAACCACATATCTACATTGAGACCAGTTCTCTTTGTGGCATCTGACAAATGTCCTGCTGCATCCCCTGGCCCTACTGGGTGTTGCACTGTACATACTTTCCACCCAGCACAGACCTGTGACTCCTGCTGATGGCAATGCCGAGTGCAGATACAGTAAAGCACTCCTGTCAAAACCAGAAATACTGTATTTCTATGGTGTGAATGTGCTAAACCACAGCAAGGGTAAAAAGCTAGATTGTGTTGTTCGATCTGCATCACTCTTTGGGTTCTCTGCTGAAGACCAAGTCCAGCCCTCCAACCTATGGAGTTTTACTTTCGTGAAAGAAAAATGACACTTGGACTGAACAAGCCGAGTAACTCTGCTGTTGGTACTTTAGGTATGCTAGGACCTTGATGGAAATAGGTGCTCAGTCTTCTGTCTCTGACTTCTTTAATCTCCTTAGGCTATACTGATTTATACAGGAGACCTCTGCAGAGAAGCAGGTGCCTTGTCGTAGTCACCAAGAGCAGCCATAGTAAAAAGGAATACATTTTCCATCAAGGAGATCCCAGGTCTCAGAGGAGGAAAAAGTGGTGCAAGTGATCAGGAGCAAGATCGGTGCAGTGGTTTTCAGTCGACCTTCATTTGCATCATAAAACCATCATCTTCCTGAACACAAAGGAACAGCAGGACTGGCAGCCTGCTCAGCCCCACAGCAGTAGGCATGATGCTGTTTGGGAATCAGGAGTGCTGGCTTAGCTTGTGAGGGATGTTTCACACATTGACTCCACCTCTGAAATGCTTGGCTCTAGACAGTGCTGTTCATCTCTCACTTTTAAGAGTGCTAAAAGGTTTTCTCTCCTTTCTGTGGGGTGTGACCAAATGCAATTTAAGTAAGTGCATTTCTGCTGAAGCACCAATATTTTTTGGTTGCCATTCGTTGTTCCCATTCTTACAAAGAATGATCTTCCTGTTAACCTAATCTAAATGATCATTTGGAGGCTGCAAAACTATATGTCATTTTTAAGCTACAGTATCATGATGGCCTTAGGGAAATTCTACAGATGCCTTGCCACAATCCATTTCTTCCCCATGATGAGTTACCAGGCTAGATTGCTTGGATTCATTTGCCACAGCTGTTTACCTCTTTGACCCTAAAACTACAAAGGTATGGTGCCAATGAAATACAAAGGAGGCTGCCTTTTAAATTATTGATTATAAACGTTAATTTCCAAAGTAAAAAGGGACAGGAGATAGCATTCTTCTAGCTGAATGAAAATACTTGGTTATTTTGTCTTCAACTTTTAATGATTTTCTTCTTTCTTTCCTTTTTCTGTTAACCTGTAGACATAGATAAATGAGCAACACAACATTAATGTGCTTATTAGTCTGGAATAATTTAAGACAGACTAATATATCCCTGACAGAAAATTGTCAGCTCAGGTCTATCATGGTATCCGTCATTGCAAGCTATTAAATTTCTGCAGCAGAGCTACTAGGTAGATACTTTGTTTTATTTATTTCTTCAGTTCAAACATACCCCATTTCCATTTTGGCCACAGTTGTTCCTATCTGGTTGAGCTTATTTATTTGAAGTTATTTATAGCTGATACTGTCCCCAGCTAGCAACTCAGCATGCAAGAGCTGATGAATATTAAATTATAATTTCTCTAAAAACCAAAGGTAACAAATCTAGGTCAAAGATACTGCCTTAGGCAAAGTCCACACAGGTTCTTTTGCATCACTGAATATTATATCTTGTGTCTTTCTGTTTAAAAATGCCTATACCTGTTTAAACAGGTGCCTTTTTATGCAAGGGGCATATCATTTAGAAGCATCTCAAGAGGTAAGTGCTCAAATCATGGGCTATACATTACAGAAAAAAAACCCAAAATGTTACCCCACAATATACACTAATCTGTTGACTGATCTTTGAGATGTGGGTTTGCTGCTGCTGCATGTCCTGTTTTGAGGAAAATACCCCTAAACATTATATCACTGATCTAAACAAAGAACAAGGGGAATTTGAGAGCACCTAACATACTCACTTGCTGAAGTTTTTACTTGATACAAAAATCTACTAAATGCCTCTGCCCTGTCATTACACTTTTATATCTGTTTTGCTGCATAACTGCTAGTTTCCTAGTCATCCATGCTGTGCTTGTAACAGCCTATCCACAGTCTCTCCTCTGGAGGGAATTAGTTCCCTCCTAACACAGGCCAGTTTTCTTCTGGATCCACAGAAAGCCTGGCTGAAGTCAGCCTTCTGCAGGAGGAGCTAGCTTTGAATACTAAGAATGTGAGCATATCTATAGCAGGTGTGGCTTAGGAAACAAGGTTTATTCCTTCAAAGTCTACAAAGACTCCATAGGCACAGCCAGTGAACATGAAGTGGATAATTTCAGAGCCTGATGGCAAGGATATTAATCTGGAAGATAAAAAACCTGGAGTTCCTTTTTTTCACTCAGTAGATGCTGTTTTGGCATGCATTTAACTGGATAAGAAACCTGCATTCATGCCATGGATTACTCTGTTGCAAGAAATTATGTTTACCACACATAGGTATGCAGAAAACTCAATGCCATAATGAGGATTTTTTTTTCTGGTTTTGGCATCTTCCAGAGGCCTAGGAATATGTCCGTATCCTTGTATCTTATGGTTTTGAAACTTTTCTTGATTTCATGCTTTCAGCAGTAATTCACAACACAATTAACTCTTTATTTTGGATTGATAGCATGACTAGAACAGGGTAAAGCAGACAAAAAAGATTGTAAAAGTACAGTATAGCCTTTTTTCCACAGTAGTGATGTTTTTATGGTATGAAGCATTACCACAGTGTTGAATTGTTCTCTCTTTGCTGAAAGGTTGGGAGAGACTATTGTTTTCTTATGCTTGAATTATGTTCTGCTGCCTAGTGAAATATGCAGTAGTAAGGTTCTGCAGGTCACTACTATGACTTAGTCTTGACAATACAAATAAAAGAACTGCAGCTCTTAAAAATATCAATAAACATTTCTAAGCATCAGTTTCAAAAGGAATGTGTGTCATATGTCACAAGATGTCACACATTCCCTTGTTTTTCATATTCATTTCTTGAAAAGTCTTTGATAGATAGTGGCTACAAATGCCTTCAAGCGCTTATAAAACAAATGGTTTTGTATACATTTATAATAAGTTTATATAATAATAAAATATTTTTGTATGCACTGAGTATTTATTATATATATATGTACTGCAAAAGTGGTCCAAATGATTTCTATTCTTGTTATTTGTCACTTTGTTTCAGAGAGGTTATGTGAGACAAGCTGTATGACTGAAGCTGCTGGAGTTCTTGAATGATGGGAGAGGAAGGTTCTACGGCTGTTGATACTGGCTAGTGGATAAAGCAGATGACCAGGAATGGCCCTGGAGTGCTAGTAGTGGCCACTGGAAGAGGCAAGCCAATGCAGAGATAAAAAGAAACCAGAAATAAAACCCACAGCTGTCCCTGTCTGACTGCAAACTCCAGCTGAAGTCTATCTGGTGAGCAGAACATATACTAGGTCACCAAACCAGTGTAGATTCTCTAGTATCTAATAAGTTGAACTCATACATCACCTCCTTTAGCAACCACAATCAATGAGATCACTCCTACTTACAACTTATTTTCATGGCTTTGTTGCTCTGTCAAATTTGATTTGACTGGCTGTTGGGAGGCGTGAATATGTACAAGTACACATACTCAAGTGCAGTCACGTAAGTTTTGTCTCATTTAGAACTCAGATTTAAAAAGCCAAAGTAAAGAAAAATAAACAAAGTCTTTCCTTGAAGTCACAGAATGGTTCTCCCAAGCCAGCTTTCAGTGGTTTCTCTTTATAAGGTCATAGCTAATGTCTGCCATAGAAATTGCTGAGGTCACTAAAGGTGTCTATAAGTGGCAGACACTGCGAATGCTTTGGTTCTTTTTAGCAAAATAGACTATTTACTCATTACACTCTTTCTATAACATGGCTCTTGAAAGGTTCTATAAAATTTATTAATTCTGCCTAGATTTTAAAAAATACCTGACTCCTTAAGTAGCCATTATAAAGAGAAAAAAATACACATAAAAATATATTCAGCATTTGAGAAAACCTCAAATGACATGTCTTTTTAACTTGCTTAAAAAGTTTCATCTACATACTCTCATTTTTTTATATTTATCCAGATTTGAGCACTGTAGGATGTAAAGTGGAAAACTGGCTGAAAACTGACTTTTTACATAAAAATTGAATTCCTTTGTCCTTTTTCTTTCGTTGAACATAACAAATGATGTTACAGAGATCCAATCAATCAAATTCCTGTTAATGAGAAAAAGGACTGAAGCAAACTGTTTAACTGCATGTCCACAATTTTTCTGATTATGCTTCCAATAATTTAATGTATTTACATTCTCTGATGATGAAGCATGTTCTGCACTCTTTTATCTTGGAAGATCATAGAATCATACAATGATTAGGGTTGGAAAGGACCTTAAGATCATCTAGTTCCAACTCCCTGCCTTCACATAGGTGTCTTCTGCCGTTCCTGTACCACCAAGTGAAAGAGCTGGAATATCACATGCCTTGGCTATACACTGACAATTCCCTCTAGTGAAGGTATAAACTGGTTGTTTGTTGCACAGGAAAAATCACATGGTATGTGGCAGAGAAGGATTGCTTTCACTTTTCAATTCTGTGGCAGAGGGTATTTTCCTTTTAAATAGCCTATTTAATAGTTACTAAGAATGCCATAACACCCAGCCCCATACAGTATTTTGTAGTGTAGCTATTCTTGATAGTCTCAGACAGATGAAAAACATATTTTAAGATATTTGAATATTGCTTATGAATGTTTGATCTTGACAAAGTATTTATTAAAGTTATTTTTGTTATTCTAAATCCCTGCTGAAAACAAAATTGCATCGGTATCTCTATAAACACATTTGTTAATACACCTGTCAGCCTTCTTTCTTTTAATGTATTATTATAGCTTTTTCCTCATTAAAACTGAAATAACCAGCAATAATTATAATTGTATACTTATTTTTAATACATGAAAAGCTGGTAGTTTAGATAGTAGGTATGACTGCAGCACATGCACACTTTCAGAACTGTAACCACTCTACTTCCTCTGTTCCCATTATTTTCCAAAGCATATATTAAATTCAACATCCTAAAGAACTTCCATTCTAATAAATGAAAAGCTTTGTCATGCAACAAAATAACAACTTGTTTTCTTGTTTTAGAAAATACTGTATTTAGATACTACTCAGAATCTGAACATATCACATGATGATGCAGCTGTGCAGGAGAGTTATATCTAATGAAAATTATTCTTTCTTAAATTTGTTGTATCAGCAAAGTTTTGTTTGTTTTTTAGTGATATAGGAACCCCCCCTTAGGTAAACAATGTGTTGATAGCGCTGGAAGGACATACCTGTAGATTAGAGAAACGTTTTCTTTTAACTCATACGCTATCTATTAATTTTTATTTGCTCATTTTTGATTTTATAATTACTACAGACTATCATAATTCCTAACAATTGAATATCATTCCTATATGATTGAATACCATTAAAAATCAATGGGATCAAATACCATAGTTAAATATGTTTAAGTGTTTTTCTTAATTAAAGCCAGCCAAAAAATAGACCTTTATAGAAAATCAAAACATTAACATCTTAGTAGTGTGAATGTTTGTTTCTCTCCTGATTGTTGATTGCCCAGATCTGTTTGTAGCATAATCAACAGGAGAACTGCCACTCACTTTAACAAAGAAAGATCAAGGCTGTAACTGCTATCAGGATGAACACATTCCTCATGAGGATTTCTGCATTGCCAACCATATACAGAAGTGTAGCAGTTTAAGTGATTAAACAAATTGGTATTTATCAGTTGTTATGTCAAGAATGAAGATGTTGATGGAAGAGTTCTTTAATCCCATGAGAGCTGCCAGAATTCCATATCCACTTCTGGACACCATTTTTAGTGCAAAGTCACAGAGTTCCAGATCAGAGATTAGTAGGACACCCAGGGTAGTAAGTCACAGATGACAGCAATAAATTGTGGCACAAAGGGATTGTGTCTGAACATAATTCTGCATACCAGATTTTTTTTTTGTACCTAGATTATCCTGTATTCCCCAGATTCTGAGGACTTTGATAGTTTGATTCGCTTAACCAAATTGCCTGTTGTTTTCAAACCAAACCTACTCAAGATGCATGGACTTTGCAACCAAAAAAATGTTTCAGGGTACAATTTTTTGAGTTAACTATTTTTTAAAAATTATTAATGGACTACAAATCTATGTAATTTCCCTGAGAAATCTTTGAACAGGCAAATAATTGAAAATATAAAGTTTCCTTGCACGGGTTTTCATCATAAACAGAAACAAAATTTTACACTTAAGCTCCAAGAACAGTCTTGAAGAACAGGTCTTTGTTTAAAAAAAAATCTGACTCTGAAAAGAGATCCAAAGGAAAAACAGTCCCATAATTGAGCACAGATTCATTCTGTCTTAACAGCAGTTTGCAGGCTGACATCTGCTTGTTGTCTGCTACAATTCCCTACATCAGATTATTTCCATTTGAGCTTTGTACACTTAAAATTTTATTTTCAAAAGTGGCTTAAATCTTGTCTCATTAGAAATCTTGTGACTCTGATTCACCGCCCTGGCCCATGCAGCATTTCCTTATTGATGATAATAATGGTTATTATTTCACACTTGGAGCATATTATTAATGTTTGTAAATGTTAATTTTGTTCCTATTATTGTTGTTGTTGATACATATGCTATAATGAAACATTATAACCATAATATCCAACAATGTGTGGTGATAATCAGTGATATACTAAAACAACAGCAATAGTAATAATGACAACTGATGAATAATTAATGGCATTTTAATGACACTCAAAGCCTCCAATCAGAAGTGAAGTCTTGTAAGGTTCTAGAGGCACTTAGAATGCCACAGTTTTTCTCTCACAAAAGATATATGTAAATTCATTTGAGACAGGGAAAACCAGGCCAATCTGTAGAATTGTTAATCAATGCAAACTGGATGTTTTCTATTTTTTTTTTTAACTATACGATTATTAAGGGGAAAATCTCTCTAACGTGACACTGCTTTTTTTTTTGCCTTATACAGTTTGGTTTTCCAGAGAAATGGTGTTAATCCTGCTTTGAGGATGAGGCAGCACACCACAGGGGCTTTCTGGAGCACTTTTTCCTTCTGTTCAGCTGTTGCTAATAGTTTCATAGAGTTTCTCTCTACCAGGTGGCCTGTTGGACTTACTGAACAATTCTTATTTCTTTCTCACCATCTCTTGCTACCCGAGATAAGTGCTAACAACTATATTATATAGGTGTTGCCTTAGGAGTAAATATTAAAGCCTTCAATCAGAATTATAGGAATTTTTAAACAGCCTCCCAAACCTTTCCATGTCTTCAGGCAGCTAAGAAACAAAAAGCTCACAGCTTTCCTAATTGGAATACTAGAATTATTTAAAGTGAATACAGCTCCTGGGTTTCTCCTGCCTCAGAGTACATTCCTTTGAAAACCTCAGCCAAGGACTTTAATAATTTAAATGCTATCTTTTTTATTTTTTTTTTTAATTCTGTAGAGTAGAAGATCTCAAATATCAAAGTCAGTAATAAAAGGACAGTATTATTGTGGACACATGGGCCTGCTGGACCTTAAACTTTGCTATTTATCTATTTACCATTTATTATGTGCACAATATGTGAGGAGATTCCTTTTTCCTGGTATAGCTGATTAAAATGGCTGAATGCGGAGAGGCAGGTGAAAGGGAGTGTGTACCTGGCTCAGGTCATTAACTGCTCTCTACCTCAATCAGAGCTCAACTTAAAAAAGAATTAGATTTGCAGTCAGTTTCCATGGGAACACTGGGAATAGGCAATATGCCCAAGTATCAACAGATACTGGATGTCCAGCTGGAAGAGCACTGCACTTCAGAAAGGGGGAAAAAACTGAGACGTACACTCCATTACTGGGCTATGTGGTGTTCTGATGAACTGCAGAGGACCTCCGACAGAAAAATGTTAAAGCTGAATTTTCTCACTTCCCTGATAAATCAGGCCAATAGAGAATTCCAAGCCACAGTTCCAGATTTTAACTGTCCAGAAATCTGAGGCAAAGTTTATCCTTGGACTACAGGACTTGGGATTGCAGGTTTTCCTGGCCCACAACACTCATGTGTATCAGAACTACTGACTGTCAGCTCTAACTCAAGCAAACCATGTGAGTTTCCAGATTAGGTTTCAACAAACCTAGCAATGCAGTTCCAGTTCTGGATTAGGGCAGCCATAAAGTACAGCTTAGAAATGTGGGCTCAGATAAATCAAAGTAAACATTTTCATAACTATTGGAGTAAATTATGCCTTCTCCAGGAGTGCTGTAGGCATTTGTTCCCATATGCTATGCTGCCACATTTTCAGAACAGCCCTGGTCACAATTATCTTCCAAAGATATCCTTGGGATGATTAGGGAATACTGTTTGCTGATCATTCCCAGATGCCCTGCATGCATTTCTACTCTGAAAATTCAGATAGCTTATAGTATGGACACAGGCTATTCCATGCCAGCTGGGCTTATTGTCAGGGTATGCTCATTTTAGCTGTCTTTGTTTTAATCATGTTTTGTTTAATAAGCATATTTTGCTAGTTGAGCTGTTCAGGAAGCAAATGTCAGTAGAGGTTTGAAAGGAACTGAAGCTCTTGGCTGGTGAGACATGCGGCTTTGTGGTCACAGCTCATGATGTAGAGGACAGTAGCTGAATGTGGAACATCTTTATGCCAGTTTTCAAAGTTTATACAAAAGTGTAGATGAATATAAATAAATATCTGTTGGATCCTCTGTGGCTTTTCCTTTTCTTATGACTCATTCTGTTTTTCAAGTACAAAGCAAGGCCTGGCAGCCTGACATGGGATTAGGGGATGTAATTGTATTTTCTTCCCCCAGCTATTCGTGATGAATCTAAAGGGAAGATCATTACATAGAGGAGGGGAGAGGTTATGCTCATTATAATAGAAACAAGAGAGGCTGTATTTGTCAAAGTGGGGGAGAATGAGAATGCTTTCACTGCTGGGTACGTGAATGGCTCTGTCTTACATATATGTCATCCAAGGGCAGAGGATGGAAGGTTCTTTAAGAGCTCTGATTCAGCTGGTTGTTCATCCATGCTGAAAGGCTCTGGAGATTTCAGTCCAGAGCCAATTCCACAGCATCTAGATTAGTTTGAAATTCACTTGGATTCATTCTAGCAACCTTAACAGATAGCCTGGTGAGTTTTAGCAGTCTTTGTCATTGGAGGTACTCACCACAGCTTACACAAAACACCTGTTCAGGACTGACCTAGGTGTAACAGAGCCTGCCTTGGGCCAGCTACTGAGCAGCTGATCATCTGAGGCCTCTTTCAGCCTTGTTTCTCTAAGTTTCTGTGAATATAATGTAGCTGGGTATGAACATGAAAAGAATGAGTCCCTGACTGAAGTCTGAAGAAAAACTCCTTTCTTGTTCATTCCAGAATCTGACCAGAGTCTGATGGATTCATGGATACATTATACAATATATTAATAGCAGACCATTTTTGGAGCATGCTGAAATTCCACGGTATCAGCAGAGAGATTTGAATTATTGGAAGACAAACACATCAGTATTTCTCTCCCTTCCCCAAAATCTCCTTCCTCATTCTCTAACAAAGAGCTTGCATGTGGAAAAGATAACCCCATAAATTTTAATGGCACAATAAAAATAGCTATTCACAAAGGTTCATAGGACTAGCAATTAATTTGCACACTCCTTTTACTTGCTTGTTTTATAAATGTACACATCTTGCCTTTATTAGCCCTCTCCTCACAAACAACTTTAAACATTAATTACCTGAAAAATTCAGGTCAAGTGCCTAGCACCTACCTTACAAGACACTTTGAATTGAAAACATCTTCATCCAATGTTAGTTAAAGGATGTGGGATAGAGATTGCATTGAGGTTCACAGAAAGAAGATGTAATATTAAAGAGTTGCAGAGAAAGTTTCTGAACACAATTGCAGATTCTTCCTGTTGTGAAAGTTACAATTGCTTTTGGCAAAGCTCTGTACCTTGGAATAGACTTTAAATCTTAAAAGCCAAGTAAACAGGCAACAAAGTCAACAGTCACATTATGATTAAATCATTTGAAAGAATGCATATGTCTGGAGATTCTTATCTGTCTGTATGTGCAAATATTCTGCATTAAGAATTATCAGCATTATAATTTAGTAGGATGGCTAAAAATATTTGAGGATAAAGACAGTAAATAAAAAAGTACGTGGGTCTCATTCAATATGAGACAATAGTATTAGTAACAAGTTTTGTCCTTGCAGGAAGAAAACTATACTTTAGAGGAGATTAGGACTTGAAAAATAATGTTCACTCATTGTACTGCAGTAATGAAAAAAAAAACAATGGATACTTTGATTTGGTGCAACTAGAAGACAAAGAAATTGTACTGAGTTCAGCAATCCCTGTGTGTTTTCATTAAAGTCTCTGGAAAGACACCTTGCAACTCTGCACCCTAGAAAGACACATTAGTGGGAAAATTAGTTATGGAAAAGTTAGAGCTTCTGATGTGTTTATGAACTGTATGCATATGGTTCTTGCTGTCCTATATGTCCACCATAATGATATACCCATCCTGTTGCAGAATAAGAACCATGTCATGCATAGGACAAAAGGCCCTGCTGTGGTATATGCTTACTTTGCTGAGTCAAGTTTATTTTAAAATATTAGTAAGCTTACTTCCTATTGCCAAGTTGTCTGCCAGATCAAGTATTATCTGTCTGTACCTCTCTAAGTTTGTGCCAGATCAGGTTTTTTCTCTTTTTTCCTAACTGGCATAAAAAACAGAATAAAAAGACATAGCCAGCACAAACTCTATACAGAGGGGTCATTTGCCATTGCATGGTTGTCCTGGGTTCAGCAGTAACAGTCATTTTTCTCCTTCTTGGTAGCTGGTGCAGTGCTGTGTTTTGACTTTTGGGCTGAGAACGGTTGCTGATAGCAAGTATGTTTTGAGTTACTGCTCAAATGTTTGGTTTGTCCAAGGCCTTTTCTGAGCTCATGCTCTGCCAGGGAGGAGGGGAGGCCGGGAGGAAGGAGAGACAGGACACCTGACCCAGGCTAGCCAAAGAGGTATTCCATACCATAGCACGTCATACCCAGGAGGTAACTGGGAGAGACCCGGAAGGGCTGGACCTCTGGGGGGATGAAGGAGGTATCGGTTGGTGCTCGGCCGGGCAGGGTGGGGTGAGTTATGGGTTGGTGGCTAGTGAGATGTTGTATTCTCTTCACTTGTTATTGTCTTTATCATCATTATTTGTAGTAGTAATGGCAGTAGTGATTTGTGTTGTGCCTTAGCTATTAAACCGTTCTTATCTCAATCCGTGGGGGCTACATTGTTTGGATTCTCCTTCCTAACTCTCCGGGAGTTGGGGGAGCGAAGGGGGGGAGTGAATGAACGAGCTGTGTGTGGACTTGATTTAAACCACGACAATGGTCCAAACCAAAGCTGTGTTGTGTGGGCTAGATCCAGTTCTAACACACGTAGCACCATAGCCTGGCAAAGCTATCTGGAAATCTCTGCGAGGTACAGTCATTAACAGCGAAGGGCTCCAGCAGAGCCCAGGGAACTAGGAAAGCCCCAGAGAGCTGGTGGAAAGAGACATCTACCTGCTGGGTCCAACCTACAAGCAGAATCCTGTTACTTCACATTTGAGACCCTTTGTGTCATTAGAAGCCAGGGACTTCTGCAATTTAAACTGTATATCTCAGGAGCACAAACCTGAGTCAGCTTCAAACCAGCCAACTTGGATAACAATAGCAGATTAACCAGATTGCTGTCCATTCTGGTGTACATCTGAGGCCCATAATATATCTCTTTGCAGTCTGAAGCTGTATGATTATCTGCAACTGAGTGAGCTGGTGTAGAGAGCTTGCTATCCCTGCGTGAGTGGCAAGTTGTCCCCCTTGCATACAGTGAAGTACTCAATCAAAAATGACAAAGTTGCATGGCTCACTGAAATAAGTGTAAGAGGAACAAGACGAAGGCCCCAGATGACCATTTTTTATTATATGATTTGGAGCTTCATTTGCAGGAAAGTAGAATCTGTCAAAAGTAATGTGCTTGGGGGAAAACTGCAAATGGTGACCTCCTGCTATGTGAGATGCTAAAAGTCAGAAACCACAAAATCATCTACCTCAAAGAAATAGTGCTTGTTGTTAACAAAAGAGATGTTATTATATAGGAATGTAAAAAAAGCCATGTAAAGTGCAAATAGAATTTATTCTTCTAAAGAATAGATATAATACTGCTAAGATTTAATGTCAGAACACTGAGTTGTCCCATATTTAGATTTATTTTGAGTTGTATTGATTACCATTCTGATGGTTCAAAAATCTTAAATAATACCAATATTATAATAATTTTTATAATTGTTCCACACTAATAACAAACAAAAGTTTGTCTCCAGAAACAACTCAGGCTTCTGGCTTGTTTTACCTTTTTTTCTTCATTACAATGAAGTTAGGCTCAGTGATAAACATAGGCTCTGTGCTACATGCCAGAATAATTTTAAGTTATGAGTACAAAAACTGTCATTGGTTAATGTACAAGGAGATAGGTAACGTGAATCCTAAGTAGTAAAAACTCTAAAGAAGCTTAGAAATGGTTTTCTTAATTTGTTTCCTTATGAGATAACAGGAGGTAAACTCCCTGTTTTTTAACTTACTTGTTAAAAGAGACTGTAGCTTTGAAGACAAACATTCAGTTGGAACTGAAAACTCAAGTTTAAAAGAAAGTTTAGCCAAGGTGCATCTGGACTAGCATAAATATTGCTCTCTAGGGCTATTACAGATACACAGAATTGCTGGAGGGAAAATTACTCAAGTTAAAAATTTCTCCTTTATTCACCAGTCCTGTGAAAGAGAAGTGTGAAAACAGGATTGTTTTAAAATGAAAAGTCATGACTAAATATTCAAGTCAATGGAAGGTGACATAGAAATAGACAAGGAAACTCCATTTTAACAAGGCATGACATATCAAATTGTAACACCATAACACTGAGGAATTTAAGTTTCTAATACTACTAACATTTTAATATATTCAGTACTGTGTGACTGGCTTTTTTTTTTTGCTGTATGTGTGGCTGAGAATACATCAGCATTGAGCAAATAACGGGAGTGTTGCTATGGGCTTCAGTGAAAGCAGGCCTCAGTTCAACACGTTAAGACACCATCCAAGTAATTTTCTTCTTGCCATCTTCAATTTGGTGTGATACATTATCATAATAAAGGGAGGTAGGAACAGGAAGACTTGATTAAGTGTCAAAATGCTCTCAGAAACTCAAAAAATTGACAGTTTTAGTGTCAGATCTTTGATTTTCAAAACAGGCAATAGTCTTAAAGGACAAAATAAAAAAGGGCAAGGAGCAAGCTGAAACACTCATATTTAAAAATAAAAATACAGAATAAGGTCCTTGAATTCCTGCTGTAAGCAACACATGACAGGGAGTGATTTATATACACCCCTTTCTACTGTTGAGTCTTTGGTCAAGACCTTCAAAAGTGACCAGCTTGTCTCAGTATGTGTTAGGCTCATAGCTGGATGCAAGAGCTGAATGCATTGAAAGCTTTCAGGCTTTTCTTACAAGCTAAAATAAGGAATCTTAGTAACATTTTTGCAAATTGCTTAATTATTTTATCTTAATTTTGGTTATGAAAAAACAGAGTTATAGGGCAAGAGTGATTTGGTTGAAGTTACCATTTTTTTTAATTTTTTGTCCACTGCCTCTCCTGAGGAATA
The DNA here is from genome assembly GCF_012275295.1 of Melopsittacus undulatus. NCBI lineage: Eukaryota > Metazoa > Chordata > Aves > Psittaciformes > Psittaculidae > Melopsittacus > Melopsittacus undulatus. The sequence goes on along the minus strand of NC_047531.1, from coordinate 19,922,352 downwards.
TTAAAATCCCCTATCTGCAAACAGCACTGAAAGGATAAATTAATTAATATTTGCAAGGAGCTTTGGAATCCTGAGCTGAAAGGTGGTAGATAAGTGTAAAGAATTATATTGTAAATTATGCATAAGTATTTTGAATGCTGCATTTTCAGATGTGTCTGCTACAAAGATCACTCAGTAGTTCAGACATCTAAAACATGGATGAATCAAGACTGTTGAAGAATTGATTAGTATACCTTTGGGGGTATGAGAATGGCAGTCTGCTGCAGTGCAGAGGACAACAGCTCCTATAGCACAAGGAAAATGACATTTCAATACCTTAAGAAGTTCCTTGTGCCTTTGAAGTTGCGTCTTAATTCAAAAATCAGTCAGTATTCTTTATTTCTCTTATAATTATGAAAGCAGTTTCATGTCAATAAGTGTTGGTTGGTTTTGCTGGGTTTTTTTAAAGTGAAAACAACCTCAATGGAGCTGTTATAAATCCGGGAAAACTCTCTCTCTTCTCCCTTGCTATCAGCCACAATTCAGGCTGATATTCCCAGCTGTCCTGAAAGCTGCTTTAGGAAGCTTCTCAAGCAGCTATGCATAGTTTTATTGCTTTAAAACTGAGGCTGAATGTGAACTTTATTGTTTTCTTCAAAGGCCTAGAGAAACAAGACTGCTAATGAGACAGAAATCACAAAAGAAGGAGCAAAATGTGCATCAGAGGAATTAATAATAAGGATTTACACTATGGGAGTGGTCAAAGAGCCCTGGGAAAACGTGTAAAAAGGACAGGTTTTGTCTGAGTACAGGTCTACGCAACAAGCAAACTTCTTCCAGAGAACCACTGACTACATTGACTGTCAACTAGACCAGACAGCCCAAGAAAGGCCAGGGCCCTGACTTCAGTGCTCTGTTGGGACTGGTTGGTACTAAAATGAGATTGACTGGTCCTGGTATGTGATTTTCATGCCACAGCAGGAAGTAAGGAACTGCATGTCTACTGATTAGCATTAGCAAAATGTATTTCACTAAATGTTCTTCAGAAACTCAAAATATGGTATAATTAAGAGCAAGGAAGATGGAGAGGTTTGCCAGTATTCTTTTTTCAAGGGCAGTGGATGGGCAAAAATACTCAGTTGGTCTTTGAAATACATCTTTTTCAATGAAATAACTGGATAATATCTGGTTAAAAGAAATGTAAAGCATCTGCCACCAAACCTAGAAAAAAAATAATAATTTAAAAGAATTCACTATCAAATTTGTCATGTTCCCTTGACAACCTCAGTCTTTCCTCTGCTGGCCATGAACTTTCTTCATTTCCCCAATTAACACATTAGCTCCTGTGCCTACAGGGCTGTCATCTCCTGCTAGCTGAGTGGCACAAATTCAGAGTCTTTAACACAGCCCTAATGGATGTATTCAAGATAACAACAAAAGGTGACCTGCTGGGCAAATAGCAGAATGTATGTAGGCCTGGGGGACTGCAGTGGTCTTAGCTTCAGCTAAAGGCTAGATTTGAGAGGGAAATAAAATTTGTGAAGCTGAGCATTAAATCAGGAAAGAAACCCAAAGTAGAAACCAGAACATTACGGCAAAAGTGTCAGGTTAAACCAAGATCTTTGCAGTGGACTAACAGCTAGGTAGGAAAGGAGGAAACAACAGAAAATGATACTACAGAGAATGTTGAAAAGAAAAAGCCTGTAAAAATAATTGGGTGGAAGCTGGAAGGACTGCAGGGGTAGGAGTCTTCTTATGCTTTCCTTTTTGATGCTGTATTCTTCATGTAATGATGTGCCACTGTATGACTTGGGTAAGAACAAACAAACAAAAAAGTATGTGTCTTGGCTTTTTTATTTCAAAACCAGAGAGATAACGTCTGAAAAACACAACCCTGCCTGCGAGGTTGCAGCAGCTCTGTGGCCTGCATGGAAAGATCACTGAACTGAGAGTGAATTTCTCATTATGCCCTGCTGTGCCCAATAGCTTTCTACCAGCCTTCCATCAATATTGACAGTGTGTAACAACCCTTCAGATTTCTCATCTCCTACCTGTGGTGAGGTAACTTCTTCAGAGGATTTGAAAGCCAGCCCAGAAAATGAGAAGCAGCCTGAGTCCTGGGTCAGCCTTTCATCCAAACCTTGTGTGATCACACTGGCAGAGGTGAGTACAGGTTATAAAATCCATCTTGAAAGGGGAGTTTGAGCACAGCAGCATTTCCAACTCAGGAGATTCAAATTAGTGTCTAAATAAAAAGTTGGTTTCTTTTTTTCAAAGGTGACAAAGACAAGGTAGTGAATCATCATATCTCTGACAAACAGGCCAGTGTATTTTAGCTTGTTAAAGAGATGACGTTTACTTGTCTGAGTCATATTGAAATTGTCCAACTTCAGCAAAGAATTAGCTGTGTTTTCAATGGAGTATTTTAGAAGTAAAAAGAAAACAAAATGTGTAACATCATTTTGCCATGTTCTTTTCAAAACACAAAAGGATTTGCCCTAGGATCAAATGTTCATGTAATGTAAATGATTTGCATAATAAGGGTGACCTGAAGGAACTTAGAAGGGAAACAATGACTGCATGAAGTTCTTTCAAATGTCCTAGAAAAGCAGTTGGGACAGAAAGAACACATGCCACTCATTTTCATTTCCCTTCACTAATAGGAACTTTTGGATTAAATGTAACTGTGTTAGACTAGGTCACATACTAGCTAGACCCTGCTATTTCACACAGCAAATGTATCATGTAATAATGAATACTTTTTGAAAAAAAATATTGTAGCTAAGATGTTTTAACATGATGCCAGCTTATTGTTTTGTTGGGTTTATTTTAATTATACATAGAAAATGTTACCCACATTAGTGAGCTTCTTAAGAAATTATCAGCAGATACAAACAGAGTGATCAGATGCTTTTCTGCTATGCCAGATACTTTATTGGCCTTAAACTTCAGTTTGTTGTTGGAGATGTATATGTGATCTGGAAAATCACATCCCCTTGCCACTAATTTACACAGGAATTTAAAATTAATATTTCATGCAGTGCCAAATGCATTTGTGTGTTCATAAGCTACTAGGCCATATGCCACACGTTATTTTGCCAGGTGTTAACATGGAACAGACTAGTTATTTGGCCTCTAAGACATGTAAGAGATTTTGAGAGACAAAAGTGAAGGAACAATATATGATGAAAACAACAAGCTTTGGAAAAAATTAAAGACTTGAAAGGAATTAAGAACAGTGTTCTCAGTAAGAGAATAACTTCTCAGAAAGAACTACCATATATATCTTAATCAACAGACTTTAAAAGATAGAGCAGATATATAGTGTTGATGAAAGATATAATTTGATTTACTTTGTCCAACAAAGTTCTGACTGACTTATCAGCTTTCTTTTAAAAAGTCCATCTTTATATGCTTAAAATTGAGAGTGTAGCAGAAAAGATGGTCCAAATAGATTGTATCAGCATAGTAAATTGTTATATCGGATAGTTGCTTTTCCTATCTTAAGGTTTTACCTGTTAAGTATTCCTGATGTGGAGAGTGGAGGGATGAATTATTTGGGTCTGTTATGTGTTAGAAATTACATGCAGTTCAGTAGCCTGTGTCTAGTCCAAGAGATATAATTTCTAAATACCAAAGTAAAAAAAATATTGTTTTAATTCCTCTCTGCCTGTAGGTCAAATAGAACTATGTACATAAATCTATAGGCAGTGATATAAAAATGCCATACCTTTATTATTTTCTCATAACAACTTGATCATCTGAAACTCATGTATATTTGCATGAGGCCATTTGAAGATATTAAGATGAGCACTACAGCATATCCTTAAAATAGGAAATCAGATAAATATATCCTTCAGGCATACAACTGGTAACAGAAAAACAACCCATCAGCAGAGGTGTTAAAAGGTTCATTCAGTTGAACAGATTTTCAGCCTGCTTGAATATTTTTCTCTATCTCTTGCCTAACCTTAGATTATTGTATTCATTAACATATAATCATTTAGTTGTATCATGCTGTGATTGCCTGCTACTGAAAAGCCAGACAGCTAGTCCATGAGCAAATAATTATTAGTACACTGGTTCACTGTTCATTTCATAATGTCTGCCATCAGGTTTGAAGCACTTTGTCTCCAGGCAAATATTAGTGGTTAAAGGTACGATTCACAGCACTGTCTGAGATGCAAGTAATAAATGCTTAACAGAGGAACAGTAGGGATTCTCTTCAGCTCAGACCTCTGCTAATTACTCTGTGCATGTCCCTGCCAAATTTCACCTGGTTCTCCCTTCTTTCCCACTATCAATATAGTAGGATTAACCTTCAGTGCCATTACGAAAGCTAAAGGACACTAAACATCTCCTTTATGGCATTGGCCATACTAGTGTATTATCAGCTGCTTCAACACTCTTTAGGCTGCAATGATGAGCAAATTGCTTCAGCTCAAGCAGAGGTTACGGGTATGATGCCATTTTTTCTGTGTGAAATTCTATACTTCATGTGGTTCAAGACCCTTCTGGGTTTACTTCTCTGAATGTCAATACATAAGTAGTCTGTGAACCTGATTGTTAGTCATCCTTGTGAGCATTACTTCACACAAGCTTCTCTGCTGTATCCAAATGAATACTCTATAAATGAGTAACAGGTTGCACAGTCAGACCCTACAAATTAGAGCAGTAGCACAGAAAAGTGCTTTACAAAAATACTTATTGCATGAGGCTTTCTTTTCACTCTTACACAGAAACTGCAGGTAAATGTTGATGTGGCAGATGGTATAAAACAATAGTTACCAGACAAAAGAGTAACCAGCAATGGCATTTATTTTCTACGTATCACTGAGAAGAGAACACACAAAAATCTGTTGTGGGTTCAAGACATTTTTTACATGGTTTTGTGAGTGTTTTATGGGCTGGGAGGTTGCCATTACCAGCGAGACCAAGAAGCCAGTTACAATCCACTGGGACAACTTGCGCAGTGGCATGGCTCAGCCCCTTTACTGAGCCTTGCCTCCTGTTCTGCCTTCACACTGAAAAGACCTGGGAGGATATGGTCTCTCAGGTTTAGACACCTTCACTGTATCTCCAAGGAGAACAGGCACCAGAGAAACTTGGTGAAGTTTGGAAAGGGCACCACAAGGTAGCCAGGAACAGAATGGATACAAAGCTTTTGAATCAAGGCTTAGATTTATCTGTCAAGTAAGTTGAGTTTTATCAATCAGTGATGGTGATCTTACTGAGAATTCAAGAAAGCATGAGGCCACAGCTCATTTCAGAATACCTTTTCTAGCACTGAAAGTAGCAGCAGTGCTATTTTTGTAGCATGAGGTTCAAATCTTTCTACAGATGGCAAGAACATAAAGAAGAAAAATAACTCAATATTCTCAATCACTTCTTACTCAGACCTGAATAGCTGAGTATCATTCTTTCTACCTTTAATCTCTCAACCTAATTAAAAATTCTATAAACTGCTAGGATGTATTAGATGAAGAATAATTTACCAGGAAGGGTCCCATTGATATCAAAGACATGGTACTCTTCTTTACAGTGCAATTTTGATCTGAGATATGCACTCCATGAAACATGAGCATATTATTTATTGGGCAAAAGCCCAACTGATTTTTAATAGGATTTCAAGAGACTCACTGGAAACAAAAATGACTAGAACATGTCAAAGTTTTCTTCAAAGAATGAAGAGTGCTTTTCCCATATTTCATGTTCCAAACTGTGGTAAAAATAGCTGTATGTCACCTTTTGTGACATTTTATTCATAAGGCCAAAATTTGCTGTGAAATCTCTGTGCTTTGACTTGGGTAGGGTCACCACAGGTATATGTCAAGGTACAATTTGTGCTATAACATTTATAGCTGAATTTTCTCCTGCATTTAATATAATTAGGTTTAGTATTGCAATATCTTTATATCAGCAAAATGTCACTGGGAACTAAATCCTCATGCCCTTATATACAGTGAGCAGAATGGACGTCTTGCTACTTGTTTAAAAGTAGTCCAATTAACTGTGATTTCAAATATGAAAGTTTGAGTTGATCTTTTGAGCCATGCATCAATGATTGCTTTTAGACTGAAAGTTGACATGAAAGTTGTGAATTTCAATACATTTATTTGTAAAAGACCTTTAGGTATGTCATTATTTTTAAGCATTACCGTTGAGGGAAAGAAAAAAAAATCTATAATAAATAGTGGTACTCTAACACTGGCATCTGGAATTCAACTGTGCAAACAGTGGTAAATTGGCAACATCTGAATTCCATTTAATGTTGTCTTTTTTTACTTTTTAACATCTTCTGTGTTCAGAGAACATTCAATAAGTAGATACCCATTGTTGACATTTTCCTGTTCCTGTCACTATATAGTAACAATTTTAAGGCACTGCTCAATATTAAAGATAATTCAAAATTCCATCTGAATAAATGTAAACTGTAATAATTTTAATTTTACACATTCTTATATTCTTATAAATTTATATCATACTGTCTAAGCAACAGCTGGTTCCACATATAGGAGAACATATTTCCTGAAATTCATGCAGAGAAAAAATCTGAAATACAAAATTTTGTGCTTGAAGAAACAAGACGACCACCCACTGTTGTGTGGTCGTTATTGTTGTGTTGTATTATTAGGTGATTTTTCTGTGTCGTTTCTTCTGTTATTCCATAGTATTGTTTGTTCTGCAAATTGACAATATGGACAAAACCAAATCATTCTTCTGTTCTGCTTTGGCAATTCCTTTGTTCTTTGGAGAATCTTATGCCTGCCTTGGACATCCCATATCTGACATTGTACCCATCACTAAACTTCCTTGTTACCTCTGGGAAATGCCTGTAGACTTGACTTGTAATGGTCATGTTCGGAATCTTTCGAAGGGATATGTTTCAGAAACAATTCATTTTGAGTAAGGTCTTACAGGTGGGGCTGATCAACAAACAAATTGTGATTCAGTTTTCTCTTTGCTTTTTGTAAGCAGCAATGTATTTCAGTCCTTTATGGAGCAAATTACTCAGCCTGCTCACTGTCTCTCATTCCTCAGGGAGGAGAGACTCTGCTTTTACCACTTTCAGGTAAAAGAGAGAGCACATGTTGTTTATCTTCCTTTCTTCCTTCTTTCTTTTTTGGGTTCATATTTTTGTTTTTTTTTTGTTTTGTTTTTTTTTTCCTTTTGTAACTGGTAGCTGGAGAAAAGAAGTAAATGCTTTGCTTTTCTGTGCCTTAATAGACCCAGTAACACTCTACAAGAATTGGTCAGATGGCCTGTAGAAGCCAAGAGCAAATCAAAATTTATGGTCAATAGAGCCTGCTCCTGCAACCCTTAATGCTTCTGATTTCAGAAATATTTCATATTTAAGCAACACTCCCTGAGAAGGCTCATACTAAAACTAGAGTTCAAAAGATGATTGAGTAAGACATGATCTTTGGAAGGCTGGCACTGCATCTGTCTGTATATTAGTATAGATAAGAGGAAAAATATACTCCTGAAATGAGCATGTAGCTAGAAATTCTTTGCTGTCTAAATGGGTTTCAGAAGTAATTTTGGGGGAAAGAAAAAGAAAAATCTAGCATAGGGCCCTTTATTTGGATTGTTTGACTATTAATAAGGTAGAAGCAATGAGAGGAACATTAATGTTTTTCAGGCAGACAAAATTTTCAGAGGCAGAGACAATTTTGTCATTGAGTGGGGGGAAATAGAGTACTGCAGGGAACAAGAAACTGAATGAGATCCTTAGTGCACTATGAGGAAAGGAGAAGTAGTAATGCAGAAGATATTAGTACAGCATGTGCATTTTAAAATATTAATTCAAGATGATGGGAGGGATAAATGTCTATCAGTTTTGCACTGACATTTGAAAAAGACTGGCAGAGAGTTTGCCTGAAAAGGAGAGTGCTACTGACTGCTCATTATATGTTATGCAGTTAGAATGTCTCTTTCTTTCTTACATATTTGATGGGGAGGAAACATCACCATTGAACTTCAGCTTAACTGACTGCTTTGATCCTGAAGACACCTCCTAGGGAAAAGCTGAAAATTTCATATGGTTATGGAGGCATACAGGAATTAGATGGAATTCCTATAATTTAGGCATGGACTTTTCTAAGAAATCAAGTCAAGGAATTCTAACATTTCAATGGCAAATTTTGCATAGGGCCCTACAAAATAGTTCTGACTCCAACATGCAACAAATTTTCATTGAAGACTAAGAGGGTGCTGTAAAGCTTACATAACTTTTATACATGAAACTTTTGAAATGGACCTAAATTATTATTGAGGTTAAGATTAAAACATGGAATACTCTTCTTAAACTGGAGCAAATGTCTAAAATCAATTAGGATATTCAGTAAAAACAAATGGAAATTAGTTTACAGTGGGAGGGTAATCAAGTTCAAGAACATGGTCAAATTGGGTTTATCAAGGAGTGTGCAAATGTTAAAGCAAAAATGTTTGTAATTCAGTAGTCATAGAAAAGGCAGTTTCTGTATTGGCTTGTATCAACAGGATTATTGCAGTAAATCAAGCTTGATGGAAACACCTGTAGAGTCATGCTGCTGTACTTGGTGGCTTTACTTGAAATAACACCCACATTTTGGGATGCTGCATTTAAAAGAGAATAGAAAATATCAAAAGAACAGCAGCAATCTTCCTAAGATACTTAAAAACTTGATTCATGAGAGTGTAATAAGAGAACAAAGCAATGAAAGAATGTGAATATCCTATAAAATGCATTGTAAAAAAAACCCCAAAAAGTAAATAATACAATTTTAGAAGGAGGAAATCTTATGTCACAAGTTATTATCATCTGTTAGAAGAGAAGAAAGGGAGTTTTGCCCTGTCATGGGAGAATCTAAGCATTAGATGATGCTTACTAATTATTTCTCGCAGAAGGATCAGGGCAAGGAATCTGACTGGAGTAAACTCATTTGAAATATTCACAGCTAGTCCTGGGACCATGAAGTGATATTTGCATCAGTTCTACTATGACTTAGGAGAATGAACTACTATGGGTAACTCATTTGAAGTCCCTTCCCACTGTCATAATTTGCAGAAACTCATTAAAGAGAGTTTACTTATTTAAACTAAAATACTAGACTGAAAGTACTAACCTATGCTTCAAGTTGCTCTAGAGTTGGAAGTGTAAACTTTACCAATTTAAAGTATTTCAAAGAGAGATATCTTTAAGGGTCAAACCAATATACTTTGTTTCAAAAAGCAGATGGTAATGGTAAAGAATCCTATTTTTTTTATACTCCACTCCCTACTAGCCAGATTTTCCCTTCTAATATAACGCAACATCTGTTTCTAATTCCAAAGCAGTCCAGACTATTTTGGAATCATAGCAGATGTACTGTTTTGGTACAGATTACATCTTACATGATTTATTAAATTTGTAGGGTGGCATCTGTGATACTTTAGTATCTAGGAGATAGTAGCAATTAGAAACAATGGAGTTGCACCAAAATGATTTTAGTGTTAATGTAAATAGAAAATCCAAATATAGGGTGATTGTCCAAAGTCATTCAGGAAGTTATTAACAAATCAAGCAGAAGAACAAATCTCTGAAATATCAGTCCACTATTTTATTCATACATGGTTTAACATACCAATTTTGTTCAAGTCTTTTCTACCAAGAGAGGACTTTTGGAGAAACAACAGGGTCCCATGTATCAGAGACTACTTATAGAAGAACAGTCTTTCTTACTACTCATTAGGGAGTGATTTAAAATATGTAGTGATTTAACTGTATGAATAGTGATAGACTGAGAACATGTCTTAAACACCAAATGTAGGATTCAGGAATTATTTACTTGTCTTTATCCAGAATATAGGTATTATAGCTCCTTTTTGACTGGAGACACCTAAAGTCTTCAGGTGCTATAGCTTCTGAGTTTGAGTTTTCAAAGAAATTGTACTTCTAGAATATTTTACAGAGATGAATAGCTTTGCAGCTGCCTAAGGATTAAATACAGTTAAGAGCTACCTAACATCCATTTTGGGCACTACCTAGCACAGCCCTGGACCATGCTCTTTTCAAAATACAGTTTGTCTCTGTTTTCTTTCAAAAAATTCTTGGAAGGATCATAGAATGGCTAGGGTTAGAAAGCACCAGAGTATGCACATTCTCCATTGCATCATAAAATTTAGCATTATTAAAACCTCGGAGAACTGTTCATCTGAGAATTTGTTCATGTTCCTCCCAGAAGAGTTCTCTAGACATGAGGCTACATTAGAGCTCTTTTTCCTATGTATCTTCTTGAGGCTGAAAAAGAAAGCAAAATGGAAAACAACTGTCTTGAAGCTGGACAGAGAGAAGCAGTGTTAAGGAGCATTATTTAGTATACAAACAGGTAAAACATTTGGCTAAAAGAGAGGATATGTGTTTCTGTTGCTCTGCAAAGTCTGTTCACATTACTGGTGTGAAAAAACTTTTGGAAAAAACATAAATTAGAAGAAAGGTGGGAGCATTTCTCCATCATCTCAGTGCTTTATTTGGCTATAGAGTTTTATCTGCTCATGGATTCTTTTTCTAGGATAAAATGAAAGCTTCCCAAGCATTGAACCACATCTTACAGAATCAGTCGTTTGGACAGTCTTATAAAGCTTCACATACCAGTTTGAACCCTTTCAGGTGTAAGCAATATTTGGTTTCTAGCATCTTGGAGAGGAAGTGCATGGATAGCAGAAATATAAACAAACAACCCTTTTCAGTGAAGGAAGTTTATACCCACGTGAAGATAGTCAGAGTTATGTGTTCCAAATATACAGAGGTATCTTCTGGCATGCCTTTGGATGTAACTTTGAGTTTTCCTTTTCATCAGCTAAAGGTGACTGTACCCCTACAAAGTCGGGCAGGTATATATCAGGCAAGTCCTTGTTTTGAATTCCCTTTGGAGATGCTGCTGGCCAAGCCTATATGTGGGAGGAGAAGTGTTCAGGAGTGCTTGTCATCTTTCCGGTTATCAACAAACTCTTGTACATGTTGACACTACCTCAAGAGGAGGCTGGGGCTGTGCCTGCACACCTGACTGCCTTTGCTATCCTTACAATAGGATCATTGTTGGATGCAAAACATCTGTGTAAAAGAAAGTTTACCAAATATATCCTGAATCCAGACCATGCTATGATCTGCCACTACCCTGGACTATTGACACAGAGTAGTTATTTCTCTGCTCCATGCAGAAAAGCTCTCAGCTGAAAGGCCCAGCTCCAACAAAATCTTCAGGTTTTTATTTTCTAAGTCATCATTATTTTTGTATTCAGCTGTTGTGGTTTAAGCTCAAACCAGCACATCAACAGAATGTGAAGTTAGGAGTTTAAATGTGAGCTCAGGGACTGTGTATTTTCAATTTATACCTAAATGGCAATGTTGTAGTCCTTAACTTTGAGGTGCACAGGGCTTTTATTCCATGATCCATTAGAGTTTTTCTTTATAACTATCAGCCATCTGTTCTGAATTAATTCTGGGATACTCTGGAAAATGACAATATTTCTCCAAAAACTCTGCAAGAAATAATCCTTTAATTCTACATATCAGTAGACTACAATTAGTTTTCTATTTGGATTTTGAAAACTATTTGAATATGGCTAAGTAAGGGTACTGGTGAGTACTTGTCAAAATTAACTGTTTTAACCAAAATGATGAGATTTTTCTTTATATATATATATATATATATATAAACATTCTAGAAAGAATAAATTAACTTTTTTTCCCAAAAAATATTTATGCCACTTGCAATACGTGTGAGAAAATTAATGGAATATATGCCTATTTAAAAGATTGCCTTTTACATTTTTACATCCTAATTTGAAAAATAATAATGGAATTTAAGAATTCATAAAAACTAGTATTAATATTTTTTTAAATCCCTTATAATAGAGTGTTTCAATTAGGTATTTAAAAAGAATAACACAGTAAAAACTTAAAAGTATTCGTTACATTTAATGTCAGACTGACATATGGGGAGGTTGGTGTGTATTTAAATGTAAGAGTCAAGATTCAGGAAGAAGGGAATTTGAATATCAAAGCTATATCATAGAAAAACAGTAAATCTATTGTCTCAAAATATTTCATTAAGATAGCACAAAAGCAGTCTCTTCTTTTTGCTCAGTGAGTGTTTTTATAGTCTTCAAAACAGTTTTTTAGTACCCGGTCTGGTGAACATCAACTCTGTCACTGAAAATGAGTTGATGATAATGTAATTCTCCAATTTAGGCAGCCACCCAAGTCCTAGGGTTTCATTATTTTTACTAAATTATAGGGTTTGAGATAGAGACAAAACCATCTCCCAAATCTAATTTCCTGCTGAACTAATAGATAACTAAGGACTTAGATATTTGTATGACTACATTTGAATTTTCAAATGCCTAATTATTAGTGGAATTTATCCTCAAAATTGCCCCATGGGTAGGAAAAAATATGCTTAGAAAATAAAATACTTACACAATATTGCATACGAAGACAAAGATGCCTGGGAATAAAAGTCCCTTCCATTTAATCCAATCCCCTTCCTATAGGTTGCTTTCTGTTGCTTGGAAAATTTTGTGGTGTTCCTATCAACACACAATACAAAAGGGTATTTAAGTTCTTGATCTGATAATTGCACACTAGCTATCATAGCTGATTTACCTTTCACCGAACCATGTCTTTGGCTATAAATGCTTTCAGTTCCTTCTTATTAAATATTTTTATTATTATTCAATTTCAAGTGTTGTCAAGCATTGAAACAGGGTATCCAGGGTCATGTTTGAGTCACCATCCCTGGAGGTGTAGATGTGGCACCTAGAAATATGGTCTAATAGTGAATTTGGCAGTGTTAATTTAATGGTTAGACTTGATCTTAACAGTCTTTTCCAACTTAAATGATTCTGTGAGTCTATGACTTTCTTTGTCAATGGATTTTTATAAAAGATACATCCTAGTCATTCAGTTGGTATAGTTTTGATGCCAAAAACCACATGGTATCATTTCCTGTATGGTGTTTTGCAAAAAAAAGATGATAGGTGATAGAATCAATTCTTGGTGGGTTTTTTTTTCAGGCTTTTTTTTCTCCCTGCATTTTTATCAGCATGAAATATATATAAGTCACAAGAATCAGTCAATCAAGGCATGGCTGAGGGCTGAGTGCTGAGTGCCTCATGCTGAGAAGTGACCTTTACAAATACTGCCACCTGGAAAATAAGTCAATCCAAACTATCACAGTTGATCTCCAAATTCACCTAATTTGTCATTCTTTCTGGCCTATTATATTCTTACATCCTCATAAGGTGTCAATTCAATATTGTGCAGATGCAGCTGCTTTGAATGAAGTCTTTTGTGGAGATTAACTGAACCATGTTATTATGGGGTAAAATCTCATCCAAAGGTGACTCTATACCAGCTTTCCAGCCTTTTCTATTCACTACAGTTTTTTTTGGCTTAGCCTTCTAGACATTTAGAATAGTTTTCTTTGGCTAAGGACACCAGAGAGAGCTGTCAGACTCCAACATCTTCTCACCATATTTTCACCTACCACGTGGCATAGCTCCTTCCTCCTGATTTAGAAGACAAAGATAAACAGAAAACCAGAGCTGTCTCTCTGAGTTGTGAAATATTTTACCTGAGGGGTAAAATCTTCTTCTAGACTGAGTTAACAAAGCTGAAGATCTGAAATCCCAAGAGCTATGAGGAAGATAACCTACTGTCTTTGCTATATTACTGTAATTTTCTACATTAACTTCTCCATCCATTAAATGAGACAAAAGAAATAAAAGAACAAGTATGTTTTGTGATAAAAACAGGAACATGGTTTTGAAAAGCAGTTTATAAACAGAAGACTACATTATAGTTGCTTTGTAAAATTTCATGAACCCCTTGGTAACAGCGGATGTTGTAATATTTTCAATAGTTATTTCTTTTCCTTATGCTGACATATTTTTGATCTAAATAACTGTACTGAAGAAAGGAATCATAATTAGTGAACATAAAATGAAGTGTCCTGCCTTTGAATAACTGTATCCCACAAGTAATTGTAGATTGCACAAACCTGTATTTTCAGCTTGATAAAAAGATGACCAGGAGAGAAATATTTGGTTGGGTAATTTTTTAGAGCAATAAGTATCGGTACCAGGAATGTCCTGGAAATAAATAACGTCTAGGAGCTGTTTACAGTTCTAGACACTATTTTAGGCCATTATTAATGGCCAGGATATTCTAAGCTGAGATGTCCTCACTACTATTTAAATATTTTATAATTACTATTGGAGTTTTTACTTTTTTAAACAAAAGACTAAGTCAGAATTAAAGACAAATGAAGAGAGATGTTCGATATCATTTACAGTGTCAAGAAAAGTAAGTACAATAGACACTTTTTTACTAGGATTTCTCCCTTGTTACTAACCAATCAGGGCCACTCTCACTTGCTTAGTGGGAAAATCCTACTTCTCATAGCCATGGAGGCTACTGTAACATTTTAAGCATTGTAAATAAACTTTTAAAAATCATCTGATAACTGAAATCAAGTAAAGGAATCAATTCTGAAATGTTATTATACATCTGCTAACCTAAGGAAGTCATCTTGATATGAGTCTTGAAAGTCTGGGATCCACTGATACTTTATGCAATGCGTCCATCCATAAAACTCCACAGGCAAATTGCAGGTTTCTTAGTGTGGAAAGGATCTGAACTGTGATTCATTGGATTTCTTTCACCAGGTTTCTAACTTCTCCATTACTTTATAGTGCCAAATAACGTACATTCTGCTTCCATATTACTGTGAAAGTCCAGCCCATGAAAGGGAAAACTCTGCAGCTATCTTTGTGATGGAAAGAAATTGCTCCTTTGGGACATTTTCATAACACCCTTTGGCTAATAGTAAGGTATGCATGGGCCTGTGAATGTTACAGTTTTCTATATATTGACTAGATATCAGTCTATCTGCTTACACCTTTAATCCACTTTCTAGAATGTGAGCAGAGAAGACCATCAGCAGCATCAGGGTCTGGACTTGCCCTAACAAAGCTGTAAATTTTTCTCTTATCCTTATAAACTAAAATGATTTAAGTACGGAGAACATGAAAAAGGGGTGGAGAAGAATGAGTGAGTCACCCACTGAAATAACATTGCCAACTGTGGAAAGAATGAGGTCCTCCTTTTTTATTTATGAACCAAGTAATCTGTCTACAAATAATCAAGAGCTGACTGTACTGTCAAGTTATTTTGGGTACATCTACATCAGAGTCAGTCCAGAAGGGATTTTGCATAGGTCAGCACCAGGCAGAGCTTGGTGGAGCAGTCATAAGTGAATTTGTTCTCAAATAGCAAACCATCTCAGTCTCGGTTCATATTCTGTACCTCCAATGACATTTCTGTGGCCATTCTTTTGAGTGACTGCAGAGCCATGCAGAAACATCATTTTGTATCAAACCACCAAAAAAGTTCTTCCTGCAGCTATAAAAAGACTATTCTGAGTTTTATCGTGCATTACTTCCCTCCATATGCTACACTGGAAGAAGTGTGGAAGAACTAGCTTATAGTAACTTGCATAAAAGAATTTATTATTAAGCCCTTCTGTGGTTCCATTGAAAATATTAGCATTTTCAAACTGTCTCATGAAGTATTAAAGGGAGTCTCACTCAGAAATTTTAAAAATAAAAACAAAGGAATGTAATTACTGTTTCTTATTATGTATAATCTGCAAAGCATGGGGTTGATTCTTAAAACCCCCACAGTCTGCATAATCAATAATTTGCCTCTGAAAACTAAGCATATAAATAAGCTATCAAACCATAATATTCATTGTACCGTGCTACCATTATAATCTGCTTTGTAAAGATCATCTGCTTCTGTAGGTTCGTTATTTGTTAAAAGGCAAAATCATTCTCATACAAAAAGAAAGAGAAAACTTAATATGTTAAAAGTTTCTCCAGGTTATAATGAGACATGTAGCTGCTGAAATCCTACAAACAACATTTTCATAGGATTTTTTGGAACAAATTTTATTTAAAATTGCCAGCATTTCTTTATAACAATATGAAATTAAAATGTTATTTGTTTTTAGAAAAAAACCCCAACCAACAAACTAACCAAACCCAAGAAACCTACACCCACATTTTTGGTTTCTTGTTTCCTTGAAAAAAAAAAAATGGAGGGAAGGAATGAAACGAAATTAAAAATTCCGTAAAAGGTAAAAAAGATAAATTTTCTGATTAATGTAATTTTAACTGAACACTTTCCAATCATCTGTATTTATGTGGAAGATTAGCTCATTTTATTACCATTGTTCTGTGAAATCCTCCATGGAAATTCAACCAGAGACATGGAGAGGTAATGTTATTGGGATCTGTAATGTAGCTGCCAAAATGATTTTCTCACTTATTAAAGCAAAACGTAGCCCATAATTGGCATTCAGTTTTCTGCTAATGGCTACACAGATGTGTCACAGAATAGCAAAGGCTCTTGTAAATATAGTGTTATTTGAAGCATATCTTAAAAATGAAAGCTTTCCTGTAGTGTAAATGTTCAGCCAAAGCTAACTTTCTTAGTTCCTGTGCTTAAGGTATTTTCATGGGGCTTTTTACCTTTCAAATGTTTTGCTCAAAATATTTTAACAGAAAAGCATTTCATAAGAAGGCATGAATGTAACATTTAACCAGCAGTTCCTGGATATATAATAGAAAGCAGTATAAATATGTCAGGCTCATTCAAATTCATAAACACAGTAAAAGTATTTACCTCTGTCTGTGCTCGTCTATATACTACTATACAAAATATATACAAGCCCTCTGTGCCTTCAACCCTGTCAAACTGTGACTATACCAGTCTCTTCTGACATTTCAAAAAAACTGTTTATTATTCTGAATTATAAAAATAAAGTATTTTTGTCATTAAATGCTCAATAGTATCCTGTGCATTCCGTTTTTCTATTCATGTACTGTAACAGAATAGTGGGAGCTTTTACGATAGGAGAAAACTAAACAGTTTTGCAGTGACAGTCATGCATGCAGGACACTGTTTAATACCAGGACATGAAAAGGCAATTTATTCACTTTTTAAATTGATCTTGACATTTATAGCACACATATTATCCATAAATAGGGAAATAATTGAATACTCCAGGTAAGTGGGCTAATGTGTTTTCATGAATATGGATGATCTTATTTTGCTTATTCTTTCACAGTCTACATAGCTTTTGTTGAATGTCTTTTGATTGCAGGCTATTGAAAAGTCACATTTTCCAACATTAGAAATCTATAAATCATGTGGTGGAAGAGACTTTTTCTGCCTCTATATGCCAATATACTGTCAGAGCTAGGACCAGACATTTCAAATGAAGGTACAATAAGCTCTCCATCAGAGAGGAATTATGGAAGAACTACACAAAGGGAATTGTCAACAGTTACAGGTTAGCTTCTGCCTTGAAGCCAGTTGCATTTATACTGCTTTCAAAATACTTTTTGCATTTTATTTAACCCTTATTATTGCAATACAGGGTGTTTATATTATCTAAGTAAACGTCTAGCCCTTTAGAGAGTGTTATTAACTTCATAATATCTTACAGCTGGCTGTGCAATGCATGCCCATTAGTAGCAGAATTTAATGTCTATTAGAATGACAGAGATCATCAGGACACCACAGCCTTGTGGATACACCCGCGCCACTGCGCACAAGCCTCCTTGACATCTTATGAAGAGAATATCTTAGACAAAGATGATGCCATTTGGTTTGGGCTTTGGTTTATGCATTGATACTAATGATTTTTCACCTAAAGGGAAAAATTTACTATTTTTTTCAACAGCATTTTTTGGTTGGTTTGACAAAGAATATCTGAACTTGGAAATAATAGCCTCCTTTAATTTAGAAGTTGCTACCTAATTTATAGAATCATAGAAACATAGAATAGTTAGGTTTGGAAAGGACTTTAAGATCATCTAGTTCCAATCCCCCTGCCATGGGCAGGGACACCTCACACTAAACCATATTACCCAAGGCTTCGTCCAACCTGGCCTTGAAGACTGCCAGGGATGGAGCATTCACAACTTCCCTGGGCAGCCCATTCCAGTACCTCGCCACCCTCACAGTAGAGAACTTCTTCCTTATATCCAATCTAAACTTCCCCTGTTTAAGTTTCAACCTATTACCCCTTGTCCTGTCACTACAGTCCCTAATGAATAGTTCCTCACCAGCATCCATATTGGGCCCCCTTCAGATACTGGAAGGCTGCTATGAGGTCTCCACGCAGCCTTCTCTTCTCCAGGATGAACAGCCCCAACTTTCTCAGCCTGTCTTCATACGGGAGGTGCTCCAGTCCCCTGATCATCCTCGTGGCCCTCCTCTGGACTTGTTCTAACAGTTCCATGTCCTTTTTATGTTGAGGACATCAGAACTGCACACAATACTCCAAGTGAGGTCTCACAAGAGCAGAATAGAGAGGCAGGATAACCTCCTTTGACCTGCTGGTCATGCTTCTCTTGATGCAGCCCAGGATACGGTTGGCTTTCTGGGCTGCAACTGCACACTGGAGCTTGCTTATGTTCATTTTCTCATCAACCGACACCCCTAGGTTCTTCTCCGCAGGGCTGCTCTGAATCTCTTCTCTGTCCAACCTGTAGCTGTGCCTGGGATTGCTCCAACCCAGGTGTAGGACCTTGCACTTGGCATGGTTAAACTTCATGAAGTTGGCATCAGCCCACCTCACAAGCATGTCAAGGTCCCTCTGAATGGTATTCCTTCCCTCCATTGTATCCACTAAACCACACAGCCTGGTGTCATCAGCAAACTGTGGCTGATTGAGGGCACACTCAATCCCACTGTCCATGTCACCGACAAAAATGTTGAACAAGACCAGTCCCAGCACCCATCCCTGAGGGACACCACTCATTACTGGTCTCCAGCTGGACATTGAGCCATTGACCACAACTCTTTGTATGAGACCATCCAGCCAGTTCTTTATCCACCGAGTGGTCCACCTATCAAATTGATGTCTCTACACTTTAGAGACAAGGATATCATGTGGAACAGTGTTGAAGGCTTTGCACTAGTCCAGCTAGATACAGTCCATTGCTTTACTCCTGTCCACCAGTTCTGTAACCCCATCATAGAAGGCCACCAAATTGGTCAGGCAGGATTTCCCCTTAGTGAAGCCATGCTGGCTGTCGCCAACCACCTTGTTGTTTTTCATGTGCCTCAGCATGCCTTCCAGGAGAAACTGCTTCAAGATTCAACCTTTTTTTAACTGTAGCTGGCACTGCCAATGAAAAAGGGTGTTGTAGGACTTTTTTCCATAACCTAACCCTCTGAACCTTTTCAGGTGATTTTGCCTTTCACACTGTCCTGCTCATTGAGAGGCACCAGATCTCCCCAGATCCCCTGGGCTGATTATGTGGAAGTTGATGGTCTCACCTCTGCCCTCCCCAGGGGTTCACTGGCTACTGGCCTCCAGCATTACCCATAAGAGGTCCAGGGACTGGTGTTTAGGCTCCAGCTCATTTGCCTATACCCCTGTGCCTATTTGCTTAGTGTAATCAAGGCATTTACCTGGTCAGGCAGATCCAACAGGCCAGCAGCTGTGGATACATATGCGGTTCAGAATGACAGTTGAAGGCTCTGTAGAATATTGCATGAATCTTACATGAGATTAGGTCTACTCTTGATCAATGAATGGTGCTTGTTCAAGTCCACAAGGACCCGCATCCTTAAAAAGATATTAAATTAACATTTGAATGGTTTGCACTGAGCTTCTGTGTCATGTTTAATGCATCTATTTTCATGAGACTAGTTTGGTTCTTTGGCAGTTTTGATGGAAGCAATTATAGAATCATAGAATAGTTAGGGATGGAAAGGACCTCAAGATCATGTAGTTCAAATGCCCCTGCCATGGGCAGGGACACCTCACACTGACATTGAGCCATTGACCACAACACTTTGCATGCAGCTATACAGTCAGTTCTTTGTCCACCAAGTGGTCCACCTGTCAAATTGATGTCTCTCCAATTTATACAGTGTTGACTGCTTCTCCACAACTCCAAGTAGAGGATGTCAATTGCTCTACTCCGTCCATCAGTTCTGTAGCCCCATCATAGAAGGCCACCAAATTGGTCAGGCAGGATTTCCCCCTAGTGAAGCCATGCTGGCTGTCACCAAGAACCTTGTTGTTTTTCATGTGCCCTAGCATGCCTTCCAGGAGACTTTGCTCCAAGATTTTGCCAGGCACAGAGATGAGACTGACTGGTCTGTAATTCCTTGGGTCATCCACTTTTCCCTTCTTGAAAATGGGGGTTATATTTCCCTTTTTCCAATTGTCGGGAACTTCACCTGACTGCCATGATTTTTCAAATATGACGAACAATGGCTTAGCAACTTCATTTGTCATCTCCTTCAGGACCCACAAATGGATTTCATCAAGTCCCATGGATTTCTGTGTGTTCAGGTTCTTAAGATGGTCTCGAACTAGATCCTCTCCTACAGTGGCCCAAGGTCTTCATTCTCCCAGTCCCTGCATCTCCCTTCCAAGACTTAGGTGGTGTTGTCAGAGCCTTTGCCAGTGAAGACTGAGGCAAGGAAGCCATTCAGAACCTCAGCCATTTCCAAATCCAGGGTAGCCAGTTCTCCTGACAGCTTGCAGAGAGGGCTCACATTGTTTCTAGTCTATCTCTTGTTTGCAATGTAAATTTGATGTAACTCTACGAGTAAAATAATAAACTTTATGCCCATTTTTCCAACTTTCCCCAGTAGTAACTGGAGGAAGAATATGGTGCAACCATGTTCTGTACAGTCAAAATTCCAATAAAAAAATCCAGTAATCTCTTCAGATTCAGAATCCTAAGCAGGAAGCAGAGCCACGTGGGAGATCAGATTCCTAAGCAGGAAGCAGAGCCACGTGGGAGATCAGCCTTCATGCAAGTCCAGCATTATGAGTGCTATGAATTTCTTTCTGTTCCAAATTCCTTCTGCTTTTCTGAAGGCTGCCTGGAAAGTTTTTTTCTGTCTTTTGCTTTCTTGTTTTAAGATAAAAGCTGAGAGAAACTGTATGATAGGGAAGAGGAATAATGTCCACAAAGGAAATAGAATTCCTTGGGTTTGGTGTAAGTGTCTAGATGGAATACTTGTGTATACACGGTAGTATTCTTCTGGAATTGGAAATGCTCCTCTTTATCACAGGAGCTGTATTACAGCAATCTATGCAGTATGCTCTAGAAGGCACACAAGGAATGTCATAGGTTATGGCCTGGGCTCCTAGATCATAGCCTGGTACAAACAATAATAGATATCTGCAGCTGGTCTGCATCTTAGGACAGAAGAGGAATGGGATTTATCTGGGAGGTACTGCTCCATCTTGAGTATCTGTAAATTTTCTTCATTTTGCAGCCGCCATTCCTGCTGCAGACTGAAGTGAACACTTTGGTCAGGAAAGGTATACAGGAATTGATACTGGTGGCACATGTTAATTAGATATTTTAAAGTATAGACCATATTATGTTTCTTTAAGGAAACAATAATAAATGGAAAGTACAAATTGTTTTTCTTTCCGCTATTAAATCCAGGTTATCTGGAGCTTGGTCCAGTGTTTGTGGGAGCTATGGGTTTGGGGCTTTGAAATCTTCATGTCAAGTGCATACTGTCTGTGTGTGTCTATGCATTTATGATGGTAAAAGAAAGTCTGTGTGAGGTTTTGTACCAAAAATTTTGCTTCAGAGGCAGACTTGCAAATATTAATGAGATTCACAAAGGACATGAATGGGATGCCCAGTGCAGACAGGAACAGCCATTAAAACATGCATCTGTGACTTCAGAGAGATTACATCTTTGAACAAGGTACAAAACAGAAACCTCAGAACATTTTAAGCGTTGCTGAAAGCTATCCTCCAAAGCACAGATTTATGTAATGGTGATGTGAGTCAGGTTTACAAAACTCCCACATCTGATCCTTTTCCCCAGAATTTGGGTCCTGTATTCTATGACTGATAGATGATACACTTTTTCTTTCTTTCAAGTAAACTACTCTTTTTTGTTTATTTCTTGCCTTGTACTATGTGCTGTATGTGTATGATGTCTCCCACCATGGAAAAATGAGTTTTCCTGCATTTAAAAGCTTATCAACAAAAAAGGTTTCCACTGAAATTTTTTTTTCAATGAGCATACAATGCCTAATTCAGGCACACTAGCAAAGACACAGTAGGTCTTTCATATGTTGATGTTGCTTATTAAAACAATAGCAACAAAATAGTTACTCCAAGTATGGCAAGTGTCTTCCATGTCACATTTACAATTAGAAACCCTGATTAAGATCGGAAGTCTACTTGTTAAGAACTCCATGTGCACCTAGTAAGAAACATTTACAAATTATTTTGTAACCTAAAGGTAAATGTCTATAAAAATGAAGCCATATGCAGAAGTTAAAACACAAAGAGACTGTGGTGCTAAAGTACAGTACTGTCAGTGGCAAAAGTAGCATAGAATCATAGAATAGTTAGGGTTGGAAAGGACTTTAAGATCATCTAGTTCCAGCCCCCCCACCATGAGCAGGGACACCTCACAAAAAACCATGTCACCCAAGGCTTCATCCAACCTGGCCTTGAACACTGCCAGGGATGGAGCATTCACAACCTCCCTGGGAAACCCTTTCCAGTACCTCACCACCCTCACAGTAAAGAGCTTCTTCCTTATATCCAATCTAAACTTCCCCTGTTTAAGTTTCAACCCGTTACCCCTTGTCCTATCACTACAGTCCCTAATGAATAGTTCCTCACCAGCATCCCTATAGGCCCCCTTCAGATACTGGAAGGCTGCTTTGAGGTCTCCACGCAGCCTTCTCTTCTCCAGGCTGAACAGCCCCAACTTTCTCAGCCTGTCTTCAAATGGGAGGTGCTCCAGTCCCCTGATCATCCTCGTGGCCCTCCTCTGCACTTGTTCCGACAGTTCCATGTCCTTTTTATGTTGAGGACACAAGAACTCCAAGTGAGGTCTCACGAGAGCAGAATAGAGGGGCAGGATCACCTCCTTCGTCCTGCTGGTCATGGTACTTTTGATGCAAAATTATAGACCAACTGTATTTACTTGTTAACGACATTTGGGGTGGCTTTTCCACAGTTTCAGACTTGGAAAAATTAGGTATCTATATCAAAGCTATAATTTCTGTGCTCATGTTACAGTTAAACATTAAGTTAGACAACAAGAAAGAAGCACTTCTTGTCATCTGGCCTATTTTAGACACCTCTCCACTACACACCGTTATCATTAAATGAAGCCCAGGATTAAAAGATTAGATTTAAATTTAGATTATATTTAAGAAAAATGAGTCCCAGTTGTAATTATCACCCATGTTCCCATAAATGTGACTTTCCCAGGGTTGTTGGAATTGAAGCAGCTCACAACCAATGTTGCAAGCATTGTAAACCTTCCTCTAGGCACACCTCATAGTCTATAGCACAGCAAAGATGGTGCCACCTGACTACAAATCAGCTTCATATGACAGATTTTGTAGCCAATACATTGGCTTTTATTCTGCACAGTGCTTTTCAACCATGACAGCTTCCCTTTCATCAGTAGTCTGAGGTTACATTATGGCTGCATTAATACAGTGGAGAAACTATCCTGAGTGTGAATGCTCAAAGTCACATTTTTTTCACATCTGCATTATCTGTCTGCAGGGCTGAAAGTAGACTGCAGGGCTGGCTTTAAGCTGACCCAGCTGGGGTGTCCCTGAAAGAAAACTGAAGATAAATCAAGAGCTGTTGAGCACAGAGGAAAGCAATTTTCTTTCCCATACTGAGATAGATTCGGAACAGCTGTGGAGGCTGCTGCTGTGGCACTGTGCAAAGGAGACAGCCATGGAGGGCTGTGCAGAAGCAGGCTCTTGACTTTCTGCCTGCAAATGCACCAATTCTACCTGCCACAAAGGCAGATGGGATTTACAGTTGACAGATTTCAGGCTGATTGCATGCTGCCTGTAAATGCAAGATGTGTGGTCTGGAGAGCTCCCCTGATAGTCCAGACTCTAGACAGCTCAGATATAGGTAGCATTTAACCTTTTTCATTCTTCTTTTCTTTATATATCATAAACATATCTGGGAATGAAAATACTTTGCCCTTCTTTTTCACCAGAAAAATTTAGAAGATTATCAAAGTTTTTGTGTCTGACTTGAGTCACTTTGGGATATCTATACATGGCTGAAGTCCCTGCAAAAATGCAAGTGAATTAGACAAGTTCCTGCTTAGCCTTGACACTTCTCACTTCTAACTCTTAGACTAACTAAAGATGTGGAAAATATCAAAA
The DNA here is from genome assembly GCF_012275295.1 of Melopsittacus undulatus. NCBI lineage: Eukaryota > Metazoa > Chordata > Aves > Psittaciformes > Psittaculidae > Melopsittacus > Melopsittacus undulatus. The sequence continues at coordinate 19,898,122 of NC_047531.1, read as the reverse complement.
ACAAGTGACAGGACGTGGTTCTGAATCCAGAATTACAAGTCCGGAAATCTCAGGAGTGGCTGCATTTGGGATTATGATTTGAGCTTCTGAAAATACAGTGGAGCAAAAAAACGCAATGGAGATGAGCTACTTTTTGTTTTGCTGTTGGATAAACTTGTCTGCATCAGGCAGAAGAGATTCGACCTTTGTGTGCTTATCTCATAACATAAGAGTGCCTGTTTTCACCTGGCACTCTCATGGTGGGATAGTTAACACTCCTGAGAAGCTCCTGAGGCTGGAATTCACACCTCTTTTAACAACGAAGACAAACCTGGAAGCTGGTATACAAGTGTGTTCTCCTGTCAGGACTTCAGCACTTCAGAACACATTTAGTGACTAACATGGTAATGGAAGAGCCTCCTCACTGTCAGTTTGCATCAACAAGGATGGCTACAGACAAGTGACATGTGCATTTTGTATACTACATCAGCCTGTTGATCAGCAGCTTTCCCAGTAAAACTCTTCAGGGAGAAGCTTTAATTGGTACTGTCACAAAATGTGTCTGGGTTGCCTTTCTCTTTTAATAAAGGTGCAAAAAGCACTAAAAGCTTCAGAACACCAGAAAACCACATCATCAAGAACATGGCATTATAGAAAGCTGTAGATGTAAAATAAATTAACCATGTTCAAAACAAAACAGAGTATTTAATGCAGTGTTTTGCACCTACTGTTTTGGGGAAAATAAGTAGATCTGTCTGTATTTGCTATCACTTTCATCACCTTTCATATCCTGTTTTTCCTTAGCTCACATGCAAGCAATATTTTGTTTCCTGTGGCATTTTCCTTCAGTTTCATGTTAAAGGCCAAAGACATTTCAAATAATTTCCTGTTCAAATAATTTTTTAATTTTAAAATGCTTTGTTCAAATCATTTGATTGCTAATATCTCTTGTTGATGAAAGATCAATGGAGCATCCCTGGATTTTATAGATGTGCTTGCATCCAGGTCATTGCTAGAGAGCAAATTCATGTCTTTACAAATATTGATTCTTTAGGGTTTCCAAAGTCACTGAAATTCAAGGTGACCTGGTGCACCAAAGATGCAGGCCAATAAATTTCAGAATGTTTGAGGAAAGCACCTTGTGTAACTCCCCTGCTTTTAAAATTCCTATCCTATCTTTTAATGTCTATGTAGGCCATATGGCAATTTCCTTTCTAGAAGTCTATTAAGAAGAATGAAAAAAAGGCTCATGTTATTTGAAAGGAATAGTATGTTTTGAAGGGTTAAATACTCTTTAAGTTGAATAATATATATGCTTAGCCACCTATTGGCTGAATTTAGAGCTTGGTACAGAAGATGCCAGAGGGATCTGATATGAATTATTCTACTGTTGTTCTGTGTCTTATTCTGTAAATTCTGGCACCTTCATTTCCTTTTTGCTCCCCAAGATTATCTATTACACAACCACACTCACAAGTGAGGAAATGGCATCTGTTCGATTACCCTTGCAGCTACTCATTCACTTACGCTCTTTGACCTCCCTGGTAGTTTTAGTTGGAAGCTTTCTGTTAAAATCTTTTTTCAAAATATTCCATTGAAAAACCGAAAGAGGGGAAGCGACTGCTTACTGATAGTTGGGGGGTGTTTTCTTTTCCTGCCATTTTGTTTATTCCAGCACAAAGACAGACACTCATTTCTAATCTCTATCGTAAAAAAACACACACCATACTTTGCCACCTGTCCTGGGTTCAGCAGTAGCAGTCAATTTTTCTCCTTCTTAGTACCTGGTGCAGTCCTGTGCTTTTGACTTTTGGCCTGGGAACAGTGCTGATAACACCGATGTTTTTAGTTACTGCTCACATATTTAGTCTGACCAAGGACTTTCTGAGTCTCATGCTCTGCCAGGGAGGAGGGGAAGCCAGGAGGAAGCAAAGACAGAACTCCTGATCCAAACTGACCAAAGAGGTATTCCATACCACAGCAAGTCATGCCCAGGATGTAAAACTGGAGACAGTTACCCAGAAGGGCTAGTTCACTGCTGGGATGGGATGCGTATTGGTTGGTGGGTGGTATTGTATTCTCTTCAGTTGTTATTTCCTTTATGATTATTATTATTGGTGGTAGCAGTACAGGTTTTGTGTTATACTTTAGTTACTAGACTGTTCTTATCTCAACCCACAGGAGTTACATTCTTTTGATTCTCTTTCCCATCCATCTGGGAGCGGGGGGGAGGAAGGCAGGGTGGAGTGAGTGAATGAGCTGCGTGGCTGGGCTTAAACCATGACAGTTCTTTTTGGCACCCAAAGTGGGACAGGAAGGTTTGAGGTAATGACAGATCTGACCAGAGTGTGTCTAATCGTATTTGTGATAAGCACTCATTGCTTCAGATTAATAGTCACTCATCACAATGCTGATTTATTGGCTTTCAAAGTTGTTGCTCTTGATCTCACAGTTTCAGCATGTTGTACCTTACTTAGAGCCAGTATTTGCTGTGTTAGTATTTATCAGGTGGAGGCTTGGGCTAAGGTTCTTGTTTCACTGTACTTTATGATAATGACTTGTAATATGGAGGGGCTACAGCAGCAGGGTGGGATGGACATGGCCATGGACTTGTACCTGGCTGTCCCACTGCTCTTCACCATCCTGGCCCTCGTCCTTGCCTCCATCTTCGTGAGGCTGTGGGGAGCCAAAGGGGAGCAGCCCAGGGGGGAGGAGGTGGCCAAACCGGCTTGGAAGAGAGGCCCTGGGGACCAAGTGGCAGTGGGCCGAAGGCCAAGAAGTAGGCGGCTGCCGAGCAGTAGGAGGAGGCAGCAGAGAAGCCAAGCCCCGCAGCCAACCCAGCCCGGCATTTCCTGGCAGCCACCCACTGAGCCCTGTGAGCCCTAGCCCCAGGAGGATGTGGAGAACAAGATACCACCTTTGGGACCCTCAGCTGTGTCCAGCCTCGGGCACCTGCGACAAGTGGAGGATGCAGGAGACCACACAGCTTTTCCCAGCAAGGCAGAGGAGGAAGATCTGGACTCAGAAAAAGAGAAGCTGGTGGTGAGAGAGTCAGCAAGCACAGCAGCGACACCAGCTCCAGTGACAAGTACAGCACCATCATTTGAGAGTTCTGAAGTTTTTTAATGGCCTTTGGGTACCCTTGGGACCTGCCTGCTGATTGTGATGGGGATCATCATGCTGGGACACATACAGAGTGCAGAGACAGGACACCTGACTCAAACTAGCCAAAGGGGTATTCCATACCACAGCACGGCATGCCAAAGATGTAAACTGGGAGTTACCCGGAAGGGCTAGATCACTGCTTGAGTCGGGCTGCATGTTGGTTGGCAGGTGGTATTGTATTCTCTTCCCTTGTTATTTCCCTTATCATTATTATTATTGGTGGCAGCAGCAGTGGTTTGTGTTATACCTTAGTTACTGGACTGTTCTTATCTCAACCCGTGGGAGTTACATTCTTTTGATTCTCCTCCCTGTCTCTCCGGGAGTGGGGGAAGGAAGGAGGGGAGAGTGAATAAACGAGCTGCGTGGCTGGGCTAAAACCACGACATGACCCCACACCCCGAACTGTAGAATTATTCTATAGGGAAAAAAAGTCTGACTGGGAGTCCGTGTGCTTAGGAATCTATCCTGGTGTAAACATCCTATCAAGTGATCAGGTAACAGTGTCTATCAACACAGGAAAGTTTAACTCAGACTATTTAGGGTTTCATTCACATCTTTTTATACTTTTCAGCACTTCAGATGGTATAAATACCTGATGAATTAGGGCTTCAAAAGTGGTTCTGCCTATCATTCCATGTTGTCCAGTTAAATGTAGACAAGTACCTGGAACACTCTTGCCCCAATGGTGTTTATAATGGCAGTCCACATGTCAGCTCTATGGTGGTAGCATTTCAGGACTGTAAAGGTGATTAGGTGTTCTGCTGCTGCTAGTGTACACAAAAAGAAGAATCATTTTTAGACAGACTGCTATAGAGGTTAGTCATTATGTATTCTGTATTCAGCCAAGTATAGACAAGATTGAATTGATTTGTGACAAACAGTCTAACAAAGAGTTTCAGATAGCTTGTGGTTGTTCCTGGTATATTAGTATATGCATTGAAGAATAAGTCAAAAGTTGGTTATTTTTTGTCTCTAGAAAATCACAAGGCCTTTTTTTTCTGTTTAAATGACATTACAGTGAACCAGTTATCAACTTAATTTTCTTAGCCTTGCAGCTAAAAATGCTGGATGAATGGAAGTGACAAAGACTGCCTTTGAAATAACTTATTTTTACATGGAGTACGTAATTAATAAGAAATGAGAAGAATGAATATTCTGACTTTAGTAACAAAAGGGGAACTGTATTTTTTGTTATATGTATAAGGATGAAAACTCCATAGAAGATATGTTTGCTATTGTGTTTGTTCCAATCATTATATACATATATATCTATACCTACAATCTTACAACTGCAAGAAAAATCTGCTGTAGTTAAATACTTTAGCTCCTGACTGAACATTGTGGAAATGGACATACACGTGATGTAAACAGGACCCCTTATTATTTTAATACAGAATGGCAATATTCAAAATTCTGTTTCTAGTTCTCATAGAACACAAAATTAAACCTGAATGTTTAGTTTGTTCTTGGGTTTCCTGATCTAATACAATATTTTGAAGTTAAAATTTCCCTAGTGCCAATCGAGGAAATAAGAGCTCAGCAATTCATGAAACATCTTTTAACCTTCCCTGATTCCAATGAGCAATCTGCTGAAAATAGTTCAGACACAGCTTTTGTAGAATGATAATTTGGATGCTTTCACTTCTGAATTGGGAATCCAGACTACTGATGCATCCTGAAGGCATACACATCTGTGTCTGAAGCTGTAATGCACTATAGGTTGTCATTCTTACCCAGTTTAAATAAAACTGAATTGTAATAGGTAAAATTTACCCTGGGGTAATGTCTTTGCAGGCAAGGGCAATGAATTTGGCACTCAGTTCTAGTGGTGGTAAATGTGGCTAGCAATTCAGCATATTTCATAACACTTACAGATACATAAAGTAAACAATTGCTTTGACCTAAATGCCTGACAGAAGCAGAATATATTTAAAAGGATGAGTTGATCTGTCTTGACTAGGCAGAAAACAAAAAGAATTCAGAATATTCATAATCTTCTTGCTTTGTGATTCCATGAGGGAATTAATTTATTAGCTAAATAATTAAATGTATTGTGAGCCAAATCCTGCATAAGTTATGACAGCAAATAGTCCAGTAAACCATTTATGCTTTCTTAGTTACACTGGTATAAATGTAGCGATAGAGTGGTATCCTGGGTTTGCACAGGGTTTCATGTGCAGGATAGTTTGTACTTTCACAGGTGTACAGTGATTGATAGAAACATTGTCTATCGGCAACGGTTTCCACCACTGTAAAAAGGAGCAGAAATAAAGAATTAATTTGGATACTAATGCTTGTACACTGTGCAAGGACAAACTAAAACCAACAAACAAAAAGAAACCCCAACCCAAACAAATACAGTATCCAATCTAGCCTAGGTAAGAACATAGGCAAGCTGCTTGTGTTACAGTGTTTAGAAAAGTGCTTGTGTCCTGGGATTTTTGTGCATGTGTTCCCTTTCTGCTGCTGGTAGAGGTAAAAGGAATACGGGTGAAGGGCATTAACCTGTTCCTAACATAGCTCTCTACTTCATGACACTGTATTGCACTTCACTGAGCTTGCAATAGCTCTGTCTGATCTCATTCTGCTCCATATCTCTCTACTGCACCTTTTGCCCTGTCAGGAGTAACTCAGAGATCTCACCCCATCACCTAGGGTAGAAAATTCAATTCTGTAACACTTTGAGAACAACTGAGCTACTCCTTACGAGTTCCCAAATACAGTCTAGTCACTGAAGTGATGTTTGCTAACAGAATGCTGTTGAAAGCACTGAAAATAGTACTAAAAGAGAGCTGAAGAACCAAATAATTTTTAAAAGACAACAGAAAACTTTCAAACATTTCAGCCAATCTATCTAATTTTAAATTGAAGATTGAATCACTTTTAAGTTTTATTTATATTATACTGTAAAAATTGCCTAGGAATTTATCAGCTAAGAAACTTTACTTGTACTAAGGACTTCGACACTCATCCCAGTAATGATGCAGTGAGTAAAACAATTACAGAATATTTCAGAGTGCCTGTTTAACACTTTGCTGATGTAGCAAAACATTATAGGTGTCATGATTTAAACTCAGGCATGCAGTCTAGCTCGCTCACTCCCCCCTTTTCCTCCTCCCCACCACTCCTGGAGCGGTGGGAGAAGAATCAGAAGAATGTAACTCCCACTGGTTGATATAAGAACAGTCCAGTAACTAAAGTATAACACAAAACCACTACTGCTGCCACCAATAATAATAATGATAAGGGAAATAACAAAGGAAGAGAATACAACTGCTCACCACCCGCTGACTGATACCCAGACTGACCGAGCAGTGATCTCACCCTTCCGGGTAACTGTCCCCAGTTTTACCTCCTTGGCATGACGTGCTGTAGCATGGAATACCTCTTTTATTAGTTTGGGTCAGGGGTCCTGTCTCTCCTTCCTCCTGGCTTCCCCTCCTCCCTGGCAGAGCATGAGACTGAGAAAGTCCTCAGTCAGACTAAACATTACTGAGCAACAACTGAAAACATCAGTGTTATCAGTGCTGTTCCCAGGCTGAAAATCAAAAACACAGCACTGTACCAGCTACTGAAAAGGAGAAAAATGACAGCTACTGCTGAACCCAGTACAGTAGGGCTTAAAAAGAAGAGCTTAATCCAGACTGCTCAGCTTTCTCTTTCATCATCTCTTGAGAAGATTGAAACAAAGTACAGTGGACTAATACTAGATGCCAATAAATTAGTGCTTCATTGTTCTTCATGGAAATTAGTGATGCATAATGGTGTATGTCATTACTGCTAGTGGAAGCCATAGGAGAAATCATTATTGAATTTTAATGAATGAGTTAACTGCTTGGGATTGTCAGGAGCATAATTATTTGAAAAAAAAATAATTCTGGCATTCTGTAATTGCTACTTCAAATATTGTAGGAATTCACTGAAAGGACAATCTGAAATGATTCCACTTAAAAAAAAAAAACAAAGGACATACTAGGGAACACTTTATATATGCAGGATGTTTGATTATAGGAGTATGAATGTGATGGAAACATAGTACACAAACATGCTCTGAAAACAGATATTCCCCCTCTTAATCTGTAGCTCCTTTAACAAAATACAAGCAAATACAGGTGAATTCTGCAGTGGGATTTCTTAAATATTGCTTCTTACTGCTCCAAAATTACTCTTATCTGTAAGGAACTCAGATTTTATTGTTAGTACCACCATTTGAAGGCTAAATTCCACCCCAGGATTTCCTTATATATGAACTTCTGTTACTTCAAAGACATATTGATAGTTTGCCTGATTCCAAAGCAGAAATAAATGTGGTTAGAGTATGCTCCAACTTGCAGTGAAGTCAGGGGAGAAAAGGAGCAGGATCAGGGCCAGGCCTGGAAAGAACTGGCAGTAGCATGGGGCGGTAAAATGGCCCACGGCCCAACTGCTTGCTCTGCCTTTGCCAGGCTCTGTGGTGCCATGCTCTGACTGAGAAGGAGAGGTTTGCCAAGATGCTCTGCATTGACTCATACTATTACTTTAGAAACACTCAAACACAGTTTCATCTTAGGAGCCTAATACTATAACCTCTGCAAAGGTAACCACGCATGCTGCTCAAACATCAAGGCGAGATCTTGCAAGAGGGTACCAAAAGAGCTGTAGAAACTGGTGACAACACAACTCAGAAGGGGCTTAAGCATAAGAAAGGAGAAAATCTAAGTGATAGAATGGGAGCCACAGGTACCTACTTGAAATATGCACTCACTCCCTCAGCATGTGTAGATAGAGTGGGGCTGCAAGTCATAGAATCCTAGAATCATAGAATAGTTAGGGTTGGAAAGGACCTTAAGATCATCTAGTTCCAACCACCCTGCCATGGGCAGGGACAAGTCTTTTCAGAAACACACCGTGCAGTACTATACAAAACAACTCAATTCAGACAGGTACCCAAGAACACTGGCAATGTCATCACACAGTCATCATCTCATCTTTTGGAAGTTGTATAAACTTGCAAAAACATAAACATCTTTTTTTCACTAGACCAATCATCTATTCATTAAAAAGGAAGGCTTTCATTTCAATAGCTGTTTCCTTCTGTCGTACCATAACACTGCTGTGTTTGCGGTCTTCTTAGTCCAGAGGTCTTCCATGTGGTGCTGTGACTATTGCCTTTCAGTGCACTCTCACCTCCTGCTGGCTGCTTGTCTTGCATTTTTAAATGAACACTACAATACAGCTGATGGCCTGGGGTTTGATTAAGTAGAAAATGCAAAGCCATAAAGGGAGGCTAACCACTTTAGAGTACTTCTGACCTCTCATTATTGTCAGACACCTTAGCTGGTTATTTATCTGAATCTATTTAAGCACTCTGGGGGAAGGTGTGAGAGCATGGTGTCCCACAAACAAGAAAAAAGGATGTGGCCCAGGAAGACATCTTTCTATGGAGTGGATGGGCCTTTTAATATGAAATTCTGACCAGAACTGGACAGCCTCAAACTTCATTATATATAAGTAAAAGGTTTTCTCATGGAAAAATTCAGTTTGTGTTTGAATTGAATTGTTGATTCATTGCTTTGAAATGTTTCACCTGTCCTATTTTAAATTTGAGAAGAGCAGCTGAAAACTAAGCAAGCTTCTAGGGAAAATCCAACACAAATAGCTGATGTGACTAGAAGAAATGAGGTTTCTAAAGCAGCAAAGCTAGAAAAGTGTTTTTCTCTCTCAATGCGATTTTTTTGGTCAGATAATAGTTTCAGATCAGAAACTTTAAAGTAATGTATTTCTCTGAAGGCAATATCACTACTGTAATAAGGTCCTGTATAGCTATAAGAATGGTCATTAGTACTTGTTAATTTCATTACATCTGTATTACCATGGGGTTTTGATCTAGTGATCTGTGTGAGTGTAAAGAGTTAACAGGAAAAAATGTAGATTTATACATAGCATGAAACTGGTGATCCAGATGTAAGAAGACAATGTTACCCTTTGTTACAGAAACTGCCATCTCATTACTTTATTCCCACGTATTTCTGGTGACATATCAGTAATTGGATGCATAAGCTGTCAGACACCAGTGTTCTCAAGCTCCTTTTCAACTTGGTGTTTCATAGAACGTCAAGCTTTTTTCTCTTCATTTTAATAAAATATGGTGTTATATACAAAACTGTTTCATTGCATTCAGTGTCACGCTAATATTACTCACCAAATCTATATTGAAAGTGAGTAAAGCCACCTTCTTATTTTGAAGGAATAATGATCTCAGTTTTTATTCTCCTTAGTGCCAAATAACAATATTCAGATGTTTATAATTTAGAAATATTAGAAAAATAGACTTGGAAATAACAATATTGTAGACCACCCCTAAAAATACTAAAAGCAGATCACATTTTCCTATTAAATAAGATATCAAAGCAAACAAGGTCTAAAAAAACTGTTTGAGTTCTCACTCTGTGACTCTATGTAGAAGAAAAACTTTTCTTTCTTTACAAATTAGATAAGAATTAAGGACCTTTGAAAGAAAAGCTGATTGTGTTTTCAAACGATGGAGCTCCTTAACATTGTATTGCTCTCGGGAGACAGGTATTTACAGCTGAAAGAAAGTGACCTCAACTTTTTGCTTATTCATTTCTCTTGAAGTTTGTTTTGCAGCATGAATAATCAAATGTGAAAAGCAGTAGTCTCAGGAGGAGATTTTCATTTCAGTGTATACACTATCAGAGTACTTCCAGCACGTTAAAAATTGTCAGTTTGGTAAATACTGGAAAACTGGTGAATTTAGAGCATTATCTGCAAGCTCTGATTCACCAAAGACTCCAAGTATTCCTGGGAGAAGTCTTCTCCTACACTGTTACAGGGTAGGGGATAGAAGCTGTAATTCACAACAGGTCACACAATGTCATTAAATTTTTTGTGTTTGAACCAATCCCGGTGCTTGTCTAACTCGTAACCTCCAAAAGAGTATCTATATTCTACACCCCCTTGTTTAATTTATTCATATATTTGTCACAATTTTCTTTAGCCTCTATAAGTAAGGCACTTTGGTGGAAAAATTGGAGAAACTTGATATAATCAAGACAAAAACATTTTTTTCTTGATCTGACTTAATCTACTCAGGACATTTCGGCTTTAAAGACAAGCGATGATTCTGCTCATGGCAAACCCATTGCACAGAATATTCTTTCTGAAATAAAACAGGGGGGATAGACACTGTCATCTCATATAATTTTTTATATGTTAGAAATAAGCAGGAAAAGGGGAAAGTGAGAGCTAAGGAAGTTTTCAGGCTCCTCAATAGTCTTTAAATCCTCCCCAGTGTATGACTTAGGACTCTATCTGCCTGAAGAACACTTGACAATATCTTGTATTCCAACATGGGTTTTAAATGAGAAGTTTCTTTTACATTTGTTTTAAAAAAAAAAAGAATGAAACATCGGAGAATTTAAAATTTACTTTACCAGCTTTGAGCTTTGGTGGAGGATGTCATGCAAATGAACTTCATGTGGAGGAGAATATCAATTGCACAGGTCTTGAAAAAGCTGCCTGAATTTTGCTTTGAGGAAAAAGGAGGATTAAACCGTTGCTCCAGCAGCTGCAGTACTGTCTGAGCCCTCCAAACCAACGGTGAGTTGAGTATGGATGTCAGTGGTTTGGAGATCATGAATACGAATTGTTTGTACAATTCATTAACTTATACATTAAAAAATGCAGGAATAGCAGGTACTTGCAGCTTTCTCAACCCTCACCAAAAGGGAATGTCTTCAGAGCAAGAATATTGGCGTGTCCCCATAGCTATGTATGTGACAGACCTCTTGTTTTGCCAGCAGCCAACTGGGTACCTATCCATATGTCCATTTCACTACAAATACAGTATTGTACACCAAGGTAATAACTGCTTTATTTTTTTTTCCAGTCAGTATCAACTTCAGTAGGAGTAAAAATAGGCATAGAGGTGAAATGATCTAGGGGCATATAGGCGTCATTTGCCATTATTGTGATGGAATAGTTGCTTATTTATTGCTGAGTCTTTGTCTACAGCTAAGCAAATTGTATACAAAACCCCCATGCTGTTGGGGCCAATAATTCCTTCCAGTACACATCTTCTGGTACAAGGTCTCAACTATAGCATTATCCTCATCTGTCACAGCTGAAAGTACTGGCTGTACAAGAGCTTGTAATTGTGGTGAATCTAAACAATTAATTTCACACCATCAATGACCTTTTACACGACTGCTATTTTTTCTCCTTTTTTATCACACATCGTCTTCCAGCTCTTCAACAAGCATATATTTCTTTCTGATAATGCCCTCCCCCTGCCAATCTCAGCAATCCAGCTTGACAGCTCTATTTTTATATCAGGATGCAGTTTTAAACATAACCCCTGGTTGTTCTTTATATATTATTTACTAACTGCACATCACTGACAGAAAAAAAAATGGAAAGGATTCTGTTCTGTGCTAGAAAACATGGGGGTTACAGTCCTGATTCAATAAATTGCCTCTCACCAATTTCCATGTGAGCAGATTTCTGAAGAATTTTTCCTTTATTAAATCTTAAGATTGGAGTGTTCATTAACTCATTGCATGAAACCCCCATTCAAATGCTGAAATACTGGTATTGTTGAATGGAGTTTGTGGGTTTGGCCAACACTCCTTTTATGGGTTTGCTTAACCTTAATCATTGAAGTCACATATAAAACCATTTAAGTATCAGGCATTGCAAGCTGTCTTACCTTTCCTGAATGTAATCCCTTCTACAACAATATAATAATACACAATAAAAAGAAGTTTTGGATTCTCTTCTTGTCAAGGCAGAAAACTAGACGATTTGGAGAGTTTCTCTTATAACCCTTCAGAAAATGTGACAGGAGAGAGGCAGTGGAAAAAAAATGCTTCTTTTTTACCCTTTCCCTCATTTGAGCCTCCACTCTAGTTTAATTTTTGATACAGGGATATCTTTTAGGAGTGCTATTAAATCTCCCATGTTTACTTCCAATAATGACTAATGCAGAGGTAAGCTATAGGATAGGAAGCATAGCCTGTAGATAATTTTTGCAAGCTGAAAAAAGCAGGACCACAGGGGAGAGAGATCATTACTCTCCCTCCTCCTGCCTCTGCCTAGAGGCCTGTCCTGTACTCCCTCTTTTGTTCTTCTGTGTCATATGGAAAAGGGAGATACAGAGGACTGTTTGTCCTCTTTCAGGCAACTTTGTTAGGGGAAACTTTGCTTTTTATGATGCAAAGTAGTGGGAGGCAACACTTCACACATGTGAACTGGAACATTAGTGCAGGAGCTACAATACTTTTAGTGTGATTGCCTGAAGAAAATTGATCGGTGACCTAGGGAGAAGTTTTGTAAAGGATACTATCAAAACTGTGCACCTGGGTCACTGTTGATTGACTGAAAGACAGGACGTAGAAGAAAACGCAATGACATACTAGACTACACAAAACTGTACAGCAGTGCAGCTTACACGAGCCAATTGTCTCCCAACTAACAGTGGTCAGCTACCTGGTGCCTGCCACCCAACCTTTGCTGCAGCTGTAGGTTAGCATCCCAGCTCCTTCACTGTGCTCTCACTGTCTTTCCTTCATGACCTAGACTGACCCTGTCCTGGGGGATTGTTGTCACCACTAAAAGAAAGAAAACTGGCAAACCAAGGCATCTCAAATGAATATCAGTGGTTTGTAGTTGCCTGGACTCCTCAAGTTGTTGCAGGAGACAAGGGTCAGTGGTTCCTTGGCATGCAAATATGATATTCTTGACACATAAAAGTTTGAGAATTAATATCTACAGTTATTTCAGATTTTGGGGAAAGAATATATTTTTAAAAAATTATCTCTTGCTAAAAACATGGACAACTCTGACCAGGAGCCAAATTCAGTATTGTAATGTGAATTATATGGCTCCCATCAGCATCACTACAGCGTTTGAAAAGGAAGACTCACTAGAAAAGCAGTAAGAAAATATTTATCATTCTATTACTATACATGCTCTCTCAAAAAGATGTTCAAACATGTACCTGAGAACAGAATTTGCTCTGATGAGTTTAATGTTTTGGAGGTACCCTAGATTTTGCAAGCTAATGTCTTCCAGAGCAAAGAAAAATGTGCTTTTGTAAAGACATTTACGACAGCTGAATATACATCCAAGCCAAGAAATTTAAGTCACAGGTTTGTTGGTTAGTTTGTTTCTTAGGTGTAATTTAAAATAAAATTAAATTGTTTGCTACAGTGTTTATGATTCTGATTATTCTGGACCATTATGCTCTTCACTCCTTTCAAGATCTGCAGTGTTTTTCTCTGTCTTTTGGCATTTTATTCTAACACTGTTATTCTGAAATAAACATCTCCAGTCTTCCACTTCATAAATTTCAATTATGCCGAAGTATTACAGGGCTAGCTTGCTCACCTAAGGCATTATGAATTATTTGAGAATAAGACCACATTTTATATAAACTGAAAGCAAAAAAGGTGCCAGGTAATTATCAATTTAGCATGGATTCTTTTGTTATTCTTTAATACACCCATGTTCCTGGCCTTCTTCCTCCAAGCTGGAAGTTTCTAAAACCAGATGATATGTCTATTATTGTGTTTAAAAGAGAAATAAATATAATAGTGTGCTGAAGAATTATGCATCAGGACTTCAACATATGGTCTCTTTTAGTGAGTCAGTTAAGAAACAACTGCAGTGGATTATAACTAGTGTTGCTTCATCACCATTCAGCATCAGACAATTAAAGGGAAAAGTAACATGGAAAGAGGAAGTGTATGAGACAGAAAGCTTCACTGAAGGCAACATAGAATGCTCATAAAAGTTCTTTAATACACTAGTGAGGCCAGTGTGGTCATAATTCTAACTTCTGTGAGAGAAACTTCCAAATGTTTATCCTGATGGTATCTGAAAACACTTAGGTTAGGCTGCATCTTGATTTTATTCCAAATTCCCTAACCCATCAAGATTTTATTCCTCCATTTAAGCAGTAGGGAGGGAACCTTGTAAAAGTATGATACTGGAATTTTCTACCAGCTTTTATTTTTAACATTCACACTATTTTGTAACAAAGGCTTTGATTGGATAGGTCTCTTAGTGTTGTGTTTTAGCATAAAGTGAGAAGTCACTTAATTCTTTCCAGTCAACAAAAAAAATGACTAGCATTCCCTTAGTCAAAGTTCATCCACCTAACTTTAGCCTTATAACTGTGGCACCTATCATTAGCAGCCATTGCTCTCAGTCTGTGCTACAGCTGGCATGAAGAAGGTGAAGCAGCATAGAAGGGAACACAATTCACATGACTGCCCAGTTGTTTCTATTTATTAACAAAACAGTTGAGGACCACTTGATCCCTAACTTTATTACTTTGTTGAGTTCCAGAGTCAGGTAAGATAAATCCAAGCTTTCTAAATGCACAGGGTACGGTTAAAAATGAACCTGCATGAGAAGATAGAGTCAAAACTAACTGAGTCACATTCTCACTCCTTTCTGTTATCTCTTAACCACTCTGTGGCAGCATCACTCTCTGTCCTGTTCATTATATTCTTTATTCACATTCATAGAATAAATATATTCTGCTCATATCATGCAAGAGAAAAAACCTAACTATTTTCCAGTCTTTGTAAGGAATTCTCAAGAGAACAGAGAGTATTCCAAGAAAGGAAGTTGATAGATACGTTAATAATATCATCTGGTCCTCATCTTTCTATACATCTTGCCTTCCTCTTTGATGTAAAAGGTTCTCATCTTCTCTCCATCAAGAAACACCCCTCTCTCATGTCCCTTCATATCCTTTGATCTCATCATCCCACCCATCCCGCTACATTCTTTTCTCATCTATAATCTGCCACACATCCTCTGATGTCTTGCCTCCTGTGTATTTTTTGCTGCTACACTTCCCAGGATGAGCAAGTCTTTTTTTCCCCCCTAACATCCTGATGTCATGTCATGCATCTCCATACTCTAGTATTTCCACCAGTTTCCACTCTTTTCCTGCTTCAAATTCAAACTCATGTTCCTCATTCTCAAGACTTCAAACAGGGCTGTCAAGTTTTTGTATGCAAGGCTCTACTGCTTACCTTACTAACAAATCTCTGTTACATCTCGTAATCTTGCATAAAAATTAACTTCCCTATTACACATCAATTAGGTGTTTCCTGAACACCATGCAATATGACACTTGTCCTTCAAGACCATCTTGCTCTGGGGTCTTTCACAGAACATATTCCTCCCTGCCCTCTTTCTGTCCCTTATAAAGAAACTTGCCTCACAAGGCTGAAGTTAGCTTTTGTTAAATCCCTCCTCCCCACAAGTGGCTACACAACTGAAATTAGGAAATACTGAAAATACTAATTTTTCAGCTATCAGTACTGTGAATGAGTTGTGCTAAATGAATAATTCTTGCTGATAGTAATCTGAGATGTAACATTTGGATGAATTTAATTCCATTTCAAAGTAGTTTCTAATGAGGAAGGCAAGATGGTCTTTCTGTAACAGGAATCAAGAAGCCCTTCTTCTGCCTTCTAAGCGTTTAGCTTGCTCAAGGCCAGCTTCACTGACAAGGGCTGCTGTGAACAAAGTAAGAAGCCTCAGTAAGCAGTTCTCCACTTCCCCTGGGATCTGTTTTTGAGCTCTTGACCTGGACCCCAGCTGAGCTACAGTCCCATATGGTTTGCAGCCTTGCGGTCCTGGGTGAGCTCTGACTGTAGCCACCTAAAAGTTTTGTGAGTTGATCTAAGCCAATTGCCCCATTCCCTTTAGAATCAGTGGGTACTTGTGAAAGGGGACACCAGCTGTAGGACACTATAACCCCACCCCCCACCACCCCCCCCCGAGGAAGGACCATTCTGTCCCTTTTATCTGTGGAGGGATCCTGACTTACACTGGTGGCCATTCAATTATGTGCTGGAAAGCAGGTGGGAAGCTTCGCATAACCACAGTTAGGTGCTCCAAATGATTCAGTGGTTGCTTCTCTCTGTTTTATCATTCTGTCATTCACCTTTTTATCACAATCTTTCTACACAATGCAAAGATCCATAAAGAAGGTAAGTTGTCTTTACACACAGGGAGAAATGTTTTAAGCATAAACCAGTGTTTCTACATACTCAATGTGCTCATATGTGGTTTTGCAGCAACAAAAGATATTAACATCTCACTTTAAGCATTTGGTTGCATCATTTTAACTGTAATTTTTTCAGTTTGGTTAAGTATATGAATGAGCTGTCAGTGAGTCATTGTCTACAGCTATGAACTTTGCACTATACCTTTAATGTAACTACACTAGTATTAACTGATCTTGTTTTCTGATTTAGCTTGAGTTGTAATTTATTTTAAGCAATTTCTCCTTGCAGGGCATTCTTCATCCATTCAGTCCTTCACTACATCCATTATACAAGGCAAGCCAACAGTTTAAACCTAAGTAAGTGAGCAAGCAATTTACAGTTTTTAAGAAGAGATAAGCATTAGCATTGCATTGTGACATGTATAATACTGATTTTTTTCTTGGAAAGCAAGAGGACAGGAAGGCAGTCAGTACATCCACAGCTGTGCAGTGCAAATTCTACTAATATTGTTGAAAATGCACACACTAAAGCTCAGCTAATGGATTTTTATTTTTTTTTTCTTAAAGATATGCTAAAACCTTTAAGGAACTCAATGTTTCAGTGTGTGCATGTCTTAAATGGATTTCTTGAGGTCAATGGTGTTTTTAAAGTTGATTTTACAAAGTTAAATACATAGACCTTTAAAATTTACAGTTCATTGAAAGAATTACGTAGGGCTGTAACTCATGTTTCAGCACTGTAAAGCGGCTGTTGCACAACGCCAAACTTTCTGATGGAACTAACTTCTTAAGATGTCACTAACATTCAGCCTTTTTTAACTTTGTTCTTTAAAGTCGAAGGTGGGCTTGTGAGCTTTTTATGAGCTACTTCATTGGCATCACCCCAAACTGCTTCACAAAAGGTTAGGAAGCTCAGCACAGCATCAAAACTCAGACACGTATGGCTTTTCTGCCTGAACTGTGGTAGCGTAGTCAGTATTAAAGGTTCTATTGGAAACTCAGAGCATTCCCCAAGCAGAACAAAAGATAACACAGAAAACAGGGCCCCAAGGGATAATAAAGGCAGATGAGTACTGACAAATGTTGCCAATCTGTTCCTCTTATTGCTCCTCAAAGACATTCTTCAAAGAGGAATAACTTAGCAGAGAAAAGAATTTGTTCTTTTGTGATAAAACAGTGAAAGAAACTGTGAACCCAGTGTTATGAAAAAAGGAAAACTAAAATTATCTAAATGCTTATTTGAATATAAATCTCTTCAAAGAAATACAAGTGAGGCCAATTCTGAGCCTATGTTAATTGATGTAATTCCATTGAGACCAATGATAGTTGTCACAGTTTAACCCCAGCTGGCAACTCAGCCCCACACCGCCACTCGCTCACTCCCCCTGTGTTGGGATTGAGAAGAGAATCAGGAGTGAAAAAGAAAACTCATGGGTTGAGATGAAGACTGTTTAATAGATAAAGCAAAAGCTGTGTGCACAAGCAAAGCAAAACAAGGAATTCATTCACCACTTCCGCTGTTCAGGCAGGTGTTCAGCCATTTCCAGGACAGCAGGGCTCCATCATACATAATGGTTACTTGGGAAGACAAACACCATCACTCCCAACACCCCCATTCTTTTTCGCCAGCTTTATATGCTGAGCATGACACCATATGGTGTGGGATATCCCTTGGGTCAGTTGGGGTCAGCTGTCCTGGCTGTGTCCCCTCCCAGCTCCTTGTGCACCCCCAGCCTACTCATTGGTGCAGTGGTGTGAGGAGCAGGAAAGGCCTTGGCTCTGTGCAAGCGTTGCTCGGCAGCAACGTAAACATCCCTGTGTTGCCAGCACTGTTTTTTAGCACAAATACAAAACATAGCCCCATACCAGCTATTATGAAGAAAATGAACTCTATCCCAGTCAAAACCTGCACATGATTGAAATTAGCTAAAACTCTTGGCCTTGGAAGTCTTTTTTCTTAGTACTGGAGAAGGTGTTCTACTTGAACAATTTTTCATGTTGCTCCCCTTGCTCTATGCCACCCCCCACCTGTTTCTTATTTTCTTACAAGTCCAAACACTGGAAAGAAAATTTATGTCAAGTTTTCTCTCTGAATCCTCCTTAGCTTTTCTTCTTTATAGAAGATGGGCTTTTATGTCTTTCACGTGCTCCTTCAAAAGCTAACTTGTATGAGATTTGGAAAACCTGCATGTACTTAGGTGAGATAGTAGTGATTTTGTATGCATAGTGACTGATATTCAAGGACTAAAGTGCTTGGTTCCTTACTAAGTGAGATCTTCTGCTTCTATGTCTTCTGTCCTGTTTTTTATGGTTTCTCTGGAGTTTTTTGTTTGTTTTTTTTTTTTTAAACCATATCACAGAATGGTTAGTGTAGGAAAGGACTTTAAGATCATCTAGTTCCAACACCTCTGCCATAGGTAGGGATGCCTCACATTAGACCATGGCTCCCAAGGCTCTGTCCACCCTGGCCTTGCAGTTCTCATACCTGATGCAGTTTGAGTAGTCTATGAGATCCTATGATTTAGGTATGCCCTGAAATATCATGTTACTGGGAGCTTTTTTAAAGACCTCTCCATCAGCCTTTACGTAGAGAATGTCTTTGTTCCTTCCTTCCAAATTTTTCAGTAGAAGACTCAGTTTTCATATAAATGCCCATACTGTCACCTATTTCCCTCCTTTCCCAGAATGGTATCCCAGAACACCAGGCTTTTAAATTAAATAGAAGTATGGGAGAAAGAAGAGGGAAAGGAAGAGTGAGGAACTGGCTTCCATGGCTCATGTAAAACCCATGGCACGTCACAACAAGGAATTTTAAAATTTTGAAGTCAGAAAAAGAGCTCACAAGCAAACAAAAGCATAAATCTGTGGCCTAATTATTAACCCCCTCTCAGACTCCATTGATTCCCAGAATCCCACTTGTCTCCAACGCCACACGCATTTTCTGTTAGATATTCACTGGATGAGATGTAAACCCAGTCAAAGCAGTGGCTGTATCACCAGAGCCAGGGCCTGCCTTGCTCTGCGAGTTTTACTCTTCCTTTTGCACCACTTTCATACTCTCTGATTTTTACTCTCTGACTTTTTTTGTGGTTTCTGATGCCCAGTTTCAACAGGCATTTATAAGGGCCACAACCTAGCCCTACCTTTCCACAGGTGATTGTAGCATTATCCTGTGAATGACAGCTGTAAGATACCCTAAATCAACCATCTGAAATACCAAAGAAGGGACATGAAATAAGAATCATCGAATAGTTAGGATTCGAAAAGACCTTAAGTTCATCTAGTTCCAACACCCCTGCCATGGGCAGGGACACCTCACAAAAAACCATGTCACCCAAGGCTTCATCCAACCTGGCCTTGAACACTGCCAGGGATGGAGCATTCACAGCCTCCCTGGGCAACCCATTCCAGTGCCTCACCACCCTCACAGGAAAGAATTTCTTCCTTATATCCAGTCTAAACCTCTGCTGTTTAAGTTTCAACCTGCTACCCCTTGTCCTATCACTACAGTCCCTAATGAATAGTCCCTCACCAGCAACCCTGTAGGCCCCCTTCAGATACTGGAAGGCTGCTATGAGGTCTCCACGCAGCCTTCTCTTCTCCAGGCTGAACAGCCCAAACTTTCTCAGTCTGTCTTCATGCGGGAGGTGTTCCAGTCCCCTGATCATCCTCGTGGCCCTCCTCTGGACTTGGTCTAACAGTTCCATGTCCTTTTTATGTTGAGGACACCAGAACTGTACACAGTACTCCAAGTGAGGTCTCACAAGAGCAGAGTAGAGGGGCAGGATCACCTCCTTAGACCTGCTGATCACGCTCCTTTTGATGCAGCCCAGGATACAGTTGGCTTTCTGGGCTGTGAGCGCACACTGAAGCCGGCTCATGTTCATTTTCTCATCAACCAACACCCCCAAGTCCTTCTCCACACGGCTGTTCTGAATCTCTTCTCTGTCCAACCTGTAGCTGTGCCTGGGATTGCTCCAACCCAGGTGTAGGACCTTGCACTTGGCATAGTTAAACTTCATGAGATTGGCATCAGCCCACCACACAAATGTGTCAAGGTCCCTCTGGATGTCATTCCTTCCCTCTAGTGTATCAACAGAATCACACAGCTTGGTGTCATCGGCAGACTTGCTGAGGGCACACTCAATTCCATTGTCCATGTCAGTGACAAAGATATTAAACAAGACCAGTCCCAACACCAGTCCCTGAGGGACACCACTTGTTACTGATCTCCAGCCGGACTGAGCCATTGACCACAACACTTTGTGTGCACCCATCCAGCCAGTTCTTTAATCACCGAGTGGTCCACCTATCAAATTGATGTCTCTCCAATTTTGAGACAAGGATGTCGTGTGGGACAATGTCGAACTCTTTGCACAAGTCCAGGTAGATGACATCAACTGCTCTAACCCTGACCATCATTTCCATAGACCCGTCATAGAAGGCCACCTAATTGGTCAGGCAGGATTTCCCCCTAGTGAAGCCTTGCTGGCTGTCACCAAGTACCCTGTTGTTTTTCATGGGGCCTAGCGTGCCTTCCAAGAGAATCTGCTCCCAGATTTTGCCAGGCACAGAGGTGAGACTGACTGGTCTGTAATCCCCCGGGTCATCCATTTTCCCCTTCTTGAAAATGGGGGTTATATTTCCCTTTTTCCAGTTGTCAGAAACTTCACCTGACTGCCATGATTTTTCAAATATGTCGAACAATGGCTTAGCAACTTCATTTGCCAGCTTGTTCAGGACCCACAGATGGATTTCATCAGGTCCCATGGACTTCTGTGTGTTCAGGTTTTTAAGATGGCCTCAAACCATATCCTCTCTTACAGCAGGCCCAAGGTCTTCATTCTCTGTGTCTGCTTCCCAAGACTTGAGTGGTGCAGTCAGAGCCTTTGCCAGTGAAGACTGAGGCAAAGAAGTCATTCAGAACTTCAGCCTTCTCCAAATCCACGGTAGCCAGCTCCTCTGATAGCCTCCAGAGGGGGTCTACTTTGTCCCTAGTCTGTCTTTCATTTGCTGTGTACCTATAGAATACCTTCCTATTATCCTTAACATCCCTAGCCAAGTTTAATTCTAACTGGACCTTAGCTTTCCTAACCTGGTCCCTAGCTTCCTGGACAGCATCCCTGTATTCTTCCCAGGCCACCTGTCCTTGCTTCCACTTTTTATAAGCCTCTTTTTTCCTTTGAAGTTTCCTCAGCAGCTCCTTATCCATCCCACGAGGTCTCCTGGCCCTCCTGCTGCACTTCCTTCTAGTCGGGATGCAACACTCCTGAGCTTGTAGCAAGTGATCCTTGAATTGCAACCAGCAGTCTTAGCCCCCCCTTCCCTCTAGGGCTATATCCCATGAAACCTTACTAAGCAAGTTCCTGAAGAGCCCAAAGTCTGCTCTCTTGAAATCCAGGGCAGTGAGCTTGCTGCACACCCTTCTCACTATCCTGAGGATCTCCAATTCGAGCATCTCATGATCGCTGCAATCAAGTCTGCCCTGGAGCCTCGTATTTCCAACAAGCCTTTCCCTGTTGGTGAGCACGAGGTCAAGCACGGCCCCTCTCTTTGTAGGCTCCTCTATTGCTTGCAGAAGGAAGTTGTCTTCCCCACTATTGAGGAACCTCCTGGATTGCTTGTGCTGGGCTGTACTGTGACTCCAGCAGATACCAGAGTAGTTGAAGTCCCCCATGAGAGCAAGGGCTTGTGAGCATGAGGTTATTCCTATCTGTCTGTAGAGTTCTTCATCCACAGAGTCCTCTTGATCGGGTGGTCTGTAACATATCCCCACAGTAATGTATCCCGTCACCGATTTCCCCTTAACCCTGACCCACAAACTCTCTGTTGACTGCTCACCTGTCCCCAGACAGAGTTCCATACTCTCCAGCCTATCGCTAACATAAAGGGCAACTCCCCCTCCCCTCCTACCGGGCCTGTCTTTTCTAAAAAGCCTGTAACCTTCCATTCCAAGACTCCAGTCATAGGAGTCATCCCACCATGTTTCTGTGATGCCTATTATATCACGACCTCATAGGTGTGCACACATCTCTAATTCCTCTTGTTTGTTTCCCATACTGCAGGTGTTTGTATAGCGGCATCTGGGCTGAGCTCCAAATAAAACCAGCTCATGGGCTGGAGTGGCTGGAATATCTCTACATTGCTCTGAGCATTTATTATAGGTGCTGGCAACTGACTGGGTGTGTTGGGATAGAATGATGCCCCCTCCCCCAACACATCTACTTTAAAGCATCCTTGACAAGTCTGGCAAGCCTCCTACCAAAACCACTCTTCCTCTTCTTTATCAGAGCAGCTCCACCAGCCGCCAGTAGGCCTGGCCTACAAACTTGGGCTCATGTTCAAGACACCCAAACCCCTGACTATGTCACCACCCTTTTAACCATTTATTAACCTGTCCAATCCTCCTAGCTTTTTTAAGGTCCTCCCCTGTATCCTGGAGAATTGACAAAAAATAATCTGAGCTCCAGAGCCCATAACCACATCTCCCAGGGATCTGTAGTCCTTCTTTATGTTCTCCAGGCTACTGCTATCTGTATCCCTAGCACCCACATGTATCACTAAAAGTGGGTAATAGTCCGTGGGACTTACTAGAGCAGGAGCCTCTCTGCAACATCCCTGATCCATGCCCCAGGTAAGCAACACACCTCCCTTGAGACTGGATCAGGCTGACAGATGAGCGCTTCTGTCCCTTTCAAAGTAGAGTCCCCTACCACTATGACCCGCTGCTTTTTCCTCGCAGCACCAGTAGAGATCTTTAACAGTGATCAGCTGGTTGTTTCTGATGTGAGTCTAAGTTTTGTACTGAACTAGAGTTATAAGTGCTTATCACCTCCTGAACTGACACAGGGTGACTCACTAGTATGACAAGACAGAGTTAAATGGGATTTAGGCACTGTGAGGCTCTGCTTTTTCAAACTGGGGACTGTTCTTGGCAATAACCCAGCAGAACCCTACAATAACAGTAATCTAAACATAACTCAGGCAGCCTGAGAACATTAGCAGCCCACTAATTAGTAAATAATAAGCAGTTAAAGCCTTTCAGGAGCCTCAGACTGATTAGTCAGGGCTTTCACGAATAAAATAATTATCTCCGGGGCACCAAGCTTTAGTTTTTGGTGAAAGTGGAATGTGGGGCTTCTCTGCTGTGAGACTCATCCATGGTAAGACAGGGTGGAAATAGATGCTGTTCTGGCTAGCCCACACTGAAGTGCTCTGTAAATGCTTTCATGTGCATGCCAGCCCAGTTCTGCTCAGCGTTTGATGCCTCGTAGAGATGCCCACAGAAGGACACTGTTTAAGCTTAGTACCTTCAGGCTCAACAAAGAGATGGACACTGTCAGATGCACCAGGGGGATACTTCCAAATGAAAAACAGTGAAGAAATAAGTTACAAGTACAGGAAAAATTACTGATGGTAGTTTATAAATGTGTACCATTAATTTAATTATAGTCTAATTAACCTGTATCCATTGCTTTGTCTTGTTTCCCAGTATGTGGAGGAAAAGTTATTGTGTGACTCTATAGGATGCTTGGTGAGTAAAGACTAAAATGTTTGGTCTTATGAGCTTCTCTTAATCAATACTTCTTAAGTGAATTGCAATGTGATTTATGTAGGATTTGCTTCTCCTCTGCTCTCCAGAATGTACCTGAAAGCTTTGACTAGTCAAGCTAAAGTGAATAAAGTTTACATTGGATATAAGGAAGAAGTTCTTTATTGTTAGGGTGGTGAGATACCGGAATGGGTTGCCCAAGGAAGTTGTGAATGCTCCATCCCTGGCAGTGTTCAAGTCCAGGTTGGACAGAGCCTTGTGAGACATGGTTTAGTAGGAGGGTATCCCTACCCATGACAATGGGGTTGGAACTAAGTGATCACAAGGTCCTTTCCAACCCTAAGTATTCTACGATTCTATGAAGCAAGGTTTTTCTCTGATGCTTAAAATGGTTTTGATTTGTTTTCTAAATAATGTTTACATCAAAGAAATATTCCTGCTGTACTATACTAAGTCTTTATGTTTTTCCAATATTTCTGCATTTTTAAAGGTACTTGGGAAAAATATCCCTACAAATCAAGAAAGTTCCAATTTTCTGCTTTGTTCTTTGTTATTGCTTTTTTTGTATTGTTTGGGCTTTTTTTTTTAGTTTTGTTTTGTTTGTTTATGGGGATTGTGGCTGTTTTGTGGCTGTTGTGGCTGTTGTGTTGTAATGCAATTACTTCAGACAAGGGACAACAAGGCTGTTTCTCTGAGATGGTAAAAGGATGATGTCAAGTGAATATTAATTAGTCAGTGAAGCATAACTCTTTAATTGCCTTGTGGAGACTATGGAAATCCTGTAATTGGACATAAACTGCAAAGAAGGGTGTGGCATCTGCTTCCTCTCTCTTTATATTGTTGTTATTGCCATTTTTAACCATGAACTTCCAAAGTATCTCCTTGAAGCTGAGCAGAAAACGTATAGTTAGTAAGCAGCAACCAACATTTGGGCTTTCCTCACTGCAATTATAATATGTGTGTGTGGGTTGAGTTGGTTGGTTTGCTTCCAATTGCCTTGCTAATGAAGCAGTGACCAAGCTGTGCCATTCACAAATGAGGGTTTGCCCCAGGCAGCTGTTTTGCCAAGTCTTGTGCTTCTTCTGGTAGCTATTGTCTGCCTTTTAGAGCTCCTTTTTCCAGAGATTCCAGACTGACCAAGTACTGCACACACCTTGGAAAATTTTTTGTGCCTATGAATATAGAACTCTCAAACTGAACTCACTCTAAAATGCCACTTGCACCAGTAGCAGCATTTCCTTGCCTTCTTTCACTTCTACTCTGTTTCCTAAACTGAAATGACTATTGTATGAACCCGAAGGGTATAGAACCAACCCCAACTTCTTCTTCATGGTAATATTGGTTATTAATGCATTTGGGGTGGGGACAACACAGGATTTATACATCTGTGAGTTAAACATCAGTTGTGGAGCAGGATTTGGAAGCCAGCTTGAGGAGGGGTGGACAAAACCCTTAGTAATTCTGTGACTGAACTCAAACTTCTCTCCAGGACTTGTACACACAAATCAAAGTTATAACCAGACATATTTCCATTTGGAAACTTTATCAATAATTTTTGCATGCTGGTGCATTTATTTTTATGAAAAAGCAAAAGAGGACCTATCATTTTGGAGGTGGTGGGGTCAGTTTTTCATGCCTGACTGGAGGGAATACTTCACTGAAAACAGAAAACCGTACTTCAGACATTTCTTCATAGTGAAGGCTGATGACCTGTAACCACTAAATTATGGGGCATGAAGAGGCAGCTCACAGACTCTGTTGAAAATACAAGACTTGAGGAGCCAGGCAGCAAGCAGAAACCCTCAGCAGGATCTGTATTCTGCTTTCAGGACAGCTTTTGCTCTTAGTCAGGTATTGAATATAACTCACCTGAATATTTGTGAGAGCAGAGTCAGAACTCCCTTCTATAAAGGCACTACAGATATCATGAAGTTACTGTGTGCTGCTGTTGCTGTTTCTCTATGAGCACATAACTTCTGTGCTGTTATTCAGCTCCAACAGAAAAGTAGAGCGATGCCTTAACATACTTCAGATTACAGCAGACGGCTAGAGCACTCTCCTCAGAAGAATTTAGTTCAAATCTCTTTGGTTGACATGGATATAAATTCCCAGCCTTTCACACTCTGCATATTTGGCTGTATTGACAATGTATCTTGAAATCTGCAGGATGGTGCATCACCTTTTCATGACCTACTTTTATTTCTACTATATTTTTCACACATTCCACAACTTTTTAAAAGACAAATGTAAGTATGTATAATACATAAAAAAATCTTCAACTGACAGTATGCTTGACCACAGTCCAGTTATTACACGAATAATGCTTCGATTGATTTGCAATATTAAAATATGATGGATTCTGTTTGGAAATTTTATCATGTCATTCCTGATACGGAATAAATATTTCTACTGTAAGTTCATTTATCTTGTGTCATATAAAAGTTCTGTTATAAAGAGCTATGGGCTAAATACTGGAGCAGGTTGCCCAGAGATGTAGTAGACGTGCCATTCCTGGTTACATTCAAGGCCAAGCTGGATGTGGTTCTGCCCAACCTGGTCTACTTGAAGATGCCTCTGCTCATTGCAGGAAGGTTGGACTAGATGAGCTTTGAAGGTTCCTTCCAACCCAAACTATTCAATGATTCTATAAAATGAGATAACTAAGAAGTTGTGTGTAATATGGGGTTCTGGAGAAACATTTTTAAAACTTGAGTGGGCTTTTTTTTTATCTTGAAAAAGGAAGAACTGAAAAGTTGTAGAAAAAATAGAGAAGATTCAAGATCATGTGCTGACTGGTTTACCTATGTGTTTCATGTGTTTGTCTAGCTACATGATAGAACATTACTTGTCAACCAGACTCCTCCTACACCCATGTAACTCACAGGCTTTCTATGAGCTATCCTAGCCACCACAGCAAATGAGCAAAGCACTGGGACTTAAGTTTTTTGGTTCAGAAGAACTTCCACATAGCTCCAGCAAGAGCTTGAAGTCTGAGTGGGGTCTGGACTGTTCCAGTAACACCAGGGGCTGAGCTTCATGCTTCTTTTTTCCAAGTGCTCTGTTCGTATGTCATGGCCACATCAATAATGCTAAGTAACCCTCAGATCAGAGTCTTCATAGCTCAGATGGCAAGACATCTGCTAGAGCACAAGATAACAGAAAACCTAACTGAGCATGTGCTGTAGCGGTCATTTACTTTTGACTGTCTTTTCCACTGGAATTTTGTAATGTACTGATCTATAACAACATGAGTGTTTCTGAGCATGAGAAGAAAAGTAACAGACCAACTATAAAAAGTCTTTCTTTCAGGAGATGACAGTGTTAGTAGTTGTTAAGGTATCTGCAAAATTTCAGTAGGGAGCTGCAACTTATACTACACAGCAACAAAAAATCCGATTATTCAAAAAACTTTGAAGGGCTCCCTTTTAACTTCTGTTTGTTACAAGCAATGAGAAAGCAGTAACAATCCATTCACAAGGTAATTTTTATGGAAAAAATATTTTCAGTGCTGAACTTTACAGAGAATCAGATGTCTGTGTGAACACGTGACTTGTGTGCTAAATGGTTTGTGAGATACTCATAAAGCAAATAAATTGCATGTTTTGATTTCATAGAATCATAGAATAGTTAGGGTTGGAAAGGACATTAAGGTCATCTAGTTCCAACCCCCCTGCCATGGGCAGGGACACCTCACACAGTTCTTGCTATTATTGTTATAAAAGCTAGATCATGATCCATTCTTTGTAACACTGCTGTAGCAGAAAGTCAGTGACCTACCTCATCCACCCACAAAATCTGTGTCATCCCAAGTTTCAGAATGCTGTGGTTTGCAAATACTATTACACTTTGCCATTTTATCATCATAATTTTTTAAAGAAAGAATTATATCAGACATGCTTTACAAAGTCTGTTCTTGTGAATTAGCAATTGGTGTTCCTCATGAACATTAAAAGTAGCAAAATGTTCTTAACTGTCTTGGCAAACAAGCGTGGCATTTTGTAGAATTGTGCCTTCAAAATCCATGCCTCCTCACTGCAGTTTTCTTATTATTTAATATATGTATTTTATAATGGTTTTGCACATGTTGTTCCAAAGAAGGGAACTCGATGATCTTAAGGTCCTTTCCAACCCTAACTATTCTATGATTCTATGATCATATATCATCAGATGAAAGGTTTTTAAACAGTGGTGTAATAAATCATTGGAAGAAGCTAAAAAGGGATATTGTAACTTCTCCATCACTTTCACAACTTAAATTGAGATTGTCTTTCTGTACTGTAATCCACAGTTTTCAACAATTTTATATGTAAAACCAAATAAGCACAAACAATTGTAGCCTTGTAGAATATGTGTGGTCTCAATTACTTTTTCTTTAAAGTAATATTTTTAAATTATATATTATTCCACAAGTTTCCCTACTTGACTTTATGGGATTCCTGTCTTTTGAGGTGGAAAAAATGAATCAAACTCATAAGTTAAAAGAAATTTCTTCATCAGAATGTTCAAGCTCAGCTTGCTCAAATCAGTGGATCAAACTCCCGGACATTTTATGCAGGATGTAAGAGATAACAACAGTGTCCTTTTATGTTTTTAATGTGCGAATCTTCTGTGAAAGATCTGGACAGTGCAGGAAACTCAGGTTTACTTCTTACCATGCTAGCTATCAAGTTCCGTTGTAGAAAGAGAGTAACAAAAACTTCATGATCCTTCCACAGTAATCAAGTACAATTATAAGGATAGACACAGTTGACAGGATTGGTTAACTGGTTTAAGAAAGGGGCAGTTAGATTCAGCATCATATCACGTAATTGTAGTTAAGCCCTGCTGGAATAAGTATTTATGTCTATCAGACTGATACGATGATGAGCTCAATTTGCTGTTTTGTTTTATAAAACCACTCCAGCAGACTGTGTCTAGGTCTGGTTGTAATAATATTGTTGACAAATCTGAAGAGAAAAAAATCACATACCCATAAATGGAATTACCTTCTGTTTAGAAATGCAACAGTAAAGACTGAGAAAACATTTGATTTTGGCTCAGTCTTGTTAATTGGGAGTGATACTGGCCAAAACCTTTTGTATCTTTAGAAATCTATGCAAACGTCCTTTCCCTGACAAGAACATGTTCTGTCCTCCACCTTTACTGTATATTAAAAAAAAAATCCATTCATCATTTCTTCATCTGAGGCTTACAGTCTTACTACTTATTTGCTTGCTGGCTCTATAAATGTAACAGATGCCAAACAATAGTCATCAAAATCAGTACAGTGCCTGTCACAGGGTATGCAGTTGCCCATCACAGTTCCCTTGTGCCACATGATGTAGGGTGCCCTGCAAGCTTCCAGCTTCTGCTCCACGAGGGTAGGAGTCTCCAGCAGATTCATTATCCTGATGAAGTCCCCACCAACTTCAGACACTGAGGTTGGTGCCAGCTGCCTGTCTGTACTTACTTACTTACTTTGCTTATTTACTCCACCCCTTGAGGGCAAAATTTAAATATTCTTTACTCTATGTGTGTGTCTTCTGGACACCTATGTTGGAGCACTGCTGAATTTACTGCAGTTTACATATCTATGCAGCACAAAGTATTTGTTTCACTGCATTAAAATTGGTGTATGCTGTAAATCCTCGGGATTTCTTTAGCACAGCTCATGAAACTGTACATGTCAGAGAATTGCTTCAGATCTATATCAAGGCGTCTGACTCAGGAACCCTCATATAACCACAAAACTCTATAAATTTCAGATAAAATGATGTGTTCTGTTTCTGGAGATATTTTTTTATGTAAATCATATGTTTATGAATACAGCTTTACAAGTCAGTAACCTTGATATGACTGGAAAAGTTTTCCGAAACTTACAATTCAAATCTTGGCCAGTGGGAACTTCATCATTCAGTCATTTTTACTTTCATATTTTTTCTTAATGTCTTCCTTATTCCAGTTGCTCTCTAGTGTCCAGTTTTGAGTTTGAAAAGAGGACCAGAGGGACTGATGATGCAACCAGCTCTGTACTTGTCAATGTTCTTGGCAGACTCCAGTTGAGCTTGATAGGAGTAGGTGGGACAACTCTCAAAATGGCCCCAAAAGCAGACATGTGGGAGATGGAGATACCTTCCAAGGTGAAAAGAAGAGGTGATGCAGTTGTATTCACAGCTCTAAACATCAGCTGTAAAGGCAGATAATGTCCCTTCAGAGACTGTCTATGCAGACATTCAGGAAAGTTCAGAAAGATTAACTAGAGCTATAAAGTTAAATCTCCTAAGCAGAATGCAGAAATTAAGGGCAGATTTGTTGAGCTGAAAGAGCACATGGAAAGGCAGGAGATTTGGTTTCTGTTTTTGTCTCTGGCACTGACCTTCTGCATGACCATCATGGTTGGATATTGTCACACTTCTCTAAGCAAAAATATTTGCCTACTCTGAAAACAATTTGAAATCCATCTAGTACTATTATTGAGTTGTTATTTTATGGATGCTATTACTCAGAAATAACTGTGCTTTGAAACCTTACATGATGTGCTCTTGTCCCATATAAGACAGGAAGGAAAGGAAAGTAAAAACCATCCTGTTTCTGAAGGCGATGTTTACTTCTGGGTTTGTTGTCTGGCTTTGTTCTATAGGTAATGGAGTCTTCTGTGGATCAGTTCATCTTCTCTGAAGGCAGATGCCTTAAAAGCATTGCATCAGTCATGTCCATGCTTTTTCCTTTCCATTGACTATAAAAAGCACTTAGAATGACCGGCTTACAGCTGTCCTTGGACATTAGGTGAAATGAATTCCATCTTCTGAATTAACTTCACTGAGCATGCCAAGACATAGACAGTTTGCATAGCACTATTTTCCAGGAAAATTATGCTACTCTTTCCACTAACTCCCTCATTTTGTCGAAAAAACCCTGGGAGAAGATAAGTAATTGTTCCCCTTAACCATTTTAAAATTAAACAGTATTTGCTTTTTGAGCAGTGTTTGCCTTCTGAAATATATTTAACTGTGTGATGAACCTATTCTTCCTTCTGACCCCCATGAAGATACATTATGCACTGTGATTTGTATGTGTTTTGCTTCTCCCTAGCCCAAGGTAATGGTGGATTATTTAGACATCAAAGGTAACATGGAAAGACTGTCAGAAAAAAAGTCAAAAAAGTACTTTACATTTCTTCTTTAGCTTGATTTAAAATGTATCAATAAAAAATTCTGCATTATTGTGTCCAAACCATATCAAGAGAGGCCCTTACAGTGTCTGAAATGATGGTGTATATAGCTATGATACTGACAATGCTGGTTGTGAGGACATACTTTCAACTATCAAATCTCTCGGTGCTGGAGGCAGCATGCATCTTCTCACAGTGGATCCTGGACAGATAAGTCATCTCGTTCTCCATATTCTTTTTTTCCTCCTGCTGTCATAACATTAGCCTGGGGGTTGTTAACAATGTTTTTGTCTGCAATGCAGGACTCATAGTTACATATCTGCAAACATGTTTTCTCCTAGTGACTGTGTGCCTTTATTCCCTTCTGCTGACATGCCAAACTTCAACTTTCAATGATAAGTGGAGGTTCATCCTGTCTGTTTTACCTGCCACTTCTATTGTGTTGTCTCCTCACTGAGAAGGATTAGAGATATTGCCAGAGGGAGATGCCAGTTTCTACCCAGGAAATATGGCAAACTGTAACAGCAGAGGAACCTCCTCAGGACCGCTGAAAGTTTTTTATGTTCTGTGCTTCACCAGATTCTGACATTTATGCTAGTGTAAATCCAGTGCAGTTTTTTATACTGTTTGAAATGAGGTCATAGAGATGAATTATTTTGTTGGTTGTGGTCTTATGTTTTCTATTTATAGATATTGAGACACCACAGTTTTTTAAAAGTGCCCTAATAATGCATTTGCACCATTTGCTATTGCAAATGTTGCACTGCAGAGGTTCAGAAGCATGGAAAGAGCAAAACCAGCATCCAAGCACTCTGAAGAGAAAAGGTTAGTTAAAACTGCGAGTTCCTCTCAATACAATATTTTGCCAACAAGTCACAGATGTACAACACATGAGCAAGTGAAAAAGTAATTATGAGGGTTATAATGGCAGCCCTGAATCCATAATGCATAATGCATTCATCCCAAGGTGCATTTGTGCATCTGTTAAGGTATTTTTACTACTAGTGCAAGGTTTTTAAAACCATTTTCTGAACTGTTTAGCTCATTTGCAGTGTTTAATTGATATTTTATATTTTTGTACTTATTACTTTCTGACATTAAGACATGACACAATGCATTAATATATTATAGTGACAGTTGTTCCAGCTTCTATTTGTGATTCATCCCTTTGAGCCCTGTCATCATTTTTGCATATTTCTTTGTGCCCTCTTCTGCTTTTGCAGAGTCCTTGTGACACTAAGTTGGCCTTAGCTGGCCATGGTAGTGTGTCTCAGTCTGGGCTTGTTTCCCTAGAGACTCATGTAAGTCAGAAAGTGGCCTAATGTCCTTTGCTGAGAAATAAAGTAATTTTTTGTTCATGTCTATTCTTCCCCTTGTCATACAAGCAGCATTCTGTTCTCATTTGTCTTTGATCTCTCTGACACTCAAGTAAGACCCAGACAGTTCCTCACTGAGATTACTTCTTCCCTTACTAATTTTGCACAAAATAAAAAGCCAGATCATTCTTGATCTACGGTAGTGGGAGTCAGAAAAGATTCTGGCCCAGTGATCCATTTCTGCCCTTACTTCTCTAGGTGCTGCTCATGCTGATTTAAATGATGGCTGAAGCTGATCTTTTGCCATCTGCTGCACTTACACATATATTTATCTCCCTGTTGTATTTACAGAGAATACCAAGCCTACCTGCTGCCTTGACCTGCAGGTCTAAAACTTACCTCATTTTCAAAACTAGTCTTTTTCTTTGTGTTTCTTTTATTTTAAATACAATAATCCCAAATTGCCAGACATCCCATATAGCCATCTTTACCAATGACACAAAAGAATAAAGTGGATGGGAAAAGCTGAATTTAATCAGTGACTTGCTTGGCTTCAGTATAAGGTATTCTATATACAGTGGAAGTTAGTGGAGATGCTGTCAGCATGATTAAGTCATTTGTAAGTGGAGAGAAAAATCAAGCTGTACAATTTTCCATTTATCATCTCCCTGAGCTGCTCCTTCTCACAGCAGTGATATCACCAGCACAAAGCCCTTCAGACAGATCTTTATCTTGAGCATTATGATGCTCTCTGAGCTTGTTGTGAACCCCTTGTTTCAGTTTCCTCTGAGGTAGAGCTATGTTTTTTCTTCCCAGTCAATGTAGATTATGTTCACAGTTTCACACCTCTCAGCTTTATGAATTATTTCCTTTAAAAATAGCTTGAGCAGATATGTCAGCCATGATTTATTCTGTATGATATTATAACAAATTGCTTTAACGAGCTGATACTTTGCCATATATTTTGTGGCCTTCCAGCCTGGATCTCTGTGTTCACCTCAGTGTAGACCAAGCACCACAGAATTTACTACTGATAAGTACCTTTGAAAACAGATCAAGATCCTAAATTAACTTTTTGAAAGGTAACTGATTTGGTGAATAATTTTTGAGGGTGCATGAAATATAGCTTAAAGGAGTCATGGTATAACAAAGGACAAAAAGCCAAATGTAGATTTACTTGGTGGGCTAAAGAAATATTAGCCTGCCATATTTAAGGTATCCAGTGAAAGGTATTGTCCTGAATCATATACTGGAGAACATGACTACGAAATCCCACTGCTGTTTGTAGATATTAACATTATATAGTCTCCAACTCTGCTGCTTTTCCAACAGTGAATCTCCTCCTGATCTTAACAAGAGCAGGTTAGTACTTTGGCAATACTTTGAATTGTTTGAGTCTAATTTACCTTTTTTATTCCATTGTATTGGAGGGCAAAACAGTACGTAGAGATCTAGATAAAGCACTGCACTTAAAAGCATAATAAAAATTGATTGATTGATAAATTAATTTATACCTAATGGCTGGAAGAGTTGTGGATAGTTGTGCAGCCTGGAAGAGATCAGTTTAAATGCTAAACACACAAGAGAGAAGAATGAGGCACAGTTTATAGGAACAAACATACTGTGGTAAACACGAAGAGAGAGCAGAAAGATATGTAGGTGAATATCTTGAGACAAGCCAGGTGCACAAACAACATTTAAAAATATGAGTTCAATAGAAAGTTTACCTGAAGCACTAAAATATGGGATCTGTAAAGAAGGCACAGGCTAGGACAGAACTTGCAGTTCCTTTCGGTGTCTGGGGGTTTTGCATCTCAAAGCAAAGAACACCTACACAGCTGGTCACACAGGCTGATGCAGCTCTGAGAGCCCTTCAGAGAGTGCCCTCAAGTTTCCTGTGTGATAAGGTAAGGCCTTTGTCCTGGCTTGCATGTTGTAATGCACCTTCCAGGTAACTTGAGCAACCTGTCTAGTCTTTTTTGCTACTGAGGGAACACAAGAGGAGGTGGTAGAGTATGAGATCTAATAGGCTGACGCAGGACTCCGTTGTCTTTCTTTATAAGTTTGCTGCTCACTGGAAGTTCTTAGCTGCAGAATGAATATCAAGATTACCCATCTGAGACAGCCTGAGATCTACCTGAGACAGTAATGTGTTATTTCTGCTGTACAGAGTTGGGGGAATGCAGAAGGACTAGGGGTATGATTCAGTAATCTCTACCTTTAGAAACAAGTTACTTAGAAAAACACAGAAATAAGGATCAAGATGTTCCTTAAACATTTTTAAATATGTAGTCATTAGTAACTGTCTTCCTTTTACTCTTTATCATTGTTTAAATGATACACTCAGGTCCCAAGGTATAGAATATATTTTTAAAGAAACTTCACATTTGCTCCTCATTATATTTTTACACAATACACAGTAACCTTATTTGCTCAAAAATTGTCCCATTAAAATGCAGTGAATAACCTCAATAACCTCTGGGTGAGCCCTAATCCTTATTACCTTGTAATTTCAGTTGCTCCACTGTACTCCTATCATCTCTGTGACTAACAGCAGCTTCCTTTGAAACCTGCTTAGATGCTTTTCTCTGTGTAGTCTTTTCTTCCAGCAGAAAATGCCTGTCTCCTACCATTTGCACAGTGTGGAGCTGCCATCTGCATGCTGCCTGCACTGTGACTGAGGGGTATGTGGTCCTCCTGGCTCCAGGCACAGTATCAGGAATGCTCTTCCAAGCCCCACAGCCTTTCTCAGCTCCGTGGCTGGGAAGTGGAGAATGTGGCAGTGTATTCTCTGAGGTGCTGTCAAAGCACCTAGCTGACTTAACACCACTCACACCTCCCCCTTAACACTAGGAAAAACATTGCCAGAAGAACTTTTGCAGTAAAAGACAGGCAGAATCTTATCCATCACCTTGGTTTTGAGGGGTTATTTCTCAATAAGCCAACACTCACTCTGCCTGAGTGTGTCTGTGCTTGAGTACTTTAACCCATATTTTCTGGTATCCTCATAGCCCTTTACTCCCCAAATCTTTGTTTTAGGACATCTCTACAGATCTTATTCCATCTTTTCTTCTTAGAATATTCAAGCTGATATCCACTAGCCTACTATATGCCACCATTCATCATAAGGAGTGTACTTATTGAAAGAACAAAAAACAGATGGAATAAAAAGTGTGCAGGCCCAGAGCAGCAGCACAAGTCAAGTTAGTCCCATAGTTTCAGAACACAGGAAAAGAGATGTGCCAAGTCCTGGTAAGATTGTTATTTTGGTGGGTGCTGCAACATACTGATGTTAATAGATAGATACAAATCTTGTCTCACAAAGCTCATTTTGCTTTAATTTGGAGCTGAGAAATTGACCCTCTTCTCTCCATGCGGCTTTTGTGAGCCTGGAATTGGCAGAGCCTTAAGCTACACTTCTAGCCCCAGAACAAGATTTTGAAAGCAACATACCCTTTTGCTTTTCCATCGTCAAGGAGACTGGGCCGTTTCAAGACCCATTCCATAATAAATTACTACTACCTGCCAGCTGTTAACAAACTCAACATTGTCTCTCTTCTGTATAAACAGCTGTGTTACAAGAAAGAAAAAGAGAGAGAGGAAAGGGCTTGTTACAGCTCCGTGGTGCTAGTGAACTTTGTATGCTCTGATTTGTGAAGAGTTCAGAGATTGTGTTTTAACAGAACATGAAAGTATTGGAATAGGAAAGTGAGCAAGCATAAGGTGACTATCAACATGATGGTATGATTTCTTGCTGTATAGCAAAGCTTGGACACTGAGCTATCCAGAAAAAAACTTCTTGCATCCCTGAAGTACATATAGGCTATAATGGAGTGTACTGCTCATTGGGATAACTCTTGTCCTTTTAGTACTCAGAGTTTGCAAGTTTAATAATGAAGCTTCTGGGAACAGTATCAATATAATCCATATACACAATATTTCTCCTCAAACTTTACAGCAACAATCCATCAACATACATACTAGAGAAAAAAAGATTCACTAAGTTGCCTGTATACTTCAGTAACTCAGAATTGCTCAGCTCTAATGCAACATTTGGTTGCCAGGTCAATCTGGTAATAGTCATTGTGACAAAATACGTTTACATATGTGCATCAGTGAACAAATTTAATGATGCTGGATAGCACAGTAATAGGATGTTTTGCAAAATGTTTTGCTAAACGCTACAATGAGGCCAGCTGGGGATAAAGTATGAAAAAGAAAAACCCAAAGCCCAAGTATTGAAATTAGGCTTGAAAAAAGGGTTTGAAAATACAGACTTTTTCTGTGCTACTAGAAATGTACTCTGCTGGCAAATTCAGACACAAAGCAAAACATTTTGGGGCACTGTCAATGGTTTGTTAAAATATGGCTGGACACTGAAGCAAAGCCAATTTACACAGTACCAGTTGGCAAGCACAGGGGTGTTTATTCTGCTTGATAAGCATCTCCTTAGTAACTCTATGAGTCAATACATTGGGTTGATGAGTAGTGTGGGGGGGGGGGGGAAACTTGAGTGCAATAATAGTGCAACATGGAGAATGTTAACCAAAGGTTAGGGATAGTAAATTGAAATCAAGGCTGCAGAGGCTGCTTTTTGAAGGGGATTCAGGATAAATACTTGAAAGGTGAATAACAAGAACTACACAAAGGAAGATAATGGGCCAAATTACCCTGCAGCTCACATCCATGCGTGTGTCTCTCTGCTTGTTTGTGTTAGATTCTGAATTGATTTTCCCTGTTTGACAGTGCTTTATTTGAATTGCCAATGACTGAGTGCCAATAACCATGAGCACTACCTAGGGGAAAATGAGGTCTTTGTTCAGGTGGGGTAATTCTGACCCATAGGCAAGCTCACACCTGCAATTGTAGCTTAAAGAGCTTCTTTACATCCTAAGGGTAGTTTGGTTCCTCTTTCATAGTACCTACTGTATTGATGCCATTTACCAATAACAGACAAGGGACAGGTAAGAGAAAGATTAATCAGTGTAAATTCCCATTCCTGAGATTAAGTTGCTTAGGAATCCATCACATTACCAGACAGACCTTCATTCTTGGTCACAGATCTATAAAAACCTTTATTCTTGGTATGTATCTCCCCTTTTCCAACCCTTTACTTCTAAGCTAGCCTCTCTGGGGAAATTTCAGATGAGGTAACACTGCCTGAAATAATCAGCAATAGTAATAGCATAGAGAATGGAATTTTAAATTCCAGCCATATATTAATAATTTCCTTTGCTGTCTAAGGGAGCCAAGCATATTTAAAATCAAATGCAAAAGGCCTAATGTGTAAGATGAATAGCCTATGAGGTCACAGAAAACAGTTTTGATTATCTAGTGTGACCTTTTGAATAACTCAGATCCTGCAGTTTCATCTAATCATCCTTATACCAAACCCATAACTTCTGATTACACTATGATAGATATTTCAGAAACACATCCAGAACAGATTTAAAGAATTAAGTGACAAAGAATCAATTTTATCATTAGTAAGCTGTTCCTGTGGTCAGTTACTAGATCTGATTCACAAAAAGTGTTGACAGAATCATTCCCCTAAAAATGTGCTCTCTGATGATATCAAAGAGCTTCACACAACATTTTAAAGTGATGCATGTGGTTTTGTTTCAGGTAAGAGAAAAGCTTCAGGTAGACATACTTAAGTCTTCATGTTTGAAATATCTTCACTAGAAATTTTGATTTTATATTCTACTATAAAAAAGAGAACTAAAAGCATTCCAATATCCTGATTTTTTTTCTTACTAGAAATTTGAACGTTTGGGTTTTATTGAGGCAAAATACAGGTATATATTAAAAAGACATTTTATACTCTTAGTTGTTCCAGTCATTTTGTTAATTACCCTCAAAACTAAACTATTGTAAAATCCAGGCTGAACTTGGTCTGAATTGACTTCAGCTCTAGGCAAAGACTCTGTTTTCTCATATAATAGCATGCTTGATGACCAATTGCAATTATTTTATGAACAAGTAACCATTTTAACTTTGTTCTGGAAAAGAGGATAGATAGAGGTTCTGTAGTCTCTCACCATAAACTGGTTTTGCTACACTTTTAACCCTTATGGTAACTATTGAAATTCTCTTCTAAATTCTCTTCTAAACATGTGACTACATTATTACATTATTACACAACAACCACTGAACTATTGGCACTTTTTACTTTTAGTGTATAGTCACTGTGATTAACTTTTAATGAGCCTCTTAGTCTCCTTCAGTAATGTGATCAAACTTTAGGAGTATTGAATCTCATCCTAAAGATGCTTAAAGTACAGTGGATGAATCATGCCCTAAAAGTGCTGACTTCTTTTCATTGACTACCAGTGGAGCCTTGATGATAGCTCAAAAGTAGACATCAGCACTGTAGATATTGAAAGGTAGGTGGGTTTAATCCATCTGCAAGAAAACATTAGTCTGAATCAGTTATTGACTGAGAGACATACAGTTTCTAAATATGTTTTTGTATTATACTCACAACAGGTTTTTTGCCTTCATGTAAATGGAAAATGTATTCCAAGGTGAAAATGACTCATCCACCCTTGAGTTTCTATCATAGATTTAAAATATTTGTTTTCTACATCCAGCTGTGACTGATAGAGCCATTTAGAAAAGCAGTGGTTAAATGGTGAAATTAGTATGAAATTATATTTTAAATTCAAGTCTCACCAAAGAAAAAAAAAGCAAT
Organism: Melopsittacus undulatus; assembly: GCF_012275295.1. NCBI lineage: Eukaryota > Metazoa > Chordata > Aves > Psittaciformes > Psittaculidae > Melopsittacus > Melopsittacus undulatus. The sequence continues at coordinate 19,859,236 of NC_047531.1, read as the reverse complement.
GGTAAGGGTATAAGTTTATGTATCACTGAAAATTGTAAAGGCATCTCTCAGCTGCACCAACAGTGAGAGGACACAGTACTTTCATTGTCTTGTTTTTGTTGCTGACTCCACTCCCGCTAACTCCCACTATCACAGTATTTAATGTCCTACATGTAAACACATCATTTCTGCTTCACTGAAAAGACAGACTCATTTCTCTGACTCATAGGACCTCATAAGGGTTTTCGTCCACTCTCTTTTGGTTTCTCTAACAAGGCCATCAGTAAGCATCCAGGCTGGATGGTGAGTCAGGAAATCACGGAATGGTTTGAGTTGTAATCCACCCTATTTTGTATTAAAACCATTGCCCCTTGTACTGTCACTGCAAACCTCAGTAAAAAGCCTTTCTCCCTAAGGCTTCTTTATTCTAGGACGAACAACCCCAACTTTCTCAGCCTCCATAGGCTCCATAAGAGAGGTGCTACAGCCCTCTGATCATTGTTATGGCACTCCTCTGGATCTGCTCCCACAAGTCTTTTCTGTGCTGGGGACTTTGCAGGACGCCAGGTGGGGTCTTACTAGGGTGGAGTAGAATGACAAGATCACCTCCTTTGGCCTGCTGGTCACCCTCATTTGGATGCAGCCCAGCACAAGGTTGGCTTTCTGGGCTGCATCTTCATCTGCTAGCTCATATTCAACTTTTCATTCACCAATGTCCCCAAGTACTTCTCCACAGGGCTGCTCTCAATCCCTTCATCCCCCAGCCTGTATTGATATTGGGGATTGCCCTGACGCAGGTGCAGAACCTTGCACTTGGCCTTGCATGATGTACACATGGGCTTATTCCTCAAGCCTGTTGAGGTCTCTCTGGACAGTAACCCTTCCCTCCAGCAAATCAACTGCAGCACTCGGTGTAATCTGTAAACTTGATTCCACTGCTCATGCCGTTGATGAAGTTATTAAGTAGTACTGGTCCCAGTACAGAATCTTGGAGACACCACTTGTTTCTGGGTTCCATTCAGACATCAAGCCACTGGCTGTAACTCTTGGGACATGGCCATCCAGCCAACAAACTATTAAACTTTTCAATTACATCATTGTCCTTTGGAAGTCTCACTAAAGCACTTCATCACGTATTTATGTTCTCACCTTTTGTCTCTCACTGTAAAGTCTGGAAAATGGGTCTCTTTCTTAAGTGTCTAAAGCAATGGGACTTTCCCCTGGGGTGTATAAATTTGTTGGGATGAATAAATAGGAAAGTAGTATTGACTGCTGACTGAAAACTCACTTTATAGTCATAATGCTCTTGACTGTCAAAAAAAGGAAGAGTTGAGATCCCAGACTGAGTAATTTCTCTGAAGAGAAATCCTCTTGGCTTTAGCAGGATTTCTCCATACACAGAGAAATTAGAAGACCAGATGTTTGGGCAGGATCTGGAGGTAAAACATTGTACAACTTACACTCATTTGTGCTATACAGTCAACTTGTTTCCATCACAGTTAAAGCCTGTTTGTCTTTCATATAACAAAAAAATTATTACTTTATTCCGTGCAAAAAGGACTATATTTAATAATGATAATACCTTAAAAATATTTTAAATCTTTTAATGCCTTTAAGTATGGAAGATAATTTATACTCTTATATTTATTTTAAAAATAACTTATTTTCAGTGTTTTTTATTGTACTAAGTATGGAATAAATATGGAATGAAACCATTAGATTATTTGCTTTATTCTCTCATGCTCTTCAACATCTATTTCACCCTAAGGCATGGATTAAATGGTTTCCCACGATCATATTTCTTCCTTTTTTATATAATTTTTATGGTATTTTCTAGGTTTACCTTTATTGTTATACAATACATTATTCTATTTTAGACAGAGCAGTTAATATTTTCCAATTTCTTGTGACGATTTGTCTAGATAAAGGAAATTAAAAATGTATTTTCTCCCCTCTTTAATGCAAGGATAACTGTTATGCAAACCATGTTAAATTAAAATAAATTTATAGTTAAAAGTCCAGAATTTGCTACATTTTAGTAGATATTTCATGGAAAGCACTGTAAGAAATTGGCATAAAGAGCAGGATTTCAAGCTAGTGTTTGAAGTACCCTATAGTATTAAAGATACACAAATCTGGCAGGTATAACTCAGGACTTCTAGAAAAGCCTGACATTACAAGAGGTGTACGTGGGTGCGATGTCTTAAAGCATCTCAGATGGCACTAATATGTGAGTAAGTGCTGGGCCTCTGCTTCAGGATGAGCTGAATTGCTCTCTATGGTCCATTGGCTGTGTTAACTGAAACTTCATTAATTTTGACAAGAGACTAGACACCTAATGGACAAGGAGATATCTACATTTAAATGGCTTAGTCTGCAAACTGAATTCTGTTGTCAGCCAAAAAAGGTTGCCTAGGCTTCCCCTGTTGTCAGTAAAGTATCATCTCCTTAGGTAATTTAGCCACTCGAGGCCCTATGACTCACATCCCACAGATACCTTGTTTATACACCTACTTTAGTTTGTGTGCCATAGAAGCAGTAGGTAGTCATGTCAGCAGAAAAACAACCTTTGACAAGAAATATTGTGTTAGAGAATTTTCATTACAGTTGTGCCCAGGAGATGATCAGCAATATAGTCATGCACTAAGATTTCCTCTACAGCTGTAATTCCACCCTTTTGTGACTTTGAATTATTATGCTGCCTTTTAATTAGGTAATCACATTTTAAAGGAGGCCTGTATCTTTCAGTGTGTTGTGTGGGGTAGGCACAAACAGAGCTTAGTTCTTCAGCAGTGTTTGGATGTCTAAACTAGTAGACCATAGTTTCTCTTTAGACAATTCCCTCCTCTTATTTTCTGCATTGCCTCTACATTTCCTCATAAATGATACAAAAGATTTGTGAACAAATACTTTTGACTATGCCACCTTATTGCTCTTGAAAATATTTTTTTATTTTTAAATTAAGCCCTTTAAAAAGTAATAAACCGAAAAAGTTTTAAACATTTTATCAACGATTATGAAGACTGATTTTTTTTCAGCTCTATAGCACACAGCTTTACTCCTTGAACTAGCAGTGACTAGAAGACATAGCATTTTAACTTTCCCTTTGTGAGTCACCCCCTAGCTAGAAGGAATATCTGGTGCAGACATCACAGTAGCAAACAACTGATAGTAGCAGAAATCAATAGAAAATATCTCAGTCCTTGCTTTTGTGAAATAGAGTAAGCTTGTTTTAATGCATAAGCACTATGAGAGGAGAGAGCATGTACATTATTGTTCAGTGTGTGGTCAGGCACAAAACTCCACTTTTTAACATGAGTAAGTTATGCTTCCCAGATGTTTACAGTTAGACTATTTTATTTTTATTTGGGCTTTTTTAATAGCAGGGATAGCAAAAGGCTATTATTCTTCTGTCAGTTTCCAACCAAACTTTTGGATTTTTGTGGTTATAACTTGTGAACAGGAGAAAAGCATGTTAATATCTTCAAACTTATTATTGGAGATGACTATGTAAATGTTATTCAAATGTTTCAGGTAAAAGGCTTATCTGTGGATTGCACCAATTTGGGAGAATGCCTGATTTTGTTTTAAATTGTTAAGAAAAGAAAAAGATAAAGAAAGTATTAATAATTTATGTTAAGAAGCTGCAGATGCTGATATCTGTGCTGTTTACTGCAGTTTCAGTCCTGGTGTATTCATATGAAATGCCTGTCATTCCAGTGTAATTATTCTGAAGACGACAGGGTAGGTGGATTATTCATGTCTTGAAAATTATACGTGATTTGTCATCCTTGAATCTAAGAAGCCTGAAGCTGGAATTCAATCACACTAAAATGTACCTAACATACATTTCCATTTATACATTTCCAATGTATAAATGTAACCATAGCCTTTTAGCATCTGCTGGGTATGAGTAACAGAATTTTTAAGATTTGGTACTAAGGGGTAACAAGGCATTCTGAATGAAAGTTATACAGTCTTATTACACAGCAAAACCTGGAGTAGTAACTTCTTTCCAATTGCTTCATCCTTATTTAAATCCACTGCTGCACACTGGGACTTTACACTCTCTAAGTGTTACTGTTTTTTTATAGAGACTATCACATTGGTGTCGGATGCTCAGGACTGGTCCTGCAAAGCAACAGGTGAGTCGTGCAAATTCTTAAAATTAATAAACGCTACAACACAGTTTTCTGCAAAAGGGGGTTTTGTTTCCCCATATTGTTTTTTGAGGGGTTTGCTGAGCCACTTTGCTAATGCCACGTTCCTCTCTGAATCACCCAGAAACTTACATGCGATGTCACCATTTGATCTTGGCAAGAGGCATCCACTTACTATGAGAATTGAGAGTTAAGGAATGGCACGGAGAAAGGGTAGAAAAGTAGCAAAACAGCAGTCTGGAATTTTGTACTAGCCAATCATTCTAACATGTGCAATACATGCTTTAAAAAAATCATGCTTCAAGACTGTTAAATACTACCTTAATCCTCAATCCTCTGGAACCAGTTCCTCCTCCCAGCTGTCTGCTTACGCCATCTATTATCTGTCATAGAAGGTCTTTTTAAGACCTTGTCCTAAGTGAGGAGATGCACAACACTCTTGATTTAATATTCCTAGTGAACTAAAGGTTATTTGGCTATTGGCATGAGACTGCTGACTCCTGGGAAAGGTCATCCTGGGTTTGACAATATACTTTGTATAAAGGATTGACAAAATAAGAACATCACCAAGGAATTATATATTCTACTTTTTTACAGACACAAATGATTGTATATGCAAAAGAGCAAATCTATAATTAAAAGTAACCTTGAGACATCTGTAAACCTCGCTCTTATGTTAGCCATAAAAATAATAAATAAAGAGCTCTAAAATTCGTTTTACAATTAAAAAACTGTCTTGTAATAACGTTTTATTGCTCAAGGGTTATAATAGCATTCCATCAAACTGTACCTTAACTGGCTTACAATGGACTTCTGAACCACAGCCTGCTACAAGTGAATACTACTATTTCTTAAAAATTATGGTGTTTCATGAGAATTGATTTTTCCAACTCCACCTCTTGCCTTTCATCAGCTCTGGAAAGCTCTTGCTATCTGCAATTAAATTCTTTCTAAAAGAGCTTTCTAAAACTATTTTTTTTAACCTGATGTAAGAGTATTTTAGAACCTAAAAAGTGTATTTTAAAGTTTAACAAAATGACTTTTTGAGAACATACTGTGGTTTACTTTGAATATGACTTTAAAAATTGTTACCTGTGGAAGCTTGATGATTCTGTCCTATTGAAGTCCAAAATTCTGCCTTGTAAAGTTAACGTTACCTTAACCTAGAAACAAATGGACATGACTAAAGGCTACAAAAGAAACATAAGATTATTATGAAAAATATTCTCATCTCTTGATGGGCTAGAAATTATTTCTGTTCTCCAAAACAGTTCCTTGATTCAACAGAAAGGAGATGCAAGTTAACAGTGAAGACTTCCACATTGTGTCACTGCTGTTGCACACCTTTGGTCTGCTGCTGGTTTGTTGACATGTGAATTCTTTTTATTGTTGAATAAGTATCTTACCGATAAGTATTTTCAATAGTGCTCTGACATGGTTGACTAGATGGCCTGAGACAGACCACATTTTAAGAAGCTTCCTCCATCCATTTCTTTCTGGATGATTGCCTTGGGGAAACGTTGCATTTGTAGCCATGTTGAGTTATTCTGGGGGGCTGAGATGTCCGTAAAGATAACATATTTGTGAAATTAAGTCTGCAAGGAGTGAAAAACTGACTGCAACAGGGTCAACATTCCCTTCCCCCTTAAAACTTTAATTATCAGATTATAACTTCTCTGTATTTTAAATGTGGGCCTTTAAATCTTTGCTTTGTAAATGTTAAACATTCACTTTATGCTGTCTCAATAGTAGCCTTCCCGAGTTACTGGCAAAATGAATTTGCTTTCCTTGGCAAAAAAATTTCCGTCTGTGCAAAGACATGAATCCTAGGGAACCCAGTGACATTTATTTTGACTTGATAAAGAAAATTTTTTGAAGCATAAAGATACATTTCCTTGAAAAAGGCCAAATCTAAGTTTCTGTTGCTTAAGTAAAAGAATCTGAAAGGATAAAAGCTAAAAGAGCTTTGAAGAAAAATAATAAACACCTACAAAGGAGTATTTAATCACCAGGGAAGCTCTATGTCTGCACTGTTCAGCTCACCTTTATTGCACACATCACAAAAGACACCGAGTACCATGATACAGCAGGGGCTCTGCCTGCATTCCTCTGCTTTCCTGCGTGTGAGTTGGTGTAATTTAATACTCTAGCATGTATGCAGAAGGATAACCTTCCTCCTCATACCCTGCCAAAGTTTGTGTCTGCTCCCTGCACTGTCCTGTCCCACATGGACCCCACCTTATCTTGCTCATGCTTCAGCTGCATCTGCTCCTGCTGCTGCCCTTGTGCCCATGGGAAGAGAGAATTGTCTCCTGCCCTTGTAGAATCCTCTCCTTGTCCTGCCCATGAAGTGACAGCAAAACCATCTCTTGTTCTTTTCTGAGCACTGCCTAGTTTTGGGGAATGATAAACATAAAGAGGGAAAATGAAGCTTCCTGAGAAGCTGTGTAAGGGGCAAACAGAATCTGGTCCTCAGACTGTGAATCTGACTTATGCCTTACAAAACCATTCTAATCATTTGGCATGAAAATTCTTGCTGGAAAGGAAGTACAGACTGAGCTTCAAGTGAGGAAAAAACCTCAATAAACAGGTGATGTTTCTGTTACTACTTGGGCTCAGTGGATGCTGTTTTTCTAGAAGTCTATTTGTCATTTTTGGAAACAGAAGTAACTTTTCAGAGAACCTTGCGCATGAATATGGATTTATGGATATATGTATATGCAATGTGGGTATATATCTATTTTTATATGTGTTATATATACACATATCTTTATACATATATGCATTGTGTATGTATGTGTATATACATATACACACTTTGTCATATCACCCACATCCTTGTAAGCTGAAATAATTCGTAAGATCTGGCATTTTCTGTGAAAAATGTCAAGAGATCTTGGCTTGACTTCCATGCAGTAGGAGGCTTTTATAAATCACAAAAACTGTCTCACTATTAGCCACAGCACCTAAAATAATAGCCACAGCTTCTAAAATAATACTATTGAAAAATCCAGGCAGGATTTTTCAATAACTGCTTTATATGAGCTATCGATGCAGCTGGGAACATAATAATATCATCTTCAGAAATGGTTTTCATTTAAAGTATATTACACAGGGCAAAAGCTAATACAATAAAAATGTGTAGGTGTGAAAATGACTTCCCACCTGTTTCGACCTATGGAATAAAAAATAACCTTAATTATGTTTAATTTATTTTCCACCCCTCTACCAATCTAGATATTTATGTCAGGTGCAATACATGTTTCTTCCTTGCATTGACACCAGGAAACTCAATGACCAAAGAATAAGAAGGGAACAGAAAGGCATAACATCACAAATGTTGAGCTCAAGATTGTCTAATTCAGTATCTGTTTAGAGTCTGTCAAACAAAAAAACACTCAAAAACCAGAAAAGGTCAGCCATGGCTGAGAGACAAACCATTTAATTGGCATTTTGTTTAAGTGGATGCTCATAAATGACAGGTTTGCATTTACAATTCATTGATATATCTGGCAGCCTGAGTCACCAAAGATACAGCGGCACATTTTGCTCTTCTTTTTTTCCACTGAAAATCTCTAGTGAAATCAAATAATTTACATGAAGTTACTCTAAATTTAGGACCTGAAGTTAGATGACCCCTTAACACACAGTGGATTAGATCCTTCAGCAATGAAACAGAGAATAATTGAAGATTTCTGTGCCCTTTGGATTGTGCATCTTTCTGAAGCTCTTCAGCTATTGGAGTAGTCATTGCAAGGTCATTTCCCATCCAGTCAATCGGTCATTTTAGCTTATCCTATGAGAAATGTGAATGATTCACATACCTTTAAATAATTTCTGAACACTCATGGGAAAATCAAGTCATTCAGAATTACTCTTATTGCACAGATTTCTTCAGCTAGTGGGGGAAAAAGTTAATGCAGCACAGCAAAGCAGTGAGATGAGTATGAATGCCAAGTAGTAAGCAAATCTATGACTGCAGCTAAAAGGAAACAACTGCTACTAGCCACAGCTGCTTTCTTATTTTTAATTTTTAAAATCTCCTTTAAGATTCATAGTTGATTCTTGTCAGGGAAATGTTCTTCCTTAACTGTAATACTCAGTTACTGACATGCTAGTCTGGAAATAAAAGCTTTCCTATATGATTTCTTTCTCCTCTCTAAGCTAATGCAGCTAAAAGCTTAAAGTCATGTCTGTTTGGGCTGCATCTTCTTTCCTATTGATGCTGCCTGCCCCCTTTCTGGATGCATTTGCTCATCATCATCAAATCTATTTTTAGGTACTCTCTTTGAGAAAAGGGAGCGAGAAGAAAAAAAAAAATCATGGGGATGATCTTACTAGGAAATTCAGGGCTTCATGAAACTGTAGAAAGGTGAAATAAGAGGAGAAAGGGAAGAGTTATCCAGTTGCTAGTGGTGCTAAGAAGGGTATGAACTTCACCTGCTTTGTCTTACTGGTAAATCTGAAAAACATTTGTAAACCTCTAATGTTCAGGAAAACAAAGGATTCCTATTGACTTTTACTATTTATCTTCTTACAACATGAAGACTCAAAACTATATAACTGCAGTAAGTGCCACAGACATTAATACTTCCTAGGAGAGATCAGCAGGAACATTTTTCTTCTTTCTCCTGATGTAAAGATTCAGATAGAAGTGTGGTAGAAGAACTCCAAAACCAGGACAGGCAGCCTAGGAAGAATACAGGGATGTTGTCCAGGAAGCTAAGGACCAAGTTAGGAAAGCTAAGGCACAGTTAGAATTAAACTTGGCTAGGGATGTTAAGGATAATAGGAAGGGGTTCCATAGGTACACAGCAAATAAAAGACAGACTAGGGACAATGTAGGCCTCCTCCGGAGGCTATGAGGAGAGCTGGCTACCCTGGATTTGGAGAAGGCTGAGGTTCTGAATGACTTCTTTGCCTCAGTCTTCACTGGCAAAGGCTGTGACAACACCACCTAAGTCTTGGAAGGCAGATGCAGGGACTGGGAGAATGAAGACCTTGGGCCTGCTGTAAGAGAGGATATGGTTTGAGACCATCTTAAAAACCTGAACACACAGAAATCCATGGGACCTGATGAAATCCATCTGCGGGTCCTGAAGGAGCTGGCAAATGAAGTTGCTAAGCCATTGTTCGTCATATTTGAAAAATCATGGCAGTCAGGTGAAGTTCCCGACAATTGGAAAAAGGGAAATATAACCCCCATTTTCAAGAAGGGGAAAATGGATGACCCAAGGAATTACAGACCAGTCAGTCTCATCTCTGTGCCTGGCAAAATCTTGGAGCAAAGTCTCCTGGAAGGCATGCTAGGGCACATGAAAAACAACAAGGTGCTTGGTGACAGCCAGCATGGCTTCACTAGGGGGAAATCCTGCCTGACCAATTTGGTGGCCTTCTATGATGGGGCTACAGAACTGATGGACGGAGTAGAGCAATTGACATCCTCTACTTGGAGTTGTGGAGAAGCAGTCAACACTGTATAAATTGGAGAGACATCAATTTGACAGGTGGACCACTTGGTGGACAAAGAACTGACTGTATAGCTGCATGCAAAGTGTTGTGGTGAATGGCTCAATGTCAGTGTGAGGTGTCCCTGCCCATGGCAGGGGCGTTTGAACTACATGATCTTGAGGTCCTTTCCATCCCTAACTATTCTATGATTCTATAATTGCTTCCATCAAAACGGCCAAAGAACCAAACTAGTCTCATGAAAATAGATGCATTAAACATGACACAGAAGCTCAGTGCAAACCATTCAAATGTTAATTTAATATCTTTTTAAGGATGCTGGTCCTTGTGGACTTGAACAAACACCATTCATTGATCAAGAGTAGACCTAATCTCATATAAGATTCATGCAATATTCTACAGAGCCTTCAACTGTCATTCTGAACAGCATATGTATCCACAGCTGCTGGCCTGTTGGATCTGCCTGACCAGGTAAATGCCTTGGTTACACTAAGCAAATAGGCACAGAGGGATAGGCAAATGAGCTGGAGCCTAAACACCAGTCCCTGGACCTCTTATGGGTAATGCTGGAGGCCAGCAGCCAGTGAAACCCTGGGGAGGGCAGAGGTGAGACCATCAACTTCCACATAATCAGCTACAGGACAGCCCTGGGGATCTGGGGAGATCTGATGCCTCTCAACAAGCAGGGCAGTTTGAAAGGCAAAATCACCTGAAAAGATTCAGAGGGTTAGGTTATAGAAAAATGTCTTACAACACCCTTTTTCATTGAGAATGGCAGCTACAGGTAAATAAGGTTGAATCTCTTTAACTTCTTAAAGCTAAAAAACACTTAGCTGCTTTCTGATAAAAATGTTTTCTGGTTGCCTGGTGGAATGTATAATTAGGCAAAATGTATTTTTAATTATTGCATTATTAAATTCCAATAATTCTAGCATTAAACTGTAGACAGTCAAAACACTCCCTAACATACAGGGCTACTCCTCTGTCTCTCATTCCTTGTTTTGCCTGTCCCTTCTGGGGAGTTTATAGCCATCACTTGCAGCACTCCAGCTGTGTGAGTCTTCCAATTATGTTTCCATGATGGCAACATGTTATAGTTTTTCTGCTGTGCAGTGGCTTTCGGATCCTCCTCTTGCCTATGTTGTGTGCATTGCTGCAAATGCACTGCAGCTGAGCTATTGATCTCACCACCTCTTTGGGGGGAGAAGCTCTAATTCCTACATGACCATTCTCAGGTGCTTCTGGGGTTTTTAACACATCAATAACCCCTGTGCCTTTGCTGTTGCATAGATCTCCATCCCCTGCCTCCACTGAGACAGCAGACTGAAGAACCTCACTAGCACATCATTCCTCAAACACTGGACCCCAGGCTTATCTCTAGCGAGCTTCTCTCCTCATTGCAGGACTGCATCAACCACCACTCTCCAGAGCACTTCCTAAAGGAATTTCCTACCTGCCTTCAAGTAATGCTTTTGGGCACTCAGAATTTACTTATCCCTAACTCCTGCACAGTATTCCAGATAGCTCTGCTCTGTGATTGTCATCTCTCTGTGACAGCCTAGAGCCCAGATTTCCTCTGGATTTTCCATACTGTGGATTATGGTAGTCCTGCTAAACCAAGATCTCATTACCTAGAGATTGAAGGAGCTTATAGCAGTCAGAACATAACAATCTTACTGTTCAGAAAGCTTTTTTCAGCATTTTAATACATCGTCCACGGTTTATAAGTGCCTTCTTGATCAAGCTTTGCTTGCATAATGGTAAATGTCAGATTTTTTAGGAAATTAAAAAATTCTTATTTTGCAAGGAGAAAAGACTTTACAAATAAATCTATCTGCAGCAATCTATACTCCCTGGGGTAATGTTTTCCACGAGAAAATTATTTCCATTATTGAAAGTATTATGCAACTTATGACATTGCCAGAAATATGATCCAATGTGAACAAGGCAGCCTTTATTATTCGTTGAACCTAAAGCAGGCTCAAGTGATATGGAAATTCACCATCAGGAAAACTGCTGTAGGAAAAGTTGGCTAAAGTCTGAGGTCAATGAGAAATTTCTCAGCCTGGTATCAATTTAACCATTTACACACCCACAGATTTCATGCAGATAGTTTCACATCGGTGTTGGGACCGGTCTTGTTTGATATCTTTGTTGCTGACATGGACGATGGAATTGAGTGTGCCCTCAGCAAGTTTGCCGATGACACCAAGCTGTGTCGTTCTGTTGAACCGCTGCAGGGAAGGAATGGCATCCAGAGGGACCTTGACACGCTTGTGAGGTGGGCTGATGCCAACCTCATGAAGTTTAACCATGACAAGTGCAAGGTCCTACACCTGGGTCAGAGCAATCCCAGGCACAGCTACAGGTTGGGCAAAAAGGAAATTCATGGTAGTCCTGTGGAGAAGGATTTGGGGGTGTTGGTCAATGAGAAAATGAACATGAGCTGGCTTCAGTGTGCACTCACAGCCCAGAAAGCCAACTGTATCCTGGGCTGCATCAAAAGGAGCGTGACCAGCAGGTCGAAGGAGGTGATCCTGCCTCTCTACTCTGCTCTCTTGAGACCTCATTTGGAATATTGTGTGCAGTCCTGGTGTCCTCAACATAAAAAGGACATGGAACTGTTGGAACAAGTCCAGAGGAGGGCCACGAGGATGATCAGGGGACTGGAGCACCTCCCATATGAAGACAGGCTGAGAAAGTTGGGGCTGTTCAGCCTGGAGAAGAGAAGGCTGCGTGGAGACCTCATAGCAGCCTTCCAGTATCTGAAGGGGGCCTACAGGGTTGCTGGGGAGGACTATTAATTAGATACTGTACTGATAGGACAAGGGGTAAGGGGTTGAAACTTAAACAGCAGAGGTTTAGACTGGATATAAGGAAGAAATTCTTTTCTGTAAGGGTGGTGAGGCACTGGAATGGGTTGCCCAGGGAGGCTGTGAATGCTCCATCCCTGGCAGTGTTCAAGGCCAGGTTGGATGAAGCCTTGGGTGATACGGTTTAGTGTGAGGTGTCCCTGCCCATGGCAGGGGGGTTGGAACTAGATGATCTTGAGGTCCTTTCCAATCCTAACTATTCTATGATTCTATGATTAGCACATTTTTTTTCCATTCAAATTTATTCAGAATTTTTGTTCCTCTTCATCTTTCATGACTTTATTTCAAGTGTCATGAGAAACTGTTCTTAGCCACATTTGAGGAGATAAATTCTGCATGTTTTTTCTTTATCGTATATCCTTCCCATGACATTTTACCAGTTGCTCAAGTTGATACTGATCTTCTAGTGGCAGAAACCCACTGAACTTTTCTTCACCTGATAGTCCCTGCAGAGGAAGCTATGTTAAAAATGGACTAAACTGTAATCCATGTAGCACTTAATTGATAAATGCTGTATAGAGCCCATCACAAGATTTATCCAGGTTTAGAATTTCTTCCTGTCTTTTAAAACTGCAGAATGTACCTGAATCTCCTCTCCTAAAAGATTTTCCATGTGACTTTACACCTTACAGCCATTTCAGTTTATCAGTGAACTCACAAATTCTCTGTAAGACAGTTCAGGCTTTTTTTCAGATACACTTTCTAATAAATCCAATTGCACAAATACCTATTGTACTCAAGCAGCTCCACAGAAGATGCTATGTGGTCTTCATCTCAAGGTCAAATATGACAACTGTCCAACAATTATTTTTATTGACTGCTACTGCACAAGACACTAAAAGGCACAACGTACACCAGTCTTTTTCTAATTCTACAGAAGAAACCAGGAGAAGCTCTTCACCTCCCATCTCAGTGCTGTAGGGTCTGTTAATCCCTGTTGTCTCACTCACTTGCCAAGAACTGTGATTTGTGTGTCTCTTTAAAATGTTAGCTGCTGGAGGTATTAATAATCCCTGCTAAAGACACAATTTACTCATTCATCAGTGGATGGTCTTTTGACTTGGTGTTAGTCTGTAGCTTAGACTGAGTTTCATCTTATGTCCCAGTGGGAACACATCCACTCTGATGCATGCTTTTAGTGTCCCAAAGGGATATTAGTGTATCTTACCAATAAAGGTACCACACACACTAAGCTCCACTTTTCAGAATCCTATCGTTACTGAATATAACATACATTTTATTTAAGGTTGGTTAGGATGCTAATAACTTCCAAAACATTCAGTGAGTTTAAAATTGTGGCTCCATCAGAAACTTTGATGTTTCTAATGCATCAAGCTGATACCTGTGATTGCTTCATCTCCACTTAGTGGAGTATTTCTTTTTTATTTTCTGAGTTTTTTTTATAGGTAGTGGAGAAAAAGTTTACTACAGCCCAGTTTCTGACATCCATTTGTTTTTCATTTGTGTTGGCACTGAAGGCAGAAACTTCAGAATAATAAAATAAAAAGTATTGAAGATGACTATCACAATCCAAGACTCTAAAGTCATTTTGTTAAAAAAAATAACATAGATTTGAGACTGAATGCTCTGGTTGTGTAATTCAGAATCATTGGTGATCTTTTACTTATTTTACTTATGCATATACACATGAAGTGAAATCACAATGTATGCCCTTAGCTGTAGCCAACAGCTCATTAAAAATAAAAATCAACTAACAGCATAAAAGCAGCACTCCCAGATGACAAGTAAATAACTCCATCATCAGTAAAGTCTATGATGACATAATGGTTTATGCCAAACAAAAATATGTGTCTAAAAATGGATGAAATTGACAAACATCTCTTTTTGTAACACCACATGCATGCATGCCTTACATAAATGTAAAAATAAATCTTTTTCTGATGTGTTGAGATCAAAAGCAAGAGTAAGCTGTAAATACATAGTCATTGCTGTAAAGATCACAAGAAAAAAGTGTATTTCCATCAAAAATGCAAACAGCAAATAAATACATTAAACATAAAAGTTACTTTTAATGTATGGCTTTTAGTCATCTCATTGAGTGTATGGAAAGAACTTGATATATCCTGTAATCACCTAACCTCTTAAGGTCTAGATCACTCTCTGCAAATAACACTCTAGCTGATGTTAGATGTTCTGGAGACTATCTTTGTTGTTTCAGTGTATAAAGCTAGGTGGAATGAACCTTGGGCCATTCATTTTATCTGAATTTCCTATATTTCAGGTTTACACCTAAAAATATATTGACAATCCTTCAGCAAGAGAATACTCATTCAATCTTTGTGATAATTCTTTAAAATAACATGCAACATTTGTAGAGGAAGGGAGAAGGGAAGGAAGGCAAAGACATGAACTCAATAAAACTTTATGCTGGATTATGCACTGCTACTGGATTTTATAAACTCCATTCCATTTATTAATGGATTTGCCTCTATCTTTTCTCTGAGCTACTGTACTTATTGTCTGCACAAATTTCTCACCTTTCAACTGGCAGAGTTCCAGGGGTGACATGTGAATTTCCATTAGGTTTAATTAGATTTTTTTGCTACTTGTCAAACTAAGAACCTATTACATACACAAAAGAATTTGTCATTTACTCACAGAGATTTTTATTGTTATTATTTTCATAAAGAATGGCTTAGACAATACTTTTTAACTGCAGGTCTTTTGCTTTATGTTTTTTAACTAAGGGTCTTTATATCTCCTAAGCTAAGTAGATTAAAAGAGGGATATCACAAATATTCTGGTGTCAAAAATGCAATTAATAACTGTTAAAACCTCATGCATACCTAATGCTTAGGATTTATTTGCTTTATGAATGTGTTACATCCCAAAAAGAAGAACAACTTTTGGCTTCAGGAAGATGAAGGGAACCATGTCCAGGATAACTGGCACAAGAAGGGCACCAATATCTCAGTCTGGTATGACTGGTAATAAATGTGGCTTTCTCTTAGTGTTTCAACTGAGGAGCAGCCACAGAAGTTTGGCCTGAGACAGTCTCAAAGGCAGCAGCATGCACTGTCTTACCAGAAAGCCTTTATATTAGTGGGGTCTATCAGAGTATGCCGACACCAAACTACACTCCTTCCCAGTCCACAGGCCCAGTGCATGAATAGAGGAGATACACTGGGGCAGCCAGGATTTCCTACACAACAGCAGCAACCTCAAAGCGCATCTCTTCCTGTACATGGTGTCCCCTCACAGCCCATGGCTCCCCATGGGGACAGGAGCAGTGGCCATCCCCAGTGCCAAAGTAGAGACTCTAAACCCTGAAGTCTTACAAGGATAACTGCCAGTGATCTGAATTTTCTGAAAAGTCAGTATTATTAGCAAAGGCTCTTGCATTAAAAACTGAATTTGAATCAAGGATCTGGCGTAACCTTTACCGCAATGCAAGGCATACCATGGATCTAATACTGTCTTCCTCAGTCAAGTGAGGTACTGACACAAATATAGCAAGGGGCAGAACATGACCCTATAATACTATGTGCTTTCTCATTCAGAAAATTTAGCAAATTCCTCAGAGTAGCAAATCACAATGAATTAAGGGGTTACGAACCTGATGGTGCATATGTGCCACCCCATATAAGCACCACATTCAGCATCCTGACAGCCACACAGCAGATTTTTTCAGTTTTGCAAAAGTGCATTCCTTGATAAAGAGGCAGAGCTGATTATCTGAACTGACAATTCCTAAAACACATTTACCAACATGGGTTTTATTTTTCTTCCAATGGAGCAATAAATATTTAAAATAAATGTTTCACACTTCACAGCACAGAATTTCAGTGATCAGTTAAAAGCATTCTGCTAAAATACTGCCATCTTACAATAAAATCTGAAGGTAAATGGAGTATTATGGACTAATCTAGAGCATTATAATTTTGGTCTGCAACTTTGTACTACTTTTATTAGCTCTTTCTCTTTGCCTACTGAGGGAAAGATGTGTAATAGTGGGTACTGAGAATGTATGTGATGTAACGTGAATTTGATATATACACTTTATTTTTATAGCACCCCTTCTTCCCTAGAAACAGTGACTTCAACTTTTGTCATCATTCAGGACTCATTTACTATGACTTGTTTAAGCTAGTAGTAGCTTAATTGCCAAAGGTTTGAAAGTTCAGGCAGGGGAGCAGGGGACGGCTGCCTGAACCAGTATTCATATTTCTATTATCTACAAATTTACCACGAATAATTTTGAAAATCCCCATGTTCCATGATTCTAGGGTAGCACGTGGCACTGAATGCTCTGCGTTCCTGCCCCAGATCCCATCCAAAAGCAGACATGCCAGCTTTATGAATTAAGGTTAAAATGACTGTATTTCCATAAAACGCCATATCTCAGTTTGAATTTGTAAGATCTGGTTCAGCCCAGCTGCTGAGTAAAATATTCACAAAATGCTGCGCATGTATATTTTAGATGGGCTTTCATTATTAGCTTTTGTAAATGTCAGTGAAATCCCCAAGTGCAAGAGGCATTCAAGAACCCAGCCTAACAAGCAGTTAGTAAGAGCTATTCTTTACTGTCCTTTTTGCAAAGGCAGGACAGTAGAAAACTGCTTGCTGAAGGAATCTTCCCTTTCCAGAAAGTCTTAAGGAGCATCTTAGACACGGCTGCACTGGACAGAAGGGAAAAAGATACAATGTTCCAGTAACCACTTTTTGTCCACTGGGCACAAGAAGCAAAGGTTTAGAGATCTTAGGTAAGAATTGTCTTCCTAGTTGACACCTTATTTTTGTATGTGATATTGTATCACATATGTATCTGATATTACATCTTTGCCAGTGACATGAACAATGGGATTGAGTGCACCCTCAGCAAGTTTGCCGATGACACCAAGCTGTGTCATTCTGTTGATCCGCTGCAGGGAAGGAATGGCATCCAGAGGGACCTTGACACACTTGTGAGGTGGGCTGATGCCAATCTCATGAAGTTTATCCATGACAAGTGCAAGGTCCTACACCTGGGTCAGAGCAGTCCCAGGCACCGCTACAGGCTGGGCAGAGAAGAGATTCAGAGCAGCCATGTGGAGAAGGACTTGGGGGTGTTGGTGATAAGAAAATGAACATGAGCCAGCTTTAGTGTGCACTCACAGCCCAGAAAGCCAACCGTATCCTGGGCTGCATCAAAAAGAGCATGACCAGCAGGTCAAAGGAGGTGATCCTGCCCCTCTATTCTGCTCTCGTGAGACCTCACTTGGAGTATTGTGTGCAGTTCTGGTGTCCTCAACATAAAAAGGACATGGAACTGTTAGAACAAGTCCAGAGGAGTGCCACGAGGATGATCAGGGGACTGGAGCACCTCCCGTATGAAGACAGGCTGAGAAAGTTTGGGCTGTTCAGCCTGGAGAAGAGAAGGCTGCGTGGAGACCTCATAGCAGCCTTCCAGTATCTGAAGGGGGCCTACAGGGATGCTGGTGAGGAACTATTCATTAGGGACTGTAGCAATAGGACAAGGGGTAACAGCTTAAAACTGAAACAGGGGATGCTTAGACTGGGTATAAGGAGCAAGGTCTTTGCTGTTAGGGTGGTGAGGCACTGGAATGGGTTGCCCAGGGAGGCTGTGAATGCTCCATCCCTGGCAGTGTTCAAGGCCAGGCTGGACAAAGCCTTGGGTGACATGGTTTTTTGTGAGGTGTCCCTGCCCGTGGCAGGGGGTTGGAACTTGATGGTCTTAAGGTCCTTTCTAATCCTAACTATTCTATGATTCTATGATTCTATAATTTTTAATCCTCTCTGCTAGACTAGGTAAGCTTTCTAGTGAGCAACAAACTCATTCATAAAGAGGCCACAAACAAGCAGATATTGGCAATTCTGTCCTAATTCCTTCTTTCGGGTCAAATTCAGTGCTGTTTGCTTGTTTCCAAGTAAACTTCAGCTAGGAAAGTCTGCATACAGGCTCGCGGTGCGCCTACCAGAAGTTCAGAAGTTAGTGTTGTACAAATAGGTAAGGTTGCTAAAATGCAATGCAAAATTCAGTCTTAATAGATAGCCTGCGGTTTATACAACTAATGCTACTTGCAATGGTTCTGCTAGTGTAGGCTACAACTTTGGAGGTATTTCTTTTTATTTTTTTTCTCTCCTGTCAGCAAAAGCAAAAGTAAGCTTAGCCTGTGCAGTTGGGAATTCCCCACTTTATACATAATACAGATGGAAGAGGAAGATACTGTCTTGCTGTTCTCATACAAACACACACGGTCATCAGAATTTATTCAAAGGAGCACCAAATGGCAAAAAATAGAAATATCAGCACTAGATAATGTTGATAGGTCAATGATTATTTTAGCACATAGATTATGTTAGGATGGCCGCAATAAATCTTTGTGATCAACTACAGGAAATTCCATCACCTATATTACAGAACTTTATTTAGTCAAATCCTGCACTGAGGTAGTTTCAAGTAGGTTTCTACCTGGAGATCCTATGCATGGCCAGAAAAATGACATCTGCAAGAGTGCCTAAGTGAGCTTAGGCATGGACAAAAAGTGCTATATCATTTCAGGCAAATTTGAAAGTAAAGTGTTTAAAACCTCATTGATGGGTACAGCTCTAGCAATCACCATGCCTTTTGACTTCACACTACATCTATCTTCAACCTACCTCAATCAACACTGGATATTTAAACCATCCCAGAATACCTATCTTTAATTTGCCACAGACAACTTTAGTCCAGATTAATTATTTTCAGTCTTTGGGCCAGCTGCCTTATACATGAATATTAAAACTTTGAAGTATGCCCTCTAGTAAGAAACTTGCACAACTTTCCAGAATAAGCAAGATTAATCAGACATGATAATTATGGTAATAAATGTAATACTAACTTATCACATCATATAAATTCAGCTAAATGAGCTCTGTGACAATAGTGGTTAAGAATTAAGAGGAAAGGCAATGACAATCTACATTACTGAAAATAAACCCTTCAGGGACTTGAATCAAAACCATTTTTTGCAGTTTATATACAGTTCATCTTATCTTTGTGCTCTGCATGTCTGGAGGCAGCAGAAATACATGAACCTAAGGCCATGGAAAGTTAACATTAACAAGTTAAACTTTGACACAGCACAGAAAAATGTAAGGTAGGGAATTATTCTTTTTCTGACTTCTTAGTTACAGGCTTTTCCTTACAAAATGGTATTAAATGCTCCATTAGAGCTATGAATTCTGGTTCAGCCAATAGGCTTTACTTAATTTGCAATTTCACCATTTTGAATTGCTTAATTTCTAATTCTAGCTTCCTGTATGAATGTTTAATTTGTTTACTGGAGGCTGAAAAAGGTACACTGTACAAATACTATGTCTGTGTTTTCTAACTGATGACACTAGAGCTATGACAGGCAATATATGGCATACGTTAAACAAGCTGAAAGATATCCCCTTTCTGGCCCTCATAATCTTCTCAGAAAAGATTAGCTCAGCCTCTCCACCCCTCACACCTGATATTTCTTACTCTAACTTTATTTTCCAGGTGATCAATTCAATTTCACAGTATTCTGCAGTATTCTACAGTCCTCTGATATTCTTGATTGGAATAGACTCTGTCCATCAACTGTTATCTCCATGTCTTCAATTTCTATCTCCACTTCATTCAATTTTACAGTGAAGCTTTAAAAATTTTTATCAGTTATAGCTTGTCCAGCATTTTATTAATCTCTGTCATGTCCGTAATAAATGAAGTCTGACATTGCACAACAACTGAAATTCATAGACTGTGAAAACTAGGAAAACTGAAAAAAATAGATAAAATTTCAAAACGCAACTGTTGGAACACTGAAAGTGATTCCTTTGAGAGGCTACTTTTACTCATATCAGTGTCCAACAAAAATAAATTTAAAAATATCAAAGGTAAACATCAGATCTTACCAAATTAAGAGAACTAATAGTTCATCTTTTGACATACAATGTTATTTGAATAACCTTAGCGTGTTCATTTAGTTAACAGAAAAGATACAGTACAACAGTTATCAGGCCACAATCTTAGTTTGCCTGTCTGAGTCCCCAAGATAGAAAACAAAAAGTGTTGATTAAAAACATGTTCTCAAAATAGTATATTTGAAATACTTGAAATTTATATTCATCATCCCCAATTTCCTGTCAGAAAACTAGGTTAAAATATTTTGCATAGACTGTTTGGAATTTTAGTGCAATGCCATTTTATTTGAGAAATAAATATTTAAATCTTCATGAAAGTTTCATGCAAGATAAAAATGACAGTTTTGTCACTCATATTTTTACACTGTCAAAGACTTTGGAGAGTGTTTTTTGTTCTGTTTTGGGTTTTTTTTTATTTCCAATTACATCAAAATTAAACCACAAATCCAGAGCAAGATGTCAGTTAACTCAGTTCACTCAATTTCACCCTCAGAACAGATCTGCTGTAGTTACAATGCCCCCAAAACTGAAGATCGTTTTTCTGTTCACCTCTATCTCCAAACAAAAATGAGGTTTGTGGATCCCTTAGGCTCAGCTCTTTTGCCTTGCCCTCCACTCCAGTAACAGGGAAGTGATGAAACAGGTGTGGCTAGGCTGCACCCCCCTCTCAGTCTTCACAGGTCATGCCAAACCTTCAAATACCCTCTGCCTCCTCACAGCAGAGAGGCAACACCTTAAGCAGGCAAGCACACATTTCTCTTTGTTGAAGGGGATTGTAAGCAAGTTCATAACGTGTCAAATTTACAACATCATCAAAACCAATTATTTTCAGACTAAGTGCAGCTATTCTATATAAGAACTCTGCTTGTTAGCCTACTTGATTGATCCATCTATAGACTGCATGTTGGCACTGCAAACAACTCCATGGCCAGAGGCAATATACCAGCCACTTGAGAAAGCTGTAGAAAGGTCTTTGCCTTCATTGATATCTGTTGAAAGGTCTTGCCTTCATTGGTAAAATAATGCAATATCTACATGCAATTATGTGTACACTAGTGAACCCATAAATGTTGATAGCAGTGTTTTCACAATTCAATATGTTGAAAGGATGTCACATTATCAACATGTTTTGTAAAAGGGGTATTATATATTGAACAAAAACAATATAATGCTGCAAAACAACAAGAAAAAACCCAAAACCCCAAGAGCAGTGGTGTTCTTTTGTTTTTCAGAATGCATTTCTCAGGAGGAGCTCATCATTCTGCTCTAATCAAGGATGATGTTTTTCAGTGTGGTCAAGATGATGTAACCCTCCTTCACCCTGAAACTAGCAAATAAAAAAGCAACCAAAAGTAGTATTCTGGAACAATCACATGATAGATTTATCTGTGTTCTTGTTGTTTCTGTTATGCCACATACATGTATGCTTCTTGCATTAAAACTTTGGGGATGAAAGATTTTATTTTTTTTTTCTATGCTAGCTCTTCATTAGTCTGTGACTTTAAATTGCAAATAATCTAGTGAGATAGAAAATAGCAGCCAACATCCAACACCGGAAGTATTTTTATTAAAATACCTCCAAAAATGATTTTGTGTTAATTAATTTCTAACGGCGTTATTACCATCTATGTGGAACAAAAGAGCCTAATCAGTTTTTCTTGTCCAAAAACGTAATTTCAAAAGCTTCAGCAAAGTAGGAAACAGTTTCTTCTGTCCAGTTAGTTCTGTTCTGCTCTTAGAGAGTGAAAGTGCTATATAGCTATATAAAGTATTTTGTTTGATATGCTGCACTTAAAAATGCTCAGTATTTCAAAATAAAATAGCTTCTCACTTACTGTCTTTACATTCACTAGTGCATTTGTTTTAAGAAGCTCAGGATTTAATTAGTAATTATAAACACACAAAGACCTTCCCTGCTCAGCAGAGCTGATGGAGCAAGCATGGATGGCTGCAAATCGATAGAGGCATGCAAGGAAATAAGGAGACAGCAATGGTCAGTCAAACAATTCATGTGGTCTCTCACTTCTAGTAGATAAAGAAATCCCTTTATCATCCCTACTCTCACATGAAGGCAGCACCCATGTGAGGTATGCTATCTCCAAGTTCCCTCATCCTCAGATATCTCCCAATTCCATGGCAGACAAGAGGGGGAAAAGCAGAAAGCAGGCTTCACCAGGCAGACAATATCAAAACAAGCATGAAGGCTTCACAGCCAGGGGAATTGCTCCAGCTTCAGTGATGTCGTGTTCGCTTTTGAAAAGCAAAAAAGATATGGATCTTGGGGACAAGAAAGGTGCCTGCAGCTAGAAATTCAGTGAAAGAGGAACTGTAGCTAGCTACTGGAAGCCAGAGAAGGGACCAAGCCAAAACGGAACAGTGACAGCTTTTATACAATTAATACAGGCTCTTTTCCAACAAAATAACCTTTTCGGCTTTATTTAATCATCCAAGCAAAATGAATAATAAATGAGTGGGGGATGGGAATTGCCTAGTTCAAGAACATCCTGAACAATGGAAACTCACTGGACTTGGTTGCTTCTTTTTTCACTGTTATTTTCTTCCTCTAAGGCAAGGATGGAAGAAGAAAAGGAAAAGAATCAAAACCAAGTGAGCTGAGGAAAGGACAGTTACTTGCTGTTGAGACATTTTTGTGTCTGCATGGTCAAGGGAATAAAAGAGTTACATTGAATGTCAAGAGGGAAGCAGGGAAGGGATTTGATAGCCATTAAGGCCATTATTTCCACCTTCATGATGAATAGTCAGGGTCAAGAAAAAAAAATAGTATGAAAGCCCCACTGTTGTGCAAGAGCAAGGCAGCAAGATAGATGAGCTAGCAACAGCTAACACTGAGCCTGCTGTCAGGCAGAGAAAATAGTATGCAAGTGTCCACAGCTGCTCAAAAATGTTATGGCAGCAGCAAGAAAAGTAGTAGTTAACTATTCCATCTCTTCTGCCTTGGCTACCAAGTGTGAGGACTGAAATAGCATAAAAATATGTGTAAAGGTAAAAATAAAGACTGAACTCCTGCAAGGCAAATGTTGAAGAGTTAGTGCATCCAAAATGTATGCTATATTCATGTAAATATTTTTAGTGGCAAGTTCTGATTCTGTTCCTCTTTCCCTTGCGGATCATTTTATGATCTAAGTAACTCCTAAAAGGAGAGCATAAATACATTGGACTGTCATGACTATGCATGTAAAAAACATGTTAACATGGATCCATGGTTTCTTGCACTTGACATTATTATAAGTGGAAAAACTGAGGCATGAAATGGAAAAGTGTGTAGAAAAAGAAAATAAAAAGACATATTAGGCCCTAAGGAGGGATTCACTTCACCTAAATTTAGATAGCTGAAACTCTGAAATACCAAATGCCTCTATTCTCAGAGATACTGCTGAAGACAATAATTTCATCATAAGGTAAATGTCTAAAATGGATTAGATTAATTTAGATTAATTGTCTCCTAGAACTGCCTGTGTTTATCCAATGAGTCCAGAGGGAGAATACACAACTAAGCAACTAACTTTTAAAGGGATGAAGTTATGTGAGATTATTCTATCATGAGGGTCAGCCAAGTATTACATGCAATGGCACATCTCAGAGAATCATTTTATGAAGTCATATATACTTTCTATAGAAATGGTAATACACTTGTTCTGTATATAGATACTGTAAAAGGGGAAGACCAGAAACAATCATTGCCATTTCAAGAACATAAATGAGAAAATAAGAAAATAGTGTTTTCTGTACTAAGCAAAATATTAAAATTAAATACCTTCATAAGTGTTATCTAATATTTGCTAGACAGCTTTTAGGAGTAAAACTTGCCCTGATAAAATTATTGAGTACTAACTGAGCTTTAAATTATCCCAATGTATAAGCCAACATTACTGTGGGATCTTCTGGCTGTAAAAGCATACAATACTATAGCAAAAGAGGCATATAAACTTGTTTTCTACCAGTTTTGAAATAATATTATTGCTTCAGCTTAGTAAAATTTAGTGCAGAAGACTTTTGATTGCATTCTTCCTTATTAAGACCCCTTCTGTTCCTCTTAAAGCCGAACTAACATGATTCATCTGTACCACTGAATTACTTCTGTCTCATTAAACAAAGTCACTGCCTTTTTTTTGTGTTTATACAGTCTTCAAAAGCCCCTGCAGACCGTTAAGAACCTTCTTCTTGAGTCTCACAGTAGCCAATATGTCTTTGTTTGAACAAAAACACACAGTCCTGATTGTCAGTTTGGGAACAGGCATCTCTTTCTTTATCATCATGCCCAGATATTACTACTCGTCTTTTCCAAAGCATTTTGATCCAAAGTACCATGTGGGAGGAAATAAAAAGGCTCAGCAGGAGATGGATGTTAAGGGTGCTGTTTCAGACTTTGATTTTGCTTCCTTTTATAAATTCAAATAAGATTGTTTATACAGATTGATCAAATGATGGTCAAACATGGAAGCACTCAGAACTTCAGTTAGAGTTGGTTCCCAGGATTTGCTTAACCAAATGGCTTATAGGTTTTCCTTTCTATGTGCATTCCCACGTGACTCCTTTCTGAAATACCATACCAGCTTTTTCACTCTCAGCTTCAAAACCATATTTTTTCTTGAAGAGGACCTTTAAGGTTTTCTGTTAAACTTGTAACTCCTCTAATTCCAGCAATTATACCCTTCATGGTCATAGTTCCTAGCTCCATACCTGGACAGGCGGGCTTTGTGGGGGATTACATCCCTCCTTCACTGAAGTCACAACGCCTCTTCCCCCTCCAAGAGTCCCAGCACTGGGAGCTGATGTCTGCACTGGCAGATCCCAACCCTCTGCTTAAATCACAGCATAGAGATGCTTTTTTAATGTCCTCCTCAGTAGAGATCCAAATCTGTCTACAAAAATCAGTAACTCCCAAAATCACTATGCTGTGTAAACTCACTTGAAAAGAGAGGATAAGAAAGAAACTGGGGGCAGGAATCCAGGTGAGAGGAGTTCTGTGCTCTTGCCCACAGTGATGTTTTTATATTGCTTAAACATATTAAAACAAAATGAAACAATCAAACAAAATAACTCAACCAAACAAAACAAACAAACAAAAAAAAACCCAAACAAAAAAATAGCAATAACAGCAAAAGGAAACAGAAACCAAACCAAACCAAACAAAACCAAACCCACAATGGTTTGTCTTGGTTTTCTAGAGAACTGTAGTTTGATACATGTATCAGCAGTCTGCCCACTTAAAAAAATATTCAGTGGTTCAGCAGCAGTGCAAGTTTACTCCTCGTTCTTCTGTTCCCTAGTAGTTTCCTCATTTGTTCCTCCAGCCCCTGCCCCCATCCGTATCTCCTTCCTCAGGACATCTTTACTTCCATCTACCCCTGATTTCCCCAGCTTTTTCCTCTGATTTTGTGTTGATTAACAAACACGAGTTACCTGAGCACTTATCTCCAAGGAGCAGCATTTTTAAAGGAATTGCAGGTTACCTGAGATGTACATAATATAAGTGAAAAACGATCACTCCCTCAATCTGGAATGTCCATCTGCAGTTTTTAAAACTCATTCCGGCTCTCAGCAACCTCACCTAAATTCAAACTTAGGCATGCTTTGAGCAGGATATTGGACTAACTGATCTCCAGAGGTCCCTTGTAAGTTAATCTTTATCTGTTACTCCCATCTAAAATGGGAGTTATCACACTAATAAGCATTTTCTCAGCAGTAACATAAGAACTGGAGCCATAACATTTTGTCAGCAGCATGTGTAATGTTAAAACCATTACCTTACCTTTGATTTTGGGAAAGATAGGCCTGCACAGCAGTTTCAAAAAGGAAAAATAACATAAAATTGTCATTGTAGAATAAAGCAGTGATTCACCTACTTCACTGTCCCAGCTATGACAGTGGCTACTGTAGTGTGACTGCATGAAAAAGTGACTTCTTAGCTATATTTCAAGGTTATGGTTTTCAGGTTTGAATTTATACTCCTAAAGAATTAACAGTTATCCATGTAAAAACATGTAAGTTTCAGTGGAAACCTCATGCTTACCTGCATTAAAATAACCTATTTCTGGCAAAAGCCAAGATAAGGTCCAATAAGCTCCTAAATGGTTCAAGAGGATACCGTACAGATCCACCATGCAGATTATGGAAATCTCAAATTCAGCACAAAAATACCACCAAAGCCCAGGATAATTACATCCACATGATGCCTCTGCCTCACACAAACAGATTTTCTCCAAAAGCACTTGTGTGTGCTTCTGTGTGCAAGTGTGAAGAGAGGCAACCATACTGATACTTATTCAAAAGCTGCCAGTTTACAAATGTCAATGTCAGATTCATGCATTTGAATAAAGGTAACTAACGAAAAGTAAACTTCAGGAGATTTTACAATGAAGGTCTCATTACATTTGCCCAGCAAATCTCATCAAATTAGCTCAGCTTGTGTTAAGATGATGGTGCTTCATTTATCATGTAGTCAGGTAGCAGGTGCTCTACCATCTAAAGAGATCCTCAACATGAGCTCAAACTTAAAAATGTAATAGTCTGAGAGCAGAGGAGGTAATACTGCCATGGCTCCACCATGGGAAAATGATTTAGGGCAATTATTTGTAATTAATTCCTCTTTGTCTGTGTGTAGTAGGTAATACTTTTTGCTTTTTATTTTGTTTTACCCAGTCCTTAGACTCTGACAGTGGTCCCTTTGGTGCACTTTTCAAACAGTCTGCTTAGCTTCCTCTAGTGAGGGAAGGCTCCTTTTCAAACAGAGACAAATCTCTCCTCTGAGCAGCTGTAAAAAAGAATTCTCAGGAGCAAAGTTGATGATGTTGCCCCAAGAGACTTACCCCTTGGAAATGAATTTGGGGTGAAAGCTCAGAATTTACTGGGGAGATGTTTACAGTCTTTGTGCTGCTAAATACATGTTGCTGAAATTACTATTAAGACATAGCATTGGCTCTGATTCTTTCTCCAGGCTCCTCTCCCACCATCACATCAGAAGAGATCTTCATAGCTCTGACACTTCCAAACTGTCTGCTTTGGTCACTTTTGTGGAATTATCTTAAAACTTGTCATGCCATCAAGTCCCTATTTCACGCTGTAATAGCACTTCCCAGATTTTTTCTCTCCCAAATTCTTCTTGAGGGTGTTCCCATGAATAGCAATTTCTATTCAGAGAACTCCAGAGTTCCTTATTACGCTTTTCCTTTTCATAATCTATCTGAACATCCCTTTTTCCATAACATCCAGAAACACCCAGCACTGGGTGAGCCTAAGGAACACAATAAAAAAGTTTAAGATTTTTGAGAAATGGTAAGCGTAACATATGAACAAAAAAGTTTGTAAGCTTCATTAGTCTGTAGACTAGATGAAATAATTTGGCTGATGGGGGTGACATCAGACTTTGCTCTCCTTGCCATCTGCAGCAGCGACTGTTAACTTTTCTATTTCCTGTGGTCTTCAGCATCATTGCAAATCCCTCAAAAGTAGAGTTTTCTTCTACTTTTACATGGAGTTTATTAAATTTATTTTTTTTTCAGGAATCTTTACTAAATGATGTTGTGTCTTTTTACATTTTTTCCTTCTTACTGTATGCTTTGCTGGACAACTCTAAACAACTAGCAGGAACTAACTTTGACACCAATGAAGCATCAACAGTCAGCACCTGTAGACTAGAGACTTGTATAGTCACAGTACCTAATGCAGCGTGAATGACAGATGTCCAAATATTCAAGCCTTATTTACCACCATTAATGCTACATTGTTGTTAAGGAGTTTTATTCTCCCAACTTTCAGTGACAGTCAAGTACCATCCTGGTGAAGAAAAGTATTATGGAAATTAATTTTTTTAACAAGCAAACTATTCTAACAAGCTTCCTCTGAAACTTTCAACAAAGTATTTACTTTCCTTATAACACTCTGTTCCCATGTACTTTGTCTTTTAATTCTTTTTTTTAGGGTACAATCAAATTCTCAATGAATTTTTGCAAGACCTAGGACAAGAAAACCAGTCTTGATCACAGTCACTAGGTACAATCTGTACAATAAAAATATGAATATTTTTAATGCCTAAAAGTTAGCCTCTATTTTCACTCTTTCATGCTTTTTCTTCCTTTGCATCTCTGTTGACATAGTTGCCTCCCCTAAATTTTCATAATATTAGATACAGGGCTGTAGGCAACTACCTTGACCTCCAGTTTGGCAGCTCTTGCTAAGCCTCACCAAGTTCTGTATTGTCTTTGGAAGAGTCTGGGTATGCACATGGCATGCCCTGGTATGACTTTCTGCACTCTGTTTCCTCTCCAGTGTCTTCTATTATGTTTTGGTGTTTGTTTCACCTCTCCTATGCTTTTCTGATCCACAGTTCATTTGGCTCATCAGGTGCCTCATGGTGCTATGAATTGGGCAGTAGTTGTAACCTATCTCTGGTGTAATGCACAAGCAGCAACTGGCTGCCAATGTCCTCCTTGTCCTTTGTGGAAATGGATAAAGGAATGAAGAAGCTCAGACAGTTTGTAAGGGGGGTGTGTGTGGGGGAGAGCCACCTCTCCCTGGCACTGGCAGCTGCTCTTTATTTCCTGTGGGTGGTTTCAAGTCCTTAAAGTTTACAACCAAGTATGAACTGGAGAAGTGTCTGTGTTCAAGTGTCTTGCTCTTATTTTCCTTATCAAAACTGATGATGCATTTTTTCACTCATGGGCTTTCAACTGACGGAAGTTAAGCCTGCTGCTGAGGCTGGTCACATCTTACAAGTCCTCCATATAAGATGATTTAAGAGTTTCAGAATATCTGGGGATACGACAAAATCACAGTTGTGCTTTTTTAAGGAAAAAGACTTAGTGAAAAATATGGATATCTTTAACAAATACCTTAAAATGTTTCCCACCTTTGTGAAATTTGATTATGAGTGTAAATACTAGCACATGCCTTGTCATCAGAGGATCTGAACAGCTTCAAGCCTGAAGCTGTATTTCTAAAGTCAATGACCAAATTTGAAAGAAGCAATAGGAAACAAGAAAAAAAAGCTTTCTTAACTGCAAACCAACCCATTATTATGATTACTAGGAATACCATTTAACTGTCCATTCATATGTTAGAGCTTTAGAGAGTCATAATATTGCCACAGTAGAATCAAAATATAAATGGTTAAGCTGGTCTTCTTTCCTATTTTTGTTTTGTTCTGTGATGTGTGAAGGAATCATGCAGTTATTTTCCCTTTTTCATGTCACATGAATGGGTTTTTAGAACCTCACACAGTCTGTGAAGGACAGCAGTGTATTGACTCCTCTGACCTTTTACTTATTCTGGACTTTGATTGACTGATCTCCTCTATTCTTGCAACGTTGGCAGCTGCCAGAAAGAACCGCAGCCTTAGACAGGCAAATTACTGAATTTTGAAAAGGTGAAAGCAGCACAGCTTAGTTATGCTATGATACCTCATAAACCCGTGTTGGGCATTGAAATTCAGATGTCTTGTTCATGTGACAAAGGTAAGTGCAAGAACAGGAAGATGAACAAAAATATCAGAAAAATGAATATTCTTTCAATAAAGACTTTAATGTATGTAATCACTGTAACGATACAAATTTTATCTGTCTTGTTACAGTATTGTACTAGCTGATTTCTGTTAAATACAGAGACAAATTCTCATTTTTTGTCACTATAGAACAATGGCATTTTGTGCAATTCATATGTGAATACACATATTGATTGATTCACGTTTACACATTTCTAGGAAGCATTCTTTAAAAAATATAGAGCCTCTTTAACTAATAGCAGACTAATAGGCCTAATAGTGTACTATTAGAGAGAGAGGCCTATCCCTTCTTCTGCTAAATACTCAATTTGGTTATACTCCAAAGTAACAAAATAGCATTAAATATTTTTCTTTTCTTTGAATTTCATAGAGTTAAAGTGTGTTTTCTGCAGCAATTGCATTGTTGTGGTTCTTGGTATTACAACACTGATCATAACTTGGAATTCACTAATAGAATAATCTCCTTATGCGTAGACGGTATAAATAAGTCTATAAAAATGATCCCATTGCTAATCCTCAAAAGGTAATTTGCAGTTTATTCCACCATAACATAGAAGACCATAAGAATATTTACATGTCCAAAGATGATATGTAGTCTTAAATATATGAAAAACCTGTGGAAAACTGGACAGAAGACAGAGTTCCCAGAAGAGACAAATTCTGTAGTATTCCAATAATGAACCCCAGAAAAATTTTTAGTAACACTGGCAGGCACGTCCGACCTGTACCAACACTGTGAGTAATATATTAATAAGAAAACATAGGTAAACACCATAGACTGACAAAATTGTGCCAAATTGTATTTTATTCTTCAAACTGAGTAATAGATATCTCTTTAAATTATATCATCCTACTGAAGTAAAGTAAGCATGTTAAAAAGAAACAATAATCTCCAGTCCAAGAACAGTTAAAAGTACTTGGACTGAAACTGGGGTGTAGGAATCAAGGCTAGATATAATCATGGTACTTCTGTCACCTCCTCAGAGGGACTTCTTTGGATTGAATTAACTTGTGAGTGGACTGAACTTAATGTTGATCTCTAGTGAGCACTATACAATAGAATACCAATCAGCAGGTAGCAAAGAAAACTTGAGAATGTTTTTAGTTCACATAGGTGAACTAAATTTTATTTTGCCACCAATTACTGATTGCTGTTTGGCATCTCAGAGACAGTTATCTGCCCTCAGCTCCTCTATTCTCTAATCCTTTTCTAACAGAAAGCTGTTTATTAAACACTTTTGCTGGCCTTTGAGTCTCTGCATGGTCTTTCTGCACAAGTCCTGTAAGTAAAAAGCTTTATCCAGAGCTATTATTAAAAGACAAAATGTCCCCAACAACTTCCAAGAGCCATTTTTCATCCAACACATTATGAATGAAAAATTCAGGAGGTACAACTACTGTCGTAAGTTTTCTGCATGTTCATAAAGCCAGTGGTTTAACCTTTGAGGATCAAGATGATGGAGCAAGACCTTCAAGGTAATAGGCATAGTCTTCCTGGACACACAGACTTGGTGATTGAAGCTCCTATAATCAACAAAACCAAACTTGTGTGTGAATGTTTGGGTGTGAAGACGGTATGAAATAACTTAGAAGCTATATGATTTTGCAGACTTCTTTTGTGATAAACCAAAAAGAGGTAAAAATAATGAAATAAATATTTTTAATACTCATTCTATGGTAAAAGTTTATCTACCTTCTCATTGTACTTTGTAATGTGTGAATAAAAATATTTTCCATAAAGTTATTAACAGTAGTAAAAGAAACCATTCACTGAGCTATTAGGCTGAAGAAGAGATATTTCCATGACAATGTCTCTAGGAGCAGATTGAATAATCTTTCTAATTGATTTTCTATTACTCTTAAGAAAAGGCTGGATAAGAAGCCATGGACACTCTTTGGATCAGGCTTCAGCTGGGTTGGAGCCAAATATAACAACTCTAAGATCAATGTCATCCTTTATTTCCATGAAAAACTAAGAATGGATGTATATATATGCAGTGTCAAGGAAATGAATGCTTACTTCATCCTTTCTAGTTTGTTGAAGCTTGTTGTGCTACAAGAAAAGACAGTTGGAATGCAACTAAGAAAAGGAAAGAACCTATGTGGATGGTCATTAATATGTTTTTCTTTGAACTTCTTACCTGACAGCTTCACTTTGGAGATTTTTTTTTCAAATATATTGGAGGTGGTTTTCAGCTCTTGGAGAAAGAAATGTATTTTTTCTTAACTACAGGTGTGTGAGGATGCTTAAGTTATCATTACAGTCACTGAAGATCTGGTCAATACAACTATGGTATATAGAAAAATGATTGCTCACTCAGAGAAGTTAGGCACCATTTTTGATTAGCTAAGTCCCTCCACAGATTAAATTGACTTTACTGCAGTTAAACTTAGTTCAGTTGCCTGCAGGTAGACATATAAGATAGGGTATCCTGCCTGTACATTATCTGATGATGTCTCAAATAGTTCTAGAGACCTTAATGTGGACACCTTCTTAGAGCCAAAGTTCTCCACTGAGTACAGACATCTATGCTTGGATGCGTGATACTGTGAAATGAATCTCACTCCAGATGTAATGTTCTCGAATACCTGTATGTCATAAACTGACAGGACAAAGACACAAACTGGCAATATAGTTTTAGGTTCTGTTAAGAGATGAACTAGCTTTCTTACTATAACGTTAAGACCAAGAAACTGTGCCAAGAAGGCTGGAAAACTGCAGAGATTTCTGAGGAAAAGCAAAAGTTCTTCATCCAGGTACTCAAGAAAAAAAAATTAATTTATTGCAAACAAGGCTGGATTAGATTGTCATTTATGTTTAATATCTTCCATTATAAAGGGCTCCTATGTCAAAAGAAATACATGCCTTACAATCGTACACAATTACCCCTCTACAGAGACAATCTCAACCAACTAGCATATAAGGTATTACAAAAGAATCTTGGAAGGAAGTAAATTTTGACAGAGGACAAGAGGATATAATCTTATTCTTACCAAGAAAGTGCCTTAAGGTTGAATTTCCAAATAGAAGCAATTGAACAACTCTCATAACTGCAGGAGACACAGTGATTTGAAATGCCAATCAGGTAATTTCATATACAAATACATAGTTCAGTGCTATTTGCATATGTATAAGCTGCTTTCTCTGCATAACTGTGGAGAGTGCATGACATCCATGAATAAACATTTGTAGGTACTTTCAAAAAACACTTCAGCCTTGCTGTCTATCACTTGAAAATTGACTTTAAATGTGCATGCAGTGAAAAGAACAACTCATTTTTTAATATTTGGTGATCTTTCTCGTTTTGGTGACAAATCTTTTCAAGATTTGGTGATTTTGGAATTTATTACACAATTGGTCCATAGCTCTTGGACCTCAGAAGAGACATATATTCCCATAATTATTCCAGTAAATACAGCTTCGCTTCTTTTATGGTACATAGGAAGATCACACATTCCTGAAGCATTCACAGGTGCAAATATGGTCAAGAAACTGTTTAAGCCTGAAGCTTAAGTTCTGATTCTCCTCCTTTCGGTTTGCCCATTCTTTGTCCTCATAGGTCATTTATTCTGTTTAAAGGAAAAAAAAAAATGATACCCCATAAAAAGCAAGGATTTCTTGACACCTCTTTCTAAAGTGTCAGAATGTATCATCTCTAAAATAGTCGTAAGAGGCTAACATTTGGAACTAGGAACTTTTGATTCTTTTGTATGCTTAATAAATGAAAACAAGTGAATATCTACTGAGCTAAAAGGTAGGTTATGGGAGATAATAAAGAGGTAAATGGTAGGACTAATTTATGGTTTCAAAATCAGCCTTTCAAGGCTGATTAAATAAGATGTGGACATTTACCAGTCAGCATATATCACAGTCCTTAAATCTAGGAGCCAATTTACATAGATCTTCAAAATCTCCATGAAGAATCTAGGTAGAATAGTGAGGATGAAATAGAGTGGTCAATTAAGAACATGGACAATCTCTCATAGCTTTTTATCTTTGCATTTGTCAAACGTCACTACACTGTTGAGTTTTTGTTAATATTTGAAGAGTGTATGAAAAATAGAATAGCTTTTGTCACTGGATTTCTCAAAACCTCACTACTAAAAAGTATTTTTATTATTCATTTTCCCCTGAGAGTTTTAAAACTGTACTGCATTGAACAGCTGTTTCTGGGTTTATAATCTGTTAATTTATCATTCTCACAAGGAATCTAAAAAATATAGAATCAAGCATCTATAGTAACAACTAAAAATATAAAACAAAATATAATAGGAGACAATTTCCTGTACACATCAATATATCACAAGAAGGTGAATGAGAAGATTCACTACACTTAGGTGTACCTTTCAACAGCTACAGTTTGTCTTCTTTTTTACCCCCAGAGAATATCGTAATTTTCCAGCAAGACTTTTTAAGTGCATGATTACTTATTTAAGGAAGAAATTTAAATGTCTCTTCAGTGACCTTCATCCTCCTCTTGAGTTCTCTATCTTAAATTATATTCATTCTATTTGCAGTATAATACATCTTTCCTTGGCTGGGTGTGAATTATGGCATTAAGAGAGTGAAGACAGTGCAGTAGCTCCTGCTATTAGCCAAAGTTCCATTCAGGCTATCTGCAGAAAGCTTCATCAAATTCTGTGCCAAAACCCTAGCTTATGTTACATTTTTTTTGTAATAGTTCACAAATTCAGGTGTGGCTTAGATCAACTAAAAGCTAAACTGTTCAGTTGAATGTGTACATGAGTAAACAATCAGAAAACAGTTGAGCAAAATAATCACATGGAAATCTCTTGAGACAAAAAAAAATACATGTTTTGGGGGGAACAACTTTTTGATTGGATGAATCCATCTGCTTTTCTCTTTTGGTTTGGTTTGGTTGTTTGGTTGTTTTTTTTAATGCTAAGTGAAATGTTGAAGATAAAAGACCTTCCCTGTAACTGATGGCCAAAGAAAAAGGGAGAAAATGCCATTAGTAAGTTTTGTGCCTTTCTTAACATGCCATGGAGCTAGAGTCCAGCTTGCTTTCAGAAAGGTGGGGGGGAGGAAATATTGGTGAAAATAAACTTTTCTTTCAACCAGTTTAAGCTGCACACAGTGACATGACATACATTTGATAATTTCCCATCATGATGCTTCCAAAGTAAAACCAACATAATGATATTTTGAATATTTCTGTTTCTTCACCTAGGCAAGTTGCCTGTCAAGCTTATCAGAACTGGTTTATACCAGAAGTTTCTCCTAAGTATGATTGATCAAGAGTACCAGACATCATAGCTACTATTTGGAAGAGGCATTGCAACACTGAAGCCACTGTAAGAAAAATTAAAAACCCACTACTTTCTCCTGCACACACATTGACTATGTCTCTGCCAGTAAATGGATGTGACTGAGGCACATCTCCAGCAACAAAATGAGGCCCAGTTTCATACTATTGAACACACTCTTCAAATCTATATGGCTTCATCTGATCTGGCTATGGGAAACAGTTCCCAGCCTGTTGCAGCTCCCTGAAACACATCTGAGAAAGGATGAGCTAAGCCAAAACCATATTAGAGGCCAAGCCAACCACTTAGGGACAGTGTCAGGTTAATGTGCGGGGATGATCCTTGGCTATGGTTAATTTACTAGCGCCGATGTAGCCTTCAAGTGTACTATTGCTAGCAATTTCATGGTAATTTTTTCCTCTTTGATATTTTTCTAATTATTCTTTTTTAATCCCAAATATGTTACATCAAGATACCTCTATCAAATAAAAGTAGCTTTTTAGCTAATCTGTTCCTGCAGCTACTTTGTAGTAAAATGAAAAGTAGCATAGTGCGCATTGTATTTGCTTTGAAATAACTCCTAAATGCTCTGAGATCCGGACATGAGACAAATGCAGAGCAAAACAGAGGGCTCAGACACTTGTGTATCTTCAATAAGAAATCTTACATACACTTTTTAAAGCAACATAAGGAACAACATATCAATAAATTACCTTTGTAATGCTTTAAGCCAGTGAATCTCAAGAATGGCTTAAGGGCTCTGGAGGGTACCAGGAAATGGGTCATGGAAACAGAAAAATATGACAACATAAGCAAGAAAAAAAAAGGGTGTAAAAGACAAGAAATAAATAAGCATTCATATTTGGATAGTAAACGAAAACAATGAGGACAACAGCTGTGTGTGATACTCAGCAGATGTCATTTAATGAAGATGAGGTGACCATTGGTCAGCAAGTACTGCTGTGGGACAAGAAACAACTGCTACCTGCTAGAAGCTTACACTGTGGTGCCTGAGCAGCCATTTCCTATTCAAAGTCTTTAGGTTCAAGGTATGTGACATTCTGCTAAACTGTGCTGGGCACATGTGATCTTACTCCAAAGAATTCTTATGTACATACGTACTACAGTGCTACACAGCTCTGTTCAGGAGCTGGGCTTTCAGAATACCCTAGCTGCACCATCTCTGGAAGCTGTCTCGCACATTTTCATGCAGGGAAGACATATATCAACCCCCTTTGAAAATCTGCCAGTCTATGACCTGTTTGACTTTCAATGTAGTATGGACATGATCTCTTCTGCTTTTTTCCCAGCTAGAGGCCTCTAACTGAGATCTCTGGGGAGCTTCAGATGCAGGAAGTTTTGCATGCCTCTGTATTTTGTGCAGTGCTATCTCTCAGTCACTTACCCAGCTTCAAATATTCCCAAGTTCAAAATGAAAAATAAAGATAAAATAAAGCCCTGAATCTGCTGCCAGTAAATACACATACAATAGAAAAGGAACTTCATAGAAATTCTTTTCCTGTGGGCATGGAGTGAATGTATTGTTCATCCGATTTCCTGAGAGCATCATTTTCTGTCCATTCTCTTCTGTTCATCTATCATGCTAACTGCTGCTTGGAGAAAAATAAAGAAAAATATTATACTAGGCAAGCTTAGTTAGCACTGAGAAGAAAAGTTCTTTTGTAAACCCTTAGAAAGAAGAGATTTCAGTGTCATTCCTGTATTTCATTAATTAAAGTAAGAAATCAGATATTGCTGACTTTTTTTCTATCAGTTAAGCAGACATCTGTAGGGAGCAAATGGCACCTTTTCCTTTGGTTACACAGTATTTGCATCTGTTCCAGAAACAGGTGAAAAAAAAAATCCGTATTGCCAGGTTAAGATAACACAGGGAGGAAGGAGGCTCAAGATTTCTAATGAAGGAAAGATATATCAAGGAAATGCAAAGTTATCAACCCACCATAACCTTGTCCACTCTGAGTCCTGAAAAAAAAAACCCAAATAATTTGAACTTCTGCCTGGGACAAAAATTTATGTTTATAACAGAAATCTTATATTTTTCTACAGAAAAATAAAGAAATAGCTAAAGAAAAGCTAAAGAAATAAGTAGAATGTCATAGATGAGCAGATGGCAAATTACCTTGTCAATTAGATTTTTCTCATCTTTTAAAGTCTCAGTGTGGGATTCATTTCACCAAGGTTTAGATATATGTTCTGCAGGCTTGCAAGCTAGTCATTGATGTCCCCTTAAAGCCAGTGAAGAGAATTGGTTTCACTGGTCTAATTGATTTGTAGAGGTAACTGGTGATTCAGCAGCTTGATTTGGTTGGAGATTTTATTAATTGCTAGTAGGGAACAATTTCTTTGCTACTTTATTCCTGAATTTCCGAAGCCTGCACCAGGGAGTTATTGACTTGAAAGAATTAAGATGTCATTTGCTAACTATTGTGTGATGCAGTGGCAATGATGGATAAAGAAACAGTCTTCTCTTTATGAAGGCTTATTATCTTTCTGACTGCATGTCTAGAGTACATCTCTATATTAACCTTGCAATGCAGCCAAGGAACAGCAAATGCAATTATGGTTTACAAAATGAGAAAGGCATTTTAATACTTCTCAAGAAAACAAACGAACAAACAAACAAAAAAAAAGGTGTTAAAAAAGAGAAGACTGCAAAGCTGACTTCTCCAGTTATTGATTCCTTGAATTTATGCTTGTGGTTTAGCTTTCTGTTGTTGTTGTTTTAGACAATGATTCTTCTAGCTGAGACTGTTTCATTCAAGTATCCAATAACTGTGATCTCACTTACAGGGATGGCTTTTGTTGTCTCTCCAATCTGCAGATCAGTAGCCTCTTACAGTAAGCTGTAAACTACGACACCGCTCTCTTCTTTGCATGCCTGTCAAAGACTTGCCTTTTCTTCTATTGCAGCTTAAGGCAGCGTGTCAGGCAATGCGCTTGACAGGAATTATGCTGGGCAGCATGGCTCCCGCACTTTTGTTTTCTGTTCTTTTGACAGGTTGTGGTAACCCTGGCAACCACCTTGCTGCATTGTTAGTGCCCATGTACAGCTTGCTGGTGCACGTGCCTGAAGGCTGCTAAGTGGTGTGAACGAGTGCATGAAATGCTGCCTTGGATTCTCTCTTCCGCCTTGTATTGTCCATGTTTGGCAGAAAAACATTTATTATTTCACAGTGGGAGTCTTTTTACCACCCAACGAATGAAGCACAAGGATTTTGCAGTTTCAGTTGAGACACTTTGCCTTATGGGGGCGAATTTTAACCCCCTGCAGAAGGCTACAGGACAGAAGTGCCTATCCTTGATCTCTGCAGTTATCCTGCCCAAAAAGCTGTATCATTGACAGTGCTACCAAGCGTAGTTATTGCTCTGCTACTTTGGGATGCTGTGAGACAAGCTACCCCCACTCTGCCCAGAAAGGCAATATTAGGAAAGAGGCCATCACTGAAACTGCAGACCTATGGGCCCCTCCAATTGCCTGGAGACCTTAAAGAGCTGCAGGGGTGAAGGGAGAGGGCAAAACAATTAACAGTGAGAACAAATTTACGCTTACTGTTGTAAGCTTTATTATTGCTGTTACGTATTTGAAGAATAATGGCCTAATTGTGCATAGTTTCTTATCTACTGTTCTGTTTGGAAAGGGATTTCATAAGCCACAACTATGTCTTCTCTCATAACAATGAATGCAATATGTAACAAAATGGGGTAGCTTTTGGAGGGCTGTGTGGGAGGCTAAAGATGGAAACAAGTGTTTTTTTCACTTACAGCTTGAATGGGTGAGACTGCCCGTCTTCAGAAAACTTTCTTAATTCTGATGTGTAGCTATAGCAACATATCCACAAAAACCAAAACTGTGGCTTCCCAAGAGACAACAATACACCGTTGTATTCTTATGAGAGTATGGATGCAGGTCATTGCTGTAATATGTACCTGGGGAGCAATTAAGATGTTTATGGTTGTGGTCTTGCTGGTTTTGCTTAGCAGGACAGTGGGATATTGAAAAGAGATACAACTTTTTTCCCTTCTCCCCTGGCTGACTTTCCCAAACTGCATGTTTTCTGTTTTGAATGCTTAGCTGTTTTGATTGCTTAACTGTTTCACTGTGTTTTACTTTTATAGAAATGAAAATGAATGTGTAACTACCATGGTGTTTTTGAGTTCCCAATATTCACTAGCCAAACAATGTTATTTAATCTGATTCAGGATTAACAATTCTACAGCACATTATGCATGGAGAAATCTTAAAACAGATGTGTCATTAAAACCAGCACAAGGGTCACTAAACCATGTAATGACAACTGTACCTGATAACTGATTTTTTAATACAGAAATTCAATCCTACTGACACACAAAACCAAATGTGTATCAGAGACAGAAAAGGCTTTAATGTGTGCTCAATCCAAATTTGCCATGATCAGTAATGATCAGTTTATTTCTATATTACATGGATAGTACATGGTCACTTTCTGAAAATACAGATAAATGAAAGTTTTATCTTCCTAAGAATATTACTTTGTTGCCCCCCAAAACCCCAGTACAGAATAGAACTCTGCAGAGTGCCTTGCCCAACAGAGATTGCAGGTAATAGAGGCAGAAGTGAATGCTTAACAGGATGCCTGAATATTCACAAAGATGGTGCTGTTTCTACACTAGCCCACTGAATGTATGCATCTTGTCAAATTAGACCAAGTCTATTGGCGTACACAGGGAAAACAGGGTTGTGATCCTCACTCCTTCAGGGTCATGGCAGTAAGGAAGAAGACGATAAAGAAGCATCATTCTGCTTTGACTTTGTGGACTGCTTGAGGGACTGAAGAAACAGACATATATCACATCCTACAATTCTCTATTCCCGTTATGGCCGTGCTGAAAGTGAGGTTTTAGTATATATCCACAGCTGTAAATAAATAAAATAAACAAACAACAAAAATGGAAAAAGAAAAATCTAACAAATGCAATGTTCAACTAAAAATAAGATTTGTGTTTGAATTTATGTTTGCTTTTCCATACATTTTCTCCTCTGTCATCCTTTCTACCCCTGAAGAGTGTGAAGTATGGGAATTTGAGAAACACTGTCTGTGGTTTGCTTTTTAATTACATTGTGTCTTACTATAGAAATAGCTGCTTAGAGTGCTGATCATTTAATCCAATTTACATGGGATTCCTATTAAAGTCAATTCCAGTTCTCTGGACAGAAAATGCTTTATAAGGCTTTTCAAGAATAACTTTCAGCATTCTTCACTGCTTTTCCAGCATTCTCATTTTGGTGGGTCAATCTGCTACAGGATTTTGATTCCAATATAATAGAAGAATTCGGTGTCAAAACTTTATTAAAATTCATTTAAAAATTTCTCTTAACACCCTGCTGTCAGTCAAATGTGCACAGGAGAATTTCTGTTTTGATTAAAAGAAGAGGCAAAAAACCCACCAAGACACTCTCATATTTGGTTTGACAAAGAGATGTTGGCTATGTGTGCACACAAAAGAAAAAAACCTCAGAAGAGAGACTAGATATGAGAGAAATCTGTAAAAGTGCATGCCTTAAATTTAATATTTTAAAAATACTTCTCATGTAAGGGAGAGGGCAATGAGATAAACTTTTTAAACAGAGTGGTGTCAATACAGGGGTGAAATTGGTAAAGTCAAAGCTTGGCTGGACCTGAAACTGGCAAAGGTTGTGAAGGGCAACAAGATGAGTTTCTGTGGGTACACCAGCAGCAAAAGGTAAACCAAGGAAATCATGAGCCTGTGGATTGGCTGGACAGGCAACCTAGTGATGAGGAACACAGGAACAGATAGGGTACCTGATTCAGTTCTTGCTTCATTACTTACTGGAATAAATGTCTCCACGTCTAAGGAAGATCTGGAGGAGAAAGGCACACACAACTGAGGAGGTTGAAACTAGTAATTACTTAAGTAAAGTAAGTGGAAGAGAAATGCATTATAGGAATAGATCATGATGTGGTGGGCAGCTGATTGGACAGATGAACTTAGAGGGTGAATATCAGTGGTTCAAAGTCTAACCTGCAACATGCTATGCATCATCCTCAGGAGTGATACTAACAACACTATTGCAAACACCACGATGATGGAGAAGAATGCTCCTTCAGAAAAGGCCTTCAGCACAGTGACTTGAAATCGGCTCTGAGGACTCTTCTAGAGCAGATAAATGCCAGCATTCATAATCCACTGCACAAAGTTCACAGTATAAACTTCTAGGTCTCACCTTGTCCCTCTCCAGACTTCCCTGACTATCATTGGTCTGGATATAGCACAAAGAGCTCCCACCATTCTTTCAACATGATCTTGAAGTGTTCTGTAAATAGTCTATAAACATATAGTAAAGGAAAAAGACAGGGACATACACTCAAAAATTCCTAATCTAATGATTCTGGAAGATGGGAAGGTACAAGTAATACATACCACTGTGGCGAGTCATTCATGCTCTCCCTAAGTAGCATCTTGTATTAAAACTGATATAAAGAGGCTACAGGGCTAGGTGAACCACTGGCTTTACTCTTTTAGTTTTACTAATGAAAGTTAAATTAGCAAAGGTTCATAAGAAGTCCCACCTGTCAAGTAAGTCTAGAATTTACAGCTAAGAACTTTTGTGTCTTCTCATGCCCTGAGTTTTTCTCTGAAATAGTGGTGTGGCCAGGCTTTGAACCAAGTCTTTGCAAGAATTGTGAGTTACACACAGAAAGGGCAGAAACCAAAGCAATAAGTCTTTGTAGAACCTGCTAAATGGATTAATGGAGTATTGTTATATTTTCTTTGTCATGAAATTTCATGACTAATCCAATGATGAATATATCTTAACAGACATTGAGTATCACTCATGGATTATCCCAATCCTAAAACCTACAAAAGAGTAATGAACTTATAACTGAAGAAAAAAGATTATTTGCTGTCTGATTTATCAGCCTAATGTCCACATTTCTTCACCTACAGGTCTAATTACTGCACCACAAATGTTTTAGAAATATGTAGTCAGTCCTTGTTCAAAGGAAGAAAATCTTCCAATGCCTGTGGCTCATGGCTAGAGAAATGCAAGTAACCAAGAACTCGCTGATAGTCATGGACAGTATTTGGAAATGACAGATTGAGAGCAGTCTTGAATGCCTCAGATCCTTCATCTTTAGAGATCTAATGCACAAGGCTTGACCAGACATGCTTGATCCAGAAAACAGTGCAAGAAGTAAGCTCAAAGCGTACTATTCTCAAAACCACAAGAAATCTGTTACATTATGGGCTGAAGGAAAAGGCTGATTAACTCTCTGTTTCAGAGGTTTCATAGTTGATTCTTTCCTATTTAGGCTCCAGCTCAGAAAATATCAGGAATAAAATGTTCTATTGCCACCAGTTGAAATGCATAGAAAGTTTTTGATAAGATGTAGTCTCCCTTAATCTGACTTTGCTCACATTCCAGCTGTCAATTACTTGCCCAGGACAAGCTTACAAGCACTGTGAACATACAGTAATAGTTCCAAATAGCTTTGACCTCGAAGACAAAGACTCTTTGACCTCAAGAATTATCCACCTGCAAAAACGAGTTCTCTTTTGCAAAAAGGTGGTTGTATCAGGGTGGAGGTGAAGACACTGCCATTTTTTATAACCTTCCACATTAAGAGGCTACCATCTACCATAGAATGGAAATAATGGCATGTATTTCATTGAGAAACAAAATGTAAGTGTAAGAGGGGTAGATGATCAATTGAATTCAATATATGCATACAACAAATCTTCTGTGAACACAGCTTTTTCAAAAATCACTCTTGCTGGAATTTGTATATATAGTTTATTTTTATGGTTTTTTTCCTTCCAAATAAATGCTTCACATTTCGTACAACAACAACAAAAAAAAACATGAATAGAATTATCATTTGAGCTCTGGAAACTTGCCTAAAAGCATTCACAACACAGCAGTGGCATTATAATCACAGCAGACAAAATTTTCAACCTTTTTACC
Organism: Melopsittacus undulatus; assembly: GCF_012275295.1. Lineage (NCBI taxonomy): Eukaryota > Metazoa > Chordata > Aves > Psittaciformes > Psittaculidae > Melopsittacus > Melopsittacus undulatus. The sequence continues at coordinate 19,816,087 of NC_047531.1, read as the reverse complement.
CATTTCAATTCTAATGTGCCCGAAATATAGCAGAGTGTAACAAGTATTTTGTGTTACATTAAACTGTTACCAAAAACAGTTCCGTGTAAAATCTTACTAGTGATACATTACTTTATTATTTTTTAAGTGACAGTGAATGAAACCATGCATAATAGGTACATTTTTTTTGCAGTATTGACATAATGATGAATACCATAGGTGTCAAGACTGAAGGTTTTATGTGGCATTCCTACATACACTAAAATCTGTTGCTTTCTTGCCCTCTTTCCTCTTTAACATTCAGGACCTCGAATTTCCCAAATCTGTTAGCAGTGTTTGGAGTTCATTAAAGCTTCACTGCACTGGAGAATAGTGTTTAAACACTTCAGTACACTGACCTTTATCCCCCCCAGCTAGTTCCAGCTACATGCCATGGCTTTTCATAGGGGTAAATATCCTGTTTGTTCTTTTATATCTGCTACAAACCAAAGTCAGAGAGGAACAAAAGTATTAAGGGAAGGGGGCAGAAAGTATGTGGGGTGGTGTGGGCAGGTTTGGGATAGAATAAACCTCCGGTATTGAATACAGGTTCAAAATTTAGATTGCAGTGCCTGAGAGGTGGTCACTGTCATATCTTCCAGTACCTCTGCTTTCAAAGGTCTTTGTCCTGGGTTCAGCAGTAGCAGTCATTTTTTCTCCTTGTAGATGGTGCAGTGCTGTGGTTTTGAATTTCAACCTGGGAACAGCTCTGATAACACTGATGTTTTTAGTTGCTGCTTAATGTTTAGTCTGACAAAGGACTTTCTGAGTCTCACACTCTGCCAGGGAGCCAGGGAGGATGGGAAGCCAGGAGGAAGGAGACACAGGACACCTGACCCAGGCTAGCCAAAGAGGTATTCCATACCACAGCACATCATGCCCAGGATGTAAATCTGGGGGCAGCTACCCGGAAGGGTTAGATCACTGCTGGGTCAGGCTGGGTATCTGTAGGCAGGTGGTGAGCAGTTGTATTCTCTTCTCTTGTTATTTCCCTTATCATTATTATTATTGGTGGCAGCAGTAAGGGTTTGTGTTATACCTTAGTTACTGGACTGTTCTAATCTTAACCTGGGGGAGTTACATTCTTTGGATTCTTCTCCCCAACACTCCAGGAGTGGGGGGGGGGGGAAGAGGAGAAGTGAGCAAACAGCTGCATGGTTCTGGATTGCTGGCTGGGCTCAAACCACAGCAGTCTTCCTATTCCCAAAGTCAAAACAATTACCCCCTGGTCCATTAGATGCAGCATAGCTGACTCTAAGTCAGGTCTTGATAGCTAGTTGAATCTTATCACCTGACTAACAGTGAAAATATGGGCAATCAATCTTCAAACATTGTCAGAAAGGAAAGACATGAAAACTGGTGAAGAAATCAGTTTTGTTCCAATATCCCTCTTTATAGGAATAAAGAATGAGTTTTTCAGGTATACAAATAGGTGTCAGGTATTCAAAGTATCAGATTTTGATAGGAGACAAATATTTTACTGTTTCATTTTTTCTTCACACACACACGCTCTTTAAAAAGTCACCCCTAAATTAATAATCTTTTCAATCGACATTTGGCTACATGGCACAATGTCTGACTGCATCCAACCATTTCTCCACTGCCTTCCACGCAAAAAAGGAAAAAGAAAAAGGAAAAAAAGAAAAAAGAAAAAGGAAAAAAAAAAAAACAAAAAGGAGAGGTTGGCTAAAGGCATTAAATTTTACTACCATTTTTCCATTAACAAGACTGGAACCTCGACTCTCAGTTGTCAAACTTTACAACTGTACAGCTTTCATCACTGTACTGCCTGAGTGGGTCACTGTCATTAAAAGGTTTTTAATCTAAAAGTTTCTTTGTAGCTGAGGGATGTAAGGCCATTACACAGAGAGGAAATTGTTAAGTGTCACACAGTTATCTAGATGAGTGGGGAACTGAATCAAACTTACCAGTTACACAGCTTGGAGCTCCACACACTATATATATTCTTCTAGCCCTACCAAAAAAGCTTTACAGGTATCAGTACTTCCATTCCTCTGCTTTCTGGGAGAACGGATCTGTATCACTTATCAAATTAAGCTTTTAATTATGTTTGACATAAGATGTTCAGCAGCCAGAGCCTGCCCCTACTTGGCCATTGTCAGAGCTTCAGCATCATGCCAGATCCTCCGAGAGCCCCCAGGATGCAGGGTCCCTCACAACACACATCAGCTCCTCACTGCCACCCCACACAGTGCTCCCACAGGGACCAAAGTACCCTGTCACACCCTCTGCATGCCATAGCACTCCCCCAACCTCTTCTTCTACCCCTAACCTAATCAGCCCCAGCAGACTGGCACATTGCCAGTTCCCACATCCCAGCAAGCTCCTCAGGGCCCCTTTGGTGAACCTCTCCCTGTGGCTGCATGGCTCCTGACAGGCAGTGTCATTACCTTGGCATTTGTCACCACTGTCTTCCTCCCATAAGAGCATGGAGGCAGCAGGAACAGCGCAGCATGAAACTGTATGGGACAAAGCAGCTCATGCTGAAACACTAAGGAGAGTTACATGGAGACATGGGCTCTGAGAGTGGGGGTCGGCTCTGGAACAGGGAAGAAGAGGCAGAAGAGAGGGCTGGAAAAGAACACAGGAATACTGGAGTGAAGAAGGATTGGGTTAGCATGGTGGGTTTATGTGGCCAAAAGCTGGAACCTGGCTCACTGAGGCTGATTCCCCTATTTTCTAATTCTTTCATTTTCTTTTTCTTAATAAATTCTGTCTTTACTTGTCATATTTTTCTATGCATTTTTTTCTTGCTTTTCTGTAACTTCTTAAATCATCAGCTCTCCCTTACCTAGTCCTGGACTGCCTTCACTACCCCCTCCCTCTTACTTTCCAGTTTAAACTTCCTCTTTCTCCCCGGCAGGGATTTCTGTTCTTATCCCTGTGCCGATCCTTCCTACCCCTATTTTCTTCAGCCTGCTAAACTTCCAGCTGTTACAAATACCTCTCCTGATCCTTCAGGAGTTACATGTGATGATTAATTCCCATCCCTGCTGTTGAAGCAAACATGCTTCTCAGAAAACATTCTTTCTATAGCAACCTGATTTATGAAGCAATAGAGACACACACAGCTGCTGCGGTGCCTGAATGGGGTAATGGGTAACCTCAAGCAAGTGGTGGTGAAGTGGTATTTGTGCTGCTGATTGAAGGAGTTGGAGGGTGGCATTAGCATTGTCTGAGCTGGCAGACAACTGTGTGCTGTGGGAGATATGTGCTCCACCAAAATGGTTTGCCTAGGTCCACTTAAGTAGAAGTTTCCATGAGACATGCTGGAGAGGGAACTGTGGACTAGCATTCTGAAATCAATGATGAACAGATTAAAGGCTGTATTTCAGTCTTCTCCTGACACAGGGGGCAGATGATGCCTGACATTTTAATAGGCTCATCATCTGATGCCTTAATTTTTCTTGGTCATGTTGAGCCAATTATTTTCCTCAATCCTTTAACAGAGGTTTGGGGCAAGAAGGGGTCTTGGCACAGACCCTTCTTCAGTTGGGGAGTTCAGGGAAAATAAAAGAAGTCACAAGTTGGGTTAATATAGCAGGTAGAAAATCCAGGGCAGGCTTGCTGGAGAGAGAATACCTGTCTCTGCCTTTATGGAAAATCACCCCTGAAGTTTTTATTTATTCAAATGTATTTAAAATTTTAACCAGGAATTGTCTGCTGAACATGGGCCACCACATTTTCAAAGGCAGAAAAGGTGGTATAAGCTATGCCATGTTTTCACATTGCAAGAAAAGAATCAAACAGCAGCTGACTGAAGCAACAAACAATTGTGCAGCTCTCTAGAGCCAGAACCCAAACACAAACAAGCTCTGGGGAGGTCTAATTTCCAAAAACAACAAAAAATCCTTTTATGCTACCCTGCAAAGTATAATATCGTAGTTATAGATCACAGTGTGTGAGTCTATTTATCTAATCAAAAAGCTGCTTAGTTGCTTAGTACCAGTCACAGATCGCAAGTATCAAACAGGAAGACATTTAAGTAGAGGCTGAGTCTGGTAACCCATCACACTTCTATGATCAAGCTTCTTTCAGTGCAACATTAAGCTTATAACAAAATCTTTCACCACTGTTATTTCTGTATAGCCTTTTGTTTTCTGAAATTTACTTTCTGGAGTTCACATTTCCTTTCTCTGGTTTGAAAGACAAAGAGTTTTGTCAGATTTCTTTGATTAATGAGCATTTAGCTCTCTTGCTTAACATACAAATGCCAGTCATTTATTTCTGTACCATGAACACTGCTAGAAAAATCTAGGACATGTATAAATAGTACAGATAGAATACTATTTCAAAGGAATATCCCCAAACTGCTTTAAACTTCATAGTCTGGATAAATCTGAAGTAAATAATGCATTTTGCAAGATAGACTGGGCATGAGCAGTAAAAAATCGCATTATGATTTTACTACTGACTGCACATTTAATGCAAAATTCTTTCCTTTTTTTGTACAAAAAGGTTGAAAACATTCAAAGTTTAATAACATTTCTATTGATAGTGTAGGATTGACACCTGACTAGCTTGTTTAACCTTCATTGTAAAAAATATATATCTAAAACTGCTGATTGATTTGATTAAGCTAAATTCTGAAATCCACATATTTCAATAGGCAGACTAGAACAAATACCCTGAAAAAAACCCTTTGGAGTAATATTTCACTTAGATCTCATGGGATGTTTTGCACTTGTGATTCTACTAGAAAAAAAGGTAATTAAATGTAAATACTTACACATGCAGACATACTGTTGTGTAGTATTGTTACTTCTGACCCACATATGTGGGGAGTGAAAGCCATAGGATTTGCATGAAAAAGAGTTCGGGTATGAGCTCTGAGGCCTTTGTGCTTAACAAGCCCTGGGTGATGAGTTGGAACATTGAAGGTCAGGGAAGGTAAACAAGGCAAGCCGTGGGAGGATGGGCCAGGATGTGGCTGTGGTGGGAATCTCAGTTGGAGGCCAGAGGATGTGGGGGTTGTGAGAGGGTCTGCAGCATTGTGATTGGACTCTTTACCTGCAGAGTGTCACAGTGGCCAATGAGATTGAATGTTGTATGCATGTGCAGGCTGGAAAAGTACCGAACAAGCAGATAAAAACGGCTTGATGGTAACAAACGAGGATTTGAGTCTCTGCATCAACTTGAGTCTGTGTCGTGAAATGCCACATTCATATGTGATTAAACTAACCAATTCTCTTTCCATCCTGATGTAAGGCTTTCTGCTTTATTTTCCATTTCCATTGCAAGGTATAAAATATTCCAGGTGTGCAGCATGATTGTTGATAAGTAAGGAGAAAAAAATCTAGTTATGAATATTTAAACATTATTTTTTAAACACAATGATTTTTTAATTATTAAAATTTAATATTTAACTTGAGAACAGCTGCAAGTATTTTGTACATGGCATGATTTTTGAAAAACCATATAGAAGACTCCTCACCTTCAAAAACTAGTCACTTCTTTGAACACAAGTTTTACTATTTTTGTTTTTTTATGAAAATCATATTTGAAACAATGCATTACAGGCTTTTTTTCCACTTTCTCATGTATAGCACTATAGACAAGTCTTAGAGATTATTTTCTGTCTTTGATCCATAGTAAAGAGATTAATAAACTGACCTGAACTTCATTAACAAATGATGTTGTCTTGATCTACTACATTACACTGAAAAGTGTTCTTTGCATTAGGACTTCACCAAGGTCCAAGAGAGCTTGCCTGCCACTGCCCATAATGTTGTTGTGCCTCTGATATGACTTATTTCTCACTGATTCTGCCCTGAATGGGAAGCTTGCTCATTAACTTCTATGACATCCCTGTGCCAGAACTCATCACTCCCAGGGTAGGTGAGAATGTATGCTCGTGCCTCAGTTATATTCATAGTCTGGTGAACTCTGCTGTGGTAAATGTATACAAAAAAAAAAAAAAAAGAAGAGGGTTGGAGACCCCACAGAAGGGACAGTAGCAAAAATGGGAAAATGTTAACAACCTGAGAGTGGTTTAGCCATGTGAGTCAGGTTGTCCTGGGTTCAGCAGTAGCAGTCATTTTTTCTCCTTCTTGGTAGCTGGTGCAGTGCTGTGTTTTGACTTTCAGGCTGGGAACGGTTGCTGATAGCAAGTATGTTTTGAGTTACTGCTCAAATGTTTCGTTTGTCCAAGGCCTTTTCTGAGCTCATGCTCTGCCAGGGAGGAGGGGAAGCCGGGAGGAAGCAGAGACAGGGCACCTGACCCAGGCTAGCCAAAGAGGTATTCCATACCATAGCATGTCATACCCAGGAGGTAACCGAGAGTTACCCGGAAGGGCTGGAGCTCTGGGGGGATGGAGGAGGTATTAGCTGGTGCTCGGCCAGGCAGGGTGGGGTGAGTTACGGGTCGGTGGCTGGTGAGGTGTTGTATTCTCTTCACTTGTTGTTTGCTTTATCATTGTTACTATTATTAGTGGTAGCAGTAGTGATTTGTGTTATACCTTAGTTATTAAACTGTTCTTATCTCAACCTGTGGGGGCTACATTGTTTGGATTCTCCTTCCTAACTCTCTGGGAGTTGGGGGAGCAAGGGGGGGGGGGGAGTGAGTGAACGAGACTGGTTTGGTTTTAAACCATGACACAGGTCTGTAATAATGAGGGGTCCCAAGCATCAAGGACTGACAAAAGCACACCAAGGGCTGTACAGGAGAAAGTTGTAGAAATCTTTTGTTGGCATGTACAAGAAGAGGATGATAAATTACAGAATATTTTCATATCCTCCATGGTGAGATAGTCTTTTGCTGTCTCTGTAAGAAAGCCTGAACCATGATGACTGTATTCTTAGCCTGCCTGCATGAGACAGAAATCTCAGTATTAACTCAGTAATGACATATGGGTTAAATATGCTTCAAGCAATAAACATTTGTTAGCTCATATATGTCAGTAATTCTTATCAAGCTTTCTAAATTCTTTCTTGCCTAACTTTTGAGGGCATATGTAACACAGCTGCAATGCTGGAGACAGCTATTTCTCGTTCTGGCCTAAATCATCATTTTTCATTATAAGCATCTATGTAAAAACGTTGCCATGGGCTACTGAAGTTTACTCATGAGATAAGGTGAGATACTTATGGGTAAGGTCTCTTAAGAGTTTATTGACCAAATAGAAGAATAAAACATTTACACAACCCTTTCTTCCATTTTGTAGCAATTGGCTTAAAAAAAAATCCATGTATGTGATTGTTTCCCTACCCCCTTTAATGTAACTGGGCTGACCAGTTACCCCCCATTTCTCTTGGGGGTTCTTAGAGGAACTAAATCATATAATCTCTAAGTGTCATAGACAAAACCATAAAGAATTCAAATTTTTTTAATGAATCTAGTCCTTATCTGTTCCAGAACTCTTATTCCTATTTTGTATAGGCAAAGCAGTGATTCATAATTGAAAGAAAATCCTTTTTTAAGATGGTCCTCACCAGAATATATCCTCAAATTGTCTGATGCAAGGCTGCGGTAGTGTCCTTTCTTATAACTTATTTAAACACTGCAAACAAGTCACAACTGACTACTGAGAAGAAATATCAATTTAATGCATATGTATGTCCCAAGTGTACCAGCCTATTTAGGAATATTAGTTTACTGGTCAAGTTTCCTCCATCATGACCTTTTTCACAGTATTACATGATCTCTTGTGATCTGAGTTAGTAGGAAAAGCTTTAATAGAATTAAATATATTTTAACTTACCTCCTAAGAGACCCATGTATGATTCAAATGGCAAACTCTTTCAAAGTGCATAATGTGCTTCAGGAAACTGGCTTAATGCTGAAATCTACTAAAGCTTATGTCCAAGAGAATTCTGCGATTTCCTACTGATCTGTGTAACTGGGAAATGCCAGTTTGTAATAGTTATTTTTAACTCTCCAGCAGTTGAACTCTCCCTCCACAAGGGCAATGTCTTTTTAATGCATATGATGTTATTATGTAAATTGGTTTAGCTGTGTAATCTACTAAAGGTGATTTCTCTGTCCCATGTGAACAACAAAGCCAATGATTGCATAATATTCATTAAAGATAAAATTGTCTTACTTTCCATAACCAATTCCCAAGTGCATTGCTCTAACAACTCCAATATCTGGTCAATAGTGAACCTGATGCTCGTTTGCAAAACTCTAATGAATGTACCAAATAAGAGGCAATGCATTTTTCCAGCTTGCAGTCAGAAGCAGACTACAAATTATTTTCCAAGGGGCAACAGATGCAGTAATTAAAGACCAAGTAAGGTCGCATAAAAGTTCCATTAATTTTCTGTCTGCATCAGCCTACAAATCTGTGCCAATACTGTAGCAAAAGATCCTGCTTTGATACATTTCTGAGATTAGGTAGACATCACTTTTTCCATCTATAAATGGAAGTGCAAGGTCATGTCCATGCAAGTGAATCTACAATAGTGACTCCCTCGTACAATTGTACAGCTGGGCTCGCAAATGAACTATGATCTGCATATATGGATGTACATGAAGTCCTGCAATTAATTCATTCAAGAGGACACTAGACATATTTGTGTACAAAAATAAATTATGAGAGTTTCTTTGCTTGAAAAAAAAAAACAGATAACACCAATGATTACTGCAGTTCTGTATCTGACTGCTGTTGTCTGTACACAGAAATGAACAGGTGCTAAATAAATGCTTGGATAAGACCTCTTTAAAATAGAAACTTGGGTTAAACTGTAATTGCATCTCAAATTCCAGCAAAGCAAATGAATTCCTAAAAATGATTAAATATATTTACACAGTTTTTTTTTTTATCTGGGAATTTATACACTTCTTAGAAATATGAATAAATCCTTCACAAAACCACTGAGGATTATGTAGTAATAAAATATTACCTAAAATAACATTAGACAGTAATAAAACATTTTCAGCAAAGACTGGACAGCTCAAAAATTCACCATTCCAATAAATATTTAAAGGAAAGACAATTTCTCTGAACAGTAAAAACATATTTTCCACATCAGTTGTCCAAGAGTAGCTTCCCTCCTTACATGACACTTGCGTATTTTAAAAAGGAAAAGATATTTTTTTCTGAACAGGAGGTGAGTTTAAATTTTGAAATTCAAAACACTTCTTGGCACCTTTTCTGTTGTGAAAACTGCAGTTTATTGGTAACAGAATATGAGCATTTTTTGTTTATATAATTGTTTATATAATATATAATATATAATGATTTATATAATTTCTTTAATCACTGTCATAAAACTGCAATATAACAATTCTCAGAAGTAGAGAATTTCATTCAGCTGATTCCACTGATTGATTCTGGACCAGTTTTTAATTCAAAAGATGATAATTAATGCTTTTCTTCTATTTCAAGAATCTCTGGTGGTTTTTTTTGCTTTGGTGAAAGTATTTGTGAAAATAAGCTCCATGTGAGATGCATGGGTGGACTAGATTAACTAATACTTACTTTTTACACTTCTGAATTTTTTTGTCTTTTTGCTAAGTGTTGGTACAATATTCAGTATTCTAGAAAATGATAGAATACAGATACCAGATATACAGAAAAAGAAAAGAATACAATCACACTTTTTGTTAGAATATAATCATATATATCATATTGTAATGTGTTTGCTGAGGTGAAGTTAATTTTCCCCATAGCAGCCCTCATAGTGCTGTGCTTCGTATTGGTAGCTAGAAAGGTGTTGATAACACACCAGTGTTTTGGATACAGCTGAGCAGCGCTCCACAGCATCCAGACTGCCTCTCCAGCATTCCCCCTCACCAGCAGGCTGGAGGTGGGCAAGATCTTAGGAGGGGACACAGCCAGGATAGCTGACTAAACTGATCAATGGGGTATTCCACACCATATGATGTCTGCTCAGATATAAAAGCTAAGAGAAAGGAGGAGGAAGTAGGTGTATTTGCTATTTGGTCTTCCAGAGCAACAGCTGTGTGCACTGAAGCCCTGTGTACAAGAAAATGTCTGGACATCAACTATTGATGGGAAGTAGAAAATAAAATCTCTTGTTTTCTTTTGCTTCCATGTGAGACCTTTGTTTTGCTTGTGATTTATTAAACTGTCTTTATCTTGACTCGTAAGGATTTTTCCATCTTATTTTCTCCCCACTGTCCTGCTAAGGAAAGAAGTGGTAAGAGTGGTTTGGTGGTGTGTACCTGACATCCAGTCAAGGTCAACCCACCACACAGATATATACATTATATAGCATAAAAAGCAGATGAAAAACTTGTTTTAACTGCAGTCTCCTGGTTCACTATCACAGCTAATGTGGAAGATGCAAATCTTTGGAAGGATTTGAATACTTAGAGGACTATGGTTATATGGTAAGGAATGGAGCAATCATTGGGAAAAAGGAACAAATTTTGCCCTTTTTTTTTTGTTTTGAAATTTGAGTATTCTGTCCTACCAAAGGAAAACATTGCAACACAGAATTGGTTAACAGGAACTGCAGAAAATGGATTAGAAATGATACTGGAGTCAAAGAGCAAGGAAAAATCCTCCTTCCACACCCTATGAACACAGCATGAGTGGAGGCTGTCTCTTCACCTTGTCTTTTCTTATACCTGCTGGATCTGATAGCTGCTGAAAATAGTATCTTTCTTGCAACAGATTAGCTAAGCCCCCATTGCCTGGTGACCTGACACAACATGGGCACTCAGCAGAAATCTTCCTCCTCTTCTCACTTTGGTTGGTTCCATCCTTCCTCCTCTTGAAAGTGGGTACTGCAGCATTTATTTTCTCCATAAAACTTTGAGATCTGAGCTCTGGATTTGGTGTCATTATTTATGAGGTGTTTATTTCTAATTGACCTGTTAAAAGGAGCTTGATGGAGTTTCCTGCTACTCAGTACTGAGCTCTGATGTTTATATTCCTTATGAGGGCTGTTACATCCTCTTTTTGAGCACACTGTAGGCAAAACCATTGCTTTCTTTTTCCAGAATGGAATAATATCACTTTCTCATGTCTTCTCAGAAGAAGTAAATTCTTGATTCAATTAATATTAAGCTATAGGCTCTATCCACAAATCACATCTTCTTCAGCAGTTTAATGGAATAGTGCAGTCTAAGGATAAAGGATCTGCATTTTCATTTCCATCTGCATTCCTTCTATTTCTGTCCCCTAATTATTTGGATAGCACTCCAATGCTGAACTGTAAACATTACAGACAATTGATATAAATTGTAAAAGAAGTTAGACATAACTAAAAAGGAGAGGGGAAAAACAACTAAACCTAATAAAATTAAAGTCTGAGGCTTCATACTTCCTACTTCAATTTTAATATCTTAAGAAGGAGAAGACAAAACGTGAAAAGAATATTAAAACAAATCACATAACCATGAAAGTATTTTACTTTGTCAAATTGAAAAAGACTTTTTCACTTTCTAGCTAAATGTAACCCAGTAGGTATAATGTAATTTAAAATATATGGGACCATCCTTTACTCTCTAGGTCTACATGTCGTTACTGTGTGGTGTTATAAGAAAAGAAAGATCCATTTTAAAAGACCTCCAAGAGATGGATCATTACTAAAAAATAAATAAAAATCTACATATACCTAAAAGCCATGTAGAGAAACTTTTGCTGGTATTTCGTTTTCCAAACATAGGAATTAAAGACCATCACTTAGACACTCCTTGCCTCCAGCTGCCTCTTCAGAAGGACACAGTTTCCCTGTACATCTTGTGTACTATCCACAAGTATTGTGAATATCTAAATTCTCATTATCTGACTACCTAAAAACTTCACCAAATATATATATATATTTAGACAGCTAAGTTTTTCTGTCCTGTAGTTGTCACATTGAAAGCCTTTTTTCCCCCCAGTATCCTAGATTATGCTGGATTGCTTGACAACGGCCTGTGAATATTTTGGGGATCTGTTGCAAACAACTGTGAGAAACTTGTGTTTAATATTCATGCACATAACATAAGCCATTCATGACCCCAAATCATCTTGTACACTTAATATATTGAGATATTACTGGGAAAAATCAGGGCTACTTGGAGTTAGTCTGAGATTGGTGCGCATCATGCTCGATGTAATAGCCAAGAAATGTTAGAAAAAATAGTCTTGAAAACCAAGCTTTGTTCCAAAATGCCTATTTTAATTTTATTTTTTCTATTTCAGTGCAACCCCTTTTCTTGCTTTACATATGTATAATTTAACTCTCCTGTAAGTGAAAGAATTTCCAAATTAATTTTCACTTCTTGGCTTTTTTACTTACTTAAAGGAAGGATCCTGAAAGATGTATTTGGGTTCCGTGAAAATTAATGTAACAGAGGCAGCTTCAGTTTAGGTACAGTAAGGTAGGGTTTGAGTTGCTTACTTATGGAGACTCAGCTATTGTTCACCATATGCTCCTTGTATAATCATATATAAAACCAAATCTTTTAGCTGTTTTTGCACAGAGGACAAAACTTTGCTTTTAAGCACCCAGGTATATTGTTGGATCTTCAGTTCTGTGCTAAATCCCCTCAGTCTGTTTTCTGAATGCATTGGGAAACTGGCAGTAAGAGTTGACTATTGCTGGCTGATCAAGTTCCACATGCTGGTGAAAACTTGCAGGCTGCATTTAATGTGAGGTTTATGCCTACAACTGAATTGAGGCAATCTAAAGCTTGTTGTCTCAAAAACAGAACAGGAGTCTTGCATGCTTTATACAAATGCTGACATAGAACCATAGAATCATATGCAGATAACTTATCTCCAACTTCTAGATACAAAGTATCAGTAGAACATTAGCTTGAAAAGCAGATTGGTTGTCCTCAGGTTGCAGTTCCATTTCTTATTTAAGGAAAACATACAGGAAAGCACTGGGTTCCTGGTCTGGGCTTTGGTTTTGGGGGAGGGGGGTTGTTTGGAGTTCTTTTTGTCTTTTTGGTAACATAACTGGAATACAGAACCTGCATGACTAGTTTTTCTTTATTGAATTACAATGCTTCCTGCATGATATGAGGGTTTTTTGTGCTCAGTATGTTTGTGTTTCAGCATGGTGACAGTGACTAGGCAGCTGGATCAGCTGAAGCCAGAAATCAGTCACCACGGATAGCAAGCTTCCTGAGAAACATATGGAGCGTTTGTCCTGCAACCTCAAGAAAACAAATAATGCTTGGATCTTCATTAACTTTCAGTCTATGATTTCTGCCTCCCAAAGGGTTCAATTCAACAACTCTCTTTCTGAGTAGCACTTATTTGTCCAGGTAGGTAGATTTACCTTCTAGCCTTCCATTAAGCACTTCTCAAGCAGGCAGCACAGCTGAGTATACAGGTACTTATGACACATTTTCATACATACCAGGTATCAGTGGTGTATAAATAATAAAAACTTCCAGGTCCTCAAACTCAAAACAAATCTATTCCCCAGCTGCATGATTAAGAATCTTTCCTTCCCACAAGTAGGGGCACCAGAACTTTGAGGCAGCCACTTATCAGTTTAGTGGTTTCAATATGTGGAATTATTTTTAAGCTGAGTTTTAACCTTTGTTCAAAATTTCTGCAGCAAATAAACAGTATTCCTGCACTATTCCATGTACATCTAGTATTGCATGGAAGAAGAAATAACCTGACATTCTACACAAAACAATCCTATTCATAAAGGTGGTCTGCAATGGTGCTGGGGAAGGACTCTTCATTAAGGGTTGTAGTGATAAGACAAGGGGTAACAGGTTCAAACTTAAACAGGGGAAGTTTAGGTTAGATATAAGAAAGAAGTTCTTTACAGTGAGGGTACTAAGGCATTAGAATGGGTTGCCCAAGGAGGTTGTGAATGCTCCATCCCTGGCAGAGTTGAAGGCCAGGTTGGACAGAGCCTTGGGTGGCATGGTTTAGTGCAAGGTGTCCCTGCCCATGGCAGGGGTGTTGGAACTAGGTGATCTTAAGGACCTTTCCAACCCTAAGTATTCTAGGATTCCATTCTATTCTATTCTTTTTCTTTTCTTTCTTTATTTCTTTTTTTTTTTTTTATAATTAGAGTGCTCTCCTACTATTCCTGTTGTAACATGAAAATAGAATTGTGGCCAATACTAGGTTTTCCTTCAGGTATCTTGCCTTGGGATTTTTTCCCACCTATCCTGCTCATTTTAAGTCATACAGCATTTGAAAATGCTTCTTACATTACTGCAAGAAGTGGGCTATTAGCTGGAATCTCAAGCTCAATTAAAAATAAAGAGGAATTTTTAATATACAGTCTCAAAGGGAAAAAGAGTTTAAATATATTGCAAAAATTAATTTTGAATACTCAAAACCATAAAATAATAAAAAAGAACCGAACATTATGGTTAAACCTAATTTTATTATTTCTTAGGGCATAACTTATGACTTTAAATGATTCTGATTTGTCTACCTTATAATCACCTTCAAAACTGTTGCAGGGCATGACTGCGAATATGAAATACAAGCATTTAAGGCTTTTCTCCTCAAACCACACAGCTGCTCAGACTAAACCAGGATGTGTTACATTCCCTAAGCCTGTGACAAGAGCATCTGAAACAGCCACTGGGTTGGAGTTCATATATCCACACCTTGACAGTTCAAATTTTGTATAACCCTCAGCTTGAGTGGTGTCAGGGGGATGTCGGGGTGTAAGGAGGTGTCAGTATCCACCACCTAAAAAAGCAGGTTGAAATCATGATGCTGATAGGAAAGAAGTTACCAAACACTTCAAGAGCAGCTTCTCTTCCCTCTTCTCATCAGACAGAACATGCTCCACATCAGGCTGTTTAAAACGGGGAAGAAAATTCAATTCCCTTAGGTTGTCGCCCTCCTTGTTCAGTTCATTCCTGCTCTTAACAATTCATTTCTTATTTGAAAGAGAACTGCTCCACTGAGACAATTTCTTACCAAACAACATTTAGAGTAACTCTAATGAATTAAACTGAATATCCAGCTCAGAAAATAAACTACTGGCATGAGTAGTGGTGGAAGCATAAATGACACTTTTAGAAGTATTCTTCCTCCTTTTTTTTTGCCTTTCTTGAGCATTGAAATCTTAAGGATTTTCAGAGGCTTAAGCAAATGTCACCCTAAATTAAGCTTGATAAATTCACCTTTCATATTGGAAGGTGAGACTCCCACTGGACTAAAGTATTTACTTGCAGTGGAATATTTCAAAACCAAGCACATGATTTCCTTCCAGAGCTGTACCTCAAACACTTCAGTACTGCATAGGAGTCTGAGAAACAGGCTGACCTGAGCGTGTTAATAGTTAAATAATGAATGGGAGAAATAAAATCTGATCATCTTCAGACTTGGAGAAATGCCAAACACATTCCCAATTAAAAAAAAAAAAAAAAAAGAAAAAGAAAAAAAGCCTATTGGTAATTCACTGAATTTTTAATTTACGCCTGAGGCACTGATGGCAGCAAACACAGTCTTGCCTGTTTGTCTTGTGCTGTTTCCCAAGACATGTCTGGTAACCAGGGGGATGTTTTCAGATTCCTGTTCAGAAGCAGGAATCGTTGGCACTGAATTCTGTGAGCTTACCAGCATGGGGGTCATGGTTCCTGCATTCATGAAGACACACTTTTTGGAAAGGGATGACTCCAAAAGATTCAGTGTAGTCAATCAATGCAATGAACTTTCCATTACAGATTCTCCTTCTGCTCTTTGTGTAGTGCAAAATCATCTCTCTCCTAGTTGCTGCAATTATTTTCTGTTAGTAAGTAGCCTTGTTTAACATAAGGCACAAAGAATTCAATGTCATCTATCATGGCACTAAGCCACTTGCCTGCTTAGCCACCTGAGCTTCTCTTTATCCCAGATCAACACAGTCACTTTTCCCAACATAAACTGTACCTTTACATTTTACAACAGCTCCTAACCAACTGTGTTAGGCCTTCTCTAATTTGAAGAGACAGGCTTTTAGGGGGTGTAATACTACTTATATAGAGAGGAACCTGACTTTTAAAAGTCGTTTTACATGCCCTTAATCTATTTCTGAAGAACTCAGCAGTGATTTCTTCATTTACCATTTATCCTTTAAAATCAAAGTTTGGAACAGGAAAAACATTTCAAGAGGAAAAAAAAAATTTTCCTTTCTGTTTCAGACAGCAATAAAAAAGAAAGTGTAAAAGGCCTTCAGGTGGAAAAGAGAAAAATAATCCTCTGTTCTTTAACCTTCTCTAGACTAAACGATTGTAGAAGACCTAGGTAATCAGAATGTCTCAGGTATAAAATGATGATTTGTATCATGTAAAACTTCTGCTGCTCATCATTGCATCAAAACTTTGAGGTGTGGGGTTCAAAATATTACATATCCTTGCATTATATATAAAAATGAGCACAGGGATAAACTTGCTTGAAGATGCCATTTTCAGCAGGCACAGTGCAGATGTACAAGCATATTAAAATTAAGAAGCAAGTTAAAGCTTTGTTAATTCTTATGTAGTCCTGCTAAACTTGATCTGCACTTTCCCAGTGCCTGACTGTTTGTTATACTCCAAAAGGAAGTATGGGGAAAATACCTCAACAAACTATAATAAATTCCCTCTTCACTATATGGATTGGTTCTTAAAAAGAAAAATCAGGCCACCCAAACAAAACAAAACAGCTTTTTTTTATTATCTTTATTATTATTATTAGGACAACATAAACAGGAAAATGAAAGAGACATTTATGGAAAAGTTGTCAGGAGGCACCACATTAACTTATATTCATATTATCACCAGAAGAGAAAGAAAGGAAGAATACAGGTTTGTGGTGAATAAATATTACCTGAGCATACAAATACTTAATTTCAATGGGAAAGCTTTTATATGTGTTGATGACTCAAAAGCAAAAGCTACCATAGCTAGTCTGAATCTGAATGCTAATGTTTCCTGGAAAAAATCTAAGACTTAACTCCATCTCATGTTGCATTCTTCTGTGGTAGCAAAAGCCACCAGTGAATTGCATGAACAGTTCAGGTATGTGAAAAACACATATTGTGTGGTGTTTGTCAAATACTCTTGACGAATGGAAAATGCCAGTGTAACAATACCTAAATTCTCTGGTAATATATGTTCTCTCTTCAACAACACAGAAATGAAGGTCAAAGTAGAGAGAAGGGAGGCACAATCCTTCCCTTGGCTTGGAGCAGCCAGTTGCTCCAGAGACAGGACTACTCAGATGTGATAAAGAGAATTTCAAATCTGTGTCTCAATCAAATACATAATGAAAATACATTTTAAGAAACAGATCCAAACATAAGGCAGATACCTGTACGAAAAGGAATCATTTAGGACAAATGATCACGTTTCAACTAACCCAGCCTGCCGATTAAGTTTCCCCATGATAACTAAAGATTATTAATAAAAATAGCAAAATGTAAGGGTTTTATTTTAGAGAAATACAATTTCAGCTAATCTGTACCTGCCTGGACATCTTTCAGCTTGCACATGTGTAGACTATAGTTGCAATGTTTTAAGTAAATTATGGGGAAAAGAGTGAACAAGAAAAACAAGAATATCAGAATTCAATACACACATTAAAATCTCCCTTGCATACTTATAACACTCTAACCCTGCATATTCTTCTATATAATTTTACTTCTACATCTCTGGGTACTCAAGTTTCATTAAAGTTTCCTATCCGCTCTGTGGTGCATACAGGATCAGGTTTTAACTGTGTCTCAAATAACATGAACAGTCAGTAAAGCTATTAAGCTGCCTGGGATGTTGGACTTAGTCTTAAATGACAGCTTGTGCTCTCAGCTTATGTTAGAGTAAACATAAGCTGAGATGCCAGTGCCCTAAAAGGCGAGCACACAGCAGTCCATGTTAAGATAATTAAGTTTGCCTTCCCCTATACATCTAATGATATTAAAATGTCCAGAATTCTAGAAATGGACTGTAGTTAAGGAAGCAAAAAAAGACAAGGAATAAACAAAGACATAATTTTGGATGAATGTAGCTGTTCTCAAAGGTGACTTGTTACAGGACATCTTATTCACAGTCACTTAAGAAATCACCATCAGGGCACTAAAAAAATATCACGTTGATCAGAATTTTGATGAGCAGGCAGATAGTCAGCAATATGCTATACTGATTCCCAAGATGCCTATGACTTAGAAGATACAGAAATTTAACAGCTGCATAAACTGCATAAAATCAAAGGGAGAAAAAAATGACATAGAAGGTAGCAAACATTCACCTTAGCAACCATCAAGTCCACAAACTACGGAGTCTTGAAAAAAAGTTGGGAGGGGAAGGTGTCTGCATACATTTCTCATATCTTTAGAACTAAGATCATTTTAAGCTACTGTATATAATGTATTCTTTGAATTTGAATTTTTATAAACAAGTAAATAAATTGATTGACATTTTGATACTTTTGCTAGAGCCTTCTACAAGGTTCTCTGCATGTCAAAGGAATAGGGGGAAAAAAAGAAAAATGTAAGAAAGAACAAATTTAATGATCTCCACATAGGCTGACTTTCCATTAGAACTGAAAAAGCAGACAGTTAAAAAGAAGCTGATTGGCAAAGCAAAGAGCACTTGTCAGAAGAACATGTAAACAAGATTATAACAGGGCATAGATGCTATCAGAGTGGGAAAAGATGGGAAAATCAGTAGCTTTCATTAAAATAAAATTTAAAGATTAATTCTTTCCCCATTAGTTCATTTTTAATACTTTATACATGTGACAAAATATAAAGATAGAAATACCTAATGTATTCATCACCAGAAAGTTATCACTGATGAGCATGAGAGAGAAGAGAGATCTCAAGTTTGAAGAGAGATTCCTATTCTTACAAGAATTCTCCTGAAAGAACACATCTGAAACCAGCAGGAAGCAAGATACTAGCTGCTTACTCAGTCCCTTCAAAAGCATGAAGTACCAGGCCTGGGCCTGGTTATTGAGTGCGGAACAGAGCTTTTGAGATCTATGATTAACTAGGTTATATACAAACTAGCTCTTAGGGGATCATTTAATTTCCTTTTTTTTCTTTTATGTTAGAAGTTTCTGTATTTGTAGTTTGTCTCTGGACATTCTTTCACTTAACCTCAAAAAACCTTGAATTTTCCACATAACTTCTTTCCCAATCAAACATCTTTTCCAAACACCTTGTAGAGCCAGACAGAGGAGACCAACTCTTCCAACTTAAATAATGCAGCACCTAAAAATAAGTTGGGAGTTCTGAACTGATCTCTTGTCAGCTGGATAAGTAAGCTCTCTTTCAGCCACTGTAGGAGATCAGATACCTTTGAACTGTCAGCCGGCAGCTAACAACAAGCACATGGTTAAAAATTTCCTGTAGCTAGAGCTCAGGTCCCCAACTTCCCACTGAATCCTGAAGTTATGTATGTATAGTGCAGAATGATAAGATGCCTTTTGATTTGGTACCTTTATTTAGAAAAGGCAGAAGCTGTAGATAGTACTGCTCACCTTTCCGATAAGAGCTAACTGGCTGGAGCCATCAGCTCGTGAGTAGGTGGACCCTTTTTCTGAAGGGATTCAAACCAATGTAGGACATCACCTGTTTTCTGTTGAAACCGGGCAACCATCAGGCAGGAATGTAAACCCTCTGCAGCAGGAAGAGCAAGCAAGGATTACATGTGCAGCTCAGAGGTTAGGAATTTCATCTGAAGAAATGGCAAAGGTGTGTTACCCTCCTAAGCATAGGGAAAAGGCTATAAAATCTGTTGTATTTACAGAATTTTTTGAGTAAGCATAATTCAGAAGAAAAGTAACTTCTGAGCATTTTTACTAACATCATCAAGGGGAAAAATTCTCACAAATAATTAGTACTAAGGCATCCACCCCACTTTAAAGATTACCTCTTCTTTAACAGTATCAATGTGATTATATGTAAAATGAACAGTTCATCAAACGAAAAAATAGGCACAGCCAAGTGGATAGGAGGGAGACCCTAGGAAGGTTTCCAAAAAGCAAACATCATTACAAATATAATATGACAAATAATAATAATAGAATTTTACATTCAAAATACCCTTCAGAGAAAGTGAAGGAGATGCTTTCCTGTGGCAATTCCAAGTCACACAACCATGGTATCTCAGTACGTACCAGCGGTTTATTTAACAATAAGTAAAGTAGAAGAATCTGCTTACAAATGTCATTTTCTGAAAGGAAGGTGTTTACATTTATGGGTAGGGAGGGCACAGAATTAATTCAAGATTGTTGCCTCCAGTCATCAGTCTCCAAACCTCTCTTCCTACATTGATTCAAACTGCTGATGAGCTGAGGCACCAAATGAGGTCCTCCCTCTCTGACTCTCTCTCTCCCCCCGTCTTTCCCCATCTGTCTCTCCCTCCCCCTTTTCCTCTCTCTGCTTGGTTACCTATGAAATCTGAATTTGCTTTCTCTCTCCCCTTAACAAGTAATCCCTTTGGCATTTTTTTCCTGCCCTGCTCTGTCCTTTCTTTCTCCGTACAAGTCTAGAAGCAGCAAAAATAAACCATTCAGATGTCAATAAGCCACTCATTTGTGTCTAAAACCAAACTCCTACTGTTGTGTCCACTAACTACAATTAGTTAGGAAGCTAAATCATTGTTTCATCCTTTCCTGTCCTTCCCTCCTCCTTTCTCTGATATGATACATTAGGTGTATTCCTGCACTTTCTATTTAATCTTTAATTGTGTGTCAATCTCCAAAGCCACACTCATTTCCTACGCAGGTTTTGACAAGAGCAGGACTGAGCTCTGCACAATCCCTGGTCTCTGCAACACTGCATAAGGTGTGCTAAGATGTAGAAAGCTATTAAAATTAATGATAATACGAAAGTCTCCTGCTGCTTTACCAATATCTGGCAGGGAATAACCAACATTGCCTGAGACGGTGGTCATGACAACCAATGTACTTGCCCTTGCCCAATTTCTAAGGCTTTGGAACTAAATGCTGTTGAGCTGATATAAAATGCCAAGACTGATGTGGCCATTTGTTCTGGTTGTCAACAAATCTTTTCTTCAAATCACTACAGCTGACTCATGTTACTACTATGTTTATCCTATATTACGTGTCTTCAAAAGGCCTAACAGAGTTATAAAACGCAGCAGTATAATAGCTCAGCAAAGGCTTCAGAAAGAATTGTAAGGGCCATGTGCACAGGATGTTTACTGTGGCACAGAATAAATTATAGCAGTGGTGCTTCCCAAGTTCTGAAAATAAGAAATATAAAAGTGACAAGTCACAAGGCAAACCATCATCACCAAAACTTATTCATTGGATGTTTACAGGAAACAGTGTTTACACTAGTTCTTTTCAGATATGTGCCTTTTAACTGTGCTGAACTAAAACAATGACTCCCAATATTAAAAACATACTGATTCAACTCTAGGTCGGTTCTGATCCATCCATGTTGCAGCCTTTAATATATTTCGGAATTGCGATCATAGAATCATAGAATAGTTAGGATTGGAAAGGACCTTAAGATCACCAAGTTCCAAACACCCTGCCACGGGCAGGGACACCTCACAATAAAGCATGCAATAGAAGGACTCAACCAACCTGGACTTGAACACTGCCAGGGATGGAGCATTCACTACCTCCCTGGGCAACCCATTCCAGTGCCTGACCACCCTAACAGCAAAGACCTTGCTCCTTATACCCAGTCTAAGCATCCCCTGTTTCAGTTTTAAGCTGTTACCCCTTGTCCTATTGCTACAGTCCCTAATGAAGAGTCCCTCACCAGCATCCCTGTAGGCCCCCTTCAGATACTGGAAGGCTGCTATGAGGTCTCCAAGCAGCCTTCTCTTCTCCAGCCTGAACAGCCCCAACTTTCTCAGCCTGTCTTCATATGGGAGGTGCTCCAGTCCCCTGATCATCCTCGTGGCCTCCTCTGGACTTGTTCCAACAGTTCCATGTCCTTTTTATGTTGAGGACACCAGAACTGAACACAATACTCCAAGTGAGGTCTCACAAGAGCAGAGTAGAGGGGCAGGATCACCTCCTTTGACCTGTTGGTCATGGTCCTTTTGATGCAGCCCAGAATGTGATTGGCTTTCTGGGCTGCAAGCGCACACTGAAGCCGGCTCATGTTCATTTTCTCATCAACCGACACCCCCAAAGTACTTCTCTGCAAGGCTGCTCTGAATCTCTTCTCTGCCCAACCTGCAGCTGTGCCTGGGATTGCTCCTACCCAGGTGTAGGACTATGCACTTGGCATGGTTAAACTTCATGAGATTGGCATCAGCCCACCTCATAAGCATGTGAAGGTCCCTCTGGATGCCATTCCTTCCCTCCAGTGTACCAGCCGAACCATACAGCTTGGTGTCATTGGCAAACTTGCTGAGGGCGCACTCAATCCCACTGTGCATGACAGTGACAAAGATTTTGAACAAGACCGGTCCCAACACCGATCCCTGAGGGACAGCACTCATTACTGGTCTCCAGCTGGACTGAGCCATTGACCACAACTCTTTGCATTCACCCATCCAGCCAGTTCTTTATCCACCTGTCATGGGTTCAGCAGTAGCTCATGCTCTGCCAGGGAGGAGGGAGAGATAGGGCGCCTGGTCTGGGCTAGTTGGGGAGGTATTCCATACCACAGCACATCCTGCTCGTGGAGGGGACTGGAAGCTGGCCAGGAGGGGAAGGGGGAAGCTCGCTCTCTCTTCCGGGCTGGCCTCGTGTCGGCAGGTGGTATCGTATTCTCTCTCCCTGTTTGTCTCCTCTAACATTGATTTGTTATTGGTACCGGTAGTTATTTCTGTTATACCTTGATTGCTGGACTGATTTTACCTCAATCCGTGGGAGTTGTATTCCTCCGGCTCTCCTTCCCATCCCTCTGGGAGTGGGAAGGTGAGGGGGGGAGGGGAAACAAAGGGGGAACTGTGCAGATTTAGTTTAAACCATGACACCACTGAGTGGTCCACGTATCAAATTGATGTCTCTCCAATTTAGAGACAAGGATGTTGTGTGGGACAGTGTCGAACACTTTGCACAAGTCCAGGTAGATGACATCAACAGCTCCACCCCTGTCCATCAGTTCCGTAGCCCCATCACAGAAGGCCACCACGTTGATCAGGCAGGATTTCCCCTTAGTGAAGCCATGCTGGCTGTCACCAAGCACCTTGCTGTTTTTCATGGGCCTTAGCATGCCTTCCAGGAGAATCTGCTCCAAGATTTTGCCAAGCACAGAGGTGAGACTGACTGGTCTATGATGTTTGGATCTACTTTTGTTTGAGGCTTGACATGTTATTTTCAAACTCATTTTAGTCCTCTGCTCAGAGCTATAAAGAGTGAATAATCACTGGGTCAGAAGGAGTGCTTACCCAAACTAAGAAAAGCCTTATTCTGCTCTTGATAAGAAGTTAATCTAACACAAATTTCACAAGCTTTTTCCTGTTATTTCAGCTGCTACTATCTGATCTCCTGCATAAGGGAAGTCTTCTTTCCTGACAATATATAAGTTCACAGTAACAAAAGGTACATGTGGGTAAAATAAAATACCAAGTTAAAATTTAATATCATGTAAATGTGTCTTAGCCGTATGGTCACCTTTTGGTATATCAAGAACATTCAGGGGATTTGAGAGATGAAAATGTCAGCATGCACTGATAAAGATGAAGTCAGAATACAGCAAATGAAATGTGTTTTCTTTATATCCTGATACAAATGCTACAATGAAAAGGATAGCTAATTAGTAACTATTTCTTCCAGAATTCTCATCAATTATCATAAATATTGGATACTGAGGGGCCAATAGTCAAATCCAGGAAGTTGAATCCTGTAAGAGCTTGGCTGTTCAGAGAACAAGCTTGGCTGTTACTCCCTTAGATTTCTCTGTCCAATAATCCTTTCTACAAAAGCACTGCATAACATTAAAGAGCATTTCCAAAATATGGAAGGTTGCTGACTCTTTAAGGAAAATTTCCTGGAGGATAGTTTGACAAAGATTTATTTAATATAATGAATACTGATATAATATAAATTGGTTTTTCCTCTCACAAACACATTTGGATTGCACGCAGAATCTTTGCAGCCTTCTCTCATCTCCCTCAGTTCCCATTTTTCAGTAACACAGAAGCACATGCTCACTTTTTTACTTATCATGGTTGTGACCCTAACATCCCTGAAATACTCCTTAATTTTAACAGTTTTCCAGGGATGTCTTACTGCATGTGGAGACAAGTCTGTGACATTGGAATGAATGTTTCTGAAACTATTCTGAACTACAGTTCTCATGCAATTACCCGCAATTGCTGCTGGGAACTCAGTGACTCAGATGTTCTGATCCAGTTCTCATTCAATATATGCAAAATAAGGAAAACTAAACACCCAATAATGGATGTAATACAAAGCAGGGACACCATGACATTATAGTTAAGTCTTCATCCAAATTATTTAAGCTGATCTTGTATTAATTGTATTCACATAAACAAATATCAAGTAACATTTTTGGTGCACATAATTGCCAGTAGAGATACAGTAGATTAACAGCAATATTATTAATAGAAAACCACTTGATTTTTTTTTTTTTTGCTTGCAGGAGTCTCAGGTATTGTTCCACATAAATCAGTATGTTAGCTTTCATGTACACACTAAATCAATGGAAATGGCATGTGAAAGCCTCATATATCTGTCAATTGCCCTACAGTGATTTTGTAATTAATCTGAACCTCCATCTGCATGATCAGACAGGCAAAAATGTTCCTCCATTCATGGTCACAAAGTTCCTTCTTCTAAATAGTGTTTATGATTTTGCCCTGAACAGCCCAAGGGAGTATTGGTTTAAGGTATATGTAATGTAGAGCTTTCTATCAAGTGAAAGAGAATTGTATTATTACCTGGCTGATGTTTACCTCCTCGATGGTAGAGGTCCTAGAACTGGCTGTAAAGATACATTTTAAGGAATAGTTATTGATTCTGGAACTATATTCAGCTGCCTCATGCTTTTTGAAAAACCTAACGTCCACACTTGGCAACAACAGCTCTGTAAAGTGTTGTTTCAACACATTCATTGGAAGAACTGAAGAGTTTTGAACAGATAAAGTGGACCTCCAGTAGCTTTGATATGGTCATATGGCCTTTCTGCCATATCTGGCTAGGATATCCTCTAGATCTAGGATGGGTGTCACTATCTCCATTATATTCAGGTCAAAGACAGGGTAACTTCCTGATATGACCACTACACATTTGAAGCTAGATCCTCACCTCCATCTAAACAATAGGAAAAAGCTGACTTTCAGTCACATTTGTGATCACTAACCCTGATATTGGCTGTAAGATGAGTTAACCTCAGGCACACCAGAGCCATGTCTGGTTTAAAATATTGAGCTGGTAGCTTCATCAATTTTACAGTTCAGAAGACACCTCAGGAAGAAATGAAGATTCAGTCATTTGCTTCAGTCTCTTAATCTAGGACAGAGAGGACAGAAGAACTGTGATGGCATTTTTCCAAACATTATCTAGTTTTGGAACTACTAACTAAGCCCTCTCAGTAACTCCCTCAATTGCAGATTAATAATAGACATTGCAACATAGGCAAGAGGAAACACTTGGGTGGATGACAGATTTCACATCCAGTATCTTGTGAACTATCAGGACTAATCACAGATGTGCCAAATCCTTGCAAATGTGAAAATCTTCCTGCTTTCCAGGCTCAGTAGATCTTGAGGCAACAGACATGAGATATTGGCACTTACAAATATAAAGAAAAATAATATATTTTAGATTATCAAAATGTATTAGCAAATAAAGTTTCTCTTCCTTATGTCTGGTGGGATCAATTAAAATGATGAGTGACCCTGACAGAGGTGCGGGATAACAGTGTATACCACGTATTTTAAAATAGCTTTAAAAACTGTTGTGCATCAGTGTTTTTCCTAATTATGGAAAATCCATTACAAAATGATGGTCAAAAAGAGTTTTGTTGGTGTCTTCCTGTGAAAACCCATATCATTCCCAAGGTCTCAGCAGCATCAGACAATTCTGATAATTTTGGACTTCTGCATTAGAATTCCTCTCATCAGTCAGTGATTCTCAAGTACTGCCATGCTACATTTACAACACAGTTTACAGCCCTACCACTTGAGCACTTTCTCTCAATAGCAGCAGTTGTTGGAAGCATGGGTTTCTAAAACTTTCAGATTAGTCAGGCATGCTACAATTATTTACCACTACCAGCAATCTGTTGCTCTAGTTTACTGTCTGCTGTGCCTTTTGAACTTTTATTCAATAATTACTGAAGTACACTCTGGTCCTCAGGGACTTCTCTGCCTTTTTAACTCTATGAAGTTAGTCTCACTTAAATGGTCTAAATAATAAGCACAAGTGTAAATTTCTGCAGGACTGGGATCTTTAAATGTCACCTTCCCTCAGCAGGAAATGTCACCCTGCATAACACAATGTAATGCAACAGCCTTTTAGTCAGAATCAGGTATCTGGAAACCACCACAGGGAAAATATATTAATCCAGGAAGCAATGAAGCAGATAGTTTCACTGAGGTGTAACTGAGTAATATGTTCTAAATTCCATTTATTTACAACAGTAAAACTATGTCTAGCAAACTCCTCATCAGAAAGTGAGACAGTACAGTGCATTCTGTACCAACCTAGACATCTTCAGCACTATAGTGTTATGTCTTGCTTAGAGGGTAGGGCTACCCCCACCATTAAGTACGAGAAAGACAGTGCTCTGGATTATAACGAACCTAAACTGCTTCTGAGTGTTGACCTGGCTGGCTCCAGGTGCCCTCTATCACTTCTCCTTGTCAACAGTAGAGGTGAGAGGAAGCACAGGAAAAAGCCTGTATGTCCAGACAGGAAGATCACTCACCAGTTACCATCACAGGCAAAACAGACTTGACTTAGAGAAATTAATTTAATTAACTAATTTTAGAGTAAAATAATCAGAAGTAATAACAAATCTAGAAATACCTTCTCCTCATCCCTCCTTTCTTCACAGGTTCAACTTCACTTGCAGCTCTTCTACCTCCTTCCTCCTCACAGAAGTGGAAGGGGACAGGGTGAGCAAGGGTGCAAACAATGCCTTGTCTCTGATGCTGCTTCCTTTTTACAGTCTACCCCACCTTCAGCATGTGGTCTCTCCCATGAGATACAGTCCTTCATGACCTTCTTTAGTGTGGGTCTTTTCCACAGCTACATTCTTCATGCACTACTGCAGCGTGTGTCCCTTCCACAGGGTGCAGCCCTTCAGGAACAGACTTCTCCAGTGTCAGTCTCCCACAGGGTCACAAGTTCTTCATCAAACCTGCTCCAGTGCAGGCTCCTCTCCCCATGGGTTCATAGGTGCTGCCAGGAGCCTGCTCCAGTGTGGGCTTCCCACAGGATTACAGCCTCCTTCAGACATCCTCCTGCTCCAGTGTGGGGCTCTCCCCAGGCTACAGGTGGAGGTATGCTCCACTGTGGATCTGCATGGGCTGCAAAGGAGAGCTGCCTCACCGTGGGATGCAGGGGAATCTCTGCTCCAGGCACTGGAGCACCTCCTCCTCTCCTTCTTCACTCACCTGCGTGTCTGCAGGGCTGTTTCTCTCACATATACTCACTCCTCTTCTGGCTGCTGTTGTGAAGCAGTTTTTTCCCCTTCTCAAATATGTTAACCCAGAGGCACTACCAAAGTCATCGATGGGCTCACCTTTAGCCAGTGGTGGGTTCTGACATGGGGACAGCTTTTGGCATCTTCTCACAAAAGCCACCCCTGCAGCATCCCTGCTACCAAAACTTTGCTATATAAACCCAATACAACTGCACACATCCTGATCATAGAATCATAGAATAGTTAGGGTTGGAAAGGATGTTAAGATCAGCATGTTCCAATCCCCTTGCCATGAGCAGGGACACCTCAGACTAGACCATGTCACCCATGGCTCTGTCTAACTTGACAACTATTACAAAGCAAAATATATATTACTTCTATACTGCAGTTAATGGAACTAATAAATAAAGGAATTTAACATATAGGCATTTAACTGATGTATTATTTGAAGTCCATGATGTTATGCTCACCTCATGTAATACAATCGCAGTGTGAGATGTAAACTTGTTCAAGAAAAATATTGGAGTGGAAGTGTGGGTGAACCTGTTTCAAATTCTCTCAGTCAGTTACACAGCAATGGGTGATGTTTCTGGATGTTGGTATAATCTCTTACAAGTAGATTTCCTTATAGGCTTAGGTGGCCAAAAGAGGCACTTTATCCCCTTCAACACTTCTTTTCCTCACATCATGTTATTAAAAATAAAAGAAAATAAAAAGATAGAAAGCTAAAAGGGCCAAAGTTTAAATAATTCTTTCTCATTTCCTGTTCCCTTCACCATCTTTAAACCTCAGTGGCATGGTAAGATGAGGCAAGGTATAAAATTTTTCTTGCTAAGATCTGAAGCAGCCTTCATGATATCTTTTCTTATTTCTCTGATACTGAAAAAGGTTAGTATGTGCTGATCTGATGTGATATTTCATATCCATTGGCAATAAATATCCTCTGATAGCTTTTGTTTTTTTCTCGGTTTGTAATTTTTTCATGGGTTTTCTAGACAGTTTTTCATTCCTTCACTTGAGCTGAAAAGTAAACTATTTACAAAATTTTTCATAGAAGATGGTACATGAAATGTTTTCAGGAAATATAGCATAGTTGTTATCTATCGCCTATTCACATTTCTGTGTAATGAGCCAAACCTGTGCAAGTTTATCTTGTCCCTGAAATAGAGAGCTGCACACACCGAGAAATGCGAGTTCTTTTGGAGGTGGTCCAGACTGATCACACTGTGCCCTACTGTCATGGTTTATACTCAGCCACGCAATCTCTCTCTCACTGTCCCCCTTCTGCTCTCCCACTCCCAGAGGGATGGGGAGGAGAACCGAAAAAATGTAACTCCCACGGGTTGAGGTAAGAACAGTCCAGTAACTAAGGTATAACACAAACCACTGCTGCTACTACCAATAATTATAATGATAAGGGAAATAACAAGTGAAGAGAATACAACTGCTCACCACCCACTGACCAATACCCAGCCTGACCGAGCAGTGATCTCGCCATTCCAGGTAACTGCCCCCAGTTCTACATCCTGGGCATGACGTGCTGTGGTATGCAATACCTCTTTGGTAACTTTGGGTCAGGTGTCCTGTCTCTACTTCCTCTTGGCTTCCCCTCCTCCCTGGCAGAGCATGAGACTCAGAAAGTCCTTTGTCAGACTAAACATTACTGAGCAACAACTAAAACCGTTGGTGTTATCAGCGCTGTTCCCAGGCCACAAGTCAAAACCACAGCACTGCACCAGGTACTAAGAAGGAGAAAAAAATGACTGCTACTGCTGAACCCAGGACACCTACACACAAAAATTCTCCTAGTCTAACATTTATAAATATATTAGAGGTGATATTAACTTTAGGACAGGCTGTGGCACACATGAAAGTTATTGGAAGAGATACAGAGTTTATAGTTCCCCAAATTACACTCCATTACTATTGCTTCTTTTCTGAAAGCTGCCATGACTTCAGAGCCCACAAGACAGAGGAGGAGAAACAGAAGGGATGGAGAATTTATAGAGGACAAAAGATGACATAATGGTTAGACACAAGACCCTTTAGAAAATTCTTAACAATGTATACAGATTCATGCAGAGATCAAAACAAGTGTCTTTGTGTATCAGGATTTTTCTAGAGTGGCAGTTCTCAGAGCTTTTTGTATTAAATCTCTATAGAAAACAAAAAGACTTTGTAAAGAGTTCACCTGTAGGTTTGTATTTAGAGAAGCTAACTCCAAAATATAATAATTAATTCATATATACAACACTTGCTCCAGACACATCAACCAACAGAGTCTGTATTTGTGTATTCAAAATAAAGAAAACTTCTGTTATTAAGTCTCAGTGACTTTTCAGATCAATGGTTTGTTAGCACTGACATTTGACCATCTG
Organism: Melopsittacus undulatus; assembly: GCF_012275295.1. Taxonomy (NCBI): domain Eukaryota; kingdom Metazoa; phylum Chordata; class Aves; order Psittaciformes; family Psittaculidae; genus Melopsittacus; species Melopsittacus undulatus. Next base: position 19,786,262 of record NC_047531.1, on the reverse strand, counting down.
TCTATTAGCCTAGGTGTCAGGTTAAAATAAACAAGACAAAATAGTATAACCAACAGCAAAGCAAGAAGGCAGCTTGCCTGGATGTCAAACCTCTGCGCAGTGAACTACAATGCTTTTATTAATCAGCTTGAATGACATCATACTTGGGAGTTGAAGATGATCATGGGTTGGGTTTTGTTTTTTATTCCTTCTCTGTTCTGGAGAAATGACCTCCTTTTTCTCAAACAGATCTCAGGAATACTGAAATGTCTACCATTAGTGAGCATACTCTTAAATTTGTTCAAAGCCAGAATATAAATTAGCAGCTGTGTGAAACTTTGGCCTTATTCTGCACCACGGCCACTTTGGTGCCCTGTATCTTATATCCTTGAGGCACAAGATGCACAACAGAAAGCAGAAAGCAAAACTTCACCAATCTCAGCAAATCTAATAAACTTGTATAACACTGTTTCCTAATTACTAAACCAGCAAGGTGATTAACTTACACTATGAGCAGAAGTCATGGTCCTTATCACTCTTACACTCTGCCAGGTACATTAACTTCCTTGTTATGTGTATGCTTGACAATGTTGGGTAACTACAGTTTTAGACCAAAACTACTTCTTTGTATCTCAGAACTGAGGTGTATAGGGACTATCTGGACCTACAATGCCTTCAGCTCTTATGCAAGTAATGAATTTGGCTCACTTTGCCTCAGCTTCTTATTACACTAACTTGCATTCTCTCCCCTGCCTGAAAGTGCTCTCTTTCATACTTCATACTCAATTACTCTGAACCCTTAGAGATCCTGTGGTCTTCTGCTTACAGTTGTGTATATCTTAATAATCAGCTACCTCAGGCTGACACAGCTAGGCTTTATTAGTTGAAGCATTTACTTCTGAATATCCATATCTAAGAAGATTTTATTTTGCATTGTAAAACTACACTAGTAGTATCTGTATGTGCCAAATCCATCTGCAACACCACATCAGCCAAAGCAGAGGCATGGCTCTCACATTTCGGTAAATTTTTACCCCTTGGTAGATGAAACCATATAGGTGAGGAGAAATTGCTGCATTCTCCAGTGACAGCCCAGTTCACCTTTTAAGTCTTGGCCCCCACTGTTAATTTTCTGCCAAAGGTTAGCTGCAGAAAATCTTCGTACTTCTTGCTAACCAAGTTCTTGATGAGTCTGGCTAGAACAGCATTCTCAACTGCTTTTAGAGATAAAATTAAGCCAACAATTCACAATTGCTTTGTTTTCCCTCTGCAGTGAGGAAGAGTACTTCTGTAAATCAAAGACTGAAACACCTGTGAAGACACAATAGAAAGATGCGTGTTCCACTAACTCACTAGAAAATGGAAGTGTTGAAAAGCTGACTTTTATTTCAACAAAAAACCTTATTGTATAACCCAAATAGTGGATAAAAGAATTAATATACTGAGAAAAACAAAACCATTGTTTGCCTCCTCATGGCTGCTCAGTCTCTGCTGCCCACACTTTGTGGGTAGATTTTTTAATCCAGTTAGTTTTATCAGCCCAGCAGAGCTGTCATCCCAAGTCAACAACATGAGGGCATTGCTTCCTTACCCAGCCCCTGGTGCCTATAGACTGCTTTTAGACACCTGATTTTCTGGATGTTTTTCAGTCACTTCTGCAACAGCTGGCTGTACACCTGCACTGAAGAAGCCCACAGCTTCTACGTTTCAATAACTGCATATGGGACAAGCACTTTCTTGTGCCTCTCAAGTCCATTTTGACTCCTTTTCACCTTCAACCATTTGCTGGTTTTATTTCCTTATTGTTCTCCTGAGCTTAAATCCTTTTGAAAATGTTCCTTCCCATTTCCTTCCCAGCTCCTTAGTCTGCTTCTTTGTAATGTCACCTTTAGGGAGAGTGAGTGGCAAAATCAAATTACCATGGTATTTAGGCTGCAAAACTTAGAGATCTAGCATTTTTCAGCACTACTCTTCCTATCACAGGTATGAGCCCCATTTCAGCCTTCCCAGGATGGACCCACTGTTTCCTTCTAACAAAGACGTCTTTAGTTTTGATAAGCCTAATGTGATCTGTGATTATTTTGAATGGGTTTCTAAGATTTTCAGCACTTTATAACATGAGCTGTAGCCTATGCAGAACTTTGTCCTGCTGGGTTACAGAGGTTCCCCTGGCAGTCACATTTCCTGGATGTTTTGAATACTTCTTTCTAATCCTGTCTTTTAAACCCAGCTGTGTTTCACAAGGCTCACCAGGGAACTTCTCTCCTCATAGGATTTTCTCAGGTATTCATTTCAAGTAAGTTAATTGTCAGAAATTTAAATTCCTCCTTAATTGAAAGTGCAAATGTTTCGTAGGAAAAAAAAACAACAAAAAAACTCAAACCTTTAAGACAGACCTTCTATTGACAAAAAAATATTGTAAACACTGAGCTGTTAGCTTAATGTTAACACTAAACCTGAAGCAGAGATCAAAATCTTATACCAACAAAACATTTTTAAAGTCAAATATTATAGATATATGTATTTATACCAACCCTGACTCTTCTTTTTCCTACAAGAGTTTATTTCAAAGGTCATATACCCCTCTCTCAGAAGCCTATTAATAGCCCATATTTCACCCACCTGTGAGCTCATTTCTCCAGGCTCTTACTCCTTGCTGTGCTCACCTCTATCACCACTCACTTCCACAGTTCCCTGACTTTAATGAGCTTCTGAAGCTGGAAGCTGCTTGGCTTAAGGAGAGCCACTAAATCTTTCTACATGTCACTCAGGAACTGAGGTGGTTTCTCTGTGTGTTTATTTGCTTTTGTAGAAGGGCTGTGTAACACCTCTTCTTACACTGTGTATGTTCCCATCATATCCTCTCTTAAATTCAAAAACAAATGGGCCTCGGAGAATTGCTGTTACCAAATTTGAATGTCAAGGTCTCTGGGGTTATATGCTGCAAATCACATTTCGTGTTCAGTACCCTACAGAGTCTAATGAGCATGCTGCTTGGGAGGTAGCAGGAAAGATGCTGCAGATGCTAGGTGACACAAAAAAGATCAATAGCAGGTCAGGAGAAAGCAAGAGAAGTAGGTTAAAATGCAGATGTTCCTCTGCTCTTGGAGGTATCGTGGTGGTAAGTGTTTACTGCTGACCTGAAAGAGCAGGTTAATAAAGAGGTGGAAAAGATACAGAGAATGAAAAATTATTTAGGCTGAGTCTAACTAGGCAGATCTAACAGAGAGAATTAAGAAAACCAGAAGGATTTAACACAGCTGAGAAAATGGAAAACAATAACAAAAAATCTCAGTGAAGACAAATGCTAATAAAGTACAGAGGAGACAAATGTGAGCTAATATTGCATAGAGATGGGTTTTGACTTCAAACACTCAGGGAAGATGCTTTCAGTTAACTCGTATGCTGCAGTAAGTATATGTACATATATGCAAGGCTGTATTAAGAAAAAAATTGTGTAATATTCTAAAATCTGCTAACAAATGGGAATACCATGCTGAAGCATTGTGAGATTTGTCTAAAGGTTGCACCATAATCTAGAAAGCATCCAAAAAACATGAAAGCAAGAAAATAATCATATTAGAGAAGATGTACTGGAACCGTCTAGTAGTTACAAGAGGAGAGTGTCTGGATGCTTACGGACAGATATTCTTACCAACCCCACCACATAACAAAAAGATCAATTGGAGGACACAAACTGATGACTGCACAGAGGGATGCTGAAGTTCAGTAGCTCTGAAACAAGATGCTAATGACAGTAGCAGATTTAATTGTATCTGAAAATCAGACAGTGAGGGTTAGGTCCACAACTTCAGTATCCACAGGCACAGTTGCCCCACCTGTTATAGAGACATAGCTGAACAGCATCCCACTGGAGACAAAAGTTTGGAACTCAGTGTGTCCAAAAACATGAACATTGGTTTCTCAAAGGTTGGTTAAAGCACTGCTGACGAGCAGCTTGATTCTGCCTTTAGCACCTCAGACAGTTTTGTGGTGATTTCATACCTTCACTTTCCCCTTACCTTGCCAAATTTGGAATTTAAGCCTAATGGAAGAATGAAAGTAACTTTCATTTCTAATTTTGTCTTACTTGGATGATGCCAAGGCCAGTTTGGACAGGGCTTTGAGCAACCTGGTCTAGTGGAAGCTGTCCCTGCCTGTGTCAGAAGGGCTGGAACTAAATGATCTTTAAGGTCCCTTCCAACACAAACCATTCTATAATTCTATGATTCTATGATTTTATGATTCTATGATGTATCTTTTTATATTTTTGAGTGCTTTTTTTCCCTGTGGAAATTCAAACAAACATTATTTTGTCACCCCTTCAGAGAGTCTGGGGAAAAAAATAAAATAAAATAAGTTTTTTAGTCAGTGATTGTTGTTTCCAGGCTCTTTAGGAAAGTCTTTTAATGTGTCTCATTTCCATTACACTGCTGTGTAGAAAGTTCCTTCAAGGGCAATCACCTGCCTTCCAAGCTACAGAACCTAACAGTGCACCTACATGCAGAGATGTAAATCTATCTCTTTAGAGCCATATCAGAATTTGAGTTATGGGCTGGCCTGCCTGTATCTTAACACCTGTTTGTTTTCTACAGTACAGAAAAGGGGACAAAAAGGAGAAAATGAAAATTCCCAAATATTTTTTGTAAGGTCTATTTGGGGATTTTTCTGTACAATGTATATATTTGTTCTGGTCCCAGTTAGCGTTTGTGTTTACTCTTTGAAAATATTCAGCTTTATAGAAGTACTGATCCATATTTATGTAGTAGAAACCTTATCATAAATTTTAAGTAGTCTTATCGCCTATTTAGTATTTTGTGTTGAATACCCTTCTTTAATGAAATTTTGTAAAACATGAAGAATACATCTATTCTGCACTTGGATTCTGAAACACATGTGCTAGGTATATTAAAACATAAGGATTAGAAAGCCAAACATGTGAAAGACAAGAAATGGCCATGTTTGTATCAACCATTCAATGTTTACATAATAAAAAGAAATCACTCTGTGATATCTGTGAAACATTTGGATTCATTGAGAACAATTCCCTGAGGATACTAATTCTCTCTTCACAGTAGTATACAATAAATACCCAAAGGGTCATAAACTAAATGGCTAAACATGAAACAAATATCGAGTACTATTTCATTAAGTAGCTACCAGATATCCTGTGGACTGAATAAGGGTGAAGAAATAGTGAAGGATAACATAATCTAAGACTGTCATAGTTGGAGCTGGTCAAGAGCCAGATTTTAAAATAACAAAGTAACTGCTCCTTTATAAAATACCTGAATTTCCAAAACTCCAATGAATGAAATCTAAAAGGAAAGAAAAGCAATTAATGTAAAGCTTTAAAGAGATTTGGAAATACATTGATCCCAAGAGTGATCCCAAGATGACCCCTGGAAGCCTCAGTACTGGGAGCTGTTAAGACTCTTGTTTATATAGCAAAGATACTCCTACCCCTTCCCATTTAAACTAAAGCTTCTACAGTGGGGGCTCAGGGTGCCCTGAAGAAAGGACCCCTGGTGTCTGTCATAATGAAATGAGGAAATGATGGATATGAGAAGACCTGGTCATGCAGGCACTGAGACAAGGTGCACAGCTGCTCAGTCACAGGTTTTTCAGACATTTGATCCCAGGCTCTTATAAGCCTGTCCATGAAAAGCTTTCTGACTGCATTTTGCCTTAATTCCATTCAGTCTGAAAGAGCTTTACCTTTCAGTTCTGAAGGATCAGCAGTTTCTGATGCTCTCTCATTAATTATATCCTGGAAAATTACCAATCCTCTGTAATCATATTTCATATGCACCTTGGGATCATTGTAGAGATGCCAAAAAGACATTTCCTAAATTCTGAGCACTTAAATTTGGTGACCTTTTATAGTGCTTTAGATTTTTTGTGTGTTTACATGTGTGTGCTTCTAGTTTCCTTTAAAAAACATAACAAAACAAAGAAAAGCAAACAAAAACAAGCAATAAAAACTAACAAAGTAAAAAAACAGGAAAAAAAAAACCCACAAAACAAAACCCAAAATACACCACAGGTCACAGGAGCATCTGTGCAGCTACAGGACCCTTTCCAGACTCTGGGAGACTATGTTCTTTAGTGACCACAGGCTCTCCCCCAGCCTGTAACCAGCAGAAACCTCTTCTATTCTCTTTTCAACCTGCTCCTGTACAAATTTGCTCTCTTTCCTCCCACCCATTATTCCAGTTCTGGTCTCTCCCAAGCAGTTCAGTATGCACTTTCTGGGACTTTCAGCTCAGCTCCTGAGCTGTAACATTAGCTGTAACATTACCTTTTCTTTTGAACATTCCAACACTCTTTCTGGTCTTTTCCCCACTGTTACTGTTCCCCCAGTTCCCAGCTGTTTGCCCAGGTATGTAACCGACTCCTGTGCAATGGTATAAAGCAATAACAGTGTTAATTACTTACTGAGTTAGTGACCTGGGTGAAACGAAAGCAGAGATCCCGCTCTTTCTTTGAAGGACTCTGTTTTTCTCTAGTGGTAATTTACCTGTTCTTACATTGAACGCCTTCTTATAATTCATCACTTAAAAATACAGTAGATCACTAGTACAGCAATAAGTTTTATCCTCAATTTAATGAGCAAGTCACATGAGCAGTTGATCCAACCTTTTGAGAAAAAACATGAAAGAGTAAGTGTTGGATAGCCAGGATGTGGAAATGAACATTTGCTGTCACCAAGACTGCTATGGGATTTTCAATTAGCACTCCCTGGGTCCCAGAGTTCAGTATGTATTCAGAAAAGGATGTCTCCAGCAGTAGTGCTTTACCTACTGCTTCCCTAGAGTATTATTTGTTCAACAGAGTCCCAGAGTACGCTGAATGCCAGCCACTAGCTCCTGAGGAACAACAGTTTTCTTTGGATTTCATCCAGTCACATCAGAAACCCAGCTATTCTTCACTGACACTGCTTGCTGAGATTGCAGCTTAGGGCTGAGTCATTAATGTACAAGCAATTTTATCAACTTGAAATTCTGAGAGCCTGGATAAAGATCCAGATGAATGTCTGGATAAAGCTAATGGTAGAACCCTCTATATAACTTGTGAATTTTCAGAAAATCCTGAGGAAATTGTTATTTTTACCCCTGCTATCTCTGTCTACATGTCTAGATTGTTGAAGTGACAGTAATAATTCCTTTAGCCAAGGAGTGATTATTCTACTTTTCCGTTACTGTAAATGCTTCTCTTCTATCCACCACTTCATGAATCCAAGACTGCAAACCAAGCTTTGTTGAACAAGAAGATATTGCTGCTTTTCCTGGAAGGATTTAATTTTTTTGTTTGTTTGTTTTTTATACAATTGAGCTATTTAAGGCAGAACCTAATAATTATTTTAAAAAATAGTTTTATCTAAAAGTTAGGGTTTGGTTTTTTTTTTAATGATAAAGTCAAATTTATTTGTGTTGCTCAAAATATGTTTGTGAGATATTTTTTTTATACAATTATCATTGTGAGATAATATCACAATTATTACTGTGAGATAGTTTAATTTCAACAGTTACTTAACTTATATTTGGCTACTCTTCCATGTTTTTTTGTCATGTTCATGCAAGTCAAAAAGCTTTCTTGCACACCAAGGTTTTATTCACACTGGTATATTCAACTTCAATGCAAGCTGTTATGATCAGGGAATGATTTCAACTGAAAGACAGTATTTAGAAATCTCTGAGGCACATCAGCTTCTGCAGCTGTCAAGGTCGGTTATATGGTTAATCACTATCTCTAGAATTTTAACTAGAGCACAGCAGTGGTGCCTAGCCACAGTCCTGGCTAGGCTGGAGCTGGGGTAGAGCCAAAGCTGATGTGTGACACACTGAGGAACTGGAGTAGCCAGAGATCCTCCCAGTGCAAGGATCATAGGTGAACTTGTGAGCCAAGCAAGGAATCAAGATGAGTCACACTGAAGAGCAAGGTAGACACATGCTCCAAAGCCCCATTGAATACTGTGAAATTAAAGAACCAAGGAGGGTTTTGAGATGCAGGGAAGAAGGATAACTTGGATGAGCACCACGTTCTAGGAATTCCAGGACTAAGAATGAAAAATTAGGCTTGTGCAAACAGTAGAAATTCCCAGAAATAAATTGCCAAAACTCAGAAACTCTGAAAGGTTATCCAGGCAGACAGCTTTTGCCTTCCTGTCAGAAAAGGCCATTTAATACTGTACACATTTGTGTGAAACAAAATGTATTTCTTTGTTTACTCCTTTATTTACACACAACATGGCTGGTTGTATGAACTGATAACCTGGGGTAACAATTAACCTACTGACTTAGCTAAATCTGATACAGATATAATGATGCACAAGCTATAGCATTCCAGCATCCAAGCAACGTAAACTAACAACTCATTACGCAGCCTCTTCTTTAATATGCTTATACCAAATTTTAGTATGAAGCATTTTCTGTCATCAGACTGAGAGAGCAATAAACAGCTGAGATAGCCAGTATACCAGTAAGACTAAGAGTAGGACATGATCTATAGCCTGTGGAGAGTAACAGACAACTCCACATCAGACCTCTTGCATATTTCTGTCCCTGTGGTCAAAATACTAATTTAAATACTGAATGTATAAATTTAGATTAAATGAATCTGAGCTTCAGACTGCCCACAAGAATAGTGACAAATGAGGACACATTTAAGGAGGTGTCTCTGTTATTGTCTAACACCGTTTGGTGGCTGCCTGAGATTTCTGCTGCCTGTGTCTGGAGTATGGGCTTGGTTCAACTTTTACAGTACAGCTGGCAGTGGTTCTATCAACAGGTTTTCCTCTAATATACATAGCAATTTTCCCTGTTAATTAAAATTTCACATTTCTTCTGCCTTCAAATGAAGGTAATGATCTTTTCATTTAATTGCTTAGCAAGCAATTAAATAAAAAAATAACATGGAAAATAAACACGGTTATTTGTAGACTTTGGAAGCATGGTTTTTAAATGTCCAGCTATCCTGTAGTCTCTTAACTGTTTTAAAACTCATCATGTTAGAGAATGTGGGAACAATTGTTTTTCTCTGCCTGGATAATGCTTGTAGGAGATTATGCAGATTCTTCTTGTGTTTGTTTTATTTGCATTCCAAGACATTTTGAGGTCTTTATTGCAGAGATGTTTATTTCCATTTTTCTTATATTAGTCTTAGAGGCTTTTATGATTAGTGTCTTGCTCTAACACTGATTAATGAAAAATGTAGGGCTTCCAAAATAATAAGCCACTAAAAATGATAAATGGTGTTGTTTTCAGAATATCAAAGAGAAAGTATACAGCAGCTGTATTGAATTTGCAAGAGTAATCCTCTGATGTGCTTGGTGCTTAAACTTTCGTTAAATTCATTGGGAACTGGTAAAAGTAAGCATTTAGCTGGAGCTACTGAGTAGCTATACCTCTTGTACAATAAAAAATGAAACAATAGGTAGTGAAATTTCAAAGTGAGGAACAGTGCAACACAGTTGTGAAAATAACAGTTTGAGTCTTTTTGAGTTTGTCATATCTTGACCTCCTAATGATGTTTTTTAAATTATAGAATCATAGAATGATTTGTCTTGGAAAAAGAACATTTAAATGAACATCTAGTGCCACCTCCCTGTCATGGGTAGGGAAATCTTCAACTAAATCAGGTTGGTCAGAGGCCTGTCCAGCCTGGCTTTGAATGTTTCTAGGAATAGGATTTCTACCACCTCCTGAGCAACCTCTTCCAGTGCTTTAGCACCCTCATCATAAAAAATTTCTTCATTATATCTAGTCTGGATTTACCCTCTTTGAGTTTAAAATCATTACTCCTTTTCCTATTATAACAGGTCCTACTAAAATGTTTGTCCCCATTTTTCTTTATAAGCTCCCTATAAGTACTGAAAAGCCACAATAAAGTCTCCACAGAGAAGGTCTTCTCTAGGTTGAACAATCTGTTCCCATAGTAGTGGTGCTCCAGCCGCCTGATCACCTTAATGGCCTCCTCATAACCCGCTTATGTCCAGTTTTTCATCCACCATGATCCCCAAATCCTTTTCCACAGGGATGCTCTCAATCCCTTCATCACCCAGCCTGATGCAGGACCTTGCACTTTGGTCTTGTTGAACCTCACAAGGTTCACGAGTCCACTTCTCAAGATTTCATGTTTTTTATATAATTATTTAAAATTTATATTTTATATTTATTTCCTTTTATCAAGCAGTGAGGTCCTGCTGCCTGGTGAAATGTGCTGCCCAGTGAAATGACCTAACCTGGTACCAGTCTGATGCTGGTATCAAAACCATTTTGGAAGCCAGACTAGGACTGCTTCCATTTCAGTGCAGAACACACAGAGCTCATCACTGGAAAAAGTTTGTTTTTCATTTTATCTTTCCTTTCAGCACAAATTCTCCCTCAGATGATGAAAATAACACAGAATTTTAATAAGAGTCTGATCAATATCTCAGTGCAATACCTCAAAGGTCTCATCCTAGTAATGAAAAGTCTCAAAATGAAACATCCTAATAAAAAACTTTTTAATCTCTCAAAAATAAGAAGTACAAAACCCTGACAAAAGCACTTTTTGGTGGAAACACTGAAACTGAGAGCAGGTATTTATGAACATCAGTTAATAACTTTTCTTCAGATATGTCATTAAATTTTCCCTAGAAATTGCTCGGTTCCTTTGGATACTTTCCAGTCCTTTCTGACCTACAGCATAGGCAGTACAAAGCAGGTTTTATAGCACAGTAGTAGTGGAGATATTTGCTGATATTGGCTGATTGAATGCCACAAAAAGGCAAGCAGATAGACTCTTTGAAATGAAGTCTTCAGATTTGCCTTGCAATTTTTCATGCATACATTGTCAGATTCCAGGATTGTTTGTACAATGGGACATGGTCCAGGAGATGCATATAAATAATGATTTTCAAAGATTACCCAATTAGAAGTACTCACCTAGTAACACTGAATGTGTCTGATGCCTTGAGATCAGAGTACAGCAGAGGAAGCTGGCAAAAGCAAGGACTGATGCAGCCAAAGAGGAGATCTGAAAAGCCAAATGCTTACTGCCTGGGACAGGCAGGGGGGACTATAACTTCCTGTAGTTCCACGAGAAATCCAAGCCTTGAATTTAACAAAAAAGTGTTTCTCTGAGCAGTACAACTGCTGGTAAAAAATGAAATGTCCAATATCAGCATCTAAAGTCAGTTAAAGATAAGGGTTCATTACAGCTAATGAGACAAGATAATACTGAATATTTCAGTTGGTTATTCACGCAACCATGAAGGAGTCTACCATGGCACAAAGTCCAATTTCTGTCCTTGTCCTTAAATTCCTGACCGGTCTTGGTCAAGACATATTTTTATTCCCTCTGTGTAATCATTGCACTTCATCAAATTAAAGCATCACACGAAGGATAGAGGAGAGTAGTATTGCTGTTTGATTTGGATAGATTTTGGACTTAATAACATTTTGAAAATTAGGCTTAAGTGAGATGCAGCTGAGCATTGTTTATAACAAAAGAAATGGAAGGTCTTATGACTGGAGTACTGCTAATTGAAATTATAAAGGAAAAATTGCTCAGGTAGAATAAGCACTGATGCTCATCTCTTGTATATGAGGACAACGTTTCAGACAACAGATTACAACAGTAAATATCAATGCTGGAGGCTATCAGAAAGCTAGATGAATCTGCATTTCCTTGTCTGTGCTTATTACATCACTTGAATATGTATTCTAAAAGAAAATCTTCAGGAAGTTAAATATGCCTCTTCCAGAAGTTGTGTAGACTTATACATCCCTCCTCAATGGTTGGATGGTTTGGTTAGTACTTGAAATCTCTTCCAGAACTATTTCTAAAGACTGTTTTTTTGGTGGTGCACAAATACTGAGGAAGACACACACACAAACCCACTGAAGTCCTCAGTAAAGCTTAAGAAGTGCATTGGCAGACGCAGGGGTATGATGCCTCCTACTCCAGTGTAGCTACTTCAGAGCAAAGGAGTCTTCTTCACAAACAGCACCATGGAGTGACTCTCAGCTCATGGAGCTGCATGCAGAATGAGCAAGGGTCCTTATGAGGCCAGATCGATTGTAAAGCAAGAGTGAAGATCAAGTCTGGGAGGGGTGTCACAGTGTAAATGAGTCCTGATAGAAGGTGGAATTAATAGCTTTGAAAATCTCCAGTCAGGGAAAGCAGTGAGTTACAAAATACCTACCGTCCCATGCCAAGAAGTTCAAGCCTGCAGAACAGACCAATAACCTCCACAGTAATTTTCAGCTTTGCTGTCATGGATGTTTAGGTAAGGTAGTTAGAGAGAGCACACATGACAAACACTTCTTTTGTCAAAGGTTTGTCTTTGCACAATAAATCACAAAATACCTTTCTCTTTCTCCTCATATAATTTCCTCAAAATCCAAATGTTCTAACTCAACCTTTTACTCCTCTTGATGAAATAGCCCTAAATTTAAGTAATCCATTTGTAGGAAATATTTACCTTATACAGTGTCTCCAGCAATAGTTCTTTGTTAATTTAAGAATCATTCCCTAGGAGAATTCTAGCAAAACAGCAGCTCATTACTTGCAAATGTGTTACCAAATAGGTGGTAGTACAAACATTTGTTCAGAAGACCAGAGCTGACTTTCTTAAAAACATCTTTCAGAAATAATGTTTGACTGGCTTTGATCAGAACAAACATAAGAACTGATTAAAAATAATTAAAAAATAAAATAAAAACAAAGCCAACAAAGCCAGTGCAGAACTGCTGGATCTCAGCAATCGAATGCCTTGAAAAAAAGAATTTGGCAGAGAAATTACACAGATAGAAAACTGGTAAAATGTACTATCAGAGGGATGGTGGAGTCAGTAATATACCTGAAGGAAGTTAGCATTTATGATAAAGAATATGAAAGTTCAGAAAAGAATGAAAGTATAAAACCTGATGCACAAAAACATTAGTGAAAAGAAAGATTTATGGAGAATAGAAGCAAGACAACTTTCTCTGTTGCAAGTTCCTTCCAGTTTCCTTATATTAGGACTTAAGGACCTTGTTGCAGGTCTAAGTGACAGAGACAACCCTGTTCTAGCAAGATCTAGTAAACCAAACTGACAATGTTCTTTGTACAGTCATCAGACATTCAAATTAGCAGGATAAATGATGTTGCATTACTAGTTACAAAACCACATTAGCAAACTCCAGGATGCTCAAAGGAAAGCTATAAGAACTAGCTTGTGATTAGCTGATAAAGCTTGAACTGGATTACATATGGGTTTTGGCTTCTAGCTACAAACAGGAAACGCATTTATACACGTTATGTTGTGTTACAGAAGGTTCAGACACATACACAAAGGACCAGGGTGTAGTTATTAAACAAACTCTTGATATCCAGCTGCAGAAGTGTCAAAAATGACATCTTTTTTAAGTCTGGAGTTCCTTATTCCAAGCTGGAAGGAAAGAGACAAGATGTTAAGGAAGCAGGAAGGTTTCCTGTTTTGTGGGCTGACAGGCATCAGTATCAGAAGTCATTGCATGAATCTATCTTTACTGATCTAACATATTTTTAATTACACCTGCAACAATTTCATGGTCCATTAGTTGTATGTCTTCCAATCTGCCAACTCCTGGATGTGGTTCAAAACCTAGCATTGTGAAGGTGAGAAAAATATGATAATAAGAATTACACAAGGCTTATCTGAGTACCCTGAGCATCATATTCTGTGGTTTTGATGTTTTCACTTTTTACGTCACTGCCAATGAACAAGAGACAAACAGGAGGTGAAAGCAGAAATTTGCAGTTTAAAATTTCCCTCTTTGCATTCTGCAGTTCCCTGGGAGAAAATCTGAACACTGTCTTCCAGGCTGGCAGAGCTAGGATTCACAGCTTCGAAGCTGGTGCCTTTCAAATGGATTTGAATTCCGCTGGACATAAAGAAATAGTGCCTAATTCTGCTCTGGCCTAGTGACCCCTCTACTACTTCCTAGTTACTATGATTTGTGCAGAACTGTCCTTGTATTGGGTCCTACCCGCTGGAGGAAAAGGCAAATCCATGCAACACAGAATCTGTTTTCAGCAGGGCTGCTGATGGGCCGTATTGCTTTATGGAGGAAAGAATATGGAGGCATTTGTTTCAGTCTTCTCAAATCCTCCAATTTGACAGCCTCTGGTTGAATAGGATGAAGTGGGAAGAGGACAGAAGGAAAAGGTAAAATAACAGGCAACCAAACAGACCTTTCAGTGCTCTTTGACAGTGATAAAGGGCAACACAGAGCCAGAGCTGAGAATGAGTCTTTATGACCAAGGTAAATGAAAGAACATGGGAGGAGAAGGCTAATGCAAGAGGCAGGGAAGCCTCTTTGTTTCTCTCTCAGCAGGCTGCCAGCCAACCTGAGAAGCAACAACAGGTTCAAACCAGAATGTTCCAGGGAGTATTGCATTTCACCCCCATCCCCTTACAGGGCATCCTAAACCTTTGCAGCAAACAAGAAATCATTTCCTCTTGCTTTTTTAAATTCTGAGCAACCAGAATTTCAGAGAGAAGTGTTTAGTACAAGATGGTGTTCCACATCCTTGGAACCACACTTATTACAACAGGAAATTGAGGACAGAATTATGTGTAAATTCATTAAGCTCTTCTCCTTGAAGAATTTGAGCTGCATCAGTTCTGTAGAAGAAGCACACATACAGTTTACACCAGCTGTTCAGCAGGGTCCTTTCAAAGTTCTCCACTACATATTCCATATATATATAATGTATGTATATATATATAATGTATGTATATATATATAATGTATGTATACATATATTAAACACACATACGTGCAGCATTTTCCTACCACCCCCTCACCTGCACCCCAGGAATCTGTAATGGCTTTAAAGAAGCTTTGCAGAAGCGTGCTACTGCCATTCTGCTACAACAGCTGACTGAACTGACAGCATTATAGCTGGAGCGCAAACACCAAAGCTTGACAGTACTAGTATTTAGTGCAAAGCCTCAGTATCCAGGGTATGAGCCTGAGTTCCTAGAGCCTCTGCAGCTGTCAGCCTTCAAATGTGAAAATGCAGATTTCACTTTTAAGACATAAGCACCCAGCTAGGGAATGTTATTCCATTACGTACTGAAATCTGTATTTGCTATATTTAGGAGACTCAGTGATTGTGATGCATGGAGTAAACCAAATTCTAAGTCACAGTCAACATATATGTTAACTCAGATTTTCATTTTAAAACATAAGCATCCAACTGGAAGATTTTATTATTCATATGCCAGACAACATGGCTTCTATGTTTAGGATAGTTAGATGCCATTGAGATATGGAACAAATGAGTTCTTCTTTGGAGACAAAGCATTTTTCTGTGCTTCTGAGCACATGCTTTGATCACATATAAATTCATCACTAATGTTTTTTCTTTTTGGGTTCATTCTGAACATTTTCTCTTTTTCCTTTCTCTTTACCTTTGTCATCATAGTGAGTGAATCCCATGTCCATATAGTCCTGGCTTTCTGTTCCTTGAGCGCATTCTCAGCAAGCATATTATTAAGTTAATAAGGTTTAACTTTGATCCTTTTTCTGAACAAATCAAGCTCTGTACTTAATTTCCTCCCATTTTATGCTTTCTCAAAAGCTTCAGCACTATGAATAAATTTATTACTTCTCTGAATGCCCCTCTAGCATTCATACTATGAAATGTATTGACCAATGAATAAACTTTTCTAGTCTTTTTCTATCAATCAGGAAAGAAAAGTAAGAGCAGTGTGATAAAGTCTGTTTCCCCTGCAATGAGCATTTGCATGGATAATACTTATGAATTCTAAATTGAGTTACACATTGTGCGGAATGACGTCACTGTTCAGAAATGTATCTGACAGAAAGCCTATTCAGAAGATTGATATCTGTTTAATAAATGCAGTGTAAAAAGAAAGCTTTTTAGTCTTAGAAATATTTTATCACAAAAATAATTCTTTTTTTTCCAGCTCAGCACATAAAATATCTAAATAATATAGAACCTTTGTTATAAACATTAAATAAATTTGTTTATGTTTTAAATAATAATGACACAGAAGCTCGAAAACTGTCTTTTCCTGGAATAATACTCCTGCTTCAGACTGTGCCTATAGTTCTTTACTTGGGGATAATTTGGGATTAAATTGGTGGTATACTTCTTCATTTGGAAAATTTTCCCTTAAGTATAATTTCTAATATCAGCTGTCTCTATTTTGTTTATGCAAGCACCCTTAAGAGCGATAAGGCAAATAAGAATGGGGAAAAAAAAGGTAGATATTGAGATACTGCTGTTCAAAAGAAGTAAATATTCCATAAAAGATTAAAAGGGACCAGAAGAGAAGAGAAAACAATAAAAAGTTAAGCTCTTCATAAAATCTGAAGGCTGGTCTGAATACAGTTAATGAAGAAGCACAGCTTACAGCACCAAAGTTATAAAACATGCTTCAATATTTTGAAGGAGGCTCAAATCCTTTTGTTTTAGGTATGGCCTTATTTATAATAATGAGAAGAAGCTAAGTAGGTGCTTTTCTAGAGTATGTCCTTCTGCCACTGAATGCTGATGGGATTATTTCAAATTCCTCTGTGACACAGCCACCAGCTCTCTTAGCACAATAAAAACACCTACTTTGCTATGGAGAAGCGACACAGAGGGAATTAAGGGATGGAAATATTTCAAGGATTATTGCTGAAGGGCACTTTTCCTTCAAATTCAGAAAGAAAATATTTGTAGGAAATCTAAGGCTTGTAATTCCCACTGGGACACGTGACATGGGAGCTGATGCTTCTCTCAAAATGTCAAGATTACTGACATTTCCCACAAAGTTCCCAATCCAACAGAAGCAATGACTCTACCCAAAGGCAAAACAGTACTGTTATGCTCAGTAGTACCTGAAAGCAGCTGTGCCATATAGCTCAAAACCATACTTCGTGTGCCTGGTGTCAATAGTGGATGCCAAGAGAGGAATACAGGAACACAACAAAAATAAAGGAACTCCTCTTCAGAGTATTTTCCCATTGCCCAGTGATTCATTACTTAGGAAATTCCTGAGCCAAAATTAACACTATAATTGCTCCTGCTGTGCATTTTCCCTCTATGAATTTGTCTCTTTGCTTTATCCATAACATCATGTGGAAAGTTGTTCCTCAGTTACCCAGCATGAAACTGTACTGTCTTTTGTCTGTCTGGGACCTGGCATCTACAAGTTTTGCACAGTAAATGAGAGTCAAGACAGCATTTTCTCGTTCTCCTGTGGGAGCCAGAAACCACAGGACCATACTAACCACATGCAGTTCTCTTGTTTCTCAAACAATCCCCCTTCCAAAAACATCACTTTGGAGGCATATTAGCTTGCCACAGCTTGGAGAGTGAAGCAGTTGAAGTTAAAAGACATATAAACATTTTAAAAGTTCTGATGCAAATGCACATTCATTTTAAGGGATATATGAAGTGAAGAATACAGGAATGACACAATATATCAAGAATTATGTACAACAAGAAAGTGTTTTGAACTGACTTGAAGGATACTAGAGAGGCACAGAACCAAGGCAGAATATTTTACAACTTAGTGTTTGGAAGATATCTTTTTGCCCACAGCACACTTTTTCAAGTGTGGAGGGTTCCTTCCCTGTATCAGCTATCTTTCTGCTGTTGGTCTCTTCCTCTAGGCCAGTGAATAACCCCTTCTTTCTTTGATAACCTTTTGTTAGAGGTTTTGTTAACCGGCTGCTTAGTGTCATCACGTGATCATTGCGTAGTTGCTTTTACTCTCAGGTTATCTCAACCTCATTCCCATCTTGGGTGCCCAAAGGCAATCATTGCTTTTTTCACTCTGAAATTTAACCTACCATTAATAAGACAAATCAACACAGTAGGTAGGTAGGCCCCCATTCATAACTGGGACTTGTAGTTTAAAAGCTATATAGGAAGAGTCCCAAATGGCATCTGAAAGAATTTGCCAGCTGAAGATTTTGCAAATCATTGTAAGTACTACGCATTTATATATTTTTGAGCACTCTACTGATCCATTGTCTTCTGTATTTTAGGGGCTAGAAAAGCTTTCTGAGAAGCAGTGTATAAAGGCAGCTCTTACAATTTGCATTTACTTAAGTAATTGAATTATTCAGAGTCCACTTTTAATTCTGTGTTTCTTTCTTAACATAAGAAAGCAACAAGAGTGATAATTCTGAAATACTAAGAAATCTGAAAGGGAATATGAGATGTATTGAAAATAGAAAATGAAGCATGCTGTCATTAGATTTTTAGATAGCCTTCTGCTCCAAAGATGTTAAACATCATTAAAAATGCCTGGGCTCAGAGACAGGAGGACTGAGAGGACTCATTCAGCAGCCTGGCAGAGTGCAAGATCATCTGAAATAAAGAAATAGAACAAGTTTTGATAACATGCAGAGGGACTAAAATAAAGTACTTTTATCAGGATATCTTCTAAAATGTGTGATTTGCTTAGCTTAACAGCTGCTGTGGAACCATGATAAAAATGTCAGGACTATGGAGATTTCACAGAAACTTTTACCTCAAAAAGCAGTGACAAATGCCCATGTCCTCCTTGCTCTTTCCTTGTCCTCCACTCATTAATAAGTGCCATCTAAGTGCCTTTCTCTAACGTGTTTACTAGGGGCTGGTAATTTGCCAAATGTAATTCATTCCCTCTCTCCTACCCTCAAGGACTGTCATCTTTAAGCAGAGTTTTCTAACAAGTGTGTATATTCTTACACGTCACTCTTCACAGCCAGTAGTCTTGGGAACAAATTCAATATAAATAGGGCAAGAAGTCTTTCTTTCCTCATGTACATCCTATCACAGAAGTAGTACGCTCTTTGCACGGGAAAGATCCAGCAGAAGTAGGACAACCTGCAGTCCATGGAACACCAGATTGCCTTCAGGAAAAACCTAGCACTTGTTACCCAGCCATAACTTAAATACATGGGTGGATTTTTGCACCTTTTCAAAAGGATCTAAACTTTAAAAGAGAGGAACTAATGTTCTTGTAGGATGGCATCAGCCTGTCAGACTTTGGTATATTGGAACTGAATAAACTGGTCTTCACAAGAGTTTCAACACTGAAACACAAGGAAGCAAAAACTGCTTGGAAAGAAAGTAATATTCACATCTTGAAAACCTCCACTACTGCTTTCTGTGGTGTGGTCTAAGGGAATAAAGGAATTGAAACAATTTCTATACCTTAAATTGTGTCTAAGGTAAGCAGGAATGAAGGATAACCACTGTAGTCACCATACAGAATTATTGGGGTTATTTGTGTCTGTGATATCAAAGTTAACAATAACCCAGCATTGCATGCAACTCAGTGACCTCAACCAAGAGCAGAGGGTGTATTTTCCTCATTAGGTTGTGGTAAACATGGTAAACAAAGTGTATACACTGACATAAGTGCTTATTTAAATATAACAAGCCAGTGTATAATGATAATATTTTCACCTGCAGTTTGTGGGCTAGCTTTGGACATGATTTATAAAATATCCTTAATATTCAGTTAGGGCTTGTCTACAAGATAAAAATGTGGAGAGCAAAAGGCACCAGAAAAATAGTAATATTGAGATTCCTCATGTGGTTTCTTCACACTGAATAGCATGCAGTAACTTCATCTAAATAAATAACTGGCTTTTACTTCACTGAAGTTCATAGCTCCTTCATTAGAAGAATTCATCAGTAAGTTTGGATTTGGGGCAGATGTCTGCATTCCTCTGGGTCTTATGCATTATGAAAGTGTTCCACTGTAAAACAAGGCACACATCCT
Source organism: Melopsittacus undulatus (assembly GCF_012275295.1). Classification (NCBI taxonomy): domain Eukaryota; kingdom Metazoa; phylum Chordata; class Aves; order Psittaciformes; family Psittaculidae; genus Melopsittacus; species Melopsittacus undulatus. Next base: position 19,766,533 of record NC_047531.1, on the reverse strand, counting down.
ACTTCAAATGGCTTCCAAACCCTGTTACCATTAGAACAATATTTTGCAGTTCTTATTGGGCTGGAAAACTATTGCCACTTATTTAGAAACACAGACAAAGAAGTACAGCCTTGCAATGTGAGAGCTTTTCTGGAGCATAATACGCACCTTAAATTGTGTTTTATATATACTGGTCATTTGATTTGCAATTAATAATTTTCAAGCATATTTGAAATTAAAACAGTGCTGGTGGTTAAGAGTATTCATCATACAGAGATGGTCTTTGCTGCAAGATAGTTTTATTACTAGGTTTACATTGGTGAACTCTAAGAGAAGAGAATGGCTGACAGAGCTAATGCTTTATATTCTGTAGATAAATCATAATGAAGGGCAAGGAAGCTGCTGCTAAAATTCTAAGAACTTTCTGTGTGGTTTGTATTGACACAATATTGACTCCAAGTTCATGAACTGATGCTGTAGGTGCTCAGTATCCAGTAGCCCACATAGCTCTATTGAAATTCTGGCCCCTTAGATGACATACCTCTCAGACACCAGGGACCCTCAATGACTTGATCCCCTGCCTTACTTTTATATCTAGTGTAGAGAAAGAGGCACTTTTAAAGTGAGTCATCTTACCTAAGCAGGACATCTGCTTTTGAGATGAGATTAATTCCATTGTAAAACACCTTTTGCTTTGTGGAAAAAAAGGTCTATATAGGATTTTTTAACCTTTTTTGTTGTTGTTGTTGTTGTAACTAGCATATGTATGGTGTCATGGCTTAAGCCCGGCCAGTAACACAGCACTGCACTAGCTACTTAGAAGGAGAAAAATAACTGCTACAGTTGAACCCATAATGTAGGGGCAGTTACATTTTCTATTTTGTTGAGATGAATCCAACTTTTCTTACCCAGTGTGCATAAAATAAAAACAGTAGGAACCATTATACTTCTGCACCCATCTATGTCTATTTTTCATGCTGAGCAACCTCAATTTCCCTTCAACATAGGGATCACCAGTATAAAAACAAATAACAGAAGGATTTATTTCAGAAGTATCAGGTAATGCTTACTAGCCTCTCTGTAAGACTTCCCAAAGTCAAAGGTTTTGACACCAAGTACACTCGTTTTATGTATACACATGAAGTTTCACTGACAAAAATGGGGTCTTTTCCTTAAATCAGTCTGATTTCTTACAAATTCACACAGCAAAAATGGAATGAAGAATACAGTAAAAGAGACCTGATGCACAAAATCTGTGTGTAAGTGCAGAGAAGAGAAGAGAATAAGCACTCCAAAGATAACCTTCCATACTGAAGCCAGTTTATTATGACTTCTTATGCACATTTTTGTTACATAGGGGCTCATTTGTAGTATAACACTGTGCATACTGTAAGAGTGCCAGAGCTTCTTTACAGCATTGCCTCATCTTTAATGGTAACAGTAATGCAGGGACTGGATCTACATGATCTTTTGCTAATGATTGCTTTTATTTTCCCCATCATATTCCTAGTAGTAGCACAATAATTATTTCAAGAAGAAAGGGATTTTATTATTTAAGAATAATCATTCTGAAACTAAAATCCTAAAAGTCAAAATTACACATATTTTACAACCAAATGTTCCTGTAGACATTGAACCTCCATGCTTACCTTTAATCAGTTTAGGTAAAGATTTTCAAAGCCCAAATCCTCTAAAATAAGCTTTGTCTGAAAACACAGCACTGTTTACTTATTTTTAGTGAACTTCCACAGTCAGCTGACACATCCTTACATGTATATGAAATAAATGTTTCTTAAAGATTAGAGCAGTTCAGTTTACGGATTGCTGACTTTGAGATGCAACATTTTTTGTAATTATTATTCATCTATCTTAGCATTTGGAGCAATCATTTTCACATTCTATTTTTCTAGAAACTAACATTTTTATTTCTGAAGATACATAATCAGTTTGCTTCTTTCTCCAAAATTATTCTGAAGGATTTTGGGATTGATAAGCCATTCACTTGATGAAGGAATAAGTAATAAATAATCTGTAATTATTATTATGTAATTAAATAGTCAATCATTGCTTTACTGTAATTATTATTGTGATGATGGTTGTTGTTATTATTGTTGTTATTATTATTATTATTGAAGGCAGGGGATCCTGATTTAATGAAATGAGAAATTCTGCAGTGTATTACTCTGAAACCGTGCAAATCCCTGAGGCTAGAGAGAAAGAGAAAGATACAAGACAGGATACTAATTACAGAATATGTAGTCCTGAGGCAACGCATGGCAAATTACTTAGGTGAGCTGTAGAGAAAGTGTCAATGCCTGTAGTAGCATAAAGAAGGCCTTAAAGGAATTTGGGATAATACACATCCATGCCAATCATTTTAAAGTTAGAGGCAGAAAATGCTTTTTATGATAAATCTTAAAATACAGCAAGTTCATCCCACAGGTGAGGAAGGCAGCTGATGCTGAGCCGGTAGGAAGCTGTGGCCAAATGAACACATTAACTTTTGAAACTTTTCCAGAGCACAGTCTTATTGCTGTCATCTACTTTTGATGACAGGCTGGAAAGCACAAACAGCAGGGCCTCATTAACATGCACACATTGTAATTAGAAAAAATAAAGATGAAAAACACAAGGAAGACTCATCTTCAGAGGAAGGAGTAAACTGCAAAGCACTGCTGATCAAGATCCTACTCAATGTACCAATACCTCCTAAGGCAAAAATGGTATTGTACGATTGCCAAGATAAACAACTAGGCATGCAACATTCTTGACTTTTACTGTGAGGCCATATACCTGCGAATGCAGCAAAGTCAATTTCTCATTTACAGTTCACACAATTATAGCCGAGCAGTGAGGATTGTGTACCAAGCATTGCTAACATCTTAAGAAAGCTCATGCATTCTGTTGGCATACCAAATAAAAGACAATCTAAAAGGGTAACATACTGTCACCCTCTTAATTAAATATGTATTTCTATTTCCTACTCTCTATAGTCAGCTATATATCTGCATCTGCAATGTGATTTTGCATGCAGAGCTAACAGAAATAATACTCAGGAATTATGAATCTAGTAATAACTCTAGCAACTGCCTTCTGCAAACTCTTCATGTGAATCATCACACTGAATCCAAGGAGACTGCTTTCATAAGGACTATTCTTACAATTATGTGGTGTCACAATTTGTTGTCACAGTGCTATAGGCTATGCAGGAAATGTGTTACTCAGTGTTTTCTTTAAAAGCCATGTGGATTCTCCGTTTCTGCTTTGCCATTTATTGAGGTGTCAATCTACCCAGAAGAACAGTAGTCATCATGACTCAGTATGGGTTGTTAGAAACTAATAACCTCTCTAAAATGGACACTTCGCACAATTTCACTGACATCAGACATGTAGCCATGGAGTATCCCAGGGCGTGAGTTGTGTTTGGAGACTTCAAAGGAATGTGTGAAACTTTAAATGATAAAAATGTAAGCACAGAGGACACTTGGTTTAGCATTAGGTCTGAAATCACAGCAGTCAATTCAAGAGTGCTCTCACGTTGAAAAACTGTTGTTTGTTTTTTTTTAATACAATTTTAAATGAAAAGAATCCTGAGGAAAAAAATGAAGAGTGCAGGGAAACAGACAGAGAAAACTTTCTTGTACTTGAACTAAATGTAACTTGTCAGGGTTATAATCGTGCATGCACTGTGTTGGAGAAGACAGCATTAGGAGATATTTTCACAGATCAAAGGAGAAAAGGACTTGAAGGTCAGTCTGAATTTACAAAAGTTGAAAAAGACAAAGAAATTTGCTGGTAGCTCACAGCACATCAAGAGGAGGAAGAAGTAGCTTTAGACACTCCTCCCTTTTTAAGGCACTTCCATCTAGAACTTCTGTAAAGAAGAGGCCCCTGGGTTTCCCTTTCTGCCTGTGACATGGCAAATGTCACATTTCAAAGCGCAGGAAAAAAAGGCCTCAAGTTCTCTGATTTCAAAGAAACTTTAGATATTTCTGGGTTTTGCATTAGTTTGTGCTTTACCCTTTTCTGTAGATCTGCAGCAACTCAGTAATGACTATGTTGCAAGTTAGACTAATGCAGCTAATAGAGACTAATAGACAGCTAATAGAGACTAATAGAGTAGGAAAAATGACTTAAACAGTCAAACCCAAAGCAACCAAATAGGTTGCAAGCAGCAGAGACAACTGCTTTTGACTCTTTTCGAGGAGCTTGTGTTTAGTATACAGTACTTTACAGGGATGTTTTAGAGCTGTGTGTTGCAAATGGGATATCTGCTTTGCAGCCCTCCCTTTGAGCACGAAGAAGGGGTGACTTTGGCAAAGCAGTTTAAAAAGCCTTTCTTTATAACCAAGAGTTTTCAATTCCTTTTTAAAAGCATCTTTCTTTGAACTTGCATATGCCATATATCCCCAAAAGGTTAGAAGATCAATGGGGGCCTCTCTGTACGTTCAAATACTGTTTCACTGTCCTTTAGACCATTCCATCCATATCTGAATACAAAGCATGGCTAGAGGATAACTGCTCCATCCCATCAGAAAATAAACTTTAAATTCCTCCCGAGAAACTTCTTTTTTGTAAAAACCTATTGTATATTCTGTGTTTTTCTCACTAATGTGTCACAGTGTGTTTCAGCATATTCTTTGGTCTAGGAACCCACAGCAAGACACCACTTTTCCATAGTTTAGCTATGACATTTCATCAGTTGAAAAGCCTCCTTCAAAGCTTTTTTTCCTGAGAGCAATAACACATGGTGTACCCCATGCACAGAAATCAGCATTTAAAAGCCCCTGTTTCATTATTTTGCTTATTTCCTGTCCTGATTGAGTAACAGGGGCAAAGGGCAGGGAGCCTGACGGCCTGCGATTAGGGTTAGACCCCAGACAGCAGTGGTGATGAAGCTTTTCAGAGGATGTTGCTAAAGAATGAATATTTATGATTTCTTATCCTGTAACCTATTTCAAAGCATAAAACCCACAGCACAATAATGCTCCCGGGTTGGCAAAAACCCACAAAGCAACAAAAATCATTTATTCAGTAAAGGGGGGAAGACTTGTGTGAAGGTAATTGAAGGGTGATTTTGACCATATCTTTGATACTGACTCTGAATTAACTCTAAATCTGAGGGCTAAACTATGTCTGCAGCTTTCCCTGTCATAAACAGTCCACAGACCTGGGTGGATGTAGATAAGAATAGAATTTATCCCACTATGGGAATTTTGGAAAGTAGATTCATTTCCTGAGAGAAAAACGTGTAGAAAATCGCCTTTAGAAAATCACCTTTATGTTTTCATCGATGCCTTTTGAATTTTAGTTAAGAATAGTTTAGTTTAGAAGAAAACCTTTTTTAAAAATATTGAAAATACCTTCTATTTAAAATGTTTCTGGTCTGTTGTTTGTTTTCTTTTAAGTCTTACATACTTAGATGACAAGGATTCTTTTGTGGCAAAATGTTCCATTTCATCCCTAGAATCACTTGTTGAAATGCAACAAATCAAAATTGTTCATGTTTTTTTTCCAGGCACATCTAGTCTCAGTTTTCAAGAGCACCATCCAGAATGATATTCAGGGAGTCCTATTCAGAAACAAGTCCAGTGCCTCACATGGAAATTTTATATCTCAGAGACAGGTGTTAAGGGAGATGTCCAAAATAGTTTGGATTACTTGCTCTCTGGAAATAACTCTTTTCTGCAGCTCTGAAGGAAGCCTACAGTGACTGAGTCATGCTTTGATGTTTAGCAGTGTTCATCTCTTCAGGATTTAAAGTATCTCAGTATGGGCACAGCTATGCAGCGGAGTACCTACTTCAGGCTGAGAAGACAAAATCCAAATGTCTTTCCATCTGACTCTCCTCCAGGGCTTATTCCACTCCAGTTTTTGAAAGATCTGCAGGCAGTCTTGGTCTCAGCATAGAATGGAGTGGTGGCTATCCTCTTCTTCACAGTCAAGCCAGAGATGGAGACATATCATAGAATCATATAATCATTAGAATGGTTAGGGTTGGAAAGGACCTTAAGATCATCAAGTTCCAATAACTTCACAGTATGAGAAGGGAACAGGGAAAGCAAATTCCAGTGTCTTCCTCATTCCAGTGTCACCCTTGGAACATCTGGAGTGAACTGGGCATTAAACAGTAATTATTCCCAGCAATTCTTGGCAAGGAGAGGTGTTGAGAATTTCATGCACTGGTTGGTAGCCAGGTCCTTCATGAACATGCTTATTTATTTGTTGCCTACTCAGGGAGGTTTTTGTGCATCCTTTTCTAAACCACCATGTTCTCTCCTTCAACTCTAAATTCAGGACCACAATACCTATGGCCTTTTTTTGGACTCCCTGCTTAAGTGTTTTACAGCACTCCTGTTTCCTAGGTAGAAAAATTATGGGATTGCTCCTTGTCAGCCCAGTGGTAGCACTGCAGCAAGGGTCGGTATGCTGGTTGGGCTTTGTGCACGAAACTCACCTTTGCAGCTTTCTCTCTTAAATTTTTTAATTCACTTCAGCTCCCCTAGAGAGTCTTTAACATAAATCTTGTCTTTGGGGTTGGCTTCTTTGCGTTTCTGGGTGCCACAAAAGATGGAATTGAGTTGAGTTCTTGAAATTGAACAAAGAAGTGTTGGGGGACATGCCTCCTCCGGGCACCCATATATACTGAGGATGACACCACACATTTGAAACTTAGCAGCCTGGAATTTTGCCCCTTCGCTAGTGCCTGGAGGATATATTTCAGCTGACCTTCATCAAGGAGAGAAGGGAATGCCATGACTAGCAAATTTAAGATTGTTTTCTCTCCAGTTTGTTTTTCAGATGAATCAGCTTTTATCCCTGCAGTCTGTGTGTGTGTGATTGAAGACTGTGCTTCTAAAATACAGGCAAAATATAGGGCTACAGAAGGAAGAGAGCAAGATGGTAACAGTGTTTATGAAATTATCCTAACCAATTCAAACTGAATTTGTTCATTTGGATCTTGCAGATGGGTCATAATAACTTAACCTATCCTCTCAGCCAGCCTGGACATTCACAAGACATAAACCTGGTTTAAAAAAACCCAAACCAACCAAACAAAAACAAATGTAAAGAAACCCAGCCTCTTTTCAGAAATTAATCCAGCTTCCAGACTAATATTCTTTCTTTTCTCCCTTTTCTTGCCACATTACATGACATTCCATGCTGTCCTGGCGCTACTCCTCACAACCCACAAACCAAGAGATTAAATTCATTGGCTTCAGACTCCCCATGAATCTGTATGAGTTATCAGGCAGCTCCAGCTACCCCTTCTGCATTATTTTTCACTGGAGCTTTGGCTTGCTAAAGGAACTGTAAATCTTCAGTTCATTTCTCTCCACATCCCTTTGTTGCTTGCAGGGTCAGACAGAGGGAACCTCTAGGCCTACCAAACAGAAACTACTCTCAAGATGACATATGCTCAAGGCATGGGCACCCCCACAGACTCTCTTATGTTATAGTAATGACTGCATCAGCCAGGATACCAATAAGACAGTGCAGACTTCTGGCTGCACATCCATGTGAAAAAAAAAGAAAGAAAAAGAATAGCTGGTTCTAACAAAAAGCCTGTTTTATTGATCTCTGTACAATCCTTGATAGCAATTACCTGTGAAATGCCTCAGACTACTATAATAAAGTCTGTTAATCCTTTTGCAGTAACAGAAAGGCACACTCCTCCCTGCATTTCAAGCACCAGCAATTCCAGAACAACAAGCTTTTTATGCAAGTATAAAAATGCTTCCAATGTATATTGGGAATGACATTTCAAGCAGTAACTTGCTTATATCCAAAGTGAACTGAGAACAGCTTAAAACTAGACTGTCTTGCTCAGATCTGCCCCAGTTCTCAAAGCTCTCCCACCCAAACAAGAGCGTCTCAGCTCAGTTTCATTTGTGTAGCACACACTGTCCTGAGGCATTCATAAAAATGAAATTTGGTCAGAGATATACCTTTCTAAATCAAATTTCTATGATATCACTGTTCCACATCCCTGTCAAAAAGAAACAATCTGACAGCTGCACTCTCCTGAAGAAATGCAGAGAGTAATAAGAGAAATGCCATTTTCTAGTTGTGATGGCTATTTACAAGAGTTACTGAGGATCCTCTGGCACCATGTTATTGTGGCCACATACCTTCACTGCACAAATCCCTGCTAACACCTGCATGCGTATTTGTAGCACAACTCTCCATACTGTGTCAATGTTAAACAACTGTGCTTCTTGACAGAGTTTGTAAAGCTGCTTGGGAAATGAAATTGTTTAACCAGGTCACTCAATGGAAAGGGTAGACAGGAAGTCATTCAAGCACAAACGCTGGTCATTCAAGACTTTTACATATATATACATTGCTAAATCTAATTCCTAGCTGCAGGAGGCAAGTCCTGCATACAGGTGCCCCCATTTGTTCCCAGCAGGGACATGACCTCCTTTAGATGTTGCAAGAGCCTTCCCTTCAACATGTACTTAGAGAGAAAACACCCCCAAACAGAATATAGCTCTGCTTCAAGGCAGCAAAACTATGGCAAGCAACAAGCTATCTTAGATGGGAAATATTTCAGTGTAAATAAAAATAGGTCATATAAGATCTAGGCTTATCTTGGCTTTTATTCTGTAATGCCTGGCTCCTAAATCTCTTCCTTTCTTTGCTGCAGGAAAGCTTTTCTAAACAGAACCAGTCAAGAACCTGTCCCTGTCTCTGTAGACCTTCTCTTCCTAACAGACAGACAGAAAGCAACTGATAGGAAAAGTTCTCAAGAGCTCAAGGAGAAGAGCAGCCTCTCATAGCAGTCAACAACAGTCCTAGAAACACATCCTAAATTTGCAAAGCTGTCTATAAAGTCCATAAAACAAATTTCTGCCTGCAATCTCTTTCTTTGGCAAAAAAGGTCAAAACAAAGTTTTCATCTACATGCTTTCCATATTTTTTTTGCTTGATTTCTTTCCTTGAGCAGAGAGTATATGTCCTGAAAAACGTATATATTAGTTGGTGATGGTTATACACCTCAGATTGTTTTGGTTTATAAACCTCCATTTGGATGGCAAAAAAATGTCATGGAAAGAAACCCAGAGTGTCCTTTCTAAACTGTTCAGTTTTGGGGTTTGTGAAACTAATGCCTAGCAGTATCCTGATGTATCACAGATGCTATAGTATGTAAACTATCTGCGTGTTTATAGAGTGGTAGAGAATGTCCATTTAAAACAGCACAATCACAGTTAGCCAAATACAACCTTCACCATACACTGTATTTGCACATGTTTATAGTCTATTAGATTGGGCCTAATTGTTAAGTATAGGACTGTAGTGGATGTAAAAGTATCCTACTTCCATGTATGTCTTTTCTGAAAAGTCATTTGTAAAATCAGATTAAGCTAATCCACACCTTTTCCCTGGTGCCAGCTAGAAGCTGCTGGCTATAGCATTCACATGGCTACAACATGAACCCAGTCAGAGACTTCAGATTTAGCCATAACTTACTGAGTGAAAGACATTTCAGCTGAATGAGGTCCACCCAGAATGCATGGGCACTAATGAGATCATAAGGTAAGAGCTGATGGTATGTGGATGGTTTTTAACAGGTATGGGCAGGGGTCAGCCCTTTGGTAGTGATGTGAACTTAGATCAACTTAAACTTCTGGTGCAACTTCACTATAATGAAAATTAATGGCAAAACTCTACACCAAGGGAGAGTGATGAGGAATAAAATCCATGTTTTTGGATGACTAAGAAAATGGGATTTTGTTTTGATTCATCTTTAATTAGATGAGAGACAAGTATTCCATCACATGCTGTTAGGGCTCAATACCAGGCAATCTGCAATATAAAGTTCAATGTTATTTACATTTGTTTTCTCTTCCCCTCACTCCTTAATGTATTCTGGTCTTCCCACTCATTACATAGTCACATACAGAAGTGTTCTCAGTTATTAAAATGCAAAGGAAATTTCTGCATCTATTCTTTACACAAACACCTACTAAAATCTTAAGATTTGCCCAACTCAGAATTTACCCCTTAATATTGTTGCTCATCATTGATGCAGTGAGTCTCAAGTTGGCATTAGTCCAGCAACATGAGAGAAAACAGGTATCTGCCATTATTGCTGAGATGCAGGATGCATCCTCTGTTCCCACTGTAGCAGACTATTTCAGACATGAAATAACTAAGATGGACATATAAATTAATAATTTTTCATTGGGATGCAGAGTCCAGAGTTAGTCAAAGCTCCATGTAGCATCCCAAAACCAAACAATGAATTTCACTCAGGTAAAATGTCTTTAAGTGGGGACAAAATTATTTCGCATTTTGTCTGCTAAGGTATATTTTTTACAAGGACATAAACCAAAGATGGTAAAACAGCTTCCACTGGACTGATGCCAGCAATCTGGTAGAGAAGCTCGCAGTGTGTTTTAGATACACGTAGGAAATCTGTAATCTTATTAGAGACAGAATTATTACCCAGAATTGTTCCACAGAGACCACTAGTAGAAACAGCTTGGAAAATATTTTCCTGGGTGTAATAGTTGTCAGAGTTCTTCATTACGTAACCACTGAAGCAAGAAAAAGGATGCTGTTTAGACTTGATTTTATCAAGAAATAAAATAATTCAGAAGCTTGTTGTACAAAATAATCTTGGGTTGAGAAGTGATGGGTTATTTCTGTTCAAAGAAATCTAACAATAAAAACACAGGTCTATATCTAAGACTGCTTTCAATAACCAAGTGCTGAAAAGTTAAAGAAACTTCATAGCAAAATCGTACGGATGAAGGCACACAGAAAATCTTGAAAGTGGACTTTCTTCATATCAAAGGAGCTAGTATGTTCAGGAGTCTGCATTCCCCAACAGATGAGAACCTTGGATGAAGAGCTATCTGATCCAGTAGAATACTAAGGAGAAAAGAAGTCTAAAAATAAGAAGGATACTAAAAGTAAGAAAAGAATAGTAAAAAGCACAGAAATCTCTATGCTGGGCATCAAATTAGGCAACGTTTACTGTGCTAATGACCAAAAAAAAAATCGAACTGAATTCAGCTTTCTGACATAGAGAGAATATTTGTCCAGCCATAAATATATATATATATATTATTGAACAAAATATAAGAATACTGAAGAGATAGAGTAAGATATATTGGAGTGGTCCAAACCTAAATACTCTGGTTAGCTTTCAAGACTGATGATGTAGAAAACTAATCCCTATTGAAAACAGATAGTGAAAATGTATATTTAAAACTAGAAATTGTCACTACTGCAGTAGAGAAAAAGCTTACAGAACATAGGTCAAGTAGTGAGGTATGTCCTCAGAACTGGTATTGAATTTGTAAATACAAAATCAAGAATTTTATCAAGTCCTTCTGCATAATTTAAGATAGCAAATGAGGTATCTATATTTAGGAAGGTGGTGTGAGCAATTTCAAGAGTCTCAGTCTAAATTCCAACATAGCAACCTGGAGAACTGACTTGGAAGGAATGGATAAGTGAAAATTTGGAGGTAGATGAGATGAAATGTCTTGTGGCTTATTAAAATGACTTCTTGACAGATTGACCTAAGTGTTCTTTGATGGTATTTGGCAAAACTAAGTATATCTCATTTATGTGGATTTCAGTAAATATTTTTATGTTCTGTAAATATTAGTTAATCTGGCAAATACAGAAATTAATAAAAGAACCCTAAGGAATATATTTTAAGCAGCATATAATTTATTTGAATTATTTGTTCTTCAGTTAAGTTATAGTTTGTTAAAAGAGTGAGTATGTGGAAAGCAGCACCTGGAAAGAGCAAACACTTGTTGCTTCTTATGGAGGCAAATAGATATGCCTGAAGGTCAGTAGCTTTGAGAGACTGTCATGAGTGATGGGGCAAGGAAGGAGAGAGACAATACACAGGGCTAGGAGCCGGAGTTCAAGGAGAGAAACTCAAATGTTCCTGTAAGGACAAGAAAGAACAGGTAGGTCTCAGAGGGGACACGAGTTTGATGACTGTTAGCCAAAGATGACTGGGCAATTTGCTGCAACTCAAGAGTCATTGAGGTAGCTAAGGGTAAACACAGAAAGAAAGATCTTTCTGCAAGAATTGAGTGGGCAGGAGGAAAATATCAATTAGCCCTTATTTGTTACTGTATCTTTCCTAGCTACATTAGGGTTTTTTCTGTTTTGGAAGCTAATTCTTCATATTCTGATTAAAGCTGATTTCTTTGTTTGAAAATTTGAGACCTTGGACCAGTTTGCAACAACAAGGTCTTGCCTATCTCATCAAAGCTGTAGCTGACTCACGGTCCTGTCATGCCAGGGAAGAGAATGGCATAAACAATAAGTGAAAATGGGTAGGGAGGGTTATTTAGGGGTAAAGAGGTAACCAGTGCAGTTCACCAGAAGCTGTTTACATTATTGACCATAAAATACTGCAGTCCATGCTCATGAAATCCACCCCTGGTACAACACTGAATGTAGCATCAAGGCATGGAATGTTGAAGTATCATATAAAGAGAGAGATACGATTAAAGGAGTAGAAAATATAAAGGAATTAAATAGTGTAAAATTAACTAGTAATATCAGTTCTGAGCTGTTAAGGAAAACAACAGCAAATTGGGAGTTCTTCAAGTAGTAACAGCAATGAAGGATGGTGTGAGTGGTTTTGAACTCAGGAATAACTCAGTAATCTATGGCCAGTGTAATGTAAAAGTGACTGTGATGTTTTAGAAGAGAGGTTTGTAGTAAAACTGTAAACTGCTGATATTTGCCCCATTGTACAAGGCACTGCTACACCCTTGCCTACAATATCAAGAACTTGTCTGATCCCCTACATGAAAGAAATATGAGGTCAAACTAAAAGAGACACAGAGAAAGAACATAGGTTTAAGTTTCTACAGAATCTAAACATGGCAAATAGAAGCCTGAGAAGGCAATTTATTTTTCTATAAAGATATGAAGCAACTAAATTACAAGGATCAAAAAAAAAAACAACCCCAAAAAAATCTAAGGGATAAGTCAAGTCAGAAGTGAGAGCTATGTCTAGAGTGTCCCTGCTAACAAATTTCTGGAAATTAGAAGGTTTCTAAGAGTTATAACAAAAAAGTAGAACTAGTCTGCTATTCAACACCTTCCCCATCTTATTGTAGGAGATAGCATAGAAGTAATGTGGCAGGTGCTAAGTTATATCTACCTGAAAGTCTGAGGAGAGCAAAAGTGGCTTGGGTTGTTTCTTTTTTTCCAAAGTATCAGCACTACTGAAGAAAAATGTTAAATAAAAAGTCTCCATAGTAACAATGAAAATTATGATTTGGAGGACACATGTAATTAAATATTCATAACTCTCTTTTCTCATGTGTTTTCCCAGGTGTTTTTACTTTAATGAGAAGCCTAACATTTATAACTATGTCAGACCAAGCCTGTTATATGTCAGGTCTAATAACAAGTGCAGTTATAAAATTCTGCAGTTTGCCACTTATTTCTTTTTCATGTTCTTGACCAGCAGAACTAACATTCTTGTGTTCATGTCCTCCAAAGGCAAGGCACATTCTTCAGCTGGGTGTATACTTAAAACATAAACTCTTATCAAAAATCAGTGCATTTCTGAGAGGATGAGGAAGAAAATTAACCACATGAAACAGATGCTTGTCATGTTGCTTCAACAACTAGAAAGTCCGAGATATTATGAAGATGGAACTATAAAAGAAACTATCCCAAATGGCCATGACTTTATTTAATGCCTAAGTAAGAGATTAGTGACTGTCTAGGGCAAGTCTGCATTTTATCACACTTTAAAATATGCTTTATAAATTTCACTTACAGCATCATGGCCTAACAATATCTGATAAAATATGTGTTGTCATCTTCAGGCTGTCAAACTTGAATCTGCAGCATCAAACAGTACCACAAGCTTCATCTAAGTTATGAATTGTACAACAAACCATGATTGATTCCTTAATTTACATTTTAATGGCACTACAAATAGCAATATTTACACCCTTTTTGGCATTGCACCTCATTTCGGCAGCACAGAGACTGATAAATAGCATTTTATGTCCATTACCGAGAACATAGATTGTTTACAATTTACTTGATCTTGGCAGTTTAGATTTACATGAGCTGGATAGAGAATAAATTTATCTAAAATATAATATTTATTTTCTTCAGTAGTCTCATTTCCAGAGTTGTACTTGGGTCACAAAACTAAATAACAAGAAAAGAAAAAGTAAATTAAATCTTCTGGGACCAATCCTGCTATTAGCTGCAGCAGAAACAGCACTGAATCCTTCATGAGGCGATTAATATGCAAAGCAGAAGAAAACAATATTTTATTGTTGATGTTTACTACTGAATGTTTATTTTTATTACCTTGTGGAAGCTGAGGATCCAAAAGTGTTATGGGGACACATAATAAAGGCAAATACTTCTGAATTTTTATATTGGTGATAATTACTTTGATCAAAGTTTTCAAGACAGCTCTTTTACAAAGTCAGAGAGTAAATGACATAACACATAAGAAAAATGGATAGGGAACTGATCAAAATATGTTCCTTTTGGTTATACCAATAAATATAGAAGTTTAAACCTATTCTAATAATCTATTTTTCTTCTGCTGTACTTATTTTTCAATACTTTTTAGAAGATTCCTCATTTTTGAGATGCCAAGCATACATCAGCATACCTTTTCATTAATGTGGCCCTGCTGTGATCTATCTAGAACTTTCATGAATGTTTAACGCTGAGTTATCATTACAGAATCAGCAAATTCAAAGAATCCCGTATATTATGTCATATTGCAAGTAGATGACCACTGAATAAATGTTTACTCAGAGATGTCAGAACTAAATCAAGACAAGGTTAATGAAGTGCAACCAGAGGTTTCAGACATGGTCACATGGATTCAGCTCACACCTACTAGACAATTCTAAGAATGTTGTCTTAGAAATGCCCTAAGGACAGGTCACTGGTCCTTGGAGACTATCCTGAAAAGCATTAGTATATGCCTCTCTTGTTCCACATTCCTCCTTGGTCACCTGTTTTTAGCTATTTTCAGAGATAGGAGTGTGGCAAGATGGACCTTTGCTTGTATTTATCACAGACCCTGGTCTGATATATTTTTACATTAAAAGCCAAATGATGCATGAGAGGTTGCTCCTGGTGAGAAAGGGAGAATTCAATGGCAAGGACTCTTCCAAGGCTATTCCTTGTCTAACAGAACACTACAACCACCTATGCAATTCCAAAAGATGCTTTAATCTGCTGTAGTCACTGAAGGTTAGTAAGCAGCTGAGCACCATGCTAAAGATCATTATTCACATAACAGAAAAAAAAAATAAAACCTCTGTTTTCTTTTTTCTAATCACCTCCATTACTATGAAGATGCAATAGCTTCAGAGCAAATCAAGTGGAAGTGAAACCCTTCTAGGCTAATGTTGTTGCTTTTTTGTCCATTGTACTTTTCTATACTGGCCTCCCTAAAAGTTGTCTTTAAACTGGTCATCTCTCACTGAAAGACACTTATCTGTGTAACATGAGCTTCACGGTTAATGTCCTTTTTATTTCCCTTTACATTCTTCTCAGAAAAGACTACAACTTACCTTTCTCAAGAGCAGTCACTTCCCAGTACTTCTCCATGGAAATTATTGGTTTCATTTTATACTTTAAAATGTCTTTAATTTAAAATCACAATAGAGGAAAGATATTCAAACATTTCCTTCTTCATGTAAAGTTTTAATAAAAGTCCTTCAACCCATTAGGAAATTTGGGTTTTCAAAGAAAGGCAGTTCTGCCTACAGGATGAAAAGCCCTTGTATAACTTTGACTGCTGACCAAAGAAATACCTTCAGTTTATTAAACAGCCAGTAACACATGAGATTTTCTGTATTGCCGCATGATCCAAATTTTGGAACATCTGGAAGGGAGACAACAACACGAAATATAAAAATAAAAATGTGCTTGTTACCTGGACCAGTGTACTATATATCGGGCATTCAAATGGGTGACAGTAATAATTCCTAGCAGGCTTGTATGTTGAAAGCACAGCCTAGACATCCATTAATCTTCATAATACCTAGCAGGCAAGAGGGTAAATACAGTTATTGCCATTTGACAGATAACACGAGTATAATCAGGTCCCAGCACACTGGAGACTGTGCAATGAGCAGCAGATACAGTGGGTATAGACCAAGTACCTGAAGACCTATGTGCCACATCGTGATCATAGCAAGCCCATAAAATAGATAATTAGCAATCAGGTTGTAATAACACTGACACTGAGGGGTTCTGCCTATCTTGTAACTAGACTTTGTAATATTGTTTATATTATATTATTTAACTTCCACAACATCCCCTGTGGAGTCTTTTAAAAAAGACCTTGCTTAGCACAGTGTATGGGAACACCTATAAGCTGACCTGAAGTCCTTTAGAGGACACTGCCTGAAATCTGCTTTCAGCTAATCCATCAAGGCTGTTATTTTCTCATGAAAAATAAGCATGTGTTTTACCAGTAGGGTTGATCAATCATAAGCAAATATGCCAAGCAATTTTTACCTGTCTGCTCAGATCATGGTATGTTACCAAAGCTGAGATGACTGGATTAATGGGCTGCCAAAAAGCATAGCTGAATTCAACTCATGTTTTCAGCTCTTTGGCTCAATAAATATGGCTTTCACCCTCCTGGCTACTACGAAGTTGAGACTTGCACTGCTTTCTGTGGAAGAAGATAATACTGTGCTATGCCATGTTATCATTACTAGGGCATGGCTTTAGAAATTTCTCCCCACAGAACTGTATGAAAGGCAAGTTTATCTAAAAAAACCCCAGACAGTTTCTCCTCTTTAAAGGCAAACAGAGAGAAAAAAAAATCCCACTTTCTGTGAAACTAGGGAAAATTACCAGCTCTCTCAAGCTCATCGATGTAGGAAAGAAGCAAGTGTTCAGATTTACACAATGCTTTAACACCTCATCTCAATTCCATGTGAAGAAAACCTTCCCTCCCTGTCCTGCCTGCCGACTGATAGTAAAAGAGAGAAAGGTAGCAAGGGAGAATAAAACAACAATGAAAAAAAAATGGAATCACCTATTAATTTAATAATCCTATAAAAGTTGTCATCTTTTCTGTCTCTGTGGACAGAGGATTTGGGTTAGGTCCTCATTTTTATTATTTTTTTAAAGCATCACTTGTATCCAGTGTAGGCTTCCCATATTCTCTAATTCATTACTATGGATGAGGTGCTGTTCTGTGTGTGTTGACATAAATGCATATAAAGTCTGAAGTATCAATACGGAGCATTTGGCATTACTGCTTTGGCTTTGCTCAGTGTTATCCAGCTACTCTGAAGTGCTAGTCCTCGGCAGCTTTGCTGCAATTGTTTATCACTCAAGCACACAACAGTATTTTAAATTTCCTGCTTTCAGCGTATTCACATTTATGGCATTTGTAAAATACTATAATTCAATTGACAACGGGACTTTATTGCTCAGAACAGACAGAATTTACCTCATGCAAAACAATCATTTTTAGAATTTTTGCTAGTGTCTGTTTTTCTGTGACTTCTTTTCCTCTTTTTCTTGATTATACAAATAGCAACGCTGTTATTGTTAGGGAATAGAGGTAGGAAATTGTATGCTTGGCACCATACTTCTTAGGTAATGCATCAGAAATTGTCACAGTTTTGCTTCAAAACATTATGTCGATCTATCTTTCCAGATCTTTAAAAAATAGCAGCGAGTGTTAACCCCATGGACTGGCTGTTTTTTGTAGTAGATGACAGCATATAATATAATATGCAGAGAGTGCTGCATAACCAGACCTTGAAAACTATCCAAGTTCCAATGCGAAAACTTCCATGACTGGTCCTAGTGCAGTCAATAGTTCATACCCATACTGTTGTCCAGTTTGGTTCTACTAAGAAATACCCAATGATAAATCAATGTATTATATACAATGTGAAAACATTTATATGTGGTGGCCCAAGCCATAGCTATCTGTCCATTTGAACCACTAAAAAAAATCAGATCTATTCTGCACTGAGGTGTGGGCAGTGTGAGAAGGCAGACCCTAAAGCAGGGAACACATCAACAGAAGTACCATTTTCTTGTCAATGGAACATCACGTACAGCCAAGAGGGCAGCAGAAGGGAAGGGAGCCTAATCAGGCTGATTAGGGATGTGCATTCATCAGTTTCTTGGCCAGGCAGCACATGCTTGGAGCACAGGTAAGGCAGGGTCAAGAAACAATGGACCTGAGGCCAAGCCATGGCTGGACACTTTCCCCTCCTAGTCAGAGGGTTAAATATGAAATCTATAGGGTGACTGATTTTCATAAAGGTCTTCCTGGCTAAAGTCTGTGGCTTCTACCACATTGGTCTGCACTGGTATACAATTCATGTATAGGTCCTTGTCTCCACTTGTCTTATTTTGAGACAGTAACATGAATCATGCAATATTATTTTTGCACCAAATAGTTTGTCTAAATTACATTCTTTTTGGGACCAGTTTGGGGAACTGAAGCCTTCTGCCTGCAGCTTGCTGCTGGGGATGTGTCGTGGTTTAAGCCCAGCTTACAATTTAGCCACCCAACCCTCGCTCACTTCCCTCTTTCAGGCAGCTGGGACAAGCGGCCAGCATGGGGCATGAAGGGTTGAGATACCAACAGATCTGACCGGAGTGTGTCTAATCGTATTTGTGATAAGCATTCATTACTTCGGATTAATAGTCACTCGTCACAATGCTGATTTATTGGCTGTCAAAGTTGTTGCTTCTGATCTCACAGTTTCAGCATGTCGTACCTTACTTACAGCCGGTATTTGATGTGTTAGTGTTTATCAGATGGGGGCTTGGGCTGAGGTTCTTTTCTCATTTCATTTTATGGTAATGACTTGTAATACAATAGAATCATTGATCATTAAACTGATCTGGCTTGTGTTCCCAGTGTGGTCACCACCTTTATACTTTGGTAGATATTCCATACCACAGCATGTCATGCCCAGGATGTAAAACTGGGGGCAGTTACTCAGAAGGACTATTTAGCTGCTGGGTATCAGCTTGTGGGTGGTGATTGGTTGTAATTCTCTTCCCTTGTTATTTCCATTATCATTATTATTATTGGTGGTAGCAGTAGTGGTTTGTGTTATACCTTAGTTACTGGACTGTTCTTATCTCAACCCGTGGGAGTTACATTCTTTCAATTCTCCTCCCCATCCCTCCAGGAGCAGTGGAAGGAAAGGGGAGGGAGAGTGAGAGAGCGACTGCATGATTTATGCCTGAGCTTAAACCATGACAGTTCAGCAGTCCTGACCACCTCAGAGCACTCTGGGCTGCAGCATCCAGTTTGCTATGCTGGGGGGACAGACAGATGGCTGACATCTGCAGGCTCTCAGCACGGGGGATGGTGGTGAGAGGAGGGTGGCAGCATTCCTTTTTGCTGTCCTGTGGATCAAGTAGCTGCACAGAGAAACAGAAATAAGATGCAATCCAGGTATCAAAAGGAGACAGTAACATCCAGGATCTGTTACCTGCCAGTTCTGAGACTGAAGAGTGTGAGGGAGGGAAGTATATCCCTGTGGATCTAATCAGTAAGGAAATACATGTCAAAAGGAGGTTAAATTCAGCATAATCGTATTTTCCTTTTCGATTTCTTACATTGACACTCTTTAAACAACAAAAATTATCATTTTCTAGAATTTGAAGAAATGTATTACAAAAATAAACCTGCCTGTGGCAGAAACTCTCTGACATTAGTGTTTTTTTCTTTATTAGCAACAACAGCTCATGAAAATATAAAAATTGAAAAGTTCTCATAATAACCTCAGTGAAAGCATACAGAACATGTACTTTGGACAGACATCCAACACATGCCTTACTGGTTCCATCATTGTTATTCGGTGAATGTGATATGGAAAGTCAGTGGAAATGAGCTTTTGCCTCTTTTGAGTAATTTCTGTCTTGGTAGCTGGGTTCTCTGCTGCTTTATCAAAAACTCCTAAAGTAACCAGGTAACTCGCTTCTTACGGCATGTCAGAACATGAGGAGAGTTCCCACTGGCCCTACCAAACTCTAATTTAAGATCTAAAAACTCTCTCTTGTTTACCCATAATTTACACTGTAATGTGTGTGACAAAGCTAGGAAGTCCCAGAGGGCAGTACCATCTCTCCTGTCAGTTTGGATACATTCTCACAGGTCTTGTGAGTCTCTGGGATTTCACAGTTGTGTTGCAAACCCCAAGGCAATTTAAAAAAAATAAATAAAAATCAACAGGAAGCAGAGAAATCTCACACTGTAACTTAAGAACAGCCTTGTCTCTTATGTGGACTCTTGGTTTTCAGTGACACCATGCAGATATATCAGAAGGATGAGCCTTCCTCTGCCCAGCACCAGAAGAAAGCACGTTTACAGGAAAACTGAATAATGCTGTAGGGGGTTGCCATGTACCAGAACAAAGAATTGAAATGGTCTCTACATTCTCCTTTCTGTACTGTGGCAGATCAACAGCAATAGAATTGACTTGTTAGAATAGCAAGTGTGTGAAGTTCCCCCCTGCTCCATACAATTTTGTGATTATTGAGACCAAAGTGACAGTAATGGAGACAGAAAGGAAAAACTGCCATGGCATGGTTAACAGCAGCACAGCTTCTCTCCTACTGCTTCATCCATATGGTCCAGAAATTAAATGGAGGAGCCACTTTTCTAACATAGTTGAGTAGATTCTTGTCCTTTTCCTCTATATTTAGGTGTCTAGCAAGCTCTGCTGGTCAGGTCCTGGTGACAAAGGTTTGTCTTGTGGGGATTTATCCACTTGGAAGACAGGTTTTAGGCCACCAACAAAATTTTAAATAGAATTCAGGCGTAGGAATCTAAATAATATTGAGGTGAGAATACTTCATAGAAGTGTATGTCTCAGGAGTTCTGCACGGGACAGTATTTGGTCCTATGCTGTTTAACAAATGTAGACATTTTCATTGCTGGTCTGGACTCATACAGAAAAGAATTGCTGATACAGTGTACTGATGTTGCACAACACTGAAGGAGTGGTCTTTAACAGTGAAGAGAGGAAGACTCATCTGGAATGATGTGAATCAAGATGTACCCTGAAATAAAACATTTTTTAACATAGACAAAACCAGAGATACTGTATTCAATTTAGTGTTTCCTAATTGTTTTTCATTTTTATGTGGCTAAATCTGCATTGAAAAAAATGTTTTTTCCAGCTAGAAATTCTTCATTAACTTTGTCCAATTTCTCCAAGTATCTGTAGCCAAACAAATGTATCTGAGGGAATGATGTTACTACCATGCCTTTTTATCCACTAGCCTAGGTACTTGTTCACCCCAGGAGAGACCAGGGGTCAAACCTTTTTAGTGAAGGGATCTGTCTTCACATCTGACAAGCATCAATAAAGTTAGATCCGTATGCTAGAGCTTCTCTGCTCAGCATAAACTACTTAAAATACATTGACCCATCATGTGAAGGAGTGAATTATTTCACTACCTGACTTGATCTTCTGGACACTCTCATAGGATATAGCACACTTTCATTCCAGTCCCTGATTCAGTGAGTCTTTCAAAATTAATATAAAACAGCATATATGACCAACAAGACACAATAAGGACATCCCACTGTAGGATGATGGTATTTATGCCAGCACGGTATGCATTTAGGGAAGCTTCCTGATATGTATTGGTTCAAATTTGCTCACAGAAACGAGCATGAGCCTTTGGCCTTCCTGAGGATTTTGCTAAACCCTAGAAACTGTATAAAAGAAGGTCAATGGCCAAACTATCATTAATTTTCACTCTTCATTTAATTTTTTGTCTTAAAGTGATAATCAAATATTCTGCACATGTTCAATGTAATGTTTCCATAAGAGTGTGACTATATTTTTCCCTTCTTTTTTTTTTTCTGGTTTGGCAAAGATAAACAAAACCAAAATATAAAATTCATTTAAACTAAATGAAATTTCATTTATTATTTTCTTCCACTGGTGAAGAGAAAATAACTACTCAAAGATCTTTAATTGCATCTATTTTGGGGGGAAAGGATCCTTAGCACTGTATTCAATTGTCACCTAAAAACTTCATCAAGCCTTTAATGTGCACTTGCTGAAGTCTGAATAATTGCATTTGTGGTGACTGAAAGCTTATTATGTGATTTTAATTGCTGAGAGGGCAATCAATCTCTGTACCCTGCAGCTATTACTGTGGAAAATTCTATTTAGTGCCCTTTTCCTTCATTTTCTTTTTTGGGTAAAGGAAAATTGATCAGGTTAAGTTTTTCCTCCACTTGTAAAAATGTATATATTTCATTTTAGGGTTTAATACTAGTTGACCTGCATAAGCAAGAAGAGCACCTAAGAACAGTACATTTCCTGATATCATTTGGCAACAGCTCAGCTCTGCGTTTTCTTGACCAAAGTGTTGTTTTGTGTGAACAGGTTTGCTGGTCTGTTGCATAGTTGATTTTTGGACCTAAAGTCTAATACCAAAAAGAAGTTGGCCAGTGTGCCCTATCTGTGAAAGGGGAGATGGGGAGATAAAATATTTTCCTGTTTAAGATGCTGGAGATTTTATCCCCTTTATCATTTAGACACCTGCAGCTAAAGATGTCACCAGGAAAAAGATGGGAAGGTTGGAAGCCCTCTGAAACCTCTCTGGCAGTGATATGTGCTGTCTGATTCTAAAGCAATTGTGCCTTGCAAAGTGAAAAAAGTCTTTGATTTTTCTTTAAGTCCTGCCTCAAGTCATTCTACTGTAAATTAGGCTTAAGTGAGAGCCCAAGACAACTGAACTCATTCCCCACATTATACCCTTTCTGACACTTATTCTGTCACACGCCTATTCTGCAAACACTTTCAAAAGTACCTAACTGAATTCAGCATGACCTCTTCTGATCAAATGCCAGACTTTTGTAATCCTGGTTAAACCAGGATCGAAGGATCATATAACTCCTTTTGCAGTATTATCTCACTGTCTAGGACTAACATATCCAAATCTTTTTTTTTTTAAGTTAATTTCTGGTAGATATTCAACATGTTCATTTTTCTTAAGATCACATACCATTTGGACCTACCAACCAATTCATTTAAACTGAGCAAGTTACACTGTTCCCACTGCAGTTAATGAGGGAGAGCAGCAGCTAAAAAAAAAAGTCTTTTCACTTGGATACTTTCTCTTGGCTACAATTATAAAGAGGATCTAGGTGAATTCTAGTCGAATTCCATGTGTCATTTAAATCAATTAAGCTTATATCTAATTAGTATTAGGAGTTGGAAGTAATTGCTGTTTTTCAGGCTTCATGATCTGGCCATTTTTTATATTTCTATATGTTCATTAATATATTTCAGTAGTGTTTGCCATAGCTATATTTAAATTAATGATATATTGCACAAAATATTTGATTCTGTGAAGAATAACAACTCAAACAATTCTAAATGCCATAACTTATTCTTTACATCCAGTGGATTACTTCTGTAGGAATAAATGAATAAATGATAGAATTAACTCAAAGATGTTTAATTTTTCTGTACTGGGAAATCTCTATTGCCAATTTTATATCATACACCTAAGTAAGTTCTTTATAAAATAAACAAAATCTGTTGAAAGATAAAAATAGATCAGAGGTCACTTTGTCTTAGGAGTGTCAATGATATAATCGTCTTAGCTTAGTTTCACTATGGAGAATGCTTTGACAAGCAGAACACTACAAAGACTTATTAAAAGTTTTGTGCAGCTTTGAGGTATTATGAATGTCAGTTCTTGCATGAACCACAATCACTAAGATTCATTCTTTGTCAGTACTATTTCTCCTTTTCAAAGAATGACTACTTAAAAACCCTTCCACAGCAAAAGTTGCAGTTACTGAGGCTCATTTCTTGTGAGCAGCAGAATAGAAAAATATTATAAAGAAAATGAGATAAATGTGCAGAAAACTATTCTGCAGATGCTGATCTTTCTGTATTAATGTACAGCTTCCTTGAGGATATTATATATACTGTGCTGGCATATAGTTTTTCATTTATACTTTTACTGGCTGTAGCTTCACAGTTCTTCCAGTTTCATCTCACTGACTTCTCATTCTCAACTCTTTTAACTGAGCTTATTTGAAAGCAAGAGAGGAGGAAAGAGAAAAGGCAGCTCAGAAAGAAATCAGACTGCGAGAAAGTGCAGGAACATAACCTGAAAATATGATTCAAACTGTCACCATGATTAATATTTTTGGCCTCCCTCTCATCTTCTACTCATCAAAACTTCTTTTGCCTGTGGTCTTGGATCCAGCAATATCACTTACTTTTGATTCTACTTCACTTCTAGGTCTTTTACCCTTTTGCTCCATCCTTCTCAAGTTCAGCCTTGCTCTTTTTCACTCTCTGCCTTTCCCTTTTCATCACCCACAGGACATCTTGGTGAGTTTCCTCTTCAGCATAATTCACCTGAGAGAATAAGGTGACTTGGGTTAACCACTTGCTGTCACCAGGACTCTCTGCTCAGCCTGTTGATCATTTCCCTGCTTGCACATGAAAATTACACCACCCTCCCCAGACCCCATTTTTGCAGAAAGCTGATCCTGAAGGTCTCATCCTAGCCTGAGTGAATGTACTCTCCTCAACCAAAATACACTCAAGACTAAACACAAAGCTGAATGGTGGTTTGGGGTGTTACATCTAATTTCCCTGATTTTCATCTAATTACACTAATTCTATGTCGGTAAATGATAGAAGAAAGATTCTGATCAAGTGTAAGTAATTTGCAGATCTGGTCTACAGATACAACCCATATTAGGTTTCAGAAAATCAAAAGCAAAGTTCAGGCCTGCTCTAAGAGCAGTAGAAGAAGACAGAATAACCAGACTAAAGGAATTTTTCCTAATGCCAATATAATGATACATCAGAGCTTGGGTATCAAAGAATCATAGCCGATTATTGCATCACAAGTAAGAGAGTGGAGAAATGCCATCGTAAGGTTTCACTTTTTAAATTTATTGCTTTTGATTATCTTAAGTTATTTCAGCATTTAAAGAATGAAACTCACCAATTTGACAGTCTGTCCTCCATTTTCTTATCTATCAGCTGTTGTACCGTAATGTAATTTCTGATCAAGCATGCTACGGTACAGCTAAAATGTGGATGATAAAACAGTTTCATCTACTTGCACCCATAATTAGTAGGTTAGAAATTCATCTACTAAAATAATTCAATTTATAGCTAGATAGAAACATTCATCAGGATCCAGTATTACTACCAATCACTACAGTATTTATAAGGGACAAGGGAAAAAATGGAACAACACACAGAAAGGACAGAAATGATGATTAAAATAAACTCTCAGTGCTATGCACTTCATAAAGTCAATTTTTGCTTTGTCTCTAAGGGATTTTCTTCTTGATAAATCTGAACTCTAGCAACTGCTGAGGTTATGTTCTACAGCTGAATCAGCTGCAGCACCAATTCATCACAACTGCGCACATCTGGCAGACTATTATACAGTTCATATAGTTTATTTGCCTGCTAAGGTGGCTAAAAAAAAGTTTTTACTTGAAAGGGTTATCTACAGATGTTTCCTCTGATACAAAAAGTGTATGTGTTTCCCAGGAGCTATCTCATTACTCAAACAGGGCTGTATTGAAAGCTGTGCATTGAAATCCAAGTGCTCAGCATTAGACAGTCAGGTTATTCTGGCTGGAAGAACTGCTACCAGCTGTGCTGAATAAGGCTGCAGCTGAATACTAGCTGGTAGAAGAAAGCAGGAATTGCTTTACCCTTTTTTTATTGTTTGGGCTTTTGGCATTTTTTTTTCTTTTTCTTTTTGCTAGAAGTCTAGCCAAAATAAATTTCTTAGATCTCCCTGCATTAAAGAGTTTTCCTTAACACTAGAACAACAAAGAACAGGGCCAGTTCCATAACATAATATTTTCCTTGTGTTCCAGGAAGATACTCTGTTCTGTGAAATCATGGCAGTTCATACAACGCATCCACCTTGTTCCATACTTCTGTGGGTGAGCTGGTACACCAAACAGCACCAGCTGGCATAGTCTATCAGGACAGTACCCAGCAGAAGATGACCCTATTGTCTGCAGTGTCATTCCTACCTTTGATCTTTAAGTCAGGAAGAGAAGATTAGGGGTAGGATTCCATTTGAATAGTTCATGTCTCAGCTTTTAATATGGGTTCACGTTGGCCTGAATGAGGGGAAGTGAAGGAGCTGTTTTCCAGCCCTCCTCAAATAATTGTTCAAATTCTTACCCAGTTAACAGAAAAACAATTAACTTCAGAAGGTCTGGTCGTCCTTGTATATGTGGTGCTTAGGAACATGATTTAGTGGTGGACTTGGCGGTGTTAGATTTATGGTTGGACTTGGTGGTCTTACAGGTCTTTTCCAACCTAAATATTTCTATGATTCTACAAAAAGTGTCTCACTTCTCCAGTGGGCTACATGAGTGCAGAGGACAAGTCCTTCTGTTTAGATTTGCAACCTACTACCTCACTGAGAGTACAAGTGGCTCAAATGGAAATGTTATGTATCTTAGACCAGCATCCTATTCAAAGTGTTCCAATACAACAGTAACTGGAAAAGAACAAAGGGAACAGTGGCAGAGCTCAAAAGACACATTACTTGAAATCTCTCCAGAGAGTCTTCTTAGTCTGAGGATAACTGTGTCCACATGTTTCCAATTCCATGTGAGCACCTTTACCTTCAAGGCAGAGGATATGCAGGGTGAGAGGAATCTTTCTCTGTATCTTTGAAGAAGCATCATTAGGAAGGACAATAGCACACCATGACACAAAAAGTCAGAAGAGAGGAGGGAGCCTCCAAGACTATAGGAACCTTCAAAATTTTTACAGAATAAATAAATATATAAGTAAAAAGTAGGAATTAAAAAGTAGAAATTAATTCACATAAGGGGAGGAAAATCCTCCCTTCATCTTCCCTGCCTCTTCCCAATTGCACTGATTTACCTGTTAGCTGACCTCCCTCCTAACAGACATTGTCATGCTTTTAGGTATACGTAAAAGGATAAGAAAAAGATGTCAGGTGTAGGAGAAAGAAACTGCAGCCTGTAAAACCTGCCTGGCAAAACCAGCTCTGAGAGAAACTGCTAGAAAGTTGAAGACTACCTGTGGTACATCAGGGCTAGGACAGAGGAAAGAAGTTGTTCATGGTTTGTTCTGTGCTAGTGCTAGTACCTGTGGCCAAAAATAGATTTGAAGAGGGACTCTTCTCTTTTAGCAGGTTCATCTTTTCACATTAAGTATGCAGCTGCATGCATTTGGTTTTTAAGTGGATGCCCATGTTTTGATTTTTGCATTTTCTGCTCTAGGCTATTTGAGGCCAATACATTTATGGTTGTTGTAACTCTTGGTAGCAAAATTTGCTTTGACACATAAAATCTTTTAGACCTTAAAAAAGAGGAAATGATCACACTTCACACTTTCTGGCTAAACTACAATTCTTGAGCAGTTAAAGTAATAATCCTTTAGACATGTGCAAGTATTTAGTGTCCACAGTACAGATGTGAAAACTGTTTCCATTAAAATGGTGTTCAGTTTCTCTCTAATTTGTGTTGCTGAAATTATCACTCACTTGGCTTTCTCATTTAGATAAATAATAACCCTAGTATTTACCACAGCTATTCACCACTGCAGTGCTGAGGGAGATCTGCAGAAGAAAAATAGAGAAAAACTGCCTTTGTGGGAAATAAAAAAAAAAGAAGGAAAAAACCAAAAGGAGACCAAATGGCCTCCAAGAGAACTAAAAAGTATTTATTGTACAAGAAGCTATTGAACTTCTTCAGCATGACAGGACAGTAGAGAATTGTAAGTTCCAGCTGCCCTTGAATTACAGACCTTGGCTCTACTGTCATGCAAGAAGATGAGACTGCAGCAGGTAGGGTTAAAAAGTTGATTCAATCACTTCTGCCTGAATCATAGAATAGTTAGGGTTGGATGATTTCTGGTGCATTATCTATGGGCCTTAAATGGACCAATACTGTACATTTCTGCCCTTGTCCCTTTGCTTTCTTTTCAGAGAGTAGTTATTGAGGGAGGGGAGATTATTCAGACATGCTGACAGATGAAAATAAGTAAATTTGAGGGCTAGGAAAACGAATCAGAGTGGTATTGTGGCAACGTACATTTGTTCCCTAACAGAACCCCACAGGATATGTAAGTAGTAAAGTGAAGCCAGCATATTAAAATGGAACAGAATATGTTAATATTCCAGACTGAAGACAGCAAAATCTCAGTATAGGAAAGACATGGACCTGTTGGAGAGGACTCCAGAGGAGAGACACAAAATAATCAGAAGGATAGTGTGGGAAGGGCTGAGAGAACTGGTGTTGTTCAGCCTGAAGAAGAGAAGGCTCCAGTGAAACCTTATTGCTGCCTTTTAGTACATAAAAGGGACCTATAAGAAAGATGGGGAGAGGCTTTTTAGCAGGGCCTGTTGCAGAAGGACAAGGGGTGATGGTTTTAACCTAAAAGAGAGAAGATTCAAGCTGGATGCAAGGAAAAAATTCTTAACCATAAAGATGATGAAGCACTGGAGCAGGTTGCCCAGAGAGGCGGTGGATCCACCAGCCCTGGAGACATTCAAGGCAAGTCCAGATGTGATTCAGGACAACCTGATTTAGTTAAAGATATGTCTGCACATTGTATGGGGATTGGACTGAATGAGTTTTGAAGGTCCCTTCCGATCCAAACTATTCTGGGATTCTATGATTCTGTAAGTCATGGGACCCTTTCCTATAGCTGAAGTGGGCATTGCATCAGGGTCCACATGGATCAACATAAGGGAAGCTTTACTTATATGCAGATTCTCACCTCATAATCTACCAACAGAAGTGAAAAATAGCACTTATGGGGTAAAACCTTTCATGGAAAAGAGTTTAAATACTTCTATTTGTTGTTAATGGGAGAGTACATCTAATCCATCACAACTGCCATGGAACAAACATCCATACAACACTCTTAGTTGGTAATCTTTCCCCTGTTTCAAAGGTTTCTAAAGTGTCCCTATACCGAAGTGGAGCTGGAACAACTTATTTTTAATGTTGTGGAAAGGCTCTAGGGCTGAATTTTGGGCTGCCCTCAGTACCCGTGCATAGGACAGGCCGCCCTGCATAGGCTGACAGCTATAGGAGCTGCATCTGACAAGCCATAGGTGTTTCTATTATCACTTGTATTCAAATTGTTCCTTATTCTCAAGAGAGTTGTAGCTTTTTCTTCTGCAACTGCATTGGATGTTGCTGTCAACTATGAAACCAGTCAAAACTGCTGCCCTGGAAGAATGAGCAGTCTAAACAAATAACAGGGTGGGGGGAATGCCTGGCCAGAAATCACCCCGGAGGCTGGTCACAGGATTCAGGATTCCTGCTTGACAAATTGTGCTATTTTGTCTTTCGTCATTAGTGCTCCCAAATCCTCATCTGTGTAAAAGCAAATGCCGTTCATCTGAAATATTGCCCAAGTGCAGGCAGCACAGTTCTTAGTGTCTTTACATGCGCTTCCCTCTAGTGTTAAAAGTCAGCAACTCAACATACTTGCCGGAGCAATTAGCTTGCCTTTAATTGTTACACTTAGCAGGAATCCCAGATTTCTCTCTGCAGTGAAATAACATCAACATAAATAGTGCCTTAAGTATCACAGGAAAAAAAAAACAAAGATCCTACCATTTACTGTGTTTCCAGAGATATTGCAAGTCATGAGAATTAAAACAAAGTCAAGGTAAAAGATTCAGAGCCACAACATATTCATTAAATTCTATCAGACATTTATGTACTACAGCTGTGCATTAATATTGGACCTGACTTTCAATCATCACCCAAGACAGCATTGCTGATATTAGGAGTATCCCTAAAGTACAATATGTCTGTGTCTGAACGTCAATAAAGGATGTACTGACAAGCAATACCCTTCAGCACAATAACCTAGACAGGCCAAATTTAGGGGACACATTTTAGATGTCTCATTCTAGCCATGCTCAAAGAGGTCAATGAGTTTTTTAAGCCAGATGCTGGCTTAAAGTTGGAAATACTGTAGTATAGCCAAGCTAATTTATAAACATGAAGAGAAAAAAATCTTGCTAATCAAAGACTGAAATTTTAAAGGCATTTTCATTTTGTGAATAGAACACTTGAAACAAAAGAGCATCTGTCTGAAAACAGTCAAATCTTCTGATGGCTTAGCAAAATTTGTTCACTACAAGACCAAAACTTTCTCAGTATAAATATATATATATATAAAAACTCTGTGCCTGAATCAGTATGTGTATGGTTTGGCTGGTCACTTTCTAAAGCCATTTCTACTTGGGAAACATATTTCAATTAACTAACACAACAAAGGTATCACCTTAGCTTTTCTAAACAATATTGTTATGCAATTTGTTCTTTTTAAGTGTTAATAAAAAGTATGTTCTAGTTAAACCTATTAAGAAGTGTCCATGGATGCATTTTAAGCAGCATGAAAGCTCCTGAAATTCACCATGGTAAGGTCAATATGAAGTTACCAGTATTCTCCTTGTTCTTCTTTATTAATATTTTCATCTCCTATTTGGATTCCCTATTGTCTTACATCCCTGCAGACAAACAGTCTGATGCAAATGAATGAAACTCTACTGATTAGCCAGTGCTTGCTCTGGCTTACTTATATATCTGTAAATGTCCGAAGAAGACCAAAAGCACCAGAGATTTTAATTCACTATTCACAGGGCTGTTTTATGATATACTCAGGAGCCTGAACACAACAGCTGAGTAACAAAACCACAGAAAAAGTCTTCTGAAACGTCATCTAATTAATAAGGCTATAGCCCTGCAGTTCTCCCTCCATGGATGTGCTTGTTGCAGCTTTGAGAATTCTTTGGGAAGTCACATACACACCATTTATTTGGTTCACAGTTCTAATAGGGTAATGAAATATACAGGGTCGTGTCCTAAGTTTAGATGATTACCTCATGAGAAAAGCTGAAATAAGCAACTAGTCTGGATCTGAAGACAAAAAAAAAAAAAGGAAAAAGCTGGGCAACATTGCTTGGACTCATAATTTATTTTTAAAAAAATAACCTACTAGGATTGAAATAACAAACAGTTTGAGTTATAAAAATGAGAGGAAGGAGTTGAAATACCTCTTTTCAAGAAATCCTGAGTTAAACATTTTGACATCAGCATGTGTCATAGTTTAATTTCTTAAAAACCAAACCAAAACCAAACCTAACCAACTTAACTCCTAAAAACTGAAAACTTCTCATCTTTCTGTTCCATTTCTGGGGTTTTCTTTTGATCACAAAACCAAAATGTGATCCAGGGCTGTAACCACACAATTCCTCCTGTCTTTCACTTTCTTCATTTCATGTGGCCCTCTAGAATTTCTCAGTAATTGGTACTCCAAACAGGTAAGTCTGCAGTTTTTGTTTGTGTGAAATATGAAATACAAAATTCTCTTAAATTCTGCAATTATAGAAAACTGCTTAGAGAAAGAAGACAGAGCTAGAAAGATATACTATTATATGCCTATTTATACATAAAAGTGGAAAGAACTGGTTGTCTAAGGGATATGGTGGTATCAGCTGGAGGAAAATGAGGTATGTGAACTAGATAATCTTAATGGTCCTTTCCAACCCTAACTGTTTTATGATTCTATAGATAGAGCCTTGGGTGACATGGTTTAGTGGGAGGTGTACCTGCCCATGGCAGGAGGGTTGGAACTTGATGATCTTAAGGTCCTTTCCAAACTTAACTATTCTATGATTCTATGTTTCCTTCTAGCCACTTTCATGAGCTCTGCCTAAAACCACCGCTATTTCACAGCTTTCTCTCCTTATGCAAACTGTGTTCTGCTCCTTGACTAACTATCTTCAGAGGAGCATCACTGCCCCCATCATAACCCAAAGCAAAACTTAGTGACCTACTGTGCATACACACTAAGCCTGTCAAGAAAACTCTTGCAGAGCTGGCATCTCCAATTTTAAGAAGTTTAGTAGTTAAGCAAAAAAAACCTTTGCTTGGGATCCATCTGTCCTAACTGAAATCTAGCAGTTATATGTCCAAACCTTGCCAATCACCCTTGGATCTATGTAGTCAATAGAGTGAAAGAGATATCAGCAGATGATTCATGTGTCCTGTCTTCTTTATGAGGGCTAGAAAAATAAAATGACCTTCTGGAAGTTAGGATTTCTCTCCACCAAATGTAAAAGGACTCAAGGGTAACAAATGCAGATATATAATTGTTAGATGACTCATTTAGGTCAGATGAATCTTCTCATTATTTCAGCAATGACAGTAGCTCTTCTAGCCAGATGCAAGACTACTCAGAAAGGTAGTATCTCTTCCTTGTGATGCACCAATGAGTTTGTGCTACAGTAGTCAGTCTAGTTGGGAAGTTAAGTCACAACAGACCTCATAAATCCCAAATAAATTAATAAATACTTAAGAAATTCAAATTACAAGGTGGTTTTTTTTATGGTTAAGGTTAGTGTCTGGAGGAATCTGTCTCGTTTTTGCAGGTGGTTTGGGGGGAACATGCTGAGCTATTGGAGTCTTCCTTAACAATCTAAAAACCAGTTTTAATAAAAACAATGGTAGAAAAGATCCTTTCACAATATACTCTGCTTGTGATGTGAGTTGGAAAGCTTGTAATACAGATTTGCTTTTCTGTTCATTCAAATTGAGGAGCAGAAAGCATTGCCCTGTTAGTACAGTTACTATTCAGATTCATTGCAGATCTTCCTTTCCAGTTAACCATAAAAGTTTTGGCCTTCATTGCAGCTACCTGAGTTTTCTGTGATATGCCCTGAATTTATAATTTGTGAACTGCCTCACATAATTGGGATTATCAAAACTCAAAAATACATTTGATATGTTACAGAAAAGCTGATTTTTTAAATCTTTTTTTGTATTTTATTTTAATTGCATTGAGGAAACATTGAGAGAAGCTAGATGTCAGCTGTTCTTATCAAATTTGTTCAGATCATGTCAGCAGCTGCCTTTTGCTTAAGACATTAGTATGCTAAAAGTAAGGGATGCTTCTGGGTAACAGGGTATAAAAGTAGGTCAATATACAAAGACATCCTCTCAGTGACAGCTTTATGACTTAAAGCAATAGAGCATCCCTGGCTACTTGTGTTTCAAATTCTAATATTGAGTTTTCAAGTAAAGAGATGAAATTAATATATGATCCTTCAGCATTCAGAAGTAGTAAGTTCTCTTCATTTGTATCTGTCAATGGAAAATTCAGTTCTAAGTAGTATCTTTCCTAAGAGATCATATTTAGTGGAATCACTGAACTGTCTTATTCTTTCTTCCTTCTTACAGGAAGTTCTTGCACCTTTCATTTTACTGAATAGTGTTATCTCTGCACTAACGTTGAAAATTACAAATTTAACTACCTTTACAAAAACCAGTTAGAAGTACAATTGTGTGCAATTAATGAATTGGTTAATATTC
This sequence comes from Melopsittacus undulatus, assembly GCF_012275295.1. NCBI lineage: Eukaryota > Metazoa > Chordata > Aves > Psittaciformes > Psittaculidae > Melopsittacus > Melopsittacus undulatus. The sequence goes on along the minus strand of NC_047531.1, from coordinate 19,733,166 downwards.
ATTCATGTAGACTTATAAGAGTTTTGGAAAAACAAATACAATGTTTCCAGTTGTTGAACCTGTTCCTAGAGCCTGCAATACCTTCAATATTGCAAATGTTTAAAAGCTTGGGTCATTGAGCAACCAAATAGTTAACTTACTTATTAAAAATCTTGAGTTTTATTTCACTTTTGATTTTCTATTTGCTAAAAATTTGCAATGCCATCTCTTCTCAGCACCGATGGCTTGTTTAGAAGCATTGCTAAGGGACTAGATTTTGAATTTGTTGACTGAAATTATTCATTTTAATTATACATTATGCTACCTAATCCTGCTGCTCTTGTTTTCTTGCCTGTGACCAAACTTTTTTTCACATTGAATAATGAATAATGAATGACAGGCATAAGTCCAAGATTGCAATCACTAACGGAAAAATAACACTGAAATGTTTGAAGGATTCACAGACATTTGCATACAATAGACTCTATTGTGAAATTATGCACAATGGGGAACATAATCCCTCAAAAAGCCGCAAACTTAGGGTGGCACCAGGATAATACCATAATAGTGAAAACTGCAGTCCAGCTACTTCTTAGGGAAAACATGTTTCTTGGCCTTTCTAGGGAGTGTTACTCTGCTTCACTACTTCACCTATCTTTTGAAACTTTTCAGATCAGTGAATACTATGAATGAAAATATCAGTAGTAAAACGCCATTATTCTTCCTTTAAAACTCTCATTAATAAGTGTTTTTCTTGCACAGTAGAAGAAAATGGAAATCACAAGAAAGAGCTGTTATTTCCATGGTTGTTTTTTACATTGCATCTGGGTCATACAAGTAGCACAATCTCTTTTCATCCGTTATCTATAGTACAGTAAGTTCTCAAGGCTTGAAATAGGGCGTAATCCTACTGTGCTAGGCATAACACAGATACAGAACACAATTGTTCCACTGTAGAGATTACAATATAAAGAGGAATGTAACTGTAAAAAAAACCCTCACTAAAGTATGACACAATCAGGCTTGGCAAAATGAAATAACAAAGACTCCTAGGAGCTCAGGCAGCATAAAGTCATGGAGACACCAACTTTTGAGTACTTCTGTGATTTATTGAACAGCAATAGTTTTGATTTTTATTTCCTACTTTAGACAAAAATATCAATAGTCAGAAATTCCCCATTAAGAACCTTAAAACTTTAATGCCTCAAACTTTACCTTCGGGGGCGGGGGTGGGAAGAAATAAGAACACACTGTAGCACATAATGTGGTCCTTTCTTAAAAAAGAAAGGTACGTCAGCTAAGGTCTCATCTGGAGCACTCTCTTGCTCAGAGTGGACTGCACCTTTCCTGGGCACAAGACAGCCACAGACCACTTAAAGAGCATCCAGTGATAAGCAGACAGTGTGAAAAAATGTCTAGAAAACATTTTTGTTGAAGCTGATTGTTTAAATTAACACTGATAATAATCTGTACTGTCAAGACATGAGAAACTCCTTTGTGAAATAAACACTGGCTAACATAGCTTTGCTTTGTATAATCACCTCTCCAAACTGAGAGAGTACAACAACAAAATGAATGCACAGAAAGAAAGGAAGGAAGGAAGGCAGCAAGCTGTTTCTTTCCAGAAGAGAAGAAATAAGCAAAACATTATGTTGTGAAATCCTAGTGGCTCAACTTGCCTGCCTGAGGAGTACAGGAACAGGCTCTGGAGACACAAAGCCAGAATAAACCTTCATAAAAAATGCATTGAACTGTGATACCTCAAGAGGTGAAAGTGGGAAAAGATTAAAAAGTCAAAACTAAGAGAAAATAGGTTTTCTTGCATGCTGTCCACTGATGAAAACATATTCAAGTAAATTGAAAGTCTGTGAACTTCAAATGTATTTTTGCTGCAGAATTGTGCATGTCTTATGCTGAATCAGCCAGCAATAACTGATCAATAGTAGAAATGCAGCAAATAAAGTAATTAGGTTGTTAGCAAAGTCAAGTTTCTTTTGAAAATGGAAGAAGACAGTTCATAGGAGCAGAGTCTGCACAGTCTAGCATTTGGGCAGTCCCATCTGAGGCTGAAAGACTTCTTGCCTGAAGCTTTTACTAAGGGTGCTCTTGAGTGAAGAATTACAGAGAACACTGGAAGGGACCTTGGGCAGTCACTTAATTTTCCCTCTGTCATGCCCAATGACAGGGTACCAAGGGTCCCCAGTATCTCATTTCTCAGAGAGATTGGTTTAATCTGGTCTCTAAAAGCCTCAGCAGTGATTTCACAGCCTCCTTACACAATGTGTTGAGTTCTTAACTCTCCTGCTTGCTAGATTTTGCTCAGTATCTATCCTAAATATTCTTTGCTCCAGTTTAAGCTTCTCAGACCTTGTCCTATCTCCAGTGTGTATGAGAACAGTTCATTTCCCCTTTGCAAAAACATTTGAATATTTTCAGACTGTAGCTGTCTCCCAAGTTAGTCCATAGTTTCTCCATATTAAACAAATCTATGTCCTTCATTCAGTGCCCACAAGTTTTGCTTCCTGATTTTTCTGATTATTTCCTCTGAAAACTAATCTATGTTTTCCATGTTTGTCTTGCCCTGAAATACCCCCAATTTTAGAGATATAGGAAGAAAGTTTTAACAAGGAACGTGAGTTTTTATATAGGATGTTCTCAATTCTCATTTTACATCTCTAAGGTGTCTTCTTTGCATTATAGCTAATAAATGGCACTCTGAAATACAATGTCTGAAATTCCATTAAACTACCTTATTTTTTATGCATTTGCACATTGTATGTACAATAACCAGGCTTTTTTGATTAATTATCCTTTCTTTGGTGGGTGCAGCTCTGCTGAAAGCAATGGCCACCTGTTACTGTCCTCTATATCTAACCTATCATCTCCTGCCCCCCATGGTGCAACTCTCACAGGTCATTTAGAAGATTGTAATAAGAGTATGCACTAGGAACTTCACTTTTTTGAGACAGTGATCTCTGCATAGCCCATATCTGGCTCTCTAAATCATAAGGGAATCTCTATGCTTGTTGTGGTTTGACAAACTGGAGGAAACAGAATGGGTGGACAATAAAAAAATGGAAGGATACTAAAATGGTGGACACAAAAAAAGCTTGCTGAAAACCATTTAGTACAAGTAGAGAGCACTCAGACCCAGAAGGCAGTTCTTTCCATAAATCCCAAAGTCAAGCTCTGCTAGGTACCCCTGTTCTCTCCAATCTAACATCCCACTCAGAGTGCCAGAAGTTTGAACTTCAAAACTTTTATCAAGATGCACAGAAAAGCCCCAGAGGAAAATGCAATTCCAATGGCTGTTTCTTTTTTTCTGAGCATGTATTATTCTTCTGTGAGGTTTTTTTTTTTTTTTACCCCTAGGAGAGCGTATGGCTGAACAAAACTGATCAGGATCAGGCTAATCCAATTACAAGCTCTACCCAGCTGTTCCTTCTTTTCCTTCATATGGTTTCCTTCACTGCAACATCTGACAACCATATATCCTTTTTTACCCATCTGACACTACTCCTCCAAGATATGACAATGCTGTTCTTCCCACTAACAGGTGGGAACTGAGATAACTATCTGGAAATGGGCTTAGGTGTAGCAATGCTGAAAGCTGCAAGGCTCTTAGAAGATGCCTGGAGCTTGAACAAGACTTTGCTGCTCAGAAGTACCTGAACAGCATGGGGGGAAAGTCAAGGATCTCCAAATAGGGTTGACAAGACCCACTGTACTGAATAATGTATCTTAGGAGCTCCCTAAAATAGCCATTAGGAAATGCTAAAGAGAAAGGTTTATGTAAATTCAATCTCTGTCCAACTTTCTTTTTCCAGCCTCAGGGCAAGGACTCCAAGTCCCTCCAAACTAAAGTATCTATGTCAGAACAGTATCTTGGATCTGGAGGTGTCTTTCAAGAGATGACCTTGCAGATAAGAACAGGAAGACACGGGTTTGATGACCTCCTCAACCAAGGGACCCCAGCGGTTTGTTGTATGCACCAGACAGAGCAGGACTGCAGGGGCTTGGGAAACTTGGTAACTAAAATTTGCACTTCTGAAGGTTTACCTGAATGTTTTTCAGGTCACACTCTTCAATTAATATTGAGGATTAAAGAACCTTGTATTAGTGTCAGTGGCACTGATGTACCTTGGACTTTCTGGGTGCATGCGATTAGCCCAGTGCCACACAGCACAACCTAGAAAGGATTGAAATGAGGGTTGTAAGACCAGCAACAGCCCACCATCCTTTAACACCAGACAGCTCTTTCTGGAAACATTGTAAGAGCTGTCACAGACACAGCACCTCCCAAGTCAGCAATATAACAGCAAGGGGCTGCTTATAGCTAGCCAGAGTCCTGGCCTGTATGGCACCAAGCTTTCCTCCAGAGATTGACAACTGGAAGAATTTCACAGGCCTCCTTTCATACAATTGCTCTTGGTTAATGGCCTTTGTTTTGCTTCCAGATGCTTTCCAGTATAAGACTTATTGACTAAATAGCAAAATGTACATAGATGAAACATAATGGTGAATAATATCAGTACAGTTCGTGCAGCACCAGTTAATGTGAAACAGCATCCACAAAACATGTTTTAATGTAGGCTGCAGATAGGCACTTCTCTGGAAGCTCATATCTCAGGTAAATCCCCTCTTTAATTACCAATACAAGTACAGTAAGACATATATGAAAGTACTTATGTCCAAATAGATTCCCAGTGGCTAGACGAAGGTTAAAACTCTTGTTGGCTAATTGCTTCAATTTAATACTTTTAGCAGATGCATTTATAGTTTTAAAACCCTTTTTATGATGTCTAAGTAATTGCATCAATTTGGCAACCATCTACTTAATTTTAAACAGCTTTAACAGAATGCCTACAGTTGAAAACAATTCTTGTCAATGCTGCATAAATTGGCTCATTTTAACTGTTTTTTTTTTTGTGAAAGGGGGCAATTTGAACAATTACTCTGCATTGAAAACAGCTTTTATCATTGCTAAATTGAGTCACTTGAACTGTTATTTACATCTGCTATAAATTTTTATTTACTGTCAAAGGGCTTTTCTTGCAATTGAATTTTCATTGTAACTCTTAGATTTTGTTTAGAGTTAAATGGTTAACTCATTGCCTTCTATTAGGCACTCCCAGTTGGTGTCAGTGATTAGAAACAGACTTCTTATTTTCAATAAAATGAATCTCCACCCAGTACTACTCAAGTAAAATCATCACTATTATCCACTTCCAGTAGAAAAAGGACATTTTTTGAAAGGTGGAGAGTCACTGACTGAATTTTCATCATCTTTCATCTCAAAGCTCAGCTTCCCCCAGCACTTTGAAGCTATTTCCATTAGACAGCCCTTATATGCCAGGGCAATTGTAGATGCAGCAATTAATTCCAGACAAGACGCAAAATATCTGCTGCTCATTAGCAACTAGCTAGTCCATGAGAAAAGACAAGCCCAGCAGTACTGACATCAGTTGTCTCACTGATATCGTACATTTTCACAGATGAATTCAAGTGGTTGTCAAAAGTGCCAGCTTTGGAGCTTTGGTGAGTAAAGTCTTATTTGAGCAGAAAAAGATGTGGTACTGTTTTTTTTCCCTGCTTTGCCCTTTCAGCCTGCTTCATGGATCCATGGAGAGCTCACCCAAGATGAACAGCTTGTCCTCTGATCACATGCAAGGTCCTCTGACAGAAGGCATCGGCTCATGTCAGTCACAGTGGAGCTGTGCACATGGGCTTGCCTGCTTTAGGAATAGACATCTGTCTGATGAGTAGTTACTTTGTCTGACCTTGGGGCTGGGGTTGAATTGATAATTCCCAAAGTGAAAGGTCTTAATAAAGAAAAGGACTGCAGTGATTGTTTGACATTTTAAAATACCAACTAGCCTCTACAGTACTGCAAAATGATCCCACTTGGTTCAATGTAGGAGCTGGGATCTCATGTGGATTTCAGCATCTTTGCACCCATCTACAATGGAGACTTCTTTGCTTATTCTGGAATATGATGGGAGGAAAGCTTGACTGTGCCATGGGCTAGAGGGTGGATTTAGTGACCTCTCCAGACACTCTTCAATCTGATTTTCTCCAATAATTCTTTGGATTATTAAACCTCCATCCCCTGTGGCATACCCTGTCTATTGCAACTTTTCCTCAGTCCTACGAGCGCTTTAGCTCCTTTATCCTGAATGTGCTGTGAGCCCACACAGTGCACACATGCTCTATCTGCTCTGCTTCTGTTTGGCAGTTTATTGCAGATCCAGATGTTGTTTCATTGATTTTCTCATTGCACACAGGTTCTTTTCACTCATATTACAGGTGCAGCTTGTAGAGGGTATTGTCAGCATCCCTTGTCCTCGTCTTCCTGAGGCTGCTGGCTCAGGGTTTCACTGCAAATTAAGTACAGATCCTGTTTGTTTTCTTCGATGCTGCGGTATGAATGATTCTCTTGTGCTAATGGCAGAACTGTCACAGGCAGAAGAATCTGCTGTGTTTACTCAACAGCAGCAGTAGCAAATTGCTATTATTCTGGACAGTTTCACATTTCTTTAATGCCATTATTTGTTTTGCTACCAGAATCCCAAATGTTTTTCATCTTGGTTCCAAGGACTTCTCTGACCTTCTTTGCTTTTTTTCTGTGTTTTTGCAACTGTGGCAGCCGAACAGCCAGATGCCATCTCTTCCTTTCAGTTTAAAGAACTACAGCTTTTTCCTCTATGCCTGCCTATGCACGCTCACTGTGCAGGCATTCAGAGACAGGTATTCTTCATTTTAATTAAATAATGACTTGCTCTGGTCATCTGGGCATTTTCCAGTGAGTCAGACTGATAGAACGTGGGTTGTTTTGGGGTTTGTTTTTTTTTTTTATATCTCTGCTTATCACCAGATCAAAACTTGCTCTCAAGCTGTATTATACATTTAAAAAGTGTTCTCTTCATAGCTGCCCGCTGAAGCCACCCAGCACCAAGCAGTGAAGATAACTGGCACGATGAAGGTTTTGCGGTTCTAGACTTCTTTCTAACTTGCTGAAAATCTAGTGCACGTTTGGGAAGACTTCCTGTACATCACAAATCTGCTGACTGTCTGCACATAACCATTTCCATCTTCCTGGCCTTCTGCACCATTAATACCATGGGGATATCTCTGACTGGCATAAGAAAGATTAACAGATCCAGACATCATAGGCCATTCCCAGTGCAGCATACATAAAGGTCCTCTAAAAATAGTATGTGCTCTTGTAAGCAAAGACTGAGCCATGACATCCCTGAACAACTGGCAGTGTACCCCTGACACTAGCTAGTTTGGAGTGCTTAGTTTTGTAGCTTAACACTATTAGAGTATACTTTGTCTTGTATGATTATATCTAATTTGGGTACAACCCTTGAGGAGGCTTTTTTTGTGAGATGTAGTACTTTAAATATCTTTAAATCTTCAGTGGAATGATGGTTTAGTTTTTGCAGCAGGTGCATCAATTTCAATGTTGGCAATTAGGCATGGAGCCCTTGTCAGACTCATGAAGCTGCATTTCAAAAACAGCAGTGAGCTGAGAGTTGGGAAATGAAAGACTTTGATTATTGAATGGTTTCTGTGTAAGCGTTTCCATTTGTAGCATCTATATTTGAAAGCCACTTTAGTCAAACAGGTAATCTAAAAATATCCTGTAAAATTCAGATAGAAACTGAAAATCCCTAAGTAAAGGGCAAAGAAGTTACACCAAAAGAAGTCCTCCCTATGTCCTTGTCATAGCCTCCTTAAATGGTAAATGCTTTTACATCTGCATGAATGGATTTTAATTAAATATATTCATAAATAGAATACTGAGATGACATATCTTGTTGCAAATACAATCTGTCAGCAAACAGCATCTGGAAGAGATGGTGCTCTGTCAGCTAAAGCAGATATAGCAAGCCAGAACCCATTCCCCTTTGAAGATTAAAGGAATGCTATCTCAGCTCACTGAAGATGGTCCACACAGACCCATATATCCCCAAGTTTCAACAAAGGAATGAATCTATGATATTAGAGAGGGGATGACTGGATTCCAGTAACAATTTTCTGGTACCCCATCTTAAAAGCTACTCCAAGAGACTGCCCATCCATCAGCATCCATCAGCTGAGGTAAGAAGCCTGTTCTCCTTTCATCATTCACAATAAATATCTTCATGGCAAATAAAAGAAAATGTAGATAAACAGCAACAATAAAATAATGCTACAAGCTCAGGAGTGTTACACCCCGACTAGAAGGAAGAGCAGCAGGAGGGCCAGGAGACCTGCTTGGACGGATAAGGAGCTGCTGAGAAAAATTCACAGGAAAAAAGAGGCTTATAAAGGGTGGAAGCAAGGACAGGTGGCATGGGATGAATACAGGGATGTTGTCTGGGAAGTTAGGGACCGGGTTAGGAAAGCTAAGGCCCGATTGGAGCTAAACTTGGCAAGGGATGTTAAAGGTAACAGGAAGGGATTTTATAGGTATGTAGCAGCTAAAAAACAGACTAAGGACAATGTAGGCCCCCTCTGGAAACTTTCAGGAGAACTGGCTACACAGGATTTGGAGAAGGTTGAGGTTCTGAATGACATCTTTGCCTCAGTCTTCACTGGCAAATGCTCTGACCGCAGCACCCAAGTCTTGGAAGGAAGATGCAGGGACTGTGGAAATCTAGACCTTGGGCCTACTGTATGAGAAGATCTGGTTCAAGACCCTCTTAAGAACCTGCACACACAGAAGTCCATGGGACCTGATGAAATCCACCCGCGGGTCCTGAAGGAGCTGGCAAATGAAGTTGCAAAGCCACTGGCCATCATAATTGAAAAATCATGGCAGACAGGTGAAGTTCCTGATGACTGATAAAAGGGAAATATAACCCCCATTTTCAAGAAGGGGAAAATGGATGACCCGGGGAATTACAGACCAGTCAGTCTCACCTCTGTGCCTGGCAAAATCTGGGAGCAGATTCTCTTGGAAGGCATGCTAGAGCACATGAAAAACAACAAGGTGCTTGGTGACAGCCAGCATCCCTTCACTAAGGGAAAATCCTGCCTGACCAATTTGGTGGCCCTCTATGATGGAGCTATGGAACTGATGGACAGGGGTAGAGCAGTTGGTGTCATCTACCTGGACTTGTGCAAAGCGTTCGACATTGTCCCACATGACATCCTTGTCTCTAAATTAGAGAGACATCAATTTGATAGGTGGACCACTCGGTGGATAAAGAACTGGCTGGATGGCCACACTCAAAGAGTTGTGGTCAACGGTTCAATGTCTGGCTGGAGACCAGTAACGAGTGGTGTCCCTCAGGGATCAGTGTTGGGACCGGTCTTGTTTAACATCTTTGTCGGTGACATGGACAATGGAATTGAGTGTGCCCTCAGCAAGTTTGCCGATGACACCAAGCTGTGTGGCTCAGTTGATACTCTAGAAGGAAGGAATGCCATTCAGAGGGACCTTCACACGCTTGTGAGGTAGTCTGATGCCAACCTCATGAAGTTTAACCATGCCAAGTGCAAGGTCCTACACCTGGGTCAGAGCAATTCCAGGCACAGCTGCAGGTTGGGCAGAGAAGAGATTCAGAACAGCCCTGCAGAGAAGGACTTGGGGGTGTTGGTCAATGAGAAAATGAACATGAGCCAGCAGTGTGCACTCACAGCCCAGAAAGCCAACCGTTTCCTGGGCTGCATCAAAAGGAGCGTGACCAGCAGGTCGAAGGAGGTGATCCTGCCCCTCTACTCTGCTCTCGTGAGACCTCACTTGGAGTATTGTGTGCAGTTCTGGTGTCCTCAACATAAAAAGGACATGGAACTGTTGGAACAAGTCCCGAGGAGGGCCACGAGGATGATCAGGGGACTGGAGCATCTCCCATATGAAGACAGGCTGAGAAAGTTGGGGCTGTTCAGCCTGGAGAAGAGAAGGCTGCATGGAGACCTCATAGCAGCCTTCCAGTATCTGAAGGGGGCCTATAGGGAAGCTGGAGAGGGACTCTTCGTTAGTGACTGTAGTGATAGGACAAGGGGTAATGGGTTCAAACTTAAACAGCAGAGGTTTAGATTGAATATAAGGATGAAATTCTTTACTGTGAGGGTGGTGAGGTACTGGAATGGGTTGCCCAGGGATGTTGTGAATGCTCCATCCCTGGCAGTGTTCAAGGCCAGGTTGGATGAAGCCTTGGGTGATATGGTTTAGTGTGAGGTGTCCCTGCCCATGGCAGAGGGATTGGAACTAGATGATCTTGAGGTCCTTTCCAACCCTAAGTATTCTATGATTCTAATGTGGACATCTGTTGTAGGTCTACTTGCATTTTAACATCATGGGCACCTGTTAAAGAATAGGGTCATTTTAGGTAATGTATCTGAACAAACAGAAGAGTGGCAGATAAGACAGACTGGCTGCATGCCAGAACTATCACTGGCTGCTATACTATGCACACACAGTCACCTGCCATGTATGATGGGGTTGTTTTAAGTCACACCAAAAGCCACCTATTTTCTGTGCACATTGTCACAGCAGGGCTTGCAAACCGAAGCCTCTGAGCTCTAGTGTCCCACAATAATAGCACTCACCATGTCTACACGGGTATGGCAGAAAGGAAGAAAAGCCGAAGCCTGGGCCCATCAGCAATCTGGCAGTATTTTGTTTAAGATGGTAAGGAACAACTAGCGACACAAGGGTTCTGAAGATACTTTGGTAATAAAAACAACTGCACCTTTTTTGTGGGTGTATTTAATTACCACAAAGGGACATAAGCAGGAGATATACATTTTCCAGGAGAGAGCTATTTAGTCAGCACACCAGCTGTTTCGTGTTATACTAAATCTGAGTGGAAGTTGTCTAGACTCAGCATTGCATTCCTCTATTCATTAACACCCTTAATGAACTGACCCTTAATAAAGCAAGGCCCTTCCTGATTACCATTTCAGCAGTTCCTCTCTTCCTAAAACAGGGAGCTTTCACCTCTTCTTAAAAATAGTCACTCCCTCCCAAACCCTTTTTGGACTTTACTCAACTGCCCAGCTCCTTGAAATGTTTTTTCTTACAAAACAACAGCCACAAAACCTATTTTTTTTACTGAAACACACCATAGAGACCTTGAAAAGATTGCCATATGTGTTTGAAAGCATTCACAGACTAATAAAAGCCACAGCCAAATACATACAGGAGGGATGGGAGATCTCATTCTGTTATCCATGACAGGAGAAAGATAAAAGACAGTTCCAGAGACTGTGATGTATTTTAATGATGAGCATTTCTTAACAGTTACAGTGTTTGACCCTTAACCCCTTATTAGTCTTTTATTATCCATCTGGAGTGCTAATTACCTGTAACATTACCTTGAGCCTGAAGTACTTCCAGCTGATCTGTCTCTGTCTCAGGCAATAGTGAGAAGACTAAAGAAGCAAAACCATGAACCCTGAGCATTATTACATGAATGCAGTTAAGTGTGGTTATGTTGTGTCCAACGTTATGTTGTGTGCAGTGTGGCACAGTGCAACTTAGTGCTAAAGTAAACTGCAAGATTATATGCTGTAACTTTGATATATGTTACTGCTTGGGCCCCGCATTGAAGAGCTACTGACCACAGGAACTGCTGTATTCAGCTACAAATTCGGTATTTATGAAAACTGAGCTGCAGAATGTCTTCTTATTCCTGGATACCTAGGCATATCCTTGGGCAATTGCTATCTTTTTTTATTCTTTGCTCATCTGGTGGGCTGCCAATTAGGCTTCTGGTTCCTATTAACAATTGCTAAATGACATCTGTGGTGTTTCTCCCAGAAAAGATTGCAGTGAATACAGCTTGAATAGAGCGGCTCATTTCCACAAATTTTGCATTTCACTAGCATCCATAGATTTGCAATCGCATCCCTGTAACATTTCATTAAAGATACAGAAAAGATGTAGTTGAACAAAACTACCTTGGGCATTAAAATTAGCAGAGGGATAGAGCCCAGGCAAGCTATGAGCATGGAGGGGTTCTATCTCTCAGCTGTAGAAATCAGCATATTCAGAGGTACATCAGTTGCTTAATGTATACAAAACTAGAGAACTTTCATGCAGAGAGCTGTCATTTCCATTTCACAGGTAAAGAACATAGGCACAGTGAGCCTTAATTGGATTACACCCACCCCAAGCTTATGTACAAACTAAGTTCATCTTAAACTCAGGCAACTGTCCTTTCAAATGTAACGCAAGCTGTGCAGAAAGCATGTCAAACTGCTTTAAATGCACAACAGACAGGACAAGACAGCTTTGAACACCTCCAGAGAACAATTTAGAGAGCCTAAGTAAGGAGTTTGCTTCTCAACTTGTTAGTGTACATAAAGACTCTTAGTGCCACTTGTCCCTGCACAGTTGAGCAGGCAGCCAGCTAGAGTCGATCGATAGCAAACACTAAGCACAGGCCCTCAGCTCTTCTCCTACCGTATGAAATGCAGCAGTGCTGCTGCCTGTCTTCCTGTGTGGCAGCCTGCTCTGTGGGGACCTTTGCTGAGCAAAGGTGAGCCTGCAGTCTGGAAGATTTTCTGGCAGACAAGTCCAAGGAGGGTACCCATGTATAGGAAGGTGAGGCATTCAGGATGGGAATACTCCTCCATTCTCTGCTCAGTAAGACCACTGTAAAGCTGCGGAATACAACTTGTGCTGAAAGAATGGCAACTTGAAAGAATCTGATTTTTAATTAGAGGATTATGGTCTTATTGAAATATGGACTTATTGAAGTCATGTGATGTCTTATACTCTTTGGGTTATTTCTGCTTTTTGCCTACAGATGTCAGATGCATAAACACTTTTGCAGGTAGGTATGACTGACCTACAAGCATGTTCAATTGCTTCTTCTTAATCATTGGATAATATAAATTCTTGACATATAACATTATTCCATTGGTTGTATATTTACAGTATCTGGGCCTGTGTGTCTAAATAAGACATTTGTATGACTTTAAATGTGACTATATTAGCAAGTATTATAAAACTAGTGGGTGCAGATGCTGTTTCTCCTCTTTTGAATGTTGTGGTTCTCCTGCTGAGGGGATTACCCCAATAAATGGGCATATAAAGGAAACCAACACTTCATTCCTTTCTTTTAGACTACAGTAGCATTGTTTTCTTCCCTTTACTACACATCAGAGAGCAATTAATCTCTTTCAGAGGCTATATTGATTTCTTTTTTTTCTTCTTTGACACACTGTATTGCTTCAGAAGGGCTCCAGTTTTAGCATAGGACACTCTCTGTTTAACCTGTAGCTAGAAGGGCTCTCTGAAAATATTTCCTTCATGCAAGAGGGTGTTTGACTTGGCTTTTCCAAAGCTCTACTGAAGAGGGAATTGAAAGGAAAGCCACTTTGATAAAGCAAACAGTTGCTTTCTTATAGTCATTGCCATTAAACAGAGAAAAAAGCCAACTGTGATTATTGCAAAGGAGTACAGAAGGATAACCAGCTATTGCTTCAGAAATAAAAATGTAAAATAAAACTTCCTGGGCAAATCTTAAACATGAGTTGAAAGTGAATCTTGTTAGTTTTCACAACAAAGTCATCATATTTTAACTTTGGGCTTAAAAATAGAATCATAGAATCAACTAGGTTGGAAAAGACCTTTAAGATCATCAAGTCCAACCGTTACCCCAGGACTGCCAAGTCCACCACAAAACCATGTCACTAAGGGCCTCATATATATGTATACATATATATGTGTGTATTTAGAAGTCCACAGAAGGGCAAAAACTTACTAGAGCCTGACAGATTAGAAATATATTGATAAAATAATAATCATTTGATTCACACAGTAAGACTGGAGATCTTAATTTTTCCTTGTAGCTCTTCAATGATATTAGTTTACATAATTAATGGCAGAACTGTGAACTTTGGTGAACACTTCTTTGAACTGAGATTTCTTCCCTCTTGCAATATTAACTTAGCATCACTGAGTTCTCACAGAAGGCAGAAAAATTGATTCCTCACACACAGGACTTTAAAATATCATATTCTGTCTGTTTGTACTTCACTGACAGTTCATCTAGGCCAAAATTAACAGTGGTAAATACTGTATTTTCTGGATTGGAGCTCAAGGTATTATAAGCCTAGGAAGACTCATGTACTAACTGCTATCCTTAATTGTTCTATAAAGTTTCTTGCTGCAATATTACATTATATGAATCAATTCTAAATAGCAGATTAGGTTTCACTTCAATGCACACAGACTGATGTGCAGATTAATGGAAAAGGAGGCATCATGGTACTTCAATACAAGTCAACATTTCAGCAGCATTTCTGGCACTGATAGACTTGCTGATTTTATCTTAGGCTCATCACTGGATATACCCACCAGGAGAATATTTTTTTTCCCAGTTAATTAGCTGTAGAAAACAGGAAACATATTTTTAATATATATGAAAGACTAACTGAAGATGTGTCCCAGATGGAAGCTTCTCAAATTCTCTGATGTCTCTTAGTTATTGGCAACTTGTCCATTTTCCATTTCAGAACAATTTCACATCTTCCCACCCACAGCAAAGAATTGATCTCATTTTGACACAGATTATTAAAGATGTTGTGGATGAAATCCTGGCCTTATTGAATTCAGCAGGCATTTTGCCAGTGATTTAAGCAGAGTCAGGATATTACCTGGCTGACTCTAATGCCTGGAGCTTTATAGCAAAACTAAAGCAGTTCATTTCTCCCATCAGAGAGAAATCTGCTCCCCTACTCAATAGTCCAGGTCTTTAAACCATGAAGTAGCTTTTGAGACAAAGCTCCCCATGGCAGGAGAGAGATGTGCAGGTTTTTAAGGGCCCTCCCACAACACACAGTTAGTTTGTGGACCTTAACCTTACAAGGCTTTGAGGAACTTTAGGAAATTACCAAATAGCTGTAAAAATGTTATGAACATTCATATTTTTTTTGTTAAATAAGAAAGGTTTGGAAGAATCTAAGACTTTGGGTTGTGGATTATAAAGAATCTTGATTATTTGATCACAGTGTAATGCTGTGTTTCATTGCACCTTCTTGAAAATCTGTGCAACTGGAAGGATTGTAACTGGGAAAAGTATCAGAATTTAAATCTGCAACAATTATTTACCTACATCTTTATTGTCCTTACCCCTTTGAGATTAAATATCCTTCACTGGTTTCTTGAAGCAACACATTGAAAACACATAGATTTGAAATATGTACTGTCTCCTGAAACATGAAAATAACATGGTTGTCATTACTATTCCTAATAGTATTTTAATTTTTATTCTGATAAATAAAGAGATGCAGAAGCACTTGACTTGCAGGGGAGATCACTAAGTAGGTGGGAAATGGTTGACTAAAGCAACAAAAGAAAGCTGAGTTCACTCTCTTCCTCAGTCTCATAATATGACAATGATCTTCAGAAGACTTGTAGAGAGTGAGGCCAGGCTCCCATGACCAGGCAACTTTCAAAACTGTCTGAATATAAGTTAGTATTTCCCTCTATCATATTGACACCTGTGAACCTGGTTCAGGGTCCCTATTATGCTAGACATCATATATGCAGATTACAGAGTGCTAATGTTATCTTTTGGTATAAGGCTGAATGCCTGCTCAGAATAGTCACTAGGGCACATTAATCAGTATTGAAATGGCTGTTCATCCCAGCTAGCATCTTACACATAGTTCCATGGCCATACTGGCTATGGTGCATCTCAGAAGCTGCTACTGCACATGAACAGATAAATCACCCCGTTCGCTCCATCTGTGCAGGCAGACACTTGTTGCTATGCCATATGCTTGAAGATTCTGACTGGATTTTACTGTACATGTCATATAGCCACCCTGTGCACATAGAGGGTGCTTGTCTGGGGTGATGGAGACATCTCCAGGAGTATTGTGCCCATGGCCTCCAAAATCCCAACTACAGTCCTGACAGTTCTTCAGAGAATTTGCAGCTCTCTGTGGGTATTCAAAAAAATAAGACAAAATACATGGGGCTCCAGGGTGGGAAGCTGAAATTAAAACAAACAAACAAACAATCAAAAAAAAAAAAACCCAAAACCCAATGGAATTAAAAGAAAAATTAATCTTTGTCCAGCTTCTTTCTCATTAAAGGTTATCAATTTTAGCATGACACAATAGGTGGAAGGACGATTATTATCTTGAATACATCAGTGATTATAGTCTGCAAAATGGTGATAAAGATATACAATATTTTTTACTTGTGTTTACCCAAAATGTGCTGGAGGTATTGTAAATAAATGATTAACTGCTTTCTCTGAAATGGCATGAGCAGAGACAGTATTGATCCATCCCAAATCTGTGGGTTCTTTCATCCCATTATGCCTAAAGCGCCAGTAGGATCTGCCTGAAACCTGCTCTATAAAGTCTGCCTCACAAGCAATTACATCCTACACCAAACTTATGTGTCACTGTCATACTGCAAAGTCACCTCTATTGAAAGCTATTCTTTTTCCCCTTCTTTGAGTATTGCATGATCCTAGTTCACTTGCATTTTATAAAAGTATTTGCTAAAGCCACCATTCTAAGTTTATGTATAAAAAATTAGTCTATTATTTCAAGGAATTGTGAAGAACTAACAAAGTCCTTGTTTTCACCGCTTTTATCCAGTTCAGTGAAGATAGAAATAGACTTTCTATAGCCTACAAAAAAGTTCAACTTTTCTCTGTTTATCCCAAATTTTAAATACAGAACTACAGAGTGATGTTTCCTATTATTTTCACTGAAGAAGCAGCATTTCAGCATACTTACTGCAATGTACTCAGCCCAGTAATGGTCGTAGTGTACACACTAAGGAACTGCCAAGCAAAGCGCAGGAAAGCCTACAGGAAAAATAGTAGCCCCAAGCCTTACGAGAGATTTATGTTGTTTTGAATAGATTTATCTTGTTGCAATACATGAAATTCAGCTCAGGGTCTTTCACAAGCACAAAGGCAATGGCAAATCTCACTATTAGTTTCAGGGGAGAATGATGAAGGTACATCAGCTGGTGGCAAACGAACAAGTGAATGATTCTGGATAACCAATTTATCTTTCTGCCACTCAACCCTCATAGCTGTAAATATATAGCTGTAGTATCCATACCCAATGCCGACTGCATCATCAAAAGCAGGATGAAGTCTGCTTTGCGTAATTACTGTATTTTGACACATACATATATATGCGTGTGTATATATATATATATATATATATATATATAAACCTTAGTTTATTTTTCTCCTTCTGAAAGAACAGGGCACACATTGCATCACTTCTTGCTTTTGGCATAGTGCATTTATCAGAATTTCTTCAGATTAAGTTTTGCAGTACATTTTTTAAATATTCAGCTTGTAATAGCAGAAAAGAAAACCACACAACAGAGCTAGCAGTCTATTGACTTACAAAGCAAGTTTCATTTCTCTGTGACTGCAATATAATATCTGCTGAGTTTTCCTTGATCTTCTGTCTCTACGTGTAACCTCAGCTAGAGCAAATGAGGGGTAAAAAATATCTCTGGTACATACACAGGCTCTCGTTTCCCCAAAGCTATCTATTTCTGCAATATCTAGGCCGGCAGTTTAATAAACACAGCAGGGCACAGATGTCTCTAGATGCCAATGAAAAGAAGTTTCTCCAACAGACAGCAAAGAGTTCTCCTTGGCTATATCAGCTCCATGTTATATGCATGTTAAGAGGAACATCACTTTTTGAAAAAGAGACTGAAGCAAGTGGATAATACTCAAGGGACTGTGAGATAACAACCCCGAAGGTATGAACAACAGTTTATGCTGAGTTGCTGAAACTTCCAAAACCAATTTGTTGCTCAACTGTAAAAAGCATTTGCAATTTATGTATGTTTTGGGTTTGTAATCTGCAGATTCTGAAATCTTTTTCCTGGAAGTAGACCTGCCAAGGACAAATATTATTCCATACATGTAGTTTTTTAATGTTTCCACTTCTATGACAAAAACTTATGGATTTGGTGAGGTTGAGTAAGAGGTTTTTTGTGTGGACTGGTATGTTGCTTTCTTTCCTCACCTACTCAGTATTTCACTGAAGTCTTTGCAAAGAGAGTGGACACAATTCCATGGCAGAGTCTGGAGGTCTTTACTGGAGGCTGTGGTGACGCTTGCTAAATATATTTTTCACATGTCCAAAGTTTTAGTCAATATGGTCAAGCTCTTCAATTTTATTCAACAGCAGATTTCACCTCCCTCCTCAAACATTTAATAGTGTGATTATCATATCACCTTGAAAACTCCTGCACTTTACATGCGTATCTCATGCCCTACTATAGGTCAGCAAGCTTCCCTGCACTCTACCAGTCACAGGAAGACACATCTGCCTCTCAGAATCCCATATCAATAATTTTTCAAATCAACCTGTACAACTGATATGAAAATATGTCCATCACTCTCGAATATTCCCCAGCCTGGAGCAATGTTCTGGGGAGTCATGGGGTTATTAGGTTTCCCAGTCTCCTACTTCAGAAGCTGGTAATATATGCTGTGGATGTCATCTGAAAGTGACCTTAAAAATAGTCTCATTTCATGGCAGGTTAAGGCAAAAGCAAATAAATACGTGTATTTGATAAACACAAAGCAGAAAACACCATTTTCAAAATACAAAGATACCGGTGTGCAGAAGTAATGAGCACTTATTTGTAATATGTATCCCATAGTTGAATAAGGAATTGAGCAAATTATTTAATGCTGATGTTTTTCACCACAGCAGCCCTTCACACTCTGCTGTAAAAGCTCAAACTTCAAGCTGAAGCTCATTAATACATAATATCATATAGGTAAATAAAAAGTGCATCGGCTATAATACAATATATATATAGGTGTGTGTCTATGTGTGTACCAACATATGTATTTTTTATGTATGTTCTGCTGCTTTAGATTGAGACCACTCTATTTTGGAACATTCAAGGTGAGCTGTCTCTGAACCCCATCACTGAGGGACAAGGGAACAAGGGCCTGGCCTGGTTTTCCCCATTTCTCCTGCCTTTCCCTCCCTTCTGCTTCATTCTTTTCTCAAACAGTCCCTGATCAATATCAATACCTTCAGAGAAATACAACATCCATCTCACTTCATCAAGTAGACTGTCTGTTGCCAATTGCCTCTCATCCTCGGGAAGTAGCTGATAGTACCATTCCCAGGAAGAAAGAAAAAGCTCTAGGATTAATTACTCCCCATTTAAGTGCAGAAAAGACATTTTCTATGGCATATTTATCATCTCCCAACATTAAAAAATGCTAACATCTTGCACTCTAAATGGAAAGTCAGAGACTCTATTCTAAGAAGCCTGAATCTTGTTTTGACATGCAGCACAGCACAGATGATAGAGAAGGACAGTAAGAAGGAAGATGAAAGTGGGGAGAAAGAGTGAGGAACCAGGAAGTTGCAGCCCTGTGTGCCCCAACACTTGTGGAGCCCTGCATACAGGTCTGGCATGGGAGGAAAGCTCAGGCAGTGGTAAGTGGAGCAGACAAATAAGCATCACTAGGGAACAGCACCAAAAAAAGAAAGCCAGATGAAAGAGATGAGGGAAACAGTCACATAAATCTTCATCCTCTTTGTGTATCATATTAATTTGCATGGTTGTTATTTTTTGTGAGAAGATATTTTTTTCCCGAGGAGTAATCTGTCAGTTTTCATTAGCCCCTGGACCAGCAAACCTCAGCCATCAATGATGACCTCCAATTCTCCTCCCCAAAAGGTGACATTCCCACATTTCAGGTTTTATACAGCATGTTCCGCTGTTTACACTGTGCAAGAGAGCAGATTGGCTGTACCTGATGCAAAATAAGGGACTTGAGGTTCAAACAGTGTGTCTGTGACTCTGCTGATCTCTGTGACATTTCACTGATTTATGACAGCTCGGCATCAGACAATGAATTTTATTGCATTAAAAACTAAAGATTTTACAGTGCCCATTAAAAATCTTCTGTTAAAGACTTAAAGTACAAAAATTAAAAGTAATTAAAACTATCCACCACAATTGCCAACACATTCTGTTCTGTACAGTGTGAAAATCTCTTTTGCTGTTCCCTCATCTTTCATCTCTTGTTTTAAAGACATTGATTTATTAGTTTACAGCTTCAGTAAACTGAGAACGCCTGATTCTCAGACTTCTTACATGTGGCTTCTGAGTCTCATTTCTCAAATGTGGTGGCTCCTGTGACTGGAGTGTTTCAATAGAAGGATACAGGCTCTTTAGGAAGGACAAGGCAGAGATGAGGAGAGGTGTCACCCCTTATGTCAGTCAACAGCTGGAGTGCAGAGAGCTCTGCCTGGGGATGGATGAGGAGCCAACCAAGAGCTTATGGATCAGGATTAAAGGGAGGATAGGGACAAGGGACATTACAGTGAGGGTCATGTGCATTTGCTCATGGTTGTAAGCAAAAAGGCAAAACACAAAGCACTTCTGGGTGTTAGGCACATAATAAGGAATCACAATATTAACTAAAAAAGTATCCCTATTTTATGTTCTATCTTTTTCTTTTTCATTTAGTGCACTTATAAAAGAGGCAGTTGCTAAAACCTAAGGCTGAAACTCACAATTCATGTGGTTGCAGAAATATAGTACAAGGTTGGGCCATAAACATAGATAATTTCACAGTGCAGGGACGACTGTGTGGAGTCAAAGAGGTTGGCCCTGGGGTAACAAAAAGGTTAAAAGGTTTGCTGCCTGGAATATCTGACTTCCTTGCAAACAAAACTAGCAAAATCAAGCTCTCAGGTCCTAGAAATAGAAGGCAGCCCTCCTGAGTAGTTTATAATGAAAACATATTTTCTTCCATTTCATTTCATGGCAGACTTGCTTTACAGTGCCAGTAATTCACCTTTCTCAAAAATGATACAGTTTTGTACTGCAAGTAAAACTTACTTTTTGACCAAGTCATTTCTCCGTGCCTCAGGAGGTCCCCCAGCAAAGCACTGGAGTTTTCTGTATAGCACAAGGGAGCAAACTCTCTGATAAACAGATGCATCATAAAGCTTTTCTTTCACTCTGTATGGAAGCTGAGGTTGCAGGAGCATGAAATGTGCTTTAATGTGGCTGTCTTCAGATTAGCATTCAGCCCCAGGGTCCTCAAGGAATCTTCCATCTGCTGCATACCAAGCACTAAGGAAATTGGCAGAGTGATGGTTTGGAGGCTGAGCTTTGGAGTGCTGAGGAATGGAACTTCTGTTCAAGATGGCACGTACTGAAGGCTGTGGCATGGTATCACAGGCTCTTAATCTGATCTGGAAGCTGAATTTTGTGGCACAGTGTATAATAAATACTGACATTTAATTGGGCCATCTTGGTAGGTTCTTTGCGGAGCACTTACAGACATCCACGCAGCATGAGTACAGCTAAAATACTTACACATAATCCTCACTAACCTGTACAGAAGAGAGGTCATCTTGAGCTCTTTCTTTCCTGTGACTGATGACAGATTCTTCTAAAATGTCATTAATTTTTATCTTATACAACTAAGAAGGTAGCCAATCAGCCATCTGCATGTACAATTGAATGTAAAGTACATGGATGTACACTTCTACATCAAATCAAAGTAGCTGCATTTGTGTTTGTGGTTGTGCGTGGATCAAAACCTGGTGTGTGTGTGTGTGTGTGTGTGTTTGGTTTAAAGGCTTTTCAAAAAAGTTAAAGTCTATAAAACCCAGTTTACCGCTCTCTAGGGACTGAAAATGAATGACTGCTTTCCTAGAGGTCTCATTTTAGCTCTTTCTTGAAAAATACACTTACTTATTGTCCAACAGTTCTTAAGAAATCTTTTTCATCTATAACTGATAACACATTCTGCCATTTCATGCTCTAATATACACCTGTCTATGCTGTCTTCTGAACTGTAGAAGCATCAGATCACCTCTCTATTAGCTCTTTAATTTATGTGAAATCTACTAATCCTTAGGATTTCTGTATCCATACGCAAGTAAAATGGGGAAGAAAAGCTGACACACAGTATCTCTGCACGAGGCTTCACCACATCTGCTAAAACTTAAATGCAGCTATATGAGTGTTTTCAAAGACTCTGTTCAAGTTCTACTGCCATAAACTTAGGGGAGAAGGTGACAGGTGAAGGAAGGTACAAGATAGTGCAGAAATGGTCCTGACTGCCTCGGCATACACTCTGGTTTCTATTTCAGACTGGAGGTCAACCTGTCCATAGCATATGAGGGGGACAGCCTTGTTTAGGAATTATTTGCAATGATATCAGCATTAGAGGGATAATGTGAGTCAAAACTTGGAAGATGTTCTATTCTTGAATCTCTGTAACAAGGTTCTTGGTCCAATTCATCAGACTCCAAATCAAGCTTTATGCTGCAAACTTTCATTCCTTGTCTTTTAATCGGTAAATAACTCTAAACACCAGCAGCACATGTACCTGCTATTACACTGGAGGATGAATTAGGGAAATCTATTGGCTCTTTTCTACTTCAGTGAGAACAGTTGCCATGCAATCTATAGATAACAATGAGCAAAGAGTCAGGCAATGCTGCTTAACAAACACACTTACTTTAAGTGCACTTATCTGTAAATACCTTGTTCCTGAAAAAGTGCACTGCCTACATAGATGCATCATAGTGCTTCAGTTTGTGAAACTAGAAGGCAGATGAGCTACTCTCCCTGGGGACCATTTTGCAAAATTACATGCACTAGGTGCAATCTGGTCCACTCAGTTATAAAACAGAAGCATTTTGTAAATGCCTATCTGTGGGCCCCAGGGATGAGCTGTCATCAGCAAGGATTAGGTTTACAGACATGACAGAGAAAATACCTCCCTCTTTCTACAACTCCTGAGCGCAGAGCTTTGACTCCTTCCAAGGATGTGCTGGACACCATGTGAAAAGCCCATGAAAAGCAGAATCATTCAGTCCTCAGTCAAGGGTTTAGGTGCCCAGAAATACCTGAACTGCTCCAAGGCCCCATACCTTATCCACACTGAGAAAATCTACACAGAGGGGGCCAATCCTTCTCAATGGTTTTCTCAAAGCAAATTTAAATGCTGAAGCAGAGGGCTTCAGCCTCTGAAGGCTGGGCCAAGGCCAGCAGTTACACCCAGCAGCAGCAGGGCAGAGCCTGTACCACTGAATGGCCAGAGCTGCCTGGCCCCTCTCTTAAAAGCTGTGTTTCTTCAAAATCTCCTGGAGACAAGCAGTGATCCCAGCCCCTTCCTTCATCACCCCAAGTGTGCTCCCATCCAGCAACAGATGCCTGCAAGAAGAACAATCAGACCATGCCACAGAGAGCCTGACACCCAGCGTTCCATGGGGCTGGAGGGAAATATACATGGCAGCTTCCTTGTCCTGCTGCCCCCCTCCCAGGTGAAGAGCAGAGATGGCTGCTGTGAGCTGCACATCTCCTCTCCTTTTGCCTTTTCTAGCCATCAAGGCTTGAAAAAGCATTGATGTCTTGAAAATCATTCAGGCTTGGCAAAGCACTGAGCCTTGGAGGGCCAGCTGGATCCTGTCCTCTTAGCTGCCATATGGCTGTGGTGGCATGAGCTTTCTTCCCTTCCTCTTCAACCAGCAGAGACCAGCTTGGCATCCACACCTGGAAAGGCAAGAGAGGCAGCATTTGCCAGAGCCACTGCTCTCCTTCAAGCCAAAGCTGCTGACATGCTGGGCACCGGCTTCAAAGACCATGACCATGAACAACCCCCACAGAAGTGCTACTTCAGATCATGTCAGAAAAAGAGGGCAGAACAGTTTGGGTCATCGGGCTTTATGCCCCTTTTTAGAGGAACTTGGGAGATGGGAATAAGCGTAAGACACTGCTTCACTTCAAACATTCTGCCTGCTGTCCTGTACCTACCTTGCACCTTACTTATCCACACCCCAAGGCTGATTTATGAGACTCTTTCTCCATGAAAAGTCTACTTTCTAAGGAACATTTGGACACTCAGCTTTCAAATGCCCTTACTTCATGAATAGCTCTTGAAATGTACTTTCTAACTCAACTGACCATGCTGACCAAAGAAAAACAGATGAAGAACTGCTCTATGTTCAGGCTGAGAACATCCATAATCATCAGTTTATGTCACGGGTCAGCTGCGTTGCTCCTGTTCATCCATCCTGAGATTGTTGTGACACAACAATGCTATTAAAACAGCATTTGTTGCCTGCCCAGTCTTCACATTATTCCATGGTAGGTATATCTGCAAGATGCTCATGTAATGACCTTTCCAGCATAACGGTCACGTTCTGGGAGAGGGCAAAAATGCTGCAGGCCATGCCATGAGACACATCAATAGTCCTGGCAGAACTGGGGGCTGGTAAAAGTAATGTCTCTGCTGGTATACCACAAGCCAAGCCACGTGAAATACACTGGATCCTGCCAGCACTGCAAACAGCTCCTGACAAAGGCTGAAGTGTGAGGCCAGAATGGGCAAGAGTAAGGTTGCTTGCCTGAGTTGCAAGAGAAGGTGACACATGATATTGTTCTCATTCATTGCCCCACAGATCTTAAAACCATCCTTCCCCATAAGTGAGGAGGATGCAAGAACAGCTCTTGTCACACTTCTTTGCTTTCAGTACATTGTCCTGCATCACGCCAGGCTGATGACCTCTGGCTCTCGGACAGGTTTGTAGGCACTCCACACAAGAGAGTGTGTTAGTGTTCTATGTCCCAGGCACAAAAATATAATGCAGAGATACCATGGCTCTTGTCACTCTACACCAGGATCTTTGAAGGCAAAAGTATAAATGTGTCCTGCTCTTCGAAGTCATTTGAGTAAGACAAACCCGTAGGAAGAAGTGATGCATAGATATATTCTATGGACTGCCACATACTGACTCCAAGGTGTGAACTGGTCTGGAAACCATGGTGTACAAAAGTAATAGCTAAAACTCAACCCTTCACCCATATTCCACTGCCCTTACATAAGCATAGAATACAAGGTTGGAAGGGATCTCAAGGATCATCTGGTCCAATTTTTCCTGGCAAAAGCAAAGTCTGTACAAGATGGTCCAGCACCTGTCCAGCTGAATCTTAAAAGTACTCAATGTTAGGGAATCACTGCTTCCATGCAGAGATATTCTAGTAGCTGATTGCTCTTACTGTAAAAAGTTTTCCTCTTGTCTCCAACCAGAATCTCCCCAGAAGTAACTTGTACCCATCACCCCTTGTCTTTTCCATGTGACTCCTTATAAAAAGGGAATCTCCCACCTTCTTTGAAGCCGCCCTTTTAATGCTGGAACATGGTGATAAGGCCTCCCCTGAGTCTTCTTTTTTCTAGCATAAACCAACCCTTTTCTCTCAGCCTTTACTCATACTGGAGGCTTCCCAATCCTTGAATCATCTCTGTGGCCCTTCTCTGACCCTCCCCAGCCAGTCCATATCTTTTTGTACAGTGGGAACCAAAACTGGACACAGTATTCCAGGTGTGGCCTGACAAGCACTGAGTGGGATAATGACATCTTTATTTCTGCTGGCTATGCCCTTGATGTCATGCAGCATCCTGTTGCCTTTCTTTGCTGCAGCAGCACACTGTTCATTCATACTAAGCTTATTGTCCACCAGGACCCCCAAGTCCCTTTTAAGCTATAATGATGTGGCTTGAACTAGGCAGTTTGCTATGCAGGCCCTTGCAGGGGCACAGCGTGAGTGCCACAGACCAGACTGTGTCACAGCAAGAGGCAGAAGGGCCGTGCTGCAGATGCCAGCCAAGGGTATGGCCTGTTCTGCTTTAAAATTTTGGGGTCTCTATACATAATTCTTGTGTATGTTCCATCATTCTGCTCAAAGGTCTCCTGACAGCCAGTACATACACCCTGTCCTAAAGCACAGAGCAGACATTCCATTTTGTATGCTGCTCAGGTGACTGAAGTACCTGCCTTTACAAAAGAGCTCACTCAGGAACAAATTATGTATGTCAGTGCTCTCTGCAATAAATGTAGAATGCTTTATAGCACATTTGATAAAAAAATGGACTTTTATTTGGGGGTTTTATATCATTTAACTACAATTTTATGCTTGTGATTTCTTTCTACAATACACAATGCAAATGGAGAAAAAAAATGGGGAAAAATACATGGCTGGCAAAAAAAAAAAACAAATAAAATGTGCTGCAAGTAAAGCAGATGGTCAGCACTTGGTAGTTGTCTATGGCCCTGGGTGGCAGCTAAGCTGTTCCTATGCTTGGAGAAGGGAAAAACGGAAGGGAAACAAGTCTGTATCACTGTTGCACTTGTGCTATTTTAGGGATCTTGACGCTGTGGTGTCTGGGGTTATGAGCAGTGCCTGGACTGAAGGTTAGGCCTAGTTCCTCAGCTGCCCACATTCCCCAACCCTGCTCTTTCCCATATCCTGGAGGATGTTGTGCCTGTAGGCCAGACGACCACCATGATGCATGCATGCCTAGGGATCAGGACCTCTGAGCACAGGATGGCAGTGACCACATCCCAGGCAAAGCCAGAGCAGTCAGCCTTGCAGTCAGCTTCTCAGGAGTGCTGAGAAGCAGAAAGCAATCACAGTGTGGCCACTCCACCTATCTCCAGGTCCTCCCTGCTTCTGAAACACACCTGATGTGGATCCATGCAAAGCACTGCATTATGTGCTGCTGTCTGAGCAAGGAGAGACTCCCTGCACAGAGGCTCATTCACACAACGCTGCTGCAATACTGTCTTCAGCGGTCTAGACCTCTCTAACAGTTCATGGCCATACAGAGTCTCAGAAATAGGATGTCAGAGCTGTCAGTCAGCTACAATTAATCTTTCCCACAACACTACAGAGTGTGACAGTAAACACTCATCTTCGGATAAGCCCATTTTAAAAAATTACTTGAGGGCAAGATGCTGAAGCACACAGGCTGTTTCAGACGGGAGCAGTGAGGCCAGTGCCTATGCTGATTCGCCTGAGGTTCAGACACAAGGTCACACAGTAGGAGAAAACGAGAAAAAAAATCAGCATATGCTGTATAATGAGAAATTTTAATAACAAAATTGCTCATTCTCACTTCTTATGCAGAGAGTTCATTCAGCCAACCTGGAACCTAATGTCCTCCCGCCACAAGTTATCTTTAGCTTGCTTTGGTACTTGGTGATGTGTGTGCTACATACCAGAAGCTAACTTCTTTGGTTGTTCCCTAAGGAAACACTACACTGAGTAAAGCGAGGGAAGGATAGGAACCAGCACTCCTTTTCTTATCAAAGCAGTGGTGGAAAACTGTCTGGTTCCAATCAATCTGCAAAGAGGTTGTGTCCACTCCCACAAACCTTCTGCAGCAAAAGAGCAGGAATAGTCCAGATCAAGGACTGATGCAGTAAGATATGCTATGGAACTCCTATGCCAGAAATATGGCCTTGCATGCCAGGACAGTAGGTTGGAAGGATGAGGCACCACCACAACTACAGGAAGGGTATTGAGACCGCTGGTATAGAAATGGCTCTTCTGTTGAATGCTTTCAATTCCAGTGCATTTTGCAACAGCTCTACTACTTCAGAAGTCCATGAGCAACAAGAGTGTTCAAAATTCATCACCTTAGCCAACTAATGCTGGATTTTTAGCATACAAAATATCACTAGATGGATTATATGGCAGATTTCGGAGGGTCATTTCCAACATCTCATTTCAGGCACATCCGCTATTTAATTTAGTTATTTACTAAGCACTCAGCACATAGTCAAAGTATTTTCATGTAACCACAGAAAATTTGGGGCCAGACTTCTGTAGACAATACTGCAAACATTTCTGAACAAGTGCTACCTGACTACCACGCTTGTAGTAGCATTCCTGTGACACTCAAGAAAGACTTTATCATATCTGTGCAGTACGTGTTTTAAGCAGCTTACCAGAGCCACTAGCCTAAAAGCATCCTTAGACATGGCAAAAAACATCGCTGATTTTACAGTTCATGTACTTAAATGCAAGAATTGCATAAATGATTTACACCCTTTTTAATACTGTAGCAACCATTTGATTTACCACATCTTTAGATCAGCACTCCAGAACTTCTCCCTCCTAGGTCTGCAAGGGTCCTTGAAACACTTGGCCACTGAGTATCTATCCTGTGTAAGTTTTCTCTACGGCTTCTTGATATGAACTTTCCATATTTAATAAATTTCCAAGCTTGCAGAATTCCCATCACAGTGCTTCTAAGTGAAGCACTCGGAAGCAGGTATCTGTAAGATATTAGCAAAGCATCAAGATTTAAGAACTGAATTACTCCTTTAATCTGTTTCAAAATAAATAATCCTACTTCAGAGGCCAGCTATGCTATGGTGTATGCTCAAAAACTCTGCATAGTTGAGGAACAGAAAGAGTAGTCCAGAAGCACTGTGAAAATGATTTCATTCACAAAAAAAAAATGCTTAGGAAATCCATTAATTTTTTGGGGGTAATAATTTCAGAAAAGATGCATATGATCTCATCATTAGGTCAGACATAAGGAAGAAGTTCTTTACTGTCAGTGTGCTGAGGCACTGGAACAGGTTGCCCAAAGAAGTGGTAAAAGCTCCATCCCTGGCAGTGTTCAAGGGCAGGTTGAACAGAGACTTGGGTGATATGTGAGGTGTCCCTGCCCATAGCAGGGGGTTGGAACTAGATGATCTTAAGATCCTTTCCTTCTATCCATTCTGTGATTCTATGATCTGCTCTCTGTTTCATTCTGTGTTTAGGAGAGAAAAATATCCGCTGCAATTCTAGACTCTTTCCTCTACCAATAAAGAACAGAATAGCCTAGAGTTTGGTTTATGTGTCAGTTCCCCAAAAATATTCATAACAATAATTCATATTATTAACCTGAAAAACTATATAACTACAGATACCCAACTTTGGAAATAACTTCTTACCAATGAGAGCATTTGAAAGTGTTCTGATTAACAGCATTTTGTATGAATAAGATATTTTTAATAGTGGTTTTAATTGATTATTGATACTTAACTAAAGATGTCTGCAGGGAAAACATGTATGAATAATTATATGATGTGTTCAAAAAAGATCAGTCATATGTTTCCACTGTGCAGTTTATTCAGTTTCAAATTAGAAAAAATTATGAAGTATTTGACAATTCACATGCATAAACTTAAACATTTTAGCCCCGAAAAGTATTGATTTCTTTCAGTCTTGTATTAAGGCATTCAGGAGTTTCACCTAGACAGACAAATATCTGGATTAAAAAAAAACAAAACAAAACAATAAAAAAAACAAAATAGACAAGCTATAACTCAGTTTTACTTCTGTTAACAAAGACAACCACGGTGAGTCCTGGTAATACACAGTTGTATTCTTTATCTTTTCAGTTGTGTGTAGCTGATAGGAGTCAAAGTGATTGGGAGTTATCCTCAGGAAAAAGTTTCTTCAACAGTGTCTTGATTTGGAGTGTTGAATAAGCCATTGTAGTGTTATGTCTGCCAGGACAGATAAAATAAAATGAAAAACTCAACAGCCTGTTTGCAGAATGTAAAAGGACAACAGAACACCAGCAGGTTAATACAAACAAACAAAACCCCAGAAACCACAGGTTCTCATTTATACCTCATTAAAAATTCAGTACTGAAAGCTCCAGGTAAGGGATTTTTAATCTTGTTGTTTGTTTTTAAATTATGTGCATTTTGTATTCTTGGAATACGATGACTGACATCAAGTTCCCTAACCTACAGATGAAGAACTGTTGGAAAAGCAAAGATTTAAAATTACCATAAAATGAATGGTAAAAGCCAGACTAGAACGAAATGCAGTGTGGGAACAAAGGCAGAAATACACAGAAGTGAAGGACAAACATCTGAAAAAGCACTGAGAAGCCATTTAGGCAGGTTGTAGGAGTCCAAGGTCTCTGAAAGACATGCAACACTGGACTCAAATTCGATAGCTGAAATGGGTAACCCTCCTGATACAATGTAATGCATTGGGCTGAAAATGGCAGCAGTTCACAAGCTGATTCATGAGCTTAGATGCTTTTGCCTCAAGGCAGTAACATCTGTCATGGAGGTAGGAAGAATGTCAGGGGGAAGCAACAGCTCTAGCCCCAAATTTAAATTTGTTGCCACATCTGTCCTAAATTCCAGACAGCATTCCATGAATATTCTGGCAAACCAGTTTAGGCACCAACACTGCAGAGAGAAGCATCCTGCAGAATCTAAACCAAAGCTAATAAATATATACTCATCTTCATACAGTTTCTGTCTCTCAGGACACAGTAACTGGCAGCCTTACACCTACACTTCCTGATGAGACCCATCAGCCTGCAATTCGCACTATCACCTCTTTCAACTGCAACAACATCAATCAAAAATGCAGCAGACGACAGCTGCCAGTCTTTTTAACAGCCTAATAGTTTCATCACTAATAAGCTAAATACATTTTCATTCTAGTTTTTCACTATAAATGATATTTTTCAGTCCTTTGATCTCCCTAGGTTTTTGCCCAACCTCTTTTCAGTTTCTCAAGGTCTTTCTTAAAAGACAGCACACAAGTGCTCCAGTAATGCCCACACAGTTCCAATCACATGCAATGCATATAGTCTGATCCCATCTGTTAGTTCTTTGGGCAAATACTCAGGAACCAGGTTAGCCTTTCTAGGCACAATGTTATGTGGAAAGATACTTGAGTGATTCTCCATTAGGATTTGAGTCGTCTTCATCACCAGTCCCAGGACTTCCCCACAAGTGATCAACATCCCTCTGCATTAGAAATCATTCTTTTCACTATTTTCCCATTTTCAAATTTTAGCATGCATTTTTTTGCATGCTTTTCTCCTCTAGACCACCCATATGAATGAACGAGGATCAAAAGGTATTCTCTCCAGGATCCCTTCAGAAATTAAGCTGGTTTTACCAGCTTCTAGTCATAATAGAACTCTTGAGATCCTCCACTGCAGCCTTGCCAATTCGATGAAGATCAAGCACTGCATTTCTAAATCTCAACCACCTTTGCTGCCCTTCACTTATCCTGACTTCAGGATACACTCTTTGAGTCTCCAACAGGACAAAAGCACTAGCTCCTCAGTTTGAGGAACACTGCCATACAGACACATGCATGTAAGACCTGCTTGCAAAGTAAAACCATACATGGAGCAAAACCGCTAACAAAATTTTTTAGGTATCAGCTAAGAATTGGAAGGCCTTCATATCCAGTTACTATTTTGTGAGGGACTCAAATACTTTGGGGTTTAGATGTGCTTTTCCAAGGCTCCTGTCAAATTAATTTCTTAACTTCTCATGGAACTAAATAGTTCTACAAGTGACTTTAACACGTAATTTATGTCAAAACAGATACAACTGCATGCAATATTTGCAACAAAATCTTACAAAGTAAAGAGAGATTTTCAGTTATACAGTGGAGCTAGATATTTAAATCTCATTAACATTTTAACATCTGAACCAAAGTACAAAATATACACTAATGATACTGTAAAAAAAACTAAGCTTACCAATGTTATCCTTCTCTTTACAGGAAATAGAATAGCAGCAGATTTCTCTGTCTTGAATCGCTGAAAGGTTTCTACAGAAACAGAAACAAAATAAGTGGTACTGCAACTCCACAAAATCTGACAACAGAAATTTCCATTAAATTACATGCTTCCTGCTTTTTACTCAGTAGGTTCAAATCTATCCTCAGATATTAAACTTTTAAAATATGCTACTGCTCACAAAACCCCCACATCTCTTTAACTTAGCGCTCATCTTCTACTCTTTTCCCTTTGAATACAGTGTTTTTATCTCTAATAACTCTTCATCAAGCAACAGTACTCAAATGAGATGGAGAGTGGAGCCACCAAAAAGATTTTGAGTTTTGAGATCACACAAGAGACTCTAATAAAGAGCTAGTGATCTCCCTGAATTCCAGGAGAGCAGATCTGGCCTCTTCAGGAATCTGCTTGGAAGAGTCCCATGGGATAAGGTCCTGTAGCAAAGAAGGGCTCAAGAAAGCTGGTTAATATTCAGAAATAATCTCCAAACTCAGAAGCAGCCCATCCTAGCAAGTCCAGAAAAAAACAGCCAGGAGGTGTAAGTGGATGAACAATTTGCTCCTGGCAAAACCCTGTTACAAAAAGGACACATACAGAAGGTGGAAGCAGAGACAGGCAACCTAGGAAGAACACAGAAACGTTGTCCAAGCATGCGTAGACACAGTTAGGACAGCCAAAGCCCAACTGACATTGGAGGAATGTCAAAGGCAACAAGAACAACTTCTATAAAGTACATAAGCAACAAATGAAAGGAGAAAATATGGGCCCACTGCCCAAAGAGACAGGCAACCTGCTTACACAGGACACAGAAGATGCAGAAGTGCTGAATGCTGCTTTTGCTAGCAAGATTAGCCTTCAAGAGTCAGATGCTCCAGAGGACCAGGGGGAAAGTCTGGAGCAAGGAAGTTGTACTCTTGACAGAAAATTAGGTCAGGAAATACACAGCAAATCGGACATAGAGAATTACATGGGCCCTGGTGGGATACATCTAGAAGGAATGAGGGAGCTGGCTGATGTCACTGTGAGGCCACTCCTGATAACCTCATAACTGGGAGAGATGCCTGAAGAGTAGAGAAAAGCAAACTGCACTCTCGTCTTCAGAAAGAGCAGAAAGGAGGACCCAGGGAACTACATGACAGTCCGCCCCACCTTGATCTCTGGGAAGGTGATGGAGTAACTAATCCTGGAAACCTTTCCAGGCATGTGA
Organism: Melopsittacus undulatus; assembly: GCF_012275295.1. NCBI lineage: Eukaryota > Metazoa > Chordata > Aves > Psittaciformes > Psittaculidae > Melopsittacus > Melopsittacus undulatus. The sequence continues at coordinate 19,700,628 of NC_047531.1, read as the reverse complement.
CAGATAAGGTGGTGATCAAGAGTAGTCAGTATGGATTCACAAAGGGGATATCATGCTTAGCCAATTTGATAACCTTCCACAATACATTCTACAGCTTGGTAGATGAGGGGAGAGCAGTGTCTGGGAAGCAGCTTTGCAGGAAGCAGCCTGGGTGGACACCAAGGTGAACATGACCCAGCAATGTGGCAAAAATGGCTAATGGTATCCTGGGTTGCATCAGGAGGAGTGCTGCCAGCTGGCCAAGGGAGGTGATCCTTCCCTTCTGCTTAGCTCTGGTAAGGTTATAATTGAGTGCGGCATTCAGTTCTGAGCTACCCAGTACAAGATGGGTGTGAAGCTACTGGAGAGAGTCCTGTGAAGGGCCACTAAAACCATTAAAGCAGTGAAGCATCAGGAAAGGCTGAGAGAACTGGGACTCCAGCCTGGAGAAGAAAATGCTGAGGAAGGGATCTTATTAATATGTACAAATATCTGAAAGAAGGCTGCAAAGAAGATGGAGCCCAGTGACAGGGTCAGAGGCAAAGCCCCCTCTGAACATAAATAAATACTTTTTACCTCTGAGGGTGACCAAGCACTAGCACAGGCTGCCCACAGAGATTGTAAAATCTCCATGCTTTAAGATACTCAAAAGCTGTCTGTACACAGTCCAGAGCAATCAACTCTAGATGGCTCTGCTTGAGCAGGTGGGTGGACAAGGAGGTCCTTCCAACCTTAGCCATTATGTTTCCTAAGTCCCAGTTTAATTGCTTAGCCTTTGGATCACAGAATTACAGAATGGTTTAGGTTGGAAGGGACCTTAAAGATCATCTTGTTCCAAATTCCCTGCCATCAGCAGAGACATGTTCCACTAGACCAGGTTACTCAAAACCCCATCCAGTCTGGCCTTGAACACTGCCAGGCATACAGCAGCCACAGCTTCTCTGGGTGACCTGTGCCAGCGTCTCACTACCCTTGCAGAACTTCTTCCTAGTATCCAATTTAAATCTCCCCTCTTTCAGTTTAAAGACATCACCCCCTGTCCTATCACTACATGCCCTTGTAAAAAGTCCCTCTCCAGATTTCTGACAGGCCTCCCCAGCCTTCTATACTGAAACTTCACCGCCTACTGATTAAAATTCTGTGATTTGAGATGCAGAACCCTATTCTGCAAAATTAGTGCTATATTGGCCATTTTTACAAAATTGTGTATTTCCTTTACAATTACCCTTGCAACACATCAATTTAAGTTAGTTTCAGTAATCCATAAGTATATACTTTGGATATGTGCCAAAAATATTTGAATTGCTTAAATTTACAGACAGTAATTTGAAATGGCTATGTTTTAATGCCATATGAGCATTACTGAGCAATGTACTCTGAAAACTGTAAGTAAGCCTAATGCTATGTATAGCAGATGTATCTTCAGTGATGGGAAAACAGGATTATCTGAAACAACTTTATACAAGTGAAAAAATAATCAAGAGAGGTTCAAATCTACTGCAGTCAGTTATCAGCCTAGATTGCTATTTCAGTTGCCAGCAGAGCTTGAAATATCTGAGAATGTAAAAAGGAATCTGTTATAGCTGGTTATTGCCATACACTACTAGCGATTTTCTCTTACATATCAAATTTCAGTGTTGCAGCTTTTTACAGCTACTTACAATTTCTCAATTAACTGCTTTTCATCCAGTGCACCTGGGAGGTCTCTTTTATTTCCAAGGACTAACACCTGAAAGAAATCATTCATAGGCATGTTAAAGTCAAGAGCAATAAAAGTTTATTTTCATCTTTAACCATTTGTTCGCATTATTTTGGATCTTGCATCTAAGTAGTTCTGCAACAGCACACATATTCAAAATGACTAATGACTGTGGAAACATCATGAAAATCCTGCTCCTCATACAGGTCAGATACTGTATGCACACCCTCTGGATCCAATTATTTCTGGCTGTATCAGTACCAGAAGTCTCCTCTGGAAGTGAATCTCCTTTCTGAACGGCACTATGGGATGGTGTCAGATTGAATGCAACTAAACCTTGCGGAGAGCATGCCCTGGGTGCACTCAAGCCACCAACAGACATTCAATTCACAAGATGAGACTAATGTTAATCAAAAGTAGGACCCCAGCAATAGAGGCTGGGTCCTTGAGACCCAGACAGCATTCTCTCTAGAGAATCTTAACACTGACGTACTAAACAGTCAGGCAACCAAACCCTGTATCATCAAAGCACCAGCAATATGACTGATTACTTGCTCTCCACTTTGAGCATCCATGGTAGAAATCAGAAAGGCACCCATTTCGAATTAAGTCTGAAAAATGCAGAAAAATTACTGAACAGGTGTTGGAACTTAAGAGTTGCTACAAAATGCTTAAGGCTTCAAGTATAAATTAATGTTAGATAAATGGGTTGAGCACACTAAGATAAAGTAAGCAATGGAAGGCTTTCCTAATTATGATTGCATTATTGTTTTCTAGATATGTTACAATTTTGAGTCAAGACTGTCCCACTATTTTCCATTAATCTGGAACACATTAAAACTCATTACTTGCAGACTCAGATTAATAAAGCTACTTTAAAATCTATAATGCTAAAGCCTGCATACAATAAATTGGAGGAAGTTCAATACTAGTTACTACCTGTGAAATAGAAGTAAGTAAAAAACACATTACTGCATCTTGGAAATTACTGTGCTGGTCAGCCTGGGCAATTGGAATGTGATATTATGACATATAAAAGGAAAGGAACTTAATTAAATACTTCTGAAGATATGAAAGACCTATCATTTCAGGAAGGAAAAGTGAGAAATAAAACAGGATGTGAAGACAGCACAAAGGACAATGTCACTCACCATAAATAGCATGACTATAGACTTCTGCAGGATATATTCAATATACACTTAGCATATAGAAACACAACAGTAATAGCAAGCCTTATAAAAATTATGGAGAGTCACCTGAAAAATTCACAATGATTTCATGTTGGCTGTCTGTCTACTCATTCTCAGTTGACTTTGATCACATGCGCTGGCCAAATGTCGCCATATTTCCTTACAAAAAAGGGGGCCAAGTGGCAGCCATCAAGTTGTACCTTCCTCCTGATTTGTGCTTACTATTGTTTTCCTTCTTATAATCAAAGGTACAAACACTTGATTGGTGATATCAGCAAAGATCAGTGCTAACCTGATGGATTCCTTCTAGTCTAAACTGGCAGATTATATTTAATTAACCAGCTAGTTCCCAACTTCATAGTTCCTCACTAGAAGTTCAGCAGAATATACTATTCTTTGACACTTCCAGCTGGAGAACAGATGTATATTTGCATTTTTTTCCACATGGTTTGGAAAACTAAATAGTCAAGAAAAAGTTGAGACACCTAAAAAGTCAAACTCCTCCACAGTTTCTGGAAGCAGATGACATTATTTAATGCATATGCCAACCTTCAGAAAGACCAATCTCATATGCCTTAAGATACTGCCAGAAATATATCTGGGTCACTGGTTCAAACACAGCCAACAAGGGGACTGACTGGAAGTAATTACTGTCCGATAATGCCACATATGAAAATGATTTTTTTTTCCAAATCCATTCAGACCTTTAGACACGAAAACGTACAACCACACTCCAGCACTGATGGCTCAGATGGCTGAAAAAATATCACAATCATTTTTGTAACAGCACTCAATACATCAAGGCTGCATCATACTTACGGTAGTATTTTTAAGAGTCTAGAGGAACCAATTCATGAAGATTTAGGCTACACTGTCTACATTCAGGTAAGAATAATAATCAAAACACTTACGGGAATTCCATGCAATTGTGGTTTATCTATCAAACTGTGTAGCTCATTCTTTGAAGCTTCTACTTTTTCTAAGTCTGCTGCATCCACCATGTAACTGCAATGGGAATATAATTATTTATGATATTGACCATTCCTTGTAAAAAGTTGCATTAAAAAATTTTTAATTTGACAAGTATGGTTGCATTGACAATAGCATTAGGACAGTCCTCAGTTGTATAAGGCCTGGATTTATTAAGACACAAAGATACAGAATCAAATACAGGCCATGGGAAAAAAATGACCTGGAACATGCTATTACTTATGCATCTGGGTTGCTGGATGTGTAAAACATGCTACTTTTATCATGCTGGGTCTTCCTATGCGATAGAGATGAACAAAAAGAAAAGCATACCTATATAAATAATATACATTTTGTATAGGCATACAGAAGAAAACTTACACAACTGCATTGACTCCTCTGCAGTAACGCTCCCACATACTTCGAAACCTTGGCTGCCCTCCAATGTCCCATACCTGGAAAAGGTAAGAACACCTCAACCCCACAATGCTTTTAACTACACAGTAGTAACAGCAGAACTCTTACATGCAGCATGCAGATTGCATTGACAAAGCCTAGATGAAGGCAGTTTTCCAAGCGACCTTCCTCAAGAGACTGGTCTTCTCAGCCCCTTCCAGACAGTGGAGTGGGACAGGCACACTCACAGGGCAAGTCAGTCCTGTGACAATAGCAGCTCCAAATATCCATATAGAGAATGTTGCCCTTCCCACTCCAAGAAAAGTCTTCCTCAGATACCAAAGTGAATTATTGCAAATACACAGTTTAAAACGCAGAAAGAATAGTACTATTGTATGAAAACAGTTATGAAGTTGCATTTTTATGGATTTAGGGAGACCTATAAAATATTAAGTAAATAAAGATATTAAGTAAATAAAGATATTAAAGATATCAAACAAATAAAGAGCTGGTCAGAGAGCAGATTAAATCCACAGAAAGGATAATATACTCTAGGGTGCTCCGATACCTCCACAGATCTCAATTTGCTCATCAAATGTGCTTTAAAAGACATGGATTAACTGACCAAAACCAGAAAGGAAACAGTAGTATAGGGTAGGTTCTGAAAAATTAATCAGTGAATCTTAAAGCCCAAATTCTGCTTGGGATTTTATAAAGCTCCAATCCTGCAATACTTAAGCATGCTATTAGTATCCAGCAATCCTACTGAATTCTTTATGGTTAAAAGGCTAACACATTATTTATCTGTACAGGAGTTACTTATTCTCCTTTGCTTGCAGAAAATCAGGAATTTGGGTGGATGACTGTAATCTTGTTTCAAAACTATTGCCAAGATCACAATACCAGGGAAAGGATTTAAACTATGCAGGCACGGGCTACGTGATGATGTAGACAGTTGTGTAACTAGTGGCACACCTATCAAAATAGTGATGAACACTCAAAAATAGAAGGAACTGAATTGTTCATATATTAAGGATAAAGATAAGTAATCATTTCCTATTTTAATAAGATTTAGCTAGGAAAACATTATGTACTGTATAGCAGATCTAGGAGGCATATCCACTACAGTACAAACTAAATTTGGAAGTAACATACACAAAAGCAAAATTTTCTTAAGAGTTGTTTCCATATTTCTACTTTATAAATCCAAACATATTAAACCTGCAGTGACAACAAAGACTTGCACAAAGACTTAACAGATTCTTGGGATAAGGCCTTTTTCAGCTAAAATTGTGGACTGTATTTTTAATTCCACAATTCATAAATCATATTTAGGTATTAATTTCTCTATCATTTTCAACACCTTATGTTTGTATTTTGGAAAGAAGTATTTCCCAGTTCACCATTAAAATAATTTCCTGACTGATCTTACTGTTCCTTCTGGCATAAAATTAGTATGTCACTTAAATGAAGACTGCCTCTGTTCCCCTTTATAAGATCAAGAATTTTACATATGAAAGAGGTTTGAGTGAACTTTTGACAGTGTACTTCTGACCATGAACTGGGTATCAAATTCTATCTGCACTGACATTTAAAGTGCTATTTTAAAAGTATTAATAAAATAAACCTTTTATTTTAAAAACTTGAGTACACAGTTCTGTATGATAGTTAGATGACAAACCTCACACCAACACTATACCAATAACTCATCAGGACCTTGAAACTATCAGTACCATCTGCTGCACATCTGGCTCTCTGGAAAAAGAAACTAAATTATTTTCTTGGTAGATTAGAGAAGAAAGAAAGGGAAGGAGGACAGGGAAAGCCAGTAGTAAGATGAGATTCTTGGAGACTGATGACAAGATGATGTAGCCTGGACCAATCACAACATAAATACTACAAGACAGAGAAATACTGGTTTTGGCCTTGTTTGATGATATACTGTAATTATACTACATTAAGTTGCACTGCAGAACAAGCTACCTCAAAACAATGGAAAGGTAAATCATTTCCAGTCAGTTTCCCTAAAAAGGCTTACAGCTATTCATTATAGTACAACATAGAGGACACCACATTGACCAGGTGTTTTTAACAGTGCCTGGGAACCCAGTTTACCTTAATATCTTAAATGACAATAATCTGAAATAGGGAAAAATTAAATGCATGAAATAAATTTTAAACAATTTTCACCCCTTTATTACAATTGCATAACCAGTGACAGAGTTGACTAATTTATTCAAAACACAAATCTCTGCCAAAAATAATTTCCACTGTACATCACAGAACAGACAGAGCTGTAAGAATACTAGTGGCATCCAGGACAGAAGGGGGAATCCTTAATGTTAAAGCTTGCGTAAGCCTTTCATGTTTTGTAAATCACCATTTTTGTATCTCAGTATTTAATACACAGGTAAAAAGTATATTCTGGGTGTGAACTGGGAAAGGCAAGTGACTACACCTTAACAGTAGAATAAGCAGCTATAAAAAGAAGTTTATTTTGTCTGGGTGTTTTTTAAAAGAGACATGACTTCAGATTTCTTCTACGGCTTTCACTGGTCCCTCGGCAAAAAGTTTTTTATAATGTTTAAGAGGCAATTTTATCCCTAGAAGACCAGGTGACTTTAAGAATCAGAAAATACCTACAGAATGACCAAACTAAAGACAGAAAAAGCTTCCTTAATACCCAGCCCCACTGCCTCACAGGAGACTAAGATCTCAAGTTGTTGTTTAGGCTCAGCCTCAAAGGCATACATCTCATTTCTACTGCATTTTGTAAGCCATTATTGTTCCTGTCTATTCCTATGAAGTAGTAGTTCTAATTGTGCTTGCAGGTCTACACTATCATAAAATAATGCAATGTTTTAATTTTTAAACTAGATTAATCACCATACTTTGGAATCATCATTTACCTTAGCACTTATACATACTTGTCAAATTGAATTCTTCTAAAACAGGAATCTCTCTGGATATGTCTCTGCTTCAATTTCTTTCTGTGGCTAGAAGGCTCCTTCTTCAGACCACACCTACCAAGTACACTGAGGAGCAAATCCTTTTCCTTTGTACAGAGCTGTATCATGACAGTTGAGCAAAAATACTGTTGGGGAATAGGTTCAAAGGTTTTTGAAGGCTTTCGGTTACAGGGAGGCTCATTAACAGTCTATTTGTGTTTCTGTTAATCAGCTTATATTGTGGGAAGGCTTGTTGGTTAATCAGACAGTTTCAGGAAAAATTAGTTTCTAGATGTCAGTTTACATGGCTTTTTTCAGACATGCTGGGTAGGTATTTCTCGTAGACAGAGACATGTACAATGACATGTCTGTATCTCAATGTCACTGCATGGGTTCAGTACCCAGAATCTCACGGCAATCAGTGAAGCCTAGACAGCCATTCAGCTGACCAGACGCAACATCTTCGTTAGGATGACAAAATTATGCTCTAGGCTTGACAGTACTGACTAGAGCTCCTCTGACTACTGCTAAAGGAGCTTAACCCTCACTGCAGATGTACAGCTGTTTACATTCAGACACCTTAATTTACAAGATGAATCCAGTACTACAAATACCTGGAACTCAGAAATGTATCTTTCTGCTTGGAAGTATTCAGAAAATATCAGCCATAAAACATAACCTGAACAAAGAAGTGAGGAAATTCTAATGATTGTATCTGTCTTACCTTGCCTACTAGGTGACGCATTCCTGCAAAGCACCCACTGCTCTCCACTGAGTTCAGATAATCTGGCTCAGGCTGGCTTTCTCCTCTTTCATCTGGCTAAGTTCCAGGGAGACAAATCTGAACAGTCATCTATACTAGACTAGGGTCTTCAATCAGTAATGTTCAGCTTCCCTATCTAATAAAGGGAAAAAATAAAAAACTAAACCAAATAACCTTAAATTTTTTAATAAATTGTCTTGTGGATCGTAACTCCAGAGCCTTACTACGAGTACCAGCCATGTAACCTATTACAGAAGCCAGAATACCTTACTACCTTAGAATACTTGCTATACACCTACTATCCTGTATTTCAGAAATGCCTTTACAGTTGCTCTTAAAGCTGAAAAAAAAAAAAAAAGCCACATGGTTACATTTTCTGTGGGCAATTGTTCCCAGAATACTGTGTTCTTTGAAATCAGTCTTGGTCCTTTAAGAACTCTGTTGTTACTCCTCACTGGTGATAAAGTCCAAGTTTTAAGCATTTTTTCAACTGGGTATTTTACTTTAGTAGCATCAGACAGAAAAAAAAAAACCTAAAAAAAAAAAAACAAAAAACCCCTATATGCATGTTTCACAGTTTATAATTAGTTAATTGAATATTAGCACTTCCACTGAAGAACTGGAAATGGACTTAAGACTTGCAACACAAAATGGTTGAATAACATCAACTCCTGAGAACAAGCACAGAGGCGTTTTCAATGGGAAGGCATATTTCTCAATGACCAGGAGAGTTCAAGGGAATGCAGCTTTAGAGGGAAGACTGTAATCCTCTCAATCAAGATGTAGCACACATCTAAGCAGAAGAGCCAATCCATCCTAGCCCCAATATTGTGTTGTCCCTGAAGCAGAAAGCCCTAATTCTGCATGACTATGTGCAGTCCTTTGTACCCTCTTTTCACATAGTCTACAGACATCAAAATCCAAGATATTCTGGTTAAAATAGGCATATAAACTATAGGCAGAACTTGCACTTGGAATACTGATGGCAAGGAGACCAGAAGCAAGGACTCTGATAACTCAAGAGATGATCAATACTAATGTAGTGATCAATTTTGCTTGTCCTTGAAGAACATACAGCCATGAAAGCAAAAGTTGCCATTTGCTCAAAAGCACAGAAAAGTCAGGAAGATGTGCACCAGTGTATATGCTGTGAAAAAGTAATCTAATATTGGCAGATTGGAAAAGGACATTCTCTCATGACAGATTTAAACCCACAGATCAACTTTCTGGCATTCTCCTCATGTGTTCTCCTTGCTGCTGCCTCTCAAGTCTGAGGAATCACAGCAGGTTCCCAGCATTAATCAGACGAAGTTGCTGAGAACAGTGTTAACCAGGGGCAGCATTTATGGTTCCCAGGTGTCCTAACAGGATGTTGAACAGAACATATGTTTATATGAACTACAGGTAACTTCATGCTGGGAGTGGATAAAAAGAAAAGACCAGAATCCTAAAGCACCCAGAGCAACTAGAGGACTGGTCTGAAATAAGGTGGCTGAAATTCAACACACGCAAGTTCAGAATAGTCCATTTGTATAGAGGGAACAAAGCACACCAGCACAAAGTGGAAATAGCCAAGTAGAGGTGAAGGACAAAAAGCTTAAGTTCACAAACTAAATCTTCAACAGTGTTGCGAACCTTAAATCAGCCTGTACTAGAGCAGAAGCATGTTATGTATTATTTGATAAGTACGTACTGCCCTGTCCTCAGTGTCTCAGAACACCAGTGTATAGAGCAGACACAAAAGTCCCGATGAGAAAAGAAAGGGTGAGATTTTGACAATATGACCTATAAAGAAGAGATGGGGAGCAAACCTACCATGCTTCCCAGAAAATGGCTGCCACGTATAGAAGAAGGAAAACAGCTCAACTTCTGATGACAGCAACTCCTATCAGATATTAAAAAAAAAGCTTTCTAACACTTAGAGTGAAAGAACACTGCACAAAACAACAGATATTGTAGAACTTTTTTCATAGAAGAACAGATTTTAAGAAACAGTTACCCAAGATATTTGGGTATCTGACTCACCTCAAAGCACAGGTTTGTTTTAGGTGATTCCCTGAGATCAACTTTTGGTCCTCATTTTCAGCAGTCCTAACAGTTACTCTGAATGACTGATGAGACATTCAGCACTGCCTGTACTGACTCAGGACACTGCCTTCTGACTCCATGTGTTTGTCCCAACCACTGCAGAGGTTCCTATCAAAGTCATGATGCTGAGTCATACTGTGCAGCACACAACTCACAGGACAGGTACAGTCTCCAAGGCTTCTCTTCCCAAACTATAAGATGGGACAGTGCTTTTCATACTTTTCCTTCTTAGTTGACCATTGAGTAATTCTGAATATACTCCATACTTATTCTCTGAGACACTTTCTAACCCTTATTTAACTCCTTTTCACAGAATCACAACACCATTGAGGCTAGCGGGGCCTCTGGAGACTATAGTCCAACTCACTCTGATCAAAGCATCATCACCTACAACAGACTGCTCCAAGGATGTAGATTCCAGAACTTGCCTGGTCAACCTGTTTCAGTGTTTGATCAGCCTCACACTAAAAACACTTTTTCTTATGGTTTAAATGGAATTTTTCATAGTTCAGTTTGTGCCCATTGCCACTTGTCCTGTCACTGGGCACCACTGAGAAGTTTGACTACATTTTCTGGCTACATTGATGAGACCTCCCTCAATCTTCTTTTACTACAGGCTAAACAGTTTCATGTATCTCAGCATCTCCCCACATGAGAGATGATCCAGTCCCTTAATTATCTTCATGGCTCTTTGCTGGACTCTCCAGTAACTCCCCATCCCTCTTGTACTTCAGGTATGGCCTTATCAGTGCTGAGTAAAAGGCAGGGATTAATTACCTCCCTTGACTAGCTGTCAAAGCTTCTCCTAATGTAGCCCAGGATGCTTGCTGGTCCCTGTTGCAAAGGTACACTGCTCACCAATAGCCAACTTGGTATCCAGCAGGACCCCGAAGTCACAGAGTCAGAGCATGGTTTAGGCTGGAAAGGACCTTAAGATCATCTAGTTCCAAGCCCCCTGCTGTGAGGGGCACACTTCCCACTGGACCAGATTACTCAAGGGCCTCTCTAACCTGGTCTTGAACACTGCCAGGGATGAAGCATTCACAACTTCCTTGGGCAACCTGTTCCGTGTTCCTTTCTGCAAAGCTGCTTTTCAGTCAGTCAGCCTGCAGTGGACTTTGTGCTTTCACATCTTAAACTTCATACAGGACCTGTCAGCCCATACCTGTCAAGATCCCTCTGGATGGCAGCATAACTTTCTGCTGTTATCCAGTCAACCCTCCCAATTTTGTATCATCAGCACCTGCCCCATCATCCAGGTGAATAGGCTAAACAATCCTTGTGGTGTATCACTAATAACTGGGCTTTCTAACGTAGATCATAGCCCTTTTGAGTCCAGCAGTACATTTTTTCCTTACACACAATTATCACAGATCACTGGGACATCTCACAAAAATTCTTTATAGAAATGACCATTTTGACTTGAAATCAGCCCAGATACTGCACAGCCTTTTCAAAGTGACCCCAAGCCATGCAGAATAGCCTGTACATGCTGAAACACTGCTAGAGTTATACATGAGATGATGATGACAGGTAAGGTGGTTTTTAAATGCTGCTGAAAAGCAGAAGGATTCTGTTTCTGTGAGGATGTTTGGACACTTGGCAACTCTCCAGAGAAAGTAGGAGTGCTGCAACTAAGGAAGCTGGAAGAAGAACGCACAGAGCAGAGATCCTCCTCCCCCCTCTCTGACATCAGACCACACAGCAAGCAGCAAGCTTGGCCTCGCCCTCCAGCAGACAGGGCTGCAGCTCCCGTGGAAGGACGCTGGCCTCTAGTGGTGACAGCTGGAGGACAGCAGTGTAGCCAACCTCCGCAGCTCCGGCCCCCAAGCACTGCTTAGGGCAGCCGCCGCCGGCCTTGATGTCCATGGGGTACAGAGACTGGCTGATGGTGCTACGTCAAGAAAACCAACTGCCAGAGCAAGGAAAATGAAGCTGCTGCACTGCCTGTGCGTATAGATGGCTTGTGTTGCTCCCTTCCTTTTTTTATACCTGAGTCTATTCTATCACTGCAAGTATGAAAGATTGGTTAGCTGGAGCTTCAGTCATTTAAAACAACAGCTTGCAATGCATGTCTTCTGAGGCTCTCAAAAATCTGAGTTTGTTCAAATAAAGTTTTTAGCTACTGTCCAGCTTATTGGACAGTAAATGTCACCAAAGCAAAAAGACTAGTGAAACTGAGCTGATTCAAAAACAGATTCCATCAAAATCAAATCACTCAGCAAGCAAAACTTGCTTGGAATTAAAACCCCAAATTGATTCAGTAATAGATTTGTCAGAAAAAAAAAGTGGTAAGTCATTAGGTTTGTTATGAACTTCATCAAAATAGTTTTAACAAATCTCTAAGCTGTAGTACATTAGGTATTTCGATGCTAGATACCATCTTGTAATTTAATACCTCAACCACAACCTCAAAATCCATAAAACTTCCTGTTTATATTTCAAATACTGCCCAATACAATCCTTCTTCTTTGCCTCTTCTTTTGTTGGAAGTAACAGGTGACAGGTTTTATTAAACCTACTGACAAGCCAAAATTTGACAATTCATGGTTAAAGCTGACAGCTTTACATTTCTGATAATCCTCAGCTTGGACTGAATGCACATTAAATTGGCATCTTCGTACAAACTGTTTCTGCTTGCATAAATCAACATTTTCCTTTCAGTGTGGTTCAGATAAACACTCATACACACAGCCATACTGGTGACCATATTTTTTTTTCCACACACTAGGATTAGAGACTAAGCATGAGAACAAATCTACTGGCTTCCAGAAATGCCTGCCAAAATCAAAAGAAAATAAAGAGCAGGGGCTCCCTTAGTTGTTGTTGCCTGCCGAAACTGTATGGAACTTACAGAGAGAGCTGTAGTGAAGAAACCAGGCAGTGGCACTGCACTAGCACAGTGCCTCCTCTTAGTGGCCTGCTCCAAAATACAGAAAAAAAACCCCAACCAACCAGCTAAAGAATTAATATCACCTACTTGTTGGTGTTGCAACTTCCTTTGCCTAATGTGATCAGTCTTACATTTGCAGAATGCCTTTTTTTTCAGTTGATGACTTTTTGACCAGATGGTTTCTCAGCTGCACTGTTATGGTAAGTTTGTTTCTGTTTTGCAGTATCACCTGAGACCTTTGAAAAAGGTCAGACACAAGGCCTATCTGCTTACTATGAAGATCATTCCTACCACGTTTGAAAGACTTCATAGAGTTAGTAACATAATACTTTATCCAGGAATTTTAATAATAGCTGACAGTTGGATATCATAGTATTTTTATGAGAAAGGTAACCTGCTTTGTTGGGATGAACAGGTTAAAGAAAATTCCACTCTGAATCCTTGTTGAATAGGCTGCAAACAGCTCATCAAATGATTCATTCTTCCACCATCAACTTATCAACAACTGATGTCATTATTCTTATAGTAAAATGATTTTGGAAACCGTATCTAGCAATTGGCTGTGAGATTTAACAGCTTACCTAGATACAGGAATAGTGATGCATAAGTATTTCATCTTGACAGGCTTTTAAGAAAAAAAGTATACGTAAGAGCCACACTTCCTTATACCTCCGACTTTCATTGTACGCTGCCAAGAGAGAGAGCACAAGAACTGGTTTCCTGTGCAGACTGGCTTCCAAACCAAGTATGTTTTTTGAAACTAGTAAACATATAAATAACTTTAGCATTATCTCTCCTTATTCTTACAATCTTATTATAACAGCTGTATGTAATATGACTTTTGAGATCAAAGGGTAAAAATAAGATACAGTTCTACAGAAACTAGCATACCTCCTCCCTATATGAACGTGATCTTGAAGTACTGTTTGTGCAGACAACTTGAGTACAAACTTCTTAGTCATTTCCTTCACTTACCTGAACTATTCTGGCTCAAAAAACACTTTATTTTGAATACTGTCTACTTGTAAGCGATTTGCTTCTCTAGTCAAATGAACTATTAATAACTTTCTCATTTTCTTCCACATGTGACAATTCTGTCTCAGCATCAGTATAGCAATCAATTAGCCTCACGCTTTCTATACATGACCATCTTGTTCCTATGCAAGACAGAAAACAAAGGAACTGAAAGGAAATTCCTATTCCTGTCTATTATTTATGAACTATGGCTGAATGCAGTAACTTTTTTATTGACTGTTGCATATATGGACTTCTTTGATCAGTGGCAGATCTTCTTTGATCAAAGACAGATGTGATGAAAAGTTTATGAAACTGACATTTAGAAATAATTAAAATAGAATCCTCTCCTGATGAATTAGGAAGCATTACTAAAGCTCAAGTGTAAGGTACTGCTTCAGTACAAACGTACTCCTCTGAAAGAGACAGGAAGGCTCAGGTAGGAGAACAAAGAACACCTGCATGCCTGAAAGAACAGTAGGAAAAAAAAATACATCTTTGAAGAAGTGGAAACTTAAGACAGTTTGACTACGTAATGTGAAACAAACAGCTTCTGCTTGTAATTCTGCATTTGAGGTGTCCTATCACAACTTTGTCACTGCTCCTGTTCTACACATCTGCTACTGATGTGCAAGAGGTCAAGAAAGCATGAGATGGCCTTAGGGTGCATTTGCATTCGTAGAGTGTTATACTATCAGAGGCAGTACACGTCTCACGTTCTTGCTACAAATACAGTATTTGATTTGTTGTCATAGCTAGTGTATATGTTAATTTGTTGTAATAAACATAATCTTGGGGGTGAATATCTATACAATTACCACGTCAATCAGAATGTTCTTCTGATATCAATGCCCACTGACTTCTCCATAAATTCTCTTTCATAATTAATATGAATCATTAATTAACCGTAAGGACTATAACACCATCCAAAGTTTGTAAATCCTAACAATATAGCACTAAATATTTATCTTTTTTAAATACTGTCACTGATCCACCTGAAGCCACAAGCAGTCTCTGTGTGCGTACTGACCATGTAATTCTAGCAGCTCTCTAGCAACAGGCAGTGTTAGCTCTGCTTAGAAATCTGCAGCTACCAGAGTGGAAGGATGAAGGAAAAATTAATTTTTCTCACCAAACGGAGAGACTGCTTTCTCGCTGTCCAGATTTTGCACTCTAAATATGGTGGTTTGCAGCTATATAAGTCAATCTATCCAGGCTGCCCCCAAAATGCATCATTCTGCCATGTCTGTATCCCACTTTCTCACACAGTGGTGGCACCAGCAATCACACAGCTGTTTGAGGAGCACACTACTTGGGCACTGACTGCGGAAAAACTAGCATGGGGGCAGGTTTGGTTTGGTTGGTGGGTGAGTTTTTTTAGGTGTTGCGTTCATCTAAATAATTTGGCTGATGTACCATACAATCACTGGTGCAGACGGAAAAGGGGTGCAAGGGTACAGGGTGTTTAAAGCAGAAGGTAAAACCTCAAACTACAATGTACTTCAGCCAATTGTAAAAGCTGACCTTTGATCTCTACTACCCACACTAGACTTGCCTGATTTTCTCCTAGGTTTCCCAGAAGGTAAATCTGGTATGCCCCTTATATGAGGAACATTATATGGAAGTTTAGAAGTGCTACTACAGGCAGAAAAGCAGGTGCATTAGAAATTTATTTTGCAACTTTTTTTAAGAGGGGCTGGTTTTACTTCCCCTTACAAGGAAGATTCTGCTTGGCAAACAGTTGTAGATGAAGCCATTGATTACACTGCAAGCTTGTAACAGGAAGTAGATAAACAATTGGAATGTACAGCGAAAGGCCCTATGGTCATGTGGGAGTTTGAAAAAGTATAGCAAGGTACTAAAACCAGAAATAACAGGCACTCACAGCACTTACACCACTATGGTAACTTTAGGTTTAGGGTTTTCTAGTTCAGCTTTAACATCTCCCAGCCAACAGAAGTAAATGATCCCTTTTACTACCCTTTACCTGCTAACTTTTTTTAGAGATAATGCACAGTTAACAACTGCTTATATTCACATTACAGGTCATTTCAGAAAGTCCTCCCTAGATTTAGAAGCCACACCAACCCAGAAGAAAAATTCTATCTTTAGAACTGAGAAAGGAGAGAAAATTACTTTTTGTTTTGAGAGAAAAGTCAAGGTAGAGGCAAAAACCTATATACCCTTTACATCATTTTAGATAGAAGTTACGAAGATCTGTACTAACCAACCAGGCTCCCTTCACAACCAAACAACACAGAGCCTTAACACTACAGGAGTTACTTATCTCTATTTTGATGCCTATGGCATGAATCACAATCAAACTGGCATCATCTGTATTTCTCTATAGACACCTAAGAGATAGTTCCCTGACAACTGAATTACATTAGATGTTCCATTCCCATACAGCCAACATCATGTGAGCTGAACTGCACTCTCCACTGAGATGCGTAAGTCAGGAGTGAAGCTGTTTCAGATTTCACTTAAGAGTTGTGAAGGGGAGAGAGAGAAGAAAGGCACTTGTGTGAGTCAACTCCAACCCCTTAATATTCCAGAATGTTCTGACTTTTTTAACCCAAAAGAGTGCAACAAAGTTTCTGCCTGGCATGGATATAATGAAATCAAATTTCATTATTTCTAGATTCATGTAACACAGAAATATACAACTATGTGCCTTTTAAAAGTTCCGAGCTAGAAAAACAGATAAATAATCCTACCATCTTAAAAGAAATTTCCTATCCTTTCACATTCCAAATTGAAATCACTTTCTCTATTAGTTATTCACTCTGTATTAATTCAAACATGCACACCTACCTTTATGGTAACATTTCCTTTTGTTATTTTTCTCATATTGAAGCCTACGGTAGGAATCATATCTTCTGTGAACTGCCCTGACTAGAATACAGAAAAAAAAAAGAAAGAAAGAACAAAGCATTATAAAACAGTTGATACACAAAAGATAAGTTTCTCATTTGCAATCTAGAATTTTTATCTTACAATACCGTAAAATATCACATTAATTTTCTGCAAGAGCACCAGCCAGCAGTGACGTTAATGCATTGTCATGCCAAGAAAGACTGTTCATTTCAGCCCTTCAAATGATCTTTTATTCTCCTCAGTGACAAAGATCAGCCCAGAAACCATGAGACCTTGGATAATTCATCTGCTCCTTCAGCAAGCCAGAAAGCAGCAGGGTCAAAATAGAGAATCACAGAGCCATAGAATGGTTTAGCTTGAAAAGGACCTTTAAAGGTCATCTAGTCCAACCCCAAATATGATAAAATATGATAAAACTGACTATAGCAGGATCTTTCTGTATAGTTTCTCACTACTGTTACCAATGGTTTAACTCCAAATGTAATAAATGACAATGGAGTACTCTTGTAGAAAGTATTATATGTAGACCCTTTCCTTCTGAGTAGATGCCAGCAGAGGAATCCTGCTGTGAAAGCTAAGAGAATGCCATAAAGATAGAAAAATACCAGGTACTAACTCAACACAGCATAAATCCAAAAGATAAATTCAAAATGCTACCTCCTCCCCCAGTTTCAAGAAATGTTTTTACAAGACATATGCTTGTCATCATGATAACAAGAACCTTACACACATGTACCCACTACAAGAAGACAGCTTTTGAGAAGAAAGGTGAAACTCAGACCTTAGAGGATAATTCGTTCTTTCTTTTCAAAAAGTATTGTTAATAAGATATTGTGTCTCCCAGGCATGGTGCATTCTGGACTTGCTATTACTCTTCCATCTATATCTGGCCATATTCCCTTCAGCCACCTTGTCATCCCATAAGCCATGGCTTTGTGGTTTTTTGGAAGAAAATATGGGCATGCTCCAATACGTCTCTCCCATCTGAGAAGTGGGTGATCATCGCTTCACAGTGCACTGCAGCAGCTATGTGCCTCACAGAGCACATACTGCCACCAGTTCACCCTGATGCTATTGCCGGTCTCTATTATGCTTTCTGCAAGTTTTCCCTGTTCATGGCAGAGTGAGAATACATGATGCCTCTAGCTTGTGTTCACAAACTAAGATTAATGATTTTTAATCTGGGATTTTAAAAGCTGTACAACCTTTGACAGGTACTTAACCCCCAGAGATTTTGGAGTTTGGAATTAGATTCTTTCATCAGTTACTTGTTCAACCTCACCTATGGGAACCTTCTTGCTATTCTGTACAATACTCCCCGTCTTTTGTTTCTGAAAGTCTTTTTTTTCCTTCCTCTTTCCTTGCTTCAGTGACTTGTCAACAGCAATATAAAAAAACAGCAAAGACAAATGCACCTGCAACCTCATACAGATACAAGCAGCCAGGAGTGACACAATTTCTTAATTGGATGGAGTAAGATAAAGACAATCAGTAACTATCTCCTGTAGCACGTACTGGTCTAATTTTTTTAAATATAAAGCACATTTATATGTGGAGGCCAGATATATAAACACATAGAAATACATAAACCCTGAGAATGTAGCATCATTACTCAAGCACAAGAATGCCTTGAAAACCAGTCAGCCCACTCAGAAGACTATTGTTTAAACAAACTCGTAGAAAGTCAGGATTCCACTTTGTCAGCAAATTATACACCATAGGTAACATGCTAAACTGGAAGACAGACATCAGAAAAAAAACCAAACCCTTCATAACTGCTCTAGTATCAGGGATAGAATGCAAAGAATTAGCATCCCCTTTACAAGTCTTCAGTCTTCTACAAATTTTCCATTCTGGTTGAATGAAAACAGCAACAAAGTATTACGTTTACAGTTCTTTATTTTCCCACACAATGAAGGAAACAAAGTAATATGTCAAATCTTTTGCCCACATTAGTACAAAAGCTCTAATTACTGTGTTTTGTTTCAAGTGCTGTAAGCACCATAAAGTAAGAAATCTGTTCCATTTTGCTTGCTAAGGAAGTTTTACATGACAAATTACCTATTTTGAAAATATTCAAGATGTGCAAACAAATTTAGGGTTGTATCTCAGTAAAAAGAGATTACATCCTGACACAGATGAAAGTAACTGATGCTACAACATGCTGTCCTCTTTCAATGTTGCTGAATATTGATTTGACAATGAATACTGTCTACCCCCTACCATATCCATAGCCATGGGCCAGATTCTACTCAACTACGTTAGTGCAGACCCATAGTACCACACAGGGACATTATCCAAGGTTTCCACTGGTAACAAAGGACTATTACATATGCTTCAAATTCTTAAGGGAGGAGGCTGTCTCAAAGGGTATTTATTCAATGTTAGTCTGCTAAGATCCCTAAATACACTTGCAAAGTGGAAAAATACAGTCTTTTCTTAATACTTTTATACGATCCATTGCAGTTTGCATTTTAACTATCCACTGTTTTGTAACGGTTAGTTTCACGTTTTCATATTCTAGCCACATAGACACAAACAGAGTTCCCAGTCTATTTGCCATCCCCATAAAACTGTATTCAAGTGTAAGCTATTAGCGGCTGCCTTATCTTAAACTGTTTACTCACAAATTCTTGAACCACTTTTGTTGATTATCATGGTGTGTCATCTCCAGACTGAAAAATACAAAAGCTACAAACCTGCAGTCTGTGACACTCCAGATGTCACAGAACATGGCTGCCTTGCAGAATACTCTTAAACAATACATATACTGGCAAAATCAGGCCTGTAGTAACAGCAGTGCTCTGCTATTCAAGGTATTAGCATGAGAGAGACAAACATATGATGCCATCCCACTGGTGGTCTAGCATAAGCAAGTGGACAGGTACAAAATCTAACACCCCACACAACTGTAATCAAGGTCTCTCAAGTGCTGTATTCTTCTTTGCTCCGTTTATGAAATCAATCCAAGAAGCAATGGAACTTATCATGCCTTTTCCCCCCTCCTCCTCAAACCCCGTCCTTTGGAGCTGAACACTTCCAATGGGCACAAAGAGTGCTAAGGCCTGTGCTGAGTGTCTAACAAAGTAACATATTAGATACAAGTATTTTCTGCTTATTGATTGCTGATGCCCCCCAAAACATACTTTCACTGTACACTTTCCCTACTCCACTTCTTTATCTCCTACTTTGTCTCTACCTCTTTACTCACACTGAGTTAGAACCTTCTGTTTTTCCCTTATCTCAGAATTGTATGCAAAAGCAAACAACAAATACCATATATTCATGTCATCTTTGCCTCAATCTCTTTGGCTTTAGGTGATACACATCCCAGTTTGGTCTAATCCGTGACCTAGCAACTTTTTAGGATAAGCGCTAAAGAACATCTGGAAACCTTTATCTCATGGCACGTGAAGCTGCAATACATCTCACCAGTCAAGATGTGCAGCAAGAGTAGGTGATAAGCTTCCTGACTAGTAGGAGCCATACTTAACATATATAGCTGTTTCCACTTTCCGATGGAAAGTAAATCTTCAGGATGGACCTAAATAAAGGTCAGAGAGCACAGTAAACAAAGATGAGAAACAAAGATGGCAACAAAGTGGAAAAAGCCATGGCAAGTGTCAGCATTACAGGGAAACAAGGCTGCAAGGCCACCACTACAGTGGGAAGCAAATGCCAGTATCAGACATGGAATGCTGGGAAAGAGCTACCAAGGAATTGTGTGAGGCTTTAATACTGATGCAACGGATGGGAGGGGAGAATTCAGTTGACAGGGTAGTTGTGGCCTTGGAGGATGCAACCATACATTCTGAGTTACTCTGGGATACACTGGCCGTGAAAAGCCGATTCAATCACAGGCAAGCGCCCATGCCCAGAACGGGCACGCTGTGCGGTCAGCAGAGGAGACATTTTCTTTCTCTCCCCCCCTCTCCCATTTTCACACTGCTGTGAAATTCCCGAGGCTGCCAGCGATGCGGGAGCTGCCTCACGCCCGCCGCCCCCCTCCCCGCAGCGCACCGCGGCGGGGGCAAAGCCCGCACTTGTTGCCGGAGGAGGCGAAGCGAGGCGGGGCGGGCGGCGCCCTCCACACCTCCAGGCCTCCCACACCGCCTGGCCGTTGCCTCGCCGCCCGCGGCCACCGCTTCCCCGCCGCGGGCCGCCGCCCTGCGCCCCTCCCGCCGTGCCCCTGCGCCCGGGGGCCGCGTACCGCCAGCACGGTGAGCAGCGTGGTCTTGCCCGAGTACTGCAGCCCCACCAGGGTGAGCTCCATCTCCTCCTTCCAGAACAGCGACCGCAGCCACTCCAGCACCCGCGCCACCAGCGCCAGCATCCCGCCCAGCGCCCCCGACCTGCGGCAGGCGCCCAGCCCCAGCGGCACCGCCTCACTGCTGGGCATGGGAGCGCGGGGCGAGGCGCGGCCGAGCTGGGGACCGGGCCGGGGTCGACGGCGGCGACGCTGCGCGGGGAGCGGGCGCAAGCACGACCCTCACGTGATGGCGCCACCGCCCTTCCCGCTGCCACTTGCTGCAGACGGGGGAGGGGTTTGGCCCGGCCGGGGGCGGGGAGCGTGAGGCAGGGCCGGGAGGTGGCCGAGCCGGATCGGGCCGTGCCCGCTGCGAGGGAGGGGGGACATACGGCCAGGGCAGCTCCCGCAGGGGATAGCAGGCGGTGGGGCATCCCACCGGCATTACGGGCCTGAGGTGGTGGCATGGAGGCACCGCAGTCTCCGGGGAGGAGCAGGGTGGCTCCCTGCAGCGCGACGAGGAGAGCGCGGTGTGAGGTGAACAGCTGGTCCCTGGCCAGAGTGTGGCAGGACGAGGTTGCCCAGCATAGGTCTGTCGCCGCGGGCTGTCCGCCCAGCACCCTGCACGCACGCGGTGGGCCAGGGCCACATGTGCACCACTGGCATATGAGAATTGGTGGACTTACATCTTCTTGACAGCATCGATGCTGTAGGTCCTTCACCTGTGGTGGCAGTTCTCACACTCCCGAACCTCCACTCTTCTTGTGCTACTCTGAATTGTTTTATCATGTAGGGACAGGTCATCATAGAATCACAGAGTGGTTTGGGTTGGAGGGGAGTTCAAAGTTCATCTGGTCCAACTGCCTGCAATGAGCAGGGACATCTTGCGCTAGACCAGGTTGTCCAAGAACCACATCCAGGCTGGCCCTGAACGTCTCCAGTGATGGTGTATCCATCACCTCTCTGGGCAGCCTGCTCCAGTGGTTTACCACCTTCACTGTAAAAAATTTCTTCCTCGCTTCCACCCTGAATCTCCCCTCTCCTAGTTTAAAATCATTGCCCTTCATGCTGTTGCAGCAGGCCCTGCTAAGTCTTTCCCCATCTTTCTAATAGGCCACTTTTAGGAACTGAAAAGTCACAATAAGGTCTCCCTGTAGTCTTCTCCAGGCTGAACAGCTCCAACTCTCTCAGCCTTTCCTCATCGAAGTGTTCCATCCAAGGTTTACTGTGGTTTTATTTGGGTTCTTTTTCAACAATTTTTGGTGAGTCTCTATTAGGATTCTTCCTTGCCTCAACAAGAGATGGTTGTGACAGTGGTTTTGTATAGTGGGCAATGACAGGACATGCCGCTTCACCAGGAATCTTTTACCCACACAGGATAAAGAACATCTAGCATACAGTCTTGCCACACATCATTAAGACAAAAGCTGTGTTCCCCTGTAACTGCAGAGCTAGCACTTAAGCTGGATCCATCACTGAAATTATACGTGGTGCTCCAGAAGATTACAATGCTAGTGGTATTGCTTGATGAAGGACTTTCACAGACGTATAAACAAGGCACTTCAGAAATTTAGTATTGATACGTGTACTATTGAAACAGAGCAAATTCATCAAAACATTTTGAAATTAGTTTTTCATGCACTTTTTAGAGACATAATTTAGCATTTGGGAGAATGCAATTTGTGTTAAACCTCACTGGTTACGTCAGTCAGGCCACAGAAATTGTAAGCTCTTGTGACTTTGCTGTCAAGAGCAATTGGTTCTGAGCTAGCTGCGAAGGTGGAAAACTTTATTCTTTTTCATGCTCTCATTATAGATACACTATAAGTGATTCATAGGGTAATACTAAGATTTATAATTTTCATTATTTTTTTTTTTACAGATTTTCATCGATTTACTCTTGTAAATTTAATTGAACATTTCCAGAAGGAAACTGGACACTGGAGCTGGCCCTGCTACCCAATTGGTACTGTAAGGGAGTTATTTTTCTTTGCTTCTCTTAATACAAAGTCTGGAGGAAAGCAGACACATTTAAGTGGCCAGGCCCAAACAAACAAAAGGAATTGGATGGTTGGGGTTTTTTTCCTAGTTTCATAAGATTCTGCTCTTGACACAGGTAGTCCTTTTGTCCTAACACTATACTCTAGGATTGGTGGTTTGGGTTAGAGTTTTGGATGCCTGTCTTAAAACTGAGGCAGTGATGGGTGTCTTTGGCAGTTTCAGAGCATGGTACAGCTCCCAAGGTTTCTTGCAAATGGGTGGCATAGTGAAAAAAGAACATGATCAGATGGTGCATTGAGAGAGAATGTAGCAGAACTCTGCTGTTTTACTTGCCTCTTTGTAGCAGCCAGATGGCGATTCATTACATATATACATCCTCAGGCACTGGTCACAAGTTTACCCACCAGTTACTGTTTATGCTAGATATAACTGGGGGATCACTGGAGACATGGGTCAAAAGGCTGACATTGAGGAAATTAATTATTCTGGTTGCACGGGTAAAAGGACCAGGAAATAATTCATTGGCAAAACAGAAGTATTTTTCTGCTGTCAATCTTGTTATTTTCAAAAATTTGTTTCAGCCAAAGCAATTATAGATTTTCAGTGAATAGGTGAAGTGTTTCTGGGTGCCCTAAAAACTGAAAAATAAAAGAATTTCTCCTATATCTACATATGACCCAGCTGGCAATGTGCAGAATAAAGACAGTCCTTTTGTGAGAGTGGTTTCTGGGAATCAAGTGGCTCAGATTACTGAATGGGGGAAAACTTGCATGAAATTGAGCAGTCTCTGTTTTTGCAAGACTTCTTTGAAGAGTTTTTAATTCTTCAATAGTGTTTAAGGCTCATAGTGGTGGGAGCTTAAAGAAACAATATATTGCAGATACAGTAACATATTCTGAAAAAATACATTTCTGCCATATCCAGCAGAAGATGGGCTGATAAATCTAAGCCATTAATTCAGCTGTACACTGACTGGAGTCTTTTACAGTGTCTTGGAGGTCAAAATATAATATCTTAACAAGTCTTGGAGGGTTTGTCCAAGTTAAAAGATCTGTTAAATTGATCTAAAATCTGATATATCCTTTGCAAAACTAAATTATTATGAAGGACAATTCTTTACTTTGCAGACAGTTTGATAATATTGTATGTAAAAATACAATTGCTACCTTGCTACCATTAGCAGCTCAGAGGAGGTATGTTCTTGTAGCTAAAAGCCTGAGCTGGAGCACAGAAGGCCACAATTCACTATTCAGTGTGACTGTAGGCAAGCCACTTAATCTCTGGGAAACATTTGACCATTGATCAAGTATTTCACTTTCCTGTCTTGTCTACAGGGATTTACACACTTCAGGATCAGTTCAGCAGTGTTATGGGGTCATTGAGTCTTTCAAGCGCTTTGTAGATGAAGTGATAGTAAAGCAGCTTACTCCGTTGCAAAGGCTTATTTATGCTATGAAAAATTATAACAATGTATCTTACATTTCAGGTTATGATGGTGTTGATGCAACACATGTTCAGCAAAACCTGACTGAACCAACACTGCATATCCAGATATTTCCACATTTGGGGAGAAACAAGATGTTTGGGATCCACATCTCTAGTTTGGAGCAATACCAAAGAGATCTGATCACATTATCTGTAGTTTAAGCATGGACTTCAGTGACAGCTGAAGATCTTAATGAGAAGAAGCCTTCAGCTGAATGAAATCCCCTGAGTGGAGATCATGAGGTGATGCCTCTCTCCAGTATTTTCAGTCCTGATGTACTAGATGTTTGAGAAAAAAACGCTGCAGAATAAGCCACACATCTTTTCTGCTAATGAGGCACTGCATTAGTGAGAGACTAGTTATCTTTTCTGTTTGTAGGCCAGAGTCAAGCAGGTGCTTTGCCAAAGAGAATAGAAAGATTGCGTGGAACTTTACAGTGAAAGCAATGCAATGTACCCGGCAGTGTCTGCCTGTGTCGTCAGTGCCCTCTGCTGGCTGGAGCGTCAGGAACTCCTTAGTATCTATATTCGTTTTCATCATGCTCCAGTGAGGGAAGAGGTGAAAAAGGATTTCTGTAAGGATTGTTACACTGGTTCGGTGGGCCAGATTCAAGATTTTAACTTAAGAACTCTGTGTTTTGGGTACCTAAATTTTGTATATGCAGCACGTACTGAAACAATGCATAGGATTTCGAGACAAACTGCGTCTATTATTAGTCCAGTGCCCTTAATTACTAGCTGTCCTAGCAGTGAGGTACTTTGTTGTGACATTAATAATATTGTTCTTATGAGACTGTAGGGTTCCCTTAGCCTCCCTTTAAATGGTGTTTGTTAGGTCCCTGCCTTAGGAAATCATTGCTTGACACTGGCAACCTGCCATCTTGCCTCAATCTGCTAGTAGCCTAAGGGAATAGTGTGTGCCAGAAGTGATGGCTTGGCGTCACAAGTGAAGATTTTGGGAAGGGCTTTAACCCCGCTTACTTCAAGCACGATGACCAAGGGCGAGTGGGATATGCAAATCTGGTTTGAAAAGGGTGCTTAGGCAAACAGGAAGTGTCCGACCAGGACTGTCATCTCCTGAGTAATCTCGAGCTACCCATGCGTTGGTCCACCCGCATGCAAGGTTGGATCTGCAGCTACCCATGTACCTTGTCACCTACTGATTTGAGCCTCACCTGTCCATACAGACAAGTGAGAGCAAGCCCTTCCAGCCTGCGCAGTGGAGTTTTTAGGTGAGGCGCAGCTTGTGCAGAACTGTCCCCACCCTTTACACCTGAGGTTTAACTGCCAGGCCTAGCGAGCTAGGACGGTGACAGCAAAGTCCGCAGGTCGTAGGTTTTGTAAGAGTGTCCTTCTCTTAGATGGAAGACCATGCTAGGCTGGACGAGCTCCATCAGCCTGGGTTTGAAGATAGGAGTTTTCATTCTCCTATGTTTTGAGCAAGATTGTCATTTCCTGGGTCAATCTTGAGCGAGTGCTAATGCGAACCCACCGAGGCACCAGCGGCACTGTGGTATCGCTATGTCTGGGCGGGATTCTGACTTAGAGGTGATCAGCCATAAGCCCACAGATGGTAGCCTCGCACCCGTGGCTCCTCAGCCAAGCACACGCACCAGGGATCTGAACCTGCAGTTCCTCTCGTACTGAGCAGGATTGCTATTGCAACAACACATCATCAGTAGGGTAAAACTAACCTGTGTCAAGACGGCATAAACCCAGCTCACGTTCCCTATTAGTGGGTGAACAATCCAATGCTTGGTGAATTCTGCTTCACAATGATAGGAAGAGCCAACATCAAAGGATCAAAAAGCGACGTCGCTATTAACATTTGGCTGCCACCTTATCATCTAATTGGTGACACACATGAATGGATGAACGAGTTTCCCACTGTCTCTACCTACTATCCAGTGCCAGAAGTACACTTCCAACATATGGTATAGTTCTTCTGAAGGATCTTGAAGTGTTATTGCATAAATACATTTTTTGAGATGAAAACAAAGGCAGAGAGGGGTGACTGTGTCTTATCTGATGGCCACATAAATATGGCATTGAACACAATGGTCTGGAATCATGTGCAGAGAAACAAAATGTTGACTGAATATGTAAAATAGCAATTGACATTAATTTTCATACTGTCTGTTTGTATCTGATTACTAATCAATAAATACCTTATCAGTTATAAACTAAGGGTTATACAAGCATACACTAAAAATGTCATCTGATTACTATTAGCCAAGGAGAACTATAATCAATACACCAAGATGGTGGTAACACATTAGTGAATATAATGAAATACAGTGTTGTTCCTTTAAAGATTATAATATTGATTAGTGCCCTTTACCTCCTTGCCTGTTACATTCTCGTATGTAACAAGGGGACAACAAATGCAAGAAGATTTTGCGGTTCTGAGTACTAACAGCACGAAAAGCTGCTGCAAAAGATTCAGAACATCTGCACCAAAGAACTGTTCTACAGACCCTGATCCTTGACTGGTATACATAAAAACTTAGAATTGATCCTGAATATGGCTTGTTTACATGACTGCCATCATAAAGAAAATTCCGTGGTACCTATTTGAATTTCATTGGAGTTTCCAGAAAAGCAGACAGAAAGGTCTGGAATAACCACACATCCAAAAACATTTAGAAGTGTTAAGGGCTGAAGTTAGACCAATCTGCTTCGAGCCACCTATACAATGGTTTTCAGTAGGACAAGAAAAAAACTGCCAAAAAAGAAAAACAAAAATGAGATTTCTTCAAGAAAGATTAAGTAATTATTAAATGAGGCAATAATATTTTTTAAGCCATGCAATAAAAATTGGTTTTTATCTTTGTTATTCTTTGGAATGAAACTCGTAACTCCGTCTTGAAATCTCAGCCCCTAATTTTGCAGGCTGTTTTGCTTTGGCAGAATAGGTATCTGTCAGTGCAAAGGGCCTTGCATAAGCACACTGAAAAACCTTTCAAGTAAGTTTTAAGCGTGTGTGCTTGAAGGACAGAATTTAGTTGTCTTCTTAAAAAGGTCAATGCTCCATAACGGAATATGTTTTAAAATTATGTGCTGTCTTCGCTGCCTTCTTGTTTGTATTGAAAAGTGATGGATAGGTAGATGCACAAATCTAATCTGTGTCTGGGAGCTGTCTAGTGCATATTGCACAGGTCGAAAATCTTCCACACAATTCTTTGCTGATATATATGTATATATTGTGATGCAGGGATTAAAGCAAATTTAGCTGGGCTCCTTGGGATGCTAGTCACATACTAGGCTGTCTACAAAGTGGTCTTACTGGCCTTGCATCTCAGTCTCTCTCTCCATGTTGCTATTTTTAATACAGAGAAACAAGAAACTGTAAGGCAAAGACTAGACTATGATTTAACTTCTGTTCAGATTCTGTGCCAATAGGCACCTCTCTTAAAAGCTGCAATAGCTTTGTGTGTCCCAGAGTAACACAGTAAACCAGATCCAGATTCTTCAGATAGAGAGACGGAATTTCAGTTAAAATTTTAACAGAACTTTTAGACATTGGAGGAGCGCACTGGGAGGTAGTCAAGCAACTTTCTTTTAGACCATTTCATCAAAACCGGTTTAGCATTTCCCATTCCCTAACTATTGCCAGCCTGAAATCTTACTAGAAGGGAGACATACAAAATAATGAATGGCAATCGAAAGTGAAATGAATGTTTCATTAGTGTTTAATCTTTTGAAAGACACAACATAAGAAACTGAAACTACAGGGCTACAGAGACAACTAATGATTACAGGAGGTGCAGTGAATGGAAGGGGAATATTTGGAGGCGGTAGATTCTGCTTCGGGAGAATATAAGATTGGCTTTGAATGTAACATATTCACCAGTAATACGAGGCATAGCACCCCTTTTTGTTCTTCCTGACTCCATGGAGGCTCTCTGACTCCATGTAACTCTAGCATAGAATATAGGCAAGATAAATATAATACAGAAGAAAATAATATATTTGGAAAATACTGTAATTTTACACGTAGCCAGCCTGATTCTCACTATGGCAAGAAGTTTGTAGGACTTAAAGCATGAATTGCAGATACATGTAGGTAACATAAATATACCAAATGAGCATTCAAAAGGTGGTTAGTAAAGGACCATGCATTGGAGCATAAGACACATTTCTATGGACATTTTATTGCAATAGTCTGCTTTCCTTTCATATCCCTTTGCTGGTCTTATCTGCTCTCAAGAATAAAGAGATGGGACCAGATGGATAGGTGTAATCTAACAATATCAGTTACTGTGTTCCTTTACCTTTACAGTGGGCCTCAGGGAAAGGCTGACTGTATTAAATGCCAGGTAGATAAAAACTGTTGAGTGGGAAGAGACTGGTCTGTCCACATTCCCCACTACTTCGCTCTTTCCCTCCTTACTTCAGCAGTTCACTTCCTCTGCATCCACTGGGAGGTCCTGGCTGTGCCTCAACTCTTCTGTGATTTCAACTTGTCATTCCTGCTTTTTGTTTTATGTTTCCAATTTTTAGAAACCCTTTGATAACCCAGTTATCACAACCATAGTGTGAAAGGGGAGGGACCTCAGGTACAGTAATTATGATACCACGGCTTTCGTTTACCCAAGATCAAATAACCAATATCAAAGTTGCAGTGAAAAATAAATATGTTTTTACAGAGGTGATCACAACCAACTGGCTTTCTTTTGTGTCAGACAGTCTGCTACATATGTATTTTTTATCCATGATTCTACTTGGAATATTAATGGCAGAAACAGCTTTGACTCAACACCGTAACTGTGATGACAAAATTGTCACTCCCTCTTGATAACTTGCTGCCAAAAGCTATAAAACATTATTTCTCCATGTTAAATCTAAAGACTTCATCTATTTTTCCGCATGTCTGTTATGACTGACAACCTGAAAATTCGAAGGCAATGAATATGTGTTTTTTGCTAGATTGAGGCATGAACTTTTCATAAATAAAGGGCTACTATATATTGAAACCCTAGACATTTCCATTAGTGAGGCAGGTTGCATCTGTGCAAGGTGGTGATTTATTTATGAGGATCATGCCTAGCTCTGGGGAGACTTTTTAATGTATCCATGCCAGCAGCCACTCTTCACCCATCAGAAGTCCAGCAGCCTATTAAGTATCTGACACAATAATTTGGAAAGGTTATTTTATCAAATAAACTGCAGTTAATTGCTTCTAAATGCTTAAACTGTTAATTGCTTCTAAATGCTATACATACATCATAGACTCCTGATATGATACTGGGAATAGTTTTGTTCTGAGGTATCTCTACTACTTTCACACTGCTTCTGGCAATGGAATAACATTACATAAATAGCCTTTGAGCTGTCAGCAGACTGCATCAAAAAGTTTGTCCTGAGGTTAGGAATCACAGGCATTAGCGGTGAAGAAAGGGAGTCCCAGACCCTCAGTGTCACTCATCTTACGGTCTCCACTGATGGGTTTTCCTGAGGAACAAACTGGTTTCCACCAAAGAAACTGCTCAGGAAAGTTCTGTGCTCACATGCTTTTGTCCAAATGGCATAGACAGCTCTATCCCATTGCTAGGACTGGCTGGATAGAGAAACTACGGCTGGTGACCATTGCCCATAGGAAATGCAAAGGCAGATCAGATGAGTTGTCTTGGCCAGGTAAAACAAGTGAAAGCCAAGGATGGGGCATCTGAGATAAGGAGGGGAGGGCTTGGGAGAAGAGGAAAGAAAGAAGGATAAACTGTTACAGCTCTTATTCTGAATAATGAAGCTGTGATATTTGAAGTGAATAATTACATTAAAGTCAGAACCTTTAGAAGAGTTACAAATGTATTTAATTAAAAGAAAAACCACAGTGTCCCTGTAGGTATTGTGAAAAGTGGAGAAATGTTACATTAATCAGATAAATTCTATGCTGCAAAGTCCCACAGATCTAAAGTTAAGTCAAATATTTTTCAGAGCTAATTTTCATATGGAATAAAATTAATTCCTTCATAGAGCATCAAATCTATTGATTCCTGAGACTCAATGAGATCCAGATTAAGATGTATTTAACTGCTTAACTTGAAGTATACAAAATGGCATTATCAACAATTATTTCTTTTTCAAGATAACTGTTAAAAATGTAAACTGTAAAAAAAAAAAGCTCCTTATTCTGTATTGTCCTTTGGTGTAATCCATATTTACAGATCAGTATACCTTTGGCACAAATAGTAGTTTATAGAACTAAACTAAAGAAATACATTCAAGCTGAAGTGTCACCTATGGAATAGAGAAGGTTACCTGATACAGATAAGACCATATGCCTTTCAGGAATGGTTTTTCTTTGTAAATAAAGCATACAGAATTTCAAACACAGCCAGAGAAAAGAATATTCTCACTTTCATAGGTCATTTGTATTAATGTTCTCAAAATTAGAATTAAACTCAACAGATTAAACATGGTTATCTTAAAGGATGAAGAGCTACTGGAAGTACGGGTATCATTTGCTTCTAAATCATATCTAGTCACAGCTGTGACAGTGCTATGTTTTGGAATTGTTATATTGAGTATATTATTTCCAAAGGTAGATTGGAAATCTTCTATTTCAGGATGTGCAGATAATGTCACCTTACTCTGAGAGAGTAACGAAAATACAGTTCTATTAGACAGGATCTTTTCTTCAGAGTCTTCTATATTAGAAAGTGCATTTGAGGATATCTGAATGCAAATATCTTCTGAAATGCAAACATGGAGGTAATGGATGTCATTTATATCAGCTCTGGGTTCACAACTCTGCCCTGCATAACAGTGGCAATCAAATTTTTCTATGAACATTTGCAGATCCTGAAATGCTGGCTGCCCTTGTAGAGTGTATTTTCCATCCTTTGTCATTTGAATGACAATATTCTCAGGGTTTAAGTGAAGATAGTCACTGGAATTCCCTTTTTTTCGTACACAAGCGCCAG
Source organism: Melopsittacus undulatus (assembly GCF_012275295.1). Taxonomy (NCBI): domain Eukaryota; kingdom Metazoa; phylum Chordata; class Aves; order Psittaciformes; family Psittaculidae; genus Melopsittacus; species Melopsittacus undulatus. The sequence goes on along the minus strand of NC_047531.1, from coordinate 19,669,154 downwards.
AGTCTCGGCATAACACCTGGCTACAAATTCTGGCTGCCATTGTGACATTGATGAGGTATGGGGTCAAGGTCCTCCTAAGGTAGTTGTCCAGAGTTCTGCAGGTGTTCTGTGAAAAGAATATTGTATCTGCATAGTTTAGTATGGAAACCATTAAAATGCTGTCATTCTAACACCACTGTACTGTAGTGGATATCTATGAATGTTTCTTCTGTGGTTTTGATAATAGATAACAGTTCCAGTTAGTTGTTGAAAACAAGTTTATCTGAGAAATTGCTACACAGTTCAAGGATCACAGAGAATTTATGTGGGTAGTTGCTGGAGATGTGCTGAAAAACACTTATATCAGAAAGCCGACAACTTTAGGCTTTCATTTTATCTGTATATTTCATGTAGCTTCTTGAATCAGATGCATTTAAAGAAGTTACATGAAGGATCGAAGTTCTTTTTTATGGTCTTGAATGGTTTGAAGGGATCTTGGAAGAAAATCTCACTTCTTCAGCCTGAACAAATAATTTTTCTATCAAATCATCTCTATGAGACTCTTCAGTTTTGCCCTGACCTGAATAGGCTGCAGGAGAAGGGAACGTTCACAGCATTTTTGAATGGAAAGCATTTTGGGAGGATGGTCAAACTGGATATATGCTAAAAGAATTGAGCGTTTGAATTTATCATAAAGGCAACATATATTCTGTGTATGCTTGGCACAATTTAATAATCAGAGGCTTTGGAAAGTCTTTGTTTCTGACACTGTCTTCTTAGAGCGTTTGCCTAATACCACATATAGATACAGCTAATACTTACACCTGTGGCGATCACATTGGTGAATATGGGGTACAGGTAGGGGTTTTTTGTTTTTCTTTTAGGTATAGATAAAAACCCTGCCTAGAAATTTTGGTTGATGCAATTCTTGCAGTAATAGTTCATTGCTGAAAGGCTACTGACTCTGATAGCTGTAAAAAAAAAGGTGTGATTAGTGCACAAATACATAGACTGACTGGGCTGTGGAAAGTTCTGTTTCCTCACATGAATCTCAAAATTCAAGCAATAAAAGTTGTTGTTTATCTCTGATCTGATATTGCACTAATGGGCAAAAAAAAACTTCAAGTGCAATTGATATCCTTTCTCAAAGGGAGGCACATACAATAAAGTCAAGATCGGATGCTTTTGGGAGTTTGATGCTAAGAACTGGGAGGTTTATTTGGCTATGCTTTCTGTGACAGGAGGTCCAGCAATGCTTTAGAATTTCAGTTACTTGCACTTAGAAGACTTCAGAAGAGTCTCCCCATACAGAAGCTTATTATATCTAGCTTGCCTGGGTATTGAACGAGCTAGTTTGAAAGATTTTTTTGAACATCCTTGTAACAACGTTTCTCAAACGATGTTTTTTCCCTTCCTAAAACAAACTAGATTCTTTTCCCTTTTCTGACCCAGATCTTTCTTACTATGAAATTAATCAAAGTAGTACTTCCAACAAACATAACAGGCTAGCACTGAAATTTCACAGACTGACTCCTAGTGCTTTAAATATTATTGGTAAATGAACTACTTTAAAAAGTAGAAGTCTTTTAAAGATTGTTTTGGGCAAGCAAAAGACTTTTTTTTCTGTACATCAAGACTGCAATGTAATGAAAATATAGGAATTCTTTCCTTAAATTAAGAAGTGTGAACTTTCCTACCATTATCACGGTAGCTTGTCCAGTTGCTCAGATCTAACACCAATACTTTGAAAAACTGAACTCTTACTCTGTGTGGTCAGTGACAATACACCTCAAATGTGCTTGATTTTTTGACTTGGTAAGACTGCTGGCAATACAGTCATTATTACAAATGTAGAAGATCTTATGTAAGTAATCATAATGCTTTATGTCCTTTTCACTTTATAGCTCTTTAAAACTGTCATGTAATAATTAATCTGGCATACCTTATTTTGTGTTAAATTCATATCACCCCAGATCACAATTCCAGAAGCACCCAGTGCAGCAGATTCTCCGATGGTATTTACCAGGTCATCCTGAGTGGAAACATGTTATAGCTTACTTACATCAGTATGATTCGTTGTACAAGGGCAAAAGGTATAATGTGTATAGTAAATTGCATAGCCAAACAACTACTTTGAGGACAGCAAGTAATTATACACTATGCAAACATTCTGCTCTCAATTACATTGTTTAATTCTGGGATTGGGTTGCACAGGTGACACCAGAAAATGTTGCCAACTATATCCAATTTATGTATGTCATCTGGTTAGAAAAACAAGGCTGTAAAACTGAGATGGTGGTTAGGTATATGACATACACTCCTCCAACCATTTTAAATTATGTTTTGCGCATTTCCTTGCCACTGCTCAGAGTTGGTAGTAGCTGGTTTCAGTAATGCTGAGTGAAGCAAAGGTTGGACAGCACAGCTGTTTTGGTTGTTTGGTTTGGTTTTGGGGTTTGTTTCTTTTTGTGCGTGTGGGTTTTTTTAAACTTCATGTCAGGTACCAGAAAGTGCTGAAGCAGAAAAGTAGCAAGAGAAAGAGCTTTCATCAACAACAATCAATTTTCTCCAGAGGATGGCTCTGGCCTTTTACAGAAGTTAATCTGGGAAATTTGTTTCTGCTCATATCTCCTTTTAGGGTCAGCTATTAACCCAGCCCTAACAAAATCTTAAAGCCCATCTGGCCTGCTAGAGGACTATGGGTAGAAAAAGAACAAGGGGAAAACACAGCACATGAAAAGGAAAAATGTAAGGATTACAGGATTTAAGCAACTGGTTAGCAACCCAGTAGGGACCCTGACAGCACCCCTTGCTCCCTGAAGGTATCCACAGAACTGGGGACAATGCCTGGTGATGCTGTATCTAGAATGTGAGATGACAACAGACACAATTACTACAGCATCTAACTTCACTTTCCTTATGGTCTGGATGACCAGGAAAAGATTCCCCAAATTGGTAGCATCTCTGATAGCGTGGGTGTATATAAAAATATGAAGGGGAAAGTATAGTCATAACTGCAATAAGATGATTAGACCTTAATCAGAGCCTAACCTTGGCTAAACCATGAGATGCTGAAATACTATTTAGAAAGCTACTTGAGTACAACTAGTGACAGAATTTTCTCACTATCTTTTAACCCTTATTTAAGGTCTATCTCCACTCACCTGGGAGAGATATTCCTCATAGACATCTGTGAACACTGGACGTGTATATACAAAAACTGGAAGAGGATGAGTAGCATTAGAGACATAAGAAATTCTAATGGCTTCTTGAACTCTGTTGCGAACAAAGAGCTGGGCATTTCTGGAAGATCTTAAGGCTGTCTCTAGATAGATAGATGGATAAAGTGCTGTGCTTTTCTCCCACAACCAATTAAGCTCATTATTTCTTTCTATTTCAATATCTAAACAGGTCCCTGTGTAATTATATGGGTTTTGTTTGTAATCATAGTTATAACAGTCTGGATAAAGGTAATATCCCCACAGACGATTTGGCTTCATTTCTATGCCCAGCTTTAAAGACTCCAACATAATTGATTTTGCTGCAGCTTCAAATTCCATTTTGGCTATAATCCTGGCTTCTGCTTCTGATAGACTGAGGTCTCTCTGCTGAACCAGTTCAATGGATTCCTGCCTATAAATGTCTTTTGATCCCCAGTTTCTTATCCATACAGGTCTCCAGTTTTCCCAGTCAATGACAGCCAATCCAAATTGTTCATCTGAAGGAATATAGAACTGGATGTCCTCTTTGGCTTTCTTTAAATGATTTTCCAGCAGTGAGAGTTGAGGGAGTCCTCCATTTAATGCCTCTCCTGTGATTTCATTTTTGTAAGGATAGTAGCCAAGCCTGTCTGGATAGAAAAGAGTGATGTTTTGCCCAGTGGATGTCTTCAGTGTGCTTCCAATGAAGGAAAAAATATTCATGTCCAGCTGTACTCCAGTCCTTTCAGTACAAAGCTCTGTAGGAGCATTCCAGATAGAAAGGAAGGGTGAATTCTGAACAACTGGACGAGCTCTTATGTTCAGAGATGAGCAGCAACACACTAGAAGAGTGGCAAATACCATACCAGATGCTATAGGATACGTATAGGTAACACAGATACCAAAACTTTGCATTTGTCTTACAGTTTCCATTGTAGCATGTGCAGTAACATTAGGTGGCTTTGATTGGACAAAAACTAAATGCTCTCTGAGTGTTAGAAGGTTGGCTGTCTGTTAAATGCTTTACCATACAATATATTACTTCAGATTAATACCTATTAAGCAATATTCCTTGGGTGTAAAATTGGGGTGTCCTTTATATGAGGTTCTCCATCATTTCAGGCTGTAGGAAACCTTTCAACAACTTCTGAAACCTAATGCAGAGAAAGAAACAGATGTAGATAAAGCAAGAGATGATAAACATTTAATTTCTAACCATGAAACACATGCTATTTGTGATTTTGAATGTATTGTAATATTTGAATAAAATTCCCCTGTGAAGCAAAAGCATAATATGCAATCATAGAGGAAATAAATTGTATATATATAAAGTCATATATATATAAAGTAGGTATAAAACTGACAGTGGAATGGTATCCAGTGAGTCATGGATCTGAATGAACATGCTCAATAGTAGTCCTGATTATACCAGTGACTGAAATCTGTAAGCGATCTCACAATATCTTCTCTTAGTCAAAAGTAATGTATATGCAGCATTTCTCACCTACTTCAAAATAGAGCTCTAGCTCTTATTTAATTAATTTTACAGAGCACTTAAGGGAAGTTAAAAGATAACACAAAACTGAAATCTGGACTGCTGTATATATGCAAGAAAACAATCCATGTACACTCATTTAAATCAGTGAGGTATCTGAGATATTATAGGTACTCCATCTTCTGTCCAGAGCTCTATTAAACAGGCTCAGAAGCTATGTATCATCTTTGTAGATGGCCATCTTTATGTTGCTGGAGGCTATTTGAGATCTACAGATTAAGTGATCCCAAGTCCAAGTCTACTTGTACGTGTAATTCATTAGGAGAGCTGAAGTTGTCCATACACCCACAGTGAGCAGTCACACTTTTATTGAATAACATAATGTAAGCAGTGGTAGTCATGGTGCGGTCATCAACTTTTACATAGTAGCCCAGGAGCTAAAGCATTTCTCGGTGCAGTAACTCACTTGAACCCACTTCCCTCATGATTTTGAAATAGTTCAAACTTGGATCCATCACTTTTGATAGGCGCCTCATGATAAGGCCATGGAGTATGTAAGGAGTATATAGAAGTGTGCACAAAAATATAGGAGCCACCATGAAGTGGGCCACAGTGTCTCTGGCAGTGTAAAGTCTCTGAGGACAGATTGAAAAAAAGCCAAAAAAGATTTTGATTTGCATTTCCTCAATTCAGCTAGGAGTGAAAATCCACAAATCTCTGGTTCCCACACCCTGAATTGTATCTCTCACTCTGTTTGTCTTTTCTGTGACTACTTAGTGTAAAACAAGTGTATGGGCATAGAATCTTAGACCTCTCTTCCCCCAACAGCACATGCAGACAACAAGTTGCAATTATTATCTATTTGCATTTTTTCATCCTCCCTCTGGCTGCATGGTCATATTTTTGATGTGTTTCAGTAAAATGGCAAACTGCCTCCATCCATCAAATTGTTACATAAACAAGAAAGCTTGACAGTATAATGGGAGGTTGGCAGGGACTCGAGCCTTCCTAAATCCAACCTCAAGACAGATTCACAGCAGAGATTGTTGTAGTATCAGTACAAAGAGTTTCCCTGTGTGCATTCACTGTTTGATCACATCTGAATCTACTGGAAAATAGATTTGCTTTGTCTGAGGGAGAAAACCATGTATGAAAGGTACTATCATGGGGACAAGAGAAGGCAGAGCAGCATGACTGAAATCTAGACCTTTGGGGGATCAAAACAACAAAGGAACCTACCAACTATAAAGACAAATGGACTAGACCCTGCCCCTGGTCACAGACTTCACACTCTCTAGAGATTATTCTGGGATTCTTCTTAATTTGAGGGTAATTTGCCTCTTCTGAGAACTAGGAGGAAATGAAAGACAAATGAAAAAGTTGTACTGGAGGAGGAGACCTCTAGGAGTCAAGTTTGCCAGAGGAGGGAGGCTGTATGCATTACAGGGACCTTTGAGACATGCCAGAACCCGTACTCTTAGGCTCCCAGATCAGCAAGTCTATTTTGCAGATCTCACTGTGCTTCTTCCTCATCCATCATTTCTGATGCCAACAGGCAGTAGGGATATTTTCCCTTTTATTCCTTTTCTTCCTGGGCACATTGCCAGCTCTTGGCCATTGTGTCAGTGGAGAAGCATATAGCTGCTAGCCATTCCTTTTGCTAGGTCCCCAGCCTGGCTGAGAAGGGAACAACAGCCAATTCAATCTTGTTGGCTTAGAGCTTCTAGGACATGTGAATGAAAACAGCTACTCAAAAACATAAGCATGCACAGCTGAAAAACTGACAAATAGGCACCTATAGAAAGGGCTCTTGGAACATGGCTTGGCAGCAGAGGAAGACTGTTTTTCTTTAAAAGCAGAACCTTACAGTCCTGGAGTAGGAAGTGCAAGTAGAAAGGGGCAGAAAGTACATCCATGCAGTATCTTCAAGCATCACTTCAGAACTCATCAGCAGATATACAAAAGACAGGTAAGGAACAGAAGTAAAACGTAGCATAGATGGTGAGATGCAAAGTACAACAGATCTATAACTGCAACAGCTTCCTCCTACAAACCATGATAGCACCTCCATCTTCCCAGTGTCACTGCTAGTCTCTAGAACCCAATTTCTGACAATAAATCAAGCAACTTAAAGCACATTCTACATTCTCTACCAGGAATCTCATCAGCACCTCTCTTTCACAGACCCGCACAAACTTTCAGCTAGGATTTTAGCCCAGGCATCCTCTTTCCCCTAGTGTTCACAGTGCTATGTGCATATCTGCAGGGATCTCCATGTCCTTTCACAAAGAGCCGAGCCCTGCCCAAATTTAGTTCTGCACTTCTTTATTTAGCTTAGCTTTTATTTTCTCCCTTACAGGGAAGCTTTTTGTTCTTTCTTCAATGGTCAAGTTTTCATCAACATATTGGAAGATATGGAAACCAGTGCCTTGAAAGATAAACTACCAGTCAAGAAGGCCAAGAGCTGTAGAGGAAAACTGAAATGACAGATGCTTAAGACCCTACAATCAAGAGGTATGTATGGTGACTGCCTATTGCTTTCAACAAGCTTGAATCCTTCTTCATGATCAAGCTGTTTTGTTCTCTCGGGATGATGAATATGCAGCAGTAGACAGGAGTTCTCACAGTTGTGTTTGCATTCCTTCACTTAGTCTTCAACTGCCCACTTCTTTTATCTTAAAAAGCCTTATCAATCACAGGAGGCAAACAAGTTCTTGGTATAGAAATAGTAGATGCATTGAAGTCTAAATATTCATACAGATACTTTGTCATTCTGCACCTGCTGGTGTGATAACTAAAGAAATCCTGCCAAGAAGCAGTTTCATAAAATAGACTTATAGATCTGATCACCAGGAAACTAGATATGGCTCTGTTCATTTAAATTGTTCCAAGAGCAATACCTCATTTACATGGCATCTGCTTGATGAGTCTTGTAGAAAACAAGGCTTCATGCACTTCCCCCAGCTGCCCAGACATGACAACAGGAAAAAGCCATCTCTCCTCTGATCTAAACTCTTTGAGCCTCTCCTCACATGACATCCGTTATAATCCCTTATTCATTTTTGTAGCAATTTGCTGGACTTGCTCCAGTATGTCCATTTCCTTCTTGTACTTGGGAGACAACACCAGGGGTGGAGACAACACTACAGGTGTGGCATCCCCGCTGCTAAATAGAGAGATTAAGCACATTCCTCATCAGGTTATTCCTTGCCAGGTGTGGGACTTTGCATTTGCTTTTGTTGAACTTCATGAGGTTCCCATCAGCCTGTTTGTCCAGCCTGTGAAGGTCCCTCTAAGCAGCAGCATGGTCCTCTAGTGTATCAGCCACTCCTCTCAAGTTTGCATTGTTCGCAAACTTGCCAAGGGAGCACTCTGTTCAGCTAATTAATCAAGATGTGAGATGGTATTGGACCCTGTATGAGCCCTTATTGTACATCACCTGAAATGGGCCTCCAGCTGGACTTCTTGGCACTGATCACAACCCTTTGAACTTGGCAGTTCAGCAAGTTTTCAGTTTCACCATCCATTTATCTAGCTTGTACTTCATCATCGAAAATGTTACAAGAGACAGTGTTGAAAGTCTTGCTAAAGTCAACAGAATCTGCAATAAAAGTAATATCATCTGTTCTTCCTTTGTTCATCAAGCCAGTCATCTCTGTAGAAGGCTATTGTGTTGGGCAGGAATGATTTCTTCTTTCTTAATACATGTCAACTACTTCCAATCACATTTTGTGCTTAATGTTTGGGAATGTTTTCCAGAATTATTTGCTCCCTTATTTGACCTTTCAAAGATTATCACGAATGGCCTTCCAATGACATCAGCCAGCCAATTCAACACATACAGCTTCTCATGGACATGTGAAGTCATGCCCCATAGACTTGTGTATGTCCAGTTTGTTCATGTGTTCCCTAACCTGATCCTCCTCCACTGAAGGCAAGTCTTCCTTCCACCACTCTTTTTTTCATTCCAGAAAAGACCGAGGTGGAGAAGCCATTGAGTACCTCTGCCTCTTCCACATCCTTTGCCACTGGACCTCCTGCCTGCCCCATTCAGCACTGGGCCCACATTTTCCCACATCTTCTGCTGTTGACAAACCTATAGAAGCCCTTCATGTTGCCCTTAACATCTCTTGCCAGATTCAACTCCAAGTGGGCTTAGGCTTTCTTAACCAAATCCTTACACCTCAGGCAGTGTCTCTGTTCCTCCCAGTGCATTTGACCTTGCTTACCATTCATGTGTTCTTCCTTTTTATGTCTGAGTTTTGTCAGAGATCCTCCTACTTCTTCTTGATTTCCTACATGTGGACCATTTTTGAGCCTGGAAAAGGTGATTCTTGAAAGTCAATCAGCTCTTGGATCCATCTTTCTAGGGCTGTCTCCCATGCAGTTCTTCCAAGCTGGTGCCTAAAGTGTGGTCTCCTGAAATCAGTGGTTGTGATCTTGCCATTCACCTCTTTTTGGAACCCTGAACTTCACCATCAAATAATCACTGCAGCCAAGACTGCCTCCAACCTTCACCGTCCCCATTTGTAACTGTAAGGTTCAACAGAGCATTTCCCCTTGCTTGTTCTTTGCTGTATTATCCAAAGTGACATTTTCCAAGGTGGTACAGACTGAGACTTCAATGACAAACTGAAAGAATTCCATACTGAAATTCTGAGGGAAAGTATTTTCCATTCATGCAAATACACCTTATTAAAATGGAATAAAAGTATTACACATAGAGAGCTAAGATATACTGGCATTTGCCAGGACAGTTATCCTTCATGGGACAGGCTTTGTCCTAACAAAGTGGGATAACCTCAGAAAGGAGCTGTAGGTGTAGTTCAGCTTTTACTGTGCCCTTGGCTCTGGTTATAAAATATTTCTTCCACCCAAAGTCAGAAAACTGCAGGACACAAATTTTATTCTTTGTTCCTACAGGCTTTATTTATGAGTGGATTTCATCAATATGCTGATTCGATGCAAAGAGGAAAGCGTTGTTTTGAATCCTGTGTTTTCTGGTTTAGCTAGAACATTTTTTTTTGGCGAATATTACAAAGTTTGATTTAACTGATTGTTGGGAAATGCTGCTCCTCCAAGTCTTGCTATAATGTGCTCTGCTGGGTATAAATTAATACGTTATTGTATGCGATAATTTCCAGTTAAAAGGATTGCCTGTAGCCCCATCTAACAATGACAGCTCTGACAGATATTGCTCTTTTTGGTCTTCTTGAGCATCAGTCTGAATGAGCGGAGTCATAAAGCCACCCTTGTCTTTGTCAAAAAGTCAATATCTTTACAATATATTAACACAAATTGCTCTGGGGCTACCTGACTAGGAGTACATACTGATTGATCTTAAATGCCCTTTGTCTAAGGAAATGGCTTCTACTTTGTTTTCCCAAATTTGGCATTTGTAAAGGTTAAGTATTAGAGGAAATCATATTAATTTTCATGCTTTAATTATTTCATAATTTTTCACAGCATGAACTGCACTGCAGAAACACACAATTGAAACTACAGCAAGTGTGCTCCTGTATTTTGGTAGCTACTCAGTCATAGATGCCAGGGGACCCTGAAAAAAATGCCCACTTGGTCACAGACAGAAAATAAAAGGGAGAGGAATTCTATACATACCTTTGGACTTCACAAAAATGTTATGCACCACAACCAGATGATTTATCCCATCAAGTAATCATTGATTATGTTGTTTGGCTTATATGCAAGAAGTGCCACTAAATATTAGAAGAAGTCAGGTTTGGGCTTTTTAAAAGAAAATTAGACATGAGAGTCCATGTCTAGCCTTGAAGTGATTAGACATTGCTTAATGAAGTCAGATTTGCTAACATCAAAAATAAACTTAACCCAATAAGTACAACCAGTATCTGACAATGTGTTTTTAATTATCATAACCACATTTCTCAGATTTCAAGCAAAAAAAACCCCAAAACATAGAAACTCACTTTCCCTGGTTTAGTTTGAATGCTGAGGAAGCAGTGGTGCTCCTCATGACTTCTGAGAGAAAAGATGGGTGGTACTGAGCTGTGGTATCTGATTGAACAATAACATGTAGAAATACTTATAAGCCCGAGTTATCAATATAATTTCAGGTTAAAAATGACATAATTTAACTGTTTATTAACCATTTATTGCATTGCACACAATGTGTTGCTATCTATTAATTAGTAATATAAAATAGTAGCAGAAAATACTGATGTAAAAATTGGTTGAGCTTTTCCCCTGTGCCAAGGAAAATATGAATTCAGAAGTTGGCATGTGGAACTATTGGTCTGTTTTTCTTTTGAAAGGGCAGAAGAATCCAAGTCTTTAAATCCTTCTAAAGCTGTGGTGCATGTCACATAGTCAAATATGCAGATGGGACCAGAATATTGAGGATTTATTCCCTATTCTTTCATTTTCATATAAACACTAACCATGTTAATGTAAAAATAATTCCCAACAGTACAGACAAAACATGGTACTAGACAGTGTAACTCCATAAGTTCTTTGGTCAAGTTGCTTTATATCTTCCTTCATCTTGAAGGCTATGAAAACCAAATTGTGAAAGATGTCTAAAGACTCCAGCTTCTGTGAACAGATCAGCACTGATCAAATCCTAAGGATAAATAGAATAGACTCCTAGGAGCTGAGAAACAGACTAAGGATATGTTAAATTAGTGTTAACAAACTTGGAACTTGAAGCAAAATCCTTCTGGATGAAAGGACCAGTATCACTGCTGCAACTTCAGCTTAGAGAGGATTTAAACCCTGCTATATATTTATTATATATATTTTATATATTATTATATAAGAGGTGCAGTCCTTGGGCTAGAGGCTGTTCATTACAAAGAGGTTTCATAGTTATGACACAACCACAGAGGAAATGCAGAATAACCCTGTAATTATATCGCATTTCCTACTTGGGTCATTTTGGCATTTCTAAAAGAGAAGGCAATGATATTCAATTAACCCAAACACACGTTGATGTTGTGGTAACATTAATATCTGTGAGGAATAGGATGCTCCTCAGAATGAAGGTCCTCCTCTGGAAGTATGAGCCATCAGTGCTGCACACCTGATGGCAAGTTTAACCCAATGAGACATTAAGTGTGAAGGATGGTCTTTGCATAGCAGGATGTAACCTTATTGTTAGGAATGCATTTAAGCTGCACTTCTCTGTGAAATCACAATTTGCTAAGCACTTACTTTTGACAGTGGTTGCTAAAACTCCACCCTCATTTCAGTGTAATCTTCTCAGTTGGGTTAGGGGAACTGTTTATGAGGCCACATAATGAATTTTTCATACTAAAAATACCTCAGCCAAAAGGAGAGAAAGCAATGGGGGTTTATGACTGAGTACACAAACCAGCAAAACTGGCTAGTTTAGCCAGCATGTCTGATTTAAGACATGGTTGTTAAACTACACCCCAGTGGTGTGGCTGTCCTTATCATCAAGAAGTGCCAAACCACCTCTTTCATCATTGCTTACTCCCATTCTTGAGTTCTGTTTCCTAGTACAGGGCAATGAGTGCATGAGGACCTGAAGCCTGAGTAAACCTCTAAACAGATTTCTGTGCTGGCGTGCCTGACTGTTGCCTGTGGAAGACATCAAAATAAGCCAATGATGTAAAGGCCAGGAGCTAAGCATGCGGGTTATAGACAGCCCCCTTTAAAGATGTATATACAAAAGATTTAGTCAAACTGCCATTCAATTATCTAAAGGAGCCCATGATGTTTTTACTAATGTATCCCAATTATTTTTGTTTTATAGTCTTACAATGACTACTGCAGTGTTCCATGACTAGTTTCACATGTTAGGAAAAGCTATCCTCTTCATTCTTGGTTTCTTTTTCTCTTGCAAGTTCTAATTCTCAATTTCATAAAAATTCTTAATACCCTAATGACTTGTTTACTGATGTTCTAATTTTTAGCAAGTTAGCCAAATAAACTGTCTGAACACATTTCCAAGAGTATTTGGAAAATTTTCTTTGCTGTGTTGTGCATACTTAGGCTTGTCATTACAAAGTCTGAGTTCTTCCACTTCCATTACACTGAGGACAAGATAAAGAGTCCATCGCATGTCACTTTGCAGAGTATTCCATCTCATGAAGGTTATTCTGCAAAACTTTCACTGTTTGCTGAATCTCTAGCACTTTATGGCAAAACAAGTCCAAGCACTTTTGTAGCAAGAAATATGCATTACTAGACAATATTTTTTTAAATTTTATCTACTATTAGTATCAATTAGCCTATAGCTAATTAGAGTACAGATCAAGCTGGGAGTGTATTTGTATCACATTTCTGCAGTACACCACTACAACTCTAATGTGGAATAGAGCAAATCACAGACCAATTTTTAAAAACAACTAGTGGTTTTCTTTGGTTTGTAATTAGTCAAATATTTTTCACTGTATTACAATGAACCCTCTTGGATAATTCTAATTAGAAGCCTTCAAAAAAAGTCCCAAAACAACCAAACAAAAAATCCAATCCTGCTTTTTTTCGGTTGAGCCTGTATGTTCAACCTGTTCTTCATCTGACAGCTTGACAAAGCTGTAGACAAATTTTCATAGAAGCATAGAATGGTTTGGGTTGGAAGGGACCTTTAAAGGTTATCTGGTCCAACCCCCACTGGGGACATCGACCGAGTAAATCAAATAATCTTTGAATAATTTCATCAATAAATGCTTTGAAATTTGACCCAAGATGCCCAGTGTCAGGGGTTGGTTTTTTGTTTGTTTTTTTTTTTTTTTTTTTTTGCAGCAATATCTGAAATCCAGTATTACTTAAAACTCTATTGGACAGCAACTTTTACAAAGAGCTGTTGTGCAGATCACTGTGCGCTTGGAGTTACAGTACAAGAACAGGCTTCCTAAGCAGTTTACTAGATCTTTTCAGTGCACTCTTCTAAACATGACAATGTTATACCTGCAAGGGCATAGGCAATATCACAGGGAGCTCATACTATGGAGGATTATAATATTCTATTAACATGTATGATCATTACCTCCCATAGGAATATTACTTTGAAAACCAGAAGTCTGAACTGAACTTAAAAATATACAGTGTTCTTTTCTTCTAAGCCTTCATGCAGCACAGAAATAACTTCAACACGTTCAGACAAAGCAGACTGCATTTCACATCTGTGTTAAAAGTATATTTTCCCCCAACCAAATCATTACCCTGGTCTAGGGATTAATATGGTAAAATGATCTACATTGTACAAAAGCAGCTGTACCTTTGGAAGAGGTAAGATTGCTCTGGAGAACATCTGAGGAAAAGAGAACAGGCTTTTGCTTAATTTTTTGGAAGCAATACAGCATTAAAATTAACACAGCAGCCAATTCTGAATGTGAAACTGGTTCGGTTCTTTCAAGAAAAAATGAGAGTGGTGTTCTCTTTTAAAAACAGGGGAGCAGATATACCCCTGGAGCAAACCCAGCCTGCATGGATTAACTTGTTCCTGGGTTTTCAATAGCAATGCTTCATAGCTAGAGCAACAGGAGGTGGAGGTGGGGGGTGTCCTCAAAGGGAATTATCCTTGGAAATAAATATGTATTGTTAAGCTTAGTACCAGTTTGCACAGTAACATCTGTCTTCACAGTATGTGGTTTCAAGTTCTGTAGTGCTATACCTGAATGCTCTCTCTTTTTAAACTTCCTCTCCTGGGACTGTAATTCAGTCCATATTCCTTTCTTCCACACAATCGTATATAAATAAATACAATGTGAGGAAAATATGAAACTGCAGTAAAGAAATGAACCTTCTCTCAAAGATAATCTCTCTTTCCTACTGTGTCCCTTTTCACCTGCTGTTTCTTCACAATCCTCATAGCCTTTTGTTATTTTGCTAAGCCTACTAATACCGAGGAGCCAGTGTAATTGCCACCCATCCCTGGAGATAAGTGAGAGAGATGTGTAACCAGATGTCAAAGCTCAAAGCAAAGGTGAGTACAAAGCTATGCAGAACACTGGTGATTTATAAAGGGGGCATTAGCATTATCTAGCACTGTTTTCAGAGACAGTTATGCAGAGAATTAACAGCTTCAATTGAAAAGAAGAAAGGAGGGCAGTTGGACCTGCCAGAGCAAGTACATTAGCATAACCCTTGGAGAAAGCCTAAGGAAAGGGATTTTACCGGGAGGGAGCTGAAAGCAGAGGCTTGTGCCTCTGAGCCAACAGCAATTTCTTTTTCTTTGGACCTACCACTGCTAGGGAGGCCAAGCTGGTGCAGTCCTTATGAACAGCAGGGATACCTGACCTCATCACTGGGTTTTCTACCTGAAGTAACATACAAACCTTTACACATGTCGATTAAACAGCAAGGTTGAGAGCCACAATGAAGTCTAGAGGGTAAGAGACCTCAACATCTATCATGTTGAGAGAGGGACTGTGGACCACTTGCCAGGGGAGCTAGGACAATGTGTGCCATTCAGGCCAGGTGCTTATCCTCTCTCAGATTTCTCCTTGGCTTCAGCAGAGACCCGTGTCAACCCACAGCTGTGCAAGCTATGCCTAATGTGCACTCCATTGCTTATGAGCAACTCTGACTCAAACCTCTTACCTCGGATATTTTGTGGATTGCCTTAGCCACCTGTGGCCCCACATAGAAAATAACTATTACACTGTAACGTATCATTTCTCCGAGTTGTTGAAAGGCTGAAAACAATCAGGTGTATTTTCTTTCACCCCTGACTAGAAGCATTCACTAGGGACAAATAACTTCTTATTAAACTTCCCCAGGCAGAAGTTTATACCGGTAGACTCCTGAAAACCAAAAAAAATCCCTACTTTTACCTCTAAGTGAACTGCATTCCCACCCCCTGTAGACTAACAATCTTATTTTAAATAAGAGCTGTTTCAAGTTTTAGGTTGCTTTAGCAATTTTGCTGGTATGGAGACACAGATTTTACTCAATACCACCAAGAGCTACATATCTGCAGTTTATAGGTAATCTGTTGTGTATGCAATAGTTTGGTGTATCAGTTGCTTTGAAAAAAAGTTAAAACAGGCTGAGAGATAATGGGGTGGTAGCACCATACGTGGTTCAGAGCAGTGGTTGTTACACCTCACAATTCCTGACAATCTTTCTGCTAAGTCCTACTGAAATTTACCTTGCCTGGCTGAGATTCACATTTCAAAACAGTAAAAATGTAAGCAATATAAAAATAAGCAGGAAATACTCACCTACATGGTTCTACGGGTCAAGGCTTGCTGGAGTGAATGATCGAGTGAGTGGACAAAATAATTATTCCTGTCTGGAAGGGCAGGGCTCTGGCCCAGCCAATTGGGATTTGTATTTGGTGAAAGCCTTAGCATAATTATAGGGTAGTTGATGAAAGGTGTCTTCTGTCACAGCTGATTGCAGTAAGCAGTGTAACAACACGTTACCTGTCAGAGGTCTTACATTGTGTTTTATGGTATATTGAAAAACTGCTTTGAATGAGTTCTTTTTTCCTAAAGTAAGAAATGTTTTATAGTTTGACTTAATTTTGCTTTCTGGTGCAGCAGTGATTTGAGTAATGGCAATGCAGAAATGGGGTATGGAGTAAGCAAAGCTCTATCCTTCATGGCCAGAGTGTTGAGTACCCCCAGGCAGTGCATCCGCACTGGGCGGGAAATGCAATCATAGGAGGAGATCCTTCACTGGTGAGCCACACTGGGTTGGCTGCCTGCTCCCACAGAGATTAGGGCAGGAGCACCAGAGCATCCCTTGCAGGTGTTGATGAGTTTGTTACCGCCCAGACAGAGATAATTAAACAACCTTCCACTGTTTGTTGTTAAACTCCTAGCTCTGACTATGCTCATGCTGTAGTTTTGTGTTGAGGGGTTCCCAGAACGGTGGCATGGCAGGCACTGCCATGGGTTAGAGCTGATTTGAGCTGTAGCCCCTCTGTTATATTTATAATAGAGTAATTTCAAAACTGTTCCTTTTCTTCCTCAACATAAAACCAGTTTAGTCTTTGTAATAGGTTTCAGTCTCAAGACTTTCATTTCAGTTCAATCTAGCAACATCCCCTCTGGCTTCTATCGTCAGACTATTTGTTTCAAAACAAGACTTGCAGTCGCTGATACAGAAGGCTTCCATCCCCAGAACATGCTCAGGTGGGTGATCTGCAGATTATTCACCCAGTCCTCTCAGTCTTCTCTGTGGGTGCTGCTCAGTTTTAAGAACAGCCTCAGTGCCCCTGCTGAGCCTGCCAGCAAAGGAGTTAGTTTTAGTTGTATTTTTATGATGTGGACATCTGTCCATTAGCAACTGGAGAAGAGCCACCAGCATCACTCCCCACAGCTGCCAGCCCATCAGCAGACACTGACAATGTTTAGTTGTTACTGAATGAGCTGGATTCAGCCCAATAACCTGGTGCTAAATGTTACTGTGCTCCTCTAAATCATTAGACTATGGCTGTTGGGTGGCTCCTCACTTCCCTTTGATATAACACAAATTGGAAGGTGCTCCTGCTGGCTGTGGGGCAGTGGGAGAAGGTGAAAAATTACAGAAGCCACAGCTGGCAGCTAATAAGAGAGGCGGTGTCATTCCAGATGGGAAGAGAAGCTGATGAAAAGATGTAAATACCACCCAGTTGATACCACTGAATGCTGCAAATAATAATAATTAAAAGACTAGTGATAATGTGCAAAGGCAGAAGTGGTCCAAAGGTTCCAAGCAGTATAGGCAAAATTGAGCTCTACTTCCCCAAGAATTAAGCATTGAGGAATTGATCCCATTATTAATCAGTGGCAAAACTCAACACTGTGATTTTGTGCAAGGCTGAGGGGATGGAGTGAAAGAAGGCAGGCTGCTCAGCTGAGAATGTGGTATCTCCCTTCTCCCCTCACATCCCCTGCTCTCCTGCCAGTCTTGTTCCACTGAGATGAATCCTGCCTCCCTGCACTTCTTCATCTCTCAGCAGAACAAGGTATTAAGGCAGCTGTAACCTGTTTCTCTGCAGCTATCCTGTGAACCTTCAGTCACACCTGTCAGATCCTTCTCTGCACACCTTCTTCTAAGCCCACACTCCACAGAGGTCCTGTTCTCTTTCTCTGTTCCAGTACAGTCTGGGATATCTCCACCTTCAACCTTCATTTCTCCAAAGTGCCCATCTTAACCTCTGCACCCCCAAGGCAGAGGGACATACTCCATAGTATGCTCACCGACCATGCCCATGGGACAGAGCTCCAATTCACATCCCTCAGGATGCTCTTTTCTTTCATCCCTTCAGAATATGGGGCTGACTTCCCTATCTCACTCCCATGATATTGCTGTGCATTACCCTCAGCCAGACCCAGGCAGCGTTATACCCCTCACAGTTAAGCTATGAGAGCTGAAGTCACACCAGGAGTTTTGACAGCATCACGTACGTTTGGCATGCCCTGTGCACACCTGGGATTTGCTTTCACCATTTAGACATGACTCTATTACAATTTACCACCTCTTTCTCTTTAGCCAAGATTTTCTATATATTTGTCAACTCCAGCCTAAAGATTGAAATTGCTTTTTGGAGAACTATGGCTTAACTTGACCAAGATTCCCTATTTGGTAGAAGGTTCAGCTACCCACAGAGGTGGACCATCATATGCAACTATCACCCACATTCTCTTTTGTTTGAAGGAGCCACTTTAGTGCTAGAGAATCTGTAAATCTTACTTTTTTATATTATTATTGTTATTTTTCCTGCTCTGGCACAGCCTCTGGCAAGGCTACCTCTGACTTGTGCTTCTCTGTGCCAGCTAAAGGAATCCTGCGATGGGCAGCACAGCTCTCCCCCAGGAGGCCTCCTGCCATGTGACTTGTACTCAGTGCCTTCCAGGACTCAGATCTAAGCTTTTAAAGGCAACACAGAATGCTCTTTTGCCTTTATTTTTTTCCCCTACAATAACAAACTCAGTTTTGAGAATGACAGATCTAATTTACATTTAAATCTTTCTAATCCCTTTCCAAGCTGCCATGACAATAGGCCCTGTAAAAATTAGTAAATAAGAATTTTCTTATTTACCTGATTGCCTTTCCTGTCTCATTGTCTTTTATGTCAATCTATGTCAAGGCTCTTTCAAGTTATATCTTTAAATGGGAAAGCTAAAAGCAATCTGAGTGAAATGGTTTTGTGTCAAGAAAGATGCATTCCTGTGTGTTCTGTGCACATATTGAAAGCAGAAGCTTTAATCAAGGAGTAAAGAGACACTCTCCCTCACCCGGCTTAAGTGCAAAAAGGTTTGTGAAACCAAGTTCCAGCTTAAACCAACAGCAGTAGCATGGGATGCTTCTGAAGCTTATCTAGTCCCATATTCTCAGCTGTGAAAATCCATGCAGTGAAAGAAACTCTGGTGCATCTGTGTGGATCTATACCAATGAGCCCACATTCACCAATACAGTGATATTTGGCATTGTGCCTTTTGCAAGAATAAGCCCACTGCCCTATCCATGTGCACTGATGTGGATGTCTACAAAAGGTTCTTCTCCACATAGGTTCAAATTACACGTGGAGAGAAGACAGAGAAGCACACATCTTCACCATAACAGCATAGAAAAGGAACTGCACCACCCTCCATCCTCACCATTGTAGACACTGAAGAGTACAAGGAGCACTTACCAGTCTTCCCTGTACTCCGAAATTTGTGCCATTAGGATGCCAGGACCACTGGATCCCAGGGAATCCTGCTTCTTGTTCTCAGCCAGACTCCACTTCTGTGTGCAGAATGTGTCTTGCGGGCCAGAACCTTTCTTTTTTATTATGGCAATATAATTCACCTGGATTTCATTGATGTGGTAGACATGCAAAATCCATGTTAATGTTCTCCACCCATATTTTCCTAAAATACTAATGTTTGTATTAACCATAGTCCATGAGAGAACAATGAAAATATGACATACGATACTGTCCAGGAATAAACTATCTTTGGTATAGAACCTTGACCTTCACCCCAAACTCGGGGACATAACACTGCCCCAAGCAAAGATAAATGCCAGGCTCATAAGAGACAAGGCTTGGTTTCCTGGCTATTGCTTTGCAACAGGTTGTGTAAAAGGAGGCAGACAAGAGAGGAGGAAGGAGAGGGCCTGGAAATGGGCTTTTGCTGGAGTGACTGAAGGTGCTGCAGTTCCCTCTTGCCCTCCCATCTCTCAGCTGGAAGCTCCCTACATGTGCAGCAGAGACAGGTAACACAGACACAGGCAACATTCCGCAGCCAAAATCACCTTCAGCTGGATGTTACCTGAACCCAGCAGGCTCTGGACTGCAGTAGTGCCTCTTCTGCTGCAAGAACATGTTTCCTACTATGTGAAACACTATTTTTCTATTTCACAGTCAATGTGGACTCACATGAATTGGAGAACCCTGTGTTCCCTGCTGGTTTCTGTTGGTCCTCTGGTTTCTTTTTCTTGTATTTTATTTTTTAAGAGACTGGCATTTTCTGGGAAAAAAAAAAAAGATATTTTAATCAAAGAGTTCCCATCCAGCAGTAATTTACAGTGTGTTTGACTGGGAGGTTTTTGTTCTTTCCACCTTTGCATGTATTGAACTTGATTTGGACTTTGATCTCAAGGATTTTCTACTTCTGAGACCTTTTTGCAGTTAAATTAGCTCTTTCTCCTGAGCATTCAAAACTTCTCTGCTGAGTCTGCTTGTTTTTTCCCTGCCATCAACTCTGCTTGTGAAGTCAAGGAGAGTAAAACCTCATTACAGCTTTGCTGTAACCGTGTGTGCACTGGAGGGAAGTTCTGAAGTGTAAAGTAGTAAAAGGTTATGATCAATCTGTGCCCTGCTTTACCAGAAGTTCAAGGGCTCCAGAGGCCTCTCTCAATTCTGTTTATTTGCCTGTTGCTGGCTTGCATATCACTTCTGCAGAAATCAGAATAGATTAGTACCCATTTCTAACTAGATCTACCTAGAAATAGCCTGTCCATCTTGTATAAACAACCAGAGGCTGTTGCTTACTTGTTTTTGTCAGAGTGATAGAGACAGGGAATTTTGCTTGTGATTTCCATATTAAGAGCAGTAGTACAAGAAATTCTAAATCCAGTCTGACAAAGACATTATGCACTTATAAAGTAACTTTGAAAAAATGAATTATTGAAATAAATCAGTATCTCAGTTTTTATAATGCTGGAAAAGAAACAGATCCCACTGTCTCTTACCTTCAAAAAGTCCAATTTACTAAGCCTGCTGAGAAAAGTGCTAATTAAAGTAAGTTATAAATGTTCTGTGTGAAGATGACTACCTGAATTTGAATCAAAAACAAAGCCAAGGGTTTTCTTTCACAGGGGCTAGGGTAGGAGGTTGCTTACTAGCTAGCTCCCACACCTAACACAGCTGGAATGTGGCCTAAAAGAAAGTCTGTGTTATAAACTGCCTCTGAACTGCCTCACCTGCTTGTGAAACAAATTCAAATAACTCCTAAAAGCTGCAGAGGTAGCAGTTCATTTGGATTGCAAAGTAGCAGAGGTAACAGTCATTTGGATTGCAAAGTAGCATAGAAAAGGTAAGTGTCTTCCCAGGCTAGCAATCTACATATTAAAGACATAAAAAGAACTATTTGGAGCCAAAATAAACTCAGGAAAACCCATGGCAAGTGAAATGGTGGTTCTGGGCAGCACTGTCAGTGTTCATGGGTTTATAGGGTCTTAAAATGTTTTTGTACATTAAAAAAATTGTACTACACTTCAGAATGGCACTGCCCAGTACTGTCAGTGCCATTTCCTAAAGGAACAGCTTTAGGAAATGGCACTTTCCATGAGAATTTCATGTCTAAACCGCATTTAATTTTCAGTAGTTTAATTCTCTGTGATATAGAAATAGAATTACTGGGGGGTTATTTTTTTATACTTTTCAACTAGTCATTTAAGAACCATCACGGTTTCTTCTATGCTTGACTGTAGCTGGAAACTGTTTCTGTAAAGATTATATGTGAAATTCTGGAATGCTTACCAGTGTGAATCATTTATTTCTGATTCTGTCTCTCAGACCCCAAGAACAGGTGTCTGAACTTGCTAACAAAACCTCACGTAATCAGGTCATTGTGAAACCAACAGAATCTGAGAGGGAGATGGAGATTAACAAGTTCAAAAGCTTTATGTAGGATTGTTTTAGATGGTGGGTTTTTGCTATCTTCTGACTTCTTCATTGAATAAACAGAGTAAATAACTCAGGACAGATGTTTCTCTGAACATAAAGGAAACAAAGGAACTTAATAATGGATTAGACAGTAATTAAGCTATTTCTTAAACTGGGCTTTTAGCATACTATTTTTTTAAGAAAAGTTTAGTGAAATATTAATTTTCAAAAGCCATTTCCAAAGAAGTCAATCACTTCCAATTACCACAGGATATGCAACCATTCTGCAGCCATGTTTAGTAGTTTATCTTTTATTTGCTTCTTCAAACAGTTCTATAGCATGTAATTATCTATAAAACACTGCTGGGTATCTCAGGAATAGATTTACAGTCAGTCAATGTACATCTTGCTCTGATCCTGCCTTAAATACCTGCTGCAGCTTTGCACAGGAGGAATTGTCTACATGATTAATGGTAAAGCGTGCAGCACCTATCCACAGCAGAGGGAGAAATCGGAGTCTTATCTCCTGGGCATTTTATAAGAACTTGTCTAGAGCTATTGATTCACTTTTTTTAGACTCAGTTTGTGTCTCCTTTTTTTGGGCCAGAGAATTAATTGCCATGAATCCAAAACATGCCACTCATTTGAATTACAAGATTAATTTATAGCTTTCCTTTGGCATAAAACAGCTGCTTCTTGCTTGTTAATGTTTTCATAGTGGTTAGAGGTGAGAAAAAATATCATGCTGAAGTAATTTGTTACCAAGAAAATATAGAAAAATGATCAGGAAAATACACTAGTGTAAAAAAAGATGTAAAAAAGTCCCCAAATGGAAATACCCAGTTGCCCAATTAGTCACTGGCTTGCTAGAGGCACGCAGTAATAGGACTCTGGTAGTGTGACATGTACACAAATGCATCACAGGTAAAGTTGCAGAAAGTGATATACATTCATACGTGTGTGTTGATGTGAACTGATATTACATGCCAGCTCAGCATGCACAGCCTCCTCAGGATCCTAACAGAGACTTAAATGTAACTTCAGACAAATGTTCATTTTTTGCTGAGCATGGCCTACAGCACGGACAGCCTACAGGTCTGCCTAGGAGGCAAAAGAAATAATTATCATATGGAAGGAATGACCAGGCAAAAGGTTGGATTCAACTCAATAGGGATGTATGCAAAAATTTGTCCTGAGGTAGAAGAAATCAATTTAGCAGAACACTGAAAATGCGTCAGAACACACAAAACAATCAAAGTCTAGGAAATACAGCCAGGTAGGACTGAAGAAATAAAGGAGATTTCTCTAAAGGACATTATTAGGAAAACATGGTAATATATTTTTTATAGGCATGAAATGGAAAAAGAATGAAAAGGGATGAAAGTTACATTCATATATTCTTTGTGTCCACTAGGGGTTAGGCAAGGACTAATGAATCTCAATCACACCAAAAAAGACTTAGATTGTGTATTAGAAACCTTTGTAGCAGTAAGAGCAGATAAACAATAGAATATTTTGTCTAGGATAGTTGGGAAATCTTTCAAGGAAGTTGTAGGTATAAGTAATCCTATAAACTTTGGAAAGCAAGTGCTAATCAGAGTATTTCCAGAGGACCTTTTCAGGATTGTATTCTTTGACTTCTGCAGTATGAAAAGATCTCTTTGACTTAGAATTCTTCTCTTTAGTTTGGTTGACACACAGTACCCTATGGCTGCAGATACAACAGGCAATGTTATGATTCAAGAGATGAGGCACATTGCAGGATTGTTTGCTAGATAAAGCTTTTAAAGGCTGCTCACATTTTCATTGCAAACCAGTGTAGAAATATAGGAAACAAAGTAATTTTGTAAACTCCTCCCAGTTTCTGGTGCTGCATATTTGTGTTCAGAAGCATTAAAAGCTCCTCAGTCAGTGTAAGGCTAATGCAGAAATTTTAACTAGTAGAGTCTCAAGACAAGTACTTACACATTGCACCACCCACAATTACTGACTGTGTTTAAAAATATGAACCCATATTTTATTTTTATCAATTACCCAGATGAAACCATCAGGTTTGGGTTCATTTATGTCATTAGGTGCACCATTCATGTCCTCTCTGACCAAAAGCACACCAGAAGTGTGAATTTCTGCACACTGCCGCCAGTAACTAGAACAAGTTAAACTTTAAACTCATATTTGATCTTGCCTCTGAGCTGCAGACCTCATATAAGACTGCACAAGCCAATGCTGAGCAACTTGTTCATAGCTGGTCTGCATAGCCTTGTGAGCACTTTTCCAGTATAGCAGCCACATGTTCACTCTTGCATGCAATATGATTATTGAATTATTAGGACTTTTAAAGGATTTTAAACTCTATAAGATACAAAAGCCTACTAAAAATTCATTGCAAGCATTGTTATCAAATCATGATCATCATGACGTGAGAACATTAACATCTTCCTGAAACCCATACTTGAACCAATAATGGTCTGTTCTCCATCCCTTCTCTTAATGGATTTAAAGTATCTACAGTTAAATCTACTTTATCTTTCTGCTATTATGGCATCACAACTAAGTTGAAAGTTCAGTTTCCAGCCTATCCAGTTAGTATCTTGGCTACCTGCTGCATCACATAAAATTGGTAAAATGACTTCAGCTCTCTGTCATAAAATCTGATGTACAGCTGAAAGTAACTGAGTTAATGACAATGAAGGCTGAGCTATTTTCTAACTCTTTAGGCAAATCAGAGCTTAATGACTTTGAATGATACTCACAGAACATTACAGGGAAGCTTGCATCCTGCTGCCTGTTTTACCCTACCGGATAAGATAAAAGACGGCTATTAAGCTGCTGGGATGATCCTTCCCTTTAACACTTACAATTGGATTTCTCTCAGCCATCTAAAAGTTAGGTTCCTGCTCCAAGGTAGTTATTCAAGACACTCTTTATCTTTGGAAGAAAGAGACAGAAACCCCTAGAGCATGACTCTTCCCATCTATGTACAACATCTGATTCTATGATTCTATATTTATCCTTGCCAGGAGATACTACTGACTGAGTAAATCACGGACACATACCTGGTTCCACAGACCTAAAGAATAAATGGTTAAAGTCATAAGGACTGACTGTCACAGTGCAGTTTACCCAGGCAACTTCAGGCATGTAGCTGAGGTGCCTGCTTTAGGAATGCAGTTGTCATAGATTCACTCTGCAGGAACCTCTTAAGTTTATCACAGATCTTGAATGGTGGGTGAGGGGGGAGGAATCACCCTGCACAAGTGTCTGTCTCTCTTCATTGCCTGCAGATGGTACCTAACAAGAGCAGGTCTCTAATTAGTGCATCAAATGTATGTAGATGAATTCAAGACCTAAATAGTCAGTTATTCACACAGAAAATGAATAGCAATTTCTCTCCATAGGAGATGGAAGCACTTTCTGCAATATATTGCACTACTCAGGATGTGATAAAAGACAATGTGAATACCATCACACAAAATTATTCAACCTGGAAGTTAGTGCACAGGCTAAAGGTGTGCTAAGGACCCACCGGGGCATCAACCATCTAGTTTACAGGTTCATCTACATTTTCTCCAAGATACTGCATAACTGAATACTGGATGTGTAGCCTGGTTTTTAATAAAATTATATAAATTATAATAATTACCTACTTAAAAGGAAAAGAGAGAAAGGAAAATTGAAACATGGGTATCAATAACTTTTCCAAAGAGCATACAGCATTAGACAATTTAATCAAAGCTTTGCCTGTACCAAATTAGCTCTAAAGATGCCCACTACATAAACAATTATTATCAAATTGCTGCAGTAATAAACTGAACAAGTTATTTTTATAAAGAACAAGTATAGAACATCAGCATGGTCATGAATATGGTTTGAGCAGCAACCAGGGCAGATTTAATAATGGTGACTCAAAGAGAACAAATACAGATACCAGTAGCTTGAGGAGTTCATACATGCAAGCACACACACATTCAAACCCTTTGGCTTTATGAGTTACAGCAGTGGGTCTAGAAATCTAGTTTTAGAAAATGAGGAATGCTAACAGATCCTGAGGGTTTCATGAGTGCTTTCACCAGCCACTCATTCATCTCCCCATAACATAAAGAAACAGTTCAAAAGTAGTTTCTGTTATAGATTGACTACCCATAGATTGACCCAAAATACTTCACAAGCAAAGGAGCCACCCTTTTAAATCAATTTACTTCAAAAACAGATGGAAAAGAAAGCCAAAGTAAAGGAACTGCCCCATAGAAACCCACTAACAGATACTGTCCTGGTCTGCCTGGGATGGCTGCCCTTCCACCAGACACATGGATCAACACATGGTGTTCAGCCAGTTATGTAGCAGGAGAGGGAAGAAAACAGCTGGTATTCCTTCAGTCTCTTCTCTGCACCACCATAAGTAAAAGTATGCCTGGGAAAAATCAGCCTAGTGTGCTGCCCATGCCTTTCAGCAGCATACAATATACATTTGCTGTGATACACATTGTTTATCACAATTAGAGGATGTATCTGCAAAACAGGGAGAAAAAATACCTTTTTTATTATTATTATTCAGCTAAGCTATAAATTGCCATCTGGAAGCAGGAGTCATAAAATGTAGCAAGGTAATGACAACAGACAAGCTCAGAAAGAAAAATAGCTTGGCACTATCCTCACCATTGCTCCCAGACCGGGTTCCATATCCCAGCAAGGTGCAATCCATCTGGGAGCTGTGGGAGCATGCACAACTCTCTCATGGCAAGTTCTTCCTTTAAAAATTAACTCATTACCCTGGATTAACAGCTGGCACTCAGCAAATAGTATCCATGCTCTACTGATTTTACCTCCTTTATAGCTTCCTCTGTGACTACCCTTGAGTTAATGGTTACATCATGCGTGAGTAGGGTAGCGCTCACCATTCATTTCCCAACACAGCAAGCATTGTCATGCACTGGGTCATAAACAGGTATAAACCAGACTAAGCCCTGTGTAATTAACTTTGGCCCAGAACACTGAAGTGTCTTTGACAGTGAGCATCATTCTACCCATCAGTTCTGGAAGGGAAATGTGGGAGAATTCAGATGGGTGATATGAAACAACCTGACATCTCTCTGCAGGTAATAGTACTAGGGCTGCAAGTGAAGGTCCCTGCAGGCAGGGATTAGAAAACTGCAGGATGAGTTATGATGGCCTAAAATGTTTCAGTTCTTTTAGTTCATATCCAAAATAATTCAAGCAATGATAACTTACATATTAAAAAATATATTTCCTATTTTTCTTGTACAGGAACAAGGTGTCAGACTAACTTATTTTACTGAAAGTATCAATGATAGAATCATAGAATAGTTGGGGTTGGAAAGGACCTTAAGATCATCTAGTTCCAACCCCCCTGCCATGGGCAGGGACACCTCACCCTAAACCATGCCACCCAAGGCTCTGTCCAACCTGGCCTTGAACACTGTCAGGGATGGAGCATTCACAGCTTTCCTGGACAACCCATTCCAGTGCCTCACCACCCTTACAATAAATAACTTCTTCCTTATAACCAGTCTAAACCTCTGCTGTTTAAGTTTGAACCCGTTACCCCTTGTCTTGTCACTACAGTCCCTTATGAAGAGTCCATCCCCAGCATCCCTGTAGTCCCCCTTCAGATACTGGAAAGCTGCTATGAGGTCTCCATGCAGCCTTCTCTTCTCCAGGCTGAACAGCCCCAACTTTCTCAGCCTGTCTTCAAATGGGAGGTGCTCCAGTCCCCTGATCATCCTCGTGGCCCTCCTCTGGACTTGTTCCAACAGTTCCATGTCCTTTTTATGTTGAGGACACCAGAACTGCACACAATACTCCAAGTGAGGTCTCACAAGAGCAGAGTAGAGGGGCAGGATCACCTCCTTTGACCTACTGGTCACGCTCCTCTTGATGCAGCCCAGGATACGGTTGGCTTTCTGGGCTGTAAGCGCACACTGAAGCCGGCTCATGTTCATTTTCTCATCAACCAACACCCCCAAGTCCTTCTCTGCAGGACTGCTCTGAATCTCTTCTCTAATACTAAGGTTAATGACTTTTCATTCTCTGAATGTAGCTGTAAGAATCATCCAGGTGAGATAAAGTTTAATAGCTCATTTGTTATTTAAAAATGTACGTATATCCCCTGCTTCATGTACTCTTTTCAAATACTTCCCATAGACCAAGATAATCTTACAACTTTAATTTTAACCTAGTATTCACCAGACTTTCCCTTCTTCTGCATTTTAATCCACTGTTTTTATTTATAAGCTTTGACAACACACAAGAGAAATCCTTTCTTTTCTTGTATCCCCAGCAATTTTTATTATAGTCTATGAATTTGCCCTCGTTTACCAGGAATCACTGTGTAGTCAGTCATTTTTATCTTTTTTTAGTATATATAGTGGTCTTTTCAATTCCTGGTCATATTCTTTTAATCTAAGCTGCTTACAATGCTTAGCATATTTTTGAGGTAGGGTCCCTGCAAATGCAGAGACACTGCTCGACGTTGTCCCACGACTACATAAAATTTAATTGCTATTCTTTTGCTGTTAGATGAAGCTGCTAGTTTGAGACTTATTCTCTCTCAGCATTGCTGTTCCTCTGTACAGCTCTTTCATTGAACAGCTCCTTTATATTATTTTTCTCCACATATCTGTCTTTCCTTGAGGGAGAAAGATTTTTCCTTCTCTGACTGTTACCACTAAGTTACCCTATGCCCACTGGCCTATGAAACTTGAGAAGTTTACTACAGCTAATTTCCTGAGAACTGCTGCTAATGCAGAAAATGTACTCTGGTTCCCAGCAAATACAATTTGCTTATTCAGTGGCTCTTCTTGTCTCCAAGGGAAAATAAAGCACAGGTAGATCTTTTCTTGCTTTCATTTGTGAATAGCTCTGAGTTTGTTCTTGTAAGGTAAAACTAACCCCCTGCAGAATGGAAATAGAGGTTAAAAAGAGTCAGCACCTTCTTATACCATAAGTTTTCTTAATAAAGGAGGGAAAGGAAGAGAACTTGGGCTTACCTGGGAGAATTAAAGAGCAAATCAGAAATAGGATGGGAGAGTTAAAAAGGCAGCCAAGTGCTAAGCAATTATAGGTGGCTGATAGGAAGGAACAAAGAAAATAGAATAAATGTGTATTGACTGAGGAGGTAAAACAAATTCATTTATTTACTGCATTCATTACCAGCTCTAAAAAACTCCTGAGAAAAAAAAGCTGATAAAATGCCTTGCCCAAGGATTCGATCCTGTGCCATCAAAATTAATGTACTTTTTTCATTGACTCTGCTATGAGAAGAATCAGGCTCTTGAGTACCTGAAGATTGAGAATGTAAAGAATTTAGTGGAACAGGGCTGTTAGATTGCCATCAGCTAGAGGGAGAGGGCTGCTTTGCAAATGGGCCACAGGAACAACTGGTCTGCAGCGATGCATTTTTATGGTGAAACTTGGAGTGAAAATCTTTTCAGGAGCCACAGGAAGGCAGTGTGCAACAATTTCATTATAGCTTTGAAAGCTCCATGTCCGACATCCAAGGAAAGGATACATGATGTCTATCAGTTGTTCTACCACAGCTCAGTTTAGAACTGGTCACATTTTTCAGTGGCACATTATTTTCAGGCACAAAATGCTGACTTTTGACCTCTTGCTTAATTCTGACCTTATCATTTTGATCACTGTAATGTAAATGACTGATACAATGTATGTTTGCATGTAAATAATCATAGGGGTGTTTGACATTTATAACATTTCTATCTTCAAAGTGGAGTCAGCCTTCTGTGAATGTCCTGAAGCAACTGCAAAATGTGAATTTAGGTCAGTAAAGGATGAGATGTGTCAGGCAGCAAAATGCCTAAAGCCACAAACATTCAGGTGTCATTCACAGTCTGTGCTATTCCTGGGTGGAGAGACAGGATGCTCTTTGAAGTTTCTTTGTTACGGTGAGGAGGCTACTCAGGACCCATGAGTACCAATTTCAGAGACAACTAATGCCGGCAATAGGCAAAGAGCCACTCAATCTTCTTTTTGGCTGCCATGTTTTAATGACCCAGATGTTCAGATGAGGTAGCCAGGGTATACGGTGTGATCTAACTTGTAGCTGCATTCCTTCCTGTCCCTTCAGAGGAACAGGCAGGCAGAGGGGTTAAGCCCACACTTCCTCAGATGTTCACATACAAAAGGGCTGCAGCCAAAATCCCTGCTTTTTGCTGCTTTTTCAGGGCCCAAAGTGTAAGATATTTTAAAGGGAATCACTACAAACCTGCTTGAACTCCTAATTTCTGGTTCCACTCCTCCTCTGCTCTTGTCATTATTCTATCCTTGTCCTTGTGAACAATTGTAAGAGTAATAGCAACTATTAGTGCAGTGGTGAACAGTGTGTGATTTATATTTATGGAGGGAAGTCATGGCACACTGGTGTGTAAGATCCCTCAAATATAGGTATTGAGTAGCTGGCATGTGTCTTGGTGCAAGGGATTAATTGTCCTGTCTCCAGTGCTCATTCTGTGCTATTTCCATCTTCAGAAAATCCA
Organism: Melopsittacus undulatus; assembly: GCF_012275295.1. Lineage (NCBI taxonomy): Eukaryota > Metazoa > Chordata > Aves > Psittaciformes > Psittaculidae > Melopsittacus > Melopsittacus undulatus. Next base: position 19,638,935 of record NC_047531.1, on the reverse strand, counting down.
GCCTGCAGATGCGGGTCACTGAATTCCCTGCATAGTTGCAATCACGTCTCTGATGTGTCTGTATGGAAAATCACAGTTTAAATATTTCTGCAAAAAGAATTCACAGTACTACTGGTCCCTATCTAAAATTTTCCTAATATTTGACCTACATTTTTCTTTTGGATCACTGTGTTTTATAATACAATAATATTATCTTTTCCCCCAGCTTTAGCCTGATACTCAGTCTTTTTGGCAATAAAGTGATCATATGAATTTGCCATGTATTTTACTATTTTTCCAAAGAGAAGAATGCATTTTATTTCAAACACCATTTTTCCAATTTAATTAACATTAATATAGATTTTTTTCATTATGCAAATCAGCTTACAAGCCCATTAGCTATTGGAGCTGTTGTTGGTATTCCTAACTATCTTAGTCCTGCAGGATGGTGTGGAACAGACTCACACAAAGGTTTTGCTACAAGAAAGAAAACCTTATTATCCTGCTCACCTCACAGGGGTATATTTCAGCCAAGGAGAATTTCAGAAGCAGCTGTTTGCCGATGGGTGAATATCTAGCATTGAACTTGGCTGGATATAACATTTTGACACAGGATATAGAGAATTCCTGCAGACGTAAAGCAGAAAATTGAGGGGGAAGAACTGTTTTGTAGTTTCACTTAAGCAGTAGCAAATGCAACAATAGCAGGGGATTGCGGTGTTTTGTTGAGTTTTGCCGTTTATATGTGGTAGAGGGGAACAGCTGGCTTGTGGCCCTGAGAGGATAAGTTTTTTGACATATTTGTTCTTTGCAGTGCAGAAATCTAACAGCATTTAAGCCTCAAAAAGAAGAACCTTCGATTCTGGCCAAAGCCAGAAAAATCGCTGTCTGGTTTTGTGACATTTTCACATGCTAGATATTCTGTATTGCCCCAGTTGTTGGGTAATGGATAAAATATGATTTTACATACATAAGGATAAGTATTTAAAAAATTATTTCCATAAAGAAGAGGAAATTCAGGGACTTGAATATTCAGCAGCTTTATTCAGCTTGAAAAAGAGCTGTCCAGCTGTAACTGCAACTCATTGAAGTTTCCTGAATCAGGCAATTTTCCTAGGCAAGGTTTTCGAATGCAATTTCCAGTAATTTCTCAGTTCTTGATTTAGGTAGGATCAGAGCAGGATATCTTGTGCCATTTTCTTACTGTTTCTACTTCCAGTTTAAAAAAACCTGAAATTATTGCAAGGAGCATGGACTGTGACAGCCGAAAGAAAACTCTCTTTTCTTTCCTAAGAGTTCAAACTTAGTTTTCTTTAGGCTTTGGCCAAGGATCACTGAAAGGTGCAGGTAACTGTTCCTCAACCCTTTTCTCCAGCTGTGATTCTTACTAGAGTTTGGAATGTATTTCTCATACGGTTTTCAGTGTTGCAATCCTTGAATCACCATTATCAATACCCATTAGGCTGGAGAGAGTAAGGTTTAGGCTCACAGAGCCACTTAAGTATTTAAAGCATTTCAAAGCCTTAATTCTGTTTAAATCAGTTGGAACTAGTTGGTAAAATGCATTCTTAAGCATAGATTGTAGTGTCTGCACTCTCAATGTTAGAAAAGATATCCCCATCGCCTGTTTATTTGCATTCTAAATGTCTCAGGCTTTGAGACATTAAACACCCTTTCCCCAGGTGGAAATGAGCAAATGATACCCAGCATTCTGCAGAAGGCATCCAGCAAATGTTTTAAAGAGTAATTTGACTTTAGTATTTGAAGTGCAGGAGGTAGAGCTGCTAGAAAAACCGGTTTGCATTAAAAAGGGCACTACTTTTAATTAAGCATATATCTGAGATGTATGAAATTGTTTACATTTTCTTCAACACAAAATCTCAGTGAAAAGGGAGAGAAAGTTGCAACAGTATCAAAAGATTCTGGAAAAGAAGTTTGTTTGCCATTTGAAGTTATGCTTTCATTTTCATTTTGTATTTAGTTAGCAGTTACAAAGCTGAAGGCAAAATCATTTGTTGAAACTCCTATAAAAGGATTTTTTCATTTCCTGACTGAAAAAAATCTTTGGAGTCTTTAAAGTGATAGCCAGAGAAGCATCTGGGTTGCATTATCCGGATCCCTTGGAAATAAGAGGACATGACTGCTGGAAAAGGCAGTTGAAAATAAAGATCTCTCACAGTTGTTACAAATACTTTCCTGCTCTCCCCCAAGGTTTGCCTGTGGGTTTCTCTCAGAAGTCCTGGTGCTGCCGTGTCTTTGAAGGTCAAACCTGGCCCAGGGCACTCACACCTCACCCTGCAGCAGGAGCAGGATTTGCACCTTTGTAGCTGGTGGGTGCTCTGAGCTGGGGTCATGCCATGGCCAGAGCCTTGCCCTTCAGGGCATTAATCCTAGAGAAAAGCAACTGAATTCCTAAGCCTGCATTTCTATCCTACCTGTTGTACTTTTCTCCTTTTGCTACTCATCTCTTTATGAAAAGGAGGGAGGTGTATCTTGGCAAATGAAACTATGAATGAAAAAACCCCTTTCCATTCTCACTTCTAAAATCTTGCCTCTTTATGTTACCTACTAGTTGAACTAATGGTAAACACAAATTTATAGTAACATGTGGCCCCCAGTGTGCAGATAAACAGGGATACAGCAGGCCCTGCTCAGGATGTAAGATGTTCTCTTACATCAAAAATAGGTGGTGTAGTAACAGCCCAAAACCCAATTTTATTTCATTTATAGATCAATTGCATAAAAGATGGTTGTAGTACCTTGATAAACACTTCTAAGTGACAGCACTTGCTTTATTTCCATTAGCATGAGCTGGCAAAGATTAACAGGCTCCATCATTTTGTACCAATAGTCTGTCTAACTGCCAGCACCACGTTCCTTCCCTGTGTCTCTCTAGCAGAAGAATGTGACTTCCTGAAATACTGATACCTTTACTGTTGCCATTAATTTAGCAGGAAGGCAACATCACGAGCATGTGTCGATTCTGAGAGTTGTTTTTGATACTGAATGCCAAATTTATATCTGTTAAGTGCATATTTTCCCATCTACAATGCCAGACTAGTGGGAATTACTGTGTACAATGAAATTCAAGTACAGTCTTGTTATCAACACTAACACTGTTAAGAGCAGTAACCAGTGCTGTAATGTTTATAGCAGGCCTGTCTGTGTACGTGTAAATAAATTTGACAGATTGAGCAATAAATTTATGAAATGATGCTCAGTATCTTCCAAGAACAGCTTTTAGTAGATACTTCCCACAGAATTCAACTATTTTTTTCCCAAAGGAAGCCATGTGAATTTTAAGTTACTTGCTATTTCTGTGCATAAAGCTCTTTTTTTTCTGGCTAGTTAGAAGCTTTGTGCTAAAATGTGCTAAAAAGGGGGTGGACTGTGCATTTTAGATGCTAAGTGATGTGGAGGGTTTTCCAAGCTTGTCAGCAGAGAATCTGAGTGGTAGAGCTAATCTTTTGCTTAATTTAGCTTGCTGCTAAAAAAGATTCCCTCAAATCTGTTTTCATTTTCCTTATATTTCTATTACTGTATATTCTCGACCTGTCTCTATTCAGTCCTAAGGTTGAATGAGGCAGACAATGCTTTAATAAATATGTAAATTCCAGTCACAAAAAGAAATTATGTTAGGAGCAACTGGTGCTAGTATTTCCACAGCACATCACATGAAGATGATGAATTAAGAAACCTTTTGAAGGTGAAAAACAATCATAGGCTTTCATATGGCCATAAAGGATGGTAAAGACAGAAGCCAGAGCATTTCCAAAAGGTCTTAATCCAGCACTTCATCCACAGCCTGCAGTGCCCTCACTTTACAGGGATTTGTTTTTAAATTGATTACTTCTTGGCTTCAAGAAACTCTTTTGCCCTGCCTTTCTCAAGATAAACAACCAGCTAGGGCACATTGCTAGGAGTTTAGGGAACCTGAGCCTTCTATGTGCTGCACCAAGATGTTACAAGAAGTACCTATGTCACAGAGTCCGAAGACTGTGTGTCATGGATACACTTAATATCATGCATAGAGTCCTTATCTTTGCTGTCTTGGTGACTGTTCACTGGGTTCAAACACTTCTCTGCCACAGCCCCCGAAGGCACTGATGGTCTTTCTGTCCCTGCCCAGCCTCCCCTGGGGCCTCCCTCCAGCTCAGCCCTTCAGCTCCCTTCAGCTTAGCCTGGGGCTGTTGTTCCTTGCCCCAGAGATGCAGGAGGGGTGCCTGTCTCCAGACCCATCTCTGGCCCTATTTCCTGGGTGGATGCCTTGGACCCACACTGTTGTCTCATCTCTGGCTCCATCTCCTGCTGCTCTTGACTGGGCTTGACAGCCCTTGGACCTGGCTCATCACTTGCCTCCTCTGGCTCTGTCAGTGGGCCCATTACCAGCACCTGGCTATACGGGCTGTGCCTTTAGATGAGGGCAAGGCCCATGCTGGGGTCACCCATGGCTGCCCATCCCTTCTGGAGCAGCTGGCACTTAGCCCCAGAACCCTCATCTTTAGCTTACTGCTCTGAGAAAACAGTCACATTGTATCTGCAAGGAACAAAAGCTCACTATTTTTTCCACTCTAATGTTTCACCAAAAGTAGATCTTATTTTTTGCGTCATTACCTAAGGATTCACCAAGCTTAGCCAGAAGTGCAGGAGACCTGGGCTTAAGTTTCTGCTCCCAAGCAAAGGCAGCAAACAGGTCTTTCAAATCCATTTCCTACAATACCAGGCTGTTGACTAAAATACAGTAGAGTTGGTGTTCATCAATATCTCCTTTAGATATCCAGGAGATATGCTTTAAGGATGCTTAGCAAGTCACTCTCAGCTGATCACATAGATGAGACTTCCAGAGAATCCCACCAAATTGTAGATGTGATATAGGTCACCAAGTAGCCAGCTGGCAAGAGGGGTCGGGTGAAGCAGAGATGTTACTGGGAAAGCCTGATGTACTAAAGGAATGTAGCAGTCTGGAGTGCTGGGAAATACCTGAGCAGAAATATTTTAGGGGTTTGGTAACATCTGCATGCTAAGTTGTAAGCATTGTGGATCAGTGTGGTTGCTACCAGTCCACATGTGTTAGGAAGCACAGCAAAACAATCTTTGTGAGTGTCCCCGTGCACTAGGACACAGATGTTTCTTTTCTAAAAGCAAATTTATGCAGACTAAACCCCAAAAGCCTCAGTGCAAAGAGTTGTAAAAACACTTGGTGAGATTTATCTGTCTATATACAGTACATAATAACTGCCCTGTTCTACTGCAGGTATCTCCATGAGGTTGGCAGGTATGACACAGGACGCACAGGAGTCCCGTGTCCCTTCAGGACTGCAGCTGGAGGTCAGGTGGGATATACCTGAATCCCGCCCTTTGCTCAGGAATGACCCACGTCAAACTGTAGCAAGCTTAAACCAAAATAAACAAATTAATGCAGAGGTTTTTTACCTGGTTCTGATGAGATCTGCTGCTTACAAGGCTCTGCAGAAGACAGCTACCAGAACTGCCTGTTCCCAACCTACCCTACCTTTATACTGGCTGGCAGAAATCCAGTTTTTACAGTCCTTCCCTAAGTGGCACAGAGTGAAGTTTGTGGCACACCACTCATGCCCATATTCACTTGTTACAGCATGTACTCCTTGGCACGGCAAACAAAGTGATCCCAACCTCCTCTAGTGTTTGAAATCAGGAGGGGTGAAGGCTCTTGGTATGCAGATAGAAGCACTCTGTGCTATGTAAAAACTGAAGTGCCTGATCAGAGATGTAAATAGAATGAAACCCACCACTGGAAAATCTACATGCTTCTGAAACATCAGCACAAGTCAGAAGTGCGATGGACAGAGGCTTGCAGTGAGTGTGTTTATACTTTTCACTGGACTCCTCTTGAACTAGTACCCCAGGCCTCCTTCATCGAACTAGACACAGCTCACTGGCAAGCAATGCTACATCTTGGGCAGCTCTAGCACGTCTACAAAGGCTCTGCCCATATGCCAGTATGCTGCTGCAGACCCAGAAATGGTCCCTTCCTATTACTCTGAAACCCCATCCAGCAGAAGCAGCTGTCAAGGAGCTGTACAAATCCTGCTCCTCATGAGCAGGAAGGAAGCAGCGTAACATCTGCCAGTATAAATGGGCTGCATTACTGATTCCCTCTCCTTGCCTGGCCAGGCTAATCACATGGAGGAGTTTGGTTTGTTGTCCCTGTTGCTGTGCTGCTTCACCAGCTGCCCAGGCTCCTGCCCACAGCACAGGAAGGGACTTGGAACCCTTCAGAACACGGAGCCATGGAAGCCAGCAATGGGATGCATAGTTACCAAGGTAAACAGCAGGAAAACATCTTATTTTTTTTTTCCCCCCTATCTCTTGAGTCATCCTGGAGAAAGATTTGGATTGTGTTGTGTAGAAATATACACTCAATAGTGAAGTCTGGAATAAGTAAAGGTGATGTCACTCTTCTATTTTCAATTACCGAAAAGTTTTCCTTATTTTGGAAGTGGTCTTTTCCCAGGAAATAATATGAAAAACTCTCACTTTATTTGTTCCTTTCTACACCACGAAACCTTCTGCTGAGCAAAGAGAAGATTAGGAAGGTTATCTTGCCATGTTTTTCAATGCAATGAATTGATCAGTGTTACAGTCTATTTGAGAAACTAGGTAATCACATTCCTGTAGGCAGATTTTAACAGATACGTGACTCTGTTCGTGACCCTTTTCTGCCTGTTTCCAATTAATATTTTAATGAGCAAGTTTTCTTGAAAGAACCTCTTGAGGAAACTGCACATTTTATTTGAGAGCAAATTTCTAAAAGACAAATTTTACATTTTTCCCCATTAACACTTGCCTTGAAGCTTGTTTAAGAGAATTTGATTGATTTGGGCAGAGAGATCAGGTCACTCAGATAACTCGGTAAAATCGTGGGCATTATTTATTAACCTAGCCCTGAAAGGTACAGAACATAAAAAGGTAAAAGTTTTAATTCAGGTACTGCATTGTGCTCAAGAAGTAGGCAAACCATGTGAATAAAGCTAATCTGCTACAGCTAAAGGTTTCTATTTCATAGCTTTGGTGGCAAGATAAAGAAATACCTTTTCACAGAATGTGGTTCCTTTATGTTGAGTTCTGTATATGCAATGACAAGACAGTTCTCACAGTGCTTATATATCTATACCTCAGGTTTTAATACTGTGAACTAAATAAACATTAACCACACATGGGAGGCACATGGGAGGTTCACAGCTTTTCTTCCAGTGGTACCATACACCTGAATGTGAGTACCAAGAGAGGCTTTGTTCCCACCACTGCAGCATGGGCTGTACAGGCGCAGCACTGGTGAATTAAAACTACCATTACCAGTTTAAAAGCATCCAAGAAAGGATATGAAGTAGTTTAACTAAACCAGTTAAGACAGTTAAACTGCTCAGAGCTTCACTTGACAAACTCTCACAAACCCTGCTGATTGTGGTTCACAGTGTTAGTTCTTTTTATGCAGTTTTGACTGTGACTTTTGTTTTACTTGTTTATTTGAATGTATGGAGGATATAGACCATAGGTCTGGTATCATTCTTCGTGTTTAGCTGCATTGCTGAGAACAGATCACATCAGGAGTTCAACAGATGTACGCTGCCATAACTACACTGATTTGACAAGAACTGTGACAGTGCTTTTAACGTCAAGCACTGGAAAAAAAGCATAAGAAAGACCCCAGAGGAAATGTTATAGATTTTTGAGGCAAAGAAAGGACCATTTGCCATTGGGCTCTCCCTGTGCTGTGCTTGGGGATGTCTTCTTTTGTAGGCGGTGCTCAATGCCAGGTTGGACAGAGCCTTGGGTGACATGGTTCAGTGTGATGTGTCCCTGCCCATGGCAGGGGTGTTGGAACTTGATGATCTTAAGATCCTTTCCAACTCTAACTGTTCTATGATTCTATGTACAGTTGTAATATTTGTGATAATGTGGGATCCTGTTCATCCTTTGTCTTTGAGGGTAGCACCCTCATTTGGGGTCCAGACGCTCTTGTCCTGTCCTTGGTTCAGTCATCAGCCAGATGCAAGACTGTCTTTTTGTACTACAATTTGACTATTGTAATATAGCTGTTTAAGGCCTTTGTATAGCACTTTAAGATTCACAGGCTGGACAGGCTATAAAAGAACAGGTATTTACTTGAATCATTATGTGAGAGACTTAAAAGCCACTATTAAAAACAACAGTCATTAAGCTCTTACTGACTTTTGGTTTTATGAGTTTTCAGTCATTGCTCCACACCACATAGATTAAACCTAGTGTAGCTTGAGGAGTGGTCCAGCACCTTCTGGGAAGTGCTGACTTTCTGTGGCAGAAGTTTTATGGCTGATCTGCAGGGAACATCTGCTGTGTCTGAGGTACACTGGATCTGTAGCATGTACAAAATAGACATACCATTTCTTGGAATGGTCATATTCAGTGTTCAAATGTCACTTATCTGATCCTATCTGTAGTCATGAACATGAATGGAAATGCCAGACAAAATTTTCAGCCAGAAAAAGTGGGCACGCTTGGAGAAGCCCATTTGCAAACTAACCCCAGCCAAATGCTCTCCTTCAGAAATGAAAACTATTATTTCTTCTGTACTCCATATTCTGCCAGCCAGCACTGGAGGAAATCATCCAAGTATTAAAAAGCAGTGGTAATTGTGTGGGAACGAGCAAATAGCTGCCAATAAACCAGCCAAGGAGTTCTCTAATGGCAACCACCAAGTAGCCCAGCCACTCACTGCCACTGCTTCAATGCACTGCAGAACAGGTTGGGTCCCAGAGGTCACATCTCACCCTTACCTTCCTCTTTTCTCCAGAGCTTTGCACTGTTCAGACACTCCATCTGGACACATCTCAGGTGAATGTCACAGCCATTCCTTTCCCTGTCCTGGGATGCGGAGGGTGGCAGTGCTACAGCCCAGGGTGCAGATAGACCACAGTGTAGGCAAGGGTGAAGGCAGCCAAGGGTGAAGGCAGCCCCTGAGAGCACAGCCTACTTGCAGCACTATGCCCGAGGCCTGGCTTCATGCAATGCCCTTGCTCTCTGCCTTCAAATCCCACCACAGAGTACAGTCCTGGCACTACAAAGCTGGGAAGGGAACGTGTTCCTCTAAAATTGCCTGCCAAGACTGCATGGAACCAGTCATGCTGATAGTTCATTATAAAGCCCTAATACGTATTTAATGACACCATATTTTCTACAATGCCAATTCTATCTTAATAGCCTTAATAATAGCACATATTAGTGGCATTATTAGTTGATTGTGTAACACTCTCCACCTTCACTGTGCTATGCCAGTAGCAACTAATGAATGCACATTCTAGGAAATTCATCCACCTGGAGCTGATTTCTCTGAGTAAAGCTTTAATTTCAGGGAAATGGGATGTGAGCTTAGTGTGGGAGTGGATTTGACAGAGATTTTATGCTCTTTTGGAGTTATATATCAGCTTCCAATTTCTGCTGATACAGAAATAAGCTTAAAAATAGCTAATTCCACCTGGGCCATTTGTGTGCCTGCTGCTCCAGACCCAGCCAAGAACACCAGACCTGCTGCACAAGCCAAGCTGCTGAGAGGTAGAAATCCAAGATAGGGAGATGCCAATGTGCCATCTTTTAAATGGCCTTTTCCATCCATTCTTCATATGACTAAAAATATTAGCAAGAATAGATGAAATGAACAACATTACTGGGTTACTGTATCAGTTTGGGGGTGTCTGATAGGAGCAGTTTACCAGTAGCCTCATATATTCAGATGCTGTGGAAAAATAGAAAAGTAGGCCTGAGATTATTTTAGGTCTTCTATTTGGCCTTGAACATTCTGCTTTACCCCCAAAATACCATGCAGTCATGCATCTAATCCATCAAGTCATCAAGACAAAATGTTAGGACTAGAGGCAGCAGAAGCAAATGGGCAAATGCAGTAACAATTTACAGCAAACGTTATAAATGCCATTGAGGCTGTTACTCCAAAGATTTTCAGCACCTCCAACAATGCTGTGGACCCTCAGTGGAGGCAGATGTTGTCCAGATTCATGCTGAGCACTTGTTCAGGCTGGGTATTTGACTTTTGCTATCTATTTGTTATATACTTGGCCAACACACTGAGCATCAATACTTCAACATCATATGCAGATCATCCTTTTCTGACATCGCCCTTTTTCCTGTGCATATTTAGAGGTCTGGTTAGAATCAGAGAGCTGGCACTACTTTTAGGCACACTGTTGTTGTAAGATCTGTTTTGACTAATAGTGGTTCCCGGGATGACTTCTGGGATATCAGTTTGATGCAGTCAATCAGGTTCCTTCCTTTGGCTCCATGTTGACAATTAGTCATTTGCCTTTCACTACCCATCTGCTGAGAGAAATGATCCCAGCATACAAGTCCCATATGTCTGTATTCCCATTTCTCCGCCTTACACGTACGTCCAGGCTCCTTCCTTTTTGTCCCCAAAAACACATGAAGCCATAGCAGCTGCTTGGAGCACAACCTGTTACTGGTACCTCAGCAGCCACTAAAAATGTAGAGATAATTTTCTTCACAAACATTCCACCAGGAAAGCCAGGGAATGAACTGGCAGAGGAGTGCTACTTTTCACATACCGACTGAAAGGTTTTCCTATTGATCGGCAATTAGCCTGTTCTGAAAGGCTCAGGGTCAGACTCCCAGCTGGTGTAAATCAGAGAAGTCCCACTGAAGTCTCTGATTTATTTTCCAAATGGCTTAAAAATTCAGCAGGAGCCTTAAACTGCCAATGCTATACATCAAGCAGCTGTCTAAAATTCAGAAAGGTAGCACATTTTCTGTAATGCTCTTTGACTTTAAGTATTCCTTATGGACCAAATTCCTTATGGAACAATCCAAGTCCTAGAGCAAACATTCTGAAAGTTAAAAAAAAACCAAACCAACAACCAAAACCAACCACAAAACCCCACATGGAGATGATCAACATAAGTTTTAGGAATGAGAGTCAAACTGTGGAGCTAAAATTTACATTTCAAGCCTTTGCTTTCCTTTACAGATGTGCATTAGTTATCACATAAATCAAAGTTGAGTTTTAAGAGTCCTTCACTTCTCTTGAATGGAAGTTTGCGTGTCAAAATGACTAGAAGGAGTTTGCTAGCTCTCAGTGGGACTGGACTGCATCCCTTGTGAAGCCCAATTCCCCAGCAGGTGTGGGTATTGCCTATGTGCATAGCACAGTTGTTGCATTTTTGTTTCCTTTTTCTTTCCAGCTCTGCTTCTCAAAACAGTCAACATGTTGGTGTCCCAGACAAATGTGCTAGTGAAACTAAAAGGCCCAGGAGCTAAATGGCCTTGGGAGAATTAAGGTGGCAAAGGAAGGCAAGGCAAGCTCCAGAATCTGCCTTTCCTCTGGTAACAAAGACTTTGTCTTAGGAGACAAACAAACATTGCCTGGACTTGTTTCATAACTTTTGGCAAGTCAGATGTCTTGATCTACTTTTAACAGCTATGTATTTTAGAAAACTTTTATAAACCTGATAATGTGACTGTAATTTTTGCTATGCTTCCTTCAGCTGCCTAATGAAGCAGGATGAGTTTGGGGCTGCTGCTCTTCAGTGTACACATCTTATTTCTGGAGATAAGTATAGCCATACTCAATTTTCTCCATCTGCTTCACACTGTTGTGCAAGCAAGTCACTGCTACTGAAGTCTATAATCAAGATAAGACCATGATACATATGATACAGAGTGGTGATATTTGATTTTACTGATGAGAAACTCTAATAATCACTTAGATAAAGGCAAGACCACACTGTAAATTGCACATATTCTTTAATCTTGTACTCATTTAAAATACAACCAAAGCATTTTCTAATTTTAATATAATTAGATCATTTTTTTTATTTATAATAAATCACAATGCAGATATTAAAAAGGGTGAGAAAGTGTCTATTATTAAAATAAAACCAGTATACTCAGAAAGTGGAGAAAAGGATTTTACCACCTATAGAAACACCCACTCCTTCCCTCCAAGGGGTTACAAGTAAATCATTTGTATTCATGTTGCCTTAATTGAATGCCAGTTAAGTGTGCTGATTTCTAATAAAGAGTGATTTTCCTGGGAGCAGAGGCTTGTAGTAGCTTTCATTTCAGAAATCCAGCTTTTAAACTATGGACTTTTCCCTAAATGCTCATCTGCAATCCCTCCTCCCACTTTCTGGGAGAAACAAGCCAGTGTTCAATTTGCTTATCACAGATGGCTCTGGTAGAATCAGTGATGACTAGGAAAGCCTTCATCTTCAGTACTGTGATCATTTCAATGATCTGTGCCTGAAGATCTGGAAAAAAGCCAGGCTCTTCTATGCTGAAGAGCAAAGTCCCCATGCAGCAGGAAGCTGCAGAGCTGCTCCAGATCCAAACAAATTCTTCAGAGAATCAATGCTCAAGCCTTCGACAGCCACATCCCGTGAAGTTAGAGAGCCAGTTTTTCCACAGACACATCTAAGATGTAACTGCAGCCAGTCCCAGCAGATTTCAACATCATTGTCCTTGTCTGCTGACAGAGAATCCTTACAGAAACACAGATTTCAGGAAGAGCTTTCTAAAATGACCCAGAATACTAGAAGAAAATAGATTCATTGCCATCGTGAAGACACAATTTTACTACTCTTGGAATAGCAGAATGTTGAGTTTCTGTTTGGGAGGCTTATTTTTCCTTTAGAGAGAGGCATGGGCTGAACTACAAATCTTGTTTGAATAAGCATCTGAAACATCTTTTTTGAATACGATGATGATGTGACACTTCTGTCAAAACAGGGAAAGAATTTAATTCAAATCTTCTGACACATATATTAATAGGTGATTATAGGCTGTTCTAGCTTATGCTGTATTTCTCCTTTCCCACTGTCTCAAAATATGTTTGTAGGCAAAACACATACATAAATTCCCCAAGAATCAGAAGTATGTAAGAATACTTAATATCTCATTTCCAATTACTGAGCAATTCCCATGGAGCTGAGAATTCATTTACTGTAGGGAGTTCATAGGGTATACCAGTCCATGAAAAGTTATCTGAGTAAGCAACCCAACTGCCTAAGTTCAGATAGCAGAGGAAACCCACGATACCTCTGAATACACGTATTCAGAGGTATTGTATTTTGTAATATGTTTTTTTTTTAATTTTTTTTAAGACAGGCTTGTTCAGAAAATCCTGCATAAAGTGGGAGCCCAGTAGAAAATTCTGTATTGATTTATCAGGTTAGGGTTAGATAAATAAAGATTTAAATATAATTCTGTAATTTTCAGAACATTACATACCCCAGACTTCTACCAGTCGAACACAAGGCAAAAGTATATGAAGAAAGATACAAGAGAACTGTAATTTGTTCTGCTATTCTCAATACAACGTCAGTGGTGATTAGATTATTCATTATAAACATAAAATAATGTCATAACTGAGAGTACTAGAACTCAGATAGGTAGTTACTCTTAAATCCCCTACATGAAAATGAGAGTAATACAAACTCCTAACTATTAATCTGATTCATTAAGCGTACTTAGGAGCCCTAAGTACATCCGTTTCAATACAGAATACAATTAAAATGAATGTGCAGTTCAATCTGTACAGTGTTTAACAATGTTATTGCTGAGTTTAACCATCATTTTACCCAAATTATGCCAGGGCAAATCTGCTTTGCAGTTGGCTGTCAAACTGATTTGCAGCAAAAATACAGCCTGGGATTAAGAACAACATCCAGACATCTGGAACTGAATGAGTGATAAAGAAAAGTACTTGTCTGTAAAATCAAGTAGCAGAAATGAGCACAAAGGTGCAGCATTACCTTTTAGCTGCCTCGAGGCTAACGGGAGGAAAATAGTTCAGTGCTGAATAAGTCAAGATGATTGGGATAAGGGCTGCCTGCACCAGATCAGAATTTCTGATTTAATTTGAAACACTAACTTAACCTTGCTGCCACTTGGATCTGTACCTCCTTACTGGCTACACATGCAGATGGGGTTTACCTGATTAGATCTAGATGAAGGAAAAAGGCCATGAATTGTACAGATACTTCACTGTATGACTGCAAGTAGGTGCCAGCTTCAAACATCTGTTGTTTGCTAGGATGGAAGCAAAAAGAGAAGATACCTTTGTCAACATAAAGCCAGCAGGAAATGTGGTACAACATGTCAATACCAGAAAATTGCTACAAACCAAAGTTCCATATAACCTGAAATTCAGAATTAGTATAAGGTTTCCCATTTCAAAGTGACTTAAAGAAGAGCCTAAGAGGGTGATCAGCAGGTAGTAATGTCAGAGCAGTTTCCCTTATGTCCTGTTCTCATTCACAGCTACAGCTACATTTCAATAACCTTGGTTGCCCCTGCTAAAAGACTAGGTGTACTGAAAACTGTACATGGTTTCAATTATTAGCAAGATACATGTAGATTTTTAGCTGACTTTGTTAATCTTTTGGCTAGTTGAAAGAATATTTAAGGTTATTCTCATACCTTACACCAATAAAGTCTTAAATACCAAATCACATAGACTATTTATTTGCTATATGAATGCTTAATAGCTTATCAAAACCTTTAACAACTTAGATAATAAGCTCTTTTAGATCCTTTTTAGTCATTTTTTATGTTTAGGTAAACACAAAAGCTAAACAAGCTGCTTCAAAACTTGGTTTTGCTTGTAATGAATGCCTTCTGATCCATTTTAGGAATGTTCTACCATGGAAGAGGCACCCTATCAAGCTCTCAAGACCCTTGTGGTATAATTCCCCAGGAGGCACCCCAGCTTGACTCCAAGCCTATTGAAACTAAGGGAAGCTTACCATTAACTTCATATGGCTTTAGTAAGACTATCAAAAGCACTGAGTAAAATATTTCTGTGCTTATCATGTCCTCCGATTTTTAGTTTCATATATTATTTATTTTCACATGACATTATTATGAAATATTTAGGCTCACAAAACATGAAAAGAAGAATCACAATTTGCACTATAAGAAGAGAAAGTATGCTTATTATACTTAAAAACATCCATTCTCATGGTTGTATAGAGATTAGTTAATTTTATCACCACCATTTAGCAGGTATAACAACATAAATTGAACTTCTTCTGCAGGGAAACCACCTACAGCTAGAATATTTATTTGCACTATCAATTTTGTTATGAAATGCTGTATTATGGTCTACATATTATGTGAGAGAGTTTTAACTACGCAGCTGCTGCAAGCCCAGGTACAGATTTTCAGGCCTGTTTAGGTTTCTAACTCCTACAGAAATCAATAAACTAATTTGGTCACCATAATCCTCAGTTTTGGCATGCCTAAATCTTAAGGATATGGATACTGAGAGGAACCCATAGTCTGAAGTTTAAGCAGCCTGATTCTTTATAGGATGCTCTATCATAATTAGATCCCAGGAAAGAAATCTGAAAATGCCAGCACACCAGTTGAGGATCACAAAATGTAGCCAACAGGAAAAATGAAGAGAAGAAAATAGAAATCCAAAAAGTTATAAAGCTGGAAGTCAGAAGTGCTGCGCACAGGAGAAGAGAGGTGGCTTGATCTTAGAGGAGCAGCTGATACAAATTCATACCAGATTTCACACAGCCTGAGTGTCCAGCCTCAAAATGAAAGGGATGCTAGCATAGGAGTCAGAGGGAGCACGTAGTTCATCTTTGCCCATGAGAACAGACTCTGCATGCAGGGTACCCTGCTGTGGGAGGGTAACCTGCTGTGGCTTGGGAAGTATTTCCTCGTTCTACCAACCTGCAAGTCATCACAATCACACTGCAGACCTTGGCTACTCGAACCTTACAAAATCATCTGGCCTAACAATACTGTTGAGAGAGATTGAATCTTGATAGATACTTCTGAAACATCTGAAAGCTCAGTTTCATTGCACTGGCCTGTGCTTTGTTGGTTGCCTACCTGGGCTGTAATACCTAAAAATTAAAATTCTCAGTGTAACCAGGATTTTGAGGTCTTTCTCTGAATGCAGAATAGCAGGAGAACACTCAAGGAAAAAAAAGCCTGAGCCACCGCAAAAAAAAAACCCACAATCCTGTATCTGTCAATGAAAGGAAGCAATATGCCAGAGCTGGTTTGTGCTTTAATAAAAAGGCATTGTATCTCTGCCCAAAGAAGAAATGTGACCCACGTTCAAACCAAGGCTTATTTGTATGGGTTGATACTGAGGTGGGATATGGGAACTGCCACCTCCAACAGAATCTCCCCAAGGGCTATTTATCTCAAAACCAACTAACCCCTACTGCACTTGAACTGATCCTCAGGAGCTGCTCTCAGGAGCTGCTCCATTAGAAGCCCACTAAAACATTAGCTTCTGATTTAGTTGTCCCACTTCAGTGGATGTACTGGGTGGGAGAAATTAGGGCCTGAGTACCTAGATGCGTATTTGAGTACAAAGGAATATAATTTATATGATACATTATATTTATATATAAGAAACATTTATACAAGATACATTAACGTATTACAGGCAGTTCCTAATTTAACATAGTCATGGAAGAGTCTGAAATTTGATCTTGTAAAACATTGGTTCTCTTTTCCATTATTTAGTTACTATGACATTAAGATGTGACCATAATAAAGACAGCAAGAAGACTCAAAACTAACATCTAATCCAATGCTGCTCAGAAGACATTAAGAGACTTTTGTTTGATATTAGCTTGTACTTTAGTCCTACAGCATCAGGAGAATGTCAAATGAATCATTTTTACACCTTTCCCTTGAAAAATCCACCACAATCTGCACTTTGCCTTTAACAAACTACATCTTCCTGAGAAAGCCATTCCATCAAAAAAAAATCAACCAAAATATTTCTCGTTTCCTTCCGTAAAAAATGTGTATTAGAAAATTTTCAGTGGATCTCCTGCATCTATTTTTTGAGAAAAATAGCATGAATTAAATTTATATTTTTTCTTTTAAAGAAGGATCATTCTAAACTCAATTTATTTCTTATTGATTGGCTGTGGTGTAGCCATAGTCTCCCCACCTTATATGGAATTTAAATTGTTTCTTTCTACAATGGAGTTTTGTCAAAAAAAAATAGAAGTTTTTCTCACTTCCCTTCCAGAACTCTATTAACATGATGTTTATTCACCTTACAATCATTTATCTAAAATTATTATTATGGCAATAAGTCACTGAGGCTAGATATGAGGATAATAGGATGTATTTGAAGAGTAAATAGCGTATATTTGAAGAGTGAAGCATATTTTGAATACACTATATGAATAGCATATATTTGAAGAATGCATCTCTTAGCAGTCCGTTAATGAGCTGGCTGCTCTTTAATATGACTAGGTCTGATATCATGTAATGCAAAGCCTGTCCACCCAATCTCAATAGCCTGCTTCATTTTAGTTGCTCACACAGAGGCACAAACGGAGCTTCCAGAACCTGACAAATTGCTGGGCGTCACTGGCTCACCTAATCTGGTCTGCTGATGTGTGAATTAGGCTCTAGATGATCTTCTAGTTTCCTAGCAGTTAAAGAGCTGGCTGCTAAAAGATGTGAAATCACAAATGTCTAAGCTTGACTAGATCTTTAAGGCTCTGGCAGAAAAGGAATAACGGAGGCTAGTGGGAGCTGGATGGTATGTTTCAAATCTTTGCTGGGGTCACATAGAATAAAGCAGGGAGCCCAGCACAGGTCTTAAACATGCCTTATTTGTCTTATGGCTACTTGTTTATTCCTTTTCTAGATACAGACACCAACTTTGCCATGAGAAAAGACTTTGACCTTAAAGCTGTGTGAAATGGGTGTTCTGGGCTGCATTTCTCCTGGCAGGCAGTATAGAAAACCCAGGCAGCATGAGAATGAATGGCTGAAAGTAAGTGTTCAGTTGTCCTCAGCAAATTCAATTTATTCAGACAATTTTTGTAAATATTTGGCTGTGGTTTCTGTCAGAGTCAATGTGAATAAGGGAATAAACTTCCTTTCAACTCAGTCAGGTCACAAGGCAAGTCCCTGAAGCATGTGCATCCACTCTGGACACACACAGTCTTGCACACAGCCATGCTGTCATTACCTGTGTTTATAGCATACTACATGACTTCTTTGTAGGTCCATAGACTGTGGTGTTTTCTGGGGAGCACAAGTTGCTCAAGCCCTTTGCACCCCAGTTGGGTGTCTGAAAGCTCCAGGACATTATGGAGCCTCAGAAATCAGTTGTTGAGTTTAATATGGCTAGGTCTGATACCATGTAATACAAAGCCTGTCCATCTGATCTCAGCATCCTGCTTTATTTTAGATGCCCACACAGAGGCACAAACAGAGAGCTCCCATAAACTGACAAATGGCTGGGCATCACTGGTTCACCTAATCTGATCTGCTGATATGCTAATCAGGCTCTAGATGATTTCCTAGTGTTTTATTCAGCTGGAAAGGAATCTGACCAGGATGATAACTATTGAGGGTCTGTCTTCCAAAATCCCTGTTACTAGCCATTGGTTTCCTACCCTGTCACTGACTGCCTGTGTGCCCCACAAGACCTTGTTGAGCCAGGAAGAACTGACCATGCCCCATGGTCATCCTGACTGCAGGACAGCAAGGACTGGTTAGGTAGTCAGCTCTGCTGGTACCAATTATTCATAACTGGTGCAGACCATCAGTGTCTATTCATAGGATAAAATGAGGATCTTACACATTGCATTTAAATCAGGCGCAGGGTTAATCTGAAAAAGTTAAATACATAACTCATCAAGTAACAATGCCTTCAGTTCCCAGGGTACTCTGCCCAATAGTGTTAAGAAAAAAGTGAAAAGAGTAAAGGCATCACTGTCAAGCTAATTCAACATTTCACAGTCTTTCTAAAGTAATCCAATGGTTTGCTATGTGGCTGTCCCTCGGACTACATTTTCTTTTAATTCTTGCCCCTTTTTACTGTGTTTTATTGTGGTTAAAGGTTTGTTGTCTAGAGTACAGAGATTATTAAACAAAAGTTGCAAACTTAGGTACTGCTTTAGGTGTTGGTAATGAGCAAGGGAACAAACACTGGGGGAAAAAACCCAACTGTTTTCATTTACCTTGGTGCAAAGTTTAATTAAAATTATTTCATATCAATTACCAGAAGCAACTAAAATCTTTTCATTAAAGAGGAATTTTTAACGTGAGAATTCCCCTCAGCATTCCCTCAGTTCTGTTTTTGCTGATAAGGAGAAGGAAAGAGCCATTCTGCTATGTCAATCAGCTGTTTTCCAGTCCCTCTCTGAAAGCTGTGACACAAAAGGCATGCATTTTTCTCACTGCTTTCCTTGGGAGATCCTTACAAAAACCTTAGAAAAAGTGATTGCAAATAGGCACGCACTATAGGAGAGAGAATGTTGGCATTGTACAGCCTTACATGAAAGGGAAAATGCAACACCTGGTGAGTCTTAAGAAATTCAGTTTTAACTTTTGTGCTCTTCCTAGTTTTGTTTCAGAGACATGTCTTTCACTGTACCTTTTCATCATATTGCAAGATGTAAGGAGAGGGTATTTGGTGCTTGGATGTTTATCCTTAACTAAAACAGTGATTAAGGATCAGCAACAAGTAAATTACTATGCCCAAGCACTGGAGATGAACGACCACTGATATGCAAGTGACTCCCTAGATATCATCATTGATTTAAGAGAGATTGAGGATGTCATGGTTTAACCCCAGGTGGCAACTCACTCAGCCTACATCTCTGTCCCTTCTTCCCAACCCCAGTGAGATGGGGAGGAGAACTGGAAAAAGGTTAAATTGATGGGTTGAGATAAGAATAATTTAATAATGACAATATAATAAAGAGTGGGAAGAGGGAGGTCTAAAACTTAAAGGGAAAATCCCCAAGTGATGCACAATACAACTGCTCACCACCTACTGACTGATACCCAGCCCGACCTTCGCAGTGATCTGGACTTTCTAGCTAACTCCCCCCAATTTATATACTGAGCAAGATGTGCTGTGGTATAGAATACCCCTTTGGCTAGTTTGGAATAGGTGTCCTGTCTCTGCTTTCTCCTGGTTTCTTGTATTCCTCCTCACTGGCAGAGCATGAGAGACTGCAAAGTCTTTGATCAGGGTACATACTGCTTAGCAACAATTAAAACATTGGCATATTATCAGCATTATTCTCATACTAAAGCCAAAACACAGCACTGCACCAGCTACTAGGAAGAAAATTAACTTTCCCAGCTGAAACCAGGACAAAGGGCCACATCAAAAATCAAAGCAGAAAAACTTTACCGGAATTAGTTGCCTGAATGTGAAAAGATACAGAAACTGGGCATAAAATGTCAAAGGGGATGCACATCAGCCTGAAGCAGTTATTGATGTTCATCTATCCTCTTCTTACAAAGCTAAGGAATGGTAACATGGATAACAACAGGTGTCTGCACTTCTTTTAATACCTAAAAATAAGCATTTGCCTTCAAGGCAGAGGGAAGTGCAGTCCCTTAGTGGGCAGTGTAGTGGGTGATGGCAGTGCTAACAGACAATGTGCCAGCTTCAGACTCTGTATGTGGTCTGAAAGACTTAGCATAGCCTTTAAAATGGCAATAAAGCTCACTTACTAAACTGTGAAACACAGAAATTGAGACTTGCTAGTAGTGCAGTCTACAGTGGAGGACAAAGCCAGGGCTGTGACAGATAGGTTATGCTGCTTTTTCACAGGAAACCTACTGTCTTCATCCAGTTTCTGGGAGGATGTCCAAAATGACGTGAAGAAGGACTAAGGTAAGGCACATTTTGAAAATACTTGTGTGTGTTCAGCTGATGTGAGCAGAGCTCCATGGTTCTGGTGCACCATTTTCCTGCTTCAGGTAGGTATGAGGCTAAATTAAATGTCTTTAAGATGGAGGTGTACAGAAAGACTCCTGGTTTCAATTTCCCATTCTGATGTAACACTGAGCAAGCTGCTAACATCTCTGCCTCATTTTCCCTTCTGAAAAAGGGGCAGCCATCAGAGGATTAGTTAGTGATTGCATACCTGAGCAGAAGAAAGTACATCAGGGAGGATTAATGTATTAACTGTCTTCTACATACTACATCAAAATGCTGAAATCCTTTTAATCCATTCAAATGCATGATTGAGTATAGTATAGGGATGAATCAAACAAACAAACAAAAAAACCCTAAGAAACCTCAACAGTTTTCGAGGCTGTATTTTTTCTTCAGAACATTGAGCTCTTTAAAGCATGTGGACAATTAACATGAACCAGCAAATCTGGCCCAAGTAGGTGGTTTTCCATCCTGATGCACCATCTGCAAGAATGGGTAAAGCACAAATGCAGCCCACGTTGTTCCAACAAAAGCTTACCACAGAGGGAAATAACAAAGGTTGATCTCTATAACCTGGTCAAGTGTACACAAATACAAGCAAAACATAATCTTGGGATGTCATGAAGGAAATTTTTATGGATTCATTCAGCCTAAATTGAGGAAAGTGTAAAATATTTCAACTCTTTTCAAGGGGCTTCTTGATGTCAATGGAAGGATACAGGGCTGCACTGCTATTACAGAGCCAGGAAAGCTCATTGCTCCTCACAGCTTTACTCTTTGGACAGGAACCCGTGTAGTTCTGATCATGGAAATTGTAATTATGACAGTAAGGGCATAAATAGTATCCTTCAAAGGCCCTTTGCTCTGCTTTCATTCCTTATGCAATTGTTTCCTTCACAAAAGCTTTGCACTTTCTTCAAAGGAAACTCTGGCTAAATGTTCAACATCATTCGCTGAAATATTCCCTTCCATTTTGGATATGAGTTTCCTGGATTTTCTTCAGCATACTTTTTTTTGCATCCCAGCTGTGGGCCCACTGAGGTCTCCAGTATTCTCACTGTGTAATAACTTATCCATTGAAGTCCTTATCTGGGATGTAGTAGTTAAAGTTGTGGCCATTTTTTTCCAGATGAGTTTGCAAACTGAAGTTCTAGGGAAGGCCACCATTAACAGGGACTTCCTGTGATGTGTCTGCCTTCTTGCTTTAGCTAATAGGCTATTCATATATTCCAATTGTATGGAACATTTTCAGGTTCAGTATGACATTGCACCTCAGGGAGCCCAGGTCTGTTGGTCATTCCAAGTGTCTAAGAAAGGCTTGCTTTCTCACACCAGTGGCTGGGCTGTTTTCATAGCAAGGGAAGTCCAGATGAGTGAAATATGCAGTCATACTAGGGGCTAAAGGGTGAACAGTGCAAAACAGTGTCCATTTTCAGGCAGTACTTACATGACTTAAGAGACAACATTAGGTGGATCTCCCAGTTTGTCTGTAGAACATCACAGAAGAGGCATTATTACCTATTCTATATACAGCTATATGAATTTGTATTAGCTTCTTCTAAGGTATCTATCTTGCTAACACAAGTGAGCACAATCTAATGCAAAGAATCTAATGCAAAGAAAGGGGGAAGATTCCCAGCTGAAGTAAATCAGTGTAAGTCTATGGAAGTCAGCATAACCACAATTGTATGTCTCATCAATCCAGGTCTTACTGAAGTCACCAAGGATACTGCCATCACTTCAGTGGGGCCCCAGGGTGTCTTAGGGGCCATGGCTGTTGCAGTTAACCGGCTGATGAAGAAACAGTTTTCTTATTCTTCAAGCTTTCTCAATAATAACAAAGGTAACAATAAAATCAAACCTTGACTTTTATCACCATCTTCACAGCTTCATGAACATCCCTGACCTGTCTAGCACAGTGCCAGCCAGATATACTCCAAATAGCTCTAAACAAGCACACATATTTCATTGTCACTGTGCAGTACCATAAAGGGATACAAGTTCAAATCCCCAATAGCAATAAAGCAGAACCATGAGCTATTTATTAGCCTGGCTGCACTATCACACAGAGCTAGCACCTTCCAGACCAGCTCTGACAGCTCTGCATAGCACTGCACTATACAATGTGGACTTTGATGCTAAGGCCTGTGGCCACTGCTATAAGCAGAGTCATTAGTCACAAGATCCCTGCCATTACGTGTTTATTAAGCAGAAAAGAAATCAGATACACAGCAAAACCTACATACTTACATTATTGGTAAAAGAGAGAGCCTTACACATCCTCCAACTCCAGGCTCATCCCTGCACTCCAAATACTGAGGAAATCCCACACAGTCAACCTATGCAATCAGTCATCAGGGTTGATCATGGGTTTGTATGCAAATCCTGCCTGTTGTTCTTCTTCCTTAGCCCTTGTATACCTATTTATCATTCCTGGGGTAGTGAGCTGCTGGAGGTGAGGCTCATGTGTGTCATATGGGCAGCCAGACTATTACATATACTAATGGGAATAGAGCATCTATGTTATCCTTCCTTTCTCTTGAAACAGAAAAAACAATCAGGAACCTCTATACGCCTATGGTACTTCTATGGCCTCCCCACTCCCCCATTTCTTTGCTATTTTAGGGTAGGACTAGCATGACCTAATTTCAGGTACCTGCAGCAAAAATATCAACATTCAAGGTAGCCAACCTTGGTACATTAAATAAGACATGCATGCTTTTATGATACA
The DNA here is from genome assembly GCF_012275295.1 of Melopsittacus undulatus. NCBI lineage: Eukaryota > Metazoa > Chordata > Aves > Psittaciformes > Psittaculidae > Melopsittacus > Melopsittacus undulatus. The sequence continues at coordinate 19,615,494 of NC_047531.1, read as the reverse complement.
GTCATCTGGCAGTGTGAGACATCAGAGTGCTCTGAAGTGTCCATGATGTTCCTTCTGCTGATCAGGCAGTCAGTCCATGGGACTGATGCAGTATGGTATAGAAACTGTAGAACTCAACATTTCCTCAGAGAAATCTCACCCCAAGAGATTCACAATACTTTGTGTTTAGTGAGGAGAAAACCTAGGTTTTCAAAACCACTACCCACATATCCAAAAGTGCCATATCAGCATTAATGGGATTAATGAAAATTACCCTGATTTGCTGAGTATCTTGGCATGGTATATGAAAGAATTCATATCAAGAATTTAAACCAGCAAAGCCATTCAGGGCTTGTCAGCAAGATGAATTTTCTTGCTAGAAGGCTGTACAGACAAAGCTGGAAGATGATGGGCTTACTCTTGTGAGGAGACAACCAATGAAAAGACCAGCTTTAGAGAGTCAGGCTTGCTGCCCCATCACCCCAAAGGGATGCAGAGAAGAGATAGGGTGCTTCTGCCAGCCCAGCAGCTCTGCCATTTACACCAGCCCCTGCATGTGCTTCTGGCTTTCCAGAAGGGCTCCAGGGAGGCAGCAGCAGTGGTGCCCAGATGTTTGCTCTACTCTGCTGACAATCAGCTGGGAAATGCTGAGCTGGAGCATCATCACTGAGCACTGCTCTCATGGCTCACAGAGAACCAGAGCTGTAAGAAAAACCTGCCAGAGGGCAGCAAATTCCTACAATTATTTTTTTCTTTCATACTGCAGCATGTGATTCTAAATTGCAGTTTCTTGAGCATGTCCCTGCTGTGAGAGCTGTGCCACCCACGCTGCCCCTCTGCTCCCATGCCTGTCACAGTCTGGTTCAGGCTCTCTGTCACTAGCTGCACTGGGGATATCCCACGGGTGATTTACCTCAGGTTTCATGGAGTACTGTACCAGTGGCCACCTGTGCCCTGGTGCACCTCATAGCATTGCACCCTGGGGCAAGCAGGGCCAGTGCTGCCCAGCCAGGCTGTGCCAAAACCCATGGAACTCACCAGAGCTTGCTCCTGCTGGGGTCTGCCTGCTGGTGGGAAGTGGGGAGGGTCAGCACTGCCCTGTACCATGGGTCTGCACATCCTCCTCAGGCAGGGCTCTGGTGTTATTAGCCCTATGCTTTGCTGATCGTTGGATATATTGATTTGCTGACACAAAGACTCTCTGAGCTGACACATGGGAAATGCAGTATCAGCAAGCTAATAATAATAGTAATAATAATAATGACAATAATAATATCACTATAGGTTATTGAAGACTGCAGAGAAGTGGCAGACTGCCTTTCCCCCTGAGAAAAACCTGTCATGAACAACTTAAAACAGAAACATATTTGTCATTCCTCTATTGTTAAGGAGGAAACAATTACTGGTTTATAGTCTGTGTGAGGGCAAATTACTAAGACTTGCTGACTTCTGATTTTATTTCATTTGACACATTTAGTCACCATGTAAGCACACCCATGTTCCAGCTGGGAGCAGGCTCTGAAGTCACTTGTCTGCAGCATGCGGAAAGGATGTCCTGTGCTCAAGCTCTGCTCAGTATTTTGCTTTTTCTCCAGACCTTTCAAATTTGTTTTCCCTTCTTTGCTAGGTATTTCTTTCATATCTATCTGTCATAGTTGACAAATGGAAGAATGTAGGTGCCCAGTTATACCCCTTCTGCTAATTTTATTTTTCTCTGAAAACCAAGGCAACACAGAGACAGCCTATGTTGGTGTCCAGTTGACAGTGAAAATGCACAGTGGGCAGCAACTTCCAACAGAGAGAAAGCAGAAACTATTTGTCTTTATGAGACATCAAACAGCTTTAGCTAAGGCTAAGCAAAACTGACTCAAAACAAGCAGTTCTGAGTTGAACAGACATAATGGAAGTACTTGAACCAGATCATAGGATACTGCTGAAAAGAAAGAATAAGAATAATTACCTAAAGGATAAGAAACAACTAAGCAATCATCAGATAATATAAACCCTGTATCGCTCTCCCCCAGTTAATCTAGAGATGAGGAATGCGCCTTCAAGCTTTGGCATTTATTTTGTAACAAAAATCCTACTGCAGTGACACTACACTGGTATCAAAGGGATTAGAAAAATTACAAATGATTAATAAAGACAATGATTTTTTCTCCATTCTGGTTAACACTATAACAACAATGTGACATTGATGCAGTGACACCTTGATGGGCTTAAACCAAGCTGTCTCAACAGGCAAGCTGATCACCAAATACCATACCAAAGACATGTGTAGTTTTTGAAAAAAAAAAAAGAAAGAAAAAAGACTTTTCACACCCACAGAGATCCAATAAAATGCCTGTATTCTTACAGAATAATCTTGTTGTTGACTTTTTGTCAGCAAAACCAAAGCTGATACATTCAGAAGTCTGATGGGCTGGAACAAGTTTTGTCCAGTTGAAGTCATGCTGTCAGCAGCATACCTTGCTCTCTGTGATGGATCTGGATTTGGAAACAATATGCTTGGAGGCTGGTGACAAAGGAGATGAGAACTGCAGAGCTTGCAGCAGCCCCAAGGAGGATGGTAAAGGAGGATATGTGATACATAGCTACCATCCTCTACCTACCCTCATATGGATGGTGGCTTATTAGACCAGGGCATTCTTTACAGATAAGGTTCTCGATAAGATTCTGCCTCGATAAGCCTCGATAAGATTCTGCAGAATATCTGTTATTAAATGCAGGGGACTGAATATGCAGCATAATGAACAATAAAAATGAAGCAGGATGTCACCTCACAACTATCTGACTGACCCAGAGGCACTGATGGCTTGTCAGAGCCAAGACTTAAACCCCTTTAGTGCAGCGCTTTCCTGATCCTGATGAAGGTGTTAAGAGCCCTGCACAGCCTGGGCTGTAACCACCACCCCAGGGCCACGTCCTTCACACGCAGCGCGGAAGAGGCGGTCAGGAGGCACCGGATAGCGGGTGAGCCGCGCACCCCGCACCGGCCCGGCCATGGCCGTGGAGAGAGTTGCAGCTCCTGCCACCACTCACTGCATACGGGTGAAGAGAAGTCCCCCCCACACACACCTTCCTGTTGCCGGCCTTCAGCTGCGACGGGCTGAGCTCTGTGCTGCGGTTGCTGTTCACCCCTTTCTATTACACACATGTAGTGCCACGTCCTTCTCTGCCCAGACTGCTCCTCATCTGCCTTTCTCTCCACCTGTCAGTAGCTGTTTGGTGTTCAGCTGCTCCAGAGCTGAGCTTAGCCCACTCAGAAGCCTGTAAATGCCACACAAGGGAACTGTGGAAATGAAACCTTAAGACTCTTGCCATGACACAGTGACATCTGAAACACAGAGCAACACAACCTCACTGTGGTATTGTAGCATAGACATGTATCAAGATCAACCCAACAACATCTTTACAGTGCACTTAAACCATGTGCTTTCCACGCAGTGTTTGCTGCTGGAGGCACCTGGAAACTAAATAGAAATGCACTTAAAACATTGCTAAGAGATGGAGTGCAGTGATAGCTGGAACAGCAGCATTACAGTGCCATATCGCAATGTTTTTATCTTCTAAAGTCAGCCAACAAAAGTATCACTGGAGAATATGAGGAGAATGTTAAAGCCTGAAAGCAGAATGATTCTAATAAGATGTTCATTCGCATTAACCACTAAATTAAAGGTGAAACACTGTTCTTGAGTATACCTAACAGGTCAGTTTGGTACTTCTTTGCCCGCATGTATTATTCCTCATCTGGAAAGTTACCAAGCTGATCCTGGCTTGATAGTTCTATCAGAGCTACTGTTGCTGCAAGTGCTGAGGAGACGCCACCCCTTCCTTCACCTTCCTCATGTAAACAGACAGAAATTTATACCAAGTCCTCCACCCTTTCCTCCCTGGAGTTACCAACTGATAACACTTTCCAGCCATAGGAAAACATACACACTACTCAGAGTTAACCCCCAGAGGAAATGGTTTCATGAGCTCTGCAGGTCTCTGCCAGCGCTGCTGCCTGGTGCTGGGTCTGCTGTCACTGTGTGACAATGGCCATAAGGTCCAGTCCTGGTTGTGCTCTGCACACCACAGGGCATGCTGACCCCGCAGGGGTGGCCTGGGCATCAGGGAGGGCTGGAGAAGCTGGCAGCAACATTTCCCACACCTGCCCTACACAGTCCAGCAGGGATCAGCAGCAGGCCATGGCCACCAAGGTCTGAACACCAGAGTCCCCAGAGGCTTCTCAGCTGTCCCTGAAGTGCCTTGGGCACCAAGCCACATCTACAACCCCTCCAATCCCTGTCCCCCACTGCAGGCCTCTCAGGAAGCCCTCTTTGTTGCTGTGAAAGTGCTGAAGCGGAAACAGCTCCAGCACCGCAGTGCAGTCCATAGCAGAACCTCTGCACTGCTGCTTCCCTCCTGGAGCCAGCAGCTTGGGCTGCCTGCTGCTGATACCCACTGCAGCAGTTGGATGCCAAGAGGCTCTGCAAAGTGCAGGGCCCGATGGACACGCAGGTCAGGAAAGGCTGCAGATGGTGCCAGGCCTTGTCCCTGGTCTCGCCAGAGGAATCCAGCTGCTCGTCCTTGAACTGCTCCAAGATGCGGTTAGGAAGAGGCTCCTCCACAGCAGCAGTCCATTGGGAGCAGCTGCAGGCGGCTGCTCCTCGCTGCTCTCCCAGTGCAGCTTGTTGAGAACATCCTGGAGCTCACTGCGTGCCTTGCACTGCTCCAGGCTCCTCTCGCCAGCTCCTTGGCCAGCTGCTGCTGCAGGCTCTGTGCCTGACAGGCAGCAGTGTGCAGCTGCTGCAGCTTCTCCTGCAGCTCGCACTGCTCAGCCTCCTGCCACTGCAGCTGGGTGACCTCCCTCAGCTGCTGCAGCTCCCATGCCTGCCAGCTTTCAGGTGGGTACTCCCTCCGGAGCTGCTCTTGCTGCTCAGCTGAGAGCACCGTCGGGGCACTCGCTGTGACAGGTCTTCCCTGCCTTCCTCCCTCCCACAGGCATCTGGGCAATACCTCCAGCCACCTGAGAATACAGCCATCATCCTCATGGCCACCGAGGCCATGAAAGACTCCATGCATCTATGCCAAGCAGGAGGCAAGTAGCATCCTAGAAGTGACAATGACAGAACCTACCTCCCGGTTGATAAAGGTAGGCAGACTGAGACTGCCCTGCCTTTTGAGCCTTTCCAGGTGTTGTTCCTCCCTGCATCCTGCCTTCCCTCTCCCAGGTGCCTCAGGCACCTTGAAGCCATTTGAGGACAGCAGAGCAGGATGGGAAGGGTGCCCATTTCAGAAGCAGCTGAGGGAATGACTGCAGTCTGGTGACAGCACCATGCTCATCTCTGTGTGCTCCAGGTGCCAAACATCATGAGCTGCATCTATGAGAACATGAAGCACATCAGTGCAGTGTCAGCCTGGCAGAGCCTGGCCTTGCTGCTCCTCTGGATGACAGAGCAGTGCCCCAGGGAAGTATTCACAAGCCTGCTGAAGCTCTCTCCATCATGTGACTGACCCCAGCAGCCCTCGTGGGCTTGTCCCATGTGGAGATAGGGGTCTGGAGACACACAGGAAACAGCAGAACACCCCCAAGGAGCAGGCCCCTGTACAGCACCACACTCTCCAGCCCTGCTGGTTTGGCCAGGCCTGCAGTAGCCAAGCTGTCCAAACCAGCCCTGAGCCCCACCATGAGGTTCCTCCCTGCCCCATGGGGAACACTATCTCAGCTCCCTCCTGCCTGCCCAGGCAGGACCCTGGATGCTCCAAGCAAGGGGTTGGGGAGGGCCAGGGCTTTAGGACAGCCTGACTGCTGCAGGCCTGGCCCATGCACTGTGTGGTAGCCAAGGCACCCCTGCTGACAGAGCACTCTGGGCCTGCAGTGCTGCTCTGGCCATGTGGGATGCGCTGCTGACCCAGCCCCACACCTTGAAGGTGGTCTTGAAGGAGCTGAGCGGCAAGCTCCAGGACCTGCAGTTGTACAGGATATTCAGCTATAGCACAGAGGAGGCCTGCACTTGGCTGCAAGTAACCAGAGCAGTCCTTGCTTGTGCAAGGACATAGGAACACAACCCCTTAGGGCTGGCCCAGCACCAGGTTCCCCTGCACCAGTCATGACAGGCCACTCCCAAGCAGGGACATTTCCCACACCTGCCCTTTGCAGTCCAGGAGGGATCAGCAGCAGCCCATGGCCACCAAGCCCTAAACACCAGAGTCACTGGAGGCTTCTGAGCTGTCCCTGCAGGTGCTGGGGGCCAGGGCTTTGGGCACCGAGCCCTGTCCACAACACCCCTGTGGCAATGGAGGCATGGACTTCAGTTGTGGTGCAACCGAAATAATTTACTGAGTGAGCTTACAGGCTTTCTATAGACACTCTGCCTAGCCATTAGTAATTGTTAGCATTGGTTAGTTTCTTTTTGGTACTTTTTGCAACATCATACACTTTTCCCAGCCAATGACATTACTGATGACATGCCTTTTCAACCAGTCACATTATTGTCCGTGCACCTTTGCTTGAACAACTTATTTGTTCCCAGATGTATAAGCACATTTTTTGTTACTACTTTCTGCTACAGTATTACTTTCCATTTTCCTTGAACACATTCTTTTGTCCCCTCAGTCCACATTGGAGATTTTCATTAGCTCCTGGGAAAGTCTCGGGTACAACTTTATATCTTTGTCTTCAGTAACTTCTTTGTTTCAGTATCTACAGTTCTTGGACATTATCTTGGTGTTTTAACTTTGATTCCTCTTGACTCCCATGGTTTGCAGGTGATGAGGGTCAGGATGTTTGTGCTCTCATTCAGGCCTGCTGGAGTACCTCCTTGTGCAGAATTCCCCACATTCCCCAGTCCTTGCTTCCCTTTGCAGGCCTCTCAGGAAGCCCTCCGTGTTGTTGCAAAGATGCTGAAGGGTAAACTGCCACATGCAGGCACAGGAGACATGGAGAACTGCCGAGTGCTCTGTGAATACAAGCTCCAGGCTCGACATAAGGTATCCCCTGTGCAGCGGTGCCTCTCCTGCTCTGCTCCAGCCCAGAATCTGCAGCTTGGAGCTGCATCCTCCTTCCCTGCCCTCAGGCACAGAGCCCCCAAGGGCTCCTGTCCAGTCCCGTCTCACCTCCCCGCCCTCAGGATGTTGCAGGAGACCCACCCAGGCCCTGGCAGTGAGGCAGAGGGCTCTCAGCATCTCCAGACCCGGCTACGCTTCCGACTGTCTCTGAACCTCAACCCCACAGGGCTCCTGGCTGGGAGACGCAAATGGCCTGAGGTGGATGGGGACTGGGGCGTGTTGGAGGAGCGATTGGTCCGGCCGACTGAGGAGGGTCTGTGCCTGCCCCGTGCCCTCTGCAGCTGGAGGAGGACAGGAGCAGAGCTGAAAAATACACGCGTCAGAGGCTGCCGTACCTGCAGAATGCGCAGGTCACCGTGCGACAGGCAGACGTGAGGTCCGTCCGTCCCTCTTTCAGCAGCCTGGCCGCAGTCCCAGCCGCTGCGCTAGCAGCGAGGAGCAGCCCTGTGGCTGCCAGAGCCCTGACTGCCCATTGCAGGTCTTGTGCAGCCAGGGCCTCTATGCCTCCCTCCTGACTGCCCATTGCAGCTCTTGTGCAGACAGGGTCTCTATGCCTCCCTCCTGACTGCCCATTGCAGGTCTTGTGCAGCTAGGTTCTCTATGCCTCCCTCTTCCACCCTGCCCTCTCAGCGGGGCTCGCTGGCACCTTGCTCAGTGCCAACTCCCTTCGGGTTCTGCCCTTTCCTGCGGTCACCCTGCTGAGGGACGGGGGATGCAGCCAAACCGGCAGAGCCGGGGCTGTACTGCAGGGAGCGTGCTGGGCAGCAGCGGGTCTGACTGAGCAATCTGCCCAGCGCTGACAGCCCCCGCGGGGACGCTGCAGGAGGCCTGCGACGATGAGTAGGGGTAGTGCTGTGTGTGTCGGGGACAGAGCCTGGGCAGCGTTCTGCCGTGCCCTGTCCTGCTCCAGGGCACAGCTCGGGGGTACTTGTTGCATTCCTGAGCAGCAGTTTCAAGTCATTAGTTTGTCCCGGCTGCGCCTCCTGGCAGAGGAAAGGGGTGGCTGGGACTGGCATGGTCTGGAGATGATCCATGCTGGTCTCTGCAGATCGATGGGTTTCAACTCTGTTCGCTTTCCTTCTGTTGCAGCCCTCCGGATTTTGGCAGAAGAAGAGCTGCAGGTCTCGTCCCTGGTAGTTCAGACTATGTACATCCTGAGATCTATAAGGACGGTGCCAAGACGGGGATGGAGACTCCGGGCGCTGTGCTGCTGGTCCTGAAAAGCTAGGCAGCAGTGAAGATCGGTTTAAGAAAAGGGTTCTTTCTGATTAAAGCTCTACCACCAACCCAAGGCCACATCGTCCTTCACACGCAGCGTGGAAGTGGAAATCAAGAGCAGTCAGACAGAGGTTGCTTCCCGGCCCCCCGCACCCTCCCGGCCCCAACTGCCTCCGGGTGTGGCCTCACTGACCTCACTTGATGCTGCATAGATATCTCTCACCTGTAGGCATTCAACCTGAGAGTTGTCCCACCTGGGGAGTTAGACCCATGCTTAGTGCTAGAGAAAAGGCAGATGGTACGGTGGATTGATTTAAAGGCCCACTGAAACATCCATAAAATCAGTGTTTATGTTTAGCTTGTACTTCTCCAATGCTCTTGGTGACAGTGACTGGGTCATTTTATGACATACATAGAAATAAACACAAAGCTTCTTTGGCATGTGTCCAACTTGGCAAGTTTCTCAGTTTTCTATACCACAATTTTCCTCCTATTTTAAGCTAAAAGGTTTTCCAGTACATCAGCCCCCATCCCCAATCTCCCCTGCCTTTTCCAATGAGGGTAGCCCTTGCACTAGGAGATGTATTTTGAGTGCTTATGCTACAGAACAAGCATAATGGCCTGAGTCCTGGAATAGCCTGAGTGGTCTGCAATGCTACCACATTATTTTCAAATGATAACACATTAGAAAATAATACAGACTACACCATGTGCAAAGCAAGAAGATTCACATTCTTTGAGCTTCAAGACATGAAGAATCTGCTCAAGAGTGGGCTTAAACTGTCCCCCAGGAAGCCCGTTTCCTGCCACACTGCTCATTTACCTGTAGTTCAAAACACTGCAAAGAGCCAGATTTGGGAGATATGCTTAGAGATTCACCATATAGTGTAGCCAGACACCTGACTTCAGGCTGCATTAGAAAAAGGTTGAAGCCCATTTTAAGGCATTAGAACTGCTTGGGCTTTCCCTCTCCAGGTTGCTCCTGAGCACATGGCGCATCCATGCAGCATCAGTGGAGAGTATTTTTTTGGACCAGAAACGGAATTCATGGCATGTCATTACCACTCTTTTCTTCCTTTTTCTGAGCCTGAGAGAAAACAGCAAACACTAATAGATTAGTGTTGACTTACTCTTATTCCTTATAGTATCTTAAATTGCATTGAACCAATTCTTTTAAGAAGAAGCATTCCTCTCTGTCCACTTTCTTCATTCAGTTGCCTGGTAAATCCTAACTGAAAACTATAGTAGTGATTCTTGATGTTCTGAGCATATTTGTCTCACAGAAATTAAACAAAAGGTTAGTCTGCACAATAGAAAGGAGCTGACTTTCCTCCCACTAACTTTGCTGGGAGTCCAGCAGAGTTATTTTGTACTTGTACTAGGGTAAGATTGTGCCCCTAGACTGTGCAGAACACCCACATGTGCGCTAGAATGATTAGAGCCTGCACCCAGCACTGCAGATTCGGGTAACATTCCTTTCTTCCCACTCCTACAGAATAGTTGTAACACAACAACAAAAAGAAGCATTTGGTTTTTTCTGCCCCACCAGCTGAGTATTACAGTAGGATTAAATGTTATTGTTGGAGGAAGCACAACAATTCAGTGTTGTCAGTCTAAGGGATTATTGCAATTATTTTAAGCAGAGAGTCATGTAAACCTTGGTAAGCCCTGTGTATGGAAGAAGACTTTGAACAGACCTAATGAGCCTTGCTCAGTGGTCGTGCCCCAGCACAGCCTTTCTCCAGCCAGCTGCCGTAAGACCTGCTTCTTCTCTGGGAGCACGGAGGGAATACTTTGAGGAACTGTCCTTGCAGCAGCTGGTGGGTGCTGAGAACTAATGGACTTATGCCAGCCTACAAGGGAAAATCCAGGGGTGAACAAAGCAAACATGAATATTTCATGCCTGCTTTTTAACCTACTGCAAGTCAGTGAAGATACACCATCTTACAACAGATGAGATTATGCCCCTTTAAAAGCAGAGAAATCACAACAAAATTTAAACAGGAGATTGCACTCTGGAAAATCACAAATCAACTGATTTCTGTCAAAAGTGAGGTAGCTCTACCACTCAAATTAGCATCTTCATTGCAGTCAGGTCTGTTTTTGTACTGGGTTTTAATCCAAGTGTACTTGGAGCTGAGTATTGCTGCTGAGATATGAATGCAACAATGGTGCTTACACATCACTGCTTCTTCAAATCAAGGTGCTTCAGGACCTGAATTCCTGCAGAGGCTCAGAGAGAGCTTATCTTGTTGCCCCCTGCTTCTAGGTTTAGAAAAAAATGTTATTTGTCCAATATTCCACACAATAAATTCTGATGTTGAAGCTTTAGAGTACTTGTCCATGAGCAATCCAAAGATACTGAAGGGCTTTAGTTCACGCTTGTTTTAATCAACCCCATGTGATCAGCAGGTACTGAAGGATTTTGTGAGATCTTTTTGCATGACTCAGTTTCACCAGACTTGGAGCAATTTTGATAGAGCAGTGGAGTGGCACACACTGGCCCTACCTCTGTCCTGTCCCCTCAAAGCCAGCTTGTATCTCATCTGTGGACAGGGCCCCCCCATCACCAGGTCCCACTGTAGTCCTCTGAGGGTGAGGAGGAGCAGGAGGATGATCATTATCGCCACCAGCCTGTGCTTCCCAAGTCCTGTATCAAACAGTCCCTGCTGCCACCTTGGTCCTCCTCACACCTGCAGAGCCAAGGGAGCCCAACATGGGGGAGGCAATAACTGGCATGAGACTGTTCTAACATCCCCATTGGGATCGCTGTGCAGAGGTGTTGAGATGGATTCCCTGGGCATTGAAATGCTTGTGTTGAAGCTCACTTCCACTCCCTATGGGGAGAGGCATGAGCAGCCATACACAGTAGTCAAGGTAACAACACAAGGTGAATGCAAGTGTCAGCTTATGAAAACCTAGCTTCCCTCTGTGTACATGACCCCCTGACTGTACTGCTTTTGAGGACCAAGGGTTTCCATAGCACATAGGGTGAGTGGATGCAAAGTCAAGGAAAGGAGCAACTTCAATAAAGGGAAAAAAACCTAGATGCTTTATGTTCTGCTCTGAAAAACCAGCACCTGAAGGAGCAATATAGAAAGTGTTGTTAATAATCTGCTGTCTAATTGACTGAGAAGGTTATTACGAGCATGGAAACATTGTTTTTCCAAAAGCAGCCCACAGATGTCAGACTGCTTGGCTGTCTGAGGAGAAAAAACAGGACTAAAACTCTGGGCTGTTTTGCTTCTCAGAAATTGGAGAGCACCTTAAATAAAAACAAGGAGAATTGTTGCTGTAATGGAAAAATGAGAAAGGAGCTCTGACTCTCTGAGAAAACAGGTTGCCAGCATGTTAAAATACCAGCCTAGTCAAAAAAGAAATAACATATCTGAAGAGGACACATTTATTGGTGAAATAGGAGCAGCTGCATGAGTGAAGTTTAAAATATTGTCCTTTGAAATCATAGAAGTCTGCTTATTTTTAGCTTGTGAGATGCTGTTAGCTTCCTGTATAAGTGCAGTTACATAAGGAACATAATCCACATGGCAGCAGGGCCCATACATGCCAAGCTATAAGATTACACAACTGCCCCCAAGCTTGCTCCTTCCAGGCGGAAAACAAAGCCTCACACCTCTTCTAACTGTTCTGCTGCTGCTGGGTCAGACTTACAGACCCATACATTGCAACATACAAATGAATGCACTCATTCATGTGAACCTGTACATGTTGATATCTATGTATATTAACACAAACGCTTTTTCTTATCACAGCTTAAGCAAGGTATTCGTTGAGCCAGAAAAATACTACCTTGGAATTATTCTGGTGACATTAAACAAGGAATAAATTGGTGTGTTTTAACTCTTAAAACCAGCACAGTTAAACGTAAATCACTTACTTTGGGAAGCTACCAAAAGAGCTCTCCCCTCTTCTCAAATGTGACCTCTAACTGCTCCTTACTGCTGAGTGCTGCGGTATGTGCCCTTGCTGAATGAGAACAAATTAGGGGCTTTAATCTCATTAAGCAGTACGTGACAGCATTATTTTAACTTGTGTTTTTTTGGAGGATCAGAATTGAGTCTCTGAGAATCTGTGCTGTTCCCAGCCAGTATCATCCGCTGAAGCATACAGATTATCATTTCCAACTTATTTTTAGAGCAACCTGTGTTTGTAAGTGCTCCCACTATCTGAGTCTGGTCCAGATTGACAGGAAATTACTTTTCCTGAAACATAAACAAACAAAAAGTGGCTATCACAGCATCTTAAAGGGTATCAAAGTTTCTTTGGCAAAAAAAAAATCACGTGTTCTTATTACACATGATGTGCAATTTTAATTTACAATCTGTCTACATCAAATACTTTTGGTGCACAACCAAGATACTTTTTAACTTAAGTGACATTTTTTTGTCTTAGCAAGGAGTTTTGATAGGAGAAATGTACACATGCATAGTTGTGCACAGTGTTACACATCCAAACTGCTCTGAAATTTCATCCTTTTCGTTTTGCCTGTGAGGGTTGTTAGCATTTTTTTCTATAACAGTATCATTCCCATTTTTACAAAGTCACTGACTCTGGCAGAGAATATTGCATTTGGAAAAATGTGATGAAACACAAAATGCCTGCATGATTATGTTCAGCCAGCAAACCTTTCTCATCTATTTTCATCTTAAATAATCAGTGGCAGAAGAGGATTTCAGAAAGCACATTAAATATCCACATTCTTGAGCTGGGCCACTCCAGGCTAGCTTTACCCACCCCAACTCTGGCTTCTGGTGAGGCACCGAGGTCTGGACTGGTCACTGCAAGGAGCTTCAGCTCAAGTGGCAGTACACCACATCCTTGGATGGATATGTTCCCTTGTCATATCTTGTTTAGATACTTGGTTCCTTCAATAATCATTAAGAAACCCTTACTAAATTCTGATTTTAGTCTTCTTCTTCAGACAACCTGCCAATGAGGATGGAGAGCTGGGCTTTCAGTTCTTCACAGAAATATCTGAGCCAAACTCAAAAAACATAGTTTCCAGGTAGATATACTACCAGAAACACTCATGCTCTTCTGTGTGAAGTGGTAACCTAGGCTAAAGAAGAGCCATTGGGCAAATTGGCACCTGACATAACTGACAGAGCCCTACGGACTTTAATAAAGCTCTGCCTATGTATCCTAATAGAGAATATACACCACAGACTGAATAAGGAATACTACCACTTTACCACAGCATTTGTGTCTCTTGTATAAACTTCCCACAGAGTAGCAGAACTTTAGCTGATGAAGACCTTATGTCAGTTTAATTGAATTTATGCTACCTAAATAAATTGTGTATATAAGTCAGAAGTTTATTCTTATAAGCCTACAGAAATAATGCAAACCTGTAAAAAGTGGCACACAACATTTTAAAAGCACATTTCACTGACACAGTGCATGGGGATTACAGCATTTTCACATTGCTTCTGGTTTCAGAACACTGTAATAGAAACCAGGATCATCCAGCTTAAATACACACCTACATTGGTGACAGGTACTTAGCAAAACTGGGCTAATAATTTCTATGCTCTCAAAACACTAAAGTACGTGTAAGCTCCCCTTGAAGTTTAGCAAACTCTGAACTGAATAAAGGAGCTAAAGTAGAATGTATACAATCAAAAGGTATTTGTAAAGGCAAAGCATCCTAGCTTTAGTTTAAAGAAAGAGTTCTTAACAACTGTCAGTTTTTTTTCAACTTTAATTCTTTCTCTCCCACATAAAAATAGTGAAGTTTTCTACCTTCACTTTTGCTGCCACCCACTGCCCTTACGCACGACAAAGCAAAAGGTCAGTGGCAAAGCTCTCCTGTAGCTTCTCAGCAGAAGTACAAGTTTATGTAACTTTTTTACTGAGGTGAAGCTTTCACTGTCAGAGCACAAGCCTTACCTGTTGAACATATGAGTAGAACATGAGTTAAAAGTAAAGGAGCTAGTAAAAAAGAGGGGGCTGCTTTCAGAATGCCTGATGTCTGAAGCAGTTTCAGGAATGGCAGATGAAGAAAACAGAAATAACTGCTTAATCAACAGCGCCTTTTCCCCATGCAATGAAAATTTGCTAACAAATGGAACGTTTTGTGGCACCATTTCTTACTTCCTTGCACTGCCTCAGAAGACTAGTGTGTGGTACAGAGCAGAATAAGCTGCATGACTGCTAAGAGGAAGACATAAGGCTTTTGTTTTCTTGATCTACTGAACACAATGTGAACCCAGCGCTCCATTAGCCTTTGTTCAGGCAATTCACAAAATATTCCTGTCCAGCCCTGGTAACACTGGCACATGAATCTCTGCCTCATGGCTTCAATACTCTCCAAGCTGGGTTCACCAGTCACCTGGAACTTGAGGCCTCTCTCTGAGTGACGGGCTTGGATCTTGAAATTCGTGGGTGACAAATGGAGGTATGCAGAAGATTCACTGTTTTTGCGGATACATCTTCCATTCTTCTTGCAAAGGACTTTGCTACAGAGTTTGGCTGCTGATGTCACATTAATCACATAATGTCCTAAGGGCCCGTCAATGTACCTTTTCACAGTTGAGCAGCTCTCCTGTAGATAATAAAAGACCATGACACATTTCTCAGTAGCTAGCATTATGTCCAAATTTATTATATCTAAGAAGATGCTAGTACAAAATTGTTCCTGGCTAAAGTAGCCTGTTGAGATAAATCTTGTTGGATTTATGTACTGGAGTTTAAATGAGCTTACTTCCGTGGTAAGATTAACAAAGTATTAACCTTTACTACCTTGTCTACTTGGATACTTGGTAGAAACATCCAATGTTAGACTAGGGAGGAGTCCTAGTTAGCAGGAAGAGACTTTATATGCTAATCTTAGACTAACTAGTTCCTTAAGTAGAGATTTCTGGTTATTGTTAACAAGGAGCAGTGGCTGGGACCAATAGGTTTCAAAGCACATATTGAACCACCACTTTGGTTCTGATCTCTCCAACTCCTTCAGTTTACTAGGAGCCACAACATTTTCAGAAATCAGCACAGAGTTTGCTGTTATTGCAGCTACAAAATCCCAGTTCATATTTTCCTCTTCTTCTGCCCAAGTCAGCCATGCTTTTCCAGAGACTCCAGCAGGAAGAGAGCAGACTGCATGAAAAGCGGAGTAGGCACCAAAGCCAAGCCCAGCCCAGGTTTAGAAGCAGGGGCTTGTCTGTCGTTCCTCCTGCAGAACCCCAGTGCAGCCCCTGCCACCTTCATCACTTCAAGAAGGATTATTTATGAAAGCTTGAAGAACCTGGGAGGAGGAGATAGGCCTTGCAGAACAAGGTAAACCAAACTGTGCTTATATTCATATGTTATTGTCTCAGAACATGTCTTCCTTCTAACCTGGACTTGTTATTCCATGATGGTACAAATGACCTGCCCAAAGCAATGTTCTCTGAAGCAATGGGATTTCTCAGTCTGACAAACGTATAGGACTAATGAGACCTGAAGGTCACACTAAACCACTATCCTCAGCTGATGACTTTGATAAAGATAGGAAGGTGCTATGGAGTGCATGGTATTGAGGTGATTCCTAATACTAATAAACTGATACAGACCTACCTTTGAGCTGGCATATTGCATACTGCCCCAAAGAACAACTCCAGCTGCTCCCAAAGCTGCACTTTCACCAATAGTATTTACCAGATCCCTCTGAAAAAAGAGGCCAAAACCAGGTATCAGAAAAACAAAGATATAAAAATAAAAGTAAAAATTAACTTGGATATGGGTATCAGTTCCCACCCAGCCCCAGGAGACACTGGTCTTGCAGTATATTCTTCACAATAAAATCACTATTTAGTTTAGCAAGCTCCTCTGTGTGTCTCCACAGGTTTGCATAGGTGGCATTCATGAATGTGACTAGTAAATAATTATTCACAAGTGGTCCTCCAACAAACCTGATGGAGTAAGAATTGAATGATCTATTTTATCTACCAGCCTTTGAATGATTGCCATACCTACTTAGGCACCATTTTTGGCAAATGATGACAAGTATGATCATTGGATTATCCTTACAGCATCTAGTTGCAGTTGATAGGCTCTAGGCAGGAATATAACTTGTGCTGCTTTAGCCATACCAATACAGTTGCAGAGCTGCTGTTACTACCAGCATGAATGCTATTATTCCAGGAAACACATATTTGAAAAACAAGCCTTGCCCAGTGCTATACAGTGCCAATACTTGCACACTGACTTAACCATGTCCACTTTTACAGCTGCATCAATAAGCAGTGGAGCTGTAGTGATAGCAGTAACGTAGCTTTACTGGACATAGACTGTGTAGAACAGAAGTCACTGGTGCCTTGCCAACAAACTAGCAACATACCTTACAAGTGTCTTAAAGACATTCCACGAGATCGTGACTGTTGCATCTAGAGAAATGCAATTAAGTCTCAAAAAATATGGAGGAAGGATCTTTTTCCACCAGCAAATTTTCAATTTCAATGATCAATTACAGCCAAAACCATTTCTGTCTACAAGAACTGATAACAAAGTAGTTCCTGATCAGTGTTTGTAATGACAGATATTACAGTATTTGATGAAGAAAGAGCAAATTCCTTTAAAAGATACTGACGGTCTTTGATATAGTCTTTTCACCTGTTTTTAGGAAAATACAATCCAAAAGACCAGACAAAAAAACACAGAATGGTGGCGGCACCTCAGAAATGCAAAATGACAGAGTGGAAGAACCATGTTAATACTGTTAATTACTACTAAATAATTTATTTCACTATGTAAGTGGTTCTGTTGATTTTCCAGTACATAGTTAAGGAATCCCATTTCCTGAAGCATTTATGGCCTGAGAGATAAAAAAGAAGGCCTTGGCCCTTGACTAAAGGTTGGAGAAACCAGTGCAGCAAAACCTGCAGAAGTCTGAAAAAGCAGAGCTTCTCTACTGGCTCTCAGTGTAGGGTTCAGACTGATATAATTGGCCTTGCCTGCAATTCATGTTGCTGCTGATCATCCAAGCTGACTTTTAGAGAGTGCCATTACTCTTAGAAGTATTCAGTCTGATGTTAGTTTTATAAAAGGATAGTGATGAGGGCTGCAGGAGTTTCTTTTATGTGGGAAATGGTGAAGGGTTTTTCCTATGGGAATTTGATTTACCAATTAAAAAAAAAAAGTATGTGATTAAGGATTAAAATATCAAATGCTAAGAGAATGAAAAATACAGCCTGACTTGTTGGTAATGAGGATCCTCAGGCTTTCCTCACCTGTAAGCATTTAATGAAGATTGCAAAGGCTGATCTGTGATTCTACATTAGCCACATGATGGTTAAAAGATTTAGCACTAACATGTTTCATATCTCAGTAACAAATTAATGAAACCTTTTCAGACAGACAAAATAAATAATCAATAGATATTTAGCACTGATGTATGAGCTAAGACCTGAGCAAGCCCCAAAATAAAGACTTTGTAAGTAGGTAATATGCTATAAGAGTTAGGGTGCTTGACCTAAATCAGTAAATCCAGTTTTTATTCCCTCATGTTCCACCTCTTTCTTTTGTTACTTTTAGAAATAGTTTACACTGGGATCCACAAAGGGATTTCAGCACCTCATGTCTAAATCCTATGGATACAAAATAATCAAAAGAGAGCATGACTCTTAAAGTTCACCTAGGCCTCTGGGTGTGTGAAGTCCAATGGCACTGGTAATTTCACAACTGAAGCTCTCAAGGCACCTACACTTCCACTTTCAGCCCACACCTTGAATCAGCACCTCGCCAATGCTGAGGAACTCAGCACTTTTCTCAGGTTAAGGCCAAAATCTGGTATTTGATTAGAATGCATATTCCCCTAGGGATGCTTAAACAATTCTTGTAGCACCTACACAGGTGTGGTTTCTGGTGAGAGCAGCAGCTCGCTGGAAAACAAAAATTGTATGAGCCTTTATACAAACACTTTTCTTCCACCTTACATTTCCACTTTTTGTATCCTTTAAGACAAAAGCTGAGTTCTAAGAGTCCTCCTCAGGAAGAAAGAGAATTAGAAAGACATGGGCTGAATTTTTCTTTCTTACCCTATGTTTAAAAGTACATAATCTCCAGTTGACCCTCTATCAGGGGTTACTTTCATGGTGAGGTTACACACAGTGTTCAGAGGGGTGCCATTTCTTTTTCTGATGCCATTTAACTTTACTCCAATTCAGTACAGGTTTCAGTGGAGAGCAAAAGAAACAAGTGGGAACCTGAATACAACATATGATGAATTCAGCTTAAATGCCCAAAATGAAAGAAGTAAGGTTTCTGACTGTAACTTCTAGACCTAATTATGTCTTTTATGAATGACTGACTCTCATCCGGTATCTCAAAAGCCGTATCACAGAAAAGCTTTTCCCTGAATAATCTATGAACAGGAGGTTACACCTTGTTCTTTATTTTTGGTCTCTCATAAAAAAGTAACAACTTACTTTTGGTCTGGTGATTCCTTAACTCATTCCTGGTGTCTAACACTGGGTGCTGAATTCATCCTGATGAGCCTGGGAAGAGAATTGAGCCAAGAGCTCCCACACCAGAGGTGGGTAGCAGTCACCCTGAAAGTGTGACACCACCACCACCCTCCCCTGCCACAGACAGGGTTAGAAAATGAAAGTTTCACCCACATTTGGGTATTTTTAGGAAAGGAAAGCTATGTGCCTCTCATAATGGATGAGAGTGGGAGCAGATAGGGAGGTACCTCTGTGAAGACCCAGGTGAGCCACACGAGCTCCACCAGCAGCCTCAGACACAACAGTCCTGATTTTGAGATTGAACCTAGCACCACTTATCACAAAGCACATCTTGGCATTAGTGGGGGTTCATTGACACAGCTCTTCTGTCTGAGATTAAGAAGTACCTCATATGGAAGAATACATGCAAGTTTAAAAAATGTTAGATATCACTTTAAACATGAGCATCTTGGCATTTTTCTAGGTGGAGAATCCTATTTCACTCCTTGTACCAGACCCTCATCCATCCATCCATGTTAGAGAACTGTCCTGAGGAGGCAACTTTATGGGTCAAATGCCACTGAAGTGTCTGATATTTCTCCAAGTGATAAACAAATCAACAGAGTCTCTTCCCTTCTGAAGCTCATTCTCGTTCAAGCTTTTGGGGGCAGTGTGCAACAACCAAAGATACTCAAGATTATGCCGGACTATCTCCAAGCACAGAGTTGATTTGGCAGGGAGGAAGAAGCTTTGGTTTCTATCAGTGCTTCTCCATATTCTGATCAGCCAACTGACTGCATTAGAGAGTAAAAAAATAGGAGGTGCGCTAAGGCATTTCGGTTTTAGAGCCTGAGAGGAAGCAGGACAGTCAGTTCTAATTGCATGCTGAGGAAAGAGAAATAAATCTGTAATCTTTCCTTTACATTTTGACCAGTCTTCGTTACAGGCATGTTTTTTCTGTATTCAGGAATGGTAGCACAAGCCTGGCGAGGTTGCAGGGAATGGCCTCTGTACACACACACACCTGTTAATCAGAGAATACTATCTGTAGGTGAACGAGAGAACTGTTATCCATTATTCATCATTTGTTAGTTGTCATCCTGCTCTATTAATGACTTCAGCCATCTACTCAGGAAGCACAGATGTTACTGTGTTATCTTCCCTCTCCCACACACTTAAGTGGATTGTCAAGGCAGATAGTTTCTAAATACCCCACAGATGGCAAACTGCTTCTATGTATTTCATAATGATCGGGATCCCAATTCAGAATTTATGAATTGTTTCCAAGAAAAAAAAAATCAGAATGAATTTCTCAGACACCTTATGCTCAAATCGCCTGATTTCCAGGTGCAGGCAGGGTGAAAGGTACAGCACACATAACCACAGCATCTGTTTAGGATCTGGGTCTCATGTCTTTCTGGAGGTCTGCTAGACCAGTGTCTCTCCCTCAGTGACTTTGACTCACAACCATTCTTTCTATTTTCTTCCACTGTGATACTCAGTGTATTTCATGTTGTGTCCAGAAGAGCTCATACACAAAGCTTAAATGTGCCAGCAATTATTTCTGTTGCACCAGAATATCACAGCTCTTGTGGAATTTGATGGAGCAGGACAGCGGTTCTCCTGATCCAGTCCCTGTCAGAGCTCAGGTATGTGTTATCCTGCTATCCCAGTTTTAATATTGCCATTTAGCCTGGATGTTATTGTACTGCACTGTCTCCCTTCCTTGCAAAATTTGTGCACATCATTGCTGGAGCTCAGAGTTTTCATGCCTTGTCTGTAGGTCTGTGAGCATCACTTGTGGGCATGTCATAGACCAAATGAGAAGCTCCAGTCTAGTCTAAAAACTGAACACGAAAAACAATATTTAAAGGACCTTGATGGCTTCAGGGCTATGAAGCAAACCAAGAACATTATTTTCCTATCATTCCTATTTAGAGTTTTCTGAAGTGCAACCCTGCAAGTTCCTGTTAGACCCCAAGCTGTTCACACATATCCTGGCGACACGTCAAGCCCTGAACTACGGCTGCCTGCAGAGCTGGGTTCTGTCCTTATTAGAAAGTATGTAGTAGAGTATAACCCAAAGATGTTTCTCTGCCTACGCAGAGATCTTCCTTGACTACAGAGCTGTAAAGTGATCTTTAAAGCATCCGAAAGTAAATGGCTACATGGAATTAAAAAACAGACCAGTGAGTTAGAAAGTATAACATAAGAGGAATGTCTTATTACTGCTGTACTGTTCAGAAAATAGCTTTAGGTAAAACAGTAACTTTATACCACCACAGATTTTGAACTTGAGCATAACTGGCAACAGCATATTAGTTTTCATACCTCTCAGTAACATCTGTGGTATTTTTATGTTGATCAAATGACTGTTTTATATTATAAAAATGTACTATTACAGGCTGCAGTTGAAGAGTGCTAGAGCAATTATTTCACATCCTGGGTTCTTCAATGAACGTGTTCTGGGTGAAATCCTGCGTGTACTGACCCCAGTGGATCCTTGCCTTCAGCAGCAGCCTTGCCTATTTCAAAGCCCATGTTTTCTGAGTCAGTTAAGACCTGTAGTTTCCACATCACACAGAAAATAGTTACAAAGAGTTCTCAGTTGCTCAAAAATGAGGCAGACTGAATTTGTGATTGCTTCTGTGCACCATTTGGTTCCTGGGGGCAGCCTGAAACACTTCTCAGGTTGCTAGGGCTCCACTGCACCTCCCCAGGTCCAGCTCTAGGCTGGAGCCATGTGCAGCCTGGGGTTTGCTGGACTGACTGTTGCTTTTTCTTTTACCTTTTCTCTCCCTTTGGCTGTTCTGGTTTGAGTCAAGAACTTGTCTCTATCAGCCGCAGAATGAGCTCTCACACAGCTCTCCGTAAACCAAAGGGAGGGAGGACCCCCAGATGCTCTGAGCCATCAAGGAACCTGCCCCAGATTCCCTCCCCTTTCACAGAACTGATAGAGATCAAAGTAAAACTTTTGAAACTTGGAACAACTCCTAAAGAAATTAATAAGCATCCGTGCCTCTCTATTATGTCCATGAACAGGCAGAGCCACAGTCATTACACATCCAGAAAGTCTGGGGTTTGTAAGTGTGTATTTTTACCATTAATGTTGTGAACACTGTATATTTATTGCACTTGATCATTGGTTGAAGGAACATTGCATGATTCGAAAACCTGGTTTCTTTATTAAAAGAACTCCACAATGTTAACACTAAATGTTGGATTGTGAAGATATTTGAACATGTTTTACCTCTGAAAAGTGAGATGGTCAATGCTTGCCGTGCAGGAGTTAGGAACTCCAGGCCAGACTGGTTTACTTGACTGGTTTATTTCTATGCTGAATGAATTTACATTCAGATAAAGAAACAAAAAAGCCCTGAGGCTCCTTTCTCATGAAAGTTTATCTTTCCTTTACACTAATTAGTTTTAAACTTCACGAAAATTTGTCAAGTTCATTTCACAAGCTGTCCTGAAGAATTAAAATATCGGAATGAATTACTTCCTTAAGGAAATGGTTTATTTGTACTTTCTTTCTAAATTACCCTCATTAAAAATAGACAATGTTATCCTACATAAGTAGACCAAAGCACTGCAGTATTAACTCTTGAATGGTGTAGAGATTGTACAGTACTTCCTTTTAGAGGGGCCACCTTAAATATGAAAAACAAATAAATAAGTGTTGTTATAGAAGAAAAAATTTTAGCAAGTATTTTTTCTAAGAGGCTTTTTCTACTCTCTACATTTCTAAAATTGTCTGCTTACCTCTGTTAAAACATGAAAAGTATAGGCATAGAATGGTCTGGAGTAAACAAACACAGGCAAAACATAGTCTTTTCTAGCCATTGAGGCAACACGTATTGCCTCCTTAACCCGATAGTGAACAAATTTTAGTGCGTTTGGACTTGACTTCAGTATATAATCCAGGTATATAGAAGGGTAGAGAGCAGTGCTTTCCTTCCACAGCCAAAGCAGGAGATCATTGCGCTCAGACTCAATGGCTGGGCATTTCCCTGTGTATGTTTGAGGGTGTTCTTTGTAATCATAATTGTAGCAGTCTGGGTAGAGGTAGTAACCCCACAAACCATTTGGTCTCATGTGCTCAGCCAGAAGGATGGTGTTGTTCATAAAACTCTTGCCAGCATCTTCAAATTCCTCTTTAGCCACTTTCCTAATTCTGTCCTCTGACCACTGAGGATGCCGTCTCCTAACCAACTCAAGAGACTTATTTCTATATATGCTTTTGTTACCCCAGTTCCTATCCCACTGGGGCCTCCAGTTTTCCCAGTCAATAACTGCAAGTCCCTGGAATTTCTTCATGGGTATGCAGCAGTCAATGTCAGACTTTGCCTTATTGAGGTGCTTGGTAAGACTTTCATTCTGGGGCACCCCTCCATTGACAGGGTCTCCATTATCTGAGTAATAGGGATAGTATCCCAGATGCGTGTGATAGAAGATTGTCACATTGGATCCACTCAGAGTCTCATTGGTGTTGGATACAATGTCAAAAATACTGAGATCCAGGTCCACCTTGTACCGCAGCCTGCACTGCTCGGTCGGCGCATTCCAAACAACCACGAAAGGCTTGTGCAGAACCAGAGGGGCCCGTGCTGGCTTCAGCAGCTGAGCATCAACCATAGCGAGCAGCACTGACACTGCTAACCATCTGACCCAAGCATCCATGGCATGGGGCTTTTCTGGGAAACTGTTATGGTGTGTCTTTGGAAAGAAAAACCAAACAAGACATGTTAGAAGGGCAGTAGCCACCCTGGAGGCAAATAGGATGGCAAAGGGATGTCTTTTGGTTTGATTTGCTTATGTTAGCATTATACCCAGCACAGAGAAAAGTGCAAAAGTGTAGTCTTGTAGGCATTAAACCTATTATCAAATGCTTTTAAAGACTCTTTGAGAGACTTCACTGCCTGGAAGTCTGTTCTGATGCTCAGCTTTTTTATGTCCTTCCCTCTCACCCAGGCACCTCCTACAGTTGATTCAGACCTTTCCTTAACACTTATTTGCTCTCTGACATGTGCAAAAAAAAAAAAGCTAATGAAAGAATAATTTAAAAACACCAATATAAAGACAAATGTGCTGATCATTTAAAACTTCAGCTTCCAAGCTACCAGTCTGCTACAGTCTAGACTTGCCTAGAATACCAGCACAGTAGGGCTAATGCCTTCTTTAATATCTGTATATGTTAATGGTCACAATAGGAAAAGTCATTTAAACTAAAGGCAAATACTTGTAACTCACACAAATTAATTGGGAACTCAGAAATGCTGCAATTTTCAACATATCTGAGAAAAAAAAAGTGTATTGTTACCTACACTTGAATTTAATTTTTTTTTTTCCTAAATGAGTAAATGCAATAGTGATAACCAATCTTCAGGCTAGGAGGGTGATACTATTAATGACTTAATGGTTTAAGCTACTGATTATACTGAAGGCAAATTAAATATCAGTATATTAAAGAAAAACAATTATGATCCGAATTAGCCAAAAAAGCATGCTCCATCTTTAAAAAAGGGACCTAGTGTGTAGAAGTAGGGGCCTATCAGTGTTATTTATTCCTTTCAGGATGTGCTGTTATCCCTGACTGTCACACTGGCTTGGGGACTATCAGTACCCTGGGAGGAGCAAGAGCTACAGGGCTGCTGGCAGCCCTGGCACCCCAGCCCCACTTTGCACTCTATGGGGCAGCTGTCCACCCACTGCCTGCAGTCAGCTGTCCAGAATACTGCTCCTGCTTCTTCCCCAAAGAAGCACCGCTCAGCCCTGTCCTGCGGCTGTCATTCAGGTCTCTTTGCTGGGGACTACAGTGCCAGTTGTTGGGGCTGATGAGCAAACACTACACAGTGGGGTCCAGCTGATAAATTGGCTTGAATCCAGAGATGATAAAAATTGCTTGCTGTTACAAATATTACCACATCTATAGTATGAATTGGTTTATCAATTGTTATCTTCTATCTGTCAAGTTTTTCCAGTTTAGTCACGTGTTAAACCACTGCAATCACTTTCTGCAGTGCAGGTTCAGTTCATGCACTAGCCATGTGAATTTGAAAGGTCCTGAAACTGCGCATTTTCTTACTTTACATCCATTTTTATGACTTCTTTCCTTGCCTGTAGAGTCAGACCCAATGATCTTGTGTAATACAGTGTAATTAGCCTAGCTTCATTTATTGCTAGTATTTTCTCACTCAGTTAACACCAGTTAATATCCTAACTTTTCCTAGACAAGGAGAGCTCTTTGCACATACCCATCCATTAGTTCATGGCCGGGATCTGTAGGTTTTTTGCTTTCCAAACCACTGTAGTCAGCACACCACTCTGAATACTAGATTTTTTAGTACTCCTTGGATATTACAGTTTAATCTGTAATGGAATGCCAGATCTACAGGAAGGCTGCAGGTACCCTTATCCAAATCTGCCAGCAGGCTTATTAAAGAAAAACACTTTTTCACTGTTGGAAAATTTGTTGGCTTTCATAAGTAATAAAATCCAGTATTTCTCCCCCTGTATGTAATTTGTCCTTCCTTGCCATTTTTCTATCCTCTGGGTTTGATGTTTCTTCTCCTATCTGCTGATGCTCTCCTGATCTTCTGCCTTTCCCTAAAGTCTCTACTTGTCTTTTTGTCTCCTAAAGAACAGCCTTTCTCTCCTCTATCCCCAGCCTTGTGTTTTTCCATCTTCAGTCCCAGGAAAGCATTGAGTCCTCCTGACCTGTGGCGTGGTACATTAGAACCTTTCCAAGAGGTGGAGGAAGGCAACCTGCAGTAAACAATGGCTAGAGACAGCAAAGTGAAGAGTAGGACTGCAAGAAGCTGCCAGGCAGGACTCCCGGGGTGCAAACCCTCTTTAGCAAGCTAGCGATTTATGTTCTTGTTTCCTTGCCTGCTCTCTGGCTGCTTGTTTTGCCTGCCTAAATATAGATTTAGCACCCAAGTTTTGAGACTTTGCTCACAATCAATTAGATCCTGTTAAGGGTAACATCCTTGAGTGAAATGGGCCATTGCTACAGGCCATCAGGCTGGTGCTACCTACAAGCATGCCTGTCGGAAAAGGATGCCAGGTTATTTTCACTTCACTAATCTGCCAGAAGGAAGTCATGTCCTTGAAACTGGTATCTTTTTCTGTTTTCCTGCAGAGTCTTGCATAATCATCTAAGTAATACCATAGGCTGAGAAAACACAAAGAACAACAAAAACAAAAGCCACCAAAACTGTCTTTTCCTTCCTGTTTTGTGCAAACTGATGAATGCATCGCAGGACTTTGCACTCATTCTTTGATGCAGCAAATTCACTCCATACATCTCCAAGAGTTTTTTCATGATTTGGGCTGGATTGCTTTGCAGTACATGAGAACAAGCTTATAATATAAACAAAGGTTTTCTCAAAAAGCAATAGCACAGATGAAATGGGAGGAGCACCAGGAGAGAGAGAAAAGACTTTTAGCGAATTTCTGTGTAGGAAAAAATCTGGGAAAAGATCCCAGCTGCTTGTTCCCACAATCTAAATGCTGATACTGCTCAGCCTTGTGTTATTATGTACACATAATTAGATCTTTTTGTCAGGTATAAGGACTAATACGGTACAGTTCTTGCGTAGATCTGACAGCCCTAAGCATTACAATATTGCAGATAATAAATCATAACAAAGATAAGCCAAAAAATAACAGTACAGGATAATGTTGAGTTATAGTTTTAGTTCCTGGCTAATTCTTGTCACTGTCCCTGGCAAGGTTTTAAAATCACAGCATCACAGAGTGATTGAGGCTGGGAGAGACCTCTGGGGGACATCTGGTCCAACCGCCTGCTCAAGCAGGATCACCTAGAGCTGGTTATTCAGGACCAAGTACTTCACAAGTAACAAAATGAAAATGTTTATCTCAGGACATGTTGAATAGTTCTCAAGGGTCTTTTGAATGAATTGACCAAATCTTCCTTGAAGTCATGAAGAAGCCTGGATACCTTGCTCGACTGTAGACATGCAGATGTCTGCATCTGCAAGCTGAATCCCACAAAAAAGAAGGACAGGAATCTTTCTAACCATGTTTAAGCTTATTTAGAAGTTAGAGGTCTGGTCAAGGACCATTCAGGGTCCTCCAGTGAATACTGAACACTTCCCAGAGCTATTTAATGCTATATGGAAGTAGTCACTCAGCTGTCTGTATTAACCTAGAAAAGGAGGTGTTAAGTGCCTAGGTGACATGCCTATCTTTTAGATGGCTAAAGCATCTCACTTTTCCTGCTACTATTACACACAGAAAATATTCCCATATACACAATTCCTTAAAGAGGAGACAATTCAAAAAGATTGTGCATTGAAAGAGTTCCATTCCAGTTGCATTAATATGCAATTAATTCTGATGTTATTTGCTTGCCTTTTCTTCAAAAAGACACCTGAAACCAAGTGAAACAAGTTTTCAAAGAAGCAGGTAAGCCTATAGATTTGAAAGAGGAGAAAACATTATCTGCTCTGTCACAAATGCACAAAAGAACCTCTAAGCAAGAACAAAACATCTTTTGTCACAGTTGCCACTGCTGTATCTTCGAACTTTTTACTTTCATGCATTGGCACTAATTGGGACTGCTTTAAACACTGGGGTTTTTAATGAGCACAGACACTAACAGTTCCTTCTTGAAGCATATTATCAACCTTAATCCAAATTCTCCCATTTTTCTGATTCAATGGTGTATTATCATGGTTAATTTAACTTTCCAATGATGCACATAGCTTTCTGAGGCACTACAATTTTTCAGAGCAGAAACTGTTCTCAGTGTTTCTGCTCTATATTCTAAAAACAAAAATGAATTCTTCATAAGTGAAAGAAATGGGGCCTGATCACAAACCTGTTAAGCTGATGAGGTTTTTTTATAGCATTCAGGGAACTTCGTATCATGTCTGCATAAAAAAACATGTAGTTTTCTATTTGTATCAGTTTCTGCTATGCAGTTTAGCATGAATCAGGTTACGGCTGGATTTCAATATATCCTTTGATAAGTGTGGTGAAATTCAGTATTTCTTGTCTAGTAAAAACAAGTTCGTTTCTGCATATGCTTTTCTTCATTTTTGTAAGAAGAAATAAGAGAATGTTTGCTTCTCCCAAGCAGATGCTGTTAACTTAGTCAAACGTTTACTTCAACAGTGTTTATTGGTCAGAATTCCACCGTATTTCTATTGCCAAATAGTTGATAACAGCTGAACTAAGCATCCTAATTGCACACTTTGATTCCAAAACAAACAGCTTAACATTAGTAAAAAATACAGACTTGCACCCTAAAGAGACATATTTGCGCACCATGTATTCCAGTACAATGAGGCTTTGAGCAACCTTGTCTAGTGGAAGGTGCAAAAACCCTGTCCATGGCAGGGAGTTTAGAACTGGGTGATCCCTAAGGTCCCTTCCAAACCAAACCGTTCAATGATTCTATGTACAGCCTTCTTTACAAATGAACAAAAGTACAAAAATAAACATACACTTGACCCTTTCTTTAGCAATCTGTATTACAGTTCACTTCCAATAGGTGAACACAGACACCAGGTTGCAAGATGCAGTGAAGCATATCTTTATTTTTGTGCAAAATAAATTCAGAGAGCAAGGAGATGGTGATTCAGGCCCACGCTATCATTGCTGACATTTTTGTAAACTGTGGATTATTTACCTTCAAACAAATGGAAAATGCCAGAGGACATTCTCGGGTGTGTGTCCCAGTTTTACAGTAAGTCATATTTGGGCCAGAGATCTGCTTAGGCATTTCCTGTTTAGCTTTATTGTTTCTGTTATGTGGAGCTTGCATCATGCCTTAAATTGAGAGGAAAGATTGTAAGGAAGCATGGGAACAAAGGAGAAAAGCATTGGTATTAAAGAGATATTCTTTCCATGGAACCCGTAATTCACTTCTATTAACAATAATCACTTTAGTACTTCACGTGTCCTGGTCTATCCTGGTCTATCCTAATCTAACATCTTTGTCAGATAGTTGTCAGAGGTCAGACTCTTACATTTTCACACACTTTGTTTCTTATGCCAAGACATAGCACTAGTACTAACAAAACTGAGGGCTACTCAGCACAATAAATGCTGAAGGCATTTTACCCCACCTTTGGCTATAGGACTGGTTTCATAGAAGTACAATTCCTTCCTTAAAGTACTTTCAAGCCAGTAAAAAAAACAGGAGACTTGTAACTTTTCCAGAATGACAGTTTGACATTCATTTCCAAAATGACAGAGATTTTAGTTGTGTTTAAAAGCAAGAAACAGTGCCATGGGATACTGAAGGTCAGGCTATCCCACCTATCCCAGCTATCACAGCTCCTCACTAAAAGCAACAAACCCTCAGCATAGCCTGCACCCAGCTGCATTCATTGCATAAGGCTTTGCCATCAGAAGAGATCTTTTGTCTTTAGCTAAGGCTTAGGGTCTCATCACTTCCAGATCTCACAGACATAGGTAAAGACACCTGCATCTGTGCATTGTCACTAAAGCACCACTGGTAAAACATTTGACCTTTCCCCTTCCATATGTGCAGTTTAGTCACCCTAAACATCTACTTGCCCAATGCTCCAGTGCTGCAACAACTCTGCAAATTGTCCCAAATGCCTTCATATCCCATTTTTGGAGCCTGCATCCTCTCTTCTTTTGGATCTGGCTATTCAAGGCTGGGCACCAGCTGGTCAGTCACAAATGGATGTATGGGGGTCAGCTTGTCGTTGCTTCGTGCTCACACAGGCAGTGGAGGCTGCCAGGGCTGGGGATTTTCTTCCCTCCTGGCTCTTCTCTTTACTGACCCACTGCCTTTAACAGAGGGAACTCGAAGTGTTTTTCAAATGTTAATTCTTAATTTCCCGCTGGAGAGAAAAAACATTCCCTATTGAGATGCTGAAAGTTTTCAGTGATTTACTAATGAATCAATGACAGAGGGAAGATTAAGATACAGGTCATGGCTCCCAGTACTATTTTAGTTAAAAGATTGTCCTGTCATTTTAAATCACTGCAGATTATTGATGACACTTTGAATACCAGGGAAATATAAAGTAATATGGTTAAATCTGTCTGTGCAGTAGAGGGAGATTAAATGTGTATGTGCCACAAACATTTTTTCAATCACTGAAGGATTGAGTAAAATAAGTATTTTTTGAGTGGATGAAGTATATAAAATCTAGAGTATTAAACCATTTTACATAGCTAATACATGATTTTAGATTGTATCTAATATATGAAACACTGATCTATTTTTTTATTAAGAAGCCTGATGTAGTGTTATTTTCAATTCCACTCCATCTGCTTGTATTGCTTTACAAACTGAAGACAAATATATCCTAGAAAAAATATTCTCAATATTTAAAGTTGTGAAATTTATGTTAAAACTATAACCTTTTCTATGCAATTTTAATATTAATTTCTTCCCCAATGTGCAAAGTATAAAGGGGGGAAATAAATTGTGGTTTTTTGCCTTCTTGGGGAGCCATATTGATTATCAGGGCTGTTAAAGCCTAAACGCCTTGAATAATTAAGACTAATGTCCTCAGCAGCGTTCAGTGTACCATTCTTCTGGCTCTGACCCTTGGTGGGTGAAAAGTGCCTACCAACAGTATTCTGAAAAGAAGTTCTTAGTGTTTTATAGATTTTCCTTTTACTTCATTACTAAATGCATTCAACTGAAGATCATGAACATCAACTGGCACTAATGGAATACATCCTACCTTCTGGCATGTAATTTTAATAGTTTATAAGAATGTATGAATGGATAATACTGTACAATAAATAATGCATGAGTTTACATTGTTGCAAAGCATTAAAGTCTAGCTTCTTTCACACCATCTGCTTAATTCACACATTCACTTTCTGAAAGGTTTATTGTTATTAGAGGCACTTATAAGAGAGAAAATTAAGTCAATTTGATAATACAGAGAATTCCTACAATCAGGCCTTGGCTTATTCAAGAGAAAATGCTGTAAGCTAAATTAACTTTAGCGCTCTCAAAGATAAATTCTGCTTTCAGATGGTGTAATTCAAGAAAATTCAATTGAAATTAATTGAGGGGTGTAAATCTGGAAATATTCCAGATGAATTAATGAAGTTATTAAGCATTTATAATCTTGTGAGAGGAAAAATGTGTCCTTTAAAAAAACCCTCGTATGTTGGCAAATGCTTAAAACAGTTGTGTATTTCCACTGTAAATCTCTGTTTGCAGTGAATAATTCCTATTCTTTGGATAACAAAATAGAGAATATTGCTTTGCTGCACAGAAACTCTGGACAATTTGGGTACTATGCATAAAGCATTTGAGGTGAAATTAACTAAAGACTTTATTTGCATACCAATACACAGCTTGTCTGGCATCTACACTGTCTCAAATAAATGAATTAAAAATATCTCTAGCTCTGCAAATACCCAGTACAATATATGAACACAAATCATTGACAAACAGAGCTCATTGCCAAACAGCTAACTGCATCCTCCTCTGGGCTCCTTCTGAGATTAAACACACTGTCTGTAGGTGAGGGACTGCCTTACTGTCAGTCATCGTGAAACAATTGCCCAGAATGGTTTGCTTATAATGAAAGAAGTATTTTTTTTATCGTTCATATGGAATTAAATACATGACCAACACATGATTAGCTGCTTTCTAGGTGCATAGCATTGCATGCACGACCCAGTGCATTTAAGTATTAAATGGAGTAATCAAATTCTGACATACCTTTAAAGTCAAAACATTACTCTTGTTTCTCAAATATACATTTGATTGACAGAAAGCTTTTCAAGATCAGTTTTCCAATTAAAAATTGCTGTTACACATTGGGTTGTAAAGCACCAAATATGACAGGGAAAAAAAAAGAAATATAGTCCAAAATTGACATGCTACAGGAAAAAAAAAACAACATAGAAAGCCTTCCTAACTGGTAGATTATAATCAAAACTGAAAATTTTGTCTTTACTGATACTTAATTGAGGAAATAACATGGCACTTACCGCTATTAAATCAGTGAACAGCAGAAAACTTTGGCGGAACAATTTACAACAGCTGATGTGTTTGTCCCAGGAATGTGCTCTTCCTAATGAGTGGGCTTTTAACTAATGAGAAACTGAGGGCATCTGAAGATAAGGGCAGAATTTTACCTAAACACCCACCATGTCATTGCAAAATAAGCCAATAAATTCATTCAAAAGTTAGCTGCATTACTTGTAAGCAGCCTGGATCTTGCTCTAAAAATGTTGTATTGCCTACATTTATGGCCTCATAAGAGAACCACCAGACCGGTATTTGGGAAGGATTAAGTTGTGTTTTGAGAGTTACATGCTCTGGACTCAACAGTAATAGGAATTAACAGCAGGGACAGCTTGGTCGCTGTGGAGCAGGGAAAAGCAGGGATGCTTTCAAAACCAAGCACATAAAATGGTTCAGAAGAGCTATTTACAGAACTGGCTGGATGGCCAGAGCTAAAGAGTTGTGGTGAATAGAGTTAAACTGAGTTAGCTGCCACTCACAAGTGGCGTTCCCCAGGGCTCAGTACTGGGGCTAGTTCTGTTTAATATCTGTATCAATTATCTGGATGAGGGATCGAGTGCACCCTCACTAGGTTTGCAGATGACATGAAGTTGGGCAGGAGTGTTGATACACTGGAGGGGAAGAAGGCTCTGCAGAGGGATCTGGGACAGGCTGGATCAGTGGGCTCTGGCCAGTGGTAAGAGATTCGACAATGCTCGGTGCCAGGTCCTGCACTTGGGTCACAACAACCCCATGCCGTGCTACAGGCTTTGGGAAGAGTGTCTGGGAAGATGCTCAGTGGAAAAGGACCTGAAAGTGTTGGTGGACAGTGGCTGAACATGAGTCAGCTTGTGCCCCAGCAGCAAAGAAGGCCAACAGCATCCTGGCTTGTGTCAGAGGTAGTGTGGCCAGCAGGGCCAGGGAAAGGATCCTCCCCCTGTACTCAGAACTGATGAGGCTGCACCTTGAATCCTGTGTTCAGTTCTGGGCTTCTCACTACATGAGAGACATTGAGGTGCTGGAGTGTGTCCAAAGAAGATCAGTGAAGTTGGTGAAGGGCCTAGAGCACAAGGCCTGTGAGGAGAAGATGAAGGAACTGGGGTTGTTTAGTCTGGAGAAAAGGAGGCTCAGGGGGACCTTATCGCTCTCTACACCTGTCTGGAAAGGAGGTTGTACAGAGCTGGTTGTTGGTCTCTTCTCCCAAGCAACAAGCAATAGAACAAGAGGAAATGGCCTCAGTTACATGAGGGGAGGTTTAGATTAGATATTTGGAAAAATTTCTTCACCAAAAGGGTTGTCAGGCATTGGAACAGACTGCCCAGGGAAGTGTTTCAGTCACCATCATGGGAGGTATCTAAAGACATGTAGATGTGACACTTAGAGACATGGTTTAGTGGTGGACTTGCTAGTGTTAGGTTAGCAGTTGGACTCAATGATCGGAAGGGTCTTTTCCAAACTAAGCGATTCTATGATTCTACGATTTAGGCACATACCTCCCTAAAATTTAACCTGAAATGCTCAGTCTTTACTATTCCCTGAACATGACACCTGCAAGCGAACTCCAGGGACCAGCAGCTGAGTGCCACTGAATGGTGTGAGTGACCAAAGTCAGGCAGGAGGGACCAGCTCCTCAAAGAGGCTTTTAAAATGATTCAGCATGACAACAGCTTAAACAGATACATCTTAGCTCAATGACCAGTCAAAACCCCATCAGATGTATAAGGGTAGAAGGAGTCCCTGCACAGAGAAGTATGATGATCATTTGTGTATTGATTTGATACTTGATGAGCATTTGTGTATTATAACAGTGCAGACAAGGATGTCAGAAATGTCCATATCCCCATGTGGGAACTGCAAATTGCAAAAGAAGGAAACCCTGGGTTTCCTCATCTTGTCAAGCATGACTGTTGCCATGTAAGTATTAAACTTGAAATATATACAGGAAACAAGTACAGAGAATTTTTGGAACAACTACAGACATTTTTGTTGTTGTTGTTGCCACATTTGTCTCTGAATCAGCGCAGCTATTTGAATTAAATAGGAAGCAAGTAGCTCCCTGGGCCCTGGGAATAAAAAAGGCAAGTTTACTATGGGCCTGTGCCTTATCCTTAACTGAGCTCCAACCTACGTTTTCCCAAGGCTGAAGCATGTACAGTGGATCTCTCCTGCTCTCTTTCCAGCTTGCAGCATGACTCCCTTTTTATCTTGCCCTTTACTCAGCAGGTTGTTTCCATCATGGGTAGAGATAAAATGGTCTCTGAGACCTGAGCCCCTCCTGATGTTTGCTGTGAGGAAAGGGAACAGACAGCAGACTTGTGCCTGTACCATGCTTCGGCACCCCTTCTACAATGGAAAGGCTGAAATAACTCATTACTGACTATTGCCCCACACCTTCTGTAGATATGCTAGGGGGTGCATTTAACAGCTGTCCCAGCCATGCCACACTGCTGAGGTGCCCCTCACAAGCCGTGCAGGGTTCCCATCCTGGAGCTGCAGCATGTGGGCTCACCTGGCCAGCACAGCTCTTCCTGAGCACCTGCCAGGATTCAGCACCAACTTGTTCAAAACAAAGCACAATTTATTCACCTAAAATAGAACATAGCACAAAGGGTAACATTAAACAGATGGCTCCTCATACTTGGCCTTACATCTGTCTTCCTTTTTAAGCCATTGTAAAGGTCTCTTCAGCCCAATTTTCTCAGTCTGTAGGCTCAGGAGTGGAGACCAACCTGATGCATGTGTGAAATGCCTCTTTCTCAAGGTGTTTCTAGCCCCGTGTTTCCCTTGGGCAGTGGCTGCTAATCCAGGTGCTGCCCACCTCCCCCTTACTATACTATTTACCCTACTTGTAAAAGTTAGCACCTCCTTAGAGCCTTGACTCTACATAGCTCAGCTTTGCCAGCCCTGTAGTGATACCTCCCCTTTACCTTCATTCTTGTTCTGGGTCCCACTTCACTCCACTAAACATTTTCTTTTTTCTTATCCTGCATTCAGGTGGAACAATATGAATCAAAGGAATAATTCACAAGGAGCTGATTTCCATTATTCTCTTTGTTTTATCTGTTCAAACACACAAATAACTTTTCAATTAAATATTATTATATCAGTTTGTAAGGCTAAAATATATGCAAGCTGTGCACATGTACTTGGTTTATATACATATCTAGGTAAAATCTTTGGTGTAGTCTAAAAATAGACCTGAACACACTTAGAGTGGTAGGGTAGAAAAGAAGAATCAGATAAGCCAGTGGAAAGTATTGCATTTCTTTGACTAAAGTGGGAAAAGAACAACGAATTTAACATAAATGGCTGGCACCTATGAAAATACTACCCCAGGGTTTTACTCAGAACCACACAGAGAAGTGAATCCTACAGTATAAACAGCAGACAAAGCCAATTCAGGAACTTGCTTCTTCAAGGCATCACAGGTCATTGAGGCAGTGCATTGAGCTGCAGGAGCAAAAGGAACCTCTCCAACCACTGGGAGAAAAAGCCAGGAAGAGCACAAAAAGTGTGTGTTCAGGATCATGAAACATCCCCAACAACCCAGACTGGAAAAAGGAGGTTTGAGAACAAGCAGTGTGTTTTACAATGCTACTTGATGGCAGCACTAGGACTTAGTAAAAATTAGTGTAATACTCCAACCCACCAAAGGTTTTCAGCTTTCTTTCCACCCACACTTGTGTGGGCACTAAGACCTCAAAGGATTTTGTTTCTGTTGTTATTTTTACTTGATGTAGTTACCTTCAGTATTTGAGAAATGGAGATCACAAGGGAGGTGCAACAACAGCCATGAGTCAGCAGCTATCAATTCCTGCTGTCTGACAAAGGGGCACCTGTCCACCTATATATGTAATTCTGACAGGGAGGAGGAGAATGACACCAGGATTTGTAGTCTGGCTCCTGCCAACCTCTCCTGTGCAGTACAAAGCTAAATCTGAAAGCCCAGTGCAGCCTTGCTGTGTCTCCCTGAACTCGGGTGGTGGGCATCTACATCAGGAGCCTTCCCAAGTTCTGGTCCTTCTCAGCAACCAGACCTCACCCCAGCTATACAGAAAAGGTCCTGTGGGACAGAAGGAACAACAGGCTGCAGAAGAAGAGAGGGAAATGTAGGGACAGACTGTTGGGGGAATAATTGAGGGAGGGACTTATGCCTTGGTTTTCTGTGAATACAAATGAAACCAAGATCTTTAATGGAAGGAATTTGAGGACGAAAGCTATACTATATGTAGAGCGGTGTTTGTTTAGAGCTCGAAAGGAAGCTCAGCCTCTTATTACCCATCTAAAAAAATGACATTTTTATTTCAAATTTCATTCCTGATAACTATAATCCAGCTTCCTAGGTGCTGAGAGAGAAATGTCTCAGGAAATCACATTAGGAATATGGGTTGCAACATGAATAAAAATCGGTCTGTTCTCAAATGCAGTATTGGCTGGGTTTTGGTTTGCTGGGTTGGGTTTTTTTCCAGATAACAGACAAAAATATTAGAATGTATGTTTCTAATTAATTATCAAGTAGTTATTAATGTTAGTGTTTAAAGACAGTAAGAAAACTATGAAGTCTTGATGTATATTAAAATCCAGGTTCTACAACACATCACAAATGCATTCTGAACAATAAACGCTTCTAAAAAGCTGACATCTTATTAAACAAGACTAATATAGCAATTCTATGTAGAATATACATCTAGCAACAAAATTACTTTGAAGAACTTTAGAAGAAATTAAATTCAACACTGCCCACAGAATAGCTCCTTATGTTCCACGGTTGAGAATGCTGAGAAGGGGTGTGGAAATTACCCAGCATTAGACTCAGTTTTAACACTGGTTTCTAAATAGATGTTTCCCAGTTGATGAGACCTGTGGGCCATGGGCTTCACCTCAATTCCGTACATGTCCCTGAACCAAATTCCAGTCCCAAGGATCTATTTTATTTAAGGTTAATGTGAAATAAGAGGGCTCATGCCCCTGTGGCCAGATTTCAAAATCACATCGTTGCCTAAAGATGCAAATGGGCATTTACTGACATTGCTAAATGCAGTTGAACCAATTGGGCCTCATAGGACTAAGTCTCATACATGTAAAATTATTCAAATATTTAATTGCTGTTTCCTGGTGTTTCAGTGTAGTCAGGCACTTACTACCTTTGAGCATAGACTGATAGCACTGAACCAGGCTTATTGCTTTTGAAAATGTTATTAGTTGTCTGCACTTTAAGCCCTTATGTAATTTTGTAAATCTTTCCCTTCAAGGGTTAGAAGGTTAAGGGATTAGGGCTCTCTCTCTTGCATTTCTGGACACATTTAATCATAAATACTGGACATTTGATTTTATGACTAGATAAACTAAAACACCCC
This sequence comes from Melopsittacus undulatus, assembly GCF_012275295.1. NCBI lineage: Eukaryota > Metazoa > Chordata > Aves > Psittaciformes > Psittaculidae > Melopsittacus > Melopsittacus undulatus. Next base: position 19,578,460 of record NC_047531.1, on the reverse strand, counting down.
TAAAAATATCCAGCTAACTGTGAGACAGAATAAACTGCCTCTGCCAGCTTTGTTTGCACAGGGACACGTCTGGAACACTGGTACCAACTGTTGGCTGTCTTTTCACCAGCACTTATCACTGGCACCTGTTTTGGGGAGCAGTACCCCATTGTGATGGGCTTTCAGTGAAGTTTGGCTCAAGCTAAGGGTGGTCAGGACACCAATGCTAAAAAGTGCTTGGCTACCATTGCCAGCACTCTGCTTCTCATCCAGTCTCATATCCACCTCCCTCAAGCTGCAAAGCCAAATCCAACCTATGCCACTTATTTTGCAAGGAGGTATCAGCCTGCCTGCTGCTGAATTGCCAACACAACCCACACTGCCAAACCATATATATATGTATATATATATATATGTATACACATACACACAGTAGGAGTGTCTCTGAATAACATATGGACAACTTGTGTGTGAGTGGCACTTCTAGCATGCAGGAAAGGACAATAGGTGTGCACAGCTTTAAGGTGAAACAAAGGCTAGACCTGTGAATACCAAGGCGTTTACAAATCAGCCAATACCAATGTGAAGTTTGGACTAGTGATCTGCTTTCATTAGGAGAAAAATCAGGTATTTGACAATGTTATAAGGAAATTTTGCACTAAGGTTGGAGATTCAGGCCGAGGAACAGCTAATGATTCTTAATCAAATGCAAAATATAAGAAATTAAAGATAACCCCCATTCATTTTCCTTAGGTTTTCCAAAGAACCTAAAATTCCATTCAAGACACAACATGTTACAGCAATGCTTCTGCATTCCCACAGATATTCCATGGGTAAATGCAAGAAGTGTGCACTTCGGTGACATTATCTGGATGTATCTGGTTTGTTCAGTCCTAGCTTTTAGGCATTATTGCAAGGAGCTCCTGAGAATACACTCAGCATACTTGGCCTTTGCACTTAGCTGAGATCTTATTCTAGCAACGGTTATGTTTACAACACAAAGATACAATACAAAGATAGAAAATGTGTTTAAAGCTCAAAGCCTGCAGCATTTATAAGCTTATCACACTCAGGACATAGTTTTGGAAAGATAAATGTTTTATTAACAACTCACAAAATCAGACCTGTGGCTCCCAACTCGTGGTACTTACAAATAGAAAAGCCAGGCTGACTCGCTGAACATACTTCCTCGAAAATAAGTCACCAGGTCTGAGATGCTGCTGTCTGAAGAGCTACTCTACTCAAAGGCCTTTTCCTATGTTATTTTCCTATGATATTGCCATTATTTTGGCATTCCTTTAGAAAAAAAAAAGCGGATTCAATTTTTTTCAGAGCATAGATCAATTTGCATTGTCACACCAAAGGGAGCTGGCAATCTCATCACACAGGAACAGAATAAGTAACAGACCTCTTTCCTGGTTGAACAGAGGAATGAAGCTATATTTGAAGTGCAAGGAGGAAGAAATGGAATTTATTGTTCAGCTCCATGCAGAGAGGTGGCTGACTCACAGGCCTGTGCAGCTGACAGCATTTTCAAGCAACAGCAGGAGACAAATGAATAAGGAGAAAAAAGCATCAACTTATGTTGACTAAAGAGAAAGCGAAAGAACAGCCATGGCTTCCCACATACTTCTGCAAGGCAACTCCTCTGTTTCTATTTTACAGACAGAAAGAAGAAGCTGTACAAGAAGGGTCTGTAGCTAAATCATATCTCTACAACTTCCATAGATTTTTCTCACATGGCATGAAAACAAGCAGTTTTATAGAAAACTCATGAGATCACGTTATTTCTCCATATGGAAGAAGATTTTTCACTTTCACAAGAAGTATTTTTGGAATCTAATAAGAACTTACTAGCACTTGAGAAAAACTGCTTGTGGAAAATAAGCCCTTGCTTATCTCTGCACATGCATATATACATACATATTTAACAAATATATATATACAGATATCACAATCAGAATCCCACTGCTAACAAAATCCACTTCACGCTTGAGATGTATTTTCTACAGTCTGTACAGTAAACCATAACATGGATAAGTGGGGAGGCTAACAATAAGCTATGGATAAAACCAAGAGATATTCTTTTATGAAATTATTTAGCCTTTTTCTGTCTTGAACACTAAGGCTCATTAAATGCTGTCAGAAAGTTGTTTGTCAGCTAGTAGAAACAAGATAAATATAGATATTTGCAGAAGTGTTCACTTTGATCATACCCCTTGGCCTTTTACAAGCTCTTTGTGCCAGAGAAGTGAAAGAAGAAGAACTCAAAGTGCTGAAAATGAAACAGGGATGGGGGAACTGTGAACCAGCACCCAGAATCCACCGTCACTGCACCCCTTCATTACGCTGTGCCAAACCAGAGAGCAAAGAGGTGATGTTCATAGCACCCTGTGGCAGCTGTGCGGGAGTGGCAGTGCTCAGCAGTCTTGGCACCAAAAAGGCAGCAGCAATCAGTTGTATGGAGAAAGACATCTCATGCCTCTGAGAGATGCCTTTTCTAACAACCATGCTTCTAACAAATGAACTTCCTTCTCAGCTTCTTTTCCTTCTCTGTATTATGTTTTCTCAATCCCTTCTGCTCTCTGTCTGAACGAGAACCCATCTTAGCCAGACAGAGGACCTTAGCCCTGCTACATTTAGCTTAGCACAGTCAGCTAACAAACAGTCCTGAACAATTAAATCTAGTTCTGAAAAAAAAGTTTTCCATGAATTGTAGAGAGGAAAATAAGAGCAAAAAGGAAAATGTTTTTCCTGGCCTGAAGATCACAGTTTGGATCATGTGCTCCAAAATCTACCCAAATACAGAAGCTGTATTTTCCTGCCTTTGCTGTTCTTTCCTCCTTCCCCTTCCTACCAGAGGGCTTTGTTTTGCTTTACAAGGAAATATGATTCAATTTTAAGTGTGAAGAACAAAAGCCACTGTCTGAAATCAACACTTTTTTTTTCCTTCCACAGAAGAGGCACTAATTATGACTTAAAAGGCTACCAAATGAAAGGGCTTTTCCTTTAAAAATATGGAAAAAGAAAAAAAAAGAAAATAGAAGATAATATAGAGTGGCACTATTTTAAAATATGGTGTGCTGAGGTTTCTAATGAGATTTACCCAAATGATATCTACTTCCTTGAAAATCTTAGTCTTAATTTTGAAGCTTCTTCTGTTTTGCTTCTCCCTTCTCTCTGTTCATCTTCTTAGGAAAAAAAAAATTAAATTTTATTTGAATTAAAGTTAAATGCAATTTCGCTTCTTGCATACTTAGTAAAAACTAAGGGCCTTGCAATATCACCTCAAATCCAGATTTTTGTGCAAATCAAGGAAGTAGTGCAGTCATCTTCCATAAGAGTTTGTGTTTCATCTTTGAACTGATTTGCATTTTCCAAGCACAGGCTGCATATGCATATAGAGTACTCCCACAAGGAACTGGATTACTTGGGTATTGGGCAAACACCCTGTGTGACTTAGGCTGGGACACATCCTCAGGTTTGCAGGTTGCCTAAACAAGCAAGGTGTGGCTAGGTTAATGCTTGAACTCAATGATCTTAAAAGTCCTTTTCAACTTCAGTGGTTCTATGGAGCCACCCTGAGTCACGCAAAAACCCACACTTAACTTACGCAATGCAAAGGATGCCTCAGTAACATGCCTCAGGTGGTGAATAACCTGTTCCCTACAGAATTAGGGGTTGCCACACAGATGACACCGTATCACCTGGGCCAGGCAGAAGCCAAGGTGCAAATGAAGGGTTACCTTGAGACAATGACTTGCTTTGTGAATCAGAGATGAGTTCATGCTTTGTCATCCAGCTATATGTATTGGGGTTTCTACATTTCAGAAGAGTCCATTGAGAAATAAAAATACTTTATTTAAGTCATTCACACTGCTGTTCCTAACCACGTGAATGAAGGCAGTTTCGGCCTATGCTCTCAAATAGAACTCACAAGACTGCCTGAGAGATGTAGGAGCTTACGTGGTTTGGCTTTCAGTAAGAATCAGGCACACAATTGATTTGAATAGAAGGTTGATTTTTACACCTTAAATACAGATTACGATTTGCATGATAAAACACAGAATTACACTTCTATTCTTAGTAAATGAAAACGTATTCTCGTCATGTGTTAGACTAGCAATGACACATGGTCAAGTTTGCCCAATGTTTTTGCATCATTAGACACTATTTTTGGGATACTTGAACCCCAAATAAAAGCAGGGTGATGCTGTTTGGCTCACCTGCACTTTGGGTGCCTCACAGAGGAAGCAGCTACTAAATGAGTGTGATGAGAAGCAGACAGGGGAAGTAGGGGAAGTAACCAGGGAAACAGGTAGGAGATGCTGCTATATGCATGGGAGAAGGTCAGGGCAAAAGCCAGGGCACCCATAGGGACCAAAGTGGGTGAGCAAAGGGGAGTGCAGGATGGGCCAGACAGCTGCCAAGGGGCTGCCTCTTTTGCCATCTCCTGGTCCTTCTGTATCTGACCTCATGATAATCTTACAGCTGAAGTGTTATATAAAACCACGCATTTGTTTCTCAATCTTTCATGTTTTCACCAGTAATGAGATGAAATTAACAAATAGCAGCTACCATCCGAAAAGATCTTCCGAAGTGATTATAAAAAGACACTGAATGTTCTGTTTTTCACTCTTTCTATGCATTCAGTTTAGAAGTTACAAGTGGTATGTCTTTTTTTTTTCTAACTGCCAGTTTTGTAAACCCAGCAGTAACCTAAAGGAAAGCTGGGAGTTGGGAGCTTTCCACCCGACTGATCATCCTGGCAGTGAAGGCTCTCAGATGCATTCTCACATGTTGGCAACCCCGCTCTGTTTAAATTGCAGTAATAGCTGTGCAGACCACCCATCTTTAGTACATTGCCTTAGATATAATGCTTTGACATTCGCTAAAGAATTGTTTTTACCATGAGCAGAAAGAAACTGGAACCCACTCGGACTGAGCGCTGTGACTCGGAAGAGCCAGCAGTGACAGTGTGCACTCAAAGGCTACTTCTGTCACACAGGTTAGTGAACAAGTCCCTGAATTCATGTCTTACTCTTGTGCAGAGGGACAGCACAAGGACCATAGGCCATTTAAAACCCATTTAAATACTATTTTAAAGGCACTCGTAGGACTTCTGCACGCCATCACCCTTCGTGGGGATTAATTTGATAAGCGTTACTTTTACAGTGTTTTCGAAGGGAATTTGTACTTTAACTTGAGGAAGTGGCACCATCTTGTGGGTAAAAACGGAAGTATTTTTTCTTTAGTACATTTTTCAGTAAATTTAGGTGTTTTTTACTGTTCTCTCATTCCCCTCCTTCCCCCTCCCCCCCTTTTTGTTTCTCATAATTCTACAGAGTCGCCTTTTGAGTCTAAAAACCAATCATTATTTCAGAAGACTTTAGGGCAGGGCCGTGCTCTATTACACAAAACGTGCACAACACTGTGATAATTCCCCACGCTGCACGGATTTCAGAGACATCAGCTGTTATCTGTGAACGGTTTTTGAAAAATCCTTTAGAGCTCAGCCCCAGAAAATAAATAAAAAAAAAAAACAAAGACAAGGCAAAATATGTTTATTGAGACAACAATGGCTACATTTGCAGTGGCAATGTCTGACTCCCACGATTCAGTCAAAGGGATTCAAGCCCACATCCAGAAAACTTCATTTGGTTAAGAGCAGAGAGCCAGGCCTTCACTCTGAGAATTATCAGGATGCAGACTCATTTTTCTTTTTTTAAATGCCTCAAATTCTACTTCTAAAGGACCAGTCAGGCTTGTCAGCAACCTCCTGTGGAAATAGGAAAGACCAAGAACAGTGTTGGTGATAGCATAACACCAGCTTGTTTCATATGCAAACAGCTGTAGGGCTAAGAGTAAAATGTGTAGTGCTTGAGCTCGTTTATTTCAAAGCGTGCTCATAATTACTGTCAGTCATCTCAGTGGGATTCACTTCTCTCTATATCACCAGTACACATATCTATACCTGAACTGGTCACCAAAGCTCCTTTTCAAGTCACTAAGGATTAATAGTTCCTTTTACAGTGCAGTTTATCTCACCATATACCAGGTATCGGAAATAGAACAGCTGACTCATACCCTTAAAGTGCTTATTTCTCTCCTTTGGTTATAAAGGGAAAATGATATGATTAGCATAGATGTAGCATAGATGTAGATAGCTCCTGGAGAGATCTGCACACAGTCAAACAAATCCCACCCCTTGTGCCTCATAGAAATGACATTATCAAGATTTTTTAAGGCCTGTGGATGATATTTAATCCGGCACTCCAAGTGACAATCTTATATACAGACTTCAAGAACAAGCTCTAATGATCAAAACTGAATTAAGAGCCATTAAAATAGCTTAATACAGGGCTGCACATGCTGTGTCAGGAGGTTGGCATGATCCCTTGTGGTGAAACTATGAGAGGAACTATATATTATAGCTTTGCATTCAGAGGTGCTTTCAGTTATTTTTGCCTTTGGTAAGTGAACACACAAAGTTGCATTAACAAAAGTCAATTTACAAAGCAACAATAACTGTTTTTTTTAATCACTGCAAACCAAGCTAACCCTAAGATATTTGTTGTTAATTACAACTGTTTTCCAAAATCTGTGCCAGAGTATGAGCTGGGCTGTAAATAAAAACCCAGCACAAGAGTATTGATTCGGAGAAAATCCTTCCAAATCAAGATACTCATGCAGAAGATATGATCCTGCATTGGCATTACCCCCTGTGAGCAAACTCAGAGGCCAATCTCCTATTGCTGAACAGGAAGCTGAAGTTCACAGTACCAGGGTACAGCTGCTTCCTACAACCCCATTGCAGGACTGGTTGCTCCCACAAGTGTGGGGAGAAAATGGGAAGGCTTGTCAATTTTGCTGCCCAACAACTCCCTACACCTGCAAGGTGAGGAGATCATGTCTGGTGAGAGGAAGAGGTGGGACAGGTCTTGTCCATCCTCCTGGTGTGACACAGGACAGAGCCTTCTGGTGCCCAAAGCTCACACAGGTAAACAGACAGCATCCAAGAGCTTTCACCTTCACCCTCCTAGGGCTTGGACTGCTCTCTGCCTCTCACCCTTGTCACCACCAGCTCTGTTTCTCTGCCAGAACCAAGGTACAGGACAATTCCTAGCCCAATACAAAGCCCTTGGCTAATTTAGGAGTTTGCCCAGGATCCCTAGCACCACATTTGAATGAAGCATTTGCACAGAACAAAGTCATTATGGAAATAGTGCCTTAGGCCTGGCAAGAATCTGGTTGACCCTTTGGCCAGTTCTTGGACTGAGTCTCTTTTGATGTTAAGAGTAGTCTGGCCCATTTGAATGCTCACCACTCCACCCACCTTTTCATCTCTTGCTGTACTTTTCAGGTTGAAAGTGTCACTGAGAGTAGAAGCTGCTCCTGCAGCACCCCAGGACCAATGGCAAGTGTGATGCAGTTGGAACCTGTTCCCAGATCTTTTCTCCTGCATTGGCAACCCATCATCACAAATGAAAGAAAAAGTCATAATTTCAATGGAAAATCCACTAAACTTTGTACTTCGCTTCATCAGTTTGAACAAAATTTCTAGTGAGACTGAAAGAACCCAGAGCCTGTTTTGTAATTGCAGAAATCTTGGTCACCACTGTTTGTCGGTCATCACTGTTTGTCATACCGATTGCCATGGTAATTTTTGTGTTCTCTGCACTTCCTTGATCTGCCTGTATTAGAATGGGCAACACCTTAATGTAGTTTCTCTTTTTCAGCATTTGTGATGGGGCAAACTGAGGTATCATCAGAAACACTGGAAATAAATTTATTATGTTGAAACAGAAGACATCAAAAGATTTATCCAGATCTATCATCATCAAGATTTATCAATCAAAAAAGATTTATTTAACATCAGATAGTAACACAAGACACAAGCAAAGCAGGAGAACTTGGAATTTCTTCATTCAGTAACCATACATTAAAAAACTCTATATTTATTATCAGGTCTCGATAACTCCACTTGTGCCATTAAGCTCAAGAGGGGCAGAAATCTTTCCAGTAACAGATCAAAAAGGGCTTTGATAGAACAATTTGGAATTTTAGTCTTTAAAACAGTCATTGACTGAAAAGAGATTGCACAAGCGTTGAGCACTGAGCTATGGTGCACTGGCATCCCGGGACTGTTCCCACACCTTTCATTAGTAGAAATCTCATCTACCTCACTGCAGATAAGTCTATGCACTGGAGAACCAGTCATGTTCACAGTGCATTTACATTCTCATACCTCTATTGAACTCAACTTGCACCCACTAGAGATCAAATTGATTCATCGTTAATGTTTACCATAGGAGGAGGTTTACATTTACATGCCAGCTGCTTATAAAATCCCACAAGCACATCGGCACTTTGAGAGCAGGCAGTTTTTCACATGATTTTGGTTTCAAATCATCTTGTATGATCAGCAGTGACTTCAAATGCCATGTAATAGAAAGGTGTTCGAAGCTTCCTAAGAAAAATTTCTACCTTCTTGGAAGTCCTGCCTGTCCTCAGGCCCTGGATATAAAACCTCATCCAGACAGTACAGCCTCATCAAAACCTCAGTTATGGCCTTAGCTGGTGCAATAGTTCCAGTATAATAACTATTTCAAAAGCCAAAGACAAATTATGCTCTTCAAGATTGCTGAAGGCCAGTCGCTCTTCTCTGGTGAAAGTTTTCCCTTACGAGAGTATCCAGGATGCATCCCTGTTGGAATAGCAGTGCAGGATAAGAAAAATCAGTGATGATATATGTAATACATACATATATATGCATATATATATATAAACATGCATATATACACATGCACAAAATGCTTTCATCTCTGCAATACATGGCAATTTTAATGAAACCAACTGTAAATGAAGGTGCTGATTTCCATATTGTGAGTTATCATGAGATATGATGTGTTGCACACTTGTAAAGTGCCTGTTTAGCTGTGGGGAGAGGGGTTACTCCCCACTGCAAAAGCACTGCTGATCTTAAGAGAATATATTACGGCTGATTAGCTTTATGGACTGCATTGGTTAATAGACGATTTTGTTTCCAAATATTTTAAATCTCTGATTGCTGGCTCAGAAGCATGTGCTGAAACACAATTCACTTGTGTGGACTGTTTACTTGGCTTTGTTTGCTTGTTGTTTAAAACTTTTGGCATAACTTTAGCTATTCAGTTTCAGCAAAACAAGTACAGCACAGCACAAATGTTGAACTTTTGTTAGTAACTGTAGTTTTGAGGGAGAAGGGAAAATCAGACCAGCTGACCACTAACAGTAAGCAACTGCTTGCTTTAAATTAACAAAGAATAAATAACTCAAAGAGGTGGAGATGGTGAACCAAATTATTGCTGTCAGACAGAAAGAGTCAATAGCAGTACTCTACATCAGTGGCAGGGCCTCACTGTGCTTCTCTTTTGACATTCCTCTCTTCTGGTAAGCACAGCACCAAGATGTACAGGGTTTGTGCCTACATGTATAGCTAGCAATCACCTTGAGATGCCCTTCCTCAGGAAGCTAATACCAGTGCCATATCTTAAGCGATCTAGAGGTTGTGATAGCAGAAAGGTGAAAACAAGAAATGACTTGTACAGCATCGTGTGCATGACCAGCTATAGGCAGAGGAATCATGCTGCAGTGTGTTCTTTATTGAGAACTGCACACCACCATGAAGTGTCTGTCCAAAGGTTCACCATGAGCCCAGCTCAGTGACTTGGGGCAGCTTTACAGAAGCGTGATAGTGCACTGGCACTGATGAGTGCTGGGATTCAGTCAGAACAGGAATCTCATGCACTCCCAGCCTGCTGGTGTCATCTCCTCTGCTCTTCCAGAAAGCTGCCCAACACCTTCACACCTCTTTTTATCACCATTCTTCCTTTGCATCATTACAACATGATCTGTGATCTCTCTAGCTTACTCCTTGGTGTTTATGTGCAGCATCCTGAGTGAGCTGACTGCCCTTTACATTTCCCAATTATTTTTAATACTGGAAAAAATAATTTCCCTTATGCATATCCTGGATTTCTGTGACTATTGGTGCTTGCATTTTTTAATCGGTTTTAGCACATTAACGTTTTTCACTTATATATTATCCAGAGGTTATAAGGCCAAAGTCTGCAGCTGTATGAGTACAAACTCAAAATGAAGCCAACTGGATAGTTACAAGAGATAGAGAAAATACCAATGAATCCAAAAAGTAAGTTTAGAGGAAATTATTTCTCTAAATTTTGTACGTTAAAAATACACACCAGGAAGAACCGTGTAGCTATTCATATTTTATTGACATACTTGTTTCAAATGCTGCTTGCAAGAACAATCTCCAGCTCTAATGTGATACTGAAAGAAAACCCAACAGTTCTATTTATGTGGTTGTGACTTTATGCCTGTGAGCAAACACCATTTAGATAATTGCTGCTGGCTGGTGGGTCCTGTGTCATTAGATATTCCATCCTCCTGATGGGATGCTGGAGGTGTTCTAGCCCAGCAGTTTCCAGCTTTATTGCTTTCATAGCCACACAAATTCCCTACAAGCTGCCCTCCAAGATATTGCAGCTTAGTGCCCCCGCACCCAGAGAAAGAACCTATCCTTCAGCATTTATAGAAGTGTATTATTTAATAGGATTGCATTTAAATTTCTACAAAGGTTGTCAATCCAATGCTTATGACTCAGAATGGAAAATTCCTCCCAGAGAGACTTTATTTAACCACTGACTTCTAGATATAGAGAGTGAGCAGCACACTGTAACGAGAGGATATAATCTTTATTTGTTTTAAACTAACCAGCAATCAATTCTGGCTTCAGGAGTTTTGTTACTCTTTATAAAATGCAGGAGAGATTGTCTATTATTAAAAAGCGTTAAACAGAATGAGAAAGCTTTCTGACAAGACCCATTACACAGCTTTTATCATGTATTTTCTACTCAGAACAATTTCACCTCTGCAGACTAAACAGACTTAAATTAGGATCCAACAGATTTGTTTAGAAGCTACTGTTCTCCAGGAAACCCAAATCATTTATTAATTTTACACAACTTAAGACAGAAGGATTCTGAATGTTTTCAATAGCAGTGACTGGTTTTATTATTACTTTTTAGATGATAAAACACTTAACAGACACATAAGAACAGAAAAACTAAAGGGATCTTCTGGGTCCTGTCCCTTGGTGTTAAAAGCAACACTTACAGAATAACTTTGATAAATGTCTTGAGCTCTAGCTTAAAAGCAGTTCGATTTTTTGCCCCCAACTAATACTGCTGGAGACACGTTACAGACTACCCTCATAATTAGGAATTCGTAAGTTTCTATCTAAATGTACTCATTATTAATTTCTAAACATTTTTCTTGAACCAATGTTGCCCGTTCCTTAAAAAGAGATTTCTTCTTTGATGTGTTCCTCATAAAGTCTCTCATCACCTGAAAAAGGAGGATCAGTCATTGGGATTGTTTAGAAATTACATATATGAGAAGAAATGATACCTAACCAATGGAAGCTGCATCTATTCAACAATCAGGAAGTACAATGTATTTAAAGTTGTATCTTTTCTCAGGTCTTCTGTCATTTTGTTTTGCTGTGATACCTCATCTCCTCTTTCCTATTCTCCCACACAAACTATCTTTCCTCTGAACCTGCTCCAGTTCAAATTAATCTTCTAGAAAACAGGCAGAATCATACACATTATTTCTGATAAGGTGCATAAGGGCCTTGCACAAAGGCACTAATACCTCTCTGGAATCTCTGGACATGCATTTACCTTTCCAAGCCCACATGGACCGGGCAGCTCCCAATCATCCTCAGGCCTCCCCCAGAGTTGTTCTTAACAGAGACATTTAAGCACGGTGTTTTTTACTGCTGAATTTTGTCTCATTCTTATGACTCACCCTCAAATCCACTGTGCTCTTCCTGTCTAATATTCTGGTGCTCCTCATATTCAAAGACAATAAATAATGGATAAAGACAGCTCATATTGCAAAATTAAGTAGGCTGCAGGTTATGGATTGCATCTTATTTGAAATAAACCACATATGGTTATAAGGACTTTGGCAAACATTCTGTATATGGAAGAACAATATTAAAAATTGAGTGGGTTATTATTTCATCAAAAACATTTTCTCCATGTAAATATGAACCAAGCTTTGTCTTTTCTTTTGAAAGTTTAGAGTTCATATATTTATTCTAATGCATTTGCTTTATACCATTCCTTAGGCAAGCAGCTAACACTAGATTATTCCAGTGTGAAGGAAGCCTCCACATGGCACAGGCCCACATAACACTCTCAACCTTGACCTTTCACACAAAAAGCCAGAGAAAGGGGTATAGATACAGTGAAGCAGCTGAACACACTTAAACCTGCTTTGAAGATTGGTACTATGATTTAGTTATACTTGGTTAGAGATTTGGGGTTTCGGAGCACCACAAAACTTGTAAGACTACCCATATTCCCAGAGTTATGCTACGGTTATAATGATAAACAAATGAGGACATTATCTCTTATGGTTATATGTTGTCAATCTAGTTGACAATCACAAGCAGGAAAACATAATAACTAAAGACCATCTCTTCTTCCACTAAGAACATGTCTCATGTTTTCTTGTTCTGATCACTGTAGCTAGTAGAAATAAAAACACCTATCCAAAATAATTGTATCATTATGAGAATAGTCCTATATTGCCTATATATATGAAATATCACACCTTCTGCAATGTGTAAGTAGCATTAAAATAGTATAAAACTTGCACTGAGCCTTATTGAATGAATTCCTTTCTACCACAGTTAAAAATGGCTTAGCTTTTAGGAAGTTTAGTGAAAAATTTACCCCCCCCTCTTAAGCAAACACTCTGCAGGCTATACTTATGGAAAATTATTCTCATGGTAATCAGCTGTACATGCTGACAAACTTGTTCTTTTCTGGTTGCTTAGCTGTCTACCAACCTCCTCTGGCTCCTCGCCATGACCTCTGTGAAAGAGCTGCTATAGGAGTAGCAAGTATTTTCCCAGAAAGCCTTATTAACTGTGCTATAGGTTTCCAATTTTTTGAACAGCAACTTGTTATACTGTAACTATTGTGAGAGTATTTTAAATGAAGACATTTGGTTTCATTTTTTAAATAGGTACAAGAAAAATCAAGGCCAAGAAATCTAACTGGACAAAGGAGGTCAGCACTAGATATTATGCTATTGCAGCAAACACTGCACTAAGTCCAGAGCTCAAATAAAATCAGTTCTGGCTCTTTTAAAATCCACAGAAATATCCTATCAGCTCAAAAATGGTAGGTCTGTACCTGATATATTTAACACATGTAACGGTGGGCTTGAAGAACCATGATGTACACACAAAAAAAGTTATACATCTTTCAAAATACACTTGTCACAAAGAAGTAAAAAAAAAGAAATTATTAAAGCAACTTTTCTACTTTCTCTACCTCATGTTGTAGCACACAGAATCAATATTTATTCAAGGATGGTGAGTTTTAAGAGGCAGGCTTCTGTGGATGTTCCCCAAGATTAACGTCACCTCCCTCCAGATCAGGCACTGGGCTCTCATATGTTTACAAAACTCCCAGGCACCAAATATGTACAGGGCTTCAGGCACTGCTGTACTACACATACATCAGTATTTTAGTTAGAAAAAGAAAAAATCAGACAGATTAGTTCTCATAGGACAACTTCTCTTTCAGGTTGAGTTGGTGAGCATGAGCAAAGTAGGTAATGTACTGATATAATTTGTATGTGCCATATTAACATGCCACGGGAAGAGTCCTTAATTGAAAGTAATAATAGGGTAGCCAGGATAGTACCAATCAAAATAACTTGACTGCCTGTGCTAAATTCCAGGTATTCCTAAGGTCTTATGGAAATTTGATTACTTAGTAGGATGCAATAAAAACCAAAGATTTACTTTTAGACTTACTTATCTCTGAGGTGAAACAACTGGACAGAGTGCTAACTTGCTTGTTGATGCATCATATGTATAAGCCACAGTCAATTGACTGCACATATGGTTTGGAAAAAAAAGATGGGTTTCATCCATCTTCCCAAGCCAGTTTGCAGCATGTTCAATTTAACGTTGTTTAGATTTGTTAAAACTCCTACAGCATACATTTGTTAAGCTTCTAGATTTGGTAAGCATACTCTATTTTTCCGATAAAAAATATAGTTCACTGCACCAGTGGCTTTAGTTGGCCTGAGGCTGATATAAGCAAACTCCCTGAACATAAAAATCAGGCTGATCAAGATATGCACCTTCTCATTCTTGTTTTATGAGGCAGAGCCATATGCCTTCAAGAACACTGATGCATGAAGACTGCTCTTTTTCTTATTGTCCCCTGTGAAACATTGAAATCAACTAGCATCTCCACAGAGAAGCAAGGAATTAAAGAAGTACTAACATCAGAGACAGTTTGATGCAATGAAGAAACCCCAGGTCTGGACCCCTCTGTGAGATGAAGGCTGACCTTTAATGGGATCTTTGGCCTCCTGGAGGGTAGCAGCAGCAGAACAGGACTGGCAGGACACAGCCAGCCCTGAAACACCACAGGGCTGAATTAAGGATCCAGCAGTGTGAGCTGCAGCACAACCCCAGAAAGAACCAAGGTGTGGGTCACGCCTGTTCCTTCGGGTTGTTACACACCGGATACAGAATTAAGAGAAAAAAAAAAAAAAAAAAAAGAAAAACTACATGAAAGTTACTAAATCAACCCTCAGGATCCAAAACTGCAATTGTTGCTGTGTTGTATTACATATTTGCCAGCTGTATGTTGTTGACATACTGGGAGTAAACGACTGATAGCAAGCCAGCTCTTAGAGGGCAAGTATGTAGATCATACTTAGTGCTTACAATAAAAAGGGGAGATTTGAATGCAGTTGCCTGTGCTCCCCTCCACTCAGTGAGGACGAGGCTTCCGGGTCAGAGCCACGCTGATCAGGGTGGGAGGTCAGTCACGCTGCAAACAAGAACTGACATTTCAAAGACAGAGCAAGATTTCTGTTGTTAAGGAAATGTGCTCTAACAACGGATCTGCAGATTGCAGTGAGGAAAGAACATGTTTTTCTTTTTCTTTTTTTTTTTTTTTCTTTTAACTGGTGAGGCCCTTGAGCTTTATGGTGGCTGATTAATTGATGGAGATTTCATTACACTGAATTAAAAAACTTGTCAGGAAACTTAGAAGGAATAAACATTCCTTTTAAAAACTGTGGATAAATCAAAATTAACTTATTCACACTACTCATGGTTATTGCTGGGTGTAAAACTCAGAAGGCACATCTCTGTTGAGGTACACTCCAAACCAAGAATGAAAAGAGTGTTTCAACAAACCCTGTGCTATGAAATTTTGAAGATGAGCTTTGATGCAAGGCTAGACACTAGCTGGGCTGGGAAAAGGAAAATGTTTTCCTCTAATTTACAGAGCAGCTACGGAACTGTTCCACAGTTACTGCAAGCAATAATCAATAAGTATCAAGAGAAAAGATGCCTCAAATTCCAGCATGTTGTTTGGTCCATCTCCTCCACAGTCCTGAAAAGGAGTGTGATACAGTCCAATGCCTGAGGCCACAAAGGAATTGTAGAGGAGCTCTTGATAACAGCTACATCTCCCTGCAACTGATTGCAAAGTTAAAACAGAATTGCTCATATCTTACCCCAGGAAACTGAAAGTACAATTCTACATCCAAACCAAAACCAATGTTATCCTTGGCTGAGCAGAATAGAAGGGCACAAACTACTTTCCTTACAGCAAATAATCTGAGGTTGAAAATGAGGGCTAAAAAGATACAGCAAACAGAAAGACATGCATAACAGACACTACAGGGAGAGAAAAAGTTCTATCTGGCACCCAAGATGGCAGTCGTACAAGAAATGAAAGACCTTATTGTCCCATGGCATTGGTTCCTGGCCTCCAGCATGCTCACTGTTGCAAGTGAGGACGCTCTGCTGCGTGGCTGGCCCACAAAAGGATAGGATTCTTCCTACTGACACCACTCTTCTACATCCATATGGAATCAGCAGAGGTGTTCCTAACTAATTAAAATAAAACTCAATTGCCAACTTCTGTTGCTAATTCAAGTCCTTCTGTAATCAAAATCTGCAGGATGTAAATTCAATATAGAGAAGAAAAAAAAACCCACCAGAGGCTCCAGATCCTCTTTCTTCCAGACTATTACCCGCCTGAAAGAGAAAATGTAAAAGTCTCTGTGAGAAAGGAAAGTCAGTGACTGAATCTGAAATGAGCCATAACTTAACAGATGACTCAGTTACCTCCAGAGCAGGCTGGGAATCCTGAATGCTTAAAGGTTCAGTGCATAGAGAGCAGAAGTGAATGAACCACCTACCAGTCAAATAGCTAATATGTTATTTGCCATCGATTCAGTAACAATGCAAACCCAGTCCTCTTCAGTGAGGTCTCTGATAAGAAAGGTCTCTCAGTTGAGAAAAACAATGGGATTTACTTAAAAGAGAACTTGTGTCTCCACAGCTCAAAACCTGCTTCCAGCCACCAAGACAGTTCTTTTTTTTTTGGTTACCACAGGAGGTTTTGCAGCAAGGGGACTGTTGTTTTCTACAGGTGCAACCAAAAAGGGTGTTGAGGGAAACAAGCCTTTCCTCCCTTTCATCCCTTTTTGGGCTGCCCTCCCATGTGGTGACAGCAGACGCTCTCAGTCCTTATCTCCCCCAACAATGCTCATGTGGTTGCTGCAGGGAGGTCTGCACTTGTCCCAGGCTGCTCCACTTGTCACCAACAATAGCATGAGATGGAAGAGCGATGGTAGAAAATTTTGCTCTATGGAGAGCTGCGTCCTTCTTTAAGCCTGCTTATTCTTTAGTGTAAGCAACCATCTCTTTATCTTACAGAAAATACGAAAACTAAACTGTGACCTGAATTCAGCCCTGGGACAAAATCAAGATCTGGGAAACAGAGTGACACCACCAGAAAAAAAAAAAAAACAACAAAACAAATAAACAAAAAAAAAAACAAAAAAAAAAACAAAAATCCTTGGAGAGCTTCTTGCACTTAGATACTTCAGACCTTGATAAAACCTCTAAAATATGGTTCACAATGCTAGAAAAATTACTTTCAATAGAAAGTTTTCCTCACCTTCTCACTTGATATTCAACTGCAGAATGTTACGCCTGAAATTGTGCATTTAGTGAACATTTCAAATAACATTTGAACTCTGACACAGTATGAAAAATTGAAAAATTACTGTAGGGGTCCACATTTAAAGATGAAATTCAGAGATACATATTTTCTATCAAAGCTTAAGTCTGACAAGGGTAATAAAACCTGTTTATTAAATAAGCATTTGTAATATAAATCTTTAATATCATTACACTTGTTTACATTAATACACTTTTTATGTCACTTCCAATGTATTTCAGTACCTTGTTGCTACGAGCTGGTATCCTGAAATTGAAAAATATAGAAGAGCAGCTTCCCATAAAGCTTACAGACATCAGTGGTGGGTAACACAGCTTGAACCCTAAGAACTACAGTGAGAAATTCTGAGGAAAGCCCCAGATAAACAATGACAGCAATTTCCCTAAGAGAGATCAGAAAGAACTGCAGTTTCTTCAAGACATACACAGGTAATTCTAGCTGGTGGCCTTCCTTGAGAGAGCTTTGCTTGAAATTGGATGTTTTATGAGGAACAGCAGCTCTTTGCTGATATTACTGTAAATGTAAATATCAAAGGCAAAAATCTATTTTTCAGTGGATCCCTTGGACTTATCACCAGATACTGACATTTCCATTTACCTTCAGGACATGCTGCTGTGCCATGGTACAAAACCAGAAAGAGCTTTTGCTCACAGGGTCTGAAAACAGTCATTTTTTCTTCCTTTTCCAGCCTATCCCTATTAAAAAAAAAGCAAATAAAACCCTAACAGGAGAGCCTGAAGGTTAAAGGGCCCTTACAAAGAACTAACAGCCAGCTGGTCTGAGAAAAACAGTAGCAAGTAAAATATTATCACCCATTATACCCAGAACTCTCTTTGAATGGCAAGTTCTACACAAGAAAGAACAGTAAAAGCTAACAGAAATGAGAAAAAAAGTAAATCAAGGAACAGAAGTGGTCAGAGAGGTGAAGACAATACCAGTATGTACTCATTGAAGGTGTACTGTATTTCTAGCTATTTACACTATGATCACTAACAGAGGTATGTAAATATCCTTGAAACAGCTTTGCCTATGAAACAACTGTTTTTGAAATTAAAAAAAAACAACCAAAACTGAAAGCCCCACAAAACGCAAGTACCTTGCATAGTGCTTACATGTTTTATCTTTTTACATACATTTTCAATGAGCAAAATGCTGCCAATATTCTTTAGCTAAAATATTTCCTCTTCCACTAAAATATGCATATACTTGCACAAGAAAGGAATGAAACCTGGAAAACCCAGGATCGCTGAAATGTATTTTGGATGTATTGGTTCTTACTGTTCTTCCTTTACAGCAAAAGCTTAAACCACTTCCGTGAGATCTGCATGTATTTTAAATGCTTTTTATGTTAGAAGCTCAGGATGTTCCACCATATTCTCTCTTCTTTACACTTCTGGACACAGTTACAGTCTGTTAAGTACAGGGAAAAGGGCCTATAAGCAGAGCAGAAGGGGTTGCCATCTGTTCCTGCCTGATCTTCTGGAAGATATGAAGTCAGTACAGCTTTGTATAACTTGTATTCACAGGCTTTCTTCCTGTGCTGATCTAGTTCCTTTCTTCCCGCGCTTCTTCAGCTCTACCAAGTAAACACCATGGGGGGACTGCTACAGCACCTTTCAGATGGATAATGACTTTGTTGGCAGATGTGAAGCCAACAAATTCTTCACCTAGAAGCATTGAGAAAACTAGCAAGGTGCTCACTTTGACATCTGTTTTTTATCTCTGCATGTGAAAGCATGAGCACCTTTTGTGCTGCTGAGAGACAGGCTGAGCATAAGGCAGCTGTGAGCTGGATCTTCAGGCTTCGAAGACTTCAACCTCCACCCCAGCTGGCTGCTATCACCCGGAGAGAAGCAGGGGGAAGAGAAATCGAGCTGACAAAGGCTGCTGATTGTGTATGTTTCTCCTCAGCCGCCGAAGCCCAGTGAGCCTGAAATACTGCTACTGTTTGTAGGCATTTCATCTCAAACAGTGGCAGCCGTGGCGGGCAGCGGGAGGACTGATAGCCCGGCCCTGGCTCCCTGTGTGTGTGGCCAGACCTCGCTGCCAGAACTGTACCAGCTGCCTGCCAGATGCAAGCGGTCATCTGTCCGTCAAACCGTGACAGAACATTTCCCCCTCTGCCACAGAAAGTGAGAAGATTCCCGAGTTAAAAATTAAATCATGTTTCACTACAAATATAAGGGCTTCCAACATGTCCTCACTCCATCACCGGTACCCTGCACGAGGCCTGGCCATCCCGAACACTCGCTGGCACTGGGGTTCAGCTCGGGCAATAGGGCCGTTTACAGCATTTCGGGGTCTCTTCCCGCTCCGGGCGACTCCCTTCACTGACACGGCCTCCTCCCGGCGCCGCTCCCCCTCATGCCTTGCCCCGGTGGCTCTCACGGCCTCCAGACCGCAGCTCGCCGGGCCCCGGCCAGGGCAGGCAGCAAACAGGGACAGCACCAACTGCTCATTCTTCTTCCTCGTTCTGCCTCCTCCACACTGCTGCTCGCCTCCGCCAACAGCGGCCAGCTTCGCCTGGCAGGTACTGAGAGGAGGGCGCGGCTGGAGCGGAAGGCGGCACCCCCCCGCCTCACGGCGCATGGTCGCGGCAGCCGCGCGCTCGTCGGCCTCCCCTCTGGCAGCCGCGCGCTGTGGTCTCGCCCGCCCCCGCTGCCATGTTGGATCGTGCGGCGGCCGGAGCCGGGCCGGAGTTGGAAGTTTAGCGCCGCTCGGAGGGGCGGGTGCGATCGGTCGCCGGCGCGGAGCGGCACCGGCGCGGCTGACCCCCTCCGCGGAGCACCCCCGCCGGCAGTCCGGCCAGGGCCCCGTCGTCCCTCTCCATCTCCCTCCTTCCCCAGCCCCGAGAGGGAGGCTTCGCGATGCGGCTGCTGTGAGGCCGCGGCGGCAGCGGAGGAGGGGGCCGCGGGCGCCAACGGTCGCAGGGCGGCGAGGGCAGCGCCGGGCCGGCCCCGGCCATGAGCGGCAACCCGCAGCAGCAGCCCCCGCAGCCGCGGCGGGTCACTAATGTGGGCTCTCTGCTGCTCACCCCGCAGGAGAATGAGAGCCTGTTCGGCTTCCTCGGCAAGAAATGCGTGGTGAGTCCCGGCCCGGGGGGAACGCAGGAGAGGGGGGCAGCCCGTGGTACTCCCGGCCCAAAGACCCCGAGCGCGTCCCCACCTCCAGCGCGGAGGCCCGGCGCAGGCGGGGGATGTGTGAGGACGGGAAGTTGAGGGCTGCGGAAGTTTGAGCCTACCCGGCCGCTCCGCTGTCTCCGTCCCGCTGCTCGGGAAAGGGGGGGCCTCCGCAGGCCTCGCTACTCACCTGCCTCGTCCACAGTTCCCTGGGCGGTGGGAGTGGAGCGGGATGCTGGGGGCAATGAATGGCGGGGGCCGCGGCCAGCAGCACGGGTGGCGGGGCCCTTCAGCCGGCGCCGGACCCGGCCTCACCCCCTTCCCTGTGCTGGTCCCGGCTGGAGCCGTGTGCACCGGGGCGGTCCCGGGACCGCCGGTGTGGGCTCCATCCATCCGCGCTGCCCCGTCCGTAGGCATTGAGCTCCCGGGGGGGCTGTGGGGCTCGCCCCTGCCCTGCGGCTGACACGGGCTCTGCAGGGGTAACCGGCCAGCGAGGAGCATCCGCGGGCTTTCTGTGGCAAAAGTTCAGCTGCTTGACGAGCCCCAGGTGCACCTGCGGTGCAACAAAGCAGTGCTGACGAAGTTGTAGGGAGGCTCCTATCAGTGCTAGGCCTGCCTTGATTTTAGCTTGTACTTTTTCTGACCTAAACGAGAAGTTCCGTACTCAAATGCAACTCAGATACTGTATCTTTCCCTGTTTATATGCGTGTATGTAGCAGGCGATTAAAGGAAAAAGCCTTGTAGCAAATGTGTTACTCGGCACGTTCTTCGTTTGCAGAATACCTTCGTGCATGTTAGTATAGAACTCTATTAAAACTGTACTTCTCCGTATTAAAGAACTTGAAGGCTTCAAAAGTGAATAACTTTCTTTAGAAAAGCAGCTTTTAGAAAAATTGCAATTTTGAAAAAATGATAAAGAAAATGTTTCTTAAGAAAAATAAAAATAACCATCTGGAAGCTGTTGAAAATGTTACCTGGATGTCTTCTGCTGCTGTGTGTTCAGCACCTACCATACTATGCTAGGCACTGTGTATCTTACTGTAATGCTACAAACGGTATTGCATGAACTTGAAATTGTGATTTAAAGCAGGATATCTGTGCATAGTGGTTCCACACAACTCTTCGGACTTCGAAATGGTATTGTTGGTCAAACTGACTGTCACAAGGAAAACATAAGATGTAGTAACTGAACAGGAAGTAGGCAATATTTACACTGGGATGGGTTAAGTAAGATGCTGTTACAGTAATTTAAGTTAAATGGGTCAAAAGGTGTGATTGAAAAACCTGTGTTTTGAAAAGTAATAATTTGTAAAAAACCACCTTCAAGTAATTGATCTGCTTTCAAGCACACATTTCATATGTTTAGCTCATTTTCCAAAAAAACCCCAAAAGCTTTTTCCTAAATTTAAAGAATATTCCATGAATTTGTATAAGTTCATTTCCAGTTTGTTTTTCTACAACTTAGATTTTTTTGTCAAGTGACCACGCTTGTCGGGTTTGTTACACTTGTCTGTAACACTCACCTACTCAAGTTCTCAACTTTTCTGCATAAATAGCATGGTGAAAGCAGACTTTGGAGGTAAATATCTTCACAGTATCTGGGTGTCATACAATCTGTGACAGCTTCATAGACATTACTTGCTTTGTATTTTACTTGTAACTACACATTCCGGTGGTTTACGCTGAAAGTTGTGTGATATACCATTTGAGGTTCTTCTAATTGTGGCCCATTCTCTTCTCCTTTCCTCCCAGCTCTGTATGCTCTCTAGGTTAAGCATAGGCTCATCTTACTGTATTGAGGGTCTCTACTAAATCTTGAGGACTTCAGTTTGAAGCTCTAGAGGTATTTAACCAAACTTTTTTGCCTTATTGTGACATGAGCCAGAAATGGTGACATTTCAGAAACTAATCCTGAACAGCCTGAATATCTCTGTCCCTTGGAGGGCAGCCTCTGTCTGAGAAGTGGAATGGGCATCTGGAGATGGGAACGGCTTTGCCTGTCTAATGTGAGTTTACAGTGTCTGCCTGTCAGAGCCCAGTAGTACTTTACCATCTAGTCTGACTCAGTGTTGGCATGCTGTGCTGATAAATGCCTTTTTGCAGTAATGCGTATGATATTTGATCTCTTAATATCTATGTTTGAATTATTCATCAGTGAAACTTCGGACTGTAAATGCTACTTTTTAAGAAAGGCAAATCTTGCAAGTTTCATAGGATGCACGAGCTTGGTTTCCCATCAGTTGAATTGTCTGTGCTACCTGACTGTTACAGGTGTTGTTTCTGCCCAAATAAGACATGGATATGCTGCTGGACGTGATGTGCATCTGCCATGTCAACATAATTTTTAGGTTATGTTTGATTTAGTGTGTTGTTTAGATCACTAGTGAAATGAATGCCAGAAGAACAGTTGAGACATTAAACTATGATCATGCATACTCCTTTTGTAGTAATAATAGCTCTCTTATGGAAGGTGTAGTGCTGGTATCAGTCGTAACAGATTTGGCTGAGAAAGCATGTGGCATTCTTGACCTGATTTGTTTCAGCAGTCTTTGACACTGTTTTTGACTGACAACACAGCAGCTACTTTAAAATAACGTTGAGAATTCAACTACTTAGTTTTTGTTCTATGCAAAAGCAAAGGAATTTATCAAGGAGCTTAATTTTGATTGAGTACTCACAACCTATGAACTCCAATACTGACATAGTTTCAATGGCATCTTAAGTAATGATGACTGGTAAACACAAAAATTACCTGGGAGGGGGGGAAGTGGTAAAGAGCCATGCCTCTGTGTGTGTTGCTGAGACTGGTACCATTTTCTGGACTACTACTGATACTTTGGGAATCTCACTGACTAGTAGACAAGTGTAGATACAGAACATACAGAAGGTTACTAGCTCTT
This sequence comes from Melopsittacus undulatus, assembly GCF_012275295.1. NCBI lineage: Eukaryota > Metazoa > Chordata > Aves > Psittaciformes > Psittaculidae > Melopsittacus > Melopsittacus undulatus. The sequence goes on along the minus strand of NC_047531.1, from coordinate 19,555,315 downwards.
TTTTTCACTACCTCCCCCTTTTTTTTCCCTACTTGCTGAGCCATTAAATGCTTATCTGAATCTATAAGCCATTAAAATACCTTTGTCCAGACCGATCAGGTTTTCAAAACCAAGCTATTAGCTAATAGTCCAAGCTGCAGCTACAGTTAATTTGGTTGAAATGTGAATCCAGATATAGAACTGCTTGCAATAGGTGTCCAGCGTAAGGTAGTCCATTAGGACTTTCATTGTTGCTTAGGCATGAAACTTAATTTTCATTCAGATCTATAACATTTGTTATTTAGGTCAGTTGTAAAGTTCACTCTCTGTAGAAATTTTTCCATAGCTATTTTTTATCATAATGTGGAAATAAAAGTCTATGTAAACTTACGCTAAGGTGAACTATGAAGTTACTTTTGTGCATATTAATGAATTTTTTTGTGGTTATGCCAGACTTGGAAGGTTTTGTTTAAGTCTGCTTGGTTATAAATCAGTCACTTTAATTTTGTCTGAAATAATTAATTTTGTAAGGAAAAGTTAACACTAGGTTTCTCATTAATATCTTTTTACTAAAGAAGGTACTTTTATAATTTGCATGATTAATATTGGTCAGTAATGTCATTGATGAAAAACTAGTTTATTCTGTAGACATAATTTTATATGTGTGTGAGGCCTGAGGAAAGAAAACATGAGAAGTGTGTACTTGATAGCATTAGAGATAGGTAATGGAGTATGGCTATTTTATACTGTTTGGAAGTGGGACTCAACACTTGGATAAGGTGTAATGAATAAGGCTAGGAATATGTTGTTATTTGTAAGATCTTGCCATGGTTTATATGGTAAACAGGAACTGGTAAAATGCAAAAACATGTAGAATGCAAAAACAGAAGTGAGGCAGCAGTAAACTGTAAACTAAGAAAACTTTTTTGGCTGCTTTTAGAGTGCACGTGACCAGAATAAGCTATGTCAAAGACAAAGGACAAATTAAAGTAATAGTTGAGATAAAACAAAATAAAAACCAGAATGGCAGTTACGGCTCTTAATTGATAAGATTTAAAGGTTTTATCAAAAAAGGACTTGAAAGATTATTTGTGTGTATGAAAACATCATGAACTAAGATTTGAAGGTGGACTACAGGTCTGAGTAACAGGCAGCTTCATGAGGCAGTTGGTTTGAGTTTGTGCTGCAGGCTGTATTTCCCAAAAATGTTGAGATTGTAAGTTGGAAAGGAGTCATCCCTTGAACAGATAGGGATAACTGATTCATCAGTTCAGTGGTAGTTATCTCATCTCTACGTTTTTTTTAAATTTTTAAATGAAAATCAAATGAAGTGTAAAGGATGGGGTCTTGTGGAACAGAATAATATTGAGAATTAGGCCTAGATTTCTTCTGAGGACCATCCTGTTCTATCAGAAGACATATAACATCTTCAGATGCCTGACTAGTATCCACTGGAGTCACTTTCCTGACAATATTAGCAATAATCTTCCCTTCTAGAGGGAGTTACATTGGGTTTTGACAGTTCCTTTGAACCAGACCTGTGCCTACAAAACTGATTTTCACAGGAATGGGTCAGGTCAGACTCTTCAGAGCAAGTAGCTTAGCCATCATCCTCAGATTGTCTACATGTATCTACAGTAGGGTTACTTACAAAGCATTTCCCTTGCTTGTTTTCCTCACAACTTGCTATTAAGATAAGGTAATTACAGCACAAGCTAAGATATGCTGTAAACAGATTATTCATCCATGGATGAGAAATGTTTTTAGACCTCATGTGAATGCTCTACAAAGCATTGCATCTCCTAGCTGTTAGTGTTTGAGACAAAGCATCAATTCATAAAGTGTGGATTCAATTCAAGAGTAAGAGAGTGAAGTTTAGGTGTTAAAATCCCATCACTGTCAATAGACAGTAACAGTAGGCTGTTATCTAAATCTATTAAATTTACTTGAAGATAAAGACAATTATTAGTTGAATTTCTGTCCTTGCTTCAGTGACTGTAGTGGTTACATCTCTCCTGACTGTGCCTGTAGCTCATGTGCTAGACACATGTGTTTATGCCTTGACATGCAAGGTGAGTCCTACTACAAATTTCAGTTGCTGTACATCTCTTTATGAAGTGTTATGTGTTGGTAAGGAGAATGTGATCTAGTAATACAGGCCTGGAACAAGAACCTCTATCTTTTCTGAGCTTCTTTGTAGATTTTTTTTTTTAATTTTCCTCTGGTTTGGAGGTAGTCAAGTGCCAAAATCCTCTTAGCATCTCTGTGGTTCATCAGCTGGTCAAGTATACCACTCATGCTCCTGATAAAGTGCTCTGGAATCCTATAGTGTACAAAAGTAACAGGATGAAAACAATTTGTAGTCACACGCTGCTGTGTTGTAACTTACCAACTCTTCACAGCTACGAATCAGGTGGAGGAATGTAGAAGAGTGCAGTTTTAATGCAGGATTCAGATAACAGTCATGTTTTGACTACAAGATTTCCACCAAGATGTCCAGATACCACTTGTCTAGGAAAACACCTAAAGAAGAGGTATCTTCTTGTTAGAAGATAAAGTTTACTATTTCATGCAAATATGTAAATGCAAAGACATGAATTTGTTCTTCTTTTAGTTGAAGAATTGCTGTGATTTATATGCATTATCTGATCATAAATATTGATTTGAATCTGTTACAATTAGAATGTTTCCTCTCTGAATATTTATTCTGAGGTTCTCAAGGGTTTAGTATAAGCCTGATTTGAAACAAGTAGGGTGTTTAATATCATTTTATACCATGCAATTTCAGGGTAAAAAGATGATAATGGAGAATGCGGTAACTTGAGATCTCTTCTTCAGGAGGAGTACTGGTATTTCTGCCTGAAAAAAAAAACTTACCTGACTTTTCTGTAAAACTTATGACCCTTATTGGTCTGCTGTTAGTGTCTGTAGTAGAAAGAACTGTTTACTTGTGAGTAGGGACTGTGGGTGCCAGCAATGGCAGCAGTTGCCACTGGCAGCCTCTATCTACCTCTGCTTCAGTGGGTAGAGTGAAGCACTAAAGTGATCTGTATATGATGAGTGAATGTCATCTAGGAACTTTGCAGTAGTTCCATTAACCAAAAGTCTTGATTCTTTTACTGACCTTTTTCAGGCAGAGGTGTCTGCAGTGGAGATGGGGTTTAGTTAGCTTTTAAGTGCTCGGTTTCTCTTGAGAAAGTTTGCTCTTCACTTCAAGCCATGGGGGAAGATTTATGGTGTCCTCTCTTCCAGTGAACATGTTTCGTAGGGTGATCCCTTGAGGAATCTTTGCAGTACAGAAATAAAACTTGATATAGTGCAGGAGACTTATGGTTTCATGACCTAATACCTCGATAATAAAATATAGCAAGTAACAAAAATGTGTCATGGGTACTAGACAGAGTTGCTTATTGGTAGGTTAGGGTATAATTTCCTCAAGAAGGGTTGGTGTTATGCGTTACTTTGGCACAGAGGGATTTTTTATTGTCCAGTTTGTTTTCCTTGTAACAGTTAATCTTACAAAGCGGATTTAGTGGAACCAGAAGTGTATCTTCATGGTGGTTTTAAACAGACCACTCTACTGGGACATAATGCAGTACAAAATAGTTTTGTTTCTCAAGGTATTTGCTTGGGTACGCTGCCATGCTAACTTCTGTGGCTTCCAGACATGTTGTTTATGCCTGGATAACCAATAAAATGGTCACGGTAGGTGTGCACTTACCTTGAGGGACAAGTTGCAGTTAAATTAGAAGACCCTGAAGTGTGCTGTAGTCTTCACATGATGGGAGCATTGTACTAGAAGGGCCAAACAGAAAAAGAAGAGATGTAATGCAAGCAATCACAGGGACACTTTCTTAGAAAGCTGTTCAGTTGCTTAATTCAGATTCAGTAGTATATTCTAACCTACTTGTGAATTAGTCTTCCTGACACCTCTTCATGTTTGTGTAGTGAATGACGTGACACTTAGGCATCTCAAAGTGTGCATGTGTGTGTGTGTGTGTGTATGTGTGTGTGTGAAGAATATATGATTCTGGAAGAAGCTTATTACATGAACTACTCTGTTCCTGTAGACTTAATGTTCTGAGGAGATCATTGCTGGCAAGGAAACTTGCTGCAGAGCTCCACAAATACTGGCAGATATGCAGCTTACAGCTCACCTTAAGACATGTATCCCCACCTTGGTTAGACTGTTTTCCCTGTACTGTTTATTTGGCTTTCCTCAATATCCTTACTCTAAAACAGTTTTGTTTTTTTTTTTCTTTTGCATTTTCTGGGAAGCAGTGTTAATGCATTTTCCAGTTGTCCGATGTGTCCAGTGTGTCTAGCTTAAAACTAAAAGATTGCGTTAAGGCTTGCTGATCAGGGTTGTGTTTCCATTTTTGTGAGGTGGATTCACACACCATTTTCCAATTTGGAATTGTGTGTCATTCAAAATTCCTTTGCATTCATCTAATTTCCATTTAAATCGAATGTGTTATTTTGACTTTATCTACCCTTGTTAATTAGCCACTATGTATCATCAGTCTTGTACAGAAATATATCTGTGCTCACCAAAGTATTTTGCATGTAGGGGTACTGAGCCTGCAATTTGAGAAGCACTGACCTAACAAAGAAAACGTGTCTTTCTCCTCTTTGAAAAGCTAAGAAAACTGTATTTCATTATTTGAACTCTTAAAGGTAACTCTTGCCTTTAAGACTGTAAGCCCTTTTAAAAAATGTGTTTACTTAAGTGTTATCCGTGATGTGTTTCCTGAAAGTTAGCTGAATGTATTTGTCTTGCTGTCTTAGCTGAAGAACAACAAGAATATTTGAATCCAGGAATTTGGGCTTTCTCACCTCTCAAGGTAACAGCCAAGAGATTTATTTGTATGTGATTTATGGCTAAGGAGAGAAATTAGTATTAATTTGCTGTAATATCTTTTATGTTTGGGATAAAAGTAAGGGATTATTTACAACATTCTTCTGTTATAAAACATACTATGTTGTAATTTACTGACTTAATTTTGGTTTCTATGTAGAAAATAAAGCTTTCAGATTTTTGTACAGCAGATTACTGTAAAGTTGGTAATGATATTCTGGGAATCAATTTAGCCACTGTCCTCAGAATCTTCTGTCTCAGCTTTCATTAGGGTCTCCTTGCACTTTTCTTAGCACACTTTTTTAAAAAAAAAAAAACAAACCCAAGTTTCCTGCCCTTATTTATTTCCTCTTTTGCCCTTGTACCTCAAAGGCTTATAGGTTCTTCCTTTCTCCCTTCAGCTGCTGCATCCATAATCAGCACAAGTATCTACAACTAAAAGTGTCTCTCCTCCTCACCAATAGCCCCTCTGCTCCCTTACTCCCCTACTTCCTAGTTCTACAATTGCTTTGTTCTTGCTGATGAGCTTTGTGTCTCATGGGACATGTAGTCCTATCTGCATCCAGTGCTGGACTAGACATGATTTGTATTCTTCTAATGCAACAGAGCAATGCACAGAGAGAGGAGAGAGTCTCTATGCTAGCCAGCTGTTTGCTGCTTGATACATAGAGTGCACCTGAGCCTGAGATACGGCCTTTAGACATTTCTCTACTATTTCATCCTCTCTGGCCTAAAGTTATTGTTAATGTTGCTGTAAGAAAGAACTCTTGGTGTATAAGCAAGAGGGAAGCAAATACCAGAGTATGATATTTCTTGGGCTTCTTGCCACCCTCTTCTCCTCCCTCCACTGCTTCTCATGGGAGCACCAGACTCTCCAGTTTGTAAGCTGCTATATTAAGAAACTGTATATTGGAAGATACAGCTCCAGCAACTCTGCAGGCTCAGATCAGGCTCAAAACCGCAGAACTGCTTAGTCCTGCTTTGAGTGAACTGTAAGTTATTTCCTGCTCCTCTAACCATGTGACAGCTCTCTATGAGCACAGCTAAGATGTGGTCATTCTTTGTAAGTAGACATATTTTTCCTTTACTCCCCCTAAGTCAGCCAAAGCAAATAGAAACATCACTTGGCTTATAACACTAAACACATACAAAAGCATCCAAATAAGCTCCTCTCTGTAAAACTGTGCTCAATTTTTGTGGTTAACTGGAAAGAGGAAGAAAACTATGAACATCCTGTAGTGGTATGTGTTCTGTGCAATACCACAGGCAAAAGCTTCCTCTTGTGTTTGCAAAGAAGGAAGCAGTAGTTCATGATGAATAAAATGCAGAGCTGTTTTTTCTTTATTTGCCTTTAGTTTGAGTATCTCAGATATGAAATACATTTTATAACTGGGCACACAGAACTATGCATTTATGCATTATGCATTTGTTTTTAGCAGCCTGGCAATTAACAGTTTTTAAGAGCTACTGGGTTTGGGCCTTAATATTGTGTGCTGTTTTATATCAACCAGTATGTTTTAGCTGTACAGTAGGTGTTGTCATTTTGACCTTTCTTGAACAGTGTTGGCCTCTTTAAGTGTTACAGTGCACTGTTAGCAGTATTCTCAGTTTGTGTAGCTGGAACTATAAAGCTATACAAGGTTTTAAAGTATCATCACAACAGAGCATGTTGTTTGCACTTGATCTCTAGAATTCAGTGGTGATTCAACAATCCACTTAATTAAAAAAAATATTTAGTTTTGTCTTTGAGAGATTTGTCCATATTATATTCAGGTGCCAATATTTAGATACTTGAGAGGCTACTATTACATCTGTATCTCTGCTCAGAGCATGCCCTTCCCTTCCTTAGTCCACATGTCTACAGTTATAATGCATTATGTTTTTGTTTGATAGGATGAAAGGAGATGGATTTAGCACTAAATGTTTCTCTAAGAGATGTAGATCTTACTCCATGTCATGTTTTTCAGTTCATCTTTTTATGTCATTTAGGAGTTATCTCTCTTTCAGTGCTTCAGTTCTTCATTGAGACTTTTCCTTAACAGTCTGTTTGAACATCTCTGGCTTTTGCTGCCTGTAAACAACAAATCCTGTCTGTTCCTTTGCCCTCTGTTCGTATTGTTTAGATGAGGGTTGCTTACTAAACAAGTGTTTCTGGTGCTGCTCCAGGCTTTACCCTGCGTAACCAACGGGTACCATCCGTTGTGCTGGCCCTACCTGTCTGGACTGTACCCTTTCTGTCTCTGATAACCAGAACTGACAGGCTCAAAACATGAGGTACACACCCAGGGTATATTGACATTTAGTGACAGAAGGATACATCTTGTTCTTTCTCTTTCCTCTGGTCTGTGCTAACATACTAGTGCTAACAGACTTAAGTAGGGCAGCAGCGTGAACTCATGCACTGTTCTGTGCCTGTCCATGATGTTTAATTTGTTGGCACACCTCCTGGCTAGCTTGTACTCACCCAACTTATTGAGCATGGTTTTGGGAGTAGAATGGTGTAAACACAGCTCCTAATAGGCTAAATGGGTAGGGCCATCCTCGCCCAATTTGTGTTGGGAGGAGAGAGTTCCTGTGTGCAGATGTGCATTCTGCTGTACCACTTGCTATACCACTTGCCATAGCATCCAGAGTGCCCCTGGTTCTAGTTACTAATATTAGCACAATCAGTGAAAGTTGCCAGAAGACCAAAGGTTGGGGAAGCAGAAGTGAGCTACCTGTTCCAGCATTGTCAGTGGTACCTCACTGGAATAAGGGTCAGCTCTGCTCCTGTTCTCATAACTGTCCTATTTGACATCAAGCTGAAGTCAAAGCTGGGTTTACTGCCAACAACAAAATTCAGTCTTGTCTCTCTGCTCCTAGAAATTGCTTTTGGAAGCCTGAGAAAATGCAGGTGACTAGAAGTTTCCAGCAGATGAAAGTGTGCTTGTGTGTATAACAACCTAGTGCACTGGACAAATCAAGTGTATCTGATACTGATATTGTGAACATGAGCTCAAAAGGTTCCTGATCCTCTTCTCTGATTTCAAGAAGGGGGAAAAAAAATAAAATTTGCTTGCTGGTAAGGAAACATGTAGCCGTGCTTCTAACAGACTGTATTAGGTACAGCAGGGGTGATCTTAAGGGCTGCTACATTTCACTTACTGTACTTCTTGATTACAGAGCACTGGCCTACCAAGAAAATGAATTCCTGTCAAGAGCTTTCTTTTGTGATGAGTAATTTGTTAGTAATATAAGGAAAGTTTTGTGTATCTTCAGAGACTCAAGGGATGTGTTGAGGTCTCTTGGAATCTTCCCTGCAGCTGCATTTTGAAGCGTTTTAGCATTTTTTCTGTCAGTTCAGATGCAACAATTTGTTTCCCACTTCAGCTCCAGTGACAATTCTAGGGTGTGAAGTAGGATAATTTACGATAGCTTAACCATCAAATACTCTCTCTGTTCTGGTGTCTGGTCTCAATCATTGGTTCTGTCTGGGATGTCTCAGTTCTGTAGACACTTCCCTGGACTTTTTGTTTTATCTTTTTTTGTTCCCCCCCCCCCCCCCCCCCCCGTAGTGTCTTGTGATCTTCTTTTCTGCCTCAAGATGTATTTTTTTCCAGTATCAGCTTTCATAAATCAGGACTGTCAGGAACTGGACCCCTGGTGATGCTTGGTGCTGTACAAGCACTTCTTCCACAGCAGGTAGTCTTTGCTTCAGAGCAGAGGGGAGATAAAAATCCATCGTGGATTTAGAAGTTGAGTGCTTTTAGCTTTAATTTCAGGATGGTGACATGAATGCCAATTCTGGCTTCAGTAATTGCTCTAGCAATGAAATGGTACAGTGCCAATATCTGTATCACTGGAAATAACTTCTTCTCCGAGGTCACCCCATACAGACAATGTCACTGTGATGCAAGTGTTAATTAGCAAAGGGTGTTACGTAGTTGGCTTATTCCAAATAAACAAACCAGCCATAAATAGGGATATCTGCCATGAATCATCAAGGCTGGTCTTTGACTTCAGATGTAGTGTAGCATGGAGCCTTTGTTTGTCAGAGTAACCTGATCCGGAAGTGACGTGACTGATGGCAGTTTGACTCTGGGATTCTTCACAGGACTATAGTGTTTGTTGTAGAACTGAAGCTTTTATGTGGGGATTAGCAGACTTAGAGATCTTAGTTCCACATGAGCTAATATAAAACTCTTGAGTTCAGTATCATATTGCACATCACATGGTGGATGGCAGAGACCTTCTTCTGAAGGATATACTTTTGAATACAAATGTTCTACAGGACACTTTCATCAGTGAAGCTGGCTGGCCTTTCAATCCATTCTGTAGATCTGTTTCACTTTCTGTAAATATTCCATGTGCCCAGGAGTGGATTCTGGACTAACAAGAAATCAAGGTTACTTTCTCTCCTCCTTCCCTGCCCAGGCTTGCTTAAGGTCTCGCGGTGTTACTGGCACACTTCCTCCCACCCCCTTCCATCTTCCTATAGGAAGGTCATCTCAGTATTGAAGTTTCTGACAAACATCCCTAGATCTTTGGAGGACCCAGTTATACAGACTTTAGTCTGATGTTCATAAAATATACCTTGCTAACCTCTAGCAACCTATTAATGCATTGTAGTTAAGTAGGTCCCATTCCTGTGATTAGTTTTTCCAGGAGACTGGAAGAGATATATGTTTCTATACTCATATAAAGTCTTTGGAGTAGGGTGTTATTTTTCTTGCACTCTTAATTGGGTAATCACCTGTTTTCTGTGAAATGTACACTCCTGGGACTCACATTATCTTTCATATACTCACAACATCAAGAGCTTGCTGTTGCTGGGCTAACAGACTGTGCAGGTGCTCAGAGCAATTGGTGTAGTTAGCTGCTCATGAAGGAAGTATCCATACAAAACGTGGAACCCCCAGTGTTTACAAGGGTTACCTTCTTTTAGTCGTTGGGGTTAAAGTTACATCAGTGCCCTTAAGGAGGAATATCTCATTACCAAAGGTACTACACTTCTGAAAAAATCAGTATGTCATTAATAACCTTTTGGTTTTCCCTTCTGTTTAAAGGTTACAGTCAGTATTAATGAACATTTTCATTCTTTTAGTCTAGTGTAACAATGTACCTGCTGTCTTTATGCTGTCTTAAAAGCACTGTAAGTTATCATTGCATAAGTGGAGGTTTTCAGCTAAGTGACAAGCACTTGACCCGATGGTAAGGCTGTTACCAGTTCTCCTAAGCAGCAAGAGCCCATGGCACAGGGTGTGTTAGCTTCACTGTTAGCTCCAGAACAGATTGAGACTTGCAGAAAAGTAGTTCAGGAACTGAAGCATATAATGCTTCAAATCTAACTATTGATTAGGGTAATGAACTAACTGATTAGACTGCCAGTGCAATTGAAATTGATTTGGATTAGTATTTAATTTTCAGTGGGACCAAAAGCAAAGCTATCTTAAGATCTTTTTCATTAAACTTACTATTTTGGTTCAACTTGCTGTATTTAATTCAGACCATACTCAACAGAAAGAGTGAAGGTCAGTTTCAGACCTAGTATTTTGTGTAAATGTTTTTTGAAACAAATATTTTTTTGTCCTAAAAGGTTTTAAAATATCTAAACTACTGTGTTCATGTTAAGTTAATATTGGTGTGATTTTGTAGGTTCTAAAATCATGTACTGATCTAATAAATATTGATTTTTCTTAATTGTATGTTTAATTTCTAACCCAAGATCTAGTGCTACTTCAGTACCATTGTAATTGGGTGAAGTAATTTTTATATTATCTGTAAGTACAGGCTGGTATGCACTCTTAACTTTTCATGTAGCATATTTGTTACTGCTGTTACACAATGTTCACGAATTATGAAGAGGAACACAGCAGTACTGCAGAGATAATAATCTTTGGTGGGGATGCTTTTGTTCTGCCCCATCCAAACATATTAATATTTAAGAATAAAAGATTGAGTGCCAGCTACCCCTGTTCCTCACTTCTGCATGTGGTTCCTCATTAGAACTGCTGTGTGAAGTTGTACTACCAGCTCTGTGCTACAGGAAAAAAAGTTGTGGGATTTATACTGGAAACTGGTGACTGGACATGGATGCCAAGTGTTGAGTGTAGAGGAAAAATACATGGTGCTGCCTTTTTCAGCAATTTTTTAATTGTATAAAACTTTAAATGAGTAGATTTTTTACTTCTGCTGTTTTAGTTGTGCCCAGGAGAACAGGCAATGTTGTGATAAGTAATCTTCTGTCTCTATGGAGCTGCAGAAGAAGAATTTTGACTTCAAGGAAGGAGCTTTCCCATTAATCCTTTGTAAAAGAACCTTAAGTATGAGGTGACAATTGCCCTTACTGAAGGGCTGAGTCAGAAGTAGGAATAGAGTACGAAGATGATTTTCTTGATCCTTACCTACTAAGACTTAATGTGGTCTTGTTGCTGAGGTGTCAGGGTTATCCTGGAAGAGACCACTGAGAAGTGCCAGGTAGGTGGGAAATTACTTTTTTTCAATTAAAAAAAAATATTCCTTTTGCCATTAAGTTTTGAATTACATGCCTTGTACTCTTTATTCTTCCATCGTGACAATCAAATCCTGAATATGTGTAATGGTGACTTAGAAAAGCATTGGTAAATTTGCTGAAAGAATTTACAGCTGTGGTTTGTTTGGAAATAGGTGACTTACCTTAAACCTGAGATCTGCATAGAATTGGCCAGTTCACATCACCATTCTGTGACACTGCTTCCAAGCTTTTAAAGTTTGTTTACACATGGGTGGATTTAAGTGGCTTTTGACCTCCACAGATAAACGCAATGGTTTGGACTACGAAGGAACCTGTACTGACAGTGACAGTTGTATCTGTTAGCTGTAATAAATGTCAGTTTACTCAAGGAACATCCCTCATGGTAAAGACTATATCTCAGCTTCCATATCCAAAACAGTTAACAGGCTATCAGATATTATTTAATGTTAATGCACTGGGGAGAAAACTAACACTAGTGTTATAAAAACTAGGCTGTTTTAAGCTTGGCTGTTAGCAGAGAAGATAATGTAGACACCTCTTATCCCACTCCTCCCCAAATAATAGATTTCTCTTTGTGGCAGCATAATTTTATCTTTATTTTTGATTTGTCAGTTCTCAAAGCAAATTACAGAGGTAGAGGTCTGGATCTCTATACTATAGATGAGGAAGCTAAGGTATGGGGGAGAAATAAATGCAAATATAATCCAAAATTAAATGAAAAATAGTCTCCTAAACATTCAGCTGATGATTTCGCTGTTGGGTATATTTACCCTGAAAGAGCTTTCAGTGTTTTATCCCTGGAATGAATTTTGGATATATCCAATGACCATGTAACTACTAGACCATCATGCTGGTTTTTCCTACAGTATGTCTGTTTTTTAAGACTTTTAACTGGGAATAACTTCATTCATAGACTCAGCTGTTGGTATTAAAAAAAAATAAAATTATACACATTTATGTTTCCTTATATCTGACTTCAATTATCATAATTGTTCTGGTCAAACATGAACTGCTGAAGGAGGAATTAAAGCATATTGAGTTGTGGCACAGTGAAAGTGTGTGTGTGTGGGGGTTACGTCTCTAAGTACCTTTATGTAAGTGGATTGAGTCTACAGGGCAAAAACACAAGTTGTATACACAATTGCAAGACCAGTTGTTGGCTATTATTCAAAGAGGTTTTACTTCTAATAGCCTTTTCTCCAATTTGTTGATATTTTGAAGGGGTTCTTTGTTTTATGTTGGCAAGAAGTTAATGTTTTCTGTTAAAGGAGTTTTTTCTTTTAAAACAATTTGTTTTATGTCAGTGTTCTCTAAATATCTGAAGTCAAAACTCCATATTATTTTTTTGTCCTCAAGTGTAAAGATCATAAGAAAAATTCACCTAAACCTCACCATTGCATTTCTTTTTTTTTTTTAATCTGGACCTGGGAATACCAGTAGATGCTAAATAGCATTTTCAGGGGCTCATTAATGAATGTTCCAGAGCTGGGGTAATTCAGGAATTCCTGAGGCTTATGCTTCACATCCTTTCTTTAATCAATTTAACTGTTGTTCTGAAGATTTTTACTTGTGAATGTGATACATACACCATTAAGTGTGTCTATAAAGAACTAAAGTGAGTTTAACTCTTTAGTGCATGAAGGCTATAGCTCGCTAGTAGAAGAGAAGATTGTGTTGCGTCAAAGGAGCTGATTTTCCTAATAACTGAATAGGCAGTATAACAAGACAAGACACATTCAAGCTCCAGCTTTAGCCCATGGATTGTGTGAAATGCCTGATTCTTGCCTTGAATCTGTATGGCTTGAAACATCAATCTGCAATTCCTGTGTATGACTGAAGCATAGGTCTGAGAACTGGTTAATCTGCATACCTACACAGTGCTTTATTTGTGTAAAGGTCATCCTAGTCTTGGGAATCTTGATTAATTTAAAAATGTCTGAAAATCAAAAGGTAGACTTTAACATTTCATCTGAAAGTTCCCTGAGCCTTGGAAATGAGTAGTCTTTGACACCTTGATTCATAGTGCCTGGGGAGGCAGGGATGGGGATGGAACTGCAAGACAAAATGTCTTTCTTCTGTAGTGAGAATTTTGCTCCATGGCAGTAGGACAATGACAAATTTGTGGACAGCCTGTGCACAGCACACTTTCTGTTGTTCTGAAAGTAGCCAAATGTGTAACTTTAACAACGGAACACAAATAACCAACTGTGTTTTGTCATGTGTCTGCTGCTTTCTGGCCAGCCAAGATTTCAGCAGCCTTCAGCAGTGAGATGCAGCTGAGTAAGCTCCTACTGATACTATGCAGGTAAACAGGAAGTGACAGTGTTCAGCTTGTTCATCAGTGGAAGCCCCAGGTTGTGTATGTCATTTGGTAATGATCTGCTTAGAATGATCTGGCTTAGAATATTATCATCTGGAGCATGCTTGTGGTTATGGTTATGTCATATCTCTGCAAGGCTGAAGTCTTGCATGTGTTGTCTGAACTGAGGTTGGAGGATTTAAAAATATGCTTTGTCTGATAAAAACGTCTCTCTTAATCATGTGCTGTTTGATTTGGTTTTATATGCTATGCTGTTTACCCACATCTTAATTGTTGGTCTCCCGTGATCCACAGTTCAGCAAGTGTTTGAAAAAGTTGGCTAGCTCTAGCTGAACTAGGTAGTTCTGGGAGGTACTGAAAATGTAAATGAACTGGGACCTGAAGGCACTCAGGAGAATGTGAACTGTGTAACAGGCTGACAAGATTAGGAGTGAAGGATCACTTAGCTAGAAAACTGTAGACTGGAGTCTGGACAAGCACTTTTATAATTGAGATTTCTTAAACAGCAGTCCCTTGTTTCATCCCTTCTTTTGTTGTAACATCAATTAATGATCACTGGCACCTTCTCCACACCCTATCATTACAGAATCCTCAGTGAGGATGCTGTAGCTGACTTGTGTACTGATCAGAACAAGGCAGGGAATCTGTTCTTAGGTCTTGATATTTAGTTTTGTTTTGTTTTTTTAATTTTTGGTCTCTTGATCCCTTAAATGTTTTGGTCTGTGTGTTGTGTGAAGCTTTTAACTTAGATTAAGATCTTTATGCTTCAGAAATGGTAGGAAACACCTGAAGTGGCTTTTTGCTATTTTAGAAAGAACTTCCTCTCTTCCTTCTCCCTTCAAATAAGAAAAAGGCAGCATCTGTTATGCAGTGCCTTTATTTTTAAAATAGCTTAATTTGCATATAGATGGAAATAAATATTAATTTCTTAGCATGTATACACAGTACATTTTTTTAATATGTGGACAATCATAGGAAATTAAATGGAAAGCAAGTTTTAAGCTCAAAATTGCACAGTGTTGGTGATGGTAGCGAATAGTTTCATAAGCAGTAGAACTGGTAAGGCCTCAGTGTCTTCAGTTGAGTAATTTTTCAACTTGCACCAAATAAAGCTTTTCCCATGTGATTGAGTATTTACAAAAGGCTCTCTTATGTCAGTTCTGTCAAATAATGTGAAATCTTGCTTTAGCTTTCCTGTCTGTGGAGCAATCAGTCTGTCTTCTGAAAATAACGTCTTGTAAATGGCATTAAAAGTAGAAGATTGTTTCCAGCTGCTTAGCTTGTTAAAATCTGCCAGCAAACTTCTGAAGTTCTGTATTCTTTCTTTCAATGGAAAACTAGTTTAAAATCCTGTCTGTAGTGTCTGAATATAACTTTTTGTTACAATACACAATTGTCTTTAAATATAAGATTATTACTAACTTATTAAATATATCTTTAACAGTGGTAAGAGCTTTAAAATTTGAAGTAATCACAGTTTACTCAAATTGCAAATAAAGAAGTATCCCAATCCCCAGTGGATGAACACTGTCACATGTCAGACTCATTTGTGAAGATTCTGGAGGCAACCTGGTGGGAAGACATAAATCATAAGCCAGTCTGAGAGTTGTAAAATTCAACTTAAAATCTAATTTTATAGTCAAAATATTGTGGAGGCCTTGAAATATTTTTATGCACAGAAAACTGTGTGTGTACTAGAAAAATAGTGTCATCACACTTTTTCGGTACAAGATGCAGAAACCATAAATAGCCTTCTCTGCTGTTCTTAAGGGGGAAAAGGCTAAAAAGACAGGTGGATGCATCTATTTTATGAGGTTTGGGCCGTAATCCTTGAGGTCCTTCAGATGAAGGCATCTGCAAGAAACAGAAGCAGTCTTGCCTTTAGTATCACTATTTTTTTTCTCTGTCCCTGTGCTATTTTTAACTATCTCCATCCCTTCCCATCTAAAGCTGCAAAAGTAAGTACAGCTGATGCTTGTGAATGCTCATTGAGACCTTTAAAATTCTGTGAGTGTTGATTTATGTTTAGCATTTATTGCTGTTATGTCTGGATTGCACCTAAACCATCACTAGACACCCAAATTTAAGAGGGTTAAGTTTTACTTACTATGCAGGGCTAAAGAATATTGTAGGATTCTGAACCTAATTGACCTCAAGTTTTCAAAGTTTCTGTGAAAGTGCTAGGAAGTATTTTTGTTGACTCTAGCAAATGCCTCTGCTACTTAGAATGTGGAAATTGTTAGGGAAGCATGCTTGCATGATGTTTATGTGGCCTAATTAGTTAGGGATGATCTGAATAGTGTCAGGCTTATTCAGTTCATTTAAGAGCCCTGTTAGAAGAGATTGCAGTGCATGCCTTCTGTAGGATTGCACGATGATGAGAACATTCACCCTGGAAGTGGGTTATCAGCCCTTCCTAGCAGGAAGGGAACACACTGTTCCCACATGCCAGGAGACATCCTCAATGCCAAGAAAATAACTAAATTTTCTCTTGAAACAGGAGAACGGTGCAGAAGGGACATAAAACTGCCAGAAAAGAGCTTGGTTGTGTAGGCCCCTGAAGTCCTTCCTTCCTTCCAGAAGGGGAGGAGGTTCAGGGCCTGGTCTCTGCACAGATTTTGTTTCTGTATTAAGAGTGATGAGAGAAAATGCATAGCTGTGTTGAGCACTGCAGAAATGTTTTGGAAGCTGTGTATATTTATGAAATGGAAGATAATTGCAGAACAACAGGAGGGTATTATTACTGTCTAACTCCAATTTGCTTTGAATAACATTAATTTATTAAAATATTGACTTAAATGTGTAATTGCTTATACAAGCTTTTATTTGAGATACGCTAAGATTTCAGGCAATATTTCTGCTTGAATCATCAGTGCTACTGTTTTGGTGGGGGTTTTTTTTGGGTTTTTTTCTGCAGGATACTTGCAATCTAGAGAAAGAAATGTCACCCACTGGTTTCTAATTGGCTGATTTTCTGTGGATTAGTCATTATGTCCTGCAGGGGTAGCTACCCTGCATTCTGACTTCTGTTTCTTGTCCTATTCAGGAGTCTTAATGAGTTTCCATATCTTCCTCCATGACTCAGATAATGCTAGGTGATTAAAGATTGCTTTGGTACTGAAGCTTCCTGTCCCTCTTATGGTGAAGATTAGAGTTACACCTCACTGTTTTCCACAGTGAAGTGGTACTTGATTTTAGCATATCTCTGTTCCTGAACCCTGCTGTCCCAAGGCAGGCTGTTACTCACTGATGTTTGAATGTCAATGAATAGCAATAGCCCTTTATTCTTGGAACAGCCACCCTAGAAGCAAACTGTAGGCTATCTTCCTGGCCTTGTATCAAAGAAGTGAGCACCCAGCATCACCTGGTCAGGCTTCAGCATGTTGGTTTAGCCATAGTAAGGATTTCCCCTATAGTAGGTCTATATACACATATGATACTGAGCTGTCAGAAGAATACATTAAACTGAGTTGCATTTTTACAAGCATTAAAAAAGGAGTGATTAGACACTGAAACAGGTTCCCCAGTGGTGATACGAAGCCTTTAAGCTTAACTGGACAGGACCTTGAGCAACTTGAACTCTAGGCTTTTAATTACCCTTGCTTTGAGCAGGATGTTGGGCTGGAGGACTTAGAGGTCACATCCAGCCTAAGTCCTTTCATGAATCTCTTTATCTTTGTCCCACAAGCAGTTGTCAGCTGGTATGAGCACTACAAGACCATCCCAATGGCTCTTGAATTGCTTTCTCTTCTAGTGTGTACTGAAGTGGCTGAACATCCTCTTACAGCTTTAATCTTGCTACTGCTCTTTGTTGTGACTTTTGGCCCTCTGTGTTTTAATGTCGTGACTTTCCTGTAATTACTTAGTTTTTCCCAGTTGATATCAACCATAAGCGATCTAGTGTGGTGGCTCATACTTGTAATGAGGTATACCACTTTGTGTTGGCTTGCTTTTCTGTTTTTGAGAAATGCTGAATTACAGCAAGTCATTATCATGACAGGCTACTGCAGCGAATGTTCACATCAGAAGCTGATCAAAGGACACAGCTACCTGCTGCCCAGTTGGAAACTAGCAGTGGCTGCTGTGATCACATTCTACAAATGTGCAGTGACTAGCTGCAGCTGCCTTCTGCAAGCAGAAGGTGTTTTCATGAGCCTTTTGTTGATACCACATATCCTGCAGTATATGTGCCCAAGGATGTGACCAGATGACAACACCAGACTTACAGCTTCATAGCTCATCAGTTTGAGGGGTGTGACAAGTTCCTGGAATCAGTGATGGCGTATCCTCCAGCTGGAGGATATTTTGTGCCAAAAGCTAAAGAAAACCGAGGGCTGTTGATTCTCATGTCCATGGCCCATCAGTTTTTGGTGGTGTGTCTTATTCCTTTCCCCTGTGCACCTTTTCCAAATATACAGATCCTGAAAATGGACAAGGTCCTCTCTAAACTTTTAAAGCAAAGCATTAGTGTCAACTTCAAAATCATCCTTCTGAAATACAGCAATAACTTTAGGTATTAAGTGCCAAATCAACTTACTATATCTCAGAAAAAATGCACTAATTACATTGAGTATTTAAGGGCAGTCCTGTTTAATTCCAACTGTAAAACCTGTGGAGAAATATTTACGTATAGTTTTATAGAACCCATGCTTATAAATGCAATGTTCTCTTCAAGAATGCTATGAGAAACTGAGCTGGATATCACAGCTGGCTTCAAAATAGACAAAGTGAATGTGAGTAAATATTTTTGTCCTGTCTTCAAGAAGCTGAAGAGCATAAAGCATGGCACCAGTGCTCTGCATGATGAAAATAAACAATGGCTGAAGTAAAAAGAGTTGAATTTTACTGTCTTTTTCTCCCTAAAAATACATCTTGTATTTTTTCCTGCATTGTCTTTTTAATTAAAAAAAACAAAAAAAAACCCCAAAAAACAAACAGTGATGTAACAGTGGAACTTGTAATTATATGTTCTAGAATGTGAAAGCCTCAACCCAGTCAGCCAACGCTAGGAATTCATGCAATGCTAATAAGTAAGTTAAAATGTAATTGAACTCTAGGCTTGATAGGCCTCACAACGCCTTGCCTAGGTTCAGTGGAATTGTTCTCTAACTTGTAAATTAAGCTCTACTCGTAGGGTATCCAAGTGTACATTAAATCTATTATGGTTATGCGGAATGATGACATGCTGTTTTTGTGTAACATTTTTCTGTCTGCTCATGAGCAAGGTTTTATAAGCAATCATCTGCAAGTTATGACAGTTACTAGTTTACCTAGATAATCCAGTCAGTGCTTTTGCAGCTAGATATGACAGGAGGTAACACATAGGGGAGCTTTCTTGACACACATAACTGTCTTCTGTTCCTTCAATTTAAGTTGTGTAATTCCTGCCAAGACCACCTATTTCTGTGGATATTCCTATTTGAGGGAAGGTAGTTGGGAGCTGAACTTGTTTTGGAGCTTTGAGAAGGCTTTTTGCATGGTCAGTGGGATAGTTGCTGTTGTTGAAAATGATGCCTTTGTTACAACTGTAGAGTGGCCCATCTGTGCTTATTTTTGTTGTCTTCTGACTACAAGATTTAACAGTGAGATGATACTGGAGAAATGATAGAAAAAGCTGTTAGCAGAAGTTTTGAAGAAAATCTGACCAGTTGTGCCCCAAATCATCTTTCCCTGTTGCATATAATCGGGAAAAACGTCCTTTCTTGCACCTGCAACTTAATGTCAGTTAACGGTTTTGTTGTGGCAGAATGGCTAACCCAAGGGTCTATTCTTACTCATCTGACAAGTCCAGTTATGATTAAATTACTCATATTACTTTAGGTTACAGGGAGAGAAGTTTTACTCTACACTTAGTTGTAGAGTATTTGAGGAGGCAACTTCAAAGCTGTCTTTTCATCAGTCAGTCATGCTTTAACTTTTTCTGTAGGTTGCCAGAAAAATCGGTAGTCTGACAACCTCTGAGGAGGTGGTTGCAACAAGGAACAGAATTATACCTTGATTGTGAAAGTTGCATCACAGTTCCTGTACAACGGGTATAAAGCTTCCCCAGGGAGTAGCTGTCAGTCTGGCTGTATTACTTTAACTTTACTTCGGCTAAATTGGAGGGATTTTTTTATAAAAAAAATAGTCAGGAAAGTTAGGTTATTCTTCTGGTTATTTTAAACCAATTTAATTGTGACTTGGGTGATATTGTTAGTACATAATCTTATAATGCAACAAGACATGCCTGCATTCTAAATGTCAACTGTTTTGGCAAGTAGTGTTGATGAAGGAAGGCAAAGTAATGCTCATAGAGCAGGTGGGGAAAACTAAATATGGAGCCCATTAGTCAGACTAGGTATGAACCCTCCGGAAGGATCTTGGAACTACACCAGATGTATGAAAACATCTGTTTAATGTTCCATAGTGAAAAAATAAATAAAACTCTTTGATTTACAGGGAAAGAAACAGAGAATGAAACAGAAAACAGTATTATTGTGACCCAGTGTTCAACAGGCTAATAAATCGGATTAATACAACTTAAGTCCTATCCCCAATCAGAGGAGCCTGAAGTAAGACTAGGCAAGATCCATGTGAGAGTAGCAAGGCTAATAAATAAAGCATAGAATGATTTATTTATTTTCCTGGTATGGGAATGACTTAATGTTGATATTGCTTCTTAAAAGGTAGAGAAATTACAGGGTAAAGAAGTGTGACAGATACCTGTCAAATGCATGTACAGCATGGAGGGGCAGCTGTGAAACCATTAACACCATCTCCTAGTGTAAGAACAAGGAGGGACAGTCAGCTGAAACTAGCAGGTGGCAAACTTTTATCTAAAAGTAGGTAACTATTTGTGTAGTGCATTAGTGAGCATTTATTAGTGCTGTCCAGGGTTGTGATGCCCAGAAGTTCACATGGGTTTCAACAGTAATTAGATAAATTTATAAAGGAAAAATCCATCAAGTGCTGTCAGACGCATATGCTGGCTCACTGGAGCTTTGAACTCCAACCAGCCAGTTGCTGGGGGTATATTCCCATAGTGCAATGGTGTACTCCTCTGTTCTCACCTAAGCATATGGTGCTGCTGGAAAGTAGATCCTGGGCTAGGTAACCTCTCATCTGTCCCATTACAGAGCCTTTAGGTTTTATGTCTTTTAAGACCTTATGACCTTATTCGCTGAAGGAAAATCATGCTTAACCAACCTGATTGCCTTCTACAATTGGATGATTAGCTATATGAATGAGGGGACAGCAGAGAATTTTGTCTATCTGGACTTCAGCAAGGCTTTTGATGCTGTCTCCCATGACATCCTCATAGGCAAGCTCAGGAAATGGGGGCTGCATGAGTGAATGGTGAGGTGGATTGAGAACTGGCTGAAAGGCAGGTTTCAGGGTGCTGTGATCAGTGGCACAGAGTCTAGCTGGAGACCTCTAGTGGTGTCCCCCAGGGATCAGTACTGGGTCCAGTATTGTTCATCTTACTCATCAATTACTTGAGTTGTAGAATCATAGAATACTTAGGGTTGGAAAGGACCTTAAGATCATCTACTTCCAACCCCCCTGCCATGGGCAGAGACACCTCATGCTAAACCATATCACCCAAGGCTTCATCTAACCTGGCCTTGAACACTGCCAGGGATGGAGCATTCACAGCCTCCCTGGGCAACCCATTCCAGCACCTCACCACCCTCACAGTAAAGAATTTCTTCCTTATATCCAATCTAAACCTCTGCTGTTTTAAGTTTCAACCCGTTACCCCTTGTCCTATCACTACAGTCCCTAATGAATAGTCCCTCAAAAGGATGAAGGGATAGAGTGGTTGTTCAGCAAGTTTGCTGATTATATGAAACTGAGAGGAGTGGCTTATACCCCCAGGTGCTGTGCTGTCATTCAGAAGGCTCTAGATAGGCTGAGGAATCTGCTCTAGGTGATGCAGCTTGGGGAGGGAGGTTAAACTAGATGACCTCCAGTGGTCCCTTCCAGTGTCAACCATTCTGTGATGCTGTGTGACTTGACTCCTAAATAACTACTCTTCAGACGTTCCAGTTTTTTTTCCCTCATGGGACTTCTAAGGTAGAATGGATATATACTGCAAAATATACTGAGAAACATTCCCAGTGCCCTATTGAAGCAGTCTAGTGTGGAATAATCTTCATCTCTTACTAAAATATCTCAATTTGAAAACAGGACGATTTCAAGTTGCCAGCTGGGAATGAGCCTAGCTCATGTGAATTCTTAAACCATGCCCAAGAATTTTAGGAGTTTGCTGGTTGGCATAAGCTAAAATTATGCCAGAGACCATTTGAACAATTAAGCAACGTAGACAGTTGCATTCCAGTACAGTGTTTCCAGGCACTGTGTAATTTACAGTTCCAGCCTGAGTATTGTATTTCTATCCAGTTTGAAGTACTGAACAGAAAGAAATGTAATTGCACTGTAGGACTTCTCTGTGTGACCACCATAGTTACCAGTCTGCCCTTTACAGGCCAAGTCTTTTTGCAGATTTTTGCAAGCAAGAAAAAAAAGTTAATTTGAGTTCTTAAGCTGCCTAAATCTTGTAGTGAAGTGAAAATGTGAAGTATAGAAATGATTTGGGGTCATTTGAACTTTATTGCATTACCACCTGGGAAATCATCAAAGTCATTGCCTAGAACAAATAATAAGAGAAACTTTGATAAAAAAGGTGGAATTTGTGATTTTTTTTGTTTTGTTTTTTTTTTACCTTAATAGCTACCTTTTCTTTTTAGACGATGTCCTCAGCAGTTGTTCAGATATACGCAGCAGATCGCAATGCCGTGTGGTCGAAGAAATGCTGTGGTGTAGCTTGCCTTGTAAAGGACAATCCGCAGAGGTCATATTTTATCAGAATATTTGACATTAAGGTAAGCAAGCATCCTTTTTTTTCTCTATCAGATAATTTAAGCTTGGTTGTATTCATTCTCCATTTTGAACTGAATGTGCGTAGGTTGTAGCTATAAACTCAAAAACATTCTCAAGTAGATGATTGTGCTTTAAGCGATGCAATTACAGTGCTTATTAATAGACAAGTGCAACTTTCTCAAGTATTCTAAATTTAAAGTATCTCATAGATGTCAGCTTTTATGGATGAAATAAATATCAGATATAATTTTCTTGCAGTTCACAGGAGCTGTCCTCTGTAGATCTGATTAGTCACAGTAGTGAAAGTTAGCATAGTGTCAACTGCTGCACATAGCTGTCAGAATTTTAGCAGGTCTCTCTACTTTAATATTAACAAAATAGATTCTGTCTTCTGTATGGGTGGAAATAATGGGTTTGAGTAGTGTGTTGGTGCATGTGAGAAATGTAGGACAAACAGGTTTGTTGGGGATTTTTCCCTCCACAACACATATGTAATTCATACTGTAGTTCTTTGTCCTATTACAGTATTTCACTTCATATAGTAGGAGCTAAGAGATGAAGTGTCCAAGAGAATTTTTTTGTAACAAAAATGATACTGAGAAGCATAAGTCTTACTGATTTGCTGAGACTTGGGAAAGCTTCCTGTTATCTCTACAGCCAGGAACAGCAGCTCATTGTCTGTCAGCATTCAGTGCTTGAAGTCTCTCAGATTTATCAGGGATTGCCAATTGGCGTTTACATTTGACTTTGTGATTTGGTCACTTGATTACTAGACCTTGAGAGAAACCTGTTCTTGGATTCTGAACTATTTCAGTTAAATATATAAAACTTCTTAAAAAGGTGAGATTTTTGTTCCCCTTAACTGTTTCAAGACAAGCCTGAGAAAATAACGAGACTGAAAGTCTCCTTTAATACTATTGCTGTTATCACTGTGTTCCTATCAATGATCACTTTTACTGCTCCCAGTAGAACTTGAAGAATGGTGCTTTTTGAAAACACCCAGGTATCTGAACAGAACACAGTGACCTGATGGCATAGCCTTCCACAGCTCTTCTGCAAGTTCCAATATATTTTGATTTTGATTGAGCTCATTTATTGGGCTAATAGCAAGGCAGATGCTTAATACCATGCAGCTTGCAACTCTTAATAGGTTCTGTTGTGAAAGAAGTTGAACTCTGCAATTCATCTAAGTTTTTAAAATTATTTTTTTCTTCTTTTCAGGATGGGAAATTATTGTGGGAGCAGGAGCTGTACAATAACTTTGTATATAATAGTCCTAGAGGATATTTTCATACCTTTGCTGGAGATGTGAGTCTCAACATCTTTGAATATCTGCTTTAAAATGTGTTTTATTTGAACAGTAGATTCTTTTTAATGTACGAGAGATTTTAATTTAATTCTGTAAATTATTTATGAAAGTACAATATTACCTGTGTTCTTGAAGCTTTTTAAGCTTATTTATAAAAGCATTTTCTAATCTCATCCAGAAAACTTAATCCATAGAATGGAAGCATAAAATGAAGTTCTGTTTTCAACTCCCTTTACATTTGGATTTGCAGATGGTGTTTGTGAAACATCCTATATTCTTAAAGAACAAATCTTCCTCTCCCCCTTTTGATTTCAAGCCACAAGATTTTGCTTAAATTTGTTAGCCATGATCTCTAGAAACTTGATTAGTAGACAAACATTCCTAAGATGGAATGAATCGCTAAGACTTGGTTCCAAATTAGTGGTGGTGATTTTTTCTGATCATACCTTCAGAATGTGTGAGAAGACATTTAAGAAAGCCTTTGAAACATTTTCTGAGTCATGGGTTGGGGAAATACTAATGTTTTTCAGACATGTCAAGTTGGTCTTAATTTTGCTAATGAAGAAGAAGCTAAACTATTCCGCAAAACAGTAACAGATCTGCTTGGACGACGGCAGAGGAAATCTGGTAAATATTCAAATTAATCTTAAATTGAGGCTTGTTTATGTTATTTTGGGCGGGGGAGGCAGGAAGCTACTTCAGTATCTGAACGCTGCTGGAGGCACTACTGCCATACTTAGATTTAGAAGTAATTGTGTTATTAAAGCAGGATTCTTTTCTGCATTGTGCAAAAGCAGTATTTTTCTGAAATAACTTTAGTGCTCTTTAAGTTTCCTTGTAAACTGAGACTCCAAGGTTGTGGTGTTTGAAAATAGGTATCAGGAGGAAGCAAAAATGGTAAGCTGTCAGTGGGAAAAGTACAAATCTTTCTGTAAGCAGTTTCCACATTTGAATAAGCCCTCTTTTAGCATCTCTTTTAGGGATGTTTATAACTGATTTGTTTAAATTCAGCCCAAGTGGGTTGTAACAAAGATTTTGCCATCTGGTATGTTCAGTAGTTCATGTGAATGAATTTTTGGCATTGGTCCAGCATTCAGTAGAGAAATATGTTTTATTCAAAAGTAGCGATCTTGGAGGAGGCCAAGAGCAGAAGACATACTGTGCCTATACTGTCCTTACCAGCACAGGAGCTTTTTTGCCAGCTGCAAGATGCCTCAGGAAATGTGGTCAGTGTTCTAAAGGGAGTTCAGCCTTCTTACAAGGTCTTATCTCGGTCCTTTTTCAGGGAGTCCATAAACAACTTGCCTGTCTGACAGCCATATGTCCATGAAGGATAAGGTGATACAAAACATAGATTGGGAACACATGGACTTGTGTTCAAGCTACAGGATGTGTTTTTGTAATCTATTCTGGAATTGAATTGCACTAGCAATGCTGTAGACTACTGTAGAGGGAAGAAGCCCTCATCTTGGTGGGCCATCCTTGCAAGTATTCTTGGGAACCTACATGATCTATATATATCATTTGGATTTCATTCAGATATGGTGACTCAGGTGCAGAGCAGTTGTCCCAGAAGCTTAAATAGCTTCTGTAAGATTCCTTCTGCTCAGAATTAGTATAAGCTGACAGGGTTCCATGAGAAGAAGTGAGTCATTAAGAAGTGGCATTAATGTTTACTCATACTTGTTGTGTAAAAGTTACCTTCCATCTCCTGTTCCTGAAGTTCCACTATACTATGGATCTAAACCACAGTGGTACAGTGGATAGACTTGAGTTGGGAAAAAATATGTTTGTATTATTTGCCATAGCAAACTTTGTTGGAAAAGAGTGGTTCAGTCAAACCTCCTGTTCACAAGACAGAGGGTCACCTCTGTCCTTCCACATAGAGTTGTGGTTTGGGGTTTTGGGATTTGTTTCTGGTTTTGGGGGTTTTTTGTTGTTTTTTTTTTCCAGTTTTGGGTTTGTTTGTTGTTTTTTTTTATTATTTTTACACAGGCTACATAAGTTGCTCTTGTTTACTCTTTGAGCCATTACCTTTTTTTGTGTGATTGAACTTATGTTGTAGGGTGAGCTTACTCCATACACTGTATTTTAACAAACAAACTACTCTCCCTCCCCAAACACATACAACTTGAAGACAACTTGAATTAAGAAAACACACCCAGAAAACTGAGGGTTTG
Source organism: Melopsittacus undulatus (assembly GCF_012275295.1). Taxonomy (NCBI): domain Eukaryota; kingdom Metazoa; phylum Chordata; class Aves; order Psittaciformes; family Psittaculidae; genus Melopsittacus; species Melopsittacus undulatus. The sequence goes on along the minus strand of NC_047531.1, from coordinate 19,529,314 downwards.
TTTTGATGGTTTTCTTTATCTTTTTGAGAGCTGCAAAACAAGAATGTTAAATGATTATGAGATTTCTTAATCAAGCCACCAGATGAAGTTCTGTATTTCTCATTGGTTCAACTGTATCTAATTGTGCCGCTAAAATAACAGGCTTGTCACTTGTCCAAGTCAAAGCTGATTTGCTTTTGGTGTTAATATATTTATTTATTTATAATGGCTTATCTAGAACATACTAATTTGTAATAGATTTATATATAATATAAATTACATATAGAAGTTGTATATTATTTATTTAGAATGTGTATGTATAAATTGTGTGCATTCTAAAGCATCTTAAATTCTCAAACAGAGATTATAGTCTGGTAGTTTTGATGGTTTTCTGTTTTAATGGGATTTTACTCCCATGGCTTCTAAAATACACTGATTTTCATAGCAATGCCATCTGACAGGCTTTTCACTGAAATGAATGCTCCATTTGATCACTTAACAGCCTGTTGCACCATTCAGGTCTTGCTACAAGACTTTTCCTGGAGTCTTATGGAAGGCTTATGTTGTTGGAAAGTAGCAAGAAGGGCAGGTCTGCCTCACAAATCTATGTCTTGGTGCCGAGACTAGTACACAAAATATTGTCTAACAGCTGCAAGAAGAAGCAACAGCATTCTGCTTTTCCTCACTTGGAATGAAATGCACTCTAGTATACAGGCAACTCCTTAGTAAGTGCATCTGGAATTCAGAGAGGTGAAAGTTTGGCTCCAGACAGAGAATATACAAGACCTTGCAAATGAATAGAATGAGGAATCACAGAAAGAATTAGTGATGTGTTGTCTTAACCTTTTTAAAATATCAGGCTGGTTTTCATCTAGCTATTAAGGTAAATTAAATTCTCAACCTTAGTTCAGGAAGAAATCACTGTAATTGGTTAATGTCTCTGGTAGGCCTCTCCATTAGCTTCTTAAGCTGATCCCAAATAGTTCCGCCAGTAAGCAAGGTGAATACAGTATTTCTCTTCTCTGTGCTTTTCAGTGTAGTGCATTCTCACTTTGTGTAGTCTTGCACATGCATACTATTAGTTTTTACTTTTATTATTTTGCTTCAGAAATATGCACACAAGTGTCCTCTCCACACGCTGGGCGCTTAGCCATAAAAGAACAGTAGGGACTGTAGAACAGAGCCTTGTTCTAAATGTCTTTCTGAAGTAGCAGGCTTCTTGGCTTAATTTGTATGGACTGCTTGTAGCTCATGGGTGGGAGCTCTGTTAGCCCTCTCTGAAGCTGCCTTTTTCCTCCACAAGCTTTTAGGTCCTGCTGCCCTTCTTAATGCAATTTATAAGCTTCAAGCTGGGTATTAACATCTCTTAATATGGAGAGCATTATTATGGGGTTTTTAATGTCTTCCGTCACAGCTTTTGTTATTACTGCCTGGGAGACAAGGGCATCTGTGAAGTGCTCAGCTTGTTCATCACGAGTCTTAGCAGATACCGTTCTTTTTTCCAGGAATACTTATTAAAGGGAAGTGTATTTTTTGGACATAGGCAGCTGCTGAAGTTGATCTGTTTTAGGTCAGTAGGCATTTCCATGTTCAGAAAAGGAGAAATCCTCCACTCTCCAGTCAGGTCATCTGCACTTCAGGAGTTTGTATTTTCTAATCAGCAGTCAGAACCACAGAAAACCAGATCTAATATATTTGGGACACAAATTCATCTCTTACAGGCCCAGCAAAAATTAAAGGAAGTGTTTAAATGTCTTGCTTTGTTTTCCACTATCTTTTCTCATGAACTCTTTCTTCTAATAAAAATGGTAATGGATTCCCATGATTCAGCACAAGGCCACTTAACACTTCCTATGAATAACTCCTTCTTCTGCCAGCTTCCTATCCTGTGCCAAGTGACTTGCAGTCAGTCCTGTGTCTGAATTGTTAAATAAAACTCTTACTTATCTTCCAAAAGTTGAGTTTACATTTGGTTGTTTTTTGGTTTGTTTATTTTTTTTTTTTTTACTTTATTTTTGGCAGCACAGCATCAGTGGTTTCTTCTGCTGAATATTCGAGGAAAGGAAAGCACAGGATTTGGCCAAAAGCCTTTTTTCCTTCCCTCTCCCTCAGAGCTGATACCTTTTGCTGAGGCACCCTGGCAGAGGCTCTGCACCTCTGTACATAAAACCAAGCGACCGTGAGCTAAGAGGAAACTGCCTGTCTTTAGGAGGCTTGCTCATTAAAAGTTGATTCTCAAGAGGTTCTACTCATCTTCCTCTGAAGGTTTGATGACCTTGACAGGTTCTTTATTCCTCTCTGAAGATCAGCTGACTGATACAAGGCTGACTTGCCTCACATGCTTAGAATTGTAGATTATTTTTTTTAGTATTGTTAGGACAAGGTCAGCACCATCTGTGGAGGCACCTTCTCCCTTCCCTGTGTGGTTTTGTGTCTTGAAAAATACAGTATGTTAGCTTTTCTGGGACCTGCTGTAAAGTGAAACGTATGTTACAAATTCCTGTTACAAAACTCTTGGGAGTCTCTGTTAGATTTCAGATAATCCAGTTCTGAGAGGAAATTCCTTAGAGAGCCATGGTTTTTGGTGTAGTGAGATGACAAGCTGCTTGCCCATATGTGTACTGCTAAATCCAAAATTCTTAAGTGTGTGTGTAGGTACATGAAGAGTGTAACTGTGTACTGGGGTTTTGAAGGATGGCTGCAGGGTAGGTAGATGCTGTTTGTAGTGGATAGAAATTAATAGTAAGCGAGGGGAATCTCGTTTAAAGGATTTATTATTATAGGCTGAGAACACTGAAATGTGAAATGTTTACAACTCCATTTTAAATCATCAAGCCAAATTCTTCATGATCTGTGAAACAGTATGGCATTGTAAATGGTATATCAGATTAGTACCAAGGAGATTCTGGTTCTGTTCCATATTGATTAGGTACCTATTGGATAACAGATGAAGTGTCTTATTTTCTTTGCATAAATCAAAAATAATTATAATATTTTTAGGTTCTGTGGGAGAACAATACTGTGTAAAAGTGCCAATTATATTTCACATAAAAATGACGGAACAGTCTCATTTAGTGGAAATCGTAAAGCATAATGTTTCAGAAATTTTGCTTTGATAGATTATACCATAACACCTGCTTTTCTTAATATCGCACCTTACTTTGGAGTCAAGATGTCTGAAACCAGCTCATTAGTTATTACCTTATGCTCTTACTCTATTTGAGCCTTCAAAATCAGTGCTTATTATCTAAAATTGGGGGGTTATTTTGCTGTAATACTTTTTTAGGGTTTTTTTGTTTGGGTTTTTTTTTTCTTAAACTGTACAAGTAGGCTTTAAGGATATAAATAGATTCTTAAGTTTGACTTCAACATCATTGAAAGCTTCACCTGAAATGAAAATACAGAATGAATTCTTCCTGTGATACCTATGAATAAACAGCTCTTTTTCTTTTTCAACAGAAAAAAGACGAGACCCACCAAATGGTAAGCTTTTTGCATGAGTCACTGCATTTTATTTTTTCTTATTCCTGTCATTTAGTGTTTATGTATAGCTTTGGTTTGGATTTGTTCAGGATAGTCGTCTGGTGGCAAAAGCAGTAACCTCTTATTCTGGAGGTTAGTATTTTTGTTCTGTTGCTGTTCTTTGGTATTTGTTTAGTTGTTGCTTGAAAGCTCTGTGGCTTAGCTGGCTTTGTAAAGAATGTTTCTGGAGGAACATGTTTTGTTGCAAATAGGACAGAGGCCTTTCAGCTTGAACTGAGAGGAAAACTTTGTACCTTGCATTTGCTGCTTGTTCTTCAGAGTATGCCCATATAGGATCAGTAGACAGAACCTTGATGATATTTAAAGTTGGCCTGTTTGTCTAAAGACAGGCATAATGATGACAGATTTCATAAAACATCCATAAAATTTCAATTTCAGTGTATCTAACTAACTGTAAGATAGCCCTTTGGTCACATGTCATGCTTGTCAAGATTAAATTTTCTTTTTTTTACATGAAGGATTATTTCAGTCTGTCTATATATCAGGAATATATGTCTATATATGTCTCACTGGCATGAAGATCAGGTTCCTCAGACAATCATCTTATGAAATTGATGTAAGGAGTCCAAATTATATATCAATTTCATCCTGTCTTTTTTAGTCTTCTATTCTAGATTCATCTGAAAAAAGCTCATCAAAGAGTATTAAGTTTGAAGGCTTTGTAGTACTGAACTCACACTGAAATTAAAAAGTGATTTCTCCTGTGATATTTCTGTTGGTGATCCAGGTCATAGGTCATATCCCTGCATCTGTTAGTTTGCTGCTTGAGCAACAGTATAGTCACCTGAGCATCTGAGGTCCCCTTATGGCTCGAAGTGGTAGTCTTAAATTTGTACTAACCAAGCACCCAGGCATCTTGGTGTACGTCACCAAACAGATAATCCTTAATGAATCCTGAATTATGGGAACTATTTATATCTTCTTTTTATCTAAACAAAACCTCCCTCATGTGGAATGCTTCTAAAAATATTACTCTTTCATAGACATTAAGTTTTGAGGGCATTCAGGCAAGCATCAGTTTATGCCAGGCATTTTTTTAATATTGATTCCTTCAACTGGGACTGGGTTGTTTAGTTTAGAAACAATCATAGTAATACCATCCATGATCATCTTAGCAGCTTTTCTGAGCTTTCAGCAGGTTTTAACTGCTCTGCCTCTTGAGTGACATTTGCTTCTGCTCATCTGAACACAACCCTGATACCAGTGTCCACAGAGCAGATGGGAATTGAAACAGCAGTGGTGACTGTGTAGTGCCACCTCCCACAAAACATTTAGCCTTTGTCTCTACTGTAAATATTACCAACTGTAACACAAGCATTTTTTTCATCTAGTTTGTCAGTGATTGAAATAAGATTTAAAAAAACTACACCTGTAAAAACTAAGCCTGCAAAAACCTTTTGTCCATAAAATAGTCTCCATAATTTATGCTGTAAGACCTCAGGCAAAAACTTTGTGATTTGGGGGGGGGGTTTATCGATTTTTTGGTTGGGTTTTTTCGAGAAAAATACTCACATACTGAATTTGCAGTTTTTAGTCCTATGCTGTTAAGCTGAATATTGAAGACATAGATTTATCCCCGTAGCTTTTACTTTCCACATCTATAATCACTAGTCAGAGCTCTCAGCATCTCTGCTTTTTAGTACAGTCTTTCCCTGGAACATCCATGTACTCTTTCACAACCTGTCCAATTTTTCTTTTCTGATTCTGCCAAATTCTGTGATTCCTGACTTCTCTGCCGGCAAAAGGTTGTGTGGTCATGCTCTCTGTAGTCACAGGTGAGGCATGGTCAGGGTGTAGGTTTATAGCCTCAGGTAGTTGTATTCTACAGACTTTGCCTTTTAGTGTTTGAAATTCAGGCTACAGCAGATACATACAATCAGCATGTAACTGGGGGGAACCCACCAAAAAAGCAACTAAATTGTTGGAGGATCAGCTGTTTTTTTTTATTTACTCTCTGTATGCAGTGAAATTTTCTTTGGAAAACAACAACAAAAAATAAAGGAACACCTGCTTTTATGTCCTGGGTATCAATGCATAATTACTTTTAAAACTAAAAAACAAGAACAGTCACATTTCTGAGCTCACAGAATCCATGCTTGAAATACTGTGGGGAATTTTGGTTTAGTGGGGCTTGTTTGTCTGAATTTTCTGCATATGTTGAAGCTGCATGGAAAAAGCTCTCTCTTTTCAGATGACATTTTCAATGGTATGGATTTAAGATTTTTTTGTGGAATTGCAGGATTAAAATCAAATTGGCATTAACAGTTATGTAAAATGTTTTATTCTGTAATTTCCTGGGATTTATGTTCTACGCATTTGTAATAGCTAGGCCTCTTTATGCAAATAAAGAGGAGTTATTGCCATTGAATGGACCTCTTAGTGAAGTTCTAGATGAAGCAAGGATCAAGGATTTGTCAGAGAATTAGGTTTTGAGGGAATCTTTAAGAACCGTGTGGTAGCATTTTATTTCAACTATGAACTAGAACAGTTTGCATTTATAGTAGAGCTGTATGTAGTCTGGGACAGATGTCAGGAGAGGTCCTAAATAAAACAGAGAATTTCCTAGAACTAACATTTCAAAATGTTTTGTACTACGTTTTCTGGAGCTCCTTCTGAAGATGTCACAGATATTGGTAACAGTGGATGCTTAAGGCCACTGTACTTTCAGATACTTCCTAATGATGAGCTCTATATGCCTCTTTCGCCTTCATTTATTGAGCTCTCCACACCTGATGGGGAAGGTGCATGTCTTATGATGGGAAAAATTTTACTGGATATAAATATGGCAGTTCTAGAAGAGTACAAATGTTTTATCCCTCGTGGATATCTAAGATCTAAACCTGATGGTAAGAAAAACTTTTGTCTTTAAGAGTTTACTGTGATCTCGTGTATAAATATTATTATAATCCAAGGAATCAGACTGTCAATTCATAATTTGAACTCAGCTGAATAAGCACTGCAGAGGTGCATGTTTCTTTTTGAACGTCAATATAGCTGCTGAAACTACACATATCAAGATAATGGGTGAAAGTAGAGAGACTATAATAGAGAAAATTAATAGGTGATTAAAGTGAAAATGAACTCCTACAGTGGTTTTGTGACTAATGACATTAAGACAGTAATTTTCAGTTCATCCTGAAGATTTTTATGTAACTCCACTTGTTAAGTTTTGGGTTGATAATACTTCGTAATTAATTAATTTAATGCTAACTTGAAGTGAACTTAACAATGTAAATTGTTTTGCATAGTTTGTAGGTGGTCAGTTTGTGCTTGGTATTTTCAAAGGGTAGTTGTTTAGATCATAACATTTCTAGATCAAAGAATTTCTGCTTAGCAGAAAACACGAGAAATTCTTCTCCCCTGCGGTTTTAAGTCTTGTCCTTTAAGACTCTTGCAGGAATGTAGGCGTTGTCGTATGTTTTTAGATTAGTTTTGTCTAGCCTGGTGTTGCAGTTTGGTTCTTGTTTCTTGTTCCAGCTAGTACTTGGTGATTCCCACTAAGGTGTTAAACTACAAATGTCAGCTGTGTTATCCATTGTATTGTCTGCCTCTCTTTTCTGATTTGGAATTTGGACTGTGAAACTTAATGCTTGTTGGTCCCTTAGAATGCTTAGAGAACATTGAATTATCCATACAAAATGCAATTATGAAAAAATAGTGTCAGAATAAGGTTTGGATTTCCCAAAGTCTAATTAGGCTTTTTTATCATCTGCTCAGTAAAACTGGATGCATGGGTCTCACTTTGATTGATTTGCTAACCGTTGGGTTAGAACTCACAGATAAGTAGAGGATGTTCTCAAACTATATCTGGCCAAACCGACCAAAATGGCCTGCTTAATCTCATTTTTCCACACGTGAAATCACATATTCTTTTTGTAGGTTTCCTTAAAAATATGCATATGTATATATATGAAAAAGGCATAAATTGCCTCTTAGTATTATTTAAATACTACTATCGCTTAAGTCAGGAATTACCTTCTAAAACTGAGCTAAAAAACTGGGTGCAAAACATGTTAGTTATGTTTATTTGCTAGTATTGCACAAGTAGCATAATACTAAAATTGGCAGGAGTATAATTTGGATGTGTTTTAAATAACTAGAGTAATTCATTCAAAATTGTTTATAATGAAGAATGAGGTTTAAAATTATGAATTATGTTCTGAGTGGTTAATTTTTATTTCTGGTGCTGTTTTTATGTCACTGCTCTTCAAACTCTGTTTCTTATCTGGGGCTTCTGTTGTTTTTCAAACCTGTCAAAGAGTAAGGCATAAGAAACCCTGAGTAGTTTCATAGATACTCTCCTGTATTTGAAGAAAACAGTGTTTCCACTTCTCTGATCTTGTTTGGGATAGTAGCTGTGCTGTACCTTTAGTTTGTCTCATTCCAAGTGTTCTGTACATGACAGCTCTTTAGTTTAAAATTGCTTTCTTTGCCAGATTTGGGGGGGGGGGGGGGATCACCAGCCCCAAACTAAATTCTAGTTTAGCAGCACTAGTTGCAGCACTTTTTTTTTCTTCAGCAAATAACAGCCTGTGTGTCTGACATCCAGAACCCAGCTGGATGCACTTGGCCTGTAGAGCTGTGGTTACAGAACAGGTATTTTACACTCCAAAAAACCAAAAGGTTTGTAGGTTAAATATGGACTTGTTGAAACACAGCAGTAAAACTCCTGTACTTTACGTTCACAGGCCCAAATCTACCAATGGCAACTGTTGATATCAAAAACCCGGAAATTACAACTAACAGATTTTATACTCCACAAGTCAACAATATTTCATATACCAAAGAAAAGAAGAAAGGAAAAACTAAAAAGAGAAGATTGACAAAAGCAGATATTGGAACACCATCAAATTTCCAGTAAGGACTTTTTTGAGTTTGGGTTTGCTTTTTGTTGGTTGGGGTTTTGTTGGATTTTGTTGGATTTTGTGTGTGTGTGTGTGTGGCAGATGCTCAAGACTTGAATGTGTGACTGTTGTGTGTACCATGAACTACAATGAGTGCTGGCTGGAGTGTTGTGGGGTGTAAAAGCAAGTTAGCTTATACACAGATGAGGAGTTTACCACAGCTGTAAACAAAAAGTAACTTGCTATCCTAAAAAAAGTGAGAAAAAAATTAGCAGTAAAGAGGTATGCCTATTGAAGTAGTCAGCTCAGTGCAGACTCCCATTCAGCCTCAATGGTCAGTGCCTTGACACTGTTATTCTTATAGTGGTGTCTGCATAGTCAACATATGCAGTCCTGACTTGTCATAACAGTGGAAATGAAATAGCCATATTTTTATCTCTGTCTTTCTGCTTACAAACTGACTCATTCTGGTACATGGCGTAGTACCCATATCTTGTAATGGAAGTACAGTGTGCTGGCATACACCTCTTGGGAGTGAGTTGCATTTTTCCGAATACCGCTTTTTATGTATCTTTAATCTTTTTGAGTAGTTGCGATGTTTCATTTTAAGGTTCACTTTCATGAAACTTGGGTTTGGACACTTTACTGAATTAATTGTTGTTTCCCTGAACTACAATTTGGTATTTTAATCTGTTGCCCTCATTTGCTAAAGCAATAAGGAGCTTTAGTTACAGAAAAGATCAGTTTCTGTGAATCACTAAAAAATCAGTGTGAGGTTTACATGCCAAAAGTGAATGTCTTGTTCTTTTGGATCATTATTTTGCATCACTTCCACTGACGTACTTTCCCAGAATAGAACCCCATAAAAGTAACTGGCATTACCAGTTACAGTAATGTTACTGCACAGTGTGTTGAGAGAGTGCTCTGCAGAATGGGATAGTGGACAGAAAGTAAAAGGAGAGATGGGCTAAAATGCTTCCCTAGCATCATTCATACGTTCTGTAACCAACAAGCAGTTGCATGAAGTAGCTTGGAGGGGCAGAAACACTTCTGCCTTTTTTAGCTGATCATAGCATCACATAAAAACAATAATTTAATAGACACATGAAATGGAAGATGGCAGCTGAAAACAGTTCTGACTTTGAAGGGTGTAAATGGGAGAAGAGTGATGAGAGAACAAACAACTCTGATGACAGAGGGAGGGGGAGGTTTTCCACCTGCATGACACTGAAGACCTTGGCAGTAGCTTGAGTCCAGTTACTATATAAAGACTAAACTCCTTCCTTGATCTCTGTGCAGTCCTTCCATCACCATCCATATGCACACCAGGGAGGGCATAGAACCTTCATGTTTTGCCACAGACTGTAACCTGAAGGGGAAGACTCCACTTGTTTTTTTTGACCTGATGGAAAGTGGGAGTAAAGGAAGTTCTACTATTCCATTCTCAAGTGGAGCATTGAGGGTTAAGAGTTGCTTAGTGTCTTAGTGAGCCTGGAGTTAGAAGCTGATAATACTCTCAACTTACCTTGGTGTCCTGTTTTGGTTAACAAGGTCCTTTTTATGCTGATTAAATGGGCTTTTCTGCTTTTTTAGACACATTGGACATGTTGGTTGGGATCCAAACACAGGTTTTGATGTAAGTAATTTAATAAGTTATTCAAGACACTGAATGATTAAAAGTTGTGGATGCTTTTTAATGTAAGGTTGTGAAGATTGCCTTTAAATAAACATAAATGGTGATTTTTATAGTATGATGCAGACATAGAGGGAAGCTGACATACAAGGGAATAGAAGGGATCTGGGACTGAGGGGAAAAGATGCAAATTTAAGTTTTTGTGCAAGGTACTTCTTTCTCCTAAAGCAGTCTTTCCTGACATATATTTGGCTTTGCTATTCTTTTAACTACATGGGTTGTTTCTTTTTCCAGTACCAATGATACTTTTAAAGAATCTTTTATTTCAAGCTACTTAAAACTGATGAATCTTACTTGCAGGTGAACAACTTAGACCCAGAATTGAAAAACCTGTTTGATCTGTGTGGAATTTCAGAGGCTCAACTAAAAGACAAAGAAACTTCAAAGGTCATCTATGATTTCATTGAGAAAACAGGAGGAGTGGAAGCTGTTAAAAATGAACTGCGCAGACAAGGTGGGATTCCTTTTATTTTACGTAAAAGCTAGCAGGGCATTTTTGCCTTAAGGATTAGAGTAGAAACCCTTAAAGATGAACAGTTTCTGATTATTCTCTGGACTTCATGTCGCTGCAGTTGCACTAGTTTTCAGAACGTTTCTGTGCACATTACAGTATGTAAAAACGTTCATGCATGACCCATGAGAGTACTTGCTCCCTAAAGAGTAAGGATCATACTTAAGTCAGTGAAGTAATTTCCAGTCGCATTTAGTCTGACTGCAAACTATGCAGTATGCTCAATCCAGATTTTTCAGAATGTGTATGTTGTATATTTATTTATAATCTCAATCTTTTATAATGTCAATCTTACAAATAAGTTAAAATTTTAGAAGCCATACTGCTGTTGTCAGTTACAGTAGTAGTACATAGCTGACTGGTGTATGCGTGGTGCCTGTTTACCTTGGCAGCACCGTGTGATGACCCTTGCAACAGCTAGAGACCTGCAAACTTTACATGAAAATTTTTAAGGCTTTTTTGCTATTTTAAAGTAAAAAGTGTGAGTTTTGAGCAGGCTTCTGCTGCAAAAGAACTCCCAAACAAGCTATTCCCTTCCTAGGCTTTGAATGTGATCTCAGCTGATGCATTATCTAGTGGAACATAGCAAGTCAGTCTGAAAATTACACTGCCTATGTGAAACTTCAGGAGGTTTGTCCAGAACACTTCTGAAGAGAAATAGGATATAAATGCCATTGAAATGATAGCAGTTTGAGACTAGTGAGTAAATTGTTCGAGTGACTGAAGTGATACAGATTCAGGGAACAGTGACTTGTGTACATTTATTTCTTAGGTCCCCCACGGTGGAGCGGTATGTATTTGAGCTGGCATCTAAGCAAATGCTTCAAAGTATTCATGCTGCTGTGTGATTTCTTTCCTAGATGAGAAACCTTAGTCCACACCTGTTTGACTGCAATGCTAAAAATTACAGTCAAACTTCTTTAAATTGCAAGCAAAATTTCAGTTATGTTTGGGTTTTTTCTCAGTAAGAAATCTGCAAGTTTCTTTATTTAATCTTAACTCTGTTTAAATGTTTACAGAGTTATTGATCCTAGACTGCTGACCATAAAATTGGATTGGGAAGACTTACCTTGGATTCTTATGATTAGTTTAAAATACTTTAAAAATGCTTATTTTTCTATTAAGTATGTGTTAATTTCACATTATGGCCACTTGCATGTATAAAATTGAAAAAGAAGCTTTTACATGCATGATGATACTTTGCCTCTGTGCTTTCTCATAGAGGCAGATAAAATATTCCAATATTTCTGTGGATTTATCCACAATTATGTTGTTTGATGTGTAGGATTGACTGCTGTTTGAAGTGTTCTTTCTTAGCTGAAACACATTTTTCTGTGTTTATTGCAAGAATTTCTGTGCTTACATATTGACTCTACCAGGATGCTGACTTGAGAATGCAGACACATTGTTCTGCTCAGATAGAAGTTACTTTCTTGGGTTTTCTGCCCTTTCCCTAGTTTTGGTACTGTTGATCGGGGGATTTTTAGTGACAATACCACCAATAGAAGATTTTTACAAACTTTTTTCTTAATGGCAATATTCAGGTTAGTGTGCATTTATAAAAAACTAAATTATTTTCTTGTTTTGCTTGTACCATCTGTCTGGAGGGGGGAGGGAGAGAGGGTGAGGTAATGGTGCTCTCTCCTTCCTCTTCCTCATTTCACTCAGTTGAAGGCAGACAAAAAACTCCTGAACTCTGTTTCCCCAGGTGGGATGGGGCAAATCTCTCTAGATACGATGCAGATAAACCCACAGGAAAACTTGAACCTTGTGTCTAGAATCTACAGACACTGCAGACTCTAGAGCATGACCATGCTGTATATCTTTTCAGTAATACAGAAAAACTGTCTGGAGTGCTTGCCGAGTAAGTTATGTTTTAAAATACTGGCCTCCAGTGGCCCAAAAGGAAACTGCAGTCATGTCAGCCGGAAAGTGGTAGGGTTTTTCAAAATCAGGAATGTTGGCAATATGTCTCTTGGAAAATCTGTGAAGTTTGAGAGGAGATTCTCCCAGTGTTGTTCTTTTGAAGGGATGGAAAAAACCCAGAGTGGTTTATGTGTTACGTTCTTAAGTTCCACAATTTTAGGAGGGGTGTGTTTCTCTAGATGAGCAGGGAAGGAGGTGCTGAAGCACTTCCCCAAAATCCCTTTTATAAGGATGTTCCCTCTCTACTCTGGTGCAGAAATCCTGATTTCTCAGCATGTAACATGAAAGACGTAATAGAAATAGTAAAGAAGTATCTTCTTAAGTGTAATACCCTTTTCATTATCAAAGCATGTGAAATTGTGAAGTTTTAGTTGTATGATGGCTTTAGTGGTATGATGGGTTATTAAGTAGTTCTGTGCAGCAATAACACAACCAAAAGTACCATAAACCATTAGATGGTTAATGGAAGACGAAATGGGGCCATTTAAAATGCCATTAGCAGAGCAAGTACCTTTCAAGGCCACTTCCTATAGAAGTGATCCTGTGCATCAGGGTTTCCTTTCTACAGTCCCTGCATAAGGATATTGTTGGGACTCATTTTCAGTAAAAGGAACTAAGAGCCAGTTTAGGCTGTATCATAATACATTAGTAGTTTTTCTTGTTACTGGAAGATGTTACTTCAAAAAAATACTTGCCTTTGTAATTCCCTAATAAAAGAATGCATAGATTATAAAGTGGAAATTCTGTATTTTATTTTAAGTGTATTTTCTAGAGCCACTTTCTCTTGTTTGCTGTCTTGGGTCAACAAAATTGCAGAGGATTCTTTTGATTTTTTTTTTCTGCATTTTGTCATGAGAATTTGAGACACTAACTAACAATCACTGCCATAGGACCAGACAGAAATTAATGACCAAGCTTGTTTTGTCTTTTTATGTGTTGCACCTGCTTCCTGCATGTTGATTCTTTTCCAAATACGCAACAGACATAGCAGCTATATTCAGGTTGGTTTGCATTGCTCTTAAGCATAGCTTATTCAGCTTAATCCAGAATCGGTAACATTTGCACAGGCACAGAGATCCTTGCAAAAGGCAAGGCAGAGCCTTTTCTCTTTTTTCTGCTAGTCTCTGAAAGACTTATGGGTATTGAGTAGCATGTAATTGCAAATTGTCTTGTTTCATTTCAGCTCCACCTCCACCACCACCATGTAGAGGAGGACCCCCTCCACCACCACCACCCCATAGCTCAGGCCCTCCTCCTCCCCCTGCTAGGGGCCGAGGGGCACCACCTCCACCTCCGTCAAGAGCTCCCACAGCAGCACCTCCACCCCCACCTCCATCTAGACCTGGTGCAGCAGTGCCCCCACCTCCTCCAAACAGGATGTATCCTCCACCACCACCTGTGCATTCATCATCAGCACCGTCCGGCCCGCCTCCACCACCACCACCGCCAGCAAGTGGGTCATCTGTTCCTCCACCACCTCCTCCTCCTCCACCCCCTCCTGGTCCTCCTCCACCACCAGGCCTTACTTCAGAGGTTGATCACCAGCTTCCAGTTCCTGTGGGAAACAAAGCAGCACTCTTGGATCAAATCAGAGAAGGAGCTCAGTTAAAGAAAGTAGAACAGAACAGTCGACCAGTGTCCTGCTCAGGAAGAGATGCACTGTTAGACCAGATACGGCAGGGTATACAGCTGAAATCTGTGAGTAAAAGCTGTTTCTCATCTAGGTCCTCCTGGGACTTGAAAATGGGTGCGCCATTACAATATCAACACTGAAGTGTGTCTCTGTTTTGGGCTGGATCATAACTTCAAGAGTTTTTGAAGTGATGTGTTAAAAGAGTAATGCTGAGAAAATGTTTAGAACACATATTTACTGTAGAGGAGTATCAGTGCATGAAATAATCCTTGTTTCAAACTCATTTTTAACGAAATCCTACAGTGATGATACCATGGTATCATAGCTATAAAGAGCTTTTGCAAGAACCATGGAAAGATTACTGGTCTTGTGAATGTTTCAATAAAATTGTCTATACAACTGCAGGGAACGAGTTGAGCAGTAATGGCAGTGGAAGGCAAACACTTTATCCCCCCATCTTAAAAGGCAGCTGTCACTGCAAACATTGAGGCTTGTCAGAAGGTGGCTGCTCATGTCTGGAAAAGTGCCTGTCATGAGGGATGCCTTTGCTGTTCCTCTGCAGCTCAGGCTGTTTCAGGCTCTTGCTGTTTCTTCTTCGTATCACTGAATAACTTCAAAATAATTTAACCTGTAGGGTTTTTTTTTGTTGTGGAGGGTTTTTTGTGCCATGCTGCTGCACCTGAGGCTTCTGGTATGACAATAGTGTGAGGGCATGTTCAAGGCCAGGTTGGACAGGGCTTTAAGCAACCTGGTCTAGTGGCAGGTGTCCCTGCCCATGGTGGGGGGGGTTGGAACTGGATGATCTGTAAGGTCCCTTCCAACCCAAACCATTCTGGGATACTGTGTTGATATTTATGTGCCATTACAGGTATGCAGTATCAAAGTCTTATTACTTTCAGAAGGAATTAACAACCCAAAGCAGACCTGGATAACGAACCCCAACAAGGAAGAATATTTTGTGGAATATACCAAGGATAAAATAAATAACGATTTTTCAGCCACAGGAGTCATGCCTGTACAGCTTTACTCTAGATGAGCCCTCACTTCATGAGAAGTCAGAGCTGAAATACGTAGTATTGAACGTGGACCGACTACAGTTGTGTTACATGATGAAAGAGAAAGCGTTGACCTTCTTATAAATAAAAACTTAGCTTGAGCTGAAGAAACAAAGTGCAGTTTCACTGTTTCTTCTGACTGAAGGAAAAACCTCACTAATCTTACAGGGAGGTTTGTCTTGAAATACACAGATTCTGTTTTGCTAATTGCATCTTTCTAATGTATCCTTATTCCAAGGTATCTGATGGTCAGGAGAGTGCACCGCCTACACCTGCACCCACCTCAGGAATTGTGGGTGCATTAATGGAAGTTATGCAGAAAAGGAGCAAAGCCATTCATTCTTCAGGTGAGCCTGTGAATTTTTTGGCCTCAGAGTGTCAGCTTTTCAAGAGCTAACACTTCTGTTCAATGTAAAAAAAGTGCTGGGAAAAGAGCATGGATGTCAGCATATTGTAGGCAGACCCCTAATGTTAAGTTCGGTGATTACATTGTGCTACTTTGAATTACTGGTGTATAGTAGTTTGCAGTAATTATGAATTTAAAGTGATTAATTAAGGCTAATATTCTTGTGAAGATTCTTATTTTAACTGACATATTTTTATCTACTACATGTCTGATGAAATAAGTTGTCAAAGTATGTTTGGAAGGAAGGTTTTTCCCTTCTGTTTCTAGAAACAAAGCTCTTGAAGATTCGTTTCTCAAAACCGTGCCTTCAAGTGGGCTTTGGATGCCACCTACTGGATAACCGGAGTTACTCGACTAGTCCCATTCTAGTACTGAATCAACTTTTCACACTTCAGTGCTTGGGAAAAATAAGGCTGGAAGAGGATTTGCATTTCTCAAATACCAGCTTGTAATAAATGCAGTTTAGTAACTGCAGTGCAGCTGTTGGGTTACATCTCTTCTGTTTAGCCTTTGATACATTTTTCTTCCAGATCTTACCTTGATACCAAATCTGCACTTGCGGTCTGCAGACTATTTGACTAAATACAATATAGATTGTTGATTTGCTGCCCTGTTTAGTAATCTTCAAATTTGGTACTTTACGTAAACTAAATACCACGAGTATGCTAAATACAGCCTTCTTAGGGAAGGAAGTGCTCTTGCCCAACAAATAACTAGCTTATTTTTAACAGGCTACAATTTTAAAATTATGATACATGTAAAAAGAGGGGAAGGCTGAATAAAATTAACCACAAACATTGATGTTGTGATGTGCATTACGTACCTTAGAATACTCCAGTAGCCACACAGTCTTTATTTTAGCTCGCGATTTTTTTCTCATCTGTTCGTACAGTAAACAGAAATCCCATTACATAGTAAACCTGGGGAAGCAGTTCTGACATTTCAGAAGTTAATATGTCCTTGAAGTTTAAAACCCAGTCATGAACAAGCTGGCTCTCACATTTTCTAAGAAAGAGTAATAAGTAGAAAGTGTTAAATGAGAACTTCTCGTTCTTTTTGTCATAGCAGAAGGCGAGATATATTTTTCCTACATGGAGAGAGGAGTGAGAAAGGAAACAAATTACATTTAACTTCCAGCCAGCATCTGTCTAAACCAAATGTCATGTCTAGCAATCTTAAAATAGACTATTACCAAATGTATTGTCATGATGACCTTGAACTGATTGTTCTGTTTTCAGAATGATGACCTTGAACTGATTGTTCTGTTTTCAGAAAGTTGTGGGAGAAATCGATAACACTTTCGTCATGTTAATTCTGTGTGTGCAAGTGACTTGCTTTTTCTTGTCTTACAGATGAAGATGAGGATGAAGATGAAGAAGAAGACTTTGAGGACGATGATGAATGGGATGATTGATCATATATTATTATATATATATTTTTTAAGGTGAATGATATACTAAACACTACTTTCTGTCTATGGATTCTGTAAAATTATCATGTAAATGTTCTACCAATTTGCTGTATATTTTTGTTGCCTTTTGCTTTTTTATTAATCTGTGCAATACCTCATTTAATCTGTAAAGGTTTGTCATAATCCTCTACAAAGCTACTCCCTGTTAATGTGTGCAAGTTTACACCTGGATGATCATGTACATGTGAATACTTTCCATCAATAAGGGAGTTTAAATGTAATATGTGAGACTGACAAAAACCTTAATGTAATTTAGTTATAATGCAAGAAGGAAAACACTATTTTCATACCCTACTTTTTCTGTATCTAAATTTTCTTATTAAAACCTAGTATAGCACTATGTTCTTTAAGTGATGCAGCTCTTAGTTTATTTAGCCCCTTCACTTCAAATACAGTGCTACATGAATGTTGAGGCTGGTTTATACTATTGCATGGTTTCAAATACATCACAACATTTAGTTCAAACCTTAGCAGTATGCTTGACATAAAACATGATCACCACAGAAATGCACAGCTAGTTGTGAAGATTAGTTTGCCCTAACTGTAGCAATACTGACTGCTACTGAACAGCAGAAGTAATTAAATCCTTCAATTAGGGAGCTCTCTATCTGAAGTTACAGGGTGGCTTTTTACGTTGTAATAGTTGTAAAGGCATCTTTGATGCAAGCAAGTTCAGTCTTTTTTTTTCTCTCCTTCCCAGCTCTTACTTCCAGAATGAAGAAGTGTAAATTACCGGGGGCTATACTGGAGGCTGGCAGTTGCTACAGTTCGATTTATTTTTAAAACCAATTTTACATGGTTTTCAGGCTGAAGGGCTTCGTTTAATGCTTGCTTCAATAATGTTTAATTACTTTAAAAATTTGTAGGACATTGGTGTACTAATAAACTTAAGTGGTATTACTTTGCAGTCTTTGCGTTATGGTACACAACAACTGCTGAAACACCAATCCTACATCCATAAGGTTGGAAAGCCATTAACTCAGAATATATACTTTGAATAAGTACTGAACTTTATGGCAATATTCTGTCTTCGTATGTTGGCTTTAAGACCAGGGGTTGTGACGAAGATCAAGAACCCGAATCACAAGAATAATATTTGAATAAGTGGACGGAAAGTGGGATTCTCATTTCACAGCTTGCACATTTATATAAATTGTACTTCGTAGTGCAGTAAACTTTGGCATATCTGCCTATTACAAAATATTAATCTATGCTATGTGGGTATTTAATATCTGCAGCATTAATACTGTACTTACTGTAATTTTCAGGTAGAAAATTGTTCTAAAAACCACATTATCTGACACAGAATATTTAGTTAAGTCAGTCATACTTGGAGCGTAGTTAATGCGTAGTGTCCTGGGTCTTTGACTGTAGTCAGGGTATCAAACTAAATTTAAGTTATCAGAATTGTATTGACTGAAACCCAGTGTTGACCTGATCTTGACAGGCTGGACCTGCATGATACGGCTTGGATTTCTAACCCAGTTATAACCTAGTCTTTAGCGAATTAATTTAGTCATATGAGAAGAAAGGAAAGTTGCTGAAAAGTAGTGGGAGAGGTAAGGTCGTAGTTAAATTATTCAGGGGATGCTGACTTCCTTCCAAGAGTAATTTAAGCACATAACTTCAGGAAAAAAATTTCCAAGTGGTCTCACTTTCTTGCAGTAACTTTTGCATTGCCTTCTGCTGCTGGAAACACTTCCTACTAGCTTTGCTGCTGTAATGGCGTGAGCGTTGGATTTAAGTGCAAGTGCAGCCTGGGGTAGCTAATGGCAGTGGAGTTAAGAACTCGTGTATAGGGAAAATATTTGTATGGCTTTCATATAACTTCTGGCACTGCTCCCTTATCTTTATTGCATATAGGGCATTTTAAAATTAAGCAGATGAGGCCTAGAGGTTTTCCTAACATGTTACTTACTAGTTATGTTTAGTTCTTATGTTCCCACAATTGGAGTTTCTGTAATACAGTTAATAATTAAGCATCACAGTTCATTAATCAATTTTCTGTTCCAGGTTTTGGGAGCTCTGAAGTTACATTATTGAATAAAACTTTTATTTGTAGATACTGGCCAAAGAAAGCTTTTGGTTTTTCTATTTCTCTTTTCTTCATGCAAAAAGTACATTCACATTCTGTGGTGTCCAGGTTAATATTTACTTTAAAGTAGTGTTTGTACATGATAAATTTCAGGCATAAAGACTGCAATGGCAGTTAAGTTACTCATAACTGCATGCTTCAGCACTCCGCCACTTGCACTATGAGCAGAAGATAGCATTTCATGATACTGGTGCATTGTTGCTAAACATTGTAATGAAGGCCTCTTATATATTCTGGTTAAATGACTGTCCAGATAGCCTTAGCAATTAACAAACTAGCATGAGGCTTTTGTATCAACACTCTGTGTGCATAGACAATATTGGCTAGCCACTTGTACGTATGAAATCCGTAAGAACTTCTCAATCATTCAGTTTTCCATTTATCAAACTGAAATTTTTAGTATGTGAATTTTTGAAATGTACAGTGAATAGGATGTTGCACTGGTGGCAATTCATCATGGAGCATAATAAAATTAATTTGACCCAACTAGCGTAAAACTGTGTGGTTTTTAAGTGCTAATTGTGGCACAGCTTTTGAAGTAGATCTGCATATCGATTACACACTTTAAAAGTAACTTTGGTCCCCTCGCCAAGTTCACAAAGCAGTAAATAGTTGCTCTCTAGTCACAGTAGTTTTGGTGTCTCTGGAAAGTTGGATTGTGCTGCTGGTGAGTAAACACAATGAGTAAGAATGTGACACTGTGTCTGGCCTCCTAGCAGATCTCATGGCTGCTCAGCAGCTTCTCTGGAAACAGCTCCTGCTGCAGGCAAGTGCAGTAATCCAGCAGCATTTCAAGGTCAGACAAACATGGCTTCATCAGTAAACACTCCAGAAGGAGTATTCAATAGTTAACTCTTGTCAATGAATGTGCTAAATTACAAGGTTTTTACTCTGTCTTGCATGGAGTAGTGTTTGAGCTCACGGCACTTCAGCAGTCTGCCTTCCTTCTCCAAAGCGCCTTAAGAGTCCAGCATTTCAGGTTTTTATCTGGTGTAGGCTTTTCTTTGAAGTTGAGTACTTCTCTGATTTATTTTTTTTTCAGGCCTTCAGTGCAAGGCAGAGTTGGAATTGTCACTTGCAGGATGTGCTGAGGTATATAATATTTCCACTTACTAAACAGAAACTTAAAATATGCATTTAAAAGGAGGGGTTTCTTCCTATTTCTTTTCTTTGACTGGTTATTTTCCCAAGTAAGACATACATAAAGAGGAGAAAGGAGAGGAGAGAGCCTTTTGGTTTAAGGCTGTTACCAATCCACTGCAGCAGCCTTTATCTAATCGTTAGAGAAATTCCTGGTCTAATTAAAGTTCCTGAAGCTTAAGTACAGTGATAAGCAGCTTTATTTATAGAAAAGTGAAACTGGTTTAGGGAAGCTTAGAAGATACTAAGCCTCTGTCTCTCAAAGGACCCGTGTTACCCTCTAGCACTGCAGTGAGGATTCCGGTTGCTATGTATTTGTTTACTGCCTGGAGTTTTCTTGTGAGTGAGAATTTGGAAAGGATGGGGTAGCGTGAACTAGAACGTGAGCTATGGGAGTTTAATATCCACATTTAAACCCACTTGTCAGTGACACCAGCTGGACACTTCAGTCTTTGAACGTTTGAGGATGTTTATGTAGTTGTAGAGGAGACTTGTATTTTTAATCACCAAACTGCTATGACATATCTGCTATTTTGTGCTTGAAAAAATAAACCATTAATTGTTTGAAATTGTGGATTTGAAAGCAATGCAGAAATACATTGAGAAGTAGAATCACTTTATGAATGTTCAAAAATAGGTAATGAATTATTTTCTGCTAATTTTGTGCTGAATTTTGCAGTATTTGCAGAGTAATCTGCTAAAATGAGCTAGAATAGTAACATGTCAGCTATTAGATTTTTTTCTCTAACATAGTTTTGGGTGATACCTGCAGGACTTACCCATCTATACACAGTTTAATACACTCCTGAAATTGTGAAGCTTCATATTTACATTTGTTGTGGGTTTTATCTGTTACTACTAGCAAACATATGTAAAGGCCTTTTGCTAGTGCTCTAAAGAGGTTTTGGAACCTCTTTGGAGTGAAATTCTTGACCCATTACTTCATGTGTGTGTTTTGTCCCTCCCTCAAGCTTGATCGTCTTTTCTGAGTTTTGCCACTCAAGCAGTATGAATTTTAGACTCATACTTAAGGATTAGATTAAGGGAGGTAATGTTTGCTGAGGAGAAAAAAAAGTCAAGCTTTGAAAACAGCAAGTTTGGAAACAACCATCACCAGGGTTATATTTTTGTCTGTGCCACCTGGGGGACACAATACGATCTGGAGTTTAAAGCTGAAGAAATACGATAGTGCTTATATCGTATGTCAGACACAAAGTATTTGCTTAAATGACATTGGCAAGCACACAAAATTGGGAATTGGCTCTTCTGGTTGTTGATGCCAAAAACCAGGCAACTGCTGGAACAGTTGAGCTGGATTTGGAGCCCTTTGGTAGATGGGGTTTTCTCAGCTCATCAGGGTACAAGGAATACGGAATGACAAACTGTTGAGAAAGATGAATACAGGAGGTATCCTCACAGACATATTTGAATAAGGCACATTACATTGCTAACCTGCTCCTTAGCCAGACAACCCATCACATGGGGGCTACCCCTCATGGAGAAAAGAGCTCAAAAACCTACCATATGTTCCGTATGAATTATCCCAATTCTAAGGCAAGCTATCAGGTAAAGCAGAATTCTTATCCAACTAGGAAAAAAGGAAAACTACAGACAAGATGTCTGTGCAGAAGGCACAGCCCTGCCAATTTTGGTGCCAAAATGGAGATAAATACATACCAAGAGTGTTCAGAGAGTTTAAAAAACCCTAATCTAATTACATGTCTGCAAAAGGACCAATAGAGTTCAGTAAAGCAAGACAAGGAGGAGAAAAACTATTACATCATTCTGTAATGTTTAAAGGATCCCTTTTGTGCTATAACAGCCTTCTTGCTTCCTTAAAGGAGCTATGTGACTCCTGCAAAACTAATGTCCTACACAGCTAACTGAAGTGTCTCTTTCTCACAGATACATTGCCATATTTCGTGTGGTAATCATCTCAAGGGCATCTCATGGCACTACTCTATGCCATTCTGGTCTTTTTCTGGGACAATGTCTTACTCTGGGACAGCTCTCCAAACCTCTTGATAAAAATACAGTTAGCACAATTGCCTAACAAATACTATCAACGGCCTGCAGAATGCAGCTGCTATGAAACACGTGAGCCATTTCAAAGTGAACAGGGGCTGTACTAATATGGATTCCTATTTGGGGATAAATCTTACCTACACACTTAGCTGAGGAATACTTGGAGGTATTAAATGACCAATAGAGAAAGCTTTGGGCTGATTGTCCTAATAATGAGCAACATGAGAGGTGGGTGGCTGGGCAAAGGATAGCTGTAGTGATGCATTCTTCCAGGAGTCATCCCAACAGAGATAACTGATGGCACAGAAAAGAAGAAAAAGCTGGAATCTTTCTTTGCTGCTGGGCATGTGGCCTGGCTCATTGTGTGGCTGTGGACCTCGGGACATCAGCGGGCCTGGGCAGCGACCAGCCTGAATTCCTTTGCAAGTGTGATACAATGTGAGATCATTACAGATCTTCGTGGTTCCTGACTTTCCCATAAAACTAGATTGTACATGGTTCCTTATTGTCCTTCCTATGCCATTTTCAGCACTAACCTGCAGTCCATTCTTCAGATGTCCCCTCTCTGCATGGATAGAACTGGTACCTTCTAGCAGACAGTAAAAACTCAAACCATCCTGTCCTCCTGTGTAGTGGTGTAACAATCTCAAAATCTCAAATTACAATCTCAGAAGTAATGCATATACATATAGACCATGGTACTGCAGTCCAGACATGTGCTGCTTAAAGTAGTTTTAGATGCCATTTTACTTGTTAAAATGTAGTTGCTTCAATTCTCAGAACAAAACTATCAGGTGACACTGCTTTATTTCTGCTAGGCCTGGTTTTCAGAATTAACAGCCACTTTTAAGCTCTCAAAAACAAAACCAAAACTTGAATCGTGTCTGTAAAGCAGAGTTAATCCAAGCAGTTTGATTATCTGTGTGTGCAAGTATTGGGTCATACTCTAGTGTTGCCTTAAACCTGTGCTTTTGAATATTTCCTGGGTGACCCAAACACTGCAAACCCAGCCACAGCATGCAGTTCCCCTTGGATTTAGTTCTAATAAACTAAGTCAAAGACAGGAGTTTTAGGACTTAAAGTTCCAGAGCAGTTGTTAATCCCCAATTTATGAGGCACATTTCATAGAATTGTAGGGTCAGCTAGGTTGGAAAAGACTTTTAGGATCATCAGGTCCAACCTTTACCCCAGGACTGCCAAGTCCACCAATAAACCTTGTCAGTGAGGGCCTCATCTAAGTGCTTTTTTAACACTTCTGAGGACGGTGACTACCACTTCATTTGGAAGCCTGTTCCAATGCCATTACCTATCGTTTGTTACCTGGGAGAAGAGACCAACCCTTGCCTCACTAACCTATTGGGTAGATGTAGAGAGTGATAAGGTCCTGTCCTGAGCCTTCTCTTCTCCAGACTAAACAACCCCAGTTCCCTCAGCCATTCCTCATCACACTTGTGCTCCAGACCCTTCACCAGCTTTGTTGCCCTTTTCTGTTACCAGCACCAGCTCCTCAATATCTTTCTTGTAGTGAGGGGCCCAGAACTGAGCACAGGATTGAACACCAGATTTGCAGCACACCCTCCCATAGCAGTATTTCACCGTGATTGATGGTGTCAGAAGCTTAACTGATCCTGGACAGGGAGTCCTCTCTGGGGCAAGCCACCTGAGCCCTGGTGCGTGATCACTGCAGGCAGTGTTTGTAGGAGCAGCAGCAGCTATGTGCAGCCCTATCGTATGGCTGCTCAGCTCTGCCTGCATCAGACTTCACACCTTTCTCCCTGAAGTTGTAAAGAACATTAGTTTCACGGGTGTAAGTCATTATCAGATCACCAGAATTGGTGCCCCTTCTGGACCCCTGCGGGTCTGCAAGGCCAAAAGGTGCTGCAGTGCTGCTGCCATGCTTTTGGAAATCTCAGGGCCATGGAAGATTTCAAGTGCAGGAGGCATTCTGTTTATGGCCTAGATTTACTGCAGCCCTGCGTGTGCTAGCTCCTGTGGTTTCGTCTTACTGCCTTGTCTATCTCTATCATCTCTGTTTGAAAGGGGCCATCCTGTTTCCATCAGGGTGCACATTAAAGCTCTGACTTTGTTTGAGGAAAGGCAGCCAATCGCTTTGAAGCGTGTGATAATGTGTTTCTGCAGGATGCCAGTCACACTCTTACATCCCCAGCCTCTCGGATCATCACAGGACATTAGGAGAAACTGTGACTAGACACAGCTGCAATCAGATTGATTTACTTTCCTCATTGTATTTCTTCTTTACTATTTGCGCTTGATAAATTCAACAGGCACAGGGTGAAACGTGTCAGCTCTTCCAGCTGAACATCATGATCCATGTTTTCTTAAAGCTGGTAGGTTTGACATGTATTCTGAGGTCCTAACGAAGATTTTGTTAATCTTTCTGCATAATTTGCAGTGAACAGCTGCACAGTTGACTTAGAGACACAGAGGTCTTCCAGGAAACACAAAGGCAAGTGTAGCTCTTTAAATGTGACCTCCTGGTTTATTACTATAAAGACAGTTGGGTTCTAATTTAGCAGCATAAAGTCTGCAGTGTTAAAGAAGGAAAAAAGAAGCAATAACTTTGTCTCTCCTGTTGCTAATTTGGCTGCTAATTTCTGCCCAGTTCAACTTCTTAAGGTGTTGCTGAACAGAAGCTCACAGATGTACTAACCCCGAAGTTTTTATTCAGTTTAAATGCTGGTTATTCTCTGGACACGTGTGCCAGCATTTTGTCCAGGACCTCTAAGCATTTTCCTAACACTAATCAGATAGGACTGCAAGAGGTTCTGTAAAGGGTTCGGGCAGTCAAATGTTACTCCACAAGCTGTAAATGGGGGAGGCTCCTTTCACCAAGGCTTTTTCAGAGCTTTGTGATAAAGGTACATGCTCTACCCAGTGCTCCTGATTTCCAGCAGCATTACATTTTATCTAGTCACAAAACCTTCCCACCAAGCTGTATTGAGAACTACTAAACCGGAGTGAAGCTATGGTATGGACTCAGTCAAACTGTTGTGATGGTCTGGAAATAGATGGTAAGGGAGCTCAGCAACAGCAAACACAGTGGTGGTGCTTAACTAGCAATAGTTTCAAGCTTAGAGAAGAGTATGTGTTTAATTGGTGTGATACTTCAACCACAGGTTTGGTAAGGAATAGTGCTATTAGTCTGTAGAGGGCAAGCTCCTATAGGGTTAGTTTTTGCAATGTTCATTGAGCAGCTCTCATGTACCATAGCTAATGGCTGGGGACACACAGTATGAGATTGTCTCTGCATTTATTCACTGTTTCCCCTTACATGTATGCTATCTCAGAGAAGCATACAGAATAGAAGCTTACACTGCAGATGGGAGCATCTGAAGCAATCTGCACAGTATGTACGATCAAGACCCCCAGCTTTCTCTCTCTGGGGCACGTGAGGGTTTGGCAGAGCTCATAGGGCAGAAACAAAGACTGGAATTACAGGCTTGAGAAGGGATTTGTTATGCTATCTGAGGCAGTGCCCCATCACACTGAAACACATCAATCTTCATGAGAATATATCAAGAGATCCACAAGTTCATATTACAGTTTTGGCAATTCTTGCAAGCTGGTAAATCATCTGACCTTTGTAACAGGGTCAGTTCTTTCACTGACCAGAGCCTGGGGCTGCATAAAGGATATCATAGCCCTATGGTGCTGAAGATACATTTGAAATACAAATCAGGCTGATTCTGCATGCTGCATTATCTATCAGATTCCTATGATAGAGAATTTTTAATACCAGAACAAACTTGCTTTCTCCTCTAGGTTGCAATTACTTACTTTATGTGTGGTGCAGGTGATTATGTTGCTGGTTTCCAATAAAACCTGTAAAAAGGATTTTTAGAATACCGAAAAGCAGCAAATCAATACTAAAAGTGCTTTGTGGATTTTTTGCTTTTAGAGCCATTAATGCTTTAAATGCATTAATTTAGATTCATAGTGGAAGTTTCATTTTTATATTTATCTACCAGAGAAAACTCCCATTTATGATTACCACATCTCTAACCACCAGGATGGGACCCTCTACCTGAAACACATTCAGGGATTTAAAAGCCTGTGTGGTGTCTGCTAGGAAATGCATTTTTCATCAGCAGCGAGACATAAGATGAAAAGATGCCATATTCTTTGTTCTGGTTCAGAGCCAGTGGGAAGGAAAAAGCAGCTTGATGGAGCTTTGTTTCAGACTGTCTTAATGGTTTAGGCTTGGCTCTTCCTTACCTCTTGTACTTACATCTCCCATGATCTAAGCAATGCCAGATGAGGATTAAAGGGTAAAGAAAAGGTTGCAGGGTGTCTTTTGACATGACAACACGAAGCCTAGCACAGAGACATGTGAGGGGAGGGTTGACATTGATGAGAACACCCTGAGCCCAAGCTGATAACGCTTGGGTCACAGTGAGTATGTCTCTGAGAGAGTTATTAAACAGACAGTGTCCCAGAGCAAACATGGAAAAAAGCAAGCCTCTTCCATGCAGAACACTGAGGTGAAGGGAAGACACAGCAGGACAGAATAGGGGGCATGCTTCCCCCATAATTCTGTGTGCAGTCTGATCGCTGGCAGCACCGTGCCCACCTCCTTCTCACAGCACAGTGATCCCACAGACCACTTGGTGGAAGAGCAAATCAGGGGTATAGCATCCTTACTTCCTCAGCCATCGTTATGCAGCCTCCCTCTGTGCTGCAGTCTGAGCCCTGCTCACCAGCAGCCATGTAGATATCATGCACAGAATTCTGCCACTGGTTAGCTCAGTGTTTGTATTTTGAATCATTACAGACATCTGGTGTAAAAGGCAGGAGGCTGGAGCAGAGCTACAGCTTCAACAGCATTTCCAGACTGAATTCCTTGTTCCACTTAGAAGCTGACTACAATAAATTATGCAGCTCCTTATCTGCCGTCAGGCCATTCCCAGCTGATTTCAGTTCAATCAGATGTGCTGCTTTTAAAGTAAGATGTTCTGTGTCAGAAATAACACACTCAAGTCCATTGTTTGCTTTTACACATGGCAATGGCCCCTGAGACCCCCCATGGCCTCACAGCATCGTCTCCAGCTGGCAGAAAGACCAGAACAAGGTAGACACATTCATTCTTTCTCCTTTGCACAAAGACCATGGCAGCTCTCCTAGCCCCAGCAAGGGGACTGAGTGGCCCTGCAGAGGCTTGGTGAAGAACTGAATGATTTCACCATTAGCCCCAGAAAGAGATGAAACCTCCAGACTTCTTCATGAAAAGGATGAGAGACAGAGACATCCTGAGCCTGCCCAAGAGATGCATTAACCTTGAACTTCACATGAAAAGTATTCTGTAACAAAGATACAGACAAAATGAACTTCTCTGGAGAGCAATGTTCCACTTGGAGAGGGGGAAACATCAGCTTGCAAAGAGGCTGATCTGGAAAGCAGGTGCTTAAACATTCATTGAAATATGACAGAGTGAAGTTCAGGTCTTTGTTTCAAGCAGTCTCAGGCATGTGATTCCCACCACAACAGCAGCACTTGAGACTCAGAGGCTCGGGCTGCTTCTCTAACTCCAATGAGAAATTCTACCCTGGAAGTGATGCACTGACACCATCCCTGATGAAAGAACCTCCTCTGCACCACTGTATCCCAGGCCGCGCTAACTGGAGCCATCACAATTCCAAGACAGTATCAGAACCCTGACAGGCAAAGCAAGTGATGGGAGCACATTTGGGTCATGCAGCCCCCTAAACGTGATGATGATCCCGTATTCTCAGGTACTGAACAGCATACCTCCTCTGGTGGAAATACAGCTGAGGACTGAGGAGCCGCACACTGCTGAGTGCTTCAGGATTATCCATGCTGTTGGTGGGATCACAAGTTGTTAACAGGTGTAACGAGTTGTGGGCCCTATCAGCTTTTGGACAGATGGCTGTCAGAGGGCCCATACCCTTAGCACTGAACAGGTCTGGTCACCCTGCATTTAATTACACACCTAGTGAGAGGCCTAATGAACCAAACCAGAAGTCTTCCTTTTGTTTAGCTGGTTTTCTTTTCCTTATCCTTTTTTTTTTGTTTTGTGCTGGTTTACCTCCCTGAGCTCAGCGATTGCAGGTTTGGTACATGAGAGGGAACAGCGATGCCCAGACAAGCAGGCATGAACAGGACACAGGAACCACAGCAGTGCTCTGCAAAATTCTCCTGGAACAGCTCTGACTGGTGTTGCAGCTAAAATCCAACTGGTTTAGGGTATTTGGAGTGATTGGATCTCACAGATACTATTTTTGGTCACTCTAAACCATAGCAGAACCTGAAAAGTTTAGCTCATGACTGGCTGGATGGAAGAGATGAGCCTGACATGAGACGTCAGAAGCTGTGTAGCAGGGGCTAGTGACAGACTCTACCCTGTGTGCTAAACCAGGATGAAAGGCAGGAATGTTTGTCCTGTGTGAGTGCTGCCTGTGCAGTCACATGCCTGGATGGATGCAATACAGGCAGAGACTGTGTGTCCCTGCCTGCCCCATACAATCACGACTAACGTGCCACAGTCAGGGAAGGCTTGGTAGGGAGGAAAACAAAGAGCCGAGTTTGTTGGAAGGGTTCAAGAGCACAGGAAACATGAGCACAGCTGCCTTCCACCTTGTTTGTGGAACATAGCAACACGTGCATGTATGGATGATTTAAAGAGCAGTAAGCTGAGACCAAGAGAAAGAGGTGACCCTGCTTTGTGTACACACAGGTGCTTCCTGCAGGTGCCTTGGAAATTCACTGCTTTAACTGTAGCTCACTGATAGCCCTTGAGAACCTCCATGTTAATATAAAGCTCAGGCTCCAAATGTTTCTCAGAAAGAGCCCTGGAAAGAAACCCAGGAAATATTTAGCCCTTTATGGGGGCATTGACCAAATGCTCTTGGCAGAAAGGCATAACAGAGTGCAGAAGGAACCAATTTCTTACCTATGGAGCTGAAACTTCAGGCATCTCCAATGCAAGAAAATCAGTCTGGTGGATAGAGGTTATACTTAGTTAGTCTGGAGAAAATGTCTCTCAGGTCACTCCTGGGAAACAGCCCCAAATCATTCTCCTCAGGGTGCAGAAGCATTTCTGACTGTCCTTTAAGTTCCCCACATGCCTGTTTCTTAGGTGACTAATGACAGGAATGGCACGTCTTCCTTTCACAGCATTCTTGCACGGCCAATGTCCCTGTTCTCATGGCTTGTTTCATCTCACTTGCAAAATTCCCTGCACCGGGTCATGGGCTGCTTCTCTGACTGCTTAGAAACACACTGACATCTGTCACAGCCACCTCTATTCAGCCAGGCAAAACACTCCTGTTTGTCAACAAAAACAACACAATACATAAATAAATTAAAACAATAACCATAATGAACCTAATAGCTCTTGATATCTGAGGAATTTGGAGCACACTTGAGCCTATGTGAACATAGCCTTGCAGTATTGTGAGGCAGAGCATTACTGGTGTCTCTAGGGCAAAGAAGCAGCAAAAGAAAAGAAGCAGTATACCCCAGAGTACAGAAGTAGCAGAGGCACAGCCCAGGGTATAACCCTCAGACTTAGTTTGAGGATACGTGTTCTGGTTCTTACCAGAAACTCCCTGAGAGCAATATCTCAAGGAAAGAGAAGCGCCTTTCCCTGTGTCACAGTTCTGTAGGAAATAACCCTTTTCTTGCAATAAAAAGGCTTCATAAAATCTGTATTCATTCGAAGCTGAGGATAGTCAAATGTTACATGTAGCAATAAACACACCTGAGTGTGCTGAGTAGCAGCTCTTAAATATGAATCCTCTGTGCTTCCAAGAGCAAGAGCACTGTCAGATAAAGTAAAATGAGCAAAATACAGCAAAAATCACAGTCCTGTTCAGAAACTTCATTTGGAAGTGCCTAAACACAGGCAGGGCTGATGCTTTGTAAGTCTGAAAAGGAAAGTATCTCACACTACTCGCATAAAACCAGCCACTCCAAATCACCAGGTGCTTCTAAAGATCTTCTCAGTGCTGCAGGCACATGGTATTTTCTGAACAAGGCTTTATCTCCTCATTACAGGTTTTCTCCTCGTGACTGCGGCACAATGATCACCATCCTATTCAAGAGCTTGAAAATCCAAATGAAGCCACTGCACCGCAGGCCAGAGTAAACTGGTGCTGTAACTTTAGAGGAATTAATCTAAAACCGAATTCTGTCTGAAGTGCAGGGCTTTAGAAACAGAGATCTGTCAGACCAGGACAGTGGATGGACAGCACTGGGCTTGTAAGTCAGATTCTGCTCTGACATTCAAGTATTTGGTTTCTGTTGGTAGCAAGCATGGATGGTGTTAAGGCAGCATCTAGGGGATGGCTTTGGCTTCCATGTGACAGTCTTTTCCTAAAGTTGCATCTGACCTGCATGGATTTGAAATTAAAGCATCTTACTACAAACTGTAGGAGATTCCTACAACTTTCAGTACTACTCCAACCTGCAGATCCTGTGGAGTTATCACATCTAAGAGCATTAATATAACAATGGCCTCTGTGCTACCAGTTTCAGGCTTCTGCGGCTGAAAGCACTGTACCATGCTATCTTTTTCATAAGCTTCTTGCATTCTTTTCACAGTAAGTTGGTGAATTTGGTCACTCCTTTTTAATAGGAACACTGTTCCTAGAGCCTTCTTGTTCTAAGAGTTAAGAAATTCATTCTGATCTCTGATCCAAATGCAGTCATGCACAGCTTATGTCCTTTTTTCCCCTTACTGCTAGCAGTGTCCTATAGCTCCTTCCCTTCCACAGTATTTATAGACATGAGCTGAAATCCTTTTGAGCCTTTGTTTGGTTAGCCTGATCCCACCACCTGTTCTCATCTCTCTCATGGGACACCCTCTCCAGTTCCCCAATTTTCCTAGCCTTTTTCTGCCCTTCTTCTGATTCAAAACAGTTTTTCCTGGCTGTCAGTTACTGTGTACACAGCTCCCAAACACTGTTGCACTTGGTCCTGCACTGGGAAGGGTTCTTGGAGCTACCTCTCCCCTTACATCCAGGCACTGCAGGTACCCCCTTCATGGCAAACTCATGGTAGTTATGCATCACTTCCTGAACAACCTACAGACAAAGTCCCCTACTTTGGCTGTGGAGGTGCTCTGCCTTAATCATTGCTTCCATAGCCCTGATAAATTCCTGAGGAAACCGAGTGTTGGTGTGGAAGCCTTGAGTGCCCACAGCTTCTCTTCAGTTGTGCAGGCAAGGGACAGACCTGGGCCACCACCTCCTGCTCCCCTCCCATGCCCCAGCACATCCAGCCTACCACCACACCATGCTAGGACTGTGCTGCACCAGGTCCCCATGCCTTCCAGCAGCACAAACAGTCTCCAGAAGGGATGGGGGTTTGCCTGGCAGGAGCCTCATCAGCCACTTGCCCTGGGTGGTGGGAAGGAAGCAGGTCTGCAGGGCTGTCCGACCAGCACTAATACCCCCAGTGGCAGAGCAATGTGGGCCACTGGCCAGGGCGTCCAACAGGGGACTCTGCAGGAGGCAGGGAACTTCCAGGAGATGTGGAAATAAAATCTCTTGGACTTGTACAAGCTCCTTTTCTTTCTCTAAGCTCAGACACTTTACCAGGTGATAAGGCACAAACTAAACAGCCAAATACTGCAATTACATGTAACAGTCAAGCTCTAATACTTCTGGAGCTTCAGTAGATCAGTTCTTTTCTATCACATTAAGCACCATGGGTGACCACATGGATGCACATTATGGGAAGGAGCCAGAGCACAAAGCCGCAGCGGAGGCTCTGGACTACCTGGAGCATGGGGCTCCGACCACCACACAAGGCTGCAGCCTTTGCCCGGCGCAGCTGGATCGTCACCGGAGTATTCCCACAGCAGCACATGGGGCAGAGTGGCTGTGGGGCAGTGGGAAGGACCCCTGTCAGTCTCAGACACAGTGTGCAGCTCAGTACAGAGCCCTCCCATCCTGGCCTCCATCCTGAATCTGGGGGAACACAGGAGAGGTTTGTCTCAGTGCAAACAGGGAGGCAGGCTTTGATTATTTTCTTCCTCAAGAAGCTACAGTATTTCTGCTACAGTATTTCTGCTCTTCATGGGCTGGGTATTTCTGCAGCTCATGAGGTGATTGATAATGTTCTAAGGATATATCATCTGCTCCTGAAGACATTACATCCTATTGTCCTCCCCTATCCCTTCACCTATTCAGTGACTGCAAGCCCTTGGTTATCCTTTGCAGCTCTTTAATTGAGGACCACTTAATTTTGACAGATTTTCATGTGTTTGTTTCTCTGGCCACCCACGGGTGGCCACCCACTGCAGGAGCCCTATGGTCCAAACAAGGAGCACACATGCATCCCAGGGCTCCCTTGCCCAGACAACGCATCCAGCTCTGATGGGGACGTAGCTCTGGATGTGCAGGAGCTGACCCAGGAGCCATCTTCCTCATAGATCAGACAAGAGGCAGTCAGGCCTTCAGAGGAGTTGATTTGCCCCCCCCATGACTCAAGGCAAGGGTACCTAAAGTGAACTGAGGTGACAGGCAGGACCTGGGCCCCAGGGGAAATGCACAGTTGCAGGGTGTTTGTTCCTCAGGCACGAACACAGCTTGGCACCTGCTAAACCCAGTGCAGGAAGGCAGCCCAGTCCCTTCCAGAGGGGCTTTGCATACTTGTGATATGATGCCCACTTGCCTATTTGAAAGGAAAACAGATTGCTTCTTGGAAGTACGTGCGAGGGAGCTCAGCCCAGCCAACAGCAGGGCTGGCATCAACCTCAGGAGGGAAGGGGCTGCCCTTCCCTTCAGCAGGGCATCAAAACCTTAACAAGGTGTTTTGGGGGCTCCAAATCACAGCTCTGCAAATAGGAGACAGGCCTGGAAATGCATCCAAGTGAAACTGATGTGCGCAGGCAGAAGGTTAGGCTTTGGCTGAGGCATAGGACTGACACCTCCTGAGGGAGTGTACTGCAGGAGCTTCAATACCCACACATGGACATGCTTCCATGACTGCATTTTAGCTGAAATACTGATCTCCATTGTCAGAGCAGGCCTCGTACCGGTGAGGACTGATGAGCCCCTGGTCAGCAACCGCAGTCAGCAGTTCTCACCAAGGGCTGTGCCCATCACCCTCCACTTCTGCAGAAGAGCAACTCCAACAGCTCAACTTCATGAAAGTCTCATTTTACCTTCCTTTCTGCCTTTTTCTGTTAGTATTTTCTTCTGCATTCTTCTCCCATCTGCCACTTTTCAATATTCATTTTCTTCTATATCATCCTCTTCCTCTCTATCAGTTTTCACCTCCCATACAGATCATTTCTTCACTTTTCACTCTTTCCTTAGAGGTTTGGTTTTGGTGTTTTGAAAACACTTTATTGCTGTCCTCCAAATCCTTTCCACTGTGCTTTCCCTGAGCTCCCTCCCTACCTCTCATTCTGTCTTGCAACTGCTTAGCTGCTTCTAATGCTTCTGGTATTTCATAGAATCATAGAATAGTTAGGGTTGGAAAGGACCTTAAGATCATCTAGTTCCAGCCCCCTGTTATGGGCAGAAACAACTCACACTAGACCATGTCACCCAAGGCTCTGTACAACCTGACCTTGAACACTGCCAGGGATGGAGCATTTACCACTTCTCTGGACAACCTGTTCCAGTGCCTCACCACCCTTACAGTAAAGAACTTCATTATATCTCACCTGAACTCTCTGACTAAACTTTTTGCCGCTTTGCATCCTTCACAAAGATACTGGAAACAAGGGCTGTGGTCATAGGTCTACTCCTGACTACGGTCTGCATTCCAGCATTGCTTCCATCTCCAGAAGAAACAAGCCCTAGCTTCCATTTTGTCAGTGTTTCGGTTCACTTTAAATTGCTTTCGATACATGCTAGTCAGTAAATACAAAAGCAAAAATGTGTCTTCAACATTTTCTTGCCGTAGCATTAACATCCCTGACAATTCACTAATGAATCCGCCATTCGTTATGCCTCATTTCCCTTTAGTAATCTGTTCATGTTTCTGCGGATATTTCTAGGTACAAGCTCACCCGTGGTTTTTCAGTGCCACCACGATGTTAGCTAATCTTAAGCAATTACTTCTCTTTGGTGTGGTGTTGTTTATTGTTGTAATGAGCTAACTGATTAATATTTAGTAGTGCTTCTAAACATACATCTCCTCTTGCCTTTCAACATTTTTGGCCACTGCTCAGTTTTCCTCATGCTATCACTACCTTCACACTAGCTGAAGCACCCAGAACCATAACTAATCTGACAGAGGGAGATGCCCAGTACTACACAAAGAAAGGCTATTTGTGCCATTGCCTGTGATGTGATACCTCCAGCCATGCATCTCCAAATGATACTCGCTCTGCTTCCACCATATCATATTGACAGTTCACACTCCACTTGTTGTTCAGCTGATATCATATGAGAGTCTTTTTCCACCTGAATGCTAGAGTGCTTTTCAAGTTTCTCCGTCTGGCTGAATGTCTGCAGTGGTATTAGCTCTGCCTAGATACAGTGTGTGCACTTGCACTGAATGGCTTTCAGCTGAATAGTTCTGCTGCATCCTTAAAATATCTACATTAATTTTTAACCTTCAGGTCAACATGAACTGCAGCTGTACTCATCACCCACTTCCTGTTCTGTTTGTTAGAACACAGTTTAGGAGCCTGTATGCAACACCAGTGACCTGACACAGCCCACAGCTTAATTTTAGTTAATGTTAGTTGTATATAGCCTTATGAACCATTTTTCCCATGTCAGTATGAAACCGCACTAACATGTGTGCTCAGGTACTATGCTCCAAACAGGCTTGATGGCTGCAGCTAAGAAAGATCTCAGGTTCTTTCCTAGGGGACTTCCCTACTGCTCCTGAACGTGACGCAAACATCTGGTAGGTTTTTACTCACAGAAACACAGGACTTGTGTTCTTCAAAGCTTCAAACCACATTTATTGTAAATTCATGGAAAAAAAATTGGAGAGACCACAGGTTGGTAAACTATTACATCTCAGAGTGAAGAACTTGTCCAGTGATGTGCAACCAAATATTGAAAATATTGTCTAAATAAGCAGCAGTTTCTCAATAGAAATTTCATTAAATAAAAAAAAGAAAATTATTTCCATATTTACAGATTACAAGGCAAATGTATCCTTAAAGCATTGTTTCATATTTAGCAGGTTTATTTCTTTGAAATAAAAGAGAAATGGTTTGTATCTAAGAGGGTACTTTGGAAGCAGCTTGCTAGACAGTCTATGTTACCATCAGTGAAGGGTCGAGCAGCCTCCCCTCGACCACCGCAAAGCTCTGCTTCTTCTGTCATCCAGGCTTTCACCGAAGGGCTTCTGGTACCTCCACCTACGAAATGGGGTAGGGTGGGAAGGGTTTTCATTACATTTGCTGTACAGTCTGGATGGCGAAATTCCTACCAGAGACACACTCCCAAGAGCCCTGTGCTATGTATGCAACATGTCCCGCAACAAGCTTGAACCTGGGAAAGTACCCCACTTCCTGTCAAAATCACAGTATAACAGAAATCAGTGTGCTCAGAAAAGTCCAAGCAGAAGAAAGTCTCCTCCCAAGTGCTTCCTCATGCTCACATTTCTGAGAATGGGGTTTTTATTAAATATACCTATATTAAAATTAATGGAGCTCGTTCTTTATCTAAGCCCAGAAACAGGACCTCTTACTTACCCGCTTTAATTGCTTTATGCTGCTTGCCCGAATTGCTTCCATAAGGTTGTCATGGAGAGACCTTTGTGGGGTAGAGGGACGGGTGGAGGGTTGTGAACCTTCCTCTGATTTTCTGTCCGAGATTGATTTTAGAGAATCTTTAATTTCTTTCAATATGCTGTTCTCATGTTTTTTCCCTTTTTTGCCTTTTTTCTTTTTCTGTCCATTCTGTAAGGCTTTTTTTGAGCTTTCTTGTTGTTTGATTACTTCAGCTATATTCCTGGTTGGTGCCTTTTTCTCTGGAATAACGGGGGGAGGAGGAGGAGGTGGAGGTGGAGGAGGAGGTGGGGGTGCAGGAACTGTAGGCTGACTTTTCACTGGTGGTGCTTTCTTAGGGAGATTTGGAGAGGACCAAGGTGAGTTCTTAGGTGACACATAAGGTGAGGACCGAGGTGTCCCCTTCTGCAAGGCTTTGGTCTTTGGATTGATGGCTCCATCGCAGCCAGACTCTTGTTGCCGTTGCTCCTGCATACGCTTTTGCCTTTGTTTATCCATATTTCTTGTCAGGATACTTGTCATGCTCATTCTTGGGCCAGCAAGGTCAAAGTGGTATCCAAGCTTGACCAGAGTGGTGTTCTCTTTCAACAGTTTAACTATGTCCATTTCCACCTGGCTACCCATGATGTGCCTTTGATTGTGGAACCGCAGTTCTGTTAAAACCTTGTTATTCTGCAAAGCTCTCATGATGGCCAGCACTCCTTTGCCTGTGATGAAATTTGACTCAATATTCAGACTAGTTATGTGCTGATTTACCTTTAACATACCAGCAATAGCTATTGCAACGCTGTCGTCAGCATGTGTGTTAGCCAAGCTGAACGACTTAACCACTGTGTTGTCCCTCAGGGCTTGAGAAAAATGTATAAGCATCTGTGAAGTGATATTTTCAATGTTGTTCAGATTGACCTCTGTGGTGTCAGGATCATTGCTCCGGACTTTTTCCAAAGCATCCTCAATAACTGTTGGATTCCCACAAGGGTGGATGGCGCTGCTTTTTAAGCTCAGATTATCAGCTTCTTTTCCATCATGGCCATTGAGCAGGTTCTCACTGTCCTTTGTGCTGTTACACTTTCTGCGTCTTATGTGGTCAGAACTCCTGCCATCCTCAGGTCTTTTACTAGCTGCAGCATTTTGCTTTTCCTCATCCTCATCATCGCTCTCATCTTCATCTTCCTCCTCATCTTCTTCTTCTTCATCCTCTTCAGTATACACTTCCTCAGACACTTCACTATTGCTTTCTGTGAAACACTCTTCTTGGATGTCTTCTGAATTTTCTTCTGAATTGTCTTCTTCTTGCTCAAAATCCTGGACAGGAATGTAGGTGTGTGTTAAACATGATTGCAGTAATGTAACTGCTGCCTTTTTGCATAAAACCAATTACCTTGAAACTACACAGGTTAATGCTGAAAGTTAAAAATAAATCCCCAGAAAGAGAGACAGGAGAATAGCACCTAGCACAGTTTTAACATTATTTCTTTCATATTCTTTAGAAGACAATGTTTAGAATAAACTGGAACCATTGTACTGATGTCAGTGATTTCTGCCAAGAGAAAAATTGATAGAAGATATTGCAACATAGGCATACTTCGTGTTTTCTATGTATTGGCATGTCCACAAGGGATTTCATTTGGATCCTTGCCAGCAGAAACACAAGACAGCAATTTCAGAATGGACATGATCTATGAGCAACAAGTTCCTTCATTTCACAAGGGTTAGACACCTGTGCCAATGCTCAGACTCCCTTGCATGTGTTAGCACATCTGAAAAGGTTAAAGACTGCCATGATTTAGAACACAAAGAGTATCTGCACATGGAAATATGCATATTGACACTGAAAATAATACAGAATTGTAGGAGTCATGTCAGAAAGATTCTGGATGCACTATGTGGGCTATACATACTCAGAAGCTATTTGTGAAGAAAATATTCAGACACATTCTCACAGGTAACAAGTAAACAGATGTCAATAATCCCCAAAATTCTTCACGTTTCCCTACAACTAAGACTGTTGCAGGTCAGCTGTTATACTGTAACTCCTAGAATCCTAGAATGGTTTAGGTTGGAAGGGACATTAGAGATCACCCGGTTCCAACCCCCTGCCACAAGCAGGGACACCTCCCACTAGATAAGGATGCTCAAAGCCCTCTCCAACCTGTCCTTGAACATTGCCAGGGATGGGACAACCACAGCTTGTCTGGGTAAGCTATGCTGTGGCCTCACCAGCCTCACAGTAAAGATTTTCTTCCTAAGGTCTGATCTAAATCTCTCTTTTTCCTTAGGCACCCACTGCTGAAGACACCCATTAGTTAACCTTCAGCCGACATTATAATTCAGTGCCTACAGAGTACACTGATTGTTTATCTAAACCCCAGGGGTTATTTTAGTATGTTTGGTGGGCACCAAGACGGCAAATTTGGAACCATTTCTCAAAGCTCTGT
This sequence comes from Melopsittacus undulatus, assembly GCF_012275295.1. Taxonomy (NCBI): domain Eukaryota; kingdom Metazoa; phylum Chordata; class Aves; order Psittaciformes; family Psittaculidae; genus Melopsittacus; species Melopsittacus undulatus. The sequence continues at coordinate 19,490,868 of NC_047531.1, read as the reverse complement.
CTGGTGCCATTAACAGTTACAGTGGCAGAGATAATTCCTAGTGCAGAAGCATCAGCAGGTCTGCACCCCAGGAAAGATTCACTCTGCACCTGGAAGACTTCAGAAGCATGGCACTGTTGTATGGGCCATGACTGAACCCACATGCTATGACCAACCTTACACCTCTTGTCCCATACAGTTTCCCATGTCCTATTTTGTCTACTAGGCAAGGCATAGCATATGCCTTTTTATTTACATTTGTAAACGTTTATATCATTTTGGATTAAATACAATCGTTCTGTGTGCAGTACTTTACTAACATCATGTTTTAGTCCTTGTAAAGTACTAGAGAGTGTTTTACGAAGTGAGTAAACTGCAGTGACACAGCAATTCTGTTTTGTGCTTCTGGAAAACAAAAGTTACTAATATGACAGGCTATTTTTAGAAAACCTGTGCAGACTTAGATTTGCTTAATTATCTGGCTCTGAAAATGCAGGAAAAGGTTAAAATAATAGTAATGGCAGATTTCATGGTATTGCTTCACAATCGTAAGTAGAATTCTCTGTTGGGACACACACAAACCAGACATTAATTGTAATGTTTACAGAAGCATGACTCTAATGAAACAGGGCATAGAGCTGTTCCAGTCTGTCATTCTGAAGTGTTAAGTGCCTGAAGGGCTTGCAGGGTCCAGCCCTGTTGCTTCTCCTGAGGATCATGTGTGGGAAGGCCCTTACTCTGAGCGATGCTGAGCTACATATAGAAACAGGGCTGTGTTTAAGCCAGGTTTATTATGGGACTAAGATTTATATCTGTAGCTTCTATACATAACTGCAGACTTTCAAAAGCTGAAAATATCAGGTACCCAGGAACCTGTCTGCATGGCTATGTTTTTATCTATACAGGAATACATACTACAGCCTTCAACAAAGCTACAGATGAGAAGCTGGTGTCTCTAACTGGACTGCTGATGTACTTGATGACACTATATTAATAAAAAGTACTTTTTTTTTCTGAGTGACATTTTTGAGGTCAAAGGGGAATTCAGTTTCCTGTCACACACATTATTTGGTGTCTTAACAACCTGCACGATGAGTTTGAAATCTAGTGCTCTTTTCAGAGCCATAGAGGTATGCTCTGTTATTGTGGCAGCATTTCAGTACAGAACTGCTGCAGGGCTTCATCTTACTTTGCAGTAGTAACTCAATGAAAAGTTAGGACTCAGATAGTTAATGAAGAGAGGTAGATATCTCTGGAGGGCAAGTCATTCACCCTAAAAGGCTATCTGCAGGATGTTTGCCTTCTGGAAGGGCTGATCTCTCATCCTAACTATAGAAGGAACACAAGTAACTATCTTAGATAAGGAATCTACCTGTCAGAGAGTTTGAGGGCAAGAAAGTTGCTTCCAAGAAACTCAGAAGGAGCTTCCTTCCTGCCTTCATTGGAGTAAGCCCTGGTGCCCTCTGCATCAGCATGTCAACATTTTCATATCTACAGATGCATTTAGGAACTTTTTTCTCAGATCAAAAACCATGGAGGCTTTTGCAGGCACTTTGAGGTTCAGCCAGAACCCACCATAATGCTGTATAGACATGGAAACAGTAAAACTCCTGCATCTGTGTAAGACACCAAACTAGACCTGTTCAGGAGGTTTTTTGAACTGTCCAAGTTTTGAGTTCCAGGCTCAGCTGGAAATAAACATTAATCTTGCCATTGGCTCCCTAGGACTTGACAAACAAGGAGTGAAGTCAGCGTATGCAAGCTGATACTAACGGTCTGATGACAGCTAGTGGTCTGTGCGCTTGCCTGCACAGACATTACACCACCATTCATGAGCAAGAGACACTTATGTCTAAAGAAAACATGGATATTATTATTATTATAACTACTGTTATCTAATTTAATCCAGGTGATTTTGCTCCAGGAAACTATTTTATCTAATGTACAAACTGCAGTTATTTCCCTGCAAATGAAACAAGCTCCTGAATCAAGGCTGTTAGAAGTTATGAATTGTTTTGCCATGTTTGCCTCTGTTGTATTCTTTCCTACTTAAACATGGGAAAACATACTCTTATAAGGAGAGCCAGAGCTTGGTATGAAGCAGTACTAATCATTAAAGCTATTCATGACCCTGAAGCCCCAGCTTTGCTTTGAAATTGCATGGAACCAGGGTGGAAACAGAACCCCTTTCTGATAGAGCTCAGTCTCACAAATTGTTTTAGGAAGAGCTCAGGGGATGCTGACAAGGATATCAGCTTACAGTGAGAGCACTCATTGCCTGCTGGGGCTGAGCCCTTCACTCCTGCCCAACTGCAACTGTTCATTTGCAGTTCAGGGATCAGCTATTACTATTAACACTTTTATTTTGCAGGGTAAATTGCCCAGCAAGCACTAATGGGTTGTGGGGCTTTTTTGGAGGGGAGAGAGAATACAGATAAATGGTTTGGCTTACCCCAGGTCACTTTTAAAATAGCTGCCAGCTACCCTCTGACTACAGCTGCCAGAAGACTCCCAAGCCAGCAATCCTCAGCAGGAACAAAGCAACGTGCACTGCTGTCTGCAACACAGCTTCTTCCTTCCAGCAAGCATGAAACATGGCAGCCCCTTACTTGATTTCAGACATAACATGTATGCAAAATCATCTTCCTCACCTGCTTCTCAGCAGTCAATGCTGGGGTTTTTTGAAGGAAAGGAAGAAGCACTTTTTTTAGCTTTTAAACAAAATCAGATGTTATTCAAAAGCCCACATTGCTACCTGGCAATAAGTTCTAAGATGCCCTTTCGAATTGTTCCTGTATTAATCACTGATGATAGTTTTTATGGGATTTTCTTCTGTTCTCAACTGAGCATTTAGGATAGATACCTCCAGATGGAGCAAAAACTCTCTGAGCTAATTTGCAGGCACAAAAGCATGGCTAACAATGTTCTTAGAAATGCTACAAGAGACTGAAAGAAAAGAGCCAGCAAGGTCATGCCAGGGAAGAACAAACCCAAATATTTCTAGGAAACAGCAAATGCCTCAACGTCTTACCTTGTCACATGCACCCAATCTCTCTTTTTCCAAGAGTTTCCTGGTCTCCCTCTCCCAATAGGCCATCAGTGCTTCCCTGCTGAAAGTCCCTGTCGGTGTTTTCTCCGTCTGGCTCTTCTGCCGTTGTCCCACTGGCAGGTTACGGTCGGGCTCTATGTCCTCCAGCTCCCGTTCCAGCTCCTTGAGCTCCTCTTCAGTGAGAGAAGCAAGGAGCTCATCTTCATCAATGTCTTCATATTTACTGAGCTCTCTTCTGTAGCCAAAGGTAGACATGGTCCTGCTTGGTCAGGCTGGTACAAACCTGCAGTGACTAGGCATTCAAGAAGGCTGAAGCAAGCAAGCTGTGTCTCGTTTGGTCAGCAACTGTTTCCCTGTGTCGCAGAGACACCCTTTTAAGAGTAGTCATCAGGGGCTTACGACAATGCACGGAGGGATGAAAGCATGCGCCGTTTTAAGCATCAGACGTCAGCTAGACATCTGAACAGCAAGAATGTCCCAACAGTAGTGTTTGCAGGTCCCTTAAAGAGGGGGATTATTGACACACTGGCTATGGCCATATTTAGAGCAAGCAGCCAGCAGGAGAATACCAGCCTCACAGACAGGGGGAGGCAGCAAATAGAACCCTGAGTGCATTGACACTGACATTGTGTCCAAACTGCAGCAGAGAATGAAAATCCATTTAATCCCAAGCTGCCACGGGGGCTGTAAATAAAACACCCTTGCTGTCGTTCAGACTTCCTCTCATTTTCATGGCTTTCTAGCAGAACTGCAGTGTTATCTCACCAAGGTGCTTGCAGGAGGCTGAGATCGGTAAGAAGGCTGGTGTGTGACAGCACCTGTGGGAGCATTGCTCCAGCAGTGTCACGCCTTGCCTGTAACAAATCACACAACTGGATTGTTTATTAATTGCCCTTTGTTTTTTCCTAGATGATCAGAGGAAGAGTCAGCCTGACACATCTATTTGGAGCTCCACAGAGATTTTCTTTCACGCAGAGAATTGTGCTCTGCTGGAGAGTGTGAGCAGATTCCCCCAGAGCTTTATGGGGAACAAGCCCTGGGTGGGCAGCGGGGCTCTATCTTCCTCACTTCTGACAGAGCCTGGCAAATGAAGGCCTCTAGTGGCTATTTTAGTTATGGCTATTACTTGCTGTGGCTGACTAATGTGCAGCTGGAGTGTCCTTAAATTCTTAATTTCAAATGTATTTCTACATTCATGTCTGCTAATAAGTGATATAATATTCCGATGCTATTTTTGTAGACAGGTATATTCCAGTGTAAGCAACTACAGAATTAAATGTTAAGCTTCACTTCTTTTCTCTATAGCAGTGAATGACTGTGAACTAGCAGTGTTTTCTGAAACACGCAGCAATATTTGCTAACCTGTGTTGTGAGAGAGGGGCAAAGAGAGGAAGACAGAAAGACAGAGAAAAGGTTGGTTTTGGTACAGGAAAGAAGGAGCACATTTATAACAACATGTAGCAACCTTATTAAATGATAACACACGGTGGGTTATTGTTTAGGTACTCAAGGCAGTATTTAAAGGAAATGGGAGTGAATATAATTTGAAGTATTGTCCTTGTCCAACATCATCTCTTTTTAGTTAGCACCGATTGGATACCTGAACTTATGTATGATGTTTAGCCAAATTTCTCAATTAATTTTACTATTCTGCGTATTGTTGGCAAAGGAAAGAGGAGATTGAGCATGACTTTCATAACAGATTTGGTAATAGATTTACATTTTTCGTTTGATAATTTTTCTATATCAATTTCATACAGTTCGCCTTGCTCAAGAAGTAGGATGAAAGCTTACAAGCTTGGTCTTCCCTAACACATGAAATACATTCATAAAGCAGACTAAAGAGTATTGTGTACCTTAAAATAAAAGAAATATTTGCAAGTCATTTACATTGATCAAATTTTTGCATAAAAGAATAAAAGGAGGAAGATGAAAAACTGTTTGGCTTATGGAGCTAAGAGTATTGCCTCCATGTTATGAGACAGTGTGGTGGGTCACCTGTGTCTAAGTAGGAGTTCTATTCACTCTTTCAGTTGCACCTGTAGAAATCACACTTAGGCCAAATTCTGTAAAATGAATGATCACGAAAAAATAGGAAGTACCTTTTGTACCTTTTTTCTTTTAACTTTCCATTGTGGACTCTGACGTTGGCATTCATTAGATGTATATAACAGAACACCAAGCAATTTTATTTCTTCAGTATGTCTAGGACAATGGTTCATTTTGTTATCATTGGAGTTAGGCAGAGAAGCAGCAGAAAAAATTACCTTTGTGGGCACATTTTTGCAGACAATATTTTGTTGCAAACTTGGATGGATTTGGTTAGAAAATTTGCACTGGACAGATTTTCTATTGGAAAATGATGATTGAAACTGAAATGCTTTTAGAAAGGTGCTATGTTAGTACAGTGTTGACAAGAACAACATTGACAGGTACAATATTAAAAGCAAAGACATGCTGTTCAAAATGAAATCTCTTCAAATATACTGTTTCCCAGAAAATCTCAAGTTTTCTGCTTTTCCTTTTTTCTTCAGATGTAACAAAATTTGTAAGTCTTTGTGTATAACTCAAATTTTCCAAACTCAAAGGAACTTCAAAAGCACCATGCATTACTCACTTCTAAAATAATATTCCAGAGGCAGATTGAGGCCAGACCTTGGCAGTAACATGAATATTACTTCAATGCTACTCCTTGCTGAGGCATGATACAACTCTGGGCCAGGTCTAATTGGCACAGTTAGGTGAGGATATGGGAGGCTTGGCTCCTTTCTTGATCCTGTACATGTTGCTTATGGTAATTTAGGAAGCATTCTTCATAGGGGGATGGCCAAGGGTGAAGACCCATGAACATCTCCAGAACAATTTTAATAAAAGTAATAAGGCTGTAGCACATGGCAAATTACACACACACCAAAGATGCTTAAAAGCTGAAAGTAAAGCTAAGTACTACAGGTCAGAAAATGCAGGGATAATGTTTGCCCTAGCCTGCTGATGAGCACTAAAACACAGTCCTTAATTCCATAATTCTGCAATCATATACTTTGATCCTGGACCCATGAGTCCCCAGGACCTTTACTCTTAGCTCAGTTTACAGGAGAGATCATGCATATTTGAAAAACAGCTTTCAGCGTTTTGTTTTGCCCCAGTTCTTCAGCATATCAAGACTACCAACGGCTTTATACGTGCAGTGACCCTTTAAGGAGATGTGAAGGTGTTACCACCTTTGTGAGGAGGAAGAACAGAGGTACAAAGACCTTAAAACTGAGAGTATCCACTAACTTGGAGTTTAGGATTCCCTTTTGGGGAGCATTTGGCATTATGCAGCACTTCAGCTTACCACGGCTCAGTTCCTGTGGGCACCAGCCACAGGATGGGCTGCCCATCACTTCAACAGTTCAGATCACAGCTTCCAAATTCTGAGAGGAATTCTGCTGTGAACACAGGAGTGATTGTGTTCTCCTGTTATCAGCATTCCTGCCTGAATTTTCCTCTCAGGCATTATACATGTTGGGATTTCTGTAAAAGCAAGCAGGTTGGTCATCCTGTTATACATCCCAGCCTGTGGGTTCAATCACATGTTTTGAGACTGTGTGCTACTGAGGTACCACAGTGCATTCCTTCTGTTACAGCAGGACAGAGAGCAGAGCATGAGCCACGTACATTACATGAGGACAAGTTTATACTGGCTACATTAAGCATGTTTTAGGATGAACCCTTTGAGGTGCTTGGCACATCCAAGCAGAAAACCCAGACTCACCTCCTTAATGCCCTGCTGAAATCCAGTGTGCAGGGAATGCACCATTTCATGTATAGGCCGTGAAAGCCCATCACTCAATCAACAGAAATATCAAAAGGTTTTCTCCCTTCAGGATCTGGGCTAAGATGAGAAATGAAAAATGGGAGAGCACATTTTATAGGCACAGGATTCACTCTGCCATTGTAGATACTTGACACCTAGGTTCAGGTGGGATGGACCTCACTCGGCAGCAGCTAGACTGAAGACCTTCCAATCTTTCCTAGCCTGGCTGATCTGTTTTCTCAGTTTTAAAAGAGGAAACCCTTCTAAATGCTTATATTGCCTTCAGTATTTAAGCATCGGTCTAGGAAAATTTGTTCTGTTCTCATGTTTCCACACTTTGGGCACATCAGTCCAGTTGCTGAAAGAACCGAAGCAACACGTGGTGTATGGTGCTCACCCCCAGCAGGGCAGAGCCCACAGATTAAATCTTACTTCCACCTGGGTGAGCGCAGGGAAAACTGCAGGCAAGCAAAGAGAGGGCTGCACAACCTTGTCCTCAGGCATGGGACATGGCTGGCTCTGGGACAGTGGCTATTTCAGTCACAGCTCCTGAGGACAGCCTGTCGGACAGATGCATTGGCTCATACTGAGCTGCAGTCCCACGCTGAAGGAATGGGTCCAATTGCCACAGAGCACATTAAAAACAATGCACCACAGCATGCTGGGCTTTACCCATCTCCCCTGCTGCTCTTGTGCCTGCAGTGTTCACTGCTTTTGCATCACTCATTCCTCAACCAGCTCTTTCCCCCCTGCTGTCCCCTCATGTAGACCCCAAAGCACCAGCCCCTGAGCTCTCTCACCTTCCCCTTTCCTGCCTCCTTCCTGCTGTGCTGCCTTCTCCACCCCTGGCCCTGCAGGTCCCCCTTGCCTGCCCTCTCTCCACAGCCCTTCACCGTCCTCACTCCCTCCTCAGCCCCCCCCTTCACATGTCCCCTGCCTTCCCCTTCCAGCCCATAGCAATTAGGATATGAGATATGTGTGTATCTCAGTTTCTGTGTGCTGCTTGTACAGGCCCAGGTTGAATGCAGTGTCCAAATCAGCCTGGAGACCCAAAGGGTCAGCAAGCTGGGACCTAAGCAGGACTGCAAGGCAGACTGATGGGACAAGCTGTAGCTCTTTTCCCTGGGGAGACTAGCGTAACTTGTGAAAATTGTGCACACCATACTGTTCCTGAAAAGGATGTGTCATCACCTACATTTAACAGTGGTATCAGCGGAGCAAATGGGATAAAGCGTGCACTGGAGGCATCCAAAGGATCAATTTTTCAGCTGCTTTTCTCTATGCCAGATGATTCTGTTGTCCAGTCCATCACCCCTGGTGATGCCGTAAACAGGGAGTCACACAGGAGAAAAAGACCTTTCCTTTCATCCATGCTGGGGAAACAAAAAGTGGGGGAAGTTTACAGAAGATTCTGGACCAAAAGCATTCTTTGGGAGTCCGACTCAGCATCCTAGCTCAACTTAACACACCCCAGAGTACCAAGAGGGCAGACTCCAGGTCCAGATTGTAGTTTAACAACTCAGACCCATCACAAACAGCGATCAGCTTTCACTCAAAAACATGTGCTTGTAGGCTGCCTTATTGCTCAGATTAGTTTTGAAAACAGCATTCCAAACGGCTGCTGGAGACACAACCAGAAGACTAAATACAACACTACAACACTGTATACCAATAAGCTGTGGGGCAACCAGTAATCTAATGTATTTTGATGGCATGGGTATTTGGGTTGCCTTGCTTATCAAGAAGACAGAGGAGTCACAGTGAGTGAAAAAGTGAATGGGCTCTGATAGTGCTGCTGGTGGGAAGAGCGTAAGGATGTATCTTGGGACTCAAGAGGTTGACCTGGCTGCTGGGATGCACTGGGGAAGAATTCACCTGGGTGCCAATAAGAACCTTTCTGGACTATCAAATTCTTCAGCCTTTGATGAAAAGAAGGAAAAGTCACTGCCCACATTGCACTCAGTGTCCTCCATGCATGGATCCTGAAGGTCTATTTGACTATACAGAGAGGCATGCAGCTGGGTGCCAAGGGTGCAGCAGACTCAGGGCTTATTACCCCTTTTGCTTACCTGAATCATACTAAAACAGGGAAGGCAAGGGGGACCAACAAATTTTACTGAATAAATGTAACTCCAAGTTTTCTTTCCCTCCTACACAGCCAGTACTTTTTAATAATCTTGTGTCAGCACAATGTCATGTTCTGCAATAACAGCACATGTTGAACCTGCTTATCTTTGACAGCACAAACTATTCCTGCCAGTGTTTTGCTCAGAGCAAGTGCTTTTCCACATCTCTGCAGGCTGGCCATTTCCTTGGTGCCAGTTTCTGCCACACCAAAAAGATAAACTGCTTTGTATGCAGTGGTGATCTTAATGCTCCTCTTTCATATAGCTGCTCTCATCCCTCAGGAAGAATCCGAGTGTGCTTTACAAACATTGCCAACAGATTTACAAACTATATATAGAAACCATTTCACTCGCTACTGATGTACAGACATAGGGTGACCACAGCAGCTGCTTGGAATGACATTGCGATATTGCTCAACAACTTAGGACAGGAAGCAGAGGCCACTGTATTGCAAAGAAAGTAGCAGAGGAACTGCTGCATGCACAAAAAAATGTGGGGTTTGGAAGTGCAGTTTGAATGGGACATTGCTTAGGCAGCTGCAGTCAGCCTAGTCTTTCCCCAGAAAGCATGATAAAATAGGTAACATCTGCATATGTAAGGATTATCTTATTTGTGGTGGCATTTGCAAATACGTCAGAATTTGCATGTCTAGATCAGGCATTTACTAAATTATAAGTGATTGTAAAAAGTGCATGGATTTAATCTGTTGTTAATGCCTTAGTCCCAGACAGTTCTCCCATGTAGCTTAGCCAGACCTACAGTTTGTCACTCAGATAAAAAACTGCTCTATCTCCTTATACATAGGGTGCAATATAGGTATTTAAGGCTTCTGTATTTAGCATTTCCTTGGGTTTAGATCACGTTTTGTTTGGTTTTTTTTTTGACAGTGTGCATTTATTAAGATTTTTTTTAAAAAAGGAGACGCCAGAAATATAAAGAAGTGATGTAATTCACAGGGAAATAAAAGCAGCAGTACTCACTAATCCTCTATTGTCTTTATGTCTGTTTTTTAAATGGTCTGTATTAATGATTATGGGACTTCTGGGCTTCTGGGCACCTCATCTACCACATGCAGAATATGCAGACAAAAGGCAATGTTTTTTCCCCAATAAAAAGTAGAGATTTCTACTGAAAATGTGAATTTTGAAAATGAAATGTAAATACCTCCTACATGGCTCAGGAGCTACACTGTTACAGCAATCTTATGGCTACTAACCCTTTACTGATATATTTTTACAGCTCTTTGGGAGAACCACGAAACACAGGTTCCTCAGGGAATATTTATCCTGGTCTAAGTACTTCTTTTACTGGTGTGAGTGACACTTACGGGAGAATTTCAGAGAGAAAATGCTTCCCATTGCAAAATTTACCTCTAAATATTTATACAGTAATTCAGTGCACTTACCTACGTACTTCTTTCTGACTTATCCAGCATTTCTCCTAGTAAAGAATTGGGATGGGTTTCTTTGAAGACTGCTCCATGCATTTGGAGACAGATGGGGTATTTTTGAACTGAGGTCAGAAGAGGCCTCTAAGGGATAGACACTTTGGGCTGCAAGGAGCCATTTTTAATTCCTGCAGCCTAAACAAACAATTTCCAGTTGAAGGTCAGGAAAAGAATGAGGCTGAAAATCCCTTGGTTGGAATTGCTTTTCTTGATACCTTTCCTGATCAGAGATCTATTAGTCTAAACACTCACATGAAACAAAAGCTAGGGGAAAGGCTTTAAAAGGATTGATTTTAGCAGGTAGATCAGAGCTGAGGCAAAGTACATCGGAAAGGCAAAGCTGGTTACACAGAAGGCACAGAAGCAAGGGCAAGAGGCTCTTGAATAGGTGCATATTAAAGAGAATGATGGAAAAGCAAATGAGATAAGACCTGTTCTAGATAGATAAGAGATCATGAATTTGTCCCTTTTCTCCATGCAAACCATAGCTAAACAGCCTGAACACTGACTGGTGCAGTGAAACAGTAAAACTGCCCCCCTTAATACCCAGAACAAGGATCTGCCATGCCAGCTCCCAAGGTTAGATGATAGCCAGTGTATGGAATTTTTATGGATGGCCCACATAACATATATGGCCCCTACAGGGAATAGCTGGTCATAATCAGAACTCATGGCTATAGTCTGTTTTTTTACTGAGCTCTGAAAACACAGCTTACAAAGTCTATCTCACTGGTGCTGCAAAGGTTGATGTAACCACTGTTGAATTTCTGGCTTCTTGGAGAGCTCATCAGTCTGGTGCAGCTGCTTGTGTCAGATTTGATGAGAAACAGAGACCAAATGATATCTCTGCTATCAAACATTGTTCCCAAACCAATAGGAGTCCCTACCCCAGAGCATGCCTGAATCAGTGCCAGGGCATTTAATTACTGCTAGCCAATGTTGCCCATGGGGCGGGCATGCCATGGAATTGGGTTGCTGTGGAACACCCGTGAGTCACACCCAAATAGCAGAGAAAACTAAATCCCAGCATTGCAAGGGTTCAATCACAGTCCAAGCAGGGTAAAAAGAAGGAATAGTTCTTCCTACCAAGAAGAAGAGTACTGCCTTTGTCTCTTTTCACACAACCATCAGCCCTGGACCGGTTACATGTCCTGCTCCCATCACCATACACTCAACTCCACAAGAGTAGAATTCAATGTTGTGGCTCCAAACCTTGGGAGTTAAGAGACTTGTGTTCAATTCCTAGCTGTGCCGTAAGATGATATGGGTTACACAGCTCCCTTTCTGTGTCTATCTCACCTTATATTCCATTTAAAATGAAGTTTTGCCTCTCCTGCCTCTATCCAGTTCACAGATGACTTGAAAGCATTAGGATGCTTTCTCATAATGCTGCAATGCCTCTAGCATCCAGGGGGCGGGGGTCAAGTCTTCAATAAATAAACTACTTCAATGCTGAAAGACAAAAAGGCTTTGGATGGAATTAGGCTGTCTCTCTGGCTACCAGACAACAAAAAGGGCCCAGATGTATTGTTTAAAAGACAAAACAACAATATAATATATTTTTAGTTTACCTAATGATATTCTAAGGACTAGTTCATTACATTTTAAACAGCTGGGGCAATGCTCTGTCCTAGAGCTGAACGCTTTAATGCTGCAAGCAATGTAACTATTGCCTGAGGCATGTATAAAGTCTTAAATATAAACCTTGGCCCATGAACTAAAATTACTATGGGAATTTGGCTCTAGCCACAGAAAGGGTTTAAAATCTCCTGTCTAAAGCCCTATTTGATCATGTTTCCTTTGCTGGTTGCAGTATACTGTATCAGATATGTGACTACCCATATTCTTGTGTTGTGGTTACTGTATTCACCCAAATTACCTCTATTAAAGACTCATTAAGCCCATATTTCTATTTAGGAATTCCCAAATAGAAGTATCAGTTGACAGGTTATGCACCACATATGCATTTAGCCTGGTATATCCAGGGTGTGTTGGCCAGTGGAGCCTTGACATCAGACAGCCGTGCTGGGGTCAGTGGCCACTCTGTGTTCAGGCCATGTCTGGAGGCACCAGTCACCCTGAGTATCTCTGAGGGGCCTGGCCTGGATGCCAGACACCTAGCTGTTTGTCACAAGTTCTTTTTCATCCTGGTAAAAACCTCTGGCAAAAATCCTCAGAAAACATGTCTTGGAAACCCAGATGAACAGTAGACCCAGTGAGAGCAGAAGCAACAATTAAGCCTTCTGTTTAACCTTCTACATGTCCCAGACCAGTCATATCCATTCCTTCCATCTGTGTCTGTAAAGCTGTTGTGAGGAAAGACAGACCCACAAAGGACTGGTTGGACAGAGCCTTGCGTGACGTGGTTTAGTGTGAGGTGTCCCTGCCCATGGCAGGGGGGTTGGAACTTGAAGATCTTAAGGTCTTTTCCAACCCTAACTGTTCTATGATTCTAAGACTGATATAGCTGCCTTTGGAAGTGGAATTCACATCTCTGACTGAGGTGTTAACAAGTTACATGTGACAATAACATCTGGCAAATAAGGGGAAGTTCTGAAGAACAGGCAAAGCCAGTTCAGATAGCAGAGCAGAAGGATGCTTGAGCTGATGTTGGTTGGTGCAAATGTGTGTCTGCAGCTGATAACCAGCGTATCTCTTAAATAACATGTTTAGCTAAACTGTGATTATGTCCTATGTAATCCCAACATCCATCAACTTAAACATTTTCTTTGTTTAGGGGGACTGGTTTGTTCGGGTATTTTTTTCCCCAGAAAAGAAGGAATGGTAGAGCAGAAGGGGCAGAAAATGTAATCCACTTCCAATAGAGTAATTTAAAGAATATTTAATCAGATGTGGTTTAATTTAGAGGTGCAGAAGTATACTGCCAAGTGCATCCCAGCATGACTGAGGGTGTTGTTTAGTCTAGTGAAGTACTGATCTATCAAAACTCTGTAAAAACCATTATTAAAGTTATGACATTGCAACACTTCTCAGTCAAGGGAATATGCTGCCCGATTTCCTGGTTTCTCTATCAAAATCTACTCTTTCCTCAAAACAGCCTACTTAAAGTCCCTCAAAATTTGCCAGGCCTTGAACATGCAGTACTGGCACACACAGCAGTTGTACTTGGGAGGAAATACTTGGCAAAAACAGCTAAAGAGAATCTTGTAAGTGTTTGGAGAATTTTATAACAGGACCATGATCTTCAAAGTACAAAACGTGCTACATTTTGGGCCAACTACATGATAAAGACCTGCATTTCATGGTTTAATTTTCTTTGCCAAGCTAAATTAGACCTTTATTTTCTTTTATAAATAAACTAGTGCCACAAGGTGAGAGTATCAATTGTATTTATCATCTTCATTGGGAAGTCCATCACAAAAATTCTTCTTCTATCCTTCCATCCTTTACTCATCTGAATTCCCATTTAGAGGTTACTGTTCTATGTAATTATTAGAGCATCTTTATTCTGATTTTAGTTTATATTTGGGTAGTAAAATGTTGTGCTAAAACATGATCTTTAATGTACTAGTTCTAAAGAAAATATTGTTCCCATAAAAGAACTATTCACGACAAGTATGAAAATGTTGTAAATGAATGTGAAACGCAAACAACTCTTTAGCTAGTAAAAAAAAAGTGAGGAAATTAGTCAAATTACAGACTGTATGCGGTTATTTTTAAAAACTATTCTAAATGTATCCCTTTTCCATACAGATCATATTCTTTATATAGGATATAGTTCTTGAGAATTGGTGGAAGTGGAAACTTCTTCATGGATGACAGTTGCTGCAGTCTCTTTAACCCCAAGAGCTTACGTATTTTCAGGCGACAGAGATGTTTCAATGGGCGAGGATTATCTAAAAAAGTGATAAAGAAATGGTGGGAATATCAACGCCATTAATAGGGATTTTAAGCCAGTTAGCAATCTCCAAACATGCTCTAATAAAATCAGTAGCACAATCTAGTATCTTGCGGCATTACGATTTTGCCACTTCTGAATAAAATACAATTCTTGCCACTTCAGAATTGTGATGATACACAAAGCTGATATTAACCAAACTTCTTCTGTCAGCTAACTGCTTAGCATTATTGTCTCCCTTTTGGGAATATGTACACTGCACTGTCCCTGGTGCACCCATGGCACCATCCATCACTAAAGCAGCAGGACCAGACCTTCCCATGCTCGGGCCTGCTGAGTCTTCTAAACAAATACTTCTTCCCAGAATTTACCTCAGTCAGAGCACTCAGTCTAATTTAGCCTTCCTGAGCATAACAAAAACTTTGACCATACTTGGAATATCAGTAATTAAGACTTCCAAAGTATTTGGATGTTCCTGTGACACTAACAAAAAGGAGTTCCTCTGAACTGAAGCAAAATTAAATACAGGGTACCAGTCTTAAACCTAAATATTTTTTACAATCTTAAGTTAAATCAAATTCCATTTAAAATTAAAAACAAAAAGAGGTCAAAGTTAATGCAAAGAGAACATTTAATACATTCGCCAAAAGATTTCTTTAAGTTAAAGTGGGTATAACTTATCTCTGGTGCCACCAATAGTGGAAGGTCCAGGCTAATGTGTAGAGATTAAAAATTAAAGCATAGGTAAGAAATATCATTCAATCACGTTATTAGCAATGACAACTCTAGATGTCTATCATGTAAATCAGAATTAGGGGATGATGGTACAGAGACTGTAATGGAACACTCATTAACACCACCTATCACCTTGAACATAATCTAAACCATGCTCTTACAATAATTCTTCAATGATTAATAGACTTGAGAGGCCAAGGGAGCAAAAAGGATGGAAGTGTGAGCAATATTCCTCAATTAAAAGAGTTGTGCCCTATAGCTGTGCAATGATTAGTGTCACATGGGTTAATAAGGCATTTGAGAAGTACCTCAGTGATCTGGCTTAACTAAAAAGGCTTCCCACACAACTGTGACATTCTTTGTGAGATTAATTCTTGCCAGATGCACGTTTGCCATATTCCAGACTGAACAACTAATTTATGAGCAGTGGCAATCTGTCTCAAGAACCAGATGACAGGCACAAAGTGGTTCTTAGCTAGTACATATTTGGACTGCTAAAACACTTTGGAGGAATGTGACCCGACTTCAGCAATTAAAAGTTTCCCATAATAGAATATTATTAACTGGAAGTTACATATTTACCCAATATCTGACGTATCTCTGTCCACTCTTTCTGTGTTTCTAAGACAAACTTTATTTTTGTGCATAGAGGAACATAATCCATGTAGTCTATAAAAACACGAACCACTTTTCCTGCTAGATGTTTCAACCAAGGAACAGCAATAAAGTCACAGAACTGAAAGGAAGAAAATAAGTCATGGAAGAAAATAAGTCATAAGTTCAAAATCTGTGCAGAATGCCAAAATTACACATTTTCAAGTAATTACACAAGCTAATTTAAACAAAGTATTAGCAATGCCATTTAACAGTCATGAACTGATGCCTTGGTACATTACTTTAAAAGTAATTTTCTTCCATCTTTAACCCTTGTGATTCCTTAATTCATCTGGACAAGCCTGAAGGCAAATAATTACTATAACACTGCTATAATTTGCAGCACTGTTTTGTTCAACAGCAATACCTCTTTGGGAATACAGCCACACCACTGGTTTAGGATAGGAAGAGAAATTCCAGAACCCTGCCTCAAAATTTCTTAAAACATCCTTCCTAAAGCTCTAATGTAAGAACCCCAACCTAAAACCAACCTATGTACATAATTTTCTCTATCTCAGAGAAGGAAATGCAAACGGTTTTATTTTAAGGGTGTTTTTAAAAAGGATTTTGCCAGTATGTTAATCTTAATTCTGCACAGTAGTCTGGAATGTATAAGATGGCTAATGGAAAGAGCAAAATGAAGAGAAGGAAGAAAGTTATGTATTTACTGGATTATCCTTTATTACAGAAGAAGTCCACCCGGGGAGAATCTCTTCCTCTGGAGTTGACCACACAAAAGAATTTCCAAAGATATCTTGATGCATACAGTCAAAACACATCTCCACATTATATCCATGATTGAGCAACAGCCTCAGCATCACCTCATCGTTCAAAGCATACTGAATGGCGCTGGGGAAATGTGTATCATTAACCAACATAAAGTAGCAGTTGACATTTGCTCCATAAGATAGGAGAAGCCTTACAGTTTCATGGTTGCCAGCTCTCACTGCCACAAGAAGACAGTTTAAAGGATCCTTGTTTGGATTTGCCCCTGCTTTGAGCAATATTTCAGTGCAAAGAATGTCATTGTTAGAAACAGCAAAATAAAGTGCAGTTTTCCTTTTGTCATCGTAAGTATCTGAAATGTGTTCAGCCAAGAGAGTATTGACATCAAAACCATGTTCAATGAGGAGCTCTAAACACTGTGAGTTCTGGCCATCTGCTGCTGAGTGAACAGGGCTTATTCCACTTTTTTGGATTGCAGTTTGGGATGTGACCGGAATGAGATACTTCAGGGCCCTAAAAAACAGTGAGTAGAACTAGTTAGGCATCAGTCCCCTGCATAAAGAAAATGACCCTGATTCAGCTATACGCTAAATTACCAGCTAGACACTTTAAACAAGAATATGCATACACAGAAACATCAGTTTTGAACACTATCAAACAGGACCTTGTGTTTAAGTTGTTTCAGTGGTTTTCACTCAGTTCTAAGGAGTACGTTCTGCATTTTGCTTTGTTTATGTTAAAAAACTGCTTGAAAGTTAATTCAAACTAATGCTGCCATAGGCATTTCTGAAATATAAATGCAAGTTCATAACATTTGCAAGTTTACCATTCTTCAATGTGACCTTCTGCCACATTGAATCTTAAAGAAAATGTAAAGTTTAAGCTCATACTCACAGGTAATGCCCCTCATAAGCTGCTTTGTGTATGGGAAGCAGTCCTGCCTTATTAGGCACATTGCCACTTCCTCCATATTCCAAAAGAAGGGCTATGCAGTCTGGATTACCTCCTCCGGCTGCTTCAAAAAGTATCGATGCACCATCATCTGCTAAGGCCTGAACATCTCCACCTTGAGAGGATATAATTATGTTCAAAATGATTTGCACATCATCATATAAATAATCACAGAGTACTTTCCTTTTCATTTTCAGATGTATTTAAATTAAAATGCTACCAAAACAAGAAATATTCCTTGTGGCAAATTTAAAACTCAAAGGCAAAACAACAGTTGTACAGAGACAAGTTTAAATGGTCACCTGAGTGGGGTCTGCTTTGAATGTGTTACAACTGGGGACTTCCAAAATTCTGGCATATTTCAAAAATACATCATTTCATTAATTAATACTAATATAATTCTGTACAGGGGAGGGAGGAAGCGAGAGGAGAGAGGGAAGGGAATGACAAGAGTAAAGAGAATGAAAGAAGGGCAAGAAGGGCGTCTATAGCAGCAGTAAGGCCTTCCTTGACTGAAATGGATTTGTATTGACTCTGCCACTCCTCTCATATGTATTATGGAAAAATGCAAGCATTACTCCAGTCTAGCAGGAACTCTCACATATGCTTAATTTCCTTCCAAGAAACCAATCTTCTCATTCATCACTACTCTCTCCTTCCTTTTCCATGATCATGCTAAAACACCCCAGCAACCAGGTAAGATGTATGCCTGTGCATATCTTTACGAGTAAGATACATACCTTTATGAATAAGATGCTCCAGCACATCACAGTGACCATATTCAGCAGCTACACCTAATGGTGTTACTCCATATCCATCCTTAAGATTCACATTTCCACCATTCTTCAGAAGAAGAGCAACAATGTCTTTGCGTCCCTGTTTTGCAGCTTCATGCATTGCTGACCAACGTTTTACACATGGCTGATGGATTCTACAGTTGTGCTTAATCAGAGTGGACACCATTTCAAAAGAGCCCCCTCTTACAGCTTGAAGATATTTTTAAAAAGAAGAAAATAATACATTTTCAGGTATTTTATCTTAAAAGTGAAAGACATCTATTAAGTTCAAAAAGGCTTTTCCTTTTGTACTGATATGAGGAAATTAAAAAGATTCCCAGTCCTAGAAATCTAGGAATCCAATTTACCGGTAAATTAGTGGTAATGGCAGCTGCTCAGCAAATCAAGGTAAACCAACAGAAGCTGGAAAATATGTCAGTTGGGAGCACGGAGGGCAAAAGCAGCACCACTTTGATTCTGAGAAAGTAGAAGCAGGTGTATCAAAGGAAAGCAACAATGAAAATAACATATTTGAATACGGTTCTTACTTCTAAAGTTGGTGTAAACATTACAGTGTCCCAAAAAAATTCTATTTGTGGTTTTGTCATCTAGTAACTCTAATCCTAACGTACTCCATGGGTGTTGTCAGTCAAAGTACAGTTGATATCTGTCATACTTAGAGGCCATGTTCTGTCCTTTTAGGTTCCATGGTTTTCAAGGGTAACTACACCTGCAAAATTATTTACATAAAAAATAGTGATCCTGAGTAGAATCTCATTTTACTTCTGAATAGGAGATCTCTCCACTGACTGGTGGGCAGCCGAGAGAGATCAGCAACATAGGATTAACACGTTTAACTCTTGTGAATGTCCCATTATATAGTTAAGGTTTTGAAGAGGCAACACTTTTTGTAATTATCCAGAATTGCTGTGAAATAGAGTATCTGGAAGCAGAAATCATCCCACTAGACAGAAACTTCTTCAGCAGTTACCTTGTTACTAAAGAGCCCTTTGGTCCAGTGATTTAAAATTAAAAGGAGTAACTAAATAATGAGCATCACCTACTAAAAGTCAAGCACCTGATCCTCTAGACAAAGTTTGAAATATATGATGCACAGCAATATCTACATCCACATTTTCAGTGCTAAGTGACACAAAACCATACGAAGCATCACATAAACAACACCTAACTGACAAACCTCACTTTCGTAAGTTTGTATAGAGAAATATCTAGGAAAATAAACTGTCATTATAAGGGGTAAAACCCCTTTTCATTAGCTCTAGTTAACTCCTTGAAGCATTCATTAAAAGCAAAGGCTACAAATAGCTTTGACAATTTACAGTCTAACAGTTCCTAAAAAGAATGCGAAGTTAAGTGCCAAGTGCAAGGTCCTACACCTGGGTGGGAGCAATCCCAGGCACAGCTACAGGTTGAGCAAAAAGGAAATTCATGGTAGTCCTGCGGAGAAGGACTTGGGGTGTTAGTCAATGAGAAAATGAACATGAGCCAGCTGCAGCGTGCACTCACAGCCCAGAAAGCCAACCGTATCCTGGGCTGCATCAAAAGGAGCATGACCAGCAGGTCAAAGGAGGTGATCCTGCCCCTCTACTCTGCTCTCGTGAGACCTCACTTGGAGTATTGTGTGCAGTTCTGGTGTCCTCAACATAAAAAGGACATTGAACTGTTAGAACAAGTCCAGAGGAGGCCATGAGGATGATCAGGGGACTGGAGCACCTCCCATATGAAGACAGGCTGAGAAAGTTGGGGCTGTTCAGCCTGGAGAAGACTGCGTGGAGACCTCACAGCAGCCTTCCAGTATCTGAAGAGGGGCTATAGGGATGCTGGGGATGGACTCTTCATTAGGGACTGTAATGATATGACAAGGGGTAACGGGTCGAAACTTAAATGGGGGAAGTTTAGATTGGATATAAGGAAGTTCTTTACCGTAAGGGTGGTGAGGTCTTGGAATGGGTTGCCCAGGGAAGTTGTGAATGCTTCATCCCTGGTGATGTTCAAGGCCAGCTTGGACAGAGCCTTAGGTGACACGGTTTAGTGGAAGGTGTTCCTGTCCATGGAAGGTGGTTGGAACTAGATGATCTTAAGGTCCTTTCCAACCCTAACTATTCTATGATTCTAAAGCAAGACATTGCCGAGGAACCTTCTAGAAATGCCTCTGGGCCTTAAAATGTTAATGGAGAACTGAATATTTTAACACTGATAATCATATTATAGATTGTATTTTCTAATATTAATTTTGCAGATTGATTCTATTCAAGAGAAATAATAAGCTAGTATAGCTAAATTACTCATGTATAGTAAAGCTTATTTAAGTCTACCAATAGCATAAAATCTTCCAAAGGAATCCTCTTTCTTTGAATTGGGGCATTACTTAGAAATGCAATTGAAACTTATTTTCAGTGAAAGAGGGAAGGGAAGCAACATGGGAGATTCTGAAATTGAAAATACTTGCCTACTCTGGAAGAAATCATCTGATAAAACAAAAAACCTCCACTAACCTCCAGACCTCCACAAAAGTACATTTAGGTTAACGCATCAGCTTATTATACTGTACTTGTACCTTAAGAAGGTCAAATAGAACCAAAGGTTGGTAAAGGTTTTATGGCACCTGAAGGTAGAGATATGGCTCCTTTACAAAAAAAAATAGGTCCTGTTTTCTTAGGAGCAGCTCAGCAATCACTTAAAGCATAAAGTGCATCTTTAAGATGAGCTCAGTGATCACCTAAAGCACAATGAGTGCTGAATTGAATGCTGGGTACATTTCACCAAGTGCTGGGCATTTAGTTTCATCTAAAATGATGACCAGCATCTAAACCACACAAGCCCATAGGAGTTCTTGGGTGAGTACTTGGCAGATGGGAAGTGCTGCCATTCGCTCTGATTAAACCTAGGGAGAAGAGACAATTACCGATGAGAAGTGGAGTTTCTCCTTTGTCATTTGTGGTATTGGGCCAAACACCCTTTTCCAACAACGTTCGGACATTCTCCACGAAGCCAGCTTTTGCTGCCAAAGTTAATGGTGTTTCTCCATCACATGTTTTGTATTCCCACATTGCTTTATAAGATGCTAGAGTAAGAAAGTGAGAAAAGACAAAATTAAAGCACAAGACTGTTAACATATACACATATACTAGAAATCCTTAAGTGCTAAGTCTTTACGAAAATTACTTGTAATTATGTTTACCTTAGCCTAACTAGTACTGACAAATACTGAATACTGAACAGTAATTTTGTTCTGTATGTTTCTGAACAAAACATTAAAAACAGTCCAAGTTCTTTGTTGATGCAAATTAATGCAACTTTCCCCAAAAGAAAATTTGCCCAAATACTTAACACAAGCAAGATGCTCCATGGAGGATTTGATCATACTTCATTTATTGAGAAATTCTAACCTGTTGTTATGGATGACTATTTATTGCTCTATGATTCTTTGGTGCTTCCCTTATATTATGGGATATTTTCACTTTACTCACCATCTAGAATGGTTTCAAGTATTTGCTGAATCGGCTGAACTGCAGCCTCATGCAGTGGAAACCACCCTCTTTCATCAGCTTCATCCAAAGCATATTTCTGTTTCACTAGTTCTTGGAGCCCAAATACTTCACCTTAAAAAAATCCAACAGATAAATGAGATGCAATTGGGAAAATAATACACAGAAAGCTTGTTTTTGCAAAGGGACTATTTTGGTTTAGGGATTTTACCTTGTTTTATGGATGTTACAATTTTTCTATTTTCCTCACTAGGTGGTACAAAACTATCCAAAAAAAAGAGCAGAGAATAGAAAATATAAAGAAAAAGTAGATGCATACTAATATTTGTTCAGTATTTCCCACTAGGTTCTCAACTAAGCCAACTTTCCTTTGAATATATCAACTACACATTTGATTAGTCTTGTGGCCTCTCAAGTTAAACTTGTTCTGTGGTCCTTCAGAGTATCTAAAACTGCTCAAGTGCACAGTTCCTACGGAGGACTGACTTGATGGAATTCCTAATTTGGTGAAGAATTCTGACATGGACTAAAAGCTGTATTTGCCCCACACTACAAAAATGATCCGGTCCGATTCAGAAACCTTAAGACAGCAAACGAGAATGTGACGGTGTCAGAATGTCAATATTCACTAACGAAGGAGAGTTTGATGATCTCAGTGGAAAAACGGTACCATTTTCCCTGGAAAAGAGGTGTAAGAATTTTAACAATACCATTTAAACCTCCATGAGATGGGATTAAATCCCTGGTGCCTGCTAGCTCTTTGAGCTATTCTGGTGGTAAGAGCATATTAAAAAACAGATCAAATAAAAAAGAAAAAGCAGCCAAATAACCCAGCAGCTCCGCAGAGAGCCTTCAGTGAAAAGGGAGATTCCAGTCGTACAGCAGGAGCCCAGTGAGGACCCAGGCCTTCACGAGAGCCCACAGGAAATGGGGAAATGTTAACAGTCCCCCATGACTTACAGTTCTACATCATTCCATTTTAGAAAGAACAATCTACAAAATATATTTATGGAATTATGAGGAACTACTAGGACAAAGTTTACCTTTGTTTGACACACTTTTTATAAGAAGGTAAATGGCCTGAAAAGCAAAGTATTAGTTTAACCAAGTAAGTATCACTTCCCAAAGCGATCATCATGCCACACAGCCCAGCTAAGCCCTACAGTTCCTAATTATAGGAACCACTCTCAACTATAATACTGAAGTAATGTATGAATCCCCACTGGAACACTGCTGTGGTCTTTTCATTGTTGTTCTAGTTTGGACTAAGTACTAATGTCTCAAAACACTCTTTAAAATATGGCATAATCTCTAACATATTGAATGGACAGTACCTGTCATTATAGCTGGAAGACATTGGTGGTTTGGGCCCATTTGATTCTTGGATGCTAAGCTGTATGGCATACTCAGTGAGCAGATCTTCAACCAAATCTTCTTTTTCATCCATCATTTTCTATGGTGAGCTATAATGATAAGCTATTTTGAAATATACACAAAAATATACTGCTAAGGATCATATCTTGCTTAAGACACTCTTTGTAATAAAATCAGGTGTTTCCATAAATGTCTTTTAATTTAATAATGTTTTTGTGAGTTTATTCCCTGCTCTAGTGGCAAGTGCCCCTGCCGGTGGCAGCAGGGGGTAGAACTAGGTGATCTTTAAGGTTCCTTCCAACCCAAGCCATTCTAGGATTCTATTTTAAAATGTTAAAATTCCCGTTTAAAGATGGTGAACCCTGGAAACATTTAGCACTAGACTTTCCATTTAGGAAAAGCTCTCTTTATTGTTCACACACTGCATTTATCATCTACAGACAAATACTGGAAAATCTGTGAACCATAAAAAGGAACTTTTCCTCTTTGAAACCTGTGGTCATCAAGCCAGTGAATATAAATTGTCTACAGGAGCATGAATAATGAATAGTCAACACCATTATCACCTCAGAAATGATTCCTGTCAAATACAAGCATTCACAAACTCATGAGCATAAACACAAACGCATATATATTTAAACATTCTAGACACAAAAAAGAAAAGCACTCAAATTGTTTGAGAATTACTAACTTCAAATATGCCTGGCTGTAGCTACCTAGGTTTTTACTATTGGGCCTAAGGTTTTGCCAATTTTTCTGTTTTATTCAATCTTAGTAGATTCAATCTTAGTTTGTCCTTTAATCAGGCAGAGGACACCAGATGCTGAATTATTTTTAAGTTTTAAACTACTCCTCCCACAGTTTGCATGCACTGTACCTATCCCACAGAACTCTTATCATTGCCAAATTGTTGCACACATACTAAACAATTATATTAAGCATCTGTTATATGTTTCTGATGGAATAAGTAATTTTTCAATTAGAGAAGGAACATTGGAAATTATTTAGAGGCCATTTTCTGAAAATTATCTTCAAGGTAAAGTGCTAACCAGTTTTCTTTTTAGACTAATTTCTGCATTGTTCCCGCAAATAGTAAGACAATCAAAGTACCATAGCAAATATTATAATCCCATCCACAAATACTTTAAGTATAGAGTATTACAATAAAGCTTGCAAACCAAAATTAAATTAATAAGGGCTTAGAGTCAGACTGACCCAGAAGGGTCTCCTGGATTCAGATTCCACATAATGCAGATTCCAACCTCTTGCATGGCCCAGGTTTTTAACTGCAAGGATGGACTATCTGAAGGAAAGTGGAAAAAATCTCCACTTCGATCCCATTTTCTTTGAAGGAAAAAAAAATACAATTTTGGTCTTGACTGACACTTCTGTCTGCAAAAACCTTCCACAAATAAATATTCATGAACAAATTTTATTTTGGGGCTTAGAAGAATAGACCTTTATTCTAGACAATGCTTTTCTGAAAGGTTCTCTGCTCCCTCCTTTGGTGTCTTTACCCAAGGCTTCACCATAACAGTGCAAAAGAAGATTTCACACATAAGTTTGACTGGTGAACTTGTCAGCACAATGCAGGCACATGTACCAGAACCTTTCACATATTACCTAATGTTACATCCACTCCACATCATACTAACTCTGGAAAGTTCTCGAAGTTATCTTCTGGCATACTGAAATTTAGGCAGAACCTCTTATGCAAAACAAAGGCTTCTGAAATTACTGAGTACTGACTGACTGTTGGGCAGGATGTTTGTTTAGTTTTAATGTAATTTGCTTTATTTGAAAGGAAGGTATCCCATGCCAAACTTCCAAGGCGTAATACAAACCATAGCAACTTGAACACGCTACACAAAACAATGCAGCCGACCATCATTTTTTTTGGGAATGCTATCACAAGTTTCTTACTAATCAGAATGTAAAATTCTCATAATCAATAAGGCCATGAAACTGAGCCTCTCTTCCTCATCCCTTTATAGCAATGAACTTCACCAACAGGCAAGAGAATTCTAAGTCAAGTTCTGTTGTGCATTTATCTTCACATTTTTATAAATATTTTTCTAATTCTGATGGCATCTTAAAGCTTCCATCATTCTGACAAACCTTTTAGACAGCAAGGATAAAATCCCTCTTGGTCTTGCAGATTTAGAAGCGTATCTCAATAAATACATCTAACACATAAACACATAACATTCATTACCTCTTGCTTCCTCCTCAACAGCTTAAAGGCAAAAAGAAGGTACCTCCCCTTTCTTCACACCTTACATTTTGAACCTCCCAAATCTGAAGATTTCATGCCACTGCTGAAACTTTTGAAGCATGCTTTTATTGAATTATGGTCACCCTGTAAGATCCACATAGATGGATATTTGTGCCCCACAATACCTACTGAAGTTGCTGTACTTAGGAGAATTGCAACTGAAAACTGTAATGTTGCAGCCCATCGTATTATATCTGTTCTAGAGCCTGAATCAAAAAGACTCCTGAAGACTTAGACCCACACATGGAAAAGTGTCTGAAAAAGAGGCTGGTTGGGTATATTACAGTATCTATGTATGGTTTACCTCTGTGAGGTGATCAATAGCCTCCAATGTTACTGATTCCAAGGAGAGAGGTAAGCGCACAGAACATCTTGCAGTATAGTTGTTTCATAAGAAAATCCTTCTATTCCTGGAAAAATATGTATTGCCTTTCTACCTTCTCTCCAAAAGATTACAGGAAGAAATCAGCTTATAGGTCATCATGGAAACTGTGTTTCCTCTGATCATGTAACTTCCATACTGTACAGTGCTGTATTCCCCAGATGGATTATGCTGCAGGCAACATTAAACTCTGCTTGAACACAGACTTAACCAGAAAGGTCTCAGATGACCAGTGTTTCAGAATTGTTGTGTGCACCTCTTACAAATTACCTTATTTGTCGTGGTTTAAAACCCAACCACAGTCTCTTCCCCCCCCCAGTAACCCCCATGGGTTAAGAACAGTCCAGTAACTAAGGTATAACGCAAATCACTACTGCTACTACCAATAATAATAATTATAAGAGAAATAACAAGGGAAGAGAATACGATACCACCTGCTGAAACGAGCCCGACCCAGAAGAGAGCGAGCCCTTCCGGGGAGCTCCCAGCTACCTCCCCGGGCATGACGTGCTGTGGTATGGAATATCTCTTTGGCTAGTTTGGGTCAGGTGTCCTGTCTCTGCTTCCTCACGGCCTCCCCTCCTCCCTGTCTGAGCATGAGGCTCAAAAAGTCCTTGGTCAGAGTAAACATTACTTAGCAAGAACTAAAAACATCAGTGTTATCAGCTCTGTTCCCAGGCTGAAAGTCAAAACACAGTGCTGCACCAGATACTTAGAAGGAGAAAAACTGACTGCTACTGCTGAACCCAGGACATTATCCCACAAAAAAAATATTATAAAAAAAGAAAGTAAGGTAGCAAGTGATTGTGACAAGACAGAGTAAATATAAGGCAAAGAGCTCATCCCAGCACAAGTTCTGAACACATTGCTATGGGTCTATACATGCTTTGAGAGCCTGATTTACAATATCACTGCTGGTAATATACTGTGTTGAAGTGACAAGGTCCAACTGAGGAGTGGATGTTCCACTAGGATCACAGTGGAATGTAACCGTGTGGCTGGTACACTGAGCAGCAGCAGAGACATCCCCAGTCCACTACATGATGTGGCAATGAAAAAGCTAAAAATCTCAGCAGCAAGATCTTCTTCCATTCACGTATGGAAGCTTTGCAATTTCCAGAGCCAGGCAATAGATCACAAAAACCAACTGCAAATGCTTACTCTAAACAACTTTTGCTTTTTGTATTATCAAGAATATTTTCCTTAAATAGCACTGAGTAGTCTGATATTTTTTCCACTTATGCCTGAAAAACTAGATATTACTTCTTGCTGGTTTCCTTCAAAAATAAAGGGGTTTGCTCTCTTAAGTTACTGTTTTTTTCATGGAAATAAATCTGACCTACTTCCTAATCATGGAAGCTGCGTCTTTCCTTGGAAAGCAGTCATCACTTCTAAACACATAGGTATAAAGTTATGTGACTGTTAATGTTATTCTAATTTCTTATCCTTAAAATAAACTAGACAATCCTAGCTTTGCTCTCTATAAATAGAGGGCCCTTAGGCATGCAAAGAGCTTATTCATAGCAATAATTAATAGCAATCTAAATTTGGACTCAGTCTATTAAATACTACAGTTTTAAGCTCTTTCTGTTAGTCTAATTAGCAAGCATACCATATATTCTCACCTTTACCACCCATTATCTTGCCACTGTTACTTTGGGGCCTGCTTTTTGAATAGCCAGGAATGGTTCCCTGCAAGCTGATGGGTCCTGTGATACTTCTAAAATTAAATACGCAGTTGCTAGATAAATTAAGGTCTGACCTTGTGCAACTGTAACATAAGCAGACTTGAACCACAGGAAAGTATTACACATGACTTCTCTACAATCTCGTCAAATGTAACACGAGGTCTGGATGGTATAATAAGATTATCTGTGCCCTCATTGGTTCAACAACTCTCATTAAGAAAATAAATTATCTGCCAACTTAGTCTCAAGGGCTACATTAAAAAAATCTGGTAGTGTATTTACATAAATTAAATCAAATCTCTGAAGACTGAGCCTTTCACTAGTTGTAGACCCTACCATTTTACACCACAAAACACTGATCTCTGTAGCTGAGAGGATGCAAAGATTCAGTGACAACAATTACAATGCTTATTTTACTAGATTTAAGAACTTGTGGACAAAGAAGCAGGAGGCACAGCACCACAAACAGCAGTGATGCAAAAGCAGAATAACCCAAAAGTAATGTGAACAGCAGCAGTACACAGCAAATTCAGTTACATGCATGGGATGAGGAAGAAGCTGGATACTTATCACTGATGCAACACCTCTGCATTGCTTTGGTTTTAACCAATTATTTACTATCTTTACCAAAATGAACAGACAAGGAAATGTAACAAACTGAAACAACAAACTTACAACTTATCTTTAATTGTTTTGATGAAATTAAACTGTATGCTGTGAACCCTTCTGTGTCCCATGATTCACCTGCATTTACAGACCCATAAAACTGTAAGCTTAACTAAGGCACAACACGCATCCCATCTTTGGACACAAGATCAATAAAAACATTTAATGATGATATAATGCTGCAACTTCTGACAGGGCAACTGTTTGGGGAACTTCCTACTGTATCACTTGTGGCTGATTTCATGAACTATCTCATCAACGTGCCTTAGTATTTTTTACTATCTGTACTAGGGCGTGGTAAGGACACCTACATGCTTGGGTTGTGCAAACAGAGTTAGAACTATTGTTTGAATGATGCAGAGATCACCAGGCACAGAACAATGTGTCCTGTGGTCGATTAGTATAATCAGGAGACAGATTATCTGGTTGGACCCTATATTCAATAAACACAGGCAGAAATGTTTAAAAATTGTCATTTTGAAAGGGAAGAGGGATTCTCAGTGCCTTGGAAAGAAACTCCAGGTCTCTCTGATGCAATCTCAAAGAATGCTTGGAAGTGGAGAAGCACAAACCTGAAATTCTGATGTAACCTGTATTAATAATTTTGCTTAAGTTACAGAAAGGCAGCAGTATGGGTCATATTAGAAGACCAGCTTTCAGGGAAAACTCCATGGCATTCTGAAACTTGCTTTGTCGGGTTTGCTTACCAGTGATGGGAAAGAGGAGCTAAAGAGCAGGTCAAATGAATTCTGAATAAATATTAGTCCAAATAAATACTATGTAAACTTACAACACAATTATTATCAATTATTTCTCATCATGCAAAATGCACCCTTTAAATGAGCAGCTAGGCCATAATGATACACTTTAATAAAACAGCTGGATCTTCAAATGAATGTCATGTTTATATCTACCATTATTTTTTCCTCCTACCTCATGTCACTTAATTTTCTTTTTTCCCTTAAGCATTTTATACTTTTTTTGCTTTACTAACTGAGCAATCACCTATTTGCTATGTTCTATTCCAGTGATCCTTACTTTTGATTCTGTAACTAATTAGCCACTTTTAACACAGTTTCTTGGTCAAATTTCACAGCCAAAGTTCATAGAAAGTATATGCATGCATCTACTTATTAAACAAATTCCAGACTTCTGTGTATTCTCTGAAGTAGAAAATCACCAACCTCAGGAAGACCTGACTGATGAACAGATGCCTACAACCCTTTAGTATAGTAACTTTGCAAAAAATATGTAACATTCTAATTGCTTATAAGCTTCTACACTATTTCTAATTAGACCTATTCCCAAGAGGTCCTAATAAAAATGCCTACTGTTGCACACTGCATCAGTTATCAATCATATTTTTTTACATAATAGAAAAATTGATTCATGTACTAGAAACTTTTGCAAACCCCAACATGTATTTTATGAAAGAACGTAAGAAGCTGAAATGTATTGAAATCACATGTACTACACCAAAATCCCAACGTGAGTGGACATAAATATCTTTATTTCCCAGCATACATCACACAAAAAATGGCCCTGAGCAGCAGCTAAACATATTTCTGACATTTTCAGGCTTGAGAGTTGTTTGACTTGTGAAACGAAGATCTGAAATCAAGTCTGAAGCTTGAACTCTGCAAAACATTTTGGAAAATAAATCCAAAACTATGAACCTGTTAGCACTGAGAACTCATTATGGCAGTTAGCTATCACTTGGCAAAAGTCAGTTGATTTCAACTGCTGTCACCACCCAAACACATCAAACAAAGTTACACTGCATCTTTATTAGAAACGTGCTAAAAATCTAAATGCAAGATACCACACATACGATCTCTGTGCAATGCATTTCTAGAACAGCTCTTTCAATAGAGTATTTGTCATTTAGAAAATTTTAACTTCTGCACACTGATCAAAAGCTGTCTTTAGAATTTTCACGTCCATCGCTATTAGTAAACGCGTTTAAATTTAAAAGGGATAACCAGATACGTGATTCTCCTCAGTGCAGCAAAGCACAAACTGCAGTGTACTGCTACAGCAAACCCTGCCCACCAAGAAGCAGAGTTACAAACCCCGATCTGCCTTCCGGTAAGACAGCCGCCCCGAATAAAGGA
The DNA here is from genome assembly GCF_012275295.1 of Melopsittacus undulatus. Taxonomy (NCBI): domain Eukaryota; kingdom Metazoa; phylum Chordata; class Aves; order Psittaciformes; family Psittaculidae; genus Melopsittacus; species Melopsittacus undulatus. The sequence continues at coordinate 19,460,758 of NC_047531.1, read as the reverse complement.
CGCGCACAGCCCCAGCCTGCGACAGATTCAGGAACAGGACCCGAAAGCAGGCCTGGCCTCTCCCCACACCGAGCCACGCCGCCCCCGGCAAGGACAGCCGGCCCGGCCACACAGAGAGCGACACCGCCTCCCCTCCCCGCAGCTCCAGAGGGAGGGTCCAGCTGCCTGCCCCCCAAGCGGCCACCACACCACCGACACGGACCGGCTCTCTTCAGCGGGCGAGGCCGCGCCACACCGGCCCGAGCGGAAACTTCCCGGCCTAAAAGCCAGCCGCCTCATCCACCACCATGCGCATGCGCGCCCCCCCGCCCGGTGTCACAAACCGCATGCGCATTCCTCACGCTCCGCTCTCCTTCGCTCGCTGCTCACGGGGACCGGAGCCGGCGCAGCAGCGGCGCATGAGCAGAGCGGCGTCCTCCGCCGCGTCCTCTAACTGGAGCCCCTGCGCGCATGCGCGCTGCTGACCCGTTGTCCGGCGGTGGAGGCCGGGACGGGGTGTTTCGCGCAGTGCGGCTATGGCGGGGGCACTGAGGAAGGTGAGGCGGCGGGCGGGCAGCCTGCTCTGCACTGCGGGTCTGTCCCTGGGGAGCAGCGGGCGAGAGAGAGCCGGGCTGAGGGGAGCGTCAGGCTTGGTTCTGCGGGGTATGCGGGTCAGGCGCCGGGTGCTCGTAGGGCAGCAGGGACAGTTACTGGAGGGGCGGGTCCGAGGAAGGAGGCGGGTAAGCCGGAGTTCGGCGGGTCAGGGCGGCTGCCAGGAGCCACCTTGTGCTGTGAAGTGTCCTGCTGCTCGCTCTCCCACCCTGTCAAAGCACCGCAAAGCTTATGGGATCCCGTGTGTGTGGTGGGAGGCAAAGGCTCGTGTCACGGAGTGTTCCCTGTCAGGTGTATATTGAGCCAAAACAGAATCATCGGGTAGCACGGAAAAGGATGCTTAGGTATACTAAATCTGTTCATGCTCTGTATGCAGACCACTGGACTTGTAGGACTGGCCGTAGCTGAAAACCCTCATGAGGTATGTCATGTGTCTTGTGTATTTAATGGAAATTGTCTGCAAGATGAAGGCCTTTGGGTACATATTTCTGTAGTAGGTACATTGTGTAGCATAAAGTAGTCACAACTTACCAAAATTCCAAAGTGAGAGGGTGATAAATTCTCAGAACTTTAATTGATACCATTAGGATTTATTTTGTACACATTTGCTTTTTGTTGCATATGCAAATTTTCAAAAACCTCTTTGGTGTATGTTGTTTTATGACCTAGTATTTGATTTCTCTAATCTCCAAGGTAATCTTTCCCAGGTAATTTTTCAGAAACTGATGGTTCAGATGTGAATTTACCAGATTTTTTAAAAGTATGGTTAATATTAGAAACATAGCTTTTATTGTTTCCATTTTGCATCAGATGTACTACAGATTGCAACTTTTTTTTTTCCTTTGAGGACTCTGACAGTGCTAACTTTTCAATCCTGCTAAATCCCAGTCTTAACCAGGATGCAGTTCTGTGGTTCAGACTTACTTATTTTGTTAATCCTACTTTTCTGGATTGAATACTATAACTCTATACGTGTGTATAGTTAGATAGCTAGTGGGCTAAGTAGGACAAGAAGTTAATTCTAATGTAATTTAACCATGTCTTGTCATCACTTAAGCGCCTGCGAATGCTGTACACAAAAATCCTTGGTGTCCTGCAGAACATTCCCAAAGATGCAGCATACAGGAAATACACTGAGCAGATTATAAATGAGCGGTTTAATTTGGTGCAAACGGTAAGTATGGTGCTGTTTCATAAATGCTACACATGAAAACATTTTTAGGATGAGAAGAATGATTTTCAAAATGATTGGCTGTTTTCAGGAGTATATGTATCCTTCAGGTATCAATTCAGAAATAATTGAAGACTTGAGGTTTATTTTTGTTACCAATGAACATTGTATATAAAAAAAACCTGTAAATTTCTTCCTGACATTTTTTGTGAAAATTAGAAGAAAACATAATTTTTAAGATACATTTTTAGGAACAGTGGTAATTTCTGAACACTTGCACAAAAAAATGCATGTGCTCTTAATGTTGTATAATCTTACCACAATCAAACAATCACAGAATGGTTTGGGTTGGAAGGGACTTTAAAGTTCATCTAGTTACAACTTCCTGCCATAGGCAGGCATGCCTCCCACTAGATAGGGTTGCTGAAAGCCCAGTCTTTGCCTTTGACATTTTAAACTGCTTTTTGGTGCATTAAAAAATGCAATACTGGAACTGTGTATTTAAGATGATAATTGGAAGGCTGCATATCATTTTATAAAAAGCTAAGATCAAAATTGTCTTTCAAGATAAATACTGAAGCGCTGAGCTGCTAATTATTCTTGGGATGTCATTAGGTTGTACTCGTTTTTTTAATATTTATCACTGAGAGTTTAATGTTTGATTTCCAATAAGAAAAGTGTGTGAGATTTCTTTGACAATGTAAAATGGCAGAAGCTAGCTAATTTGGTGCAAGGTTTGAGGAAGATTAGAGTGTGATCTAGTTAAAGTATTGTTTTCATAGTTTATCTGGGCTTTCTGCTTCTCAGTAAATACAGACATTTATTTATGTGTATTTGAATACACAGGAGACGGACGTGCAAAAGCTACAGGACAAACTGAATAGTGGTCACATAGAAGAAGTCATTTTACAGGTAAAGTAGGAAAATTGGAAGGTTAGATTAAAAAGGGAGCTGTGGTTTTCACTGTTCTTTTGGCTAAGCTTCGGTCAGAAAATCAGTAGTTTTCTGTATCTTCATTTGTGGCAAAACAATCAAATGGAAAAAAAAAATCTGAAAATTAATTGTCATGTGCTTGGGATGACCATGCTGAAACCTAACATGGTTAGCACATGTTTACTGTTATGCTTACAGGTGTACCTGGGTGTACCTACACTGGTTGGTACAGAATCTTAAATCAGCAGAAAGAGCACAAGACAATTGAATAATATTGGTGAATAATCCAGATAAACTGGAAAGTATCATGAAGTTATCATTGGGAATGCCTTGGTGAACAGACTGTTTGGTATTTGGGGGTGATTCAATATGGTTTTTAGAAACAAAACCCAAAGCACACAGTTCCTTCTGATAGTCTGTAACTGTGATAGGTAGTGACATCACTTACATAATGAAGTAGAGATAATGTAATATTTTGTCAGTTGTACAGAATTTAAGAATTTTTGTATGGTATTTATTAACAGGCTGAAAGTGAGCTTTCTCTGGCAAGAAAAATGGTGCAGTGGAAACCATGGGAGCCTCTAGTTGAAGAACCTCCTTCTGACCAGTGGAGATGGCCAATCTGATTTTCAAAATGGTGTAAGCTCTTGAAAACTGAAAAAAGTTAATTATTAATCTGTTATTTCTGACAGTTGTCCTTAAATTAAATATAATAACTTCATAAAAACATGTTTCATCCCAATGTCTGTTTATATTTAGCAATCTAAAGACTGCTTCGCATTTCTTGGAAAAATGCTTTTTGGAAATATCTTTCCAGCTGTTATACAACCTTTGGTTTATTTTCTTTAGTAATTTAGTATTAACAGGGTATTTGTGCCTTTTTATTTTTATAATCTGCATCTGTATGTTAACAAATACCGATATTACAGGCCATTTGAAGTCAGAATCCAGGTTGTAGAAAAGTATGATCCTGCCGTTCTTTCCCACCTTGGGTTGTGCATTTTTGCCAGCCACTGCCAGTGTCTGACCAGACAAATTCTGAGATCAGGATCTGGTGACTGGTGTCTGCCCACATCAGTGCTAATTCTATCTCAAGGGGAAGCTCTGGAAAGACCCGAGAGTGGATGGGCAAGGGGAGAAGGAAGGCTGCCCCTGAAGGTAAGGGCAAGAACAGGTCTGTTAGTAAGCTGGTAGGTTACCATGCTTGGCATCATACGCATCGCACAGACTTCACTACTGGGGTCTTACAAAGGCTTGGTATATAAACATGTATACTTTATAGATGTATACTATTGATTCAGAGCTTGAATATTATCTAGTTAAGGAAGAAAAACAGCTGATATTTCTTGATAGATCTGGCTAGGTTCTTTCAAGCATTTAAATGGAAACAGTGCCTGCCTCTCCTGATTGTTTACAGATTTAATCTTTTAAGCTCCAATTAAAATATCCAAACCGGATCAGAGGGACTGTATGAGTTTGCCTTCACTCATAGGTTTTTTTCAGTAGTGTTAATATTAAGTTCTTACAACTTTAAAGAGAAGAATATAGCTGTATGACAGAAATCTGCATTTGATTAAATGTTTACAATAATGACACTGCACTATGTAACATTACGTAACAGCTGGTTTTCATAGTCATTAGGCCTATAAGTTTACCTGTGACATCATTATTAATTATTAATTATGTCTTTACATAGTATTTTATACAGTCAAGGTATTAGAGGAGTAAGACAGTGGGATTAAAAAAACAGGAAGTATACCTAGGGCATTGACTCTAGCAACTATTTTCACTTAGTTCTTCAGCATTGTTTATTTCAATTATTATTACTATCATTACAAAAACTTTTAGATTTTGAAGACTGATATGGTTTAAGCTCAGTCGTAAATCAGCCACGCAGATCTCACTCACTCCCCCCACTTTCCTCTCGCAGCTCCCGGAGGGATGGGGAGGAGAACTGAAATAATGTAACTCCCATGCATTGAGATAAGAGCAGCCCAGTAACTAAGGTATAACACAAACCACTACTGCTACCACGTATAATAATAACAATAAGGGAAATAACAAGAGAAGAGAATACAATACCACACCACCCGCTGACTGGTACCCAGCCCGACCGAGCAGTGAACTAGCCCTTCCGGATAGCTCTCAGTTTAACTCGTGGGCATGACATGCTGTGGTAAGGAATACCTCTTTGGCTAGTTTGGGTGAGGTGTCCTGTCTCTGCTTCCTCCCAGCTTCCCCTTCTCCCTGGCAGAGCATGAGACTCAGAAAGTCCTTGGTCAGACTAAACATTTGAGCATAACTGAACACATTGGTGTTATCAGTGCTGTTCCCAGGCTGAAAGTCAAAACCACAGCACTGCACCAGCTACTAAGAAGGAGAAAAAATGACTGCTACTGCTGAACCTGGGACAACTGAAAAAGTCGAAAGTATTTTGCTTCACTGTTTTGAAGGGTTTTCAGTCTTCAAAAGGATAGAAGCTGGTCTCTTCTGAGATAAAACCACTAGATGGCATTCCAGAAGAGGAGAAACTGAGTTTCACTGATAAAAAGTGTACTTGCACCTTATCCCTTTCACAAATGTACAAATATGTCCTCAATACAGGCCCTAACAGAAGTTATTCACTACCTTGAGGGGATTTTTTTTTTTCCCAGAGCTTATTTCCTAATGTATATTCTCAGTGATTTTTTCTGGTGTATGAGTGTTTGTTTCACATGACTCAAAATAAGATAATTCTCTAAATCTTTCTATCCAAACCACTGGATTAGCCTTCACAAATGCTTTAATTTAGGAATCAATTAACTGGAATCTTAAAAAGGTTCTAGTGGAGCCTACTCCAGGAATCATTAATAAGGATTTTTCAGCTTTGTGCTTTTTAGCATTTTCTGCATTTTTCATTATTTTATTATCATCATTGGTTAATTATGGTTTCATTATCTTAGCATAAATTAATCATCTGTGCTACATAAGATTACTAAATAAATTAGTATTATATTGTAGTATTAACTTTAGTTACTGAGAAGAAAGGGAGGATTGCAGTTCTGAGATGGAATGGTATGTGCCTTTTGTGCAGTGTTGTATAGTTCAGGTCATGATTGTTTCTGCCTGATTTAAAAATACATCTTTACTAAGAAGAGAAACAATTTTTACCTTGCTGTTAACTCTGTAACTATATATCTGTTATTTCAATCCACAGCATAATGTGGCAACAAAACAGTACACATATTTTACAGGCAAGGGAATCTATTTTAGGAGTACTGTGTTGCAATAATTTCAGATAAAGGTGCTAGAAAGGTCTAATTTGGAGACTAACAATTTTGCTTATTTTTCTCCTTTAACTATGTTGAAAATACACGATGATGCAAAAGAGTTTTATCTTTCTCTGTGTAGTATGATAAGGTAAATCACTGCAAGCTTTAGAGTTAACAAACTTTAGATATTTAAAATGCTTTGAGATCATCTGATGAGAGTCATTGTGTGAATGAACATTCCTCTCTCTACAAGGATTGGGCCAAAGGGAGACAGCCTGTTAAACCAGGAAAACAGCTTTCAGATTGCCAGGCAGCAGCAATACCAAGGGTTTTCTTATTCCTACATGCTCTCTGTGCTGTGTCTCCTGTTTCAAGTGGCTGAACAGGACACCATTTTAGTCTTCGACATAATTTCTGGCTGTGTTCACTGGGAGATGAATGAAAGCTGATTTTTATTTTTAATTTACAGCTTGAATGCCATTTAATAAAAAAAAAAATCCGTGAAAGATTATCTTGCAAACTGAAAAGGAGGTTGAATGTTTGACTGAATTGACTCTGCAGTAGTGACTGCTGGTCCTGCTCTACCTTGAGTTAAGTTCAGTCCAGGTTTTAGAAAAAAGATCATTAACAGTAGTAATAGGAAATTTCTGTTCCTTTTGATGGGAAGTAGGCCTATGTTCAAATGCCTGTGTCTGAGAAACGTGGGAACATCATGGCACACAATGACCAAATAGAGATATAATTATAGTGCCTGCTGAAATATAGTTTTTTTCAGGATTCTTCCACAGTTGTGACACAGAACTGTATTTCACCTCTAAAGTGGTTCTGTGAAGTGAGTCTAGTCACAGCTTTTCTTCATTGTGCTGAATTACTTTGCGGGTGTTGTCTCGGAAATCACCCATCAAACACCAGGAAATTCAGTTTCACAGGATTTTAATTCTGGTATAAGCATCTTCATTTCCACTCAGTAGCCTCAGCCCTCACACCAGAACCACAGACCTTCCAGGGCAAACACAGGCTGAGCGCATCATATACATAAGTGCTGCCACAGGGTCTGGGAATGATGGGCTGCAGAACAAGGGTTATCAACATCCAAACACCTCAGTCTTTCATAATATCCAGGGAGCAGCTTGGGGTATTAGCATAATTTCTGCTACTATCTACAATGTGAACTGAGAGGAAAAAGAGTGGTTTTGTACATTCATGCTACTATCAGCTGGTAGGAGTTCATGGTCACCAACACCGTGTGGACCAAGGCACAGTCACTGACCTCCGGTACGGCAGCATGCAGAGTCGCTGCAGGTGCGCTGTGCCGCCGTGCTTCTGCTAACTACCGGAGTCACCGAGAGCCAGCGACCCCTCTCGGCCTTTGTCCTTTCATTCCGCTTCCCTTTTCACCTCTTCCTGGTCTTCCTCTTCCCTGGGCCGTGCACAGCAGCGCCCGCGACACCCACAGCTGCGGCTCTGCGGGAGCCTGGCACCTCGGAAGCCAATGCGCATGCTCACCTCTACCGCCGTGCCGCCGCGCTGTCCGCCTTCCGCTTCCGGTTGCTATGGCTACCGCGACGCACCGCCCCCCGGAGAAGCGGCCGCTGCAGAGAGCGGCGCGGGGCGGGAGCTGCGGGGGGAAGTAACGGGTGCGGAGCCGGGGAGCCGCTGCCTTCCTGCACAGGCACGGGTTGGGGTCCGGTCCCGGCGCGCAGCATGTAGGGACCGCCGGCCCGAGCGGCCCAGGGGTAGTGTTTGCGCACCTGACGGGGCCGGTGGCACAAGCGGCCCGGCGAGGGGCGCCGGCCGCGATGAGTGGTGGGTAGGAATGGCCTGAGTGACCGGCGGCTGGGCGGGGATCCCTGCTCTTCACTGCTGCTGCAGCAGCTGCTGGCCGTGTTTTCATGAGTGTGGGATTCGGGTTCCTCTAGCCTGTATCATTGCAGTGGCAGCACAGAAAACATTAAAGGTGTGCTGTCGCTGAGTAATGCTGACTCTTGGGGTCTGTATATCATAGAATGATTTGGGTTGGAAGGGACCTTAAAGGTCATCTAGTTCCAACCCCCCTGCCACGGATAGGGACACCTTTCACTAGACCAGCTTGCTCAAAGCCCCATCCAACCTGGCCAGTTATGCTGACTGCTTGCTCTGCAGTATTATGTTTGTTAAACACCAGTGAGAAAATGATGAATGTTTTGTGGTTGGCTATTCTAAACAGACAGGTAGTGAATAGAGAAAAAACTTTTGACGATACTACATCACCCATATGTTTGATAGTAGAGCTGTGCTAGTACATGGTTTTAAACAGATGCTGTGATTATTCTTGCAGAAAGGTTGAAAGTGTGCAACTGATATTTCAGGAAAAGGAATATACCTTGGATAGTTGCTCTGAAGTTGTTACAGCACAAGGGCCAGGTGCAGAGCAACCATCTGCATCCCCATCAAGAAGAGCAGGTGGAGAAGGCAAGAGCAGGGACAAAGCAGAGAAGCCTCTGCTTTCAGAAGCTACAGGCACTGCACAGCCAGAGAAGGGCTGTGAGAAGCAGTTTTCTCTGGAGCAGTTTTGAAGGAACAGGAACAGTCAAGTTCAGCACAGTGGGAACAACCCGGAGAAGGGCTAAGCAATCAAGAAACAGTTGGAAATAACCAGCAAGATTTGAGCCTGGTGCCCCTTACAGCGCATCTTCTGAGAACACATCATCTGTTACCATTGAGAATTATCCTACTTTAACTGAAGTAAGAAATTCAGAAAGGGAAGAACAAACATCTCAAAACTCAAAGAATATGGCAAGTGGGACAGGTAAAGAAGTTACTAAAATGTTGGATGTTAAGGCTTTAAAGACATTTGTTTTTTTCTTCAACTTGATTATGGCTTCTTGCATCTCCCATACTCCCATTCTATTAATGTTTGCTGGTTTTTGAACTTGAAGTGACTTTTTAAATTCTCAGGTAAAACATGCTTGAAAAGGTGAGAAATGCATTCTTCATCTCAAGTTGCAATAGAAAATCATATGACATTTTATAGTGATCCTCATTTCCAGAAAGGTAAGTTTATGTGTTTTGTACACGCATTTGCAAAACAGCAATGCATAATTCCCATGAATACATGGGCTACTAACAGTTTAGATCAGATCACAGCAAACACCTTACTATTTTAGCCCTCTTGGATTCCCCTGTCACTTGCCTGCCACCCTTCCATTATCAATGCAGTCCCAGAAACACTCCATCATGTGCTGCACTTTTTCCTCTGCACTCTGGGTGTCCAGTGTTACTTCCTCTTCCTAATTCAGTGCCCGGTTTTCTTATTTCTTTAGAGAAGAAGGTAGCACATCTCATTCAGCAGGTGAGTGCAGTGATTGACCATTTAGAGTATGAACCTGCTGACTGCTGCTTTTTTGGCAGGCTGCATTCAGATCCTCTCATTCAGAGTAGCTGGTGATCACATCCTAGGAAAAGCACTGTACCAAAGCCAGATACGGTCTTATCTCTGACTCAAGAAATAATTTCTGGAGTTAAGTAGATCTGATTCAGAATACAGTCTTTGAGTAAACACTGCAACGTTAAGTATTGTGTGAAAAACAGCAGTGATTCTAAGCATACAACATATGCTTAGATCAGGACTAAAATGGAGCAGGTTTAAGTGAGATTTTTCAGTAAAATTTGTCTATGTAAATGGGTAACTAATTTAAGATTATGCATTTACTGTAACTTGTAAAAATTTAAATATGAATGACTTTCAGTAGTGACAGTATTTAGGTATCTCTTTAGAAAGTATGTGATAATATTGTTTCAGATTTCAAGCAGACTGTCATTCCAGATCAAAAATCTGATTATTGCTGTGTTTCAACAAAATCACCTCAGAGTAAACGTGAAAAAGTTACTCATTTGTTTTGAGAAGCTTTCCAAGTATTAATTTTGGCTTTATTTTTAGGAAGCATGATTGAGGATAATGAAAATCCTGGGAGGACTAGGGCTAACCTTGATGAAACTATCCAGTCTGAGAACTTACATCTAGATCAGGAACATTCTCCTGGGAGAACAGTTCAACATGATTACTGCATGCCTGATGTCATAACTGTCAGAATACAAACAGGTAAATGCTGGTTTTGCACGTGTGTAGACGGCACATATATAGAGAGCAGACTTTGGCCTCCTCAGGAACTTGCTTAGTAAGGTTCCATGGGATATAGCCCTAGAGGGAAGGGGGGCCCAAGACTGTTGGTTGATATTCAAGGATCACCTACTACAAACTCAGGAGTGTTGCATCCCAACTAGAAGGAAGTGCAGCAGGAGGGCCAGGAGACCTCCTTGGATGGATAAGGAGCTGCTGAGGAAAATTCAAAGGAAAAAAGAGGCTTATAAAAGGGGGAAGCAAGGATAGGAGGCCTGGAAAGAATAACAGGGATGTTGTCCAGGAAGCTAGGGACCAGGTTAGGAAAGCTAAAGAAGAGATTCAGAGCAGCCCTGTGGAGGAGGACTTGGGGGTGTTGCTTGATGAGAAAATGAACATGAGCCAGCTTCAGTGTGCGCTTACAGCCCAGAAAGCCAACCTTATCTTGTGCTGCATCAAAAGGAGCGTGACCAGCAGGTCGAAGGAGGTGATCCTGCCCCTTTACTCCGCTCTTGTGAGACCTCACTTGGAGTATTGTGTGCAGTTCTGATGTCCTCAACATAAAAAGGACATGGAACTGTTGGAACAAGTCCTGAGGAGGCCACGAGGATGATCAGGGGACTGGAGCACCTCCCATATGAAGACAGGCTGAGAAAGTTGGGGCTGTTCAGCCTGGAGAAGAGATGGCTGCGTGGAAACCTCATAGCAGCCTTCCAGAATCTGAACTAGGGTATTGGGGTGCTGCAGGTACTCTTCATTAGGGACTGTAGTGATAGGACAAGGGGTAATGGGTTTAAACTTAAACGGGGGAAGTTTAGATTGAATGTAAGGAAGAAGTTCTTTACTGTGAGAGTGGTGAGGTACTGGAATGGGTTGCCCAGGGAAGTTGTGAATGCTCCATCCCTGGCAGTGTTCAAGGCCAGATTGGACAGAGCCTTGAGTGGCATGGTTTAGTGCGAGGTGTCCCTGCCTATGGCAGGGGGGGTTGGAACTAGATGATCTTAAGGTCCTTTCCAACCCTAACTATTCTATGATTCTGTGTGTTGATACATGTAGTTGTACTCTAATCTCAGTATTTAAATCTTGGAACTTCCTTTTTAACAGATTCTGAATCATTCCAAGATGTAGTTGTAAAAATTGAAAGACCTACCTACCAAAAACCGTTTCTGGGTGGATTTAAGAATAGGATAACAGGAGTGGAATTTCATAATGCAGGATCACAAACGATACAAAAAAAACTACCTGATAAAGGAATTCTTGTATTCCATAGGGAAACACAGGTAACGGCTTTGTAGTGTCTTTTTATAATGTTGTTTTTGCAAAATGGAATAGAATGTTGACACAAGAATTTCTAGTAGGAGTAAGCGAATAAAATGAGGAATAAGTGTGCAATTGAAAGTATTTAGTGGAAGAATATTACTGGTCTCGTGATTTTTGTTACAGATAACTGATTTTGCCACTTTCTGTAATGAGGAAAAACCCTCTATGTTTTGTTATATTCTGACATGTATTTTTTTCCCCAGACAGTTTTTGAAAAAAATAAACAACAAGAAACAACGAATACAACATCAACACAAATGACTAAAACTGGCCTCTATGTGTCAAACAAGACTGACAAACTAATAACTCCTGGGAAGTATATTACAGCAGGAGAATACCATAAACGTAGACTTGAAGCAGTAAGTTCTTATCTGTTTAAAACTATCTGTAAAGCAAAATATTAGAAAGGTTATCTGAATATTTAATAAGTGTTCAAAAAGTGAATTTAAAAGTGAACTGCAAAATGTTGCTTAATCTTCACATTTTGTAATTTTCAGATATTGGGGAAGTGTGTGTTTGCTCTGTGGTTTTTGTGATGTTTGGTTTTTAGTTACTAATTTGATTGCCTAAAACAGGCAGTCTGAATCTAACTGAATGGAGAGATAGTTGATTCCCTGAGTGTTGAAGTTACATGATTGTATCGATGCGGTTGGCAAGATGCCTTGAAGACTCCTCGTAGAAGTTTTCCGTAAGAACTTCTTAGTTGGTCAGCATCAGCTAGCAGCAGGAAGTATCTCATAGAAGTGGAAAACCCGAGTAGGTTATTGTTTCCTCAGGACTGCCAGTATGTTTGCTGTGATCATTACTGGATTATGTAATGTGTCTGTAGGTAATATATATTACACAGTAGAGAGGCATCAGTTTGGTGTGTTGGTTCATGTTGATGGATCTGCACTGTGCAGTGTAGGTCCCTATTGAAATAGTAGCTGGAAACAGATTCAAGAGAAATATTAGGATAAGTATTAGTGTAACTATTAGCGTGGTTATTTGCTTGATAGCCTTCAATGCTGCGCAATGCTTATTAGCTTGTGGTATTGGCTTGCTTGTGTGGTCCAAGTTAATGCAGATGGCAGAAGGTCAGGTTTGTGCATTATCCTCCCTTAGCATACTGTAGGCCGTTCCCTAGTCTTTAATAGCTGCCTCTTTGGAGGTTGATTTTTTAAGTTTGGTCATAACAGCATTGTTAACTTTATTTTTGTTATTTGTTTGTAAATACAATGCAGTTGATTTTGTGTGTATGTACCTTTCAGTTAGTTTGAGTACAAGGCAAATATTAGAAAATACATTTAAGTGGCTGGCAGAAAATAACAGCTAAGAACAAAATATCATACTGTTTTGTTTTAAATTCATGATTCTTTGGTATTGTATCACACATAGGTAATAGTATTACAGAGAAATTTCCGTCGTTGGCATGCTACAAATATAGTACAAAAACTGAGAGAAGAAAAGAGATTAAGGCTGGAGTGGGAGGCACAAGAAGAATTACATAGAAAAAAAGAAAAAGAAGAAAAACTGAGAAAGGAGCACGAGCGAAGACTGAACCCTAAAACAAAAGGAGACTTCGAGCTACTGTACCATGCTTTAGAACGTAAGTTTTTTCTTAAAGATTTTCTCTTAAATCAGCAAAATGCAGTTTGTTTAAAACAGACTTATATTTTTATGTTTTTCTATGGATACTCCTTTGATTTTTAGATTTTACTTACAGTGGAATTTCATTTTTACATCATTATTTGACATTCATATATTATCAGAAGAAGAAAAAAGGCCTTGGTGCTGTGTAAGCACTGTTCAACAGTAACTAAAACATCCTTGTATTATCAACATCCAGAGCATAGCATACAAATCACTGTGAAGAAAATTGACTCTGTCCCAGCCAAAACCAGTACATCTTTTTAGGAAATAATCAGCTTATAGAATAGTGCTGTTTGGCAGTTCTGTTGTTGGGTTTTTTTTATCACTCATCTTTAATGTTAAGGTCATCTGGAGGAACAGGAACCTTTTTTTTTTTTTTGGATCAGGATTATGTTAATCTTTTTACTGTACATTTAAGATGCTGAAAATAATGGCATGAAGAAATGCAGTATTGAGATCCATCATTTGTCGTTTAATAAAGGCAGTTTGTATAATGGATTAAATTTTTGCCCCTGATTTTACAGCATATGACTGAGGTTATTCCTTTTGCCCTAGTCATCTTCTACAGGTGCTTTTTCTCCTTTCTGATGTATTCCATGTTGCACAAAACTGTGTTGTCAAAATTTCAAAAATCGGTTAGGAGTCCTACAGGGCATCCTGAAGGACTTCCTTTTCCTGTTGGGGTGGATGGTGTCTAGTACACGCAAGCACTACTAAACTTTCTGGGAAAAATAAGGTGAATCTGTAATAATAATATGCAGATAATTTTCATAAAACCTTACAGGACAGTAATGTTGCAAAATTGGACAAAAAAACCTGTCTTTTGGGGAAAAATAAAACCAATAGAAATTGGTGGACTTGTAACAGCATATAGTGAAACTGCAAGAGTTCTTTTAAAAATATCTCCTTTTAAGCAACATGCTTGCATTGTGACTTGCAAGTAGCTTGTATGTTGTCTAGGCTACAGTGCTTACTTATAGTATAACTCTGTGGCAGTTTGGATGTTTTTGTCCCTATAGCAGAACTGACCTAATGGATTGCCTAATTCACTGCAAAGCCACGTGACCTACCTGAAATAATCTCAGCTGTTTCTTCCATGGTGACCTGAGCATAAATTTGGTGGCATGTGTTACTCATATTGCTTAGTGTCATTATTCAAGAACTCCCAAGTTATACACTACTCTTTTAATACTGTCATACTTGGGTCACCGAAAAAAATCACTTGGTCTGAGTATAGAAATGACTTGTAAATATCAGCGTTTGTGACAAATTTAAAATCATTACTGATCTTAAACTTCAGAATTTTGGGAATGGTATCTTTATGAGACTTGGGGATAGGGGTTGTTTTCCCTTTTTCTTCACAGATAGTTATCTGTTTTCTTCACAAGAATCAATCTCTTTTAAGGTGTGTCTGATTAGGTAATCAAAAGCCAAGGCACTCACATAGTTTTTTACTCTCCATTTGTGGCAAGTGCTACTATTTGGTGTCTGATTTCCTGCAGTATTTTCTTTAATATGTTGTCAAATGTATGATTTTGTATGTGCGAAGAGTCTTATTTGCAATGGAAATAACAGAGTTGAGTTAAAGTTGCAAATTAGTGCTGGTATCCCCAGTATTTTTAGATTTAGAGTTTATGGTTATGTAAATGTCTCTCTTGCTTAATTTGATGTAACCGGATTCACAAATAGTAAACCTTTCAGCTATGCATGTTCAGGAATTTAATATCAGGGCAACCTGAAAAAAACATGTGCCACTTCAGAGCTGGAACAGAACAAACTCCAGTATTTGAAATGTCTTTTTAACATTTTGTTAAAAATAATGGTGTAGTATTAGTCTTTTTTGGTTTTGTTTACCTTTGTTGACTAGCTGCTTCTGTGCATGGAGACTTGCAGTCATGCTATTTATTTTAATAGAGCTTAGTGGTTCTAGGAAGGTTTTTTTTCCTACCTGCATCTGAAACTACTTTTACATTCTTATAGTGTCAACAGTCTACACAAGCTAAATCATTGTGACAGTAATAGAATGACACCATTGTCCTCCAGAGACCTGTGAAGGTTATTGCTGCTGATCTCAACAGGAGGATACTATTACAGGGTCAGCCCGCACAAGCAATTCCTGTTGGTACAAAAGCTTGCCTGCTGACAGTGTGGTGAAAATAAGATATATCTATATGTTCAGTTTGTCTGCTTATAGAGACATTAATTATTGGTTTGAAAAGTATGAACTACTTTGTTCTGTAAAACCAGAAAGTAATGAGTATAATCTCTGCCTACAGAACAGATAATCTAAGAGGAATATTTTTAATTTGGTTGCATATATACGGTGAGTCAGGAGGTGAGTATTGATGATAACTGACAGCTTTTTCATTTCTGTACACACAAAATTACTTCCTGTATTTATTATGTATTACCTTTGATGTTGCTGCCCCCTGCAGGCACATAAAACTTAATGTAAATTAATTCTGAAGTGCTGTTGTTTGCTGAAATTACTTTATTTAAAAATATATCTTTGGTTACTCAGGACTTGTCAGACAACTGTTATATTAATAACAAAGCTTAGAGAGCCTTAAGGAAATGAATTGCAACATTTTAAAATGGAAAACATAAGGTACTGTAGATAAGGAAGCCACAGGCAAGAGCTGAACCTTCCTCTTTTACCTGCTGCACCTACTCTTACCTGATACAGTAAGTGTGCATCACATATTGGATTGTGTTCTTTAATGCTGGGATTTGCAAGATTTCAGGAATGTTGAATTTTTTTATCTTATAAAATTTCCTACAGAGCTCTAGAGGTATTTGAAACAGAACAAATTCTTCAGAGAAGCCAAGAATTGTTACAGTGTATGCAAAGGAAAGCACTATTTAGGAAACACAATTTGATTTTACTAACAGATTTCTGTAACAGCATTCTGCGTATCACCAGTTATAGTCAAGGAATAGGTAGTACAAAATAAACCATGATAAACATATGTATATATTTGTGTGTTTGTGTCATTAAGTAGTCTAGCTTGTAAGTGCAGCCGGTACCTGTGGTTTGGTGATTTGACCATAAGAATCAGAAGGCCAGGTTCTATACAGCAGGTACTGGTTCAAGTGCTGATGTAATGACCATCCTGTGGTTTGCACGCTAC
Source organism: Melopsittacus undulatus (assembly GCF_012275295.1). NCBI lineage: Eukaryota > Metazoa > Chordata > Aves > Psittaciformes > Psittaculidae > Melopsittacus > Melopsittacus undulatus. The sequence goes on along the minus strand of NC_047531.1, from coordinate 19,444,630 downwards.
TTCATTCCACCTTCTGTTATAGAACAGGAAAGGGAGAGTAAAGCAGATACTGTCTAATTATTAATGTGCTTCCATCTGCTTTAGATGGCAAAAGGTGATACCACTGGAGTATTCACTGTAAGACCTGAAGTGCTAAACGTGACTGTCAGTAAAGTTTTTTCTCAATTTTGGAAGAGTTCAGCCTTCTTTAGATTTTACATATTTATGCACAGAGAAGCAGGAATAGTGGTGGAAGCACTAGACAGTTAGATGCTGGTCTTAATCTGCTGAGAAGATCTCTATGGTATTTTTTCTTGTGATTTTGATGAAAACTTGTTTAAAAAGTCCCTATTGCTTGTACCTTTTCCATACATGTTTCCACAGGAGCTAAATTATTTTTCTCACATAGAGCAGCTTTTTCTTCTAACCCATTTTCGAGTTTGCAGTATGAATTGGCAGTTTGGAATTGAGGTACAGACACATACTCTCACAGAACATCTGTATAATTTACATTAATTTCTGGGCTATTTTGTCTGTGTTGAAAATATGCATCATAATAACTTTCCTAACATAGAAACTGGCTTTTAACGAACATTTAAAAATACGTTATTTCTTAAATATGAAAGCAGAATATTCACTGGAAAACACATTGTAAAAAGTACCCACAATATTTATATCTGTAGTATGGAGGCAGGAGGAGACTGAGCAGATTAACAGAACTCTTGCTGGAGCTGAAAGAAAGGCAGCACTTTGTGGACTTCTGGAACAAGAGGCACAGCTGATAGCTTCCATTGGGAGACACAAACTAAATGCAGATGAGGAGAATCGACAAAAAGCGATACTGCACTTTCTGAATAAGGTCAGTGATGTAATTTTAGAATGAACATAAAAAATAACAAAGTACAGGAACAGAAAAGACATCTGCAAACTACATGCCAAAAGTAACTTTTGTAGGTTAACAGTTAATTATGTGAATGCTAATGTGTGGGGGCTAAAGCCCTTCCTGATTCTTCGTTAGTGAAGACAAGCCTTCCTCATAGGAGAAGGAAAACTCCTATCTTCAAACCAGGGCTGATGGAGCTTGTCCAGCCTAGCATGGTCTTCCATCTAAGAGAAGGACACTCATAAAATCTACGACTTGCGGACTTTGCTGTCACCATCCTAGCTCACTAGGCCTGGCAGTTAAACCTCAGGTGTAAAGGGTGGGGACAGTTCTGCGCAAGCTGTGCCTTACCTAAAATATCCACTGCACAGGCTGGAAGGGCTTGGCTCTCACTTGTCTGTATGGACAGGAGAGGGTTAAATTGGTAGGTGACAAGGTGCATGGGAAGCTGCAGATCCAACCTTTCATGTGGGCGGACCAGCGCATGGGTAGCTCGAGATTACTCCGGAGATGACAGTCCTGGTCGGACACTTCCTGTTTGCCTAAGCACCCTTTTTTTTCCAACCAGATTTGCATATCCCACTGGCCCTTGGTCATTGTGCTTGAAGTAAGCGTGGTTAAAGCCTTTCCCAAATCTTCACTCACAAAGGCAAGCCATCATATATAACATTAAAAAATAGCACTGACTGAATGAACTTTGTATTATAGAATCATAGACTCATAGAATAGTTAGGGTTGGAAAGGCCCTTAGGATCATCTAGTTCCAACCCTCCTGCAATGGACAGGGACACCTTCCACTAAACCATGGCACCCAAGGTTCTGTCCAGCCTGGCCTTGAACACTGCTAGGATGGAGCATTCACAGCTTCACTGGGCAGCCCCTTCCAGTACCTCACCACCCTCATAGTAAAGAACTTCCTCCTTATATCCAATCTAAACTTCCTCCATTTAAGTTTTAACCCATTACCCCTTGTCGTATCACTACAGTCCCTAGTGAAGAGTCCCTCACCAGCATCCCTATAGGCTCCCTTCATTATGTAGTATTCTATATAAAGAACATGCTTTAGGTGGCACTGGTGGCACTGTTTACAGTGTTAAAGGCTCTAATTCTAACAATTCAGAATGATCCATTTCCCTCTTGAGCACAGGCCTCTGGTCATCATATATCTCTCTTTAAAGAAAGTATTTATTCTCTTTCCATGTACAGGATAGAAAACCAAAAGAACTTTGACTGAATCTTATATCATATTGAACTCAATTATTAATTCACTAGGTTCAGATCCATTAGAACTTTAGCTTGAGGTCTTATTCTTGCATGATCCTAAGGAAGAAATTTAACACAAGTGTTCTTCAGGCTTTTATCTATAAAACAAAGAAAGGCATTCATACACAAACATGATTTTAGCAATCCATCCCCTAAGAAAAAGAAAGAAATAGTTTCTTTTCTGGCTGGTTTCATAGTATGTGATGAAGAATGGGGTTGATTGAAGAATGGGGTTGTAAATAAGTAACTTCAAGGACATTAGGCTTCGTTAGCAACTACAGAGAGAAGGAAATGGCTAACATAAGCATTGCGCAAGAACTGGCCAGAACCAGCCTGGTGGTTGCTGACATGACAACCATCCTAAAATGAAGTGATGAAGAGGAAGATGATGAAGAAATAACCACTGGGGTCCCAAATCCCGTTGCCACGTTTTAGTACGCATGCGGAAGGAATTCTAGAAGTACGATGTAATGTATAAGTAACTCAATGAATATGTGTGTAATCTAATGAAGATATATGTTTAAGGGAAATATAATCACAGCCTGTTTGATGCTTGGACCAGACACGCTAGGAGGAGCTATTCCCCATGTCTCCCAGCGCCGTAGTAAAGAATACCTGCTTGTCAACTTAACCTTTGTTGGCAAGATCCTGGAGATTTCTGTGAATCAGTGATATAATTATGAAAAGAAATGCTGCAACAGAAATAGTTTTTTTTATGGGGGTGGGTTTTATATTTTTTTTTAATTTTGACCACTTACTGCTCAAAAGTAAAATGGGATTTTTATCTAAAAAAACCCTACCCTGTTTTTCATACTTTTTATTACTGATGTGTGGGATCTGGACTGTAAAAAGTGTTTTGATGAAAGTACAAAACTAAATATTTAGGAATCAAAAAGGTACATTTAGGATATTAAAACCTTGAATGTTTTCTATTATTCAATGGAATAAATGTTAATAACTAAATGTTTGCTTCTGCTATTTACAATATATTCTGTTATATTCTGAGGAAAAAAACAAATATATTTCTCTCTTAAATGAGTTTCTACCTTTATTTTTCCATTAAGGACTGCTTTCCGATGTCCTACCCTGTATAGATTACCGCCAGTATATACTCTCACAAGCTTTTCTACAGCTAGGAACCAGAAGCAAAATGCTCTTCAGTACCAGACTTCTTAGTGACAATTGATGTTTGGAGATCCTGGAGACACTTGACAGACAAGAGATTTTCTCTCTTTCCAAGCAGTGGACATGTTTCTGAAGCACTTGCTACTAATTTTGTTTTTTCATTAAAGAAATGGCTTTATTTTTAATTTGAAAATCTCACGAGTTCTGAACTACTGAAACTTTCTTCTTTTCATGTTTTTTATTTTTTTTATGTCAGCTATAGGGCTCTAAATGTTCTGAACTGCTGACATAGATAGCAGCCTAATTCAGAGGTAACAAAAGTAATTTCTGCATTTCTTAAATAAGCAAAAAGAATTTTTGAAATATCAAATGTATGGCTTGTTATGACTGTAGCAGTGCAATTTAAACACTTTAAACTTTAGTATAGATTCATTGTTGAAGTGCTAGGTTATAGATTATTCACTTATTTTGAGACCTTTGAGCTGATAATGTAAATCTGGACACTTGCCAGTTAAAGTAATACCTTTCATATCTGAAGACTGTTAAGTATTTCTCATTGCTGCAATATCCAATGTGATACGAAACTTGCTTCTCCATGGAAACCTTCATTCCCTTCTTTGCTAATTTAAGCATGTACCTACTCATGCTTTTACAATGGTTGCTACTGGTTGTGTGTGTGCTGCATTCTAGTTTGTTTTGGTTTGTTTTTTGCTGTGCTCATGCTTCTTCAGCATTTGTACTTTGAAGAGGAAGTACTTGATTAAGCTTCTATATAGAAATCATTTTCTTAAAGGAACTTGTGTAATTACTAGCTGTCACTGATTTCATACCTTTCATGCTTTGTGCTATTTCTCCAAACAACCTATGGATTTTATTTTTTTTTTTTTTTTTACTTTTCTTGACCTTTTTCTGTGTCTCTGATGGTGTGTTTCTCTCCTTAGGTGCTTTTTCTTTTCTGCTTTCATGCATTGCCAGCAGAGTGCAGTTTATAGCAAATTTGCTCTCTCAAGTAGTCCAGATAACAGGATTATTGTAAACTCTGCAGCACTGCCAGCAGACTAAAAGGCAAGAAAAAGCTGGCAAAAAATATCAAAGTTTTAGTTTTCTCACATCAATCTTGACTACATGAAAATAGTCCTATAATCAGAGCGCCTGTGATTCTTTCTGAAATACTGGAAATCTTCATATTGATGAGACATCTGATTTTTTTTTTCAGTAAAACACTGCATCTTTTTTTTTTTCAAATTATTTTACTTTATATAATACCCAGTTATGACGAGGTAGCAATAAAAACTACAGAAGTTACAGATATTTTATCTTTTAATAATTCAGAGGTTATAATAATGTAGTTGGTCTATGTTAAGGATCATTTGCAGAGTGGAATGCCAAGACTGTTAGCTCAAATATGAGTTGTTACAAATTCATCAGGGGAACCAAGTTTTAATAACCACTACCTAGGGGAAACTCTGCCCATTGACTCACCTTAGCATAAGCAAGTGACCTTCCTGTCATGTAATAAGTGATTTCATTGAAGAGGATCAAATGTAGGTACTGAATTAGTTATTCTAAAGGAAAAGGTAATTTTTGCCAGTCTGCCATACGAATAAGTTACAGCATGAAACAGCTTCTAAGTGTTGGTGGTTTGGGGTTTTTTGTTTGCTTGGTTTGGTTTGGGATATTTTTAGAATTTAGTACTGTACAGAGATCATGAAACAGTCATTAAAGTAGAATGCTCACTTTTTGCTGACATGGAGGAAATTGCCTCTTTCAGGTTTTGCAGAAGGTCAAAAATGTCAGTTATTCAATGTTAAATCCTTTTTCTTTTCCCCCAATTATTTTGTCTTCCTTTTGTTTGTGTAACTTTATGATTTATTTAAAAGTGAGGGAAGCTCTATTTCCATCGTGTTGGTGACTAAGCATGTCTATTCTACCTAATATTCTTGGCATTTTAATGACATATCACCATATGTCATCAAAAGCATGTGTATTTGGTCAAAATAATGATTATGTCAATGCTGGGGTCATATCCAGAAAATTATTAGTCAGGTGAATGCTGCAAGAAGTGTTGCTGTAGTTAACTCACACTGAGACTGCAAAGTGAAGTTTGCAAGTTTTTTGTGAGCTGTCAAGTTCCAAATAAAGTGAAAGAGAATAATTAATACACAGAATGAGGTTCCAAAGAGCTGTTCCAGTTAAGGAAAGGGAGTAGAGTTAGGTTGTGATAGGGAGAGGGTTTTGAATACTTGTCTTTCTGTTGGATTTAAACACCTACATCCCTGTGTGGTTTGCAACCAAATCCAGTCTTCTTAAAAGGGGTGAATAGTTGGGCTTTTCAGACTGACTGGGGCAGCTGACACTGTATAACTTCTCATGTCTATAGAAGTTAACGAAACAATTGAAGTGGTAGCAGTATGGTATTGGTTAAGTTAGCAAGCAAGAAGCTTGGTGAAGTATCTGATAAGTTGTAACTCCTTCTTTGCCTTAGTCAGCTTTAACGAGTCTTTGCTAATACCTCATATCTGTCTGTCTAGCTAGCATAAATAGAACAGTTCCCTGGAGATATTTTGTACTGCAGTAACTCTAAGGCCTTAAATTTACAGTCTTTACAGAATCAACAGTCCCATTGATTTTTACTGATAGAGGGATTTATGAAGGCAAGATGAACTACAGAGCAAATGTATTTTAACACTACTGTCAGTAAATTTGCTTTAGAGAAGCAGAGCATATCCCTGTAGGAGAATAGTGTTTACTTTTAATATACAGTAAGTCCAAATTTTCAGAACCTACATCTTTAAGAAAAGTGTGCAACTGAATACTTGCTCTAGGGAAAAGGAATATAAATATCAACAGTAGAATTAGACTTTTGTATTAGTCAAGCATTAATGCTAAGTCTTTATTTACTCTGGTGAACCTTGATGTAAAGTAATGCACTTGTTAACTGGTGATCAGATTATAAGAGCTCAGAGTTATACAAATTGTTTCTGAAGTGTGCGCATCCTAAGAGATGGAAAGCATATGATGGAAAAATCACTGAAATGGATACACAGTTCACACTCCGAGCCAGAGAACTACTGGAAATCTACCGCAGCATTAATATGAGTGACATCCCACAAGATGAGAGAATAGATGTGCTACTGACACTCAAACGTACAGTGAAGGTATGTCTTATTTTTCTATTTGTGTTTAGCTTGAAGCAGTATTTCCCAAAGATACAATCAATTGTGTTGACACATAAGCAGTGCTTCTGGCAGACAGGTGCCAGGATGATCAACTGGCAGCATGAGAGCCTCCTGTACCATCTGGCATGAAAGTAATTTACATTCCAAAGATACCTTAAATCCATATGTCATTTTGTGAAGTGCGCATTTTTCATGAAGTTGTGTTAGAATTTTAACCCCATGGTTTAGGATTTTTGTATATTGGTAAATAATAGAGCTTTAGTGCAATGTTTAGCTTAATATTTGTAGCAACTCAATGAAAACCATGGCGGAGTTGTAAGTGGCTATTAGTAATTTTTCAGGTTCTTTGAAATGTGTGTTTAGAATCTCATCTTTCTGTTTGTTTAGGTAACCAGTTTTATGGGCAGCAAATAGGTTTATTTTGTTTTGTTTTTTTTCCTTTATCCCTTATTCTCCACCCCCATTGCTGCTGCCAGCATTCCCAGTGAATCACAAGCTGGTTGCATTTCTTTCAGCCTTTCATATGTGTTTTGTATATGTAGTCATGTACAAAAAGAATATTAGGAATTTCAAACTACTTTCAGGATACTTGTTGACTTGTAGATGTCAAACTAGAAGAGAATGCTGCTTCCTGGTCAAATGCTGTTTGCTTTGGTAGTACCAGAATTTGATTTAAAGCCCAAATAGCACTGCTGGGAGCACTGCTGGTTTATAAAGTCCTGCCCATCTTAATGCAAGTCAGTATTGATGCTGGTGTTTTTTTAAACCACCCTGTATATACCCTGTACCTCTTCCCCTATTTCCTATCCTGTCCAAAGGAAGCTCCTTTGGGAGATACTTCTTGGGTTTATGGAGACTGAAAATTTTGCATGTTGTGTGCCTGTGCTTACCATTTTTTATTGCCTCCAAGCTTATGGTTCCTTACAGCTTTGGCCATGTATACAGGCCACCTTCAAGCAGAATCTGTAAGCATTTTCACTTTTGTAGTTCTTTATATTCATTTTCTTGGAAGTTGTTTTCCTAAGACACTAAGGGATTCTTCTATGAACATGTTCTTGTGTGAACATAGAGAGGTATGAATGATCATTGACACAGAATCCATAGTTTGCTTTCATATCTGCATTAGAATTATTTGGTTTGTTTCCCTGCTGTTGTGGTTTGTTTTCGTTTTCTTTGTGATTTTTTTTTCCCCAGGAACATGAATGTAAATTAACACAGGAAATCGTGGAATTAATTGACAGGGAAATTGATCTTATGTCAAGAGAGGTAAAAGAATGTAACTTGGAAGGACTAAGGAAAAGAATTTGTACATTATTTCTTCAGTTTATTAAAATTCCGAAGTTTAATCCTGAAGTTGCTAAGATACTTAAGGTATTATTCCTTCTTGCAGTCTGACATAGTGCCCATCGAAATAAGGGTGGTGGAGAGGGGGAACGGAAAGCTTTTTTATTTTACACTTTACTGTGGAATTCCTAGAGGAGTTCTTCAAGAAATAAAATTTAGCAAGTACACAGGCTTTACATAAATAAGCTTGAATAGTCATATAGGAAGCATGGGGCATAGATATGCGTGTAAGAACCTGACAGGTGGTTGGTAGCACTGAGATAGCCCAGAATTCTATGTATGAAATAAAAATTCTGAGAATTATAAATGGCAGATCTTATGGGATGGTAACAGGAAAATGTAATAGCAAATGGGGAACAGATAAAGAGAGTGATTATCTTCTTTCCACTGGACAAGGGCAGCATCCCTTCCAGAAAGGAAGAATGTTGCCATTGTCAAAGTTATGTCCAATGAGCTTGCACCTAAGCAAGAGTTGTTATGAGCTTCTGTTGCTACTTCATGATAAGAAGACAGCTAGGTGGCGGAGAAAGTGGTAGACCTTTCAAGGTGTGTGATTGTTTTATTTCTGACTACAGATTACAGTTAAAAATATGATTCACTACCATAGGTTGCTGCTTTAGGCAGCAAGATGTATTTTGCATCTGTCAGAATAGTATTCCTCTTACAGTGGGTGATGGTATCTCAGAGGTAAAGTATCTGTCAGTAAATGTTAATCAGATTTAGAACCAACAGTTAATTTACGCTAGGTTTACGCACAGAGTTACCTAAATGTGTCATAGCAGAGACTGGATATGGGGGATCTTTGTCTTCTGTAGCTTTTGGTTGGCTGTACACTGAGTTGAAGTCTGAATTGCATCTTTTTTCTATCTGAATCTTGTAACCTTGTGTGGACCATAAAAGAGATGGGAATTCATCAATAGTCAGTAAAGTGACCAAATCCTCAGGTTATTTTCAAAAAAGGGCAGATGACTTCAATAAGTAGCTGGATAATAAGGCTGCTCAAACTATCCAGTTACAGACTTGAGCCCTGTGCACAGACTGCATTATATTTTTTCCAGAACACATGAAGCAATATGAGATGAGGAGGTCATTAGCAAGTTTAGGTTATTATTTTCCCCATGTTGTTTTTGGCTCTCATGACTTTATAGTCTTATGCCAAAATATTAATATGCACATAATCACAGGGATTTATCTTTGACATAAAGGGCAGATTGTATATGAAAAATTAAATACAGAAGGTTTAGTTTCTGTTTTCTCTCTGTTGTTGTCTTTCTAGAATGGCTGACAATCTGCATACACAATAGTCAGCGAGAGCACTGGAGCATAATGTTTAGGATTGTCAATAGTTTAAAAACGAATTGGCTGCTTTATATAGCTGTTTTTAACAAGTACAGTAAGAAAATACAGTGGCTTTCAGTCTTTATTAAAAACAAACAAATCTATTGGGTATTTTAAAATATTTCTAGCTTTCATGTATTCAAATACTTGCGTGAATATATGTACAGTGTATTCTGACAGAGCTAGGGTAACACACAAGTGATACAAAAGTACTTTGTGGTAAATTAACTTTTTTTAAAATCTTTTTAGGTTCCACCAGATCCATTAAAGCTTTATAAAAACGTGAACTGCTGTCAGAGTTGCAAAAATTACTTACCATCTACTGCGTTTCCTATTCCTGCTAATACCCACACTACTGGCAGATGTCGCTTGTGTTGCAAGCTTGATAATGAGGCTCGGCACCGAGAAACATTTTTGAAGTGCAAACTTATACTAGAAAACCTCAGAAAGTCTGAAGCAGATTATGAGGATGATGCTAAAATTGTTTTCTTACTTCAGGTACTGTCTAAAAGATCGTTGCTAATAAAACCAATGGCTCTGACTGTAATTTTTCCTTTATTTTGTGTATGTTGTTGACAGGTTGAGAAATAGATTAAGAGCTACAAAACTTCTTCCTGTGACAGGGAATGTTACATACTATAAAGAAGCAGCACTTAAGCTTCTGAAGTATAGCTGTAATTTCAAAAGTGATTACAAGCTGTACATCAAGAAGGTAGAAGTCTAGCTGACAAGTTCAAAGAAGGGAGTGATCCAAATTCTTCTTCTGGTTCTCCCATGACCATCCTGTTGCTTAAAGATACTACTATCATCTGCAAAGTGATAGTAATGTTTTTGTGATTATAATATCCTTCAAGACATAATGCTATTAAAACATTTTGAGCCCCATTATTTATTCTGATTTAGTAATACAAATAAATTGTTGTGTATTCTCAAAAGGAAAAGATAAAGGAGCTGAGGTTTTGACATTTCTGTTATATCTCAGTAGAATATCTGTATAGTTGGAAGTTTTACTCTTTTGCATTTATTAGGAGAGGGTTTAGCACTTTGTCAATGGCAGTTGCCAAGAGGAAGATTGGGATTCTTTAATTATCATGCCTGTATTAAGAAATATTATCAAAGAACCTGGATTTTGTAGATGTTTCTGTTCATGTTGTTTTCACTTAGGCTGGGAAGTTTTTTTTGTCTGTGTCTCAGTTTAATGCATGAACATTCTCCAAATCACTTGTGATGGCTGGTGGCCATTGGTACACTGAAATATAACTGCTTCTTAACTTCTGACACTGAAAGCCCTCACATGCAGTTACATTAGGGGTTGTACCACTGCAGCATCTCTAGATACTGTGTCATTTTCATCCAAATTAACTAATTTTCTTTAGAGTTGTAAATATCAAAACAGGTGCTTGTACCTTAAATCACTAATTTCCTTGGGTTTTTTCTAACATTTCCATTTTGTTTTTAATGAGCTACTTGCTTGTATTCGCCCTTCTCCTCCCAACAATCATCTGTCCCCTTCTGCACTTATATCCAGAAAACAGCTCTGGGGCTTCTAGAAATGACTTGGGCACAACTAAAAGTCTTTTGCATGAGCTATGACGGCTTCATTCATTGCTCAGTAAAGTACCATTACTTGTTGTGGTTGTATTGTGGATGGATGCAAGACTTTTCTGATAAAACATTTTTCTTCAGATCTCTTGCATACTCATTTTAATTGTGTTTGGATTGACCACCTGTATGAGTGCTGCTGAGGCTTAAAAGGCTAAAAACTGTGAGAGGTATGGTAGCTCCAGTAAGTTCTGGTTACTGCAACTAAGGACCTTTTTCGTATCAAAATGAACTTGTTCAGCAAATATGTCAGGTCCTGAGACTCTTTTTTATTCTTTCAGAGGATTTAACTATGCCATACTCCTTAGAATTGATGGCACATGCTATGGCTTTGAGTTATCTTGATGAGCAACCTCCTGATGGCAATGTTGTATTCATTTGAAGCTACACATACACCAAACTACTGGTTTGCTGCCTGCCCTTGTTTCCCAGTCTCACCTGAGCATTCAGTGATACCGGCTCCCAGACTGTTCAGTGACAGTACTCAAAGGCTGTTTCTGTTTCTTGTGAGCACAGAACAAATTGAGGGGAGGAGCATAATATGAAATTAATTAACTGTAAAATTTCACGGAAAGATGTATGCCTGCCTTTAGGAAGTGCAGAAGTTGTTTCTTACATCAAACTCTTCCCCATAACCTGAGAAGTTTTAACAGAATACAAGCTTTTGCCTATTTTTCAGGTAGAACAAATAATTGTAATCCAGGTAAGATCAAATTATAGATTTGTTTTACATGAGTCTTTATATACCTCAGTATGGATTTTTGCAAGTTCAGGTAGCTTTTGAGGCTAGTAGAAATAGTAGTACGTGTTAATATGTCTGCTTGCAAATTTTTGGCTTCTAAGAGGAAGATACGGAAATTATTTGAAATTTTGTGAAAAGGAGGAAATACTGAAAACAGAAGACAATTAGTGAAACCGAATAAAGGAGGCTCTGTAGGACCACTTTTAAGACTAGGTTTAGGACTAGGCCTATATTCTTGAAATCAGATCTGTTACCAGTGGAGGTTCTAAGCATCCCTTTTTTGTTACATTTTCCTTGGCAAGAATTTTCACAGGCTTCTGGATTCTGGAAGCAAGATGGATAAGTATACATTAAACTGCATTTCACTAAAGCACTGTGTTTTTATAGTTTCATTCATCCTTTGTCAGGAATTTCATGAGTAACATGTAAACACCATTATTTAATTAGGTCAAGATTTCTTTTTAAAGGAATGAGTCTTTAAATGGGTAGCTTGGAGGAAAACCTTTTTAAAAATCTGTTCTTTACTGACTGTGTAGATAAAACTCTTCTAATGGAGGGTGACAGAAAAACATACCAGAGTGGTAATTGCTGTCCCAATTACTGTTTTTTTCTTTCATTCAAGAGGCTGTGTTTATCAAGATTTAGTAGTGATTTCAGATGGCTAATAAATGAAACAAATTAAGATTGATGTAAATTAATCCTAGACCTAGGTTAAAAGTGCATTTCAAAGCCTTTCTGTACTGGAATACCTTTACAAACAGACCTTCTGTTATTTATTGCTAATATTGTATCATAGCAAGCTCATCTTTAATCTCATTTCGTAAAGTGAGCAACAGTATCATGAGCGCAATAAACTCTCCATATGTCAGCAGCAGAGTGAGGGGAAGAAGGCAAAGTAGGCAGTGATTTGGAGTCTGTCAGAAGTGGAATTTTTTCTTGTCTTCATTTCCCACTTTTTCTAGGCCAGATTATTCTGATTGTATATAGACTTTAAGTAATTTAGTACTGTTACAACTCAGTTATCAAATAACAGTAATTCTGAATCCAAAAATTAAATGGGGTAGTCATCTCAGTATTGGCAGAGATGGATTATTGTTATCCAAAAAGTTCTGAACAGGCTTAAGCATGCTCGATGAGGAAAAAAAACAACATGAGTTTTAGGAAGCTTTTTAAGAGTGGTTAAGTAATCATCATGTTAGTGGAAGATATGAATTACCATTGGCAGGAACAATCAAAATAAGAATATAGTATTTTAGAGGTGATACAAGAAAAAATCAGTTAATAATTGCCAAACCATGCTAAAGGAAGAGGCGTATGTCTGGATGTTCTTTAACCAAGTGATTATATGGCATACACATAGAATTTTTTTTACTCGAAGTTTTATTTGGATTCTTATATGGTTACAGTACTTTTGTTGGAGAATGAAACATGCTTCATCCTTCCAAGCCATGTTTTCCATTTCAGCATCAAGATCTGCAATACCTGATTGAGAAAATATGGGGCTGTCAGTCAGCTCTCAGTGCCTGCAGTGACCTCTATGATTTGGTTATGGTCAGGTGGGATAAGCAGCATGAATGGTCTCCATGGAACACAATTCTTCTCACTAAAGATGAGGCAGATGCACATCTTAAACTGTGTGACCTTCAGAAGGTAAAATTTGATGGACTTAACTTTTTACAATAGTTATGTTTTAATGGAATTCTGTGACTAATGATGTTTGGCCATATTTAGTCCTTACACTCATCCATGTTTAAATTGACCCACTGTGACTATTTAAATGATTGCATTTGTATAAAGACAGGCACTAGTCCAGAGGGCAGCTGATATGTGCAACTCATAACCATGTACCAGAACTATCTCTTGTTCTGATTCTCCCTCCTGAAATACAAGAGGCTAAGTGGCCTCATCCAGGCTGCCTGCTGATGACAGTGCCATGTCTATGCTCTTTCACCCAGCTGAGATCAGACAAGAACTGGCCTGAATAAAAAACTTACTAAAGACTAACCATAAATAATACAACAGTTGTGTGCCTGGGCTCTTGCACATGCTCTAGCCTCATTAGTTTTTGGCCTTATAAATTTCTCATCAAGTAACAGTATGGCGCTTTGTTTAGAACTTAGTCCTTAGTCATAATAAAATTTGTCTCAATTTACTTTCTTACATAGATGTCATTTAAGTACCCCTGACAATGTAATCTTTTTGCAATTAAGCAGTAAAAACATAACTGCTGTTCTGAGTTAAAAAACTTAAGAATGTGTTAAAGTTGTCATTGGAACTGTGTTTTTACACCACTCCCTTCAAATTCCATATCTAAACATGGTAAACAATACGGATTATGCACTGATCTGGTTTAACTTCATAAGTCTGGATGTCATAGTCAAAGAGATGTCATTAACTTAGGTCCAGAGCTTGAGTGGAGGTGGAAGTTAGGCCAGAAGAGCAACAGGTGAGGTATGCAAGCCTGCCTAAAATCATAAGGTATTTTCCCTTAGCTCTTGCTACAGAAAGAGGAGTCAGTTTTCTTCACTGGTAATGGCCAAAGCTTTGTTCAACAAAAACTGTGTGTGAAATAAAGAAAATGAGGCAAAATTAGAATGCTGTAAGTTGAATCATTGTTTCTTATTCACTGAAAGAAAAAAACAAACAGGCCTCTCAAGCACTTCATTTAATAGCAGTTATTCATAGTGATGACTAAAGCCATAGCAAAGGGGTTTCTCAGATAATTAATCTATTTATGTATTATATCATCTGAACTACTACTAAGTAGAAATTCAGGAAAATGTCACCACTGAACTTGAAGGCCAACTGAAATGCTGCAAAATGCTGCCATGATTATTTATAAATAATTACTTGATTTTTATAAAGGAAATTTCCTGCAGTGATCGCTTTGCAAATGTTGATATTTAACTATTGCCTTTTTTTAATTTTCATAGCCAAGTATGAATGTTCTTACCTGAAAATAGATAAATTTTATCTTATACAGATAAAAAAATGCCAGAAGTTTTTTGTTTGTAAAAGTTGACTAATGTTACTCAAGGAGTGCTTAGTAATTTTCACTATTGGACCATAAGGTAGCAGTATAGGACTACAAAGTATTTCATTATGTATCATATACAAATAAATTATTTGCTTTAGTTCATTAAAGGGTCACTATTTATACTGTCTGAAATGTGAAGCAACATGTAGATTGCTAGATATTTTAATTGTATTTAATGGGATTTGGATTTTTTCCTTTCAGGCTTACAAAGCGGGATTTATTCACAGAATAAAGCATAAGCATATCAGAGCAAAAACCTACTTTGCTCAGATTCAAGCCATGACATCATTTTTGCAGAGGAGTGAAAATCAGACAAATGCAAATGAATTTTTAATAGCTACGCCTTTTCCTACTGGTGCAAAAGCATAATTCTTAGGTGAAGTTAGCTGAAGTTAAAGAAGTTAACTGAATTATTGATTAATACAATTTCCTTGGTTTTAAAGAAATGTACTGTTTCAATACCTTAATTATATCACACAGATCAAAATAAACTGCTGAGGATAAAATAATTTGATCTTGACTGGTCAATAAAACTGTATTTCATGTTTTGTGACCTCATTAGTTAAAAACTAAAATGTTGTTGGGGAGTTTTGTAAATTCTGTTTTCTTAGAGTAATTGACTATCTTTCTGTGTTTGCCTATGTTGCTTGGAATATTCTGTCTGTGTTGGGCGAACTTAGCTAATTCTTTGTCACCTTTTATCTAGAAAAATAATGCTACAAACTATTAAATTTCTCTCAAGTATAAAAGGTAGAAAATCCTTTAAACCCTGAATTCCTGCAGAACAACAGAATTGATATGGCCTTCCACATATAAATGCTTTGCCTTACAAAGATTTGGGAACAATAATAACTTTATAGTTCATCTTGACGGTGAGAGTGGAACTGCCAGCTTGTAATTATTGTATCTGAGATCTTGAAATGAGTGTAAATCAGACTGACAATTTGAAATAGACAATGCAGACTGTTTGGAACATGATTATTTTTGAGAAGCTTCTGTTAATTAAAGTAGAGGTCAATTTATCTAGAAACTTAGTTGTGTTTATGTTTGATTACAGTTACAAAGACGATATCGTGTACATTAAATAATGTCCTATGGAAAGTTGCATAGTTCTGCTTGAAACCTCTAGGTGTGGTTTTCACCCAGAAAAAAGCCTTTTGCTCTGTCTAGAATATAACAGTAGCATTTACAAACAGAAGTAAGCATGTATTTGGAAACAAGCAGCTGAAAACTGAGTAGACTCACAACAGAATATGCATGAACTGGAGAACCAATACCTGACTGATGAGTGCATTCTAACATCAGTGGAGTCTTTCCATTAAATTTGCTATTAAATTCAGATTCTAAACTTTAGTTCTGTACTGAACTAATTGTAGAACGGCAGCACATGATCATTTCAGTTGACTTATGTGCTCTCCAGGCTCCAAGCCTTTAGGTAGGAATGGCTGCTAAAACTGGGCTTTGTCCAAGGTGATAAAAGGGATTTTGAAGAAAATTATGATTTGAATGTCAAGAAAACATGAATCACATAGATAGTAACCTACCTCTTCACAAATTTGTTCCCTTTCTTTTTAAATGGCTTTAAATATATGTACTGATTCCAGAAGAGCGATTCGAATAAACAGTAAGGCAATAGCACAAGCCAATGTGAAAAGCACTATTCCATTGATTTCAATGCCATGTGATGTTGGAGATTTTTGAAGTTATAGGCTTGGTTGGAAAGGACCTTTAGTAACATTGAGTCCAAACTTTAACCTGATGCTATCCAGCCCACAAGTAAACCATGTCTGGAAGTGTCACATCTGCACCTATGGTGGCTCAACCACTTCCCTAGGCAGCCTGTTCCAATGCTTGACAACCCTTTTGGTGAAGAAATTTTTCCTAATATCCCGTGTAGACCTCCTCTGGTGCAGCTTGAGGCTGTTTCCTCCTGTTCTACCACTTTGGAGAAGATTCTGATGCCCACCTGTTTGTAACTTTCCTTCAGGTAAGTTGTATAGAGTGGTAAGGTCACCCCTGAGCCTTCTCTTCTCCAGGCTAAACAACCCCACTTCCCTCAGCTGCTCCTCAGAAGACTTGTGCTCTAGACCGTTCACCAGCTTCACTGCTCTTCTCTGGACATACTCCAGAAGCTCAATGTTTTTCTTGTAGTAAGTGGCCCAAAACAACACAGGATTCAAGGTGCAGCTTTACCAGTGTGGAGTACAGGGGGATGATCACTGCCCTAGCCCTGCTGGCCATGCTGTTTCTGATACAAGCCGGGATGCTGTTGGCCTTCTTGACGTCCGGGGCACAAGCTGGCTTATGTTCAGCTGCTGTCAACCAACATCTCCAGGTCTTTTTCTGTTGAGCAGATTTCCATTCACTCTTCCCCAAACCTGCGTGGGGTTGTTATGCGACTAGCACGGGACCCAGCACTTTGCCTTGTTGAAGAATTGGTCTGAGCCTCTTATTACTGAATTTAAAACAAATATTTTTCCCCTTTTTATCCATAACATTTATAATTGTATTGTGTTTTGAAAAAGAATTAATTTAAAGTAATTACTGTTCTGATTGAAAAGATCAGAGTAAAGTTAAAGATACTGCATGTCTAGAAAAAGTCTTTGCATTTTATCAGGAGAAAAAAACTGTTCAGGCAAAGGTTCAGATCTGCCAATTTCTATTTAAACTGAGTAAAGTCTTTAAATGTACACCTGATCATCTTTGCTTGAGTTTCAGAGTTACTCAGAAGCTGCTTTTGGAATCTCTTGGTAAAAAGGCCTCTGCTTTGCAGCCAAGTTCTTTCAAGGGTAATGAGGACAAATGGTTGCAAAGTGTCAGTGCCTCTTCAAAGGAGAATAGACTGTAAGGTGAAATTCTAACCTTGTCTTTTCACTTCTGAGAAGTGGCTGATGTGATAGGTTTATAAAGTCTCTCAAATAATGGTTTAGAAGTTGGGACCATGAGGAATGCATGTTTCTGAAACACTGGTGAAAGTGCTGGGTTTGCTTCAGTTGTTTCCTGGATGTACATGCTCACTATCAAGAAAAGTTATTGGGCCACATGGCTTGTATTTCTCTTTCTGCACTAGCAGAGACCCGTGGCCAATTAACACCTGCACTTTACCCCACAAGACTCTTGTGAGCAGGACTCTTTAAGTTTGAAGCAAAAATTACCATCTGCCCACCTCCAACACCACTGCTAATCCATTGCAGAGGGAAAAGTTCTGTCTTTCCTCCCACATGCAAAAGTGGGTAATACGTTCATTAAGCAAAGCAGCATGTGCATTTTGCCTCTGTACTCCCAAGAGGGGAGTCCATGCTTTTTCCAGATTTCCCTGTTTGTGTCTTAAAGGAGGAAGAACTCAGAGTAATTTGCATCAATCAAATAAAAATCACGTCTTTGCCCCCAAAAGATGTCCTGGTGAAGGAAGTATTAATTGCCTTCTCAGATAATAAAGTGATTATAACAAATGATAAAACGGGATTATAAATTATATATGTGAGGGTAGCAAAGTAGCTGCTGACCAGTTTTTGGTATATGCAAAATACTTTTTCAGAAGGAAATTATACTAATAGTAATTGAGATTAAAAACAAAAATAAAATAGTCCAAGTCTTGGATTCTTTTAGGTTGTTTGGTGGTTTGTTTGTTTGTTTGTTTTTTTAAAGAAGGTGATTTTGAGTATGTCTGTTATCTGAGCTGGAGGAAAAAGTTCTTTAGTATACTGCTGTTAGCACCCAAACCCGTTGCTCAAGGATCAATTTGCATGCAAAATAGATGGCACTTATTTTTATCACCTATCTATAGATAGTCTGTCTGGCTTACCTTGCACTGTAAATTGTCCTTGTTGTGATAGTCATCCCCTTTAGCCTAACTTACAGTCTTAAATTTACATCATCCCACACAAATGTGGCATTCACACTTCTTTTTATTCAAAATTTTTTTACATTGGGAAGGTGGAATTCTGAAGTTGGAAGGATCTTTGTTTTTTTTTCTTTGATTTGGTTTGTTTTGTCTTGAAAAAGAGGATTCATAAGCAAAAGAAATTAAGCCTCCATTATCTTGGTCTTTGCTCTCCAGTTATTTTTTATGAGTCCCATATTTCAGCTTTGACAGGATAAGAAATACATAGGGTATGTGATAAGCATACAATTATAAAATAAAGCATTTATAATTCCAGAGAAATGGGTAGGAGTAGACTGTAAATACATGGTATGTCAATATCATAGCTTCTTTTAAAATTATTTTAGTTACATGGTAATGGAGGTATATTTTT
Organism: Melopsittacus undulatus; assembly: GCF_012275295.1. Classification (NCBI taxonomy): domain Eukaryota; kingdom Metazoa; phylum Chordata; class Aves; order Psittaciformes; family Psittaculidae; genus Melopsittacus; species Melopsittacus undulatus. The sequence goes on along the minus strand of NC_047531.1, from coordinate 19,425,882 downwards.
CTTCATCACAGTTTCATAATGTTTTCACAGTATTCTGAGTTTCAGTTTTTTTAATTTAAAAAGAATCTTCATGTGCAAGCAGTTCTAAACCTGGACTCAAGATCAGCTATGGGTTTTACAAGGAAAAGCCCTATGGAAAATGCAACAGTAAACTTTGCGTGCTTTTGTGTATACCAACAGACACAAGAATCAAGTGGTTTAGGTTGCCGCTCACAGATAAGAGAACCACTGTGATCTCATTTTCATCAAATGAAAGTAAGGAATCTTTTTGAAAAAACTCTCTGTGATATGTATCTTTTTTCTTACAATTTGGCAAAAAAAAATATTTTTAGGATGGAAAAAAATGCAAAAAGAGAAAATGCATGCAGATGCATTTGCGAGCCAAATTTACAAAGGGAAGCAAATTAACATCCCACACAATAGGTTCTTCTCATTCCTTTTTTTCAAAGCTTTCTTTGCTTCACTTGTTCCCAGACTGTGGTTTGTGAAGAAATATTAAAAAAGATAATTCAGTTTGTTTTCAGTTAAAAGTTTGAGTATTTATAAGTAATATATATATAAAGTAATATGGTAATCAGAGAGAAAACAATCTGTTTTTGTCTCAGAAGGTTTTAAGACTGTATCCACAAGGCAGAATATAGAGTATACCCACAAACTGCTCCATCTCACTTGTGTGTAGTTTGGTTAGTGTGTGCAAATGCCCTCCAAAAGATCAAGCTCAAACAGGCAATGATCTAGTTTTTGAGATATTACCAGCTAGAAAGAGATAGGGACAATATACCTTTACTTCATAATTGTCTCCCTTGTATTAGCTTCTCTTTTGTTTTCATTACCTACTTTGTCACCCATTTCAAATGTAAAAAGCCAGGAATCTCTTACATGACTCAGGGGTTTTGTCCAACATGTCAGCATTTGAGTACAAACTTACAAAAGAAGTTGCACACACCAGCACTGGAATTTTTGAAATGGTGTAAATGCTTTAGCCTAAGGAAAATGCTCCGTAATAATAGAGTTGAGCACTTGTCACTCATTTAAAAAGTATAAAGTTGTCAAATATTTATTAATAAATCATTTGCTCTTGTAGTGAGGTTCCTGTCAGGTTACAGTATATATTTGTACACTATGTATTTGTTGGGTTCTGATTTCAACACGTTCAGATTGTGAAGGTTTAATTTGATGTGGAAGGCCTGGCAGAGTTGGTCATATTTATCAACTGTATTAATTATGGAGGAGACCCATTAGAACTTACTCTTCATTGTTTCCTGTTACAAGCATAGTAAGATATGTTGCTTTCTTGCTCTGTTTTGCAAAGCAAGGATCTCTGCACCATGCTAGCTAAAGCATGAAAGGAATCACAATCTGAGAAGGCATGGTCTTAGTGAAATAAAAGTAATTATTAGTAGTTATTTCCCCAGACTGCCAACTGCAATGCAAAGCTAGTGGGTTCTGCAAAACTGAGACTTTAGCTGGGAGTTCTGTGGTTCCTTTATTGTTCAGTGGGCAATCATATTGAGCACTCATGATTTACATAATGCTGACCTTCAGTTCACCTTCATTTCTTATATAAAGGGTAATTGTAAGAAGCAGACAGGAAGACTTACAGTGAATTGGCTTTGTGGGCAGGAAATGCTCACAAAACCTGGCAAGACTATTCTGGACAATCACATGAGAAAGCAGATTCCTCAGAGCCTGGAAAATACCATGGAAAAGTCAAGCAGTTTGAGAATTGCAAAGTATTTTGCTTGTGTTGACAGAGCTATTCCAATTCATACAAAATTCTCCCTAAGGCATTCTAGTTCTACCTCTGTTTGTACTCTGGATTGCTGTCTTATCTATACAAACCCTTAAACAGACAAACACTGGCTTGTGAAAAGGGAGATGAAGGATTTCTACTACATCTCTGAGGAGAAGAGGAAAAAATTGCAATTAAGGAGTTAAATTCAGTGTTATGTAAAGGTAACACAGAGAAGAAAAGGAACATGTAGATGATAGGTTTTATTGCTTCCCTCAAAATCATTATTTTTATCTCAGAAATCTGATTTCAGACAGCAGTGATGAACAAATTCCCTTGTAGACAACAGCACTACAACAGTATGCTGTCAGTTAAGGCAAATGGATTTAATTAATTTAATGTGCTCAGATTCAGAAGTGCATGTCTTCTGACACATTTGTACATTCTCTTACCATTTTCATCATGCTTCCTTATTTTGCCCTTATCACAACTTGTTTTAACACAGCTAACAATGTCTTTTGTGTATTATTCCCTAACATCTTGTTCCGGTTGTGAAGAGACATCTATGCCCTGTGCCAAACATGTGCCGAGTGACTGCTGCTGCCTAATGTAGTGACAAGGTGTAGAAACAGCTCAGTGCTTGGCAGGAGTAAAGCAGTATGCCAGAGGAATTTGCTTCCCAGCATGAAGAAATTCTCTATACTATTTCGATCTTGCATGAGACTTGTGAAGTACTGAAGTCATGTCAGGTTCTGAAGTATTAAAAATTCTCCTGACTTTTGATGTTTTTGATTTTTGGTTCAGCATTGCTCCGTGCAAAAGATAGCTTAACAACTCCATGTTTCAGTGGATATACTCTGAAAGTACCAGTTTCTCACTCTCTTCCTTCTTTCTGGAATCTGGAATGGGTAAATTTACTGCAGATTTCAAACCTGTCAACACCCAAATGTGTGACACCAGCTCTCAGCACATGTGAAAGAGATAAGCTGAGGGACATGGTAATATGTAGCAGGGGAAGAAGATAGAAGTTCTGCAGAATACATTTTGTGCAGTACAGAAAACTTTCTGTGATGAACTCCATTTTAAATTTGATCAACTCTGTTATCAGCCTGCAGTTATTAGGGAGTTAGAAAACAGCAGGACAGGAGTTTGAACTTCATGACTCTCCCTTGTACTAGCACATAAGCGGAATCTGTGCTTATACTGCGAAGAGTTATATGAGCTGCTTAAATGACAAACCTGAAAGTTATTAAAAATATGCATAGCTGCCAACTGCAAGATAAGGAAGTCCATGTTTTGAAAACTCTCACTGTCGTTAGAAAGCAACCTCACCCAGCAGCCTGGCTGCATCCGGATAATGCAACTGAACCAGGAAGTGCCACTGTGCATACACTCGTGCTTTGCCTTTGCAGCTGGCCAGTTACGTACACACTTGCCTAGAGTCATGACACGGCTCTACTCTGCTGCTCCAGCCCCGCTGCTGTGCACCCTCGCTGTGCTCTTCAGAACCTCTCTGTCGGTGGGTCATGTACCGATGCTGCTTTGGTCATCTCAGAGGTAAGAAATCTAATAAAAGAGTATCTCTACTTGTGCTATTGTTCTGTGTGTGTATGTGTGTGCAGAAATTACTGTATTTAATCAGCTGTGAATAACCTCTGGGCAATAAAATTAGCCAATAAATAAATAAGCCTCTCAGCAATCAAACAACATAACCGATGAATTTACCCATTTTTATTTATAATTTTAGTGTTCTAAGACGGGCATATTCTTCAGACCTGAAGTAGACATTCACCCTAAGGCAACCTTGAACTCTGCTGTCAGAGATGTCATGACTTAAAGGCATGACATAAGGCAATCTCACCAAAAAGGCCTGACTAAAAATTGCGTGGGCAACTTTAATCCCTGCATTTCTTATCTCCTGAATCCTGATTTTTCACTTTTTTCCTTTTAATGCAGTATTTTTTTTAGCAGAATCCATTGCTGTATGCATAGACATCAATTGTTAGAAAAAACAACAATCTTGACAGATCCAAAGAGACCCACAAAATTCAGGAATTTGCATACATGTATGAAATAAGACTTTGAACCTGTCTTGAAAGAGCCCGATATAGACCTCGTTTTTTCCAACCAGGAGTTTTATTTACCCAGACTTTAAGGATTTTGTATAATTACTTGGTATTTCCAGAAATATGGTAACTTGGGCAATGTGACAGCTTCAGGTGGGGCACTGGATATGTGAAGCTGTCAGAGGACTATGTGCCTCTTACTCACAAGGCTGTCTCTGCAGGGCATACGCATTGGTTTTGTGTAGGAAGTACTGCCCCAAAATACAGTAAGCTGGTGTCAGAGATCTGTAAGAAAAGGCTCCTGGAGGCTTATGGGATCACATGACTGACTGGGAGGGCTAAAAGCAAGTTTCTGTTCTGGGTGGGAAGATGATAACAGAGCAACTATATAGAATTTGTTTAAAGGTGTGCTTTGGCCTGAGTAAATTACTTGACTCTTGCCTCCTGATTCCTAAATCCTCTTTATTCTTAACCTAGTTTATATAAATTGTAAACACTCTAATGGAGAGTCCATCTCATACCCTCAGAAAGCAAGTATGTATATTTGATTCAACCCAATCTCAGCTCAGCATTTATTTGCTTATTTATTTCTCTTATGCAAATAATCCATTACACCAACAGTATTTGGAATTTGTCACAATCCAGCTGGGTGATTCTGTAAGCATAAAATGCTTTACTGTACCATGCATAGCCTTGGTGCACAGGTTAATCCTCACTTCTGCTGTAGGTAAATGCTGGAAAGAGTTTGTTTTAGAACAAGTGTTCCTAAGAGACTAAGAAAAGATCAGTGATTCCTTTGTCCTACTTCCTAGCTGGTATAAACAACACACCTGTTGCAAATATAAGCAAGATCTTATCAGTTAATCCTGGGTGGTCATAAAAGCAGACTTTCCACTGAGATATGATTAGCATCTTGCATTAGATTAGGCTGCAGATTGTTCAGGTTTATACAAATCTGGAGCCAGAAATTCAGGATAGTGGACTGATTAGTCTGGTTCCATGTTTCCACAAATAGAACATTTTGTAGAGGAAGTGTTCTTCCTACTATGACCTTTGCATTTTTCAAAGGCGAAGTTCTTGTGGGGCAGAGGTTTGTTCTGGTGAGAGCCAATGAAGTAACAAGAAAGAATATTCATGTTGTTTTGTAAAATAAAGAAACAGTAGCAACAGCGTTTGGTTGCTAACCCTGAAATGAGTGCTTTACATGTTGGTACTTTGCAGTGATGCAAGGTTTGCAGTGTGTTGTCTTCAGGAGTATGAAACCTAGAAACTATTAAGAATTTTAGAGAGATTAACTAATGAGGTGCAGCAATTATCAATGGATTTCTATTCACTTTGTGGAAATGTGTCCACGGTTTAAAAGCTCAGTGATTCATTAATCAACAGAACTGAGATTCGCCGATCTGTTCCATCACCCTCTCCCAGGTTATCTGTTAGGATCTGATATCAAATAGTTGAAAGGTAATATATTTTGCTTTTCTTTAGAACTAGCCAGTGTTTGTAAAGCCCTGTCTTAGAACAGCTACATTAGAATAATGTAACACTTAAAAGTCTCTCTTTTATGCCTTATTACTGTACAGTAATCATGCTATTAAAGACAATGTTAGATATCTGATACAGATGAAAACTGTAACTGACAAATATATGCTGTGTACAAAGCATAAAGTAAGTGTAATATATATCCTTACAGGGATATTAGTAATACAAATACCTCTTTCCCCTATAAAGAAAAATGCAGATGTCTACTTTGAGAAAAATAAGTGCTTTTAACCAAACAAAAATCTTTCCCATTGATCCCAGCAAATGATGGAGTGGAAATAACTCCGTACGTCATGGTGTCCTGCTTTTCACAAAGGAATACTAATGTATCAGTAGAGATTCTCCAAATAACTTTGGCCTGGGAAAAATTTCCTTTCTCTTAAATCAGCCTTTAAACTAATAACTTCAGTTGCTTTTCAAAGCAAGAGACATGGAGAAGTTCCTCTTGAAAACAATACACAGCAGAATCTTTATTTAGCCATTTTGAACCAATATTCATAACTTTTTCTTTCCCTCCCCAGATTAGAGAGGGAGCTTGAGTAAACAAATTCATTAAAATTAGTTTTTATGATTGCCCATCATGTATTTGTTTTAGAAATGATTTTTGCCTACAGTCATTGCAAAATGCATTACTACATTCATTTATGCTATGCTAATATTGGGAAATGAATTCTTTTCTGGCAAATCCAGATTATAAGTGACTTTTTGAGACAGCGTTAATGCCAAATTGTTTATTTACTGTGTTTCCTAAAACTGCAAAGAATTAACTGAAAAATCTACTGGAAGAAGGTGGAACATGAAGAACATACAGTGGAACAGAAAAATGTTTTAGCTGTAACTTTGTGTGACTTCTGTGGAGATACCGTGTGCTAGCATGCATGCCAGTTTACTTCTGCTGTGCAGGAGAAAACAGTATTTCTTACATGGTAGTCACAATGAGACTGAAAGAGACAAATGACAAGAATAATGTGGAGGAAAGAGTTCAGGAGGCAACTACAAAGCAAAAATGTAGGTTCACAAGTAAGAATTACTGTTATCTTACCAGCTGCCCTTCTGATGTGCTGGATACAAGAAATCTTGAAATTTTGCTTCCATTAATAATAAGATTCCAGATTCCAGTTCTGCCTAGAAAAAAAACACTGGTCAGTTCAGAATCAGTATACTTAAACCTTTTGTCATGCCAGAACAGATAAGGACAAGAAAGAAGCAAAATAACAGTCTAATGTCTGCTATTGAAGGAAAGAAAGAGCAGGTGATTTTTAAGTTTCCTCCTTTTTAGACAGCTGAAAAACACATATATTAGCAGATGCTCATCATTGTGAGCCCCCATGGCTCAGGACTCAAGGATGGCTCTGCAATGCGAAGATTAAGTCTGATGTGCTTGGCATGCAAAGGACTACAGAAGGCTGTTCATTTTTGGACATAATATTATGTGTGAGCAATCAATAGTAGCAATCAATATGTGTGTTAGCCTACTGCCTGTTTCATCCTAAGTCACCCCTGAGTGATCTCTTGCTGACTGCTTGATGTGAAGCATTAAAAGGGATGGGCTGGTTCATTGCGTTCAGTGAAGCACACCATCAGCGTAGCCATGATGCACTGTCTGTGGCAGTCACGTATCACCATTTCACTCCACAGTTCACAGTAAACCAGCTAGTACAACATAAAACATATGGTATTTCCCATCTGAACCATGGTGAGAATATCGTTGCATCCACCTGACAGTAGCAGCCCACTCAGTGAAGGGTATAGCCTTGCCAGTGCTTAGCAAACTGTTTAGAAGAAGCACAATAAATGCATGTGTAATATACTGAATGTAAACATTAGAAAAACACTGCATTATAGTAGAATTATTGAATAACTGATGTAGATTTGTTTTTCTAATGGCGATGCTGGAGTTACTAAAGTTGACTGGAAGCTACAAGGTCTCACAAAAAGTGCTTTTCAAGATTGGATAGTTAGCAAGAGCTGCTACAAGGAACAGGGAATACCTTAGAAGCAAGTATGCTTTAGAACAGTATCATTACATTTCTGAGTTTCTGAGTTCACAAAAAAAAACTTTGCCATTGTGCTGCTGCAAATAACTTAGTTCTGTTTCATGTGCTAGTAACTTTTATTCCTAACTCCATGTCCACAAAGCTCTCAAAGTCTTCATTTTTTTTAAGATTAGATGTATATAGTTAGTTTTTAAAATAAACATACCAATATACTCACTTTCATTTTCTTTCATACAACCTAATTTTTAACATTTCTTAATTTAATCAATTCCTTTTCCTTTAATGTCATTAGTATTTTGGCGTGGCCATAAAATGCAAAAAGTCAGTGTGAAAGTCAGTTCCTGAACAGCCATTCAGAATCTCTGAGGGGTTTGTGTTTCCATTTATCTTATTTTCAAAGATCATGCTTAAATATTTGAGCTTGCAAGGTTTGTCTTTTCTGACAAGTTGAGGCATCTCTGATAAGTTGAGGTTACAATTTCTAGCTTTTTGGCTTTATAAATATAAATTAATGTGAATTTCCAAGCACAAATTAACAAAGAAATGAAGATGCTGAGTAAAACTAAGAAAATGTCAAACGATAATTTTAACCAAATAGAAAAAAATCTCCTTCCTGCACAGCAAAGTTTGCTTCTAAAGCTTGAAAAGTGACAGGCAGAAAACCTACTAGAATTTAATTTTAGCATCTGCAGCACATTGTCCTGAAAGAGTTTTCCACAGGTACAGTTTGATCTAACACTCTCCCAACCCCCAAAGTCTGAAGTAGGCTGGATATCTAGTACTGCAGGACTGTACTGTTTTATCTCTGCCATGGGTCCAGTTTGAGGCTTTCGATTCACTTTTGGCAATCTTCATTGGAATTACTGTGAAGTTTTGAAGTGAAATACAGATTTTTCCTTATCCAAGAAACAACACTGAAACCCCCCTATGTGTTCATTACCCCATTCTGCCTCCGTCTTAAGAGACTGCCAAGATTGTTCTCACTCATAAAAGCTTGCTGTGCAAGGGTCATTTTCAAATTGCTTTTGGGTTAGAAAATTTAATCAGCATCTCAACTTCACCAAATTGCAATCATATAAGAGCTGGTGCTACAGCACTTAGCAATTCTCTGTATTTTATTATTTGTAATTAGAACCAATTAGAGGATCTGGAATACCTTATTTCTCAGTCATTATCAACTGATATGTATTTGGGGAAGATGGGAGACTGTGCTTCAAATGCTCGGTTTTCTATAGAATGAGTTTTACCTTAGTCAAAACACCCAGGACCAAAGTATTCGTAATAAATTTCATCCCTGTAGACCCGTGTTACATACTGTTAAAATCCCAACCATGTGTTGAAAGAATAATGCCATCTCATTTTGTCCATAACTATTTTTCATAGCAGCAAAACTAAATGAATGAGAAATTTCTCTTTCCAATCCTCATAATGACAGGTTGGCAAAAGACTCATAAGCTTTTCTTGGTGTCTTGAGCTATTCTGTTCAGAAGAGCTCTTCTTTCTGGAAAGGCAGCAATTCTGAGCTGCTTCTGCAGAATCAGTCCTTCACCATGAAAAACTTAAGAGAGACCGTATCGTTTACAATTACACTGAAAAGCCACTTTTATTTAACAAAAGATTTATTAAAAACCTTGATTTAAGACAACTTGTGGTCTAGCCTGAGTCCCACTCCTCTCTGGCCACCAAGATATACAGTGCCACTGGAAAGTGGTTTGGGAGTTTGGATTCCCTCTGGGAATTCTCTGTGAGTCTTTTGAACATGTTATTCTTCTTTTCACTCAGTAGCTATTTTTGTTGTCCACAAACAAGAAAGTAGAGGGAGGCAGTTATCTTAATTGGACCAATTTGTTCATCTTGTAACACAATTAACATGATGTGGGCATAAATGGGCAAGTTCTTTTCCTCTTGAGTAGAATGCAAGTAAACTGAACTGTAAACCTGATCTTAAACCAAAGATGATATCGTTACCTTCTGTTTCATGGTTAAAGAAAGGTGTCATCACTAGCAGCATCTTTTACAGAAAAACAATTATTTTTGTAGATTACAGTGGAATCCATATGCTGATTTGCATGAAGGCCACATCATCTCAGCACAGGAACTGACTGCACTCTTACAACCATTTACCCAGAATTCCAGAAACCTCATCTTGTTCCTGCAAGACATGGTACGTAACATTAATTCCTTTTTTCTCACCAATGCTGAGTGCTGTTCTGTACCTGAATGAGAAGCCATGGCTCCTTCTCACCAATCTACTCTTTTTGTTTTTCAGCTTAGCATAGATGATTTCACATACCTCAGTGAATCCTACGGTAACAAGAATCCATTTCAAAATGTTCAGGCAAGCATTTCTTTTATTTTTTTTTTATATGTAGTATTTAAAATAAAAAAAACCCAAACCAACAAACATGTAAGAAAGATGCAAATAGACAACAATTGAGAAAATTAAACTGAATTGCAGTAGTTTTTCTATTTTAATTATTTATTGAGATTATTCCAGTTGAATCAGATGGGTTAAAGGAAAACAACTGAAATTTCAGAAATGTTTTTTGTAGCTATTTTATCTGAAGATCAAATTTTCAAAATTAATTGTAACTGACAAAATTATTCCTAAACATTCTGTAATTTAGTGTTGTAAAAAAAACCAAACCCAAATATACAAACTTCAAGACTGACACCCCAAAATTCTGTTTTGAAGCCATAGGAAGAAATGAAGTTATAGGAATCAATGATTTATTCCCGATTTTCAGAAATGAACCCCCATTTTATTTTCATGCAGCGAGTTAATGGTTTCATATCCAAACACAGTTAATATGTAACTAGATAGTGTATTGCTTTAATCTTCATGAGAAAAAGTAATGCTACTTGAGTAATTTCAAATGAACTCTAGGCACAGATTCTAAGATGTAGTCCTCCTGAGCTAGGCAGCAACTTCAGCTTCTGTCCTTACTGAGGAGGTTTATGGATTTTGTGCACAGCATCTATGGTTGTATTTGCATGACTGTTTATTGAACTGTAATTATACAGAGAAAGTGTTCACATATGAAAGCCATAAAGGTATTCCTGCAGGCAGTGCAGGATGAACAGAGGAAGTGTAAATTCCCAAGCACCAAGCAAGCTGTATGTGTTATTAAATACATAAATATTCATGTATTACCTTTACATCTATACTAAGAACCTCACATCTTCCTTGCATTATTAACACAGGAGATCTTAATCTCTGCTACATAACAGCAGTTTAACACTGATGCTAGAACAAAACCAGCTATTCAGGGTATGTATATGCCTGTGTTTTCTGAGGAATGAATGGGGGTAGTCTTCATTTGTAGTATGAGGATCAGCAGTTGTCCACAGGCAGACGTACTGGCACTTCTCTGGTATGCCTTATACTCTCTGAGTTTCAAACTCAGTAAGTCAAGGCAGTCTGTGGAGCAAAGTTTGCTGCTGCCTGACATCAAAAGTCGTTTGATTTCAGAAGCTGTGTGAAATGTGCACATGGCATTGCAAACTCCTAATGATGTGGTGGCATTATTTAAGTAAGCCCTGGATGTCTAAAAGGAGGCATATTAAACTATTTAATACTTTTTTTTTTTTTGCCTTGTAATCAGGACTCCATCGGCACCATAGACAGAGCTTGAGGCTAGAGATGAGTCCAGAGATCTACAGGTTTAGAAATTGGATGGTGTACTGAGTGGATGGGGACCTACAGAGAGCTTGTGAGGAGGTCATCAGCTAAACAAAGGTCCTTTGTTTATCTATATAGCTATATATTTTGGGTCTGTATCTGGCAGAGCACAGATTTAAACCCAGGTTTTCAACAAGCTGAATAGCTGTCAGTAACTGCTTTCTGACCTTGCCTCTGTTCTCTGGCTGTCTTGGAGCTGAGAAAATTTTTCTCATTTCAGCTTCTTTAAAAATTGAAAGTTTCTTTTGACAAATTGCTCACCTCAACTCCAGCACTTCCTGGATTTGTGCTGTTGGACTTGAAAATCTTAATACTTTTCTAGCATAATTCTGTGGGTGTGAGGTGCTGTAACTTGAGTGAAAAAAAAGGGATGTATAAATTAAATATTTATTTTTCAGCTAGGTGCCAACATGGAGAATTTTGTCAATATCTATTGCATAGACTTGTAGCTTTTAGGACACAAAAGCATCTTTATAATCATCCAGTTCCATCTTGGATGTAACAGAGGCTACAAAAATTTGCTCAGTTGCTATGGCATCAGTTGCACTCCACTTGAGCTACTTTGGGAAAGAAATTCATTCTTAATCATGCTGTGAAAGACTCTCATAATATGCACAAAACACAGGACAAAGTGAGGGTCAGGTCTGAATTTTCTCACTGGGGAAATTAGAATCTTGGATGTTGCATAATCACTAATTTTTATACCTTCACACTTGATACTATACAAGTGATTCATTAGGCTGTAATAGGCATTCCATGTCACTTGGGCATCCCCCTTTTGAACTTCAGAAATGGAAATTTGTTCACAACCTAAACTGAAGATCTCATTTAGAACATATATGTGCATGTAGAAGCATGTGTACTACAAGAAGGAAGTGTTATTTTTAAGAGTTACAGGCTTGTAAACCACAGAGACATTTACAGAGAGTACATTTGTTCAACTATGTTAACAGCTGTTTTGAGATTTTGGTATCAATGGGTTTGTATGCAATAAAAGAATTCTATTTCCAGTTAATACAAAAGGAAGCTTATAGGTAGATCATTTATCTTAAACATTCAAATAATTTTTAAATTAAATAATAGAATACAAAGATTAGCACTTGGGGAACTTTTTTGTCAAGCAGCCACCTACCTTACAAACTATTTTTCTTTAGTATTAGCTTTGGCTTTGCCTAACCTGTGTTCAGTTCCTTAGAGCTGCAGTGTATGGTTACACACTCCAGTTAGTGGCCAGCTGTACAGGCTGCATAATTATTATTTTAAGTCGTTGCCATTCATAATTCTATGTCTTAATTGTATTCTCACTCAGTGTCATAGACTGAGGAGTATTGTTTAGTCATATATGATACAGATGTCTGGCTATAGTTTTGATTGACTTATTTCCTTTCTCTTTACCCCTTTGAGTTTTAATGTGTATCTATCTATCTATCTATATATATATATATTATTTTTTTTTTTCTTGACAAAGCAGCATGCAGAAGTGCATAATAATAATCAAGGTATAAGTTCATCATAGATTTACTCAGTGACATGATGATGTTTTGCTCTCTGGCCTTTTCAAAAAAAAAGCCACAATTTGATATTTCAATTCTGATCACTATCAGCCACTGAATAGCCATTTTCAAAGGCCTGTTGTGCCTCTTAAAGTTTCATTACTGAAGAGTAACACTGAGTTCTGAGTCTATTATCTATTATTGTGTACATAAAATCAGTGCTGTTTCTTTTTCTCACCCTGTGCACTGCCAAAATCAATTTACATCGAATCTCAACAGTTACTTTTTTTGCCCAAGAGGTTGTACCAGAAGTTGCTTCTGCAATTCATCTGTCAGCTCTTGCCTTCACTATCTTGAATAATTTAAGGTAATTGGCAGATTTCATTAGCCCAGTATTTATGTCATAATTTATGAACATGCAAAGAGAACAGACCCTAGTGCAGAAGCAGATACTTTTCTCTGCCCTTTGCTTTTTATCTCTTTACCTGCTTTTTACCTGTTTTTTACCTACCTCTACATGAAGACTACCTCCCCCCATGCTAAAGCAGCTTAATTTCTTCATGAATCTTTGCTTCAAGACTCTGACAAGTGCCATTTGGGGATCCAAGTATACCGTATCAGCTAGAGCTCCTTGCTGTACATGCCTATTGACTCCTTCAGAGATTTTCAGCAGAATTGTGAGGCACAGATTCTCTTGCAAAAGCCATGTCAGCTTCTCCCCACTATAGTCCTTCCTTGTTGTTGTAGTGTGTATTTTATTCTTTGGAATATCTCCTCCCGTTCTTGGACTTCAGGTTTCTTCTCTAGGCTTCCTCAAATCTGTCTGTAACCTTTGAAATGTCATGTTTCTCACCATACAGAACAGAGGTATGAAGGTTTGTTCAACAACACTTTTTGTAGCTACAACATATTTTATCAGCTAAAGTAAATCAGATCAGTTTTCATTAAAATCATAATATGTAGCTTTATGCATACATTTGGAGAACACAGGTATAGTGTAAAAGACTGCAAGAGTAATAGAAATTGGAAGGTTAAAATGCAACAATGATAATTTTCTTCCTAGTTATTACTGTGTATAGAAACAGATGTGCTTCCAAATCTGTTGGAAGAGATTTTTCTGTTTGTATAGATAACCCATTGACCAATACCATAGAAAATAAATACAATGCTTAATATTTTGAATTACATACAGGTAACAAAATAATATTTAAAAGATATTTATTACATGGAGGAGCCTGCCTAATCTGTGTGTAGGTTCCCAGATATCTTCACAGCCAGCACAGGAGCCTTTCTCCAAACTAACGTTTTTATTATAGGACTGTCTATCAGCTTCGATACCAAACATAAGGTAGTTCAGAACAATGAGTACGCCTATATAATCTCTTATAGATACACAAGTCTTTAGCAAAGATTTTAACAATAGTTTTTTAATGATAGACCTAAATTTACTCTATTCCAGGATCAAATTGCTCAGGTGTAATATCAATCCAGTTAACATAACACTGAAATGAGAGCTGGGCAAATAAGTCCAAGCACAGCTTTATCATAGTGTAGCTACCTGGCTTCAGAATGTCTAGAAATGTGGGCAGAGACATCCCACACCTACCTTCAAAAAAACCTGACTAGTGATATATGTAATCCAAGCGTGAACTTTCTTGTAATATTTCATCAGGAGAAGTGCTTCAGGGAACAATAAAGAGGTGAACTGGACTCAGAGTAAGCTGCCTGTAGACAGATTATAAATTCTGGCATTTAATGTAGGAATTTCTGCTATTAGTCCAACAGCTCAATAGGAGCTTTTCTTCTCTTTCCTTCTCCCCCTTCCTCTTTCTTTCCTACCTAATGCATGGATGTACTTCTTTGTTTAGTCTTTTAGCAGATTTCTCAGTAGGCCTCTTCATCTTCCACCCTCTTTGTTCTTGTGTTCTGAACATACATGGCAGTTGAAACCCTAAAATGTGTAAAGCAACATATGGGTATTGTAAAGAGAAGTGTGCAGTGGCAAAATGTCAAGAATGACAAACAAGAGGCATGGGATCAGAGCGGTTCTCTGAGACTGAGGAGTAGATATCCAGCTGTGTCTGGCTTTCAGTTGGAAAGCAGTTGCATATCAGTGGCTGGAAGCTGAGACAGATGGCAGTGCAGGATTGCTTAGGAGCAGAGGCACAGTTCTGATAATGCTCAGTAACGATGCATTTTATATCTTATTCTACAATAAATGAGTAATCTGTTTAATATATGTCCTTGGAAGAAGTGGCTGCTGCTAGGGGGCAAAGGATTAAATATTAAAAAAAAAAAGGTTGACTATTGCTCAGAATTTTAGCTCTAAATTCATATAAACAAACAAAAATGAAGCATATCACTGTTTCCTTCCCAGCAGTGCTAAAAATGCTACTCAAAGACTTGTGAACCAGATCAGTACTTTCTGCTCTATTTTAATTTCTGCAGTAATTTGTCTATCAGTCTGGCAAATCAGACAGTGCTGCATAATTCTCCCTTTGAGAATCTATAGAAATGTGAAAATAACTAGCCCTTGCCTAGGAAGAAGTACGTGTGAGCAATTAGAAAGAACCAGAGCAGGTCAGAAAAAGTGGTAGGCAGTTGGAGGACAGACAAAAGGGAAAAAGAGTAGGAGGAGAGAAGTGTTAGCAGCAGCACAACACTTGCATAAATTAGAGGGAGAGATAGAGTCTCCAGCAACTTGACTATCTGAATGTTGGAGCCTGTGACAGACTCAATCTAGACTTAAATGTAGAAATTGGGAGAGCAAAGTTAATAAGGTTTACACTAAGACTCAATTTAAAAATGTCTTCTAATATTCACATTAAATTTGGGATACTGTATCTACCAGGATATACACAATGGAAGGGTATTTATTATGCAAAGTATGACTCCATACTGAATACAGATGCTGGAACTTGAGGTGTCTGACATTGATCCTTCTCACCTTGAAGGGTGTTCAGTTAGGTGGCCGTATGATGAGCTTCATTTCTGGCAGTCTATCTAGCTTGGGAACTTATACATCATCTGTCTCTCCTCTTCCACCACACCTGTGGAAAGAACAATAAGAGTCTGATGTTCCTGAGTATCTTAAGCTTTCTGCAAAAAGTTGCAGGAATAAGAATGACACAAGTGTCCCCTCACCGTCCCTTTTCAGGAGCAGCCTGCAGGCAGTATCAGGCTGGTGAGAATTAACATACTGTTTACCATGATGGTTCCTCACCTTGAATATTAAATTAAGGACATATTAGAAAACAAAGTTTGTGTTTAATTATTAAGCAAGTAAATAACTGTTTACAAATTTATTACAGGAAATTCTTCAGTCTTCTCCTTCATCTTTAGTTTTGCCAGCTGTTGACTGTGAGGCTATCAAGTACCTCCTGGGCTTTCTTCAGGAGTCAGAAGACTGGAACTTAACAAATATAACTAATCTCAATGTCTCTCAGCTGGAAGTGAATACGCCTAAACCAAACTTACTGGTGATTCAGCTACAACCACTTGTCAGGTAGGAGCTTGTCACAAACAAAACTGACCCGTGTGTGTGCACAATTTTTAAAGTTTTTGAAAATCCAGGAAATTTAAAAAACAAAGTTCATAGGGTTAACAAAGTTATTTTACTTGCAAGGGTGAATTTGGTGCTTTTTAGAGTCCCCTGATGAGCTTAGCAGGTGTAATAGATGAATTATGTTGAGAAAGTCAGTCAAGCGTTCCATTTTGTCTGCCTCATTATATGAGAACAAAGGGACAACTAATAAAACTAAATAGCAACACACTTCTGGCAGAAAGGCTGAATTATTTTATACAATACATGATTCACCTGCAGAATTAATTACTAGAAGGCATTCATAGGCATCAAAAAACCTGTCAGGATAAATAAACAAGCAGATAAACATAAACCTAAAGTTAATATGAATAATGAGACTGATTTTCATCACTCTAGAAGGAAAAAGAGGGCTATAATTCTTCATGTTTCCAGGTCTGTGACAACTGTGATGTAACAGAGCTGGAGAGAGAAATGGCTCCTTCAGGGAATGTATATTTAGAAAATATATGGCTTGGGGTATCAATTTCCTCTGCTCAGCTTCTCCTGTACTTTGTCCTTCCTAGCTTGTTACTCAGGCATTTGTATATGTCAGTATAAGGTGCATGTACCAGTGTGTCCTAATGAAGTGCAACTATAGCTATCATATCACTACACAGAAAAAGACATGATACTCATTTTAAGGAGCTCATGTACATGTGTTAGACAATGGGCCAACACCAAATGTAAAATAAACCTGTGCAGAGGTTGGTCAAAATACCATCGGTAATCTCACTTTTCTGCAACTAAGGAACTTTGAGGGTTTTGAAGAATCAGCTGAAGGTGTGATCCTTATACTACTAATAGCTTTGCGGAAGAAAAGGGTCATGAGGAGGACATGAGAGAGTGATGAAGTGACTGATGCTGGCAGTAATCCGTTTACTAGTCAGTGTCCTTGTACATTTCTGGTTCACATTGTTCTTGCCTAGAAAAGATTTTGAATTGTTTTTCTCCTGCTCTTTTTGTAGTGGTTTAAATGAGATTTCCACCCTGGAAGCAATTGCTGAAAATGGTAAGCAGTATAATCAAGATATAACTCACATTTCATCATTTAAGTCTGTGTTTTCGCTTGAGCAGATTGTATTCTCTAGTTCCTGGGTTTTGCTGTAATGCTACTATTTAAAGGTTTGTTCTTCCCTTGCATATAGTACTTACAAGCAGTCGATTATCACTGTTGAAGTACTGAGCATCTGATTCAAAATCCCCCAAATGAATACTCTGTGACCTGAAATGTTACGATAATTCACCTCTGCTTCAGGCATGTGCCTTTGCTCATGCTCTGAGATTCTTCTTCAGAGTACAGACCCTATGTCTCCATGCAGCTTGAATCCCTCCTTGCATCTCACCTGCCGCACCAGCAGCTGAAGGTGTCAGGCTCATTCAGCAGTTTGAAGGTCTCAACAGAGGGTGTGTGAATGAATAGCAAATGTTTCTCTAATCTTTGGAAAACTATACTGTTGCCCTTCCCAGCCTTTGGTTTTAGAGTCTGCTATTGTTTTTTGCCAAAGACTGCTTGTGAAAGTTCAATCTCTCAATATAACACTATAACAAGACTTCTCTTACCTACCATTTGGGTGAAAAAGAGGTGTCATACACCCAAAAGGCACTGAGAGGCATCTATTTTGATTTTGCAGTTCTTTCATTTACTACTTTAAATTAGAGATCAAGTTAGAAAGTCTGGAAATCATTGTATCTTCAGGAGCATGTAGTATAGTGTAATGTAGTGTAGCGTAGCATAGCATAGTGTAGTGTAGTGGGCTACTAAGTGTCCTTGGTGCTTATGACTGTTTCTGCCTAAAGCTGGGGGTGTAAATTTGAAAATCAGGGGAAAATACCTTAGTACTGGAATCAGTGGTGTGTCCTTTCCTCTTTGCTTTTGCACTGCTCCAAAGTGAGTGTGGCTTTTGTACTCAAGCAGCTGGATTTACAGCCTTGATTTGCAGAGGAGTTGTTTAGTTCTGTTTTCTTGTCTCCAAGCATATTAAATATGAAAAGCCTTAGCTTAATGCTGGCCTTGCCTAAACATTAGCCTTTTCTTTATGGGACATTTATTTCATTAGCTGCACAAACTCAAGGATAAGTTTCCCAAAACCTGTCTCAGGACACTTTGTTTTGGAACAGCAAAGTTAATGGGAGACCGGTGGGATAATGGAGGGCTGGGCTACACCAGCTTTCTAGTTAGTGTCATCTAGCTGTTATGAGGCAAAAGGTGTGTGAATGAGGGAAGATGTTGCTTTGTATGACCAAGTGCAAAATCTGTGCTTAGTATTTTGCATCTCAGCTGGGCTCTAGAAAATTGGGAGTGTGGTCTGAATCCTCACTTTCTGATTTATTTGCCAAAGTGGCCACCCAATTGCTGAATAAAAACTAGAAATAACATCAGCAGGAAGTTTTAATTTGAATGAAATTTACTGAGCCACAGTTCCTTAAAATACTGAAAGTCTGTGCAGCAGATGGGAGAGAGTCGGGAGAGAGCTGGAAGAGAATCCTTCCAAAAGTAGTAGGTAAGTGTCCCGGACACAGTCTTCCAAGTCATGTAGTTCGGGCTCCAGCAGCTCTAGGTGTTTAGGCACAACCATAGTCATTTGCTGAATGTTGCTGTCAGGAGACCCTGCAAGGTTGAGAATTAATTGGCGTTTGTTGCAGAGGGACTGCTGCTAGATCCTACCTGAGTAAGCAACAAAACCCACCATTTTTCACATACTTTCTCACATGAACCTCATTCTCACGAGGTTCAACAAGGCCAAGTGCCAGGTCCTGTACTAGCAATATCTCAGTATCAATACAGGGGTATCAAGGGGTTGAGAGTACCCCTGAAGAGAAGGACTTGGGGGGGTGGAGGATGAAAGATTGGACATGAGCTGGCAGTGTGAACTTGCAGCCCAGGACAATCTTAGTCTGCATCCAAAGGAGCGTGACCAGCAGGTCAAGGGAGGTGATTCTGCCCCTCTGCTCTCGTGAGACCCCACCTGGAGTCCTGCATCCAGCTCTGGAGTCCTCAGTACAGGAAAGACATGGGCCTGTTTGGGAGGGTCCAGAGAAGGGCCACAAAAATGATCAGAGGAATGGAACACCTTTCCTATGAGAAAAGGCTGAGAGATTTGGGGTTGTTCAGCCTGGAGCAGAGAAGACTTCAGGAAGACCTTATTGCAGTCTTTTCAGGTCTTAAAAGGGGCCTGTGAGAGATGGGAGAGACTTTTTAGCAGTGTCTGTTGTAATAGGACAAGGGGTGATGGTTTTAAACTAGAAGAGGGGAGATTCAGGCTGGATAAGTGGAAGAAACTCTTTACCATAAGGGTGGTAAAACACTGGAACAGGTTGCCCAGAGAGATGTTGGATGTACCATCCCTGGAGACATTCAAGGCTAAACTGCATGTGGTTCTGGAAACCTCATATATTTGAAGATGTTCCTGCTTATTGCAGGGAAGGCTGGAGTAGATGAGCTTTGAAGGTCCCTTCCAACCCACACTATTCTATGATCCTGTGATTCTATTATTCTATGATTCTATGGTAAGAGACTTGTTAATTTATAAATATGGAGTGTAGTTGTTGGGGGTTTTTGTCAGTATCAACAATAAACCCATAGAACGCTTCAGACCTGTATTAAGCTGCCTAGTTCACAAGGCCTCTATGTTTGTCACAGCAATTTCTTTCCTTTCTACTGTAGAGGGTTTTAAAATCTGATGTAATGAAATGTCAGAGAAATCTCTCCTGCTGTTTTACTCACTGCAGAGAGGAAACTCTGTAAGATGGAACAAATGGGCTCAGATTCTTCCCATGGGAAATGTACTGCTCTGAAATATCTAAAAGCTGGAGTAAGCAGAGGTTTTTAGCATGTTATTAAAATGAGGCTCATTGCAAAATTCAAACTGGAATTCAGAAACCAAATCTGTTCAAGTTTAAAGGGACTGAGGCTTATGGTTTTCTGTATGCTTCCTTTCAGTATTCTTTTTTTTTTCTTTTGCATGAGGTAGTGTTTGGCATAGCTACTCAGTTTTTGACAGTTTTCCTAAATGTTTCTTTGCTTAGAATGTTGCATTCTGTCATGTCAGTCTTACCTGCTGGATCCAGCATACTTCAAAATTGATGGAAAAGCTGCCAATGACTCCATCTGCTTAAGATGAAGTGCTTTAATTACTATTGCATGTATTCCTTTTTCCACTCTGATTCTCAGTGCTTTCCACTCTTTCTCTTTTCTCTCATTTTACCCCTTCTCATCTTCTTTTCTGTTCTTTCTCTCCTGCTTGTAGTTTGTACTCTTCTTGTCACCTTTCTTCTTCTAGAACATTTCTTCTCAGTTAATTTCTTCCATCCCTTCCATCCATGTTCACACAAAGAAATTAAAATAGATTAGAAACTAACAGTAGCACTAACACCATGCCACCTGGTGAAATTCAAGGGATGTGTCTTCAATGAATTAGAGGGGTTTACTTCTTCCACCAGGGTGTAAATTCAGGCAGTTTTGCTAACTGGAAGGTGTTACCCTAGACAAACTGTTTTATATTCATAGATGTATGCAGTGTTTTCTTGATCAATGCTATCTAAAATTAAACATACGCTTCAGTAGAACCACTCCAACATCAATGTCACCACCTGGAGATGCCTCTTTTTCCATCAAAGAGCCTGAGATGGCTAACCATGTAATTCAGGTGCTTTAAAACATGACAGACAGTATGGGTCCTCTTCCTTGGAAAATTTGCAGACACTCAGAAGCAAGGTAGAATTTTGAACACAGGCAAACAAAGATCTATATCAACTCTGTTGTCATGAGGGTGTTCACAGCAGCTTCTCTGAATGAAGGAATTGCCTCTAGAATCTTCCCAAAGGCAAGAGTTATAGATGTTACTGGTAACTGTAGTTATGCATATACTAAAGTGACATGCAAACATGTTATTTCAGAAAGCAATCGGTTGCTTTAATGGAAGCAAATCCAGAGACAATCCATGCATTTTCCTATGTATTATTTTTTCTGCTGCAAATTTTAGCTGAGGCTGCTGAGAATTTCCAGTGAATTGCACCCTGCGCATGTAGAATGCGAATCCTACCTTATGTAATGCCTCCATACACAATACAATTACACTAGGAGCACATAAGCAGTTGTATTTCTGAGTAAGTCCATTTCTTAGAGTAGATCCTTTTAGCAATATTTTTTAGAAGGAAGATTTACATAGCTACAATTCTTGACTGATATGAGAAAATCAGTTTGATTAAAACCCTGCAGAAAAACCAATGCTTGCATTTTTACAAAAACTAAACATTTTACTCAGCCAGCAGATCATAATTGCTGTAAATAGAAGAGGCTAAAAAGGATAATAATATAAGCTCTACTTCCAGTACGTGAAAATGAAATACAATTTCTGTAAAGTATAACCTTGAAATTTGAGAAGCCTGTATGTCCAGGGTGTAAAATATCCATTCACCACACTGGCACATGGATGAGAAGTGGGAAGGTAGTGAAACAGTAAATGTGAGTCTGCGTTCTTATTTCTCTAGCAGTCTCAATAACAACACTAATAATGGTTCTTGATTCACAGCTATTATGATCCTTATCATAAGCAGATGCTAATATTTCTGCATACAGCTTGAAAACATTTCTCAGGTGTCAGTATTTGGCACAAATACCTGTGGTTTCAGAACTAAAGGAGGATCTCCTGTAGAGGTGTCTTTGGACCTTTTTGCAAGGTCCTCTCTTCCTTGATTTTCCCTCCCGTTTTTCAGAAATATCCCACCATATTTCTCTTTTGGCCCCTGATGTAGTCAAGAACAAAATTTGCCATATCTTGTTGAGGGTGCAGAATTGAGCTCTAAATCCACTGAAGCAAAAAGGAATATTGCTGCCAATATTATGCAGATCATGTCCCAAACTAAGCACTACATTGGGGGTATTGTTTCTCAGTGGTTGGTTCTGTGTACTTTGTAAATCACGCAATAATACTATTTGAGCTTTATTATTTATTTATTGACTTATCTTTACTGACAGTATATGCATTCTGCTCTCATCTCTTAAGTAATTTCTTCTGCTCTTGCTTTTAATTGCCCAAAGTTCAGCCTTTCAGGTATTGTTTCTGTGGCATTTAATTTTCAGTTTCAAAATCACCTTTTTTTTCTGAACTGTTGTAATTTAATTGCTTGTATTATCTCACTGAAATTGTGCATTTTGCAAGACACTGAACATGTCTTACCCCATTTGTACCTGTGACATATAAATGGTATGAGCACCTAAATTGCTTAAATAAACTAAATAAGCTTAAACATCTAACTCATTAATTTTCCATCTACTGTACAATTTCAGCTTTCTCAGCTTGCAGAGTTTGCTAAATTATATGTGTTTCTATTTGTAGACAAAATAATTGGAAGACTGACCATGGATTTGCAGGAACGAGGGATTAATTTTTCAGTAATTTATACTGCAGTGAGACCTTCAAGGGTGAGTAGTCTTTAGTGCCTAGAACTGTCAGATTTTTGGCAACTAACAACTTAATGTTTAGAGAGAAATGCTGTAGATGATTTTCAAGATTACACAAGCAAGCAATCTGTATTATATGAGGTTTTGACCAGAAACTAATTTTCATGTATGATAGCTGTATTACATAACTACTGAAATTTTCCTGTTATAGGAGACCATAAATCTGCAGTTATCTTTAGGACTTATTATTATTGTTAAGGATTGTAATTTTAGATACTTTTTATTTTTTCCCAACCGACTCTAAAGGTTTTATAGCAAGTTCTACGTGAAACCTTATTGAGCATCCTAGCATGGCTGGTCAGTTAAGACAAAGTGTTAGGTAACTAATTAGGTAACTAATTAGGTAACTAATTAGGTAACTAATGTGTAAATTTTTAAATTAGCTTTTTCATTCCTTTTAGTCAGTACTTCGTACTTACAGCTGGAAGTTTCCACCCTTCTTGATAGCCAGAACACCATTTATAGATCACATCATATTATGTCAGCAGTAAATAGCATTGCAGAATAGTTACTTATGCAGTTATCTGCTTTGTATGACATGCAGGTTATACTCAAGAAAAATTAATATTTTAATTTTAATGTGATTAAATGGAAGTTTGTCATGCCTTGAGAAAAACAGAATAGAGTTCCCACTAAGAAGTTTATGAAGGATGGGCTGTATACATCAGCAACTTTGAAAGAAACATATCTGTTCCAGTGGTAACACATATGAGCTCCTGATATGATGCTTAGTTTAATTAGAATTTTAATTCAAACTCAAGATAAAGTAATTTGAGAATACAGAAGATATAATTTCCTTGGTTTAGGCAACAGGAAAACCATTAGTGGGATTATCTAGATCTAGTGTGAGCAGTGCAGACAGGATCTTAGAAGCTCCAGGGTTTCCAAGAGACAACACTATGAAAAATTAACACCTATTCTTAAAACAAGAACAAAACCTAGAAAACCTGTTTTAAATGGGCGTGGTGGTGAAGTCCCTTTAGTTTATCTAGGAGAAGAGGCAACTTGACTGCACTTCATACATGCTCTTTAAGCCAAAAGATGAGCCCCCCAGAGGTGTTCTGTATTCAACTAGAAATAATCTGGGTTTTTGCAGGGAGGTAGGGTCTTGAACATCTGGCTGAGCAACACCATGATCAGAATAGTCCCTTCAGACTCTAGGAAAAAGGCTAGTTCTACTGAGGAAAACCAGGAACTTTCTTCAGTAATCCACCCTGTGAAATTCATTTCCAGAGACTGGGTTTTGAAGACCAGACTTAGAATAAAAAGCATGAGGCAGCAAGCTCACATCGACATTCTCTATGCTGTATGTGCTTGTGGTAAAGGGGAGAATTTAGTCTAGGGGTTTTGATCTGCCCTTTTTGTGATTTTTTTTAACAGAGATCCAAAGTAAAAATAAAAATTACTTAGTTATTGTGGATCTTTACTCTTTGAAATCAAAGCACACTTAGCTGAAAATTACATTTACAACAATTGGAATGAAAAATACTTTTAATTAATGAAAGAATTGGTGTTATGAGAAGGAATTTTCTGAGCAGTTTTTAAAGTTTGTTGAATTTTACATCTATGCATATTTCAACAGGCTTTCTAAATTAAAGTGACTTAGTTTGAGCAACTGGAGCACTTTTAAATAATTAAAGCAATGTATTTTAAGATGTTCTGCATTAAAAAAAAAGCAATTAAAACTTTTCTTAATTTTGTAAATTCAATGCCATATAAACCCATTTGAAGCTTATTTTCTCGCCCCAAAAAACTTTTAAGTTATTTCAGTGCATTAAAGGTTATCAGCTTCTGTACAGAGCTAGAAAAGGCAAAACAAAAAGTACCTTTGAGGGTTCATTGGTCTGTACATTTGCATGTAACCTCTTAGTATGTGTTGCGTATCTTTGGCTGTGCTTGAATTGGGGAAGATGTGAACTGTTTCATAACCTTAAGATAAAGGACTAACTTCTTTTGTTTAAAGACTATGTATCATGATCTAGAAGTTACAGAGTTACTCCCCAGTGATAATCGAGATCACTATACATGAGAAGTAAAAGACTTTGATCATATGGGAAAGATGATCGGAGGGCTGGAACATCTCTCCTATGAAGACAGGCTGAGAGAACTGGGGTTATTCAACCTGAAGGAGACTCTGGGGAGACCTTAAATCAGCTTTCCAGTCCTAAAGGGGGCCTAAAAGAAATCTGGAGAGGGACTTTTTGCAAGGGCATATAGGGATAGGACAAGAGGGAATGGCTTTAAACTGGCAAAGCAGAGATCTAGATTAGACATTATTATTAGAAAAAATTCTTCACTATGAGGGTGGTGAGGAGCTGGCACAGGTTGACCAGGGAAGCTGTGACTTCCCCATCCCTGGAAGTGTTCAAGGCCAGGCTGGATGGAGTTTTAAGCAACCTGGTCTAGTGGAAGGTGTCCCTGCCCATGGCAGAGGGTTTGGAACTAGATAATGTTTCAGGTCCCTTCCAACCCAAACATTCTATCATTCTGTGATTACTTAGTACATTTAAAAATCAACAGCAATTATTCAGTGTGAAAGGTTTGCACTCACTAAATTGGCTTTTCTCATTGGTGAAGGAAATGAGTTTTAAATTTAGCACTTAAAAAAAGAAACGGACAGCTCCTTCTGATCAGGTGAATGAATTTTATGCAATGAAGCTGCCAACAACTAGGACTATGAGATACTTCTTTCCTGGTAACACTACCTCTTCGCTTTTGGGCAGTTAATGGCTTTGTAGCATTGTCTCTTTATATTCATTCGTTCTTCCATTACCTCAAGCAGAGAAAAAGAAATGTGAGATATACTGGAAAAGATTCCAGACTGGTAGTGGCTTCACAGGAAATGAATTTATGACACAGAAAGGAAAACTCCCATATGATTGAATCTCTTTTAGGACCTGATGAGAAAGAGCTGTTTAGTTTAGGCAGTGCAGCCATTGATCCCTTTGGGCTATCACAGTTATCAGTTAATTACTCCAGTGCATGACAGAGATTTATTCAGGCTGGTGCTTGCTCTGTTCCAGTTTCAGCATTTGAAGCTGGAAGACAGAATTAAGACTCTGAAACATAGGCTTTTTGGTGACCTAGATGAGATAGTTTCACTAACCAGATGATGATTCCTCTAGATATCCCATCATGTTATAAAGGATCTGCTTTCCTCCAACAAGGCAGTTGCCACATCTTTCTGTTCTTGCTCTAAAATATTTAGCCTTCAAGGCCTGGCTGAGTTGCTCTGACACTGAGAGGGTGATTTGTACCACCTCATTTTGGGCAAGTGTAAATGTCTACATCTGAAGTCATCAACCAGGGTTCTTTTTCCAGTCAAAGGCATTTTAGGGTACGATCCTTCTGATCTATTTTGTAGGGTACTGCTGTGGGATGAAATGAAACTCTAGTCCATGCTGTATTTTTGCATGTTTGCTTCTGACACTTCTGCAAGACAGCTTTATAGTTGTTATCTCTTCCCAGTTGTATTGAAGGCTGAGGAACCACATATTGCCAAAAGGAGATTTATGGCCACTTCCCAGCTGATAATCTTTTTGCTGACTACACTTTGTGCAGATGCATTGTGAAGTGCTATTTAAACCTTCATTACTGCCTCCACACCTTCAGACAGCTTCAGCTACTGTGGGCTTTTGACTGCTTCATTCGACAAGCTGTCTGCTCTGGCTGGCATTTAAGTGTGTTGAATCTTTGATCCCACTCAGAGCCAGGCAGTGTGAGTTATAGTATGTTTATTCAGCCATAAGTACCATGGGCATCTACAACACAAGTGGTTTCATCTGACCCTTAAAAAGTGTCTCTTGAAGGTATCTCGAAGGTGCTATTTATGTGAAACCCAGCTGAAAAGAGTATGAAAAGTTTTTATCTTCTTTTACAAGTGCTGGTGGTTGAATTTTCTTAGTTTTTGCCTTCTACATTTCGCAGTGATGCATCTTCCACTGAGATCCAGCTCCTCTCTTGTCGACTATTCAGTTCACCTCTCTGAGGAGACTAAACTCTGCAGCATCCACCCCATTAACTTCCAGCTTCTGATTAATGAATGCTTCTGATTAATAGAATGCTCTTAACCATTTAATATATTCAAACATTATATGATGGGAACTTTCCCTATGAACGGCATGTTAGAAAAATGCTTATAATGACATTTGCAGGAGTTGGGGTTGGAAGGTTAATATCCTCATGCATTCTAGAATATAGGAATTTCCTTATCCACTTATTCGTGTATTTTTTACATTTGAAGGAGCAATTACAGTGTGATTTAGTATAATAAAGCATCAGTGCTTCCAGCCTAAGAAGAAACCAAATAAATTCCTCATCCTTTACCTCTCCTCACTTAAAGAATTCCATTATAATAAAAAAAAAATAAACTTTAACTTGTAGATGAAAAATATGCACTTAGGGGGTTTTTGCTAAAAAAATAAAAAAAAATAAAGACAATCTTTTTAATAGTTAGAAAAGGACTGCTTAAGGCAGTCTACAGAAAGAAAAATGAGCAACATTTAGACAAATTAGCTTGGAAATTGAGAGCTAAGAATGTGAGAAATGCTTGTTAGCAATTGTGTATGATTCATTTTGTGTATTAGTAGGAAATTGAGGGAAATAAGTGAAAATTAGTATTTTAACTTTAACCCCAGACTTTGCACTAGGGCGTTAAGGTTCACTTTAAACATTTCTACAACTTTAGCTTTCATTTTATTTTTATATTTATCGGTATATATATCTATATATATATAAGCTTATTGACTTCACTGGGAAATGAAGGGTAGTGTGGAATTGAACTCTTATTCTTATCTGATCAGAACATTTTTATTTTCAGATGCCAACTCAAGTTTTAAGGCATAATGAAGCCTATGCAGGTGTTCCATATACACCAAATTCAAAAGTTCTATTTATTTTGCATTTGAAACTAAGGACCAGGAAACCTGGGGTGGGAGAGGGTTGGTGGAGAACACAGGTGAAAATGTCTTCTGTCTTAGGAAAAAACACAGAAATTGATAAAATACAGATATAAAAATTGCAATGAAAACTCTTAAAAATATAGTCATATATAAGCAGAGGTTATAAATATAATTCAGAATACAATCGAGGTATAAGGCTAAAATAGGATAGAATAAATGGATGTGTAACTGAAGCATACTGATACGGCATGTTGGTAGGCGTGCTGAAAACTTTCTGGAAGGAAAATGCCAAGGTAAAAGATTTATCAGGGTGACAGAACAGATGAAAAGAGGACTGCTATATTTTAAAGAAAAAGTGAGTGCAAGGAGACAAAGGCGAGTAATCTCGGAATTCTAGAGTCCTATTCTTTGAAGACTGAGCCTGAACATAGCATAGAATAATAGACTAGTTAGGGTTGGAAAGGATCTTAAGATCATCTAGTTCCAACCCCCCTGCCATGGGCAGGGACACCTCACACTAAACCATGTCACCCAAGGCTCTGTCTAACCCAGCCTTGAGGACTGCCAGGGGTGGAGCATTCACAACCTCCCTGGGCAACCCATTCCAGTACCTCACCACCCTAACAGTAAAGAATTTCTTCCTTATATCCAATCTAAACCTCTGCTATTTAAGTTTCAACCCGTTACCCCTTGCCCTGTCACTGCAGTCCTTAATGAATAGTCCATCTCCAGCATCCCTGTAGGCCCCCTTCAGATACTGCAAGGCTGCTATGAGGTCTCCACGCAGCCTTCTCTTCTCCAGCCTGAACAGCCCCAACTTTCTCAGCCTGTCTTCATACGGGAGGTGCTCCAGTCCCCTGATCATACTCGTGGCCCTCCTCTGGACTTGTTCCAACAGTTCCATGTCCTTTTTATGTTGAGGACACCAGAACTGCACACAATACTCCAAGTGAGGTCTCACAAGAGCAGAGTAGAGGGGCAAGATCACCTCCTTTGACCTGCTGGTCACGCTTCTTTTGATGCAGCCCAGGAAACGGTTGGCTTTCTGGGCTGTGAGTGCACACTGAAGCTGGCTCATGTTCATTTTCTCATCAACCAACACCTCGAAGTCCTTCCCCGCAGGACTGCTCTGAGTTTCCTTATTGCCCAGCCTGTAGCTGTGCCTGGGATTGCTCTAACTCAGGTGTAGGACCTTGCACTTGGCATGGTTAAACTTCATGAGGTTGGCATCAGGCCACCTCACAAGCATGTCAAGGTCCCTCTGAATGGCATTCCTTCCCTGCAGTGTATCAACCGAACCACACAGATTGGTGTCATCGGCAACCTTGCTGAGGGCACACTCAATCCCACTGTCCATGTCACCAACAAAGATGTTGAACAAGACCTGTTCCAACACCCATCTCTGAGGGACACCACTCGTTACTGGTCTCCAGCTGGACTGAGCCTTTGACCACAGCTCTTTGCATTCACCCATCCAGCCAGTTCTTTATCCACTGAGTGGTCCACCTACCAAATTGATGTCTCTCCAATTTAGAGACAAGGATGTCATGTGGGACAGTGTCGAACACTTTGCACAAGTCCAGGTAGATGACACCAACGGCTCCACCCCTGTCCATCAGTTCTGTAGCCCCATCATAGAAGGCCACCAAACTGGTCAGGCAGGATTTCCCCTTAGTGAAGCCATGCTGGCTGTCACCAAGCACATTTGTCTTTTTCATGTGCCCTAGCATGCCTTCCAGGAGAATCTGCTCCCAGATTTTGCCAGGTACAGAGGTGAGACTGACTGGTCTGTAATTCCCCGGGTCATCCATTTTCCCCTTCTTGAAAATGGGGGTTATATTTCCCTTTTTCCAGTCATCAGGAACTTCACCTGTCTGCCATGATTTTTCAAATATGATGGCCAGTGGCTTTGCAACTTCATTCGACAGCTCCTTCAGGACCCGCGGATGGATTTCATCAGGTCCCATGGACTTGTGTACATTCAGGTTCTTAAGATGGTCTTGAACCAGATCCTCATGTACAGTGGGCCCAAGGTCTAGGTTTTCACAGTCCCTGTGTCCGCCTTCCAAGACTCAGGTGGTGTGGTCAGAGCCTTTGCCAGTGAAGACTGAGGCAAAGAAGCCATTGAGAACTTCAGCCTTCTCCAAATCCTGTGTAGCCAGTTCTCCCGAAAGCTTCCGGAGGGGGCCTACATTGTCCTTAGTCTGTTTTTTAGCCACTACATACCTATAAAATCCCTTCCTGTTTTCTTTCACATCCCTAGCCTAGTTTAGCTCTAACTGGGCGTTAGCTTTCCTAACCCAGTCCTTAACTTCCTGGACAACATCCCTGTATTCATCCCAGTAATAAGACTTTAACCTAACAGAAATGATCCATGTATCTGTGATTTGGTGAACTGCCTGATAGGCTCCACTAATTATGTTGACTGATAGTGTCTGTAGATGGAATGCAAACTGTTTAAGCACAAAATATTAAAAGCTCAAACTATATGTCAGAAAGCATTTTTGAAAGACAGCTTCTTTGCCCTCACCCTCCTCCCCACATGGAAACATCCCAAACTGTGGCATAATTAAACAGCAGAGTGAAAGAGGTGAGGCTATTAAGAGTAATAAAGCCACACTTCAAAAAGCAAAGTCCTGTGTGCATACAGAAAATTAAAAAGAATAGAAATTCTTGCAATTTTAGTGCAAAATCATATGGCAGACTTAATGATATTAAAAAGAATAATTTTCAAAAAACATAAAGAGTATTAATAAAACCACATTAGACAAGAATTGTTTCAGAGAGCATTTGATCTAACGGAACAGAGGGACTCAGAAAAATGAGTGACAAAACAAAGGCAAATGAGTTTGTGTTGATCATCTCAATCGTGGAATGTAGAGAAGTTCTCAGTTTAAAGACTTTTTCAGAAATCATCAAGCCTCAAAAAAGTTTGCTGCTGCTGTAGTGGTAGTAGAAGAGATTTCAGAATAAGTCAATAAAATGAATAGTATTGTATCACCAGGGTCAAATAATTTTCACCTAAATTTTAACTAAAATAAGAAACTGCCAAACTATTAAGTGTCATGTTTTATAATGTACAACTTACTTATAAATTATGGTTTATATAATATATATCTATATATATATAAATTACAAATTACTTCAGTCTTAATCCCAGAGAAGCAGGAAGTGTCAATTGTGACATGGAGTTTGAAAAGAGGATCTATCTCTCTGGATAAATACAACCAGGAATCCTGCCTTCTGTATTTAAAAGAATGGTTGAAACTAAGGTAGTAAATATGTGGATATATGAAGAAAATATAATATGATTTGGTGTTCCCTGAGACATTTAAAATATGTAGGTAAAAGTGATCATGTTGCTACAATAAAAACGGTAAAAAACTGAAATAATTTTAGCACAAAAATAAAAAAAATAAATGTAGGAAGTAAAGGATAAAAATAAAGGATTGATGTTTGCAGTGGGCAGGAATTACCAGTGCGATTCTGTGAGGACTGCTGGTGATGCCTGTGCGCCTGTGCTGTTCAACAGAGATGTTGTTAGTATGAAAAGGGGGCTGAAATCCAAAGGTGCCAAAGTTTCCTAATGTACTGACAATTTGAAGAAACTACTCACAGCACTGCTTTACTGGGTGATAAAATGACAAATGAAATCCAGTGTGAAGGAAAGTAACACACATAAGGAAAACCTTAAGTATGCATATTACACTGTGATGAGTGTCTGCTATTTCTCAGAAGAGGGCTTACGGTGTGAATGTGGGTAGATCTCTTGGAACATCCTGACAGTCAGCAGTGGGATGAATAGCAAGCATGGCAGTACCAAGCATGTTGGAAAGGAAAAGGGCAAAGCAGCAAGTATCAGTTAGTTCACTATGCCCTTCACCAGTGCAAATCTGTCAGTGGAATAGTGTGTGAGAATCTGACCACCCATTTCCAAAGGGATAGAGTAGAGCTAGGAGATTAAAATATTTTAGCTAGAAAATGTGACATTTCAAGAGGCAAATGCTAAATAAAAGCACCAATTACATGGATGGACTAAACAGGAAAAAATTACAGATAATTATACTGTCTCTGGTCAGTAATCATGATTACCTCCACTCACAGGTAGGGGTGCAGGAATGCAGGAGCACCAAATTCCTTTAAAGGAACAAAAGAAACTATTTTAAGGTGATGAAAGTACATAGATTTCAGTGATTTGGTGAACTGATGCAAGAAAGATAGGAAGAAAGATTTAAAATAAGGTCCTAATACATGTGTTCATTTGAATGCAGCCTTCAGCTCTGAAGGATTCTAACCCAAACATTACAGAAATCATGGAGGGTATCCTGGGACAAGTACTATTTGGTTTTACCCTTTTCTTATTTTTAGCTGCCACTTACTATCAGTAGCACTGGCAGTGAGCTAGGTGGACCTTCGGTCTCACAATTTAGCTGGTCTTGTGTCTTGGCAGTGGAGGGTTGGGATATTGACATAGCATTTCTCTGGGACAGGAATGTGAAAGGTAATATGTAACTTATTTAACTAAAGGCTATGAGCCAGAAAAGGCAGCCAACAGACTAAACAAACCTCTACTAAAGAAAGCTTGCGGACTTTCCTCATCGTGCTCACCTATAGGTTGTTTTAGAATTACCACTTTTGAAAATGGAAATAAATGCCACGTCAAACAAACATGTGCTGCATGTAAATCATTGTTCTGCTGGCAACCAGGAAGTCCACAGCAGAAAGTGGCTGTGTCAGCTGAAAATCAGGTAGGCAACACCCTAAGTGTGATGCAGTTTTCCCTTCTTTCAGTGCAGTGAAACAGGTCAGATTCTCAAGATTAAGGATATGCAAGTCATGTCAGGGAACTCTGAATCCTTTCTCCATTCATTGGTACTGGTGAACACAGAGACTTGTATCTTCAGCAGCACCTTCTTCAGACACCAAAGCCCATGGGCATGATATTTTTCAGAGACAGATATGCATTCCTGGTTTGGGAAAGTTAAGGGTTAGAAAAGGGGAATGATCCCATCCACCCGGAGGATCTCAGTGTCTTTCCTCCCCACATGTTCCCAGGGCTAAAGAGCCAGCAGCTTGGTGCTGTGCAGCTAGGTAGCTCCTGCGTCAGGGTCAGAGCAATTTTGCCTTAAACATCTACCTGCAGTACTTCTTGTGTTTCTTCCCTTTGTAGGAAATTAAATTAATAAATCTGGTAAAAGAACCAGCTGGTGCAACCACAGGGATGCCCTGTGTGCTGGCAAAAGCATTTATATCCTGCACCACTACATTTCTATTGCAGCCTCTGTTATCTGTGCTAAAGAGGTAGCTGTTAGAGGAACAAATGCACATTTTACCAAAACATGGCATAAAAGTTTGCCAGTAATTGGTAAAATGCAGATCCCTGACCCTGGAAAGTGTTTGTGACTTGGTGGCAAAATAAAAAACCCCTAAGTTTTAGTGCATCCCATCTGTAACAGTTAAAACTAATGAGAAGAAACCTGGATTACTTCAGTTTAGTTTCAACTGGCATATCATATTCTATCTTTATTTTCACTTTTGATAAGGATTCATTCACTTCATGTAGTGCCACAGAATGTTTCAATTTTAAAAATGCAGTGTTTTGTGGTAGGAAGACATTTGACAGCTCTAGATCTGCAATATTTCACACGTAGTGGTTATGTTTTTCTCTGCTCTATAACTCTTACCCTGCCTGTTATCCCTGAAGTATTAGACTCTGTTCAAAGCCATCAGCTAATGACTTTCTGACATTTGAAACTGAAAGGAGGGGCCATCATCATTCATATACAGCCATCGTGCATATGTAGCCATTAAACTCGTAAGTACAGCATGCATGTCTCTAAAATTAGGGTAGAAGATTATAATTTTTTTTAAAACATATTTATTTATTTTTTCACAAGCATATTTTTTCAATAATATTTATCAGTTTAACAGAGAAATAAATATATCATTGCTTTAGCAATGGATAGTTCTATTAAAATGATCTAAAAGTTACTTTTCCTAAATCCTACAGGCTTTGACATAAAAATGCGAACCTGAAATTGCATGCAAGCCTCTATTCACAAAGTTTGCACATTAGAGCTTTAGCAGACAAAGCTAAATACTAGCCCAGGGTGTTAATAAAACGTTGTCAGACTGTTACGACAGTGTTTGTCTATTGAAATGCAGATTTTATTCTTTCTGATGACTGTATTACCCCATCCCTTGTAGCTGACAGCTTTAAATTGGATCAGATCTCAGTCACCTAATATATTTCTTTTTAGAAAGCTGTCTAATTAGAAAATCGACTGATTACAGGAACTGTGGCTGCTAACATCTGAGGAAATAGCCATGTACAGTCAGACCCCTGTGCAGTCACCTGTGTTAGCACCAGTGACACTACAGCAAACCCAGAGGCAATGGTGGGGCTCGCCAGTGGACCCCTAGACTATTAGCTGGGGATGCTGTAAGAGAGGAGGCAAATTTGACCAGCATGAAGTTCAAAAGTCTTTTTTTTCTTCTGGGAGCCAACCTAGTATCATAGCACTGTGGTTCTACCATGTCACACTTCCCTTTCCAGCTCACTCCAGCCTCATACGGAAAACTCTGTTTTGGGGTTGTTGTGTGACATATGTCCTTAGCGTCACTGGTAGGCAAAAAAACAATTAAAATGTCAAGATACTCATAATTTTCCTGACAGAATGCCATGGAGCTCTTATTTAACATGTTAGTGGAAGCATTGCTGTAAAAACTGTGCTTATAGTGGTTCTTAACACCAAATTTGATATGACATGGCATATATTTTTCTTGTTCTGTACTTTTCTATTTTACCAAAACCTCAATGTTTACAATTTTATTGAAACATTGCAGCTGTTCTGTGATGGGATTTCTGTTTCAGCACAAGGGATTGAGTGACTTCACAGATATTTAATGAGTCAGAAAAAATACTATTCTACATTTTAGTGCACTACAGTACGAAAGCTAAACCCCGAGTAGTCTAACAGCTAGATATCTCTGCCTTTGGGGCTTTCAGCCAAATCACTTGCAAAATCCTCAAACAGAATAAGGAGGGTTTCTTGCCTTACACTGAGCAGAACTATTGCAAGGTGAGTATTGGATCCCACTTTGCCTCCTCACTGTTGAGAACTCTTTCCTCCTCTTCAGTACATGACTTCCCTAGCAATATTCTTTGCTACTGCTCACAGTTTTTCTCAGGATCTGAACTGCCGTCAGGAGCAACTGCTTGGAGTTGAATAAAATCCCCAGCTAGGCTTGCTATTACCTGGCACTGAAGCTTAGCTATGGGGTAGGAGCAGCAATAGGCATCAAGCTGCTAAAGCAATCTCACAGGAGTGCTGGAAGGAAGCTGGTATGTTTTCTAATACCCCTCACCTTATAAAGCTCAGCTTTCCAAAGTTTCAAAGCATCATGACAGGGGTCAGTAACTACCAGCCTCTAAGGTGGCTGTTACACCTAATTGCTGGCAAAGATTGCATGCTTTGATCTCATTTTGTTTTAGCTGATGGGCTAGGGCCTGGTAGGAGATGAAGGAAATGATGAAACTGAGTCTGATGACATTGGCTAAGATGTGTTAACTGGAAGGGTCAATTAGGCTTTGGTGGAAATATGTCTATTTTGAGACAAACTTGGAAGTTTTCAAGAGAAAATAAGGCATGGTGATTTCCTTTTAAAAATCATGGATGCTATTTCTAAGGTTAGCTTTGTTTAAGCTTTGTGATATGGGTTTCATTTATATATATCTTCTAGCATATGTACACTACTGTCAGAAAAATTACATGGAGACTGAGTGCAAGAAAGCAGAATTGAAGTTAAGAACCTTTTTATTGATTTCCTGTGGGGAAAAAAAAACCCAACAAAATAACAAACCAAAACCCAAACCAAAACAAATAAAAAATCCCCTTGTTTTAACTTGCCTGTCAAAGAGATCTAATTTGCTATAATTATTGGCCTTTGCCTTTTGATTTAACAAAACTAGAAAGACAGAGCCAGGCTCCCTTCACAAGTTCCTGCAGTGCAAGTTCTTGTTTCCTCTGTTTCTTCCAAAAGAGTTGTCACACAGAGATGGAGATGCTGAAAGCAAAGAATGGTGGTGTCACATTGATCACAGTATTTTTACAGGGAGCATCTGTCCATCTGAAAAACACACTTGTATTTAGACTGTAATTTATTACAGACAGACTTGAGGACATGTAAGAATGATGTGCAACTTCTTCAAGTTAAAAATCTATTTTTTGAAGTATCAGTAAAAAATTGAAGTGCAATGTGTCCTCCGATCGGCCTGTCCACACCTCTTTCTCCAAGTTAGGAAAGAAAAGGTGGAGAGGCTCCATTTTGCAGATTAGTCTTCTAAAGTGCAAAAGGATCAAAATATCAAGTGGAGAAAAGCAGACTTTTATGGATCTTCAGATTTTTCATTTCCCTGTGAGTAGCCAACATCTGGGACAAATAGTGCTGGCAACTCTCCTGGCACTGTGAGTAATACATTTTAGCCCCTGTCTGCAATTTTCAGTTAGGTAACTCGCCAGACCCTGACCTAACCTCAGTCCAATCCTCACCACACATCCGTGTCCTCTTATTGAAGCAGAGGCTCCTCATCCTTTTTCACATCTCCCATGACACTTGGATTAAACATATGGACATAAGAAAGTGAGGAAAACAATCAGTTGGAGTGGGTATTCCCCTTAGCAGTCTAAAAAGGATGTAAAATCTGTATCTTCTTTTATCTTCATGGCAGAATTGCTCAAACCAGTGAAATTTAAGGTAGAAAATTAAGTGTAGCAGCTCCTTCCACTGCTACTCCAGCTTACATATATTCTGGTTTATTCTATAAAACCAAGATCTTTTTATAGGCCAAACCCTGCTCTTCCTTAAGCTAGCTGAAAAAGTTGGTATAAAAATATCTTAAAATCTGGAGTATGAAATAACAGGTAATACAATTTTCTTCAGAAAATTTGGGCTACTGTGGCATTTATAGATGTACTTATGTGTCCCATACATGCATCACAATGCCTTCCTCTGCTGTGGGTTCTGTCGCTTGCATGGTCCCTGCTAATTCACTTCTGCACCATATTCAGTTGCACAGGGTAGCCACATTCTCTGTAAATGAAAGTAAAGAGTTCTTTTGTACAGCCTGGTGCTACAAAAGGACAGGCCTGTGAACCAGCACATCCAGACATAAACATATGAAGACAGGCTGAGAAAGTTGGGTCTGTTCAGCCTGGAGAAGACTGCGTGGAGACCTCATAGCAGCCTTCCAGTATCTGAAGGGGGCCTACAGGGATGCTGGGGAGGGACTGTTCATTAGGGACTGTAGTGATAGGACAAGGGGTGGTAATGGGTTGAAACTTAAACTGCAGAGGTTTAGACTGGATATAAGGAAGAAATTCCTTACTGTGAGAGTGGTGAGGTACTGGAATGGGTTGCCCAGGGAGGTAGTGAATGCTCCATCCCTGGCAGTGTTCAAGACCAGGTTGGATGAAGCCTTGCGTGACATGGTTTAGTGTGAGGTGTCCCTGCCCATGGCAGGGGGATTGGAACTAGATGATCTTAAGGTTCTTTCCAATCCTAACTATTCTATGATTCTATATGATCTGACCCTGCAGATTGTGTCTATGAAGGCCACTGAACAGAGCAGCATAATAAATATTGCAGTTTTCTTGTCCCTCCTAACAGAAGATTTAGAAACACTCAGTAATGACTTGGATATTCTCCACAAGTCAGAACAATCCTATCAATTATAAAACCATTATATTTTACAGTGATTTTTACATTTTTACATTATAGGGATGATTAACTCTTACAGTGAGACTCATATTCTGACTTTAATGTTCATGTCCTGCCCTGGCTTTTGTGAAAATCCCTGGGAGGTGCAAAACACCAGGTAGGAACTGAGTGTCACAGTCCTTAGCCATTGGTTTACTGGTAGAAGTTTGCATGGTTGGGCAGGGGAGCAATCAGACGATAATGTGGGCCAGCAAGCTTGTCTGTATATCCTGCAGGGCACAAAACTTATAGTAATCATTATTAAAAATGATTGCTATTGATATAATGTACCTCATTCCTGTGCATTCTTTTTACCCTGCTTTGTCAGAATATTACTTGGGTATCTCCACAAGCCATAACAGTGCAATCGATTATGGAACATTATCTTTTGCAGTGAGATGATTAACTTTTACAGTGGGACTTAATATTTTGACTTTAATATTCACATGAAGACAGTAAAGAAGGGAAAGAAAGGTGGGGGATTCCTCTGGGCAAAATATCATACTATTGATGTTTACGCTGATGTCTTGGTTAGGTTTGCAGTTGCTTGCCAAACATGCAAGAAAAGTTAGTTTCACCATTCCATGGTCACTGCAGCCAAGGTTGCCCTGGAGCTTCACATTCCCCACACTCCTGGATTATCTCAACACTCCCCTGGGGTTTCCTAGGCTCAGGAACACCTACTGTATGCCACCATTCCCTGCTCCACAGCGGAACGTGCCTGCAGTAGACTGCGAGTGACAGTATTATCATACTGAAGCATAGAGTTAACTTCAGTGTGACAGCAAGCAGTGGCCTAATGATTCCCTGCCAGCTGCTGAAGTGAAAGTGAAAGTATAGTGCTAAGTGTTAATAAACTTACATTTCTGGAAGTTTAGTTTCCTTTTTTTGGTGAGGGTTTATTCCAGTGTCAGCAATGCAAACTTAATCCTGCTTTGAAAACAGTTTTTTTTTGTGTGCTTTTAAGCATAACAACTTTAAGTTCCTTCTCTAGGTCCTCTTGTAAATGCCCTCAGTTCTGCATTCTCCATCTGGATTTACATGTGGATCATTCAGTCAGTAGAGAATGAGATCTATGAGAAATTCTCCACTTCTGAGTGTATTTCCACTCAACACTTTCTGTATATATGTATGTGTGTGAATGCACATAAGTATGTGAGCAATACAGGTATCCAAGTCCATACTTATGCCAAGTATTGTCACAGTTAAATTATCCATGGATTTTGAATTATTTTATCTTTATTTTTAAGAACGTTTCTCTGTTTGGTTATAACCTAGATCAAATTTTCTATTTTGTATTTCACTGAAGAGAAGCACATTACGTACCTGCTTGCTTTTTTCTGCATAGAGGTGGGATTCTGGTCAATTTAAAGTTTCTACATAGGAAAAAAATCATTAATGTTGACAGAAAATATGTCTGAATAAAAACTGTAAGGGCTAGGTTCTCGCAACCTAAGAGCTTACTGCAGCTTCTACATAAGTACAGAAATGGATTTTTCTAAATGAGGTTTCTAAATTTCCCTGAATCTACTCAGTGCACATTTTTACCAGCTTTGTTTCCCTAGAAAGCTTTAATGTAGGTTTACATTGAAGCTTGCATTGAAGAGATCTTATACGAAAAGAAAGAACAATTTCAGAAATTGAATTGTGGTTCTGAAAACACCTGCAAGTGCAATTACTTGGGATGTGTGCAGTCTTTAGATATGTATTTTTTATTGTATTATATGCAAGTTATAAAATTTCAGATGCTTTAGTGTGACAGAAATTTCAAACTTAAAAAGCTACCAGAAGCTGTGATAACGTACCACCTTGAATGAGATAGGTGAATGAGAAATAATGGTGTATTCACATGAGCTTCTGGTAATTCCTGATAAACTAGGCCTCTCCACTGGAAATATCTGGGGAATTCTGATATAGCTGGGTCACAAACATTCCATTCTACAAACTTTCCTAGTGGAAAATGTAGTTTAAACATCTTCTGCGTTCAGCTGAAGCAGAGCAGAAATTTTGTCTCTGTCAGTTTTGGTTATAAGGAACGAAAGTCAAAATTAGTTGGAGGTAAGTAAGATCTTTTGCAACCGCGCACAAAAAGTGTAGTTGCAGCATCAAAGCTTGCATTTGAACTTGCTCCAAATATGTTGCTCCAAATCAGGTTTTTTTCAGTACTATGCCTAATTTCATGTCTTTGTAGGTGATAGACAGTATCTCATGGTTCACATTTTGTACTGATATGTTAATTCAAACAATAGGACTTGGAAAAAGCAGTAGGTAAAATATGAGTAGTTCACTTAGTAGGCAGGAAACCACACTCAAACAAGACTACTTCTTTTTGAAATCCAAGAATTTGAAGAAGCCTTCCACATCCTGCATCTTACTCAGGTCATGCCGGGGTCTAGACCTGTAAATTATTTAGATTGTTTAAATTATTTAGATTATTTAAATTATTTAGAACAGAATCACACAGGATAACTGCAGCTAGAATTGACCTCTGGAGATCTTCTAGTCCAACTTCCCTGTTCCAGCAGGGCCTTCTGAAAAAGCTGCCCAGTACCATGTCCAGTTGGATTTTGAACATCCTTGAGAATGTAGACTCCATAATTTCTTGAGCATCCTGTGCTCAGTCCCCTTCACAGTAGAGAAAGTGTTTCCTGATGTTCAGACAGAATGTCCTGTATTTCAGTTTGTGCCCATTGTCTTGGGCCCTGTCACCGGGCCCCACTGAAAAGAACCTGGCTCCATCTTCTTCACAATTTCCCTTCTAGTAATTGTACACATTCATAAGACCCAAGGTATGAAGCCCCAAATCTTATTCAGATAGCAGTTATTTGTCTTTGGGGTGCTGTGGTGCAGTTGCAGTGCCTGGTTTCCCCTCCTGGGGTGTTAGTTACACCTCATGATTCAGGCCATCAGAAGTGATCCAAAAGGATTCTGTGACCTTCCCTTTCATGAAGTATTTTAAGCTTTTGTCTACATCTGCATGCTCTATGTTTTCAGGCTCTTTTCTGCATTTATTATTGCTATTAAGCAATATCTGGTTCTTCTACTGCACTTTATATTTATTTAATAGAGGCTGATATTTTTATGCAGTTTTGTGATACCAACAGCTGGTTTAATTGTGTTGTGACAAAATTTAGAAAAATTACCTTTTGCCATCTAAATAGCATGTATAGTGAGAACGCACTGCTGCAGTGCTCAGTACAGTATGGAGGCAAGGACGAGGCTAAGATGCAACCTAAAAAGAGAAAAGGAGTGGGCCCTTCTTCCTCCTCTCCTCCCTCATTGAACGTACAGAAAGACTTTCCCCTTCCCTTAGCTGCTACAATAACTCCACAAAGAGGATGCGGTCACAGATCCATATTATTAGAATTGAAAAGCAGCAACAAGCACCATCAAGACAGTTTTCTTATCATTTATGAGCACACCTAAACATTGCAATAAAAATGCAAAGACTGAAAAGAAGGCATAACCATATGTTGAACTGATTCCCAAAAATCCTACTTTGAAACTAGTATGAAACGTAACCTGTTTCTATGGTTCATTACCATTCATCATTTCAGCCAATGAAAATCTTATTTTCCCCATATTTTATATTTTTCTCATATGTGTTTGCCACCATTTGATTTGAATATAAGCCATTTGAATATAAGATATTGCAACCAAATATATAAAATGGCCCCAAATTTTTTTCCTTGTCTCTTGCCATTCTGTTTTGGAACAGCCAACAAAACCCTGGCAGCAACAACAAAACAAATGAATAATTTTGGATGTGAGGTCTGTTTACTTTGGAAAAGATCAGCATGTTGGTGCATCAGAAAGTTGCCAGATCAGCTGTCTTTCTCCTTTCCAACAGAGATGATTCTGAATTAGGGGGTTTGCAACAGAGATCAAAATGAAGTATTTTGTCCAGGCTGCTTCTACTGCAGGTTCTGTTGGTAATTACAGTTCTGGTCTAGGACACTGTAAATGATACCCTTTCTTTTCTGTGCCTTATTTAATCAGGTCTTGTGATTGTTCATTGCATATCCAAGATCAAAAAGTGTCATTGATAAATCTGGAGGAACAAGACAGTGACTCAAGCATCCCATGGTTCAGATTAGGTAAAGGCAAAGTGGGCACTAAACAACAGAATAAAATATTGTTTAATGATTGACAACACTGCCACTGTGGATTTTTCCTAAACCATCTAATATGATTTACAAGAATTCAATGTAAATATAATCAATTTCTCAAGGAAACATCTTGTCATTTATAGTTTAGCATTAAATATATGGCATGGAGAGAATGATTTTAATTCAGTAAGCTCATGCTTGTGCAGCAACAAAAGAGTCAGAAAATGTGCCTAAGACACAGAGTCAGGGATGTACTGGAGAACTCTCAGCTTTCCACTGCAGGTCAGTGGGAAGGAGGAACTGCTGTCTTCAGGTCTCCAGTGGGTCCCACAGTGGGTTATCTCACAGATCCTCCTTCCAGCCTCAAGACTAAATTTTCTTGAATC
The DNA here is from genome assembly GCF_012275295.1 of Melopsittacus undulatus. Taxonomy (NCBI): domain Eukaryota; kingdom Metazoa; phylum Chordata; class Aves; order Psittaciformes; family Psittaculidae; genus Melopsittacus; species Melopsittacus undulatus. Next base: position 19,384,172 of record NC_047531.1, on the reverse strand, counting down.
TCTGATTGTGAATGTGCTGAATTACCTCACCCACAGGTATCTTAGAGAAACATATCTCCAGGATGAATACACAGGCTGGTAAGAGTCTGGGGGACATTCCTCCAGAGAGCTGATGCTTTAAGGCTCCTGTTTAGTGTAGTAGTCCTGTCTGCCTATAGCTGAGCAAGTGAAGGCTCGCAGGGCTGCACAGTCCATGACTGCCTGTATTTTCAACTACAGACATGACCAAAATAAAGCCCACTTTCAGAAATGCTTTGATTAAGCTGCATTGCCTTCCTTCTTCAGCACAAGCAGATTTATTAAAACAGGTTTAATAATGGGAAACTAGTGGATTTCTTAGTCCCTGACACCTTCACAAGCAAACACTCTTTTGGTTCATATGCTTTTTTAGAAACTGAAGGAAATCTTTATGTGAGAGCCTCATGAAAATGTACTGGCAGCAGAGTAAGAGAAATAAAGCTGTAGTCTCATGATTATATTTTAATAGCTTTCTTTTTATTTTAAGATACTTAAACCTAATCCCCCAAGTTAGCCCAATCACAGTCTCCAATGCAGCATTGTTTTCAGCTGTTAGCAGGCGGATTTTAAAGCCCTCTTTAGATGATACATGGGGCCCACATAGTGAAGTCAATTGTTAGACAGGATATAATTTAGACTTCAGCTCTTCCTCTCAGTTTGAAATAAAATGATTACATTTCAGGAGAGCCTAAGGGAAGATTAAAAGTTTTATATCAAAAGTTGAATATTTTCTTTTGTTGTACACTCTTCTCTTAAAGAAAATGGTATTCATTTAAAATAATGCATGTTCTGATGCACTTGAAAAGGCACTACTCTGAATTAAAAAGAAATTCATAAAGTATGCATGTATGGGAGAGGGAGATTGCAATCTTCATTTGAGTGTTTAGTCAAAGGTTTTTAACTCAGTCCATTCTGCTTTGTTCATAGGATGATGTATCTGCAAAGATGCATTGTATATAACAGATGGCCTGAGAGCAGCAGTTACAGTGACAATATCTTCTGGGGCTTCTCTCCACAGGCAGGTTATAAAGTGATATTAGATCCTTTGTTTCAGACTGGAAAATGGTCCTTGCCTGTATTTAAACCTGTTAAAAGTGGTTACAGGCTATTGCTCCACATAATTATAGTTCTGGTAACCCCTGTGATGCCTCTCATTTATTGTGTCCTGAAGTTATCCAAGGGTAGAGGCCAATTGTAGAATACGAAGTTATAAAGCTGAAATGGGTCTTAAAAATAAATGGAATAACCCAGATATGAACAGAGTAAGAAGTGAAGAACAAGGTATGAACAGGATTAAATTATAATCCAAAAAGGTCAGCTGGCTTTTACAGTTTATATCAATAGGGCTGTTTTACCAACGATGCCCTGGGCACATTTGTAAAAAACCATCACCTATTAAAGGGAATTCCTGGAAACCTCCTGAAAGCAAATGTGTATATGCAGTGAAGTCCCATAGGAGTTCATCACACCAGCCAAACGAGCATAGATCTTTTTCCAGAAGACATCAGAAGAGCCTAAATATAACACTGGTAGTTAAGCTGCTGCTTTCATGCCTGTTAAAAAGAAGAGTACAAAAACTGTTATTGTTACTAAGGAGAAAATGGTCACTAAACTGGCAAGTTGAAGTTTTCTTGTGATTTTATTTCAGGAAAAAAGTTAATTTCTTTCTTTACATTCTTCTTAAAAAAAAAACCTTTAACCTGTTAGCACTAATGCATACTGCTATCTTAAGTCTGCATTAACAACATAGGTTTACATTAATTTGCTTAACATCAGTGGTGCTTGTTTTCACATTATGGACACCTCACCATGGGAACCTAGGTTAACACCACTTTGTTAGCCTCCATATTGCCAATTAAGTAGATATGCAATAATAAATATTGGGGTTGCTTTAGGATTTAAAAAGGGTGGGTGGTCATGAAGCAGAATGGTGAAAATGTGCAGTCATTTGATCTTATCTCTTACAAAGGAGATAATTGTTAATTGTTAATGTGCTGTCATTTCAGATTTCTAGAAGAACTGTAGTAGTGGGGGAATTAAGACGACAATTAATGGCCACTGAGGAAGAAGACAGTTTATCATATTCCCCCCTGAATGTGACCACTGGAAATGATACATGCATCCTTTTTTACGCTAGTAATTTCAGCCTCAAAACCAGCAGTTCAGATTTTATAGATTTGACAAATGCAACATTTGTAGCACGTACTGTGGATACTTCTTCTTCTGAGTGCTCAGACAGCAATACAACGTGAGTAGCACAAGAAATTTCATATCATAATATATGTGATTCTGAAAATTAATCAGAAATTATGCATGTCGATACAATTTTAATTTTCTTCTTCTAAAGCATCAAAATTAAAAAAACCCAAACCAAACCAAAACTAAATTGGATATTCTTAGAAGAAAAATATGGAGTCAAGACCACTAAAATTGTTCATATGCAGTCCTTATTTTCACAATTTTTTCCCTCTTACAGTCCTTACTCCTTTGTTGGTTTATACTGGTCCAAACATGTTTCCCTGTGCCTGATCTCACAGTCACAGAAATCCCCACTGGCATTAGTGAGACCATAACTTCATTGTACAATTCCCTTGAAGGGAAGTATTGCCAGTTACTGGGTAGTAATTCAGCTGGAAGTACATTAATGAAACATGATCTCTGTTTTCCTTTACTTTGAAGCACCTGCTCCTAGGTGAAAAAAAACCCTTTAGAATTATTCTTCTGTATACTAAACCTTTGCTATGTGACTTTTGTAATTGCCTGTTGATTTAGAATATTCCGTCTGCTTGAAATGCCACAATGATCTAATTAAAGCTGACTACTGTAACATTAAAATCTGTTTCTTATACTTAGATTGTCATTAAAATATACAAGGCCAGTGAGTAGAATCAGCAGCCTAGAGATAAGGTAAGTTATGCTTTATTCTTAAATAGACCTTTGTGATGTACAAAGCCTTTTTGTAAAATAGGAGCAAAACAAGAAAAGGAGTTAAGTGAAAATTGTTTTGAAATTACAATTTGCTTTCTGTTTTGAAGAGTTACTATGCAGGAGAATAACACAATCTTTATAGAGAGAATGTATTAATATGCTCAGGTAAAGGTCTGAAAAAGTGGTGTAGGCAAACATACTTTAAGGTACTGGTATATCTGTCATCCTGTTTTGCTATAGGATGAGATAAAAACCTGTTTCAGGGAAATCCAACTGTGATTTGTAAACAGTTCTAGGGGCTGAAGTCTGCTTGCATGGCCAGAGTATTTAGTCTGAATGGGGATTACCAGTGTACTCTGTCAGAGCTAGCTTGTGGCTAAGAAGGGGTGCAAAACCTCATAATTTTCCTGCCTCAGGGCTAGTGACAGGACCATGTTTCTCCTAACATGAGAAGAAGGAGGAAGAGTTAGGGAATGGGAAGACTTGGGATAAAAAGGTGAGTCAGCCATTAACCTAGCAGTGAACCTAGCAAGTGCACCAATAAACCATACCCCTGAGTGTTACATCTACACATCTTTTAGATACCTCCAGGGATGGTGACCCAACCACTTTCCTGGGCAGCCTGTTCCAGTGCTTGACAACCCTTCTGTGAAGAAATTCTTCTTAATATCTAATCCAAACCTCCCCTGGAGCAACTTGAGGCCATTTTCTCTTGTCCTATTGCTTGTTAGGTGAGAGAAGAGGCCAGCACCTGACTTGCTACAACCTCCTTGCAGGCAGCTGTAGGAGCAATAGGATCTCTCCTGAGCCTCTTTTTCTCCAGACTAAACAACCCTGGTTCCCTCAGCTTCTCCTCACAGGCCTTGTGCTCTAGGACTTTCACCAGCTTTTTGCCCTTCTTTAGACATGCTCCAGCACCTCAATATCTTTTTTGGTTTGAGACCCCCAACATAAGAAGGACATGGACCTGTTGGAGCAAGTCCAGAGGAGGCCATGAAGATTTTCATAGGGCTGGAGTACCTCTCCTATGAAGAAAGGCTGACAGAGTTGGGCTTGTTCAGCCTGGAGAAGAGAAGGCTCTGGGGAGACCTTAGAGCAGCTTCCAGCACCTAAAGGGGGCCTACAAAAAATCTGGAGAGGGGCTTTTTACAAGGGCATGTAGAGATAGGACAAGAGGGAATGGCTTTAAACTGACAGAGTAGATTTAGATTAGACACTAGGAAAAAATTATTCACTATAAGGGTGGTGAGATACTGGAACAGGTTTCCCATAGAAGCTGTGGCTGCCCCATCTCTGGAAGTATTCAAAGCCAGGTTCGATGGGGCTTTGAGCAACCTGGTCTAGTGGAAGGATATTTAGAACTTGACGATTCTTATGTTCTCTTCCAGCTCTGACCATTGTATAATTCTATGATTCTTGCACTGAGGTGCCCAAAACTGAACTCAGTATTTGAGGTTCAGCATCACTGGTGCTGGGTACAGGGGGACAATCCTTTCCCTAGTCCTGCTGGCCACACTATCTCTGATACAAGCCATGATGCTGTTGGCTCCCTTGGCCACAGGCTGGCTCATAGCAGCCTTCCAGTACCTGAAGAGGGCCTACAGGGATGCTGGTGAGGGCCTATTCTTTAGGGACTGTAGTGATAGAACAAGGGGTAATGGGTTGAAACTTAAACAGCAGAGGTTTAGACTGGATATAAGGAAGAAATTCTTTCCTGTGAGGGTGGTGAGGTACTGGAACGTGTTGCCCAGGGAGATTGTGAATGCTCCATCCCTGGCAGTGTTCAAGGCCAGGCTGCATGAAGCCTTGGGTGATATGGTTTAGTTGAAGTGTCCCTGCCCATGGCAGGGGGGTTAGAAGTAGATGATCTTAAGGTCCTTTCCAACCCTAAGTATTCTATGATTCTACGATTCTGTGTTCAGCCACTGTTGGCCAACACCCCTAGGTCCTTTTCTGCTAGAGATTTCCAGCTACTCTTCTCCAAGCCTGTAGCACTGCATGCGGTTATTGGGACCGAAGTGCAGGACTCAGCACTGTGCCTTGCTGAACCTCATACCATTGGCCATAGCCCATCGATCCAGCCTGTTCAGATCCCTCTGCAGACCCTCCAGCAGATCAACATACCTGCTCAGTTTGGTGTTGTCTGCAAATACACTGAGGGTGCACTCAACCCTTTGTCCAGATCATTGGTAAGTATATTTAACAGAACTGGCCCAAATATGCCACTTGTGACTGGTCACCAACTGGATTTTATCTCCATTCACCACCACTCTTTGAAAACTTGAAGCTGTTGCTCTCCCTTGTGGATTCTAGGGATTGGGAAAATATCTGCTACTCTTAGAGAGCTACCATATAGCTGCTGGTCCACAACCCTCAGTTCTTTCCTCAGCAGCAGGAACAGCAGTTAAAATTATTTTCTTAAGCTCTGGCAGAAATAATGTGGCATGCTCTTGTCATTTAGCTACCTAAATTTATTTGGGAAGAACTTGGGCCAGAAAACTTGCATTGAAGTAAATTTACACATATAAGAGGATGAACTAGATGTTTGTTTGGGCAGCAGAAAGACAAATGACATTTGCCATCTAAAAATACTTTTGACATCTTGAAAAAAAGAAATCAAAACCCAAGGAAACAAAAGAGAGGAAGATTAAAGTAATAATGTAGGAGGTAATCACAGCTTTAACAACTTCTTGATAGGAGAGTAAGAGGCACATGACATCAAGCTGGTAAGCATGAAGGAATAAAGACCATTACTAAAACTGAGATTGAAGAACATTCTAGATTTAGGTAAAAGGAACCTAGGAAGGACTTGGGTTGAAGAGAACCAGTGATGAGTTTGACACTGTAATTAGAGTGCATACAGACATTTTCAGTCATCATCGGAGACCATGATCTTTGTCAAAACCCAAACATGCTTTGTTATTTAACATCTCTCCTCCACACCAAGCATCTAGAACTTTGTGGAAGAACATAATATACAGATAAGATTGCTGTTAGTATAGTATTTTATCTTTTTTTGACTGATGTATTTAGTTGTGTCTTTAGTGATGGAGTCAAGCACTTTTTTGTTTCAGTACTGTAAAATATCAAAGGGCATGCATTTCCCTGAACACAATGGGGAAATAAGGAAAAATTTTCTTTGAATTCTATTAAAAAAATACTATTCTCTGATCAAAACTCTGCCCAAACTGGGTCTTTGCTTTTACTCCAAGACACAAAATACCACTTTCTCTGGTGCTGCCCTGGTGCTTCTGTCTACAGTCTGCCTCACTCTTGTACAGACAGACCCACCAAAACAGTGCCCTGGATTCTTGTTCTACATCTTTACTCATACTAGTGCAGGTCTTAGCTGCTCTTCTGTAATCTGGTTGCTTTCTACATTTGTCCTGAATGTGACCATCCTCAGCATAGTATCACACTTTCTAGTAAAATTTAATTTCCAAGAAAAAATCTCAATCAAAAAGCACTTGAAAATCCTATGGAGCATGACACTGTGCTGCAAAAATAGCAACCAAGTTAATTGATAGGTCTTAGAGGAGTTTTATTTAAAGTAGTCAACAGGTCTTGCTTAACTATACAATAGGAAACTGCAGCCTTAGGATGCTCATGCAGAAGCAAGATACTTTGGCAGTTGAAATATTTGTCTTAGATTTTGATTGCTCCAGCAGGCATAATAAGATCAAATGTGATGTTACTGCAGTGCCTGTGTATGGACTTAATGAGGGTTATTCAGACTTACATTTAGTAGTTTGTATTCTAAAATCTTACCATTGTAATTAATTATTGGAAGAAAACTTTAATGTAGTTATGAATCTGAGGTGCATCTGAAGAGAAATTTGAAGAAAATCTGCAGATGCACTGCCTGTAAATTAAAAGAGAATATCAGTACAAAAGGTGAATGGTTCATGTTTTCTCCTATTCTGGAATGATTTTTTTTTACATCCTTCGAGCTTATTGTAGTAAAGGCAGAAATACTTTAAAAGTTTCTCTTGACTTGTGTCTGCTTGAGTACATTATAATTAAATACCAAAATGCATAAACAGTCCTTTGAAGCTGGGATAAGAAACTCAGGCTCTACAATAGGTGAGACTTGAAAAGAGTGCAGATGAAGTTTTGATCACTCTCATGACCAGCAAGTAATTAAGGGAGCATAGTCTGTCTGTGTTTTGCAGGAGAATTAGATTTACTCTGTTGGGCTAGGTGTGATCTAGTTTTTAATAGGCCCTCAGGGCACTTAGACACAAAAAATACCTAAACTGATTATCTTTATGTATGACACGGGTGCTTAGCAATAAAAAATAGAAGATGAAGAAGGGGGGGTGTGGCTTCCAGCAATCTTGGGCACGAACTGTGCATTGCCCTGCTTGTGGAAGGTGTTTGTTTCTGTATTGCTTTTTTTTCCCCCTTCTTTCCTTCAATTAGTAAGCTGTCTTTATCTTGACCCAAGAGTTTTGTCATGTTTTGCTATTTCTATTCTCCCTCCCTGCCCTGTTGCAATAGGGACTGAGCAAGCCGCTGCATAGATGCTTGGCTGCTGCCTAGCATCAACTCGAAACACCTCAGAAGCCCTTATGAAGAAAACTTTCTGCTAAAGACACACCTTGTTATTTGTGCTGTTTTCTGTTTGATTATCTCTTGATTTAAGAGACAATTGCATCATTTTAGGCCTCTGTTAACTACCATAATACAATATTGCATGGTGTATCATGCAAATAATAAGATATACTCAACAGAAACAGAAAAACCCAGTGATCTTTTCAAGATTCAAGAACACTTTATTCACCTTGTTTATCTCAGCGTGTCTATTGTCAAGAGCTTCTAAAATGTACAGAGATACATTGCAACCTCTGTTTTCCCTTTCTGTTTCACTTTGCTTACATTTCTTGTTCAAGATGACTCCTTGGTAAGATTACAGTCTGCCTCAATAAACAGGACACAAGCAGACTCTTTGCTTCCTCCTGGCTTCCCCTCCTCCCTGGCAGAGCATGAGACTCAGAAAGTCTTTGGTCAGAGTAAACATTACTGAGCAGTAACTAAGAACATCAGTGTTATCACAGCTGTTCCCAGGCTGAAAGTCAAAACCACAGCACTGCACCAGCTACTAAGAAGGAGAAAAATGACTGCTACTGCTGAAACCAGGACATAGCTCAGTTTATTCATCAGTAAAAGAGGCTCTAACTTCCGGAGCATGAGCTGGATTCAGAGCCTGCCCTTACTACCATGTTCACCCCAGCTGGCAACTAAGTACCATGCAGCTGCTCACTCACTCCCCTTGCCCCTGTGGTGAGATGGATTGGAGAATGAGAAAGTAGCAAAACTGGTGGGTTGAGATAAGAATAGTCTAGTAATTGAAATAAAATAACAATATAGCAACAATAATAATTAGTAGTGGCAATAAAAATGATCTGGAGAGAGAGAGGAATAAAACCCGAGGAGAAAAAACAAAGAAGGTTGCACAGTAAAGCTGCTCACCACCCACTGACCAATGCCCAACCTGACCTGAGAAGTGATTGGTCCCTTCGGTGTGACTCTCCCCTGGTTTACGTACTGGGAATGATGTGCTGTGGTATGCGATACCCCTTTGGCTGGTTTGGGTCAGGTGTCCTGTCTCTGCTCCTTCCCCACTTGGCAGAGCACAAGAGACTGAAAAATCCTTGATATTTACCCTGAAAGGATAAGTATTACTTAGCAACAATTCAAAGATTGGTGTGTTATCAGCATTATTCTCACACTAAATCAAAACCAAAGCACTGTATCAGCTACTAGGATGAAAATTAACTCTATCCCAGCTGAAACAATGACATACCACTAGTCTACCACTTTGTGCTAGTCATATCCTACCTCCTACTAGCAGAGGCAATAGCTGCTTCATCCCATGCAAAGAGCTGCCACCTCCTTCTCCCTCTGTCTAGCAAGAGCATCAGTCCCATTCATCTTCTGCCACTTTCCACTGAGAGGTGAGCTGTTAGGGAGTGGTTGTGCTGTGTTTCTGGTTGTGCTAGTGTTAGAAAAGTCAGCTACTGCCACAGCAGGGAGCAGTGGGCAGTAGTTTTTTGCTGGAGGAGGCATCATGTTAGTTCTCTCAGCAGCTGGTGACATCCAGCTGTTCAAGTACCTGTCATCTTCTCTGGGAAAAAGTGTCAGAGGGAATGGAAGTGCAGAGCATTAGTATTTACCATACTTACACTGATCAGTACTTGACTATTGTTGCTTATAGCATGTACAGAATAAAACTGATTCAAAACCCATGTTTTAAAGCCTTTTACCCAATGGTGGTGTTTCTCTTTGAATCTTCGACACAGTAGTAATTCCTGCTAGTTTCTTTTCTTGAAATATTTCTCTTTGTAATTAATAGGCTTGTGAGATGGTGATCAGTACCAGGTGGTAGCAGTTAGAGTTCATATGGCTACCTGGCACAAAAGGAGTCAGGACTGATGTTTAATATGAATACAGCATTTCCCATAAAAGCCAAGGCATTTTCAATTCTGCAGATAAAATCTTTGTTAACTCTCCTCCCTTTTATATATTGTGCTCATTCTATTTGCTATCTACTCATCTGAGAAAATATTAAACTAAATTAAGTAATTCCATTGCTTTTTGTTGTTTGAATGGCTTTTTTATAGTTTACTGAATTATAGTTGTACTGGTTGAGCATGTGCTTGTGGGAGGCTGTTCACTCTCAGTTGTTTGGAAAAATGCTAAGCATAAAAGCCTGTGTTATTAAGTTAAGCATGCTCAACTAGTTCACCAATTAGAATGCTAATCCTCATAAATCTGCAAGTAACATAAAATTTTAGTCTCTGTTGTAATATGAAGAGAAAGTGTTCTTCACATATGTATTTCATCAAGTCCAGTGCACAACTCCATGGGACCTGATAAAATCCATCCGCTGATCCTGAAGGAGCTGGCAAATGAAGTTGCAAAGCCACTGGCCATCATATTTGAAAAATCATGGCAGTCAGGTGAAGTTCCTGACGACTGGAAAAAGGGAAATATAACCCCCATTTTCAAGAAGGGGAAAATGGATGACCCAGGGAATTACAGACCAGTCAGTCTCACCTCTGTGCCTGGCAAAATATGGGAGCAGATTCTCCTGGAAGGCATGCTAGAGCACATGAAAAACAACAAGGTGCTTGGTGACAGCCAGCATGGCTTCACTAAGGGGAAATCCTGCCTGACCAATTTGGTGGCCTTCTATGATGGGGCTACAGAACTGATGGACAGGGGCAGAGCAGTTGGTGTCATCTACCTGGACTTGTGCAAAGCCTTTGACATTGTCCCACACAACACCCTTGTCTCTAAATTGGAGAGACATCAATTTGATAGGTGGACCACTTGGTGGATAAAGAACTGGCTGGATAAAGTCGGTGACATGGACAGTGGGATTGAGTGCACCCTCAGCAAATTTGCCGATGACACCAATCTGTGTGGTTCGGTTGATAGACTCCAGGGAAGGAATGCCATTCAGAGGGACCTTGACACGCTTGTGAGGAGGCCCTACACCTGAGTTAGAGCAGTCCCAGGCACAGCTACAGGTTGGACAGAGAAGAGGTTCAGAGCAGCCCTGCGGGGAAGGACTTGGGGGTGTTGGTTGATGAGAAAATGAACATGAGCCAGCGTCAGTGTGCACTTACAGCCCAGAAAGCCAACTGTATCCTGGGCTGTATCAAAAGGAGCGTGACCAGCAGGTCGAAGGAGGTGATCCTGCCCCTCTACTCTGCTCTCATGAGACCTCACTTGGAGTATTGTGTGCAGTTCTGGTGTCCTCAACATAAAAAGGACATGGTACTGTTAGAACAAGTCCAGAGGAGGGCCACGAGGATGATCAGGGGACTGGAGCACCTCCCGTATGAAGACAGGCTGAGAAAGTTGGGGCTGTTCAGGCTGGAGAAGAGAAGGCTGCGTGGAGACCTCATAGCAGCCTTTCAGTGTCTGAAGGGGGCCTACAGGGATGCTGGAGATGGACTATTCATTAGGGACTGTAGCGATAGGACAAGGGGTAACGGGTTGAAACTTAAACAGCAGAGATTTAGATTGGATATAAGGAAGAAATTCTTTACTGTTAGGGTGGTGAGGCACTGGAACGTGTTGCCCAGGGAGGTTGTGAATGCTCCACCCCTGGCAGTCCTCAAGGCTGGGTTAGACAGAGCCTTGGGTAATATGGTTTAGTGTGAGGTGTCCCTGCCTATGGCAGGGGGTGTTGGAACTAGATGATCTTAAGGTCCTTTCCAACACTAACTATTGTATGATTCTGTGGCTGTCACTTTGGATTGTACTCACATACATAACCTTATAAAACTTGTTTGTTCATATGGTAAGTCTCTGAAAAATTTCCTTGTTTGCCACTTTTCTTATCTGCTCAGCAAAAGTACAAAGCACAGCCAGTATCTGTGGTTGGCACAAACATTTAAGTCAACTTTTCTGTGCTTATAACTGGCCTTCAGCTGCTGCCTGTAGCATTGTGCTGAGACATGATGGGAATTCTGTTCAGATTGGGCTCTATATCAGATGCCTTTCTTGCAGGAATTGACATCTAAGTTAATGCATGTTTTAATTTTGTAGCTTTTTCACTATAGCAATAAAATATTTTTTCCGTAAATATTTGTGAATGTGCATTAGATGAAATGGAAATGCTTTTTTTTGTTTTCACTGATGCTGAATGTTTCACCTTCAGCTGAATGTTGTATGGAAAGAGCTGTTTAGGCTTAAAATGCAAGGAATGCAATAAAGCAAAACATCTTTTGTCACCTGAATGACACATTGAGTTCTAGGATTCCTTTTAAGCATTTTGAAATCCTTGAGGATTTGAAAGTCCTATGAATCAAAAGCTCCTAAGGCCATTGTGTTGAACTTAGACTCTGTGTTGTGCTACTGAAAGCAACTGATTTTAACAAGTAAGCAATATTCTACAACAGAGAATATTCTCTATACATACATACCCTCCAGACCAGAAAATATTCTATATTTCAAACATGTCATCATTTCATCTAGGTATTATCTCAAATTTTAAAATCCACATACAGCATTGCAAATTGTGGATAAGCAGAAAAATGCATTTTGTAGCAAGCCTATTTTATTGCTAAATATTCCTTTTCTAAATTCCTTGTGCTTATCAAGAAGCAAAAATAAAAAAATCTTTCGCAATACATTCATAGACCAAGTAAGGTTATATTAACTGGGGTATAATGAGGAGGAAACTCTATCCTATCCTTATGAGATAACTTGAATGCTTAAAAGTAACTGGGTAAAAAGTGGTAAAGATCAGGATGTATTCCTGATCTGCAAAGGACTGGCATATATTTCTGGATGTTCTCAATTATTTCTGTTTCAGAACATTTATTTGGGAGGTATTCAGGCTGTAATGGTAGTAACATATATATAAAGCCCATGATTATAAACTACTGGAAACAGCTGCAATACCACACATAGACTTTTTCACTATGAGAAAATAGTTATTTGTGCCTTACCCACTACGAGCTGGGAGACTAGAGCTGATGACCCCTCCCTACCCTCCAGTGAGAGAAAACTGTCTTCCCCTGCAAATTCAGACGTTTGCGAAGGAAATTGCCATTTAGGCATCTGAGCCAAGGAAGAATTGCAATGATAAATCAGAATGTTTATCATACCTGCACCTATCATAAAAGCAATTTTCAGAAAACCTCATAAAATGTTTATTGAGAGCCACTGCAGGCTGACTGACAGTCTCTCAGGTTCTGCTCCACTGCTTATAAACTGTTGGTAACTGCTGAAATACTGCACTGGCAAAGGCCCTTGAATGAAATTGTGTTTGCTTTTTGCCTGCCACAGCTATGGAAAGCTGTGCTTGTGAGATGAAACTGTAAGTAGTAAAAGCATATTCACAGAATCTCTTCATTTATGAACAATCCTAATGACACAGGAGGCCAAGTTAAGATACCGTGATGCTTGCAGCTAGCAATAGTGAACTTTTATTTATCACCAATACTTTGTCAAATGAATACTAACTTTTTCCTTCTGTCATTTTGACTTTTTCCCCCCCTCTGTTTTCTTTGTAGGTTTTTAATGACCAACAAGTTCTATGAAGGCTCAGCTAGAAACTGGTCCACTTTAGATTCAGTTGAGATTGTACAAGATGGAGAAGAGTTCGCTAAATTTAATGTATCTGTCATCTCTGCTCCTGCAGAGTATTCATCTCATTGTCAGCTGGTGGGAACAAGCAATCTTTATCCTGCAAGGCTTATTCCATTCAACGATGAGGCAAAAAATTGGGATGTTTTCATTTCCAGGTTGCAAGTGAGTACACATTGCCATTTCAGAGATGATTTCAAGAACTATTACTTGCTATTTTAGGTGCTGAGCAGTACACATTCATAATGCCTTTACTTTCATTTCAGCTTGAGGGAAAATGTAAAAGAGAAGTTGTTCCCCCTAGGTGATCCGTTCAATAAAGGGGTAAAAAGGATGCCAGTTGCTGAACAATAAGAACAAGAAAGCACAGTTTTGAAAAACAAAAAACAATTATGTAGTCCACAGAAAAGAAAAACCAATAAAACCAAATGTACTTAATCAGGCAAAGAATGACTAAGTCCACATGCCTGTTTAATAAGTTGGGCTGTTACGGGAAATGTGGGCCTCCTAAGTGAGTGGCTTTATGCTGCTTATTTTGTTTTTATTTGAATTCTTCGCACTTTGTTTACCTAGGAAACTACAGCTTAGTGTAGATGGACATAGAACCTGCACAGTGAAGCCTTGCATAACTTGTTCCAAGGCAAGGCCGAACTGATACGACCTTTCACTTTAGTTCTGGAGCTATATACATCACTACCACCTAAAGAAATTCTGTGAGATGTTGTCTAGGAGTGCCTATAGCCTTGGATGTCACCACTCATAGCTGTACACTACCAAAACTGCTCTGGTTCAGGGGCAGTTTTTTGTTGGTTTCATTGTTGTTACAAGAATGGTTGTTCTGCCATTATACCTTTTATCCTTTTGAGGATCTCGGAATCACCTATGGACTGAAAGAGAAGGCTGCCATTAAAAGCACTGCTTTTCTTTAGTATGTGTCATAGTGGTTTAGAGTCTACTTTGTTGCTATGAAAAACTGCCAAAACCTTTCAAAACAAGACCCTGCCCATGGCAGGGGGTTTGGAGCTAGATGAACTTAAGGTCCTTTCCAACCCTAACTATTCTATGATTCTATGATTATGATTCTTTGTGGCTAAAATATTTCTAAGTTAAAAAATCAGATGTTTGGTGTACACTTAAGAGCCATGAAAACAACAGATTTTACTTGAAAGCTTTGTCAAAGCTCAAATGATGAAAGAACTCCATTCAAAAAAGTACTTTAAAAATTAACAGGAAATGCAGACCAGTGTAACCATGACAAATGATGCTGCTCCAAACACTAAAATTAAAACTTCTGCAGTACAGGAGTCTCTGTCCAAAAGGCTTTTACATTCATAAGAACTAGAGAATCACATGTAAGTATTTTTAGCTTTTCTATAGATAGAAATGCTGCTGGAAGTCACCTTTTTATCTCACACCTGGAATCTAACACCCCCACAGAAATGATAAAGCTTCAGAAAAACAATAAGAGAACCCCGCATATATTTCATCTCAGGCCTAGAAGTAGACAGAGCATTTTAAGAATGTACAATTAAAGCTTTCACCTCGAAGGTTCAGTAAGCATAATACTGCTTCAGAAAAACCCCAATGAAATCACAATAGGATTGATATAATAAAATTCAGTATTTCTGCCTCTAAATCAGAAATGATAAAACCTTTCTAAACCAAATATACCTGGTAAGTGCTTCAGAGAGTTTTAAATGTCATAACAACTGTGTATTGTTTTCCAGAATTTCAATCAGTTCTTTCACTATAAATGACATAAATCATCACCTGCTTCCTGATTTTATTCTAACTAAGCCTTTCAGACCACACTTCATGACTCCTATTCACATTCTCATCTGTTGTTAAAGTGGTGGCTTAACAAGCATAGGCTTTGGTAATCACCTGTATTCTCTAAAACTATGCAAACAGTTATCCAACCCCAAAGCTTATTTTCTCTAATCCTGCTTTAATCAGAAGTCTGATAGTCTATAGTGAAAACAGGCAGTTTTTGCAAGTTAGCTGCCATGATCTGACTTGGAAAGATTCTTCTAAAAGGCCCAGAGACATTCTGGACTGCTAAAATTGTTTTCACCTCCACAGTACCAAAATAGCCCTTAGTTCTCCATACAAGAATAATTTTATTAATCAGCATTCTGGAAAGTATAGACATTGGTCTTAACACACATATTATGTACACATTAACTTTAGGTGCTTGGGCCATGAATAAACTGAAACCCAGAGTGCTTACTGATGCAGCATGGTATGCAAGCCACAGACGAAATTCTTCAGTGTTTGTACCAACACCTTTCCTAGAAAGTAAAAACTCTCTTATTAGCATGCCAAGCACAGAGCAATCATGGAGTGAAAAAAGTAGAAATCCATGATCTTCTACTTCCTTGCTTACGGCCTGGTGGGGGAAGTAATTTAAATAAAATAATCACTTTATTATATTATTCTATGATGTTTTATAAAAAAATAGTTTTAAGGTCTTGTTTCTTAACTGGTGGATTTATGATATTTGGTGCTATCCCAGTTTTCTTTTTTTTATATATAAAATTATTTAAGAAAGATTAATTATTTCCTTTCATCATTTGCTTTCACCAGTTAGATTCCCTTTCTTCTGAAGGAATTGTTGCCTATGTCATTATGTGCATGTGTGTAGAGGGGGACATGTCTTGCCTTTCTTCATAATTTTTCTAATGCTTTGACTGGATTTATGAAAATTTTTGGGAGGGTAATGGTCTCAAAGGCGTTTCATTTGCTGATACTTCTTGAGAAGTCGATGGCTAAGCAGAGAATAGATCCTCAAATTTGTTCATTTTTCTGAGGAGAGTAATATAGTTGGAGCTCAGTCAGTGGCAGGCCTCGAAAATCCAGTCAAAGGAGGATATTACAGATTTTTCTAACTGCTGGAAAAGCTTCTATGGGTTTCACATGTTAATAGACAAACAGATCCCACACCTCAATAAAACAAGTCCTCTCTCCTGTTTTCAAGTCTCTGATGTCTAAGGAGGGGGGAAGAAAGGTTTCACAACTGTTTGAACTTTCACCAAAACTCAACTCAAAAGGTCATCTTCATCAGATGCATTTTAAAGCAGGTTTCAAGAGTTCATCTTGTCAAGGAGTTAATAGGTAAAAAACTCAGGGGATTTCAATAAATCTTAAGCTCTCAGGGTTGGTGGCTTAGGTCTTATGCCTTTGAGAGGTTTGAGTTCTTAAATGGTCATTGAGCAATACTGACCCCATGTCCCCTTTGGCACTTTGCCTAAAGTAGCACACATTTCTGAAGTGGGAAACCTTCTTGCAGACAAATAAATTCTGCATCTTTAAACTTCCTGGGTGAAAAGGGGATCTGGAAAATTGTTAGGCAGGGGATTTGCTTCTCACTCTTTTTAAGTGAGTAGAGTGTGAGTGGTGATTAACAGGTGTAGTTTTTGTAATTACCACATGTATTACAGAATCACAGAATCCCAAGGGTTGGAAGGAACCTCCAAAGATCATCTAGTCCAACCCCCCTGTAAGAGCAGGGTAATCAAAAGAATGTAAACCCCATGGGCTGAGATAAGAACAATCCAATAATATAATATAAAACTGCTACTACTACCACTAATAAGGAAAATAACAAGGGGAGAGAATGTAAAACTAAAAAGGGAAGGGAAAAAAACTTCAATAAACAGCAGTTATGCACAGCACAATTGCTCACCACCTGCTGACCAATACCCAGTCCGACTCGAACAATGATGTGGACCTTACAGGCAACTCCCCCCAGTTTATATACCAGGCACAACATGCTGTGGCATGGAATACTCCTTTGGCTAGTATCCTGAAAGTAAGGCCTACTTTCCATGCTTAATTGCACTAATCTGTCTACCTTTCTTCATTTTCAGATTCAAGGCTTCAACATTGAAAACAACCAGTTTTCCTATGCAAGTGACTGTACAGGTTTCTTCACTCCTGGGATCTGGATGGGCTTGGTGACATCTATAGTTTTATTGTGGATACTGGCATATGGAATCCATATGATCATGCAGCTCACAACAAACAGCAGATTTGATGATCCCAAGGGTCCATCTCTGTCAGTTCCTCAGACAGAATAGCCATGAATTAACTTAATACTGCTATGGCTTTTTCTGATCTGATATTTATGATTTTTATAACCTTTCTACTTCATAATATGTGTAACCTAAAAAGATAGCATAGCAGAAAGAGATAATTATGCTACATATAAAAAGGATCCTTATGCTTGGCAATGATAATAATTCTACTTGTTATTACCATAATTTATTAACAACTATCTGTGTTAAGGATCTGAGGCATGGCTGCGGAGGTCTTTAGTTTATCTGGCTATTAGACTGTTACAAACTGTTTTCAGATTAACTATTATTGACAAAGAAAGGATACCACAACAGAGATAAATGGGAAGGATAAATCACTTATGTGGTAGGAAATTATATATTGAAACTACTGGTCTCTCTAAAGCCTCTTTAGTAAGGGTGTCATGTTGATGCTATATATTAAGAAGGCTGAACTATGTCTTGTCATTTTTTTCTCTTGAGAAAACAATTCAGGAATGTACAGAACTAATAAAGTATAAGCCACCACATAAACAGTCTTGAAAAGTGTTTTCAAAATACATCACTTCATTCAGATGTGGTATCACAAATGAGTGTGTGTAGGTTAAGGTTTAGTTTCCTTCTAATATTATCTTCTGCCTGTGAGAATTACATTGAGTAACACTAACTTATGTATTCAATTTAGCCATGGACAGCTGATGGAGTTATTCATCAAGACAGGTCCTTCTCCAATCTGGTCACAAAATTGTATTTGCTGTTATGGCAATGAATGCCACTTTTCAAGCTCATAACCAAGTATGATTTAACATGCTAGCACAGGCAGCATCTCAACAGAGATAAGATGATTTTCTTAGCATCACTCCTTTTCTAGGTATCTTTGGAGTAGTTACAAAGTTTACATAAAAAGCAAACCAAACCAAATATGTAAAGTCACTAGAAGCACTGTGCTAATGTGCTATTTAAGTCTGAGGAAGTTTATGGTTATCTCAATGATTCTAGTAGGCTAAAAAACATTCAGAGTGTGCTGGATTCTGCTGTAATTAATAAAGACACCACCTCTCATGGGCAATCTGACTATAGAGTGAGTTATTAAATGTTATGGAAAAAATAGGAAATAGTAAAAGAACAATAGTAAAATGCTAAAAATGACATTTTAATTCTTTCTTATGCAACATTCTGTTACAGCTATGCATGTTCTATTAGTAAAGAAAAAAAGATATCATTTTGACAAAATTGCATTTGTCTGAGAAAAATTATGTCTTTTCTGATCTTGATCCATGTCATAGGATGGTGATACAGAGGAGAGACAGAATCAGCTACTTAAGTAGACCAACAATAGTTTCTATCTGTCATTCCTGAGTGTCACATTTTTATTATGCAGGTGAAGAGGTAAACGCTGTCTGAAGCTGTTCCTTCTGAATCATTCAATCCTGACCTTGACAAGAAAAAGAAAGCTGTCATGTAGCTAGCAGAGGTGACGCCTCTGCTGTAATATTTTTCCCCAATGTTTTCCAAACCCTCAAAGAATGCTGTCATTTGATCTACATGAAAAAGCTGTGTTGGAAAGGCACATTTTCTTTGCAAAAATTAGTTGCCAGGAGAGGCAACTGGACTTGCTTTATTAATTATCCCTTCAAATAAAGTTATGTGAATATGACAATTGAAAACTGACATAATAGTCATGTAAATGATAGCTAGAAGAGATGAAGGCTATTACAAAGGATTTAATTTATAGAAGACAGCTTTCTTATGACTTTTTCTAGATTCAACAAAATTTGGAACAGATTTTGTTCAATGGTGATGATATATAAGAAATAAAGAACAGCTTTACAAGGCCACCCAGCTCAGGATCCTATCTCTAGCCATGGTATGAGTGCAGTGAGCATGTAGCAGTACTTCCTGCAGCACTACTTCCTGCAGATGTTCTCCCATTCTCCACCATTTCAGCTCAGGGAATATCTCAGCCAGAAGTGGTGTCTTTGTATTCAATAACTGTGGGTATAGTTATGATCCCTGAATTTGTCCAGCCTCATCTTGAGTGTGTGGACTCTTCTAGAGCTCAGTGTCCTGACTGTAGTGTGTCACTGGGGATACCTGTATCCTCTCTTGCCTGCCTGGCTGGACTCTGGAGAAGAGGAGGAGGAGAGGAGGGAATGGCTTTAAACTGACAGAGGGTAGATTTAGATGAGACAATAGGAAAAATATCTTCACTATGAGCATGTTGAGGCACTGGAACAGGCTGCCCAGAGAAGCTGTGGCTGCCCCATCCTTGAGAGTGTTAAAAGTAAGGACGAATGGGGGCTTTGAACAGCCTGGTCTAGTGGAATATGTCCCTGCAGTGGGGGCTAGAACTAGATGAGCTTTAAGGTCCCTTCCAACCCAAAGCATTCTATGATCCTATGATTCTATAATAAGTAGGGCCTGAGCGGACATATGGTCCCTTTCTGTAGTGAGTTGGGATATCCCTGTGATGGACAACAAGCCATGTGTTGTAGCCCTGGATGTGGTAGGGTTATCCTTGTGAGTTCTCTGCTGGGAAGGAGCAGAAAAGGAAGGGAACTGCCTACAGCTGTAGCTGTCCTGGGGACCACGTGGACTGGGCTCTGGGGACAATGGCCAGTTCCTCTTGGAAGCGGATCAACAGCTCTCTGTCCACATGTGGTGGGTTGATCTTGGCTGGCTGGCAGGTGCCCACCCAGCTGGTCTGGCCTCTTCTCACTGAGGCCACCCCAGCTGCCAGCCCCTGGACACTCATCCAATATATCACCTCGGGGGACCATGTGTGCTGCTGCAGTCCCCATGCCAACACAAGCTTCTGCAGCTGCACATTACTCTGCCCCATGACTGGAGACAATTGATCACTGGTTTCAGTAGGGCTGAATTCCTTCTTTTTAAATAGGGTTGGGCCCTATTAAATTCTAGCAGGATTTTGTACCTGCCTGTGTTTATTTACCTTTCTGAATAAAGTTAGAAACCTGTCAGGGGCCTTCCATTTCTGTGTGTTTCTGATTTCACAGTTCAGCTTAATCACAGGTGTACTTGTTGAAACATGCCTGGTCTGGGAGCTGTTCCAGACAGAATATTAGCTCTGTCTGGAAGGTGTGAGCCTTAAGGACTTCTTTCAGAGCTCACTGAAGTTATCAGCCAGAAGTACTGACTTCTGTGATTGCTAGCTCATTTGTCTACAAAGTACAAAAAAAAATAAAACTAATAGAGATGGAGGGAATAATGGGAAAGATCATCAATAAAACGTTTAAAAATATATAAATAAATGAAACTATCAAGAAGAAACATCAGAAGCTATTAAACTATCAACAGGCTGGGGCACAACTTGGAAAAATAAATTTAACTCTAAAATATCAAGGTTAAACCCAGAGAAAACCCAAATCTAAACGCTGAAGCCATAATTTAGCACATTTCTTGAAAAAATTCATCCATGGTCATTTGTTGGAAGGGAGAGCTGAAGTGAAGCTAGAATCTGAACCTCCTGACCTGATACAGGTTTGCATTGTGTCCTGGTGTGTTGGTTTCTCTGCCTTTAAAATGACTTATCTCACCAATCATGGAAACCCAGTGACATACAATGAAACAGAATTACAATAGAAATAGCCCAAGAGTATATCTTTATGCAGGCAGTAACGGAAGATAACTCATTCCATCTGCCAAGGGAGAATGCAGTGAAACTCGTCCTTTCCTCCTGTGTGACTGATAAATAATTAATATGCAAATCTAAATGAGCTGAATTATTTGATAGTGTCCAGGCATTAGAGGGCTCTGTAATTACTTCAGCATAAACAGATGGAGCACTGCAAACTAGAAATGCTGTAAACAAGGAATGACCATGAGAAGCTAACTCGTAAGATAATCAGAGATATGAGAAGAAGCCTAAACAATGGATACTGGTCAGTGCTGGCAAAGGACTAGCAGTAGACTCAGCAAGTAGTGGTGATTGTGAGGGCAAATATTGTGATAATCTTAGCCTTACATTGGAAAGAGGATGAGATAACCCACACAAGGTGGGCAGGGATGCCTTTTCCTGCAGGCTGCTTTTCCTCTAGCATCTTGGGGTGGGTTGAGCTTTGCTGGCTGCCAGGCACTCACTTGGCTGCTCTCTCACTCCTCCTCCTCCTCCTCTACAAGACAGGGGGAGAAAATACGATTGAGAAGCTTGTGAGTGAAGGTAAAGACGGGAACACCACCTACCAGTTACTACCATGGGCAAAAGAGAGTTATGGAAGATTAGTTTCCAATTAACATAATTTGCAGAGTGAGAAACAAAAGCAAAATTAAAACAATTCTTTCGGTCTTCACAAATACCAAAAAATCCTCTGGTGTCCAATATCTTTCAATAAAGGAACCTGATCTCCAGTTTGCTAATAGAGATCAGTCTGTTCCCTATCAAACTAAATACAAAAGCAGGGACAGAAGAGCTCTTTCTCCAGAACTCAGTTTTCTAAAGGCTTAAAAATTATTGAAGTGCAGGGGAGAAAAAAAAAAAAGAAAGAAATGAGGTCTTGCCAAGGGGTGGTTCTCTAAGTAAGCAGTCTCACTTTCACAGTGTGGGACAGTGTCTTTCTTAGTCTTCCTACCTGTGTAGGTGGAAAGGAGACTTCCAACAGTGACTGAGCCCAAGAGCAAATCATCAGCTATTGATGTCCCACAAATGAAGTGTCTTCCTTATCTTCATCACAACTCTTTGTATGCCTCCTGTTTGAACACAGATTTCCTGCTCCAGATTGGCTGGATTTCTGTATAACCCACAGAACTGGTATGTTCTTGAATTATTACAGTTGAACTTAGTTTTAGACTGGTTTATGTATCATTTATTATCATAATAGGACATAGTTTACTGAACGATAATGTATTTTCTGCTTTCCAAATGGCAATGCAGGTGTCCAGTGGAAGACTGAGAAACCCATTCTGAGTCTGTCTTAATACTCATTTAACTAACTGTGTAGAAATAACATAAAATGAATGGTATACAGTCACCATGCCATCATATGCAACTTCAGTTAATGAAAAATGTGCAAAAACAATGTTTGCAGCATAAAATTGAAAAACAACCCAATAAATGCTTTCATAAAAGTACTTTGGAAGGTGTATAAGCTAAGAACATTCTGATGTAATGTTTGAATGATAATTTTGTGTATCCTATTTATTCTGGATAAATATGGATACACAAGGATAGCAGAGTGATCAATGTAGCTATTATTTAACAGATATCTTTCACTGCAGCAAACTGGCATGATTTGAGATATTACTCTTCCTATCTACTCTGCCTTTCATTCATGTATATTTGTGCCTCAGCTGTTCATTAAGTTCAGACTGCTGGATGTAATATATCATATTTTTCACTAGAGTAGCTGAGATGTAGATGCTTGTCTGGGTCTGTCATTCCCACTGCCGAGTAATAAAATCCTGGTGGAGAAGCAAAGCAGATAACTGCAAACACTGATGTCTTAACACATTATAGTGCTATCTAAGAAGGATTTTTATTATAGCTGTCAAAAGGGGAAAACAAAACATGCAAGCAGCTATGTGCCTTGTCAGGGTCAAAGACCATGTTACTGATAGCCTGAGAGACAGGCTCCACTTTAGGCAGTGTACTTTCTGTTTTTGCGTGCCTGAACACAGTTAATCTAATAACCTGCATTAGGGCAAGCTCAGAGTGTTTGTGTAGTATCTGCTATAAAGACCTTTAAAGGCTGTCCAGGGCAGAAGATATCTAAAGAGCACTAAGATCCACCTGTGGCCACTTTCTCTCACTGTATCTTCAGGGTGCATTTGAACAGTGATGTCCCAGGCCTCCAGTGCTCTCAATCCTTCTCCTTAATGAAAAAAGAGGAAAAACAAATGTGGAAGAGGAGGAGCAATATGGATCATCCTCTTTTCCTCAAAAGACAGTGAGAGTCCTTGCACTTCTGGATGGTCGAAGAGTCTTTGCCCGGAAAAGCAAGGTGGCATCAAAAGCAGAGGGCCCTGCCACTGCTGGTGTGCCTACCTCTGTGATGCTAGGCTGTCTTGGAAGGTCCCCCACGTCTTCAGCTTTCTCTCTCAGAACCACTCCTTGGGGCTGAGTGTGAGCTGTGGTAGGAGCCGCTGCTTTGGCTGCCCTCCATAGGCTTTGAGGTGTCTGGAAGAGAGCAGAGGAGGGAACCCTGCAGGTGTACTGCATATATGTTACAATGTGCACAGAGAGACAGGACTGGACACTAGAGTTTGAAACAGGGAATTGAGTTCTGAATAGAAAAATCTGAAGCTTCATTTATCTTTTTATAGCTAACTAGCATTACAATTACAAAATAGATGGCATGCTTTTGCTTGCAGAGCTTTTATGGATTTGTATTTATGCAGCTAAAGTGGAACAGCTTCATCAGTTCTCATTGATTTAGATTTCCACAGAAGTTTTTGTGGGTGTACTGAACGATTTTGAGGCAAGATTTAGACCCTAATGGCTTACTGCTACCAATTCTTGTGGTCTAATAGTGATTAATAGATATCTAAATGGAGAGAAATTAGTGTGAAAAGTTTGGGTTTTTTTGTTTTTTGGTTTTTTTTTTTGCTGGTTGGTTGGTTGGTTTGGTTGCCTTAAATACCAAAATAAAATCTTTATTGGATATATCAGGGAATTTAAAGTTTGCTCGTGTTCTGACATAATTTGAACCCATTTCTGCTGTAATTGCTTTTACAGGGCTCTGAAGTTCAAGGGGGCAGAAGGGGTGTAGCCAGAAGATTGCTGGGCCAAGCATGCTTCTGGCTACAGATAATTGAGCTAAAGATTAACAGTCATTTTTCTCAACTGTAATATCTGAAACTCCTCCCTGGATAAAATTGGTGTCCAAGAATGAAGGAAGACATAGATTTCTGCCTAATGAATATCTTCTGCATGTTATGAAACTCCTTACCTTATTGAAAAGGTGAAGGAGTCCGTCAGTAGGGTCATTCTTTTCTTCTGTAATAGCCAAAGGTTTCACTTCAGAGATTCAGTAAGATTGCATGTTACTCATTAAGTAAAATCTGCATCTTGTCTAATCAGCAGTGTATGTGTCTGCTGCAAATCCAGGGCTGGATTCAGCTGCTATGCAATGGGACTCTCGTTCTAAAAGCTGTCTATGGTAAGGTAACTGTTGTGTCTGGAAATTACATAGTGATCAAATTTATAGCTCATGTGTTCCTCTGATATTGTAATGTATTGGGCCTTCTATCTTAGAGTGTTAGTACACAGCTTCAACTGCAATATTACCTGCACTACAGCCCTTTGCAGGCTTTGCAGGAAAGGAAGTCTAAAGGGAGCTTGCAACAGACAAGATGTTTGTTAGTGTTGTAAGTGAAATAATCCCATTATTGCCATTACACGTTGCTGGTTTAGTGTATTCAGAAGGAGGATGATCTTCTCCCTTGAAACCGTAAGTCCGGTGTTAAACAATTACCTATTAGATACTTGTATTAAGGAACTCAGTAACTTTGCTGTACTGGTGGTGCCAGATACTGATACAAGTCTCTGATTCAGAAAAGATCTCTGAATCAAAACTTATTGATGTAAATTGCTGGATGAAAAGACTGCAGGTTTTGGTCAGAAAGTAACCTCTGTTTACTGGTGTGATGCAGCATGGTGTCAAATTTTGTAGTAAGTGAAAACCACAGTTTTTATCTGAGACGACACTGGTTGTACAGCTCATATGGTTTGGCCATGACACTAAAATTAGCAGTTTTCCCCCAAACCTGAAGGGTTAATGCAAAGGTTATACAGATTAATGTCTCTTTCCTCTGCCTGTGGCCTTCCCAGCACCTTTCAGAAACTGCTGCTTCAGTGCCAGTCACCTGTGCAGCTGCCTGCAACAGCCACCGGTTCCCCTGATCTCACTGACTGCACATGACCTCGTTCAGCTTGCTCAGTCCTACCCAAGGGGCTTAGGACTTGAGATCACTTCTTCTAAAGTTCCATTTCTGTAAGCTCACCAAAAGCACATCAACCCAAAAATTACCTTTACTCAATAACAGCCAAAAAGCTGGAGGGATCAACAGTTAAGGGCCAAACCTTAAGTTTTCTTTCAATGAAAAGAACTGCATTTGCTCACATCTAGGTAAATATAAATTGTAATTTTGACAATGTAGTGATGGAAAAAAATACTTATGTGCAGCAGCTCTAGAAGGAGATTGGAAGACACCCACGGGATAGAGGATTTCTGTTTAAATGCATGAAATGGTTCAGAAGTTTTAATACAAAATCCACAAAGGAGATGAGATTCCTCTCTTTCCAGTTTCCTTCCTGTGGGGAAAAACAAACAAATAAACAAATGGGAAAACATGGCAGCAATTAAAATGCCAGGAATGTTTTGTCACCATAAACTTTGTTCAGTAGGAACGCATATGTTGTGTGAAATAACATGCAAACAGCTTAGCTCTGAGCTAAGCTTTTATTCTGAGAGAGGATCTGCCTCTACTGAAAAAGTGAGCACCACTGTATTTGTTCTCTGAAAACAGACTCCGAGGAGCCTCTGCAGTGTCAGACTGCTCACAGTTCTGTTCACTTCTCTGAATGCATCAGGCAGGGGAAAAAAACCACCACACTGCACTATCCACCCCTGGCAGGCTGGGCTGGCTTGCCCCATCTTGTCTTGCATTTTAGGGAGTGGGATAGTAGCCCTTCTCCATTCTTGCAAGCAGTAGGCACAGCAGCAGTATCTTTGCTCTCCTGAATGCAAAAAGTGGTTTTGAAAAGCACATCAAGTGATGTTAGCCCTCTTCTTGAAAAAAGCCCCAAGGTATCATCCTGCCTTCCTAACAGACAGAAGTGGTTTGGCAGATGACTATCGAGCCCTCTGTTGTTTTGTGCTTTTTGTTCATGGGGTTATGTTATCCACTGGATGTCTGACTTCAGGCTGTGCCTGAACTGAAGCACACCTCATTTCCCCTTACCTTCATGTTTGCCACAGGCCTGTTTGCTAGGAAACAGCAGAAGTGAGGGGTGATTTGATCTGATTTGGAAATACCGTGAAACCTGAAACTCTAGAACACCCTCCTTCTGCCCCCACACAAGGCAGCACTTTCTAGTTGGTCCTTCTTGTTAGGTGACCCAAATGGTTAGAACTGAGATTAGTGCTTAAAAGCATTTGGCAAGTGCAACACATATCTGAGAGTGCACAAGTACCCCTTGTGGTCCTTTGCAGAAGGAAAAGCTGCTTATTTGTTTAGGAAATAGAGGCTATAGTGCTTAACTTGTGGTATTTCAGTCACTTCCATGGCAACAGGCTCTGAGAGAACAAAGCAGGACTTCAGTAGATCGCCTAATAGTTTGGAAAAGGAATAGAGAATAATTTACATAGCAACACTGTAAGTTTCCTTTAACTTTTGAATTTTACCTCTGTTAGTTAGTTGATGATTTAATCAGTGAAGTAACTGCTGTTCTACCAAGCACTTATAAGCAAATTGGCATTGATTTCTTTCAGTTGTCAGGCATCCCTTGTTTCTGAAATGACAGAGGATGTGCCAGCACAGCATGGTGCCTCCCTCCCCCTCTGCCCAAGGGTAATACACACTATAGGGTAGATGCCCTGTGATGATAACTGTATTTATGGGGCAACATCAGTTAGAAACGATGGTTCAAAAGCATTGGTATTTTTCCATCTTCTCCAGTGGGCTTCAGCTTTGGCCTGATCTTAGAAATGTAGCATGGTCTATTGAGCAAGAGGTTGCAAAGTACACGGCTGAGTGATAGGGTTGTGACCCTCTTGTGTTTAAAGGCAAACCCTTCATGTTCCCAGTATGAATGAGATCTGATCACTGGGATTTTAATCCCTTCTCTGCAGGCAGGGAGAGGGAGAAATGACTTTACCCTTTAGGGCCTTGTTTTATGAGCACCACTTACTCCATTTCCTTTGCCAAGCTCACACAGGTGAGCCCAGATAGGGCTACAGTGCCCATGTGTCAGAGCACTTACTCTTAGGCTTACACATACTGCAGGAAAAGGGAGGGTTACTAAATGAATTGCTGGTATAGAAACAAATGCATGCTGCTTCATTAACAACATCTTCTTTCATACATCTCTAGTAAACAAATCAGAAATTGCTGGTGCAATATGTTGTGCAAAAAAAAACCCTCAAAACACCAAAGGCAACAGGGTTTGTTTCTCACTTAATGCAAAAGGTAGCAGATGAGTCAATTATGATGCAAGTAACTGGTGATGTAGCTTCATAAGTGAAGCCTGAACTTTTAAAACTTTAATGAAGTTAATTACTAAAAGTGTAACACTTAGATGAACCAATTATTCTTGAATTGTCTTTCTGCCATATCTCTGACATCATAGCCTTCACCCTGAGCAGAAAAAGAAGTAATCAATGACATCTGGTCATTTTTTAGCAGACAAAGTAGGAGCTGTCAGATTGATTTCTGAAATGAATTAAGTGCTCACTAGCCATGTTAGACAAATAGTGTTCAGTGACTGCAAACCAATTGGGAAGGTTGACAGTCAGACGTTTCAGCTCTATGACTTATCCTTCTGCACTTGCTCCTATCCAGCCCTTAGCACAGCCTGGTACTTGCCCCACAACCCTTTTCTAATGCAGCTTTAGGAATAAATAAAAGAACTTGCTGCTCCTCAGAAGCTCTCTGTGTAGGTATGTTATTTTATACCATGCCTTGAACAGCCTCAGTTTATACAGAAGGAGACAAATTATAAGGAGCTGTGATTCCATTCCTGTTGCAGAAATCTGTGTTGTGGCATAATGTTTGGTCCAGCATGGAGGCAGGTGTCACTGACAGATGTTCACATGTCAGTGTGGTTTGATGTTCATCCCTTTGCATTAGTATTATGTATTGCTTTTCTAATTTACTCTGTATGACGTTTGGGATTCATCCTTAGTTTTCTCTAGGTCTTAAAATATTAAGCTCCCAAATACAGTTCTTTGAAGAGGAGGTTTGTGAGTACATCATGAAGGCTTGGAGCTGGGAGGCAAAGCTACCTAGAAGTCAGGACTGGGGAAATAGATTTTTTCTGACAGACCTTCAGTCTACTGACAACAATATTTCTTTGAGTGGTAAATAATCAGTCTCAAATTTTGAACACAATTTATGATACCTGCAACTGGAATTTAGACAAAGAGCTGAGGCAAAGGCCCACAAACACCAGGCTGCCGGTGACCAATGCAGCAAACCTCATGCCAATTGAACCCAAATCTTCAGAGACTGAAAATTAACTTTGTTGAAAGCTAGCCTCTCTGCCATGGAAGCACTCCCTGTTACAGGCTGCTTTTAAAAATTCAGACCTTCCTCTCCATGTGCCTTGCTTTCTGCTTCAGTAAAATGGGCAATCACTGAGATGTGCCATGAGATGCTCAGGTATGTGATGCTGTGCAACAGCAAGATGTTTTATGCTTCTTTTGATGGCTGAATATCTACTTTTTCAGGTAAAGGATTTGAACTGTTTTTTTTTATTTTGTGCCAGTAAAGCAGCACAAAATAAAATAAATTGGGAAAAGGGAAGTTTTTATTTTAGAGTAAACTGTATTTAGACTCTTGACAGCTGTCCTAAATTTCCTCTCACTTATTGTAGTGTAAAGCAGCATTTGTTTCATTGAAGCAAATGCAAAGAAACCTTTACTGTTATTTTGGTTGTTTCTTTGCAGGTTTTGCTTTGTTATTTTTTTCCTTTCTATTCAAGATGCAGGCCAGTTTAAAAGTTAGGAGGATACTAGGCAGTAATCATCCAGTGCAATGTGCCCAAGGTTTCTGTTTGACTCTTGTAGGCCAGACTGTAACATAAATAATTTAACACACAGATGAGGCTGACTTATAAAAAAAAAAAAAGGCCCCAACAGAACATAAACTTTGATCATAATTTATAGAGCTAAGTTACTTTGATGGAACTAATAACTTAGATCCTTCCTGTAGCGGTATCTAAGCTAAATATTTCTCCGAGGAAAGTGGTTTTCCAGCTTGTTTTGCTGGTGAAAATTAAGTAGCTGGAAAAAAGAATTCCATAATTGAAAAGAATGTGTAGCAAGTTGCATCTATGCTTGTGTTTCAGTATGAAGTAATGTGAAAGTACTTGGAAACAATGAACCCTGATTGTTGGGGTTTTATTGTTGTCTTCTCCCCCAGGTTTTTTAACCTGCTCTTGAGAAGCAGAGCAAGCCTTGCTAGTTCTTCACAAAATTACAATTCTATCTGCTTTTCTGTGTGGGTGTTTGCATCCAGATTCTCTTAGAAAGCAGTTGGGAAGAACAAGTGCCCTGACATTCAAATCGTTGGCAAATACTGACATTTTATCCTCTTATTTTATCATTTAATCATATTTTGCTTGATGATTGCATCAAGGTAATGAGGACTGAAAGCGAAGTACCAAACTGATATTCTCCTGTTGTCCCTGCTTTCAGTTCATGTAGCAGTTTTCTTAAAAGAGTGTCTTTTCAGAACTAAATAAGGAATGTAATTCGAGAGCAGAAAACCCACAATATTGTTGTAGTCCTATTAAGGAGGCTGGCTCCTTTCGTCTGTAGCTAATTACATAAAATCATGGAGTTTGGACTTAAAGTATTGTCGAAAACAAGACCATAAAGTATTGTTGAAAACAAGACCATCAATCAGTTTTTATTTGGTTAAATATGTTGGCTGCTTTACAGAACTTTTGGGAAGCCAGATGCTACCACAGGAGCCAATGGCTCAGTAAAGCCAAGCACCTTCCTGTCACCTACGAAAGATTAGAGACATGGCTTCTGCTTTACCATTGGTACTCCCAGCCATAAACTAAGCCACAGCAAAAGCTCATTGTATTATCATCACTTATAAGGAATCTCACCATCATTTAGTCTGTCCTCAGATATTGCAGAACTGTTTTTACTGTTTCCACCTAGCACCCCCATGGAATTCCCTGGATATCTGCTCTACTGTCTGATTGATTTTGGTGTTAGGAACAACTTTCATAATGTCAAATGTTCAGAACATTTTCATTTCTTCAGTTCTCTCACTGTGTTTTTCCTTGCCAGTTTAACCCCTACATTCAGTATGTACCTGTAACAGAATCAAGTTCTCAGACATCTAACGTACATTGGTTCCTTAAAATTTGCTGAGAGAAGAGAAACATTCTGATTTCTTAATTGTGTATGAACTGAAAAAAAAAAACAACCAAAACCCAAAAGAAGATAACCTCTGTAAACTGTTTTTATTTAAAAGATTTTTAGAAGTTCCAAGTGGAGGAAGTGAGGCACATTTAATCCCTTGCTCTTCCTTCGGGAGAAGTCTGTCCTTCTCCTCAACTACCCTTTGAACAATCACCCATGAGTGCTGAGGGAACTGGTGGACATCATTTCTAAACCAATCATCTTGATCATCTCTGAAAGCTAATAGCAATCAGGAGAGGTACTTGAAGACTGGATGAAAGCAAATGTCAAGCCAGTCTTCAAAAGGGCAACAGGGAGGACCCTGGGTACTACAGACTAGTCAGCCTCACCTCAGTCCTTGGAAAGATGATGGAACTGCTCATCCTGGCAGCCATCTCTAAGCATATGGAAGACAAGAAGGTGATCATGTGTAGTCAGCATGGGTTCACCAAAGGGAAATGCTTAACCAACCTGATTGCCTTCTACAATTGGATGACTGGCTGGATAAATGAGGGGAGAGTGGTGGATTTTATCTACCTGGGCTTCAGAAAGGCTTTTGACACTGTTTCCCCTGACATCCTAATAGGCAAGCTCAGGAAGTAGGGGATGCATGAGTGGATGGTGAGGTGAATTGAGAACTGGTTGAATGGCAGGTTTCAGGGTGGCACAGTCTAGGTAGAGACCTCTAATTAGTGGTTTCCCCCAAGGGTCAATACTGGGTCCAGTATTCTTCATCATGCTCATCAATGGCTTGGATGAAGGGATAGAATGTTTCTTCAGCAAGTTTGCTGATGACAATAAACTAGGAGGAATGGCTTATACCCCTGAGTGCTGTGCTGTGCTGTCATTCAGAAGGATCTAGCCTTTGTTCTAGTGGGGGGCTTTGTTTACCATTTGTCTGCTGGAAATAAAATACAGCAGAAAGGAAGTGGTCTGGGAGGTTTCTGGATTGTGTGTAGGATAACTTCCTGATCCAGATGGTGAGTAAGCCAACAAGGGAAGGTGACCTGCTGGACCAGTTAACTGTGAACAGAGGAGCATTTGAAATTGAGTCAGCTGCACAAACTGGAAGGAAGACAAGATGGAGAAAATCCTTCCCCAGTGAGCAGGTGTGATGAGGGACCAGGCAGCTTCAAGAGCTATCAGGGAGAGGTAGAGAAGGAACAGGGCACAGAGCTGAGAACCAGCAGCTCAGAGATGGGAACAGCTGTGAAAATCATTATGTATGTTTTTTTAATTATTATAATGTATGTTAATAATTCTCATTATGTTAATAATGTTCTTGTTAATAATGTCTCATTTATATTATTAATTCTCAGGTTAGATCTAAGGAAGAAGTTCTTTACTGTGAGGGTTGTGAGGCATTGGCACAGGTTGCCCAGAGAAATAGTAAATGCTCCATCCCTGGCAGTGTTCAAGGCCAGGTTGGATGGAGCCTTGGGTGATATGGTTTAGTGTGAGGTGTCCCTGCCCATGGCAGGGGAGTTGGAACTAGATGATCTTTAGGTCCTTTCCAACCCTAACTATTCTATGAGTCCATGTATTTAATTTAATTAACATCTTAGCTAGCTGTCTGAGAGCTTTTTTCCTCTATGTAAAATGTTTGCTGATTCACTTTGTATTATAATAAAACCAGTTTCCTCCTTTTTTCTACTTTTTTTTTGTTTTGTTTAATTTAAAGCTTTCAAGCCACTCTGTTGCCTTTGAGGAGCCCTATAAAAAAGTGGTCTAGAGAGGAAACTTCAAAGCTGTGGACAACTTTCAGTCTCATCATCCAGCTGTATGCAGTCAGTGATTGCCCAGCCTCTGCAGCACAAACTTGAGCCTGGCTTAAGACCAAATTCTTATAATACAGAGAATTTCTCTATTTGGTTGCTCTGCAACCAGCAGCAGCAGGTTTCCTGTTGTTAGATTACCCTGACACTCTGCAAAAGAATGTGGAAGCATTGAACCTTGTGACAGAGGAATTTGCAGAGAGCTTGATTAGGCAGGAGAGAGTTTCCATAATCTGACAGAAACTCTCATTAACCCCCACATTGCCATTTTTCAGATTACCTGGGGAAAGGAGTGTCTGCATAAGCACAGAACATATATAACCTGTAAGGGACAGCTGACATTACCACTCTTAGCATACTTGGCTATAGTGGGTTAGCAGTACTTATTGTCTCTATGTTGTTAAAGCACAAAGACTTTAAATGATATGGGTGTCCATTTGGTGGATGCTGTTACACACAGCAGAAATATACATTGGGAACCATCTTGGAATCAACAGCCAGAAGGGACAGAGCCAGTTTTGGAATTCATAGGTCAGGCTACCCTCCCTCCTCTGGACAGGGGCTGCAAAGTTGGCCTCTGCTCCCCACTGACAGCTGTAGGCAGGCAGGAGGAATTTGAATGCTTGGTCAATGACTGCTGTTAATCAGCAGTTGCCCCTTCTCCAGGAAAAGCAGCAAGCCCAATGGAGGTGTCCCATAGGAAAAGCTGGGATGTGGGTTGAGCCAGTGTTCAGCTGAGCCAATGTCAACACAGAAGACAGGAAAAGGGCAGCTGGACTTCCCCTGTACTGGGGTTAAATGTAGAGAGCCTGTACAGTGACAGTCTGGACTTAAGTGCTGGAGCTGGGAATGTAATTCTTGTTTTCAAGAAGTATTTTCTTTGTATTGTGCAAGTAGGTGTGTTACAGTGAGATCTTAAACTGAGTCAGGTAGAAAACAGCATTTTTCATAACAGAAGGGAAGTTGACCAGGGACTGTTTGGGTGGGTTTACTCTGTGGAAGTTACTGTGTGACACAACAAGAAAGAAAAGGTTAATTTCATTGAAATGCTGACAATTTGCTTAAAGTGTATACAGCAATTGGCCAAGAAGTTTGTATAAGTTACTGCTGTTCAGTTTGCTTCATAAGAGTCCAGCCCTTGAGATCTTTGCTCCCTTGTGTCTTGCTACCCAGCAGCATGCACAGAGTCCTTTACCCAAAACTATTTACGCCTTCTTCATGAGTAAAGTTATAATCACTCAGGATATGTTTCAAAAAATGAGATGTTCTACTGAAAAATTCACAACACAATACAACTATTTTTAAAATCACAACAAAACACAATTATTTTTATCTTTCAAAATTGTTATTCCATTCCACTGTAACTGGATGACTTTTTTTTAGGGGGGAGGAGGAAAAGAGGAAGTAATCCATTATTTAATTTGGAAAACAGAAGGACAGGAAGCTTTCAGGGATGTTTGGATCTCATTCCTACAATCTGAATCTGTAAATCTTTCACATATGTAAATTGGCCGATTGTTAATTGTTGCAAAGATTAAGAGTAAAGATAGTGACCTAAAGCCAAGTTAGAGGGTACAGTGATTAATGTCCCTCTTTAACTAATTTCAGTAAGGAATTCTACATTTACATACTTTACATATTTTATAGTTGTATATCTCTGCTACATCTGCATTATATTTTCTTGTGAATTTGAAATATAGAACTAATGAAGCCTTCATATAAATGTAAGGAAATACTTTGATTTATAAGACATATTTCTGTTTTCTGACCTGTAAAGTATGTTTTATTTTGCTTTCTTCCTGATTTGAACCCACTGGATCTGCTGGTCTTCCTTGACCTAAGCAGGTCCTCTGAAGCAGGTTGTTGCAGTGGGTCAGCGGAGTTAACACAGGGTGTTCCCAGTTCATATGAGATATTAATAAAATAACTTTTTTTTGAATCAGGTTGAAACTTGATTAAAATCAAAAAACCCTTGACAGAAATTTAAGAGAGGGGGAGCACACTCTTCTAAGGCATGAGGTGTTTCCAAAATTAAATTGTCCAGTTGGCACTGGCATTAGTAGATGCTGCTGGAAACACAGCCTGGCTACGTGAACAAGTTTCTATGCATCACTGCTACTGATATGGCAAAATCTAGAGCATGCAGCCTTTCACTCCTGCTTCATCCCTGTTGCGCAAAGGTAATAACTGAAATGCTGTAAACCCACCTCCTAAATTCTGTTGAAATCACTTGTTGGAAACACTTAGCACCACTGATGGAAACTTGGCACTGATGGAGCCCATTGACCCTGGAGGCTGGAGGCTCAGCCTTGTGTGATGGAGCTGGCAGGGAGCCAGGGAGCACAATTCTGCTGGATGCTCAATGAAAACTCATCATCAGGAGTGAGAGGCTTCTGCAGAATGTTTCCAAGCGTTGGATGGGGTTGTCCAATAAAACAGCATGCTTCAGAAGTCCTGGCCCGGCACTTTTTCTTACACTTAGTCATTTCTGTGAGGAATCACCACTGCTTCTGTTCTTTCTTCCACCATGGTAATCTCCTGAGGGAATGCGAATATACCCCCAGACTGCAGTATAACTGAACAGATTTGTTATTTATTAGGTGCCCACTGTGTACCGACAAGTCCTGTTAGCTTCAAAGGATGACACATATAGGCTTTGAATGAATATTTGCTGAAGACCTGGAATACACACACAGGGCAAAAAATCCCATCTTAAGATCCTAAGTACAGGCTCAGAGTTATTTTGAATAACAAAGCATCTTTCTGCACTTTTTATATATCCTCTTAGGTACAATTAAGAAGAAATATAAATCTTTCCACAAAAATAGCATGGCCCTACAATATTAATTTACAGTTTGCTTTGAACCTGAAATAAGTAATTACTTCCGAACAAGGGAAAAGGGGATGGGTGCTAGCCAAACCTCATGATTAGTGCTCCCTGATCTTTCAGGCTGTTCAATACTGATTCAAATTCAAATGAGGCAAATTGGAAGAGCTTTAAAATGTTGCTCAGTGTAGCTCTGATCTCTGAACTTGGTCTATTAAAAAAATATAAATTAATGGTTAAGCAATTGCTTATTAATATTTTCATGTTATGTTTTCTGTCCTACTTTAATAAACACATTTCAAGATTCAAAGAGAGATTGTGTCATTTCAAATCTGAATTTTAGTCTGCAATCACTGAAATATGTTTTCCTTGAAATATACATTCATTAAAATACATGTTTTTATTCACTGCTGATTAGATAGCATCGATATAAATATCATCTCTTGTTATGAGACTCTACTTGTATCCCACAAGAAACAGGTTTTCTTGAATGCAAAAACATTTGCAGCATGGCACATGAAGTGTCATGTTATCCACCTCATGACACATTAAAGGATTGCTCCCAAACACAGTTGAACTTCCTATAAGGTAGTAAGTTACACTTTGTCTAAGTTAAGGTAGACACTTGCTAATTCATGCAGAATAATTCCGTGAGTATGAGAGAATTTACATTTGGTCAGTTTTAATCTCAGAGGCATTAAACTTTCAAACCAGCTTCTCAGGTGTTTTTTTTTTTTCCTACCCATTACTCCTTCAGAGAATCCTTGTGATAATGTTGAAAAAATAATCCATTAAAATATATTCTTACCATGCAGAATTTACTCTTCAAAGCTGAGCTGTATTGCTTTAATGTGACAGCAGCAGGTCTTGTGGCTGCAAACCAGAGTGCTCTTGACATGGACGGTGCAAACACTGGGACAATGCAGATATATATGCAGACATCTGAGCATTTCAGTTGCATTTTGGACTGTTCTTAAGACATGTTATTAATGACATACATACCTTACTTTTTTCTATGGTTGATTTCAGTCAGTAGAAAAGTAAGTGGACATGGGCATGAAGACAGGAGCAGAGACTATCTGCACCCACTTCTACCCCACCCCAGTGAAAGTCGTGTGACTGCATCCACCTCTATCACTGCAGTTTTGGCCTGAAATTTAACTTTGTCAACAGCAAAACTCCTCTGGCGTGCTGAATGGGGCTAGTGATATGACATGAGTACTAGTAACTTATTCTCATGTTTGAGCAGTGGCTTGCTCCATATGTCTGGCCCATTTCATGGAGACTATTTGACTTGAGGCACGCTGCAAGCCCACCTTTACTACCAGCAAGGCACTCAGCCTCTTGGCAGCACAGTAGACACTCTGCCAAGCCAAGCTTGTACAATGTTTACTAGGTGTTGACAGAGTGCCCACTGAATGAGTAAAAAGAGGCATATGTTCAGCTAGCTCCAAGACTTCACAAACCAATTTTATTCAAGTTAAGCATGTTTACTGCAGCATGAGGGAGAGGGAGTACTTCTGTGCTATCTTGTCTGGTGTGATTTTATTGTTACTGAAAGGATGACTGAAAATTTCAGGAACAAGGAAAATGGGAATGAAGATTAGCAAAAATATGTGGCTAAAAAATGAGAAGACCCTGGATGAGCTTATCTAGCTGTTTGGTTAGCTTTATAATGCCAAAAAGTACATCAGAATATCAACAGAGAAGATATACCTCCAAGCTCAAAAGTATTATGAAGTCCAACCTTTATACATTAGATGTATTTTTGCATTTGTTTTTAAAGGTGGACATTTACGTAAAACAAGTACAGGGGATAAAGTATTAGTGTCAAGGTTTGGGCCAAGATGGCCATCTTTGTGACCTTCTCTGGACTCACTCCAAGAGATGAACATCTGTCTTACACTGGCGACCCCAGAGACAAATGCAGTACTTCAGGTGGGGTCTCATGAGAGTGGAGTAGAGGAGGAGAATCACCTCCCTTGTCCTGCCTGTCATGCTTCTTTTTATGCAGCCCAGGATACAGTTGGCTTAAAGTTATTAGTAACTATGAGGGGAAAAAAAAAATAAAAAGAGAAAAACATTTCAGTTTAGGATTGATCAGTGTAGAATAATTATGCCACTGAGAAATTTCATGTAGTGACATGGATCAGTTAAAGCTTCCTACATATTTTTGTCAAGGTATCTTTATCCAGTTTTGTATTTCAGCAGGTTATATTTCGAAGTCTGCAATGATTTAGTATCTTTGGCTTCCAAGGAATTGGAAGCTGAACTTTGTTCTGAGTATAAATCAAAGGTAATATTTAATGGTTTTGTCTGATTATAATCTTTTCTCAACAGTAACACAGCTGCCAGACAAAAGCCAGCATGGCTGATGATGTTAGCTTGTCATCAACACACAGAAAATATCAATTGCAAAGAGTATAATTATACCACTTCCAATTAGCTGTCATCACTTGAAATAATTAAACAACTAAAAGCTCTAAAGTTAGCAAACAATCAATAAGATTATTTAAATATTTTCCCTTCTAGTGTTGCTTCTCAACAGACACAATTTCGATACTATTGACTTAAATTTCAGTAGGCAGAAGACCACATAAAAGAGGTTTTGCTCCCATGAAGGAAATCCGCCTGTAAATAAGGCCACATTTCATAGTACAATTTGAGGCAGACTTTTTTTCTTGCTGTTTTTGCATTCTGTATGAGTCTAAACATAGCATGGTTGGAGTTGGAAGGCAGCTTTAAATATCACCTAGTTCACCTGTGGGAGGAGACATCTTTCAGTAAATCAGGTTGCTCAAAGCCCCATCCAATCTGACCTTGCACATATAATCTTTCAAAAATTAAAACCCTGTTCTGGGAGTCATACTGTGCAATTAATTTAAAAGCACAATTCCTCCTCCAAAATGGACAAATCAAAAGCATAGTACGGTGTTCTGCCTGGATAAGTTCCTGTGTGATGTACTCTAGTTTTCCCTGCTCTTGCAGGGGTGTTGGATTAGATGATCTTTGGAGGTCCCTTCCTAACCCTTGGGATTCTGTGATTCTGTGTTCAGTCAGGTGGCATCTGATTTTTTGTAGCTCAGACTGTTTAGTGATAATTGTGCACTATTTTCAAAAATGTATTTTGAAATTCACTGCCAAACTTGTGTTTTTTTAAGTTCAAGGAATTTTATCAGCACTTTATGAAGTGAAGAGGCTTACAAATCTATTTTTATTCTACCATAGTCTCCATCACCTTGTTATACGAGGAATGTACATATTCCATTGTGAAGAAGCCTGAAAAGTCTGTGCTAAAAATTCCAGGAGGACATTAGGCCATGGTATATGGCAAACAGATCTGCCTGTATAGCCATTTAGGTGGGCATGCAGACTTGCCCAGGCTTCAGGAGTGTCTTTTCTGGTAAGCAGACTTGTTTGATCCACTGCAGTTTAGAGGGTTTGGTGCATACAGCAGTCTTCATCTGCTGTATCATGCAGCATCTGCTGTGTACAGCATCTGCTGTACCACACAGCATCAGCTACATGGACATCATTCAACAAGAATAAACATGGAGGCCATATTTCAGGGAAGCAAAAAGTTGTTAAATTTTGAATTAAGCCTATAAAGGATTCAAGGTTGGTGTTCAGGTTTTATGCCACAGTCACTTGATAGGAGCCTGAGGATGACCCTTAAAGACTGATATTATTGCTGACTGATGGAAAGTTTTTGAAGGCTTATTGTAGAATCAGTCATAGAACCACTTAGGTTGGAAAAGACCTTTAAGATCATTAGGCACAACTGTTAAACTAACACTGCCAAGTCCACTGCTAATCCATGTCCTTAAGTGCACATATTTTTTTTTATCATGTCCTGATGACTGTCAAAGGAAGTCTGCTAGGATTTAAGAGCACAGGTTATCAATAGTCCAAAGGCAGAATGACTGCTCTTCTTAAAAGGAGCACATTGGGTAACCATGTACAGAAGGCTGAGGCATTTAGTGAAGCACCTGGAATGAGGGCGGAGCAAGAGATTAGCCAAAGTAGAAGCACAGCAGTTCCTTCATCACGATAACCATGCTGAACTCAGCACAGAAGTCCTGGACAAGTAAGTAACTTACATTGTGGAAGCTGAGTGTCAGGTTCCCCAGGCAGGTTTCCAGTTTGGGTTCCAGTGTGTGGAATTGGACTCACCTGCTTAACTCATGTTCCATCCAGGTAACACTGTCAGCAGAATTTATTTCCTATAGGCACAATATTCCATTGATGAAACAAAATTGTTTCCAGTTCTGAAGTTAACCAGACTCAGGCCAGTATCTGGACTCTTTATTTTGTAAAAGTCCCATTATTCATTGATATTTTATATTTCTACAGGAAGTTTA
The DNA here is from genome assembly GCF_012275295.1 of Melopsittacus undulatus. Classification (NCBI taxonomy): domain Eukaryota; kingdom Metazoa; phylum Chordata; class Aves; order Psittaciformes; family Psittaculidae; genus Melopsittacus; species Melopsittacus undulatus. Next base: position 19,345,004 of record NC_047531.1, on the reverse strand, counting down.
TATGTAGTTTACTTCTTAGAAATACTACTTTGTATCAGCCAGTGATTCCAGTGGCAGACTCACAGGAACGGAGTACCCACGGTGAATAATGAGTACATTGGAGGAGCTCTTTGCTATCTAGTGTCATCAGAAGAGAGGATTCTGCTTCAGAAAAATGGAAAATTATATAGTAATTGCTGAAGCACTTGAACTGATTCAAAGAAAAAAGCTGTAAGTACAGGTCATCTTGAAAAATCATGGCACTAATGTCCTCCAGGCACAGTGGGTTTCTCTTCAAAACAAAAAGGAATGATATAGTGTGAGTACAATGAATGTACAATGAACTTTTTAGTCTTTCAAATTTTCAAAGTGAAGTTTTGTTTCAAAGTTAATGGTTTTGTTTCATTTCAGTTTGTTTCCTTCTATGCAGTAAGTCTAGAAGCCTGGACTTACAAGTTTAGACTCTGAAAGTGTATTCAGCATGGCAGGTTTCATCCATTCAGAGATACAGCCTGAATGTAGGTATGAAATGTGATGCTGCTTCTCTCGTTACATGCTGAAACAAGATTTTATCTGGTTTCTGTGAACTGCTTCTCCAAAGGTTGTCAATAATCTCTTCCAAACAGCACATTCCCAACAGTTCTGTAGTTTAGAAACAGAAATGTAAGGAAAATTGGAAAGAAAAAGTGGTTTGTAGGTTTTTTTTAACTACCACTCTCTAGCAAATTGGGCCAAGATCATAGGATTATTTCAGAAGCTTCCATCAGTCTGGAGATAAAACTCCCATATTGTTCAGAGTCTTGAATCTCATGGTATTAAAATGCCAGAAAGGTTTTTTTTTTTCCCTGATTGTTCTACATGTTAGTTTACCTCCTTTTCTATATAAATCTAATCTCACTGTCCCTGATAGCATTCTGCTAAGCCTAGAAGAGATTGTTCCTTAGGAACCGGTTTAAAAAAAGAAGACCAGTGGAAAAATTAAAAAAACACAGTTTTAAATTCATCAAATCACATGTCCAAATGGTTTACTAACTTAGAGAGTTTTTAGAGCATTTAGAGTTTTTTGAGCAGTTGTCTGTCAACATGTTGGATATGTACTTAGAAATCGGAGCACTTCAGGATGAGATTTCATTTGACACCTCTAATTGTTAGATATAATATCACATTTTTCTACCATTTGTTTCTTTGATTTCCTTATGAATTTTACAGAAGCAAATCTTGATCAAGGCCCAGCACTTTCCTATCATTGTTTCTCTTCACCATTGATTCTATGGGAGACTTTATGTCCCTGGTGGGAGATACCTGTGGCTGCACACCTAATTCCACCACTGATCCTTGGTGTGATTCCAATTACTTTAATTTCCCTGCTTTCACATCTGTAACAGAGAGAAAGGAATGGAGAAAGAGAGTTTCCTTTTCTTCAAATGTGTTTTCTGGGATTGTATAGAATTTTCAATTTTTCTCAAAAGCTGTTACACTTTTGCAGGAAAACAATGAGCGGTAACAATGGGAAGCAGCCAAGCAAAATTTTCCAACCTGGTTAAAAGCCTTGCAAAATATTCAAGATCTTGGGGAATTAGTAATTGTAATTTACTTTCCACACTTTTGGTTTAGTAAATACTTATTCCTGATGGCATATTTCAAAAGGTGGCAATCAAGGTCGGGTCCATACTAAAGATATTTAATTTTTCTTTAGTAATAAGGAAATCACGTGATCCCAGACACTGGTAAATTAATATAAAAAAATTAGAGATATTTTCCACTTTCTGTCAGGATGAGGAAGAAGTGTAAGCTAATTACTCCATTATAATAATGAAGTTTATCATTCCAGTGCAATCTTGTTCATTGATGGGTACGTACTATATCCTGTTTGCTTAAACTCTTAAGACCCAAGGGTCTACAGTGCTCCAGGTCTCTTGCAGCAATTCTTGACTTCAGATATATTCTTGAGATTTTTTTCTCAGAGAGGCAGAGGATAAAACACATCTGTCCTAGCAGAGACATCTTAAAGTTAGATAACTTGCTCCAACCCATTTGCCTAGAGCTTTTTTATAATTAGTAAAGAGAAACACTCATCTTTATTAGAGCATAATTCACCTCAGCCTGGTATAAGCACCTCAGTTAAGCAGGGTAGAAATACTTACATCTCTTTTTAAGGGTGAAGAAAGGTTATGGTGACCAGTTTAGATATAGAGGTGTAGAATCAGAAATGAATTCCACCACAGTACTTAGGCAGTTTGTGGAGCTTTCTTCTCTGCCCAGTACATGTTTTATAACACAGCAACTTCAGAATTAATGCTCTGAAGTTCTTCTTACATAAAATACCTAATTCTGTTCATAATGCCTCTCAGTTTTGCTATCATTAACTATCATCTTGAAAATAATTAAAAATACTTTGTAAAATACAAATCTCTGACACATCTTTGAGAATCTGTTTTTAGAACATTGTTTGCCGTGATTGTTCTCCCACTGATGTCTTCCCTTTGGGCAGTACCTTATCCATCTTACAGCCCTTGTAGGGATATACAGCCTTTCTGTTGTGGTAAATAGTCATATATTAGTATAAGAAGTACTTTGTTGGTAGATCAGGTGTGCTGCTCTGAAATGTTTCTTACCTCATTTGGTAAAGGTGTCCTGCTAATCAATATGATCAAACTTTGACAAGGAAATACCGATTTTTTTTTTTTCCCTTCCACATTTCCGTAGATCCTGCTGAATAGTGCATAAAGATTCTGAATGCTTTTGAAATTCTTCGGAAGTGTCACTTAACTGAAGTGTTCCTCTCAGTTTTGTACAGTAGTATCACCATTGTATCTATGAGAGCCAAAAGATTAATGCGTGGTGAGGCAGAGAGTGGGAATGAAATTTTCAAGGCCATTCATAAGGTGTGGTGGTTTGACCCAGTTCTGCAGCTAAGCATCACCCGGCTGCTCACCTGCTCTGTCCCCAGTGGGGGAGAACAGGAAGAATAAAACTGAGTTAACCTATGGGTCAATATAGTTTTTATTGCTGAATGTGATTTTATATGACATAAAATATCCCTTTGGTCAGTTTGGATCAACTGCCTTTGTCATGTCCCCTCCCATTTTGCGCACCCCCAGGCTACTTACTAGGAGGGCAGATGTCTTGATGTTGTGGAAGAACTACATAGCAATAACCAAAACATGGTGTATTATCTTATTTCAGTTACAAATTCAAACAATTAAAAGATCCAAACCAGCACCCTACAGGCTGCTGTGAACAAAGTCCATCCATCCCAGTCAGACCTAGTTCAGTCTTCACCCTTTATTCCATACTATTTATGTCATGCTCAGCTCTCACAGTATCCAATACATCCCCATTAAGCACCACCCTCCTCCCTTTCATGTGCTAAATATATATATGTATATACAGATACCATTTCCTTAGTCTATGGGCCACCCCTGTAAAAAGTTCATAAAACGCCCATTAGGTTGTTTAATCCATGATTTGAGATTATGTACTATGGTGGTCGCTTGGGAGAGCAGATTGCATATTGTTTTAAATTATTGGCTCAAGCTTGGTCACTGCTGTACTCGCCTGACTTCTTGTGAGGCTCATTCTCCATTAATTCAGCTGATTCTTGATGTAGTGCCTCCTATTATAAGCAACTCAATCACATTATTTCCCATCAAGGTTTAATCTCCTTGGAGCATGCACTAGATTTCCCCGTTCTTCCACATTACTCTCCAAATGTAGTCAGGTCTTTGGGAAAAATGCTTTATACCCCTAGCTCCAAAACCCTAGAGGCTGACTTTGGGTGTCTCCAGGCGGTTTTGCCAGAAGCTCCAGTTGAAGTCATGGTCCCCAGCAGTAGCATAGAGAACATTTCTCAAATTTGGTCCTGTCTGTACTGCCTCATGGGCTCCTGCATGAAGTATCTGCTGTCTGATGTGTTCAACAGCTTGTTGTTGCTCAGGGCCTCAGGATCTAGTATCAGCTAGAAAGTATTACCTTTGACCAGCTGATTGCTAGTTTAAGATGCAAACTGCTAATGAAAATACAGGCTAGAAAACTAGTCAGAGCAGACCTGTTAAGGACCTGATTTGAAATGTCATCCAAATAGGAATGTGAAACATTTGTAACTGCTCTTTAAGAACAGCTTTTTTACCAGTTATGTACCCAAACATAGCTTTCCCTGGAGCATTTCTTCTGTGCTTGCTTCTGAATTCCTCTTAGTTCACATATAAAAAGTGTATTAAAATCAAATAAAATGCATAGATTTTATGCCTTCAATCACTAAGCTAGTTGTCTCATAAAAGAAGAAAATTAGTTTGAGTTCACATGACATATTGGCCACATTTTATTTCCATGTATGCCTGAACAATTTTCTAGGAACTTGTAATCCTCCACAGTTTTTCACATATATGGCATATCAGAAGATATTCAAATATATTCTAAAATAGTTCTCAGATTACTGCATGAATTCTCACCCATGAATTATGGGTGAATTTCATCTGGAACTGTTGACTTGAATACATATATTAAATCTAAATATTCAACACTCCCACCAGCTGAACATTTATGCCCATAGTGCATTCCCTTTTCCATGTTAAAATTAATTTCATTAGAGAATTGACTGCCATTTACCTTTGACAAGATTCAGACAAAGAAAGTGTTGAGTACTCCATGACTATCCACAGGTTTTCTTCCCTTCTGTTTACTAAATCTCTCTATTCTCTGTTTTCTTCTTACAGCTGACATTTTAACAGAAATTTTCTTTGACATCTCCAACTGAAATATATTTCACATCATAATCCCCTTGAATTTATTCATCTATATTTTTGTTATTCCTTTATAGCAGTCCTCAGGCTCATGCCAATCTTTCCAGATCTAATACAATTCTTTTTTCGTTTTTGGATACTTGAAGCTTTCTCGATGCAGGCACAATAGTGTCCTTCTCACTGACTCTGAACTTTTTAAACCATGTTTGTCACTCTATACTTTAAAAAAGCTCCTTTCAAAAGCTACCAGTTCACTTGAATTTCTTTATCCCTTACATTTATCTTCTCAGGAGATCTGTCTCAGCTCCCTAGGTTGTGTCAAAACTGTTTTTCCAATTCTTTCAGTGCAGTAACAAAGGCTGTTATTTCAGTATTATTTCCATCCTCAGATTTCCCACCTTTGGGTTTTCAGTCAATCCTTTCCTGTCAGTTAGTTTTGAAAAACTGAAGTCATGACTTCCTGAAACTCAAAATTTGCAACACTGGGAACCTGATCACTCGGTTTGTCTGTAGCCTGACATAAGGGGCACTTATCATCAAAAAAAGTTGTATAGGTAGTAAAAAAATCTAGCTTATTACTTGGTCTTTCAGTAGTTCTGATGGTAGCTCAAAGACTCCTTCATCTGAATCCTCTTCCAATTTTCTACTTTAAGAACATGAAACAGTGTGTTCTTCCCCCTTTTGATCTTTGCCCACAGATAGTGTACAATCCTCTTGTGTTATTTCCTCTTATTTGATGCTATTGGGTTGTATTATAAAGACTGTACCAATTTTTCTTTTACTGAAAACAGGAAAATTCAGGAAAATATATTTATTTATTTATTTTCACTTTTGTCTCAAAACCTTTCTTACTCTTAGCCTTCCTCAAAACTTTATGAGATGTATAGGAACATCTCACACAATGGAGCACATTATCCTGTTTCTGCACAGGAAGAGAAAACGAACTATCATATGCTTCCTGCCACACAAGATGGAAAAAAACCACTGCTTTTTTAATCATGTATTTAAAATTCTAGACAGATGTAATTAATAGAAACACCAAGGCTGGAAAAGATTTCTGCAGATCATCTAGTCCAAGCTTTTGCTCAAAGCAGAGCAAAGTTCAGAGCTAGGTCACGTTTCTCAGGACCTTGTCCTATCAGGTTCTGAATATCTCCACAGATGGAAATGAAGATTTTTAATTCTCCTCAGTAAAATGATCTTGTCTATGTTTCACATAATTGGTTTTGAATGTATATCTTTGTTTGTTAGTTGTTTTAGTTTCCTACTGAAGCCAACAGGGACTGGGAAAACACCTGAAATATTTGGTTATCCAGTTGTCTAAACCCTGCTGTAATTACATAAATTCATTATAAGGAAGGGCAAGAAGAGAAAGTCATGAGAAGGCTGACATGTATCCTTAGTTTATGATGAACACTTATCTTATCAACCTACTGTTAATAAATTCACTAAAACAATAAAGAGCAAGATTTAATTTTAACTTGCTTTACTGGCCTGCTTTAGCAATGGCTAAAGGTGATAGCTTGGAAAAACATTAATCGGAGTCAGCTATTTAAAGTCAGACCTATTTTTTGGCAGTTTCTCCAGGAAAGTTCATCTACCAGCCACCAACCATGAAGTTTCTTAGCTACCTCCTGGCTTACCGAAGGTTCCTGCTCATTGTCCTCACCCCACTGCTTTTACTTCCACTTCCTCTTATCATCAAAACCAAAGTAAGTGACCCACTTGAGAGGTAATTATTCTGCACCTTTATGTCAAGCCCAAGATTCCCAGATCTTTTCAGAATCATAATATCACAGAAGTATTGGGTTGGAAAGGGCCTTGAATAACTTCAAGGTGTTCACATTGTGGATTTTCTTTCTTGTTGGTTTGTTTGTTTTTTGTGGGGTTTTTTTTGGTTTTTTTTTTTGGGGGGGGGGGGTGGAAGGGAGATCTGTTTGTTTGCATAGAAATGTAGAGAAGACAACAGCTTTAACATAAAATTCTGTGCTGTTTGCATGAAGTTCTGAATTATGTCTTTGTTTGCTTGTTCAGGAAGTGATTTTTTTTATTCAATGTCATCTAGACTACCTTGAAAGTCCCGTGCTCGCTGTTATATTTTGGCCACTTTTAAACAGCTTTTTATGATTGACAATGAAAATGAATTGCCAGGAAAATCACTGCAATCACACTTCTATTTGATGATGGATTTTGTTACGTTCATCATTTATTGTGTTGTCTGAAAGAAAATGACTAGAATCAATGGTCTGAGAAATTCCCTCTGGTTCTTAAATAGAGCAATGGTTATGGCAGGACACTTTATACTTATTTTACTTGAAATAAATTCCTCTGGCATTCAATAACTCTTGTGACAACTCCAAGCTGATGAAACAGCTGTATAAAAATTTTATTAGTGATTGTATTTGGTGCAGCTCTGGTGTCAGCAGAATGAAATGTAATTCTACTGTGATGTATTTCACACATGCATTATAACTATCATGTGTAACAGCACATGGAAGTCCAGTTCAGAAGTCTTTACATCACAGATATCTAGATAGTGATTGCAGAGCAACATACTTCATACAGTGTCACATCCCAGTTTCAATATTTCAGTTTTGTCTCTGAGAGGAAATTCTTGAGAAATTTTTAATGTGACTTAAGTGAGATGAGCATTTGGTAGGTGATAAATGGCATTATCAAATAATTTAATATATAACACAAGTTTCACTCCAAAAATAAATGCTGGCCATAGTTGCCTGACTTGGATTTAACATATCTGTTTGCATGTCAGAAGTTCTCAGAGCCGTTTTGTTAAGATATTCCTTTCCCAATACAAGCCATCTCTGTTGCTGTCAAGCATTTTAATGCCCTAATGAGTGGCATTAAAAGAGAAACCATTTTGCTCAAGAGCAGAACAGGAATTCAAAACTACTCAAAGTAGGCTTCTAGGATTCTAGAAGAAACTAGGCTCACTTTGTCATTATATTATTATATTTGGCTGTGTCTGCATTCTATGAGCAACAGTTAAGTAAATTTTTCAGGGAAAAAAATAAAGAAAAAAATCCTATTTTCATGGAGTTTAAATAGAGGACACTCACTAAAATTGCAAGTCTTAAAAACAAGTGTTTCTTCTCAGTCCTGCACAATATTTGTTATATTAGGTGATATTGTTGCCTTATTAATGTCAATGACAAAACTTCATTGATTACAGGAGAGGCAAAATTTGACCTCTTATTGAATGTAAGTCATCTTAGAGGTTTAAAGGTTTGCTTGCAGTTGTGAAACGTTTGATTTATGTTAAGTCATGGTCTAAGAACGCTCCAGAATGACCTCTATGATTAATCGTGCTTGAAGAAAAAGGCAGCTGGCTTTTCCCCCATGTTTCCTAAGTTGTAGAAATTAAATCATTTTATTATCATCTGTTAAGCGCAATTCTTTAAAACTGTTTGGGTTTTTTTTTTGTTTTTTTTTTTTTACAGACTGTATTTCACATCTTAGCTGGATTACTGATAGCAGACAAAACGAACCCCAAATTTAGGTCCCTTGACTCAAGGTCCCTTGACAAATTTAGGTCCCTGATTTGTTCCAGGTGGGGGTAATCTCTTACATAGCTGGAACTCCTACATTGTGATTTCTTTCCTGGATGATCCACTCATATTTTTCTTGGTGCTTCTTGTATTCTAGGAAGCAGAATGTGCATATACGCTGTTTGTAGTCGCCATCCTTTGGCTCACAGAACCTATGCCACTGGCTGTTTCAGCTTTGCTCCCTACTGTTATGTTCCCATTGTTCGGTATAATGGAATCCAAGCAGGTAACCCTTTTAAAATCTCTATCATATGATGGATTACAGTGACAAAAATCTGCAAAGAGAGAACCACATGATGTTGAAACCTGATAGGCTAATCCATGGATTTGCTGAGTGCCAGTTCCAACAGGTCTGCCTCAAGACTTACTTACATGCCTTGTCCTCAGGACTTGCCCATATTTCTTTAATATTTTTTCCTAGATTGTGATTTAATGCTTCAATGCCAATCAATGGGAAAATGCTAGATAGGTATAAAGTGTCCTTAATGTTACATAAACAAGATGACACACTAAGGATACCCTGTACAAAATGCTGAGTATATATTTTCATGTCAAAGACAGGACACCACATGGGATCATACTCTAACATTATGTTTAATTTTTTTCTTGTATCTGTTGTATAGATGATTAAATTAATAAAATTCTGCTTGTCAGATGGGCCTGATGATTTTTGGTTGTCCATGTCATAAGCCTTATTTTTCTTTTTGCTTTAACACTATGCCCTTTAGTGCAGTTACTCTTGCATCATTTTGTTAAATGAAATTTTAATTAAATTAACAGTGTAAATTTAAGCAAAAAAGGTTTACCAATATTTATTCCAAAAATAGACACTTACTGATTTTTTTTTTCATAACCTGATAATACCAAATACTTCTAGAAAGTCACCATTTAGTTAACAAAATGTTTTTTGGTTTTATTTCAGGTGGCATCTGCTTATTTTAAAGACTTTCATCTGCTTCTGATTGGAGTAATTTGTTTGGCAACATCAATAGAAAAGTGGAATTTGCACAAAAGAATGGCTTTAAGAATGGTGATGCTGGTGGGTGTCAACCCTGCATGGTATGTGTTAAACAATGTCTTGAAGGACAACAATACTTGTGGAAAGCTATGTATTCCAGAAATAATTGCCTACTGCTTTTTCTGTAGTAGCAATCCATCCTTTCTTTCTACTCAAAGTAGATATTTGAAAGGATATGATTGATTAGTAGCTGACAGTTTGTTATTTTGCTGAAATCCTAATTGAAAGTTCCCTGCAGTGATTCTGTTCATAATAAGGATCCTTCTGAACAAAATACCTGATGACTTTGTGAATAAACTATGGGTCCTGTTTCTAAATGGTGGTTAATATATTACATATATGATCCTTAAAACTGAAAATATGTGCTATGATTATTATTAATTTGTATATCAATGTTCTTTGCAAAATTCTGGACACTTCCCAAGAATACAAATACACAGGGAGGGAAAGAAGTCATAAAACTAAAGATGTGGTGAGGAAGGAAAACCACATTAAGCACAGTGTCTGCATTTATGCTTTTTTTCTTTGTCTACCTATGAAGAAAATATCAAAGGAATATGAACTTCCTCAGGTGGATGAGGTGATGAGGGAGATGAAATCACAAATTCTCTATTTACTATCATATATCTTATGAAGTGAAAACTCTTTGCTTGTTTTATAAGCTTGCAGAAATGCTTTAGGCCCACACATTCACTATCAGCACATCAGTAAGGCGGCAGATAACATCTGTAGAGCAAGTCTGTCTTCCTAGAATACATGATGCTTAATATTCTTCACCAGGAAGCAGACAGTGACATGAAGTAAAAAGTCAGAGAAATTTCCAAAAACCCCAACTCTAAAAAATGAGAAGCCTCTTAGGTGACCTAACTAATAACACTTCATGGAAATGCTGTATTATTCTTATTCCTCAGTGATTTGTCTGTCCTAATTTTAAATATAGCATGTGTTTTGATTTTTCCTTCATCTTTTGATAGCTGGCAGATTTCTTTTTTGACAAAATACTCCTTACATTCTTGTAAACTGCCTCCCATTATCTTCAGCTACATTGTTGAGCTATGCAGTTTTAGTTATTTCAACTTCTCTTTTTTTGATCATTCTTAAATCCTTAACTTTTGGCTGAAATCTTGAAAGGGAGAGCACAGTGAGTGGCAAGCTGTGCTAAACTGAACACTACTGAGAACTTGCTGTGGACACAAAAAAACTGCAGCCAGTGTTGAGCATACCTAGAGCAACTCCACAGAGAGTTTTGCAAACCTCAGGAAGCAGCAGCCCTCATAACTATCTCAGCTCTATCACTTTTTCTGACACTTTTTTCCTATCACTTTTTCATGACAAAAGGATGACAAGATTATGGTAAGATGATGTGTGAAGGAGAGGATCCTCCCACATCTCAGCATCTGCTGCTCGTTATCTGTGCCCACTGCAAAGTGATGCTTGCTCTTCTCTGTGCAGAGCCTTCCTCCTCCGCTAGCAGGAGTACCCAGGCAGCCTGTCACATTGGAGCCTCTTCCAGCCCAAGGTAGAGACACCATTGTAGGAGGTTTCTGCATTAAATGTCATAGAAGCTGTAGCAGTGGAAGTAGAATAGCAGAAGTTTTCTGGATTCTGCCTTCTTCTGGAGAAACTGGTTTGTCTGAGAAACAGCATGGCCAGCAGAGCTAAGAAAATGGTCATCTGCCTATACTCAGCACTGGTGACACCGCACTTTGAATACTATATTCAGTTTTCCACTCCTCACTACAAGAGAGACACTGAGGTGCTGGAGTGTGTCTAAAGAAGGGCAAAAAGCTGGTGAAGGGTCTGGAGAATAAGTCCTGTGAGGAGCAGCTGAGGGAACTGGGGTTGTTTAGCCTGGGGAAAAGGAGGCTCAGGGGAGACCTTATTGATCTCTACAGCTACCTGAAAGGAGGTTGTTGTGAGGTGGATGTTGGTCTCTTCTCCCAAGAAATAAATTATAGAAAAAGAGTGAACAGCCTCAAGTTGCATCAGGGAAAGGTTTAGATTTGTCATTCGGAAACATATCCATAGATATATTTCCACAGAGTTGTCAAGCATTGGAACAGGCTTCTCAGGGAGGTTGTAAAGTCACTGTCCCTAGAGGTATATAAAAAATGTGTAGATGTGGCACTTCAGGACACAGTTTAGTGGTGGACGTGGCAGTGCTAGGTTAATGGTTGGACTCGATGATCTTAAAGGTCTTTTCCAACCTAAATGATTCTATGAGTCCCTGAACACCTCCCATCATTTGAGATACGTAGTCTTGTCTGCAGAGTACAAGGGAAAGGTGAATACATTTATGCAACCTGCAATAGATTGAATGGCAAAACACTGAACGCAAATTACATAGCAAAGGGTGATTTGATAGTTGAATGTAGATGAAGTTATCATCCAAGGTTCTACAACAGCAACACAAAGAGAATAATACAAAAAAAAAACTGGGGCTGAACAGGTTAGGATTTTCTTAGAGTCCCTCATTAGAATGTAACACACTGTACTAAATGACCACCTGACCATCACTCCATCAAATGCTGAAAATTTATGATGAACAGTTTTGAAACATGTTAGCACATGTCTCCATTCGCTTTGGTTTTAAATCCTCTTGCAAGCTGTATATTAAAATCATATTTCTCTACAATGTAATTCACATAGGGGTGCTGGTGAGGGACGATTCATTAGGGACTGTAGTGATAGGACAAGGGGTAACAGGTTGAAACTTAAACAGCAGAGGTTTAGATTGGGTATAAGGAAGAAATTTTTTACTGTTAGGGTGGTGAGGCACTGGAATGGGTTGCCCAGGGAGGTTGTGAATGCTCCATCCCTGACAGTGTTCAAGGCCAGGTTGGATGAAGCCTTGGGTAATATGGTTTAGTGTGAGGTGTCCCTGCCCATGGGAAGGGGACTGAAACTGGATGAATCTTAAGGTTCTTTCCAACCCTAACTATTCTATGATTCTATGATTCTATGATTCTATGATTCTATGATTCTATGATTCTATGATTCTATATTCAGTGTGCTTAGCCTGACCAGTATTTTCTGCATAAAATTGTACGTTAAGAACACAAATCTTCCCCAAATTTCATAATTCCATAATTAAAACCTAATAAAAAACTGCATAAAGTAATAGGTTTCATACTACTGATGACAATTTTTGTTGTATCAGGTCCACTACTCACTTGCAGGTCTGTAGATCATTTCATCATTATGCAATTAAAAGTGCACAGAGAAAAGACAAAGTTCTCCTACTGAGAAATAATAAAGTTTGAAATGCTATTAGCTGAAATGAAGGGCTTTGAGAGGCATTCTGAATGATATTTTTATGTCATTAAATATCATTTATGTTATTTTTGTATACAACCTTTTCTTCCCATGCTGTGTACTAAACCTTACAGTTTTTGTGAAGCTTTTGTCAAGGCTAGGCCAAGAGCTTTAAAAATTACAAGAGTGAATTCTCTGAAGATGCTGCAACATTGCAGTCCCTTCACCTACAGTCTTTGTCTCAGTTTTGTGATCCATAGCAGGTTTTTAATGACGCTGCCAACACATTGGGACAGGAAGTTAGGATGACTACTCTCATTTGCAACTCTGAGAGATGCATTAAAAATGACAATGTGGCCCGTATTCTAAGTTTACTGTCTAACTGCACAAGATATGACATGGAATATTTGATTTTTTTAGTGTAAACCTTGAGTGTCTCCAAACACTGATGCAATTCAGTACATTGCATAAGTACAATCAGGAACTGCAGAGATACAATTCTTGTTTGTAGTAAACTTAACTAAAGATATGCCAAGATTGGACTAAGATATTGTAATGACCTTCATTTTTTAATTTAGTATTGAATAATTTATGTTTATTGAAGCACAAATAATCCATACATCTGTCATGGCACTCTGGTTCAGAACTAAGTTAAGTACCACTTCCTGAGTTGTTAATATTCCTTTCTACAACAGCTGGACTGGTATCTAGAGGACTTACAGCCTAAGTAATAAGTCAAGGGTTTTGAACTAGCTTGGACAATAGGGGATTAACAGCATCAGCAGTAAATACAGCCATTTTAAATTTCTGTCAAGCTTACGCCATGTGTGGCGCTCTTTCTGCTTTTCTTCATTCTATAACTAAATTTTATTGTTTCTGTTTCAGTTTATAATATATTTGATTATTTAAAATATGATCATTTCAATGTCTTTGATCATGATTATTGTAATTCATAATCTTCCTCATAGGTCAATTACAAGCTTTAAATTTTCAGTGTTTCTATTGAAAAGCTTTCAATTTGTACTAAATAGAGTGGTGATAGGAGGTGTTGCTGTAGCAGCCACAGACTCTTCTCTCCTGTTCCAGGCTCGTGCTGGGTTTCATGGTTAGCTGTGCTTTCTTGTCAATGTGGCTCAGCAACACCTCTGCTGCTGCCATGGTGATGCCAATTGTAGAGGCTGTAGCTCAGCAGATCATCAAAGCTGAAACAGAAGCTGATGCGCTGGAGATGTCTTGCTGTAACGGCTCCATCAACCCAACACTGGAGCTGGACGGTAAGCACGCAGTGCAGCTTTTGTCTTTGCTCACCCTCATTCTGCAGTGGAGTAAACACCACATAAAAGACAGTTTAATGACTAGGGAAATCATAACATGTTCCATAGTAAAATGTCTTGGATTACTGTGTGTGAGGTCTCCCATGCTCATAAAGATTAATTAAAACTGAATATGGTGCAGAATATGGCAGTTATATGAGAGGAAGGGAGAAGAGGCTGGCTTGTTTAGCCTAGTGAAATGTTTGAAAACAAATATAACAAGCTATAAATACACTGCAGGTTAAACATTAGCAAGAGAAAAGCGCTCTTTAAGCTCTAGAGAATGTGGGGAGAACAAACTGGTTACGTACATAGTTAGATTGCAGATTAGAAAGTTTTCCCTCTCATTAGAAGATTCAGCCCCTGGGCAGTAGGAGTCATGAAGGAATAAGGCACAGCTCAGCTGTTTTTAAGATTGGCACTTGTAAATTTATTCACAGGATGATGTGAAGTTATTGCCTGAAATGGGACGTGCTGATGGAGCCTTTCCAGTTTTGTTCCCTTAAATACTTACCTGTCTTTGCATTAATGTCTTACAGAGAATATAGGAAAATATGAAATCAGTGACTGCAAAGACAAAGAAAACCAAGTTAATGGGTAATAGTTATTAATTTACTAAAATCTAGTATAAGAAATAATCTAAATAGAGTATGTTTGTTAAAATACATACCTTTGTTTTTTCCAGGTATGACAATAATATGGCTAGTACTGTGTGCACAATTGAAAAAGACTATGAAAAAGAAAAGGAACAGGTACTTAAAGTGTCTTTTTATTATGCGGCTCACGTGTATAACAGTTTTAACCTAAACCTCATTTCTATATAACACCTAACATGGCACAACTAGCAATGAAGATAGTTTCATGTGAATAAGAGATAAATCTGTAGATATGCATACAATTTGCTTATGTACTTATTTCATTAGTGGTTTTGTGCTCCCAGTGTATTTTACAAAAGTTAAACTAACCTCACCAGAGTATAAACCCTGTGTATCAGGATATATTAGGAAATTCTTGTGTGAAGACTGAGGCAGCTCAGGAAAAGGACTTTGGGATTTGACTCTCTTCCCTCTTCCTTTGCATGAATAGTTGTAGCACCACTGTAACAGCAAACCAAACCACACTGCATACAGCTCTATTGCCAGCAAATTGTCTCACTCTTGTGGGACATCCCTAAATCCTATTTTTGGGCTTGATGATGAGCCTTTCTTATATATTAATCGGTGTATATTCTTTCTAAGCAGAACCTACCACCAGCTGAAACAGGGAGAAAAAGCAAAGAGGACAAATACAATGGGATTTTCAAAGTGATGTGTTTATGTGTTGCTTATTCTGCTACCATTGGAGGGCTGACCACAATCACAGGAACATCAACTAATCTGATTTTTGCCGAGCACTTCAATACGTAAGAGTCTATATTAAGTTATTTGTATTCTTCTTAATCCAGAATTTTAGCTGTTATTTCCTGAGCTCTCACATGGCTCCCCTAAAATGCATTAGAAACTTTACCTGTAAACTGGACATTATTTGATTCTACTACTTTTTGTTATTTATTTTGAAAGACATAAAATAAAACTACAGGTTTATATTTCCTTACAGTGGGAAAGGCTGTAAGTGATCATCCAACACATGCAACAAGATGGCCATTCTTTGGTTAAGTAGTATTTTGCTGTTCGAATAGCTGCATGGAAAAAGAGGAACTTATTTGAGAAGGAAGACACACTTAGCATGAATAACACAGATCTGGTCTTAAAGGACTGTTTCTCATTCATAAGTATAGAAAGAACCAAGTTTGGGTCTGCTTAGCAAAGATCATGAGGAGACTTTCAGGAGGCTATGCTTAGGGCATTGTTCAAATGAGGAATTTAGGTATGGTAGTCAAAGAAAAAGAAAAAATTCAAATCAGTCTGAAACTACATTCAATGGAACACTTGGCTTTGAGGTTATTAAAAGCATTCTTTAATTTTTCTTTTCTAAGTAGAACTACTTTGAAAAGAAAATTGGTAGATTTTGTTCCAAAGCCTTTGATAAACCAATAGTTCTTGCTGAACTTTCTTTTTTTTCTGCAAACCTCTCATTGCCAAGCCACTAATTTTAAAACAGAACAAAATAAAGCACAATTCTTTTATTACCCTCTTCCTGCTATTCTGCATTGCACATGGCAAAAAGGTGAAAGACCAGTTATTGATAGGTTTTCTTCCAGCCTGTGTTCCATGAATGGATGAAACTTGCCTTCAATGCACTGCTAAAGAGGACTGAATCAGTACAGTTCATAAATTAGCCTGTGCTAAGAGAATAACAACAATAGAAGCAGTATGGAAATTGTAAGAGTGCCTGTTACTGGGGCCAAAGAGCTACACAGGGCAGACTATGGCATTGTAAGTCGTTCAGACTTGAACTTTTAAACATATAGACTTTTCTGGTTCAAGCAGGAGCCGGAGCCTAGAAGAATCCAAGACTGATTACTAGGGATAAAAACTGTTCTTGTTCATTTCCCTGAAGATGTAGGAAACCTGAAGAAAACTGGCTTGTAGCTGGTTTTTCAGTTTGTCTTAGCTGTTAACAATCTCTTCAAGAACGCATAAGCAGATTGCTGTTCTCTCCCTGCATCTTGACCCTCTGCTAGGAGCATATGCCGTACATGAGCACTGCATGTACAAGTTAGTTTTATACCCTACTAGGATTTTTTTTAAATCTTTCCACAAACACTGACACTAATCCTTAACTTAAGATGAATCTACCACCTACCTGTGCAAATAATTTTATCTTTTATTATCTTGCTTCCCTTCTCCTTAGAGGCCTCTTTTGTATTTATGCCCTGTCATGAAGTGGGAATTGACCTACTAGCATGACTTAGACACATCTGCAGTCTACTTTCGTGTATCATAAACACTAAAGCAAAATAATTCAGCTGAAGAGCTGCACATACAGCACATTTCTGAGTTTCTCAGTCTCAGTGACAAAACACTTAAAATAGCACTGCAAAATAGCATATTCCTCATATCTTCCCAATTTCAGTGTTAAATACATTGGAATTAACATTTACTGTTCTCTACTTCCCTTTTCATTCCTCTCATGAAAACAGTCTGTGTTAGCACTGGAGCCTGTTGCTGGGAGTCCCCAGCCTGCTGTTGAGTTAGGACATGCAATTATGTTCTGATCCATAGGGCAGAAGCAAACAGTGGAAATGTTGATGCAATGCTAAGCATCCCTGCCAGTGAGACCAACTTCCATAATGGCTCCTGCTCAAGAAATAATTGTTACTGATTCTCTGAGGCTCACTCTTAATTGTATGCAAAGAGACACTACAATATAGTGTCTAGAATATCTAACTGGGGAAAACAATGTTTAGCTAATAGGCTAGACATTAGTCTGCTCACCACTGTCCATAGGATGTACAGATGCCTTTACTGGCCAGGAAGGCATCACTTAAGGATGTGACGGGTTGGTCCTCACTGATCCATGGAAGAGATCCTTGGCGATGCTGGGTCCCTTTCTTCTGACTCCATATGTTTTTCCTTTAATATTTTAACATTTTCTGTGTTTGTTTCTCCTCTTGAATCCTTCAGGATGCTGCAGATCTCCATATTGGTTCTCTTGCATCTGCAGTTTCACCTCTTTAATCTTATGTAGCTCTGCTGTAGAGACTTTCTCAGAGCTCTTTCCTACATATAGCATTTTTTTTCAAGCACTGCAAGCCAAGGTTCACAGTCGGGCCATAATAGTAGGACTATGGATCCTGGGAGTCTAAGCAGCTGCACACCAGCCTGAGGGGAAGGCTGTGGAGAGATTAGAGAGGTAAAGGGTTACCAGATAACACTGTGTCAAGGAGAAAACTGAGCTCTCCTGTGCTTGAGGAAGAGTAAATCCTATGATGAAACCTTTGGTTCTCCAGTCTGGCTCACTGATAGGTCATCCAGTTTTCCTATTCTGGTAACTGGCTTTGACCTTCCAACATGAAGAGTAAAACTTTGCCAGCATTAAATTATTTTCAAACTAAGCAATTTCACAGAAATCATAAAAGGAATTATCTTATCTGGATCTGTTCTCTGAACCAAATTTGTTGACATTTGTAGTGTTAGCCTGGAGAGTTTATTGTTATTGCATTGAATCACTGTAAAGAGAGGATTCTTGAAATCAGTCACACCTTTTCATTTTCCAAAGGAAATAGGTTTAGAAAAGAAATAGTTCCGTATGTCCTGTCCATCCTTGCCTCAGGCAAGACTTGTAATAGATAATTAAAAAAATAGCACTATATACGGAATGATTTTAAAAATAGTTTAAATGAATTCTTCCAGTCACCTGAGGAGTATTTATTCTGGAGATGAAAAATACCTAACTTTAATATTAAAATTACTAGAAATGCTTACATATGTATTCATCCCTGCACAAACTTACTGTTAAATCTGATCCCAAAAATTAACATTTTATAACAAAATTAACTCTTTAGTATAAAGTTTTCAAGAGCTTGTTTTACTGCTCAGTAAGAAATTATCATGCATAATTCAGGGAAGATCATAAACATTTTAGTAAGTCATTGATGCTTAGTCATTGTTATGCTGATGTCAGGTTTTTCCTATCTTGAAATTTGTACATTCAAAAACTGATGTGGTTCATCATGTAATAAAAGACAAATAGCTACATAATAAATAAATAAAATACTTTTTGTTGTTCCAGTTTCACAGTCTAATAACTATGTACAGTTACAATATAGAGCATCAAATCAACAAGTGAGTATGAGTTTTGGTTCAGTCCCTGCTGGCACTTTAATTGCGTCATATGTAAACGTCGTAATAAATACAGACAAATACTAAAATCTGCACGATTGAGAGAACATTTATAATGAGGATTTGCTGCCTCAAACACCTATGTCACCATCAGAATTCCTTTTCTTCTAGACAGGCCTGAAAAACCTGGCTAATAATTGGAAATAGTTTTTACAACCTCTGGACTTTGTGAACTCCTTTCCATCTGATTTTTACATCAAAGAGGAAGACTGTCCAAGGAGATCAGAACTTTCTTACTTTTTAATGTCAATTACTTTTAGCATTAAAAGCTCTCTCAATATTCCTGGAGAAGCTCAAAGGAAGAATAACTTCAGTTCATAAAGTAAATAGGAAAACAAGATTCATTTACCTGGCCTTTTTACCTATCCAACATCTATCCCATTAAACTGTAAATTCATTCCTTTCAGAAAACCAGTGCCTGTTCCTCCTTTACTTAAATGCACATTGCAGAGAGAGCTCTGGTTGAATGGCTCACACCTGTAAACAGTAGATGAAGACAGCTTCAAAGAGACAAGGTGACTGGAGAGACAACCCACCAAATAAATGAGGATTCCTGCCTTTCCTGGAAATTAGTAATAATAATTTGGTTCTAATCAGTTTTTGAGTCCCTTATGGAATCTTAAACAATACAAGTCTTGATGTTGTCTCCACCATTGTCTTTTAAGTTCACTGGAGCTTGTTCATTTGATTGTATTTTCTTGTGCTAAAGTCTCCTCTCAAAGAAAGGCTTTACTTCAAGTTTCATTTCTTTGTCATTCTAATAGTCTTTAACACTGAGTGGCCCTTCTTTGCCTACTGAACTCAGGCTAGGCAGCCCTAGATCAGCATCAGGTCTTTGGACCTGTTGCTTATCTAATGCTCAAACGATTGGCACAGCTAACTCCTGTAGTGGTCTTGATGATCAGGAACAGGACAGGAGGGTGAGAGAGGAGACCAGAAACTACCTCATGCTGAAAATCAACTACAAGCCAGAAGCATTCTCTTGCAATGGGGCTTTCTGGCACTTCTCATAACTCTACATTCCTTTTCAAACCTCAACTGAACAGTTTTTTGTTTTCATCCAGACGTTACCCAGCTTGTCAATGCATTAATTTTGGATCCTGGTTTATCTTTTCCATCCCGATTGCACTTATTATTCTGCTGCTCTCTTGGATCTGGCTCCAGTGGATTTTCCTTGGGTTTGAGTAAGTAAATGTTGTAATCAATAAAACTGAAGCTTGATGATACAAGAAGTACTTTGTACCAGGAGTAAATATTACATCCAAGTTTAACAGGCTGAATCTCTGGATGAGACAATAATTTTTTAAAATAAGGATCCTTGACTGCTCAGCCCAACGTGAAAGGTCCACATCACAAATGGTGATAGCTTGTTCCTTCAGAATATACACACATCATCATTAACGGTGTACATGCGCAAGACAGAAGAATACTGAAATTTTGTGTATTTTCGTCTAAGACTTAAACATTTATAGCCAGGATGTTTCTCTTCCCTGGAACCAGTTCAAGGGATTGGCTTGAATACTTGAGCAATATCTGCTTTATAAACTGGATGGCTATTTGTAGCCATATATTTGTAATTATGTAGTAAAAAACTTCCACTTTTCAAAATTTTATATGTGATGGTACGGTGTTGTTTTGGGTTTTTTTTTTCCATAGAACTTGTGCTTTTAAGGTTTTGTAGAGGCCAATACTTTTTTGGGGTTGATTCTTCAGTCTTGTTCTCCATGAGTTCACTAATATCTGCAGAGACAATAGTGGGGACACCTGCCCTCCACAATTACATAGCTACTTATGGTGCAAGAGATTAAGAGTGAGACTGTCTGCTCTCAAGCAGATTTAAAATCATCCCATGCTTGCCACTGTATAAGCAAACATTTGTTGTTTCATTTTTCTTGCTTGTTTTGACAGTGTTCTTTTTAATGTTATGTAAGGGTCTTATTCAAGGATAAAAACATAGCTTGTAGCAAATAGACTGCTGATCAGTAGGCAGGCTACTAATGTGATACAGACTTTTTCATTACAAAAAAGTAAAGCAAAGTCATAAATGACTTTCATTAAATAGCCAGGTTATTTCTTTGATTCTTTCAATTAGTTCCCATGATTAAAGTTTCATCCTTCCTTTGCAAATAAGCTAGTCAATAACAGGACACATTTTTTTGTTGCCTCTGTCAATCTCCCACTGGGCTTTGTCAATTAATTCCAATGCACTCAGTTTGGTGTGTGATAATTAAATGGGAGATAATGCCATTGTAAAGTGACAATTTTACTTTTGTAAAGTGTTATTTGAAAAGGAACGTTTGGAATTTGTTTCTTTTTTTCTGTGTACACTGTTAATTCATCATTCAATGCTGCTGATCTACATTCTAGTTTCAAAAACATGCTCAAGTGTGGCAAGAAGAAAACAGCTAGAGAAGAGGCCTCAGCACAAGTGATTCAGAAGGAGTACAAGAAGCTTGGACCAATAAGGTATGTCAAAGTACACATATGCAAACAAAAGTGATTAAATCCAAATGTGAATTCAGGAAAAAATATAACACATTCTGTTTCTGCTATAGCTACCCAGAAGTTGTTACACTTGTCCTATTCATCCTAATGACCTTACTGTGGTTCACCAGAGACCCTGGCTTCATTCCAGGATGGTCTTCACTTTTCCCAAAGTAAGTAATCTTTTTGATACACCAGCAAGAACTGTACTGTGTCTTAACTACATACCTTTTTCTTCTTAATTAAAACCAACCAACTGAACAAATAAAACCAAACAAAAATACTTTCAATACTTCAGAAATATTCCAAGCTAAAGTTGTTAAAAACCTTTGTAATGTATGCAGAACAGGTAAACTCCATCAACTTTCATAGATGTATGTGTGCAACACCTGAAATGTACTGAACTTATTACAGGATAATGTGCCTCCTAAAAGTGACTATGTCTATGTTCTAGACTTGGTCCAGTGAGAGAGAATGCATAATGGTTGATTAATTACCATAATTTCAGTTCTTTTCTTCTTTGATAAAGGTCTTTCTTTTGCTCTGAAGTACTGGAAAATAGTTGGAGGTTTGGGACAAGAAGGATTTTCGTGTTGTTTAGGTCCTCCTGGATTTAATATTTGTTGCTGCATGGGACAAAGGCCAGTGCTGGGCTTGGATGGTATATTTCCATTTTGTTTTCCTGTGTGCCAGACATTTCACCAACAGAATTTGAGGGTTTTGACCATAGGTTATGATTATGTGACACCAGGCCTGCTGACAACAGATGGGGCACACTTGTCTCAAAGAGGATCTTTGCACAGGAACTCCTGAGTAGGGCTCGGTGAAAGAGCTTTAAACTAGATTTGAGGGGAAAACGGATAAAACCAGGCCAGCTATAGGTAACCCTGGGGGTGGCACACCAGTGTCTGAGGGACAGTATTCTAATGAGGTTCTTCAGTCTTCTGTCTCAATGGACGTAGGGGGTGGAGATCCATGCAATGGCAAAGACACAAGGGTTATTAATGGGTTATAGAAGCCACAGAAGCACCTGAGATTTGTCATGTAGAAATTAGGGCTTCTCCCCCCAAAAAACGTGGCGGGATCAATAGGAAGTGCTACTTTGCTTTTCCAGAGGGCAAACTTTGGCCTGTTTAGGAGCCCAGTTGACAAAGTCCTGTTAGAGGCAGTCCTGAAGGGCAATGGAACCCAGCAAGGATGGATATTCTTCAAGAAGGAAATCTTCAAGGAGCAGGAACAGGCTGTCCCATGTGCCGAAAGACAAGTTGAGGGGAAGAAGTCTGACCTGGCTCACCAGAGAGCTTTGGCTGGAATTCAGGAAAAAAAAGCTTATAACCTTTGGAAAAAGTGACAGGAAAGTCAGGAGGACTTACAACAGTGTCATGAGGTTAGACAGGGAGAAAAACAGAAGGACCAAAGCCCAGCTAGACCTTAATCTGGCTTCTGCCTTAAAAAGATGGTAAAAAAATGTTTCTATAAATATATTAACAACAACTACAGGAGGGCTAAGGAGAATCTCCATCCTTTATTGGGTGCGGTGGGGGGGAACATAGTGACAAAGGAGACAGCATTCTTTGCCTCACTCTTCAAGAGTAGTTCTCTGTGTGCCCAGCTTCCTGAGCTGGAAGATAGGGAGCAGCAGCAGAATGAAAGCACCATAATTCAAGCAGAGATGGTCAACAACTTGCTACATAATTTAAACACACACAGATCTAAGGGTCTGGAAGGGATCCACCTAAGGGGACTGAGGGAGCTGCTGGAAGTGCTTACCAAGCCACTTTCAATCATTTATCAGCTATCCTGGCTAAGTGGGGTGGTCCTAGTTGACAGGAGGCTGGAAAATGGGATGCCCATCTGCAAAAAGGACTGGAAGGAGGATTAGGAGAACTATAGGCCTGTCAATCTGACCTTCGTGCCTGGGAAAGATTACGGAGCAGATCATCTTGAGTGCAATAGCAAAGCACATACAGGACAACCAGGAGATCAGGCTCAGTCAGCATGGGTTTATGAAAGGCAGGACCTACTTGACTAACCTGATCTACTATGATGAGGTAATCTGCTTAGTGGATGAGGGAATGTGGATGCTGTCTACCTAGACTTTTGTAAAAGCATTTGACACTGCTTCTCACAGCATTCTCCTGGAGAGCCTGGCTGCTCATGGCTTTGGAGGGGTGTACTCTTTTCTGGGTAAAAAACTGGCTGGATGGCAGAAACCAAAGAGAAGTGGTGAATGGAGTTAAACCCAGTTGGTGTCTGTCACAAGCAAGGTTCTTTACAGCTCAGTATTGGGCACTTTTTATCAATAAATATCTTTAAATATCTTTATCAATGGAAAAAGGCAATCAAGTGTACCCTCACTAAACCTGACAACACCAAGCTGGCAGGAGTGTTGATCTGCTGGAGGGTTGAAAGGCTTTGCAGAGGGATCTGGTCATGCTGGATTGAGGGGTTGTGCCAATGTTATGAGATTCAACAAGGCAAAGTGCTGAGTTATATACTTGGGTCACAACAACCCCATGCAACACTACAGCTTGGGGAAGGTATCTGGCAGAAAAGTACCTGGCATGTTGGTTGACAGCAGCTGGACATGAGCCAGCTTGCGCTCAGGTGGCCAAGAAAGCCAATGGCATCTTGGCTTGTATCAAATAGTCTGGCCAGCAGGGCCAGGGAAGTGATCATCTCCCTGTACTCAGTACTGGTGAGACTGCACCTTGAATACTGTGTTCAGTTCTGGGCTCCTCACTACAAGAGAGACACTGAGGTGCTGGAGTGTGTCTAAAGAAGGGCAAAAAACTGGTGAAGGATCTGGAGAATAAGTCCTGTGAGGAGTGTCTGAGGGAAATGGGGTTGTTTAGCCTGGGGAAAAGGAGGCTCAGGGGAGACCTTATTGATCTCTACAACTACCCGAAAGAAGGATGGACAGAGGTGGGTGTCAGTCTCCTCTCCCAGGAAACAAGGACCAGAGGAAACAGCCTCAAGTTGCACCAGGGAAAGGTTTAGATTGGCCATTGGGAAACATTTCTTCACCAAAAGGGCTGTCAGGCATTGGAACAGACTTCTCTGTGAAGCTGTAAAGTCACCATCCCTGGAGATATTTAAAAGATGTGTAGATGTGGCACTTCAGGACATGGTTTAGTGTTGGACGTGGCAGTGGTAGGCTAATAGCTGGACTCAATGATCTTAAAGGTCTTTTCCAAGGTAAATGATTCTGTGATTCTATGATAAATGTCTTGTGAATGTGCATCCATCATGCCTTCTTTCTTTAAATATATTCCCACCATTCATAAGTTCACACATCATCCCCAATGCTCTTCGAAAAAGTCTGTTAGGGAATCTACAAAGAATAATTTTAGCTATTTAAAAATTTAAATTACAAAGCAAAATTATTTTGTGTAGAAATAGCATTAAAAAGAGTTTTAAAAACTAAGATTGTTTAAAATTATTTACTATTTAATTATCAAAAAATGCAAAAGAACATTTTTTTCCTTATAACGACAGCAGAGCAATGGTCATGGTCTCATACGAAACACTGTATTCTTGAAGAGGTTTTGGAGTGTTGACCTAATCAAGCAATCAGCTATCTAAGCAATCAGTCTGGCTTTGCTTCTCCTTCTGCTTCATATTGACAGCCAGTGCTCATCGAGCACTATTTAATGAGATACAACTTATACTGAAACACAGACATTGTGAACAACCTTTCAAATATGGGACTTATGGCTCAAACAGGTTATTTCAGTCCATGGATTCCAATTTTCCTATTTGAAGTTGTCTAGTTACCGTTGTCTGAGGACTATGTTCACTGTTAGGGAAAAGCAGAATATTCTCATAATAAGTGTGCTTACAGGTTCTACACAGGGATGTTACTTTGTCTGTGCCTCTTGGAAGGCATGTCCAAGGATGATTTCCTTGGGATGGAATGCAATCACACGTCATGTCACATTAGGCTTTATCATGTTATAATTTGAAAAGGCAACCTGAAGAGAAACAAAACTTGTATCATTCCCTCACAAAACCTTTAAGGAGAAAGAAAGTATTTCTTACTTACCTTGCCTACTTCTAGTTTTCCTTTATGCCTGGCATAAAACCAGACAATTATCTTCTTACTTTTCTGAGCAATGAAAACTTTTCAGCCAAGATACCCAATAGGGTCAAGGAGTAGCAGCAAGTTATCTTCTGTAAAGAAAACAAAGAAACAGTAAAAAGAACTTAAACCCCAGCAACTGTGTGTGGTTCTATCAATGGTAACATTGCACTCATCACCATGATGTCCAAGAGGCTTTTAACAGTGTGTGAACTGTGGCCTACACCTCTCACACACTTGTTCCCTAATACTTCCATGTACAGAATTGTTCAGTGTTTTGGAATTAAGCATACTGATAGGCATGTGCACAACTTCCTTAAGATTATGCTACAGGAAAAAGCTGTAAGGAAACACTCTCTGCCCTTAGAAATCAGATTTCTTAACAGGAGTCTGATAGTACTTGCTTTCCACAGGCTCTTATCCCACAGTCTCAAGCCAGCCTCATGGAGATTCTATCACCTGCAGACATGAGCTTTGTCTTTACAAAAGCCACAATGTCAGAGCTGTAAGTGACCTTGAGACCCGCCTGAACAAGTGAGTGGGTTGTATTAAGTGGGAATAACACCACTCTCAAGAGTCTTAAATCAGGTAGGGCCATCAGTTCATTTATTCTAAGATGCTGAAGATCAGAAGAGCGACGTTGTTCTCTGTGTTATGCCCAACAGAGATTTACTTTATTAGAACATGAATTCTCAGAAAGCAACCAGGCTTGACTTCAGGGTGGCAACTCACAGGTTCCTCAGATTTTAGATTTTATCACTTTCCTTGATAATCTGTCATGGTGGGTAATCATCTCTGTTGCCAAACTAAACAAGAAAAGCTCTCACCTTGTTTCCTGTCTGAATATAGCTTCCAGCTGGATTAAAAACGTTTCTGTGATAGATGCTTTAAGGATACACATATCTGATTTATTTATATCCCATTATAAGCTTTCTTTCAACAAATTGAATGGAATGCTCAGTTTTGCTTCAAGAAAAACTTCCCATCACTCTCACCATCCACATTTGTGCTCCCAGTCTCTTGTGTGCATCCTCACAGTTTACTGAATACTTTAAAATACCAACCCTGACTTTTTTGAAATCCTAGCAGAAATGTTGCTATTCCGTGAAGATGTCCTCACTTTTTAAGTGTAACTTTTTGAAATGCCAGCTAATTTTTAATCCACATTTGTACTGTATCAGTATTGAGCAGAGCTCATTTTTAATCAGCGTTATCAGATGCCTTTCAAACATACATTACCCTTACTAATTAATTTTTCTTAAGAAAAATTTATAAATCTATTAAAGACTAATCCTTTACTGTCCTGCCCTGAGCCTCTATTGCCTCCCTCTGAAGGCAGACTGCAGGGTGTTTTAATAAATGCATCATAACACTATACAGAGCAGCACAGGGTAAAAAAGCCTTTTTCCTCCCCATCTGTTGACATCACAGGATCACACATCATTTCTGCTACAGTAGTTTGCTGCCATGTCCTGGCCTGATTCCAGGCTGTGGGGTATTATCTTCAGTTAGAGGAGTTTAAGTTGGCCTTTGTCCAGGACTTAATGAATCTCATAAGAAAGTTCAACACTGGGCTGCAACAGGTTACAGCTGATGTATGCAAGGTAGGCTTCCCTCAGATTTTTACCTGAGTATATTCTTCATTTTTTCTGCATGTTTTATTCCTTTCCTTACTTCCAGTTCAAGGCCACTGTGTACTTTTGCCAACAGCTCTACTCTCTACAATGTTCTCAGTTGGAGTGTTGTGAGATCTCCTTAATCAACTGCTTTTTTGCTTCCTTGTAGGACAATCAGTTTTGCAGTGCTATAAGGAGGTAGATGTTGTATAAGCAATTGTATTACAGCTTGGATAATTGGACTTCGTAAAATGTTTATCTCAATATCTGATAATGATTGAAAAGCTTCTGTTTGGAATGTGGCCATGTGTGCCTTCATAATAGTATGACTAACGGTAGGATATTGTGTGTGTCCCAAGCAGCTTTTCTGTGAATTGTGTTTTGCATCAAGAAAACTAACTTTCTGTGGGCCAAAACTTGCGCCTCATAGTTCAACAAGGGGAAGTGCAAAGTCCTGCACTTGGGGAGGAACAGCCCCTGGCACCAGCAACTTTAGAGACACCCAGTTAGAATAAAGCTTGGTGGAAAAGGACCTAAGGGTCCAGATGGACACTGAGTTGAATACGATATATAAGGTATGTATAAGCAGAACTCTCTGCCTTAAGAAACCATACCAAAATAAAAACTTATTTTTTAAAAGTGTTTTCTGTTCTGTACTAGCCATTGATAGGAAGTAGGAGACAGATTGTCTCCACTACAGCTTCTATGACAGCTTCATGTGCAACTTTTGTGACAGTGTTAGTTGAACTATGCTTGTTGTGGTGTCAGTGTGATATACATACTAAAGCTTCTTGGATCCCACTAACACTGCTGTTAAAGCAAAGGGATCTACCAGATCCCATAACATATAACAGGAAGACGATTTTTCCTTTTCAGTGAAACTCCCTGGTTTAGTTTAAAACCTTCAGTTGCTGGTAAAATCTGCTAGGAAGTTATGCTTGGACTTATTGTAGCTGCATATGCAGAAAAACATATGGTAAGAGCCTGAGAGGACAAACGTATAGACATACTGGTTCAGGAAAACTTGCAGAAGTGCTTACAGGAAACAGGAAAAAAATCAAAGCTTAAGAACATGTTTTAACTTTCTTCATCAAAATTCTTTTTGATTTGAATGACCATCTCAGCTGAAATAAGACAGACTGGGATATGCCACCACCTAGTCGTGTGTTACATAATCAGATAGATGTGTTAACATGTTCTTAGAGCTCAGCTTTGCACTTTACCTGAACTTGGGGCTACTCTGTACAGGTTAGAAGGATATTGGATTAATTTGAGAAATACTAGTGCAAGCAGTTCTCAGGCAGCAGAAATCACCAAAATAAACATGGACCTTGTGTCTGTGACTTTAGTAAGGACAACCATAGGAGGATGATAATAAAGCTCTGCTGCCTTCTGCCAGTTGCAAAACCACCATCCTTTGTGGGTATGCATGGTGCTCTTACAGTCTGTTGGACTGAATCTATTACAGAGGATATTAAAGTTACTATATTTGTCATTGAACTGTGAAGATTAGTTGTTTAAGCATCAGCTACTCCAAAATATCCCCCTCCCCCAGCTTATTTTTGCATGACAAAATAACACATGCTTACTCAAGATGCTTATACATGAATTTAGAGAGCTTGCATCTTATATTTCTACACATGTGGTGAAATGACCTTTGTCTGGCTGCCAGATGCTCACCCAACTGCTCTCTCACTCCCCTCCTCAATGGAACAGAGGAGAAAATAAGGTCAAAAAGCTTGTGGGTTGAGATAAAGACAGGGACACCTCTTACAGGCAAAACAGGGTTGATCTGGGGTCATTTAATTCAATTACCAATTAAAAATAAAAGTGGATGGCAAGAAACAAAGATGAAAACTAAAATACCTTTTCCCCTTTCTTTCCATGCTCAACTTCACTCCTTCATTTGTGACTCCTCTACCTCTTTCCACTACACCAAGTGGCACAAGGGGTGAGGAAATGGGAGCTGTAGCCAGTCAGCTGGTTTCTGCTGCTCCATCCTTCTCCTCACTCTTTTCCCCTCCTCTTCCTGGCTATATATATATTTATATGTTTTTCTTCTTGTTAACTTCTTAGGTATAAAGGCTATGCTACGGACTCAACAACTGCCTTAGTGATAGGCCTCCTGTTCTTTATTATTCCAGCAAAAACATTGACAAGGACTTCAAGTGGAGAGAACAGTTAAGTATATTTTGATGTGGATAGTACTAAAATAAGGCATTTAAGATGCTACCATAAATATAACTTATTACACTTGTTAGAGGAATGTTAAATACTAATAGCATAATCTTACTACAGGATAATATCTTATTGGGATGTAAAGCATTCCTGGTCTGGAATTCAGTACCAACAACTAATGTGAGTAGTGGCAGCTAGTATTGTGGGGGAATCTGCTATCTGCAGCCCACTGCCACCAGTGGAAACCATCTTTCCACTGAACGTGATAGTCTTTAAACAAGACTGCATACGGCAAGGTTAGCTTTATTTTGTTGAAAATGTTACTGCTTATTTAAGATACCCTATAGAATTTCATGTGGTAAATGGGATGTCCCTGCTCATAGCAGGGGGTTGGACTAGATGACCTTTGAAGGTCCCTTCCAACCTACGCTATACTATGATTCTATGGTTCTATGATTCTCATTTAATTTTTCCCTTTCAAAATGGAATCTACCCTGATTAAAATACACCTCTGGCTTATCCTCTTTATGCATTCAGTTCTACTGCTGAAATCAATGAGATCCGGGGGTTGACAGAGAATGCAAGGTTGGAACCTAAATGAGCCTAAGTGAAGCAGCATTTGCTCAGCAATCTGTCTGAACAGCACAGTTTCATTGAGTAAACTCATTGATGTCCCACAGCTACCTTCCACATACGGAAATGCGCCACCTGTGGAAACTGCTATAGCTTTATTTTTTTCAGGCTGTGAAAGTTTTCACTAGCTAAGGATCTGTCCAAGAAAGTGCAGGTTGCTCATGTCAAAGACTTTCTTCATGTTGTAATGATGAAATTTTGCCTTCACATACTTCCCAAGTACTTCCTCAGGGGCATTTTGTTTCAAGTTGTTTTCAATATGTTGTTAGATGTTGTTGGGTGGGGTTAATTGGGCTTTTTTAAAAAACTTTTTCTTTTTTTTCTTTTTTTTTTCTTTTTTCTCTAGCTGTGTTTGGTTACACTCCACTGATTACTTGGAAGGAATTTCAGTCATGCATGCCCTGGGAAATAGCTATTCTTGTTGGTGGTGGATTTGCTTTAGCAGACGGCTGTGAGGTAGTGTGATTTATAGAAGATACTGAACAGTTAGCATGACCCACATGAGGAGCCATTCAGACATGCAGTCAGTTATGGTTATTCTCCTCTTTCATCAAGTTATTCTGTAGCAATATTGAACGTAATAAATGTGATGCATATTCAAGACATGCAGAAAACAGGGTTACAAAAAAAGAATTTGCATTGTCTTCAAAGACTATGCACAATGATGACTACTGTTTGTTATTTAATTTAAACTTCATGGTGGTGGGTGTTGTGCAGACACAGTGTTGCCAAAGCCTTGGAGTTTATGTCCCATGTTATCGAGGTATCCCCCACATGGAGTCCTGCTGGCTACTCCAGTAGATTGAGCAGCTTTGGACCCAAACTGTGTTTATGAAGCCTGATGTATGCATATTACAATTTTCTGATTATGACTCCTCTAACTATCTCAGAGATTCAAATACAAATAAATGGAATACAGTTTGCATAGGTTCCTATGACACCACTGAATTAGAAAAATGTTCTTAAAATCATGTGGCAAGAATACAAAAGACACTTCTACACAAATAATTCACAATTAGCATCCGAGTAAATTCCTGTTATATATCATTTATTAAATTTTCTTTTCTGTTTTTTGTAAAACATAACCATGTTGTCATATTCCTTATGCAGGTTTCAAGACTTTCTGAGTGGATAGCGTCTAAATTGACCCCTTTAGGATCACTCCCTTTGTGGTCGATTATCCTGATATCATGCCTTATTGTCACTTCAGTGACAGAATTAGCCAGCAATCCAGCTACCATTACCATATTTTTGCCCATACTATCGCCTTTGGTGAGTATAACACAGGTTGTTTTTAATCAGAATCTGCTATATCATCCTTGTAATAATACAGATGCTCCAGGAGGCAGTTTTAAAAAGTCTCCATAAAATACGCCATGCATTATTTTTGCTCTCTTGTGTTGTGCATTGGATATTTGGTTGGCTTGGAGTGCTCTTACAAAATATGCTGAAAATTCAGTAAAATTAGCTAGAAATTCAACACTCAAAAATCAACACTGTTATTCCTATTTGCGAATAGTCAAAGCACTTAAAAAAGGACAGCTCTCTTAGTGTTTCTTCAGGACCACATCTTCAGTAAATCTGGTTAACACTGCAACTTTCAAGCTGTGACCAAATTGAAGAGAGAGCTAATAGAAGTGCTTTATAAGTAATTCTCATTTCTTCTCTCCTTATCTCAATTGTGTCTTGTCTTCTCATAATCTTTATCAAAACACCCAATTATTTTTCTTTTTCAAAACTTACTGATCATCAGGTCTGTAGATTTTCCTCTTGGCCAGCCTAGACACATACCAATGCCCTTTCACTCTCTTACAAAGAAACCTTAGTCCTTGCTTCAATGAATCTCTCATAAGTATTACATAAAAACTCAACTTTCTCATCTTTCTTGCATTATTTTGTTGTCATTTTTGTTTTTAGTGCTTCTGCAATGTGCTACTCTCTGCAACAGTCTTATTTTATGGACTAAACTACAGTTAGAAACCATCAGGAGTTAGGGTGGGAGGCACTGGAATGGGTTGCCCAGGGGGCTTGTGAATGCTCCATCCCTGGCAGTGTTCAAGGCCAGCTTGGACAAAGCCTTGGGTGGCATGGCTTAGTGGGAGGTGTCTCTGCCCATGCCAGGGGAGTTGGAACTAGATGATCTTAAGGTCCGTTCCAACATTATTCTATGAGTCTACAAATGTTAAGTTCAGTTGCTATTCTATATGAGAACCACCTTTTCTCCTCTAAAGCATTCCCAGATATAATCTTAAAAGTGACTTATCAGAAAAGGCTATTTCTCACTATTTAAACTGGCAGCTCTGTTCTGAGTTGACTTGTGTCAATATGGTAAGTTTGTATTTATGTATATTGTTCAGCAAATATGTCCCTTGACAGCTGTTCCTTCTCTTTTATTTTATATAGGCTGAAGCCATTCATGTGAACCCACTTTTCATTTTGATACCTGCTACCTTGTGCACTTCCTTTGCATTCCTGCTTCCTGTGGCAAACCCAGCCAATGCCATTGTGTTTTCATATGGTCATTTAACTGTTATGGACATGGTGAGTTTTAAGCAAAACACCCTGAAGAGCATTTTTAGCATTTTAAAATCTGCATTGTCTTGAGTTTCTGCTTTATTTTTCCTCTCCTTTAGGTGAAGGCTGGTTTGGGCATTAACATCATCGGAGTTGCTGTAGTTATGCTTGCAGTTATGACATGGATAGTACCTATATTCAATCTTTATACTTATCCAAGTTGGGCACCAAACATTTCCTCTACAAATAGCACTGGGCTGTAAAAAACTAACAGTAACCCTCGGGATTGCTTTGGATTGCGTTTGTTTCTTTCCTTTTCCCCTGACATGTGGTGAGTCATTTAAAATGCTTTTTTTGCCACCACAGTAATAGGGATCTCTATTACTATATATGCCATATTTTCCAGTCCTGGAGACTGATCATCCAGTCTGAGAGTCTAATCGGGGAAAGTGTTAGACTTCTGAAATAACATAAACTTACATCAAGTTTCTAATCTAGATCAGCTAGTCTGAATTTTTATATCTTCATGTTATGAAGGAAAAAATGAATGTGCATAGTCATTATCAGTGGCAGTTTGCCCCCATTCTCAGGGTAGTGAAATAATGAGATTTAGAGTTTGTTATCTCAAATACATTTTCTTACTATTACAGTGACGATATTTGTGGTTTGTCAAGGAATTTATTAGTTTTCTGTTTTTTTAACTTCAAACTCTGTTTGAAATAGTGTTGATCACAAAATCAGGCAGGGGATTTTCTTGAACACATAGTTTACAGACCTGTCAAAAATGCACAGAAAATGGCAAAGAGCAGCATGACACAGCACTTTATATGTTGAGCACCTTGTCATCTGGCAGGAGAATACATAGTTTAGCATAAGTGTAGTCTACCTTCTTCAAGGACCTCAATGAAATATGCTGTTGCTGTTGTCATGTGGTATTTTTCTGGATACACATGTGTTGATAGATTTGAGTTGATCTATATGAATGGAGTCCAAATTATCATCATACCTCTCTGCCAAAAGTAGAGGTACATTCCCTTGGTAAATGAAAGCACAAGATAGAATGCTGAAGATGTGGCACCCAATCCATCAATCAAGACTACAGAGCATATTCACCAGGAAGCTCATGCTCTCTGAAGGACAGGTGTCAGTTTAAGGTTACTAGACAGTTGTAAACACAAAACAGTGCAATGTAGTCAAAAGAGGATCTTGGAGTTCAAAAAGATCTTCAGATAATCCTGTTTTCTATGGTTATTACATGGTTTTCACAGTAAGAACTAAATCATTGTTCTTATCACCTGTTGGGAAGGACGCAGGACAATTTGTAAAGAGCTTTCAGTTAATAGTCTGAATCAAAGCTGGATGTATTTACCTTGGGTCATTGCTCGGGCCACTTCTATGATGGTTGTAAACTTAATCTGTCTTTTGCAGATAGAGTAAATTATTTATTTTTCCTAACAACAACTAAAAAATGCTTTTGTTTTTTTGACTAGATGGTTTACATCTATTTTTGATGGTACATACTTAGAGATGTCTGTTATGACTTCTATAATGCCAAAATACAGTGTATAAGATTGTTATATATGTAGTTTACTTCTATTAGCTTTAAGTTGCAGATTCAGTTGCAATTAGTTATTAAAGAAGCACTTTTTCTTAATGATGAGGTTTTTGTGTAAATAACTGCTATGCATATGCACCACCACACTTTTCAGCCTGAGGTTGCTGTCTGTATAGAATGGCTACCTCACTTTTCTTTTTCTTTCTTTGGTGATTTTTATGCAGTGCTTGCAAAACAGGACTATGTCCATGACTAGGCCAATCAGGAGATGCCACTGTGCAAAGAATGTTAACGAAACCCCTGCAGTAATGATTATGATTACAGATATGCAATGCCTAGGACCTTGACACACTTGTGAGGTGGGCTGATGCCAGCCTCATGAAGTTTAACCATGAGAAGTACAAGGTCCTACACCTGGGTGGGAGCAATCCCAGGCACAGCTACAGGCTGGACAGAGATGAGATTCAGCGCAGCCCTGCGGAGAAGGACTTAGGGGTGTTGGTTGATGAAAAAATGAACATGAGCCGGCTTCATTGTGCACTCACAGCCCAGAAAGCCAACCGTATCCTGGGCTGTATCAAAAGGAGCATGACCAGCAGGTCGAAGGAGGTGATCCTGCCCCTCTGCTCTGCTCTCGTGAGACCTCACCTGGAGTATTGTGTGCAGTTCTGGTGTCCTCAACATAGAAAGGACATGTAACTGTTAGAACAAGTCCACAGGAGGGCCACGAGGATGATCAGGGGACTGGAGCACCTCCTGTATGAAGACAGGCTGAGAAAGTTGGGGCTGTTCAGGCTGGAGAAGAGAAGGCTGCGTGGAGACCTCATAGCAGCCTTCCAGTATCTGAAGGGGGCCTACAGGGATGCTGGGGAGGGACTCTTCATTAGGGACTGTAGTGATAGGACAAGGGGTTGAAACTTAAACAGCAGAGGTTTAGATTGGATCTAAGGAAGAAATTCTTTACTGCTAGGGTGGTGAGGTACTGGAATGGCTTTCCCAGGGAGGTTGTGAATGCTCCATCCCTGGCAGTGTTCAAGGCCAGGTTGGATGGAGCCTTGGGTGATATGGTTTAGTGTGAGGTGTCCCTGCCCATGGCAGGGGAGTTGGAACTAGATGATCTTGAGGTCCTTTCCAACCCTAACTATTCTATGATTCTATGATTCTAACTTAATCAGGTAGTAGAGGGAAGTGCTTATGAAAGTAGCTAATCCCAAGTACAGGTCTTGGATTATATCATATGGTGTCTTCCCAGAAGGATGTTCAGCACAAAAAGAAGGAGCTCATGGTTTATCTGGGTCTTTGGTCCTTCAGGCATGGAGAGGACAACCAGCTAAGAGAAAGCTCATTCAGGTTCCCATGTATCACCATTCTGGTTCTGTCAGTAACTCACAGATCATTCAAGAGCTGTGGAAACAGTGAACTGTAGGATATTTCAAGTAGAAGGGACCTCAGAAGACCATCTCACTCTTGCTGTAAGCAAGGTGAATACTGAATTCAGACCATGCTGCTCAGGGATTTGTCTAGTCACACCCTGAAAATCTCTAACATAGATGGTACAATATCCCTGGGTAATGTTCTCCAGTGATTTATGTCCTTGTGTTGAAAGTTTTGGCTTTAAACAAGTGAACAAACATATTTTTTTAATGGAATAGACTAATTTTTCTCCCTTTTATTTGTGATAGATTTATTTCTGTTTGTAGAACTGTTTTTTTAATTTTTAATAAAACATGGAAAAGGGAGACATTTCTCTTTGTGGCTTTACGATTACCAGTCCCAGTGGACGTGATATTTTCAGTCTCCACTGATCTGCTGTGCAAAGAATCACCAGTATTTTAATCATGTGGCAACTGTTGTTCAGCCAGAGAAAATTTGTTAACTGCTTATGAGCAATCCCCCAGTGTTATTAATGTTCAAAATATGGAATTGGCTGTTTTAACCTCAGCCTTGAATATGACATGAATGCACTGCTCTGTGAAATCATGCTGTGACACTTGTATTTTCTCTTCAAGTTGTGTAACTTCATGAGAGAAAATAATCATCCAGCATCATTTAAGAGAATTCTTGAAGAGTTGTCGACCTCAGTAAGTGATAGTTTTCAGTGTAAGCTGAAGCTCAGTTTGTGCCAGATAATTTCCAACTGTTTATTTGCTTTACTGTTTGCCTTATTCATAGTATCATAGATAATATGATAAGAAAGGCTCATCACATCTGAACCCTCACAGAATGCAGACCACAGAATTTCCCTACAGTATCTTTTCATGACAGGCAGCATGACGAAGTATCTTAGTATACAGAAAAGAAGACTCAATTGTTTAATGAACGATGTACTTTTAAAAGTAATTTATTTTCACTACAATCTGTGTGTGCAGTGGATAATATGCAAAGAGGGAAGGGAGGGATATGTAAAGAAAGTCATCTGTTGGGCGATGTGTATTTATAAGTTATCAAAATCTAATGCAATGACCAGCATCTTAGCTGTCATAATGTACCAACTTAGTGACAAAAATTAAATGATCAAACATGATGTTTTTGAGAGATTGTATCCTGTAAGTAAACCAGTCATGAATAAATGAATTGGTAGTAGTGGGAATGTAAGGTATAGCAAGGACTTTTTTCCCTTGTCTTGACTAATGTTTGAGGAATGGATGAGACACAATCTTTGAGCTGAATTGTTACTATTGCTAACTTATTTTTAAAACTTTTAAGAACCTTTTAAGTAAAAAACTAACAACTCTGCAGTGCAGAGATCAATACTGCTAGAACTTTGTTACCTGAGAGCGCTGAAATGCAAGAAAAAGGGAATTTCAAAGTGGTTGGCTCTCTGGATACTCAGTGATTGGCTGAGTACCTACAGATTTTGCTCTGACCATAGGCACAGAGCAAAAGCTGACTGCCAGCAGAACACATGCTCTTCACATGTCCCTATTGTATTCATTGCTTTGTCCAGAGTTTGAGTATTGTGAAAAATGGTGGAAATGCATCTGTAATTAAGAGTTGATTAATATATGATGATTACTTTAACTACTTGTAAATCATTTTCATGTACAATGGTGTGAATTTTTCTTTGTCTCACTCTAATTAGTCTACCCTGTTAGTATGTAAGTAGTATTTATGACTTACTATTTATTTGTGTCCCATTCCTGCTGAATTAAATGGAGCCTTTGCTATCTACTTCATTATGGGAGATATTCCAGGTCTTTGTTCTCCTTTTCTATGGCCATGCTATATTTGATATAGTTTCATTTTGCTTTTGGAAGATGTGCTTTTCGATCACCAGAAATCACAAAAGAAGAAAACCCTGGAAAAAGCTTCTTGACTGATCTGTTACTACAATCAGATAATCAGCTCAATCTTGCTGTATAAATCCCCTTATGTATTTATAAAATGAAATATCGGTGCTTGTTTACTGCAAGGGTCTTCCTTGTTTAAAATCAACCAGACTATAGCCTGAGGGCTTGCTGCAAAGCACAGCAGCTCAGGAAGGGTGCAGTGAAAAAAAGATGCCTTATACCCTTACAACTTTCTGATTAAGGGTAGACATCAAACCACTTTGCATACTGTTTACAAGTATTGAAAGACTGGTTTATGTTACGTGCAGTTGCTTGCAGGACGGGAATGCTTCTAGTGACCCCTTAGATGGATAGGGTTTAGTCCTGACCCTCCCTTCTCCCCTGCCACTGGCAGCCAGCAGTAGGATGCTGGCTGGCCTGATGATGACACCTTGCTGTGGCAATGCTCCTGGCCTGAGGGTATCTCCCAGTGGTCAGGTCTGTACAGACATCAGATTGCTTTGAAACCATCAGCTTGGTTATTTGTCTCTGCAAAGTTGCTTTGATGATTGGTGGGTTTTAACAACTACTGAACTCTTTGTCAGTGTTATACTTTAATACTTTTGCTTTGTGCTTTTGGAAGCTGTTGCATGTTACCTTACCTGCTCAATGTTTGATTTCTGTACAACTTTCCTTTACAGTACTGACTTATTATTTTAAAAATAAATATTTCCCAAACACTGCACAGTCCAAGACGTATTTAGTGATAAATAAACAAGAACTAAACTTGTGGTCTGTGAAGAAACGTTCTTTCAATAAATGTGCCTGAGATTTCTTAAACGCTTTTTTTATTATTATAATATCTCCAGACATTAGATACATGGCAGAGAAGAGTAATTGCTGAGAATAATTTAAGCTTACTGGAAATCAAAAAAGTCCACTTCTAAAATAATAAAAAAAGGAGAAAAGGTCTTTCAGCTTTATAAAGCAGTCATAGTGAAAGTTCTATTCTCTGCCAGGTTCTTCTACAAACACAGAAGTTATACTTCATACTTTCAGTTTGATGCTTCTTTAGAACATCAGAAAGCAGTTCATATACCTGGGCAAAATAGTTCCTGAGTGCCTGGTACCTGATTCAGTGCTCCTTGAAGTCAGGAAGAAACAGTTTAGGTCAGGGTGCTGGAGCAGACCCATGAGGGTGGGTGGAAGAGTCACTTCCAAGCATTTCGGTTGGTCATCATTCAATGAAGGTCCTCGTGTTCTGCCATGTCCAGTTGTGGCAAATGTGGAAACCTGGGTGTCAAGCTCAAGAGTGAATTTCAGATTCCTGTCCTAAGTTCTTGAAAGTCCTGTACGAGATGTGAAGCCTAATAAGTACCACATGGGGGCCAAAGGACCAGCAAACTGATACACCGAAACCGTACAAAATAAAACGCTAATGAAAAGGATGTGCCTGAAACTCTGTTCTCAGGCATTGATTCATGATTGCTGCAGGGTGTTTTTGGGCAACCTGCTTTTTTTCACTTAGAGATTTCTGTTTCCATCCTCCAACATCCTCTAAAAACACAGGAAGAATGAAAATTCTTTTGTGATGCTTCCTCAAACACTGTCTGACTTGGACCCACAGCTGTTGATGTTACCAAGCTGTAAGATGCCTTCTTCTCCTGACAGACTCTGTAGCCAACAAAGAAAAATTCATGAGCCCCCAGAGGACAGCCGTAAGCTCATAGTATGAGCAATCAGCTGTGAGGGAAAGGTCTGGGCCTGGCAGCTAGAACCACTATAACACTTTTGCCTTCTCCCACTGATACACCCCCAACGTACAGGGAGAGACCTTCACCCCATGCAGCTGAGGCTGAGAATGTCTTGCTGTAGCTGGACAGTGGTTCCGCACCCCAGAGAGAAGACATTCAGATATTCAGAGATGGCTAAATTAGGCATCGATCTGAAGAGTCAGAGTAATTTAGCATTTCCAGGACTAAGCAGACAGTCAGATTCACAGACTTTTCTTTGGATATAGGCCATTGGGTAAATAAGCATGAAAAAAAAAGTTCAAACCTTGTGTTAAAATACAGAAGTTGGACCTTCAGGCCAGGTGGTTTTCTTTAAAAATGAAACAATCTTTTTGTTATAAGTGGGATTTAACACAAAATTCACAGGGATTTATCAAGCAAAGAGGTTCAGCCTTTAAGGTAAACAGCATCACTGAGATGCATTGTTTTTCACCCCAAATATTATAATTCATGCTATATAATGTCCATCTTCTTCTGTGCACATCATGAGTGTAGCTAGGAAAACAAACATAAAGTGGCAAGCACATGCACTAAAGCTACACAACATAAGGATTCCAGACTAAGTCTGGAATATCTAAGCCACAAACATTTGCTAGTTTTTGCTATTTGGCTCAGCAGAAGTAAACAGTATAAAAGTCTCTTGTTTATTGTAGCATAACAATCAAAAAAGCATTTTCCACTCTCTTAAATGATTTCTCTGAAGAATTGTCCTTTATCAGACTTCTATGTTGTCTTGTAAAACTCTGCCTCTCATTGTAAAGGAATAGAAAGAATAAAAGAAAAATGAATGAGAAAGACAAGGGAGAAGAAAGGGAAAGGGATGGAGGGAGAGAGAGAGAGCCTACAGTCTTCAGTTCTGAGTCTCACCTTTCAAAACTGGCAATGATCCGTGTACAAGACTGACAACTCTTGCTGACATCCTTCATGGATTTGAAAAGTTCAGTTTGCATAATATAGAAAACCATGTGCTGGCTAGTTCTTTCTTTAGATGCTATTATAATGCATCAGAGGAGAAGGAAATGGATGGCACCATAATTTTTGCTGTTCACACTGTGAAAGCAGATGGAATTTTGCACCCATTAAGAACATTTCCGCAACCCCGATAAGCTATTAACCCTTTCCTGTTTGCATTGCATATCTTCAGTGTAGTAGTTATCAAATTCATGGCTATATCTCATGAGTGATAATTTCAGACATCACTCTTCAAATTCTCAGGTGAAGCACCCTTCATGTAAGACTGAATTATGATTAAAGTCTTATAATTAGACCTGATTTCCCAATGCCTTCCTGCAGTCACCTACCCCCTCACTCTGAAGTTGTATTGCACTTCCAGGATAATTTTACAGATCACATGATAAAAATAGATTGTATTACACATGATACCAACAGGGTCAATAAAGGCTATTAGATTAAGTTTCCTCCAGGAGCATAGGAAT
The DNA here is from genome assembly GCF_012275295.1 of Melopsittacus undulatus. Classification (NCBI taxonomy): domain Eukaryota; kingdom Metazoa; phylum Chordata; class Aves; order Psittaciformes; family Psittaculidae; genus Melopsittacus; species Melopsittacus undulatus. Next base: position 19,304,788 of record NC_047531.1, on the reverse strand, counting down.
TTTCTGTTTCTGCTGCATAGCAAGGCTGGGACTAAATCACAGGAAACCTTCATTTTCTCCTAGCTAATTGGAGTGGGAAACTCCCATCTGCTCTGATTCCTCCTCAAAGGTAGGAAAGCACAGCAGTGGACAGCTGACCTTGGTCCAGCCAAACAAATTTCTTGTCTATAATGCTCCCTCAAGATGCGTCACAACCTAAGTTAACTAAATACTAGCTGGACTGTAGCCCAGCCTCTCTCCATGGAATTTGCCTTGCTCTGACACATGGGAGCACAGCTTTTGGGACAGCTCTGCAGATGGTCTTCTGACAGTAGATACCACTATAAGCAGTTTGCAGTCTCCCCTAAGCGAATATTGGGTCTTCTTCCTTGTCCATATCTGAGAAATGCCAAGATATCTCTGAACTGAAACCATTGGGGTGTTTTAATACCAAGTAGATAATGTCAGTAGAAAAGTAAAAAATACTAAAAGAAAACAATAGTAGTAATTACTTGTACCTATGGTATTGTGTGGGGCCTTAGAAAAATTGTATCTTAGGTTAGCACAGCAAATGAGAGCAAAAAACCTCTTGAGAAACTGGTGACAGACAACATTAATGGAAATTTTGAGCTGTTTGGCAGTGGATCAGAGCTATAGAAAATCCCACTCATTTTACTCATGAAAATAGTTGTAAAACCTTTCAGTGTGATTACCCAAGATTGTGAGCCACATCCTGCTGAAATCCATTTGTAAATAAACTTCATATACTTTTCCCATATCAGTAAAATCACATCACTTGATTATGGTTGCAAATTAAGTAGAACTGTTTCCCAAGATACGTGCTCCCCTAGGATAAAATGCATCTCAGCAGGACCAAGGAATTAATTGCAAACATTATATTGCTTTCTTTCTTAATTGTGAAAATAGCTGAAGATTGATTGAAATGAGGGATTGGTTTGGGCTTTTTCATATTTTTTTCCCTTTGGCTACTAAGGTCTCAAAATAAAGATCAGAAAATGTTTTTGTAGTTACTTAGTATTACAAATTTAAAGGGAAAACATTTCTTTGTAATTTTTATTACAGCCAAGACAGTAATGGTATTGTATTAACAATACTTGTAATTGCAAAAAGTGTGGTAAAATAATTAAATGGTTCGAATTTGGTTAACTTCTTAACTTCAGGAGCTACTACTTCAATTGGAAATTAATAGCTAATGAGAAAAGAGATCTGTATTCAGGTAAACGTCAAGTTCATTTACTGAATCATTTACAAGACAGAAGACTTTGGATATCACATTACAGGAAGTTGTATAATGCAGATGCTAATCCCTGATACATAATCTGAATTTTTCTCACCTAAATTAGTCACTTCTCAGCTAGCACCAGAGGCCATGGTAATCAGTTGATCGTTGTTCTCCATAAAGGTTTCTCTTTTTCCTTGTTTTCAACACTTAGAGCTGCCATTCTGTCCCTTAATTCAGAGTTTTGTTTTCTTGAATAAACAACTAAGATGTTTCTGTGTGTTCCTGGGCATGTTGCCAATGGCCAGCCATAGGTAGAGAAATCAATCACGTGCAAAGAGAAAATCTAAACCTTACTCAGTATGTGAGTCTGACTAGATGTACTTCTCATTGTCATTACTGTGAAATTTAGTAGCCCAAGGTCCTGGGTACCCATGAAAAATTGATACAAAAGTATGGGAAAAGCCATGTATGTTTTAAGCAAAGTGTAAGTATTTAACTGATAGAGAAAAGATTTCAGTAGCATGTCTGGCTGGTGGGCTTTTCAACACTCAACTATTTTGCATTGCTAAATTATATCTAGTTCTTTTCTACTTTGTAATCATTATTTTTTAAAATTTTTATCTTTTTTTTTCATCTTCTGGATATTCTGCAGTATAGCCACAGACCTCCTGAACACAGAGGTGCCCACAGAGATGGCAATCTCTGTGGATCCAATAATATAGGCAGATATACCTGATAAATCTAGACAATACCACATCAGTTCTGAGTGTAATGCAACAATTATTTTAAACCTCCCACGTCTGTTAATGGATCCCAACATGAAGATTATATATTGTCTTTAATTCCTTTTTGAAGAAGCATCTCACTGTGAATCACTATAGATCTCAGACTTTTTCTGTCCGACTGCTGTTCAGTTGAGTCTCCAAGGGCAGCCCAGAAGGCCAGTTATATCCTGGGCTGCATAAAGGGGAGCATGACCAGCAGGTCAAGGGAGGCGGCTCTGTCCATTTACTCTGCTCTCATGAGACCTCACCTGAAGTACTGCATTCAGTTCTGGGGTCTGTAGTATAAGACAGTCATAGACGTCAGAAGTCCACAAAAACGATGGTCCAAAGGAAGGCCACAAAAAGTTAGCAGGGGATGGAGCACCTCTCTTATGAGGAAAGGCTGAGGCAGTTGAGTCTGCAGAAGAGAAGGCTCCGGGAGACCTTATAGCAGCCTTCCAGTACCTAAAAGGCTCCTACAGGAAATCAGAAGAAGGACTTTTTACAAGGGCATGTAGTGACAGGACAAGCGGGAATGGCTTTAAACTGACAGAGGGGAGATTTAGATTAGATATTAAAAAGTTTGTTACTGTGAAGGTAGTGAGGCACTGGAACAGGTTGCTCAGAGAAGCTGTGGCTTCTGGGCAGTGTTCAAGGCCAGGCTAGATGGGGCTTTGAGCAACCTGGTGTAGCGGAAGGTGTCCCTGTCGATGGCAGGGAGGTTGGACTAGACAGTCTTTGAAGGTCCCTTCCAACCCAAACTATTCTATGATTCTAGGTCCCCATTTTACATTTGTACAATTGGTGTTGCTTTACTAAATACAGCTCTCTGCACTTAACTAAATATTTCAGAGCATTTACCTAATTTAGCAATACAGTTTTGGATTCTAAACCTATCTCCGAAGAGCTCACAACCCATTAAATATTTCTATTATGTGCAGATTTTATTATATCATTCCCTTACATGTGATCTAAATCACAGATAAAACTAACTTTACTGGAACCCTGGAACCACAATGTTCCTCAAGGTAACCTATTGGTTGTATGATTCCACTTTTTTGGCAAGTGACACCTGTTCTGTGAGTGTAGATTTTGAACACAGATGTATGCCCACACAGTAGAATTTTCTTTTAGGTCATACCACCTTAACGTACTAAAGAGAATGAAATGGAACAAAAGCCTTTCTAAAACCAAGATGCATTACTTTTATTGCTTCTTCCTCTACTAGACGAGTCAAAGTCACTGGATAGTCAGAGAAACAATGGTTTTCTTTGATGTTACTTACTCTTGACAAAGTAGTATTGGCCGTTTCTCATCAAGTTATTATCCTCTAAATATTTAAAATTGATTATGGAATTACTTGTTTCAGTAGTTCTCTGGACATCAGAGTGAGTTTCATATGTTTACTTGATCTTTCTTTACTCCTTGCAGACCTCACCTTCTCCTATGAGATCTCATAAACAAGTACCAATTATTCAGAAATTGTTTCATGTAAATTTCTTAAGTAATCAGGAGGGCAAATTTAATCAGCTATTGGGGGTCTGAGTACATTGCACCCATGCAAATGTTCTGCCACCTGTTCTTTTCCTATTCTGAGTTACTTCCTATCTGGTCACAACTGGCCTTTTGCACAAAAATTAAAAGAGAAGTGAAAGCACCGAATATTTCATTGTCTTGGTGACATCATGGATTGCTCTTTTTCATCTGTTATGTCCTATACTTTAATTACTTCTAATTAGTTTGTTAAACATTTTTTGTCTCATTTTTTATGTCCTTTACTACTTGTAATGCCTTTTGAATATTGGCTGGGAGGATTCTGAAAAGGCAGGAACCAATAAGTAGCTACCATTAAGCATCCTAATTCATGGCTTCTGCTCAGCTTGGTGTCTTTGTGCTTGTTAGGTAGCACAAGTGCAGGCGTTATTGGATAACTGAACCTCAGGACCTGTTATTGCAAAAGCTGTGGGAACCCATATGTTGTACTTAAAGGACAGTCTGCTCCTCAAATTTACACAGAAGTGGAATGGAAGTGTTTCATCACTAATTTTGATGAAGTGAGACATTAGGCACATTCAATTTGTCTCTGAAAAATTACTCTCTGGAATGTAATTAGAAGTTAAGTATTTTATATTAAGTTCTATGGTTTTGTTTTCCAAAAACATGTGCAACCGTGTCATTTAAGCTATGGCTTTTCTTTACCTGATTTCTTTCTCATTGGGCCACCTGTGCTAAAGGAATTTTGCTAAAATGAAAATAGGTGAAATATTCTCAGCGTGAAGAGACAAAAAATGGTCTTTTTCTCACTTCATGCTCTTCTGGTTTAGGATGTACATCATTACTGGAATAATTATTCAGGAGTGTATTGGAAGCTTTTTAAACAGTTGAGCAGAAACTTAAACTTAGGATGTAATGGAATGAGAATTTTGTCTATTTTATTTCTGAGGTGTCTCATATTTATACATGCTTTGCTGGCTTCACAGAACCCTGATGAAGCACCTCCAAGAAGGAAGAAATGTCATCTAAATTATTTAAGGAAACATTCACAGCACTGTAATGACTACTAACCCATCTCAAGAATAAAGGTCAGTAAATATATTAGGGTCCTTGAGTTTTGCCTTGCTGATATTTCCAAGTCCACTATCTCATTTCCCTCTTATTTTTAAGAAAGGTAATATAATTTGGCCTTGAATTTATTCATGGCTTATGCCATTAATTGGACTGCAGGTAGAAGTTAAAGAAACACAAGAAAGATGAAACCAAATAAGCATTCACACACTTAGTTTAGTTTTAGTTTTAATTGGCATTGCCTCATCTAATCATTGTTAAGTGAAGCAAATATGCAACATTACATACTCAGCTATAAATATATTGGCATCAGAAGGTGCTTAATGGATCTGTGACCAAATAACAAATTATATTCATGTAGTAACATGGTACTTACCCCTGTGATTTGAACTAGAATTAGTATTTCCATTGCAACAAGGAGAAAAGCCATATAAAATTGAGATTTGTAAAGGTTATAAGAAGGTGCATGGTGTATTGAAAGTTTCACTTTTCTTTTATGAATTTAAAATGTAAAATAAAAATTCTCCCCATTTAGGATAATGCAGTTCAGTACACCACATCACTTTCCAGCTTTAGCAAAATGCAAAACGCAAAATGACTTGCCTGTCTTATCCAGATTCATTCATTTGAATGGGCTTTAGATAACCTGATCATAAGACTGATTTATATGAAATGCTTACCCAACTTATATGTACACTGTGACATGAATGTGGCTGTAAAGAAGTATAGTATACCACCTGCTGACAACTGAGTAGTATGTTGACTATCATTCTGCTTTGCCTTAAAGTAGCTTAGATGAGGCTTATGTTGAGTATGATGTGGTAATAATGTATATTATCCAGGTATGCCAATAGCAAAGTCAACTAAGGTTAACTTCCCCAGGCTGAGAACTACCCGCAGGTGAGCCAGCCTCCTTTTGAGACAGTAGAGCTTAGTGGGGCTAGGCATGATCCCATGACTTCTCATTTTGAAGTTAGTAAGTAAAGAAAACCTCAAATTCCTTTTAGGAGTGAAACCAAGGGATTTTGTGTGCTCTCTACCGGCTGGCTGGTTTTCCTAGCTAGTTGAGTTTCCAGCTACTTTTTATAAAAACAATCCTGTCCTCTGTACTGTCACACTCTTTTTATCCTGAAATAAATGCCCAAGCACATGTACAAAAGGGTAAGCAATTACTTAGAGATTCCTCAGGAGGCTGGATTAGGGTCTGGCCAATCTTGTTCAAATGCTCACAACACAGTAGGAATGTTTCATTATACAAAAATGCCACATAGTGAATAAATCCCAAATTTGCAATAACTTAATAACTGTTTGTTCAGCCATCATTGCTTTTCCTTTGAGGTGCCCCACAAGCATGTCAGCTGGTATCAGGGCAAATCCTCCACACAGACAGGAGTGTCTGCATGTGGAGATCAAAAGAAAGAGTTATGACTTATTTAAATACTGTCTTCTTGAAACATCCCTTGAAGACATAGTACCAAGAGAACTTGGCCATAGTAGAAATAACCATCTCAAAGGGTCTTGCCAACTAAGATACTGTCCTGTAAATAAATATAGTTTATTAATAGAATATTGTTTAAATAAACAGTCCCATTTTGTGGCAAATCAATGTCTTTGTATCATAGGAAGAAATACTACTCTCTAAGAATTAAAGATTGTGCTATGTGGTCAGTCACTGAACAGAAATACTATTAACATGACTTACAGAACTTAAAGCCTGAAGGTGATTTCTGATCAAATAATCTGTCTTGCCTGCCCTTAGAAATTCTGGAGATATAAGATTACCCTTTAATACATGTAAAACTAACAACCCTTATCATCCATGGGGTGGATGGTGGGTGGAAAGTGCATAGCTCTTTCATTGTTCTGTGTTCAAAAAGAAGATATTCTAAATAGTGGGTTTTGCTGGAGATAAATTAAAATGCTGTGGCAGGGAGGATTTTTGTTGTATTCTGGTTATTTGGGTTGAAGCTCAATGCCAAAGTATCCTTTTACTTCAAAAAAGGTATGGGGAAGAAAAAGCAACTGCTGACATTTATGGTAAGAAAACGACAGATGTGAAAATATAATAACATGTTCAAAACACGATGGAAGAACTAAATATATATTCACAAACAGAATCTCCAGGAATCCCAATCTGACAAGCTGTGGCTGTGTTTTGGCAACAGCAGCAACAACAATTTTACATCACAGAAATGCACATCACCACTCCCTTTTTTTCTGTTCTCTTTATCAAATACAGGTTTAGAAGAAGTGAATTATTTGTCTGGATTTTGGACTCTAGAGAGAGCAACAATTCTGCTAACTGTGCTTAGCACTGAAATAAGGGGGGGGGGGAGGGGGAGAATAAACTCGGTGTCTCTTCAATACATACTGAAATATGTTTGAATAATATGTTTGAATCAACTACATGTAGGTGTCTTTAAGAAGCAGCAGGACAGTATTTGTTGCAGGGCTTGTCAAACTGCTTATCACTGGTTTGCTCTAATATGCTGCTGGGTACTCTGGCTTGAAACCAGGGCATCGTGTCCTTAAAATTAACAATGTGTAAGTGCTTTACTGGATAGTGGCCAATGATACCAAATAAGATAAAGTCAATATTGCTTTTAATGCCGCAGTTGTATAGTTAAAATTTACAGATAATGTAAACTGGATATACCCAAGAGTATCTTAATTTGCTCAACATATTTGGGAACCTACCCAAGTGTTTCTCTTTCTATTTATTATTAATGGATTTACTCTGAAGACCAAGATATTAGTTTCATTAAATTCCACCTGTCCTGTAGGGGGTTCAGCTGCCTGACAGGATGAATGATCCAAAAACAAGCGTAAGTACCTCTAAAAAGAGATACTCTCAGTGGCAGAGATGACATTTAAAAGCTTCAAGGCCATCTCACTCAGTTGTTTATGCTTCCCTCACAGTTACAAAGACTGTATCTATGTAAGTAAGAGGGAATATTAGCTAATATTTTTTTTAAAACTTATCTAAAACCTGTGAAATGATGGCCAGAGGCAATTATTCTCCTGTTCTCCTGGCTTTTTGACTCCCTGTCCCTCATGCGTGTTTTGATTTTGTTTCTGTTCTTAGTGAGCCTCTAGGCTGCTTACCCACTTTGTACTAACAATACACTAAAACAAAAATAACCAGAATCAATATTTAAGTATTTAATGGCCTTGGTGCAAAGACAGATATGGGTTTTTGCTATGAACCCCAAAACCAGTATGTTTCATGGTAAGGAGTCTGGGAAAGCAATTTGAAATAAGCAGCAGAGTTTGTGTAACACCACGGAAAGGGATATTCTAGTAGAGTGAAATTGGAGATAAGGGTGACACTAGATGTGGAAAAGGAAAAAATAGCTTTTGCACATTCACTTTAAATTTTATAAATTTAAGTCTAGATTGCTTTTCCATTGGAAAAGTCCAAAAGACCACTAATGTTTGCCAGGGAGTATTTTCTTTACAATTTTGTTAATGTTGTGGATATGCATTAAGTTAAAAATCAATATACATAGACTATTGGGAAGCCTTCTCCAAGCCCTGATGGATGTCCATCACCAGCAATGCATTTAACGGGACGCTCTTCTTACCCCCAGGCTCCAGCAGACTCCTCACCTTGCCTTACAGAGAGAGAACTGCTTTTGTTTCACGCACTTCCTATCCTACAAATTTTCTTTCCTTTACCACTCCCCTCTCTGCATTTCTGGCATTACAAGATCTGGGATTTTTTCCCTTTCCCATCTTCTCTCCTCTATGCACATGCTGTGTGCAGAGCAGGCAGTGAGCACCTGGGAGCTGAGAGGGTACAGGACCTCTTCTCTGCCCCCACCAAGGCCCAAGAAGGCCTGGATTTCTTCCGACAGTCCTTGGCAGGAGGAAGCATCATCTGTGAGCTGCTGCACATGAAGTTCAATAAATGAACATGCTTTGGGGCTCATGTTTAGACAGTCACAATGTAACCCTGCTCTGATGCCTACAGAGGGCTATGTGAGCTCTCTAGCACAAATAAAGAAGAGCTCATCCACATCAAAATACTATGCCTGCCACGCAGCCAGGAACCATGGTGTCTGCAATATACTGATTAGTTACACTGGTTCTTCTGTGGCAAATTAAAACTGCCTAAAGGCCAAGAAACATCAGGTGATTAAACCTTGTGGCTAATGCCATCAACCCAGAGTTCTCCACTGGTGATGGCAGGTTGCAGAAGATGGCAGGCTGGGAAGACCCTAACCCATCAATACTAACAGGCATGGCTGTGGTCTGGGAACAAAACTTCACAGCCCTAGAGTTACTGCTATTGTCTCATCCATTTTTTTGGTTACAAATACTCTCCAGGGAATGCCGCAGTGATACAGAGCATGTTACTGGATCTTTATTTGTCCCTTTATGCAATTCCTTTAAGGCATTTTGTAGGACAGGTAGAAGTCAGTAAACTATGGCAATTTTCAGGGAACTTACAGCTCCTGAAGTGATCATTGTCAGTTGCTTTAAATTACAGAAATTTTCAGGATATTCTATCTGTCTGGGTTTCTCAGGGTTATGAGAAAAAAAATCAAGGATATTTTCTCCTCTGTTCAGTAAAAGAAGAGAACGGAAAATTTCTCCCTGTAGGTTAGCTTAAGACAAAAAGAAAAAAGAAATAACCCCTCTCATAAATTTTGTTCATATGAGAAAGACATCAAAATCCTAAGTAATTACATTAAAATCTTTTTGATATCGTCTCTGGGGCTGCAGAGAAGCAGAACAGACAAAGATGTGTACAGCCTCACACACCTCACATTGTGGTCCCAGCTTGTTCCTAACACTATCTCATCAGTCCCGACTCATAAAGGCAGTTCAGCAGAAGGAGAGTGAAACTCATTAATGCCTGTTCAGTGTTTCATCCCAAGGTACATTCTCCCATAACGAGCCCATCAAATGGCACTTAAAAAAAAACCAACAAAAAAGCCTAACAAAAAACAATTTTGAAAGATTTTTTGATTCTGTCATCTGACTTCACTGCTCTTTCCCAACATTCACCCAGCAAGTTATTAAACCATAAGCATAAATTATATACCTGCTAGCCAGAGAGCTCTTAATAAGTGAAAGTGACAGAAAGACAGAAAGCCTGAGATTAGCTGACCATTTCATTTCTCCACAGAACCTGTAGCTCTAATTTTAAGTCATATCACATTAATTTGCCTTTACTTCACAAATTATTTTTAGTCCCAGCCTTTTCAGATTGATGTGTGCAGATATAAAACAAGGCAGATACATGAGCTCCTTCCTTTTTATTCCTTGGTGTTGCATTTGAATATTTACCAGTGGAGAAAGTGAGAGCCAATGGTGAGATTTCTACCCAGGATTTCACAGTACCTCTTTGGAAAGATATTTGTATGATTAATAATGCTTGTTGAAAGTACAGGATATGAATCAGCACTTATGTCCTGATGATTGGCTCTGTGAGAAGAAAAAAATCATCATACCAGGGGAAAATATGTATTTGTGAAAAATTAGATAATGATTTAAAGCAATCTACTCACTGACTTACACAGCTAGGTAACCACTACAGCTGGGGTCTACAGAAAGAAAGATTTCTGACCTGGCTTAAGTTTAAAAATATGAATTGATATCTCAGAACACAACTCCTGAGCACGTAATTTCTGCTTCTTATTCACTAGTCAGGTTAACTGCTCCGTAAAGGACATAAATGCTTTGAATGTGATGCCTCTAGCATAAAAGAAAAAACAAAACCTTACTGCACAGATTTAAGAAGGGGTGCAAATGCAGATCTACCTGAGAAAAAGAAAAAAGATGCTGCTTTGAATTATCTTGTATCAATAGCGAATCTCTAATATACACTGCAAAATAGGTATTCATCTGTATCTGCAATACAGCAATTTGTGCTTACTTTTCCTTCAGTAATAGGTCTTACCTAGAGAAATGTAGGGATTAACATATTCAATTAGCTTCCTGAAATACAGTGTCATTGTTTCTTTCTCCTACCTTTTTATCTATGGACATTTTCGCAGTCATTTTTAGTTACTGCCTCCTGTGGGCTTGTGAGCAGACATGCTGACTCCTTAATTAAAATTACATGCCAGGAAGTAAGTAACTGCCAGCTGAATGCTTGCCTCCTACTGTTGCATTCTGTCAGCTCAGGGATGGTTTTCTTTCTCCTCCCCCCTTATTATTTTTTAAGGAAATGTCAGTTGCTGTTTCTGAAAGTAAATTTGGGAAACTCTGGAAAATGCACTTTTAAATCCAGAAAACATATTCTTGTGTAGAAGAAAAACACAAGCACATTAAAAGTGTCTGTTTTCTGGACTTAAAGACCATGCAAATGAATACTGGGATAAAAACACTGATGGACAAACCAGTGTGGCTTATTCAGCACCCATCTGGTGCCATTCCACTCCCGGAATTACGTGAGAACCTCCCATGTAGATGCCCCACCCCTTAGATACTTCTCTGTTTTCCTGGAGCTAAAGTCCTGTTCAGGGAGGAATGAGAAGTGTGGACACCTGCCTGAAGCTTCCCAGGCTTTGAAAAGAGATGCAGGCACAGCAGCTGGTCTTCAAGAACACAAAGGTGAGGCATACATGTCTCTGCAAAACAGTCAGCCTCTGAAGGCTACAGCCAAAAGGGCTGTGGCTGGGAGGCAGCAGTAGGTGCCTGCCCCATGCTAGTGTCCTTCTGGAGCCTGCTGCTTCTTCTCTGTGCTTGTGCTCTGAGCTTCATCTAGGATTTTTTTCTTTTAAAACCCATCACACTGCCTTTGCTCTGCATCATGGCAGAGTGGAGAGCTAAAAGCCATTTCTAGAGTGGCAAGGTTGAAGAAAGAATCATCAGGGCCCAAACTAGGCTCATGAATGCCTCAGGTAGAGACCAAGGCATATACTCTTTTCTGCCTATACCAACATTTGTTGATTTTCACCATTGCTTCCCATGACATCAGGCTCAGGCAGTTGCCTGTTTGCTCACAGGAGATAAAGAACAAAAATTTTCTCCCAAAGAGCGGGAAATAAAAGAGTTTGGCAAAAGCTCTTCCTGTCCTTCTAGTTCTACCTTTTTTTATATTCCTCATCCTGTGAATATAAACTCACCTGTTGTTCCAGAGCTCTTCAGATATCTACAGGCATTTGAAACAGCCTGGTTGGTTTGCCCTGATAAGTGGAATCCACCTTCATGTTGGCTGCCTGAGACTATGAATTTCATTCTTGCCCTAATTAGAACAGTACATTTCAGCATGGACCAAGACTCGGGGCATTGTCAATGCTTCTTGGCTTCCAGTATTTCTTCAGTCTCACCTCATGGCTAAGAGCAGAAATAGATGTGTTACAAGTACAGTCAAAATTCCAAAATAATCATCTATTTCACCACACCAGTACATTTGGAACGCCCTGTACAGACTCTGCTCCCAATGGTTGCTCAACAGAATTGATGTTAAAAAGTACAATGGGAACTATCAACTTACAGGTAGCTTCTGCTCTACCAGCTCCCAAGAATGAAGCTCCCAGGCAGCCAAAGGCCTTGGCAGTTTGCAGTTCATGTGCATGTTGTGCTCTACAGCTTCCAGAAGAAACAAGAGTTTAGCAGCTGTGACAGGTGGTTACTTTAACTTTTCACATCTTCAGGGTATGAGGGTGTTTTACAATTGATTTTGTTTTTTTTTTTTTTCACTTACAGAGTAAACTTTTGACCCCAGGAAACTCAATAGGAAAGTTCCCATTGATTTTAGGTAAGTTAGGATGTCAACTTAATATTGTAAAATGGAGAAGCAAAGCAAAGGCTTTAGAGACAAGTAACATCTTTTATTACAGTACCTGACATGGAAAAAACAAGTAAGCCTTTGGGCACACAAGCTTTATAGTTCACATTGCACTAGGTTAAATATTCATCTGAAGTTAAAATATACATGAGCTCAACCTAAACACAGCAGGACTAATATTTTAACGGATACACAAATTAAGCACACTTTTCAGAATTGATTTTGAAAATACCACTCATTTCAGGCTTCAATTTTTAGGTTGAAACTGATAAAGCACAAAGCTCCACCACACCTGAAAAGGAAAATAAATAAAACAAAGACCAAAAATACCCTTGGGATTTGCTCTAGGTTATTTTTTTGCCTAAGCCATCACAGTGCAAATTTAAAAATAGCTAAGAATAGATCTCCATGTAGATGAGATAGCAATGGTTCTTTTGCTCTGCTTTGTATTTCAATTCTGATTTTCCACGTTTATTGCAAGCAGGTAGAAGCAAAGACTATGAGTTCAGGTCTGGCTGCATTCAAATTTTTTGAGTTTCAATTCCAGTGAGAAGAAACGTAGCAGAGAAAAACAAGGACAAATACATCATCAAATCTGAAACAAAACTTTGAAAAACTTATCATGGTTGCTAAGTAACAAAAGCATACTTAACCTTTGCTAATGATTAACAAACCTCAAATTCACATAAGCCAGGAAACAAGTAGCAAAGGAGTTTTTTTTCTTTTGTTTTGGGAGTTTTCCAGGTTGCTTACGGTTTTGCTCTTCGAAAATCTGTAAGGAGATAAGAGGGAGGAAATTACCCAGATTACTGAACTAAAGAAGGCGTTCTTCCTCTGTGAAATACTAGCATGTGATATTTGTATTCTGAAGATATTTTTTTTCTCCCCTGAATGAAACTCACCCTGAAATGAGATCTGAGACTGAATATACCTTCAGGTTAGCAGACTGTTTTTGCAAGGTTTGTGTCACCTACTCATCTCTGCAGATACTGCATAACCTTCACTTTCACTGCTAAAAGTCAATTGATGATGTGAATCTTCACTGAATATATTCACTGTCAGGTCTTTATCCTTTTACTCTCAGCATAGGTAATCACAGATATTGCCTAAACACTGTTATTTCTGTCCTTGAAAATTTCTTATTGCATCCATTAAAGTTAAACCAAGCCTATGTATCTTGTCTACCTATCTCTAACTTCATTTATAAAGCTTTTATCACCATGTTTTGCTAGATTTCTTGCAAACTTCTCACAGAGTAGTATATATGGGATCAATTTAATTTCTCTACAAGGGTCAATCTGTTAGATAACCTAAGGTTGTACAGTGAGGTACAAGCATCCAGACATGAAAAATGCGTTCCAGATATACATGAGAACACAGTTCAATCCACAGCTGTCAATGCCTCAAATGCATGTTACTTCCCAAGCAGTTTTTGCCTATAAAAATATCAGGAAATCAGACTTTATGACAATCTGTCTTCTTGCCTAGCTAATGAAGCCTAGCTAGATTAGTTTAGATTTATCCTGTATTTATAGCTTCTCTAAGTCTGTTGTGTGTATCTGCCTGTCTGAGAATGGGAGAAGCAACAACCTGCAGTTATGAAAGTAATGATTTTGTGTCTGACTGATTGCAAGATCCTTGATCTCTGTGCATTTCTGCTGTGTGATTCAGTTTCTGCATCAAGTGAGATCTTTTGTTGTTATTTTTTACTCTGTTTTCCCCTTCTGTCTTTCATTAGCAGGCAGTACATCCTCACAAGGTACATTGACAGCATGTAAAGAATTGGTATCTGTTACAGTCACACAGCCTTTGTTTGGACCATCAAAGACAGCAGAGTAGGACAGAGCTTTTATTATCTCCAGCTCAGAATAGGATGTCACACACCTGTGTACTGGAAAACAAGACAGTCAATAAAACTGGTTGGGTATTTGGGGGATGATGTGCTTTGTTCACAGAAAATTAACAGTTTGCTGAAAGAATGCATTGACATTTTTTTTGACCCAGTTACTTTTGTCAAAATACAAATTCTGGTTTCTCAGTTTGGAATGGTATTTAGCTTCCTAATTCAAGCTAACAAGGGAGATGTTAAAAATGAACCAATATCTAAAATATATTAAGAATTTTTTAGAACTTTATATTCTGATTGTCACAAGCAAGCTAACACAAATACTATCATTATTGTGCCGAAAACTTTCACTATGTCAACTGCTTCTCCTGAGCTTGGAGAAGAAATTCTTTTGTTATCACAAAAACATTTTGGGGATGAAAAAAGCTTACTTTCTGGAAAAGCTGAAAGAAAAGTCTGACAAAAAAATAAGCCAAAGGACAAGCAGAATAAAAGTGGGAATTCCAGACAGATCACTAATACTTTTACAGTTTAAGTCTTTATCAGTTCCAAATTTAAAAGCTTATACCAGTGCATGCTGATTTAAACCACCCATGGACTAAGATACTAAAAATTAATTCTGCCACTGATCTTCAGAAGACCCTGTGAGGATCTAGATTTGCATGTACTGTGTATCAGAGACCCAGATGTAAAAAGCAGTTTTCACAAATCTGTTCAATAGAGATAAAGTTTATTTCACTTACTTGTGGCATCTCTAAGTTATATGCCTAAGACCTAGCAGATTTTGTGCTCTGTTTCTAATTGAGGCATAAAAAGAGGCACCTTCCATTGATAGTTTATCAGGTTCATGCTAGAAGTGTATCTTAGAATAACCATAATTGCTCTTCATGCGTGTTTTCCCATGTAGATGGTTAAGGAAGCCTAGAACACCTAGAACACCTAGACTTAGAGGTCTAAGGCTTGGGCATCTAAGTAAAAACATGTGATTTCTTAAGCTTGTTTGTTTTAATATGAGAACATATATGACCAAGCAGAAGGTGCATTTCTCAGTCTGTCATGGTGGTTAACGTCCCTCCCTCGTGTACACATTTTACTCATGGTACTGGCTAAACACAGCTGTGTATACTGTTCTGGAGAAATTATTAGATCCTTATGTAGCTCTAGATATGATGACAAGTGCAAGAGTTATATTAGAACTTCCAATGTGCTAAAATACTTCCAATGTAAACAAATTGAAAATCCCCCAGGATTATGGATGCTGTCATAACAGCTTAGAAGCTATTCCCGTGCTTCATAGTACTGCCTTTTTTAAAAGCACTTAACTGCTAACATCCAGAATCAAGGAGAGAATTATATCTCAGATTCACGTTACATAAATTTTTTTTGAGGTTTAGAAATTCAGAGCAAAATTGAACCCCTTAAATACATGTTCCTTACTGATATTTACTGTTAAGAGCTCATATGAAACAGGAGAAAAAATTGTCGACATCCTTACTGGGTTAATAAGGTAAGCAGAATTTTCAAGGCTGATGAAATTAGGGAACAGACTCTGCTACAAACAATAAAAACATTTTCAGTGGGTTTTCTTTTTACTGTGAAAACATATGAAACTAGCCAATGCACTGGAAAATGAAAGAACTGATTGGCTGGAGGAAACATGATGCATCAGTGGATAAATACTCCAGACATAATATTTTGTACGTTTGCAAGCTAAAAGGACACATCTGAAGAGAAATTTCAGACATCTAAAATTTCATGCAAATAAGTCACCAGGCTGAAAGCATTCCTGCAAAAAAATTCTGTGGGAAAAATTATCAGTGCCATGGTTGAGATATCTAGCTTTGTGCTACCAAAAGATTAATCTACAAAACTGATAAATAAAGCATGGCTTCTCGTAAATGTGGATCCACAAGACACACTTACTGGTCTACACTTTAAAAGAGAATAAACTCCCCTGTATTTAAAATATACTTACTTGTATTTCTAACAGATATATGCCAAAGAAACTGAGATGATAGAAGGCTAACATAGCACTGGAAATGTTTTTGAGTTCCCCTGCATACTTTCCCTAGTACACTCAACATTTCTGAGATTTTGTGTCTATTGTACTAGAAGCCTTAAATTTGTTATGGAGCTGGAAATTTTTTTGTGGGCTTGTACTGTGTAAGCTAAAGAGAAAATGATGGGGAAACTCAGACTCAGCAGTCTGATTGGCCCTCTGCAGACCTACAATTCTGAGCATGAATTACATGTTGTTGCCCCCTTTTTGCCTGCCTCCTACACATACATGTGTCACACAAATACCTAGCTTGCTGCTGATCATTTCTGAATTTATATCCACTGCCTTAAAGTAATTTACATTTAGAAGGAGCAGTTACTCTTAATATTGAAAGAGACTAGAGGCTTAGTTTCCCAGTTAAGCTCCTTCTTTTCCCTTGCAGCATCTTCAACAGGAGGGGGAATCCCCTGCTCTGGCACAGTTCAAAGTCTAGCTCTGCACTTACAGTCAGAATTTGAATGGTCTTGTATGGCAGTCTATAGGTGAAACTCATTTGTATTCTTATGAACAGTTTATTTTTTAATATTCTGTTTGAAATTTTGCATCAGCTGCCTATGCTCCTCGTTAAAAGATGATTTGTTTTCAAGAACCATTGGCAGAACTCTAGGCATTATAAAAAAAGCAAGGAAAGCCTCTTAGAAAACAGTAGAAAAGGTTTATTATCCTGAGGAAATATGAGCCAAAATCCTGGGTCAGAGTGGACTGAGTATTTGAAGTAGACTAGAAACTGTGTGTTCACAGACCTGACAAAGAACAGACACTGAGTGATATTTTCATGCCTGACAGAAAATAAATAACCCTTTATTTACAGAAATGTAACTCTTAATCACCCTCCTACTTAGCTACGTGCAGTACTCCAAAGCCAATTCTTTTTTCTGCATAAAAATTCACATGTGCCTGCACAAAGGAAAGCTCCCTATGATCAGATGTCTCCTCTAAAACCTGATATCCTTGCTGAAGCATCATGACTACTGGACAGCTCAGAGGCCAAAAAGGGATAGACAGTCTGATCTAATAATTTGCCTGTCAGAATAGAAAATGAGTTCACAGTTCCATTGCATTAGCATTTCAAAGACAGTGTGACCAGCATAAGTAGTTTTAAAAAATAATAATTCTGCTTCTTCCCAGATGCAGAATTCAGTTGTTTGGTTGAAACTAACATCAAGAGAGAAGCAGAGAGCATCACATATAATCCAAACAGCCTGACACCCCTGATCTCCACTTCAAGGCTTGATATGACAAAAAATGTTTTAAATACTGTTTGATTTTTGAGCTATTAATTATTTCAGCAACAGTAACACTTCAAGAGAACCTGAGAAAGCAGTAACAAAACCACAAAGGTTAACCCCCACCCCTGCAAAACAGTGTTCAAAATGGCCATAAGGCATAATCCAGTAGTTAATATCAAATGATCCAAAATGAGTACCTACTGAGTCTAAAATTCAGCAGGTGCTTCTATTTTGGCTCTGAAACTTGTCTTGCCTTTTGCAGTTGACCCTCGTCTCATGGAGACACAGACAACACAGGGTCCTACAAAGGGCAGAGTTGCTGTCTCTCAGACTACAGCAAATGGAGAGGTGGCAGTGATTTCTACATCTGGATCCTGCCAAGCACCACCATCCAGGAAAGCAAGATCAGGGCTTAATTCCTTTTTTAACTGGATAGAATTCAAATCCTTATCCCCCACAAGAATGCTGCAACCATCAGGTTATAAAATACTACCAAGAGGATGGAAGTATCTTACGAGCTTAAGATAAGATACTCTCCTTCTTGATAAGGAGAAACAGGAATTCAGATACTGCCTGTGCTTGTTCCTCTGCTGATTATCTACAAACATCTCCCTTAAAAAGGGAGCTTCTGCAGACCTTCTAAGATAGCCAGATGCCTCAAGTCACTCATCACTGAATCATCTTTAGAAGGGAACTTTACTCTTTTCCAAGACTACATTGTAAGGAATATAGTGGACCTAGTCTGACCCTTCAAATTATCCTAATGGGGTGAGTGCCTAATTTCATAATGTTGCAGTATGTGATTTCTCGGGGCTTAAATGGCTTCATCTTAACATTAGTGCAAAAGGGCCTTAAGAGAGTCCTATAGAATGCAGATAAAACTGTATTCCCTGTAGCTATATGGGAGTTTAGATATTTTTTTTCTGTGAATATGTCCTTTGGCTTTATGAATGCCTCCACAGGACACAATTTTGTATGAATTACTCTGCATCAAAATCAAAAGGGATTCCAAATAAAAAGTCTCATTTCTAACCTGAAAGCATGAAAAAATTAGTTCCTCCATTGACTGGAAGGTTACTTACAGTGGGATCTAAGCTTGTTGTTTACTTCTGTAATTGCCATATCATTAATTACTATCTCATCCTATGTCATGTCTGTGGATACTTAGTATGCTTGGTATTTATGCATATATACAGATTCTTTCATCTTAGGAGGGTGCCTGTTTACACTCTTACATTGATCAACATTTTCTTTTACAAAATTAATTTCTTGCACCGAGTAAGTGCAATTGTTATGGGTTTAGAAACCAAATGCCTCTGCACTGCTGGTATTTTCAGAAACTGGAGACAGATTAAATTCCTGGCAAGTAATTCCAGGCAACACATTTGTGTTACATTTATATTCTGCCATTGCAGTACATGATCTCCACTGTTCACTAAGGCTGACGTCTATTTTTTCATGCTGATGATACTTGCTTCACGTCAACATGTAAGACAACTGACAGTAACGAAGCCTGGCCAGCTTTCTACAAATCTTCCCTTCATGCTCAGACTAGCTCACTGTGTTCCTTTCATCTTGTTAATTTTCTATTGAAAAATGTTGCCCTCATTCATGCCAAAAAAAGTCAGTGGAGTTTGCAGGGGAGAATGAAGTGTTATCCTAAATCCTCAGTTAATAATTAGGAATTACTATACAAAACACTGAAGTTTGTATGTTTGGGTTTTATAGCATGTCTTTTGGTGTCATGAACAGAGTGAAAGATTCAAGTTCCATCTCAATGCTGTTAATGGCATGATTGCTGCAGGGTAGGGTCATCAAATTAGTCCAGGTGTATCTATATACACTGGACATCAAAAGCAAAGGAGTCATAGAGGCAGAAAACAAAGCCTATAGCTTAGTCAAGAAATTAAAGCAGTTGTACAGAGTTTGGACATATCAGAGCTGCTAGTTCAGGTGTGTGTAACACATCTCCCATTGCACAGATATAGCCAAAGAGCAAGGCTGAGAGTAGCATCTTTCTGGCAGAGCAGCATGTCACATCTCAGGTAACTTTTGCTGGATCACCCAAAAAGCTTCTTGTAAACATTTTAATTCAGGCAATTAATTTAAATTTAATTTAAGCACTGTTAATTCAACCCTGATTAACCTGAGAAAAGTTGGGGTTTATTCCAGCTTCTTCAGTGTGGCTTTGGAGAAATCAGCTTCACTTCCCTGCATCTCTCCTTCCTGTAAAATAGAATAATAAGAGCTATCTAAAGTAATCCAAGACCTAAGAAAGAAAGGGAGTATAGGAAAAAAAACACAGTTATTTCACCTTACCTAGATTATATCTCTTCCTCCAAACAGTATTTTATGCTAAACAAAAGAAATTCATCAGAAGTTCAGCATTATTCTTGGCCCATCACGTTTCTATGGTTACAGAGCCTGTGTTTTTCATCTGTAGAAACTAGCAAGAATTTTTTCATTTTAAAAGACTACCGTGCACTGTCTCTCTGACCCTCACTTATCAAGGACTGGTTATTCTCATTTTGCCAGCCTCATCCAGCCCTGCACTGAAAGCATCTCTGAATCAGAACAAAGCATATAAGTATGAAGTAAGCATTGTTTGCAGTAATACCCAGAAATGCCAGCACCAAAAACCAGAAATGTAGGAAGGATTGTTAAACTTTACCCCTGAAGGCTTATCCAGTCTCTATTTTCCAGCAGATTGGGCAAACCTTTGCGTAATGGAGGGAATATGATCCTCTTCCTGCCAATGGCTGTGTGGCTTGACCTTTCTCTAAAGCCTGCTGTATAGCTCATGTCAGAGATATGCCACCATGCTTCACCTCAGATCCAGCCCATCTGGATATTTTCTAATGCATTTGAGTTTCTATATGAAGTGCAATACAATGCATACACAAGCATATATATATATACAGTCTCACTAGGTAAGCAGTAAGTGTAAACACACACACACATGTGCCCCTCTACTGCATGAACCATTGTGAGGCAATACATATCCCTTTTCTCATCCCAGCTATTCCTTTCTATTATAAGAAGGAATGTTTATGGATTAAATTTAAATTTGCCTAAGCACAAGCTCAAAATTCCTTTAACATCCTATTAAATACTTCTTCTTTTCTCTACCTATGCCCCTCCCCCAAGAAGAAAAGCAACCTTCTCTTAGAAAAGAAGCAAAGCCCACCCCTTCTCAGGGTAATATCAGGATTTGGCTGTTTCTGAGCTGGCTCCCACTTTATTCCCTTCCCAGCCAGTGTATTCCTCATCTGCAGTCTTCTTCAGACATCTATGAGATTTTATTTGTTGTTGCAACATTAGTGCAAATTACTGCATAAAAACTCAAAGTTACTTTGGTGCAGTGATCTACCATGACTTCTTCACAGCATGCTTAATGGAGGGGTTTGTGATGACACAGAAAATAACCTGCACTAGTGCCGTGCAAGGTGTTCAGTGTGCTCTTGAAAGGCTGATACTGATGCTGGATGACATATCCATCTCTCTCATGTCTGAGAGGAAAACACGCAAGTTCCCCCTCTGCCAAGCATGACCACTGAGCCCCAGCTTACAGGCTTTCCCGTAAGTTTGTCCATCTGGAGTTGTCTGAATGTAAGCTTTGCTTCCATAGCCACATCACTGTAACAGAAACCATGGCAAGGTGTTTTGGTTTAGAGGGGGAATTGGGTGTTGTTTTGTTTTGGTTTAGTTGTGGGTTTTTTTCCCAGAATTGTTTAGGAGTTTCCATCCTCTTTGTAAAAAAAACCTTTACCAAAATCCTATTTCCCTTATCATTCCCAGTCTTACTCTTCATTTTTTTTCTGACCTACTGATAAATCCACAGGAAATGACCAGGGCTGATGGAATCTCCAGGAGTGCCTGAAAGCAGAAGCATAGGAAACGGTATAAAGCAGAATAAGCAAATATCCTCTCAAGCTTTGTTAGAGGAAATGGAGATTTCCTGTAATTAATTTCTCTGTTTAATAACTCTTATTGTACTATTTTTCCATGAACCAACACAGGCCCGCCTTGAACCATGTCAAACTTACAATATCCCAAATCAAGGAGTTCTAGTCTAACTAAGCATAGAGTGAAACACCTCTTCCTCTTGTTTGACTTCGTACAAATCTCTACCATGCAATTTCAAAGAGTATTTCTTTGGAATATATCTTCAGTGCTATTTTGTGTGAATTCACAGTGAAGCAAAGAGGACTAGTATACCAACAGCTGGCATGCTGTTCCAAATAATTGGCACAAAGGTTCAGCTGAGCAGAGGCTCATGACAACCAGCTTGTCATTCGTTTAAGAGATAGATCACCTAGAACTCACAGAAGTATAAGGTGTTGCTCACTTTTTCTTCTAGACTAGAGTTTAGAAATAGCATAAATATCCAACTGTGAAAGGAGGTTTACCAGGGATGACATGTACCACAAAAGAAGAAGATGAGAGCAGGAGTACCTTGGAGAGAGACATGTCAGAGCCTGTACCTTGAAAACTGCTGGTTCAGTACAGCAACTAAACCAAAATATTTTACTGCTGCTTTACCTTGTGCCCTGAAACCCTTAGAAATGCTATCAAGGCTAAACAGCTGCTCAGCCTAGCTCAGAAAGAAGCCAGGACTGAACCTGCTGGATAAGGACTTTTAGGGGGAAGGAAAAGAACTCGTCTCATACAGACTTTCCAGGATGGGGAAGGATCTACTCCGTATGCTCCAAAGTACCATTTAAATTTGCACTAGTGTGAGGTGTCCCTGCCCATGGCAGAGGGGTTGGAACTAGATGATCTTGAGGTTCTTTCCAATCCTAACTGTTCAATGATTCTATGATTCTATGAAAAAGGACAAACAATCACTTTATTTTTTTTCCAAAAATACAGCTAAACAAAATTTTTAATACTAAATAAAATATTAGAGATTAGTATTTCTCAAAACTGTATCAACACTCAGCTTTATTCATAGGTATACTTATAATATAATTAATAATTAATAATTAATAATTTTGTTTTGCACTGCTTTCTCCTTTTAAATGCATTTTAAGTAGCCTGCAGATCAGAGCTAAACTAATGATGTCCAGCGATTTTAGATTGCAAAAGATGAAATATAAGTATTTCTATAAAATCTGAATAGACTGCACCACCAAGGCCAAAGTGTACTTAAACAGTCACTTTTTTTCTCATTTGGAGTCTTTGAGGAAGGATGGAATTTTTTGAAAAGTTCTGAGAAAGATCAATGCAAAGCATATTCAGCTGATTGATGTAAACTGGTAGAGAAGAGCTACCTTTTGTGGACATCTATTTATGCCAGCTGTAAATCTGGGGCCATAGCTTTAGGTCTGGTTATGGTTAAGATTTATTTTTATGCCTCACCAAAAGCTTAAATGCAGTTTTAATTAAAAACAAAAAATAGTTTGACGATGAAGTGTTTGACAAATTCCTCCTTAATTACCACATTCACCAAATACTAGAGCTAGCTTGTCAGCATTTTGAATTTTCTAAGTGGAAAGAAGGAGAGGAAATAGATAAGATGTCAATTACAGTAAACTGCAATTAAGATTATTGGCAGATGAAGACCCTCAGGGAACTAGAGTCCCACATTGCAGTAAGCTTAATAATCAGATGGCCAAACCTTGCACTAAAGAAAAGAATGAGTCATGTTATACAACATAAATTAATCATTTAAAATAAAAGTTCTAAAGAAAACAGGACAAAGAAATAACACACACAAAATCCTCTCATTTTTTTCTTGTCTTCTAAGGAACAAACATTTGTTATCTGATCATAGCTTTCTTGACTACATGCAGAGCGGGGAGCTCAGGAGCTCATGGCACACACCAGCCGCATCCCAGCTGTGTAATGGTGTGAGACCCGGGTGTGCTCCTGTCTGAACAGAATCCAACAAGGGAGCCTGAGCATGCAGTCCCTAAAGAGACTAACTGCTCCACAGCTTAGCTGAGGAGGATCTGCTGGGCAGCCCTATGGGGCTGTTGATGAAACCTACATGACAGAACTCAGCACACTGCCAGCAGGAAAGCCCAGAGGCTGCTTTTTCCTTCAGTCGTCAAGCCACAGCAAAAGCAGCCAGCTGACCTGTGTAGATGATCATAACAAAGGAGCCACCTGAGGACTGACACTGAAGACAATATCAGCAAGTAGGGAGGCTTCTGGGATTACTACCCTTAATGGCAAATTAATTAAAAAATTACTGCAGTGAGAGAGAAAAAAAGCCACTGAAGACAGTAACAGTTGTTTAAAAATGTCGTCGATATTTCCACCAGCCAGCAATCTTGTGCAACAGCGCTTGTGTCAAGCAAGAAGCATGAAAACAAGATTGTTTCAGCTCGTACTTCCTCCCACCACATCTCTCTCAAACAATAATGAGGCTGAGGAGAAAGGAAGTTATTGTAGCCTTAACAGCTGTAATAAAACATTCACACCAGCAGATACCATGAGGTTAAACTAGATGAGACAACTCAGTACTGCAAACAGCATTTCTGTTCTTAACTGTGCAACCACCACTGAAGCTTTGCCGTGAGAGAGATGCTGCAATGCCTCTGCATTCCTTATTCTGAAAGGGGTGCACAAAAGGGAGCTCTTCCCATTTTCCTCCCCATTAGCACTGCCTAAGGGATTGTATAACTCAGAAATACTCATACAACAACCGCATTCTCCCTCTCCTTTCAGCCCCATCAAGCTGAGCTGTAATACGTTTTATTCACTAAAGTCTCTTTTAAATCTAAGTAATCTGTTCCTTTCAGTATTCAGAGTCCCATCTGCTTACTCAAGAGACAGGAGGAAATTGTCATTCCTTTAGTCAGCAATAAAGCACAGCACTTTCAGAGAGTTTCAGTGTGGATTTATCATGACTTCTGCATTATCCTATGTTAGCTAAGTTCCCTATAGGGAAAGAAATTCTGCCCTCAAGTTTTCCACTGACAACACTGTGGTGACAAGGACCATGCACGTAAATAGCTTTTACAGACAGCTTGATAGACCATACAGATAAGCTAGAAGAAATGTAAATTCACATTGTCTTTTGCATCAGTAAAATTCGTCACTGAATTCAACTAGCAGAAAATGTATTTTTAGTGAAACTGACACTGGAAAGAATAGAGCTCTAATTCCAGAAGTTTTTTCACAGAGACAAGACTGCCACCGTGTCATTTCTCCAGGTTACTTGGAAGAATACAAAGCATAGCACCCTGTGCATAGAACGAATAAGAAAACCTGGTGATTATTCCTAATAGCCGTCAAGGATGACAGCTGCTTTTTTGCATACCTGGCACACTGACTTCCAGCATCCACTGCAGATAATGGGATTGTGCAGGAAACATCTGCATCCCACTGACTAGTTTTGGGCTTCATGCTGGAAGGGTAACAAGGAGCCATCATGCTTTATCAGTAGGTGGCACTTACGCTGCAGTTTCATACTCTGCTGACACACCAGTTCACCAGGTACAGCAGGACACAACAACCTTCCTCATACCACATGCTGTGGTTGGATGGTCTCCAGTGTTAGAGCAGAATGGGAGAACAGGCATAGAGCTCAGGCTGCTTCAGGAAACATCTACTGCTTTGAAAGATTTTCATTTTGAAAGAATTGTTATAGGTCTAACCAGATAATGAATATGGGCTAAAAAACTCTTGGGTAACTTTCCTTTTTTTTTTTTTTTATTTTCTTTACAAAAATTTATGCCATTACTCCTTCAAGTTGCTCAAAGCCCCATCCAGCCTGGCCTTGAAAACTTCCAGAATGGGGCATCCAAAACTTCTCTGGGAAACATATTCCAGTGTCTCACCACCTTTGTAGTAAAGAATCTTTCCCTAATAGCTAATCTAAATCCACACTCTTTCAGCTTAAAGCCATTCCTCCTTCTCTTATCCTTACATGCCCTTGTGAAAAGTCCCTCTCCAGTTTTTTTGTAGGCCCCCTTTAGATACTGGAAGGCTTCTGCAACATCCCTCCAGAGCCTTCTCCAGGCTGAACAAACCCAACTCTCTCAGCCTGTCTTCACAGGAGAGGTGCTCCAGCCCTCTGAGCACCTACATGGTCTCCTCTGCACTCGTTCAAGGAAGTCCACGTCCTTCTTGTGTTGTGGCCTCAGAGCTGAAAGCAGAACTTCAGGCGGGGTCTCACCAGAGCACAGTAGAGGGAAAGAATCACCTCCCTTGACCTGCTGGCCATGCTACTTTTGATGTAGCCAAGGACACGGTCAGCTTTCTAGGCTGGCTTGTCAATCAACACCCCAAATCTTTCTCTTCAGGGCTGCTCCCAATCACTGTGGTGAGGAATACTTCCTGGTTAACCAATGACAGAGCACATGAAGGCATTGTAGTGGATTTTCCTTTATTGGAAATCCTTACATCTGAATTATCTTTCCAAAAGACACAGTGCAGCTTAAATAGAAAATAATTGATTCAGTGCAAAAATTACTGGCTTAATTTTTAAATTTGCATATGTTTTAGGAAGTTAGATGGTTAAATTACTTGATAATCTTTTAATTAAATATTAACATACAAATAGACATAGGAAATAGAAAACTGTTTATTTTGGTGAAATCAAAACAAATAAAGTGATGCAGACAACAGAAAAGGATTTAGTGGCGATATTTAAAGATTTTAGTCATTTTAGTTCTGATCAAAAGTTTTTTTGAGTCCTGAATTGATTTATGCTTCCAGTTATTTTTCATAACTCCTGTTGTGCATGACATGAAATCTGCATGTAAACTGTAAATTACAAACATCAAAAAGAATACTGTAGTTGAAAGTTAGCTCCATAAGTATTGATAGAATTTTACAGTAATTTACAACTCAGGGAGTCACCAGGGGAAAGCACTCACAGAATCAAACTTAGATTTAGGTTAACTAATTAGGTTAACCAAGTAGTTCACAGCTTTGTTTAGAGATCTGCATTACCTGCTGGAGTTCTTTGCTGTTTTCTCTTGGTGGATCACCTAGACTGACAGCTGCTAATTGAGGTCCCCAAATTGAGCTTTTGTGTCCCCATAATGTTGAGAAGATGAAAAAAAAATACCCTCTGAAAAAGACTTGGAAAGGAAGGGAGGAAAAAGAAGATTAAAGAGGTTTTGCAGTGAGCAGGGAGGAGATTTTCTGCAGTGTTTCAGAAAAATAGGATCAAATTTTGTGCTTAACTTCAGGGAGGAAAAGCAAACAAATTCTGAAGAAACAATAGGTGTGTTTGAATGGAGCTATAGAGGTTTCAAAAGTCCTTTTAAAGGTATATATATGCAAGTACATGAGCTTTGTTATTCCATCCCTACACATTTAGCAAAAAAATGTTTTCTTTTCCACCAGTTACCACTCCTGAATGCTCATTCTTCAGGGAGTTCTTAGAAATATAGAATGATCTAGGTTGGAAAATACCTTTAAGTCCGACAGTTAACCTAGCACTGCCAAGTCTACCACCTCTCTTCAGTCCCTCAAGACACATTTTTGCAGCTGAGAACTGAACGGTGTCTAAAACATCCTTATATGTTCTCCTTCCTGAAGGTACCGTACCTTTTTACTAGTCCTTGCTGATCCACTTTGTGATCTGATTGACCAGATCTTCTATAAAAAATTACCTTTCCTTTTCCTTGTAACTCCAATTAAGCCTCCTCTGTGAGGCAGGAAGACTATCCTCTCCATGGCTGCAGAGCTGAAAACCAGAAACTGTGCATGGCAGCCTCCCTCCTGTGCATTTATCTACTTGTTCATATTGTCTTCAGTATCAGTCTGCCCCAGTGTTTTGTCTGCAATAAATGCAGTGTCCAAACAGCTCCCGAGATTTACATTGTGAGCATATGCTGCCCCAGGTTTCGACCGATACTTTTTGTGTGGCTTTCAAACAGGCATGACTCCCGGTTGTGATGGTAGAAAAGCAGTTATCATGCTAAGAAATGCAGTATGGAGGGAGCTTCTAGTGCTGCTGTTGAAATTCACTCTTTCATAAAGTGTATTCCATCCACCTCCTTATCTTAATAGAACTCAGATAAAATTGAATGACTCTCAAATGGACTCTTTGCATCCCTCTCACTTCATAATCACTTTCTTCTTTAGTCATGGTTGTCAGATCTGTGTTAAGTGTGTAGTCACTGTTTACAAATGACAACTTAGCCTGCTTTTCTTTTCTTCTTTTTCTCTTTTTCCCCAGAATACAATGACACCCTAGTTGGCCTGTCTAATGCATACAGCTGTATAACACAATTTTACAGTTTTATGCATAGTTGAACTTTGTTGTCCTGCATCTGCCATTAAACTGTTTATACAATTCTGTTACCTCAAACATAAACATAAAAGAACATATTTAAAAGAGTAGTTAAGCAAAAGCTAATAAAATATGTTAGAAACCATTTATTTATATCTGAACTATAATGAAAGCACATGGCAGAGGTTATCTTGAAAACATGGATAATCAGATATTTACATTATACTAATTTCTAAGATGGGTCATATGTTTTGTACACGGACCTGTGACCACAGGGTGTAAATAACTTCACTGTAATTGTACATTTACTCTTCATATAACTTTGTTTTGTTTTTTTTTTTATACCATTTATTTATGCAATATGTACTTACATCGTTTGTGAAAAGCTTTTCTCCTGCATTTTTCAGCTACTTCTCTGGACCTTTCAAATCTTTTTTATTTGGTTCCCTCTAGGTCAAACACTGAAAGACCTGGTCTGCAGAAACCAAAATCAAGCTGACTATAATTAATTGATGCCAAAAGTTCAGCAGCATCCAATTCACATGAAAAGTATTCGCTTCTGGCTCCTGTTTGAATCTTGGTATTTTTGAAAACTACTCACCAGTCCCGAAATGGAAGACACAGAGAGAAGCAATACAGAGAATGGAGGTTTTTGCAAAAGCACAGAGAAATAGGCAACCTGCTGGCACAAATGCAGGTGCAGCTCCTGGAGGAAAGCAATCTTTATGCCTAGCAGGGCTGGTGTAACCAGGTCCTGCTGGGAGGCATCCATCAGACATTGCCACAAGTCGCATCAGCTTAGATCATCCTCAATACCACCACTGAAGATGTCTAATTCATTCTCTTATGTACCCTCAGTGGCAGATAAGAGAAGTGGAAATGCTGGTAATTCTTGTTTTCTTCATGTTTTCCCTCTGACATTCACCACTAAGTATTTCTGTTTGGAATTCAGCTGATACCATCCCTTTTCTAATATCCATCCAAGAACCCATCCTCTTCTTTCCTTTCTCTCTTTTATTTTAAATTTAGTTTTTCATTCTGAATTTTAGTAGTGAAACAAAAACCACACTTGGCAATTCCTCCGTGAGTTCTTCTTTCAAGTAGAATTTGCAAAGCCCTGCCCTTGGCAGGAAGTGCTTCCCCAACTCCAACAAAGACTACTGAATGGCACTACTTATATGTGTGACAGCATGTCACTGTCCTAACAGAAATCAGGGACATGGGGATAGTTACAGAGTTTAGCACTAGGACTTGGGTGAATATTCAGCTTAACTGTCTATCTCACTGCAATAAGTAGAAAAGGCTTCCAAATGTAATGAAAAAGAAATGCATGTATATAGTTTTCTGGCAAATGTCTGCCAATCTCACTTCAATACTCCTTCAAGTATCATCATTTCTTTCTTTCACTTTTCTGTGTTGCTGTTGCTGCTTGTAGCAGATGGCTAGTTTATATCTTTTGCCCTTTGCAAAGGATTTTTGTTGTTATTGTTGTTTGATGAAATAACCGGCATTCAACAGCACTTTAAATCTAACTGATGTACTTTGGGGAGATGGGTAAAAAGAAAAGTTTATAGAAGCAAAGTGTCTGGTGACAGACACATTTAAAATGAGGAACATGTACGAGGTAATTTGTGAAGGATGTTCAGAACAATTGATAGAAAAAAGCTGCTGTTTACAAATGGCTATTTACATAATCTGCCATTTCTGTTATCTACAACATTATGCACAACAAAATTACTGTGAGCAAATGAAATTTAAATGTCACTATATGAACTAATCTTAGCCAAAGGATAAGAAATTTAAATTAGCTCATAGTTAAAGCAGCTTTCATGACACGCTTAGAAGATGAAGTAATCTTTTCAGCAGGACAAGGATGGTGGCTCAGCCCTGATCTTTGCTCAGCTGGTTATTTGTCTGCCCCCCTGTATTTTGAAGGCAAGAGGTGTCATTCTTAGAAGGTAGCATATCAGACTACCAAAATGACTTTCTTTTCACAGGAGGGACCCACCCGCAGGTCACCTTATGCTTCAGTTTGAACTTCAAAACAAAGAGGATGTTCTCCTTTCACTGAGCAATAATTGATGGTCACATCTGGGGCAACTAACCAAGAATGAATAAAAAGTTGAGCATTATGGGTTCAGTTCCTGCAAGTGTCTCTGGCCCTGATTCAGCAAAGCATTTCAAGCTATGCTAAATGGTAAGCATGTAAGTACTCCCACTGAAATTCAGAAGTACTTCATGCTCTTTAAAATAACCACGTGGATTAAAGCAAGAATAAGCACAAGCTTGTGGGAACAAGCCTGTGTTTTGTCCTGTTGATAACAAAGCGCTTGTTCAGCACTGTGCATCCCAGCATGCTTCCTGAATGAACTAACACCTGAGCAGCCATCAGCAGTCTTTGCAGCAGAAGCAATTTTTAACGAAACATGGCAGTGAGCTCCCCCATGAGTAAACCATAACCTCCATCTATGGGGGGTTGTGTGGGGCAGACTGAAATAGGATGATGCTGGATGGTTCTCATCAGTGCATGTCTTCTAGCTGGCAGGGGCAGTCCACTGCATCAGCTGATGTCCCTAGTTCACCCTGGGCAGCCTGCAAGATCCCTTCCTATATTGCTTCATTTCCAGTGTTATTACCAACATGAAGACCAGTGTTATTAACAACATGACGACACTCTGTGAATCTCTCCTCTGGCATCACACCAGAGGTACACTTGCTCAGCAATCCTCAGGGCTCCTGCAAGAAATAAAGTCCCTTTCTCATGTCTACTGTGGCCTTAGTGGCTGAGGAACTCAAGAGAAAGACCTGGCTCTTAGGCTACAGCTTCTGCTTGTGGACACTCAGCAGTCATTGCAGAAGCACATGGAACATATGAGGTTCACACGCAGCCATCTTCTCAAAGATCTCATGCATATCAGCATAATATGGACAATTATGTTCAGTTCCAGCCAAGAACCACACCTGTATGCATGTCTTTCAATTCTTTAGTTCTCCATCCACACTGCAATCTAGTTTGCACAAAACCAGCTCAATCCAGATGACCCAGTGCAGCTTCACACTAAGACAGGGGAAGCGAAAGAGAGAGAGGAGCTTTCTAATCCCCAAATCCACCAGTATGAACATCACTTTTGCAGATGCTGAGTATGGTTCTTTTTTCCTCCTGTCATTAAATATACACATGTTCTACCATCCCCTACACATCTTTTTGTAATGGGATCCATATATGACTCAATGTTAATGACACAATCACAGAGATAAATAATGAGGTTATGAAGTCTGATGACGATAGGAAGGTAGAATAGACAACTGCCACTGAAAAGAAGTGCAGAGGCACCTTATGGTCCCAGGTAACAGGACAAAAAAAAAGGCAGAGGAAATTCAGGATGAGTAACCTAAGAGACACACGTGAAAATAAACACTCTTTACATATGATAAGGATGACTTTTGAAACAATTATTTACAAGAAACAAAATTCGGTGTTATACTAGATAGCTTTATGAAAAGTGAGACTTTCCAGTCTTTAAAGGACCATTTCTCCAGAGAGGAATAAATTTATTTGCTACTCTATGTTGTCTTAAAGATGACTTTGTGAAATATTTTTTTTTAAGATTATTACAATCATATTTTAATAGTTTTGGTTTAAAATTGTTATTGTGAGATAAAACTCATGCATTTTTTTTATTGGATTATTTCTTGCACTTTATCAATTCCTTGTCAGATTGCTTGTAGAGACTACAGAAAAATCCTGAGGGTACCATAATTATGTTTCATAATACGGTAATTATATGTGCATAACTTTAAAAAGGAGAAATCTTTAGAGACATCTTCCCTTTATAGACTGTGTTCCTATCACAATCACCTACAGTCATAGGGAAATTTAAATAATTAAATGTCTGAATTTGCTCCCATTTTTAACTTTTTCCACGAACAGTGTCAACAGAAATTGTTAGTACATATTTTTATACTCACATATATAGAGATTTCAGAGAAAACCTCCTTAAAAATAATTACAATTTTGTACTAAAATGACAGTATTAAAATCAACTTTTCCTTTTAAATAACGCTTTTAAATACCCTTTTTTTTTGGCATTAGCTAAGGCAGCAGTTACTAGGTCCGTACAACTGAAATGAGTTTTGCCTCTCTGCAACTGCATTACAGGAGGAGTAGATGACCTCCTGAATCCCTGCAATTCAGGGCTCTGTGTGATCATTGTCTCTGTGATCATTGCCCAAGGCTGAGCCTATAAGGTCTCAGAGTTTTCTCTGCTCCAGGCTGAAGAACCCCAGCTTCTCAGCCTTTCCTCATAGGAGAGGTGCTCCATCCCTCTGATTATCTTCATGACTCTCTCCAACAGGCCCATGTCCTTCCTGTACTGAGGAGTCTGGATGCAGGATGTAGGACTCCAGGTGGGTTCTCATGAGAGCCGAGTAGAGGGGCAGAATCGTCTCCCTTGACCTGCTGCCCACAGTCATTTTGATGCAGCCCAGGGTACGGTTAGCTTTCTGGGCTGCAAGTGCACACTACCAGCTCATGTGCAATCTTTCATTCACCAGTACCCCCAACTCCTTCTTCTCTGGGGTACTCTCTTGGGGTCTTGTATCAGTCTGCCTCCATTTACTTTGGCTACCTCATACAGTGACATGAATGTGAAATAAATCATGTCCTTCATTTTTTATCACCATACCTACAGCCAAAGTCAAGTGATACAGTTCAGCAAACACAAAGGGGGCCAGCGTTTTAAAAAGCAAACTGATATGTTACTTCTATAACCTGTTCCTAAGCTGAAAACAGAACACTTCAAAGCTGAGACAAATAAAACCAGGAATGGTGAGAATCATAAGGGCTCTGAGAGAGAAGAGGATCCCCAAACAACACATGTTGCATGGTTTCTGTGCCTTTTCAAGTCCTGCAATAGAAAATTGTCATACTACTACCTGCTACAGAATGGAATTATAAAAGTCAGTAGAATTATAGCCTTCCTTGAACTGCTGCTTTACTTGATTTAATTGAACTAATCCACAAAACCAAAATAACTGTGTTATTAGCCAGTTAGGTGATCAAACACTATATTAATGTAATAATGTTTACAAGGCTTTAGCATAACAAAACTCAGTCACAGAGTTTATGTTTAACATAAACCCTATTAGGAAACACTTAACTACACACTGGTTCCTTTGACCTGCTTCACTGTGACAAATGGAAACCTGTGCCTGTCCATATG
The DNA here is from genome assembly GCF_012275295.1 of Melopsittacus undulatus. Classification (NCBI taxonomy): domain Eukaryota; kingdom Metazoa; phylum Chordata; class Aves; order Psittaciformes; family Psittaculidae; genus Melopsittacus; species Melopsittacus undulatus. Next base: position 19,271,939 of record NC_047531.1, on the reverse strand, counting down.
TAATGAACCTCTGCAGCAAAGGCCATCGTACAATGGAAATTTGTAATAGTGCATTAAAAAGTATTAAAAACTAAAGGAGAAAAAGCAACACAGCCAGTCTTAGAAGACTGTATGGTGACCATTTACAGATTTATACTGGAGTATTGAGTTCTGACATGTGAGCACATACAAACATAAGGAATTCAAATGCATAAAATAGTTATGTCCTAGGATTCCAGATTAATGGGCAAGTAAAGGCTAAATATTCATTTCCAGGAAAGTAGATCAACAACTAGGAACTGTTAAAGCTCTGTCTCTCCAAGAAGAACCTGATTCATTAAAAAATGAAATGTGAGCTAAATAGAAAGCCTTCTGGTAAAGAAGAAGGGTACTGACATCCATTTCTTGGACTACTTAAAAAACTGAAGACTAATTAAAACTAATAAAAAACTGAGACTGAAGACTAATTTCTAATTCCACTTTCATCAATGTAAACACAAAGAAACTCCCCAAATTTTAGTGGAGTTGGCTCAGATTTTTAGCATTTTTAAGGACAAGTCTGTCCTTGAGCTCTTAATTTGGCAGAAAGATCAGTTTAGGGAAGCCTAAACCCTCAGTACTATTGTCTAGTTTTCAGTGCTGTTGGAGTTTTGAATAATTTTATCTCTTGATATTCTTTTTAATGTTCCATTCTACCAGACAGTTAACAGAAATTTAATACATTGATCTTGAGGACAAGATATGCAGAAGACCAACAGGTATTGATCTGATTTCTTAGGCTCAAGTGCTGAGAAACTCAGGCATTTCATTTTTAGAATACACCACCAATAGACCAGGTCCATGCATAATAAAGTAATAAAATACTATTTTCTTTTAAAGATCAATATTACTCCAGTCCTAACCATAGGAAAATTTTTCATTGCTTTAATGATCAGATCCACCTAGCACCTTTTTATTCCAAAATTAAACTACATTATTAACAAGGCAATGGGATTACACAGCCCTGCTTTTCTCCCACTATTTGGCACAAGGCAAAACCACAGATGATAGATACCATTTACCCTATTGGCAACATTTCTGCCTCAGAGATCAATCTCTCTGCCTACAGATAAGTCTGAAGCAGAATACAGCGTTGGTTTATGTACAGATGAACATCTACATGGCTGCTGGGGATTAAAGCACACAAAGAGTAAAGTCATAACCACTGAGACTACAGAGAGACTTTGAGGAGAGAATACATATATCTACTCAAATTTAGGTCAGTCATAGGATACATGATAAAAATCTTCACTTCTGATGCTCTTTATAAAGAGATGTAAATAACTAATTCATTCTCCAACTCAGTCACATTATCAGCCTTGGATCCAAATGTATTTCTACTCATTAACTAACCGTGATTGTCTTAATGAGCTTTTCATCAATGTTGGCCATAAATGTTTTACTACTACTGAACGAGTTAGCACTCTAAGGCTGCAAGGGAATTGTCTGAGAAAAATCGTAAAGTGCAGTCTGGTCATTCACAGCAGGTACAGTTTGTCATGAAAATGCCAGTTAAGAACTCCCAGTTGATCGTTAGTTACACTAAAATGTTATTAAATAAGAGTTTCCAGGGAAGCAGAGAAAGAAATAACCTCTTGATTTCCAAAGCTACTGGCTTCTCAGTATAATCCATTAGAAATCAGGAAGAGATAGATCCTAAGGATTCTAAGCAAATATAACATTTCAGGAAATAACCTAAGTAAACTGAACCTTCCTCATTACTTGATAATGAACATTACACAGAGAAAAAGTTAGTTTTATTCTGATTGAAATATTAGGTCCCAAAAACTCTTATTTATCAGGTCCAGTACCCAGATCTGAACATACCTGCAACTAGCTGAACAGGCAGACAGATTGTGCAAGTACTCACACTCAAGAACAATTTACATTTATGAGAGAGTCTTGAATATGCATAGATATGAAGTCTTGGAAAGGGAGCTCTGTATTCAGGTGCTTGTTTATCTAATACAAAAATGTAACACCAACTACATTAAGCAAGAAAGTGCAATCTTTTATTAGGCATGAATAAGAGCATACAAAGGGAAAGGAAGCATTATTATCTCAGTTTTACAGAGCATGAACTAATGAACAAAGGGCTTGGTAGCTTATCTTGGGTTACATAGGAAGTCTGTGGCACAGGCAGGAAATTAAATCCAGTGTGCTTACTTCACCACATTTCTTAGCACAAGATCATAGAATCATAGAATAGTTAGGGTTGGAAAGGACCTTAAGATCATCTAGTTCCAACCCCCCTGCCATGGGCAGGGACACCTCACACTAAACCATATTACCCAAGGCTTCATCTAACCTGGCCTTGAACACTGCCAGGGATGGAGCATTCACAATCTTCCTGGGCAACCCATTCTAATGCCTCACCAACCTTACAGCAAAAACTTCTTCCTTAGATCCAATCTAACTTCCCTTGTTTAAGGTTTAACCCATTACCCCTTGTCCTATCACTATAGTCCCTAATGAAGAGTCCATCTCCAGCATCCTTATAGGCCCCCTTCAGATCCTGGAAGGCTGCTATGAGGTCTCCACGCAGCCTTCTCTTCTCCAGCCTGAGCAGCCCCAACTTTCTCAGACTGTCTTCATACAGGAGGTGCTCCAGTCCCCTGATCATCCTCGTGGCCTCCTCTGGACTTGTTCCAACAGTTCCATGTCCTTTTTATGTTGAGGACACCAGAACTGCACACAATACTCCAAATGAGGTCTCACAGGAGCAGAGTAGAGGGGCAGGATCACCTCCATCTCTCACCTTTAAGTCTGTATATCTGAAATCAAAGGTATGCACATTCTTTCAGACTAAATCAGGGACTGTTTGTACAGCTCTGTTCTTGCAAGTAGTAAGTTAATCTATAATTGAAGAGGCAGCATTTCCAGGAGGCAAGCCCATGCCAGGTCACTGGTTCAGTACAGAGCATAGCTACTCATGAAATTTTTAGTACTTTTTCTAGTATTGCCTCTGTGGTCCTTAATGTTTTCCATTTGAGCTCACTATATCTAGTAAGGTCATTGATAAAGACTAGGGCAGCAAGGAAATGAAGCAATAAAGAACATTGCAGAAATAGTCTGGCCAAGACACCACAAGCTTTTACAAAGCAGAAGAAGAAGTAATACCCAATTAGACCTAAGGCCACATGTTTATAAGATAAAGTAGTGTTGACTGGTTAGTGGCCAATGTAAACTCTTGCTGGACAAGTCTCCACCATGAATTGTACAGCCACACAGGTCTCTGTTACACAGGTACCTAGAAGCCAAGACTGAGGCACTCACTAGAGAGCCCTGCCCAGCCACTCTCTTTCCTTTGTGAGTAATCCAGGGTGCACAAAAAACAGTGATGCAAATCAAGTTTGCCCAAGTTTTGCACCACTAGCAGGTGGCCAGACTAGGCATAGGTTCCATACTACCACCTTACAGTGCACACACAGCTACTAAGGGTCAGATCTTCCACTACGCCTCCTGATTTTATGTTTAGCCTATCTCAGCAGTAAGAACTCTATTAACCTTTAGTTGCTACTAAATCTTTATGAGAAATATTTTCATCATCTGCAAAGAAGACATACCAGGAAAAGCAACTATATACCTGAAAAATACGATTTTTGAACAGTTTCTTTCCCCCAGTGCAAGACACCCAAAGTAAAATAAATTAACTTCCATCTAAATGGAAAATAAAACTATGAATGTAACATATCTGTGTTGTTATGGCTTAGAATAATTCCATGAACTGCTGCTGCTAATAAAATATACTTTAACATCACACAATATAATGGATTACAGAGAAAATATCACAGTTAGAGTTGGTGCTACAGAAGTATTTTAAGAATAGGGAATCTACACAGGCAGTTTCCATTAATATCAGTGTCATTTTTTACTTGTTTTCCTGAATGGAATGAGAGCCCCTGCTAAGAATAGCTTCCTCACCTCAAAATGAGCAAATAAAATATTAAGCACAAGAGATGTACACTCTGCATACGATTTTGTTCTGTGGGATAGAATTGCACTAGCTGACTAGTTAGTCCGTTATAAGCGTAAGACTGCATAATCTTAAGATTCACATATTATAAATAGCTGAATAGATATATGTATACAATTAGCTTACTTATTACTATTGTCTGTTTCCCTGTCCTGCACAGTAGTCATAGCTCTTTAGTTATGATCTTTACAGACATTAAGGCAGATTTTATTTTTTCTTACCCTTTCGACTAAATCTTAAAGAAGTTCTCACCTTCTGGAGACATTCAGGAAAAAAACCAGCTTACAGGACATTTGCATTTTCAGAGCCCACACAGCTCCTTGGCCAAGAAAGCCCTATTGCAGTCACTGGGATTTATCCACCCATCAGTCTTGAACAGGGTGGAGGACTGCAATTCTGTTTGCTCTCATATCTGAGGTCTTCACAGAGGAGCTTCACCTACAAATGAAGAGAGTTTCAGTCTCTATGGAGTACAAGTGTCTTTTTAAGTCCTTGCTATTCTTTGTGCCATGGCATCTACTTTAACAGAAGCATCAAAGTGGTCTCACCATCCGGATGCTGCACTCTCAGGGCATGGTTAAGTGCTCTGCCTCACATGCCTGCCAACTATTAGCTGGTTCCCAGGCACCTTCCCATTAGAAGGAATATCATAGACTGTCAGCCAGTTCATTAAATTTCTCCCTGTTTTAAATAAGAACCAGTTTACCTCCCTTGCTGAACTTCAGTAGCTTACTATAGTCCTGATACTGTTTTGCACCTGCTTTAAAAAATCTGACAGGTTCACCCTGAGTGATTACAGGGCTTTCTATTGACTCTTCACCCCTTCAGTCAGCCCACAGCTTTGATTACAGTTTTCTCAGCTGCCATGGGGCCACACAGCTGCCTTCCTTCTCAGGAAGTGCTGCTTTGCTCTGACCTCGTTATGGGATCCTCCTCCCTCTCCTACATCTTCTTGGTGTGGTGGGGCTACCTGTCCAGGGCTCATCAACTTTTTCTGCTCAACCTCTCTGTGACTTTAAATCTGTGAGTCTTAATGATAGCTCATCAGCTCTCAGTCCTCTCCCACTTTATCTGCTCTTTAGTCTGTTAATGGGGTAGTTGGTCTTGTCTCAGTTTATGTCTCCTCCACCTTTGGTCATCACCATGGAAACCACCTCCATCTTGCCTGTCAGTCAAGCCCATAGTACAGCCAGCACTTTTGGCAAGAACTCTTGAAACAGCAACAGTTTTTTCTACATAATATTTCTAAACTGCAATCTTTTTTAATACCCTGCAGCTAAATATTGGGCCAGATTCTTATGATCTCAATATTTGATTGCTGTGACTTTTTTTTTTTTATTATTTTGACAAGAGGCTTATAAAAGGTGGAAGCAAGGACAGGTGGCCTGGGATGAATACAGGGATGTTGTCTGGGTAGTTAGGGACCAAGTTAGGAAAGCTAAGGCCCAATTGGAGCTAAACTTGGCAAGGGATGTTAAAGATAACAGGAAGGGATTTTACAGGTATGTAGCGGCTAAAAAACAGACTAAGGACAATGTAGGCCCCCTCCGGAAGCTTTCGGGAGAACTGGCTACACAGGACTTGGAGAAGGCTGAGGTTCTGAATGGCTTCTTTGCCTCAGTCTTCACTGGCAAAAGTTCTGACCGCAGCACCCGAGTCTTGGAAGGCGGACGCAGGGACTGTGAAAACCTAGACCTTGGGCCACTGTACATGAGGATCTGGTTCCAGACCATCTTAAGAACCTGAATGTACACAAGTCCATGGGACCTGATGAAATCCATCCGCGGGTCCTGAAGGAGCTGGCGAATGAAGTTGCGAAGCCACTGGCCATCATATTTGAAAAATCATGGCAGACAGGTAAAGTTTCTGACGACTGGAAAAAGGGAAATATAACCCCCATTTTCAAGAAGGGGAAAATGGATGACCCGGGGAATTACAGACCAGTCAGTCTCACTTCTGTGCCTGGCAAAATCTGGGAGCAGATTCTCCTGGAAGGCATGCTAGAGCACATGAAAAAGAGAAATGTGCTTGGTAACAGCCAGCATGGCTTTACTAGGGGAAAATCCTGCCTGACCAATTTGGTGGCCTTCTATGACAGGGCTACAAAAGTGATGGACAGGGGTGGAGCAGTTGACATCATCTACCTGGACTTGTGCAAAGCGTTCGACACTGTCCCACATGACATCCTTGTCTCTAAATTGGAGTGTCATCAATTTGATAGGTGGACCACTCGGTGGATAAAAAACTGGCTGGATGGTCGCACTCAAAGAGTTGTGGTCAATGGTTCAATGTCCAGCTGGAGACCAGTAACGAGTGGTGTCCCTCAGGCATCGGTATTGGGACCAGTCTTGTTTAATATCTTTGTCGTTGACATGGACAATGGGATTGAGTGTGCCCTCAGCAAGTTTGCCGATGACACCAAGCTGTGTGGTTCGGTTGATACGCTGGAGGGAAGGAATGCCATCCAGAGGGACCTTGACACACTTGTGAGGTGGGCTAATGCCAACCTCATGAAGTTTAACCATGCCAAGTGCAAGGTCCTACACCTGGGTCAGAACAATCCCAGGCACAGCTACAGGTTGGGCAAAAAGGAAATTCATGGTAATACTGCGGAGAAGGACTTGGGTGTGTTAGTCAAGGAGAAAATGAACATGAGCCAGCTTCAGTGTGCACTCACAGCCCAGAAAGCCAACCGTATCCTGGGCTGCATCAAAAGGAGCATGACCAGCAGGTCGAAGGAGGTGATCCTACCCCTCTACTCTGCTCCTGTGAGACCTCACTTGGAGTATTGTGTGCAGTTCTGGTGTCCTCAACATAAAAAGGACATGGAACTGTTGGAACAAGTTCAGAGGAGGGCCACGAGGATGATCAGGGGACTGGAGCACCTCCCGTATGAAGACAGGCTGAGAAAGTTGGGGCTGTTCAGCCTGGAGAAGAGAAGGCTGCGTGGAGACCTCATAGCAGCCTTCCAGTATCTGAAGAGGGCCTACAGGGATGTTGGGGAGGGACTCTTCATTAGGGACTGTAGTGACAGGACAAGAAGTAACGGGTTGAAACTTAAACAGCAGAGGTTTAGATTGGATCTAAGGAAGAAATTCTTTACTGTGAGGGTGGTGAGATACTGGAATGGGTTGCCCAGGAAGATTGTGAATGCTCCATCCCTGGCAGTGTTCAAGGCCAGGCTGCATGAAGCCTTGGGTAATATGGTTTAGTGTGAGGTGTCCCTGCCCATGGCAGGGGGGTTGGAACTAGGTGATCTTGAGGTCCTTTCCAATCCTAACTATTCTATGATTCTATGATTCTATGTGTCTTCTTGCCCAGTTGTACGTATCAAAATTCCTTTTTAAGGAGCACCTTCCTGGCTAGCTGCTACAGCAGTGTCGTTTTACTCTCTGTCTCTATATGGACTCTCTTTTTGTTGCTCTCCAGCTACACAGCATGTGCTTTGAATTCCTCCCAGCCTCTCTCTCCTCCACCTGAACCTCTTATTCAGTGTCATGTCTGATTTCTTGTAACACCAGCTTTCACCATGCACTTGGGAAGTACAAGTCTTGGGTTGTGTCCCACCAAGACTTGTACAAAGCTCCCAATGGACATGCTCAGCCATGATGGTCAGCACTGGCTGTTGCCACAGCTCTACCTTGTGTCAGAGCTGCTGTTTCCTGTGTCATGCTTGAGGCCTCCACTTGATGTGTGCTCTGTTTGTTGAGATAAACAAGTCTGAACCAGGGCTGCAGACTCCTGGGTACCATGGTGATGGAAGTAATAGAAATGGTTTAAGATCTGAGTTTGATTCCTTTGTTGATGAATTTAGTGGTCCCAGTAGACTTTCTGAACTTAAACCATATCGAAGGAGAGCAGGAATCAATTTGTGCATTGTAGGTTTTGTTTTAATCAATTAGCATGTTCTGGTCTAAATATGGTTTTACAGTATGCAAGGACCATTTATTCCTACCATGTACATATTCAGCTGAGGAAAAATCAAGTGGTGGCACTTAATCACAGGATCCCTTCCTCACCCCAAACTATATAAAGTCTTGTTATGATGTATAACATAATAAAAAAATAAGTACCTGCACTCATGTGACAACATGAGTGATTCCAGCTTTGGGGCTTTTTCACAGATATCTTTAACCTTTTAGAACTACCAGTTTAGATTTACTTAGTACTCTATAAAATTTACCCAGGAAAAGTCCATTAAAATATTAATCAAATTCAATATTGGATTACTTACTTACATCAAAAAGATAAAGAAATAAGATAGAGGAAGCAAATAAAACTGAAAAGCAGTTATGTCATACAGCAGTAGAAGTGCCTTAGACTGAAGGCTTTACTTTTTTTTGTGGATTCTCAATTTCTGTACTGGGATAATACATTGTTTTGTTTGGGACTTCTCTCTGGTAACTGAAGGAATGTAATTTATCCACTCAGGTGAGGAAAAAATTGGGATTTTATATAAACTCACAGTAGAAGATCTACTTTGTGTTATCAGGGTGGCAAGTCCACAATCAGTCAGCTCTATTTCCTTTGTGGTCAGGGTGTTCAAGAAACAGCATGAAGAAAAGTTAGTGTGAAGCAACCTCATTACTGCTGATACAACAGTGGTTTAAGAGAAGTCCTCCATAAAACCAAGGCATAGCAGCAGCAACCTGACCTTGTAGGGAGCTGCAGCCCACACTTAAGGCAGGTCACACAACTGCACCAGTAATTGCTGCCTCACAGGCGACTAGATGGCACTGTTCTACTTAGCAGAGCTGCGAAGAGAAATATGTTTGCTTGTCTAGTGAAATAACCCTAAATCCTGGCTGAAGACACTTTAATCATCAGTATTAACACAAAAGAATGAAAAGTCAAGCTGAATACATTTTTATATTAATGAAATATCGAGGGTTTTTCTTTTCTTGAAGAATTCTGAAACCCTTGTTTACTGTAACTTTACTCAAAAGATATTGTGCATTAAAATTTATATAGTCAGGCAGACAGAGTTTAGGTATGACCTACAGGTCAGTACACTCAAGTGCTGACTGTATAAAATCCAAGCAAAATAATGCTTTCCAACAAAGTGTGGCTCTAAATAGTTTAAATAATTCTATACCATATTTACTATCCTCGTAATTCTGGATATGCTGTCATTAGCTAAACACTTTAATTCATTACAGAGTCTGTGGTACAATCAAACTGCAGTAAGCAATGACAGTTACATTAAAAACATATTTTTCATGTAAGTGTCAATGATTCTAAGATGAGCTAATTTTAACATGACTGATGGCCTAAGCAGAAGGCAATATTCCCTGTCATTCAGATTGAAAACCAATTATATATGTGAACAGTAATTGTATGTATGAAATAGAGGAATTCAAGAGACAGACCCAAAGAGCAAAAACAAAAATGTTAACGTTTAAATTATGACCTTTCTCAGTGCATCATTTGAATCAAGATAATGCTCTTTGATTAACAAAATCAGGGTTTAACTCTGTTTTGCTAATGACCTAGGGTGAATTTCTGGACTGCCCTGTAAAGCCCAGAGCTGCCCTGCCCCTGCAAAGCCAGCTGTAGCCACAGACCTGCACAAGTACACCAGCTGGAGTTCACCAGTTTTCCAGCTCTGGGAGAATGAGAGGTGAATTGTTCATCATCCAGTTCAGGCAGAATCTCCCAAATTAACTCACATCACCTCCTCAGCTGCTCCAAAGAGAATGCTTGTGTGATCCCATCTGCTAAGCAGAAGAGCTTGGAAAGCAAGTATCCCCAGTACAGGGGCTGCAAGAAATGCTTATGGGTTAATAACTTCTTAAATCACTGCAGGGTTTTGCAGTTCATGTCTGTGCTTGACATCTGTTTTCCCTTATAGGGTTTGTATGTCCAGCAGCTGGAGAAGACTTCATGTAATTCAGATTGCATATGGGGAGAACAGGAAACCTTTGTAATTACATAGCTTTTCCTGGGTTGCTTCTGTCACTATATGCAATAGTCTTGTATATCCTTCACTTCCAGCTTAAACCCAGATTTTCTTTTCTACCAAAGCTGTGAGGAAGTCTTTACAAAGAGCTTGATATTTTTACGTTTGGCAAAAAGACAATCTGTCACATGCCAAATACGAAACTTTTAGGGTCTCTTTCCAGCACTTCAGTCTTTTAATCTGGAAAAGCAAAGCCAAAACAGTGCGTAAGGACTTCTTATATTTATTCAGACTTCTGAAGTATCTTTACTACATGAAAGAATGCTGCATACTGTTATGTGACAAAGGATTTGTCTGGTTTATCAAATCTTCTGCCTGGGGACTTTTGTGCCTCCAGTATTTACAATGAGGCACCTTCAATTTCTAGTAGCTACATTATTCTTAAACAAACCTTTGCCCTACTATTACTATACTCCAAATGTGAACTATTCAGCTGTGCCCACAATTAACCACAGAATGAATTGCCCTGCAGTGTAGAGAAAGAAATTATGACTTGAAGACCTTTAAAATCAATTCAATAAAATTGATAGAATGCTTCTAGCACTTTGCCTGGGAGCAAAGCATTTCTCAGCAGGCCCATCAGGTTTGATGCGGGGAAACCTGCTTACACAGCCTCCAGGCTGGGGCTGGAGCACACTCTTTTCCAGTCTCTGATCCCATACGTCAGACCCAGTTAGATGATGATGGGTCACTGCTGAATGTTCAGAGGAACATTCTTATTGCTTTTTTTCCCCCCATTACAATTCCACTATACGTAGCTTTTGCTGGTATTATTGCTTAAGAAGGTCTGTAAAGTCCACAAGCTTTCCAGGGGCATTAAACTCTGCTTTAGACTTGCTTATATGCAATTTTTTTAATTATGATTTTTATCTTCTCTCCTTTTTTTTTCTTTTTTTTTTAATTCCTGTAGTGTGTTTTAACCCACTTCAAATCTTCATCCTTTGTTGTACAGCTGACGGGAGGTTGACTTAGCACAAGGGAACTAATGATGTGAGGATAAGAAGAAGCAGGCATGGGAAACAGTGGTAGGGCTAGCTTTTTATGTGGTAATAAAGGTTATTCTGGCTTGATGTTACAGAAAAATACAACTTTTGACTTACTCAGCACAGGAGAGGCAGTTGCCCAAGGTCCTCCTGAAGCACAGGATGGTTGGAGATTTCACTCCTGGCAGAGGTGGGGAATCTAAGATCAGAAATGCAAACAGCACAGTAGCAGTGAGCACTGTTCTATGTCTGGCTTTATGTCTCACCAGAAGGGTAATGCTGCAGTACTCCATGTTTGCCCAAGTATTCAAAGCTCATGAATCAACCATCAAGACTGTGGAAGTATTTAGAAGAGTAATACAGGAAGGGGTTGTTTACTGTCTAATACCTACATCTGGAATATCTTTGAAATCCCCTTTTTCTGTCTAGAAACCCTTTAAATAAACGAAACCCTATTTTTACTTATTAGCCTAGAAAATCAGAAGTCAAGAAAAGTGCCACTACCACAAGCCACAGGATAAAATTCTGTCCGCTGGTGAGGCTGATTGTATGATACGCTGCCTTTTGTAATACCAATTCATTTTGTGTTATTTATTCTGCCTTATTTCCAGAGTAAATCCATCTTGCTGCCTCACCAGCCCTGCTCTGCTTTGCTTATGAGCTCTGACAAGATCACAGCTTGAGGTAGGGTGGTCGCATATAATAGGCAGAACAGGGTTGTGATCATGGTAATTGGCTGAGACATCCAGGCCTGTAATTGCTTAATAATAACTATATCTGGTCTTTTCTTGCACAGCAATCCTGTGTTAAAGTTGTCTCTGACTGCTTAGCTGAGAGACACAGCACTCTAAGTAGAGCTGCATGCAAACAGTGCAACATAGAAACCATCAGATATGTAAAATACTTTAACTCGGGGGTAAGCGACAGCCCGTAGAGAAATTCCTGCTGTGGAAAACCAAGGCTTGAGAAGCCCTTGGTTTCCTGAAATAAAATAGTACTTAGCACTTCTTAGGAAATATAGTTCTGTATTTCAAATCATTGTTCTATACAACATCCTGCCTGACAGATTTCAGAGAAAGGCACATTGCCATCGTTCACTTGTGGCCAGATTTTGTTTTTTCTTGTTTTTCCGCAGATTGATCTGACAGTGAATACTCACTCCTGAGCATGGTTACTTTTTTCTTTTAATATTATTCATTAAAGAATGCCATCTGGGCAAGGGTTAGAAAGAGACAGTCTTGGAGAAAAGACTCCTGTGAAATGACTTCTATATTAAACTGTTTTAAGGAATGTGATTGATTTGCATGAATTTATGTGGACCAACCACTATAAATGTTAATTTTAGTGAGAGTAAGTCCTGAGGATATTCAGATTGCACTTACTTTTTTCTTTTTTTAATGCATAAGGAAATTAATGTCTGGGATAGGTTGCCAAGTAGCAGTTGTATCTGTCACCATCACTTTGTGTGTGTGTGATACATGAATTGGACAAGTGTATAGAACAAAACGACAGTCTGAATGTGAAAGTTGGATGGAATAGTACACAGCCAGAGATGTCACCTATCTGCCTTTTCTGATTAAATTTTACTATTTTGAATTATATCCCAAGACAATAAGCATTGCAATTTTATAAATAAACATGCAGCCGAGCTATTTTAGTTAAGATATTAATGAGTTTCTCCATATATTCCTTTTTTCAGCAATGAGGAGTATCATTACAGTGTAGAGAGTGCTACTGAGGAGAAACAAAAAGGAATAAAAGAGGGGAGCAGCAGTGATCAATACAAGGGTAGGAAATCTGTTAGGGAAAAAGCAAATTAGTTGAAAGGTATTGCATAGGTTTATTAATTACTTAAACCTTATAAAGGTGGCTGATATTCATTGGATATCCTGACAGCCCACTACTTAGTCAGCTGGTTGTTCAAATGCACTTGAAACAACCCCAGATGATTGCTTCAAAACTGAGTGAAGTTGATTCCTGGTAGCAGAAATAGAAGAGTATGGATCTCCACACGTAAATCAAAATAGTTATGCATGGCGAGGGTGGCATTAATATGCAATGCAACAGTTCTGGTAAGGACAGGAATGATGGCTGGAGGCACGGCACTTAGGATATGGTAGCAAAGGACTGTACTGTGCAGAAAAATGGTTATACCTAGCATCATATTCTCCACATACTTTTCTGCTTCTGTGGTACAAGCTGTGCAAGGTGATGATGATGATGGGCTCAAATAAAAGGTGTCTTCTAATTTATAGTTTTTCCCATGGTATGTTGCTATGATTGTAAATAACTGTGCAAGGTGTGCGTTACAGGCATCCAGAGACTTCCAGCTGCAGCTACAGCAAAGAAAGGAGAAATATGTCTAACAAAATTAGCTGGCTTGAGGGTGCACATAGCTGTTAGACTTCATAGTATTCTCAAACAGACTTTCAAGCTGTGCACTTCTCAGTCTGCTTAACAGCATTGTATTTTACAAACTTGCTAACAGATAACTCTAAAGCAAATAATAGCCCTAAAACTAGCAGCTGAATTCATTCCCTGAAGTTTTCTAATCCTCAAGTCCAATCTTTAAAGACTTTTTGTCAATTGTAACATTAAAAAAAAATATTCCTCCCACAAATTTCAAGCAGGAACAGAAAATGGAATTGGTAGTTAGATCAATCTTAAACTGCACAAGCTTTCCATACATAATTTTTACCCATCAGATCAAAAGACTGAATTCTTCAAGGCTGCATTGAACTTCTTTAATTTCTTACAAATAAAAAGGCAGTAATATCACAGAAAAAAAAAACAACAAAACAAACAACATAATGTTAATATCTAGATAGATTTTGTGGCTCATGTAATTACATTAAAAATAATTAAAAATCTGGGCTGTCATATAGATCAAAAGGTTTATCAACCTTTCAGAATTTTACCTGTAGAAAAGCATCTTACACATTTAAATCTGTGTTAAATTGTGTGTAAACAAATTCCTATTTTGTAGCTGAAAGCATGCTCATGTTGGAAACTGAGGATTCTGCAGTTTTAAAGACATCTAAGTCATGAAATGTTACAAGGTGTCATGGTTTAAGTTCTGCTGGTAGCTCAAAACCACACAGCACTGCACCAGCTGCCAGGAAGGAGGAAGATAACTGCTACAGCTGAATCCAGGACACAAGGATTTTGTAAACCTAATTAATGGACAGATTCTAATTATTACAGAAATTCCTGGGCCTCCCCAATCTTGGTGTCCAACATTGGTTCAGTTGCTGGACTTCAGTGGCAACAAATCTAAGGCCTTGATTCAGGAAAATACATACCCTTAAACATGGTATTATTCAAATGCCAAGACGTGAACTCACACACCTCCTTAGGCCAGTGTTTTTTAACTAGATGCCTCTATATGAGTTGTCTCTTTTAGGAATAGTTTCCCAAATCAAAGCCTGAAGTGATGTACCTGCTGCAGAATGTGTAAATATATCTGGTGGGAGTAGAGGATGTTTGTACATCCATTGACTCCTGGCATTCTGCTACATGATCAGAGTACCACAGATGATATTTTCAAGGACAGCTAATCACATTGCACTTAAACAAACAGCAATATTCAGCTACAGAGTGCTGAAAAATCCAAGGTTATGAAAACAACATAACACTTCAAAGGAGCATAGTAACCGTTTTGTAGATTCAAGTTCATTGGCAAAGTCAGGGAGCTCAAAACTCAGAGGCACTGGCACTTCAGGATCCAAAGAAAACACACACAAACTGATATTAAAAAAAAAAAAAGAAAAAACCCCACACCAAAACAAACCAAAAAAAACTGTGGAAGCTATTGCTGTGTGACAAAGCACACTCTTTTCTTTGTAATATACATAATGAAATACAATCCTTCACCAGTTCATCACTCAAAGAGCTAAATCTGATTTTACAGTGAAAATACAATTTCATCTCATCAGGTTCCATAGTGCTGAAATACTAAACTTAACAATAGAAACTGATGTGATATGTTTCAAATTAAATTGAACTACTGCAAACAATGGGTTTCTTCAGAGGATGGCCTTGACTGAATATGTTTTTCCACTTCATTTTGCAAAGAAATCATCAAGTCTAATGGCTTCAAGCAATCTGAGTGATATGCAGGTTGAATGGGAAAGAAAACCAACCTGAAAAAAAACAACCCCCCCAAAAAGCAGTGCTATTGAAAAAATGCCACACATGAAAAAAGAGAAATTATCACATGCTGAACTGAAGGCCTTATCACTTCCCCAGTTCATCTGAGGAGTTTCTAAACAAAGCAAGGAGCTCAGCCTTAGAGAAGTGAAGTCAGTAAAAGAGATTTTGACTTTCTTAATCCCTGGATGAAGCCCAGTGTCTGAAGAATGTTGTATAAGGTTAATGTTTGACCTGGAAAGGTAGATACAGAGGCATGAGTCTGAATTTTTTATCAAACATCAGATGTTCTCTGAAGACCAGTCCTTGACCATTTGAGGAAATTTCTTCCCTCTGTTTCTTGAGGAAATCGGAGAACCAAGCTCTCAGCTACTGCTCTGGGTTCAGCAGTAGCAGTCATTTTTCTCCTTCTTAGTAGCTGGTGCAGTGCTGTGGTTTTGACTTTCAGCCTGGGAACAATGCTGATAATACCAATGCTTTTAGTTACTGCTCAGTAATGTTTACTCTGCCCAAGGACTTTATGAGACTCATGCTCAGACAGGGAGGAGGGGAAACCAGGAGGAAGCAGGGACAGGACACCTGACCCAAACTAGCCAAAGAGATATTCCATAACACAGCATGTCATGCCCACTATATAAACTGGGGGCAGTTACCTGGAAGGGTTAAATCACTGCTCGATTGGGCTGGGTATCGGTTGGCAGGTGGTGAGCGGCTGTATTCTCTTCCCTTGTTATTTCCCTTATCATTATCATTATTGGTTGTAGCAGTAGTGGTTTGTGTTATACCTTAGTTACTGGACTGTTCTTATCTCAATGCATGGGAGTTACATTCTTTCGATTGTCCTCCCCACCCCTCCAGGAGTGGGGGGAGGAAGAAGGGGAAGAATGAGTGAGCAGCTGCGTGGTTCTGGGTTGCTGGCTGGGCTTAAACCATGACAGCTACCTTGGAGTCAGCTTGATGGGCATTGGCAGCCAAGTTCAACCACCACCCATGGACAGCATGGGCACTGATCTGCATGGCTGCTCACTCCATACAGATGTGTGTTTTCCCCTAAAGGGGGAGAGTCTTTCCTAGATTTTGATCCACTTGCCCTGGAAGAAGGGCCAGCATAGGCCTGAGAGCATGTGACTGGTATATAACAAAAAATAGGCTTGTTTATGTTGTGAACAGTCATTATGGATAAGTCTTGTGAGACTTTTTGGTATAGTCAAAATGAACTGCTTTTTATATTTTTTCTGTGCCTACAAATAAAAACTAAAAGGGGTGGGGGTGGGGAATGCCCAGGACTGTCTGTTTCATTTAGAGCCGAACTGCCAGCCAATTCCTTCTTTCAAAGCCAGATGGCTGTGTGCTGATTCCAGTATCAACTGTCCAATTCCTAGATGCCTGTTTGACAATATTGTTCTTCTTTATTTGTTTACTTTGGGAATAGGTCTGCAGGGAGGTTTATGGTCTCTGTCATCCTCACTTAGGAGAAAGCCTATGTGAGCAAAGAAAGGGTTAGGAAAACAAAACCTGAGAGGTTTCCCAGGAAGGCTTTCTCTAATCCTTCCAGGAGAATGAGCTGAGTGATTTATTGAAAGCAAAATCACTCAATTACCAAACTGCTCCAGTCCTCACATGATATGGATAGCTGAGCCTTCCATGCTGGACAGTGAGTACATGTTCATAGCAGTGATTTCACTTGAGAACTGATCTCTACTGCCTCCTTGTTGTCCTTCAAAGCCCTCTTGCTCAGTGACATGCTTCAGAGGGCTCACCTTAGAAGCTACAATGACTTCTAAAGAAGTTCAGGGGGAAATATATAAATCCCCAGAAACCAGCTCAGCACCCCACATGGGAATCCTATAGCACCCAGGCTTCAGGTTAAAGTTATTGCTGCAGATACTATAATGGGAACCCAGTATTTACTTAAAACAACAGTTATATATTGATGTTTCTAGGTTCACCTTTTCAAAGATGGCCATAGATTTTTCTTGGGTATTTTAGCAATGCTGACACATCAAACTTGTGTAGTCAATAAACCTGTCCAAGCAACTAATCCAAGGGACAGTCAGCAATTCAACTGCTAGTTTGTCTAATCAATTGTAGATATGAAAATGGACCTACACAAATTTGTTGCTTATCTTTTATAAAAGTATTTGTAATGCATGGACCACTCATCTGATCAAACTATTCTTATTTTCCACAATAGTACTTAGGGTAGTTGAAAAATCATCTGAAGAGGTTTGACTGGCCAAACATACTTCAAGACATATTTCACCAATTCCAGAACAGCAGCTGTGGAGGCTTCCCTCCATGACTTACAGCTAGTGTTTAGCTCATGATTTCAATACATATATCAGAATAATGTTAATAATAATGAAGTTTTGTCTTATTTCTGCATGTATATTTGTGCTCTGGGTGAGTTTTACAACTACGCTGAAAACACATAAACCTGATACATTCAATAAGCTAAATTAATTTCTACCAGTTGAGACTCTAACAGACGATATATCAAGAATATCATGTAGGTCAACTAAGAGATTTTTACATTTACAAATACAAAGAGACTTCAAAAGATAAAAATAGTATTTCCTACCACTCTTACATTAAAAATCAGGCTAGGTTTCTCTTTCTTTCCCTCCCTTCCTTCCTTCCTTCCTTCCTTCCTTCCTATCCACGGGTAACACTTCTGAAAAGTTGACAAGCCAGTTGTTAACATTGGAAGCACAGAATTATCCTTATTTATTTTTTTATATGATTACATTAAAAGCAAAGCTTACTGAAATAATGACATAGTTCTCCTGTGATATGACTGCCTTTTTATTTCTAAGATATTAAAGAAGTCTAATGCAGTCTGGAAGAACGCGGTATATTGATCAGATGTACAAAAGTTAAGCATGGAAAACACCCACAGCTAACTACCACTTTATACATCATTTTACCCCGGTGAAAATAATTTTGCAAAATGGCAGCATCTCAGCAACATCTATATCAACTGTCCCTTTACAATGAAACAGTTAATTTTTCAAATGGCTGCCATAAAGGCAGCCTGTTAACTGGGAATCACACCATGATCCTTTTTATTTCTTAGAGTCTGTTGCTTGGTGTTGATGTTTCTGCAGGTCAGGTTCTGCTTTGCTTATGTCTGTGAAGCTGCATTGTTTTGGAAGAGTGTCAGGTGCAGAAGGGGCAAAAGAGGCAACTGACAGCAGAAGAGAGAGCTTGTGCTGTCTTGGGACAAAATGTAAGAAGGGCTTTGAAGGGAAGGTTCGGTTAGGAATTACGTGACTAGAGAGCCTGGTGATAGAGATTAATTTTGGAGCACCCTTTTGGTCATACTGATGTGAACAGAGAGACTATTAGGGTGAGAAACTAAATCACCTTGGGCAGGAATTTTACTGGTGAGAGAGCACAGAATTTGGAATGTTATTGAGGAAAAAGCAACAAGAATTTGAAAGCAGGTTGATCTTGGGGAAATAGAGACAGTTATTAGGGAATATGACTCCAATTACATGTATTATCTTAGGAACATTTGTACTTAACTCAGACATTGCATATTGAATGTGCCATTCTTTATCAGCCCTTTCTGTTATATTAGAAGGTCTATACAAATAGTCTCTTGAAGTTAACCTGAAAATTCCTTTTTTCCTTTTTTTTTTTTGCAATCAAAGGCTTTCCAAAGGCTGGTGAACAAAAGTAATTGGGTTTCACACAGTAAGTACCCAGGTTTCATTCTGATTTGATAGCAGATTCATTTAAAATGGCATTTTCAATGCCTTTTTTCTTAAAATGATACAAGTATATATATTTTCTCCATTCTTATGTTCATGCAATCTATTTAATGATTAAAGGATTAAGCTTTTCTTAAAAGCTGAAAAATGTGAGGTTAATGAGCAGTGGAAAGAGCAATCTGAACCACACAGACATAATACTTGGTTCTAAATTCACTGTAACCATTCAGGAAATGGACTTGGGAATCATTGTAGACAGTGCAATACAAATCTATGATCTGTCTGTGTGAGCAGTTAAGGAGCAAACGAATTGCTAGAATTTAGAAGGACCAGGTGCACAAGTAATAACAGAAGTGTAATAATGCAGTTCTCTGAATTGGCAGAAGGATATATCTGGCTGTAGTCTTCCTATCCCCACAAAAGACACTGTGTAAAAATAAAGAGCTCAGAGGTACATGATGAGAATAATTAGATGCAGGAAAGAAAGATGGAGGAGAGAATGGTGCTGTTTTCACAGATTTATTGATACAGATATAGACAGTACTGAATGAAAAATCTTTAAAAAAGATATTTGTATGTTGTCCTGCTTTCCAAAGCATCTATATTATGGCACAACCAGTCCTGACAGCATCGATAACATACATACTTCAGATTAGTCTTTTTCCTAGGTGATACTACTAGCACCAAGAAATCTATATTTGAGATTTTCTTTAAGCCAGCCCTGTGGGTACTTTGCTATTTAGTGTGTCTTCTACATTTGGCTGTGATCTGTCTCCTACCTCTAATGAGGCCTATTGTTGCCATTGAAAATAACACTTACTGGGAATCCAAATCATGCGTACATACTAGCAGTAGATGAGCCAATGACACAGACACACATGGTAGCTGCAGATGACACACAGCCCTAGCTATACCTCAAAACGTTTGATCATGTCAGTGTCAGTAAATTGCCATGTCCTTAGGTGTAATATCTTCCATGTGAGGACCAGAAGGCTGGCTCTTAGATCAGGGGAGGCAGGACAATGTTACCAGGTAGGTAATATCACTGAAGAATTTTCTGTGCAGCTATCTGTGGTTAGAGGTATGTACCCATTGTGGCAAATTGAGCCTGTTGCTAAGGCATTCTTTCTCATTTCTTGGTGTCACTAAACTCTCACAGCCAGCATCTCTGACTGGCTTCAGTTGCCTGGGAGACCCCACTCCATCTCGGTGAGCAGCAGCCGGCCTCCCGTATGCACAACTTCATGCAGTCTCATCCAGGCTACAGCAACCTGCCTCTGCACAAAGCAATCGGGTCAGCAGCACAAAGTGCACTTGCCAATCCCTTTAACAACTTGGGTAACTGTGAAACAACACCATTGCATACTCCTGCAGCACTAATTTCCCACAGAGCACCATTCAGGTTTACAGCAGCTGTACTTTTCTTAACGATGCTCCGTGGTACGGACCCAAACCAGCTGGAAAATTCAGGATGAATATCATGATTTATATGTCCGGGATAAAATAATGTTATTCCTAAATTATTATGGAGAACTCAGATTTCTCAAGAGTATGAAAATATAATATGAATTCCCATAGGCAGTAAGGTCAGTCCAAACTTCACCCTGTTGCTTTAACTGCAAAGAAAATAGCTTCAAAATTACCTTTTTTAAAAGTAAACAGAAGATTATTTAATAAAAATGAAATAAATAAATAACCTTAAACAAGAATCCCATCAAAACAAAGCACTGCACTTCACACATTTCTCTCCTTGGAGAACAGATGAAGAGAGTGAATCACATGTAATTTTGACCAGTTGGGTCATTTTAAGAACTACTGCCAAAAAACTGGGAGAGCTTGGCTGTGACTCATTTTTCTATTAAATCCTCATAATGAAAACCCACATGTTTGTGACAAACCTTGGCTCCTCAGTAACAGCACATCACATAATTTCTTGAATCTTTGGGCCTTTCTTATTTCTAAACCAAATTTCTTAAAGCTCATAGATCCTAGGGAGAATTATTGGTGTAATTCTGAAGAACACAATTTGCATGAGGCTTTTCAAGAAAAAAAACTCAAACCCCTGAAAACACGCAAAGCAAATCTTTTGATATTGCAACCAAAAATCTTCAAATAACTTAGATCAATGTTCTTCACATGCAAAAAAAGTTAAATGATAATACTGTGGAGCATTTAATGAAATTATTTAGATCTGCTTTATCCAAATTTATTGGGATCCAGTTAAGGTTTCAAATTACCCATAGAGATATAAGCTTTATTTTTCAAATAAGCTTTATTTTTTAATTTTTTTTAAGTGGCCCTTTAAACCTCAGTTGTAATCAGGCTTCAGAAAATTTCCAGATGGTAGTTTCACTCTAGACAATCTGCTCTCTTGAGTGCCTCTCTCCGTAAAGCCTGATGAGCATCAAGAGCATTTATTACATTCTGATGCAACTCCTAACGCAAGATAAGTTTACTTTTAATCTAACAGAATATCAAATATTTTACACTGTAATAATTGATGCAGCGATTGCAAAATTGCTGTTCAACAGAGGAAAAAATGCCATTACAGAATGCAGCCAAGCACCCCGACAGCATGACATGAACCCTAATGAATTAGCTGACAAATGAGCACAGTAAGTTCTGCTCAAGTGTGTTTTTTGGGCGGCAATTCAGCAAATCTGCTTTTCACTGTATTTCTCCCTTGTAAGGCTAAAGTCCATGCAGATTAGTTCTCAGCTGGGGTGTCAGGTGAAACCCATTGAAAATATACAAAGAGCAGGTTTCAGTCCTCCTTTCAGCTCTGCTTGATGGTCAGCGCTTCCTTTCTCTCAGCCTCTCAGCCCTATCTATGGTTTACACTTCCTGTCTCTGACACTGAAAGAGGTAGAAGAGATGGAACGAGGACATTTTGACCACAGCACAAACCAGGATTTGCTCCACTGCGATGTGCCTCCCTTGGCCTGTTGTAGCCTCCCAGGCCCACACTGCACCACACTAAATCTGCTACCCCAATCATAGCACAAACCAAGTGTTCTGCAAATCTTGTGCTGGCAGATTTTGACTCAGGAGTAGGACACAGCTCTTATCTCAGCAGAGGCTTGCACTTTATTGCAGATAATGGTGGCACAGTCATCTAGCTACACTAGTTCCCTCACCTGCTTAAGGAAGTTCATACACACTTTGAAAATCACCACTGCAATATTTCTAATCTTAAGCATGTTTTCCACAACTGATTCAGCACCTGCATTTCCTCCATTCTGTGACAGTATTGGGTAGCCTGGATGGTTGTTGGTTTTTCTCTGTGAACTCATGAGAGCCTTCACTATTCTCAGAGAGTCTTCTATCAACACAGAGCCAGAACAATCCTCTGCCAGATCAACAACCCACAGCTTGTCGGAAACCAAGCTTTCATCATCCTCACTATCTAGGCACAGGTGTGCCTGACAAGCACACCAGGAATATTCAGGCATTAAAGCATGAGGGAAAGGAGAAGGCTCAGGGCTCCTCAGCCTGTCAGAGCACTCAGGAGCCCTCTTCCCGTAGTGCTCTTGGAGATGACAGTGACAGTCACTTTCCATCCACCTGGAAGGAATTCCTCTGGAAAAAGCATTTTCAGGCAACTGAACCACAACTATCACATAGGAGACCACCTTGCAAGGCAAGCACTGCAATTACAGTTGTGTGTGATGGTAGGTAAAGGTGAGAAAAATTGGAGAAAGCCCATGGTCAGGCAAATGACAGCAATTTTCCTCAATAAACCACAACACCATCGCAGAGTTCCACTTGCAGAGGGAGAAAATGTACCTCAGAAATGACCTTTCCCAGAAAGACTGTGACAGAGAAGTCATATATGTGCATGGAAAAGATGCTGGGAAGGATGTCCAGGCTTCAGCCTCCAGTCCACTCTCAAAGAGGGAGTCCAATAACATACGTCTTTATGCAGCTACAAGTCTTTGCCTTCTATAAGCAGCCTGCTAAGGATGTCAAACAGGCAGCACAGACAGCCAGGTGACATCCATCAGCACCAAAAGCAGTGGTCCTAAAAAGAAAGAGCACAGCTGGAGGAGCCTGAGCAACAAGCCAGGGCATGATGAATAACACGAACAAGGAATCTGTCCAGGAAAAAGCAGTGGCAGTGTATGAATGGTGTGTTGTGTACCTGCAGGTACACTGCACCTCAGTTATGAGGCTGTCCAACCACTTTTGGATATCTACTCTCTTTGTCTCTGAGGCCACACATCACAGCTGTGGCCTGACTCAGGCAGAGGGGCCATTGTAGTGATGAACCCACAGGAATGGGCCCAGCTCCATCCCTGTCCCACACACAGATGCAGTCTCTCTTCAAGGCAGAGTGTGTAACATAGATGATGGCTGTACTCCAGCCTGGGATGTCCTCAAGAATCCCTACATCAGAATACAGGATAATACCTAAATATTTGTAATGGTTTGGGACCCAGCTGATTGATTCATCACCTGCCTTTTATGTTCTGTCAGGAGCCTGAGTTCCGAGGAGTGATTAGCTCCTGCTGTTGCATGGCCTATGTTTCTCCAGAGGTGACCTTTACTCACGTGGTACTCTGGTGTCTTCTGTTGTCAGAAAGGCTGTTAACAAGCATCTATGATTTTATGGCACATCTTAGAATTCCTTTTAGTAGTTACTTCTGTCTGTATGTCATTTATATACCTGCTGAAAACACAGCGTTTAGTCATCAGCTCCCTTGGAGATAGATAGCTGCTTTCTAAAACATTAAAATATATTCCAGAAAACAATTTACTCTTTTCCCTTTCTTATTTTGATGGTGACGTATATACGTAAAGCAAATCAAGAATTCCATCATGTTGAGACGATAAGGGATGAGTTCATAAGTTCATTTTTTTTAATTTTTTTTAATAGGTATCTTTCATTTTTTGTATTATCTAACAAGTTTCATAGAGTGAAAATAAACAAAGCCAAAGGGCATTTTGGCACTTGCCTTTATCCTGGATTCATGCTTGCCACTGAAACATTCCATCTTTGTAGAAATGGTGTGAGCACTTTGCTTTGTTGATGTAGTACAGTACCTAATGTATCAAAAGAATGAGGTATCAGGTGGCATTATAATAACGCAGCACATCAGCAGAGTTAGCTGTCTCTATAATCAGATCCTGCATCATTACACCAGAAAGCAATCAGAATGCTGCTTGAAAGATGGCACTACAGCAAGGAAGAAAAATTCCTGAAATGTGTTTAACAAGAATTCACAGATTAAATCAAAGTACATTGACAGCATCTCTTACATGATGCAAGGCAGAAGTTCTAGCCTTACATTAGCGTGTAGCCTCTCACAAGTAGCCCTATAGCATCTCATTAATAATTTGGCATGCACTACATTTGCCATATATATGTATATTTTTAGTCTCCAATTTATATTAGCTCCATTAAAGTAGCTTATGCTTTCCTTTTTTTCTCCTTGATCATATGAACCAGTTCAAGAACAAAATTTGCCTGCAGAGGGGTGTTATCATATGATTGTGGACTATTAAGAATATTTCAGTTTTCACTTAACAGCTAAATAGCAAGGAGAAAAAATTAAATACCTTTCAAGTTTGTGCTGCATCTTTCACCAAAGACATAGGGACAGAAGTTAGGAGTATAATCACACAGATTTTTCTGCATAACATTTACCAGTGAATTAAATTTATTAGACAGCTGAAAGAGAGTTTCTATCCTTCTAATGAGGCAATTGGAGTTTCACTAATTCTGGAATCAAAAGTCGCAGGTTTATCCAAAAAAGCAAAGGAGGATGATATATGCAGAGAACATAATCCCAATCCATCAAAAACAGATGGAAGATGTTATGAGGCTCTTTCTGGCACATTTAATCTCCTGATCTAGCCTGAATCATCTCAGGTGTACTGCTGACATGAGGTGCTCTCCCTCTCCCTTGACCATTCACAATACCTTTGCCATTTACCATTTTCCTTACTGCCTACAGCATGATGATGGACTGAACCCATCTTTCCTTCTTCCTCTCCTTCTGCATTAGCCATTTTGCATATTGTGTCTTCCCTTACTCCTGTTTTCAAGGAGAAAAACTGACTCAGACTATGTACAAATAACTCCAGAAGTACATGCATAACTGAAATTAATTATATTGAGAACCAGAGATTTATCAGCTGATCAGTTGCTCTTGTCGTCTTATCTCTTCAGAGAAATGAGCAGGGAGAAAAATGTGAGGGCAAACCTGAATGATTCATGCAGGTAAAATTCCCAGTGTAACAAGGTCTTCAGAAGATTGTAGCTGAAACACAGGTGGTATTGTAGGGAGCTCAGTAGATGTGACAGCCTTTTCCCTCTCCTTCAGTCTCTTTCCCTTCCCCTGTCAGTAATTTGTCTGGCTTGGGCTGGGAGCCACAGAACCATTGGCAGTTCAACCCTGGCTATGCATTACTCCAGCTATGAGATGTGGGGGAAGGCGATTACTGAGCTAGAATTCACTGCCCAGGCTCCAGCAGGATAATGCTGTAATTGGTTGCTCTCCAGCCAGTCCTTCATTCGACACCATTGTTCTTACCAAAATCCTGCAATACTATGTGTTGGCTGCACATGAAATTTGTGCTCTCGCTGCTTGTGTGGGTGGTTATAATGTCTCGGCTTCATTTCTCCCACAGTCTTTCCATTTGCTGGCCAAATTTGGCCATTATCTCTCATCTTACCCCTTTAAATAGAACCCCCAGTGCACTGTTTTGTCTCTTTTTCCATTACAGTCATGTCTGGAGGTGTCCTTGGACCACACTTGCCTTTAGCAAAAAAAGATGGAGCGAAAGCAAGCTACTGGCAGCTCACAGCGCAGGCACCACTGAAACTGCCTTTCAGCTGGTTTTACATTTTTTCAGGCTTGAACAAAGATGCTGTGACTAATATTTTAATACATGTAAATTAACATATTGCAGTGACTGGAAACTAACGTTTGCAATATGCCTGCCAAAGAAGTTGTTACCAGCACTCAGCTTATAACAAGAGCTTTAAGCTACAATTGCAACAAACTTTTTATTTTTCAATGCAAATGGCTCTGGTCAGATTTAATATACAGCACCATCTTATGGATAGTTCTGTATAGGTTAATCACTGTAACTATTTCTCTGCTGGTAAAAATATTTCTTTGTCAACAAAAACAGCAAGGCAGAATTATCCATCACTGTGCAGTTTCTATATAGGCTAAAAGTCAGAATAGCTCTGGGAATGGGAAAATACATTGCCCTGACACACTCATTTTGGCAAATTTTCCACTAAACTACCAAATCTAGGATCAAGATCCCAACTATTCCCAGTATTCTAGTATCACAGCTTCTAATAAGTAATAAAATTTCATGTAAGTGGTTTCAAAACACTTGAGATTCATTTCTTACTCATAGTAGTAGAAAATACTTTTAAAACTAATTCTATTTTTCTCTTGGTTTCTGGGTCATTGAGATGAAGTAGGGTCATATTTTCAAGATTTTCTCTGCAATTTTAAATAATACTGACTATCTTTTTCAGATTCCTTCCCATGACAGTTTAAGTTCATTCCTATTTGGTGAGTCCAGAAGCTCCATAAAACCCCTTGAATTCAAATAGCAAGGACTGGATATCCTGTTTTTCAGTTTGACTCCCAATCACCTAAGAGATCCTGTAATTAATGGAGGGGTAAAGGTTCACTCATATTTCAAGAATTTTTAGTCATAAATGTCATAAAGAATCTTTTGTGTAATTAAGATCCAGACCTTTTTTTCTTCTATCAGCATTACAAAAATTAAACCAATTCCATTTATTTTTGACATTTCTCCCTGGCAAGGAAAGCATTAGTTGAGTTAAATGCTTTGTTTGTTAAAGTATTCTATAAAGCACAGGAGACCTTTGAATGCTCCAGCTCATCAACAATGACCTTATACACAAACCGTGACTCCATCTACTAATGCAGATCTGATTATAGGGAAAGGACATATCACCCCTTAAAAAAAGGAAGATGCCTCTTTGGGAATCCACAGAAGTGTGTGTTTAACGATAAATCTAGGTTTTAGTCTCATTAAAATCAACATTCTTAAGGTTTTGTAGGTACTTGCTTGGCTAGAGTTAAGTTTATATGTAAAATGGAGTACCTTCCTGAATGGGGGAAAAAGCATATGTAGGATATATGTCTGTGTGCGTATCATACACAAATATTTAAAACTGCATTATTTTCATCAATAGTGTTTTGTTATAAATACATCTGAAATGACATCTAAAATACAATCTAAAATTCAAGGCACCCTAGCAATTCAGTAACAATACAGCACATACAATGAAATCCTAAGAGCTTTGAAACATAAATTGATTTCTGGATAAATATGTCAAGGATTTTGATTCTCTAGGAAGCATAGGCTCCAAAAACCCCATTAGACTGTATCCTTGCAGTCTTCCTGAAATGTCACCACTGAGGAGCACAGAAGGAGAAAGTTTTTCATTGTCTTAGGCCATTAAGAGCACGTTGCTGGCTTCTCCCATACTGTCCTACTCCAGGCCAGTGATTTACAATAAACATCTTAAACTCCACCGGAAACCAAGGGGCAACCAGTGCAGTATCCTGGTAGCAGATAATAGTGTCGAGGCTTCACATCGAAACAGTAAGAGCATACCTCCAGCAGGTGATCAAGCAAGAGATTGAAAACCCATTTGCAAAACCTAGTAGCAATGAATGGCAGGTGAATTTGGCATAACTCCTGCCATTCCATTTTGATAATTTTCCATTTAACATTAATCTCATGCCATGATTTAGCAACCATCCACAAAGGCTATAATACAAAGCACTGATTGCAAGGAGAAGGGACAAAAAAATAAATGACATTTATATTTGTTGTTTGCCTTTGGAATTAACTGAATGTAAATATTCAAAAATATTTGATATGAAGAAAATGCTTCACTTTTGGCTTTCATTATCTATTGTTAAGTCAGATACATTTCAACAGACTTGTATTGCAGTACATGTTTTAATCCAGGACTTTACTCTCTTCAAAATAGCTTTTGTAAAATAAGTACAATTAAAATAAACAGCTGAATTAATTGAAAACTGTACTTGGCAAATGTCCACTTTACTTAAAATACCTATTAGGTTTATGAAAAGATGTAAAAAAAAGGGAAATAAAATACTACCTTTGGTGATACCTATCTTCTTACTTTAGAAGCAAATGCAAGACTAACTTATCTGGTAAAAGTTTCCAGCTCTCCCTTCAGCTTACTGCCAGACAGAAAGTTGGCAACTCCAGTAAAATCACATTAGACCTTTATTCAAGCTATAAATCAAAATCTTGCTTGTCTTGAATGATATGAAGAGTGAATTCATGACATCCTCCCTGACAGAGGCACCAGGACACTACAAACACCATACCCGTAATGACAGTAGAAAGATGACAAAATGCTAAAGAGCTAATGTGATGCTATAAAAAGATGCATACAGCCAAATGCAGTAGTACGAAGCCCAAGCAAGCTCTTGGGAATCTGGGATCTCAAATCATGATATTGCCTTTAAAATTATTAGGTATGGAAAAAGGCAGGCTCACAGTTGCATTCTTTTTAATTGCCTCTTTTTTGACAAGCTATCAGAGCACAGCCAATTCAACTTCCCTCCACAAGCAGCAGCACAGGGGTTTTAAGGAAGGGTAGAGGAATATGAAAGCTCAATTCTCACTCAACATGCTAACTGCAGTTGACAAAAGTTAAAGATAACATGCCCAGTTACTACAGATTGTAGCAAATTGCACAAATAATGTAACTTTATGCTGTAACCAAAAATTTCTTGAAAAAAGGAATCATTGGGTCACCTGTGAGGAACAAACCAAACTGTATTAAATTTATACTGAAACTGTACTAAACTAACTATATTGAAATGCAACCTTCAGCTAATCCAAGGCATCATGCTAGAAGACCAAGAGGCTGAAAGAATAAGAAAGCAAAAATTTTCACACAGTGATGCAGAGAAACAGTGCTATGTCACTTCCAGTTACACAGTTTAAATTAGTGGGCTGGTTCAGAATAAAACCTAAAGGAATATTTGATTCAAGCCTAGCCACAGAATAATACAGAATAGAAAAAGAAAATAGAATATAATATAAGAGAAAAAAAAAGACTGATTAAAAAATTATTCCAGCTTGCTATGTCTAAAAATATCCCTCTTCAGAAAGGGTATAAGAAGGTCTTCTAAATGACAACCCCAGATACTAGCAAGACTTCTCTTATCCCTGGTTTAAAAATTATTATGTTCTGCCATACCCAACTACAATCTTCATTCAAGTTCAAATGCAGGGCACAGTTCAGAAGCCTTTGGAAAACAAACTGAGAAAAGCCCACTGAGGGAAAAAAAGAAGCTATTTCTGTCACCAGTGAGCTTTGAATCAAGTCCTAACTTATCAGGATTTACATTCAAAACATGGACAACTGGGTACAATTAGAAGGCTTTTCAAAGAGGCATAATCACAGTGGTGAGCTTTCTGCCCTTCACAGAGTGCAGCCTTTGGGTAAGATCAGTACAGCTGCCTCCATTTGTATTCTCTGCAATGTTTTCTGTGAAATAAAGTACATAAGCTGTTTTAAAAGAATTATTCTTGAAGAAGTTATATCAAATTCAAGCTCATACGTAGGCATCTGAGCAGATTTTGACTGTCCAAGTAGTCAAAATGCAGATTTCAACAGTGACAGCAGGGATTCTTTTTGTTTTGACCATATGCTGTAAAAGGTCTGCCAATGTGTTCAAACACTCTCTTCATCATGAAACAGAAAATTACTATATATCACTCCATAAGGGTCTGAGCCAAGCTGGTTTCCTTCCATGTAAGCGGGAAGATCTGGTCAGAACGACAAGGTTCTCTTGTCATTTCAAACTCAAAGAAATTTCCATGCACTTTCATCATCCTTGCAGAATGGTTTGATTAAACAGCAAATCTTGTTTTGCCATCTAGGAACATTTACCTTACATGTATCATTTAGGATACAAGTTAAAACCCTGCTGTACCATTTATTTCATTATCCAGAATTTGCCAAAACAAACATTGACTATGACTGTTTTTCTAGACATGAGGGCACCAATGTTTAAAGATAATCTATTTTTTCTTCCAAAAAGCTGATTCTCCACTCATCAGTCAGTGCAGTGCAGCACAGAATAGGGCCACGCTAAATGATAGCTCATTTCCATAACTAATGGAATGGAAGATATGAAAAGGACATTGCCAATCCACCTTGACTCCAACATACACTTAAAAGGAAAACAAATTCTCCATAGGTGACTAGATGTCCTGGGTTCAGCAGTAGCAGTCATTTTTCTTCTTAGTAGCTGGTGCAGTGCTGTGGTTTTGACTTTCAGCCTGGAAACAGTGCTGATAACACCAATGTGTTTAGTTACTGCTCAGTAATGTTTAGTCTGACCAAGGACATTCTGAGTCTCATGCTCTGCCATGAAGGAGGAGAAGCCGGGAGGAAGCAGAGACAGGACACCTGACCCAAACTAACCAAAGAGGTATTCCATACCACAGCACGTCATGCCAGTATATAAACTGGGGGCAGTTACCTGGAAGGGTTAGATCACTGCTCGATTGGGCTGGGTATTGGTCGGCAGGTGGTGAGTGCTTGTATTCTCTTCCCTTGTTATTTCCCTTATCATTATCATTATTGGTGGTAGCAGCAGTGGTTTGTGTTATACCTTAGTTACTGGACTGTTCTTATCTCAATGCATGGGAGTTACATTCTTTTGATTCTCCATCCCACCCCTCCAGGAGTGGGGGGAGGAAGAAAAGTAGGAGTGAGCGAGTGGCTGCATGGTTACTGGCTGGGCTTAAACCACAACACTAGAATGAGAATGAAGTCCAGATTTTAGAACAAACAACAAAGGATCTCCCTGGACACTGCAAAGAGTCATCCCTTGCGCTATTCAGTTATAGACCTAGTTTCTGCTGAGTCCAGAGAAACTGCATTTTTACTTAATTAATTAACAGACACAGCCAGGAATCTGGGCTCACACAGAAAACAAAATTAACAGGGTAATAATGACCTCAAAATATTTTTTAAGTGGCTGGTATGCAAAATTACAGGCTTTCATGGTTAGAATAGGAAGAGTTCATAGAATCACAGAATGGTTTAGGTTGGAAGGGACATTAGAGATCACATACTTCCAACCCCTTGCCATAGACAGGGACAGCTTCCACTAAACCAGGTTGCTTAAAACCCCATCCAACCTTAAAGACTTCCAGGGAAGGGACATCCAGAACTTCTCTAGGCAATCTAAATGGTATTGAAAAGGCTGAGCCCCTCCTGCATCCCTGTTACTGCCCCACCTCACCCCTCTGCCTCTCATGATCACAGAGCCGTTCTCACTGACAATAGCACTACACAAAATCCCTGCTCTGACTGATGTGGGGCCACACTTCTAACACAAACAGAATTACATCAATGGCTGCTCAGCTCAGGGTTAGGGTAAAAAGGCAACTCTGCCATTGGAAGTATCACAAGGACAGTCATATGTAAGCTCCTAAAGTATTCTGTCTGTTCAGTATGATGTGGTAAGACTGGCTCACCTTTGAGAGCATACTTCAACTGGGCAGAAACAGAATCAGAATTTGTACTTATTGCCTATGCAGAAAGACTGAGGGACTATGTAACCTACAGAAAGCTGAGCAGGAGGAATAAAATTCCTTTTAACACAAAAACCTTTTTTAAATAGGAAGGGAATAAACTGTTTTTCATGTTTGCTGTAGACAGACAAGACTAATAGATTTAAATTGCTCAGTGACATAGTGTAGATTTTAGTGGTTCCAAGCTCATTGCTGGCAAGAGCATGAAAGCTCCTTCTCTTGCACTTCCCTCCTGCATCTCCCAGTCACTGTCCCCTCTTGCTACTGTCCTTCTCTTTGCAGGACTGGGACCGAGCTCCAAGGCAATGCTGAAAGGAACAGAATGTGTCACTTGGTCTCCTTTGTTCCACCCCAAAAAGCACCAAGAATCCTTGGCAGAAGCACACCCAGCACCAGCTCCTGGAAGAAGGATGGTGCCTGGCTCAGTGCATGCTTGATCTCTGCTTACCTCCCTGAAAACCCCCATGGTGCTTCCTTCTTCATACCTGGTATAAAGTGGAGAACCATGTCAGGTGCCCTTTGCAAGTGCTTTTTCTCTTCAGCATAAACAGATACATAATGTATTTTCTGGTTTGATTTGGTTTGGGTTTTTATTTTCAGGTGAGCCCCTCTTGCACCCACAGCTATTCACCCCAGGGTCTTTTCCTCCAACATAGGGAAGGCTCATAAAATCTGTCCTTGTCTAAACTGAACAGAACAGCTCCACTAGGAAAAGGAGACGGCATGCTCAAAAGTTCCTGTGTGTCCGCGAACTGGGAAAACACAGTGCAGGGCGAGCAGGAACAGGGTTTGGGATCTGTTGAGCAGCAATAACAGAGGCTAGGCTGCATGCTCCCATGCACAAGTTTCCAGAATGGGAGGCCTAGGGTAACATTAAGACAAGCTTTCAGAATTGAGAGCTCACTGTTGGAACTGTTTGCCTAGGGATGTGAAATAGTAGAAGGTACTAAGAATCAGATTAAACAAGCATCAGTCATGAATGAGTTAGGTGTAGTGGATTTTATTTGGGAGCAAAAGTACAATCCAAATAACTTCTTAAGATCCTTCCTAAGCCTACCTTCCATTATTGTTTATAGACCTGAACAGGGCTAAAACAAGCACATCGCTCTGGAGATAATCAGAATGGTTATTTAATGACTGGAAAAAGGTTAATATAGCCCCCATTTTCAAGAAGGGGAAAAAGGATGACTTAGGGAATTACAGACCAGTCAGTCTCACCTCTGTGCTTGGCAAAATCTTGGAGCAGATTCTTCTGGAAGGCATGCTAAGGCACATGAAAAACAACAAGGTGCTTGGTGACAGCCAGCATGGCTTCACTAGGGGAAAATCCTGCCTGACCAATTTGGTGGCCTTCTATGATGGGGCTACGGAAACGGTGGACAGGGGCAGAGCAGTTGATGTCATCTACCTGGACTTGTGCAAAGCATTCGACAGTGTCCCACATGACATCCTTGTCTCTAAATTGGAGTGTCATCAATTTGATAGGTGGACCACTCAGTGGATAAAGAACTGGCTGGATGGGTGCATGCAAAGAGTTGTGGTCAACGGTTCATTGTCCGGCTGGAGACCAGTAACGAGTGGTGTCCCTCAGGGATCGGTGTTGGGACCGGTCTTGTTTAATATCTTTGTCGCTGACATGGACAGTGGGATTGAGTGCACCCTCAGCAAGTTTGCCGATGACACCAAGCTGTGTGGTTCGGTTGATAAGCTGCAGGGAAGGAATGCCATCCAGAGGGACCTTGACACACTTGTGAGGTGGGCTGATGCCAACCTTATAAATTTTAACTTTGCCACGTGCAAGGTCCTACACCTGGGTGGGAGCAATCCCAGGCACAGCTACAGGCTGAGAGGAGAAAAGATTCAGTCCAGCCCTGCAGAGAAGGACTTGGGGTGTTCGTTGATGAGAAAATGAACATGAGCCAGCTTCAGTGTGCACTCACAGCCCAGAAAGCCAACCGTACTCTGGGCTGTATCAAAAGGAGCATGACCAGCAGGTTGAAGGAGGTGATCCTGCCCCTCTACTCTGCTCTTGTGAGACCTCACTTGGAGTACTGTGTGCAGTTCTGGTGTCCTCAACATAAAAAGGACATGGAACTGTTGGAACAAGTCCAGACGAGGGCCACGAGGATGATCAGGGGACTGGAGCAGCTCCCGTATGAAGACAGGCTGAGAAAGCTGGGGCTGTTCAGCCTGGAGAAGAGAAGGCTGCGTGGAGACCTCATAGCAGCCTTCCACTATCTGAAGGGGGCCTAGAGGGATGCTGGTGAGGGACTCTTCATTAGGGACTGTAGTGACAGGACAAGGGGTAACGGGTTGAAACTTAAACAGCAGAGGTTTAGACTGGATCTAAGGAAGAAATTCTTTACTGTTAGGGTGGTGAGGCACTGGAATGGGTTTCCCAGGGAAGCTGTGAATGCTCCACCCCTGGCAGTCCTCAAGGCTGGGTTGGACAGAGCTTTGGGTGATATGGTTTAGTGTGAGGTGTCCCTGCCCATAGCAGGGGGGTTGGAACTGGATGATCTTAAGGTCCTTTCCAACACTAACTATTCTATGATTCTGTGGCTGCCACTTTGGATTGTACTCACATACATAACCTTATAAAACTTGTTTGTTCATATGGTCTCTGAAAAATTTCCTTGCTTGCCACTTTTCTTATCTGCTCAGCAAAAGTACAAAGCACAGCCAGTATCTGTGGTTGGCACAAACATTTAAGTCAACTTTTCTGTGCTTATAACTGGCTTTCAGCTGCTGCCTGTAGCATTGTGCTGAGACATGATGGGAATTCTGTTCAGATTGGGCCCTATATCAGATACCTTTCTTTCTTGAATTGACATCCAAGTTAATGCATGTTTTAATTTTGTAGCTTTTTCACTATAGCAATAGAATATTTTCCGTAAATATTTGTGAATGTGCATTAGATGAAATGCTTTTTTTCGTTTTCACTGATGCTGAATGTTTCACTTTCAGCTGAATGTTGTATGGAAAGAACTGCTTAGGCTTAAAATGCAAGGAATGCAATAAAGCAAAACATCTTTTGTCACCTGAATGACACATTGAGTTCTAGGATTCCTTTTAAGCATTTTGAAATCCTTGAGGATTTGAAAGTCCTATGAATCAAAAGCTCCTAAGGTGCATTGTGTTGAATTTAGACTCTATGTTGTGCTACTGAAAGTAACTGATTTTAACAAGTAAGCAATATTCTACAACAGAGAATATTCTCTATATAAACCGGCCATCAGCAGCCATTGCTAGTCTCTTGCTGAGGGGAGTTGCTTGAGAAAGGACACTTGTAACACTGGAGCGGAGCCGGGGGAGATCAGCATCCAGAAACCTCACCACAGAGTGACAAAGCCTTCCAGTATCTGAAGGGGGCCTACAGGGATGCTGGGGAGATACTATTCATTAGGGACTGTAGTGATAGGACAAGGGGTAATGGGTTGAAACTTAAACAGCAGAGGTTTAGACTGGATCTAAGGAAGAAATTCTTTACTGTTAGGGTGGTGCGGTACTGGAATGGGTTGCCCAGGGAGGTGGTGAATGCTCCATCCCTGGCAGTGTTCAAGACCAGGTTGGATGAAGCCTTGGGTGACATGGTTTAGTGTGAGGTGCCCCTGCCCATGGCAAGAAGGTTGGAACTCAATGATTTTAAGGTCGTTTCAAACCCTAACTGTTCTATGTTTCTATGATTCTGTGAGATGCAACAGGAATCACTGGAGCTTGCTAGCAATGTCTGTCAGTATCACACATGCAGCACCTGTATTACCCTTTAAGAGATGCCACTTTCCACTATTTGGTCACAAGACTCCACACCACTTGGTCACAAGACTCCAAACCCCTCACAGCAGCAAGTTTTGTGTCTTCTGGACTTTGTAAGAAACCATGTATTCAGAAAGCAGTCATAACCCTCAGTAAAAATAATGCTACCTGTGTGTTAATGATAACAACCCCATGAAAGTATTAATGTACTACAACTAAACAACAACTGCCTTACTGGCTCTGTACATTTCTTGATGTTGCCAATTCAGAAATTCATTAACCTATAACAAGACTAATTTTAAGATTTCCATTGGCATTATGAAGGTAACAGGACAATGTACCTTGTGGTATACATGGTCCTAATATCCTTTGCCAACGAAGACAGGTTGCAGGGTAGAGAGGTTTCTTGTGGATAGAAACATTCCTTTAAGAGAAATATATTTGCATATTTCTTTAGAATTTCAAAGGAGATATTAATGTCACTTTTTCAACCCCACACTGAAAAATCAGATTACCTTAATTACTTGAGGTTAAGGTGTGGAGAACAGCACCACATTTCAGACACAAGGCTACCCCAATTTAATTCAAAAATCTCAATTTTTTAGAATGGCTTTTAGCACTAAGTGATGATGTGACATAGAATCATAGAATAGTTAGGATTGGAAAGGACCTCAAGATCATCTAGTTCCAACTCCCCTGCCATGGGCAGGGACACCTCACACTAAACCATATCACCCAAGGCTTCATCCTACCTGGTCTTGAACACTGCCAGGGATGGAGCATTCACCACCTCCCTGGGCAACCCATTCCAGTACCTCACCATAAATCTTAACCTGGTCTCTTAGCAATAGCCTGCTCATTACACTGATGCTGCACAGCTTGTAAGTAATGCAATGTCACCAAAATGTCAGATCAGGACATATGATTACCATTTTCTCATATATTTCTGTACATTTACATACGTATGCATGAACAGGATTTGAGCTATGAAACTGGGAATTACACATGGAAATCCTAGGATCTAACTTAGGTTTTTTTTCCTTATATGGATCAGCTATTGACATCACTTACCCTGGTTAGCTGAATCCAGCATATGGATGCTCTTTATTCTTCCATGTGCTCTTGCCTGGGACCTGTCTAGCTCATGCACACTGGCAACAAGCCTGGTATGCCAAAAGAAAATATCATGAGATAAAGACTATTTTGTTTAATGATTACTCTTAGGGAGTCAAATCAAATGGAATAGTTTGGGAGGCACATTTTCTGCAACTCTTGATACAGATCAGTGGAGCAAAGGTGTTTGATTTAAGCAGTAAAAGAAGAATATACTCTATCATTGCAAAGAGGTTGTGGTGAATAAGAAAGATTTTGCAGCAGAATTTGTGTGTTTGGATGATCGCAGCAAGAGTGCAACAGAAACAGGATGCAATGTCTTGTCCGTCTTCTATGCCTGTGTATGCTCTGCCACTTGCTTACGTGGTTGGGAGGATCAAAATATTAATCCCATCATTTCATCAGACATCAGAAAGAAGCTGTGTGAATGTTTACACAGAATTTCACCACCTATATAGTGCTATACTGAGACCCACTGTGAAGCAAATAGGTGGTAAACCTGGTTTTATAGGGAAAGCTCTGTTTATTTTGTCAGTACAACCTGAAGATCTTCATTCACTTCAACACTCAGTTACTACTGCCAAACCCATTTTAAGTGAGGCAAACACCATAGCGTTAGTCTGTGATTTATCTCTATAAATTGTCATCCAAGTACCTGAATCTGCACAGAACACTTGAAGTTAATACAGAACTACCATCTGACATGCCTCTGGGAGAAATGAATTCCTGAAATGAAATTAACTTATGTTCCAGAAATGAAACCTCCAGAAATTTTAGCCACCTCCTGCGTACTCTTCACAAAGGAATAAAATAACCTGCTGCATGGAAAAGCTGGAGGACCTGGAAATATATCAGCTATGCACAAAAGTCTCACACCATGGAGCTCAGCACTGCAAGCCAGTGGCACACAAGTGCTGATAAGTTTATCATTATGAAGATCTACTGGACACTGCTCATCACAAAAAGAATGCACCGTTTTGCACTTTCAAACTAATGTGCTTTCAGGTGGATTGTAAATCCACATTACCTATTGCACATGCCCGTATACTACCTCTACTGTGTGTTTTTGCTTGAGTAAAAACTCACACATATCAATGGAGAGCAGTGTCAACAGTCAGATGCCTTCAGAAACTGTAAGCCAGGCCACAAAAACAAGACATGCTGAGCTTCACCATCATATTATGAAAAAAGAAAAACCCAAACCCCAAGCATAATAATGTGGCTGTGGCTATTTCTTCTACTTTACTTTGAGGTTTTGTACTTTTGTGGCAGTATTATTTCATGCTTTCAAGTTTTTTTCCACAAGTTCATGGTATGCAAGCAAAGGTGGTCACAATGGGTAAGGCAAAGTGAAGACAATACTTCACCCACCACCCAGTGCATATACATTCCCATGTATATATGTCATATATACATATACTACCACGTTATACATGTTATACATGGTAGTATAGATGCTAAAACAATTACAAAGCACCCTAAAAACATCATTGTTATGCCTGGCTGTGGCTATGACCTGCTTACAAATAACATAAGGTGAGATTCTTGCTTAATCACGACTTGGTAATCCAAAGCATTAAGGAAAAAGTACAAGTGTCTAAACTGACAATACACTGCATCAGGCTAAAACTTATTATTGTGAACTACTGAGCCTCAAGATAATAATGAATTTTATGACTAACAGACAGTTTATACATGAATTACAAGGCACAGATTCTATAATAGGAAATCTTACTGAGCACAAATATATTCTTATACACCATATTTTTAGTCACGTATTTTCACAAATGAAGGATTTGAAAACATATATAAAATTTTTATCTGCACTTTGAAATAAAAAATTTAGATCAGTTTAAAGCTGAATTTTTCAACACTATTTTTACTGCTTCTTTCATCCCTAAATAGCAAGCTTTATTGACAAAATCCTCATTTCATTGCCACATAGAAAAGAACAGTCCAGTTATTAACACCATTTTGTTAAAATAAATATGCTCTACAAACTAAATTAGGCAAAATATAACATCTAGGCAGAAAAAAATGCACTTGAATGAGTAAAATTGTAAATAAATCTGTGCTGAGTTTGGACAAAGTAAAGAGAAAGTACAAATAAAATGGGTTTGGTTGCATTATTTTAATGAGAACTAATGAATGACTTTTCATTGTTGCAATGGGATTTTTTAAGCTTATAGGTATTTCAATATAAATATTCTGCCCTGATATTTGTGTACTTAACCCTCTGAGCAGCATACACAAACACTTGAGGAATATAGGGATAAGTTCCAACTGATTCTTAGGAGATGGATACCACCAATGTAAGTAAAGTAGACAAAGGGCACTCAGGAAGGGTGGCTTTCATGCTCTGCAGGAATGTTTAAAATATAAGACACTCTGCATTTAAATGCATCAGACAAAAATCAGCATCAACAAGAAACAGGAGATCAGAAACAAAAACTCAGCTATTGTTAGATGGGAGTAGCTTTACAGAATGGAAACACGCAATACCAATAAAGGGTCATGTTAAAAGTAGATGCAGAAAGTAAGAGGGTTCATCCTAAATGGTTAGATATACTGGTAGATACTGTCAAATCATTTTATCAATGCAGTCAATTCCAAGTTGAAAACATTCTATTTTGAGCCTGGTCTGATAGAAAACAAAATCTGTATTATTCTTGTTTTTTATCTTTTTTCCCCAGAAAAGGAGATACAATGAGACTAGAAGAGCCCTGAAAGCAAAGTACAGGACTTTCGCTGCCTTCTTAAAGGTCCTTTGTATGCAGCTCCAGGAAAGACATTTTAAATGGATGTTCTGAGTGCCGGAAGAAAGCAGCAAATAGCACTCCTATCTTTAGTAAAGGTAAGGAAAAAAAAGTTTTTTTACAGTGTTACTGTTTTTTTACTTGCCATTAGAATAAGAAAAAGTTATTGTAAAAGGCCCCCAACAAATCTGAGTATACATTGTATTGCTCTTAGTCAAAAAGTAGTTTACAGTAACCAGTTTCATATTTTTCATAGAACTACCTCTTATCTACTACAGGAGTGGCACTACTTGCCAGTCATACATTAGGAAAACAAACACTGACATGAGATTAGTGATAGTGGTACCCACAAAAACAGGCTTGAGCAAGTCTTGCTCTAAGGAAATGTGACCAGAGATGTTCCATAGGTTGACATTCCTACTTTTCCCTGACAGCTTTTCTGCGTTTCACAGATTTTATCTACTATTACCAGGTAAATGGTAAGGACACAAGCCGACCCTATAAGTAATCTACCTATCTGTATATGACTGCTACCCTCATATCCCAAACTTTGAAGAAAACCAGTGTGTTCTTCTGCATGGCTCTCCCTCCGTGCTGCACCTTACTCCCCTGGTAAAGATCCAGAGGCAGAACCCAGACAACTGGTGCTTAATGCTGCCATCTAGCTAATAGCTGCAGCCCACCTGCTGAAACCTGGCTAACTCGGGAGATAACTGCTGCCTTTAAAGGTCCTTTCCTAAACACCCTGCTGGAAGACTGGGTGCTTCAAAATATCGGTAATGGACTAGAGCCTTTCACCACTCAAAGCCCAGAGCAGCTCATACAGAACTGGGTAGGCCTTCCGAGTTTGTGAAGTTTCCATTCAGGGCTTTGCAAACTTGCTGCTGCTGATGAGCAGAGGCCTAGGGCTGTGCAGGCTGTGTCTCTGCTGCTCTTATGTTAAAGCAGCACACGGGAACACTGCCCTTCAGCTAACTAGTTCGACCCTCCTGCGTTCGTATCCCTGGCCCCTGATCCCATCCTGTTCAGTACCTCCCACATCCTCCCTGGTACCAGCACCATCACACATGGTGCCCAGGGAGCAAGAGAAGGACTTGTTGATTCACATGAACTCCGATGTCCCTGCTGTCCTCAGGGCTACCACTCCATCAGACTCCAGAAATTTAGCTTTCACACGGTGAAGCCTTTTTATTTCAATTTAAAGTAATAATGGTATGCTTTCATGTTTCTTAACTGGGAAGATATCCATAATATGAATCTGTCTGGCTCCACAGGTAGTCAGGAACAATGATTTCAGAGATGCAAACTACTTGTTTGTGGCAGCAGGCTCTCAGCAGAAGTGTTATGCAGGGCAATACAGGCTTCAGCCTCAGCTCACTGAAAAGCATGGCTTCGGCGGCTTCTTTTTCTAGGGCTATTCGAGATGCCTCTCGTTTCTCCCCCACACTACATAGCAGAGGGTGCCAGCGATCTGGGGGTCAGCAGCGAGCCGAGGCGTGCCTTGCCGAGCGGAGCCAACCCGAGCAGACGGCACAGCCCCGCGCTCTCTCTTCCCAGCACGGCGTCCGCCGGCTGCCGGAGCCAGCCGGCGATCGGCGGCTGAGTCTCCCGCACTGCCCCGGGCAGGGCGCAACCGGGACCAGCAGCTCTGCCCAGCAGGGCCGACACCTGCTTTCGTCGCAGGGAACAGGGCAGCCGTGCCGTGCTGTGCCGAGGCAGGGACGGGCCGGTGCAGCCCCTCCCGTACCAGTACCTGCAGGCGGCTGCCTCGCTCCGGGGCGGCCTGAGGTGTTAGACCAGCCCCGGCCCCGCCTCCGCCGGGAGCCGCTCGGAGCAATTCCCACGGCAACCCAGGCACTACCCCCTTCCCAAACCCCGCCTCCCCTCCCCGCCCCGCCGCTCCCGCCCAGCGGCCGCCGCCGGTCGGAAACAGTCCGTGTGTAAACTCGACGTGTCCGGAAAGGTGCGCGCCGCTCCCGGCTTCGCTCCGCGCCCGGCCGCGGGGCGCGCCCGCCAAGCGCGATGTTGGACCCTTCCTCCAGCGAGGAGGAGTCCGATGAGCTGCTGGAAGAGGAGCGGCGGGACGTGCTGGTGGCGGCGGGTGGCAGCTCCCAGCGCTCGCTGCCGCCACCGCCCCGGGACTCCCGGGGCAGGGAGGCCGGCGCGGCGCGGGCGGCTAGCCCCAGCCCGTCGGTGCTGAGCGAGGGCCGGGAAGAGCAGGAGCGCCTGCAGCGAGAGGAGCGGGAGAAGCGGCTCCGGCTGCAGCTCTACGTGTTCATCGCGAGGTGCATCGCGCACCCCTTCAACGCCAAGCAGCCCACCGACATGGCCCGCCGGCAGCAGAAGGTGAGCCCCCCCGCCTGCTCTACCCGCGTCGGGCCGTCCTGCGCCCTCCGCCCCGTAAGGCTGCTGCCGCCGCCGCTCTCAGCCCCGCAACAGGTTGGGGCGGGCTCTGTGGCCCGGCGGGGCAGGGGTAGAGCGGGAGCTGCAAAGCTCGGTGTGAGCGCGGCTTCAGCGGAGCAGCCCCGTCAGTGAGAAGCCCCTTAGTGAGCGGGATAAAGTCTGTTAAGTTTTGGAGCCGCGCTGAAAGCCGCCGTGCCGACGAGATGGGAGCGCAGAGCGCAGGCGGCGGGGCCGTTCTGCAGGGGAAAAGATACTGAGCTGCTCTGCGCTGCGAGCTGGATGGAGTTAAACCTCCGGGAGGTGCCTCCCGCAAGTCGCGCTCTCACCATCTGTGCCCAACTTCAGCCAGCTCTGCCTTAATACAGAGGTGAACAAGAAAACTAGTTTGTTTCAGCAA
The DNA here is from genome assembly GCF_012275295.1 of Melopsittacus undulatus. Classification (NCBI taxonomy): domain Eukaryota; kingdom Metazoa; phylum Chordata; class Aves; order Psittaciformes; family Psittaculidae; genus Melopsittacus; species Melopsittacus undulatus. Next base: position 19,230,116 of record NC_047531.1, on the reverse strand, counting down.
TTATTAAGAGAGGGCTTTGTACAGGGAAACAGTTATCATGCTGAGAGTGGCGTTCTGATGAGGGCTGACCAGAATTATTCTCCACATCTAGTGCACCAGAGACAAGCTCTTGAGAACTGGCAGGTCTGTGATAGGGTTTTATGCTGTAACAGTGCTTATTCTGTTACTTCCCAGCTATTGAATAGGTAGAATACTTAAAGTTTTGAAACAAGGTGCTCTATTTCCAGAAAAACACTGAAAAGCTTAGTTCTTGAAAGGTTTGCTCTAATAGAATGAACAAATCTAAATCAAATCAGAGAAGGAACTAAAAAAACCCCTTCCACATCACTTTCCAGAGGGATAGTGAAAGGACACTAAAAGGATTTCTTGGCTTTTTATGAACTTGACTTTTTATGATCTTAGTACTTTCCTATCTCTAAGGCTTTGTAAAATTCAGTACTGAATGTTTTGGGGTGGCTGAATTATGCCTGTTACAGATACTTTTTGCTTAGTGCGTTCTCTGAGAAGTTAACATGTTGGTAAAAATAACATTTTTTCTGGAGGAATATTTTGGTTTTTAAGTATTAGGTACTTAACCTGTGAAGCCTGTATGAAGACATCTTGTAAGCAGGAAGCCAAAGGAAATCTGGCAAAATGAGAATTTTTACCACCGCACTGAGGACTCCAAACTGGTCATAGAAATGACACTGTAAAGGGACATCTTTAGGTCATCTCAGTGTGACTGCCCCCTGGACAAAGCCAAAGGCGATCTCATGTAGTGCTGACATCAGTCCAGGCTCAAGCAGGAGGCTCAGAAGCCTCCAGAGGTGAGATCCCACAGCCCGTCTGTGCATTGCCCTTCTCTTGATGAAATTTTCCTAATTAGCTTCCAAGTTGTGGCCATCAGCTGCAGCAGGTACTGTGCATTTTAGAAGTTCTCACTGATCTCAGTCACTAAGTATAGGAACTGTAGTTTAACATAACTACAGTACAAATTACTTTTATTAGTAAGATGTATGAAAAGAGATTACTGATGTGCAGCAAATACAGAAATACAACAGTTGTGAATTTAACATATGAGAAATGCACAGGCTGATTGACAGAATTTACTTGACACCTAAAATTAGCTGTTCTTTTGCTATTTACTGTTTTTAAGTGAACTCTGGCTTGGTTTAACTGCTATATGTAGAAAGATTTTTGCCATGTTTCGGAGTTTAGCTGCTGGACAAGGATGATTTGTCTTATTTTGCTCATCAGGAACTAGTTTAAATAAGACATAACACAAAAAATAATTATTTCTGGGAGTTTCATTTCTGCCTAGAAGTAATGAAATGCACATAAACATCCTTTCACTTTATTTGGCAGTTTGATATATTACTCAGTGAATTACTGAATAGAGAGTAGCAAAACTGGTCCTGAGTTTTGAGAGTTCAAGAAAACCTGCTTTGATAGCTCAGGATCGCTGAGAGCTGCATGAAGGAGCTCTCTTTTCTGCTATTTTTTTGCACTCTTTGCTGCATGGTGGCCCTGTGTCAGCCTCAGGAGTGAGAGTATAACCACCTGTCTTACACTGTGTCCTGTAGTAAGACACTTCTGGATGTTTGATAGCTGGAGTCAAGTTCCATAGTGTAAAAGTCTTTCTAATTTCCTGAATGACTTTTCTCACTGCTAAGATACAATACAGATGTGGGCTGTCCCTTAAATTCCTGCTTTTTGTTGCTTCACATCTTGAGTGATGTGGCTGGCTATCCATTACGAGCTGGATTGAAATTCCTTTCCTGTGTTGCTTAACTTGAGCCATTAATTACTGTATACCTTGTCCGTTATCATCAGATAATGATCCAAGGTATGGTTTCAAACTTGAACCTGCGATGTTTTGTGGTTACAGCTCCCAGCCCAGTTTGCCTGTCTGTTTGTGCACTCTTCATAAAGCTTTTGCACCAGCAGTCCTTCTGATAACCTAAGAATAGTATCCACCCTGCTTGAGAGCAGAAGTAATTTGTTCTTTCTGCTAGTTCATTTGGCATATTGCTGAGCAAATATTGCAGAATGCAGTTTGCTGCTTTTTTTAATGTGGAACATGTTATCCAGTAAGAGAATTAGATAGGATTCGTATATCAAATATCCTCAATTGCATTGTAATACCAGTAAGGAAATGGTTTATAATGTGGCTGGCTTCTTTATGTTCTTGCTTCAGTATCAGATTGAAATGTACTATACGGTATCTTGAAACTATCATGCTGAATGGATTGGGCTATACTAATTAACATAAAGAATTTTAAATGCAGGCAGTGTTTCATTCCACTGTCGTCTTCTCACGTAGTAAAATTAGCTCAGCTTTACTGTGGTAGATAAAATTAATTAAAAAAAGACATCAAACTTTAAGAAAAAAAAAGAGCTATCGTAATTCACCAGAGTCTATCAACTCTGCTAACTTGTTTTTAATGCCAAATTCAATGTAATTTAGCCCAGACTTTGCTGAAACACATACTCCTGTAATTTGGCTGAATTCCTTTTTGAAATCTGCAGGGTATGTGGTAAAAATACTCTTTCTTTTTTTTTTTAACTGTTCAGAGTTAGTTGGTGACCTAATACTGCATCCTTCCTTACTCTGGTTGTTGGTAGGCTTGTGGTGGAGGAGGAAGAATGAGCCAATATTGTTGATGTGAAATTGCAGCATGGCATGATTTTTCAAGGTGGGGTAGCAGGTGCTGACAAAGAGTAGAGTTCTACAGGGTAGAACTAATATGTACTTCGTAACACATTTTCAGTATTTTTTATGGACATTTGGTCATGTGTTTTACAAACTTTTAGAGAAATATTGATGCATCAGCACATTACCTCTCATGCTTCTGTCAAGTAAGCTTTGTCTGTTCCTGGTTTAAAGAGACTTTGTCACTTTCTTGTATTTTCCACTTTTTTTTTTTTTTTCTAATGAGTCCTCTGGAACATATTTCACATCTCTTCATTTCTAGCCCAACAAAAGACAAGAAGAGCTAATTAATCCCATTCCTCTTCCTTCTTGTCTCTTACCTCAGCCAAACTGAATCTCAAACCAGCAGGTTGAATTTGTCCATAAAATGGGATTTAGGTAGTGAAAAAGAATGCATTTGCTGTATAACGGTCTTTCATTAAGGGAAAGCACGTGAATGTAGAGAGTCAGTGATCAGATGATGACTCTGGTAGCTGTGGTTTATAACTAATCAGTTGTATACTTGTATGTACATACTTGGTTTTACTCAGGGAGTGTGTGCCAGTGCCAGGTTCTGTATCTGGGAGGTTAATCAGAGTTGGAGTTCCCAAGGAAGGGACAGTGAAATCCTATAATTGACTAACAAAAAAAAAGTTTGCCAGTGTGTTTCTTCCTCAACATTCTAAAATTTACTGTAGTAATCAAGTTGTCACACAGAAACCCAGGACTGGGGGAGAGGTAACAATCCTACACTAAGCAAGGTTTCATAGCACATGAAGCTTAGTGTATTGAAGCTGATCATTCAGGTCTTGCTTTCATAGGTGGTAAGTAGCAGAATTGAGTAATTGAGCTGCCTGTTTAGAAATCATAGCTAAATGAGTTCACTTCCTAAGTACATGATGGCCTGTTTTTCTGCCATCTCTTCCGTCTGCCTGCTCAATTGTGAGTAGATAAAAGCCAGTGACTTTTAGTTAATTCTCAAAAGTAGGGGTGGTAATAATCAGTAATTTATTTTCATCTGAACTCCTTGAGGTTATTCTTTCGTGTTTCTTGGACTTTACCGGTAAAGAATAGGTTTGTAATGATGCATGTACACTAAATAACTTTACCAGGAAAATGTTGGATACAGGGATAGACTTCATTCTCATCATCACACTTTTCTTCTCAATGTCTTTATTTCTTCTGCTCCAAACCCTATTTATCCTTGCTTTTGAGCTGGGCATATGTATTTTATTATTATTTTTATTCTCTGAGCTTGTTTTGGGAAAGAAAAAAATGTCTTTTAGCTTCTGAGACTCCTTCTTAAGATGCTGTTTTCCCCCATTGTTAAGGTAGCGTGGAGAGTACATCTGAAGCCCTTGTTGCCTGAAACTGCAGAAACATTTCAGAGGAAGAGCTTAGCTGGAAAACATCTGATGAAAATGCTTCTGAAGAGCTTTCCAGGAGCACATCTTCCATTCCTACCTTCAAAGTTGCTTACAAATTTCATTTTTTCTTTTTTTTTTTGTGAAGTGCTCCAAAAAGTCATTTTAAATCAAGTTTATTTGCCTCTTTGTTTTTCCTCATTGCAAACACCTTGATAACAATTTGTCATGATGCTCAAGGCTGCATGTAGTTTGTTTTCAGTCAAGTGAGTTTAGGGTATTTTGGCAAATCCTGTCAAAGCCTGTTAACATGGTGGCCTACACAGCTCTATACATGTTAAGACAAGATTATTTGCAAATAGGTCTTATTATCCCAGTCAGAACTTGTTTTCTGGGGGGGAAGTTGTTCTTGCCTGCACTAGGGAAGTTGGTCATGACAACAATTGAAGCTACCATGGCTGAAGAAATTCTGAAGGGTGATGAGAACAGAGCCTTCTCCTTCTCTCCAGGGCTGCTTCAGACATGACAGTTCATCAGAGTGCTGTTTTAATATTAAATTCTTCTGCTGCCCTACCAGCTCAACATTGATCAGCATGACTTGGCCAACAGCCAGTGTTGGGAAAAGGAGGCTTTGATAAACCTCTATGTAATGAAGTGGACATGGAGGGACAGCCTGCAAACCTAGTTTACTATGCTGAGAAATTGATCAGGCTCTTCTGCTTGCTTGTTTTGTTTTCCCTATTTTATCTATACTTGCCTTTGAAATCTAGTTATTTTTTAAATTATTACTTGTGGGGACTTTTTTTTTTTCTGAATTAGTGACCTAGTGTTTGTTTCTGTCACCCATGCGGTATGATGAGTACGTTAACTCTGTTGGCAAATACCCTATTAAAAGTACCTGAGGAATACTATATAGGGGAGGTGACAGAAAGAGAGCTTGAAGGATCAGTTGACTGTCACTGTCACTGCTGAAACAGTACAGGGGAATTTCCTGGCTGGCCTGCCTTGCATTTCTCACCCTTTGCAGGCAGTTGTTATTCTGACATTGTAATTTGTGTATCTGAACAGTATGCTTCCTATCAGACTAGTTTTTTCTCTTTCTGGCTTTCTGTCGTTTCATTTTAATATTGGTGAATATTGTCCCAAAGTTGCTTTTGGTGTATATTGTTTTCCTGTTTTAATGTATCTCTGTATTTGTGTTCTGCTTTCCTCTTATCCTTGTTTCTTTTTTGTGTATAGATGTGTTCAGCTAGCAAACTAGGAGACATCTTTGTCCCTTGCTGCTTCTCTTTTGTTTTTATGCTTGCTAGAACTGGAAAGCTAATAGCCCAGGGACAAAACTTGCTGGGGTGACATGTGTTCTAGGAAAGTTCTTGGCTCTGCCTCTCCTCAGCTGGTTGAGGGATGTGTATTGAGGGGATAGTCTTTCTTCCTTGACCATGGTCCTGTATTAAATTGTACTGATCCCCAGTTAGTCTATTACCTCTGTCTGAAGTGGGCACCAGCCTCTGAAGTTTTTAAACTTTTTAATCTTCAAGTCTCTTTTCATACAGTTTTTTTTTTTCCTTTTGGCACAGTGGCTGCAAAGATGCCTCTTGTATTTCTTTCCAACTTACTCTTTCTTGCTGCCTGCTGATGGCTGTGGCATGCACAGGTCTGGTACTCAGGATTCTCCTTGATTTCTAGCTGTTGCCATTCAGGAGGGGAGGCAGGAAGAGGAACAGCATCTGCTGAATGCTCCCTTTGCCTAGTGCCTATCTCTAATGCCCGCTTCTGCCTGGAAGTTTTGGCACCAAATTGAAAGCAGCCCAGTTCTCGCGCGGTACAGCTGATTCCCCCAGGTTTCGGAATAGCAGCTGTGAAAAGGCAGTTTTCAGTTTGTTGCTGTGTGGGGGAAACTGAGCAGCAGGAGAGACAGAGTGTTTGCATGTGAGTACCAGGCTGCATCAACTTAGGTTTGTGTTTTGAAGGTTATTTTCACAGCCTTAACTGTTGAAGGCTTCTCATTTTTTGCTTTAAATTCTCTAGAAGTTGATGGTGCTTGCCCGAAAGAATTTATTTCTGATTTATTTTGCAGCAAGGAGGTAAAGTGTATGCTTCTCTTGAAACATGATTACTTGTATACATAAGCTTAAGAATGTTCCTGAGTGTTCTTCCTGTCAGGAAGGAAAAAAGCATTAATTACCAGCATCATGAAGAATGAACAGAGCTACATTACCTGGTGAAGAAAAATTAAAGGAAAAAGATTGTACAAGGATTGTTCTCCAGCTCTGTTTCCATTTTTCTCTCATGCATTAATTATTAATTTATGTTCGATTATCTTGACTGTGGGGTTTTGGAAATAGAGGCAACAGCTTCTGTTTAATGAAAGTGCCGGAGGGGTACTCTGAGTGATAGTATAGACACACATGAAAAAATCCTTGGGATAGCACTTTGAGTACACTTTCTTGGGCCACAAACAAGGACACAGAAGAAAGGACAAACCACAGGTAGCATATAAATGAGCTCTTCAAAGAGATGATGTACATCTACAAAGATTAGAGGAGAAATGGCAATTGGTGTTTGAGAGTTTCATGGACTGAGTTGAAAGTGTTGGGAAAGTTTGTGGCACTGAATTAATTTTGGAGTAGAACATCTGTTCAGCAAGGACAAATTAAGGCAAGTGAATTTGTAGCAGAGAAATCTACTGGTCATGAGAGTTATGCTTTTTAGTGTGAAACAGAAATGAAGGAGGAATGTCTTTGGGATAAGAGTTTTCAAGAAAGATATTGGGTTAGGAAAGAGAGATAAGGTTTAAGCTGGAAAAAGTGAATAGTCTCAATATCCATGTCAGTGTAATACAGAATAACAAGGGCAAAGAACTGGTATCTCGGTGCTCAGAAGTTGGAATCCATGGAAAGCAGAGTGATAGGATACAGTGCACTGGGGGAAACAGTGTTTTCATGGTCAGATTTTTTTTCTGCAGAAGATTGCAGTTTTTTCTATGTTTAGATTTTTCTTACAGTGAATTCATAAGTTTTTTTTTTTAAAAAAAATCCACATTCAGGCAGTCTGTGCCAAATGTTTGTCTTGCTGGCTTCTGTTGTGGAGCATTCCTGCTTTCTTCCTATTGCTCATACATTCCTTAGTTTATTTCTAAATTATATATGCTGAGGTCTTGTAGCAAGGTGCTGGTGCGTGTTTCTCGTTTAGAAGAGTTCTACGAATGTTTTACCATTCCAACTGTTTAATACATCAAATATGCATTAGTGTTAAAATATTAATATTGACCTTTTTATTATTTTGATCTCTTTATGGATGGAGCATAAGCAAAGAAAGTAAATAAAGAACTGCTTTATTGGTGTGGAGCTGATACTAAATCATCTTAGCAATCAATTCACTTCTGATTCTTTCTTCTTTCCAACAGTATCATTAAAAGGCTGAGAATTTTTCAGTCTCAAACTAGTGGGGTGTCGTGGTTTAAGTCCAGTCAGTAACTCAGAACCATGTAGTCACCCTCTGTCATGGTTTGAGCATGTTTTGAGGGTGTTTTTTGTTCAAGGTTTTTTCCAGCCAGGTGGAGGAGGGGAGTCTGGGAGGAAGGAGAGACAGGACACCTGACCCAGGCTAGTCAATGAGGTATTCCATACCATAGCACGTGATGCCCAGGATGCATACTGGGAAAGAGAAAGCGGGAGGGAGAGAGCTCTGGAGAAAAATGGAGGAGGGAGCACATGGTGCTCGGCCAGGCAGGGTGGAGTGAGTTATGGGTCGGTGGCTGGTGGGGTGTTGTATTCTTTTCACTTGCTGTTTGCTGTATCATTATTATTTGTAGTAGTAAATGGCAGTAGGGGTTTTGTGTTATGCCTTAGCTATTAAACCGTTCTTATCTCAATCCGTGGGGGCTACATTCTTTGGATTCTCCTTCCTAACTCTCCGGGAGTTGGGGGACTTGGTTCAAACTACGACACCCTCTCACTCCCCCCCTTCCTCTCTCCTTCTCCCAGAGGGATGGAGAGGAGAATCGAAAGAATGTAACTCCCATGCATTGAGATAAGAACAGTCCAGTAACTAAGGTAGAACACAAACCACTGCTGCTACCACCAATAATAATAATTATAAGGAAAATAACAAGGGAAGAGAATACAAGTGCTCACCACCCGCTAACCAATACCCAGCCCGACCCAAGCACTGATCTAGCCCTTCTGGGTAACTGCCCCCAGTTTATATACTGGCATGATGTGCTATGGTATGGAATACCTCTTTGGTTAGTTTGGGTCAGGTGTCCTGTCTCTGCTTCCTCCTGGCTTCCCCTCCTCCCTGGCAGACCATGAGACTCACAAAGTCCTTGGTCAGAGTAAACATTACTGAGCAGTAACTAAACACATTGGTGTTATCAGCGCTGTTCCCAGGCCAAAAGTCAAAACCACAGCACTGCACCAGCTACTAAGAAGGAGAAAAATGACTACTACTGCTGAACCCGGGGCAGGGGACTGAAGTGCAACAAATACCAGTATTATTTGGAGATAGAATTTAACAAACTCAATTTTTCTAATAGTTTTCAGCTTGCAGAGCTGGAGTATTTGCCTGAATGGGCGCCTAGATCCAGCTTGTGATGACTTAATACCAGATGCGATATGATTGCCATAACCACGTATGTGCTACAAGTGGTGGAGGTTCTGATCACACTGTTATTTGGTTGTGAAACAATTAGAAAGAAGCATTTTAGCTTAAATATTCTGCGATACGGATTCTACTGATCTCATTGTATGGCTTTGGGTTCTTTTCAGCTTGCTTTGGCTCCCAAATTCAATTACTTTAAAAACATCACTTGAGATTTTTAAGGCCAACTTTCAACATTGTCTTTCTCTGCCATCCAAGTTTTTAGGTACCCTTACTTAATGTTTCCAGGCCTTTTAATGTGATAATAAATGTTAGACAATGACTGTCTAGTTTTGTATATATAAGCCTTCTGGTTTACTGCTTGGAATATAAAAAATAAAATATCCCATAAAAGTGATACAAGAATGGAGATCTTGCAGCCAGAGTATATATAGATATATTTTGCTTATGCATTGCTGGAAAGCAAATAAACTGGCATTGTAATTCTTAACCATGTAATCTGGTGGTGACCTGCTGAATCTGCAGACCAGTCACCACTGGTATCAGAGCATGTGAATATTTTTGTGCACAGCTCTCACTCGGACACTGTAGGATGAGTAGTACTTTATGGGACTGCTGTTACTGTGAGATGAAGTGTTGTTCCTTCCCTCTTTGCCCTGACATCGCACAGGCTGGGGTGGGCAATTTTTTAGACTCTTTATTTTGTAAATTGCAAGGAAGGACAGAGGTGTAACTGCGGACAGGGCTGGGTATTACTGGTGTATTTGCTTGGGTCTTCCTCAAAGGTGCATTGGAGCAACTGGATTACATCAGTCTGCTACTTTAATACAACTTGTATGTAGACTGAAAGCATCATATAAGAATGAGAAGTATTATTTTTTTTTTTCAAGTAGCAACAAAATCATTCACATGTTTTATGTGTTGTGGGTATTTAGACTCTAACAGATTACTAGCACGTTAATTTGCTAACTACAGTTGTTAGTCAGCACTTGGTCTGGAATGGCCTTCCAGAGGTCACAGAGCTATGATAAAATGATTAAACTGGTTAAAGCCTCCATATGTATGACCCTCTTGCTGTATTACAAGCTGTATCTGTTACAGGTGGACTTAAGCAGCGCAGTGCACAAGGGAAGGACACTGTACAGGTTGGCAGAGTTCTTTCTGTATTGTAAAACTCTGTTTCTAAGCCTCACCTCTATATTTTGCTAATCCATTCCTGATGGTGTTGGACTGATGTGCCATGGCTATCACTTCTGTCCAGTAGATGCAAGAATGTGATCTACAGAGATATTTGAGACACTTAAAAGTAAAACTATGCCCAAAGGCAACATAGTTAATCAGTGACAACGGTTGTCATCTGCATCACCGTTTTAATTTGTATCAGGAATGTGCTTTGAAGTCACCCTCCTTGTCCCACTTGCAGAATTCTGTCTTGGACTGCATGAACATGACTGTGTGTGGGCAAAGGGAAACCAGAGGTTTCATTCTGGGAACATGTTAAGTCCATGCAACGAGAGTGAGGTAGAACCTCCTGAAATGCAGTTAGGGTCGGTGTTAGGCCCTCAGTGCACTTCAGATGCACTTTTCTGGTGTCACACTGATCCAGTGTAGACAAGACTTCAGCAAGAGTCAGAAGGATTTAAAATGCAGCAACTAAAACAGAGTCAAGAGAGATGGAACCTAAATGAGATAAATAGCACAACAGGGCAGGCTTCTTTCTGAACCAGTAAAGCAGGACAGGATATGCAATGCAAACATAAAAACAGCTGAAGTAACAAAGCAATAGTCTTGCTATGTCTGAAGTTAATTAGGGGCAATGAGCTGCCCCTAATTACTAAAAGTGTGGGATCCTCAGCAAAGTTGACTGGGATACTAATTAAAATAACTGATTAGAAGAAATAGGATGAATAATTAATGACCGAGAAATCATTTTCAAGAGTATCTTCAGACAGCAAATAAAGTGCCCTTAGAAAATATTGTGACACCCTGAGCCATCTACTGAATCTAATCCTGTAGACAGACCTGAACTGATTTGCAAAAGGTTGCTGTGCTTATACTTTTTAGTGCTGAGACAGGATTAATGGGGGCAGAATCACAGATAGACTAGGAATAGTATTTTCGTTTTAATATCAAATGCTCTCTTCAGTTTTTTTTTTGTTTTAATGTATGGCTTCAATAGAACCTGTTTATGAAATATGCTGGCATGTTGTTTGTTTTCTTAAGTAGTTGTCCTTGCAGTAGTCTGCTGCTCATACAGCTGAGTGAGATCTTTAATGCTTGGAGAGGGCCTTCAGTAGCATCCTCTCTGTGTTGATTGGTAGCATGTGTATGTGTGGCAACTGTTGGTTGTCAAGTGTATGGGCCACCAAATGGACTGCGATTTCTTTTTTTCGCATTCTTGAAAAACAGCAATCTGAAAATTACAGCTGACAGAACAAAAATGGAAAGTTTATAAAGATTTATCTTCCTCACAAAAAATCCCAAACCAAAACAAACCCAACCGCCATCTGGCCTGATGAATGATTTTATTTATTTTTTTGTTTATCCTAAGAAGTTCTTTAAAGGGGTTAATTAGGGTCAAGTTTTTCCCCAGCACCTGTTTGGGTGCTCCAGCCTAAGTGCTCACTCCTTCGTTTATAAACTTGGAATGTTTCAAATAGCCCTTGTCCTCAGTTACTTTGGCTTGTTTATAGAAACTTCAACGAGGAATAAATAGTCATAAGTGCTTGGAATCATTGAATCCTGATTGTAATTTCCTGTGATGCTTCTAGTCATCTGCTGGATGTGCTAGGGGGCGCACATGGCAGCAACCAAGAGGGACTTGGGTGCCTTTAACTGATAAAGCTGTGAAACCAACCTGCTGCTGTGTGATGTCCCTCCAGACAGGCATTACATTTAATTCTCACTGATCGATCTGTAATCATTACAGTGAGTCCACTTTTATGCAGGATTCATGTACACAGAGGGAGCAGACCCAGAACTCAAATATCTATATCCTCTATCATGTCTTTTAGTTGTACTGGGCATCAATAAATTGATCAGAATTCTCCTTGGTCCCATAAGCCTGTGTGTTATAACAAATTGCTCGGTATCTCTTTGTTTCCATAAGGTTGTGTGTTGTAACTCTGAATGTATTCATGTGCTGGAAGAGGGGAAACAATTGACTCGTGTGTGGTTGAAGTGAGACCATGACGTGCTGCTGAGGGAGGGGGTCCTGCTGCTGGGGGCACATCCCCGCTTCCCTGCATGCTGTGTATGGTTATAATAGGATGGGGAGAGAGTATATGCATATGCATGAGAGAGGCAGGGGAAAACAGCTTTGGATACTGATATGAGGGGGGTATGAGTGCTCCACAGCATGTTATGATCTAGGCTTGTTTTAAAGAGGGTACACATTGAGCGTAAAATGCGGAATACAAGTTATTTATTACTGCTTCTTTTTCAAAAACATCTCTGTTTGTTGTAAAAATTGTAAATTGTCTATCTCCTCCCCTGCTCCCTGAACCAAACCAGCACCCCAAACCCTGCAGATGTGTATTTCTGCCTTGGCTCACTGTGGTAGTAGCTTCTTGTAAAATGAAACTCCTAAACCTGATAAGGAAGCAAAGATGATCCCATGGCTTTTATTAACAGTAGAGGTTTTAATTTTTATTAATATTGAACTTTCACAATTGATCTGATTCATTAGAGCTACCTTAGTGTGTCCTGCTGAAATCAGTGCATGAAAATCTACTTTTTTTATTTCTGCTTTTTAAGTTTTACAGGTGTGAAACTTCAATATCTGATTTGGTTTTATATTCTAGGATGGATTGATACCTTCATTGCAGAAACTTGCTTTGAATTGAAACATATCATATGTGTTCTCAGTGTGAGGGATAATTTATTTTCCTAATTTGGTTAAATTTGTATTTTTGTGTGTGTGTGTTTCTGTGTGTGTGTGTGTACACTGGAGGAAAAGAATTAGTTCCAACAGGAAAGCAGCTGTTCTGATTGTGTGGATAATAAAAATACAAGAAAAAGGAAAAAAGCCTACTTCCCTGCATTGCATGACTGAGCCTATAGCTGTTACCTTTTTCTCATTCTGACTTTCATGAGGCTACAGGGCAACTAGCACAGCTGTCATAAGGGGAATTTTTTTTTCATATCAGTGATCAGAATCACACTGCCTCGGTGCTGATGAAATAAATGGAGTAATGCATACTGATTATAATAGCTGGAGTGATATGTAAACTGAGAGATTGAGTAAAGAGGTGTGAGACATTGAAGCTCTGAGCAACAGCGATGGTCAGTGATGCGAATCCATTTCAATCTATAATGCTTGAGAGCCTGGAAAATGAAAAGGATTGCATAATAACATCCAAAGAAGATAAGTAGCCTCTAACCATTCCTTTCAAAAAGGGTGAAGGATTCGGAGTGAGAAACTGGATTGTTTTGTCAATGGAGTGAACTCATCTCTGGACTGTTCGTGCATTTCATATTTAAGACAGATGTCAGGTAATATTTATTCACTGCAGTCATTCATATGAATAAGTGAAAAAAAATAGAACTTAGGGTATTATCAAAATATAAACCAGTATCAAAATGCTTGCTAATTTTAAGGCTAATAATTTTAAGCCTAATAAACCATTTAAATAATTTGGGTTTTTTCTAAAGCGGGTAAGTAAATTTGTGAGTCAATACAGAAGAGTGAGAAGGATCAGAACAGTCTAAAATAATACAGCTTTAAAGAGGGGATGGCTGAGTTAGGGGCACAGTTCCTCATGTGATAGCTTCTAAGGAGTTTTGTGTATGTATTTGCAAGTGGTGTGCATATACCTTAGTAACCCCAAATAAGGCCTTTTTTTCTGAAAGGTGACACAAATGGGATATCTGTAGGTTTCCCCTCGATAGTTCTTGTGTTAAACCAGGTGTTTTATCCACCTGCAGTTCAGAAGATACTTTCTGAATCACAAAATATTTACCAGGGGATACCTCCAGTACTGCCAAATGGCTGTGCTACTGTTTGTGCCTTTAGTGCTACTCTGTGCTTCACTTCTTACTGAACCTGTAGTAAGCTGGGCTAAGAAAGCTACTGTGTCTTGGGTACACAGGAATGAAATTCCTGCTTTGCACTACCATGGAAATTTTATCTTGTGAAACTATTGCAAAGCTGATGAATGTCTTCAACACACAAACAAGTTACTGTGTATTGTAGCCTTACACCAAATGGGAGGGGACTTCCTGGGTTGAAGCAGTCCCATTTCCAAAGAGGAGACCTGTTGTCTCTTCTATAAGTAAGTAAAACACCCACTTGCTGTTCTGTCAGCTCTGCCCTTCAGTTGAAATAACAGTTTTTCCTTTCTGAAGGATTCAACAGACGATGGTGTCTCATTCCGCTCTCTGAAACAACCCAAGCTCTGAACCCTCCCTCAGGCAGTAGTCTCTCCTCTGATTATCCTAACAACCTTTCTTTGTAGGTTTTGCAGCTGGAATTAAAGCATCTTTCACGTTAGTACAGTGCCTGGGGTGCACTGAGGCAGCATGTCTGAGCCTTCAGCTTCGAGCAGCCAAGAACAGAAATCTTGCACAAGCTCTCAAGGATCCTGGCCTGAAGTGTGAGAATTTCACCCCATTTCTATTACCTCAGCTCCCACGCTGGCTGTGTTTTCTGGTACAGTTTTCTTATCCACCTTGTGTGCTAGTGCATCTTAGCCTCGAATTTCAATATGTCCTCAAAATCACAAGATTACAATGGCATGTTCCTTTTCTCTCTGTAAAAACAAGTACGGAGATACTGCATTTATGTTTAATTTGCAGGAACAGCCCTCCAGAACTTCGCAGCTCCCTTTCCAGAGGTCTGCTTTTCCTCCTTTAACACTTCATGTTTTAATGGATTTTTCCCCCACACTTTGTCGTAATATCTCAGCTGCTTAACTGTTGTCTTGATAAGATCTACAGCATCCTTCTAGCCCAAGCAAGAATTAAAATCAAGTGTATTGCTTGATTTTATCAACTTTTAAATACTTCTAGCATATCTGTGACTTTGTATGACTAATCCTTTCCGTTCTGGGTCAGATGTTCCCCCATTATCCTGAGTCCAACCTTATTTTTACATCCTTCTCCTGAGGAGTCTCTGCTCCTCTGAATATAGAAACCTGCTGCCCTCCTTTGGGGCAGCAACTTTGGGAAGTTTCTTTGGGTGATGCTTGACAACCTTCAGATTCTTCTCCTGAAAAATTTTCCCCCTGCCTCATTCGGGTCTCTCAACTCCTCAGCCTAGATGGCTGAATTGACTAACTCTTAATTCCTTGATGTAGAGAATAAATCACCACTTCTCAGTTTCCAGGCTAAAAAGATCTTTCTGGCAAAACACAAACTGCTGAGACCAGATTCATGTTCAATAACTGTGCATATCAGCAAGCTCTCAAAACTATTAAGTGCTGCTGTGATAAAGAACAAAGACCATTCAGAGGCACAATTCGTATGCATTCAGTTGCAGCATTGCTGTATGCCTTCATTTTAATTTGTTTTTAGCCGAACTGCTGTCAAAGTACTGAGTTCCAGGTTGTCCAATAAGCTTCTCGAAAGGCTGTTTCTGGCATTCTGCCTTGGCCCCATTTGGCATGCTGTAGAGCAGAGTTTAACAAACATCTGTTAGATCAGGCTTTTCACTGACCACGAGAGGTTAAATGATCAGGACATACTGATTTCTCTACAGAATGCGTCTAGACTTGTGAAGTTTTACTATAGTTTTGCATATGACTTGAATGCCAGTAGCAGACAACATGTGTAATGGGGCAGTTATATATACTGCAGCATTTTGGAGTTAATTCTCTCCTCTAAAATATTATGCAGCATACTTGAGAGAGTGTTTTTGTTTTCAAACTCAGTGACATGCATATACATTGTTTTTCTGTGTGACAAAAGACACACATTCGTGATTCCTTCCTAACTTCCTTTGACACCACAACTTTATGGTTGAATAGACCACAGCAATGACTGACTTCTGGGTCTACCTCACCTTTTATCCTACCTGTAGTGCTATCAATCATGTAGGTGTCTCCCAAGACTGGAAAGTTGCAAGGAACCTTGGCCTGTCTGCCTTGCCTTTCTGCCTGTCTGCCTTACCTTTCTACTCAGCACTTCTAAGCAATAACAGTTTTTGGAAAAGCTGGTACAAAGAACATATTGAGAATTATTCTTAAGGTCAGTTGTTATTTCTATACTTCTTGGGAACAGTGCTCAGTGCTTGTGCTAGTGACTGAGTGAATTGCTTGGAAACTCTGCTACTTGTTCCTGTGAGGTTTACTTGCACAAAGCTGAGCAAATCTCATTCACCACAACTCTATTTCACTTCTCACACTCCTCAACTATACTGGATTCTACAGAACAATATGTGTGTCTTTGCTTTTGGTTCAGGATGGCACACTCTGGTCCTTTGCACCAGAAGTATAAAAAACTTGAGAAAGGGAAAAATAGGCATCCTGTCAAATTAGCTCCTGGTAAAAGAGTGCAGAACTGAGAGCTGGAGAAAGGAATAAGCTCAAGCCCTCCCTCTGGAAGCTCTGACTTTTGTATGCTTCGGTCCTTCATTGTTACGCCCTTTGTGTGGAACATGACATATAGCTAAGTGTTGGTCTTCTGCTGTCACTTTGCAAAGAATAGAAATATTGGAAGTCAATTTTTATCTGAAGTTTAAAAAGGAAATTGCGTCTCCAGAATGGCAGTACTCCTCCTCCCTCTTCACTCTGCAGTAGCTGTGCAAGTGTCCTCTGTTCCTCTGGCATGTTCCTAATCGCCATGCCGTTTTTCCTCTTTTTCGATTACAGTGGGAAAGATGGAGATCAAGACTCCTGTTCTGTTGCTTTTGGTTAGATACATAAATTACCAGCACAGTGTGTACTGAAATCTTCTTAAGCAGCTTTTGTGGGATAAAAGATAAGAATTTACTCCTGACTTAAGAAAGGCCTGTGTGAACATCTAAAGGTTGGT
Organism: Melopsittacus undulatus; assembly: GCF_012275295.1. Classification (NCBI taxonomy): domain Eukaryota; kingdom Metazoa; phylum Chordata; class Aves; order Psittaciformes; family Psittaculidae; genus Melopsittacus; species Melopsittacus undulatus. Next base: position 19,213,508 of record NC_047531.1, on the reverse strand, counting down.
TGCTCAGCCCCTGCTGGTGATCTGAGAGGGAAGGTTACTTGATAATTGTATGTGACAAGGCTAGTCCAGTTTATTTTTTCAAAAAAATAATTGTTGCTATTAGAAATATTCCCTGGAAAGCAAATGGATATTATATAAAAATGCCAACAAACCAAATCCTAACCTCTAGATTATGCAGTGTTAGGGGGAGGAAAATAAATCACAGGTTTTCCATTCCTACTAGTTTGAGAAAGCCTTTGGTGTCACCTCAGGTGCTGAGAGGTTGACTGGGTACCTCACTCCAGTTAACTCATCAGAGGTTTAAAAAGACACCCAGAGACACTGTGTTTTCTTCCTACAGTTTACTGCCCGTTCAGAAGCAAAAAGCTACAGCTATCTCCTAAATTTGTAAATCCACCTACAAAGAATTTAGTGGTGAGTTTATTTTGAGGTAAGGTAGTGTTTTTCCTTCCAAGTGAACCTAAATGAAAGATCTGAGGAATAGAAAATAAACCCTGAACATAAACTGCAGCCTAACAGTGAGTTCTCACTGGATTGAAATGAGTCCTGAAGCTGTTTGGAGGGGAAAGCTGTTCCTTCCTCCCAGTGTTTAAATATGATGGAAGGAAAGACAGTGTCACTCACGCACCTGAGAAGGAAGGCTATTGGTTGTTTTTTCTTGGCCATAGGCTGGAGTTGGACAGGGCACGTTCACTGGACAGTGAAGCATATTAGCTTACCAGTGGGGGATTTTGTCCTTGCTGCCTGCACCTTTGTGTTCCTGCTCCATAGTGCCAAAGTGAGATGCCAGTCTCTTTCCCCATGCTCCCTGGTAGCCTTCCTTATCAGCTGGAGGGATTGCTTTATAAATGCAGACCTGTACTGGTCTGTGTTTGAAAGTGTCTTTATTCTCCCTCGTGTTTGGATTTTACAGCTTTAGTTCTACTCCAGTAATTCCCGTTGGCCCGTGTGTGTTAGGCTTGTCTTTGAGTGCAATTGCTGTCAGTAGGGAAGGCTGGGAAGCTTTCAGCTGGCTTCCTTTCATTGTTTCCTTCAAGCATCTGATGTTATCTCATCTGCCTTTGTGGTATTAAATATGTGTGCTGTCCTGGAATCACTTAACCTCTTCCCATCACGTGCCTGCAATGCTCTTCTCAGATCCTGGCCTTTAGGGAACATGAGCAAGTCAACTTCTTTAGTTTTAGTGGAATTTTGCACAGGGAGATGCCCTGTCAATATTGTGAAGTTGTAACTAAGCATTCACACAGTAAAAGACTTTTTTCTTCTTTTCTTTTTGGCTTTTTTTTTCTCTCCTTTTTTTCTGTCTAAGAAGGGAACAAAACATGGTCACACTGCTGAGCTCTGATTACAGTAGCTTCAGAGAGACCTGCCTGACTTGCCTTTTGAGCTTTGCGCTGTGTCAGGTAGGTTTTGATCAAATGCGTTCCTGCCAGCATTCAGTCGTTAGCATTCAGTCTAAGCTAGTCACCAGTGAATTATGGTCTGTGATATGTTCCAGGTCCCATTGCTCTAGTTCTTTTTCTCTTTATTGATTTCCATTCTCGTTTTCATTATTGCCCTGGTCTCTCACTGCATGCTTCCTGCTGCTTTTATTTTATAGCTTTTCAGAATGAATATCCATGAGTCACAATTTGAAATAAAATGCTAATAATGACATTATGTGACACTTTGAAATAAACATTTTTGAGATTGTTCCTTAAGCTTTTTAAATGGTGAACTTTGAGAAAAATCATACCACTGTGCAATGATAGGGCAGTAGGGAAAACAAGGCTGGTAAACTCGAGCGTTTTAATTTAAATACCTCATTCTTGAAAAGGTTTGTCAGCATCTGGCAGAGGGAGAAAATTGTCTTGGTCATTTCCTTTAAGAAGAAATCAAGTAATTAAATCATAACTGATACACAATTTAAAATATGATATAATTGCACGCTTTTTCCTAATCTATGCAGTTCTGAAAAATGGTTAAATACTGTCGTGTCCCCTTCCCCCTTAATTCTTCTCCTCATCAGTGTGCAGTCTTCAAATGTCAGCTCCTCTTAGTTGTCCAGAGGAACATAACGTGGTATGGCTGTTGAGCCAGCCATTGTATTAAACTAGGTAAGTAAGTAAGAATATGGACTATTATGATACTCAAAGCTTGATAGTTTTTCACTGTTGGATCTATGTTTCTGGATTTGTCTCTGGACAGAGATTTCCCTGCTCCCTTTATTTTGGTTTGCTTCTCCCTGGAAGTGGTATTTTAAAGAGGTACTGATGGAAGTGGGGGACATTTCTGGTAAAAATTTTGGCCCTTAAGTGTCGTGGTTGAAGGAAATCAGCAAATCTGGAATACTGTGAGAATACAGTAAAAGACACCTCTGAGCTAAACATAAGAAGTAAAGGAAAACAAACTGTAAAACGTTGGCATGTGAGTTTCTGCATGGTCTCCAGTGGTAATCAGAATGAGAAGTTTTGGAGGCAAGTGCAAGATGATGATACACTAGTTGTCTCTATTTTCAGGAAGATGTATGGAATGTACTTTCTTAACTGTCATTGCAAGAGAGGAGTGATATGGTCAGGAAAGGGGACAGGTTGGAAGTGCCTCAGGTTTGTCTAGAGGTTCAGACTTTTGCTGGAAAGTTGGTGAAACTGCTAGTCTGATTGCTCTGCAAGCAAAAAGCCCTCTTGATACTTGAAGGTTAGTTATAGTTCTTCTGTCCCACTCTAGCAGGTGGCTGGGGGAAAAGCTCCAAGGCCACAAAGGTTAATTAGATAATTAAGGGGCTGGAGCATCTCTCTTATGAAGAGAGATGATGGGAGTTGACCCTGATTAGCCTGGAGAAGACTGAGAGGGAACCTCATTGATGCAGGTAAATATTTCAAAGGCTTGTGCCAGGAGGATGGTGCCAGACTCTTTTCAGTGTTGCCCAGTGACAGGACAAGAAGCAATGGCTATAAACTAAAACACAAGACGTTTCACCTCAGCGTGAGGAAGAACTTTTATGTGGGTAGTGCACTGAACAGGCTGGCCAGAGAGATTGTGGAGTCTCCCTTCCTGGAGACACTGAAAACCTACTTGAACATGTTCCTGTGTAACCTGCTCTAGGTGTCCATGCCTTGGTAGGGGCGTTGGACTGGATGATCTCCAAAGGTTCCTTCCAACCCTGATGATTATGTGGTTCTGTGCATGCAGTGCCTGCACATCTCCCATTTGGGGCAACTGAATGATGAACAGGTTGAGTATTAGCAGAGGAGTCAATACATGGTGTAAGGACAGGCAGATGAAAGGGCAAACAGTTTTTTCTGGGGGAGGCAATCTGGATTTTCCCTTACTGGTAGTGATGGACACCCCTGCTTGAATGTTTGACATAGGAGAAAACTACAGGAGGGTTAATAAAGGAAAATTGTCAGTTTTTTGGCATGATTGTTCAGAACTCAGTATACTTTCATTTTGGGTGCCACTGTGTTTCCTAGTAACTTGTTTTTTTCGAAAATGAATTTAATTGATTTTACCTGTTTTGACAGTGGTGCCTTTGAAGGTCAATCGTGCATAAAAAACCCCACTTCAAACTGTCCATATTTTTTTGCTCTTCTACTTTGAAGATACTAATTTAGTCAAATTAATAGGAATTACAAAACTGTTGGTGGGTGGTAGCCTGCTGTTTATGACTTTAAAGATAAAATTCAATACTAGAGAAGGGACCAATGAAAGAGTTGGATAAATTAAACACTGGTATCAAACATTAGTTGTCTGAGGCAAATCTGTTGTTATTTGACTTCAAAATGCCTGTTGAGCTAATGTAGATCTCAGCAAGTACTAATTGGCTTATGATGTAAGAGCAGTGGGGTAACCTGGAAGTAATGAAAGGACTTTGGTGTTGTTTGAGTGAGGTCATAGCACTATAAATGGGAATACCACACTGAAAATTACGTATATGACAGTATGGTGTTTCTTTCAGTGTCCTGTTGAGGAACAGGTATTCTTTCTGACTCCTGTCAGAAAAGGACAGGCTGCAGATTTATCCTCATAACATGCTTTTGCAAATCTGCCTTAGAGGGATTTATTGATTTGCACGAGGTTTGTCTGTCTTGAAAGAACAGTAATGTACTGTTCTTATGTTTATACAAGTTTTCTGCATAGAGAAGAAAAATTCTTGGTGTCTCTGGGGCTTCATTGCATAGAAGCAACATGGTGATTTTTAAATTATTTTGTAGCAGTTGTTCATAGGAGCAATATGATGTGGCTAAATATGCCCAAAAGTCCTGCATCTGGTTGTTAGAGGTTACGAATTTAGGCTGAACATGCATTGTTTCCATAGCTCTGCAGGGCAGCAGGAATGGAGATCAAATACTGGAGAAAAAATCCCTCGTCAAAAAATGAGATGATGTTTGCAAAAGGCTCACAGAATCTTGGTTTCTTTTCTTATTTTCCCACTGTTTGATACTGTTTATGATGAAATAATAAATACTGTTATGAAAACCTCAAAGTTTTGGCTTACACAGCATATATTTTTCTAAAGTAAAGAGAGGCATTGGTCCTTAAGTGTTACTTCTCTTAACTGTGGATTTTCTACAAGTTGTAGGTTATTGTGGCTGTTGTAGCAATGCTGCTGTCTTGTCATGATGTCAAAAACATCTGGTATTTTGGGGTAATAAAATGCTCCACTTTCAGAGTATCTTGTAACCAGTGATGTGCATCAAGGTGGAAACTGAAAGATGTAAGTTTTGTGTTAGCCTTTTTGGTGACTGCACAATGCTTATGTCCTTCATTCTATGAATGAATATATGTTCCTGCATTGCAACTACCTTTCATATGTTTTAGAAATAAAATAATAGAATATACCAATTATTGTAAATTACAGAATAGTCCGTAAAGTAGGATTTTTTCTCTCATTTGGTACATGAAGAGGTTTTATTACTTCTCAAGGGGTATAATGTTGAAGTAGCAGATATTGTCATGGAATTAACCAGTGATTCAGAAATTATTTAGCTAGTTTTAGTGTTTTTATTTAACTGGAGAGATAATTTTGCTCATGCAAGAAGAAAAGCTTGGGAAGGGGACAGAATCATATCTGTAAATTTGTCTGGACTCCCATTTAGATAGTGGTTATCTGGTCAGTGGCGGCTAGTGTGTGTCAGTTCATCCATTAGGTCACCCACTCATCTGGGCTGTTTTTAAGGTATCTGCTGTAGACTGAGAAGACTTGTTATGTGCTCACTTGGCTATGTTGAACACCTCCAGACATGAAGACAGTGACCTCTCTGTTCAGGGGTTTGACTACTTCTGTGGGGAGAAAAAAACACAAACTAAAAATCCATAGGTCTAGAGAAGAATTTCCCATGGTGAGTTCTGTCAGTTGAACAGAGATTATTCCCTATAATAGATATAACAAAATAGTATGTTTATTTGATTATAAGAAGTATGACTATTTTTTTGTAGCTTGTCTTGTGTTTAATGTTGATAATTATCTGTCCTTATTAGGCTTTTTTCACTATAGCTCTTACACCCTCTGTAAGTTGTTCCGTTGTATTTGAAGAAAAGAGCAGTTGTGGTTTTTAATGTGATATCAAACTATATGAAACCTTATTTAGCAAAATACATTTACATTTTTTAATCGACAATTATTTGATAATTCTTTTCCCCTGAAAACCAGCCATATTCTGTAGCAAATAGCTGATTAATTTGGAGTCTTTTTTGGAGTGATGTTTGTCTAGAATTTGCTTGTCTGTGTTGGTTGTCTGCCTGTCCCTGTTTTTGGGGCTTTAGAAAGCTCCATTTTGAAAGAAGTAATAGCATACGATGAGTTTCCCTTCTTTCTTTCTCCTGCTGGATGGAGTAGTTCTAGAGTAGATCCTTCTCCCTAAAAACTTCTGTCTGTAGAGAAGTGGCTACCAGAGTGCTGCTGCTTTAGCTTTGGCATTAAGTATTAGTCTGTCCAGCTCTTAACTTTATGAAGTCAGATTTTAGGAGATGATACTGCTTGTTCTACCCAATTCATTCTCTTGAGAAAAAGAATCTCATTCTTCATACAGTTTGTTTGCTTTCTGCTTTCTCAGGAGTATTAATCTGATTTTCACTCTTCTGAAAGAAAATCCTTTCAAGGTAGCTTGCTGCCTCTGAAACCTTTTATAATAACCTCATGCTACAGCTCCTATTGCTTTGCAATATGCTTTTGTATGTTTGTCTTTAAAATAAGAACAGGAACTCTACCTCCTTTTGCAGGTTTTAAAAGCAAACTTCATTGGAATGTGGGCTTTTGAAACTTAAACTTGTAAGTTTCAAGTTTTGTTTCAAAGGACGACATAATGCTTTTATGAGAATACGTTGCTTCCCTGCAAGCTTTGATTTCTTGTACATCAGAGGTGGGTACCTTGGGGAATCAGCATTTCATTCAGAGAAACAGACATGCAGATTATATTGAATTCTAACATCGAGAAAGATCATGATGTGGGATTTCTGTATTTCAGTAATTATAGAGCAGAGTTGTCCTAAAAAACCTTACCAATTTCTAATAATTTTCTGGTTTGTTTTGTTCTCAGCTGGCTAGATTGTAAAGCTAGGTTGGATTACTGAGGAGTTTTGAAATGTTATGAAAGACATCTGTAAAAGTGAGTTTTAATGAGTGTAGCCGAAGGTGTGTATGAAGTAACAAAAAAAGGTGAACACTGAAATACAAAGTTAAGTAATGTGCTGCCTTTAGAGAACAGAAGCAAGATCTGCCAAGACCCAGGCACTAGGTTTAAATCTCTCCCTCCTTGGTTTGGTTTTGTTTTGGTTTATTTTCTGAGCCTCTGGTTGGCTTCTGTTTAGTTGGAACTTGCACTGGAGAAGTTAAAGCAGTGACCCTTGCCAGAGCACGTTCGCATCCTGGTGCTCTGGGATTAGAGCTGCCTCCCCTTTCTTATGGGTGAAAAGTTAGACTTCACCTATGGGAGGGCTAAGTTATAGCTCAGTTTGCTTGAACTTGTGCTTGTAAGAACAGTCTGCCTTCATCGCAGGGTTGCAGTTCCTTAGAGAAGACTCTTATGAAGTGGGAACAAGAGGCCATAGGCATAATGCAGTATTTCTATTGATTTCTCTTTCTTTTCCTGCAAATTTTCTGTTCAAGAGTAACATCTGTCTAAGATCTGGCACTCAAGAATTCCTGAGAGCTCTCCCATCAGTGTTGTTACTTGTCTCTCAAGGGTAGAGATGCTTTTGATGTGCTGTCTAGTAGTCTGCTGTGCAAACTCTTGGCTATGGAAGAGTTCACTTAAATAAGGGTTAGGGAAGAATAAGCTGTTTCAGAGGGGTAAACAAAGGTGTTGCGGAGATGTAGTAATTTGAATAATTACTACTTCTGACACAGTGGCCTACAGCACTTCAGACATTGTAGAAAGCTTACATGTGACTTAAAGAACAAGAAAAGAATGGCATCATAATAGCTAAATTAATATTGGAGTCCAGGGTCACATCAGACCTGAATGCCCCTGAAAAAGCAGATGAGAAGATGTACAAAGGGTTGTAGCTAAGAGATGCCATTGCTGGCCAACACGGGCATAGTCTTATGGCTGAAGTATCCAAGCTGTATTAGAAGCTAGGAAGGATGTGGCTGATGGTCTGAGCTGGCATCTTGGGAAACCTGCTGTACAATTTATGGAGTCTTCACTCTGCCTGGAATAGTGTGGAGCTGAGGGGTGGGGAAGTTGAGTGCAGGAGGAGACTTGCATGGACCATGGGACAGAAGGGGAAAACTTATTTAGGCAGCTGTTCAAAGGCCAGAATCCTGTTTGCAAATGTCTTGCAGAGAATTGACGAATTCCATGGGCTTTCCTCTCTTTCATAGCATCTTGACCTCTCTTTCCCCTGTGAATGACTACAGGGCAAAATAAATGACTTTGAAACCACAGTAAGCTCCTTTAGAAAAAGATATTAAGAAGCTGAAGCTTTCTGGTGTTGCAGTCTTTTCACATGCATAGTACAGCGATTATGTTGTCAGAAAGGCATTTTTTGTGCAGTCACTTAATTTACTGCGTGGTGGGTTGGTTTGTTTGTTGTTTTTCCATGAGTAGTTCTTTATCTGCAGAGGACTCGATTTAAAAGAAAATAAAACTAGGGGTGAGAGGGATGCTGTATTTCAAAAATACATAAGTGAGCGTAGCTGCTCAAAGGGCAAATGTAAATAATGGTTAGTATATAATGTCACTCAGAGCGATGAATAATCAAGTTACTTGAAATCGTAAAGGTCACCTATAAAATGTCCTTTGTCAATACTTTTCCATGGAGTCTGAAATTACTAGAAGAGAAATGGAAGCAAATGAAAGCTGAAGAAAAAAACTTGCATTTGATGTATTGTCAAAAAATCCAGCATAATTAATAGAATGGGCTGCATTCATATGTTTGTATTAATCATAAGATTTATTTGAAATATTAGAGGCTATCAGGACTATTGAACAGCAAATAGTGTTCAGTGCAGTAACATTTTCTATTGTGTTTACTGCATTGCAAATTCATAATAAGCAGTTTAACATTTTTGTAAAGTATCTGTTTGTGGTAATGTACTGAAAAAACTTCGTATTAATCTGGAGCTACAGATGGCAAAAGGAGACATTTCAGACTTGCTGCAAGTTTGCATTCATTATAAATTATCTTGAGTTTATTTCCTTCAAGCCGTTCATATTTCCCTGTATCCTGGTTCAATGCAACTGCAGTGACTATTTCCAAATGATAACCTGTTATCTTGGTAGTTTTGCTATAGGGTTTTTTTATGATGAGAAGGATTTTTTAAAGAATGTGAAGGTTTGAATTTGGTTCCCCCATTCCCCTCTTGGAAAATTCACCCTTTGACCACATTTTAACTCTTTTTTTTACTGTATCACTGCTTCCAGTGACCTTGGGGCTGGCTGCCCATGGAAGACACTTCCCTCACCACTCTGCTGCACTCATGCTGGTTGAGCACCCTGTGCAGCATCATGCCAGGAGCACAGGGTGACTTACACTACAGCTACCTGCAGCTTTTACCTGCATGTGTTGTATTGAATGCCACAGGGCAGGCATCACACAGACAGCAGCCCTCCTTATTTCACTGAATTGACTTGTGGGGGGGTTTCAATCCAGTTCTTGCTCATTTTCCAGACTAATTTGCTTTCTGCTAAGAATCATGCTGTATGGAGCTCTCCTGCCAGTCTTGTCCCCTCACATTGTCCTTCATCAACCTCGCTGTACTACCTCCAGGTGCTGTCCCAGCCTGGTTGTGCAACCTGCCCAGCTCTAGTTTTCTGTTTGCCCCAGTTGTCACCTCTCAACCTTTTACTGTCCTCTCACTCTCCTTCCTTTCTTCATTCATCATGTTACCTTCTGTTTCATCATCTCTGCCAAGGATACCCTGAGCTAAGGAGGGTAGTCTTGTTGACTTGAGAGAAGAAAAGACAAGCAAAGACAGCATTGCTGTTTGGAGTTTTTGCTTATAACCTGTGTTCTTGTGTTAGCTTGTTAGCTGTGTGAGGCAGCAGGCCAGCACCTTGGGGTTTTGGCTGCAGAGGGAGGCTTTAGCTTCTGGAGTTTTTTCAGGGTACAGAGCTGCAAAACACTTGATTGAGTAGACAGAAACAAGAGTTTTATAGCTTTACTGGGATGACTGTGGCCTGCTGCCAAGCACCCACCCAGCTGCTCCATCATTCCTTCTTAATAGGACAGGGGAAGAAAATAAGATGGACAAGCTTGTGTATCAAGAAAGACAGGGAGGTCACTGACCAGTTACAGCCACAGGCAAACCAGACTTGACTTGGGGAGAATTAGTATAATTTGTCTGTCAGAATAGAGTTGGATGGTGAGAAACAGAGATAAAACCTAAAATGCCTTTCATCCCTCTCCCATGTCATCTTTTTCCCAGGCTCATTATCATGCCTTCATTCCCAACCCATCTACCTCTTCCCCCCATCTCGAGTGGCACAGTCATAGGCATGGGGGGCTGTTGTCAGTCCAGAATAGCTTTTCTCTGCCACTCTTTCCTCCTCACACTTTTCCCTGCTCCAGTGTGGGTCTTTCCCAGGTGGTGCAGTCCTTCAGAAAATAAGACGTGCTCCGGTGTGGTCTCCATGGGCTGCAGGGAGAGATCACCTGTTCCACTGTGATCTCTCTGATCCAGTGCCTGGAGGACCTCCTCTGCCTCCTTCTCCTACCTCAGTGTCTCAGGGCTGTTCTTGCACTTTTTTCTTATGTAAGTATATTTAATCATGCATAGGAAGAGCCGGATTTATTAAAAGTGAACTTTCTGTTTACACAGCACAGTGATTGCTTATTTATTCGTGGGTTTTGTTCTTTGTGCATTTGGGATATTTTCTGGTAGAATAATAATCTTGATTACTTTCTTCTGATAACATTTAAATCCATCTTCCTTCCCCTTTTCTTATTTGAAAAGATGTAATTAACTTCTTGTTTGGGTGTTTTTGGGTCTAGGTTGACTGGATATTATGTTCTTTTCTATTCATCTGCCGTGGAAGCCAGAGAAGGGGTAGTGTTCAATTAAGAACTGCATGGTCCTTTCTCATATTCCTTATTTTTTTTATCTTTCTTCAAAACAATTGGTATAAATAATGCAGGAAGAAAAAAACAGTAGGCTTTACAGAGATTTAATTTATTCTCTCTACCAATAAAAGCCTGGGGTGGTGGTGAGGAGCTTTTCACTTAAACCCCTTGTATTAAACGTTATTGCTTCATTGTGGTTATTGCTGTTCCTTGTGATTCACTTAAATATTAAAAGAGAGGGAACAGAGTTGAGCTTAGCCACTTTATGGGCGTGTCTAGACCCTGGGAAGTGCAAAGCAGAATGTTTCCTTTTCATACCAGAGGCATTGGTGGGTTTTTTTATTTCGTAGTATGTGTGCCACAGGTATTCATACCTATTGGAAATCAGAGATTGATTTTCTTCCCTCCTAGCACTTAATGTGTCAGGGAAGGAAGAACAAGGGACCAAGTTCCTTTGTAAAAGTTGAGGGGTTTTGGTGCTTTATTGCACAGTGGAAATTCTTGCTTTTTCTGTTCTTTCCTCTCTAACCTGATGCACTTGAGGGAGTTCTTAGTTTGGGGCTGGCACTGAAAGCTAACAGACAAGTAAAGCTGGTGTGGAGAAGGCTGACTACTGGGGCTTTAGCAGGTAGGGAAGAGGTCAGTGATTCAAACATAAGAACTGGGGAAGGATGGAGCTCCTGCTAGCACCTGGAGAGCTAACCTCTTGTACAAGAGCACAGACATTGTGAAGTCCTACATCCTGTGTCTGTCTTGCCGTACGTTCGCAACTAAGTTGTATTTCTGGATTTCAGGATACTTTTTTATTGTTCAAAGTGGCAGAGAAATCCAGCTAGGTCTGTCCAATAGCCCGATATTCAAGGATACGGAGAGGTTTGCTGTGAGCCTGATTCTGTTCATGGTTACATGCATTCTTGTACTTTCCTGAAGAAAGGAGGAGTTAAATTCCTCCTGATTAAAATCAGGCTTAAAAGTTGATGAGGAATGGAATTGGTGTTTTACCCTGTTAGCTGAATAGTCCAGTAGGCTTTGAGACCATTGATATGCTTGAAGGAAAAGCTATACTGAAATATAAATAATTCTGCTGTAAACTCAATTTTTATTTTAGTAGCTCACTCTTTACTATTGAGAGATCTTGTTCTGAAACAACAGAAACCCTAAGAATTATTGTAACTTCCTCCATACTATTGAGTCTTTACAATTTGGGTGTGCATATGAAACCAGATAAACAGAATAACCCCCAAATCCTGCATATGCCAAAATCTTTTATTGAGTTAAACTTCAGTTCCTATATGTAGGTGTCTAATGGAGGGGATTTGATAACTTCATGCAGTGTAGAAACACAGGACTTAATGTTTTCCAGCGATAACCACTGCCAGAATGTTTAATAGCCAAAAGTTTTCAGGCTTTAACTGTGACAGTCCAATGAATAGATGCATGAAGTGCATTTATTTGTTCCTCTTGCTGTAGAAGTCACCTTAACTTTTCTAGTATAGGTGACCATTTGAAATACAAAACAAGGACCTGTGAGAAGGCTGCGTCTATAAAACAAGGAAAAACTTCTTCAGGAAGTATCAGGAAGCTAAAGAAATGTCATTAGAAATGCACTTGTAACCTACAGCAAAATGCTGAGCAGGACCCAAGTACATATGGTAGTGGAACATGATGTTAAGTTGAAATTGTTGGTGACTCTTAATGAAAAAACATTTCTAATGAGATTTGTCTTTCTGAGATGGGAGTTGAATCATATTCCCATTATTGCTTACTAATGCAAGAGATTCTTTTTTAGATGCAGTGGTTTCAGCTGGACCTTTCTATGAGCATAAGCAAAAAATGGTTTTTGGGATTTGTGTAAGATTTCTGGTACTTACAGAATGGTTACTTTTAATGGCTTCTTTAGTTCAAACATGTTTTGATACATTTCTAGCAGTTTGTGAACTGGAGGATGAGTTTTATGTATGAATTACATTTACCTTTAAAATAATGCATTTATCTTGTTTTATTTCTTTAGTTTTTAAGTTTTCATAGTTACAACAGGGATGGGGGAATTGGATCCTATATGGCAGAAAGAGTGTAATTCATCCTACCAAGTGGAGATGGCTGAGCATGTACTGCAGGTTACTTTCCATCATCACTTTAGGAAAAGCAAAAATTTCTGGTCTGCAATTTGTCTCATCTGTAGACATCTGGATTAGAATAAGCAAGTTGTGCTATGCCTGTTTGTCTACACTGACTGGAAGGTGCCTAAGCTGACAGTTCATGTATATGAACGTAAATATATATTCAAAGACACCCCAGTTAGATTAGATGAACTATGTCTATGAAATTGGCTGTATATTTTGGATTGGGCTTTTGAAGGAGAGTAAAGAACATTACAGCATGCACAGTTGCTATTGTATTAAATTTTATGTAACTAGGTTTTTATGCAGCAGTCATAGGCTGGGATTTTCAGAGCTGTTTGGACTTCTTGTTGTAGAAGCTTAATCCATTTTTACCTAGGAAAAAGTAGTATCTTAATAATTTTCAGGCTCCTAGTTTCTCACACAGTGGGGTTTTTTTGGTGGATTTTTTTTGGGGGGGGGTATTTATTTTTTGTTTGTTTTGTTGCAAATGCATTTGCATTGTTGTGATTTTTTTTTCCTTCAGTGCTTGTATAAGTATTTAAAAATCCTTCTGCAATCTAAAACCCCATAATAATGTGTTTAAAATCACCAATTTAAACACTTGCTACTGTCTCCTTTTCCTGTTAATACCTGTTTTATTCTGCTCTATTTGAGTGGATCAGGGGCTTTCTACTTGTGAATTTAAATGAGCTCCTGCACTTGTCCAGTCTGGCCTCAAGATTTTATAATTTTCTTCCTACCTTTCTTGGTCAAATTAAAAGACAAGAGTCTAGACAATTCATAGGATGCAGGTTGTCTAATCAAATCCCTGAAAGCTCTCCCAAAACTTTATACATTTCGAAATCTGTGTCTTGACATAACATATGCTCCTGAATCTGTGGAGGAAAATTGTCACTGGAAAGCCTTTGAGCTATTATAAGACTATGGACTTCTGGCATAGGGATTTTATTGCCAGACAAGTTGCTATGTAATTAACTGATGAGTTGGAATCACAAGTTCTTCTCAGGAAATGAACTACTACGTCATTCAGAATTAAGTGAGATCTGTTTGTTTAAAAACAAAGTAAATTGTCCTCTGCTTCTTAATGCTTATGATTTTTGGTGGTTCTCCTTACAAGTATATTTTCTTACAAAATTCTGAATATTTGGCTTATCTTCAGTAATTTGCATTTAAATGCAAACTATGACTTCTGTCTTTGTGAAAGTAGAATATAAAGAAATGCTGATAAAGACATAATTAGCTGGCACTTTCCTTAAAGATAATGGTTTGAGGCTTTATAACTGCTTACTACCAAGATATGGGAGAGGAATGAAAATTGGCAGTTTTGTGTTTTTCCTTCCATATACTCTTCTTCCATAATGCATCCATTGCATACCAGAAGTCTTCTCTACTGGCAAGAGTTTTAGGGGATAATTGACCTCCATATTTCCAACTATAAAAGAGAGGGCGGTAGTCTGTGAGACTGAATATATACGCATATAGAATGTATTGTTTAAGCAAGATAACATTTAGCAAATTGCTGGTTTTCCCTTTCCTCTACTCTCTTTGCTTTTCCATTATGTTAATACTTAGGTTAGAACTAAATAATCATCTCCTCAAATGCATTTTGTATGAATATGGAAAGGAGGGGGAGAAATTACTTTTGTATTCCTTTACATGCACTTGCAGAATCTCCAACAATATAAATGATTTTGACACATGCAGTATAACCCTATCTGTATGTGTATGAATGAAATGGCCATAAGTGTAGTTTAAAACACTTTATTACTTATAAAATATGTTCCTGATATATGTTCTAGGAGCTCTGCTCTGAAGTGTGTGATTTTCAGAGACATCTAAGGAGGGAAAGAGGAACCAAACAAAATAATAGAAGTAAGTGTAAGACAAGAAGATAACCACCACTGTCCTCTATCTTCAGGCAATCTCCTGTAAGCCAGGAGATCATGAGTTTCTCTGTTGCGTGTATGAACACTTCTGGTAATTTCAGTACTGTGAGTAGAAATAGACTTGAGGCATTGTTTCCTAAAAGTTGCACTGATAGAAAAATATGATTATTTGCTTTTGAAGTAGCAGGTATTTTTTCTGAAAGACAACAGGGCCCTGAAACATTTTAATATGTTGTGATGCTATGCATTTATACGGCAGTATGTATTTACAGGGCAATGAAAGTATTTGATATGAGGTCTTCTGTCTAAACAGCCCAGATATGTATTTTCATAAAACATTTTAAAAATTGTTTGTGCTACAAGGTGCTTGAAAGTGATGTGAGCACTAATACATTGCGTTTTCAGCTCACAGAATTTAGATCTCTAGTAGGAAATGGAAGAATATAAGTAAATGAAGAAATATTCTAAATGTAGGTTGTAAAAGAAGTGAGTTGTTGGAATTGTCTTCACACTGATAGCTCTTTGATCATAGTTTTTCTGTCCAATAAGTTGCTACCTTAGATTATCTTCTGATTCTCCCACCAAGATTCTTAACTTCACTTTTTAATTTCTGCTCATAGAAAATCATAGACTTGCTAGAAAATCTTTGAATGTCTACTCAAAGCAGAACACAGAGAAAGCAATAGATGTTATTTTATCTACTGTTCTCAAAACAATCCAGCTCATTCAAAGACTGACATTAGCTGTATTTTTGTGGTTTTAGGCTCTTTTGGACTGTTCAAGATTTTGTGTATTACTTGTGTATATCTTGTGGGATGCAGCTGTTGGTCGCCCATTTTAGAGTTGGAAGCTGAAGGCTTACATGTGGCTTCATGCTGAGTTCTGAACACAATTTAGCTCTGTAACTTGCAATGATCATCCAGCACAGGAAGCGTGGAAGATTCTCCACACCTTTCTGTGCATCGGATAAAAATGGTCACAGGCCCAGAACTTATGATTCATGTTTGGATTTCATAGTCAGCAGTGAATCCTACCTAAAGATGACAAACTGCTTTGACTGTTGCAGTAGTTCACTTACATGTTTTTCCATGGCAAACAGTGCCTTCTCAGACCATTGTTTTTATTAATTAGCTCCTATCTAATAGGGACAATACTAACAGGATTTTGTGGCTTGTTTTTTTTTTTTTTTATTTTTAAGATCATGAAGAATTGGTGAAAACTGGATTTTAATTTTTTTTTCTATTCTAAATTTTGCAGTGATACATGTAGGATTTATCACCTTTTAAGGGATGAACAGAAGATTATTGTAATTTTCCTGTCCTAAGCAGTCAGTTTTCCCAGGCTCACTGGATCTTTTCTCAGCTGGTGGCTTTGAGCACTTTCTGTGCTAAGGACTATTTGGAAGTTTTCTACTGTTCAGCCTTCTTGGAAAGGCCTTCAGTAAACTTTTAAAACTGTGTTTGATAATACAAAAAATGTTGCTAATTGGCATAATTTTAAAATGTGCCATGTATTGTTTTTACCATCTGTTTGAATATATAATACATTTTTTTTAATATATGTTGTCTTTTAGACAGGAAATGTTGGCCTGCATTGCCTTTAAATGCAATTCATTCAGGGAACCCTTGGCTGTATTAGTTTGCCTGTGTGTTTCAGCACACTTGGCTGTTTAGTATTCTAGGATGGGATCATGCCTGTTCTCTTCCCACAGATGATTCTAATGTGATTTTTTTATAATTGGATTTGCTGCCTGCCATCTTTAGACCACACTCTGTTCTTGGAGCCACGTAGAAACATCTCTTACCCTGAAAATTCTGCTGCTGTCACAAAGTTAGTGGTTTCCTGGTGCAGCATATGTTGCCCATATGGGCTTCTCTACATGCCGCTTCCCCTCCAGCCATTCCTATCAACTGTGTTGTGGATCTGAAGAGTTTTAAGTTCCAACACTGGATGACCTACATAAGGCTGAGAATTAGACTTTTTTATGTTTTGTTTTGTTTTTTTTTTTCTTAAGCTTCTATAATTGTTTTGGAACAGCTGTTGAAAGTGTTTAGGAGAATTTGTGTTTAGAGGCAAATACGTTCTGCAAATCACTGTTTTTTTCATGCTTTTGGTTAATGGCATTTGTTTGCTCAGACCAGAGAGGTGTGCTTTGTGGTCTTGGTAGCTGACAGGAGGATGTAGAAGAGCTGCTGATGTGCCAGGTGCCTCTGTGAGCAAAGAAGGATAGTCTCACACCAGCACTCCCCTCCTGCATTCAGGGTGCACATAAGTTTCATGCTGCATGATGAGATGTAGAGGCTCTGGAGCATATAAGCATAAGAAAAGCCTGGCTGGCATCTGTCCCAGAGCTGGGTGGCTGGCAGGGAGTCTGTCACCCGTGCTGACCGGAGGAAAGGAAATGAGCCAGGACATGGACTGAAATGTGAGCTGAGCTGGATGCTGAATTCACCCTGAACACCGAAAGGACAGAAAACAAAGAAAATGTGCTGATGACAACAGTGTTACATGGGGAAACCATCAGCTGGATTTGACGAGAAGGGATAGCAGAGGACTGATAGCAGGGGCAATGACAAAGGTTTCTTCAATGACAGCAAAACATAAATTAAATGAGTAAGTGTCTAAGCATTTTGTATTACCAGGCTCTGAGATAATTCACCAATAATAAAATCAATGACATGCTGCAGTTCCTGTAGCCAAATATTTCTTGGGCAAAACAAACTAATAAAATGCAGCACTGAAGGGCCATCTGCTATCAGGAGCCACTATATTAAAACCTGTCATATTATCATTAGCATGTCTGCATATGCATAAAATGGGACCCTACAATTCTTTAAAAAGGCAAAAAGCGGTAGTACTATTTGTATCTAGTGAAAAGAGCTATTACAATACAATCATTGTAATAATATTTTGTAATTCCCTTGCAATCCATGACTGTGTGGAGTGGTTTTCAGTGAGACAATTCAGTCTTCTTCCAAGAGGTAGAAAACCTCAGTGTAAAGATCTCTTGAGAAAAGACTTTGCACCAGCCTCTGCTATTACCATAGTGTTCAGTAATGTGCTAATTTTTAATCTGTGTTGGCAATGTAAGGAAAAAAAGCCTTTCACTGAGAGCTCACTTTGCATATCTCTGTGAAAAAGCACTTGTATATGAAAAAAAGATGACACTGATCAGGCAAATCACCATTTTTGGGGACCAGGCATCTTTGACTCAACTGATACAAATCATGCATGGTTCTTACCAACACCCTTCCAGCTGCAAGACTGTTATGCACTGTGTGCATTACCCCTGCTCTGTTGTCTTGCCAGGGTTTCATTGTTTTTTGCCATACTGAGAGGAATTTTTAATTAATCTCAAATCAACTCAATTTAGTACAAAATCCATTTAGTCTGGTGGTGGTTGCCTGTGGACAACGGAATAAACCCAGATTTTTGTCACTTGCTTGGTAGAGTCTGGATTTTCACCAGTTCTTAACTGTGACCTGTTCCCGCTGTATCCTGGAGCCAGATGATCGGTTCTTCAGTTCAGTCTGTTGTAGTGAAGGAAAAGCATTTCACTTTTTGTTCTCTGTGTTGTTTATACATCTTGCCTGGGAAATTAGGCAGCCTCTCATCTGTAAGAGGAAGGATGCTTTTGGAAAGAAGCCCTGTCCAGGATAAAAGAGCAATAAACGTTTATTAAGACTGGCTTCTCCAGCTTTAAAAATGCCTCTTCAGTGACTAAGGAGTCTGAATTCCTCCCAAGAGCTGTGGTATCTTGATCAAGCATTCTAAATTGCTAGAGGATGTCTGTGCAGCATTTTAACATCTTGCATAGTAATACTACCCTGCTATAGGGATACAGTGAGTGGTAGAAACTGAAGTAGAGGGTAGTCTTTTTAAGCAATATCATAGGAAGATGGGAGATCTTAAATTTTGGGTTCAGTGGAGCTTTCCGTACAAATGTAAACAAAACTGGGATTTACCAGTGTAGTGTAAACACTAAGGCTCGAAGCTATGAAGCTATTTTTTGTTCTCCTTTGTATGTTTCAAATCTTTTCCCCTCCAGGAAAATGGAAACATCAAAAAAACCCAACCCTGTCAATAAAAAATGAAATAAATTGAATCCCGGTCTGTGTCCCCATATGTAACATGGAGAAGTGACCCATGTTTATAACATTCATGTTTGTTACTTGTAGGATGCGCTCTCTGTTCTGTAGGTGCATCTTCTGGTCTTAGCTCTCAATTTCAGCTTCTTATAAGGCACAGCTAGTTGTGTTACCTTTTTCACCCAAATTTACGTTCTGTATGGTTTCTGAACTTGAGGTTTTGCTTTCCCATATCTGTGCCCTAAATACTTTCGTGAACTCTTAGAAGGAAGTTATAAACTGAGATGTCTTAAAGAAACAGGAAGAATTACCTTTTCTAGCATTTCCTGAGGTAATAATATTAAGGAATTTATGATTTTATTACAATTGCTGGTATATGTTGAATTTTTGGGGATTTTTAAATGTATGTATTGACTTTCTGTAGCGTAGGAATTCCCAAATCTAGCAGTTTCATGTGTTTGAAGTATAAGAGTACACATTTTTTCACTATTTCACCATGGTGGTTGTTTCTATTGGAGGGGCAGGAGAGGAAGAAAAGGAGGAGGTAAAAGTGGATATTGGGAAAAATATTTTTACAGAGAGGGTAATCAGGTAGTGGAACAGGTTGCCTAGGGAAATGGAATCATTGTTCCTGGAAGTGTTCAAAAACTGTGTAGGTGAGGCCATCAGCACTATGGTTTAGTGCTGGACTTGACAGTCCTGGGGTAATGATTTGGCTTGATGATCTTAAGGGTCTTTTCCAACCTCATTGATTCTATGATACTGTTTTTTTTTTCTTAAGCATTTCTCTGTTCTAATGAGTCACATAAATGAGCTGATCTGCTGCAGTTTTTCTGTGTGTAGGGAAGAGGATGGGGGGGAGGGAAGGACCAGTTTTATGATCGTCTGGCAATTCTATGTTTATCTTGTTACACAACAAAGACTATGAAAGCGCCAAGATAGCACACATCACTATTCCGGTGTATTTGACAAACTGGGACAGTAGAGAGACAGTGTCTTTAGACATATCCAAGATGGTAAATACTGGCTCAGTTTCATTATCTGAGGAAGACTTTAAAATGCAAGTGTAAGATTGCTGACTAGACAGATAAAATTTAATTTCTTTGGATATCTTTGGAGTAATCTATTGTGGTTTTTTTCTCTTTAAACTTTTCCTATAACAGTTCATCAATATGGGGCTTAAAATTGAAGGATTTATAAATTATCCTGGATAATTATATTCTTGTTAATACTTTAGACAACTTGACTTATTTCTGAAGTTAGCTTGGTCTGGTCCTGGGATTATACTAAATTACTTCCAGGCGTTTCTGCCAACCTAAATTCTATTATTATATTGGAACAATGGATGGTTACGTAATTAGATTAAATTGATATTTTAAATTAAAAGTTCCAGGACTGCAAACATGATTATTCACATGTGTGACTGCAGATTAGGCAATTTGTTAAATCCCATTTGGATCTCATGTTTCAAGTAAGTTTGGAAAGGACAATTTGACGACTTTGAGATAAAGGCAATTTTTTTCTAGTTGTTAGTAATATCTACTGCAGGCTCTTAAATCTGAGCTCTAAACCAGGTTTCTGAGATTCAGAATTTGTCGCTTTGCTTGATAGCTTGTCCCCTTTGGACTGCTAGGGTGTAGGGAGTTCATTAACTAGTAGTTCTGCTTTTTTTGACACTAGTATGTATCCTTTATAGTCAATGTGCTTGACCAGCCTTATCGACCATCATCCTTTCTTTTCATTACTTAGAATACTAATGATCTTATTTACCCCCTTGGATTTCCTGCTAAGATGTTTGAGAAGCAGTCTTGCACAAGAGATTTAATAGAAGTGTTCTGGTTAATAAGACAGATCTGAAAATACCTGATTCATCTGCATGGTTCAGTTCTTTTCCATGACTGCTTATATATTTAAACTTGAGGTTCAACTTCATCTATGTAAAGGAGAAAAGAATAAAGTGGTTAGCTTGGATTTGCATCAGTTATTTGGCTGCCTTTTCTTGCAGCAACAGGTAGTATACAATAAGCATTCTTAACCTCATCCTACTGAGGTAATCAGATTCTGGGACTGAACAACCTACTGCTTCTGTCCTGACAAATGCTTTTATTTGTGAATTTAGAGTTGTGTTGGTTGATTACATTTTTCCTGACTCAAAATATCTGCTGCTTTTATAAAGCTTTACTAAGCTTTTTATCAAACATCTTAATTGTCTGCACAGTCAACAGCTGGATTTGTGGTTGGGGTATGGGGGTACCTCAGGATGGGAACTGTCTTCTAGAATGATAGCTGATATGCAGGGAAGGCAAACATACATATATATCTGTGTATGCTGTTTATGAAGAGGAATGTAATGGAAGAAGAGCATTTTGTGATTATTTTTGTGACATCAAGTCAGTGTGACAGTAGTGTGTATAGATATAATGGAGGCAAGTTAAGGTGGTAATTTTAATTCTGGTGGTTTTTTTAGTCCTTTTTTTTTTCCATTTAAAAGGGTAGTTTAAATATAACTGCAGTATACAGCTCCTTATCTTTTAACTAATAAAAATGTATTCCATACTTGCTCCATTTTAGACCTCAAAAAAAGAATTGCATTTCTTGAGAACATACTATGAACTGCTTGCAAATGTCTGTTTACTGTGGAAGAAGGGGTGGGCTAATGGTGCTGCTATTTATACACTGACTGTGCTTGGCCCTCTCTATGGTCAAACATCTTGATGCACACTATTTTTCAGCTTCTATATGGAAAGCCAGAAGACTTTCAGCTATATGTAGCTGTTGAAACTAAACAAAGCTTCAGGGCAAGCACAAAATAAACCTGAAGTCTAGAGCTTTGACTTAACTTCAAGGATTTGTTGCAAATAATGTTGAGATTTAGGGCTTCTGTGGGATATTGCATGCATGTTATCTAACAGGACAGAATGTTAGGCAATGAAAATTACAGATCATTACCAGGCTTCTTCTTCTTTGTAGGAGTAGCAAATATTTTAAAATAATACTGAAATGAGAAAAAACTACATTGGATGTGTTATTTTATGCAAAGAGCTAAAAGCAATACTGGAATCTTGACAGCTTGCAACCTACCTAATGGGTATCAGTTCTTTTCTCCAAACTGAATGTTTAAAATAAGTGTAATGTAGCTTTATCGGAGAGAGTTTTGGCCAATAATCTTAAAAAGACTCAATCACTTGGTCTAGTGAAGTGTTTCTTTTTTTTTTCTCCCCTCCAGTGAAAAACATCAAATGCTGAAGAGAAAAACAGAAGAGCAGGGGAAAAAACCCAACCAAACAAAAAAACCCACACACAGCCCCAACAAACAGAAACCCCCATAACAAAAACAACATGCCAAACTAAAAACCTGTGCATGCATCTCTCAAATAATCGTGCCTCTCTTTGCTCCCTTCAAGCTAAGGTTTAGCAAGCCCTTGAACTTTGAGGTTTATTTTCCTCATTGGTATACAAGACTGTGGCTTTTGTGTGGATGTTGGTGTGGAAGTGGTGGTGATAGCCAGCTCTCAACTGGGGAGTGCTGGTAGTGCCTTTATAATGCTTCTGCTTTTTTGCATTTCCTCCTTTCTGTAAGTCTGTAGTGAACTGGGACTTTGTACTTGCTCTCTTGCTGAGATCAGAGGGCCTGTCAGAAGTGAGTATTCCTGCCCCTGCCACTTGTTTTCTCTCAGACAGGGTAGCCAGTACTGCCAGCTGGTTGTCTTTCAAACATAGTGCCATCCTGCTGATGAGGCATAAATATCCAAGGCACAGAAACCTGTAATTTTGTATGTGGGCTTTTCCTGCTCTCCATATTGCTACAATCCTCTCATTACTTGCTTATCTTTGTTCTTCTGTTGAACTTACTGTCCTGTGTTCTGACAGACACCTGGCTGGGTTCATCTGAGGAAGCCCTTTCTTCTTTCTCCTCTTTCAAGGGTAGATTCTGACAGTGTTGAAGTACTTCTAACCTACTCTTCCGTAGTCACGGATGCTGGAAAGCATTCTTGAAGATGGATGTATGTTTGGCCTTTGAAGTCAGGGGAGAAAATCAGTGTGAGTGTGGTGGAGCAGGCTAAATATGAGTAACACAAGGCTGAAGTCAGATAGGGACTAGAAGGGATGGGAAGGATCATTTTAGGGCGGAAAGTTTTTTTAAGGGAATGAGAAGTTTCTAGTTGGTACTCTCGTAATCTTTTTCAACTCAGCTGAAAGATCCAGTTGGTCTGTAAGAAGCTTGTATGCTTTCCTGCTGTGTTCAGCTTCTGATTTAAAACTCACTTGGAATATACCAGTCAAGAACTCGCTGTCCTCCTTCCCACATTTTCTTGCAAAATAAGTGGAGAAGGTGATAAGGAATTACATATTGATGAACCAGAAAAAAGATCCCTGAATTGGTATATATAGAGTCTTGGCAGACATTTCTTACCACAGCTGACATAAGCTAACTGTGCTGCAGATGTATGACTAAATGTAATTTGTAGTTATGAACATACTCTGTTTCTCTGGTCAGGATGATAAATTTCAGATGTGTGTACACAATATCAACTAAACCATGCTCTGTTGTTCATGAAAGAGTCCACATGAAGATTTTTAGGTAAACTGATGCCCCAGAATAGTGGAAGCAAATACATTCACCTGTTTATCCAGACCACAGAGCCAGAATACGAAACTTAAGTACTTCAAAAGTAAGAAAGATTTTAACAGTTTTTGCCAACATGTACGATGATGGAGAAGCCTTATGTAAGGTTGGGTCTTCAGATGTCTCTAAGTCATTAGGGAGTCTTTCCTTCAATTTCTTTGCAGTTTTAGTGTTACTCACCTTAAATAAAATAAACTGAGTAAGTGAATAAAATAAATAGAAATATTCTAGAGCCACTAAAACCCGAAGATGCCATGTTTAGCAATCCAGGTAAATCATCCTTCTGAATTACTTGGCTAGGCACTTAACTCTTCTGAAACAGTATCCCTCTGCCTCCTAGCCCCTTCTGCAAGAAATACTAAGTTCTCCACTGCTACTTTCCCCATGCATACAGTACAGGCTGTGGTTTGACAGTTAGGACATTACTTCTAAAATATTCATAAAGTATTGCTGTATTATTCCTTTAGGAAAAAGAAAACAAGAAAACTTACTGCTGTAAAGTAGAATTGAATTAGTAACTCTTAGGAACACAGTTAAGACATCTATAGAGCAGTTGCCTTGTTCCACTGTGGACCACACAATAACTGGTGCTTTCAGACATGCCTTGATATTTGCTCCCCAGTGAGTTTGATCTGACTAATAGAAACAGGAGATTCATCACATTTTGCCTGTTGTGTTGTTTTTTTTCTTCTCTGGGTGATGCTGCAGAAATACCTGTGTTTGAAACCTTTAATCAGACTGTTTGCTTCTAGTCTTAATTATGCTGAAATCCAAACTTAACTCGGAACGTCAGCTGTTTGTAAGGCATAGTTCTGGGGGATGACTGCAATATGTAAGCTAAAAAACTTGTACTGGCACCTGTAGTTCCAATACACTGTGACTCTCCCTAGTTTTGCAAATCTTGTTAAACTGCTTTGCATATCAAAAATTCTGTTTCTGGTACAGGCAGAAGAGATGCGATTGTATAATCCATGGATGAATTTTTAAAGGCCATAGCATGGGACCTTCTGTCTGTAGTACGTGGAATGCAACATCCATGTTTTCTCCTATTGCAGCATGGTTTGGAGATGAGGAGCCTTTAAAGAATGCAAAGGTATTTGCATTACCAGAGAAACTTGAATGTGTGCAGTATCTCTCTGACAGCTAAGTTCTTAAGGGTGCTGCTACCTTTTTTTTTTTGACTGTGCAAGTGGTCCTGTTTGTTCCAGTCACATTTAGCTATTTCCTGATATTTCTTCCTCTTTTGTGCCCAGAAATCTCCCACTATTTATAATTTTTTATTAATAACTTTGCTATGGATATGTAGAGAATTCATGAACAATGGTCTCAAAAGCAACTTCCTGGTGGCTTTTGCAGAGGTGGAGTCAGTGGTGTAGAAGAAATGGAGATTCTTCTGAGAGATGGACAACAAAAGGGTAGGACGCAAAAGACAAGTTGCAACAAAGGAAACTCCAAATGGGTATCAGGAAAACAAATTTCTGATGGTGGATGTGGTTAAGCACTGAAACAGGTTGCTTGGAGGTTTTGCAGATTCTGTATCACTGGAGGCTTGCAGGCCGAGGCTGGACAAGGCCCTGAGCACTGTAGTAGTAGTAATGCAGCAACTTTGATAGCTGACCTCGCTTTGAGTAAGAGTTTGGACCAGATGACCTCTCCAGATCCCACCTAAGCTCTTCTGTGATTTTCATGCATGAGTAATACACAAATGGTGTGTATTTGCACAGTATGCTTGATGCTTCCAAGAAATTTTGGATTGATTTATTTGTGCATATGTCTACCAACAGTATGGTGTATTCAGACATGGACAGGAAAACAGATGTGTCTCAAAAGCGTGGGACACACTGAGCTTTGGCAACATTACCCAAAAATAAGCACTGTTAAGAATATCCTGGAAAGAAATATGCTTAGTTATACCAGTTAGGGTGGGATGGGGCAAGGTTATTTTGTGGCATGATTTACAGGTGTGAACTGAATGGGACTGTCAAAAGAGAGAAGCTGGACTGCAACGATGCCATATGCCAGTGCACTGAAGCATACGAGCTCTTGTCACAGCTGGAGCTGCAGAGGTCCTGCTGGTACTATAAATGATGTTGAAAATAATCATAGAATCATAGAATGGTTAGGGTTGGAAAGAACTTTAGACTCATCTAGTTTCAGCTCCCTTCCATGGGGGTTAAAACATTTTCTCTGGTATCAGTGGTAGTGCTTGTGCATCTTCCAAGAGCTGTATGATATGTCATTTCTTACTTCTCTTCCTAGATTACTTGGATACCTAATTTTTATATCTGCTAGGATGGGAGCAATTTAAGGCAGAGAAATGACTCCCAAAACCATAACTTGTAATTCCTCATACTGCAAATGTTTGTCAGCATAGAAGTTAAGGCAAATTGAGGAGTTCAGTGGTTCCACTTCTACACCTCATAAATTTCAAATGAATTTTAGCAGGCTGAAGTGGAAGTATTCCTGGTAGATTCTTAATGAATGTTAAGGAATAACTCAAGTAAGTAGGAAGCCTCATCTTGGCTCACTTATCTGCAGCCCATGTTACTCTGAGGGCTAGTCTCCGATTGCTGTTGTACCCAGGTAGGGTTTTTCTTAAAGCTCTTTGTTTCCTACTTGCTTTCTTTTTGTCTATGGAAATCTGTCACAGGACATTGCCCCTCGGTGCTTGGATCACATCGAACTTTGGTTTTGCCCTTCAGATGGCCAGTTTCAAGGCAGAAACCCTGGTGGATCTGATACTTCAGCCTTCTCTTTGTCTATTTATTAATGAGTAACCAATTATATTTGTCTTTTTCCCCTCTATTCTTTAACATTATAAAGTGAATTGTTCTAGTGTAAGCAGAAACTAAGCACAATATGTGATTAAATGTTTTACTATCTTGTGTTAGGATGTCATTACTGAAGGTATTTCAAGTGTAAAAGCTGTTGGGTAGACTCCATTCTCTCCTTCATACCTTCAGACCAACTTTTAAAACCAGTCGTTGTTTCAAAGTTGTTTACTCTATACATGAAATCCAAGCAGTTTAGAAACCAGTTACCAAACTGTATATATCATATTATTTTTCTAGACTCTGTTCCCTTAATTGCTGTTTTTAAAGAAATGGTTGTTGAATTCTAATGGGATTTCTTGCAACCAGATTTCCTATAACTATGTGTCAATCTAGCTCCCTTTCAAACCTTCATGAGCAACCTGTGACAGGCTAATCAGGGATATTTATAAGAGTTCTAGACTTAGCAATATATTTATCTGAAAAAGTTATTAGGTGCTATACTATCCTCTGAACAAAGAAATGATCTTGTCTGAGTTAAAACTGGAAGATAGTAAAAATGGAATACATCTGCTGCTGTGTCCTATCATTGCAGAAGAAACCCTGGCACTGCTTTGAGTGATTTAATCTCTAGGAAATATTAGAGAAGAGGAAATGCTCACTTGTTGGCTGATTCCTGGGTTGAGTGGAGGGTCAGAAGAATATTGTTGCTATACAGAGATTTCCACATTTGGTTTACTTTATCAAGTCAAAGGACAGTTGTTTGTTCTGTCTGAATGCTTTGGCAAGTGACAGCCTAGTGAACTTGACTCCCTTACCTGGATCTCGTACCATCTGTCCATGCTCCACCTGGCTTGCATCCAGTGTGCTGCCTTTTCCTGCTCTTTCTTGTGTTTTATCAAACCTGATTCCACGGTGTGCCCTGGGAATTATTGCAGTCTAAATCAATAGTATAAGACTGTCAAGTTTCCTGTCACTCTTGTCTTTCCAGCCTCATTCCACAGGTGTACTTTGCTTTCACTTCCCTACAAGGGAAGCATAGACTGTTTATGTAAGAAAGGAGTACTGAGGTTTCACAGATAGGGCTGTTCTGGCAAAGACTTATGAATCCTACCATAAGAAAGTATAAAAAAGTACATAATTTCAAAAAAGTGAATCACGGGTAAATCTTCAGATTTTTGTAATGAAAGTACTTGTGTTTGAAGTAACTTTTTTGCCTAGTCTGATTATTTGGCTTGTTACACTGGAGAATGTCTTGAGGCCTTTGTTCTTCATTGTTTGATATATGGAAACTATACAAAAAAAAGAGGGAAATAAAAAATATGTGCTATATGCTTTGCAGAGTAAGAGTGAAGACCTTAGAGGCAGCATTATCTGTAGATTCTCTTTGTTGTATTGCAAATTTAAAAAAAACATCCTGGGAAATGAGTTTTAGTAGTTGACTATATTTATTGTTGAGTTGAATATACATGTATGGGGTAAGCAAATCTGTAGTAGTATACTGTACAACCTCATTGTTTGTTGTGATTAATTTGGTTTACTCATTGGAGAGTGAGCAAGTTATCAATACATCCAGCATGGTACAGAGTCATGTTTCAACTGGCAGACAGTCAGTTTTTGTTTTCAATATTCTGTCCTGTTTAGTATTCAGAACATGGAGGAGAATGTGATGCAAGGGAATTGGTTTGCTGCTTTTACTGACTGACTCAGCCATTTAACTCTGTTCCCTCAAGGCATCAAAGACTGCAATAAAGGAAATACATTTTGCCAATAACTTTCTATGGAAATAAGTGCAGCTTAATAACTTTTTAAATTAGTACTAACATTATTGCACAGTGGAGAACACCTTAATTAAACTTGTCTTTTGGTTTTTTGTTTCCTCTAAGTCTGTATTACTGATACAGAAATCTTATGCAAATCTCATCTCTTATTTATAATTGGAGATGACATTACTATTTTATTCTTTTTTTAAATTGAAGCTTCAATTGAAAGATGATTTCTTCCAGTACTATTTCTTGTAGGAAGCAGTATTTTTACTATGACTTTATTCCTCCTTATTTTTAAGTAGGATAAGTGATAAGGTTAAGGTCAGTCTTCTCAAGCCTTTTATGCTATATTTTTACAGCACTAAATATCTCTCAACACTGTGCATTGCAGTGTGTCTGATGGTCTCTATTGCTTGTACAAAAGGGCTCTATGGGAAATGAGTTACTGGAATACAGCTGTAAAAGACATGAAGTTTTAGTTAAACATTGTTTTGAAAACTTAATGAAATGCCCTAATGCAGAAGTTTTCTATTAATTTGTTTGGGAAAATGTATCTGTGTAAAACTGATGATATGACTGAATTATATCCCAACTGTCTACCTTCTTTTCATAGCAAAAGAAAGGAGTAGGTATTTGCTGTGGTGAATAAACATGTATTTGGAAGAGTGGTATTGTGCTCATTAGGTAGAACTTGAAATAATAGCTCAAGTGTAAGCAGCTTGTGTTGACTGTGGGGAAAGTTGCATCACAGAGATCATTTAGGGAGGGAAGAAAAAGGTCTGCTTGGAAGGGGAACAGAGCTGAAGCTGTTTTAGATTTCTAGTTCTGGTTGAGAATTTCAGTGCCCATCAGTGAGCAGTGAGGGAAGAAAGGAAAAGAGGACTTGAGTGAGTACAGCATTGTGAGCCTCTGGGGAGGGTTTTGCTGGACCCATGTTGGCACCTGGCCACCATGGGAGAGATACCAGATACCACCAGCCCCTTTTCTAAGTGAAACCTGAGATGCATGAAGAAGCTGAGAGCTGCTTAGATGAGCCCATTGAATGAAATCTACCTGTGTGTATAAGCTGAGGTGAATCCAAAGGTGAAATCTTCTGGATCCTCTCTGAAGCATCTGTGAGGAAGAGGATATTTGAGGAGAAAATTGATTTGTGAAAGCTGAAAGACTGCAAAATTTTGAAAAAAAAAGTACAAAAATGGGAAAGACAAAGATACAGCCTGGATTCTGTTTGGAAAGAAATAGTTAAAGATCTTGATGAAAGCTGTTCTGTTAACAGCTGTAATAGCTTATACAGTTTATGTAGGGTGTATGTAGAGAGCTATAAGGAGGTGTTATAAGTGGGGTATTTTCTGCTTGTATTTTGACTAATGTAGGTTCAAATGTTAAAGGTACATTTTTATTCATGAGGGGTGGCTGGTTTCCAAGGTGGTGTTCTGCCTTTCTGCTGAGAGCATGCCTGACAGAAGACAAGGAGGAGAGGTGACGTGGGGAGCAACACGCTAGAAGCTCTGTGGTCACCTAAGTAGAGGCAGGAGTAAGGAAAGAGGGAAAGAGTAGGGATGGAAGCTCCAGGTTACTGCTAGGTAAAGGATAATTTTGATGGGAGCAGGAGGAGATGAAGGGGATGCAGATGAGCAGTAGGGGCAGGCTGGCTCTTAAGGGGAGGCAAGCTGGGGTGCTGGTGATGGGGCTGGAGTCAGGATCATGTCTGCAGGCAGTGGTCGGGGTCCTCTGAGAAGGCCAAGGCCAAGCCAGGGAGACATGTCAGCATGTGAGGATTGGACTGAGGATCAGAGGCAGGAGGCGGGGTGCTGAAAATTTCTACGCAGCCATCATGGGGGCCAAGGGTGAGTGGACCCCAAGGCAGGAGGGTCAGGACCTCCCTGCTGCCTTTCACCACAGCTCTGACACAGAGTGCCCAGTCTCTGACACAGCCAGCACATTGCACATCAAAGGTGACAAAACCAGGTATTTCTCTCAGGAATGTTAACATACCAATACTGTCTGTCACTGATCTGGTGTGTGAGCACATACGTGCTGGAGACCAAATTACAGCTCAGCGGTTATGGGAATCACGGTGTCCTGAGTTGTGCACATCAGGTGGCAGACAGAAGGACTTGGTGAGAGCCGAGGAGCAGCCATGTTGTGTTGGTTTATACAGCATTTTCATAATGGAAGACAGAATTAAGACTTGGGAATTAAACTTGTAGATGATAATTAGTAGGTGTGATAGCAAATACTGCGACTTCAAATGGGTAAGAAGAGGGAAATCTTTAATTAAGTGAAAAAAGAAACAGAATCCAGAATCTTGATTATAAAAGAAAAAAAAATGAAACAAGCAAAATTTTTTTTTCTTTTAATGTATGAAGTTGCTTTATCCCTCCAAAAAGAAAAAAAAAAAGGCAGAGGAATAAGGACGACATGGGGAAAAAGATGCTCATAAACAGCAATAAATCCTAAGAGTCTTGGATGATACAAATACTTACCAAGCAGAGGAAATGGCTTAGCATAGCAAAAAGCAGCACTAGAAATTAGATTAAAATGTAGCAGAAAAAAAAAGAAAGTTCTGATTCACCATCAGGGAAAGCCTGAAAATAAAATATGCTAGCTACTGTTATAATTTACCGATTTAGTGATTATATGGATCCATCCCATTGCTTAGAACCTCTAAAACAGAATGGACAGGCATTTATTTGTGATATCTGGGGAGTGGAGGGCTGTTGAGTACTTCTCCTTTTAAGGGAATTTTAATCATGTACTTTCTTGTGTCTCTTAGTTATATGAAGATTGCCCAGGAAAATATAACTTTGGATAGAATTAGTTGTACCAATCTCTTGGGCCTCTCAAGAAATGTGTGAAGTCTGACAGATTGATTTAGAATGTGAAGACTGTACATTTATATTTATGTACTGTATTTTCCTTCTACATTTTAATGTTACAGCATACAGTTCTGAGATGAGCTCATCTTCCCAGAAAGGTGACTGAATTTGCAGTAATTGATGGATTTACCTGGTTATAAATATACTGTGGAAAAAGAAAAAAGGATGTCAATAGGTGGTTGAGTGCTGTATGTAAACTTTTCACATAGTGAAATAATGCTTTGACAGAAGAGGACACGTATGGCAGATATATGTATGCCAAAATGAGATTGACTGCACAATGCCTATTGTGTTTCAGCTATGTGGGTCAGTGTGACTGGATGTCTAAATTTGGAGGGTGTGTCTATGTATTTTGGTATAGAAAGGATCAAGTCCTTTGTGCATAGATATCTGACAGAACGTATTTGACTGGCAGTGCTTGAGGATCATGTGTTAACACTGCATCCCTTTTGGAAGGCTTTTTTTTCTTTCTTTTCCTTTTGAGAATTCAAAGCTAAGAGGAGTCCTGGGTAAAGCTGCAATCAGCTGTCATTATAAAACCTGTATTGCTAACCCAGTAGTTTCAGCTGTGTAAATTAAGCCCTGAGAACTTTCTGCAAACTGTTGAGAAGGACTTCAGTGATGTAGTCTGCCTTCCTAATTATGTGCATGTAAAAACACATCCTGTTGTTCTTCCTTCTTTCAAATCCTTTCTGCTGGAACATTTGGTTTGGGAAGATATTCCTTTGTACTTAAGTCTTCAAATGATGGAGAATCTGAATGAACAAAACCTAGTGGCATACTAAGAATTTTCATTTGAGTGCATTAGATAGACTGCTGATGTTGAATAATGCTGTAGCAATCATGGCTCTTTGATGTAAGGAGAACAAGATTTTTTTGAAAACTAGTGCTTTCTGTTAGATCAGTCTGTATGATTTGGAGTGGAGGAAAGAGAAGGGAGCTTTAAAACAGATAGCTGTGGAAAGTTTACATGGGTATTGAGAGGGGATGTGATAAAGCTTTTACCTACTTACTCAACATTTTCTGGTACAATTTTACAATGCAGTACAAAACTGAACTTTCTTGAGCTCCTGAGTACTACAATCGTCTAGGTTTGTGAAAATTAGTTCCCAGAGATAGCTGGGAGGTCAGAGATGGAACACTTTCATGGGAAGTGCTCTCTTTACTGTTAAGGAAAAGTTTGTGCAAGTTGGCTGCCATGTGCAATTGTTTGATTTCATCCCTGTGGTTTTCATGAGATCATCTGCTATGCTGCTTCAAAATCACATTATTTGTTGTGAAATAATGTATTCAGGGATTTGGATGTGTCTGTCACAGAGGATGTTTATCATGATGGCTATGCAGATGGTTGTACTGTTCAGATAGTTTCTGGATGCTGGTTTTGTTAAACGGATTCCTGAGGCTCCTCAGAAAGCAGAAAGAAGTGTTTGAAGGCTCATCTGGAGAGCCAGGGGGAGGATTTCAAAGTAGAAATTTCTCTCACTACAGGTTTCCAAAGTATGTGACAAACATAAGTGTACAAGGTGAGATGATACCTAGATGTTTCATTTAAAGCTACAGTCCTTTTCACAGCACTGGTGTCCTTGTCAGGCAAAACTGAAGGTCACTTGGCTTAGCACAGTAGTTTTTTAGGGTTTTTTCTATGGTCCTTATTCTTATGGCATCCTTGTTCTACCATACCATAGCTAAATTGGGCTGTGTGTGCTCATGTATAAAGTATGTGTGAATGTACAATGTGACAACATCATTTAATGACCTTAGAGGTCAGACTGTACTTCTCTTTCTTTAGGCTCTTCTTGTTAATTGGATGGAAAACCAGTCTAGCTAACCAACTACAGTATTTGTAACAGTGGCCTTAATCAGGTGCCTAGGCGGAGATTAAAAATGGAGCAAGTGTATGTGGTAATTCCCATAATTATATTAATCTGAGGAATTTCCTATAACAGATGGGGAGGTTAAGGGTTGTATTTAGTGTGTAGCATTTCTGCGCATATAATCTGCAGTAGATTTCTGTTCCGTAACCTTTTGTAGTCTCCCAAGACAGTTTTTGGTACTGACAGTGTACTTTGGCAAGGTGTTTATCCATGTCTGTTATTGACTAATCTTGTTATTTTTTCTTGACATTAATTAGTTAGTTGGAGTTAAAGGCATATAATTAATGAGATAGTTTTTAAGTCTGAATTTATTGCCCTTAACCTGAAGAGTGATTCAGTGCTGTGGACCGTCTGCTCGTATGTAGTTCTAGGGGTGCCAGGAGGCTTTACTTCAAAATAACAGTTTGTGTTGCCATTTACGTATTGTCAATTTATCTTTTCAGTCTCCATAAAGAAGTGGTATTTTCATGTTTCTGTTGCGGTGATGAACTGGGGGAAGGTACAGTTGAGTTGGCCAAAATATTCTGATGTATAAGCAACCAAGTTTAGGAGTGGTTGATCTTAAAGGTCTTTTCCAACCTAAATGATTCTGTAGATTGGCTTGGAAGATAGAAACGAATGCAGCCTTGGCACATTCTCAGATGACATCAAATTTAGAGGAGCACTTGATAGCAAAACGGCAAGTGGACTCCTGACTTCTAAGACAAATGAGTCAAGAAAAATCTTCAGGTATTCAGCACAGAGAAAAGCCGAGCCATGCTTTCAGGGCAGACTTCCATGCATATTTACAGGCAAAGGACTCACCAACTGGGTCTTCTGCAGCAAAAGACCTCAGGATCCAGTTGGAGAGCAAGTAGAGCATGAGTTGGGGAAATGAAGGCTGGTTGCATTTTCAGCTGCATTAGCAGGAGTGCAGCACAGGTCAAGGGAAGTATATTTATTTTCCCATCGTCTTGACACTGATGTTGCTACGTCTGTAATACTCTGTCCATTTTTGGGTCCCCAAGTAGAAGAGTGGTATCAATAAACTGGAAGAAGTCCATTGGGGTTCCCTCAGATGCTGAGAGAGGTGGAAGACATGATACACAAGGGGAGGTGGAGAGGTCTGGGTTGCTTTAATCTGGAGAAGGTTAAAAGTTTAACTGCTATCATATAGTCCCTAAGGAGGGACAGGACTATAGAGAAGATGGAGCTAGACTCTCTTCAGAAGTTCACAAGAAAAGAACAGGAAGTAACCGTCACAAGCCACAGCATGGACCTTCTGTCTTGATACTAGAGACCTGGGTGGGAACTTGAGAAAGAGCACTGGAGCAGGTTACACAGAGACTCTGCTGTATCTTCATCCCTGGAGAAATGTGAACCTTGTCTGGACAAGGTCTGGAAAAGCATGGTAGATTTTCAAATCTAGCCTTGCTTTGAGATGAAAGTTTGACTAGGTGAATTCTAAAGGTCCCGTGTATCCTTAATTTCTCTGTTTTGCAGCCCTCACAGAGAAGGTAGGTGGAGTATAGGTACAATTCTGCTTATTAATGAAACTAGATGAATTTTTGTGGAAAATATTTTGTAAAACTACCATGTTTGGTAAAATATGTTTTTAAATATTATCAGAACCCAGAATAAAATCTTGTTCTGGATTTTATTCCAACTTTTATTGTTATCTTTTTTGTTTATTGAATTTAAGCTAACTAGCCTGAAACATGTTGCCAGAGTGTGATGGGCATAAAGCTTGTATTTGCCAGGTGCCAAACACAAATGACAACCTCTTAGTGTTGCACTTTAACCTGTCAGACAGCTAAACGCCACACAGTCATTCACTCATTCCCCCCAGTGGGATGGGGGAGAGAAATGAAGAAGAAAAAAAAAAAGGTAAAACTCGTTTTAAAAACTGAGGTAAAGACAGTATAATAGGACAGAATAGGAATGAAAAATAATATTGATAAAAGAATATACAAGTGATGCACACTGCAATTGCTCATCATCTGCTGACCAATGCCCACCCAGTTCCAGAGCAGCAGGCTGCTCCCCCACCCCCCCCCCCCCCCCCCCCCCCACCCCAGCCAACTGCTCCCAGATTTCTTGTTCACCATGACATCATATGGTATGGAATAACCCTTTGGACAGCTGGGGTCACGTGTCCCATCTGTGTCCCCTCCCAGCTCCTTATGCACCCCAAGCCTCCACACTGGCAGGGCAGTATGAAAAGCTGGAAAGTCCTTGACTTAGTGTGAGCTGTGCTCGCAGCTAAAACATTGGTGTGTTATCAACATTATTCTCATACGAAATCCAAAACTCCGCACTGCACCAGCTACTAGGAAGAAAATTAACTATATCCAAGCCAAAAAGAGGAAACTTAGTTTTGCTTGCATTTCCATCAGAGAAGAGTAATTAGGGTTTCTTTTAAATCCTGTTTTTCAGAGGAGGAAAAATCTTGTTATCTGTGAAACTTCCACACTTTTTTCTTTCTTCTAAGTACTAATCAGACTGGAGATGTGCATGCAAAAGTTACGTGTGTGGGGAAAAAAAAAACAGCATTTGCACAACCAAGGAAGGGTTGTATGATCACAGTGTCTTCTTAGAAAGTGAGCTAAAATGGAACCTGAATGTCAACCACGGAAAGATGAGAGTAGGTTGGAGAAACATGTATTTTGCTTATGCTTTTGTTCCTTCAAGCAGCTCTGCTGTGGCCTTCTTAGCTATACTTGAGAGATCTTTGCTGGCAAAATGTCCTGGTGTGAGGTTGTTATCAAACAAACCTCGTCAGTGCAACACTTCTGAGATATGAAAAAGTTGTTTCTGTTAGCTTGATTTATCTGTGTATAAGTTCTGAGAATAACAAAGCTGATTTCTTGGAGTAAATAGTTCTGACAAGTAGTCCTGGGAGTGCAAAGTTGACGTGGGATGTAAAAGATAATGTAGATACAGAGGAGCAGGACAGTAGCTGCGCTGTAGGAAGTGATGGAATTCCATTCACTCCAGCACAATTTGAACTGCTGATGTACACTGTGAGTCAGAGCTGTAATTCCGTGTATGTTAGCAGCAGTTACCTCTAAAACTTCACTTGGTTGTCGTTTCTGGAAATAAAGTGCAAATTGTGCCTGACAAATTTGGTGGCCTTCTACAATGAGGTTCCAGCATTGGTGAATAAGGGAAGAACAGCTGACATCACATACCTGGACTTCTGCAAAGCATTTGACACCATCCCAGATGACATCCTTATCTCTAAACTGCAGAGGCATAGATTTGATGTGTGGATCACTTGATGGGTTAAGAACTGGCTGGATGGTTGCACTTCAGAGAGTTGTGGTCAATAGCTCAAAATAAATGGGAGATAGATGAGTGGTGTCTCTCAGGGGCTGGTGTTGGGACCAGGGCTGTTTAACATCTTTGCCGACTGAGGCTTGAGAGAGTTTGAGTTGTTCAGCATAGGGAAGAGAAGACTCCAGGGAGATCAGCTGCTGCCTTCCAGTCTCTAAAGAGGGCCTGCGAGAAATCTGGAGTGGGACTTTTTACAAGGGCATGTAGTGATAGGGCAAGGGGGAATGGCTTTAAGTGGAAGGTAGATTTCTATTAGATTATTAGGAAGAAATTCTTCACTATGAGAGTGGTGAGACACTGGCACAGGTTGCCCAGAGAAGTTGTGGCTGCCCCGTCCCTGGCAGTGTTCAAGACCAGGTTGGATGGGGCTTTGAGCAACTTGGTCTAGTGGAAGGTGTCCCTACCAATGGCAGAGGATTGGAACTAGATAATCTTTAAAGTCCCTTCCAGCCCAGACCATTATATGATTCTGTGAAAGCCACTGGTAGCTGAGGTCCCCACCATGTCAAGGATCACTGTGTCATCTCTCCTAGGCATAATTTTCATGGTCAGCTGCATGAGTCATCATCAGCTTTCTTGGCTGCAGGTTTTGTTTTTGTAGCTTTCAAGCATAACTGGTCTTGTAGTTCTGGTAACCTCAAGGAAGTGAAGTTGCAATGCCACTGTGTCCTCTGCATGGAAGATGGCCCCAAACAGTGATGGCATGAGGGACAGGAAAGCACAGCTGGCCTAGCTGTAGTGTGTCTATGCAGCCACTCAAGACTGAGAGGAGATCACTGAAATCTTCTGCACAGAACAAACAAAGACAAGAACATAAATCTAGCCCGTGACTGTCAGTTAAATTCTGCAGCAAATCTCAGGTAGTAGGAGTAGGTACAAAGAAAACGATTGTAACTGCGCTGACAGCATTTAGGACAAACATAGCAGATGCTTTCTTTCTTAGCGTGGCATAGTCTGTAAAAGGTTGACAGTCTTTTTCAACAATAAAGAAATCTGTCATTGCTGTGAAGAATTTCTAAGCAGTTAAATTTTCAGACTTAATGATACAGAAAATATTTCTTATAGTGAAATACTCTATAAGTAGAATTGAATGACCAGTACATTATTGGTAATGTTTCTGGTTTTTAAACAAGGGGCAGACCAACCAGAAGTAAATGCTGTGTTGTGCTTCTTTGACTATAAAGAATGATAAGTTTGATAAACATGTTAGCTGATTTTGGAAATCTATTTGATTCTACGAGGTGCTGAATTATTTTGTAATGAGTATGTACACACTGTAGTCTGTGCTGAGTGACAGCAAACAGAATCCTTACACTGTTTTACTTGGAATAACTTAAACTTTCAGAAAATCAAAGAACAGCTAAGGTTGCTAAGTGACAGCAAAATATTTATCCATTATTTAGGAAATCAAATGGCTTTATGCAATGAGTATTAAAGGACAGCATATACTGTGTGCCACCCACATGCTGTACAGGACCATTTTGTACATGATGAAGACCTGCATAATTCAGCACAGTAACCACAGCTATCACCCCCGTCTTAGTACTGAGCTTCTCTAATATTGTTTATTTAGTCTGTTCCTCAGTAGAAAAGTAATTCACTATAAATGAACACCCTCTGTCTCTGCTCTGAAACACAAGTAATATTCTTGTGTAGGCAAATACTGAAAGAGGAGGCAAGGTGGGAGAGAAGGAGGGGAAATAGAGGGAGAATTGCTGTTTATAACCAGCTATTTGCTTTGCAGGCTTATTTTTGTTACCGTTGTGTGATGAAGCTCATTAACAGCCAATAATGTGGCACAGGCTTTTTGTTTTTCTGGAAGGAAAGGATAATGATGGGTTCAGCCTAAGGCCTTTCCCCGTGGCTTTCACAGAGGAGGTATGCACTAGGCTTTCCAGAGTCTAGCCCTGTGAATGAAGTTATCCCCCACCGCCACCTGTGAATGCTGGTGGGAAGCTGGGGTTACAGCGGGGTTGGTCTGGGACAAAGACTTGGGTGGCTCTTGAGTCTCACTCAGCAGTGGGGTGGGAGTTGTTTCAATTTCTTAGCATTCTCCTGGTATTTCTAAGGCTCATGTGGCAAGAGGAAAGCCCACTGTGGTAGGTTGGCCAGTACCCCCACACAGATGAGCTGGGAGACCTGCACAGGAATGCAGGGAGGTAGTCAACATCCTTGAGCACACTGCTGTGGTTGGAGGGTTTGGGAAGGTGGGGAGACAAGGGAGATGGCAGTTAGGTTGGCACCTAACCAGGTATATTTTTTTGAGGCAGAATGAAATAATATGAAACAAAACCTAAAAAAGACAACAAAAAACATGTGAAGTGCATACGTGCTTCCTTTTGTAGGCATGTGGAGCTTAGGTTGAAAGCTTGTTTTGATGTGCAGGTGGACCTTGAACTTGAAATGTGTAGGGCCTTGAACATGTGGTCTATTGGAATTGCTAGGAAATTACTGGTAGCTGATTTTTTATTGTCCTGGAAGTGGTGTGTAAAATTGACTGTCATTATAAATGCACTGACCTGTTGTATCATCCGTGTTTGGCTCTGGCTGAGGGTATGGGCAAGTGGGATGAATTACTGTATAGTGAAACACAATTCATGACATGAGAAAGCCACTCTGGCACTAATTTCTACTCTTTTTCTCTCTTTTTTCCTTTTTTTTTCTTTTCTTTTTTTTTTTTTTTTTTTTCATTGGCAAAGAGCCTGGCAGGGCAAGAAACAAAGTTATGTTCAAAGATGTGCATCAAAGGCTGGATGGAAAATTATTTATTTGTACCTTAATTTCTTTGCACTCAGGAGATGCAAATTTATCTCCTGATTAAATGAAAGGGAGAGACAACTGTGTGAGGGAAGGCTCGTCACGTTATGTATTGTTTTCACTCTTTTTTGCTCTGGAAAAGTACAGTTTGGGCTACAGTTGTTTAAAAGAAGCTGCTGCTGTGGAAGGCACTGGACAAAACGGCTTAGTTTTGAAATAAAAAACATTATTATTTTTAGGAAGTGTTCAGGGACTTAAATTGTGTTTGGCATTACAAATCATATACACACTGCAGATGAGAATTTGAGGGAGGACTCTTTGGTTGGCTCTTCCCTACTCCCTTTTTGGTTTTTTTTGTAGCCTGCATAAGAAATATTTGATCTAACTCTGTCTATAATTGCAATCATCACCTCCTGCTATTTTCCTGAAATCCCCATATGGTCTGAGAAAGGTTATTCTGACTAAAATGGTGTGGGAGTAGAGAAGAAGCCATGCTGTTGCTAGTGTTAAGGTCAGGGCTTATTGATACTGACACAGATCTGAGCTCCAAGTGTGAAGACATGCAACCTGCGATCATTTCTTTCCTATATTTCTAAAATTGCCACAAGGTGGCAATGGTTCAGAATGTTATTCCTCCAGAACTAGCTCTTTGGCTGACTGCACTTGTGGGGAATAGGGTCAGCCGTGGGCTGTGGTTCCAAGCCAGTAGTGCTCTGGGGCATGCAGGGAGAGGCTGGTTGCAGCCAACACACAGGCCACATCTGAAGCTTTTTCGTTTTAAAGGCCAAAGTTTTCTAGAGAATATTTGTGCTGCGAGTTGTGTCTTTGCCAGCTGCTGTTGGCTGCGTATGTTTAGGGCAGTAATGAGCTGCTCCGTGTACTTAGGCAGTGCGAAACAGATGCAAATGCTCCAAATCTAGCCTCAGGCTCTGTGAAGCGAGGGTTGTTTGGGGTTTTTTTCTTCTGTCTTTCAAAGAGCAGACTGGCAGTATTACTATTACAAATACATACATGATTTGTTTCTCCTTCATACTGTCAGTTTATTATTTAAATGTAGCTAATTAAGTAAAACCTGTAACATGGAAACAACTCCCTAAACTGCCAGATAGTTTGAAATGCAGCTCCTTATAAAAACAAGAATTTAAACTGTGTAAAATCCATTTATTGAAATTGTTTAAAGGTATGAGTGGAACTAAACTAGAAACTCCTCTAGGTTTTTGTACCCAAGTTTCACTTAAGAAGTGAAAAAGCAAATCTTAGTGCTCCAAGGGGAATGTGTTAGGATATATAAGACTAATTTGAAATGTTAAATGCAAGGTGAGAATATTTTTTTTAACAGTTAAGTGCTTGAGGCTCTTTTGATGCCTTTGTATTACTTTGTAAATTATAGAAAGTTACATT
This sequence comes from Melopsittacus undulatus, assembly GCF_012275295.1. Taxonomy (NCBI): domain Eukaryota; kingdom Metazoa; phylum Chordata; class Aves; order Psittaciformes; family Psittaculidae; genus Melopsittacus; species Melopsittacus undulatus. The sequence continues at coordinate 19,173,536 of NC_047531.1, read as the reverse complement.
GCTACTGCAACTTGAAATCAAGTTGTTCTTTAACTGAGTAACTCTGAGAAGTTTGTTCTGTCTCAAATACATGATTTCATTCTTTGATAACCTACTAAGGTTAGCAAGTGTAACCTGAAAAATAAATGTTGCCTTTGTGAAAGGCACAGGGATGGAGGGGAAAAGAAATTTGTATCTTGTGTACCTGCAATAAAGAAAAAGTAAATTTGAAGGCAGTTAATCTTGTTTTCCCTTAAAGTTGTCATTGGTTATCATTCTGGAGAATGCAATCAAACCTGGTATTCTCAGTCGCTAGAATTTAGTTACACATTCTCCCATGAAGCGGCAGTATCACACAGAGCCACGACAGCAGTATCACAGAGTTAAGACCAGAGATTTCATTCCACTGAGAATGTGAAATCCAACTAAGCAATACAAATCTGAAGCAGGTTATTGGAAAACATCAGTCAGTGAGGCTTTCCTATACACTTCAGGTGATATTCAGAGTTCAGTTTACATTTGGTGGTCCATATTGATGTCCTCAACATAAGAAGGATGTGGAGCTGTTGGGTCCAGAGGAGTCCCACAAGGATGATCAGGGGACTGGAGCACCTCCCATATAAAAACAGGCTGAGAAAGTTGGGGCTGCTCAGCCTGGAGCAGAAGAGGCTGCGTGGAGACCTCATAGCAGCCTTCCAGTATCTGAAGGGGGCCTACAAGGATACTGGAGAGGGACTTTTCATCAGGAACTGTAGTGATAGGACAAGGGGTAATGGGTTAAAACTCAAACAGGAAGTTTAGATTGGATATAAGGAAGAAGGTATTTACTCTGAACGTGGCGAGGCACTGGAAGAGGTTGTTCCATCCCTGGCAGTGTTCAAGGCCACGTTAGACTTAGCCTTTGGTGACATGGTCTGCTGCGAGGTGTCCCTGCCCATGGCAGGGGGGTTGGAACTCAAAGATCTGAAGGTCCTTTCCAGTCCAAACCGTTCTATGATTGTATAATTTTTGTTTTTATTTTGCTGTTCATGGTTCTTTCTATTAGAATTAAAATGCAGACACTATGTCTGCACTGATAAAGATTTGAAGATGTAGTGGGGAACTGAAAGCAAAGGTCTGACTCAGAGGATAGAAGGATGGGGCATGTACAATAGAAAGGTAATCCTACTGCAGAAGGCTTTTGACCTCCTTTATGTGAACTCCTACCAGGGAGAATCTGGCCAGGCTCATTGCCTCCAAGTTTTAAGCATTTCACTTAGGAACTGGCTATGCATGATGTCCTCATCTCTTGTTCCTTGTTAACCAAGATGGACAGCTTCAAAGCAAACTCAGACTTGGATAGGTTGAGCTGTCGGTTGAGCTGGTGGTGTCCAGGAGTTAGTGTCCTCTGCAGATGCCTGTTTCTCTCCATTTGCTATTATGGCTTTCTAAGGGAATTAGGTTTCCTTTTTTATTCTGCATTTCTGAGCTACTACTTTTTCTGTTAGTTTTGGATTTTTCATTATTAAAGGCATTTGGCTGCAAATCGATGAGATTAATTAAAAATTACAAACTTTTAAAAAATAAAATATGACTGAGAATTCACTGTACACTAAATATTCTGACAAATAAAAACCCCTGAGGAGCTGTATGTTTCAGCAGACTACTATAAATTATTCTGCATCTTGACAGTTAACTGCGTCTCTATAGATGACAGTATTTGGGACCTATAAGATGGTGTTCAGATTATCCGTAGTGCAAGGTGTAGCTTTCCAGGTTTTCCATTGGATTTGTTATTATTTTGTAATTTTGCAGAACTTTATTCCCTTACACATCCAGATTTCATCCAAAAAGTAATGTAAGGATTGTACAGTAACCCTAACATGTCACTCAGTCCTTAGAACTGCTTACTACCTGAATTGGTATGAAAGCCATACAGAACTATTTTAAAGGTGTTTTAGTTTGCTGAACTGTGATGGTTAGGAATGAGGAAGTCAGAATTAAATTTATATTTCATTGCCTTATTCGTAATGTTTTTATTTGATATGTGGGTAATAGACAAGCAAATCACCTAAAGAATAAAGTCTGCAAGCATAAAAACACATTTCCATAATTGCCTTGGCAGGAAGCCCGTTTGTTCTCATGGCAGAGCTGTGAATACTCCATGGGATGAAGGAGCTGCTTGCTCAGCAGTGGTGCACTGTCTGCGGGAGCACTTGGCTCTTTACTTTCCCTTTGAGAGCAAGTCTGTGCTAGAAAAAAGTTAAACCACGCTTTATGATTTGTATTTTCTATTATCTTGACTTCTCCAGTATCTTTAGAAAATGAAGAGAACAAAGAGAATTGAATAAGGGGAAAGACCTGTCCTGCATAGCTGGGAATAAAAGTTTAGTTTCAGTTAGAAACAGCTAACCTTTGTGGTCCAGATTCTGTTCAAGGAGTGGATGTCTGGCAGACAGGTGGATAGATGAGCTTTTGGTCTGTTTGCAGACTTAAAACAAGTACTTCTCTTCCATGGATTTTTAACAAGCAGTGATGCAGGTTGTCAATGTGTCTGTGTTGGGCTACTGCTCTCAGGAGCTCACGCAGGAAATCTTTCCAGGTCACACCAACCTCTGCTCAAGTTTGTTTGCCTCAGTAGGAGTCTTTTTTTGTAGGAGTTTCTTGGGGCTTGTTCTTTATCGCCAATAGTTTCATTAAGAAGAGGAACAGAATTATCATTTTTAAGTAGCTTGGATTTTTTTCAAAGGCATAGTTCTTTGGCTTTGCATCCATACTGCTTACATTTCACCACTTTTCAGAGGATTTCTCATATCAAGTATTTAAATGACATCTATACTTTTGTTTTCTGTGAAAATAGAACAGTTTTCAGGTTTGCATCCAGTTTCAAGAGAATGTTGTAGTAAATTGCTACATGTTCCATAGAAACACAAGACATGACAAACATAGCAAACTCTATGGAGGATCTTCCCTTAATATGAAGGAAATAAATTGTCCAAGGTAGGCACATTCTCAGGATACCAGTAATTTTGCTAATCTTGTAACACCATTACAGCTTCAAAGAGTCAACCCTGTAGACCTGATAGCCTATGTCACCATGCTCAGTGCAGGTACAAAAATGTTCTTCTGTAAGAGACAATGATGTCAGAATAATGTTATTTGTTGCAGGTTAATCATTATAGATGTAACTTCTGGAAAAATATTTTCAGCTTCTGGCTACACATGTATTTATTTGTTTATTTTTGACTAAGCAAGATACAGGAAGGATGAAAAAACTTTTAAATTACTTGTGTTTGGGGTTTTTTTTAATGCTAAATTTAAAGTTCAGGAATATTCACTGGAATAAAGGCTTTACACAAGTTTTTAAGTTCTGGGAAAGCAAAACAACTATTTGTTTTGTTACATTAGTATGTTAGCAGCAGTCATTTTTGATGTGACATTCTAACTTCTCACAGATTTGATACAGAGAAAATATCTTACTAAATATTCCAAGAGTTGATAGGAACCTTGGCAAAAGGCCCATGTCTGGATCACTGGAGACCTTTCAGGTTTTGCTTTTTCCAACATTAATCTTTGATAGAAATGCGTCGATTGCAAGGTTTAATCATGTCACGCTCTCTACAAGGAGTCTTGTTTTCAAAATGACTTCAACTTTGATACAAAGTCCGTCAAATGTAATTTAGTATCAGTCGTGGAGCCATGTGGCTGCTGTTCCCCATGATTACTTGTTTTGTGTCATCTGTAGTGATTATAACATTGGCGGCTAGAAGTCCATTTTCATCATAGGGAGCATGTTTTGTCCATTTTCTTCACAGTGAGCATGCGTGTTAAAACATGCCAATGGTAGCACCTGGATTACTCCAAAAAGTGGATACATCTCAGTTATTTTTCACTAACTTGAATGCTGAAAAAAAAACAAAGAAATATTTGAAGGCTGGAGCTAAAAGACAAGTTTTATTAGCTGGTGCTGCTGGCATGGGGAAAGTCAGCATGTGCATATGAAATATTGCTCAGGAGAAATATCCATGCAGACTTAGCTGTAGCATCCCAAGGATGCAAGGGAAAGAATATAGAGGTTTAGTTGCATGCTGAGTGCATACAGCTTCAGCCGCCCGACTTACCCAGCTAGGACTCTGAGGAGCTGCCACTCTCTAGGGAGCAAGCAGCCAGGAAGCCTGTGCATTTTCCTCCCTGTTCACAGCTTTCAGATGTGTATAGTGTTGCATATTTTTACTTCAGGTCTAACTGCATTTGTTGTTCTCTCCCCTCTCCTTTTTTTTTTCTTGCATAGCTCAATAAGCAGCAGCTACAGATACTGAAGGAACGTTTCCAGGCCTTTTTGAATGGTGAGACTCAAATTGTAGCAGATGAAGCATTTTGCAATGCTGTGCGAAGTTACTATGAGGTAAGTTATGTGCTTTGTTTTCTGTATTGTTTGAAAGGTTCATAGGATCTCTTTTCAGATACAAGGAAAAGCATTTTACGTTTCAAAGGCTGTGAACTTCCAAATGTTCTAGAAACAGCTTCCTTCTACTCTGCTGTTTTAAAAGTTGAAATTCACTGCCTGGGCACAAGAGATAAACTGAACTGGAAAATATCCACGCTTTTTGAAGGGAAAAAAGAAAGACAAAACAAAAAAACCTGGTGCTAAAAATTTTCCTGTCAGCATTTGATACAACTAGGCACTGCTATCTTTATCTCCATATGTCTAAGGCACCTCTTTTAATCAGCACTTCAGTTGTAGGTTACCATCTTGAGAAATGTGTTCTGATTCTTTAGTTACCATGTAGAGTTTTTTGGAGAGGAACTGCCTGTTCCCTTCCCAAAGAAGAGAAGCTTTCCATGGGCAAGCTCTCAAATTCTGCTGTGACCTCCCTGAAGCATGCTCAGTGCCAAAGGCAGCAGTGCAGATCTTTAGATGTGTCTTTAATTGCTTAAAGGACAGGTCCTATTCTCAAGTAAGAGGACAGTTCACTGTCTTTTTTGTAATATCAGCAACATATGGCTAGAGAATTTATTTCTTACTCTTAGCAAGTGATACTGCAGATTCATTTTGTCTCATCTAACTTAAGACCTCCGTGGTCAGCCATAAGGGATGTATGTTAAACTTGCATTTCTTTTATAGGGTCTTCTCTGTATTTCACTCTGCCACATCTGTGGTTTTCTTTTTTTCAGATTTTTTAGCCTTATTTTTTTATATATTGTTTGTCCTTTGTCAGCTGTTTCTTTGCTAGTGAATGAAACTCTTCATGGAGAAAAGATGTGACTTAGGTCCTAGCTTGGTTTTATCTACATTAAATGATGTTGCAAAAAAAAAAAAAAAAGAATAGATGGGGGTGAGCAAATGGATTCCCTGTTGTACAGAAATGTGAGGACTCAGTGTGAGATTGTCCAAATCACAGTCTGATTAGAACTGTGGCAGTTCAAATGAAGGAAATCGCATAAAGACACTTGTGAAAGGATGGGGGTAGGTCTGCAGGTGAAACAGAGAATATGTACTACATCAGGGTGTAGGAACAGTGCAGGATTTGTTGGAAAGTAATCCTTTTTTCTGTATAACTGAAGAAGAAATTAAGACCAGGAGGAAGAAGATCTTGGACGATGGTGCAGGGCAAGGCTGAGTTAGGTAGCTGCCCAGCAGTAAGCTTCAGGGGAGTGGGATGTCTCAAGATGCTGAACATGGGGTAGAATTGAAAAGGACATTATGTTTGTAGTTGTCTTTTAGTAAGCTGTGTAAGAAGCTTGATGTGTTAGAGGAAGTAGCCTGCCCTTCAGAAGGGATGTGATAGTGAATAAAAATGATTTTAAAATAAATGCCTAACCAGTAACTGTCCTATTAAGATTTACTTCAGATCTCTTGTTAATGAGATTTTTTTGACACATTGAGAACTGTTTTTCATCATATCTGCTGTTGCAATGAAAAGCTATGCATAATAATCTAAGATAGCCCTATAAAATGGAAGACTCAAATTCTCCAGCTATTTTAAGCCATTCATTACTTTGAGTTAAGTATACAAGTGTTCTAGCTGTCCAGTTTCAAACAGTTTTCAAAAATCTTGGCATCACTGAAAAGGCTGTAATGACACCATGGGCTACTGGAATCATCATCCTGTGTTAATACACCATGAGCTCATCTACCGGCTGGAATTTGGTTCTTCAGTCTTTACTTTGTTTTTGCTCCCCTTCCTTCAATTCCATTTTCTGTTCTTTCCAGAGATTTCTTTCTGGCCTTGTGCACTTTGAGTCAATATTTGCTAGTTATTTTTTATTACTTTTCAGGACTGTAGTAGATAGTCACCAGTATGCAATATTAGATTTAATGAACATTACAATGGTGGGATCCAGCTGGAGACAGTTCAAGCTGCTGCTCCTCTTCAATGCATTTAATCAAATTTTATGCATCTTACCACAAATTCTCATATCATCGCTTATATGTATCTCTCGTGCCTTTTTCATTTGCTTCATTACCCATTTGTTGAAAATATTAATCTCTGTTACTTCTTTGTGTGTTCTGTTGATGCTGTGCTCTAATGCTTTCTCACCTCTGTCTTCTACATGTGGTCCATCATATCTCCTGTTCAATGATGTTCGTTAGTATTTTGAATTATGAATGTCTTGCTTGTTTCTGTCAATTCAGTGTTAATTTCTTTATACTTCAGTTGCTGAGCTACAGTTCAATTTTATCTGACATGGAAGGGAACAAATACGTGGTCTGCACAGTAATTATTTTACTCTGAAAATTATTAATTTGCCTTTAATCCTATGTAGTAGTCATGGTTTGAGAATTACTACAATATTGCTTGCAAAGCCAGGATATTTTCATTACTGGAGTTGATTTCCCACACCCAGCTCTCTGAATGTGAGAGAGAAGGTTTGTTTTGGCATGTGACATAATTTCTGCATCACTAGTTGCAGGTGTTTTGAATCACTAAATCTGTCTATAATGTGTTTGTTCAGAATTTGTCCTCTTAGGAATCTAAGAGTAAGTTTGAAGGATTTAGAAAGTTCGAAGGATTTAGCACAGTCTTTGATTTACTTTTCTAGAAATATTTGCTGAAAGACTAATTTATCTATCAAGTAAATAAATATGAATTCAAATTCACTGTGTTGTAAGAGAGTTATGCTCCTGCGTCAGGACTACTCGGAAAGATTTACACCGGTTAATCTTGTTGCCTTATCCCCCAGCATTGTGTCTTTTATGATGCTCCTTTGCTTTTCAAGACCTTCTGGTAATATTCTGTCATTGCTTTTTATTTATCTTAAAAAATGTAATAGGAAAACAATAAGAAAAATTGCATAAAGTCTTCTTTAATTCTTCAGAAATGGTTCTGTGTAATCTTCAGCTATCAACCCACTACCCTCCCTGAAAGTCTCACTGAAATTTAGCATGATTCATTTTTGTATATGTATTAAAAAGATTGTCTTGAGGAATTATTTCCTCTTCCATCCCAGTTTTAGAGAAGGTATGGAAGTGTTTACAGGGCTCTTTCTCCAGTCATTCTTTCAGAATTAAGACAGCATTTCTTTTGTGGAAAATTCCATTACAGATATTGAGCCAGATTCTAATCGGCAGAACATCTGATGTTGGTGATACTTTTGGATAAGAAGAAAAATTCAATCATATGGCAATTTATTATGAGTAATTATATTGGACACACTGCTAAGTGTAAAATTAAGTGAAAAAGTGACTTATGAAATAAAGCCTTTCTTTGCATATTTCAACCCACTTTTTAAAAGTTACCAGTAAAATAGTAGATAATATTCTGTTTATTAATTCTTGAATGCTCTTTTATGAGGGTTGGAAAATGCTCTTATACAGACCCCTAAGAGGTTCATTCACCACCTTTAATATGAATACAATAGGACAATCCTGTGTGGAAATGGATTGCGAGCTGCCCTGAGAAGAAGGACTTGAGGGATGTTGATCGACGAAAATCTCAACATGAACAGACAGTGTGCGCTCGCAGCCCAGGAACCCAGACCGTTTGCTGGGCTTCATCAAAAGGAGTATGACCAGCAGGTTGAGACAGGTGATTATTCCCCTCTACTCAGCTCTTGTGAGACCCCACCTGGAGTACAGTGTTCAGCTCTTCAGTTCTAGTCTGAGCTAGTCGATATTTAAGGTCACTTCCAACCCAAACTGTTCTATGATTCTGTGGTTTACTAGGCATGCATACACCTTGGGCTAAACTCACTAATTCTTTAGTTTTGAATTTATGCAGTCTTACATGTGAGTAAAAGGGGTGCAAAGAACTGTAATGAATGCTTGAAATACTGTGAAAATTTTTCCAATATTGTAGTGATAGCAAATTCTCAGATTTTCAGCTCTGCTTAAGCATTGTGAAACATCAATAAATTTTATTTACTGGTGGTTTTCTTGTTTTTCTTGTTGCTTCATTTTAAATATGCATCTCTAAGCCATAATTACTAGTGCTGCTTAAATCTGAATGTTGAATGGATGATCTGTAGCCATTAGCTCTATGAGGGGTTTTCAGAATGTAAAATCAAACTTAGTTCAGCTGTACCAGTTTGCCTGTGATAGAGAAATCATATTTAGCTTAATTTCTATTAAATTCAGGTATTGGAATCCTTGGCAAATTAAATTGTCTACCAAAGTCAAGCAATAGGAAAGAGCTGGTGAAAATTGATGAGGCAGGAGATTAGTGTGCAAATTTAACTAACAGATTAACATTGGTTTTGTGTTTTGTTTTGGTTTTGTTGTTGTTTTGGGTTTTGTTTTTTTTTTTAAGTTGGTCTAAAAGTAGAAAACTACCGAAATCAACAGTAAGAAAGAAGAGAGATCCCATATCATTGAATCATAGAATGGTTTGTGTTAGGAGGCACCTTGAAGGTCATCTAGTCCAATTTTGCACAAACAGAAGCACCTAACACAAGATCAAGTTGCTCAAAGCCCCATCCAGTCTGGCCTTGAACACTTCCAGTGATGGGGCATTCACAGCTTCTCTGGGCAATGTGTTCTAGTGACTCACCACCCATATTACAAAAAATGCTTCCTTTTATCCAATCCAAATCTACATTCTGTGACTTTCTAAATGATAAGAAAAGCCCTTTCCCTTCCTTCTTTAGAATGGGAGTATATGGCACCTTTCAATTTCTGCAGTAAGTAAAGCGAGTGTCCTACAATTACCTTCCTCCTCTGAAATGCCAGTGAAAATCCTGTGTAACATGATGGGAAGGGAAGAGTAAGGCATGAATACTGGATGCATGTTGCTGGTTAGACACACACTAGTGTCTGTAGGCACACCTCTTCTAAGCCAGACTGGGCTGCTTTGATCAGTCTTTGGTCACGTAGCCTGCCTTCCCTCTCCTCTTGAGGCTGAGGAAAAACTTCCTTCCCTGTGCTCTGGGCAGTGTACAGATAAAGAAGATTCTTCATGGGGGCTTTGGCAGCTGTCGGAGGTGGTCATGGTGTGAGGCAAAGGCAGCTAATCCCAGTTTTAGGCATATTCAGAGTGGTTGATATTGGGCTGTTTAGGAGTTTGAAAGTTCTACAGAAACTAAAACCAGAAGAAAATTATATATGAAACAAGCCCATTAACATCTGCCAGTGCAGATGTACCTGTGGTAACATCACTGTTTCTTTCTTTCTCTGTTCAACACAGAGCAGCTATTTGGCCCATAGTGGAAGCACACACTAGTGTGATGAAAACATTGATTATTTCTTTGACTTCTCCTTAGAAAAGGACGACTGTTGTTTATTTGAGATTTTTTACGAAAAGACATTCAGATGTATGGCTAGTCTGAGAAAAGGTGAAAGAAAAGTCCTTTCTGTAAAGGAAGGACTGTAGCAGTGATGCTGTTTCTCCCTGTAATTATGTAAAACCTGGTTTGAAGCTTTTTTGCATGGAAGTGATGAACAAAAGAATCTCGCTGATGAAATCACAGAAAAGAGATAGCTTTCTGGACTAAGTGGTATTTAGGTTGCTTTTACAGCTTGATTTTTAATACCAGCTAATTTAGATACACAATTTTTATTCAAGGCAACAAAAGGCATAATTGATTCTGATGAATATTTCAGGGATGAAGATGACACCTAAAGGAAATAAAAAGTATTCATTAGAATCAAACCATAGTACACACAAAATAAATAGTAATTAAATGTCGTAATGTTCTGTTTTGATATTGTTGAAGCAAAATAATGGAATAAGTAGATTAAACATGTATTTAAATACATTAGGATAATAATTGTATAAGTTAATTGGCTTTCAGGGCATAAATTTACTGGGTTCTGCTTTCATTTTTCTTAAAATTCATAATTGGCATATGCATGTATTTAAGAATATGGGCTTTTTGTTCTGTTCAGATTCTCTTAAAAAACCTGAATATTAGGCCAAGTCGGGATTTATCATTGATACAGTCTCATTTGGAGAAGCTGTGTTCACAGACTGTTTCCTTACATTAACTTAGGATAATCTTGTGTTTTGCTTTGTGAGGGAGCTTTTCAACAATGTATGTGTTTATAATTGCACCTATCAGCACTTACACAGTTGGTTTTCCTTCCAGTTGCTTTAAAAAGTAGGCAAACCTGAGGTCAGTTTGCTGTTGGCATTAGAGGTCTGGTTTAGGCCCGTTCTTTGAAAAGCTTCATAAGAATGTTTGTAGGCCCCCTCCAGAAAGGGGCATAACCAAGATTTATCTAGGTCATCGATTTCAGGGAAGAAACTCTAAGGCTTTCAATGTTTTGGATCAGCAACCACAGTTTGGTGTTTAACGGAGACTGCCTCAGTATTGGCAGTCTATTTTACACAAAGCAGTCAGGGGAAACACATACAACAAATAGAAACATGCTTTACATGATCTAGACCTCTTCTGTGCTAAGGAGGGACCTTATAGAGTCAAATAGTAGGCTTTCCAATTCACAGCTTTCTCTTGAGAGTGGTGGTGTATTGTTCGTGCATGGGATGTGTATCAGTGCTGAAATCCTCTAGTCTCTTGTTTTACAAATTTCTACATGTAATTATATTCTCTGTGCTTTTGAGGACTGGAAATCCCATTTTCACTTCCACCTGTATGGTGTCAGAGAAGCAAAACATTTTGTTGTACATCAGCACAAAACATAATTGCTGTCTGCTGAAACTGTATCTATCCTGTCTGTTTGGACACTGATATTTATGGGTGAATCATTGTTGATTTGAATGAGGATATCATACAGTTTCCATGTTAGCATTACAGATGTACTTATAACAGACCTGTGTATCAAATTTCTAAGTGAGGTAGGTAGTTGATGGATGCACTTTAGTGCATGAATTGTACCAATCCTTAACTTTGAAAGTGCTGTGTGCTGATAGCAAGAAATGAAGAAATAGCTCACTGAATTTAAATGAAAGAAAAATTTCCAGTAATAGTATCCCTTTTGTTCATTTTGTGGCCACTGTTGTTCCAGACATATAATGATGCCTTGTAGATCTGACGCTAGGCTGCAGTAGTAATTAGAGTTGGGTAGTGAGGTATGTCTTTACTAAGCATTACTGTGCTTACTGTATGACATTATTTACTTGTTTATTAGCTAAATTCTGAATGTCTGTTAATCTGACCGAACCAATTAGAAAACCAGGAATGCCTCATATTGTTACACAACAGTGAATTTGGTCTGCATTGCTTAATTACTATTTTCCTAATCCCAGTGTTGTTTTATTCCATCTTAAAGGAAAACAAAACTTACCTGACAGTTGATTTTGCACAATTAACAGTATGTTGCATGGCCATGGACTATACACATTTTTGTTGATGCTGTCATCTGGGTAACTGAAAAGGAGGGGAGTGGTATGTGTTTGTTCATCTATCCCAATGCTAATAAGAAATGTGACAGTTTAACACCAGTGCTGTAGAAATCTTGCAGGAGATACTAAAATTTTATTATCAATTTTGGATTTTGAAATAATTATTTGGAATGATTTTTCTCTCACTAGATGGTGAAAGGATGAGAACTCTTGATCTTTTTAGGTTATTCTTCCCACTGTGTTTTCCAGGTCTTAGCACAGAGCTGACCTTAAGGACCTCTCTGAGGAAAGGCTGTTCAACCTGGGGTTGTTCAATCTAGGGAACACTCGACTCCAGGGAGACCTTATTGTAGTGTTTCAGTTCTTAAAGGAGGCCTATGAGAAAGATGGGGAAAGACCATTTAGCAGGCCCTGTTGTGGTAGGATGAGAGGTGATGTTTTTAAACTAAAAGAAGGGAGATTCAAGCTGGATGTGAGGAAAAATTCTTTACAATGAGGGTGGTAAAACACTGGCACACGTTGCCCATAGAGCTGGAATATGCGCCATCCCTGAAGACATTCAAGGCCAGCCTTCTTGTGGTTCTGGGCAACCTGATCTCATTAAAGATGCCTCTGCTTGTTGCAGGGGGGTTGGACTAGATGAGCTTTGAAGGTCCCTTAGAACCCAGACTCTTCGATGATTCTATGACCTTTCCAAGTGGAAATAATACTGCAAAGTATTTAATTAAAAGAGAGTTACATTAATGCCAACAAATTTTCCTTTGTGCCTTTATATTGTGATGTCTGTGTTCCAGTCAGCAGTAATCAGGCACTGCAAAATAATGAGGGTCAACAGGACACTTATTTTTAAAGTTCAGCAGTCAAACAGGTACTCAGGCCAGTCTCTGACTTGCTGTTTTTTTCCATGACCAGGAAGAGGCATGTAATTTCACATTAATAGCACACTTGAAGCATCTGAATATAGGACAAGTGAAAATTTCCACAAGATGCCCATGGACTCTGGGCCAGAGTTAGTCCAACCAGGGTCTCTCCTGACTGTGGACTCTAGAATTTTCTCATGTAGTTTCATTAGGCTTCAAGTTTTGAGCAGAGATCCAGTGTAGAAAGTTGCCACATTTTTCTAATTAAGCTTTTGACTGAATTGCAAGCAACTAATAGCTAAAGGATTTCGCAATCTTAAAACAACCAACCAGCTAAAACTCCCAAACCCAACCCACCAAGCAAACAAATAATAAAGCATAAAACCTCCTATTCTCATGTACATTAGATTGAATTCCTAGGACCGTTATTTACTCTAGATATTATTTCATTTACTCTTAGATATCTACATGGTGGAATAAATAACTTTCTGTATGCATATATTGATTGAACCTCTCTGTTATTGTTTTACTTTGTGATAGAAAGCTTTACCTGACAGATCTTTAGGGATGTGTGACTTGTCAAAATCTTTTAAACTTTAAAGTAATGTGTTGGAAAAGTGGCATTTTGTTCTTAATGGTGAATTGATAATCTCTGAGTAAACCAAGCCAGAGAGAACATGGCAGTAAAGAATAATAAAGGTCAGCAAATGCATGGCTGAAATCCAGGAGTCAGTAAATGAGAAGCGAGGTTTTAAATTCTCACTTATCTCTCTCAACTCCATTTAATTTCTGTTCTGTTACTCATTTCAAAAGACAACAACAAATTCTTACATCCTGAGAATTGTGTAGGCAGAACACAATGATGATGTAAATATGTTCTTAGTGATCATTTTCAGGTTTTGACTGATCTACATTTTCCACCATAGGGTATGGCTGAAAAGCCAAATGGGAAAACTAGATTCCTCTCAAGCTTTTATTTTCTGAAGTAAGCTTTTTGGTGCCAAAGAGGTGTCTTTCTATTTTGTATAGCCTTAGAAAGATTTTACAAGACCAAGAAAGAGGTTTCTTCAAAGTTAAATCCAGGCATAAAACTGCTATCCGCCCAGAATTCTCAACAAGCAACAACATTATCTTAAACAGAGCATACTAAGAGAAATAGATTACCTAGTCTGTTTCAGTTAGTAAATGCCTGTTTTGGGCACTGGTAGTGAACAGTAACTAGCTCATTAAGGAAATTGCTCTTCTTCCCACTTGGCCTTGCCATCAAACTGTTTCCCCTAATTTCCTAGTTCAGCTTTTCTTATTAACTCAAGCTCATTGCTTAGCTTGCTTTTTGTTAAATGTAAATTGTACAATCTTCTTTTTTATTGTATTACTCTCTGTATAATGGGTTTGTCTTGCGCCTCCTTAGCAAAACAAAAATGCTGAGCAAAATAGATATTTTTAACCTGTAGTAAATAATTTGTTATTGGGAATTTATTATGGTACTTCTTTGGACCTTTCACTTATTTGTGAAATCTGGGTTTCAGACACAGCTCCAGATCTTGGTGTGGTTATGATATTTTCATAGAATCAGAGACTGGTTGGGGTTGGAAAGGACCTTAAGATCATCTAGTACCAACTGCCCTGCCATGGGCAAGGACACCTCACACTAAACCATGTCACCCAAGGCTTCATCCAACCTGGCCTTGAACACTGCCAAGGATGGAGCATTCACTACCTCCCTGGGCAACCCATTCCAGTACCTCACCACCCTCACAGTAAAGAATTTCTTCCATATATCCAATCTAAACTTCCCCTGTTTAAGTTTGAACCCATTACCCCTTGTCCTGTCACTGCAGTCCCTAATGAATAGTCCCTCACCAGCATCCTTATAGGCCCCCTTCAGATACTGGAAGGCTGCTATGAGGTCTCCACGCAGCCTTCTCTTCTCCAGGCTGAACAGCCCCAACTTTCTCAGCCTGTCTTCATATGGGAGGTGCTCCAGTCCCCTGATCATCGTTGTGGCCTCCTCTGGACTTATTCCAACAGTTCCGTGTCCTTTTTATGTTGAGGACACCAGAACTGTACACAGTACTCCAAGCAAGGTCCCACAAGAGCAGAGTAGAGGGGCAGGATTTTGTATTCCTTTATGTTTTACTCCTGTAATTCTTTGCACCCAGCTAGGTGACAGTCTTTACGGAGTGATCAGCAGGGATATGAATTCTAAGGCTGATGTAAACAAAGGAGGGTTCATAAGTGACTGTACCAAGACAGGAAATACCTTGGGCCTCAGAGCTATACCTGCAGGTGTTTTGAGCAGGTGTCTAGGCAGCTGTACACGGAGCTACCCTGCCTGCAGTACGTCATCTAATGCAGAACTAGCTTCAGTCTGTCTGCTTGCCAGCACGTTGTCATGGAGGTGTACCCCAGCACTCAAGCCTAGTCCCACACAGCATGCTGCTTGCACAGTTGCCAGTGCCAGTGCTGCTGTCTAATGTGTGTGGGTTTTTTTCTCAAATGAAATAGTCAAAAAATGTGGATCTGCATCTGTGTTTATAGGTTCATATAATCCTAGACATGTATATGATTTCTCTGGATGTCTTCATTCTGTTTCTTTATCTTTTCAGCAGTGCTGGCAAAATAAATGTTGCAATGCTCACCTGTGGCATAGTACTAGGCTGGCACTTTCCAGCTAGAAAGCTTCAAGTGGGTGCCTGGGACTTGTGAGCATTCATGCTTTTCACTGTTTTCCCTCAGGATGGAATGTCAGCGTGCTGGTTTGCAGCCCAGCATGAGAAAATAAATACTCTCCTGGGGGTGAGACTGTGATGTTTGTGTTCTTAGGTGTACCTTTCCTAAAACTAGAAAGGTTTTCCTTTGAGAGGAACAGGCATCCTTTGTTTGTAGATGTTTGTATCTCTGCAGTTTCACTGTGATAAACATGCACCATGAATAATTTGTTATTCTGCTTGTTGTACACAGATACTACTGCAGCAGAGCCTTCCAAATTTGAGAGCATTTTAATCAGAGATCAATTTTTATTTTCAATGAAATCCAACATTCTCTCAGACCTTCTTTCCTGGTCAGCATAAAATTAGCCACAAATACATACTTATCTCCCTGGTTTGTGTCTGTTCACTAGCAGGGCTACTATAATATTCTTTTGAACATAAACAATAAAAGGACTTAATCTTTGTCAGTTTTTATATGAAATTGCAGCTTGTTTATTTAGTCTTAGTTCCTCTTCTTGGTTTATGTCCAGTCTAGAATACTATGGTAGAAATCTGTGGACAGAGAGGTGGTATTCTAGTACTGCCTCTTGTCTGTTTTACTGCTTTTCTCTGAATGCAATTCAGTCTTTAATCCTTTTGAGAGTATTTCTTCTGTAAGTAGTTAAATTAGATGGAAGCAAAATGAAACAAAGTAAAGCTAGCCGTCTAGTTCTGTACTGTTTTTCATGCACTGTCATAATAGGCTGTGGCACATGCAATGTGAGCAGTAGCATTGAAATGCCCAGGTCAAACCCCTTTGCCTTTGCTCTCTCCTGTGATCTCTCTGCACCTTCCTCCAGGACAGTAGTGCAGCAGTTTCTTGAGATAAATCTACGAATTAGAAAATACCCTTTACTTTTGGCATTAATTATGAAGTCATTTTGTAATTTTAAAGTCTAATCTTTTGTAATGGAAAGCAAGTTACTTTTTTACTTGGCTTTTGAGCGTTTGTAGTCCAGTAAAACTTAGAGCGAAACTGACAAAAACACACAGTCAAATCTTTCACAAGACTCAATTTTAAGAAAAGGCAGTGGACAATTACAAGTTTCCTCATCTTAATATCCAAGCATCAATACTGGATCAGATCACAGTCCAAGAAATTCATTATCCCTTCTCAGATACTACTGCATCAAAGGAGATACCAGATGAAAAACACCTGGGCAGGGGAGGCTTGCGAGATGATTTCTGTGAGTGTTCTCCCTGATTCCAGTCATTAGGACTCAGGGACATTCTCTACTTGGCCACCTTTCCATCACTGGTAACAGCATAAGGCAATTAACCACTTCTTCCATTTTGTCTTTCAGCAACAGATAGAGCTGGTTATTACTGTGTTCATATTCTATGCTGGCAGTCTTGTGTCTGGAAAATGAGACACACATCAGTTGTTAAAATAGTTCTGTTTCGCATTTCTCAGGTTTCTCAGAAGTTTGATTTTGGGGATAGAAAGGAGGGATACGGGTGAAGCTTTAGAAGCTCTATAGTCTTACCTTCAGAATCAATTAATTTTCTTGTCTTTACTGTAGTGGAGCTGCTTATAGTTCCTGTCTATCCATTACTTTTCTGCTTATGTTGGGGGGGAGTGATGGACTCACAGAAGTGATCTTAAAATGCAGACCTTTTTCTTCTGGACAGTGGCATTTTGTCCTAACAACTACAGAAATATTCAATTGTGAAAAGGCCCAGTAGGCTGGTCCTTGGGGCCCCCATATCTGATATAATTTGTGCAGCTGGAGAAGAATGTTTTTTGAAATGCAGGTTCTGATCTGAGGCTTGCAATGGTAATTGGTGATTATTTGTAAATGGTCCCTGTTGCATTATTCTAACCCTCAGCCTTCTGACTGTGCTTCAGACATGCAGCAAATACCATGGAGAAATTTCAACAAGGGAACAAAAAGAAGTGATACTTTCCATTTATCTCTCTGTTTCTCTGCATGCTTTTAGTTGATGGGTCTTCTGTGCCTTGCCCCTGACAAGGAACTCAGCGGAGAATAAGAGTGAGCATGCACCATGGTGTGCTGGGAACCCACAGCTCCACCACAGCTGTGCAGCTCATCGTGATGCTTTTAGTTCTGTTTCCCTCTTGGTCTACTGAGTGCATCTGTAAAAGCTCACTGGGAAGTAAACTAAAGCTTTCATCTTTCAGCATGAAAGAGATTTACCACTTTTCTAATCCTTCTAGCAGTGAGTACTGCTTCAGAAAGTCCATCTTTCCTACCAGTGAATTGATGAAGAAGGAAAAGGTAGCATCCTTACTCCCGCTTGGGTTCTTTTTTGGGCATGTGAATCTCTTTTAACTGCATTGTCCCTTCACTTCAGGGAAGGTTTCAAAAGGATGGATTGTTTTCTTTCTTTTTTTCTTTTTTTTGTTTACATTTTTGTGAAAATAACATCGGAATTACAGATGAACTTGTGAAAAGTGTCTGTACCTAAACAGAAATACGCTCCTTTTGTACTCTGGGTGTGATAGACTGTGTTAACTACACCAGCAGTTGTGTATCTTCTGCAGCTCAGAGTGATGCTTTTGCCCATTTTTGTTTTTTTTTGGGGGGGGAATGTCCTTTTTTTAAAAAAAATTATTTCACTTCTTATAATGGCTGAAGGATTTTCAAATGCACAGAGCTGCATGGCTAAAACTACATCTTTGTCTTTGCTAACAGCACATTCTGTTGGCATGGGATGCCTCACCTGAGGTACAGGAAAGCTCATAATTTGCATGTATCATCTGAGTGAATACCAAAATCTGCTGTTAATCCCTTTCCCCTCGGCTGTCCCCTCTATGCAGAACCACTGTCGGGAATCACTTCTCACCTGAGCTTAAGACTCTTCCAACAGCAGAAGAGCCCCTGCTGCCACCATTATGCTACTTTCAGTGTAGTATCATCCAACACCAGTGTTGAACTTCAGGTTAAGGCTGAAAGAAAAGACAGAGCCAAGACCACACCAATCACAGACCCTGAAGAAAAGGTTAATTGAATTTCAAGATGAGTTATCACCCTTATGTGAGTAGAGAGTTTAACAGTGTTTAAGAAGCAAGCTTTAAACACACAAGACTCATGCTAATAGCCGTTGACCCAGATGTATATGGATGCTGAAGTCCCTTTTGTGTATACCTCTGAAACAAGAGTTACGATATCACTTATTATCACTTATTTACGATATCATGATATTTACTTAAAAAGTACTGCTCTCTCCTGGAAGGATGCCCTGTTTCTGGCATTAAGCAAAGATAACTCTCCTACATTCTGAGGATGAACCCAGAATGAGTATGTAGCTGTGGTTTCTTTGGCAATATCACAAAGATGGGTCTGAGAATTGCAAGTTGGCTGCCATCCTCCTGATGTGCCAGCCTGATCACAGTGACCCAACATGTGTGCAGCTTGCATCAAATGGCATTCTGTAGGTCTGCAAAAAAGAGACTGAATCATCTGCCAGCATTATAAGACAGGCTGATGCAGAGGTCACACTTCTGTAATCAAAAAAACATCAGCAAGGGAGGAAAAACATGTTTGTGAGAGTTGTAACTATTTTAAGACAGCCTGTGGAAAAAAGATGAGGTGCCTTTGAATAGGAGGCACGGAGTGTTTTCCAAGCAGTTGGGGGAAGATGTTTTAACATTTTGTGGTTGTGAAATGCAGATTTTGGTTCTACTATTAACTCTGAGAAGAATAAATTGTGCATATCATTTCAGAATCAGATTGATAACTGTGGGTATTTTCAGGTTCAACATTTTTTATGGTTCTTGATCCACATATTCAGAGTCATTTCTTCTGACTTTTAAAATATGAAGACTTACGATGGCTGTAGGCTTCCCAATAATTCTTTCTTTAGACCCCATTGCATCTATTGAAGGGAAAGGTTTGTCTGTCTTTCCTCAAGTGAGACAAGAAGCAGACAATGATTCTAAAAGGTGTTCATATTCAGCTGTTAAGAAGTTGAGTAAGTGGTCATGAAGATCTGAAAACACATAGGTAAATAATATGTGCTGCAGGGACTGGGATAACTTCAGGTGTCAAGGAATGGGACATTTGTCTTGGAAGTATACGAGCTCAGTTTTGGTGTATAAGCCCAGATGTGATCCTTTGATACAGTAATAATGACAGGGAATACTGGTGGCAGGGGGGTCTGCCAAACAGGAGTTTGTGTAGAGTGACAACTGTGTTCAGTAAAAGCAGTAATGAGATGTCCTTATTACTGTTAGTTTAGAGGGGGAAAAGAAAGCCTTTTTAATGAGCGCTCTTTAAATTTACTGAGGTTAACAGTATAAAAAACATTACTTATGAAACAGTCTGCAAATTTCATTTTTGGAGATGGTCTTAGTTTGCCTGTTAGCCTAAGTTAGACTACAGGTTAATGATTATTAAGTTGATGTTGTTAAGCTGTCAGAAAAGGTTATGTTTAAACAGCAGCATGGACATGTTAACAGCTTTCAGTAAAGACAACTTCCCCTTTCCACACAACAGACTATGACAAAGGAGTTGATGATTTGAAATAAAAAGTCTACTTTTCCTGTCACAATAATATAACAGCCAGCCTGGTGACAGCCTGTGAGATGGAATTCGTTTCCTTCAGCACTGAAAGCATGACTCTTGATACACTAAGCAGTGTTGCTTCTTCTCTTTATCACGTCATTCTCTGCATAGAGCAGGTAGCAGAAAGGACTCAACCACTACATTTTCAAATACCCTTTCTTTGAGGAAATGCTCAGGACTTTGGTGCCAGTATTGTTTTGATACCAGTGTAACAACAGAATAGTACTTACATTAAGAAAATTTGACCTAATGGAAGTATTTAGCTCAGTCTTGTTGGGTCTTTAAAGACTTTCTTTATTCACCTTTCAAGCATATTTCTAAAATTGGTTATCCTGAAACTCCTTGAAATCCATTAGAGTGATAAGCCCATTGCACTTCAGAGAATTGGAATAAGTGCAAAATACTTAAATTGCTGTGTTCTGGGGGTTGTGTGTGTCGTCACCCCACCGTCACCCCCCCCCCCTTACATTGTTCACTAACTGAGTAAGCAGTATGGTGAAAGAAGGTAAAGTAGGTCTAGAATACACAGAGGCTTTCACATGGAAGTCTGAAAAAGCCATGATGACACTTCTAAAGATGATTTCTATAAAAACATTCTTGGAGCATTGGAAGTAATTCTCAAGAAGCTGTGTGACCCAAAGTGATCCAGCCATTAACTGTTAGCTGGATCATGGGTAGAGCAGATACCCTGAGCATGGGCCAGTAGTGAAATAAAATGCATTCATGAAGAACAACTACAAGGGAAGCTATTTGAATCTGAAATTCAGCACACATTTAGCTAATTAATAGGGCTCCAGCAAGGGACTCATCACATTACAGCCTGCAGAAATTTATTTATTCTAGCCTACAGCAGCATATCAAGCCACATTTTTGAGAAAAGGCTCTGGTGCTTGCATCTGGATTGTCAGGGCTGTTTAAACTAGAAATCTCCCTTCAGTTTGTTAGAAGATCCTTGCGAAGTTTCACCACATCCTGTGCAAGGGCCAGAAACCCACCTTCTTCCTTACACAGTGGTTGCTTTAGAATTTTTTGAGTTCCTGAATAATGGTGTTTGATAAAGCAGGATTTAAAATGTTTTTTTTTCCAGTGGTCATCTGTTCAGTTGAAGAGTGAGTAACAGACCAAATCCCCTTGGGAATCTTATATGCAGTTATTTACTGTTCTAGCATGAAGTCCGTGTTTCACACAGAAACTGATGGTGTTGCCTTTCCTTCCGTGACATGTGTGATAATCAAATGTGTACTCTGCCAGAGGGGGCTGGTGGACTTAAACGGCATGATGCAAAAGGTTGCCGTGAGCAGAGCTGAATGTTTGTTTCTTCAAATCTGCATAACTAATCGACTGCTCAGTAGGAAAGCTGAAACCTAGGTGTAAGGAAATAAACTTGGTGCAGCAGAGTAAGTATTAGAATCATAGAATCATAGAATAGTTAGAGTTAGAAAGGACCTGAAGATCATCTGGTCCCACTCCCCCTGCCATGGGCAGAGACACCTCACACTAAATCGTATCACCCAAGGCTTTGTCCAACCTGGCCTTGAACACTGCCAGGGATGGAGCATTCACAACCTCCCTGGGCAACCCATTCCAGTGCCTTACCACCTTCACAGTAAAGAACTTCTTCCTTATATCCAGTCTAAACTTCCCTTGTTTACGTTTGAACCCATTACCCCTTGTCCTATCACTACAGTCCCTAATGAAGAGTCCCTCCCCAGCATCCTTATATCCCCCCTTCAGACACTGGAAGGCTGCTATGAGGTCTCCATGCAGCCTTCTCTTCTCCAGCCTGAACAGCCCCAACTTTCTCAGCCTGTCTTCATACAGGAGGTGCTCCAGTCCACTGATCATCCTCGTGGCCCTTCTCTGGACTTGTTCCAACAGTTCCATGTCCTCTTTATGTGGAGGACACCAGAACTGCTCACAATACTCCAAGTGAGGTCTCACGAGAGCAGCATTCTGACAGTATTTGTTTAGCAGGGAAAGTTTAGCCAAGGTAAAAAATAATTCTTCAGAGGGTAGATGGAGTGGTCTGTCAAGAGCCCTTAGGAATAACTTTCAACTGGGCTTGGTGGTGTTGATTCTCATTTCAAGCATTGGCTGTGCTTCTGCAGCACACTGCTTAACTGTTCTAATCACAACCAGAGCAGCAATAAATCTTGCTGCTCATGCTGACTTCTTTCTCCAAGTGTTCCTGTCGCCCTTCTCCTGTATCTCTGTGCATGTTGGGCAGCTGTGCTGTTCTCCCACTCAGAGCCCCAGCAGGCAGAGCACTGAACCCAGGGGATGCTGCTGGACAGGCTGTGAGTTCTGTAGCTGGCACAGGACATCTGCCATGTAGGAGGCACCCAGTGTTGCTGTGCAGGGCCCCTCTGTCTGCTAACAACATCCTGAGACATACTTCTGGAAAAGAAACTCCAGCCAGGGCAGAGTCCACTGTGTTGTACTGATTAACAAATGGGGTCACCAAAGGAAAGGAATGAGAAGATGTATCCAGCCTCAGGAAAAAGATGTAAAAAGCAAACAACTGTCCTCATCAAATCCCCCTCAAGCACCCCAAAACAAAAAAGTTAGCAATTATGTTAAAAATTAGCTCTAATCATATGTGTTTTGTAGCTTTGCATATGTGTTGGGTTTTTTTTTGTCAAGTAATAGTGGAAGCAACAGTCTTAAAGATAATAAATACGTAAAAATTAGGTTCCCAGCAAAAGAGAAGGCATCTCCTTCAGGCCGCTGATTTGAGAATGAGATAAACTTGTTTCTTAATTTCTGTTTTAAGAAGAGGAAAAGTTATCATGGAAAAATTAAATTTAGATGGCTTTGGTTGGATATATCATGCAGCTGGTTGTAAAATGCCATCAGCTCTTTTAATGCTTATTGCAATGCTTTTTCATATGATAGACTTCTACAGTGAAGAAAATCTTTTGGGTCATGTAAAAATAGGATTTAAAGAGTAGAATTTCCATAGCAGCATTCTGAAGATCGTCCTGCCTGTTTAGCTGGCCCCGTGCCTTGTGCTGGGAGCATTTCAGTATGTTCTTGAGGAAAATGTTGCAATGAGGGGGAGGTTTGCTAAGAACTAGCAAAAGTTTCAGCAGTCAGAGGGCTGGATGAAAAAGATGGGCATCACCTAAGCCAGAAAATAACTAGGTTGCTACTACCTAAAATTAGAAAAAGATTGCATTGGATTTTTAGAAGTAAACTATAGGAGAAAGCAATCACTTCAGGAAAATGCATAGTTTGTATATGAAATCAGAATATCATCTCTTAGAAAAAATAGGAGAAACACCTGTAAAATTTAGTTACTAAATAGTAAAGAGCAATCTAAAGAAACGTCAGTTAAGCGGAACATGTAAATTAAAAGTTAATAATTTCCAGTAAGTTCAGCAATAGAATCCAAGTAAGTATCATAGAATCATAGACTCATAGAATGGTTTGGGTTTGTGGAGATCATCGACTTCCAACCCTTTTCCATGGGCAGGGACGCCTCACACTGTACCATGTCACCTAAGGCTCTGTCCAACCTGGCTTTGAACACTGCCAGGGATGGAGCAGTTACCACTTCTTTCGGCAACCCATTCCAGTGCCTCACTGCCCTCACAGTAAGGAACTTCTTCCTTTTATCTAACCTGAACTTCTGAAGTAGTCATAAGTAGCTGTGCAAATACTCCCTGTAGTCGGTCAAAGGGGACAGACATCTTCAGGGTAGTGCAGCATATTTTCAGGTGGCAGGAACCAAAGTATGATCTATAGAGAGGAAGTGGTAATTCTAAAGAGGTAAGAATACTCAAAAAAGAAAACAAAACTCTAATTATTCCATATGACTATGACTCTCTACTGCTACATTTGTTCCATCTCCAGAAAAAGATATAGCAGATATAGCAGAAGTAAAAGAGCCATAGGTAAGGACATCCAATATATGTGTTTTTTGAATTTGTATATATTTAGTATTTATACATAAAACTGCAGATAATAAGCACTCTTCAGCAAGGCTGCTGGAGTAAAAATGCAACTACTCTTGCAGTTGCTGGCATTTAGGATATTGCCAGCTTCCTGAAGCTTAAGAAACTGGTGAGATTCACTGGTTGGGAGGAAAAAAAATAATATGAAAAATTAAGAGCTGTTTAATAAAAGTTGATTACCCACAAACCATGATTTCAGATACAGTGGGTAAAAGCAGCTATATCCAGGAGGATGGAAAGCCTGCAATTAAATTGAGTGTGAAACAGCTGGAACTGGTAACAGTCAGTATAACTGTGAATATATGAAGTGTAGGAGATTGGTAAGAGAAGTATTCATTGAAGGTGAAGAAAAAAGAAGAAAAGAAAAGCCATAGTTGCTAAGGCAAAGGTGTGTGTTCTCTGCCTTTGATTTAGCATTCCATATAGTTCATAAAAGGAAGGAAAAAATGCTATAAATTAAAATGCCAAAGGCGTTCCTCAGAGTCTTTTGTAACTACTACATGTAACTACTTTTATACCAGTTTTAGTCTCACAAAAAGAGACACAACTTTTAGGTGTTTTTCTTGTTAACACACATACAAAAAAAAAAAGACAATAATTAACTAGCTGGCTCTTTGGGTAGACTTCCATAAGAGCTGGTTGCTTGGAGCCTTTAAGATCAGAATAACTGACTCCTTTGATATAGTAGTTAAATATAAGCTGAGCTTCCCCTGAGTTATCATACTTAATACATGGCAACTGAGTAGGATTCTTTGCTCAGAAAGTCAGACATTTGTTTTCTAGTGATGAAAACAAGATCATGTCAAGCTTGCAAGCACTTTCTGACTTCAGGAACTATAATAGCTATAGCTCCTCTAGAGTTTTGTCTTATTTTTCTGTGTACTCTGTTGGCATTTCATCTTCTTTATGGCTTTTCTCCAGTAATTTCTTGTGTATGTATTTTAGATAATTTGATCACTGGCTAAAACAGATTTATATGCCTTGGATGACGGATAAGAATACAGACTGTTTCCTCCCAGGTGGATGTTGTGATATTACTATCTGGAGAGGCAACTTCCCATTTCTTGGCTGTAGTAGGAAGATTGAGAAGGTTCCCTGACTGAGAACAGTCAGTCTTCTCTTTGATGCAGAATTCATTATAGGACATATGAGGCACAGTTTTCATTCTCCCAACCCCCATCACCCTACATTGTGGATAAAGGGGCTTCTCATTTGTCTCTGGGAGAAATTATTCATCCATTTCTCTTCAGGAGAGTGTTCAGGACTGGGAGGTGAGTTATGTTCTCTAGCTTGATGCTTGACATTTGAGCTCTCAAGAGGAAAAGGGTTTTTTTTTATTATCCCTTTTCTCTGGGTCTAAACATCTGTGCACTGTGTAATGTCATGCCCACCTTCCTGGTACACTGATTTAGCGTACAGAGGCACCTAGGTCAGAGCTTTCCACTGCATGGTAAATTCTCACCATCAGAGCACCAGGCCTGTCCCTGAGTTTCCCCAGCTCCTTGCAGTATAGAGGGCATTTGTGGCTTCTGATGACTATGTGCCACACTTACTTAAACAACTAACGATTTAAATAAATGGATGGAGTAAAATTAGGTTATTATGTGTTTTCAAACATAGTAGTTTGAGGATTCATTTAAGGCAAGCTGAGTGAAAACTGCCTGTTGGAGGATTTCTCTCTCCCCATCTTGCTGTCCCCACTAAATAGCCATGCTGTGAGTCAGATTTGTCTGAAAACTCTCTCATGGAGCAGTTTGTTTCAAATATTATCTGTCTTTCGTTAATTTTCAGCTGGATATGTTCCTTGATTTTTCTATGACTCAGTCATATAAATGAGATCATCAGCAGGTGTGAGTCAGCTGAAAACCATCCACTGAACGCTTGATGAGGGGTTTGGGCAAGGAGTATTGGCTGCCTTTTGGTGACTGCCAGTCTCGGGTTACCTTAATGTTTCTGCTCAAGACTACTTCTTCCTAACTTTTTAATAATTTTCAGGGAAAATTTAATGAGAGTATTATTTGCCTTGTAAGATGTCATTATTTAGATGGCATAGACAGTGTTAATGCATACACGTACAATAATTCAAACTCAATCACTGGAAGAGCTCTTAGTTTAATGGTACTTTGGAAAATAACTCGATAGCAATTCCAATGCTTTTTCACCTTTTCCCAGCATTCTGTAGCAGAGAACTTAAGCCTTTGTCCAGAGACAGCAATTCTCTTTTTTTAATAAAAGCTAACTCCCCCCTCAAACTTTTAAACTTTTAGATATGACAAGTGAAAGAACTTCAATAGTATGTGCTCCATGTAGCATGTAGCTCATAATTCTTACATAAAGACACAAAGTGAATTAAATTAAATACCTGCAGGAAGAAAAAGGAAAAGTAGGGGAGAAAGGGAGAAGCCATCTTTGTGTGCTTGGGATACATACCTGTAATGCATGTCTTTCCTACTCCTATTTGCACTGAGTAGAAAATGTAACTTTTTTTCCTGAAATGTTCCCAGAGTTCCCAACTTGATAGAATGAGAAATACTGAATTACTGTCCTCTGATCCTAATTGAAATACCAGCAGATGTCGTCTGAAAAGATTATAAAGTCAATAGCTCAGTTCCATTGCGGTTTAGATTGATGACATTGATTTCTTCTCTATGGCTGTGTTGGAATCAGAAATTCATATTGCTTACATAGCATTTCGACTGAGGTCTGTTTGGTATAATGGGTTATTTTGAATCTCTCTTCAATCTTTCAGCTGTTTCTTCTCTTAATAATGTGCAGAATAGAAGCCCAGCCATGGGTTTACTCTAAAATGAAAAACAAAGACCCCCCTAGATGAGGCACAGTTAATACGAGCATAATATCTAGAAAGTTCTAGCAAATTAGGGTTTCTAAGCTATTTTTGGGTATCTGAAGGGGGCCTATAAGGGTGCTGGTGAAGGACTATTCATTAGGGACTGTAGTGATGGGACAAGGGGTAACGGGTTGAAACTTAAACAGCGGAGGTTTAGATTGGGTATAAGGAAGAAATTCTTTACTGTTAGGGTGGTGAGGTACTGGAATGGGTTACCCAGGGAGGTTGTGAATGCTCCATCCCTGGCAGTGTTCAAGGCCAGGTTGGATGAAGATTTGGGTAATATGGTTTAGTGTGAGGTGTCCCTGCCCATGGCAGGGGGAGTGGGACTAGATGATCTTAAGGTCCTTTCCAACCCTAACTATTCTATGATTCTATGATTGACAACATATAACAAAACTGCCTTTTTTGCTCACATTATGACTTGCTTACCAGATAACTTGATGAACATAATGTTCATAAATGAGCACTGTTCATAAGTGGTAGTTCTGGTGAAGAAAACAGTGGTGTGGAGGGTGCATCTGGTTTAATGTCCTTGCTCAGTTTAGAGGTTACTTCTGAGTGTGTCTGTGTACACAAGAGAAAGGGACCTGGCTGTGTTTCAACAGCTGCTGTAGAGTGGGTCAAATGAGATCTCTGATGAGGGAAGTCTCCATCTTCCTGGATGGAAGATCTCATAGGGGTCTTCCAGCAGGTCTTCCAGCAGGGAGCATACCCAGCCTAACAGGAAATAAAGAGAAATATTACTTTCCTGGAGACCAGGAAGCCATTGAAATTTTCTAGACTATAAACCGAAAGTATGGTAAAACGGGTCTCTACCTTGAAAGGCTGCTGGACAGGGGATGATTAAATTTTGCATTTGAGGACTGTTTTATCTATATTACCCAGTGAATCTGAGTTCTCACTATTCAGAGTTTCCTTCTCCTAGATTACTGTTTCAATTTTTTTATAAAACATAGCTTTACAGTTTGGAAACTGATATTTTCTGATGTGCTTGATTTAAACTGATGGTGTGACAAAGGTGGTATAGGCTCTTATCTCAAATGGTATAGGTAAAGATAGCTGTTAGAAAAGTAGCATCTTGCTTTTTATTAAGTACAGGAAAGAATTGCTGAAAAGCTATAATTAATCTTTACTCATACTAAAGACAAGATCTGGTCAAACTTCAGTGTAAATCTCTTTCTGTGCTGACAGCAAGATATATCTGCCTTTGCTGAAGTTTTAAATTAGAGTTTGCTCAAACCTAGCAGTGGCTGCATAGCTGAATGATGTTGTACTTTGGTGTCAGTTGTTCTTTGCATCTGAAAAGATCGAAGTGACAGTGAAGTTTTCCTCCCTTTTGACAATATGTTTCTAAGCTGCCCCTATGACAGTTTCACTACCAGTCTCTTACCTGATGCCATTTCAGCTTTAATTGCATCCTGATTACAAGAGTGATAGTGGACTTTGCTCTGTGCCTGGATGCTCCAGGGTTTTTTGGTATAATTTAATGCAGATTCCAAATGCAATCTGCCAAAATATGTATTATCTTGGAAGTTAAAGATGTTGAACTTGGCTCTGTCAGTGTGTGAAGAAGCACCTGCCAACACCAACTGGATGCACTGAGTGAGGAGAACAAGGGCGGCTCCTGGTAACGCTGAGGCAGCTTTCCTCGGTTTGCTGTAGCTTCCATTGTTGGTGTAGACGCATGCATTTTCCTAGTTGGGAAGTGCTAGTTGCTCCACTAGCACTTGCTCTGGGACATGGCAGTGCTGCTACACAGATTTATCCCAACATACTAGGCTTTGTAGGTTGTATCTAACAATGTGTAAAAACTCTTTCCTCTGTAACTTAGCAGGAGAGAGTTCACTTCACCTTTTTTGCTTATTGCGCAGCTATGCACTGACTTTTTGACAGCAGCAAGTACTAGATGTGCCTTCTAATAGGCTGCCTCCTGTTACAGTTTTGTTTCTTCACTTAATCTTTATCCCTTACCTGTTCAAGTTCCCTAGCCTTTTGCCTGTTTTATGATTTATGGGCTCAGTTCTTACTGGACAGATGAAATGATCTAAATTGTTTCACTGAGTAAAAGTGTTAATTCTGCAATGACACCAGAACGCAAATGCTAAATACATGGCTTACTGCTCTTTTACAGAATGTTTTTTTTTCATTATTTAAATCGCGATTAAGAGATAATATGAAAATTCCACAGTTAGTTAATCTGTAATGTGTCTTAGAAGGTACAATCATTTGCAGAAGTGACCATGATGAGGAAGTTATTTCTGGCTGTCATAAAAGTTATGATTAAAATAGAAAAGCTCAGGGGATTATTCTGGGCTTTTTGGATCATCAAATTAGAAAATCTGTGTTAGAAGATGGCAGGCAGCTCTTGGTATGAGTAATGTGTTTCAGAAGTTGGCAGACGAACAGAGCAAATGTTTCCAAATAGCCTGACACAGAATTGAGTTACCTTTTTTATAAAAACTACTTAGATCAGTGCAAGTCTCCTCCTTAGATAAGTAAGTGGGAAATATGTTTTCGGAATAGTCCAGAAGAGGCTGTAATAAAAATGAAAAATCGTATGCATTAGTGGAATAATGATTAGAAATTGGGTGGAATAACAGTACAAAGACTAAAATGAGAAGAATTTCGACTCAGACTTTGGCTTTGCAGTGTTTAGGACTTAGCCTTAGAGGTGGCAAGAGATGCATGCCATTCTCCCTGGATATTAAAAATGCATTAGGATGTTGACTAATAGGCTAGTCACAATAAACAAATAACTTAAGCTTTATCTTGGTGTAAGTCGTGCTGTTTTTACAGCAGGAGGGTAATGTATGTTTGCTTATTCCTTTTGACTTGTATACCATTTGCATTTCTTGTCAAAGCTCTCGACTGGCTTAGCTTGAAAATATTTTGCAATGTCTGTTATAGTTACCCCTGGCATTTAAAAGAGAAAGCTAAAACATAAGCAAACCTTCTTGTATCTTTCTAGTGTATTGAAATCAGTGCCCATAACTGGAGAAAAGAGAAAGACATGAGATCGGTTACTGCAAATTTGAAACCAGACTAAGTGCAAACTGGAGAAGGAAGACTTTCAATGTCATAGTGATGGTGGTTTCCCTTTCTTTTTCCACCCTCTGTTCCCTACCCTGTACTCATTCCTGGGAACTGTGAAGCAAAAAGGTTCTGTGCTTTGGGGCCTTCTGGGAGGGTACTGGGAAGGGGCTCAATTATAAAAGATGCAGGTGAAATCTGGGAAGATTTTATTCTTTTCCTACTTCTATGTGTAATTGTCCAAAAAAGCTGTCTGTGGGATCTTGAAATACACTGGATTGGTAACTGGGTTTTGTCCCTTGGTAAACAAAGTTATCTCTCAAAAAGAGGTTTCTCTCACTGTAAACATTCCAGACTGCCCCATTAACTACCACTGAAGTTTCATAGGTTGTTCTGCTCTCGTCGGCATCTCCCTCCAGAAGCACAGAAAGGTGAAGGCATCAATGTGGAAGTGGGGAGGGAGGAGGACAAAGCCACGTGGACAGTGTCTTTGCTGTTGCCCTAGGCTGGGCTCAGCTGTAGACTCCTCTTGGACTCTATGCAATATCAATAACTGTAGGAGTGCCACAGAGGTCAGGGGTGGCAGGAGCTTGGCAGATAACAATTGCTGCTGTAAAAGGTAGAGGAGGTAACTGACCAGTATGGCTGTAGGGAAGTCTGCAGGGAATTTACTGTTCTCTTCTGTGTCTTAAATTGATTGCTCGCTTACATCCTTGCCATAGAATATACTGCTAGCAGGGCAAAATAACTGATGATTGTATAAAATAAATAAATAATTGAAGGCGTTTCTTACTTGGGATGATACATTGAAAAGTACTCTTTAAAATGGTCTGGAGAATACTGTAGGGGAGTGAATTAATATTTTCAAAAACTTAAGTACTCTAAAGAGAGAGCAAACTATGACTAAGAAGCCTCAAAGTTACCATTAAAGCATTTGGACCTTGACATATTATTGGAATGCATAAAAGGACTCTAATTTATAAAAGTTTGCCCTTTGCATGCTAAAACCTAGAGGGATTAAACTGCAGACCAAATGTTCATTAATCTTCCCATTGAAGCATTGCTGTCTAAAGTGTAGTCAGCTGGGTGATTATTAAATCTGAAGAAGGATTTAAGATTCAGAATACATTTTGAAGCTTTTACGTGTATTATAACTTTTCTACCAACACCATAAATTGATCACCCTTGTGAAAAATTAATCAGAGGAAATGTATTGTTGTTTTATGACATACAAAGATTACACTTTATAATGGGGAAGAGAATGGAATGTGTTTAATATAAAGGCTGTCTTTTTAAGAAAGTTGTATTGGAGTAAAAATATTTATAAGACTGTAGTTAACAGTTAAATCCTACATGCCAGTGTCTTGGTGTCTAACAGCTCTATATAATATTTGTACTACTTGCCAGAACAGAAATCCATTATAGTGAGTGATGAGATGATACTGCTGTACGAGAAATTTCCAGACAAATGATAATGCATTTTAAGTGCGAAAACAAACCAAACAATCCCCAAGCACTCCTATTTTCATGATGCATTGCCCTTCCTGCATTTGTACTAATATTCTGTTATTCATGTGTTCCTCTTAAAACAAAAACACTTTGAAGTACAGGTTTTCTTTGGGAAGGGGCGCAAGGTTACAATTTCTATAGCACTAAATATGTTGTCATCATAAAGCAAGTTTTACCTATGACATCAGCTTGCAATTGAATTTGAATGTGTTCTTCTCCCAAAATCATTTGAAGTCTCCTCTTTGGCCAGTAGCAACGCTTCTGGAAAGCATTTGCACCACTTGCCTCGAGGTGCTTTGTAAAACAGTCTGGACAGATAATCTTTGTGGGCCTTTCTGTCCTTATGGTGGAAAAAGGGTCTTGTCCGAAGAAAGAAAGAGGCAGGTTAGTTGGTGAAATTATCAGTTTTCTGACAAAGTTTTGGTTGCTAAAACAGAGACAGAAAGAAAAAAAAGGTTATGTGATGATTATTTAGGTGGCTTCAGCGCATTTTGGTTGTGTGATTTTTGAGCATTCATCTGCACTGGCAGAATATATAAATTGAAAATTAAAAAGTGATTTTGAGTAAAAAAATATATTGTGAAACAATGTCCTCATTTTAAGGGAAGGTGTTTACGGTGCTGGTGGGGAATAGGGATCAAAAGGGTCCCAGCAGAGATACTCCAACTATAGGCTGCCTCCTATGTTTAAAATTTGATTTAGTAGTATGTTCATTCAAACCAAAAGCTATTAATGCATACTTATGTGAAAATGGTTAATGCAGGAGAACATGAAATAGACAGTTCTTTTAATCTCTGACAAAAATGAGCCCAGTGCAATACCATTGAAGAAAACTGTCACTTCTATAACTTCCACTTTTCAGTCAAGTGGAATAAAAATTAGAACCACAACTAAACCTAGAGGAAAACTCAGCAAAGGATTGCTTTCCCTTCCTTATTGTACTTGCCCATTGACTCCACTTTTTCTCAAAGTTAATGCAAGAAATTGGATCTTATATTTAGAAAGATTGTATCCTAAGATATAAACATTATCATAAGAGATAAGGTGTTGGGTTTTGTTGTATTTTGTACAGCACTAAATAAACAACAAAAAGTCAGCAAATCGAGGAGCTCATTAGCAAGGCAAATGGGAATGTGGACTACTGATTTTGAACAGCTGTGTGTTTTCCTCAAGTTTACAGGTGCCAAAGGAGGTAGTTGTGCATAAACTAATCATCATCAGTAACTGTGAAATAAAGTATGCTAACTAATTTTTTTTCTGAGCCTTTTGGCATGGATGTGTGCTACTCATTATTTTTTTAGTATATTTCCTTTTTGAAGTGTGTTTGTTTCAGTGTTAGGTTTCTTCTTTCTGCTGTATTATTTCTACTGCTTTGTTGTCCACCTTATTCCCTCACAGTCAAGGTCAGATACCTTCCTTCTGGAATTTGCTTTCTGGAAAATAAATGGGACCAATAGTAGAGTGAGAATAAGCCTTTTTTTTTTTTTAGTGATATCTCCAAGGCATGGAGTTAAAAATGTTTTTTCTGGCCTATGGTAGCTTAAATAGACCTTTTGAAATTCTAACCACCTTTCCAAAGCGAGTTCTGGCCAGGCAGGATCAGTATACTGGGGAGGGAGTTTTTAGCTCTCAGATGAAGAGGGAAGAAACTCAGAAAGCAACGTGTTG
Source organism: Melopsittacus undulatus (assembly GCF_012275295.1). NCBI lineage: Eukaryota > Metazoa > Chordata > Aves > Psittaciformes > Psittaculidae > Melopsittacus > Melopsittacus undulatus. The sequence continues at coordinate 19,140,681 of NC_047531.1, read as the reverse complement.
ATGAGCTCATAATGCTTGCTGAGCTTCACTTTACTAACCAAGAAAATGCACTTTGGCAAAAAGAGGCTTTGCAGATGATGCCTTGGCCAAGTAGAAGGTGATGATAGATACAGCCAAGGACAGTAAGCATGATGCAGCTTTACACAGTAGCAGAGGAAGTTCCTTTTGTGGTCAAGGAAAATCTCTGCTTTGTATCTCCCTGCTGAAATAGTTTCATGTCTGCTTTAATTGCTGAAGACTTGAATAAACTGAAAAATAACATAAGGATAGGTTGTTGGTAACTTGTCTGCTTTGATGACAAGGCAACCCCTGCATTTAACTTGCAAGCAAATGAATGTGTGCTTCAAAGCATAAAACTCTTCTCCCTCCTTTTGGGGTTGTGTATTGTTCAGTATAAAATACTTGTGCTTATGGTCTGTATCAGTCAATACATTACAAAGATAGATGTTGAAAAGATCTCTTGCTATGATGGTAATTAACATCTTCCCCTGGGTAGGCAGACAGCTGGAGTAACATTTGTCTTTTGGAGCTGTTGAACTTAATGATTTATTCTATATCCACTCTGTGCAGCTTGTTCTTTATCCTATATCTGAAGGTCTGGAGAAGCATCCACATAGATAATGTGGCTTTTTTAGCAGGAGAGCTGTTGGACGGAAAAGCCTAGGCCTGAACAGAAACTGCTCAGTTTTCAGTGGCATTTGCACAAATATTTCCACAGTTAAATAGGGTCAATGAGTGGACCATATAGGTATGATGCCTCATAGCATTGTCAGTGGGAGAATTAGAATACCCTAGCCAGGAGGAAAGCAATATGCAGAGAGAACAGTGTATTCTCCATAGCAGCACCTCAGATGTGCCAGTCCCGTTATTGAACGCAGAATTACTGAGACGTCTTTTAACAGCAGGCTGGTTTTTATGTTTGAACAAACCAAGCGTCACAGTATTTTTTAATACACAGATCTAATTCTGCTGTTCTTTTACCTGTTCATCAGCTAATTTCTCCATAGACAACTGGAAGACAAGAAGTAATTTTTACATTTGTTTGTTTGTAATTACACCCGTGAAGGTTCCAGCATGAAGGTAGTGGAACTTCATCCTTGAGGAAGAGGATTTGCCTCTTTGTGGCTGCCAGTGTTGACTATGTGGCTGTGAATCAGTCCACGCAGATCTCAAACCATGCGGGCATTCATCACCTGTTTACATAAAGTCACTCAGGAGGGAAGTTGGGCCACTTCAGATCTGCACATCCAGGTGATATTTGGCTAATAATTTCTCTGGGGTGCTGGTCCCACCTGAGGGCCAATACCACAGTGCACAAAGTCCCTCTGCACACTTCAGCCAGCCGGTGAACTTTAGGGCTTGGTGGAAGGGGAGACTGCACTTTACTTTTAAAGAGAAAATAGCAGTGGCTGTAGCAAATAGAGCTATTGCTAAAGTAACCCGCAACTGTGCTCATACTGGCAACAGCATATAACTTGCTATTACTCACCAGGGTGCAAAAACTATTGTTGCTCTTGTCAGCCTTGAAAGGAGGATAAATCTGCTTGTTCTGAAAGGGTGTCTGAGTAACGTTAATAAATGAATCCAGAAGAAAACGCTGCTCCTGGGTGAAATAGTTTTGTGCATTTTTTCATGGCGATTGTCACCATGGCTCTGTTCTTGTGCCCAAGGCATGAACACTGCAGTACATGAGTCTGTGAAATGTGTAACCATGAGGAACAGAAATTTGGGAAGTCTTTTGTTTGTGCCAATTGGAAAAAAGGAGGCAAAGAAACAAATCCCAGTGCTGGGTCTTGTGTAGTTAGCATGTAAGCCTAGAGATGTAGCACAGATTTTAATTTGCAAGAGTTTGGATTTTGGTTGTTTTTTACAGATAGCTGATTGCTATGGGAAATGTCCAATGTGCAGCTATGTTATTGCCCAAGAGAGATGAAGAAAATAAAGTAAACCTAAAGATTTCATCTTGTGATGGCTTCTAAACCATTACTCTTGATAAGAAGAAATCATAGCTTAATATACTCCAGAACATTAGTAGAAGTAACATTAACAAACAAAAAGGAAAAAATTAAATTGAGCTTATGCCTCTTCAGACAATGATAGTTTACTACATTAAATCTGCTTTGGTTTTCTCACCTTAGTGTAATGTGATGTTTCAAGGAGGTTTTAAAAGCAAACAAAAAAAAATGTGTTGTTAATCAAAATTTAGGAGTTTTTATTTCGGCTTTTTTCCCCCCCTGAATTAGGGAAAACTGTGAAGTGTAGTGTGCAATTAGAAGAAACCTGTGATTAACAAAATCATGACAGAAATACTTCAACAGACAGGTAGGAGTTTATTAGTGTAATCTCTTAAAAATTTGAATATCGTTTCCTTTTACCTGAGGATAAGGACTCTGTTCTGAAGACTTACAGAGATAAAGAAAAATGGGTCTTTAATTCTGGTAATTTAGTTGAAAGGGTGGAAAAATCAAAACCGTGCCTGGAGGATACAACTAGGGGTAAAAGGGAACAAAGGAGGAGGAAGACCTGCAAACCAGGCTTACAATGTTGGTTTTTTTTTTTTTTCTAAAAACATAAAAAATACTTCTGATTTTAAAATCTGAGCAAATCTCAGTAAGTAACTCAATTTCCACTCATGTTCAGCAGCCAGTAGTTATTAAAAACAGTTGTTAAAATGCATCAGTAACTATTAGTCTCTTCCTAGAATATAAATGCTCTTTCAATGGCTAATGCAGTAATTTTATTCAACTAGCATAAAAATAATTAACATGTACTATCAGATGTACAAAGTTACTGCATAAGCTATTTTTTTTGACCCAAAATGATCTTCTTCTTGTAGCCTGATTAGTTGATTGGACTAAACCTAATACAGACATAATCTTCATAATGTTTGGGGTGTTTTTTTTGTTTCTTTCCAGACTCTCAGAAGTGCAGCGAGATCATAATCTGAAACGATGGGGTTTTTTGCAGCTCCAGGGCATAGTAGCAAACACTGTTGGTTGTAATATATGTTAATTCCTACTGGGCATAAGGCTTTGTTTTTAATATATGTAGTTGTGGAATCTGTTCTCCAAAAGGCCAGAAGTATTTTTGCACCTTTATTAGACTAGCCCAGACTCTTGGTGTGGTGCATTGTGCAGTTTCAGAATAAAATAGAACTACTGAGGTCTGTGTAAGCTGGTCCCAGAGAACATTGCTTACAATGAGTGAAATAGGGAATATTTCTATTCCTGTGGATCAAGAAGGACTTTAAGAAGTGAGTGAGAGCTGTTGACTGCACTGAGAGTTTCTAATGAGTTTTAGTGTGAGGTATTAACAAGAATGGTTTTAATATTATGTTGTAAAGGTGCAACTTAACAAAGTCTGATGGCACGATTCACTCTGTTACTGTATGGCACAGTCATTTGAGCAGTGATTTGTACAAAAGCACAAGTCAAAGTTACCGTACTATAAGGTTATGCACAATATCAGTCATTTACCAAAGATCTGCCATTGGTAAAAGATCTCTGCCTTGAGGATCAACCTTGACAAGCATCCCAGCTCAGGGGAAGATCATCATTCAGCCACACTGCTTAGCCAGTAAAGCTCAAAGGCGGCTCACTTAGCCTGTTATGGAACAAATTGGTTGGCTTGTAGTCAAATTACATGTGAAGGAAAGTTATGCATAAGACTCTGTACCCACAACTTCCTTTGTTCTTTAATAAATGAGTCTTGGAAAAGATACATACTCTTCATGTATTAACAGCATGATTGGTGTTTCAAGTTCAGACGCACCAATGCTTCCTGTGTCACTCTACTCTGAAAACTGTTAATCAGTTTGAACCATGTGTTGTAAGGAAAGGTGATAGGAAGCTGATACAGATATGTCTAGCATGTCTAGAAGTTTACTGTCCCGGAGATGTAATGTGCATTTTGAGCTGCAGCCATCTTTTCCATGAGAGGGGCATTGAGCCCTGGCTGTTAAGACACAGGACATGTCTAGAGTGTGACTGTGATGTCCTTAAAGTTAGAGGAATAGCAGTGACAGTCAAAAATGAAGAAAAATCTCTAGCTCCTTATGTGGCAAATGAAGTTCCCAGTGCTGCTTTGCTTAGTGAAGAGGAGGATGTTGGTGCACCTACTAGGAGGTGTTTAGAGTATACAGACCATAGAATCGAGAGTCATAGAGTCACAGAATCATACAATAGTTTGGGTTGCAAGGGGCTTTAAAAACCATCTAGTTCCATCCCTCCTGACATTGGCAGGGACACCTTCCACTAGACCAGGTTGCTCAAGGGAGTCTCCAGCCTAACCATTAAAGCTTCCAGGGATGGGGCAGCCACAGCTTCTCTGGGCAACCTGTGCCAGTTGAATAAGGAATTGCCTTTTTAGAAGCTGAGAAATTCTTGTAGTCCTTCTCCCTTCTCAGTACCTGTTTGAATTTTAAAACAGCAGATGAAGTTATGCTTAAACAGAATCCTGTTTTACCACACAGAACTTGTACTCAAAACATAAGAAGCAGTAAGTCATAGCTGAATTCAGTTTGTCTCCAAAATGGGTAATTGATGAACATGACTGACTGCAATGTATTCTGTGTGTACACCCACATGTATTATATGCACACATACACATTTTTATACGTATATACACACTTATATTCCCTGAAATAAAAAAAAGTCAGTTTCCATATAGTTAATAAGGGCAATTTTATGCTGAAAAAGTGTTCCATTGTAACTTGTTGCCTACAAAACCAAGGACTTTTTTCTAGCACTGGATGTACCACAGATGCGAATGGTGTTCTACAAGAGATTTGTATTGTAGACACAACATTTTTGCAGTTAAAATATTCAGGTGTTTCTTTCTGTGTTTTTATTTGGAAGAGAATGTTAGTATGAAACTGAGATTTTGTGTAAAAATCCTAATGTGTATGTATTTTTTCCTTGTGTGGTAATGTGTGGTTCAGAGCACATGTTTTTTGTTTGGTTGGTTTTGTAATCCTTTGTTTAAAAAGTATGGGCTTAGATCATAAGTTTTCTCTTTATCAACCCTTTTGCAGAGTTTTCAGGCAGAGAATAAAAGCTTGTAAAATAATTTGGTCAGTGTGAGCTTAATGTGTTGCCCAGTTGGTGCTGTGCCTAGAGGTGAGTCAGGCTCTGCTAGAACTGATATATAAGCAAGTAGCTGAATGGTTGTGTTTTATTGGTTTGTGTAGCAGAATTACAAAATGTTATTTTTTATTAGTAACACCCTTACATGAACTGGTAGAAACATTGCAAATATTTGTAACTACTGTGTTTTTTTTCTTCTAAACTGGATAAAATAGAAAACTCCATCAGTGTGTGTCTTTCAAATGAAAGAAAACACGTATAAATTTTGTAATGCTTAATGGACCTAATATTTATGAAGAAAAGGCAAAAGTTTTCTGCAGTTGAGTTTATACAAACTTTTTTGTATATTGCTAATGTTTTTTTTCCTAAGCTTAATGGTAGGGAATGCAGTAAATATGATTGTATTGCCTGCATATATAATTAGTCAAATCTGGTATGATGGTCGATAAATAGAAATGTTACTTAAGTGGTATGTGCTATAAGATGTAAAAGAACTTCTTTGTTTAGTATTTCTAATATTTTCTCAAGTTGTAGGCACTGATGAATGATGATTTTTCATCTTTAAACTGAAATATACTTTTAATGTAACTATCTAGTGCAAAAGACTATTTTGAATTAAGCTTTTTACCTGCATTTGCAATGGATGAAATTGCATATGTGTAATGATTGGGAAAAAGTTAATTTAAACCATTCTTCAGTAGATAGACACAAATTATAATTGTCAATGTAATTATAAGGAAGAAGTCGATGATTTTCTTTTAGAATTCCTTACCTGATCATCTTTGACTGGTTATGATGTGAAGAGAACTTTATCCATCAGACTATACATATGACTCAGTCCAAGAGTATTTGGAAGGGCTCTAAATAATGTGAATAAGAAAAAATCCTTAGAAATTATATATTAGGCCCATCAAAACCTGTCTTTTAACCATCTGTTTTTTTCTGAATGTGTTGTATGTGTTAATGGAGTGTTTATTTTTGGTGTTTGATAGTTTGTTAGCAGTAGGTAAAATGAGGATTTGATAATGACCTTGATTCAAGGAACCAATAATGATACTAAAAGTTCAACTGCTGACTGACAAAGAGTGTCTCCCCAGGATTTCTTTGAGGAAGTCCAGAAAATGTTGGTAGAAACAGGAAATCATTAAAAATTTTGGCTCTTGTAAAATTATTTCTAAATAACACATGAATTTCTGAATGATCATGGCTGATCTGCCAGATTTGGTTCCCTGGAGAATTAGATTTCTTTGCCCCCAAATAACTTTTTCTGGTATTTTATAGTTTACATTCAAACATCTAATATTTTTTTTCTCTCCAGTTTTCCGCTGGTGTTGAGAGACTTGAGGTAACATGTTAGCACTGCAGGTTCTTGAATTATTATTTAATTAGATCTAAGTCTAATGATCAGATAATCCCAATACAGGAATAAAGAGATGAAGAGATGACAATTTAGTGAATGTACTTAATCAGTATTTTGCTTTAAAGATAGATATAAACACAAATATTTTCCCTAATAGGGGTGATTGGGCTGCATATATAGTCCACCTGAAAGAAAAAGTGGCAGACTTCATTAAGATCACTACAAGGGCTTATAAATTTCATTGCAAAAATGAGTGCTACCAAGAAAGTACCACCAGTGTTGCAAAGCATGTATATATCCCTAGACTCTGGACACTCAGCCAGAGGGGCTTTCTGGAACAATGGGGGAACAGTAACTCTATTGGCATGAAACTGGTGAGATACCATTCTCCATATAGTAGCAACTCCCATAAACTTCTATTTAGATTTAATTTTTTTAAAAGTAGCTAAAATGGCTCAAAAGAGCTTTGAACCTGAGGAGACAAATCTCAAGAAATGTTACCAAAGCAAAGGATTTTGCATTCAACATTAAATGTACCATTTGTCTTTCAGGAACAGAAATAACAAGACATTTGATAGCTTTTTTAATGCATTTTTCTGTGTCTAATTTCAGGCATATACAGTACACTCCTAAGTGTATTTCCATTCTCTTATGACTTTCTGGTGAAGAAAAAGTCTTGAAAATTGAGTCTTTCTCTCCAAATGTTACCATTACTTTTTAGTTATCTCAAATACAAGTAGTTAATATTAAAGATGATGTTACTTTTTTTTCACTCTCAGGAAAAATTTCATATGTTGCTGCCCAAAAAGGAGTAGTACAATGACATCTTTAGGTCCAATGGATTCCTTTTCATTTCAAAGTATACCAAACGCATACTTTTTGTAGCCTCTTATTAACAGCTTGGGTTTATTTTTTGAGTAATTTTCTTTAATATCCACACATCTCATGTGTAAGAATTATCATAGAATCATAAAATAGTTTGGGTTGGAAGGGACTCTAAAGCTAATCCAGTTCTAAATACCTGCCATGAGCAGGGACACCTCCCACTAGATCAGGTTACACAAAACCCTGTCCAGCCTGGCCTTGAACACTGCCAGGGATGGGGCAGCCACAGCTTCTCTGGGCACCCTGTGTCACCCTCACGGTATGAAGAACTTCTTCCCGTGAAGTTTTTGAAAATGTGATAAAAGTATGATTTGTGACCCAAAACACCTCAGAAGGAACATTTTGAAAGTCAGGAGTACATGCAAATTGTATTTTGTATTTGCATGTACATGTTGCTTTCCCCAGTAAGGACATGGCATCATTTTGTCAATGCAGTGGACACAAAGTTAGAGTAGTGCTCTTCTTCCATGGGTAAGTGTTGAAAAAAATGGATCATATTTTTCCTGCAGTCTCCTGAAAAATAAACTCTAGAAAATCAACTTCAAAATCAGAAATAAATTTTTAATTAGTCTGGTTCATAAGTGAAGGGAAATGCTAGCAGCTTTTCAGCTCCTGCATTGTGGATTAATGATCTTGCATAATATGACTGGAAGAAGGTAATGAAAACTATATTCTGATGGTTTTACAATGTGTATTTTGCAGATAATTATTTTATTATTTTTAAATAGGCTGATCCAGTTCTGTTAGCAGGACATAGTGATGTGTCATCTTGGATAAACATAGGATTTTGGGGTGAAAGAGCCTTAATTGGGGTGAAAGTCTTAATTTCCCTCTTCTGCACCTGCATTGTCTCATTGGGTATGCAAACTAATGCGTGGAAGATTTAATGTTGTTTATGAACAGTGCAAAATAGCTGAAGTCAGTTTCAAGTAATCTTTTTTTGAATATTTTTTTGTGTGTGCTTTCCAATGAATGTGTTGGGGGAATGAATCAATTGTAATTGCAGACTGTTAAAACAAGGGAAAGCTTAGTATCCTTTTACCTATTTGTGCTGATAAGTTTTATTACTGAGTGGAATTCCTTGTTATTATTTGTTTTGAAATGGGATTCAATATTTATGTAGCATTTTGAGGAAATTAGTATCAGTGTTACCTGATAGTAACCATGTCAGGTCTTGTTATGGGTAAGAATTTAACCTCGGATACTTATGTTTCCACAACTGGAAAACCATTATGGTACAGTTAGAGCATAAAATGAGATTGGCAGATGTTGGTGATGGAGGAGGGTTTTATAACCTGTTTGGGCAAGTACTTTTAGGCTTAATCTGCAACCTATCAATTCAGATACCTGTTCACAGAATCATAGAATGGTTTGGGTTGGAAGTGACCTTTGAAGATCATCTAGTCCAACCCCAGAGGTTGGAGAGGGTTTCTACCATCCAGATACTCCACAACCCTGAACTTCCACTGAAATTGTGAAAATAAGATTTAAAATTAATTGAAATCCCAGTCTGTTAAAAGATAGATTTTATAAGTAACTGCATTTTAAAATATGCTACAGTGAAACATGCATCATCAGGCACTGGAACTTTTAAAATATGTTTTTCTTGATCTGTTTCCACCTATATACTCTGCTCAGCTTTTTAGGTCCTACTCCTCTGTTTCGTATTTTCCACATGAAGAACAGAAGCATTTTAGGTTGGTTGTTATGTGCACCATCTTCCAATATGTGATAACATGGAGTCAGAGCTCTGCTGTGCTATTATCTCCATTCATAGTGTTTTCATAGCTCTTTGTGACTAAAATGACTGTGTGAAAAATGCATAGTTAACTCATCTTCTACTTTATAGCATTTGCAGTCAGAATGGTGACCAAAATGAAATTTGTATAGACTACATGGCATCACATCTGTTCTTAGCATTTCAGCTGTGCTTGGGGTGTTGGTGTGGCACCCAACCAGTCCCCCAGCACCAAGTCTTTCAGAGTGGAGGGCCTCAACCCATCTTCCTCTGCTGCAGGCAGTTATCCATTCAGCAGCATGGTACAGCTTATCCCTTGTCTAAGGCATACATCAGTTGTTTGCAGGGCTGATCATGCTTCAGTGATCATCTTTTTGTTGGCTGCATTTTGAGGAGGACGTTTTACAAGATTTGCTACTAGGAAATGAGCTCATCACACACAGTGGCTAGAAAGATCAATGTTGCCAAGGCCTGTGTTAGAAGAAATGAATGCTACCGTCCTTAAACACCGAAAACTTCTTACAGAATGCTGATGCTGATTTGATTTTGTTGTAATTTGTCTTGTCATATCTTACATTATGTGTACTCTAGGAGCTTTTTTATGTTGGTTATTGTTTGGGTTTTTTACACAGAGAATTCCACCTTGTGTCTTCAGTTTGTATTTACAGTAAGTAGTAGAACCAGTTCTGTATCTTTGAGTCTTTTCTCTATTGTTTGTCTTGACTGTAGTATTTCTCTATTTTTTTTTTCCCCTGGATTTCCTGGATCTCATCTTCCATGATGTTCTTGTCTGGCTTAAACATCATATGTTAACTCTTAGTTTTGAGAAGGTGTAGCTTATAAATGACTTATTTCCAAGTAACTTTAGACCTTTCATAGAGAAAAGATTAATTAAATCTTCTAGGTAAGTTTTAATTAGCTGCTGTTAATTCAAACTTCATTCCAGTTTAGCTATCATAAATTTATGATAAAGCTACTTAAAGTACTTATTCAATGCAGAAACTTACTTTTTGAATATAGTCATGGTCACTTGTTTCTTTATAAAAAATACAACAAACTTGTCATGTATTATTCTTCCTTATAAAGCCATCTTACATAGAAGCAAAATGTTAGCTTGTAATTCCTTTATAAGGGATTGTTTTGTATTTGTGTCCACACCTAACTTTTTCTGTTTCTTTTTTCTTTTTTTCTTATTTTAAAAGGTTTTTCTCAAGAGTGACCGGGTTGCAAGAATGGTCCACAGTGGAGGATGTTCTGCAAATGACTTTAGAGATGTTTTTAAGAAAAACATTGAAAAGAGAGTCCGAAGTTTGCCGGAAATCGATGGATTAAGCAAAGAGACAGTGTTAAGTTCTTGGCTAGCCAAATATGATGCCATATACAGGGGAGAAGAGGACTTTTGCAAACAGCCAAATAGAATGGCCTTAAGTGCTGTGTCGGAGCTGATTCTGAGCAAGGAACAGCTTTATGAAATGTTTCAGCAGATTCTAGGGATCAAAAAATTGGAACACCAGTTGATTTATAATGCCTGCCAAGTAAGTATCAGTGTCACTTGGTTCTCTTGTATCCAGAATACCTTCCTCCCTGCTCATAGGTCAAGTACTTTCTCCCTGTGTGCAGAAGCCTTCAGTTTTAAGTACATCTCCAGTGTCCAAGGAGATGAGACACCTCAGAAAGAAATCTTTCATCATTTGTTTGCTGGAGAGCACTTGGAAAAAGAGTATGCCAGAGTATATGGTACTTATGCTACAGGGATCTCTTGAGGCCTTTTACAGTGTCACAGCTGCAGGAATTTGGGTGATCTGCAGACTGTTCTATGGTCTGTATACCCGCATACACTCGTATAGATCACATATGTATGTGCATATATCTGTGTCTGTGTACGTCTCTGAAAGAAATCTGCTGCCATAAATAGATAGGTGAAAGGGGATTGACTTCAGGATGCTCTTGTGGCTATACAGTGCCTGGGAGGTCATTATATTTGAGCTCAGTGTGCTTCATTTCAAACACCATCTGTGAAACTAATTTCACATTTTTACTTTGTTGTTTTGTTGGATAAATGTGATGTTCCCTGTAAGTCTTGAGTCCAAGAGAAACAACCTATTCAGCAGCTGCATTTAAATTTATATGTATAATCTATCGCTAATCAGTACTGTAAATGGTGTGTAAAATTATTTTATCTGGCCAGCCTTGATAGTGATGCAAGTATAAATTACCAGTTACTGCGGTAGGAAAAACCTGAAAAAAGCAGATATATTTGAAGGTCTTGCAACAAACCAGCATGGATGTAGCATTTAAGCTGAGCGCACACAGCTTTCTACACTGTCTATAAAATAGTATACCAGAGTACACCTAAGCTGGTTTTGATATATTATGCTGAAGGTTAGCTTGTAGTTATGGACCAGAACAAGTGAGGAATCTTTGACATTGTTGCCTTCTTCATTTATGGATTAGTGTGGCATGAAATCATCTAAATGATTGAAACATCTGTGGTGTTTATAATGCTGCTTCTTCTTTTGTAATGAGAAAGTGTAGTATTTTGTTCTGCATCAAATTATGATGACTTCCTGTTTTAGCTGTGAGCTGTTTGCCAACAGAGTGGAAAAAGACTTCTGAATGAGCAGTGTTTTGAATGGAAAGAGATAGAAAATAGTCTTTCTTTTTTTCCTACTTGCCCCATCTTTTTCTTTTTTCCTCTTAATTCACATACATGTAAGTCATGAAGCTAACCTCTACTATATACAGGTTAGTAACAAGATGAAGAAACACTGAAATTTTGGGGGATAATCCTGCTTATTTGTTGTATTGGGTTTTGGGGGGTTTTGTTTTGTTGTGTTTTTTTTTTATATGATAAAACATAGAAGTACGGGATAATTCAGTTTGGAAAAGTCCTTAGGAGGTCACTTAGTGTAACCTTTTGCTCGAAGCAGGGTCAGCTGTGAAGGCAGACGAGCTTACTGGGGGCTTTAACTAGTCAGTCTTAAAACTTCCAGGAATGGAGATAAACTGTGGAAACTTTCTGGACAACCTGTTCCAGTTCCTGAAAACCTGATGTATGGATTCCACTTTCCTCTGGTGTCTAATGATTGCTAACCTTGTATGTCACTGTGAATGGTCAAAACCCGCTGTCAGTCTGCATTGTGCTAGAGGAGCACAAACATCACTGTAGAGTTTTCAAGAATTAAACAAAAAAAGCGTTCCCTTAGTCTAGGAGGGGTTCTGATAATACAGCCATTTAGGTTCTTCTGTCTGAATACTTCAAGACTTCTCTATTTTGGTTCTTAATTGTAGGAATGTTGATAGAACAACACTGGCAAATGTAAACAATTTTCTGATTGTTCTTGGTCCATAATCTGCAGAGAAACTGAAACATTGCAGTGACTCATTTTTGCCTTCTACCATAGTAGAATTTTAAGCATGAGATTTCTATTTTATGAATTGCAAATTAAGGAGAAAATAATCTGGTAGATGGGAATGGAGAAGAACTGACTGATCATCCTGATATGTGCAAGGATGACTCAATGAGATTAAGGGAAGACTCTTCTCTTGCTCTTTCTGGTTTTGAGCACTGAAGGTTGCAAAGTCTCCTGTGCAGGTCTCCAAAGTACACGTTGTTTACCCTGGATTCATATAAGTATTGGACGGCAAGTAGAAAGGGAGACTTACTTCTCTGGGAGCAGATATAGGAGCACCTACATATTTGAAGCTGAGAAGAATGTCTTGAGCTTCTACCCTTCTTGTTTGGGGTTCTAGTTTTCTGAAGATTTTAGTTTTCTGAGGCAAGGATGAGATTACTGTGCTTAATTCTGTACTCCAGCAGAGTTGCTAGCAACCATATATTTCATATCCTGTTCCTGTGGTCCAGTCAAGCACATAGTACACCAAAGGCATGAAGGAGAAGCACCTTGTAAAGAAAAAGACAACAATCATAGCCTTCCCATGAGGTGCATTGCAGACAGCAACCAGTCTCTGATAATGTAATGTCTTTTCTCCTTTGCTGAAATCCCTTATTTCTCATTGCAGTTTTAATAAATATTTTAGTTTAGGCTGTATCTTATTCCTTTCTAGTGACAGCGTATTTATAGAAGATGAGATTAAGTTAGAGTCAGATTTCAGTTAGCAGCAGCAGCAGTTTTCATTCTGCCCTAGAAGCCTCTATCTGTCTTTGTATGAAAATGCTCACTTTCATTTCCCTTTGCCACTGCTGCTTAGAATACTAGAGACTTGTAGATAATGATAATCAATAGTGTCTGGGAGCAGTGAGATAAGTGAAAGTCCAAACAGATGTTAAAATTGTATTTTTGATATAAGTTTTGATGAGTTGGCTTCTAGCTTGTGCTTCTAGCAGAGAATCAGATATATAAAATTCTGTATATTTTGCAGCTCTGAGAAACAGCTGCCCTTAACAGCAAATCTGTACAGTTATACTTTGTGCAGAAAACTGGCTTTTTCCCCCCTTTTTTTTTCTTTCCAGCCCTTTGGAAATAGGAAATAGAAAAATGTCTTACAATGTCGATGATAAGAGTAAATTATCCTGCACCTGCAGGCCTGTTAAGCAGACGAGAATGCTATTTGTTACGGTAGGAGGTAGTTTGCTGTCCTTCTCCTTTTGACTTTCTCTGCATTTAGAAACATTTTATTGGTTTCCAGCAGCTTTTGCTCCCCAGCCTGTTCTAAATGGAACATTCCCTTCAACTCCTAAACCCTTGGTGTCTTACAGCAGCTCATCAGCCAGTTCTGCTAAGGTGTGGCTTACTATGAATCTGCACAGGTTGCCAGTCTCGATCCTGTGTATGATAGCAGTGAGAAACAGTGTTCATTCACTCAGCACAAGAACTTAATCAGAAATAAAGTGAATAGTAACAGACCAGCTCTCTGACATTGTCAGACACAGTCCAAGTAAGTGTAAGAATCTTATTCATTTTTCTTTGGAGAATAACTTTTTTCAGTCTTTTTACACACATTAAATGCCTAAGCTTGCTCTTAGGTAGTGGACATTAACAGGATGTTCAAGTTAAAGTTGAAGACTTCTATGTTCTCATTTTTGACTTTACAGTTCAAAGGAAGGCCAGCAACTGTTGCCAACCATCTCTATTTCTTTGTGATTTAAAAATCCATTTTTTAAAATGCTAACATTTTTTAAAATGCTAAGCATTTAAAATGCTAAAATGCTTTAAAATGCATTTTTTAAAATGCCTTAAGCTGTGTTTTATGATACAGAAATGATTTCCACTCAGCTGGTACTTAATGAGTTCCTTGATTTGCTTTTGAAATGCCTGGCTGCAGTGTGTTCTTATGGTTTCTTTGATTTATAGACATCAAACATGATATAGTCTTTTTTCTTTCTTTTTTTTTCTTTTTTTCTTTTTTTTTTTTAATTATTCACTGTTGTAGAGGATAACTTTGATGCAAAAAGTCAAACTGAAAGTCAAACTCAAACTGCTGTGTGGTCATGCACTATTATTGCAACACTTCACCAGTGCTATAATTTCTGTGCCAGGTAAATCAGAACTTTATACAGTTTTATTTTGAAAGTACCTTTATAAGGCTGATGTTTTTAGCTGATCTGAACCCCTGATGCTGGGAGGAGAGAACAACACCGAGTTTCGTAACGAAAGAATTCCTGCAAGTCACATTGTCTTTTCTGACAGGTAGTAAGTAATTCTGAGAATAATGTAACCGTTTTTAAGAAGAATTATTTGCTAAGTCTTCTGCTGTTGACTTTTCGGAAATCAACCACAAACCAGTACTTCTGTAAATAGCTTTAGATGGTACTTTGCTGCAAGATACAATTTTCTGCTTAAATGCCTTGTATTGCATCTGGTTCACATCCTTTATTATCTTGAACTTTTACAAGATGTAACTCTTTGTATAAATGTTTAATATTGAGAATCATGGACTATATTGTATCTTCCATAATAAATTTTTGTATTTTTAATTATGAGAATATCTCTGTCAAGAATTTCTCCTGAAACGAAGTCTTCTTATGATGCTCAATACAATTGTACCCTTGCACCCGGCACTTCACTGAAGTCCAGTTAATTATGCAGTTTTGGAAATAAGTCAAATTAAGGGCAGTTTAATTTGCAACAAGATCTTAATGACTTTTGATTGTTTGTAGTAGTTCTGATCCTTTCCTTAGTAAAATCATTAAAACAGTACAGTTATGTCATGGATCATAGAATTTACCATACTTCTATTGGATATTTTTCTTAGAAACTTTCATACACTAAGTTATAGGTACAAATGCAACTTTATGAAGCACAAAAATACACCTTTGTACAGAAAGTATCAGTGTAGCATTGATACTTATTGAAGTGATTAAACAAATATTAAGGATTCCCTTCAATACATAGACCAAAACTGAAACAGATTCATTAATTCTTCAGGTTGAGGCAAGTCACATGAAAAAAAAAAAAATTGGCTTGGGTCATATCCTTTAGAGCACAGTGTTATGTACTAAGTCTATCAGAGTCTTTGGTCAAAAGAAAAGATTCTGGCTCCATGAGATGTTATAATGTGATCAGGGCTCTAGGGCTTCAGCTAAGACAGTATTTTTCTGATGGTCTCCAGTGATTGTCATTTACTTATTTCATGACAAATTATACCAGATGCAACAAAGTAACCTCTAAAAATGTTGACAAGGTCCGATGCTATATTTTTTGAGGTAGCATCAGGTGTTAGATAACATTCACTGATATTTAAACATCCCTCTGGGCTGAAAATGTGCTTTTACCTGGCCCAAGATACAATCAAGTAACCTCTAAAAAATATTGGCAAGGTCCATTGCTGTGTTTTCAAGGCAGCATCAGGTGTTAGATAAGACATCCACTGATATTTAAACATCCCTCTAGGCTGAAAATGTGCTTTTACCTGGCCCAAGGTACCCTTATGCCCCTGTTGAAAAAAGAACAAAACAGGATACCTGTGTTGATCACCTGCTTTATGCAGGAGGTCTTCAGGCCTTTACCTCGTAAGAGGTGAGTGCTGGGTAGCCAGTTCATGCCCCCAGTGTGGGGCAAGGTTTATTTGCTCTCTAGCTAAAGTCAGTTTTGCAAGCAGTGCAGAGTAGATGACAGGCAGGGCAGGAGTCAGGGGAGAAGCTGTTTGGGCTCTCGGTGGGTGAAAGGACAGCAGCTGTGTGGGAGTTCTCATGGGAGATCTCGTGGGAGAAGAAAAGCAGTAATTCTGTGGGACTGTGGGAGTCTGTAGAGTTGTACTGAATAATGAGGCATTGACCACATTTTTGCAGGATAAATGTGAGTCTAGAAAGTTTCTGCACACAGTCATGATGCAGTGGTAATTATGCTTCCTTACAGAACAGGTCAGGGCTTTAAAACTGTCATATGTGTCTGTCAACCTGAAAAGTGTTTCATGCCTTTTATAACAGAAATGTTCAAGTGTTCACACTTCAGGCTCGTTAATACATCAACTCTGCTGGTTTCTAGTACCTGAAAATTCAAGAATACATCTCCCATGTCCTACTCCTCACAAAAAACAACAAAAAAAAAACCCTGCTTTCTGACTGATTTTTCCTTGTTCTTCAAGGGGAAAAAATTGCTGCCACTGCCTATTCTTCCAGTGAGAGCAGAACAATTCAAACCAGGTATTTCAATAGAGAAATAAATTGTCATTTCTCACAGGATTTTAGATGTTGTCTCTTCTTCATTAGACATCACTCTTTATTATGTGCACATAGGAGTTTAATAGGAAGTTATTCCAACAGTTATCTTTTTTTAATTGTTGGTTTGAGTTTTTTTTTCTGTGGTGCTTCATTTGTCTTTTACCTGTGTTTGAGGGGTCTGGGAGAGGTCTTGCTCAAGACAAGAGTTTTAATGTTTTGGAAAACAGTGCTGCAATCTGAAATATTCCACCTAAAATTATTTCTGTAATGAGTCTGTGAGAAATCCAGTGCTAAGCTGAACACTGTATGACAGGCCAGTTTAGAGTTTCAGCTTATAATGTGAATTCCGAGGAAAAAGAAAGTTTGGAACCCCAAGTAATTCAGTTCACTTAACACACACTGATGGTGTTTAAACAGGGGAGGGAAACGTTTCAGCTCCTGCAAACAACTTTTTTCTGTAATAGCAGAATTTACTTTGGAAAAATGTCTCTGATTTCCCAAAGAGTGGTGATTTGTTCTCATTTAATGATAGAATGATGGAAAAGATGTTAAAGCATCCTCAGAGAAACAAGCTAGTTTTTTAGCGTGTTCAAATATCTGAGTCTGAATAATGTTTGAAAGCCTTGCAAATTACATAATGGACAAGTACTTTGAAACATTTTTGTTTGTAGTTGAAGAAATACTAAGAAAATACCAGAGAGAAATGATCTGTTGGCAACCATAATGTATTTTCAGTGTTTGAGGTATTGTACTATCCTTCTTAGATTCAGCTTCTGGGGAAGAAAACTTGAGTGGGACATCTGAAAACTATGAAAATATTCAAAGGTTTATTTTATTCAGTACAAGTGTTAAGAAAAAACATTGAGGGATGGTTTTTCACTTATAATATTTTTTAAGTCAAAATGTCCGTGTGTATTTTTCTGTCATAGAGCTTTCTTTGTGCCTATGTGGCTTTTCTTCTCATGTTTGGTTTGCACGTGCATGAAGGAGTTAGACAGTAGTAGCCTGAGAGACTAGTAGTACTCATGGACTAGTGGATTTACCTGTGTTTTCCAAGTTAGCATCCTCCTAAGCCTTTTCTCCTGTATATCACCTTTCTTGTCACAAGAGATAAGCCAGGCTTGACTGAGAATCAGCAGAGAGAAGCTGAGAATTACCCATCTCCCCTGCTCTACCTTGTGCCTCCTCTGGGGACTGAAATAATCAACACTGGGATTTTGGCTGCAGATCTTTCTTTCAAGTGATTTTGTTTTCTGAGTCTTTGGCATTCAGTGAGTGCAGGAAAACAGCAGGAGAATGGGCACTGTAGCACAGAAAAATGAGGAAGCTGGTTTTGACTTTGTTAAAGCAGATCTTAAACTGTTTCTATTTTTTACCTGCCCGTGTGTTTCTTCCCCTCACTATTCTTTTGGAGTCTTCATGAAGTAATTAATGCTGTTTTGACATTCTGTTGAGTTCCAGATCCAAGGAAGTTAAGCTGCCTCAACACTCACAGCCAAATATATCCAATATTTAATGTGCACTTATATTAACATCAACCAGTGCATTTGACTCATCATGTTTAATATTTCCAGCTGAGGATAAAGTTCCTCTTACTTTGGTATTAGGCAATAAAAATAAATAATTTCTCCCAAAGGCTGTTGTATTAATATTTTTTTTTTTGCTGTTGTGTTTAAGGAGAGATTCTGTGTCTTCAAGTAAATAAATACAAACCAAATAATTTTTGCAGCCACATTTCCACACTGACTGTTACGTTGATTAATGTGTCTGATTACTAGCTTACATGTGCATTTGAATGAATGCTTGTGAGCAAGCTGAGTAAGTTAATGACCCTTAGCATGGATTTGTAACCTGTTCTGCTGAAGTCATAGTAATATTCTGCATTCCCTCTTTATCAATTCAAATTAAAGCAGCTTTGCTTAGAACAGTCACTTTCATCCCAGGAATCAATTTGATTATTTAGGTTTGTTCATCTGTAGGGTTTTTCATCCTGAGATGCCTCAGCAGCCAGTGTGGAGCCAGCACAAGCAGTTGAAAAAGCCACAAGAAAAGAATGAGCCTATGTTTCCATATCCCTCTCACTCACTGATACTGAATGTCTTGTTCTGAAGCTTAGTTGCTTTTTTCTCCCATTCCTGAGATTTTTAAGGGAGAACCCTCTTAGTTCTCCCTTCTTGAGAGGAAGTCTCTTTGCAAGTGGCTGCCTGAACAAGGTTCATATGTGTTCCTGCATCTCAGTCTTTCTAAAGGGAAAGGTGCAGGTAAATTTAGAAGTGAGCCAGCTAATATGCATGATAGATACATATTTTAAACGGAATTGTCAAAGCACAGCCATAATAGAGGATAGCCTGTCCTATGCAAGAGTAATTCTGTATGTAAAACAGCTGAGAGATTTGCAGTTCTCTTTTAATATGATTTGTGTGTTTATTTTTTATCCTCCAGGGAGGTGGTTTTGTGGCTGTCCTAAAAATAAGAACTCTCAGGTCATCTTTTCAGCTGTCTCCTCAAGTGAGACTGTTCTCATCTCTATGATCTAATCTCTCAGTCTATCTCTCAGTCTCTGATCTTCCAGGCTGTCCACCCCATGCACCCTCTCACCCTAAAAGAAGATCATTTCTCAATGGAAGAGCTGTCATGCAGTGAGTTGCTTCTTGGTCTGTCATTTATGACTGTATTTTATATTGCAAGACTCAAAGTTATGTTCATATCATCCAGATTGTTTAGTGTCAATGCTGAGGCTGGCAGGTTTCAAATGAAGTAAGGGAAGAGTCAATCCCTCCATCACCTCTGAATAAACTGTTTTCCTAATTGGTCATGCAGTGCCAAGCTTTTACAATGTGAGAATGCTGGTACTGCTTGTAAATGAGGGAATATAATCCCGAGCCATGCCTGAGAGAGTCTCCAAAGATATACACAACTATTGGAGTAGCTTTGTTTTGTTCCTAGGAGTACTGTGAGGTAATGCTTCAATCAGTCTGGCACAGCCTTCTCCCCATTCTGTGCCTTCCCTCAGGAGACTGAAGACAGTAGGATCTTGCCTGAAACACCTATTTCTCCTTAGAGAAGCCTACCAGACCAGTATTCCAATTTTACTATACTGGAGCAACTATTACGTTTCACATATGGGCAGCAGACTTTCTGTAACTAGTGTTTTCCCACTTGCTTAATGTTAGTAGTTTCCTTCCATTCCTATGTTTCTGGGAGGATGGAAGCTGGAAGCTTATACTTCTAGCATCAGGAGAATGGCTCCATGTCTTTCTGTAACTGTTCATTTAGAAAACTGGTTCAGGACCCTGGCGTAGAGTTAGTCCTGTTGTGAGAAGAATAAATTTTGGACACCTCAGATCATGGGACTGGGACCAGCAAAAACATGAAGCAGCAGGTGTTAAGAATTTGGATACTCCACACTGTTCAGGCCAAAGGCACCCATCTGCTCCTGGATCTTTTCACTTGCTTCTAGCCTGGATCTGTTATGTTACAAAGAAATTCCTGAGGCCCATCTAGCCTTCCAGCCACTGCCCTATGCTGCGTGTCTGTGTGAGTACCAATGACATGACCTTGATGAAATCAAAGGTGACGTAAGACTCTGAGAGCAAAGATGGCCCAGGGTGACACATCTAACCTGCATATTTGATGTAGTCAGGCTTTAGCTTTCCGTTGCAGCACCTCGTTTTGAGAACTAGTAAGAAGTGATAGAACGTACCTGACAAAAAAGCATGGACGTGTTTGTGAACAGGACTGCTAAACTAACATGGATGGTTTAAGACTAGGTTTGTTGGAAAATAGGGATTAAATGACAGAGATTAAATGTCAGGGTTAAATGACAACGCAGTGTATGTGGAGAAGATGTGTATGGTGGAAGGCTACAAGGGAGACAATGATTTCTCTCAGAAAGGAGAGTGTTCATAAATGTGGTTACACTAGTGTCTGCATGATAATGTCTACACTATTTGGGCAACAAACAAGAAGTCCAGTTTCTGGGTCAAGATCAGAAGGGAAAGTAATGCTAGTGATGTAATGGGGGTTAGTTACAGCCCACCAGACTGAGAAGGTAAGGCTACCAACAATTAAAGGAAGTCTCCCAGTGGCAGGCATTGATCCTCATGGTGGATTTCAGACATCTGCCACCAGCTTGCTTGCAGGTTAACACGGCATTGTGCAAGCAATTGAGGAAGTTTCCAAGACTGTGTTGGTGACAATTGCTGAACACAAGTGCAAAAGGAACAGTTAGGATTAGTGTTCTATTTGACCTACTGCTCACAAACAGGAAAGAGTTGCGGGTGAATGTGAGCACAGGTAGCAGCTGGGCTGCAGGAATCACCAGTGGACAATTCGGGAGCTGGAAGAAGGCTGAGAAGGTAAGTTATGAACTTACTCCTAATTTAAAGAATTGCTATTCAGAGACCAGTAAGAAACTACAGTGTGTGGAAAAGAGAGCCCAGGAGCTTGCCTATTGAAATAACTTTATATCTGACTGAGTGGTTTGGTCTGGTTTTATGTTTGTGGGGTTTTTCCCATGGTGCATTTTGAAAGCAACATCATACACAGTTTTTGGAAAGTCTGTGATAAATTGGTGTTTCAGGTGTGAGTTGTCAGCCTCAATTTTAAGTTTTCTATCTCGTTAAGTCAGCCACATGTAATTATTTTAGAAAAAAATATTGGCATGCCATTCAAGGTGCTTTTGCTTACTTAATGTGATGCTCATTAA
Organism: Melopsittacus undulatus; assembly: GCF_012275295.1. Taxonomy (NCBI): domain Eukaryota; kingdom Metazoa; phylum Chordata; class Aves; order Psittaciformes; family Psittaculidae; genus Melopsittacus; species Melopsittacus undulatus. The sequence continues at coordinate 19,119,282 of NC_047531.1, read as the reverse complement.
CATTTATTGCCATAATTGCACATATTGCCTTCGGTTTCAACACTCCAAAGAAGATCTAATCAGTGATTAATAAGGCAAGGAAACATTCTGCATTAGTTTTTTGGAAGCGTGAGGAGGGTAAACAAGAGGGGATTTCCTTCTGAAGCAAGGATAGCTTCAGGAAAATATAAAACACTGTGAACCCCTTTGGGACATAAATATGCATATAACACCAAGGTTTGCATGCTAATCTTTGGATTGTCTTGGATATGGTAATCTCTGTGCAGGGGGTGGGAGAGGAGGAGGGTGGAAGACTTTTTCTATGGAGGATCAGAACATGAGTCATAGCTCATTTTAAGTCGCATCACTTCCTGGTTAGGGTGGATGTGGGAGAGTATTCCCTAGGCAGAACCTGAAAGCTACTTGTATTGAAGCAGACAGCCAATACCTATTTCAGCAGGGTCCGGGGGAAGGTGAGAGAGAATAAGAACGCCCATTCCTTTGATCATCTAATAAGAGATTGCCAGTGCAGTTGGGACCTCCAGTATTTGTGGTAGGCGTGTAGATAACTGCTTAAAGTGCTTTTAATAACTCTCTGGAGGCTTCTCTGTCTCTCCACTGATTACCTAGGGATCTTATATTTCTGTCTTAAAAGATACCTTTTTGGGGTTGTAAAATAGACTCTATGCATAGCTCTGAAGCTTTTTGCTCTGTCTAGCTGTAGGAAGAACACCCATACAAATAACAAGACAAAGGTTCAAGTGGAAATTAAATAAAAGTTAAAGTATGTGGATTTTCATAATCTCATGGTGGCAAAATTGGGCTGGAAGGCGTTTTCATAGTTAGTAACAACTGACAAATTTGACTTTTACAATATGGAAGACAGTCCTCTGATAAGCGTGTAGTCTGTCCTGACAGCATCCTTGAACTCCAATATGTGGATGTGAAAACTAAGATATAGTTAGATAAAATATGTTTGCACTATGATATACTATGTTACCCTCTTTCCTTCAGCACATCATACTTTCCTCGGGTTTTCATCCAGTCCAGCAGAGGTGGTTCAACCAGTAAGAAGGGCATTTTTGCCTGTTAATTTGTTGCCATCATCACAAATGTCAAGAGAATGAGAGGCAAAAAATTTCATTGCTTGTAGTGACGTTTTGACCTCTTCTAACATTTTTTCCCTCCCTTTTATAATCTGCTAATGAGCCCCTAATGTGGATCCTAATGCGATTCTAATCACATCCAGTTCTGGAGTTTAGTGTTAATACTTGTTGATTTTAAAACAGTGCTGTTCTTATACAGTTAATGGGCTGACTTGTCATCATTACACTATTTCTGAATGGTGGGTTCCGCAGTAACTGTTGCATAGTGCTGATTTATGGTGCAGTCTTGGCATTTTAGAATGAGGTTTTGGGGAAAAGTTTTTTTTGTTTTCCTTTTGATTGGTTCCTAGAGAGTTTAAGTGTGGTTCGTATGTGGTTAACTCCGTTTAGAAGTGTTGTGTTTTTATTCAACATCTTCATGAGTGTTCTGAAAAGGCAGTGTAATGGAAATCACCAGTTTTATAGGTGATATTAAACAGTCTTGGCTACTCTAATGTTGCTCTAATGCAGGGAACTCCAGAAGGACCTCACAGCATGGGCAAAACATGACAGATAAGCTCTAATGTAGCTAAATGTAAGGTAATACATCTGAAGATAAATAAATTAGCACATGACCAGAGGATGCTAAGCTGAGCATGGGCAGTAAGAGCTCAAAAAGGACACTTTGGGTTCCCTGTGGTGAAATCATTAGTTCTGCGTGCAACAGTAGCATCATTTTCCTGGTTTATATCACCTTCTTATGCCCATATGTTAAGTATTATGTGCAGCTTTGGTCTCCCCATCTCAGGGATATAGGGGACTAGAGGACTAAACAACGAAGACTAGAGGGTGGTATTGAAAATCATGGAACAGCTGCCTTTTAAGAAGAGACTGAAAGGGCTGAAGCTCTTCAGTCTGGGGGTGGGAGGCTGATAGGAAGGAGTAAGGCTGAGGTTTACAAATGTATGGATGCAGTGGCCAGGGTGGATGTGTACTTTCACCAAATACCACACCACTGGAAACTGGGACACTTAAGGACGTTTGTAGGAGATTGAAAATGGATGCAATGCTTCCTTATCTGGCCTTTGGAGAACTTCCAGAACATTTTCTCATGGAGAACAATGAGGGCAGACAGCAGCAGGAGGCTGAAAAGGGTTTGGACAGGTTCCTGGAGAACAGATCCATATGTTGATGCTTATAGTACTAGGCATGGATGTACCTTATAACATCTTTCACACTTCCTTAGGCTCCACAACTATCACTGGAGCAATGCATTTTGGAGAACAACCAGGCTTCATCATTTTACCTAAATAACCTCCTCTGCTGTCACTGTCACACCCACAGTTCTGGGCTGTAAAGACTTTCTGTTTGATCCAGCAGGAGAAGGTGTTTCTTTTATCTGTTGCACCAAGATGATTGTATAATCCAGGGAAAAATAGGAAGGTATTTTCTTTAAAATTTGGGGCATCAAACAGGAAATAGACCTATGTATAATTACATCTTCTATTGTTTGAAGAATAGCATAATTTTAAGATTGATCAAAATGCCAGAGAAGATGTAAAACAGTAGTTTATAAAGTGAGTATTTCTCAATAAAGCATGATTTATAATTCTTAAAAAAAACCCACAACATCTTCTTAAGTAACTGACTTACAGAAATTAAATGGCTTCTGACAGGTGTTCCATCAGTTTCTTAGCCTCAGTTTTTAACTATTCCTATTACATATATTGTGAATGAGCTTGAATACCTATGTGCTTCCTTTCCTGTTTTTCTCAAGTCTTATTGCGGGTTTTCCTGAGGTTTTTGGTATTCATAGTGCCTAAAATCTAATTGTGAGTGAGAACTTTGAGCTGGTGCTGAAACTTGAAACTTTTAAAATTGCACTTTGTTTTCAAAGCTTGAATGCACACAGTATCAAACCCTAGGCTTTGACTGGTTTGTAAACTGCTGACGTGTCCATCCAGTGGTTCATTAAAATCTTGGATTTATGTTGTTTGGGTTTTTTTTAATTGTATAGTTTTCAGTTTTGTATTTCAGAACTTTGTGTTGGTTTTTTTTTTCTTTTTCTGTTGCTTTAATTAATGTAATTTTTATTTGGTTTTAATATTATTAGGACAGCCATTTTTTACAAATCAATATATAATCAGTATAATTAATGACTATAAGCAATGGGTATAAATGATACCTTCTGCCACCTTAATCAGTCACACATAATAAATTAATATTGAAATCACATAAGGATGTCCAGAGCTATATAAAACATATTTCACAGACTAAAACCTCTCATTATCTGAGATTGTGCATGAACTCCTTGAGTTGATGGGGTGTATCGAGATTAAAGGTAGTCAGACAGCTTTTGAAAACATTGATCTGATTTGATTTGGTTTGATTTTTTTTAGCCAGCTGAAACCACTGTAGAGTATTTGTCTGTTGTCTTGCCTTGCTCTTTTTCGATATTATTACTTGTTAACAATATTGGCTACAGAGAAAGCATTATGCTTGTTTGCTCTGTTCATCTATACCCCCTCTATCCTAATTTTAGTATTTATATTATTGTAAAACTGTTGGTTCCTACAAAAAAAAAACCAAACAAAAAACAAAAAAACACGAGAAAATAATAGCAGTCAGTAAAAATTTGTATTAAGACCAATTAATTCAAACTGATGTTTGCGGTTTTTAATGGCACTGCATTGCAGGAAAACTGAGTGATCAGCTTGGCCAATTGTCTGAAAGGCAATCTTGTGCTTTACTACAGCAAAATCGATATGAAAATGCTGTGAGGCCTGATGATGCATTGTGAAAAGTTGTTCAAACACCTCATGCAGGCGTTGGTCCTATTGGCTTTTGTAAATGTACTTGCAGCAGAAAAATGGAAAATAGTTTCAGTGGTTGCGGAGTTTTTCTTTTGACTTAGAATTACCTGCAAACATGTATTGTAGTATTCCATAAGATAAATAATGTCAAAACCAGGTGTTCCCCCCCTCCCCCCTTTATTTTAACCATTAATAGATTATTCTCTGCCATCCTTCGTCTTCTGTTTCATTTTGATTCTATGTTGCACATATTGTAAAATACAGCTCTGTTTATTTGCCAAACTAACAATTTGTCACTATTTGTGTGTTGACTGGGAAAAAGAGCAAGTTGGGAGGAGGAGATTCAGGAACTGAGTTTTTGAAGTTTGTCTTCTGTGGATGTCCCTCAGAACTCTGCAAGATTCCATCACACAGGCAAGGTCAGCCATGGCAGGGACTTTGCAGGGTACAGAGAACATGAGAGAAGTTTTAAATACCAGTTTAGTAATCTTTTTTTATGAATCTGAATTAGCCTTCTGTATAATCTATACATAAGGAAAAGATTCTAAAACTGAAGTTAAATGGCATAGCTTCCTCTGATTTAGAGGAGTCTTATGCGTCTTTCTTGCTGTAAAACAGGAGGCAGAATGTTTTTGGAAAGGTCTAGTAGAAGCCATTTGGAAAGCTTCCCACACCTTGCCCCTTAATCAAATCTGAGTTTTCTCTCCTATAGGAAGTGGAAGCAATTTACTTCTGTTGCTATTTTGTGTTTCACAAGTTAAGCATTGTTGAATTCATATCCAAAAGTGTCTGCTGTCATAGACTGAAGTTGGGCACTCTGTTTTTGGCCTGACTTGGAAGTCCTTTTGCATATTTAGCTCCTAATCTTGGTTCACAAGCTTAGGAAACTTTGGGAATCTCCTCAGGCTGTTTGTGTTCAGTGCATGGTGAATCCTTAATACTGTAGATACTTTTAATCTCCTCCCAGTCTGTCCTTTAGAGCATCTCTGCCTGTGTAATGATAAGAACAGGAGCAAATCCTGTGAGTCTTGGAGGCAGCAGGTCTGTCTGAATCAACATTCCTTTTTTTAGAGCCAGAGATAAGAGTAGCAAGGGTAATGGTATGAAAAACACGGGTATTTGCATCTGGTACACCTGCCTGCTTACTGCTTACTTGACTGACAGCCGAAACTGAGCACAGGGACTCCTTTGGCCTTTGCTTTCTCTTCCTGCCTTTCTGCAGGATGCCATTAGTTACATCCAAAAATCCTGGGTTGTTTTTTGTTTTTTTTTTTCAACATTATATTACCCCAGCTCTTTAAATCCAAGCCCTTTATTCCATTTGGTGTATGTTGATAGTTTTTGCCTTGGCTGTCAGACAGTAATCAGGATGGACCCTGCAGGTTACCTCACATGGGTATCCACAAATAACCTGTCAGCTCAGCAGGGCCCAGACTTGGCTGTGTGTGGCAGAAAGTGACTATAAAGGAAAAATGAGCACTACTGTCATATAGAGTGAAAAGACTTTGGGGTTTGTGTTGCAGAAAGAAAAGCAAGTCCTAAGATATGTGCGCTGTCAATTTTGTCATTAAACGTTGAGAGATTTATGTCGCTATAGGCAGGAAAATGTAATTTCACATTGATGTAACAATGAATTAGAAAGCTGCAGGGAAGCTAACTGAACATTAATAAAATAGTCACTTGGAGGATTTATCAATTAGTTTGAGCACTTGTGAATGTAGAGAACAATAACTTGCAATAGCTCTACTCATTCATACTTAAATTGGACTTGTTTCTTGGGCATAGGATATCTGGACTCCTTGATACGTGGAGGAAAGCAAATGAGTATCATGGGCTTTAGTGCAGTATGTCTTGGCAGTGTTAATACCTTTTTTTACCCTGAGTTGCTTTTGCACATTTACCAGACTCTGCCAGTGTAACATTTTTCTTTTTTGCCAAAATACATAGAAATTAAAGCCTTTTAAGTATTTTTTTTCAGTTAATGTTTAAATTAGAATCACAAAGTATGCAGTCTTTTCCAACCTGTTAAAATATGGAAACATTCACTCATTCAGATGTATTTCCATTCTGTGCTGTTTAGGCACACAAATTAATCAACTGTTTGTCAAGCAAGATATCATGCTGTTGATCTGAATAAAGATTTTGAAGTCTGATAAACTTACATTCTGTCTTTAATCAGCAAATAATTTCAGAAGCCTAGACTCCATGCATATTCAAGAGCAAGAGCAGCATATTCAAGAGCGAGAGCAACACAACCTGGAGATGAGTCCAAATGCTGAGTATGAGTTTGTTCCTGGAAGAGGCTGTTAGTAGTCTGATTGCTGCAAAGTTGATTTTTCAGAGGTTTGTAACCTGGCCAGAGTTGAGCTGTTTTCACAGGTAGGGCCCTGCTAAATTTCAGATCTTTACTTCAGAGCAAGATGATGCTAGAGCTCTTTGACAAGATGGTCACCGTTTTTCTTATTATGGATAAACCAATGTACTGTCTTCCCTGGCCTCTTCAGAAGCAAGGGAGTGTTTTAGTTGCAATTGTTAGAGCAGAAATTTGGGATAGAAAACTTCAGCCTATCTTTTAGAAGTCAGCACTTGCGGAAGCAACTGAAAGCACCCAACATTTCTTATTGGAAAATAACTTGCATATTGAGGACTTTCCCACTCCACCTCTACTAATAAAGAAGCTTGTAATAAAAATGATTGCCCTTTTCAGAGTGAGAAAAAATAAAGGCAGCTTCAAGCATCAATGAATAAAAACATTTTCAAATTAATAGTTGGATGTCTAATTGTGGCAGGTTTATTTTAGAAAGGTATAACATGACTGGGATGGAGAAGAAAGATAATGAGCTACCTTTTTTTTTTATATCTAAGACGTAGCTTCTTATTCAGCCAGGCGCAGTCATTCACAACTACTGATTTTTCTAAAGAACCTTTTAAAATTCAAATAATTATCTTTGCAAAAAGAAAGGGCACAACTGAGTTGTCTTATTCATACTTTTGCTCATATGGGAATTTTCTTACTGAATTAACTAGCCCTCAAAAGGGGAGGCAATATTTTTGCCTAAGTTTTGCAAGTTTGGGGGGGGCATATATGTGCCATATGGGAAACACTGTTTTGTTAGGTTAGGAATTCTGATGTTTTTTGTACTAAAAAAAGGTCTCTGGTGTCTGTAGAGTCTTCTGTAGTGAGGTCCCCTACTGCTAAAGTATGACTACTTTGTGATGTGAGGTTTAAATGACATGAGGAGCATCTCTAGTGTTGGTGCAGTCAGTAAATGGCTGTAGTGCATAATTACTGTCATTCCAGGAAGCTGAAATGTTTTTATTAAATTGAATTTATATGTACCCTCTTTTAAAATAATCTCTAAGGTTATATGTTGGGGTTTTTTAAATGCCTTCATATTTAAACTGAGAAGCATTATGTGATGCTACCTTGTATCTTTTCTGTAAGTAAAGCAATATTTTTAGGAGTTTCATCTCTTCGGCTTCTTTCCTTACCTTACAAAACATCATTATGTACATGCATTAGCAAACCCATTATAATGTGTAAATGTTTCAGGAAGAAGACTGAAGTTTAAAAATAAGGAAGAAAATCAGCACATTTTTAAATACTCAAGTACAAACAGATATCAGGAAGCAATGCAGATTGAAGTTAAACACTAAGATTTACAAAACCAGGTTACACCTCTGTTAACTTCAGTGATCATTTCATGTGTGTTTTCAATGGAAAAATAATGAAATGTCAGTCTTTAAACAAAATCTTTTGCCTCTTCACATGAGTTAATAATATAGGCAGTCATTTAGTTGTGCCATGACACAGGAAAAGTTTTAGGTTTATTCTGCTCTCCCACACTCTCCTTTTTGCAGAAATCAAAATTCAGTCATCTGATTTCCTTTAAGCATATATTTTTCAAGCAGTTGCCTGTCATGGGATACATTATATAAATAATGTTGACTTTCTCTTAGCCCCAAAAGGAAAACAAAATTATTTTTCATATCAAACTGACTTTTTGTACTGATTAAACAAAAATAATGGCAAAAAATCTGTGATTATAATGCAAAGGAAAATAGAATTTAGAAATACTCTTGATGACAAGTTCTATAAGCAGCCTCTTCCTCTGTTAAGAAATAGAAGAATACACATTTGGGAATTTGTTTGAAAAACTGTAAATGTATTCTGAAAACCTAAAATACTTGCTTTCATTGAGTACATTCTTGCCATGTATGCTCAAACTAAGAGCAAATTTACAGACACTCTTAGTGGGAAGGCCATTCTAGTCTTGAACATGATCCATCTTCTACTCTTTACCTAGAACTTGAGTCTCTTGGGAATGCCATCAAGTTTTGTTCTCTTGCTTTCTGGTAGTCTGAGTTGGTTCCTGCAAGGATCTTGTTAGATGCCAGATTACACAGGTGACAGATTGCATGTTCTGTCTTCGCTTCTGTACTAGCAGTGGAAAACTTTTCATCCTGTTGGTAAATGTGGTCACATTTGCATTAAGCAGTGCTGTAATTGGCCTGTAAGCACTGGATAGTGTGGGTTCCATTTTTATTTTTATTTTTTTAATTGGAAGTCTAATTTTCAAGAGTGCCTTGGTTCAGTACAATTGAACAGATTTAGCTGAAGAGCATTGCAAAGGAGAGGGCCTTATATACTTGGCCTGGTGCACTGAATAGCATTCTTACTTTAAAACCTTAGTTTAATGTAATGAATCATTTACCAAACTAATTGTGCATTCTTTAACTGAAGATCTTGTTTAACTAGAAAACCACCTTTTGCCAATTTGCATCCAGAACCAACTTAAGTTTTGGTTTGGTTTGTCTTTTTTTTTGCTGAAGACCAGTTCACGTGTCCTTAAACCTTAGCCAGATACTAGACGCACTAGAAGTGTATCAGCAGTTCGCATCATGTCTGCGGTTAGCCTTACAGAGAGAGTCCTCCACTGGGACTCTGCCATTGTCCTTGTTTGGCATTTATTCAGGTAAGAAGGCAAGTTGTGCCTGCATTTCCAGACTCATTGCTCTTCTTCCTCTCAACCACCTCTGCAGGTCAGTACATTGAGGTGGGGCCCCACCCTGTAGTCCCCCCACCATCCTTAATAAGTAAACAAGGGGAGAATGAATTGGAGTCTCCTTTCTGTTGAGACCTGTCTGTTTTGAGGTGAAGATTTTTCCTTCCTCTTTACCTCCCTGATGGAAGTCACAATGTTTAGTCATGACTATTCGCTCAGTATGAAAATACTAAAGGCACTTGTGGGCACTTGTCTGGTATTTGGGGAGAAGAGTTACGTGAGGGAAATAATGGCACACTTAGAAGGCATAGCCACACAGTTTTCTTTTCTTATATATTCCTACAGAGGAACTCATGGCACCAAAGAGAAGATTACCTTACAAATATTTTCTAAGCCAGTCTGTCAGTCCAGTTTTCTGCTTCATGGAAAATTGTTTTTGTAAAGAAATATATACTGCCTCTGTTTAGCCGGAGTATTAAAAACTCAAGGAAATGCTGGCTACCTTTCAGAGACCCTGACTGCCATGGGTAACTGATGGCCATTACATTTCTTTTATCAAGACTCAAACCCATGTATTTGCTTAGAGTTTCACTGATTTTAAGACAAAAAGGATGCAAATAATTTATATTTTGTTTCTAACTACAGTATTTGCCATTAAAATATAGTACATTTCTCACAGTAAATTTTCTTTTTATTCTCTATCCAAGTTGGATAACGGAGATGAGCAAGCAGCCCAGATAAGACGTGAACTAGATGGACGACTACAGTTGGCAGAACAAATGGCAAGGGTAAGTGGTTGCTTTCATGTATCAAGAGCCTATCTTCATATGAGACTGGATAAAATGATCTGTAGTGTGTGTTTCCAGTTTCTGATTCTAAAGATAACCAGAAGTTAATTTGAAAACAGTCTGGCAGATGCATTTCTTCCTGGTCTGGTGTATTTGTATCAACAGGGGTAGGGAGAAAGCAAAACTTGTCTTTGGAAAGTCCTATGCTATGTGAGCCTACATTTCCTTCACCAGTAAGTCCAGTAATTAAACAATAGGTATATTATTTTCACATTTGGACTGATGTTTTTTGGAACTAAAGTAAGTCATCTTTTATATACACAAGTGCATTATGAAGTGCTTAGAGTATAACCATGATGTCTTACTACAGTTCTAAGTGTGATGAGTCTTGTAGGTCAAGTAGTGATCATGTACCACATGATAAATTCTTTTTGTAAATTTTAGAAAAACAAGCCTATTTTTCTCTCCTAGAGCTTGCATTTTATTTCACTGGGCATGATTATACCCTTTTCTATTAAATAGCACAGGTGAGACTGGTATTGTCCCCAGCCATTGCTTACTATATTCTGGGGAAAGACTCCTTTATTATAGAGGTCAGTCTCAAGTCTCTTTAATCTCCTGTAAAGCCTGGGCTTATAATCGAAGTTGTCCAACAGTCCTGTTTATTCTGTTATCTTCTTCTTGCTTTTAGCTCTAAAAGTTACAAAATATTGGAAGCATGTGTGTTATATTGTGTGTGTGTACAGAAAAAGCTATATAAATACAATAGCAATTGTAGAGCAGCTAAGATTTGCTTGTTTCTTTAAGAGGAAAAAAATAGTATTTAGGTCTATGAAGTTCATAAATAACAGCTTAGAGGTGTAATCTTCCTAAAAAGCAAAGTGCTGTCCATAAAAGTTTCAAATTCATTTTAAAGCAAGTGAAAATTCTGAGCACTGTTCATACACTGCACAGCTGCAGGATTTTGGGGTTTTGTTTATTTTTTCAACAAAAAAATTATTTATCCATGTTTTACCAAAACCATTTCTTGAAAATTCTCATGGTTGCCATGGTGTCAGCTGCACAGTTTTGCTCAGAATAAGGAACTCCATGTCCTACGTTTACATCCAAGTCACAAATCAGAATTTTTGTACATCTCTTTTTAAACTGCTTAAAATGCAGGCTTGGTTTTTTTTTTTCTGGTGAACTTTGAAAACTAGTCACAACTGCAGCAGCTGTGAGAATTATTTGGGTCATTTAAGCCTAAGCAAGAGAATGCTGCAAAATATGAACTTTATTCTTGGAGCTGAAAACCCAGGTAAAAAGCTTTCTGACAGTGGATCATGTATTCTAGCATCTTTGTTGGTAAAGAAAAAGGTTTTCAGTGATTACCTGCCTCTAAGAGAATTATTAAACCATAGCCTTAAAAGGTCAGCACAGCTTAAGAGAATTCTCTCCATATAGCATTTTGATGTTGCGGTCTCATTCATGGTTCCTCGAATACATCACTTGCTGATTCTACAAGTTGTTAATTATATATGAGAAGTTTATTTAGCAGAAAAGGTAATTTAGCCTTTTTAATAGAGGTAAAAACCTTAGAAATATGTTCACCTATGACAGAACAGAGTAGTGGGGAATTTGTGCATCTATTTGTCTACCTTTTACTTTGTATGACTAAATATAAAGCAGTTGAAATCAAAGTATGTATAACTTAATGGGGTTTTCTACTTCTTGTAAGTGGTGCTCTGTTTTTCTAAGATACTTTATGTTGTTATATGAAGAGACTTTACTCCTTAAGAAAAACATCCTAAAAATCAATTTTAGCACTCCATAAATCCACGTCTAAAGGCTAGTGTGTAAATCTGCCTAATCAGTGTCTCACATCTGTCCTCAGGATCTCTGTTTCAGAATATATTCTAGTGTGTTGCTATCAGAGTTCCCAAAATTCCAGCCCTGTGCTGGGAGATGGGTTCTTCAGATGATCTGCCCTTTTCAAATCAACTTAATTACATTCCTGTACATATGCACAAAAAAGGAGTGGGCAAACCCCACTACTCTTGTGTCTCTAAATTATTTAAATATTAGGGCTATGGCAATTTGCTACAAATTCACCATCTTAAAAAAGCAAGTAAAAAGGCAGGATAAGAGGTGGGAGGGAGGAAATTTGTAGACCTTGGAGTCTTTCTGGAGGATCTTTACCCTGGTTTTGTGAAGGAGAGCATTGACTACAAACATCCAGCTTTTACACAAATAAAGGCCTCCGTGTATTGTGTTAGTGCTGTCTATGGAAGATTATAGTAGTAAAAAATAGAGAGCAAAAGGTTTTGTGGAAAGTTTCCTTGATTTTTGCATTTGGGGTGGAAGAAGCATCTTAACAAGAGGAAGGATCTTTCAACAACGTAGTAAGTTTGTCTCCTGTGTTGGTGTATTATTTGTATGTTCCTCACAGGATAACACACATTTTGAAAATGAATCTAAAGTGGAGTTTTTTGCCTAGAGCACCTTGAACCTTACCTTGTATTTTTAGTTTCTAACTCCTAAATAACTTTTTTCTTTTTTTCTTTTTCAATCTGTAATATACTGGGTCTGTAATGCTCTAATGAGCCAGATGACTGGACTTGCTGCAGGTGTTTTGGGTCACAGTAAACTTGCTTGTTCTCAATTACTGAAACAAAATCAGCTGTAAAGGTTTTAATAGAAAACATTTAATTATGCTCCTTAAAACAGCTAACGACAAAAATTGTCTGGTTTAGGAGCAGAGTACCCACCTTTGCAGACAGTACATGGGGAGTGGTGTTTGTTTCTCATTTATATATGTAAATCATTTACATTTTTGTTTAATCTTGAGTCACATATTCTCCCAAACTGTCCTACATTTTAGGCACAGTATAAGGAGAAAGTGTACATAAAATTGGCTCTTGTTCATATATGCGTTATATATGAAAAAAGTGATTTTTATGTTCTCTCCAACACATTTAAAATAATCCCATGTGTAATAATTCAGCATTACTTTCAAAATGAATGACATGTCATTAAAAATAGAAATAAACAATTATAAGAATTTAATATCCTGGTTGTTGTTTAACATTTTATTTTAGAAGCATGAATATGATTGATTTATTTTTGGTAGCATGGAAAAAGGGTAAAGTAACAAAATTATTAGTAGACAGTTCATTTTGCAAATTTATAAAATATGTGAATGTAACATTAAAGATATATTATAAATTTGGACACTTAAAATGTGTATTAGAAATGTCTAAAGTGTAGATAATTAGGATGGTTTTATGGTTTAAGGATTCTGAGTGGAGGGAGAAGGGAGGGAAAGGAGGAGCAAGGGATTCCTTTTTTACATATATCCCTTTTTTTTCTTTTATTTTATCAAAGAGATAATTTGTCCAGTTCATTTGAGGAATGTGATGGAATTTTCCATTCAAATTACATTTCTTTTTGTTAAAGTTAACTGTATTTATGGCATATGATTAGCCTTTGCATAAAAAAATAAACACTGGAGTTAAGACTTATTAAATATCTCTCTTAGCTGAGAACAAACTGAGAGTAAATGAACGTGATGTATATTGTGGGGTAATGTTTTTTCCTCTCTAACTATTAAAATATATCTTCCAAGGAAAGAAAATTCCCAAAATTCGTAACCAGAGAAATGGAGAATACATACATTGAAGAGTTGCGGTCCTCGGTGAATTTGCTGATGGCAAATTTGGAAAGTCTTCCTGTGTCTAAAGGTGGGCCTGAATTTAAACTGCAAAAGTTGAAGCGATCACAGAATTCTGCATTCTTGGACATAGGAGATGAAAATGAGGTTCAGCTGTCGAAGTCTGATGTGGTCCTCTCCTTCACATTAGAGGTAATCACACGTTTCACAGAGAACTTGTCAACAATTTAAATTAAAACAATATCTGTGTCTTGATGCTTTTTTTGTTATTAATCCTCCCTTAATAATTTTAAAATTTTATGTGAAAGAAGTGAATTATTATTTGTCTCTTTGATCATTAGCAGTTAGAATACAGCTGTGATGTGATGCATTTTCCTCTTGCAGCAGTAGTTGTATTTGGGCCCGCAGAGCAGTGTGGGCAGTTGACTCTCCCACACAAATGTAACTTCAAACGAATTTCAGTACATTAAATACCTCAGGATGCTTTTGAATGGAATAGTGGAACATTGTTGTTATCAGGAACTCATTCATAGACTTTTATAAACAAGTTGTGTTTTTTCAATGGAAGTATCTAGAGAATGAACAAAAAGGAAACAACTGCTGGTGGTCATAGCGGATTTTTGTAAGCACCAGAAACGTAGACTAGAAGGGCTGGTGAACTTAGCTTCACCCCCACACACACCATCATTGATCTAAAAACCACAGATATTCTGTGGGATTGGTAATCTGCACTTCACCCGCACAAGGAAAAAGAATTAAAGTATTACTCTGCATGTAACAGGTTTTAGCAGGGCGAATTTTCACTTTAAACATGGTGTTAACCACATAAATTGAGTTTCTTGCTGGACAAGATATTTAGCGTATCTTACTAAATCTCAGTGGTTAGAAGAGCAAAAGTAAATGGCTGAACTGATGATATTCCTGTAGGCTGGAACATGGAATATCTCCTCTTTTTCTGTGCAAATGGATAAATAAGAAAAGCTTATTACATTTCCTTGGAGACGGAATATTTTTGGAAAAACTGAGGTTGTGTGCACAATTTCATATTTCTATAATCACACATAAACATATCCGTATCGTGTCTTTACATGTCTTTACCCTGAATTGTAAACTAACCAGCAAAATTCCCACTGAGGCTGTTGCATAAGCATGTGAACAAACAGGAGATCTATAATGAGTCTAAACATTAGTATAACAATTTATAACATTTATAATGTTGTGGTAGGAATGGGCCTTGCTGGTGAAAGTAGGAGACACCCATCACTGCATCACTGCAAGCAACAGGGACAGTTACTGCAAGTTGGATGTTTCCTCAAATAACCTGTTTGCAGAAATTTGTAACATAAAATATCAAAGTAGTAGGAGAAGACTTAATCACTTCTGTTCTTCAGCTGTTGGACAGTTTCAGAAATAGAAAAGAAATACTTAGGAAGCTGTTTATCAGCTAATGAGCTAGTAAATCAGCTAGTGACAGTTTCCTTCCTAATGAAATGCAACTTTTATCGTTGCTGGAATTCAGAATTGCTACCAAAGACAAATGTACTGTGCAATTAAATTGGAAAGTTGAGGAAAAGTATCAAGGTAAAAATGAATAAACATGACGTCTGCATTTGACAAGGACATGTGTTTGGCATGTGGAAAGACCTTATAGGCAGTATTGGCTAGAAGGATCTCTAGTGCAGTGTCTTGGTGATCACTGATCACTTTCATAAGTGCTTGAATTCCTGGACCACAAAAGATGGAAAATAAATATGATTACATCATTTTCACTGAACTGCTATTATTATTTATAAAGGATAATAGGCAATGTTGATAATTTATTATCAATGTAAAGATGTAATAAATGATCAATGCCATCTCACTGTAATACTACCAAACTAGTAATTCTACAAGACATCAGACTCTAACTAATGTCTGTAAGCTTTAAAGTAAAGAGTATTTACATCTATGGGTGAAGTCTGGCTTAACATACTTAAAATGAAACAAACTGGAAAATATGCAAATAGTTTAATAGCAAAGATATTTTAGTAGTTGCTTGCTGACCTGAAACATGAACTGTCTCTAAGGAGACCAAAAGCAGCCATTACAAACAATCAATGAATATTGGGGTTTGTTACAGTTCAGTTGAGGACAACTTCTCTCATGATTAAATGGACTGTGTTTTTCCCAGTTTCTTCTCATAGGCCCAAATGGGGCTGGAAAGTAAAGCATCTTTCCCAAAGCAAGAAGGGAAACCTGTCTCACTTCTCAAATCTTCTCTGAATTAGAAACATCTGAAGTGTAAAAATTCCACTAATTTCACACTGTGACAAGCTGTAAGGTTTAGAAAAGGCGGAGAGCATTTGAAGTAGGACTGCGTTTTGCTCTTCTGAGCCATAACTGAGTAGTTTAGAGGAGATGGAAAAGCTATGAGATCTGCCAAGCTCAGATTTTCCCTGATGAGGAAATTTCTCAGAGTGCAGCTGGTAGGGTTGACTTTTTCCCTTTCTCCTCTTCCCATCCCCATATGCGCGCTGAACCTGACTGCAAGTACCGAGCTGGGAGAAGAAAAAGAGGTTGGTAGTGGGGAAAAAAATCACAGCAGCTGATAGCGATGGCCTGATCTGTCTCATGCTCAGCACAACACCAAATTGCTTCTGGGATTCAGGGGCTGCAACCGCCAGTGTCACAGCACCACTATTAACCTTTCAAGATGTGATCAGTGTACTCATCTTGTTTACACTCTGACTTAGTAACCTGTTAATTCTATAAGTACTTACCTAGGTGACTGCTTAAAAGATACATTTCCTCATGTATTAAGACTTAGAATTATATTTAGATGTTTGTCTCAAATTCAACTACTGGTATTTAAATTATAATTGGAGTCAGGTTTTGGTCATTATCCAAGTAAAAACAAAGCAAAAATTTCAATTTCTACTATATGTTGTTGAAAATGACATAAGAAGGCAAAATTAAGACCTTGTCTCAGAATGTTTGAGTGAGGGGTTTGGAGATTTATCTATTTATTTATTGAATTTTACCTGTATGGAGCCTAGTACTGCAATATCTCTGCTATGTAATGTTTTCTGAAGGATAAACCATTTGCTTTCTTTTCCTCAGATTGTTATAATGGAGGTCCAAGGTTTAAAATCAGTCGCTCCCAATCGTATTGTCTACTGCACCATGGAAGTAGAAGGGGGAGAGAAGCTTCAGACAGACCAAGCAGAAGCTTCCAGGCCACAGTAAGCCACTCTGCTGTTACTGCATCCAGCATCTCTTTCCTTCTTATAATTAGAGAACCTAACAGACTATCTTTAACAGTTTTTACAATCAAAATTAATTGTAAAAGCTCTAGGTTATGTGAAGGATTTTTACTGGGTAGTTATCTTAAATTCCTTCTGAAAAATTAAAATACAAATAGTAATTATGGTGAAATAAGTACTAAGTGTGAATACTGTCCAAATGAATACAATTGAACCTATGTGTGAGGAAAGGAGCCAGAGACTGCATCATCTGAAAATACAAACCTCTTGATAGATGTTAGCCTGAGGGGATTTTATGTATTCTAGGTTAATGTGCAGGTGGCCTTGTGGAGTGTAACTTGTACAACTGGTGGAAAATCAATGCTTAGTAATCAATCTTGACAAAGCTTACTCACCTGCTGAGCCTATTTCATTTTAAATTATAGACCCACTTCTTTCAATTAATTTTTGAGGGAGGCCATCAGCAAACTGACTTGGAGGGGGATAACATCATGCCTTCTGTACTTGAAGCAGTCACAGTGGCAAAGAGGAGTAAAATTAAGTGTGGATTTTGGTTGATTTGTCTGACCTACACACTGACTTCAGACACTTTTCTCTCTGTTAAAATGTCATTTGGAAGCTTTTGTAAATAACTTTCCAGACAGTGTGTTGGGGTTTTACTGGCACCATAGTGTGCCTCATGAAAGACAATTTAAAAATTGCAGTTGTTACAGTATCTGAGAACATCTTCAGCAGAGCTGTGTTGGTAGTTTCTCTTCCATTCGGGCCACAGATACAGACTTCTCCTAGGGAAAATTATAACCACAGGGTTTAATCTGCCTCTCCTGGGGTTGGAGGAGGAGATCTAATTTGGTGGTCTTTCTCCTAGTTGCAGCAAATTTCCTTAGCATGTAAGCCAGCAGCCTACTCCAGTGATATATTCAAACAGCTTTGCAGAACTCTAAATATGTGGGACAAGATGTAAAATTCACTTGTCATAGTCCCTGGCTGTGTTCCGTCTCCAGGGCATAGGAATGCTCAGTCTTATCCTTTGCATGTGGTACGTGAGGAACTTCTAGAAGCAGCATGGCACAAAAAGACACACAGATGCACACATTGAAGCAAGGTCATTAGTGAATATGCAACATCCCCTGCTCATTTGTGGGCCCATTGGGGTGTTCTCTGGTAGTGTGGCGTCCCATGACAGTGACAAGGCTTCCTGATGGAGGCCATGTCTCCAAGCTGTGCTTTGTCTTCAGACTCAAGTGTTGCTGTCATACCATTGCCTGCAATGAGTGCTTCCAACCTCTGCCTACTGTCACAGCCAAGGCTCCCATTTCTTCTGAGTCTTTTCTGACTCTTGAACGTGTAAACTTCTGTTTTAAACGGTCAACTAACTTCTGATGTCATTGGTATGAGTCTTCAAATCTCCCTAAATTACCTAGAATGCACAGATTCTTGAATCTTGGACATAGTTACTCTTCCAGAAAACTGTCTGCATGTGTTTAGGGTTTTGTTTCTTTCTAGCCATTTCCATATATGGTGAACAAAACATAGTAGGGTTGGTTCATGGTGAATTCATGGTTTACTTATTACATACTGAGAGCTGAGGGTTAAAGAAAAGGTTGTAAAACTGGTCAGAAGATATATATTGTATATAGATACATGTGGTAAAAGTTCCTAACAGATAAGTTGATTTTCCTACCTGTCAACTAAATAGAAACTTTTTGAAAAGGAAGTTCCAGAATATATGGAGTCAATACAAGAACAACTGGAGAAAGAAAGAGTAACGTTAGGACCTGCTCTGAGCTTGTAAACTTATTTGTTTTCAGACTCAATAGGTATGAATTGATTGAATATGGGAGAAGGGTTACCATCTATGCCATGTAAGTGATGTTATATCAGAAACTTACTTAATCAGCAAACTCATATGGATTTGTGTGGGAAAAATTATGCATCTTCAGGAAATTGATGACTGAACCATATGCTGGAAGGACAGACATGGGAGTTACTGGTGCTGCTGACCTGCTGTCCTGCAAAAGAGTGTAACATGAAGGGGCATGGCTGGTAGAGTCTTAAAATATATCTTGCTCTTGTGGTCTTCTGAGTTGTACTGTTTTCCATTTCTGGCAAGAGTAATTATGAGACACTGCATACAGTATGATAATGAGCATATACAGAGATGTAGTTTGTAAGCATATATAGAGATGTAGTTTGAGGCAATGAAGGAGGATATTAGATTAGACAAGCATGAAATTAGCAAATTATGGGCAAACAGTAAAGAAGATGGAGGAAGCTGCCTGTGGAATGATTCTATATTCCACAGTTTAATTTTTCTGTTAGAGCCAACCAGGTTTTCTTGATGGTAGCAATATTGCTTTGTTTTGATCAGTGGCAGGGGCAACTAAGAGGGCTTGGCACAGAAATTGATGTTGGTGGAAGAGAGCCTAGGAAATACTGTTATAGCAAGGAGGAGTCCCCAGGTTTCAGAAGACTTAAAGTGTCTCTTTGTTTTTCTCTCTCCTATCCCAGCATGTGTCCAGTCCTCAGATTATTCTTACTTTTATGACTAACACATCCCTTGCCCTACATAGTCATCTGCCTTCTCTTGCCCTTCTGTTTCTTCCAGCACTCATCACTATTCCCTGGTGGGCACCTGCTGGAGAGGGTCAGTCGCAGGGTAAAGATTTGGATGTTCTCCTGCAAAGGGGGGTTTTAGGAAGAGATAGAAACAGAAGTGACTTTCTGCTCCTGTTAGGAATGGTGCTACTACTGGGAAGAGAGATGCCTTCTTTCCCCCTCTGTCCTTTGGCAGCAGTGGGCAAAGTTATGTAAGTAGAGGTCAGTGACCAGCTGGGCAAGCACAGCCAGTCCATCTCTTTTTTAATACAGACAATACAAGTTGTGGGCTGCCCTTGGCTGCTGCCTGCTTTGCCTGCTTCTGGACCTGGCTCCTTCCTGGGATAACTTCTGGTAATGTCATTCTGATAGGAAGGAAAATAACCAGTGAGACAGGAGGATAAAACATAAAACACATTGTGCGGTGTGGTGAGGAAGAATCAAGTAGTGTAGTTCAGCTCAGCTCTTCAGATCACTAGCACTAACATATTTACACTGACAAATACCAGATAAATGAGAATATAACTTCAGATTTTATATAGAACATGCAGCTAGAAAAGGGTAGCAAAGTGCTCATACTGAGCATAGAATGAGAGTGATGAAAAGTAAATGATTACCACCAGCCTGCTGTGGGAGACTGCTGTCGAGAGCTCCAAATCAAGTGCTTGTCACATACATTTTTGTAGCTGGTTTATGATTTTGAACTGGTAGCTACATCTGTGAAAAAGGCAGTATAAAGAATTATTTATGGCCATTTTTTTTCATCGGCAAAACATCAGTCTATGCAGTACAATGCTGCTGCTCAGTCAGAAGTTTCAAAAGCTATGACAGTGACAAGGAGAAAATTAAGTACTAGAATGAATGCGTTCAGAATGGAGTGCAAGCCAATATGACCTTAGAGTGGAGATGAATAGAAGCATGAGTCAAGTGGAGACTTAATTCAGGATTTATCCACTATTCAAAAATGCTGAATATTTTCTCAACTATTTTTATGAGTGTTTATGTAAGTATTCCTCTGAATCCCTCAATGCTACCATAAGAATAACAAGGAAATGGGAAACAATGTCCTTTCATAAAGGGGAAAGACCTAGTCCGAGTCCCAGAGAGGAGAGCACACCTTTTATTTGTAAGAAATATTTTCTGGTTTCTTAATGCCTTTAACCCTTTTCCGCTTTCTAGCCCTTTGAATAATAATTTTGTTAGTTTATATTGAGGTGCTTCATTTTCTTCTTTAACAAGCTAAATAAAGCACTTTTGATATGAATGTTACTGAGTAGCAAATGGTCATTCTAAAATGCAAATGCTACAAACCAGTATAGATTGACTAAGTTTAAGTCTTGGATAATTTTGCAGACAGATCAGTTATACAGCTTCACATGCAAACCCTATAAAATTTTTATTACTGCCTGTGAAATATTTCTTCATTCCTTCCAGCTGTTTTTCTGCCTTTTAGCCCTGCTGAAAATCCCTCCAACATAGCCCGTGACCTTTTCTGCCAGAGATCAGTAGGCAGACCCTTCAGAAGGCTCCTTCAGTTGTGTGAAGCTTTGCATAACTTTGTTGCTGTGACACCACAGGGGGTTATCTTGCAAAATCCAATGCTAATTTAATTTTTCAAATGTTACTGATGTGGCTTAGCTTTTAGTCTTGTGGAGTCTTGTGTCCATGTGTTTGCTTATCATTGATTTTTATTGATAATGAATATTAAATAATGTGGTATCTTGAAAGTGTCGTCTTTTGGGTATGCATAATCATGCCTAAAGATAAGAGAGGGGAACATGCTATCTTTTGTCCCTACAAGTGACATCCTGTTGTCATATATTTAGACAACAGAAAAAGATCATAGCTTGCATGATGAGAAAATTTTGATGGAGACAGGATATTCTTCATGTAAACAAGACAAGACGATCATATTTTGCTGCCAGCAATTGTATGATCTTATAAAAAGGACTATTATGTATTACAAGTCTGTGAAGAATGCATAACTATCTGACCAGAGGAGTCAGGGAACCTCAGTCAAGACTGCACAAATAAAGTAAATGCTGCTCATATTATTTTTATACAATATTCTATTATTGTTAATTCTGGAAAGTTTTTTGAAGTATGAATACTTGTGGGTATATCATTAAAGATTACGTAGCAAAAAATTTATAGAACAGCTTAAAAAAAAAAAAGAAAAGAAAGAGGAGGTTAGTTTCTAAAATTTAACATTTCCTTAAACAATATGGTCACTCGTAAAAAAAAGAATACTTTTTTCCAATAGAGGATGTCACCTAAGATGACCTTTCTGAAGCGAGAAAGGATAGACAACATTTATAACCTGTGTCAGTCATGTTCCAATCATCAGCTAGTTTTATTTCTTCATCATAGTCCCTGCTATTTCCTAATTTTTAGTTTTGATTAAGGGAAACAGGGTGGTCATATCTATAACTGTCACATAATCTGTGACTGCATGACACATATGTACAGTACAAAAGGAAAGAGAAGGCACACCTACTCTTTTCACCTGCTACTGCTCTGGCACATCTGCATAAATGAGATTAATTAATTATAGTGTTAGCTTTCAGTGATCATTCCTTATATTGTTTACATGTGTAAGAATCCATGTTATTGCTCTTGCACAGAAGGAAAAATAGAATTAAAAAGTTGTACCTGCCTCAGATTGTTTTGAGCCTAGAGACTAAGCATACAAAGAAACAAGAGACAGAAACACAAAGTTTGTGCTAATCAGCTAGTAATCAAACTTGTTTATTGCTCAAGCCATCCAACTCTCCTTAGGGTGTGGGTTTTTTCTGTTGTTTGGGTGCTTATTTATTGAAATTAGTATATTTGCACATGAGATTTTTATAGAAGGATAGTGAGATTGTGGTTTCAAAGTGCCTGATCTGACTATGTTTAGTTTGTTGTTCCTGTGCTTCCTATTGTATCTTCTGAGGATATATTCTCTTTAGGATTTAGCTTCTTGAACAGTCTTTTACTTAATGGATTTCACCAGTCCTTTGAACTATTACCTTAGGAAGTTTTTTTACTTTCAGAGAAGTGCAGTGAAATTCATTGTTGAACTTAAAGAATAACAAAGTAGAATTGTTCAGCCTACTTTTGGCTTCCAGACTTTTTTTCTTACACTTTGTGCAACATTTACAAAAGTGAGGTTGTATGTTAGAGAACCTCTGTATATTATTAGTGAGATCATTTCAAAGGCTAAAGCCTGTGAGACATAATTATGGTGATGGGGACATTGCTGAAAACTTGGTCATCTTTTCATAAGCATTTGGGAATTTTAGGGAAGTCACTGGGGTAATGATCATGATGGGAAACAAATTGTGTCTGCTTTCATGAACTAGGTTCGAGTTGCATAATGATTATTATAATTTGCTCTAAGATTCATCTTTGTATCTTTAAAGTGCAAATTCCGTCATGGCTTCCATCTTGTATGGCAGTAAGTCTGTCTATTTTGGATTGTCATAATTCAAGCAATTCACAAAATAAGGTTAAAGAAACTACTTTTCAAAAACTTGGATGCTATGAGCAAATACCATAGATGTCAGCCTAGTATCAAGCTGTGAAGAGGAATAAGGAAATTACAAGTGGGAAATTATCTGATGTTCTCTTTGTTCTGCAAAGGAAAAGATGGAGAAGAAAAAAATTCATTTATCCCAGCCTGTGTTGTGGATTAATGGTGGAAAATTTTCACAAAAGGAATATGGATTCACCTGGAAATTAACATGACAGTTTTATGCAGTTGTTCTTGATGACTAATCAATTGCTTGCTTTTTTAAAGAAAAGAAATAATACCTAATCAGCTCAAATATAAAAAGCAATATGATATTCACAAAAAAGGTACAGAATTTCTAAAATACTTAAGTATCTATGCTATGTTCTGTGATTGATTGGTATTATAAGTTGTCTAAGATGTTTTTCACCTCTATTATTGCAGAGAAATACGAATTACATACAGGCTCTTAATATTAAAAGAAACTTGAAATTCAACTGGATAATACCCAGAGCAACCTGATTTTAACTGGCCTTGCTCTGAGCAGGGTTTGAACAAGGTCACTTCCAGCAGTTCCTTCCAGCTTAAATGTTATGGTGATTCCATGATTAATTCTCAATATATTCTCCATAAGTCTGTCTGCCTACGATAAAAGGGAATATTCACTTGTCAGATCAAGAAGTTTGGTATGGAAGAAATTGGGATGAGAGGAGGAAGGAGATAGCTAAAGTTGGTTGTAATCTCTGTTTGGATTGTCAGTAATAAGCACAATCCTTCTGCCACCAGGGCATATCTTTTTTTTTATTTTCTTCACATTAATTTCTTTGATTGTTCTGTCTAAATCCTAGTTGTTCTCCTTGCTGTTTTGTGCTCAGCATGATAATAATTGGCTAAAAGCAACCAGGATTTCTGCCCTGGTGTGATGTTTGCACATCTGAAGACTGTGGCTTTGGTGTACTGCCTTCTGCTGTCACGCTTAGACCACAGGCAGAAAGCCAGTGGCATGAGGGCTTTATGATTAATAGGCTCTCCATTCAGAGTTGGGTTATTAACCATTTTCATGTAATGTCACTGCTGGAAGAAATAGGTGTTTCAGGGTGACTATCCTTTAGCACGTATAATGACATTACATGTCTCTTGCAAGACTGATACCAGTTTTATTTCATACTGCATTTTTAAAACCTTGGGGCTTGAAGATGTGTGTCCCACTGTTACCCGTTTCACTATAAAAGGGCTTAAAGAAAGACTTTGCACACTTCTTAATGTATGTGATAAATCTGTTTCCATTCTGATTCCTACCTGATCCACAGGAAACGTGACTAATATTTTGCAGACAGTAATAAGCATTCTTTAGCATTGCATTAAAGCATCTGTAGATGTGTGATCCAGCTTCAAACTGGAGGACATTTGGCTATGAATAGTGCAGTGTTGAGCCAAAGCCAGC
This sequence comes from Melopsittacus undulatus, assembly GCF_012275295.1. Lineage (NCBI taxonomy): Eukaryota > Metazoa > Chordata > Aves > Psittaciformes > Psittaculidae > Melopsittacus > Melopsittacus undulatus. The sequence continues at coordinate 19,095,185 of NC_047531.1, read as the reverse complement.
TAAATCCTGTGTAGAAGAAAAATGTTTTGGATCATGCTAAGGTTCATACTAATATAGCTACTTGACCTCTGGCTGGGTCAAGTAAAGGCAAAGGCAGCCTGTAAAGTATCATGCAGAGGGATGGTGGTCTGTCGGAAAAATTAGGGGGTTGGGAAGGATTACCTCAAATTTTACCTCCAGTCTTCTTCTGGAATACTCTGGTAGAGTGGATTCTCTTGTTATTCAAAGTGCTCTGCACCTGGCTCATCTTGGGGAAATTTTATTATTTTGTATGGGCAATACTGATATGAAAACAATTCCTTTGGATTTCTTTTGAAATGGGACATTCTGATCAAATCAAAATTTACATTTTCAAAATATACTGTCCTTGTATCTTGGTTTGAAGATACCTTTCAATAATTTGCTTATATTTGTTATTAGCAATATAATACAGGTATATTTAAAATAATTGCTAAACATTTTACTTGATACAGTGTTTAAATTGTGTGGTTTCATTTAGTTTTGGTTTGCTGTTTTGGTAAAGAGAATGGTTGAAGAAAAGGGTTTACAAGAAATATTTTTTTGCTATTGAGTCCTCTTCAGACTAAGAGTACTTTGTACATCTCAAATGCTCATGACTGTCAGGAAACTGGTTTTCACCCAGCCGTGAGCAGATTCTGCTATCATTGTGTTAGTATTGAGACTCCAAGGTGTCAAGAGGTCCAGTACTTTCGGAATACAGAATAGTCCACTGAACAGATGAAGAAAAAAAATTATAGATCTTGAAATTTCTTAATAATTGTGTAGCATATAAGGTATGAATCTCAAAGTTAATGGATCTACTTGAAAGCATTACCAGCAGATTGAGAGTAGGAGAGCAGCAGAAAAAAGACAGAACAATGTGGACAGCTGATAAGAGCAGTTGGAACCAGAGGAGTAAAAAGGATTTCAGAGTAAAAGAGAAAGCAGTGTGATGTCAGATAGAATACTGAAATTTTCATATTTGATTCCTAGGTCTTCCCTGATAAACAACACATGCTCAAATAGGTCAATTTTATGTTTTTCCACATCTTTAGACTGAGGTGACATCTGTCTGCTTCATTGAAGTACTGTCAGCTTATCAGTATTTGTACAACATTTTGAAGGCTTAAAGTCTTGCACGAATACTAAATAACATTATTAAATAGAATTTGCAACTTTTACCAATGTTGAGACAGATTCAGAATCATCTTTATCAAGGCAATATTGAAATAAATATGGATATAGTAATTTCAAAAGCATAGATGTTCATGTCTGGCCTTGGTGTCCAACACTAGCCCCTAGCTGGGTTTGAAACTCAGTGGGAAGGAGGAGTTAACGCCTCTTACTAATTCTTCACACAATATGTAGCAGTGGTTCTCAGGACTTAGCAGTGTGTCAGCCTTGTTATACACCACTTAAAATCTTCACTCTGACTTGTCTTGGTTGCCTGTATTGAAAGTCAGATGGGAAAGCAAGGCTAAGTAATAATTTATTCATACCAGTTTATGCTTGTGATGACAATACTTGTCATAATAACATTCTGTAGTGTTAGAATGCACTTTCCTGATTTTCAGCATAGAAAATCTAAATGAATGTTTTCACTTAGTTGCTTATTATGCATTGAACCCATCTTTTGGTTTTCCTTTCAGGTTTGCATTAGACACGTTTTTGAAGAAAAACTATTCATAATTTCGCTTTTATTAGCAAGTCATTTTTTTCAGATTCTAAAAATGTTTTATGTTTAAAAAGAAATACACTATTGTGCCTTACTCATTAGCTCCATCATAAATGGGTAGAATTCTGAGCTCTGTTAATTCTTTATTTCAAAGTTATATTTGCCAAAAGTCAACCCTGATAAAACACCATGTGATCAGGTTATTCTTTTCCTCTTTTCATATTAGTCTAGGCTAAAGGGGCTTTACAATACAGCATATTCATCAAAACGCTTTATCCTTGCGTTTGCCAAAGTAGAGGATCCATTTGGAACTTTCAGTTCTTCAGAGCACAGTTCTAAGAAAGGGTTGCCAATGTTTTGTAACAACCACCCCAAAAGGTTTTAACTTTTCTGGTGAGTCCATGATGGAGAGGAAATATATAATTTTTTTCTGCATGACTAGATTGGACAGTGACTCGACAATGCAGTCAGAAATTGAATGCCGGGTTACTTATATATGCAGGTACAGGTGCTGAACACCCAACTTTTCTATAAGGGAAGTGCTCAAGAGATAGCTTACTAGTCTGCATTTCAAACTGCTAGTGTGCTGAGTCAAAAGTTCCCATAAAGTTGGAAATAAATGAAAAATGGTAAAAGAGAAAAAAAGGGTGAGAGAGAGGATCAGTATTGTGGACCCTGCTTGGGTGTAATGAAAAGTGGTGCAGACAATTACATGGCCTTCCAACCTTATACAAAACTTCCCTTTTTTTCTGTATTTCTTCTTACTGTCATCCATCTCTGTAGGACTTTCTCACATATATATATTTTGTAGTTTTAGGAAGATTTTGGTGTGCTAAAACCATTACTATTTTAATGCTCCTTCACTAGCTGACAGCCTGGAAGTTTTTATGCAAAGCGACAATATTTTTATAGTATGGATTAAAAAGCAACGAATCTGCAGTTCTTTGCAAGATTTCTGCATAAAACAGGAGAATCACAATAACACAGGGAAGAACAGTTAAGACACATAAAAGATGAGTTTCAGACTTTCTTTATGCATTACTTTTCAGCTGCAGTTTAATGTGCTTGCTCTGATGGAGGAAATAATGCTTCTTGCATGTCCATCAAAATAATGACCAATTTTCAAATAAATATACCTAATTTTTTTGCAACCTAAACCCCATTATAAGCATTATAAAAAGGTACAAGCAAACTCTTTCCTTTGTGGTTTCAAACATGAATTCCAAACTCCACTGATGTAATGCAGAAAGTATACATATACATATATATATATAAAAATATATAAATATATATATGAAAGTAAAGATAATGGTTGTAATATAGCACACAAGTAATAATCATTGCCCTATTAAATCCCTGATGCTGCATAACAAACTTCTGTTGCTTCTGCAGTAACATTTTGACATCCTTTTTCAATAGCTTTCATTAAAGGGAGAAGATGGAATGTTCATATTATTTTGTAAGATGCACAGAAGTCAGAAAATAAACATGCCTTTGGATTGTATGAGACAGCTGTTAGCATTGAGGCCATGATTCATCCTGGTGTCAGTCATTGCCAGACAGATGGGTATTTTTGTGCTTGTAAGAGAAAAGGAGATGCTTACAACATTTGTCCAATTATTAGTGGAGAAGAACTAGCAGCAATTAGTACCAACTAATACTCTCTTTGGGAAACTCCATAAAAAAGCCAAAATCAGATAAGTATGGATTTAACTCTAGTTTTGTTTGGCTGAATGGAGCCTTCTCATTAAATGAGAGATTTATTGTTAGATTGCTGTGGAGTAACTTGCATTGCTGCTACAGCGGCTTGCTTGCCATCTTACTTTTTTTTACTCTCTCCATCTGTATATATTCAGTCGTAGTTACTAATATGCAATACCTCATAAATTCCACATTCGCACAATACTTCACAAGTAGCAGAATGTTTCAGACCTGGATTTAAGGTGTTCTGAACTAGACTGAAGTATCACTGTAGTCAGATGTGTCAGGGAGGAGCTGTGTCATCTGTCTTTTTTGTTTCCTGGCCTTCCATCTCATGACTTGTACTGTGAGTATGATTTCTAACCTGAGGATTATAGATGCTTATTTCTCTAAAGTTAAAGTATGTTTCTAAGCAAAGTAGAAATAACAAAGTTGAAACAGATTCTTGAAATAGTCGAGACATGGAGATGTTATAAAGACCTCAACATTGCATTTTCAGTCCAGCTCCACAATGTGCAAATATGAAGTGCTGGTAAATCTTAGTCCTGCAGAGCAGTCGGATGCCTAACAAACTGATTTTGGTGCATCTTCCTGCTCACTCCAGCTCTGTAGCTCATCTCTGTGTGGATGAATAGGAAATAAGAAAACTCTTGTAGAAGACCTCTTAAGGTGATTTAATGAGGTATTAAGAAGCCAGTTGAGGTAGATTTAAATCAAGAGTGAAACCCAGAAAGATGCAAAAGGAAGCATGAAAGAGATCCTTGGATACTGATATTGATTTCAAAAAGGAGACTATTACTGAATGGCTGAGGACAATCAATTCCTGATGGTGCAAAGTTCTGTGGACTTGCTATTTTGTCAGAAAGAAAATGTTCCAATAAATAGGGATGAAATAAAATATCTAGATGTTTGCTTAGAATAATAAATTTTAAAGCATTCACTCCCATTGAAGACTGGGGATTTAAGACCTTATAAAGAAAAGTTTTGACTAACAGAGACAATTATTAGAGTGAAAACCTCAGAGAGAAATTTGCTGCAGTTTCAAGCATATGAAATGTGTTCCAAAATGAAGTAGAAAAATAAATTTCCTTAGAGACGGTTCTGTGACACAGTGATAAATCATTAACTGAAATAAAAATCCACATCTTTGCTGGTAGTGGATACTTTTGTAGTGAAGAGAAATCAACTTTGGCAAAGGAGTCTGTCACTAATTACAATATCAGCACACGTACCTCTGACAGCAGTGTAAATATGTTGGAAAGACTGGGGCTTATGGTTGAAGATGATCAAACGTCAAATCATTGCAGTTTCTATAGTAATGAGTAGATGAAAGCAGAAAAATAATGTGTACAAAGGAAAATGATGTGGCAAAATGAGAGCCTGAAGAGGCAGGATTTGGTTTCTTTTAGGCTTGAAGTTGGTAGGTTTAGAGGCCTCTAATATGCTACCTAGGCTGTGCTTAATGAGTCAGTGACACTGTAGCATGCAGCACTGAAATTATTGTTACTTTTGATTACTCCTCTACCAAGGTCTAAAATAAATGAAAATATTATAATGGGTGTTTTTTAATTCAATGTGAACACCACAAATCTGTGGCAATGACTCCGTTCCTGTTTTTCATTGTTTACATACATTTGGTAGTTCAAACATATGCTATTGCAAACATAAAGCATTAAATTTTTCTATTGTGTTAAAAATTATTAAAGATACACTTTTTGTAAATGGCTATTGAAGAAATTAGGTGAATTAACTTGCCTGTTCTTCCTTCTGGCTCTATTTACACAGTTCACTATCTCCATAGCAGAGTAAGCTTGAAATAAGTTGCCTGAAACACACTTTGACTCAAATGAGATCAAAATGGCACGTATATCTTCCTTCTCTTTTCACAGAAAATCAAGTTGCAACCTACAGGTTCACATGCTCCCTTGTACTCCAAAGTGAAAGGCACCTGTAGGATGTATTATCTTGTAGAAAATATCTGTTATTGCTGTCAAAATATAAAGTAACTTTTCCTTATGTTGTACTCAAATTTTGGTGTCTACATATTTAGTTCTTACTTAAAAACCATCAAAAGGTCAGTCAGTTGAACAAATAAAAGTTACTCAATCTTATGAATAATACAAACAGTCTTTTGTGTACTGGTCGACTTTTAATCAGCTTGTCAGAAAGATACTTCTGAGAAGTGCTGTATTTTCTCCAGGACAATGTCAAGGTGCAACCCCAACCTTAAAAGAAAAATACAGATTTGTCTGATCTATATCTAACAGCTTAGCTTTCAAATTGAAAGGAAATGTTCCACTACAGCTACTTTAATGAGATTAAGCAGATGTGAGAACAGGAAATACTAGCATTTCAATAGGTATTAATAAATACATTTGACAAAAGACAAATGTGTTATGGAAGAAAAATGTTAAATTTTTGAGAAACCAAGTGGATATAATTAGATTGGCACATAAAATCTAGAAATGTATATAAGAAATTACAGTAATGGCAGTCAAGATTTGTGTAATAATAATTACTGGTGAATTATTAGGTAACCTAACCTATTTTTCGCAATTAAACTAAACAGCCCACTGGACAGACATATAATTGTAGAATAAATCACAAGAAGTATGGAGAAAGTTGACAGAATTTTATAGTGGAAATAACAAATAATTCAGTAAATTCCTATTTATTGGCTAGGTAAGCTGTATTTATGATTTTGCATTATATATAGGATTGATTACTTGCAGAGTTCTTAGTCACAGATGATGTGGGACAGTAGCTTCTCCAAAACTGTTGTTTGCAATTCTGCTATAAGTAATTTTAAGGTGATCTGTACACTGAAAATCTGGTATATCTTTTTATCTTCTGAGATAGAGATGCTGAAATGTGATATGTCTTTCAATGGAATTTGGTTAAGGCAAAGTATTGTTCATAAACAGAAAAAACAGAGTTAATTTGTTGAGTGGAGTCTGACAAGATGTTATAAAAGAAATAGCTGGAGGGGAATTGAAAGCTGTCAGATTTTGAGCACCAACACGATTTTATTCCAGAACCGCAAAGTGTATTTCAAAATAGGCTGGTTTATGTATACCTGCATGCTTTAATCAGTCTACCCCCTGTTTTGGATAACCCTTAATAAATACTGAGTGTCTGGTACCTTGATATATTCGTGGCACAATCTTTATAGCTCAGAATTTTGTTTTTAACAAGACAGAAGTTTATTAATAGGTGCTGAGAGTGCAGAATACACACAGTAAGGCCATTTTGCACTTAATTTTGTACTGTGAAAACAGACAAATGCAAATGGAAAATTTTTAATAATAGCACTGTCCATATGGGTGAGCCTACAGCTGGGAATTTGATATTACACATTTTAGTTACACTTAATCTGACTTCCTTTTCAGTTAGTGCCTGATGTACTAGTAGCATATGTAATAACATGCTTTTAAATGTACAACACATAGATAAACTCAGTTTCTGTTGGATTATTGGGTTTTTCATACGATTATGATTCTTGGAAGAAGCAAACTAACGTAAACGATATTGCTTCTATTCAGCTGCTTTCTCCTAACTTCTGATTACAGATTACACAACACAAAACTCCTGCAGAAACAGGGTTTATGTTCTAGTAATCCACAATGCATAAAGAAATGAGCTATGAGCCTTGTGTAATTTGCTGTGGTATTGGCAGCTGAGAGAAATACCAGATGCCCGCAAGTAAGCATCTTGCAAAAGAATACAATCCTAGATTTGCCTTTTCTAACCAAACTTGATTCCTCATGCGTTCTTTCCTGAGAAATTGTGATAAAAGTCTAGGCAGTAAGATCTGTGACCCATCTGCTCTAGCAGATAACTTGCTTCCAGTGTTATGGTCATAAGAGGTTATGAGAGTCAGCTGAAGTCCTGATCAGCCAGGAGGGTGAAGATAAAGGCATGGAATGTTTGCACTGTGAACATTAAGCTTTAGGAATTGGTTCAGACTTGCTTTTCAGCCAAGGATTTTCATTTAATGCTGCAGATGGAATAAGGGGTACAAGAAAGATGTCATTCAAGGCTAGTGATCAGATCTGTGTTAAAGATGATTTCTAGTACTACAGGAGTGCCAACAAAAGGTGATGACTACATGTTAGTCCCATCTGCATCAGTCTCTCATTGTTCATCTCAATGAGAGAAGCAGCATATTCTGCCAGGCTCCCTGGGCAAGGCTCAGGTGTGTCCCATCCCTCCCTCCCTGCTCTGTCCTGCAGAAATGGAACCAGTGTGTGTGTCTCCCAGGAAGGTTGGACCACTTTCTGGGGAGGTCCTGGAACCAGATGCTGAGGTGCCCAGACCCCAGCACATGCTGTGGCACATACCTACTGCTCAGTGACAGGCTGGGTTTCTTTGATTTCTTTTTTTTCTGTGAGTTAATGCTAGCACTAGATCTTTGCAGAGAGGGGTTTGTTTTGTTATTTTAATAGGAAATGCCCTTGATTATTTGAGTTATCCTGTCCATTGCAGTGTACACTGTTCAAGGCCTCTGGATGCTCAGGGATGAATATATTAGTGCCTGAGAGAGAGCAGCTAACAAAGTGCTTAGATTGTGTTTGCAATTGCAAGGCAGCATTCTTCCTGAGTAGCTGGATCGGGGGGGAAAGACTAAAGGTACAAATATCTCATCCTTTATGAAGATGCTTTCTCCTTGGAAATCTCATTTCTGTATTGTGATAAAACCTACCTCTGGGAGTGTCACTGGGAAGAGCATCAGGGCTGGGTATTGTCCTGTCCTGCAACTGCAGCATCTCTCATCAGATCACAAAACAGATTTTCTCCCACTTGGGAAGGTAATTTTATGTCAGAGTCCCAGTTTCAGTTACTACTTTGGCTAAGGCTAGGGTTACATCCACCACAGACAGGAAGTGAGCATCAGTCTAATCCAGACAAAGCAGAGAGAATGTAACATAACGTTCAGTTAATTTTCAGTGAGCCTTACTTCTGTAGTATGGCATGTGTTCAGCCACCTGGTTTATACAGAGCCACTGCTTTCCTAAACCTCTTGTTTCAGTTACCTATGACTTTCTCTTGGAGTCTCTAACACATGTTAGAGAAGGACTTTCTTCTATTAAATCCCTTCTGCTGGAGGATTGCTACCATATATGTTCATTTTCCAACAATGCAGACACTGTGTAAATCATTCTTGGATGTAGAATAAAAATAACTGCTTTTGTAAATGAGGCTCTGAGATTTTTAGCTTGTAGTAATATATACTTTTACAGAGCATATTCTTCAGGCTACCTCTTTTCACTATTTCTTTAGTTTCTGCTAATCTTAATGTCTCTACTGGAAATAAAAGGAGAGAAACTGGGGCTGCACTTACTTTTATTTGTGTTTTGGTTGTGCCTAGTAGCATAATCAAAATTAGTGTCATCAAAGCAATGAGTACCATGCACTTCTTTAGGGAAATGGAATAGCTTGTTGGAGGAAGTTGCAATCTAATTTGCTGACAAAGCAAGTGTCTTAACTGAGATAAGAGATGCTCTTTCAAAGAAAAATCCAAGTTTGTTTTCTGTATTTAGTTTCTCTAAAAGCATGAAGCCTTGTGGCAATAATTGTCTTGCAGAGTTGTAGTCACCCTCATAAATCACATTTGTTTTCTCAATTTTTTTGTGTTCATGTTTACATTTTTCCTACATGCTTTTACTAAGTTGTAACGTCTCATAAAACATAAAGTCTTATCAAGTCTCTTATTAATTTCTGTGCTGTTTGGTAAACTAAATGTATTTTTTTTTAGAATTGAGAGATGATTCTTTGCTGAATTAATTTGACTTGTGTGCACATGATAGTGAACATAGAATCATACAGAATCATAGAATAATTAGGATTGGAAAGGAGCTTAAGATCATCAAGTTTCAACTCCGCTGCCATGGGCAGGGACTCCTCACCCTGGACCATGTCACCCAAGGCTCTGTCCAGCCTGGCCTTGAACACTGCCAGGGATGTTTAATAGAACAAAGATCTCTCTTTGGGGGTTTTGTCATTAACTAATCTATGACTTTTATGACAAAAGTCATACAGAATAAAACATGATTTGGCTTCTTATAGTGAAAAACCAATTGTCCCATGTAGATATTTCATCTTGGATGATCAAATATAAACCTGCTCTCTCTATCCTACCCTCTCCCCAAAAAAGTTTGGAAATTAAGTTCTAGGAGTGCATTGATAAATACTCTGTACAAAAGATTACAGTCTTATCACTCTCAGGCCTGTCCTCAGCCCCACTTAAATTCTGTTATTTTATTTGTTGCAGGTGGGGCACTCAAGGGGATTTCACCACTACTCACCCTCGTCCTGTTGTTAAAGTAAAGCTCTTTACAGAAAGCACCGGGGTGCTGGCACTTGAAGATAAAGAGCTGGGAAGAGTGAGTATTATGTGTAGACATGAGAAATATGTGAGAAATGATGCATAGAAATGTGAATATTGCTAAAACATGCCATAAACTGGTATAAGGTGTTCAGTATAGCACCTGTTCTACTGCATTTGTACCAAACAGTGCTTTTTTTTCTAAGAGTTTCTAGGACTGGAGGTTAAAAAGTTTTTAAATTTAAATTAATTTGAAGAATGGAAACATTTCAGATGTCTGTTATTGAATATAGTCTTTTCCTTAACTGTATCCTTTGGCCCCAGATGGTTTGTTTTTCCCTGCTGCTTCACCCTTCCCACTCCTGGCTGCCTCATGACACATCTGTTTGACAGCTGGTCAAACCAGTTTAAAGAAGGTAATAACTTTCCTTTCTTGGTTGGGAGTGGCAAGGGGAGAGAGAGAAAATAAAAACTGCTAATGGAGAGGGGTTAGGGCTGAGCTCACTGCACTGTTGTTGAAGTCTGATCCAGCTTTCCCAGAGATAAAGATACATGAAAAGTGAGGGAGAGAAGAGCTGTCTTCTGTTTCTGTTGTGGATTCTTACTCCCCTTCAGCAGAGAGTCTGCATGCTTTTATCAGGTGCTCTGAGATTTGGCAGTTTGTACCAGAATTAGATAATTAAATCATGACTTATTCCTGGTTTTTCACTCCCCTCATAACAAAGGACAAAGTCCATCACCTTTTTTTCCCCTTGCATTAAAGCTTGTGCTGAGATTGGGCATAGCAAACCTGAGAGATGCATGGATATTGATTTTATATTTCATAATACATTAGGTATTTACCAAAAATGCCTAGCCCTCTCCTTGCCAAAAAAACACCTTTTGTAAAAAGTAAGTAAGTAAAACATAAACCTCCAACAATGACCTTATGTACAATGCATAGCACTGGAAAACAATTGAAAAAGGGCACTTTTGCTGTGTGTCAGCCTGTTTTCACCTCCCAGGTCTAGCAGTACCCGGGGTTGCTGACAGACACCTTCCAGCAGCTGGTGGTAGACACACAACTCAGGAGAAGGGAGAATCTTTCCAGTCTCTGGTTAATATGAGAGTGATAGTTGCTAGCTTCAGGGAGATTGGAAGAATATTTGACAGACTTTTTACAAAGTAATTTCAAGGTACTGTGTGTACTCATGGTATACATTTTACCTTTCAAAAACTTGTTTTGTTGTTGATGGCTTTGTTTTCAGGTTTTAGAGATTTAAATTCAGGTAACCTTTGAAAAGATGCAGGATCTCACTGGGTAAGTTTCATAAAGTTTGACACATTCGTGCCTGATCAGTACACTGCAGTGATTCGCAGGAATGCTTCTGATTCAGTGAGGTTTGGTATGCTCTGGAAAGGCCTGAAGATACTTCTGCTGGTACTTTTTTCTCTACCTAAAAATTCAACTCAATCCTGCCCCTTCTGAGGTAATTTACTGTGGACATTAATTCCCATCTGTCAAGTACATTCTTCAACGCATGTGTCTTGACCTGATACTGCTTTTCTACATTATTGAAGTTTGCAGTTCCCATACCCTGGGGTCATTGTGAAGGTTTTGTTCTGTTTAATCTATAATTAGAAATAGATGGAGACATCGAGATACATGATTTGAATTTTGAACTTTCATCACATACCAAAGGGTTTAAGTCTGCCACTAAAGGAACAGCTTTTTATGAGCACAAATCTAAGGTGTGAAATGTAGAGCCAGCAAAGGTTTCTGAAGAGTTGTAGAGGAGAAGGCGTTTCCTTTGACCCCATCAGTCCATGGCAGTCTCTCACAGTTCTGAATTTAAGATGTAGTCCCTGATCTCAGTATGAGGCCACTGCAGCTCTTTAGTTTCAGGAGGAGGCGCTGCTGATTTTCAGAAGTAACTAGGTCGTGGTAGAGCAGAAGGGATGCAGGTTTGTGCTTTCAGTAAAGAAGGCAGACCATACTTACAGCTTTATATACTCCCTGTTGGGAAGCAGAGTCTGGGGGCTGCTTGGCCTCTGCTGAAGTTACCAGATAAGCACCAAGCAAGAGAAGGGATGTTGTCTGTACTTAACATGTTCTTCCTTCAAGGCATTTAAGACGTGCTTAACTAACAGGAAGAGTACTTACTTCATCACTTGTCTGATATTGTTCCTTTCCTCTAAAAAGGCAGAAATAAATCCAGTTGTCAATGCTGAGAGAACGTTTTTCTTACTGTGAGGTATTCTTCTGGCTCCCCACTGTTTTAAGTGTTTAAAGAAAAAAACAAAACAAAACAAAAAACAACTAAAATCTTAACCTTTATTTTCTGTTCTCCATAAACTGAAAGAAGAAATGGAGACGTGTGCTGCTGCACAGGAGGGGAAAGGATGTTATTTTGATTTGGGTTCTGCAGAACATGAGCTTCCTGAGTTGCAGTCTGTGTCTGTGGTTGTGCAGACCTCAACATACAGTCAACACTGAATTTAACTTCTAGAAAGTGAGGCAGGCTGCATCTTTCAAGCTGTGTTTCTTCTAATGAGGAAATGTTAGGGACCTACTTTATCCAAAATCTTTGAAATGTGGTACAGTTTCTATGTGACTGACACTGATCTGGCCGTTTCTGTAATTTTTGTATATGCAGACAGAAGGCAGAATTGATGTTTGCATTTGTACGTGCAACAACTAAGGAAGCATGAAGAAGCCTCCAGAATTTGGTGTAAATACCTCTGAAAAACCAACCTGATGGTTTCTGAAACTTGGGGATCTGACACCACTTTTCCTTGTTCAGTACTTTGTGTATGAAGATGTTCAAACCTAGTAATTCAAAGTGACAGCCATTGTGGTTGCTTAGCACACATGTGAACACAATGTGAGAACGGCAGGTGGTGGTTGATTGCTGATACTTTATGAATATAAGATTTTTTCAGCCTTGTTGCTCCAACTATTCAATTAGAAGGGGACTATTGTCTCACAACCTGCTTGTCACAGTCAGCTGCAGCCAGGAATAATTAGCTGTGCAGTTATGGGTGGTTTTCTTTAGTGCTGTTACTCTGCATTTGATTTAAAGACATGATAAAATAGCTGCACTGGCTACGTACCTGTACTCACATGATTGCTTAGTTTCTGAATGCTGACTGCACTGGGCATGTTGTTTATCTTCTGTGCTGCGTTCGAAGAGCCGCTGAGCAGAGACAATTTCATACTGTGAATATGTTAATTTAAAGCCTGTCATGCTGGGGAATGTGCTTTTCCATCACATATCGAAATGACTGAGGTTTTGCAGAATGGAGTTTTTCTGTCTTTTAAGTTTGGAAAATGATAAGAGATTGCTTCCACTTCCCCCTTTTGTCTTGCTCCCGGAGCAGTCTGCCTGTCAGCATCCTGCTATGTCTGGCTGAGTGTGTTATTTCCACACTAACAGGGTTTTTTCAGTAGCTTCTTTGAGAATGCCTCTTGTTAAATTCTTGAGGCATTTTTCATTCGGGCATGCTCTTTCTTAGATTTGGGGGAAAGGCTCTTTGTGAAGGAATTTTTATCAATTGCTAAAATCTGTTAAGGTAAGTGTTCAGTGGCAGCATCGGCAGAGGTTCCTTGATGGCAGAAATTGCAAAGGCTTCCCTATTCTTTGTCAGTAACAGTCTATCTCTTTTACCATGTGTCTGTTCAGTTTTCGTTTCTTTTTAACCACCTGTTACCCAAAGCCTTCTCCCAGTGTTTCAGCTGTAATGCAATCAATCGTAGCTGAGAAGCAAGAGATCACTCAATAGGTGAGGTCATAGAGTCATAGAAAAACAGGCTGGAAGGGATGATGGGGCTTGTGTAAAGTGCACATAAACTCTCCTGGCAATCAGGCTCTTATTAATCCTTTCTTTAGCAGCTCCCTATGTGAGAACTTTTCTAAGGGAGTTACTTTCAGGAGAGCCATCCTTCCACTTCTGCCTCCAGTCTTGTCCCTTCCTTGAGCTGCTTGTGCTTCATCTTCCTGGCAGCAGTGCATTGTGACTTGACTAGAACTAAGAGGACATAAGTGTGGTACTCTGCTTGGCAGGCTGCTGCTGGGGTGTTCAAGGGAACTTCATTTCTTGCCACACTGACAGCAGCTTCTGGCTTTCTGGCATTAACCTGTCTTTGGGCAAGGGGCTGACATAACTCAGAACAGCTCCAAACTTTCAAGTCAGGGGAGAAGGTGACTTGAGAGGAGTCGGTAGACATTTCTATAGAAGAACTGGTACGTATACCCTAAGGCTGGGGCCAGAGTTACACAAACACTGCAGCATTATAAGGTCTCTCCACTGTTACCGGTCATCAGTTTCCTATCCCAAACCAGTTTCAATAATTGTTAGTCTATAATGCTATTTCCAAATCAGTAAAACAAAGTGTATTAAACTAGGAAGTTTCCCTACTATCTTTGCTGAGACAATGACCTGAATCATAAATTTGCATGTGCCAAATAATAAAGGGGCTTATTTCATAACATGGAATTTGCCTGTCCTCTCTGCTTGTACTGGAATCTTTTGAAATCACTACATTTTAAAACATGAAAGAAAAAGCCTTCCATAGAATCAATTAGTCCTGTTGTTTGAAAAATCTTCAACAAGTGCAGTTCAGGGAGCATATGATCTTATCTGTCAGGCACTTGCTGTTTTTCATAGTTTTAAATAATCATTAATTGAGCTAGAAGTGTCTCTGGCAGAGCATGGGAGTTAGAGAACTTGGTTTCTTCAGTTCATCATGAGGTTTCTTGTGTGACCATGAGTGTATTGTTTATTCTGAACAAAGCTAACAATGCTGCTTATGATTGAGGCCATGTGACACAGGAATCAGTCCTCAATTACTTGTAACTTTGTCAGACCTTAAGTGTTCAGGCTAAAATTTTTTATCCTAGGTATGGAATAAGATAAAAAGAAATTGTGGGTTTGGTCAATGGCAAAAAGCACTCATTTGAAGCACCATTTGTAGCACAATCAAGCATGGCAACTTCTTTTGTCTCAGTCTTCTGTCTTTCTCACTGGAGACCATACAGTTTAAAGAAAAGACAGAAAGGTGGGTGCCAAAAGCAGCAGCAACTCCTTGGTATGAGAGGGAGCAGGACAGGATGAGGGACACCAGGACAGCCCCAGGTATCAGGCACCTCCCTGGGGATGGGGAAAAGTTGAGGATTTGTTCTGCTTCTTGAAGATGGCCAGCACTGTGTTATGAAGAAGAGACTGCTGATGGGCTGCAACTTTTTTTTCTTTGAGGTTGTGTGGTGTGAGCTGTACTGAAGGCAAGATAAGGGCTTTCTGTAACAGCATGTTGTGACATCTGCCTCTCAGCCAGGGCATTAAGGAGCAGCTTTAGACCTTCACTTTTCATCTTTTTTGCTTGTGACAGGGAGCCAGAACTCAGCATTGTCTGTTCAGATTTGCCATGATTACCAAGGTTTGGTGCCCAAGGTCTGAGATCTCAAAATGTGTCTAACACCAACCCAATTTGTAAAATCTGTCTCATCTCAAATACTTGGCTCAAAAGACTGGATAACTCCCATGCTTGGGTTCAGCTCTTGAATATCATGTTTTTTGGTAGAAGTAGGGGATGAGGAGGAGAGGGATCCGAGGACATGAGTTGGCTGAAACTGAACTCAGCTCAGGTGGGGAGGGTAGGGGGAAAAGTGATTATCTTGGCTCCTGCTTTTTCTCCACTGTACTTACAGCTTGCAAGTCTGCTTGCCTCTTAGCTTCCTTGGTCCCTTTTGAAAGCTGCATTTTCTTCTGACAGCAGCAGAACAGCAGATGGGGTGGTTACCTTGAGAGCTTTGTCTAAATATGGGAATACTAGTAGGAGGTATATTTCTGCACAGCACATTTGATTCTGAACCTTCTGCTTGGTTATCAACTCTGAGAAAGCAAGATTGTCCCAAGTTTGGTTTGTTCAAGCTGTCAGAGTATGTTGGACAACTCAACTTTTCCATACCCTTAAAGGAAGGTACGATGCCAAAGATAGAGGAGAGATAATAATTGCTTGACTGGACTGATTGTTTAGCTCAGATGTACTTCCAATAACTTCTATTGTGATCCAGCTGGGGCCTTAAATACACAACTAAATCACAAGAAATTATGGTTAGTTAAGTTATCAAATGATTATAGCTTTATGTCTTTCAACCTGTCATATTTTAAGGTCAGGAAAGTAACATTTTCAGTCATTCACAATTAAGAAACAGTGTTGTGATAACATCACCTTGCAAAAAGCCATAAATGTGTTGCTCTATAATATTTAAGATTTCTGTGTTTATTTTGGATATGAATGAGAAAGGCTATAAAATGAACTTGGTACTTTTTCCATTACAGTGTGGTCTGAGGAAGTGCAATACTAGATATAATAGGACCACACAGCTGAGCATTTTTAATGATCATGAAATGATTGAATTTACTGAATTATCTCAACACACATTGTTCTGATACTATCAATTTGCCTTAAATCAGTTGAAGAATGCAATGTACAATAGCTGTGTTAGGTGTATGGCATTCTGGTCATTAATAGTTCATTATACTTTTTAATGCAGATTACCTCGTAGTTTACTTTTCGTAAACACAGTGCTAGACTAACAACTCATAGTTCTCTGCTGCTGCTGGATAACCTCCTGTAATGATATTTACATACAGAAGAACAAGAGCATAAGATAGATTAAAAAATAAAATAAAACATAAAATTTTACTCATAAATGTGTGATTTAGTATGAATTTTATGAAACTTTTAGAAATTCTAGGCACAGTGAAAGAGTATCTTGTAAGTGAATTTTATACCCCTCAGAGAAGACACATGGGTTGATACCATTTTGTTTTTTAAGGTAGGTTATAAAACAACACCTAGAAGATTAAAATCCCATAAGCAGTGCTGAAAGGAAATCCAGGACAGATTCTTAGAAAGCTTCTTCATGGACAATGGCATTGCTTTGCAGTTTGTCATAATGGAGAATGCTTTTAACACAAATTTTAGTTACTTTTTACTTTTTCTATCGAGAAACATTTGCCCAATATTTTGGGTTCAGTGATTTCATGGGAGCTTGCAGCTCGTGCCACCTGATGGTGTGGTACACAATGGTTAGCATTGCCCCCTAAGGCAATATTAGTGTGAAGATTATTGTGAAGATAATTAATGCCTGTCAAACGCTTTGTGTGCATGTGCATAGTTTGTTTGTGTGTAATGATAAAAAGTCTGATGACAGAGTTCTTTTAGCTCGCATTGTTTAAGGCTGGGAGGCATGGCAAAGTGTAATACAACACAGTGCATACTTAAATAATTTCTGCCAGTTGCTCATTGTGAGAGCTTTGAAAGCAAAGCTCTGAAATACTTCTTTAAATATTCAGAAAAGGAATTGTCAGTACTGAAGTTATGAATTAATTATACACTTGTATGCTTGTATTTGCATCATCAGCATTCTAAAAACTCAAGAAGCTGACAGGAGAAAGATGTCACTTGAGATACATGAACTGTAATAAGCAGTTGCAGGACAACAGGAACTGCAGTCTGTAGAAAAGGAGAAATTCGTAACGTCACCTGCAGTCCTATGTGAATGCTAAGGGGTTAGATGCAACCAATGAATGATAATCCTCTTATATAATCTTGCATCTAAAAAGATAAACTATAAACCATTTGCTGTTCAGTGCATCAGAACACAAAGTTTGCCATACTCAGAATGCTTGTAAATGTGTTTTAAGAGATGGCTTTTATTCATAATGACAATCAACTTGTTTCTTGGAAAGAAGGAATAAGCTTTGTTCTAAATAGTGTTTGCTATTTGTGAAAAGAAAAAAGTAGCCTCCTGATTTATTGAAACCAGAATATGCTGATTCTTCTACTATCTCTTTAAAAAGCAGTGAATGTATTCGATAGATCTGACATGTTATTTCTCCCACTGGTGTTATAAAGGTTGAATACTTGATTCGGGGAAATGCATCATATTTTTCTGCTTCAATAGAGCTCCTGATATTGAAGTGATGCAGGACCATGTTTCTGAAAAATACTGATGAGAAGTTGAAAGCATTCAGCTTGCGTCATCTTTCAGATCTGAATGACACTAACTATTTTGCCTTAATAAGATCTATTAGATTTATGCTTGCTTGGAGATACTTCCTTAAATGCTTGATTTACCTTCTATAAGAACACAGAGGATAATATACTGTGTATTATATATGTGACACAAGGCACAAGTATTATGTATAAGAAACTAACTTGACGGTTAGCATGATGATTAATTTTAGTTTTCAAGAAACTAATGTGAAGAATGCTGCTTTTTAGAGTGTTTTCATTTTGAAATCCTGCTTCATGTTCATGATAATCCAGAACTCTAAATTGATTCAAAGTCTAAATTAATTCAAAAATAGTGCTTGTAATTAAAAAAAAAGAAGGAGACATTATGTTTCAGCAGCATTTAACTGCCAAAAGTGTGGCTATAGCTAAGTTTTTAATGAAGTAGTACTGTTCAATAGGCTATAAATAAATAAACTCTCTGGTTGGAGCAATCCCAGGCACAGCTACAGCTTGGGCAGAGAAGAGATTCAGAGCAGCCCTGCAGAGAAGGACCTGGGGGTGTTGGTCAATGAGAAAATGAACATGAGCCAGCTTCAGTGTGCGCTCACAGCCCAGAAAGCCAACTGTATCCTGGGCTGCATCAAAAGAAGCGTGACCAGCAGGTCAAAGGAGGTGATCCTGCCCCTCTACTCTGCTCGTGTGAGACCTCACTTGGAGTATTGTGTACAGTTCTGGTGTCCTCAACATAAGAAGGACATGGAACTGTTGGAAGAAGTCCAGAGGAGGGCCACGAGGATGATCAGGGGACTGGAGCAGCTCCCGTATGAAGACAGGCTGAGAAAGCTGGGGCTGTTCAGGCTGGAGAAGAGAACGCTGCGTGGAGACCTCATAGCAGCCTTCCAGTATCTGAAGGGGGCCTATAAGGATGCTGGGGAGGGACTCTTCATAAGGGACTGTAATGACAGGATAAGGAGTGACAGGTTCAAACTTAAACAGGGAAAGTTTAGATTGGATATAAGAAAGAAGTTCTTTACTGTGAGAGTGGTGAGGCATTGGAGTGTGTTGCCCAGGGAAGTTGTGAATGCTCCATCCCTGGCAGTGTTCAAGGCAAGGTTGGACAGAGCCTTGGGTGACATGGTTTTGTGTGAGGTGTCCCTGCCCATTGCAGGGGGGTTGGAACTAGATGATCTTAAGGTCCTTTCCAACCCTAACTATTCTATGATTTTATGGTAAATATATAAATATTTAACAGCCTGTGAGTAATACTAATCTAAAATTAATTGTTAGCTAGTAGTTTCAAAAATTAAATATTTAAAATTTGATGTATTTTTCTTTATATGCCTGCCAATATAGATTAAGCAAAAGATTTATACCATATCACATGTTAACTGCATATAGTACCTTATATTTATTATACTCCATTTGCAGCAAAGATGCTTTGGAATTAATCTCCAGTTTCTGAAGATGGAGTTGGTAAGACTGAGCATATTTTGGTTTTCTTCCATTAAGCAGTGTCATGACTGAAGGGGTGAGCCACTGCATAATGCTAAATAAATTGTTTCAATAGGATGCTTCCAGCAGAGCACTGAGTAATATAAAAGTTCAGGTTCTTATTTAATTATACATTACTATTTTCAAGTGTCAACTGTTCCTTTTTGTTTAAAATTGTTAATTCAGAATGAACTGACAGAGGAGGAAATTGCATTAACTCAAAATATGAAAATTCCCATTTGTAAGAAAATGAGTTTGGTTTGGAAATTTGTCTGTTACAATAAGATTGAGTCAACAGGCTTCTTGGATTTATGAAACAGTTTTTACTTGTCTTTCAGATTGGAGGAGATGCAACAGGAGTCTTCACACTGCTTAGAAATTTCTGTTAAAGACTAATAGGTTTATTTTGTGTCAACTCACTGAAGTTTTATTTTATGTCTTGCAGGTTGTCTTGTATCCAACATCCAACAGCCCAAAGTCACCTGATCTCCACAAAATGGTAGTCCCAAAAAACAGCCAGGATAGTGACTTGAAAATTAAGCTGGCAGTGAGAATGGATAAACCACCACACATGAAGCACTGTGGGTAAGTGTCCATTTCCTGCCTATTTTATTATTTTGCCTCACTCTGCCTGTGTTCAACCTTGTTTGTAAAGTTTGTAATACATTATAAATGTGCACAGCAGTTCCTATAGCCTGGCATCGTATTAAATCCTTGTTTTATACGTAAAGTTTGGAATAGTCAGGAATAATAGATGTTTAGTGATGTGTAAAGACAAATGATGAGCTAACTCTGAAATGCAGAACTTCAAGTACAGTGTCATTTAGAAACTGGTTTTGAATGTAAAAATTTATAGCACTTTGGAAAATAAAGCTGATATTTAGGAGAAATGTATTTTTCCATTAAAACAGGATTAATTATATACTTAAATATGATGGTATTTGCAACATAGCCTTCTCTTTTCTTTCTCTGTCTCCTGTAGTATTTCTCTTGTAAGGAATTAAGGTACAAATACAAGTTTCAGGACATTTTTCTGTCAAACACCGAAAATATATGGAATAGATTATTCAGCTTACTTAGGCAATTACCATCGCTTTTCCTCATCCCAACTGCAAAACCAGATAGTGTTGCCGACAGTAGCAAGGCTGTATCTGTTGGAACAATCACCAGGGTTGTTTTCCATCCTTCTGACTTCTGAAGTAGAAACTAATTTCAAAAAAGAGGACTATTCAACATGTTAATGTAGTATTAATGTAGCGGCCATACTATTTAGATTCCTTTTTAATCTCCTTCTGTTAATATTCTGCTCATTATATGCATACATTAATTGCTAAAATCTCCTATATCAATCATTTTTTTATATATATAATTAAAAACACGTTACATTTTGGCAAAAATGTAATTGGTTGGGCTGAAATTTCCCAGGTATCAGCCTCAGCCCTCATTTTGGTTTTGGGAAACTTAGACACAGTCAGGACTGTAACAATGGGATTTGGTGGCTGGAGACCTATGGCTGGTGATCAGGAGCTGTGACGAAAAAGAGTGAAACCAGTCATGGAGCCAATGGGAACTGGAGCTACTGTGTTTGGAGACTGGGAATGAGATGAGAAAACTTAGGAGTAGGGCTGCAAATAGATGCATAAGAAAAATGGTGTAATGTGTCAGGAGAGAACAGGAAGACCAGGCTGACATGAGTAAGTTGAAGTGGAGAGGTCCTAGGGAGAAAAGTGCTTGCCTGTGCTAAAGAATGATATCCTCCTGTTAGTTTCTATCCCCACCAATTTGTTTCCACTCACCAAACACCTCTGAAATGGTTTGGTAATTGTGACTCATCTTTGTTTGGAGCCAGAGCACTAACAGGTTCAATCTCCTGATGCTGGAAGACATTCAGCCTGTTGAAGTCATGAATACTGCAGAAATGGCACAGTGCTGCCTGCGTTCTTCAGTGGTTTGTCAAAAGGTAGTCATGGGGCAGCATGAATTGATGCATCAACAGATGTGTCTAATTTGAACATAGCCTGGTTTGGTTGCATACTGCACACCACAGCTGTATCAAGGATGTTGTGCTCCCATGCACAACAGGTGACAACAGGGAGAAGTCCCCATGTTTAATCAGGTCACTGATAATGTTGGGGTTATACTGTCTGCAACCCCGCTCAGGGTGTAACATGCAACTTACATTGACTTGGGTACCAGCAAAAAGGACAAGGCTCCAGTGCTTCCAGTCATCCTGCTTCTGGTTCTCTCAGAGGCTTTCAAGGCTGGGAGCTGTTCTTCCAGGGTCTTCAGAGGATCTTCCTAACCTCCCAGCTTACTTTTACATACTGGTTTGTGTCACTAGTCTTCTTAGAGAGCATTAAATGATTGCCCAATCAAATATCACTTTCACTAACTTAATCAGTATCCCTTTCCTCTGCTGCTGCTGGTTACTTCCTCACATTGATTTTGAATGCTGATCTCCTGGCATAGTTGTTTACTTCTTCGTTTTGCTTCATGGTCACTGCTGTCACTATTCTCCAGGCAGATATTGTTGTTCTTCCCACCAAAAATGCTCAAGGTCAGTCTTCATTTCCCTTTCTTCATAGTCGTTAGCCTTAATGATGATTATCTACTTGTCTAGAAAAGTTAGGGTATCAGAGGATGGCTGTATAAACTCCTCCACCGTAAGGATATGTGACATGAAATAAAAGGTTAATAATTCTTCCAATAACCATTGAAAAGATTGATGAAATACTTTATAATGATACTGAAGGTAAAGGGTGTTTGTTTGATAGGGAAAAAAAGAAAAACACCTGCTAGACAAATCATTCATGTGTACAGTCAGGAACCATTAATATTATGGAAAGCC
This sequence comes from Melopsittacus undulatus, assembly GCF_012275295.1. NCBI lineage: Eukaryota > Metazoa > Chordata > Aves > Psittaciformes > Psittaculidae > Melopsittacus > Melopsittacus undulatus. Next base: position 19,073,140 of record NC_047531.1, on the reverse strand, counting down.
ATCATCCAAGCACCCTCTGCAGCCTTCTCTTGACTTCCTGGGTGAGTGTAAGTAGTAAGTGGTCATTTGTTATTTTTTCACGAGGGATTCCCATCTGCTTCAATAAACAGATTGAAGCTGTTCTGGTTCTGAACTGATACTGTGGTATCACAGAAATCCTCATTTGTGAAGAGGCTGGAAACACACAGTGGATAATAGACAATATTATGGTGAGGCAAAGGAATATGGTGCAGTTAAGGGTAGTTAAGGAATGCCTGGAAGAATTTGCTTTTATCTCTGTTTGTGCTACACAGAAGGACCTGCCTGTAAGAAACTGAAACATTTCCACCTGTAGTAACTGGTGGTATGTCATTTTTTTCACATGCCCAGTTTTATAAACTGGAGTCTGATTTCATAGAGGTGCCCAACATTACAGTTACTAGTTGAAATCAGTGGAAACTAGGCTGCAAATATACATTGTGCTGCTAGAGTCCAAATATCCTAAAAAAACCCAGATCTTCATCTTAATAGCCAAAGCCTATAATTTTTAGTACTTCAGTTCTGTTATCAAGGGAGAATAATACCACTTTCCAGTGTTATACACGTTTGAAGGTAAATCTTGAGAAGCAACCGGTAGGAAAGGCTCTTACATACCTCATGAGCTGGGAAAGCAAGGCATGGTCACTTCTTAAACACATGGCCAAAGGCTTATGTTCTGCTGGGCAGTGTTACTGCAGTGCCAGGCTCTGCAGCTTACTGGTGCACCTGCACAAGGTACAAAAGCAAATAACTCATTACTCTCTGTAAAGTAGTGTTTGCATAACATGCAGTGAAGCATGTATGAAGGAGAAAATAAAGTGTTGAAGGGCTGGAAGGCAGCTGCTGCTGTCCTGAATAGTGAAAAGGGCTGGGAGGTTATTTTATTTTATTTTTTACTTTTTTAAATGTGTGTGGTCAGTTACTGAAGTAGTGGGTTATAGAGTACATAAAAAGGGGGGAAAATAAAAGGTTGAAAGACTGTGATCATCCTTGTTGCTAGAATTTTGTCATGTTAACAAGTTGAATTTTGCAGCCTTAATGACAGTCTTCTAATGTAGTTAGTGTGATTTATCCCAGTTAAGTTCTAATTCTTCAGTTTATTCCTCATATTTCTCATGCTTTACCTTTGCCCCATCTTTGGATTAGGCAATTTACGTTTTCTCACTTGGCCTGAGTTAGCACTTAACATAAAAGGTCCATATTTGTCTCATAGGAAAAGAAGGCGCTCTGTTGGCATTAGATACTGCCTTTCAGCTGTGAATCTCCAAATTTATTCAAAATTGAATTAGAATTTTATGCCACTGCCAACTGCAGTAAGAAGAGAGGTTATTAGATTAATGCTGTATCATAATTAAAATAATAATGGTAATAAGAAACCACTTTTTTGAAATAGGGATAGCTGTGTTCAAATATTTCAGATTCTTCAGCATCAACAAAATCCACAGGCCCAAGCTAATGATGAGTTTACAGTTTTACTCCTTCAGAAAAGTTTCTTCTGTTTAAGACTGACTTTACTTATTGACATAGGGGATATGCTGAAAGCTTTCAAAACCTGTCTCTCATTTATGCCTCAAAAAAATCAGTTTTATAATTTCTTGTACTTGAACTGAGATTTTTAATTCACAAATAGTATTCTGGACTGCAGCACCTTCAGATCACATTCTCTCTTTGAGCTTCCATAGTCATAACAAATAATTATATTTCAAATCAAATTATAAACATGGGATTTTTTTTCATTATAAGATGTAACCTTAAATAAAATAAATAAAAATCCTTATGGCTCAACACTACTATGAATCTCAATTGCAGTTCATTTGTGCCTCTGAGAAAAAGAGATAGCTTTGGTAACCAAATTACTTTTACACTAGTGTTTGTGTTGACACATTCATACAGCTAATCTGGTGTTACTTCACTAATGATGTGATTCTTAAAAAAAACACTTGATCATGGAAACACTCAATGATTTTTCTGTACATTCTGCTATATGCTTAAAAAGCAAGGAATGCTGATATACCTCTTAGAATAAATATAATCCTGTCATTTATTTTAGATATTTTTTTATCTTGCATGAAAGGCCCTCAGAGTCTGAAACAACAATCCTTTTATATTTAAGCCTGTCAGTAGATTACAAAGGGAATCATGCACAGCTAGAAATCTTGTGTAGTGATGAGGTAAAGTCACTCTTCAATGGGGATTTGTAAAACAGTTCCGATTATTGGCAATTCGTGATATTCCGGGTTCCTTTCTCATAATTTGTAACATATTTGTCATCTCCTCATAGGATGTGACAACTTTTTCCTTGTCTAAAATCCAAAGCCCATACAATACATATTTTTTTAATCTGCTTTATTAAGGTAGTAAAGCAAGCATGCATAAAAAAAGGATGTTTTCAATATTCCTATTAATTTCTTCTGTTCCAATCTTGAATCTAAAACAAATCATCAGAGGAAATAAGCAGAATTTGACCTAAAAACTTCCCATACAAAAATATTGAAAGCCTGTTTATTTCTGTCAAGTTACAAAAGCAGCATTAGGGAGGTACTCTTTTCTTCAGGAAGGCTCACTTGGCTGTACTTAACTCATAATTAAATTAGGGTTGAAAAAACAAGCTAGACAGGTTAATCCACTCAGGATATGGGGGTTACTGTAAATACCTTTCCTAATGCATGGTTTATTTCTAATGTGCCTTTGGACATCTGTGTGCATTTAAGGCATACATTATTCTTTTAAAGTAGATTTTGTGTCAGTTAAGTTGTCTGTTAGCATAGCCTAGTGGTTACTAAAGGGTATTATTCTATTGCTTCCAATCTAGAAATAAAATAAGGGATACTGAAATTTTTTTCAAAGAGTTTGCTTTGCTTAAAAATGGCCATTAAAAAACAAAAAAATGATAATGTACAATGAAATTCTTACAAATTGAGCAGCCTGAACAGTACAATATTTCAAAGTGGAACTATTTGAATTTGACTTTCAAAGTAAAACATTTCAGCCTAGCTCTTGTCCACAACTCTTCAGAGATTTGAAAGGCAAAATTCATTCTTGTAAGTTTTGTCCTGCTCTCTGCTATGACATGCACAGCTACAGGTTGGGCAATAAGGAAATTCAGAGCAGCCCTGTGGAGAAGGACCTGGGGGTGTTGGTCAATGAGAAAATGAACATGAGCCAGCTTCAGTGTGCTCTCACAGCCCAGAAAGCCAACTGTATCCTGGGCTGCATCAGAAGAAGCTTGACCAGCAGGTCGAAGGAGGTGATCCTGCCCCTCTACTCTGCTCTCGTCAGACCTCACTTGGAGTATTGTGTGCAGTTCTGGTGTCCTCAACATAAGAAGGACATGGAACTGTTGGAAGAAGTCCAGAGGAGGGCCACGAGGATGCTCAGGGAACTGGAGCACCTCCCATATGAAGATAGGCTGGGAAAGTTGGGGCTGTTCAGCCTGGAGAAGAAAAGGCTGCATGGAGACCTCATAGCAGCCTTCCAGTATCTGAAGGGGGCCTAAAGTGATGCTGGGGAGGGACTCTTCATAAGGGACTGTAGTGATAGGACAAGGGGTAACGAGGTGAAACTTAAACAGCAGAGGTTTAGACTGGATATAAGGAAGAAATTCTTTACTGTTAGGGTGGTGAGGTACTGGAATGGGTTGCCCAGGTAGGTTGTGAATGATCCACCCCTGCTGGTCCTCAGGGCTGGGTTGGACAGAGCCTTGGGTGACATGGTTTAGTGTGAGGTGTCCCTGCCCATGGCAGGGTGGTTGGAACTTGATTATCTTAAGGTCCCTTCCAACCCTAACTATTCTATGATTCTATGATTCTATGTTGCAGATGGAGGTGTTATATCTTTAATTCCTTAAGCTTTCTCTTGTGCAATGGGGATTAACTGAAATATTCCTATGAAAGCATTTATAAACAGTAAATATAGCTGCTGGTTCCTGTATGTGACTGAAGTATCGCATTTTTCCTCCTGCTTCTGTAGTTTAGAGCTAAAGGAAATCTGTGAGACAAATGTCCTGATTAGCAGCCTTCTAAGATGCAGAAAATAAGTAATTTTCTCTTCTTATTTTTCTGACACTTGTCACCCATTAATAAAATATTTTGTTGGAGAGGAACGCAAGTATAATTACCTCTCTTTTACAGATGAGTGAAATGAAGGCAAGAATGAACAGAGAACACCCAAGGTCACAGGCAATTCGGTGACTGAGCTGAGGGTAACACTGGGGTCTGCTGACTTCTCAGTGGGTAGGGCTGTAGTGTGTGTGACTGTTACCTGAATAAACTGTTGTCATAGCTACTAGTGAGCACATAAGTCAGCTAAGAGCAGACACAGGGACAATGAAGTCAGCCAGAACAATGGTGGTGCCAGCTGCTATGTGCTGCTTGTCCAGGATCACCTAGCAGAGAAGGGCAGGAGGAGAAATAGAATTAGCTTTATATCTTGAAGGTATGTAAGCTGATCTGAAGATGAAATCTGCTACTAGTATCATTATTTCAGAGAAACGTGCAAGGTGATCACATTGCAATGATGCTATTTCAATTCTGGGTTACTTTAACAGCTAAAGACGTTAGGGATAGAGTCACACTTCTCTTAGGAAGTACTGCACACTCCCTGTCACAAATAGGCCTTTGTGTTGCATATAATGTATTTAAATCTGGCTTCAGACCTTTCTCTGAGCTGAAACACATAGATATGTCAGTAATTCCAAATCATTTGTTTTACCAACACTGAAAAGATGAAATAGAAACAAAAGTTTGGCTAACCTAAAATGTTTAGGTTGTCTTAGATTAAGTATACAGTTACTTCAAAAGTGAAGAAAAGTGTTAGAAACCTGAATATATCCAAAATCTTAGAAAATCCTTAGTAATTCTTGTTATGATATAGTAGTATGTAGCATAGGCATCTTCAATTCCTATTAGTTTCTATGAGATGAAAACAGTAACTTTCTATGTTGCTTTTCAGCATTTACTGAAAATAGTTTTCTCCTTAGTGAAGATAGTAACATTTTTCTCTTAGGAAAAGGGAGAGGGGGCTGAGAGATTCCAAATAACCAAATGTTAAAATAAATTGATATTTATTTAACTATAGCATTTCTTTACATACGTAAGTTCTTTTGTATCTCTATATAATATTTGTCTTTCCAATTGTGCTAAGCACGTCTAGTTGTAACCATCAAGTCAGTATATTAGCACCATCTAGCTTTCTGTTTGTAGCTATTGCACTTTTTTTTCCAGCTTAAAGGGTAGGACAGCACTGACTTCAGCTGCTGCTTCAAAGAGCAGGGCTCTCACAGTCCTTTGGTACAGAGCTTATGTTTCAGTTTGTGAACTTTAAGACTGGGAAGCATAAGGAAAGTCAGCAGGAAGAAAATGGGAAGCATAAGGAAAGTCAGATGGAAGGTAATGTTGAGTTTGTTTGAATTTTGCAAACTTCACAGAGTTTGGAATCCTTTTCTGATTATTTAGTCATATGGCCTCCCTATAGCAGCCCCAAAAATTTAGGTATTTAGGCTATATCAGAGTTGTCTGAGTTTTCTCAAAGCCACTGGGTAGGGAGAAATACCTTGACAGGTTGGTTTATCAATGCTAAGGCATTGCCTATGGAAAAAAAAAATAAAGGTACACTGCAGTCATAAGGTAAATTTTTCACTGTATGTACTGCATTCAGAAGTATGGGTTATCTACTAAGTTCAAGTAAATGCCTGATCACCAGACAACTTCAGTGGGCTTCAGTTACGTCATGTCATCTCATGTCTCATGTCAGTCATGTCATCTTTTTCCTTCTGCCTTATCCACAGTTACTTATATCTGAATTCAGATCAGAGATAAACTATACATAACTGCCCAAGTGATTTTTAAAAGCTAGGTCTCATTTTAAATGAAACTTGGGCTACTTTGAAGGCTAGTAAAACAATTTTGCTACAGGTAACCATGTCCTTATGAGAAATATCTTCACTTCTACTGATATTTCTTGGTTTTCTTACAAGTTACAGATATTGACCTTTATGGATAAAATATACTCTTATGAGATGAATGACATTAGGTATTTCATATTAAATAAATGTCACTTCAGTTAATTCCTGTGAGGACTTGGTGTTGGCACTGGTGGTAGATAGGGTTTGTGATGTCCTCTGACACAATAGCTTGTTCTGTTTGGCAGCAGACACACTTGATTTGTGTTTTTAACATCTGCAATTTGATTCAAAGCATTTTCTTATTGTATCAATAGAACAGTAGAGTTGTAAGAAATATGGGTGGAGTATATCAGTGGTCTTTATCATTTCTATTACAATACATTTGAGAGATAAATCTTTTGACAGATACGTGACAGAGATTACCTACTGCCATTGGCAACATCAGGCCTTCCAGTATTTTGAGATGACATGTAATCCATTTGCAGATGTGAGGTTATTGTACCTTTGTGCTATTGATGAAACTGATTGATGTGCCACTCATTCCTCATGTGTGGGTAGAGTGCCTGACATGAAGGAAAGCCTCAGTTTTCACCTGAGTCTTGATTCATTAACCCTACAACCAAAAATCTTCTTACTTCCTGAGGCTCTCATGTTACCTTGTGAAATATTGTAACATGTTGAAACTCTGTGAGGGACAGCCATCTGGTGCAAGAGCAAGCTATCACATGAATCGAGTGTGTATTCAAGTTAGCTGGGCCTAAGTAAAATTAGTCACTGCCTCTAGCTCTGATTTTACAGTGCTCACAGCTTTTCTTGTCTCTCTTATTGCTGGTAAATGGGACAATGTTTGCTGAGTGTATCTGGCCTCAAAATTAGCACCCAAGTTGTCTGAAGAACCTCATTCTCATCTACCCGTGTAGATGAGCTCCTTTCCAAAGAGTTCCATATAAGCAAGTGGGGATATTAATAATATGGAAGATGAACAAAAGCAGTTGTATCTAAGGTTATTCACTAGTAAGGAAACTGTATTTATGAAGCAAAAGTGTGTTAGAGGTTTCTTTTTAATATAACTATTTCATGAGGAGGTCGTGAGACTTGGCAGCAGACAGGGAAAGAAAGAAATTATACTTGGCTAGCTCTCCATCCTGACCAAAAACTGACTGTGATGCCAGCATTGTAGTTCTGTTGGGGTCAACAACATGGTCACCACACTTTTGAATTAAGAGTTGGCTCATGCTCACACTGAAAGCATGGACAACATGACCTCATATTTGCTTGCCATATGCAGAGGACCTGAGACACTGGACAAAAGATGCCATTGTAGTCTCTGACAGGAAGGCATAAAGAAGTATTAGAGTTTCAGTTAAGTTTCATTGTCTTTGAAGACAGAAGAGGTGTGAACTGCAAAGCTTCATTTTCCAATCCATATATAACCTGGACCTAGCATGACAATCCAAAATCTTAAGACTGATCAAGACAACCGAGTCAGCGGTAATTAATTCAGCACTGCATTAATATAGTGCTGAAGCAAACTGTATTAATGCAGTGTTTTACTCAGCACCACTTATGAAAGATGTGTTGTGTAGATGATAGAATAGGCTTTGATTGAATTTTAAGCACAGTTGACTGTTGAAGAAAAACGGTGTGTCAGTAAAGAATGTGAGCATCAACAGGAGTGAACAGTGCAGCCTACTGCTTATTCAGAATGTCTGCTTTTCTCTTCACATCAAAGTATGCCAGAATGTCACCTAACATCCAGCACCACATATTTATGTGTGTTGAACATGTTTTCTCTACTCAGTGTATGGTCCTGCAGAAGGATCAGAAATGCCTATGGAGAGTATCCTGGCTGCAAACTTCAGAAAACTTTATGAAATGAGATAGTCATCACTGAATACCTTGAACTGGAAAGGACTGGCATTGCTAATCTGTAAATTAACTACTCTTCCTGCTGCACGAAGTTAAAATGATTGCCTGGAAATCATAAGAGCTTTTTACTAAAAGGAAGAGGAGATTATCTTTCCTTTCAACAGTAGTTCTCAGACAGTCACTAACTTCAGAGATCCAAGACCCTGAGGACAAGTGTGTGATTATTCCTTTCTGCAAGACGAGACTCATAAATCCTACCACAAAGTAAACCCAAGTGTTTCAAGAACTTCCAATACATGGAATGAGAATATTGAGAAATAATCACAAAATTTGAAAACTAAACCAGTGCCTTTACAGTTCAGCAGAAATATTGGTTGAATTTGGGCACATGATTAATAAAAATTATTGATTTTAGGTCCAGTAGCAGTGGTGTGTATTTTTATTTAGTCGGAGAGTTGACAGTAGCTTGTAGCTGTAATTATCTTACATCTTTTGCTAAATTCTGACAATAATATGATAATTTTCCATAATTGTAAGGCAACATGCACTGATATATACTGTAGTAAAATTTTTCCTATATACATTTACAAACAGCATGACAGAATGGCTTGATTTTTAATTTACTTTCAGTAATATATGTATGCCTTACTACTATCATTCCAAAGTGCCTCAGTAGTATTTTCTGTTATACTAGTTTAAAATGTGCTAAACGCCAGTATTTCATTGTGTTAAATGCATGATTGCATTTTGTCATGAAGAAAAGTGCTAATGTGTTAACTGTCTTCATTTAAATGATTTTAATATTACACACTTTGGAAAAATCAGTTGACTGTAATCAGTTATTTTTTAAAAATGAAAATTGAACTTCATGAAAAATGATACAGTAAAATTACATTAATGATTGATTGGATAATGATGATGGGTTAATGTAAAATTGCTATGGAAGGAAGAAGCAAAAGTGTTTATCCTGCAGCTAGATCCTTAGAGAACAGATTATAGCTATGAGCCTGATTTTCAGTGCTTTCCACAGTAATTGCTTCTGAGGAGGCATGGGGAATCTTGAAGACCTTAATGATATGCCACTGCCACTTTAATTACTAAGAGAAGCCAAGAGAATCCTAATTGCCAAGAGAAGCATTACTAATTAAGATGTCATTCTTCATTCATTCCATAGTAATTAATCTGAAATATTTGTAAAAGCTGAGATATAAATTTAGATCCAAACTCACTTAGCTTAATCACAACAGACTTTATGTGAAAAAGATCTATGGGTTAAGCAAGGTTAATAGTCAGAAAACTTAAATATTTTTTTTTCTGAAAAATAAATGTGTGTTGTTTTTGCTCATAACTTTTTTAAACATTGTCCTGGGTTCAACAGTAGCAGTCATTTTTCTCCTTCTTAGTAGCTGGTACAGTGCTGTGTTTTTGACTTGCAGCCTGGGAGCAGGGCTGATAGCACTGATGTTCTTAGTTGTTGCTAAATAATGTTTACTCTGACTGAGGACTTTCTTGGTCTCATACTCTGCTAGGGAGGAACCATAGTGACCCTTTAGAACAACTAGGTACGCTTCTGTCTGTACTGTCAAATTTCTGTCTGCAATTCTCAACTTTAAATTTCTTCTCATCTAAACTTTCTGGTCCTTGTGTGCATGTGTAAGTGGAAAAAAGAAGTGGGAAAAAAAAGCTTTTGCAGTGGCAGCAATTTTCACTTTATCATGTTAGAGAAGACATCACTATCAGACCATACAGGTGGTGATGATGCATCTTTCAGCATCACAAGGACTTGTCATCATAGTTTATTAGACTAACTCCTAATTCCTGGCTGCTTCACTTGAGTAAATTTGAATGCAGCATCACTGCATGAGAGAGACTGGTTGACTGTGTACATTCTAGCAACAGTCAGTTGTTGCAGCAATGGGATGAGATTCATCCCTATACCCAGATGGTAGATTGTAAGTGATGATCCTACTGTGGAGAATTAAAGGATGAAAGGTGTGAAGAGCAGTAACCTGGACTTGTCTAACTAAGGCATGTATGAAGGATTTTTAGCCACTGATGGCTACAATTGTTATTCTACCCACTGTAAAGAGATGGAAATCTTGAAGACCTGAACTGTACTTGGCACGTGCCTCGTGCATGACTGCAAAAGGAGCCAAGTGTGAAGTGAGCACAAACAGATCTATAAAGTGACGCAGTGGTTGCTGAGAACCTGATAATCATCTTGTATGCATTTCTGGGGATTTAGTTCAATCTGTGCCTGGTCTTGTTCTAATCTGACTGCCCTTTAATGGCTGCACTATGTGAGATGCACTAGCTGAGCACCACATCTGATTTCATTTCTTGCAAGAGGAGTCTACTTCATATGCTCTGAATTAACTCCACAGTGTGAACCATGTTGGAGAATCTCTCTCCAAAAGAAAACACTCCTTATGCAGACTGATACCAATGTAGATGCATCCTTTTTTCCTTTTTTTTTTTTCTTTATTTAGGTACTTCATTTAAGTACCTAAAAGTAGTTGGGCAGAACTGGGCAACAGCTTATACTGCTGCCCATGTCATGAGTTCAAGCAGGGCTTCAATCCTGAAAATATATGAAATGCATGCTTGTGTAAAACCTTGCATTTGCACTTGTAAATTTTTGCTTTTTTGATTTTTTTATTTGATATAAAGAATAAAATCTAAAAAAAAAGTCTGTTACTGGAAATGCTCAGATCGTAACTTCAGAAAGCTATTTTAATATGTTCTGTATTTTCATAAAGATAACAAAGTTGGCAGTAACTAGGTGACCAGATGATGAACTAATATTTAACTGAAAATAGACCCTAAATTCATGAAATTGTAGGTGAGGAATTGAGAAAATCTAAAGTTCAGGTGATTTTTAACTAGCTTTTACTCTAAGCCACAAGTAATAACTTGGTTTAAGATCAACTTACATGTAAATGTTTTTCATATACAAGATAAGAAGAATAGGTGGGTTGACCATTCAGTGCTATGTGGATTGAAGGCAGTATTAAAAAACAAGTGTTGTTACATTGTAGCAAAATATGTGTCTTATTAGGTCCTCATGGAAGATCATGATCTGAACAGTTTAGTCACTACATGTGACAAGTGAAATATAGGCAGACCATTTTTTTCCCTAGGCAGCATTTGTCTTACTAGCATGTCAGGCTGCTTATTTTTACTACAGTAAATGACGAACAGTTAAAAAAACTGATCGCATCACAGGTGTTATAAAATTTGCAATAATAACTTGAGAGTAAAGGGAACTTCCCAGAAACTTTACACTCTAATTGAGGAGACTCTGGTCTAGTTGGAATGTTCAGGCTGGATTCTTAGCTTAAATTTCTTTATTACTGCTCCTACACAGTTCCCATAGCTTTGGGAAAGTATCATTCAGAATAACATAAGACTTTTACTCTTAGTTTTGCTTAAAACTTGAGAAAAAAAATACTACTCTGTAAATATACACAAGGTGTTGCTGACATCTTTAAAATAAAATCATACACAAGTATCTCTGCTTTATAATCTGTTCCATAATTATATACATGATTGAATTAATTGTTTTAGGTTTTGTTTGTGTTGCTTTATTCTATTACAAATCAGCACAGCACACGTATGCAGATGAAAGACACAGATGATTTATTAGCCTGTCTCGACAGGTGATCTGGCTTGTTTCTTGGTACCATACACTAGTTTGTGACATAAAATTTAAGAAAGAGTTACTGCCAGCTGACATACGTTTACATTGCATGTGGTCTGGCATGGCCTGGCATTATGTCTATACAGAGAGCACCAGTACTATTAGCTGCAAGGATGGGGGCATGCCACCTGCCCGTTGTGTCCTTCTGTCATTTGCACTGTCCATCTGTTAATTGAAAGACGATAAAATTCACATACTTTTTTTGTCTTTCGGAGTATAAACCCTCAAAAAGTCAAAGGCAATTAAAATGGCAAAATTAATTTTAAAACTAATAGTATTTAATGAATCTCATCCTCTCTATGTGCCAGAATGCTGGCTCAGTTAGATACTGTAGGGTCAACTGTGCTCTGCTGTGACTGAGGGTAGATGTCAGTTCATAATACACTATTTTGTATGGGCAAAAATAACTTTAACACAAAACTGGATGTAAAAGCAGAGGTAACTTTTTATAAATTCAATTCAATGAGTTTTTTCCTCCACTGTAATATAATTTCAATGGTTACAGTATTGCATTGAATTTTGACATAGTAACAGAGTTTCTGTGGCAGCTACTACTATTTTCTCAAATAGTGTATTCAACACAGACAGATCCCTTTAAATAGTCCAAGTCCTGTTAAATGTCAACACGATTGTGTTGGCAGTTCAATGTACCATGTTGTCAGGGTCCTCAAGTACATGTCACATCTCCAACTAAGCAACATGACGGCATCACCTTGATAGGCTGGTGATTTCTGAAGTATCATCAGTGTAGTGGTGCTTTCATGCAGAGTTCTGCACCACCAGCTCACTCTGTCTTTCTGTGTAAATAAAAACTAATGAAGAGCTCACTCTGCACTACAAATAATTTTTATCATGCTTACTACCAAAAGCTTGTTTTAATTTAATCCTTTCCTAAGTTATATGTGTCAGATCAGTAATGTAGTATTGCTTTGCCTTTTCATAATGTGAAAATTTATTTTTTTTTTACTTTATGCATAAATTATAGAAGAGAGCACGTAAGTGAAAAATGCATGTATGTTAAATCCTGTGTATGGTTTGTCTTTGGAGAAATAGACAGAAAAGACCTTTATGATTATCTTTTGTGCTGCTTGTATGGAGTAAACTGGAGATAGGTTGGCAGGGGAAGTGTCCTGGTAGGTGTAGGTTTGAGTTCCACCACTTAGTTTACATTGGGGTCAGACCAGCTTCCCTTGTTTTACCACATGGAGACCTCCCCTGATAATGTTAGAAGATTGCTAATCCTAAACTGCTATCTGCCTTTCTTCAAAGTTTATTCCAAAACTGAAAAGCTGTGATATTCTGGTAAGGGAAGTAAACACTATCCTAAATACAAAACTAGCAACCCTCTCTCAGTAAAACAGTGACTTGGAGTTACTATTTTTATCATGTGTTCCTGCATTTGCAATTTTAACTGCTGATTTGAATTTTTAAATCATTTTGAGTTCACAGCTTTAAGTGGAAGGCACCATGCCATTGACTACGTAGAAAAGAGTAAGAAACTTGGCTCAGTTTGTGGTAATGCTGGCATCGAGAAGTCTACCTGAGGATGTGTTCCTTCCACAGCTAGGCAGCTGACAGCCTGTCTCTCTTCTAAAACTGAATGTCTGTGGCTCTGTACCCTTTTTCATCTGGTTGTAAGTCTTAGCTTTGAAGGGCAACCTGAAGTCTAAAGCTGGGGTCTGAATACTTAGACTACAGAATGACTCCTTTTAGGTGAAGGGCAGCTGCTGGAAAACAATACCACATGACATGGGTATATAATGTCATTTTTAAGGATCTTTCCATCAAGTCACATAGAAACACATCCTGAGTAATGAATTCATTCAAATTAAATTGGAGTTGTTATGGAAGCAATACAGCTGAGGCTGAAATTAAATAAAGCAAATATGGCCAGTAGCTGAGAACATGTGCTAGGCTAAGATCTCTAAAAGTGTTAGAGTTGCTTTTCTGTCATTCACTGCTTATGAGAAAAAAAAAAAGCATGAGAGGAACCAACAATTTGGGTAAATGCAGCTTTATTTTGTACATTGAGAAGCAATGGATCCATTTTCATGCAGAAAATATCTTGATCCTTAGATTAGAAAAGTGTGATGAAGATTAAGTTAATAAAGTAATCAAATGTCATGTAAAATGTTATTGCCATTACAGAATGTGAGTGTTCAATTTATTCACAAATGCTAAATTCATTTTTAATTGGGCCGTATGTATTCTATTTTATGGAAGGCTTGGGTTTTTTCCTTGCACACTCAATATATTTTAATTGAACACCTGATTCCTGCCACCAACGCATTAACATTTGAATGCTATCTATCTTTTATGCATATAGATACACTGATTAAAGCTTGGCAAAAAAGCAGATAATAGGAAAACAAAAAGACAACATTATGGAACACTTACAGTCATAATTTTTTATTATATATTGAGAAGCATTTAATTATGTTATTAATTTCATTTAATTAGCCCCACTACTTAGGTCAATTGTTTTTTATTGATATGGCATGTTAGCAACTTCACTAATTGGTGCAAAATAGCATGTGACTATGCTAAATGCCTTGTTTTGTCCAAAAGTATCTCTTACAGTTTTTCACTTTCCTGACAGTTTTTATTTATTTATTTCAGTTTTTAAAATAACATATAAAATATTTTGGCAAGAAATGGCTTGATTTAAAATTTGGAATTTCACTTGTCTTTAACTCAGATATAAAAATGAAAAAGAGAGTATGAAAAAAAGTTATTTACTTTTCTAACATTATGTTTTATAATCTGAAAGTATCACTCTGCTTTCTGGTTCTTTAGGAATGTTTGTTTTTCTTTGGAAAAAAAAGTGTATCTTTAAGCATTCTTTATCATTAAGACTTTAAACATAATTTGTTAGCATTTACAAATTTAGCCTAGAAGAAAAACAGCAGCATTGTGTCACTCCAGCTATTGTATTTTAGTGGATTTGGTATGTGTTCTATACTCATCTCTTTTAAATCAATGATTTAACAAATCTGAAAGCTCTGAGTATAGATGAGCTCAAATTATATAAATATTTTAGTGCATAATATTAATTTACAGTTAAATAGTAACAGAGCTTATTAGAACAGAGACTTTACAGAAATATAATTGATGAAAAAAGTTTTTTCTACGTCATTTCTTTCAATATTTGATAATACCTCTCCTTCATTTTTGATCTTTGAAGACATAATGTACTTTTGATGGAATAATTCCTCAAGATGTATTTGGTATCTCTGTACCAGGAACACAGGATTATAACTTCACCAATAGGCACCTTTTCAGTTTACCAAACACTGATATTTTTTGCAAATTATTTCCATGTTTTTTGAGTTGTTGCATAATCTTCATAATATATGTGTTCAACTGTATTAGTACTTCAACAAATGAAGTAACTTGTCATTATGCAATGAATGATCTCCCCATAATTGGAGAATAAATGTTTTATTAATATGTATGACTGTGCTCCCATATATACATGATTTGTGGTATAATAAGACTTTCAACTTATTTAAAATATTGATTTTAAAACTACTTAAGATATAAGTTTCACAGTCCTTGCCCTGAAGTTTAGTTTAAGCACTTTTTGTGGTTATACAATGGAATTTTCTTTCCTCTTCAAGTCAGTCACAAGCAGGGATCAATTTGAACCAGATTGTCCTGGTCTGGGCCATTGCATTATATATATGCTGACAGCCACAGGAGGGCAGCATGGTTAAATTAAGGGAGAAGATGGGAATGTGGTTATAATGCAGCTAAATTAATCTCACTTTTGATTGTTTATATTGCTTTTTGAAAGCTTGGGTAATTGACACGCGTGCATATTTTCCTAGCTAATACAGATAAAGCAATTGCATGTTAATTTTAGAAGTTTCCAAGGGTAGCTTCATAGTAGCTGTAAATATGAAGTTTTTCTCTGTATATGTACAGTCTCTTTTAGAAGATTTTAAAACACTGAATTTGGAAGTTATTAAAGCCTGGTTGGAAATTTATTTCTGAAAATTCCAATGAAATCTGTTATAGTATTTTGGAAATGACATATCTGCAGAGTAGAGGTAGCCATTCCAGTAGGTTTATGTGACACTGGGACTACTCTGCTCTCTTAAGTCTTAACTGAGTTATAGCAAAAAATGAATCCTTTTATTTAGCTGTGTATAAATATATACACCTATAAATATATACATATAAACAGTTCTGTCTGGGGAAAGAGATTGAAAAATTTCCATCTCAGATTTGATCAGTAATCAATGAGTGATACTAAAAAGATTAAGTATAGTTTTTGTTCCACCAAAATTGATCATCAAAACAGTCATAGAGGGCATTTTTTATGTTATATACAAATAAATCGTATTTTAAAGAAATATTTCTAAAACTTCAAGTGAGGAGAAACTACTCAAACCTCCCTTCACATACAATTTGTCAGTGTTAAAATTTATATTTCCTCTTATATTTTATGAATCTATTTAAATTATTTTTATGTAACAATAGTTTTACAGCTGAGTATCACTTAAGTATTGCTATTTTGAGGAGACAGTTGTTTGTCAGAGCAGGAAAGGGCTAACCCCAGTAGATGGCTCTGATGCTCCCTCACAGATGGTAAATCCTGTATTCCTGAAGTTTCCAAATGCGAATGAGCTCCAGTGTAATAACTCCAGTGTGGGGACAGTGCATTTGAATGGTTTTATTCTCTACATATTTGTTACAGTAAAGAACTTTTATAAAGAACAAATTCATGCTGCTGTTATAGGTTTATATCTTTCTTGTATATCACTTGTTTTTGTCTAACCACTTCCCAAAACAAAAACATTTTCAAGATACTAACATTAGGAATTTTTTTCCTACTTACATTAATTCACTCCTGAATTCCTTGAAGGGACAACTCCCAAATCAGAAACTCCTAAAGCCACTAATACCATGAGTATAGGAGTAAATTCTGGGGATGTATATCTGCATGTTTCCATCCAGTTGCTGCTTCCCTGTGCAACCTTTTGGGAACAAGGTACATGCCTGAATGTGCTTTTGGGTGGCTACTTCTATGTTCTTTAATCAAGAGAGTTTCTTCAAAAGAGCCAAAGTGACATAGAGTCAGAAGCTTTTCAGTTTCTTTGGCATCTTTAAAAGTTTACATGTATTCTGTATAGGAAAGTTTCTTAAAATGGATAGCTGAAGAGAGCTGATCGGCTGGGTGAAAAGCTTTCTTCCTTGTTCTTACTCTTGCATTGTCATCAAAATGCAGCCAGAACTTTTTTGACTCTTTCAATGAAATAATCACCTGCACTTGTCATTCTGCACTGGTAGGTTTTCCAAGGAAGAATGTCTCTATAGGAATGTTAGTTTAGCCTTACTGTCTTGGACCAAATGTTCACCTAACCCCCTATCATTTCTCCCACTGTGGTCAACAGCAGATGACTGGGAAACCTTCTAAGAGACGTCTCAGTATTCTTTCAGACTCCACTTGTCTGCAGAGCATGTACTTTCTGAGCCACATACGGTTCTTTGTGGATGCTAACATTTAATGCAGTTGAGTTTCTCTTTCACAAACCTGTCTGTGAATGCCCAAAATGCACAATGAAATGTAACTAATTTGAGTTCATGGAAACAAGCCATAACAGTTGCATTGCTGTGTGAGAATGAAAATTAATGTCTGGCACTGTTCCTGCATTCCTTAGAGGTGCTAGAGATGCAATGGAGACTGTCTGCACCACTAATACTGGCAGCATCATCTGATTTTCTGTTGTTGTACGTTAGATGGAAAGAGAAGGGGTATACCTTAGTTCCAGTGTTTACATGAAGTCTGGTGGATTAAAAGGGAGTTTTTCAGTGTGTGATAGCATGAAGTGTCAAAATTTTAATCCAGAAGAAAATACAATATTTCCAAATAAAAGACTTTTTTACTTCTGCAACGTGAGGAGTTACTACTATTTCAAAGAATTCCAAGAGGGTAACTGCATTTTCCCAACTGTTGCTTAAAATGTACTCTAGCATGCTTCATTCTGGACTGCATTGTAGTAGCAGAACTTAAAGGGTTTTTTTTTGCCAAGGGTGCCAAGTATTTTGAGCCCTTTACAGTCAATGTAGTCTCTGTCCATTATCAGCTAAGTTTAGTCATTGCATCCTCATAGCACTGCTGAAAAGAGCAAACTAATATATATTATTCTGAATTGTGCTTTAGAATGAGCACTTTTGTCAGGCTACAAACAACCAACATCTTCTGTGAATTTTCCATTACCTACATTTCATGATGCCTTCATACAGAAAGCCTCCTTCATTTCATCTGTTTTCAGGCAACTAATTGCAACACCTAAGTTTGGAGTCTTGGCACTGTAGGGATCTGGAGTAGCCAGTGGAGACAGAAAGGCACTTCCAAGCAGTAATTTGCAAAGCTCTTGAGATGAAATATGCCCCGAGTAGTTTTTGCTGGATCCATACAAAGTACAAGGGAAACACAGTCACTGAAAGTGGCATAGTGGAGTTGCAAAGACAATATTTAATTTGCTGTTTCCATTTAGAACATTTTGGGTTAGATTTTTTTAATTCATGAATGATTTGCATGTTTTGACATGTGGAGTAAAAAGGCTGAACAGCTTTATAGGCTTCTCAAATGCATTTTCTAGTGTCTGGAAGATAAGAACTGGTGTGAGGCTTTCCTGAATGTTTGTTCTACCGCGCTAGGACCTCAGGTTCTGAGCAGTTCTTGCTTTTCTCTGCTTTGGTTTCTTTCCCACAGAAGCTAATGTAATAATTCTAAACTCCCTCACTGCACATGGTGTGAAAAATAATTACCTGAAGTTTATAAGGCACTACTCAAGTATCAAGAAATGTTCCTATTACATGATAGGTAAGTTAGGACTTATTAAACTGATTTGGTTAGAAACTTCGGTGATGATTTAAAATAGTGGTTTTATTTGAATTATTTTAGCTATTTAAAAAAAACCTCTAGCTATCAAGAATTTAAAAAAAATGTTCTAAAACATGATGACATTTTGAATTAAAATCTTCTGTGTGCACCAATGGAAGAAAAGTGCTAGATAATTCATTATGATTTATGTGTTTCATTTCAGATCACAAATAGGAATACCAGCTGTGACATATTTCCTCATGTTTTTGTAGATCAGATGTATCTATTTATACTAATCCATAAGGACTTTAAAAAACTTAGTAGTGATGATGACAACTGTTATGAAAATACATAGAATCAACAACCTTAGGATAGAAATGTAAGCATCTTGTTCTACTTGTATATTTTATTACTAAAAAAAATACAAAATTAACTCTGCTGGCATCTATATCCTTTATAAAATAAAAGTTTTATCAGTTCCAAAGTAGCTTTCTAGACAGTGAAAAGATATATACAACCAGACAGAGATAACCAAAACCAAATATCATTCCTGAAAGAGTTCATTGCTCTTACTAGCCTTTACCACTCTTCCCGAAAGTGGGCCATTTTAAACACTGGGACTCCAGAACTGGAGTTACTTCAGTTGGCAGCTGAATTCATTGATTTGTTTTATACCGGTGTGACACTGAGCAGAGTGCTTTGGCTGACTCCATCAGTGGCAGTGTATGACCTAGAAAAAAAAAAAGTAGATTTTTCATATTAACAGGTCCTTGGAAATTTAGGCTTTCTATATTACTAATAGTATCACTGCCTGGCTGGAAAAAGGATCACCAGTTTTTCTATCTTAATTTCAGTGTCATGTGGTTCCAGTTATATGGAGAGATGTCTAGGCTGGGTGCCAGGATGCATCAGAGTGCTCAGAATGCTTCTGAGTTAATTTAAGGTCTGGGAGTGTAAAGATCTGTTTCCACAGCCAAACCAGGTGCTCAAGAGAAAGCACTGCACTTGAAACTTTTTCTACTGCATCAACATTAGCATTTAAATTCAGATTTTCACTTTCAAAGCTAATCTTTTAGTTGTTCCTGCTTACTGTGCTTTGGTTCACATCATGGAACAGTTTGTGTTCACAGACTGTTATCCTTTCAGATGAAATTAAGCCAAAAGATGAACTCTAGGGGTTCACCCATGTGTACTGCAACCACTGATAGCCATTTGGTCCATGGGTTCAGACTAGAGCTAGTCCAAAGTAAGCTGGCTCAAAAAGCACAGAGAGATGGTTGCTCCTCAGCACCAGCTGTTTCACAGTTGTGCTGTGTTACCTGTTTACGTTACAATTAGATTACATTAAAATTGGAGCACCTTTTGCATTTATGTTGCATCTGAGCAATTACAGTCTTTAGTTGTTTGGAATTCTCTCAAGGCTAAAGGATGTTTTTCTGTCTTGACAAACACTGACACTTTATATACAAAATAGGTTTCATGACATGACATAAATTGGATTAATAATTCTCAAGTTGCCATTGCTGTTACTTCACAGGTTCCATAAGTATGGGCATGAATATTCACAAATGTTGAAGCGCTCTGGAGTGCAGTAAGATATCACTTTTAAAGAATCTAGGGATACCTGATCTTCCAGCATACCAATAAGCATTTATATTGTAAGTGAAAAGTTATCTGGGGGGAGGAGGGGGAAAACCCACACATTTTCCTGTTCTTATGATGAGTATCTTGCTCATTGGAATAAATGTTTTCTGTGGCTGTGGTGTTTATATTGTTTGACATTCTTCAACATTTCTTTATCCTTAGCAGACATAATTATAGTAGAACTTTAGGCTGATTTTTTTTTTCATTCCATCTGTTGAACATTTATTTAGTTCTCTTTCTTAACAGCACATAAAGTACTAAAATGAATCTGAGAATGTTTACAGCTAGGTTTCTTATGACCTAGGTCATATTGTTGTCTTGAATCAGTTTTCTTTCTCATCTTCAACTGAAGACAAAAAAATGTCTTAATCTTTCGGGGTTAAATAAAAGAAGGAATGCAGTGCAAGGAAGATTCCTTTTATGCGAGTGAGCAGGGATGACTGAAAGTGCCTGTGGGCATTTGGTCCCCATTGGCGCTCTCAGCAATGCAATGATGCCCACAGATAGCCTGTATTGTTGTCAGTTAAATGGGATCATGAGTGTCTGAAAGGTGTTTGAGAATGAACTGAAAATCATTTTCACAAGTGGATGATTACTTCTGCCACATGTTAACTGAACTCTATCAGAGTGGCCCAGATTTTTGAGACTGCATTAATTGCTCTTTCAACCTTGACTGAGGTTTCTCTTTAAGAAAGGCCTCTGCTGGACTAAACTGCTACACGTATTGATTTTTCTTTCTATATTTCTTCATTGTTTGTGATAAATGAAGCCTTTTACAAGTACAGAATTTATCATTCAAGATGTAGATAGATTGCTTCATTCCTTAGAATAAAAAGGCTGGTCTAAAAATGATCTCTGAAGAAGTAGTAAGTCCTTTCTCCAGCAGTGAATAGCTCCAGTATTCCACACTCAATTATATTTTTCAGCTATTCATTAGTGCTGATTTTTTCATCAAAAAGTAGAACCCTACACTCTCGCAGAGCAGACTTGGAGCAAATAAGCTGTCATCTCCTTTCCTATGTATGTCACCACATAATGGAAACTGGACTATAATATTTAGCAATATGGTTTTGCATTTTTGTAACACAAGGAAATGAACTTTGAAAAATATTCAACCTTTATATATATAAAATATAGTGATGCTCAGACTTCTTAAAGAAGATGGTTGATCATTTTGTTTGCTCCATTTCTGGAGGACAAGATTATACTGACTGAGACAAAATGATATATAAAACGTATTTTATTTAGGTGTCTGTGTTTTATAGAGGAAATTGCTTATAGTCTTATTTATTTTCCAAGAAAATATAGTTTAAAGTTTAAATACTTATTTTTTACCATATTGTAAGCATTGTGAGGTAACTCTGTCACTTCATACAAATCCAATTCTTTTTAATTTGGGAGTGAGAGAAGAGAAAGACAGAAGTATTAAATATTGCTAAAAGAAAGAAAACTGTCTTTAAGGGCTAAATTCTCAGGAAAGTGATTGCATGGTTTGTACATTTGATTTCATTTTCATATTACTGCAAAACTGTTAGAATACCTTTACATTGGGTTAGCACTTAGTGATTCAACATGTATGATCAATGTCCTATTTTCTATGTGCTGTATAAAAGCAGGTGTATTAGTCTTAAGTCCCTGTAAATTATGTAAGCAATATAAAAAGCCTGGAGAAGTCAGCCAAGCCTATACATACTAATTATAAATATACTTTCTAATGTGCACATGTACCGATATGGATCTTATATGTACATATTATATTAATATATTTTTACAGAATAAAAGTCTGCATTTATATCTATTTCTATGTACATCAGAAAACCAATCTTTCCTGACTTCTCGTCAGTGTACTTATTAAACACTCTGAAAACACAGTTTTAAAGAGAAGTCAAAAGAAATTAATTTAGTAAAAAGTAATTATTATTTCCATGCTCAGATAGAGAGAAATGATTCCAGTATCTTGCTTCCCAGTGTGTAGCTCAACTGTAATAATTCAAGAATTATTTTAGATTATCCCAACCCTGGAACCCAAATTATAGTGAAAAAAAATGTATCAAATGGTATTGGAAGTTTTTAGAAATATGGAATTTTTGACTTCTGACTATAGAATCATAGAATGATAGAATAGTTAAGGTTGGAAAGGACCTTAAGATCATCTAGGTCCAAACCCCTGCCATGGGCAGGGACACCTCACACTAAACCATGCCATCCAAAGTCTCGTCCAGCCTGGCCTTGAACACTGCCAGGGATGGAGCATTCACAACCTTCCTGGGCAACCCATTCCAGTGCTTCACCACCCTAACAGGAAAGAAATTATTCTTTATATCCAACCTAAACTTCCCCTGTTTAAGTTTGAACCTGTTACCCCTTGTCCTGTTACTACAGTCCCTAATACCAGTTTCTTCTTTCTATTGCACAAAATATTTTACCTAAGAAGGATAGGGTGTTTGAAGGAATGGCTGTTGTCTTTTTCTTGTTGCTGCTGAGTGTTCACAGCAGTCTGAACAATTAATGCTATGCATGTTGTGCTCATTTTTTTGGATGGAGAGTGTGAGTGGGGCTTGTAGGTGAATACAGACTCGCATATGTGTATTTACCTGAAACTCATGAACAACAATGCAATTCCGTGTCTTAAAAGTAAAAACATTCTTCCGTTTAGCTCTAGGACTTAGTTAACTTCTAAATCTGTTAACCTACTAATTTTTTTCTCCAGTTGTGTCATGTAATTCTCCCAAGTGTCATTTAATTCCGGAAATGGCTTTTGTAGACTTTTTTTGTTATAGTCAGGCACTGCAGTTTTTACAAATCCTGGATATTACTGTGCAAATTTAGTAAGTTTTAGTTCCTTTACTTTCCATTTTGTTCAATGGAAAATAAATGGGACAGGTCAAAGAGGATTCTAGGTACCTACAATGTTTGGCTTGTTCTGGGTATAAATGTTAGACTAGAATAAGAATTAATCTTATGTTTCAGGAGCATGCATACTTCAAATGAGCATGCGGTATATCCCTTGTAAATGGCCAAAACTTTCTACATTAGAAAAGAACTGTCATTTCTAGAGGTGGCACTGGAGGAGGGACTAATAGTTTAATATTATAACTGTGGGTTTATAGTGAATTGTAAAACCAAGTAACATAGGCTTTGCACTTCTATAGTTAATCCCAGCTTTGTGTCATGAATGCTGTTTCCTTTGTTAAGTAATCTGAAGTATCTAAGACAAACAGATTTTAAAGTTAGGTAGTTAATATTCCATTACTTTGTTTCCCAAAGAAGCTCTTCTTTAACACTTCATTTAGAAGTGATTTATAGGAGGAATAAAATGTGGGGTTTGCTATTGAATTTCTTTTTTGTATACCTTCTTATTTTATAATTTTGAATTTATTTAGCTTGTGATAGTTCTGCCTAAACCTGCAGAACCTGTACTGCAGGACTATATGTGGTATACTTTATTTAAAAAGTAATTTAAAAAACAGCCAGCCTTTTCTCTGATAGCAAATTTTTTGAGATCTCTTCTTTTAAAAGCACCTTTCCATACCAGGCTTAGTTAAAAATACCACAATTACTCTTTAGGAAGAATCCTCTGTTAGTTTATGCCTGCTTTATAGTCATTTACGATGTGCCAAGAGAGTGGGAACATGGTCAGAATATCTTTGTACTGTCGTATTTGAAAAATGTGTATTCTCAGTTGGTCTTCACAGTCCATGTGGTAGTTGCCCTCCAACATGCAGCAGAGAAACCTACAGGATATTCTGAGGGACATGGTGGCAGAATGTCCATGAAGAATAGGACAGGCTTAAGACTGAGGGACCTTAAAGGCCATCCCTGGACCCTTTTACTTTTGACCCCCCTCATTAATCTTCAAGTCTGATTGAAATTCATCAGTCATTCCTTCTCCACCCTGTGGCGGTATTAAAGAGATTAACGGGGCAATAGAGATGTGCCATGCTTTGCGAAAAGTAAATGCTCTGATTTAGAGGAACATGCCTGGCTCTTTTGAAATGTATTTGAAAAGCAAAACAGTTCATGTTTTGTGGGGGAATGTGCACTTACCATTCTGTGAGGTAAATGCTTCCTTATTTGCAAAGCATTATAAACTTTCAAATGAATGCTAGTTGGCCCCGTTTTTGGTACCCTCTTTGACACAGCCTTTACTCATCTCCTTACTTTTATTGAATTTATAATAATCACAGAATTAAGAAGTTTAAAAGAGTGTGTCAGGATCTAGACTATTAAAAGAAAGCTAAATGAACTGGTAATCATATACTCAATGCCAAGTATCCTCTCTCTCATACAAATAAAAAGCAGACTAACCAGGCAAGGCAGAGTTTCAGCCCAGGTGTAGCAGGAGTTGAAGAAGGGCAAGATATCAGTGTCATAGTAGTGAGGGAGCTACTCTGTAATCTGACAAGCTGCCATGGTTAATAAGGATTACACTGAACATTCATGTTATACAAAAAATTATACTTTGTGATACCTAAAGTGGGAAAGAATGTGCTTGAGTGTATGCCCAGGACAGTTGGAATAAAAGTGTTGCCTATAACTTAGTTGCCTGTTTCATGTTAGTTCATTGTTCTTTTCTTTTTGGCTGAGCTAAAAGCCATGGAGCAAAAAAGCCCTAGAAGTGATCAGAAAGTAGAGGACAGCAGACCCTCTGCTCTTACAACAGAGACACCATCCACCTACCCGTCATCCAACCAACCACCTCTAATCCTAGTTGCAACTTTTCCATAGTATATGTGCCAGCATTCTCTGGAGAGCACACTTGGTCTGAAAAATTTGAATCTTTGTTTTGCCTTTGAAGTACCTAGTTGTACTAGGTGCCCTTGGGCGAAGTTGTCCAGCCATAAGGGACATCTCATAGGTAATATTTTGCTTTTCTCTCAGGTTCTAAAGAAAAACTAGCAAATCTATGGAAACCAGATGGGAAAAAGAAGTGTTGAATATTTCTGTGTTGTCAAAAGTGTTCTGCTTTAAAGTGTTTTTCCTGTTTTCGAATGTGATTGGTGAAATATGTGATAAGTGCATTAGTCTTCTAAAACATGAGGTCTTTTGTTTCTGCTTTTTGTCATCTTTTGAGTGAAAATGAAAATATCTTTGCAGAGAGTAAATAAAAAAAATCACTTCTTAGGTGTGACAACACTGAAGAAGCAGCTCAGTAGGTAGAGCAAATGAATACACTCCTTTCTATTGGGTCCTCCACATATCATGCTTCTTATTAATGCAAAAACATCCCTTTATTATTTCCTTTGCAGATATTTGTATGCTCTGGGACAGAAGGTTTGGAAGCGGTGGAAAAAACGCTACTTTGTTCTTGTTCAGGTTAGTTGTCTACCATGAAATTTCATTAAAAGATAGCCTTGGACTATAAATTTTCTTATATATGGTTGCTGAAGCCATTAGGAAATCAGTATCTTCAGGCAACATATGCAGCACTTCTCCAAGCTTCTTACAGCAGAGACATCCAGGGTATATTTTTATTATTGTTATTTATTTACATATGTAACAAACAGAAATGTAATTGAATTTTACATATGTATACGAGTCCCTACAATGAGCAATGTTTCAACTGAAACTAGAAATTTCTGTATGCTTTGACCTTGAAACATTGCACTGACATCTTTCTAGCAGCATTCAATTTATAATTTATATTTCACAAAGTGGATTGTATTTACTGTTTCATTTATTCTATCTCAAAAAAGATTTCCTGCCTTTAAAATCGAAGCAACACTAGTTACTATTTAGAACTTTTGCATGCATATTTTTTGAATAATGCTATTTTTTGTTTTTCCTTGAAACATTAAATTGGGTAAAATTATGTAGTTGTTACAAAAGAACTAATGTAGTGATTGTTCTTGGCCACAAAAATGTGCTGGGTTTATATTTCATAAATTTTTATACAAACTTAAAACTGTATTTCCACATGCTGGTTAATGACATTAATAGAATAGGAATAGAAAAGTAAATTTTGAGTGGTCAAAACTGAGAAACATTATTTTTCTGAGCCTTTGGAAAAATTACTAATTCTATATGTGCTTGTCTTCAGATTGCAGTTACAAATCTGATTTTCTGAGTACGTTTAGAGCTAAATACTATTCTGTGTCCTTTTTTTTTGTTGACAGAAAACTGTTAAAAGTGTGAGTCTCCATAAATGTCATACAGAAGCTGAAGCCTGTTGAGGCCTTTTTAAGAACAAAGGCTTCTAAAACTCCTTTACAGAAAGCCTGATTCCTTTACCACTCTGTCAGTCGCACTCACCTGATCTCCTTGTGCTCCTAAATGATGAAAATTGTAAAGATGTAAAAAAAACCTGAACAAGGTCCTTAAAAAAGTTAAATTAAAAGCTGAGGGTATTTGCGTATTACTCTTGCTAAGCGTGATGTCAATACAGTGTTCTCAACGCCTTCAGTGGGAATTGGCTTGCATATTGATAATCAGTGAGTATGGTTAGAAGGTTGAACAGGATCTTCTGGAAAGTCTACTGAATTAATTTCAGTTCTGATTTTGCCAGGGTCCTCTGTGAAGAGATGAGGATTTTTTGTGACTTTATTAAGATCTGTAAAGTTTGGGAAGATCTCTATGTAAAATAGCTGTTAAGGCATGAGTGCAAAGGGAAAATAAAGTTACAGGGAAAAACAAACAAAAGTCAGGCTAGATACTGCCTTCTCTTTCATGCTGTTCTTTAGCACTCCTACTTTACATGCCCCTTTCACTAAAAGAAAGACCTTGATCTCTTCCCATAAGCCGTAGGTTTCATCTGAGTTTTAAAATGCACACCTAAAAGACACAGTCTTTTTGTGCATGTGATATGGAGCCATCCGGGAGACCAGTTTATTCCAGTCAAGTTAATTTTAACTATCTTCTGCTTTCTATACTGAAATTGAAATGCTTGAGGATAATATTACAGGAATTCTCTAGCTGTGATGGGATTTAGGCATCTATTTCATTTTAAAGCAGCTATCAATTCAATATGGCTATATGAAAAATACCATGTTAAATCAATATTTACTGTCCAGACAGCTCAGACTCATTTATATAGTCCAGCCGTGATACAAACACTGACAATAAGCTGAAGTCAATACGTGTGAAATAACCATTCAGTAATGAATATCACTCTGTAGTATTGGTACATTATTGACGTATTGACAAGTCTTCCTCTATAGATTAGCTTTTAGCTTACATTAGTAAAATATTAAGTCCATGAAATTCAGTTCTGAGACAGAGGCTATCAATATGATTTATGTATGCTTTGGAAATTTAACTCAGGTGTGAAATTAGATGAATAATGTTGATTTTTCAGGAGTGTGATGTGAGTAGTCTGCACCTTCATTATAGCTACACGTGTTAGAAGTTATTAGTGGTTTCTGAAAGAATAGCTCAATGTTGTAGGAAGGTTACAGACTTGGGAAATTTTAACCTCTTTATTGTATTCCCTTTTCTTCCTTTTACAATCCAGTCACTTCTCTAAAAGGTTTTTCATTCCAAATAGGAAAAAGAAAGGCACATAACATGTAAGGTAAAATGCCTCAGCTGGACATGCTGTGTTCTACTTCATATCTTCCTCCAGTAATCAGAATGCAGATCCGCTTCTGTCATTTTAATTCAATCTGTTCTAATGTTTGAAAAGTCTGTCATTTGTTTCATGAATAATTTTTTTCTAAACATGCCAATCACACCAATTTCTGCTGTTGAGCTCCTGAAGAGGGCTGCCCAGTGGTGCCCTGTAGCAGGGACCACAGAGTCAGCCTCCAGGTTTGCAGCAACAGTTCCTCCCAGCAGGTTAGGCAGGGGGTTTCTGCCACATGGGGATATCCTCTAGTGACACTGCTTGTAAGTCATGTCCACATTTCTGTGCCTATCTGCCTGTCATGCATACACAGGCTGTTGGCTTTCTACTTTGTCACAAAATAGATAGAACAGCTGGTAGTCAGATGTTTGGACCTCTGAAAATTCAGGTAAATGCAGTTGTAGGAAGAAGTTTACCTTTTCTTCTATCAAGAATTACTGTTTAAGAAGGTGATTTGATTCCGTTTTTATCTTAGAATATGGTGTACATAGTCCTGACTTTTGAGTACACATCGTTCCATGAAGTATTGATGCTAATTTGCTGAATTCCCAGGAAAAACTAGGTACAGTTCCACAACTACTAATAATACACTTAAATCCAGTCATAGATCTATATTAAAAAGTGTAATTTCAGATTGTGCTGGTGGTTCCCCCTATAATAATTGATACCATCCACCTATAACCATAAGGAAAAGAGTTAAATGGTTAAGATTTCAAGTGTAAACAAACAAGACAAGTTCTACATTTCTTTATATTGTTGAGACTTTTTTCCCAAACAATTTTTTCTGGAGTTTTTCTATTTGTCTTTGGTGGAGAGACTTTAAACTGTCTCGTTTTCAACCAAAAGATGAAGTGTAAGCCTGATTGTGACATGAGTGTCTTTTAATTAATTGTTCCTTTAAAATAAGAGAATACATTTGAAATACGTTTGAAAAATTAGACTCAGTAGTATTATAGATCTGATCTCTGTCTTGTTATAGAGGTGAGGTTAAAAATAAGCCCAGCTCATCCACAAGCTTATCTTTAAAAGCATACAGTGGCTGAAGAAACATGAGTGAAAAAAATGGGTATCCTAAGTATCCATAGTGTCTGCAAGCTTCCTTTTTTATGGCTGTTTGCATACAAGGTGTGTTTTATGGAGTTGTTGACATGAAAATGCAAGTGCTGTGGGTGATTGCCAGGTTATTTCATTTTACAAAATAGAGTAATTTGAAAAATGTTTTTACTGCAGTGCCAGGTATGAAAAATTAAATCTGTAGGTTCAGTTTACAAGAGAGGGAGCTCTCATGAAATACAGTGCTAATTGCAGAGGATTTAGAGGTGTGTGACTAACCAACAGCACCCTCCATGCTTCATCATGGAGGCATGCTTCACGCTCTTGCGATATAAACAGTGAAATACCAAGCAGTAAGAGGTGATATTGCTGCTGAGCCTAGAGCAGAGGACATGGCTGAACCCTGTGTCAGAGCCCTAAGGGGACCTCCAACATCAACTGTCCCTGACCAGCTCCTCCAGGGCCTCCCTACCTTCCCCACAGCCCAGAACCCCATTTCAGCCTCAGGGCCATCATCCTGAGCCCCAGTTATGCGATAGTAGGGCTGGTGTCCAGCTCCCCACAGCCCTTCCCCTCCCAGCCATGGGCCCCATCAAGCTGGGTCCGCCAGCAGTTCCACATCCCAGCCTGACCCTGTGGCTAGGGCTGCCCTGGTGCCCCCAGCTGCCCTGCTCCTGGCTAAGCCCTGGCTGTGAAGAGTAACTTAAAATGCTTAAACCAAAATACAGTGATTTTCTAAACACATACTATATATTAAATTAAAACTGAGTTCAGTCTACAAACAGTGAGGTGAAATTCTGTTTTATGCCTGATGCTGTAGGACAGGCTGGCTGGTTGTAATAGTCCCTTCTAGCCTGACAACTTGAATTTCTGAAAGTGATGGGCAAAGTTGTTTTCTGTCTTTGTTTTCATTTGTGTCAAAATTTCAATTCAAAAAGGATCATTCCTGAAGTTGTAGGCAAAGCAATAAATGTAGGCAGCAGTTAGCTGAGCAGTCAGCAACTGAGGTAACAACAGTTCCATTGTCTATCAGACAAGCTCCTTGCCTGTCCTTAGATACTTACATAAATTTACTGATCTAAGAAATGATGTTACAGTTCTAAACAAGTCAGTTGGCCAGGTATTCTACAGTCCTAGGAGATGACAGTTTCAAAGGCCAAGTTTCAGGTATTCACACACTCATGAGCTTTTCCTTCTGGTCGCCTTTTATACTGTTTCCAGCTCTTCATGTAAGATTGGGAACATCTGTTTTGTTTCAGTGATTGCTTTTCCTCTTCCAGCTGTTACATTCCTTTCTTTATCTTTCCAGTCACTTTTTCCTTAGCTTTCCTTATTGCTTCCTACTCTGTCCAGGGAGTCTTAAACCACATGGTGACAGGTTCTCTTCTCATTGCTTTATTATTTTTTTATAATTGTACTTGATGAGAAGTAACTGGTGTTGTTCATGCCAGCTGCAAGCTGCTTGGCCTACACAGTACTGTATCCAGTGAGTCAAGCAACCTGGAGATGGGTGTGAACACAGGTACAAAAGATGTAGAAAGCAGACTGTGAAATCAAAGTAAAGATTCTAGTACTTACTATGATTGTGTCTTTAACTAGGATTGGCCAGATTAATTGTTCATCTTTCCAGCTGCATGATAATTGTGGTACTCCTGCAAAAAATGCTTTTATACATTAAAGTCCTTTTTTTCCAGCCTTTGGAATACAGGACTTTATTCTTACACAGTAGACTGAGCAGTTTAGTCAGTACCACACTACCAACTATTTTCCTTACCAGAACCTGATTTATTTCCTTTCACTTTTTTATAAAGCAACAGCCCAAAATGCTTTCTGTTTCAGAAGACTGCAGATAAATGTGTTTATGGCTTTTTTCCCCTTACTTGTGACAGGAAGGCAAAAGAACACAAAGTTTTACACCGTAAATATTTCTGTAGAAAAAAAAAACCCTATGGGTTTTATTTCTTTAGCTCTGAAAGCTATTTTAAACAGTGGTGCATGTCTTACACAATTCTGGAATGGAATTCAACTATTAAGAAGTTCTTTCTTACTCAGGTTAGCCAATATACATTTGCAATGTGCAGTTACAGAGAAAAGAAATCTGAGCCTCAGGAACTGATGCAACTCGAAGGATACACTGTGGATTATACAGCTCCTCACACAGGTACTTTTCATGATTTTGAAGTATGATATGTTTGTGTAAAACAGCTGATTCAGTTTTCTCATTTGATCTAGCAGCAAAAAATATCTAAAAACCAACAAGGTTCTTTGGCAATTGTTCCACTAGGATTTTCTGGTGTGAAAAATTACACTTTTAGAAAGAAGCTTGCAGTAAGAAGAAAGAACACTAAACTTACACTAAGTTTGCTTGAAACATTGTAAGATCACATATGACACAAGGAAAAATATTAATTCTAGACAGTCTTTCCGTTTTCTCGCTATTTTTTATGATGGAGCCGTGTGGCAGTGTACTGTGAGGTATATTAATAAATGATTCAGAAAAGGTGATTGATGACACTGCTTGTTAAAGACAAACAGCTTGGAGTTATCAAAAACAAATTTGACAATGTCAGAAAAATTTGTGCAATTTAGTATTAAAATGGCAGAGAGAAATCAAAGTTATACATGTAGAGAAAAATGATTCTACTCTATTTACGTAGTGGAGGCATATGAGTTTAAGAGACTTACAAGATGTTGAAAATTGATCTTTGGAAATGTTAGCTCAATGTTTACAATGATTGAGAAGGCAAGGAATGCTCAAAATGTGTTTTAAAAGCCAAAACAATATTATAAAAAAACCCCAGTGCAGCCATGTTGACTGTTGTGTGCTCTTCTGATTATGCACTCTCAGAACAAAACACTGGAATGAGAAAAAGGGATCCAGGAAGGAGCAACAAAGCTGATAAGAGGTTTGGAGCTGCCTCTGTTCAAGAAGAGATAGAGTTGGCAGGGAGTTCCAACTAAGAAAATGATGCCAAGAAGGAAGATATGTTATAGAAATGCAAAATAGCATATGACATGGAGAAGATGAATAAGAAATAAATTGGAATTGAATTGGAAATGGAATTATAGAAATATTTTCTCCTATGTTTATTATACTGATGTGTTATTTCCAAGTATTATCATTTGCTCCTTATAGCTCTAGATTTTATCATACTTCTGTATCATAAACACCTATAAAATATTTTAAACCATACAAACACAGACACAGGGGAAAATCAATAATGTAATAAATATTAATAGTGATTTAGAAATAACTTGTATTTATTATTACCTTTCTATTTCCTGCTCTAGGTCTTCAGGGTGGTCGAATGTTTTTCAATGCTGTTAAAGAAGGTGATACTGTGATATTTGCCAGTGACGATGAGCAGGATCGAATACTCTGGGTTCAAGCCATGTACAGAGCCACAGGTCAATCATATAAGCCTATTCCTGCAAGTCAAGCTCAGAAGATAAATCCTAAAGGAGGAAATGTCAACACAGAAATATCCCCACTTTGTAAGTTGGCTCTCTTTTCCTTTTGCTGCTTTGGTTTTGGTTTTAGTTGGTAAAATATGTAGCAGCTCCCTCAATGAAGTTTAATTAAGCATAACTCATTCACCATTCACTAGGGAAATGTGCCTAGCCATTTGTTGTTAGCCAGAAGCTCTTTAGCTCAGATTATTATTACCAGTGAGGGAAATCCTGACTTGCAGGTCATTATTTTTATTATAATCCATGAAAATACAGCAATTAGCTGCGTATTCATTACAGTTGACCCACGTATTACCATGGAGACAGTGCTTGGTTTACCTTACAGAGGCTGGCTACTGAAAAATATAGTGTTGAATAGAAAAGTATCAATCTATTTTCAGACTTTTATAGATTTAGATTACCTTTATAATACATTGTATATATTAGTAATGTAAAAATTGCTATACAGACAGTACATTGTAAGCTGAAAAATGCTAGATGGTGCTTGATTTTTACGCCCCTCAGTATAATATTAAACTAGACATAAAATAATTTGCAAGAACCAAAAAACAGGTTTAAGTTTTTCTCAACTTTGAGGAAAATACTGTTTCAGAGGAAATCAAGGTAGATAGTGTATATAAACCATATCTTGAAAATTTCATAGGATCTCTTTGAAAGTATTCTGTCATGTAGATATCCTCACATAGGAAGCATATATGATTTGTTATTGTTGTTCTGGAGGCAGAATGCAATCTAATCATTCTTCTTCATTATCATGTATCTATATAGAGAGAGTGATAGAGGGGAGATACATGGTTTAGAATCTACTTAGTTTAATGTCTGACATCTGTAATGGGTTGACCTAACACCATTCTCCTCCATCAGTCCTGCTGTCTTTCAATCTCATGGTCTTCCATTCATCCTGTAATCTTTTACCAGTTTGCCATTAGAAGACAGTAAAATGTGTGTGTTAAACTCAGTATAGGTTATCTGAAATCCTGACTGGAATATTCAAGAACATTGAAAAAAAAGTAGTTTAATTGCACAAAAGCATTGACATCTGTTAAATTTTTAATCTGAAACTATTTGGAAGGATGAAGTAACTATTCATCATGGGGGTGTTGAGGTAAAGTATTTTGTAGAATGTAACACTGCGAAAGCAAAGGTGGGGTAATGGCCAAAAAGTGCTTCTGCTCACCTCCTCCCGGTTACCTGGGTCTGAACTGAGTACTGGGTGTTCACTGTGTTCCCCTTCTAATGTTTTTACTTTGTGTGCATCAATTAGAAAGTACCAAGACACGAACGTAGTCAGTAGTAGCCAAGGAATTACTGCCTTTCTTGGACACAGGGTTTACATGGAAATGAAAGTAACCAGAAAACACTGACCACAGTGCAGGGAAGGCTACAGAAAGCAAAAGGTACAAAGTACAGTAGCAAGTTTGGATGTACTGAAATTATGTTTTCCAAGATAAAATTATTGGTAATGGTAAAGAATTAAAAAATCACAATTGACATATCTTCATATTTTCTTAGACAGTTATGGTGACTACAGTTTATAGGTGGAAAGCATAGGAAAAACAAGCTTTATTTTAGAGACAGATCAAGGGAAGCTCAAAAGCCTCAAAATACCATGTATTTTTCTGTCATATTTATGTATCAACTTGTACAAATTGATAGGACTAAACTGTATATAATTCAAAAAAACATGGCTAAATTATTATTTGCCTTGGTTTTAATACACTTCAATGTTCATATTTTGTAATTAAATTCATAGAATGTGCCAGAGGAACTTGTGAAATTTGATTTAATGCAAGATTTAATCTTAAAAGCATCAATGTTTGACTGATTTCCGTAATAGTTCTCCCTGAAGAAATTATGAGGAAGATTTTATTATTCTGTCTTTTGTATTTGAGGTAGAAATAGGCATAGAATCATAGAAATATAAAATCAGCTAGGTTGGAAAAGACCCTTAATATTATCAAGTCCAACGGTTACCCAAGAACTGCCAAGAACATCACCAAATCGTATCACTGAGGACTTCATTTAATCAATCCGTTTTTAAGAAGCTGCAAGAACTAGGGTTTATGGATATAACCTTAAATAACTTTATACGACTCCTGCTTCATTTACACCTACTCTGATGATTTTCTTGGGGATGCAATTTTACTCGTAAGAAGAATCTATACCTGATGCTTTGTCGGATTTAAATGTGTTTGTTTTCCTAAGGAGTCAATTTTTTTTCCCCCTAGAAAAATGTTTGCATTAACAGTATTTTATTTTTAATCAAGCTACAAAAGCAAGTACTTGAGAGCTAATGTATAAAGTGAAATCATTTTTTTTTTGCTTTATTATATGCATTTTTACTATTAGGAAATAAAGTCATGACCATAGAATTTGTCAACTACTTTTCTTATGTATCTTATTTTTCAATTCATATATTATATAAGCATTTCCAGGCAATACAAGATCACATTATTTCAGTTTTTAAAGGATACCATATGACACCCCCTCCACACACAGAAAGCAGAAAACCAACTAGGGCTTTGCAAAATAAATGTTATTTAATAATGGTCAAGCCTTGAAAGACTGTTGCCATCTTTATCATCTTCAAGGAGGATCAGCAATGCGACTCATTCATCTGGATGAACTATACAAAAAGAACTTTATATAACTTGAAAAAATGTAAATATCTTTAAACTGATGGGTGTAGAAAAAAATGAAGTTAAGGAAACGTTTCAACATTTTATATATTGTGTTTAGAAAATATCTTCTGTAATCCTGAAATTCTCTTGATATTAAAAGCAAGTGAAAGTTATCTTTAAAGAAATGAAAATATCAGACTATGATTAATATGCCACGTACCTAGCTGTATTAAGGTTAATTCTTTGCTAGCAATAAATACTAACACTTTCACTTGCCATTGT
This sequence comes from Melopsittacus undulatus, assembly GCF_012275295.1. NCBI lineage: Eukaryota > Metazoa > Chordata > Aves > Psittaciformes > Psittaculidae > Melopsittacus > Melopsittacus undulatus. The sequence goes on along the minus strand of NC_047531.1, from coordinate 19,038,184 downwards.
CCTGTCAAAAAAATTCTACCTTCCAAACTTTGTTTCATTAATAGCTGAAAATGAATATTTGTCAAATGTAGGCATTTCATTAAATATTTAACATTTCTAATCAAGTGATATGTGTACATGACGATAAGTGATACTCTGTTTTCACAACCTCTTCTGTTTCCTATATTCCTAAGTCCAAAACTCTTGAAGACTTTTTGTAAGCTGTGGTCAAATCATTCCTGTTATCCATTAATTCCTTTTATATAAAAGAAAGTTGTAGAAAGGAAGGAGTAAGAGTCCCTTTTTGTATATCAACGGTTGTATTTTTTGCAGTTATTGGTGCCTTGTTCCACATAAGATAGTTCCTTGTACAAAAGAGTGCTTAAATTTACAGGAACAAAATCCAACTACCTCAGAGCTGGATCAAAACAAACACATCAGGAACTCCTGAAAAAGTAGACGTGATTATAGTAGGACAACTAGGGTCTGACTGATCTTTACAGCAATGACAAATGCAGAAAATGGGAATGTTGCTCTTTCATGTGCACAGCTGCAACACTCCAAAGGCCAACCTACAGATCTCTTAACTGCTCTGAATATGCAGTCTCCTCTTGTTGCTGCTATATAGCAGTTTAGGATCATTCATGTAGGTCATTTAGTAGAAATTTGATATTCTGTACTACCAGTGAGGCACATTTAAGTGTGGCAGTGAAATCAAACTACTATCACACCTGTCCAACTTCTAAAATATGTACTAGAATATATACTACACTACTAGCCAATTCTTTCATTTCTAAGTAAAACAATTTGGTACTGCACTTTTGTAATATTGGATGGCTCCAAAGCAAAAGTGAAGAGAGTCTTATGTCAGCAATGTTCAAGAAAAAGAGACTGCTCTTCAGTTCCACTATTCTGAGTAAGCATGCTGTAATGCAAAGGACCAAGTATTTAAGGATGCATGATAATAGAAAAGTTAGAAGTTTCCAAGGATATAAATGTACCAATTAAAAATTGATTCATCTGAGGCACATAAAGGTACAGGAGGCAGTCCCTTTCATCGAATCATAGAATCATAGAATATTTAGGGTTGGAAAGCACCTTACGATCATCTAGTTCCAACCCCCCTGCCATGGGCAGGGACACCTCACACTAAACCATACCACCCCAGGCTCTGTCCAACCTGGCCTTGAACACTGCCAGGGATGGAGCATTCACAACCTCCCTGGGCAACCCATTCCAGTACCTCACCACCCTAACAGTAAAGAATTTTTTCCTTATACCCAATCTAAACCTCTCCTGTTTAAGTTTCACCCCGTTACCCCTTGTCCTATCACTACAGTCCCTAATGAATAGTCCCCTCCAGCATCTCTATAGGCCCCCTTCAGATCCTGGAAGGCTGCTATGAGGTCTCCACACAGCGTTCTCTTCTCCAGGCTAAACAGCCCCAACTTTCTCAGCCTGTCTTCATACAGGAGGTGCTCCAGTTCCCTGATCATCCTCGTGGCCCTCCTCCGGACTTGTTCTAACAGTTCCATGTCCTTTTTATGTTGAGGACACCAGAACTGAACACAATACTCCAAGTGAGGTCTCACAAGAGCAGAGTAGAGGGGCAGGATCACCTCCTTCGACCTGCTGGTCACACTCCTTTTGATGCAGCCCAGGATACAGTTGGCTTTCTGGGCTGTAAGTGCACACTGAAGCTGGCTCATGTTCATTTTCTCATCAACCAACACCCCCAAGTCCTTCTCCACAGGGCTGCACTGAGTTTCCTTTTTACCCAGCCTGTAGCTGTGCCTGGGATTGCTCTGACCCAGGTGTAGGACCTTGCACTTGGCATGGTTAAACTTCATGAGGTTGGCATCAGCCCACCTCACAAGTGTGTCAAGGTCCCCTTTCTGAATAAGCAATATATTAGGAGATCTATCCATACAGATAGAAGGCTGCTGAAGAGACAAACACTGTTAGTAATTTGTAACAAAGGAATAACAGCAGCACATGAGGGGACTGTCATGTCTTAATGAAGGAACACAAAGCCAAATGTCATCCTGATCCTACACCACCATGTGTTCAGAGATGGTCTCTTTGTGAAAATATTTGCAGAGAAGAAAGGAGAGAGACAGACACTGGAAAACGGAGTTAGGGGAGGAATCATTTGATCTGAGATGTGTAGTTTTCATCATCTCCCTTTTGGAATGATGTCAGTGTCAAAACAGCTCATAAAAGGAAAATAATTTGAGATTTTGCAGAAACCAGTTGTCCTGGGTTCAGCAGTAGCAGTCATTTTTCTCCTTAGTAGGAATTATAACAGTTATTATAACTTATTATAATAGTTGTCACAAAAATGCTATTTAGAGCCCATGTGCAAAGTATCAAATCCTATTTATTAAGTAGCTAAGGGAGTCACATACTTAGACCATCATTGGAATCACAAGACATCAATCCGACAACAGCAAAGTTGAAGACATTTCCAAATGAAACATCCATCTGTATAAAAGAGCATCACAGAAGAAGCTTGTGTGGACATTTAAATCACCCAAGCAAATCAGACAATGTTGAGTAATCAAGAAGAAAGTACAGGCAATTTGCCAAATGAAGAAATGCTTTGGGATTAGTCATGAAAATATAGCATTGACATTTTCAGTCAATTTGGTTATACCAACAGTAATTGCTGTAAAGTTACTGTACCTATGATAATTTAATATGGGAATAAATTATGAATTTCATATTTCTTTTAAATGCTGTTTAAATCACTCAGTCTTTGAACAGACTACATCAGAGACTCTGTGAGTAAACCAGAATGTGGTTAAGGTCCTGGTGTCATAATATATACACACAAGAAATACCACTGCTTATGGGCAGTGGCATTGCATGAGCAATGCCTCATTGTGACATTGCTCAGTTTTGGAATAATTGGTGATGTGCTTGTAAAGCAGTTCTTCCATGATAGCCCTGGAGATGCTTGTATCTGTATTTTCAGTTAATCAAATCTTTTAGACACAAAGAGAAACTGAAGACGTTTTGACATATTTTTGATGATGTTTGACATAGTTTTACCAGCAGGTTTGGCAGCTTTATAACTGTCATACACTTTGCCACATGGAAGAGAGGAATAGCACCACCCTTCCTGCATGTTCTCTCTCATGCTGCTCAGAATCATGCAAAACCTAAATAGTATCCTCTTTAAATCTGTCCTTTGGCAAAATACTGGCAGTCTATCAATGTGCTATCCCCAGCCTGATGATTGGACTATATGGGCCAGCCGCTTCCTCTATTCTGCCACTTTCTCTCCACCTGTTACTTCATTGTCTGTTATTTAAACAGTAAGGTTCTGGGGGCACAGATTGTCTCTCTGGCCTGTGCTTCTAAGCATGTAGCACTTTGGAGTCCTGATCAATGATCAGGAGTCTAAATGTTCCAAATGTAAGCTGTCACTATTCATATGGAGTGGCACTTCAAGGAATGGAATGCATGTCTTGCCACTGTCTTTTGCAAAGGGCATGTGCACCTTCATCTTTATCCAGCCAGTTCCAGCCTCTTCTGTATCAGGAGTCATAGTTCTTACCCTATTACTTCTTGTCTTTAAATCTTTTTAATCCCTACAGTACTAGATTTTTAGTCTCTACCTACTCTTCTTTCCTACCTGCCTAAGTTAGTCTGAATTGCTTCCATGATGCTTAAACTCCAGCAGGGATGTCACTGAGAGCCACATAAGGGAGGAGGTCACCACTTTGCAAGGGCAGTTCCTGTAGTTCACTGTAGCAGAGAATAAATGCTACAGAAAACATGCATTTGCTTCTGGGCTGGGACAGGGCAGAGATGATGCCTAGTTGATATGGTTATCATTAGGAACTACATGAGCTTGTGCCATGAACCTGAATCTCTCAGTAGTCTTAATTCACTCAACTCTACTGATTCACTGAGGATTTGATGATGTATATAGCCTTTGCAGCTGGACTAAAATTGGAAGTTTCTTGCAAAGGAATATTCAGGATGCTATTCTGCTGAAGTATCTTTGTCTAAAAGAACACCCAAACATATTGCTAAAACTCCTGCAATACCTTTTGTAAGTTTTTACTGTGGTTTTAAAATGCATATATTTGTCCTACATTGATCAAAAAATATAAAAGGTTTTGGCCAACAGCTCCCAAAAGATGAAAAAAATCAGGCTTGACTTAGAGGCAACTTGAAAACAAGAGAACAAATTCCATTAAGGGAAGAAAATTAGTTGTGAAAAAGCAGAACTATTACTGCTTCAGGGTTCTCCGCAAATATCTTCCCAATATTACCAAAGATTGAGAAACTGTAGAGAATAAAATTCTTAGCTCTGTATCACAATATATTACTCTTTATGTTTTTTACATTTGCAGGTAGCTTGAACAGGACATCTAAAACTCATTTACTCATTTATGTAGGAATTTAAAAAATACAATTGCTAACAATTTTTTAAAGAGGTGTAAAATAATTTTTAAGTCAGAGTCATATAAAATCTATGAATTCCTCTTAATCTTTGATCAAATTATTAAAAAAAAAAAGTAAATTTTGTTTCAAAAAGATTTACCAGTTATCTTGCATGTATAACATTAAAATAAATGCAACATATTACCCTAGATCTATTTTTCTATTATTTCCTGCTTGCCTACAGCTGGCAAAGGTAAGTTTTTAATTGTTTTTCTGTTGCTTAAATATATTTGGTAACAGATCTTCTGTTACTATTTGACAATGTTGTTTGTACTGCTTGATTTATCAGTCATGGATCTTTCTGTAGAATTAAATCTAGCAACTATTTGGTTTTAAATAAATATTTGTGTTTATTTTGCCCAAATTATGTAATAGCAGATTCTGCTTTCACAAGATTCTGATCATCTAGATGACATCATTAAAATGCTGAATCTGTTTCATTTACATCCAGTCTCCTGATTTCAAAATACTTGTCAGTGCTTAACATAGATTTTTTTTTAAAAAAGGGCCATCTTTCATACTTCTGTGGTTAACCAGAGAAAAAAATCAAGCCAGTTAATTTAAGAAAGATTCAGCTGTGTATAATTTGTACGTGAGACCAATGACAGAAAGAAATATTAGTCCTTTTTCTTTTCTGAACCTTTCCGATTGTAAATAATGGCTAGACAAATCAGATATTCATATAAGAAGGAAAACTTACAAGAAATGTAGAACCCAGCCACACATTAACCATATGATGTTTGGAAAACTTTTGTCTGTGTGTGGATCATTTTTGAGACTATAGGTAACTTCACACTGTAGTTTAGTAATTTCAGTAATGTAGTTGGGTACATATCAGTTGTCTATCTTTGAATTCATTTAAACTGCACTAATTAAGACAGCATTTCATGTATGTCGAAAATATGAGCTAAGTTTGTCATTAATGATAGGCTGGTCTAATGCTTATGGAAATATTGTTCATCTGTGTAATCACATATGCTCCTGATCCTTAAACCATTAAAAATATATGCTGTTGTTTCTCGGAGATGATGGTCTCATACCTTACACCATCGATGTGTTGTCATACTGTTTATTTGCTACATCCACCTTGGTGAAATCTGTCACATGGATGTGACTCTTGCTTTGACAATGCAAAGCCAAGTGATATGAATTAGTTTCTGCATCTTTCCAAGATGTGATGCTGCATATCCTTCAGCTTGAATTAAATAATTCTCCCATCTACAAATACAGCTGAAAGTTGGACTTGACATGGATCAATATGATCTGGGGCTAAATTTCTAAATGTGACTGATTATGTTAGCATCATGCCCGCAGATCAATATTGAGTTTTGTTATGATCCTGACTCTATAATTGGGTTTAATCAATAAACTTTTGTCTCCTTTTCTTTAGAAATTTTAGGTTTGTACTACACAGGTTTTCAAAATTGCATTTAGGATACACTTGGATCCATACTTTTCTGGTAATGAATGTAAAAAGACATAGGTTTGAATTTAAAGGAACAAAAAGCTAAGACCCTATTGAAAGGGGAAGTCAATTTTTAAGTTGATAGGACTGTTCACTCCAGTACAGTCTATAGAATCCAAGACAGCTAATGTGCTAATACATAACTAGTCCTTTTGGGCACTGTAAGGCTTTTTCTGTCCATACTTGCTAGATAATTCACATTGAGGACTTTGACAAAACGTAGCATTAATGAAAGCAATCGCTAGAGATTCTCTTTTGATAAACCCGCGGGGTTTAAAGGCGTTGAAAGATGCAATCTGCGAAGAACAATAAATTTGGGCCTTTGATTGAAGTGCCATTTGGGATGGTATGTTTTCTCGATGTATTTACACAAAAATGCTGCTCCCTTTTTCACTACTCTTTGCTGGAAGGTTGAAGGAGCTTTTTGCCATTACTACATTAAGGTTTGTCTCATTAAAAGCTGAGTACAAAAAGAAGGCTGGAAATGACCTAGCTCAAGCCAGTGTGTTCATTTCTGCTCCAGTTTGCCATTTGAGAAGTAGGCTTCAAGCCATGATGAATATTTCTATGCGTGGCACTTTGATCTGCAGTAAAGATGCTCTTTCTTATCTGAAGAAATGAATGCATAAACCTTTTCTGGTTTGGTTTGGTGTTTTGTTGGGGTTTTTGGGTTGCTTTTTTTTTTGCAGTGGGGGAAAGGATATTTATTTGCTTATTTTTGCTGAAAGTAGAAAGCCATAAAAACCAGGAAATTATAGAACACATTTTTTTTTTGTACTCATAACATTGTTTTGTAAATTATAACATTTAAAGATCATGGTTTAAGAATTATTTTAATGTACTATGTTGTATTTTCCAGTAACCTTTCTAAGTATGGTTTAATCTGTCAGTGGGTAGCAATCGTTTTTTTCAGTGTTACGCTCCATAGATCGGTATGATAGAAAAATAGCTCAGTAATGTTATTTTCAGATTAAAAACTAAGATTCTTTAATAAGTCACCTGTGTCTACTTACATGAATTACATTATTTGAGATACTTTCAAGAAAGTTTGTGTATTGAGATGTATGCCATATGTACGCTTTTGCTTGTAAATCTGCACACACACTCAAATGTATTGTTCTGCACATTTTTCTTTTGTATGAACAGATGCAGACCGTGGCCAGAAACATGGCATGGATGAGTTTATTTCTGCTAATCCCTGCAAATTTGACCATGCTTCCCTCTTTAGACTGCTTCAGAGGCAGACCTTAGATCACAGATTGAATGACTCCTATTCTTGTTTGGTGAGTACTGTCTGGAAGATGGATATAAAGAAGTGAGAAATAGTTGTTACAAAGTAGTCCTTTCTTACTAGTTCACTCGATAGCTGCAGTTGTAGTTGGAATAAAGGGTCCAATCGATTGGTTTCAAATTTGAAAATTATACACTTGCAAGCTGCTGCTGTGCGACTCAATAGAAAGCAAAGAGACCCAAACTGTCTGATTTTATCATCTGAAATTTATCATGTCCTGTGTGAAGGTTTGAATAAAAACAGGATGTTTCAATAATGATAAGAGCTCCTGTGGTAGAATTTATGGACACCTGTACAGGCATTTTAAGGTACAAATGCAGTTGCCCCATGTCAGGCATTTTTACCTGTCTTGTCATTCTTCATTCCAGTGTGGTATGAAGAAGGAAAAAAACCAAAAGAATAGAAGCAGAACCACAGGCAGTATAGATATATGGGCATATAGGTATTATCTGAATTGCAAGTAACAAATGGGAGTAAAATTATTAAAGAAAAAAAAAGGAAAAAGTAAAATTATCCCTGCATCAAAATAACTGGTTTTCACATTCAAAGGCAGCTATAAAAGCTAAAATACTGGCGTAACATGCTTCTTTATTTTTAGCTGCAGTTCAGTTTCCCTTTTCTACGTAACATTTTGTAGTCTGTGCTTTATGGTCTGGGAGTTGAGGGTGGGCTGGTTCAAATTTTGTTTTCAGTAGGGAAAACCAGCAACAATCTTGTGGAACTGTGTGGGATTATACACAGTTGTTAATCAGGTTTGTGTGGGTCAGACCTCATAATTTCCTGGGGCTTTATTTTTCACCTGATACTGTGTCTGAGATAGTGATCTCTCACTAAGGACCTAAAATGCCTCATAGCACAGAATTTTTTCCACCTTACTATCCAACAGCAAAAAAAGAAAAAAATGATAACTTTTTTTACTAGTGTTTTTCATTGATCTGACTAGCCATGTAATACAAAGATAATGATGGGAGGCTTAGGTTTGTTTGCAAGTATAAAAAAGGTGAAGGAAAATGATTATTTGATGACAGTTTCTTCTTTTTAAAAATACAACCAGATAAGTATGTATAGAAAAGTTAAAGGACTCATTTTCTGTCTCTGGCTTGCACACTGAATCAAAGAAGAGGCCCGAAGGTACATCTGTACAAAGTAATTGGCACTCAAAGAGAAAATGGTTAGCTTTCTAACAGTGCATTGGGGTCAAAATCTTTTTTATATTAATAATATAGTAAGACACTTAATATAACCTTGAAATCAGGAACTTTTAGAAGAGGTTAGGTGAAATACACAGTGCTATAGCAACCATAAAGCAGGCACATTTCTTATTGTTCTTTTTAAAATTCAGCTTTTAATAAGCAGAATGTGTGATCATTTTTTGTTAAATTGCATATTTAACCAGATTTTTTTAATTAATAAATTGGAAATGTCAAGGTAGCAATAGAATACATGAATAAATAACTGTGATTTTCTTTTCCTAAACAGCTCATTTCCTATAATTTTTAGAAACAATTCATCCCTTTATTTAAATGAATATAGGGTAACCACACATAGAACTTGTAAAAAGAAAACCAGAAATGTCTAAGAATTAATACTAAACAAACACAGTTCTGTATTAAAATACTATATGACCTAAACTTCTTTAATATTACATTCTTCAAAGTATTGTGGAATTTCGCTTTTTGTTGGGTTGGTTTGGGGTTTTTTTTTTGTTTGTTTTTTGCAAGGACACAATAAAAAATATGCAGTTATCTAATACTCTGTGGCATATATTTATTACGTGTTTGTGAAACTTATGCATGGTATGGTGTTGAACAAGGGCAAGGAAGGCTCATATATGTATGAAAATAGGTACACTAAAATAGATCCTTAACAGTGATGAGTACTTTAAAAATCTGTATTCTTGTCACAATTTTCTTCTATGAGAATATACAGAAATTTAAAAAATTCTTTCCTTTTGTACTGCTAAACATTGGCATGCAGCATTTTGTCATGTTTTCCATAAAAATGTAGAGAGACATAAGTGACAATGATGATTTATTAGAAGAATATAAATCGAAATAACCACTGTTTATTATATCTAGGGCTAGGATGCATGTTGTTGCAGGAATTCAGTTAAAATACCTCCTCCTTCTTCTTTCAATAGAACATTTTGTAGCAAACACTGTGTAAACTGCATGAGCTATTGCAGCATGACCAGATATTAGTTTAAAATACTGAGGCTGTTCTGGGTGCTGTAATAAAGCCAAATGTTCTCTAGAATCAGCTGAAGCTCTTTAAAGGCAGTAGAAACACTGACTTAACAGAAATTAATCAGGATCAAATAAACAAAGTTTTGAAATAACTTTAAGGTGACTTTATTTGCAAATAAAAAAGAGTTGGGGAAGAATGCAAAATTTAAATTTCTCATGCAAGTCTTTTAGTAAAGTTAAAACACAGGTTTTTTAAAACTGATGTGGATATATTTTTAAGGATTGTTTAATAGTATTTTTTCTCATATTTTGCATAAATGTTAAACATCTGAGCTTGCAGAAATATTCACAAGCAGTAGGGAAATATTGGTCTTCAGCTGCTAAACTAATGTTATAAATTCATGACTTGCAAAATCATTTTGCTTATCCAAGTTATTTGTATATTTGAGTCAGGTGTTCCTCAGTCTCTCTTAAGCATTTTGCAGGGATGATGAGAGGGAAATCTCACCACAAGTAAGAAAAAAGCTTAGTTAGAACAGCTATGCAGTAGTTGTGGTTTCCCAAGGCTTATGTTTTTCTACCTGCGGCTGTTTGGAAGCTCTCTGTGCTAGGTTTTTTGTCATACTGGGAGGAGAGGCAATCAAGGCTCTTCTGGTTTACATTTCTACATCAAAAATCAATTACTGTTTTTTTGCACTACAGATTCACTCAAGAACTACTTTTGTATTGGAAAGGAGTATGTACTTTGTTCGTGTCTGTGACGTTATGACATTCTGGTCTCATCAGACATTGCCCAAGCAAGCCCTCAGTATATCCCTGAATATATAATTATTGTTCATGATCAAATCATATTCATGTTACTCAGATGGTTTTTAGCAAACTAATTAGCTTTCTCTCTCTTTACTAGTAGAAGTTCTTTAAAGTGTATGCATGTTACGTGAGAAACAGGGTAAATGGTCAAATTGTGGTTCTCTCACATTAAATTGGGAAAACTGACCACCCAGGAACTGTGTTTTAATGTCCATGATAATGTTCCTCATCATTAGCCAAATGTTATCTTCTAGCTTACCATTAATTACTTTAAAAAAAATAATTATTTTATAGTGTTAGTTTATTTTGTATCAGGTTTTGAATCTGTAGCAGACTTTGGATGTATTGGTGTGGCTTTATAAACTTGTTTTCCATAATAGTGGTAACTCAGCACTGCAAAGCTTCCTGACATTTATTCCTTTCAGCAAGAGGGCTATTATTAGATCTAGCTTGCAGTGCCATCAGCATTAGTCAGATATAAATCATTCTAGAATAAAAAGTTTATGTAATGCCTATAAAAATATATGCTTCTGTTCTTTGCTTGGTTTAAAAGCTGTAAGTGGGAAAATCTCAAAATGTTGAGGGGCTTTTTGCCTTTCTCTTTCAGGGTTGGTTTAGCCCAGGTCAAGTCTTCGTGTTAGATGAATACTGTGCTCGCTACGGAGTGAGAGGCTGTCACCGCCATCTTTGCTATCTCAGTGAATTGATTGAACATTCAGAAAATGGTTCTGTCATTGATCCAACCTTGCTCCACTACAGTTTTGCGTTTTGTGCTTCTCATGTTCATGGTAACAGGTAATTTAATGGTATATTTTTAAATTAATAGCTTTAGAAGCAAGCAAAAGTATTTATAGACTCCTGCATTCACCAGGTAGGGAAGTTGCACGCAACAGAAATCAGTCCATAAAAGTTTCTTCAGGGGTATTGGAGGTTTTATAGAGATTACTATTAAAAAGTAAAGGAAAAAAAATCTCCTTTCAGTTTGTACTGTCTTAATGCAGTGCATTTTCTTGGGTGTTGTATAGACAGGCTGATTAAGGCTAAAGGATATCATACTGTTAAAACTGCTCATCACCTTCTGATCAATGCCCAGCCCATCCCAAAACAAGTACACCCAGTTTACATGCTGGGCATGACATGCTGTGGTATGGAATACCCCTTTGGTTAGCTTGGCTCAGCTGGCTTTGCCATGCTCTCTCCCTGCTTCTTGTTCCCCTCCTCACTGGCAGGGCATAAGTCTGAAAAGTCCTTGATCAGGATAAGCACTGCTCAGCAACAACTAAAATATAGGTTCTTTATCAGTCAGGCCTTTACCCAGTTTGAACCTGTCTTATTTCAGTGTAGCTATATCTGTTGTCTCTTGTGATCCCCTCAGAAGCAGCTGAGGAGTGTCATTCAGACCCCTAGACACCACCTATTCTCCAGGCTGAACAAGCCCATCTCCCTCAGCCTCTTCTCAAACAAGTGCTCTGGCCTCTGACTGTCCTGGTGGCCATTCACTCAACTTGTTTCAGTTTAGGGCAGGCAATCTATCAAATTAAAGACAACATGCATTTATACCCTGCTCTACACACTTAACCTATAGAAGAAATATGTTTTAAAAAATCAAACATAGCAGGAGAAAATGCAATACATCTCCTCATCTCAAGGGATCCAATCCTGCCACTAGAGGAAAATCTACTCATAGTCCCAAAAAGTAATTACTGTGATGCTGTCAGTAAATCCCCAAAATTGAATCCTAGTAGGAATCAGGGGAGAGAGAGGTTTTCTTCCCAACATGTATGCCTAGGTTGCTTTGCAACCAGTCACAGAGGCTGTTTTGCCAGTCAAGAAGGGACAATCCTTAAAAAGGATATAGTTTCCTTCACAGGCTCTGACAAAACCTCATCCATGAGAACCCCAGCTGGGTATTTGTGACCTGAGTGATTTGCGGGAGATTAACATTATGTAATTTTTTATAATAATATCCAAAATTAAAATGTTTTTGAATATGCCTGAAATACTTTCAAGAACCTTAATATTCATACTGGTAAGTTAGGAGATGTTCTGGCATTTACATGGTAACCTGTTCTCCATAAAAGCATGCTGCTTTTGTCAGTTTCTAAAGAACCTGACACATTCATATTTTCTATTGAGTCTAAGTCTTTGTTGTTTCTAGCCTTTTTATTACTGTCTTCAACCTAACAAGACCAATATACAGTGATAATTGCTCAAACTTATTTCAAGAATTCAAAAGAAAGGTAGATACATTTCTTTTTATTTCATAATTTAAGTGAAGGACAACAGTGCGTGCAGTGCATGAAAATATCTCAGGGAGCACATCATTTACACAGTCGTAAGCACTCTGTATTCTGTCTATTTCTTCTGTACAGATATTCTCTGAATAGCATTATGAGTGTTTTTGGAATAAAAGGAGTGTTGAACAGAGAGGGTCTGACTAGAACTGATATATTGTAAAAAGGAAAAAAAAAGAAACATGAAGAAAGAAGAAAAGTAAGTCAAGGACAGAAGCAGACGCACTCACTGAGGATGACAGACACATATACGCACATAATATATCCACTCATTCATCTGCTGCAGCACTAAGAAATAGTAAAGAGGAAAAAGGAATTTCACAGACAATGCATGACAGGCCAAAGTTCTAGGTTGATCCCTAGCATTATACATCTTAGTTTTATAAGTCATGCTGACAGTTAGAAAGACCACAGAACAAAGAGCTTTGTACTCTGGGAATGAAGTATTTAATTTATATTTCACCTTTGCTTCACAGAGGGATCTTAGGCCTTACACTAGCCTGAGAAAGATCATCAAAAATGATCTTGAAGTCAGGTGATGGAGAAACATGTGGAAATGTAGCTGTATCCATAGTTCAAATTTTCAGTTTCTTTTAGCATGAATTTTAGGGTAGCAGGCAATCTAGTGACACACGTCAAATGATCAGATAAAGGTGTCACTCACCTTCACTTCTGGAAGTCTGGTGAGGAGAAACTCTGGCACAAATCAGATCAAATCTAAAAAATATACCAGGGCCATCCAGGACAGATACTGAGCACTCCAATGAGTACATCTGATTTGCTAAACAAAACTGCTGAGGAAGCAGTCTCATAAATGGACCCCAAATGTTCCTTAGTTATGGGCACTCTTTTAAGATCCCAGGCATAGTTCCCATTAAACACTGTGAAAAAAGACTGAATCAGTTTTAGCTCTTTCCGCCTTTCTTATGTCTCCAGAACTCTTTTGGCAGATTTTTAACCTTCAGGTATCCCTTATGCTCTTTTGCTGCACCCTAGGATAGCAGATAGGAACTGTATTTCATACTGCAGGCTGTAATGTCCTTGCAGGCTGTAACACAATAGGCATGGTTTTATTTCAAAACATCTGGAATAAACACGTAAAAGTAAATTATTGTCCTAAAGCCATTGACCACAACTCTTTGCATGTGGCCATCCAGCCAGTTCTTTATCCGCTGGGTGGTCCACCTATCAAATTGATGTCTCCCCAATTTAGACAGAAGGATGTTCTGCGAGACAGTGTCGAATGCTTTGCACAAGACCAGGTAGATGACATCAAATGCTCTACTCTTGTCCATCGGTTCCATACCCCTATCATAGAAGGCCACCAAATTGGTCAGGCAGGATTTCCCCTTAGTGAAGCCATGCTGGCTGTCACCAAGCAGCTTTCTCTTTTTCATGTGCCTTAGCATGCCTTCCAAGAGAATCTGCTCCCAGATTTTGTCAGGCACAGAGGTGAGACTGACTGGTCTGTAATTCCCCGGGTCATCCATTTTCCCCTTCTTGAATATGGGGGTTATATTACCCTTTTTGCAGTCATCGGGAGCTTCTCCTGACTGCCATCCATGATTTTTCAAATATGATGGCCAGTGGCTTTGCAACTTCATTCTCCAGCTCCTTCAGGACTCGTGGATGGATTTCATCAGGTCCCATATACTTGTGCATGTTCAGGTTCTTAAAATGGTCTCGAATCAGATCCTCTCCTACAGTGGACCCAAGATCTTCATTCTCATAGTCCCTGCATCTGCCTTCCAAGACTTGGGTGGTGTGGTCAGAGCATTTGCCAGTGAAGACTGAGGCAAAGAAGTCATTCAGAACCTCAGCCTTCTCCAAATCCATGGTAGCCAGTTCTCCTGATATCTTCCGAAGGAGGCCTACATTGTCCCTAGTCTGTCTTTTATTCACTTTCTATCCGTAGAATCCCTTCCTGTTATCTTTAGCATACCTAGGTAGGTTTAATTCTAACTGGGCCTTAGCTTTCCTAACTTGGTCCATAGCTTCTCGGACAACATCCCTGTATCCTTCCCAGGCTGCCTGTCCTTGCTTCCACTTTTTATAAGCCTCTTTTTTCCTTTGAATTTTCCTGATGTCGTGGTTTAAGACCAGCCACGCAGCCACTCTCTCACTCCCACCTCCCCCCTCGCCCCCCAACTCCGGAGGGATGAGGAGGAGAATCAAGCAGTCTGGTAACTAAGGTATAACACAAAACCACTGTTGCTACCACCAATAATAATAATGATAAGGAAAGTAACAAGGGAAGAGAATACAACCGCTCATCACCTGTCAACCAATACCCAGCCCTACCTGAGCAGTGATCTAATCCTTCCAGGTAACCTTCCCCAGTTTCCATACTGGGAATGACATGCTATTGTGCTCTTTGGCTAGTTTAGGTCAGGTGTCCTGTCCCTGCTTCCTCCCGGCTTCCCCTCCTCCCTGGCAGAGCATGAGACTCAGAAAGTCTTTGGTTAGACTAAACATTTGAGCAGTAACTAAAAACATCAGTGTTATCAACGCTGTTCCCAGGCTGAAAGTCAAAACCACAGCACTGCACCAGCTACTAAGAAGGAGAAAAATGACTGCTACTGCTGAACCCAGGACAACTCAGCATCTTCTTATTCATCCAAGGAGGTCTCCTGGCCCTCCTGCTGCACTTCCTTCTAGTTGGGTTGCAACACTCCTGAGGTTGTAGTACATGATCCTTTAATATCAACCAACAGCCTTGAGACCCCTTCCCTCTAGGGCTATATCCCATGGAACCTTTCTAAGCAGGTTCCTGAAGAGGCCAAAGTCTGCTCTCTTGAAGTCCAGGGCAGTGAGCTTACTGCACGCTCTTCTCACTGTCCTGATTACCTCCAATTCAACCATTTCATGATCGCTGCAAATAAGGCTGCCCTGGAGCGTCAGCTTTCCACCCAGCCCTTCCCTGTTGGTGAGCACAAGGTCAAACATGGTGCCTCTCCTTGTCGGTGCCTCTGTTGCTTGCAGAAGGAAGTTGTCTTCCACACTATTGAGGAACCTCCTGGATTGCTTGTGCCGGGGTGTATTGTCCCTCCAACAGATATCAGGGTGGTTGCAGTCTCCCATGAGAACAAGAGCCTGCGAGCGTGAAGCTTTTCCTATCTGTCTGTAGAGTGCTTCATCCGCAGGTTCCTCTTGATCAGGTGGTCTGTAACAGATCCCCACAGTAATGTCTCCCATCACTGTTCTCCCTTTAACCCTGACTCACAAACTCTCTATTGACTGCTCACCTATCCCCAGACCAAGTTCCATACTCTCCAGCCTATCCCTAACATAAATAGCAACTCCCCCTCCCTGCCTTCCGGGCCTTTCTTTTCTAAAGAACCTGTAACCTTCCATTCCAAGACTCCAGTCATAGGAGTCATCCCACCATGTTTCTGTGATGCCTATTATATCACACCCTCATAGGCGTGCCCACATCTCTAATTCCTCTTGTTTGTTCCCCATGCTGTTCCCGGGCATTTGTATAGAGGCATCTGAGCCAAGCTCCAAATGAAGAAATGAAGGTGCAAGTACAGAAACCAGTTTGTAGCCAAAGTTTCTTTCTGTCTTAATTTTGAAATCTTCAGCACATGTGTGTTTGCACAGAACAGTAGTCATATTGAGGCAAGGTTCTAAGCCAGTAAATCATCTGCCTCCAGCATTGACCTCTTTTGGAGTAAGAAAAAGGCAAGTATATGCAATATTTCCTCTTAGTTGGCTTTCAGTCTCCAACTCTGCAGCTCAGAATATGCCTGCTAGTTAACCTGGAGTGAGCGTCTGTTTCAGGTACTTATCCATTACACCCCTGAACCTGTGTAAGTCCTTTGTACCCTCAACACCTTTGGCAGCAAGTTCTTACTTGAAGAACTCTTGCTTTGAACTTGACTCCTGCACATCTTATTTAATTCTCTGTTGCCTCTGGGAGAGATGAAGGAGAGACAGAAAAAAAAAAAGGATTAAAAAATCCTTGTCTGTTGTCTCTTCACTATTTAAGATTCAAGAAGTATGAGTGAACCATGTGTTGATTACACTGGGTAGATATTTTTACCGAATTCCTTACCCTTTTGTGGTAATCCCTAATGTTAATTTGCTTCTTTGAATGATACTGAACATTTGCATTGAATTATTCATTATAACACCATGATCTCTGTCCTGAATAGCAACTGATTTTTCTTACCTTTATTGAAATACCTTAATCATTGTTTGCTGTTTTGTTGCTACTTGACTTTAAAAGATCCTCCTATAACTCCATACTATGCCATATAGATAGCATTACAATTACATTTACTATCACCTCATTTCTTACCTGTTTGCTAGATCATTTGCAAATACCATAAAATTACATAGGTCTCAGCACAGATCCTTGCAGAAGTCTGCTGATAACCTCATTGCAGGTACTCACCATTTATTCCTACTCTCTTCATTGTAATTGTGAGTCTTTCACTCTTGGTCAGTGGCTGCTTAATTGCCTTTAAAGCTTTTGGTTAGACATTCTGACAAAAGATGTTTGAAAATCTATGTACATCATATCAGTCAGGTCATACTCATCCACCTGGTTTTGATCCTTTTAGAGAACGTCAAGATCAGAAGATAAGATTTCTATGCCATATAGTCTTATCCCTTACAGATGTCATCACACTAATATTTACCCAAATTTCGTTAATTTTATCCATAAATATCATAGAATCATAGAATATCCTTATATTATAGTTCCTTCTAACTTTCTGGGATGTATGTAAAGCTTACTGGCCTGTACTTCCCCCTACCTCCCCTGCAGACCTTCTGGTTTTTAAATTGATCTCACATTTTTCACCTCCCATTCCTCAAGAGGAAGGCAGTTGTTGGTGAGAACTCTCATGCAACCACAGGTAATTCAGTTCTGGCCCTGGCAATATACTGCTGTCCATTTATCTAATTTGTTCTTTAAGCTTTTTCTTAGTTGCTTTAATTTTAGACAGATTCTGTGCTGAAAATAAGGTGGTGGTGTGGGTTGTTTTTTTTCCTGCGAACAAAGAAGGGTTCCAGCATTGAAGTCTTCTTAATTTCCTTCATAATAAACACCAGTGGAAAGAATTCATTTCACATCTCTGCAATAGCCTTGCCCTCTCTGAGAACTCCTTTTAGATCCTTGCCATCATTTGGCACTGTAGACTCTCTGATAGGCTTCTTGCTTCTGTTATGCTTGGAAGAAATTTCTTAAAGTGGAGTAAATGAACACATAAGAGAAATGAAACTATGGAAACTTCAGAGTGTGCTGCACATTCAGATATTTCTTTTCATTTTTCAATGTTTTGTGATAAGAACCATTTATTGCAATTTTACACTTAGTGTCAAGTGATAAAGGAATCAGAAATCATCCCTTTCAAATCTGAGACAAGGAACTTTGTAAGAATAAGGAAAATAATGTTACATTGCTCTGACTCTTATAATAATAATTTGTGGAGCTTCTGAACAGATGATTCCTTCTCTTCTGGCTAAATCAGCTCTAGGATTAAAGTAAGATTGACTGTATCTTGCTGGCTTCTCCTTCATTTTATATCCTTCATAAACAGTATCTAATAAGTTTTAATCTAAAATTCCAGAGCTCAGATCAGTAATTTCACCATTCTTCATTTCTTGCACATGGCCACCACCTGACATGAAAGGTTTTGTCCGCTTGATCTCTTCCCAGAAGTGTTATGTTTTTCATATGTATAATTGTGTATATAAAAATATTTGAATAGCATGTAGACTTCTTAGATAGCTTTCCCAAGCAACCATTGCTAGCAGGATTTCATGAAAACTTTCATTTTTAAGCAGTTTAAAATGCTTCTTCTTTCTACTCTGCTGCTTATTCAATCTCAGCCCCCCATGTTCTGTGTTGTAATGATAGCAGGTGCAAGGTCTTCTTTCACTGTTTCCTATTAGCAACTGGGCTTTCTGTTTGAATCTTAAGTCTGTTCCAAGGCTGTCCAACAGCTGGAGGAAGGAGCCTGAGATCCCTTACAGTGTGGATCTTTAGGGAAGTGTGTTACATTAGAAGTTATTTTCCATCAGTCTACCAGCATCTTATATAAATTCTCTCTCATGTTTGATACAGCATCAAGAGACTTAACAAGAGTCTTTTGTAGTTTGTCCCATTTTTCCATCAGTCCTCTATAATGGGAACGGTGAGAATGGATTTCTCATAATAGAAAGCATGGTTTTATTCAGAAGCCATTTGTTATCAGTCACCATTTCCCCAGAACAATGGAGTGAGAAAATACATCTTTTATGATTGATATGCTATGTGAGTTTGTGCTTCTAGATGAGAAGAAGTGTTCTCTTAAAACTGGAAAAATTAGGTGATCCTTGGACATTTATATCACTTTTCTTCAAGTGAATGTAATAATTCCCTTTTCTGAGGCTCATTGGGCAATGCTGAGAATAGAACTTTTTCACTACATCTCAGTTTTATATGCTGCCCTGTGCCAAGCATTATCCAGTTTATTTTTCATTTTTGGAAGCTGATCATATATTGCTATTGTAAATGGCCACAAGAAAGTTATCAGTAGAGTTTTCCTGAGTTCAAAGATGGAAACAAAATTCTTCACCCTTTTGGAGGTACCAAGTGAAACCATGTTGACCTCATGTTTGATTTAATGAAGGATACTGTCCTGTGTTGGGAAGCGCTAGTAACTATTACAGTGTTATAATAAAGTGTGTCCTCCCTCCAATACTAGCAGAGGCACATTTCTCAACACATCAAAATAAACCTGCTTCTGAAAAGCCTCAGAGAAAATGTCAGTAGTAAATTAATCATAATTCACACATTATCAAGAAATATTAGGACAAAGTTCTGCATATTTAAGGTGATACTTGCCATCTTAGGCAATGAAGGAATAGCTGATGCTATTACATACTCTTAACTTCCCTAAATATTATTCATTGTTTTGTCATTAATTTCAACTGATTAATGCTTCCAAATACTCTTATACTTTGGGTAAAACTATATTATACTAGTATATGCTTAGCTTTTCAGTAGAAGGACATTAATGAATCCCACCTAAAATATCAAAAGATCATTAAAATTAACTTGATTTATCATCTTAATCTGTTCCAGTGGCCTTCAGAATTGGTCTTTTTCATCCACTTGTGAAAAAGAGAGTATGACCTGTAAGCAGATGTAGGATCACCCTGAGAAATGCGTACAGCAGAAGGCTCTATTGTGCCATTTAGTTTTTTTTTTTGGTCAGACTGTTTGAAGAATAGTTAATATAAACAAAATGCTCGGTGTTCAAGTGCCTGCTGGTTAAAGCTATGTTCAAATGCTGTGTGACAATTTGCTCTCTTCATTTTCTGTTTATAAAAAGATGTCTGCTCTGCTTGCTTCTAAGCTGATAATGCGAATCATTGTTTTTCTTAGATTTGTCTGAAATAAATCATGGACTCTGCAGAAGCCTTAATTAACACAATTGTGCTTTAAAGGAAAATTTGGATATTAAATTCCTTGGATATTAAAGTACTATAGATAATAGAATCTCTACATGAAAATTCTAAATAATTTTCTCTTTAAGTTTACTAAGAAACAAGAAGTCAAACTTTTATCTAATTTGAAAACTGTCACTATCATTTATTGCGCATCCTGCTGAATTTAAAAACAAGTGCTCTTAGAAAGCACTGAAGTCTTCTAAAACAATTTGTTTCTAGGAGCCAAGATGACGTTTAAGTTTTGGTTTTGTTTTTCCTACACCCTTGAAATGTAGTTTATTATATAAATGTCTTGAGTAAGAAAGACCTTAGCTGAAGTATTTTTCTTGAATTTTGTTCTTCCATCAGAATTTCTCATCTTTTGCAGATTCTTTTGGTCAGCCTTACTGTTCTCACCTACGTGTGTATGTGTGTACATGTTTTAACATCAATCAGTGCATTTCTGTCCTCATACCCTTCTTTTTTTTCCAATAAAACCAAAGTGATGATCTATGTTTTTGATGAAGAAATCTCATTGAAAAGACTTCAAACATTTTTAAAATATGCAAGTACACAAAAAGTACCAGTATCAACGATGTTGCAGAGGAAAAAACAGAAGTCAGTCACCTTCAGTCAGTATTTATAGGGCTGTCTCAACAAAGCAGTCTTGCTTAAAGTAACAATTCACCCTCTGAGACGCCATTATGAGAAGCTATTTCCAAAGTTGAGGGCTGGAAACAATCTACCAACCCAGTGTCCACACATCTAATTCCCATTGGAACTGGATTGCCATTTTTATTTCACAAGCCATAGATATTCACAATAATCTCAATCCTACAATGCAACAAGTGACCTCTGCAAATTATTACACATTTTAAGAGAGTTTATTTCTTAGAGGGTACCCCAAGCCTTAAAGGATTATATTAAGTGAGGAAAAATGTTCCATTCCCAGAGAAAACTCTAAATTCACCACCTAATCTATCAGCTTCCCTAGAGTAACTGCCATCCGGACAGTGATCTTGCAAGTTTCTTTGAAAATTCTGTTCAACCTCTTATTTTTCAATGTCATTACTTGAGTGTCTTACGGTCAAACACTAGAATTTGCTAGCTGTAGTTCACAAGGTATTTATTTCCAATCTCTTTTCATATTTAAGTCTCAGTGAATTAAACAATTTGACATTACATCTGTGCCAGTTAGACTGTGATCTAAGCAGACAAGACAGGCCAGTCCAAATCCAATTGCAGAGTTCTCAAAAAATGGAAAACTAATATAAGTGAGAGAAAGAAGGCTACTCAGGTTTTGAGTGTTCATTGTTTCACCTAGTTCTCCAATTCCGAAAGGAGTCGTGAAAAATAAGTAAGGAAAAAATGTGGAGGAAAGGAAAACTTACTTTCTCTAACTTCTTCAGAAGATAATATTAAAATGAAAATTCTTCTTCGATAATTCATCTCTTTTTTTCTCTGAATCATCATTCCATCCCAACACACCCAGTCAGTTGCCAGCACCTATAATAAATACTCTGAGCAATGTAGTAATATTCTAGCCGCTCCAGCCACTGAGCTGGCTTCATTTGGAGCTCGGATCAGATGCCTCTATACAAATGCCCGTAGCATGGGGAATAAACAAGAGGAATTAGAGATGTGTGCATGCCTATGAGGTTGTGATATAATAGGCATCACCGAAACATGGTGGGATGGCTCCTTTGACTGGAGTGTTGGAATGGAAGGTTACAGGCTTTTTAGAAAAGACAGGCCCGGTAGGAGGGGAGGGGGAGTTGCCCTTTATGTTAGGGATAGGCTGGAACTCTGTTTGGGGACAGGTGATCAGTTAACAGAAAGTTTGTGGGTCAGGTTTAAGGGGAAATCGGTGATGGGACACATTACTGTGGGGATATGTTACAGACCGCCTGATCAAGAGGAACCTGTGGATGAAGAACTCTACAGACAAATAGGAAAAGCCTCACGCTCACAGGCCCTTGTTCTCATGGGGGACTTCAACCACCCTGACATCTGTTGGGGTGACGGTATGGCCCGGCACAAGCAATCCAGGAGGTTTCTCGATTGTGTGGAAGACAACTTCCTTCTGCAAGCAATAAAGGAGCTGACGAGGAGAGGTGCCCTGCTTGACCTCGTGTTCACTAACAGGGAAGGGCTGGTTGGAAATGTGACACTTCAGGGAAGTCTTGGATGCAGGGATCACGAGCTGGTTGAATTGGAGGTAATCAGGACAGTGAGAAGAGCGTGCAGTAAGCTCACTGCCCTGGACTTCAAGAGAGCAGACTTTGGCCTCTTCAGGAACCTGCTTAGAAAGGTTCCATGGGATATAGCCCTAGAGGGAAGGGGTCTCAAGGCTGTTGGTTGATATTAAAGGATCATGTACTACAACCTCAGGAGTGTTGCAACCCAACTAGAAGGAAGTGCAGCAGCAGGAGGGCCAGGAGACCTCCTTGGATGGATAAAGAGCTGCTGAGAAAAATTCATGGTAGTCCTGCGGAGAAGGACTTGGGGGTGTTGGTCAATGAGAAAATGAACATGAGCCGGCTTCAGTGTGCGCTCACAGCCCAGGAAGCCAACTGTATCCTGGGCTGCATCAAGAGGAGTGTGACCAGCAGGTCAAAGGAGGTGATCCTGCCCCTCTACTCTGCTCTCGTCAGACCTCACTTGGAGTATTGTGTGCAGTTCTGGTGTCCTCAACATAAAAAGGACATGGAACTGTTGGAACAAATCCAGAGGAGGGCCACGAGGATGATCAGGGAACTGGAGCACCTCCTGTATGAAGACAGGCTGAGAAAGTTGGGGCTGTTCAGCCTGGAGAAGAGAAGGCTGCTTGGAGACCTCATAGCAGCCTTCCAGTATCTGAAGGGGGCCTATAGGGATGCTGGGGAGGGACTCTTCATTAGGGACTGTAGTGATAGGACAAGGGGTAACGGGTTGAAACTTAAAACAGCAGAGGCTTAGACTGGATATAAGGAAGAAATTCTTTCCTGTGAGGGTGGTGAGGCACTGGAATGGGTTGCCCAGGGAGGTAGTGAATGCTCCATCCCTTGCAATGTTCAAGACCAGGTTGGATGAAGCCCTGGGTGATATGGTTTAGTGTGAGGCGTCCCTGCCCATGGCAGGGGGGTTGGAACTAGATGATCTTGAGGTCCTTTCCAATCCTAACTATTCTATGATTCTATGAGGTCCAAGGCTGCAGTAAAAAAGCTGAATACTGGTTTTGAATTAAAAAAAAAAAATCAAGTCCAAACCACTATCAAAAATATTTGGGGTGGTATGAAAGGCACATTTGTTGTCAGATTTAGTTGCAAAATAGTTCTTGCATTTTATGGCATCCAGTTTATGGGTGGACTCAAGCCTTTGAAAACTAAATGACTGCATGAATCTGATTTTCTTGGCAGACACAATAATTTGTAAATAAATATAACCAGCTTAAAACATTGCTATTTTACTTTAATCTGTCCTTGAAGCAATTAAAGAAAAATACCTAGAAGACAAAATGAGTGGGAATTCTGAAACTATTTTTTTCTATCTCAGCCCATCTCAAAGTTAGATTCTTTTTTCTGTGGGTTCTTTTTTCTCAGGAGTAGATACTCCCAAGAGTAGCAAAAAATGATCACCAGCATAGTATGTGTCTCAGAACTGTGTTGCAAAAATGCGGTTTTATATTCTGCTTGTTGCAACAAGGCTAACAGGAAGGAAGAAAAATATGTTTCAGTTGTGCTGTTTTCTAAAAGCATGTTTTCAAGAGAAGACTTTTTCAGTGCATTAGATGGTACATTTTTCTAACACCCTTTTGTATGCTCTTTCTTTTTCTTCTGGAACATTTGCTTCTGTGCAAACATCCACTGTAAATATATTTAACAGTTCTGAAAATTTTAGGTGTTGTCAGTAAGGTTCTTTATGAAAACAAACTCCACGAAGTGACAGGTTCCCGGTACATGGTGATCCTAGCCTTAGTGCAGGTTGACAGATATGACATCCTACTGGCTCACCTTTTTCACTTACTGTTATCTGGACCCCTAGGTCTTTTCTGTCATATATATGACATGCCTCAGTGAGGTTTAATATGACAGAACTGTTTGTTTTATCACTCCAGAGCACAATCTTTCCTGACAATGAAATCAGACGGTTCAATTTACTTAAATTTTTGTGCGTTCCACGTGTCAGAAGGCTGAGGTAAAGCATCCTGGCATCCATCAAAAGAGAGAAGATAAGCTATTTGTTCTTTCACATCAAATTTATACCAAAGTATATTGACGTGCCTGGTTACTCATATCTCCACCATATCTGATTTTTATTGTTGTTTTCACAATAATTTAAGGAGTTCAGGCATTCTTTCTACCTTGACTTGACAGATCACAAATATAAGTGATTTAAAGGGTGAGAGAAATGTTTATGTCATGACCAGGTAGCAACTTGTCCCTTCTAGATTTAAGAATAGTACAGAAAGTTAAAATAATATTTTGAGGAAAAGGTATTCATAGAATAGTAGATTGAGTCTGAGAACATTCACAGTATGTTGTCTTTTTAAATGTCATTTTACTACAATTTTCTCAGTTCTAGAAACATTCAGATACAGTTTTGTATGCTCTGGAGGAGGTACAGGGCAGATCTGCACTTAGGTTGTAAACTAAGTGGGAAGCAATAGCTGGTCTGTTACCTGGAGCTGGAGGAGAGTAACAGGAAGATTTCAGATACTTCTTAAAATATGCTGTATGTGCGGAAGTTGTGACTGCATTACAAAAATATCATTTGGCAAATATGTATTGAAATTTCTTTAATTTAGTCATCATTTTAATATAAATACATTAACCCCTTTAGACTGTCTGATTTACATACAAGTTTTATTATTTATTATTAGGACTAAATTTGATGTTTAAAAAAATGCCAGTGCTTCTCTTTTTAGAGAGCATTTTTTTGTTGCATCCTTTTATTTTATACATGCTGCTATTTGTCAATATGGGCTAGGGGATCAAAAACACATGCTCAGTCTAAGTGGGGGATTCCTAGATGTTGTCTGCTTTAGCTTTTCTCACTGTGATTTGCCTCCCACCTTTATTTTAGAATCACTTTCTGCTATATTATGCCTCTGGGAAAATATCTGGAAGATTCAAGGAGTTGAAATTCAATAAGATCTGAGTAGGCCCCGCTATTGTGCCAATAGTACTAATTTTCTTGAGAAAGGATATTATTTATCTTTGGGGGTGTTTTGGGAGAAATATATGCTACCTTGTGTTCATATGGGGATGAGGTAGAAACGACTTGAATTTAAAGGTTCAGCTGAAAAGCTAAATTGTCTAGTTGCAGTCTGTTCTTTAACTGTATTCATGAGTTGCTGTTTATCATTCAAGGCAATGAGAGATGGGAAAGCTAGCATACATGTTAACTGAAAGCTTTAAAAATAAAGATCACTGTTCAAAGAAGAATCAGCATAAAGAGATATCAACAGTTGTTAAATATTTAATATTACAGACCAGATGGAATTGGAACAGTATCTGTTGAAGAGAAAGAAAGGTTTGAGGAAATTAAGGACAGACTTTCCTCCCTTTTGGAAAACCAAATAAGCCATTTCAGGTGAGTGTGTAATTTATTCAATTAATATTAATTATTTTCTGGAAGAATTTTCTCATTGTGTTCAATTTTGGTCTTCAATAAGTGAATTCAAACTAAAATAATCTGTCTGAAAATAAATTTTGAGTATGTTAAACATGAAACTATTTATACAAGTGATTGTGCTTAAAATTTATTTGTGTGTCATGTGAGTTGGATTTTTCTGTGGTAGAAAAGATTGTGCAAGAATATAGGCCTGGGTTTGTTGATAATTTTTAGCTTTATGCTTTCTATAACTCTAAGAAAATTGTCTACATGAAAATGACAGCAGTTTCTGGATTTTTACTGATTAGAAAAATCACATGAGTAGAGAACAGTTTTGATAAACGGCTGCTAAAACTTTTCTGGATGTCTAATGTAATTTTCTTGGGTTTATGATATACTTATCAGCTAAGGCCCATTGTCCTTAGTAAAGAGTATGTCATATGCAAGGACTGCCAATGCAACTAGAACGTGTTTAGGGAGGGAGTAGGAGAAACAGGGCGAAATATCATCTGGGTTGATATTTCCTTCTGTTTTCTAGCAATTCATGGTTTATGAAGCTTAGCATGAAAACAGCATGTGGACCATCAAATCTGTTACTTTATCACACTAAGCAAACCTATCTGCCATTATTTTGTCAATCTAATAATTTTTTAGAATGTATTTATAGATTTTTTTTTGTCTCTGTATCACTTCATGACAACCAATTCCATAGTTTAAATAGCTCTGTGTGAAACAGCTTCCTTTTTTTTTTGACAAGGTTGCCTGTAAATTTGTTGGATGCCCCTCTGGTTTGATGAGGAAAATGTCTAGCATTCAGTGGTATCTGTTGTGTTGATAACTTGGTCATTGGGGATTTTTTGAGCAGAGAGTACATAGCAGCCTTCACTTGGGACTTCATCCTTGTGTTAAACTAAAGAAAGCTAGAATTCTTTTTGGAGGGTATTGCTTTTGGGGAAAAAAAAATATACTTTCTTCTTTTATTCTTCCCTGACACATTAGCTGGTTCCTGCCTTCCAATGAATTAAATAACTCTTTCCAGGGAAGCGATACAGAGCAGCATAGGACACAGTGCCTCTTACCCAGGTCTTCGAAAGGCAGGTTGAGATTACTGACAAAGAACATCATCTGCAAGGGGAAAGAAAACAAGTTCTTAAAAAAAAGGAGAATTGGAGATGGGAGAAGACCTCTGGCCTGCGATTGGCATGGTCATATTCTGTCAAGTTTATGATAGAAACATAGAAACGTAATAGCTGTAATTTCCAATAAATGTAATTACTTTTACCCATACACAATGGTGAGGTCAGTGAAAGTACCTGTGACCCCAAAAATATTGAAGTTTCAGAAGCCTTCTGAATACATAGAGAGAAGAGGGAAATGGAGGAACAAGAGAGGCATCTTCAGAATAATTCTGTTCACCTTCAGGCCTTCACATGCATGCAACTAGTTACATAATGTACAATAATGTCTAAACAGTTATTTGAGTTGGAACGAATAAAGGTGAAACCATTATATCTGCTTACCTACACGCTACATAGGGTATAAATTTGCAGTATATTAGTGACCATAGGAACTTACTGCCTCAATCTTGTCAGGTTTTGAGGAAATTCAAACATTAGAAGCTCCTGCTTGAGAGCAATTCAATGTGTCATTCAAAGGTGAAGGCACCATTCTTCAGAGGACTCTAAGGTTTGCTTTAATATCCTATTTAATCAAGACAGATGACAGTGATCCACCAGGTGAAGAGCAATCATTTTATCTCTCTCTGAACAAATGTTGGAACTAAAAAAATTAGGTGGAATGTCTGAATTTAGATGGCATAATACTGGTATAAGGAAGAATCAATAGTGCCCTGGAATCTGAATTCGTAAAGCATATACAATCACAAGACAGGGCATCCTAATAAAGAATTAGCATTAGACTTTTTAAAAAAACCTTGACACAAATAATGTAAAAAGATCACCTGTATCATTAATTAGCAAATAACCTTTGCTGTGAGATTGCTTTCTTAAGAAAATGCAGTGCTAAAAACTCTCCATATATCAACCCATCAGAATTGTTGTGATAACTCTGAAATGCTGAATATTTTGGAAAACTCATGCAGCAGTAAAGGTTGTTGCAAAGCATGCACTGAGGTTCTCTGCTTAACCATACTGTCCCTGGTGAATGCTGTATTCCTTGTCACTGTGTATTCCTTGTCACCAGGCAGACCATCATCTCCCAGGCTGGCTTCCTGCTTCCACTGTTCTTTATACTGTCAGCTTGAGTGTCCATGCTATTTATGAAGGCCCTAGAATATTTCAGAGGGTTTCATGTCCTCCTCTTTCAGATAGGTTTTACAGTTTTTAAATGTTGTATTCCCTACAATAACCTTTTTATCTTCCTTTTGCTTGGTTTTGCTTGGTTTTCTAACCTTTTTTGTTTTTCAGTTGTGGTGTGTGTTTGACTTGGGACATAGAATTTTCTCTCAGGCTGCTTGTAGGTTTCTTGCTTTTTGGAATGCTCCTTTAAGATTTAGACATTTATTTTTCAAGTTCTCTGGTTTTTCATACTTTACATTCTTAAAATTGAATATACAGAATGAGTATGGTACATATGATGTAGTATACTGAATCAGTACAATACATGTACAGATTTTTTTTTGCCTGTTCTCTTTTGCTGCATTATTAAATTTTAGTCCTTTATGATCACTACTACAGAGCACCTCTCCTTCTCTGCACCTCTCAAACTATGTCTTGTCACAGTTGAGACCAAATCCAGAAGAGTATCTTTTCTTGTGAAGTTGTTCAAGGAAGTGACTCAAAACTGTGTCCCAAAATATTGTATCTCATCCTAATGAGACATGTACACGTCTATAGTTAAAATTCCTTTCTATTACTATTTGTCAACAATTTGCAGCTTCTCTAATCTCAACATTTTCTAATCATTCTCATTATCCTAATTAGGGGGTCAGTGGTACAGACTTTCAAGGATCACCAGCACTTGTCTAGAGTATTTACCACTTCTTAAGATACTTTGTCAACTTACCTGCACACTGAGACTTCAAGTCTCTGCCTGCCTCTTAGGCATCAAATGTGGAAGAGCCATATTTCATATGCTAAGGCACGTGAAAAACAACAAGGTGGCTGCTGACAGCCAGCATGGCCTCACTAAGGGGAAATCCTGCCTGACTAGATTGGTGGCCTTCTATGATGGGGCTACACAACTGATGGACAGGGGCAGAGCAGTTAACATCACCTACCTGGACTTGTGCAAAGCATTTGATACTGTCTCGCACGACATCCTTGTCTCTAAATTGGGGAGACATCAATTTGATAGGTGGATTACTCGGTGGATAAAGAACTGACTAGATGGCTGCACACAAAGAGTTGTGGTTAATGGCTCAACGTCCAGCTGGAGACCAGTAACAAGTGATGTCCCTCAGGGACGGGTGTTGGGACCTGTCTTGTTCAACATCTTTGTTGGTGACATGGACAGTGGGATTGAGTGCACCCTCAGCAAGGTTGCTGATGACACCAATCTGTGTGGTTCTGTTGATATGCTAGAGGGAAGGAATGCCATCCAGAGGGACCTTGACACACTTGTGAGGTGAGCTGTTGCCAACCTCATGAAGTTTAACCATGCCAAGTGCAAGGTCCTACACCTGGGTGGGAGCAATCCCAGGCACAGCTACAGGTTGGGTAAAAAGGAAATTCGTGGTAGTCCTGTGGAGAAGGACTTGGGGGTGTTAGTCAACGAGAAAATGAACATGAGCCAGCAGTGTGCACTCACAGCCCAGAAAGCCAACTGTATCCTGGGCTGCATCAAAAGAAGTGTGACCAACAGGTCGAAGGAGGTGATACTGTGGGGTTTCCATCTACATCAGGAATTTAAAGCTGGTTGGGTTTTGGAAGCTTGTTATGTTATTTATGTAGCAGAACATACCTGGAAGGAAGTCTTTGATTTGGAATAGTAAGCGTAATCAAGAAATGAGTGACATTTATTCAAAAGCTACTGTTAGATGATGATAGGAATAAACAGTGGGAAGCTCAAGTCAAGGACTATAGAAATATACTGCAAAGGAAGGAGGAGACAAAACACCTAAAGGCGTGTTCTGATTTAAGATGACTTAACACCTAAGAGTCATTAAATCTGCTTTGCTAATTTGTTAACTTCTTCTCAAAAATTGTTAGCACCATTATAAGAAACAAAATGAGACAAAGCAAATACTGGAATTCTTGCTGTGGGAAATCGTTTTTTGATCTCATTTTCAGGGCTTTATTTTGGCTGACCAAAATGTATCTAAACTTCACTGATCTGAATCCTTTTATCATTAGAAAAGATTTTACTATTGGAAAACATTAGAATATGAGG
Source organism: Melopsittacus undulatus (assembly GCF_012275295.1). Taxonomy (NCBI): domain Eukaryota; kingdom Metazoa; phylum Chordata; class Aves; order Psittaciformes; family Psittaculidae; genus Melopsittacus; species Melopsittacus undulatus. Next base: position 19,008,331 of record NC_047531.1, on the reverse strand, counting down.
CTACCATTCTCAGTGAGTAATAATAAAAAGATAATAATCTCAGCAAAAGAAAAAATCTTTTTTTACAACTGGGGATTTCCCAGAAAGATTTTATAGATGGGATTAAGAGAGGTTACAGTTGCCTGAGCATTGTGGTTTTATCGAGCTGATATATTGGATCAGTCACTATACAAAAATGAAAAACAAAGCTATAAATGGGATCACTTTTTAATTTAGAGAACTTCAGAAGTATCAAGACAAAGAAGGGTATGGTTTAAGTTGTAGCTGATAAAATCTAAGATATTAAATGCTTTACCATGCTATTTATAATAGAAAAAATGTCATGGAATATTTCCAGGCATTTTTATTCCCATATTATCTCTAGAAACTTAAATATCTGTCATTTTATCTTAATCCAGTATTAAAACAAGATATAATATACATAGTGCTATTTCACAGCTCCTGTAGCTGTCATGTCTACATGAGAAATAGCACCTCTTTTCAGGAAGATGACAATTAAGCTTATCAGAGACCATTAATTGTGTTTCATAATTGAGAAAGTGGAAGTGATGCTTTTTGTCTTTTGTATTTTTTCTGTATTTAGGCCTGAGCTGCTGGTGGGCTGATACTGTTGTACTGTGTATATGATCCATGGTAGACTGCTGGAGAGGCCTTCTGCTTTCATTAGTACTTCATGTTTGGGAGCCTTCTACTAACTTAATTTAATGTTATGTACAGTTATGTCTCAAAGTAAATTCTTGGTGTAGGTATTATAATTTTGATAATTTTCTCTTCCCCTTTTCTTTGTTTCTTTTTCAGATACTGCTTTCCTTTTGGACGCCCCGAAGGAGCTTTAAAAGCCACGCTTTCATTACTTGAAAGGGTAAGTTTGAGAACATATCTTAAACTCTGCTTGAGTACTAAGCCTACATTTTTCTTTTGCCTTCACACTGCTGAAAGCAGGCTCATGTCTCCTCAGGTATTTTACTGTTGGTTTTAACTGTTCACTGGAGCTTTTTTCTTTATTGTCTTTGACAAATCTGTTTTCTCTATGATTTGACTTTCACTTCAAGCCACTGTGGTGACTCTGTTTCTTTAAAATTTAACAGTTACCCAGAATTACCTCTAAGGTAATGCAAGTGTACTCTGCAGCCCCCCTTTCCTGCTTTCTATGGCTTCCTGCTTCTGATGTTGTCTATACCTACGTATAACATTAAAAAGCTTATATATAATCCAAATAATCTTCCATAAATTCTAATCTAAGTCAATTTAAGAAGGAAAAGCTAAATGCAGTAAAAATGACATGGGCAGTTATAAATGTAAATTCTGCCCAGCAAATCCATTTGTGTTGACTAGAAGCAAGGCAACCTCATAATGTTGAAAAGCATCTCAGTCGCCTTTAGGGAAAGAGAACTTTAAATGCCAGCAGAGATTCCAAAGGGATTGTGTCAGCAGGAGCCTGATGAAGGTATGAATTCAAAAAAAAAGCTTAGATCCCAGTCTGTGTAGCTTTGCCAAAGTCGAAGGTCTGGTCCTGGAGAGTGTCAGTTCCCCACTACAGTACGCTCCATGGATAGAGATTCTGTCTTAGAAAACCTCTGCCATGATCAAAAACACATAGAGAGATGGGGTATATATGTTTTCTTTCACTTACAATCTCAGTGATTGTAGTGCTGTGTAGATTCCTTTGTGTTTCCTTTGTGTTATATGAAACAGCCATTTCCTCTCACAGTTCCTGCTGTTAAAAATGGCAATGGTACTCTGATGCTGAAGGAACACCACTGTCTGTTCCTGACTGGGAATAAATGTGCATTTCTATACTTGTGGATGCAGAATGGGATAGAAATATCTTATTTTACTTGTCATTGAAATCTTGGGGAACTAGGGGAAAAACAAAACAATCCAGATCCAGAATAAAAGGTTTTGAATACTGTATTTTGACTTGTTAACCCAGAGGTTATTCATTAAAAAGAAGCAGGTAAACAAAGGTACAGTTATCATTATGTATGTGCAAATAACAGAAGTTTCTCTGTTAGGAAACCTGTTTCTTTTCTACTGTACCTTCTCCAGACCATATCTCTTGCTCCCTCCCTTTCACAGTAATTCTTAGACATGTTCTGTAAGGGTGTAGCATGTCTGGGAGAAGTTTTTTTGAAAGACTGTGAGTTACCTGAAGCTATTATTTACATACAAAATGTGGTGAAAATATACTGAATCACTTGTAACAGGTGATCCACTTTATCAAATTCCTACATTTTAAAAATGGACAGGTTTTGAAAACTGGCAGGTTTTGAAAAGGTTTGTATGATATGTTCTTCTACTTGTCCATAATCAAATAGTCTACCAGAATTTCAGTGTTTTCCCTGACTACTACAGAGGACTCTTTTTCACAGCAAGGACATGTTGAATTTGAATAACTGTGATTGTAGAAAAGTCAGTATTAGTTCTGATGGTGTGGTTCACAGTTTCTCCTTTACATTATGCAATGGTGGAAGCTTTTCCACAGGTGACAACCAAGCAAATTTCCACATCCATATCTTTTGCAGACACCGTGATCCAGACAATCCATGGAATGCTCTTGTTTTGTTATACTGGTCTTGGCATTACACAAATGAAGACTGACCAGCATGCGGCAAGATGCCAAACAGCAGGGGGGTATTGTTTATAAATACCATATAGGCAGTCAAGCCAGGGTTGAACAGAAACGTTGAAAGACAAATATCTAGTTCCTTTTTGATTTCTGCCTTTATCATTATCAGTTCTGTAGTAACTTTAGGATACTTTTATTCTTTTTCCTTGGGTTTTGGGTAATGACTATAACCAAGAGGTACAATTGTCTCTGACACAGGTTTTAATGAAAGATATTGCCACTCCCATACCAGCAGAAGAGGTGAAGAAAGTGGTCAGAAAATGTCTGGAGAAGGCTGCCTTGATCAATTACACACGACTTACAGAATATGCCAAAATAGAAGGTTAGTATAGCAATCAACTGCCAAAGTGGCTGTAAAAGCCAACAATGCCTATTAACTGAACATTCTGTGAGCAACCTTTTCCCTTTCTAGAACAGAACCATTCCACAGCAAGGGGAAATGTCTCATTAAAATCTCAGCTGGTGAACTATGGAGCTTTTTTTCCTATTCATTGCTTTAATATGCCTCCTGGGACCGTTTGAATAGAAGACTAGGACTTCCTAATTTAAGTTGGCCTTTGTTCTTACTTTTGAGTTCTCCATAAATCTAGAAGGTTGTTTATGAGTTATTTTTTATTTCTCTAATTATTTCTTGTAATTAAACTACTGACAGGAAATTCTTACCTTAACAGCAGTAACAGTACCTTGAAACTTGAAAACTGTGGGTAAAGTTGCTTTCCTGATGCACTTATAATTCAGACAGATAGATAAGTGTTATTTGTTTTTGCTGTTGTTTTGTCAGGTGTATAATAATAATCTGATGACTAAAATCTTAATTACATCCTGGTTTTCCAAAGTGATCAATGGGATAAAATACTAGATTTGATGGTAGTCAGAAGTTTTTCTGGAATTACATTTGTTCTAGAAAGTATATAATAAAATTTAGATTTTTCTCAAAAAAAGTTGCTAGAGTACATAATGTCACTTTACTCTTTGTAAACCTATGTAGAACAAAAAGGAAGTCAGTCAAATTCCTTGTCAAGACACGTCTGTTATTCTTCTTTAAGCACAGAAAGCTTGAGATACACCTGTACAGATATATTCAGGAGAAGAATACAGTGTGTCCACATCTCTATAACTGAATTATTGGAGCTGGTTTCAGTTAACAGGAAAATATATGAAAGATGAATTCTGCTTTTAAAAAATCTAATTTTATGCATATTATATTTTTTTAATAGCATGTATTTCTAGCAATGCACTAGAAGAACCAGAGTTATCATAGGAGAAAAATGAAGAAGCCTCATATTTAGCAGTATTATACAGCCAACTTTTTTTCCTTTTTCCATTTCTTCTCAAACTCCCTGAAAAACATGAGTTAACCAATCTCACAAGTGATTAACGAAAAACCCATCTCATCACTATAGCAACCAGTATTATATCATGGAAGTAACAACATGAAACCATCTTAGTAACCAGTTTATCATAATTAATTATGATATCATGTTGTGTTAAAGAAAGAAGGATGAATATTAAATCTATCTGGAAAATGAAAAAGCAAAAATAACGGTTTTTCTTAGCTTTTATCTTTCTCCATTCATAAAGGGTATTTTTTAAATGTTCTGTATTTCAGACTTTTAGCAAATCTGTTAAAATAATAGGTATAAAAATAGAAAGATTTTTAAAAGATTACAAAAGCGTACAAAGGTTATCTAAATTCACTGAGACTAAATTGAATTGGAAAACTTTTTTACAGTGATGTAAATGCATCTTTGTCCAAGATTTTCTTACTGTTTTCGAAAGAAGTGTGACAGTTCCACTGAAAGCAGCAAAACTGGCATTCTAAAATATGCACACTGTTAACCTGCAATAAGCTGGAACAGCACACAAAACTGCTGTCCATCCCATGGCGTATTTTGACTTGCAAATTTCTTTTTGGATTTATTGTCTTTTGATTTAAACATAACTAGATTTATGCAAGTAGTTTATGCTCATGTAATAGAAAACCCAAAGCACGATAGATAATTCCATGTATAAATGTACTATTTCTCAACAAGAAATAGGTTAAGTACTGTTTGAAATTGAAGGCTCCAGCATCATAACATCAAAACATTAAAAACACTGGTCTTCAGTAGCAATAAGAACTGTATTGGTCTCTTTCTATACTCTGGTCATTACAAAAATGCTACACATTTATCAGTATAAATATAACTGTTTTCAGCAATAGGTTCCATTCTGCTGCATTAGGTTTATGGGAACATTATTGTATCTGTGCACTAAAATTGCATTCTTCTCTTGAAAGCAATTCACGTTAGTGTTTGCATTAATTGCTTGCTCCTCAAATTGCATACAAAAAGCATATAGTCATCATCTTCATAACATTACTGACATTGTCAAATGTAACCGTTATACATTTGGGAATTTTGTCCTGTAAGTATTTCTTCAGTGAACAACAGAAGAACTAATATCATATTAGTCAGTCAGAATGCAACTATCACATGATAATATCAGCTATAGACCAGTAGTCACTACCTAAGAAGTAGACATGCAAAGAAGGCTCTAACAAAAATAATATTCTTATATTCTTACTTTTTATATTCTTTTACTGTTATTTATATTTCTAAATTCTCAGGTACAATATGCGAACTCAGCCAGTCAGCTTGAAATACAGACTACACAGGACTAGTAAATATAAATATACCTGAAAACACACCATTTCTCCTTTAGCTGACAAAACACATCATTTGTGTGACCTGACTGTCAGGATGTTTACTGTTATACTCAAGATTTTAAAAACATTTTAACACCTTATTTGCTATCTGTTCTTCTCTAATAAAATTTAAATAGTTATATTTCTATAATGAAGATTTTCTTCTTTTTTCTTTCTTTTTTCTTTTCTTATATTCAGCTACAACAGAAAAGGACACAGGTGATTACTATTTGTGTGCATGTCTGCATGTATTACAGATGCAGTGTGTTGTGTCTGTTATTTTATTATTTTGGTGATTTCAGCAGTACCAAACTAGTGACAAGAACGTGCATGAATGTTAAAATTCATTTTGATGTAGTCCATGCATTCTTCATTTACACTGATCTTTAACTATGATGTGCATAATTATTAACAAGTTAGCTAATTTTGTATTTTGGAATATAATGCAATTGTGGTTTCTGTGAAATAGGTATAACTGAGTGATGAAGGTTGGCTTTTGAATTCAAAATCAGTTTGTGAATTTGCAGAAATAATTCATAGTCATCAGGAAAAAGACACCTGTTTCTTAATGTTCCTTTATTTTCCTAGAGCAGCGGAAGTTTGGGAGGATGGTAGTTCTTCGTGTTCCTTATTTCATGGAATAGTTTTGGTGTATATTCTTGTCATGGGTTGAGCTGTGTTTTGACTTCTGGGCTGGGAACAGTTGCTTGGTGGCGGGCATGTTTTGGGGGTGTTTTTGTTCAGGGCCTTTTCTGAGCACGTGCTCTGCCAGGGAGGAGGGGAGTCCGGGAGGAAAGAGAGACGGGACACCTGACCCAGGCTAGCCAATGAGGTATTCCATACCATAGCACATGATGCCCAGGATGCAACTGGGAGAGAGAGAGCTGGAGGGGGGGAGCTCTGGAGGAAAATGAAGGAGGGAGCACGCGGTGCTCGGCCGGGCAGGGTGGAGTGAGTTATGGGTCGGTGGCTGGTGGGGTGTTGTATTCTTTTCGCTTGTTATTGGCTGTATCATTATTATTGTGTTATGCCTTAGCTATTAAACCGTTCTTATCTCAATCCGTGGGGGCTACATTCCTTGGATTCTCCTTCCTAACTCTCCGGGAGTTGGGGGACTTGGTTTAAACCACGACAATTCTCCAGTAGTGCAGAGAGGGGGTTTGTTTATATCCCAATATTTAAGAGAGTGATCATAAAAAGAGCATAGCTGAAGTAGTATTTGTGGCTGAGTAGTACTGGCTGCATAGAATTATGACGGACTGTGCATATATATATGTGTGTATATATATATATATATATATACACTATGAAATAGATGCATACTCTACTTTGTTTTACCTAACCCTAACCCTAAGACTTACCTACAGACCAAGTGGAAGCCTGATGCTCTGTGGGGCTTCCACGAATAATAAAAACCAGAGTTGTGGGAAGGGGCATTGAGTTGGTAGTATTCTCAGGATGAAATAATTTTCAATCTGGAAAGACAAACTGGTGTGACGACTATAAAGGTTGCATGGAAGTAGTTCAAAGTAGGGTGCCTTGCCAATGAGGAGCTTGGAGGGATGGTCCATTTTTTGAGGAACAGCTTCTTCAACCAGTAAACAAGAAAAAAGTATTAGTTAATTATAAAAACTACTTTTTTAAAGCTGTTCATAACTGAAGATTTAAAAAAAAAAATCCATTGGTTCCCAAAGCTTCTACATGTTTTTGTTTGAAAGCTCTAAATGCCCTGGAAAGAGAAGAGCTCAGGCTGGAATTGTTAAAGAGAGCAGACGATGCACTGATTGTATGGGTATTCATGCCACAACTTGTTAGGGTGAGTTGTTAGGAGCTCACATTGATTAGGTTGTCTGCCAGCCGGCTCTGATCAACAAGGAAAAGTTCGTTAAGCAAGTGCTTCAGAGCACTTGGAGGCTCCTTCAGCAATTTCTCTGTGAAAAGACCTATCTCCCTGCTAGGTAAGACAACTAAAGCCATTTACTATTCTTACACCTTTAGGTATTGAAGAAAATATCTTTTCAAATTAGAAGTTTAGAAAAATTTTGACATTAATTTGTAAAATAAAGAAAAAACAACCTAATTTCAGAGTTTGCGTCCTTTTGACCCTTGCACTCTAAAGCCTCAGCAGGACACTTTTATATCATGTGTATCACCTCAACTACAGATATTCCTTCTGCCACATACTTGCTATTGTTTATCAGGCTCCTTATGTCAGAAATACAGACCACTGAACACATGACACACAGTTACAAGAACAGGGGGGAAAAAAAGGAAAAAAATTAGTGTACCTGATTTCAGTCATTTTACATTAGGTTTATGCATGCTTTGAAAGAAACTATTGCCATGTACTTAAGATAGGATAGCAAAGCTGTCCCGTAAGTGTCTGGCAAATACTTATACTACAGAATGGATGAGAAGAAAGCCTATCACATGCAGTGAGTAAATGGAAATTCACTGTGTGAGTTAGGTGAAACTAGAGGCTTATAGGCTTATAAGAGGTATATAGCCTTAAAGGTATATAGTGTTTGTAATTTAACTGCTTAATCAAATTACACTTCTGAATGAAAATGCATCTTAAAATTAATCAGAAACTCAGAAAAATTAACTTTATTGAAAGGAGTAAATAGACTCTGTTACCCCAGAATTTTGTGTCTCATTGAACCCATTTATCTGATGCAAAAGATGAAGCAGCTGAAAGGAATACATATAAAATTATATTTTAGCCTGGCTAGCAGGACCAAATCCTGCTCCACTTTGTCACTAACTAAACTGTAAATTTCATCATAAACTTGATGTACAATAGGCTTGTCTCTTATGCTGTGTATTGCATTGTCGTGGAAAATAGGGAAATGCTATTTCTTGATAATTATTATTTACCCTTTAACTTCTGCATTAGATACCATATAGAGAATCCTGAATTGCAGGAGTGTCCTTGTTAGGTAGTACAGAGGTGAACATGCAAATTCTTTTTGTTGTGAGAATCCTTTTTCAGCAGTGTGGTTGCCTGGTTCCCAGGTCTATTCCCTGAGTGCTCTTATTTTCGCAGGCTCAATTGAACAAGACTGAATGCTTTCCCAAAGACAGTTGTTACTTTCCTAATGGCAGACACAGTAGTATAAGCAGCACTTGCACCAACAGAATTTGTTGCAGTTGGGATGACATTTTATTTAGCACTCCCATGTCATTGTACTATTATGAATATAGAACAGCTTTTTTCAATAAAAATTACAGTTGCAATGACAATTATACAGGGTTCAGCATGTCATTGCTTACGACATGTATGGCTGAAATTCTCATGGAGTAGCTAATCTGTTCAGTCAGTATAATTGCCATTTTGAAGAGAATGGCAACAGACCTACTATTATAATTTTGAACTGTGTCTAAGAACTGTCATATAATGGCCTTGTAGTTTTCAGCAAGGCTTTATAATTTGTCAAGGAGATGATCACAGAATCAATGTGAAAATCTCTTTTTAAGTATAAACCATTTTCATCACAACACATACTACCTTTGAGACTTCTCTGCCTGAAAGTACTTTTAAGATCATGTTGTGTATGGCATATTTTCCTGTCTTATTCAATATTTAACTTGAGTTAACTGTTCCTATTGATAATGTTGAACATAACAGGACCTGCTAAATTCTGAGGCCACTGACAAACAGCATTCTTCAGATGCATTTTGTATAGCCTCTAGTGAACAGCTTACAGAAATTTACATGCCTCCCTCACTTGTTTTCTCTCTTTTAAAAACAATGGCCTTCCTTATACAGAATTCATATTTTTACTTATATTTTATACATGCCCATTAATACAGAGAATAAAAAAAATATGTTATTCTTTTTCAAAAATTAATGGTTTACCCCATTTAAATTTGTTTGAAATCTGAATGGCTGAGGAGTAATGTATTCTGCTTGTGCTGTTGTCATCTCCTAAAATAAGTAGTAGCAGCTTACATGTAAATATATTTTTCAGCACAAGGGCATTACCTTGCTCTGCAGAAATAAAGGAACTGGGTTAGAGATTGAAGTGGCAAATGGCTGTGAAGCAAACAGGGCTGCATCTGTCATTGTTCCTAGATATTATTTCTGAGGCAATAGATTGTAAAAATTTAAATTATTAGGCATTTTTTCTTTTAGCTCATTCTCTTTAAAAGTCTGTAGTAATGGAATATACTGGGTTCCTTGTGCCAAACAGTTTTAATAAAAGGAATGAGAATAAATTCGATTAAAATCAGAGCAAATAGTTACTGTGTAGCATACAATAGCTCAAAGACAAATCAAAGTTGTCATCCCAATATTTCTTTTTATCAGACAGACTGCCAAAGGCTGAATAACTGTTAACTCCATACAATAGAAGGTCAGGAGCAACTCAACAGTTTGTGGTTTTTTAAAGGACATCGATCGTTAACATACTCATTACATACAGGTTTCTAAAGGAAAGGTAGTATGTAAATGCCCTCAAGGCTCAGAAGGATTTATCAGACTTCAAAAGAAGAACACTACAAACATTATTGAAATTGAGAAGACAAGTGGAGAGAGTTATTGTACCTGGAGAGGATGTGATTAAAGCTCTCCATGCATGTTCATTTCACTGAACAAACAAAAACGAATGAGTTGCGCAGCAGCATAGCACCTTCTTGGTCTCTGTTACAGAGCTAAACAGAACGAGGGGGATATGGGCAAATATCCCTCATGTCAATTTTGAAGCAGAGGTCTTGAAAAACAAAACAAACCTGGATTGATGGGTCCACATTGTGATATTCCTTCATGAACATAAATTCTGTCTTAACAGCTGGGCTGTCAGTCTTTGTCACTGCTCTTCCCCTTTTCCAACACCTCCTTTATCCATGTGAAAGCCATTTCAAGTCCTGATTGCTCTACAGGTGTAGGAATCCCTTTACACTCAAATTAGTTTCTAGGTTTTAACATGCTAACCTAGTTCTATAACCCTAATTAAGAAGGTTTAGTTCCCTCCTTCATAGCATTTCATCATCACCCTATGATGCATTTTTAGACAATTGTTTTATACTCATGCAACTTAGGCTTTCATTACCTTGTCTCAGAGTATTAACCTCCTTTTCTTCATTTTTACCATCTTATCATCTCTATTAAAATCTGAATTCTGACTTCTTGAGCATCACTGACAAGAACTGTGAAGTCATACCCATGAAATGCCTTGCACAGTACTACCAGTACTATTATAACAGGACTGCTTGATCTAATATATAATAGAATCATAGGGTCATAGAACAGTTAGGGTTGGAAATGACCTTAAGATCATCTAGTTCCAACCCCCCTGCCATGGGCAGGGACACCTCACACTAAACCATGTCACCCAAGGCTCTGTCCAACCTTGCCTTGAACACTGCCAGGGATGGAGCATTCGCGCCTTCCTTGGACAACACATTCCAGTGCCTCACCACCATTACAGTAAAGAACTTCCTCTTTCTATCCAATCTAAACTTACCCTGTTTAAGTTTTAACCCATTACCCCTTGTCCTGTCACTACAGTTTGTAGTAAATAATCCGTCCCCACCATCCCTGTAGGCCCCCTTCAGATACTGGAAGGCTGCTGTGATGTCTCCACGCAGCCTTCTCTTCTCCAGGCTGAACAGACCCAACTTTCTCAGCCTGTCTTCATATGGGAGGTGCTCCAGTCCCCTGATCATCCTCGTGGCCCTCCTCTGAACTTGTTCTAAGAGTTCCATGTCCTTTTTATGTTGAGGACACCAGAACTGCACACAATACTCCAAGTGAGAGCAGAGTAGAGGGGCAGGATCACTTCCTTTGACCTGCTGGTCACACTCCTCTTTATGCAGCCCAGGATACGGTTGACTTTCTGGGCTGTAAGCGCACACTGAAGCTGGCTCATGTTCATTTTCTCATCAACCAACACCCCCAAGTCCTTCTCCACAGGGCTGCTCTGAATCTCTTTTATGCCCAACCTGTAGCTGTGCCTGGGATTGCTCCCACCCAGGTGTAGGACCTTGCACTTGGCATGGTTAAACTTCATGAGGTTGGCATCAGCCAACCTCACAAGTGTGTCAAGGTCCCTCTGGATGGCACTCCTTCCCTCCAGCGTATCAACAGAACCACACAGCTTGGTGTCATCGGCAAACTTGCTGAGGGCACACTCAATCCCACTGTCCGTGTCAGCGACAAAAATATTAAACAAGACCGGTCCCAACACCGACCCCTGAGGAACACCACTCGTTACTGATCTCCAGCCGGACATTGAACCGTTGACCACAACTCTCTGAGTGCAACCACCCAGCCAGTTCCTTATCCACTGAGTGGTCCACTTATCAAATTGATGGCACTCCAATTCAGAGACAAGGATGTCATGTGGGACAGTGTCGAACACTTTGCACAAGTCTAGATAGATGACGTCAACTGCTCCACCCCTGTCCATCACTTTTGTAGCCCCATCATAGAAGGCCACCAAATTGGTCAGGCAGGATTTTCCCCTATTAAAGCCATGCTGGCTGTCACCAAGCAGCTTTCTCTTTTTCATGTGCCCTAGCATGCCTTCCAAGAGAACCTGCTCCCAGATTTTGCCAGGCACAGAGGTGAGACTGACTGGTCTGTAATTCCCTGGGTCGTCCATTTTCCCCTTCTTGAAAATGGGGGTTATATTTCCCTTTTTCCAGTCATCAGGAACTTCACCTGTCTGCCATGATTTTTCAAATATGATGGCCGGTGGCTTTGCAACTTCATTCGCCAGCTCCTTCAGGACTTGCGGATGGATTTCATCGGGCCCCATGGACTTGTGTACATTCAGGTTCTTAAGATGATCTCTAACCCAATCTTCTCCTACAGTGGGCCTAGGGTCTTCATTCTCACAGTCCCTGCATCCTTCCAAGACTTGGGTGGTGCAGTCAGAGCATTTGCCAGTGCATACTGAGGCCAGTACTCTTAATGGCTTCCAGGGAGAGCCCACATTGTCCGTAGTCTGTCTTTTATTTGCAATGTACCTATAGAATCCCTTCCTGTTATCTTTAGCATCCCTAGCCAAGTTTAATTCTAAATCTCCTGAGGATCTCAAATTCAACCATCTCGTCATCACTGCAACCAAGGCTGCCCTGGAGCGTCACATTTCCAACCAGCCCTTCCCTGTTGGTGAGCATGAGGTCAAGCAGGGCACCTCTCCTCGTCGGCTCCTTTATTGCTTGCAGAAGGAAGTTGTCTTCCACACAATCGAGAAACCTCCTGGATTGCTTGTGCCAGGCCGTACCGTTGCCCCAACAGATGTCAGGGTGGTTGAAGTCCCCCATGAGAACAAGAGCCTGTGAGTGTGAGGCTTTTCCTATCTGTCTGTAGAGTGCTTCATCCACAGGTTCCTCTTGATCAGGTGGTCTGTAACAGATCCCCACAGTAATGTGTCCCATCACTGTTCTCCCTTTAACCCTGACTCACAAACTCTGTTGACTGCTCACCTGTCCCCAGACAGAGTTCCATACTCTCCAGCCTATCCCTAACATAAAGGGCAACTCCCCCTCCCCTCCTACCGGGCCTGTCTTTTCTAAAAAGCCTGTAACCTTCCATTCCAAGACTCCAGTCATAGGAGTCATCCCACCATGTTTTTGTGATGCCTATTATATCACAACCTCATAGGCATGCACACATCTCTAATTCCTCTTGTTTGTTTCCCATACTGCAGTTGTTTGTATAGGGGCATCTGGGCTGAGCTCCAAATAAAACCAACTCATGGGCTGGAGTGGCTGGAATATCCCTGCATTGTACCAAGCATTTATTATAGGTGCTGGCAACTGACTGGGTGTGTTGGGATGGAATGGTGCCCCCATCCCCAACACAACTAGTTTAAAGCATCCTTGACGAGTCTGGCAAGCCTCCTATCAAAACTGATCTTCCCCTTTGTTGTCAGGCTAGCCGCACCTGTCCCAAGTAGACCTGGCCTCCCAAATCGAGTCCCGTGTTCTAAATACCCAAACCTCTGACTATGACACCACTGTTATAACCATTTATTAACCTGTCCAATCCTTGTAGCTTTTTAAAGTTCTCCCCTTTATCCTGGAGAATTGACAAAAAGACTATCTGAGCTCCAGAGCCCTTAACCACCTCTCCCAGGGCTCTGTAGTGCTTCTTTATGTTCTCCATGCTACTGCTTTCTATATCATTAGCCCCCACATGGATCACTAGAAGTGGGCAACAGCCGTTGGTACTTACTAGAGCAGGAGCCTCTCTGCAACATCCCTGATCCTAGCCCCTGGTAGGCAACACACCTCCCTTGAGACTGGATCAGGCTGACAGGTGGGTTACTCTGTTCCTTTCAAAGTAGAGTCCCCTATTACTATGACCCGCCGCTTTTTCCTTGCAGCACCAGTAGTGATCTTTACCAATGCATCAGCTGGTTGTTCATGGTGTGAGTGTCTTTCCTCGTTAACCCACTGCAGAACTGCAAAGCAGTTCGGGATGGGGACAACAGATTTAGGAGGAATCCACTTGCTTTTAACTGTCCTCTTCCTCCTTTTTTTGTTGTCTTTTTTATTACTACTTCCCATCTTCCTGGGTTAACCTCTTTCTTTCCCCCATGATCTGCAGTGGACACTTGATGCCTTTGCACAGTTTCAGCCTGGAGCAAGCAGTCCTGCTTCCTCTCAGCTTCCCTGACATCTTTTAGCCTATTGGCAGTGTTCCACAGCTCAGCCACCTGCTGCAGCAGGACCTCCACCAGGGTGCATATTGAGGAACACTTGTCTTTTGATGTCTATCTTATGCTTGTGGCACACAGCCATTCTGTGAAAAGGTAATTCAACACAGTCTTCAGAGTTTTGATCATTTCCAACTGACAAATTCCCAGTTTATAGCAAAAGTTCATTGCTGTTCGTGTGTCAAAATGTGTTGCCCTCCTTTTTAAAGTACAAAATTGTGCTTCTTTCTCATTCTTTGGAATTATCCAATACTTGTTACTGCATTTTGACCCTGCTGTTTATTGCTAGTGTTTTACACCATTGTTATCAGTGCATTCCTAATATTTATTCTGAAGTCAATGGTGAAAATATTAAGGAAGCTCAGCCCTAAGATGGACCTTCAAGGAATTCCTCAAGAAGCCTTTTTTTTTCGTTCTCAGTGTTACCTATTTTCTTTCTCTTGAGGCAGCTTCTTTATCCAACACAGTTTGTTTCTTTAATCCGCATTTTCTTCTGCTTAAATGGTAGTTTTCCCAGGAGGCACAGTATCCAGTACTTTATTAAAGTCAGAATAAATGAGATCTGATGAATTTCTTTTATAAAAAAATATCCTATAAGGAAAAGCTACTGCACAAGTCTAGCACAAATCTGTGTTACATTTTACTCTGTTCATCTTAGGTCCTCAATTACTTGTTTCTTCAAAATTTGTTTTAGTTAATAACTGTCAATATCATTTTTCCCTCCTGCATTCCTGCTGGCATTAGATTTGTTGTTGTCATCTTTCAGTAACTCCCTCAAATTTGGAGTCTCAAAATTATTAGTTTTTTAAAAAACATTACTAAGTCTGCACTTCCAGGTTTCAGTTTTCTGTCAGTTTAGTATGTCAGTGGAGTTCTAGTAATCTAGATGTGTTCATTTGTGGAGCCCTCAGTTTACTATATTTGTTATCTCTGAGTTTTATTCCACAAAAGAGCTGAGAACATTATCTGTTTCACTTTTGAAGAGAAATTAGACATGAGGGACAGGAAGAAAAATTCCAACTGCTTTTATCTGTGCTTTTTTTGAAACCAGAATAGAAAGAATCATAAATTAAATGCCTCTGATCTGATCAGCAATTAAAAATTGAGATTTCTTTTCACCTCTGCCTTTCTTCTGTTGCTTTTCTTTTCAGATTTTTGTTTGGTTTAGTTTTTTCATGGATTTTTTTTCCCTGAGTGAATTTTCCCTAATTAAAAGAAAAAGTAGGCAAAATAAAATAAGAGCCAAAACCTACCTTGGTTGTCCCATGAAAGTAATATCATTGAATACTATGACAAATGTTAAAAAACTGAAGACATTGACATGTGACCCACTTTATAAAATTATATAGACTAGAATCTCTCTAGATAGGTGATAATGGTAATTATTTTTTAACATTTTTTTTTTGTCCTCAGAATTTTGTTTTTCCCCCAGAATTTAAAATCCTGTTAAATTCATAGAAAGCAATTATGGAACGATTAGTTTCAATTCCATAATTGAAGCTAAATGCCATTATTTATATAAGGCTAGTATGTATTTATTTTTTTTTAATTACAAGAATATAGGATGTCCTCCCAGATTTCCACTCCTTACTTTTTCACGCAGAATTAATTCTGTGAGAATTTGCAAGAAAATCCATCACAGTCAAATTGACATTATCCGTGGGTGGATTTTCTGAGTTTTGGATTAACTCTGCACAGTCAGTTCAGGTCTAGTAACACATATTAGCTCTAGTTTATTAATGTTTGTACTGCTTTTGATGCAATTCTAGAAGCAATCTTGCTGGTTTCACATGTCAAAAAAAAATCTGGATTAATGGGCTCTACTGGAGAAGAGTTGTCTTCATACAGGCCAAATTATGATGTATCTGTATTATGAAATTACATTATGTCCTGCTTTACTGCAATGCTTCCCTGTCATCCTCTCTGCATCAGTACAAGTTCACTTTCAGGCTCCTCTTGAGAGTGAATCAGTCAGATTTCTTGGCAAGAGAGCTATGCATGCATTATAACTGGACTTGGAAAGAAGTATGATTGATTTAGCTTTCTGTGTTCAATATCCAAACAGGCAATATTCCTCCAGAAACTCCAAAACTTGTTCAGGCTGTGTACCGCTGTGTGTGCGGTACATCCTGGAAGGAGTTTGACAGCCAACAGACATTGCATTATCTGCCCTCCTGTGGGTCTAATTCTGGCACGTGCAAGGAAATAAATTAGTTGATGGTCAGACACCTCCATTAGTAGACATCGTGCACTTTCTCCAGGCTTTAATGCTGGTAGTATTAATGTTAAGTAGCATAACAGCTGAGTGCTGCCAGCAACCAGAGCAACAGTGCCAACAAAATTAAAACAAATGCCACTTGCGTTACATAAAGGATCCAAATGGTAATTGAATGTTCTTCTGCAGTTTGGCATAAAATGAGCCGGTCCAAATCTAAAACTATACAGAATTCTCCAGTCCCATATCACTGTCTGGATATGAAGGTGTCTATAAACCCACCAGCACTGTGAACTTGGGATCTCTTGGCATGCATGCCTTTTTCCAGTATCCCTTCCACTGGTCTGTGTGAGAATCTCTGGCTGGGAGCCAGGTTGGCTCTCCTGAGTGTCTTGATCTGGATATGGTTGCTTGAAGAAAAGGAGGAAAGATGAAACACTGGACAGGAAAAAACAGTAATGGATATATGCTGTGCTATCAGAGGAAAGACTGGCAGACCAGAGGCAGGTACCTCCTAGTTGCACTGTGCTCATATACCCAAGGAGAATCACCTCTTGTATCAGCAGACTCCTGTGTTCAGCAGATGCCTATGAGAAATTAAACACAAGTGTTTAACAGCTTACACACTGGGGAGAAAAAGAAAGAGGTGAATTGTACGTTTGTCTTCAAGGATAAACTCTTTTCTGGAAAGAAAGATGAAGTAGGTTTTAGGCATCCTGATGGGCTCAAGAAAGGAGGAACAGGGAGTTCTCTGGTCTGTGTGACACAGGGCAGACTGGATAATCTGACAGTGCCCTGTGGCCCTATGCACCATTAGTCCATGAAGCAGTCACCTTTTCATTTCAGTTGCTTTTTAGTCAGTTAGCTGAGCTCATTTAACAATATTTTCTTGGTACCTGTGTGACTCACTGATAATGCATACTTGAGAAAGCATCCATTATTTGCAAAGCCTGGCTTGCTTTTTCACTTCGGCAGAATGTGAAGCTGAAAACAGATGATTGATGGCTTTTTCTGTTTATTTTCTAAAAGATGTCAAGCAGCATATTTACTGACTCGACTCCTGCTGCAACTTGTTAGTTTGAGCAGTGTAAACACATCTTAACAACCCTTAGTAATTGTGGGGAGAAAGACATCATGAATATAATGAAAACTGACAGCACTGATTTCCATTCCTGTAATTTTTTTACACTTATAAAGACAAGCACAGTATTTTACTCAGATGGAGGGGCTTTTTTGGAGGTTTTTAAAACTTCTAGGTAACAGCTTATTGGTACTCATATTTCAAATATACTACTTGTTTGGTAAAAAACACAACAAAATAATCATATTTTGTTCATTATCTTTCAAATTACTTTGTAGCCCTTTATACACCCAGGTAAAGATAGATTTTGAAAGTGAAAGGTTCTTAGTTACAGAAAAAAAAAAAAGACTAGCTGATGTGGTAACTGCAGATGGAAAAGGAAGCTTTAGATGAAGACTAAGCAAAAGCTAGGGAAGCATATGCCATACAAATGAAACTGCATGTATTGATTTAATCTGTAAGTAAATGACAACAAAATTAGAGAGATTTGTCCAAGGATGCAGAGTGCAATATTCTGCCGTGTCTTGCCAATGAATCTTATAGGAAAATAATGATTTTAAAAATACTGTTGAAAGCTCTAGGAATCATCAAGAGTAATTTGCATGTTTTTAGCCATAATAAATAGTTTTGGAGTAAACTAGTAAATAGTAAATAGGATGGGGAATTTCATGCAAACTTGAAACTTGAATTCATTAACATAATCTGTATACTTCTTCCTACTAGGTTCTCACTGTGGGAAAACTATATTCCCACATTGTCTATGTGAGAGCACTTCTCATCTCCTCTTTCATCCTTCATTTTCTTAGGCTTATTAACAAACAAACAAACAAATGCACCAAAACAACCCAGACTCCATTCAGTGCTATTTCTAATTGAAATTCAGTATTCTTATCCTTTCAATGCCATTTCTGATCAAAATGTATCACTTTAACACAGATTACTAGAACTCCACTTCCTCAGTGCCTTGCTTAGTGGAATTAATACTTCCCTGAAACCATATTTTTCTTCATCATGATCTCATCATAGTGGTGTTTTGGGATAATCTCACAGTTAGCTAGTAAATCTAAAGTCTTTCTCCTGCTCTCCCTCCTGATAATGACATTTTTAGGCTATTTTTATCTTATTCCAGGTGTGAAATAAGTGAACTTACTCCAGTGCAAAATTGCAACATCAGATTCATTATAATTATTAGAATTTCTTTCTAACTAATTTAGAGGAATCCTTCTAGGAGATAATTTTTGAATCATTTACAACTTACTCGGTTTCATTAGAAATGAAAGCAATTATGAATGCAATTATTTTGTTTACTTGGTTAGTGGTAAGGTCTATGAAGATCAGGCTGAATTTGTAATAAAATGAGTTGTTTATGCTGAAATCAGGTGTGCCAGTCATACTCTGTATTAATATCACTGGTTTCTTCTTAAGACTCATTAACATCAGTGCTACAGATAGTGATGTATCAGCTGTGTGAATAGTACTCACTGTGTTTTCAGTGAGGAGAGGACACACCACTAGAGGAAACAGCATTTTCAGTCCCGAATAAGCATAGACACCACTGTTTAAGTCTAAAACCAATAGTAGGAATTACACTATAAATTAAATAATATGGGCTGGATCGATTCTTTTTAGTCACAGTTTACATAATACATTAATATATTTGTGGTTATATTCATATAATTGTTCTACAGTATCAAATTTGCAAATTCAGTACATTATTAATAACTGTGATCTTGACACTGTGAATGTAGGTTTGTGTTGTGGTGCATGTTTTGTGCTTGGTCTACTATTTCAACATGTCTCCTTATGTGGTCTTAATAAGATTTGAAAAAAAAAATAGTTGCTTCAGTAACTAATTTGTCTACTTTGTTTTTTGCCTGAAAAAAAATCTGGTTTTGTAGACACCTTTAAGCAGATGTTTGCTGGAGGTTCTAATCCACTGTTTCTTCAAAAATTATATTGAAGCTATATATTTTGTCAAGGTACTATGTATCTGTTAGTGCTGAAGAGCTGGACAGGGTCATCTGCCTTTGAGATGTCTGAAAAGTTGTTTTGATTTGCCAGAAATGTTAAATGCTAAAACTTACTTATTGCATGTAGTTTGATATTCTTACTGACACCAAGGGAGGTCATGTACATTTTTTTAATTAGCCTGTTAATGTTCTGTGTCATGATGAATGCCTAAAGGGAGAAAGAAATGTCAGCAGAATTTTCTGCTGTATTCATATGATTTGCTATTCATGTGACCCATGAACATGCACAGAAAATGGAAAAATAGTATTCCTGAGACCCTCATTCACCTTGTATTACCAGCTTCATAAGTCCCCTGCAAACGCGGCTAATATGACCATACTTTACGTGTGCTTATATTGTGCGATAACATTTCCATCCCATGGTTTCCACTCAGGGATAAGAGCATAGTTAAGTACACAAGCTCATATAGCTGATACTGAAGTTATTCATAATGATATAAATTATGTATGCACAAATTACTTCTACTGATTATACTATGGTTGTTAAAAAATTCAATTGGTCTTTTCCCTTATCTCCCATGACTTTTTCTGGGATATAGTCCTGTGATTTTTTTTTTCAATTGAATACTAAACTGAGTTTAATTGTCCTGTAAGAATTTCAGGCAATTGTTTTACCATTATCTTTATTGCTTCTTTTTGAAGTCTACTCTGTAGAATCAGTGATCTTCATGTAATTTATAATTTCTGCATTTGTCCTTGTTTTCTTCTACATGGAGCTTTTAGTCAGTTTGTTTCAATTCTGTTATAAAAATCTCTTTTATAATGCTACTCTTCACTATGGTACTGAAAAGAATGCAGATTCACTCCTGTTGGTGAACAGGAGGTAGAAAAATAGTTATTTGAATAATTAGTTTTTAGAAAATAGTTTTCTGAATTATTGCTGTGGTTTGTACTAAATACGCCTAAAATACAGCGTCTTATTTAGATAAAACTTTTGGAATTTTTGACTGCTGCAAAATGCATTAATCTTGTCGATGACAATAATGAGTCATCTAGTGAGAACAGCATTGTACTGATGGTACAATAATGAAAAAGGTCTCTACTATCTGCTGTCTTTGTATATCTGACCTTGAAGAGAATAACAACTTGCTTGTTGCAGAAGTTGAGCATCTAATAAACTGATGCACCTGTTAGTTCTCATATATTAAATGAGACAATGTTCCTAATGATCAGTGATTCTTTTCTGAATTAAATATTTTTTCCTTCTAGTGATCTGGACATTCAGCTGCATTTATAAATGAATGTCCTTAACACATGAAATTGCTTATACTTCAGAAAATTGTAACTGCACCATTCCCATTCCTTTCTGACATTGCTTTCTCTTACATCTCTTTCTCTTATTTGTAACTAAAGCAATTTTGGTTTGCATTTTACATCTGTGTAGAGACCATGAACCAGGCAACACCTGCTAGAAAACTGGAAGAGGTTCTTCACCTTGCAGAACTCTGTATCGAAGTATTGCAGCAAAATGAAGAACATCATTCAGAGGTGAGGTCGTAACTGTATTTGATGTAAAGAATGGCTTGTCCTAAGGTTTTTTTCTCCCCTGATGTGAAGCAATTCTGTCAAGAAACATTTTAGCTTTACTTTCTGACATATGTTTTAGGCAGTTCACATTTACAGAGGAATAAGAGACTTGAAGCTTATGAAAAGTGAAGTGAAATAAAACTCTACTTGAATTCGCTTGAATGAACTGTGGGTTTAGAAATAAAAATTAAAGAGCATAAAATAGAGAAAGCATCTTTGTGCTGGAGGTGGTGAAATGGTGTGGAAAACATTCATAGCCTTATACGGTTTTGTCTTCTAACTTTTCACCTCTCATTCAAAACAGAAAATATAACTGAATGCTAGTTTTCATCAGCTGTATATGTCTTGATTTTAACAATGGGTATAATAATTGCATTCACATTGCTCTTCTGTTGATTGGAAAAGTACTGCTTTTAAACTTGAGCTTTTTAAATGGCATTATATGGTAGAAGGAATAAAATAGAACAATTTCTTGTTTCTTACTCTCAAGTCTTGCTTCATGATACAGAAACCATAATATTTAGAATATTTAGAATTATAGCACTTTTTTTTGTATCAAGGAATTACAAAAATAAACTTGACCAGGTACACACAATTGTATATATTATCAACATTTAATTAATAAATATAGTTTTCTACGGTTCAGGAAATTGTTTCTAAAATATTCTTTAAAAACTTGATACATATTTTTGGGGAAAATATGCAAAGGGATAAACATGGAGTATATACAGCTATAAATATGATCATTCAAAACATCTGGTTTTATATCACACTATGGAATCTAGTTTTTAGCTTACATCTGTCATGTGTGAACTTGTTATAGATGTTTTAGCTCATACTGAAAAAACAGCTGTTTCGATGATTTGAAATTAATTCCCTTGAGGTTCTGTTCTACACTACTGTTGCCACTGTGTTACTCTATAATGATTACTTAATAAAATGTATATATCGTTGTCTTTGTCTTTTGAGGACCTGCATTACTATAAGAATATTAGACTTCTCTGGAAAAGAACACAAAAAAACCCAGATCAAATGATCCATGTATGATTAAACACCTCTGTTCAAAGATTACTTTCTGTACTATGTATTTGCAGTCAGAAATGTGTTTTTCAGAAGAGTAAATATATTGCACATGCCTTCAGAAAAATCCATTCAGCAAAAGTTTTCAATCTAATCTAAGATAGCTTGAGAAGAATAATTTTAAGATTATTCTACCCTTCATTCATGTAATAAATGTTCAATTTCACTGAAATGTGTAGAGCATTAGGATTTTCAATAATCAAGTATATCTGAGAACAAGATAGTAAAATTGTGCATTCCCTACCAAAACTGAAGATCAAATATGGTGATCTCATATCCTAATGTTAAGTACACTTTGACTGTTTTATGGTGCAGTTGATGAAAAGGATCAGTAACCTCTAAAATAGTATATCACCTTTTTTAATACTAGATTTTTATTTTTTTTTAACTCATAACACTTCCAAATATCTGGGATTCCCAAAGGGAAGAGAGGTATGTGATTCCTGATCAACTAAGCATTATATTTCATCATTTATAGCATGTTGCTGTGTATTGATTATGTATCATAAATTGTTTTGATGATTTCTCATGTTGTATTGCCACATTTGTGTGTCTTTCTGTAATCTAAGAACTTCATTCTTCCTTCAATCCAGTCAGTTTTTGTTTTCTTAGAATTTATGTCACCAATTGCTAATTGCCTTTAGTCTGTTTTTATGTTACCCATAGTGACTGGACAACTATCTTAGCTGTAGTATTTGGGTTTTTTTATTCTTCTTCCTTGCTCCCTGAGCAATGATGGTTATCTCTTAAGAGGGTCAGAATAATTTCTGTCTTGTTTCAAGTGTCATTTACAAAGGGGGAGAAGATAGAAAGAAAAAGTGCTGGTTTTCTGGTTTTGCTTTGTTTTGAGGTTTTGGCAATATTTTCTGAAGAGTTTTGCTTGCCTAAAAGGGACACCTGCCAATGCCTGTATACATTTCTTCTTTATTTCTTTGTGTTTAATTATTTTCTTGGGTAAGAAGTCTGTTCTTTAATGAGCTTCCATTAAAACAGAATTTACTAATGAGAAACTTCTTGTGGTTTAAGGAAAAAGACTCCATTTCAAATTGTTGCCAAAATTTTTGAAGCCTCATCTTTTCTTTTTACTATGGTGGCAATCATCATCCTCCATTCCTGACACTGAAACATGCAAAGTACTTTTCAGTAATAGCAAAGAATGCTCAACATTTATTTAAAATATCTTGCCAGTTCATATTTTCTCTATTTGTCCCATGTCAAAAAGAAATACAGGCATCAGAAAGTCCAGGATGCAAAAACATATTTGTAGATCACTTTTCAGAAGTTGTCTTTAATTTGATGCCTTTCAAGCGTGAGTACATAATTCTGCACTACGTTGGGTGATATGGTTTAGTGTGAGGTGTCCCTGCCCATGGCAGGGGGGTTGGAACTAGATGATCTTGAGGTCCTTTCCAATCCTAACTATTCTATGATTGTATGATTCTAAACTTGTGTTGCAGAAATGCAAGTGAGGATTTCTATGACTCTATTTGAAGGTCTGGGAAATCAGCACTTGTATAGATCAATCTAGATATGTCCCATGCTGGTGACTCAAAACTATTCAGAACATGATATTCAATATAAGAGCCATAAGTTTGAAAACAAAGATACTTTCTTATCTAGTATATGTAGGTATTTCTCATTTTTGTGAACTCTCAGCAGTATGTGATATTCATCCTATTTCGTAAGTTCACCTTCATCTTTAACTCCAGGATCACACAGCTCCATCTCATACAATACTCAGCCTCAATATTGACTTTTCAAAGCCTAGATTTAAGTGACAGTAAAAAGGTACAAGTTACATGTCAAGCAGTCTTTAATGTGGTTCTGGCTTTGCTTGCTGACACTATTTTTAACAGATTTCTTCTTTTAAGCTAGAATTACCTAAGAATCTAAATTTTTACCAAAGGAAACTGTGTATTCCAACATATTGTTAAGTTACTAAAAATTAATATAGACATTAATAAATTTCCAAAGATGCATTTATAGCATTGGTGGAAGGAAACCTGGATGCCTTCCTCAGGAGAGCCAACATCTTTAAGGAAAAACAGGAATTAAAAAGTGCTCTGTATCTATTAAAAAAAACCCTTAGACTTCAAGGAATAAAACGTCACACTAAAACCATCCCTTCTGACTAACAAATGAGTGTAAAATGTCTTCACAAGAATTTAGTTGAAAAATAAATTAATATGGTTACTTATACACTTAGAACTGAATGAAATCAAAAGCAGCACATACAGTAATTTTTCAAGGATAAGGCCTTCTTTTTCTTTGCTGTCTGGCAAAATACTTGAAGAGATTTATGCTCCTTTTTAATTTTTTTTTTGTGTTACATTTTGATTCTATCATTTTTCCCAGCACACTCTATTTGATTTTTTTACAATTTTGATGCAACTTTTTCATAAAATAGATTCACATTTTTCACTTGGCCAGTTCATTCTTCCCAAATGAGATAGGACGTAATGTGACATATCCAAATGTATTTTAACATAGATATAACACGTCTCTTTGCTTTATGACTCCTGTTTAGTAATTCTATTTTGACATATTTGCAGGCATTCGCTTGGTGGCCAGAATTATTGGCTGAGCATGCAGAGAAGTTTTTGTCTCTGTATTCTGTTGATATGGATTCGGCACTAGAGTCACAGCCGCAGGACTCCTGGGACAGCTTCCCACTTTTCCAGCTGCTGAATAACGCCCTCAGAAATGACAGTAAGATCTTAAGTTTTTTACGTATTGTCTGAATAAGATTTTTCAATGTGCCCACACCTTAGAATAAGGTTTCTAAGCAATATAATACTCAAAATAAAAGTGACAGTGCCTGTGTTTATGATATATATGCTGGTGCTCCATTTCTTAGGAGTTGAGCTGTTTATCCTTGCACCATTTCAGTCCCTGTTCTGGTAATCCCTTAAACATTCAATATTCACAAATTGCTCAGTTTAAAATCAAGATGTACAAATAGCACAATATGTATTTAATGTTTTATGTTTAATCTATACTATACTGCTTAAATAAAATTGTAGTTAATATTTCATTCTAAGCCTTCAGATAAGTACTTTCAGACTAATTATGTCTATAAAAGTACTGTAGGCTTACCATGAATGCAATAAGATACACACAACAAATCAGTGTATTATGTTCACTTGGTGCATTGTATCATTAATTGAGTTGGACACCAGAATTTGAAATAGCCACATTATCTTGCTTTTACTCATCTTTGAAGAGAGAATTTATTTTTTTATAGAGTTAAGGAATGTTCTAGGCATTTTTTGTGTGGAAGTGATTTTTATAATGGAATTGAGGACATAACCAGTGAAACCAAAGAAAATTAATTAGGTGTTAATTTAAAAACATTGAATTGCACCTAAGATTTTAAGGCATCATAAAGGAAAAAAAAATATTTGTGCTATTTTTTATATGTTTACTCATATTGTATCTTAAAAAAATGAGAAAATTACCTACTGTTTTTAATTCTGTTGGAGATCCAACTGCTGGTTTTATTGAATAATTAAAGTTATTCCAAAATTTAATTTTTTTTAATTATAAATACAAAAAATTATTTTTGACTCTTCCAGGATAATAATTTAATTTCTGTGTAAGTTCAGTAGCTTAAGAATTTTAGCTCCATGTATGGAAGCTACTTGACTGAAAGAATTTAAAATAGTATTCAAGAGCTTTTCTGCAAGTTTATACATATTGCAACCTGTATTATTTATCACTGTATTATTGTTAACCTTAGCTACCAAATATTTATTAAAATTTATAAGTCATCTCAGTATAATACCTGTTGGCCACAGCACCATGTCATGAAATGGAGCAACTAGCAAATGTACAATTCACTGCAACATCATGGATGACAAAATTCATAGAAGGAAAGGAGCAAATGGACAGGGCCACTGAATTAAAGCTGAATCTTAAACTGGATTGTTGAATGTCACTGTTACTACACCACATTTGTTGGGACTAGGACAGTGAAAGAACATTAAAATCCAGTTTAGAGATCTCTTTTCCTAGGTTATGTTTCCATACCCTGACATTTAGTAATACAGGAAATGCCGTATGCCTGATGTTCTGTCTTCACATGTTATCCTAGTGAAAGAAAATGTATCTGTTAGCATTTCCATTGGTTTGTTTTTAAGATATTAGTGAATGTTTCATCTGGATACTTTGATGGACAAACTGCAACTATAGAAATGTATTAAAATTGCCATGCTGGTAGTAATTCAAGATTAATTTAGAAGGCTGCTCAGAAGGGTGTAGGAATTGTTCAGTCTTGGTGCAGATCTCTTAAGAGTTAGGCTCCTGCAACATGCATTCTGCATTATTTTATTTGAATGTCTGATCATCAAAAATTCAGATTAAAAATTTCAGATTTATATTGAAGTGTCTTTCCTACCATCTTACATTTTCAGTCTAGGAAGCACAATTTTGATATTATGTGCACTTATAACAATTGGTTTTTGAAAACTGTGGAGGTATTTTACAGTAGTCTTACAAGAAGGATCTGTGACATCAGTTTTAAATACATTATTGTGTCATTTGTGTTCGTTTGCACTTTGGTTCCAACCGGAGAGAAATTGTAGAAACAAATGAAGGATGTCTTCACATGCAAAGGACATGCATGCTACATCAGTAGGCTACTGATTTTTCTTTCCTTAGAAGATTAAATAGATAATAGTGCTAAATTATTAAAACAACTTTCATCTCAAAGCAGTTATTAAAAAGATTGTAAAACCTTAACTGAAGGATATGAAATGACTGCTGTATGAAATGTCACACCTGTATACCAATTTAAGTAATTCTCTAATGGCAAAAGATGTAGTAAATGACAGTGTCTGGCAAGTGAAAGCAATCTAGAAAATTATACACTTTTTTTTTTCCCAGAACGATTGGAAAGCAACCATGGAAATTAGTCACCTTTTAATCGGTGGATATGTTAGCAAGTGGCAAGTGACCACTCTACCAAGAACTGATTCCCAAGTGGAAGATATCTCAGTGCTTATTCTTTAATTAACAGCCTTTTCACCTTGTAACTGCACTAAAGTCATTAGAAAGAGCTCCCCATGCTTATATAATGAATTTTACAGTCTTTCAAAATGAAATAAATCATTCTAGCTTTACCCTAAGTGAAAACCTTTTCTCAAAAACTATCACCTTCATAAAGATAGATTTAGAAAAAAAAATCTAAAAAGGGAAAAACTGGAATGTGGTCTCATGAGGATAAAAAGGCTAGTGTTAATAATTAACAAGGAGAGTGAAGTGGAGTAAATTAGAGATAATAGAGCCCACAGTGACTGGCAAAGTCACCTCTCATTATCAAAAAACTCATTAGGAAATGAAGAGGTGGAAATCCCACTGGGTTGTTCTCTCTCTCCGGTTATATCAGAGATTACTTTTCAGATTTCTTTCAAATGAAGAACTGTTAGGTCACCATATTGCATATTAGGTTAATCTTCAGTGAAATTTGGAGGACTGACACCTGCATGTTATTCTATCTCAAGAGCTTTAAATGAGCTCTAAGTCTTCAATGCAGGAGTCAGTTTTCACATAAACCTGACATAAAGGAACTCTTAACAGTAAAGAAACAATCTAACATTTACAGCATTAAAGAAAACTTATACGTAAGACTGTTTTTATAACCATATTACTAAAATACAATATTAGAAAGACTACGAGGTAATGAAATTGCATAGTCTTTACTATTCAAATAATAACAGTGTGTTATTTTACATAATATACAAAACATTCTACAGTATTCAAGCTGAATACTTTAAAGCCAACTGTCATTTAACAATGAGAAAATAAGTGCATTTTCCAATAATACACTTTATAACTTTTCATGAAGTAAAAGGAGGAAGGAAGGGGGAATCCTGACTGAAACTTCACATTTCTATTTTGAAGGACTCTATTTTGAATCACTTTCAGCTTCTCCATTTTTTTCTGGCTTTACTCCACAACAATTCACAGTTCATCAGTGACTTCATCAGTGATTGCTTTCCTGTTAAGTCTGACTGAAGAACTACTTAGAAGGTGGAAGGGTGTGATCTCCCTATCCTAAAATTATTTCAGATTTTCTGACAAGAACTAACAAATAACAAAAAATGATTTAATAAATTATATTTTGTGTGGAGTTCAATAATAGATTGTAGATAAATTTGGTGTGATTTTTCAAAATGTAAAGGTTTGAAAAAATAGTGTACCTGCTTCTGTAATAACCATTTTAATGATGTCCAAAGTTTCCACTGCTCCTACACAATTATCCCTATGTAAAGCTTTGCAGTTTGTATAGTGATAACAGTACCCAGTATCTTTCTATGCTAATGATTTTTTTTTTTCCAGAATTGGATATTTGTAAACAGAAGAACATGGTTGTCCCAGGATTGTGTCTTATTTTCTGTAATGACCATGCTACTTTTTGTCCTCAGAGCCTGTAAATTATGTTATGAAGGGGCCTGCTCTAGAGGGCAATTTTCTTTCTATAGTTGTTTAATTATTTGGATTAATCATGTTTTCAGTGCCTCAAGACAGACATATATTAATTCCTTTTCATATAAGACAGTGTCAGAGAGATCTTATATTGGCAAATGCTTAGTTACATGAAGTGTCTATATATTTGGCTTATTTCAGAGGTTTTTTCAATTGTCTATTCAATATTCTGCACCTTTCTTTGCCAAGTTTTCTTTTCAAGTATCACTTCCCGACACTATGTACTGTGCTGTTGCCCAGCATTATTGCATTACTGCATTGGCATGAATCAGTCAAAACTACAAGTATTATAAGTTAACTCATAATACTGTTTTCCATCAGGTATTACTTAGTGAAATGTCTGTGTGCCTGCTGTAATTCATCCATGGTACATCTGTAGACAGTCTGATAAAACTGATTTAGAAAAAGCAGCAAGTTGAGTATTAGCCTCTTGAAAGCCATAGCCATTATCATGGCTATTGATTTCAAACAGGGATTCTCTGATAGGTTTTTTCCTCTACTGGTATTGCTGGTAGCAGTGTGGCAAATGCCACCAGACACAGCATCACTTTCTTGCTTTGTTACAGCCTGTGACCACTTTCATACATAAATTTGTGACATCATAGCCCCTATCTTAAACTACAGTGTAGAGATTGAAAGCAATTTGGATTTAAGGTAATCAGGACAAATGTTATACCCACACCGATACCTCTCATTAAACCCTACACTTCTCTCTAATTGCAGTGGGAATCTTTTCATAGATCAGGGGCTTACAATTTTTGCTTCAGCTATTAAGACCTGCTTTAAAATCATTAACCTATCTGCTTATAAGAGCTACACGTTTTGGTTACTGAAACTGAGAGCTAACTCAAGCTTCATTACTGCTTACCAG
Source organism: Melopsittacus undulatus (assembly GCF_012275295.1). Classification (NCBI taxonomy): domain Eukaryota; kingdom Metazoa; phylum Chordata; class Aves; order Psittaciformes; family Psittaculidae; genus Melopsittacus; species Melopsittacus undulatus. The sequence continues at coordinate 18,979,057 of NC_047531.1, read as the reverse complement.
AATAGCCAATAACCTTTTGACTGGCTTTCGGGGTTAGGCACAAGAAAACCATGAAATAAGATGTTCATGTCACTCACTTTGTCTTGTAAAGATGAAAAAAAATTTCTGCTTGCTTCCACATAAATAAAAAATCTCTAAAATTCACTTTTAAAGTATGTCTTGTATGTAAAAATACACATTTTGTATATAAGCTGAGATACTTCCGATTTTCACCACAATTTAAGTAACTGAATAATTAATGCTCTATGGAGGCCAAATGTAATATAAATGGGAAACTAATGGAAATATAAAATTTCTTTTTACAGGTTATTGGATTATTTTCAACTTCTGTGAATAGAATATGGAGCCCTAAGGAAATTTATTTCTTTTGAAATTTACTGGTTTTATTTCAGATTTACAAATATGCTAGAAAATCCAAGTGGTGCCTTCCCAAGAATTGGATGGAGAGCAGGATAATTATAGACTGTCTGCCAAAGTGCTAATTTTGTCAGTGGGAAAGAGACTCGTGTTAACCTGTCATTTTTCCTTTCTTTTGATTCTGCAGAAGTTCTTGAGGACAGCATAACACACTGACTCCAGGATAACTCCTAAGCTGTGCCTCTCTAAGTCAAAGCAAAACAAACCTACAGCTTCTGCTATACACAAGCACAGTAGATTCTTTTTTGACTATTAGAGGAGAAACCTCTTTCCAGTGCTGTATTAATAGACTGTACTTTCATCTCTGATTTTTTTCTTGTCATATTTTAATACATTTCAGCTACCTAATATGTAAAAATTTAATAACTTTAATCTTCAACTTCAGTATTTCAAGAAAGTTGCATCTGGGAATCTGTTTCTGTTCCTGTAATCTGTTTTCCATTAATATTGACTATGCATGAGCTTGCCCTGGCATAGGCTTTCATTTTGTTGTTGTTTGTGTGAACATGAGATGGCTCATATGAAGAGGGTGTGGGGTGTCTATATCTACAAGACAATGGAGAATTAAGCTACATAGCTTTGAAGACAAGTGGCAGTTGAGGGATTTGAAGTGTGGCATTTCCTCAAGGATCTCATTTCCCATCTGCTTTGATGCACAGGTGGTACCTTTCGGCAAGATCAATTCTAATCATAGAGTGCCATGAGTCTGCTGATGATACTCAGCTATATCACTTACCCCTGCACTTTGAGTTCTTTCCCTGCCCTGCAGTAATCCTTGACAGAGATCTCCAGATGGGTAAATCAAAGCTGCCATGTCCTTCTCCCTGGGAAAACAGAATGCTCACTGAGTTGTTGATCTGAGACAGCACTCCCATGTGCCCATGTACAGAGGGATCTCAGTGGAGGTGCAGTCATATTAAGAGTTTTGGCATCATATTGGAAAGTTTCACTTCCCTGCAAAGATTGGTGTCAGGATGTTAGGAAAATGATTCAGCTTTTATTTCATGTGATTTCTTTAAATTTCATTCTGACTTCAGAATAACAAGAGTTGCCCTCCTGCCCATGAGGCTTTATTACTGTAATTCCCAGAACAGGGCTTGTAGCAGAGCATTTCTGCAATGTGGTCAGGAAACAGTAAACTACAAGATCATCCCTTCCAGTAGCTGTGGTTGCCTAATTAATGACAGTCCTGCACTGGCTCGCTATAAGGAAACAATAATGACTTAATTGACACAGTTGTATTCCTGGTTTTAAGCTCAAAGTTGCCTTGAAAAATCAGCCTAATATGTAGCTTTAAACCAGCCTTTTGTTTCTCAAAGGCAATATTGATCAGCTGTTTACTATGAAACCTTTTTGTTACTATCCAAATCCTTCTAAGTTGCTATTATTACTGGTCACAGAAGCTGCAGGTTTAAGATATATAAATATAGAAAAATAACACTGTTTTGAGTGCCTGATATAGAAATAATTATGCCATAGCTAGCTAGTTAACAAGTAGTTCTAGGAGCAGTGTAAATAATGGAGCATGTTTGTAATGGACTCATAGGTGCTCTCAAGGGTAGATTCTCAAGTGTTTAATAAGAGATGAGCCTATGCTGATGCCTTTTTCTCAGTGGAAACCCTAATAATCTCTGCCTGCTGCCTAGCTGCCTGTTTTCATGATCTTCATATATCTGGTATATCCACCCCTGTGTGTAATATGGTTGAAGTCATGAAAAGCTTAAAAATTCTTATCAAGGGAGAGGCAGGTGAAAAAAAATCAAATCGAGCTGATCGCATTAGTATTGCCTCCTTAGGTAAAAGTGATTGGTACATAATTTCTCACCACTCTGCAAGGATATTTTCAATAAAATAGTTTTTGCTTTCACATCATTATATTCAAGAAAAAAAAATTAGTGTCTGGACACTCAGCAACTTCCTTGCAATACAAGTAACTATAGGGAACTGAAACTTCATGACGTGTTTTTACAAGTCTTCATCTCTCCCAGGTTCAGTTTGTGGTGAATATCATTCAAGAACGGAAGGCAAAGGAGTTTCTGGAAGTTACTGAAATTATGTTTATATGTTATACATGGAGTTGTACCAGTAGTGGAAGAGGGATTGTAATTTTGGAGCTGGTTTCCATAGTTTTGAGCCGCATGACCCAGGATTTACTTCTTATGAAAGGGAGGAAGCCTCCTCAAAACGCAGTTGTGGTACACATCCAAATCAAATGAAAAGCCTGTTTGCAGGAATATATGGGAGGAGAAACTCATAAGAGAATTAAAATCAACAATATATGGGTGGGAGAAAAGGAGGGCTACCAAAATCATTAATATTTCTCTCTTAAGCTCAGCTTGCCTGTATGATTTCCCATGTACACATCGAATATTTTAATAGGTCCTAATAATAGTGCTGGATTAATGGGTGAACATAAACACATTCAAAACATGAAACTGATATATTCCCTTGGTAGGACAGGACATAAGTGTGCTAAGAGTTAGGATTTACTAGGAGAACATTTCAGGGTGTGCAGGGACAAGCAGTGGTGGTGGCAAACTAATTTTCAGGTTTTAAGCATCTTCAGTTTGCATTGTATATATAGTTTTTCATGCAATAAATCTGTGAAGCAGGTAATTTTCTACTGCTTATAGCTAATTTACTTTTCTTGACTAACATGCTTCATATTTGTATTACACGCACCAATCAGCTCCATATCTTTAGAAAACCAAGAGAATACCTCTTTGTGTGTTTCATGTTATCAGCTTTCCTAAGCACTTTAGGCAACTAGTTTTCAGGACTTGCTTTAAATAGTTGTAAAATTAAAAGTGATGTAAACTGGAGATAATCACACCAAAGAATTAGCAAACTTCCAGAAGAGAAGTGTAGAGTTCACTCCTTTAAAAATTGGCAAGACAGTTAAGACAGCAGAGGAGAGGCAAATTTGGCTGAGGATGTTTCACATGAGCACAGACTGCTTGGTAGGTACTTTTGTTCATGGGGGCCTTTGATGAGGTTTGAGCACATGTCAAGTTGGAAAAAGCCATGGTTCTGGTGATGAGCTCTGGCCTTCAAGATTTTTGTGTGTGGACATGCATGAGAACATTAAGACATGTCTTCTTGGTAGGCAGTGATTCAGGACTTTGCCAGCTCCCAAGAACACAGAGCAGATGGGTAAAGTGTTCTTTCTCCCCCAAACACTCGTATGTCACATATTGCCTTTTTCCATTAAGCAATCTGGAGGAAATGCTGTATACCTCTATATTTTTGCATGTAGCCCAGTGCAGCTGCAATGTTTTACTGTAACCTTTGTTCTTCTTAACATAAGGAGAATAAAAATAATCAAATGACATTCAAATGCTGTTTGGTTCGTTTGGGTTTTTTTATTCTGTCTTGATGTCTGAGTATTGAGCAAAATTACTAAGGCTTAGATTCCGCAAAGATGCAAAAGTGTTCTGGTTCAGCAAAGAACTTCTGTATGTGCCTAGTTTTTGTTACAGTAACAGTTTAAAATGTACTGTAGTGTCCTTATGAAGCACTTCATTTGTCTTTTCTGAACTGTACTTCCTACACAGGTGGAATCTTGTTCTTATAATGCTTTTGTGTATTAAAATATTTCAAGAAATACATTTTTCCTATAGTAAAATAAAGTAGGGAAAGGCCTGACATTTCTTATTTGTGCTTTGTTTGTTTTCAAAGCATTTTTGTGCAATGGAAAGTTCCACAAGCACTTGCAAGAAATTTTTGTTCCCATGGTCATCCGCTACATTGATCTCATGGAATCATCAATTGCCCAGTCCATTCACAGAGGTCTTGAACAAGAATCATGGCAACCCGTCAAGTAAGTTCTTTCTACAAGATCTGAACAAAGCACCTGCCTACAGCTTTCTGTCTAATCAGGTGTTCTCCCCCGTTGTCCTCTAAATATTCTATTTTTTATTGTATTCCTACATTGTTTATTTCTTCACAGGAGCATCACCAACAGTCTTCCTAATGTAGCTCTTCCAAAAGTTCCAAGTTTGCCTGTTAATCTTCCACAAATACCTAGCTTTACTACACCAACCTGGATGACTTCTTTGTATGACTCCACGTGTGTATTCTTCAATAACCTTCTGACTGTATGTCAGCTCTGCATGGCCTTGCTAGTGTTCTGTGCAGCTGTATTTGGATTGCATGGTGTTTATGATCTCTTAGTTGGAAATTATTGTTTCTTGGAAGTAAGCCAAGCATGGACTGTTAGTGAGTTGCGCTTTCTAGTACATTAAAATGTAGTAGTCTTAAACCTGATAGCTTACAAAATCAACTTGGCAAAGGTCTGTCATAGTATGAATGGTGTTTAATGCCCTAAACAAGCCATGACTCTCTTGAATTAATAAGCAGTGGGGAACCTTTTGGATAATTGATTTTAGATTGTGAATTTGTAAAGTGAGGCAGCCCATATTTTCACATGGGTTTAGTTAACTTACCATATATTGGTTCTGAAAATCACTGATAGCAAATATTGCCATTAGATTAAATATCCTTGTTACAGGAAAATAGTAAAAGTACCCAGAACAGAAGTACATCCATTTCTTTGTCTATTTGAAAACTAAGTGTTTCTTTCTGATTTCTCCTCCCAACATTTCAGTGCTCTTTTCTTTAAAAAAAGATATAATAAATAGAACAGACATGCCCTGTTCTGTGGCAATATTCCCATAGTTACGGGTAAGATTTTTGTGTGACAACGCATTCATATGCATTAGAGAAAGGCTCAACAAGAAACTTATTTTAGCTAAAGTTCCATTAGGAAAGGATGAATATGAAAAAACACACGTTCAAGATGTAAAGCTTGATATGATTTCAAGTATTGTCTTCTCAAGTGTTATGATGGAGTGAAAGACTCCTAGCAAGGACTCAGATCCATTACTGCAAGAGTTCATAAAATCACAAAATACAAGGTTGGAAGAGACCTCGGGTCATCTGGTCCAATCTTTTTTAGCAAAAACAGTCTACACAACATGGCCCAGTACCCTGTTCAGCTGAATCTTCAATGTGTCCAGTATTAGGGAATCCATCACTTACCTGGGAAGATTATTCCAATGGCTGATTGTTCTCACTGGGAAAAATTTTCCTCTTGGAATCTACCCAGGAGTAACTTGCACCCATTACCCCTCATCTTTCCCATGTGACTCCTTGTAGAAAGGCAGTTGATAATTTGTGTTCTCCCAGACTTCTGGCACTTATCTCTTGAGCATTATGATTGTTGTTCTGCTGGTAATTCCCCTAAAATTTGACAAAATTCCTCTTAATCCTTGGCTTTGGTACTTTGGGTACTTTTTGTTCAGTATAATAATGCTAGGTTTGCCTGGTGAAGAATCCACAGGCAAAAAGAATGAGAAAAAAGCAGTCTGTGAGCCAAATGAGTTGCAATTAAATGTTTATCCATAATGCCAAGACTGTGTCTATTTTGTCTGCGACAAAAAGAGATTCCATATTCTCCAAACTTTACTAATGTTCATGTTCATGCTCTTACGTTCATATTTAAATCTATTCATATTTAACAGAGCTGCTACATGCCTACCTAAGACCTTTTGCTGAAGAGAAAGAGGTGAAAATATATTCATACTTAGGCAATTCTTTGTGTTCTTTATTGATGAAAATAGATTTTCCCTTCTTTCAATTAAATGTTGTGAAAATTCTCTTGAATATTACTAGAGAAGATTGTTTATATTTTTTAATTCCGTAATTTCTTTTTCCCTTTCATCGCATGTTTTTGAGCAGTAAATACATGCTGCTTATAACAGCACTTAGCAAGATCATTACCTCATTTTCAACTGTTTTGGCTTAATCTTTTCTTATTGGGCACTGGAAAGGGACATATGAAAAGGGGACAATATTATGAGCAGTAGTCTGATTTTCTTGATTGGTCTCTGGAGAGGACAACTCAGAGGACACATTGCTAGACATGCAGAGCAGTGTGCATTACTTTTCTATTTGGCTGAAGACAATATCCTTAAAGACAAAAAAAAGTTTGAATATTCTGTAACAGCTTTTAATCAGCCAGAATGAGGATGGGCTTTTCCTTACTTGTTCATTAATTCAGATGTAATACTTTAAATTGGTATTTTTTTTCCATGTTGTATTTTAATTTTAATTTCTCTGCCTCTTCTGGACCTGGCTTTTAAGTTTGATTCTTGAGTGATTTTAATTGTTTATGGTTTAATTTATGTAGTAGCATTATTTTCAGTGCAGCCATGACATAGATCCACTGGCCAAAAGTATTTCAGACACAGACCCGAGGCTGTCTGTTGCTATCTGGTGCCAGTCTAAAACATCAGGCTGGGGAAACATGAAATGAGATACATGCTTACAGGAGAACAGTCCTTTATTGTCTTCCAACCAGAACAGGCAACGTAAAGGGAAATGTCTTAGCTCTATTCTTCCTGCTATAGCTCAACTATCATAAGTGACAAGAGGGACAGGCTGGAGCAGTGACAGTGAAAGGGTCTGGCTTGAATGTGTCTGAGCTTTCGTTCTGGACCATTTTTTGTGTTCATGCATGCTGAGTGTGTCAGGAAGCCATGTTTCAGCACTGTCTTGTGGGGGTTTCATCCGTAGTACCACATATGTTGCTGTGACAGTGTTTTATCCAGTAAAGTGGTAGGAGGCCATGGTGTTTTTTAAGGGTGCATATTTAAAAGTGTAGCCATAGTACTGATAGAACAGTGAAATTTAGTTGACCTGCTTTCTTTAGAATAAGGAGATTTGAGCACAGCTAGTTTCTGTTTAGCATTCTGAAAGACACGTATACTGTGGGCCAAATTTCTTTTTTTCCTAAAATACTAACATGTAGGAAGAAGGCTCAAGAAACATGTTTTGATTGTTTGATGCTCAGTTTGCCTCACCCTTGAACTAAGTAGAGGAACTATGACAGAAGTCTGTCCCTGTTATCTTTGAGGGACCATACATAGCTGTTAGTTGCCAAAGTTCTGCTCTATCCTTCCCCCTCATCTGGTGGTGGAAAATAGAGAGGTGGACTAAGAGCTGTTGACCATAATTACTGGAAATACTCTTCTGTTGAACAAATTCTCAGTTGACTTTCTGAGACGTGAATACGCATCTTGAGGCAGCATAACGGAAACAGAACTGGAGCTCACAAGTTGGGGGCTCACAAAGAACATAGAGCTGGTGCCCTGTTTTGTAAACCCTCCTCACAAAACACTGAAGGGTTGTAACTCAGTAATGACCTTAAAAAATATATAGTTGCTGTAATTTATAAAGTCAGCATCATTGCTCTTAGTAAATTCCACAAGAATGAAAGCCAGCTGGTTTTGCATCTTGTGGCTGATTGAGAATGTCCTTAGATATTTAATATTACTCCTTTGTTTTTCATATCCCAAGCTACCCTATGGAGTTTCACATCTAGGCAAGAACTGATATATTAAGTATGTTCTCTGGAGTTGTGTTTGTGCTGATCTCACAGCCAGAGTGCTTTATTAGTGGATTGTTTGACTAATTGCTACTGCTTAGGTAGCTGGCAAGCCGAGGGAGGAGCTGTCTCACTCAGCTGTCCGTGGATAAGTGAATAGCTTAGCAGGCTATATGCAGCTCCTAGGTTTTTCTCCAGGGTCTTGGAGAAACATTACATCTTGGACTATATTTTTGCTGTATTCAGTATGATGCAAGGCATTTGGCTATAAAATAATGCAGGTTAAAACAAACCTCTGGAGCTACCTGGTCCATTCTCCCAGTCAGAGTCTGACCAAATACAAAGTTAAATTGCCATTAAAAAAATAATTAGGATGGGCATAATATTTTCCTCTTTTAATCATTGTAAACATTCTCTAACTGCCATGACCTGATTAAAAAGAGAGGACAACTAGATATTACCTTTTGCACAAGGAGCTACTGCTGAAGGCATAAGTTTTGACCAGCAAAACAGTGGAATTTGAGCTCAATTCTAAAAATATAGATAAGTATATAGAATACAGTTTTTAAAGAGTACCAGTTCCATTTCCTGGTAGAGCTATATTATTCAATTCATTAAACTGAAGTAGTTTTACCATACATGTCCAAGTAAAAACTTTTCAGTAGCCAATAATGTGTCTTGTCCTTTCACCAAAAAAAATGGTTCTGGAATTATGAATGTAGTTCAAATGCTGGTGGTTTTATTTGAACTCAGGAATTCCTTCTGCTGCCAGAAGGAGGTAAAAACTGAGTTTAGCTCTTCTTCATGTTACACTTTATGTAGTATAAACCCTGGAGTGTCATTTCCAGCACCTAGTAGGGAAAGCAAATTGGTGGACTGTGCAAATCTTCAGACTGTCTAACCATTTCAGAGTATCAAGGTATGTGCTGATTAAAAAATCCTAAAAATCAAATAAAACAAGTATCTGGTACAAACAGAAATGACAAGGTGATTGAAAGCATAGTTTTATGCAGCATTTAACAAATGAGTTAGATATTTGTGTTTGGATGTGTGAAATAGGATCAATTAGTTTTTGTTGTAGCACTTATTTTCCTTCCCCATCTTATTAGTATAATATGCCAGTCAAATTCAATTGTCATTGAACAATGCTGAATAAAAAAATTAAGAATGGGTGCTCAAAATAATATGAAAAGAGAATGAATGAATGTTTCTCACAGAATGAATTAGTGTTTCATGAACTTGTGTCTATTATTACATTTATTATAATTGTGAAACTTTATTTGGTAGTCTAATGAAACCAAATTAAGTGGCTACCAGGGAGTGAACATGCATAAGAATACACTGATGTTACTGAGAGCACATTAGTCCTCCTGAGTCCTAAAGAATTTCATTTGGAATTCCATTAGGCAAAAAAAGAAAAAATATGGAAGAACAAAACTATGGTTAAATTGTATGATCTGATGATGGAAAAATGGTAGTTCTGTTTCTTGAGAACATACGGTTTTCTGTGCTCTTATCAACTGCAATATATATATATGTACTGAGATTGTCCCTGTTTCTGTCCCTGTATGTTGCTTTCTTTTACACCAGTCCTCTCAAAGATTGACTTAGTCACTTTTGAATCAAATAACATGCATAACGTAGCATCTGCAATGTCACTCACTGCCAGTGTACACAGCAGATGTCATGAAATCTTCAGTATTTGCTTATTATATAACTTAAGAAACAGTCTAACAGTATTAGAAAATTTCTGAGAAGTTTTGGTGGTTTGTTTTTTTTATTTCTTAATTAAATTTGGTGGTGTATAAAAGTGGTCCCTGTTCAGGTCCAGCCTTAACAAGTAATGTCCCTGTGCAAGTTGTAAGCTCAGCAGTCCCATGGGACATTTTCCTGTTGCTGGTGTTTTCTTTCAGGAGCACAGTAAAATGTAAAATTAAAAATTATACATAAAATAAGAGTGGAAAATATGCATGGTATCAAAAATGCCTGTCTAAAACTGAAATTTCCTGCTATGCATGATGAAGATATGAAAACTTGCACCATTTAAAACCAAAGCCAAATTCAGGGTCAGTCACCTGGAGCCAGCCTTTTCCTTAGGCAGGCACCCCAGCTCCCAGCTCATCACCCACTGCCCAGACCTTGCTGACTGTCCCTTCGCCTGGCTTGGCAGCTGCTTTCAGCATTCACACAGCATTGCAGAAGACAGTGATGGCTGGGGTCAGCGTTAAGGCAGCAGGGAAAGGGGGCAGTTGGGTGGGTTTGGAAGCTCGTGGGGTGCTGTGAGACCAAAGCAGTACTGCTGCTGCATCTGTTCTGCCTCTTCAGAGCCCTGAACATTAGCTGTGTGCTTTGCTTCACTACCTGCTGGCTCAGCTAACCTGGTGTAAACCAGTGGTGGGGCTGCTGTCTGAGGGGTGCATTAGGTGGTCAGGTATTAACAGCCTTTTGTATTTTTAGTTTGTTTCTTTCTTTTTAATCAGATCCTGATCTGTCCTGAGCACACTCAACACACACTGGCTTCTTCCATAAGAGTCACTTAACACTTTGATAATTATGTTGTTTTGTCATGAGGCAAAAGAAAAGGAATGTCCCTAGTGACATATTTCAACTAGTCTGATCTGAACTGGGACCACCAGGCTGAGTTTTGGTTGCTTGTGTCACTAATAACCTGGAATGCCATGCTGTGCAGCACAACCAATAACCCAGGAATTGCAATGCAACGCATCATGAAAACATGGTGACAGTTGAAGTGTAAATGTGGCTACTGCTAAAATTAGCCTTAAATTGCTCTATCTTATCACAAGCAAATATTTTTAAATTTAGCAATTGATTCAGGGTGAAAGAAGAACTTTACATGGACAATCTGAGATGACAGAGCCACATTAATCCCCCATTTTGTTTGTGCACAGATTTCTTTGAATAGTTTCTGTTCTCCTTTTTCTATTAGCATCCTCATTTCTTTGGTAGACTTATCTGCCAGAGTTATGAAGGCAAAATAATGTATATACAAAATCTTTACTGTTTTGAGAAGGTCCTTGCTAATTAATAATTCCTCTACCCTGTATTTTTCCTGTCTTGATATGAAATTTGATCTACTTTATTTTCTGTGTTCTCAGCATCCCATTTACCTCCCTAGTCTGTCATGTTTCTCAGCTAACAGATGAGAAAACTTCACTTTTTCATCCTAGTGGGAATTATTTAAAATTTTCCATTACTATTTTCACAATCAAATAAGAGTAACTGTGCTATGAGATACAATGAAGTGAAGGAGGAAGATGGTGTGATAGGAAATCTTAGTATCTTAGATAATTCTATGTCAACTGGGATAGACACCTATACATTTATCTTCCTTTTCTTGGGGGTTTTCTTTTGTTTTGCTTCTTATAGCAATGGCTCAGCTACATCAGAAGACCTTTTCTGGAAACTGGATGCTCTACAGATGTTTGTTTTTGATCTTCACTGGCCAGAACCAGAATTTGCCAGTCATTTAGAGCAAAGACTTAAACTCATGGCCACTGACATGATAGAAGCCTGCGTTAAAAGGTACAGTTGAAATGATAAATTAAAAATTTGGAGACATTTGAAAATTAACATAGGAATAGCCATACTGGCTCACAGAAGGACACCTATAACAGAATCCTGACATGGGAATCAGAGCAACCATAAAGAGATCATGACATGTATGTGTTTCCCAGCATCTGCCAATCAGCAATTTGGCAACATCTGGGAAATACCAAGAAGAATTTCTGCACATTGTGAATAGACCACTGAAAGTGAATAAACCAAATGTCTTTTCTATTCTATATTTGTGGCAAATACTAACAAATCTCAGAAATCTGCTAGAAGAAATCCTTTTCCATTTTGTACATTTCCTTTCTCCGTTACTATCTTATTATTTATATTCAGTTAATAATACTACTTAATTTGTCACTATTTTAGGGTAGTGTCTCTAAGAAATATAGAATCATAGAATAGTTAGGGTTGGAAAGTACCTTAAGATCATCAAGTTCCACCCCCCTGCCGTGGACAGGGACACCTCACACTAAAATATGTTGCCCAAAGCTCTGTCCAACCTGGCCTTGAACACTGCCAGGGATGGAGCATTGAAAACGTCCCTGGGCAACCCGTTACAGTGCCTCATCACCCTTACAGTAGAGAACTTCTTCCTTATATCCAATCTAAACTTCCCCTGTTTAAGTTTTAACCCATTAACCCTTGTCCTATCACTACAGTCCCTGATGAAGAGTCCATCCCCAGCATCCTCAGAACCCCCCTTCAGATACTCGAAGGCTGCTATGAGATCTCCACATACATACATAAAATGTATTAATATTTTGGAGTTAATGCATAACATACTAGTGTTTATACACTGTGTTTTAGTATGGTCAAACGTACTGTATGTCAGGTAGAAAAGAAAGTACATTATATCCACAGAGTGGATTATATTGGACAGTAGCAATTCAGAAAAGAATGATGGAACTATTCTATTGTAACTCTTATTGTTATACTAACATATTCTATAAGACTTATTAAGATGGAAGTGGGATGCTTTTTTCTTATATCATTAAAACATTTTGTCAGTTTCTGGTACCCACATTTAATAATAAGGGTGGAAATAAAACATTACTTTTATATTTATGTATTCTGATCTATTATTATTTATTTCAGTGGCATTGTTCCTTATTTACACCTGTGTGAGAAGAGGGGTTTTGTATTATGTAACTCTTTATACCTTTTACTTTTCAATTACATATTAATATTTTCTTTATAATAAACTCTTTTTCTTTACTAAAATTCTCTTTTGTATTAAAAACAGAAGAGTATCTTTTCATTATATTTCATAGAAGCAACTATTTGTTATGGTAAACTTAATTTTAGCATAGGTTGGAAGACGTGGGGTATTTTCACTGCTTTAAATTGTTCTGAGTCATCATACAAGGAAGAATATTGTTATATAGTAGGCAAGAACATACTACTTTTATTATTCAGCTGAATTAGCTGAAGCAGTGAATCCTTGAGATTGCCACCAATGCAATTGTTTGTTGAATGGGTGGATATTCTGCATGTGCTGAATTTTCTAAGATATTCTCATGTATGTGTACATTGTAAGCCAACATGTTTAGTAAGTTTCATAAGTTTGTACGCTCATTGGTCAGAATTATCAGAGAAACTGATATAATGGATTGTGTTTTAATAAACAGGACAAGAATTGCATTTGAACTCAAGCTGCAAAAGATGAACAAAACAACAGACTTGCGGATCCCTTCTTCTCTGTGTACGATGTTTAATGTCTTAGTTGATGCCAAAAAACAGACAACTAAACTTTGCATACTGGATGGGGGGCAAGAGGTAAGTGGAATTTTGTATGTTTAATTCTTGTGTTTGGTTAATATGAAACACCTCACACTGCAGACAGTACTTTATAGATTAATTTCAAACTAACTGAAATGTGTTACACAGCTCTGCTTGTACAAGAGTATGCATAGACAGCTCCCTAGAAGCATCACACAAGACACAACCCTTCATCTTCAGATGCTTCTGTAATTTATTTGCTTTGACCTGTGAGTCTTGAACATTCAGATAATTTCTTGACTCACAACCCCTCTGGGATTTTTTCTTGGGTTGCAGCTGAGAAATAGCCATTTTCAGGACTCTTGTAATAGTAAAACAGAGCCAAAATATTGTCCTTTGCAGCCAGGTTGTAAGCAAAGAGGGTTTGTTTTTCAGTGGCTCATATGTCCAGCATTCATGCCTGTGTACATGCTGAAAACAGAGGAAAGAAATAATCAGGTAATTTAATGAGATCTCTTTATTTGGTTTCCAAGGACAGGGACCATTTTGGCAGTAGTCTGCTGCCAGGACTGTCGATGGAGTGGAGCTTTTGAAGGGTATATAGACTTCACCGACTACTGTCCTTCCCATATTGTCGCTCCCGGCAGGAATAATCTGTGAAGTGAAAAAGGCATACTACATATGCTGAGACCACCAGCATAAAATTAAAACTGTTCTTGCTGTGCTACTGCATTAGCAGTGTAATTTTGTTTCATTTGGTTTTGGATAGAGGGTAAAAACATTAGTCAGAATCTGGCAGCAAAAATTATGTCAGCTTTAGTCCGTTTCATGTTTACATTATTTGGCCACATCGTTTCTGTTGATTTTTCCATTTCTTTACTGTGCTCTTCATTTTATTGCCTCAGCTTTCTAAGTTAGTGTATTCAATGTAATTGTCTTTTTCTTTTTTTTTTAATTCTATGAGACATTCATCATTTTCCTGTTCTACCCTGTCATCTTTATTTTTCCTTTTGATTTTCCGTGACATGAACCAGTTTGCTAGTCAATGGGTAAGTGTCTTTTTGTTGTTGTTTTTTAACCTACTTTTTTTCTTTTATTGTTAACAGCTACTTTTTATTTTAAATGGTAATACTGGTTTTCATGTTAATTTGTAAGCTGAGCCCTCAGAATTATTTTACTGCCTACCCTTGCTACAGACGGATCATCAGCTTCTCAGTTCTTCTTTCCTTGTTCATTCTCTAGGAAGGGTCTGGATGAATTCTCTTCTGTGCTTTTCAGACCCAGTGTCCTGTCTTACTGGATCACAAAGTTTTGGACCCTTTCACCCCCCATTGAGGCAAAAGAATTTGTTTTGGGCTCATCAGAAGTAAACCACAACTAGCAGCTCTGCCTGCGGCTGATGCTGCCATCTTATACTTAATGTCCAAGCAGTAACCTGCAAACACACCCATGCACACCCTACTTTGTGGACACGCAATGCCAGTACCTCCATAAAGACTGCAGACAGATGGTATAGCCTTATTCCTCCAATCATGCCATTCCTCTTGCCTGGACTTGGTAGTGCCTCCTGCACTGTTAGCCAGTCCCCTCAAAGCAGAAGTTCAGCATTTTGTAGCATTACTATAAAAGCCAAAGTTCAGTAACCTTTTGGACTGCAGATCTTCACCAGATTCTCTTCTGAAATCCTCCCATTCTCTGGACTTTCAAACTCCATCATACACTCTTCACAACACCAAAACAGAAATATAGCCTTTGTTCCCTGCTAGGTCTGACCATTACTCTGAATCCAGTGATTCATTTGAGAATTTAGCACATCTGGGATGAAATACATACTTTTTTCAAAGTTCCCAAATTAATCTTCATCCAAATTCATCTAATAAACCAAATGAATCTCAAATTCTTCACATATTAAAAATATCAGATAATATGGAAACTTCCTTCTTTCACATAAAACTTCAATTCTTGTCTATCACTTTCTTCCATTTCTAAGGATTTTTTTGAAGGTTAAGAAAAAATAGGCTTTTCGCTTGCTTGTAGCTGATATCATGGTTGCTTAAAATGCTTCAGTTTTTATTGGGTGAGATACTGCTGGAATCTGGCCATGTATCAAAGCAGTCAGATCATACAGCATAAATGTTTGCATCTCTGGCTCTATAGCAGCTCTGGCAATTCCAGTAACTCCTGCTTAACCACTTGATCTTGAAAACTTTCCCATACTGACTTTCTTTCCCTCAACCTCCCTCATCTTCATTTTAGTGTCAAAAATGGTCTTTTCTGCCAGTCAAAAAAAGCATTCCATAAGGCCTAAGTTAACATTTTTTAAAAGACACGTTTGTTCACCTAAAACTCAACACTGAATATCCATCTGACAATTTCTAGAACTTAATCTCAAAGTGATGGAAGGTGTTAGTTAGTGAGATGGTTAAATTCAAACATCTTGAATACAGCATGCTCCTTCCATTCCCTCTACAGAGCTATGATCGGTTTTATACCTTGTTGAAGTAGTCAGATGTGGAAGTTTTCACCCTGTGTTGTCAGATAGCAGGGAATTCTTACTTATCATGTAATTAGGAAATTCTGGTCATGGCTAGCAATAGTACCCTGAATTTAAAGTTTAAATTAGAATCCCCAGGTTTTCCTATGTTACTTTGTGCCCTCCTCACCATGCTCCTAAATGTCTTCCAGTTAGGTGCACTCTCATAAAGAGTTGATAAGAAATCTGCCATTCAGGAGGGCTCCCCTCCTTGCCTTCTGGATGTCATCTTAAAACCTAAAAGAAGCTATCCATGTGTTTGGAAAAGAGGTGGACATTTGTCTGGTTTCACCAAGCAAGGAGAAAAACAGGAGTGCTTATTTCACCTGCAAGTGATTGTGCATACAACCTTGTCAGCTCATACAATTTTACCATTAATTCTACTGTATTTGCCATCTTCTCAAAATGTGTCTTCTGGAGTCAAATAATCTTCCCTGAGGATCTGAAGTTTTGTTGGGTGTGGCTGTCCTAGTGGAGTTCATGAGCTGAGGATTGGGTTAAAAAAATTATGATCTCACAGTCTGCAAAATAAATCTTGAGAAAAAAAACAGATTTAAAAAATTAAAACATTATTTATAATTAAATGTCATAATTTTGTTAGCTTGTGATTTTTGAATAATTTGATTTAGTTTTTCTTGGTCATACTGTGAAGTTACTGATTATATTCAATTCCTACAAAATTATATTTGCCTTGTGATGAGGGAGGAAAAAAAAGGAACTGAGAGTATACATAGATCCATTCATTTAATGTGCTGTGGAGGTGAAGTTGCAGACACCTACTGGAGGGACAGCTGTGATTTCTGATGTATCATAGAAATATGCATAGTGTCAACATGCATCTGTAGGAGAAAGATTACTTACTGTTTTTAGAGTAAGATACTGTTGCCTTCTGAAGAGTGTGTGAGCAAGAGATGTCACAGGTAATTTGGAGTGATTTAAGTCCTTAGTAGATCAAGAGCATATTATATTGGCCAAGACATTAATACGGTTAGAATAAAATATATCTGAAATTGTGGAAAGTTTCTTTTATGTATTTCACATACACTCTTTCACTGTTCCAGGATGTTTGCTGCTGCTTATCTGAGATGTGTATTCACATTTTTCAAGTGTTTTTTAAACTTTAAAAGAAATTAAAATGAAAAAATTAACACACTTGATGTTGGTATCTGTAGCAGACACGTTTGAGTGGGCAAACACATTTCACAGTTTTATTCTCTCTTTATTTAAACACAGGTTCAGTAGGTACACCGTTTATAAAATCATTCCTAAATATAATAGGCAGATCAACTTTAATGTTTTGGTTGTATGGCAACTCTGGGCCATACGAAAAATATCCTCTAAAAACTTAAAGCTCTGAAAACTATTAAGCTGACAGCTGCTAAGTTAGGCTAATGTTTATACTGACCTCAGTACTTTTACTCCAAGCATTATCCTGTCAGCTGTTCCAAGTAGCCTTGAACTATGAAGGTAGGGTTAGTCTTTACAAGTCACATTTTCTGTGAAGTGGCTACTGGGGACAATCTTTGCTGTCAGATAAATGCTTCTAAAGGAAGAATTACTGTTTAAATTGATGTGTCTCCTTGACGGAATGGGATTCCTAGTTCCTGTTAATTTCAGTAGGGAACTCTGTAGTATTATCTAAAGTCTTTCAGATTTATTTTAAAAGCATTTACTTAAAGACACCTTCTTTATGAAAAAGCTAAAGAAAAGCCTATGGAGAATGAAGCCTGGTTTATTATGCCTTTTATGGCCTATTAATTTGTTACCATCTATTCTGCTTTGTTGATGAAATTTTAATTTTGCCCTTGCTTGAGCATATTGTAAGATTTGTATAAACTGCAGCTCACTGTGCTAACAGAAAGGCTCTTTTAGGATGAACAATTGGAGCTCATTTTATTTCTAGAGGACATTTAAAATAACTTATGAATGAGAGTTGTCAGACATGAAATGCTGTATTAATTAAATCTTATTCTAGTCTTTTTGCTTCTCCAGCTAAACCAACCCTTTAGAAAAAAATACATGGCCACCTTAATTATATAGGAGAAGACAAAAAGTATCCTTCACATTCCTTCTCCTGAATAAGAATAAGAACTCAATTCATCTAAATAATAACCCCATTAGCTGCTTAACTCAACAGTGTACATGGGAAAATTTTCAACACAGAATGTAAGGAAGTCTTGATTGGGTGGATCATTTTCAAGGGCTTGTTCTTCTGATGTTCAAAATGATAATTTTAAGTAAATCTGATCTGGCAGGGTTATCAGCTTTGCATCATTTATGACTTATGACAAAAGTGTGTGTTCAGATACATGCTAATGCTTCTTTCTCTTTTCAAATACAGCAACAATATCATTCAAAAATAGATGACTTGGTTGAAGAAACTGTTAAAGAAATTATTTCACTTCTTGTTTCAAAGGTAAACCCATTTAGATTTTAATTTCTAATGAAGCAGAAAATATAACTCTAATTATTGAACTTCTGAAATGTCTTTCAATATTACAAATTTCCTATACACAACAAGGTTATGGGGGAAACAGCATAATTTGTAAATAAGAGTTATGCAAACAATATTGAATTTACAAAATTAATTTTTACAACTCATTAGGTAAACAGTTTCTGTGCAACCTGCACAGAATATCAAGTAAGTTTGTCTTCTGTATTTTTGTGATCTATAAGAACTGCTAGCAGCTAGTAGAACTGGTAGATTTTAATATATCAATATTAGTGTAAGTAATAGCGTATTTTTTGTTTAACTTTTCACATGAAAACCTTCTTCCTATATCAAAGTAGTATTTAAATTTTGTATTTAGAGGTGGACAACATCCAAAGTGTTGGTATAACTTTGTAATGAGATTTTGTCAGTCATTATTTCTTGAAATTGACTTTGTAGGTTAAAAAGATTTGATATGATATAGGCACTTGGAGAATAAGTGAAGAAAACTTAAACAATGTCTTGTGTTACTGTAGCGCTTCTATTCCAGTAAAAGTCTTAAGTGCTTGATATAAAAGAAAAGCTTTCAGTCCGTAGTAGTTTGAGGGACACAGCAAACAATGACACAAAAAAAAAAAGATTTCATAAGAAGTTTTGTTATCTATGCATTGCAAACTACCCAGAAATATCTGATTTTCAACTAGGAGAAATAAGCCATACTTTCACAATTTGTGCATTAGTGACAAAAATGCAACTCTGGTCACATTTTCATCATGCCTTCGTTTTCACTTGTCACAGCTTGCTGGCAGGGGGTGGGGGAGTAGGATCTCCTTTTGGATTGACACCCACCATGCTTGCACAGGAGTTGAAGAGGAAGGCTTTGTAGAATCACTGTAGAAGTTTAAGCAAAACGTGTCCACTTACTGATAAATGTGTAGAAATGACACATTTTTTCTCTAAAGGGAATTTTTGATGTAAAAATAACTACAAATGGTTCAACTTGATAGTTCTGCGTTTTACATGCCACCTGTCATCACTTCAAACTAACCTTTCAAATTCTGATTTTAATGTATTGAAGAGGAAAAAAATTGAATTTAATAAAAGCGAACCATCTAATTATCTTTCTTAATATCTGAGATTATAGAAGAAGGGAGAAAATAGTATTTCTCCTGCATATATATGCAAGAAATTTAAAGAAAACTGCTGTCAATACAGAGGGATTTTCCTCATTAGTTCTTACATATACTATTACCAGAGGCTGAAATCTTGAAATATGAAGCAAATATTCTGTGTGATTGGCTGATCATTAGAAGCTTAACTAGCCAGTCCTCACCTGAGATGTGAAATGCCAGTGACATCCTTATTGCTTCTGTTTCAAGGCTGAAAGCCTCTGAGGGTACAGAGGAAGGCTGATGTTTCATTCTTGGTTTTGGCCAGGAAAAATGCACACGAGTGTGCATGATATTCATGTGTGGTCATTTTTTCATCTAATATATTTTCATTATGTTTTAGCCTTTGCCTCTGTGTTATTTCTTTTGTGTTCCAGTGGAATGTGTTTCAATCATTCTTTTTAGCTGCAAGTCATCTATGAAAATGAAAAGAGCACTTTCACTTCAGTAAGATTTTACTTGGTAAAGACTATACTGTGTATTTTGCAAACAAGACTTACCAAGCTAAAGCATTTATCAAATCAGAGGAATAGCACAAAACAGCAAAACAAAGCACAGTGTGTCTCAGGGTAACCAATTCAGAGACTGTGAGGTATACGCAGAAATGCTTTTAGAGCTTCACTTCTCAGTACACTCAGATCTCAGAAAACAAGTTTTCAGCTTTGTTTAAATTGGCATCCTTGACATTGCAATGTTTTGCTCTCTGTTCTTTTGCATCCCACTTGTATGGAACTATTTGTTGGCACTGTAGACACCATGTTGTTTGTGAGATCAGCCATTTCCATAGCAGACCTTCGCACAATTAGATTCAACACCGTTCTGCAGAAAAAATCCTTGCCAGTCAGATAAAATGAGTTTAAAGTATGATCAGCAGCATCTCACAGACATGCAACAGCAAAGCAGAAAGCTAGTATTCGGTCTAATAGAAGGACTGTAATTATACTGTGCATGGGCTGCAGAAACAGCTGCCACTCTCTCATGATATGGTTTTATTCCTTGATTGGTGCCTATGTACTTGTGTCTTAATTAATCACTGTAAATATGACAGGTTAGATTGATAAATGACAAATGTCAGTTTGCACTTGCTCCTGCTCCTTGAACTGTTAAGAGCATGGCTTATTGTAAAGTGATGATCTCAGTTCCTCTGGAGGTGACACTGTTGTGACACTGTTACAGTGCCCATTAACAGCATGCCAGATGGAATTTTGTTCTGTCCTCACACTCATAAA
Organism: Melopsittacus undulatus; assembly: GCF_012275295.1. NCBI lineage: Eukaryota > Metazoa > Chordata > Aves > Psittaciformes > Psittaculidae > Melopsittacus > Melopsittacus undulatus. Next base: position 18,958,599 of record NC_047531.1, on the reverse strand, counting down.
ATGATACGGTAGTTGTGGGAATGACTGTGTTGGGAACAAGGGATGACTTTTAAAACAATCTTTACATAAAATGGAAAGCAATTCATATGTGTAAAACAAATGTGCATGAACACTATGGCTGACATATTTTATGTTATATACCACTAATTACTTGAGCAGCGTAACATCAGAGGGACATGAGAAGGGCATTTGTTTGCTTTCAGGCTGATTTGGGGGAGTTTTAACATTAAGGCTATACTTAGTGCAGTTGATAAGGTGGGTTTTTTTGTCAGAAATACATTTTGGCAAAAAAAAAAAAAAACTTCTCATATCAGTTGCCGAGGGCTTACTTTACCCAGAGAATCACAGGTGAGAGTACAGGGGAGAGAAACCTCACCATACCAGAGACTGGGGCGTACGTTTTCTTGCCCCTTCTTGGCCGCATTGTAGTAGTTCAACAACACATGGTGTTGACAGAAAACTCTAGTGTTATTATACTGTTGGGTGAAATCAGAGCTGGGTTTCTATTCAATAGCAAAGATCAGAGAAATGTGATATTGAGATCACCACCTTTAACATTTGTGCTCCATCATCTTTGAAGCTGTGATCTTAGAAACTTAGGTCCTAGAAAATAACATATGTTTTCTACCCAAAATACATGCTGGGTACACACACTCCTATGTTTAACCGCATGTTCTAGAGGCAGCAAATTGATGTTGAGTATCAACCCCACCTCAGGAGAATTTTGGGGTTGGGTTTCTATTTCTGCAGTGGTTCAATGATTTCCATCAGTCCGATCAATAGGTGAAGCTGCAAAAAGAATGTTATCCTTGATTTCACCACTTTGTGAGATGGAGAAAGTGATCAAGTTTACAGTTTGCATTGCTCTGCTGAACAATGATAATATGAGGAAGAAAAACTCACATTCTCATTCTAAATATTTTCTTCTCATATTGTGCATTTAGATTTCACTCTGTGCTTTTCCCCCAGGTTGTGTCAGTGTTAGAAGGTGTGCTGTCCAAGTTGTCAAGATATGATGAGGGCACTTTCTTCTCATCATTAGTTTCATTCACTGTAAGTGTTTGGATTCACAACAGTTCTGGTTTTCTTTCTGTGCATAATTCTGCACTTACTGCATAATAAAACACTTACTGTGTTTTATTTTTAATTTTCTAAAGGTGAAAGCAGCTGCAAAATACGTTGACGTTCCTGTAAGTACAAGCCTTTTAATTCATTTTTTTTCCTAGTGCTCATAATAATAAAAAAAAAATTGGGAGTTTGTTAGCTCACATTTTTTTATTGTTGACATTCTGCTTTCCTACAGAGATTCATTATAGCTTTACACTGAGTATTTAAACAGCTTCTACAAACCTCAGAGGGTATTTCATTTCCCTCAAGCAATGAGTAAGTCTCAAAGCAAAGCTTAGAAAGGTTATTCTCAATGCACTTTTTCAGTTGTAGAAGAGTAAGCATTGTAACTTAGATACTCTTTCGTAGAGGTCTTTCCATCATTTGGCTAAATTGTTCAAATGCACAGGATAAGCAACAAGTAGAAACATTGTACTCAAATATCCATTAGCTATTGATTTCTGACTTCAGGTCTCAATCTTGCTTTTTAATCCCTTGTTTGCTAAGTTTCTGATTTACCATTACTTATGCAATGTTTGTGTGGTATAAAAGAAAAATGGAAAGGGTATTTGTTGGAGCTCTTTTATACATAAAAGCAAGATCCAGCTGTTAGGATATTTTTATTAGAGTATCATAGTAGAATGTCTTTTAAAAAGCAAGGAAGAAGTTACTAAATACTGTCATTATCACTGTCCATAAATATCCTTTCTTCTCTCACAAGTTTGTGTTCTCATCTTTTTTTAATCTGATTCTAAAACAATCTTATTTTCCAAGTATAGCAAAAAAATGACTAAAATCTTTATATTAATGACCTTACAAGAAATAAACTTACAAATATAGAAGAATGACAGACATGCTATATTGTATGGTGGCCAGAAATCCTTTCAGCAGTTCCGTACTTAAAAATATAATACTTCCAAACCTAAATAAGTTATTTAAAAAAAAACAACCTCATGCATACTAAATAAAAGAAAAAAAAAACATTTCTGGAATTTGTTATTTTTCTGTCTTTATAGTCACCCTATTCACAAATAGTGAGTAACAACATTTCTATGCAGATGATGTTTTCAGGATTTTTTTCTTATTTGGTTATGTGTGGACTTTTGTGGAATTGTATAAATGCTCTTGTTTTTTACAAAAAAAAAAAGACTCAATTTTGCATTCAAAAGAATGATCTCATATCAAATCCAGTTAATTCAGAATATCCTTTGTTAATATATTGTGCTGTGGACCCCAAAGGGTCCTTGGTGAGGTACTTTAGACTCAAAAAAGTAAAAATTGCTGAACAAAATAGAAATTCATTGGCATTTTCAAGTAACATGAAAATCCTCTCTAAATTACATAGAATATCTATGAGAAGGAGATTTCAAAGTCTTTTACCACTGGCTTGGATACACTGAAGTTCACAATATGGATGAGACTGAAAAATACCTTTGCCACGGCTCAGGGGAGTATTGCAAGTCAGATCACACAGGGGTGCACTGCTCCAGAGCGGAGGGAAGACAAAGTGAGAAGCTGGTTGCTGGAGCCCCACTGCCTTTCTCACATGCACTGGATGGTGTGGCTTGGACTGAAGAGACTACCAAGTTATAGACAGGCTGTCAGGATCCTTGCGTTTTTACAGCCATTTCACTTTTCAGCTATTCTACACACACTCCCCACAGTCCAAAGTGTGAACTGGGCGGTAGTACTACAGTTGTAAACTAAAAGTGTAAACTGTACATCAGGGAGGCTGCGGACCTGACCAAGCAAACATTTTCCAAATTCTGGAGGATATTTTACCTGGGTTACTCTGATTGCTTCTTCACATTCTCCCTCTTGTTGTGAAGACACAGTCGAGGCCAGGAAGTGACACCACTGACAGTGAGTGCCCCATCTGAATAGGATCTAAAATCGGCAGTTATGGAAGTTACAAATTCCAACTGCAAAAGGAGGCTGTAAGTCATCACATTACAAGGTCATCTCCTGGGCTCACAACTGAAGTGAGAAGTGGAGGGGAAGGAGCACAGGGTGATGAATTTACACTGAGCTCTCGGTCATGAGATGGTAACATAGCAAACCTGCACTGAAGCTAATTAAATGCCTTGTGTGGCTGTAGTTTGAACTGATATGGTTTAAATTCTCTTCTTGTCCCTCCTTACTATAGAGTTGCATATATGGAAATGACTTAAAAGGGAACACAGCGAACCCTTTCTTTTAATATAGTTGCAAATATGTGCATAATTGCACTTTGTTAAATGACCACGTTGTTCCCTTGTGCCCCAACTCTATTCTAACATCTCAGTGCTGTCTTTGGGGTCCCTGAAAAAGAGCTTGGTGGATCTCAGGAAGAAGGAGGTTGCGGGAGGCCTTTGAAGTTCTTTTGAGCATGTGAATTCAGCATTTGATTTCCTTTGATTGCCAGGCTCAGTATTTGGCAAAGAGGAAAAAGATGTGCTGGTTTATAGTCAAATAAGAAGAAAATAACTAGACAAGAGATGTTAGAAAAAAACGAAGGTACTACAGCAGAATGTTTTAAAGAGAGAATAAAAGGTAAAGGGGATACAAAAGTTAAAAGGTAATAAAAAATAAAAATAATAAAGGATTCTAAAGGAAGGCATTCTTGGATGAGTCTTGCTCATTTTTAGTAAAATGTTACTTCTATTAATATTGAGAGGGGATTCAGTCATTAAATAGTTGGGCACAAAGATGCACACTCCCCAGAAGACATCCCTCAACTTCTCAGTGCCAGGGTAGGAAATGTAGGTACAGTTCATTTGGGAGATATGTTTGTAAAAATGTTGCTATCTCCTCTTCCATTCATTAATCTTGCCAGAGAATCATGAATTACTCCATCCAAAAAATGTTTCATCTTTTTCTTTTTAACCTGTTTAAGAAAGCATTCAATGTGAGCCTCCATTTTTCAGAAGGTCCTTCATGAAGTGGGACGTACTCAGTCACAAGGAGCTTCCATTGGTTTCCCAGCCATTGCATGTAGGGCTGTATGCACCCTGTGTGTGTTTGGGTGATTGAAACACCAGCAGAAATACTAGGGACAGTGCAAAATAACCCAGACTAAGAAGAGTAACAACTATGATGGCTTATGATTTCCTAAAAATAATAATGAAGAAATCTAGTTGCTATTACACTCTTTCTGTTGGTAATTGTCACAGTATGCTAAGCTCTGAAGTGAAAGAAATTGTGCCTGCTGTGCATGTGAAAGAAACCAAATGTTCACAGGAAAATAACACAAATGTTACAAATATAAGTAGTGCATGAAACGTGCAATTTGTTCTCGTGTTAATGGTATGTTTTGATGTTTGGTAATGGAGGAGCTGATTTAGGTTACTATTTCTTTTAAAACACCTCACCCAAATCGCCTATAACTCTGTTAGTTTCTCTTAAAGGCCAAACAATCCTTAGGAAATGTAGAAGAACAAGTTGTCTAATTCTTTTCTTTTTTTTTAATATTCTATTCACAAAGCCAGTTAATTAATGAACGTAGGGAAAGAATGCAGTAGAACTGAGCAAAAAAAGGTATATATTGTTAATCTCAAATTATTGTTATTCCTCAATCATGTAGATAATTTCATTGTATTCAATTTCTCATCATGTAAGTCAGTTTTCTACACAAATAATTGTGTATCTAGCTGGTCATTTCTACACACATTTGCCTCATTTCCAACTACAACCAGAGCAATTAGTCATACAAATTGAGCATCCAGTTACATGCATATGTATATACTGCTTTTTGTTCGGAAAGGTATGTTTAAATCCCTTTGTAGGAGCCAGTAATCTATGCCAGTCATTTAGAGGGCACAGAAGGAACCTAATCCTCCCTCACTTCATGTAGACCACCTGTCATACCAAGTGCAGAGAGGTCATTTGAAGGACCCAGGGCTGACAGCAGTGTGCAGCTCACACAATGCCAGGCCTCTTGCTCCGCTCTTGCCTTTATGCAGGGATCAAAGGTATGAAAAGGGGCCTCACACATGTGCCAGCATTTGACTTATGGGGTCCTGTAGAGGCCAGAGTAGGAACTCTGCCTCCTACCAGGCAGATACACAGATACACATTGGGACCTTCCAGATACCTCAATTTCCAAATATCACACTTGCTGCATGACCTCATTTAGCTGGTTTTAAGCAGCAAACTACTTTTTCTAGGAAATCGGTGTTTATTCAGGTGTGGCCATACTGTGCCATTCATTTTTAAGCAGGATTTACTTGGAGACATCTGTCTAAAAATAAAGAGCATGGAACATTTGTTATCCTCATGCTTAGGGCTTCTCCTCCCTCCCTATTCCAGATCTTCCTCCTCTGTATGCCCAAAACTGGGAGCTGGGTCCTACTGCTTCAGATCTGTAAAAACAAGCTATTGCAGAATTGGAGGGAAAGCCATGCACTGTTCTAAGTCAGCAGTGTTTCTGAGATTACTCTTAAACGGAAATCAAAAAGACAGCTGCTAATACATAGAAAAGTTAAAATACCATAGTAGAACATAGTTGGGGGGGAAGGCATATTTTAATACCTGGTTTTACACGGTAGCATTTTTAAGACCTTTTGCACTAGAGAATCCAGATCCTAGGCAGACACTTGCATTGCTTTGTTGCCTGGTGGATGTAATGAAACTACTCATACATGAAAAAGTGTTGGTGTAAACACTTGTGGAATCACAGCTTAAGTGCTGCATGACAGTTGTCAAAATGCACACATTTAGCCTTTGCCAAGATTGCTTTTTCTTTTATGGGAAGGTGTATTAGAGGCAGGGAAAATGCACTGTATTTTTCTATTTAAATATTATTTCATAACCATGTGAGAATAAAATGTTACCTTTATAATAGACTTTATATGAATGATGCATCTTCCTGCCTGGCTTATGTGTTTTGTTTTGTAAAAAATTAAGGGAGCAAGGATCTTGTCAGGAGTACAAGCAGTTTGTATTCCAAAACCATTTTAATGGTATTTTAATTCTGTCATTCCAAAGCCCAGGCATGAGGCATGCAGGATTTAAAGGAGAAATTTCAGGCAGTGAAATTTTCCAACATCCTCTTTCATTTGGTGGTGGACACTGAATAAGGAGCTCCTGTGTTTCTCACAATAGCCCCCTCCAGCTCATCACTCCTTTTCATTTCATTGTGACATCCACGCTGTAGTTAAAAAGTCTCCCTCCATGATGCAGGGGAGGGAACGGGGGAGGAGAGGAGAGCAAACACAAAATGGGGTGAAGTTTGTTATTATATAGTTAGTCTATAACATCTCCTTCTCATTGATGACTTGATAGGACAGCAACTTGGTAAAACTGGGGTATTTTTTCTTGGTAATATCAATAATACAGGTTTGTGTAATATTCTCTGATGCTAAGAAATGTTCTGTGACAAATGCCAAAATGAGAATAAACATAAATCAAGCATTTATAAAGGTACACATTTTTTATTGAGATGTGTGACAAATTGTCACACTGCCCAAAACTGCAGAAACTTCAGTGTATCTCTTCTGTAGGTAAAGCCTAATACTAGTGGCAGTATTACACTTGTTGCAAACCTTTCAGCAGCAAGATATTTGTATGCCTGAAAATCAAGGCAATGCAGCATTACTTTTGGTTAGATGCCTCAGGCAAACTTTGCCAGTGGGAACTATGTGTGCAGATTATAATACTGCTTCTGCATCATCTTGGAAACTGGAATAATGTATTTTAAAATTTGCCTCCTTGTTAAATAGACACTATGGTAGTGTCTTCTTATTCAAAGGGGAAAAGTTAAGCTGTTTCTTCTTTATCTTAATTCATTGCTATGAAAAGTGCCTGTCGATCTGGACCCACCTACCAGTGAATAGTAAAAGAGACAACCTGCACCTGTAGGATTAGGTGCAGCAGCAGGAAGTAAAAGCACTTGCAGTGTATAATTAACAAGGATTTTATTTTTTTTCCCCCAAACAGCATGTTCATCTTGCCAGGTTAACTAGTGATTAACCCTAAAAAAGAATGTGCTGAAGCCTACACCCTTGTTTAAACTCATTCACTTGCCAGTGTATTCAGTTACTTGTGTAACCAGTGACAAAGTAACCCTATTTACAACTCTTCATTTCCTGGTATTTTATTTGATGTCTTTGTATTTCCAGTTTCTCCATTCATCTCTTTGTTTGGTTCTCTTTCATTTTCAGATAGGTAAAACATCTTGTCTGTTGTTCTGAATAAAACAAACCTACAACAGCTTTGTATTTATTATTTAAAAAAAAAAAATCTTGGGGAAATTTTGTGACAGAATACCTTTTTTTTTTTTTTTTTTACATTATCAAGCTAAATATACGGGGTTAAATTCCTCTCCCAAAGAGGTGAAAATAGTTCTCTCCCATTAACTTCAGCAGATGTTCTGCCAGAGATTCAGAGGAGCAGAATTTTTTATATTGAGTATAGATGTACATTATGGAGCCCGATTTGCTTAAGTCTGTCCAATATTAGTAATGAAATGCCTCCTGTGACGGTTATTTTAAATATATTTCAGCTTCTGTTTGTTTGGGGTTTGTTTTTTTGTTTGCTTGTTTGTTTGTCCTTTGAGTTTTATTAACCTTGGGGAGTTTTATTCTGCATTATCCTGGGGTTTTTTTCTAAAGTGTCCAAAATAGAGCAACAGAGAATCATGTATTCAGAAGTTCCTATCTTAAGCATAATCCCTATTAAAAAGGTTAAAATATTAAATATATAGCACTGAGTCTGTTTTGATGCTTGTAATAGCTTTCTTTTATTTTTTACATGTTTAGAGAAAAAACTAAATTCAGTGCATGCAGTATGGAGATATAATGAAATATTTGATATACTGTTGCTCCATTCAGTGTTTAATGTGTGCTTGGCCAGCCATGAGCAAAGATGGTTATCTTGCAATGATTTTGGTGAGGTTTTAAAAGAGAGTCATATTGTTGGAGCATTGAAGATCTTCCTTACCCAGACATATTTCCACTGTAGGCAGACACTGTTTAAAAGGAAAATTAATTTTTTTTCCCTAGCAATTTCAAAGATAATTATCCTGCACACATTAAAGAAGGATGAAGTGTTTTAAAGAACTGTAATTCTAATTGGTAAATGTCACCAGCTGTTGCAGTTACTCTTACTAGTGTATATTCTTTTAATGATTACACTCCCGTGCCACAAGCTACATGAAAATATATTCACTAGGTGTGAAATTCCCATATGTCACAGCTTCAAGACTAGCTAAACATCTCAAAGATAAGGGGAGAGTTAACACTGGTGGGAAACATTATTTTCCTAGCTTTGGCTCTCTGCAAGACGAACATTTTTTTTTATTGAACTTAGTAAAAGAAAAAATTGCATGAATTGGAGAACTATTAGGTTTTAGCATTCAGTGGAAGATTCATTTGTACATTTGAATATGTATCTCCAAGAATTATAATCAGCCTTTCATTTGTTAGATTATCTCCTTCACCCACCTCTGGAGATTTCAGAATATTATCCTTTTATCCCTCTAAGGTAAAACTAGTCCAATTCCTATAAACTGTGTATCAGGTTTTAAAAAGTATGTAAGGTTTCAATGCTGGTTATATTTTTTTGTACCATCACAAATGAGTATACTAAGGTAAGATATGGAGCGTTCTGTTTTGTCTCCTTCACTTTGTGATTTAGTTTAGTATAAAAACATTTCTCTCACATTTTAATGAAGGCACATTTTTATGAAGGAAATATAATGATTTCTGTAAACCAAGTTTTCCCACAGAAAACTGTCTTATCTATTGTAAACTTACATTTTTATTTCTATGCTTAGGACCAAGTTGTGTAACTCAGATATAAATGTAAATGGCCCTGATTTCATCTTAAAAGTTTCATGTATGCATGTATGTATGTGGTAAGTTTTTAAGATGAGCTCTCATTGCCTCTGGAGTGTGCAGGAGGCATTTCAGTTTTTCAGTGAGTTTTGAAGATGCTATAAGAGTTAAAACAGGCCACCAGTACACATTTTAAGAAACAAGACTGCCATTGACGTACATGTATAAATGAAAATAAAATCTTATTTTGCATTGTGTTCCTATTCATTGTCTGTGGTAGATTCAGGGAAAAAGAGATGAAACTCATGATCCAGGAGTTTTCCCTCACAGCAGTTTTGAGGGGAGAATGCTCTCATCCTGTTATTGTAATGGCAGTTTCTGGACAGGTATTAGTTCGGGCATGTTGTACCTTTCCTTCCCTGTTGTGATCAGTTCTGTTCATATACATTATAATATATTACACACAATAAGGAATTATAAAAAAAAATCAGCTATCCACTTGCAGGCTAGGAGGGAAGCCTTTATACAATATTATATGCAAATATTTTAACTATATGAGCATATTTATGCATACAGGCCTTTAAAATATGCTATTTTACAGCTTTGTACGTATGCTGTTTTCAGACAATAACAGCTTCTGAGAAACAGAGATGACTTATGCCTGGGAATTCAGGGACTGAGGATAGCTGCTTTCATCCTCCTTCTGTAGAGCTGTTTGTTACTTATTCTGTACAGGGTCAGTCTTAGCCAAACCCAAATCCTTTCTAAATAGCTTTGTGGTAAGGCTTACTGTAAAGTGTTATAAAACTTGACCTTCTCTTGCATGCCATGAACTTTAAAATCTATTATTTGGGAGTAAGTGATACTTTTACAGACTTGCTCACACAGAAGGCATTTACAGAAGACTTGACAAAAGTTTTTGTTCATTCACAGTTCCTGTTAGAGAGAGGTGAGCTACTGACCAGCTCTGCATACCCTGCAGGAAAGAGGATGTTGCAGGTTGTTAGGGGCTTTGGTGCAGAACATTTTGTGGCTGCAGAGGTCCAGAGCCTCAGCTGGTCAGGAGAGAGCAGTTTGAGCCACCACTCTGGCTGGCCTGACATGCTATCACATGCATGACATATCCTAGCCTGTCCCATGTTTGGGAGCATGCTGTGAAAATTATGGCTGCTCTGCTATTCGTACAAACCAGAGATCAGTACAAAAAGCGAAACATTTCAGCCCTTGCTCCCTCCCTAGGAGCAATTGATCTAATTGAGCCAGTGCAACAGTTTCAGAAAAATAGGGGTACAGGTCTACTCTCATAACAGCCTTTTTATACCATTGCTCTGAGGGAAATACTTGAACTTCGTGTGAAGTGGAATTAGTAGAAGCTGACCTCAAATGCAAAACTCAGTACATTGGAAGCAAATCACGACAAATCTGATGCAATGAAAAAGGAACTGAATGCCTTTTTAAGCATTTTCTGAATGTGATAGCATGATCTGGACCTTGAGGCTGGAGTAACTATGAGAATCTCACTAACAAAAATGGAGAAAATGTCTGTTTGCCTTGATGTTACCAGAGCCAAGACTTCATGCCATTACATGTGGCAATGTAGATTTGTCACTCAAATCACCCATAAATTATAACGAGACCTTCACTGTTAGCGAACCCTCCTGAATTTTATAACTAAGCCAGATTCAGAGACTTCATAAATAGAGTTTATGCATGTGTGAATATTCTAACATTATCTCAGTTTTCATTATGTTTACGTATTCCTTATTATTCTCAGTTGTTGAGTGGTCCAGCTCTTTCCCTTCTGACTACTTTCTCCCCTTATTTTATGGCTCCACAGAAACCAGGGATGGATCTTGCAGACACCTACATTATGTTTGTTCGACAAAACCAGGATATACTTCGAGAAAAGGTCAATGAGGAAATGTACATAGAGAAGTTATTTGATGTAAGTAATTATCCTTGTAAAGCTTGCTGGTATCACTACTACATAAGAAGGGATAAGCTACATTTTGATGACATTCAACAAACCATTCAGATGCTCTTCCCTGTTGATCATTTCTTTTCTTTTGCTTTTTATTTATCATCTTCAGCTGTCAAGGGTGGCCTTTCTTTAAACTTTTTCTACATGAAACTTCTAAGTACTAGAAGGCATAAATAAAGTTGGTAGAAGATTATTATTTGAAATACTCATTTTTCCACTGTGAGTAGTCCAATTTTATTCCATCTTTTGATTTTACATTTGTGGACTCCACTGCAGACCTAATTTCCCTATATAAAGAACTTGTACTGCCTGCTTATATACAGGAAGAGGTCAGTTATGCCAGGTGCACCTATGGGTTTGACTGGTATTTTCATGGAATGACTTTTAGAATTTTGTTTTATGAGTTTTTAGTTTAAGACTTAGAATTTCTTAAAGTTTTACCTAAAAAAAACATTTATCTAATTATCAAGCTTGTTTCCAAAATTCTAATCCCAATTCTCGCATCCTCAGCCTCGAGGCGCACACATTGCTAACCAGCCTGGATCTTCACAATAATTTCCCTCAGCTTCAATACCGGCTTCTGCAGCCACTCATTCCTTTGCCCTGCTTCCTCCTCTTTCTGTTAGAAGTGGTCACCTACTCCACCAAAATTTTCCTCAGACAAGGTTCTCCTGTAATGCCACTAGAAACACTCTTTGGCCTATTTCTGCTCATTCAAGTTCTTATCACTAATTTATGTCTAGTATGTCCCTTTCTGAGTTACGTGAAGGAAAAGCTCTAAGCAGCTGAAATTGTACTTTCTGTATATATTCAAATCACTACATGTGTTAAATATGTCTAAAAGAAAAGTTATTTTATTATGAACTCGGATCAATTTACATGGCACTGATCTCAGTCACTTATAATTATGTGGAAATTTGAACAGGGAAAGAAGTCATCTCTGGCACTGTGCAATGCAGTTTATTGCAAAACAAATTCTGGAACATAATGCAGACTTTGAAATGTATTTATTTGTGTGTCATCTCTTAAGTATTTTAGAAAGCTTTGCTGGCAGTTTCATTTAATTATGCAAGTTACAGCAAATGTTTTCATAACAGCAATTCACAGCCTTTACTGTGACACTACAGTTGTGGCAGTCACAGAAGGTCCCATAACATAGACTCTCAGCCATGGTATGTCATGTCAGTGTTTGTTGTTTGTTAGGCTGGGTGGTCAAAAAAAGACTTATCTCTCAGATTTTATATTTCCAGACACTCCCAGGCAGCTTTACAAAAAAAAGTATCATCTGTTTTAATAAGCTAAGTGCTAATATGTGTGAAAAGAATGATTTTATAAAAGCTTTGATGCCCTGCAGGGGTAGAAAAATTATCATCCATCCAGCTGGCACCTTTGCAAAGTACTAAAACCATATTAGCAACTTCTGCTTCAGTTTGCTTTTGCACTGAATCTGCAAGCATATGTTTCATTTTCAAGTTTCTGGTTTTTGTTTTTCTTTGGGGTTATTTTTGCTTATGTTGTAATTTTCTGAACGTTAATAAAATTATGTGCCTAAGGCCAAGTCTAACTCTCACTGGAGAGACCACATTGACATTGTTGATGTAGTGGGATTGGACCAAGCCTTAGGCTATGTCCACAGCAGTAAACTAGGCAGGTCCTAGGCACAGCCTGAGAACTAGCAAGTGATCATCCATACCGTTAAGTCATCAGCATGGTTTCTGGTGTGATTTTTGGGTGAGGCCAGCTAGGACTAACCCAAGGATAGGGCCTCAATACATTTGGGTTACCATGGATCAAGGACCTCTTCCAAATTTCATTTCAGCAGTCAAGCTATTCAGCACAAGAAGTTATCTCTGTATGGATGCAAGCCATGACATAGTGCTTGCCTTTGAGACACAAAACCATTCCTGTCGCCTTTTACTCAGTCATTGTATGCAGTCAAGGCCAATGCTTGTAGCTGTAAGAAAAGAAAAAGGATGGACATAATAAGTATTTCATGTATCAAGTATCTGTTTGTATCTTTATTTTTCTTTATATATGGTGCTATCACATTTCTACATCACATCACACTAGGAGGTATAAGCAATTGGACAGATTCAGATGAATGTAAATATGTAAGGTCATAGTGTGCAGGAATTTAAAGCAAAGGATAACTTAATTCTCCTGAGATTAATTCAGTTTTAGAACAGTATGATTTAGCAAGATTTTGACCATGATTTTTGGAAGGGTTTTTTAAGTGAGTGATGAAACAAAACCTAGGTACTGTTTATAAATTCAATTATATCAAGTAGTATTTCAGTAGAATTAAATACATTCACATTTTTATGTAAATATACTTCAAGTCACTCAGTTGGCTACAGTTGCATATCACAGTTGATTTCCCCTTAAAAACATGTTGTGTTTATATCAGATAAGAAATCAGCAGCCAAGCTGAACAGGAAAAGTGCATGTCTGTGCTTCAGACAGGGAAACACCTCATCCAGACTTAGCAAAAAAACCCCAGACCGTTCTATGTGCTAAAGGTGTTAGTTATAAATATAGACAATACCAAGCCTTGGATGCTATTTTAGATCCCAGAAAAGTATAACTACAAACTACTTATGCACAGATTTCACTTACTTGATTCAGAGCTGATATGCACTAACAGCTTTTACAGTGACCAAGAGAATGGAATGTCTATCGTATGAAGTAATATACATAACAAAGAAGATAATTTAAATTTAGGAATAGTATTGAAGCACTTACAAACATCCTCCAGTGGGTCATAGCATGTTAAGGCTAGAATTTGGAAAAATTTCTATCTACCTGAGAAGTCTGAAGCTAGAGAGAAGACAAAAAAATGTGCATTGTTTTATGGTGGTGCTTGATAAGCCTGGAAATGCACTGCCATGCAATACAAAATGTGAAAATCAGGAGAATTGAATTTAAGCTTGTGATAATGAATCGTTGCATATGAGAGAGGCTCAAGTCTCCAGGACTTTGAAAGAAGACTGGCCTGATAGTATTTTCTGTGTCACTTTTGAACTATTTAAATCCTATGCTTCAGGACCTCTGGTGGTTATGCAACAAAATCCAGGTGATTATTTTTTCCTTTCTTTCCTCTGAAAAACTTGGCTTCTGCATCCATTTCATTCTTATCTCTGCCAGACAAGGTATAGACAGCATGCAGAACACAGTATGGTTTGGTGCTCATGGTCACATTTGTCTCTCCCAGATCATTGTGCCATCTTGTTCTCAAAATCAGTTATCAGATTTGGAGTCATGAAGAGATTTTTCTTGGTCAGTTTGTCAGGACACTTAGGATTTTTTGTCTTCCGTTGCTGTCTGGGATATGGTCTTCCACAGACCTTAAAGAGCACTAGGAATGTTTTTGTAATGCATTAGACATGTGAATGATCTACAGTGATTCTTGAAGGCTTAATTTAATGAATGATTCATGTGATTCCTTCCAATCCCATACGCCACTGAGGTAAACTAAGACAGTGAAGTTACACCAGGACAAGTTTCTCTAATAAGCTCAAATAAAGCAAACTTTTCCACCATTAATGCTGCAGAGATTCAGATAGATTCGCTGTATAACAACTAAATCATGAAGACAGGCACTACAGTGTTTAAAAGCTGATTAAAAGTATCACCCATAGAAACTTTTTAAAGTTTAATCATTTAAACAAAGAACTCATTTTTTTTAATAATGTTTAGTAAAATGTTTTAGAAACAAATTTATACGTTTAGCCACTGTTTGAAAAATGCTTTCAGAAGAGGCTGTAGAAGTAGCAGTTGGTGAATGGGAAGAAATTAAGTATTGAGAATAGAGTTACACAAATACAGAATAAATTACATCATTACCAATTATTGTTAAGGTCTCTCTTATTTGTAAAGTTAATCTGCTCAATGGACTATGTAAAAACATTTGTGCAGCCTATCAAAGAACAGTGCCGATCACAGAATTAACAGGTGTAAAAATCATCCAACTATGAAATTTCCATAGAGTCTGGTTCTGCACTATCAAAATCAATGGGAGTTTTACCATTAGCCTTAATAAATGCAGTGCTGTGTCCATAACATGCCAGCTTATCATTACTGATTAGTCTTAGATTGTGTTTTTACCTGAATTTTTAAGATGAAACTGATAAGTTTTGAACTCCTCAGCATTTTAAATTACATTAGACTTATAAATTAAAAACTGTTTCCTTTAAAACAAAACTGGATTTGTTAACAAACCAGCTTAAAAAAAGATAATTAATTATGCATAAAGCACTGTTTAAAACATCAAAGCAATACTTACTTTCTGTAGTAATGTATATTTCCTAAGTGCCACTTTGTGTAGATTCTCACTTTCTTGTACCTGTTAATTGTACGGTGAAGTGTGGATATTGTCTGAACACAGAAAAAAAAATGGTTTCAAACATTTTTCCTTCAAAACCCTTCTTGGTTTATTTGCCATTAAGTACATTATCTTATAGTTTGTATTTCTGTTGGGTCTCTTGTGAAAAACTTTCACTGTATGATTCAGTTTTATTAAGACTATATATGCAGTGAAATTTTTAGCAATAATTGATTGCTGTTTTGAGAAATGAAGAATTGTTTGAGAGAACAGTTTTAACACATCAATGTTTAGCCACTGATACAACTTAAAGGTTTTCCAAGATTTTAGGCTTTAATTTCTGGGAAACCTCTACACAAGTGTACCATAAACATGTGATACAGTCAGAGTACGCATCCTGGAAAGGTTGGCATTGGCAGACAGGTCCCTTCGTTATTTTGTATAAGATGGCACCTGTTAGCAGATGTTGACTTTGGCCCTCATCACCCATCTTTTCTGGGTGTTAAACCAGTATGGTGTGACTGAGGAGTCCTGTTGACTTCACAGGGACTGCTCATATCCGAGAGCATCTTCAGGGTTCTGGCCTCATGCAGGGTAACAATTTCAACAAGCAGCGTAAGAAATGTTAATGGCAGGGAACTCATACAACTTTCTTTGAAGTGCAGTAAGACAGAACATCTTTGAGTAGTGTAAATGCTTAAACACTCCAGGTTTGTGTATCTGCTTTTGTATTTCAAAATTTCAGATGTAATGTGATGCTTTTTTTCTGTTGAAAAATGCTTGTGTTTTGTCTGGAATGTTAATTAAATGCTAGTAGTGTTCCCATATCACAACCATTATTTTCCGTTATGTAGCAAGGATGGACAATTTAAGTTCAATGATGTACTTGAGGTTATTTGAGGTAGTAATTATTCTCCAAAGATTACTATCAGCTACTTCATTCTGTGCCTAAACAGAGATAGAAATTATCCATCTGATTAATTTCTGTCATCATATCTGCAAGTACATTTTTAGCAAATGCTTTATTCAGTGCATCATTTCTATGACTTTTCTGACCTTTTACAAAAAAATGTGTTAAAAATATGCAAATGCTTCTCCTTGGCAAGTGAGTTAAATTTCAGCTGGTGTTACACAGCTAAGAGGAACACTTACTTAGATGTGAGTTTTCTGTAGTACCAACTCCTTGTACTGTCCATGTCTACCTCAAAGGCACCATTACTGTAGTATTTAGTATTCAACAATGTTTTTCTAGAAAACGTCAATTTTGGGTTTTTTTTCCCCTTATTCTCAAATTGCTTCCTGTCACATTATTTTTAATAAGTAATCTTCACTTTCATTGTTACGTGATTATTTGCAAGTGTGTGATTTGACAAAAGGTCTACTTGGTTAAAGGCCACATTTGAATCAAAAGCTGTGTTTGCATTAACCTCCGAGAAACGTGAGAGGACCATGCCTAATTACTTAAAAAGAGACTCAACAGAAATGGATTGTAGCTTGTTGATCTTCCTATTTCTTTGATAACTCAGAATAATCTTCAAGAAATATGTGGGCCTCTTTCTCAGATTCTTGAAATTTGATCACAGTGCAAAATTGTCCTTTGGCGCAAACCCAGAAATACACATCTTTGTATGATGCACCTGGACATATGTGGCAGGTCTGGTAGAATCAGCTAATTAACAACACAGGCTTAAACAGGCACCTCATCTGGCAGTGTAGTTAGTTGCCTGATGGTGCTCAGCAGGATTTGGTAGTGCTTTTTATTTTTCTATCCTAATGGTCTGCTGCCCACCTAATTTTGCCTTATTGTCAGCCACTACTTACCGCAGCTTGAGGCCCTCCCAGGAGGCTAAATTATTATCAAAGGATTAGGGAGATGTAGCCTTGCAGCTCTGACATTTCTGATTACTTGTCTATGCCAGAACACTAATTAGCTGTGACTAATTAAGAAAAATGTTCCTGCCATAGAAAACCATTTAAAAGAACTGAGAAGTAGAAAAGCAATTGAAAAGCTGAGCAGTGCTCAGATTTGCCGATGCTCTTTAGATTTTCACCAAAGTCTTCACGCACCTTTAATTATGTCTAATATTTTATAGGGAAAATAGCTCTTGATATGAGAACCACTCTGCAGTTTTCTCTTGATCTAAAGACATTCTTGTAATTTTAAAACAGTTTGTCATGCCTTTTTGGGTAAAAGAACTTTAGAGAAAGCTGTAGGCAGTATTACCAAATGTAGACTGAAAAAAGTCCACATTTGGCAACATGATAATTAAAAAAATATAACATGACCAATTATATGAATCTTCTGCAAGACGGAAGCAACATCTTGCAGATTTATTGTTCAAAGTCTTTTCAAAATTCACGGAATTATTCCTGATGTTTTCAAGTAGATTCACCTCACTTTTGGAGGTGGAAATCTCTATAAAAGAACAACAGTTCATTTGAAAATTATAAAATGTAACCTTCATCTGATTTCATACAGTACATAAGTTTGCTTTGATTTTTTTTTTCACCCTGGAATATGCTGAGAAAAGGAGTGCACACTCTTGGAGGGTGCTGATTATGCTGCTGTGAATCCAGCAAAGCTCAGTACTGTTGAAATCAATAGGACCACAACACACTTAAAGCAAAGCATGTGCTTCAGAGTTAGCTGCTTCAGAATCAGAATATTCAGCACTTTGTAAGCTCTTTTACACTGTAGCTGAGAGTGTTTTCTCTAAAGTAAACCATAAAACAATGGCTAGTTTCTTCTATGTTTTTGATATGATACATTTCCCCACTTCTTTATTTTTATGCCATTTTTAATTTGTGAATTTCCATCTTATTAGCTACCAAAAAGCCCAAAAAGATATAAAAAGGGTCTTCATCATCATCCAGTCTTCATTTAGTATTCATGGAATGGATGTCTGACACCTTTTTGACACTAATTCAATCATATTATTTAAATCTGCCCAGTGGGAGAATAAGAAACTACTAAAGAGATATTCTGCTGTCTTACTAAAAGAGCTTTCTGAGTCTAAAAGGGAAATAGAGAATTATTTTTCGGGGCACTAAATCTCATATCCTGATATTCAGAATCTGCTTATGCTGTCCTACTCCCTAATTTCCTTGACTTTTGTGAGAAGCTCACTTTTGGGGGGGGGGGGGGGGGGGGGAGGGGGGCAATGTACAAATTGCTATAAGAAGGCAATTTAAAATGCGCATCATGAATCAAAAGAGGGGAAAATGGGAAAAAAAGTAATCCCAAACTTAAGATTTTAAAGCCCATCTGATTTTTTTTCTGAGGGAACTTCAACAGTCAGGGTGGAACTACCAGGGAGTTTTGCTTGTTTGTTTGGGGAGGGGCTGTAACACTGGGAGCTTCCAGTACAGTTTCCCCATGGACCTTTCTGGTCTATACTGTTCATTCATTTATTTAACTTAGTTAAATGCATCTATCCATCACTCAGAGTATCCATTCACTAAAAACAATAACAATTCTATCAAATAAAAGAGAACTCCTTCCAACATCCAGGCACAATTTAGTCCTTTAACCTTTTTATCCTGCTAGGCACAAAGTAGCAACATCTCATTCCAGGCACTGTGGGTTTTTTGGTTTGGTTTTTTTTCTTATCGAGATGGCTTGAAATGCATCTAGCAGCTTAATGGAATCAATTGAGCGTGGGCAAGTATAAAAATATAAAATAGCACTGAAACTTTATATGAGTCTGTCAGTAAGTGTTAACTGTGGCTGCAGCTTTCACATTCTACACAGTCAAGAGAAATCAATAAGGATTGTACCATTTATATTGTCTTACCTAATGTTTGTTCACCAAGAAATGCCAGGCACAAGCACCATCTAGGGAATATTGATTTCTTGATGTACTGTAATTCACACACGTATAAACAGCAGAAGAACCTTGTGGCTTCTCAAACCTTACTTGTGGATTTGATATTTATACTTGTATTTCTTTTGGGTCAAGCTTAATTTAAAAAGGAAAATCAAGCAAAACTTATGTGTTCATAGATAGACACACAACTGCATTGTTGATCATATTGCAAGAAAAATAGTGCCAGGAAGCATAATAAACTAGTTTTAGTGTAATAAGTCTGAAATAACAAAAAGAGGTCACTATGTTGTAAATCAAAACAGTAGCAGGTGAGGATGGTGCAGAGTGCTCTGGCAAAGTCAGTGATTCATCAGTAGAAAGAGCTCCTTAACCTGTTTGATCCCAGGGAACTGAAGCTTTAGTGCTGATTTAAATGTGCAAAAGTGTTCATCTATATAGAGATGATTTCCTTTAAATAATATCAAGTGTTTTATGGTATGTTTTCTTAATTTACACCACACTTATAATCCTTTATAACACTGAAAATGTTTACAATCTGCAAGAAAAAAAGTACAAATAATGCATAGAAAAAAATTGGCTTCAAAAGAAAAGCAATACAGCTGTAAAATATGCTTCGCTGAAAGAGTGCTCATTGGCAATAGGGTCAGAGATGGAAAGGAGCAAACCAGGCACCTGCCCAATCCAGGGACATGTTCTCCAAAGAGATGAGGGGAGGAGAGAAGCAAGAGGGAGACAGGAGGCTGGACCTCTGCTCCACATTAATGCTGCTCAGTGTGGTGCCCAGTCAATGCTGTGTAGGAGAGGAGTGGCTCCACTGCTGTGTAACTCCCTATCAACCTCACAGCTGCATCCAGCCCTGTCATGTGCCACTGCAATAACAGACAAAGTAAACAGATGATGAGTCGAGATTGCTGAGGTAGAAAGAAATGAGCCTGTAAAAATTCACCCAGAGGAACCCAGGATGTTCTAAATGCTCTAATTAGAATACGTACTTGACCACATTCCACATGGAGCAGGAAGTCTAAGTAGAAGACTCTAAGGCAAGAATTACTAACATGAGTGTAAAAGCTACAACACAGACTTTGGCCCAACTTCAGCCCACCTCACTTTTGGTGTTCCTGGATGACTAGGCAAAGGCAGAGCTAGGTGTCTCAGTCACATACCTTACAGAATGAACTGAGACCTTTAATCCTACTGACATTACATATGCACTTAGGAACACTGTTCAGCATTTGTGCAGCTAAGCACATGTGTTTTAAAACTAGAGCGTGTTAGCATGAAGGAAGTGTTACAACAAGTAACAACTTGGTCGTTTTGCATTGTGTTCATTTGTTTATTTTGACAATCCAAGCTGGCTTTCGTTTTCAAGATCACTCAAGGGATGTTCCCCATTCTGTGCCTTGGAGGATGTTTGCCAATATACCCAAATTGCAACACAACACCCAGCGCAGCAAGACTGACAGTGTTTGCTCCAGAGATTTTTAGCACCAGAATAACCTATGGAAATAGTGTTCACAGATGCACTGCATATCCAGAGTGGAGTAGGGAAACTGTTTGTGCTGTTAGTCTCTCACAGTCAAGAGCATTATGTTAGTACCTAGTGTTTAAAATCAGAACAGCAACATTACATATGTGCAGATACAGAAGGAAGTTATGCATATCTAATTTTGCAGAATTCCATGTTCCGAGTGCATCTGCCATATGTGAAGAAGCCAGAAAAATATGAAGGTCACAAACATTATAAAATAGCATAAATATTGTAAATTGCTGTTTAGCAACCAAAATACAATTCAGGGAGAGATGAGTACTGTATATTTTGTGTTGAAAGTGTATATTTATGTTTAAATTGGCAACAGTTCCATAGCAACTAGCTAGCTTCTAATTATAAGCCTAAAATATGAAAAAATTACTTTCATCCTAAAAGGTAAGCTTTTCATATGTTAGATTTAATTTGCTCTTTCAGAATGGTATCCTTCTTGCTTAGGAGTTCCAAAGATGCTTAATATGCTTTGAAATGAGCCTGTTTCTCTCTTTTCTTCTCATTGCTTATTTCTGAAAATCAGCCTGCCTAAGTTAGCTTCCTTGTATTACCAAAATATCCCATCCAACAGCTGTTCACTGATTGGTTGTCATCAGTCCTGCTAAACCAGGTCTATCTGTCAGGTTTGGGTTCCTCTTTCTCTTGAGCTCCTCTCCTGTTTGCTTTGGGAATGGCAATCCTTCATTCAAATAAGAAGGGAAGAGACTGACTAGAGACTAAAGTGTTTGTTTCAATTAGTCATTCTTCAGAAAAACAAAAAGTTTTTTGAGCTCTCTGAGAGGTTCATTGGAGTAATGGCATGAAAAAAGGCTGAAGTTGTTTACAGTGTTTACAAATATATAAAGGGTGGGTGTCAGGATGATGGAGCTAGGCTTTTTTTCAGTGATATCCAGTGGTAGGACATGGGGCAATGGGTGTAAACTGGAACATAGGAGGTTCCACGTTAACATCAGGAAGAACTTCTTTACTGTAAGAGTGACAGAGCACTGGAACAGGTTGCCCAGAGAGGTTGTGGAGTCTCCTACGTTGGAGATATTCAAGGCCCGCCTGGACAAGTTCCTGTGTGATGTATTCTAGGTTACCCTGCTCTTGCAGGGGGATTGGACTAGATGATCTTTTGAGGTCCCTTCCAACCCTTGGGATTCTGTGATTCTGTGATTCTGTGAAGGAAACTAAACAAAGAGTCCTGCTGGAAGGAAAAAGCCTTCCTTGGCCAAGCAAGGCTGCAAGAAGCAAGTTACTGCATCAGCTGCAATCACACACACACCCCCCCAAAAAAGTTAGGGTGAAGAAAAAAAAAGTAAATAAATGGCTTATACTCAAGCAGTTCATAATTCGAAATGACCAAGCTAAAGAAATCTTGGTCCTGATCCCTTTATCAGAAGAAGTATGAGTGTTAAAGCAGACGGTAGTATGTGGGGGGTTTTCTCACTTCTCCTTTCCTGGTACGCATAGTTGTAATTTAGGCTGCAAACATTTTTCCACATTTCCAAGCCAGAGTTCAAAATTTGGCTTAGCATTTCAAGCCTAGAGGAGGAAGCAAAACATGGAAGCTGAATAAAAGTCTGAAACATTTCCAGGAAGATGCCTTGATAGGTGATCCTTAACATGGGGAGTGTAAGACACTGGTGGGATGGAAGAGGTGTGTATCAGGGGTTTTGTGCACAGTAGAAGCACATGCGGGAGCATGGGGCTTGGGAGGGTTACAGTAGATGCAGCAACAGGGGGACTTTTGGACATGTCCTTGAATGTGACTGTAGGAAGGAACTGCAGTGAAATAGGGAGCAGAAATAAATAGGCTTTTTTCATATGACATTTCATATTTATAAGGAAGAAATTCTTTACTGTTAGGGTGGTGAGGTACTGGAATGGGTTGCCCAGGGAGGTTGTGAATGCTCCATCCCTGGCAGTGTTCAAGACCAGGTTGGATGAAGCCTTGGGTGATATGGTTTAGTGTGAGGTGTCCCTGCCCATGGCAGGGGGGTTGGAACTACATGATCTTGAGGTCCTTTCCAATCCTATTCTATTCTATTCTATGATTCTATGATTTGCATTTTCCAAGTCAAAAACTTTCAAACATCTGATTTTTGGTGTAGGAAAGAGGCTTCATTTGTTTGTAATGCCCACTAAACATGGCTCCAATAAGGCTAACTCCTTGGATTTTCCCCTCATGCTTAGTTCACAGAATCACAGAATCCCAAGGGTTGGAAGGGATGTCAACTTAAACTTTAGTTTAATCTTCCTTTCTTTCACTTTTTCTGAAATGAAAATTTCTAAGGAAAGAAAAAAAGAAAGTAAAAAAGAATAGAAAAGGAGTAAATATATTGGCATCATGGTGACCCACAAAACGACTAGTATTGTCCTTGAAGTTTCTGAATATTTAAGAAAATGCAAAAGAAAGACCCCTCCCCCCCCCAGCCTTCTAGGTCTGATGTCTGAATATTAAAAGATATATACTATCATTGAATGAAAGCTATATTACATTGAAATACCCCTTCAGTTTCAATATTTGTACTTAATGTATTTTATATGTTTTAAATAACAATAAAAGTAATGTGTCCTGACACAGCAAATATACAGAAAGCAAACATGTGGGTGAAGTAGTGCTCTATCAGTGCCCATAAAATGAAGATGCAATTCCAACTCTCAGAACAGTCATAATGTCAGCCTTTTCCACTGTTTTCATTTTGCTATGAAATTTCTGCCACATATTATTTTTCCTCTGGTCATAGCAGTGCTTTGAATCAATAGCAAAGAATTTTTCATGTTTCAGGGAGAGAAATAACGCAAACTTCTTTGCTGTCCTAAACAGAAAGATTGCTCTCTACCTTGCCAAAAACTGAACAGGCAGAAGCATTAATGTAGCCGCAAGAGTAGCTACAAGTGTACTTGACAATTTTATTGTACTTGGAGATGGTGTAGGTTCTGTTTCTACAGTCGGAGGCCAGCTAACTGACCATTTCTGCCAACTGAATCTTACTGTCTCTGCTGTAGAAGCACATCTCAATACCATGAAATTCTCTTTTGAATCAGAAAAAATAACGTTCACACATACCAAAAAAAAACCAAACTATAATTGTCTTTGCATGGACTTTCCATGAAGGCAAAATTCTGTATTTTGGTGACACACTTTTTTCAGGGATGGCACTGTGAACATGGGTGCTCAGAGTCAAACCTAGCTCAACAGTTTATGTTGTGGCACTGTGAGGCTATGTATAATGAGAAAATACATCCTTGTCGGGTTGGATAATATGTTGCAGAAGGACAGTGGCTGTCACTGTGAAGCCATGTGGGGCTGATTGATAGTAGGATAGGAAACATGTTGCACGAGAGCTTTTTCTTCTCTCAGGTTTCCCCAGCTTCTGTTCCTTCCTTTTGCTGGTCACTCCAAGTTATTCTCATTGGAAATGTGACTGGAGGTGTCTCACAGACTGCTGCATGCCTATGACCAGTGCAATCTAGAAAAGTCACTAAGGAGATAGTTTGTTCCTCTCAGGGGAGTGAAAAAACATGAGAGAGTGGTGGGAGAGTGCTATGAGGGTGGTGAGGTACTGGAATAGGTTGCCCAGGAAAGTTGTGAATGCTCCATCCCTGGCAGTGTTCAAGGCCAGGTTGGATGAAGCCTTGGGTGATATGGTTTAGTGTGAGGTGCTCCTGCCCATGGCAGGGGGGTTGGAACTACATGATCTTGAGGTCCTTTCCAATCCTAACTATTCTATGATTCTATGTCACTAGTCAACAAGTTCAGTTCTCCCTCCATTAGAATAAATTGATATATTAACCATAAGTTCATAAATTGCCCATGTCAGAAATCATAACTGATGGGCTAAGAATAGAGTACAGATAAAATTTCCACATGTTGATACATTTAATTTTCTGCTTATGTCTGCTTAATAGTTTCCTCAGCCTTCAAAGATTTCTCAGGCTTAATCAAAAGGCTACCTAAGTCTGAGAGGAAAACATAAACTTCTTATGCAAATTTTTTGCCTTTAATTTGCAAATAAATATTTTTTATTTCTAAAAAAAAAAAAAATATGAAGGTATCTTGAATGTTAATTGCTTCTTCTGACTTAATTTCTTGTGTTGGTGTTCCTGTGTGTACATAACCTTCTGATGTGTCATGGTGGCCCACAGGCTGAGAAATCCTTCCCCAGGTGTGTTTGGGTTTTTTAAAATGTGACCAGGGCTTTCCAGCCTTCAGAAGAGGTTATGAACTCATCACTGCTCAGGTAAAAATCCTCCTTTAATTGGGTAATGACAATACCTAAACTTCAAAATACAGCTATAACTTGTAAACCTCAGAGTGATTTCAAAAATGCTACAAATAACACCTGTTTCCCTCATTGTCAACAACATTCAACAAAGCAAGTCAGCAGGATTATTCACATTTTACAAAGATGGAAATAAATTATAAAACTTAAAACAGGAACTTTTTTTCTAATTTTTGCTGTTTGTTTTTTTAAGTAATAACTTATTTATTCTGTCATCATTTAACATGGTTTTTAAATGGTCTCAAACTTCCTTGGCACACTAATAGTGCCTGCTATCAAAATCTTGAAGCAATAATAAAAACTAAGCATTTTAGCTCTTAATATTTAACATGCTTATATCATTTCTTATGCATTTTAGCTTATGCTGCCTTTGATGTACAATCTCCTCAGTGAGAAAATACTTTTTGTTATTGTTCCCGGTAGGAAAAGTAGAGCTGGAGGAAGTAAAAACTTCCCATTGTTGTCTGAGTGACTCAATTCCTGATCAATAATGCAATAAAGGCTTCTGTAGGCAGATAAAACACGGTTCATAGAAAAGCTGCCATATCCAGCAGAAAAAGCATTTTGACAGTGCCCATTTATCAAGAGCAGGCAAGATATAGAAACTCGACGGGGTCTTGTGTTTCAGGCGTTAAAGATACCAGCCCTAGAAGGACTAAAGCATTGTGTATTAGTATGTATTGAGCCTCCTTCCAGGTGGCAAACAGCTGCACCTTTTTATAAAACTTCTAAAATAAGTCTGAAGTGCTTGCTTTCAGCCAATAAGTGTTATATTTAATTGAACTGTTCTGAGAATGTTATAGCTCAGGCACCCAGAAAGATGGTGAATATTTAATATATTTGTTTTGTATTTCCACCAGTCTACAGAATAATGAAATTCCTTAACTACTTCTCTTTAACTTGCCTGAAGAAAGCACGGTATGTTGCTAAATCGCTTTTCACTGGCCCTGCCGAGAAACAACTTTAATCCTTGTTAGAAAATTGCAGAGTCTGGGCCTGACAAAGAGCTCATGCCTGGTGCATTGTGAGCGCTGGGAGCGGGGCGAGGGGAGCCCTTTATAGCTGCGTGCCTCCAGCCCGCCTTAGCTGGACTATTTAGGCGAGGAGGTTTGTCAATTCCTCCCGACAATGGAGAGAGTTTTTCAGTGCCTGTAGCCGCGCTGAGCCCCGTTGGGGATCAATGCTGGCCATTCAAGCTGCACCTTCTTTCATTGCTTTGGTTTGTTAATTTAAGACTAAAGGTCCGCTGAGGGGGTTTAGGGTGTTTAAGAAAGCTGATGAACTGTTTAAGAAAGCTGATGAACTGAGAGCGTTTATAGCCCTGGTGTGGCAACTATGGGCACTGAGGGAGCCGTGTCCTTGTTGACCCTCTTGTTATTAAAAATGCACAAGTGCTGCGCTTCTCAATATTTCAACACTCTTTCATTGTCAATACCACCTTCTGAGCCCTTCAGCTGGTTGCTTGCTCTAAAGATCTTCTTAGATTGGGTTTGAAAACTTCACCTTAAACACTAGATTAGACTGATGTTCTGTTTTCCGTGCTCCTGTTGATTTGTTGAACCTTCCCAGGGCTGGAAAGCAAGTAGCAGCTTGATGGGGAGATGGGCTGCTAATATGATTTACCAGTCTACAGTCATGCACAATAAGTGTGAATAAATACAGGGGTCTCACAGAGTCAACCCTAGCCTTTCCTTTTCTCTTATTTTTTACTTTAAAAGAGGTATCTCAGGAAAATGAAGTGAGTAATGCATGCCCTTACAGGAGTCGGATGAGCTATGAATAAGAAGGTGGGGGGGAAAGGGAGGCAAACGTATTTTTGTTAAAGTGGTTGGCTGCTGTTATGTGCTGATGTGAAAAGGATATATAATAAACACTTACTGCTTTATTCTTGCATAGGTGACAGCAAAGAATATGGCACTAATACCATATAACTGACATCTGCAAGAATCACATTGTCCTTTCAGTGCTATTGTTACTAGCAGGAAAATTACTTTTTCTTAAAACGAGTTACAAGGATTTTTTTTATTACTATTATTTAAAATCTATGTAATCTCACAACCATTATCTAATTGATGAAGTTTTTGAGTTTGCTGTAGATTCCCGTAAGTCAAACTAGATGTAACCCTGCCTCTGTAACATGCTCATGGTTGTCAAAATGTGTGGCCTTGGATTCCAGCTCTGAGAGGCATTTGCAGTGCTGTGCACTTCAGCAGGCTCCAAAAGAAGCAATAGGGAAATACTTATTTTTTTATGAAGTCCAGCAGATTTATGTTTGTGAAGCTTCAGCCTATACTTAAATGCTCAAAAAATTGGTGGGCAGAAGGGAAATGGTGACCAGGAATCCTATCCACAAGTACCTCCTCTAGGACTCTAAAAATATACTGGATGTAATTTTTATTAAAAATAATCTGACAATCCAAAACAAGAATACATCTTTTTTCTAAAACAACAGCAGTTGTATGCTTTCTGTATAAGGTATGTTGACAGAGAAGCAAGTACCATAGTATCATTTCAAATTCACCAAATTAAACATTTCAACTGACAGTTAACATATCAAAACTAGTCAGGAAAACATATTGTTTTCATTCACAGATTTGAGTAGCAAAAGTAATTCCCTCCAATTTCTTAGCTTTGTTTTCAGTGAGCCTTAACCATATCACAGGTACGTATGAAGAGTCCCAAATTTTACTGCACCCATCTTAATTAAGTTATCTGGCTAGGCTTTAAAATATATGTTTTCACAGAAAATGGGGGCTGGGACGATTCTTAGTGGTCTGGCACCATTCAGTGGTGTTACGTAGGGAAACCTATCACAGGATTCTTGATCCTGTCTGTAGTTTGTTTGAGTGAGCAAGTTTAAGCCCTTTCTGCTTGATACAAACCAAATACATTGTTGATATGTTATTAGATTTTATTTTTTTTTGTGGAAGGATATCAGTTTTGAGAAAACTCCACTAAAATCGTTCTCTCTACCATGATTTTATTAAAAGTTTAACAACTGTAGAGTCTGAATGATAACAGAATAATTGGGCTCATCTTATTGCAAATAACAATAGGTATTCTGGGTAGAATGCTTGGCATATGTATTTTTCTGTTTATGAGACCAATGAAGTTCTCTGAGTGAATAAGTTCAACTGCATTTTATTTTCTAGCCATCTGTACACATACAACACCTGTCATATAGTTTACAGCACTTAGTAACAACTCCATTACATTAAAATATTTTACAGATACTTAAAAGGAAATCAAAACCAGCATGTATGTTTGGGGTGAAATAATGCGAATAGCATAAGAATGTTATTAATTGATTAAAAAAAAAACAACAGTATTTTATTGAAACCAAACCAGTCACCCATTTTATTGCATAAATCTAACTACTTTATTAAATGTAAAGTTATCTGCATATTGCGTGATGTGTTTGATCACTTCTGTAAAACGGTAAATTATTAGGGGAAATTAAAAAGTGTGAAAGCAATTTATTTCCAATGGTTCATAATTGAAATATATTTTAACACATTAAAAAAATAAATTAAAGCTATTATTATATGAAAATTCTTTTTCAAACTTACCTTAAAACTGATAGTTACAATGAGATGATACTGTTTCCTGTAATGAACAAATATATATTACTTACATATTTTTGCTGTCTGTCTTTAAAGCCTTTTCCAAAGAGCTTACATTTTGATGAAAGAATTCTGTCTTTTGTTGCATGCAGTAGCCGGTACCTTGCCTTCATTTTTTCAATATATATTTTATTTGGTGATGTAGAGGTGGCTAATGAGACATGTTAGGTCCTTCTTTTTAATTATTTCATGATGTGTACCATGGCCCACATGCTGCATTTTAAAATATGTACACGGTTTCCTCTCTTTGCATATCTGTGTATTTTGTAAAGACATGGGAAATTACATTAGAAAAGAATGTAAGCCTCTCCCTGTGGGGAAAGACTAAAACAGAGCTGTGACACAAACTCTTTTAATCTCTCACTGCTAAAATTAATAAAAAAATCCCTTCCTTTTTACAGTTTGACTAAATGGCATCTGGCTGGTATTCTACAGGAGGGGGAGAAAAACTGCTACACCTATGTTTAGTAAAATCTCTTTTAATCCGGTTACTGTGAAAGAACTATTATAGTAGCTATTTGGATCTGAACATTTTTTTACAGTAATGTAGACACCAACAGCAGAGAACTCATTCTTACCCCATCCATTTGTGAAGCTTTGAGTGAAAACATACCCATGCCTAAGACATAAAAAGGAAATAAGGTAGACTATAATTATAATTAGTAATTAACATAAAACCTTAATGTGGTTATCTTGGGAGGGGTGGTGTTTTGATCATACTTAAATACAACTTCCATGGATTTCTGATATTTTACTTAATAAAGAAGAAAGCAAGACAGATTCCATATTCTCTGTTTGATGCTGTTTGCCTGTTTGGATTAGAAAAACTAGGTATTGTAAATTTCCTCCCAGGATACCCTACCTGTTTTTTCCCTTGCTGCTTTAGCTGTCAATTCTCTCATGTAATTGTGTATTTAATATCTGTCCTTCCTGACAAATAGCAAAGTGCATAATGCTGTTTTGCTTGAAAATGTTGTAACTGAAAGATAAAATGGCAGTTGCTAATTCCTGTAAAGAACAGTCTAGGTCAAGTTATTTGATTTTCTACTGACCCATACAATTCTCTGAACAGGAAATTATATCATTGTTGACTTCAAGTGCTGATCTGTGATCATTTCAAAGTGTTTCATTACCTCTCATTACCAAATCTGTTAAATGAATACTACAGGGTTGTTTGGTGGCATTTTGTTTTTTTTTTATCCTTCTTTTCAGCAATGGTACAGCAACTCCATGAAAGTCATTTGCATGTGGTTGGCTGACAGATTAGACGTTCAGCTTCACATCTACCAGCTGAAGACTCTCATCAAGATAGTGAAGGTAAATAAAATGTGTTTGTATTAGACTGCAAAGAGAGAAAAATGATAAAGTATTAACATGGATAATTATAGATCACCCTAAAATTAAAAAAAAAATGTGGACAAAAGGTGTGAACTTACATAATTTTAAGCTGACATTGTTTGGTTTGATTTTATTTTTTTCCCACAATTGTAGCAAATTTCAGAAGAAAAACAAACTATTAAAACCTTTGATGTTAATTACACATGCAGTTGTAATTGTCATCCATTCTGAACTCAGTGACAATTAAGATTGTTCCAACGAATTTTAACAGATTGCTGCTAGCTGTTTAGCAATGCTGGATGGTATTCCTAATAAATTAGTGTTTGTCATAGTACTGATTTTTTTTGTTGCTGTTTTACCTTAGTAATCCTGATAGTGTTCTTTGTCCATTTTTCCCTCTTCTCCAAAAAAAAAAAACATTTTCTCTTTTATCCACATGATTACTAGTTTAATTGGAAAATTATATTCATTATATTAGATAACATTTTCTAATTTTGCATACTCTGGGATAAGTATCAATAGAAATACCTGTCCCTTCAGTCCAATCCTCAGATATTTACACTGGCCATTGTCAAGTGCTTCCAAGCAAAGTGTAAAATACCTTGCAATAGGCAATTATGGGCTTCCTCCTAACTCCCTTTCAGATCTTAGTTAATACCCTCAGGGAAGAGACAGAAAGCCATTTCAGATTTTTTTTTCTTTTTAATTCTGTCTTGTTTAACTCTGAACATTCTTTTAT
The DNA here is from genome assembly GCF_012275295.1 of Melopsittacus undulatus. Taxonomy (NCBI): domain Eukaryota; kingdom Metazoa; phylum Chordata; class Aves; order Psittaciformes; family Psittaculidae; genus Melopsittacus; species Melopsittacus undulatus. The sequence goes on along the minus strand of NC_047531.1, from coordinate 18,928,098 downwards.
CTGCATTAATGTGGACTAAGAAGCACCTGTTGTCAATCATGACCTTGATTTGTTCAAAATATTTTCTCATGAAGTTCATGCAAGACTGTAAAGTCAGAAGCATTTTAATGCATGGACACCAGAATTGCAACTGCAACTTTCAGGATTCACTAGCTAAAAGGGATAAATAAAGAGTCATAGTAGCAATGGCATCATGGCTCCCTGAACCATCCAAGCTTAGCTTTGATATTTTTTACTTTAACTGATCTCTCTGGGAACAAAGAACAGGATTTGGCTCTTCATCATGTGCCAAAATGGCAAAAGCAGTTTGCTGTTTGTAGCTGAACTGGATGGCTTTTGTGAAATGTTGAAAGCTCTTCTCAAGTGAAGGTAGTTATCATCATGTGGAGATGGGGAGAAAAGGTGTTACACGATCTGAACCCTGTGCCTAGTGAGATCTAAGAATGGGCAGGCTAAATTGTACCAGTTAAATATCGCCTGGGCGACTAAAAGAGGCTCTTACAAAACTGAACTCCAGGTGAATGAACAGCACCGTCAACCAGTCTCTCCTCTGTGCGCTGAATAGCCTTGCTCAAAAGAAGTAAGTGCCCAAGGGTGATGGGAACACACTAGTTATGGCAGCAGCCTTTCTGTGCCTGTGTACCTCTTTTGCTTTGCACATAAATTTCAGATATGTTATTCCATGGCACCTTCTGTGAACACAGAGAACTGGAGAAGATGGTGTCAATCATAGAGGTTCTGATCAATGTACTGCAAGACAGAGAACCTTTCCCACCTGTGTTTTGATGGGTGAAGAAGAAAGAACTGATAAAACAGGACCAGGGTTCAGAAATAGTGGCTCAAGTAAATATCACAAGGAGCTTTCATTGCTGGAGCCCAGCTGGGTAAAGGCAAGTGGGGAGGCATAGTTCCTCAAAACTCTAGAGTGAAGTTTTCTAGAGCTTTTGGAAAAACTGTGAGGCTGTGCTGTCCCTGTCATCTCCTCAAAATATGTTTAAGGGACATTGGATAAGTAAGAAATAGATTATTCTTTTATGTTTTGATTCAGCAAAGGTAGTGGCATTATTAAGAATGACCAGAAGCAGCAGCTTTGTTCCCATTAAAACGTTATGATGGCATGAAAGTATCATTAGATGTCTGACACACATGCAGACGGATGTGAATAAAAAGTGGTCAAGGACCAAAAGGAAACTTAGGTAGAGATGAAAAAGTTTGGAAGTGAACATTACTGTCCTGCAGAAGTATGTCAAGAGAAGAGCAATGACAACCCTCAGAGCACTGGTCTGAGAATGAGAGGAATACAGTGTAAAACTGAAAGAAATTGCTGCAGGATCCATTAACAGCATAAAAGCAAATTGAATGCACAGTGTTACAAAAAGGGAATGCAATGGTGACACTTGAAAAAGATCAGGCAGGGTACTTACAGGAGTGTGTGAGCAAACGTAAGCTGCATCCATTGACTCTGAAGTCAACCTATGAAAGTCAAATAAATCTTGGTTGCAGTGATTCAAACAAGGTTTAAATAATCATCACAGAGAGTGGCAGAAAAAAAATCTCCCAGCTCAACATTACCCACTTTGAGGGGTATCTTTTGCAGTTCTCTGAAGTATCAAGTGAAACAAGACCATCTCTTTTTCCTTTCTCTTAAGGCTTGTGCTTGGTCTCCGCTGGCAGAGGAATGGGCCTCATGGCCCTTAATTATCTTTCATTTTCTTTTTCCCATATCCTCTTCCATAAACATTGGGAACTCACAGTAGCAGCATACACAAAGTAAGAAATTAGCCACACCAACTTGTCCTTCATAAGCCTGACTTCTTAAGTCTAACTTCAGGAAAGATTATTTCAAATGCATTACAACTTAAAGAAGATAGATGATTTTCCATATGCTCTCTTGAACATCAGTGAAAAAAACAACTCCACTCGGGATTCTTGCTTGATAGAATGTCAAAGAAGAAAGTCCTGTCTGCGGGTTCATAGGAAGGCTGGATACCAGGGAAACAAAACTTTCCCAAGTGATAGAAAAAAAAAAGATGTAGATGCAAGTCAAAATGTAGATGACTTGGAATGTAAATCAACTGACTGAAGAAGTCACCTGAGAAATTTTTGCATTATGCAGAATATAGATCGAAATCTAAAATCTGTTTAATTTTTCCACATTTGCTATATATACCTAAAGACAAATGTAGACAAAATTATTTTATGGGAAAAGAGTCAGGCATTTAGATTTGTGTGAAATGACAGAAGTACCTGCAGCTAAATTCACATTTCAATATGCAGCTAGAAAATTCTTTGTTTTCTAATTGAATGAATAAGACAAATGGAAGTTACTGAGAAATCAACATACAGTTACATAAACATAGTACAAAACACAGTCTCCTGAAGGAGTGAGGTTCCAACTGTAGCTTGTAGACTCTCTAGAGTTTATACAAATCTCAGCCCAGAAACTAAGACAGCAAATCTTTAGCAGACCATAGATGATAGGCCCCTAACTGCAGAAGGAATGAAGCTGTCCCACTGGCATACTAGAATGTCCAAGTGGTCAGTGGACTGCTCAGACTTGTTCAAGTCCATTCAGGGTGTTTTATTTTTGCCACAGAAAACCTACCGAGACTTCAGGTTGCAAGGTGTGCTGGAGGGAACGCTGAACAGTAAAACCTATGATACCATTCACAGCCGCCTGACCGTAGAGGAGGCCACGGTCTCAGTCACTGATGGAGGAGGACTTCAGGGCATTACTATGAAAGACAGTGACGAGGAGGAAGGATGATGTTATTTCACCAAGCATTTGGAGTTTGGGGTGGTGGCCTGAGGGTGGGGGTTATCTTTGGCTTGGGGTATTTTTGGTAACTTGTCCTTGTAGTTGCTTTTATAGTTTTGCCTTATGATAGAGGTGCAGCAATGTAATTTGCTCCATTTTTTAAAAATAAAAGTAAGATTATCAGAGGAAAAGTGCCAAGGACTTTTTGAGAACAATGGTTGTAGCATATTTTAATGTATAGCTTTGCTTAGGTCTGCAAAAACACTGGCATGGGGTTTGAGTTCCACTTGTGATTATGATTCTTTCCCTTTTGTTTGTTACCATTTGTTCTTGTATCTCCATCAGATATTGATGTCCTGTGCAGAAAATAAAATGTGTGCCTCACTTAAAATACAGCTATACAGGAAATCATTCTTGGAATAAGTCAGTGCCCTAGGTAAAAAAAAAAAAAAATAGTGTATTTTCAGGATTACATTTTGTTTACCTTTTTTGTGCTTAATTTTACATTATTATGTGATGTGCATTAAAAATTTTAATTCTGGTTCTTTGTATTTTGAGGTTGATATATATGTAATAGGACTTCAAGGACAGTCAAACATACAAACTACTTAGGAGTGGTTTTGTGTTTGTTCATTTGCAAGTTTAAAGATATCTCATCATGTTGGATGTCAGTAAGCTTGCCATCAATGTTTCTATTTCTGTGAAAAATTTCAGGCAATAAGAACACATTTTATTGTGACCACTTCTGTATCCACCTGTTTGTATAGAATTCTGCAATTAAAAGATGTTTTCAATATTTCAAACCATTTGAACTGCTGTATGATTCCTCATGGGAATTTTAAGATTATTATACTTAGTTTATATAGTGATTTATAGTGAATATATTGATTTTATAGAGCAGTTCTATAGCATTTATCCAAGGACACGATGCCTTGATAAAGAGGAAAAGCAATCAAAAACCCCTCACTGGCAGATGAACAGACAGTGCCTGCTGTCCATTTTTCTATGCCCTCAGTATGAGCTGGAGAGAATTCCTTTTCATTAGTCAAAATTCACACAACTTATGAAGAATACTGGGAGGGAGAATGGGGTTCGGGGGGGGGGGGGGCGGGGGAAGGACAGTTTTTGGGGGTTTTTTGCAGGGATGTGACTTAATTCCTGGGTTTGTGTAGACAAAAAGAACACACATGATACCCAAAAACATAAGGAAAGTTGCTGAAGTCCTTGTTGAGCCACCATGTTCTACTTGAAGGGCTTTGCTGGTGAATTGCTGAGGATTCATGAAGTTTCCCCACAAGAACACACCACAGGACTTCAGAGGCCTGCCACAAGAATGCAGGGCTGCTGCAGGAGCCAAGAATGAGAGTTGCAAGGAAGTTGTTGAAGTTGTGTTTCGACACCTTTGGAAGCTCAGTCAAGCAGGGAAGGGCAAATTTCCCCTCTTCCCAGCCGCGTGGAGAGAAATGCAAAGTGGCATTTTTTTCCTGTGGCAAACTGGCTTCTTTATGAGACTTGAGGTGACTTCAGTGAAAAGGAAGAAAGCAGAGCTGGTGAGGAAGACCATTCTTAGCTCTTCGTGCTCTCCCAGAGGTGCCTGGGGAGGCTGGAGGGCAGGGGTGCTGGCGTGCCCTGCCCCAGGATGCGTGTGGCTGCAATGCAGTGAGGAATGTGGGGAGCAGCAGGGCTGCTGTGGGGCAGGGCAGAGGAGAGGCAGGCAGGGTGTGCACAGCACGCTCCCCTCTGTCACTGTGCGCTCCGGTTACCAGCTCTGCTGGTTGGAGCAGGGACAGGGAACCTCAGCTGAATTTTTCACCATTCCAGGCTCCCAGGTGGGTTTTCTTGTTTAAGTTTTGACAGGAGAGAAAGATCTGCGTATTCTTTCCCCATCTCTTGTCCTAGTCATGCCAGTGCAAAGACCCCCCTGACTGCCTTCTCCTACCACCTCTATATTCCTGAGCCAGCTGTACACAGTCAAGGGCAGGTGTCACCACGGTGGCCCTAGCATTCCTGTGAGGCCCCCTGGGGCAGGGCATGCCAGGACCATGCAGGGTGCCCTGAGAAGGTGGCATTAGTTGATTTTTAAGGTTCCAAGATGACATGAAGTGATACCAAAAGTGGACACTCTCCATAGCAAGTCACTGACAATGTGGAAGCCTGGCCTGGGAACTAGAAACACTGGGACAGAAGTGGCTATTGCCAGCACATCCCAGGAGGTGATGGGTCCAACTGTCCTTCAGCACGGAACAACCTGGCAGTAACCCACTTGCCCATCCCACTAGCCCAAAGCCTTCTGGAATTACACTGATTTAAACTCACCTTTCCTGTGGGCTTGTCCTCTCTCCCAGTTTGTCCCCACACCAAGGTTTCCTAGTAAGACAAACACCTCTCCCTATCAGTTTGGACAATAACAGAACAGGGATAGTAATTTCACCTGTCAGCACCTCAAGAGGACTCACAGGCCATCATGGGCCTGATGGGCCTCACCTGGGACCTCAACCCACAGCCTCTGCCTGGGGACTCCACCTCAGCTCAGCCCAGGGCTGCCAGTCTCTGCTTCAGTGATGGAACAGGAGTGCTGGTTTCTCACTCAGCTACAGCCTGGCGTGTGCTTGCTTATGGGCCCTCTTGATCCAAACCCTGACCCACAGACTGACTTCAGACCTTCCTCATCTTCACAAATGCATCAGTGATCTGAGCTCTGGGTTGCCACGACCTCTCCTGCCCCAGCCTGCCCTGCTCCCTGGATGGCTGTGGGGGTACCAGCACTGACTGATGGAGCCCTGCCTTGCCCTGTCAGCCCTGGGATCCCCCTCTGCCCCTCCATCCCATAGGGAGCAGTCACCCCTTCTATGCGCTAACATAATTTAAATATATATATATATTTATGTATCTGTCAGTAAGATCAAGATAAGTAAGGAAATGATAAAAAACAAACCAAAGATGGGTGCTCACCAAAGGCTTCCCCAAGGAGCAGCCTCCCTCCTTGGCCCTGGGGACAGGGCACATGCTCGATGCTTCCTGGGGTCCTTCCTCGGGTCCTGTCCCGGGTGTTCCCGGGGGGGTGGCGAGCAGCATTCTTCCTGGGACACACCAAGCCATAGCTACAAAGGACAGTCGGGGCTCCCACACACGACAGCAAGTGTTGTCCCCCACGGGAGAGCAAGGCAATGTGGACTGCGGGACAGGCTGTGGAATGGGTGGTTGCTGTTGAACCTTCCTGCGTGGAGAGCACCCCTTATGCGTGCTCCAAAGGTAAAAATCAAACTTCTGTGTAACAGCAGACAAGCACATCACAGAGGGAGCCACGAGGCAGCAGCAGGAGGGTCCCGCTGCAGAGGGGGAGCTGGGCTCCTGTTGTGTCAAGGGGACGGAACCTGAGACCCCCATGGGACCCACAGAGGCACCTCAGTCGGACTGGGACAGCCAGCGCAGCCGCCGGGCCCTCCGGGCTCCCACCAGCCCCGATGCGTTTTGTTCTAATAAGGACTAAGGGGGAAAATAATCAATAATAGTAAGTTTAAGGGTCTGAGCTTAGGACGATTACTCTCGTGTCGTCCCCCCACCCCGAGGGCTGCTCAACTGCCCCATCCCTGCCGGGGAGCAGGGGGGATGCTGGCAGGGAGGCCCCTCCTGGCGCCGTCCAGCAGCGCCCGCACCGGGTCATGGCTCCTGCTTTCGTCCTTATTTTCGTGTTCCCCACTTGGCTTCCCCCTCCCTCCTGGAAGTGGCAAAACTGAAACGGGCCCCGGCCCCTGCGAGCCGAGTTTGCCAGCTCCGTGCTGCAGCCCCTGGACGGTGGACACCCCTCCCCGCCCTCACCGGGAGCCAGCGGCGCACAGGCGCTCAGGCAGCCGAGCAGCACTTTGCATTGCTCCAGGTTAGCTCCCAGTACACTGGGAGAAAAGAGAAAACAAAAATAAGTTAATTGCTCCTGATCCTATTCAGGAATCTTTAAAAAAAAAAAGAGAGTAGCTTCCCGGAGCCAAAGAGCGGAAGGCGTTCATTGAGCAGCAACGGGGATAAACATTTGTTGAACTGGGAAAGGAACAAATGGGAAAGTGTCATTCATGGCTCCAGCTGCCGCTGGCCTCTCCCAGCCACTTCCACCAAGGGCCCTTTGGAGCTGATGACACCGCCGGGTCCCCTCGCGGGCGGACTGATTAGATTAGACGTGATTGTTGAAGCTCCCGGCCCTCGCTGGCACACTTGCACCTCCCGCCCGCAAGAATTACGGGAGGGCCGGGAGTGCTGCTTCAGAGGGTCACTTGTAATTTCGATTACACGTGATTAAAGGCTTTATACGTGAAAAGGCTTAATTTGCACCCGTTTGAGTTTCGGTTTAGAGGGGTCTGTACGAGACCTACTGTAGTGTCAAACTTTGTTTTACCTCCGGGAACACTTGTGTTTGGCGGGTCATTGTCAACTGGTTTTGCTTTTGTGATGGATTCGGTTAAAAATAGCAGTTCTTTCTTCTTTTCCTCGCGGTGGAACTGATGTAGAGGGATGCCGGCACGCACTCGGTGTGTAGGGAGACTGTGCATAAACTCAGACGGTATATATGTATATACACATGGTGGGGTTTTCCACGGATAAAATATCAGTGATGTAACTTAAATCAACCCGGCAAAGCCCGAGCGCTTCTGCCCTCGCTGCTGGAGCCGTACGGCCCGGGGCTGCTGCCCAGTGCGTCGGGCCCTGCTGCCTCCTCCCCGGGGCCGGCCGCGCCCGACCGGACAGCAGCAGGTTCCCACCGAAAAGGACGGTGGCAGTTGTTCCCATCCCATCGCAGGCCGATAAAGGGGGAAGCGGAGTTGGCCCACCATCCCCGTAATCCCGGATTCACTTATCGCCGCTTTAATTCTTTCCCCCGTTTATATTTTTGCTTCCCTTCAAAACACAGTAAACTGCAAATCCTGAGTGGGAACGAACAATGAGCCCAGGGCATATTCCGAGCCTCATGAAGCCGGGGTAGAGCGTGCGGCAGCGGCGGGGCCGGGCTGCTCCTCGGGCAGGGCGGAGGAGGGGCGGAAGGAGCTCTTGTCCCATGTCCGGGTAAATCGCCTCTTCACGAAGCCGGTGGCTAGGGAGGGCACGGCAAGGACTGGTGCTTGGCGAGAGCTAAGCACAGCTTTTGTAGCGAATCTCGATTAATGCAATAATAATGTCAGTAATGAGAGTCTGATCGGGCGCCGTCGAGTCCGCCGGTGCGGCGGGCAGAAGTGTGTCCGTAGCCTCCCCGGTGGCTCCATACGAAGCCCGCCCGGACAGAGGGCCAGGAGCCCGCCCGGCAGGGGTGTCCCCTCCCGGGCCGCGGAGCCAGCTCGGAGCGAGCTCCCGCGGGGAGCAGCCGCTCGGTGAAACGTTTCCAAGGGAAAGAGTAATACACGCAGCAGAAGGTTAGCGGAGTTATTATCCTTTTCAATTCATTTTTTACTTAAAAACGCAATGGAATTACTCGTTTTATTAAGGAGGAAGAAATTAAAGATTAGGCTTTAGGCGGTATTTTACCTCCCTCTAATCGCCTCTGGGATCGGATTGAAGTAATCCTGACGACGAGATGAATTCGCCGGTGACTCGGATTTTGAGTGCATGTAGAGATACGTTATGATAATAATGCAAGTGAGCAATATCAAGAACATAGCTTAGGAGCGAATGAAATACAAAGCCGATTACGGGGAAAAAGAGAACAGCACCTTTCCCTGGCAGAACACAAAATCAACTCTAGGCAAAACTTTTGCCCTTAATTCCTCTGATGGGCTGTAACTCTGGGAGGCCGCTGGCCCGTTCCTTCCCCTGCCGGGGTTCGGTTTGGCTCCGGGGAGCCCGGCCCAGGCTGCAGGAAGAAACCGGACACGAGGTTGCTTTTCGCCACCCTCGGAGCCTGTATATCTCGGCCTCAGGGACAAATCTCCCAGCACCAGCACGACTGCAGGGTGTTTGCAGCTCGGCACATCTGTAACGTCGCTAAAGGGGCGCGGTCCGAGCGGAAGACAAAGTTCGGGCCAGGACTAAAGAGAATCTATCGACATTGGTTTCAGCAAGTCTATCTATATTGTGAACATCTCCAGTACTAGCAAGGCTCCATTTCTGAGACGAAACAGAATGACTTCCCACAAAAATAAAAATTAAAAATAAAAGGGTTTAGATCGTTATTTAATAATTAAGCACGAAGACAAGTTTCTGTGTGCTATACGGAAAGCAAGGGAGGCATATCTGTAAAAAGTAACGAATAATAAAGCTCCCGCTTCTCCAAGAGTGTCTCTCAGTATTGAGGATGCCGATATAATTGTAATGGCAGGCTGTAATTGCTGCTTTGGGATATTTACCCTGCTTAAATGACACTACATATTTTACTTTCAAACACATGTCAAAAAGTCAATCCCAAAAAGACCAGTTAAGAGCAAGCTGTTAACATATTAAGTATATGGGATTTGAAGCCTCTAAAACCCACTCAACAATAATTCCCTTCTTCAACACCAATCAACAGGAAATTTGCCTAGATTGAATTAAATGTAAATCGCTCTGAAGGAGGAAACTCTCCTCTGGTAGGCACAAAATAAGCGAGAGACACCGACACCCCGCAGGAGCGGGTAACCGCCACGCACGGCGCTGGGTGGACACGGCTCCGGCCTCCCCCGTGTCCCTGTCGCGCCCCTTATCCCGGGCCGGTGACACCGGCCGAGGCGGAGCTGGCGGGGCCTGTGTGGGAAGCAGCAGGTAAGAAGAGACGGGCTGCAGCGGCCACCCGATCCGGGGCAGCAATTACGGTCTTAACGCCGCGACCCATCTGCCGGGGGCAGCTGCGCCCGGGCCGGAGTCCACCACCCCGGCCAAGGGATTGCAGGGAGCAGGGCTGGAGCAGAGCATCGCGGTCCGGGTCCCCCCCCCCTCGGTGCGGCTCTGTTCCGCCGTCCCGCGCTTATCCACACGCTGTGTCCGTCCCAGCTCCCGTGTACTCCCAGGGCACCGACGGGACGGGGAAGATAAGGAGGTCTCCTGGCGTGCGGGGCGCATCCTCCGCAGTGAGGGATGCCAGGGCCGCAGCCCGTCGCCGGACGCCTGTCCTGGGGACCGCGGGGTGTCTCTTCCTCAGTCGCCTGCAGCTCCCCGATGCTCGCACAGCAGCTGCAGGCTGCGGAGTTACCGTCGTGGAACAGCCGCTTCCTTGTCCTCCTCAAAGGGGGCCGCGGTGACCCAGGGCGCATTCGGCCCGGCCACAGCGCCGAGGGCAAGGATGCTTCCCTCCATCCCTCCCCGGGGCCCCAGCCCTTTCTCCCTGCTCTCGCTTCCGTGCAAGTGGGTTGTCCTGGGCCGGGGGGGTGGAGGGAGACACAGCCTTTTGCAGGCTCCCCAGCTGGTACCCGTGCGGCGGGGGCCGGGCCTCCCAACCTCGCTAGAGGCTTCTCTCCATTAGTAAACCCGAGACCTCCTCCCTCCCTCCCTCCCCCGGCCTGGAGAAGGGCAGTGGGGCCGCTGGAGTGTAGGCCGCCCTGTGTGCCCCTCCGCCGGGAGAACCGGAGGGGCTCTGCCCTTCTGTGCTCCGCCGGCCGCCGCTCCCAGTACACACACAGGACCCTTGGCTTCTCCCGGAGTGTTCGGTAGCGGTTTCTCAGTCACCAGCTAAGTGAACCCCAGGCAGGAGAGAGAAACAGGAGTTTGTCCTGATCCGAGCTGTCGGGGGGTGCGACAGAAGAGGACACAGAAAGCCTCTCACCCATCTCTCTCTCCTCTCCCCGCCTGCCAGCTCACCCTCCGCTCCCGCACGTTGTTTTTCTGAAAGTCCTGGGTGCTGGAGCTACCACCCTAACAGGGCCGCCCAGTTTCGCTGAAACATTGGGAGCGCATCTGTTCAGGTGCACATATGCCTATCAGCAGTGTGTGTGCTGCATACTTCTGCATGTATCACACGGTATCACAAATACCGACCCTTAGTTGTCGGCGTTTGCGTTCTACACGTATTATATAAGGATAGAGAAGCTATAGTGTATAAGTAGGTGATATATATATATATGTGTAGGTGTGTGTGCATATATGTATATACACATAAGTTGTGCTTCAGATTTAAAAGGCACTCCCTCTTCCTACCTTCTCCTTTTCTTCCCCAGCCCCAGGTTTTGATTCATCCTTTTGCTCATAAGCACCCGTTGGACTTTGGCCCTGATGGCTCCTGCCTCCCTTTGCGCTGCTCCCGCAGTCTGCTTGTCACAAGTTCCTCGCTCATTTGTGTACTGTGTTTTCCAAAAGCTCACCGCCGCCTGACCTTGTTCTGTAAAGCAGTGAGCAGACCAGCAGCAGTCCCAGGAGCAGAGCAGCCATCTCCCTCCCTCCATCCTTCAGACACACACACAGACCTACGCACAAAGAGAGCTCGGGCTGGGAAGTGGCAAGGAAATAAACAGCTTCCCCTCCAGCCGCTTCTTCTGCAGCACCTCGTTTGACAAATACCCTGGCGCTTGCCCTTGAATTGGGTTTCACATCCCTATTTAGCACTTGGACAATGATTTTAGATGATGTCACTTAAAGCTAAACAAGAAAATTGATCTCGGATTTGCTTGGCCTCTAAAGCCTGGTTAAGCAGATTGCAAATAATAATAATAAAAAAGAAGGGAGGGAGGCCGAGGGGAGAGAGGCGAGAAGGATGGAGACGCCTCCTTCCCTGGGCGGGGGAGGCGCGGGCGCCAATGAAAAGTAGCCGCTTTCTGGGGGGGGGAAAACTTTTCCTGTTGACTGTTGGAAGCGAATTGAGCAATTATCTAGTTTACCTTCTCCTCTTGGAAGTTAACGATTGGCGAGATCTTGGCTGCGTTATTGACACAACACTTGCTATTGATAGAAATAAGTAGCGATTGTCCCGAGTCACTGGCGCGCCAAAGTAACCGGCGATGGGCTGGCTTGAGGCCGCCGGGCTCAGAGGGCTGGTTCCGCCGGCTGAGGAGGTGATGGTGCTGGTGGCGGCGGCGATGCTGCTCTCCCTCCTTGCAGATCAGTGACAAGAGAAGGGGCAGAGAGAGTGAAACAGAGCGAGAGGGGAGAGGATAGGGAAAAAAAAAAAAAGAGGCGTCTACCAAAGCGGCTCAAACCGGGCGAACAAATGCAATCCAGCCATGGACAATAGTGGCCACCACACGGCGACCAAAATCCTAGCGACTCCTCCAGCCAGAGAAAGCCTGTCTGCCAGGAGCAACATGATCAGCACGCCCAAGCCCCTCGCCTTCTCCATTGAGCGCATCATGGCGCGGACGCCAGAGCCCCGCTCCATCCCCGTCCCGCAGCTCCTCCACGGCTCCGTGGCCAAAGGCGACCCCAAGCACCCGCTGCACCTCAACTCCTCCATCCCCTGCATGATCCCCTTTGTCCCGGTGGCGTACGACCCCCTGCCCAAAGCGGCGGTGGCCGGAGCGGAACCCAGGAAGGCTCATTTAGACTCCTCTTCCTCGCCCTCCTTTAGCTGCGGCGATCTCTTGAACTGTGCCCTGAGCTTGAAAGGAGATTTCCCCCGCGATGCCCTGCCCTTGCAGCAGTACAAACTGGTAAGACCCCGAGTGGTCAATCACTCCTCCTTCCACGCCATGGGAGCCCTGTGCTATTTCAACCGAGGCGACAGCCCTTGTCACCCGTCCTCCAGTGTCAACATCCACCCGGTGGCTTCTTATTTTCTCAGCTCCCCCTTGCACCCGCAGCCCAAGGCTTACCTGGCGGAGCGGAACAAGCTGGTGCTGCCGGCCGTGGACAAGTACCCGGCGGGGGTGGCCTTCAAGGACTTGTCTCAGACCCAGCTGCAGCACTACATGAAAGAGAGTGCCCAGATCCTCTCGGAAAAAATCGCCTACAAGACGTCGGAGTTCAGCCGCGGCTCCCCCAGCAGCAAGCCCAAAGTTTTCACGTGTGAAGTTTGTGGAAAGGCAAGTAGAGCGGCAGTCCGCCTCCCTTCCTTCCCCTCTCCCCAGCCTCCTGCCCCGGCAGTCTGAAAGCCGGGTTCTCGGTCCCTCGCTTGTTTGATTTTTAAGCGACGGCTTTCCCTTCGGCGCTCTCGCCTACTAATCGCAATTGTTATTTTTATTTTTGTGTGTGTGTCTGATTTCACTCTCAAGGTATTTAATGCACATTATAACTTAACTCGCCATATGCCGGTGCACACGGGAGCCAGACCCTTTGTTTGCAAAGTTTGCGGGAAGGGCTTCAGACAGGCAAGCACGCTCTGCCGGCACAAGATCATCCACACCCAGGTGAGCTTCCCTTCCGTCCCTCCGTCCCTCCGTCCCTCCGTCCCTCCGTCCCTCCTTCTCTCTGTCTCTCCTTCTCTCCTGTCTCTCTGTCTCTCCCGTCCCAGCCTTTTCGGGGGGGCCAGGGCCCCGTCGGGCAGCGGCGCGTTACAGGGGGCGGTTGAGCTGGAGCCGCGGGATTTCGTTTGCCCCAGGAGCTGTGGGGTACCGCGGGGTGCCCCTCACCCGAGCGGGAGCCACCAGCTAACACACAGAACGCCTGCACACCCGCAGACCCCGTACACCCGCACACCAACCACCGAGCCGTGACTTTGGTGTTTGTTTCCCTCCAGGAAAAGCCACACAAGTGCAACCAGTGCGGCAAAGCCTTTAACCGGAGCTCGACCCTGAACACTCACACACGAATACACGCTGGCTACAAACCTTTTGTTTGTGAATTTTGCGGCAAAGGATTTCACCAGAAAGGTACCTGGCCCCAGAGCACTCTTCCTTCCCGGGCCCCCCAGCAGAGGCCGAGCGTCTCGACGATTCGCGGCGGGGAAGGGGGAGAGTTTATTTTGGGTTTAATGGCTGCTACTAGAGATTGAGGTTAATATTAAGTACGCTGTCCCCGGCCCATTTCCCTCTGCACTACCCGGCGTGGGGCCGGGCTCTGGTTCCGCCTTCCCGCGGCAGCGCCCGTTGTCGGAGCACGGCAACCAGCCGTTCGGCAAACGAGTTCGCCGCTTTTTTTCCTCTCCCAGTGCGGGATTTAGTTCGCTTTTCTCCCCGCGCTGCTGGAAAGGCTGAATCAAGGGGTTTTAATTCGGTAATTTGTGGGATTTTTGTTTTTTCGATTATTTCCACAGAGAAGCTGTGGCTGCCCCATCCCTGGCAGTGCTCAAGGCCAGGTTGGATGGGGCTTGGAGCACCCTGGTCGTAGTGGAAAGTGTCCCTGCCTGTGGCAGGGGTGTGGAACTGGATGATCTTTAAGGTCCATTCCAACCCAAAATGTTCTACGGTTCTGTCTGTCAAGGGACCGACTGCGGGTGGATGGGGAAAAGGAGGGTGTTTGCGGAGTGGTCGGCGGTCATTTTCGGTTAAAGCATAGCTCTGGGAGTGGGTCGGGGTTTCGGGATGGTTGGGGGTTTTTCCCCTCCTCTTGGCAGCACCCAGTTCTCATCCCCGGGTCCCTTGACCCTTTTTGTCTTGTTCCCAGGCAATTACAAAAACCACAAGCTGACTCACAGCGGCGAAAAGCAATTCAAGTGCAATATCTGCAACAAGGCTTTCCATCAGGTGTACAACCTGACGTTCCACATGCACACCCACAACGACAAGAAGCCCTTCACCTGCCCCACCTGCGGCAAAGGCTTCTGCAGGAACTTTGACCTCAAGAAGCACGTCCGCAAGCTGCACGACAGCGCCCTGGGACTGCCCCGAGCCCCCGCAGAGCTGGGGGGGCCTGACCAACCCCCGGCCCCAGCCGGGCCGCTGTTGCCGGGCCCTCCACAGCTCCAGCCTTGAGTGCGGGAGCTCCCGCCGCCCTTTGCATGCACCTGTTAAGCGGTTTTGTGTGTTATGCTCTATATCGCCACTAACGTCCATGGGACCGGTTGTTTCCCCTCTTTATTTTTCTAATTTTATTTTTTTTAAGACTCTATTTTTTTTGTCGTTTCATCTCAGGTGGAGAGATGATTTAAAAAAGAAAAAGGAAAAGAAACGCGCCAAGCCAATTTCTGCTGTATTTATTTGGGGTCTGTATTACCCGAGCCGGGAACGCTGCACCACTTTAATTATTTCGATGTATATATCTCCATTGTGTTGATCCCGCCCTGCCTCCGCTGCCTGCTGGTTATTCCTCCCCCTTCTTGTTTTCCACCTCTCCCCTCTTTCCTCCTGAATATCGTATCTATATGGACAGAATTGGTCCGCTATGTACGAATTTGAATTTCGGTTTGATTCTTCTTGCACGTGAAAAAAAAAAAAAAAAACAAGAAAAGAAAAAAAAGAAAAAAAAAAAGAAAGAAAAAAATTATTTCGTTGACCTCGTGGAAATAAATAACTCGCCCATGGGGGGCTGCGGCTGGGCCGGGGAGCTCGGCGCAGGGGATGCCGAGCGACAAACCTCCTCCGCTTCCCTGCCAAAACACTGCAACAACTGCTAAAGACTTTAATTAAGAGGGGTAATTAGTTCGGATTGATCAAAGCCGGGTTGTTATGTTATTAGCTACTCAGCACACTCTGCCAAGCCGAGCGCGCTCGTCGGTGGGCGCCTGAGTGAGCGGCGGGAGGGGTCGACCGGGTGTGCGGCGCTCCCGGGGTAACCGCCCTGGGCAGGAATAGCGGATGGTTCCCTCTGGGAGAACAGCCGTCCCCGCTCGCCTCCCGCAGCCCCACCGCTGGCTGGGGGTACTTTCGGGGCGGGGGGAGCCCAGGGAGCCCGGCCAATGCTGGGCGACCGCACCGTTCCCGGGGACTTGGCGGCCGCGTCTGCGGGACCCCTCACGAATGTGTGATTTGATCCTCCGGGGTACCCCGACTCTTGCCTAGGGTTTACAACACCTGGAGCCCTCGCTAGGGTTTGGCTGTATGGGAAAGAGCGAGATGTGGTGGTGCCTAAATGGTTACACTCAGGAGGGGGTTATCCACCCGCAGGAGGTTCTTCCCTTCCCGCCTCGGCCCCCCCCTCACCAGGAATGCTCGCAGCCAGCAGGTTTCGACAGTGGCCGGGTATCATTGTCTCGCCGGGCACCTTTGAAAGGGGCTGAGTGAGGTAGTGAGTCTTCTTTCTCTCACACGTCTCGGAGTACTGCAGTAGACCTCTGAACGGGCGGCTATGCTTGTACAAAGCAAAGCAACAGGTCGGCTGCACAGCCCGGCAGGGCTCAGCCCCTCCCGGGAGCCGGGGGGACGCGCCGCTTCCCTCCCTGCTCCCGGGAAAAGCGGCCCGGAGCGCGGAGGGTTGTTTAGGTGAAGGGGTTTCCGAGCAGCACACTGACAGGCGTTGCATGTGCAGCGGCGTAGGACCCTCCCCTATCCCCCCAGCCACGGAGAGGGTCCCCGCTCCGGAGACCTCGGGAGCCGCTCCGCGCTTTTCCACACTGATTTGCGGCGGCAGGGATGGGGGAAGTAGCGGGATGCGGGAGGCGAGTGACCGGCTGAAGTGACCCGGGTAGACCTGGAGGCAGGCTGGGGGTAGGGAAGAGGGTCCTGCAGGGCAGTGCACGCAGGCTGGGTTTCTCCTGAGGATCTGGCTCCCCAGGCCAGGAGAGGGTCATTCAGGCTGCAGCAGGGATAAATTCCTCCCAAAACAGGTGACTGCAGTGCATTGCTAGTTCCTCTTGTTC
Source organism: Melopsittacus undulatus (assembly GCF_012275295.1). Lineage (NCBI taxonomy): Eukaryota > Metazoa > Chordata > Aves > Psittaciformes > Psittaculidae > Melopsittacus > Melopsittacus undulatus. The sequence goes on along the minus strand of NC_047531.1, from coordinate 18,911,788 downwards.
CTTGCTTGCGAAAGGTAAGCTTCTGTAACATGCAAGGAAAGGTAAGATGTCCCAAAGATCCTCCTGAAATAGTGTGGGTGTGCCATTTCTGTGAGTCTCTGCTTGAGTGACACAAATCAAAGCAGAAATCCAACTTTTCTTACTGTTCAGCAAGCGTCAGTACAAGATTTTGCAACTGTGTCTTGGCAAGGTGCTAAGTATCTTCGTTTATAACTCTTTTAAACAGTCCAAAACTACTAAAGCACTGCAGGTATACTGCAACAGTCACAGAAGTATTTCATATCATGATAAAAGTATACAAATGTAGATACATGATGAAATGAAAGAGGAATCTAACCTGGCCACCTTGTGATGAGTAAGTAACATCAGTCTCAAACATCTGCATGAGGCCTAAAGACACCACAGATGATTCTGTATTCTGTTTATCCAGGTGCCTGACAATTCTTTGCTCTTCGTTGTTTCTTCAGACTTTGTACTAAGAGCTGGGAGGGCTCAGGCTTCCTCAGACAGCAGTGGTTAATTTATTCCTTTTGCATGGTTAGAGAGGGAGAGAGAATTTCCAGCGTTGCTTGACCATGGACCATTTATGGGTTTACAGTCATCACTTTTTTGCCTTCCCTCCTGTAAAAGATCTGCAGACATTGCATAATCTGTGTTCTTCTGCATTTTCCTGATCAAAATTGCTGTTTTGCTAATGCACTCACATCCTGGAGTGACCATGTTTTAAACTGGAGTGGAAATGAGGCACTCTAGTTTTATTCCAAGGTGAAGTAGAAAAAGTCAGTGATGGGCATGGATAAGTGTTTCTCCTGCCTAGATTTCTTGAGGCAAACACTACAGATGTGGGACTTCACAGGGAGATAAGGATCGCTCATTTGCTATTTTGCTATTTAAAACCATGTTTGTGTCAAAGGCTGGGATTAATACATGTCTCAGAAGGCCTGTGCTGCATTACCTTTCATTTCCTGTCTTGCAAGATTAATCTCAGGTTAAGTGAATTTCTAGTTAATGGTCAGAGGCAATTCAAAGCTGATGAAATCATCTTGAAAGACAAAAGCTATAATTTCATGTATGTCCAAAACTTAGAGCTGTTAACAGCTGTCGTTACCACAGACAATATTAATACTTTTAATATTATTCTTTTAAATTGTGAATAATTTTGATAAGAGAAATAGAGTCATCTGTACCTAAAGGAAAGGTTACATGTTCTGGTTTGTGCATGACAGTCAGCATTATTGCTATATTATCACTGTCCTCTATGACAACTGGTTGGCCTTATTCTACCAGTTCTTGGTGGACGCTTGAAAGAGAAGGGCATTGGTGGGTCCGGATCTGCTAAAGCAGGGCTGCAGAGTTGAATATTAGCCCTCTGATGATACTGTAGCCCACCCCCCATCAACCACAACAGTTTCGCTTGCTGGATAAAAGGCAGGCAAGTCTGGTGCCTATGGGACTCTGCAGCAGAGAGCCCTTGTAAAGGAGGATCTGTTGCCCTTTACTGCTTGTCCGCACCCAGGATTTCTCAGATGGGACTGAATTTCTTCTGTGCTTGTCAGATGCTACAGTTATGTTAGCATGTGTCAGTGCTGAAAGTGCCATATATCTGAAAGAGCCACCAGGGTTACCAAAGCTGCCATATAGTGCTGTAGAAATAAAATACACCACGAGCAGGATTTTCTCACAGAGTCAGACACAAAGTTCTTCCTGAAGCTGAAATGGTACTGACTCTACTACTGCTTTACTTGTGATCAGCTTTGCAATAGCTAAATAGCTACCCAAACCCATGCTCTATTGCACAGGTAGTTAAATAGAAATTCAGCATATCTCAAGGTACCCAACATGGAAATCGGACAATATTTAGTCAAGGATGCATTTTTGTTTTAATTTTCTTTTTTCTTTTCTTTTTTTTTTTTTTTCCTTTTGAAAATACAGTGACTAAACCAAGTATCACAACTTCATCTGGAGCCAGCCCAAATGAAGCCATGGTCCTCACAGCTTAGTGTCAGAACAGTTTAATTGGACAGTGCTCAAAAACTAAAAATTAGAATGCCCTTAGTCTGCACCTGGTGTGCTGTACTTAGACTGGGACAGTCACCATTTTGTTCTTTGGTGCTTGGTAAAGAAGATGAGGACATAATTTGCACATGTTTTGACATGATAATATGAAATAATTGGAACTCTGTAGGTATGTGAATCTTTCCCACTGTCTATTTGACTACTGCTTTGCACAGGTACCATCCTCATCTGCTGGCAGCTGTAGTAGTAACAATTCAGTAGTAATTTGCAGTAATTTCCTGTAAAAAGCAGTGGTAGATTTAGTTCTTGTAAGGGCAGTGGGAGCTCCAGCTCCACACCATGGTGGTCTAAGGCTGCAGGCTGGATTACTTCTGGAAAACTACTCAGGGGCTGTGCAGGACAGTGCAAGCCCCTGCAGCAGCTGTGAAACTCACTGTTGGTCTCATGGGTTTGCAGAAGGTTGTTCTTTTGCTTCAGTAATCTGCAACTCTTGGAACAGTACAAACCTTCTGGTTTTAAAACCTCTGGTGGGATTAGGAAGCATGAGTAGTGTCTATCTTCAGTCTGCCTTTGAAGCTTTATGGAAGTTATTTGATGGCTCCACTGTTCAGTCACTCTGTTGTAACCAAATCCTTGCGTGTTTGATTAGGCAAAGTATTAAATCCAATAATCATGCCTGTGGAAATATAAATACAAAAACTCCTCCCTTTCTGCCAGTGAGATTGCTAATATTTCACCACCATTACTATGGTATTCCTAAGAAATCATCTTCAGTTACCAATCAATTAAAATACTTAGAAGCTGTTTTCTGATTTTATTTTTTTTTTAACCCTGAAAAACTAATACATAATAAGTTCTATTTTGTGTGAAAACCAAAAGAGGGATACCTAACAAATGTGAGTGTGAGCAGCTTGCCTTCAACTGCACAGGTAGGTTAGATGTTTATTTTCAGAGATGGGACTATATGACTCAGTTGCAGACTGACACAGCATCTGAGAGAAACCTTGGTTCGTGGTACTTTATCTTAGAGGGATTAAATATAACTGGTGACACAAAATCAACCTTTTCAAAATACTTCTGAAACACCTGTTAACCTTTTGATATTACCATCAAACATCTGAAGTGTTTATGCTTCCATGTAAAAACCTTGCCAAACTCAGATTTAAAAGAAACAATTTTGAGCAAGAACTTTCTTTATAAACAATAATGAAAAATTTTGGGTTAACAAATAGGTTCAGATGAATACCTTTTTCTGAACAAGCAAGGCTTTGTAAAAGTAACCTCTGCTGAAGAAAAAATCTAAAATACGGTATGTTCAGGAGAATAATTATTTAGTTTTAACTAGAAGATGCTTTGATCGATTGTTTCTTTCCCTGTGTTTGCCAAAAATGAAAAAAAAAAAAAAAAAAAGCCAAACCAACCTATTTGGCCTACTATATTTTAAAGTAGCCACATGTTTGCTCTTAAATAATAAGAATATTATTATGAGGAATGCAGGAATCAAATAATGTTTCTTTCTTTTATGTTTGCCAGCAGATACATTAACCTACATATCATAAACAAGAACACATCTTAAAAACCCGACTTTGGGCTACTTAAACTGAATACTAAAAGCTGAAGGCCAATGTTCGTTTATGTCAGTGAATGCTTTTGCATTCCATAAACTGCGGAAGTGCAAGAGATAGAAATTAATTTAGATGTCATTTTTTCAGCTTACGGGAATATCCAGTTTGAATAGCTGCACCAGAACTGGCTAGAACAGCTAGGTAAAGACCAAAACAAATTCATAATTACCTTTGTGGACAACCTGTAATTATTACGATTTCCCATAATGAAGCCATGCAGTGTTTTGATTTGCTAGTGCTGAGAAGCAGAGACACCCTTCTCTACAAACAGTGTTCTGTTCTTGTGGAGCGTGCTGGTTCTCTAAGCATGCTCCTCTCACATACCTTGGAAGTGCAGAGTACAGTTACAATTTTTGTGAAAATATTAAATTACTTAAGGATTATAACTACACCAGAGTAGAATGGATCAGCCACAAGAGAGGCAGCTGCATCCGAGGCAATGCAGAACTCCTATTTCTTGAAAAAGCAGTCTGAAATTGTTCTAAATCCTCCCTGACGCTGAATGCTATTGCACACCAGGCTGACTTGTAGTGGGAATTACAGCGGGCAAAGAACTACTTTAATTTATGCAAGCAAAGGAGCACATCACAGCTGAGTGGCATTTACTATGTTTAACTTACATGTCTCTATACTAGTACTAATTATTAATTTTATGTTACAAAGTTTTAAAATCTTTATGAGATTTTTTCCCCCCAATCTTTTTGCAGAAATTACTTTGATAATCAGGATTTAGAGCTCTCTGTACAAGCTTACACGTAGATTTTGATAAAACAGTATAAAAACTTGTTGCACTGGGAGGAATTTGTTTGAAACCAGAGATAACCAGCTTAAGGGCAAGGAAGACTTTGCTGGGTTGGGTTCTTCCCTGAGGAGGTCACACTCACATACAAACGCCCCTTCTGCTTCATGTGCTTTCAAGCACTTCAGAAGTGTCCTGTGCTAGAGTGTCAGTGTGCCTATTCTGGTCTTTCCTGCTTTCCTTGGACTGTTTCTCTTTGAATAATGACAATCATAGGATCAGAGAGAGAGCTGGAGACTGGGCTTGGGTCCCAGTTGCAGATAACAATATAATACCAGACAACAGCTTTTTAAAGTGTATATTAATTAAAAATTATCTTACTTTGCTTAAGCAACTCATAAGCAGATAGCAATAATTTAAATGTGGATGTCAGGCATCTCAGTAACATTGCCCAGTCCCCAGGCTGTTTGCTATTCCAGATTCTGGGAATTAAGTTTTCATTCTGTGAGTGTCAGAAAAGGGCTGTTGCTTATTCCGGGTGGGATTGCCATGGGTTCACCCCTGTGTAAAATGAAGATAAATTCTGGAATGATGAGATTATTTGTGAACTGGCATTCTTCTTTGCCAACCAGGGTATTTTTTTGGTCATGCTTTTCTTAAGAGCTGTCTGCTGCTTTTACAGAGCTCTTACCTTGTTGTTTTTCATTTCTTAAAGAGTGTGAAACACCAACCTGTAGGACACTGTTGAGTATTCTACAGCCTTACCCAAGGTTGAGATATGGTTACCTCCTTCTCCATTTTTTTAATCAAGTGGGTGCCAAACACTGCACAGATTAATTAGGCTATGAAATGTTTATTTTCTGGATTTTTGTCTTCTTTTTAGTAAAGTTCAGTTCAGAACAATCTTGTTCAAAGCATGAGTCAAACCAACCTGTCTACCTTGGGCAATGCTCACACCAAAATTTCAGGCATCTTAAAAGGAAGCAAGCGTACATATGCGACTATGTTTTACATTGTCAGTGGAGAGAAATGAGTGCCTCTAGCAGCATGGAAGAGTTTCAGTCCTGCCTGTGTTAGGTACTGCCTTCACTGCAGATAGTGTGCAGTTCTTCTAGCAGCCTCCTGAAGCAATCATGGAATTCTAGAGTGGTTGGGGTTGGAAAGGGCCTCAAGATCATCTAGTTCTAGCCCCACCTCTGGCATAGCTGAGGAAACATAAAGGTTCTGGATTATGAAGGAAAAAAAAATTAAACTAATGGAAGAATCCTCCTGTCTCTTTAAGGAATATCTCAATTAATTTGAATGTATTGAATTGTTAAAACTTTGCAACTGTTTGGACTTTGCAACTGTTTGGAATAATTGGGAAACCTGTCCTTTGCTTTTGAAACAGGCTCTTGCTTAGAGGGAAATTTCTTCTGGATATTTCTACCTTTCCAACAGAAGTCATATTTGAAAATAACTGGAGAATGATTGTATTTACCTAGCAAATGCTAACATGAGAAAATCTGATTGTATAAAACCTCCCCTTATTTTCCATTCATATATAATACTTTGGGTTGTATGAAGTCACACAAAAGGGGATGCTTCTTGCTTTATCTGTGAACGATTTGCAGCAAGTGCAGACAACCTTCTTGACATTTGGATAACTACCAACCTCTTCAAATGTTTGAGAGCCATCATACCCATACCTTATAACTGGGAAACCCAGAGGAGAGGGAACACTAGGAGGAGTCTCACGGTGGTTTCAAGACTGCTGAGGCTGGATCAGATGGGAAGCTGAGATCTGGATGAGCTGGTGGCGATGACTGCAGACACACTCCTGCTTTCTTGGCTCTTCCCCACAATGGGGACCTGAATTAACTGGCAGTCTGTGTGTCAGCATGAGCTCACTGAAAGTCATTTGACATCTCCTCAATATGGCAGCTACACTTGCAGGGTGTATGATCCATTTGAAATGAAGAACTGTGGTTTGGTGCCTCTTGATCTCAAGCACTGGGGCTCCTTCCAGGCTGTGGTACTGAGGACCTAATGTAAAATTACCCTGTTCTGATCACACTGAGAGTCTCTGGAGTTTGGGTGAAGTTTACTGTTTGGGTTTTTTTTATTATTTATTTTTTAAATCTTTTTTACTGAGAGTGGAATTTTAATCCTATTAAAGTGAATAATAATAATAAAAAAAATATTTATTTTGAGTCCAACTGGTCAGACGAAACAGTTTTTGGTAGGCAATTATCCTGTGTTATCAGGAATCTAAAAAAATAAAATATGGTTTATGGTACTTTTGTTTGTAACTAATAATTTTCCATTGCCATGGGGCTTTCCTGGCTGTCAGGAGCATTCTATCCTAATTGATCTTGATGTTCTCAAATATCTTAGCATTTTACTTTGACTCTGTTTTTAAAGACCTTGTGATACACCATCATATTGTGTTTTCTTTAGCCTGTAGAAAAGAAGAATACTGAACTCAGAAGAATTTCTCAGAAGAGAAATTCAGAATTCAGCCTGGAGAAGAGAAGGCTGCATGGAGACCTCATAGCAGCCTTCCAGTATCTGAAGGGGGGGGGGGGGGTTTAGGAATGCTGTGAATAGACTCTTCATTTAGGGACTGTAGTGATAGGACAAGGGGTAATGGGTTAAAACTCAAACAGGGGAAGTTTAGATTGGATATAAGGAAGAAGTTCTTTGCTGTAAGGGTGGTGAGGCACTGGAATGGGTTGCCCAGGGAAGTTGTGAATGCTCCATCCCTGGTGGTGTTCAAGGCCAGGTTGGATGAAGCCTTGGGTGACATGGTTTAGTGTGAGGTGGGGGAATTGGAACTAGATGAACTTAAGGTTCTTCCCAATCCTGACTATTCTATGATTCTTGTAAAAACACATCCTTCACTATAAGCAGGAGAAAATCTTTACAATTTAGATACAGATTTTTTTAAAACTAACTTCTCAAGGTTTATCTGGTAATGAAAAATGCTGTGTGATTTTCAATAAAATAACTTGCTAAGAACTTAGAAGCTTCTTAGAACTTAGATTTTGACTCCAACTTCAGACCAGTGTGAGATATAAGCATTTGAAAGATAAAATTAATATGCTGAAATATCCATTTTGGTATCTAATTGCTTTGTGAAGATATTAAAAACCAAATATAAACATTCTGAAGATAGAAAGAGAGGAAGATAGAAGTGTATCCCAAAAATCTAAAAATTCTGTTTATATCTGTAAGAATGTTCCTGTATCAGCAGAAACAGTAAGGCACACAGTGTTTTCTACCCACAAAACATTCCCATGCTACAGTCCAAGGCAAAATGTGTTGTTGAATAAATATTTATAGATAATCCTGCATTTTTGGAATGAGTAGTCTGATCTCTTCAATAGATATCTGGGCAGTGTCATTCCTCTGCAGACGTATACCATGCAAACAGCCTTCTACTCACAGTGGGATACTGCTGCTAATTGCAACAGTTGTAGCTCAGAATAGGGTAGCAGCTTCTCGGTGAGATCTAAACAAATTAAGGTTAAATTTAAATGAATCAATCAGAAGGAAAAAGAAAAACACCCACAACTGTTGCTTTTATAGTTCATTAGCTATTAACACTAATAGCACTGTAAAGGGATTGCTAATTTTCTTGCGTTGTATTTTGTATAGGCAGTAAACATATGTATAACATATATAAAAGTATAACCAGTAAATATATCCAGTAGGTTTCAGATGTGATTTGATGGCTTAGGGATTTCATTAAGGTTGTCTTAGAGCTTTCTGAAGATAGATTCCTTGGTATTTGGATTTTCTGGTGGGCACAGTCAAGACTGAGTAATCATGGGACTCTTGTGAGGGAATATCATGTCCATTTGCTTTGTTTCTTTGTTTTACCAAGCCAGGAGATTTTCTTGGTTTTTGCCATAAGGAAAGATGCAAGGGTTCAGTATCTGTTAGTTGAGAAGATATCTTGTTATTGGCTCCTTCTGTTCTGAACATTCCTCATACCAATGAAGAAACCTGTTGTCAAGAAAGACAGATGGAATTCAGAACTGTATTTTTTTTTAATCCCAATCTGATCACTAATGCCATCATTTTATATTTGTCCATATTAAAGACAAAAGTGGGTCATAACAAGATATCCTTGAGTTATGTACTCTTTTAATTAAGAGGCTCATGCTCCTCATGATGATGAGGTGGGTGACTAGAGCACCTATTCCGGCTATAAAACTGAAATACACAACAGGCCCCTCCCCGCTCTGAAGAAACAGCCTGAGTTAAGCTTTGGCACTGGAATTACACCGATCATGTCTAAGACTTTAGCTAAGTACAAAGAAACTTGGCACGTAAAACCAGACATAGGAGAAAATCTTCATTGTTAAAGTCACTGACTGATCTTGTCATCTCTGTGAAATCCAATTGAACTAAATCTTTGCTTGATGATTCAGCTGTGAAGGGCAGAGATTGAAACAATTGTTTTCTGTGACTGGTAATTGAAAGCAAACTGGAAATTCAGTGGGAGGTTTTTGGGAAAACCCAAGATCATAAACTTGTTTTTCCCATTATTTTCCTTTGCATAAGTAGTTAATTCTTTCTCCCCAGCCCTCTCTCTCCTTCATACATGCATATATACAGAGGAAAAAAGTACTTTATGTATACTCACACTTGTAACTGTATACTTGTTTTGTGTCTGTGACTTTACAAATTCTTATGTATATGATGGTGCTTATGAAATTCAGGTGGTGTTTCCATGGAAAGGTTGGACTGATTGGACATATGGAAGAAAGAATAAAAGGCTGTGCTGGTCATATAGAACGTGTCCAAGCCTGCATTCCACTCCCTTATTCTCTGAGGAGTTCTGAAGGGGAGAACTGGACTGAAAACATCAACAGGCTTTAAGAAACTGCAAGCGCTTCTTCGCATGGTCCACTCAGATGTGGGGCTGTGTTTTTGGTGCTGTCTGGGTGTGGTGATACAGGCCTGGAGAAGCATTTAGAAGGGTGTTATATACATATATATTTCTTTACTCAATGTCTCTGCTTTCCAGCATTTAACGTCAGTGATTCTGCAGAAAGTAGACCCTGACTTAACATACTGTCCTGGGTCAAACTGCTCACAGCAAGGGAAAATGACCTAGAAATATTCAAACTGAACACGTGTTACAGCAAGACTTCAAAATACATTTCTTTTGGTGCTTTGTCTGACATTAACCTTCCCTAATAGAAGTCTATTTGTCTACTAATGGATGATCTACCTGTCAGACTCCTGTTAGAGTCACTGGAGAGAAAAATAAGCATTTCTAGAGCACAGTCCATCTCCTCTAAAACTGGTTGCATGAACTGTGCTTTAGATGTGCATTTTTTTTTTCTTTTCTTTTTTTTTTTTTCCTTCCTCCCTTCATTAAGTATAGAAAGAGTAGTACTAATCAGCTTGGGGTATATGCCTGTAGTTGTAAGCTCCCTGTGCTGAGTTGGCTGAGTAAGACCTTTCTGTGCCTTTCTGGCACGCATATGGCTAAATGCACATTACCTAATTCCACACATGTACTATGCATTCTTCAGAAAATAGGTGGCACCATAGTTAATTATTCTTCCTGGTAACAGCAATACCCTCTGTTTTCAGTATTTGGGTTTTTTTTTTTCATTTCCTCAGCTGTGAGTTGTCCCTTACCAGGGGAAGCTGATCAAACATCGGCCTTCATCTGTTCTCTTTGCAGGCATGTCCTCCTGCTTGGGAAACTAGATTGATGCATTTCCTTTGGTGGTAGTCTTCGTAGTTTCTTCTGTGCCTTCTGCACTATATGTCCCATTGATCATACTTTCCAAAGGTAATAATCTTACAGTATGGGATAAACATTACCTACCTTCTTTCTCAAGAGATGAAGCTTATTTGCGTTTCAACATCTATGTTAAAAGTCATGTTTTTTTTCTGTATCTGTTCAGATATTTGTATATGCTTTGCCACAATGCAGTTCCTAGTTTGTATAGTAGCTAAAAGGAAGATAGTTTCACTGCTGCTGTATTAATTCTTTGGAGATATTTGATCAGTTATGTGCCCTCTATCACCTGTTTACTCTGTTTGTCACTGTGTGGGATGCTAATGTAAAATGCTTTGCTTTGTGTCACTTTGTACATAGCTTCCCTAATGATACATATTCCTTTCCTGCATGATATGATCCACAGTTGCTAAAATCCTGTAACATCTTTGCCTTTGCTGTATGCTTCTTTTCAAAGCTGGAGTGTCTGGTGCTATACTGCTGCATTTTGTGTGTGTGTAATTACTTGCTGGTGGTACCTTTCTGTTTTATAGTATGTATGTCACTGGTGCTAGTGAATGTATGTCACTGGTGCTAGCTCTTCTGAATAGCTTCTTCTGACCTTCTAATGTTTGTTGTTTTGGTTTTTCTTTTTTCTAATATGAAGTTGTCTTGTGTTAGCAATTTCTTTTGTATTTCTTTTAAGTGTCATCCTCTTGTAATATTTATCATCATCATGTCACATTTATCAGTGAAATAGCTGTCTTGTGCTAATAGGTATAACTGGGATACCCATTCACTGGCTGCCTCTGTGGTTTCCTGATTTCTCTCATAGAAAACACTTCTTTGTATGAAGGGTCTTTTTCTTGGCAAAATAATAAGACTCAAATGGCATAAACAACCTATCTGGTCTTTTTTTCCCCTCTCTGCTTCAGTGAGCTTGCCACTTGAGACCCTTGCTCTGCTGCTATCTCTGTCTTTTTGCCCAGTGCGATTCGGAAATGAGCAGCTTCCTGAATTGCAGACCACTTAGCTGCTTCAGAACCTGCACAGATTAACACCATTAACTCCTTCCACTTAGTTCAGCCCTCTTCAGCCGCTTCTGTTTTCTGAAGTCCTTGCAGAACACATTTCTGACATTAGTCTGCACAACAGCCATGGCCAGTTAACGGATTTTTTTCTGCTGATACTATACCACCTTGGCAAGACTGCTTATGGCCATGGAGAACCATAGATGGATACACTGGATACATAGATGGGTAAACTTGTGAATAAACAGCAGTTTGAACATGTATTCTTGTACCCTGGTTCATGTTACCTCTGTGCTTAAACTCCTTCTGGAGCTCAAAGTCCCAGCTTATCCCTACTGCCCATGTGTTTGGCATCTTCTGCCTCTGCCTTGGAGGGGGTCAATTGGCTTTCCATCTGGGAAAGGTAAAACAGGTGGAGGTCCTGAGTCATGCTTGAGCTCTTTCACTCTAATTAATATGGCCTGTACCACATATCTCTTACACTAGCATGTGGTACCTAAAATTGAGTGCAGTTAATAAAACCATGTCAGAATTACCCTTAAAATGAGCAAAGCAGTATCTTGTAGCCAGAATCATCATACAGGATCTAAGCAGGGAGACAGTAATTTCCTAACAACTTCATAACATTAACCATAATTAAACACAAAATCTATATGACAGAAAAAAAAATGAGGCAAAAGTTTATGGGTGGGATGCTTCTCGAATTATTTGGCATTGGCATGAATCTTTTCTCTTTGCTCCATGATTCTATTTCTAATTTAGCATACTTTTCAGTAATAAAATGAGGGGATGCAGAATTTGTGTGGAACAGCAGCAAATGATTGCTAAAACTTGAGATCTAAATTGTGGGTATGTTGCCATGATGCTACCTAGGGAAAAGTAGTTGCTGGAATATGGGAGGGGAAAGAGTAATTAAAAGAGGGTGGGTTTTTTGTGGCATTAGTAACTTCTGTTTTAATCATCAGTTAAGACTAACATGACCAACCTCTCTGTTAAATAGGGAAAATGAAGGGTTTAGGTGAGATTAGCTTGCCCATGAAAAATGAGTTTGGCTGTCAGACCTCTGTCCTAGGGGAAGTATGTCTGTTAATTAAACCCCACATAGTTGAGCAGAACAGCAGCAGTGGAGTGTGTGCTAGGTCTGACGTGCTTTGGCAGGATCTCTGCTCCCAGAGAAGCAGCTCTGGGTTGGACTTTAGGTAGGTGAAGGGGCTTGGGAAGATGCTATGGTGCCAGGAGTTTTCTTCCTCTCTGTGAGGAAAAGACAAATACTGCTCTCAGCTGCTATTTTTCATCTCTAATAAAGCTCTGGCTAGTAATGATTGCTCTTTGTATTTTCCAAAGCCAGAAAGGATGCTCATGCTCTTTTCACAGGCTCTTGGATTTCCTCACCATTTTTTTCAGGTTCTAATAGAAAATGAAACACCATAAATGTCATGTAGTAATTGGATGACAGCAATGTCCAGGGAAGGAATGACAGAAGAGTGTAAAGTTAAGTGAAAAGTGTTTTGTATTTTGTATTTTGGTTTGTTTGGTTGGTTGGTTTTGGTGTTGTTTTTTTTTCTTTTCATTTTGTTTTTTTTTTTTTTGGTAGTTGCAATGAATGATGTTACTGAACAGAAATAAAAATTACTTGTTTCAAACAATAACTGAGTTTCAGTGAATAGTGAAGTCCTTACACCTTTGCAGGACTGGGCTTTCTTCCACGCTGTTCTTTGCCGCAGAATGGACTCAGTCAGAGATCAATATGATCAGACAAAAAGCCAGTTATTGCAAAGCATTAACTCCTTATATACTATTGCTTACACACACCTACAGCAATTTGGCATATCATGATTGGATACTTGTCTGGAAGACCCTTAGTGACTAACATATAATTGGTTAAGCACAGGTGTGAGAACTTGACCTCGAACGCTTGCCAACAGTCCACAGTTCTCATAATTCAGTGAATTCCAGCTTCTTCTTATCTTGCTTGCTTAAGCTTCCTCGGGCCTCTCATGGCCTTGCTGTATCTTTCAGTTATTCAGAGCTCATGTACCAAATATTCATTCTCCTACGAGAACACTGTCTCCACAGTTCTTCTAACAAGGAAAGGAGAAATGGCAGCCCATGAAAGACTCTGATCTCAGTGACTGAATCCGGTTCCTAGTTCAAGAGCCCCAGCTACTTAGAATGTTCACATCCTCAAAGAGAAGGGTTTGGCCGCAAGAGTAAGTCTCAAATGGATCTAAGATTGCATGAAACCCTTCCTGACAGGAACCAGGACTGCACAAGTAGGTTACTTTCTCATAGAAGAGAGAGAAATCTTGAAATTAGAGCTGAAAATGATTCTGGAGAGTAAATCAGTCTGATTTGTGAGCTGGAGGTACATGAACAGGTTGCACTGGATAATCCTTTAAAACTTACGGATCAGAGGAGTCCTGTAGAAGCAGACTCAGGACTCAGCTAGGAGATTTGGACCTCGAGGGCAGGAAAAGACAGGAGGTGCAGAAGGAAAGGGTGATTTGTGGGTGAAAGCAACCTATAAACAGGCTTTTTCAAAGAAGTCCTCTTTGCCATAAGTTGAATGAGGCTTTTTGCACATCTAGCTTGGTCATGGCAGGGACAGTAGCTTCAATAATGCTGCATATCTGAACATCTAAGTGATGATGCATGTGCATGCACAAAGAAGCTCTGTCATGCATACACTGTAAACATGATGTATTTGGGAAGTGTCAGCCCTGGTTTGCACATAATGAGTTTATTTGCACCTGTACAATAAACACAACACATTCTAAGTGCTTGTCTACTGCTCATATGCATAATGCCTGTACAGAACCTGCATTGCAGAGTCTTCTCCTACAAGGACCAGACAAAAATGGGCTGGTCTGCCACTCTGTGGCAGAAGACTTCTGGTATTACTTTTGCCTTGAAAACTCTTATCTGTACCCTAATTTTAGATGAGGACATACACAGGACCAATCTGTCCCTGCCTCCCAGTCCTTTCTCTGTCCAGGACTATCCCTCTCATCCTTCTGAATTCCACTGCTGCACTGCATTCTCTATTTTGCAGACAGAAACATGGCAGATATCATTATATATGATTAAAATGCTAGTTTGCAGTTGTAGAAACTCAGTAGATGCCTGTGTACATCGTTTGTGTCGCTACAGTTTCTGGGAGGCTTAGTCATGGACTAGGTCATCCTCCCTCCCCCATGAAGGTACCACACAGACACAGGATTCGACGTTACCTTACCCATCTTATTGCTGAAAGAGGAGATGAGAAATAGTAAATGGATGTTTGCTGTAATCTAATATTATCCAATACCTAATCTAGTATTATCTAGTACATTGTACAGGATGCTGACCACTGTCTAGAGCTGATGAAATCTCCAAGAACTGGACAATTATTTAAACTACAGTTTTGCTTGTTTACATTTTTAGTGCCTAAACAGAATATACAAGCAAGGTTTAAAAGTTGTTTTTGAAGTAGTTAAGGCTATTGGAGAATTACTAGTCAGTAATTACTACTGATAAGCAACTACTAATTTAAGATAAGAATCAAAACTGATACTCAGCCATTAAAAAGTTGCCTGTTATTTTGCTATGATCTGTATAAGTGCCTTTCATTTTTAGACAAAGCAAATGCATGATGAGTTTCAAGGGTTAGGCTAGAACCAAAATTTATCTTAAAATGCATGATTCATCCACCTTCAGCAGCTGACTCATAACAATATGATAACCTTTACTTCGCCAAAGGAGATACTCTTTAAGCAGTGGGATAAAAGAAAAAGCAGTTTGAATGACTACATGGTCATGGTCAAATAGAAGAGACAAAGCCACCCTAACAAATTCACTGTATGCCTCATAAAGAACTCCAGATTTTCAAGAAAATAAATGTGCTCAGAAAAAGCATGCTTTTTCCTTGATTATCTTCTCGGAATTCTCTTTTGTTACCAAATTGTTTTGAGGTTGAAAAAAAATAAAATTTGGTGCCATCAAGTGGAAATACTCTGTATTGCTGAGAAGAGCTGGCAGAGTGACGGTGCATGGATTTGATTACAGACGCCAGCACTTTAAACTGTTGTAGTGGAAGTGTTTCCCCAGTGTACACATTATATCCTGGTATAAAATGGGCAAGAAATTTCACCTGCTCTCGTCTGAGGAACTAACATCCTCCCCTTTCATACATGGCAAAAGTGATGTTTTTTTTTTTTTTTGACAAATCACATTTATGGTCGTCATTAAAAGCTATTCTTCTCCAGTTTTCCCTGTAATTTCCTTGCTGTTGCTGTGGGAGTGTGCTCCTGGTAGGAATGTTGCCTGCTGCAAGATCCCCATTCCAGAGCACAGCAGTCCCTCTGAGGGAGCTCTTCTGCAGAGCCAGCCAGCAGTCAGTGTTAGGCAGTGAATTTGTTCCAATTTGCAGGGATTAAAAGTTGCATTCCTTTACATTTCTAAGTTTCTCATGGCAACATTTATTTCTAACACAGAATCACATGTCAGGAGGGAAGTTTGCTCTTGCAAGTCTTCTTGAAGGGGTCCCAGGAGCCCTTCTGTGCTTCACCCCTGTTCTGGAAGCACCCTACTCTCACACTGGACCTTGCAGACAGTAACATCCCTCAGAGATGGGTAATGCTTGACACTGCGTAAGCTGCATGTTCACTGGATGTCCATCAAGTCCTTCAGCTTCATGTTAGGGACTAATTGCTCAGAGTAAACTTCAGCTCAACAGAAAGAATAGTCACAAGCTTCAGAGATCTCTGCCACTGAAAAAACAAATTTCCTGCCTTCTGGATGCTTCTTTTTCAATATCAAGACACGTGGATTAACCTAAATAACTCAGAACTTTGTGTTATTTTCATTGAGTTTACAAACATTATACTGAGTAAACAAATGTTTAGATATTTATTGTTTTAAAAATATTTATAAACTGAAGTAATTTTATTTTGTAATGCTTAATAATCACTTAAAATAACAGAAGTGTCATTTTTACCAAACTGGGGTTCTACAGTTCAAACTGAAAAATCATAATCTTTGAATTCTTGTTAAGTGAAATATTGGAAAACCCTTTCATTTTGGTCACTTCTGATTTTTTCTTTTTTTTTTAAGTTCTGAACTGTTACTACCTAAATTATGTTGTTTCTGTTATATTCAGGGAGATCAGTCTTGACAGATCACACTTAGGCTGTTGATGATCTTACAGGTCTTTTCCAACCTAGTTGATTCTATGATTCTATAATACATATGTGCATATTTTACGGAAAAGAGCAGATAGGATATGGCCAACTGCTTTAAGGATCTCATATGAAGTATATTTAACTATGTATGCATTATATATCTTTGCTTTCCATGTCTTACCTCTTGAAGGCACCAGGGATATTGCTGTGACGAAAGCATGTACGCATTCTTTATGCATATGAAAACTAATACATAAACTATAAGACCTCACATGAGAAGAACAGTGCACTCTTGTTAAAAAGAATGGGAAGTTTATTATTTAATTATTTGGAAGTGTGATTTTGTTTCTAATATTTGAGAAAGGGAAAATGGTTCTATAATCACTTTGAATAACATGAGAATTTTTCTTAGTTTCTAATTCACCACTAAGAAATAGGGCTGCATCTTGTGCCTTGGTTTTTATTGTTTTTTAGAACCTTTTTTAGTAGTAAAAAACCTGTCTTTCAAGTCAGTTAATACATGCTGCTGTTGTCCATCTTGATCACCTTCATAGGTGGATGCTTTCTTGTATTTTGCTAAATAGTATCAGAGCTGTTAGTAATTTGAATTTTACAACAATGTTAAAGCAATACCCCGATCACTAAAAATTGCTGAGGTGACTCAATTTCATAAACAGTGTTTAATTTGTGAACCCAAATGCAGCCTTATTTGATTCATTCTAACATCCCTCTTTTCAATAATAAAATGATAAACATTTCAATTTTTGGACTAAAAAGATACTCTGAACCAGCCTACTTAAATCATTGATATTATCTCAAGTTTATGACTGGTATTTCTGGTTTTTTTTTGCATTCTTTCTGCTCAAGAACTGACATCAGGGCAGTGGTTTAGTGGTAGGCTTTTGTTGCTATGGAACTATTCATTATCTTATGATATGGCATGCACAGAGCAGAGTCACAAAGATTTGATTTCATAAACAGAATATGAAGCTTTTAATCCTTTCACCCTTACTGAACAATTTATGTGGCACACTAGTTTTTAGTACATCTTTTATTCTCTGAATGTGTGTGTTGGATGTATTTTAAATGCTTTCCTGAAGAAGATGAAGACATAAAGTATGAGTATGCATACATCCATGCGTTTGTACGTGTGTGTGCATGTGCATATAAACGTGTTCACATATACTTCTGCAGTGGGTAATTTTTCCTATAATGTTTATAAACATAAGAGATTTTAAATCTAAATATTAGGAATCACATTAAACCTAACCAAGGCTTAATTTATTGTTCTGCTAGATCAGCATAAGCAAGCAGGGAATCACACCAGATTGGGACAAAGACCAAAGCTTGTTGGTGGGAAGTAGCAGGCAGGGGACACACTAGCTAGTGCTATCAGAGTAGGAAAATACTGTAAAGAACTGTAGTAGCGAGCTGGTGGAACATATTAGCTGGCCCTACCTCTGAGAGTTTACCCTAAGTTATAGCCCAACTGGGCAAAAATCCCCTGTTGCTTAAGTTAGAAAATCTGCTACTCCAAATGACTGAAACTGAAGGAGAAGCAGCTTGATGATTGGAATAAAACAGTGAAATAAAAATTAAAACCATGGGTAAAAGGTAGATGAAAATGCATAATGTTCCTAACTTATGTTATGGTGGAAGGATGTGGGGAGAGTATCCTAATTAATCTGGTGACACAAATACCAAGCAAATACTTTGGATGGTCTTCATGCTGCTGATATGAAAATGTGATTCTTGAACAAGCCAAGGGCAGAGAAAAACTCAGCTTCCTCAAGATTACCTCCCAGCCCAGTATGTATATATGACTCAAATTTCCATCCACCAGCATTTTTTAAAGCAGAAGAACTGACTCTAGAGAAGGCAATTTTGGTCATGCTGGAATGTAGGCAGTTTTGTTGTCTACCTGTCTGGGTGAGGCTTTATAGATGCAACAACAAAAACAGGGCAAGTGAATTGGCTGAATCCCAGCACTCAACAAAAGGAAGCCAGCTGCAGTACAGCTCATGCAGGGCAGTGACACACCAGGTATCTTTGACACTTTCTGTGAGGGTGGTGGTGCTGCGGAGAGGTGGGGCTGAAATACTGTGCCTATCTGTAGAAAGTGCAGAGCTACCAGAGTTGCACTGGCAGAACAGATGAGATACTGACTGGTTTGCACCTGGACAAAATGCATTCATGTCTGCTCTTCCTTTACTGATTTGGTTCTTTTCATAAACAGGAGGGAAAGCTAGGAATGGGAATGTTTTCTCATTCTTCTTTCACAATGCGAGAGCTGAGGATCAGGACATAACTTGATGTTTACCAGTGTCAGGTTTCAGGTGCTGGAGGTGTCATTTTGACCAGAAAAGAATGGTCTTCTATCCAATAGCATTATCATCAGAGGCTCAGTCTCCCTGCTAGAGATGCAAGCAGCTGCCTGCACAGTTAGGTAAAACTTGGGGAAAAAAGTTTAATTAGATGTATTTGTAACCTATCTGTGCTTGCCTTGCACCTTTGCATGAATAAACCGTATGCCGCATTTAGAGAATCAAATTTGACTTTAAACAACCACAGACTATCATAAAGAAATTTCCTTGTATAGGCCAAAATGCAGTTGCGCTTCTTGTGCTACAGGGAAGCTGCAGCTCCAAAACCGAGGGAAAGTGTCCAAGTGGTCTTTCCCCTTGAAGAGACGAAGGTAATCTCAATTACATGTAATGGGTAATCTCAGTAGGTTGAATTTTAACAGCTTGTGGTCTAAAGAGTAATTTTGATCAGAATATAGGAAAATCTGGTGGCAACTGCATCCTCATCTCCATTTTCCAATCACATTATAGACTAACAAAAATAAACCCATCATTTATATATAATACAACCTTGCATTTTGCACACTGTCATGATAAGCCATAACCAGTGAGATCCATTTATTACATAGGGACATACTGTATAAAGCAATTTGCACATTTTATTTATGTAGCTCTGAGGTCAATACTAACTTCACTACACAGGTTGACAAGTGAAATGTTTTTATTTATGTGTATAATCAATCAGGTAAACTTCTGCTCCTTGGTATGCTTCCTACGAGACAAAGGAAACAAATAGAAGCATCCATTTGCACCACTACTTGTTCTTTTTTAATGCACCACAGAAATTAGGAATACAAAAGACTCATTTGATCATGTCCTGATTTGTACCCACTGCTTCAGGTGATGGAAGAATCCCTTCTAATTTAATCATTGTCCAGTTTGCAGCTGAACCATTGAAAAAAAAAGAGCCAACAAAAAAAAACCAAAACACCACCAGATTTAAAGAGTAGTTTTAAGGAGTAACTTCTGCATTTCAGTATGCACGCAAATTAGGTCACAGTAGAAATGCCTTCTAGTAAATATTTCATATATCATTTGAAAGCAGGCTGGCCCTTGGTTGCACTGTCACCTTGATTTCATGCAGGAGAATATTGGGGACCTGGATAGGGACAGCTGGTTGTCATTCTTGGGTAAAATTTTGGTTACACCCTCTGCTCCCGCATGTACTTCTCAATGGAAGCCAAATGCCAGCATACTGAGTCAACAGTCTTTCTTACATGCCTCCTTTTTTTTCATGACCTTAAGTAGAATTTTCTCCCTCCTTCCAACCGTGTCCCACTTTGCTCCTGCCTGCACACACCTTTGGTTGTTGGAGTCTGCTGAGTTCCACTGGAGAATGAAAAGTATCCTCAAAAATTATTTTAAAAATATTTAAAAAAATCTATTAAAATACTAAATAGTATTAAAGAAAATAGTTGGGTTCTTTTTTAGCCACATCAGTTCTGTTTTACTACATGGCTACAGAGATAGTTGTACTGGTCTAGAACTTGTCATTACACACATTACCTATTTCCTACTATTTTCATGGTTTTGTTAAGTTAAAACTTTAGATTTACGTTTTAAATCTCTGATTTAAAAGCCCATAAAGAATCAGGAACTCTTGTAAAAATTAGTCAAGAGGTCCTGAACTTCTGTTCTGACACTGATCTGAATGTAAATCGTGGGCTAAACCACGATTTTCGTGTCATTTTTCCTACCTTTAAGATGTTAATTGTACCCATTCTCCTACTGCCGAATTGATAACAACATTAGTGGTACAAAAATGGAAAGTGCTAAATAAATGCAAAAAGGTGCTATGTTTTGTTGTGATTTTTTTTTTCAGGAGAAGGTTAGCACTTTCTGACAAACCGCTGCTGTAGGAGCTAAGGCAGGAACAATCATTATTTGCTGAAGGAGCCTCAGAAACAAGGTTGCACTCTTAATGCAGCTATGGCATAATTGCTTTAATGGCCCCTTTAAGCACTAAACCCTGATTCTCTCAAAAGAAGGTCCCTGGTTTGATTTTATTCACACTAAGGATCCATACTTAGTGGTAGATTGTTATTGACTTGAAAGCCCTACTTAGAGTGAGCCTTGATAAGTTTAATTAATAGACTCAATGAAGATTCTTATGGAAGTATATTTCAACAGCTTATTTTAGCTGAGCTGCTGCGGTTTCTTGCAATGAACCTAGCACTTGTCTTCTAATGAGTCAATTCACTAATCTGATATCCCAGGCTGTAATTTTCTGTTTAGGTTTATTTGCACAGCAATTTTAAAACACTTAGGTGGGCTCTTAGGACTTATGAATGATTTAAAAGGGCATCTCAATGATGCAGCAGTTTCAGTATGCACTGCAAATGCAAAAGTACCGAGTTTTACAGTGAACATGGACATATGTGATGCTACTGTGAATTCTGGTGTGTAAAAATGTGAGCAGATATAACCTACCTCCTAGGTGTTACTAAAAGTAGAAGGGCTTTCTTTGGGGATGCTGTAAGCCCTGAGAGATGGCAATTTTGCCTACTGGGCACTAGGAATGTAAATACATTCTCTACATGACTGTAGAGAGCACAACACTGTGCTGTTCAGTGATGTCTAGTACTCTGCTGTGAGGTCAGTAGTCACAGTGGCAGGCAACAACCACTGCAGGTAGTGGCTTTTGAATAAAAGGTCATGTTTTTCAATAGCCTTATTTTGATTGAAAGCCTGAAAGCTTCTTGGAACTTCTTGATCTCTGCAGTATAAAATCAAAATTAAATGAGATACAGAGTTTGACAGGTAGATACACAGTCTGCAAAAATCTCTTCAGGATGCCAATTCTCCTGTTCATTTGAGACCTAGGGAGAAACCTTATCCTAGCAGAAGTTGGTGTGAGTTTTTCATTGACTTTAATGGATTCAAGGCTTATCCTCAATATTCCAAGAATAAAATCTATGAAGTCCACCTCTCTCTGGGTGCTCTGGGAGTTTATTGTTACCATAATGGAAGTCAGCACTCCCCCTCCAGTGCTGAGTAAAAAGCATTCCAGCTGGTTAAGAATGAGACCTTATAATTAGGGATTGTCAGACAGATGGAGTCACAGTCCACCCAAATAAGGAGGTATTTATTACAGAATACAATTCCATACTAGCATGTTTGTAAAATCTGAATTCCAGAATCATTTTATTCTTTCAAAGCAATTCTGCCTTCGCTGTCTGGAACAGAGTACAGTGGAGTGGGATTCATCTTACCTGGCTTTACACTGTCACAGCATGAGTCCACGTCAGTTACTTAGGCTGCCTTTTTCTTTATGGAGCATGACAGGCTCTTCTGGAGTACAGTTCACCTGGTCTGTTTTAGATGCAGGAAGAGACTTAAATGGTGCTGATAAAATTCTACATCTCCCTTCAGAGAGATGGCAAATCTGTAGCAGAAATTAACTCCCTGATAGTCATTTTGGCAGAGTATCTTATTTCACGCATTACTTGTTCTACTTCTCTTAAAGCTCTGCTACTGGATACATCCAGAGTCACTAAGTATATCTCTGAATAGAAATGGGTGGATCATTGCTTTTATGACTGTTTCTGCTCAGCCTAGAACTTCATTTCATAGTATAAAATTAACTTCAACCATAGAATGGTTTGGCTTAGAAAGCACATTAAAGTTCATCTAGTCCCAGCACCCCTGCCACGGGCAGGGACAGCTTCCACTAGACCAAGGTGCTCTAAGCCTCATCCAACCTGGCCTTTAACACTGTCAGAGATGGGGCAGCCACAGCCACTCAGCAACCTGTGCCAGGGCCTCACCACCCTCACAGTAAAAAAAATTCTTCATAATACCTAATCCAAGCCCACCCTCTATCAGTTTAAAGCCATTCTCCCTTTTCCTATCCTTACATACCCTTGTGAAAAGTGTTTCTCCAGATTTCTTGTAGACCCCCTTTCGGGACTGGAAGTCTGCTCTAAGGTCTTCCCAGAGTCTTCTCCAGGCTGAACAAGCCCAAGTCTCTCAGCCTGTCTTCACAGGAGAGGTGCTCCAGCCTTCTGAGCATCTCTGTGGCCCTTTTCTGGACTTGTTTGAGCAGGTCCACACACCTCTTGTGTTGAGGGCCCCAGCGCTGGACACAGGACTCCAGGTGGGGTCTCCTGAGGGTGGAGTAGAAGAAGAGAATCATCTCCCTTGACCTGCTGGCCACGCTCCTTTTGGTGCAGCCGAGCACATGGTTGGCTTTCTGGACTGCAAGCATGTATTGCCAGCTCATGTTGATAGGATGTATCTATACTCTACACATGTAATTTATAGAACTACGTGTACTTTATTAATTCCACTAAGTGGAAATTAGACACTGGGGCATGTATGTACATATGTTTCCTAAAGTAAGTGTTTGGGGCCAAACAAAAAGTTCATTGTGTCTCACTGTTTCTTGGACCCAAAGGGAACGTAACACTCTCCACATCTCCTATTGCCTAACAGACAAATCTATCCCAGTCCTCTTGGGTTCTTAATATTCAGATGAAACTGAATCCTACATTTTAACAGTGTTCTATGTAGGATCTATGTAGAAAGCCTTAGCTTGCTGCCCAAGCTGATCTCTGTTGGCTGGGTGAGAGGTTTGGTTTCTACCTCTGATCCCAAGCAAAAGGCAGTTTACAAACCATGGTACATTCACAGAAAGCATCTTGACAACCTGTCTTCTGATCTAGAAAGTCTTTTTTTGTTGTTATTATAGCTTTTAAATTTGCTTGATTAGCAGAAACCAAGAGCAGTTATAGTTCTTGTTTTCACGGCAGAAGGGCTCCCAAATCCAGTGCTCTCCCAGTTCTTCTTGCCAGCTCTTCCCCCCCACCTCCTTCCCATCAGTGGACTCATCCCCTACCTGCTGCAATTGACATCTTCCCAAGAACAGCGAAAAGATGGACAGGAGCTTCTGCAGGGTGTGCTGTAGACCTTATACCTGAGAGAGATAAAAGAAGGGTCCAGGAGTTAGCTAGAGGTAACTCTCTTCTCCAGCAAGGAAAGGAAAGGGGTGAAGATCCTGCAGGAAGATGAGGCATATTGTGGGAGGTCCTGGACACTGAGGGTGAGCAGGAAAGAGTGGGAGTTAGTGAGTGGAAAGACCTTTTGCTTGTACAGTATCCCAAAACTCCATCAATTTTGTCCATTCTGCTGAGGACTTAAACACTCAGAATCTCTGCTGATCCATTTCAGGTCCTACTTCCTAATATTCACCTCCAAGTCTCTGAGATGATACAACCTAGATGTTCCCCTTAAGTCCTTACATCCTTTCACCCCCAAAATCTATGCTGATCCATTCTGTATCTCATTCCATAATACTCACATCCCTGTATAATTTGTATTACAGCAGCAAACCTGAAGTGGAGGTCCAGCCCCAGTTTTCTGAGGTTTTCCAGCATTCCTGTCCTGCTCTGATGACTTAGGGAAATAATTGGGTCTAAACGAGGAAACTGAAGTTACACTTACTATTGTCAGTTGAATTCTACCTGCAAAACCAGGAGGAGAAGAAGAGAGAAAAGTTCAGGGTCATATAATGCAAAAAGGGCATGTTTTATAGAAAAGTAAGAAAACTATAAGGAGAAAGTAGTCTATGAAGAAGTACCTCTAAAGTTATGTAGTGATAGCACTGTCAAAATTGAACTGTCTCTTAAGAAGAGGTCAAGTGCTAGTGTCTAGTACAGGTGGCTGTGCCACGACTCCAACTTCTGCCTCATCACAGCAAGATCTCGCTGTGGCAAAGTGGAACATGGATGAATTCTCCTCAGACCCTTTAGTCTTCGTAGCTTCTGCTGAGTGCAGTCACAATGCTCCATGTTCTCATGCTCTGTAGCAATGTCTTCATGCCTGCTAACAGAGACTGGCAACAGCAGCTACATCGCCCCCGTGGAGACTCCCCAAGGTGTATTCTCCACAGTGCACAGCCTGCCTTTCTCTGACAGGAAAGCCCTTCTTCACCCCGCAGACCCAGCACAGGAGTCTGCATTTGTTTTTGTTTCTTACACCTCACAATTTGCATGACTTATACTACAACATCTTGTTATTATTTGTCATGATCCAACTTAGCAGTTGAGGCCCATCACAAAGGACCTAACCAAAGACCGAGTTCTAGCTGAAAACTAGCAAGAGCACATGTAACAAATCACAATCTATTTCTATTTGGCAGACAGAACAACTTTTACCGTTTCCCGTACCGTGTTCAAGCCACCTGAAAGACACAGTGTGCCCGAACACAACGTACATAAACAATCTGAGGCGTTGCGTAGTAGGAACAAGACGGGCGCACGCGGCCGTGGGGACACAGGGCCGTGACCGGTCAGCCGTGGACTGTGCTCGGGGTCGGCGGGGCGAGTCCCGGAGGCAGTGGGGGCATTGAGGGATCCCTGTGCTGATGCACGGAGCCTGCCCCGGGCAGAAGCGAGGGGGCGTCGGGCCTGGGGGAATGGGGGCGTCGAGGGGGCGTGACGTCTTCCGTGACGCCACCGGCAGGACCCCTCTTCATTGGTGAGCAGCGAAAGGTGTAGCCGCAGGGCGGCTCACGGTTGGCTGCCGTCCTGGGCGTTGGCGGCGCTCCGGACGCTGGCCGGACGAGGGAGCTGTGCCTAGCGGCTGTGCCGGGGCTGACCAGACCGCCCTGAGGTAGGTAGGTACGGCGCTGCCCCATGCCCCGGCGCACCCGGAGCACCCCGCGGCGCTGCCCGGCGCTCCCCGTGGCAGTGGCCGCAGCCTCGGCCCTCCGTGCGGGCAGCGCCGCCGGCAGAACGGCCACGCCGCCGCGGCCTCCCGCCGCCGGTGCCGCCCCCTTACCGCGGTTCTACCCCCGCCAGTCCTTCTGCCCTCCTGCTTGCCCGCTTGTCTGCCCGCGCCCCCCTGCCTCTCTCTTAACGGGGATTTTGTTCCCTTCTGCGCGTCGCTTTCCTGGCGGGAGGTTGGAGGGGCCCTGTGAGACCCCCGGCCGGGGGTTTAGGGGGCGAAACACGCTGTCAGGAGCCCGCGCTGTAGTTTAGCTGTCGCTCAAGTAGTAAGTGGGGGCACAAGTTGCCCGTGTAAGTATGTTCAGCTCACTCTAGAAATAGGATCATATTCAGATCGTGTGCTGTAATCAGTGCATTGCTGTTATTTTTTATTTTATTTTTCCTTTGCTATATTGCTCAGCACAATTGAGTCTCAAAACTAAGTCCAAAGCAGAGTGCGACAGCCCCCATAGCATGAGTGATGAGGAACCAGTGCCATTCGGTTCCCTGGGTCAGTTGGTATGTTGAAGAGGCCAGAAGATCACCATCTCTGCAGGACTTGTGTTCTAAACTTACTTTCACTTTTACAACGGGATATCAGTATCTTACACAAGGGGATATCTGTGGTTAAGCCTGATCACACAGAGTCATGTGTACACACTTCTGGCCTGCCAGAGGTCACACTGAGTATTTGTTTACTGCCCTGATTCCCCCTCACATGCTGTAAGTGCAGGGCAGCTCACGCCCTTTTGAAAGCAGCATTGTTCTTGTAGGACTCTTCTGTGTGAGGGAAATATCCCTTCCCTGCAGGTTTGGGTATGAGGTACAGTGCAGTGATAGGAACTGCTCTAATCATTATTTTCGAGAGTACAGTAATAGTGACATTGTGTGACAAGCCTTCCTCTGTTTTTGAGAGGTACCAACACAGTCTCTGAGAACCTTCTTAGCATGCTGAAGAGCAGTGTCATAAAATAACAACTCCAACTTTTGTACAGTAAATTCTGCTGGTAGGAAAATCTTGCGATGGTAGGAAGACCACGCTTGGAGCAAAGGCAGAGGGCTGTGTGCTTCTGTTCATGCCTTCCTTTGTGTGCTAGTTTTTCTGTTTTAGCAAGCCTGGAGTTAAATAGGACCTCTTGACGCTTCAGGCATATAGAGGTTTTACAAGACTGGGGCATGAGGGCAAACAGGATTTTCCAAGTGGTTCAAATGCAGAGATACATGTAACTACCAGTTAAAACTACTTTGAAAGCACCATTCACATTTTTTGAGCCTGTCTTTGTGATTCGTATCTTCTAATCATATAAATATCTCAAGTACTTAGACTCCTAGGTATTTGGTGCTGGACTGGTTCTTAGCATTCACAGCAGAGCTGAGCAGTGGCATATATGCTTCACTGGGAACGAAGAAGAGGAGAGAGAAAATAAGGGGATAATCCTCTGCAGTGAGAATCTGTCCTAATGAAGCCTTTCCACTTTGTGCAATATTTTTATTAGGAAAAAAACCTGTAACTCCTGGCCACACATATGCTGATTGCTAAACAGTAGTTAAGGTCTTGTCCTGTACTTCCATTTTTGGCTTGATTAGGAATTAGTTATATAAAATACTTTGCATTAGTCATACATATTGGACTTCTTTTTAATCAACTGCTTGTATTGTTGCCTGTGTTCTATCTTCTTGCTGTGCGTTTGTTACTTCTCACTGATCTTGATGCAAACTTTTGTTAAGTGCTTCATGTTTAGATGCTTATGCTTGCAAATGAATTTAGGTGGCATTTTTAAGTTTCCAGCATTCTTTTTAAGCTGTGTAAGTAAAAACTTGGTATACTGAACATGTTAAAAGCCTTCCCTTACAGTAGTACAATTTGTTTCTGTAAGGACACGCCATCAAGCTGAGGTGCAACAAAGTACACTGAAAGTAAATTCACAGAATCAGAGAATCACAGAGTGGGTGGAGGTTGGAAAGGACCACTGGAGGTCAGCTAGACCAACCTCCCTGCTCAAGCAGGGAAATTTATATCTCACAAAAGTAGGGTGTAACTAGAGTATAAAGTATCTGGTTTGTGTTTTACAGCAGATGTTAAAGGAGACCAGACCTTTTGCACAGTGTTTGAAACATACATATATATATGTATATTTTACAACTTTGTCTTTTGCTGCCATCAGGCTTTACGATGCTGCGAGCCTTTAGTCACACAAATGGTAAGTGTGCCTTCCATAGTGCTAAGTGTTGGCATCGTCATAAGTCTGTGCTGGCAATCAGGAGGGAAGATGTTAATGCCTGGGAAAGAAGAGCACCTCTAGCACCGAAGCATGTTAAGGAATTGACACAGATGGGTTACAAGGTCTTAGTGCAGCCGTCAAACCGAAGAGCTATCCATGAAAAGGTAAGGTCCCATTTTGAGTTAGGAAGCTAACCCTTAGTCCCGTTATTAACCACACCACAGGAAAAATTATATTCAAAGGATATACATGAGAAAACATATTAATTTTGTTGTTGCATGAGGAGTCATTATAGAGAGAAAAATAAGTAATTTGTTTAGCGTTTTAATGTAATGTTGGCATACTGTTGGTCTTCTGGAGTTGTTTTTATTGATTTCTTTTCATCTGTCTCTGAAACTTGATAATCATTTAACATTGTTTTTTATTTCTTCTATTTGTATGGAGGCAACATTCAAAAAAATCATATTTAAAATAAAAAAAAAAGGAAGGATGAATGTGATGAATCCCATTCCCACTTCAATCCTATTCCTCATGTAAAATGAGGAGAGAGTTTTGTTTTGGGTTGTTTTTTTCTTTTAAGCTGTGAGCTTTGGGACTGAGAGCTTTTACAGTTCCAGTAAGCAGCAGTAGTACTCTGCTGTAAGGTATCTGAACCAACAGATAAAAATGGACACATAAGTAGGGAATTAGTGATCACTTTCATGTATCACCTTTTAATTACGTCACAGGGCTGTTTTTCACCAAAGCATATATCAGTCTGGGTACGCAAGTATGATACTGAAAGCTGGAATTTTAGTATGTTTCTGAAACAAAGAATAACAAGACTAGATTTTGATATGGAAAAACAGTCTTTTGGATGTTGCTCTTCAGCTTGAGCTCAATCTTACACAATTTTATAAAATCACATGCCATCAGTCTTCAGGTTAATATGTCAGATTTCTCTAAACTTATCTCCATATATTTCAGCACATTACAAAGGGTTGTTCATTATCATAGTACTTTATAAAATACTTTAAATGTAGTGAAATACCCTTTTTGTTGTCTGTGAATTTATGATGAAGGATTTTACTAACACATAATTATGTTTTTGCCTTGTATAATAGGATATTAGCACGGAAGCTCAGTTTGATATTCAATATTCCTTTTGATAAAGAGATTTATGAAGTATCACATGTAGTAACTTGTTTCTGCTTTGGAGAATTATCTGCTTTTCCTCTGTTCTAGTTGCTTATGTGCTGAGATCTGAATATGAAAAAACCCAGAAAAATTTACTTTGATTTTTTTTCTCTTTCATAGGATTACGTCAAAGCAGGTGGCATTATTCAAGAAGATATTTCTGAGGCTTCTCTGATAGTAGGTGTGAAAAGACCTCCAGAGGACAAATTAATCCCTAAAAAGAACTATGCCTTCTTCTCTCACACTATTAAAGCCCAACAGGCAAACATGTCCCTTTTGGATGAGATTCTAAGACAGGTAAATTATGTCATAGAGAAGACAGTTCCCTGTTAGCATGGGTTGGAAACTGAATGCTGAAGTATGATCAAAAGCTTGATGCCTAGCGTGGTTACTTTCAGCGTACATATTTGTAGATAGCTAACAAGGACAGTTTTGAGTATCTTTTCCTTAAGCAGAGTATATCTTGCTCAGAGGATCTTGTACTTGCGGTGCTACTCTGTTAATGTGCGTGAGGCAGATGTGTTGCAAGCATGGTGTATTCATGAGAGGTTTGTGCTGTGTGAGCATGAAGGCTTATTGGAAAGTTATTAAGCAAGAGTGTTTGTTGGTTGTTACAGCGGGAGGCAGCTAGTTCACTCGGAAATGAGCAGCCTCTTGGCAGAGTCTCCAGTGGCTGGAGTGGCACATTGGGAAACTGTGCCAAGAGTGCACAGGCAGTGCAGAGGTTCTTTAAAACAAGAATTCAGTGTAACCTTTAGGTTTTTATTATTATACCTAAATGAATCATTTGCCTGCTCATATATGCCCATCAGCCTCTATCACAAAGGATGACAAAGGCATATCAAAAGGTAATTCCTAGGAGAGCAACGTGCCACTGACTGCATTTACTGAAAATTTTAATACTCAGTTTGCTATGTATTTTCAGGAAATTCGACTGTTTGACTATGAAAAAATGGTTGATCGTAAAGGAATGCGAATTGTGGCCTTTGGAAAGTGGGCTGGTGTAGCAGGTATAGTGCATAAAGTAAAGGCAGGCTTGCAGCAAGTAACTTCTTGTGATACTTCTGGTTGTCTGTGTTTCCTGAAAGTTGAGGCTTGCAATGCATTTTTAACTGCATTTCCAACTCTTGCTTTTAAGAGCTTTTTTCCATTCTGTTTTGTGCTCCTTACTCTTGATGATACTATGTGTCAGACAGTCTGTGGATTCCTGGCAAATCTACTATTTTATGTTGTCTTGAAGTCCTGTTTATCTATTCAACTAACCTGAGGCAGACTAAGTATCTAGACATGAACTGAATAAGCTTTTGAGAGAAAGGGCTGCTGTCAGTCTTGTGAGTTTGAACAACATCTGTTCGTCCCTCTCTCATTCATTTACACTGTGTTTTGTGAGGCATGGTTCTCATTCCTTTCTACTGAACTCTGTTTCTTCAGGAGACTCTCTTTATTATCTCCTTCTTTGGAATCTGGTGTTGTGGATGCATCTCATGAAAGGGTATCTGAGTATTAAATGGTGCTGAAATGCATAATGTGGGCCAAGAGCAGGTTTATGGTCATAGCCTGCTATTGAATTTCTCCTTCCCTGGTTTTATGTAGACTTTCTTTAGAAGTGAAATATTAATATTAAAATATGGGAAAAAATATCCAGGGTGAGTTTAGACTTCAGTCAGTCTCTGCAGTCTCTAACTGTGTATATTCATAATTAACACTGATAGTCTGATTTTCTGATTTTTCTTTTTTTTGTTTTTTAAACAATAGGAATGATCAACATTCTACATGGATTGGGATTACGATTTTTAGCCTTGGGACATCACACTCCCTTCATGGTAAGAGTGTATGTGTATGTAGTTTTCTCTAGCAAAATGACACTAGGACATCTGCACCTGTATTTGAATATGGAAAATATCTTGATTGTTCTATGCATTAAATTTCAGCACATTGGGATGGCACATAACTACAGGAATAGCAGTCAGGCTGTGCAGGCAGTACGGGATGCTGGGTATGAAATTTCACTTGGGTTGATGCCAAAGTCAGTTGGACCCTTAACATTTGTGTTTACAGGCACTGGTAATGTTTCTAAGGTAAGAATTCTGTCTTCAAGATTAAATACTTTATTATTTTTAATATAAATTCTTGGCATTTGATACATACCAGTATAAATGGGTTGATAGGTTCATTTTGTTTGCTTGGACTTCAGGTTTTCCTTTGCCAGTAAGAAGTTTCAAGTACTCTAAACTAATGCCTTTAAGATGAGATCATGCCCGACAAGGGTGACCACACTAATTTTTTACCATGAAAAATGGGTTAAGTCTTACTGCTTCTCTGTCCCATCTGCATGATTTTTATCTCCCTCTCTACACTTGATTCACTCTGGGCTCAGAAGGTATGTTGAATCACCTCGTTAAAGTATAGGGGGAAGACTTATTTTTTCTAATACTTGCTGGGTTTTATCTGTTTTTGTACCACTGACTTGGCTTACAGGTCCTGGACTTTAGATATATATTCTACAATGTAGGGAAAACACCTTACTCCTGGTTTTGGCAACAAAGATCGGTTAACTAGGCTCAAGCTATAAGGTCACTGCCAGTGTAACTGTGTTTACTGAGCAAAAGGATGGCGTGTCTGAAGAGCTTGTCTTCTATAATCATAGCCTATTGGGAAAGTCATCTCAAAGTTCTTTGCCTTTAGAACAGCCTGGTTGGTGAGGAGTGGCTTCAGAGGTCTTCCCTAAAGAGAAACTGCTCCTCAGAGTGGCAGCAAAACCACCTGTTGTGGCTGAGTTGAGGCCTCTCAGCTCCACCATCAGAAATATAAACCAGGCTTTGGACTGTGGGCCACACAAACTGCAGTAATGGGGAATGCTGTAAATTCCTTGTACACAGAGCCCAGGCAGCTTTGTTTTGGATAAGCAGGGCTATGTGTGAAACAGTCTGTACATTTGTGAAGACCTTGTCTGGCAGGACTCTACTGTGTGTGGCATTTTTATATCTGTTTTCACACATGAAATGAGCAGTGTTACACTACATTTATATGCTCTGATCATTCTGAATCCTATTTCACTGTTTATAGGGTGCTCAGGAAATGTTCAGTGCCCTCCCATGTGAGTTTGTGGAACCACATGAGTTAAAGGAAGTTTCCAGATCTGGAGGTATGCTGCAACAATAAAGTTTTTGAAAACACTGCAGCCCTTTTTGTCCAGGTATAACAGCCATTTTCTTTCTTTTTTTTTGTTTTTAACCTCAGACCTCAGAAAAGTCTATGGAACAGTGTTAAGTCGTCACCATCATCTTGTGAGGAAACAGGATGGACTATATGATCCTGTGGACTATGAAAAACATCCAGAACTTTACACCTCTCGCTTTAACAGTGATGTGAGCATCTCTTCTTTCATGAAACGTTTTCCACAGATTGTTGGTAGTTACTACACCTTTGCATATCCATTGATGAGAAAGCATTCATTTAAATCACTAGACCAGGTGCTTTCAACTTAAAATACTAGATAAGAACATCAGGCATCTGTAACTCTCTTTGCAGATTGCACCCTACACAACTTGTTTAATTAATGGCATATACTGGGAGCAACATACTCCTCGCTTGTTAAGTCGACAGGATGCCCAGAAGCTGCTGGTGCCAGTTAAATCTACTTCTGCTACCATAGAGGGCTGTCCTGAGTTACCACACAAGTAAGACACCTCAGTTTATTTGTAACAATTCTGCAGCACCCTAATTAAGTCAGAATGCCAGGCAGTTTCACGACAGTATCTACCAAGTGATTCTATTTCTCATGTTGTTCCTCCTGCATGTTGCAGAGTACCGCATTGAACCTGCTTTTGTTCTTCTGTGCTTTGCAGTCTTGTTTTCACAGATGAAGGTTTTGGAAACATCACAGTATAAATGATTGACAGGTATTGTCTGTCTTTCTGCAAAGGTAGTTCTGCCAGTGATCCTTGTGCCAAATCCAGTGCAAACTGTGATATCTAGGAAATGTACCTAATGCACCATTACTGGCTAGAAGTTTCTATGCCTGAGCAGAGTTAATTGTTTAAGTTCTTCCTACCCTATCATTTGGCTTATACATCTTCAGTAGCTGTTCCTCCACATCTCTGATTTCTGCAGCTGGTGGTGGAAATTCTTCACAACCTTGAATAGCTTTAAGGATAGAATGTGGGATGCAAATCCAGGGTTAGTCTCCTTTCAGCGGGGGTGGGAGCCACCCTTTCCCTAGTAGTCCTCTGTAATAGTTCTCTGGGACACTGGCCTGGTGATGGATTTGTGGAGGATATGGCAAAGGATATGTTGCTGAAGAAGAGGTCTTTGCCTTTTTCCTGTCCACTCTTGACACCTTTCTTTCTCTCCTATGAAAAATAAAGAATTTAAGTGTTAACCTTGAGTGGAGCCAGGGGTTGTAACTTAGGCTAATGAATACTCCGTCTGTGCCAGCTCTCTGTGAACTGAAAGGAGGTAGCCACTTTAGGTTTCCCTTTGTGATGGTGAAGTTATTCTAGTGCAGGACTGCAAAGTGATAGCTTAGGGGAATTGGTAGTTGTGTAACAAATGGGAGGTGTTGACAGCACATAGATAACAGAGAAAAAATGATGGATGAGTGGATTGTCCTGGTCTTTGACAAGTTATGCATGAAATATGGAGCCTTTTGATCTGAATGGAAATCCCATGATCTGTCTGGATGTCATTGTTCATATTACGCTGACTTCTAAATTGGTTAAGATGAATGAAACTACAAGTATAATATATTTTCTCACATTTCTTTTAAATTTATTTTTCACTTGTGATCTTTTAAACCTATATTTCATAGTAATTTGGGTAATACTCTATTCATTTGTCTTTTTTTGTTTAATCACTTTAGGCTTCTGGCGATATGTGACATTTCAGCAGACACTGGAGGATCTATAGAATTTATGACTGAATGTACAACAATTGACAGTCCATTTTGTATGTATGATGCTGACCAGCATATTATTCATGACAGGTGGGAGAGCCTTTAGATTTTATTGCTTTCCTTTATAATTTCTACAATGAAACATTATATTCAAAAACCATGTGTTTAAAGCACTTGTGAAAGGTGATGCCTTTCAGGTACCAAGGCGAAGTAGACTAGAAGAGCCGTGTTCTCTCTTTCAGTGTGGAAGGCTCTGGGATTCTTATGTGTTCCATTGACAATCTGCCAGCTCAGCTTCCTGTAGAAGCAACAGAATACTTTGGCGATATGCTTTTCCCATATATTGAAGAGATGGTAAGGTCTAATGTATCCATCGAGAAGGTAAAAGGCTTAGACTTTGGCCTGCTTGTTTGTTGCTTTTCTGGTCTCCTGTATACATTCAAAATAAATCTGCTATAGAACATAACTGACTTTGTACTTAAAAAAAAAGAAAACAAAAAAAGGCTTTCTAAGTTTTGAGCAATACTTTGAAAAATCAGCTTGTGAAAGAGACATTAGTCATCTGGATGTCTTAGGGATTTATCAAAAATACTTTATGTAGGCAGAAGACAGGCTCTGTCAGGTAGTTCATTGTTCCTGGACTATGCAATAGATGTCTAATTCTGATTTTCTTGGGGCAGTCAACAGTTGCTCACAATCTGACTGCTGTTTGAATTCCTCTATTTTCATAGAAGTTAAATGACACTGATCAGGGCCACGAGAATTTCAGATCTACAAAATACTGGTGTTATGGACTGCATTTAAACAGTGCTTAAAATCTTGATGTTTTACTCTGAAAAAAAAAAATGTATGGCAAATTAAATGACCAGATTTGAAATAACTTATCTCCATAGCTGTTATCGGAAGGCTCAGAACCTCTTGAGAGACAGAATTACTCAACTGTTGTTCGAGATGTAAGTTTTGCAATTTGTCACTCTGTTTGTCTTCCTCTGCTATAAATCATACAGGTACAAAAAAACTCAGGTTTTGTTTTTGTGTTTGTTTTTTCTTATGTATTTCTAGGCAGTGATTGCATCCAATGGCTCACTGACAGCTAAATATGAATATATCCAGAAATTGAGAGAGAGCAGGTAATGTATAGCTTCTTAAAGTTTATTTGGTTCGTGATGTTAAAAAAAATGTTGTCTGCATTCCACCTCCCCTTTAGAATTTATTTACTCCTGTGTTTTTATGGAATACTGCTATATTGTGCTGTCTAGTGCATATGTCTAAATGTCACCTAGCTTGGTATTTTCTTCTTCATGCCCATTGCTTAAATCATTATCATATGCTGTTAGTAACTTATATTGAAGTTGAGGAAGTGGTCATTTTTTTCATATGTTATGAAGACTGGCAGAAAACAGACACATGCCAGTATTATTCTGTTATTCCTTGCCCTTTTAAAATGGGGATTACGTTAAAATGGGGATTACTGCACATTATATATAACATGCAGTCTTTTGAAAGGAAAAGGCTCTGTACTATGCCTTGAATACTAGTATGGCTCAAGTGCTGTGCTGTATAGCATTGTTCTGTGACTGGATGTATCCAGGAACCTCTGTGAGACTTTCAGACTTCATTATATTCCTGTAGGTAAAGCTTTAGTCAGTGGCATGGTCAGTGGTAGCTGCACTGTATGTCATGTAAAAATTGAGATCGGTCTGACTGCAAGCACTGCATACACTGTTACAGTAAAAGCATAGTGTGTTGACTTTTGCAATGGCAAATGTCTCCAGTTTCCTTTGGGAACTTTGGGAGTTCTGATTATGAACTTGTGCACAATAAGTATTCATCCAAAGTAACATGCTCTTTGCCTCTCAAAGATTTCAGCTCACAGTGATTTTTGTCATGTGCTGTTTGACAGACCACCTCAAGAGCCTGTCTCAGTAACATCAGTAACAAGTTTTCCAAGGAAGACCTCACACAGCACAATGACCTGGGTTGTGGGCTTTTTTTCAGTTATTTCTTATCCTTTTTTTTTTCTTTCTCCGTAATTGCTTGTGTGACCTACCCTGAGAATCTGGAGATGTCATTCCCAAGGGGGTTTTGTGGGTAAATGTTTGATGCTTATGCATACCTGTGTGTTGCATGTGATGTTCAGTGGTGTTGCTCAGTTAGCTGTCAGAAAAGCAAGACCTGCTAGTGGTACCCTCCTTTACTTTGCAGACTTTGGAGATAATGCAAATGAAAGAAAGGATTTTACTGCTTAAGATGTGATGGCTTAGCTAGAGATAGGCTTTTGTTTAGAGCTCATAGGAATCACGCTTTTGTTATTACTCTAACAGTATTATGTTGTGTCTAATTTAGTTTCTGAGGGCTCTATTTAACCTAATTGCTTATACCCTTTGGAAGTCATGGAATATTTTAGAGATAGGATAGCCAGACTGGAGGAACGGAACTGTCCTGGATGCCATTAGAATACAGGAGCAGTTTGATTTACTAAACTTATCTCTGTCTTTTCAACTTTACTTGCTTCATACCTTCTACGGGTTCCTCATCCACAGCTGCAATGACATATCCCATTAACAGCGTGGACCTCTAGGTATTACTATATTTGTTCATAGATTAATGTAACAGAATTATCAAGACTTGTATGTAGAGGATAGGCTTAATATGAAATGTTCTTCTCTGGGACTGTGCAGATTCTGTTCCCACTCTTGACGGGTCATTTGGCAGCGTGTGCTAGAGCAGATGTGCTATATTTGATTCAAGTCTGACCTCATTTTAGACACTGGGAAAGTTTTTAATAAATATGATAAGAGGGTTGATTGTAAAATATAGATTTCTTTTATATAGGAAATATTCTCTTTGTCAACACTGTTGCTCCAAGCTCCTGCATGCCATTGCTGTTCTCTATAGTAAAGGGTGGACAGGAATTATTTCATTTCCTTTGCCCATGAAGGTTTAGCTCTGGAAGAAGATGTTCTATTAAACTCAATAGGAGGAGGAGGAGGGAGGTCCTTAGATTTGTCATATGAAAGGATATGGCTTAGGAGGCTTTCTGTGAATGGATTAAATCATGATTTAACTTTAAAAAAAAAATCAAACAAATTCTTGTCTGCAAACAGAATTTCTTAATTAGGCATTAACTTTTATTAACTATCATATTTCTATGATGGACTAATATGAGCTTAGTATAACTTAGCTAAAATATACTTTCACCAGCATGGTTTTGTGTACTTTAACAAATACTGGTGGTGTAAAGGGAGCAAGGCAGAGCCTGAATCCCTTTCTGACAGCCCAGGATGCCATAGACAGCTTGTGGGTCCTCAAGTGATAAAGTTACGGTAATTTGGCCATTCAGAAAAATATAGTGGCAACTGAGGAAAAATCTATTGAACAGCTAGTATCAATTGAAGAAGCAGTAGAGATGTTGATGGATTTGATCATGTTTATATTGGAGGAAAGAACCTAGAAGGTCTGCCGTGGAAGAATGGAAGCAGTACTACACAGTCTTGGGTTAGATAGCCAGGAACTTGATTCTTGGTCTGAGTAGAGCTCTTGGTTTGTAGACTTACTAAAGTATACTTTGCTAGTTTTAGCAGTTTACAGTTTCCTTCTTCTCTGTGGTTTTTAATTTTGCCTGTAACGCCTCCTAGAGAATACACTCAGATGCTGAAGATGGATAATAAGAAGAGGGTTTTATTGCTTGGATCTGGCTATGTTTCTGGCCCTGTAATTGAATATCTTAGCCGAGATTCCAATGTTGACATCACAGTTGGTATGTAAAATTTTGCTTCTTTTTCATTGAAAAATTATATCTTGTTTAAACCTGCTGGTGTGGCAGAACCTTTCTCAAAAGCAGTAAATGGATTTGGTTCTGAGAATAGATGCTCTTTGTTGTTATACACAGCAGAAAAAGATTTGTAACTTTGTGAGCATTTTGAGTTTATATAATTGATTTGAAAATTGCATGGCCACATTGAAATTTTACTGTTTGCATGTGTAACCTATGTAGGGAAATCAGAAGTACTTTTCCCTTGGACCTGATTTGGTCTTGGGATTGATTTTGTAGGTAATCAGTCCCTTTTGTTGGTGCTTGGCTTGTGTTTTCAGCCTCACACAACAAGAATATGAAATAGGTTTTATGGGCATCTGTATGGGTGAAGCCCCTGCTCTCGTTATAACCAATACTGTGGTGGTAAACCTTCAGACCTTGACCTTCTCAGCAGCCTCACATGCATGCTTGTTCATTCCTCTGTTCTGGTTTTATCTGTAGCATGCTTTAGGCTGGGCATCTCAAAACCACTTTTCCATACCCTTGATGATGACTTTACCCTAATTCTGTTTAAAGGTTTAAATCCCAGGCTGTATTGCCTGAAACTGACTTTGCAGAGAAGTGGTTTCCTTTAAAACTTACTTTTGTGTTTCCGTTGATTTGTGGTGGTGTTATTGTTGTTGCTTTGTTTCGTTATTTTCTCATGTTATTTTCTGCTTGCCTGCTTTTGCTATCCATTGCAGTAATAACTGTTTAACCCCTGGAAAAGATTTACTAGGAAGAAGAGGAGAACTCCAAGGAAGCTGCATCATTAGCATAGTTCACTGCCTGATGCTGTGAACAAGGAAGGATTACAGCAATGTGCGGTGTCCATCCCCTCATCCGTAGACAAGGCAGCATTAGTCTCTGCAATATAGTAGCAGTAAGGGACACCAGGTGAATTGGAAAATGTGTTTTGCCAAGCACTGAGCAAACAGCAGGTGCCTGTTACCTGGGTATCTTAAAAACATGCAATTTGTATAGCACACACACACACACAAACTCAGAAGAGACACAAAGGAGTTACTTGTCAAATATTTGACAGTAGGTAGGTGGATGAAGAAAGCTTAAAAGGCACACTGTGGTGCCACATTTGGTTCTTGACTGATAGGCTACACCATTTTAAATCCAAATGACAAAAGTTTTAATTGGGAACTATTCATGTAATTAATTTCTTTTTAGGTTGAATTTTTAGGTGATTTTGCCTTGCTCTTTTCTCTTAGCAAGAGCTGATTAGTATGGTATGGAGTATCACCCTCTGGCAATGTTTGTTTCCATTGACTTTGGAAAGGCCATAAGGAAATTAGGCCCTAAGTTAGAGGCACAGATGCTTTTAATACTCTGTAAGCCTGTGCCCCACCTGCTGCCTTCATTGCCTACTCCTTTCTTCTGGCCATGTTCCCATTGTCATCCTTGCATTGGCAGCATGGTGAGCCAGGACAGGAGACAGTGTCAGATGTGTCCAACACTGGTTGCTTTAACCTGGATCTTTCTTTCAGTTCTGCTTTCCTTTTAATGGTAAGTGCTGATGGCAGTTGGAGCAAGATAATTGAAGGGACAAATGGAAGCAGGCAGAGACTGGATTTCTTCCTTTTAGGGATAATACTAGCACATGCAGGTTTGGTAGAACTAAGCCATAGGCAAATATTGAAACTAGTCAGATTGAATCTGGGCCTCTTAATATTTGGGCTAAACAAAAGCTTAATGTTTTTATCTTTGTTATGTTAAAAATGGGGAATGATGTGAATTGGTTTTGTTTTAAGCTATTAAGCTGTTCTTGGTTAAAAATAGGAATCCCTTTTAAAATGTCTGAAAACAGTTTTGAAAGATTTTTTTTTTAACCAGATTTATCTATAAATGTATGGCTATGTGGAATGAGGGATGGGGTAAGTTTTCTGAGCATGTTTGTTTGCTAAGTCTGTTGGTTAGTTGTGTTGAACCTACATGTTCATCAAGACCTTAAAATTAGTCAAGGTTTTCCTGTCTCACTTAAAGCAAGCACAGCCTGAAAAAGAGAAAAGCATTTTCTTCTTTGGACCTTTTCCCCTCCTGGACTTTAGTCAGCTTCTTACATTTCAGTGAAGTAGTCTGTACTTTCGCAGAAATAACTACTGCTATCAAAACCTGTTTGAATACTCCACCTCAGCATTTATTTGGCCAGGTTAAAGTTACCATTTTTAAAACCAGGAGAAAATATGTACTGCATAGTGACCTAAAATACTTTCAGTCTCAAGATGAATTGTTACACTACTTGAAAATGGCTGTTTTTCAGCAGGCTCTTCACTTGAGAGTAAGTATTCTTTGTAGATTCTAGTTGAGTTATAGCTGCTATGGCTTGACACTGGCAATTTATAATGAATTTGACTACTTTAAGGGATGTAAGGTGCTTTATGCCTGATTTCTCTTCAACTGTTAGTGAAGGAAAACATCTATGTAACTGTTTTTCTTAGAGAAGCTCAGTTGTACCTGGGAGTGCTTTGTAATTATCTTTAGGTAACAGTGATGTGTTTTACTTTTAAAACAGCATCTGTCACAAAGGAACAACTTGAACAACTGACAGAAAAATTTGACAATATTACTCCAGTTCATATGGATATCATTAAGCATGAGGAAAAGCTGACCTCTTTGGTGAAGAAACACAACCTTGTGATCAGGTCAGAATTGTGTATAAAACATGACAGGCTCAAACCTTGGTCATGCTGCTTCTTTCTCCTAGTTCACTGACCTAAATCAGCATACTAACTTTTTTTTAATGCCCAAGAACTGAGATCATAGTTGGGTATGTAGATAGTTGTATCTGGCCACTGCCTTCTCGTGTAGCAGGGCATCAGGACTTTCAAAGGGTTTTGACCGCAGCATCTCTTTAGAAGTGTTCATCAATTATGTGGACAGCCTTCTTAGTGTGAGGGACCAGTTGTGTCTACCAGTGTATGTGTTCCTGGGATCAAATTGGCATGTTTGCAAGAGGAAGCAAAATTCTGACATCTTGGTCATTTTGCCACTGAAAAAGATCTCTTTCCAGGTATTGAAGGAAGGGAGCAAATGACTTCACAGTCCTTATAATTTTCTCCCTTTTGCCACAGATGTAATGCATGCTGCTTCCTTTCCATATAGAGCATGCTTTTCACAAAGTACTTCAGCAAGATCATTGTAATGTAAGCTTTCTCAAGAATGGATTTACAGCTTGGCATCTTCTAAACCTTCAGCATGCCTGTCGAAGGCGGCCTTGAGAATAAGTCAGTGGTTTTTTACAAAGATCAATGTGACTGAAGATGCTGTCTAAACAATGACTCCCATATTGTCCTGTGCTCTGTTCCAAGTATGTACAACAATGCACTTCTGGTAGGGTAGCATTTCACTTATGTAGGTACAAAACTGCTCAGGGCAAGGCAGGTAGGGCTGTTGCATTTACTTGAGCTCTTTTGTAGACATACAAAAAACATTTGCAAGTGTCTTTCCAGTGACAGCCTAAGTAACTGGTTTTGATGTTGCTTAATTGTTTCATTTGTAGTTTGCTGCCTTATTCAGCACATCCTTTGGTTGCTAAGAAATGTATTGACAACAAAGTGAACTTGGTAACAGCCAGCTACTTAACACCAGCTATGAAAGAGCTCCGGGAGAGGTAAGTATGAGAGTAGCATCTCCCTGGTGTTGCTGCCTCCTTCACTGCATTATCTGAATATTTTGTGGTCTGTTACACCTGCAATGTTCATTGTGAATGACTGTTTTCTGCATTCTTTTTCCTTTCCTTTCTATGATAGAGGACTGTTTTTTCCCCCAAAGTTGCATATGGAGGCTGTGGCAGAGTGGGGAAATAAGTGCACACTCCAGTATGGTCAGGCTAGTGCTCTAAACAGTAGAATGTACTTTTCTGCATACCCCATCTTATTCTATATTAGTGTGCTTCCCCTCTCCCCTCAGAGCTGTTAGGATATTTGAGCTGGGCCGATATTCAAATCAGCAGATGGGCTCTTCTGTTCTACCAATGACAGCAAACTTGCTTGTCATCCTTCACATTCTCCTAATCCACATTTGCCTAATCTACACTAATATTCTATTATCTACACTAACATCCTCCTTCATGACTCCTTTTGGATAGGCCCACTATATTAGTCTCAAGTTGGTGACAGTTCTAACTATTCTATTATTTCTGTTGTCCTACTTATTATATAATCAGAAGTTGTTTTGGGCATGGACTTTCACCTAGGTACTCCTCTCAGTCTCAGTACTGGAAACTCTGAAATTAATTCAGGTGAGTGAGATGAGACTTGTGCATGCTGTGTCTGTACAAAAGATAAAACAGAGAAAGGTAGACAGGTAGAGAACCAGTGCTGCAGGCAGTGAGGGAGATTCTTCTAGCTGTGATGCCAAGAGGTCATATCACACTCTCAAAAGAAAAAAAAAAAAGAAAAAAGACAATTCTTATTTGTGAAAACACAAAGTGATTTTGAAACTAAAATAAATTGCCTCAGTTTGTGGTGATAAGTGAATTTCTCTGGGAATGTAGGCAACTGCTAAACCCCAAATGTTTGTGATTTGGGAAAGCAGGTCTTTCATCTCTCTTCCCCACAGGAGCTGTTTAGGGCAATTATGGCTAGTTCTGTGCCGTACTCTTCAGTACTACCTTCATGTGTTATAGCACTGTCCAGGGGAATGTG
This sequence comes from Melopsittacus undulatus, assembly GCF_012275295.1. Lineage (NCBI taxonomy): Eukaryota > Metazoa > Chordata > Aves > Psittaciformes > Psittaculidae > Melopsittacus > Melopsittacus undulatus. The sequence continues at coordinate 18,869,677 of NC_047531.1, read as the reverse complement.
AGATATGGAGTTTAGTGTGAATAATAGAATAATAGAATGTGAGATAGGAATTTATTTTTCCACCAGCCCCTTGATGTTGCAGCAAAGTAAGAGAAACCAAGGCTAGAATGACTCTTTAACAGTTGTTACTGCTCAGGTTTTAGCATTGCCTTCTTTTTTTTCCCCACAAGCTGCAAATAGAGCCCAGAATTTGCTGTGCTGGGGAAAGTTCACTGGGCCTTTATTCGACAGATTTTGTTAATAGAAGTGAATATTCTGACAGCTCTGCATTTCTGTTATTTTTAGTGTAGAAGCTGCTGGTATTACAGTTATCAGTGAAATGGGTTTGGATCCTGGTCTTGACCATATGTTGGCAATGGAATGTATTGACAAGGCAAAAGAAGTTGGTGCCACGGTAAGGTTGGCAGGTAGCACATAGTAAAGCTGTTCCTTTACCACCTCCTACTTTTCTGGCATGTCACTGATGTGTAATGGACTCTGGATACCTTACTTTTTCTCATGCTTGGGATTTGGTACCAACTAATCCAGTTGGTGAAACCATCAACAATATGGCCTTGCCCCACTGTCTGTTTTGGTCCCCTGTCCTTTACAGATAGTGGCTGCAGTGTGACAGCTTGATGCCCTTGCACAATAAACTTTTGGTTGCACTGTAGATTTGGCCTATGTGGGGTACAGCGTCAACAGAAAATTTAAGAACTGAAAGGGATTCTGCAGGGGAGCTCTGTACTGTCTGCATCCTGGTCTGTTTTCTCCTCATTGTTTCTTTCATTGTGAATAAATCTGACAGGTTGTGTCCTACACTTCTTTTTGCGGCGGCCTACCAGCTCCAGAGTATTCTGACAATCCTCTGAGATACAAGTTCAGCTGGAGCCCACAAGGAGTTTTGCTGAATACGGTTCAGTCTGCTACATATTTAAAAAATGGAGAGGTGACGTAATCCTAAAATTTCCATTTAAAGAAAGTGGTATTGGGCTAAGGGGAGAATTGGGATCTGTAAGTTGCTGTGTTTACTTTCAAGCCAGTGATAGTTGCCAAACTCGGTTGCGTGCATAACAAAATCCTATGTTTGGAGTGTGATGGTGCCTGGAGCTGCCAGCATTGTTCTTACTTACTGTATGGAAGCCAATTGCAAAGATGGAGTGTGTTCTAATGACTAAAGCACTGAGGCTGGGTTTCCGCATCCAGCTTCCATTCACATTGTGTATTGCTTTTGCCACTCAATTTACCTGGCTTTGGCCCTGTGGAACGAAGGTGAAAGTGCATCCTTCTACTTTGTTTTCTGTCTAGCCATGTTTGTAATCCAGACAGCCTCATTCTGTACTCGCACAGTGTATGCCAGGACTCTTGATTTCTTTGGGTGCAGTCTGTAATACCAGTGACGCAATGAGTATTTTTTGTGAAAGTGTACAGTACTTTCTGATGTGTTTATATAAGCTGTGTTTTGCTGTTTGTGCAGGAAACATTAGAGTAGACTTAACCTAGCAAATGTCACTGCATCTGTTTTATTTAAAGATAAAACTGATTTGTGCAAAGCTATTGCAAGCTACTGTTGCATTTCTGGTTTTCCGTCCTATCTGTTTGACCACTTCCATTTGCTCAAAGTAGTTACTTGAGCAGGGGGTCTTCAAATGTCAAGGAGACTGCCTCGTATAACCACTGTGAGGTTCAGCTAATTATCTAAACTTTTTGATCTGCAAAACTGAGAAATCTTTAGAGATGTTTTGTCATGACATTTTGGTGCTCTAGTGTTCTTATTGAGAAAGGAGAAAATCAGGGATTGTACATTGGATCATTAGTTAAAAAGCAACAACACATAAGTTTCAGATAAAAGGGTCACTTGGAGAATGTAAAAATGTTTATTTAATTCTGACCTGGTTCACCCATGGCTAGGAAAAATTAGATCATGCATATGAATGTTTCATTATGATTCATTATGAAAGCAGTATGTGAGCTTGTCAGTGAATTGTCTACTAAATCCTTAGCTATCTTTGGCTGTTGTACAGGATTCTTCCCCACTAGTGTCTTGCCTGGCAAACACAGTAAGATCTTTTGGCTTTTGCTTTAGTCTTTCTTTTTAGGAGGAAACCTTGCCCTTTTGCTCAGAAGTCACAAAATGAGTTTGTATTGATGCTGCATAGCAGACATGTGCATCAGCTGCTTGAAGGAAGCAGGGTTCAAGGCTTTGGTTGGAAGTGATAATAGAACTAGTCAATCTTATTTTGTTTTCCTTCAGTGGTGCATTTTCTCTGTGCTTTGTAGCTGCAAGTAAAGATACACATGGACAGCAATTTTATATCAGTGTGCTACCACTGGGTTTGTTTTATCTTTAAAATAAAGAGAAACAAGATCCCTCCTTCTCTTTACATTTGCCTTCTCCTCCCCCATAAAAGAATTAAAAACGACTAAAAAGCAGGAAGCCTATGGGCAGAATCTCCCTTCACATTGGTATAGTTTGGGAAAGGAACTTACCACTTTAGTATAAGAGCAGCAGGAATTAACAGCGTGTGTGAGAAAGATGCGTCTTGTTTTAGCCCTTTGATTAGCAATGGCTGACATAGTGCATGCTCCTCCATCACATGATATACTTCAATGGCTTGTGCAACTGCTTTATTTAGATCAGGCCTTTGCACACGAAATACTAAGCATATAGTTGCTATTTTGAACATACTTAATCTCTTCTGTTGTAAAATAAATAACACTGCACCAAAATAATATTGCTGTTCTTTCACACAATTTAGATTGTAAATATTCCAGCTGGAGGAGCAGTACTTGATTCTGTTACTCCGATGGATTTCTTCCCAGGATTAAATCTGGAAGGTTTTCCTAACAGAGACAGCACAAAATATGCTGAGCCGTATGGTATTCAGACAGCTCACACTTTGTTGAGAGGCACATTAAGATACAAAGTAAGTTGCTATTATTATTCATTATTATTTTCCTCAAGAAGTGAATGTTATAATTTAAAGAAAATTGTATTTAAAAGTCAGCCTTTTGTAGCTCTGTACTTGCTGTTATATGAGCTCTCCACTATCCCAACTGAGAGATAACTGAAAGGACTACTCTCATTTTTTTGAAAGCAGCTTTACCTGGTTTACTTAACAACTGTTTGTTGCAAACCAGAAAAATAGTTTTACTTGTTTTGGGCAGCTGGTCAGTTGGTTCACATAGTCTGTATCTGTATTTCTTTTTCTCTCTGGCTCTGTATGTGGTGTCAGATCAATAGAAGATTTAAAAACTATTAAATAAATCTGAAGGAGTTGTGTGATGTGGGTTGCTGTTACATGTTTTCAAGAATTGATCCATTCTTTTAAAGATGATAAAAAATGAAGCTTACAATTTGTTGCTTATGTTCCTATGAAAAACATAATGTAAAAATCTCACAGGAAATTATGTTTTTTTCGTCAAACTGAGAATGTTTTTCATTAAGTAACTGGAAATCTTGAATTTGAGCAGTTTTAATTTTTCAGTCAGTTAAGTAAAATGTTTAATGTGTTTTTCTTCTAACTGATAGACTCTATTCCTTTCGTTTGTTAGGTGTTAGATTTCTTTTTTATTTTTTTTGCTAGTCAATGTAACTTAAGAAGGAATAAACGTAAAACCACATTGAAGGTTTAGAAAAAGCTTTTGTGAATGTCATGATATGCCTATTGTGTTAAGGTTTATGTTAAGTATAAGTTGTTATTTTGTACATGGCTTGAGAAGTGTGTATGTCCTTTCACTCTTAATTCCTCTATTGCAATACAGCAGGATTTTTCTTCATTTCTGGGAGTGAGGGAGGTTGGAATGCATGCTTCGTAAAGAAAGATGAAAGGCCACTGTGGGGGAATAAGGGTTACAAACTGCATCAGCTCTCCTTTTATCAGTCTAGATATGGTATCTTGTTCAGAAGCTAAAAATATGTGGAAGGCATCTATCTAGTTATGGAGTCCTACTGTGACAGTAAGTCTGTCATTTGGGGGGGCTGGTAAAACATTCTTCTTTTGTATAAGAGTTAGCACAAGGAAAAGCAAAAATGTCGGGGTAGCACGAAGAGTTGTTACCAGTGTGCTATAAGAATGATGTTTTTGTGGCTAGTGTTGTTCTCTCATTACTTTTGGATGGTGTGATGTTGGTAAGGTTGTGTGGAAGAGTTTGCCATACTTCTACTTGCTTGGTATCTACATGCCAGAACATAGTGCTGGGCAGGGCAGAAGTCAATGTTGACCCTTTCTTTGCACATGCTGCTCTGCTGCAGAACAGAAAGCAGTCAGTTCAGTGTGGAGGCTAGCATCTCCTCAGAGTGTCTTTCATAGATTAATTTCATCTAGCTAATGGAGTCAGTTTAAAAAGAGATATCACAAAAGGATATCTAAAAGCCATGTAAACTGATAACCTAGTGCTGGTGGAGGTGGCTCCAGATTATAATTAGCTCTCTTTCAGGCTGCTTTATTTCCACCATTCTGCTTTTTTTACAGTGTTTCACTTGTGTGGAAGTGTTTTCAGGTATCCAGCAGCTGTGTGGGAGTCTTAATGGGACGTAAATGAAAAGAAGCAGAAACCAGTTGAGACTTCTTTTATTGTGCACATTAAAATTCTTTTTTGGCTGCCTATTGCAGCCATTGCAGTTCCTTTTAAATACCGTTCCACTGGTGTCCTGTCTCTCTGATGTTCCTGAAGGAAAGATACAAACGCAGAGGATTCTTATCTTTAAAATCAGTCTACCTGATGTCCATATAATCACACTGGTATAAAGCCAGGGTGACCAGAGTTCAGCGCTGGGGTCTCTGTATTCCGTGGTTTGTTTGTGGGCCAGCTGGCTGATATAACCCTGTGTAATGATGTGCTGGAGTTTGAACTAGCCCTTTGATCTCTTGTACCAATGCTGCTTGCCATGGATGTATTGATGACAGAAGAAGTCATTAAAGAGGGTATTGAAAAAGTAGGGAGAAGAGTAGAGAGGATGTGGGGAAGGTACCACTCTGGAGAAGTAACCTCCCTGGCATCCTGTTAACTGTGGCTATCTTCCCATGGGAATAATATTAACACTGCCATGGTTGTGTCCACTGCTGCATTCAAAGCAAGTAGAAATACTTGCCTCAGTTTCAAGCAAGTATTAGTTTTAACCATATTATTTTTTATTTCAGGGATACTCCAAAACTATGGGAGGCTTTGTAAAACTAGGATTAATTAGCCCAGATCCATATCCTTTGCTAAGCTCAGCCACTTCACCTCTAACCTGGGTGAGTTACTCTGATTGCTCTGCCTTTTTCCTCTGTTTTACTAATAATTTTGCTATTTCTAGGCTTGGGTATGCTTAGAATTGGGAATTATGTATTGCATCCTGGTCATCTCTGGTTTTTGTTTCTGGAAATCAGGAAGATTTTCTTCATCAGGAATGTAATACAGTGCTGGAACAAGTTTCCCAGGGAAACTCTGGAGTCTGTGACACTGGAGGTTTTCAGGACTCAGCTAGGCAAAGCCCTGGCTGACTTGGGTGCTGGTGGTATTGCTTTCTCTGTCTTGCTTGCTGATGCTTCACTTCATCTTAAAAATCTCAGCCAAAGTATGGCTTCTGTGATGTACTGCTGTTATATTTGACAATCAACATTTTGTGTGTCTTTGTGGGCAAAGCAGTGAATTCCATATTTCAGTATGGTGTAAAGAGAACTGAACTGACAGCTTATTACTTGTCAGGTCTGTTTGCCTATCTTGTAAGAAATTTCTCTTCCCTTTTGCAAACCTCTGAAAGAGTAACTATTACTCAGATGAACAAAACTCAGCTGTTTCCTGTTTCCTTCCTTGTGTTTTTATCAGCATTAACCTGGAAAAAGACACAAGGCTTGTGCTGTGTGATGGTCTGAAGAGAGTACAGAATTTTTCTGATGATGTCGCTAGTTTAAGTTAAGAATGCCTTGAGTGTTCTCAAAACCGAGAAAGCACAAGGTGAAGAGGCCTAGCTTGGCTTGTCTCTGACTAGCTTACAGCACTGCTCATCTACCCATATAGGAATTGCTTCTTTTTTTTTTTATATTTTATTTTTTTTTCCCTTTCAATTTTAGAGTTGATATCTTCAAGTTTTCTTTGTAGAGATGGCTAGAATTTCCAGTCCTTTTAACCTCAAGGAATAAGTATGCAGTGGCATGTAACCTTTGAAAATAATGATAAACTCATTAGTCTCACTGCAAACCTTGTCTCAGCAATATTGTTATATATCAGTGCTTTCCTTCTGCCAACTCTGCATGGGAATCAGAGGAGATAGGCTAACCTGCGCTTCTAAACAGACTCTGCAGTTCTTTCTTGCTTCATATATTGTTCATAGCTTCATTTATTATTCATGTTGCTGTGAATGAAGCAAGTAATAATTAGCATCTAGGTAGCACAAAATGGCCTTCACATACACACAAAAGTCTTCAGAAAACTTTTGGTAATATTCCCAGGACTGCCAGAGCCTTGTTAATCTCATCAGTTTGTTTCCTTCCTTTTGAAAGAGATATTCTCCATTTCTAGACCAGCTGAAAGATATCCTTGAGTCCCCTACTTTCTGGCTGTCTCCAGGTGGCTTCCCTTTCACCCTAACATCCTCCCAGTGTTCCTTGTTTATGCAGATTTCTATGTTCTTTCTTCACTGCCAGAGGAAGGGATAAGACTAAAGTAGGGGGAAGCAGCTGAGTGCTGGGGAACAAAGTGTTTTAGGAAAAGATGAGCCTTATTCTCATTTGCTGTGATTAAAAAATCTCAAACTATGACATGTTCCCTGTACGCACAACTTGTCTCAGAAGTCCTAGATATTAAGTGAGCTTAATGGAACAGTGGGTTCTTGAAACCTTGACTGAAAAGGAGTGGAAATGGATGTCAGGCCTTCAGGAACTTTTTTTTTTTCCTTTTAATACAGAAAGATCTCATGTGCAAACTGGTTGGAATTAAGCAGCCTGTTGAGTACGATGTTCTTAAAGAAGCTGTATTTAGCAAACTGGAAAAGGATCAAAGTCAGCTGGAGGCAGTGGAATGGTAAATGTTCCAGTGATTTTTAAAGTTTGTTGGGCCTTGCAGTTAGTTCTAGCCATTTTGTTCCATGTTGAAACTGTTAAACTGATACAAGCTGGAAATTACAAAACTGAGACTAAGCTGTTGGTAGGCAATGATGTAAGTCTGTCTCATTTCTTCTGCCAGGCTAGGTTTATTGGGAGATGAACCAGTTCCAGCAGCAGATTCCATTGTGGGGGCTCTTGCAAAGCACATGGAGATAAAGCTGCCCTTTGGTATGTGAAGAATTTTTTTTTTCATGGCTTTGAGTGGAGCAAGCCAGTCTCTCTTATCAGCCTTAACTGGACTAGTTTGTTCACCTTCATTAATAAACTTGCATGTTAGGTTTTGGATGTTTTCTGATATTCTCTAGTCCCTCAATTTATCTTTTTCTTTCCCTGATATATTTTTAGTTTCATCTTAACATTCTGTTCTCCTTAATAATCTGTTATCTTAAATCACTTCCCTGATACACATGCCATGTATGCATAGTGCCTTGCTCATCAGGAACCTCATCTTGATATGACTGAAATACAAGTAATTAATAGTTTGTGTGCTTTTCTCTTAGGCACTGGCGAGAGAGATATGATTGTTATGAGAAATGAAATAGGTCTCAAGCATCCTTCTGGTCATTTGGAGAAAAAGTTTATTGATCTGGTTGTCTATGGTGACAGCAAGGGGTATTCTGCAATGGCTAAATCAGTAGGATACCCCACGGCTATTGCTGCTAAAATGGTTCTAGATGGTAAGTGGCTGTTCAGACTTCAGTAACAGTATTTCAACCCCCTGTATCTTTCTGCCTGTAGAAAGTAAATGAATGGTGTTCTGCAAATGTGTATATATGTATATCTTTAAAATTTATGAAACTTTTCTTGTTTTCTGTACAGGAATTTTTAATCTGCATGTTTGCGTCAGTGACAACTCTTAATTTACTGTTTAATCTATAGATGATGTAGTCTTAACTGTTTTACTGGTGTAGAGGAGACCTTTGGCATAGCAAATCACAATTGATCGTGCCACAGTGAAGCAGGCTACATATACCTGTGCTGAACAAACTAGTGACTTCCACTACTGCTTTCTGGATTGATGAAATTTGAGGCTTGGGGAATATTACCTGATCATGTTGTGTATAGATAAACAGACAAACTCTGCCTAGTCATCACCCTGTTTAAGGAAATACTGTGATTTCCCCTTGTTTGCTCTTAATCTTTAGAACTTCATTCTTCTGGCTAACTGAAATGAGCAGTAACTTTGTTGTGTATATTTTGGGTTTTTTTGTTATTTAAAATACCAAAACCCCAAACTTTTGAAGTTTGGATGTTTTTTACCTAACTGGTTTCACAGCTCTATGAATTAGATTCAAGCTGTGTATGCTTCTATGTGTTTCAAACGTTTTTTTCCCTATTCTTTGATACAGTTTTGATATTGTATGAGAACACAGTACTACGATTGATAAATCTGCATATACACATATGAAAAAATACAAAAATGCAAATTTATTTAGCTGCAAATTGATATTTGCATTTGTGGTGTGTTGACCAGGGCTGGCTGCCAGATGCCCACCCAGCTGCTGTCTCACTCCTCCTCCTCAATAGGACAAGGGGAGGAAACAAGATGAAAAACCTTATGGGTTGAGATAAAGACGGGGAGATCACTTTCCAGTTAATGTCACAGGCAAAACAGACTCAACTTGGGAAAAAAAAAAAAAAAAAAAAAAGCTTCATTTGTTGCCAGTTAAAATAGGTGTGAAAAAAAACCAAAATAGACAAAACACCACCTTCCTCTCCACCCGGTTTTCCCAGGCTGAAATTCACTTTCTCCTTTTCTGACTCCTTAGCCTCTTCCCTCTGCCCCAGGTGGCACAGGGGGATGTGGAATGGGGCCTGTGGTCAATCCATAACAGTTCCTGTCTGCTGCTGCTTCCACCTCATGCTTTTCCCCTCTTGCCAGTCTTCTCTGCAGGCTGCAGGGGAATCTTTGCTCTGGCACCTGGAGCACCTCCTTCCCATCCTCCTTCTCCAGCCTTGCTGTCTGCAGGGACATTCTCATACTTTTTTTGCTCTGCTTACACCTTTGTGGCATTTCTTCTGGCCTTTTTAAAATACATTTTCACCACCATCTTGGCCAAGGGTCTCAGCTGTGCCCTGCAGTGGATGGGTTGGAGCTGTCTGGAATGGCCTCACAGAGGCTGCCCCACAGCCTCCCTGTTACTGAAACTAATCCCAGTAGAGTACTTAACACTTTCTTTCCCTACCTTTATTTCAGGTGAAATAGATGCCAAAGGCATGGTTATACCATTGACGAAGAATGTCTATGGACCGATACTTGAACGTGTTCAGGCAGAAGGCATTGTGTACAGTACTCACAGCACTGTCAAACATTAACAAGGGAAGCAGTGGATTGAATCGGGTTTTGGCTTTGTTTGGTTTCTCTCCCACCTTTTAATAATCTCAATTTGAATCAGCTAAAGACAGGCCCTGCCATTTCACACAGATGATGCCTTCCATAAATCCAGCTGCCTGACTGCAGATAACCAGATGCATGAACTATGGCATTTTCCTCTTAAAACTGCTGTGTTTTCATGTACATGTTTCAACATCAATCAGATCTTTACTTATATCTTTCCTGGAATATCTCAGGAGAAAGAGATGAAAGCAATACTTAATTTTTTAGTTTTGTCCCTTTCTCTTTAACAACAGTATTTGTGAATGTTTTTTACAATAACAATATGCAAGAAATAGTTTAGGAATTCTGCATTAATAGCAAACAAGATCTTGTTAAATCTTGAAAATGTTCAGTCATTAAATATTTGAAATCTAGGTCATAATATTCTTTAAATGCTGTTGTTATGAATGTAAACTTAAATTACATAGAGGAGGAAGTTTAAAGCAAGCCTCCCTTCATACCCTTTCTCATTACAGAGTTGAATCTGGTTGCAATATGTTGAAATACCTGCTGTTATGTGTTGCCTTGTGCCATGCAGAGAGCACATTAGCATTTAGTTCTGCAGCTTGGAAGGGCATTCTGAAATACACACAGTTAATGTGCTTAGAAGCTGCTGCAACTGACGTTTATTCTTTCTGCTTACACTGTGTGCTCTGTTCAGGTTAATTATGGTTACAAAGGGAATATTTGTGTAGTTATAAGCAGCTTTGAAATACAGTAGGCTTAGGGATTGAAATCACTACTTTTTGGGTTAGCTTCTGTTGTTTTGCCATCAGACTATTGTGTTTATTTGGGAGCCTACCTGTACTGCTCAGTACAGTGCCACTTTAGCTTGATGAGAGTTTGCCAGTGTGTCAGCTTTGTGTCATGCTGCCCAGAGGTGCCAACCTGGTTCTAGGGGCAGTTTAGTCACAGCAGCCCAGAACTGAACTTCAACCTGAGTGCAGCTACTCTCCGACAAAACAGCCTCCAGCCAGTTCAGGGCTGCTTCTGTGGGTTTTGCTCAGGGATTTCTACACCGCTTGGCAATGCAAGAATGGCATAGACTTCACTGCCTCTGTCTATGAGGTGTCATAATGTGGACAGATACCATTGGCACTGTGCAACTGCCAGGAGCTCCCCTTTTCTAAAGCTGAACACTGAAACTGGAATCTGTCTGCTTTCAGGTTTGCTCACAAGTGCACTTTGCTGATAAACGCACAGACTTTTATTTTCTGAGAAGCATAGTGCTGTTACCGTGCGTCTGAGGGGGTGGAATTCCAGGTGGTGTTCTGCCCATTAGGAAAAGCAGCCATAACAATTGCTGAAGTTTCACTCTCTAAGCCTTGTTACTCAGGATTGGATTTTCTTTGTGTAGATGTAATGAAGTAGCAACTGCAACAGAGGAGAGTGAAAGAAGCCAAAGAATGAAGAGGAGGGCTTTTTATGCTTAACAACTGGATGCTTTTATACTGTCAAATTTGGATTCTGTTACAGTGCCAAGCATGTTCTGATGAAATCCTGGGTCCACTAAGTTGCTTTGCTTCAAACTGACCTTACAGGCTGGGGTCTGTTATATGGCTGATGCCTGCAGCCGGGGTAAGGATGGAGCTGGCAGCAAATACTCCACTCCTTGCTGCCTTCTCCTGCCCCTGGCAGATTAAAGGCCTACAACTAAGGGTTAAAAATAGACTTGTATCTGCTGGTGCATTCCAGTCCAGTGCTTGGTGAGACCAGGAATTCACTGAAGACTTTTCTGTTCCCTCCTTTGCCCCAAAAATGCACAACCGTGGTGTTGTGACTCTATATATGCATCTACCTTGCTTGCTTTTCTGCCTGGGAAACGCAGTATGCAAAGAAAGTCAAAATGCTTTACAGGTATGTAATGTCTGTGGAGCACTAAAAGGAGAACCACTACAGAGCACTTTCTTCAAAAAAGCACTGCTATTTTTGAAACATTTTATACTGAATGTGTTCTTGTTTCCCAGTGCAGTGCTGCTTTTGTTTTCTAAGTTTAGATTTAAATGAATTTATTGCTCAGCTTCTTGTATGAAATGTCTCAGCTATCTTTGCATATTATTGGAAAGATAATTATATCTTACAGATTGCTTGAAAAATAAATCTGAAATCCTTTGTTTTATTGTCATGTCATCTTTACAGTCTAATGAGATGTATACGAATGGGGTTTGGAATTTTTTGATTATGTTGAAAAAGGTGTCTAAAAATTGACTTCTCTGTGTGCATGAAATACCTTTCTATACTTCTCACTAGAACCACCAAAAGAAGACCCTTCAAAGCTTGTTTTAAGCACCAGCATTGACTACCCATCAGTATGTTTATGTACATGTATCTGTATCTAGACATCCTTTTCAGCTATAATCTTGAGATGTGGGCTTTTTAGCACATGTTCTGTGCTTGGGCACAAGGATAGCTACAGAATTGGAAAGCTACAGAACAGTAGATGGGATCCCCAACATAAGAAGATCATGGACCTGTTAGAATCCAAAGTCCAGAGGCCACGGGGATGCTTAGGGATCTGGAGCGCCTCTGTTATGAAGACAGGCTGAGAGTTGGGCTTGTTCAGCCTGAAGATAAGGTAGCCTTCCAGTACATAAAGGAGCTTACAAGAAAGCTGGAGAGGAACTTTTTACAGGGGCATGTAGTGACAGGACAAGGGGGAATGGCTTTAAACTGACAGAGGGGAGAGTTACATTTTTAGATGTTAAGAAATTTTTAGATGTTAAGAAAAAATTCTTCACTGTGGGACACTGGCACAGGTTGCCCACAGAAGCTGTGGCTGCCCCATCCCTCGAATTGTTCAAGGCCAAGCTGCATGGGGCTTTGAGCAACCTGGTCTGGTGGAAGGTATCTCTGCCTGTGGCAGGAGAGTTGGAACTAGATGATTTTTAAGGTTTCTTCCAACCCAAGCCATTCTATGATTTTATGATCATATCTCCGTGTGCCCCTAGAAGAGATGAAATCTTGGTGTCTCACTTGCCCATTTCAGCTTGAGTTATCGATGTCACCATGAACTGTGCAGGTAAAACATTGTGATGGAATGTTGCTAACTCATTTGGTCAATGGATTTCCAAAGTCTATACTAAGGTCTTTAAGTAGTATCCTATTGTACTTATTGCTGTGAGTTCATAGGACTCCTGTTCATCATTTATTGCTGACTTTTGTGAAGCTTCCCGTAGGTGTCAAACCTCAACACCACAATTACTGACTAGTTGGTGATGTTAGCAGATTACATTTTTTAACTCTACTCATCTATGATTTCTCAGCAGGAATCTCACTAACCAAGTTTTCCTTGGCACACATGATTTACCGCTTTTTAAAAAAATATAATAACCTTAAACTGATGTTGTTTATTAATATCCCACTTCTTGCAGGAGATACATAACATCTTTTGCACACTTGACCCAGTTTGAAAAGGCAGGCTATGTGTCCTGTGAGTCTGTAGTTTGGATTACAAGAAAAAAATTAATTAGAATATGGCCTTTGTCTGTGAGAGGAACTGACACGCATTTATTAAAATCTGTAATCCATCATGGTTGAAGATTATAGAAGATTTTTTTTATGATTCTTATTTTTTTCTAGATCAGAACCAATATGTGTGAGTAAAGAGATTATCCTAAGCACTTATGTTTTAAATAACTTAGCATGCTGACAAGATGATGAATGTGATTACAAACATCTCTGGAAGAAACCTTGAATGACAGCTGATTCCTTGGATTATCATTTTAAAATGTCTGCAAAACATTTAGGTTGAAAGGAACAGTTATATCAAGATGGGATTTTAGGAAGGAGGATCTTTTTGCTTTTGGTCCACAGAGGCTTGGAAAACATCATAGAATTAACTGGCCTAAAAAAGACTTTGTGTATGCAACTCTATGAAACTCCAAATACATTAATAAAAGATACTAATATAAAAAGCATGAAATTATGTGAGGCTACAAACCAGTTTTCTTAAAGAAAAGGCAGAAGTAGCACATGAGCATGAGTTTCTCTTGCTGTGTACCAAAGAGCAGAAGTCTATACTAAGATCATGAGATATGGTTTGAAATGGCCATAAGATCACGATTAACCTGTTGCATAAGGCACCCCTAGAGATTAGGAAAGGAAAAATTGCTTCTGTGTTTTTGGAAGGAGAAGGGGGAATTACATATTGTTGCTTTGTTTGCTAGCCTCAGTGTGCAAATGAAGGGTGCTGGCCAACCCAAGTGCTTACAGGAAGTGGTGAGGAAGCCCCAGGCCACCTGGAAAAAGAAGATACACCCTTCCTCAAAAAGCAACTATTACACACCTTTGTGCACACCAACTTCCTGCCTGAAAGCTGTGAAGAATGTGCATGTGTAATTCAACAGTCCTACAGCAACATGCATCATTCAGGAGAATGAGCCCGTTCTGTATGCTTGTAACTTCTCCCACCCCCAAACCAACACAAATACATTAAGCAAAAAACTCTAGGTCCTATTCTTCAAAGGTGTTTAACTTAGCTAGGGATACAGTGTAAGTTCACTTGCACTTAACTGTACCTCAGTCCCCTTCTGGAATTGAGCTGAGACAGGAGAATCACCCTGCATTCGGCACTGGTGAACAGCGAACGGGAAGACCCAAGGCCTCAAATCCAATGGATTCAACCACTTCATAACCTCTGGGACTGCAAGAGGAGTGGTCAAATGTAAAAGAGAATTCAAGCACATTTACATGTTAACAGGTTTTACAAAACTAACTACATTACATTGTTTTAATGATTATTTATTTTAATTATTTTGTCTATATGAGTATTTTTGTTTAAAGAAGAAAAGAGCAGGAAAAGTTCTGCTGTACTTTCTAGCTATTCTGTCATTCCTGCCATTCATAATGTATCAACATTATGAGGACTTTTTGAAGTTTCTACTGTTTAGATTCCTCTAACCCCAAATTTGTTTTGGGTTTGTCTCAGTTCCACTTATTTTCAGTTCTACACTGCTGAAGGGTTCTATATCTATCTGCTGACACAGATTCCTCATACATCCTTGCCTTAGGAATCGATTAAAATCCTCAAGCCTGCTTCAGGTCTTGTCTTCCCCTACCCTTAGTTTTTATCTAAGATACTGTCCATTAGTTTCTGTGGTGTTCTCTTCCAGAGCAGTATCTCTTCTATCAGTATTTCTACATAGCAACTGAATGTACCAAAGTGAGAAAACACTCCAGAGCTGTGTTAAAAAAAAAGTTCTGTTCTGCTCCAGGCTCCTACCCTCCTCAGTGCTGCAACCTTCAGTACAATCAGTATCTTTTCTCAACAGTTCAGAAGGTTAAAGAAAACAATTGTGTAACCAAATTGAAACATTCTGCTTTTGCTCTTGCAGAGATGACCTGCTTAATTGCTTCCCAGAGTCTGGCTTTTGCTTTGCCAAAGGAGGCAGCAAAGAGCTCAGCACCTAAACGGAGGATCTGAACCAAAGGCAGCATAGAGAAGTCTTATGAGGGGACAATTAAAGCAATCTGGAGGCCTGGGACATCCCATGAACCTTGTGGGACCAGACAGGGGATGTGCAAGGAAAAGCTAAAATAAGAGCTAACATGAACACTATGGCTAAGGATGGAAGCAGAGTAGAGATTAAATAACAAAAGGGTTTTCCAAAAGCGTCTTCTGAACTCACAGATTCCATGGGAACAGCAGCTGTCTGCAGGTCAGCCTTGAGTCCTTGCTCTTGTAAGTAAAGCCTCTCCTAGGTGACAGTGACGACTCTTTACTGCATATAGAAGACTGCTAAGCACAGACTGGAATATTTATATTTATTTTTGCAATGCCATAGGTAAAAACAATTTAACAATGCCAAGTACAGGTGTTATTTTCATAAAAACTTCTCATTTCAAAACGAATGATTTCTATTTCCCACAAAAAGTTAAAATCACATGCAGCTTTATGAAGGTTAATTGCTTAAGATGCACAATTATATATCAGAAGACTTTGTTAAAATAAAAACATACTGGACTACAGCATTTTAACAAGGCAATTGCACAGAACTAGAAAACTGACTCTGTAGTAAAATATAAAAATCTACAATTATAAATATAAATTTGGTCCATGAATCACTACAGAAGTAGCAGTATTTACAGTAAGTATCAGATTACTATTCTAAATGTCTAATTGAAGTCTTAAAATGTTGAATGTTACAGAGAACAGAATTTTATTTACATTCTACCATATTAAAAGTTATATTTCTAGCAAATGTAAATTGTTATAAATGCAGCAAATCAATCAAATACTAAACCCATGACATGTTTGTAGTTGGGAACCCCCTAACATCTATAAATATGATAATTTTAAGTTCAAAGTAAAGCCAGATAAATCAAAAACTAATACTGAAAAAACATACCACAATTCAGTTCTTAGAAACACTGTAAAAGTCAATCAAGTTAGTCCAGACGTAACAACATATTACAAGAAATCTTCCAAGAAAAGGCACACATTGTTAATGATAGAAGTTCCACAGTAAAGTCATACATAACAGAAATGACTGAGCAATGGTTGGGATCTGGTTATAGATATAGTGACTGGACAGCATCCTCCCTCCCTCCCCCCCAAAGTATAAACCTGAAAATAACAATGGTAAACTCCAGGTGCACCTGGTGTGACACAGGTATGTGTGTGTTTAATTTGATGTGTTAATTAAACTAAAGATTCTAAACTTTCAGCTGCATTTCCATCAGGTAAAGCTGAGCCGTTACTGTCCATAGATGCTGAAGGGTTTTCTTCTTGCCTTGTGCTGACAAGGCTGAGAATAGCTTTGTACAGAAACTGGTACTGTTCCTGGGGAAGAGAAGAGGATGTAGTCAGTGTGTTGTTGGAAATAATAACACTAGATTATCTCCTAACACTATTCCTCAAAATTAATTAACAGCTGATGTGTCTGGCTGTGTGCTCCACAATTCACTGTGTTACTTAGCAGCTTTACTAATTTTCTGACAGTCTTCCCCTGTACACAATGCAAAGTACATTAAGGAACACAGTACAGGTAAGGGAGAAAGCCAAGCTTTAAAAGGAATATTCTGTGTTGAATCTGATCCTTGTTAAAGTGCAAAGTTCCCTTTAACTGAATGGGGTCAGGATTAGGGCTACTGAATGTCTGTGGGCTTTCCCCCCCTTGAATACGACCTCATTTTTGCTCTCTGAATTCTATCCAGGCAGAATATTTTTCTTTTTTATTTTTGGTACTCGTGGTTAGTGTCTATGTTTTTGAAGATCATCCCAGGAAAAGGAGGTAGAAGAGAGATGAGACTTTGTGGGAAGGTTCACTGAGGCCATTGCCTGGCTGGGTGCAGTGGGAAATGGGGAGCACCAAAGGTTAGCTGGCCCGCAGCATGCGCTGGGAAGGGGGAAAGAACAGTAGGCTCTGTGCAGGGAGAATGAAGGCTGTGCTGCACCAGGTAACAGAGGATGCTCTGAAAGGGCAGGGGAGTGTTTTCAGTTCACTGATGGATAAATGAGGATAAAGAATTCCTATGATAGAAGGAGTGAGAAACAGCAAGGTAGGCTAAATAGAGTGGGTTTTGGACTAAGAGATACAGGGTAGGAAGAACAACAATTCTGAAAATCTGCAGTAGCAGATGGGAAACTGGAAACCTGAGATACAGTGTCCAGGCAATTGGAGGCTCCTGGTGCGCTGCTGGGGTGGGAAGGGTTTCCATTTTCATTTCATTGACCACCAGACTCCTCATTCTGGTCTAGCAGGGCAGGGCAAGGGGCAGACACATCTGTCAGTCTGTGACATGTCCTGCTTTTGTTGTAATTGCCTGATTTTTCTGTCAGAAATGTGATAACTGTAACCCTAGTTTCACTCTTAAAATATTCTTATCATGCTCACTGTAGCTCTACAGCCGTCAGATTTGTAGTGGCGTGACAAAAGGGCAGGGTTTGTAGTGTTTCATTTCTGTGAAGAAATTTTCATTTGTAGGACACTGACTTAGTGAAAAAGTCTCATTTATTGCACTTTTCAGGTTGTTTGCTTTGGTTTGTTTATTTTTTCCTTTCTGTAAGCACAGTGACAATGGTGTCAAGTGACCGTTCACTGGATCATGAAATATCAAAGTCCACCCTGAAATGGAAAACTAGGGTAACTATGTCAGGGTCTATTTGGAGTAGGGATTTATTCCTGCTGAATAAAACCTTTATTTATATGACATAGTACAGATCTTATGATGTTGGTGGCAGCTCTGCACATTTTGAATATGACCACTTGATAACCACTTGATGACCACTTCACAGGAAATACTTTAGTTTGGAATGAGCAGCAAGTTCACTACAGCACCTCTGGAAGACAGTTTTGATTAAATCATGCAGAAATGAAGATGTCAGTGCTTCAGTAATGTTTCCTGAAGGTTTAAGTATGCTAATAATACCGCATATAGGAAAAAGAGTATGCACACATTTTACTTATTACTTACAATGTCTGTAAAGACTCCAGGCCTCATCAAATTGATCATCTTCGCTACCTGGTAAACATCCACTGAATTTTCATTTTCCAATTGATGCATCAGTGTTGTTAATGCACAGAAAGTGCCTGCTGTCACCCCTCCGTGCCTTTGTAAAGTTAGAAACACAAACAAAACACACACAAAAAATAAGTCTCTGGAAACTGGATCAAGTTTGTGCAGCTGGAGATCACACAAAATCCAGGGTAAACTGGTAAGATTAATTTCTGTCATTTGATCATTACACTTTCTGAAAGAGGCCTGGCAAGCAGTGCTTGAGCACAACCTTTGCAGCACCTGGCTACAACTTCTGGAGGGTTTTTATAATCCAGTCTTAGTTATTTCCCTACAATCCCCTAATAAACAAATCCCAAAGGCTTCAGGTCCTTCAGTATTTCAACATTTCATTACTTTTGGCTATTAAAGAGCTGAAGGAGAGTAAGGTACCTCATCTGAATAGTCTAGCTTCTTTCAGTAAGAAACAGTGAAGACCTGATCGATCTCCTTCCTCTCCAGTGCCCTACTTGACAATCACCCAGAGTATCAAAATGATAGAATTGAAAAGGGAACACTGAAGTGTGATAAAATAAAAATGCTTCTCTTGCTAATGCTGCTGAAACAGAAGCAGTAGCGCTGTCATTAGGAGCAGACTTTGTGCCTTCTTTCAGTGGCTTTTACTCTAAATGAAATGAAAGAATAGCTCTACAGGCAAAAAAACATCAAAAGAAACTGAAAGCTGCAGTTCTTACTCATCATGTACAATCATGGGTCCATCACGGTTGGATGTTTCCTCTTTGATGATGCTGATCAGCTCAAATGTTTTACTAATAGGACTATCAGGATTTGGCCATTTTGGACACTGAAAATGCCTCACTTCAAGTACATAGTCATCCTAAAAGGGTGAAAAAAGCATAAATCAATTCGGTAAAGGATTTACTGTCTTTATTCTTATCTTTCATCCCATTCCAGTCCTGCTCCAGCTTACGCATACAGAATTCCACTGTTGTGGAGGTTAGACTACCTAGTCCCCCTATCACCACACCCACACTACCTATAGAAGCTTCTCCCTGGGTGTTTCAAAGGTATGGAATTTTATCGCTCACATAGAGTGGAAAACGTCACAAAATGTAGGTATTACCTTTACCAAATCAAGTCCTGAGTTACGTGTTTATGACTGTGTTACCTGTGTAGCTTCTAAAATAAAGTCTTGGATTATGAGCTTCTCCTCATTAGACAAACACTTGTATTCTTCAGCAATCATTGTAACTTTGAAGGTCTCACAGTTTATAGGCTCATCTTTGTTTGGCCAGTATACAAACTCATCTTCAGCCTCCAGGAAAAAGAAAAAACAAACCAGAAAAAAAGTAAGTAATGTTGAGCTCTTAAAATCAAACTTAATAAATAATATGTAATCAGTGCAGCCAGCTAGATTTAAATTGACAAGAATTTACAGGCATCACAAGTGATGGTTTTCAGACATCTCTGTAGTGATCCTGACCAGAAGACCATTGTATCCTATGGAGATAGCGACTCACGTAACCTACATGTGCTGCACTGTGCCACATGTCCAGCCTGGCCTTCAGGCTGTGTTGTGCTGCCCACAGCCCATGATCACAGGATAAACCCAGGTGATAGGTCGTAAAGTGGGAGCCCTCAGGCAGCTCCCAGTGTACTGATGAGTACACCACTTGCATGGCCTTAGGATTATCTAAAAGTTCAGTAAGAAGTTCTCAAGAGAACAACCTGCCTGTTTGACAGCAGAAATGATAGACGGATTTTTATGAAAATCCTCTAATAGTCTGATTGACCAAAATGGGGGTAACCCTTCTGTGGATGACACCTGCATGGTACAATGTACCCTGATAGGAGACCTATTCACTTCACAACTTGGGGCTCCCAGCATCTATGTGATGTGATGTAAGTTTACCTCTCCTTTATAGAATCATAGAATCATAGAACAGTTAGGGTTGGAAAGGACCTCAAGATCATCTAGTTCCAACCCCCCTGCCATAGGCAGGGACACCTCACACTAAACCATACCACCCAAGGCTTCATCCAACCTGGCCTTAAACACTGCCAGGGATGGAGCATTCACAACTTTCATGGGCAACCCATTCCAGTGCCTCACCACCCTAACAGTAAAGAATTTCTTCCTTATATCCAATCTAAACCTCTGCTGTTTAAGTTTCAACCCATTACCCCTTGTCCTATCACCACAGTCCCTAATGAAGAGTCCCTCACCAGCATCCCTGTAGGCCCACTTCAGATACTGGAAGGCTGCTATGAGGTCTCCATGCAGCCTTCTCTTCTCCAGGCTGAACAGCCCCTACTTTCTCAGCCTGTCTTCATACAGGAGGTGCTCCAGTCCCCTGATCATCCATGGGGCCCTTCTCTGGACTTGTTCCAACAGTTCCATGTCCTTTTTATGTTGAGGACACCAGAACTGCACACAATACTCCAAGTGTTAGCTCTAATAAGTAGCCTTTTAAATGGTACTTTACACGGTCTGAGTGCCTTTCTTGTTTGCCTCCTGGCAAAACAACCTCCCTTATCACAAGGGCTAACTTAAAAATTTGTTTTAGTTGTACATGTTTTTCCAGTCATGCAAGATTCTTCAAAACATGGCTTTCCTCCTAACTCATTACCAAACATTATGTTCTTTCACATCTCAAGATTGCTCTAAGTACCAATCTAAAAGCTCTCAAGATATTCTTGCATTTCTAGTAACTGAAAAACATACTAATTTGTTACTAAATTACACATGCAGGATGAAAATGTGTTTCTTTTGCTGTTTAGAGTCAGATAAATCCCAGGTAAATATTTGTTTGCAACTTTAGGAGGTGAGCAATAGAATCATAGAATCATTTAGGTTGGAAAAGACCTTTAAGATCATCAAGTCCAACCATTAACCTAGAACTGGCAAATTCACCAAATTCATGTTCCTAAGTGCCATATCTACATGTCTTTAAACACCTCCAGTGATGGTGACTCAACCACTTCCCTGGGCAGCCTGTTCCAATGCCTGACAACCCTTTTGGTGAACACATTTTTCTAATATCCAGTCTAAACCTCTCCTGGCACAGCTTGAAGCTGTTTCCTCTTGTCTTCGATTGTTATTCTGGAGTAGAGACTGACACTCACCTCACTACAACCTCCCTTCATGCAGCTGTGGAGAGCGATAAGGGTCTTCCCTGAGCCTCTTTCTCCAGGCTAAAAAACCCCAGTTCCCTCAGACACTACTCACAGGACTTGTGCTTCAGACACTTCACCAGCTTCACTGATCTCTGAACATGTTCCAGCACCTCAATGTCCTTCTTGTAGTGAGGGGTCCAGAACTGAACACAGGATTCAAGGTGCAGCCTCACCAGTGTTGAGTACAGGGGGAGGATCCTTTCCCTGGCCTTGCTTGCTATGCTGTCTTTGACACAAGCCAGGATGCTGTTGGCCTTCTTGGCTTCCTGGGCACAAGCTGGCTCATGTTCAGCCACTGTTGATCAACACCTCTAGGCTCTTCTTCACCGAGCAGCTCTCCAGCCACTCTTCCCCAAGCCTGTAGCATTTCATGGGGTTGTTGTGACCCAAGTGCAGGACCTGGCACTTTGCCTTGTTGAATCTCATACAACTAGCCTTGGCCCACTGATCCAGCCTGTCCAGATCCCCCTGCAGAGCCTTTTTACCCCCTGGCAGATCAACACTTCTGCCAGCTTGGTGTCTGCAAACTTGCTGGTGTGCACTCAATTTGCTTGTCCAGATCATTGATAAACATATTAAACAGAACTGGCCACAGTACTGAACCCTGGGGAACAACACCTGTGACTGGCATCAACTGTGTTTAACTCCATTCACCACCACTCTTTGGGCTCTGCCATGCAGCCAGTTTTTTGACACTGCACCCGGCCCTGCCCAGGTCCCATCAGCCACTGTCATGTAAGAAACAACCTCATATTTCTCCCCTTACCTAATAATGGGTGAAGACGCCATATTATAACTGAAGTAAGAGTAAAACTGAGTGAAAACCAGCCTTGCACAACAGACACTTCTGCTGTTTGACTCTTTCTATAAATTATACAGGAATGACTCGCACTTTCTTGTATCAGTTCCAGTCTGCCCAGACAAGGATCACGAGATTTCTAGTAGATGATTTGGAGATTTTACACTCAGTAAAATATTATTATTAATGTATAATTTTTTATTTCTTTTTCAAATCCAAGGTATTGTCTCCTGTCCTGCACATTTCAAAATGGCAATACTAATAACATGCATACATACATTGATAATAATCAATCAGCCACAAAACTTACCATATTCTGGCTGTCAGGAAGCATGACTATTAGCTGGGCATTATGGTCCCATATCATTCTCCAGAAATCCTTGATAGTGTGTAATAAGGGATGTTGGGTAATAATGAATTCATTACTTTGATAATAACCCTGCAAAACAAACATCAACAGACTCAGAACTGATGCCCAACTATTAACATTTGAAGGAGGCTTCTGGTGGACAGAGCCAGAAACCTATAAAATAAATTACAGCCTTGTGCTTCCTTTGACTTCCTGCAAATATCAGAAGAATATAAATCTTCCAATGCAGTGTTTTCCAGATGAAAAAAATAAATTCAGTCACACCAAAATATTTTTTTAAGCTTAAAGAAACTTGATGTAAAAAAAAAAAGAAAAAGACAAATGAGTGGAGACTTGAACAGCCAACTCAGAATGAGAGCACATTAACTCATACACACGCGATCATTGTTCTACATGAGCCACAGCTCCAGAGAAGCTGGAAACCTGAAACAAATTAAAAAATACTTGAAAGATCTGCAAAAATCCCAGGGGGGTCTCTTAATTTGTGCAGATGTCCCAGATCAACTTCTTACCAGGAAAGAACGATAGAGAATTCCTTTGCACTAATGCACCTGATGAAAGATCATGCATGCAAAGCACAGCAGGGAGTTTTCCCATCTCTTTCCTGAATGTCCAGGAAGCACTTACTCCTTCCTCTCAGCTAATGAAGGGGAAAAGAGTTGAAGAAAACCCAGGGAACAAAAAGATAATGGAAAGCTGATGAACTATGCTGCCTTGGGCTGTGCCAGTTGCAAAAGCTCTGTGGGATGAGCATGTCCCAAGGCAAGCCACAGCACAGCCATTAAAAACTAATTTGTTAACACTTTCATTTCACCTCTGAAGATTCTTCCAGAGTTGGCATTCAGCTTTACTGGTTTTTAAAACTATGCTGGGATTTCTGGTTCTACAGATCATTGAAGTGTAATGCATTTAACCAAACTTAAAACCAGTAAAAACAGCAGTAATAATTCCTGGGGGAAGTAACTCTTTCAGGTAGAGTGAATAATGAAAGAAAGGAGCTTTCAAGTCAGGACTGTGCTACCCAAACTTAGACATGTGGCAGCTCTGAAAACAGCAATACAATAGGACAATGTTTCCACTAATACAGTTAACTGACTTACCATAATATAAGAAGCATTGATGTAGTCTGTCCCTTCCCCAGACAGTGATGAGATACCCACTCGAGATCTTTCCACTGTAAAAAACAAAAGTCATGATCTAGTAGGTATGTTGTAATGACTCAGATATTACAGCAATTATCTCACCTATCTCACAATAATGATAACACTAATCTCCATCAATCAGGATAAAGTGCTATTCAGCCATCTATTTTGTTTTCCTATGTGTAGTAATTAAATAATTTCTTCATTAAAAGTACTTTACAGAACACTGCTGTGCACCAATGCAGTTATCTTCAGTTCTTGCTGGGGAAAGATTAAAGTCTTGACACATACACATAGTTCATAAACATTTCACCATGCAAAGAGAAGCTGATTTGAGCAAGCTTACCAGGAATGATGGATGAAGTTCGGTTCTTTTCTCTGTTGCACTGTTTGAGTGCGGTTGAATAATCACACTGCTGTGTGTTAGACTGGCTCAGTAACTGAAACAACGAAGTTAAACAAAAAAAATAATCAGGTAACTGTACAAAAAACCTACTCCTTCATTAGCTGGATTTAACAGAAGGGCGCATGTATTGCAGGTTGCCTGTCTCTAAGCTTTAGGTATACAGCTATCTGGCTAAACTACTTAGCAAATCATGAGAATATTATTTCTTCACTGTTTTACCAGTTCAAATGATTTTTGAGCCCTAGATTGACAAGCATGTCTTTGAAGGAAATGCTGCTTTATGTTTTCCGTAACCAGCCCCTCAGTGCTTGTTGCCATCCTGGTGTCACTTCCATTTTGCCTGCACAGCTATTTGCATAACTTCAGATTGTCTTTGCAGAATGGTAAATGTCTATGCAGAAAAATCTGCATTGCTATGCAGGTAGTATTAGCTCTTTGTGTGAGGCATCTCTAGATATCTCAGTTGTGAGCTTCTAATTTTCTCTCCAAACCTGTGAGAGGAAAATAGGACCGCTGGGAATGTCTCATTGACTTACTGTTTCAACTAATACAATTCAAATAGACAAGAGTATGAGAATGAATGAGTATATACATATATACACCAAAATGCTATCTATATACTTCTTAGGCATGAAGTAAGCTTGGAAAGCATGTTTTCCCTAGGTTTTAGGTTGGGGTTTTTTGTGCATTTCTTTATTTTTATTTTGCTTGCTAGTAAAATGAACTGAATTAAACAGAATGCTCAAAGAATTCAAAAGACTTTTCTGTGATGTTTTGGGCTGGGCATGTGTAGCTTTCAGAAGCTGCCTGCCTTGGAAAAACAGAGAGCAAACCAGGGAAGTTCCATAAAAATGAGTTAGACCAGAATTTTGTTTCATCTAAAGCAGTTCTTCAGTAAAACAAGATTCCGCATTTTTTTTATTATTCTAATAATTTTAGCTTGCAAAGGAAAATGAGATAAAATGAGACATATCCCTTTCAGATAATAATTAAGCTCTTGAAATTGGAGCTCTAAATGGCTCCTGCAATTTGCACTGCACACTTTATGTCTACATATATTTACACACTCTGTTTGTGTATGTGTTTTATTCTTTCATCTGTGTAGGAAAGGTGGGGTGCTTATTTCCCAAAGCATATCACAGCTGACATAGGAGGTTCTCCTTTTCCCTAGGAAAAAATAGTGCAACACGATTGGATCATTCAAGCCACAATGGCAGCAAAGTGTGAAGTCCTTCAGTCTGTTGTTCCTCTTCTGCTACTCTGCATTATTCATTATCTTGAAGAAAAACTAGTCACTATGCGTGTGTGGCCAAACTACATCAGAAAATAAAAACCAGTAATATTGTTTGTAGACTCATTATGTGCTGATATTATCTACAGACTTATCTGCTTAAGTTCTTTAATAATGATCCAATAGATTATTGTAGAAAGCGTACACGTTGTCCCACACTATCCTCCTTAGAACTGAAATCCTGAGAGATAAGTTCTAATAATTAATTTCCTGTTAAATTAAGGAGACTAAAGTTTGTTTTACCATATAATCTGGAAAACATTTAAGTGTGTTTTGCTTCTCTGAATTCAAATTCATCTGAAAAGGTAGGATTTTCAGTGTTTCCTCTATAAGGGACCCAGGGAGCAAGCCAGACTTCTCATTCTCCCCATAAGTCCCTCATAGACTCTGTTACCCTGGGTCTGCTCTTTTTCTGGGTGGCCAGAGTGTTCACGTATTGCCTGTTGAGGTAAAGTCTCTCTTCAAACCAGAACTGTATGCTGAGGGGAATATGTTGATTGATCAATATAGCTCATGACATCTTTTTGCCAGAATGACAACTTTCCAGACTTTTGTTTTACCTTTGGGATCTTTGTGCAAAGATGTAGTTAGGTTTTCCAAAATCTAGATACAGACCTGTTTCTCATGCTTATTTATTTATTTTTTAATATCTTCTTTAAGAATATGCAAATAATTACTTTGTCCTAACTGATTGCACGCATTTGTTAAATCGTTCTGAATTTAGGCTCAGCAGTTGAATTTTAGATAAAGAAAGCTCATTAAAATTGTGTTGACAAACCTATATTTTTAAGTCATTCAAGCTTGAAAACCTAAAGCTTTTCACATTGCTATCTGGGAATGCTCACCTTGAATTGTTTCTCCAGTCTTGTCTTTCCTGTTGGTCCAGGTATTAAGAGGGCATTAACATAGGCATGAATGTGAGTCTCAAGGACTTCAGTTTCTTTACTGAGTATCGCTTCAACCAATGCATCGTGAATGAAGATGTACTGCTCCTAGGAAAATTATAACAAACAGCTGAGTTATAATTATTTTCGGGCTCCCCTGGACACCTCTGGCTGAGCTGCCACTTCTGATGTTGTCAGTACTTCTTCACAGCGTGATGTTCTGAGTTTTCTCAGAAGTGATCCTCTACAGTGAAGGCTGCCCCTCTGCAGTGGCAGTACACATTTACAAGCACAGTTCAACTACACATGCAATGTAGATATGATATGATACCAAATCCCCACCACCTGTGGTATCTCATATTCAGAGAACAAAGTTAAAAATGCAAGCATAGCCTTGAGTCAAGTTTCAAGCCAGCTTGTTAAATGGCTCTCCTGCCTTTCTTGCAATAGTGACCACTCCCACTTCCTACTGCTATCCTCCACTTTCTCTCTCACATCCTTTGGAGCAAGTGCTCATGCTGTTGTTGATTACCTTTCTGTCTACTGAAAGGCATTGGGGAATTTAACCACCTGTCTTTGAAACCTAAAATAGATTTTCAAATGCCCTGCTGTTGCCCTTATTGTTTTCTTATGGTCTTCCACTATTCTATATACAATCTTTGGTTTAAAGCAGCGATAATCTTCTGTCTGAAACAGTTTTTTTCTCTCCTTTTTATTCCCTAATATCAACTGTTTGATCAGGTTCAACGAAGATCTGAACACCTAATGATAGTGCTTCCTTAAAAGAGTCTCTGACAAAAATGCACTCCCTGCTAAGAAAGTGCTGCTGTGGGAAATGTAACTTAAACAGACTTTTTCTCTACCGAGTTCTCCCTGATAAACAGAGAAGAGTCCATAGACAGGTAATTTCTAGTGCACTGCTCTAAGCGAGCCTAGAATTCCTCTATAAACACGAGGGAAGAAAAAGGGAAAGTCCAGTCTGCTGACCAGTTGCCAGTCTGGGTGGTGGTGCCAAAAAGAGGACTGTATCATCTCTCCTCCTGCAAACAGAAATCATCTGTAATAGCATCTTGCTATATGTATTTCATTCTTACCTCAGTCTGCACCAAGTAGTTCCTTTGGGTACGTATGTGTTTTAAGAATCCAAATATGTTGACTGTCCCTTCCTGCTGAATTTGCTGCAGCATGCTGTCTAACACTATGTATGTGCCTGTCCTTCCAACACCAGCACTACAAAACAAAAAAATAGTCTTGAGCCTGAAGTAAAACAATTGTGAAAATAACTGCTTCATTTACACAGCTTTTTCAACAAACTGGTGTGTAAGCAAGATTTTCCTCTACAAATCATTTTATTGTATGACATACTGTGCTAAAACTTCAAGGATGGTAATGAAGAGAAATCTTGAAAACTCAGCTTTTTCTGTGCAAGAACAGATCTACAATAATTTTTCTCAAATGATTTTTAAAGTATCAACCAAAATAATTGAAATCAGTTGAATAATTGAAACTAAGGGGTTTCCTGCAGGTCTGCAATTTCCAGGCTTCTAATATTCTTTAGGATACTTTATCAAATATATCTAGAAAGGGTGGCATATGCCAGCAGCATCTGGGCACAGTTAATGTGCTCATGCTGCTCTGTTGGAACACACATCACTTTACAGGGGACGTTTCATTATGCCACCCACTACAGATGTGGGAGATTTCAAAGACTCCACACTGAGGAAAAGCTCAGGAAGTGGCAGAGCTGCTGAAGGTACACCCATGAAAGAAAAAGCTTAGTGCTCTTCAGATAGAGCTAACATGGCAAGGTATGGTTGAAACCCTTCTTAAAATGATGCATAAGCAATGGTTAATCATCTCACTCCTGTTATGAACTCTGACACATTTAGCATTAAAATGGCTGTACTGTAAAATTAAAATGCAACTTTTTCTTTCATAAAGTATCTGGGTAGAGAGTGCAAGGTCAAGAAGTCATTTTTTGTTATCTAGACATATATGGGAATTAATCAGTTGTAATTTCCCTCTAAGTTATGAAGAAACATTATGTGTAGTGGTACATGTAACTTGACAGCAACACAGTGCTGGGTCTGCATGGTCCATTACAGGCAGATCCAAGCTCAGTCTGTACATGCTGAATAGGTCATCTAATTTCTTCCGCAGAGAAGACCCACACCACAGAGGTGGCAAAAAGCATGGGTAGTGTGAGCTCAGATTGCAGTAATAAACTCTCTAAGTAAATGTGATATGAAACTGAAAGGTCCACGTTATTAACACTCTATTAGATGCAAAAAAGTATGAAGGTTACCAGATACCATCTGTACTTGTTATGAAAGACAACGTGAAAAGTACCAAAGCATAAAAATAGCTAATAAAAGTTTCATGAAGTTTATCATCTGTGTCCTCCATATAGCCTGTAAAGATAAATGAAAGTTGCATTTCTAACATGAGATAACTCCTTTGGGATTCCATAGTGCATGGGGACAGGTGAACTAAGACCTGAATAAAACTGCCTACACAGACAGAGATGAGTTGCATCTATATATAGGTCTGACTGAAGCCACACAACTTACCACTGTTCAATTTCTAAGAACCGAATTTAATTGACTTATAATGTATTGCTGATCTTTCAACTCACTGACATAGATCTCAGGCTTGGCATTTTGGGGAAACTCTTATTTTGAACTTCCCAAGAACAGGCAGGGTGTAGATAGCAGCAGAACAACCAAAACATGGAATTTTCATTTTCCAAGCTAAAAACAGATTTCAATCAGATTAGATCATCCCAGAAATAAAATATCTTCATTTGCAGCATTTGTGAGATGACTTTACCTGTTGGCTTCCTCAGAGTCAGCTCCAGAAGGACAGAATTCATGAGGAGGTTCTCTTTCCAAATGTTCCATCAAAGGTGAGGTACTACAGTGGAAAACCAGAACCTGCTTATATATTTTAGAATAACCCGGTCCTTCACGGGCATTGTGAAGTCATTCCAGGCCCTACAAGCCCTTTTTAACCAATTTTCCCTGAGCTGCCCAGTTTTAGTGAGCACTGACAGAACACCTGCCTGCACACTGCGGCACATGCAGACCTCAAACAGTTCCCCAGAATGCTCCTCCAGTGCAAATGACTGCTAGAGCACAGAGTAATGTTAAAAACAGCAGAGTTGAAGTTCAGCCAGGAATAGAGTGAGTCTTCTTTTGCAGACAGAGCTCCTCTTAGGATTACAGAGTATCCCTGCACCAAAGAAAGCATGAGCCAAAAACATCCTAACAATGCATTTGCAGAATTTAAGCAATTACTGCTATATCTGTACCTGGTAAGCTCACAACAGTCAAGAGAGTAGTACAGAAATGTGCAAAAAGGTAAAAATAAAAGCATTTTTGCAAAAAAAAAGAAGAAAAAAAGATAAAACAAAAAGAAGAAACATAGTGCAGAGCAGCAGCATCTTGTTTACGGAGATATATAGAAATAGCACAGACAGTTGATTAGTTGGCCTTACCAAGGATAGAAATATCAGCTAAGGAATTAATCTTATTCCATCAGGAACTGTTAAATGTGAGAGTGAAATTTTGCTTAACCCACCATGGAAAATTTCTTTTTTTCTGCAAAACAAAAGCAGAGTGAACCTTACAGCAGTAAAAACCACACCTGCAATGAACCACAACAGGCCCGACAGCGTGGCGCTTGGCATGCGATGCCTTCCGCACGAAGGTGAGAACGGGCAGCGTGTATTCTGGGACACCCATGTCAGGCCACTGAGTATAATGGTACTGAGTTACTATACGTCCACTAGACCTCCCTTTCTGGGAACCCTGCAGGAGGAAAATAATTCCATATGTAAGCAGACCACATCTCTTCATAACTTGGCAACAGTTCATAATATTTCCATACCCATTAGTTCCTGAATTAGTCATGTCCTAATTTAGTTAGTAACATGCCACCTAGCTGAAAATTCCACCTTTCAAAGAGAAGAGGAAGGAGCAGTGCCTTCTGTCACATCAGCTTGCCCACAGAATGGAAAAAATGACCTGGCACTGTCCCTTAGAAAGCCATAGAGAAAGGTTAAGAACACTGAAGGGCCTACAAATTACAACTGTTCTTGAGAGTCTCCTGCTATTTCTGCCAATCTGCTCCTCTGTTAGGTGGACGGAAATCATCTCACCCAGCTTCAGTGACCTACAAGGGAAGTAGGCTTGTGCAGACTGCTTTCCTAAGTTCCCTCCCTCA
Organism: Melopsittacus undulatus; assembly: GCF_012275295.1. Lineage (NCBI taxonomy): Eukaryota > Metazoa > Chordata > Aves > Psittaciformes > Psittaculidae > Melopsittacus > Melopsittacus undulatus. Next base: position 18,839,480 of record NC_047531.1, on the reverse strand, counting down.
GTGACAGCTCAGACGCAAGGATACCTTCAGAGAGCAGGTCATCTTGTTCAAAGATTGGTTTCTAAAATAGGCAGAATAAACTACTTGACAGTAAGTGCTGTACATTATGCAATAATTGTACAGGGAGGCTGAGAGACTACATGTGTTACGTTTAGGAGGCTGAAATAAATGAAACTTTCAGTATCCCCTTCAAAGTAGCCAATGTCACACTGCTGAGCTGGAAGCATGCTAGTTCTGATTACAATAAAATAAGGTGTGGATCCACCTATCCTTAAAAAGGAAAACAGATATCTGAGGTGGATAATTTAATTCACACCACATTTTCTGCTATTTGTTCCCTTTCTGAAAATGTATCCTCCTGCTCACTAGGCAGGCAAAAGACACATCAGCTCTCTAATGTGATCACTGATTTACCCTGATGGTCCTACATTGCACCAGTACTACAGGCCAGAGACTTCTCAGTTTGTTGATCTGGTCAAATTGACAAGCATCTTGGCTGGCTGAGATCTACAGAATTCAGCTTTACCTATACAACATAAAAGAGCTGCCAACTGCCTTAAAAAGTATTCTGAGTGACACTCCCTTTTGCCTACTGTGTTTTCAGGATGCTACACACCTTTTTGATCTTTGTGTTTCTGAGAGTAAAATTCCTCACAGTGTAATAGGCAAGTACATGAACACTCTTCTGAGTTACCAAGAAGTTCCCATATTCTTCACTGCCTTCAGCAGGCCAGTACTGGTCACATTTTCTCTGTCAGAAAGCAAATGAAAAACAGAGAAAAAGACAAAGGAAAAAAAATGTCAAACTAGAAAGCTGAAAAGTTCAAATTTCAGAGCGCAGTCAAACACAAAAACATATAGGGACTCTCAGTACACTCAGTTTGTAAGCCATGATCTTCAGTGCAAGAGAACAAATAATGTGCATTCATTTTGTATTGTAAGGATAGATGGCTGTGCAAAGATGCTCTTTATTTGGAATACACTAAAAAAAGAGAGGCTCAAATCATACTATCAGAGTTAAAGAGCTCTATTATAGTGGAATTTACCATTCTACAGGCACTCTGAAATCTAAACAAAACCCTCAGATAATTTATAGGAAAAACAGGAACATATTCAAGTCAGTGGAGTTGTATGTTGAGTTTGGCTGGCTCATAGCATGGGCAGAGGATACTTTTATCTGATCAGCAAGGGTAAGAGTGAGCTTGTGTGTGCCAGAATACAGAGAGTCTGATGTCTACCCTTTTGGTTATGTAGAAGTATAACCTTCTCTCAGAATACTACAAGAGTATGTTTTTATAGCATGGTGTTATAAATGAAGTGGTACTCACAGTGTGTCCCTTGTCTGCATTTGCTGTGTCTATATTACTGATAGATGCTGAATAGGTCATATGACAAAACTTACACACATTTTAGGCATTGCTGCCAATCTGTGGCAAATGTGATGTAATGTATTCTTATGTGACTCGAATGGGATACTCCCATCACATAACTGGAGAAACACATATCCTGTGATGGGGCTTGACCTTGTCTCACTGCACAAAGGTGTAACTAGTCATGTAGTAGGAAGAGAATATGGGTTCTATGGGATGTTAACAGGGAACAGCCAGTGAATATCCAGAAAATATCACCTGTACTACAGCCTTCTCCTTTCCAAGCTCTAAGGCACCTCTGACAAAAAGAATGATACAAAAGCAGATGTTAGCAGAATGTGGCACAAGGTCCACAGACTGGGCACTCGTAAATACATACAAGAAGTCTTTTTTCAGCATAAGACTTATTTTATTTTTTTCAGTTAGAATATGGTATTTTCAGGACTTGTTGACAGCTGAATTTAAATATTTTCTTTAGTTCATACTACAAATCCTCACCTTTATACTTTTATACTTTTATATTGTATCACAAGCAACTACTACAGACTTGCTTTTTTGCTCAGTAAATGTCTAAACCATATTTTTAAAAGAGAGAGCCTACTAGAGGTAGATCTATCAATATCAGAGAAATAGTAATAGACAAAGGTACTCATACCCTTCCTTTCTCGACAAGATTAGTTATCATCACAATAACTTCTATGTTATGTTCCCATATCATTCTCCAGAAATCTTCTGCTGTCGATTTTAGTGGCCCTTGAGCTGCAATGTAGGCTTTTGGCTTGTTGTAACCCTGGATTGAAATACAACAAATGACACTTGTCAAATCACAGCGCATAAGCAAAAGGAGGTTGGGAGAAGTATGTGACTTTTTATGTATCTATTTTTAAACAGTCTCAAGAACTTCTAAGTACTTTTGAATTTATATCTGTCCAAATTGCAGAAACCCATATGACATATGAATGCAACTGTTATGTCGATGTTTATCATTCCAACAAATAGGATATATATTCAACTGCCTGTGTTTTGGCAGAATATTGACATGATACTGATTATGAGACATCTGTTATGATAGGGGTTTTAAAAAATGAATGAAGATCATTCACATGTAAATTGCTAGGTAATGAAAACTTAATAAATGTTAGGTCAGTGAGGCTTGTAGCCAAATAGCATCTTCTTCTCATGAGATTATCTCAGGCAGAAGAATTAACCATTTATCAAAAATATATAAAATAACATTCAGATGCAAAATGCTTCTGAAATGACTCACATCTTACAGAACAGTTTTTGTTTCACAAAACTTTTCACTAAGCTGCAGCTGCTACAAGATCAAGATAGATTCAAGAAAGAATGGGACTTTTACCTGTGCTTTCAGTTTTTTTTTTAACAAAATCTGTAAAATTGTGATGCCTTTTTTTAATTAAGTTTGTTCACTGCCTTGAATCAGTTTTTACAGAAAAGGCTACGGATGAATAAACTGGCAGACAGAAAAAGGTACTTACATCAACATAGTTAGCATTAATGTAATCAGTCAGTTTTCCATCCTTTTCTGCAAGCTGTGTTAATTTAACCCTAGTATGATCATCTGGAGTAAAACAAGAGAAAAAATGAGCATAGTTTTCTGCAAGAGTTATATTCTTTCTATAACGTATCTTTTTTAAAAATACTGGAATGGATTTTTATGATACATAAGACTCATACAGTGACGATTACAAACACAAACATCCTGTGCATAGGTATGAATCAGATTCAACAGTCAAGTTTGCAGGAAAACAAACTAATGAATCCAAGGATTCAAAACATTCACCAAAATGATCAAGAGCCCAGAGACAGTATCTTCCAAGAGAGAACAACAAAACTGCATAGATGTGTTTCAGAGAAGAAATATCTGGGATAGTGAATGGTGACACAATGGGAAAACGTGTCCTGGTTAACGAAGCTGAACTTTTACATTGTGGCAGGGCACAACACTACATAAACCCAGTACATTTATAGTTACATTTACAGTTATATTTATATTTGACAGTAAATATATCCAGGAATTGTGAAAGCTTCTAGACAAGATAAATCACTGTTATTCCAGTTCAAAGATGTATTAATTTTGGCAACAAAAACCCACAGCTTCTTTGGCTTTATAATGGCATTATAAAGAAATCTGTTTGGGTCATCACAGAAAACACTAATACGTCTTGCTAACACACGCTCATCAGAGCAGCAGAACACCAGAGAACTAACTTGAAGAGATGTGAGATCTCATGCTACTTCTCCCCAAGCTTTTTTCTGAACAGTAGCCAGAGCTTTCAGTGTATAATGTTTGTTTCTTTAAAATATCAACTGAACCATTTACTTACAAGCAACAATGTTTATGTATCGATTCTTATTCTTGTTGTCGGGGTGATTAGAGCTGTCTGATGTAATACCTAGATCTACAGTACAGCTCTGGATTTCCTGAAATATAAAGAATAAAATGTATGTCATGCTTTAATGAGCATTAAGGTACATAGGCTGTCTTAAAATACAGTAAGTCAGCACAAAAAGAACCACAACCTTATACCCAATTATCTATGATATTTTACAACTATTTCATTGCTAAAAAAAAAAAATGCAGTGAAATAATTCCTTACCTGATAAAACTCTTTCAGTGTCTAATGAGGGAATGAATGCAAGAAAAGTAAAAAAAAAATCAAATTCCACAGCACAGAACAGATGGATAAAAGTGTTTATATAAATTACAATTACTATATGGAAAACAGTTATGGTCATGCAATATATATCTCCATAATAACAACAAAGTTTAACATTCTGATGTAACTCTTAAAGGAAACAAGAGACAATTTTCCTGTTAAAATAGTGGTATCTGGTTTCCTATCTTTAGCTTTAATGTTAGACCTTAGGCTGGTGAAAGCTTATACATCTGAGCAACATCACTGACTTTTAGCCAGATTATCTATCTGTTTACTGTTCATTGGATTTGTTATTGGTCCTTATAACTGCATTAGTTTCTCTGGAGAGTGCTGTTGCTCTCTTCACATTCAATTGTAAAATCATCTCTGGAACAGGACAGCTGCTGTTCAGCTAGCCCTATGGTGCTGTACTGAAGGACAGCACTACAACCATCAGTCTGACAGCAGTTTCTCAATGAACCCAGTGTTTTTAGAAAAATGGGCTTGAGAAGACAGGCACAAGGTCTGTGAGACTCACAAAATAATTGATTTTCTGTTATTGATTTATTTAACTGACAGGAAACTCAAGCATTTATAAGGTCCGCATTGTGAAGTAGGAAATACATTGTCATTTTTTTAAAAGTACTGTAATAATGTTTCCCAACACTTTTTAAAGATTTATTTTAACATTAATCACCTTCAGCTATTTAAATATACATATATATGAGAAAAGTGGGTTCCAGTCTGAAAATTAGCTTTAAAATATGAGTTATTTTATAGTAATATAAATAAGAAACCTGAAATGCCCCTGTACTCTCCAAATGTATGCTGACTCTGTAAAGACAATGACTCTATTTCAATTTTTCTGTATCTTCTAAGAAGTTCTTTATCAGTAGAGAAAAGACCAGGACACTAATTCTGGGACAGTCTGTAAAGCTGAAAAGGATCTCCAAGAAATTATGAGGACACTGATCTTTCTGAAACACCTAAGCTTGAAATATTTCAGTTGGTGTAAGTGTAGCTCAGTGAGAGGCAGTATATTTGGTCTTTGGATCACTGCTGTAATTTAGGAAAAGAACAATTTCAGTTAAAAAACCCCAATTTAGGATGAACAATTTGATTTTTGTACTGCTGTTCTCACTTATGATGAAAGAGCGTATTTACACACAGTCTTTCAACATCTGCTCTTGTGAACAGCCAGTCTAGCTGGAGCCCAGTCCTGCCAGTGTGTATGCACATTCACAGCATGTCCTGGGCATTCACAAGCATTTGCAAGTTTGGTCCCACAATCAAGTGGATATTCTTAATGTTAAATGGATTGGATAAGAAATGTTGATGAAGAAGGCTGGGTAAATGACATGGAATTTTTGGTCCATTAGATGACAATACATTGGCTGACAAAGCAAAAACAAAACCAACAGATAGGATTTTTTTTTATTTTCAGTATTGTTTTTGCAGCAGGAATGTTACAATCATAGTTTAATTTAATAGAGATGACTTAAAAACTTGTTTCCATCCCAACTGACTGTTTTTGTCACGAATTCTAATAGTGCATTTTCACGAATCACTTGTCATTAATTCTAATAGTACATTTTCAATTACAGTTTATAATGCTTATTACAGGGAGTTATAATGTTTATTTTACATGACCTTTAGTTAGAACATACCTAGCTTTAAACTGCTTGCAATGCATATGAATGCGAAAAACAATGAAACAATGAAGCTCATTAGTTACATATGGTGATAGCAATATTAAATGATGAGAGCATGTTTCAGAATTTTGAAAAACCTCTTATGAACCATATACTTTAGAAAAAGAACTGTAAGCTGCTATATATGAAGACTACATTAGCTCCCCTGTTAATCAGAAGTCTTGCCATAAGTGCTCATTATTATTTCCTTTTTTTTCCTCTGTAAATAGAACAAGCAAATGTGGGTAGCTTCTGCAAAATTCAATTGATAAACCATACAGATTTCATTATCTTTTCACAGTTTATTCATACAGTACTTTAGTATTTTAGCACAGGGATAAACATTCCCATTTGCGTCCCAGTCCTGTCAGCTTTCATAAATCTCTCTAGTCCTTATAAAAAGCAAGTCCTCACTGGGCTTGCAGTACTCATATTTATGAAAGTAGTCCCCAGGTCAGAATGTAACACCCAGTTCTCTGTATCCAGGCATTTAAATTTAACATTATCTGTATGTGCTAAGAAGAAAGATGACATCATAGAACCATACCTCAAATTCTTCAGAAAAACCATTACTTGCATGTAAATCTGCAACATGTTTTGGAAAATGCTTTATTGGAATTGCTCCAACATCATCTTAGGGGTGGGAAAAGACAAAAAATATATTTATGAAAAAATAAAAAGCCAGTGACACAAAGAAGTTTATATGTAGGCAATCCACACAACATCCTGAAATAAAAATTTTGGCATGAACTTTGAATATACAATTCCCACAAAAATAAAACCACTCTTTAAGACCATTAACATTTCTAAAATCATTGTCTAACACTTATACATTCCTTAATGACTATTCAGAAAGAAGATAAAGAAAATGCCTTGCTCTGTCTCTAAGACCCCAACATTAAGGCCCTGATGCTGCAAGATGCTGAGCTAGCTGAGCAGTCGTAACTCCCTCTGAAGTCAAGGGGAAATGGGAGGATTAGTAGTTTGCTGCAAGATATTCAAAGTGAGAGGGTAGGAGCAGGGCTCCAAATAATACAAAAACAAATAATCCAAAGAAAGAATGATCAGGCAGAGTTGTCTCGGTGCTTTCAGCTGATTAGTGTTGCACCAGGACTCTGATATAGTACATGGACTAGCTGCATAGTCCCAAGCCTACTAAAATAATGCAGCATTATGGCAGTAGTATAATTTTAACTGATGTGTTGCATGTTTGCATTGGCATCCAGAGCAAACAACAACTAATTTTCATCTACTGCATTAGTGAGGACTTCCAGTAGGAATTTTTCCCCCATTCTCCCCATGATTCTATGATTATCTGTTAACAAATGTTATGTTTGATCCTGGGAGTACTGACTGCAAATTTTCACATCAGGCTTTATAATTCAAATTCTGGGTTAAAAAGTTAAGTTTTAGACTTTCTAGATTTCCATAAAGACAATATCTATATTCTTAACCAATGAATGTGATTTAAGCCACTTCTGGGTTGTGATACCGCATCCAAATCTTCCATCTGATGTTTATATTTCAGGACATCTCCTTTTTACTTTATACAAATACAGAAAAACACTCCTGTGTAGAACATTCATTAGGGATCACATAAAAAACCTTTGGGACTTTCAATCTTCTCTTTCCTGCAAATATGCTATGTAAACAGTCATCTGTTCTGTTAATTACCTGTTAAAAGATGACATTATTTCAGCTAGTTTTGGTTATGAAGAATAATTTTGGTGTTTTTTTTCTTAAGTCTTTCATGGATTAGAAATATGATTACTTCATATTTTTCAATTTCATTGCTGTTTCATATGAGAAAGAAACATCAAAAACATTGAATAAGGACCTGTTATTTACATCAACAGATGTTCAGCATTTAGGCCACCTAATAATTTTAGCTTTCAGTTACAAAGAATTTGTTGATTTGTATTGAGATCCATCTGGTCTTCCACTTTCATGAATGGATCTGAATACAAAAAGTGAATTTATCCAGTGAAGCCTAAGAGAAGCTGAACAAACGTGTAACACTATCTTCACACTTCAGAGATGAAACCAGGCATAAAGTGTTTATTCTAATAATATGCAAACACAAAACCAGAAGGGAAGGTAAATGACCCTAAGAGCAAGGACTGTAAGGGAGAAAGAGATCTCAGGTTTGGTGTAATTACTGTTTTTTTCCCTTGCTAGTGATAATCTCCCAGTTCAATCACCTCTGACTCCATGAATATATTTTATATCTATCTGGATGGCAGGTATCACTTCAAACTACTTAATGGATGATAGTGGGTCCTAATATTGTCCTAATATTACACTGTAATTCATTATTTGTTCTGACTACATCTGTGAATTGTGTTGTGAAGTGCCAGGGCATTTTCTGTGAATAACTTCAATTCTCCTATCTCTGCCAATGAAACCCCAGAAAAGGAAAACTTGACAGATAATGAGATCTGTGGAGTGTGCTTTTAGTCACAGTCATAACAAAAAATTAAACTCAACAGTTACAAAATGCTCTTCCTGCTCCACACTCTTTGCCAGTATTGCATCGCAGTTCATCTCAATTGTTGTAAAATCACACTGCTGAAACTCTTGTGTAATAGAAAACACAAAAACTGCTCACTTGATGCCTGTTGCAGGCTCAATAAAACACAAATATTTCCTCAATGTTTGCAGCTTTTTCCATAAAATACTTTATGTGTCTTTCAGTCACTTAGAAACACTTTTCTCTTTAAGATAGCATTTATCAGTATTTCAGAAGGAAAACCTGCAGCATCAGACCACATATTATAAGCACTCAGAATAGCTGTCAGTGCAATTCTGTGTTATGACAATGGAAAACACTATCTCCCTGAGGTGAGCTGGTCAGGAAAAAAAATGCAAGAAAATTATACAGTTGCATTGCAATATCATTAATGACAGAGAGTAAGAGCAGAGATATCCTATAATGATTGCCACTTGCCATTCATACATCATCACATGTTTTCTGATATCAAGCCATATCCCTGCCTATTAACCATTTAGAAAATGGTTATGCATCTCCTAACAAAGGCAATCAGTATGAGAGGCATTTAAAGATGCCTACAATTCAGTTAAAGCAGCAGCCTAATGTTTAGGATTTATTTAATGAAATGTGTTTACTAGTTATCTATACAAGGGCTAATATTGCTTCCGTTAGTCATTCCAAGGGCGCTCACCCCCTGTGTAAAAGCACACTTTGCAAAAGCATTACTTGTAGAACTAGATATCCTTTTCTTATGGGTGAAATGTGGCTCAGGTTCTGCTGCAGAATTAATCTATTTAAGGTGCTTTTCATTCTACTGAAAAAGCTGACAGCTGCACATGCTCTTCCAATACTCTTTGTGGAGGAAATAAAAGAAACAGTTTCTCCAAATAACTGTGGTGGATATGGAACCAGAAGATGCTAATAGTATTCTGCACTTGTGTATCATTTTTATGAGAGGCTCACAGAAAACTTTACCAGTAGCAAAATTTGCAAGTTAAAATGTTATAACTGTAAATATAATGCAGGTAGATGAAGCGTATATGGGTTCACCTAGCAAAAGGAAAGGTCATGTTCTATGAATAGGTGACAAATTCAAGCAAAGGCAGAAAACCAGCAGAATACATTGTTGGTGCAATCCTCTACTTTGTGACAGTGAATTGGAGATATTTAGTGTAGCTCAGACGGCTACACTAGCAGCCATTCCTAGTGAGTCTACGGCTAAAAGGCACAGCATTAGTTTTGAGACAGCTCTAAGGTGAGGCTATTTCTCTTCGGGGTTACAGGAGAGAACTAGTAACTCTACTCTCTGCCTGTGCAAAATGCAACTGTGCTTATTAGTACAATAGGGTACAAAGCTCTGGTTTACAGATGTTCCAGTAGGTGAAGAATTAACCTATGGACACATACAACACTGCATCTTCAAATAGCTAGCACCAATCCACAGAACAGTTGACAAAAAATACCTGAGACTGGGAAGATTGGAGCAGGGGGAGCAGAAATCACTCGAGGTGATGTATTATCTTCTAAATAAAAGTGAGCAGTCTGGAAACATTTCCTAGAGGGGAAAAAACATAAATAAATATTGCAAAAAAAATCATTACCCGAGACCTTTTGGAATTCTGTCATTATTGAGTAAGAAAGAAAATCATGATTTCAAAAACCAGTTTTCCCAGAGTGTCAAATACTACTGCTATAATGTAAATATTCCCCCAACACACCACTAAGTTATGCATACCACTTGAAGATACTACATTAACTCAGCGTAATACATAGTTCATACATCTTTACCCATACTGGAGGCAGAAGACAGAGCACACATCAGACATAGTGAAAGTTGAAAGAGGAACTTTGCATCAGGAGCTACTGCAAATGCTTCATAACAACTCCAAGTACAAAAAATGCCATAGTCTTCCTTGCTTATCCAAATTCACACATGTAATTACTGTTCCTTTTTATATGATTATGCTAGCCTGAAGATGGAGCAGTGTACAAGATCAGTTCTGGTAATTCATCGATAGATCCTACTGCAGACACGGAAGCGCAGTAAAGAACATGTCCTGTAACAGACAAAACAGCAGCTCTGGAACTACTACAGGTGGGGCTAAACAATTCTTTTTGTATTTTAATCTCAACGCTGAGGGACACCCCTACCAAGGAGGACTTCCCAGAGCTAACAGACAGAAAAGGGAATTTATAGCTCCAGGAGATGCTAGCTTTGTTGCAAAAACATTGGAGTACGAATACAAATGGAATCAACCTTAACTATGACCCACAACACTATTTGTATCTGTGAGGTAATCCAGATGTGAAGATAATAAGAATAGCATCTGTTAGGAGTCCAAGCTATTCAAGGGACTAAATAACCAACTGCTGCTGAAGCCCTGCAAAGCCTCCTTAATTAAAAAATCTCCATATGATTAGACATGCTAATAACAATCCTTACTCTGGGTCACTTAATCTATCTGAAAGATTATTCACTAACCATTACATTTTAAAAAAAATATACACATCAGGAAAATATTAATCTCATTTTATATTTACGAGATTCTGCTTCTTCAAAGCTGTTGGCTGAAGCTGTTGTATGACTGCTGCTCTGTGTGATTGCTTTTACTTTCAATTCTTGTGCACTGTTTCTGTATCACTCCAGTGATAAGTCCCTCATATAATTGTTAGAATAAAATTTTGAAGCTACTTTGAGAAATAAAGAGGGAACGTGTAGATATTGACTTTTTTTTCCAGAACCACTACTGTAGATCATAGAGACTTTGGTAAGCTTATTTGAATTAAGCCTCTGGGAAACATGCCCATCTCTCAAAATGTGTTGGGAATTTTCTGTCTGTGTACAATGCAGATTCTCCTAAAACACAAGTGGATAACTACATCAAAGGGAAAATTGTGGCATGTAAAATAGTTCTGATGATTCACATGACAAATTTGGAGTCCAGCTAGAATCCTCTAAAACCATACTTGTGATGTTCATATAGGAGCTTTGCCTTTGAATGACACGTTTTCAATAAGACTATCCATTATGTACTTAGTTTTACTTATGACAATTCTGGATGCAGACACATGTGCCTGGGGACATGTTTCTAATTTTTAAAGAGGCTCTAACATTAGCACCTCAAAGAGTTAGCAGCTGATGACGGGAGAGAAGTTGTCTCAATGCTAGCACAGTACATAAGAGTCAGTCTCAGGACTGTGTGTGAAATGTCCGTGAGAGGCAGGTGAGTAACAAAGTACTTCAAATCACTAAACACTTTTTGAAAGTATGGCCCTGCCTGTTTGACACAGAGAAGGCTGATGTATTGTGTTTATTAAAAACAGCACCAATCAAACATGCCAACCAGCCTGATGCTTAAGCTCTAAAACTAAAAAATGTCCTCCCCCTAATGCCTACCACTTATGAAATATGATCATACATAAAGTTTCTGGACTAACATTACAGAGATTTGCCACCTCCTTGCTTCAGAAAAGACTGAGCTAAAAATAATTTAATTAGCATAATGGCTTTCACATCTAAGCAGTCCTTAAAATGTCTTCATAATGTGCCATACATTCACTATCCCTCACTGAGCCACTGTATCTTTAATCTTTAACAAGTTAATTGTGGCTGAAAATAAATTACCCCCTTAGCACATTTGGGAGACAAATTCATAGCAGTTGACTTAACCTGTAATAAGACTCATAAATAGGCACTCCATCTGCTTCTGCATCACAGTGAAAGCCTTCATGACTAAACCTAATGTTAACAACCATGTCTCGCTAATTATCACTTGTTGTTAATGAAAAAAGTGATGACTATTTCAAACTTCCAGACAAAGGTCCCATCACTCAATGTTAACCTGATTATTTAATTTACACCTTTCATCACAGCATTTAGATCTTCAACCTAAAACTGTAATTTGTAATTTAGACACCGTACTTCTTCAAACACACACTTTATATATGAAGATAGCGCTAAGACACTGAATTAATTACAGTGTCTCTATCTGTACAGGAAGGCATGCAGCAGCAGCTCTTTGGTTTAACAGGAGAGATACTAGATCTGAATTAATACTTATATATGAATTACCTGGGACAAGATTGCACCTCAGACTGCAGAGGACATTGTTTTTCTGGTGTGCAGGCTCTTGGACCTTGGCTGAGGATATGTGCTGCATATTTCTCCCCTGGGGCAGGGACTGCTAAGGACTGGACTGGAACTGTTATGGAGGTGGGCAGCACAGCATGGTGCAGGGTGTTCAGCACTCACATCAATTGAGGAAGGAAGCTGAACCTCAGAAGTCAGAAGCTTCTCTGACAGAATGGGTTTGTGCATTCACTGCTTGCTCAGAATGGACTTAGATGCATGATTATTTCTGTTTGTTTTCAGAAGATTTCAGGGTCTTTTCTGCTCACAGGAGGCCAATAAGTAGTCACAAACACTTACTAGAATTTATTTTTAAACGGCTCTGATCATTTAGAGATCCAGTGGATGCAAAAGTTCTTTAAATCAATCCTCAATGGATCCAATGATTCCAATTACTCAGTTTTTAAATGATTCCAATTAATTTTAGAATGCTTGTTAACTGAAATTTAAATTTCCAAATATTGTTAATACTTTTATTTATAATTTGATGTCACATAGTGAAGAAGTATTTCCTTCATGGAGGGATGAGTGTAGCCTTTGTAAATTTAAATCTGTTTTTAGTGTGTTTTAGCATGTGCTATCCTTAGAGAGGGTTCTCAGCTCTGTTCCTGTAAACCTAACACAGGACTCAAGGCATCAGTTCAAATCATGGACAAAAATATGAACATTCTCTGACAGCTCTGTTTCAAAGATATAGGGTGGTAACGATAAAATTTAAATGACTACTCAGGTTGTCTGTCCCTGAGTTGGTTATTTCCGAAGCACTGATGTCACATAACTTCTAGGAGGCTTCATGACAGCCAGCTGATGCTCAGTATATCTGTAGATACAAATGGAGCTGGAACTCCATTAGCAGTTTGCTATTCACATTGTTAGAGCTAGTCTTTAACTGACATTCACATATCCTTGTGGAAAAAGATTCCTGAATGGTACAACTCTCACTGACAACTGTTACCAGTTTACTATTTTCCAAGCTCTTCTCACAATAGCCATTGTAACAAGTGATCTACACAAACAGCCTGTCATTTCTTCCTATACACCATTTAATCAGGTTTATTTTCATTGACGACTTCTATAAATTGTTCCAAAACAAAACGTTATAAAATGTGTGATTTTCAGTGTGTTATATGTCAGCAGATAGAAACTTCAGTTTCAGTCACCTTAACAAATATGGTTAATTAAAGCCATCCAGAAATTAAAAGAGCAGGGGAAGCAGATTCAAATATCGCTGCTGCATATATGCTGCAAGGAGTCATTCAAGCAGATAGATACTGAGAGAGATGGATAGACTCGAGATTTGGACAGAAATTTCACTCTAAAGCTGTAATAAATAACTATCGGGACAACAAGGCCATTAAACAGGCAAAAGAATCTCCTTACTTATTCCACTGTAATCTTAATCATGCTGAAGAAATGAAAGGAAAATGACATTGCTTGAAAACTGAATTATAAACACAGAACTACAGTAGTTCAAAATTGCGTATTTTCCTACTGGCAATTAGACAACCTTTAGACAATATTGCCATTAAAAGTTTTCAACCCTGTCAGAGAAGTGAATATTTTATCACAGAAAGATTGAAATTTTGCCTAATGAGATAGCAAAGAGATTGGGGAATTTCCTCAAGTGCTGATTAACAATTTCATGTAAAAAAAACCCACCAAAACCCAAACAACAGATGGTACAGAATTATTTTTCTGATATAAGTCATTTAAGTGAAGAACAAAATAATTTTGTTTTTTTTTTTTTTTTTAACTTTGAGAGACTGGAACTTGTCACTCTTGGTAGTTACTTGGGTTGTAAACTAAATAACACACATTTTGCATATTAAACATACTTTTTGCATATCCATATTAGGAGCTAATAGTGGAAACAACTCAAAGCACTGTCTACTCAAATACCTGGCTAGGTATTTTTTCAGAAATCTTGCCAAAGAAATGCAGAGTTACTTCTTGCAAACCTAAACTTTTTATGAACTTTAATAACTGAAACTAATTGGCCCACATAAAAAAAACCCAACCAAACAAACAAGAAAACCCAACCCATAGTCAGCTTACATCACGTAGTTTGAAATAAGGTAAATCTAACCATAAACATTCTTCCAGAGTTTATGCTGATGTTTTCCAGACTCAATAAAAACTGCTTAGCGAAATTAATGTTCTGATTTTTCCCAGGCTCTAAAAAAAAGGCAAGGGTCTTGACACCTTTGAAAGTGGGCCACGAAGTTCTACCCAAAATACATACTGTTTTTGTTTCATTCCTCTGAAACAAGAAAACGTGTTACTGGTGTTACAATTTTCTTGAGGATTAACAATAAAAGAGCTCCATTTTTTTTTGTTAGTACAAAAGAAATACAGAAAAGATTAAATTCAAGTCAAGAAGATATTACTGCTAACAGGATTTCTGTTTTGTTTTGAGGAGACCTGTGTTAAAGGACTGTTCATTCCCAGAGAAAAAATACGAAATGAACACAATGTTATTTGGCAAAGAAACAAGCTTGTAACTTGTAGGATTACTGGATCTGCGCTGTACAATCTGGGTCTTAAAATGGATGCTGTTCTTCAGTAAATAGAAGAGATTTCAAATACTATTTAGCATCAGGGATGAAACACTGTGGGAAGATGAATATGAATGTTCATGTTGCGTAACAAGAAAGGAAAGGTTCTCAGCGGTTAGCTGGAAATCCTGCAATGGACAATGTAATTATCCAGCTAGATATATAGGAAGAAATGAGTTGTGCAGTACTTACAGCAACTAACTACCTATTTTGAAAGAAAAAATCGTGCTGAAAATTCATTGCACAAGAGTGTCTTTAACCATGCCAGGGGCTGTCTGACTCACTAGCACCCTTGCCCAGAACAAAGGAAGTTCAAAGTCAATTTCTTAAGCCTAGTCTGTTCAGGGACAGGATGTATTCTGTCCCCATGTCAGGCACTTCCTGCTGGGCCAGTAGGAAACTGGTGTCAGGAGATTAGAGGAAAAGTCAGTATGCACAACCATAATGTTATGTCCTAGATAATATAGTAGTAAGTAGCTTGGGAAGGGCAGTTCAGGTTTAGTTCCTGGTTCTTCACAACATTTATACATTTTAGATTAAGCAGGATTGAACAGGGGAAAAAAAATGGAAAAAGGAGAAAGAAGCTGTGGAAGCATCTGTGAGATGTTTGAGACTGCCTTCCCCCTTGTTCATGCAACTCCTGGAAGAACAAGGTCCTGTTTCTTGGTACTAGTTTACGTGTTAGCACTGCAGAAGCAGTAACAGGATTAGGTTCCTGACAACCGCAACACAGCAAGAATCTCCATGGAAGAATTTTTTGCAACATATTGCCCCGTTCTGATCCACTACTGTGCTTCCTCCCTGGCAGCCTGCACACTTGAGAGAGTGATAGGGTTGTGCATGGATTTTTAAAGTCCTATGAGAGCTTAGGCAAACATGTTCCTAGGAAGACTCTCTGGCTTTATCTAGAACCAAGGAAAAACAGCCAAAAGCTTGAGCACTGCCACATACTAACTAGATTCCAGGTATGCTTTTAGCTCAGGCCAACTGGCATTATATCACATAACACTCGACACAGTTTGGGGTTAGCATAGCATAGAGACCATCTCCAGCTAGTGATGCGAATGCAGCCACTGTTTTTCCCCACTGTGAGGGAAAAGACTTCAGCTGTAGAGATCTGTGCCATGCCAGCTGGTCTGTTTTATTTTTTTCTATATATATATTTTATATATATATATTTTTATATGTAGATATATTTATTTTTATTATATAGATATTTTCTTTTGCCCTCACTAGTTATTTATCATGACTTCTTACAGCTGTCACTTCTCTTTAGCCTATTTTTTTCTGTCTTATATATTTATCGAGTCACAGAGAAACACACCCATGAGGGAACCTCAGCATGTGCATGCACATGAAACACATACTTAGTTACCTGCTGAATTGTCTGAAAGGTGAATTTTGGTGTGGCAGAATCACAAAGTAGAACTTTTCAGTCACATAAGATTGTGATTACTGTAAGAGCTACTCAGTAGCATTTACACTATTACGGTATCATTAAACTACCCAGTTTCTATCTTGCATACAATGTCAGGTACATTACACTCCTACAGTCCTACTGCATGAACGACTTAGTCACACAGTCTTGCTGATGACTATAGATGTTCATTCAAAATTGCCAACTACCTTTTTTTAACTGTTAAAGGATTGCAAAGATAAGAAACTAATCTGTGCCATGCTATTATTTTTCTTCTCCCTCCTGTTCTTCCCAGTGTTCTGTTAAGTCACTTGGCCTCTAAGCATTAATAATCACAACTAATTGTTTAGTAAAACCTCTCAAATGGAAATAAGCTATTTGCAATGTTTCAATCCTTTGAACCCCACCCCCCCAAAAAATAATAAAAAAAATTATAACTGAGCATTTTGGACACAAAACACCTTATTTTGTCAGCTTTGTATCATGCTAAGAGACAAGATCCAGTCTCCCTCCTGTAAACCAGGAGCAGCAGTGTCAATCATATTTTTTCAAATCAGAGCTCTTTAGAACTGAGAAAACCCCAAACAACCAAGAAAACCACTTACCTCCAGTATATGAGAATACCCACAAGAATCACTAGACAGATAAAAGTCAGGGCTGATACGACCACAAGTGGTATAACTGTCTTCTTCTCTGATTCCAGACTCTCAGCTAGACCGATACGAGACTCATGGCTAATATTACTTGCCTCTGCAGTCAGAGAAAATTGAAACAGTCCATGTTTAAATTCTTTGGAATGCACAACATGAGTGAATGTGTCTTATAACAAGACTACTTAATACCACTTACCTCTGTGTTTTACTATGTACTGCAGAAAGTACATAAATTTGCAAACCAGCTTACAGAAAAAAGCAGATAGAGGGTAAAGCAAAGTGTTGAAGCTTATGTGACTCGGCCTTCCAGCAGTGGAGACTTCTCTTTTAAAGAATAGCAGATTGTTGTTAAAATATAGGAGAACAAAGTTTTTTAATTTCATCTGTTTATTAGCTGAAAGCCAACTGAGTTAAAGAATCTGAAAATATAATATTGGAATGTATAAAGAACACTTTGATACTGAACTGTCACATAATGCAAATCACTTCTCTGGCTATTAGCTTAATAGAAAATTTTCTTACAATAGTCCCTGCGTGCTTGCCACATTGCAGTTAAGTCTTCTGTATTCTAGTACTCATTGCCCACCCTGTATCTTGCCTTGTAGACATATCCTGTTGCCTTTGAATCCAATTGTAGTACTTCCTCACCCAAGTATACTGGAGCCAGAATTAAATTTCCTACCTCTGTCTTTACAGGCGGCCAAATTATTATTCAGATAATGTCCAGATTTCACATTTCTGTCAGCCTTGCAATGCTGGGTGACAGAAATATTTGAACATAGGAAACTGTAGGAAGATTAAAACAGTATCTTTTACAATCTCGTTAAATAAGGGAACACAACAGTGAATGAGACCAACCCTGCATTTTTAATTTTTGTCATAACTTAAGTAAACATTTTAAAACTGTGACTTTGACAAAAAATTACTAATTCTCTTAAATCTGTGCAGCTTACTGTGACCTCTGACCATTACATTGGTTAAAGCACAGAAAGAAGCACTTTTGTACTTGTTAGAATGGAACCCCTAGATTTTCTAAGACGGTTTTTTGCTTTTGTGAACAGCCCTAATTCAATTAATGTTCTGTATGGGAGCTGTTTAGAAATCAGCTGCACTCCATCAGGATTTCAAGTGGACCAATTCTAATGAATTAAAATCTTTCAGACAAAAGGGAGGAGGGAATGGAGCTGGATCTGTGAAAAATAAATAAATAAAAAAAAAAAGACAACAAATCATATGTTTTAAATACGACATCAAAACCCAAACAGCTTCACAGAGTACAGATTTCCAGGCAGCCCTTCACTTGCTTCCATTTTCTTGAGTTTAGAGGTTTTCAGGGCTTTATATGCAAAAACATCTAAGCTCTGATCAGACATCAAGATCAAACAACTTCTTGGGTTTAGTTCTAAGTACTCTAATACCCAAATCAATCATTACTCTTTAAGTCATGTAGCTCAGTGGGCAAAGTGATTGCAGGCACAAGCTGCTTCTGAAAAACCTGTTGCCAAGTTTCTGGTGAGTAGGCTAAAATCAGTATTTCCTACTGATTTCCGCAGAAACCAGGTGTACACATTAGAGATCAGAATACGATCCCTTTGAAGCATTCATACTTGCTTATCCAACTCTGGATTAATACACAACATAAAACCCAGCCTTATCTGTGTGATGATAAGGTTCCTTCAAACTGCATGACCAAGTCCTGTTAGGATTCCTTCTACAGGGAATGAAGAGCTGGCTTCACCTGTAATGGAGAGTTTCTTGTCCACTTGGCCATTACTCCAATGATGGCAGCTGAAAAGGCAGTCTTATCTATAGTGAGTATCTTTGTTCCCTAATAATTGATGTGTTTGGATCCTTTGCATATTTCTTTATATTAATATCTCTTACAGTTTTTCAGCTGAAGTTGAAAGATTTAGGTAGTCATAGAGGTCTTATGGAGAAAGCCTTCATTAAGAACCAGCATAAATATGCATCAGTAGCTACAAAAACTGAGAAAAGTTTAAATGACAATTTTTCTGTAATGGTCACAACAAGAAGACATTTAATCAATTTCTGGTGAATTCATTGTAATGTATAATAAGTTCTTTGCTGAGAGTGGGTTTTTTCTTTCTTTTTTTTTTGTTTAATTTCTTTATAATTGAATTAAATGAAGATGTCTTTGATTTACAGGAGACCATGTTAGACATGCTCACATTGTATTTTCAGTTTATTAAAAGACAGTATTTGGCATCATTTATTGGAATAATGTACATGAAATGATACTGTATAATGTCTTTCAATAACACCTACAAGAGAAACTCTAAGTCTGTTGCACTACTACTCCAGTCTCGTACAATCCTTTTTACTGTCAATGCTAATTAAAATGAGACCCATGTGTAAACTATAAATCTCTAATGGTAACGCTCACTCACATTAGTACCATAGGTTGTGAAATATTGATGTTATTTTTTGCTAATTTTTAAAGAAATATGTATTTCATATAATGTGGTAACTACTTACCTACTGAACTAACTCACTTATCGATTCAATTTTACAACACCTACCTTCTTAGAACTCCTACTAATTTCAGTATGTTTTTGATTTTAATTTTTGTTTTCTATTTTTCACATTCTACCTGGCCCAGCTACGCCGAGTGTAAATTTGCCACTTTTTCATATTAGTATTCTAATATGAAAATATAACTCTAATGTACATGAGTAAGACAACCTCATGTGATTTAACTGTGCATCTGTAGGACTGGGACGAAAATTTCCCATGCTCTGTGGATGCCATTCTTTAGTGGGTTTAGTTGAACGATACTGCCCTCTACAGATGCTGTGAGTACTTAGCTGAAGTTGTTTTCTAAAATACCAATTTAACCATGTTCTTTGTTTTGTTTTGCTTTTTTTTTCTTCAAATATCATAGATAATTTCTGACTTTACTCTTGGATTTTCAATACTCTAACAGAGACAATGGAAATTACGTGTCTGAATACTTTGTGTGTTCCATAATGCATTTTTCAATACACGAGAGTGTTTTCTATTTAATCAGCTTTTTATCCATGTGAGGTTCAGTTTTGTGTTCTGACCTTATCCTGGGAATCACAGATCACAAATACTGTTGCTGACTTTAAGAGGACTAAATAGGAAAGCAGCACTAAATAGAAATAGGTACAGCAGAATCTGGCTCCAAGTATTTTGGAAACATTAAAATCTGGCACGAAAAATCTGCCTTTCACTGAAATCTGAAGGTGGCATACAGAGTAAGAAAGAAAATGGATGTTTTTATGAGTTAAGATGAATCAGAACCAAACTGAAGCATCTTCTTCCTTGCCCAATACATCTTAGAAAACAAAACAAAACAAAACACAAGGAGAAAATGTGCTGCTGTAAGTTAAAAAACAGAAACTCAGAAGCATGGTTTCCTCTGGTGTATTTCCATAGTGGCAGCACTTGTCTTTGTACAGAGAACTTAGGTCCCTCTTAAACCTTTAAAACTAAAATGAAACTGTTAACATTAATACAAATTCAGATTTCAGACTGAGCACCAGCCAACTTCTGCTGACAGTACACATCTATCCAAAAGCAGAGTATGAATCTTCTTACTGAAGAATATTTCAGGTGCAGTTTTAAGTAGCCAGAAATAGCATTCACAAGACAAACAGGTCAGCATGCACCCCTTGTTCCCCAGTGCTTCCTTAATCACACCCACTGGCACTGTTACGTTCTCCTTTTATTATATGTAGATAAACTTCTTATTCTCTATGGCAAAAAGTATCCCCTCACAGCTTTCCATGCTATTCATTAGACTTATCCATAACTAACCTGCCTCAGAGATGTTGAATACTGATGGGTGATCACTAGTAACAGATGAGGCTGATGTCTGTGATGATCCAGGAGTTAATTCTGAGTTACCTGCTTCAACTGCCCCTTCAGTGTCTCTCTCATTAAGGTCAGGAAAACTGAAATCTGTTGAAGTTTCATTATCATTAAGGCTATCTGAGGTACCTTGGCCAGAACCACTTTCTTCATCACTTGTAAAAACAGCCCAAGACTTGGACTCTGATGTGTTTTGCAATGGGACGCTAGCAGTCTCAATGTGGTTCTCCAAAACTGTTGGGTCATTGTACTTCTTAGGTATCATGCTTGCTGTCAAAGTTGGTACGGATGTATAATTATGTCTGTCCGTGGCACGGTTCATCTGACTGTCTGATGCAGCAGCTGAAATTTTCTCTTCTTCAAGTTTCTTAGAATGTGAGCTTATAATTAGGTTACTCTGATCCTTGTTATCATTCACCTCTGTATCTTGTTCCTCAACTACCATATCCTGAGCTTCTCTATGGGACGTGCACGAGATACAGTTACTTACAGGGAAGCCATCGTCATATTCATCGTAGTCATCCTCAACTACAGAAGGCCACATATCAGTACTGGACATTACACTAGGAGACAAACCAGAGGATTCTCTGGAAGGAACCAGCAACCTACTCAAAGTTACAGGGGTCTCACTTTTGGGAGGAACAGCCGTAACAGAAATACGTACATTTGGTAAAGGAAGAGTGTGATGAATGGACACGTCAGAATCAGAAACAACTGCAGGCATACTGACTGGATCAAAACCAAATGTAGAACTTGAAGAGACACTGTCGGCCTCACTTCTTTCAAAAACACTTGAAGACATATGGCTGTCTGCAGGAGTAGCTACATGTGATAATGTATCACCTGTTAGGAAGGGAGTTGTTATGGCATTCACTGCTTGTGGGGGGAAGGCATTTGTATTTTCTAAACTGGTCAGCTGGAATGAAACATCGCTACTGTACAACGAAGGCATAACCTTCTGATCATCTTCACTGTTAAGCACACTGGATGAAACATACTCCTTACTTTCATGAGAAACAGGTAAACCTTGAAGTGACGCTGTGGGCTTACTAAAAGTGTTGGAGAACATATCATCAACGGAAGGCGCAGATGTAGAAAGCAGCATGGTTTCAATTGTAGTAGAACCTGGTTCCATTTGATGCAATATTTGGTCAAATGTAGAACTATCTTTATGAACCCTGGAGCTTTCAGCCAATATTGGATCACTAGGCACAACTGCAGCTGTGTTAAGCAGAGTGCCATCGACAGAAGATTGTAAGGAAGATTGCAGTAATGCTTCATTATTTAATGTAGCTGAGGTCTCATAAAAGTACAGCTGAGTCGAGGATAACATTTTGCTATAAGCAGGGGCAGAGAGAGCTTGATCTGAGCTTGCACTAAGCATAGGTTTAAGCAAAGTGTCATCAAAGGCTGGAGTTGTAACATGCAAAGGCTGAACGGAAAGGTGCTTTTCTGTAAGTTTACTAATATCATGATCAAATATCTTAGTAGTGGGAAAAGTAAGAGAGACTGGAAGGATTCCCTTTGTGCTAGAAACAGGAAGTAGGCTTTCTTGCAGAGATGTATTCTGCTTAATTACATCAATACTAGAAACAGATATAAAAAGTTCAGGTATCACTTTACTTTCAGCATTGGAAGCCATTTCACTTAAAGAAGAGGAAATGTGCAGTTCTCTCTCATCTCCATCTATAACATCACCTTTTTGAAGTATCTTATTAACATCACTAAACCCAGATGATTCATACGTAATTTCATCTACAGAATCAGAGGAAGAAACGTTAAGTACCATCAAAGTATCTGTATCAGGCAAAAGGGACTCACTACCAGAGTATGCTTCAGACCAATCCATATCACTAGATAGAGAGCGAGTAGGTTGCAGCAATGTATCAGCTTGTGATATTACAGAAGAAGGTTTATGAACCAGTACATTGTTATAGCTGCTAAATAAAGTATCTTGACGGAATACGTCAACAGAATCGTGCACAAATTCTGCAGAGTCATAGGAAACAGTAAAGCTTTGGAGGGAGCCCACATTACTAGACAAAGCATAAGGAAGTTCAGACACTGTAGATAGTACATGCATATTTAAATCACTGCTGGATGGTTCAACTTGAGAAAACATATGAGTTCTATTATGACCAAATATCAGTGTCTCTGAAGCAGCATGAGTAGTCTGATGTGACATCACATCAGCATATTGAGCAACGCTTGGCTGTATTAATGCATCACCCTCTGCCAATGTCAAAGAAGCATGCAGGGACACCTTATCACTTGCAACAGCTGGAGTAGCGCTTTGTGGAAACATTTGAGAAACTGTATACAAACGGTGAAACATTTTACTACTGGAGGAAGCAGAGGAAAATGTAAGCAAAGGTACATCATCATAGGAAGACAGGGTGGGTTCAAATGACACATCAACACTGGGAAATACAGGTGTAGCATGCAAGGTCACATCACTATCTGATGTAGCAGGGGTAGTGTCGAGCATCTGAGAGTCAAACAATAAAGGGGTGACTAGAGGAAACACTTCACTACTGTAGGAAGGTTGAAGAGGTATCTCACCATTATAGACTGGTTGAGTTGTCTGGGAGAGTACCTCACTGGCAGCAGAAGCAGAACCATATTCTCCAGAGCTTGAAGGGATAGAATGAGGTGATAATTCAGCAGAGGAGAAAGCAAAGGTAGAATAATGTGGCAATTCTAAATCCGCATGTGAAGTGTCTTGTGAAACCACTGGGCTGCTGGAATAGGGCACTGTAGCTGGCTTTAATCCCTCTACATAACCATCTGTGTAAATGGTCTGAGACAATTGCCTCCTATGCGACGTATCAACAGATTGAGTTGTCTGATCCGTAGCATTATGAAACCATACGTTTCCATCAGTGGAAGAAGTATGCTTTGGAGACTCATCAGAGCTTGAGGGTGCTACACCTTCTGAAACATACTTAATGGAGCCTTGTGAAAGAACATCATGCATGCTTATATCTGGGCTTCCTGAAGGAACCTCTTGGGAGCTCTCCTCTGTAACCAGCTGTACTGAAGAAGTGGTAACAACTGTACTCCAAAAGTCATCTGATTCCTGATTAGGTTTAAAAGGAGTCAATAAGAAATCTTCCTCACTGTGGCCAGTAGTCGTTATTCTTGTTGGTTCAGTGCCTGAAGAAAGATATATGTATTCTTCTTCTATGCCTTTGGTGGAGTCAATGAGTTGAGGAGGAATTCCAGTAACTCTTTTGAATTCCAAAAAAGGATCTTCCTCTTCTTCAGAAATTTCACCAAGAGGTGGAGAAGTAGGGTAATAAACTGCTTTGAAAACATCATCCTTACCATGCAATTCTTCTTCTCTTGTTAAGTATCTATTTATTTTAGTTTCACTGGGTCTCGTCCCCATTTTTCCTTGACTGTAGCTGGATGTAGTCACCTGGACACCTTTCCTCATCTGGTTTACCGTACTGTCAGTGCTAGAAGTCACTGCAGTTTCTTCATTCACTTCTGTTTCCTTTTTCTCAACTTCATCCTTTGAAAAAATATCATAGCCGAAGGCAATTAAAAATATAGACACTGTACATAAATGAAAACCCAAACTGCAAAAAAACCCATTTTTCTGTCTCCATAAAAACAAGAGGCAAACCAAGACAACACTCGAGAAGATCTCTTGGTTTTAAATCAAAATATTTAGCTGCAAGAACAGGTATCCTCTCTTGAAAATATTACTTTGCAATAGAAACAAAAAATCCTGTATCACAACAATTTCTTACATAGTGTTACTTTTACCCTGAGAGACAAAATGAGATCACAGTATTTATCTACTCTATTAAAAAAGCTCTATCTCTTTCCTAATAAAATGCAATTGTATATGCACTACACACCAATGAAAAAACGGGTTTGCTATCAGAAGTTCTTAGAGATTTGCATTAATATCCTACTCTTGATCAAACTGTCATAGTAATGTTTTTAAAATATATTGATGACCTGTCCTCAAATCTGCTGAATCTTCAGAGTTTCTGGAGAACATTTCAGGATGGTAACCGTGACTGCAATAGTTTCACAAGTGTTGTGAGTGATACCACTTGTTCCCTGTTATGATCCTTTGTTTGGTGAGCATGAATAATGATACTTTGTGAAAATCTGTCTTGCAAATTTTGAATTCTAAAGACAGATCCAAAAGGGGGGGGCGAGGAGGGGGGGTGGGAAAAGCCTAAATACAATCAGGATTTGGGCTGTTCTTGAGGATCGAAGTTCAAACCTTTTTACCCCCTCTCCAACTTTCCGTGCCTCAAATAAAAAAACACAATGTGGAACCTTGCTCTGCAGGCATATTTGTTTTGACCTAGACACAACAGTGCTCACAGCTTTCTGTTGTGCTCCAATCTAGAACTGCACCAGAACCAAACCTGTTCAAGTAACACTCTGCAAACTAGATTGAGGGGCACCTTCAGCTTCTGAAGGGACTTGATTTGATAGCACACATAGCCCTAAGAGACACCAGCAGGACATAGCCTCTTGCACAACACAATTGCAATTCCTTTTTCTTTTGAAGATCTGGCTTGGTGATGTGGTGGCAATACCCACCTGTTCTTATTCAAAAGCATAATGTTGAGAGAAAACACCCAGAAGATAGGAGACTGAGACACAGTTATCGGTCTAAGAAATCCTCAGTTTCCACTGTATTTTAGACTGAGTAGATCTCCCACTCCAGTACTGAAGTGAACAGGGCACAGCAGAGAGGAGAATGTAAAATCAAGACTTTGAAAGAAATGCCCAAGATAAAGCACTGCTGAATAAATGGTTAACTAGAGCACTTGCTACTAGGAGTTGTTAGTTTTTAGCCAGTCTCACCAGAGTGAGAGCTTTAACCACTAGGTTAGAGCTGTGCTTCACACTGCTGTCCTTTTTTCATACCAGGAACCTTTTGTGCACTCGCATAATATAAGGTACCTCAGATATGACTCTCAGGTTTGGATTTCATTCTGAGAGCTAAATACGTAAAATGTCAGGACAGCAGCAACTAGACTGTGTGTCCTCAAACCCAGACTGGACTAGACAGGCCCTTGTTTCTGAAAATCTACTTTCTGTAGGGCAATGCCTACACTTGTAAACTTTCTTGGTTCAGGTAAAAATCAGTTGACATTCACTGGCACTCAGTTACTGTCCTGACAGATGTAATATAACAATCTAGCTACACAGGTTACATCACCAGAGTAATAGCCATATTATTGGTTACTCAGTGTCCACAAATACAAGGAAGGGTAAAAATAGATAGCCAGGTAAGCACAGACTGACTATTTAACTAACAAGGACTTGCCACTTGGTGAGAATATTGTGGTCATAGACTGAAACTGCAAAATAAAAATTCAGAGGGAATACTCGATACAAATGTAGGTTTTACCAAAGGAACTGTCCATGTTATAAAATCAGTATTACAAATTGTTAAAAACACAATTGTAGTATTTTCACCTCTCTCCTTGCTGGGACACCAGAAACCTAGTTACCAAATATGAAGTCTGCAGAGGTTTTCACAAAACATCCCAAACTGTATAAAATAGAGTTATATTGTAATGTCTAACTTGAATTTTAGAAGTATTTAGAAGAATTTTATCCAGGAATTCTGGAGTAACTGTTTAATTCACTTGATAGCACACTCATAGGTGACACATGTGAATATTACTCTTCTGGACAACTGCCTTCTTCCCTTACTTTAGTTTACTACATGGTAACTAAGTCCACCATAGAATAATCTGGGTTGGAAGGGACCTTAAAAATCACCCATTCCCAACCACCCTGCCATGGGCAGGGATACCTTCCACTAGATCAGGTTGCTCAAAGCCCCATCCAACCGGGCAATCATAAGCAAGCCCAAGCCAGATTTCTCATTAAACAAACTAGAAAGCCTAACATTGGGTGCCAGCTTTGACTCTGCTTAATGAACAATTTTGTCATTCATTTTCATTCAGAGGTGACAGTAACTTGATGCCCCATTTTTAAAAATATTTAGGCATACCCTGTGATATCACTTACTTCTCCATGTATCTCCAGCACCACAGGACTAAATAGAGAGGTATCTCTACTTATCTAGAGAGAAATATAGCTGAAAGAGAAGCCTGTATATGCATATATGAATATGTGTATATGAATGCAGATAATACATTCAGTTGGTGACATAGTTTTGTAAATTTTCATGGAGTATAAATTCAATTTAGTTGAAATGTACACATTTGAAATACTCTCTTAAATATAAATGAATGCTATACCTCATATTCTTCAGTTTCATTCAGTTCAGGAATGAGGTCAGCCTCTATAAAACAAAAATACAGACCATATAATCCAACATTTCAAATTCTCAGAATGACTAATTCTGCAAGGACTCAACTGATTAATTAATGTATTTATTGAAACCCAGTTGTCCTGGTCCTTCAGTCTAAGATGTTTTATACAATTGTGTTTGGAGATTATGTTGAGGACTAGCTTGAGGGGTAGCAATGTTCATTCAGACAGGAGACATTCAGCCACAACAGTTTTGCCTGGCTCTAATCTGATACTGCAACACATGTTGGATCTGCACTGAGAAACTGTATCTTGGTCAGGAAAAACCAAGTTTATGAAAACATTTTCTATGAGAAAGTACAGTTTAATGCACAAATATAGGTGAGAGAAAAAAAGGTAATCTGTGCACCCAAGCTTGGAGCTAGGTACTAGCACAACAGCCATGCCACCATGTTCAGTGTGCAGTGGGGCTGCTTGCCTCCATCACGGCAGACCAAAGAAACCCACCCTTCCTAGAGTTCAGCACTGTAAGGCCTTTTTCAGACTCCTCCTCCACTTGATTTAATGTAAGGACATGAACCCACATGTATCACATCCCATAAGAAGTCCCCAATAAACAGGTATGAGGTGCTCTGGGAAGAACTACTCTAAGGCTTTTGAGGTCTCCTCACTTTTCATAAATAAGTAACAACTGAAAAAATATCAATAAATGAATCTCCTTCAGCCCAGGTGAAAAATCCATCTGAGTTTAGAGTTAGTCTCTCACCTTCTTTCTGTCTGTCTTTTTAGCTAAATCCAATATTTTACTTCTTATGGTGGTCAGGAAGGGAGGCTTCAAAGAAGGTTGCAAGAAACCTATAAATCTCTGGTAAGAACTGGCATAGATCTCCAGTGATGAAATCTAATACCCCTTCCATAGCATTAACTCATCTGACTGCTGCTTTGATCCACAGAAAGGTCCATTTCCTTTCTAAGTCTTTCTAAGCTTGTCTCCTAAGCAGTGTTCTAGTGCTCTGCCCATATACCAGTGCTAGCATGCATTCTGAGGGCTGATTACCACTAGACAAAAATTCCAGTCCCTAAGCCTAGGAAGCAATTCTAACAATAGCATCACAGAGAGCTCCATCTCTGCATTTCCTCCACAATTCCCAAATAAAGTTTCCTTGGTATACTAGTGCAAAGATGTTGTCTCTACACTTCTCATTTCTGCAAGTCAGATGTGGATCTATGACTTAATTTGTATCTACTTTTCAAAGCAAGGTGAGACGTGTTACATGCAACATACACTAGATAAAGTTTATCAAACTAGCAAGCTCATACAGCTTTCCTTGTAGTTTACAGCATGTAAACAAAGTTTTGCTTCACAAAATCTTTGTAAGTTGTTTTGTAATAAACATTTATAAATTACCGAGTACTGAATTAGCTTTTCATTAACAAGATAGAGAAAAATGATCTTACCTCTGACTCCTGGAAGCCTAGGAGTCTCCAGGGCAGGGTGGGGAGGGGAGCAGAGGGAAGGAAGGGGCGGAGGAGATAATGATATTCCCTGGCTTCTCAATGATATAAATCAAATATTGTAGTGATTAGTTTGAAAGCCTTCCCACAGTAGACCCATACCAGGTATTATGTACTAAATAGACTTCTCTAAAAAATATTTTTAACACAGAAGAATTCTATCCATTCTTTCTATGGTCACTCTTCTTGAGTTGAGCTTTAATCAGACTCCGTCAGAGAAATAAAATACGCACATAGAGTATACAGTAGGGTATGTGCTCTCACATAACACCAGCAAACTACAGCTTCTTGCTGTTTTCTCCATATACAAAATATACATTAACAGCACTAAATCTTCAGGCATTTTACAAACCCTATTTAAATTTACTTGGTCGCAGAAAATGTATCTGTCAAAAGCATTGGAGACACACACTTATAAAAGTTCTGTCAGTCCTGTTGCTGTGGTTTTGATTTGATAGGAGATGATGGAAATTGCTAACATCCCCCAGCCAAGAAAAACCGCACCCTCCAAAAAACAACCCATTGATGTAGGCTGATGAACAAGCTTGTTTATTTTTAATGGAACCATATATTGAGTATTCTATAGCTTACATTTTAAAATAAAATAATGAAATCATTAGAAAGTTTTTTAGAAGTCTTTTCATAATCCATTTTAGTGATAGAGCAGACAAAAAAAGGTAACTATTTCCCTACATTTATGTTCAATGAAAATCTTTAGAAAACTCTCTTAAAACAATCTGATTTGTAATTGTAGAACAACGTGTACAACACAAACTGTTTTCATTTCTGTACTGTCTTATGTAATAAACTGCATGGCAAGAATAAAAGTTAAGCCTGTTTTTTCTGATTAAATTAGTTTTCAGATTTCTACATTTAGCAATACAGAATTAGAAAAAAGCATCCCCTAAATGAAACATTTAATATATGCTTAGAGTTTTTTTAGGACAAAAATCACAAAGATAAGTTACAAAGAAATTGCATAGTCAGACCCTCACAAAGCATTGCTGACAGCATGAGCTGCCTTGCAGAAGACAGCATTTGAGAGCCTTATCCCGGCATGGGTTTTTTTTTTGATAAACAACCAAAATCTACACAAAGGAAGATGAGAGGAGAGATATATTCTTATTTATCATTTCCTGTGTCAGCAAAAACATGTAACACTGGTATTAACTACACAATAAACTACTGCAGAACTTTTAGAGCTATACGGATGTTATCTAGAGAGTCAAAGCATACATTTAGGTAGTTATTCAAAAAACAATTCTACCAGAAAAATAAAAAAAAAAATAAATTGGTAAATAAAGACTGAATTTTTACCAAAGCTGACTAAAGCACTTTGTACATGATTCCTACCATTTTCAGTGCAGGTTGTGTAGCTATCCAGTGGCATTTACTAAATGGAAACTAACTGGAAAGCATTTTAGTGTGCACACACACTATCTTGCAAGATAAAAGCCTGCCACTCTAAACAGTTCAGGAAAAAAAACAAAAGAGGTCTCAAAGTAGGGGTCTCAACCATGATCATTTGCCAAATGTCATATGAGAGCCTGTGGCTTCCATAAACTGAGGCAGAGCATGGCCTGAAAGAGGTCCTTCCTCTTATGAAGCACTGCTGAGAATGAGAGGGTTTGCTGATCACCCAGAGCCTTGCAGAGCCCTTACTAACCACTTGCACTCAGAGTGGGGAGAAGGTGAGAGAAGCATTCTCTCTTGCAAGCATCTCAAAAGGAAAAGGTTAAAACAATGGCTGTCAGTTTTCTGAACACCAGATTTGTGTTGCACAGTATACTCAGACTTCCCTCATTAAAGATAAACACTCCAAGGTCAGAATTCTTCCTGGAAAAGCCTGATACTTTTCCATGACTCATGCCTCACTTTAGCTCTTAACATGAACATTAATGGGCGTGGATGTGACTGCAGTGAATTTCATCTTAGTTAAACTGGCTTATTCAGAGTAATTCTTGAAAATGAAAGTTTTAGTTTATGCTTTATGTGAGTCAATTTTATTTCATGTCTTCATGGTGAAGGTAACTTTTCTTTCATAAATTCATAAGCTGGAGCTCCAAGAAATCCCCTTTTGCCTCAAGATCTATAAAGCAGATCACAAAACCAATTTGATGTTATAATTGTAACCATCAAGTTGCTCTGAACAGATCTTTGTCATTAGATATCTACATTCTCACATCTCTGTTGTGTAATATTTGCAATATTAAGATACTAAATATGAAAATATTTGCAATATTTGCAGCAGTTAATTTAGAGGTAAAAAATTAGTAAAAGTAAGTATTCAAACAAACATTAGTATTAGAAATTAATGGAAGCTTTTTTCATATTTAAAAATTATATTCAGGGTTGCAACAGCATCTATAAAACTTACAGAGCAATGTACACCCATAGGAATAATACTAATTAGATGGGAGGGATTTTTCCCTGAATTTTCCTTGTCTTACATTTTAAGATGTACCACTATTGAAGCACGAAAATAAGCAAACACAAAGTACATTTAATAACTGTGTCTATTTCAGATTGGAAATATCCCAAAGAAACAGTTTTCTGAAACACACAAAATATTAATTTTGCTATTTCATTTTCACTTAAAAACTTTTCCCTCTTTTTGTTTCTTAATATAAAATACCCTTGAAACACTTAATTTGACCTGAAATAATCTTCCTCAGTTTTGAAGCTTTTGGAAAACTAAATGAACAGCATTAGACACACCTCAATCTATTACGAATTTTCAGGAGTGCCTGAAATAAAAAAACCCAACAAAAAAGCACAGGTATTTCTACAGTTCTGATAAGCAGATTGTTTAACTCTCCTCTTTACAGTGCTTTATTTAAAACCAAGAAAGCTCACAATTAGAATATACTTGTATGCATTAATGCAACGTTAAGGAGACATATTTGAATGTTTAAATGACAGAAGACACAAAAAATGCCATTCTATAGTTATGCTAACCTGCTCATAATTTATACAGATACATCTTTATATTGTTAGGCCTTCTAGGTATTCTTGTACTCTATTTTCTCATTTCTTTAACAAGAACAAATTAGTAGAGTATCTGGGCAAAAAGGCATGAGAATATCAGACCTTCACTCAGAACTGCTAAATATAACATTTACTGCACCAAATTATCTTGTCTGACAGTACACATCTCAGAGAAATTTCTGCTTATATGCTGGAAGGTGAAATAACTTTTCCAGTATGTGTTTCCGAAGCAAGGCCTATGCTCTTCCTCTACTGAAATGAATGCAAAGCCACTGCTTTGCCTGACTTCAACAGAAGTTCACTGAGGATGCCATGACTGATGGCTATATCTATGCTACTAGCTAACCACAGACAAGTGAACACTCCATCATCCTCTTGCCAAGTTTGCTCCCAGTCAGTAGTTGCTTGCACAACAGGTTCACCATGCAGTTACCCAGCCCCAGTGCTCCTGCCTCCCCCTCTGCCTTTGCATCCACCTTTACTTCCAAAGTTGCTCACGGCACACAGCAAGTGGGGTGGTATGCAACTCATCCTTACAGGAGGGATGCAACAGTACTAGCAGGTTGGTTCATTCTATAGGCATGATCTATACTGGATTTTGGCTTGCAATGTCTGTTTTCAGAGATTTTCAAGCTGTGATGGCAGCATTGCACTGACTTGATTTGTTGAACTGTTGCTTAATAATGACAACATCATGCTGCTTATTTGTCATTCCATGTAGAAATGGATGGAGGTATAGAGATTATGTATATATGTATGTATGTACATATGTATGCATCTATAATCTATCTATCTTTCTATCTATCTATCTATCTATCTATCTATCTATCATCTGTCTATCTATCTATCTGCCTAGCTATCTATGTAGTGGGGGCTTGTAGACAAACTCTCATCTGAGAAAATTCTTCAAACACAAAACCTGTAAATTCTGGAAAGGAAGTGGAGGAATATAGTAAATAAGAGGCAGCTAAAGGATAAACATAAAAGTGAAATGTCAGGCAGAACGTCAGAACTTTGTCACGGACTTCTTAGAAAGCTGAAGAGAAGTATGAAAATTCTAGCAGATATGAGTTTAAGACTCCAAAATAAATTCTTCTTAATACATTGTTTTTGAAAGGAAAGTCAGACACCTATTGAAAATTTATACCTGAAATTGCACCTCCCTCATTCAGACTAAATACACTATTATAAGCCCATTACCATTATTAGTTCATAATTTATGAGATAGAGATTGTTGAGAATCATAGTATTTTTCACTGCAAAGGAATATGGTTGCCTTGAAATTAAAAACTGACCTATTGGGAGTACATCACAACATTGCTAAGGTCCTCGCTGTAGCTGAACAGACTTAATGAACTGTAAAACTGAACTTACAGAATCCATAAATGAGCAACAAGAATTCAGGCCCTTAGGTAAAAAATGGTTTCTTGTATGATCAGAAAGTCTTTGATTTTTTCCTATGATTAATTAAAGGGTTCTTAGTTAATAACACGCTCACTTTGATAAGAATTGGGTCTAACACTAAAACTTCCACAGAATGTAAGGAATTATTAAGGACAAGATCAAGCTTCATGCTAGAGTTTTAAATTATTTCATATTTACCAGCAGGCAGAAGAAGTAAATCTGGCTGTGAAATCAGTAAGATTTGGTTGTTAGGCCTTCTGATTTTTTGCGAGGCAGCATTAAGAAGCAAGGGAATTCCATCACCACAAGTCTTTTGAAATCAAACTCCAAGTAATCATAAGAAATCAAATTTTAAAATCAATTGATACAGATTTCTAAGTCATATACTGGGTTTGTATTACTTGTTTGCTTAATACTTTGGCTGTGTGGATTAATTTTGGGAGGATGCTTGAACTATAGGGAAATAATACCAAACATGGCTTTATTTCCCTACATTACATTACAGAGATACACTTGTGAGATTTGAAATCAGGTAGGTGTTTTTCAGAAAATTAAAAAAATAACATGCAGTCTTTCATAGGTCATGTTTACAAGGAATGGAGAATTACATTGGGTAAAATATCAGTAGCAAAGAACATGCTGAAAGTTAACTGCAGTGATTTTGAAATTTCATTTTAGCATATATTGGTAGTTGTGAAATTTAACTGGTTTGCAAACAAATTACTTCTTCAAATACAGATTTTCATCTGAAAGTGATCACAAAGCTCCAAAGACCACTTACCTGTGTCCTCTAAAGGCATATCAACAATGACTTGGTCACTGTATTTTCCGTATAGACCATTAGAGCAAACAGCAACTATCTGAAGAACATAACTTGTATTGGGCAGCAGATTATTTAGAATAGCCCCCTAAAAGAAAAAAACATGTTTAATCATTTACTTGCAAATAAGATTAAAATATTTGAAAATGTTAATTTTTTTCATAACACATTTTTATATGAACCACACAGCTCCTTTCTTGTAGGACTCTTAATGTATGCTTTTTATATTTTACTGTCACAAATGGTTTTCAGTCAACTTAAAAAAAACATCTTATGAATTTTTACATGGAGGATACCAAACTATGATTATTTAATGCTGAACACTAGCTTAGGTAACATTATCTCTGGTAAGTAAGCTATGAGTTTTTAAAGGGGGTTAGAGGAACAGATCACATTAGTAAAACACCATGAAGCTGTAATCAGTAACTTAATATTTATAGCTGTATGATTGTACTGAATCTTATTGATTGTGCAGATCATTCTTTCACCTCAGTAAACTACAAAGCATAGATCACTATTAACTGGCTAAGGGGTTTATGGCTAAGGAGCTCTGAGATTAATACTGTCATAAACTTCTGGGCACAGTAAAAGCAAATCAGAACAGCAACCAGCAAAAGCTTTCCCTCTTCTGGGCAAGACAGGCTGTTTATTTTTCTTGGTCTTTGTAGCTTCACAGCTGAAGAATGGAGTACAGTTCTGTGAGCTGCAGCCAAAGAAGTGACTTTTCATTGATTCAGCTCTCAGCTACTGTTTAATCCATTAAGATAATTGACAGTGAGTGTTTTGCCATCACCCCTTTGTATGAAACTTGAAGAGTTTACAGTTACCAAGTCCTGATACCCATCTGTCAGAAACTCATGCTTAGTCTGGTCTTCTCCATCCAACTGTTGATAAAAGACAGCAAATCTCTCAATAGTCGTGTCATACACAACCCGAGGTCTTTCCCATGTAACGAGAAGACTGGTATAATTCTTTGGATCAGATTGAACATTTTCAGGTTCTGAGCTGCAAACTGGAAGAAAGAGGAAAGAATATGCTATTTTTTAAATTGTACAAGTGACTTTACTGGGATCTCGAGTTACCTCCAGAGAAAATCAGTGCAAGTCTTTCAGGTGCCTCACCTTTAGTTTTTGACTAAAATACTCGAGATGCTATACACTATAAACAGAGCCAGTATTTAAACACTAGATTTTCAAAAGCAAGTTAATTTGAGGATTACGTCATTGTTGCCATTCCCCCCCCCCCATACCATATTTTGTGAAATACTAATATCCAGTTCACAAGAAATAGAATGTAAACCACAAAACATATTCATATACATGTCCTGGGGATGAAAACTATCCATTATTATGTCCTTATGGGTCTAACAGAATCATAGAGTCATAAAATCACAGAATCAACTAGATTGGAAAAGACCTTTACAACACGTCCAACCTTTACCCCAGGACTGCTAAGTTCACCACTAAATCATATCACTGAGGGCCACATCTACATGGTTTTTGAACACTTCCATTGATGGTGATTCTAACACTTCCCTGGGCAGCCTCCTCCAATGCCTCACCATCCTTTCAGTGAAGATTTTTTTCCTAATATCCAGTCTAAACCTCCCCTGGTGCAGCTTGAGGCTGTTACCTCTTGTCCTGTCACTTAGATAGGTTTTTAAAGGTTAAAGGTAAACCTATCACACTTGAGTTTTCTCTCAAGGATGTCTGAATCTTTTTATAGTACCAAAAGAGAAACAAAAGGCAAACAGGAGAAGCAGATGTGTCATAAAAGGGGAACATTTAGCAGTGCTGAGCAAAGCCTATGCTTCTATTTCTCCTGTCAACACATTAATCAACTGTCAGACAGAAGCTATCACTGTTATCTGGTATGTGTCTAGTTAATGCATTCTTCCTTCAGTAAAAATGATGAAGCTAGCAGGTAGTGATTTCATGTTATTATACTATATTAAGGCACCATCTAGACATAGGCTGAAAATGTCTGAGCAGATGGTTGTAGTCCTGGGCCCGGCTCATGCACCTTCTTTGTGAGCCTGGAACTTGCACTTCTGGCCAGGCAGCTGCTCTTGCATGTGTTTCAGACTCTCCTCTCTGCCAGGCTTTTTCATCTCATTCAAGCAAGATCCATCTTTCAATACTTTTCTAGACATACAGATATATTGATTACCAGTGTGCTAGAAATTTACTCAGACTCTGACATTTGTTTTTTAAATTGCCCGAGGACCTGTATGTGGTTTAAAAATAACATACAAGGTCAAATGTATATCAAACTGTATGAAAAAAATACATTAGCAGAAAATGTAAATTATTTAGCTGAAGCTCATTGAAAAATGACCAGTAAGTTGTGATATATGAAAAACATTATATAGAGCTGCAGCATTCATGGCTTGTTTGGATTTGGACTGAGACCCTATTCTCCCTCCCCTACTCTTACCATCATCTCTGTTGGTGGGAGAACTGTGTCCTAAGACCCAGCACTGAAGAATGGAGATGGCTGTCAAAAGTGTTCCTAACTTTTGGTTCCTAATTTGAGAGTAGTGTAACTCGATTTGTTCTGATGTCTCAGAATGAGGGCCAGGGATCCCTGGCATAAAACCCTCTTTTTATCTTTTTGAGACTGCATGTTTTTTTTTAATTTTGGTTGAAATGGTCAGAGTGGCTGTCTGTGCTTGCCCTGGCTTTTGGAAAGTTCCTTTCTTATGGACAGAATTTCCTTTCATATGTACTGAAAAGGCATCCTATTCAGTCTATTGCTCCATTTACTACCTTATTTCTACTGCTTTATTTAATCTATTACACTTCTCAAAATCACTGATCAAAGTACATGAAGTTTACTTTGAATCATTCAACAATTTAATTAAATCTTGCATATTACAATGTTTAGATGAAAATATTTTTATTACAAAGCTTTTAGCTTTACTTTGGCACCAGTAGTTATTTCATTATTCCCTATTTGGAATAAATGAAGAAACGTACTTTTCAAAACTCAGAATTTGTTTAAACCAAACTCTGAGTACCTAGGAAAAGAAAGCAAAAAACCCTATCTAGCTAATTAACAAAACAAGTGTAGAATCTCTGGAGTTCTTTTAAAGGAAGCAAACATCATGATACTACAGCACTTTTAGTTGACAATACTGCATTTTGAAAGAAAGGAGAAAAAATGCTTTCCATTAACTTTGCAATATTCCACTTGAACACAGGAGGGCACTGAAACCCCTCAAGAAAATATTCTGAAAAACAATTCATAGAATCACAGGATGGTTTATCTTGGAAGGGACCTTAAAGACCATCTACTTCTAACCCCCCCTGCCGTTGGCAGGGGGACACCTTCCACTAGACCAGGTTGCACTAAGCCCCGTCCAACCTGGCCTTGAACACTGTCAGGATGGGGCAGTCACAGCTTCTCTGGGCACCCTGTGCCAGGTCCTCACCACCCTCACAGGAAAATTCTTCCCAATATCTAAACTAAATCTGCCCTCTCTCAGTCTAAAGCCAATGTCTTCCATTCTGCATGCTGGTGGGCAGGTTTGAGCAGCGCTGGTCTGAGCTGAAATGGAAAATAATCAGTGTTTCTTTTTGTGTGTGTGTGAGCTACTGGTAGGAGCAGTGTCACTATATGTAACTTTGTTGAATCCTGTAGCTTGCCTTGAATCTCCTGTGCTATATATCCAACATAGCATTTAATTAATTACACGGAATTCTCTGAATTGACATAAAGGAAGAGCAAATTAAAACAAAACAAACAAAACCAAATCAAACCTAGTTGTGTACATTCCATGGCATTACTAAAACTTGTCGTTCTACTCCACTTTCACCAGATGGCAACAGGAAATCATTAGACCAGGCAGTTCTCAATTCTGAGCCTTAAGGCAGATGACGGACTCTGGTTTATTTATTTATTTGTTTGTTTGTTTTAAATGAATCTAAATGCTCTTCAGCTTTTTTTTTTTTAAGGTGTTTAAAATAACTCTCCAGTTTTTCACAGTATAAGTACAAAGCTTCTCACTATTTCAAACTCTACTGTCCTTTTTTCTCCCTTTTTCATCTGTGAGTGAATTTGGTTATGAAATCTCTGAGTGTATTCAGACCAAGTGAGCAGTATTATAAAGCTTTTAAAGGTAAAAGAGTGGTGATTCTAGTATTATTTCTTTCAGTTTTCCTCTTTTCATTACCAGATGTTTCTTCCAACTATATCTATATATATATATTTTTTTTTTCCCCCTATAAAAAGGTGTCTTCCCTTTTTGTTTTCCTTTGATTCTTGGTCCTGTTCATCTCAGCAGTGACCAACAATATTCCTACATGACAGACATCTGCATATTCTTTCACCTCAATTCCTTCACAGGCGTTTGTCTCTTGCCCTTCTTCTGGATGCCTCTTCATCAGTCATTCTAACTGTGCTGTTTCCTTTCTTTTCCTGCCAGTCTCAGTAACACAGAAGTATTTTGCTTCTGACTTTTCCCATTTTTCCTCCCTAGAGACTGGGAAAAGCAAGGACATCACATAACAACTTACCTAATTAAAGACTTCTGCTCTGATACTGACTTTTAGAAAATCTGGGCAAGGAGACCACAAGAAAGGTAGTTATTGAGTCTGTTACTAATCCAAAATTAGAGATATTCAACTGGATTACAGGTTTCAAGTAGGAAAATACTATTCACAGGAAGATATAGACCTATCCAAGCCCCTGCTGGGCATGAATTCTGGTCTCTGTTTGCACCAGAGATACTAGTTTTGCATATCTTATCATGATAATGTACCTGTATTTGCTTATTCTTCTATGGAATAAAATGCTACCTGTGTAATTTAGAAGTTCTTAATCTAAACTGAATCGCATCATTAGGCAGCACCAGGGTACATTAGAGTAATAATTTAAAAAAACCACCTAGACTTAATTTTTTTTACAAAAAGACTTTTCTAAGCTGCCCAAATTTGCCTTACTCAGATATATATTTAAAAAAAAAACCCTGGATTTATACATCTATCAGTTTGAAACAGTTGGAATAAAACTACATATAGTTTTGAGGCAGCACTGGATAACTCAGGGTATTTTTTTTCACATCTGTTGCTTTCTTCTACTTTTAGTTGAATATGGGTTTGAGATTTTTATCTTTTAAATCCAATTTTCACTTGTGGAAGCTGTGAAAACACTTCATTTGCATTAAGACATTCAAGGGCTTTTCAGCTCCCTGCCAGTGTGTGGTAAAAAGTAGTTTGTCAGTATTCCCAGCCTTTCTTTATGATGGAGGTGGAGCAGCAAAGTACGGGTGAGGGTTTGACCTTGGATGGCCACCACGTGCCCACCTAGCCACTTTCTCAGTCTCCCTCCTCAGCAGGATGGGAGATGAAAGAAAAATGATGGAAATGCCCCTGGGTTAAGATTTCTCAGTTATCTACTTGAGTATAAGCCAGTCTAGTAATTCCTCTTGCATTGTCTAAAGGGATTTCAAAGATTGCTTTTTTTCTGTTGACTACAAGAGTTTTGGAATACTGAACATGAAATGCATAAGCCTATTTATTCTTGAGGACGTGGGCATTCATGTTACAGTTTTTGTATCTCAACTTTTAAGTTCAATGATTCCCAGGACTTTTAATTTACCTTTTCTTAAAACAGAGGTGAAAATATAAATGCTCCTCAAATGCTCTATACTAAACAAATCCTATAATTGCATTCATGTGTTTATATATTAATGTGTGTACATAAATATGTATATTATGTATGTACATGTCATCTTATTGCATTTACATAGTACACACAAATATCAGCAGAATGTGAAATATATACACGTAGACTTGAAATTTTCATGATCATTTCTGTCCCTCCTTGTTTATGGCCAAACCAGATTTTTTAACCTACACTCCTTCAGGTATCA
Source organism: Melopsittacus undulatus (assembly GCF_012275295.1). Lineage (NCBI taxonomy): Eukaryota > Metazoa > Chordata > Aves > Psittaciformes > Psittaculidae > Melopsittacus > Melopsittacus undulatus. The sequence continues at coordinate 18,799,793 of NC_047531.1, read as the reverse complement.
GCACATGGAGTGGACAGAAGGAAGCAAGAACCTGTCTTAAATAGTATTAGTCAGTTTTATTTCTTGCAAATCTCTATGGAAATCTAGATTAGGATAGCACAGCTGAAAGTAGCTTCGTTCTACTGCATGGACAAGAGCCAAGGCCAAGGTCATGGCTGTATTGCAACCACCTGGGAGGCAAGTGAATTGCAGGTGGCAGAAGTCCCAGTCTCTGCTTTCAAAGGTGTTCTGCCTATGACATTTCCTCACTGTAGATTGACTCCTAGTTACTAAGGACTGAGAAGATTAATTTCCTACTGACACATGGACATAAGTGGTCTCTCTCCCAGGGAACTTCATTAAACAGGACTTGGGGAATCACGATCTTTCTTTAAGTCAGGCCAAATCAACAATGTCTTTTGTAAGTCTATTCGAAAACAGAAATATATTTAATTGTGTCAATTTGCTCAATTGTTGCAGCTCAATTCCATACTCTTCCAAACTTCAAAATTTCAAGTTCTACTTAGTACCTGAACAAAGAAACCCTGCCATAACAGCTATTTCTTGGCTTTGACCAATGCAAACCAATTCACATCCTGAGCACACATCCGAGGGGGTTGTGACAAGCTGAGGCCAAAGCAGAAATGTCATGGACTGGTTATAGAAATGAGGCAGCAAAGTTATCCTGTGAAGCAGTGTGGCGAAACAGAGTCATGTACTTGTGCAGTGGACTCAGCCCTCCAGCAGTTCTGAATGATGAATGTCCGCTAGCTTGCATGGAAGTCTTATACATCATATTATTCCATTGGGAAAAAACATACCTACCCAACTAATGTGAATTAAAACGAAGCCACACTTCTTTCTCATCCAGAGACAACTACACCACATGCTTCACTCATTTGTTTTATGTCTGATTAAGCACAATGCAACTGAGTTTAGGAATCTACAGGTATCCCCACCTGAGTAGCAACATAATCCCCACAAATAGACATTTACTGTTTATTCCTCTATGCTTGTAAGTATAGAAATCATTGACTTCCATATTTAGTGCTAAATCTTGTTTCCCATTACAGAATGTATTGCTTTGGCCATATAACTTTCAGAAACCTCCCTGAGGTTTTAGGTAAAACAGAAAACAGAATCTGGCTTCTGGGATTCTCTCCATTTCTTGTTTTCTCAGCAGACTACGTGAAATTAGTTCAGTAACCTCACTTCAGCCTTTGCTGGAACATTACACAACAAAGAACCAAAAGGGTTTGTAAAACAAAATCCTCTTGCAGCCCCTGAAAAGGCAGCTTTGTTTAAGTCTGAAACATTTAAAGGGCAGACCAAGAAAGTTTGAACTGACGTGATCTTCACTGAACATTTGGTCAAGACAAGCATTTAATTTTCCACTCCATTTAATCTGACATGTTTTATGATTGCTATTTTTTTTCTCTGAAGTGATAGATTTATGAGTAATAATACAGTGTGCTACTTTTTACACAATTTAAAATGAGTACATTCATGCTAGTGATGATTTTTTTTATTGATAATTGTCTTTCAACCTGGGGAGAGGAATGACTGCTCAGTAAATACCTGCTTCATGAATTTCTTCTTGTCCAGTGTAAGACGAAAACACTTGCCCAAAGAATTTATACTGCTGTTCTCGAAAGTTGTTTTGCAGGTAGTCCATCAGCATAACATAACCAGACTGCTGCATTGTAAGGACTTCACAAAACACAGCTAACTAGAAGAGGCAAGGGAAAAAAAAGAAGTCAAAAGTCATAACAAACTAAACGGACACTGTTAACAGGGAAAAGCCCTGGGGAAACAGATGGTGGGTAAAGTCTCCCAGCTGAGCTCTCCTGGGTAGCACTGAACTTTTGTTCCTCTGTACCAGCAGTATATCTAATGCTTTACTCCACCTGTGTTTCTCAATCACTTTACTATTGGAGCTATGCTTTGCCCAGAACCACCATTTAGCTGGGGGAATATGGGAAGAGCATTTTGCACTCATCTTTGTCTGGGATATGTAAGTCCAGACAGCCTGCAGAATTAGGAAGGGTGCTCTTACTCCCTTCTAAGGCAAGAAGTGATTCAGAATCTAGTCGTGAACTAAAAAAGAGAAAAGATAACACAGTGGAGTAATAGATATACTTTCTAATTTAACATCTGCATGAAAAATTTGTAAGTAGATAGAAGAAAATCTTGGTTGTTGGGCTAGCAAAGAATGTCATGGGCTTTTACCATATACATAGCAACTGCTTTACCATATACATAGTAACTTTGCTATTATGTACTATTGTTTAATTGGAATACATTAAGCAGATTACCTGGTTTTCAGAAATACTTATGGTATCTTTAAACACAATCCATTCAACGGTTTCAAAGCAGGGAGGAGTTGACAAAGACCCATTGTACGTATAGTATTTGTCTGTTGCATTCGGCAAGAGGTTCAGCAAAATAAATGGTTCTAAGGCAGCCTGTTTTCCTGGAAAAAATTATAGTCATATAGTTAAAATACTGCATTAAAAGTATTTTATGAATTTATGAATAGGAATGTATTTTAGAATATATTCATATACATATATGAATGTATTTTAGGAATGAATAAATAAACTCTCCAAAAGAATTACCATTATAGAAACATGCTAATTTTGAGGCCATTCAAAATTTGATAGCCAGAGAGACTAGCATAAAAATAAATTGCTGAGCTTTTTCTTTGTAGTTTGAATATTATCCCAAAACAACTTTATTTACTTGGGAAGTTGTGATGAGTTACTCCAGTAATAAGTACAGTAATCAGTATGCTGGTTCATGACAATTTGTTCAAGTTTACTCATAAATGTCAAAGATGTCAGGTCACTGTCTCACATATGAACTTCAAAGAAAAAAATACATTAAATCTCTGTTTTTGATCTCATGACACAGCTTCAAACTCTCACTGAGTTTGTTCAAATTGTTGTGTTTCTCACAGGATCTTAACCTCTGCAGAAAATCATTGCTGTCATGTTAGATCTGAAAGTTGTGTTACTCTTGACACCAGAAGCAGAATTTCTATGGATCAGGGGATTTAAAAATACAGTGAAAAACTGTAACAGCTCTAACACAAAGCAGAGAAGGATGCAAAGAGCTCCTCCAGGAGAGTATGAACATTCTGTTTATCATCCTGTGAAAACAGTGTCACGTCTTTCAGGTCAGCAGTTTACCTGGTACCTTGTCAGTTGGGAGCACGCATGAGGATTGCTCGGAGTCCATCTACAGAAACCTAAATTCATGCTGGTACGGCAGTAGGGTCCAGCAACAGAAACTGGCAAAAATGGTACCAACTGGCAGATTTTTCCAGGCTGTGACAATTATCAATTTTGTAACAATTATCTGCCTTACTGTCTGCTGCATCCAAAATAATACTTAGCTTTTATGTCTTGAAATAACATAGATCCTCATGCACCTTATTTCGGTGCAAAGTTACTGATTTTAAATTTCTCTCCATTTGAGTATTCACTTATGAATACCTAATGAATTTTCAGACTGTGTTAACTTGTGGTTTTACACATATTACTTTTTGAGCCCTGTACAGATTTGTGACCTATCTTTATCTTCATAATTCCTTACAAATATGGTGAGAGCAGCAAATTAAATTAACAGTTTACTATAAATCAGTGATGCCTTTCTTTCCACTGAGGTAAGATTTAAGAGCTGGCTCTTTCTCATGTGTCACAAAAGGGGAACATTTGGCAGTGCTGAGCAAAGCCTATCCTATTTCTTCTGTAAACTTGTTAATCAATCTTCAGAAAGAAGTCATCATTGCTGTCTGGTAAATGTCTAGTTAACACATTCTTCCTTCAGTAAAATGAATGGCCAGTACATTTGACAGAGATATCTTGGGGACACGAAACTTCTCATTTACAGTAAGAATCTTGCCACTTGGATTTTAATATGATTAACAGCCTAGATTCTAAAATCAAACACCTACAAAGAATGATGAGAAACAGGACTGTTCCTCTGCAGAGCTTGAGAACTCATCAATTAGGATTCAAATAAGCACAATACAGATATGACTAAAAAGAACAAATCATGCACATCACAGACAAGGACAGATCATGTGCTATTCACCTCTCTTCAGGAGGAACAATTTGATTTAGTAATGACCTGAATTTTCAGAGCTCATTTACATTTTGTTCAAGAAAATGATATTCTACTCATTGTTGAAGTGCCATGTAGTGGCTGTATCTTGAATCTTGCTGCTGATAGTTTTACAGCTCCTTCCAAGGATGTAGAACAGTGTCTGCATTGATCCATTACTCATTCTCCTTTGTATTTCATACAAGATGGCACACAAAGATAATGAATCTTAACTGCTTTGTATTTCTCTTTCCTCTGCCTTTGTGATTTATGAAAGTTGCTTCCTTTTACATTTGAGAATGGTGTTTGTATTTTACAGAAAATCAGTCTTGATTTTAGAGCCATAATTTTGAAAGCTTTTAAAATAGTGGGCTGGTAACTTTTCACACTTTCAACCTATCTATATTAAGGGCCTTTAAAATCTCAAGCACCACTGCATATAGGAAAACTGACACAAAGTTAGCTATTTACTTAAGGTCATGATGTTAGCTATGATGTATGAAAATACCCGACAGCGCTCATTCATGTTTATTCTTCTGTGAAGCTGCTATGAAACTGATTTAGAAACAGAGCCCAGATCTCCTCATGCACCAGCCAGTATCAACATTTGGTTTGAATAATGATACTACAAATATAATAAAATTAGATTATTTCAGATTTACATAGGGGTAAGCACAAAAAACAGTAATCGCAGCTGAATCTACTGAATACTGATATTCAGACAGCCTTGCAGCCTTATCTAAGACACATCTTGAATGGCTACAACTAGGTTATTTAGTTTCCAATCACCTATAAAAGTACAGAAATATATGAGTAAGAAAATTCATACAGTGAATCAGACATTACTTTTGATTTAGTGTTTAAAGAGTTGCAAATTCATGATGCTATTTCTTCATCATAATGGACTTGTGCAAAGCTTTTGACACTGTCTCACACAACATCCTTGTCTCTAAATTGGAGAGACATCAATTTGATAGGTGGACCACTCAGTGGATAAAGAACCAGCTGGATGGACGCACACAAAGAGCTGAGGTCAATGTCTCAGTGTCCAACAGGAGACCAGTAATGAATGGTGACACTCAGGGATTGGTGTTGGGACCAGTCTTGTTCAACATCTTTATCGGTGACATGGACAGTGGGATTGAGTGTGCCCTCAGCAAGTTTGCCGATGACACCAAGCTGTGTGGTTCTGTTGATAAGCTAGAGGGAAAGAATGCCATCCAGAGGGACCTTGACACGCTTGTGAGGTGGGCTGATGCCAACCTCATGAAGTTTAACCATGCCAAGTGCAAGGTCCTACACCTGGGTCAGAGCAATCCCAGTCACAGCTGCAGGTTGGGCAGAGAAGAGATTCAGAGAAGCCCTGTGGAGAAGGACTTGGGGGTGTTGGTCAATGAGAAAATGAACATGAGCTGGTTTCAGTGCGTGCTCGCAGCCCAGAAAGCCAACTGTATCCTGGGCTGCATCAAATGAGTGTGACCAGCAGGTCAAAGGAGGTGATCCTGCCTCTCTACTCTGCTCTTGTGAGACCTCACTTGGAGTATTGTGTGCAGTCCTGGTGTCCTCAACATAAAAAGGACATGGAACTGTTAGAACACATCCAGAGGAGGCCACGAGGATGATCAGGGGACTGGAGCATCTCCTGTATGAAGACAGGCTGAGAAAGTTGGAGCTGTTCAGCCTGGAGAAGGCTGCGTGGAGACCTCATAGCAGCCTTCCAGTGTCTGAAGGTGGCCTACAGGGGTGCTGGTGAGGGACTCTTCATTAGGGACTGCAGTGATAGGACAAGGGGTAATGAGTTCAAACTTAAACAGGGGAAGTTTAGACTGGATATAAGGAAGAAGTTCTTTACTGTGAGTGTGGTGCGGCCCTGGAATGTGTTTCCCAGGGAAGTTGTGAATGCTCCATCCCTGGTGGTGTTCAAGGCGAGGCTGGACAGAGCCTTAGCTGACCTGGGTTAGTGGGAGGAGTCCCTGCCTATGGCAGGGGGGTTGGAACTGAATGATCTTAAGGTCCTTTCCACCCCCAACTATTCTATGATTCTATGATTTACACTTCTGTTGTTAGAAATGCTCTGTCTTGGGGAACAGATCGTAGAATCACAGACTATCTTGTGTTGGAAGGGACCCAGAAGGACCATAAGCTCCTCACAGGACTACCCTAAACTAAACCATATGACTAAGAGTGTTATCCTAACTAAGATGCTCCTCGAACTCTGACAGTCTTGGTACCATGACCACTTCCCTTGGAAGCCTGTTCTGACTGGTCACCCTCTCAATGAAGAATCTTTTCCTAATGTCCAATCTGAACTTCCCCCAACACAGCTTTATTACATTTCCCTGTGTCATATCTCTGGGCCTCAAAGAGAGGATATCAGCACCTCCCCCTCCATTGCCTCTCTTGGGGAAGCTGTAAACTCCTATGAGGTCTTCCCTCAGCCTTCTCTTCTGCAAGCTGAACAAACAAAGTGGCTTCAACTGCTCTTCATTAAGTCTTGTCCTCAAGACCTTCCACCATCTTGGTCACCCTCCTCTGGACATACTCTTAACAATTTGATGTCTTTCTTATATTGAGGCATGAAAACTCCACATAGTACTCGAGGTGGGGCCATGTGAATGCAGTGTAGAGTGGGACACTCACCTCCCTTGATCAGCTGGCTATGGAGTGTTTGATACACCCTAGGACACAGCTGGCCCTATTGGCTGCCAGGACACACTGTTGGCTCATATTCAACTTACTATCAACCCTATGTCGCTTTCCATGCAGTTGCCCTCCAGTCTCTCATCCTCCAGTTTGCACATGTAATGAGGATTACCCTGTATCGGGAGCAGAAACTGGCACTTATTCATGTTAAATTTCACACAGTTAGCGATTGGTCTATCCAGATGACTTTTATTGTTTCTAACAAAACAGACATAGCTGAGCTCTAGAGAACCATGCTCCCCAATGCCTTCAGAGGTTTCATAAAATTACCCTGAAAGAGGATTTAGTCTATTCAGTAATCAATACAACACGGAGACAGACTTACCGAAACGACTAACACTATCTACACCATTAATGATTGGGTTATAATCCAGATTATCTTCTAGACCAATCTGTTAAAAAAAAAGAAATTGCATTTTTTTAACAGTACAGGCTTCATGAAAAAAAATTGAAAGTTGCATTTTATCACCAAAATTATAGAGAAATTAAAGCAGAGCAAATGTATTTTGCCCAATTGTTTTTCTGTAAGAATAAATTAGAAAGATATATGCAAATTTCTAAGTCAGTGATCAGACACTGGAACCGGTTCAATTCAGTTTGAACATGTGCCGTGTTTCAAAGCTTTTTTAATGACACAAAGATATACTTTGTTTACCTCAAACAAAATCGATAAAGCTCTTAACTTTCCATTTCCTTTAACTGCCTCTTCGAAATTTGTAAACTCTTCTGCATCATAGCAGTAGATTTGCATCTGCAAATACAAATATATTCAAATGTTATGTATGGAAAAGTAATGAAAAATATTCAATGTGGTTATTTGTAGTCCCATTTTGAGAAAAAATGTCCAAGCAATACATTTAATTACAAACATATGTCTATTTTTTAACTATCTCTCATGAGTTATCTCAAGATACAGAATGGAATTCATCTGCTGTTAGCTGTCTAACAATAACTTCTGAAAAACTACTAAGTATGCAGGAGTTAGTTACCCTTTCAAGGAACACAGTTCTCTCCATAGATAATGTAGTAAACTGAGACAACCTGCTGATAATGGACATCTAACCTAAAGAACTGAGGTGAGATGAATCTTATGGTAAAATCTGAATCACTGGTAAAATGTGAATAATAAGGCAAGATGTCCTACCAATATGTCTTGCAAGAAGTGTAGAGAAGTATTGCCCATAAACGATTATCAGGTGTTTTGTATCCCCATTTGTCTGCTGTTGTGGGCACTGGGTTTTGTTGCACCACTTCCTCTCTTCAGATGCAGTAGGGAAATCTTCTCTAATGCCAGGTAACCAACACGAATGGGGGAGTGTCCTGCTCCTACTCTCCTACTAGGTTTTTGTGTGAAGATAATGGAAGAGAATATTCCCCTAGATGCCTTGGCAGGACAGGTGGAGTGTGAGTGGGAATTTTTAAATGGGTAATGAGCAAAACCAAATGACACTGCCCAGGGAAAGTTCCTGGCTCACAGCTCTCCATGGAGCCATGGACAACCTAGGCTCTATTGCTTTGGTCTGACATAGAAGTCCAAAGGGCTCAGAGTGAGGAGCAGCACAATCACCTAGCATAACCTTATCTTTTTAAGTGGAAAGTGATCACAACATCACGTTAAGGATTGAAAGTGTGGTCTGCAGAGTGCCCCCATGGATCTCAGTGAGAGCTTCTCCCCTCCTCCACTCAATTCCCATGCTGCTGCAGGCTATTCTGCCAAACCACCCAGTGGTACAGAAGTCTGGGTGCCTGCTAATGCTCCCACATAGTGGCTCCTGGCATGCTGTTGTCAGTTCTTTCCAGCCCAGCGACACAGGTCATGCTTTACCCTGGTAATGCTCAGCAGCTCCCATGGGCAATCAGCAAAGCCCCAGTTTTGAAAAGTTCATTTATAATCTAGACAACTGACTGCTGTGGAATATGATGGGACAGACTTGTAGAAGCTTAACTGTTAGTGGGAGCTTGAACGCTGTCAGAATAGAAGACCCAAATTCTAATGTCATCTTAGATGACATATGTGAAAACACCATTTAGACATTCTTAACATGCCACAGAATAACGCCTTATGCCGCTCTTCTAAAGTGCATCATTTAAATAATTTTAATTTGGATTTAAGTGAATGATTATATTTGCAAATAGACATAATCAAGTGACAAAGCTATTTCATAAACAGTATTGCTTTTAGCAGAATGCAAATCTTCAAAATCATCAAAATCATCAAAATCTGTTTTTTACTTTACCTCAAGAGGAAATCTTTGTCCTTCTAAGCTATGTTCTGATCCATCTGATGACACGTTGCATTTTCCCCAGTGAAAAGTGATCTTGCTTGCTTTGAACACAGTGTCTAACCCACCTCCACTTACATAGTAATCATTTGTCAGGTTAATTTCCACTGAACAAAGAGAGAGAGAGAGGGAAGAAGGAGTGTCAATATAAAAGCCAACCAAGGCATCTATGACTCATATTTCAGTATTAGGTGCTAAAAGGTAAATAAGATAGGCTTATTTCCCTGTATTTCATAAGCAATTCGTCAGAAAACTGGTTATTTAAACAAAGTAAAAAGTGTAGCAATTCACTATTAGCATGGAGAAATAAATTTCATTTCATGTTGCAGTTCTCAGAATAGTCATCTAATGTAGTGCACTATTATATTGGTCTCTGGTTGACTGAAACTAGCCACAGAACTACACTAAAAAACTCAGAGAAAAGGCTTATCCACCAAGCTGTCAAAGAAAACAAATCCCTGAAATACACATCTTCCTGAAAGCAGCTTTGTTTGTAACAAAAAAGGAAAATCACCCTATCATAATTCTAGACACAAATCATGTGGCAACACAAGAAAAGAAAATTGTAGTTCCTAGAAAGACTGTCCTGTCTTTGATAACCCTTAGGTGTGGAACAGTCTCCCATGGAAGAAAGTCATGACAGGCATTCAAATGGAGATAGATGGACACATGCTCTAGCTGGGAGTGCTTGTCTTCTGGAGAGAATAAGCAGGGTGGAATAGACCAAAGCCCCATGTTTGGGTTTCCAGTGATAGTGAATTGTTTGACCTCTTGCTAGAGCATCATTAATGGAGTTCAGTTTCATTACACTCCTTTCCTCAAAACCTTGAAGACAATTTTAACTGCAGAGCTTAGCAGTTCCTTTTACAATACCTGAATTGTCATAGGTGATGAAGAGCTCGGTTCACTTTTATGGACTTTAAAATCTGTTTCCTTAGGGATCTCTTGAAAAGACACATACACTACTTATCTATCTCAGCTGGTAGGGCAAGAGGGAAGTAAGTGATTTGTGGAGTGGTATGTAGGAAGTAACATGACTGGGTCAAGAACAAAACCCAGGAATAATGCCACTAAAATAAGATGAAAACAAACCAATATAAAATCAAACAAAAAAGCTGATCTAGTGCTTCCACCAGAACTGGTAGAAGGTCAAAGACAGTTGTTAAGAGATTCCTTCCTCCACACCTATGCCCAAAACAAGAAACAATACTTTCAACAAGCAGCTTTCAGTTACTGCTATCCTAGATTTATAAGTGGTTGCAAAAAGATTTGTCTAATGATGTAAATGCCACCATAAGTTTGGTTTATGGCTGGGAGAAATAAGCACTTGTAGGCATAAATCACTTCTTTCTAAAATACATTTCTAAGATAGGTAAGACAAATTGGGACCATAAAAGTACTTATTTCTCTTCTTTGACTTAAGAAGAAGTCTAAGTGAGTAATTGAGACAGAAGTGTCTACATCATAGGTGTTTATGCGCAGGTTAGATGAATTCCATCCTGAGTTTTTTGAAAGCACAACTCATCCATTAAGTGCTTCCAGATGAGCAGACAATTTATTCATACTTTTAAAAAATCATTTTTGTATACTTGTCACAGATTCTAGCAGTGTAGTAACCATTATCATTATTTCGAAGCAAATGCTAAATTAATGTTTAGCTTCAATGCAGTGCCTGTGATGGGAGAATAGTAATGATGTGATTGCTTTGGCTCTATCTGTCTGTGCACATAATTATTTGTGTGATTTCTCTATTATGTTTGGCTATTGTCATCACCTGTTGTGGTTTGTTTTTTTTTTTTAGTTTTATATACAAATTCAGAACACACCATGTAAGGGAATGTGAAATGAAAATGTTGAATTAAAAGTTCTTGGTTGATTGTCTATCCTACACCACTTTTCTGACCTCATTTAACTCCATGAAATCTGACATTTTACCTGTTTTGCCAGTGTTGCGAATGAAAGTATCTTCCAAAGTTTCCTTTTCCCATCCATGGAATTTAAGTTTCTTCAGATTCACATTTACTTGGGTAAGATCTTCATCTATATTAATAGGAGATTGTTTGGCACCATTACAGGCTGAATATTTCTTTCCCCAGTTCTTTTGGTTCAAAGTTCCTAAAAAACAAAGCATTTGGGGTAAATGCACTTAAAATCTGAACTAGTATCCACACAATTTTTAGTGTGGGACAGTTTAAATACAGTTTGAAATCTATAATAAGAGTACTTGCCTTTCTTTTGGGCCTCATCTGTAGCAATAGGCACACCTAGCATTGCATACTGCCTTCAGTAGTTAAGTCACCTTTTTGACCATTTTAGAAATCATACACACATGCTTATGAATCTTTAGGGAAAGCAGAAAACAACAAAACCCTCCTCACACACAGCTTACAGAAATTAAAAAAAAAAGGGAAAAGGGAAGCTTTCAGATGAAAGAAGCTGTCATTCAAGGAAACTTGGGAATTACTGCAAAACCCTCCTTTCCAAATAACTTTCCATCACATGAATGCCATTAATGTTAATTCTGCCCAATGAAGTCAGCAATCCAGTATAATTTTTGAGTAAATAAAAACAGTAAGATCTTTTAAAAAATCCTTACACAGAGGGGAAAAAAGTGAAATGGCTCTATCCTGAAAAAAGACAAAAGTCACTGATTAGATGCCTGGCTGTAGGGTCCAGTTTTGCCCATGTACTCCAGCCATGACCCTTTGCAGCCACCAGGCAAGAGGGGCCAGGAAGTCCTGCAGCCTCTTCAGAGCCCAGAGCCTCCATGGCCATTTCACTGTGGACAATTCATGCATAGACAACATGGACACACACTGCATCTTCTTCACCAAAGATCCGATTATTTTCCATAGGAAATGCTCAAGAACTCTACAGATAAGTGTGAGGAGTTAGCAGATGCTATGAGAAACTTTTGTTTATATAATATAATAATATAAATACTGCAGCACTCTGTGTATTTTTATGTGTTTCCATACATATAAATATTTTTTTCCTGATAGGGAATACTGGTAATGCTTCAAAAGGCTAATTAAAACCAAGAGTTAACTGCACAATCCTAAGAAAATGTAATTGCTTCAGCTAGCTTCCCACTTACTGGTAGTTCAGAGCTAATAGTAGTGCAACCAAAGCACACATTTTAATTCAGTTAGACATGTTGAAATGAGCCAGTGCTCATTTACAGGCCGCTGCACTATAGTGGAAGATTTGCTATATTGTACCATAGGCAAGGACAGCCCTTATATTGCACTTAGAAAACTCAAGAGAGGGGAGAAGAGATACAGCCAGTCTTGTAACCATGACAATAGACAGTAATACAAGATAGTCATCTGGATAGCTATGTACTGAAACAAACCTGAGCTAAATTATTCAACAAGTATCAAGTCCAGCAAGTTACCAATATCACTTTGCTGCATCAGACTTACTACATAAAAACTGTATGTATACTACGTATAAACCAATGTATAAACCAATTTACTTCTTGCAAACAGCAACAGGAGAAACTGCGTGGGACAAACAAACAAAAATGAATTTAAATCACAGGGTTATGAATCTCACTGTCCTGCAGTGGTGATTAGAGACCTGTAAAGAGCAAGCATTGGTCCCCTGGGAATCGCACACAGGGTAAGCTTACAGCTCCTAAAGTCATGCTTGTCCTGGACATCAGCTGTCAGTTACAGTTTATCACCTGTGAATATAATACTCTATTTTGATTTCTAATGTGCTTTTCATAAGAAAAGAGTGGCTAATATTCCACCTTCTCCTTCCAACTTTCATAGTTTCGTATTTTGTGGTTTTGTTATGAAGAATGTAAATTCTTCAGTTTGCCTCAGTGTGTAATAGAACAAATTACTAGCATGAAGCTAATGATAACAACAATAACCTTAGCTCATCCCAGAAGACAGTGTCATGCCAATCTGTTACAACATTTGGAACCAGGGCATGTGGACTTACATAGGATGATGGCTTAGGCACTATGGTGATGCTGTGGCCTGAACGACAAAAAAACAAAGTTTGCTCTTTCACTCTGGATGTGAAGCTTTTCCTAAGTATTGCCACAAAGAAATTAAAGAAATTTGAAGGCAAGATAAGCAACATTGTTTCCTTTCCAGGGATCCCCCATCCCTGGCAGTGTTTAAGGCCAGGTTGGATGGGGCTTTGAGCAACCTGGTCTAGTGGAAGGTGCCACTTTAAGGTCCCTTCCAACCCAAACTGCTGTATGAATCCATGATTCCTATCCCCCACAGATGCCTCACACCTATGAGATGAACTTTCTAAAAAGATTTGAAAATGTTTTGCCTTTTTACTGTGTAGAAACAAAGGCAATTCAGACAAGCAATTATAAAAAGTTTCTCTTTTCATAAAGAACTTCATTATTTACAACTTACTAAATTCTTACAGCATCTGTGAATCTTTATACCCCAAGGAAAGTTTTAGAATAGCGATTTTCATGTAATTACATACTGACATACACACACCAATAGTCATGGTAAGAAGCTGATCTGTGTATATTATGCATGAAAAAGATGCAAATACTGTTTCAGCTACAGTCTAGTTAACATGTCTGTCCTATGTGTTTGAATGTTACCTTGAAATCAACCAAGAATAAATGAAAAGTATTTCATGTCTGCAGAGGACAAGAGATAAGACTTCCAGCTATGACAAATTAACTGAATGCTCAAGTCAATGCTCCTGCTGGCAAATCTGAATATGTATTTGACAACTTTTAATCAGTTTTCTTCTTTGTGGTCCAGCAGCTGGTGTAGCTGAAAAAGCTACAAAAGCAAAGGACATCATTACTGCTTACAGTTGCAGAAGTACAAATGATCTCAGCACTGCGAAACACAGACAGTGTATAAGGTAAAAATGATATTAAGCATAGTAATGATGAACAAGATGTGTGTACATTTTACATTTCAAGAGGAAAATCACACTTTCATAACCAGTGAGTAGCTGTAGCAGTGATCCAAAGCAATGGAATGAGATGTGCGGGAAATCAGTGTCAGGCTCCAGGCTAGGGCAGGAACACAGGGAATTCCAGGAGGAACTGGAGTTCAGTCATGATGATCTACATTATATTTGAGCAGCAATATACATGCTTATGCATACATTCTGGAGCAGATATTGGTTGTGCCTACATTAGCAAGTGGTGCAGACCAACACGAGCAGATTTACAGTGTGAGGACCAGATGTCCATACCATATGTCTTTCAGAAGATTTTTACCTCAGCCTACCTCTGGTCCCATGCGCCGAACAACCATCAGCTTCTTAAGTGCATTAGGTAAGTCCCTGACGCACATCTCCTGTTTAGTATTAGTTGAGATGAACCTATGTCACACTCTGTGAGACAGGTCTACCTTGTGAACCAAAGCTTGGCAAGCGGGGTGCAGCCAGGATATTTGCTTCTGAAGTCCACTCCCAATCTGAGCTAAACTGTTAACGTAAATGCATCCAGTGTAGGTAGCAGCTGGTGAAACTGCTGCAGTTTACATGACTTGCAGAAAGACAAAGCACAAGTGAAAGAACCAAATGTTTTTAAACAAGAGCAGATTGTTTTGCTGTAGGAGTTATGATGGAAATCATAAATCAAAACCATGCCAGCCATTTTGAAAAATATTGTTGCAACTGAGCTTTGAAAATGAATTTCCTCAAACTGTGTTTTGGAAATGCGAGAAGAATAAAAATGTGCATGATGTATCTTCAAGAGTGCACTGAGGAAGCAATGTTTGTCAAAGCTGTCAGTGTAGAAGATATAACTGGCAATTCACAATGAATGAAAATCAGCCTCAACAAAAGATTATAAGTTAATGGAAGACTGCCTATACCATAACCTTTACCACTCTTGCCCAGGGCAGCATATCCAAAGAAAATTCTCCTACCTTTTCTATCTAAGAAATGCTCATACCTAACTCTGCTCCTCATCCTTACTCCCAATGACCACCCCTGCAACAAGTATCCTTTTCTCCTTTTGGCCTCCAGTTATACAGAATAATAAAATCATAGAATGGTTTGGGTTGGAAAGGACCTTAAGATCATCTAGTTCCAACACCCCACACTAGACAAGGTTGCTCAAGGCCCTGTCCAGCCTGGCCTTGAACACTAAGGGACAGAGCATTCACAGCCTCCTTAGGCAATCTATTCCAGTGCCTCACCACACTCACAGTAAAGGACTTCTTCCTTATGTCCAATCTAAACTTCCTCTATTTAAGTCTGAACATGTTACCCCTTGTCATATCACTACAGTCCCTGGTGAAGAATACCTCCCCAGCATCCTTACAGGCACCCTTCAGATACTGGAAGGCTGCAATGAGGTCTCCACGCAGCCTTCTCTTCTCCAGGCTGAACAGCACCAACTTTCTCACCCTGTCTTTATACAGGAGGTGCTCTAGTCCCCTGATCATCCTCGTGGCCCTCCTCTGCTGCTGTCCTTGGAAGACCTGGCCCACAAGGTCTTACTGTACTTCAATATTTTGTAAAAATACTTGAAAAAAAAGTATGTCAGACAACTCTGTGTGTCAGTATCCTTTGCAAGCAGAAAGGCTGAGCAGGGATGAAGACAAGATGTGAAACTGAGTGGGCTGTGGTCCTCCCAGCAGCTTACCAGGAAAGGGGTTTTTCACCAGCTTTTGCTTTCAAAATTATATATCTAGTTTTATAAATAGAGATTGGACACATAGAGAGGATGAAGGATATCCCTTCTCTGTGGGCTGCTAATAATGGATTTGCCTTATCAAATATGTTACTAACCACTTTGAAGTGCTAAATGATTTGAAGGGGGGTTTTGCAGAGCAAAATATTTTATCTCAGATACTAGAAATCAGAAATAAGGCCATGAAAAGATGTGGGTACTTGTACTGGGACAAAGATTAAATTTAGATGCCCAATCAATACTGCTCTGAATACCAAACTGTAGAGCTATTCTTCCCCCTCCCTTTTATTTCTGCCTCACTATTTAGACAGTGCATCCAAACTGGATGAACAGAAGAGACAGATATCAACAAACTTCAAAATACTTCATACCATTAATAGCTATGACATTTAGCTTATTACCAAAACTTGTACAATGCAATCTCTAATCTTCCAAGGCAGAAGTATTTCAATTCATGCTCTGCATGAGCGTGCCCCTGGCACAAAGAGGGAAGTACTGCCAATGTTAATCCTGTGAATGTTACCATAGCTTATATTACAAAAAACATGACATTGCATTTTAGGGAAACATTTTGGTTATAAAAAAAAAAAAGGTTTAAATTTCACATATTGCTGAGTAGAAGACAATGCTTCAGCTTCACCTTCATTGTGAGCATTTTTAGGGTTTGTGGCTTTTGCCTCCAAAAGCCCCAATTATCCCCACAGCCTGTTTATGGTTAGTGTGATAAAGTTTATAAAAATTCTTCAGATTGCAAAAATCCAGACTTTAATGGTGAAATTACCTGTCAGGACAGAGTCACAACTACAGAGAGGGAGTTTTGCCTTCCAGGTTTGACCTTAGCCAATTATAATGCCTGTTTCAGTGATTTAACTGTTTGTGGGTTTTCCAAGACTGGGTTGCTTGCCAATATCTAGGTCAAATATGAAATTATACTGGTTATGTTCAAGAGAGACAGCCCTCTGAGTAACTGGATGGCCACTCCAAAAAAAATTAATAGCATTTAAACCCTCAAAGTTCAACACTGATGAAGTAATTTGCTTCTCAATGAGCAGGAGCCAAATATATTTACCCCATGGACTTTTTGGCATGCATACAGGAACAGAGAAATGAATGCAATACATTACCTTACTGTTTGGTGCAATATTTCAAATAAAGCAAACAAAATCAACAAAAGAAACCTTAGTTCCTTTGCAACCAGATACATTCAGGCAAGCCAAACCTTCTAATCTATTATTCCGTTCAGTGCTTTATTTGTCATTTTTGTATGTATTAACACAACTACACTGAATTCTGTGTATTGTGTGTACGTGCACACAAAAAACCTATAGTATGCACAGACAAATATAGACTTTTCCTGAGAAGAATATTCTAAAAGATGGCACAGCAGTAACCTATCTTCAGCTGAACTCTGCTAAGTTAATCTTCTCTCTTCTGCATGTAAAAGATGCTAGACCACTTACCCCTTGTTAAAATCTAACATAGAAGATAAATCAGGAAAATTCTGATGAAACATTTTGTTATCTTGAGATTACTGGATCTTTCATCTTTTGTTTATTTATTCGAACATAAACTTTATGCTTGCTCCACATCTACAGTAACTCAGACATTGCTCTATAAAACAATCAAAAAGCAAGCGAGTGAGAAAAATATTTTTATGTATTTTTTTTACTGTATCCACACAGAAAAGCACCCCATCAGAGAGAATCATAGAATCAAAGAATAGTTAGGGTTGGAAAGGATCTTAAGATCATCTCGTTCCAGCCCCCCTGCCATGGGCAGGGACACCTCACACAACAGTTGTTGAGATACGATGGAAAACTGCAATCAGTATTATTAATACAGTGTCTGGTGATTTTTCTTCCTGGAAGTCAGTCTGATGATTCATAGTCAGAATAAGTGAATTACTGAGAAAAATGCGTAGGAGGATAAATGCCAATGCATAGCTTTCTTTCAGTATAGCAGCGGTTTGCTGTTCCTCTTCTTCTTTCATTCCCTGATAAATCTGGCCATTGAAGGCTAGATAGAAAATATATAACCAAACACTTCTATGTTAGAGAAAAACAGATTATCATTGATGCTCCATTTGCAGTGCACTCAATGAGATAGCTGTTTAGACTAGGGGAAGGATTATGGGAGAGACTCAGGCAGCCTTTCAAGATACCTCTTTTCTATTATTCTCATCCCATTGCTCCTAAATTTGCATATAACTGCTGCTAGATAATGATGTAGCAATATATAATGAAAACTTGCCATGTAATTTTTTATAATAAATGTAGCGTTAAGATCTGAGCTATATTTTTCAAATAAGTGCTAAGGAAGGAAATTTGGTACAGGGCCAAATCGGAAAATGTCCAATGTAAAAGAAACATATTGTTCCCCCTGCTTTTATTTCATCTTTAACAATATCTGAAGCCCTCAGTACTTCCAAACCTTGCTCTGAGGAATTCAGGTTGTAGCAATGATTTCCTTTACCTCTAGTAATACTTAAGGTAATGAAACTGAATACAACACTGCTGAGTGACACAGATCATTCCAGGATCACAGATAACCAGAGCTGAAAACAATGGGAATTCATGGAGCTGACTCACATTTATGGTAAGAAATAGATACTGCCTTTTGCCCAGTGTTGAGAAGCATGGCCTATTCATTCATTTCATATACCGTAGAATCACAGAATAGTTAGGGTTGGAAAGGACCTTAAGATCATCCAGTTCCAACCCTCCTGCCATGGGCAGGGACACCTCACACTAAACCATATCACCCAAGACTTCATTCAGCCTGGCCTTGAATACTGCCAGGGATGGAGCATTCACAACTTCCCTGGGAAACCATTCTAGTGCCTCACCACCCTTACAGTAAAGAATTTCTTCCTTATATCCAATCTAAACCTCCACTGTTTAAGTTTCAACCCTTTACCCCTTGCACTGTCACTACAGTCCCTAAAGAATAGTCCCTCTCCAGCATCCCTGTAGGCCCCCTTCAGATACTGGAAGGCTGCTATGAGGTCTCCACGCAGCCTTCTCTTCTCCAGGCTGAACAGCTCCAACTTTCTCAGCCTGTCTTCATATGGGAGGTGCTCCAGTCCCCTGATCATCCTCGAGGCCTCCTCTGGACTTGTTCTAACAGTTCCATGTCCTTTTTATGTTGAGGACACCAGAACTGCACACAATACTCCAGCTGAGGTCTCACGAGAGCAGAGTAGAGGGGCAGGATCACCTCCTTTGACCTGCTGGTCACGCTCCTCTTGATGCAGCCCAGGATATGGTTGGCTTTCTGGGCTGTGAGCACACACTGAAGCTGGCTCATGTTCATTTTCTCATCAACCAACACCCCCAAGTCCTTCTCCACAGGGCTGCTCTGAATCTCTTCTCTGCCCAACCTGCAGCTGTGACTGGGATTGCTCTGACCCAGGTGTAGGACCTTGCACTTGGCATGGTTAAACTTCATGAGGTTGGCATCAGCCCACCTCACAAGTGTGTCAAGGTCCCTCTGGATGGTATTTCTTCTTTCTAGCATATCAACAGAACCACACAGCTTGGTGTCATCGGCAAACTTGCTGAGGGCACACTTAATCCCACTGTCCATGTCAGCGACAAACATGTTGAACAAGACTGGTCCCAACACCGATCCCTGAGGGTCACCACTCGTTACTGGTCTCCAGCTGGACACTGAGCCATTGACCACAACTCTTTGCGTGTGACCATCCAGCCAGTTCTTTATCCACTGAGTGGTCCACCTATCAAATTGATATCTCTCCAATTTAGAGACAAGGATGTTGTGCGAGACAGTGTTGAATGCGTTGCACAAGTCCAGGTAGATGACATCAACTGCTCTACCCTTATCCATCAGTTCCGTAGCCCTATCATAGAAGGCCACCAAACTGGTCAGGCAGGATTTCCTCTTAGTGAAGCCATGCTGGCTGTCACCAAGCACCTGTTAATTTTGTGTCATGGCAATGTCAAAGGCTTGTATGATCTTTCACAGAGGACTCCACACCTGTTTTCAAGCCATTTGGTACACTGCTAGAAAGGAAGGACAAATAAAATGGGAGGACTGCAGGCTTTGTTGTCTAAAGCCACCCCTGATTTGCAAAATAAAAGCAACTGCTTTCCAATATGGTACAGCCCCATCACAGTTCAGCTGTACTTCCTAAAAGAAAGCTTACTCCCAGACTTACAGCCACTGCACAGTAGTGGATGTATACTGTATATTTGTTGGTGAACATGGGCATAAATGAAGCTTATGGCATAAGCTTCTGTCCTGTATCTTTCAAGTACCATTCTATTAGAAACATAAAGGCTGCATATGACAAAAACTGTGTGGATTCAAAGCTTGCATGAGTTTTAAACAGAAATAAAAAATGCGCTTTAATGGGATATCAGCTTGAGCAAAGTAGGAGGAAGCAACAACCTATTTCAAGTGTAGCATTCAGCATCTATCTGATCAGTGAGAGCTGATGTAGTCCCAGGAGATGAGCACAATGAAACCCACCTCAAACAAGAGGAAACCTCTTGTCTGCCAAAGTAAAGATCACCATCTAAGTCTAATGAATTGTATTATGACAGTCTTTGCTTTTCAGTCATTATTATGGGGTAAGCTCTGCTGTATTTTAGAAATTATCTTGGGTGGAAGAAGCAGGCACTCAGCATAGAAACAAAATGCAACCATGAATTTTAAGAGTGCATGTTATTTTCTCCTTCTCAGCTTCTCAACAGATCAACAGATCTAACAATATATCTCAGCTTTCACTGAGAAAGCCGGTATGGTTTCCTTTTATCTCCTGTTATATGATCTTCTCTCTTCCCCCACTCCACTTCCCCCCCTTCCGTCTTCCTTCTTCCTTCCTCTCCTCCCTTTCTTCCCTCCTCCTGGACCACTAAATGATAATGAGCACTCTGTTCAGTTCCATGAAAAGGCCCGTGGTGGTATACCACAGGGACACTTGTTCCTCTTACCACACGTGCATTATTATGTTGTTATCATCTACAAAAACAACTTTTGTCCGTACGAGCCTATCCAGAAGAATAATATATCTGATGAAGGCCACAGCTGTAAGTTCTGATCCAAAGCCTGCTGATGTATATGAATAAATCACCAGTAGGTTCTCTGGGTTTTGGATCAGATCAGCTGTGCATACATAAAAAATTCACTATTAAACACCACTGGTGGAACCGTGGATGCATAAATTCCACAAATAGCCATGAATGAGGTTGGCATTTACCCTCAAATAGCAAAAAGGCATTTATTTCAACTGTAAAGAATAACAAAAAGATCCTGAAAAGCAGACAAGTCAAAAAATAAACCAAAGTGAGACAAACATAAGGCAAAAAATATAATACAGTAAGGATTACCGTACTATATCACTGGTCAGCAACTACCAGCAAATAAATTACCCTGATGTCCAAAAGGACATAGAAGTAATTCTGTTTTTTTCTCCCCAGGTTATCATTTTTACAGAGCTTCAATTTTTATAAAATGAAGCTCCTACATATCTCCAGATGAATATAATACCATAGGAAAGTGGGGATTTCTTTTTAGCATCATCTAGTAGAATCTGACATCACACTTTTGTGGAAATTTCAATACATATAATGTTTGCATAATGGCAAAGATAAGAGTAGGTGATGGGCAGGAATTTATTACATAGTATTATATTGAGCCATATGGATTTCATATACATGAGCCATAACTGCATGTGTGCTCATCTACAGAGTTTCTTATCAGATTTTATTTCTATTTAGCAAGCCAATTCTAGTTCATAAAACAGCTCTTTAGAAAAGACTTTGACTGAAATAACAAAAACTTAAATTCTCTTTAACTTTCCTCCCAAAATTAAAAGAAAATCCTTTGAAAAATGAAAAAACCCACCTCCCTCCTAACATTCCACAAACCTGCCTGCACTAATGGTATTACTTTATTTGGACTAAGCATAATTTCAGTGTTGACATTACACTTCCATTTTGTCCACAGACTTTATAACAGATACTTTCAGAACTGCCACAGACATGTCAGTGGATGTATATGACTCTTCCTCTGATAATATTCAATGTTAAATTTAAATAATACTATTACATGATTTAGATTATTACATCCTCAAAACCGCTCTTAGCCATCTCTTTCATTGAGTGAGGTTTTAGCCAGCCTTGGCTTGGTAACAGCATGATGTAAACTACACAGTAGATATTCCTTCCAAGTATTTTTTGCACAAATACATTGTGTGAATCCCTGTTTTTTCCTTGCAGCTCTATAAAAGGCCGAACCAGTGAATCTTTCAGTCACTTTCTGAGCTGACTAGTTATTCTTAAGAGTGCATAGCTGAAACCTATTGAGCAGCAGGAGTATCTTACCTCAGATGGGGAACTCTGCCCATTAACAGCTTCACAGCTCTTCCATTATACTCTATGGTGGAAACTTTTTGAAATGAGAATGGAAGCCTCATTAACTGCTACAGAGGCACACATGTAATTCATGCATCTCTGGGCAACTGTGGCCTCCTATCTACCTCAGTCAGGCAATAAGTTCTTGGCCCTCTCTGAGTCCTGTGATGCTAAAACTGGCTTAAAATGTCACGCTGCTGTTAGGAGCACTGTTTTCTACCTCAGATTTTCTGAATCTAAGATTTAATTCATTGCATTACTCATATTGAAAAAAAAAATAAATAAAAACTGTGACCTCACCTATTCCCCCTAATCCAAAACTTCATAATGGGGATTCCAGTTTCCATCTCAGTATTGCTTTATATTCACTTAAATGCTTTTATGGCTTAGTACTTCTTTTTTCTTTTTCTTTTTATCTAAGGCTAATACACAGAATAATCAAATTCCATGGAGATTTGTGCCATTCTTTTTCTTTTCTCTGAGGAGTAAAAGATATTTTCTTTTAATTGCTACACACAGAAAAGTAAAGAGGATCAGAGAAGCATGTTACTTGCTTTCTTTACATTGTTACCCAGGAATCAAATATGTAGAGTATTTTTTACCCCCTGCAGATAAATGTTTTACTAAGTGAACCATTCAAGGAGGAAGATATATATATATATACATGTATAGCATACTTTATCACAGCTGGATAAATTAAAGGCATGTTTCTTGATTCATTTAGGTATTTTAAGCAGGAAATTAGTATGGCAGAAACAAGAGGAACATACGGTACTCCTGAAACATTAATGTCATCTAACCATTATATCTCTCCCCAGTGCAGAGGAGCAGTTATCTTCTGCCATAGAGTTATGCTGTCATTCACATAAGGGAAATCAGCCAGTCCTAAGGGGGGGGCTGGTTGCACATAAGTGACTTTAGTACCAGGTGATCCCAAGTATTCAAGAATTCAAACATTTCTAGATTTGTGGAGGGCTTCTATACAACCAGATTAAGTTTGATTGGAATTTTAACTACTGCTGCTTCTCCTTTCCTTTTCTCCCTTAGTGAAAAGTACCAATTTTATGCTCACCAAGGAGTTTATGCTACCCTAAACATGTTATCTTGAAGATAAACGTTATTTTGGTATGTTATCTTGAAAAATGCACTTACAATTGCTGAATTATTCCAGAAGAAAAATTTTCTGACAAGAATTTTCTTGTTCAGCCTGCGAGGAACTGGACCAGCCATTATGAAAAGAAACACAGATCTGTAAGCTGCTAGAACAAAATCTCTCCAATACATGTTTACTGTGCAGCTCACTGAGATGTAGCTGATCAGGCTCAAGAGACCAAGCTACATTACAGTTCATAGGTACCCAAATTTTCACCAAACGCTCCCCAAATATACTATCACTGCCTGTGCCCTGAGGCATTGTCAGTTTGACTAAGCTGAGCAGCCAAAATGAAAGACCAGTCTGGATTCACAAACAAATCATTGCTTGCCATGACCTCCCAAGGCACTAGCCAGCACGCACCTAGTGACTCTCTGTGCAGCCAACAGCACCAAGATGAAAACAAAGCTCTGCAGCTGCACCTCCTGCCATTGAACAGCATTCAACAGCATTTTAATACAATATCCCAGCAGATAGCAGATACAGCCAGGCAGTGTATTCAGGAGAACATGAGTTAAATACCCTCTTTGGCCAAAAAAGATTATTTGTGATGCATATTTTGCATTTCCCATGACAAGTCCTGAGAATATTAAAAAGAGGAGAACAAATCACTGCCAGTGCTGTGATATTGTGAAGCTAAAAATTCAAGAAGGTGAGGAAAGAGAAAGATGATTTTGTAGACCAGCAGCTGGAGCATTCAGCTGTGAAATAGTTGGGATGACACAACTGAGGTGCAACAGGCACCTTTCTGCTAATTGTGGATTCCAAGGCAAGTAACTCCCCCTTGTGTTGTTTAGGTGCCTAATGTAGACGCCTAACCTTGAATTTTGAACTTAAGAAAGATATTCATTCCCTATGATCCCTAGACATCAATACTTTTACAATGGGACATGCTAAATCTTTGTGCACTTGTGAAGGCTATACTGGAAATTACTGCAAAATAACTACCACATTTCAAATTTGAATCTTAGATTGTTCCACATGTAGCTTACACTAGCACAAATAAACACTAAATCAGTCTAATTCTTCCGTAGTATTTCTCTGGTGTTTTGGTTCTTATTTGTACAAGGCTCAGTCTCACAACCAGATCCATGTGGACAGTCAGCTATTCTTGTCATAGAAATTATAGCCACAAAACACCTTGTATAACATTAGTCTGTCCATATAAATAGATACTATTTTTGTGTCAAAACAAACCTCACTATTATTAATGCAATCAGAGAAAGTATTTGTTAAAAATAATTAAATATAATAAATTTCTAATTGCATATTTGCTATTCCAACACAATGGCTAGCGTAAACAATATGGCATTTAACATCAAATTGCAGTGCACGAATTAAGAGATTTCTGACACAGTTCCATTACAATTCAATCATAGGATCATAGAATATAGGCTTGGAAGGGACCTCAAGCATCAACTGGTCCAACCTTTCTTGGCAAATCATGACCTGGACTAGGTGTCCCAGTACCTTGTCCAGCTGAATCTTAAAAGTGGCCAGTGTTGGAGAATCTGCCACTTTCCTGGGAAGATTATTCTCCAATGGCTGATTGTTCTCATTGTGATAAATTTTCCTCTGGTGACCAAAGTCACAAAACCTCTGCTGATCAAAATCTGTATCAAATGATGCTTAATTCCCATATTCTTGAACAAGAAACTCAGACTGCATATAAAAATCATAATCAAGAAAATCAGAGATGAAAATCTCACCTAATTATGTAAAGTATAAACGAACCACTTTTTTAAAACACATATAAGACCAGAATTTCTAGCTAAGGCATATTTAAAGCATACTAAAGCCCAAGTACTAAATCCATATCTCTTGGTAGTTTTGAAGTTATAAAAACATTAGTCTCATTTGTGAACAACTTGTATGACATTTGCACAGAGAAGTCAATTTGAAGGGGCTGATAAAAAACCCACTGTAGGTTAATTATATGATTCTTCCACATCAATTCTACAATAGGGAATAACGTATTAGATTAGAAAAATGTGGGAGCTCGGGGGTGGGAAAGCAAGGCAAAAGCACTATGTAAATGAAAGTTTCTGAGAAAATGCAGAGACAGCTTCTTGCATATGCAATTGTGAAATCTTTCTTTAATAAATTTCTTTCTGCTGTAGGCAGCAACAACCTTTCCCTGCACAAGAATCAGCTTTATCTCGGAATAATACCCAGAATCTCTTTTTCAGTACAGCCTAACACCCTGTGGGGAAACAACAAATCTAGAAGACTCAGGGAGTGGAGATTCCACGGAATTGTTTCTGCAAAGAAAAGATGTTTTTGACTTCACAGAAAAGACAAGTGAGTCACAGGAGATCTTTTGAAAATAAGGGGTTTTTCTTATACTGCTCCTACTTTCGCTATTATCCTGTCACACCACAGTTCTGATAAATAATTCCTTGACTGGTGATTGTTGTTGAAACTCTTACTCTGTGAAGACTTGTCATGCAGACTTATATTGAGACTTGCTCACCCTTGTCATCTCTTAGCTTGTCATTCTTCTGTTTCCTTCCTTCTTTTCCCAGTTTAGTCATGATGTCTTTTGTGTAAGACTCTTACTCAGAATCACAGAACCACAGAACAGCTGAAGGTGGAAGGGACATTCAGAGGTCACTGTCCAATCCTCTTGCTCAAACAAGGTCATCTACAGTCAGTTTCCCAGAACCATGTCCATCTGGCTTTTGAGTATCTCCAAGGATGTTGATTCCACAACCTCTCTGGGCAACCTGTGCAAGTGCTCAGTCACCCTCACAGGTTAAAAATTGTTTCCTGGTGTTCAGAGGGAACCTGCTGTGTTTCTGTTTGTGCCCATCACCTCCCCTGAACTCTCTCCAACATGTCCGCAGCTCTCTTGTACTAAGGGAGCCCAGAACAGTAGTACTCCAGGTGTGGCCTCACCTGGGCTGAGGGGCAGGATCACCTCCCTCAGCCTGCTGGCAACACTTCTCCTAATACAGCCCAGGATACCATTAACCTTTGTTTTTGATGCAAGGGCACATTGTTGGATCGTGTTCAACTTGGTGCCCACCAGGACCCCCAGGTCCTTTTCTGCAAAGCTGCTTTTCAGCTGGTTGGACCCAGCACGGACTGGTGCCTGGGGCTGTTCCTCCCCCAGTGCAGGACTTTACACTTGCCCTTGTGGAACTTGATGAGGCTCCTGTGAGGCCATTTCTCCAGCCTGCTGAGGTCTCTCACCAGTCCTACTTTTGTATCATCCACAAACTTTTTGATGGCACATGCTGTGCCCTCATCTAGATGACCGATGAAGATATACAGCAATACTTGTTTCCCATTATGCTGGACCTTGTAAAGAAAAAAACAATGACTTGTGATGCCAAGTCAGAAAGAAAACCCATTCACCAGAGCTGCATAAGCTATACCAGAGCTTATCACTCCTAGGGCATTACAAGTGTTCTGCATAGCCATCTTCGGCACCACACCTCATTTATGGGACCCACAAAACCTGGGGATGAATTGTGCATACAGCTCCACAGGTTGGAAAATTATATTCCATGACCACACTGGCAATGTCAGGAAGCACAGTGCTGTCCTTGCCAGCCTCGGTGCTATCAACCTGTAATATTACTGCTATCATAGAATCATAGAATAGTTAGGGTTGGAAAGGACCTTAAGATTATCTAGTTCCAACCCCCCTGCCATGGGCAGGGACACCTCACACTAAACCATATCACCCAAGGCTTCATCCAACCTGGTCTTGAACACTTCCTTATATCCAGTCTAAACCTCTGCTATTTAAGTTTCAACCCATTACCCCTTGTCCTATCCCTACAGTCCCTAATGAATAATTCCTCTCCAGCATCCTTGTAGGCCCCCTTCAGATACTGGAAGGCTGCTATGAGGTCTCCACGCAGCCTTCTCTTCTCCAGGCTGAACAGCCCCAACTTTCTCAGCCTGTCTATCCTATCAAACCAAAATACTGAGGACACTGTGAGGGACTCATGATACTAGCATTCAGTCTCATATTAAGGGGGGATTTTGTTGACAAGTGTGTCCTTGTTTTACTTCTTAGCTGAGCAGAATTTAATTGAAACACATTTCCTGAGAACACTTGATCACTGTTCAAGTCATCCTCAGCTTGCAAGCACAGAGCACTATGGGATCTTTACTCCCTGCCCTTGCCCCTCCACATTCCCATGCCATTTGACTTGACTGCAGCTGTATACCTGCATAAACTCACTGCTTCAGATAAGGTCTGACAAGTCCCTGTTCCATAAGTAGAGCCCATTGAAAGAGCATAAAGCATGATCTTGCCTTTAATTTGGTACATAATTTAATGTGATATTTGGACAAACTCTTAGTTGCATAAAATAAATATTACCATTACACATACCACAATGGTTCCCTTGTTAATGCTGCTGCTGATTGCTAAGAATTTGGCAGCTGCATTTCTCCAGATGTGCTACTTAAATGGCCATTTAGGATGGAGAATTTACATCCTCTGCTTATATAGTTTTATCATTTTCATCCTTATACATACTAGATATTTGCTAGCACATAAATATACAAGATCTCACTCTATTTTAATGGGTTTTGAAACCAAAATGTTTCTTTACAAATACTGCAGGAAACAAAGCGACACCAGCAGTATAGTTCTGTCTCTTTCATATCTGGACAGCCCTGAAATGGCAGTAGCTGACACTGAAAGAAAATGTAGCAATTTTCAGCTGTGTTGGCCTAATAAGTGCTTAAGGGATACCTTATGAGGGAGATAGAGAAACGGAGAACATGCATTCAGGACAGACGATTAGTATTGTGGGTTCCTGTGAAGCATTAACTTGACAGCTATGTACAAGCCAACAGTACTTTTGTTCTCTCCTCTCTAGTGGGGGTATTGTTTCAAATTGCGCTGCCGGTTTGCAAGTCTGGCATCTACTTACGTTGCTTAAAAATCTTACAAGACCTCCCATTAGAATAATGGGTCCTGACATATATTTCCTAATTTGTTGTATGATATAACTACTGTGGACAACTGTAATCACAGTCCAACTGTTTCTTTAGAAAGAGGTTCTTAAAAATTGCTGAGATACAATCTGCATCTGTGATGGTATAAACAATATGTCCTGTGGGATGACAGCATTAGTATTTTATTAATAACTCCTTGCACAGCCTCCCACATGAGCTGTGGAATGTAAAAAAAACCTTCATTGAAGGAAAGTATGGAAAACAAGAAGTGAATATATAAATAACCTTTAAGAAATATTTAGCCATTTCAGCATTTCATAAATTGCATTTCTGCTTAAGATTTTGGCTTTTAAGCTGCAGGTTTGCTGCCCTGCATAAAGTTTAAAGGATGCTTGCTGCCAACTTGCAACCTGGTCAGTGATTTTCAAGAGAATTAGATTACTTCGTTTGAGGGATCACATTTGTCAGCCTTTGAAGTTTGACAACCACATTGCCTATTTTAAAGGCTGTTTTTATGTTTTTCCACAGAGCATCCATACGCTATAACTTCACCTAAACAAAAACTGAAAACTGAGAGGGAAAACGCACTCAAGTTTTTGGACAGACTTAATGCAGTACATCTAGTGCAATTGGTGAAATATGCTACGCAGCTGGAGGTGAAGAGTCTTGTACGTAATCTAAATGTCTCTCTCTTCACTGCCCATATTGAAGGCAAGCACCTTCCAGAGGGCAAACTAAACTGTCCAGGTAGTTCTCTCTTAATGGTAATGGGGATGATAGCCACAGATAAGATACTGTTGCCACCTCTACACTAGTGGCTAGAACACTGGGTGAGGAAGCAGTGACTTGAATTCTTGGGTTTATTTTTACTGAAGGAGTTATTCCAAGACAGAAGAAAAAGGCCTAACCAGTAAAAGAAAGTAGTGGTTGTCCCTTCCAAAAAAGGCTGAGCTGCTGTTGGCCTCTGGGCAACAAGAGACCTCAGCTTGCAAGGTGAAAAGAAGCCTGATTTTCACCTGCAGTTATAGCATTCAGTAGAGGGGAAGGAGAGCAAGGGAACAGCCTGAAGTCTGTTTTCTTCTTCTAGGTCTTGTTTTTGCCTTTTATTCGGAGACCATCTAATTTGAGAAGTGGGAAAACTATGTATGGAACCCTGATTCCAGAGCTGCTCTTATTTGCAGGTGTCATGGCTTAAACTGTCAGTAACTCAGAACCATGTAGTTGCTCTCACTTCCCCCCTTCCTGCCGCCAGCGTCTGGAGGGATAGGGAGAAGGATCAAAAGAATGTAACTCCCATGGGTTGAGATAAGAACAGTCCAGTAACTAAGGTAGAACACAAACCACTACTGCTGCCACCAATAATAATAATGATAAGGGAAATAACAAGGGAAGAGAATACAACCGCTCACCACCCGCTGACCGATACCCAGCCCTACCCGAGCAATGATCTAGCCTTTCCAGGTAACTGCCCCCAGTTTATATAGTGGGCATGACATAATGTGGTATGGAATACGTCTTTGGTCAGTTTGAGTCAGGTGTCCTGTCTCTACTTCCTCCCGGCTTCCCCTCCTCCCTGGCAGAGCATAAGACTCAGAAAGTCCTTGGTCAGACTAAACATACTGAGCAACAACTAAAAACATTGGTGTTATCAGCACTGTTCCCAGGTTGAAAGTCAAAACCACAGCACTGCACCAGCTACTAAGGAGAAAAATGACTGCTACTGCTGAATCCAGGACAGCAGGGTAAATGCACCATACTGTAGGAAGAAGAAAGGGGCTTTATGAGGTTACAAAGAGTAGTTACACTTCATGTAGAAGCCTGCAGCTTTGGCAACTGTAAGCTATAAACTTTGGTATGTGGAAGATGGAGAACACAAATAGGTAAAAAGAAAATTGAATGCACTTCCAAATGGCATTTTAAGAGAAAAGTGTTATTTGGTTGTATATTTCATTTCACTTTAACTAACTAATAGCAGTGGGTGCTTCATTTGAAAATAAAACAACTCAACAAGTGATACTTGAGGCTGATGAGCACAGTGCCCTTATACAGAGACAGACAGCCCTGCTCCTCATACACACCAGCACTTCTGTACTCTGTTTCCAGAAAGAAGCCAGTGGTTTCTGACAACAAGAATAGGCACTTCATGGGTTACGGAAAGATGTCAGAGTGAAGAAGAAAGATGTTTGGGAAGTGACAGAGACATTTTTTTCCTGACTCTCTTTAAAAGACCCGAATGCATAACCCTGTAAATTGCAGTGTCTTCAGTTCCCAAAGGACTGCTTAGTTAGAATCAGGTCCTGAATGTGTAGTTAAAAGAGCATTTACTTAAATGTGCTATCTTATCATAAAAGCATGTACAGAACATCCAATGAAGTAATTGCTCTGGGCTGCTCAGCAAACAAAATGTGGTTCGTGTTTGAAAGAATACACACAAAAGATTGATAAGCATATACAGGTGCAAGCCTGACATTTACAAAAGTTATTACAACTGTTTCTTTCTAGATCAGCTATTGTTAGGTTGGTTTTGTTTGCATCTATTCCATTTCTAGGCATATATTGTGGCTCCAGTATGCAGTATCATGACACACAAAAGAAACATTATCCTCCCAGGGACACAGATTCATCACACACCATGGTGCATCCACCTCTGGGAATATTACAAGGAACTTATCAGCTAGGCAGAAAGCTCAAAAGTGTGACATGAAGGAAACTGATTCACCAAGGACAAATGCATGAGCACCACTTGTGCACTGTGCTGCTTGAAGGAAGCTGTGGAGGTGTTCTGAGACAGCATGCTGGCAAAGATGATTTCTTATACCACTTTGATGTAAAATGTAAATGCTACAATAAGCACAGAACATCCACTAGAAGCCCTTAGTTAGGTGAACAGATGATGCTGTGCAGCTGCATTGCTATGGCAGGGCTGCAGAAGGTTTGATGGAACGACAAACTGCTATTCCACACTGTGTCTACAAATACAGAGGATGCTAAAAGCAGTACAAATATCTAACCCTTGGGATGCTGTGAAGGGAAGGTCAGCAGGTTCCAGCTGCTGACAGCCCAGATGATCAGAGCTGCTCAGCAGCAGGAGAAAGAAAGCACTGCCAGTCCTTGAAGCCCCACCATAAAGAGCTTTTCAATCAGACAGAGCAATGAGCATGAAAGCCTGCAAGTTTGCAGCAGTCCATGACACAGAAAAATGAAATAAATTTGACCTCAAACTGTATGCACTAACTGTCCAAAGAAAAGCAAATCACTTTTTAATGTCCATGTGAAGCAAATGAGTTTGGTTTTCAAAATGGTTCCAAAAGCTTTGGAGAAGTGATTGATAAGACCCACAAAAAGTTAGGAACTCAAGAGTTACAAGAAATCTCATATGCATGTCAAATTTGAACTGTAGATGCAAATCACCCAAGCCTAGAAACAAGCCTTGTGCCCTCACACAGATGTTTCTGCCTCATTAGATCCTACTGTATTTCTATTAAAAATAATTACAGTAGTCTAAATCACCCAGTAAATTAATTCAACACATATTTTATGTCAGGGCATAGTGGTAAGAGCTTTCCCAAGAAACACTGGCCCTAAACAGAAAGTGAGTTGATAAAATAAAAGCTACCTCATCATTCCAGGTTTCAGATACAAAATGAGCCATATTAGGATTTTCAGAGAAAAGACTGCCTTTCTTTTTCTTTTCTTGCCCTATTTTTTTGTTGTTGTTTGGTTTTTGTTTTGTTTTTTTTTTCACCAGAAGAGAGATGTTTTACATTTTTCTGGGTCTCACTGTAATAAATATTTTTGTCTGGAATACTCCCTATAGTCTTTCCTCCCACAGCCCAGAAGAGTAAAAAATGGGGAAATGACCTAGCACAGAAAATAATATTCTTAGCCTTAGATTGATGATTATCAAAGTAGTGAAGACCTGAAAATCTGGGTAACCTCAGGAACAGTTGGTGGTATTCTCTTTGTCTATGCAACAACATACACCTTAGGTGTTGTTTGGAAGATTATTAAGTACAGTTTTAAGCTATCCCAAAGCATCACAACTCTGCGAGACTGAAAGATCATCTGGATCCTTTCCTTCCTTACAGGATCAAGCGCAATTAGTGTCCCTCACTAATGCCTGTCCTCTCCATTTATTGAAAGAGCTTCAATGAGAGGGATTCCACAGCCTTCTTAAGCAACCTGAGTTTAGTTATTCTTGAAGTTAGTTTTTTCTAATATTGCACCTAGATCTTCTTCAAATAAAACTGAGTCATCGTTGTCACTTCAGTGGAATGGAGAGTAACTCATCACTTCTAACAACTTTTAAATATTTGAAGACTATTATCATAACTCCCTTTCTATACCAAGTTATGTCTTTCAGTTTTTTTTTCCAAGGATTTTGGGCTTTCTAAGACCCCCTTCATTCTTTTTGCTTTTTTTTCCTGGATCTTCTCTCAATTTGTCACTGTCTTTTCTAC
Source organism: Melopsittacus undulatus (assembly GCF_012275295.1). NCBI lineage: Eukaryota > Metazoa > Chordata > Aves > Psittaciformes > Psittaculidae > Melopsittacus > Melopsittacus undulatus. The sequence continues at coordinate 18,767,160 of NC_047531.1, read as the reverse complement.
AAGTGTGAGGCCCAAGGATGAACACAGAACAGCTGAGACTTTCCTAGTGACAAGTAGAGCAGAATAATTGCCTCCCATGCCTTATACATCATTCCTGTTAATTCACCTCAAAACAGGATTGCCTTTTTTGCAACAACAGCATATTGTTAATTCAGATACAATTACAGATAATGCCATTTAGCCAGCTAAGCAGCCAGTCATCATTTTGCATCTATATGCATGACTTTCCCAATTGGAGTATTTTGTTCTTATTGTTACCATTGCATTAACAAATTCTGTTTGATTGATTTCAGAACATTTCTCCAATTCATTAAGCTCATTCTGAATTCTGATTACGTCATGCAAAATTATTGCAACTTCCAGCATGGTGTCTCCCATGAATTTGCAAATGCCCTCTCTTTCTTCTGTCATCTTAGATACTAGTGAAAATACTGAATACGTCACATCCAGAGAGAAACTTTGCTGGATATATATTGATATGCTCTCTGAAATTACTTTATATTTTCATATTACCATTAATTGTGTACAAGTCTCATTCTTAGTTGTGCAGAAAAAAGCTATACTTGCGTGCATTAATTTGGATCTGGTACTACCATGGACTGAAAACAATAACTCTGGAAAGTGTAAATTGAACCATTCATCTTAGTGAGATATTAAATATGAAGTTTCAGGACAATTAAATGTCAACATTAATTTTCACTGATGATCAACTTTGTAGAATCAAGCTAATACGCTTGTAATTTCTCTTATAAAATAATGAGGGGTCTGGACAGGGACAGCTAATTGCCACTACGTATTAGAGAGGGATTCCTCACCTAACTGCCAATCTCTTCTAGATTTTCTAGGAGAAGTTTTTTAATAATTTAATAATTTTTATGTACCAAAAGTAGAATAAATATTTGCTGTGCATTTCTGAGTAGTTCTGCTTCCCATGCCATCATCTGCTAAAATCTAGACATTTCAATTTTATTTAGAAACATAACACACTGTTAATGTGATAGAAATTGATAGTAACTATATGGTAGGAGTGGTTCATTAAGGGATATCTTTTCATTGATTTCTGTTGTCTGTAGTTCAGGCTGTTAGACTGAAGTTTGAAATTTGGGTATAGGTAATTAGCTGTGGTTGTAAAATTTAGTACTTACACGGCAATAATTACAATGTTATTTACGTAGGAATTTGCCAAAGTGTGATTTATCTGTGGGTGATAGCATAATAAAACTGCTAACTGGGTATTTAATATTCATACAAGCATTTATTTTAAGACTATAAATCATTGCAATTTAATGATGCTTGAAAAGGAAATAAACTTTGAACATAAGCGATATTTTGCGTAGGACACAGAACACTTTATGAGCCAACTTCCTTATATTGACTCATGCTTATCATGTCAATAGAGTTAAAGTGAGGCTGAATTTGTCTGTAGAATATGAATGAGGGTATAGCCAGCTGTTTAGCTGGTATCCAAGTTCAGCTATCTTGGGAGAAGGAAGGGAAGATGGAAGTGAGGAAGGGAGAGAAAGAAAGAGAAATGAAAGAAAGAGGGAAGAGAGAGAAAGGAAGGAAGTAAGGGAGGGAAGGAGTGAGAGAGGGAGGAGAGGAGAGAGGAAGGAAGGAAGATGAATGAGAATATAAATCTATATTAATATATAGATTTTTTAAATAAAGATTGATTTTGAAAAACAGAAAATTGTAATTGTGCTAAATAGATCAGTAAACACTCCAATTTGTTACCAATTTGTTATGGAACAAAACAATACTTTCACTTGTTTAGTAAATACGAGAGCAGGAGAAAAATAGTAAGCTGCAGTAAATGGGAGGTACTAAGCTCTGTGCATGCAGTTTCTCAGTTCTGCTAATTACACCTACTCGTGGTATGACATGTGAAAACATGCCATCACAAGGAGGTCCAGTATAGCATGTGGGAGAGTGCTGACCCTGAGAACTGGAGTAGTAGAAATGGTATGAAATTCAACAATGCAATTTGTAAAACCATATATTCAGCAACTGCTAGTGGGAGGTTTTGTTACTAATGAGAATCTCACCATAGGAAAAGCATGGGGGAGGAAAAGAATCAGACCATGTCTGACAGTCTCAGAGGACTGCAAACAGTATGATGGAAAGGCAAGTGATTGAAAGGAAAGTGTGTTTTGAAGCTGTAACCAAGCAACTCCTAGTAAAGATAGGAAAGTATCAATGTCTCCACACAAAGTCCTGGAGAGAGTTCATCTGTGATATGTGCAAGAGATGTTGGTAACCTATGCTGAAGACAAAAGAACTTTAGCTAAACCAGGGGTGAGCAAAAAAAGCTTGTGCAGTAATCAAAAGGAGACAAGAGACTAGACAATTTTAGTTTAATTAAAAAAAAAAAACAAACCAAAAACACAGAGAGATACCAGAGCAGGTAAATATTGGCAATAGAAAAGAATTCTCAGAAAAACAAACTAATTCTACTAAAAGACTCAGATGGCCCTAATGGCTTGCTAATGCAGTTAGCTTGGAAATCCAGGTGAGTTTCAAAAGTCAAAAGTGAGTTTCTGAGATAGCCTTTCAGTGGAACTATGACACAATATAACATAACCACTTTTAAAACAGAGTTCAATTAATTTTATGCAAGATATAGAGGGCATGACTCTTTGTAGCAGCAGGATGTTGGGAGTTGGGAAGTTCATATCTGGTCCCAGTAAGAAAAGCTTGAAGAATTTAATGAAAGGAACTTAATCACACTGGAAAAACCTACCGACTTCATTCACAAGGGCTAAAGCTGTGCAACTGGGAGAAGAATATTTTATTTCCATGAAACATTTATCAAGACCAAAGTACACTGTAGCTACGAACTCTTCTCTGTATGATCACTGAATCTGATACTATGTATTTCCAGTCTAACTATTTCTTGAAGATAATACAACCAATTTAATCCGAAACAAGTGACTGGAACAGAACTTACTGGTAGCATTATCTGAAACAAAGGCATTTATTCACCTTTATGCTTGAAATCTGTTTATAAGTGAATTACATATTTTAGCAACAATACTGTGATGCAGTTGCATGGCATTTCAAAGTGAGTTTTTAAATCTCATGGAGTTTTAAGCAGGATTTTGCCATTTCAACTACAAATCTATCTACAGGTTGCTAGCTATAAACCCGAGGTTTAAAAAAACAGTGTTCTCTGATGGCTGGATGCACATTGTACTTCATTTGTTTTGACTTTCACATCAGGAAACCGTATCAAAGAAAAGCTTTTTTGCTAGTAACAGTGTTTCAGATTGAATAATATATTATGAGGAAATAGAAAGCACCTTCAATTCTTTTTATAGAAGGTAGTTACTGAATACAGAACAGTATAAATCTCACTGTTCTTCATCAGCATTTACATTTACAAGCCAGTTTATACGCATAACTTGTACCACATCTATAGATATACCAACACTGTCATAAATGGAGGCACAAAGAAAATTGATGGTTTTTACAGTACCAAACTGGGGGCAATTTTATACAGAACATGCATCAAAAAGCACCTTTCATTACATTCTATGTAACTGTTATACAGCAGGTAAGTGCCTTCCCTCATGGCATGTTCCTATAGAGGTGCAGTGGGTGTGCTGGCTCCTGTGAACCCTTGCAGGCACGCTAGCTGAGCGCACCATGGTAACCACGCTGGAGAGCATCCCTGACATTTAGGAAAAGGCAGCTGGGAGAGACTGCAAGATAGTCCAGGAAACAGCCAGCTCTTGCTCCATTAGTTACTTGGGAGGAGGAAGACTTTGCCTGGAAACACAGGAGAGAAAGTAGTAAACTGACAGTTACTTTGTGCAGCCATTAATGAATGTCAGGGAGAAGTAGGCAACAAAACCCTATATGATCACTTGACGGTGTGAAAAAGAAGAATTTGATAATGCAAAGGGGAAACAAGTCATGGCTGCACCATAAGAGGTGAAATAAGCAAATATGACAAAAAGTGTCAAATGAAAAAGGTAAGAAGGCCTCTCTTGCGAAAGGGATGGAGTAAGAAAACACAGGAAGTCATCCATAAAACCTCTTCTTAGCACATGTTCCACAGCTTCTCTAGATAAAATAAATTATTTCAAAGGGAACTTCAGATATGTGATCAAGCTACTTCAACAGATTATCACTGGGTTCCACTTAGGCGGAGGAAAAGTGTTGCTCTCATTCTGAACAGACACATGGTATGGTCAGAATAGGGCTGGCAGGTGTACAGATCTTTCTTTTCTTGGAGATTAAACGTGTTGGTAAAGATTAGTTATGATCATGTACAGGATCTGTTTGAAGTGGTACTTACAGCTGAAGAAAATGAATGTTTGCAATATTTAAAGTATTTGCCCCCTCTGCAAGAAAACATGTTACATATTGTCTATTGCCTGTGTGTCCTGTTCATCCTCAATCTGTTCTGGATATTCTGAAAGCAGGTAAAATAAAAATTAAAGAGGTAATGTGCTAGTGCTCCCATTTAGAGAGCTCTGCCCCCACATGCCACAGCCCCAGCCCTATTGCAAAGCTGCCTTTCAAGAGGATGCCTTTTGAAACAAGGGGAACTTTGAATAATAATAATTTTACAAATCTGTTTATGAGTTTTCCCTGACTGCACTCCAGTCACAGATATTTGCTTTTCTGAAAACTGACAGAAAATATGTAGCTGGAAAAATTAGAAGAGATTGATCACACTGTACTGCATTATACACAAAGTGGTCAAAACAGGTATAAGTAGGCAGAAAATCCTCTCTATTCTGAAACAGGAGAAAAGAATTTATGAAAAGTTGACTCAGCATTCCTAAATACCCTAATAACAGTATTTTTTCAGTTTTTCCCCTTTCAGTTAGGCAGGGTAATGCACTTTAGGCTTTTTGTTGGTGTGTGTTTGCTTTTGCCATTAACTCAGGAAAAATAATTGTTGGCAGTCTATGATCATGCACCCAAACCCTTAATGGACTCCTTAAGCAGCTAAGGGAATACCAGAAGTTTGACAGCAAATCTGCAAGTCCATACATGTAAACAATTCTCCTTTCTCTTTTCCAGCATTCAGCACACTGTCCTCTTTGCTTCTCTATTTTTAATATCTTCATTTTCTTAACTGCCTTTTAAAAATATCTCTATCTCTGTTTAGCAAACACCACACTCAGAGAAAAACAGCTTAGCTCTTAAACGTAGCATCTATGATAAAGGATGAAAGAAGACAGTCAATTATTTCTGTGGCTACTAAAATAGGATCAATGCCAGGCAAAACCAGATCAAGCTATAATTTAATTTCTCATAAAGAAACCTCTTGGAAGAGAGCGGAAAGATTGCTACAGGACAGATATGGAGCAAGCACAACTGTTGAAGCCTAGCAAGAGCTAGCCAAATGTGTACGCAGGTAGGTGCCTTGACCTGGCTTTTCACAGAAAGGATTTTGTGCATCTTTCACAGCTGAAACAGATGCTTGGAACAGAACTTCAGTGATAATGGAGGGAAAGGTTGAGCTGATCCACTGGTAAAGCTAGTGGACATACACTTGCCACAGCCACTGTCCAATGCACTGCTACAAATTAACAGCTACAGACTGACAGCTTTCAGCAAGACTTCTTCCACAAGAATTGCTGACTTCCAATGTGGAAGATTGGTTTTATATGCATCACAACTGTAAAAAAAAAGGCAAAGGAAGGAAAGACTGAAATTCAAGGACAAGTGCAGGGGCACAGAGCCTTAATTTGGATTATATACTTCCTTCGGGACCTAAGTAGCTTTTCGACTTGCCCACTGCTTCTTCAGGGTGGTGTAGAAAGCTTGTTACACTGGTAGAGAAACAGAACACAGGCTTCTTCAGGAAAACTCCCTAGAGTGTACCATCTCCCCACTGGAAATAATAAGCTGTATAACACTCCTGCATAATTCGGGTTTCTTAGAACTGTGCTAATCTGCCAATATAAACAATTGTATATAAATGAACACCACACATGATAAATAAACACAATAAATAAACACCACACACCATTCCTCAGAAACTCTTGACAGAAAGTATTCTGTGTACAAACAAAAATTATTTCTGCCTGTTGTTAATTTATCTTCTTTACTGCTAATTACTACCACTTACAGCAAGCCTACAGACCAAACTAGCTATGCTACAAACTGGGCTGGCTCCAACAGGCAGATGAATATAAGCAGAAGCTTACTTTTACCTCTGAAATTAGAAGGTGACATGCTTTACATATGATAGGGGCAGACCCATGGAACTGAAAGTGACATTTCTACAAGTTAATTTTAGAAATGTCAGATTTTTCAGTGGTTTAGGGGGTTTTGTTTCAATTTTTTTGTTTGTTTTCCAGAAAGCTCTGGTTCATCCACAACAGAACTGCTGATGGGTTTCCCTTCTTTATCAAATTGAAAAGTTTGGGAGAAAATACTATTTTGTGGGGAAAAAGTCATATTATTTTGCATTTGAAAACGGAATTTCAAAGTACAGCATGAAAATGTGGTTTGAGTTCATTTGCAGTAATTTACAGAAACTTAGTATTCAAAATTTCAAAATTGAAATCGTATGTACTGCCCCTCCTATGCTCTGCTTAACTAAGTCAGGTGCACTTGTAAAATACCAAGCATATATCCATCACTGAGCTTGATGTAGTCGGGGCTTCAGATGCATGTGAGACTAGATGAAAAGCTTTCTGCTGTCCATGGGAGCATCACACTTCTGCCCCTTCCTTCTCAGGATCTTTCCTTCTTCGTTTCATCTTCCTCCTCCTCTCTGAACTCTTAGCCACACTGACTTGTCTAACCATGCCTTTTAGAGGGCTGCTTTAACCCTTACTGATCCATAGTAAAACCATCTAGAAAGGTTCATTTTCTATTGAATTAATGAGTTACAGGAAGGTTGTGAATGGCTTCAAATTTGGGAATACATTACAGAGAATTAGACTGCCCTTACTCCAGTACATTAGTAAACTGTGCCCAGCAAAATCACTGTGATTTTAATACCTTAAGAAAAAAAAATAAAACCAGCAACAAACAAACAAACAAAAAAAACCCAACCAAAAACCAACCAACCAAAAAAACACAAAAAAGCCCAAAAAAACCAAACCCCAAAGAACACCCAAAAATGTTATGAACACAGTAGAATAGCCTTGAAGTAAAAATGTTCCTAAAAAAGCCCTGAACAAATAGGCTATAGCAGGTGACTAAAGCAAGGCTGTCTGTAAACATAAGCAATGGGACAATATTTGTTGGCCTTTAAACTTCACAAATCCATAAATCACACTGATATGGAAGTGAAGATGATCTCAAAGCAATCATCTGCACATTTTGCAAGCAAGTAGTCCTCAAGAATACATCCTTCCCACTGCAGCACAGATTTAACACAACTGTAAATGATAAAACATTCAGTTGTATATACATGAGGATATTTTTATTACCATTTTGAAGGGCAAAGAGGCTTAATGAGAGGCTGTAGTCTACTATGAGATATCCACAATCTGCTTTTCTTCATTTCATTTTGGTGTATTCCCAAAGACAGCATTCCTAAAAAAGCCTTTTATTTCAAAACACATTTACTTAATGGGTAGTCTCTGCATTTTTCTGACCCCCAGCCAGACCTTACCAAAACAGCAGTGTCACCTCACACTTTGATTTCTATACTTCAGAAACCATCCCTCCTGCATTTAAATAATCTAGCTGATGATCAGAATAAGATGCTGTGCAGTTTCTGAAAATGACCCTTCTTGTTGCCTTTGTTTATAGCACTACAGGAGTAAAATGAGGGAGCAGGTTTTACTAGAGTTCCTTATCAGTAAACTCTGCCTTTAAATCTTAAATCTTTAGTGAAAGAAAAACGCTATAATTTTACCACTGATGAGCCAAATACAAATACCAACGTGTGGTTCTTTATACCTGTCCTACAACCACTGAACTTTGAAAAGTCCATGAATATGTGGTCCAATTCTCTTACCTCCTCCCTAAAAATCCCCTGCAACAGTTTTCCACTGTTTGTCTTACAAACATTAGTCACAGAATGGTTTGGCTCAGCAGGGACCTTCAAGATCATCTAGTTCCAATCCTCTGCCATGGGCAGGGACACCTTCCACTAAACCAGATTGCTCCAAGCTCTATCCAACCTGGCCTTGAACACTGCCAAGGATGGGGCAGCCACAACTTCTCTGGGCAACCTGTGCCACTGGCTCCCTCTTGGCAAAGAATTTCTTCTTAGTATCTAATACTATATGTCATGGTTAGATACCTATATAACAAATACCTGATACTATTTCCTAATATCTGATATTGTAAGCTCATTTTTACATTTCTGTAGGCAGGGCATTCCACACTGGGTATGTGGAGAAATGAAACTGATTGAGTCAAAGCTAAATAAATTGTACTTTGCTGCTTGTTGCCTTCTACTGCTCAGAGATCGGATCTCCTGATTGTAAAAAAGGATGTTTGAAACCAAGTATTCCGAACTGTACCACTTCATATGAATTCAAAATTCGTAGATATCTTGTGTTGAATAACATGCTCTATGTTGTTGATTCAGTAGACTGAGATATCTATAAAGGAATTTCTTTACAGCCAACCATGCTATCACATAGCTTCCCACTTGAGGACACCTTGTCTCTTTGATGTGAACAGATGCGTAACACTGTAATTTCTGTTGCTGAATCATCAGCCTTCCAAAAGCCATAATAATGTAATAGACTTTTTAATTAGTGAGCCTGTGAATTTAGTGACAAAACACTGGAACCATGAATGACTGTGATCTGGGGGATGTAAATACATGTAATGAACTATCATGCTAAAAACGTATGACTGCCTCTGAAGCGTAAAGTCTACTAAAAAGGCTCTCTGCAGAGCTATTTCTTATGCTGCATCCTTCACAGAAGGAACCCACATGACCCAAGAGTATAGGTTTTCCTTTATTACTCACAACTGATGCAGCGCATCAATCATGATTATACCTGGTGAATATAAAACACAAAGTGATTTATTTCACAGGAGGTGATAAAAAGACCAGCTCTTCTCACAGAGTTACGCTGATAATGTCATGGTAGTTAGCTAGCAAGAAAAAAAAAGCTGAACTTAATTTTGTACGCATCATCTCCCCAGAATATGGTTTTATCCAGCCAGTGAAGGCAGGAGGTTTCATCAGCTTCTGGCCAGGGCTCTCTTGGAGACATTTCAGTTTAGTCTGGTGGAACTGTCCATTAAATCAGTTAGTTCATCAGCCAGCTCCTGGATCCCACCTCTAGCAGACTCCTGCTTCTGCCTCCTGCTCTCTGACACAGCCCAATTGTCAGGATTTGGCTCATGAAATGGCTTTTCTACCATACATTGCGTCTGGCCTGCAATGGATAGGACCCAAACCCCACACCTCTAACCTTTAGCTCCCTTTTCCCCCCTCCTGGACCTGTTTCATAAGGAGCACGCATGGGGTGGCCACACTCACACTCTTTGTGTCAGCTTCTCCACTGCAGCTGCTGGGCAGAAAACAACACCTGAATGCCTGCCCTTGTCCATGTTCCCAGCAGATGGCTGCTGAACAGTGAGACAGGGCAAGAATGTGGGGAGAGGCAGAAACTTCCATCTTTACCTGTGACAAATTATGTGGTAATAGAAGCGGCAGGCAAGTTACAGAATAAGTAGAACTAGCTGCTAATGCTAAAACCATTCTCCTGAGCTGCAGCGGAGATGATAGAGCAGATTCTTGCTCAGTTTTTCACCTGAGTGAAAAGCAAAATACACCTGTTAATTATTATGGATCTAACCAACAACCTAGTTTCCCATAAACTTTACAAGCAGTGAATTTCCTCAGTACTGAAAGATGACAGGATATTTGGAATTAAAACATTAGATCTTGTTTGGGCAAGAAAGAGAATTATGTTTTCTCAGTACCGCTGAAAATAAGGCCCTTTTCATTTTCTCAGCCAAACTATAGGCACCAACATTTGAAGCCATCACTGCAAACTTCCAGGACTTGGGGTAGCAAAACCAGACTTTCAAATGAGAACTGAGGCTTTGTCAACATAGCAATAGTAATGGGGAATGAGAAACCAGGGCAATATCTCCAGGTGTTAAATCAGACATAGAATGACAGCAATTTTAATCTTAACAAGATTAATTCAATATTCAACATGGGAGCAAAGCCAACAAGCTATTGTGCTTAGTCATTATCACTGTGGAAAGTATTGATGTAAGCGCCAGAAGAGCCTCATCAATTTACTGCCAAATTTCACCACTGAGATACACCAGATATTAAAAATTATCTGAAAAGATCATAATTATCCTGATGGACAATGAGTTGTGTGTGAGTCAGCAGTATGTCCTTGCAGCCAGGAAGGCAAAGAACATACTGAGCTACCTTAGCAAGATTGCAGCCAGCAGAACAAGGGAAGTGTTTATTTTCTTCTACCACACACTAGTGAGGTGGCATCCAGAATGCAGAGTCCAATTTTGACTTCCTCCTCAACCAACATGAGATATATCTTAACAAACTAAAGGCTATTGAGATGATCAGGGCATTGGACTACATCACGTACAAGGAGACACTGAGGCACCTGAGTTTGCCAAGGCTGGGGAAGAGAAGGGGAATGTAGCTGAAGTCTACTGCTATGTAAAGGCAATCTACAGAGCAGTGCACAGAGAAAGGGCAAGAGGCAATGATCACAAGTTGCAGTAAGAGATAGTGCAGCTGGATAAATGAAAAAAGTTCTTCAACATGACAGTGGAACACGCTGCCCAGGCTGCAGCATCTCCCTCCTTGGGGGTTTTCAATGTTCTGCTGGACAAGGTCTGAGCAACCTGCTTCACCTCTGAAGTTCACTCTGATTTGAGCAGCGGGTTGGACCAGAAGATCTCCAACGGCCAATTCAAATCTATATTATTCTGTGATTCATGATGCTTCCCTCCAGAGAAAAAGGAAATATGATTCATGTTCTTCTTGCAAATAACAGAATTGTTCTTTGAATACCCAGAGACCCAACAGTTTATATTAAATTAAAATCACCCCTTCCTTAAGATCAGAGCTGCCAGTGTTTATAAGGCAATTATGTATCAGCATATCACATAAGGAATGGCAGTACAAATTGAACTTAATACTCCTGAATGAGTAGACAAAGAACACTGAACTGGCTGTGCTATTCATTTACACAGAATTCCTGGAAGATTATTTAGAATTTCCTGCTTCTAACAGAATTAAGCTGCTCTTCCTCCTCTCCCTGCCAAGAGTAAACAGCCAACAAAACAAACAAAAGAAGCCTTCTTTGTGGTATAATTTGATAATTCTACATGTGAGCATTCAGATTTGGAATTTTCATGGACTACTGTCAACCAGCCATGCTGGAAAAAACCCACCCAATCAAGAGAAAACAGCATTGTATCATCCCTTCTGGCAAAACCAGTGCAGGTAAACAAAGCATCAATAAAAATTAACCTTTCACCTCTATGACAGAGAAATAATTGAAGCTCACACTTCTCACTTTATGGTTTGGTCATCAATTAGTATGTAAGTAATTTGAGGAAATTAACTCTCTTAGTACACTTATTTTTCTACAACAAAAAAAGATTGGTTTCACTTTTAGTTAATATTCAGATACAGAACATATTCATTATATTATCAGATATTTATTTATATCACTGTTTTAAGGAAAAATAAGATGAAAGGTTGCTAAAATGAAATCATTTTGCTGACAAACTAGCTTTAGGAGCCATTTATTCCTGAAAAATATGGGTGAATCTGTAACGAGCATTCGCGCCTTCCACGTCTTTAACACTGCATTTGTTTATGCAAATATATGCAAATTTAGGACACAAAAAAACTAAATTCTTGCTTGCAAAAGATAGATTTGTCTATGGTTTAAAGCAGAGACCTTAGAAGTACTATAAAATGTCTCCAGTTACATTTACACATTCATTAGACATTACCTGAGAGTCAAAATCTGCTGATGACTCACATTAAATTACAGTATATGAAATTGCTTTATTATGAAACTCCACCTCCAGAAACTGTATGATTTCAGCAGGTAAGATCCAAGTTATTTCTCTAGTTCCATTTTACTTTCATCTCACACCACCATCCAGTAAAGGAGTGTATTGACCCACTGTGAGTAATGGATCTGAAACTTTTCATTCAATATAAAGAAGTACATCTGCTCAAACTCAAATTAGCTTATCAAGACACTTAGATTTTTCTTAATTAAGATGGATTAAACTCTATGGTTGCAGGATCCCCAGGCCCAATAACACTCCACTAGCACACAGAGGCTAATTTTTCAGGTCTTTCAGTGGGCAGGTTTTAAGACAGAAGACTGCAACTGGTGGCTGGGGAAAGGCAGTACTGATAAAGCATTGGTAACCCATTCAGAAATTTACATGTTGGTCTGTGCCTCAAAACCGTAAGTCTGAGCTAGGTATAGCAGTTATACATACAGTACTTGATATCACTTGCTAGAAGGATAAAACAATGAGATTAATATAAGCAAATTATTATAAGTTAATGAGATCAAAATCAATATGCCTCAGCCTCTAGACTCCTGCGCCTCCAAAACAATGCTGAGATTTGTGATTTTTCTTCCCATTCAGGAAGACTGTCCTTTTTAAGTGAAAGATGAATTTGTATATTCTTTTTATATAGAAGGGAATATTTTTAAAGAAAAACAGCATATCAACCCTCAATCAATTGTCTGGTATTTCATGAAAGCGAGTACAACACCAAGTATCTGCTTTACGTGCAGCTCCCCCCAAGAAGCTTTGAAAATCCATGTTTGACCAGGTGTGGAGCCAGCTGTGTTATGAGTGCTGAAGGCACATGGAGCCTATTTAGCAGAGGGTCCTGTGAGGCAGCAGGAGCAGGGATAGGATGCTGCTGGGACAGGGCGCGCAGTGTTGAGCAGGACTCCTCTCAAATTCAGCCACCCCATGCACCACATGCATGTGACTATTCAGGTTTTGGATGGGGAGGAAGGCTTTGCCAGTGGTATCACTAGAGCAAGGCATAGGAACTGAAATGATTACATGAAGGTATCTATCTCACATGTTAAGGGAGAGAACCAACAGGTATGGATCTTCCCGCTTGCAGAGTCTGTGCTGTTTTGCTGCCCAAAATACCCAGCAAACACAACCTGTGGCTGCTGCAGCAGCTGCACAGCAGGGTGTGTGCTCTGTTCAGGCTAGAGAAGAGCTCAATCCTCCGATATCCTATGCAAACCCCATACTCTATTGTTTAAAGTAAACTCATAAATTGACCTCTGGTCACCTGTAATCCTGGAGGCTTATCCCTGCATTCCTCTGACTGCAATATTAAAAAATGTATGGATTTTGAACATGAAATATTGTATTGATTGAGCTTATGCTTGAATTTTGCAGTACAATCTAAGTGGGAGTTTTCATTATAAATTTCATTTTGAAGGGCTTATAACTAGCTGTTTCAATTCTCTCTAGGCTCAAAACTTGTTAGATATGTTTTACCCTGGAAGATAAAAACTATTGTCAAAATGAGAAAGTGAGAGAAAGAAAAAGAATGGTGTAACTTCCTTTAACTACAGGAAAATATTCTGAACCAAATATATGAAAGACTGAAATTTGACAGTCCTTATTTCTTTTCATTAATCAGTGGTTTTTGAAACAGTAACTGAAATAATTAAAAATGTAAGTCTATGCATATCCTCAGGAAGTTACTTCTTACATTCTATGTAAAATATACCTACAGTTTAGGACTAAATTACCTTTTCAGTATTACTGAAAGGGGCTTGACTTTTACAGGAGAACCTAGGAGGCTATTTGTGTATTTCCCATAGTACTTCTGTGATGAGGCAAAGGTTGTGCAGAGCCCAAATGACTGATTTTTTAGGAGAATCAGGATGTGACCTGTAAAGGATGCTCAGGTTCTCAGAAGTGCAGAAAATCACATGCAGTATATAGATATGCTCTTACCCACATAACGTGCTGTGCCTCATTTCAGTTTTTCTTTCTGTTTTTCAAACTTGCCAGAACAGTAATATTCAGATTATAAATGAGCACCTATCAATTTATTGTCCCAGCCTTCATCAAGTAAGTCGTGTCTCAGGTTAAGGTTTAAAGGACGTGGACTTTCTCTTTACAAAAGTAACAGATGTCAGTAACTGACGTAAAGTTCCTGTAATTTTTCAGATTCCATTTCCTACATTTTTACTTTAGCAATTGTTTAGGCATACGGTAAGTGGTATATGGATATAACAGGCTCTTTCAGTTATAGCAATGAATATGAAGATGTCAAAGTGGATTAAGTTCTTCAGTAGACACTTTTGCTTACCTGTGTATGACCAATCAATCTCTTCAATCAATTTCCGCTGTTGTCTATAGTATCCATACACCAAATCTGCAAAATAGACATGAATTTACAATATAAATACCAGACCCCAACAGGAACATGAAATGTTGATAACACAGCCACCACCCCAACAAGATCATCACTGTTTTAATTACTGATTAATTAGTTACTTTGTCCTTATCTTGGCCCTCAAATGGCAAGTATTGTTTAAACAGAATATAAACACCATCAATAAAACACACAAAGCAAATGGAAATGATTTTCTGTCTACCCTTTCTTCCTCTCCCCTTTCCCTCTTTCTCCCTCTTTCCCCTCCTCCACTTTTCACGAGAATCATGCTTTCCCTTTCAAAATTAATGCAACTTTCTCTTGAAGAAACCATCTTCTGTGATCCTGTGATCTAGATTACTTGGAAATCATGCAAGCTAAACTTTTGCTTCAGTGTGTGCAGGACTTCACAGACTTTATCTAACTTGGTATTACTGATGCCATTTAAAGATAGTGAACAAAATATCTAAGATGTCATTTCACTGCATACTATCAGCAATATTATAGCTGAAGTATGTGAAGTCACTTGCATTTCCATAAAGTTTATGGAGAGAGAAGTCTAGACATTAGGTACTTTTTTAATGACATTATACTTCTCTAGGGAGAGATATCTAACCATATAAATACTCATTGATTTATTCTGACCACCGAATAACCTTCACTGTTATCCTTTTTATGCCAGTACAACTCTAGATACACAACTATTGGTGTGTGCAAATAGATGACTATGCCCCCTTATACTTATTAAGATATGTAAATTGTAGCTATAGGTTTTCTGAGACTGTCATTTCTAGAGTCATAATGTTAACTAGCTTCATAAAATACTCTTCTAGAGAGTACAATATAACCTGTTCAAGAAATAATTGCATATGAGTAAGTTGAGCACACATATGGATTGCTTCTTTGAGAAAGAACCATAGCATTCAGCTCACATTCTACAATAAACACAAATTTAATGAAACAGTTTCATAGCATCCATTTCTTTTTCTTTAATACAGAGCACTATATAGCTCTGATTACAGGATGCTAAATCATAATTGCTGTTTGCAAGGTTAGAAATGTTGTGCCTTATAATGACTTTCCGCTACCTCTCTGAAGTCCATGTGTTTTAATAACTTCACCAGGACTTCTGCCTCCTCCATGAAATTGTGATTGTCCTTAAATGTTTTCTCTTTCCTTTCTCCTCCCCACCTAAAAGCCCACTTGCAACACTTCACAACTTTCACTCATGACTAAAACTTTTACAAAAAGATCAAACCTCACATGTAAGTAATGACACTGAAAAAGGATTTACATGCACCAGCATTGCCCTTGGATCACATTTTCAAGTCAATGTGCATTGTGCCTCCTTCTTTAATTAATTATGTAAAAGAAAGCTGTTGAAGTTCTGATTCACAGGTGTTAGTTGATGTCTCCAGTTTCCTCCTTTATCCATTGTCCTCCTAATTGTTACTTCAAACAATCAGTTGAGCATTCATATGCTAACTAAGCAGGGTTTGGGCGTGAGAGCGTCCCACCACTTTTTAAATTCCACATGGTGGTCTGATGGACAAGGAGTGATAGCTTCAATGAACAAGAAAAAAAGGGGCAAGGTTCACTTTTTTTGGTGCATTACACACTTATAGACCCAGTAAATCTTATGGAAAGTCTTTACAAATGGCCAGAGACATTAGGAGTTCATACACCTTCTTTCTGCTGCTATTTACCTATTGTGCTGCCACAGCCTGTCCCAGAACACTCACAGCCATATGCCTTCCCACATCTGCAGGGATTGTAAGTGGTTTTGGTTTTTCCTCTTTCCATTATAAATATATGGCAGAATTGGGGAAGGAAAGCAAATTTCCTCTGGGGAAAGAAGAAACTGAAGAATCATAGCTAGCACTGGTGTCTTTTCCCATGAACTACTTGTGTAAACTGCCCCAGCAAAACAGAATCATACATCCCATAAAGTGTTCTCATGTAAACTGTCAGTGTTGACCAGCTAATAGTGTAGAGACCAGCTGGAAGGAAATGATCTTTTTCTTCTACAAATTTATTTTACTTAAGAGTTAACAAATTGCCATTCATTTTACTCATGGTTTAGGAAAGAAAAATACTGCTGTTAAAATACTGTATTTAAATTCCTTACATTTAATTTAAATTAATATAGGTATAATGAGAACATCACAAAAGAGAAGGCAAAACCAATGTCAGATTTGTGGGTTTATATGTAAATCTGTGATACTGATACTTAATCAGCTTGACAGTCAGAATGACTCCTGTGACACTGACATTTCCAGTTAGTGCCCAAAATAGTTTAAATTTTACTGATTGAGGTGCTGCTTTATGAAGAAAAAATCTTTAATGTTCTCTTCTGATCCCAGGAAGCTGTTGAGCATGTTTCCATAGATTGCTTATTTATTCATAGAACAAGGAAGCTCAGTTGTGGGATGATAATTTAAGCAGTTGTATGGTTATCTTTCTATCCCTGTCAAGGAGACATGCAGGATATCATGAAATGCTTTTTACTCCCTTTTTCTATGCTTCTTCAAAGCCAGAGCTTTCTGTCTGAGGCTGTTTCCTTTCATATTCTGTCTAAACAGTGAGCACCCCAGTGCCCAAGGCCTGTGAAGTCAGGAATAATGGTGCCAAATGCTCTCCTGCTCATGAGGAGTAGCTAGACCAACTGATTTGTAGCTCACCTTGTCTCATGTTCAGCCATGGGAACAAACAAAGATGGGCTTCTGGTTAAAGCATAGTCATGGTAATAATAAGTTCTTGTAGATATTTCTCCTGTTTAAAACTACAAATAACCAGGTTTTCTTCCTCCTGACATGAGTCTGATACTGCTTGTATACCTCTGGGTCTTGGTTGAGTTGCTTTTGATTTATCGATGTGAATGAAACATTCTGATCCTCAATGTGTATTTATTCATATGTAAAGGTAAAAAATTAATAGCTTTCATGATTAACAGAAAAAAGTATCTGTGAGGGAGACCCTCTTGATTTGGCACTCTGTGCCAGGGAAATGAGTCAGAGAACTGAAAATGGGACTATGAACCTCTGAATTCTGTTGGAGAAAATCCTATCAGAGATGCTGAGGCAACAAGCCCCAAGTATCCATCAGAGGCCCTTCTCCTAAACACCTCTAAAAAGGGTACTCTGAGGACAGCGCCAAGACACAAGGTATGTTTGAGGATGCTGCAATCAGCATGCTACTTTGCTAGACATGATACAAACTCAGGTTTGCATCTGCAATTTGGCACTGCAATTTCTACCAGCATGCTATAATTTTACTAGCCCCTTCTGCTTGTCCTTTTTGACACAGCAGCATGAACAGATACCAGCTGCTACATTCAAGAGTTTAAAAGGACAAACTCCTTATGGTTTTACCTTCACTTAGCTGAACTGAGACACCATTTACGAGATTTTGACATCAGAATTACTTATTTATGGGAATTGGAACACAGTAATGTCTGCATTTGTGAGATTTTCTACAAACAGGGTGCTGCTGTTATGCATGTACAGTATGGGTAAGCACCATTAACTACATTTAGACTGCCAGCAGTTTGGTCCTGGGAAACCAGGTGTCACTTAGTATTTTCCTCCTGTATTAAAATCAAATCTGGGAGCAAAGTGAATGGATACTAAAGACATAAGCATTCATTTAGTGTAAGTGGATAACCAACAATGTTATTACAGTCATGGAGATAAAGGCTGTGTTGGTACTAAAACTGATGACAATTTCAATTTACATGGGCAGGATGCAACCTGTGGTTCTTAGGCCAAGGAAGAGGACAGGAGCTCTTGGGATACCAGAGAAGATGAGAGCAAACATTGAAAAATTGTGATCAATTTCTCTTTGAGAAATACAGAAGACTTTGCTTTAAACAATTTGTGTCTCATGAGGTCTCTCCTCCATGTACACTCACATTACTAACTCTGCCACAACTGGAAGCTGTGAATACCACAAACTTACACAGGTTAGGAAGGATTTTAAAAATCCATGAAGGAGAGAGCCACAAACACCTCTTAAACACAGTGACACCTCTCTTGGCTCACTAAGTCCACTGATAAAACTGGGAGGATGATACTGGGAAACAGTCATTGCACATTTGCCCTGTTTTAATGCACTTGCCTAGGCATTTGCTATTTGCAAGAGACAGGACAGCAGACAAGCGTCATGAACTAGCGAAGCAGTTTGAAGATTTTTATTCACATACATATTGTGCTTGACCAGACACTCATCAAACTGTTTAGAAGGATGAAAGACTATTTTTACCTAGTTTCAGGTATTCTGTCACATAAACTGACCCCCCTCCATGGAAAGCTACCAAGATGTACCAATTCTGTAATGGGATCTATAAAATCCTTAAAACCAAAAAAAGCCGTAAATAAGCCATCTCTAAAACTTCATACGTTCGTTCTCCTGAAAGTCAATGTGTCAAAATCTTTTGTCAAGATGGGTTTGAGACTGTGTAGAGAAATTTATAAATCTTTTTTACCTACAGTTTCTTCTGTGTAGCAGTATTTTAGGCATTGCTACATATTTGGGTATCTATTGCCAGTTCCCTTCATTATGCTTGAGTGTAGGATGCTCATTCCAATACAGATGAAAAAGTGTGACTTTCCCTGCACTAAATATAAAGCTAAAACAAAACTCCTTTTACAGTTTGACAATTGCTGTGATATATTTACTGAAACAAATTGGTTTAAATCTATTAAAAAAAAAACAAATGAAACAAAAACAAACAAACACAAAGAAAAAAGCCAAAAACCACCACCACCCCCAAAAAAAACCCCAAAACCCCCCAACCCAGCAAACAGACTGATTGGATACATTAGAAGCAATTATCACTAAGCAGAAGAATAGAGGCACTCCTAACTTTAACCTGTCACAACTTTACAGCAAATAATGCCATGAATTAAAAGGATAATCCCTGCGGTATTAGCTAAGGTTTATTAATCACATTTAATCATAATTTTTTAGTGCATTTGTATACATAAAAGCAGCAAGGACCCCAGTTTGACCAATTTATGTTCTACCCCCGTTGGAATTTTAAATGTCTTTTACATTTAAATGCTCCTGAAATTCTTAAGCAGTCCGTGGAAAGTGGGAGGGATCTCAGGATTGGGCTTTTTCCAATGTGGGGCATGTTCCAATCTATGTAAATTACCTAATTCCACCTTCCCTATGACTACAGGCAAAGTAGCAGGAAGTGCTAGTTGGAAAGGTTATTAAAAATCTTTACTGTGTTTCCCCAATGCTTCTCTGCTTGTTAATATTAACATCTACAGACCAGTAAAGCTCTATAGCTTTGATAATATCTAAAACTCTTGAGAATAGACCTTATGCAAGTCATCTCAAAGGAACATTTACTGACATAAATGCTTTATAGCACAGCAGGGGCTGTGAAGTCAAGCTGTTAGAAACTTTTTCTTTTGTGAACTATTTCAGTAGTTAAAATCATCTTGCGCACCCTAATGAAGAGACTTAGACTGAATTCTATTAATGTGTTGGTGGGGGGGATATTGAGGGAAATATATTCTCTAAAGGAGGAAGTCTTTAATTATTAAGTATTTTTCTTTCCCATTTATTTGATGCTGGAATTGTAAATTCTACTCAACCATTATCCCTCCAGTCATGTTACAGTAAGTTTCCTGAAAGGTGGCTCTTTTGACAACAATACCTTCTTTTGCTTCAGGGAGGTATTTACTTGAAATATCCTGGTGAAATCCTTTTGCCAACTACAAATGGGAAGACAGAGGAGTTGCCCTGGATGATTTTCATATTCATATAAATCTAGGGATTATACCACATACCTTTTATAAAACCATACCAAAAACATTCTGCTCCCTTGAGAAAGCTCTACCCTCAACATCAAGACTGAAAACTTCCAAGGCTTATCATGAACATCTGATATCAACTGCACATCTGCAAAACCATGTCTCTATTTGCTAAAAAATATATGAACATAATGCAAACAATACAATGAAAAACTGGTGAACAAATGTAGAACCTGACAT
Source organism: Melopsittacus undulatus (assembly GCF_012275295.1). Classification (NCBI taxonomy): domain Eukaryota; kingdom Metazoa; phylum Chordata; class Aves; order Psittaciformes; family Psittaculidae; genus Melopsittacus; species Melopsittacus undulatus. The sequence goes on along the minus strand of NC_047531.1, from coordinate 18,746,826 downwards.
TTTTTGACAAATCCTAACAATTATATATATGCATACATATGTCTAGATGTATGTATGTTGTGAGACTTTCTCAAAAAGGGGTATATAAATATACTCACATACAGACTGCAATTTCTTATGATTGTATCATGCTATAAATCTCACGTTTACTCCTTTAGCCACTTCCTTATTGCAATCAATTACATAATCATATATTTGGAAAAGAAAAAGAAATGTCTCATGATTGCTAGACACATCAGAGAAAAATGTGACAAACACTGGCACCCTAAAAACACAAACTAAAGGCAAAACAAAGACACTTAATGTGTTGATTTGTTTGGTGGTTTTAAGTAGCAATTTTCTTTTTACTAGAATACAGCAGAATTATTAAAGTGGCATAAGGAAGATCACAGACAAAATAATCAGAATAATTACAACTACTGTTAAATTTATTCATGATACTGTATTTCAAAATATACTGAGGTGAGGAACCAAAATCTATGCTCCTTCCTTCCCCACAGCTTCACTGATCATGGGACCAGACACTCATGTGGCCACTTGTGTTTTCTTCCCCTCCACTTAGGTTCCCTTCAACAAGTGCACAGGCAGTACTTCCCTCCTGTTCCATCTGCCTTTTGGGTGCTTTTGAAGTGCAACTGCCATGTAGATTGACATCTTCCCAAGGCGGAGGAAGGAAGTAAAGGAAACAAATGGAATTTTCAAGCCAGTAGGATGTAGTGAAAAGGAGAACTGGTGTCACTAATACCTTACATGGAGCTTAATACTACAGATGTGTGTTTTAACATGTTCTGAAAAGGTTTAATTTTGAAAGGGTGCCTGAAAGGTGACCAGTTTTTTTTATTTAGAAGCATATTTGAGATATAAAATAAGCTCTAAGCTGCTCTACAGTATCCAGACTGAGAAATTCTCAGCAAATTCTAAAGCACAATTTTAAGCATTTGTGAGACTTTCAGGTTAAGATTTTTCAGTATTTTCAGGATTTGGGTAACTTTGCATTTGAGGGTCTATCACCTGCCTAAGTCTTGCTTTTCAGTCTGACTCCTGATGTTTAAAATTACAGAATTAGTTGGAAAAATCACTGCTGAATAGGTCAAACCACAACTCTTGACTCTAAGTACAGTTTAATATTAACAGAGATTTCACCCCAACATATTTGGAATGCACATGGAATTTAACTTTTATGGCACAATCTAAAACCAGAAATGACCAGAAAAGAGGTACATGGAGGTCATGGATTATTGTAGCTAACTGCAGCAATATTAACATTTGAGGCTTTTTCTCCGTAAAATTAAAAAATAAAGAAATAGAAAAAATAAAATAAGGTTATACTAATTTAAAATCTGGTTTTGTCACATTTTCTGTTTTGATTTATTTTTTTATTCTTGCCAGTACTTTGTTATCTATGCTGTATCTACCATTTGATGTAGTTTTGAGGTCAAATTCCTTCTCATGTTTTTGCATGCCCAAAACTACCATGAGGGAAACAGAAGTCCTACCCCAATCCTGTCCCACAACACCCAGAAAACTGTAACTTCATAGGCAATTTTGGAATTCAGATGCTAGTAATATTTGGAAGTGAAGACTCAGGTGTTTTAATCAAATATTTTGCATTATCTATGTAGTTTTGTATGTCCATTTGTATTTAATCAATATGCTCTTCATTATGGAGTGGGGGGAGATTAATCTGCCTGGGAAGCTATATGAGGCTTATGGGAATGCAAACAACACAAACAGGCACACATCCCTCACCTGCTCAACCTCCTTGTGCCTAACTCATGAACATTTTACATTAACAGTAACAGGAGACAGAATACAGCTTAATGTTTTCAGAAAAAAATAAAACAAAAAAACCAACAAACCCACAGCATTGTTTTGTTATTTTGTATATTTTCGGTTCTAAACCCTGTTGAATTCTGTCAGCAGACACAAACCTTGTTGAGCAAGGTTTGACCCAAATGTGTAAATAACAGCCCTGTAAGATGATAGATACATGGTTTAATCAATCATTGTAAATGTGAAATTTCACCTTACTACAATAACCATTTCCCCATATAATCCACCTCTCACTAAGGCACTGAAAAGCTTTTTCCCAGGTCTCAGGTGGTGATGGCAGTCCATGAAAAGCCTTAATTTGTGCACTGAACCACAAAATGGAGGTTCTGACCTCTTGTTACTTGCAATCTTACACTGAGTGCATAACACAGTTTGAACTGAGAATCTCATTGCAGCAATCCTAGGTTAGGATTAGTTCAATACAACTGAAAGTGCATATATTGTGGCAGTCAGCTGTCAACACCCAATAACCAACTGCAAATTGACTGTGACTTTCTAACAGTAAGAAATTAAATCTTTGAAACAAAAATCAGGAAGCCTGAGAATGTCAATATGATTCATAGGCAGACTTTTACTACAAACCAAACACTGCAAAACGAAGAAATTAGATGCCGCGTACCTAACTTAAAATTTGTGTTCCATTAATTGCAATGACTAATTTACCAAGATTAAATTACTTTTATTGCCAATTAATGAAGTAATTAATTGCTTTGCCAATTAAGAGCAACAAGAATAAGGGGTAAACATTATCTAAATATGTATCGCGAGGTAATGGTTTGAACATGCTTAAATCTTCTAAGTAGGTTTCAATGCACATAAAGTAACTTGTGAATTTAGACTAGGACTAATAAACTCATTCCCACACAGAGAATTCACCTGCCAAACTCTTTTCTGGTTTGGATCTTAACTTCCAACAGAGCTAAGGGGTTTGGGCTCTTAAGTGATAAGGAATTTCTAGAAAGAGATTTTAACACTGAACTCCCATTGCAAGCTCTCAAAGTCCTCAAAGCCCTTGATAAAGAGACACCTTCCCTGGGTCTAGGTGTAGAGCACTAAAGCCCTGGGTAAAGGCATTAATTAGCAGCCTGTGAAGTGTGTGTGTGCTTGTCTCTCCCTTTCTTATGAATACTTATATAAAGGTTTCATGGTATGGGGGGAAACTTCAATAGACTGGATTCAGAGTGTCTTCTGTGAATATTCGTTGGGCACGTAATTAGGACGCTTTGTCCTAGAGCTATTTAGACACTTCTGTCATTGTGCTAGGGAGGAAGCCTGACTTACACATCATGCCTAGTAATGCAAAGTTATGAATAGGGGATGGCCTGGAAGTTTACATATAGACTTAGAAGAAGCTCTCTCACTGCCTGTTTTCTTATGAATGCTTCCAATTAAGGGTGCTGGCCCAAACAGAAAATGAACAGAGTGCTAAAACTCTCTTCCTTGAGTGAACAAGAAGGGTTTAAACTTCTAGGCCATTGAAAACACATGAGGAAAATAAAACTGGAGAGGAACATACCAGACTCTATACCAGAACAAAGTCTGAACCTTTATACATAAAAATATGGCTACACCTCAAAGTCTAGCAAAGAAAAGCAAACTGAATTCCTATCGGGCAGCACAGTGTAACAAACCAGTAAGATTTCAAAGACCATATGCAAAATGGCCAAATGGCCCAACAGGACAAAGCTTAGCGAAACAATGCAGATGCAAATCTGAAAAGTAGCTCCTGAACGGAAACAAGCAGAGGCCATTTTGAGAAATTCCTGTAACAGGCACAGCAGACAGGCCACCTAGAGAACAGCACCAGATGAACCATTAGACAGTGATGACTGCAATGCAAGTTATAATTCGAGGGACAGCAAGGGTGCCAAGTTAGTACACTGACACTAACATTTAGCAAATACAATGCACAAGTTTTTAAAAGATCCCCAAGATAAAAATATTTCCAGTTTTGATAGCAATGACACTTTTTAGAAGTCTTCAAAATACCTACTGATTTTCCAGAACACAGTCAGTTAAATTCAAAGATTCAAGAGGTTATGCTGAATACTGTGATGCACTGATGTTTCAGTTATTTAGATAGGGTTTCGAGGAAGTTCAGAAAGCTATAATAAGCAAGGCAAATGTGTACAATGCCAAAAGATTTAGCTTTCGCTGCATCTGTTCAGCTTTGACAGATGTAGCAGTGAAAAAAAAACTGGAAAAACAAAAGGGGGGGTCCATTGAAAACTACTAAAATACTTTTACTTTCTTGGGTTTTCAATTAATTGCATAAGGTGATAGATGAGACCAGGGCTAAATCAAGGTTTTCATTCAGTGTATAGCTGAAGCCCAAGGAGAAATTTCAAAATATGTCAGAAATGATGGAGAAAGCACTATTGCACCTTAACACAAATCATCACTGTGGTTTCATCTGAAAAACTGGATTTGTGCTGGTCTTGCCCTCCCAGAAACAATTAAGCAGAACATGGGTGAGAGGGACCACTGATGAAAGTGACCATGGAAGAATTCCAAATAAAGGGAGATGGAAAGAAAAGGTTAAGAATGCTTATTCTGGGAGGAAAACAAATACAAAGAATAATGAATGTTGCTAAGATGAAGACTGGGAACTTTTTTCCCCCTCTCACTAGAAGAACAAGAACACCCAGGGGCATTATGAGAAATCTGAAAGTAAGAAAACCAGTGAAAGAATACATTTTTTTCACATCTAGGCAATTATCACTGCAAGAAATCGCTGAGGCTAACAGCTAACTGAAGACTGAAATAGCTGTAAAAATATCAGGAATATTTGGAGTTATCACAATACATTTAGAAAGGCACCTGGCACACATGAGATTTGAGAAAAGACTTGGGAAGCATCTCACTTCTACCTACTGTGGGATTTCATGCCTGTTATTCTGAAGCCTCTGCACTGGCCTCTGTCAGACAATATTGAATTTAGGTATGACTGAACATGGCTATTCCTGTTATTTGCATACTACACATGAATGACCCACAGCATCTGAAACAGTAGTAACACTTGTCCTAAATGAAATGCAGCTACTACTAAAACTTAATATAAACATCACATACTGTTCTATTATAGATGCTCTACTTACATCCAGGTGAGCAACAAAGTTAATTTCAAAAAGTTGGCTAAAGCAAGTGATATGACTGACTCTTCCCTTGTTTAGATTCAAGGGAGTGTGCCCCTAGATGCTTTTTAGCAGTCTCAAATTCCGTCAGAGACAGCAAAACATGTCTGTGAACTGATATAGAATCATAGAACAGTTAGGATTGGAAAGGACCTCAAGATCATCTACTTCCAACCCCCCTGCCATGGGTAGGGATACCTCACACTAAAACCATGCCACCCAAGGCTTCATCCAACCTGGTCTTGAACACTGCCAGGGATGGAGCATTCACTACCTCCCTGGGCAACCCATTCCAGTACCTCACCACCCTAACAGTAAAGAATTTCTTCCTTATACCCAGTATAAACCTCTGCTGTTTAAGTTTCAACCCATTACCCCTTGTCCTATCACTACAGTCCCTAATGAATAGTCCCTCCCCAACATCCCTGTAGGCCTCCTTCAGATACTGGAAGGCTGCTATGAGGTCTCCATGCAGCCTTCTCCAGGCTGAACAGCCCCAACTTTCTCAGCCTGTCTTCATATGGGAGGTGCTCCAGTCCCCTGATCATCCTCGTGGCCCTCCTCTGGACTTGTTCCAACAGTTCCATGTCCTTTTTATGTTGAGGACATCAGAACTGGACACAGTACTCCAGTTGAGGTCTCATGAGAACAGAATAGAGGGGCAGGATCATCTCCTTCGACCTGCTGGTCACGCTCCTCTTGACGCAGCTAATAAATGGAAAAATCTCAGATCCATCCATTGCAACTTGCTTACAGAACTAGGGATTATGTGACTCTTTCATGTTGCAATATCCACCACGTTCAAAGATAAAATGCTGATTTTAGATAGTATTGTCTTGCACTCCTCTTGTAAGAGAATAAGATTGAGCAGATTTTGGCCTAAGAAACACTACGGAGTACGCTTTCTATAAAGTCATGGTATTTTCAAATTGTGATCATGCATCAGTGGTCTTTTCCCTTATGCCTTGAGCAGTTAACGGTGTTTCTCATTATAGTTTTAATGTCCAAACATCTCCACTGGTGAACACACACAAGGCACAGTAGTTCTTATGAAAATAATTCTGGGAATTTACAGCTCTTGAATTGGATTAAGGGCAAATGCCAGCTGTTCCTGCTGTGTTAATTCAGAGCTCTGCATTGAAATACCTGCTTCTTCCCACTGGAAAGCTGTTGGGTAATGCCATTTTCAACGGAGGCCAGGAAATGGAGTTACAATGCTCTCTAAACGCATCTTCACTCAGCAAATACAGCAAATTCATTTAGCTAACACTGGTATAAAGTGTTCAAGTAGCACTAGACAGATACTATAAAAACATTACAGGAATTGCAGACACTGAACTTTTTATTTTCTTACATAAATTGTATTTATTATTTTCAACCTTGTCATCCTCATCAAAAGCAAGCACCCCTAATACAACTCTACCATTAATCCGTGGAAATATCCTGTAGCAAATCAATTAAGATACAGAGCACAAGGATCTATTACTTTCACTTGCTTAAACAAATGAAGCTGAGACAAGTATTATTTAATCTTGCAAACTAAATCTCTGCTGAATAGCCAAATAAACACAGGTTGCCTAACGTAACCTTGTACTGTGATTTAATTTAAATGCAGGAGAAAAACCCAAATGAGGCTTCTACCTATGATTTCTTCTGGTAAAGGTAAGGGAACATAGTCTTAATCACTTCCTTTCCACAGCAGATGAACCAGCATCACAATTATGTCTGAGAAAAAGCTAGATGAGGTGCGGAACTAGACCAGAATTCTTGTTATGTCCTGTGAAGGTTGATAGAAGACCCCGAATCACCATGTTTGCTCAAGCCCCTCTGTGTCTTGCCTCTCAGGTGTGCTGGCCACCCCTGCTCGGGCAGGACTCCCACTGCAGCCAGGAAGGCAGTGAGGACTGGCACTGCGGAATTTCCAGTCCTAAAGAAGCTCCACGTTAATTCACTCAGCTCTCAGTGCCAGACGGCAGGTAATGAGCCAGGACAGCTATGGCATTTTCATGCTTTTAAATGCCCAAGTAGAGATTATAAATAACTGCAGGATTTAATCATTTTTGTTTGAGTTATTTCAGCTTACTGTTCAATTTTTATGCCCCCTTTAAAGATAAATAATGTATTTTCATTTAGCAGGTGACCAGCATTAAGCTTTTTAAAAGAGAAACCCTTAAAAAACGATGTCCAATTCTGATTAAGTTGACTATCAGAATTCAAAGTATGTCTTGACTGCTTCCCATGAAAACAACTGATCCTTTTCATGGGTTAATGCCATTGTAACTTCCTCTACACACTGAACAGATTACCATGGACACAAATTCAGACTCCTTCCATTCACACAAGGTCCCTAGAAATTTACATAAGTCTGTGGAGAAAACAGGCAGCCAAGCTTTCACTGGCATGAATATTGTGATAAAACTTTCAAACAATACATATTTTTGTCTCCTAAAATACAGTTTACAGTAAAAACCTGCAAATTAGTTAAATAGTAAGAAAAAAAATGTTTTAGGCAACTCTTTAAAAACAGTCTTCTAAAATAATCAGTATTCACCTACCTTAGCCTAATTTGTTGCAAAATCAAAATAGTCTGGAAGTATCCTACGTACAATAAAAATGCTACTCTGCTATGCCATAATAGTGACCTTTTTTATGTCAAGAAAACACTCTGCAATTCACAGCAGTGCATCTGTCACACATAAAACAAAACAAAGATAGTATCTTCACTTGACCAACAAGGAACCCTCAGCTCAGTTTGGCTTTGCTCACCTTGTTACAAATGACAGGCATTTTTGCCATAACCGGGCTCTTGTGAACATAAGGAGGGCACTTTTACTGCCCTGACATCCATTCTGGTAAAGTTTGTTTAAAAAAATTCACTGAAATCAGTTGTGGTCCATAAGACATCACTGTAATTTTGCATGCAAAGACTTGGAATGAGGAGAGTCCAGGACAGGGTCTTCCAGGTATTGGATTTATTGCAAATATATTTGTTCATCATTATTAAATATTAATTTCTAAAAAGAGCTTGTGAGATTCCAGTCTTCCAAATTCAAATGCTGCTACTGGATACGGTACACCTAAATGACATGAACTCTTTTAAAACTTTTTTCTTGAAAAGCAGCAATATACCTCCTGTTACAAAATGTCTCTTGAGGAGAAAATGAGATGTTTCTGAGGAATCTGGATCAGTTCTGTTACATGAACCTGTTGGGAAACAGTATGGTACGGCATGAAGGTCAGTGTCTTAGTTGAACAGCGTCTTACTTCAAAGGCAATGAGGAACACACAGCCTGTCCCAGATGCTCCAGCTTCTGGTTGTGAGCTTACTGCCATCTAATCTTTAGTCTTCCACTCCTTTCAGCTCACTTAGGGTAACCGATATTGTGTCTTCCTTCCAAAAAACCCTCCCTCTACTGGCTTCCTTCTCAGCAGCTTCTGCTCCTGCAAAACCCTCCCTGTGATTCTGTTGTGTACATGCTGAAGGAATTTCCAGGGTTTTATCTATTTATTTAACAGAATTACACTGAGGTTTTAAGTTGATCAACATATCCACAGTAAAGCCCTTTCCATCTTACAAAACTAATGGTTTTCAAAGAAAGGAATTCTATTTTTACAGCCCATAAAGATAACTGCAAATTGAACAGATTTCTCTTTTACATCTAAGGATGGAAATTTTACAGAGTTCACAGTTAACTGCTAGTTTCTCTGACAAGCTGCAAATTACTTAAGTCAGACTACCATATAACAATGTTAATTACAAAGCTCCTTCTTGTCTCCCTTACACACGCAAGCCTCTCCAAGAAAACTAACTCTATTAAAGGACCAGGAAGTTTTGCCACTGATTCTGCTGAGATCATTAAGCTCAAGTGGGATCTAATAGTACAAAAACCCCTCATAACATTATCTAAAATGTTCTCAATTCAAATAGCTTGGAACACAATTTACACAAATGAACCAAAGAAACTTTTCTCTTACCTGTTCTCCTCTAAAGCTAAATTCCCTATATGCTTTAGACTATCTGCTCATCCCAATACAGGGCTTAACCATTATTTCTAAACAATTAAAAACATTTCATAGTTAATTAAAATAATTTGTAGGAGGCATTGTATATTCTGAGTAAATTATTCAAGCATTCACTGTGTGTGAGAGAGAGAATTCTAGTAAGTAAAATCCTTACACTGACATCAATAATCATGCATGTATATATATATATGTAGTGACCTCTGTCTGGGACTGTAAAGCTAATCTTGAGGCTGTACCTTAAATTCAGCTCTTAAAATTAATCTGAGAAGTACCAGAGAATCCTGACATCCATCTGAAAAAGACACGAATCCTGAATTCCTAAGAGATCTTTGTCCAAGGGCACACACAGAATAGAGGACAGCTGGGAGAAGAAACTGGAAAAATCTTTCTTTCTTCAGTCCATAAACACCTACTATCAACAAAATTATACATCTTTCATATATCCACATAGCTTTCTGAAATTTAGCATTCAATACTTCATAGAATATTCTCTGGTGCTTCTTACCATTATCTTGTTACTTCAGTTTTACCATCAGCTTCAAGGAACTTTCACGATAATCAGTCTCCCCATAAAAAGGAAATAGCTTTGCTATGTGAAAGCAATATATAAATTATAAACTTTCATTTATGGGAAATGTAAATTTTCTGAGCTACAAGTGTTTAGCTTTGAAGTTATATATAATGTATGATGAGGAGTACCGTATCTTCCCAAACCATCGGTTTCTGCACGAGTGTACCAAAGCAAAATAAGAAAAGAAAGTAAGAAACCAAACTTCTTCCATTCTAAGAGAATGACATATGGAAGTAAGCAGGAAGTAAGTGCCCTTTTTGGAGTAAGGCACACCTCTTGTTGGTGTGCTGGCTATGATCTGTGAGAATGGTGCCTTCTGAAAATTCTCATGAGGCATGTATTATAGGTAATTGAATTCAACAAGAAATAGATAACTGTACCGAAGTCTACATTAGAGAAGTTCTAATCTTCATCCCAAAGGGGAAAGACTTTCGGTCCCTGAAGTGTTAGAACATATGGATCAGCATTACCTCTCCCTTCTCTTGTATTACAAGGCGCAATAGTGGAAAGGACTACCAAGAGCTGCAAGCAGAACATTGATTTTATTTTCTAGAGTGAATGCAACCCACTCAAGCACATATTTCTTCATGACTAGAGCCTTGGGTGGATTCTTAAAATAGCACTCATTATAGAAATTGCATCAGAAAGAACTTACAGTTGTTTACTCCAACTAAAATAATTGTGAAATTTAGCGGAAACCTATTTCCAATGACTATCTCCCTGAAAAAGAACTTATGCTTACATGACACACCAGCCTGTCCTCTTTGCACACTAAAACTCTTCTTGGCCATAGTTCCTACAAATCCAAGGTTCGCTCACAAAACTGGTTATTGCCAAAAGTCTATGCATTCTGGTGAAAACATCAAAGTCCATGTTTGATCTCTAACACAAAACTATATTCTGCCCATAGAAGCAGCACTGTGCCATACTCAGGAGCAGTGAGTTTTACTGTCAAATCTTGCTTTTGCATATTGTGCAAGGAGGTAGTGTTAAGTCTGGAATCATTCATTACAAATGAAATGTACCACTCCAACGAAATTACCTTTCAGCCTAAGGATATACATTTTTCTCTTGAAAACAGTAAAGCTCCTGGGTTTTTTTTTTTAGGTTACAATAGTCATTACAGCCTGAATATCACTGTCAGCACTCACTTATTAACAGCTATTACTATGATTTACTTGTAATATTGTCAGACTATCCTCAGAACTCTAGCTGCATAGGCACTGCATGTTGTATAAACAGAATTTAAATGATAATCTCAGATATGGATGCCTGCCACAGGCAGCAAGTGACAAATACACAGAATTTGGTTTGCAGCACTCTCTCCTCCCCTGTGAGACAAGAACTCTCCTTGCCTCTAGAACATGATTTTCTGAAAGGAAATCTGGGTCACATCCATATATGGGGTTGAGGAACAGAAGAAGGGGAAGGGGAGTGCATAAGGTCCCCTACAAGAAATAGAGGAATGGTTGTGGGTCACCCACAGAGAAAGACTAAGGCAGTGAGGAAATGCAGGCAAGGGGACAGGGAGGTGGTGTCTCTTACTACCCATACCCATTGCTGCTCTTCTCATTGCATCACTTCTCCTTGCCAGTGTCAACAAGTGTCTTTCTATAATTCCTTTCTTATGTATCAGATAGAAGTATTATATACCCACATATCTTTTGAGATCACTGTGGTGATGATGCTATGAAAGGTATATAAACAATTCCTTTTAAAAGCAAATAGATAAAGATTCCTCATCTCTTGCTCTGAACAGTTTTCTTCTCTGTTGTGACGAATTAACATGTCATAAACTGTGAAAAAAAATGTGCAAAAAGGTTGTGTAAAAAGCTCCACCCAACTGCATTTTTTTCTTTTTCATAAGAAATTGGTAGCATTACTCTTCATTTTTCACCTTGTGTGGAGGAGAGTAATTAAAAATGCCTGAAATTGAAAGCTTCGGATTCAGTCACTTCATTTCATTTCTCTCTGGGTCTGGTGAAGCAATGCCTGTGAAAGTCACAGCAGGAATAATTTAACTTGTTTCCCCAGTCTTCTAGCAGTTATAAATGGTGAGTAGTTACAGACTGCAACAGCACCACACTTAAAAAAATGAGATGAACAGAACCTGCTCAAGATTCATCTGGCACCAGGTACCAACCACACTATGTGTCTTGCTAGACATTGAGAAATTAAGATGGCAGCTGATGGAAAACAGCTGCCAACAGCCAACAGCCCTCTACTCATGCTCACATTCCAGCCTCCACAGAAGAATGACATAAAAAGAACAATATAGGATGATATGGTTATTGTTATATCATAATCATCACCAAACATGACATACAGACCCAAACTGTCCTGACTGCTACACACGGGGAAAACCTAACTTTTTAGGATGTCCTACAACACTTCTGGCTATGCAGAGCATATGAACATTAAATTACAGAAATTAGATAAAATAACATCAAAGGTACGCCCATGCCTTATAACTGTTCCTTTTGTGAGTTGTCAAAAGCTTTGTTTTATACAGCAAACACCTATCAGATTTTGCCACATTTCTCTGTGCTTTCAGGCTGGGACCATGAGGTAGCAGGCCTTGTCACAGTCCACAATTTATGGTATTACTGGGTCACACAGGGTAAGAATTTCCATTTAGGATTATGATGAGAAAAGTTCCACCATATGATAAATGTTCAGGATCAGCTGTTTTGACCCAAGCTGTCAGGTGTAAATATACACGCAGTCTCACCTAAGTGAAGCCATACACCATCAGGAAGGCTCTGCTTATGATTAAAGGGCTATCTTGCCATCAGAAGCAGCATACCACAGCTCCTCACATGCCAGTGCTGTCAACAATGTCCTGTCTGTGCACTCTACTATTTACACAGTGCTTGTGTTCTTAAACTGGCTTCAGGTTATTGTCTCAGATCCGCAGACAGCTAACGACACACTTAAGTTAGCACTGCCTGCAAGGTTCGGTTCCTAGATCTCATGACTTTTGGTTTCCTCCAGATTCACCAGAATACATTGGGTCTCCTCTCCTCTCCTGTAAGCCTTGCCTGGGGCTGACATGGTAAGCAAGGGGCTGCACCAGGGGCTCCAGGTAACTGCAAATCAACCTGCCTGCACACACATTTTAGGTACATGGAGACTCCAAAGGCTACATGCACAACTTTCCCAGAGCAGAACCCTGCCCTATAGAGCAAGATATGGAGCTAATCTTTTGTCATGGTTTAAGCCTAGCCAGCAACCCAGAACCACACCGCCATTCGCTTACTCTCCCACCCCTTCCTCCCCTCACTCCGGGAGGGATGGGGCGGAGAATTGAAAGAATGTAACTCCCATGGGTTGAGATAAGAACAGTCCAGTAACTAAGGTAGAACACAAACCACTGCTGCTACCACCAATAATAATGATAAGGGAAATAACAAGGGAAGAGAATACAACTGCTCACCACCCGCCAACCGATACCCAGCCCTACCCGAGCAATGATCTAGCCCTTCTGGGTAACTGCCCCCAGTTTATATAGTGGGCATGACATAATGTGGTATGGAATACATCTTTGGTCAGTTTGAGTCAGGTGTCCTGTCTCTACTTCCTCCCAGCTTCCCCTCTCCCTGGCAGAGCATAAGACTCAGAAAGTCCTTGGCCAGGCTAAACATACTGAGCAACAACTAAAAACATTGGTGTTATCAGCACTGTTCCCAGGTTGAAAGTCAAAAACACAGCACTGCACCAGCTACTAAGGAGAAAAATGACTGCTACTGCTGAACCCAGGACACCTTTTATCGCTTGAAAGAACTTTAGAAACATGAACATGTTCTTGTTCACAAAAAACACCTTTTAGTAAAGTATTACTACCTCTGCCTTACAGATGAGGAGCTGACCAGACCTTTCAACACCTCTTTGAATACCTCTCACTCACAGGAATAGCTAGAAAAGATATGGCAAATTGGTGCTTCACCATCTGAACTGCTTTTTTTTTATACTGACTAATGTATGATTTTTTTTCTAAGAGCTCCTCCCATCTTCTCTGTCCTATCAGCCAGTCTTTTTGTATTTTATTTCTAAATTCCCTTGGGGGTCATATACCTGCTCTGTGTTCACACAGTACCTTATGGAATGAAACCCCTGCACTTAGATGTCATCAACATATAAATATTAAATGATAGAAATGTCCTGATTATACAACAGCTGCACAAGTCAGGTTAACATCAGATTCCATTTTTATTTAAATATCCAACAACTGTGAAAGCCCATTTAGAAGATTAATTTGTCCATCAAATTAAGTAAAATGTGTAATTTAAATGGCTATATTTCCCATAACCAGTTACATATTTTTTAAATGTTTGAATGAATTATTAAGTATATTGATATCGCATCAGTAGGCATAGTACCAACACTTCCTCCTTATTTTACTTGTATGTAACTTTATTTTGTTATTATGACATAAAACCATTACAATAATATTTGCTCCTTCAAGAAGCAACTTAAAGAGTATTTCTGCACTACACCAGCATAAAAATATGCACGCATCCTTAAAAATGATTTTCTTAAAATGCCCTTGTTTTCTTTCTTCTACCCATGAATAACTGGAAGTTATTTGAGGCAGTATAGAAAGTTTATAGGGAAAGACTACACTGTTTTATACCAAAGAAGATCTCAAGTTTTAATCATTTCATGAAAAATTAAACAAGTTCGGAAAAAACTTTAACAGTTTGGTGGATGTCACGCTCTCAGAAAGCACCACAGCAAAATCAAGCTTCTAGGCAGTAGTTTCTTTACAAGATATTCCTACCCCTGAACAAGCAGCAACAGGCTTTCAGACACATTTTTTAAATGTCAGCATTTTTTAAACAAATGTTAATAACGTATCTGTGTTGGAAGATGGACAGATCAGAATATTTTCACTAGGGTCATTTCTAGCACAGTATTAGAATGTAGCTTTGTAATTGCATAGAAAAAAAAAGTGAAGAGAGCATGAAAGTAAAATTCTTCAATGAAGTCTTATCCTCAGACCATAAGCATATGGAACTGCAGACTTCCCAAGACTTTCACAGTCATTTATGCAACACAGAAATACTGAAAGGGCTTCAAATCAAGTTTTGGAAGCAAGAACAGCAAATCTTCCTCTGGCCCTCTGCCACGCCAGTGTACTTAGTAGTTTGTTGCTGTTCTTTCACTGGATCTCTCCACTCTAAGTCATTTATTTCCTGCTCCTCAGTGATCAAAGCTTTTCCATCTTAACCAGAACATTTTAATTGCCAATTTCAAAGGTTTTTAGGAAGTTGCTTTGTAGATTCAAAATCATCAGCAACACCCTTAGTGTTCATCTACTGAGTTGTACCTTGTAAGTATTATTCAAACATTAATTAACTATAGGTTTGACTAAGCCTTTAAGGTTTGGCTGTACTGGGAGCAGTGTAACATGTTTCATATCAGCTGAAAGCCTTGGGAGATACTGGGCTTTAGGGAGGCTTAGTGACTCACTGGGGAAATGAATCTGTTGTCTCTATGCCATCTAAAGCAGCTGATTTGCTACAGGAAGAAGCACATGCTGTATTTTCTTCCAGGACACTGCAGCTGCTGCTCACTCAGCTGTCATACCTGCCTGCGGCAGAAAACCTCCTGCTGTTCCAACAGGGGTGGTGCAAATGCGCACATTTCCTACACAGACTAACGATACAGCTACAGGGTTTTCTCTTCTTGGAGATACAATACATTTGTGGGCTTAACTGCTTCAGTTTCTGCAGCATAAAAAAAATAGGAACTGGTCCAAGACTGAAAGATGCAAAGACTTCATCGATCGAGGCTAAGTAGGTGGCTATTCAGAGATTCCCAAAAGACCTAGATAAGCATCAGACTGACCCATCTAGGAGATACATTAGCATGCTTCAGCAGGTTTCAAAACTACAGGAGGCAACAGAAATCATGGTGTTTTTTACATCAGATAGCGGCTAGATAAAAGACAGCAATAATCAAACTGACAGGGACTGGAACCCCATGTTTCATTCCTTTCACCGAGAGAAATAATGCAGCATGGTCTAACTGCTGACCCATGGCTTTAATCCAGCCTGTCTCTTATCTCCCATTGCAAACAGAGTGGCCCTTCCAGCAACACAGTCTGCCTTTGCAGCCAAATGCCTTCATCCACGTTTGCATCCATTACAGCAGGAAGATGCACTATTGCAGCCACAGAAAGACAGTGATGTGTGGCAAAGTGACAAGGAGAGATGGGGAGATGCTACAGCACAAGCAGGAGACCAGGGATTTGCTGCCTAGACACAGCAGCAGCTGCTGCTCCTGGGCAGGTGGTGGTGGGGGCACAATAAAGAGGGTAAAAATCTAGCCTGACACCTTGAAATGCTGTGCTGGAGCACCTTATCTAGCCCATTAGACTGGACAGTTAGGTTTTCTCTTCCAAACTTTTCTACTGTTTCC
This sequence comes from Melopsittacus undulatus, assembly GCF_012275295.1. Taxonomy (NCBI): domain Eukaryota; kingdom Metazoa; phylum Chordata; class Aves; order Psittaciformes; family Psittaculidae; genus Melopsittacus; species Melopsittacus undulatus. The sequence goes on along the minus strand of NC_047531.1, from coordinate 18,730,842 downwards.
ATCTTCATCCTGCGTATAGATTGCCACTGTTGTCCATCTTCAACTGCTGTGCTCTGTCATCCTGTGGACAATGCTGCTCTTAACATCTGTGGTTCAAATACTCTTACATGGGACAGATTTAGGATTGCCATCTCCTATTCTCTGGCAAATGTTGTACTATAAGATGATTATGAGAAGTCTCTGGTATCATAATCTTACAGCTGTTTTAGAAGTAATAATATCAACAGTTCTGAATTCCAAGATTTTTTTTTGTCAGGTCTAGCCATCTGCGCAAAATATTTTGCCATAGTTATTCCCAATATGAGTTCCTAGTTTGTTACTTGTTTATGCTTGCTTTCTATCTACGCTGATCTTAACGCACTGAACATGCTGGCTGCTATGACTCCCAGTTTAGGCACCTATAACTCTCATGCTCTGTACATGACAAGGATACCTGACCTGGTGTGCTGACTTCTACTTCAAGGTGGCTAAACCTCTTCTTTGATTTAACCATGAAGCTACTCTGAGTGGGTCAAATTTCCTGTTGCTTTCAAATGAACAGCAGATTTCAGGAGAATAGGGTTTCATACATTTAGAAAAACTCTTGTATATCCAAGGAATTCTTTAACTAATGAACAAAACCCCCTCAATGACTGCAATTATTCCATTAAAACCCGGATTACAGTTTTATTCAAGTGTACTGCTTACAATTGTGATAGAATGTGTAGGTCATATTAGAAAAAGCTGATTAATTCACACTACCTTATTCACCAAAAACAGGAGTATTATTTTCTGTTTGCTCCATATACATTTTTTTTTCTATTTCACTAAACTACATGTAACCTGAAGCTATACATTATGCACCACTGTATTAGCTTCACCTAATTAGGTGATCCTGTCTTCTCCCATTCAGCAGGGCAATAAGGGTAGTTTTAATCTGCTCTAAATTAAGCTTGCAATTTGTTTTAAGATAATGAATCTTTTCCTACTGTAAAAAAAATAATTGCAAGAGCTAATCAAATAATTTAGGTGTGAGCATATTCCTAATGAACAGTATACCTATTCCTGTTGTCACCTTTCCCTCTCTGAATCATAGAATCATTGAATCACAGAATGGTTAGAGTTGGAAGGGACCCTGGGATCATCTAGTTCCATATGAGTACAGCAACTTCTGAGACAGAATTTGTGTCACAGTCTTATCACCTCACAAAAAAAAAAAAAGGTTGGAATTTCCCACAGAGATAGTGAATACTACTGCTGCACAGAAACGTATTTTCTCTGCTGATTCACACATTACAAATCCCACAGTGGGTATCACCAACCAGAAAAGAGCAAAAATTACTCAGATTAAAGGATAGCATCCCATAATCTTTTTGTATGGATGGTTTTCCACTAATGAATTAAAAGAATAATTTCTAGTCTAAGTATCCCCAAATAAATTCTTTTGAAAGTAACTGACTTGACCTCTGATCAAATACATATTGTATTGATTTACATGTTCAGTTTCTTTTTACATGTACCCATACAGCTAATGCAGTAAGCAAAATATGAATCTCTTCATCGCAAATAAAGAAAGGAGAAAGTCAGTGATAATAAAAAAATACAGGCAAAAAACATGGTACTCTTCAGTTTCAGCTTAAATTTGCACATTGCCAGTTTATACCCATTTGAGTTTGTGTCAGCACTACCCTAAAACTTAAACAGCTCTTCTGGATCTCTTTCTCCTTGATGCTCATACAGCATTTATTCAGGCACAGTTCTACCAGCGTGAGCCAGAAGTAACTCTGTTGTGATCTGTGTATCTACAGTAATATACAGGCTTTTTTAACACAAATGTTAGGTGGTTTTAAAACAAAACAAAACTAAATCCAAGGTGAACCTGCAACACTGCAAGACACATGAAATGCAAAGCGACTATCCAAACATCAAAGATTACAAAGAAAGATGTAGGCACAGACCACATAGGACTCACTCCAAACTGTACAGGTGACGGGTGGATGGTCTGTGCAGTGAGGGCACCAAATAACAGGAAATGTCCCACACACCTAACAGTAGTGCTCCAGGGCACTGGCAGAAGTCTCCTTTGCCTCACAGGAAGTCCCAGCCTGCCAAAATTGTTAGTTATTATGCTTACTCACACCTATCAGAATAAGAGTTACAAAAGAAAACAACAGAAGCAACTGCCATGCACTTGGAACAAAATGAATTCTTCCAAATCACTAGAAATGGATGAAAAAAAAGTTGGTCAGTTTGGGCATGGAACTAGAAGACAAACTGCCTGGAGTAACACTAGGTCATTTTTATATAGCCAGCTGTTATACTGATCATTAGCTACTTAGTCTAAGCAAGCAGATGTTTTTCTTTTTGGGAACTTCTGCTGAAATCATGGAGTTTAGCATGTAAAGCAACTGAAGAACCAAGTCTTTTTTAAAACACTGATTTTAAAGGCTTAATTTTCCCTCAAAATACTTGCTTTAGCTTTCAAAAAAGCTTTCAGTTTCTTCAGTATAAGCTGCCCCTGCAGAACATGGTTTTTTTTTTTTAGCTTTCCAAAGCTCTGACAGCTTTGAAATATATTTGAAAAATATTTGAAAAATATTTGAAAAATATTTGGAAAGTGTATTTTGAAGAATTATGATACAAATCAGCCTAAATCTCAATGAAGTCAATAAATCCTCCCATTTACTTTAGGAAATTTGCCTGGATAGCATATAAAAAAAAATACCAAAAACCTGTCTCCATTGAAGAACATGTCATGATTTCTACCGGAATTTTAAATGAGTCAGGAATTCTTGGCCAAATTCTCTTAGGGCATTTACAGAAACATACTTCTTCACTCGCTAAGATATATTTAATTTATTTTTATATAACATCCTTTATTTATAGTATTTCAAAACCCAATTTTGTAACACAAGTTCAATACAGCAAAAGTACTCTAGATGCTTCTTATGTCACCCTTTCTGATGTTATTATTTAATCAGCTCTTCACTGCTTTTATTGTTATCCTATCTCAGCAAACAGATAAATAAGGCAGTGAAGATGGATACTTCTTCAAATGCTACCTGCTTTGTACTTAGCAGGTCTTTTGGCAACGAGGATGACAAGTCAGTCAAGGTACTAACAGATACACTGCTCCAGAAAACACCTAATGAAACCTCTCACTTGTCAGGTGAGCAGTCCTAATATCTTCATGCAGAAATGTAAATCGATGAATGATACCTACACAGTAGGACTTTTAATATTTCAACATCACACAGAAAATTTTCTAGGTAACTGCAAAGTTTAGTGAAACATAAAGGGTTGTAGGAAATAGCTACCTTGCATGTCCAACTGGATATTATAAAAATCTAGAGAAGGAAATACTGTTTATTTACCAAGTAGTCAAGCCATGTCTAGCCCATTTTTTAGCTGCTGAATCTGAAGGTGCAGTGTAAATGATATATTTGAGAGCACTGACTTAGAAGCCCAGATACAAGGTGTAATTTAGCCAAATCACTCACCTATTAGGCATTAGTAGTAGGCTCCAGAGCCTTGAAGATTAGGCTCCTTCACTGTGTTTTGGTGAACTAGGCAGCTGAGTGCTGTAACAAGCAACTGGCTTACCCAAATGGTATTCAGCTGCCCAGGATAGCTGGTGTAAAATGCTGAGCTGGAAGAAATGCATCTAATCTCTGCTCACTTTGGGGAGATTGGTCCTTCAGAAGTGCAGCTTAGAATTTCCTCTGGAGAGCAGCTAAAGTTTTGACAGGAGAGTAAAATCTGCTCTTTTAAGAGTACAACCAGAGAAAATGCAGTGGTAGTGAAGGAAGTAGATAATGAAATACCGAGTAGAAGCAAGCATAAGAACTCGTATTTCTTCTCTTGCTGTAATATCTTATCAATTCAGAGTCCTTCCTTCAAAACCCTGAAAGCAGATGCTTAAGGAACAGTAAGAAAACAGCAAAGTTATGTGATATACTTGAAAATTCCCTTGAAAATCCTCCCCGACTCTGCTTCCAGCTCTAAAAATTCCTGAAATGGATGTAGTTTCATTTGCTTAGTAACCCTCAGTACATTTCTCTTTCAAGATCTTGTCCACCATTCTCTCAAAACATTTTGCTCTCACAGCAGCCTACAGCAGAGTTTTGTCTTCCCTTATTGGAGGAAGAACTACCTCTTTATCTTCTTTTCAGATCTGTCTCTTACTGCCTTCATTTGCTGTCCCCTTGCTCTTATACTGGAAGAGTCAGTGGAGAATGCATTCCCGTCACTCATGAGTTCATAACACACACTGTTGTCTTTGTTCTTGACAAGGAGTCCTAGCTTGTTTAGTCATTCCTCCAAACAGATAACCTGTGATATTCCCTGTTGCCATTTTCTTACTTTTTTTTTTCTTTCTCAAATCTGCTGTGCCCTTTATGAGATGAGGGGAACGTAAGTTTACATGGTATTTAAGAAGTAGGTTAGCTATGATTTTAGGCAGTGGCATAATTGATGTTATTTGTTTGTCTCACTATTCCTTCCATGCCATTCCTATCATTTGACCTTTAAAAAAAACCCATATGCTTCATCCTGTCACCTTATGTAAGAATTATACAGAGTCTTTTCATTTGACAAAACCTGATGTTTGGAGACAGGTGAAGTAGGTTCAAATTCTCAGATCTGAACAGGTCATCCTTCTGGACTGTGTTGGTTAACACTGCAATCACATGAGAAGGTGGCATAGCCATCACCTTGTCCTTTGTCTTAAACAGAAGTAGCAGCAGCAGCCAGATCAAAACTCCTGATCCTGTCAGCTTCTATTCAGGGAAGCCTTACTGACTTTGGGATGAAGGAAATAATCTGAAAGAACATTTGGATCTGGATCCAAATTAAAATTAGGAGGGAAAGAAGCACTGAGTTGCACATAATAGGGTCAGGTAAAGCAAACGCATAAGTGAAATTGTACCTGCCTGAAAGCTTCTCTGAAAGCCCTGAAAGGTACTAGCTGACTCAGGGACACTTTTAATTAGAATTTTTGGTTCACACACCTACGTTCCACCAGCATCCTACTTTCAGTGCTTAGTTTTCCTTATCAGAGGTAGGACAGTATTTTTGTCATCCACGGGACTTGTATTGTGGATGTACCACAGTAATGATTTCTGAAATTAGCTAACTCAAAAAATAGCTCCTAGAGTCTTCAATTAGTAATGAAAGATACTGATTTGTAGGGTGAACATATATATTCTGGTGGATCAAAGAAAACCATCAGTGTTGGTAAAGAAGAAACTGAACAGGAGGCGGCAATATGCACTCACAGCCCAGAAAGCCAACCGCATCCTGGGCTGCATCAAAAGGAGCATGACCAGCAGGTCAAAGGAGGTGATCCTGCCCCTATACTCTGCTCTTGTGAGACCTCACTTGGAGTATTGTGCGCAGTTCTGGTGTTCTCAACATAAAAAAGATGTGGAACTGTTAGAACAAGTCCAGAGAAGGGCCACAAGGATGATCAGGGGACTGGAGCACCTCCCATATGAAGACAGGCTGGGAAAGTTGGGGCTATTCAGCCTGGAGAAGAGAAGGCTGCGTGGAGACCTCAAGCAGCCTTCCAGTATCTGAAGGGGGCCTACAGGGATGCTGGGGAGGGACTATTCATTAGGGACTGTAGTGATAGGACAAGGGGTAATGGGTTGAAACTTAAACAGGGGAAGTTTAGATTTGATATAAGGAAGAAATTCTTTACTGTTAGGGTGGTGAGGTACTGGAACAGGTTGCCCAAAGAAGTGGTAACTGCTCCAACTCTGGGAGTGTTCAAGGCCAGGTTGGACAGAGCCTTGGGTGGCATGGTTTAGTGTGAGGTGTCTCTACCCATGGCAGGGGGGGTGGAACTAGATGATCTTAAGATCCTTTCCAGCTCCAACTATTCTGTGATTCTATGATTTGTATTCCACAAGCAACCTGCACCATACCTTCTTACAAATGTATTTTGCTGCCAGTGGTTCCTCAACAACCTGCTGGAGCCAAGTTTCATTTACAGTCCAAGCCTCTTTGAAAAATTTGCTATTTTTCATTTACTGGATTTTGTGTTTTCTTAATATTGTAAGTCCTTTTCTTCCTGTTGATTTATCTTTCTAATGCAGGAGCCTTGACATGTATTCAAAAAGGTAACTTTTGTCTTTATGGGAAAAACAGCTTACTGAATAGCCAAAGGATGTCTCATACAGGAAAGCCACATAAATGGTGCATGAAGCTGTGAGAATCAAGCTGTTAAATGGGAGCAGGGGGCTCCGGAACTGCTGCAGACTTCCAGGCCCTACAGGGAATACTGAGAAGCATAGTACTTTTGAAGAGGAATTGAAATTGTCAGCGAAAGAACAGAATCTGTTCACCCTTAAATTCCTAATTAGAGAACTCATAGTGGGAAGTGACCACGTAAATGATGAGCACAGAAAATTAAGGAAAACACCTTCCTTAAAAAATTAACATCCTGATTTACAATTCAGATTACAATAATTTTAAATTATGACTTTTCTTATACATATATATTTTCTTTCCCTCCAGGAATTCAGATAGAAGATCATTTAGAGATGCAGTAATGCCAAATCCAACTTAGAAAATTCTCCTTATGCACTGTATTGTTTCAACATTGAAAACTACAGCTTTAACTATTTTAGATATATCCTACAGACCAGTGTGCTGAATAAATATTAGGATACACTGACATTAATTTTTTAAATGTCATTCATTTCTGCACAGCTTTTCATATCTGCCAGTATTTAAACCTAAAATAAATCCATACTGTATATTTACATTTTGGTATCTATCAATCTCTATGGCACAAAAATACGTAACATATAGATGGCTACAGTATAGATGACTAAAATAGACAGTTTAATGGTCCTAAAATTCTTACTTTTGTTTTAGCTCTTACACTTTAGATACAGCAGGACTAAATTTCTCCATAGAAACTATATATCATTATCCAAAGGAACATGTCATCTTACTTAAGTGTAAAATATGCTAAACCTTTAAAAATAATATACAGAAATATTACCGTGATGTAATTGCATTTGAGGTATCTGGCCTACAAAAATGTTGTCAGTATAAAGAGGTTACTGCAAAATAGAAGGACCTGAACCCATGGTACTTTAGCAGTCTAAGGGCTTGCTGGATCTAAACATGCAGATGTGAGAATGAACAGAAAGTACAACTGGATTTAGAAGGCTGAGCTACCCTTCAGGTTTTCTTTATTATTAGTTGGGGCTGTCCAGCAAAAAGCACAGCAGTGTTGCTTTTCTTCTTGGTAGTGAGCTATGTGCTGCATGCTAGCTTAGAAACACAGTCCTGGTGTCAGTTATAAAAAAACAAATTAGAATATATAGAATAAATGTTACTACTTTTCTGTGAGTAAAGTCATGGTACTCAGGATGCCAGAAACAATCTAAAAAAATATAGAAATCTCTTAAAAAATAAAAAAATTAAGTGAGATACAACTAATGAAACAATTAAATAGTTTAATTGGTTTCATTTTGAAAGGTAAAACCCTGGCTGAGGTCAGATAGTGACAGTAGTAAGGTGTAGATGAGCTAATTTTGGAGACACTTCTTACATTATTTGGGAAAATTACCCACATATTTTGCTAGTGAGAGCAGGAAAATTTTTTTAAGTCTTGCCTAAATATTTACAACACTTTGATTCAAATTTAGCCATAATTATAATTTGTTAAAGCATGCTCCTTTTTCTATTAATATTTTCTTGCCTACACAGATTCATAAATAGTCTACTTATGAAAACAGTCCAGATATTTTTTCCATAAGCACAATAAGAAAAAACCTGCAAAAACAGCAAACCCCACTGACTTTCAGGAGGTTATACAGAACACATCAGTAAGATGGGGCACAATTTCAAAGAATATCTTCAGCCTGAGATCTATGCAGGATGAAGGTTACAGACTTATACATTTTCTCACTTAATTTTAGTGACAAAAAGAACCTCTTATGACATCTCCATTTTAACTACAGAGTAGTGTCCACAAATACTCATACAGGAATTCTCATGTGCCCTTACTTGCGACTGAATAGCATTTCACTCCACAAGTAGTGTCACTGAACTTCACTGAATGGCACTCACTGAGGATAGTCAGATAATACTCTGCTCCATAAATAATTACATCGGTACTTGGCTTCAGTAATACTGTGGAGGAAGGTGCTATTCATATCTCAGCAGGGATATTAGAATCAAGCCCCTGAGCATTTCTTCAGTAACACAGGGAGCAAATTGCTGCTGTCTTGTCATTCCCAAAATTTAGTAAGGTTGATGTGACCACCTCATCTTTTCCAAACACATATGAGACCGAGATTTTCCTGCTCAATCTCTCAGAGGCAAGAGTGAACCTCCCAGCCAGGTGCATTAGAAAGGACCTCCTATAGAGCTCTATATGTGACCAGTAGAGAACTCCACAGCAGTTTTTGAAACTACAAGCAAATGAGGCTGAGATCTACACGTTGCCTAGCTTCAAACCAGTGAACATAGCCTGAAGAATGCAAAGGCAGACTGCTGTGCTCTTCAGCCACATCCCATTCACAGAGCCCTGGGTCTGGTTTCTTCCATACCAGAAATGTCCAATGATAAGAGAGAGCCTGTTTGAGCCAGTCCTCCTCTGTTACCAAGCCCTAGGAACCAGATGCTGCAATGATATCACTTATTTTACTTTTTAATGAGGAGAGAAAAAAAGAAATCAAAATTCTAATAAAATATTTACTCTTATGAATTAACACTATCATATGAGAGCAGATTTAGTTAAGGAAAGATACTCAAAGAGGAACATATTCAAATGAAATCTGATTAAATAAGTCTAACAACCTGTACAGGCTATTCATACTTGGGAACAATCATGTCGCTGAACATCCATCACACCTAGAAAGGGTGTCCCCTTCAGGTCAGGTATGAAAATAACACTGTATCATACTAAAGAGGAAAAAAAATAGCTGCACTTATACGTCATGTCTCAGTAAAAAACCTTGTTTTCCCATCCTGACAGATCTTCTAAATTCATGAATACAACATACACATGCACACCATGTATTTGAATATGACATTATGCAAAATCACCTTATTTCTAGAAAGATACTAGGTTAAATTATTAAAACCCCACAGGTTTCATTACAGAAGTTCTGTCTCTGTCTTGCATCGCTTGCAATGCATTAGGATCATCTGAACATGGCAGTTAGCCTCCCAAATTGAATCGTGTTGTATTACATTTTGATCATATCACAGTTTACTTGTTCTGTGCTCGCATGTTTTCAACTACCTCCACACACATATACAAACACCTGCTAAGTTGTTTCTTTAAACAGTCTTGGGAATACATCTGCTTTTAGGTAACAGGTTGACAGCATCAGAAAGATGCTATGGAAACTTATCAAAAGTTTCATGACAGGCCACTCTTTGTCAAACTAATATAAGAAAATTATTCTAGCATAATTACCCTGGTTTTAGAAAGAAGTTAGTTTAAACGTGACATTAAAATCCTATAAGTGCCCTTACAAAGATCACACCTTTTAATTACAGGTCAGTTACATGCAGCACATTTGTAGCTGTATCATTGCACTAAACATTCAGGCTGTTACATATATTTTTTCTCAGGACAAAATTTTAGGAAGCAGTTTCCTGTAATTGGCAGGACTTGGTAGGAAATGGTTTTGCCTGGGAGTAACCTAACACCGATTTTTGTTTATAGGAGCTTCATGGTTTCAGAAGCAGCACCACCTATTGGGTAAGAAATGTAGGTTAGTGCCTACTTTGTCACGAGAGACCTACTGTAAAACCGGGTTTGCACATAACGAACTGAAGCCAAGTTCCTCATACTTAAATAAAAGCAAACAACTAGATCGGAGCGTACAAATTCAAAACCGTAATTCAATATGATGCAAACCCCAACACTTAAGCTCCTACTATGCATTTGACAAAGTATTTAAGACAGCATCAGCTGACTTACACAGGTTATAGCAATAACAGAATAACTAAGCACTGCATGATTTTCAGGATGCACCCTGGCTGCACAGATCTTAATGAGCTGGAAATTAATTTGGTTATGTAAGTAGTCCTACTAAAATCTATATATGAACCACAGTCTGTAGGCAGGGTCCCACGTGAACGAACGACGAGCATGTCGCTTTTCGAGGCAGCAGCTACACCTGGGTTTAGAGAAATCATTGACGTTGCCGGTTCTCGGAGCGCGAGCCTTGTTTTGGGCTGAAATCCCGCGCCCATCCCCGGTTCCCTCCTAAAACAGTCCATGCGAGAGGCCGAAACGGCATTTCACATCCCGCGTCCACCAAGCAGCTCGGTGCCAGTGCTGCCTGGCAGGGTTCGCTCCCTTCCTCTCTCCCTCCCGGCACCGGGGCACTGCCACTGCCCGGCGGGGACAGACCCTTACGGAGGGCTCGGCGGGCGCGAAGGCTACCTTCTATCTCCGCGGAGCAGCCCGCCTGCGCCGGGGTGGCGTGGGCGCACCCGCGGAGCACGGCAGCGGCAGACTGAGGTGACAAGGGGTAGGAAGGACGTTCCCACTCATAGCGCTGGCAGAGGGTTTTCGCGGTGTGAAACTGCCGGTGTTCGCGTCTGCAGCGCTAAGAGGAAGGTAGCAGAGGGACAAAACCCCCCGGAGCGCGGGGAGAAAAGTTGGTGTGGAAGCCCAGGATGAATTCACGCAGGGATCACTCACCCACTCTGAGGATACAGACGAGCTGGATGCAGGCAACCAAGCGCCCTAGAATGAGCATGTCCAAATCGTCCTCTGCCTCCTCCGTCCGTCCGTCTGCCTGCCCGACCGCCTCTCAGCCTGCCGCCTGCTCCGCGGGCAGCTGCACCTCTCCACAGTGGGGAGCCGGCTCCGCGGCCGCGCCCGGCGGCCGCCCCCACGCCGCGGGCGGGCGGGATCAGCGGCGCTGGGTGCTGACGGGGCCGCGGCTCAGCGCATGGCGGGGACCGCACGGCTCCGCACCGCGTACTCCGCCGAGCGGGTGTGCGGGTCTCTGCTTGCTGTGTGTGTGCGTGCGTGTGTGCTTGTGTGTGTGCTCGCCGGGGGGGGGGGGGAGGGCGGGCGGAGATCGCACGTGTGCGCGTGTCTGCGCGCGTGTGAATGTGCGTGAGCGTGTGCGTGAGGCGGGGTGCACCCACAAGAGGCAGGGAAGGGGCAGAACCCCCCTTCCCCCGGGTGGGCAGGAAGCTGGCCGGGTGGGGAAGGAGCGGGGGGGGACATAGCCGAGGCCAAAGTGCAGCCCAGGGGCTGAGAACCTCATGGTAGCGCCAGGGTGGGGGAGAGCGGCTCAGCGTGGGGTGTCCCCCCTCCGCGGGGCACAGGCACTGTGCAACGAAGAGTTTATTCGAGCGGGGAAGGGGCTGCGGGGTTGGAGGGGTCTCGGGAGTCAGCGGGGTGAGGGGCCGGTGGGAGCGGGGCAGGCAGCCCGGAGGGGTGCCGCCGAGAGCGTAGACAGGGAGCCCCACGCAGAAGCAACCGGCTGGGGGACGGTTTCCACCCGTGATCTCAGTGCCCGGGTTTGCAGGAGCTCACTGCTGAGGGTAACCGTGAGAACAGACCGGCGGGGCTGTTCCGCGCTACCAGCCCGTAAGCAGGGGGCGTTGGCAGGCTGCTCCCCGAGCCGGGGAGCGGAGGGGATGGATGCGCTTTCCCTGGGAACCGGCGGGGGAGAGGGGGAAGGGGTTGAAGCCGCGGAATATCATTATCCGCCGTAGAACTGGGTCAGGGCGCAGGCACTGGCACCGTTTCTTGGGGAAGACAAAACAAGACCAAAGAAAAAGATAAAAAATCCCCCAAAATACCCAAACAAGAAGTGAAAAATTAAGGGAAACGAGCACCAGGTCCCGCGTGATGGCGGGCGGGCACCGAGACGGGGTACCCACGCGGCAGGGAGACACGCTTGAAGCCTTGTCCGAGCCCTCGTGCCCTGCGCGGCACCCCGAGCCAAGGGAGCGGCCACCCTGCCCCTGCCTGCGCCTGCCCTCCCCGCAGCCTTGCTGTGCCTTCCTGGTTATCCTGGGGTGAAAAGGTGGGTGGGGGCCGGAGATGTCCCTTCAAACACCCCAGGCTTTAAGAAGACACACACAATCCTCCGCTTCATCCCAGGTCCACCGAGGTGCTGCCCAGGAGCCGTGTGAACGGCTTCTGTGTGATACTGTTCCCACCCTAGTGAAAGTCTACTCAGCACGGATGTGATGTGACTTTTAATGGTGGGTAACTTAAGTGTAAAAACTTTTGGTGCTTTATATGTAGAGCTCCACTGAGCCTCTTAGTCCTCAGGCACAGGAGTGCTTATGCCAGCTTGTCCTTCAAGGAAAACAAAGAAAAAAACTCGTGTCAGTTTTTCGTTTCCATGTCTGCAGACTCCACCTGGCTGTTTGGGAGGTTGTGAGTTATCTTGACATGAAGCAAACTGGAAATTTCTGGGTGAACAAAAGTTAGAGGACAAAGTTCAAGATGCTCAAGCAGTTGATTGTGTTTGGAAAGCAGACTGTGGATGCGTCTTCTCATGCAAGGCCAGCATCTTCCAGGGTACTACAGAGTTTACATACAATAGAGGTTGGCTCATTAGGAGAAGGATTAACTTTGAATGACAGTTCTTGTTAAACGGACTTTGGTATCACAGGAAGAAACAAGTTCCATGTGCTAAAAAGACTTTAGTCAGCTGATTTTTATGTTATTGAAAGAATCTAGATGCCAGGAAACAACTGCAGTGGTTTCAAAACCCATACCCATAGAAACGTGCAAACACATCGATACACATATGCAAGATAAAATACCAGTACCCATGAATAACATATTTAAGACAAGCTCCAGCTCAAACACCATTTTGCAATTGATTTAGTTTCTCAGTAGGAATAAGAATTGCACTGTATCACATATCATATTATTATAAAATATAAGGTCAGTGCCCACAGAACTGCAGTAATGGGCGGCGGTTGGGCTATAGCTCCACTTGGCTTTCTTCTTAAGCTGGTAGGTGGACATAACTCAGTTGTGTTGGTTCTGAGGTATTACTGATCTTTAGCCCTAACGTTTCCCGCAGCTTTCCAGTTGCAGTGGAAAAACAATTGTTAAAGAAATTCTCTTGGACCAAGCAAGAATCAGGCCAGGTAGATTTATCAGATTATTCTGATTTTGATCTTGTTACTAAAATATGTAAAATGTAAGGAGTCTGTGCTGTTTCATCCCCCTATTTAGAGGTGTTGGAGGGGACAAAAATCTTCTTGATTCAGTGAACTGAATCAAGTTTTTTTCAACTGCCTAGCCAAGTGAAGTGCTACACAGTTCAGTAGAGTAACCTGAGACATCTTTAAAAAGAGTTTTCATCAACTTGAGACATTACTGAATTCAGCCAGTGCAAAATGCTAAGATGAATTCTGGCAAGTAGGCATGTAGGTGTTAGTGAGTTTGTCTTATGATCTTCAAATATTTGCTATTGTACCTTCCTGAAAGCCTATTTTATTTGTATTAAACGTGCAAATGCCATAACTTTGTATGTGGCCACACTCAGAGAGTTGTGGTCAATGGCTCAGTGTCCAAGTGGAAGCCCATGACAAGTGGTGCTCCTCAGGTGCTGGTACTGGGACCAGTGCTGTTCAGCTTGATCTAGTTCAGAATGTCCCTGCTCATTGCAAGGGAGTTGGACTAGATGACCTTTGAAGGTCCCTTATAGCCCAAACTATTCTATGATTCTGTGTGTTTGCAGAAGCTTCCAGGTTCATCCTACACCCTGGTGGGGACCAGCTTTCATGCAGTCTGGTGCCTTTTACTCTCCATGCCAGTTTTGTGACTATCTGACAAGGCTAAAGGATTGCTTCTAGCAGTTGCTAACTTGGTGCTTAAGCTACCCAGGTAGGTGCTGGAAAAGCTTTAGATAGGTCAGTGCACTCCTTTTCTTAGAGGATTTGTTTAAGAAGCAATCCCCTTTTTATACCATGGACAAGTTACCCATCATAAATGACCCCACACCAAAGGGCAAACCCAGCATTCATAGATGGCAGAACTATTTCCTAGTTTTCCACAGTAAATTACTACACAGAGAATCTGGCTCTGGCAGTCATTATGCCAACAGTTAACTTCCACTTCCACTAGGTAACACACTCTAATATTTTACAATGTGAATGATAAACATTTAGGACAATCACCACTGAATGTGTTAGACTCTCCATAATTTGTAACTTTTACGTCAAGAATTTAGTCTCCTTAAACCATAACCACAAATGTCTGCCCTAAGGAACTCAATTTGCAGTTTTACAGCTTTTAATACAGAGATAATAAGGATGAATTAGAAGGTTCATCTCTGTCCTTTCAGTGTGTTTGCATACCCAGACAGCGTAAGAATAAAATTATAATATCCTGATGTGATAGTACTTTACAGGTGCTTTGAACAAGTGTCAATGCTTTAGAAAAACACCAGGCCAAAGGGCAGTTCCTACAGTACCCTTTTGGTTCTTGGGCTGATGGTAAAGAAGCTCTCCCTGTAGTCTAAGTGCCTGGCTGTTATAGGATTACACTGTTCATCTTCATCTTTAGCTGTCAGGTCATGATATTTTAGCTTGTGCTCTGTCAAGCAAATTTACTAAAATTAATTTGGAAATCTGACAAGCAAATCAATGCACTAGCTCTTAACAACATGATTTCTGTTACTGCTTCCTCCTTCTTCTATATGGAGTATCAATAACCCACAGCATGATACAATAGCAAGCAGATATAAAAAAGACTTGTGGTTAATATGGCAGATTTCTATTCCTTTAAAACTTACTATTCTGACTGATGACTTAACAATGAAAATTACTTTCATCACTGTACTCTTTAGTAAATATCTTGTGGATTTACGGAAAGCTTATCTTTCATTACACAATATTTCTACTTGTCCTTTTATGGAACATTAACAAGTCTTGATGAGAAACTGGTCCCTGTTTAATTTCTGTGTTAACATTTCCCCCTTTTAATAAGCCTGTCATTTTTTTTTAATTTTGAGCTTTCTTTTACTCAACTCATTTGATATTGAATAGTTTCTTCAGATCTGCTCTTTTTATCCATTGTAACATTTTTCTCAGTCTAAATGAATCTCTTCTCAGTGTTGATACTGTGTTTTCCTTTGTATTGTGACAATCTTGTTATTTTCTAGGATGAGTCATTGCATATCTTGTTCAGTTTTTTTTCCTAGCTTGTTTTGAGTGCTTATCGGTTTTCAGGTTTGGTTGGGGTTTTTTTCAGTATAATGTCAATTTCTTGTTGCATTCATCTTCTGTCCTTGTAGTATATATTTTCCTTTCACATTATATCCTTGATATTTGTTAAATCTTTTTTTTTTTTGTATTCACATGCAGCTTTTATTTTTTGTTTTCCCTATATGAAGGCTATACCACCAGCATGTCTTGATATGTATGGTACAGTACATTAACAAAGAATCTGGTGGACTTCCATTTTTAGTTTCTAATTTCCTGGAGAAACCCATGTGTAAATTCAAAGTATTAAAAAGGTGTGTGCAATAGGTGTGTTGTCCTGGCAATAATTGTAACTACCTTCATTAGGAATCATTTAGACATATAATGCAATATCAAAATCCAAACTCTTTAACTGTCATGCTGAAGTCAGATGTGCCAGATCTGCCTGGTTAGAGTACTGTTTTATTTAGAGAACTTTTTCCCATAAGTATTCAATGTTTAATGTTAAAAGCGGAAGTATTATTATAGCATTCCAAAGTCTTATTTTTTTATAATATTAAGATACAAAATCAAAGTAAAGCTAGTATTTTTGTCTACCTCAATTTTGTTTTTATATTTTAAGATAGTTGCATTTTTTTTCTCTTTCTGTAGTTATTTTCCTTTCTTTTGGGTTGGTCTGAGGCATTGCTTTCAAATTCAGTTGCCTCCAAGAACACAGAAAGACAAGGAGACAAGAAATATCGTGACACTGAACCTCTTACTTGGCCTTTTGCTAAACAGAAGATGTAGCTCAACTGCTTTTGAATCTAAAACTGAGGACAGTAGATGGAGTGTATTTTTCTCTCAGAGAGAAAGATCAGAACTTGACAGTTTGACAGCATCCAGGTGCCATCAAACCCTGGGAAGAGCTGAGATATAAAGCCTATTCACATAATCTAGTTTTATTATTTTACTTCTCCGTAAGAACCAGTTGAAAAGAGCTGGGCTGTTAGATGCCTTGAAGACAATACGGGTTAAACCTGTCTTTTTAAGCTGTGTCTGGTGTAGCCATGACAAAGGCTTCAGTACAACTTCTTCTGGCAAGCAGATGATCTAATGAAAGGTTTGTGTGCTAGAAATCTTAGCTATCTGTTTCTCACAGCTTTATCAGCTCATCTTGAAATAAAAACCACAACTCTCTACAAACTCTGTTTCTTCTGGCAAAACCGGTCTGTACCTAGCTGATTCTTTCAGTGTCAAAACAGCTGCCCCTTGTTAAATCTGCTGAAGAGTGACCTAACCACAGTAGTTACTGAGTATAGTGGTTATACAGTATGAGAAATAAGCAATGATGGGCTGAAATGCAAACCTTGAACAGATTTGGTTTATGTATATGTGCATAAGCATTGATTTAAATCGGTCTACATTTCTTTCATATTCATTTGTGGCTGTTCACTTACAATTTACCTCTCTGTGATGCAGCACTCAACACTACTACTCAACACATACTACTACTCCTCAACACATGTGCAAACAAGTGTTTCTAACATTTTCCACGAAGGTTGGTGCTAGTTCTCCACTCAAAACCTATCTGTGAAGAAAGATGCACCACTGGCTGACTTTCTGACTGTATTTTCAGCCCTGTGAAAGGCATGGCTGTGTTGTTAAATGCTCTGACTCCTGTTGTAACTCCCTTCCCATGTTCTAGGCAAACGGATATGCCTCGAGGGGCATTTGGTTATTTTGCTCCTGCTATGCAGCAGCAGAGAAAATGAAAATAATATTTCATACTCCTGTTTAGTATTCCTATTCATTTCTGATTGGATTATTAAATGAAAAACTGGGCACACAAAGCACAGCTACTACCACACTAGCATATCATCTCACTGCATGGTTACCTGTTAGCAACACATTAGTTTCCCACAGAGACAGATGAAGCTAACTCCTGAAACAATAAACGAAGAGTGGGCAGGAGTGAATTATTTAACATCTGATTCCTCCCATGTTCCAAACAGAGGGTAGAATGACCTTCTGTGAGGTCTTATTTTTGCTTCTCTTTCTGCAGAGGGGTAGTAGAATCAGGTCTGCCCAAATGCCAGGGGCAGTGGGAGCCCAGTGCAAAGCCTCTCCCAGCTCCTCCACAACTTATCCAGGCACTGAATGTCGCCCTCCACTTAGAGGCACATAAGAAACCCACCATGTTTTGCGTCATGCATGTAGTGAACTGTCTACAAGTAAATTCATGGGTCTCCTTCCCCTTCAGCTCTCATTGCGGAGTGTAAAGAAACGTTTTCTATTCCAATGAAGAAAATTCTTTCCAACAGTAACTGCAGAATAAGGCACTGTTTTCAGTGGTGGAGATGATTAAAGGTTCTTTTTCTGCTGCCTTCTTTTTAGAGATAGTGTACATCCTGACAGGAAATTCAGACAAGTAAAACCAAAATGTATACCTACAAAAACAGCAAGTCAAAGTGGAAAACTCCAGTGAAGCTTAAGCTATGTATTAAAGTCATACATAGACCCAAACATTTGATCATGCAGAGTAAACAGACAATTCCTATGTATATGGCAGTCTTTAACAATAGCCCTTTTAATAGTAAATAAATTAATAAATAAATATTTCCCCCCTGCAGCCAGCCATTAAACTGAGATCTACTAGGTCATTTCCAGCCAGGAGCAGGTTGTTTCGGCTCATTTGCAGACCTAATCAAACAGTATTTCTTATGTTGGCATCACATTTATCTATTTTTTTCTGTTTCATTTATGAATCTGTTGGCCTTCTTATTACAGCAAGTGCTGACCCACAAGCACAATAGATATGAAGTCCCTGGAACAATTTATCATAATCATTATGCTTGGGTAAACATTGTTGATGATGTTGCACAGCAGAGTTTTCAAATAATGCATATTGAATGGTAGGAACACTTCACTGCTGGTAAATGAGCCTCGGATTATTTTTTTTTCTTAAATACATGTTTATCTACGTTTTTCTGCATATTTTTGCTTATAGAAAATTGAATCACTTTTAGAGGGTATGTTTCAATTATAACTGGAACTAAAAACAACTTTGATTATGGAATCTAGGATTTGACTGCTATTATTCTTATTGCTTTTAAATATGTAAGTATTTTTGAAATCTGCTATTCAAAATATATCTGCTGTCTGCCATTTACCTGGGGATAAAGGTAAACAGAAACAGAAAAAGGGTATGCTGATGTGCCATAACCCATCTCAAAAATAGCCACTACTTGTCAGCATCCAAGGTATTTGCAAAATAAACTATTCAAGCTCATCCTTCTTTTGACAATGCCACCAGTCTTGCTGGTACATTGACAGGAAAATAAACACAAGTAGACATGTTGGCTTCTAACACATAAAAACAAAACACAGAAGTTTCTCAAGCAGGGAAAGGAATAACTAAGTAAAACACTATTCCTCCTTAACATCTAAAAATATTTAAAGCAGTCATTCCATTGTAATGGCTTTTAAGATTTCAGAACATATATTGCTAGAAAGAGTAATTTCTTAAATTTGAAAAAAATTAATCACAAAACATAAATATATCTTCATTTGTTATTAAATATTCAGAGCTGCATATCAAATGTAGCAACTGAAACATACAAAATGTAATATGTGCATCAAAAACTGTGATGCATGTAGAGAAAAGGATTCTAGGTTCTAATGGGAAACAACAAGTTCTGAGATTACTGTAACCACTCAGGAGTCAAATTTGAGATTATGATAGTTGTGTGAAAATATTAGCTCAGTACTTGGTAGATGTATAAAAAAGGCAAAAAAAAATTTATAATTATTAGGAAGTGAATAGAGAACAAGACAGAGAGCATTACGTATGCCAGTTTATAAATCCTCTCTTGCCACTTCTAGCTCAGACTGAATCCAAAATGATTCTTTAGGATCTTTTTGCTTTTTATTTTTTTTTCTTCTCAATGCACACGTGCAAATTCACAAAGTTTCTTCTCAGAAGAGCAGCAAGTGAGGTGGGATGGCTTCTATGTTTAAGGAACAAGGAGGGGTATATTTGATGAATTTCAGATACAGAAAAGAGGCTGGGATTCCTAAGTCTGGAGAGAAGACAACCTATGATCAAGGTCTGTATAGAACCAGATCAGACCATGGAGAGGATAGATGGGGAATTACTGCTTACATGTCCAACAGAAGAAACTGTTGGCAGCAAATGAAGCTAGTATGAGCCAAGAACAGAAAAGACTCCGAACCTCCTTCCTGACACAGGCAATGAGTGTCAGGCCTGTGGAGATCCTTGGCAATGTATTCTGAACTCAGTGAATTGATGAGTGTTTAGGGGCAGACCAGCATGAGCTTGGAAGATTCATTAGAGGTTACTCAAGGGACATGTGCCGTCAGTCTCAGTAAATCTCCTGAACTCAATTAGCTGGTGGTTACTTGGGGAAAGTATCGTATACCAGAACTGCTTTTCTCTTTTCTAGGCATCTACTAACAGCTGGGGAGACAATAGTTGCTTTTTCTGAGCCAAATGACACTTTTGGATTATACTATTACAGGTGCCTTCAGCACAGACAGCTGAGACTTTCAGAGGTCTTGTTAATTGCAGGTATGGTCCTGGGTGATGGTATAAACTATAGCACATTTAAATATGCCAGAGGAAAAAAAACAGCATAACAATGGGGTTTGCTCTTAGAACATCAAAATATGCTGTCTGCAATTAGTGAGCAATGCCATTAGGTCATGTTTTTATCAAATGTCCTTTGTTTATTTTAAGCTACATCTGGAGAAAATGTAGTCATTTCCATGGAAATAAATTTCAAGAGAAAGCAAAATCCCTAAGTAAGTTTTATGGTTAAGGTGAGGGTTAGGGACCAATTAAGCAAACACTAAGCAGCCAACTGTAAGGTATGCAGGGAGATGACTGTGCCCTGGCTGGAGGTTCAGCTAATTGAACATGACATGAGACATTATGTTGTGGGACGTAATAAACAGTAGAGTGAGAAGCTATTAGAAGTTATAAATAGTCCTGTGAAGGCTGGCTGGATTGTCACTTGTATTGTGATCCTTCACTGCTTTAAAATACTGTATAATATAATTCAGATAGAAACTGGGGTGGATGATAGTCAATCCTGAACATCAGTTTATATGATATCAGCCTACGAGGATCAGTAAGCTGTCTTGTTTGTGGCTGTCCTTGAAAAGGCCAAGCTGAATTCCTGATTCTGGTTTAGATTGTCTCGACAGGGAAGCTATAGGTTGCAAATGAAGACACATAAATATAAAGGCACCCAAGATGACTATGCTCCCATTATAGCTCAGAGAGAACTGGTCAGTGTTTTCTGACCAAATGTCAGTGTCTGCTTTGCAGAGTATGTTGAATAGCTCTCTAAAAACTATAGTGTGTCTTGGTTTAGATTTTTACTGACTACTGTGAGAACTTAGAAACCTCTCATACATGGAGACATTTAACAACTTGATTCAGGATCCTAATTATAGTATAATTTATAGTAGGTTATATATATAGTATATATTGTATATTTTATAGTATAGTATATTTAGTGGTATTTGAGAACCTATAAAGCTCCATGACCTGCACACTGTGCTGTTAAATCTCTGCCTCAGGACTTAGATGGCTTACAGCCATAAGGAGTAGCATGAAACTCACAAAGCATCTCAGATGTCACCAGATGCTTACACATAGGTACATGCACTCAGTCATCATCTTCAAGCTGAATCTTCTCCCTTATTTGTCATCTTGAGGATACTGCTAGGAGCTAAATCCTCATAGGGGCATTGGTGCATGAGTGTTGAGTTTCATTCCATTCTGCCTTCAGATGCCTGGTTATTGGAATACCATTCATGATGCTGAGGTAATTGCTACCCCCCTTAGGGGTTAGGGATGAGCAGACATTCTCTCTTTCTCCAGATCAGTATCCTCCTTTCAGGACTCACTGGTGCTCATGTGTGATGGGGGTCACAGCCCTTCCATGTACTTGGGTTTGAGGATGCTTCTGTTTGTCCCCCTTCTTCCCCATGGTGGAGATGAAGAGATAGCTTTTATCCTGCTGTGGTGTTTGTCATAATGGCAGGGAGAGAATGTGTTCAGGCTAATGTTGCCAGAAACCAAGATGATGGCAAGAAAGGCAAGGTGTTCACACAATGCAATTTGGAGACTGACTGTGCAAGTGCTGTATATGGGGATGGTGGGTTACCCTGTATGAAAATGAAAAAATAGATCAATGAGATGGCAGAGCTGTGCTGGGGAAAAAGGGAAGATGTAATACCTGTATGGAGGAGGAGGAAGAAATGGGCTTTTCTTGGGCTTGGAGAGGGGAAACGAAGTTGACTACTTATGTGGGGGATGAAAGAAATAATAAACTACTTGTAACAGAGGTAAACAAAGCTGTAGCAGGTCACAAAAACAGATTTGGAAACCATGGCTCCTAAGACTTAACTATCTTGGTCTAAATAATCTTTCAAGGTACAGACAATTGGATCATTTTCAAGCACAGCTGAAAGGAGAAAAGGCCACTTTGTGTGTATAAACGGAAGCTCTCACATAGGGACTGGAACACCTAGGTCCTTTGCCCACCCTGTTTGCAAAGTTCACTGCTTCTTTTCACTCCCAGAGTTTGCCTGAAGATCCTGGGACCCATTAAGTTGTGTAAATGCTTTTGTGGATTCTGCTTCTTTGTTTTTCTGCTCTATAGGTTTCTGTCTGCTTGAGAAAGATAACAGCCCTTCTCTACTCACATGGATTTCGGAGATAACTCTGCAGACAGCTCAGTTACAGGAGTCTTTCAGACAAATGTAGTGTGTGCAGCACCTAGTACAGTTTGTGGCACTCCAAGCTCTATTTAGATTAAAGACTTTGTGAAGATTATTATCAAGATCCTACACCTATATCTGGCATAATTATATATGAAAGTATGAATAACCTTGTTGAAACATCTCATATTTTGCTACATTATTATTAATAGGAGACAGGTTTAATAAATGGGATTAGCACACACATGAGTGGCTACATTAGCATAAATGAAATACTTTGAACTTCCATCATTTGCAACAAATAAGCTCGTTCGTCTCCTGAGTGATTTATGAAGGTATCAAAAATACCCTGAAACCTTTGATGTGCAAGATAGATAGCTACTTTACCAAGGGAGGGAGGAGGGATGGGCGGACCATTGTGTGTGTATGTGCGTCTGAGTGGAACGCAGCAAGCTCCCACATGTTTTATTTTTTTATATTTTAATCTCAAATTATCTTTCAGACTCCATCAACAGTGAAGAATACATATAAATACTAAAATATGAGGACAAATTGCACAGTTCTTCCCTTATGGCCAACTGTAGCCAGAGTGGTGTGGGTTCTTCTGTACTTTGGCTCACCCTGAGCAGTGCTGAGCTGGACAGTCAGACTTGCTACGGCCTCTCTTATCTGCTAACTGCCCTGAAGCTGGCAGTAGCCTTAAAAAAGATCTTCTGTGTGTAAAGGTGTGACAAATTCCATAGCTACAAGATGTAGGACTCTGAAAACAACGGCCCTTTTCCCTACTTCTAGAGCCCATGCTGAAAGCGTCTGATTAAACCACAGATTGGAATAAAACCTGTGGTTTGCTATGTCAACTGCTCAGATCAACTGAAAAAACACAATTTGCTCCCACGTACCAGAAAATAGGCTCACACCTCTAATATTTTTTATTAAAATGAAGGTAAGTATCACCACCAATTTATGATAGAGGCAAGCATGTTTGTAACAAAATTAATGAATTTTTGTAACTTAAATCTTGTGGTGCTGGATTAAGTCCAATTGTGACAGGATACAAATGTGCGGTAGCTATAAAACATCTTGGCTTCTTCTTGAAAGAACTGTTTCACAGTTTCTTAGTATACATGGTAAGTAAAGACCAAATTTTAAGTGTTTTGCATTCAGTTTCTTTGTACTTAGAGCATTGAACAGCAGAGGGTTTTCATCTTCCAGCTGCCTGTACTTGTCAACTGGCTGTGAAACTCTAGTGTAACATAAACCGTGATTCTTTAAAATGCCACATTAACACACCTTTCCTTTGTGAGAAATGTACTATGGGTAAGTTCAAAATTTAGAATATAATTTCTTTCATACGTGAACTATTGAACTGTTTCTGTCCTACTGTAGGACTTGCTATAAATTATTATGGGAGGCACACAGATTGCTCTTTCTCAGGACTGGTGGATTTTATGAACTGTACAGTGTAAAATTAAAAAGCCTGGTTTAAACGCTGTTTTCCTGTTATGTTTCTCTCCCACATGATAGATGACTGTTGCTAAAACCGAGCGATCCTTCTGGCATGGACTGTAGCCTTATTGTGGTGGTCCTAGGTGAAGCCTGGGATAAGAAGGTCTTGAAAACATAGCTGTCCTTTCTTTTCTCAGTATTTCCTACATTATCCCATATGAACCCCATATAACTACCTCTTTGTGAGGAATGTTCTCACAAGTTTATGCAGGACAATGACAGTGGCAGGATCTGTACAGGTAAGACAGTCCTTGTCTGGTCCCAAGGTGTATCTGTAAAAATACACTGTGAGTTTTAGGCCTCAGATTGACAGTACTGTAACACTGTATCTTCCCACTTCAAATCTGTCTTCATTTCCATTCAGATAAGAGTATCAAGTCTTTACAGAAGAAGGTGCACCATTTATGAGGACAGTTCAGCATCAGATTACATGGAGGGAAGCATTTATAAATCTTCCATAGAATGCAATGTGGATGAAATCCTGGCCTCTGGTGGAGCCAGTGGTACAGCTCCCTTGTTTACAAATGTTCATGGTTTAATCTAATACCCTGTACTTTGTAAAATACCTTTG
Organism: Melopsittacus undulatus; assembly: GCF_012275295.1. Taxonomy (NCBI): domain Eukaryota; kingdom Metazoa; phylum Chordata; class Aves; order Psittaciformes; family Psittaculidae; genus Melopsittacus; species Melopsittacus undulatus. The sequence goes on along the minus strand of NC_047531.1, from coordinate 18,706,880 downwards.
TGTACTACAAGCTCATTTTCTTTGATACTTGTAGACTCCTGTTTAGCTCTGAAATTGTTAGCAGAATAGGTGCTGCCCTTATACTTTCAAATGCTGTCATTCCCTTCTGCCTTTGGAGAGGCCAGGTGCAAAACAAATGTTTTTGAAAACCAGATTGCAAAGGCAGAGAAATAATCTCTCCAGAACAATCAGAGAGGAAGATTTATACTCATATTGAGACATGTTGTTCTTTAATTGCAACAAGTGAGAAAGGGTAGGAAATGCACTGGTGGAATAATTAAAACATGTAATTACAACAATTAAAACATGTCAAACACATAATCTGCATTACCCAGCCTATCTCCACCCTGAAATTTGCATGGTTCTTTTCTCCATTATCTCTAAATACCATAGACAAACAATGCTACCAAGTTTTTCGACATGTCTATATTATTGTATATTTTGATACAATTGGATTCTACCTAAAAACAACTGGAATGGTACACTGATTTTCCAAAACGATTATGGAAATCCTCAGAGGATAAACCAGTCTGAATTGTGTTCATGTATTAAAACATAGGATTACTGAAAGTGGTAAGGGCCCTGAAAGTTCACCCTGAAATGTTTGACTATCCCAGTACACATTCAGCCTCTGGTGTGTGATTTGTCTGGCATACATAATAGCCTCAAGAATATACAGAAAAGAACTCTGGAAACAGCACCTTCCCTTTCGCTGCCTGAGCAGCCTTAAAAAAAAAACATGTCTGCATCATGTAATTCTGAAATCATTGTAAAATTAGGAAAAAGCTAATTCTTACTAACATTGGGTGAAGGAAAGCTCTCTGTAGTTTTTATTTTGTCAAGAAACAGATTTTTCTCCTAGTGCAAACATATTGAAGGCAGTTTTTTGCCCAAAAATATTCAGTTGTTGTTAAGACTTGTGTTGTTTCTCTAGACATAAAAAGGAAATATTATGGAGTACCTGTGAAATCTGTGTAGATTTCAGAAAATTAATCCAAATTGTAACACATTTCAGAAAGATTGCCTCAGTATTCGAGGAAGAAAACGCAGCAGACGGTGATTATTTTTTAAATCTTAGACTAGAAGTTACATTCTCTAAAGTGGAAAGGATTTCAGCCCTGTGTACACAAGTGCATAGAAAAAAAAGTGCAGGTACTTTGTTCACTTTTCTTTTAACTGGGTAGTCTGAATAGAATTAGTATTAGTGAGAAGGGTCAGCTGGAAGTCCACAAATGTGTATTTTTTAAGCCTACCACCTCACTAAAGGCCAAACTGTTCAACTCTTTCTCATGCTAATGAGAAGTTGAAGCTAATGGGACTTGACATCTAAGTGCTGAACAACTTTAGTAAAGGCTTCCTAATCTGGTCCTAAATGCTTCTGCTTTAATAGAGCTCTGTCTCACCTTTTTGCTATCTTGCTGCCTCTCTGCCTTTTGAAAACAGGTTATCTCTAAAACTTTTGCTGGTGATGTATTGTGAGAAGAGAGCTCAGTAGGCTTCCTGCCACTTTTTGAAAACCTGTTAACAGTAGATATTAATTGCTGTTTGCTCCCAGCTTCATTGTAGATATAATTTTATGCTGATCTGCAAGTTCCATCTGACAGTACTGAACACCATAATATCAAGATATCTACAGCATCCATCAGCATGACTGACACAGATTAGACAGTTTTGCTTTTTATCAATTAAGTTTCTATCTCTGAAGATACTCTCAGTGCAGTGGAAAGCCAAATAAAATGCAAATAATAAAGTGTAGTTTCTAAAACACTGGAAAAAAAAAGACATTAATCATATTTCTGTGTGTATTTTTTGAAAAGATACTAACTCTTTGATCTTCTGAAGAGGGATCGTAAATGTTTTGGTGGCCAAGGAGGGTTCTTGAGAGGAGACAGGATTATTCTGGCCCTGTACCTATATGTCGTTCTGTGGTTATATTTTATCTATGGACTACATGAGATAATAAGGACTTGAAAAATGAAACTGAGTAAAATTCACACAGATATCATGACACTTATTCAATAGACAAGACCTTACCTTTGGGTGTGGGAAACCAGGCCCTACTCTGCTTACTGAAGGGCAGCTTAGTTTAACCCACAGAACTAGATGAAAAATTAAAGCAATTTCACTGATAGAACCTGCTGCTAATACATGTGCATCTCCTTACCATGCAGCCTGAGGGCTCATGTTCAGCTAGCAGTGCCACTACTGTGCACTGGGAGCCTACAGAGGATGTGTTTTATAAGTCAAATAATCTGTAAAAAGGCAATCTTTAATTTTACAGACTACAAATTACATGCATCTATATTGTATTCTTTGCACTGCATGCTTAATACAGGGACTAAATGGTATTCATTATATCAAGGAGACATTTTTCACTATAATGAATTTCAGTCTAATCTGCAAATGAATTCCAGATTATTGGCCTCTTTGTTTTTCCCCTTCCTTTGTGGCACATGAAAACCAGTAAAACAGCTGTGGTTGACCTTGGACTGGGGTCACTGTAGTGCTGTCACTGTTAGTGATCTACCTCCCTTTTCATACTATGGAGCAGCAGAAGGAACTCCCATTCACACAGCTGGGCAGCTCTAGTTACAGTATTCTGTATTTGCTGCAGTCATCGTCTGTTCTTGTCTCATCTCTTTGTTGAAAAGCAAGGGTATAGTTATCACTAGTATCTCCAGCTGTGGTAATCTCTTTCTCAGTCCTGCTGAAGGATGCACAATCAAGCCCTGGGGACAGAGCCTGTACGGCAAATGTTTGAGCATATTGCATTGCTCTCACAAAGGTGACCAGGTTGAAGCCAGAGGTGAACAGGGCTGCAGCTGATGCTCAGCAAAGTTTCCAGGCTAATGCCACTCCCATACTACAGATCTCCTGCAAGCTGTAGCTGCTCAGGACTGAGGAGTCACACAGTGATGAGATTTAAGGATTAGTATAAAGCAAGTGCCTGCTCTACGTGTCACCAGTAGCTAAGCGGTGCTGCTTCCAAATAAATTTACTGTCCAGCCCTATCCCAATCATCTACATGTGATGCTGCGTGTGTATAGACATTGGTACATCAGCTGTAAAACAAACATGCCTTTAATAGGCTGAGTTGAAGAAGTTGAAAAGCCTTTATAGAAAGAAGAAAAAGTACTGTGGGCCATGATGACTTTCTTCTTTTTGCCAGTTCACTCACTGCCAACTTCAGGACAGTTAGCAGGCTAAATTATGCTGATTTTTTTTTGTTTCTTTCTTCTCAAATTAAGCAAGGATTTGCCTCTACCAACTCTGTAACAGGTGTTCTTTGTGTATTTCTTACTGCAGTTTTAAAGCTCCCTAGTCTCACTATATTCAAAGTTTAGCCTTACTGGCCTACTAGTTTAAGGAAGGTATCCACAGCTGAAACTCCACCTGCCCAGCAAATCATTGCCATTCTGTGTTCCATCCTGTATCCCAAGTGGTCCAACCATCCTTACTTATCCTTTCCCCAGGAAACCTCAGCATACTGCCGTTGAATTGCAAGGCAACATACCTGTATTCTATATTTGCATTTCAAATCAGAAGCTGATCATGGCAGAGGAGTTGGAACTAGATGATCTTAAGGTTCTTTCCAGCCCTAACCACTCTATGTTTCTATGATTCTATAATTACTTTAATAACATGTTAATATGCACTGAAATAACCTCAGATATTACTACTGAAATTAGTGGATTTACTGCACATAAACATCAGCTGAGCTTTCATTTAGAGTTCTCACATATGAAAAAGCCAGAGTAAATTGCAAACACTTGTAAGAATCCAATGCCATTCTCAAGAACTCTGTAGGCTGTTGATACGAAAATCATGAACCTAGGCAAAAGAAAAAGGCCCTTTTTTGTTTAAAAATATACCATAAATCTAAGGGGCTGAAGATCTGTAATATTCCAGAAGTTAGGAAAGAAAATAAATATCTAGTTCCTGTTTGTCTTCTCAGGATGCAGAGAGTTCAGGCTGGCACTCTTTTAAATAGTTTTGTTGAAGCAGTAGAAGACAGTAGCACTGCACTGTGGGATGCCAAATCTACACCTCTGCTGAGACTGCTTAGCATTTTAGACCCAAGTCTTCCACTTCTGTTAGGAACACCCATCCAGTAGGCTGCTCTCCTAGGCCAAAGCTGAGACAAGACCTCATAGCTGTAGAGACAAAACTGAAGATTTGTCTTACAAGGTTGCAGGGCTAGACTGCTTCTTCATAGGAAACAACACAGTAAATGGGCTTGCTGCTCCTACGGGGAAGGATGATTGAGTACAGGAAGTGCCAATTGCTACCTTTTCTTCCCCTCAAGGTGAAAGCTACTTCCCTGGCATAATATAACCTGGCTATTCCCTGAGAAGCACAAGCAAACTTGGTTTCTTAGAGACAGGAAAAGTAAGAAGCAGAGCTCTATTAATTTGCTGCCCTTTGTGATTATCTGTTGCAGAAAACTGTTTACACTTCCTTTCTTGAGCTCATGCCAAGCTGAGATGGTCTCTGTTTTGACCAGAAATTCCATCTTGAAACTTGGAAATGTTTGTGAATAGATAGGTTGGTAGACTGACAACCTCAGATGGAAAAGAAAAAGGCAGGAAAAACTCCTGAGCAGCACTGGTCCCCCAAAAACCAACCATCCAAACAATAGAGCACAAAAGAACCTTCAACCAACAATAAAAAAAGGGTTTTTCAACTCCATGGGCATTTGCAAAACTTTGTTTAACATGTGTCAAGAGATTTGAGGGTCTGAAATGGGAAAACCTGAATATTCTAACCTTAATGTCTTTAATGTGTAAAGAATACCTTTAATTATTGGTTATTTGACTCCTCCCACAATTAGGATCACTGGCAGGTTTGTCTAGTTGATAGTTCAGTAAAAATCATCAAAGGTAGAGCCAAATTGCTAAATATTTTGAATAAAAGATGTCATGGTTTTGGTTGGGATAGAGATAACTTTCTACAGTGCTGTGTTTTGGATTTAGTGTGAGAATAATGCTGATAACACATCAATATTTAGTTGTTGCTGAGCAGTGCTTTTTAGTCTCTTGTGCTCTGCAGCGGGGAGGGGCACAGGAAGCCAAGAGAAGCAGAGACAGGACACCTGATCCAAACTAGCCAAAGGGGTATTCCATACCACAGCACATCATGACCAGTATATAAATTGGGGGAGGCGGCCAGGAGGGGCCCATAGCTCCTCAAGTCAGGCTAGGTATCAGTCAGTGAGTGGTGAGCAATTGTATTGTGCATCACTTGGGTTTATTGGGGTTTTATCTCTTCTTGTTGTCTCCTTTTCGTTGCAATTAACTATTATTATTATTTTTATTTCAATTTTTAAACAGTTCTTATCTCAAACCACAGGTTTTACCTTTCTTTCCAATTCTCCTTCACACTCATCATGACAGAAGATCACACAAATACGTGTTGCCTCATCAGATCATCAGATACAGATCATCAGTTATATTTCATTGGCATTCTCAACTGCCTCTAACAAAATGCTGCATACATTTGGTTTGTGTTTGTAGAAGTGAGAGTAATTGTAAAAACTTTCTGTGAGCTGTTTTGGAAATAATAAAGGTCCAAAGGAATGCCCCCAGAATGTGAACTTTCATGACAAACCATATTCATCTATTAATTTAGCAAATGAACATTTGCATAAAGCTCAGGTAGAGCTATTCTATGAATAATCTTACACAATAACATCAGACATCTCTACTAATCCTACAGAACATCAAAAGCAGTGCTGGCTGCTATTCAACACTGGGTTCAGTGCCATGACAACAGATGGAATTCATGGCTGAGGAATAAAAAAAAAAAAAAGACTTCCATCCCCTTGTCACTTTTTGTAAGAATCCCTAAAGAGAAAATGATGCAAACTAGTAGAAACTGAATGTAGATAAGGAATGCCAAGGAACGTGTGGTATCGGCATTTACACAAAACAGCTTATTTGTGAAACAGAATGTAAGTAGTAAAAATAGATATGGAAATCTTTAATTCTTGCAAGGGGCAAAGAGGGGGATGAGAGAGAATGGGCTGGATTTCTCCTTCTCTGAGTTCGGGGGGAGCAGACTGAAATTCACAATATTATGGTCACAGGCAGACGACATGAGAATGATTTTTTTGATGTTGTTAAAATGGGTCTTCCTGTGTTTTGTGAAGAAGATCATTCTGAGACATTTTAATCTAAATATGTATGTTTTGCAGTAAAATTTTATTTGGCAATATTGTTATATCTTTAGAATGAACTTTTTTGGACATTATTGTCCTATAGCATAAGAAAACTATAAATGAACATCTAAAAAGTTAAAATTATTCATTGGTTTATATCACCCATTAACAAGAAAACTGTTGAGATGAATGGTGTTTACGAGTGTAAAGGAAAAGCGGTCTTGGACTAATTCTTCTTGTCTTTGTTGTCTAGTCAACAGCCTGCAGATTTAAGGTAATGAGTCAGATGTGTCAACTATACAACTGAAGACCACAGTTGCTTCAAAAGACCAGGCAGTCAGGCTTACCAAGACAAAATAACCATAATTTCTGATGCACAAAAAGGTCAAGTAACACTAGGCTTACTCTTACAAGTAGAGACGAGAATTCTGGGAATCCAGATGAAAATGATAAAAGGAAATAGAATCTTAAGGGCTGGATTCAGCAATGCATTTGTAAAAATAACATTTTTTTCATTTTCTAAGATGTTTCTATGATCAGATAATACATGGAGCAGAATATGGAATAGAAATGGCAGCTCTTTAAAGGTACTTTCTGGTTACCTATTCCTGTGTCTAATAGAAGAATATTATGTTCCATAAATAGATTTTCAGAATTATCTTCACATTTTCCTCAGCAATAAAAAGGTAGCTTTGCATAATGCTGTCCATCAGAACCATCTGTAGTTCAGAACAGAAACATGAGTGATTTTTTCTTGCAAGATGGTAGTCAGAACTAACCATATGGTTCTGCTTTCATTTTATTCTGGAAACCTTATTTAGTACCCTGGTGATTGGGTACTGCAGGAGAAAAAGGAATGTTTTAACATTTCCTGCCCTAGCTACTAGGGCTGTAAACCTTTGCAAGAATACATAAGGAGCAAAAAGCCTAGCTGAGTATTTTATGTCTGTATCCTTGACCTTTGAAGAAGTTTGGCTTAAGGACTTGTTTTGTGGCCTCAACATATCTCTGAGAATTTTATTTTGTTTAATTTTCCACATGCAGTGAGATGTTTCCTGTTTTAGTTTTCTTCTTATTCTCCAATTTCTTGTCAGTAAGTATGACCCTAAAATAACTTCCTAATAATTTTTTTCTGAGATACCTGGTGTTTGCATCTGGTTTGTTGATCTGACCTATGGCAAGGAACAATAACAGATGTGAAAGCCCTCTCTGACCCAGCAGTGTGATCAAACGCTGAGCTGTGCATAGCTGCATTCAAGTGCATTCAGTTGCAGGTGTCAGATTTGAGGAGCATTTTCAAAGTACAGTCAAGAGTATAAGCTATGTGTCAGCCTTGTCTTAGACTGTCAGCTCATACACTATAAAAGCATTTATTTGGCCTTTAGGAAGGACTACTCCTTCCTTTACATTTTACATAAAAGTTAGTGTATGACTAAATCAGCCTTTTTAAAACTGACCATCAGTCAAGCTGAGACAGAAATTATGATTATGGAGTCATAGAGAAAGTTACATCTTTTTAAGGCTAAGGAGGAATTTAATGTGCTCATTAAAAAAAATATTCACTAGCAAAGTTAACATTCTCATACAATGGAAAAATTCCTAATTCCTTGATATACAATGGGGCATCCAATTTAGAAAGGGTCAGTGAGTTTCAGAGGTCCCTTTCCTCCTTTCTGGGGGGAATACATTCTTTGGAAACCTACCTTTTGAGGAGAGGGTGGAAGGCAGCAAGACCTATTGAGATGACAATGAGATCAAAAAAGAAGGAGTGATTATTCAAATCCCTCAGAGAAATAAAAGACTGAAGTGAGAAGAACTGAACCCAAAAAGGAACAGGCAGGGTGGGGAGCGGGCAAAGGGGAATGAGAAGCAGAAACTGAATGCAGAGGGCAAAGTCTGAATGGGAAGCAGTGAAAGAATTAGGAGTTGAAAAGAGAAGGAGGAGGGGATAGTAGGGCTGAGGAAGAGAAGAAGGCAGTGAGAGGCACATCATGGTGAATGAAGCAGAGATGGAAAGTTTGTTCTTCTCAGCCTGTAGCAGCTCTTTTGAATACTTTAAATGATGGGTCTATGATGCTAAAACAGTTTAGTCATACTGCTTGTCCTGAGCTCAGATTTATCAAAGTTTCCATTTTTGTGTCTTTTAGAGTGGGCCACACTGGTGAGTGACAGGTACTGTAAAGTTTCAGAAGACCATGAGACAGAATATCCAGTCTTCTGCTTGGTTGCTTAGATACACTAATGAATTGTATTAGGAATTTCTCACCTCACGTTTGCACTCCCCTATGCTTCAAGTATTGCATTTCAGATAATAACATGAGCAGATTCCTGACATGCAAAAATAAATTATTTTTTATGAAGAAAACTACTTACAGACTGCAACCCCAACAATCAATTTATCAGACAGACTGATATCCTCATCATCCTTCCTCAACTTCTGTTCTTTCCTCTGAATACCCTGTAAATTGCAATAGCCCAGTTCTTGGTACACTGTATACTGGAATAGTCTTCAAAACGAAAGTAAAGCAGGTTTCAACTCCACTGAAGGATGAATCTGATGATGGGTGCCTAAAAGTGGAGTTGGTGATTAGCCCAGCAAAAAAACCTGATGCCTTCAGTGTTATAGCTGTACCTTTATATCAGAGCAGGAAGCATGTAGCAGGAAATGTTGTGATAGCTCTCTAAAGTGACTAAGAAGATAGCCTGAAACTCTGATCTACAAATTTTAGTAGAAGTGTCACAGAAGTGACCAAACATGTAAGCTTTTGCATGTAACCATTCAGAGTAACTCTGAATATGGCTAGAGAAATACAAGCACTGAAGGACTGTAACTCAGTATTGTCTTAAACTCCAAAAGGAGGACAGAGAATATAGTGATGTGCACTGATGAGTGAATATTAAGCTTTTTTTAACAGTTGGCCCTTAACAGCAATAAATGAATTTATGGGGTAACAAGTCAGGTTATCAGTGAAGTGGAGACACGTTAGTGGTTTTCTGTCCATGTACTTATGCCCCAATTAATTTAAATTTCAAAATCTTTAAGAATTTAATGGCATTTATTAACTAAAGAAAAGCTAAATTTATCCTGTCTTAATTCTCATCTGCTTTTTGAGCTTAACAGTCCAGCTGGAAGAGCAGTTTCCATATTAGTGTTGGCATGTAATAAGATGGGAGTCCGTGTCATTCAAAGCATGGGCCATAGCTTGGAGGGGTCCAGCAATCAACACACAGAAGACTTGTGAAGACTTAGGTCCTCTTGAGTAATTTTAGTATATTGTGTAATTTGGATCATCTTGAGTCTGTTTTTGGCTCCCTAAAAATCTGTGAGAGTAGGACTTGCACCTTCAAGTGTTCTAGACACAGACTGAATCTAACCTGTCAAGAAAGAGAAGCCGAAGCTGATGCTGAAGAAGAGAGGAAGAGGAAGGGGAAGAGCGAAAAGCAAGAAGGGGGAAAGAAGGAGGAGCTGAAAATTTGTTCCAGTGAAGTTTGGCCAGGAAAAGTTACAGGAAAGATGGTGGATTGATGCAGTGAAAACCCTCTTTTACAAAGACACGTTTATGTTTTATTACCTCCCATGAATTTAAGAAATGCAAGAAAGGAAACTTAATGTATTGTGCTCTTATTTATTTATTCATGAAAAACCAACAAACCTGTGCTAATGCATACTAACAAATTAGACATAGATGTTATATATATTGGGTAATATAAATGTGAAAATAATGAGATAAAGTGAGGTCTCTGGATGAATAAGACAATTTGAACATCCTATTACAATATTTGATAGGAAGGAAGTTATTAAACAATGGCTATTAAAAAAGAAAAAACATTTTACTGTGGGAAGAACTGAAGAAATACAATCTCCCACTGAGAAAATAACTCAAAAAGTCAGCTTATCAAAAGATAATTTTAAATCAGTATAAAATATGTTTTGCCCTAGGTAAGAATGCTTTCTCATGTGCTCTTTAAGTTTGGGGGATTTTTTCTCCAAATGTAGTTAACCTGCTTATAGACATGTTGTGCAATCAAATTATACAAAGAAATACTGGTGAACTTGGAGAAGGTTTCTGTCTACTTTTATTTCTTACAGTAATAGTAGATGGCTACACCTGCAATTCTTCTGAGTTCAGTTTTAGCAAAGTGCAGATAGTGCTCTGCAAAGGAACATGTGATTCGAAGTGCAGCAAAGATTAGCATCTGCAGACTTTTTCCTCCCTGTTAAAGAAGGTGACCTATTTAATAACAACATTTCCAAAGAAATTAATGAGTTTCTATTCATTCGCCTTCTCTCCCTGTACAAATGCTGTACTCAATGTCCCACTGTTTCTGTGTGTTCATGAGCCTAGAAATGGAGAAACCTGACAGGGAGTCTAAACTGAGTTAACTACTCTTTCTTAATAGCTTCCTTTGACATATGCTTAGATGAAGCTATAGCTTTCGGCAGAAATAAGAAAGAACATTATCCAGGCATTTCAAAATGTGGTGGGGTTTTTGTTTTGGTTTGGTTTTTTTGGTGATTTTTTTTTCCCTCAGCAGGGTGTCTTTATTGTTTGTTTCCCATGGATAGCAGACATTAACAGATGAGTAACTAATACTTGCCTCAATAAAAAATTCTCCTAAGTAGAATTCCCCATGGCAAAATCATTGTATTCCAAAGGCTTCACTGACATTGTGCACACCAGGTATAAGACTGCTGAATGGTCACTCTGCATTGGCAGCAGCCACCCTTGAAAGTATGTATTAATTGGGTTTCACAAATCCCTGGAGGCTTGATGAGCCCTACACAATGAGGTCCCTTCTGTCTCTTCTGGCTAAAAGATGCACATAAAATACCTTAATACACTACTCAGTTGGCTTAACATTTGGACTCCTTCCTCAGCCAGGGAGTAGGGAGCAGGGAACAGTTTAAGTGATCCATCTTAGAAACATTTTGTAAAGGTATTATGACTCAGAGCTTCTCCACCACATCATGTTACTATATTTGACATTCGACCAAGCATTGGTTGAGCGGCAGTAATTGTGTAAGTATGCACCCTGTGATAACAAGGAAAATAAGATTAGGCCACAGTGAAAGAAATGCAAACTAAGTTGAAACACTTAATGATTGCCCCAGGACCAGAGCATGCATCTTGACTGATACGGCTGTTTGAGCGATGAGGAAAGACCTGTGGAGGTGAGGTAGCCTGTATGTACATCCAAGACCTCAGAGTGACTATTGTTCCTCAGCCTGTTCTTGGCTCTTGGAAGGAGTCCTTTGCAACTTCAAAGGATGCAATGCTAATCTCCTACTCTGGTCACCAAGAGGTAGGTGTGGGACTCTGAAATATGATCCCTGTTCAGCCTGCACATCCTGCCATGTTTACATAGCAAAAAAAGAGAACTTCTGTCATCTACAGCAAGCCTGTGATAAAAGCAACAGAGACAGAACAAGGATCTTGCTCTTGAATTCAGCCAAAGATACATCTGACTTTCAGAAATTTTCTAATATTGCACAACAATTCCTATCATTTGATTGTATAAGCATACCTGCCTATTAGCTCTTGCTCCTAAAAAGTCTTTGGTAAGCCCAGTTTTCCTGCTTGAGAGGATAACATGTCAGCATTTAGAAAGATGTGCTGTGTGGAGTTCTTAGAGACTTGAATCCAAACATATTGTTGAGGACTGAAAAGTAGAAAAATATTTATCTAATCAATGGAAATTTGCAAACCTAAAAGGAGGACATCTGAAGACAATCAAGATTTGAGAGGAAAAAAATATTGACGCAAAATTTAGAAATCAGGAAGACAGAATGGGTTGATGAGAAAGAAGAGCTCAGGAGGAATGAAGAGCTATTTTCATCCATGTTACATGAGGCAGATGAGTACATATGATGAAATATGAATTTTTTTAAAAAACAGTATAATCTTGGTAGGGCCACTGTGTGAATAAGGTATGTAACAAGTAATACACTCTGTCTTTCCTGTGCGAATTCCATAAAATTCATATTCAGCAAGTCTTGCTTTATACCAGACAATGGGACATTCAGCTTATATGTGAGGGGAGAGGGCATTCCAGTGAAAAGAGAGGGCACAGAATGGGAAAGAGAAGCAACATTGGCACAAAAGAGGCAAAGAATGCTAATTCAGAAGACGGGTGTGAAAGTAAAATCTGCTTCCATGCCTGCTACAGCATACATTACACAACTGGCACTTCCTTGGCAAATCACTGCTCAGGCACCGACCTTGGCAGCATCACAGGGATAACTTCTATGTGAGGAAGGACTGTTCTTCAACAATATCTCCAAAATGTTTGGCACTAAAGTACTTTTTTAAGAAAGCAAGCATTTCTTCTAATCCGCATTTCAGTTGAAAACCAGCATTTTCTTTTGGCTGCAAAGGAGACATCCTGTCTGTGACTTTCGGTATATTCTTCATACGGTGTTCCAGATTATTTGATATTGCATACAAATGCCATTGCACAACCATCCCATTTTGTGGCTGTTCCCATGTTAGAAAGCAATGAGTGTATTCAGAGAGTTGCTCAACTTAAATGATCTCCTTGTTAATTATTTGAGTAATTATGACAGAGTGCTTGGGGCTGCAATACCCTGGTAGAAAGTCTACTGACAGAAAAACAGAAAGCATTCCAAAAACTGCTGAAACTGAGGTGCGTCTTTCCCATTGAGATGCAATCTTGCTCACAGTAGTGAAAGAAAGATTTGGAATGTTAGGAAGAGGAATATTTTACTTCTGTAACAAAGTAAATCTATTAACTTAAATGGTTTGCTGGAAGTTAACATACTTACATTATGTAGTCAGATTATGTAGAAACTCAGTGCCCAATTCTACAAATGTGATAGTGAATACTATTAATTTATGAGAGCAAAGTTAGGAACACGTTCAAGGCATCATAATATATACGTTTTTGACAGCTACTTTAAAGAGCGATGGGATTACATGAACCCTAGAATAAGACTGGGTGTTTCTAAGCACACTCCGAAGATGAAGATGTCTTCTGGATAAGAACTTAAGGCTCTCAAAGAAACATGGGGTTAATTTTGAACCTGATTGTAATTATGATTGCTGGAAAGAAACAAGCATGTTAGTCTCCAATTGGCAAAGAAACACAAAAGTGAGCAGAGGCAGAGATGTTTATCACAGTGAAGATGAAATTGATTCCTATAGACTTGATATCGATTCACATTTGATTTCTAAAAAATAGCTGAAACTTTTTAGTGCAGTCAAATAGTGGGATGTTTTCTTGCTATGCACAGCAAATTCAAAATCTTTGAATCAGGAGAACAAAAGTCACATGCAAATATGTTTTGCGCTCTATTCAGTGTGTCGTGGTTTAAACCAAGTCCGCACAGCTCGTCAACTCACTCCCCCCCCCTCCCCGACTCCCGGAGAGTTAGGAAGGAGAATCCAAAGAATGTAGCCCCCACGGGTTGAGATAAGAACAGTTTAATAACTAAGGTATAACACAAATCACTACTGCTACTACTACTACAAATAATAATAATAAAGCAAACAACAAGTGAAGAGAATACAACACCTCACCAGCCACCAACCCATAACTCACCCCACCCTGCCCGACCGAGCACTGACCGATACCTCCTCCATCCCCCCAGAGCTCCAGCCCTTCCGATTAACTCTCGGTTACCTCCTGGGTATGATGTGCTATGGTATGGAATACCTCTTTGGCCAGCCTGGGTCAGGTGTCCTGTGTCTCCTTCCTCCCAGCCTCCCCTCCTCCCTGGCAGAGCATGAGCTCAGAAAAGGCCTTGGACAAACAAATCTGAGCAGTAACTCAAAACATACTTGCTATCAGCAACCGTTCCCAGCCTGAAAGTCAAAACACAGCACTGCACCAGCTGCCAAGAAGGAGAAAAATGACTGCTACTGCTGAACCCAGGACACAGTCCCTCCAACAGAAAGCCTGTTTAGGTGGAACATGGACATTACTTTTAAATAATGTAGATGTAAATACTATTACAAGTTCTAAAGGATATAGTTATTCTGAGAATTATTCTTGTCAGGGAAGATTGCACCAATGAACTAGTAGATCTCTGTACATAAACATTTTCAGAAGCCTTCTAAATAGTGTTTTGCCCATATGCTTCCCCATACTTTCTACCAGATGGCATAAAAATGGTATCACATGTTGATCTCTCTTTTTTTCTCTTTACTTCCACTGTCACTCACTTTGATGAATAAAGGGTCACAGCTAAAATGACAAACTATGGGAAATGCTTGGGGCTTGGATGAGGACCAAGGCTCATTTCATGTCCAGCTTGACCATTTAAAGATGGTAGAAAGGGACAGGAAATAGACCTGATCAAATGGGATCTGCAGTTGACTTTCACCACATTTCTGACCTGAAATGGACAGAAATTTAGTCTGAATGGGACCTTTACATTGGCTCTTGCTTTGTCTCCATGGTCTGTGGTTGCAATATGCCCTGTGTTGGGTGTTGGCACTCCTAGACTGGCTGTGCCAGCCTTGAACATCCATCATGACCAGATAGGCTGCAGATTTCCTGGAGGACTTCATACAACATTAATCCAATTTCATTATCATCAGAAAGAACATCTTTCTTCATAAGTCCGTGAATCCTGTAGGCAAAAGGATTTTTTAGAGAAGGAGCAACAGGTTACAGAAAATGGACTTAAAGGACAAAATGAAGGACATCATAAACTCTGGAGTTTTCAAGGTGAAGATTTTCTTTTGTAGCTGTTGGGGAGACATTTAGCATCTCTTCCTCAATTTGTCTGCCATGGAACTGAGAACATTTTCTTACGAGGGTTCAAAGGGAGTTACAGAATCTTTGCATTTAGGTGATCTGTGCTTCCGTTTTCAGATAATGTAGCAAAGACCATATCAGGGAACTGCAAATTGGCTTTTCATGTCCAGAATATAGTAATTCCCGCTTGTATCTCAAATCTAGGTATCTCTGTAAGGAGTAATGCTCTTGCATGCTAGTGCAAACGTTACTTGCTGGATAAATAAAAGAGCTTTCCCTCTCACAGCTGTATTACTGTGGCTTATAATTCTTTCACAAAGATTTTAAGCAGAAGGTTTCTTTCCTCTGCCCAAAATACCCATATTCAGCTGTTTGGCTTACAGATGAGATGATTGCTTCACAACCTAACAGCCACAGCAAGCAAAATATGATGACATGAAATTCAACACAGATTTTTGATGAACAAACATCAGCAAGTAACTGCAGATCTGTGAACATGCTGAGTGTTTAATTCTACTATTTAAAGTTCTTGGACTCCCACATTTATAGTAATTTCTGTGTCTTGTCACTGTGGTGTCTGAGTGGCTCACAAGACTCCCATGAGCAAAGCAAATAATTATCCCCGTTGTGGAGGGAAGGAGAAGAGGAGGCCAGGAGAAGTGGCAGTCACGCAGAGCATTTGCAGAACAGCCAAGATCACAACCCATCCTTCCTCCCCTTTATGAGTTCCCCATCCTTCCTTCCTTTTACTAGACTGTTGGCCAAATAAATATGTGCCTTCTATCCAAAGGTCTTTCTCCTGGTTTTATCATCATGATCAAGCTAATTGGGATCAGGAGGGTAAATGAGGCATAGCTGATGTACATGGCATGATGCCCAGCTGACGCTACTATTAAGCTAGTGCCGGAAAAGTTAGGAAACCATAGCCTGGCACTGAATAATAGGCCTATTGCAACTCAAGTATGGGGCAGAGAGAGATTTTCCTGCAGCTGGCACCTTGTCTACAAGTGGTGTACAAGAGAAAGTAATGAATGATTTGACTCTATGTTTCCTACGTTCATTTTATCACAGTTCATCAGGTACCTATGAGTCTGACTGATGACTCTATGTAAAAAGCAATAATAATTTTGCTTAAGAGAAATGAGTGACATATGAAGAATAAGCTCCAATTATAATCTCCCTTTTTCATGGGTTAAGTTGGCAATTTAATGGACTGTGCTCATTAGCTGATTTGAGTTCCAGTTCCCTGGTTTTATATCTGATGTGAATATTTTTAAGTTAAAGGTGGCTTGTGATGCAGAATAACAGCTCACAGCTAACATCATAAAAAAGGAACACTGAAGATAATCTAAACTTTCATTTAAGAGTGAATTTACTCCATCAAGATAAGGTATGTGGCATCTCACTCAGCACTTTTTCCATTAAAAGCCCATGTTTGCCCAAAGGGGAGCATCTGTTAAGATCACTGATACCACATGGAAGCCTTTTCCCATATGTACTACATAGAAAATGAAATGAGGGCATAAATTTTTTTCATCATAAATGAAATGCGTGTGTTAAACAAAAGATAAAACAACTATGTAAAAGCCCAGCTCTGCCTGGCAGGTGTGGATGAAACTCGACTTTTTCCCCATCTATAGTCTGATCTTTTACAAATCTGCTAATTTGCTCTGAGTACCTGACTTTGGAGGGACAAGGCTTGGCTTCTTGGAGGATGACACAGTCAAATCACTAAAGATTTTTATGAAGCTTCAGAGCTATTAGTGGGTATGTTACTGTTTGGTTGGAGATGGTGATGATTTACAGGAAACTTGTGGGTAATTAAAGGCTTCACAGAGTGGTAGCCACTAAAAAAAAATTATTTACTATTGATTAGCATATTATGGTGAGGTTAATTAGGCAAACAACTTATTCAGTGTATTGATGGATTTGCCATTTCTGGGAATTTTCTTTAAGACTGACTGCTTTTCTAAAAGGTACATGCACATTCAAAAAAGAAATCATAGCTAAAATACTCTTCTCCTTTTGTAATAGGTTGCATTTCATGTGTGTTCTGTTTTTTCTTTCTGTGTTGTTAGAAATGGTATATGGTTTTGTATACTCAGAATCTATTGCAACATGCCTTTAGGTGGAACAGTCCTCAGGTAAAGGGTTATTCTTTAACACTGATCTATATATATCTCTCTCTCTCCTTGGCCACAAGTAGATGCATCCAGGAGAGACTGAAGAGTGGAGGCTGAGAGCTACCCATGGCTCCTTTGCTCTACTGTTGGTTGTGTAATAAATACAATTAATTGTATTTATTTTGTGATTAGAAGGTCTTCTAGTCACAAGGCTATATATATGGAACTTCCAGATTAGACACAGAACTGGCTCTTCAAGGTTATTTTCCCATCTTAAGAGCATGAATCACCTTAGGAAGGATGGAGGGACAGGGCACAGAGACATGGCAGAGCCAGCTGAGAAGCTTTTGTGGGTCAAAAAGTCGTAACCAGGAAAATACCATTCCACTGTAATGTCTAGCAATACTGTTGAATCCATGTTCACAAGTCTAGGAAGAAATATAGCTGCATGGGCACTCCCTACACCACCATAATTTTGTACTTCAGGGTTCTTTATTTAGGGACTCCTTGTCCTTCAGTCCCTTCCAGCAGCTGCTGCTGCTGTGAATTTGCAGCTGCTCTTTCTGTGTGGGTTCTGCTGCCATATGGCACCCTAATTCTCCTTTACTCACCACAGCTCTGTCCACTGTCCTTGTATCCATGGTGTTATTGAATAGTGCATCATTTGTTCTTTGAGAACAACGTTATGTGTTTTGGCTATTAATCGTGAATCCAGTGTTTCTGTTCCACAGACCTGAAGGCTTAATTAAAGTGATGCCAATGCTTTTGTTCTCAATCATCACTCATTCTCTGCAGTATATGGGAAATTGTCCTCTTTATACCCATCTTTACCTGGTCTGTAAAGCTCTGAGCAATGGGTAATAGGATGTCCCCAAAGTGCCATCTCTGGGAAGCACAATTTTCAATAAAGCATATCAAGATGATTTGTTTAGCTGGGCTGGGAATGTTCATTCAATGTGGTGTCCCATGAAATCAAACATCCATGCTGCAGGTCATCTGGGGTCATCTTTCTCAGTCTATCAGTTTAATTTGCTCCTGTTTAACGCCTATAATGTCAGGGAGCTGTGGGTAGGCAGATTGGTTTATCTGTCTCTGTCTGGGCTTTCAAGATTTTCCCATTATCACAGCACCCAGAGCAGAGTCAGACAGAGATGAGAATGAAAGGAAGGAAAATTTAATTTTTCCTTTTTCCTCCCATTCTCTTACCTTTTTGTTATGGTCCTTTTCCATGTTTGTTGCATGCACGTGAATAAATGTGGGTTGTGATGACCTCACATTTCTTCTGCAAAGAATTTCAATTAACAACACAGATGGACGTGTGCACATGGGCACATGCTTTTGCCTGCCAATGGCAAGCAATGGTGTTCTTGACCTGTCATATTCTCATGCTATTTTCTAGAAGAAAGGGAAAGATACTGTGTAGCTTTAATTCTACCCATCAGAAAAAAAAATTAATCCTATTATAGTGCTAGTGAATTTCTTGCACTCATTTCGTTATCTACTATAAACTATTTACTAGGCATCGAAAACCCTACTAAGCCAAAAGTAACCTGCCTGAAGCCCATAGGATCGAACTGTTAAACTTTTATATTCAGAGTTGCAAGACATCAACTGATAACATCTATGCTTTCTGTTTTGTTGTAATGTGAAATGCTTCACACAGAAAGCCGGATGGCATATGAATAATAAATGTTCCTGGGTAACAGCTGGAGTTTCTCAGAATGCCTGTGTTCCCCTCTGTGAAATGCTTCCCTGTATAATTTGCTAGGTGTCTCTCATTAAAGCAGAGATGATCTATACAATTATGGTCAACAAAATGATACCTTTGAACAAAAAAGGTCACTGTGTTGCCTGGAAACTGTGAGTCTGTCTAAAACTGAGCATCTGCTATTGCAGCCCCATGTTAATTTGTGCTGTTGTTGAGCAGGAGTGGATACAGGAACTCAGCCCAAGAGTAAGACTTGGTTTTGGGCAGGAGAAAGGCTGCCATAGCTGTGAGGGTCTCACAGGGTCACCTGGACAGGGTAAATGGCATTTTACTGCACACTGCAATGCTAGGGGATGGGGTAATCCCAAAGTCTATATATGCAGGAGCCAAGAGAGAGGATGCCTGCTCCTGACACTGTAAAATAGTTCTAGATATAATGTGGCTGCTGTGACTCTGTTCTGAATGATGTTCCCTTCAGCAGGGGTATAGCAGCAGCTTCAGACTGAGCAAAAGGCAGGAGTTTAGCTTGAGGAAAACTTTTGTGCATATATTAATACGCTTGTTTCTTTGGTTCAGTGGTGAAGGAGCATTATGGACTTTTTCTTATGATATAATATCACAATTAATTGTGAGAGCCACTGAGCCTATTATAAGGGATGTTTCATGCAATCATGTTTGCTGAAAAATTTTTTATGCTGGCAAGAGCAAGAATATATGCCCAATTATTTTTAGAGTGGCAATTTCCTCCATGTGGATTTAATTAGAAAATTAATAAAGAGAAAGTAGGGGGGCTTTGTTTTCCTTTCTGTTTACAAATCCAATTTTCAAGAAACAAACTGCATAAATGTTGCTGCCTTGGTAGCCTTTAAGAGGATAATAATATTAACAATAAAATCTTGTTCTCAAAAGGCCAGGAAGGCGTGTGATGTAAATAGACTCAGCTCCATGGAAGCTCATGGATTGTGGCCAATTGATACCAATTTAGAATCTGTCCTGACCTTTCATTCCGGGTTATAAAGTGCCCTGATGACAACTACAAATTCTGAAAATGGCAGAGTTCTTTTAAGACACATTTTAAAGAATAACTGGACCTTGAAAAGAGGAAGATTCATGGCCAGAAAGTCTGTAGTAAGTGGGGTTTTGGAGAGGTGGAGAGGGTAACAAAGTGAGTCATATTTTCTTGAAGGCCATGACTCTATTGCTCTGAGTTATATTGAATTGAACCTCAGTAGGTGAGAAGAGCCAATTGATTTTGATGGATTTGCTCACAGATCAAGGTGCTTATTCAATGACAATTAAATTGGCAGAATTAGATCTTGTGATAAATACAAATAAAATATTTTTGTGCAAGGCAGGTGAAACAGGGTAGCATCTTTCCAACCTAGCTACCTCCTAACCCCTTAGGCAATGATCTTCCTACACATGTCATTGAAGGAAGACTAGAAAAACTTCTCAACACTCACATACATTTGTACTGAGGAGACATTTCCAACCCTGAACTTCAACCATCAGTTGTGTCCTCTTTGCAGCATCCACTGCTGATTAGTGCTCATTATTGGGAATACCAAAGCCTGAATTCAGGTCTTCTTTATCTGAGAAGGATTGGATTCCATTCAGGCTGTATTGAAGGATGGAGAGCCCCCAAGCCCTGTGGTGTCCTGAATAACAGTGTATTTGGCTTCCTTTAAGCTGCCTTGCAAAGGAGTGGTAAGCTTTGCACAGGGCAAGGGAAGCCAATGTTCTCTTCTGCGTAAAGGGATGACATCTTTTTGCTTTCAGGCATTCCTCTTCTGCTCCTTCCTGCTGGTGGCAGGCATCCAAAGTGGAAGTGTGTCTATGCCTGAATATCACACCTAAGTTGAGTTCTTAGTCTCTACATTAAAAAGGGGATGGGAGTACACTCTGTATCTAAATGTTATATCATCCCTTATATTGCAATATCTGAAAGGAGTTGGGAATGGGAAAAAATTCACATGTGGCCTGCCATCACATAGCAACACAGGTAGATCTTTGATATTTCTCCCATCTGCTTTGCTTTTCTTTCCTATAGTAAAATCCATTGTTCTCTCTCTTATTACTTCTGCCTCTGCCTTCACCTGGAGTTTCTGCCCATATCTCCTCTCTTTAATATAACCCTTCTTGTATGTCCCAATTTGCCAAAGCAGCTGAGGACTGCAACCCCCAAGAGCTGTTTTTATAGCCCTGCCTTGGATACTTTGCTGTTCATTGGGTAATGGTTGCCTGATAACCCAAGTCTGTGCTTTGCAAGTTGATTTGACAATATCCAGTGCCACTGTGAAGTTCCTCCCATGGATGCATATTTCCATGTCTGTTTGATGTCTCTTCATGTGCTAGTAATCATGCTGTGGCAATGCAGCTGGAGCAGGGTAGTAATCAGTAAGTTTTATTTTGCTGATCATTCTCATGTCACAGAGTATGGAGATGAGAACACCTCTGGTACAGGTCTAGTGATCAACTATTTTCCAGTTCCTGGCATGACATATGAGTTTTCAAGTGCAGTGTCTAAATCAAATAATGTAATGCACAAATTACCTTCTTTTTTTTTTGTTCTCAATCCACAAATGCAAAACCTGCAAAGCTGCATTTGAAGGGAAGAGCAAAAGAAAAACCACAAGATATGTTATAGAAAAAATCTATTTTAGCCAATACAACATGAATTGCAGAGTTAGTTGTTTCAGAATCATTTAGAATAGTCTGTATCTTGAGAGATAAATGACTGAATATTAACTGTATATGGCTTGGAGTTACAAGTCAACTGAAATCTCTGGAGTTTGGTGCCAAAATAGATGTGTTTACAATAAGACTGGGATGGGATTGAATACAGAGAAACCAAATAAGGCAAGCTGTTGAGGGATATTTAAAGGGGAATAAACCTTATAAAACTTAGACTACAAAAAGCGATTAATTGGCATTAATTGGAGAATTGGAACATAAAGGGCCTGCATTACTCTATCAGTGGATACTGCATTACTTAATCTGAATATGTAAGTATAGGAAATGTGGTACAAATATAGGAAAAGGTACATTAAATAAAAAAAAATCAAAACATCCCCCCCCTCCGAAAAAAAACCGACACTCAAACAACTAAACCACTGTAGTGAAGCTAAGGTATTGGAACAGAGGGTTGCATTTATTACCAACCAAGCAAGTTAGAGTTAAAAAAATAAAAAGTAGAAAGAACAAAGCATTAGTGTAGTGCTTCATAAGCAAGCATTGATTTAACTGGCTCCATCCTAACTCTGCTCCAGAATAAAAAAAAAAAAAAAAGAAGAAGAAAAGAAAAAGAATCAGGTCTTTGCATATGTAGACATGAATGTAATTGAACAAAACAGGCTGAATCATGAATTTAATTACACAACAAGTGCAAGTAAAGTGGTTGTAATGCTCTTATGGAAATGTGACTATGATAAACTTGTTCACATTACATTCTGTTGCTAATTCAATTCCCATGCACAAGCCCAGAATGCTAGGTTTAGTTCTGTCACTACAGATACAACAAATCCAGTATAAAGGAAGACATGCTTTGTAGCTCTTTCAATAGCTGGGTATTAAAAAGCTATGCTTTCCTTCCTAATAAATGCTATACTTACAATTAAACAAACAAAAGCGCAAGTTTATAGCCAATCTTTATGTCAATGGGTGATATAAACTGCATTAAAAAAACTGAAGCAGTAAAATTATACATGAAAACTCATGCTGAAAATGAAAGAGGAGTAGACTTGAAGGAAATCTCCTTGACATTTAGGAGATCTATGGGAAAAGAAAATTTGTCTTATGCCTGACTCCTCTTCTACTCTTCATTATTACACAAGTATTACAACACCTGCACTTCACAACCACAATCATCTTACTAATTAAAATGTTAATAACTTCTTAAAATGAGTCTACATATTTGCCCTTCCATGCACTATATGGACTGTAATCCCTGTCTCTGCCAATCTTGGATTTTTGTTACAGGATGGGAAATGCCCTGGAAAATGTCTGTTGTAATGATCTAATAAGTTTTAGAATGGGCAGTTTAGGTATCTGCTGTCCTGATGACATAAAATTTCATAAGAATACTCATTTTTTGCCAAAAGGTAACAATTTTAAGTTGATTTCATGTCTTCTTTTTCTAATTTTCAAAGCTGAGGGTAGGGATCAACTGCTGGATATATGCAACCAAGCAAGCTCTTTCTGGGAAGGGGAGAGCAGTGTATTATTGCTCTGTGGTAAATAATCCATGTGACCATTTTTACTCTCTGTTGGTATGTGACTTGAGCATGGAAGGAAGAACTGCAAACTATGTGCACACAGAAAGTAGCTGATATCAATAAGCCCTTTCCCTGAGATAACTTATCTGCTGGTATGCTGGTTGTACCATTACATCCATTACAGAAAGACATCCACAGCCTTGATGTGGGAGAAGTTTTACAAACATTTTAAATACCATCATAAAGTTGCTGTTGATGACTTGACTTGCCAGTGTCTTTTATTGATTTTTGATCTGTGTTCTACAGGTTTTACAGTTGGCTAAATAAAAGCTCTGGTTCCCTGACAATAATGCATATGCTGTTCATAGGTAGGTCTCTGTGAGGAAAAGATATACGTATTTTTGATGCCAACAAAAAGCTTCTGACACTATAGTAGCAACAAGAGTATTATGCCAAGTATAATGTATAATCCGGTTCGCAATAAGAAGAAATAAATTTAGAATGTTTCATTAGGACCTGAACTTCTCAATATCATAGCCTGAACCACCTAGTAACTTTGCCTGTGAGAAAGCAATAAATGGCCAAGTTCTGCACCAGAAGAAGATGTTTTCGATGAAAGAAAACACTGGGGCTTTGATTTTTGTTTGACATTTGTCCATAAAAGCCATTCTGGGGAAGTCAATATGATAGAAGTGATATATTGAAAGTAATTTTTAGAGAAACCCTGGTAATGCCAAACTGTAGTAATCTGTAGCCCACAGGTCTGATGTACGTGGCTCTCAGAGGGGTCACCTGTAAGAATATACTTGTTCCCTAAGGAATCAAGTGATTGCCAAGGCTGGAGTCTCTTCCAGCTCTTTGGAGACTGAAGGCTGTGCCTGGACACATGAGGTCCAGGGTCCTCAGAGCTCACAGCACCCTCATCTCTCCAAACCACCCAGGAGCTGTCTCTCAGAGGGACACCAGGGACTTACTCCCACCCATAAGTGACTTTCTGTAGTGGTTTTGTAATTGCTATCATGCTGCTGACGGTGCTGGTGGACGATTCCTGTCATTTGCTCTGTGGTCCCCAGGAGGACCCCTGTCCTTTGTCACTGTTGGCTCTAAAAGAAAAGAGGGAGACAGCAACACTAGAAGAATTTGCCCAGTGATCATGTCAGTTTATTGTCTTTTTTAATAATTTCAAAAGGATGACACTGACACCATCACATGTCCCAGCCTATGAAATAAGGAGGATCACTGCTACTTACTTCTGATTCTAACTGCTGATGTCTTTGTTTCTTTCTGACCTAGCTCCCTTTTACTTTACAATTCTTGTTCTTCCTCCTGCCTGTCTTGGCAGATGCATTGTCCTAAGCCTTACCTCAGCTATGCCCTCAATTGGTGATTGATCTGGTTACCCAGAAACTGAAGCACCAGGAGTTGGTCACCATTGCTCTCGCCCTCTAGAGGTCGTGTTTCAGAGCAAAGGGGCTGACAATAAAAATCAGTGAGAGCTACCACTGATTTACAAAAATACCTAAAATATTAGACCTCAATGAAAATTCTCAGGGTGTCAATCAAATTTTTGAAAGTTTCCTCTGTATCTTCATTATATGTTGCACTGCCTCAGTAGGATATGAAGAGCTTGGTAAATATTTGGTATTTTCATTTCAAGTAGGTGCTTGATAGTCAGGTATAAAATATCTGATATTGCTGAGACTAGAAAAGAAGGCTGGTAGAGGTATTCCCTGTAATCACTGTCAGAAAAAAAGCAGAATTTTACATAGGTAGAATAAAGCAAGGCTTCCTCTGCAGTAGGATCTCTCCTGTTCATCTTTGAGAAGTGATTTACAAGACTTCTGAAATTATATTGACAAAAATGTTTCTTTTTTACTACTGATCTTAAATTTCTCTTCTGGTTTCACAGTGTAAATATGCTGTTCTGTCTCTCTATACGTGACTCAGTTATATCAGAATTTATGAGTTTTGCTGAGAGGACTTGAATTCTTTTAAATAATTTTACAATAAAAGAATCATTCTTCTTTGAAGAGACATATTTATGAATGAAAAAATATTTTTTTAGTCTAGCAGCAGAAAAATAACAGTCAGGGAAGAAAATTATCACTTAACCAACCAGTAAGCAATAAGGTCATAAATTTGGGCACATCCTGATGAAAGCGGATATCAAGGTTATCTTATGGCTAAGGTGGGAATAAGTGTAGTCCAGAGTTACTATCCCTTGAAAAGGAAATAAAATATAAACTGAAGCTCAGTGTGCCTGCTCCATTTCAGGAGTCATAGGAAAAAAATCAAGAAATAAGCACTGTGGCCTGAAAAATTTTACTTTTATTTTTTTTTCCATTCCTTCAAAGCAAATGACTAAAGGAAGTCCCAAAATGCTTCATTACCCCTCTTTTTTGTGAGCACATAGACTTTAGAAAAAGTGCATTGTTTGTAGGTGGAACAAAATATATGAAAAAGCCTATAAGTATTTAACTCATTTAGCCATTCAGTTTCTCTTTGGGTAAATCAGGCTGGTGTATACTCACCACCTTAGCATGTGCACTGCTGAGCCATTACCTGTTTCCAGTACAATGTGCCTTTTTATTATTGCTACTTTTCAGTATAGAAGAAACTCAAATTGAACTTAAGCAAGCATTAGGAAAACGAACATTTTAATATACACCTTATCTCACAGCTAGTATAAAGAAAGTTAAATAAATAGAAGTAAACCCCATAATTTTTAAAGCACAATTTAATTATTTATAATTGAATACTTAAGGAATCTGTTAATCCAGCCTAATTTGTTTGTATAAAATTAATCAGTTAAATGCACACTTGATTGCTGCCTGCTTAAAGAAGGAGTGCAGCTGGAGACAAAAAAAAATCTCAAAAATAAGTGAATTGATGGGCTAATATAAATAAAACAAAAATAGATTCAGGACTTTATCTAACTTACTTGAACTTTTAAAGTGGATGAACATTAGTCATGGCTGTTTCAGGATTCACTTTAATACATGTTTGATAAGATCTGAAAGAACTCAGAAATTCTCTTTTATTTAGTCTTTTCTAAATACTAAAATGGAATCAGTCTTGGATTTAAAGGAATATTAGCTCTCTCCTCACATATTCTGTCTAGTCTTGTGGGAGCTGCCCATTGTACCCAAATACAACAGTTTCTTTAGCAGTGCTGAATCTTAGACACTAAAGACAGCTTCTCCTCAATGGGGGTTACTACAAGGGGAAAAAGAAATTTTCAGTGTGTCAGAGAAGGGACAATCTAATCCTCTTTGCTGGTACATCTGCTCTGGCAGTTTTGCTCTACAAATCAAAAGGCATCCCATTAATTAAAGTTCCTTCATTTTCATTCAGCTCAAGAAATGTGACCAGTATTCAAAAAAAAAAAAAAGGTTTCAGCCCACTTTAGTCACAAATATCCACTGCCAGAAGTGCATGCACTTTGCCTGGTTTCCGCTTTTTTCTCTTTCTTTCTCCTTTCCTTCTTTCTTTCTCTCTTGCTTTCTGTCTTTCCTCCTCTCTCTCCCCCTCTCTTTCTCTTTTTATGGACAACCTTCTCCTTTGGCAAAGTGCAATACATTCAGAGAGTCTTACAAAACAAAGCTTTCAGTTCTTGGTCAGCAACAAACTCATCTTTGTTCATGCAGCTCTATTAAGGAAAGAAGGCCAATTTTATGCAGGTTTCTATGGTCTGCAGCACAAAGGCATCTATCTGCATGCAAGCTATCTGGCAGGCACACAGCAGACTATGAGATCATCTATTTTAGCAATTGCCAGCTGCAATGAGGAGCTGTAAAAAATTATAAACTGGTATATATACTGCTTTTATTTTTCCAAACAGGAGGCACTCCAGATATATGCATTATTTTGTGGACAGATAACAAGTGCAGCTAATGGGGTGTCTTCACATCTAGATCTCAGGATTTGATCTGTGAGTCTAGGTCTGTTTTCATTGGATAGTAATGTCATCTATCTTAAGTAGGAAGTGATGCTCGACTGCTTTATCCCTGGGGTTTTAACTGTTGTCTAAGGAATTCTGGCCCTTTATTTGATGGACTTTCACTGTGCTTTTGCAACCATCCACCATTATTCCACAGTGGGTGGCCAGCTATTTAACACTTGCCAGTCACATCATACACTGTCCATAAAAACCATGTACTGTAATTTCACAGCATGAGGAAAATGAGAATATTTCAGAATATCGCCTGATAGAAGAGGAAGATTTTTTTAGAAAGGAATTAGAATGCAATTAGAAGGCCTTTTATATATATATATATAAAAAATCAGTACATTATTTGTTTTACTCAGTAGAGTACCACTGTGTAACCTAGAGCAAATCCAGCTCTTACCTATTTGTCTGTTGGGTTATCCTAGGCAAGATGCATAACCTGATCTAAAACACAGTGGAAAGACCCCCTTCCAGTCCAGTTGGGTCTGAACTGGATCTGTGGTGAAGATAAGACTTACACAAATGAAGGGGCTGGGCTGCATTTACGTGCAGAGTTCGCTTAGATGGATTTGCTTGTGTATTACAATAGGTAGGGGAGAAATGAGTGTCTGAGTAGAGAAAGTGTGAACCACAAAATCCTTTCCTGCAAGACAGCATTCTTGCGATTCACAGTGCCTACCTTATGCGCAGGTGAGCAAGATACCAAATTGTAAGGTATAGTGGGAAATCGCATTATGTCAACCCTTGCACAAAACACACCCTAATCTTGTTTATACTGTGCAGTGACTGCCAGAAAGCTGGTGCGTCATTGGAGGAGAGGCTCAGGATTGCTGCACCGTGTAGTTAAAGTATCCCTAAATCTGAATGTTAAGCCTACCTTCCCTGTGTCAGAAACATTCTCCTCAATTTATCAATGTAATTCTAAAATGCAAACCACTGGATTTAGAATTTGTTTTCTGAAAACATAATTTCCCAGAATATACCATCTCTTATATGAAAACATAATTTCCTGTAATTTCTGAATGTCATGTCTCTTTTTAAACTAAAATTACCTAAATAGCATAAAAAAGATGGAAGAAAACAGGATGGTAGTCATGTTTCATGGGGTATGGGAGATATATTTACCTGATAAGTTAAAACAACACAAAGGTGCTCCCTTTCAAGCCTATTTGACTGAGAATTTTAATACACATGAATATAAAATATTCATAAGCTTTTGTTATCCAACACCAGCAGTTTGGAAACAATGAAATTCTGTAAATAGAGAATACTGTGTAATTCTCATTAAAGTGAGGTATCCAGTTGCAGCTAGTACCACAAGAAAACTCACCATGGTCATGAAAGCAATCTTTTTACATCCAGTATATTCTGATCTAACTAGTATGATCCTGCCATCAAACCAGCAGTTCTTCAGTGAATGCCTCTTGAGACGAAATCCAGGCTTTGCCGTAGGAAACACACTTGTAGATGCCCTAAGCATTAGAAACATATTATTACTTCGTACTATTAGTAATATTATATTATTAGCTGGTATTAACATTACTGTTTACTAGCCTCAACCCACAGTAGCAGATGTTGCATAAAAGCCTGTGAGAACTCTGTGTGTATTTGAAAAGATGATTTCTCACGTTGCTTTTAGCGTTTCTTATAAAAGCAAAAAAAAAAAAGTCTTTTTTTTGTTCTCAGATATGAAAGAAAATTCATGCCTTCGGTAACACCTTTGTGAGTGGGTGAGAAGTGAGCTACATTTCAAATGAATTATTTAGCCACCCACACACAGTTTTATATGGATGATTAACCTGTTAGTGTGTCTTTTCTTAAAGCATTTTTCATTGTTTATAGTTTTAATGTATACACATGCATGTGCGTGCGAACACATGCACACACACACAAAGAAGGCATATACCTACTCAAAAACTTGAGTAACCTGACACAGGTAGAAGAAATAAAGGAATAGAAAGGATCAACAGGCTCTCAGCAAAAAATACATGCTCTTGTGTAAGAATATTCAGAATAATATTTCAGAGTATAGAACATCTGCAACTATTTCTAAGGATAAAGAAGCAAGCTTCTGTGTGCATTTGTCTGTCTTCAAAGAGCCACTGTGGGATTGTTGGAGGAAATTCTGGTGGGTGAAATTCTGTCTAGGATATGACTCAAAAACCTCTCACGAGCTGAATTTACATATTCATAATTTCCGAAGTCCTATTCATTTCATTTGCTAATGCTGGAGTTACTACAACTTAATCATCTGCCATGTGTCAGGTAGGCCTTTGTAACAGGCTGCACACATACTACATGGGAAGTAAGAAAAGATTGACTGTACTTAACCTGCAAAGGAAGAGCTGCCTAAGCCTCATTTGCAGAGCTTAGCAGGATAAGCACAGTAGTTACAGCTTCTCAGTTGATGTGAAGTAACTTACTATGCTACAGTAATCAGGAGGCTATGGTTTCAATGGGATTTATGTTTCTAAGTGCTTATGTTATTTTTGAAAATGGGACTTTAACACCTTAACTAATTTAGGCCCTTTTGAAGATTTTACTTTAAGGAATATATAATGCCTTCCAGCTTTACAGGAATTAATCTGTCCTGGGTTTTTACGTTGTGCTGAAGGATGCATTTTGCTATTGGAGCTGTACACTGTGACAACCTCATGGTAACGACCCCTATTCTTTGCATCCTTTGACCCCTATAGCATCTGGGAATGAAGCCAAAACTCTCAAGATAGGAGGAAGGCTTCATTCCTTGGGAAGTTATTTACAGGATATGTTCAATTCCATGGAAGCAGCTAGGTAGGAAAAGAGGCACAAAACCCAGGACATTTGATATTTCTAATCCACTGTTCTTGTCAGGAGCCCAGAATTCAGTCCTGTTTGCTTTTTTCCACCTGATCATAGATGCTTTTCAGTATGCAACAAAAGAGTGATACCTGTAGCCTTTTGTGCTCCTATACTGCTAGACAGAAAGGTCCTATCTGGATGTCTAGATATTAGTATGTTCAAATAAATTCAGCCTTTGAAATTACTGGCCACAAGAAAACTTCCATAAAGCTTCTGTAAGAATGTAGAAAACAAAGATCTGACTTACCGATAAAAGGAGATGCACCTCTAATCTGATAGTTTTTAACAATCTGTTAACCCTTAGGTAGTAGGGGTTGATATACCATGGTGATGCATGGAAAGCAAATGGTAATGCCTACAAATGAAATACTAATTTACACAAACAATTCTTTGTCCTTTGTTTTAATATATGAAACAATCTGTTCATGTCAGGTGTGTAATGCAATGCAGCATGATTTACTATTCCTTATTTAACACAAGGTACTGTGTGCTCTTTGAGAAAGCATGTAAAGCTCAGAATTATCTATTATTTTTCAAGTACAATGCATTTCAAAATGCCTGACCAGGGCAATGCATACTCCTATTTGGTGTCCTTTTAGAAAATAGCAGCATCTATCTTTTTCCTCACTTGGGATTTGCAAAACTCAAATGGATTTAAGGAAGACAGTATGCCTGAGGTCATGAAGAGACAACATCTAAGGATCAAACAGCATGGAACTAACACTTCCTTCTCAAGTAGGAGAAACAGCAAAAATTCTTCCTCTCAGATCTACACTTGACTGAATGTCCAGCCTTTCAGATGATGTAGCGAGGTGCAAAAAGAGGCTCTCACAGG
Organism: Melopsittacus undulatus; assembly: GCF_012275295.1. Lineage (NCBI taxonomy): Eukaryota > Metazoa > Chordata > Aves > Psittaciformes > Psittaculidae > Melopsittacus > Melopsittacus undulatus. The sequence goes on along the minus strand of NC_047531.1, from coordinate 18,676,332 downwards.
ATCTCGGTAGACTAGAAGAGCAGTAAGTTCTTTGTTACTTGACAGAGCTGACAGAACTGACTGTCTCTAAACTGTAATGAGCAGAAATATGACTCAATTCTACTTCTGAGTGGCATTGTGAGAGACTCTTAGGGTGCCTTGGTTGCTGGGCAAGTTTTCATGCTTCTATTCCATGAGTCAAAAGATGCCTCTGAACACCTGATTTTTTTTTAAAACCTGGGTGGCAATTCTTACCTGTTTTTCATGGAATCATAGAATAGTCTTAGCTCAATTGAGTTTCATGATGCCTCACAGTAAAACTTTCTCTTTCCCCTACCTGCAATACTATGCTTTGCAGTGGTCACATTGCCAGAACATTCCTTCTTCCTTACTGTCAGACAACAGAGCACATATTCATACAGCAGCTTGAGAGCCCTAGGAAGGGAGTGGGAGGCTTTGATGTGCATTTGGAAAATTAAAACCAGAATGGGGTTTTTGATCCTATTAAGTGCTATTTTCTAGAGTTTAATTTGCACTCGGTAAAGCTAGATACAGACACTAAAACTTTCATTACAATGAATAGGGTATGATATTTCTGTCTTTATTTTCTTGTAGTGAAGACATTACATTAAAGCAGATAGCATTTGCCACCACATATCAATAAGGTAACACAGTTCATGAAGTGCTCATAAGTTAAAGTGAGGGATTTATTCTTAATTTAGCAGCCTTCCAGTATCTGAAGGGGGGCTACAGGGATGCTGGAGAGGGATTATTCATTAGGGACTGTAGGGATAGGACAAGGGGTAATGGGTTGAAACTTAAACAGCAGAGGTTTAGACTGGATATAAGGAAGAAATTCTTTACTGTTAGGGTGGTGAGGTACTGGAATGGATTGCCCAGGGAGGTAGTGAATGCTCCATCCCTGGCAGTGTTCAAGGCCGGGTTGGATGAAGCCTTGGGTGATATGGTTTAGTGTGAGGTGTCCCTGCCCATGGCAGGGGTGTTGGAACTAGATGATCTTGAGGTCCTTTCCAATCCTTACTATTCTATGATTCTGATTCTATGTGATCAAAAGGAAAATCAATGCACAGCCTAGATATTTATGTAGGTATAAATATATACATACATATATATGTACACAACAAAGAGAGATCAGTAGATGCAATCAGTCTTTAATCTAGCAGGCTAAGGCAGTGTCTTGAAGTTAAACCAGATAATTATGTAGAGGTTATATATTTTTAACATTTGAGCTAGTTGGAACAAAACTACTAGGGAAATGATGTCTGACTGGAACTTCAAGCCTTGATGGTATTTTTGAGACAAAATTGTTCACTATAGTGCTGTCAATGATCTGCTGTCTTTCTTGGCTCTAGAATAATGGATTACATACAGTTGTATGTTACCTATTTTTTTTGCCTATGCTTAACTTTCTCACTTACTTCATTCAGCAGGTGGGATATCAGTTATCTATTAGAATCATAGAATCATAGAATAGTTAGGGTTGGAAAATAATTTAAGATCATCTAGTTCCAACTCCCCTGCCATGGGAAGGAATGCCTCACACTACACCGTGTTGGCCAAAGCTCTGTCCAACCTGGCCTTGAACACTGACAGGGATGGAGCATTTACTGCTTCTTTGGGCAACCTGTTCCAGTGCCTCACCGCCCTCACAGCAAAGACCTTCTTCCTTACATGTAATCTGAACTTCCCCTGTTTAAGTTTAAACCCATTCCCCCTTGTGCTATCACTACAGCCCCTGACAAAGAACCCCTCTCCAGCATCCTTGTAGGCCCCCTTCAGATACTGGAAGTTCTTGACCTGGAGGAAAGATCATTGGGTAATATTCTGTAGCCTGTGTAGGGCAAGAAGTCATGCTGTCTTATATGTCTCCTTTGGTGTCATGATTTCTGAATAACAAAACTGGGATTCAATCCACCTAACTTCAGACATCTATGCTCTTGTGTGTATGCATGTACTAACCATCCATGGCTCCACTTACGTAAATAAAGGGAAGTAGGTATTTAGGGGATGCAAATCATCTGTAGAATGAGAATGTAAACAAACTAATAAATAAAAAACCACAAATGAAAAACGTTGTTCATTAAACTTTGCAGAAGTACATGTGCTCACTGGGAAGTTCTGACATTTGGTATTTTCCAATCGTAATTTATGGCAAAAATTACTAATGAAATATAATAACTGCTGTACTTTTTAGAAAATTGGCAATCAGGAATGTACAATTTTAAAAATATTTGTCATAGGATTTGAAATTGTTTCACTAGAAATTGAGGCCTTTCATTAACTTCAGTGGATTTAGGAGTATGTCACAGCATCCTTTTCTTGAAACGGTTTGCATATGCAAGTACCATGAATTTAAGTAAAAGTTAACAGTGACATTCACCTCTGACATTTGATTGTTGTATTGGGATGTAGTTAACTTGCACAGAATCTGACTCACGAAGGAGTATATTGTTCCTTCTCTTATACCTAACATCACTTAATAAGCAACACGTGTTGCATTTTATGATCCTCAATAAAAGAGCAAGCAGTTTCTGATTCAAGCTTCCTCCCATGATGACACTTCAAAAATGAGTCATGGACAGTAGCATCCAACATTTACAATCAGACAAGGCTTCTGTGTTTGACATCAAATAGAAAGTAAACTGTATTTGAAAAGGTTAAGTGATGACAAGCCTTTTGATTTTTGTGTATATGGGTGTATATTGACTATCTTCAAAATGGAAATGAATCATAAATTCAACACACTTTATAACAACATCAGAAGCATAGTCACATGGACACATCAGTATAGTTCTAGCAGTAGGGTAAGTCTCTAGACATTCTTGAATAAAATTCTAAAGAATTGCTAGTTTATCTTAGTTTGTGGAATTCAGCACCAAGCTGGTAGCAAAGTCTGTGGCAATATAACTTCTGATTTGGTTAGAAAGAATGAAATTCCTTAAGCTGATGGATTATTAGAGGATACTAGATGAATTATTAGATTAATTATTTGCCTTTCCAGTGAGAAGGTAAAAATGAAGACAGAAGGCAGAGCATCTGGAGGTGGTGGTGTGTATCTTGAAAAAGTATAGTGACAGTTCTGAGAGCTTTGACAGAAGATGCAGCAGTGGGCTACATGGAGGAAGAGATACTCTCTGAAGGCAATGAAAAAGTCCTAAATGGTTAGGAAGGGACAGAAAATATTTCCAGGCTGAAGAAATGCATTATAAGCAATTATTTGGAGATATAAAGGCAGGTCATAGGTCCTGGCTCAGACCTATGTTGGTATAAAATATTAAAAATAACCTTGTTTTGAACAGTTGGCGATATGATTCTGCAGAGGGTTTCCAGTGTCTGTATAACTTAAGCTCTGGATTCATGGCTTCGGATGTCACTAGGACTTCTTAATGGAACACAGGCTTAGACTTTGCAGTGGCTAGTTGTTAATTGCAAATGTAACTAGCCACATCATATGTATAAATGCATAGTATTTTCTAGTATTTTATGCCACAGTCAATTCATTGTTCTAATGGCTATTTTACTGTCAGGAGAAGAGCGTGTAACGTAAGCTATGAAGGCCAGAATAAATTATCGTTAGTACAACTATTTAGAAGTAGTTCTTTAAAACATATCAGAAGCCAGCATGTACAGAACAGTTATAGTACTAATGCTATCTATGCAAGTGCATTGAGAGTTTAGCAGATTGCTGCTGACTGATCTGGGTTTGCTTCTAAATTAAACTATGTGATCAGTATACATAGCATCACAGAGTCATATACTGAGTCAGAGCTGTTCTCCCAAGGAAGCAAAGAGTTCAAAGCAAACATGAGCTCATTTGATTGCCAAGTAAGATGCTGTCCTGCAGAACACTGCAAGTAGTAGTGATCACGAAGCTATGTGTCATTTCATTCGTTGATTGTATACTCTGAATTCCAAATTTACTTTTTTTTTTCTCTGAAAAGGAAGTGAGATTTTTTTGTTTCAGGGAAAGAATGGGGGAACTGACTACCCCACATATACACTGAGAACAAGGACAGCAATGCCTGTAAGAAGAAAGGTGGGGCAATAGTGAAAGCTGAAAGGTTTAGAGCCATGCTGCTGATGGGAAAAACTAAAGGATTATTTTAGCATTTCATAATGACTTGTACAGCATTGCCTTATTATAAACTTTGTAAATGCTAACCACATCACCTTCAGGTCACATTTAGTAACTGGAAGCCATTGTCTGGGTCATCAAGCCACCTACCTTCTGTGCTTCCTTCAAAGGCTGAATGAATACAGTCATCCAAATAGACTGCTTAAAGCCCCAAACTGTCAGGTTTGGTGTTAAGCAGTATCAACAAACTCATAGGAAAGTTGAATTGAAGGGCATTTAGCATGTCATGTTTCACCTCACAAACTACTACAACTCACTACTGGGTTATTTCTGTTCTCACATCCTGAGTAGGCAGAAGCACCCAGGAAGAAACTGCATTTCACTCCACCTACAGCTGTCAAAGGAGAAGAAGTACAGCTCAGTGCAGAGATGCGCTTGAGTCCATTCATTCAGCTGCAGTTTAGAAATGGAAGATCTTAGAACCAATGTGTGAACCTTTGGAAGTTTTAAATAACCCACCTAGAAGATATGGAGAATATAAAATGTGATTCAGTGCAGTCATGGAACTAAAATATTGTTGAGGTCAATTTTTCATCCAGAAATTTGGAATAAATGCCTCTTCTTGTTTTCTTTAAAGGCTTGTAAGGTACCATACATTTAGTAAGTATGGTAATCAGCACAAACTAATTTTGAGCTCAAAGTCATATAAGAATGGATTGTAACCTTTTTGATGAAGAGTAATTGATTAGGAAACAATCCTGTAAAGATAAGCAGGTAGATTTTGTCACTTAATATGTCTTTCCACATGTAATTTCTGGACAGTTTAAGATTTGCTGCCAATCAGTATAAAATAGTTACGAGGCTTAGGTAAGTTGAACTGTAGCAATTCTAGAAGTGATAAAAGGATAAGGTGATTTCACTCCATATTGACTTTCTCTTTAGACGGTAAGGCTTTCAGTATGCTAGCCATGGATTGCATAACATTGTCAATAGTGGACAGCATAATGGGACTCATTTCTGCTTCTTCGTGGTTTGAGAGGTTTTTGTACATTATTTTGTAGTTTATTATTTCCATTATTTTCTTTGGTTCTTAAATACTGTCAAGCCTTTTGCAGATATTTTATAGTCTATTCCAAGCATGATCTGGTTTTCTACTATGTTTCTCTCTATTTCTCTTATGCTGGTTCACAGCTGGAGATCTTGCGTTTTCCCTGCACTCCCTACGCACTGCTGGTTTAATTGTCTAAGGGAAGAGTAACTATGCAGTTGTTAATACAGAAAAAAATGAAGTCAATTAAGTAAGTCTGCTGAATATAAATCAAACATTTGACAGCCCAACAGTGTCAGTGTGACTTTGAAGTGAAAGGGAGAGAAGCTGCAGGTGCTGGATGTTGAACCTCAGGTGTTCTCAGAATTTATGCCCATCAGAGGAGAGCTGCTGCACGCTATGTGAGGTTAAGGTTTCACCATGTCTCAGCATCCATATCCAAGTAGGAGAACTCAAACCTATATGGCTGTGGCTAGGTTCTTTCCTAGGGGTTGGGATGTAGTGTTTTGGCTATTAAAGGTAGTAGAAAGTGTTTTGCTACCTTTTAATATTGGCTAATCAAGTTGGGAAACTATTTTGGCAATAAAATCCTAATTAACTGTGCTGACTCTTCTATTTCCATTGACTACAACTTGTATATGAGACAACTGTAGAGAGCATATTGATCAAACTGTTTCAGCAGCAACAGGGTTGTCCAAATTACAAGAGCTATGGAAGAGCTTTAAAAATCAAATGGGTCAGTTTTGGGTTCCTTGCTTATGGATTGTACTCTGGGAAGGTGAAAGCTCACATAACTCCTCAAGGATTTAAGCCATTTAATTTTTTAAATAAATAAGGCAATTCTTTGGGGCAAATATAATTATTTTTCCTCATGAAGTTTTTTCTTTTTTTTTCCAGCAAAATTGCCTATATCTATAAACTGCTTATGATCATTCCAGTCTTAAAAACAACTGTTCATTCTGTTACAGTCAGTGACAAAAGGCAAAGTCCTAAATTGCCTTTAGAAAACAATAGCAAAACCAAATCCCATTTCTTCCTAATAAATGTGAGATCTGCTTATTTAAATACACTTGACTTTCATGAGAAATAAGTGGCTTATCTATAGTTTATAAACTATGTGATATTTTTCTATGCACAACGAGTGCTTCTTTACCTGCTGTGTCTTCTCTATGACAGTGAGAATGCCAGAAAGAAAACAAAATTAATAACTAGTTCACAAGATTTCTGGCTTGATTTAGACGAGGTTCGCTATGTGTCTGCCCTTCCTTTCCCTGAGAATAGATGTGTTACTCTGAAGGGAGAGATTGTGACTGATATTAGAACTAGAATAAAACTAAAAATACATTGGGGAAATCAAACAAGACTCAGAGAAAATTCAGGGCAGTTATAAGAGGAGTTATGAAGGAAATATGTTCTTTAAATTTCTTTTAATCTTACTTTTAATTGCTCCATTTGCACACCAGTGCCTCAACATTTATGCTTCTGGGAAATTTTAGACAGAAGGAAGATCATGAGAAGGGATTTAGGTGCAAATCTATGTTTTAAATGAGCTTAGTAAAAAGATCTCCTGTGATGCTGGTGATTGCTGTAAGGTTTTGTTCTTTGGTCTTTATAATTTGAGTCTAAAATAACATCTAAGTACTTTGTTTTAGGTGCTTCCAGTTAATTGATTTTTCCTTACCATTTTCTAAAGTTACTGAAAATACCAATAATTAATTGATCATTCTGGGACTTAAATTTATTAGCTCTCCAAGTCATACCAAGATATCAGAGAGAAGACCTAAATCAAGCACTGTCTCTTCATTTATTTCTGTGCAAAAAGCACAGGATTTTTTGTGTCTTCTCAGTAATCATAATTCAGGGATTCTGATTTATATCATATGGATTTTTTTAATGGAGTGCCACAGTCACACAAATTGAAAAATTAATCTAGGTTTTAGAAAGAATAGTTTTCCATGGTTCTTCCAGGCAGTTGTAGTTGAATTTGAGTAGACTTCAGAGAACTTGGATATTCCCCAAAAAATTTCACCAGGCTTCATCTGAATTTCCATTCTGAAAGGATCTCTGAGATATGAAATGGGATGAGAAGCCAAATATTTCAAAATTCTAAAGAATTAAAAATTTGGATTGGTCTTCTTGAGATGTTTCATCATCGTGCATGTACAATGGTCTGTTTGGAAAAGATTAAACTGCTTCCAGTGTTATGTCTACTTTCAATAAAACACAAAAATTGTTTTTAACTTTATGAAAGAATACACATTAACATTTAGCATAAGATAATAATTGAAATGATGACATGAAAATGAAATTTTGCCTTTGATCAAGATAAAATACATTTCAGACCTGTTGAAATTAGAATGGTGTTGAAAGTGGAGGGGAAGATTAACTGTTTCTGGTACATTGTGGTTAGTTGCAATCAGAGCTGCTCTGTTTTTTTTTTTATTAAGGTTGCTTGGATGTATCTCCTACTTGCAAGAAGAGCGTAATGGGTCCAGAATACCACTCACATTTGTGTGAAATATTTTACATAAGTAAAAATCAGCTTTTTTTTTTTAAGGAATATTGTTCACTGTACAGTCATCTTTGAGCCCTCAGAAGCCACATCAAAAGCGTTGCTGCCTGAAGTGGGGTGATAATTACAACCATTATGTCAGTAAAAAAAGCATGAGGCAAAGTTTTAGAATTGCTCTCTGAGCAGGTGTGGTTCAAGTGAACTGAACAGATCTCCAAACCTTATAACAATAAAGTTACAACCAGAGAAAACTGCAACCACAATTAGCCTATATAATTACACATTGCTTGCATCTGATGAGTCAGGCTGATTCCTGGATCTGGCAATGAAAGATGTTTTGTCTCCAGGTAAAATTACCTGGGGGTAGCTACCTCAAACACAGGAATTTACATTACAAACATCTGCAGCGAGTTGTGAGGAATCCCTTCTGTGGGAGACTGCATTTCTTGCTCTTCTTCCTGTCTCTTGAAGAACAGCTGGCAAAACCTTGGTACCATTCTCAGCCATGAAGGCACTTGCCCAGAACCCAGCTGGCTGTTGGTGCAGTCTTGCTGTCTTTATACATTTTGTTAGTAGATTTTAGTAAAAATAGATAGAATAACTGTGAACATCTGTGATCCCTTAATTTCACGGGTCAGTTAGATTTTTTTCTCCAACACAATTTTAGTGGCTGTTATAGCAACTAATTCATTTGCAGATTTTCAGCAGCATCTAGAACTATTGATTTGAGAGATTGAACAGAATTGCACTTCTCAGGTGCCAAATGCTTATAAACTTGTTTCCATAGTGCTCTGAGGAGTGAATGTAAAAAATAGTAGAGTCAATACTGGGCAACGAAGCATGAATCCCAGAGCAGACCCCATATTTCCTTTTCTCATGTTTCTGAAAGCAAGTGGCTATGTAAATGCATATATTTGTGTATATATTGTTTATCTCTGTATACACACATACACACATAATTATACATAAAAATCGTGTCACTCACCCTTCTTGCAGAAGAAAGGGGCATGAAGAAGGAATCTAAATGCAGAAAAAAATGGTTTTAGTGAACAAAACTGATGTTGGAAAGAAACTGTTAGCCAAGGCAATATATAGAGGAGGATGGAGAAGAACATACCATGTACTTGCCCTTAAATGAATCCTCAACCTGTCAGACTGTGGGTTTCACATGGCTTTTATTCTGCTGTGATAAGACTACAAGAGGGCTTAAAGTATGTTCTGTCTCATTCACTCTTTTATAAGTAGAAGAAACATTTTAACACTGTTCTCTACTGCATCAGTCTTCCCATGGGTTAGTCAGCTTCGGAATAACATTGTCAGTTTCCCCCTCTTTTTTATGGGCTGTGATTTCAGAACAGAATGCCAATAGAAGTTCCCAAGTGTTCCTTGAGGAAATTTCATCAGCCTAAACCAGCCCACTGACTGCTGACTTGAGCTGAATTGCAGCACAGACCAAGAAATTAATCTGTCCTACATTAGCCAATATATTATATTCTGTCCTATAAACCAGGATTATTGTGGGGGAGAGGATGTTCTGTAGAGCTTCCCTGATCCTGAAAGCCTAGCGTGTGGTGTCCCATGGTGGTGGTAATGGGATTAGATGATCCAGTGATCCCTTCATGTGTTATGTTCTTATGTTTTACTCATGGTCCATTTCCCCCTAATTCATGACAAGGGAAAACAGAAACTGCTGTAGAAAATGAATGAACAGGCATAAACCAGCAGTAGCTGAAGCTAAATCATAGAGTCATTTAGGTTAGAAAAGACCTTTAAGAACATTGAGTCCAAAAGCAGCATTGAAAAAGCATCTAAAGTCTGATATCTCTGTAGCTTCATAGAATCATAGAATAGTTAGGACTGGAAAGGACCTCAAGATCATCTACTTCCAACCCCCCTGCCATGGGCAGGGACACCTCACACTAAACCATATCACCCAAGGCTCTGTCCAACCTGGTCTTGAACACTGCCAGGGACGGAGCATTCACTACCTCCCTGGGCAACCCCTTCCAGTACCTCACCACCCTAACAGTAAAGAATTTCTTCCTTATATCCAGTCTAAACCTCTGCTTCATGTAACCTCTTCTCTGACATGGGTGGTGTTGGGCAGAGTTTGCCTCCATATTCAGCAAAACATTCACATGGATTTCAAATGAGTTACAAGCTTATGTCCTACCAACATGAACAATACCTTGTCACACACTTGAATTTAGCTATGTGGCTGTTGCTTAGCAATGAACCTGACCCTCTGCTTATATTTTTTAGTGATCAAAGGACTCTGTGAGACAGCAGAAGGCACAGCAACAGCTGTTTCATACACTTAACAACTCTTTCCTGCTGTTATGCTGTGAAGAGGACTTCGGCAGGGTCAAGAACAAGGTTTCAGAACAAGAATCACCCTTTGTTCCTGTCACATCCAGCACTGACCCTTGACTTGCAGGAGCACTCCTGTCCTTGAAATATATTTTATGTCTAAACCTGATGCTTTTCTTTGAGTCTTCTGCAGTTAAGTTGCCTGTGTCTTATTTATAATTCATTATGCAGATCTTCTCCCAACTCCTTTCTCCTCTCCAGTTTGCCTGGCTCAGATATTTTTTTGCTAGAATTTTTAGTTTCCATTGTAACCCTTACTTTGCTTTGCTGGAGACTGTAACTTCTGTATGCTTCAGTGGAAAGGGCCTGCCTGCTGCAGGACTGTCCTTTACAGAAGAATCAGGCTGGAGGCTTGGGCCATCACAAGTGCCCTTCATCTGCAAACCTGGGGTCGAGGCTTAGCTGTAGCTACTGCCCTGCTCTCAGTAGGTTTTGAATATCACCAGCTACCTCCCCACTCTGGGGAACAGCACAGAGCTGAACCTGCCCTACAGTGAACTCTGCAAATCCCATACAGCTGTCTGAGTAATCTGTACTTAACACACTGTATTTCATTGATGGTTTGCATGGTTTAATTTTCCCTTTTAAACTTGTCACTCTTTCCCTACCATAGTTTTTGTGTGTTAGTTTCAGATCTACATTTTTCAGATTTAAGCTCTTTGATGAAGGAGTGGGAATTGAATTTACAGATATTTGAATAGCTATCTATATAGATAGAAAGATAAACCACATAGATTCCACTTGTGGAATAATGTCTTGCTATTTTGGTAAAGACTCCAGCAACTTAATGACACTTTGCTCCTATGGCAATGTCAGTCTGTTTGCAATAAGCAGCAGATTTTCATTCTAAAAATTTTTGCCTTTCTACTTTGTATCGTTACCTGCAAAAAAAGCTTGCCATCATATTAAGGGTTCATGTCACAACTGATTAGATAGGTAGAGCTGATTTTTTGCCAAGATTATTATGGGTTAGGGAAAATTTTCCCAGTACAGTTCAGTTTTCTACCAATTCTGACTAAGAACTGGTAGAAAAGATCTCATTTTCCCTGCCCCTCTGGCATCTTTTCAGCTGTTGTTTTAGAACTCACAGATATTTCTGTCAGAAGTAATCTACAGTTTCTCTCAGAGACTCTTGACACTGCTTATTATAATGCTGCTGTTTTGCATTTATGTATTCATTTTATGTGCATGGGTATTGGAGTGAAGGCTATCAGACTGACAAACTAGAAATTGAAGACATATATTAAACACCTTGGGAAGATACGATTTGCTATCCTTACACAATGTCCAGTGAATGTGGCTCAGGCCTAACTTGCAAGGCTGAGTAAAAGCATTAGTAACAATTCTCTGGTCTCCTTTGAGAAACTATGTGTAAGGGAGCTGAATGGAGCCTTTGCAATGATAGAACCTCCTTGTGCAGCAAATAGACTCTGATCATTCTACATGGGCACTACTGAGTGGCAGTGAGACAGTAAAAGCAGCTGGATATAATGTGATAGTTTTGAATGAGTGGCTTTGATATAAATGCAAGTATTTTTACCCCTGCAAGAAACTTCAGTTAAATGTTGGCACCCAGCCTTGCTCTCAGCCAGAAGTCTCACAGACAGCTCTTTCAATTTGCTCTAAAAGCATCTGATACTATTTATTATAAATCTAACAAATAGTTTTAGATATTGTAGGGTCCAGAAATAATGGCTAGATTCTGACAGTTGAGCTTATCTAAATTAGCAAGTAGTTCACATCCAAGCCTGTATGGCTCTAAATTCAATTGCCAATATAGTTTCAGTCATAGAGTTTAAGCACTTGGGCTGTCCTATCTGCCAGCATAAAGCTGCTGTGAAAAAAAGACCATACTTTTATGGTTACAGCTCTCAGATTAAGATCCTTAAACCTAAGTGTCTACTTATAAACCTTGACTAAGTGTTGAAGCTCTCAAAAAAGACTGTAGATTGAATCAACAGCTCATAAGAGACTAGGGTTTTTTTTAAGCTGACCTATAGTTAGACATTTGGGATGCTTTCTCTTTTCCACTGTCTGTGTCATCTAGATGTCTAGGGTGGGATTCAGTTGTCTAAACACATTTGGGTGTTTATTTTTGGTGTTGTGCAGTGCTCAGCAGCAAACTACCATAAGTCCTGATTCATATCTGCTATACCTGTGCAAGCATCTCAGAGACTCCAGGGCATCTCAAACGGCAGTAGGTTCTTATCTTTAGGTGAATGCATAGAGCTGACTATAGTGAGAGCTCAAACATTAGCTCACAAGTTGACATTTACCACTTAGAGGAGCCTGTGTGAAAAAGAGACAAAGAGGTGACCTGGTGGTGTGGTCCTTCAGTACAGAGGTTCCATAACGAGAGGGAGGGTAGGTCCTGTGTCCTTGTTGCTGTGCCACATGCTGCTACTACCTGTGCTGAGTGCACTTAACACTTATTGGACAAAATGTGCAAGGAATGTCGGGAATAGAGACTAATTTCAGTACTCTCTTCCTCCTAAATACTGTCCTTACTTCACCAGGTCAGGTTACCTCTACCTTCTATTTACTTTCTGTTCCACATAGTGGTCCACTGCAACAGCTTGTGTAGACAGTGATCAGCCCAGATTAGGCTATAACCAGGCTGTTTGAATGCATTGTAAATGCACACCTTGAAAAACTCTTTTGGCAGAAGACATGGATGCCAATACCAAATATGTAATAAATGTCAGCTGCACATGCATGCAGACTCTAGTACTGTGGGAAACAAAGTTCAGTATTTGCCTTGGTGCTATGAAGATTTTTGTCATGGAGCACAGACACAGACATTAAAATACAAGTCAAATGATGTGACAAACCTGATGGAAACCTGTGGCTTCACAGTAAGCCAGTAAGACTCAGTTGGATTTGTTTCTTTTCTGCAATCAAGCCAGTTCCCGCAATTTTGCATCGCCTTCAAACTTTGGGAATGTTGAAGTACTCACAGATACTGCAGGACTGTTTGCTCTCCTCCATCATCATTTAGATGGATTTGCACATAAAAAGAGATGTGGACACACATGGAGAAACCTCTTTTTGAGGTTTGAAACCTCTTTGACCCTTTTGTGGGATTTTAACATTTGTGCATCAGTAGGGTCTCCAAATTTTAAATGCCAGAGGGAGAAGGGATAGGAATTGATAAATACTTGGAAGTAAGGAAGGGACAAAATCTGTACTTCAGCTGGGACTGAGAGTAATAAGGCACATATTATTGTTTGAATAGCAGCTGGGTTTGGGACCACGAACCAGAGCTGGACCTAAGCACAGGACAGCTGCATGGGCCCTCTCTGGAGAAGGGACTTCTGGGACTGAGCCTGAACAGACAGAAAGGAGAAATAAGTGCTACCCACAGAGCTGACAGAGCAGATGGCAAGGACTGCCTCATTCCCCACTCAGAAACAGGATTTCCTAGTCTGAATCCAATGAGGATCCTCTGAACAGGAGAGGAGGCCCAGTTTGCCAAGAGTAGTGGCACAGCTTTCAGAAAAGAGGCAGCAGCAGGGGTCTGGATTCTACAAAAGCAGGTTTTATCAAAGGGCTCTGGATCTGGCTGAGATTTTAATGTCCTGAATTAAGCTTCCTGTAGCACACCCTAAATAGGAGGAAATGTTTTTACTTTTGTCTTAGGTACAATTCATGTGTAACTGAAACAAGGAAAAGAATAAAAAGCCTGAAAGAATATAAAGTTGTTTGGACAACTTGTTGAAGTAGTACTGCGCTCACTATCCCTCTCTAAATGTCCTGGGAACTGCTGCTACAAGTGGCAGCCATTATTGCTAAGGATTTTTTTTTTTCTATTCTTCATTTTATTGGTTTTGCTCAAGTGACAAAGTCAATTTTCCCCATTTGCCAATGCAGTCAATTCCTGTCTTACTGTGCACCTCCTGGATGTTTTTTTCTGTAAGGGGTTAACTACTGGGGCTATGGTGGGATGAGTATGGTTCACAGCTCCTCAACTGCAGAAGGTTCACACTGGGGCAAAACTCAGGGATACTGATTCACCCAGCTGACAGCTTCACTTAAGTCCTCCTTGGGTCTCATCTAGCCCATATGCCTGGATCTCCTCCACACAATAATCAGTGTGGTAAGAGCTGTACACAGACAGGGATCACCCCAAGATAAAATCAGTGTGGATCTAGATCTTGGAGACCAGAAATAACCTAAGAGCTCCTCAGTTCAGGAATCAGTGGTGTAGCCTGGGAGCTTATAGACCGCCTTCCATCACCTTTCCCGCAGCATGTGTTGTGGGGACCCCAGATAGGAGAGACAAGAGTTTTGGTACAGAAGAGTTTCTGTATTTATTGCAGACACCAATGTGGGAGTGGGGGGGAAACAAATGCAGAAGTAAACTGCTGAAATGATGTTCACCTCATTATTATTTTTAATTGACCCAGTTTTTAAGACAGAATACAAATGACTTCTCAGGTTCCTTATCATTAAGGGCATACACAAGTCCTTTGCTGATTCAGGACCCTGTGGTTGTGAAAGCTACATTGCTCCATTTACATGAAGGCAGAATTAAGTGTAATAACATGAAATTAGAAGAAAAACCTGTAAAGATTTTTCAAAATGGAGATTGTGTCTTTATTCACATTAGAATGAAGAAAGAACTTACATGAGAAGAGAGGTTTTAGGTCTACCAAAATAATTTGTGGATATGGGATCAAATTCCAATTTTTATTTTTCTTTTTAAATAAAAGTTTTAATGAAATGAATGTTTTAATGATTATTCCTTGCAGAAGTCAAATCCTATTTATTTCATTAAAAAAAAAAAGTAGTTACGAAATCATTTTCATAAACTCAAAAAGTGCTTGAAACCCACATGTTGTTGTTGTTGGTTTAAAAAAAAGGAAATCAGTCCAGGCTTGACCTACAACAAATTAGGAAGTATTTTTTAGGTTCAGCCACCAAACTGAAAAATCAATTATTTGCACATGTCTAATTATGGTTGTAAGAAAAAGCCTTACAGAGGAGGAGTATGAACTATGTTTTACAAGCCCAGTGCTCTCTATCTTTTTCTGTAGTTGCTCACAGGCATTGCTATAACCCTTTCTCTTACACTTAGTTATGGAGGCTCCAGTGCACCTTTTTCAATTATTAGCAATACACAGTATCCAAGCTGTCTCTTCTTTGCACCCCATTAATAAACACAGACGAGCTGTAAGTAGCGCCTTTGCACCACACTGACAGGAGGTAATTCTGCATGCATGGCTGCCTACTCTCAGTGGGTGTGCGCTTGCTCTGTGCATGATCACCTCTCTGTATATTTTATGAGTAAATTTAGGTTCTGATGTTTCAGTAACACACACTTACCTCACAAGTTCATGACTTAACCTGGACTGCTGTGGGACTAAAACCACTACTTTAATATTTTATCATTACACTGTCATGGTATTTGGGTTACTGAAGCTGTTTCCTGAGGCTAATATTCTTTTTTGCTTAATTAGGACCTTTTGGGAGACCTTGGGCACTATTATTTTAAGCTAAGCCTTTTCATTTGTTATACTTTCCATTTCAAGCTGCAATTACTATCACTTCAGTCCTGCGTTCTGCACTTGAATTTCTTCTGCCGAAGAGCATAGGGTTCTTTCCACACAGTTGTTTTCTATTTCTTCCAAATAAAGTTGGTTTGCTTATTTTGGCAGCAATTAATATCTCTGAAAGGCTTTTCTTAAAACTACCTTCAATACACCCTGCACATCCTGCTTTCCACCTTTATCCCCATGATTTGGAATGGTGATATTATTTATGTTATTGCCCAATGTGCACTTTTTCATATGCTATGTTCTATTTTAAATGCTTCGCCTAGATTTGGCAAAAGGATTGGAAAGAGAAAGGTATATGAGTACAAACACAAAATATCAGAGAAGTTCTTTAGGACACTCTCCTTTTGGTAGTATTGGGGATATCTGGTCTAAAAGCATCTCAAGGGAAAACATTTCACACCATTGTCTTTAGAAAATGTAATGTTCATGTTTCTATTTTAGCACTGCCTTAATACGAGGCTGAATACCCAGACAGTTCTCTTGGGTTCCTTGTAATGAAATGCATTCTCCTTCTGTACTTTTTTGTTTCCCATTAGAGTGGAATATAATCTTTTTAAAGGACCTGGGAATACGAGGAGCTATGCACTCCTGTATAAGTCTCTTCCAATATAATCTTATCTTTTGCATCTGTTGTTTTGGTACCAACCTAAAAAAGAATCCAACAATAGCTATTAAACAACAGTAGCTATAAAACAGTGTCAGCGCAATTGCCACCTATTCTGCAGGAAAAAATAACAACCCTCTCCACTGCTTGTTTACCTTTTAAATCTGAGAAGAATATCAGGGTTTTATGTTGCAGTAAATACTTTTTCACAGGCTTTCATGTTCATAATTTACTCCAAGGGCTGCTTGCGCTTCATACTGAAATATGAGTACAAATTGGTTATTTCACAGGTTTCAGGCAAATGGCTCTCTACATTTAACATCACTTGGTTTTTTGCTTTTATTTCTTACCTACTGCTCTCATTAGACAAACAGCTTTGTTGAGGTTTTTATTTTTCCCATGTGGAACAGAGAAGACATGGCATTTCACAAACACTCTATCCTATGCTTCTTAGGTGAAAGACATATAGGGTATTTTGCATCTTAGAGAAATACAGCATCCCCCCCACCCCCCTGCTGAATGGTTCATAAATGGGACAGGATTATTCAAGGAAGGGGTAAGAAATATAACAGTCAAATGACAGATCCAATCATAGTTTAATGAACAATGATTTGAGTACCAGTGGGTCTATCATCTAGCTTGGATGTGACTGGAGAAAGTAAGCTGAGACCTGGCACAAGTATCAGGTAACATACACTTTAGCATTTGTAAGACGTATTTTTAGGATCCGTATTCTGTTATTTTATTGAGAACCTCCATGAACAGATTATACCCTGGTAGCCTGCTTCTTGGTGTTTAATGGCCTACTACAAAACCTGTGTTTTGGTTATAAGCAGACTTTCAAATAATTCCCCTGATGACTTTCCTGAGTCTGACAGTGCAGAGAGAAGCCTTAAGGATTGAAGTGATAAAAACAACAGCATGGTCGCAATGCCCACCTAAATGAGCAAACTACTAGACACCTTTCAGAACAGGTAGAACAGACTAGCATTTTACAGTAGAGATCTCAGGTCAAAGGGTTGTCAAGGGAACTAAATTCCCTGAAAATTATTACACTAAGGGAGCTGCCTCTTAATTCTGCTGGAAACACCTTCTACTGAATATTTTAGAGTAGCAGCAACTTTGCAGGAAGGGGCTGTAAATCAGATCAGTATGGTGCAACATTTTCTGTTGGTTAATTTAGTTTCAACCTTGTCTCCTGTGCTGAAAGCTGCTGCATTTTCCCTTGGAGCCATGGACTGGTTTGAAAGGTTCCCTGGGGGTCTGCTGTGAGGGGTCTCTCTTTGTTACCTGCTCCTGGAAGAAGGCGTGTTCTTTGTGACTGCCAGGAACAGCTTTCTCAATACAGCACTTGGCACTCCCAGGCCCCGGCTGACCTTCCAGCCTGGCTGAGAACATTCAGCCCCATGTCAGGGTGCACCTCATGAGGGGAGTGTTAGGCTGGTACTTGCATACTTTACCTCCAGCAAACAGAACATGAGCTGAATTTGTCAGCTTCTCTTGGCCTCAACTTTAGCACTGGGAAAGATGATGGGGAAAATTAATCCAAGCTTATTTGAGCAAAGGCAAATCTTAAATTCTTAATATCAGGGCTGGAAAAAAATTGACAAAGGGAAAAACAAAACAGCAAAATGTAATCCTAACTTTCCTCCAACAAAGCTCGCGTGTCTCACATTACACCTTGACTTCTGGTGGGGAATTTTAAGAATCAAAAGCAATGTATAGCAGTAGGGTCTTCCTCTTTCCTTACCCCTTTCCCTTTCTATGCAAATTAGGAATTAATTTCTTCCTTAGGGACATCCCTAAATTCTTCCAAGGTTGCTGCAACATTTCAAGCCTATGATAGAAATCTACAAAGGATACACCGTAGAGAGAATTGATTGTATTTTTGTCCACCAAGCTCATCCTTATCTTTCAATACTACATTTTGCATTGGGACTCTGTCATAAGTAGCTCACCCCCATTTCTGATTAGTTTGGGGGACTCATTCACAAGCTCAGACAAGTGAAGTTCTTAAGCATGTACTCAATTTTAAGCACAGAAAGAGCAGTATTACCTTGCAGTTCCAAAATTCATTTTAATAGAGTTAATGTTGAGAGGGTTTCAAGCAAGTAAGTCTCACAGTTACATACTGGAAACCTACCCAGAAATAGCTGTCCTAGCTTGAAAACTCTGACCTAAACAATCACAGATCATGCTGAGACAGAGGACAAGGATGTAAACCTAGACCTCCTGTTTGAAAAAACCGGTATGTACATAACTTCTTGTGCGTGCCTGCCCCTTGCCACCTACTACTTTGTGAACTATGAGAGAATATCATTATGAAAATACCTGGAACAGTGTGTTGTTTTGGAACAGAATTGTTTTCCTGGGGTCAGTTGCTAAAAAGTAATTAGCCTGCAGTCAGCATAGTGGTTCACGTGTTTAAAAGTAAACATATGCTTCTGTACCACATGGAATTAGGTCAAATCTCTAATAGCAGATAAGAGGAATAATCCTTAGCATGGGTGAATGCTGACTACCGAAAGGCCCAATTGTAAAAGGAGGCAGCCCACTGTTCTAGAGACAGGTTGCCACACGGAACATAGCTTTCTGGGGGTTAATATTTCTTCCACTACCGAAATTACACTGTGGGCACACTGAAGGGAGACAATGACCCTATTAAGAGCATTTGGTTTTATTCAACCTAACCAAGGCACACAGGTTCAGCAGGTTACTTAGCATAACCAAGCCTTAAGTCCTCAGTATCACTCGAGAGCACAATACTATGTAATGTTTTCTCCTTTCTGAAACAACTGCTCCCCTCTCAGTCACCTCCCATATAAGCATCCTCACAAATTCCAAAACACATATATTACAAATTTTGAGCCATAGTCGAGGTCCCGATTTACAGCCGGTCATATCCCAGGGTGCTGGCGGGCCATCTGCTCCCACGTACTGCAGGAAGCATTAGTTTGGAAGATGGCATTTCCAGCAGCCCTAGGGCGAGGCTTCACTGTACGGGGTCAAACATCTTTTTCTGGCTTTCATGCAAACTATGTGTGCTTGGACATGTCATGGTTCCAGTAATTACTGATGCTGGGTTTGTTTAAATTACAAGCACTTCAGTGTATGCATACACTGTACTCTTAGTGTGATAATCCAGAAGCACATGGCTCCTACTTAAATTTCTGCCTTATACTTTAAGGAGTTACATCCCTTCACCTACCTGTAAAGAAGATATTTTTTCAGGAAGGCAAATTCACTGTACATTCTGAGGCCTCATTCTGGGGTTGCAGTGCTAAAATATGCCACCACTTCCCATAATACCGCCTCCTGGAAAGTACTCAGTGCCCTCTATTTGCTGAAGAAATGTGGCTAACACAGTGGTCTTGGTGTAGAGTCAATTCAGATTTTATCATGGGTCTTCATTTGCCAGGATTTTTGTATTCTCTCCTTTAGTAAGCTTG
Organism: Melopsittacus undulatus; assembly: GCF_012275295.1. Taxonomy (NCBI): domain Eukaryota; kingdom Metazoa; phylum Chordata; class Aves; order Psittaciformes; family Psittaculidae; genus Melopsittacus; species Melopsittacus undulatus. Next base: position 18,656,716 of record NC_047531.1, on the reverse strand, counting down.
AGATAGCCCTCTTCAAGCAGTGGTTTGGAGCGACTTCCTATGAGAACCTTACTCAGGAAGAGGGAAACTGGATTACCCCACACATCTATACAATCCTTCTCCTCAAAGATCTCAGTGTAACCAGTGAACAAAAACACAAAACCAAAGCCGAATGCTTGATTTTTCTTTCTCTCCACACATTTGTATTCAGCAGAACTTAAAGAAAACACCTCCTAAATCCCTTCTGAATAATTTAGCTTGAAATGTTTACCCTTTGACAAAAAAGCACAAAATAAGTAGGAAATACAAAGTCCTGAAACTATTCCCAGAAGCCACCGTTGCATACACTGTCTACTTATTTCAGTTCCTTTATGCTAGGCAAGACCTTAGGCTTTCTGTTCAGCACAGGGCACAGGAAAATACAAAAGACACTCAGCTTTCCTTCCTCATGGGAATGGGAGTCTCAACAGAAGAGAAAGAGAACTGGTTCACTGTGCAGGAAGTTACTTTAGATTACAGAGAAAGTAATTCTCCAATGTGCGCTGAGAGATATTCAACATAGCTGGAGTTCTCTTTCCATTTAAGAAGTGAGTTGCAAAGCAGTACACATTTTGTCATCTACTTTTTTAGTATGCTTATGATTTTATGACTATCAATCACCATAATTTATGAGACCACCTGCTTATGACACATGAATCCTTTGTTCCTTAGACACCCTTCGTATAAGTACCTGAGCAATAGACTTAATAGTGAACACAACGTATATTGCAGTGTAATATGTCAAAAATTAATATGCTTAATGTGATGGCTCCCAAGAAACCAGAAGCCTATCTGCTGAAAGACTCTGGGGAAGGATTAAAGTAGAACAAGCTGTAATGATGTAATTGAGCCAGGAGGCTGAGATAGTTCAGCTTATTATTACTGTTAAAATTATTATTAAAAAATTGACTGCTTGAGAGAATACAATCAAACGCTTCAGTTTAAGTGACTAACAAGAGAATATAGACAAGAAGAAAAACTTCTAATTATGCTTTAGAATCAAATGAAAGGAAAAGGTAAGAACAAGCCCAGTGCTTACCAGGGAATCAGGGAAGAGGAGAAAGTAATAGATGAAAAGAAGCTGAAAGAGGCTGAGAAATTCAAAGTCTTTTTAATTTCAACTATCATGAAAAATTGGTTTTTCTACATGTTTAAAATAAGAAGAATGAAAACCAGAAGTAAGAACCAAGGCTCAAAAACCTTTTAATATTTCAGATATTCTCAAATTTGGGAGGTCTTGATGGAGTGTATTACAGCAACCCCCAACCCTGCAGCAATTTTCTCAAAGAGATCATGGAAACCAAGGGAACCCGATAGCAAAGATTTTTCTAATTTTGAAATAGGTGGAATGGAATTATAAAAGTAAAACATTTTGATGGCCGGGAAGAATCAAAAGCAAATTATTGAAAGCAGCTTGCGAAGTATCTAAAATAAAATCACATAATAAGAAAAAAAGACAACTGATTTGTGAAGAGTTAAACGTATTCACTGTAATTCCTTTCTTTTTCAAAGAAAAACATGTCATATACAGTGAGAGAGGCGGCAGGAGGGTTATCTTGACTTTTGACCTCTGAGATCTCTCCACATGTCACCCTCTAAAGAAAGTCTTGTATAGAGGATGGTTTGGGCAGGTTTACAGCTAAAAGCACATATCTGGTGCAGAGCTATTTGTCAGCCACTACTTATTATGTTAGGTTCTATAGGTCTCTGTCCTGTGCTTAATATTCTTCAGTATATTCTAATAGCTTGGAGAAAGAACTTACTTTCTTTAAAACGGGAGTGAAGATGGCAGGCAAGATTCACTGAAGATGATCTTGATTGATAGTCTGAAAAATCATTTGATTTAAAAAGGTGAATTTCAATAAACGTAAAATTCAATATATTTCATTTGGGGATTTACTACAGAAGACAGCATTAAGTGATTGGCAGCAGTAACACAGAAAGGACCTGAAAGTTAGAAAGCTTCACAGACTAACTCAGAATTCACTGTGTATGTCATGCTCTTACAAAAAGGCATTTTTTTGCAAATTTACAAAAAACCACAAACGTGCCGTTTTGTGTTGTCTGGAAGTTTGCAGTCCTGCTGTCTCTGGCATTGGTAAGGACTTAGCTAGAGTACTATACTGAACTAAGCCATCCTATTTTAAGAAAGATGCAATCAAAGAAAATCTAGAGAAAGATAGCAAAAAGAGCTCTTCAGAAGATAGAACCCATAAAAAAGATTGGAAGATATCGGTATATTTAACATACATATAAACAAAGCAAACAAGAGAGGAAAGACACCAAAAGTCTTTCAATCCTGTAACAGTTCTTTATTTTTTCTCTTCTTTTTGTTAGAGGAATAATTCTCTTCTGTATTCCAAGTCCACAGAGGGTAGGGCAAGAAGGAAATAGCTTAATATGCTACTCTTTTTTTTTATAATATTTTTTTTATTTGGAATTGCTCTATAATTTTAAGGTGAGTAAGGAATTAGAAAAGTTAGTCTAAGGAGGATGTGCAGCCTCAGTACCAAGAGGATTACAGATGTGTTTAAATAAGCCTTTCTCAGAAACACTGTGTTCATTTGATCTTATTGAAGGTACCCTTTCTCAACCTTTGTTTCTGAGGAATATTCTTCTCATATTCTGTGTATACAAATGGTTACCAACCAATGTAAAATCACCACACTTCATTCAGCCCTAAAGACAGCCCAATGCCTGCTGGGCGCAGAAAGCCAGCTCCCTGTGGGTCATTACCTTGCTACAAGCATACTCAGGCTGGCAAACTCAACATCCAGGAACCCTCTTCTGCCAGCCTCCTTCAGACACAGCTGTAACCCCCCTTTTTAATGGGCCACCCACAAGGTTCTTTCATGGCTATTATAAGCCCCTTTACCAGAAACATACTGTTTCTCATGCCAGCTCTGAGACTTTCATCCCAATATCCAAGCTACCGAGCCTTCTTTCTTCAGCCGGCTCCCAGCCTATTTAACTTCTTGTTACTCCAAAAGCCAGATAGCCTCTGGCTCCCTGCAACTGCTGGTGGTATTTCTCTTTCTGTGCTGGAAGAACTATTAAATTCTCTCATGGATATACACCAAAATTGAATTAAATTAGCCTGGTGGCTCACTGCTCAGCTTGGTGAGTGATTTCAGGGAAAACTGCTACTGCCCAGATTAGAATTTGGCTGGATTCAGAAACTGCACTGGTGGGAAAAAACCTGTCCTTCACCAGCTTTGGCTTCCTAAACCTGTTTATTGGAAACACTTCTGGGTTTTTTTTTTAAGAGCTTCAGGGACTTCAGCTTTGTAGCGGTAACTTTTTCCATCTTTTCTTAGAGAAGTGGTAACATCTTCTACCTGCAGGGAATTGCTCCCAATTTGCAACCAAAACATTCTTTCAAGCACACTCACTTATTAAGCATACAAGTAAATATCTTCTTACCTTCATATATTCGGACATGTCTGAACCATTTTCTGTGGTTGACTGAGCCTTAAGACAAGAATCACATTTCCATGTGTTTCCAAAGTGTCGACACCACCAACATCACTTAGTAAATGATAAGAATTTCTTGCACTTTTTCAGGTGCAAAGTGAAGGAAACCATATGAAGATTTTGAATTCACATGGAAGCTGGACTTTCATGGGTAATACATTAAAAAACCCCTTAGTGATTTGGTGTTAGAAATAGATTTTTTTAGGTATTGGTACAAAAACCATGTTTTTTGGAAATAGGTCTTTAAAAAGTCATTCAGTTGTCCTATTTCAGGTGCTGAATACAGATAAACTTTTACTGAAGGGACTATGATTTTCCAAAGCAATTTGAAAGCATGTGTGTTTCCTGGCTTGAAGTTAAACAGATGCTTTCTCTTAAGAGACCACTAAGCAGAAGTGCAAATCAATAACATTCTGAAAACCTAATTTTGTTTGAAAATTGAGGTTCTTGCCTCTCTAAAGGGCTTTGTGTGTAAAGATGCCACAAAGATGATTATTTATATTATTTTTTATAAATTTTTGTGCTAGTAAAGAAACATGTCTTTAAAAAGAGAAGAAGCATACATATATCCTAGAGTTATTTTTCCACAAAAGGAATGTTTAAATGTTAATTTATATTTAAAAAAAAAGAAAAAAAAAAGAAATAAAACCCAAACATTGGGGTGGGGATACAGAGGGTAAAAGAAAATGGATTTGTAATTAGAAACAGGCCTAGGAAAGTCCTTTTACAATGTAGGTGAGAAAATTAGGCTAATGTTTTCAAATGTTGGCAACTGTGATAAAGCACCAAAGAGAAACATTTGTATTTAATCTCTGTGCCTGAAGACTCTGACGCAGGTTTGTGGGAGGAGATAGTTGGGCTGGGTCTTACGTAGAGCTCCACTTCTACCCATCTCAGAGCTTTCCAACTCAGTAAACAAGTGTAACTGAACAAGATGTTCATCATCTTCACTCTTACTGCAATCAGTGGGAAGGCCAAAGTATTAGAAAGCAATCGGCTGTTAATACATTCCCTCTTTTCTCAAGTATGCTTTTTTTGTTCAAACATTCTTGAAAGGATTGATTTCTACCCATGACTGGCCTGGAACCAGGATAACTTCACCAAAATCACTGGCATGACACTCACTCAGCTGAGATAAGACGTGAACCTAGAATGTCAAAGTGTTTACATGTACTGTGGGTTCTACAAACAGGACAGAGTAAATAATGAGAGAACAAGAATTCACAAGCCAGCAGCAGTTGTTGAAAAGCTTTGAAAATTAATTGGTGAAAAAGTTGGGTGAACTTCTATAATCAGAGAATTCTTCTGCCCTCCTTTCTGTAGCATACATGCTTTATAGTGTTTAAATCTTTGCTCTTACCTAGGATGAAAAAGAAACAGTGAAAGAAATTCCACAAATCACATGAGGTATAACCTACTTGAAAACTAACAAAACACTTTCAAATGAAATATTCTCCAACACGATACCTATTCTTGCTTTTCTCTGCGTATGAGAATATCACACATGCACCGACACAGAGAAAAACCCTTTTTTCCTTATTTAACTTGATAATAGTTTCTGTTTCTGCTACTGTGGCTGTATACTTATATTTCCTCTTTTTTTTCACCATTAGAAACTTAGGATGTGAGGTAAGAAGGTGTGCAAAAGAATGAAGGGAGAAGGTAACAACAACAAAGGTACGGTGGCAATTGTGAGGACCTGTGAGCATGGATTTAATGCAGAGGCTATGAAAACCATTCAGAGTTTATTCCTGAAAAAGCAGGATCAGTGCAATACTCACCTCAACATTTTCTCTGCACATAAAGCAATGCAGGAACTCTTGTGCTTTACAATTCAAAGCAAACATGTACAAATATGCTCATAAACATGCCTTCCAGTCATCTTGTTCTTGCATGCCACATATGTATACTGCATGACTGCAAAAAAATAGCTGGCTGTAGCAGGCCCAAGAAGTCCACATCAATTTTTATTCTCTGTTCCTCCTTACAATCCAATTTGAGATATCTAAAAATTGAAATGGGAGCCAAGCTTTGTTGTTGTATTTTTTTTTTTTTAAAGAAAAGAAGAAAGAAAAAGGAGGTCAAATGTCTAAATCTTTTCCTCGTGGTATCAGTCTTGAAATGTAGGTGATATAAATTAAATGCATCCAATGAACATTTTAATGGCTTAAATGATTTTATTGGCACTTCCACCAGGATTTAGTGACCAATAAAGCAGCATCTTCAAAGACCTTGTTTTCTGAGAAGCATGAAAGTTTCTCACAGCATTAGAGCATAATAATGTCCAGGCTGCTACATGTTTCACAAAGGCCCTAGAGTCAGTCAACCCAAAAGTCAATCAACTTGGTTTGCTAAGCAGACAGTTTTACCCAGTGCCAGAATAATGCAGAAATATATGGTGAAGTTAAATCAGCAATTCCAGTTAGGAAAAGGTTCACTTCACATGCATCTGTAAATGTCAGGATCTTGAGTCTACAGTCTCCATGAGGGGATTCAATGCCATCTAAGCTGCCCAAAGATGTCTTGCTTACCTCATAGCTGCTACTCCACCAATTTTCCTATAGATCCTTTGCCACATCTGCCAAACTAAATACACATACACTTATAAGCCCCAGAGAGAATCAAATGACCCTAGACACTGAGGGTCTGAGCAAATTATTTGACTTCTAAGGTCTTGACAATTAAAGCTGAGAGGTTCACTTAGATTACATTTTTAGTTGACAGTGACAAAACTTCAGCTTCAGAAGCAGTTTGTCACATTTTAAAGAGGAATGGGGAGAAATATCCAACATTAAGACAAATAATGTATTTCTGCATAGACTAAATACTGACCTAAAACTTTATTTATTTGCTGGAGTCCTGTTTGGGCCCATTCAGTTGTCTCTATAGAGGAATTGAGATTACACGTCTACATGTGTGCCTTGGACATGAGCCGGCAGTGTGCACTTGCAGCCCAGAAAGCCAACCGTATCCTGGGCTGCATCAAAAGGAGCGTGACCAGCAGGTCAAAGGAGGTGATCCTGCCCCTCTACTCTGCTCTTGTGAGACCTCACTTGGAGTATTGTGTGCAGTTCTGGTGTCCTCAACAGAAAAAGGACACGGAACTGTTGGAACAAGTCCAGAGGAGGGCCACGAGGATGATCAGGGGACTGGAGCACCTCCTGTATGAAGACAGGCTGAGAAAGTTAGGGCTGTTCAGCCTGGAGAAGAGAAGGCTGCGTGGAGACCTCATAGCAGCCTTCCAGTATCTGAAGGGGGCCTACAGGGATGCTGGGGAGGGACTATTCATTAGGGACTGTAGTGATAGGACAAGGGGTAATGGGTTGAAACTTAAATAGCAGAGGTTTAGACTGGATATAAGGAAGAAATTCTTTACTGTAAGGGTGGTGAGGCACTAGAATGGTTGTCCGGGGAAGTTGTGAATGCTCCATCCCTGGCAGTGTTCAAAACCAGGTTGGATGAAGCCTTGTGTGGCATGGTTTAGTGTGAGGTGTCCTTGCCCATGGCAGGGGTGTTGGAACTAGATGATCTTGAGGTCCTTTCCAATCCTAACTATTCTATGATTCTATGATGTTTCCAAATCACCCAGGCCAATATCTCCTCCAAGAATGCTGAAAGACATTGTGACAAAATATTGAGTCCTCAGATAGTTTGATCAGTGCTTGCACTACAGTCCAGTCTCAGGGATTTACACCTGTTAAGAGACGTATTGAGACTCTTAACATGTTGGACCAAGGATGTTATCACTCGTATCACTCCTTTCCTGACTGTGGAAAAGTTCCTAAGTGTACAGGTGTAGGATTAAACATATTACTGGAATTTTTTCTTAATACTGGGTATGAATCCATATTTCTGTGTCAGAAATCAGTTGAATCACAGAATCCCAAGGGTTGGAAGGGACGTCAAAAGATCATCTAGTCCAACCCTCCTGCAAGAGCAGGGTAACCTAGAGTACATCACACAGGAACTTGTCCAGGCAGGCCTTGAATATCTCCAACGTAGGAGACTCCACAACCTCCCTGGGCAACCTGTTCCAGTGCTCTGTCACTCTTACAGTAAAGTTCTTCCTGATATTAACATGGAACCTCCTATGTTCCAGTTTACACCCATTGTCCCTTGTCCTACCACTGGATATCACTGAAAAAAGCCTAGTTAATAACTTTCTTTGTTTCATTCACTGAAAAATTCGAAAGGCAACTAGTAGTACACCAGTGCTATTGTCAGTGACAGACATCGCTGGAATTTTATAGCATGAGTATGCAATTGAGTGAGAGGAGGCAATCCACAAGATGGTCACTGCATTTAGATATGGTCAGATTCTGGAAAGATTTGGGAGACATTTCTACAAATTGCAAGAAAATTTGTAGCTGGTTTGAATTAATTAGCTATGGTTTCCCCAGAAGTAAAGGAGATGAGGTTTTCAAAGAAGAAATATATTTTCTCTTATAGTGGCCTGTAAAAAGCTTCAAACAATGGAGAAAAATGCCACAGTTGTAACATGTCATGCTATAAATTTATGATATGAAATACTGATTTTGAACAGCTGAGAAATAGTGTGTCTACCATGTGGTACTGCAAGATTTTTGTGTTGGAGAAAAAGAGTGTATTGAGCACATTACATAAGACAGAAGTCAACTCTTCGTACAAGACACGCTGAAACAAAACCAGCCCAACCCAAGAAAACCTGTTGATCACACTTTATAAACAAACTAAGCAAGTTGCTTGGGCAGATTATAGGTGTGATGTTTATCAGTATAGCCTGCCTGAGCTTACGCATATAAAGCAGTTGTCTTGCAGAAAAGAATCTGATAAGTAATTATTTACATTTTAATACAAACATTAACATATTTAAAAGTGATCATCCTCAGAATCAAGTGATAAGCAACTAGAAAAGCTCAACAAGACTTCAGTTTTTATTTACACATATATCAATGCCATCATCTGACTACCTGAAACAACTGATCTTTCTCTATGATAATCTGTAATATTTACAAAGAGTTAACTGCTATCCTATTCAGAACGAGCTATTAAAATATCTCAGGAAAAGCTAAGTAGCTACTCCCTAGTTAATAATTTGTCTATTTTAGCTCTTTCTCATAGTCAAATAGCCTGTTTTCTTGTGGCTTTTTTTTTTATGAAACATTTTTAATGAAACATTTGGCAATTCTAATTTATTCTCCAGATATTTCAGGGAAATCATTTTTATATGTAGACTCTGCTGGCAGGAATATGCAAAATCTGAACTGTGCTAGAACATGCTCATCACATGATGTTCCTTTCTTCCTCAAATTGGATGAGTAAAACTTGGAAATAGCTTTCTCCACAAGAAGAACGTATATTTATTTGCTAGTGCTTCATTAGAAATGTATTGTTTAACTGATCGTTCCTGTTTGAAACTGTATCCATGGGAAATAAAATTAAAAGAACCACCAAGCAGAGCAGTTTCAAATTGCCTTTTTTAATAAATATGCATCTTTGTTCAGTTCTTCTACCTGATGTTAGCCAAAATCTGTGTAAGACCTGCCATTACATTATATTCACATGGACTTGTCACTCCAATCAATTGCTGCTGTGGTTTTTGGCTATGTTTACTAGGGAATATTGAAATAAGAAGGTCTGTGTATCCAGTTTAGCTCAGCAAAATCACTTTTAGCTAGCTTTTCAAAGGACCCCTAAGGACTAATGTTTGCAAACCTGTGCTCTCCACAACATTACTGTAATCCACTGCTGACCTATTTTTGTATTGTGTTTCTAATAGCTACACTGTCTTTCATCATACAGAATAGGCACGTTTACTTAAAAGAAAAAGAAAAAGATGTCAAATGACAGTTTTCAACCTGTCTATAACAACCTTCTAGTAGAAAATTACCATAGATGATGCCATAAGTCCTTTATGCCGAAAAGACTGTATTGCCTTAGTACAGTCATGTCTCCTGTTCTTAACCACTTTTGACATAGAATATAATGATGTGGAAGATTAAGTAAGAACATAAAAAGAACTTTAAAATCTCTCTCTAGATTTTTTAATTTTTTTATGTTTTTTTTTTCTGTAACGTCAGTGGAATCTAATAGGAAATATTCAACACATATTTTCCGGAAGGAAAGATCACCATACTTGACATACCAGTTGAAAGACATGAAACTCTATTACTTTTACAATTTGTTTCACATTATTCCCTTACAACCCCCTAAGCAATTCAACCTAGGTAATGTTATACCATTTGCATAGAATCTGTGGTTTAATATATAAATAAATTAGAATTCAGTGAGCAGTTTGATACCACTAAGATCACCATTAAAATTAATTTTCTGGTAGAAAATTATTTTTAAATTGTGGTAAACTGAAATAAAGAAATAAAAATGATCTCAAGATTTGGCAAATAGCTTTATAATGAGTTGGAAGCACACAGCCACCTCTATGTACCTGCCCATGACCTAAACAGATATCTAGGCAGTGTAGTCTCAGTTCCTTCAGATGTCTTTGAAAATAGATATTTTCTAGTATCGAGGTGATCTTTCCTTTTTTTGTGAAGTAGATTTTTATAGCAGGGGTAGTGTCAGTTTAATTGGGTATCTCCTGCCAGTTCAAGAAACCTGTGCCACTACTTACTGTGTTGATTCAGGATAGTTTTCGTTTAGCATTAACTCTACTGTCAGCTAAGACAGAATTAGATGTCCTCTTATAGTGTCTCCATTGTTGTAACTGAAAAGAAGACTACAATCTTCTTTCTCAGACCTTATTTTGTTCAATTAAAAAAAAAATATATAGATTTGTCCCTTCCTGTACCATTGCATTTATGCTTATGGAGGTCTTTGGGCAGAAACCAACTTATATTCCTTTATAAGTGTTCAAGCTCAGCTATCTCTAGGACTCTGTCTCTAATCTTTTCTAGATCTTCAGTGACTTCAGAAGCCCTGAAATAGCTTCAGCATGAGATATTGATACTTGCAGACCAGTTCCCCTGTTGCTAACTCAGTCAGAATACCCAAACCAACCCCGTGACTCTCTGTGGTGAAATGACTGGCTTGGTAGGTGAGTGGAGAGCAGTGGGCACTTCATTATTGACTTCAATATACTTTCAACACTGTCTTCCATAAGATCGTTGTAGAAAAGCTGATGAAATAAGGCCTGGATGGGATGACAGTGACATGACTGAAAACTACCCCAGCTTTGCTCAGAGGGTAGTGGTCAGAGTTGTGAAGTCTAATTGGAGCCTAGTAACTAGTGATGTACCCCAAGAGTCAATATTGGGTGCAGTACTTTTCAACATCTTCATTAATGATCTTGATGATGGGACATAGTCTCAACAGTTTTGCTGATGATACAGAATGGAGAGAAGTGGCTGATACACCAGAGGGTCATTCTTCCATTCAGTGTGACTTTGACAAGCTGGAGAAATGGGCTGTGGGGAACCTCACTGAGGCCTGTGCCTGGAGAGGATGTTGGGGACTGCCTGGCTGGAAAGTGACTTTACGGAAAAAGACCTGAGTATCCAGTGCTCTATGACTGACAACTGGCACAGCTTGCTAACAGAGGTTGTGAAGTCTCCCTCCTTGGAGATATTCAAGTGTCATCTGGAAGTGGCCCTGGACAACCTGCTCTAGGTGACTCTGCTTGAGTCAGGAGGCTGGACCAAATGACCTCCAGATATCCCTCCTAAGCTCAGATATTCTCTCATTCTGTGAAAATACTACAAAAAAAAATGCTGAAGGGGGTATCTCATTGACTTAAGCAGGACAAAGATTGCACCCTAACTTCATTATGACAATTTGAAATATTCACCTGCCCCAGGAGAAAGAAACAAATGACCACTGTCTTCAGCAAAAAACAAGAGATATTCTAACAGATATTCTAAAACCAGTTCAGGATTGTCCACTATTTATTAATTTCTTAAAAGAAAGTCTCATTTGGGCTGTCTTTAGCAGAAATGCTGTGGTGTTTGATAGCAAAGGTTTTAATGTGGATATTCTTAGTTTATCACGAAAACTTGGAAAAGCATGTAACACGGCTGTCCTTCTTAACTCTTCCTTAGAACAATGAATGAAATGTGGTTATCAAGAGACTTTGTGGCAAATCTTGTAAGAAATGAGCAAGCAATCACTGCCTATGTTTATTGTCATTAAAACATTTCTTATTTAATTATGTAGAAGAAATTACTGGGTTAAGGGTTTTAAAAACTATAAATGCATGCCTTCATTTATAATCAACACCTAATAATCTGTTGAATATATCTAAATGCAGATTATAACACTGATGTGACTTTGGAATTTCCCATATGTGCCATGCTCAGATTGTAACCTTGGCTTGAATATGGGGTTTTCTTTGCTTATTTACTAGAGCAGGATCTAAAGGGTTGGTGATATAACTCAGAGAAAACTCTTTGAACTGAGATTGAGGAATTCCAGGAAAAAAATTTCTCCATATGTTCTGCAGCAAACCAACATCTGAAATCTGCTTGATTCCTCCAAGAGTAAAACAGCTGCCTGTGAAAAGTGCCATAGCTGAAATACGGTGAACAAGAGGAGAAATAACACTGATGGAGGACTGCTGGACAGCAGAAAAGCGACATGAATTCATAGAACACAAGTTTATATTGGGTGACATGGTTTAGTGTGAGGTATCCCTGCCCATGTCAGGGGGGTTGGAACTAGATGATCTTAAGGTCCTTTCCAACCCTAACTATTCTATTATTCTATATCTACAGTTATATTCAAAACCATCCTCAAGCAGCCTGAACTACCTGAATCTCATTTCTTTCTCTATTTCAGGTTTTACAGCTCCCAGTGAAGTGATTCATAAGATGCTTTTATATACCCATGTTATTGCAACCAGATATATTTCAGGTGGGTTTGCCATTAGCAGATTTTCTAAGCCCAAAGTTTATATCACATCACTAAGCTCCATCTCCCATAGTTAGCCACAGCAGGTGAGATAAGCCAAAGAAGAAATAAAATTGCTTGCTTAAGAGCGAGAGAGAAGCCATGAGTGTGTTGGGAGCTTTCATTTTCAGTGTGGGGAAGACCCTGGATTTCTCAGAGAACACTGAAGCATATCCAATTAATGCTGAAGAGAAAGCAAATGAGGCAGGGAAATTCTGGCAGCTGTGTTATTATTTGTTGTAGATATGTGTATGTTTATGATAAAATATATTTATGTTTTGGAAATCCTTTAAAATCTTGTATCTGCTTGCATTCAGTTATCATGGTGTGCTCAAGAATAAACTCTGAGTGTGAGTCTTGGATAAAGAAACACAAAATGTTGCATTTTCTTAATTCCAAGAAAACTTTAGAACACACATGGCTTTTGCTGAACACTGATATGTTATTTAATCGTTTATTGTTTGCAGGTTAGTAATTCCATGTGATGGCAGTAGATTGGACTGAGCTCTGAAAATAGTGATAAACTTTTGGTACTTGAGGACTCCTAAGAACTCTAAGCAAAAAGGTGTAAGTTCTGGTCTAATGACATCAACTCCAAACCAATATTACTTATCTATCATAGTAATCTGTGAAGGATACAAACCAGAAAATATGTTGTGTAAGGTTATGATGTAAAAACTTCAGAATCAGCCCTTCATTTAGAGACTATGTTCTCCATAGTACCTAAAAAGTTTTTTGCTTCCCCTTTTCCCCTAGAGGTATCTCTATGTAGATTTGGCTGTTAATTTTAGTGGCAGCAGTTGTTATACTTTATGCAAAAGGCCTTTCATTACCTGCTATAAAAATCACATTGCGTGAGGAGATAACTATATCATGTTAACAATCAAGAGTCATTTGCTTCATGGCACTTCAGCATCACATTTAAATACCACTGCGTTGCTTACTGCATACTGATGATTATTTACCTTTAACATCACTCATAATTGGCAGTTCTTCAATCCTACACTTTTAGTATAACACAAGACTTACTCAGGTTTGAGAGTGGGGGTTAAAAGCAGATTCAGACCCTTAATCCTCTTAATTGCTCCAGACAATATGCAGGGTAAATCAAACAGGAAGGTGGAACTGCTGTGAACTATTATACAAAGTTTATATCTTGTTTCCAAGACATTGAGGGAAGAAGCATCATATCCATCACTGAAGGTCTACATTCTCTCCAGAGACTCTAGAAACTCTGAAAGCAGATATACCTAGATAAATCTGATTTCTGGAAAGACATCAGAATAAAAAGCTAGAAAATGCCCTGGGATTTATTTACATTCCTCTGGAGCTCTTATGACCTAGGGAAGTATACTGAACATCATGGAAAAGTGATCCATTATGTAATACTAGACAGTCAAACTACAATTGCAAGGCAGAAATGCTGAATGACAACTGCATATCAAATGCCAATTAAACAAGTACCAGAAATCATGTGAGCTGCCTGTAATACTACACTAAACTAGGCCAAAGCACAGCACTGAGCACTCCACATTACTAAAACACTTGATCTAAACCAGTAAACACTCCCAGCGTATGGAACAGGTTAGGCCAACAGCTGTTTCCAGTAAGGAGTACAGGGAAGGACAGTGTCTTTCAGAGGTGGGTGATAGTAATGTAACTATACTGCACATACATGATTTACATGGTGCAACTTGCTAAGAATGGGACCTCCTCTATTTTATTTGCCAGTAAGATGCAGCTTCAGATACCAGAACAGGAGGTAGAGTACCAACACTGAAATATAGGATGTAGTCCCTTCTGTATATATAAATCCACCATTTTATCAGCTTGAGAACTGTAACAGTATTTGGAGTTAGAGGCTTTGCCTTTGGAGAAGAAGTAGACCCATCACTGTGCACAATTATGAATAAAAGTTGCTCTTCATTTGTGGCTTACAGAAAATCACAGGTGCATTTAGAATTTATTGTGCACAATCTTTAAAGGTCAGTGCACACATTTAGAATTTTGCTGCACAAAGATTTGCTGTTCAATGTAATTTTAGGTAACAGTACTTAGGCTCACTTCAGCTGAGGTTGGAAAAGAGAAAGAATGAACAAGGAGACATAAGTATTAGAAGGAAAACAGATCACAGACAAGACAGTTTATATTATTTATTTGAGGCAAAACACAGAGACATTGATTCTGAAAATAGAATCTTTCAGTACATTATAAACAATTGTGAACAAAGTTAACATGGAAATAACTTTGGAAACAACTACAGATAAAATAATAATGGCATTTTAAAGATTTTTTTTAGGTGTAATACTCACTGTGAAATGTCTTTTCTGTTTATTAGTCTTTCTATGATAAAGACAGTGGGGTTTTATTTTATACCATATTGCATTGTAGAGTGCTATTCAATATAATGTTACAATGTCTATTTAGACACTGTATGCAAGAACAAGGCACTTAAGGAAGCCATGTGATTGTAATAGTATCTTAGCTGTAATTGGATAAGTATCTGTATTCTCCTTTGTATCAACTAGAGAATCTAAATGTTCTTCTGGAATTCATTTATTGTAATTGATAGATAAGTTTCTTGCCATTGTAACACTATCTAATATTTTCAATGCCTAGTTGGATTGTTCCTCATTGTGTTTCACCCATGCACGAAGCAGGGCTGTATTTTTAATTTTCGATGCTTAAGAGTGACTGGATATAATGAACAGGATGTGCCTCATAAACGTAACATGAAAATTACAGGAACACAATGACATTTTCTACTAAAGAAAAAGAAATTCATTTGTAAACCACAGACAAAAAGAAAAATAACTGAAAAATCAAAGATCAGAAGGACAGTCATTCATTTATGTAATAGCTAAAGCCACTACATTAAAAGTATCTCTCTTTCATGGATGTCTATATTGACCAGAACTCCCATCTGTTTTCATGTTACAGCTATAGAAAAAAAAAGAAGAAATAGCCACAAAGGAAAACAAAGCTAAAAATATGCTCAAGTTACATAACAGAAGAGCGAGTTATGTTCGTATCAGAGAAAATATTTGCCATTTGTTTATGGATCAGATTCATCCATGGTGTTATTAACACTGGTGTAAACGAGAACAGAATTCAATCTTTAATAATTTTTAAAAAGTGACTGGCAACTCTTAGTCATTCTTTAGCAAAAGGTATGATAAAAACCAAATAACTTATCCAAAGATGGATAAAGCCATGCGGCTATCTCACTTTCAGGTCAATGACTTTTGTGGTAGTCCAGCTCAGCAGAAAAAAAGCCAATCATATACTTACCACAACAGCTTTTTGATTATCTGGGCAAAAATAATTGGTGGTCTCACTCTATGGGAAAAAATAGCCACATGAAATGACTGGGCTTGACTTTCTCTTTAACATTGCAATGTATATTCATTAAATCTAACACAGACAGCTCCTACTTCACAAGTGTAAAACTCAGTGTAATTGTCTCTGCTGCAGAAATCGAATGACTTTATAAATGAGCCAAGGGAAGCAGGGCAGACATATTCTGCAGTCCCTTTCTCTACATGTAGTTACATATCCTTTGCAAGTATGGCAGGTTTTTGACTGGGGAAGACACTGTGTTCAGCTGTCTGCATGCTAGGCGTTCCCCTGCCCAGAAATCAGCTGGTTCAGCTCTTTATTCTGGGTTTCCCTTGTCAATGAGGTGCAGTTATGTTTCAACTTTTCCTCAAGAGTCTCTTGAGAGTGAAACAGATGGAATCCTCCTCTGTGCATCTGCAGTTTGAGAACTCTGTCAACATTCAGCACATACCCATGGGCTGCAGAGGCCTGAGGGTCAATTTAAAGGCTCCCTTTATGGGTCTAGTCCATATAGGGTCTAGTTCTCCAATTATTTACAAAATTCCGGTAAAGCAAAAACTTAAACCGAGATCTGAATCTGCACTCAAAGTTCTGCATTTTGCTCTACCTCATGAACCTTGTGTTTCTTAAGAAAATACAGACAAACCAAAATCTTTTCTTTTTCAAAAATTTGGTGGCAGACTATGTTTTAAATACACTTTTTGTCAGTGGCTGTCTTCAGCTTAAAGTTAATTTTGTAGCAAACTACCATTTCAGAGGGCACTAAAACAGGTGGCATTTGCTTTCCCCACCATTTCATGTTTTCTTGTGCTTATTGTGAAATATGTTCAAGCTGAGAATTGAGACAGGTTCTGTTGCTAAATGTGCTTATATAAAGCATACTTCTGGGGCATTTTTATGTTTTTTGTGCCTATTCAATGATACCTCAGGGCTCCCTCAGTGACAAAAAATTCTGCAGTGTGACAGGCTTCTGTTTGTAAAGGGTTAGGTTACTTCAAGAAAGAAAAGGTTGGGAAAGAAAAGCATATGACAAGGAAAAGCTTGTTTCATATAACTAAGTGCAAATAGCTACAGCTTTGTACGCATCTGAAAATTACCTTGGATTAAGATGGAATACACATGTGTTTGTCTGTATACACATGCAAGACTATTGAATTAAGTATAACCCTAAGCACAAACCTTATTCAAACGAGAATACATTTTCCTGGCATTACCTATTTCCCAAATACTTTCCTCCTGGATTAAGTGTTTTAATTTTGATTTTTTTTTTTTTTGTTTCAGGTAAGCAGTCCCAAATAAAGTCTATGAAGACAGATGTTATAAAAATCTGTTTATGAAAATAATTTGTTCTTGATTAGAAACAATGGAATATTATGCTCTATAGCTCAAGAAGTGTCAGAGTAAGTAATATGTAGAAGAGGTGGAGCAAATGTATTTTAAGGAAAATGTTATGGGATAATTTCAAGGACCGTAAAACCAGAAAAGACTTTAATTGCAACAGAAACCTAAAAATGTTAATCTTAATGCTGAAAAGTATCCAGGCATTAAACAATTATTGACAGTCACTGGTGCTGTGATTTAGTTGCCTAAATACAAACATCTAATGTATATATTTATATCTATCTACCTGTGCTATATTAATTGCACACAGGACCTTCAAAGGAAACCTCCTTTCTGGAGCAACAGCAGGCAGCCAGTGCATCTTAAATGGCAATAGGTACCTCTGTTTAAGTGACTGAATTACATCTTTGGTTTCATTGCAAGTATTTTTATTTCCTCTTATGAAAAGGAAGCTATGTTGAAATATTATAAATAAGAAATTGAATTACTGCCCTGGTTAAGAAAACAATGCATTGATGTTGTCTAGGTGTCTTTGAAAATAAAGCACAAGTGATATTGATCCCATTTGATAAGGTCTTAAATTTCAGAAGAATGGTTGATTCCATCAGTCTCTAGTGCTACCCAAAATTCTCTGTCCAGCTCTGCAGTTCACATTCTGGCCTCTTATAACTTCTCACATCACACATCTGCTGTCATTTACTCCAGTATAAAGTCACAGTTGATATGCACTGGAGAGCATGGTCTGGCCCAGAGTCCACAAATTTCTTTGTGTATCTGCTTTTGGAGCCAATCTTTGCTCTCTTTATGAATTCAAATGGCAAAGCAGATTTGCATTCAGACTTTAGTTATTTTCTTGTGTGCAGATATTTTTATTTTGGAAAAAATGCCCACAAAATATTAATTGATACATAAGAAAAAACGGGTTCAAGAGGTGTACTGAAAATTAGCTGTGTTGAAGTATTTTGATGGCTTGAAGAGCTGTCAGTGTACCTTAAAAATATGCTCCTTTATGGTAGATGATCATTATAAAATAGCCTGAAACTCATCCAGTTGTGATGACTGTTGTGCTGAGTAGCATTGTAGCTGATCAGAACTGAGTTATTCTCTGTAACTGGAAGTTTTTTTGCTGGTAAAATAAGCTCAAAAAAAGAGGCAGGTCTATAGGCAGGTTTGTGCATTCAGTGGAAGCTGTGCTAGGACATGAAAAGAATTATGTTGATGGGGTGAGGGCTGAATGGGCAGGGTCAGCACCAGTCCCACACTGCAGACAAAACAGAGTAGAAGGAGCAAGCATAAGCGATATGTACAGGCACAAAGTAATGACAAGGCCTTTACACATTAACAGACTACAGAGCCAAGCATCTGGTAAGAAAACATGGAAATGGAAGAGCCTTAATGAGACCATGATGACCGGTTGTTTACTCAACTACAGCACAAAACTCATTAGTATCAGCTGACTGCCCCTGTGGTGTACTGTGAGGGACCTCACCTAATTGCCTGAGCTCCTGGAGATGAAAGATCTCTTCTCTTGAATAAGCAATGATCTAATTAGTGCACTTCTGTGCAGCATTTCTGGTTCTATATCTTTCTCGCATTTTGCTACCATGCTATGCAGTATCCAAAGGCAACAGCATTGAACTCTTCAGATGTTTAACATGTTGTGCTAGCCTTTAAAGAGAAGTTTCTCAGAGCTGGGCTGCCATGGCAAATCAAATTTTAATGAATCAAGGTACAGATTTTATATCCTGCTTTGCCACCAAGGTGTTCAGGAAGCTGCAAATGAAACAGATTTATAACATAGCATTTCTTTGAAAGCAGCTGGACTAGTAGGCTATTCAGGGAGAATCCTAAGAATGAGAAAAAACAGATAGCTAACTAAAAATGGTTTTCCCAGTGTACTTGGCTTCTACACAATGGGAGAGTAGAAGAATTTAGGAGCTATTACTTAAGAAAGTCAGTGGATGCCATCTGCAAGACCACCTACAACGAGATTCAGTGGTGAATTCAACTTAGACCTCTCAAGTACAAAATACTATATGAGACAAAAATGGTGAGTGACCAAACTGAACAATTAGCACAGTTTATGTGGATTTAGAGCAAGATCAGGATGAATGATAACAGTAAAAAGGACAAAAAAAAATATGCTTTTCAAGTGAAAGTGACTGGCAGGAATTATGCTACATACACATATGAAGCTCTTTGTTAGCCTTGCTTTGTTACTTTCATCTCAGCTACTCCAGGGATGTTTTATACGCCTACTTACACTGGTGAGTCATTTCCCTGGTCTGAGCTTCAGCTTCTTCATCTATTGAAGTGGAGAATAATACTTCTCTCTCTCTTGCTGGAGTGTTACAGTTATAGTTCCTAAACCACTGTTAGTTCCAAGGTGGTAAAATAGATGGGAATGCAGAGGATGGTCATTAATTCTTTCTGGGGTTTTTGCCCAGAGACATATCTCCCACAGGTATTTCTTCGATAAGCTTGTTTGAAGTGGTATGCCAAAAAGCCTTTCAGTTTGCAAGAGACTGTTTGTGTGTGCTTTGGAGCATGCCAGAACATATCTGAAAAGCAAAATGCATTTTCCAGGTCATTTCAGATCACAGGGTTTCCCCACAGCACATAGCTGCAGTACATATGCTACCTTTACACTGCCAACCCAACTTTGTTACCTAACAGCAGGAGAATACACTGAAAAATGTCTAGGCTCAATGGAGAAACAGACAGGGGAATTGGGCTGGTGAGGTCCAATGGATAGAGCGTGTGGCTGACTGCAGCTGAAGCTTTTCTGAAGCCCCTGTGAACTTCGCCCACCACTGTGGTACCTGCCCCATAGACCATGAGAGGCAAAGTGCCTGCAGGAGCTGAAGTTGCCTGATGCTCATATGAAATGTTGTGTACTTTCCCAAGGGCTCTGCTCCTGCCTCTAGAATTGCCTTACACAAATGCAAACCCTTACACCCCTCCCATATGCAGGTCAGACTAGACATTATCTTTCTTAAATCTCCTCATTCCTCCATTCAGACTTTCCCTACCAAGCTGTTCTCTTGCTGAATTTGTCACGGCCAGATCTTTGCCAATCATCTAGACTCATAGAATCATAGAATAGTTAGGGTTAGAAAGGACCATAAGATCATCTAGTTCCACTCCCCCTGCCTTGGGCAGGGACACCTCACACTAAACCATATCATCCAAGGCTTCATCCAACCTGGCCTTGAACACCACCAGGGATGGAGCATTCTTCGTGTTTACAGAAGACTAAGAAGTTCCCATGTCCTGGTTCAACACTGACCTTCACATATCCTTAGAAACCTTCTCTTGCCCCTGATTTAGATGCGTAACAGATGGCTTAAATTTCTGAACATGACAGTGACCCCCAGTTGAAGACAAGTAGTCATCTTCAAAAAAGAACATAGAATCATAGAATCACAGAATGCTTTGAGTTGGAAGGGACCTTCAAAGCTCAACTAGTCCAACCCCCTTGCAATGAACAGGAACATTCTGAAATAGACCAGGTTGTCCAGAACCATATCCAACCTGGCTTTGAATGTCTCCAGGTATGGAGTATCTATCAACTGTCTGGGCAACCTGCTCCAGTGTTTTATCACCATTACTGTAAAAAAATGTCTTCCTCGCTTCCAACCTGAATCTCCCCTCTTTTAGTTTAGAACTGTCACCCTCATCCTATCGCAAGAAGCCCTGCTGAAAAATCTCTCCCTATCTTTCTGGTAGGCCCCTTTTAATGGAGAAACTCAGTGAAGGTCTGGTCACATCAGTGGTAGGCTTGAGCAGAACTTGGAGAGCTTTTAAGCACAACTAAGTACACTTTCCATTGAAAGCAACAAAATCTGCCAACTCATTAAGAGGTGCAACCCCATACCACTTGTCTTGTGAACTGCCTTTGAGTGCTAAGGAGAATGAACAAATGTGTTGAAGTGCCACAGACATTGCAGCATTGCCCAGAGTGAGATTACATAGATTTGCAAACTTCACAGAATGAGTGAGATTCTCGTGCTTTGTGCAGAAACAGAATATAAGCCATATTCAGCCAACATGAAGGCATGACATCTTAAGTAATTCAGTATGGAATTGAAAGTAGAGCAGGCTTTGCCTTTTTTTCACCTGCTCTTCATGTATTAGCCCCAAGCTACTGGCTCAATCGCATATACATAAAACCTGTGCAATTAGAGACTGAAGTCCTTCTAACCCTGTCATTGCATGTACTTCTTTCCATTGAGCATATAAACTGACATTGGTTGATTAGTAGTGACTTGAGTCCTCATCTCCCTTGACTATAGGTATAACAACTAAGAGGGGCCTTCAAACACAGAATTTTCTGCAGAGAAGAACGTAGGGAGAAAAAGGAAATTACTGTGTCTTTTTTGGCATGTTTGGCCAGTCATACTGCACATTTTTATCCCTCTGTGCAGCACTTTAAATATAAGGCTTATGCGATAATGCTGCCAAATGTTCCTTTATCAGACAGGTGTTTGTAGAAAACTATTTGCAGCATGGTTTCTCCAGCATTGGAAAAGCTCCAAAATGTCTAGGTCTCTGCAATTAGCAGTAGCCATTTCACTAGCATTTTTCAGCCACTTTCATAGCAAAGCTTGGATCTGAGTGGATTATTCATGGAGTATTCTCAAAGCAGAAAGCTGTGCCAGAGTGAATGATGACTAAAGTACAGTGAATTTCTCACAATGAATGGTGGATGTTTGTAACCCACAGAGGACTGTGAGCAGCCGTTGGAAAGCCTTGGCTGAGTGATGAGAATTAAAGAACAAGAAGAAGTTTGATCACAGTGGTATTTATTGCAGCAAAAGACATGTCAAAAATGCTGGTTATCTTAGCAATGGCTGTGGATTAGTCAGGCAGTAAAGCTGTCAGTTTTATTAAGGTATGGGCACTGAATTCATGCTTGTTTTCAGTGATGTGAGAAAAATAGAAGGCAACCATCAAAAGTGTCTTCAAAAGGAAATGAGCTTCTTATCATGTTGAAAATGGCTATTTTGTCTCTTTGAATTCTGGTCTGAGAAACAAGCTTTCATACCAAATTCAGGTTTGAAGGCACAGGTGATATAGGGCTGTCAAGATTAGCCTAATTACCTGACTTGTTCACTTGTGTCTCAATGAGCAAACTGCCAGTTTACAGGAACTGAAAAGTGTGTCTTTGAACCTTTGCAATAAAACTGAGGTAATGTAAAAGCACGTATGACCTACAGGAGCAGAAATTGCTGCTCACTCCCAATCCTGGAATCTTTTTCTTACAGAAATGAATTGAAAAAGTATTCCGACCACATCAATGACATTGAAGAATGATTGCCTAAATTCAGTTGGGAAGTATAACGAATTTGGTTTTGACAGTATAACTAATAGGATTTTGACTGAGTAGCATTCAGCACAGAAGACACCATTCAAGATGACTTTCCAGGAAAAGAAAATGAAGAAATAATTAAATTATGATGTGACAGTATGCTCATACTCAGTATCAGGATTGTCCTCAAAGTGTTTCGGCTGAGAAAAAGAAGAAAATTGTTAGGCTTGATACTAGACTTTGATCATCTTGATACGTTACATTACAAATATGTGTGTTTTTTCTTTCTCATAATCCATTTGGATGGCTACCTACAATCATGGTTGACTTAAATTTGATGGCATCAGTTTTATCCTTTACCATAAAATCTATCATCTTGGGTACTTGCCAAGGAAGGAAGAAATCTCACTATGACTTCTGAGCTGAAGAGTGGTTTGAACTCATACATCCCATATTTCAGGAGGATATGAATGTGTACCAGGAGGTCAGTGACCACAGAGACAAAAGAAGATAAGGTATGAGGAAATGTAACTTTAACCTAATTGACAGAGCATTCCTGTGGGATTAGAGCCCTTCCATGCTTGTCCCTCCAGAGCAGTCATTAAAACCAAACTCTCTTTAGCTGTGTTAGGCGGCTCAGTCTAATTCTGATTGAACCACTGTTTTGTGCTTCTTTTTGAGCTACTGGAAGACATAGCAGGTTACAAAATGTTGGGTTTTTTGTCAAATCTCAGTGCCAAGGTCTATTCTCTGCTTCCGTGGGTTTTTTTGGTTTTCTTTATTTACCAACATGTGAAGGCTCCTTTGCCTCTACTTGAGAAGGCCAAGGCAGTGATGAGTGCAGCAACTCAGCTTGAAGCCTAGCTGGACAGCTGTGGTGGGAGTTTGAAGCTAAAGTGAGTTTCCAATTTAACATCAGCTAGGAATCATTCATGACTGCTAAAGAGTGTAGCTTCACTGAAGCAGAATGCTCCTGGTCTATCACTCTGTTCAACATTAAAAAGCAACAGAAAATCCCAGTGAGCTCATCCAGCTCAGAAATGCCACTTCTGACAAGCAGCGTCCTCGGCTAGGCTTACTTCCCCAAGGAGACCAGAAGCTCATATCTGTTTCACTCTCAGGACATGCTGTAAAGGCTCCTACTTTTAAGAGGCTTCAGAAAGAAACAGAAGTAATACATTTGGTATTTCAGAGGGCTGTTTCACTCTGTGCTTTTCACCTGAGTAGATGAGAGAAGACTATTTTGCTTTTTATAAGATTTGACCTTTATGTATATTCTTTTAAAATGCCTATTGCTCTGCTTAAGCATTCTCAGTGCCTTGTACATAAAAACAGAATAAATAAAAACACAACCTCCCCTATCTTTAATAAATTAATGAAAAACAAAGAGACTAAGGCTGATGCAATTGTGTGAATGGGATCCAAGATTAACTGACCAGAGGCGGGGGGGTGTGGTATATATGTGTATGTGTGTGTGTTGTACTGATTTTGTGACGTGAATATTTTTCCAACTTTCTGCTAAGTGTGTACCCACAGACTATTTGGGATATATCTTGAAAAATAAAGTCATCTTTTCCATCACCCATAAGTAGTGAGAACTCCATTGTTTGAGTGAGTGACATCACGTTTCAGCTTGGATCCAATTATAAACTTCAAAGACCCTTCAAAGATCCTGAAATCTGTGTTAAGACAAAATCCCTAATTGAAGCCAGTTCGTATAGGGAATCAGAGGATATTTATATTCCAAACCCCACACTTAAATTATAAAAGGAGTGGCCTATTTTATGCTTGAACACAGGTCATTAGAGAAATCTCTTAATGAATATTTTTCATTAATCATCTAACAGAGAAAATCAAAGCACATAGGGCATACTATAAGATTTACATGGATTGCTAGATACTCTAGTGGACATGTGCACTGCAAATTATGTGCCATTAATAGCTCTGTGCTCATTCATCAGTATATGATTTAATAATAGTTTCAGTAGTGAGTATCTGTACCATGTATATTATGAAGGAGAAAATAATGCAGCATCTCTGAGCTAGTTACGTAATTAATGGTAGCATGTTTTTTGCATATATTAATGAATTTTCAACATCAAAATTCCTTAAATAATCTTGTTTATTTGTGTGCTTTTTTGAATTCCATTATGTGAAGAAAACTGCTACAGAATCTGACCCCTTTTCTCTGTCATCCTGAAGTTTGCATTTTTTTTTTTTCCATTGTGACTCTAGCTTCAGCTAGAAAGGAAGGAAGGTGATAATAGTCTGATGGCTGATTTTCTTGGGAGATGGTCTTTCTTGGTCTGAATGCTTTCAAGTCAAGAGAAATGCAGAACATCTATTGATGAGTGCCTGACCAATGAGATATTCTATATAGGGCAGCCCCAGGCATCTTCAGTGAGACTAGCTATGCTTTTGTTTGAATACTTTTAGGTGTGCTTATTGTGGGGAGGATCCTGAAGGACATCTATATGAAAGGACATGTAGGCAAAACATCCTGAAAGCAGAGAAAAGAAATTTCAAATACATTTTTAAAGGTACTTAGGGATTCAGGCTATGGCAATTTTAGGGACAACTACATAAGCCCCTAACCTTCAGAAAAAAATGACCTCCTGGAAACTTCAGCTTACATGCTCTGAGTCATTCTTCATATTTGCAGGATTTGGGAGCTGAGACAAAACATCACTTTGCTATAGGGGCGTTTTTGCTTTTAGCAAGTTGACATGTCCTCTCAGGGAGTGTAACATGGGACATTATTATTTGTATTGACCATGACTTCCTATAAAGAAAGTCAAATTTCATGAAGGTATCACAAGAGAACCAAAATACATATCAATGCATATGCATATGTGTAGTGTGAACCATTACTGTTTATCCTTGCATGGCTCCTGAAAGAACACTGGGTTTTTTGAGTTTGACAAAGATAAATTCAGGCATCTGTCGAAAGCAAGATCTAGGTAACTGGTCAACAACTTTTCCTGCGTAATGCATACTGTGGAATATATAGCTACATTTGTGTGACTGGAAGAACATGACAAAAGTATGAGTCCTCCAATTCATTCTGTCGCTATAGGGAAGAAATAACCTGTTACCTGTGCAGCTAGTACACAACAGTTAAAACACTAGCAATAGATCATATCTTCCCTTCAAACTGATTAACTGGTGACTGGAGTAGTTTGTTGCAAGAATTATGTGCACTACTCAGTTTTTAATCAAAAAATGACATCTAAACCACTCTGAGTTGGGCACACCATCTGCTTACTCAGTATATCCAGTGTCTGAGCTGCTCTAGCAAATTTAGGACCTGCCTGGGGTGGGTCATTACTCAGCTATTGAGGCTGTGAGGGCAGGAAGATCACAAAGGATAAATCCACATTAGGCAGTGTAGCAGCATGTAGCATATCCAAACTGTCTGCCAATGAACGGGCTGAAAAATTGTGAGGGTTATAGCCATGTCAGAATGATGCATCATCCAAACTTGCCCAGTGGAAAACTATGAATTATGCTTCTGGGAGCCAAACTAATATCTCTGAAAGACTGTGCACTGTACTATTTACATATATTCGTTTATCCAGCCCTAGAGTGGGCTGTCTACACACACTGCATATAGCGTGGTCTTTTCAGAGGCAGTTTAGGAAAATCTAAGTTTTGCTGCTCAGAAGATGGGAAGTCAGGGACTGGCCACCTTGCTGCAGGAATGAGACATTTGGAAAAAGGCATTGCATTGGAGTTGCTGCCACATTGCAGCAACTGTTGCTTCACCCACCTTGACCTCTCTCAGTGACAGCACCAGCAGCAGCAAATCTAGACTGTCCTGCACACAGTAGATGATAAAATCTTAGCTATTTTGCAAGCTTAGCAGCCTGCTGCTCTAGACAACTGCCTACATGGGCTGTGCCTCAAGGTGGATTTGCTTCTCTTTCAAAGGTCTGCTGTATGTCACATTTTCACTGTGTCCCTGGGGATGCAACTGACCCAAAGGAAATAGCAAAGCTGTCTTAGCACACCAGATGTGTAAGCTTTATCTTCACAAGGAGGGCAGCAGCTGGCATGCTCCCACTGCAGGAAATGAGGCAGTTCTCAACTGCTTTGAGCTCAGGCTTCCCTTAAATTGCACAGCTTAAGCCACAGATTGTGGGCTCCATAGGGAAGGGACTTTCCAAAGAATTCCATAAATAAAAATGATACATAACAATCTCCCAGAATTTCACTGTTTCTGTCACATTTTGTGCTTGAATATGATTTTACAGGATAATTAGTCGTGAGCAGTCTTATTGCCTTGCAGAATGAAACAGATCTTGCAATAAAATAGAAGATAACATATGCCTAATGCTATTTCCACTCTGTCTGCAAGAAGAAAATTGAGTTTTCCATGAAAAAATCGTCTTGAAGAGAGCCATCAAGATATGCATGAATATTGTTGTCAAGAATAACCATGGTGTTGTGTTCACTTTGTTTTCTCTCTTCACACTTTTTGCTAATTCCATTTCCTGTGATACATCTGAAAAGAAGGTTGTACGTAGGGTCCTTTTGCATAGTCAGCAATATTTCTGTCTCACAAAACTAAAATCACAGCTCTGAGCCCAGCAGTATCTCACCACTTTTGCATTTACCCATCAATAAAAGTGAGCTGAAAAGAGTATTCCACTTGGGAACCCACAGGCAGACTTAGTGGGAAGTCTTGGCGCCCTCTCTACCTCTCTCTCATCTGTCTCTTGTAGGTATGGCAGAAATTTTGAATACCCTGGCTCCAAAAGGAGCCAGCAGCATAACTTGTATTGGGGAGGGAAAAGAAGGGAAAATCATCTTTCCAGGCTTTTCAGTGGAAATGGAAACTTTCAGTTTTACTTATAAATACGTGGTTTGGGGTTTTGTTTGGTTTGGTTTGGGTTTTTTCCTGGAAATGGTGAAAACTCTTGGGAGAGAGGTTGGCATCCTCTTCAGACTGGATTTTTTAAAACATCTTTGTCTTTTTTGGTTTTTTATCTCTGCAAATCAACATTGGCTTTGCATTTGCCTGTTAAATGTGAGAAGCTCTGCTTTGAAAAGGGTCTTATCTGCTGCTGTCATTCTTGCAAATATATAAATATGTATATTAAGAGTTAACACTTTATTATATTGCTGTTCTTGCCTGTCTAAACACATAATGCCTAAGTAAATATATATGATGACTTGACTTTGCAAATGAAGATTTAGGAAGGGCTTTACCCAAGCTTACTATGATCCCTCGCCTGTTGCTACAGGGCTTTGCAAGTGTGAGTAAACCCTTCAGGCCTGTGCAGTAGATCTTTTAGGTGAGGCACAGCATGTGTAGAACTGGCCCCACCTTTTACACCTGAGTTTTACCTGCCAGGGCCTAGCGAGCTTGGACAGTGACAGCAAAGTCTGCAGGTCGTAGGTTTGATTGGAGTATCCTTCTCTTAGATGGATGGTCTTACAGAGCTAAACGAGCTCCATCTGCCTGGGTTTGAAGTTAGAGTTGTCCTTCTCCTAGGATGGTTGCCTCAAGGCTAGTGAGCCCATCCTGCCCATGGACACACTTTGTCTGATCCTTCAGTTGAGACCTGTCTGGCATGGGAGACCCTACCAGAGGCATATGCTATCACCAGCATAGCTCCCAACCTCACAAGGGCACACAAGCTCTTTCCCCATGACAAGGCGGTGTCCATGAAAGAGATGTAAATGTATATATATAATACATATATAAAATACGTATATACACAGAGACACACGCATATACATGCAGTGCTGCTTCAGACAGTATAAAGTCAACAAAAATTGTATGTAATGATAGAGGTAGCCAAGTCTGTCCCACTTATGTGGCCTAAAATCACGTAACCTGAAAACAACTTCCTTGTTCTATATAGATATGTCACATATTCTTATCACTTTTCTTCTGTGATATCAATCCCTGGAACTCCAAAGTATTGGGTTGTGATTTCATTTCATCTCAGTTTGGAGTCAAAACCAGACAATTCTTTTTCAGTCAGACAGGCAATCTTCCCCCCACAGCCCCTATATTTTAAAAAAATTATTTTCAGGAAAAAGTCAACCATAATTCTGGAAATCAAACTTTAATTTCAAACCATCTGTTTGAACTTTATGCTTGTGTTATTCCTACTTTAATTCTTAACAAAGGCAGGAGTGCAAGATATGGTGTAGATGAGATTTTGCATCCCACCATATCATTTCATGATAACATTTCCAGTAATACCATTTCAGTATTCTGTATTTTGAAAAACATTAACAGCAGCTCCTAATTATGGCAGATTAATGACAAAATCTTGCAGTGTCTCCTCTTATTAAAGAGTTTAATGGTTTCAGCACTTCATTTTGTTTTCTGTTGAATGCATCATTTCATCAGAGCGTAAATGGGGAACGCTCATGTGGAAAATAATAAGGGCTCTGATTCACAGTCCCTGATGGATTTAACTACAATGGCAAAAGAGGTTACTGCCTCCAGCTGTCCACCCTTTTCGTGCGGGAAAGATTAACAATCCACTTTGGAGTCTGTACAGCATGCAGTGTGTCTGCTCTTCACACTCCACAGCTCCCAGCCAAGTGTGCCCATGCAAACTGCCATCAGCTGGGGTTAACCCTTGGGTCTGAAGAGATGCCGAGTTTGAGAGCAATTGTGAACCAAAGCTGTTGGGGGGATTTTCAAATAGCATGAACTGGCAGTCATACATAATGCTCACTAATATTTTCTGGGCATCTGTAATAAATGCTTAAAATTGCCTCTTGTTCAACTTCTTAATTCAACTGAGACCATGAGAAATGAGCCCATGTTAACCTTGCCATGTGAGGTGCATGACACCTGGGTTGGGGCAACCCTCAGTACCAATACCGGATGGGAGATGAATGGATTCAGAGCAGCCCTGTGGAGAAGGACTTGGGGGTATTGGTCGATGAGAAAATGAACATGAGCCAGCTTCAGTGTGCACTCACAGCCCAGAAAGCCAACCGTATCCTGGGCTGCATCAAAAGGAGGTTGAAGGAGATGATCCTGCTCCTCTACTCTGCTCTTGTGAGACCCCATTTGGAATCCTGCGTTCAGCTCCTGGGGTCCTCAACACAAGAGAGACATGGACCTGCCCAAGTGAGTCCAGAAGAGGACAAATCTGATCAGAGGGCTGGAGCATGTCTCCTATGAAGACAGGCTGAGAGAGCTGGGCTTGTACAGCCTGAAGAGAAGGCTCTGTGGAGACCTTAGAGCAGCTTTTCAATACGTAAAATGGCCTATAAGAAAGCTGGGTACAAACTGTTTAACAGGGCCTGTTATGACAGAGGAAGAAGTAATGTTTTTTAACTAAAAGAGGAGAGAATCAGACTACATGTAAGGAGGAAATTTTTTATGATGTGTGTGAAGCACTGGATCAGGTTGCCCAGAGATGGGTGGTAGACGCTCCATCCCTGGAAACACATTCAGGATCAGATTGGACAGGGCTCTGAGCATCCTGACCTAGCTGAAGATGTCCCTGCTTATTGCACGGAGGTTGGACTAGAAGACCTTTAAAGGTCCCTTCCAACCCAAACTATTCTATGGTTCTAGAATATCCTCCAGACTGTTTTACAAAAGAGGTGCAGACAAGTTAAACAACTAAACTAACATTATATGGCCAGGAAGTCAGTGAACTGGGGACAAAGGGACCTTTTTCAAAGTGCATGGTAGTGCTAAATCCGGGTGGTGTTGCCTGCAAGACAAGATGGTTTCCTGCCCCAAGTCTCATAAGCAGACACCTAGGTGAATTGGGCAAAGCAGGACTATTTCTCCTCTAGAGTCCCATGTTGTAATTTCCCAGATGATTCCTAGAAAGTTGATTTATTTGGGACAATGTTACTCTACTCTTGTCAGTACCTGAGTAATGGAGAACTGAGGCAGAGGATTTGCAGTGAAGAATGTTTCCATGTAACAGATGAAACAAACAAAACCATTGGAGGGTATTGGGGTATTTTTTTCTCCTTCCAAGAAGAAAATAAGTTTCAGAGTAATAATATTAGCCCCAGCTCTGGAAAGACATAGCTTTCCGTGCCCAAAATGTACAAAACCAAGGCCATGCAGCCTCTGCCATGGTTTTCCCTTCTGCTAAATAAAAGGTCATATAGAGTACAAGCTTGTTATATAAAATGAGCTGTTGATAAAGGCTGTGCTTTCTGTTAAACTCAAATGTCTACATTAACTCTCTTCACTTGAAGAATAGTCAAATCTGTTAGACAGGATGCAGTAACATTTGCATGCTGATGGTAATAGCAAATACTTTCTTGTGTTCACATGAAAGGAGGCTGCCTCTATCTGCCAGAATAAAAACATTGGGCTGATTTCAAAAGACATACGTGTTAGATTTTGTCCTGAATCTCTCCCAGCACTGTTCTAAACCATTTTGGTTGAAGAGTTTTGCTGTACCTAGTGTGTGTGGCAGAACTTCCCAAGGCATCAGCACACTGGGAGACCTAAAATGCCCACTTGCCCCCTCAATTACAGTTTCAGGAGGATTTGCTGGGGCATTTTGGGTACATAGGAACTACATTAAAAGGAAAGTGGCTGTGCACAGTGAGACATCTCTTAGAACACTTGCCAATTTCTACCATCCAAAGCCAGTCTATGAATATTGTTCGCATAAAGCTGCAGTCCTATGGCTTGCTTTGACTGTTAGTAAGCCAAGCAAATAGATTTTCTCCCTTCCTTTTCACTCAGCTGGTATAACTGCACATATAATCACTCCCTGACCCAGTTCAGTCAAAATGATCCAGTTAGCTCACACGCTTTAAATAGTAGAGTTTTTTCCTAACCTGTTTCATTGTGATTGAATTGGGTTAGGGAACAATTGTGTACACATATCAAAGGGGGAGCATGGGGAACAGGGGGATAAACCTCAGAGGAGACAGTGAGAAGCAGCTGGGACTGAGAACCTTTTTGATCCAGATCAGCTGAAGCCAGACATGCAACAGCAACTGAACACTGGCACAACAGGAAATTCCTATGGGATTGGGTCTTCACCTGGTGGGAAACATCTTAGCTCTTTTGAAGTTGAGAGTGATATGTTCATTTACAGTACTGGAAATACTGTCTCCTGTGTGTTTTCTGCAGGGTTGCAGAGTTTTACAACCATTCAGACTGGCTTTCAGTAGTGAATTGCTTTAACTGTTGGAAATATCTGCAAACAGAAAAGATTAATCTCAGAAAAGGATCCCATCAGTGGGTCTCTGTGGTTTCACTTTTTTCACTCATCAACAAATTCTACTGACAAGTTTTCTTCATTGAAAGCAGAGATAAGCTCAGCTTTCCAGGCTGCACTATTCTTCATTAAGTAAGAAAGAAAAAGAAACACAATAAAGGAAGACCAAACAAAACCAAAGAATGTTTCTGAAGTCTAGGTAATTCAATCCTTTAAGATTACTGCTTCTTTACAATTTTCTTTATCATGAATTCCCTGGTATGAACCAATTAAAATGGGCTTGCTAATGATTAAAGAGTTTCACTGTATATTTGTGCACAGTTGGCCATGTGCTGGCCACAAGGACGGAAAAATAGAAGTGGATCTGAAAGCATATGTTTTTATATGAATAAGCAAGCTGGCAGAACATGACAATTCATGCCTTTCTTGCCTATGGAAAAGAGATATCTGAGCTCTGGATGTTTGTCCACTATGGCAGGAAGATCCTTCATTCAGTTCATTGAATGCTCTAGGCTTTGCCACATTTAAATGGTAAATTACAAGGAACAAAGTTACAAACAAATGTGCAACTCTTATTCGTGTAGTCAATCTGCATCTACAATCTTATATATGTTGTTTGATAGATGTAAAAACCAAGGTTATTAATTATGAAGGAATTGATTCTGTGTGGGTGGAGGAGGATGGGTTGAGGTTAAGGCAAAAGAGAACAGGATAAAGATTTTTCAGAACCTCAAACCTTCACCTGGTTGCAGTCATCTCAGTTGCTCAATTATGCTAATATCCTCGGTGTATTTAGCTTTTGGTGAGGAGGGAAAGAGTGCTGAGATGGGATTTTTGCTGAAGTGCAGAGGGCTTGGGTAAAAGGAATGAGACAGAGGAAAAAGCAAGATTTTTTTTAGTTACTCTGTGAAATGCAGGTATAGAAGGGAGAGAAGGGCAAAGTCAACTTCACTGATGTGATTGGAGATAAATTGCATAGAAAAAGTTAAAAAAATGGTTAATAAGTTTTGTGAGAGGTGAAGTAGAACTGCATTGCTGCATAGATGGGTTATGGAGAATGTAGAAATCCTATGAAGTGTTTATGTGATGAAGCTAATAAGGATGAGAGATAACAGATGATGATATTGTTATGTTCCCTCATCATGAAGGGCCAGTCAATAGGCAACAGGCACAGCTACCCTTCACATGGGTACGAACAAAGGGTTTGGCTTTTTCTGTGGGACAGGCAGGGAAGAGTAAGAGTCAAAAAAAAAAGACTGAACTTTCGTGAGAGATTCCATGACAGGGAAGTGACAGGGATAAAAGGAGCAGGGGTGGGAAAATGCAGTCATGGTCAAATCAAGAGACCTAGTAGTGGCAAACACACCCACCTTATGCATTCAGGATTGGAAATCATCAGGTCCAACCCAGCTTGCTCTCCATCATTAACTGATCTCATGAATCCATACTGCTGACAGCAGGAGATTTTATTTTGTCAACAAATCCCACTCACTCACAGAGCAGAAGTGCTCAGGGATCTCACATAATTCAGTGCACATTCATCATACTGCAAGGAAGACTGGAAACACTGCTGTTGGTGTTTGAATCAGGCATGCTGCACCAAAGGAGAATATAATCCAAAATTTCTTTCCTTGGCTTTATCCAAAAGTCACCACCACCTCATGTTTTCAATGCTGATGAAAGTATTTAGACTTGCATGGCCTCAGGCTCCTTCTCTAAATGCAGTCTAGATATAATCAGGTGTGTTTGGCTTATAATTATGTCTCTGATACTGACTTTCTTTCACTGATTGCCTTTGGGTGAGTCACCTACTTAACTTCCCCATCCTTTCTGTCTTTCATGTTTAGATATGATAATATTTACCTGCTTGGCTTTGAAGCATCTTTCAGAGATGAATGGCTGCTCATGAAATTCTTTGAGGATGAAAATAATATGTACACGCTAAATAATAGTTCCCTGGGTGTGATGTAACAGCCCAGTCTCACTGCTGACTATTCATATTCATTTGCACAGCATTACAATTCGAACTACTCACTCACTATAGACAAAGTTGTATATAAAAAGAATGCTGCAGTTGTAGTTGTTAATACTCTTATAACTGTACACTACTTAATTGTTTCACACTGTAAGCTCTTAACTGAGCTTCTAAAATCTCTGTCAAGAAAGCAAAAAAGAATACATGAAAATTCCTAGGGGAAAATATGTTAGAAGGGATATGACTCACAGACCTGTAGGCCTATATTATAATGGTAAATTCAGAGATGAGGAAGACTTCCATAGTAAGTTTTTCATTGTTAAAATTTGCTTAACTGGCATCTTTAGGTACATGAACGGACTTCAAATGTTTCTTAGAGATACACAGAATACTTTTTAGTCTTCTGGTTAATTACGAGGCAGAAATACTGTTTATTTAAAATCTGGATCCACTAAGAGAAGCCCAATTGCTCCTTTTCAGCCAGTAGTTGGTTTCCAGTGGTGCCTGTGATGAGTCACCTAGGGAAGAGTGAGAATAGGACAGTCATTTCCAGTACCCTTCTCCCAGCTTGCTCAGCCTCTGGCCATTTTCAGTCCAGGGCAGTTCCAGTGTAGATTCTGTAGTCTATAACGAACCTCTTTTCAAGTGCTTGTCTTTTCCCTATAGTCCAAGTAAACTTCTTGCATCCATCGCCATACTGTAAAGCACATTCTTCCTTTCACTGAATTAGCATTGTTCCAGTGACAGTCCAACCACAGCAGCACTGCTTTTCCTTATTAGCCCTGGATAAGCAAAGAGTTTTAAAAAGACAAAAAAGAGTACAGGAGGAATCCACCAGCAAGTTAGCTTCTCTGTGTATTTTCTCATAATTTTTCTGTTAAAATAAAGAGGCTTCTCAGAGGGAGGGAATGCAACTAACCACAGAGTTCAGCTGAACCACAACAGTTGTGAGACCTTCATCTTCAGTGTCTTAATGAAAAGGAAGTAAGAGAATGTGGAACATTAAGATAAATGGATACCCGAAGAACAACAGAACAATAGGCATCTAGAAGATCCTTCATTATGCCTTTTTTTTAGGAGCATCTGACACATAAAATGATGCAAAATAAGAAAATTCCCTCCCTAGCAAAATATGATATTTTTACAGGGTAAGTCACCTGGTTTGACTTCTTGCAATCACAGAACAGTTTGATCATGATGTGTATTGCAAAATAGTAATTTCAGCTCTCTCTTACCCAATTCTGTTGTTCAGTGGCCAGATGGGAACTTACTTCCCCCAGGTTCTGAATCTGTGCCATTAAAAAAGTTATGTAAAATCCAAGCTGTTTGAACCCTGTATTGCTTAATTTAAGCAATTCCCTCTGACTGTGTGGGAAATCTAGGCAACTTTGAGGGATGATGCAGATTGCTGATGCTAGCTATCTGTCAGTCATGTTGCACTCTACTCCTGCTTTTCTGAGGCTCATAACTTTAATGGAGCTGTGTGTTAGCAGTGATATTTATCTTTAATGTAATAGCCTAACGATTAATGAAACTGCTTAGAAAGAGGGATGACTTAGGTGATTGGAATCCCCAAGTCTAAAGAGGATTGAGACCTTCAGAATAGCTAAATTCATGTCATTCATTGGCCTGAAAATTAGGGCATCCTCTGTTCCTCTGTCAAAGCTGAGTGCCATCCTACTGGGAGCAAAAGACAGAGGAAAACAGGTAAGCAAAACCCTGGTTCTGGCCTAATTATCATGGCACTTGCTGTGTGAAATAAACTTACTTTCAGCCTTGGTTTTGTTTTTACCCAGCAACAGTCCTCTGTAAAGTTCAGGCTGTTCTTGGAAAATGCAAAACCCCAGTGGCAGGAGACTCCTCTTTCCAGTGTCCATGGACTTGTGACTTTTGTTATATTCCACAAATGAAGAGACACCACACGTGCAGGCCAGCCTCTTTTCAATTATCCCCTCAAACATCCTTATAAAGAGGGGTAGGGAAAGAGGAAAGGGTACTGGTAGGTCAGGAGAAGTTAGCTGTTAGCTTTGAGCACAACTAACTTTACAGGCTACTGTCAGGACTTAAATGCTGCCTATCTGAATGAACTACCAGGCAGTAAAGCCTCAAGTGGGAAATAAGCATTCCCCTTCCAGGAACAGGTATTAGACTAAGTGCTTTCATGCTAAATAATGAGGCATACACTGAAGTTAGGCTCTTCCAAAGGTAGGTAAGTGATGGTGGAAAGTAGCTCGATTTAGCCAGGCTGAAACCCTTTCTCACAGGAGTTTTGTTAGATTCCATAGCACAAGTCCCTCTTACTCCTGACTGGGAGTTGAATCAGTTTAACTTGTGCCTTTGAAAATTACATGAATTTTTAGAAACTAGAAAGCCAGAAGGTTTTAATGCATTTTCCTCTTCGAGATACTTAAGTGTATCTGTTTTTCAAAAAGTGTTGCTAAAGGAAGATATGCAGATGCTGTATTAGTTATCCATAAGGGGTAGAATTAAAATGATATTATAAGGAATTATTATGGAACTGATTGAGGCCAGATACATTTTCTTGAGGAAATCTATGGATGTGATGCTAAATCAAATATTTATGAAAATCCATTCAAAATATTTTAGTGGATTGGTATTACAGATCACTCTGAAACAGTTAAAAATCCATTGCAAATTACAGAGCAGATACTGCCGGCAGAAATACTATACAGCAGGTAATTATGGGAAATATATTTAAAAGCTACAGATTAGTGAAAATTGCTGTTTTCAGGGTAGCAGAGACAACCAACCAAAACAATTGAGTTAGCAGAGAACTGAGCTGACATCCAAAGAGCTACCTGTAAAGAGAAAAAATGAATCAAAATTGTCAAGGGTTCAAGGAAGGACTGGGAATTTTCAGCTTATCCAACTTAGAATAGATATATAGTAGCTCCTGCCAATTTTGTAGCACGTCTTTCCAGCACCAGTGCACACAAAAGGTCCTCTTATTTTCAAGGTGACTGAACTGTGTGAAGTACTGCATGTTGAAAATGTCTGAAGAATCAAGACCTAAGTTAGCTGGCTGATAGGTGTTCAAGTGTTCATTCATTACTGTTTTTCTTAAATCCTATTCTGGCTTCACATATGCTTTGAGTATGTGATTCATTTTAAAAGCAGCCCTTTTGATGTCAAATTTAACTTCATCTCTGGGTAATCAGTGCTGCCAAGCTAACATTAGAATCATGAGCTAAGTCCTCTGCTAGACAAGAAAATAAAGGGCTCCAGGGTAATAAATTGGGAACTGGCTTAAAACCATGTTTTAATTCTGTAATGTCTTGTCAGAGTATCAAGTCCTAGGAATGCAAACTCTTCCATAGCACTAAGGCTCATCCTTTGAAGTTTTTCCTTTTGTCTTTAAATATACAAGATCTTTCTCTTCACCTTGGGAACTTCAGACTTTCCAGGCTCAACAAATTTGTGTAAATAGTGGAAGAACTCTGGGGATGACTACCTGATCTTTGGATTTCAGTTTTATGGATAATGTAACATTATGTGGTGTATAGGTGTAGCCTGGGTGTAGGCATCTAGGAGATTGCACCAGTGAAAAAAGAATCTGGAAGAAATACTGTCCTGCTTCTAGTGAAGTATTGGATACAATTTCTTTTCCCAGAGAAATACATGCCCAAAATTTCTTGCAAAGTCTTTGTTTGGGGGTTTTATTTTTTTTTTCCCCAGAAAACTAAAAAGTAATGATAAATTGAAAAATTCAGACAAGTTTCAAACAAGGTCTTTATGTTACATGCATTTATAGTACTTTCTGAAGCACGTATTTTCTCCTAGTTTCTCTATATGAGAAAACTTAGGCCAGTTCAGCTCTGATTCTCCTGTTGTAGGTCAAAGCCATGTGCTAGTGTTAGGCACAGGGGCACAGCTATGCTCAGTGTTACCAATCTTCCATTTTGATTAGCTTCTCTGCTTCTGAAGGCAGCTGTCATGTAGGTGAGCTTAGCAAACATATGCTAAGCTGATTTTAGTGATTATTCTGTGAGCTGACATTTGGCTGACAATAAATGAGACAGCGTAGCAATTTAGCACTGACCTAAATGAAAAACATACCTGAAGAATATCTTGAATGTGCATATCTGTTACCTTATTATTTTCTGTCACTTTTGTCAGGAGATTTTCAACACCCTTAACAACTTTGGAGCTTCTCTGTGCATATAATATTTGAAGGTCATCTACTGTGAAATCAGTGATTGACATTTCTTTGCTAAGTTGAATCAAGCAGGTTCAAGCACCTTTGTCTGAATTTTCCCCGAGACTCTTCTGAGTAGATGCTCAATACACTGTAGCTGTACCTGTAACATTAAAACACTCCTGTTAATAGAAAAAAAGCTGTACCCTTGGTTTGTTTGTATGGTGAGAAGATAATTAACTGCCTTTTCCTGAAAAGGCTGGCCCTCTCCATTTAAAATATTTAATTACTATAGTATTTAGCAAAAGCGTCTGTCATCCCTGATGGTGCTCAGCCTGACTAAGAGCTAAAGAGGAAGCTCATTTTTTATTTATTTGGTTTTTATTCCTTGTGAGGTCTCTTGCAGAAGCTCTCATTGCACTGCTGTATGCCTACCCAACTGTAGGCATTTGAAGGTAATTCTCAGAAGGTAAACCCAATGTACCTGCAGAGTATCCATCTTCTTGAACAGAATCATGGATGATTTCCAGAGAAGATATAACTCTGTATTCTATGTGGCATAGCTTCTGATTTCATGTTTTATTATACTTCTGTGATTTTATCTTATTTCAAATTTGTTTCTTGATTTGCAGTCTTGTTGGTATGCCTGGTGAGATGCCTGCTATATGACGCTTTTAATCTTTATCTGGACAGGGTGCTGGGCCATCTTGTTTAGACTGTGCTTTTTCCAGGACAAAAGCAGTCTAAACAATGGAAAGGTTGTACCAGATTGTCCTTGAGGTCCCTTCCAACCTGGCATTCTGTGTTTCTAAAGCTATTATAATGTTGCCGCACAGTTCTTTATCCTGTTATTTAACTACCAGTGATGGTTTCCTTCACTAGTTCAGAATTTACATTTGGAACTTTGTTACCTGAGAATTTTAGGGGGGTTTAAATGAGATTTTGAGCCCATGGCTTAAACTTTCTTTTCATAGTGAGAGTTCCAAAGACCAAAGGGACTTCTGAAGACAAAAGGCATTATTTATTATACAAGCTGATCTAATTAACTACACAGAGAAAATACAAAATGAAAAGGTCAAGAAGAGGAGGAGAAAAGAAAACAAGAATTATATCCAGTTCTCCTTATACCCATGATGTTCCTGCAGGCAAGTTTTTGCTTCTAGGTTTGGTTTTAGCCGACTCAGTGACTTTCTGAGTTGCAACAACTCTTCCCATTATGTTCTTCCCATGCCTCATGAGACTGGCTAGCTGCTCCCAGCTCTTGAATCAGCCTCTCTGAACAGGCTTTCTGCCATTCCTCTTCTGCTACATCCTGCTGTCTGGAGCCTTCAGTGCTCATGTATGTAAAAATTGTGCAACAACGTTTACTGGAAAAAAAGCTCGCTAGAGTTTACATTTAAGAAGTATTCCCTGCTTCTGGAATGTTTAATTTTTCTCAGCTTGTTTTTTTAGTTTCTATTAGGAGGAATGGTATGAGGGAAAGGCAGTAATCTCCAAGAAGGAAAGGTCCAGATGATAATACAAAATGAACAGATTTTTTCCTTCTTCATAGAAATCCCACCTAAGCAGAAAGATGTAGGAATGCTTGATTTCATTAGAGGTGAAATATTAAGATCCAACTTATTGACTTATTGTCCATAAGTTTTATGCAAGATTAGGTGAGGAATTCAGATCAATTCAGAAGAAAAATGAGTTGAGGTGAAATTCATTAATTTGAGAGGAATTAGACTTCTCATCCTTGCTCATTTCAGGCTATCCATGTATTTGGTTGTAGAAACCTACAATCAGTGGGAGTTTGCATTCCTGAAATACAATTTTCTCCTTTTTAGTCACACATATTTGAACTTACGTCATTTTAGTGCTTTAGAAGTGGAGGAAACTTCAGCTCAACTTTCTTACTGCCCTCAGAGTTCACTGACATTACCAGACTGATGGGGGCTACTGGCTGACCTCCTTACAGTCTGAGTCCAGAAGCTCTTTGTATCAGGGACTCTGATCTCTGGAGAAAGAAACTCAAATTAATTACATAAAATATTCTAGACTAATCTAATTCTTGCTCAGATAGAGACTGCAGGCCAAGAGAAGAAGGTGCATCTGGGCTGGACCTCTTTCCTCAGAGGGCTTTGCAAGACTAAAGGGGAACTAATGGCCTCTTCTATTCTGAAAAGGTTAAAAAGGTTATTGCTGTTGCTTTTACTATAGCATGATATTTATAAAAAAAAAACAATTTCTTGTACACAAGGAGATTTCAATTCAGTGAAGTCTCCTTGAAGGCAGTGAATGCTAGTGTGGCTGTACAGATCTCTTTGGATCTCTGCTTAGTGTAAACTGAAGCTGTTCGGTTTGTAGCTAAAGCTATGATACCTTGGGGTGAAGGAGTGTTATTGTCTAAACATCATTCTGGTTTAGTGTCCATCAGCAGTCAATAGGAGTTTTCTCTTTAACCATTTCTTTAACCATTTCTCTTTAACCTCTTTTAACTCTTTAACGTTGTTCCTTTCACAGTTTTAAATCTCAGAAGTAAGTTTTTCTGTTATAAGAAAGAAAGTTTTCACTCCCACTGCCTTTGAGCAGTAACTGCAGCTTGCACTGCTCTTTTCCCTGTTGTTGGAGTGCTTGTGAGTGGGTTCCTGCTGTATGTAAAGGTAGTTTAGGGTTGGGATTCAGCTTGAGATTAAGACAGTTCAGTGTCTACGTTAATATTCAGTTGGTTAACCATATATATCTAGTGCCATGTACGTCCCTAGACTAACTCACTCCCCTCCAGCTACCAATTTGGAAGGTCACGGGTCTCCTCTAGATTTTGCAACAGACATGCAAGCTTCATGGACATACCTTAGATATCCTAGAGCATCTGAGATATTTACTGGTACCCACCAAATTCTTGCCTAGATCTCTCTTGACTGCACCGGAGGTTCAGACACCCTGTAAGGGACTCACCTTTAAACTTCAGCTCCGGAGACAAGTACATTCAGGAGTCGGAATTGAAACCTATCCTGTGCTGCTACGTGGTCAGGGGACTGACCTGGATTAAAAATAACTGCTTTCTTGGTAGAAGGGGAGGGGAAAGAAGGGGCACACAACATGGAAGGGTAGGACTCTGTTTGATTGTTTGTTTCTACTTTAGTTCTAATCAGACCAATTCCCTGATCCTGTGTACTCACTCCACAGCCACACAAGGCCAGGGATGTTATAAAACAGGTGGTTATACTTGGCATCATAGCTGACCTGTGCTGTCCTGAAGTGTTCTTGGAACATCAACCTCATTGAAATTATCTAATTATGTCATTTTGGATTCAAAGCTCTCCTGTCTGAGGAGGGGATGATTATTTTTCTTCTCTTTGTTGCACTGTCTAGCACTGGGAAAAAAATACTAAACTGGAAGTTTATTCGCATTTTTCTATTGTATAAAAAAATATAGTGAAAGGGAGTTTAACCGCATTCCAGTCAGTGCTTGCTAAAACTTGATCCTGTTTGCAAAGTGAAATATAAAACTAGATTGAAACAAAATGATAACCTGAAGGTCTATGCTCGTCACAACAGATGAATAAAATGCAAAAACTTTGCCCGCAGCAAGAATGCAAAACTGTATTTTTCAGACTGATTCACTTTTAATAATGTAGCATTATTCATAATGCCATAAAGGTTATGCGTTAAAGCTAATTTTCATGAAGCATTTCTTAAACATACCCTTTAAACGTATGATATAAGAAAAATCAGGCTTTTTGCTTTCTTCCAACACTTCAATATTTTTTATTAAATTTTAATTGTAATAAGCCATTAATACCTGGCAATGAATCAGTTTGAAAAGACCTCATTCTGTGCACGGTCTAATGCACTCACTAACTATTACAGTTACAAAGACATAGACCAGCTTCAGAGAAGGATTTTGATTTTGCCATTCTAACTGTTAGTTATCTGGTTCTTTGGGCAGTGTTTAATAGTCCTGATTGAATTTCATATGCAATGAATGGAGCAATAGTAGCATAGAAATTAAGATTTATCTGATTATACTATTATATATCTGATTATACCTACTTGGGTAGGTGGATATCATAGCAAAATCCAAAAGAGAACTTATGTTTGAGCT
This sequence comes from Melopsittacus undulatus, assembly GCF_012275295.1. NCBI lineage: Eukaryota > Metazoa > Chordata > Aves > Psittaciformes > Psittaculidae > Melopsittacus > Melopsittacus undulatus. Next base: position 18,614,953 of record NC_047531.1, on the reverse strand, counting down.
TCTGCCTCTCTTTCGTATCTCTTGGAGACTGCAGCTGGCATATGATCTCTCAGTTATCCCTCTCAGCACAGTTAAGTGCTTTCTTCATTCCTGCTGTAATACTCTCCATGCCTTGCAAATATTCTGGTGGTCACAGCACTCCTGCAAGCGTGGGAAGAAACTTGTCTATCAGGCTTGACACAGGCACCTGAAGAGACTCAGACCCACAAATCAAACATCCCAGGCAAGTTTGCTAACCACCAAGCTGTGGGCAAGGCTGATGTCTCCTGGGCTGAGCATAGGATATAGTAAAAAGGAGTGCAAGCCCTGTGAATGTGGTGGGATTGCTTGGGGAAGAGATCTAGTGATGAAGGCACTTGTGTAGTTTATCACTGGGCATGCACAGTAGCAAAACCTTTTGTGAAAGCAAGAAAATTCAAAACACTGAACCATTATTACACAGAAATGTACATAATTTGGGCAGTATTTGCATCTTACAGGCTTTTGTTCTGATCTTCTTCCTCTATAAATTAAATGTATAATCTTGAATGCAATAGTATTCCACTGCCAGGCAGAAGTTGTAGAGAAACAATAAAGGTGCCTCGATTTTTTTTTCCCATGTAAACAAGCTATAAATGAACCAAGAGCAGTCCCTTGGCTGATACAAGCTGACTAATTCCATATGTTGTTATTGCTGTTCTTATTTCAGAGCCAATTGCCTAACATAAGAAAGATAATCAAGTCTGAATGCTAAGTACCCATATCACTGAGTTCTTAACGCAAATATTTTCAACCACATCTTGTAGCTTTTTATAGCATGCAAAAGCGTGTTAGGTGCTGTACTGATAAAGGATATAGTACCTACTCCAGAGTGTTTATCTGGCTTGATTATTCCTGACAGATGAAGCCAAAAAAATCAGGAGAATGGGAAGAACAAAGGGAAGCAAGCCCAAAGTGCAGTGTGTTATTATGTTTCTTTTTCTGTTCCTTCAGGAGTCTTGCTAGTTTGGGCATTGTGCGTACCTGAATGTGTATGTTGTTAAAAAAAAAACAAACAACAAAAGAAGAAGAATTGAGATAAAAATAGAAGAAAAACACAACATTAGGGTAAGAGGGCATGTGTCTGCACAGGGCACAGCAGTAGGGAAAAGGAAAGGCAAAGAAAAATGAGAAGAGAGAGCAATGAACAAAACAAAGAAAGACTAAGGAACTGATGCCAGGATGCAAGTCTAAGTAGATTGACAGTAAGGGAATGATGGGAAAAAGTCACTTACAAGAAAGTCTGTTATGCAAAGTACTTCCAATACAGGAGCACAAAGAAATCCCAGAGGCAACTGTTAGCAGCTAAACTCAGAACAAACTGTACTTTCACAACACAACTGATATAGCATACGCAAAAGGTCAAAGCAATATGACAGAAATTATGTACAGTTATAGCCTGGAAGGCAACAAGTTGTGAAATCCCTTCTCTTACTAATGGTGTTTTGCTCCCAAATTAGTAAATGAAACAGAAGCTGAGAGTTTGCATTGCAAAGCTCAATGGAAGGTGTAGAGTATGGAGCATCTTTTCAACACTGGCTAATCAGAACAGAATAGCACCATACCGACATTTCAGAAAATTATCCTAACACTGACAACCCCATAAGGAGCTAGAGGCAACAGGTGCCAGTGCTTGGACATGGCTTCTCAATAATAGCATAGGTCCTGACGGCCTTTGCATTTGTTCCCAGTGCCATTGTTCTACTGATTCAATATGTATTCTCTCAGAGTTTCTCATCATAATACAAAAGAATTTACATTTTGCATTAGTTACTTCCAAATCACTGATGCCAGATTTATTCAACTAAATATTTATTACTTGACATACCATTCCGAACTTCACCCATTTTGGGGCAAATATTCAGTGTACTCTAGATCTTAGAAATATACTCTCAGGCTCCTTACACTAATTATTATAGCTCTTCATTAAATATTGAGCACAGCTGCCATATGCTACTTTTGATGATGCACTCCCCATGTGCACGTAAAATGGCCATCTCTTCATTTCGCTGCTGCACTCTTACACAACAAAACTGCTTTTGCAAGGGAGTCAGCCAGTTGGCATGAAAATACCTGTCCTGTCAGAACAGCTCAGCACACAAAGTTTAAATAACCAATTAATCACTGCATCTGCTTCAAAGTCCCCTTAGAGACTTGCACTCTCTGAGTCAATTGCCCTTTAAGAGTTTTTCTTTATCCTTAGGCACTTATGACTTCATTTGATCTGAATCTAATTAGGTGCAGAAGAATGTGAAGAGCAAGTCATTAAGACAATGGAACACAATTCTTAACATTAAATTTTATAGCAGCACCTACAGCAGAATTATCCTAGGAATTTCAGACAGTAGGCAAGTTAAACCCCTGCATGCTGTGTTATAGAGACTGTATTTTCAAAGCTAAGCATGCTGCTATAGTGAATAAGGGGGACTTTCCAATGTCTCACTACCTGGTTGTAGAAGGCTGTTTGAAATTTGAAAACCTGAAAAAACAGACTTCAGACTGCAGTCTGAAACAAAAATGGAATAGGTATAAATTGTGGGTTTGGGAAAACTGACCCATTTCCTGCCTAGTATTGCAAGAAAATAAATAAAGGGCATATAAGGCACAGCCTGGTGTTTGCCATAGGCTACCTTTGTAGATGCAAAGAGCTTCTATTTGGATTAGCATTAGGTTTGCCCCTGAAAATATTAGACTGCTTACTCTTCTGGGAGTGTAATATGCCTGACTGACATGGCTGCTGACACAGTTCTTCTTTCATTTTCTTGGGTTTATTTTCTTTTTAAAATAATAATATAAATGCAGAATAATTACAGATAGTCCCCTTGAACCAGAAGTAAGTTGTTACATACACCTAGACTGATAGATACCTTGGTTATACTCACTTCTAGCTGCAAGTCTCTCTGTGCTAGAATGATGCCTGTAAAGTGAAAAATGCTTCTCCTTAACCAGTACTTCACACTTTCAGACCAACTACCAAGAGTTTAATCCACCCTAGGTTTTCTGGAAAAGCCTTTGTCTTTTCAAACTCATGTGTGGTCATTTGATTCTGATTACTTCTTTCCTCCTATTAGCTGCTGAGAGGGGAGAGGTAAAGGTGTCTGATTTGATAGGACTTTAGCAGAACCGATGCAACTAAAATCACATGCAACCTTTAAAAATGTCACAGGCTTGAGAGTGACTAAGCAGTCCAAACCCTAAGCAGTCATGCTGACAATTTGCAATTTTATTTTCCAGTTCATTAAATTATGTGTCTCAGCATTTGCGACAACAGAGATATCAAAAGTCAATTAAATCCAGAGTCACACAATAAAAAAATCAAAAACCCAAACATTAGATTTTAACATCTTTGTCTAAAAATGCTACTATTCATCAGAAGCCAGATGAAGTGGAAGGTGTCTCAGCGTAGTCTGGAATTAAGAGCTCCAGGCCACTTAAGGGTTAAGGCAAGTGCTACTCAGATGCCCTTCCTTGAGATCACCATATCACTAAGTCTCAGAAGATCAACAGATGTAGTGTCTGATTAAGCTTCTCAAATGAACTCAGTAGTTGTGATGGAGATCAAGAAGGCATATGGGTGGGGGAAGGAGTGCTACACTTTTGGTTCAGTTTTGTGTGAGATTTTTGTACAATATTTGTGTTTGTATAAAAGTCCTAATTTCAGAGCTAGTCGTCTACCACTGCTGCCAGAATGAACTTCATCATTAACCTCAGAACAAGGGACAACAAATTCTAAAAACCCCAAAGACAAAATTATATGTCACTCCATGGTCTAGAGCTGACTGCAGGTTAAAAATGGCCTGGGAGCCAGGGCACTCTGTGCAATGCATGTCTTTGGAGATCCTCTGGGGAAAGAGCAGGCAGCTGCCTTCTGTATTTTGAACCAGATGAAATTTGTTGGTATTCTTCAAATGCAGATCATAGAACAACACAGTCATTGAGCCAGGAAAACACAGACTCTCACACAGGGCTTTGCTCTCCCACATATTTAAAGCATAAGACATTCAGTGGCTACTTTCATACATGTCTCTGGTGCTCTAGAATTTGAGCTGGATGTACCAGTCCTGCCTAGAAGGGCAAACTCAGCGTGTGAGGCAGATCTAGCCCAGACATGAGTTTTCTTGCCTGAGAAGCCAGTTGTCTCATTGCAGCCATGAGTCAGAGTACAAACTGGTGTGTGGGCTCTATGCTCACATAAGAGGTCAGGCCATGAGCTGACAGTTACTACTACCACAGCTGTTTTTTATGTTCACCATTGATCCTTGCAGAAATGTCTTCAACCATATTCACAACTTCCTTCACCTAGGTGGCATCCACAAGAATTGAACAAAATTATGTCTCAAATTCATAACCCACATTACCAAAGGTGATTTTAGACCTGCAGTTATTTCACACTGCTGAAGCTGTTTTTACAAGCATGCCTTGAAAACACAGTCTTCAGAGTACAGTAATATTCCATAAAGATACAAACATAGAAAAAAAACATGTACAAGCCTTAGGCATGCAAACCCACTGTAATTATTAGATAGAAAGCTAGGAATTGTTATTAGAAAACTAACAATATTCCACAACTTTCCAATATAGAGAGCCAACCACTTGCTATGGTGAAATATGCAATTTCTTTCTAGACATGAAAGTGACCTTAGCTCTGCTTTCCCGGTGCTTTGCACATCGGAGTCAATTTCCATTTCAGAAATCTCATCATTCAGTGCAGGAAGATTTTATGCTGAGTACACAGGTGGAAGCTTTAGCCTCAGGTTTCCTTTCACTTACACTCAGTTACACAGACTGACCTTCTTCTCCTGTGAGAGAGTATGAGGTCAGTTGTGCAGGGGCAAATGAGAAATAAAGTGATCTCACTAGTCTGATTATCACATGAAGTGGGTAAACACTAAACTGTTCACGTTAAGAGAGAAGACTCTGTCCACCTGTATTTACATTGCTGAGGAAAACACACATAGTGTTCTAAGGTATATGAAAAGCCCAAGGCACTGGAGAGCAAAGTTTGTATTTGGTATGTCTTTTGCTCTGTGGCAGGGCTCAGTTCTTTACTGCAAACTTTGGCCTTTATCTTGTAAAGAAGTCCACAACACACATCTTTATTGGGTTAAGACTTTTGTAATTGTCATTGCTGGCTGAAAAAAATGGTGCACATACGATTTTGGTGGATTTGCTTGCTTTTTTAATTTTTTGCTTGTTTTTTTGTCCGCATTTGACTTTGATGTATTTAAGTTTTCTCAGCCAGTCTGAGGATTTACGAGGGACTGTCCTAGAGATACCAGGCAGTTCAGAGGTATCAAAGGAACCTGAGGGAGGAGGAGCCAGCTCCCAGTCCGGCTGAGCCCATGTAGGTACGCCAGCAGAGCCCTCTGGTGGAGATGCAATGCGGAACAGCAGAAGGAAGGTTTTTTCCTAACGATGCAGCTCTCATACCTCTCTTCAGAGAGCTAAACGAAGAGGAAAAAGATCCCCACTCTTCATTTGGCAGGTCTACAAGGAGCATTTGGTGGTGTAACCAAATTGCTCAGGGAGGATGCTGTCTTAGCCAACACTTGCTACCCTAGCAAAAGCTTGTTTGCATTTGGCTTAAGATCCTCAAGTTACACTGATAGAGTGTTCAGCTGTATTAAATATTGACATCAAAGGGAGCTTGAAAAAATCATATCCTCTGTTTCACATGCTTATGCCAACAAAACTGCTAATGTAGGTGGAAACAGGCTAATGGATGAATGCTTTCACTGGCAAGGTTAACATCACTAAGTATGATGTTGCGTCTGTCTCAACAAGGCACTGCCTGTGTTTCCCTCAAGGGGATCAGTCAGAAAAAGCTCTGATGCATGGATACTAACTCTGAACAATGAACTAAGGGCCTTGACTGCTTAGGCTATGTCTGTGTAGTCTTTGGATGAGTCCAATACCATCAGCAGTAAGTCATGAAGGTCTTTGTTAGTCAGTTCCTCCATCAGTCTCAATACTTTATATACTCTGGATTGATGGAGTTAAACCATGTCTTCCATGAAGAAATAGTCATGGTGGGGGAAGGACAGTTGTGAAAGTAAAGGTGGTTTTGTAATAGAGTTTCAGCTATACAGCGGGCAGTCTTGAAGTGTAGATTTGGTCCTAGATTGCTAACTTCCATTTTGGTTCAGGTTTTGGATAGGGTTTTTTTATTTTTTCACTTGCTGCTTCTTAAGGAAGAATAGCACTAATTAAATTATTGTCATTTGCATTTATCACTCTGTGATTACATGTTAATACCACTTTGTTCTTCATCTCACTTGGTCTAATTATCAGTTCAAGGATGTGCTGAAAAGTCAATAGCTACTTTCATCAGGACACCCCTGGTCCTTGCTAGGACTGTTTTCCCCAGTATTCCTGTGGGAACTGCCAAAGCCTGCTCTTTGAACACAGCTGGATACTTTCTGCATGCTCATCTGTGCTTTATTGTACATTCAGTTCTTAGGAGTTTGGAAAATGCTAGAAAAGCACAGGTAATTAACCTGCTGATAGATTCCATACTAGAAGGGGAATGTGTACAGGACAGTGAACTTTGTGTCTTCTGGCCCTTCAGTTGCTGCCATCTTTTACTAGGACTTAGTTTTCATGATAAATGACTCTTCTGCTAACCTATAAATCTGCCTGTTGTCTTGTACTTTCACCTCCTCTTTCTGAACACTAGTTCTTGATCTCCCCTTCTGCAGCTTGTGGCAGGGCAATTCACTTCCATGGCACTAGCAGAAAAGAAGCCTAAAGAGACCATATGGCAGCTAAGCCTCCTCAGTCACCAGAGAAAGTGATCCCATTAAAGCTATATTGTGCTGGCACTAGTCCAGCCTTGTGAGCTGTGACATTTCTGTGGCTGTCAGGGCAGCAGGCTCAGATGTGGAGCTTGCAGCATGTTTGTACCTCACTGCATGGTGGGTTTGAGAGATCAGAAATCCACTGGAGGAAAAGAAACAGGCAGAACTGGACTGTTGTGTTCCCTCAAGAGACTGTAATATGAAACAAAGAGAAGGCTAAGCAAGGAATAATAGAAAATATGAGCAACTTCTAAATAGCCTCAGTAATAATTAGTGTTTGCATCTTGATACAGTCTTAGGGTGCTGAAGAGGATATTTTGACCTTGTCCCTTTCACTGTTACCTGTCATACAGTTTTCTCGGCTTCTACATAGTCAGAATTTCAGATCATCATTGAGTATACAGGAACTTAAGAGAGCTAAAACTCGGAGGATCTTGAGACCTGGCAAAAAAAAGTCACAATTTTGTGCATGTCTACATGTAACGTTCAATTTCCTCAGATGAACGAAACCAGAGCCCATAGCACGTATTAGAGGCAGAGAACAAATTCAGCTCTAACTCTCCTATTCTCCAGAGTTTCTGCTTCATGCTGTGCACGCTAAATTATTCACGCTCGTTTTGTTTACCACTTCTCTAACATTCCTTATCCTGAAAGCACCTAACATGAATGCTTCTGTCTATCACTTTCTTATCCAGCACAGTTCTGTGGATAAGAGCAGAGTGTCTGCCAAAGTGTTTTTGTCAGCATCTCGCTCTTACTAATGTTCTGCCTCTTTGACTAAGCTTTCTAGGTTTTTGAGTCCAGGGAAAACAGAGGATGACACTGGAGTAAAACGTGAATTTGGCTCAGAGTGAACTGGGGAACAAAACTAAAGGGTATCCCCTCAAGTGACCTGACCCTGTGAGTCTGAAACCTTTTCTGAAGAGCTGCTTAAAATACAAAGCAACAAAAATGTAGGAGGGGGAAAGGGTGCTAAAAAGATGATTCCTTTGTGAGATGTTCAGAGTTGCCAGCAATATAGGCATTCTGTCTACCAGAATTCACAAAGTGAAAAAGGGGGATGTAGGAGCAATCTTCACCTCCCCTTGGGATCTAGATCTATCTAGACCCTAAGCTAGTCTGGGGTCATTTGAATATGAATGTCCTCATTCAGGTGATGATGCAGATTTAGATAGTCTTTTCCAGAGGTGGGGAAGTTTATTCACATTTCTGAAGACTTCCTAATCCTACAAACACTAACCCTGTCCTGTCCCTACTCACTTTCTGTAAGAAGACTGCATTTTAGAGGAGACTCATTCAGGAGCCACTGAGGGGTATGGCAGCAGATCATGTCTTAAGGGAGTTCTTATACAAATTTGGTCTCTTCACAGAAGTTCATTCCTCTGCTATCAGAGAAAAGAACAAATGCCTGAGGGGAAAGCTAACACAGATTTTTACCTGAAAGTACCAGGAACATACTTGTCTCTGGAACAGATGAGAGATGCTTAACAGACTGATCAAAACACAGCTACTGAAAACCTGTGAAAGATTCATGCATTTCTGGATCATCAGCTAATGGTAATGTGGGATACCATAGACCATCTCAAATAGCTTTTTATTTTGATTAGGGTGGATATCTGATGCAAACCCATGGATTTTGTTGTCTTTCTACGTACAGGGAAGAGGATGGAGGAGCTAATGTAAGCTAGTTTCATCTGCTTCTTGTATGTCATGTAAGGCCTGCTTAGACCATGGATTTAAGAAAGGCAGCAACAAGTGCTTTGTGCCCCCATCACTTCTTCCTGCAAGCAAGCTTAGTGGCCTAATGACCCTCACACTGGAGTCTCAAGATAAAGCAAAGAAAATTGTGTACCAAATTATGTGCTTGATTTACAGAGATATCTGACAAAAATTAGGAGCCTTTTAGTTATTACAGCTACCCTCAGGGATGAGAACAAAGACATTTTTGATGTGATATGTAAGGCCAGGTAACAAACAGTAAAATAAAGTACAAACACAAAAAGGAATGAAAGGCTCCATAGGTGAAAGCCCCATTATTGTAGTATAATAATTTTACCTGCATGGACATCCCCACTTTAGTTCTGCATGCATGGGGAGGTAGAGATGAAGACAAATAAGGAGCTGGAGGGACCATAAGGTGTGGATGGAGCACTGAGGTGACACTTTCACAGCAGTCACAGGCCATTGGAAGGAGAAGGAATGAAAGCAAACATCTCAGTTAGCTTTTGACTGGCAGATGGGTGCAATGTTGACAACTGCTTTGAAAGTCTTGTTGAGGCTGTTTCAGGCTCCTTTAAGCTATTCAGGCCTTGTAAATATGTTCAGCCTGATCCCATACCTCCCCTACAATGCAAGAGTCTTATGTTACTCCCAAGTATTAGTTAATATCAGATTTTCCCTTAAAGCTCAGTGCTTTGCTCTCTAGTTTTTACTGTTAACATAAAACACTAAATAGCACAGGTTTTCATGCCAGTCACTAGTGGTAGATGCTTATAGGAGAGTCCACCAACAAAAAAATACTGTTATTAACATTATTAAATTCTTGAAAATTTGAACAGAAAAAATATGAGTGATTGTCTTGCTTAATGCAAGAAGTCTTAAAACTGATGAATTTTTGGGCATGCAGGTAAATATTTTTTACTGAAGTCCAAGGAGGTCATGGAAACATATAGGAATCAGTCACTATTATCCTATAATCTACTACTTAGGAACCAAATTACCATTTAGTCCTTCATACTAAGTCCATCTAATATTTTTTTCCTAAAGGCCAATTAATGTTTTAAAGCATAAAGTGTACCTCCAGCCATAAAGTTCACTCATTCTTGTGAAATTGCCTCTGAAGTCAAAGTGAAAATCTGCCTACAAGTACACATAGCTTTGGGAGCTGGCAAGCAGTGTTGAATTTCCTAAGACATACATATTCAATGTGGGCTAGTTTTTCATGCTAACAAAAGTTCACAGCCAGGTCTACTGTCTACGCAATGTGATAACAGTATAGGTGGGGATACAGATGAAGTGTTAACTGAGAGGAGGAGGTAGGTAAGTGATACAAAAAGCCATATTCTCATCTTATAACACTGAGCAGTGCTAATGCACTTTAGTGTCTTTTCTCGGTTATATCCACTCCTGCCAGGAATACTTGAGGGAGTAATGGTCTCTGCTACCAGGTTTAGGTAGCACAACATAGCTGTAACTGATTAAGGGGGTCTTTCAGCAGTGGGACAAATTCTATTCCTCTACAAACTCATGACTCAAGTGACATGGTTTATTCAAATTACATTGATCTGGGTCTGTAATGGTAAGACTCAGGCCCTTACTAAGTAGAATAATATTTTTCTGTACCTCCTTTTGTCTATGAAGCCTACACTGCTCTGCATTATTTAGAGCAATATTAACAAGACAATTGATTAAGTACAGGTTATTATTTCCTGTGTGGGTGCATTTCTACTGTAAGACAGTGTAGGTGGGAGCCAAGGGAAGGCAAAGCTGAATCGTGTGTTCAGGACTTCCCTTCCCTTGACCCCTAGATGCCAGAAGCATATAAGTGAGCAGGCTAGCTCACAGTAATCACTAAAATTATCCCTTATGCACACTGGTAATGTGCTCTTCAAACATCTTTTTCTCTTCCCAAACCAGCCCTCTTCCTTGATATTCTTTGGAGTGCAGAAAAAAAATAAGTAGTGACAGTTGCTTGGAAGATTATAAATGTTAGGAGCATACTATGACACCTCCTAATTATCTTAATTTCCCCGGTGTGCACTCAATAGTCCATTTAACATGGATGATATTAGAAGCCTTTTCTATCCATCCTGCTTCTGCTATAGTTCTTTTCAGACAAGTGACTTCACAGTCACATGAGCTTTCTGACTCTGCTCTGTTCTGTCAATATTTCAGCTCTTCAGACAATCGGGATGTTTTTTCCCCTTCCAGTGTATGCAGTGTTAGGATATGAGAGGCTTGAATATTCTTTAATAAAACACTTTAAGTATGTCAGGAGAACCTGCATGTGCAGCAAAAGAAGTCTCATATAAAATGAGCCTCATTGAGCAGTGCTAAGAGATTTAAATAAGCCTTCAAACTCTTAATACGTGCTAAAATCAATCCTTATGTTCACACATCGGTACAATCCAATGCTGGATGCTCAAAATTAGCCATACATGTGGTTACTTTTTTTCTGTGGTAGTTGAGCTTATGTTTAAAGCTAGGAACCAGGAGAAAATTCCATATTCTGGTGAAATTCCTTTCACTCATAAAAAATTGAGCTAAATCTGAACTCCTTTCAATTTCTAAGGCCAACAGATCTGCTCTGGAGAAAATTAAAAGCTGCATTGTTCCCATTTTTCATTATATTTGCTGTGACAGATATAAATTACATTAGCACTAGTGCTTTCATGGATGGATGAAGGCACTGGTCTGGGGCTAAGGTTTATTTCCTCACCTTAGAAACTGCAAATACAACAGAAGCAACTGTTCAGATTAAAAGCAGATTGTGAGTGAAAGGTCTAACCTTTGTCTCCGATCATTAACCCAAACCCTAAATTTAACATGAGCCCTATTCTTGGTCTGGGCCTTAGACCCAAACAGGTATATGTGGCCTAAATCTTATTTTGATACCTGTAGTTTGCCAAATAGATGACCTCTGGAAGTCCGTTTCAAATCACTCACTGATTCTATTTTTAACATCACTATCCTTACTGAAATCAGAGGCTAATGCATCTCCAGATGATCTTTTACTTCTATCCCATTCTCCCATCACATTTCTACTTCTTTTCTTGTTCTACTTTATTCGCATGACTGATGTGCTTGTACTATATTTAAGCATGTTTTGTTGGTTTGTTTTTTTTAATTAGTGTGGAAACACAAATACAAATGCAGTTACCTTGACATTGTGTATGCATAAATCAGTACTGTCTTACTGATGAAGTAACAGCAAAAGTTTGATTCATGGGGCCAAAACTTGAACTGTCAAGATGAGAAAGACAGTAGCCATTGAAATAATTTACAGAAATATTAGACTTAAAGTAAAAAGCTATAGAAATCAAGCTTCTTTGAAAAATCAAATTTGTATTCATATGTAATTTCAATTTTTGTACAAAGCTATACTGAAATTAATAAAAAATGCTAAAATGCTTCTGTCCAAACCAGCAATATTTAGTTAGATCTATCCCTTGTCCCATCCCAAGAGATACTAATAAACAAGTCTTACAAAACATTGAACTTATTAAATCCTGAAGCTTTTTTTCCAGAAACTTTGACCATCTGTGATTCTGCAGACTGCAGGTGGAGCAGAAATGAGGTTGGTGAATACACGACTAAGCAAAGCTCCTATGATTTTTTTTTCTTGGTTTTGGAAGTACAGAATAAACTTAGGAGCTCTTGAGATGGTCCGATAACCATAAATGACAGCTATTTGTTTTAACATCCTGGCAAAAATCCCATCATGCTGTTGAGCTTCCAGGATCAGTGCTGAATACCTGAATTTTGCTCTGTTCCGTGAATCACTTACTGTAATTTATTTTCCAATCAAATTCCTCTTCTGATTATTCCTTTTGTAGCAAAATTATGCCTTGGAAGATTTGCACCTGAATTTCACTATTTCAAGACCTAGAAATACTGTTCCATTGCCAAGGGGACTTGCTTACTCAGAGATGACTGCTCTGCTGCTATTTAGTAAGCTGATGGTTTTGACACCATTGAAACCAGCAGAAATCATGCAAGGCAGTGAATGCAACAAAGACGTTCAACTAATTTTAAATTGTTTACTAGCTTTGAGAGCATTGGGCCAAAGTACATTTCTTGCACCAAATATCCTTCTAACTAATTTTGTTAGTTAAAAAAAATTGCCATATGTTTACAGAGCATTGATCAGAGCCAAGAATCAAGTCTTGGAGAAGTTTAATTTTTCTTGTCACCTCTTACTTAGATTGCATTCTAACTGTGAGCGATTTCACAGCTCCAGGGAGAATTCAAGCTGCACAACAAAGTACAAATACTTATTAGCAGTTTCATCTTGCTATAGCCTTCTAATCATATGAATTCTTCTCTAACTTTGCTCTTCAGCTTGACTTATGTCCTAGAATGTTCTTTAGCAGCCATCTTCCAGTCAAAATCTTGCCATCCTTTCAAATTCCTATAAAAGACTGTGATGTCACAGAAAGATATTAGATGATCTTGGAAAGGACTTTAAACTGCCATGGGCAGATAGAGACACATGTTTAAGGCCCTTACAGAACTATAAAAGTTGCCATCTTTCTCATCATCTAAGTCTTTTGATTCTGAATATAATTTTGCCCCATTAATCTGGGTTTTAGTAAGGCATTTGCAAGACTAATTGTGATGGAGGGACAAGTGGTAAGAGCTGGATTTCTTTTGCTGCAATCTGCTTGTTTGCAGGGGATGTAAACATAGGTGTTTTCTTGCATATAAGAAGCACGAAATTTCTTTGCTTTCAGGTGCTGTATCTGAACTTTCTGTCAATTCTGGGCTAGAGAAGCTCTAATGTTTTGCTGCTTCTTGAAACCTTTCTATTTTCTGATGGATTGTGCCATCGCCTGCTGCCCCAAATGCATACAGATACCCAGCAGTGTTGTGTCCTAGCTTCTGATCAGGTATTTTCATTATTTTGTTCCTTTAAGTGGTGTTTCGAGTTTCTCTCTGTGGACAGACTTGATTGCTTGTTACATTGACCTAACATATTCACCATCTGTAGATTAGCCTGCTATTCTGAATTGAAGAAAAAGAAGCATATCATGGAAGCTGTTAGTACCTTTTAACAGTACTCCATACAACGCATCACTCAAACGCTGCTGTTACAATTAACTTTCTCAAAGCGTCTCTTTACCTGACCTCAGTCACATAGCAATTTTTCTACCCTTACCAGAGTACTGAAATCTCAGTAAACACCAAGATAGATTGAATGAGTCACTGCAGTTTAATCCCTCCTGTGAAATCTTTCACTTCTATGCTAATTGTAATGAATAATTTATTTCAGCTTTCTTTGTGCCAACATGCAGTCACCAATAATTCAATAGATACTGAATTTCACTGCAAACTAAAGTGAATATGCATTGTAAAAAATATTTCTGTATCTCTGGTAAATTTATCCAGATTCTGGTTCTGAAAAAAAGCTGAAAAGGAATAAATTATTGTCCATGATGTCCAAACATCTTATGCCTGTAGACAGAACAAAATTCAGCAGTTAACACAAAAATGTTTACCAGCTACTCACGTCCTTTCACTTGCACTAGGATATGTTTTCTTAGTTGTTCCAGACTGCATAATACTTTTATTTGCCAGTAATTTTTTAAACAGCACACTAACGAAGGTTCATCTAATTTGACATGACCACCAAGGGCTTTATCCTGATCAAATCCTGGTGTGTGATGGCCAGCTATTACTCAACACCTCACAGGATTTATTCATAACATAATAAGGCTGACATTTTTATTTCAAATGTGCCTTTCAGAATAATGGACAATTTTCTCATGCTTCATAATGGATAATTTTCTCATGCTTCATAATGGATAATTTTCTCATGCTTCATCTAATTACCCTGCAAACACCATTACACATCTTCATTTGTTTTGTGTAAATTGGAGACCTTTTCTTTCCCCTCCTTCAGCTAATTTATTTATTCTATTTCAGAAGTTCAAGAGTCTATGAGAATTTTTAGAAATGTATATACAGCTATGTGTAAATGGCGGCTGTCTTACTCTGAATGGACCAGGCACATTCTTGCTTCATAGTTTAATAGAAAAAGTTGAAATTTATTTTTGGCTCTCTCCCTTCCATTATCTGCTATTAACAAACAAGTATTTAAAAAATATTCTTTTCTGGTAATAGAATATTTTTTCTCACAAAATAAAATGCATTTTTTCCTCATAATGACCTTAGTATCAGAAATCAGAGCATGTTACAATGCCACAGAGAGGCTGTGGTAGGCACTAATTTGCCATGCTATGTGCAACCTCGTAAGTGTTACTGCACAGTAAAATATTGAGGTGTAGAAGCTGCAGACAAGCCAGCAGTGATGCAAATGACAGAGAGGTCTAACTGGGGGCAGCAGAAGCTCCTGGAGGGTAGGCTGAGGGCACCTGTCCTGACATAAAACATAGGCATAACTTATCCCATTTGTTGTTTATGGTAACTTGAGTTGTCCTGGGATGTGCTAGGATGTGCTGAATAGTCTCTCTTATGATTACAGAACATTACTCAGAGGAGCATTAATGGCATTTATGGGTGCAGTAAGGGTCCTAGTTACTGTGGCAATCAGTAAACTACTACCAGCGTAGACTTTACAGCACTAAACCACTGTACCTTGGGTCTGCACGGGTTTGTCATGACCAGAATGACATGCCCACCCACTTCTAGACCCAGAAGCAGTTTTTGTCTGTATTGAATGTCAGCTGTGGAATGGAATAGTGGGGTGGACTAAAACAGGGGCTGACAGCGTGCTCATGTACAAGCGTTCACTGATGGATACAGATTGCCTCTGGCAGCTGCTGCTTGTTGGTTCCTCTGGGATGGACTGCCTCTGGATACAGACACTTTGTTCCTTTGGATAATGAGGTTAATAACCTTAACACGGCTGACAGTATGAAACAGCATGTTGGAGATCCTTTCAAGAAATGAGGCTCAGAGCAATGTAAATATAGCAAATCCTGTGTCTTTGGATGCATTCCTGGAGATCAGAAGCTGGAAGACAATTGAATTCTCCCTCTTCAGCTAAGTCAGTATTTCTCAGACCTATGGTCATGCACATCAAAGCTCCTCAGCCATAGCCTTTCCCTGATGTGGACCTGCTTTTCCCTGCTTTTATCAGCTCCTTGCCATGGGTGCACCACACAAGTAATCTTGTAAAGTCTCAGAAGTGACAGGCAGTGACAGAGCACCATTCTGGGAGACAAAAGGCTATCAGCCTCTTTGGGACTTAGTTCTTTAAACTGAGAAAAGAATGACTTAAGATCCTCCTCAACATCACACGTGTGAGAGCAGGAATATGCTGTCACTGTGAACTACACCTTTTACACGAGCTACTCCTTAAGACCCTCACAAACATTGTACTGTTGGTACATGGAGCAAAAATTAGATGTCAAGTGCTGTGTGGAAAGTGAAATTATGAATCCCTGAATTGCTTCAGCACAACAGTGTTTCTGACATTCAAATATTAGCAGAAACTGTAGTGCATTTGCTGTATTTAATTCATGCAGTGAAAAAATTCTAACCTCTATTCTAACCTCAATTAAAGTAACACTCTTTTCTGTCTCCATTTCCTGAGAAGAAACATTACTTTCCCACTTTTTCTCAAGAATGACATTTTTATTGGTATTTTAGTGATACAAAATTATGTCCTGGAGCTTTTAAGTCCCCCTTAGCTCCCATATAATTTTCTGCCCTGAAGGCAAAAGTAAACTCTGAGTACAGATAAGTTATTCTAAGAAGAGATATATAATCACTTTAATGAAATTTGAAGAATTCTGTGGTGAGCTTTAGCGCAGCTGGTGGCAGTGGAATCCTTTCTGTAGACAGTGGTGTGATCCAGGAAGGTTGCCAACGCTGATCTTCCTTCCAGTGAGACTTTTACCAACATGATATCTAAACTGGTCTCTACATAAGCCACAGCTTCAGCAACAATTCCATCTGTGAGTTGAAACATGACTTTTAATTTTGCCCGCAAAGCTCAACTGCAAAGTGATATGGAATAAAAAAAGATTAAAACCCTCTTTTTCCTGTTGACCGCTCCCATACCAGAGATTAAAAGGCAGCCAGGCAGACAGTTGATTTGACATTTAGCTGCACACCTCAGGGACCTGACAGTCACTGATAGAATTTCCCCTCCCTTGTTCTGCACTGCTTCATTTCCAGAAATCTCTATCCTCTCGGCTGTTCCAAATTAAATATCCCTGTTCTAGCTGATGGGACAGGAGCAAGCTGCAGTGGGAAAAGGAGGATGGAAACCACTTAAAATGGCAGTAGAATAGGTTTGCTGTTTATCACCATAAAAACATTGATTGGTTAGCAGTCATAAACGAGACACAAATAGCTATCCCTGAAAAACAGAAAAAAGTATTTATCTGATGTCTTCTTAAATTAAGGGGACACTTGCCCTCAATATAGAATATTAGGACATATTATTAATATTTATATTCAATTTAATAATTTATGATTAAATTATTCATTAATTTTATTATTAGTATTCAAGATGTGGTCAAGACTCAAAATCCAGCTGGTTCAAGTAATGGATTTCTGAATAACCCATACATGTTAAACCAAATTCATGGTTGCTCACATTACTCAATGTTCCTGGGAACAACTGTGATCCATTTCAGGTGCTATGCAATGTACTAACGCAGACTCATCTGAAAGGGAAGTGTGAGTGAGACCACCATGTCCATGGAAGGAAAGGAAAACTGTTTAGTTGTGTGAATTCACGCAGCACAACAACACTTGCTCTTAGAGTCAAAGAATGGTTCCTATTTCGCCAACATTGCAATTCTGATATCATGACTTAGTGCATTTCCATGTTCTATTTTCTATGACAATTTTCACATTAATGCCATTTAAAATATATTTTTGTGCTGAATAAAACATATATTATTTTCTGTGTTCATTATTGCCATGTGGGTGGTGATCAAAGCACAGTTTAGACAAGCATGCTGTGTTGATATAATTCACCAAATCGTTTATCACAGAGGATTCTTATAATGCTGCTAAATATTTGTCAAATTTCAGCCTACTGTTTTTTCTGAAGTCCCCACAACCTTATGAATGTTACTGTGCATCTTATTTGTAGTGCCTTCAAGACAAAAAATTTTGCTTATTTTCCATCAGCTAGAAAGTTTTTATCCAACATTGACCATTCTAAACATAGAAAAAAAAAGAAGTCCCACATCTGCAGATTTATAATGCTTATTTTCAGCTACTATAATTTTGAGCACAAAATCCCCAAATGGTTTGCATCCTCCCTGAGGGTCTTCTCACTTGCCATGAGCTATTCCAGTCATTAAGACTACGGACACATTTACACAGACTTTTAACTGTAGGAATGTGAATCAACCTACTTATGTTTAGACATTTTCCTGAGATGGCTAGGTCAGGAGCATTCTTGTTGTATGCTCCCTTGACAGCCAATGGAAAAAAATTGGTAATTCCAAAGGGTGGTCCAGAAGATTTCTGAGATGAACCCACTGTTTGGAATTTTCTCTCCATTGGCTATTGCACCCTGAATTCATAGAATCATAGAATAGTTAGGGTTGGGAAGGACCTTAAGATCATCTAGTTCTAACCCCGCTGTCGTGGGCAGGGACACCTCACACTAAACCATGTCACTCAAGGCTCCATCCTCCAGCCTGTCCTTGAACACCGCCAGGGCATTACAATTAAAGTCCTGAAAGTATCTGACATGGAACTAGACTTTGGTACCTAACAGAGCTCAATGGAGCTATACCTAAAGGAGCTGTCTTAAACGGACAAGGAGCATGAGATAAAACCTTACTCCACAGAACCTGACATGCTGAACTGAAAGACTCTAAGCTAACAGCTAAGCACAGCAATAGCAGTGGAGGGAGAATTACACTAAAGCCACCAAGGTTAAACACATGAACCTTGATTACAAAAATATGCCTATCTATTATAATGTACAGTCTTCAAACTTCTTCTGGAGATAAGTGACTGACTCACTTATCAAATCTTATAGGATGAATAATTGTATGTTTATGATGTGGCTTAGTGGTTGTGGACTTTGTCCAGGCAACAGCAAATTAGGTTTGATTTTTTCCTTTTCCTGAGCGGTTTTGAATCAAGTTATTGTGTAACACAGCTCTCATCCTTAAGTTATCAAGTCTTTTGGAATGAAACTCTTTCCAGCCCCATCTCATGTTTCACTGAGCAGACAGATAATAGAATTCTATAGTTTAGCAGTTACAGTATTCACCTAACAGAGAAAAGAGATGATTTACAGTGCAGTTATTAAGGTTTTTTGATATTTTAACTTCCCCTGTACTCCATACTGGAAGCAAGACTCCTTTCTCCTAATAAGTCAAACAACTAGATTTGAGAATCATGTCTGTTTATTCTCTTTCTTTATGTCTATTGGAAAATGATTGAGCAGGACTTCCAGTTTCAACAAAGACATGTGAAGAGTCCCATATCTAGGAGTTACCTCATGCAACAGTACAGACTGGTCACCAACTGAGTAGAAAACAGCTTTGAAGAAAAGTAACTGCAAATCCTGGTGAAGGGTAAGATGAACATGAGTCAGCAGTGCTGTCCCTTTCCATGAACAAGGCCCAATTGAATACTGATTTGTACTTATGAAGTCCATAGTGAACAGATCAAGAAAAATAGTTATTCCACACTCCTGGCACTTTTGAGACCACACCTGGAGAACTGACTCCAGTTTTAGGGTCTTTTCTATGCAAAAAAGGCAGTGACATACCAGAGCAAGTCCAGCAAAGGGTCACCAAAGTCACTGGGAGGTGGAGGACAGGACATAATGATAATAAATTGAAAGAACTGTTTTTTCTCAGTCTTAAGCAGAAAAGGCTGAAAGAACATCTAGATGCTATCCTCAAATACCTGATTGGAAGTTATGACAAGATGGATCCAGGCCCTTTGCAGAGGTACAGCGACAATACAGGAAGCCAAGGGCACAAGTTGAAAGAGGTGAAATACAAATTAGATTTAAAGTTTGTTTTTTCACTGTGAGTATGGTCAGACACTGGAACAGGTTACCCAAGGAGGTTCTGGATTGTCCATCTTTGGTGATAGTCAAAACCTAGGTTATAGTCATAACTCAAAACAAGGCTCTGAGCACTATGACCTAACTGAACCTGCTTTGAGCAGGAGTTAGATGAAATGATATTGAGAGATCCCTTCCAAATACTTTTTTAATGATTCTGTAATTTTATGAACTGTGACAATCCATTTGAAGTGCATAATAGTACCTTTTCACTCAACTCTGTGTCCCTGAGTGGTGTAAACTCTGAAATGTGTATACAAGCAAACTAACTATACTAATTACATCAGTTATATTAGAAACCAAACGAAGTATCTGAGCAGCCATTGTCTAAATTACATGGGCCAAATTCAGCCAAAGGTAAGCAGATTTAAACCTACTAAGGGAACCAAAATTTATTTGATAAAAATTATGGGACATAATGTAAACTTATGCAGGCTTTTCCTAGTCTTTCTGTATTGTGCAGAGTTGACCTCTGACTTTTTAAAATCAAATTATGAAACCCCTCTATTCCTTCTGATTTTCCACTGTGTTATGGTCAGAGGCTCCTTCTTATTGATGTTCATACTCCATTCTCCATCTCCTCTTTATTGTTCCCTGAATTTCAGTTGGTTCTCCCACTTTTAACATTTAATACATTTTCTCATAATGATCTATTTCTGGATCATTATGAAAAATGACCCCTTAACCTTTTAAAATCTCTTATAGCATACCTCAGTGCTTCATGACAATAATGTTGAAGAAAAAAAAGAAAATCTTGGTCTCCTATTCTGACAAATTATTATTCTTGAATAGAAATGTTTTCTGTTGATTACTCATAACATGTGACTGCCAGAAATATTCTTTAACAGAGGGGGAAACCGTAGGTTGAGGAGCCAGAGAGCAATAGGCAGGAGGAATCATTGTAGTAAGAGGATTAAAAAAGAAATGGAAACATTTTTAGTGATGAGAACGGGAGAAAAAGAATATGGAAAAGGAGATGGAGACACAGAAGAGGATGAAGAAAAGGAAGACTGCGTTGTCCAATGCGTGGAGAGGAATATATAAATATTTTAAAAAGACAAAGGTCTGTGGTCTTCTCTGATTTCATTGCATTGCCTCTTTGTCTTTTCATTACTATTTCCTACTGTGACCTGCTGAAAATTCCTCCTTACAGCTCCTTAAATCCTGCTGTAAAGACATATGAAAGAAAATTCCTGCACACATTTTGGTGTGAAAAGAGTTGGAGTAATTTTCCCACTTACCAAGAAAGTGCCAGCTAATTGATAGATTAAAAACCCCACACTATTTCTCTGGTCACTTTCTGTCTTTGGGGATACAGCTTTACTAGTAAAACAAAGAGTGTAAGGGCAGGGCTGCCAGCAGTGATATCTGCACGCCCATGCCATCCAGTCACTATTAAGCTCCCAGAAAGAGTTTAGATCTGTGTTAGCTACCTTCCCCAGAGGATGGCACAGGCCATGAGGGTGCATACAGCCTGGGCAGAGAATGGACTGAGACCAGCCCTGAGGAGAAGGACTTGGGGTCTTGGTTGACAAGAAGCTCAACATGAGCCAGCAATGTATGCTTGCAGCCAAGAAAGCCAAACTGTCCTGGGCTGCATCAAAAGAAACATGAGCAGCAGGTTGAGGGAGGTGATTCTCCTCCTCACAAGATGGATGTGGACCTACTCAAGCACATCCAGGGGAGGCCATAAAGATGCCCAGAGGGCTGGAGCACCTCTCCTGTGAAAACAGGCTGAGAGAGATGGGGTTGTTCAGCCTGGAGAAGTCACCTTTGCAATACCTAAAGGGGACCCTACAAGACAGATGAAGAGGGACTTTCAACAAGGGCATGTAGTGATAGGACAAGAGGGGATGGCTTTAAACTGAAAGAGAGTAGATTTAGATTAGATATAAATAAGTAGTTCTTTACTCTGAAGGTGGTGAAGCACTGGGATTTGTTGCCCAGAGAACTTGTGGATGCCCTACCCCTGGTATTGCTCAAGGCCAGGCTGGACAGGGCTTTCAGCAACCTGGTCCATGGCAGGGGGTTTGGAACTAGGTGATCTTTAAGGTCCCTTCCAACTTAACGCATTCCATGATTCTAATGATGTTTGATAGGGCACCTATATGATCAAAATATGTGTTGAAGAAAAATGAAGAGACATAAAAAGCCTTTAGTTACTTTCTGTGTCCCAAACTGTCTTGGCAACCCAGGTTTCAACTTATCCAAAGATACGATTTTTAATTACATTTTGTATTTTAATTCCTATAAATTCTTTTCTGGGAAGGTTTTCTCTTCAGTCCCTGATTTGGAAATACTAGCTCCAAATGGAAAGATGAGTGCATCACACTGTGACCTGGGAAGTTTTCTATGATGGCCATCATTCACTAGCATTGAGCAACCACTTACACTGCTCACATGCAGTAAAAAACTTGTATTTTGTCTCTGCAAGTGATCTAAATGAGAGCTTTAATCCTCTTTTGCTTTAGTGCAACAGTAGTAGTTATTTATAGAACCTCTGGCGATGGATGGACATTGCAGATGGCTCTGTCTCACCACAGAGCTAAATTAAGTAATTTGTTTCTGAAGGGGAGGTTTATTTATTGACCTCAATACAGTTAATCTTGCTTTTGCCTACAGCTCAACATGCAAGTATATTCCCATAGGTTCATTTCACCTATTCTGTGATTTTTCAATCTTTAAATGTCTGGCTTTTTTGCCCTTTACATACTGTTCTACATCATGGTTTAATGTCCCTCTTATTTCAGACCCCACTGCTTTAGGCTTATTCTTATGTCATTTTCTACATGTGTTCAGATTTAGCTGGCTGCTTGGGAACCTACGCTCAGCTGTACATATGGTGTGAAGCCAAAAACTTGTGAAAGTAATGGAAAATACCTTCACAGCTGAACTTCTCGCACAAGAGAGCCTGATGCACTGAAACAAGGGGTCAAGGTGGTCCTGCTGCTGCTGTAGACCTCCAGAAGAGCCCTTTCTTACTGACCACTTTGCTGGCTCCGACTCTTACAAAGACAATGGGGTGGCCAAGACCTGACTTGTCCCCTTGTCTCTTGACCTGGGGACGTGCTACAGTGTGTCAGAAGAAATCATAGAATCATAGAATAGTTAGGGTTGGAAAGGACCTCAAGATCATCTAGTTCTAACCCCCCTGCCATGGGCAGGGACACCTCACACTAAAGCATGTTACCCAAGGCTTCGTCCAACCAATGCACTAAACCAGGACTCCCTGCAGACATCAAATCTCACGTTTTTTCTTTTCTTTTCTGTTGCTAACAAAGGCAGTGGGCATTTGGGTTTTGCTGCCAAACCCAACCACAGCTGCTTTTGAGACCAAACACTGCTGAAGCAAGGTGACAGTGTAGCAACCAGGCTTTCTCCTCTCCTGCTGAAGCAGACAAATTCAACCTTTCCCATTGCTTCAGGATCCTCACCAACATCACCAGTTCTTATGGCACTGCCCTGCCTGCTCTTAGGGTTTATATTACTTAGCCTGTTATCCCTAGGAACAGGAAAGATACAAATGATTCCCAAGGCCCTATCCAGAACAACATGATTTTGTAGAATCACAGAATAGTTTGGGTTGGAAGGGACCTTCAAACTCATCTAGTCCAATCACACTGTCATAAGCAGGACATCTTTGACTAGATCAGGTTGCTCAGAGCGACATCCAGCCTGGCCTTGAATGTCCCCAGGGATAGTGCATCTACTAACTCTCTGACAACCAGTTCCAGTGTTTTACCACTCTTATGGTAAAGGATTTTTTCCTCACATCCAGCTCGTATCTCCCCTCTTTTAATCTAAAATGATCACCCCACATCCTACTGCAACAAGCCCTGCTAAAAAGTCTCACCCCATCTTTCATATAGGCCCCTTTTAAGAACTGAAAGACTGCAAATAAGGTCTTTCCGAGTTCTCTCTTCTCTAGGCTGATCAACCTCTACTCTCTCAGACTTTCCTCACAGAAGTAGTACTCCATCCCTCTGATCATTTCTGTATCCTCATGTGGACCATCTCCAACAGGTCCATGTCATTCCCACACTGAGGACACAGTACTCAAGGTGTGGTCTCAACAGTGCAGGGGGGCAGAATCACCTGTCTTGACCTGCTGGCCATGCTCATTTGGACTGTTTATCATACAACATCATGAGCTGAAATCCATACACAAAGGCAATTATGGAAGCAAAAATAAAACCCCTAATGTCTATTGAAATTCTTCACAGTATGTATTCCTTAATACCAAGCTACATGTAAATCAGCTAGTGGACTGACTGTAATTTTCTTGCATCAATATCAAGAAAGTCTATACAACAGCATTTCAGGTGAAGTGAATATGCCTTGACGAAACACCAGGGCCTTGCTGATGACAGATGTTTGTATAGTCTTGATGTGACCATGACAGGCTCACAAACAAAGATAATGTGGTTTGCAATCCATTGCTTCTAGAGTAAATATAAAAGTAAATTGCTTAGCACAACAGAACTACCAGAAGTGATATCTTATTTAAGAAAACAAAATTCACTAGAATTCTTATTGCAGACTGATCTGAAGCTGTGATATGTACCTAGACCATGATGACATTTTACCCCTCATCTAGTATTTTAACCAAGTACAGCAGTTAACTAGAGTTAACCAAATACTTAACTGCCTGGAGAATATACTTTCTATGGGCAATTTTCCAGCCCATATCTGCATATATGTGTTGAAGATAATTCTGCTTTTTGTCCTTGTTTTCTTTTGGGGGGACTATTTGTACCAAACATACTAAATTGTATAATCTTGCCTTACATTTGAACTCTTTTGCTTCTGTAATAGTTTGCCAGGTCTTTTATTCACTACAAAAATTAACTCGGGGGCCAATTTAATGCTTAAAGGTGTAGTAAGGAAAATGGACAGTTTCTTTTAGTAATACTATGATTCCTTGATCTAATTCTTATGTCCTGTGGAAAATTAATCTAGTATTCTCAAGGCTCTTAGCAGCATTTGCAGAAAATTGAATTTTGGCTTTTTTATATATTTAATTTGTAAAATAACAGCTTTACTTTATAATTTTGTGGTAATCTGGTGACACACTGTGCATAATTGGAATATGAGAAATCGCAGCCCAGGTTTTTAGATAGATATAAGTAAGAAGGGTGGTGAGGCACTGGAACAGGTTGCTCAAGGAACTGGTAAATGCTCTGTCCCTGGCAGTGTTCAAGGCCATGTTGGACAGAGCCTTGGGCAACACGGTTTAGGGTGAGGTGTTCCTGCCCATGGCAGGGGGGTTGGAACTAAATGATCATAAGGTCCTTTCCAGCCCTAACTATTCTGTGATTCTATCAATGTACTTGGTTTTTTACATATTTTCAATTAACCGATCACTGCATTACTATAGAAGATGCCTGTGTGATCAGATGACATGTTATTTGGGTGACACAGAGCAAAAAACCTCCATTATATCTTTCATCTGAGGTTAATCACTAATCTTCAAGCTAATTACAGATAGTCTTTATACCTTCACTTAGTTTCTAAAGAAAGCATGTTATACGTGATTCAGTTATAAAATTCCCTTGGTATCTGTGTTGGGACCGATCTTGTTCAACATCTTTGTCGGTGACATGGACAGTGGGATCGAGTGCACCTTCAGCAATTTTGCTGATGACACCAAGCTGTGTGGTTCAGTTGATATGCTGGAGGGAAGGAATGACATCCAGAGGGACCTTGTGAGGTGGACTGATGCCAACCTCATGAAGTTTAACCATGCCAAGTGTAAAGTCCTACACCTGGGTTGGAGCAAACCCAGGCACAGCTACAGGTTGGGAAGTGAAGAGATTCCGTGCAGCCCTGTGGAGAAGGACTTGGTGTTGATTGATGAGAAAATGAACATGAGCCACCTTTAGTGTGCGCTCGCAGCCCAGAAAGCCAACCATATCCTGGGCTGCATCAAGAGGAGCGTGACCAGCAGGTCAAAGGAGGTGATCCTGCCCCTCTACTCTGCTCTTGTGAGACCTCACTTGGAGTATTGTGTGCAGTTCTGGTGCCCTCAACATAAAAAGGACATGGAACTGTTGGAACAAGTCCAGAGGAGCGCCACTGGAGCAGCTTCCCTATGAAGACAGGCTGGGAAAGTTGGGGCTGTTCAGCCTGGAGAAGAGAAGGCTGCGTGGAGACCTTTCAGTATATGAAGGGGGTCTATAAGGATGCTGGGGAGGGACTATTCATTAGGGACTGTAGTGACAGGACAAGGGGTAACGGGTTAAAACTTAAACAGGAGAGGTTTAGATTGGATATAAGGAAGAAATTCTTTACTGTTAGGGTAGTGAGGAGGCACTGGAATGTGCTGCTCAGGGAAATTGTGAATACTACATCCCTGGCGTTGTTCAAGGCCAGGTTGGACAGAGCCTTGGGTGACATGGTTTAGTGTGAGGTGTCTGTGCCCATGGCAACAGGGTTGGAACTGGATGATCTTAAGGTATTTTCCAACCTTAACTATTCTATGATTCTATAATTCTAAAATTATAATATAGTTTAAATATTATGATTCGTTGAATGTTTTGCTGTATTAGTGGCTTGATGTACTAGAATGATGTACTACTAGAATTCTATGCTTCATTAATGAATTATAATTGCAGATTAATTTCTACTTAAAATTTATTTCTGTTAGTTCTATTCCAAAGGCCATAATTCTTCCAGGTACACAGGAACAGTTAGTTCCTATTGAGCATGCAGGAGGTTCTTTACATGCCAGAAATGCAATGTGGCCAGTGAAAACAGAGAGGGTTTCTGAGTCTACATATTTTATTAAATGTAACTGAATGTTTTCTGTTCTGAAGATCACATTTGCTCAAGATGCAGACTACCCTGACCTCTTATTCAAAAGCATAATTTTTTTTTGCCAGAGGAGAAATGAATTAATGCTTTGTTTCACATATTAAATTTAGTCATACTCACGCTGCCATATAAAACCCTGTGACAATCAACATCACTTTTGTTGTGATTGTTTAAGTGGAATCCACTTAACACTGCCAATGATTTTTAGTTATGGTCTAGATGCTGTAGTAAAAATTCCCTGAAAAGAGAAATATTGCCTTAATCATGTGTAATCAGAAGAATCTTTTCTTATAAATGTTGCATACCCGTAGAAGAGTAATCAAGCAGAATATGTAGACACCTGAAGACTTTTTAGGCTTTGTAGATTAATTAGGTGCAGAAATAGATTGGAAGATGAGAAGCAGAATATTTCAGAGGAAAACTTAGTACTAGCATTGACAATCAGCCACATGTGCATTTCAGCTGCTTTTCCAAATGACGTTCGCTACTCAAAACTAACATTAGATGCATCCATAATCTGAAAAAGGGGGTAAGAGCCTAATTCCTTTTTTCTGCAAGTCATTGTGAGGTTTGCTGTTGGTTTCAGCAGCAATAAGCAAAAACCTGGGGAGAGCAGGATTTGCTTGGAGCTTCAGCCATAGATATGAGGTCTGATGCTTAAAGACTCACTGTCCTCAACTTCTGTCAAATAAATAAGATCCCTGGATGTAGTATAACAATACAGTGCATCTGTCTTGCAGGAATTACACAACCGTTCATCCAATTTGGTCTCCAAGGATTTAGATGGTCCTGCACTATTCCACAGAAGCCATTTTTTGCTCACTATTTAAAGTGTTCTGTTTGAACAGTAGAAGTACTGCAGCTCAGACATGGACAGCCTCTAGTAGAACCTCATAGAGCATTGCAAATCTATCATAAAATTGCAGAATCGCAGAATAGTTAGGGTTGGAAAGGCCTTAAGATCACCTAGTCCCAACCTCTGCCAGGGGCTGGAATGCCTCACACCAGACCATGCCACCCAGGATCTGTGCAGCCTGGCCTTGAACACTTGCCAGGGATGGGGCAGCCGTGGCTTATCTGAGCAACCAGTTCCAGTGTCTCACCATCCTCACAGTAAAGAACCTCTTCCTTATATATAATCTAAATCAATCCTCTGAATTTAAAGCCATTACCTTCTCTCCCATCTCTACATGCCCTTGTAAAATGTCTCTCTCCAGACTTCTTGTACGCCCCCTTTAGGTACTGGAAGGCTGCTTTAACCTCAGGGTTCCCCTGAGCCTTCTCTTCTCCAAGCTGAACAACCCCAACTCTCTCACTGAAAGAGTTGCTCATTGCTATTTGTTCTGATCCTCATGAGAAAGATTTTTTTCTGTTGAGAAGGAAGTCAGGCTGGGGGGTAACAGATGTGATTCCCACATTTTCTGAGTACCGAAATACAAATAAGTAGATTGTGCCTGGGGGCATTAATTAAATTTCTGTGGTAGGTGACATGGTTTTACTGAGTGCTTTGTTCTCTATTTATTTATTTATTCTAAAGTTCCTAGTTAAGCCTAAGACAATTTTTCTACAATCCCCTTGTGTATAATTACATACTAATAGATAATTCCAAAGCAAAATCCTGGTCCCACGGATTTCACTCACAAAAATAAGTTCAATTGCCTTTATTGTGAGAAAGACGAGTTAAAACAGCCTGAGCCCTGAGCTTCTGGCCCACGTTTGGATATGCTTTTAACATCTCAGTATGTATACTGCTTTCTATCTTCACCAGCATCAAGTAATAACTGCAGGTAAGCCAAGTTTTGCTATTCAGGTGTGAGATCCAACGGATACCCATCAATCTGGTATGTACTCAGACATGCATATCAGAGCTGCCAGCACTCTTTGTCAGTGGATGCTTATGGAAGAAAACTTGAGAAAGGGGCAAGATTGAAACTGCAGGATTTTCAATAGGATTTGCATCTTCTTGTACTGAATTTGATATTTAATACTTCGTATCCCCACAGTACAAGCTTGTTCACACAAGTTTTAGTGGATGAGTTCCCAGAAGTGGAGTAACAATACTGGTTATTTAAATGCACTTCTGCTCAATTTTGTTTAAAGCAAGAAAATATGAAACACCACCAGATTATTCACATATTCATCAAGGTTTTTACTTATCTGATGATAGCAAGTTATGAATTTAAAAAGAAGGGAAAAAAGGGTCAGCATGATCTTTCTTTTTCTTTTTTTTTTTAACAGGCATTACAGAACCATTTCAAAACATGGCTTGCTGCTAGGAAGTCTACATCAATAATGTATTACATAAAGAGATGTAGCATTGTTTTTTCCAAGTCTGTTATTTACAGCTGTGATATTTAAACATGTGCCATGCTCTATGTATAACAGACATCGTGATATGGAACTGTCCCTCTCAATAATAAGCAAATCAAAATCATACTTGGTTGGTATGGAAACCTACATACACAATCCCTTTCCCCCTAAAGATTAATATGCACTTTATCTATTTCTCCAAAATCAACATTTACTGGGTATATTAAAGATTATATCCTCATAATCCATAGCAAACAATTTTCCTGCAAGCCCCCTCTACTGTCAGATGCACTGTAATCCTTCTTTCACTCTATCAAATATAATCCTACATCAGATACCAAAACACAGCTGCTGCTGCTAGGACACAACTTCCTTCCCCCACCCACTCCATTTCTAACATACAGAAGCCTCCCTTCAGCTGTGGCACAGGTTAACTCTGCAGCCCATCTTGCTTACCTCTGAGCTGGAGCAGCTCCAAGCAAAACAGATCGAGGTGTTAATGTGTTTATTTACATTTTAATGAACCAGAGGTAGGTACTGTTATTACCATCCCAAACTACCTGGTTTATCGTTGTGCAGAGGAATCTATGCCTTACTGTACTGTTTGTGGTATAGATTTTATTTTCTTGCTATAAATTACAGTAAAGAGTGCATGATTGAAAATATATGCTCTACTGTAATTTAATATGAGGGACTTGTTGTCATTCACAAACCACTTAAGTTGAATTCAGTGCATTAGCAGGTCATCAAAACTCCCTACATTGCATTACCATCCAATATTCCATTTTCTATCTTGAGTTAGTCTTTATTAAAATATGAAGTGAATCACTGCACAGCAGGCACCTTGCCAGGCAAAAAGTTATTAAATCAAAAGCAGGAGACACAGGTTTGGCTGAAGCACAGTACTAATGGTTGCCTTATTTCTGCTCTGATTAGTAGCGAGGTTTGTCAGAACACCTGCCTTACCTTCTCCTGTGACTTTCAGCCCACAGTGCTCTCAGCTACTCAGCAGGGATTTATAGAGACATCTGCTTTTCAAAGACATCTGACTTTTTCTCTTTTTTCCTTGGGACCACCTGCAGGAATTCTGTGCTGCATGAAATTTTATGTACAGAAATGGCAACCACCTTCAGAGCTGTCAAAAAGAATCTATTAAATGTTCCATGTATGACTCAATACATGGCTGTAATCGGAGTTTCTTATTATTCAACTACTAGGAATTTTAGATGAGGATCCTATTAGGTACTCTGCCTGCTAGATTTCCTGCTGCAAAAGAAAAATGCCATGGAGTGTTTCTCTTTCTCAGGAAAATTTGATTACATTATCCAGAACTTGGCATCATTGAAACAAATTGCTCTAATCAGAACAATCATTTCTGTCCTTATATCTTTTCATCTTGACTTCAGATACTGCAGAATGGAAAGTGTCTCATGGTTTACTAGTGGGCCTTGTGAATACTGAAAACCAGTCATTCAGTATTGCTGCATGTATTGTGTGTAACACACACTAACCATTAAGAGGGAAAGCATAAACAGCAGACTGACAGATGCAGCATGACAGCTATAGGAGGATCTGGTTATGTGCCTTAAAGTCAAAGAAGGTCCATAAGTGAGAAATCCATTTTAGGAAAGGGAGCAAAGAGGCACCGGAAGGGTTTCCAAGACAGAGAGAAGCAGCCAGGCTATAGTAGACATGGGAAGACTGCTGCTAAGAGCAGGGAGTGCATGCAGACAAGGTGATGGAGAGTACAGGTTTTGATCATGGTTAGGAGGAGGTGTATTCAGTGATGAATTGCATGGTAAGAGGACTAGGGACTGACTGTTCACTCTCTCTTCCAGTACAGCAGCTAGGTGATACCAAGGAAACCATAAGGGGGCAAGCTCAAAACAAACAAAAGATTTTTTTTCTCACATGGTGTATTTAAGCTGTAGAACTCCTTGCTTGAGGTTTTGGGCATTAAATTTTGTATTGATTCAAGGGAAGGCTCAATAGGTTTCTGAAGAACAAATAATCTGCTTTAAAAAGAATATAGAGAATATAGCTTATAAGGTATCAGGGTCTGGTTACAGATCAGAGAGTGCTAAGGGAACATACTGCACAACTCCTCCTACTTTTATACTAGGCATCCACTTTTGGCCCGTATCAGCGACAGAATACTGGATTTACAGGAACTTTTAGTCTGATCCAACAGAGCCACTGTCATTTTCTGAATATGAAATTCATGGGTGTTTACCCTGGGTGTCAGACAACAAGCAAGAAGCAGGCTAATGAAATCTAATTAATCACAAACAATGGACTCACAAAATGTTTGCTTAGTTGACATGCTGGTCATTCCAGAAAGCAGTTGAACTTCGTACAGTTGAGTTTAATGAGTTGTCTTCTGAAAACCCTTCTGAAATGCTAACTTCTTCATGAACCACTGAAAAAAATCTACATTATGGAAGAGATAGGAGGCTTATCTTAGTGGCTGTGACAGCTTCAAAGTTAATTTGAAAGCTTAGCTGGATTTGATAAATTTCGGAATTCTGCCAGATGTTAACCCTGATGAAACACTGATGCATAAACTAAGTCTAGTACCATGTCACGCAGACAAAATACAGAGGTACTGCTGTGGTGATTTAAACAATGCTAAACCACCACCAGACAACACCAGGGAACCGGGGCGCTGAAGCTACCGTGCTATCAGAGTCCCCATAACCAGCCTCATGCCATGGTTTGCACAGTCTGCTCTGCCCCTCTCAGCAGTTTTCTCTGTCCAGAAGGGAAATGCAGAGTTGACATGGATGAGTGCAGAGCATCTTGGGTCACAGAAGGGTAAGGAGAGAGGAGAGCCTCACTTACCACAGAAGGCTGGAGGAGAAGCAGTCCCAATGCCTTCCTCTGCATAAGGAGATTAAGTTCCCCAGAGGGAGCTTGCAGCAGCAGGGAGGTTACCAGGTCTCTCCATCCACAGCTGCTGAAGATCCCTTTGGATCCTTTCTTCAGAAATATTAACAGTTCTGTTGTATTTGGCAGTAAGCATGATCCTCTTTGGTAATATGTGCTGTGACAGAGCCCGATGATACTGCCTGTTACAACTGCAGGTATATTTTGTCACTAATCGTGTTTTAGGAAGGAACCTGAAATGGCCTCCTTCCTCAGTCCTTCCCCCTCCTCGTGCATCAGAGATATTTCACTTACTTCAAAGGTCATGAAAGAACAGTCAGCCTTTTGGAAAACTTGACCTAGATTTTTGCTAGCTTTAAAGGTCAAGGCAGGCCCTTTGACAGTGATATGGTACTGGAGCCATCTGATATCCATACTGCTACCGGGCTGCACTGCCTCAAGGCGGTGCAATTCGGGCATGAAATTCGTTTTAATTTCCACTTCGTCTCCAAGACCAGCTGGGAAATGCAATGATTTAGCACACATTGGAATGAGAAGGACCACATCTGAGAGGAAGGAATAAAATCCCTTCACATCAGAGGTAAAAGAAGCTCTTTGGTCATGGCTGTCTGGGATGCTAGAATGTCATCGGTTTGGGGTTTTTTCTCTACTGTTGTCATAGAGGCGATTTCCCAAATGATCTGAATCACAGAATACTAGGTTGGAAGGGACCTCAAAGATCATCTTTCTTGGCAGGAGAGCTAGTCAAGATGTCCCAGCACTCTGTCCAGCTGAGCCTTAAAAGTGTACAATGTCAGGGAATCCACCACTTCCATGCGGAGATTATTCCAAAGGCTGATTGTTCGCATTTTGAAGTTTTCCTCCTATGTCTGACTGGAATCTTCCAGGGGATAACTTGTACCCATTACCCCTCATATTTTCCATGTGACTCTTTGTAAAAAGTACCTCTGGCTTCCTTCTAGCTGTCTTTTAAATAGTAGAAGATGGTAATAAAGTCTTTCCTGAGCCTCCTGTTCTCTAGGCTGAACAAACCCAGCTCTCAGCCTTTCGACATATGGCAGGCTTCCCAGTCCTTGGATCATCTCCGTGGGCCTTCTCTGGACCCTCTCCAGCCTGTCCACATCTTTTTTGTAGAGCTGGGACCAAATCTGAACACAGTATTCCAGGTGTGGCCTGACAAGCACTGAGCAGAGACTGCTGGCTATGCCCTTGATGTCATGCAGCATCCTGTTGGCTTTCTTTGCTGCAGGATCACACTGTTTTCTCATACTGAGCTTGCTGTCCACCAGGACCCCCAGGGCCCTCTCTACAGAGCAGCTCCCTGGATGGGTAGATCCCAGCCTGTTCACCTGGATTTTGTTTTCCCAGGTGCAAGACCTTAAACTTGTGCTTGCTGAACTTCAGGTTCTTGTTAGCCCTCTCTTCCAGCCTATCCTGGAGGTTATGTCTCCCTTCCAAAGTGTCCACTCAGTTTGGTAATGTTATCAAACCTTGTTAGGGCACACTTGATCTATCACCTAGATAAGAAGTTAAACAGCACTGAGGTCAGTATTGATCCCTGGGGGACTCCCCTAGTTACAGGTCGCCAGTTTGAAAGGGAGCTATTTCCCACCCCCCTCAGTACAGCCAGTTCCCCACCACCACCACACAGGCCACTTGTCTAGACCAAAATGTATCAGTTTCTCTAGGAGAAGGTTGTGTGCAACTGTAATGAAATGCTTCCTCTACATATTTTGGGACTCTGAGCCCAAATTTATCTAATACTCAGCTAATCTCAACATGTGATGCTGCAGATGAAAGTTAGGTCGACACATGATCAATTACTCTAAATCACAAAACACATCCCTGTCAAAGATCGCTTCAAAGGCAAAACAGGAGGTGATGTGGTTGTGCCAAGTCTTAAAAAAAAAACCTCTGAATACAACTTGCTTTGTGTTAATATTGAGCATTGATGCAAGCCGTGGTTCCACTTCTCTCATGGGTTCATCTGGAAGATGAAAGATGTATAAATGTGGAAAATTCCTCTTTCTCTAGCAGTTTGCCTTCTTTAGTGCTGGGACCCTGGCGCATCAGTGAGGTTTAGGTGATCCAGGGGAAATCAGTGGTCTTTCTAGTAAGTTTTCTATATTAAGCAGTCCCCTTTCCCATGCAGTATTTATGAAATGAATTCTTCTTCTCTGCCACATTTAAGCAAATTGGGCTGAAATACAGTTTAAATACAAAGTGGAAATAAGCTCTTCTTTTATATTTCTTTTCTTTCTCTGAGACACAAAACTGTAGAGTTGGCACAGATTTTATAGAGGGTGTCACTATACAAAAGGTTCAGACACCACCAGATGCCTTTCCTGTCCTGCAAAACGCATGTTAGCTCAGCCCAGCTCTCAGGCATTCAGGCAAGAGCTCCATCAGTTCTGAGCAGAGGCAGTGTAAATCTGCACCCACCATCCAGATAGACCCACTTTTAGCATTTTTTTATCAGCCTTCAAAAAACCATTTTTTCCATTCACCTAGTACACCCACTTAAGTGCGGTTGCACTCTGGACTTGGACTGTGTGCACTTCTGAGACAGGAATTCACGCTTCGTATGTGCTTTATTCTCAGTCAATAAAGGAATATTGACATCTAACTAAGACGTGAAGATAAGACTGTAATACTATAAAAATTTCAGAAATTACCTGGGTTAAATTCAGACACGATAACACTACAGTCAAAATGGTCAATAAAGAGCTTTCATATCCTGGGGAGAGGGAGGAAGAAAAGGTTTTTTCCCAATATTTAAGATTTTCAGCAATGCACAGAAAATCCAGAAGAAGAGAGAGAAGTACACAGGAAAACAAGCCATTTTACGTTTAAAAGATAGGCCTTGAACACCACATTTAAATGTCACTAGTCAAGGCTGTAAGCTCAAGGTTATTATGGGGTTGAATGTGGAAGGTACATTCCTCACCCATGGTTTGGAATTTGAAAGTTTCTGTGGTGACTTTTCTTCAGTTAATTTTTTTTAACCAACAAACCTTTCTCAAGGTGTCTATGAAGGCAAAGCGGTACATCGAAAAGATAGAAAAGGAGGTGGGGAAAAATCACTGACCCAGAAAAGATGCAGGGCCAGAGCTGCAAGACACAAAGTTAGCAAGTGTCTGCTGTCTCCTGCTTTATTTATCACATCATCAAGCATATATACCACTAGCTTGCATATTAGTTCAAATGTGTCAGGTTCACTAATTTTAAATATGTTTTGCATTTGCTTTAAATTGGATTTATCATTATTTCTGTCTTTTAGAAAGACTGCTAGAATTACTGCCTTGTTTTCCCATCAGCAGTGTCTGTACTTCAGTTTAATACACTGCAGTCTAGAAGTAAATGACTGATATACATGTGATTTGTGACATTAGCCATGCACAACAGAATTTAGTTATTTTCCTGAAAAAAAAAACCCAATATTTAAATTCTTCTTAGTGTAGGAGAGGGGGTTTTGTAGGATATATCCATACCATGTATGCAATACCGTCAAAACAGCTACAATTCAGTTCCACCTAAACATCACTAGATGGCACTGGCAGCACCAGCAATTCTTGGTCACAGACTGCAGTTATTAAACGAAAAGCTTTAGACATCAACCTGTCAGTGTTTCATGAAGATTTAGAAGAATCTTTTACTGAAAGCAAAGCAGTTTTGAACACCCGTTCATCATACCATGTCACATGTGCACTTCTGATGGATACTGATTTCTAACTTTCTCAAACATCACTATAGTAAATGAATAATTCATATGTTGAAAGGATATGCATCATCCCTGCACTTTTTGAAAGCTGGCTGTAGTTTTCATGTACACCCCTCGGATTCTTTGATTATAAGCTTGTTTTATACCTGTGCTATGTAGCAATATGGTAGTTTGATTAATAGAATAATAGTTTAACAGAGATGGGATCAAACTTAAATAGATACAAAGCAAATGCTGAGCACAGATCTAAATGGTATCTTTCAAATCTACCCCTGAATTTAGTGTGTCAGCTGCCAAGGGCCCAGTGAGAAGACTCTGATCAGAATCCAGTCCTGCATTTTTATCTCCACATGCAGTCACCAAAGGATGTGACCTTGGAAGCTTCTTTTATCTGAATGTCTCCATAGCTCTAGAATTCAGATAAGCTAAAACTAAGATATAGGCTCCTTTTTATCATCTTTGGATTTTCCCAGGCCAGAAGTTCACTCATTTTTTCATTCATCTCTAGCAAATGACCCCCCAGAACTTTGTTGACTTGATC
This sequence comes from Melopsittacus undulatus, assembly GCF_012275295.1. Lineage (NCBI taxonomy): Eukaryota > Metazoa > Chordata > Aves > Psittaciformes > Psittaculidae > Melopsittacus > Melopsittacus undulatus. The sequence continues at coordinate 18,579,128 of NC_047531.1, read as the reverse complement.
TAGGCAATTAATGCTGACTTTTTGTCTGTTAAATAGAAAGAAACACTGATAATCTGGGGAAAGTTTCACGAAAGAGCAAGGGGACAGTGTAAATGAAGGGTGATGGCAGACATTCGTCAATTCTGGTTTAAATTATTTTTTGTAAGCTTAACTACTTTGCAGGGAAACTTGTAACTAATAGCTGTGTCTGGGGAATATTCTTGCAGTTTAAACAGTCATGGACTTCAGACCAGGAAAAAGAATTCCAATAAACCAGATTGTATGAGGAATATTTGTTCCTGTCCATGATGGAAACATGAGGCATTTCCTAAGATCCTGACAAACTTCCTGGTGTTCTCATGGTGTTGGTCTCTCCTGCAGTGTTCCTGTGCAATTTTTATGCCTCTGCTCTATTATATGCAAATATTTGAAATTTGCTTGTTGTAGGAGGTGTTGTGCAGGTTCTGGTACACTGCAGGTGCGTTGGCCTCGTTTCTCTGACCTTTCTGAATCTACTGTGATTGTTTAGGGACCTTTATGATTTCTGTAATTGAATGATCACCTGCAATTTCAAGGCACAAGCTTTGAAGATTGCTTTTTAAGCCTCTGTGCCTACTTTCAGTCACTGTAGGTAAAAATATAAAATTATTATACTGCAACACTAGCAGCTGCTGTTGATAATAATCATAATTTCTCCCTCATAAATGACATAAAAATCTCTTTTGCTATAAACGTACTATCCCCGCATCTCCCAAACTGAGATGACTAAAATATGACACAAAGATCACCAGAACATCTTGACAGCGATGAGGAGAGCAATATAAAGTTCATAACGTAGGATCTCTATTTTGAACAGAAGTTACTTTATTTAAAAAGTAACATCTTTGTAGTTCTTTTATAAATCTCAGCTTTATTCCCTGTGGGTGTGAATGTGAAAGAGCACATCATGTTGATGCTCCACTGGTGTAACTGAGCTCAGAGTTCTCTTCCCCACAGGCAAAATTGGACTCATTTCATCACAGCTCCCAAGCAGCCTCAGAAACCTCAATCACAGGCTCCTGAGGGGACAGAAGGGGTTTTAAGCAGAGGTAAGAGGATGAGATATATTATTAATATATCTCATATTATTATATATAATCTCAACATATACCATTCAAGAAAACTGTTACCTATGGAAAAAAACCCTGATTTCGAAATAGAGTCTTATGATGGAGTAGGCTACTTAATCCAAGCCTCCTGACAAGCATCCAGTAGAAGCTATATAAAATTATTCATGCTTATTCTATGAAGATAACTAGTATTACTGAAGTGATAAAGTGATTTTGCTGTGGAAGGCGCTGCTGAATATTATAGACCTACTACAGCAAATCTCACACTAAGCTGTGAATATGAGTGTGTCTATGAAGCTTTTAGTCTCTCTAAATCATGAAAGGTACATGTTGGAGTGTAGAGTACGAAAGAAATCTCAGCACTTCAAATAAATGACATTTCCCTTTAGCCTTAGAAGATGAAATAACCAGCTGTTTTTCTATATATCCTGCAGAAGGAATTACAGAGAAAACCTTCAAATTTAAATTCAGTTCACAATAATTACAGCTACAATATGTACTCTATATACACATATAGGTTATTGCAAGTATCACATTATCGGTGACAAGCATTCATAAAATGAGAACGACCCATTTATGTGTAACTCTCACATGACTGTATCAACTGTGAAAGGAAAAAGAATAAAGAACTTCAGAGTTCCCACGAGGCAAAGTAATTACAAGGAAAAATCCTAAAATGTGACTTCACTACTTGTCCTATAACATGCCAAACACCTGCCAGCTCCACAATGCTGGCTTTGGCAGCAGCTGAGTCAATTTGGCATTCTGAAGTGCTCAGCAGGTTTCAGGACAGCACCTTGCTGAGCCTGATACTCCATATGAATAGAAAAAATCACCAGTGATTGCAATCTCTGAGGGGAAATATTGCCTTTCATTGTATTTAGATTTTATCACCTAAAGTGGGTGCAATTTGAAAAGATGCAAGTGAATGTAATCAGTCTGGAACATGCATTATGCAATTCTTGAACCGGACTTGCAGCACGTACCTCTAGTTAAATTATATTACTGAAGCCATAAAAACTGTATTAATTAAAAGAAAATGGTATGTGGAATCATATGAAGATCACAAATCTTAAGATTTATTTTGAGAAAGATTTTCTCTGTCAATCTTTCTCTCTCATAATGAAACTTTTGTGCAAACACTCAAAGCAACTTCTATTAGTGAATTTATATTAATAACCAAAAAGAACCACAGACATAAACCAGACATGAAACAAAAAGATTTCTCTAGATACTGCAAGCTACCATCTGTGTTGCTCTCCTCCTAGTATAATTCTTAAATCCTTGTCATAGCTTTTGCTAGAAAGTTGAGATTCCATGCCTACCCTCAAAGATGGAGATTCCCACTTTTATCAGGAAAAGATTAACAAATGCTTACTTGAATCTTGCAGTTTTTATTACAAGCCTCAAATATTTCACACACAGGCAAAGTCTGACCAGTGTATTTTGGAGGACTGTAGTATTCCAGTCAGAGGTATGCACAACACTTTAAGAAATGTCTCCTCCATGGATCCCTACTCTAAGACACCATATATGATTCAGCTAATCTTTAGGACCCATGTGCTGTTTTAACTGTACTGCATTTATCCACTGAACCCAATACAACACCATGAATGTCATGTTAAGGACTGTCAGCTACTCCGAATAGTATTTTACCTGTACTTTTCTATAACAAAAGTTTGCTTTGTTCATTAAGAAATCCTTCTCTGGTAGAATTTGGTGGCACATTTCCCCCTGCCTTCAGCCAAACCAAGATACTATCCAGCACATTTTGTTTCCCTGAACATTTTAACAGAACTTTTGGTGAATTGTTTCATTGAAGTGATAAAATTCCATGTGATTTGTTTGAGGACAGAACATTAGCACACATTTGTTTATTTCATATATAGTAGGCCTTTTCCCCAGGACCAGACTATCATAGATAACAGCAGCCAATAAACACAGGCATCTTTTTCTTTTATTTGTTGACACTGAGTCTTCTTGTTTTTTATCTGCTCATACCTTTGTATTTTGACATTTGTATCAGCTGGAATGCTCTTTACAGTCCTGAGAAACTGTAGTTTCTACTTCTGCAACATCCAGTTCTCCCACTCAAAAAAATTAGCAGCACATGACTCCCTCTCTTCCTCTCCTGTTTTTGCACAACTAAACAAGTTTGAACTTCCCATAATGAAAAGAAACATGTAGAAAGAATATCATAACATTGCCTATTACTATGTGAGCCAAGCAGTAAGGCCTTTCTTCAGGCTGAATCAATTGCCTCAATGCAAGGGAGCAGTCTATCATATAGAGAAATGAATTCAGTGAACAGGTAGCCAGCTGGGCTAATCCTTACAAAATATCCTAAATTTCCTTCTGAAATGTAAATTCCTTAATCAGGGCACCACTGAAGAGTTTTAACCTGTCTTAGCTTCTGTAGCCTTCTTCTAGAGGTGTCTTCATTATTCTTCTCTGCAAAGGGATTCATACTCTCTCCTGGGTCCTCCGATGCACAGATCATGGTTTGGACTGTACCTGCTGTAATCTGCCAGAACCAGCAGCCCACATGAGGTGAGGCTGACACAGCTTCATAACCCCACATCCAGCCACTAGTGAGTCCAAGCAGGTATACCCTATAGCCACACACACATGCACACATATATGCATATATACCTAGATATATCTACACATCTACATGGCTGGTCACACAGACAGGAAACACAGTACTTCAGTGAGCATAGCACAAAAGGCCTGATCCTGTTCCCATCTCTGGCTGAGCAGGATGAAAGTCCATTACTGGAAAATATGTAAATATATAAGCACATGACTAGTAGCTGCTCCTAGATCCCAGTCTCCCCTGCTGCTGGCACTGGGACACTGCACCAGTCCAGCTGCTGGTACTCTGACCTACACACGTGCATGCACACATATATGCACATACCACACACACCTCCCAGAACACACACCTGTCGTGGGGATCAGTTGCAGGCCATTGTTAAACACAACCACCTGTTTACACATTTTATCCACTTTCCAAACTATTTTTCCACACTTGTTGCTCCTCAAATGATCTTGATGCCTCCCCTTGTCTGACCTTTGGTTCCTCCCCCAAACCTCCCATAATAAATCTCTTCCATGGCCGAAATGTTCTTCCCAGCATACTACAATGCATTTCATATCCTTGAAGGCAGGACACATCCCCAGTCAATGTAGGGAGAGCCTCCTAGGCAGCAGGGCTGATTTCTCTCTGTTGTAACCCAGTGAGTAGGTGTGCTTGGCTGGCAATGATTAGGTAATTGGGCTTCTCTGCCTGATGTTGATCCCCTACTCCACATATATGGTGATTAACCTTAAATCATGTTACCTAAAAGTCCCACTTTGCACAGAAATTGTTTCTCACTAGTCTCAAATGAGTACCAGTCAATGGTCTTGCTCTTGGGTGACATGCTTTAGTGTGAGGTATCCCTGCCCATGGCAGGGAGGTTGGAACTAGATAATCTTAAGGTCCTTTCCAACCCTAAATATTCTATGATTCTATGATTCTTGGGTGAGTCTTACTGTCACACAAGAACAACTTTGGGTTTCTGGCAGGGTGTGGTGCCAGATAAAATGTCCACTTAACAAAAGAGCCTGGGCCTAGGTCTTGTGGTGCCATCAGACCTTTACAGCTAAGCAGGACAGTCTCTGCTCTCATTAATGCTTTGTGTACAAGTTAGAGCACAAACCAGAGGTCAGGTCTCCATCCAGGTGCCTGAATCATCACATCATTGACTCATTTCCACAATCCCCATCTGTCATGCCCACTGCTTTGATGAGCCCACAATCTCCAGTACAACATGCACCACTGCACACACAGCGACTTTGGGTGCTTTTCTGAGAGTTTAGGCTTACAGCTTCCAACCTCCGTCAGCAGAAGAGGCAGAATGCAAATTCTTTCCTCTTTAATGTTAATCCTTGACCATCTGCACAAAAAAGAAGGAAAGCAGCACTACCACCACACTTTCCAGCCATGTACTGGGAGAGATCTACTTATTATAATATAAATGTCTGCAGGGCCAAGTCCCCAGCTGAGAAATACCACTTCATAAATCATTGTGTGGCTTAATGTGCAATGATTGCTGAGCTTTTGTAGATGCCAAACCTTACAAAAAAAAAAAAAAAACAACTTCAAATACCTGGGCTATACTTTACATTGGAAACATTAAAACATGTGGACTTAAAGCATCTTGAGGATTAGATGGCAATTGGTTAAGAACTGGATTTTAGGTGTCTACCTACAATGAAATTTGGAATAAAGTGACTGAGACCACCTACTTTTCTGTACTTGTAAAGCCTATCTGGCATCTACACTTATTGTGTGTCCACCTTGTAATGGGTTCTCTGGACCTTATCTTTGCAGTCTTTAGACTTGGGAGATAAGCTCCCAAGCACATGCAGAAATGCCCTGCTCTGAGCTGCCAGGCCTGGAAGCTTTCACACACTGGTGCAGCATGTGTGCAGACACATCTCCAAAGAGCACAGATAAAAGCATGTGCACCCCACATCCGTTCCAAGAGACAGCCACATCTTCAGACAGTGAGTCATGCAGTGAATCACCACCTGAACAGAGACATCACCTGTGTTTGTAGAATTTCATCATAAGAAAGTTGAAATATATTTTGGTTTACTACAAGAGGAATATATTCAACACTTCAGCTGTAACACTCCCACCTTTTCTTCTTGAGCTTTTCAAACTCATGCAATAACCCATTCTAAATTGTATAAATTCCTTAGGGGAAAAAGATATATGTCAATCTTTTCCTACCTTGTTAATTTACAGATGTGGTGCTTTTTTGGCTTGTGGGATTAACGAAAATGTGAAGAAAATAAACTTTATTTTGGATAGCAAATCAATATTTGTCACCAAAAGCAAAATAACCGGTTGTCTCCTTGGAAAGACTGTGTGATCCTAGAATTTCTACTCCAATATGCTAACATTAAAAAACAAACCCTCAGATAATGTGAGCACACGAACAGTTTATGTTATTTCTTCTAGACAAAGTTCCCAGGGCTTTTTTTAGCCATTATTCTGTAAAAGCTTCCTCACAGCCTTCTGATAAAGACAAACATTACTTTCTCCACTTTCTGTAAAAAATAAACAGGCTGGAGCACGGTTAAACAACACCAGGTAACACAGGAAAGCTGCAATCCCCAATTACTGCAGTATCTGCACCATTGGAAGAAAGAGCCGGAATCAGAAAATCCCAATGCTATTTTATAGTCAAAACATATAAAATGACCTGACTGTGAATTCATCATTAACATACAGAACTATCTTTCCTCCTACAGACAGCAAACCTATGTAATTAACTTGAGGTCCATTTACCATGCATTTTTAAGAAACAGAAGGCAAGGAAGATGAACTTTCCCCTTTCCCATTAACCAAGCTCTCTTGAGGGTGATATGACTGGCAATGTCACAGCTGTGCTGTGAGCACTCCACACTGAGAGACAAGATTATTTCACCTGCAGTTTAACAAGCTACTGGTAATTGACGGGAGGTCCTCACTGCAGATGTGATATAAAATGTCTCAGCTCAGTCTTCAGGATAGGCTAATAAGAGAAAAAAATGTTTTCCCTGGCAAATGCCAGGGAAGGAGCAAGCACTTTGGCAGTCACCTGCCTTGGCTGACATGCAGTAAATTATTATGGTTCAGAAACCCACAAGTGTGCTTGAACCATTAGAAACAAAACATGTCACCCTAATCAAAATGCAGCTCTGGAAGCTGCCCTTCAGGAGTAATGGTATGTGCAATTCAGGTTTGATCCTGCTTCATACAGAAGGGAGAGTGATTATGCAGAGTCATGAGTTTACTTTACAGATGAAGGAATAATACTAATGATGGTGCTCTTGGAAACAGAAAAGTGTGTGCAAAGCTTTCCTTGTCAGATTGGAGATTATCCTACCAGTGCTGAATAAAAGTTTGTTATATACTAAAAGGGTTTATTTTTAGTGTACATTTTTATGTCCTTTTTTCTGCACTAAGGTACACCTACTATCAAATATTACAAAAACTTACATCACTTTTATTTTGTAATTGCATTTTTACTCAGAAATTGGCATTGGGTTGGTCACCTCTGTTCCACCCTATTTGAGACTGCTTTGAGGCAGGGGTGAACAGGCAGCTGGATATGGGGCAGGACTGCTGGGGAGAAAGGGGAGAACAAAGGAGTGTCACAGCCTGGAAGCCACCTGAGCAAGAGCTGAGGAAAGCCAAGCCAAGCCACCTATAGCTCTTGCTGCTGTCAGTGGGAGGGCAGGGGTTGTGAGCTGGTTGTAGTTGCAGAACAAGTGGCTCTGACACCCACTGTAATCACCCCTCTGTCCCTCCCTACCCCCCAGGTGTTGCAGGGACTACACGTCCAGCTTCCCTGGACTATTCCCTCAGCTATCCCATCCCACTCTCTGACCTTGTGGTCAATTCACTCTGGGATGGCAAAATTCAGCTTATTTGCACTGCAGAGAAGCCCAAGTTGAACGTGCGTGATTATCCAGGCACAGATCTTTCTTAGCTGCTGTAACTGCGTTATCGTGGTTCACAAACATTCCCACACTGAACTACTTATCAGGATGAAAGAGGGCTCCAGTCTCCCCAGCATTTGGCTTTAATTTCTAGAAAGTGAAAGAAATTTTATTTTGGAACATGCTATAAATAAATACCTAATAAACCAGAAGGCAAAGGGAAACACTACAACTAAGAAGAAATAATGTCTCCATTTCATGTTCTTTTGCCTATATAAATCTACAGAAATTGTACTGTGGAAGCAGGAGGTATCAGGCAGCTTTGTGGAAGCAGCATATGTTGGGGAATTGCAGCCTTACAACTTAAAGCCAATCTTGAAGTAGCCTTATGCTGCATAGCACTGCCCTTTTGCTTTCCATGCTAGCAGGATGGGTGCTAGAGAGGGAGGTGCAAACAGTTTGTACCTAGGGTGATCCTCAGATAATTATACTACCCAACAGTAGGTGGGGGCCCAATAAATCCATTACAAGCACTTTGCAAAGCCTTTTTGTTCAGCCTACAGTTTTCTCCTTTGGGGCAATTTGTAACGGCTGGAGGTGATGTTTTGCCCTGTAGTAGTGACTTTTTAAGTAGAGTGTTACTGAAAGGTTCAATAGTCATTCATCTTTTTCTTCCTCCCTCCTGACTAATATAGTACGGAGAAGGTATATCATTAGCACTCACAAGCAAAATGCGAGAAAGTGAACGTCCTGTAATGGATTTCAGAAGCATCCTTGAACTACAAGCACAAAGAAGCAGATGAAACACTGAAACACACTCTGAATTTAAAGGGACACTTTAAAAATAATCTCTATTCATGGCTAATACTGTGTGCACAATTTGCTAAAAGGAAAATAGCCAAAAAAATTGTCTCATTTGTGGAAATAAGCAGAAAATCAGCCACAGAAACAAGGAAAGAACAGTCTTATGCCTTCCATTTCAAAACCTATTCTTCTCCCAGGATTCCTGCATTGCCACTGAATATAATGGCAGTACAGCTGTGCCTGCTTTTCCTTGCATAAGGAGTTATTTTTAATTCAGACTGGGGACAGCAAAAACAGTGACAGCCTTAGAACATTTGCTAATGAAAGGGAAAGACCAGCCATCACGTTCTACAGCATTTGACTTAAACAAATCCGGGGATAAACCGCTTGACAATAATCAATTAAAATATCTATGGATTTTGGGGGGTTTGCCTCTCTGTGGATGATCTGTGATATGAACTGGTAGCTGCAGTGCTGTCGATCTCAATTATTCCTTGTAATATTTGCTAGGTTTTTGTCCACACTGAACTTCAGCAAAAAATACTCTGTGTATGTAGATCAGGCTGCCTGCAGGCCAAGCTCTTCTGGTTGGTGTGTAGATCTTGTCAACAGTTTTCAAAAGGACATTCAGTCAGAGCAAGCAATTGCCAAGAATAGGGAATAATTAGTATGTCAGCCAGACCACTCTGGAAAAGCAGGTTTCCAAAACAAATCTGGCCTGATTTGCAGCATTAGGACATGGCTTTGCCCTGGGCAGTGTTTGGAGCAGCCAGTCTATTCTTTCTGGAAAATGCATGAGCCAGTGTTCCTCCCATGGAAGAAACAAAAAAGGTGAAGCCATGCTCAGCTCCTCCTCCCTGAAAGGCAGCCACATTCCCTGGTCTCTGCCTACAAGACGCAGAGGTGCTTTGTTTGGAAAGTATCACCGTAAGAAGCCAGATAGATTAGCTCACAGTTTTGCCACCACTAGTCTCATGGCAGGGACTATTTATTTCCATCTCAGAAATGTATTTAGAAAGATGTGTCCTTGCCTTTGCACACCCACTCACATACAGGCACTGAGAGGGCTCAGACCTTCAGAAGGTGTTTCCAGCTGCACACTCCATACAGCTCCCTTTGCTTTCTGCCCAGGAAGGACAGACTGGAGCATCCAGTCTGTACTAGCTGGTTAAATGAGTTTGCAATACGTTACAGCAGTGGGTTCATTTCATGCTGACTTTTCCACAACTCCCCCATGATCAAATATGCAATAGGCCCTGTTTGTCTGTCTGTCCTAGAGACAGTTTTATCTGGATACAGCCCTGTATTCCCCTCCAAATTGTGCTCTTTGATGCAATGCAGAGATTTATTACTGTGAAAATATCTTTTCTGAAATTGAATCTCTTTGAGTACTGAGAGCCAAATTTTGCAAAGGGAAGGCAAATGAGAACACTTCAGCAGGTAATAAATGCACAATCAAGCTCATGTTTTTTCTCTGAAGGAATCCTTGGCTTGTGGTCGAATGATTTTGGATGCTAATCTGCTAAAAATAATGTGGTGTCTTGCATTCCAATGACAGGATTGTTATTGTACAGATAATACTTCAGCCTGCATGAGATAATGTGGTTTAGTAGGTCATGCCCTTGAGGGATTTTTTTAATGGCAGAAAACTTTTATAAAGCCAAAAAAGAGTTAGAAAAATACTAATTCCTTGCAGTCTTCTGCAGTGAGAACACCCAAAGGCACACTGACATCAATTTCTGGTAAATTTTTATTCTGTGAGCATAATTTTGCATCACGCTCAAGCCTTAATTATTTCACAGCATCTTCTTATACTTCATATTTTTGTAGGCATAAACTGTGTGATTAACTCTGGTGTTCCATGGGAGATAATGAGTCTCATGACATAGGTCTCCATTGCAGCATCCGTAGGAGTATCCTGATGACCAGTTCCATGCTCTGTTTATTGCTGTGTGAATCAACTGGTTCCACTGCAGAAAAGAGCAGGTTTTTGATAATTGTAAAAGTGTCATTCATGAGAATTACCCAAGACTGAAAATGACAAAAACATCGTTAGCCCTGAAGGCTAAACTCACAGATGGAGAGAACTCTCATCTACAGAGGACACCCAGGAGAGAATGAATTGAGCAGACAGCTTCTGCATGAATTCAGGCCAGGCCAAGTGACATAGGGTTTGGCCAGAAATCCTTTGAATTTTGGGTGTAAAGCTAGTGAGTCCTCTTGTCTGACCCAGTGTGGTCTGACTGTCAAGCTGTAGTCAAATGCAGCATATGGAACACCTGTATCTGGTCTCTTCCTTAGAGGAAATGGGAGAGTTAGAATCATAGAATAGTTAGGGTTAGAAAGGACCTTATGATCATTTAGTTCCAACCCCCCTGCCATGGACAGTGACACCTCACACTAAACCATGTCACCCAAGGCTCTGTCAAACCTGGCCTTGAACACTGCCAGGGATGGAGCATTCACAACCTCCCTGGGCAACCCATTCCAGTGCCTCACCATCTTTATAGTAAAGAGCTTCTTCCTTATATCCAATCTAAACTTCCCCTGTTTAATTTTTAACCTGCTACCCCTTGTCCTATCACTACAGTCCCTAATGAAGTGTCCCTCCCCAGCACCCTTATAGGCCCCTTTCAGATACTGGAAGCATGAATGACACTTGAAGAGACAAGTGCCTCTTCCAGAGGCTAGGAATGAGCTGCTACTGCACTGCTGCTGCTGCCTCTGGCAGACATGGGTGGGAGACAGAGATTCCAGCCATTGTTTTCTTCTCCCACTTCCCCCTCACTGCATACAGCAACAGTGGATCTCCCAGAGACAGACATGGGCTGCAGCGGGTACTGCTCTTGATGGCAAGAAGTTGAGGTAGCAACAGCATCCAGGAGGTGAGAGTGGAAGAGAAGGATGACAAAAAATGGCCAGTCTTCAAAAGACCCAAGTGAACACACCACCTTATGCAGCGATGCAGGCCAGGGCAAGATTTGAAATGTCTTCTCAAGCAGAATGATATCCTCAGTGCTCAGACATTTCTCAAATGCTCACACAGGGCAGAAACCCAGGCTTTGGTCTGAGTACTCATTCTCTCCTTTGTCTGGACTCTGTTGAACATAAACAGTCTTAGCTGAGGACCACCATCCTGTCTTAGCCAGGTGGAGTAATTGCTTGGAGAGGCAGAGTTTTTTTGACAGCAGAAATGGGGAGAGCACTGCCACTAGAGATACTGGGGTAGATAAAAGTCTTTATACTTAGGAGGCTGAGCAGAGAGGCAATGTGACATGGACAGCTAAGTGCTAAGGTAGAAACACCATTATGCCGCCAAAAATACTGCAGCTACAGGGTGATGGCACCAAGCCATGAGCATCTTCAAGGCAGCTGGAAATGGGTCTGCCTCAAAACAGCCTTGGACCCAGAAACTTCACTAACTCTTGTCACCCAGCTGAGGGCAAAAGGAAAAACAAATCAGGAATGGAAGTAACCCGAACTGGTAGGACTGTGTAATTCACTATTGACATATGCTAACTGTTCAATTCTTCCTAAGCTGTCCTCAGGTAATGAAGGTTTTCCTGTCCCCTTAGCAAAGCATTCAGTGATCATCAATGATAACGCACTTTCCATTAAAACTGGTTAGGGAGGCATTTGGCTTTCTCATATTTCAGGGTGAAGCTTGGCTTAGTTTTGATTTATAAGCTTAGTGAGGCTTTGAATCCTGCCCTCATTTCTGCATCTGAAAGTCTAGAGCTGCTTCAGAATAGCATGAGATAATGACATTTACTGGAAAAAAAGTTGCTCATATCTTTCCTTCTGTTCTTCTCCAAACTCCTGGTTTTAGTTCAGCAGTTTAGTCAGTGCCTCCTAAAGCAAAGGACAGAATGGCCCTGTTCACACACTCCCAAACAATAAGGAAACCTATTACTCTTTAGGTAATTCCAGTAAGGGTGTTTCACTTGACTTACTACACCAGAGAGACATGGAAAACATAAAAGACTTCCTGTGTTTCTCAGGATTATGGCTGAAGAACAGTTACGGCTGGAGAGCTGCTTTTTCTAGCATTATGTGTGGACAATGCATCTGACTGCTTCATGAATGCTTTTAGGGAACATTCCAGCATTCGTGGGGAAAAAAAAAAAAAGAAAAAAGTCATCTTTGAGTGTTTATTTTCCAAAGAGATCATGTATTGGTGTTCTTTCAGAATGACTATTTATTTTGTACCAGATGACTGATGGAGCATTAATCAGCTTATCTGATGCCTTCTGTGTGCAACAGGGGCATTTTCTCACGCTATTGCTATTGATCCGTTACTGTCCCATTAGCTTATGAAATTGGCTTATGGAGCACTTTAGACAGGGGAAAAGCATTTGCTACACAAAAGAACCCTCTATTTTTATTAATACACTATAATGAAATTCTCAAGAGTTGGCATGACACCACTGACATACAAGAAACTGTAACCTATCTGTATGTGTGTGATAAATCTGCATCTCCCTGTGGAGTTAGTATTGACTTGTAACGGGATGTCTATTGCTTGTAATAGTCTCTCCTCTCAGTATTAACAGATCAACTTTCTATAGGATTACGAAAAGATAACACAAGATCTAAGTACACCATATTCTAACTTCAATAGTATTTACAGTTCTCAGCAAGGTACTTTCATTACTGATATCAAGAGCTCTGTCTGCTGTCAATCACATCAATCAAGATGGTCTAGTGAAGACTTGTTTCACACAGTCTACTTAGGATAAAAAATATAGGAAGGAAAAAAAAGAAATTTGGAGCCTTAGAAATTTTCCATATGTTACTTTTGATTTCAGTGGACACGTAACTCAGCTCCTTTTTTTACTCTCATATCTGGAGCATACTCTCACTGAGGAGACATTAAAAAAATCCACTGATGTCCCAGGAAGATGATCAATACACACAGCTCATATTTTGACAACAAGGACCTAAGTAAACGTCAGGTCTTTCATACGCAGAACGGGCTTTGAGAAGAGGGAAGTAGATAATTACAGAGCAAGCTATGCTGTTGAAGCAACAGTGGCAAAATGGTCCTTACATGGCCCCATTTGCTCTGGCTGGTTCACAGTGTAGAGATCAAGCAAGTTCCACAGCCCCTGCAGTACACAGCTACCTGCTGCTGCTTGCATCCTACCCATGTCCCACATCTGCCTCTGCACGTCATGGAGAGGGCAGCCACAGCATCAGGAGGCTTCCCAGGCACTGAGGGAAAGCAACGAGTGGTGGGCAGCACTGTGGTGGGCAGCACTGCATTGTCTCACCTTTTCCTTGGTGAGTGGCATGGTATTGCCTGAGCTGGGCTGGGCACGAGACAGGAGGGAAAAGAAGAGCAGGCACTTACTGGATTCAGGCATGTGGAGGTAGCAGATCCATGGGAGATTCCTGTTGAAAAGAGGGGATACTCTGCCTCAGAGTTCCAAGCAGGTTATGGAAGATGACACTTTGGTAAGCAGCTTTGCTGTTGCCATGAAATCGATCGTTTTATGACCCATTATGAGAATAAAATAACATATTTAATCTTCTTCGATTATGGGGAAGAAAAATGCATTTGCCTGCTTTGCTGAGGTCACGGAGCCTACCTTGCTTGCTGGGGCTGGAATGAATGAAACAGCTTTGTGCAGCCCAGTGTGATTATCCTCTGACAAAACCAAAAAGAAGGCAGCTCTGTCATATCTACTTAGGTGCATGCAGTACATTTAAATTGCCCTTTTTCTGAGCAATGACAGTTATTCATACCAATGCAGTCTGCTGCTGAGCAATTAATTTATATTCATTTCAGAGATGAGAAAAATCACCAGAGCATAATGCACAGTGGTGGTGAACTCAGCCCAAAAGAGAGAACCTAAGATGTGACAGACACTTCTGTTAACAAGTAAAACAAAATAGATTCTACAAAAACTCCACATGCTCTCTCTCAACTAGATATGTATATTACGAAATAAATCTTAGAATTAGACTGATTAGAGGTTAGTTCTTAATTTAGACACAAGTTGCCAATATAAAATTTACCAGAACCTTAAAGACTGTGGTCTATATTTCAGGACACAGAGGTCCTCTATAGACTTCCAAGATAAGGCTCTCTTAAAATGAAGAGTGCCAACAAGCAGGCTTTATTCTTGACTGTCTCATAAATCTTGCATCAGTTAGCAACAGTTCTGAAAACCACTCTCTTTTATAATAAAATGACTGCAGATGCTTCCCAGAAATGTATTCTCAGAGTCATGAGGAATGCACCTCCCCCTTTTTTGACTGTGTAGGAATCACTCAGATTTGTAAAGCTGGTGCAAAAATGAGTTAAAAAAGAGGTAGTCTGAAAAAAGTAGGCCTTGGACACATTTGAATGGTAATGGATATAAAACCATGGCTTTGGGTAACAGATAAAGAAAATAGAATGGACTTTGTAAACTGATTATACTTTGTCCTTAGCTTTATTGGTGTCTTTCCATAATCTGTTTAATTCCTTGCACATCTGCAGAAACATCTTTTCCTCTATGGAGATCATTCTTATAAAGTGAATAATTGTTTTGCTCTGTTGCTTCAGTTTTTATTTAAAAGCTAATTTATAGGCAAATTCTGTATTCTCTCAAGATTTTATGAATTATAAAGTATACATTAAATGTATTTAACTTAAACCAACAAATTTTCTCTTTCAAAAGCTAGGAGCTCTTCAGCACTGTAAGAAGTCAGCAGTATCTAAGCAGGCAGATGATAATTACCTGATTCTTTATCAAGCTTGTGAATCTAATGCACATTAATTGAAGCTTTATTTGCAACTCTGAGTGAAACCTCAGTCTTCAAGGTGTTGAACAGCTTGCTTAACACCTGGAGGTGGTAAACACCACTTCAAGGTGCCAAGCTCCTTGTAAGAACCAGAGGCCTCTATTATAACCCAAGGCTTCTCCAGCTCATTAACAAACTTTGATGCATCCATTATAGATTCTGTCTTAGAGTGAGAAATCACTTTATATTTATCTATCTAATATTTGTGTTTCACTCTTGGCTATCCAGACTTCCTCTATCCTCTAACAGAGGATATCAGGCTATCCTCTAATAGAGAACTGCAAGTGTCATCAGACTTCTAGAGATGACATCTGAGTTTGTAATCATCTTCCTAATTCTTATAAAAATAATACATAAATATGTATCAATGTAATGTAACAGTAAGTGTGTATATGACTGAAGACCATCTTGAAGATCATCTTATAGACTCTTCTCCTGAACTGCTTTGGCAACATATTAAAAATAGCATCCTGCAGTCCTCCGTAGAATGCTTTGAGTTCTCCTTAAAGAAAAACAAAGACTGGTTTGATGATAACAATCAGGAGGTCCAGGAATTGCTGACAAAGAGATCCGCCCATCAAGCACACCTTGTTCAGCCATTTTGCTATGTAAGAAAAGCAGCCTTTTGTCTTGCATGGAGTAAACTCTAACAGAAACTTCGAGACATCCAGAACAAGTGGTAGCTCAACCTAGCAGAAAAGACTCAATTATGTGCAGATTTGGGGGTGCACAGAGGATTCTATGAGGCTCTGAAAGCAGGGTATGGACCCACATTTCAGGTTCAAAGCCCCTTAGTTTGTGTAGATGGCTAAATGCTTCTTACAGATAAAATCTCCATCCTGAATCCTTGGTCTGAACATTTTCAAACACTCTTTAGTGCTAACCATGTAGTTCAAGGCGTAGGAATGCAGCACATTTTACAACATCCCGTAAAAAACAAATTGGATATAGCCCCTATCATGGGAGAGACTCTTCAGGCTATACAGCAGGTGAAAACTGGCAAGGCACCTGGGGTCAATGGAATCCCACCTGAAATCCGGAAGCATGGAGGCCAAGCACTTCGTGCTAAATTTCACGAGCTAGTTGTGTGATGCTGGGAACAAGGTAAACTGCCATCAGATTTTCGTGACACAATCGTCACCCTGTATAAGAAAAAAGGTGTAAAGTCAGACTGCTCAAGTTATCGAGGTATAACTTTGCTCTCCATTGCTGGAAAAATCCTTCAAGAATACCATTGAACAGACTAGTACCTGCTATGGCAGAAAAACTTCTACCTGAAAGTCAGTGTGGTTTCAGAGCTAATAGAAGTATCACAGACATGGTATTTCTTCTCAGACAACTGCAAGAGAAGTGTAGAGAACAGAATAAGGGTCTGTATGTAACTTTCATTGACCTCACCAGAGTTTTTGACACTATGAGCAGAAAAGCCCTGTGGCTGATCTTGGGGCAATTATGTTGTCCCCCCAAGTTCCTCAAAATGATTCTTCTGTTACATGAGGATCAGCTCGGCCAAGTCAGATACAGCGATGCACTCTCTGGGCCCTTCCCAATAACCAGTGGTGTGAAACCAGGTTGTGTTCTCGCATCAACTTTATTCACAATCTTTTTCGGCATGATGCTCCAAAGGGCTATGGTAGACCTTGAAGAACAAAGCGGCATTTATATTCGATATCGTACTGATGGGAGCCTATTCAATCTAAGGCGAATGAAGGCCCACATTAAGACCCTAAATCACATTGTCCATGAACTACTTTTTGCTGACAATGCCTCCCTTGCTGCTGACACAGAAGCAGCTCTGCAGTGCTTAACATCTTGCTCTGCAGAGGCAGCGGAGCTTTTTGGGCTGGAAGTCAGCTTGAAGAAAACAGTAGTTCTCTACCAACCTGCACCACAAGACATTGGCGAGTCAGAGCTCAATTCAATTCAGCAGTTCAGCTATCTGGAAAGCATTATATCCTTGGATGCCACAATCAATAAAGAGATAGATAACAGAATAGCAAAGCCACATAGAGCCTTCAGAAAACTCCATAAAAGAGTCCGGTGCAATAAACACCTGAAGAAAAGTACAAAGATTAGTATCTATAGAGCCATTGTACTGTCTACTCTTTTATACGGATCTGAATCATGGTTTATCTACCGCCACCACCAGAGACTCCTCAAACGCCTTCATCAGAGCTGCCTCCATACAATTCTAAACATCCATTGGACTGACTGTGTGTCAAATGTCACTGTACTTGAACAGGCAGAGGTCACCAGTATCGAGGCCATATTGCTGAAATTGCAGCTGTGCTGGGCAGGGCACAGCCTCCCTAAGACTGTTTAATGGTGAACTCGCCACCAGCTGCCGCAAGAGAAGTGCCCCAAAGAGGAGATATAAGGACTCCCTGAAGCAATACCTCAGCCTTGGCCATATTGACCACCATCAGTGGTCCACCTTGGCCTCCAACTGGGAGACTTGGAGACACACCATACATAATGCTGTTGTCTCCTTTGAGAACACACACAGAATTAGCCTCAAGGAGAAAAGACAAAGTAGAAAAAATTGCACCTCACCTGTACCACCCAAGGAGACCTTTTGCTGTGCTTTTTGCAACAGGATTTGCCTATCCCACATTGGCCTTTTTAGTCATCAGAGCACTTGCAGTAAGCAAAGGTAAAGCCTTCCCAAATCTTCGTTTGTGAAGTCAAACCATCATATAGTAACTGTATGTCATATAATATTAGACCAAAATCTCACACTAAATTCTTTATCTAGCTCAACATTTCTACGGCTTGGCTAAAACTGGAAGTAAGTTTTCTTTTTCTTTTGAAGAGTAATTCTCTGTACTCCTGTATTTGCAGTTGCTTTTCCACATTCTGATGTACTGGATAACCAAGAAGAAGCGTGAATTACCTGAGATACAATTTTGTGATGGTAATGACAGCACCCAGGACTCAGTCACTTGATTTTAATTGTTATTGCCCTCGTTCATGTCCTTTCTTGTCCTTCTGACATTTTGTGTCCAGCATAAATGACTAATACTTGTCATCAAGTATACCCAACCAAAACTTCAGCAAAGTTTTTAACTCTGCTAGTATTTTTGTAAGCATCTTGTCTTTAACATACTACCACTGCAGTCCATTTACAGTCTTCTGTTACAGCACTGCAATTTCTTAAGGATGCCATTACATATCATCTGCATTTCTGCTCCCATATGAGTTCAGTTTTCTAATTGCATACATAAACCATTGTATTCTTTTAGTACACTGCTCAAGATACAACCTAGGACACCTGGGCTAGTTCTTGCATTATTACAGGAGAAAGCCTAAGTTTAACAACTTTTATTACTATGACACAGCTGTTTAAGCTATCTGTTAGGTGAAAGCTCTGTGACTAACTGCTTATCCCACTCAGTGGCAGAATGTAAACTAGTTTAGCTAACCTGGAATACTGTCTTCTCCCCCCCCCTTCAAATTGAATAATTAGCTTTAGGGCAAATGAAATGTCTTATACACAGAGTTGCACTCTGAGACCCTACTGGGCCCAAGGAAATCTAGGTTAGCTGTAGCTTCAGTTCCACTTGACTGATACCTTTGGTTAGGGCATTCCCCTGAGCTGAGGATGGCCTGGGATCAAAGTGCTTGTCTGCTTCTGGACAACTGAACAAACATAATCCAGAGAAGTGCTCTAAAGCTTCTGAGCCCAGGGACTGCGGGACCTTTTGGTTTTCCAGTCACTTGTTGCCCTTACTCAGTTCACTCAATATGGATGACACTGAATATTCACTATTCAGTTTACCATTTTACTGGCACTATGTTTGCCTGAGCAGCAAGGGATGGATACTCCTGAGCCGTGCTTGCTGCATCCCCACTTAGGATAGGTAATGTGGTTAACAGGAAACAGTAGGCAGTATCACAGCTTCAAGGGCAAGTCAAAGTGAACAGAACAACCAGGACTTTAGGTGTAGGTGGGAGATACGTGTGGGAAGCCACAACTAAGGTAAGAGGATGAATGAGCCCTGAATAGATGAAGATTACAGGAGGATTGGAAACCATAGAGACACCTAAAGGTAACAAAGCAACTAAAGATAACTGTGCCATCCTGTTGGGATTAATAGTAAGACAGCAGGTAAACTGGGATAAGTGGGAGAGGAGAGTGTGAGAAGAAAGAAAAGCTTTGACTTGCTTTGGTTTATGAGTACCAGAGAGAAATAATGCATTATTCCTTTCTTTCCTCTATGGTTGTGCATGGGAGAGGGGAATGAGATGGTAGGTTTCAAGCATGCTCATCAATAGAGTGAGAAGTCAAGAAAGCAACTCTTGCTTTGTTCTTTATTGGTTCTGGTGGGAGGAAGGGAGCTGGTGATGGAGGAGAGCAGATTTTATTTGCATGTCAGTTGGAGGATCGGTGAGCAGAGTGGGAGGACAGTAAAACCTTTTGTAGGTTTCCAAGATGAAGAGAACTGTGAAAACTTGAAATTTAGCCTCATATTATTTGATCATTAGTGTGCAGAGCACAGAATAAAATAAAAATAATCCATTTCATTGGCTGAGGGTCTTACAGAGAGAAATGTAGTATTTATTAATGTTGTCATGCCCTTGTGTTCATTGTACTTCTGTGGTTTTGCATTCATATTCAATAGCAGTCTATTGCACAACTTGTATTGTTAATGTTTAATAAGCTGATTGTAAGGGAAGGAATGGAAGTAGGACATTTTTATGAGAGGGAGGAAGAAATCAGTGCAAGGAAATTCCTTTTTTTTTTTGGAAAGAGGTTTGAAGAAAATAAAGCAGTGGGTTTTGTGTATGTTTACTATGAGAAGTTTTTCCTTACATCTTATTTTTACTTGACTTTTCCCTGTTGAACAACTTCAGATTTTTTAATCTTTCCTAATAAAGCTGCCATGACATCCCCTCAGTAATTTTAGTTGCCTTTCTCTGTACCTTGTCCAACTCCAATGTGCTTTTCTGAGGACCCAGAAATTTTAAGTTCACAAGACGAGGGTTTTACGTGGTGGCAAAATTATGTTCCCTGTCTCGGCACCTCTCCTGAAGACAATCTGTATCTTGCTGGCTTTTTTTTGTATACTGCTGCTGAACACAAGGGCAATGATTTTGGTAAACCCACTGTGATGTTTCCAAGATCACTTTCCTGAGCTGAAACTGCCAATTCTGAATTCTGCATGTAGGCACACTTCAGATTTTTTACTATATGCATAGTAAAGGTAAAGTGTATAATTTGATGCCTTTTTGACCACCAGTTTTGTAAACTTCTGGAATTCGTCACTGCCTATTACAAGATCTTGGTATCATCTTAAAACTTCAGGATTTCACTGTGTATCCCTTTCCAGATCACTGGTGAGGACTTTGAGTACATCTGGTCCCAATACCAGCCCCTGTAGAGCTCCACTGCTGATGTTTCTCCACCCTAGAAGCACAAATCTGTATTTCCAGTCTTTTAGCCATCCTCCAGTCAATAAAAGGTGATTTCCCACAAGGCTGTGGCAGTGTAAGCTTGTTGTTTGGGTTTGGGTTTTTTTCAGTTTTGGGGATTTTATGAGTTTTGGGTTTGTTTTGATTTGGTTTTATTTTGGTTTTTGTTTCTGTTTTGGTTTGGGTTTTTTTTTTTTTAATTTTTGACATATAATCTGTTCAAAGTCTTTTGGAAATTCAAATGTACTATCCCTTTTGTCCGTGTTAAAGAATGCCAGCAGGCTAGGGAGACAAGGCACCCTTCACCCCAGCCATGCTGACACTTTTTCAATAGACAGTTTTTTCATGTATTCAGTGATCCCTTTCTTTATTATGGACCTTTCCTACCATCTTCCCATGAATCAGACTCACTGCTCAGCAGCTCCCAGGTTCCCTCCTCTAACACTTGCTATAGATGACCAACAGTTCTTCAATTTTATGTCTCATTTCCTTCTGAACTCTTGGGTGAATGCTATCTGATCCTGGTGATTTACTAAGATTCAAACCTTCTGGTTAATCTAAATACTTTTGGTAAGCCTATTTCAAACCCTTCTACCTCGCCTGATCTCTGTGCTGTAATGGATGCACAGGTAATGGGAGCTTTCCCAAGACTGATGCAAAGAATCTACTGAGTTTTTCTTCTGCAGCTTTTTGTCTCGAATTGCTCCTCACTTCCAGTCCTCAGGCTCCAGTGAGCCTCCATTTAACATCCAGGCTTCCTGCTTGTCTGGATAAACCTCCAGGAGGAAGAAACATGCAGCACTGTCTGGTGCTCTCTCCTCCCCTGTAAATGTTCAACTTGTGGAATACATTGGTATTATCACCTTGTCTGGGGTCAAAGCTAATGTCCGTGTTTACCTGCAGTGCTTGATGAGGAAATGAGTAATGAAAAGGATCACAGCATATTAACTACTGATAATTTTTCAAATGTTCAATAAAGAATACTGTTTATCATGCCTAACTTAAAACTACAGGGTATCATTAAGAATGTGTTTGTACTGCTTCAGATTAAAATGTCCATCCAGCCTAGTATGCTGACACTGATATAAAAGCATAGTAACAAGGCATAGTCCCCCAGTTGCTAACAATATGTGGCTCAAAAAAACAATGAAGTTATTCCCTATTCATATTCACTATGACACTCATGATTTTATAGGCATCTATCGTATCGAATCTCAGGGGCACAGACCGGAATGAATAGCCTTATCTATTAAGCAAATTATTTCCTTCTGTTCCATACATTTGTTCATTCTCATCCTTCTCTGGACCTTCAGCTGGAGATTTTTGGTTTCCATGCCTATTATCAAGTCCTTTGCCTAGTTTTAGTTGTTTTGTGTCTGGAGTATAATGTACAAAACAGGGCATCCTGCAAACTTGTTCGTTCTCTTCCAAGTTAGTAACAGACTCTGGCATGGGGATTTGCAACTCTTTCAAATCACATGTCCGCATCCCACTCTACATTCAAAAAGCATGTCATATTTTCATCTGGAATTCCTGGGAATAAAAATGTGCATGCACACTACGCAGAGTGCCCATCATGGCTGTTGACACACAGTTAAACCTTACATCTGAACTTAGATGCTTACCATCTATCAGGAAACAAACTTGTCAGAAAACTAATTCTGTGAATGAAAAGGAAGTAGTTTTTCTTTGGATTAACAAACTGAATCAACAAACTTGTGGCATGAGGTGTGCTAGAGCTAGAGTTCTGTGACTGCAAACATGGTAAGAAAGGGCAGGATCAGTCTTCTGGGAAGCAACGATCAATGAGGACAGCCAGGCTACACCTGTTCTGCACACTGACTCACTGTGGGTGGAACAAATGCAGTTGCAGATCGATTGCAACTTTGAGCTGGATATGTGTTGAAACTTGGTGCAGCCTGGACAAGTTGCAATTACTGAACACTTAGGGAGCAGCTGTACTGGGTGGCCCCTGTGAGAAGTCACCAGGGGCTGCCCCTGTGTTTGACAGACAGCTCCAGCCAGCTGCAAAATAGACCCACCACTGGACACAGCTGAGCCTGCCAGCCACGCTGGTGGCACCTCTGTGAAAATGTATTTAAGCAAAGGTTAAAGACCTGCATAGCAGCTGTGAGAGAGAGGAGTGAAATGTGAGAAAAAACACCTGGAGACATCCAAATCAGAGAAGGAAGAGAGGAAGGAGGTGTTCCAGGTGCCAGAGCAGAGATCTCCCTACAGCCCATGTATAAAATCAGGCTGTTCCCCTGCTGCCCATGGGACATCATGGTGGAGCAGAAATCCACGTGCAGCCCATGGGAGACCCCATGCCACAGTAGGCTGTACCCTGAGGAAACTTGCAGCTCATGCAGAGCCCATGCAAATGCAGGTTTCCTGGTAGAAGCTGTGGCCCATGGGGTACTCACAATAGAAAAGTCTGCTTCTGAAGGACCGTACCCAATGGGAAGGGCCCTTGTGGAGCTGGAGGAAAGTGTTAGGAGGAAGAGGCAGAGAGGAGCTGTTATGCACTGACCACAACCCCCCTTTCTCCATCTCCCTGTGCCACCAAGGGAAGAAGAGGTAGAGAGTTAGGAACAAAGGACTGAAACTGAACCTGGGCAGAAGGTCTGGGGTGAGGGAGAAGGTGGTTTAGTTTTGTTTTTGTATCTCACTATCCTACTCGTATGTTTTTCCTCTCTTATTGGCAAAAAAATTAAATTAATCTTCTCCAAGTGAAGCCTGTCATACCTGTGATGATGACTTGGAGATGATCTCCCCATCTTTGTCTTTACTCATGAGCTTTTCCACCTTATTTTACCCTGTCTTTCCACCTTATTTTACCCTGTCTTGGTGAGGATGTAAGTAAGAGAGCAGCTGGGTTGGTGTCTAATGGCCAGTCAAGGTCAACCACCATATTCTGTCAAACTTGGACTATCTTAACTGCAACCGATTCACTGCATATGCAAAGTAGAAATACAAAGTACTCATATATCAGTGCTGCCCAGTGTCTGGGAACCTCAGCCAGAGAAGTAGCATTCAGTCACATTGTTAGAAATCTCACAATCCTGGCAAAAATGCAGTGATGGTGTAAAAATCACAGACAAGCACAGTGAATTATTGCAGGAACTGATAGAGTTTGCCATTCTGCAACAAATAATAAGTAGGAAAACAGGATTTACAAGAGAAGGTGATCTGAAGTGTCATCCCCAGCCATGCACATGAAGAATGTACAAGTTTGTAGGGGTCTGGGTGCCCTGGTTACACCTGGGAGCCCTAGGATGCATTATACCCATGTCACTGCACATTCATGCAAAGCCTCCTCTGCATGTATTCTGAGGAGAGCGTACCAGACACAGCCCAAATGGCCCTGAATACCATGGAGTAGAAACGTGTGAGAAACAGGTGGGTTTGGGGGCCTTACAGAATTGTTTATCTAAGTGATAACTTTGTTTTCATATGTTTTCCAGAAATCTTGGACTCGGTCCAAGTCACACTTGGCATTTTTCCAGCAGGAGGTGTTGTTGTAGTTCTATTTTCATTGTACTCTGGGTACGTTAGGGGCTTGGGAGTTACAAGTCTGCCATTTTGCTCTCTTTCTGGCTTTCTGTTTGTACAGCTGTAACCAGAACACAAACAATCTTCTTGAAAAGCTGCAGTGATGTAGTGACATTCTCTTCGCAATTCTGCAGTTTTTTTCTCACATTCTGCTACTTAAGGACGTATATTTAAAAATACATAATGATACAATGACCTCAAAGCATCATTCCAAATAGACAAATGAAAGAGCAATTAAGCTCTGTGAAAACACTGAAACTAGGAGAAAAGAGCTAATAACAGTAACACAAAACTGCAGGAGCTAATCTGAATAGTTTAAGTCAAATGCCAGCAGACCTTAGAGCCAGACAGAGATGCTGCTGTGCTTGCTGAAGTCAATGGAAAGATTCTTACACTTTTCAGTATGAGCTGGATCAGACCCAGCCATCTCAAAGATGACAGGTAATTAACACACAGTGTAAAAGAATGAGTTTACAGTATATCATCCTCTATCATTTTTTATAAAAAACACACTATGCTTTGAAATTTGTAATTATTCCTTCTCTTACTACTCATTAGAGCAGCTGAGTACACAACAGCTACTGTAAGATTATTTGGATGGCTGATTGCTTTATTGCTAACACTGAACTGCAGTACGTCAGCATTCTGATCATGTCCTCCTAGAAACATGTTTGAAATTAGCTTCCTCCTTCCTAAGACAAACATTAAAAAAATAAAGATAGTAAAGCCAAGCATTCACAAGCCTGTAATATGTCCCAGTTTGGACTCTTCATGTTAGTGTAGTTTGTTCTTCCATCTGCGTGTTATGATGTCATATTTAATTGTAAGTTAATGAAAAGACATTCCAACTTCACAAAGGAAATGGTTAATGCACTGGGACAAATTTTGAGCCTGTAAGGGTAAAGCCTGTAGGCTGCTTCCTTTAAAGACATAAGTAGACATACAGTGGGTAAGCCAGGGAAAAGCAGGGTGGCAAGTCCTTAAGACTAGATAGCTGAGTGTTCTTCAAGGGACTGAATCCTAACTTTCCTTCAGGTACAAACTGCTTCTGTGATCCCTGACAGTCTTTTTTGACATTTAACCTTCTGCCTTGGGCAATAAGTGAGTCTCATTCTGTGAGAATTTAGGACCATGATTTCTTTTCTTTTTTTTAACAGTAGAAATTGGCATATATTTTGTATAGATAATTTTGTCTTTCATTTCTCTCCTTCTGCCTACAGAATGAGAATAATGATACCATCTAATGTAACGGTCACATTGTGGAGACAACTATAATAATGGTTGTGAATCGCTTAACTTGTTCTATTAACAGCACTCCTGAAATCTCTGTGGAGAAAATGAGATTTCCTTATAATCCAAATCACCAGATGAGATGAGAAGCTACTGAAAAATGTCAGTACACTTTCACATTATTAAAGACAATCACAATGTCTGTGCATTGAAGGAGCAAATTAAAAGTACACAGACATCCTCAGTTCTGTCATTCTTTAGGTTCTAAATATCTGAATTTAAAATCTTTTATCTGTTTTAATGCACCAATTTTGAACCTAAATTTTTGCATTTAACTTTCACAGTGCCCACTTAATCACTTGAACTTCTGGCAAAGCAGACCATTTTATGCTAGGTAGAGAAGAGTCGTAAATTTGGAAGTTGTTTTCTGATAATAAGATACATATATGCTAGTTGCTACAGCCTTTTTCCTTTCAATTTGTTTTGTCTGCTGCTCTTTTGCCTTTCAGATTAATAATCTTCTAACTCTTTCTTAGCTTCCAAATGTTCACAATGAATTTATACTCAGCACTGTTCTATTTTACAGCATTACAGAAAAAGTTATGCTTCGCTTTCAAAGTTGAGAGTATTGGAGATATTAAATACAGTCAAGCCTTGGCACGCATTGCAAATGGTGCTTCCCAACTCTAATGAACTTCCGTGTCCGATTCTTCTCTCATTTAGCCATGTTTCTCAATAAATTAAAACATAATGGGCTCTAAGGATCTAAAATTTAAGCAGTAAAATACTGAAAAAAAAACATATTAAAAATGCTGTATAATCTTAATTGCTAATCCTAGCAGCCATGCATGATTCAGGAGGGACAGCACAAGAGGCTGAAGGAGCTCCTCCTGTAAGGATCTGTGGTGGTGAGGGATACAGGGTCTTGTTAAGCTTCTGTCCTCATAGTGTGCTACAAGGGAGAATATCTACCTGCACCTGCACAATTTTTATTCTGCTGATATGCTTGCACCTCTCTTCCCACCTGTTGTGTCACACTAAAAGGCTTCATTATGTAGGAGACAGTGAAATTTTGCACAACCAACCTTTTCTTTGGATTTTCTTTGGGACTGATAACTCATGAAACCATAATGTTCTAACATAACAGGTCTCAAAATATTCTTGGCAAAGCACTATTTTTATATTATTCTGCTGCTCCCTTCATCCTCAGCAGCAAGCCAAAAATGGTGGAGTTGTTGGCTATTCTATCTAGAAGCAAAAGTGGTTGGCAGTGTGTTTCTTTGTTAATGTTTTCTTTATTTTCAAACGTGCCAATCTCCATATCTTTGCTTTGAGGAAGAAGAAAGAAAGAAAAATAGATTATTCATTTATTTTGAGTTTTTCTTCAGTCTACAACACACCCTTAAAAGCCCGTTCATTTGTCTCTAACTGAGGTCATGCCCTAAAGCTAGGGTGAAACTTAGGCCTCTGTCAGCTTCACTGTTGACAGTGACATACTCCTCCTCCTTCTCTTGAATGACCTCAGCTCCACCAACCTGTCTTCTATTAATAGCATCTAAATGAAATCCTTCTGCTCTATGTAGTCAAAATTTTCATTCTGATAACTAAAACCAATGACAGACACCCTGGTTTTGACTGAGAGTTGACAGGGATGAATCTGGCACATCACATAAACTAACATAAGCTACCTAAAAAGTTTCAAAATCTGATGTGCCAAGTTTGCATTTATCTCATGGTAAATGTAGAAATCAGGGCAATAAAAATAAACTTTGCTAGCATGAAGATTTCTCCTTTCTCACAGTCATTAGATCACAAAGACACCTCAGCTCCTCAATCACTAATTAACCTTAAATTGCAGCAACATAGAAGTAATCATTTTTAAAAGCCAGTCAAGTAAATAAAATTAATTTTCCAGAGTAATTAGCCAAGCAGCTATAACTGAGATGAGTGATTTAATTAGAAATTGAATTATGCAGAACTTCTTGATGCTGATACACAAAAACCCCCAAGCAAATATTCAGTCCATGCTTTGGGATCCTGTGGCTTTTGTTGACATTCCTATCAAGACAACTTCGACAGGAAAGGCTTCTTCTCAAGCAAATAAACAAATCTATTTCTGAGTAATTATTAGCACACATCAGGTAGTGAATGTTTTAAGCCCTGATGCTACATGCTAAAGAAATTGAATTAACATTTAGAAATTCTCTGCCTGAAATGCTGTTTGTTTTTTAAATCAATTAAGGAGCAGTAATGAAGATCAAGATCAGGGTTTATTTTTTCTGTAGATATTTAAGAAGGTGAAATGGTGTTAGAAGACATCCCCTTACACTCTGCCTGTGAAATACAGTCCCAGTATTTGTTATCTCCTGGGGAAGTGGTCAGCTCTGTTCCAGCAGTGCAGAATGGAGCACCCCTTGTAGTACCCCTTGTGCAACTACAGGATACAGAATAGAAAACAAAAATGTGCTTTTCAAATATAACAGTGCAAACATTTTCTTAGATGTTGCAAAATTTGGGCAGCCATTTGCACAGTTCATCTCAGTTATTTTAGGCTCCTAACTGAAGTCCCCAATTTTTAACAATGAATGGTAAATTTCTTTAAAGAGTGATTCAACCAAGCCAAGTATAAGTGCCTCTCTCCATTCATTGATTAGAGGTTTTAGAACACACTTATGATTTCCAGAGGTGTCATAGGGCTGACGGAACCTCATATTCTACATATGGAAGAGTGCCTTGTAAGTACAGTCATCCCGCAGATAATCATATCACACCTCTGTTTGTTGTTATTTTGCATAATGGTACTTTTCCAATGATATAAGACGACCTATTCTTGGTCCTCAAACAATCTCGCAAAAAGTCACATTCTATTCTATTCTACTTTATTCTGTTCTGTAGATCAGATTGACTAACTGCACCACCCTATGCTATCTCATTCAGTCTCATAGTGTTAAGCATTATTCTTCTAGATGACAAAATACTGTATGCATTATAGTACTTCTGCACAGCAAATCATATACACAGAAATTACAGATACAGGTATAATACTCAAATGCTGCTTTAAACTAAAGACAGAAACTGCTGTGATAAATTAGTTATCTCAATTATACTTCAGCATCATGCATTCTTCTGAATATTTAGAAAGTGA
Organism: Melopsittacus undulatus; assembly: GCF_012275295.1. Taxonomy (NCBI): domain Eukaryota; kingdom Metazoa; phylum Chordata; class Aves; order Psittaciformes; family Psittaculidae; genus Melopsittacus; species Melopsittacus undulatus. The sequence goes on along the minus strand of NC_047531.1, from coordinate 18,550,625 downwards.
CTTGATGCTTTTTCACCACTGATACAAGAAGGTTAAACTCTATTTGATTCAATAAGGATTCCACCCATTTGCCTGAAATATAGTAAATATAGGCAAGGAATTTCAAAAGGTTGAGATCATCAGCAGGGTAAAGCATGACCATAATATTATCTTATACTCCTATCTTATATAACAGTTTGAATATTTTCCTTGATACATTCATGACATGTTTATAACGTACTATGGATAAAAGTTGCCACTAAAAAGTATTTCTTTGTCTATAGTTGCTGTTCAATATCATCTTGGATACCATGGTATCTCCCTCTATTTCAAGGGGAAAGGTTGAATTGCTAAGGTACTTACTGTGCAAAGACCTACTGTCTTCTTTATCCTGAATTTTGTATTTTCCTCCTGTGGACTGTGTGGCACAGAAATCTTTTGCACACTTGGAGATTTGCTTGTTGCTCAGCATGGCTCTTTTGGAAAGACTAAAGACTTAATCACTGTAGTACCTAAGCAAATAGTAAGAAATAGGAGGCAATACTGTGAGTAGACAAATACAAAGATACGGGACATCACATCAGCTTTGGTGTGAAACAAGAAGAGCAGACCACAAGCTAAAACATTCTTTGATGTCTGCATATGGAGGAACACACAGGCTCATCCAAATAGCGATGGGGAGATGGACAAACTAACCAGTGACTCACAGAAGGCTGCTCTGTGGCTGTAGCCTTTATCAGTGAACACACTGGAAGGGCAAAGGTAAGGCAGAAATGAATGCCCAGTCAGTCCTTGCACATTGATGGACATGAATGTGTCTAATAACATCATCTCATCTGCCATTCAGTTTTGTGTCTCTTCTTGGGGAATCAAATTAAGCAACAAGCTGTCAAAATTCACTATGGCTCAGAAACAGTGCTAAGAAAATACGACTACATATAGCAACAGGAATAGATATGGTAATGCTATTTCAAAAGTGCAGATAAACTCCTCTTCATTTTCTGAATCTGTTGCTCATCTGAATTGAGTAAGGCTTATGGTGACTGAAAGAGGTTGTAATACAGTCTGCTGAAGTAAGTGCTGCAAAATAAGTTAGATGGACTTCATCCAGCTCCCAAGACACATCTCAAAATCATCACTGCTACTGCCACTAACTGGCATCTGGGCTGGCATTTTCAACAGAAGAACTGAAAGCACTGACAGAGGACAAAATAATGAAATCTTTGCTGCTCCTTATGGATTGTCATTTGGGACAGGCCTGAGACACACTCACAGGAGCAGAGAGCAGTGAATGTCTGTGTGAGAACAGTGGATGTCTTGAGAGCCTGTAGATCTCCCCTAAGTCCAATTATGTCCACTTATCTGCTCTTATACAGCTTTCATCACCAAATTACTTAAGCTCTGTACATGTGTCTGATGTTCTGTGAAACACCAAAGTTTCCTTCCCTTTTTCTTTCAAATAGTTAAAAGACTGAGGTGAACATGCTAAATGACATACCAGCACATACAGAAAAGTCACTCTCACATCACAGTCACCAGGCACAAAGCCAGTTTCTTGAGGCTTGTCTCAGGAATGGTTAACCTGGGCTGAGCAGAGGTCTTCAACACCCAGGCCTGTTGATGTGATACATCTTGTAGGTTTAACATTTTGCATGTATTATTTTTTAAGAAAGAATTAGAATTTAAATTGCTTAGTATAATCTAGGTGTGTAGACCTAGAACCTAGGAACCCTTTTCTGTTGCTTAAATATGACAACATCAAGTATGTAATTCTGTCATTATTTGTCATTGGTGTTTTATTCATCTACTTTTTATTCTTTTGAGTTTTCATTCAAGATGACTACAGACAGTTTATTCATTAAATTGGTATTTCTGCCCTTACTGTGAAAACTCAAGTGATTGAATATGCTGCAGAGAAAATAACAAGCTGGTGTCCTCAGAAATAACTAGAGATGGACTTGTGTAGTGTGTCTCTGAGAAGCAGTCTTTGCCAATACTCAGAGAATTCCTTGTTCAAATGAAGTTTTACTAGGCCTTACTTACAATAAAAATTTAGACACTCCCATAGGATGGAGCAAAATACAGATAAAGAGGTGTAGTGTGAATACACAATAAAATACAAAATAAATACACAATAAAAAAGCTCTGTAGGTGCTTAGTCAATTTACTAGATTTATCAAATTTCCTATTTCATGTGAAAAAAGACCCAAACCCACAATACTTTAACATAAGAATCAAATAAATAATTCTTAATTTGCTACATTTTGTCTATTTGTCCAGGTAAAATTCCTGCATAGACTTAACACCAACTTTTCTCTCTCAAACCAAAATGACTCAGATATTTCCCACTGTAAACATATCATTGCAAGAGAAGTTATACTGAGGTTGGGTACAAAGGTGCACAGTGCTGTTACTTTTTTGAAGTTCTCCACCTTGTCACCTGTTTGCTTGATTTTGATCACCCTGTTTTAAAAATAGTGTACTTTACAAGGAGTGTTTTAGATACAATCCTGAAAAAGAAATCAACCACCACAGACACCAGTTCATGAATTCAATTCACTTATTCCAGCGACTTTACAGGCCTTTGTCCACACAGGAAAAAAATCATAAATTCAAGTAAATATCAAAAAAGTCTCAAATTTTGTTCTGAAGCTGAAGAAAAAAACAACCTATGTGACAACTTCATGATATTTCTTTTAATCCATTTCTTCATCTTTGTTATATGAGTATCCAACCTGCATTCTCAAAGCCAGTTTTCATTTTCAGAGGTGTTTGTGAAATACACAAGTACCAACAGTTCAACATTAATAAGAAATGTCAAGGCTACAGTGTTAAATGCTGTAACCTGTTACCATCATATTAATATTCAATTCTTCAAGAAATAATTAAAAAAGAATAGTTAGATTGTTCTTTTCTCAAGGCCTTAGCCTGAGAAGCTACTGTAGCACTTGAACTGATTTATTCCTTAATCTCTAGTTTTAAAGTGAAAATGGAGGCAGTTACCTCACACAGGGCCTGCATTTACATCACAAAATTCACCAGAGCTGAGTTTCAGTTCAGCCTGGACTCAGGGTCAGAACAGCTTACAAGCTTTACATCATGGCTGACGTACTTTGGCAAAACAATGTGGAAAAACCTGTACAGACTCATACCTCGAGCCACTGCGTTAGGGTTGAATTGATTTGATTTTGCTGCATAGTTTGCTTTATGAGCTAATAAGAAAACCAATATCCTGTTTATGGACGTTGCAATAGCTATGTTTTGCAAGAGAGTGAATTCTGAGTATAGCTGTGGTTGTGAGTGCTCCTACTGAACTCAAAGGTCTGTGGCAGTAAAAAGGGAGAAATAAGAAGCGGTGAGTACATTAGTTTGTGATAAGACTTTCTACTATTACTCAGTTTATTCAGAACTAGCCCCTATACACAATGGAAGGGACTACAGTGGAAATGTACTGTACCATGTATACATATGTGCCACCTACACAGCCTTAGGAAGCAATTTGGATAAGTTTGGTGGTTTTCTGGTATGTGAAGAAAGCGAGATTACTCCTAGTTTTTAGCAACTGCTGCAGCAATAGCTGTCAGTCTTCTTTCAACAATGAAGCCTGATTTGGGGGGGTTTGTTTATTGAATTGGTACCCAATTTTTTTACCTTTTGCTCCTTGTTTTGTGTTGCATGAGAGAGCTCTCAAAGCATTGGGATAAAAGGATAGCACCATGTCCTAACAAGAAACACAGTTCTACTTCCAAGAAAGTTTTCTACACACTTGCCATTGAGTGTATATGGCAGATAGACACAGTGATGTCTGTTCATGCACCACACCTTTTCAATTCTGCTCACGTGGCAAATGTCCATCTTGGCCAGCCAGCTGTGGTCATGGTGTACCACCACAGGCCTTAATGAAGTAACAATTTATGCACATCTATTAATTCTAAATCAATAATCATGAGTTTTACATAGGCTTTACCAAGGTAAGAGGCTGAGATGAGAATACTTCTAGTCCTCTGATTTCAAACTACCTAGCAGCCTTGGGGAAGGGATTTGTGTTGTCTGAAAGCAGTGATGCTACAAGCATGTGTTGTACAGAATCTTATTCTGCCAGTGGGTCCAATGAACTCAAAGACTATAATCTTTTCAATTATGCCTAATCTATCCCTGTAATCTTTCTTCAGACTAACACAGCTCATACATATTTGCATGTGCATGCAGCCTCATGACCCAGATGCATCAGAGCTATTGTGCACATGCAGATTAAACTTCAATGCATCTCCTGCAAAATCAGTGTTCAAAATATGTCTTACTTCCAGTGCATGGGCGAATCAGTTGCACAGTGGGCCCCACATGCTATAAACCTGTCATGTTGTTCATATATCCTATAGCGTAAGTAAGCACATAAGAGGTGGCTGTATGTCATGGATTTGTGGATGTGAAGACACTCAGACACTTGGGAATCCTTGACAAGTGGCAAAAAAACAGTAGTTCAGAAGATGATTTGTAAAAGCAGCAGCCTATAACTAAAACGGGTAAAGTAAGAGTCACACGCCTGGCAGAGCAGTGCTGCAGGTTAGTTTTCCAGTGTGGTAATGATGCAAGTTCAGTCATAATGCCACAGCACAGTGTAACTGGGGGGTGATGACCATGTACATTGCAAAAGTGATTTAGGTTCATAGATTATTTCAGAGAGCTTTGAAACTATTTGGAAAGTGTATAAGGCCAGGTTTGACAGGGCTTTGAGCAACCTGGTCTAGTGGAAGGTGTCCCAGCCAGTGGCAGGGGAACTGGAACTAGATGATCTTTAAGGTCTCTTCCAACCCAAACCATTCTGTGATTCTATGATAAGCTAAATTGTGACTAGAAAGTCTGAGTGAACATATAAGACTGACAACCCATGTCAGAAATAATAAGCCTACATGTAACTAATATTATACTGGTATCTCTGTCTGGGTGGGGTTCTTCACTCTGTGTCAGACTGATCTCAACTTTACAGCTATGAAATGCCTTTTCAGTTGCATTTTTCTGTCTGGCTGATTTCTCATTGGATCAAAGCAAAGACTTTAGGAAATTAACTGTTCCTCTCACTCTTGCATCCAGTATTTCTTTTTTGTCTCCTGGGAAAGTGTTAGGCTATAGGACTGGAAAATCCTATCCAAGAGCAATGGAGTTCCCAAGCACTGCAACATACACAGAAATGAGAACTGCCAAAGCAGGCCAAGATAAATAGTAGCAGGAGCCCAAAGACACATAAATATCAGATTGAGTCAAAACCACCCAGAGGTTTTGTATAACTAAAAATATGGGATCTAATTTAAAAATAGCCCATTAAAGGCAAAATATTCCAATACTGTAGATGAAAGTGTACCCACAGAGGGAGTTAATCTGTTCACTTTGAAGTCAGTGAGAGCAAAAGTGGGTCCCCAGTATTCTGGAAAGAAAATCAAGGAATAAGATCATCCTTAAAGCATAAAACTTGAGTGTGGGTTAACACAAGAATGCTACAACAAACAGAATGAAGAGCCTGAGCTTTGAGGTAGGCTCAGACACTAGCCTTTCATCTGCTGCCCAGTTGCTCTGTGTTTTCCATCTATGGCATAGTAGCTCTTATCCTGTAACATGAATGGATGTTTGACTAACTAGGAAATAAAGTTTAATCACTACATAACAGATAATTTGGTCCTCAATATAACTCTGCCAGAAACTCTTGCTCACATTTCTTAAAATTTCATTTCATTAATTAAATTAATTAAAATTTCAATTTCATTTCACATCATTTCATGTGCTTCCCACAGTGTTGTCCACACAAGGTGTTGGCCAATAAAGGCAGTTCGCCATGACTTCAAAGGAGCCAGGATTTTCCCCATATTGATCACATGGCAGTATATTGGGCACGATAGCAAAATTAAGGATATTTAAAAACTCATTTATTACATGCAAAGAGTAATCAAATAAGTAAGTAGTCAAAGGTGAATCCATCCAATGCCTAATCTTTGCCAACACATATTTATCCTTATACAAGGCACACCTTTTTGCTTAGATTACTTTCTAAAATACACATACCTCTCAATTTCAGGCAAATGACAGGTAAATTACCACTGTCTTACAGTCTCATAAATGGGCACATTAAGATAATCAGCTTGAAATCTGGCTCCACTGAAATCAGTAGGAAAATTTCCATGGATGTTGCATAGCGCCAGGATTTCATGCTCTCTCTGAGGCAGTATCTGAACATGCTGTGACTACCAGATACCTCTTGACTGCAGGGCAGACTTTTTATTACCTTCAGCAAACGTTTACATTCTACAAATGTGGAAAGAGCCATTATACTTTCCTTTAGGAAACTGGAACTGGTATTTTCCTTAGTAGATAGATCAATCTAACAGTCCCTTTAGCTCTGTATTTAACAGTAGCTAATACTATATATTTTGGGGAAAAAGGGTTAGGTAAAATCATGAGTACAACATAATAGGGTTTGTTCACAGTGTGCCCCAATATCCTGTTTATTTGCAATAAAGAAACTTCCAGAGGTCTTGCTTTAAACTAGACAATTGTGTTTAATGTTAAGCAAACAGAATTTTAGAAAATATAATCTTAATAGAATCATAGAAATGTTGACTAGAAGGGACTTAAGGCTGTTGACTGGTCCATCCTCCCACTCGAAGCAGGGCTATAGCCAACACTAGATCAGGTCAGCTAGATTTTTGCTACTCAGGACTGCCAAACCTGCAAGGACAGCGACTTCAATGTCTCTCTAGGTGACCAGTTTGTCTGCCAAGCCATTTTTCTAGAAATAAAGTTATTCCTAATGTCCAAATAGAACCTCCCAACTGGCATTTTGTGGCTGTCACTCCTTCTTAAGCTATCTGTCACTACTGAGAAGACTTCAGATCTATTGTCTTTGTAACACTTCTTCAGGCAGTTGTAGGCTGCTATCAGATCACCCGTGAGATTCCTCTTACCTGGAGTGAGCAAGCTTAAATCCCATAAGCTCTGACTTACAGGACAAACTAAGCCTAGCCAGCTAGCTCATAAACTATGGCTTATGAGTCAAGCATCTCAAGTCCTTGATTGTGTTGTGGGTCCTATCCAGTTCTTCACATCCTTAGTCAATTGGTAACCCGTAAACTGCACAAAACATCCCAGAGACAGGCTCACCGGTGCTGAGTAAGGAGAATAAGATCTCCCACTGACCTAATGACCAGTGTCCTCCTGATAACAGCTCAGTATGCAATTTCTCCTATTCACCCTGACAACACAGTTATAGAAGCATAGAGTAATTTAGATTGGAAAAGTCTGCTCTAGATCACCTGTTTCAACCTAATGCGCAAAGCATTAAGGATGATCTTATTTCTTGATTTTCATTCCAAAATACTGGGACCCCGCTTTTACTCTCACTGACTTCAAAGTGAACAGATTCACTCCTTCTATGGATACACAGTTAGATTAGGATTCTCAGGGCCTTCTCTAACCAGGCTTTTAGTATTTCTAAAGATGGAGATTCCACAGCTGCAACAGGAAGTTGTCAATCTTTCCCACTGTGCTTAATCTCTCCCCATGTAGACTTCATGTTTGTTTATCTGGTGAAATCATCCTTGCTGCAGGTTTTGAACGTGGACTCTTGTTCACTTGCTGTGCAATTCTGAGGAGAATATCTCTGTCTTATCTTCAAACCCTTCCTCATTAGACCGCTTCAAACAGCAATTGGATTACTCTCTTGACCTTCTCTTAAGGCTGAACGAAATCCCTCAGGCTTTGTACAGCACATGGTACTACCCCATCATAGTGTTAGTGGTTCATATTCAATTTAGCAGCTGCTGTGAAATCCGCCACCAGCCCTTTTCATCAGTGCTGCTTCTCAGACAGTTAATTCTGCTTCAGGTGCAGCACTTTGTACCTCCCCTCTTACAACTTCATGAGGTTTCTGTTGACCCAGTCATCAAGTTTCCAAAGCTCTTTCTGTACTGAGGCTCTACTATTTGGCAGGTCATGCAGTTTAGTTGACTGTCAGTAGTTTTCATTACATTGTAGCAATTCTAATCTTATATTTTCTATACTTGGCATTATGCCTCATATAAAGGATATTGGAGCTTTTCCCAAAACATAATAGTGAGGGAATGCCAACCAACCCTGAATAATATGAATGGCAAGTATCCATTTTGGAAAAATCAGGGTGTGGCTTTTAAGTCATTACTATCTCCTTAGCTGTTTTCTGCTGTCCTTTTCCTGTAGATACTGAAGCCAACAGCAAATCAGTACATAGGTCATGTACTGCCATGTTAGGCTAAGTTTGAGAGAGAGGCAATGCCATCACATGGAAGTGGGTAAGAAACAGTCACACACTCCCTCTGTCAGCTGAGCTGTAAGGCCTGTAAGTCCCTTGAATGTGATACTAGCATGTGAAAAGTGAAACATGGAAAGAACAGGCAGGTGTCATTTTCATTAGCTGAGGGCAGAACTGGATGATCACCTAAGGCACATTTTATATTAACTAAAACTCTTAACAGAATATGCTGGGCTGTCCAATAGTAAACCAGATTATGTTGATATGTTCTGTGGTTCTGAGCAAGCCATTAACATTTCTATGTCATTTTTTTTGCCTCTAGAATGGAATATTACTTATTAGTACTTCAAGGATATATTGGAAGAACTAATCAGTTGTTAAGTACTGTGAAGAAAAGTGTTAGTAATAGCAGTAGCATGTAACCACATCACCATGGGCACTACTGCCTTGTCTTATGTTCAGGTGTGACCTTTATCATTCATATGCCTATGTGTAGTCAGCCTGCCAGAGCCCCATTAGTATCTGTGTAATTTTCTATAACAGCTTGTAAAACTAGATATGCACTCTCCTGCAGTATTAGGCTCTGATCAGGAATACAGACTCATTGTAGCAGCATGAAGAAATACAGACCTTTTTTCCAGTAGAAGATTTTAATATTTCAGACTTTGGAAAGAAACCAAGGAGTGTTGAGCCTTTTCACGGCATGGTGTCTCAGCTCTGGGGCAGCCTGTCAGCCTCACCCCTGTATGTCTGGGGAATCAGGATTGCCAAAAAGCCACAAACTGGAGGGTCTTTCCTTCCCAGCTCTCAGTGCTCTGTCAGCCCCCCCCTGCAAAGCAGTCTGGAAGCCCAAAATCCCCTAGAACCAGCCAGAAGAGCCGTTGAGAAGGCAGACAGGGAAGCTGTCAGGCTCAGTTGTCTTGGAAACCTGCCTGGATTCCATTGGAAATTGGTCAAAAATGGAAATTCTCTTGTGGAACATTTTGATGTCAATGAACAGCATATCCTGATGAGAAAATGTTTCATCAGAAATATTCTAGCCAGATTGTTCTCTGTTGGAGGTAGATAAAGATATTTTATGGAATTTTCCCCCCCCCCACTCCCACAGTTTTGGTAGGATAAGATTAATGAGCAAAGCATTCTGAACATTCAGTGGCATTTGGTTCTGAGATTATACTCCAGGAACCCCTCCCTCTAGCTGAAATCTAAGTTCCAGCTCTATCATTCAGGCCTCCGCTGGAGAAATTTTATCAAGTGGAGCACACTGATAACAGAAGATAATCAATTGCTCTTTACTGCTACATTTCTTGTATGCCCGTAAGTGCTCTTAAGTTCAGAGCAGACCTTGCAATTAATTTAACTAGAGTGCTGCCTCTGATTAAAGACATACATTAATACCAGATTAGTCTTAAAGGAAGGGAAGATTTCCTGTGAAAATCCTGGTATACATTTCTGTGAGCAGTTTCTGTTCATTTAGACAGCTTGTAATAGTGCTACAAGAAATAAAACCTAATCCCCCAAAAGCAGCCTCAAAAAGCATAGGATTCTGATTGTTTCAATTTAAAAATGGTCGTATGTAAATGACATTCATTTTGTGACTATAAATGTGTTTTGTGGTTAGGTGGGCAGATACTGCCTAATTGCTGGGAAAGCAGTGAAAATTCCATTAATGAAGAAGAAATGTTACTTCAAACACCATAAAGACCAAATGCCTTTCCTCAGGTTATCATCAGAGACCCTATCATGCTAAAGCCTATCACGCTTAACCAAGGTAACAGGCCATGTAGACAGGAGAAATGCAGTGCATGTCATATACATTGATAGGAGTGGGGCTGTGAACTCTGCCTTTCGTGGGATTCTCAGGAGTAATCTTGGTATGCAAGCCTTAGAGAAAACCTGCTACAACATGGGTGTAACACTGAGAAAAAAACCTGCACTCAATCTGGATAATGCTAAATCCCTTTGTGCTGTGCTACCCCCAGTGGGGTCTGTGTTGGTTCTAGTACATTAACATTCCAGATGATGGAGTATTTAATTTTTAAATAAGCAGATACTTCCATTTGCAGAAGGCTGTGAGGACTTGTCATGGCTTAAGCCCAGACAGTAACTCAGAACCACACAGCCAATTGCCCATCACCCCATTCTGCAGGGATGGGGATGGGAAACACAAGAATGTAAACCCCATGGTTGAAATAAGAACAGTCCAATAACCAAAGCATAATATAAAACTACTGCTACCATCAGTAATAATAATGATATGGGAGATAACAAGGGGAGAGCATATAAAATTAAAAAGGAAAAGGAATAAAAGAAAATAATAAACACAAGTGATGCACAATACAACTACTCACCACATGCCAACCAATAGCCAGCCCGATCCCAGAAGCAATCTGGGCATTCTGGGTAACTCCCCCCAGTTTATATACTGGGCATGATGTGCTGTGGTATGGAAAACCCCTTTGGCTAGTTTGGATCAGGTGTCCTGTCTCTGCTTCCTTCCAGTTTCTTGTGCGCCTCCTCAATGGCAGAGCATGAGACTGAAAAGCCCTTGATCAGGGCAAGTGCTACTGAGCAACGACTGAAAGCATTGGTGTTATCAGCATTGCTCTCATACTAAACCCAAAACAGAGCATTGCACCAGCTACTAAGAAGGAGAAAAATTACAGTTACTGCTGAACCCAGGACAGGACTTAACTTCAGGAAGAGCTGAACGCATAGCAGAAATGGTATAAAAAGACAGGCTACAGCTTAGAGTTAAAAAAATCAGCTGTGTAAATACAGAACTGGAAACTCTCAGCAGGGTAGCAGCTCCACAGACACAGATGAATATCAGTCAACACAACTGCTGTGACAAAAATGCAAAAAAGGATCTAGATTACTGTGTACCATAGATGATTTTGTATTGGTAATAACACCTAAACAGGAGAGTTCTGTTGAGGTTTGGCCACCATGTCTCAAATAATCCAGAGGAGACTGAAAGTCTGGAAAACATAATCCATGAGCAAGGTTTAGAGGAAGTGTGACTATCTTGTTTAGTGAAGGCTGAAAAAAAACAAGAAAAGACATAGTCTTTAAACACACAAAAGGCTAATATCAGAGGTAAAGCAGACACATGGTTCTCTGTCTTCACTGTAGATGAGAGGAAGAAATGAGCATGCCCTACAGCAAGGGAGGTTTAGGTTAGACATTAGGGCATACGGATCCCTAATGGAAACTACATTCTCCATCACCAGATGGAGATAACATAAATATATAGTAACCGTTGAAAAGAAAGGTTCACGCTTCTGATGGGAAATAGAAAGATGGATTAGGTGACCACTAAAGGTCCTTTTCAGCTTCTTCTTAATATTATGTGAGAACTATGCATGACTTTAGCTGATCAACCAGTAACATTTTCAGCATACTGTAAAAAAGGATTTGGGAATAATTTAAACCAGTATTCTGGGAGAAACAACTTCAGTGAATTTCTAACACAAATATAGTACTTCAAGTAGGAAAGTACGTTAAAAGGATGCTTTGTAACACAAATCTGTTACAGTAACACTTCTGTCTAGTGTAAATCAAGTGACTTTAGCTTCAATATGTCCTGTCTAGAAACTAACTGTGCAACAGCATAACAGACTCTCACTCCTCCAGTATTTTCCTTTCATTTCATGCTGTTTCCATTTGCAAGATAAAAGGCTGGTTGCAAGTAATAAAAGTTGAGAATTCAAATCTTGCCTAGATTATTTTCTGAACAAGTGCTAAATAGATTTTCCTTTTGACAAGTTATATTGTTCAAATTCAAAAAGACAAAAAAGAAAAACAAACAAACCAACCCAACAAAACCTACAAATAAACAAACCCCAAACAAGTGAAAAAGAAAAAACACATTCTGGCAAATGCAAATGGTAAAAAACAAAATTGCTGGTTTATGTTTGGGGATTGTTGCTAGAAAGGGCTGTTATTACTTTATTTAAGAATTGCAAACTATTCTGTGCACTTCCTCAGACAGGCACAAGTACAATCTCACATCCTTTAGAACGAGCAAAATTTCCTACAGAGATATAGGCTCAAAAGACAGGGCAGGGCCAGCTGTGTGGACCTGGTGGAGAAGGAAGTCCATGCTCTCTTGAAGCTGGCTTTCCTTGGGAAGGTGGACCCCTCTGTGTTTTTAGGGGCAGGGGGTAGAATCTAGGAGATTGTACTGTCTGGACATTACACAAGCTAGTATTTAAGCTGAGATTTAAACACAAGCCTAACAAACTGCAAAAGCAGAGTAGAAAACACTCCAGCACCACAGGGTGCCTGCCTCGAATTACTGCCTGCCTTGAGTTAAACCGCATCTTTCTGTCTCTCAAGAGCTCTTTCTTTCCTATGCTGTTTGTACAGCACATTACCCTGAAATAGAGCAAGTATTCTCCCAAGGTCATTATTTGAATTAAAATCTGTCTGTAGTTCTATTATATAGGAATCTATGCTTTTAAATTCCAGTGAAAGCCATATTGTTCTTTTGTCAGAAAATCTGTGTGATTAGCCTTGTATGCTATTGAACCCAGCAGCATGAGAAGGGGGTAAAAGTGCTGATGTATAAGCAATGAGTGTCTTGCTGCAAACAGGAGGTGTCAGTTCTGACAAGGTGTCTTGCTTAATGAGATTGTTGTTAAAATCAACTGCTTCTCATACCATACTACTTGGGCAAGCCTCCTTCAGAGACATCTGAGTTTCAGTGACCTTGTCAACTCTGTGGTAGGAGGAAGCAATCAGTGAGAAATATTTTCTTCTTCCTAAACTGCCAAGCTCAGAAAGCCACCATGCCTGTGACCAGATGAACAGAAATTCCTCACTGCACTTGTTTTTATCACTCAGCAAGGCTGAAGCTCTGTCTGAGCTACAGTGTGAAAAGCTTTTGAGAGAGGAATTGGTCAGCTGCAGGCAAAACCAGGAGTCTGCTTGCATTTCACTGTGAATATTACTGTGCTACTTTGAGACTCTCAGAAATAGCAGTGAGATCCACAGAGGCACAATACCAGTGTGAAGATGGCAACTGGACAGTACCAGAGGGCACATGGATTAACTGAGGAGCTAACACCTTCCAAATCATTCCAGAGGTTCTCACAGTTCTGGTTCTTTTCTCCACAGCTGCAAAGTAACCTCCTAACCTCAGTGTATGAACTGACACAGCTTCATTGTTTTAGTCTCAGGAGAGATCATTTTTACACTACGATCTTATGGCTGGTGAGCCGTAAACTCTGCTTTATCACCAATTGTCTACTCCTGGAGTTTCCACAGTTGCCAGGGATCCTTTCATTAGAGGTGAGCTGCTTGAGCTAGAGGGGCAATGATGTAGCTTAGTCTGGTCTCTAGCTAAATCCTTTTGGCCTAAAACCAGCTGTATTTGGATTTGCTTCGCACAAAGTGTGTTTGGTGTCCAAGTTCTCTTTTTCACTTTCAAAGTCAGTCAGATGCCTCAGCTACCAGTTCTGTAACACTCTGTGGTTAGAACTAGAATACCCTCCTCAGGGTTGTGCCTATCAATTTACAGCTAAGGATGCAATTTATTTTCTGTGGTCTAACTAAGCACGACAGTAGGGATGGGGTGATCACCAATGTCTCTGCACTTTTTATCTTACTCATCACTGAGGCTTTAAAGGATGGGGTCTGGTCATTCCATGCTGGTGACAACTGTGTGAGCTGGCAGAACCCTTAATATTACAGACTGCTTTCTATTTCTGTACACATAGGATTTAATGTTTTTTATTATATAACTGAGTACAGGATCTACCCTCCAGATATTTGCTGAGCTGCCCTGTCTTTTTGCCCCATCACCTGAGAGTTTCCTCACAAGATGGAATTCTTTCCTTTCCACTAGAAAAGCCCAGACATGACAACTATTGACAATGGTTTATATGTTGGTAAGGCAGGAAGAGTTATTATCTTGATTAAGCACTAAGGCATGGGTGGGCATGGAGAGACTGTCCATCACTTCCTCTCTCATTTGAGTTTGTGTTATAAAAAGCAGAGCACATGGCTCATGCAGTTACACAGGTGGGAGGAAAGAAACAACAATGAAAGCTGGAAGCTTGCGACTTCTTGCCACAGGAGGAAGGCTCTTGCTCCTATTTGCAGATCTGCACCTACAAAATAGACCAAGAGGTCTGGTAGCAGCTGATAGGTAAGGAGCTCAGTCCAGCAAAGCAGTGGCACCAGCCTAGCCTGAGATGGCAGCAGCAGCACCAGGAAAGACTGGCACTAGGGGGATAACAGGAGCAAACTCCCTGCCGTTGTGAAGGAGGTCCCTGTCAGCTGACCTCACCTGCTGGCAAAGGGCATTTCCTGCTTGCTGGGACTTGTATCTCAGATACTGAAGGAAGACTGTTGACTTGTGAGGTCTTAGACTACTGTCCTCTGATGCTTTTCCGTAAAAGCAACAATGGTACTGCCAGGGGAAGCTGTGAGCATATTAGGCACAACTATATGGCTCTGGTGGGGAGTGTCAAAGACATAAGGGTCCATATATAAGGGCATAAGGGTTTTCTGCTTGATCCTGCCAGAGAAAGGAAAGAAAGGGCTTACCAAGGAGTGGACAGATACTGCAGATCACCAGCTGTCATCATGCAGCTGGCATCAATGGCAAGTATTTGAGTTTTGTGTTTGTAGGACCCTATTTAGGGGTCAACAGCTGCTTGGAATAAACAGGATCCACCTGAAAAAGTAGGGCAAAAGCAACTTTACCAAATGGCTGGCCAGTCTGGTAAGGAGAGCTCTAAACTAGAAATGACAAAGAAGGGAGATAAGGACTTACAGTCTAGTAAGGAAGTGGTGCAGGCTGATATGTAATCAGCACAACAGGTGAAAGAGGTCAACTTAAGCAAACAGACATCAATAAGGAAGTATTAGCATGGCACTAAATATGACATATATGCCAGTATGTTATTAAAGGGATAGTTCTCATACCTTTTCTGGGAAATTAGCACAGCTGGCTGCCTGCCTATCTGAAGTGCCTGTGCATTAATGTCCATAGGATGGAGAGCCAACAGAAGACGTTAGAGATCTGATGCTCTACAGAGCATTCATTACAGGGCTATAGTATCTCATTGGGATCACAGTGATGTCAGGGGATAGCTCACACATGGGGGCTGTTTAGCAAGGACAGGTGATAAGGGAGGGGAGGAGTTGCTCTTATTGTGAAAGGGATGCATGGATATCTGCCTCTGGAAAGGTGTGAGCTAGTTGTGAGCTTATGGGTCAGGAACTATATCTTGTTGAAATGAAGCATTAATAAACTTGGAAGCAAGCTCTATATGTGTCCTGTGAGGAAGAGTTGTAGTTGGAGGAGCTTCATCGTGTGGAAGAGAAGAGCTCTCTGCTGCTGCAGCTCATGAACAATACTATCTGTAGCGTGTCTGTCTCAGGGCATCTACAGTTTCCAGTTTCCAAGATGCTTGTTCTTGACCTGAATCTCAGCTGCAAGTGTTTCTCAGATCCTCCTCATGTAAAACTAGAGCAATGATTTTTAGGGCTTCTAAAGCAATTTGGGAGACTGCTTAGATTCAGTAACATCATAAAATATTACTTTTAAGATGTCCACATCCTTAGATTAGAGGTTTTGCAAAAAATTGACATTTTGGTCTTTATAATGATGAGCAAATTTAGTGTGGGTCTCTAGCTCATTACACATTGCTTATAAGAACTCTAGCCAGCAGTATTTCCAATATTTCACTGCATCTGCACTAATATCTATGTACCAGATGAGTCCCCATATGGTAAAAGAAAATTATCACCTTCCAATTCTGTCTAAATGACAGAATATCCTGCCCTTATTGGCATCAAATTGACTAATTTTATTTAAAAAAATCATAAGGAAATTAGTAAAACTTTATATACAAGGAACAGCCCTTGTAGCATTTAAGGAACCTTAACAAAAAAGGTAACAAAGCTTCCTCTAATGTATCTTGCATGCATACTTTACAGGAGACTCTGGTCACTAGTACTGCCAGTCTATGAGTTAAACAGCACTAGATGCATTCACACGAAAGAAAATGAAACAAGAAACTCTGTGGTCAAAATGTGACATTATTTTAGCAATTGCAATTATAATGACTCCAATGGAATTTTGCTCACTTACGTACAGATTTCCTTTTATAATCATATGCACTTACCTTGAAATAAAAATAAGCCAAAATAAAGGAAGAAAAATGAGTTGATTTTGATATTAAAGAAGAAAAAAGAGATATCTGTGAAATATTGATCAGATTCAGTAAATCAGTGACAAGAAAGGTCTGGAGATGCTCAGATCCATCCCCTGGATTTGGATTTTTTTAATTACTTCCTACCATCCCTTCTATTTATTGTTACTCAGACTTCTTATATCAGAGACCTGATATTTTGGCTGCTTGCAAATAAAATTCTAATAGCAACAGGTGGAGAAGTCACAAAAATGAGAAGGTATCTAGTATATATATCTACCACATCATAAAGCAAACACTAAATGGCACATTCTATTTCAGACATACATCCATACTGACTATATAAAACTTGATAGCACCAGCCAGAAAGCTAATAAAATGCCATCTAAGGAAGATTTTTTCATACATGTTTTCATGTGTTTGGAAGAGGAAGGAGAGGACAGAGGAGTGGGCTTTATGCTGTGCTTGTACATGTTAGATTCTATTTATAGTTACACGACTCAAGACTTGGTGAAAATCACATTTTCCAATTGCTCCAAGACAAACTGCCTGCAGCATTCTCAAAGTAGCTTTCTTCTCTTCTTTCCATTTTTTTTCTGTATAATAATTAAAAGATGGCCTAGGGTTGGCATTTTAGCACTGTAATCCTAGTCCTACCTAATGCAAAGACAAGAAGTGTTTCCTATGATTGTGCTTCTGTGTTGAGAAAAAAACCTTGCATGCCACAGATACTCCAAGTGTTGGAGAGCTGGGTCCCTGCCATCAGTCTGAGGCTGGCTCGTTCACAACACCATCGAAAGACCTGCTAGGGCACAAATATTAGTTTATAGTACGCAAATGTGGAATTTAGGAATACAGGAAAAAAAACCTTTTAAAAGCCATCAGGAATTGCTTTGATGCCAGAACTGATAATCAAGACTGATGACTATTAGTAGAACATCCACTGCTAAAGGTAATAACAGCCTAAAGATAAATCACCTGAAAGGGTTTGCTTTTTTTGTTCTCATTTATCCCCATCAGCCTTAGGATGCTAAATAAGGCATGCATTACATTTAGCTTTCCAGTAATTACATGAAGGAGATGTTTTCATTATCAGTAACGCCCCCACCAAGAAAACCAACAAAACGTAGTGCAGTTCTATAATTTCATTTAGCAAAAATTAGTAGTTGTACGAAAGATAAGAAAATTCAGAAACTTGTCAAAGATGTGAGGCCAACAAGGTCATCTTTGTTCAGGCCCAATATACCTGAATTCCTAAGATACTTTCATTTCTGGCTTTTGCAACATAAATAATTAACAGTATACCTTTTTCTTAGAGTTTAAGAGTTTAATGATAAACCTAATGTAATTCATTGTTTTATTGATTAAAATAAATATAAGCATTTTGTATTTTAAAATTGTAAATTTAGAAAACATTATGTCATGATGAAACATTTAGAATGTATGTGCCTATGAAACACCTTCTGTTTCATACTGAATTTCTTAATCTACAGAAGCAAAAATGGACAGTTCATCACAGACAATAATCAAAAGGAAAATAAACTCCTCTAGGTATAGAGATAATTTTTACTTTATGGAAGACTTCTACTTAGGGAAAATAAGAACTTAGAGGCTCCCTGAGACACTAGGGAAGGTGGCATACCCCCTCTTTTTTGGGCTCCTGCCAGCTGCCTCATTTGCAGGGAGCTGTGACTCTCCACCTGGCACATATTGTGGCACCCTTTCAGACTGGTAAATAATCAAGGGATTTAATCACAGCCATTCTCAGGTCTCAGTTATTTTTTTTGACTTTGATACAGGTGTATTCTTAGGTGCTGGTTATTGTGCAGATATTTCTTTTTTGATACTGCTACTGTTGAAAACAGTTGTTTATCAAAGGAGCCAGCCTCCTTTAGCGTAATGACCTTATCAGTTATGTAGACAGTGTCACCTAATAAGTAATCAGGGGAACATGGTGAAATTTCATATGTTAAGCACTGAAATTATTGTCAAACTAAGCTATACTATCATTTAGAATGAAAAGCTATAAAGACTTTTTCTTGAGCAATGCTCCCACTGAGTATTTCTTTGCTCATTTTGAGATTACATGAGTATGTCTGAAACATCAATGTGTTGTGAGAATTTACTAAAGAAATTACTTGACTAATGTTCAAATAACTATCCGATACCAAGGAACAGCTGGCATCAAAGTTTACTATTTTAAACCCATTAAAAGAAAGATCTGTTGACCAGATGTGGTAAAAATAAGACATGGAAACTGCCCTTTGTCCACCTGACTTTGATGGTGTGCGATATGCCCTGTATTTTAGCTGTGGCTTTGTTCTCAGCTAACAGAAGTGCCACGCTGGTTTTGGGAGAATGCTTTTTGTGGTGTGACAATAGTGGAATGGACTGAATCTGCTGCCCCAGCACTTCCCATGCACACCCTCGCGATAGCTCAGCCGAGGGAGTACCACCAGCAGAGATCTTACACACGATAAAAATGATGTCTTTCCAGCCTGTCTCCCTACCTAAGCCATCTTCTCACTGGGGTAGAGGAATACCAGTGCCAATAAAAATAAATAACTTAATAAATAAATAAATTAAGTCATAAAAAGGAGAAAAAAAGGGGAAAAGAAATAGCAATCACAGAGCACAGCCAAGGATGAAGAGATTACCTTTTCTTCTTACATGATAACACACATCAGCTCTGTCCTACCCATCAAAAAGATGTGTGGTTTTAAGGGGTTTTGTTTGGGGTTTCAGGGTTTTTTTTTCGCTTTGTTTTGGTTTGTTGGTTGTTTTCTTAAGCAGAAAATACCTTTTCCTTTGGGTAACTCCCGTTGTGTTGGGGAAAGTTGTATAAAATCTGGACGAAATCAAGCGTGAACATTTCACACAACCGCACCTCCCCGGGACACCAGACTGACTTTAGGGCACACACGGCACCCTCGGTCGCGCACCCAGGGCTGCCGGCCGGCGATGTGCACACGTGCGGGGCTGTAGGCGCATCCTCCTCCTGACCATCACCCAAGCACGCCCCCAGAGCTGTGGGGCGGAGCCATCCCGGTCCGCCACCGGTAGGGGGCGGGCGTGCCGCCTCCGCGCTTTCCTCTGCCTGCGAGGCGACTCCACTCCGCTTCCTGCTCGGTGGCCGGCGGGCGGCCCGGGCAGCCTACGCGGCACGGCAGAGCACGGCACGGCCGTATAGCCCAGGTAGGGGTTCGCGTCCTTCGCGGGCTGTGTGTGGGGGGGAACAGGCACTCGTGCTGCCGTTCTTGGGGCAGCACCGGCCTCTGCTACCTGGGTTCCTGCCACACGGGCGCGCTTTGCTCCCCTCCACGGGGCAGCCCCGCGAGGCTGGCGCTGGCCGCCCGCCCTTGCCTCCACTGCCGTTAGAACTTCTCTGGACAGTCTCACTCTTCCCTCGGTCCTCCTCGTCCCGGAGCCGCCGCCGTGAGGGGTGAGGTGGGCCGGGGCACCCTGTCCCCTGGCACTCCTCGGGGCAGGCAGCCCCGTGGGGGTCTCCCTTCGCTTCCCCTTCTCTCCGTTCCATTCCTCTTCTCCGTCGGCGGGGCTCACGGCCAGGCGGAGGTACGGCGCCAGCAGCGGTTCCCGTTCCAGCCCCGTGCTGCCGGTGCCCAGGACGCGGCGGAAGGGGGGCATCGTGTGGTGCCGGTTCGGCAGAGCTGAACGCCTCGGGCCGGTGGAGTGAGTGAGGTATTGGCAGTGTGGGCAGCCACTGGTGCTCAGTCAAAGCCTTAGCTCTGCAGAAATGTATCGTGCTGCTCTTAAGTAGATTTGATCCCCTCTCTTTCTCCTTTGGGTGCCGGATCGTGGGTTATAAGCCTTGACTTAAAAACCCGAAATAACACAGTTATAGAGAGCGGTCGTGAACTGAGCAGGAAGGAGAAATGTGCTGTGCATCCAGGTTTGCAGGGTTGTACTTGTCGAAGCAGTCTGTGTCCCTTTAGTTTATAGCTTCTGCGTTGCTGAAAGGGAAAAAGTACAATAATTCTGTATTTTTTCTTTTGTAGGTAAGTGATACTGTATCTAATGTTTTTTGCATGAGCTGCTAAAGAGCTTTATAACTTAGCCAACTTATTTTTCCATTTTTTTCACTTTTAAAAGAAGTTAAATGATAATGTAATAACATAACTCCAGACTTCTGTGAAGATTTCTGCCTGTACCAGGTATGCTTTGTAGTATTCCGTGTGGCCCGCAATGCTCACAGGCTTAGATGCTGTGGGGATTCTGCTGGTGAAGGCAGCTGACTGGTCCTCTTTTTAAAAAGTATTTCGTTAATACTAACAGGAGAGTTACTCGGGGAGGGGAAGGGGGAAGAGAACAACAAACAAATCCAACTTACAGATGGCTGGCTTATGACTGTTTAAAACAGTTCTGTGTTTATGTGCTCCCTTGCTTGTTTGTTGGGCATTTTTGGGCGTGGGGGTTAAGACTGAAAAGGCAATCAAGGTATGAATGTCTTCATTAGCACATATTCCCCCCCCCAGGGATTCTTTTAACAATGAAGAAATCTATTTGTCTATTGGTTTGCATAGTTGTGTTGTCTGTGTGGCAAAACAGGTTTTGTAACTTACTTTAAGCCTTCAGGTAGGCTCTTCACTAGCTGATAACTTGGCATTGTTCTAATCATTTCGGGATGGAGCAGGCCATTGCTTTGTCTTTCCAGAAATCCTGACCATTTCACCCCGTAAGAGTGTAAATAGTTACAAGTCAGTCAGGGTTCCCACAAGCTGCTGCCTAGCCTCTCCAGGTGCAGCCCGAGTGCTTCAAGGCAGATGGGCTCTACATAAAATCATGGAAAGGTTTGGGTTGGAAGGGACCTTAATCATCATCTAGTTCCAACCTGCAGGGGCACCTTCCTTCCACTAGACCAGGTTGCTCGAAGCTCCGTCCAAGCTAACCTTGCCCCCTGCCAGGGATGGGGCAGCCACAGCTTCTCTGGGCAGTCTGTGCCAGTGCCTCACCACCCTTAAAGAATTTATTCCTTATGGCTAATCCAAATCTACCCTTTCTCAGTTTAAAGCCATTCCAACCTTGTGCTACATGTCCTTGTAACAAGTCCTTCAACTTTCTTGTAGGCTCCATTTATGTACTGAAAGGCTGCTCTAAGGTCTCCCTGAGCCTTCTCCAGGCTGAACAAACCCAACTCTATCAGTCTGGGCAGCTCCCTAAGCACTTTTGTGGCGTCTTGTGAACTTGCTCAAGCAGGACTCCGTTCCTCTTCTGTTGGGGGTGCCAGAGCTGAATGCAGTACTGCAGGTGTGGTCTCAGGAGAGCAGAGGGGGAGAGTAACCTCCTTTGACCTGCTGATTACACTCTTTTTTGATGCAGCCCAGCCTACATTTGGTTTCTGGGCTGGAAGCGCACACTGCTGGCTCATCTTGAGCTTCTCATCAATCAACACGTCCAAGTCCTTCTCCTCAGGGCTGCTCTCAGTCTGCCTGTATTTATGCTTACGATTGCCCTGACCCAGGTGCAGGACCTTGTGCTTGGCCTTGTTGAACTTAATGAAGTTGGCTTTGACCCACGTCTCAGACCTGGCCAGGTCCCTCTGGATGGCATCCTTTCTGTCCAGCGTGTTAACCACACCACACAGCTTGATGTGGTAGGCAGCCTTGCTGAGAGTGCGCTCAATCCCACTGTCTGTGTTGCTTACAAAGACGTTAAAGAGATGTTAGTACCAGCCTCTGAGAAGCGCTACTCATCTCTGGTCTCCACTTGGACATCGACTTATAGCAATTCTTTGAGTGCAACCATCCACATTTATTGAAAATTCTTAGTGTTCTAAGAAAAAAAGTGATAATATAGAGCTTGAAAATTTAGTGGCATTTGGCAAGCTAACATAAAAGTGAACTCCTGAATATTTAGTTTCCAGTTTTGTTTGGAATATTAGAACACTATTCAGGAAAGAAGGTGTTGTTTTTGGGTTTGTTGGGTTTTTTTTCCTGTAAGATCATAAAATAGATCAGTACTATGTAACCTAAGAAAATATCAGTTTACTTACTGATTGGTTTGTAGCTTAAACATTAGATGTCCAAAAGATGAATCTGTAGCACAAAGAACTTGTTCCTTAAGATTTAAAATGTTCAGTGAGAAGTTGGTATTCAAATAGCATGTAGGTTCTGGTTTTAAAGTCTGGAGTCCCAGCGAAGTCAGAGGGTTGACATGTGAGTGTAAGGGCTGCAAGTCTTACCACTTACGTAGGCGATCAGTGTCACTGTGAGCCTTAATGTAAGTAATATATATGTTCAGTTTTGATGTTATTCACTAAAATCTGATGAGAAAGTCTAGGATTTAAGGCATAATTATTGTAAACCTGCATGTTTTCTCTGCCAGTGGCCAGCTGCGCTACCCTGTGACAGTCATTTTGCTGTCAACTGCATGGAGTTATTGTAATCATTTTACAGTTTAGAAGGATCCCTCAGGGAAGTCTCACATTGATCTAAAACCAAGACTGTTCATAAATTCTCAGGATTGGTTTAGGAAAAATGCAATCTGCAGTAGTGTAAGAAGTCTTAAGTGTCCTACAGTGGGAGTTCATGAGAAGACTGAACAAAACAGCCTGCTACTGCTGTGCTCTGCCTCCCAACACTCCTAAAAGTTGTCTACTAATCTGGCAGAAGTTATATTAATTCTCTTGCACTGGGTTAACTTTTTTTGGTGAGCAAAATCATGTGGCCTGGGCTGAAGAAATGGTGAGTGGGCTGGAGCAACCTGGCATGTGAGCTCACCTATCTCATAAATTTCCATGCTTCCCAGAACTGGCCAGGCCTGAGGCCCAGTGATGTGAGAACAAAGAAGAGCAGTGATGAGGAATAACTTTAAACCAGTATTGCTACTTGAAACCTCATTTCTTAGCACCAGAATTTTCAATTCATATGGATGTTAACACATCTGTAACCTATGAATAGGTGCCAAGCACAGCCTTCTCATGCTTTTCTTAATGCTGTATGTGTCACAAGAGGACTTTAGGATTTTTTTTTTCTTTTCTTAAAAGTGACTCTTTTGGAACTGTTCAATTATTTTTGCTCCCCATATACAGTACCATATTTCTGTGATACAAAAATAGTTTGTATCTTCACTTTCAGGCAGAGCTACAACTTAGATTTTTTTTTTTTTTGTTTCTAGCTTTCTTTGGAGCTCAGTGCCAAGAGGATATGGAAGAAACTTTGTGGTTTAGGAGGAAGCTCTGGTAGACTTATGAGGACAGAGGGAGCTGGTGGAGTAAGCCCTACTTTGCTGTTGAGTCAGTTTAATGGCAGAAAGTAGTGCAGTGTTCATACGTACAAAAGCATGGTAGTTCTCATGAGTGTCCAGTTAAAATCTTAATTAACATCAAAGTATATCACACTTAGTCTCCCCTCTCTTCACAGGACTTGCTTTCTTCTTGTGACTGACTGACTTCCCTTTTCCCACTGTCTCCACTTCTGTTTTATCTGAGGAAAAAGTATCTCCTAGTAGCAGAGACTTATTTTCTTGATCTGTTTTGGTATCACCAGTTAGTTATCATTTCACAAAAAATTAAGCTGGTATAAGGTAGAAAGCTGCTGACTTGCTCCCAGACACTTATTTCTGCTTTTGGATAAGCCCAGATATTCTTGAAAGTATGTGGACAGGTGATTGAGGGAATTACCATGGCTGTTTGTCTGCTTGCTGATCAGCTGGACATCAGTGACACCTCAGTGATTTTGGAACTGCACTTGAGTTGGTTCAGGTAGAAGTTTATTACTGGAATGTCTGTAATAATCAGTGTATTTCTCTTAAAACAGCATGACCCAGAGAGGCATGGTATCAGGAGTTATGATACACGATGATTACACATCAGTGTCTTCCTGTCAACTGTGTCTCAGTAGTAAGCTCACTGTGGTAAGCACCCTCCATGATACTGACGGATGCTGTTCCTCAAATTAGTTTGTGTACTTAATGTGGCAAATTGACCTATTGGTGATGACATGCAGTAACATGCTATCCCACGTATTTTTTTCCCACCGATGATAATTGTTGGATTTTAAAATCTCAAAGGATAGCAGGGGGCTGTGTTTGATTATAGTTAGTGGGGTGTATACCAATTGTTAACTAATTTTGTTCTAATTCCTTCACACTCAGAAGCCAGTGCAGAGACTGCAGTTTTTGTTGCTGTCTCTATGTCTTCAGTAGAAAGAAATGAATCACTCTAGAGGTGTTAAGGATCATGTTACTGACTGACTTCCTTTCCATTTCTGAGCATCTTCCTCATCATTGCTTCCAAATTATGTCCTGTCCAGGGCTAATGTAGACCAGTAGCTATGACTTGGCTGTACCACAATAGCACTGCGATTCTGAGTGTATCATGAAGCCGGGACGTTATTAGTCATCAACAGCACTCTTCTTTCTGCAACCTGATCCCACTCTGCAGTGTCCGGTAGGCGTAGCATGGCCCCTATGTGTGTTGGGCTGCTGCTACCACTTCTCCCTGGAGCTGATGCACGATGCTGCCTCTGCTGGGTGCTCCACTCAGCTGGTGGCACACTCTTTCTGTAAAGGAACAAAGTTCTGACTCACAAAGGAGGTGAGTGGATGAGAAGGCGCTCTGTGATGGAGCAGGAGTTTGTGTCTCCCATGGAGCAAGAGGAGGGAGAGATACCAACAGTACTCTGAACTGTCACCACAGTACTTTTCCCAGAAGCACACCTCAGCTTCCCAAGATCAGCTGTTCCCGAGCAAAGGTTAAAACACTTCTTCAACATGCAGCCTCAGACCATGCTGAACTTCTGTTGAAGAAACTTAAATGCTTGGTAGTATCATAGTATTTTTTTTGGCATCAGTGTGTGGTGGTGTCCCTTGCTATTATCAGTACCCTTGATCCTTTCTGCCTTGCAAAGTATACAGGAGTTCTGTGCCTTGCTGTGTCTGTGGTCTTGGTGTGCAGCTCTAATGAGGCCCATGTAGGGGTCTATGCAGAAAATGAATCTCACTTGTAAGATGATGATCTTATTTCTGACATCTTACAGCTGCTATCTAGAGTCTGGCTGTGTTTGGAGAGAATAGTGCAAAGAAGCAGATTCCTGCAGTAAACTTGGACCTATAGATGAAATATTTGTAATGCTGCTTTCCTGTTCTGCTTACTTGACAACATTATTTAAAATGGGTGCCAGTGTGAACTGCAGCACTCTTACCATAGCCTGAAGTAAATTTCTGCGGTGGTTGTGTGTGTTTATATCAACTCATAGTAATTACTTGTATGTTACTTGTTTTTCAGACCCATAACCTCTTTTTATGGTAGTTCTATTGAGAATTACTGTATGAGGCAGGATACAATCAATCCATGGGAGTGATGCATTATGGTGATAACAAGCTTGGTATTTCTGTATTGATATAAAGATGTGAGAGCTGTTGTACATTTGCAACGTTTACTGGATTTTGGCAAGACCTTGTTTCAAGTGAGACCTGGTGATCTTTCAGATGAATACATTGCAAAGCTTTATGTATCCTGTTGTGGACAGGCTGAACAGACTTTGCTGTGCTAGGAAATCAAGGTGGTAATTTGTTTCTTTAAAGAAAAAAAAAGACAAAACAAATCAGCTTAAACTTTTGAACGGGTGGAAATTGCATCGGTGCTTCAGTTCCATGATAGCTTGTTCATCATTTGACAGAAGAAAATGTTAAACTTCACTCTCTTAAACCTGTTGTGAGGTTTATGTGTATCCCTGTGATGAAGTTGTAAAAGAGGTAGGTGAATGAAGTTCAGCAGGTTGTCCTTGAAGATTTTATCAAACTGAATTTCTCGACGTGATTTTATCCAACCCTATAAAATACACGGTTAAAGATTCTCTTCAATAGATACGTCAGCACCAGTGGCAGAGTTTACTTCATCACATTGCGTAGATTGTAGGGCCAGTAAAATCCTGGTTTTAAATATATGGTCTAATAAATTTTGTGTAGTAATATTTGGGAAGAGTCTTCAAAGTACGGATAAGGTACTTCATTTGGTGTGGGGTTTTTTTTCTCCTTTTTTTTATTTAATTGCAAGAGAAATGTGGATTGAGTTTCATTCTCAGTGGAAAGAATGCCTTAGTGCTTCTATTTCAGGCTTCCCAGAATTCAGAAGAATTGTTCTGTGGTTGAGGCTGACTTTGTGTGTTGCCTAAGGTGAAAGTACTGGATTGATGCCACCAGCAAAAGCTTGCATGGTCAGTAATTTGACAGGTGACTTGGGAAAGTTTATTGTGCACAGCAGGTATTAAAACAGTCCCCATAATGCTGCTTCTTGTGTATGTTTCCTTTCATAGGAGTGGAACTACATAGCAGCATTTGCAGCATAGGATATGCAGAGGTAGCTGAATTAATCTGGTTTTAATTTTGGTTTCATTTGCTAAATTTATGTGGGTTTCAGTTGCAGTTGATAGAAGTAGAATAGTGACTCATTTGAACAAACAAACACTTTGGGTCTAGTTTAGTGTTGTCAGAATACCAAGCTGAGTCTTGCACAGTATATGGAAGAATACAGTTCAGGTGGTATCATCTTTGTAAGAAGTTAATTGTTATATTTCATGGTACTATTTGTCTCAAAGGCAGAAAAAATACACATCCGGGATTCTGTAAGGTGTTCTGTGTGAACAGACCTTTAGCTTGTGTGGAGTTCTGCCATAATCACAAGGAATTCACATGAATGTAGGAGTGCATGTATTGGGTGACAGTCTGTGTTATCAGAAGACACCAGTGGTGCATGATTATACAGTACAATTGAACTACAGTAGTTACTTTTCTGAAGATACATATTCTTTTTTATATGTGCCCTTCACCAGTTTCAAGTAAAATGGATTCTGTAAACGTGGTGGAAAAACTGTGTAGTCTAGCAGAAGGGTAAGTAATCATCTTGGTAAGGAAATGCATCTTGTATTTGAATAAAATGATCATATTAGAAGCCTAGATTCTTACTCAGATTTAGACTTGGAAAGATTTTTTGATTGTCTCAGCTGTTTGGTCTATGCCATATAATTGAGATTGGCACAACTGCTGGCTTAAAACTAGAGCTCACATAAGAATAGCTAATGCTGTCTCACACATCTAATTTGTTGTGTAATTTTTGAGAAGACCACCACTCCTCTGAACTGCTTGAAACCAGACTGAAATGTCTATTAGCAGGTCTCGTTTAAATAGCATATTGTTTCATTGAATGTGGTTTAACAGCTAAGAAGAGGTGAAATGGCTTTTGTTTTTCTTCCCAGGAAAAAGCATCTGCTAATCATTGAGGAAGGCAGTTTGTGCTGCAAAAAATGAACACTGTCCTAACCTACTCGTGACTCAAAAGTAAAAATAAAAGCTCAAGCCTTTTTTTTTTAATCTTTTTTTCCTTCTTTGGTACTAAGTAGTTTTGAATGCTTATCTGGTTCTAGTACTGTGTACTTTGTATGCTATTCATATTAACCATACATGTAGATAAAACTAGGTATAACATTATTTGACCATTTTTGAAAGTGTACAAACTTTTAAATCCTGTTGGGGGGAAAATTTCCCTCTGAATTTAATTCACAGCATCTCAGGCTGATACAGATGCAGTGTGACAAATCTGGGTACATATGTGCATATAACAGTGTAAAAATATGGGGTTAATATTGAAGGTGACATGCTTATCCTGTAGACTACCTAGGTTAAGAAAACATGTTTCTTGTATTTTTTTTTACTTTTGTGATGATTTACAGCCACCTTTTGCGTTCCTTATTTGTCCTTGTAGCTGGAAAATTGTTCTTTAACATTATAGCTACAAGTAGATAAGCAACTACCAGAGGATATTGAGTGCAGTCCATCTCAGCGTAAAAATATGTTTAAATTACACCATGGAGGTAAGAGGCAAAGGTGTCCATTCCTTACTCTTTTTGCTTTTACAGTTCTTTGCAAAGCAAACCAAATTCTTTTAGCCCTTAGTTGTTTTATTTAGGTCATGTAATTGTTATCTAGATTCTTCCATTTGGGGATTATGCTCTTAAGGCAGATTTAGAAAACACTACATATGGGTCTCTGTCAAAAGTCTAGATAGCACGTAGGGTATTTTTTGTTTAAGGCAGAGCAGAGTAACTGCTTTTTGTTTCACACACTGCAGTAGCATTGGTACAGTTCACAGCAGTTACACTTTTGCAGCAGCACCTCACTGTTGACCCCAATATTAAAGAGTTGCTATAATCTCTTGAATCCTTTTTTTTCATTACTGCTGCCTGTTTTGCTACATTTGATGTCCATTCTGAAGTGTATTACTTTCTGGTTTATTAAACGTTGATTTTGGGACCTTTTTCTAATCAACTAAGGTCAGAATTCAAAGATATCTCAACCTACTAAATTGTTGCCTCTCATCTTTGCTTGTTTTTGTGTGCCCATTTAATGAATATAACCAACACACATTATCAAACTGCTAATGGAAGCACCATTGTCCTGGGAATTAAGTAAACTGATCTGCATGTTTCATTATTATCCATGAAAACATTTATTCATTCATGTTTGAAAAAGCCTTACAAACAGAAATAGATTTCAAGTGACCAAATCTTTCATGCTCAGTAAGTAGGGCCGAGGCTGTGCCCAAGTGATAAGTGCCCAAAATCATGAAGTCTGGACTTCATTCAGGGTTGTCAGTATGGCAACACTAATAAGAACTGTTTGTATGAGTTTTGTTGATTACTTTACTCACCTCAATACAATTTCATCTTGCACCTTGATTATGGGAGAACTTTCTTAATGACCATCATATCTTATGCACAGACTTGGAAAGAACTCAATCTTGGTGTGTTGGAAACATTATATCATCTAATAAAACATGATGATGATTTGCTTGGCAGAATTATAGGCTCATATTTTTTTCTGAATGAAGTTATAAGGTCTCTGTGTGAAAAACCTGACAGGGTTCTCTTGAGAGAGGTCACTTTTAAAAGCAAGTATCTGCTGCTTTACTGATTAAAGCTAGTTCTACTATGTTTCAAAATGTGCAGTAGTTGTGTGGACTTGTATGCTGAATTCCTCCAATTTGTGTTGAGTTTGTTATCCCCACACGTTAGTAAGTTGAGCAGAGATGGGGGGGAAGCCTTTTACTTTCTTCCCTTTTCTTTTATTGTAAGCTGCCGTTTTCTGTTTTTTTTCTACTTTTATGTTGCCCTGTGTATAGCATTTTGGGCTCTCTTGGGGGTTGCTTGGAATGGCTTTGGCACTGGAAATTTGCAACATCTGGAAGTTGCCCTGGCTTTGGGACAAAGTACAGTGCACAGGGATGGGTGGAGTAGAACAAAAACAACCAGTAACCACAGTTCCCAACTGCCTTTGACATATCCCCTCCTTAGTTGTTTGCATCCAGAATAAATAATTCTTTTTCTGCGCAGATAGATGTGCAGCTCCATGCAGGGAACAGGACAGTGACATGCCAGCATTCAGAAATTATTTATAACCTGTAACGTCTTCTCTGGTTCAGAGTGCTGTCTACCTTTTCCCTCCTACTCTTGAGGGATTGAGCAAGTCATGCGTTGGGCAGAAAAAGAACTTGCCAGTATGGCAGCACCAGCTTCCTGCCTGACTGCTGGTTTTCTTTTACCTCTATTGTTCAGTCCATCATGTTCTGCTGATTCAGAGAGAAGTTTCTACATCAGTTTCCCTTCTTTCTTATGAAGACAGGCTGTGAGAGCTGGTGTTGTTCCACCTGAAGAAGGCTCCAGGGAGACCTTCGAGCAGCCTTCCATACCTAAATGAGGTCTATAAGAAATGTGGAGAGGGACATTTTACAAGGGCATCATGTAGGCATGAGATGAGGAGGAATGGCCTTAAACTGAAAGAGGATGGATTTAGATTTGATATTAGGAAGTTCTTCACTGTGAGGGTGGAGATGTACTGGCACAGGTTGCCCAAAGAAGCTATGGCTGCCCTATCCCTAGCAGTGTTCAAGGCCAGGTTAGACAAGGCTTTTTAGCATCCTGGTCTAGTGGAAGGGGTCCCTGCCCATGGCAGGCGGGTTTGGAACCAGGTGATCTTAAAGTCCCTTCCAACCTAAACTGTTCTAGTATTCTTTGTTTTCTACCATTTGGTATTTCACAGCAATCGAAGGAATGTTGTTGCTACTGGTTTTGTGCATCTGAGTAAACTCAGTTGGGAGTCATTGTGTACTTTGTTTTTAAATGATCCTAAAATACACACTGTTAGAAATTTAAAATCCATTTTTATATCACTTCTGTAGTTCCAATTATGAGGTTTAACACTAAAGACATGGAATAATGGTCTATAAGCAGTCACAAGGTTTCATGGGCTGTCCTTTTTTTGTTTCTGTTATGTCTTGAATAAAAAATAAAACAACCACCCCCCCAAAAAAAAACATTACAAGATAATGCAGTATAGGAGAAGGACTTGCCGTTCATGAATTATTCTCCTGCAGTTAGATAATACTGTGCAAAGTTTCTGTACTGTAGGATTCCTGTTTTTATTTTCTGGATCAAAACGCACAATTTCTTGGTATGCTGTAATTCAGGAAAAGAATCTCTAAATCACTTTTAAAATTCCTTCAAGTTGAGGCATGACATACTCATTTTTACTTTTTCTAAATAAAAAATAGTTAACACTTAAAAATGCATCTTGTGTATTTGTTAATTGCAACAAATAATCGCTGAGCGGTTGGATGGTGGGTGTTGGGATAAAAGCATTCTTGTAGTCAAGGCTGGATCATGTGATAGTTTCACTTTCTGCTTTTTGGTTTTCTACATATCCTTGGTTTGATGCTTTGAAATATGTGGTTTTGTTTATAGTAAAACAAAAACTAAACTCTTTTTAGTGCTGCTTTAAAACAAGCTCATGGTTGTTCAGACTAAGACAGTGTTTATTTTAATGTTGATGTATTTCTGGAGGCAGGGAGAGGAGAGAAAGGAGCTTAGAATAATTCTGTTCACAGATTTTAAAATAAAATGGCTTTATCTGCCCTGGCAGAATCTTTCTGCCTTTTTACAAGACAGAAAAATACTAGTTGCTCACTGAAAGAAGGTATTATGTATGGATATAATATATGTAGCTATATAGTGGGTATATTATTTCCATACTGTGCTGAGATTTCCCTTGTACAATCTTGGCATTCAAAACAGGGATTTGCTTCTCAAACTTGTTACTTATTTGCAAATTCTTAGGGAACAGAAGTAGTTATTTCTATACCTGTATTTGTTTTTTCTTGTTTATTTCTCTACTAACCATTTTCTTGGAAACTGTAAGCAGCACAGCACAGTGGCTGTGTATTGGCAAAAAGGATCTGGACGCAAATCACCAAACTTGAAAATACTGAGTTAAGTGAGGGCAAAAGGTTGTGTAGTACCAATTTCTCCTCCCTGTAATAGGCTATGGGAACCTTGTGGGGTGTTCAGTGATCTTCTCTAAATGATTTGCATTTCCGGTCTTGTGGTAAGAGTAGTCTTTAAAATAATTTCTCAAGATAATGTTTTTGGTGGTTTTTGGAACCATGGCGTAGGACTGCAGTGTGTTAAGGATGCTGTACCTTTTGTGGTGGGGGTGTGGGATGGCTGCTTGGATTAGGATGGTAGTTTATTACATGTTTTCGAATTTGGCCTTCATATAGGTGATCCAACAAGATCCCTGAAGGCCAATAATTTTTTTCTTTTGCTGTATTAGACGTAAGTAGTTATGCAGCAAAATGCTAATTCAGAATTCCTTTTTATTGTTTTATTATTTTTTTTAATCAAGGAGGGTCCTGATTTGCATAGATACCATGTCAATGCTGGGAGTTCTAAATTGCTGTACATGGCCATCTGCTCTGTGCTTCTTGAATTGGGAGTGGAGGGAAGCTTTAGCCTGAATATGTCCAGGCTCACTGAAGCATGGGTCCACTGTGGCTGAGCATGGGCAGGGTGCAGAGACAGCATCTGCTGTGGCCCTGCAGGCAGAGGTTAAGGGATTTGGTGCAGGCTAGGGACAAGAGGAGGCTTGAAGAGAACGGTATTGCCTTTGAGCAGAGCCTCTGTAGGTTGTGACCCCTTCTGACTTTACATGGTGGTAAACTTCTCAAGAAGAAACTTTTGAATGTTACATGGTATTTGTTCATAGGCAGCGATTTTCAGTTTGTTCTGAAATAGCTCTGGGGTTGCTGCTTCTGTCACTACCGACCATCACATAAATCTTCTGAATGCTGCTATGAGTAACAAGTGTGTTGCTATGTTTCTGTAGTGCATAGATTGAAGTATTAGTATAACCTTTTTTCTGTTCCACTAAATGCAATTTATACACTATCCTAAAGGCTGAAATGCTTAAATCTTTGCTCTTCAAAGCACAGTTTGCTTTGTTATGTTGCCAAATAACAACTTGCATCTGAAAGTTGCTAGGACTTTGAAGCAATGCAGATAGAGTTGTTAACTTTTACCACATAACTTGAGGAAATCAAAGACTGTTTAAGATACAGCACTGATAAACACTTGTTTCATAGACTGAAGGTTGAAAGCTCAATGGAATTTGTAGCAGATTTGATGAAATTAAATTAATGTTTTTTCAGGACGCATGTTTAGTGAAATAACACATGAAAGTAATACATCAGAAATCCAGCTTAAATCTTTTTCCCTTTACTGTGAGCATTAAGAATTAGGTATTCGGGACAATCAGTGTTATTGGCTAGGAAGTCTATGGGTTTTTTTTTACTGGTAACGCATCATGAAATACTCATTTAGCTGTCATTACAGTGATGTGCTTTTCTTTTCCCCCTAGGTGGTTGTTTTTAATGCAGTAGTGTCATTAGCTGGCTGAAGACTAAACATGAGAATAGCAGGTAAGCACACTTGATAAAAGCAGACTTCTGTCATTTGTGAAATAAGTCTCTATATACAGCATTAACAAGTAGTAACAATAAGGTTTTAAAATAAATTTAACTGGCATACAGGCATTGCTGCTCCATTTACCTGGTGTTTAATGAAACTCATTTTGGCATTTGGGATTGTCTAAGCAGAAGCATATAGTTAAAATACTTCAGCTGATCTGTAGGGACTGTTTAAGTTGCCATAACTTGATATGCTTGGCTGCTAATGCTGTAAGGTGTTAAAAGAATAAGGAAATGCCAGTTGATGTCTTAGGCAATTTCTTAACTGCCTCACACCCCAACTAAAAATGCTATGCAATGTTACAGTGTCTAAAACTTCCTAAATGGTTACTGAGAGATTGAAAGCTATAAAAGCCTTTTCTTAGAGGTAGTTTACTGTAGTACAGGGTTGCAAACCAGACTGAACTTGACAGAAGGTGTAGTGGTTGTAAAAATAAGATCTTTTCTGATGTAACACTACAAGAAAGTATTATTTTAGACATTTCCTTGCAGTGGAATAGCTTGTGTGGCAATTGAACAGTTTCGAGTTTCTGATGCATTGCACTTTTATCAGGAATTGTAGTGTTATGTTTCAAAAGAAGCAACTATTGGCGCTTCTAGGAGAGAATTATACGCTCTTTTCCAAGAGGGCTGCACATTAACCTCCTTAATGCATGAAATTAGTCCTGAGTTTTGTCACTACGGTATGTATAACTGGGAGCAACCTGCTAAAGTAGGTCTGATAAAGAACTGGAAAACGTATCGATTTTTAGAAGATAGCTAAATCACCTGGAAAATTACTTTTCCAAGCCTCCTTTTTTCCTCCAAGTTTTTTTGCTAAAACCCACAGACAATAAAGATAACAGCAGTTTCTAGAGAATGTTCAACCTGTGGCAGGCAGGCTGGGTTTGGTTCAAGTGCTAAAAGAATTTTCTGGGAGATTTCTTACCTCTCACTTAGAGGAAGGCCTTGCAGTTCAGTTGAAAGGCTCAGGATATAGAGGGGAGGGGATGGTTAGTGCTCAGACTGAGTTCTTGTCATCTCGCCTACTGTCTACTGAAATACCATGTTTTCCATGTGCCACTTGCTATGTGACATGTTCCAAAGTCTGGTACCGTCTTTTTAAGCACTGTTACTTTGAAAACCTTTTCTTCACTTAACGTATGCTCAGATGGTACGTTTTCTCTAGTGCTTACATGTGGTTCACTTCCCTTCAATTGCAATAATCTCTGAAGTTCCAGCTTGGTATTTTTCAGTTAAGTTTGCATCTGTGCTTTCTTAGTATGTGTGTGCTTGTACACATGAAAAGAGAAAGTGGGAGAGGAAGGTGGAACTACAAACAAAGAAAAAAAAATGTTATCTTTTCATGTTGCTTTTCTTTTTCATCCCAATATCTTTATTTAGGCTTTTAGACGGATTAACATCTCTTATCCTTCTGAAGGCTGAGTAATTGATCTATTTTAAGGTTTTCTGAACAGCCCATCACATCAGCCATCTGAGATCTGCTGGAGTTCAGAAGTTTGTTTTTTTTCTGAAGGATTTATTTAGCTGTCAATCTGATAAACAGAAACATGCTCTAGGATTGCTTCTTCCAAAGCAGTTGGACAGCAGGGAGGAAAGATGTCGATCAGATGCCTCCTTGCCTAATTTCTACTCTCAGTCAGTATTTTATAATAAACTGAGAGTAGATTCTGAAAAAATTTATTAAATTATGCTAAAAAATGGTGGTGCTCATGGCAGTACCACATAGACCCAAGTTTCAGATATAAATTACTGTGGTTGTGTGGTTCCGGCTCTTCTCCTATGAGGTAGTTTGTCCACTCAGCACTGGCAAAAATTAGGCATGTAAAAGTTTAAGCTACCTGAAGCTTTGACATATTGAAGAGGGAAGGGGAGGGCTTTTTATTACTTTTGAAATTACTTCTTTTGAGTCTTCAAGCTCTTTTTTTTGAAGGTCAGTAATTTTAATTTGATGAAAAGGAGGTGAGGAGGCTTTTCTGGTGTGTGGTTGGTTGCGGGGGGGGGGGGGTTGATTTGTTTTTTGGTTTTGTTTTTTTTTTTAATGTAATGCTCAGACCTGACTGACCAAAGCAGCCAAGCTGCACTATATGAAAAGTTCCCTAATCACTCAATCTTGGCCATGAGTTAAAGTAGAGGAAGCTCAGTTTGAGGGGCAGCAGAAAAAAGAGGAGGAATTGTGAACAGTGAGGAAGCAGGTACACATAGTTAAGAACAGGGCAGTGAAATGGGAGATGGAAGTTTCCCCTTTGAACAGTAGACAGTTAAATCGGCTTAGTTCATCCTGTCAAGATGGATATCCAGAGAAAGGTCTGTGGTTTCTCCTGGCTACTGGGCTGAGGTGGCATACTGTAGTGTCAAACAAGCATGAAGCTGGAGGAAGCTGAGGGAAGGGTGTATATATTTAGTATAGTAACCTGATGGACTGGTTCAGTTGCTTCCTGTGTTACAATGTCCATTTTCTTACAGATTACTTCTATTTAATGAGTCACAAATGGTCATCCTGTTCCTGAGTTCCCCTATGTATAATCTCATACACATTTCTCATGTTGTTAATTTTGGTAGACTTAATGTTACCATTTGCAGATAATGTTCTGAAACCTCCTCTGCTTCCAAATAGGTGCTGCAAAGTTGGTAGTAGTCGTAGCAATATTTTTACTGACGTTTTATGTCATCTCTCAAGTGTTTGAAATAAAAATGGATGCAAACTTAGGACACATATTTGGTAAGTAAAGTGATGGCTTTGTTTTCTCTGAACATCCATAAACATTCAGTTGAGCCATAATCAAGAATATTATATTCAGATTGCTTTAAGCTTGATTTAGGCTCTTCCAGTTAAAAGTTATGTGTTCTTATTGTCTGTACTTGTTGGTTTTTACATCTGTATTATACATATAGAACGTGTGTATTAAATTTTTTCTGTATGAAATATTTAACCTACTCTTAATCAGTTTGATTCTTTTGCTGGCCAAATATGCATAATTTTGCCTGCGTTTTCTGTTTATCACTACTTACAGTCTTAATCTGGAGTTATAAACTAGGCAACCTGAGTGATGCTTCTAGAAGTTTCCACTCTGCCTTTCTACTGCTCAGACAATTCACAGCTTGTTTTGTGTGGGCTTTCTTGCTTCCCATGTGCAGTAACCAAAACATTTCAGATGTGCTCAGGTCCTATACAGAAAAAGATTAGCTGCTGAAGTGACTTAAAATTCAGTCTTTTTTGAACCAGCTTTAAGGGGTTTTTCATTAGAGAATGCTAATTTCAGGTACATGATGTAGGAGTTTGTTATCTAACCCCAGCATGAGCTGACATCTGGACCAGTCCCCAAGAGGCATCTTGAATAACTGTTGAAAAGACACAGGTGTCATTAAGTTTGACAGATGTATTATACATAAGTCCATGATGAGGTTGCTTGTGTCCCTTTCTATCCCAAGAAAGAGAGTCATGAATGGTTGGGTTCAGATGGACCTAAACTGCAGGGTTCTAGTGTCAGGTGAAAGGAACCCTGTCCTGGTGAAGCTGTAAGAAGGGAATTCATTTCACTCTAGTACACACACCTCCAGGAGTCCCTGCTGGCTTTGCATCTCCATGTATCTTTGTGTTAATTGAAGAACTATAAATTAAGGCAGTGCTTCTCAATCTGTTTCCCGATCACTTTTGTGTTTCTGCCATGTAAAGCTTAATGTTTTATATTGGAACATAATGTTAGATGTATTTCATACTTCATGTCAACCAACCTGTTTTTATAGGGCTACAGAAAGGTTTTAATTTATAGGTTATTTTATAGCAAATGACATTTTAGTAATAACATCTTGTAAAATTTTTGGTTTTGCATTTTAGCTAGATCAGCATTGGATGCAGCTGTGCGTTGTGAGTATTCATATGCATGTGTTACTGCTGTGACTTGCTTTTGCTAACAACAGACTGTTGAATTTTCATAGTTAAGAAAGTCTTAATTATACTTTAAATGCAATCAGAAACTAATTTTCCTCTTTCCCTGATTTTCCTAAATTTCTGGTGAAGTCTGGGGGTTTTTTTGCTAGCATTTCACTTGTAGTTTTATCTCATGGCTTTTAATTACGTGCCAGAGCAAGTAGCACTATGAGAACAAGAAGCAGAGTAAGGACATACTGCAGGAGCCTATATTATTTTAAGCTTCTGTGAAACTACAGATGAGGCATAGCTTCTTTGCTCTTTTCCTTGAATTTCTTCATAACACTTGATATTTTTCTGTTAGCCTACCTGCAATGTTGTCTCTAAAACCCTGTTTTATTTCATTTTCAAAGCTACAAAACCTCCAAGATACAAATGTGGGATCTCTAAAGCTTGTCCTGAAAAACATTTTGCATTCAAAATGGCAAGTGGAGCAGCAAATGTAGTTGGACCTAAAATTTGTGTAGAAGATAATGTGTAAGTATTTTTACCTGTTGTCTCTGGGTATCTCAAATACTGTCTTGGATCGCTTTTCCACAAAATGAGTAATTTAAATGACTCCTTGTAGGTTTTGTTTTGCCAACAGTTTGACCACATGAAAAAACTATATTGTGTTATAAATTAATTTCTGAAGCATGCTTAATACTCTGCACTAAATGCAGAGAAGTAAGCTACTTTAATACATGCAAGGTAGCTTACACTATTTCAGGTTTACAGACTTAAGGATTAGTTAGACTTTGAGTCAGATGCAAACTTGCCTCCAAGTAACTGGCTCTTGTGCCTCTAATAATTCAGAGAGTGATTATATTTTTATTGGGTTACTCTTGATACTTCTAACTATTGTCAACTAAAACTGTGATACGGCATCATCTTTTGCAAGTCATCTTTTAAATAGTCTATCGTTTCATAGTACCATAGTATCAATATCAGAACATATTTTCCACCTTGTTTTAAAGAATGATTTCAAAAAGGAAAAATAATATTTTAATGATTAGTAGTGATTTAGTTGTGCTGATGGTAACAAAGTGTAATAATTTCAATTTTGAAATGAGGAAAGAAACTGCTTCAAACAGTTTGATTTTGAGTTTAAAATCCTGTATTTCTAATACCTTTCTTGTTGACACAGTGTTATGAATAATACTGTGCCTAGAGAATTCAACTAAATACTCTTCAGTAATCCCCAAAATAGGAATATTAATATTTATTTTTAGATGATTTGTTTCTTTGCACTTAGGTTATTCCTGCTCATTGTCACTCACAATGTGTAGCTTTGTGGTAACATAATCTATCCTCTCAATTTTGCATGTCACATGTCAGGAAAGACAGGATGTTAGCATTGTCAGAAGGAGATTTTTGTTTTACCATCAGTCACACTTAGCAGCCTTTGCCTTGCATTTACATTTAAACCGCTCCAGGTCAGCTGTTTCTGGGCCTTTGCTATGTTAGCACAGAGTGGTTCAGATAGCACATACTGCAATTGGTGCTAATGAATTCTAGAGCAAATGGCAACTTCACTGTGAATATAACCCCGAGTAAATAGCATAATTAATCAGTAAGAGAACGTAATGTATTGGTTCAGATTTTCCATCACTTTACTCTGTAAAGTAATTCTGCAAGATTAGTCTTGTATGATCTTAGAGAAGACTATTTTTATCACTAACTCTAGCAATTAAGATGTAGTGAAGTTGAAATAGCTTCTTTCCCTGCAACTACACATGCAGCTGTTTCACTTTGCTTTGTTACTGGTAGAAACATGAGCACCATTCAGATTTCAGGCTATTCTCTGTAAAGCTGACATAGCTCAAGCTTGTTCATTTGTGTGGAGTAAGTTTTCAGCGGAGCATCACAGTGTAGTTGGAAAGCACACATAAGGTGAGCATGAGCTCACTTTTTGCACATACTAACTAAAAGCTGCTAGGTTCTGCTGTCCATTCTTATCATTGATTTTCTTCATAACCTTGGACAGCCTTCAGTATCGCTGCATGGTATTCTTGTTGGTGTTATAAAACTTGCTACCTTCTCATTCTGGTTGCTAGGGCACTTAATATCTGTGCAGACGGAAGTTTTTTGGTGGTTGTTTTTTGTTTTTTTAAGTGTCTCACTGGCTAACTAAGAAGAGATTTGTTGTTCCTGTTGAAAAAAAAATTAATAAAATCCTCTACTGGATGTTTCACTGAAGAAAGTGATGAAAAGAAAGTTGTTGCTAGCAAGAAATCCATTCTTTTAATGCTAGTGTGCACCTTAGTGCACAGTTATGGGAGTCTTAAATACAGTAAGCCTTGACAAAAATCTTTCTGAACTCGAATTCTTCAAAGAACTTTTCTATTTAAATGTCCACCAGAAATTTTGATTAATTATAATTTCATTACTGTGCTTGCAAGACATTTAATTTCTCTTTCAAAACTTTCCATAACTTGATTGTAAGTTGTTGGAAGAATTCTAGAACTGATGAACGGCTGCCCTCCTGTGAGAAAACTGTCACATTACAGCCTACAATGTTTGACTTGATGCACAAGCCATCTCATGTGTGTAAGGTAGCATCTCGGAGCTCTGAAAGAACTTACTTCCTCTTCAGTAGCTCTTTTTTGA
This sequence comes from Melopsittacus undulatus, assembly GCF_012275295.1. Lineage (NCBI taxonomy): Eukaryota > Metazoa > Chordata > Aves > Psittaciformes > Psittaculidae > Melopsittacus > Melopsittacus undulatus. Next base: position 18,510,870 of record NC_047531.1, on the reverse strand, counting down.
GTGATATTTTGTGAACTCACTCCTGCAAAATGCATTTTTTTTTCCCTGATTAGTTTGTATTCTTCATGATTCCATGTCAAGGAAGCAGGGGCAATTTTGCACTACATTCCTTTAATAACTAGTCATACTTGTATTCATATTTGCAGGATTCTTTTGTTGTCTGAAATCCATTACAACTTTCATTATATATGTGTAAATTTTCACCATTTAGTCACACCAGTACTAGATATTTTTTGACTGGTATTTACCTACAGAGAATTTTGTCATTAAAAGGAAGTTCTTAATTCTTTTTGGTAAGTTAAATGTCCACTAAATTTTATATGAGCAAAGGAATGCATTCAGGACTTCACTGCCTTTTTTCATTTATATTTTCAATCTTTATTTGCCATATGTCTTTATTGTTCAGGGTACTGAGATGTGATGTGAAAAAAGAAGAAATGATGCTCCAGTGGCTAAAGTACTTCTGGAATTCCCTACTAACTAGAACTGAATTCTGCATTTCAGCAGAAAATTAAGTCTTTTGTTTCAGCAGTTACTAAATTAGAGTTTTAATTTTAATCAGAATTTTTGGCAGATAGTATGACTTTGAGGTCTATCAGGAAAATTGTGGACTCTTTCATCTCTGATTGCTAGGTCTTTAAAACCTAAGTCACTGTGCCAAGAGTTACCGTTAACCCGTAGTCTTTCATGGCTTCTCTGAACTAGCTAATACTGAGTCTTTTCCTGATAGTTGTCTATTGAATTTAACATTCCTCTACATGTTTTGCTTCTGTCTTCATCGTGAGTGCAGAAGATAGTGTCAGAGAGGAGGGTTTTTGTCATATTTCTGTGATAGACCATTCCTTGTTTCTATCCTATCACTAATAAGCTAGCATGAGAAGGCTGATTTTGCAGTTTTGTGTTAAGGGTGTGGTCCTTCCAAAACGTTGCTTAAAATGGATGTTCATACATCACCTGAAAATCATATGGTTGCAGAACAGCTGTGAAAAAAGTTCTGGACATAACAGGGTTGCACACATCTACAGCCCCTTCTGAGAGCGAGAGAAGGAGGTTTAAAGAAATCCTTATAAGGATGGAGTTCAAGTGTGTGCTTGTCATTAATGAGATGTGCACCTCTGTGCTTGCACTGAGATGCTTTCTTGAATCTTGGCTGAGGACTTGATTTTATGTAATTGCTTCAACTCTCCTATGTTTACTCTTACTCCTAGTTTCAAAATATTAATTCTCCAGAATGGAGATCTTTGCACAGTGCCAGTGAAAGGGATGAGGGGGTCTAGAAGCTTCCTTTCATTGGAGTGGTATACCCACCATGGCCTAAGGCAGTACAGCATCCTAGCTAACAGTCTTGATGTTCCCATTAGCCCTTCTTTGCAGGACTGAAGGTCTTCCATTTCACAGTGCGTCTCTTTCTAGCTCCTTTGCCACTGAGTTTGGCCAAGTAACTGCTGTTATGGACTGTGACAGTTTTTTTGGGATGTGTGACTGTACTCTGAGATGATATTCAACTTTAGCTTGAAGTCCCATTGGTGTATTAAATATTTTTCTTGGATTTAGGTTTCCTATTACACATATAAGTAGCTAACTCCTTTGACTTTGTTGTTTCGTATTGTAATGCTGCAGTATTGATTCTAAATGCCTCTGCTCAGTTAGCTTTGAAACTTAATGAACACGTTCTTGTTCATCGTGTGCTTACAAAAAAGCTTAAACTGTGGATTGTGTGTCTGTGCTAAGCTCAAATTATTATTTGTTTCAGGCTCTTTAACTGCAAGGAAGCTTTTAAAGTACACAATTAGCACTTTATTGTGACACATTTAATATACACACATAGTTTGAAACCAAGATGATTAAGCAATCAAATGAAATTGATACAACTGGGGATATCTGATCTGTTGTTCTCAATTCAGGGGTGCCATGAGAGCACAGAGATCAAGGAGACTTCGCCTCATTTATGTGAACATGTGGTTTTTCAACTACACGTCTCCTACAATCTGATTGATCCAATATAGAAATCAGAAATATTTCACATCACAAAATTGGCCTACTAAAAATAATTTATTTTATTTCAGTTTAATGAGTGGAGTGAAAAATAATGTTGGCAGAGGAATAAATGTGGCCTTGGTCAATGGTAAGTGACGTTTTAAGTGAGCATATTGTTCTCATTTTCAAATTGCTTCTGAAGTTTGAGGTGAAATACTAAGGGATGGTGAAGGGCAAGCAGGAGGAAAAAAGGAAGTATTCAGCATCTCCATACTGAAAGAATGTCAGTTTTTGGCACTTGTACCTTTTTTCTTTTTAGAAAAACAGCACATTTTTGTTTGTAAAAATGTGTAGTAATGTGGAGTGCTGTGGTGACTATTTTGCTGTCACAGTGGTACATCAGATAAGTTCCTAATGCATTTATAAAATGGAAAAAGACACAAGATGCATTTGTGTGTTGCCAACACTAATAAAACTGTAGACTAAATTCTTCTGTTGCTTTCTTTTGCAGTGAAACTGATTTAACTATCTGAGAAGACTAGCTCATTTTTTTTTCCTAGCTTGAAATCAGTATATTTGATTAGTCCACATATGTAGGTCTTGTTCTTCAGTAACATCATGTTATATAATTGTGTTCAGGATTCTTATCTTTCATTAAAACCAGACAAGTTTACCTGCGTGCCACCTTGAAAGCTGAGCTGAATGTCAGTACTGGCAGCTTTGTCCTTTGTCCTTCCTGTGTAGGAAGCAATTCCTTATAGCACTGAGATAGCACTCTGACATTTCATTGCACTATAAATTCATGTTCTTTCTGGATTGTGCTCAGGTTTACATCATCTAAAGCATGACTTGAACAATATTTGCCTAATCTTATTTTGCCCTTCTAAATTGTCTTAATCTGTTAAAAATAAAAATAACTACCTTCATGTTACCTAGCTGCCAGTCCTTCCGTCTTCCAAACCTTGAGTGTATGTATTAAAGAAAACTGTCTTCCATCAATTACTCTATGAACAGCATAGAAAAAAAGATACTGTAAGATTACTGTATTGTCCACTTTTATGTGTTTTGGATATTTAAGTCAAGTACAAATTTCCAGCCTATGGCAAAGCATGCAGTGTAATTTTAATCTTTCTTACTTTCTATGTGGCACTAAGGGCAACCTGTATTTATGCCATTTCCAAAAAAAAAAAAACAACTTGAAGAAAGGCCACTGTATGAAGTGAATTCTCTTCATTGGTTTTAGAGACTGTGGGCTTTTTGTGTCCCTGCCACTTGAAGCAAAATTAGAAGTTTGCATCTTCTCTCTTTCTTCTTATGTCTTCCTGCACCTTCTCAGAGATTATTATGCTGTTTAAGGAGCAATCTTAATAGAAGATAAGAGTTCTGTATAATTGAGTTACATGGTGCCTTCTGCAGCACTTTGTCCAAGTCATTAAGAGGAGTTTGGCATGTTGTCTTTTAAAGTAATTTTAACTGTATTTAATGACAGTATTTCTTTTTCTCCAGGTAAAACAGGAGAAACATTAGACACTAAATTCTTTGACATGTGGGGAGGAGGTAAGTGCAGTTACCTGAGCTGGTTAGAGAGAGGCAAATGTCTTTTCTGGTTTCTTTTTTTGTTTTCCTTTTCTCCTTCCTATGCCCCCCACTCTCAATTTGCTGTGGTGGGTTAAGGTGATAGCTTGATGGAGTCCTTCACTTCTACCTTTGTAATTGTGAGGAGAGTGAAACTTTAAAGAAACACAAATAGTTGAGGTGGGAGGGAATGGTATGGTTAATCAAACACACTTGTTCTCCCAAGAAGTTCCCACTAGTTGTGTCTGTACACAATATGGGTGAAACTCTTTCTATAAAATGGAGTTCTCTGATGTATTTTATCTTTCTCCCACTTTCACTCTTACAAATTTCTAAGTAAATTTATGAATATTCTTAAAATAGTCTTTTAAGGAAGGCATTGCAGGTGCTTAAATATGGAAGGGTTGCTTGTTATTAAGCAGTTTTCTGTTCTCTCTTCAGATGTGGCTCCATTTATCGAATTTCTGAAGTCTATCCAGGATGGAACAATAGTGTTAATGGGAACATATGATGATGGTGCAACCAAGTATGTCACTGGTTTATATAGTAATTAACACTTAAACTTTTAAATGCCATTTTATGCTGAAAGGGTATTCTTTATCATATAATCACTTGATAAAGTTTTGTTAGAATCATAAAATGGTTAGGGCTGGAAAGGACCTTAAGATCATCTAGTTCCAACCCTCCAACCGTGGGCAGGGGCACCTGCCACTAGACCATCTTCCAAGATGATGGGTTTGAAACTATGCTTTCAGTTTATTAGTTTTATAATGCTGATGTGATCTGGGGACAACAAGGATCAAATTAAAAACTAACCAGGTGTAATGGGTTATGTATGTATTTACATAAAGGACTGTTAGGTGTATACTTTTGTGATCCTAACAACAGAGGAAACAATAAATTGGATACTAAGCCAGACCCTTGAGTGGAAATACCACAAGTGTTTGAAAATCTGAAAAGGACAGAGGTTAATAGTCAGCAAGTGCTATATCAATACATGTAACTGTTGTTTTGCTCCTCTGAGAAAAGTTCTTAATGCAACAAGACAATGTGGGGCGTATGGTCAGAATAACAGACTGCTTACTCATATTACTCACAGCTATGAAGAATATATTTATGTTAGGCACTGTACATTTAAATCACTCCCTTATCCTCCCTGGTTTCTGAAGACCCTGTAGGTTTCTAGCTGATCTCCTAGAATCTGTCTCTACCTTTCTTTTTTTGAATGTATGCTGCCAAGTGAATCTGCTATTTGGGTATGTGCTGGGTCTTCTATTGCTGATACCTCATCCTGTCTCATGCTAGTAAGTTCAAATATGTCGAGATACAGAAACAAGATTGTGAGGACATAATCTGGTGGAAACTGGTCTGTTCCATCCAGCACTTTTATCACATTGCCTCCAAGTCTGAGCTCAGTGGTTATGGGGTGCAGAAACCATTCCGAATAGGCCTTGCCTGTATGCTTTCTTTCAAAGTCTGAGAGGTTACTAAGTGTGTACCTTATACATTTTGGCCTCAGTGTTTGTACTGTTCCGCCCTAAAGCTGTTTAATTTATTAACATAGACATAGCCTAGGAGGTTTTAGTTCTCTTTAAGCATTATCTTCCAACCTTCCCTTAGTCAATTTTAAGAGACAATAAAAGTTACTGTAGAATTTGTATTGTAATCTACTTCTTACGTAAGGCATCCTGTCCAAAGAATTGCTTTCCACAGTAAAAATTAAGAGGCTTTTTTCTTTCCCCTGGTTCTCCTTCATTGTTTTACTAATATTTAACTTCTTTTTAATCTGTTCTGTGTTTCTTTCTTTTTTTTTAATATACATCTTTTGGTTCAATTTATTATCCACAGCTCATCTCTATTTTTATATAGAAGCATCTTGCCTATGGCAAAGTCCTGACTCTGCAGGGTGCAGTGTTGTCTGTATGTTCACTGCTAAAAGGAGAAGAAAGTACTTTCATGTTTCTTTATGCCAAGTCTGGATCTTCCAAGTCTTCCAAGTCTGTCATTCCATTAACTTGTTTTGTTACTTTTTTTTTTTTTTTGATAAGTACAGTTAGTATGTTTCAGTAATCAGTCACAGCTGATGTTTTTGAAATCTTGCATGTAGACATAATATCAGCTAAGCAAGAAGGTGAATTTGTCCCATTTTTGCTGACATCCAGGAACCACTCCTTAGTAGGGATGTTACGTAATTAGCCAAAACTGTGCTACTGGCATTTGATGGTAAACATAAATGCTAGTTCTTGAAAACAATTTAAATTGTGAAGAACCAACATTTTTAAAGTGTGGGGGTTGGGGTGTTTTTTTAGATGTATGTATATAAACTATTCACATGCTCTAGAAACTTGGAGTATGAGTTGTGCAAATTATCTCCAAATTACTTAATTTCATAATTTTAGCTGACTAATAACAACTGGCTCACTAGTAATAATCAGGTGTTGTGTGTGTTGTTTAATAATCAGGCAAATATAGTAACTGAAAGGAAGAAATAAAGAGCACCTGTTTGAAGATTTTGGTATAATAATTTATAATCCTACAGAATCATTTTCTGTTCCATACTAAAATTATCCAGCTCAGACCTACAGGCACTGAACTGTGTTGTGGGGCAGCATGCTGAATTTTAAATTAATTGGCTCAAGCAGACAAGAACTTCTTCCATATATTTAGGTCATTCTTCTGATCTAAAATAGCTTTTACTTTATCTAGACTTCAACTTGAGCCTGCAAACAGTGTTTACTTTAAAGGCTTTTTTTAGTTGCTTGGAGAGTTGCTAACGTGACTTGAGAGGTATGTATAAATTCTCACGAGTGTTCCTGGCTTTTGTTGGTTACTGATAGGTTTGTATGCTGTTTCCTTGAGATTGTAATATTTGGGGCAGTGCTCATTAGATCAGGTGATTTCAGAGCTAGAGTTATCTGATTTTTGAAAGATAAATCTTGCCCAATATTGACTGACTTAAACTATGTTTAATCAGATTAAAGCTGAATGGTCCATAGAACAATGAAAGCTCTAAGGGAGTATATTTTATTCACGTAATGAACTTCTCTGTTCTGTTCAAGGCTTAATGATGAAGCACGGAAACTGATTGCTGAATTAGGAAGCACATCTATTGCTAACCTGGGCTTTAGAGACAACTGGGTCTTCTGTGGTGGAAAAGGAATTAAGACTAAAAGTCCATTTGAACAGGTCTGTGATTCTATAACTTACTGGAATTTAACAGCTTATATTAATAAAGGTGTAGCATGTTTTATAAATACCATGCATTTGTTCAGGATGGGGGTCTAATATTGCAGTAGTGGCACATAGGATTATTTTCAAATTTATTCTTTGACTAGCCTCCTCCTTTTAAATGTACATAGATTCTTTGGTGATTCACAAATAAGAAAAAAAATGTTATACAGGGTAGATCTTATTATCCCAATAACTAGATCATTTTATCTCTTTAATGAAACCAATTAAACTGAAGAATTCAAAACTTACTGCCTAATACTTGTGTTTTAGATGCACTAACAGTGGCAGTCAAAGTCTTGGTGTTCCCACCTATTTGCTTTTCTGTCAAAAGCTAATGCTGCCAGAGTGAAATTTGTGAAATAGAATGTGTTCCCACACTTTAGCTGTTACAGCTGAACATGCACCATAGTTCTCTTTAATTACTGGTAAGATAGCTCTGCACTGGGAGAGTAAGGAAGGCACATTCTCTTGCCAGCTTTACAAGGGTGTGGGAATTAGTGCAGGAGCAGTGGCAAACTCTTGGAGGCAGCAGTGTATTACCTGACTGCAGATGGGTGCTTGGTGGAAAAATAAAGCCCTAACTTTAAAAAAGGCAAACATTTAAAGTTACATAAAGTTCTTTAAAAACTGACCATTTGTTTTGAATGCCTTGTACATTTATATCCTTATTTATTTTTTCCCTAGTGTTTCATGTTTCAATGCAGGTGGTCCTTTCCTTGCTTGTTCCCTTCCTAAATAAACATCCATAATAAATCTAGGACATGTTTTCCCACTATGGCTTCACTGTTTTTAGTATATACCTGTCTGAGCAAGTTACATGAAGTAACTCATGAGAGATTGTTATATTTGATACAAAGCACAGGAGTCTAATAGAGATGTCTTCTTTTTGTCCATGTCTTGAAAATAAGTAAATAAAATGTCTTTTAAAGTTGTAAATTAAAGCAGAAGAATACATGAGTTTACATTAACGGTAAATTGATGTTTTCTATTTATAGCATATAAAGAACAACAAGGACACAAATAAATATGAAGGCTGGCCAGAAGTTGTTGAGATGGAAGGCTGTATCCCTCAGAAGCAAGACTAAATGAAAACAAAGGCAAGGGGAGAGAATCTGGAAGAAAATGCACTTTCTGCTATTATTAGGGAGAGGGCTATGAAGGAGACTGTACTGTAAATAATATTTTTAAAGCATGCAACCATCTTGTCGGTGTGTGCATGAGCACTGACATTTTGAATATTCGGATTATTTATTGCTAACACACATAGAACTCCGTTTTGTAAATACGTCCAAAATAAAAGAAACATCAAGTCATTTCTATGCAGGTTTCTTAAAAGCACAGTAGTTTTCCTGTGGTAAATAATATCTTGTAGATCAACTGGCTAACATGGCATATGCGGATAATAAACAGATCCTGACAAATGTTGTACTGTTCTCTTAACAATGTTGCTGTGAGTATGTAAGCTTTGTGGAATATTGTAGATTTTAGTGATAAGTTAATAAAGAGCTCTATTTTTTTTTTATCCTCTGCCTTTTTAATGGCAGCATCACTTTCTATTAAAACTGTTTGGTTATTCTAATACCAGGTGCTCCAGAAACTTATTTTGTAGTCCCCTGTCAAAAACTGAATAATCGGCAAAGGAAGAATACATGATGGCATAACACAGATATGCCTTGAGAAGCACAACATAGAATATTTTTATTAGGGGAAGAACAGAAGTAAATATGTAAATAGTCATGATAACAGCTTGGAAGGATCTGTACTTGAAAATGCTTGTTTCAGGGTATGCAATTGTGTGCACCTTTATCACCTATGTTACACTTAATGTGATCTGAGGCAATTTGTTCTTACAGTGAGATGTTTGAGAAAGCATTGTGTCTTGGGTTGTGTGACATTTCAACTTAACTGACAATATTTCCTTCATCCTTTTTGTTCTTTTTTTAATGGAAAATAGGGACCAAGTTGAAGTGGCCTTATCCTTTAGCTTGTACCACAGCTGTGAGGGAACACTGCTTGCTTTGGAAATTTCTGTTTTAAGTAGGGCCAGCTTGAACTTTTCCTGAAACCGAGTTAGCGTGATGTAACTGATGGTGTCGTTATTCACAAAATAGGGGCTGGCAGAGAAGTGGGTGTACTCTCTTGGAGCTTTATGTCATGAGTTCTGGTTTAATCTTCACAAACTTCTAGCTAATACTGTGGGGCAGAAGGCACAAAAGATTTTTGAGGAACTTACAGTGTGAGTTGAGCAGAGCAACTTTCAAAATACTGTTATTGTTGTTGTCTTCCAAGACAATTCTGTGCACAAAAAAATTCAAGTAATATTGGGAATTACCTTGTGAGTCAAATAAATAACCTGTGATACCAGAATAATACTGGATTCAGAGTTCTGTATGTTTAGCTTGTTAAATAATGTGGTTTTCCCTCAAGTTTAATGTAGAACAGCAATAAACTGCACCTTATACAGTGAAACTGCTTTTGTTAAATCTCTCAGATTTTTTTTTTGTGTAGGAGGACATGTCAAAATGATGTATCTGCTTTTGTCAAAGTAAACATCTCTGTTGTTATAATTGGAAAATAACTTCTATTTCATAACATTAGGCTATTATGGAAAATGGTGCAAGTCCTGGAATTGTCACAGAAATGCAGTTTTGCTTGGTGTATATGCCAGTATTGGTTATGCTGCTATCCAGAATAGCACCAGGATTTTGAAGTTACTTGGCAGGGACTTAAGGGAGAAAAAAACATGTTTGTCTGCATTACCAGTTTCTGTGGATTATTCTTGCCTTCATTCTTTCAGTTTTGTGTGCCAATGAATATTTCATCTTTCATCAAATTAAAAGGTTTACATTTCCTCTACAAAATTAAATGGAGAGGGATTAAGACTAAAGGTAGACCTATTTTAGCCCTTGTAGCTTTTAAATTTGTGCCTTTTTTTTCTTTTCCCCCAGTGTAATTTGAATATATGATGCCTATCCACCCCCCTTGCAGGGTGACAGATATAAAATCACAAGACTTACATAGATTTTTAAGCAATAAAATGGTAGGATTATTTTCATGACTTCTTGGATAACTTGATTCTTGTTATTTTTTTTTTTTTATGGAAGTCTTCCTGTTATTCTCCAACCCATGTCCTCACGGCTTTATCATGTCACATTTAGTAAGACTTTCCAAGTAACCACTGAAGTGGGCGTGAAGTGCGCTCTCCTTGCTCTAGGTCATCATCATGGTCTGTTGACATGCCACAGGATTTGGTCATGCCAACTCTTCTCTTATGCCTTGAGCAGGCTAGTCACGGTATCCCCCTGCTGAAGTAAACTTTCTGATGCTTACTCTTCAGAAGTGAGACTTGCCGATTATCTGTATTTAATTTGACTCTTCTGACCTCCCTAATCTCTCCCACAGCAAGTCCTAGGAGCAAGTCCATTGAAAGATTACGACATTTTGTACAGTTAGCTTTATGTATAAGTACCCATGTGTGACAAGGCTCCAGGATGTGTATTTTCCAGTGCAAGACGATGGGAGCATTTTCAGCATCTTGCAGGATTGATAACAGAGCAATGAGGGAAGGAAAAATAAAGACTGGGGGGAGGGAGGATGTTTACCTTAAAAAATGTGGTTGTGATAATGGGGGGAAGACACAAGAAGGGTGTAACTTCATTTTCACCAAGGAGCACCTAGCTGGGATGCAAGCCACCTGAAAACTTCATTATAAACCACAGCTCTCAGTTGCTGTACTAGTGTTGCTTTATATAGATAAGAGGAGTCAAGAAAGAAGCTGCAGAAGCCTCCACCTCAACATAACCTCTGCATCTTTCGTAGTATCTTTCATGATCAAACTTCATATTTTCTGTTCCTCTGGAGATGGCAGAGCCTTTTACAGCTTTAGTATACCGGCTGCTAGCTTGCAAAAGGCTTGCTTTTTCTCAGCATGTTTTGCTTTCCAGATGTCTTACTGTGGCACTTAATTCCCTTGAACATTGGCATGACTACTAAATGCTTGATGTGTATGTAATGTCTCCTAAACTGTTTGGATTTTCTGCAGTCTGTTTTTCAGGAATGAGTGTATTAATAAATAGTGGCCAGGTGGATAGCTTCAGAAGGGGAAATAAAATAATACTGCCACCATTAAGTGTTGACTGACTTAACCTGCATAAGGGTAGGAAGGGCTTTAGTTCCTCCCTCAACTGACTTGAGTCATGGCTAAGGTGGATACCAAGCATGGGACTTTTTATTGATGAAATCCGACTTGGCATTATGTCTGTAAGGCCAGGCTAAGGCTATTCCTTAGCTTAATACAAAGGGCCTGGCTAAGAAAATTGACTAAGAAACCTGGAAGGCTGGATGGGAACTTCGAGGCCAAAGTAGGAAGGTACAAGAATAGCTCTCAGGCCATTCCAGTGCTACTATGAGGTGTCAGTGGTTCCTGAGGTTGAACTAGGGACATGAAGGACTGTGCTTCTCACCTTCTGAGCACTGTGCTAAAAGGACACAAACGTCTCAGCTGTCTCCTGCTGCTACCTCCTTGGAAGGAAAAAAGTGAACTATAGCAAATGAGAATGTGCTCTATTTGAGATGTTTCATTACATTCTGATTATCTTAGTATTAGCTTAAACCCACTTTCAATTCTTCCTTGCTGCTCCTGTGGTCAGCACTTTCAGCCTTAACAAGACCTCATGTGTCCTTCACAGTCTCAGATTAAACCAGGTTCCTCAGATATCTCTTCGTGTGCTTAACTGCCCATCTAGATAGGTTGTCTCATGTACCATCCAAATCTTTGCTGAAAATTCTGGATTACTTTTTTTGCAAGTTAAAAATTGATGATTCTCCTCTTAGGTGCTTTTTACCTTCTTCCTGCCCTTTTCCTTTCTAGAATATACAACACAGTGCCTTTAATCTTGCATATACCCTTTTTAGTAGCTATAATGTGTAACCACCCATTCCCTCAAAAAGTTCTATTCCTTGCTTTGGGTGGTGTCATAGCCCCATATGGCTACAACCTCACTGACACAAAAAAGGCACTCCCAGATGAGAAAGAATCATGTCTTCCCATTGAGCTTGATGGATGGCAGTGGAAGGGAGTGCTGTCTTCTGTGGAATGTAGTCTGCAAATGTTTTTTCCTATCAAATCCTGCAGCAATCCTCTCTGACTAATTATCTTTCTCAGCCTTAATATTTCAGCATTGTCTTTATCAGCACAGCCTCATGTTCCCAGATGTTGGCAGCTGAATCATCCTTCCCATTGGAAAACTTGATGGATAATATCTTGATCTCTGCCTTTTATATCAGCCCTAACACACAACATATATAACTACACCTTGTGTTAAGTTTTGCAGTGTATTAGTAGATAAAATGAGCATTGTATGTTTATTATTATTCAAAGTATGTAGAAATGAAAACTTTCAGAGCTTTAGGATGTATGTGGAGAGAGGTAGGGATCAGTATAGAGCACTGTAATAGTCCAGCTACATTGTCTGCTGTGTAAAATGCACAGAAATCACTCCATCCTCTGGGAATTTTCTGATCCCTGGAGGAGCCCAAAGTAGCTAGTTAATTCTGTTCCTCTTGTTGATCTTGCACTACAGTGCAAGAGGTTCAGAGAGATTTCTAAGCATTGCAATTATTGGACAATCAGCAAATAAAAAAGCAAAACAGAACCCACTGAACCCAAATAACCCAACATGGTTCTTGAAGTGCTTAAATTTGTATTATCCCAAATACAGTCTCAGCAGAATACTGTTCTATCTTTCCTTATTGCAGTTTAGTCCTCAGTGACCAGAAGCAAGGAGGACTTTTTAAAGAGATTACTTTCAGTTGTACTGCCATAAAATCACTGATCAGTGGAAAATGTGCCTGCCCTGCAGTGTCAATCCTTTCTTTTGTACATGGCCTGCTTATTTTCCTGAGAGGGCTCCTATGTTACCACATTTTGAGGGATCATAAAACTTCTACAGGAGGTGATTGTAGCATTGGATAATCCCAAAAGTTGGGTTCTGCCTGGTTCTCTTGCATGGAAATCACTACAATGGGTTTATTTCACTAGCTGCTTTGTTTGCAGAACTTCTGTCAAACACTGTCCATTCATGCTTCTTGGGTTCTGGTTTTGTTGGTTTATGTTAAAAACCTGGAGTTTTCAATGCACATGAAGTGTGAAACCATAGTTGGATAATATTATAGCACTGGCAGCACAAACAGCTCAAAGAGTTCTTACTCCTGGTCACCTCCCTGAGTTCTTACTGCCATTGCCACAGTTTGCTGCTCCAAACTGAGCCCAATCTATTAGTTTGAGGAGTGTTTCTGTGAACCATGTTGTTAAACCAATCCTGTCAGGATTGCTGTCAGTCCTGTGCTGTCAGGGCAGGGGGTAGAGAACCTCATCCCACACTCTGCCAGCCTGACACTACAGTCTAGAGCTCCAGAATAAGCAAGTGTAGAACTTAACCACTTACTTATGTCTCTAAATTTCAGGCAATTTCTGAATTGGGTTTGTCCCACTGGCATAATCAGCAATGACTAGCCAAATAAAACCCAAATAGCCCATTTAAAACTGGAATAGTGTCTTGCTGTTGTGTTCCTTTGCACACCGATTCTCCTAATGATATATAGGTCCCCTGAAAACTCATTATGTTTAACATCAAAATATTATTTAGTACATACTGAGACACAATAGTGTGTCAATTTCTTAGATTATGGGGCAGATTGGTCCATGCAAAAGAATGGGACATTGTTTCAGCTGTTAGCTGCTTTTGTGCTAATGACAAGAGGCACAATGTACCTTTCAGCACAGGGAATAAATCATCATCCCCATAAATAACACTGCAGTCTGGTTTTAACCCCTAGTAGAGTGTCAAGCTTTTTCCTATAGAAAACAGAAATGCTTGTGAAATGTGTTTCACTCTGTTCCACAAACACAGATTTTCAGGGCTTAGGGGAAAATGGCTGTATCTTAATTGCAATCTTACCCAATCAGAAGTTTCAGCATTTTAATTACGCATCCTGTCTGATGCACACATAAAGATACAAAAAAATAACAACAGGATTTCCTTGAAGTAACAAGGAAAAAGAGCATCTCATTTAAAATTACCCTGTATAGTCATAAACAGAGCCAGGCTGAGAGGAAAATGAAAAGGCCAAACCCTGAGATGGGCTCTTATCTTTTAGCCTGTGATGAACTGCACTCACACTTGCAGGCTCAGGTTCAGCAGAAGGATTCACAAGGCATGTGGCCCTACATTGTACCGAACCTCTCTTTCTTCAGTTCAGTTAGGGCATCTAAACTCCATGTGTTTGTCTGCCTTAACTTTCCTAGACACTTTATTTGTTACATCTCTTTGCTGTGCAAACGAAGTGATAGCTCCCCTCCACTGAAGGTCATCCATTTACAGTCAGCCCTGTCATCTAAATTCCAGCCTTGGCCAGAGGGATCACTTGTCAGTGTTATTTGCTAGCTGGGAAATGAGTTGCAGTCTCATGTTCCTATCTGCCATTGTACTTTCAGCACTGATACAGAGCTGATAGAGCAGCCATAGAGGAATAATTCCCATTTCATTCTCCACTGAGTAAACCATTAGTTATTTTACAGATCTACCTGTGGAATTACACAGTTGTCAATTCAGTTGTAACAGCAGACTCTGGGACAGGCATGGGTATTTTACAGTAATTACCTGCAGCATTAATGTAGAGTTCACAGGCACTATATACCCTTCAGGATGAATGTGTCATGTGTGTGAGGGGAAAAAAGCATGTTTGACTCCCAGAAATAGAGACAACAGGAGCTCATGTTTAGGAAATGGAATTGTAGTCAACTGATTATTTTAGTCTTTGCCTGTCCTTGAAAAACTCTGATGGGCTCCGCAGCAGGCCTTGCCCAGTAGTTATGACTTGGATTGTCCTGACTAGTCAATCACAGTTTTCAAATCTATGTGGGATGAGAAACAAACGCAGGTGACCAGGTAGCCAAAGCACTAGGCTGACCATCAGGAGACCTGGCTGGTATAATTTTATTTAGCCTAGGTCTGCCACTGCTTTTGCCAGTGCCTTTGAGCAAGTCATTTCTTCCCAGCTTCCCATTTATAGTCAGAATACTCCTAACGCTGCTACCCTCCTTGGGAATGCTCATTGGATGTATGGGTGTGAAGCCTCGATTCTCAGTGAGGTATTGTTAGCTATCGTCTGCCTGTGCCTGTGCTGATCCACTAACAGTAAAAATTGTGAAAGTGTGTAAATTCCTAAAAACTGCTATTGCAAATGCTCGCATGAAAGGGAAAATAAAGACATGATACCTCATTCACCATTGCTATTGCTGCTGGATCTCAGCATTCCAGGTCACCTGGCAGCACAGATGGGATACTGTCAGGAGAGGATTCATTATTAGCATTTTTTGAAGGCTATCTAGAACAAATAATAACATTTATTCCATTCTAATACTTGCTGATATTCCACCCTGTGTGATAGCTACCATAAGTTAGAGGGCTCAGACAAACAGCTCTCATTTGGCATGGCACTGCCCCAGTGAGATGATCCTTTTACATGTTTTTAATAACTTTGGGGCAGCAGTGAGTTGGTGTAGGTTCAGCACTGTCCATAACCCAGCCTTGATGGTTTTGACCTACGAGGAACTGCCTTACAGTGAAGTTTGCTGTCTTGTGAAACCTCTTCCTTCCCTGACATCAGGCACCTCAGCTCCATCAGAAACCTCAGCCAGTGATGTCCTTTTAACACCATTTCCTCTGAGTGACCAGTGCTAATTGTTGCTGTTTACCTTACACATATGTTTCACATACTTGTCATTCATCAAAAAGTGCTGCCCAGCACCAAGGCATTTTGACAGCACTGGAGGGTACACATCCATTTACTACACATCCTTTGACAAGGGATCTCCAACAGGCAGGGACAAGACGGTGTGATCAGGGGCTGATGCATGCACAGATAAACTGGCATGTTCACACACTGACCAGCTGTATTCCTGCAGTAACTCCTCACTAGGTCAGCACTTCGGTCAACAGCACAACTTTGCTCTTAAAACATGCAGCCAGTGCACATATATTTCGATTTCAAAACAGCATACAGCATTTTCACTTTTGGAAGAGGTTACAATTATCCTTTCTTCAAAAAGTAAACTTGTGGCATTTTTCATAGGTTTGCTACTTTTCACAAACTGCTGCTTTGTGCATAAAAGAGCAGTGTGAGGGAACGGGACTGGGATAAGACCTCTCTCCCAATCAGACTGTGGATTTCTTTCCATTTTTTCTAGTCTCACTTGCTCAGATAAGCACGCACATGGCTATGTTCAAACAGAAAGAGTGTATTATTGCAAAGCTATACAAGAGTATTATAAGACTATGTTTTAAAAGGGTGGGGAAAAAAATCCACCCTATTATTCCACCCTATTAAACTGAGTGAAATTTATATTAGTTCCATATGTCCATGAAAGTAGCTGAACCACGTATGTCATATGTAGGCTCGTTTTTGAAAGCAGAGGCATGCTGTCTTACAGATGGTTCTCACTCAAGGAAAGCTTTTCCAGAGTGGAATAAATACTGCACTAGATATCAGCTAATTTCTCTATCCTTGTGATGCTACTACAAAAATATGTTCATATCCTGATCCCATGCAGAATTGCTTGTACAGATGCTGCCAATGCAGAGCTAGTTTGTATGGATGTAACTTAGACCAAGCACCAGTTTCAGCTGTGACAGGTAAAGAGAGAGGCTCATGCTCCAGTCTCCCCAGTGCACTCAGCTTTCCTTCTGCTTCCCCCTGCAAATCCTTGATGTTAGTGCAGCAGAAGAGGGACCAGCAGCCCCTTGCACCACAGGCACTTGCTCTCACCATTGCTCTGCCCTCAGTGCAGAAAGGGTAATGCCACCTCCTGCTGCTGCCAGTGAAGGTCTAATCCATTACCTTGTTTCTCAGTGTACCTTTCATAAGCATGGTGGGTTGCCACTTCTCTTCTTTGTCTTTTGTCATCCTTTAAAAAAATAAACTCTTCCCCCCACAAACCAGGAAAAGTCTTTTATTTACAACATTCATGAACAAAAAGATTTTCTTTTTTAAGTAGATGACATCTCAAATATAATGCAGCACCAAAAACTGGATAGCCAAGTAGGCAAGGGACATCCTGACTGCATTGGCTGCTTCGCAACTCCCATCCCTTCAAACCCACAGAAACAGCCAGCTGTGGCTTTTCTCCTGGGCAAACCCCTGAAGCTGACCTTAGGCCCAGGAGTCCAGGACCATTTTCTCCCCATTTCTTACCCTGCCAGAAGTTAAGGCATACCAAGAAGTACACTGGTGATTTTCCTTGCTTTACAGATGAGGCATGGGGAACCTTTAGATCTGGTAAAAGCTAAGGTAGTTTTGAGATACACATTGAGGCAGCTTCAAGAGAAGATCTTGGTCTCCACACTTGTTGCTGCTTCCTGCTGGAGCCCCATACAACAAAATGGTGGAGACCTCAACACTGAACTCAATGGATATACGCCTAGGAGCAGTCTCACATAGGGCACAGAGGCACTTACCTCTGCAAGCAATTTGATGTAAGGCAGATTCAGAAAGAATGAGAGGTGGTCTCTACAACACCTCCATATCACCAGTGGTCAGGAACATGTCCCATCCATTCTGACAATAGGTGCTGTGGTACAGCCTCTGGGTTTATTTTCATTGATGGGAGATGGGAACAGCCTCAGCTTGTAAATTTCTTGAGGGTCTTCTACCAGGATGTGTCCTCCCCATCTAAGTTTTCACAGGGAGGGTATTAAATCTTCCTGTGACAACAACTGGTACACTGAGCACCCTTCCAATAGAGAGCAGGTTTTGTGTCTTCAGCATAATTATATATCGGGCTGGATCAATAGAGACAGACTGGCCAAATGTGGCGGGGGAAAGGTCCAAAGAGAATAAGCAGATAAAGAACTTTTGGTTGCTGAACTGATGTTCCTAAGGCACTCCACATAAGGCAATGAAGTTACACAACACAGAAGATTTTGCTTGTTTCTTCCTGACCTACACATCCATTAAAGAGTGACAGGGAATCTGGTCACCATCTTTCATAGGAAAATAATTGACAATTAGGAAATCAATTCCTCAAAGCAACTTTGAAAGCCTCAACTAAGACATCCCAGATTATTTCTTTCTAAGAACTATTAGTGTAGAAAAAACTCAGGGACTGTAAACCCTTGCAAGTCCCCTAATGTCAGTGGGAGTTCTGCACTTACCTCTAGAGCTGGGATTTCACTGTTTGTAAAATGGATTTAAATGAATAAAAACAGTTTACAAAGTATTAACTGATCATTTAGAAAATCATAGTAAGTGTTTCTCATCAGTGTGCATTAACTACAATAATTATAACCACCCCGATGGTAAAAAAAGAGAACATTTACGTAATTTGCTGACTAATTTCCCCCTTGCACATGCAATTAAAAATCACTTAAAGGCTACTATAATAGTAACAAATATCTAACCAACAAATGTCAAAGGCTGTAGTCTTATCACATTAGTTTTGGGAACCTTTTACATAACTTGCATAATTTAAATATTTACAAAATATAAACTTTCTTGTCTTATCAAAAATAGGTCTTTGCATATTTAAACAACAGAAATCCTTTTACATGATGATTTTTAAACCTGGCATTAAAACACTGCATAAAAATAAGCAACCTCTCACAGCTGTAAAATGAAGCGGAGACAACATATGGAAGTGGAGAAAATGTTATCAATGACAGTTTAAGTATTTTAATGGTGTGAGTCAATCTGTGAAATAGATTGTGCATTGAGCTTACTTAGGGTGCAGGCTCATGAGAAGCTCTAGCACTGGGTCTTATAAGAGAAAGTAATGTTTAGAAAACCATTTCACTTTATGGCAGATTTCTTTGGGCTGAATCTCACATGGTTATTTGTGAAGATGATGGCAAACCACCAGCGAGATGGTTGAACATGGCAGGTTGTTGCTTACAGTCCAACAGTGGGCAACGACCGACTGACTCCCAAATGGTGTGTTCAGATACTGAGGAAATGCCTGCAAAGGATTTTATTTCCTTTAAATACCAAACTACATTTCTGGCCCTCCTCAGATCTGTTCTTTGTCCATTTGAAAGACAACCTATGAAAAATTCCAAGGCACACCATGGTCCTCAAGCTCTGCTCCAGCCCATCTCCTCTGGACACAGCTTGCTCCATGCCAGGGGACCCTACTCCTCTACCCAGGCAGTGCTTGCCTTTTGACAGTCACACATGTTTCCCAATGCCAGATGGCTTCCTGCAAGACAGCTTTCTGAACAGTTGCAAAGCAAAGGTTTGATGGCCAACAGCAGAACATTTCCCCTATCTTTGTGTTTTCTCTCTAAAGCCTGCAGAAATGAACCATCTAGTGGGTCCATCTAGCCCCAGTTTTAAAAATACAGACATAAGGATTATATCTAATGTCGATATCTTACGTACACATGTATCTTACACACCCTCCTACTCTCCAGTCTCTGACCAATGAGGTCTTGAGTTTTCTCCACTGTACCTACCGACTACATGGATCTTCAGGACATTGTGGCCATTAAAAACTTGGAAAGTTCAGTGTCTGTCCCTTCTCATGGAGTTACATGTTCAAATGTGTCATCAGGAGTCCTTTTTTTGTTGTTTTATCTGTACCTGTGTGCAGGCTGCTGTTTGCTTGCTTGCTCTGCATACACCAAATGCTTGGGCTACCCGTTGTTTGATAATACCCATTCCCCCTGAGGCTGATCCTCCTGCAATTCCGTACAGCAAGAGTAATCGCTTCCCGTGCAGCAGTTGTGTGTACCAAGGAGTGCAGGATGGTTGGTGTGTTCTCTGCACTTATTTGCAAGTGTGTACATCAGTCATGGTCTCACATCTCCGGCACCGCACATAGCAGCACCACACAAACTTGCACTCACACCTCTCCACGTGCCTGACAACATGGGTGTTGTACCCGCGCCCACAGCAGAGGAGGTTGCAGCCGTCAGGTCCCTCTGAAGTGCGGTTACATTCCCTTCCCTGTGTTCCAGGGATCCCCAGTTTTGGGTCTTCAACACAATAGTTGGGTGATTTGTTCACATACAGCAGGTCTTCTTTCCCAATTGGTATTTTTCGTTGGCTTTTCTCTTTCCTGCGTAGCTTTTTTTTCAGTCTGTCTGATATTTGTATGCTGTTTTCATACTTATCCTTTAAAAAACGGCCAATCTTTTCAAAGGAGGACATTGTTTTCCAACAAGTTTTCACAGCACAGGACCCAGAAACACCATGACAACGGCAATCCACTGACATCAGCTTCGCTACAGCCTGAAAGCAAAGCAGAGAATGACATTTGGATGTGGTCTTTTGTTCATTAGGAATACTGCCTGACATCAGTAACACAGAGGTCTCAAAGTATTACAGCTGTCAGTGCCATTTCAGTGGTGGAGAAGCCAGAACACAGGAGGATACATGTCAGAAATCAGGTTTCCAACTCCAAACCCCCACTATGAGAAGCCTGATCTTCAGAAGTGATCTACATTTGCAGTTTGCAATGGCAATTACATAGCAATATCAAATCATAATAAGAAAAGCATGTATTTCTGGCTGGCTTTTCATTCTGGAGTCTCCAAAATACCTGAAGCGACACGTCCTGTGTCACTCCTCCCATTGCTGGAATGCAAACAGCCCTTACGGGGAATAGTAGGAGAGGGAGCAGGGACAGGGCAGGTAATGGCACTGTTCCTATATTGGAAAACATTTCCTGGGTAGGTCTATGCCATCTTTTAAGGGTGCCTTGAAGCTACCATCAAGATCACTAAACATTCACAGTATGCAAGTAAGGCCAGGGGAATGCCTTGAGGCTGACCAGTGTGGCTCAGCATTCAAAGCAGTGCAGATACAGGCTGCAGGCTCCTCAGGGCAGACCCATGTTGGAATAGCAGGAGAATGCCCACATCTCTGAGCTCCAAAGGAAGTCTATCAAAGGAGCCACTATAGTGCAGCAGGGGTGTCCTGAACTCAGTATTCTGGAGTAAATCTCAGATGCTTCTCACTTACAGGATGAAGTCCTGATCTTGTAATATAGGCATACTAGTACTATGATGGGTTTCTAGTGTTTCCAGTTGAATAACGGCTCGATTTAACACCATTTGATATTCATACTACTATCATAATAGTAGTCATAATATCAGAAGTAGTCAATAGTAGTCATAATATCAGAGTATCATAATACTACTATTCATTCATAGTACATTCATAGCTTCCAGTGTTTTAGCAAGATTTCCACGATTACCAACATTAAATACCCTAACATGGGCTTTTTTTCTATGCCCAAGCAAAACTAAGCACTGGGCTGAACAGTAACTGGGAATCTGCAGCCTGCGTTGAGCTTTTGCAACACACAAGAATTTTGGCTCAGTTTATAGAAGACCCAGCCTCAAAGAACTGGAATTTGTAAACAAGCAGTAACTTTATCTGGGACTGCAACTCAGTCAGCAGAAAATCAATATACTCCCTTCTAGAATATCTAACAGTCATAACATTATCCAGTTAGGCTTGTGACACATCTCACATTAGAGTTTGTAAAAGTGCGCAGAAAAATTGTTGCTTGTGCAGATACAGCACAAGGACAAGGTATCATAATTTTTGCTTTACCTTTCCATTAACATACATTCTGGAGCCATTCTAAAGACTCATATGAGACATTGGTTAATGGTGTGGAAACCTCGTGTTACCATCTCCCATTTTACTAACATTTCCACTTCTTCCCCCCCACCCCCTGCCGCATATTTAATCTCCACAATCGAGACAGTTGGGAAATGCAACAGAAAATGTGAATTTTAAATTAACTTATAATAATTTTAACTTGAAATTCT
Source organism: Melopsittacus undulatus (assembly GCF_012275295.1). Taxonomy (NCBI): domain Eukaryota; kingdom Metazoa; phylum Chordata; class Aves; order Psittaciformes; family Psittaculidae; genus Melopsittacus; species Melopsittacus undulatus. Next base: position 18,489,250 of record NC_047531.1, on the reverse strand, counting down.
TCATGCAGAAAGGCCAATGCAGATTAAAATTATTCTTCTGTGGAGGAGCAAGTATTTCCCCAAAAATGGGGAAGATGCCACCCCCTCCCCTCCAACTTCATGATGTTTATTTAATTTCACCCTAACACTTCACTCACCCCACAGTCCTCACAAACATTAACTGAGGTCAGTCTCTGTCAAGCTGTCCTAGGGAAGGAAAAGAGCAGAAGAGAAATCTACCTAAGACCCTCCTCTGTTTTCCCCTGACAAAGTTGTTTCATTTGCCTGTTCCTAAGTCTTGATTCTGCAGTGAGATCAGAGCCCTGAAATCCTACCGAGTTCCACTGACCTGATTCAGGACCAGAAATAAACTCAGGCCAGGCTGCTTATGTGTAGCTCAGGCAGCACAAATGCAAAAGTTTAAGAGCTGGTCAGGGCATGGAGCAGATAAAATGAGCAGTTTCTACCCTGTGTGTTAAACTGGCAGTTTTCATCATGGGGAATGTGGTCTCTGAAGTTTGGGATGAGTCCAATGTTGTTAAATCCATTGATTTCAGTGGGAGTCAAGGCTTCCTGACACGTTCTGCCCCAAAGATATTGACACAAGCCCAAGCTGGTATTTGCATATAACTCTACAAACATTATTAAAAACGTACATGACCAAAGTGCTTAGAGTCACATCTTTCTTTGGTGAATGAACAGGACCTATTTGTTGGTAGAGGTTACTGCAGAAGACAAACAAGGCACTCAAAGAGCCATTATCAACAAAGAACAGGTGTATGCCCTGACCTAGAACAGCCATTAGCCTTTGCAAACTCAGCCTGGTGAAGTGATACACCAGTACAGGAGATGATATTTCCAGATGCTGTAGATTGCTTTTGGTATTGGAGATCTTTCCCTATCCTGGAAGACACATTAAGAACATTGCAAAAAGCAGACCCTCACCTCAGAGCACACACAGAATTTTTCTGTAGTAAATCAACTGGCTGTAATCCTTTTAGATACCTGTCTTCTCTCTTTCCCAGGTTAGTTTCTGTTTAACAGACAGACTTGACCTTGTGCTTGTGTCTCAAGTATCTATCAATAATCCAAGAATCTATCAATAAGGAAATCACTGGGTAGACAGAATACGTATCATTAAGACTGACAGTGACTGAGGCAGACAAGAATTTGAGATCCAAGGATAGAAAGTCTTTGTTAGAACACAGATAATCTAATAAAATGACAAACATGATAGCAAAACATATATTTTACACATGTTCTAAAAGCAGAAGGGATTTAATATTTTCAAATTTCTAACAGTTATTTATACAAAGGTAACTAACTACAATCTCTGAGTAGTTCGAAATCACATTGTACTATAAGATTTATAAGGTTACAGTTGTAATCCTTGCTTTCATTGCAGTATGGCAGGGCTCTAATCAGGGAAGAAACAACAGGGGAAGAATATACAATTTGGTTTGAGGAAAGAAGTGTAATTCCAAGTCTGATAGAATCAGGCATAGTAAAATATGGGTGATGCAGAAGGATCCAGAAACTGTCTGGGAAGGACTGGACATGTCTGCTAGGTGCTAAGGGTGAGTTACTTCCATGTAGGCAAGTAGTCCAGCAGTTTATGAACAGGAGCAGAAACTGATGATGAAGCCTCAGGTTGATATCAAAATATATCATTAAAAATGCAGCATATGCATAGCAGTGATGGGTGATCAGATAAATGCTTTGATGCACTCTGTTTAGAATGATTTATGGTGTCATCAGAATTGTGCATGACCCCAGCCTGTTGCTTCCCAGCTCCTAGGATAGGCAAGTTTTCTGATTGGACTCCAATATATTTCGGGTTGTCTCTTGCCTTGACTGATGACAAAACATGCCACTGGATCTCAGGCTGCTATGAAAGCTTTAATGAACAAACCCCTATAGTTGAACATCTAGCAAAACTCAGGTACGAGAAATCTTCTCTTGCTGTTTTCTTGCAAGTAAACCTAAGATGGTGCCTATAGAGTCAAGGCAGCCTTCTGGTGGGACATGGCTGAACACACACCTGTGTCTCAGCAGTGCACAGTTAGTGATTCACAGAGTTACTGGGATGTACAGAATTACTGTGAGTGTGACTTCCAGACTGACTCCCCAAGCAGTGCTGTGTCACATCTTTAGATTGACAAGATAAATCTTTCCAATTATTTATGAAATTGTGAGAGGATTCTCCCTAAGGAACAGAATTCCATAGAGAACTTCAAAGGAGTACTGTTACTCACAGAAACATGGTGGATAGATGTGTCCTGTGCAAGATGGGACAGGTTTTCAATTTTCTTGGGTGGATATTGAAACCAAGTGACTGCTGGTGAGAAATCACCAGTGTGGAACTGAGATTGGTCTGCAGTGGAGTCACTGGGATTACAGTTTGTATACCCCTTAATGCCAATTAATGCTTAGTATCTCTAAGCTAAGCTCTCTGTTTGTAGGCAGTGTACTCAGCTGTGAGACAGAGGCTGATAGTACTTGTTTTGCAATGGGAGCTGATGCCTATAATCAAACAGCCTAATTTATACCACTGGTAGAACGAATAGGACTATTCATGAGACAAGCACAGGTCCTACTGGAGGTACAGCACTTAAGAAGGGTTGCAGACCACTGATAGGTCTGTTATAAACTCACAAGTATCAGTAAAACCCTCTGATGAACCTAGCTATGTCAGTGTGAGAACACAAGCCCTGCAGATCAAATAGATTTCCACAACTGGAAAATTAAGCAGAATTCTTCCATCAGTAAAAAAATACTACTACTATAATGGTCAAACCATCGTGCCTGACTCGCCTTTATATCTTTATGTAAGGAGCAGAGTTGCACAACTCACATAGGCACATCAAAGTACACTGAACACCGCAGTGCTAAAAGATAACATTCATCTTGTAGCAGAATAACTACTGAAACTGGAACCTTCTGAGGTTCAGGTTAGCATCCTAAACAGTGGATAACTCAGTAAATGGATTTCTTACTGTTTCAAAGTTTATATATTTTGGATTTAGCTAAGAGATGTAGAAATAACATTTTATACAGAAATGGGAAAGTAACAAAAGAATTCTGCACGTACCAGTTCCATTAGTAACTCCAAACATACACGGAAATATTTTGCCTGGAAGACTGCTCTTGCAAGACACAGAACCAGGAACATGATAGTATTTATTACAAAAGGTCATAAGGTACCAAAATATATTGCAAAACATCCTTCTTGTAAGCTCCCAGACATGAAGGTCAGCATTTTCCAGCATCTCCTAGTTAAGGATTTTGGAACTACAGAAGAGCTCTCTAAACTTACTTCAGCTGATATTGCTGTTAGAAATTCCAAGTACCAACAATAAACATTCTCTTTTACTCTGGACAGCAGTCAAAAATATTTGCTTTATCCTACAGTTTGCCATTAAGTTACAAAATATTTATGCATGGAAGCTGACTAAATACTCTATTTCTTTCCAAGGTAACGAACAACAAATACACCATTGAAGCTAAATCAGTGAAATAAGTGCCTTCTGGCCTTGCAGGCTTGCAGGAGGTGCTGGGCTAACTATAGAATCATAGAATAGTTATGGTTGGAAAAGACCTTCCAATCATCGAGTTCCAACCCCCCTGCCATGGGCAGGGATGCCTCAAAGTAGACTGTGTTCCCCAAGGCTCTGTCCAACCTAGCCTTGAACACTGCCAGGGATGGAGCATTTACCACTTCTTTGGGCAACCTCTTCCAGTGCCTCACCATCCTCACAGTAAAGAACTTCTTCCTTATATCTAACCTGAACTTCTCTGGTTTAAGTTTAAACCCATTACCCCTTGTCCTATTGCTACAGTCCCTGATGAAGAGTCTCCCTCCAATATCCCTGTAGGCTTCCTTCAGATACTGGAAGACTGCTAGGAGGTCTCCACACAGCCTATCTCTCTCTACAAATGTGATTAAGTACCCTTTGCTCTTTCCCTAAAGAATAACCACTTAATCTTCTGCCTCTTATCAACATTCTCTACTACACAATACCAACCACCTTTCCTTGGAAATTATTTCACTGACTGACATCTAATTAGACTCACAGTAACTGTTCTCAGTTTATTTAGGTTCAAAGTTTGCTTCTTGTATTTCAGTCTTAAAAAGGACCTATGTCCCTGACAGATTTTCTGGTTTTCCAAGTTAATCAAATTAAATAACGTATATAACCTTGTAAACTGTAAAGATTAGTTTAAATTAGAATATTTTGCAACAATATCACCATGGCTTTTCCCCGTCTATGGCAGATAGAGCAGTTATTTTCAGTAAAACCCACTGATGCTGCTGTTGGCTACAGGAAATTCCTGAGTTACAATGGAGTCCATCAGTATATCTAGTCAAAACCACAGGGTGTCTTTTCTTTTCTTTCATTACAGCTATGTCACTGAGCAGAACAGATTTAAAGCGTTATGGGGCCAGAGAGACACATTAAACATGAAGTTATAAACTCCAAGGTAAAACAGAGAAAGTGATTTTAAAGCAAGAACTAGAATCCAAGTCTGCTATTCCAGATGTAAGCCCCAAGCACTAGTTTACAGATTCACACTGTACTGGCTGTTTCTGCTCCCATTCATCACTGTTCGCTGAACAGGACAGGAGGACCCAGTGTCACACACATACACAGACATTTCCTCTGCAAGCAGGGATTTGAAGTCTTTTGAGCTGAAGAAGAGCTATCTGAAGCCAGTCTCCTCTCACTTCTCTGTACAGTGCCCTAACCAACTGGCTTCTTTAAAACAGAGACGTCGTTTCCATCCAAGCTTTTAATAGAAAAGGTTAACTTTTGATTTCTTCTGAATGATTTTAGACTTCTACTCTCAGGCACAGACCCAAGACTGTGGATGGGTAATGATGGCTCATGTCCAGTCTGCCTGTTCATTCAGTATTAAATTAAATACTGAATTAAAAACGCAGACCATGATAATAGTGGAATAATCAATGAAAAAGCTCCTAATGTATTATGCTGATAACATTTCAAGTTAGCTACAGAATATCAAACATCTACTTAAGATAACTCTGATTAGCACTCTGGATGCAATTCTTACTTTGTGGATTTAATTTTAACTTGTGGAGTTTAGTTATCTGGTTAAAACCAGCTCTGATTCCAACTTTGTACATGTTTGCATTGGTGACTATAGTGCTGTTCTTGCCACAGGCCCCAGTTGTACCTGCAGTCAGGGACAAGCATTGTTTGATTGATGCCATTTTGTCAATGAAGGTGAACAAGGAATTGCTGCCATTTCTGAACAGTGACACATACCTGCCTCCCGGCCTCATTGTTGTGCAGATTCATTGCCACCAGCCCGCTCTTGCCCGTTACGTTTTTAAAGGGCACATCCAGGAACTTTCTGCTGAATGACATTCCATAGTGGATGTCGTCGGAGCAGCCGCCCCAGTGCCAGCCCTCGATGGCCGAGCCACCGTGCCGCAGGTTCGTGTCGCAGGAACACTCAGTCACGTTTCCTGCACTGCATGACCTCGTCACCGAATGCACGAGGCCAGCCGATGTCACTGCTGATATGAACGCGGTCTCCTTCGTGCCTACAAAGCAAGGTGTGGGTATGTTACTTCATCACTCCCTCTGATTACCTCCATAACAGAGCTCTAGAAAGCCATTTTACAAACCAGACTGTTACTAAAAGGGAATAGTTACAACTTTAAAGCCATCACAGCTTGGTCTGCAGAGTTAACTTCTTTAAAGCAGTGGATATTCACATCCAAAACAGACCTCAAGGCCCCTTCACATGACTGCGCTATTAATGGTGCTGTTTCTGGCTGCTTGCACCATGCAATTTTTGGTAACTCCTTTCTAAATTTGGTTGGGAACTTTATTCGCCACAGAAACTTTCAAGCCAATTTGCTTTTAATAACAATAATAAAAAAATATCAACCCCCAAACGAACCATACCCCAACCCCATTACTCTCTAAACTGCTTTTCACTATTCACATTCATTTGAAGAAGAAAAGGTTAGTTCAGACCTCAGAGGAGGAACTTGAAACTGTCACAATCCCAGGTTACTTTGGTATAGGGCCAGAACTTACCTCATGCTAAGTTTAGTAAATATCGAGGTGGTTCTAACTCACAACGGTTGCAAACAGCACCAAGAACCTTAAGCAAGGCAGAAATCAGAATGGCACAGGGATAAGTAGGCCATGTGCTTTTCCTAGAATAAGCTGCCCATGGGAAAGACAGCAGTTTAAAAAACCTTTAACTGTTAGGCTGTATCTCAGAAGAATCATGGAGGGACCTGCCTGGGCCTCTTGAGCTCTGAGACTTCTGACATACTGTAGCAGAGCTCTGTAAATGTGTTAAGTAAGATGTATATTCTCTAAGCAAACTGAAAATCAATGACTGGCCATTCACTGTAACTGAAATTTCACTGTACTAATTTTCACCGCTGTAAAAACAACGCATTATTTCCGGTCTCCCAAGTTTCTGCTCACAGGCAGAAAAGTTCCTGTTTGCTCCTCCTGTTCATATTAATCGGTGGTGGTGGCAACCTCATAAAATGCTTCAACAGGACATACTAGTGACACTTGGGGGTTAGTAGTGCTGCTCATTTATGAGTCTGCAGGAATAGTCCTTCCCACTGAACAGAAGGACTGACATACAGCATGTATGACTAAATGCAGTAGGGTAGACTGCTCTCTGCTTTTCTTTTATTTTCTTTACATTTTTGGAATATGCATCATTTTTTATTGCACATTTTACATTTTTGTGGTGAATTTTTGTTTTTTTCCACTGTCGCAGTATAAAGTGAAGACTGTACAAATACAAAATGAAGTAGTAAAATAGTTCAGTTCACACCAATGCCCGCACCAAAATCATTGAGCAGAGTGCTCAAAACAAACTTGCAGGATCAAGACCTGCCACCTGGTACCAACAAAGTGTCCCAATTTCAGTCTAAATTTCAGCTCTAGTGCTTTCAAGCAGCTCTGGTCTTGCTTTGCTGAGCAATACCACCTAATTGAGCACATTTTAAAGTAATTCACATTGCATACAGTGCTGTGAGCAGATTTTTACCTGCAGTGAAGTGACCTTTTCGAAATACTATGTGTCATTACCCCACTCATTGAGTAATTATGACATAAGGGGATAAAGCCGACATCAGTCTAAGAATAACAACATTTCAACACAGTTAAGTAGATCTAGTTAAGGGCGCTGTCATGCTCGGACCTATTAAGCAGAATTACAATAAGGAACAACGATTTTGGAAATGCCATGATAGGCTGTGTCTGCTCCCTGCGCTTCGTGTACCTGTGTCAGGTTCCCCGGGGGGGATGCTGTAACCTCCCACTACCACGCCCGTTCCCTGCGCCCGCCCCGCCGGAGCCCGGTCCGCCGCCGGCACCTGCGGCCTCACGGTCCCGTCGGGGCAGGCACTCACCGCTGCTGAGCTGGTGCCCGAAGGCGGCAGCGGTGGCCGCGGGTCCTCGGCGGGCGTTGGGTGACGGACGGCAGTCCCAGCGCTCGTGTCGGAACTGGCTGCGGCACTCCTGGAGGCCCAGGCGCGCTCCCTCCCGGATGGCGGGCACCAGCTCCGGCTTCTGCTTGCACAGCTCCTGCTGCCGGCGGCTCAGCGGCGGACTGGTGCAGCCAGGCTTCTCCGGCCCGCCGGCGGCGGCGATGCCCAGCCACCTGCAGAAGCAGCCCCCTCGTCAGCTTCGGGCCCCGAGGGGACGGACGGGCGCCGCGCAGCCACCCCATCCCGCGCCCAGCTACTCACATCCAGGTGCCGCCGGCGGCGGCAGGGCAGAGGGAGATCAGCATCGCTGACAGCAGCAGCCAAGGTCCGAGGGCTGTCCCGCGCTCCATGACCACCGCATCGAGCCCCGCTGCACTGCCGCTGCCCGCCGCCGGCTCCCCGGGCAGCAGGGATCGAGTAGGACCGTTGCCGGTGGAGCACACCTACTCGGCGCTCTCCTCGTCGGGGGGCAGGCGGCAGCCGTCGGGGAAAGCCCGGGCCGTCGGAGGGCCCTGCCGGGGAGGACTGACTGGAAGGGAGGGCAGCTGGAGGGCAAGCATTGGGAGCTCCTGATGCTCTTCAAGGTGAGAAAGTTGGGTTCGATGTTTTCCCCGGCTCTGCCTCCCCCGAACGCGCATTGGCCGCCCGGGACCGGGGCGGGCCGGGGCGGGGCGCGGAGGAGCTCAGGGGCTCTGCACCGCACCGCTGTGCCCCGCCAGGCCCGGTGCCGCTGCTCGCCAGCCCCTCTGCGGGGCTGCCCCTTCCCTCGGGGAAGGACTCTGGCGGATGGCCGGCGCGACAGAGAGGGGCTGCAGGCGGGGGAACCGATACGTCTGCAGGGATTTCATCACATTTCTGCGGAAGAGAAGGCACAAAATGCTGATGTTAATAAATCATAACATCCACTACACTTTTAATTCAAATTTTCTAGTGCTTTAGCAGTATTAACTGCCTGGCTCCACAGTCAGCATCAGTAGTCATTAGGATAAAATTTGTCCACTCCCGTTGACTTCAGTGAGACGCTCTTCTCAACTACTGCCTCAATAATAGTTACTCATTTTACACATTAACAGCCAATGAGTCAGCTAGCACCTGATGAAGAGCTGGTGTTGGCACTCTGGACTTTAAAGTCCAATTTGATCATGCTATATTGCTGCTTCCTTCTGTGTAAATGCAAAAACACCTGCAGTAAACGTAATCTGGATGAGGTGGCAGCACTATAAAGACTTTGATTTGACACAGTTGTAAATCAGCTAAATAGCTCTTGTTGACTGACAACATCTCCAGATGAAGAGCACAACAAATCATTTCAAATGATAGATGTACATTTTTAAGAGTACAACATATTGAGAAATAACTACCTAAATGTGATGTTCCCCCTCACTTTTTCCCCATGGATGTGCTGAGATATTTTAAGAGCACAGGCTGTGATACATTTAGATCAAATTTAGACAAATTATGTCTCCTTCCTACTCTGTGCTCATTTGCCTGCTCTTAAGAGGTCTCCAAAAGCATCATCAGTTCTGGACAGATGCCACATGACCCCATGAGCTTTTTAAACCTTTGGATATGGCTTGGTTTCTCTCTTCTGAATTTTAGTCTGGAGAGGATCTGCTTGTGTGTGCAGAAGAACTTAGTTCAGAGTGAGGGAAATGGATGGAGGATGACATGGGAACACAGGGAACCGGCTGTGAAACAGGCCTGGACCAGCCAAAACTGTGTGGGCTGTGTCAGAGAATTATCTAATTATTCCAGGACACATGGTTCATTTTATCCTCACTGCTGCTTCCTGGCTCCGCCTACCAAAGTTAATTCAAAACCCTGGTCTAGCAGCTGTGTATTTCTTATGTGCTTCTTGATCTGCTATATACATTTATCAACCACTCTGAAATGGTTCATTTTCCTGCAGGTTCTTTTATTTGACAGGGGTCACTGTGATTTGGGGTTTTGTTTGTTTGCTGGTTTAGGATTTTTGTATTGTTGGTTGTTAAGTTTTATTTGAATTAATATGGAGCTTTCAGTCCTAAATTCTTATGTTTTGTTGGTTTTGTTTTTTTTTTCCCAGAAGCTGCAGAATCTTATATGTAAGATTTAAATTAGAAAAATATCGATTCAAAAAAGTCTGGTCATGTTTGTAGCATATTTTATATATGATACCACAAATAAATTACTTCTCTGTTGTGTTTCCACATGCTGTGATCTGATTTTGTCTACATGTTTTAGGTACAGAAACCACTAAGTTTTTAGGAAAACTCTTTGATCCTATACACTTGTATAAAGCTAAGCAGTTGCAATTTGGAGAGCTGATGCTTAAAAAAATCCCAATATAAACTATAAGGGACTTCTTGAGATCATCCAGTTCAATAGTTAGCAGTGACTGGAAACAAATCACATTTTTGCATGACCATCTGATTTAAAGAAGTTTGGATTATTATATACCTGTGTCCTAGCCCACATTTACCTCTCTTCCCACTTCTTTCTATTAGAACCACCCCCCCATTACACACAGCCCCTGCATCTCCTCTCTGGCTGTTGCAGCCTGGTTGCCCACCCTTCTCCTGCCTCTCAGCTTCCTGCCTGCCATTTATACCACTTCTCTTCTTTGTTGCATCCAGCAATACTCTTCTCTCCAGGCAGAAGCAGCACATATGGGAGCTATGTGTCTGCATATACGTTGGTTGGGTACCAGAAACTGAAGGGCAAATAAATTACTTTGCAAGTTTTGTACTTTGCAAACCTACAGAGGAGCACAACATGGAAATACCTTGCTGATCTACCAAAATGTATTGAAATTTGCCAAATGTTTTTAAAGTCCGTAACTCGAATTCACTGGTGCTTCGGAGCCCTCTGTGCTGGAAGACCATCCAGTCCATGAGAGACAGAGCCGAGGTGTGATGCAGAGATGATGAACGAGAATCCAAGCCAGGGTCAAGTGCCAAGCCACAGAGATCAAAATTTACTATAAATCAGGGAAGATAAATTAGATTTGCTAGATTATCTAGTAATTATCTATTAGATAATCTACTAATTATCTATTAGATTATCTAACTCTCTCTGGCCAAGGTGGGGCTATCTGTGGCTATTCATACTAAAATGCTCATAACATTCTATATTAAAAAGAAGATAATAAACTGTTTTTAAAATACAAAAAAAAAAAAAGGAAGGAAATGTGTCTAAGCTTGGTGGTATTTCCTGACTGGACATTTACTAATTCACTGTTTTAGCAGTAAGTAAGCAGTAACTTATTTAATGATGATTAATGTGATCTGGACAGAATCAGTTCCATATATATATATATACACATATGATTCACTGTTAGATAAGGAAAATGCTCTGTTGTACAGAATCTGTGGGAATAAGCAGATCGCTTGAAAAATAGCATGCTTCACAGGTAGACCAGTTATCTCTGAAAAGTTAGTGGCCAGTGCTCTCACCATAACCAAGGTCTGCCATCTTATTTACTAGGTGCAAATACATACAAAGTTAAATTCTCCTATACAAGTTGTCACTTTTGAAAGCTTCCTTTATATTTTCTTTGCTCTCTTGGAACTTCTGGTGCCCAGAAGAGACATGAAAACAACACTGCAGACTTAATTAGCCCACCAATACATATGGGCTTTACTACTGACCAACGTGGGCATCATCCCATTATCTTAAAATACTGAGCAGAGGTAAACCTGCCATCCAAACAGGAAAATCTCCCATATTGTCTAAATCAGATTATCCCTTCAGCTATGAAATCTATCACATTTGGTGACCAAGCACAAATTCTGTAGTGCGTTTTCAATTCACCTCAGTGTCTGGCTGCACAGTGGCATCCAGCAGCCCTGGGAATCATGGATGTGATGAGTCTTTGCAGTGAAGAAACTGGAACAGTATCAGCAAAATAGTGACAACCAAGCAAAGCTGTTGCACTATGAGGGCTGTGAGAGCTCTGTACCCTTAGCAAGAAGGGAAATGAGGAGAGCAGTGCAGTGAGACCCCAACCTTCAGGCCAGGGGTCCTTAAACTCTTGGTACAATGCCTCTTTACATTGCAGCATTTCTAAAAGATGATGTCTCAATAGGTAAGTCTCAGGCCCTCAATAAGGTCAGGCTAGTAGAAGAGGGAAGTTAGGAGGAAAACAGAGATGCCCCCTCCCCCATAAATAGCTCCCTGAGCCCTGCTGCATTTTGTCCAGAGGTTTTACATTATTTTTGCTATCAGTGCTATTTTTCATTTTGGTACTTATAGCCTGAAAATGCACACGTCTGCTGCTAATTTAGACCTGGCATGCTGAGTTCACAAGTGACTGGGATAGCAATTAAAGTGCACCTAGTAATGACATGATGGCAGATGGAGACCTCACAAACAACCTTCACAAACATGCGGTGATTCCAGAGCTACCGCTTAATATTATCTTTATAATAGTTGCACAACACAGTATACAGAACTGCGTTTGTTACGTGCATGGGTATATAGAAAAAGGCAAAGTAGGACCTGAAAGGCAAGGAGAAAGCAGCCTCTCACAATCCCTTCCATCCTTACCAAAAAGTCGTGAAGAAAGCTAGTGTGGCCTCCAAATAAGTTTTCTGAAGCCTGTAACTTCAGACAGTTGCTGAATCAACTGCTGAGCAGATTCTGTTCTCTGAAATTAACAGTATAAAAGTAGGTATTTTCTAGACTTACTCTGGAGCTTTTACGTATCAATTTTAGCATACCAGGATTAAATAAAATGTTTCAAGGGAATGCTGATAAGGCTTCAAAGCATAACTAAGAGGGGTGTGAAAGATGTGGAACAAAAAAATCTAATTCTTATTTCACCCACATCGTAATTACTACTAAAAATTAAAATGAGCAGTAAAATTGTATTTGATAACTGTGCACCTCCATGCCACCAATTAATTTCCCGGGTTGTTTTGATGAGGAAAAGAAATGCTCTAGGAGATATTATGCAAAATGAAACCTTTCATTGACATATAATATTTTCTCTTTTTTATATATATACTTAAAGCAGCATTATTTAAGCTTTTAAGGTTTTTCTTTTGTAGATAAAGTGTATGAGATTAGAGGAGGGTTGGTGCTGCTGGCTGTTGTAGCAGAGCTTCTAGGAGGTAATTACATAGTTTGATGAAAACAGTAACTCAAGCATATGGAAAAACCCAAGTCCCCTTAGTGAAGAGGGCAAGTCTGGAAGTGTTTCTTATTTAGCTTTTAAATCAGACTCCTCTGAGGGTTTAAACTACTATTTTGCTACTCTAAATGGAAACTTTATGCAGAAGTTCCTGAGATAAGCAGGATAAGATACTCCCTCTGTGTGAACACATATGTGCATACATGCACATAGGTTGTGTGCACAGAAGCAGCATGCTCACAAGGAGTTTGCTGTATTTTAGGTATACAACAGGTAGAGGAAGGAGGGGGAGCTGTTCCCGTAGGGGCAACTCAGTTCATATTCCTGCCCCAACTGCTAATTTGCCTTAACAACTCACACACATCTCTTACAACAATAGTTCAGTTCTATCTCACAGTAGTGACACGTTTCACGTGCACAGAATCCTTGCCATCCTGTGACGAGAGAACTGGGTTTGAGAGACAGATTTAATTTGTTGGTGTCAGGTGGCACGTGATCATGAAACCCATAATTAGGACCTAGTTTTTCCATTTCTAATGAGGTAGTTAACCTTTGAATGAGGATAATAATGGAAACAAAAGAATCTACTTTGTAACTGTCATAATGCAATGCTGGCACTCATTTTATTATATTCTCATCAAGGCACAGATGTGTGCCTAATCCATAAAGCATTTGGTCAAGTAATCAGACTATTTGTATCTATGTGGGAATTTACCTACAAGGCCAGTTTCAAAAGGATGAAGCTTAGGAAGAAATGGGAGTGAATGATACTGTGTTGGAACTACAGGATGCCTGCAGTCACCTGCTACTGCAATGCGGTGGTGAGAGGAAAGAGTGAATGGCCTAATTTTTCAAGTTATATGACAACATTTAAAAAATCCCCAAACGTTGTTCATTACCCACCCTTTCTCCCAATTTCAATGATCTTACCCATTTCAGTACATTAATGTCATCTTTTCTGTCTCAGCATTTTCCTTTACACCCTCGGCACTCCTTGCTTCACATCTTTCACCATTCCCACTTAGCACTTTTTGATCAATAAAAATAAAATAAAAGTTAAAAAATCATACAGTTACATTCAGGGCCAGAATGTAACTGGTCCATGTAAAATTATATCTCTTCACTGATAATAAACACAGCAGATTTTCAAAATCAAGGTGCAAGAAACTCTCTAATAAGAATGTAATCTGTCCCCTTTGTAAAGATTCATTTTAATGTCAAATGGTTACAGGTTGCATTGAACTAGAAGGTTTTACATGACTTCCAAAATTTGGATTGGATTAGATGATAAACATAAAATCCTTCCTTGAGTCTTACTTAATCTTGCTAAATCAGTGTTACATGTTACCTGCTTCCTGAGCCACTCTCTATTTCCTCTCCTTAGTGATCCCCTCCTCTCTTTCTAACATGTATGTTTTTTTGGCTGGGCCTGGCACTGGTGTATTTGAACCCATTTAAACCTCTCAGCACTCTCGTCACAGACAGTCTTTCAGCTTTGGAGATCTTACCTGTGCTATATCCCTGCAGCTGTGATATTTATCCACTGTTGTATAAGGCAGGGTGGTTGTGATTTAAAATGTGTGTAGCCACAGGCAAGATGCCAAAGTCTACAGGGTTTAGTCTGTCCCCAACTAACTGAACTCTGCTAAACTGGCCAGTTACCAAAGTAACTGGGGCTTGACATCTCAACAACCTTGTAATAACAAAGACAGAAATAACTAAAAAGTTAAGGCCTGTGGGGGCAAATGGGTTTTGGTTTTTTTATGCCTTTCCCACGGGGAGTTTCTTATTGTCCTAGTAATTATTTATTTGAAAACTTACTTCAACTCTTATCCTTTTATCTTAACCTCTTATCCTTGAGATGTTTGAGGGGTTGAACTGCTGTGAGAATCTTCAGTGACCACCAGTGAAAATGGGGTCAGTGTGCAGCCTAATCATCTACAATTTCCCTACTCATATGAGCAGAGGGGAGTATCCTTTAGCATGGCACAGGCAATAGTAAACATGCCTTGGGTTTCATCCTGGAGAGTAGGGCAAGGCACCCACTACACCATCCCTGTGCAGGAGGCACTACAGATCATCATAGTCATCGCTAGGAGAGGCAAGCAGGAGGCGCGTGGTCCAGTGTTGCCTTGGATAGTCTGGGTGATGTCATGACTCCATAAACACCTCTGAAGGAAGAGTCTCAGCCCCTTTGAAGTGCAGCAGCTATTCCTGACCCCGACAGTGGATCTGGGCAATTTGTCACCCCCTCTGCCTTTCCTCACCCATCCTGCAGAGAAAGGGCTGGAATCTCTTGCCGGTTGCAGCTCTTCACAATGTGAGGAGTTTTTCACAATGTGAAAGATTCTCCAGATGAAATGCAAAGGACCTCACAAACACAGCTGTAAAATTAAGTGCCATGGTGCCATCAATATCTTGTTTTAATTGCACACACAGTATTAAGTTTCCCTCTTGAATGAACAATTTATTTACAAACTTAATACCAGGCTAATTTCTCTGCCTAGAAATTAGGCACATTTATACAGTTTCAATATGGTCACAGCAAACACTTTCAACCCTTGCTACTGCTCATAAAATTCAATTATCTTACGGTTCAGAATTTTGCTGCCCTTCAGGCAGTGAAGGACAACAGGCAGGGCCATCAAGTCCTTTAATTTCTCATTTGTGTAAATATTAATCTATTTTATTTCCTGAGTATCCTCAGCAGCTGCAGTAGAATTTACTCCATCTCATCACTCTGCCCCAGCTGTGCTTGTACTTCCATGTGTGAGAGCCCAACAGGTGCCTCATTTCTGATTTTCTTTATATCTATGGCTATTTTTACAGAAGTGATTAAGAAATATGTTTGGGTAACGGAATTCCTCTTATCTGTGCTTGAATGGAACATACACCCTCTTCGGCTGCACCCTAGGGAGTGTTATCTGCAAGGGTTCTGGGAGAGTCCATTCACTCCTGTACAAACACCACAATGATACACAACAGGCCTGGTCCAAAATCAAAAAAAGAAAGTGAGCCTGTTTTCTGGAAATGACTGCTACTATCTGCACCTCATCTTGTGTTTTCCAGTGCTTGTTATAGCTCTTCAATATCTGTTGGAGCAAAGGGGAGGAAGGCAATAAGGGATTTCTATTTTTGTTGTCAGAAAAGCGACCTGGGTAGTGTGCAATTCCAGTATCTCTGTGCACTTCTTGTCTATCTAACCTGAGGCTATCCAGGATGTCACAGCATGCTGGCCAATAACATAGGCGATTCAACTGGAAAGATTTGCAGACTCACTTGGTGATACTTAGCTTGCACTTTGAAGTACAACTTAATAAACACAGGCAATTAAAAGCTTTTATGATTGTAGAGGAAGTTTGAGTGTGCGATTCAGGTGCAAAAATATATGAAAGAGGACTCAATATATTTTGTTTTATTGTAGCTGTCACCAATGTTATATTATCATGGTTTTGAAGCACTGATGTATTGTTTTTATTTTTACATTTGAGGTTGAAAATGCTACTGTTAGCAATGCCAAAAATCGTGTCTCCATTAATGGCCTTCTTCTGGTAAATGTAGAAATTAAGAGGTAAAAGTATACTGACAAAGCCAAGACAAAAATATTAACTGAATTTGAACTACAGAGGGTAAGTTATCTTTACCAATAACAATTACTTGTACTGTTATAATAACTGTCAATGGCAAAGCCTGATGCAGCAGGGAAGCCTAAATACAAAATATTAACTGAATCATATGTATTCAAAATGGAGAGGAGCATATTCTCAGATCTGGTTATAAAAAAACACAGAGCTTGCAAATGTCCATATGGCTTCTATTTTATATCTGTGACTACTTTCAAGGAATAAATGGCACTATCTGTACAGTATAAGTAAAGCAGAAAAATAAATGTCTGCTGAATCAAAGCATATCAGACTGTATTTACGTCATATATACTCAACAGTAAGTGCCTACTGGATCAGATCCCTGCAGCAATATCAGAGAACAAAGTTTCATTGTGATATTTGTGGCTACAGAGGGACTCTATATTGACTTTAAATTTACCTGCCTTACAAAAATAAGCAAACTGGTTTTTAAAAAAACAATCAGATGTGAAACTACTCCCTAGCTGCAGAATCTGTGAGTTTCAGAAAGTGGCCAGGAGCTGTGGAAACAACCTTTTTATAGAAGTAAGCTTTAAGACACTTAAAGCTGTATGCTGAGGTGATGTGTTACAAGGTAGACTGCTTTACAATATGACTCCTGAGACCACTTACACACGTGTGAGTGTGAGAGTTGGTGCACTTTATTTACCAAAGTCCTGAATCTCCTATGTTACAGGAGTACAGCTCCACCTATTTAAATCAGGGGTCTCCACCTCAACAAGACAAAACTTTCCTTCCTTTAGTACATTGTCATTATATTAGGACCAGCTAAAAAGGAATAGATGCCTACGTAAATACACTGTATATTTCACCTAAACAGGCACATGTGATGGAAGGTTAAAGGGTAGGTAGACATATTTCTATGAAAACAGAGATTTGATGAAATTCATTTACAGGCAAACAAAACAAGGGAGATGAGGATGTGGCTGTTGTAAGAGAACATGGAAAACTGAAATTCATTCTCACCTTACTTTAATTTTTGTCTTCTCACAAATTTTACTTCGAAGAGATTTGAATCATGCAGTGGACCCCATTTATCAACACAAGGAGTCTTAGCTCAGGGAAGTCATGCTGGGTCCAGATGCTTGCTGAGATGCAAAGGTTGTTGTAAGTTGGCTGTACAGCTGTCTCTGGACTTCTGAGGAAACAAACCATGCAACTTGTCTGTTGGCTTTGCTGGCAAGGTAGCCTGTCATCGTTATGAATGTGGCCATAGCATGGCAGCACACCAGCTGGTCACAAAGCCTTCACCACTTGTCAACCAAAAGAAAGCTGATGGACAGCACAGCTTCACCAGCTGAGAACTGAATGCTAGTTGGCAGGGTAAGGTGGTGGGTGGAGATGGCAAAATGAGGTCAATCAACTGTTCACAGACAGGGGCAGGAGGAGATGGAAAGTGTGCAACCTCACAAGAAGAAAGGCAAAATGATGGAAGTGGAAAAAAAAAGTCTGAAAAATTTTACAAAGGAACACTCAATGAAAGGTAGGAGAAGAAGAAAGCTGGGAATGCTTCTGTAATAGAACGGGAACTATTTGTTTGCTGGACTTGTCAGTGTGGGCCAGAAAAGCCCATTAATTTGTTGCATGCAGTCATTCTCACATAGCGCAGCGTGTGCATGCAAGTGAAACATGAGCAAATCTGAGGAACTTTGGGTTTCTGAGGTTTGTCATTTTCTGGCCCTCTGGAAGCTCTTTTGGGGGATTCTTTCAAATAAAAATGTGAACAGTTGGAGGAAGGCATCTATACATGAGGAGAAGGACTCAGGTAGCAGGTCCACATGTTGGAACTATGTGCAAGAAAATAATACCAAACAGTATTATCTGCATTCTTGACTAGATTGATCTGCATTCTTGGACTAGGCCATAAAATATATCTGGATCCAGGGAGCAAGTCCACTAATAGCAGTTGAATGTGTGGCTGTGACAGAGCATTTTCTTAGACACTTTCATAGTAGTTGTCTCTAAATCTGTGAAGAATAACCTGGAAAGATACTGAGCACTTATGCTGGGTATCTTCTTTCCTTCAAAAGTAATAAGATATCATGCATGAACAAGGTACAGCTGGACCTTAGATTTCTGACTATTGAGCATAGCTTGCATTACCATCAATATTATCTTGTGATGAGAAAAAAAAAAACTGCAAATATTTCATCTGAATCAAACAAACAAAACCCCCCCCAAAAGGCTAGGTCCCTCAATAGTGCTTGGTGAAAGATTTTAAGACACCAATAGGAGAAAACTGCCAGTGTTGTGTCATAGAAGTTTTACCAGAGCCCTTGTAAATCAAGCCTTGATTTTTCTTTCATTTTATATTGAAGTGTGCTGCCACTTGGATATTAGCCATACTTTTCACTTCAGTAACTTAAATGTGCCAAAAGACTTATCTCCATCAGTTTTCCTTACCCAGATCTTCTATACTCTTTGTAGAAAGCCTTTGCTCAGCAAAGGCAAGGACAATCTTGAATCAGGCAACAGTCAGTGTGGTGTTTTCACTTAAAAACATCCCAGGAAATGTGAGTCTGGGACAATAGTAAGAGGCAGGATCATCCCAGCTTTCCCAAGCCTCAGGGGGCAGATGCCTGGTTATGGTGCAGAGAGCAAGGCTAGGTCTGACATTCCCAAATAGAAAAAACTGAAGCAAGCCCACAGCAGGGAGCAAGAAAAGTCCTGCTGGAAGTGCAAGTGCTGCTCTTGGCTGCTGTACAGTTCTCAGTCACTTTGCTTGTGCAAGGTTGGGTTGTGCTACTGTACTGACTCTCTCCTAATAGCTGTAGGACTGCACTCCATGGTGTTGCAATGGTGTTACTGTTATTTGGGTGTTGATACCTTACAGGTAGATCAGCACACCTGAATTGACCTTTCCACAGTCAAAACGCAGGTTTTCTGTAGGGTATCAGCCCAAACTAGAAAAACCTGTTAACCTGAGGGACAAAAAATGACTAACAGATTAATAGTCTGTCCCTCAGACACTAGGAAAAAACCTAAGTGCCTGGGCTGGAGCAGCACTGAAGATGTTAAGCCAGATACAACGTGTGGTAACTGCAGCATTGTTGAGACAGCCTCCACTCCAGACTGGCTCCTGTGGAGTGGCAGATCACTCATTAAAATGACTTGCATCTCTACTGAATCTTAATTAACGAAAGTGTGAGGAGCAGGTGTTAACTTGTTTTATAGACTCATTATAGTCCCTTAGGACTATCTAGGCACAGTTAGATATAGTTACCTAACATACAAATGCTCCTGATTTTGACACTTTTTGCCTTATTTACAGACTTGTATTTGTATCGGGTATTTATTCATGTTAATTTAAGACTAATTCTTTGAAGCCAGGCATTCAAACCCCAGGAGCTGCAGCACAAGTCCATCAGCAGGACTTCAGAGGGGAAGGTTGCTGTTTCTGTCTGCAGCTAACTTGTGGAGAGATTGTCAGCTCCATCCTGCCTCCAGCTCACTATTTGCTTTCCCCCTTCATGTCTTCAGGGATGCTATCATTCACCCCCTGGCATAGCTGCTATTTAACAGTTGTCCACACCAAATCATCTGAAATTGCCCAGTTTAGCTTACACTCTAATTCACAGAGGTCTCTTCTAGCCTGTATTGTTTTGAATGAAGTGAGCTTGCAATTACATGAACAGCTATAAAACACAAAGTAACAGGGCAGTAGTGCTGGGGTGTGTTTGTGTTTCTGTGGAGAAATGATCAGTGCAATAAATCCTTCACAGAGCCAAAATGATGTATGCGACCAAGGTGTTTGCCTCAGGTTTTTAATACCTACTAGATGCTTTACTTCTTAGTAATCACCATCCCCTAAATTACTTAGGCTTACCATGCAGTTCTAGTACAGGCATAAGTGCTAGAGGCTGGAGCAATCAGATACTAACCAGGTACCTACCACTAAACCTGAAAAGGAACCTTCTGGAGTTGAATGCCTGTCAGCTTGGCTTTTCTCATGGTAAGAGAGACATTTACCTAGTCCCCTTGTAATGCAATAGAAAGAGATTTGTTCATTTTTCCAAATTAAGGGTCTTGAACCTGCATATCCCATATTACCATCAAATATTTTGCTCACCAGGTTACCTACAGGACTGACTCCCTTCTGCCTCAGTGCACTGTTGTACAATTGAGCAGATGTTGAGAATATACCAGCCTAGGCCATACTAGGAAGCATGTTCTGGTAGTGGTGGCTTGTGACCAAGTTCCAGGCTTAAATGAGCAAAGAGGAGATGCAAAAAGTACCTTCTACTTGCACAGTGAATCCCACAGCCACTCCTTGCAAGCTGATATCTGTGTCTCAAAACTTTAGGCACCTATCACACAATTCTGAGAATTACTTTATGTTCCCTGTACAGTAAGCAATACTGTAGAAGTAATAGACACATCTAGAGAATAATTTAGATCTTGGTCTTTCTGGGATGAGTACAAAGAAGTCTAGTGTGACCACACTCACAATTAAAAGGCCTCAGTTAAACATCTTGAGTTTAAGGAGGAATCCAGGTTCTGGTGCCTGAAAATAGGCTCTAGCAGATGTCATCCTCTACTTCCAGGCTGAACTTATCCCAACAGGCATGTTTTAAGCATGCCTGCAGGCTCTGTTCTATGCATTTCATAGCTGAAGGTGTGTTATTTTGATGGCTCCAACAGGGCTTTAACGTTGAACTGTTCTAGAGACAGGAGAGCCATGCAGACAGCCAGCATTACAGGGTTACTAGACCCTCACTCCTTGTTACTGCAAGAAATGACGCAATGTGGAATTTAGGACCAGCAACGGGTGGAGGAGTGAGACCTGTTATGATTTAACCTTTTACCACCAGCAGAAAATCCCCTTCTATGTATGCATTTTACAATAACAGGGCAGGACACAGTACAAAAAGGATGTTGAAACAGGACTTTAGAGTAGCTAATAGATACCATTTGTTGTCAAGAGAGCTCAACAAAGGCCCTGAGATTTAAAAACCAACCTGCCTATCAGTCAACACAATCATGTTCAAATTGTAATGACTTCAGTAAAAACTTCAGTAAGAGACAGCACCACATTATTACATATGAAGATGTGACTGATAGAGAATCTCTATTTTAAAGGAAGCCAGTTGTGGGCTAGATCATGCTGGGTGATGCATTGTCTAATTACATGCAAGGTCAAGTTTTTAAGGATTAAGTGTTTTCCTATTAGTTTAAATAGGGATTATCAGGTTTCTTTGAATATGTTGGAGTCATTAAAGCTATTGTAACTAAAGCATTAAAGCTATTATAACTAAAGCCACTGGTGATTAACTGTAAATATACAAAATCTTTAGAGCTGGCATGTGGAAGTAAAGGAAAAAAAAACCCTGCAGAAATAATAAAACTTCTCTGATGTATAATAAAATTTGACTACCATCTGGGGAGGCTGCACAGTCATTATCAGGCAGGACAGTTCCTTAATCCCAGAGAATCATAATGGAAATATGGAAGTTGATAATGATAAGTGGGGAAAAAAAGAAAGATAAAAAGACATTTTCAGAACATGGCAAGTGAGAAACTGCCAAACACAGATCTGGTCTCCAAACCTTGGCAATATCCCATAGCATCTACTGACTTCAACTTTAGTTTCTCCCACTTGATCTGCAGTGAGCTGTTTGTAACTGGTCTGACTTCACCAAAATGCATCTGAGGCATTTTGATTCCTTACTTAAGGGTTTTAGTCCTGCAGTATTCACTCAGAACCTGCCCAGCAACCCGAGAGCAGCACTGGGGCAGGTGGTGCAGGCAGACACTGCATTGCCTGACCCAGCTCGAGACGTAATATTGAAAACACTGCCTGCCATGGGAATTTTGTCCCTGTAATGAGGTGTGTGAGGGAATGTCTACTGCAGTGACTGCATGCAAACACAGCTCATCTCACTATGTTTGGTGGGAGCACGCAGAGAAGATCCCTCCCTTTATTTCATGCAAGCAAGCAGTGGGGAAAAAAGACCCCGTTACCCAAGAGTCAGCTGAAAGGGACTGAATTCTGCTTCTCATTAGAGCAGCTCAGTTCTAGAGGAAATCAAGGAGATGCTGAGTAGTTGCTGTGTTTCACAAAGACCTCAGTTCAGATTTCAGTTAAAAATACACTTTATCTTCAGTTCATGGCTACTTAACAGTGTACCTTGCAAGGGTTGTCGAACATGGAAGGGCTGCCCACAGCTGCCAAGGATCTGTTCAAGTAGCCAAATGAATGAACCTAGAAAAGGTTCAAGACCATTTCAGCAGAAACCAGTGCTGCAGGAGCCCTTGTTGTGACCCTGTGGGCCCATCCTGTCCATTTAAGTTAAAGACTTGAGTAGATTTCTGGACACTTGGCTCTAGGTACTGGCCTAGACTGACACATGTAACATTGTTTAGCACCACCAAACCACAGGTTGGCAAGGCTAAAATACATAACATGTTTTTACTGTGTAGTTAGGGTTTTCTGTTCAGTGGGTAGCGTGAAGGTACCAGTAAATACTGTAGGATATGTACCAGCACCAGTACATTGGTATGCCTGCATTATACACTGACTGTTCTGGGGCTTTTTTTAGGATTTAGACAGGTAAAAATGGCAGTGGATTTTGAAAGATGGATTTCAAAAGATGGATTTCGACTTGGCAAAGGCAACCTAGTTTGCTGGTGCAAACTAAGCACTTACCACAGCACAGCTGTTTAAAAGTCATCAGAGAAAACCCCCACCCTGAAGAAGAGGCTTGCTCTACTCTGGCTGCACTTGGTAAATCTTTGCTGTTAAACTGACAAAAACATCAAGATAATAGCATTGGTATTTTGAAGAGTCAGCCTGAACTTGCAACCATCATCTCTCAGATTTCCAAGAGCTGCTTTAAGTATGAAACTGAAACTTCTTGGGTCATCTAAAAGAAAGGCTGATGTGGAGTAGAGCAGGTACAGATAGTCATAACAGTGAGGTAAAACAAGCCAGCTGCAAGGCTAGAAGGCAAACAAAAAGGTAAGATTATATTTTTCATGTGAGCCTACAGAGGCTTGTTTAGCAGTTTGACTCTGTGCCAAATAGCTCACTGCACTTCTAAAAAAATTGCTTTACTCTAAAAAAGTAATCTGAAAGATCCCTGGACTGCAGTCAACTTAATATCACACATATTTGCATCTTCAAAGCATTCTCTTTGGCTCAGCATAGTAGCAGAAGAAACTACAAGTGGTTATTTCAACCTTGAGGTAATTGGATGCATCGCTACCCCACCCACCAAGCAAATAAATTGACTTTGATGTCCCTTTAATATGTCACAGAACAGAAAAATAAAGGCGTTATATTTAACAGTGTGAAAGAGATTATTATAAAGATTAACATTTTCAAATGAATACTAAGTGTAAATTGGTATTTGTAGTCCATTCTTTCAGCACCTTGCTATATTTGAAATATACCATCTTCAATGACAGAGCTGACTTGTCAAGACATTTCCCTGCAAATAGGAAAATATGTTTTATTACAGCCAGTTATTCCAAAGATACTCACTGAGATGAACTTGATCATGGGGGCCATCTGTCCTGCAAGGCTCAAACCCAAATCACTGTTCAACATCTATGCAGTTATGTGGAGACGAGGAGTTATAACTCATTGGACACTGGTACATCATACTGAAGCTTCAGCTGGAGTTTAAAGTAATGCAATAATAATAGCTGAGATTGATGCTGCGTGTGTTGCAGTATCTATCTATCTATCTATCTGTCTATCTATCTATCCATCCATCTATTTCCAGCACACCTTTGGTCTCTCTACTTGTAGCTGAAAGAATACTCTGGTTACAGGCTAAACTCTGTGTGCTACTGGGCGGATATTGATCAGGGAACACCACTTCCTCGTGTACTTGTTCCCCAACTTGACTATTGCATTCTGAGTACCAGTTCCAGGGCCATTCATGCATGTATTAGCAGGTGGAACTCACCTCGACAATTAGGTCCTTTGCTATTTTAATGGTAAGTAGTGGGACGAAGGTAAATATATGGAGGGAAAAATTCTGCATTATCGATCAGTCTTAATATAGTAGGAACACTTCAGTGGTTATTGAGGCAAAATGTCACAGCAGACATGATAAATCTAGAGTAAACTATTGATAAAAATACATTCACTAGAATCCAAACATGGTATTTTTTTTATTGTCTTAATCTGTGAATTTTAATGTGTATTAGCAAGCAATGCTTCCATGCCGATCTCAGTTCTCCTTTTTTGCATACCTACAAATGCTAGATGTATTTTAAAGTTAAATAATGAAAAATGTACATTGGCACCTGTTTTAGTCTGCCTGTTTTAGTTTTCCCTTTGTTTATTCCTAATATTACATGGATCATATGCAGTGTTTGAAAAACTCATTCAAAGAACTCCTTTAAATAAAGATCAATTTGCCAACGGCTTTGTACAGACATATATGTGTGCATAGACATGTAAAGAATAGAAAACACACAGGAAAATTTCCACTTGATACAATTGAAAAACATTAAGATTTGGAAAACGTTAAGACATCCGGGTGTACAGCACATGTAAACCATTTTGTGGTGAAAGCAGAAATGTTGATTTGCACATTTGCTGATAGCTGCAGTATAACAAAGTCAGCTTGCTCCTTTTCATCATTATAGCTGATGCTTCAGCAATAGGTTTTGATTAAAAAAAAAACACTCTCAAACATAAAAACCCAGTTTATGCTTTAGAAACAATTGTGTACAGAACAATAAAAATAACAGCATGTGGATTTAAAGGAGCTACACAAAAAAGCTACACAAAAAATCTTAACAGAAGCAGAATTAGGAGCTTTGTCAGTATAGTGGAAAGTCTCCTAAGTTAGATATGTCAAATCCTCTTTTGGAGGATCTTCGTATCGTCTAGGGAAGCTAAACTCCTTGTTGCATGACAATTTCCCATCATATCTTCACATATCTTATCTGAAGCAAGAATGCACAAAACTTTGGCTAGGAATACAGGCTGTGGTGAGTGTAAGGATCTTTGGTAAATCCCAAATGTGGTGTCATGAATTTATGGTCCTACTTCTATATAGGAGTAGGACTATATCCGGTGTGCTACTAAGGCCTGTAAAATGGTGATTAGTTCTGTGGTTATTTGTTTATTCACTGACATTGCTTGCAGGTTCCTTTCACAAACACAGCAGAAGCTAGTGGAGGATTATATGTAAAATTGTAAAGAAGAAAGCATGCCTCAGAGCTTGGTGGATGCTTCATTAGACTTGTACTTACCTGGTTCTGACTCCCTTCTCTAGTGTACGATGGGAGAGAGAGATGTCTTGATTCCCTGCTCCATGACTGGATTCATAAAGATACTGGATATTAAGTGGATAATTTGAAAGCAGAACATTCTTCTGGGTGTCATTAACCCATCACCCTGCTGCTAAGCCTCGATTATGCTTGGTTTCCCATCAGGGCAATACAACTATGAATGAGTGTGCTGCCAATGCTGTGGCAGGAGATCAGCTTCAGTTTCCCCCTGCAGTGGTAAAACCTTTCCTTGGGGTTTCACCCAGAGTAGGTCTGCAAACATCAGTGATGTAGCTGGGCTACAGCATGAAACTGTAATTCAGAAAAGGTCTTGTCCCTGCTACGCTTGAGACACAGGCAGTACATTATGATCCCATCATATCCCACTTTCCTCATGATAGATTAAAAACCAGATCCTGAACTTCTTATGTGTGCTTGCAAAGGGTATTTTTCTTCTGTTTGTGATTCTGGCTTCATACATTGGCAGTGTTTTATAATAAATCATTAAAGAAATGACACTTCCATGCTGGGAGAATACTTGCTTGTCTTACAAGCTAAGGTAGACACTGTAGCAGTATTCCTGTATATGGCCACTCTCCTAAAGTGACACCGTAAGCAAGGGTTATGTTTACATATTCACTATATTTACATGTTACATCAAGACAATTATAATCAGTCTTGAGTCTAAGTAATCTATCTCTAGATTAGCTTTGGAACATGCAAAAAAACAGAGTAGACATCTGTTCCATCTAAGATACAAAGAAGGGGTGTGTTTTCACTAAAAAAGACTGAAGTTCAAAACTTGTCATCCTCAGTTAAAGGCTCGTAGGCATTATCAAATTGTATAAACCAAGTGTCTAAATAGAAAAGGTTTGATATTAAAGGGGAACCCATCCACATAAAATAAAACTCTTTAAAATGGAATGTAGCCAGTTTCTAAATACATTCAAATATTACAGTGTCTCTATAAATAGAAAACTAGATAGTGCTGAAGAGCTAAAGCAGTCCTTTCCAAATAGTTCAAGTATATACATTTCTTTCTCTTTACTGTCATTAATACACAGCTGCTTGCGCTGCAGCTGTTCTAGCCTTTGGCAACAGTTCAAGTAACTTCCCCTCTTCTCTCCTTTGCAAGCCTCCATCTTCCGTTTTGACACCACAGAGTTGCCAGGCATACCTTGATTTCATAAAGTTTTAGGGAAAATGCCATGTGTCCCAAACTGCTGGTGTCTGTGCAGCCAATCAAAGAAGCATGTCAGAAATTCACCATGGTCTCACTACTTTCACTCATGTAGTGGCACATCTCGAGTCCCAGCGCTATATTCAGCAGAGGCTATGTGCTGACAAGCTCCCTCTTACTTGCACAGAGTCTGCTGAGAAGGATTTCAGAATAAACTTGATTTATTGGACCTCGGACATGATACGGGGACTGTGAATTTGTTGCATAGTCCTGCAGTTGTGATGGCTTGCTTTGACTGCCGAAATACTTCCCCAGTGTGTAGTGCCTTGATAACGTCATTGCTATGTGTGGATTTTCTTCAGAGGGATTGGATTTCACCACCTGCAAAAGGAGTGACATATGTGAGTGCTTTCTGCCTGCACCTAGAAAGATAGATACACAGTTGTGTGTACAGAAATGCTCAGACAAATGCTCCACAAAACAGATCCTGACACTCTTACCTTGAGCTGCAATTTGCTCACAAACAGTATTTTAGTGGGCCAGCTTGTTATGTTACATACTAACTAAACTGTAACATTTTATTCACTTGAGCCTTGAAATCTAAATGTATAGGCCCATTATACTCAGTTGGTTGATTCTGTAATGCCTTTGTATACTAGACCCTGTTCTCTTCATTAGGGATAATTTATCTAAACAACAAAATTCAGAGATAACAGCTTGTCTGTATATTTACCACGGGAAAAAAATAAACTTGAGACATTCCTGACTTGCGGGAAGGTTTAAATCCTGCTCTGATCCCAAGCACCTGAGGAACACATGCTGTGTTTCAGCTGTGATTCCTGTGAGAATGTTTCACTCTCAGATCTTGCTGCAAACCTGGCCCAGCTCCATGTAAGGATGAAAACACTCGTGTCATGTTTCTCCAAGAAGGGAGTTACAGTGCAGTTTAACATCCCTTTCCCCAGGGCATCACCCTCACATAACCACAATGTGGTTCAGTGACTTACTACAGAAGAATGCTCCTCCTTATCTCCCAGATATGCATATATTTTGGGGATTATCATGTTCAATCTGCATGGAATAAACAAATGACTGTGGGACTAATGAGAGAGGAAGCAAAAGGTAGGGTTGTCTGGAGCCTAATGACTGGGGGGGGGGGGTGATCTCCTGTGAAATACTGAAGGTTTTATCTCAGTGAAAACACAGTCATTGATGAATAATGAAGCAACTTCAAGAGAGACAAAACTTCAGGACCTAGCACAGATGCAGGACAAAGGACCCTGACCCTGGCATTGGCAAATGCAGAGAAAGCAGAAAAGGGGCCAAGTGGTTAAACTATTTTCAAAACAGTATGTTGACTTGGTTGCTCTGATGCCCATCAATTTTCTGACTTGATCAACCACAGCAGACATTTGAAAAAGCAGACTTCATTTATTAATGCACATTTTTATGCAGAAGCATATTAACTTTTTAAAAAGATGCATATTTAGGGTTACTGAACAATCAAAAACAATGTTCATATGTAATGAAGCTCATAATTAGTGAAACAATTCAAACAAAATTAAATGTGAAGGATTAACATGTTCAAAGGCTGAAATGACTGGGCAAAAAGGCTATGAGGGAGCTGGCTGAACTAAAAAAGACCAAGAATTATCCACACAGAAAATTAATATATCCTCTGATCAATTTGATACAGCTAAGCTAAGAGCTGTTATTTGTTTTCATGCAATTACTGCAGGTTCATTTTTCTAAATTAGTGCCTTAGATCTTACAACTACTTCAGAACGATGCCACCTTGAACCAATCACCCAAACTGCATTCCTGTTAGGCATAATCTCTCAGGAATGCAATCTAATGTTCATCCAGCAGCCAGGCACTGGCTGAGATACCAAAATCTCAAGGTTGCTAGTTTTTATATTGTGACCATGAATTCATTGCCATTAAATTAGGAAATAAATTTGAATTAAAATAGAGGTTCCATAAAGAACTTTTTATTTGCTGGCCAATGTACTTCTCCATAAGCATTTGTGAAGAATGAGGTAATTAAAAAGTCAGGTTTGCATGTGTGCATAGACCCAGAAGGATGTTTGGGCAGAAAGTGACAGACATATAAAACATCTTTTGTCCTAGATTGATATAATCCCTTGGCAATCTGAGTGAAGATTGTAGGGTCTACAGAACTGTATTTCTATGCAATCAGGGTGACCCAAGGCCCTCTGAAGTGGGTTGGTGGGACCTCACAATAATTTCTCAGGACAGTCGGGAGAAGTAGTTTTCTGATTGGCCAGCTAGTGAGAATTAAATGAGAACTGCTGAAGCATTTCAATTCTTGTTTTCTGACTGCACGGAATGGCCAGCCCTCCATTCCCACATGGCCATGCTTTAGCTCAGATGGCATTTAAAGAGGGGTGCCACCTTCTGCGAGTTTAGGAATAATTTATTTAAGAGAAAGAAAGTGAAAGTACAAAGCAGTAGAGTTAATCTATTTCATCTGGTTTCCTAAAACATGAAAAGTGCTGGTTTTACACAGTGTTCTTGGCTCTGTCCTTGAAGGCAAAATGCCATTTTCCTAGTGCAAACTGCTTTAGCACCTGATGAAACTCCACTTGCCAGGATGCAGAAATAAACTGATGACAAAACTGTTAAAACTAATGAGGTATCAAAAGCATTCAAGGACTTTCTTTCTGCTTTCCTCAAGGATCCATTCTGTTTTTTGGTGGCTGATGGATTCTCCCGGGCACATCTATGCTTCTTTCAGGCACAACAACCTCTCAAGCCTCATTAACAACAGCTCTGTGAGCCAAATTCTCCCCTGATCCTCCCCAGAAACACATACTCTCTGTTGAGATTCCTCTGGCAGGGAAGCAAGGACAAATCTGCACATGAGCTCATACTAAATGATGGAGGAGTGCATGAAAAATGCTGATGGCTGATCACGCCCTGCTGTTTTCCACCCAGTTCCATACAAAGCAACTGAAATATTTTACTTTGAAGCTCCCTGTTTCATTTGAAAGCTCTGTGGAAATAGGGAGCACCAGCAATGACCCATAAAGACACCAGCATCTGGGTTCTAGACAATAAAGGGTCAACATAGCTGTTTGAGTAAAATGGAGGGAGGCCTTTACTCCACAGGACAATTTATCCATTGCATAAATATCTGCTAGGTGACTTGCTCCTCTTTTCCAGCTCCATTTGGACTTAGCTGTGTTCATGCCTCTCTCATGTACTGAGCAGAGTAGATTAAAGGATGGGTTAACTAACCACACCTGCTGTGTTTGGTCTCAAAGCAGGACAGAGGCCACGGCAACAGGCTGAAAACATGTGAGTTGCTGAGGAGCCTGAGGTGGAAACCAGCTGTGAGGCTGACACACAGCACATGAGGTCAGATGGGTCTGATAATGCTCCCACAACTGTGCTTAGTCCCAGTGAGCCTCACACTGGAGAACAGTCCCAACCAATGGCAGCTCATTGTCTCCCCACTCTCTTTTGGAAATACCTTGTTGTCTGGTATTTTGCTTCTGATATTATATCTCTGTGATACCTAAGGAGAAAAATCAAAGCCTTACAGTTATTAACTGTTTTTATTCTGCTTTATGTAAAGGTGACTGCTGTGGCTGAGAGAAAATAGCCAGGATTGCTATGCTAGTCCTTGTTCAGCAGACACCACAAGGACACTCTGGAGCCTATGCCTGAATTTTACTATCACCACCACTGAATTTCAGTTTGTTTTGTTTAAATTCTCCTAAGTTTAATTAGCCACAGTATATTTTATTTTCCAGTGTGTACTGTGGGTGCCTGATGAAGGAAACCTTATTTTTAAATTTTTGCTTTTTTTGGCTTTTTATAGAAAATGTATCATAGTTGTCCTGACCTTTCTTCACAGCAAAAATTGGTGCTTCCACTTCAGTCTTGGTCTCATGGCCCACCTTTGTACCTGTGAAGCTCTATGGAGCTTCTGTGCTAACCCTGCCCAAATCCAGGTCCTGGGAACACGCTTGGCCAAGAGTGAGGCTTACACAAAAATAGGCATGACTTGGCAAAATAAGCAAAAGGATTTTATCCTTCTCTTGAGAGATTAAGAAAACATTTGGTGGTATCTCTTATTTGAATTAATTTGTTTTGATGGAAAACAAATTCTAAATTCATGCTGGAAAAATGCTAGCCTTTCACTTGTGTTAGTGATAGTCTTTTTTAATATTTATGCACTTTTGATAGCTCTAATTTTCTCCATAAGACATAAATTATGGAGTTCTGTCTTCTAAATGACACATCAACTTGCTTGTGTCATTTTTAGCCAGTAAACAAAATCCTGAGTTTTCTTCTAAGTAGTAGCTTCCTACAGGCTCAAAGCCCCCATCTGACTGTGGAACACCATAAATTCATTAACTCTTGATGTCAAAGAGACATCCTTCATTGTATCCTTTTTTCCTTTCAAGCTTTTTGGTAACAATTTGTTCTCATTCTATATTTCATCCTATGAAAGAACTTGCACCTGCCATGCCCAGTTTGATCACTCAGGGGAAATGCAATCTTCCTGAAAGATACAACAGTTCAAGTTTTATTGCTCTAAACAGGTTTTAACAGAATAAATTGTGGTAGTTTCCTAATCTTTTGTAAAAAAGACAACCCAGATTCAGTTAATAAAAATGAAGATCCTTGTAGCTTCACAGGCAATCTCTCACTCTGGGAAACATGACTTAAACTGAAGAGCTAGCAGAAGGCTTCTCTGTCCTTATATCCAGCAATGAATTGAGGCAGGGGACTACTGACAATGTCTGAGTGCACAATTCCAGTTTTCACTGAAGAAATATTTTTACTGTGAATCAGGAGTTAAGTATCTGGAAAGATATGAGCCCCTTTTACTCCTCAAAGCTTTTTCAGGTTTCCAAAGGGAGTAATGTAAGATTCATGGGTCTTTTTGGGGGAATGAATGATGTGTTTGGATTCTCAGCAGACTGACCACTCATAACAGGAACCTGGGAACTGGCCTTTTACACCAACAAACTGGTGTCATGGATATGAGGAAGAGCTTGTTTGGAAGCTATAGGAAAATCTGGTGGTGTTGCTGGCAGTTCTTTTAACTATCCTATGCAAAATTACTGTCATCAGCCTAATGACAGAGCTATCTGCTCACTTGCTACTCAACAATTACACCCTGTTTTAATTCAGGGTCACCTGCACAAACCAGAGGTGCACTTCTTCATAAGGTACAAGAAATTCCAAACTGAAACAAATTCTTCTTTTGCTGATGGGGTAGAGCATTTACTATAAAAAGACATACCACATACTCAAAATACATCTTAAAGGAAACCAGTAAAACTTTAAATATCTTGTTTTTCAAACCCTTTACTTTCACTGGTTTGGCAGCCTCTTGGCTGATTTTGTGCCTAGATATAATAATGTGTTTGCTTATTCATTTTTTATTTAATCCATGGACTCCTGTCATTTGTAATATATTGTGAATATTCCTTGCCAGAGCTTCAAATGAACAAAATAATATATTCTCAATTGCCCTACTCATATATTTTCGATGTCTTTGTTTCACCAGGCCAGTAATTATAAAACAGAAGACAGAATTTCTGTAGATTTCAGACAAAAAAGAAAGAACTATGGGCCTGAGTGACAAGCTACTTTTCCACTTCTATTTGTATAGTCAACCACTATAACCATCCCAGATAAATCTTTCTCAGACATATGAAAACAGATCCATAGCAGTAAGACTGGTCTTTCAATTTTAAGCCCCATTTTAGATGTACCTATGGTTTGATGGGAGTCTGCTGAGCTGTTCAGTTAGGAAGGATTTAGACAAAACCCGTGTGACTGAGATGTGGCAAAAAGATAAACTGAGTCCATACACAAGTAGTATCAATACAAAACACACAGCAAATAATACAACAACCTGGAAACCATCCAACATCCTTTGCAGAAGAGCATGCCTAATTTTATTTCAAGGAATCACCACTACAGCAGTTAAGCCTGCCCTTGGGTGTCGTCGCACTCTCAGCAGCAAGGGATGAGCACCGCCGTAAAAAGTGCTATCCCTGGGGTTTAAATTCAGGCCTAACTTTGAGTCATGGATGCAAACCTCATTGTGTACGGTTTTGCTTCTAAGCACCTGGCAGCTAAAATCTCTCTTAAATACCTGGGAATGATATAGGTGTAAACTATTACCTCATGGAAATGGCAGCCACACTTCCCTTGCAGGAATTCTTTATAACGTCCCATGGTGATGACGAAGGTGTCAACAACTTCATAGCCAAATTTTTTTGCTGTATCCAGAATAACCAAGTTTTCGTTCCACAGGTTTTGTATTTCTACCTGCATTCCAGACAAAATATTGCAGTGTCTTGTCAGCAGGACTGTTTAAAAGTTACTGTATTCTGCCATGGAAATGAATAGCAAGACTGCATTTTGAGTAAAACAAGTATAGAATCATAGGATCATAGAACAGTTAAGGTTGGAAAAAACCTTAAGATCATCTAGTTCCAACCCCCCTGCCATGGGCAGGGACGCCTCACATTAGACCATGTCACTCAAGGCTCTGTCCAACCTGGCCTTGAACATTGGCAGGAATGGAGCACTCACAATGTCCTTGGGCAGTCTATTCCAGTGACTCACCTCTCTCACAGTAAAGAATTTCTTCCTTATATCCAATATAAACTTCCCCTGTTTAAGTTTGGACCCATTACCCCTTGTCTTGTCACTACAGTGAAGAAGAATCCCCCTCCAGCATCCTCGTAGGCCCCCTTCAGATACTGGAAGGCTGCTATGAGGTCTCCATGCAGCCTTGTCTTCTCCAGGCTGAACAGCTCCAACTTTCTCAGCCTGTCTTCATACAGGAGGTGCTCCAGTCCCCTGATCATCCTCATGGCCTCCTCTAGACTTGCTCCAAAAGCTCCATGTCCTTCTTGTATTATACTCCAGACATGAATTACCATAAATTTGCTCTTGAAAACAGCTATTACTCCAAGGCTGTTGTAGATTTTTGCAGGAATTATAATTACTTTTCAGCAGTTGTGAAGCTTCTTTCATGCGAAGATTTCAATGCTGTTAATAACTATTGCATAACTGGTTTTAATATGTACTTGGCTAATGTGAAATGTAAAAAAATAAAAAGAAAATCCTATTATAAAGTTGTCTGTAGTGAATGGTGAAATTGTTCCTGTAAATTAAAATTCATCTTCAAATCAAACTCATTGAGACTATTGCTTAAAAACGAGTATAGGGCCATGGGAATCTTAGAAATTGTTACACTGAAGAATAGATTGTTATTTCTAAAGATTATGCAGGAAGGCCAGGAATACAAAAATGTTAGCCATCAATTTGGCAAAGCGGTGTATTTGACATTGCAGACAGAAGGGCTTTGAGAGTAGCTGATGTAATCCAGAAGTCCAGAGCACCCAAACCACATGGATAATTTGGCATGGGATTCCAGTATTGCAAGGGAAGAGAACATCAGTTACGCTGGTCAATGTAGTTGATTTCTGGAGTTTCATAAATTTACTCCATAAGAATCAGAAAAAGGTAAACCTGGGAAACCATAATACTCCTTCTATCCTTGCCTCACCTTCCTTTGATCAAAGTTCTGCTTTTTCTTCTTCTAGGAGTGAACTCTACTGAAAGCCATGGGAGAAGCCATGACATTTCTTCATGATGATGCCAACAATTTCCCTACTTCATTCTCATTTGATCATCCGGATAAATTAAGTAAATGGTTGGAATCAATAAGAAGACATTCAGCAGAGACAAGGCGGATAGTACTAACTTAGACAGAAATAACGGGGAAAATATGACAGGGCAGTCTCCATAGCAAAAAGAAGGGTGAGAGTAGCAGTAGGTCTTACAACAGTGTGTTACAGCTGCAAAAAGATGTGGGCGCCAGTCCTCAGTGTGATAGAAGCGCTGTACTTAAATTATGAAAGCAAATCATTTTCTCTTTTCAACACCTGTGAATAGCTGGAACATTACACACAGTTCCGGTAGGCACCATTTACTCCTTTCTGCCCTCCAGCTCTTCCCATCCCTGTGTCATCTACATATTTTATTATGGACGGTTCAACAGAGACCCACCCTTCAAATTGTAAATAAAAATATTGAATGAGTTACACAGCACATTGAAATGGACCCATCTGTTACTCTGAGAGTCTTGGATATGATTTAAACTGACTGCAACAACCCATTGATATACAAATAACAGACTAGATTCACCACTACATTCCAGCTGCTCTGTAATGTTCTGGTTTCATAGGCTGGTTAAAATGGATTTATGGATAGCTGTGCAACGCAGCCAGACCAGTGAATCTGATCCAGCAGTAACAACAAAGGAAGCCTGAGGAGGGCCCATTTTCGATGTGGTATGAGGAGAAATCTGCCTATCCCAGGCTCATTTTCTCACCTTTGACATCAGGATTAATATTGGAGCTTCTTCTGGTTCTTGTGATGGCTGACTGAGCATGGGTGTTCGAACAGCGGTGGAATATGTGAAATATGGCAAATTGGTTTGAATCCATATTAGCAAGCAGTATGAGCAAATACAAACATTAATTTTTCTTTGATCCATTTAAAGCTTGCTCAGCAGAGGTTGTAACATATTTTGACCAGACAGTAAAATTATTGCTGAAATGACAAATCTTCCACAAAAATGCACTCTAAATGTACTGTAGCTTACCTGTGATAGAGAATGTATCCCATCCACTGGCAGGTGAAAGCCCATCCCTATGGATTTGATAATTACCAGGATATTTGACAGATTTTCCCTGTTTGGCAAATTGAAGAAAAAAGGTCACAGAGTTTACTTAGCAGACACATCAAAACACATTGCATTTTAGTGTCTTTTCACTAGTTTTCAAAGTCACTTAAGTGCACACACACATGAGAAAACAAATGAAGTGGTTTGTGGAGTTGGTTTTTGTAATTTATTATATCAAGACTTGGAATAATACCAAGTACATAGCATTACCTGCTCAACACCTTTTGGATAATTTGCAGATGATTGGAATTAAGCCACTGAACACCACCTACAACTAACACGGTCTGGGCTGTGTTCTCCAGGGGACGTGATCTGAAACCCAGAAAGGAAAACCAACACGTTGCCTTAAAACAGATGTCAACCATTTTAACTGCGTTGCATTGCAATGCATTTCAATGAACTATATCTGGCATCCTGATCAGAGACCTGATGTCATTTTCTACTATTTTTCAACCACACAATACAGCTTGCACACGTTATATTTAATTGTTTACTGACTTTAATTGCAAAATCTGTTAAACACATTTGTGACTAGAATGAGAATACAAACAAGCTGGCAATAGAGTTTGTACGGTACCTCTGCAGCAGTTGTTCTAGGGCTTTTTCAAAAGTTGGTCTCTGGTTTGAGCTCATCCAAAACTGGGGGTAGTAGGAGTAACTGATGAATGTTTTCCCCTCGTTGATATTATGATAACATTTAACATCATGAGTCTTTTGCCATTCCTGAAGAGTCTTATTCACTCTTTCTATTAGATAGTACATCATTCCTCTGTTAGTTGAGTCACCTATAAAGAGAATCTTTGGATGGAAAAGGATAGTACTTAGAAGTTATACACTCCAAAACCCAAAAGCTAAGAAAATAATACAGATAATCTGACGGTCTTTTAAACCCTTCTCATAAGGTTCAAGAAATATCACTGTGAGCTGCCAGCTCTTCAGCCATGACATCTCAATATTAAAGTTCCCCTTTAGCAAAAACTGTGTAATCTGATTAACAAAAAGTTATAATTCAAAGATGAAAAGTACAGGTTATAGATGGCTATAGCTGCACAGCCCTGCATTTTTCATACTTGATCATTTCTATTGCTTAAGTTTACTTCCAGCTGCTAGTACAGAGCCTCTTGTGGTTGCTTGCAGCTTCCTGCTTTCTTTCCTCCAGTTTTTTGTGTGGTTTGTTTCTACACAGCATGCCTTCATTAAAATGTCTTCCATAAATGTGATTCATCAGAATTTACACCAAGTAACACGTACACACACACACACACACACACGTAGAGCTGTTGCTTTTTTTGTAGAGAGATGGCCTTTCTGCAATTTCAGAGAGGGTGGAAAAAGAGGGTTGTTTTGGTGGAAGACATGAACAGAGTCCTGGCATGTATGATGTGACCACCAGGAAGCATTGCGGCCTGAAGGGAGTTAGAAGTGCTGTCAAAAAGACAGAAGTACTTCAAGTATAGCAGTTTTCACTGGGCAGCTCTGAACCTGCAAGTGAATGAACAAGTCAGATTTGGGCTTGCTACTACTCATTCTGTAGACTCCCTTGAGAAATCAAACATCTCTGTATGTGGAGACCACAGAACTTAATGTATGGGATTTTTTTAATGTAATTTCCCTATATTTGTGGCTAGAACTAGCATTTCCTCCTGCTGAAGAGAATATTTAAGCAATAACAAGAATCCAAAGGGGAAGAGAACCCAGGTTCACTGTGGTTTGCCAATGAAACTGTGTGTGTAATCAGCTATTACCACAGTCACCTCAACCAGAAGTCCCCACAGAGGAGCTTAAATATAAAACTGGGAGTCAGAAACCCCACAGAGCCATAACAGCGTAACAGCCCTGTTTTCTGCACAACAGTAGGCAACTTCTCCTACCTCTGGCACTCAGAGTAGTTGACACCTTGTAAGCTGTGTTTTGTTGTTTGGTATTTTAATTTGATTTGGGCTTCATGCTTTACCACTTCCAGCTTGAATATTTAGTTATGCAAATAAAATTCAGACTGCACAAGATTATGTGTTTAAGAGTACATTTCCAAAGGTTCTCTTAGAGATTTTATGTGGTGAAAGCATCTTGAACTCCTCTTATCTAATACCTCTCTATTTATCTATAACCTTCAGGAATGTCAGTTTTAGGAACTGATTCCAGTTCCCGCTATAAACCTATTTTGATTAAAAATAAGCCACAACAGTATAATAATGATGGTTCCCACAGAACAGAAGCAGTTTCAGATGAGCATACTCTGATCTGGTGGCAGGGTCAAGACAATGGCTTGAACTTCCCAAGCCTTGTTCACTGTGGGCTGCAGAAAAGCACACAAATTAAAACGAACACTGGGCACATAGAGGTTCTTTCACCTCCTGTCCTGGACCTATCAAAGCTGTTTCACAAAGTAAATTCTTAAACAGCTGCTGTTCATGCTTGTGTTGCACAAGCACTTCTATTTCATGCAAGGAGATTTCCAAATCTTTCCCATTATGTCAGAAGAAACCTTTTAAAACCAAACGTAACATGACTCACAGAAGCTAGGGATCCTCCGACCCTTGGAAGGAGTGGTCGGATATTCACTCTTTCCCTCTCTGACAGATGGGAACATGCACGCAATTATTTACAATTAGGAAGATAGTCCATGGTTATGATATGCCCTAGTTATAAAGTAGGTTAACTAGAGGTTTTAAACAGTTCTTTTAACTTGCAAAATCTCTTAATCTCTCCAGTCTGTCTATATCCATGTCTTTTTAATCTCCATTTCATAAGTCCATCACTGTATTATCTAAATGTATATCTATTTAAAAAGCAGTTCTCAGATATTAGCAGGCAAGGATATCATTAACTTGCAATGTGGGTGAGAACATTGCTGTAATAACACAACACAGCAATAGCAGAATAACAAACAGGCTCTACTAGGTCATACACATAAAGCAGTTGGTAGAACATGCTAAATTGTTTCTCTTCTACTTGTATAACATATGATACCATTTTGTTATCATTGCACATAAGGATTTTGCAAAGGAGCATTTCAGCTATTAATTGCACTGATTTGGCAGATGTGGCTTTTTTATCTCACTCTTCATTCTACCATAACTAAGATACTGATACTTTTCTCCTTCTAACTGTATTTGGTCTAATCTCCTCTACTACGGATTTCAAATAACAGAATACTCTTCATGGGAAAAAAGAAGAGAAATCATGGCCCAAGACCAATGAACATGATGCACAGATGTTTTGTTTTGCCAACACTGTGCATTCTCTAGCAATTTAAGTATAAAGCGTCACACTCAATATTTTCTAAGTCTCAGACATTGCAGAATATCAAAGACTGAGATTGAATCATCAGTCTCTTTCCCATCTTTCTCATTATGTTTAAACTAGAGCAAAACATCCCTCCTCCAACACACTCACACTCAATTTGCACTATTAAATACTTCGGCATTGTAGGGCTTTATGATTTCTACATCTGCACAGCCACACACACATAAGCAATGGATCTATGAATGAGTTTTCAAGTCTGCCCTGGGATACCTAGCTGGCCAGGTCTGCAGATGGGAAGTCCCTATGTGCAGTCATTTAGAAAACCAGTTCCAGGAGAGACAACTTAGCTATGATGACATCCTAACGTGGCAGATCTAGACTGTAGGTGCCATGATGCTGGGCATCATATGAAAATATCAGGTGGGGCTTAGAATAGTACTGTTGTTGTTGTCCTGATATTCTGAGAACATGAAGAGGGTGACAGGAGTCAGAGCAGGTTCCTTTAGAGCAGTCAGTATAACTGGAAGAAACAGATAATTGTTAGAGCCCACACATACTTCAAGTATTATCACAAGACTGATGAGACCTCACAGAGCTCATCTTTGAAGGAGTAAGCTCTGAGTCTCAGAACATCTCCATTTTCACTCTTAAAGTGAGCTTGTTATGAGGAGGTAAAGCAGGAGGTCAGGAAATTAGATGAGACAGCTAATATTGAGTGCCTGAGTGTCCATCTGAGAATCTATACTTATTCCTAGAAGAAGGTACGGCTGAGCAGGATGAGTCAGGAATGTGACAGATAGCAACATCACATTGGTGAAGAATACAGATTGTTTCACTAGGGAAATGAACCTGAACACACAGAAACAGCTCTGCTAAGAGAATAGTCAAGACAAGTAAGTGGGGAGGAGAGAAATGAGACAAAGTGGACTTGTGATTGTACAGAAATCCAGATCAAAATTGTAGGTCACGCTCTAAGATGTCAGTCAATTGTTGCAGCCGTGTTAGATTTCAGTCAGTAAGTCTTTCTTCAAATAGGTTGAAGCCATACCGGGATTGTATCACTGGCATCAAGCAAATCCATTTAACTCCAGCTATGTCTTTTACAGTGAAATAACAGGATTGTTGAAAGATATGTCAAATTAAAACTAGGACTGCAGTATGTGAAACTATGGTCTCTGCTCTCTAGCTCTGATGGAGAGTTCTGAAGTCTGTTTTCAGTTGTCATAGGAGAGTATCACCAATCACATTCTGGAGTCTGGGATTCTGGGATTTTGAGGAAATGCTCTGTCATAGGTCTAAAGAAGGTAGAAAGATGCATTCCTTGTAATCCAATGCACTCCAAGATGGTAGATGCATAGTACATCACCAGCAAGTCTGCACACTCAGATCATCCATTCCTTAAGACCTTGACTACATCCAACAGTCTGCTTCTTTCTATTTGTTGAACCATGCTGTAAGACAGAGACATGCAATTCTTGGAAAAATAAACAAATCCTTCTTTTTCTTCCCCCTAAAATAATGAGGTGGAAAAGAGGACATTTGTAGATAATCCCAGCTGCTTTTCAAACTGCCCTTCTGCAGAACTGACCAAGAACATTTTGTTGTTTAGGCCATAAGAAGTCATCTATCAAAGCATCTATCAAAGTCTGTCTTTTATAAGTCAGCTTCCTTTCCAGCAAATGCTTGGAAGACACAAAGGCTAAAATAAGTGGTGGCTAGCTCCAGGAAGAAAACACAGATCCTTCAGCTAATCCAAGAGCTTCAATGAATTCGAATAATTATTCAGTGTAATTGAATGTGTGTTAGCTATGGCCACACTTATTTCTATGCAGTTGCATAAACTTACTGTAGTTGTGTGTGCCATGTGGTATTTACTATGATTTGAACAAAGGGCTCTAGAGAGCATTCTGCATTTAGCTCTGTGACAATAACGAGCAAAATAATGACTCAGGTGTGTTGAATATGTCATATCTCATTCTCTATCGTCTGGCACAAAGCTTAGTCATGTACTGTTCAGGTTGATGGGGCATTTGTCTGCAGGATGACTAAAGCATCAGACATACGTCGAGTTATAATTTTACCAAAGAACAACACTTGCACGCAGACAGATGTTTTCAGTGTTGCAAACGTTTTGTGAGAAAAATTCCATTATAGCTTAAAGGCTTTAAAAGATTGGGTAAGCATTGTGGAATTCGCTTCTTAACCAGACCTATCATTATAAATTAACCACACTTAGGAAATTTAAACACCTGTAAGTCCAAAACACTACTTAACTCTAAAATATTAAGAAATTATAAGTTAAAATTCCTGCTTTAACAGCTGAATTTTAAGTACTTCAGCAAATATTGCCTTTTCATATTTCCTGTTCTTAATTACACATGAC
This sequence comes from Melopsittacus undulatus, assembly GCF_012275295.1. Classification (NCBI taxonomy): domain Eukaryota; kingdom Metazoa; phylum Chordata; class Aves; order Psittaciformes; family Psittaculidae; genus Melopsittacus; species Melopsittacus undulatus. The sequence continues at coordinate 18,448,230 of NC_047531.1, read as the reverse complement.
TCAATGGTACTTTATTATAAGACTAAACTCTGAGTAGTATTTCTCAATTATAAGCAAAATATATATCCCCCTGCTATTGAAGCCAGCTTTCTATATGCTGATAATTAGATAAATTTACCTGTTAAAACCCCTTCTTGACCCAATTTTTAAATTCTTGTATATAAAAAAAATTATATCTTAATAGAATTACATAAATATTACAGCAAAAACTCATTGACCACAATCACAGAGGATTTTGTGGAGCCAATATAATACAGATATAATATTTTTATTACGATTGCCAATTTCTTTGATTCAATTAGGACATACACATGGAGTTCCCTAAGAACAACACAGCAGGCATCTCATTACCCTTAGTTAAAAATGGAAAAGACCAGACACCAGAAGCAGACTGAATGAAAACCTACTTGGCCAGAATCACCTTAGCCTCAATACTTGAAAATTTTCCTGTTTGCTGTGCCTAAAATGCAAACATATGATTAACTAGTCTTGATAACACATCATAAAGCAAAGTAGTGCCTCATAAACTGTTTTCATGGATGTATATCCTTTGTCATGTCTCCACCAATCTGGATGATACTGTTTCACTACAGCTGGTCTTATGTTTTTATGAAATAGTGTCCTGGTTTCAGCTGGGACAGAATTAATTTACTCCCTAGCAGCTGGCATAGTGCTGAGTTCTTTATCTCAGTTTTTAAAAGGAATTTTATTACTTTTCTCATTCTCTCCCCTATCCCAATGGGGTGGAACGAGTGAATGGCTGCATGGTGTTTAGCTGCCTGATAGTTTAAACCACAACACACAGAAACAACTTAGCTCACACACAGTTTTATATGCACACATACTAAAATAGCATTTAATGATGATGTGAAATCAATTGGAAGTCATAGCCAAGGAAAATGAATTTCTGTTATAAAGAGGATGATAATTTTGGAGTTGAGATCTGAAAAACACATAAATTTTAATATTAGACTTGAAAGCAGCCTGGAGTTAGAAAACAAATTAGAAAGCGTTTTTGAGGGCTTATTTATGATGCAGATAGGAAAGAAGTGCTCTGTTTGTGTGTCCTTGGGTGGCATGGTTTAGTGGGATGTGTCCCTGCCCATCGCAGAGGGGTTGGACCTAGATGATCTTAAGGCCCTTTCCAATCCAAACTATTTTATGATTCTATAATTCTATGACCATAAACATATTTCAGAAACATTGTCAAATGCATAGAAGAAATGAATGAGCAAGAGACATATTTGAATGCTACGTTTTACTGTTGCAACATGAGAAAAACAGAAAGACTGAACTTAAAGATACAGCTGATCTTACGTGTGCTGCGTTTCATTAAAAGCAGAAGCAGGCTCAAGCAAGCTTTTTTTTTCCTCTCCTTTTTTTTTTCTTTTTCTTTTTTAATAAAAAGCTAATAAGGGAGCACAAGAAAGCTGCCTGCAGTTATCATAGTCAAAATTTGACACTGACATAAAGATTAACACCTGCTATTTAGAGTAAAAGACATAATCACAGGTACTTATGTTGCTTATATCTTACCATGGTGTTTTTAGCTCTAAGAAGTAAAGCCAGCAGAATAAAATACTGAAGCTAAATTATGTTTTATTTTCCAGGACAAAACCACAGAGACTTCAGCCTAGTGAATCTCATATGTCACTGCTTGCTTTTCCTGTGATTCCTGGTGAAATCTTGCAGGACCCTGATTTTTTTATGAAGGTATTCACTAGTGAAATTCAGTCATCATAGAAGGCTGTTAGTGTTCTGATGGAAGATATGATGTCATTTGACTCAGAGACATTACAGACATATATGTTTCTGCTTTTCTGAGGAAGGACTGGCAATTATGTGGAGGTTTTATTGTCTTCATTCAGAATAGACTTTGAGCAAGAATTCAGATGTAGATCATATAGATGACTCCTTTGTAAAGAATTTTGAACTCCAGAGACCAGTTACACAAGTTGAATATTCAAGATATGGTGCCATACTAAAAAAAAACCAGAATACAGAAGCATTCAGGTTAGTTGAGCCCATTTTGACAAGTGGACACATGAGAGAGCTCTGTTGCTCTCAGCTAACTTTAGCAAATGACAATATAAATAAAGCAGCCCTCATTCTAGATCATCTGTTTTCTTCACTTCAGTTGAGAATTTGTGAGTCTTTTGCACTCACATGGGTTTTTTTGCAATTTGTTTACATTGAAACTTTCTGCATGTTTTATTATGAAAACTATGATGTTTGTTTGAGAAATCAGTAATCTCTGTAGGGCTTAAATATAAGGTATACAGTGGTTCAAAACTAATATCATAAATTAAGAAATTTAGATATTTCTAGATGGTTAACAAAATCTCTTGTGTAATAAAAATTTATTTGCTCACAAGGATTATGTCTTGATGTCCACTTAACAGCTCCCTTATCAAAGACCGGCTTGCTTAAACATATATCATACATTCAATTCAACTGACAAGAGAAAGTCTTTCAGTGAGCACCTGAAAATACTTTCTCTATTATATATCTTAGGCTGTGTAAAGTGATTCTAAATTTTGCCTTAATCACAAGCAGAATCAGGACCTTATCACCCAAGCAGAAGACCATTTTTACTCATCTGACTTAGGCATAAACAAATTCTCTCTTAGTTCTTAAGCTCTACTGACACAAGCTTGTTGCTCCAGGCTCTACATTTATTTGGTGACAGAAGCAAAAATCCCATTGAAAAAACTGTCACACAAAGTTTTTGCCACTGCAAAACGATAACAGAAATTACACTAGAGGGAAAGATATAGGGGAAACATACCAAAATAGAAACATGCTTTAGGGTGAAGACTTTAAAAGGATAATTAAGTTAAGTGGACATCTGTGCAAAGGTAACAGGAGAAATTCAGCAGATTTCTACAGAGCAGTGAAGTTTAGAAAGTTTAGGGAGGTTAGAAAGTTCTAGGAAGAAAATTAACTCTATCCCAGCCAAAACCAGAACATCAGAAAATGATGGAAGATTTTGCAAAAAATGAAGAAAGCGAAACGAGTGCAATTAGTTTTACAAAGATTTTTCTGTTAATATAGGTCACATAGAATCTGGCTCTCATCTGACACTAGACTAGATCAGTGACCTTAGAAATTGGAATCTGAATCAAGAAATTAAGCTTACAAACATACATTTAATACTTGGTTTCAATGGACCCTTAACACTGTTCTGTTTTTCACACTGGTGAGCGTGAGTGGTCAGACTCAGGAGGTAGGAATGTCAGCAAAATCTTCCCAGCAATATGCTGCCAATCTGCTTCCACAGTGGTGTACTGTTCCTCTGCTATCCTTCAATTGCCTGACCAAAGGGTGTTTGCCTATTGAAGCAGCCTGACATCCAGGGAAATTAAAACCAAAGCAAAGCTATCAAATTCTTCTATATTTGTTGCTGTGGTCAATCCATAAGTGGTTGTTTTGTACACAAGGAGCAGATCAAGCATCTCCTCTGTCATATAAACCTACTTTTTTTGGGAAAAATATGTTAGGAGAAGCCCACAGCTCTAGTAATGGAGAAAACCACAGGCAGAAATAAAACCAAATGGCAATGCAGGATTTTGGGCAAGAAAAGAATTGACCAGAAAAGAAAGAGGATATGTTAATTGAAGACTTATTTTTGCATTTGTCTATATGGACATGATCTCAGATTTTATAAAAATGCTACTTTTAGATACCATTTTCTTACCTAGACAATACGTTATAAAAATGTTTATAACAATTAATTACTTACTTTCTGGATACTTGTATCCTCAGTAAGGTACCTGAGCCTCAGATCAGAGTTCTGTTTCAACAGTTTTACAGTCATAGCATGCTTATTAAGGAGACCTTGTATTTCCAAGCAATCACTTTAGAAGCTTCACTACAAGAAAAGAATGTGCAAGAAGACTTGGTAAGATTAGTGTGCACAAGCAATGCCATGCATTAGGTACGCAGCAGAAGAAACCCAACTTGCACATTGAGTGTGACACAAACTGTGACAACAGTGCAAAGCCATCCTCCATTTGCAGTCCTTGCATACTCACTACAGGTCTAACTGGTAACCACGTACACCGTAGGTCTTGAAGCTCCACTGGTGTGACCTAAGGTCCTATGCAAAATGGCAGCAGAAAACTGTGTCTGCATAAGTCTTAACTATAGATAATGGTTGTTTTTTGACCATGTGGATTTTCTATCAGTACCTTTTTCCATTTATAATAAAAAGGGATTTTCTTACACATCAATCATAAAAGTGGTTTTAAAGCTTCAGGACACCAAATATCCAGGTAAATAATACCAAATTAAAATGTAAAATCTGTCACATACCCTTCTGCCCTCCACGCAGCGCTGGAGCTCAGGCTTCGCTAGCACAGCGTATTGGCAACCATGGGGCTGCCACGTTATTTCTCTCCAGTCACAGGTCCTGTTGTCAGAGCAGCTGAGGCAAGGGACAATCCACTGCCCTGGAAAACAGAAACGGGATGTCAATACCTCCTCTGCATTTTTGTGAATAGCTTTATTATAAAGCAGGCAAGATATTTTTGAGTATGCTGTCATGGGAGTTTTCCCTAAATTAAATGCCCCCAACCATTTGAAGAGACTTTCCTTCCTCTGTGTTATGCCCTGTTCATTTAGCTAGCATGGGAGGTTTCCCTTTCCCTGAAAGAGTTGCGAAGGCTCAAATCTGACAGTTGCTCGTGGGTTCATTTCTCAGTTCATCTTGTCTTTCTTGTAGCAGCTTGTCCTTTTTTCACAAAAGGGGTATGAGAAAGGGAAAGGGGGTTGAGGAGACTGAAGGCAAAAAGAAAATATCCGTATCCAGAAGGGCCTAAAGACAAGGTTCATTCTCATGTACAATTAAACATCTAAAAGTTGGGTTGTTGGCTGAAGTTAGACTTCAGGAGTCCCTTGAGAGAAAAATGGAACAAGAGAGACAATGACTTTCCCTCAAAAATACTGATTTCTTTGGTTTGTGAGAATTCAGAGGACTGTCCCAGACTACATGTATACATTTCAGAAGGTGAAAGTAAGGTCAGGTGAATAACCCATGTGATTTGTTAGAGCCTGATTTTCCTATTTTCAAAAATCATTTTCCAGACTAGGAGCATAAAGTGGAATTACCAGAAGTCAGTGGGGTTTAGGCACCTCTTGCCTAAGGTTGAGTTGTTTTGTTATGTTAGTTTTCTAAAGCATTAATTTACAAAATCCTACTGGAAGTCTGAGGGATTTAACTTCTGAAGGAAGACAGAAAACTTTTGAGATACCTTTTATTTTCAAGTCAACACAAGGAACACTTTTTTCTAGCCCATACAAGTGCACCTTCCTAACAATATCTCCCAACGCCTATGTAGCTCTGTCAGCAAAACCTGCTTTAGCTCTGATTAAAGGAAGAGTGCAGGGGCCCTGAGGTCCCTGTGTCAATGCTATTAGGTCTCCCTAGCACAGCCAGGTTTCTCACTGCAGCCCATCAAACAGCTCCAAAAGCAAATGTTTGCAGAGTAGGCCTGGTCTTAGTGCTTGTGACCATCACTGCCACCAGACAGCAAATGGGTGAGCTTTGCTGTGTGTGATACATTGATGCTACACAGGAAGCCACAGCAAAAAAAACAGGCTATGAGTGCCTATCAACACTTATCAGGTCTGGGACAGAGTGGGAGGCGGAGTGAAGCAACCCTGAGGATGACAGTGGCCTTGGGGGAGTCAGCTGCTAATTTGGGCAGAAGGCAATTTCCAGGGAGGCAGCGTGCGCATACGATGAGCACAAGCCCCATGTGAATATGTTTTGGTAGGCGGCAGGGTGAGTTGACTCAGCAGATAAAGAAGTCCATATAAATAAAACCATCAAGAACTGGTACATCTAAGGGCAGAATGTATGCCACAATGCTACGGGAAGATAACCCATATATATATATATATATTCCATACATATATTTCATATCTTTGTGCACAAGTCCATGGGACGTGATGAAATACATCTGTGGGTCCTGAGGGAGCTGGAAAATGAAGTTGCTAAGCCACTGGCCATCATATCTGAAAAATCATGGCAGTCAGGTGAAGTTCCTGATGACTGGAAAAAGGGAAATATAACCCCCATTTTCAAGAAGGGGAAAATGGATGACCCGGGGAATTACAGACCAGTCAGTCTCATCTCTGTGCCTGGCAAAATCTGGGAGCAGATTCTCCTGGAAAGCATGCTAGAGCACATGAAAAACAACAAGGTGCTTGGTGACAGCCAGCAGGGCTTTACTAGGGGGAAATCCTGCCTGACCAATTTGGTGGCCTTCTATGATGGGGCTATGGAACTGACGGACAGGGGTGGAGCAGTTGGTGTCATCTACCTGGACTTGTGCAAAGCGTTTGACACTGTCCCACACAACATCCTTGTCTCTAAATTGGAGAGACATCAGTTTGATAGAAGGACCACTCAGTGGATAAAGAACTGGCTGGATGGCCACACACAAAGAGCTGTGGTCAATGGCTCAATGTCCAGCTGGAGACCAGTAACGAGTGGTGTCCCTCAGGGATCGGTGTTGGGACCGGTCTTGTTCAACATCTTTGTCGGTGACATGGACAGTGGGATTGAGTGTGCCCTCAGCAAGTTTGCCGATGACACCAAGTTGTGTGGTTCTGTTGATACGCTGGAGGGAAGGAATGCCATCCAGAGGGACCTTGACACGCTTGTGAGGTGGGCTGATGCCAACCTCATGAAGTTTAACCATGACAAGTGCAAGGTCCTACACCTGGGTTGGAGCAATCCCAGGCACAGCTACAGGTTGGGCAGAGAAGAGATTCAGAGCAGCTCTGCAGAGAAGGACTTGGGGGTGTTGGTTGATGAGAAAATGATGCAGTTTCAATGTCTGCTTGCAGCCCAGAAAGCCAACTGCATCCTGGGCTGCATCAAATGAGCGTGACCTGCAGGTCGAGGGAGGTGATCCTACCCCTCTACTCTGCTCTTGTCAGACCTCACTTGAAGTACTGTGTGCAGTTCTGGTGTCCTCAACATAAGAAGGACATGGAACTCTTGGGACAAGTCCAGAGGACGGCCAAGAGGATGATCAGGGGACTGGAACACCTCCCATGTGCAGATAGGCTGAGAAAGTTGGGGCTGTTCATCCTGGAGGAGAGAATGCTCTGTGGAGACCTCATAGCAGCCTTCCAGTATCTGAAGGGGGCCTACAGGGATGCTGGTGAGGGACTCTTCATTAGGGACTGTAGTGATAGGGCAAGGGGTAGCGGGTTCAAACTTAAACAGGAGAGGTTTAGATTGGATATAAGGAAAAAGTTCTTTACTGTGAGGGTGGTGAGTCAGTGGAACATGCTGCCCAGGGAAGCTGTGAATGCTCCATCCCTGGCGTTGTTCAAGGCCAGGTTGGACAGAGCCTTGGGTGACATGGCTTAGTGTGAGGTGTCCCTTCCCACGACAGGGGGGTTTGAACTAGATGATCTTAAGGTCCATCCTTAAGATGATCTTGGGTCCTTTCCAACCCTAACTGTTCTATGATTCTATATGGGATTATAACCCACAGCAGCCTCATCTGCTCTGAAGCTTTTTTTCTGCGCAGAATATGCTCACCCCACTCTCAGCTACACATGCAGATGACATGGAGGAAATAATGGCAGACTGATCCTAAACACTGGCTTCACCACCCTGTGGGGCAGTGAACATAAACCAGCTCCCCTGGTTCCCACTGGTGTGGGTGCTTCCTGAAGGCTGCTGCCAGGCAAACAGCCTGGTTCAAGATCGAAGGAGGAACTCTCAGGACAATGGTGGTAGGTAAGGGAGATGGAGCTGCCCAGGTCTCCTTGCTCGGATGAGTGTCAGACTTGCATTGTCTGTGTTCTAATCACCAAGCTGTTTGTCCTTAAGGACAATGTTCCCTGTAATGGTCTTACCAGCTGAGGATCACTTCAAACTTCAGAATTCATTAGGACAGGAAAATAATATCACTGTAACCTAGCAATTTCTTGTGGGAGAAGAGGTTGTGGCCTCCTGGCCACCACTGGGACCAGGCATGCTTTGATACTGTAAGATTTTTATCTCCACTTGTGGACCTTGCCCTTAGTTCCCTCTGCACCTCCTTTGCAACTCATGACTAAAGGGTCATTCCCAGCTCCATAGCAGTTGTATGAAGAAACTGAAAAGTGCAGGGTCTCAAGACACACAGTAATAGGTGTCATGCAAGTATCTTTTACTGTTCTGTACCTTTTGAGTAACAGAGCATGGACAGAATAGTTGATTGGTTTAAGGTCTGGACTCTACTGTAAAGTGCTTCATAAATGAGCTGAAAGTTGTTTTCAGCAGTGGTTTATATTTAAATTATATGAAAACTGGGCAGTTCTTTCCCTGACGTTGTAGTTTTTCTTTCAAGCCAAATACATAAAAGTTCTGGCAATGTTTACAACATCTGAGATCCCTAATTTTACTGAATTTTCTTAACATCCCATATATTTATGAGCTAATCTGGTTTTAGGTAATAAACTAGAAAAGTAGAACTATATAAAATGAATATTAAGAAGCTGAAACATTTGAACAATAAAAGTTTAAACTTTGGCAACTGAAAGTGATAAGTACTTTTTGAAAAACAACTTTCAAATACTTTGGTTTATATAGAATAGCTCTCTAGGTACATTAAGAAAAAATATGTCAGTTTTTGGCATATGCTAAAGGTTAGTGGCAATTGTAAAAAAATTATAGAACAAGGATATATGGAGATAAACTCAAGTTTATAGGAAGCACTGACATTTACTGCTAACAAAATAGTTGCAGGTTTTATATTTATATGGATTTTTTAAAATTGTGTGTAAATTTATGCATTTTTAATCCAATTATTATGAACTTTTCCTATAGTAACTTCACAACAATTAGTCAATGTATTCTTAACATTTAAAAATAAGATTGTGTTGAAAGATGAAATGAATCACATATATAAAAGAAGAAGAAATACTGCAAACAATCAATATCAGTTTGGGAATTAAGATTATTTTCTATTAAAATTATAACTTGCTTTTTCACCATTTATATAAGGCAGCAGCACGCAAAGTAGCTTTCAGCACCACTTCAACCAATTTTGTGGTGCTCTGGTAATTGGCCCTACCAGGCCAGGGAAAGTTTACCTGCTATTCAGTGAAAGAGAGCAGGAGAGAGCTGCTGTTAGTTTATTCACAAATTAAACACAGATAAAAGCAAAATTTTATAGAAACTCATGAGTTTTCCACAGGAAGAGTGAAAGTAAACTGGATTTTTGGCTCATCAGAGCAATTTATCATCTCATGTATAAATCTTCTCCTTAACATATGAGATTAAATGTTGCCAGTACTTCCAAAAACAGCTCTCTTAAAAAGGCATGAAAAGAAATATACTTTCAAAATAATTCATTGATCTGTGTACCTTGTATTAAAATGTATTAGTCCAAAGTTGAAAGTTTTAACCAGTAAAGATAGTTTTGTTTCTCCTTTTAGCCTCTTTTGTTTTTATTCAATCTTTCCCACTGGTATAGCCACACATACACAACTTATGCTTTTAAGAGCAAAATCAAAGTTTTCCAATAATGCTAAACAGTTATTCATATAAAAGGAAAAAAATTATTTTCTAAACTGACAACTCAGATTTTAAATACTCAACCAAAACTAATGCTAAAGATAGTTTGATGATTTATGACTAGTTTAATTTTAGATTTGGTGTCTATTTGGCACACTAAGACTTTGAAAAATGTTTTCTCTAAGACTTTGCTGTAGATTCCTTTAGCTTTTAGCTGCACTCATGAAAAACAAAACTGAAATTACTTTTAAAGGACACAATTTTGTTGCTACAGAGTAAAGGCCCTTAGGCCTACAGTCTTACTTTCGAACTGAAATTTACTCCTTGTAACTAAAGAAGACACTCGCTTGAGCATCAGTTTATGTATCTGCTGGACCCCAATCCAGATAGCTGTTGAACACAAAAAGAGAGAGCTCACACACAATTATGTTAAACTGGATATGCAGTAAATGTGGAAAGTGGAATACAACTAAAACACACATGTCCTCCCAGCAGCAAAGTAAATCTGTGATCTCTTACCATATTCTGTAATTACCTGCAAACCAAATTTCCAGAGTGCACCAGTGTGATTCACCTGCAGTGACTTAGTACAACTTGGGGTTCTCGTGGTATCTATCAATTATATCTCTCTCTCTGAGGAGCCAAGCACACAGTTGATGCTTGTTGGCTTATTTATTATTGATAATACAGCAATACTGAACAGAGAGCTAATGTTCCTGTGATAACTTCATTCAAGGTCTGTTGAATCAAAAGGAATTTTCAGACAGAAAAAGGTTTTTAATAGCTATAAGAATCATAATTTCATTCCATAATCTAAACAAGATGGAAAGACAGAACTTTCCCATGTGGAATAGTCAAAAAGGGAGAGAGAGATGGTGTAAATTAAGTGCATATTTGGTAAGATACAGAGCTTCCTCAAAAGAATAGTGCCATGGTGACTAAGACAGGAGGAAGCCAGTTCCCTGAACTACTGTCTGTGTACTGCATCAAAGGACTAGAAATGAGGCATGAAATCCTGGTTGTATTGAATTGCAAAGCAGACTGCTGTTTTACCATTAATCTTACCACTAATGTCGGAGGAACCAGAGTTTCATCTCTATCTCTCCTGCTGTGCCTCACCCTCTGTAGGCACAAACATAAGCTTTTGCCAGCGCAGCTACATTTTAAAGTGGTAGTACCTCAGCGCCCCTATACAACTAACCTGTTCCCTGGCATAAGGTCAGTGTATGACACTGCCTTACTTCTGCAGAAGTTTTGAGCTTTCTTCTGAGAGGAAATGACATTGCTTGGCTTCTCTGAACATTTATTTAAGTAAAAGAGATGTTGCTGCTTCAGCTGGGAATTTACAATTGCTCCCACATGTGTTAGGAAAATGCTCACTGCCAGGATTCGGATCTCACTTGGCTGTTACAAATTTGGAATGATTTTCCACAAAAAACCCATGCTTTCCAGTTCCAGTTGGAAGTTGTGACGTACATTAAAACTATACAGCCATTTTTGTTGCCAGATACTGCAAACCCCAGTTCTAGGCTCATTAGATACCTCTTGGCAATCTTTGTTTTATATGCACAAATTATTCTTCCCTGTTTAATATACTTGCCCTTTGAGATTACTTCTCCTGAAGTTTGTTTCCATTTTAATTGTGCATATTATTCACAATAAGGCTGCAAAAGAATATTTTATATTCAGCTTTATTTTGCTAGATGCATTATTCAAAAGAAACATGTTATATATCAGGAGAAACAGTTTATCTGCCCCAAAAGGACTCTACTGTGGATTTGGTTTGGGTTTTCTAGTCAGAAACATTATGTCCTGATATAGTAGCATAAGATGGGTTGTGCTTATTATTCACAATTTGCTTTGTGATTAAAATACACTACTTCTCCTTTGTGCATTCCATTCTTATAACAAAAGTTAATATATGCATCTGTTTCACACAAAGTGATGTATTCAGGCAGTTCCCATATCCCTTTTATTTTGTGTTGCTTATTCTGTGATTGTTCAAATTTATTGCTGTGAGAAGCTGTTCCTATCTACGGCAAGATAAAAAATAGAGTTTAGCAGACCATACAGGAGTGTGGGGTCGTTTTTCATTTGTCTAACAAAGAATTAAACATAATTTATTGTTGTCTAATCCAGCAACAACTTCAGCTATAAAATTGCATACCCGAGTAGTCCTGTGGAATACTCAGATTTGTTAAAGTACACTTGCATAAAACTTCATGCAGCTGTGACCTAAACATGACAAGCTGTTGTAAGCTGGATTCTCACTAAACCAAAGAGATATCTTGGTTGTATTGGGTACTATATAATGTTTGGTTTGTCCATCTTGTTTTTAAGGTATCAATATGTGCAAAACCACATACTTTACTGCTTGACTATTTCTGAGTTTCCTGTATAGAAGTTGAAATATAAAATTCAAATGGATCATAATGTTGTATTCTTTTCCTAAAGCTAATTTTTGTTTTTAGTAGATAATCCCTTCCATTTAGAATAAAGCATTTTCATTTAAAACGGGTTTTGTTGGACATATTTCAGTGCATTTTAAAGGCTACATGATAATAATACAAGCAGTAGTAGGTAACTGATTAGTTATCTGCCTAATTGTGAACTAAAAATTGTCACAAACTAACTTGATTTTTAAAATCTGCAACTTTTACAAGTAGTTAGCTAAATTTACTGTATGTAGGTTAGTGCATGTCCACAGAACAGAGGAAACGTTGCTTCTAGTTTTACTTTGATGAGGTGCAAGAATTAATTTTCAGAAGAAACAGGATTAACTGCAAACCTTTTGTGTCTCCAGCTTCACATGTCTTAAACATCGTCTGTGAAATTGCTGAGAGGTATTCACGAGACAGAGGCTGCAAGCCACAGGACTCCTCGGGACGAATTCGAGAACCACAGTCCTGAATTAAAAGGAAATCTGTGAAAATGACAGTACTGCACCCATCCATATGACTTTGAAATCCTCTTCAAGTACATTTAAAGAGAAGTTATTTGAGGTTGGTTCTGCAACTCATTAATCCTTTGCTTTTCCACTATATTTTTAATATGAAATTTTGAATCCTTTTTCCAGTCAGACAATGGATTTGTAATAAATTATCACAATCCACAGTAAATGTATAAGATGCTACATGTGCTAAAGGTACAAGGAAAATTTTTAAGCCAAACATATATAATATTCATGTATGTTATGTTGTCTATAGTTAGTGTACAAGCTTTACCTATTTGACCTCAGTAAATTTTGTACACACATTTGCAGTCATATGGAATACATTTCTGTGATAAATTGTTCCATGTGAGCTTCAGGAGATAGAGATGCATAAAGGAAAAGAGAAAAAAAAAATCAAGGGGAAAATATTTGAGCTAGTAAAATGTTTTGTAAAAGAAAGTTGTGGCCCTTTCTGGCCAAATGGAATATTAGTCACAGTAATGTTCAAGAATTCAAAAGTTCCCTTTTTAAAGAACTGCATATGCTTAGAACCACTAATTCTTTACAAACTAACTACACAAATGGAAACACTCTTGGACTGGAGTGTTTTCATTCTGAGTAGAAGCATTCTTGAAACCTAGAAGAAGATGTAATTTCTCCAAAAAGAAAAAAGAAAATATTTCATTGTTCCTTTCTTCACCAAAGTATGCTGATTTCTATTATTATTTTCTAAAAATATATTAAAGTTAATTTGGCAACTGCCATGTGATATGTGCCACTTATACAGATGGAGATACAAATCCACCCTGAAATTCAGTAAATAGTGGTGAGTCTTGAATATGCAATCAAACCCAAAGTGAAATAGTTGTCTCAGAATTATTCTGATCTCATTAAATTCCATGGTGGGAGAAAAAAGAAAAAGTAAAAAAATAACATAAAATCTTCCCACTGACTTTGAAGGGTGAAGGCCACTTTTATGCATAAAAAGTCAGATACATGGTAGTTATGTGTGGGTTCCTTGTACAGTTGTCCCGTTCTCTGCTTAATGCACTATAACTAGGGAAGATTTGACTATTACAAAAAAATGAACAGCACAGTATCTTTTAGTGTTAAACTGTGATGCTGTCTTGGAGCCTCTGGGTCTGGACACACTGTACAGCTATTTGACAGTATTACTCCAACTAACATTAACATCAGAAAGCAAAACAATTTGCACAGGACTTCACAAGAAAGCCTGAAATTCCCGAATGTGCTGCCAACATAGTGCCATAAAATAACAGGGATTTTCTTGTTCATACCTCTGCTCAGGCTATGTGTTTAAACAAACAAAAATTGATTTTGATTCCCTGGATGATATTATTAACAACAGTTTAATGTGGCTGGTTAATTACTAATCACAATAAATATGCAGGTCAAACTACATCACCAACTCCCTTCAACTCTATTGTGTTTTCGCAGTATGCAAGCCATGAATTTTAAAGGACACTGCATGTGTTTAATGCGCAATTCACGTCTAAAACTATATGGTCATGAAAGATTGTAAATCACTGAACAAGCCTCATTTGCTTCATGTTTCCTTTTGTAGAAGACCAATACTTTATCATCATTATTGACATATTTAATATAATGCACAAAATTAATCTATGGCAGGTACAGATTTACTGCAGCTCTACCAATGCATGGCACATTAAGGGCTTTTCTAACTGCCTGAAGACATTTTTAGAGTTTTCTTCAGGTGCTGCAATGATATGAGATTGTTTTTGCCTTGCCCAAAGATGAAACACCTTGTGATCTTAAGTATGTTTACAAATGATCACTCATGGCAAAGATGAGAGCCAGACGTAAACTTAAATGATAGCTCTTGCTCTCTGTCTCTTCTTCCTGCAAACCTTCACTTTTAAAAGGCAGACATAAAAAGCCCCTTGAGATGTCTGGACTGGAATCAAAAGAAAAATTCCCCTGCATTATGTACTTCAGTGCACAGTTAGAACTGACATTTCTAAGACTGGTTTGGCATTTTACTAGTAAACTTTCTTTTATCTTTGCAGAAGATTTTCTGGACTCCAGCAAATAAAAGAGGAATAAAGCTTTGCTCTGTACATCTAGAGAGCTTTCAGTCAGCATCAGCTGACAGTTAGAGTGAACATTTCCATCTGCTGTGTGAAAAAAAATAAAATTGTTTCTGTTCAGACCAGACTATAGTAAACTTAATTCTTCATAAAATTTTAGCCTTTAAGAGATCGCATAGATGTTTGAGCCTGCTGCTTTACAGTTCTCTCAAATTAGTACTTTGGCAGTATTAATGCATATGTTATTTAATTTATTTATAGCTTAGGTACCGCACTTGTTTCCTCTCAGTTATGTACTAATGCATACTCATACATATAAACAAACATAGATTCATTCAAGTGTACATAAATATTTAAGAAAAATTCCTGGTTTAAAGTCATATAGATGTGTGTGATAGAGTAAGAGACATAACCAATGCCTTTATAAAGATGATCCACACTCATGCAGCTATTATCATGGCCTGAATGTCATATAGATAATACCACTGTAGTTGCAGTTATGCTTTAGATTAAGAGATCTAACTTAACTATTAATGGATTTTAAACTGTTGTACCTTTTTACCACCTCCACACTAATGAAAGAATGATTACCCTGAAACTGCAGTAACTGCCAACAGATCATCCCCATAAGCTTCCATCAAACTGGAAGCAGTTAAAAGGAGGGAAGATTAAAAGCCCATGACTTTCCTGGGAAAAGTCACATAGACTGGGGACAAATTGCTCATCTGTGTTTGTTTGAATGGTCAGTGCTGCAACGGTGACAGTGAACAACATAACAATAATAAAAGCACTTTTAGCATCTACGGCTGCTGCAGTCAGCTCAAGAAGTCATTTTAAAATAGGAAGATAGGGTTTTCAGAATTTTTCCAGAACAACTCAAATCTGTTACTCAAAGCTGATGCCAAAACTATTATCTTCAGTGGACGTAGATTTATGTTAATGAAATGAATGCTGTGGAAACTCCTACCCAGGATGTCTGTATCAAGGATCTGTACTCAGCTTTCTCAGTAAAAGTCTGTTTGGTTTTTTTTTGTATTAAATGTCCCAGCAGTCAATGGGAATGGTGGCCCAACACTTCAAAAACCATGTAATTTCTCCTTAGCTATTCATGTCTGAAATAGCACCCAGCCCAAACCACTGAAGGCTACCCCTACCAGACTAATAAAGGATCCACATATCAGAATGTTTTAAACTAAGCAGCAGGAGAAACATAGCTAAACACACAGGAATTCATTTTAGCATTGCACACAACCAACATATAGCCAAAATCCTGCATAGTTTTAATATCCAGAGCCCCAAGTGTCTGGGAACTAGTGGATGAGGTAAACCTCACTCAATAATTCTCAACAAAGAAGGCAGGAGACCATCCATCGAGCTCTGCCCCTGCTGTCCTTCAACCAGTGTTGCGCATCAGACCAGCAGGTCACCCAGTCACCTCCCTTAAGGCACTACAACTCTGCCTCATCTTATGCTGCTGCCAGGACTGCCTTACTTTTTTTGACTGTTCACATTTTAGACATGACAGAACAAATTTTCCTGTGACAGAGATAATTTTGAAAGCTTTCCTGTTGGCCTTTGTAGGCTTAACTTTATTTGATCTGGTTCTATTTAAGCTGACCCAAGTTTCTCATTAAATCCTTTCATGTCTCTTTAAGTCCATTTTTTCTAGTATTTTAAACATGACCAAAACTGGAAGAAAAGTGATTAAAAATGATGCTATGGAAGGAATTCTAATAAAATTAGTCAAAGAGTGAGCTCATGAAATAGTGAAATTTTATCTTATTGCTCAGGAATAAATTATGAGCAGATGGATTAGTTTCACTCTATCAACTTTATTAATATGGCAGTAATAAATGAAGGAACAGTTGGCATATTGAATTCTATTCAACCATCTCCCTCTGTCCAGCTGCAGTGATAGATGAATCTCTGAAGATTCAGGGGCTCAGGCTGGTTCAGTTCAGCACCCAAATTAACTAGACTGAGCTGAAACTTGTGGGTGTACAAAATAGGTCTAGAAAGCTCTAACAAAGAGCAAGGCACTCTCCCCAGAAATTTTAGTTCACTCCTGCATTTGGCTGGGGAGCAATGACTATTACTATTCATCAAGCACTAAGACATAGATGAAGACATGGCCTACATCAAAAGACACAAATCCATTAAACAGAGAATATAGGATTAATAGGTTGAACTGATGGAGTAATGTGTCTGTGTGTTGCATCTGTGTTTTAAAGGAAAGAAATTGCCACCACTGCATTTTGTAAGGAACTTAATGTGTTCCATCTGCAAAATGGGATAATATTTCCCCAATGACCCCAAAGGCACTGTCACAAAAAAAACCCACATTCAAAGATGCTCAGTTCCTCACAGATCTGGTAGGGGCCATAAAAACACTTTAGAAAAAGAGTCTTGGCACTCACAGGGTTGGAACACACAGTGCACAGACATCAGTAGGAGACTGGGAATGATATGAAAAGCTGAGATACTGGCCATATTGTCAAGGCATGGGGGAGACATCAGAAAACAGTTTGAAATGTGTACAAAGTGCAGCCATCAGTCTAAATTGCTTTCAAGTTCTTACTAGCACTATTCATGTTGTTGCTATAATTCTTCTTTTGTCTGAAGAATATAAGCATACCATGAATCGCAGGATTTTTCTCTCTCAGTCACAAACTTCTATCTAGAAAATTTGTCACATTTTGACCACTGATGGAGGAACATCATATCTACACAATATCTTTACTATCTGCTAAGGAGCTTTTGAAAATCCCAGGAGGTGCCTCTCTACAAAGACAATACCTCAAAGCACATACAGATTATACAGACAACTAAATTTCATCTTGATAATAGAGCAGACGCAAAGTGGTTTCCCCTGCACTGAGAATGCTAACCTCACAGACAGCTAAGAAACTGCTTTGAGAAATAAGCACTACTTATAAAGAGAAACTATTACACGTTTCATGCCACTATTTATGTGTGCAGAGAATATAAAAGAATCGTTTCAATCTATGATAGATCTTGATTCAATTGTGTTTCACATCATGTTTAATAATAAAATGTCAGTTGGACTCACTCTGCACTTACCTTCCTGCTCCTAAATAGTCAATAGTTCAAAACTCTGCATTTGTGAACCATAGAATCATAGAACAGTTAGGGTTGGAAAGGACCTCAAGATCATGCAGTTCCAACCCACCTGCCATGGGCAGGGACACCTCACACTAAACCATAACAAAAATATTCATGAGGACTAAAAGACCTGAGTCAGTGTAGCAGAGACCTGTGAATTTCAATTCTGAACAGCTCAGAGATGTGGCAGAACTACTTAAGTAAGGTGGCTGAATGTGAAACCTAGATTCATTAGAAACTAAATATTGTAAAGATAAGTTTTGGACAATATGTCAAACTGTACCTAAAGATAATTTTAGTTTTGTTTTGTTCTTTCTTCTCCCCCCCCCCCCCCCCAATATTTGAAGCTAACATATACATGGGTTTTTCAACCACTTTCTTAACAAACATGTTTTACAATTAATGATTTTTTTCCCAAGCAAGAACAATGACGATTTCAAGCTTGTGTTCTTTATAAAATAAAAACACAAAGAAAGAAAAAAGGAATTAAAAGAATTTAGTGTTTCTTCCTCTCTCAAAATGAAAATAAAACAGCAAAAAGGAACAGCAGATAAAGAAAAGCATTTTGCTATTTTAGGTACTGGTGTTTTTTTGGTTTAAAAAGTAAGGTGGTAATACTGACTTGGACACTTTAAGAGCTGTATCAGTTTTGGATTCCCACTTAGTCCTCTTTCCCCCCATCTTTCCCCAGTACAAGCTCTGAATGTGAATTGACCTGATTTCTGCCAAGTCCACTATCTGAAAACAAGGAATAGCATGAGAAAACCAAGTACTTTGACAGTGCAAGAAGTAAATATGCTATGTGAAAACCAAAGGAATTTATGGTATTTATGGTTCCATCTCCATAAAATGTTGATGTGGCCCTGACTTTTCCCTGGTAATAGGGTATAAAAATGTACTACATTAGCTGGGAAATCCCACAGCCTTGTGGCTATTTTTAAGGAGTACTCTTTTCTACCCCCCCATGCTCAGGGTATGTGGCATTCACAGTTCACATATCAGAGAGATTTATGCTCTACACCTTCCTATGTGCAAGAGGTGATTGAGCTCTACAGTTGTCTCTTTTTAGACTAAACCCTTTAAATCACAGCCATGATGAACACAGCAGACCTTCTCAGTCTACTATTATCACTATAGTCAAAAAGTATTAAAAAGCATGAGCAAAAGAATTAATTGAAAAGCATTACTGTTTATTCATTAATTCTGAAATTGAAATACTCTATGAATGCAACGCATTGAAAATCCCTGTTAGCTAAGGACTTGGTCCAATCAGGTATACATCTGCTGAAGGTACTGTTAAAGCTGCTTTTCACAATAAAAGCTTTTTGGAGAGACATCAATTTGATAGGTAAACCACTTGGTGGATAAAGAACTGGCTGGATGGCCATACACAAAGATCTGTGGTCAACGGCTCAATGTCCAGTTGGAGACCAGTAACGAGTGGTGTCCCTCAGGGATCAGTGTTGGTACTGATCTTGTTTAATATCTTTGTCAGTGACATGGACAGTGGGATTGAGTGTGCTCTCAGCAAGTTTGCTGATGACACCAAGCTGTGTGGTTCGGTCGATACGCTGGAGGGAAGGAATGCCATCCAGAGGGACCTTGACATGCTTGTGAGGTGGGCTGATGCCAACCTCATGAAGTTTAACCATGACAAGTGCAAGGTCCTACACCTGGGTTGGAGCAATCCCAGGCACAGCTACAGGTTGGGCAGAGAAGAGATTGAGAGCAGCTCTGCAGAGAAGGACTTGGGGGTGTTGGTTGATGAGAAAATGATGCAGTTTCAATGTTTGCTTGCAGCCCAGAAAGCCAACTGTATCCTGGGCTGCATCAAAAGGAGTGTGACCAGCAGGTCAAAGGAGGTGATCCTGCCCCTCTACTCTGCTCTTGTCAGACCTCACTTGAAGTATTGTGTGCAGTTCTGGTGTCCTCAACATAAAAAGGACATGGAACTCTTGGGACAAGTCCAGAGGAGATCCAAGAGGATGATCAGGGGACTGGAGCACCTCCCATGTGCAGATAGGCTGAGAAAGTTGGGGCTGTTCATCCTGGAGGAGAGAATGCTCTGTGGAGACCTCATAGCAGCCTTCCAGTATCTGAAGGGGGCCTACAGGGATGCTGGTGAGGGACTCTTCATTAGGGACTGTAGTGATAGGGCAAGGGGTAGCGGGTTCAAACTTAAACAGGAGAGGTTTAGATTGGATATGAGGAAAAAGTTCTTTACTGTGAGGGCAGTGAGTCACAGGAACATGCTGCCCAGGGAAGCTGTGAATGCTCCATCCCTGGCGTTGTTCAAGGCCAGGTTGGACAGAGCCTTGGGTGACATGGCTTAGTGTGAGGTGTCCCTCCCCATGGCAGGGGGGGTTGGAACTAGATGATCTTAAGGTCCTTTCCAACCCTAACTATTTTATGATCCTATGATTCTAATAAGCAAGGCTTGTAGACTTGAACTCAGTGTTTGAGTACTGTACCAAAAGTACTTCTTCCTCATTTTTAGCACAAAATCCTGTAGACCTTGCCAGAACATCTATTAACTTTACTTATGGCTTGGGGCATACTGAGATTAAGATTCTGAAGAGAGATTTAGGATGATTTGGTCCAGTTCACATCTTGTCTTCTTAGTTTCTGTATTGGCCAGATGACTTGGGAGCTCCATCAAACACTACTCACACCCATACTATATCATCTGAAAACCCTTGCTACCATTCTCCTAAGTGCCTAAGTTTCTTCTAGTGGGCATAGGCAAAATCACTCATAGCTCAGTAGAGCTATGCTAGTCAGCCCTTGTAGCTTTCACAGTTGTTCAAAAATCCCTTTGCCAACAGTGCTTGATTTGATAGATGTTCTCAGAACATCCCACAGGGAGTATGCAATGCACAAAGGTATTCCACTGGTAGAATATTTCCCTGTGATATAAAACAGTTTAAAGTCCTTCCTTTAACTGATTTGCAGGAAAGATTTCAGTTCAAGCTCCCAGTGTCTTCCCTCCAATAGGGGGGCTATAGTCTATTCTGGGTAGTGCTGTTTAGACCACTCCCAAAGAAACTATTTGTGTTTGCTTTACATACAGTCAAATACTGTCATGTAAAGAGATCAGGAGCTGCTCCATCTACAGGCTAGATGTGTGAAACTGAATGGAGGGTGAAACTGGATAGAGGAAGCACGACCAGGCTCACTGTTAACTGTCGTGTGAGAAAGACCAACTGAAGTGGGTATTTGGCTCCCTGAGAGAGCATGCATGCAGCAGTTCATAGTGGAGGACAGTCTCCCCTGTACCCAAGACCGGATGGGTAACTCCCAGAGAAAGGTACACTTAAGACATATTCCTTTCAATATGATTTTTTGCAGGGCAATAATTTGGCCCCTTAATCACTGTGCTGATTCATGTAGAATCTTATTTTTACAAGCTGCACTCTCCTAATTCAGATTTTAAAATGGGTTGTACCAGATATTTGGTGTGCACTTTCTTCCTCAAGTTGTATCAGATGTTCAGCTGAAAAGAAGTCCTAAAACTTTCTATGCAAGAGTTACCTCACTAACATTCTCTGTGCAATACTTAAATAGCCCAGTTATACTGCTTGGACATGGTGTATTTCCCTAGGCCTTAAAAATGCTTAAATCTCTCTTCCCAACCGATTTCCCTGGATTGGCCTGCACATTCCCTAAACATGAGAAAAGGAACGTGATACTTTTCTTTTTTCAGCAAAATATTCATGATGAATAGTAAGCTGGTGATCGCCAAATGTAAATGAACTAAGTTGCACAAGTCCAGTTCAATAAGAGCACTGATTTTGATTTTTTAAATTTTTCTAAATAAAATAAAATAAAATAATTGGAACATTGTGATTTCCTTTCTTTGTTCAAATAGAGCTTAAATTGACCCAAAGGACTGAAAATGTATCTGTGCCATGGGTGGACTGACAAGATTTCAAGAGCTTTGTTACCAAAGCTAATAAATAAATGGACTAAGTATATGAATGTAAAAAAAAAAAAAAAAAGCCAGAAATTTTATTAATTTATTTCTGTTATGTTGGCTGCAGAGTGAATTCAAATGGGTTTTGTTTAAGGACTTAGTGCACGTGTGATTTTATACAGTGGCATACTAGGCTTTGGAATACACATGAGAGCCACCCATGGTCTGGGGAACATTGAGGAAACCACTAATAAAGGCTCAGAAACTCTAAGTAGAAGACTTCTAAAACAGTTTTCCCAGACAATGCCAAAACACCCCAGCAAGTTCCTGCCTTTCATGTAAGGACAGAGCCTACACATATGTGGAGGCAAATAGAAAGCACGCTTGTATCTGGTGGACAATAGGAGGTATTTCCCTTTGCATATTTACAGTCTGCACTAATGCACATGTTTGAAGAGGCCAAACACACTACCAGCTTCATACAGCCATGTCCTTTGTTTTTGGCTGTCTTTAATGGTGTTCCAGGGAACACACAGGGCCAGATCCTGACAGCAGTTGCACTGAACGCCTGAGTCATTCAAGTCAACTGCCAAGAATTGACCATGCTCCTCTTCAAAAAGCAATAAACTTTCTCTTCAGTGAAAGTGGTACAAGTGGTTTGTACGCTCAATACCCAGTCTGAACTGAAAAATATCAGCCAGCTATAGATGATTGGAGGGACACAGGGGTGTGCCATTGGGCCAGGCCTGTGCCTGGGGATGTCCATGTTGTGAAAGGCCACCTAGGCAACTACTGCTCCTCCTCTGAAAGGTGCCAAGAAGAAAAGAGGCATGTGAAATAGATATGTGCTATTTGCAAAGTCCCCATTTTGGGCAGGGATGATCTCTAACACCTTGTGCTTTCACAGCAGCTCAGTGGAAGGCAAGTCATAGCTGGCAGCCCCACAAGCAGCAGCCTGACCCTTCTGTATTTGACTCTGGTTTTAAAGTGGCTTTTGATGAAGGTCCTTGCTCTGCTAAGGATCCATCTCTGAAGCTTTTCAGGCCAAATATCAGACCCGTCTCTTATTAAGCCATTAGGATATTTGTTTTGTGAGTCAAGAGACAGGTTCAAAGATCTTCAGAGGGTATATTTTTAGAAAGAAAGTGTTTACACAAATTGTTCTAATTGTAACCAGCAAATATTTTATTAAAAATATACCACTCATGTAAAGGTTAGAGCCTTGGTGCATGCACAAAGAAATGTGAGGACTAAAACTCAGAATGTGTAAATGACACTAGAGAAAGTCCCTGTGCAAATATCCAAGACACAAGGACAGTGCATGGATAGGCCTCCATTCCACACCACCCATAACTCATATTGAGCTACTTACATTCAGAAGGTGCTTTGTAAGCCTATGGTAGCGCAGAAGGGAAAACTATGATTTTTACTCTATATGAGTGATAGAAAGTGAGAGAATGTAAAGATTTAAGAAATGTTGTGGGGTTTCTTTTCCTCCTTTCTTCCCATTCAGTTAAAAGCTTCAGTAAAAATACAATACTGAAAAGGAAATCAATCAACATCATTCAAGACTAAAGTTTCTTGGACAATGGAGAGAATGAAGACTGCATCAACACAGAAAAAATGAATGCATTTATAGACAGTATCTGGTTATCATTTATACTTCCCTTTTACCACACTATGGCTTAGCATGAAAAGAATGAAGTAATGAAGGACTGATTTGCCTTTGAAAATCAATACATATTTCATTCAAAAGAGCCTTTGAGTTAGAATATTCTACTTGCTATCTAATAGCTATGTCCAGCACTAAATTTTACATATCCCCAGATACTCATTTAATATACACAGCTGGGAGACAGGAGTAAGACAGGCAAATTTGTTTTCATAGAACACCTACAAATCTGGCCATGTAGTAATTTATTTTCTAAACTATAATGGGGTCAGAATGGACCCTAATGAATTTGCAGCACAATTTCTGCTATAATCACAGAAGTGAATTTAACGGATTTTTATTAATCATTATCTTTTTCAAAAGGTAGTTATTAAAGGTTTGCCTTCTGGTGCATAGCAGACTGAGAATGCAGCCTCCTTACAGCTAGATGGCTTACTGAACAGCAGACTGCATGCAGGCAGCTTTCACACATGGACAGAAACAGATTGCATGCAGTTAGTGCCAAACTAGCAGATTGAAGTTAGAATTCATCCCACTTTCTCCAAGAGCCTGCTCACAGTAATTTACTATTGCGTGTCCTTTTCATTCAGCTAAAGTCATCAAGGAGCCACTGGTTGAACAAGGCCCCCCTTACAAAAAACAGCTAATTGCTTCTGAAAACTAAATAATATGCATGTCAAGTGATGCTGAGCTGAAGCTTTGTTTTGGTCAATACTGAGATCACATTAGCACAGAGATGGAGGACAGCAGAAAAAGAAAAAAAGCTTAAAAATTTAGGGTCCTTCAACAATGTATTAAGACAGCTAATTACAGCTTATTAATCACCTAAGTTCCTCTGACCTAGACAAATAGTTTTATACAGCAATTTACTTTCCCTAGTAGACAGACATCTAGAAGATTTCTGTGATTCACTTCAGGTCTGAGGAGCAATGAGGAGGCAGATAAAGCAGCGAGTGCAGCACTACAAACATAACTGAATCAAAGTGACTCAGATTGTTCCCTTCCAAATGTCAGAAACATGCTAACTACAGTTTTTCTTGCAAGGACAGAGGCTACATTTGGATCTGGGCAATGCTCCAGGCCTAGGCGGTGACCCAACCTACACTTGCCAAGATTCATCACTTCAAAGAAATAACTCTGTACAGACCTAAGGACTCCTACACCTTTAGTACGTATTTTGAGTCAGCCTATGAGGTGTTTTCTGTTTAACTTTCTTGTGTCCACTAGAAAAAATAATTGCTGAAGATTCAGGTTTCTGAAAATGTGGAGTAAGTTTCTCCTTCTCCAAAGAAGGCATGGGTACATTCACATCTCTCAGCAAACCCTCCCACATTGTAACTTACATTGTTTTTCTGACTGATGGGATTGATTACAGGCAGTGTGCCCTGGGAAGCTCTAAACCCATGGATTGAATATTACATTATAGGTTCAGTATTTTTTCCCAGACAGATGAACAGTTTAGCTGATGGGTTGCTCTTGGCCTGCCTGTACTCCTAGTAGTTAACCAGCTATTTTTCATTTTCCCACTCGTACTCTGGATATCTCGCAAGAGGAATTTTATTGTTTGCCCAGTAGTAACTCCGCAAAGCCCCCTACAAATTTCGAACCAAACACAGAGCCCATATTCCCTCCAGCATGAGGTCTCTTCCATGTGGCAAAAGGCTTCCAGAATTTACTTTGAGATCCTGGCATGCAGCAGACTTAGCTGCTACAGAAAACTAAAACATTTCCATTTCAAATCAGACTTAGAGGATGTACTACAGATAGAAGAACTGAGATAATGGAAAGGATCCATTCCAGAACATATTAGATTAGAATGTATTAAGACATAACATACATTAGATGACATTATATACTGTATACTGTAATCTGTATTAGATACAGGAGAGTAATTTAACAAAGGTTAAATTACATATTAGTGCAAGGATGCTGTCATCTTGCTTTTACTTCTTTTTAATTCCCTCCTTTCATATCCTTTCTACAGCCTTTTAATCATTTGATAACAGTAAAGTATATATAAACCTTACACTGTTTTTTTTTAATAGAAATACGCAGAACTAGAGTAATTT
Organism: Melopsittacus undulatus; assembly: GCF_012275295.1. Lineage (NCBI taxonomy): Eukaryota > Metazoa > Chordata > Aves > Psittaciformes > Psittaculidae > Melopsittacus > Melopsittacus undulatus. The sequence goes on along the minus strand of NC_047531.1, from coordinate 18,422,926 downwards.
TGCTGTGTTGATTCCACCATACCAATCTTTACCCTTCAGTTGCTAATACTCCTTTTCCGTCACTTCTGCATGACTGAATCAGGGGAGGATACTTCTAGAAAAGTATTCATGTTTGATGACTTCAAAGAAGTGCAAAAGTGCAAGAGGAAAGCTTGACATAAATGAGACTTGGATGTTCTGTAAGGCATTTCTTGTAAAGCAAAAAAGCTGTCTCAGTCCTCTTCTGTGTTTCTGAGCTTCCAGTAACTGACTGAAGTTGTGAAGTTAGCTCTGAATTAAAGCCAAATGAAAGCTGTGCTATCATTATTTATTAGTGCTGGTGGTCCACTGGCAGTGTACTCTACATGACCAGTTTTCACAAGAAGTTGGACACTTCCCAAGGTATTCTTTTCCTGTCTTCTGATTGACCTCAGAGGCAGGTGTTGGGTGCAATTATCTCAAAGGTCCACAAGCCTAATGAGTACCTCTCATCAGCAAATACTGTGAGTTTCAAGAGCAATCTCTATCTTTTCACAATGCTTGATAGTGAATGCCTCAAATGCCAGGAGATAATGCAAGGTTTAGGTGCCCTGAATACTCCTTTTTGTACCTTACCAGATACAGCCCACATATATAAGGTCTTGTTTTCCAACAAAGCAACTCTTCCGATCTGCTTGTCCTTCCTTTCTGAAGTATAAACTGACACTTTTCTCACACAGTCAATAATGGTATCAAAAAATACAATGTCAAATCATGATGTACTGTCAGAAAACTGACAAATGGAGTGAAAGGATGCTGATCAGAACTTTATAGTGATTTTAACTGGAATAACTTGCTGCTTGCCATATCCACACGTGCAATGTTTAAGGGGTTGTCTGACCACATGCTTTTGCTCCACATCTGTCAACTAAGACCAGATATCTGTTTGCACAGTCTGTCTGGAACATTAGGATACTCCCACAAGTATTTCTGGTTTATAAAGCAAGAAATGGGTTACCTTCAGGCTGTGGTATGTTCATCTGTGTTTTATATGTTACGATTGTAACAGCCTTCATATTCCGTAAATTATATTAGTCCAAATGTCAAGTGATAGAATTTCAAAATGAGAAGGCACTTTGAACCATTAATGTAAACTAACATGTAGGTTTGAATTGTTCACATCATTTTGATTCTGTGAACTCTATGAAAGAACACTTTTTTGAGAGATATAAAACAAATCAGATGTGCTCTTTGACTGTGGCAAATCACTGAGTCTGTCACAAAATCATTTCAGTTGGAAAGGACCTCAGGAGGTCTCTAACCTCTTGTTATATGCAGACTCAGCTATGAGATCAGACCAGGTTGCTCAGGTTGCTTTGTCTATTCTGGTCTTGAAAACCTCCAAGGATGAAACTTGCACAACCTCCTTCTGCAATCTGCATCACTTGACTGCTCTCAAAGTGAGAAATGTTCCCTTACATGTGCCCAGACAGAAACTGCCCTGTTTCAATTCATGACCATACACTTTTGTTCTGCCATGCACCTTTCATGAAGAGCCTGGCTCCCTCTTCTTGGCAACCTCCTCTTAGAAAGGCTGCTATTAAATTTCCCTGAAAACATCTGCATTTTGGGTTAAAAAAGGCCATCTCCCTCATCCTCTTCTCAGAAGGCAAGTGCAGCAAGCCAGGTGTGTCCTGAGCACTACAGGGCATGGGGCACATCTGCTGCAGCTTGGTATGCACACAACCACCTGAGTCCTGACAGTGCTGAGATTCAAGTTAGAAGTAGGTATTCCTCTAATTTTGTCAGCAAGGCTGATTAATAAATATTCTGGAAATGTATATGCCAGACAGCCCAGTGGAAAACACAGCTATTAGGCTCTAATCTCTAAAAGCCTAATGACTGGTGATGCTGTAGGAGATGCAAATTCAAATCCTTCACGTACTGATAGATAGGAGTTCAGTTAGTGGTAAACTTGGAGTTTACAATTAACTCTAGCTATCAGTCACAGTTCTGGTCTATAAAGACAAGACAGTTTTAGCAGTACAGAACTCAATATATATATTAATTTACATCAGCTTCTGCCTGCTTCATTAGGGGAATGGATATCGAAGCTCCACTTGTGGAACAATCTTTACAAATATTTCATAGTAGTTGTCTGAGTTGTTTAGTACAACACAAAATGCAATTTACTGGAGACTAGCAATAGCACTAGCCATTACAAAAACGCAAATTAAGAAAACATCTATTGCAAACATATCTGCAGTTACAGCAAAGGCCTTAGCAATCAGTCTCTACAGCAAAGGGCTTAGCAATCAGTCTCTACAGCACAGCTTAGCAATCAGTCTCTACAACCAACAGAAATATCTCTCTCCATCATATAACATGGCCTAGTAAAATAATCAACAGCATGTGCATGGCAAGTTATGTATGATAGCTGTGCAGATAACAGAGGGGTAGGATCTTTAGGGTTTTTTTACTCCCTACAACTGCTTGTTCCAGGCAGTCTTCTCTTTCTTGGAAAGAGTAACTAAATAACAGTATTTCTGTAGTTTAGCAGATGTGATTCCATTAGCAGGATGGAAGATGAGATGTGATAAAAAATGCCAGTTCTGTGGCAGGAGATGGAGCAAGCGCACAAGGTAACATCATATGCTAAGTACCTGCATACTTCACATCTTCCAGCTTTAGGTTCACATGTTTAAGGTTAAGCACTCATATTGGGATTTTGCTGAGCTTAGAAAAAAATAATCATCATTGCAAAGGAACAACTTCTTCAATTCCCACAATTGCTGGTGTTCCAGGCACAGAGGTTTCTTTCTGTAGTATCTTTACTGGCAGAGCCCCTACCCACAGGCAATAGCCAGGAAACTTGCAGGTCTTTCTGAACCCGCAAGGCAGTTTGCAAAAATAATTGTTGAAAGGTGGAGATGATGACGTGAAAAGCTCATCATCACCTAAATTATATTTCTGGTTTTAAAAGTCACTGTCATCTCTGATTCTTGAGCAGGGTAGAATAGGGCTGCTATTGGCTTCAAGAAGAGCTGTTTTCTCTAAGGGATTAGGTTATCCAACTCAGTCCCTGAAGCCTTTCTTCATTCATTTAACTGAGGATCCTGAGGGCCTAATACTTTAGCTTAGACATCTGAGACAAATACTCAGATGTGGATAGGGATGAGCACCTCTCTCCGTTTTGTTCAGGGGACCTTCAAACACGCTACGGAAATAGGTAACTGAGATAAATATGGACATATTGAGAGTGACTGTAAAACACAAAGTTGCCTTAAATTTTTTCATTTTAACATTTTATGGCAGAGACTAGCTATTGACACGTAATTATTGTATCATTCATAACTTGGCATGGAAACTGGTGCTTTGTCCCATATTCCTGTATTAAGCAGCTGAAGCCATTTTTAGTCAAAGAACGAAGAGTAGCAGTTCCAGATTTTTTTTTTTTTATCATGCCAAAGTTAATAGCCTTCTGGGGGAACCAGAACAGTGATCAGTTGCCACAGAGGAGACTTACTGCAAGTATCCTCTGGTACTCCCATGAAGAGTTAAATCAAAGACAATGCTATTGCCAAGAGGAATGGGATTAATCCATGTTTTTATCACTACAAAGCTTCCAAGCAAGTGAGAGGGTCAAAAACATATCCAAAATTAAGTGCATTAGATGCTCTTTCCATCCTGATGGGCACCTATCCCTAAGATTTAGAGACCATCCATTTCTTTTTTCTCTCCAGGAAGAAGACTTTTCCAGATGGTTCTTACCTCCTTTTAAGCTTGGTATTCATAGGTTAAGAAGCACTTCTGAAAGAGCCCAGACAGTCAGGCTTGGACTTAAGAACAAAAAAGAAGGAAAAGAAAAAAAATAACCCTGCATTTTTGAGCCTCTCTACTGTTTGTTAATTTGCTATGCTGTTTATACCATTTTGGTACAAAAAAAATAAAAGCAAAACATAGCATTTACAGATCAGCTTTTTATTTAAAAAGAAAAAAAGTAATAATGTGTTTCACACCTAAAGGTAGGGAACAGTCACAAAACTATGTGACTGCAGCAGAGTTTTATAGCTTCATAAGGTGAGGGGCAAACACTTTGAATTTTTATTTCATAGAAACTAAAGACAGAGCCTTCAGGCTTAACACTAGTGGGTTTATTTCTCTATTGTTTATTTAAATTATAAAGTGCATTCCTAACAGATGATAAAACCCTGGATGAAGGACAAAGCCTCAAGACATATAAAGAAAAAATAGAAGAAACCCAAAATTTATGGTTCCAAATAAAATTATTACAGGGAAAGTAGTTTCAGTGTTCAATTTCCTTCATCACCAGTCTTCTTTTTTTTTCCCCTCTTTTCTCTTCTTTCACTTCCTTTTCCAAAACAAACCTTTATGCAAAAATCACATTACCTCTATAATTACTTGACCCTTTACTGGTAAAAGTTTTAGGAATTTTCAGTGGGTAAAGACTCAGACATGACACAGGTCAAATCAGTTTGGAACATATGCTTTCATTCTCCTGAAATGTATGTCCACAGAATACCCAGCATTCCACAAGTCTTGAACTTCTGAACATCATATCCATCTTTAGATACTCAGTAGTCACAAAGTGGCACCACAGTTATGACAGCAGCTTTGAGCTACATGTATCTTATGTGCTAGTGGATTCAACCAACATCCTGCTAGAGGAGTTTGAATTACATTCCCTACCTCCCATGAACACAAGACTTATATAATTTTGTATGCATGAGTCATCATACATATTTTATCAGGACTAATCAGGATGCAAATTACACAGGATAAGTTTCACCTGATCAAATATTAACAGCTGAAACACAGACACCACATCTTTATAGATAAGCCATTCAGACAACTAAAATAGATATTCAAAACAGATCAGCTGAACCATGCCTTAAACCTGCCGATTTTTCCCAACTGATTATAAAGTCATCCAAAGGAACAAGCTCAGCTGTAGAGCTCTACGTTGTTGAAAACAGAAGTCAAGATGGCTCCCAATCACAGTGACAAAACCCCTTGGGTCACAGAAGGCTTTTCCTTCCATCCACCTGCCATATTTTCATTTTTGCAGAGAGTAGAGACTGAGTAAAATATGTGGTACAGAGGGTCAACATAAGCCACCAGGTCCCAGAGCACCCTTTAGAAACATACACGGTAGCTCTTCAGGTGCTACATCAGCTCTTGGGCAACTCACGGTTAAACAAATTTCTTTTAAGCCTGCTACAAAGCACAGAGGGAATTCACATTTCTGCCCTCATCTTCCTTACTGTCAAAAAAGTAGGCAGCAGAAGATACTATTAATGCTTTTTTTGTACAGCAAACCAAATATAAAACTTAATGGGCCACAACATACAGCAATTTATTTCACAATCTGTAGCAGAAGCAGTCAAAGAACATATGAGCTTCGAATGGGTTTTGGATACAGTTAATAGAAGGCAATAAGGCACAATAATGAAAAACATCTTTGAGGCTAAACAGAAAACCCTACTACTTTCAATATCTTGTTTTCAAAGGCAACAACAAAATGCATTCTAAAGAGATGATATTTGTTCACATTTCTTTTTCAGTGGATTTACATATTTTTTGTATTCCTGTCTAAAGCTGATGATTATTAATTTATTGTAAACTAGAAAAGAAATAATCAAATTCCTATTTCGTGTGGTATACCTTTAATCCATGACTCAGTTTTCCATCTGTTCTTTGCTGAATACAGCCAGAAAACACAACTATTGAAGTAGAACAAAACAACTATAACACTCCATTTTCTTTTTCTGAAACACTGTTCTTTCTCCCAGAAGTCTCTGTCTTTATTAATGAACCTTTCAGACACAGCTTGGTCTATAATGCCTCACCTTAATTTAGCCTGTCAGGCATTCAAACACTGTTGAACCTACAGAAAAGGGAATAAAGAGTTTCTTTTCCAAAATGAACCCTGGTGGGAAGAGTTATTAGAGAAGGTGTGGGTGATGTATTGACTCTGCTTTTCTGAGTTTGTGCCTGAAAGACATCTCTGAAGATGTCCCTTGACTAAGGACATTGCTATTGCACTTATCTATCTGGATCAAACACCAAAGTTGCATAATAAAGCCTATTGCTGTTTTGGCCTTCCATCGCCTCTCCCAGTAGGATGTCCCCACACAAAAGGACTGACTTGACAGTTTTAGATTTCTGTGGTTATTCTTGAAGTCTTATCTAGGCTTGAAATAGGATACACAAGAATTTTTTATCCTTAAAATCAATATTTTTTGTAGCTAGACTAAACAGTTTCAATAATGGAGACTGTTTCTTCTTTTTCGTATTACAAATAAGGAAGCCTTGAGCCTCCCTTTACTGGATTAAACTATCAGCATGGCAGAGTGGAGTGTGTGTGGGTAAAACCTGTGGCAAAGTGTTACAAGAGGAAAAAAGGCAGCCTAACATCCTCCTGGCCTAATGATACACAAGTGTTCAAATTTTATCTTCAGAAATGACCAGATAGATTCTGCTTTTAGTAAATTCACAAGCATCTTGATAAGATACTTTGAGCTCTTCTGGTACTTACACATTAATAAACATTTCCAAGATGAAGACTGTAGCATCATCAACATTTTAAAAAGTCATCACTTGAGTATTTGCCTGCAATCACAAGTCTTCTTTTTGCAGCTGTTTTTTACTGTTTCACTTCTGTCTTATTAGTGTTCTGTTCTTTCAAAAGAACAGAGCTTTACGTACGCTGGCTTTGTTCAACACACTAGAGCTTAGTATAAGTTTAACATATGTGACACAGCTGATGTTAATAGACTTAAATGTTCCCAATGTAGTTTTCCATATTTACTTTGGAACAGATGTTTTACCTCTTTTTGTGTCCTTGGACACTGGCCATTCCGTGGGACTCTAACTATGGAACTGTTAGAGGAGCCTTGTGGCTAAAACATGTTTTTTTCAGCAAATGTATCTTCCTTTGGAATTACTGCCAATATCAGAGGAAAGATTTTATCTGAACAGGAAAAATATTAAAAATTTGCTACCATTATGCACAAATGACCAGAAAAGCTGAAAAGGTGTTAAATACTTCCTATGACTATGCTATAAAAAAAGAAGTTATATTAGAACCTCTTGTGACAATATATAGCTTCTCTTACTTGTGCACAGCAATTTTATCTTCAGATAAAAAAGGGCATTTCAAGCAAAACACTTTTGTCTATCTTCTCAAATTGGAATTATTAACCCAATACAGAAAAAGGTTTCTGGAAAATGTAACAATTATTAGTTAGTCTGAATTTCTGGAAAAGTATTAGAGCAGCAATACGTAGTTGGAGATCACTTTGCTAGCAAGTAAAATATATTGTCTGAAAATATCTTTGTTTTCTACTACATCACAATTCATTAATTTAAGCTAGGTAGACATAATAGCTTGCTTTGAACAATGGATTAAAGTAATTGCTTTCTTTGTTTTTATACATTCTTGTAGATCTTAGCACCACAGTTCTGTTGACCTCCAACAACCTCATAATTCTTCAGCAATCATAAATGAAGCCTTTATTCTTGAGCCCAGCTTCATTTCGAGTTAAAATCTGTATCATGAGTTTGTCTTCAATTCAGAGACTTCCTTTTTCCCTTTATTTTGCCTTCATTTCCCTAATGTCCATATGTTTGGTTACATAGCTCCATAACAGAATGTTTACTCAATCAAACAGAAGGGAAAAGTCTCATTGTTCTAATGATGGCATCCATCTCAAACCATATTAGCTACAAATAATTGCTTCCTAAATTGCTCAGTTGGCAAGGAACATCCTGGTTTAAAACCCTCTTGACCTTTGTCTTTACAAAGCAAAGCATTTTTGGAGCAAAATTTCTGGCAACAAGACATCTCTAAATTATACTTCTCTCATCTCACTGTTTAAAAAATGAATAGGAAGAGAAGTCCTTAAGACCAGATATGTGAAACAAGGATAGAGCAAACCAACAACAATTCTATTTTATTTTCAGTTTAGGTTAAACTAAATGCAGCATGGCAAAGTGTTTGAGGTGTGTTAGACATGCAAAGCAGGAAAGAAAACCATGAGCAAAGAAACCCATGAGGTCATGTAGTGCATCCTTCCATACAAGTTTACCAGTGGCTTAACTAATCTCACTTAAAGTCTTCCAGTGAAGGGCATTCTGCAAACATAGCTAAAAAAGTCTGGGAGAAGATACATAACCTATATGAAATGCTTAGAAACAGTGAAGGGTGAAAGGAACAAGCAATAATGTTCTTTGCCAAATATCTGTTTCCCATTTATTAGTTCTTTATAGGACCTTCCTTTGTTTCATAGAGGGATCTATAACTAACCATTATTAGAAAGGAATTAATTCACAGGGCAGAAAGGAATTCTCTATAGATCTGCAACTATAACGTTAATTGAAAACAGTGCAATAAAAGAGAGACACTGGCATGAATGAGATTTCCTTCAAGCACAAGGATTCAGAAAAATATTTATCCAGAACTGTAAACCAAAAAGGACATTTAACCAGAAACATGATAACAAAAAAACTCCAGATTATTTATGCTCATTTCAATTAAAAAATTTTTAAAATATGAATTCATGTAAGTTACTGATTACTAATCCCAGTTACTTTTACATGAATATGACTGAGAGTCAAATTCTTCTGAGTGGAGTTTTTGATTAAATGTGACATAAAGGTGTATATGGTATCCTTTGGACCTTAATGAACTCTCTCCTTCAAAATGTCAGAGCATTCACACAGAGCCAAAATGAGTTTTTTATCTGAATGCAATGGTTTACAAAACTGTAAATAAGAATGTTAAAGAAATAAAAAGTATAAGAACAGAAAAAAAATTAGTCAATATTCTCCCTCTCCTCTGCTCTCTGAGTGTACTAGGATATATTTTGTCTCATATTTAGCTTCACATTAAGATAAACTTCACACATCTCCTAGCTTGGTGAATGGAGAGTTGCAGTCTGGCTCAGCAGACGATGCTCCTGCCTGACAGTGCCAAAGGTCCAAAAGTTGAAACCTAGCTGCGGTCATGTGTAGGATACATACAAGTCCAACCCCCAGCTAGAACTAATTGGTTATATCCACTTGCACATCTGATTGTCAGCTGGCAGGCACAAAGTATTATTTGTGGTATTTATTAAAGTGGAAGTGCTACAGTCAACTCAGACCTTCAAAGACAGGTGAAATGCTGCTAGATGCAGTGGAAGAACTCCCTGGTGTGCTCCATGGGGTACACATAAAAAGGAGGTGAGAAAAGCTGAGTTCACAGGAGTAACAGAAAAGCAAATCTATTATGGGATGGATTCTGTCTGAAAAGTGCCCAGTGCCCTTCATTGAATTATGCATGTCATGTAGCTAAGGTATTCTCAACAGCCTTTGCACTCAGCTAAGTTTCATGGACTCTAGACCCACAAACTCAGAGAGTAACTTAGGTTGGAACAGACTTCAGGAGGCTCAAAGCAGAGAGAGATGTGATAAATCACTTTTTGAGGGCTCCTAAGTATTTTAAATTCCAGATACTGCAGTCTAGCAAACCTGGTTAATCTTGTTTCAAAATAGTCTACAAGCATTTATCTAAGAAGTGACTGCACCTCTGCTGAGGAGTCAATGCCAAAACCCTGACCAGCAGAAACTGATATAGCAGAGAGCTGGTGGATCCCACTGTTTGGTTAACACACCTCTAATCAAAGGTGTCCTAGTGAAAGGTTTGAACCTGTTCCAGAATGAACAAGCTGCAGAGCCTTCTCAGAAATCCATTTTTGTCTGACATTCTTTCTCAGAGCCTCCATATGCAATAAATTACATATAATAATAGAATCATTGAATTGTGAAATACCAGGTTTGAAGGGACCTCAGTGATCATCTGGTCCAACCTTTCTTGGCAAAAGCATGGTCTGGACAAGATGACCCAGGACCCTGTCCAGCTGAATCTTAAAAGTGTCCAGTGTGGGAGAGATTATTCCAATGGCTTGTTATTGTGAAAAATTTTCCTTCTGAAGAAGGTCAAGTGAAAGAGATAGGAAAGCACTGGGTTGGAGGCAGAAGACAAAGCTGGGAGCTGCTATTCTTTTTTTGGGGGGTAAGACTGGAGGATGCAGAAGGAAATTTCAGGTTGAAGGTTTATTTAATGAAAAAAACACCAATTTGCTCAACTTCCAATCTGATGAACCAGCCTTCAAAAAAAGTCTCTTTGGGCACCTGAAAGCTGAAGTAGGGGTAGAAAAACTGAAAGCACGAACTGACAATTAATCAGTATTTCTGAACTTAATTATATGCATCAACTAATTTCACAGAATCACAGAATCCCAAGGGTTGGAAGGGACCTCAAAAGATCATCTAGTCCAACCCCCCTGCAAGAGCAGGGTAACCTAGAGTACATCACACAGGAACTTGTCCAGGTGGGCCTTGAATATCTCCAACGTAGGAGACTCCACAACCTCCCTGGGCATTTCCAAATGTATTATTTATGGTTTACTGTAGAACTTGCCAAGGTGGTAATAAAAGTCTTCTATGCCTTCCATTGAACCCTTGTGTTGCTTTAGTCTATGTTTTTTTTAATTGACTATTTTATGTTTGTTTTAAATTACTATTTCATCACATGCAATAATTCAATTAAGAAATTTGAGGTAGTATTTCTGAAAATCCAAGTACCAAAAGATACCTATCAAACAAAAATAAAGAACCTGTCTCAGACAGAGGGTTAACACTGAAACATCCAAATAAGAAAATTAAGTTTCTTTATACTCCTAAAGACATCCAGAGGTATAAAAAAAAAGTTATTTGACTTGGTTTATTGCATTTTTCTGATGTGCCCAATTCAAATGGGATTTCTGTGGTTCCCAGGCAAATTATTAAGGGGAGTATCTCTACCTTTCAGTTCATGAATGGATGGTTTGGTCCTCCATGACATCTTCTGATTTAAGGTCAGGTGTGTTATTATGGCTTCAGTCCTGTTTTGGAGGTTGACTTGAATGCTTGGACTACTTATGTAATGTGTTAAAAGTTCATCATATTAAAACACTAAATTCAAAGTCTAACAAATACATTTTACCTGGTCTTCAATTTAACACCCTTGACCAAGCTAGGAACAAATGAAAGCTGGATACAGAAATATATCAGTTCCCAGAGGCTTGCATTTAAAAGACTGCTGTTAAGAAAATGGGATATTATATGTCATAAAATCATCACATAATCAGAGCAATAACAATGAGTTATGGTTTTGGCTCTGATCCATCAAAGTTTCCAGATGCTTTGCAAAATGCACAAAACTACAGTCTGTACTCAGTTACAATAACTTCAGTTACTTCCCTAGGGTTATGCCAGACTGGTACAGCTGAATGTAAGCTCAGACCTCATTTCGACAATAAAATATAAAAAAAACCATAAAACAGCCTAACGAAAAAAAATGGAAGTTTATTACTCACTAAGCTGCTTCATAATGTCAACATTAGATACTCAATGTATCTGAAGAGAAATGCATGATTATAAGTAAAACAAAGAAAAGAAACTGTGCCAAGCCCCTCCTGCATTGCCACCCTCGCAACACTTTCCCTTCTATGACACGCAAGAATTTCATGCAGTTTAATGTCAACTTCTCTGCTGGAATTTTCAGGGCCCCATGTCGCACAGTCTGAATATGCCTTCCTGTTGTTTGGAATATGTGCTAATCATCACACATATTTCCATATGACTTCTTGATGCTTATTAATGGTTTTGAAAATGCATCCTAGTCATGTGCTGAAATAGTCTTGAAATGTGTGGCCAAAGGTGAGTGCAGAATTGAAATAGATACATGCAAAAGTGCATTTTTCAAAGGAACTGAAGAGGATTGTGGTTTTGTGAGCCAAGTACTTTCTAAGCCCCCAGCACAAACTCTTTCCAAACAAAAAGAGGCATTTTATCCTGTCTACTGCAAGAACTGCTAATAGCAATACATAATGCAAGTTTCTCGCACTGTGATCTACAATGTTTTGTTCGCTGTTTAGCTGATGCCTTCAATATGGACATCTTATATGTTTTCCTCTTAGAGATTCTTTTGGTGGGTAGCATTGCCTTGTAACACCAACTGCACTCTATCTGTATGTGAGAGGAAGCAATATCCCAAATTGCTTATTTCTAAAACCTTATGGCATGTTTTCTCTATCATTATCAGGAGAGAGTGGGCCTGGGACAATATGCCGAGTATTAGCACCCTGTCAAAAAGACTGTGAAGAAGCAATTCCTGACCTCAGATGTGAGGATGTAGAACAGCTCCCTCTGGCTGAGTACTTTCTGCACTGCCTAGTGAAATGGACAACTAATGTATCTGTCCAGATAAGGATTCAGAGACCATGTCCTTATATCCCATGAAACTTAAGCCCCAGGCAGGAGGAACTAAGGACCATAATTTTGTACTGTTATTAATTGTATTTTATTAGTTTTGCTCTAAACATGAGCTTTAATTTCTCCAACCCGCTGTGGCAGTCAAAATAAGTGGAAGAGTGAGTGCACAAATGAATAGAGAGCAGCAGTGGCAGAGGTTATCACAGACAAGAAACTTTGAATAGCAGAGCAAAATACAGAAATACCAGTATTAAGTGCACCTGCCAGGGACTGAGATCTACTGCTGTAGATGTCGTTCTCCCCAGGCTATTCTGTTCAGTGAATTTGCTACTTGTAGAGACAACTGTAGTACTTCAGTCACTGTAACCCGTCTAGAGTATTTGATCTCAAGGTTACTGAAACACAAATGAATTCTTCAGTCATATGTTCCTGCCATTTGTTTAGTGGTATACAGTATGCATACTACAGAGACCTATCTGGTACATCTGTAGGCAGGGACTCCGCTCATGACCAGCCCTGCCTATAGCTTTCATTTAGATTTGAAGATTTCAGCCATAAGATTTGAATTTTAGCATAAAAAAAAAAATAACAAAACCCACCTCCTCTACATTGTTCCACACCATTTAAGGAATGGAAAACTCATGTCCTAAGATGTTAATGCAAAGACTAAAAGACAGTCTCTGTGCCATGTCTCTGCACTTGTTTTGATGCTTTCCTAAGTTTGACTACAAATACAGAATTCTTGCTGCATATGTTTTCTCAAATTCTCTTGTGAGGTTTCCAGATCCTCATGAAGACCTCAGTTCAGCCTCTGCTCACATTGCACAATCAGCTAGAGGATTCCAGGTGTTATGTTTACTCCTAAGTTAGGCTTGGCAACTTATGCAGTACAAAGAGGGCAAAAGTTTGGCAGAGGGAAAAGAAAAATTTAGGTAATGGCAAACAAAGCAGAAAAGTAAGAGGAGTGGTTGATTTGATAACAAAAATTAGTATCTTCAGATTTCTATTAAATGATAGCTCTGTTTTGATTAATGAACTTACAAAAGGAAGAACATAAAATCATATTTGACACAATTCATAATATGCACCATGTAATATTTTACATAATTTTACTATTACAAATAAAATTGCTTCAAACATCATTTGGTCAGGTAGAGCTTTTGTTGACTATAGATTGTGTTGAGTGAAACAGCTACAGAATACTTGAAACTATTTGATTTTACTACTGCTGGTAAAATATTTTTAGGGAGGAGTTTTAAAGGTGTATACAAGCTAATTACAGCTAGTTGAGTATTTTGTTACTCTGCTTATTAATGAGTGGAAAAGACATTCATCAGCTGAGGTCTGAACCCAGGTATGGTGCTTACAAGATTAAAATTTAGTCTCTCCGGTGCAAAACATACGAATTGACTACTTGTCCTAACTTTCCAAGACTCTGACCTGATGGAATTGAGGAAACACACACTGTAAATCCACTAGAGGTACTTTCTGAAATTACATGTCTTTGACCTGTTTTCTCCCAAAACATTTGCTCAAACTTTATCACTTTACCAGCCAATGAAGACTAGAATATTTTTCATTGTGAAAGGAACATCAATGGTGAACCCAACAGGCATTTTTCACAAATATTTGCCAAACAAAACAACCATGATGGACATATAGACAGAAAGAAAGACAGAAAAACCAAACAAAAAAATATATTCTTTCTTTGTAGTTCTGATTATTCTAGCAGATGATTATGTCCCATCAATTTGCAAAGACTTCAGGAAATGGCACTGTAAAAATAGTTCAGAAGAGAGGATCCAGGTCCCATATGTCTGTAAGGAACTCTGATATTTATCAACGGCTCTGGGTAATCAAAGAAACTCCTTCAAATTTTTAACGTAATAACTCACATAAAATTTGAATAGAGCATTTATTTTTTCCTATTTAAAGAACAGGGTGGATTTCAAAAATATCAAAGCATGTCATCATGAAAAAGAGTAAAATGAATTAGAAGAAATAAAGTCATGAGCCTTGATAGGCACTACAAATATGTTTTTGGTTTAGGAATAAATCCCAGACTTAATAAATTCTGCTTAAGACTTTGGACCTGCAAAGATGGAGACATATGGCATTATTCAGAACAAGTTATCCCACTGATTTCAGTGGAAATGTCCACAGTGTGTGAAGTTAAGCATGTACAGCTCTTTGCAGAAAAATACACTAAATCTTCAAGATCTCTCTCTGAAACCTCCTTAAGCCATGGAGATTAGAGCTCTCCTCAAGTGTTCTCTGGTCTTTTTGCTGTCACCATATTGTTGTTCAGTTCCTGCATTCTATTAGCATTCCCTTTTGCCTAGAATTTACTTGGCAGATCTTAGAGATTTTTGGTAACACCATGACCAATTTCCCTCATATCCACCCTCTCACAATAAAATTCTGAAGTGTCAAACATCTGTCTCAAAAATAAAATAAAATAAAAAATCAGCAGCAACCGCCATACAAAAAATGTGCAACCTTTCTGTCAAGCCCTGCATCTCTTGATAACGCCAGTATGGCAAAGTGCATAATCATAATTTTACTTAGGAATGGTTTTATTTTAATTCAAAGAAGAAAAATCCTCAAGCAAATTTTTTTTAATCTGTTTTTTTCTTTCATTTTCATCTCAGCTTAATACCATAAAAATTTTAGGCTATTAGGCTGTTGGACCAGGAAAGGTATAGCTCAGTGAAGACAGCAATACCAGAAGGATATCATATAGCAACAACAGGTCATGGGAATTACCTTAACCTATAAGGTGAAAAACATTCATGATTTGGTACAGGTACTGAAATACAAGTACCTAGGTGCCACTCGGGTGCATTAAGGTGTAAAAATTATATTCAGAATACCAAGAACTTACACAGAACTGGCAAACGTGCACAGTCCTAGTCTCTTCGAGATCGGCAGCTTTGGGTGAGATGTAATACTGACTTTCTGATGAGACAAGAAGTGTGTAGTGAGGCAATTGATCCTTGTTCCCTTCCTTTTCAGATCCTTTTCACATGGCAGCTCCTAGTAGTTTCCTTGATCATTTTTTCTAAAGTGATTTCATTGCTGAAGAAGCAAAAGTTGGGAACTTTCCCACTGAAGCACTTGCTTTCCTTGGAAGAACTCAGGCTAAGAGGTCTAAGTGATTGGAAGCAGTCGTAGACCCTTCTCCCAGCAGAGCATGGTACAGGGCTTGTGCCTTTGTATCCCATTGAGGTCAACAAACAGGGAGCTAAGGAGTAAGCCCACATTAAGACACCAGGATAGACACTTCTTTAAAATTTTAAAACCTTTGGGGGTTCTTCTAAATGTTTGTTTCTTTGTTGTTCTTTTTTTCCTCTTGTACTTGCTATCAATGCTGAAAATACAGTAATATTGAGGAGTGTCTGAAGGAAGAAAATAATAGGACAAAAATGAATAGAAAATAAATCCCTAGCACATGGTTCCATAGGAAAACATAGGCACTATTTGTATTCCAAACTGTCACTGGTAAGACTTGAGGGATGTTGCAGCTGTCTCCAAGTATTTTATAAATCAAGGCATCCTGCAGAACATAGGAGGGGTAGGCATATACAGAACAGATGATTCTAATGAAAAATAAGCCAATCTCTCACATCTGGAACAGGAATACACTGAAGGGTGTGATTAATTTTGAGAAATTCTCAAACTAAAAATGTGCAGCCAGAACACTGGCCACAGGTTAAGTGAATTACATAGATTCACAGACTCTTTAAATCAAATGACAGCATATCTTCAGTAGGCACTTCACTGCAAGAAAAGAAGGGTTTATTCTGCAGTCTTTTTGAGAAGAATTTTCCCCTTTTTTTAGAGGGTTGGACAAAGAGGGCAACACTCATTTAGCAGCAAAGGAATAACATAATGACAGGGTGACACATCAGCCCACCTGTACCACATATTACTTACATTCTTTACTGAAGCCCAGAGGACTCATGTGTACAGTGGCTCACTGTCATGGCTGTTTCACTTTTCATGCCATGCTCAGACATTAAGCCACTCACAACTGGTCTTTCTTAAATAAACTCCAGAAGCCTTTGATCTGTTTTCTACAAGGCTTCCCAGCAGATACTGGCATCTACTTTATTTTTCAGACAACACCGATGGAATGAGATTTATGAATAACTTCTGTCCTCTGAAGTAGCCTGGTTACAACAAGCTGAGCACATGCCACTGACTGGAAGACTCGGGATCAGCAACACAAGTCTGTTTCCTTCCTAAAACTTTTGGGAAAATCTATTTTTCAAGGTGAGAACCATTACCAGTGTGTTCAACACATGAAGGCTCACAGTTTCAGACTGAAGATCCCAACTGTGGGTGACAATAATGCTGAATACTCTTAACTAAGGTGCAAGGCAGCCCCAGTGTGATGGTTACAGTGAAATTTTAAAATTGATGCACTTTGTTACAAATACAACCATAAGTTTCAGAGTAGCAAGTATATGAGTTTGCAGTATTAGCCATAAAAAAAAGAAGTACTAAAAATACTGAAAAAACTCCTAAATATCTCATGTTCTAAAATGAACTGGCCCAGTATTGAATACTGTCCTATTTTTTTCTCCATTACCATATTGTTGTCTCGCTCGTACAGGGTTGTGCATGTAAATAAAAGGAGTCTGAGATGTACAGAGACTCCAGCTGGAAAATATGCTTGAATCAACATAATAAAATGGGAAACAGAACTGTATTTAATTATATCAACAAAAATCACATAAATAAATAAATATATTAAAAGTATTGCAAGGTAGACCTCAATAATTCATTATAAAGAGACTTCATACTACAAAATCTTGGGATCCAGAGACAGCACTAGTGAAATGGTTTTGCCTTCTTTGAAATGGAGTGAAATATGCCCCCAAGCAATGTTTTTCAGCAAATAGGTTGATGGTGTCTTTGTCAAGAGGGCAAGGATTCCCTCCAAGGATGGTACTATACGCAAAAGCAGCTAAAGACATTTAAAATTCAAGGTCATTTTCTTCCAGTAACTAGGCAGATACCTGGGAAGTACTCATGTTTTTCATTCTGTTTTCTGCAATGAATCCCACCTTTTTTCTACAAACTTAATTTTAACCAATCACCATTTTTATTGCAATATCCTATGACTAATTTATGCAGATCATTATAAATGTTTAAATGTGTTTAAATTTGACTAACTAAAAAACAGATTCAGTGGATAAATTTTTAATTGATAATCTTTAAATTCACAAGCACCTGTAATGGCTGGAGGTTTTTACCTTAAAGGGAACAAGGCTGGCCTTCATTCTGACCTGACTGTGACTACTCTGATGTGACTGATTTAAATTAAGTGCTTCCTTGTTTGTATCTACACACAGTAACCCTGAGCAAAATCAGAAACACTTACACATCAGTCGTTCCATGCTCTTTTACGATGTGCTGCATCATGTTCTGTAAACACTTAACTTGACAACATACATCATGTGGGTAGCACATTTTATTTGTAAGCTAAACAAAATAGATTGAAAGCACATACACAAAGAAAGTATTTAATGGCCTGAATTCCAGAATGTTTGCTTGGTAAAGTAACAGTATCTGCTGAGATGGTCATGGTACTGTAGTTCTTTCCCCTTACCAAATACATGCAGTAGGAAGTTTCCCTCTGCTCTTTTGTCATCTTCTTTGCTGCTCTCTTATTTCATGACCTCTGAGTTAATCCTTCTATTCTTCCTATTAGCAAGTTTAAGCAGGCAAACTTCAAACAGACTAGTGATGGGTCACAAGGTTTAATGGGCATGTAGATAATCATCTAAATTACATTTCTGGAGCTGATGGGCCAGACAGGCTTAGAGAGTAACTTTACCAGCTTTCACTGTTAATCAGCCAGGATTGTGTGTCTCAGTACGTATCTGCCTTTGCCTGCCTCCCTAAGGGGCTGGGTCATACTGACTGATTTTCAAAGGCAGCTGCATTAGCTTTCTTCTCCCACAAAGTGTGTCATAGAGGCCCAAATGACTTGAAAGGCAAATGTGACCACAGCTCAAACACCAAGCGCTCTCTTCTCATCAGTATGGAATTGCTGGCCCTCCTTTTACAGATTATGATACTCGGCACAACAGTTGTTGCCAATTTTCATGATCTGTTAACACTTAGGAAGCCTCATGCTGAAGGCTCTTCTTTCACATCCATTGTGGTATCATCAAGGGGAAAATTCAACAGGCTATTTCACATTTTCTGATGAACTTGAGAGCAGTGTATGAGGGGTACTGAAAAGAATACAGTAATTGAACTGTCAATAGCAAATGCCCTGGATTTAAGCTATGAAACACAAACTGTAGAGAGAATAACAGTTCTCTGTAGGATACAGACAATTTTACAGCTACAGAAATAGCCATGAATATATGCTGTGAACCTGTTTTTCTTAGTGAAGATACAAAGCAAAGTCCGTAAAATCTGAATCTCTTTTTTATTTTATATTGGTGGTTATGTTTTATATCTACTTTGATTCAAAAAGGAACAAGACCAGTGGGTGGTTGTCTTCCTGACTTTGACAGAAGCTTGTCCTTCAGCTTTCAGGTGTTAGACTCATCTTGCATAGTAAATACTTCTTGATGATTCATTTTACTGCTTTTTATCAAGTTGTTAAATAAACACAAAATCAGAACAATTAAACTATGATTAGTCATGAAATAAGCTTTCAGTGTCTTACTTAGGCCAACATTGGCCAACACTAGCACTCCTTAAAACAGTAAAAACCATTTCACGTATTTATCACTGTATACAGAAAAGAATCTGACTAACCAGCTAAGAAGTTAGACAACTTTCTGTTTTGGATCTCAATTAACAGCATTCTACCAGAAGAAACTACTGAGAAATAAATTAAAATAATCAAGAACATTGATTTCCTTATTTGCCTTTTGAACTTTGAGAAAGGAAGTTGGTTTCTGACTTTCTCCATGTTTTCATAGATGAAACTACGAAATGTCTATTGCTCTGTGACCTAGGTACAACTACTTCTGACTGATGTTAGAGAGACATGAATTGGCCTCTATACCTTTATGTAATTTTCCAGTCCACAGAGCACACTATTTCTCGATCTTATAAACAAGGGTGACCAAATTTTCCACTTTATCTGGGACAGGCCCAGAATGTGAGGATTTTGCCATAAAACCTTCAGTCTGTTTTGTTTCACATATTCAGAGACATGAGATTATTCCATTTCCCGGATTCAGTATAGCAGCCTGAGTAAGTTACCCACTCTTGGTGCCACTGCATCTTTGGCTCTTTTAGTATAAAACGAAAATGGTCAAACATCTATGCCAGATCAAGAAACCCACAATAGGATTTCAGTCATGTCACATCCTCTTTACCAACATAATGCACAGGAAGAATGATCTGAATTTCAAATATGCATTGTGATCATATAGCTGGAAGAGGTGATAGCCTTTATGCAATGCAGCAATAAATCACTTAAATCTCCATTGTTCTATCGTACCATATGGTTGACTTGCAGAACTACCCTTTCTGCTTTTATTTTACCAAATCAGAATGATAAGATTATCATTAAAAGACCAGACAAATTACCATGAAGAGCTGGGGAGTCATAACTATGACATTAGTCTTCCACTTGTATCATCATAATGAGCTATACCATCTACTTCCCAATACCGCTTCCTAATGGCAATAATTTCCACTAGAATCAAAAGCTGAGATGTTCAAAATACAGCTATTATTTCTGGAGATGTGATAGTAGGCATACTTTGTTTTCTGTATACTCGTTTTTGACAATACATGTTAATAAAATAAGCCTAGTCAGGTCAGATGGAAAGTACATTGAAGTCAATGGGAGTCTTTTCCCTGTTCAAAGGGTTTGAATAAAGGATAATTTTCTCTTCTTTTATACACATGACAAAAATGGGGACAGAAGCTGACTAAATCCAAATTACAGTCTGATTGGAGAGTCTCAGAACTGAAGATCTGAGGTTTTCTTGCACAACTGTGAACTAAGCAACATGCAACTTTTGTTTGCCCTCAACTTGGCTCTAGACAGCTTTACCATGCACCCCTCATGATGTACCTATGAGAATGACAAAACCCCTTGCAGGCAGAGTAAGCTCAGGTACCAGAGACCATGACACACCACATCACCATGGAGCTGGACTGCCCTGGGTGCCAGGCAGCAGTGGCACTTTGTTCCCTGTGTTTGTTTTGCACCAGCTTGCTCACAGTCAGCACAAGAAGCTCCACAGCCCTCTACTGTCATGTCAGCAATTTAACCAGTGCTACCATTCACAAAAAATGCAAGTGGGGCACCACAGAGACCTGGTGTGTCACACAAAGCTACTGAAGTATAACCTTAGAACAGTAACTTTTGCTGCAGTACAAACTGCAATGGCCATTTATAAACAGAAACAGATTCATGTGCAACATATCTGTGGCAAATACTTTGCCCATATGCATGTACTGATTTGTCAGTGACTTATAAACTGGCAGCCTGTCCATGGTTGTAACACTTCATTTGCTGTCATACAGTGCAACTTATTTCTAATTAATGAGCTTTCTTGCCATGAATCAGGTACATTGACAGAATGCAAACACTGACACAGCTATTTACATACAACATAAGCTAAATATTTCAACAAGGCTTTAGAAACTTTGGATGAACTTTTCTTCCTCTCCACCCCCTTCTATTATTGTACCTTTAAACATGTCATTGCACTTCCTGGAGCTCATAAATGAGAACAGATTAACTCATACTTTGCACTTCTCATACTTTGGCTCATCCAAAGACTTGTAAGGCTTTGCACTTTGCTGGGTGGTTAATTCTTATATCCTGATATTGCACAGTTGAAATGGAAGCAGCAAATAATAATGGGCTACATTCTGACTCCCTAATTGAGCACAGTTAATGTAAGCAATCAAAGCCTGAAAGCAAAAGCTTGGCCCACCATGGTGAATGAGATGGCTAAACTTGATTCTACAGTTTCCCTGTGGAATCAGTAAAAAACAACAGCTGTTAGAAGGTGACCAAGTACATTACCTGTTCCTCTCCAAAGATCTCAGGGGCCTTCATGAAGTGATATTATGGTACACAGGGTATACCTCAAGAGCACCCAACTCAGGGCTGCATGCTAGGAACTGCCTCTGCCTGCCCAGGCTCTGGCTCCAGTGGTGCCCTCCCATAGGCAGGGGCAGTCAGAAGGAAGAAACCTTTCCGTGGTTAGTCTTGCTGGGTCAGCAGCACTGAGCCCCAAGCACTCAGCCTCTCAGCTGGCCTCAGGCTGAGACAATTCCAGCACGTACTCTCTTTTACCTAAAGGGTTCTTACCACCAGTCCATCCAACTGTACCTCTCCTGCCTAAGCTGTGCAGAAGTGCATGGAGGAATCATGGAGGGCAGGGATAGGAAACAAGCACAAAAATATCTGTGCTACTTGGAATCTTCTGCACAAACTACTGCTACCAGTTCTCTAGCAAAATGCAATTGATTCCAGTGATGTTACTGGGCCTGTATTATACTGAAATCATCCAAAATAAGAGCAAAAAAGGAGCATAAGTGAAAATCTATTCTAATTGTGCGGGATGATTTCCTGATAACTTAGCACAAACAAAACTCCCTAGCTTACAGGAATTATATAAAACCAGCTTTTCTCATAAGCTTTTCCAGAGCACAGTGTTCTCTCAAGAGCCGAATTGTCTACCCAACATTTACTGTTTGTCTCCTTTCACAGCCACTCACAATGGTTCATTGCTATTGTTTAAAACCACATTTCAATCCTGTGGTTAAAGGCAATGAATCAGAAAAAAACTAGGTCTTGTCCAGTCTGTACTAGCAGTCCTTTATGGGCTCAGAGATAGCACTGTTTTTACAGAATCTGTATCCACAGCATTATACCTGTCTCAGCATCTCCCCAACCTGCAGCACCCTAGGAAGCAAGGCATCTATCAGGCTGAAATGTCCAGTCATACACCCCACCACCACTAGTGGAATCTTGCTCACTAGTTGCAAACATATGGGTCAGAATTTGACTCCCTATCATATTTTAGTCCTGCAATTGTGAGTTTCTGCTTGGCTAGTTTCCAAGTTGATCTTCATCTTCTGTGTCTTTAATGTGCCACGTACACTCATAGGATGACATCAGTAATTGTATGAAGGGGGAGAACAGCCTGAATACACAAAAGAATTGAATCACTCTGTCAGTTTGCTGAGTTTTTTTATGGTTTTGTTCCTCATGTAATGATACACTAATGACATTTTTGTGTGGCAGGATAATACCAAAATAACTATTCAAGTCAGGAGTCAACTAACTGAGCATCTAAGATGGTGGTATGTTCCTAATAAGACCGTGCTAAGCTGCAAACACACAAGAGGGAAAGGAAGGGGAGGAGATACTAAATTTTCCTTTGCTGCGGTAGGAGGTGCTACAAACAACGCTAGCTGGTGTCAGTAAATCCAGTGGTGATGAAGAGAAAGATGATTCCTGGTTTAAGAATTTGTTAACTAAGAGTGCTGCCCAAGGAAATGAAGGAGAGGAAAAATTAAGGCAGAAAGCTGCCTAAAGCATTCTCTCTCTTCAGGGTCTAATTGTTATAGCAACCTAATACTTCCTCTGGTTAATGATCATGAACAAAACTAGTTTTTTTGTGTAATCTCAATCATTATTGGCTTAAAATTGTTAAATTGCTGAATCAGCATCACATGGATTGTCTCAAAGCACTGGTGGCAAGTTATCTGTCAGTGATCTTTGTAACACACTCCATTTCCTGTGTACAAAGCATCATAATAATGACAAATGTAGCCGCTGCATGGAAACATCCTGTCTCTTCAGTCTCTGACTAATACTTCTGGAGACATTTCCTGGAGGGTATCTGGTATTAATCTTCCATCACATGTTAAACAGGAAACTTAGCTATATAAAGAAGACTAAGCACAATTAATATAAAATCAGGAGAGTAAGCAAAATGCAGTAAGCCAGAAGACTACATGCTTTTCTCCAAGCAGCTGGACCCAATGCGAAGTTGAACCTCAAAGCCTGAGCTCTGGAATGTGACATCCCCAAAGTTCTGGAGAATATGATGATGGTCTTAACCAGGCACAGCCTACTGGAGCTATAGGACAAAACTGTAAAGCAAAATTTGCATTCCATGCTTAGAGAAAGAGATACCTAAGTAGAAGCAGAGACAAACTCATTCTTTTGTTGGTTCTTCCCACCTTGTGCCTATTTTCTCTCCATGGCCTGGTAGAGCCTGGCAGACATCTGACTGAATAGTGATTATGGGAATCCATAATTATCAGATCATAGTGCAGACTATGTATGAGGTCAGCTGTGTAGGTGAAAGAAGTCAGCGTTTGATTTCTAGGAAAAAACCCAGCAGTATTACATCAATTACCCCAAAGGACAGATTTATGCTCTGTAGCAGATACTGGCTGCTGATCATGATTATCCATCCTAACAGCCACATTTCTGATGCTGAGATCCAAAAGAAGTTCAGCACAGAACAGCATACACGTAAAGAAGATCCATCAAAATGATTAATTGTTCCTCTGATTCATCTACAAAGCAATGCTTTAAACCATCATGGAAGTCTTGTTATAATTAAAACGTGGCAAGCCTTTTTCCTCCAGTGGTATAGATGTTGACAAAACAGAATATGCTAGCTCTACCAAATGTTTTGTTCTGAGATATAAACAGAACATAACTTTCTACTTGCAAAGTAGCTCAATGCATTTATTATTTATACTTTCACTTTCTGTATCTTCATATACCTATACTTTTTAGAAGCACCAAGCTTTATTATCATTTAGGTGCTCATTAATTTTATACTTACAGTGAATTATGACTATCCCATGGTCCCTTGATCTTTAAATGCTTTAAAACCACTTCAAATAGTTTTTAGATTTTCCTGAGCTGTTGCTTGACTATGAATATTTAGGAAAAATATGAACAATACCAGAAGTTTTACGCAAGTGAATTCACTCACTACCTTTGTCTAGCATATATAATGGAAGAGAATTTAGCTGTAAGTTTCTGTCAGGACAGGTACTCCCCCAGTGTAATTTGAAATTGCTCACCTTAAATAAACTGGACCATGTTGACATACAGCAGTTGAACATAGAAGCCCTCACTTTCCATTTAACAGCAGTCTCTCTGAACCAGCTCTCTAATAATTTTGTGGCTTTCATCTGAAATTCCTCCCATTTTACAGTGTATTCAGTTTGCTGTGTAATTGCTCCTCAAGGTTAGGTGAACATTGTTTTGTCTGTCCTGGGGAGTGGGTTGCAAACCCAAATAATTAACATTCTATTTAATAACTTATTTAATCTATTAAATATTTATTATTTAATCTATTAAACAATGCACATGTACTTCTAGCACTAGTGCACTTCTAGTCTTTAGTGTGTTTTCACACATAAATCCCTTCTACAGTTTTTGCATGAAGGTCTTCCTCATTTGAAACCAGGTCTCTGTTTCTTCCTGCACAGCTATATGTATTCAGTCTCAGGAGCTTTAAATCTCAATGTGAATTTATTTTATGAAGAAAGCAGAGGATGCCTTAAGCAGCACCCATGGCCACTGTTCTGCACCCAGCTGCTCACTCCTGCCCCTGCAACTGCCCCTTTGCTTGTGCTCACATGGAGAAGCTAGGAACTTTATCCCAGAGACTAGTCCCTTTAAAAAAAATGTTCTTCCACCTAGTTCATGCATAGCTGAGTGTAAGGAAAGGGACGCTTAAGCTGGCATTGGTCCTGGAAAACATGACTGTCATATTATGCTGTCACCAGTATTTCTGAAGAAAATGTAGGATGTAGTGTTGAGTATTTCAGATCTAACAATGAGTGGGTTTTTTGTTTGTCCCAGCCACTCCCTCCTTGAAAACAGTTAGTATTCTGGACTGCACAATAGCTAAAATCTTTAGCTTAACAGCTGTGCCAATATAAATTCTGAATTTTAATCTCTTTTATCAAGTAACACTCTTTGAATCAAAACATCTTCTTTCGAAGAAAGCAAATGCTTTTCTTTATTTTTTTCTCATAATCAGAAAGCTTAAAAAAAAGAAATAAAAACTGCAACAATTGGACTCAACTTATTTTTTTTTTAGTTTGTAGCATTTTCTGTTGCTTTCTGAAAAAATCAAAACAACTGAATAAAAGTCTTGCCAGCTCTAGATCTAAGAAGGCTAAAGAATGCATTATTGCTCCTACATGGATATTCTTTTATTCTTTGACAAAGATATGAGCTAACTTTGCAAATAAGATACAGCCTGGTTGCTGATATAATTAGGTTGTATATTCAGTTCCAGAGATGCGCTTTTCCATGTTTTCAAGCAAGTCAAACCCAGAACTAGCAAAGGTATTAGCTGCTGCCACAACAAGCCCTGCAAAGCCTGAGAGTCTGCACATGGCATGTGCACTGCCCTAAGGACAGAAGAGATGGGTGGGAAATAGAGAAGAGACTAATGTGCTTCCAGCCTGTCCTACTGCGGGACAAAGTCTTTGTTTCTCTCCTAAGCTTTTCTTATTTCTTTTTATTTTATGGACATTATATAATATTTCCAAGGTTCTTTGCAATCTCTGCATGAAAGCACTAGGCAAAGTATTAACTCATGTTTCTATAATTCATAAGTTTTACTTGTACTGTCTGGTCTGAAAGGTGTAACTGTAACAGTAAACAGTTTAAAATTAAGTAAGAACATTTGATTTTGCTTGGGAAACTCATAACTTGAGGTGAAAAACAAAGTATTCTTATATCTTACATAACAAAAGAAATGAAATTACTTCTTTTTTTTTAATTCTTTCTTTCTGAAGGGTTTTATCTTTACCTTTAAAGGACTAAGATAAAGTTAAATATAGTTATGCTATTAGGCCTAGATCTTAATTGTTTTTTCATCCACGGAAGATTAGTAGACAGAAAGAGAAATCAACATCTTGTTGCTGGTATCTTGTTGTCAGTATCTTGCTGCCAGCTGCATTACACAGTCAGCAATGCTATACCAGTATCTCATTATCATATCTCATTATCAGCTCTGTTGGACTTCTTATGCTATCTGGACTCTAGGAAATTAATACAATGAAACAGTTAATAAAAATATAAGGGAGAATAGTACTTAAGAATAAGGCGTTCTATAAAAATCAAGGACGTTTTTAAAGCTCTTCTGTAAGTCTGTTCTCTCAGAGCTGAGAAACCTGCAGAACAGCCAAAGCATCAGCCCACTGCACTGCACTGCACTATTCTGGAAAGAGCCTTTTCACATTTTGTGCAAATGCACAGACAAAGATAATGATATGGCTATAAAGTATAATATTCGCTCATATTAGCTCATCACTCATATTGCGAGTGCAAAAACAAACAAATGACTATACTACTAAAACAAACAAACAAAAAAAAACCCAGAAAAAAATACACAAAAACCTCCAACAAAAAACAAACACCAAAAAACATGTGGCAGCAAGGACACTGTGGGCACAAAAGTTCATAGTGTCAAACAAGATTCTCAAGGCACAGTTGCTTTCCATGATTGCAAAGCTTAACAGTCAAAGAGCATCCACACATTTCAAGTGAGGCATAGATAAATGTTTGCATTTTTAAGATAACGGGCAGTGCAAGAATGAATAAAATATTTTTTCCTTTATGACAGTGTGTACATAGTCTGGGATCTTTCAGGTGATGGTAATCCTGATACCCCAGTCTTAAGGGCTCATTGTTTTTTCTGCTTGCTTTGTGTTTTGCCTATCTTGGTATCACAGCTTCACGGGTGATAATGAAATGGCACTTCTTTCAAGGACATTTAATTTGAATGTTGTCAACAACTGCACAAAATTAAGTTAAAGCACAAACCAATAACCTCTCCATTTGCAGCCCAAGCAATACTGTCAAAATACAGAACCCACAATAAAAAGCAGCCAAAGCTGCTGAAGGTGCTAAGGTGATGCCACAGTTTACTAATTTGGTTGTAATGAGGATATTATAACTGATATCAAAAAGTTGAGAAGACAATATTTTTTTCCCCTTTTAGAAGCTGCAAGGCTTGGAATGACACACTTCTTAACTTCATAGCCTTGAAATTAATCCAGGATTATTCAACTGCATGAGAATTGTTAGAAGACTGGAAACAACATCCCGCACTCTGTCTTTTTATTGTAACCTTCCTTATAGTATCATCTTGCAGTGAAACCTGAATATCCTAATGGGATTAAACATGAAAGCAAGTCAGGAAAAAAATCAGTGGATTAGAATTTTAACTGAAGCCTTCTGTGAGAAAGACCACACCACTGTCAGTGACCTTTCTCTCCCCATGTGTGATCCCAGTTGTGCCTAGTCAAGTGCCCAAAGCATACTCCATCAGTTCATGCTGTATTTATCCTTTAGCTCCTAAAACAGGTGTCTTGTTACTAAGAGAACAAGCTTTCATGCTATTGATCAGGGTGTATTAACCAACCCTGCAAAAGTGCATAATGTTCTCTAGTATGAAAAGCAGAATGTAATGATGCTACTTAAGACATGAGTTTTGTATTGATAAAAAACATCATAATGAGCAAAATTCTGTTCTAGCAAGGAGGAAAAATGAGGGAAAAAATACAGGCTTTTGAATGTGTTAGAATGCCATTGCTATCTCTAGCTCCAGCCTTTGTTTGTTTTTGAAACACATTCTGATAAGTTTGCCTTTATATCTCTAAAAAAATGTTTTAGAATCTCATACTGTATCTTCACAGCCCTCATTAGATACCACAAGAATGCTTTTCATCTCATTTTTACTCTAAACTCCTGAAGTCCTCCCTAGCTCTGAACAATTATGTTAAGTAGGGAGCAGTTATTCATAGATGGGCAGAATCAAAAGAAACTTCTAAAACACTTTTCATTTTTATCATTCTAGATCTCCTCGCCTTTGCAGTGCTTCAAAAGATTCATACTCAGTCTCATAAATACTATCATAAAACATTAACAACAGTGTAAACTCTAGTGTGGGAGGATATGTATGAGGTTGAATTCCTGTTCCTACACCCAAACACATGCTCCAAATGAGCAACAAGGGGAACTTTCCTCACATCTTTCCAGACAGTGTGTTCTCCCAGTAATGTAACTCCAGCTCAGCCTATTGTTGCTCTCCTTTTCATACTAATTGAAACACCTGAAATTAAATCTTAGGTATTAATTTGTTAGTTTTGTTTTACTGTAGCAGCTACTACATCTAGTGCTGAACCAGTACAAAGAGCAAGAAGATAGTCCTTGACCTTTTGTGAGATTAGTGTAAGAGAATAGCTAGACAGCACCATAATCAGATATGCGGATCAGCAGTCAGTAGGCCATGACGACTACATGCATTTTATCTGACAGTTCTGATTTGCAGATTGAGATAATTATTGTCAACATACAATTTCCTATCAACATTTATAATCTCTTTGGCTCCTGTTTTAAAGACCCAGTTCTTATTTCTCCTAAAGAAAAAAAAAAGCCTCTTGATCTGTCCTATCACATAAAATGCTCTGCCTCCTCCCACCCTGGTCTCCCAAACTCTTTTGTAGTATACAGAAAGAAAACAGAGTAGGGACATAAAGTTTACAAAAAGGATGTATTGATATACAAAGATCTTCACAAAGAAGATAAATTAAACATTTGACACGAACATGAATGACAGTTTCAACACTATGGTTTTAAAAATCCATTTCCTGGTTGCAGAATTGTGATGAAATATATTAATCCTGGATGGTCTAATAATAGGGAGCACATTTAATGGGCCTTTTAATTTTCCAAACCTTTTAATCTGCCTAAAATTCCATAGACAAAAGCCTTTGATTATGATTTACCATGTCACTTCCCCTTTGAATCAACTGGCTTATCTTTGCCCACCATATCAAGTACCAAAGTTTAGTGCTCAAACTCTGTAATCTAAAGAGCACTGCTCCAGTGTGTCCTAGGTTTTCTGTCTTACAAAAACTAACACCATAATTTCATGAACAGAAAGCTTCACTGCTCCTTTCTTTGATTATCTTTCTTCCCATTCTGTGTCTAATTCAGATTTAGCTCCCATTTTTTTCATCCGAGAGACCCACTGCTTCCTAAGGACTGTTATTTTTTAGGAGTCATTTATTTGCATTCCCAAACTTATATTTGGATAAATGTGATGTAAGCAACAATCATCCCTTCCTAAGGAATCATCAATGGTTTTTTTTCCCCTGTTTTTCAGTCTTTTAGAATAAACACATTTCATTCATAAATTACCTAGCAGCATTTGTCCTGAACACTGATAAACACACTGTCATTATAAATAACTTTTCTGGTAAAAGGATTTCGATGGCTCCAATGTCATAGATACATAGTTATGAAAACTGCTCTCGGCCCACTGCACGGTACAGAGGGACTGTTTTCTCGCAAACAAACAACAGCTCTCTGATGAGTAAGGTTTGCTGACCAAAGTAAGGATTAGTTAGCCTGGAGCTCTCAAATACATAGTAACTCTTACAGGTACTTACGCTGGATTTACTTTTTATATCCTGTATTTCATACATTTATAGCATTTAGAAGTCATGTTTTAATGTCACCAAAACTTACTCTACACCAACTTTGGCCCATGTATGCTAATGTATCCCACTGGATGAACAGAAGCCAGTTAAATTCACTATTAATTTGCACAGCAAAAAAATACAGAGACAATACCTGCACAAACCCACACATCATGTAGTCATCAAACAAAGGCAGACTAGGGCGGTCCTCTCGATATATTGTGATTTTGTAGCTGCTCACAACCTGAGGGCTAGGTTGCGAGTCATCTGTTACAAGAACAATGACTTTGTTCAATCCAAGGCCAAGTGGGTAGTTAGCAATGCTGGAAGGCAAAACAGGAAAGGAGTGGAACACTAAAGATACAAAGATTTGCACAGCTTTATATATGGCAGACAAAATTTACTTGCTCCTTGAGGTATCTATTTCTGACATTTTCTTTTTCTTTCAAAATACATATGATTTTAAATAAAAAACAGTGTAAAATAAGATTTGTCACAATTTACATTTCTTTCAGGAAAACACCAACAGAGAAACTTAGTGGTAACAATGTCAGTGGCAACAATTCTGACATGGAATCTGTGAATGAAGGGAAATAAGACATACTGAAAGACACAGAGCCTGCATATTTACTTTTCAGTGTAAATGACATATTGCTATTCTACTTTCCTTCTACAAGGAAGTAAGCTTTTTCACATGTATCCATGTTGACTGCCAAGGCAGTTAACATTAAAACACTAAAGCTGGGTGAAAGAATTTTACAGGAGCTTCTTTTGAATTGATAAATCAAGACTCATTTCCTTTAGAAAATGGAGAAAGCATATTAGGCATTAGATCAGTAACAACCGTCCAGTCTAGTTAATAGCAGATATTTTAGGTCAAAGCATCTGCTTCATAATCAGCCAAAATGCTATGTGTTGCATAGGCCCTTTATGTCCCTGCTCTCCCTTTCATCCACTCACTAATGTCTAGTGTGTAAATAGGACAGCTGTCTAGTTCTGAGTTACCTGACCCAGATAAATAAACCTTCTTTGTCCCTCTGAACATCAAAAAACAAGTCATGCCCAAAATACCTATTGGGATTGTCCCTGGCATATGCCGTCTATGAGAGAGATGGTTGGGAAAGCCAAAACTGTGCCAGAGATCAGAGTAACGATTAAACATCATGGATGATTGTGTTTCAGTGCTCAAACCTGATGTTTAGTGACAACTTTGCTCTCTACCCTGTCTTCTAGATTTATACTTTCTAAAAGATAGATAAACTGGGACTCTTGCTGATGACAAGATGACCCACTTAGTAGAAAAGGGAAAGGCTGTTGAAGTTGTTTATCTGGACTTTAGTAAAGCTTTTGATGCTTTCCTAGAGCATTCTCCTGGAGAAACTGTCTGCACATGGATTAGATGGGTGTACTCTTTGTTGGATAAAAATCTGGCTGGATGGCCAGGCTCCAAGAGTGGTGGTGAATGGAGTTAAAACCAGTCGATGCCAGTCGTAAGTTGTGGTCCCCAGGGCTAAGTACTGGGACCAGCTCTGTTTAATATCTTTATCAATGATTTGGATGAGGGGATCAAGTGCACCCTCAGTAAGTTTGTAGATGACACCAAGTTGGGCAGGTGTGTTGATCTGCTTAAGGGTAGAAAGGCACTATAGAGGGATCTGGACAGGCTGGATCAATGGGACAAGGCCAACTGTACGCGTTTCGAAAATGCTCAGTTCCAGAACCTGCACTTGGGTCACAACAACCCCATGCAATGCTACAGGCTTAAGGGAAGAGTGGGTGAAAGCTGTCTAGTGGAAAAGGACAGGGGCTGTTGGTTGATAGCTAGCTGAATATGAGCCAGCTTGTGCCCAGTTGGCCAAAAAGGCCAATAGCATCATATCTTGTATCAGAAATAGTGTGGCCAACAGGACTAGGGAAGTGACTGTCCCCTGTACTAAGCACTGATGAAGCTGTGTCTTGAATACTGTCTTGAATACTGGGCCACTGTCAAGAAAGACATTGAGGTGCTGGAGTGTGTTTAGAAGGGCAATGAAGCTGATGAAGGAAACATAAAACAATTCTGTAATATTTTGACATATTTCCAAAGTTAATGACATTTTATTGTTTATACTCATATTTTGTTGCTCATACCTTGGCCCTTTCTTCTCGTCAAGATGTACTTTGCATCGACAGTTAGAAGGTTCTGCTCCTATCTTCACTGTCACCATGTCGAATGGGACTTCTGCATAGTATTCTTTGATCTTTGGGTTAAATTGAGGATTCAGGTCCAACTGTGGACTGGTGAAGATCTGCCTGATATGAGATAGGGTATCTTTATCTGTTCCAAGAAGGCATCAAAGAAAAAACTGTGAAATGTATGAACATTTTTAAGTAACATGCAGCTTCTGGCAGATTGATAACATATGCAGTGACAAGATTTTTAATGCCTGGTTATTCTGATACTGATAATCCTGCTGCAAGGTCTTAATGGATTTTCTATTGGCATTTCATAGAAGTTTTTAGAGCCTGGAGGGATTTTAATCATTCAATGCCCAATGACTCCAGACAAAGTCACAAAACTCAAAGTCTTAGTAAGCCTTTGAAAATGCAAGGATTAGGTCTGGGAGATCTTGGCTCCAGTTGGTTAACTGAAACTTGAAGAGTCAGGCCAAAATTCATAACCTACTTAGGTACCAGCCTGTGTACAGGGTTTATATACATGTTCAATTGCCAATAATAATCAAAATAACTTAGACATATTCCTAATGCTCATGAGAACAAGTCACATGGAGATATCTAGACCCATGGGGTCATTTGCAGTACAGCTGGAAGAAAGTTTTATTAAAATTCCTAAATCAACAAATTCCAGCTCCTTCCATGTGTATGAAACCTCCACAATCAAATCCTATTTGCTCAAATATATCCTTTATTTTGTAGTGTTTGCCAACTGACTCATTGTCCTGGGTTTAGGAGAAAAAAAGGACACTCATGAGAATAATTATTTGCTAGCTACCCACTTATGACAAATATTTTAATCCAAACTATTGGATTCAGATTTACAGCATAATTACACATTCAAAAGTTGTTTTTCATATATATTCTCCAGTACAGGTTTAAAGCTGAGTACTTCAGAAAATATTCCAGCCAGGAAACTCTTTTACTGTAACATCCAAAAAATCTTGTGGCTTCAAATACAGCTTAGAAGGGGCATAAATCATGCAAGCAGTTCTATGAGGGCCTTTTCTACCTTGAAGTATCTGCTTTGAGAAGTGCAACAGGGCAATTTCAGCACTCTCTTGCATGGATTAAAATGTAAAGGAAGCTCTTCCAGTGGAAAAGCAGAATTAAGGTTAGACTTGCAGGGGAACGGAGGTGCGTAAGTTGGCACAAAAGGTATTTAAAAGAATTCTATAGGTGAGTATAAAGAGTTCTCCAGATCCTCTGTGCCTTACCTAGAAAGGTTGTCTCACTACTAGCTTAAAAAATAGGAGGAATTTTCTAACTAAACCTAATTGAGGCATTTTCAAAATAAAATATCATGGAATTGGAATGGTGAGGACAGTCAGCCAGTCCAGGAGCATTTCTGGCCTCTGACTGACACTGAGGAATTCCTGGAGGCACCATGAGATGAGAAACAGAGGTGAAATGGGACTCAGTGGATAGAAAAGTCTTTCTGCCACAGAGTAGTTATTTTGCATTTATAAAGCAACCACTCAGATCATGTGCCAATGAGGAAGGCAGCAGAATGCATTGCTCCCACCAAAGACAAATATACTTTTAAACTTTAAGCATCCTTACATACCCTTTAAATATTCCTACAAGCAGGTATTTTAGAAAAACTCTTCATCTCTTAAGCAGCTCTTTAAAACTCCACCACTGAGCTGAAAACTGACATTATACAAGGCTGATTAAACTCCATATAAGCTTAAAGATCATTCCACAACAACAAAATGTATGCTAAAGTTCTTGGAAATAAGGAGCAAAAGTCTATTGAAGTGAGGCAAGGGATCAATGAATGAATTGACATTAACATGAATACATAGCAATGTTTAATTTTATGCTTGAAGCTTATTTAACATGATAGACCAATTATTGAGTGTTTCATAAACATTCTTGCTACTTAAGAATCCTTTTTATTTTTCTTTTTTATATATAACAGCCCACAGGCACTGCACTCATCCCTTTCATGCAGAAACCCCTCCCCAAAAAATTTGTTCAAGTGATCACTCTTCTTCCCCCTTAGTGGTCTAGAAAGACCCTGACTTACCATAACTGCATTGTCTTTCTTTAGTCTTACTGGAATAATGCAATG
Source organism: Melopsittacus undulatus (assembly GCF_012275295.1). Classification (NCBI taxonomy): domain Eukaryota; kingdom Metazoa; phylum Chordata; class Aves; order Psittaciformes; family Psittaculidae; genus Melopsittacus; species Melopsittacus undulatus. Next base: position 18,388,875 of record NC_047531.1, on the reverse strand, counting down.
CTGAAATAGAAGCAGAAACAATTAATAACTTTCTCCTCTGAGCCTGAATCAAAATCCTATCAGAGAAGGAACTCTCGTTGTGTTAATAACAAAAAATACAGTGTACTTTCATGCTTTTTATTTCTTTTATTCTTTTTTTCATTTTAGACTTGAATACTGTTTATGGGCTCAGCAGAAGAATTTACACCAGTAAGGAAAAAACTGGTCTTCTATATGTAAGCCAAGAGCTTTCATCTAAAATGCAACACAATGTAATCTAAATCAAATACATTATCAGAAGTAGTACAAATAGGAAGAACATACCATGCATAACAGACTTAACTCTGATCCCTTACCATCACGATTCTTCTTGAAGTCAGAAGGAACATTCTGCTCAGGACTTGCATTTTCTTGAGAGGAATTCCTGCCAATTCAATAGCAGATATATTTCTGCATGAATGCAATTAAGATAAACCATAGAACATTTTTCAAAAATTTCTATATGGCATCCCAGGTCCCATGATATTTTAACATTCTCAATGGAAAGATGAACCTCCTGGAGTCATTTCCCAGCATTAGCTATATTACCTGATTGAACATGATAGAAAACACACATTCCATAATAAATGGTAGCATATCACATGATAAAAAGAAAATCAGAAATAAATTAAAAAGCACAGTCAAATTGCTAGGGGAAGAAAGAGTAGATATAGCCAAGAATCAAATAAGCCAAGCCATATCTCTTAACTGTTTGTATAATGTTTGGAATTGGGGTGGTTTGTATATATTTGAGTTTAAAGTTCAACTTCGTTCAAAAAGAACTAAACAGAAAGGAAGGCCTGTGTCAAGGCGAATACCTGTACCAATGTTAGCATGAATTCATATAATGGAACATCTATGTGTTTTAATTTGTTTACTAATTCATAACAAATCACATGATCAGCATCCAGTGTGTACGTATAATTCCTCAGTGAAAAAAGAGAAGTCATTAGGATTCTTTCCAATCCATCGACTGGAACTCTGGCTGATAAGACCTTTTCAGAGATTCATTCATATTTCTCAAAGCTTTCACGTGTTTTCCTCTCAGTATGTAGAAGTTCTCATAAAACAGCTTCTTCCTGGATACCACTGCCCATATATTTTGCATTTTGAAAGTCACTGTGCCAAGGAATGAGATGGCAATATTGCTCTGTACAATCAGCCATCACTACTGTTTCAACAGGAGCTGCTGAAAGCAATAGTGAGGTCAACCATGGTACAAGGTAAACTGTCTAATAACAAAACAGAGATTTCTGTGTTATCTCAATAAGGAAAGAAGCAGCTCTGTCTCTGTGCCTCTGTGTGTGCATGAAAATGTAATTTTTAACTGACAGTATCTAGACACTGCCCTAATTTCATACACATTCATGACCTACTTCAAAGGAGAAACTTAACAAGCTACTAGAGAGAGTATTTTTCCAAGTTATAAACCATTTTACACCCTTTTTCTGCTTGCCAGGGAGGTAATGGCTAACACTTGCCAAATATACATTTTCTCCCTGCTGTTCCTTTTTGATTGCCCAGTCCCAAACCCTTTTTTAAGGTGAAAACAAGACAATTATATGAAATGCCAGACTTTGGTTTAGCCAGAGGACATCTCAAGAGCGTGGCAGTGTGTACCACACTACAAGGTCTTGCATCCCAAAGCAATAATAGAATCATAGAATAGTTAGGATTGGAAAGGATCTTAAGATCACCAAGTTCCAACTCCCCTGAAATAGGCAGGAACACCTCACACTAAACCATGTCACCCAAGGCTCTGTCCAACCTGGCCTTGAACAACGCCAGGAATGGAGCATTCACAGCTTCCCTGGGCAGCACATTCCAGTGACTCACCACCCTCACAGTAAAGAATTTCTTCCTCATATCCAATCTAAACTTCCTATGTTTAAATTTGAACCCATTACCCATTGTCCTATCACTGCAGTTCCTAATGAAGAGTCTATCTCCAGCATCCTTATAGGCCCCCTTCAGATACTGGAAGGCTGCTATGAGGTCTCCACACAGCCTTCTCTTCTCCAGGCTGAACAGCCCCAACTTTCTCAGCCTGTCTTCATATGGGAGGTGCTCCAGTCCCCTGATCATCCTTGTGGCCCTCCTCTGGACTTGTTCCAACAGTTCCATGTCCTTTTTATGTTGAGGACACCAGAACTGCACACAATACTCCAAGTGAGGTCTCACAAGAGCAGAGTGGAGGGGCAGGATCACCTCCTTTGACCTGCTGGTCATGCTCCTTTTGATGCAGCACAAGATACAGTTGGCTTTCTGGGCTGTAAGCGCACACTGAAGCTGGCTCATGTTCATTTTCTCATTGACCAACACCCCCAAGTCCTTCTCTGCAGGGCTGCACAGAATCTCTTCTCTGCCCCACGTGTAGTTGTGCCTGGGATTGCTCTGACCTTGCACTTGGCACGGTTAAACTTCACGAGGTTGGCATCAGCCCACCTCACAAGTGTGTCAAGGTCCCTCTGGATGGCATTCCTTCCCTCCAGTGTATCAACTGAACCACACACTTGGTGTCATTGGCAAACTTGCTGAGGGCGCATTCAATCCCACTGTCCATGTCACCGACAAAGATGTTGAACAAGACCAGTCCCAACACCGATCCCTAAGGGACACCACTCGTTACTGGTCTCCAACTGGATATTGAGCCATTGATCACAGCTCTTTGTGTGTGGCCATCCAGCCAGTTCTTTATCCACCGAGTGGTCCTTCTATCAAACTGATGTCTCTCCAATTTAGAGACAAGGATGTTGTGTGGGACAGTGTCGAATTCTTTGCACAAGTCCAGGTAGATGACACCAACTGCTCTACCCCTGTCTGTCATTTCCGTAGCCCCATCATAGAAGGCCACCAAATTGGTCAGGCAGGATTTCCCCTTAGTAAAGCCATGCTGGCTGTCACCAAACACCTTGTTGTTTTTGATGTGCCTTAGCATCCCTTCCAGGAGAATCTGTTCCAGGATTTTGCCAGGCACAGAGGTGAGGCTGATTGGTCTGTAATTCCCCTGGTCATCCATTTTTCTCTTCTTGAAAATGGGGGTTATATTTCCATTTTTCCAGTCTTCTGGAAAATGGCATGACTTGTATGTGTCAATTTGTAAGGAGATTGCAATTATTATCAGGCAACATTAAGAGTCATATAACTGCTCTATCTAATTACTGCAGGGTATTGAACTGTAATATTTAGAAGTGCTATTACAGCTAGATACTCAGATTACTATATTTACAGAAAGATACTTAGATTATAGTGTGGCCAGCAAAACTAGGGAATTTGTTGTCCCTCTGTACTTGGCACTGGTAAAGCCACATCTCAAACCCTGTGTTTGGTTTTGTGACTCTCACTACAAGAAAGACATTGAGGTACTGAAGCATATTCAAAGAAGAGCAGTGAAGCTGGTAGAGGGTCTGGAGAGCAAGTTTTATGAGGAGCAGCTGAGGGAACTGGAGTTTTTTTAACTTGGAGAAAAGGAGGCTCAGGGGAGACATCACTCTCTACAGCTATCTGAGAGGAAGTTGTAGCAAGGTGGGTGTTGGTCTCTTCTCCCAGGTAGCAAGGGATAGGACAAGAGGAAACAGCTTCAAGTTGCACCAGAGGAAGTTTAGATTGGGTATTAAGAAAAAAATCTCCACCAAAAGGGTTGTCAAGCACTGGAACAGGCTGTCCAGGGAAGTGGTTGAGTCACCATCCCTGGAGATATTTAAAAGATGTGTAGATGTGGGACTTACAGCCATGGTTTTGTGGTGGACTTGGCAGTGCTAGGTTTACTGCTGCACTCAATATCTTAAAGGTCTTTTCCAATCTAAATGGTTCTATGGTTTATTGCTGCTGAAAACTGGGCTTTTTAATCATCATCGCCACCAAGTACTCCTTTGTCCAAGCCCCTTTGTAGTCAGCAGACTGAGGGCTGATGCATTTACAAATATCTTCTTCGGGCAGGCAGTGGCTGAGATCCTGGACTCTGCAGAGTCCTTTTCTTCACACGCTGTTACCCAAGAAAGAGCCTTCATCTTTATGAGTGGCCTCTTATTTATTATCTTGGAGAAGTTATCAAGCACAGACATACACATTGCCTATTAGCTCTAATGAAACTAATGACTGTATGTCAGGTACCCTAGGTGACTACAGGCTTGTGAATCTACAGAGGGATTTTTCAAAGGTAGATAAAAAAGGAAAAAATGTAGTCTCTTTTGTGGTCTCCAGTGCATGTGTTACTTGTGGACGGTGCAATTCTTAATAGGTCATAAAGAAAAAATTGATATTTCAGTATTCAGCAGAGTTACTAATTTTATTTCTTTAGATAATGTTTTCTAGGTCTCTTGAAAATGAGAAGCCACAGGAGGTAATTTTGTGAGACGTGATCACTAGCAATTTTTTTCTGTTCAATTAACCAGCAATGTGAGCTCTCTTGTAGTGTTTGCATGGCCTCAGTCATAGCGTTTCCATGAGGGCATACAGTTCACTGAATGAAGTATCTTGTGCTGATCTTCCAAAGAGAAATACAAAAGAGCAGACTGAAGAATGGGATTGGTTTCCTCGCATTTAATCCCAACTTTCCTCCTTCTCTGTCTCTCATTCTTCCCATTGCAGAACACTGATCTCATACAGACTTCTTTGCTGCTGTTTTCTTCTGCCCCACAGGCCAAACCATGTTTGTTTCTCAAAATGCCCAAGTGTTGAGCATGACCAGGTTAAACTCCAAGAAAGTATTTCCAACCCAAATTCACTTTCCAGGCTGTTGCTTCTATTTTGGCCTCACACACAGGAGGCTAGTGACACTTTCCCAAATACATCAGTTGATTTCATTAAAGCATTTGCAACTTTATTGACCTGCTTATGCTTCTGTCTTCTGCAAATACAGAGGGGTTAGCTTTTCTCCGTAAACTGATCCTACCGTGCTACCCTGCTGTCTGATACAGCCAAACATACTTGCTGCAATACTTCATAGCTCCTATTCTAAAAGACAGCAATGATCTTAGTCATATCACAAGTTGAAACTGTGCAAAGTTGAAAAGCAGTGCACAAACAATGCAGAAAACTGATCTTAGTGCATGTTAGGTAGTACCACTCCCTCACATTTAAAGAACTTTTTTATGTTATACCAATACATCTGAGATAGTCATTCTCACCTAGGCTGTAACCATTTCATTACAGTTTGAGATGAGTTTCTAGAGCTCTTCTTGCTTCTCCTGTGGAAGGAATACAGAGAGATCACTAATACCATTTAAAGTTTCAATACTAGTCAGGTAGATGAAATGGGTTAAGAAAACTACACCTTCAAATTCTTTCTTCACCCTGTGTACTCATGATCAGTGAACAGAATAACTGCACAAGACTGAAGTCAGAAGTCATTATTTTTCCCATAAGTGTCTTGTCTGGTTGGACAGACAGCTGTGAAAATCACTGGATTTTGTAAATGAAAATAACGATGTTGCATAGTCAGAGAAATAGGAACCGTTAAATGCACCAACAAAACAACCTGGCCCTAACCAAAGAAATTCAGGAAAATTGTTCTGATATACAAACTCATCAAATCTGGGAATCTCAAAAATGATTAATTAAAGCTTGGAGAGAATGCTTACCTGAACTACTTGGGGAGTAAACTCTACTAAGCTCTTTCTTGCAATTAAGTATAATTACATGCATATCTGACATACACTTCACCATCGCATGTAGCTATAGGAGTGGAAGATTATGATTTTGCAATGTCAAAACGAGTGTTCTTTTATACAGTGAATGGACAGAATGGCATTATTAGCTTAGCCATTGCAGAAAAATACAGCGCAAAGAAGCAGATCGGCCTATGCCCTGGAAAAAGGTCATGGTACTTCTACATATTTATACATACACAATAATATTCATATTGAAGAAAAACAAAAGAGGCCAAGGGGCTTGCTCAAAGAGAGAGTGGCACCTCTTAGATTAGAACAGAAAGCTGCTAAAGGCTGGTATGCTTTGATATGCAAACCTAAATATTTCAGCAAAAGGGCAAGGGCTTACACATGAATGCAAACAGCTGCATCTTTTAGTTTTCATGAAGTGGCTGGCAGTAGCAACAATAATACTTAGCACATTCATGGAACTATGTGTGTTCAAAACACCAATAAACAGTTACCTAGCATGGTGGTAGAGTATAAGCTCCACTTTACAGCTAAGCAAACAAAGATATAGCTGACTACTGACTTGCTGAAAGCCACACCCAATTTAATGAGGAACAAAATTAAAACTTGAGAAATCTTACAGATGCCTTATGTAGTCACCATGGTGTTCTCCAAGGAAAACATACAAAATAATGTCATTTGCACATTTAACTTTAGACTCACTGGAATGGAGCATATACATTGTCTAATGAGCCTCTGCTCCCAAGCAGTTGTTTGCAAAATCAGATATGATTGTAGTTAGTAAAGAAGTATGACATACATGTGTTAGAAACAGAACCAGAGAAAAAAACCTGTCCTATATAAAAAGCTAACTACATCTCTAATGCCAGGGTGGCTGACACTGCTCCACAATGGGATGATGGACCTTCATCTCAAGTGTTGTAAATCCACTACATCTACTGAAGGATTAAGTTTTATGATGCTCACTGGATCTGTTGCAGTTAATATAATTTGAGAAACTACCCTCAACATTTCGTATTATAACTATCTTACCATTCTGAAGGATTCACTTGTGCCTCTTTAGTCATGGACTGGAATTGTTCAAGTAAACTGGAGAGCAACCAATGCACAGTCAGGACTGAACCAAGTTGTCTCATTGGGTCCACCATGTGATAAAGGTCGTGCAGTAAAGTTTGAATCTGGGGTGCAGCAGAAGGGAAAAGCTGAGAAGAGAGACACTGATTAGAGACTACACATTATAATATTTGTAAAATGCAAAGAAGAGAGAAATCATCAGATGACAGTGTATATAGTATATGGATAGATATATATTAATGCTCTTTCCACATGTGTAGAAAGTGATTGTCTTGCTCAGCCTTGCAAATCAGGATTACTAGTACTGACACGGAGGTCTTACTACTTTGCCTCTCATATGACTTCCACAAAGCCTCATCTGATACTCATCCAGAAGGTCTAGAAGAAATCCTGATATCATGCAGACTTTCTGAACAGTAGATCCAGTTGCAGAACTTTTATTTCCCTAATACTCATAATTTCCCCCATTAACTGCCATGCCTATTCAGAGACACTGACTGTTACTTCTCCACCTCTATTCTTCATCAAAAAGAAACTCTCTTGAAGTGTGAAGATGACATATTACACTTTCTTTTTTGCCACTCTTTCATCTGTATCTATTATCTGGTCATGATCTCAGTGCTGTATTGTCTCCAGTTCTTCCATTCACACCCACTTTGCTGCATTACCTTTCTATTTTCTTACTAGCTTATTAGTAATCTATATAATGTTTATCCTTTTCCTTTCATTCTATTTTCTGGTCTCTGTTTCTGCTTTAGCTGTTCTTCTCAAGGAATCCTAAAGTCAAATTATAAGTTTTATTTATCTATTTTAATTTAAATTACAAAAATCCTCCAAAATAAGATCAGCATAACTTCTATATCCTTTTCCTATCCATCCAGCTTAATACATGTGCCAGAGACAGCAAAGAATGGCAATGAAAGAGAAATATTTAGATATTTACAAAAAATACATATCCAATACAACAAAACCCTGTCATTTTACCAGCTCAAATTGTCCAAGATTCTTCAGCTCCTTTATGAAAGTTATCATTGAATTTATCTCTTCTAAAGACAAACATTGCTCATCTTCTCTGTGGTAAGTTCCATCCTATGAAGGAAAGGGCAGCATATTCTGGTCAAATCACATGGAAAGCAACATGCTTTCTTTAGATCCCAATCTTTTTGGTGATCAAAGGAACAGGCTATGCAGCTCTCAACTTGCCCTAACCTCATCCAAAGTCATGTCAAGCCAGCTCTTTGATAGCTCTTCCCATTTCTCAGTATGGAGTAAAGCAGACTATGCATTGGCTTTGTGTAGAAAAGTACCGTTAGAAACTACCATGAGAAGAGACTGCATGAAGTATAGACAATGAAGTAGACACTGAAATATGGTCTGGTCTTCTATGGAATGTAAATTTAGGTTATCATATCATATATATGCCCATGTCTGCAGTTTCCTACTTTATCCTGTTGTTAATTTAGCACCCATGATCCTGTTTTAGCCACACCTGTCTGAAAGGCAGAAGTTGCATGGCTAATTTAGTCCTTGTAAGTCTTGCAAGCAGGGGGTGCCTTAGAAATGCACCCTTAAAAGTGACCAGACTGAAAGAAATACTGCTACAGGAGATCCCCACTTGTCAGAAATTGTAATGTAAACTTAATGCAGATCTTATAAATGCAAAAAAAAAAAAAGGTAACTGGAACTTTTATTCAGAGGAAGACACAAAGTTGTAGAAAACAAGTGAATTCTGATGCTCGTGAATCTCCTTGTCTGAGTTAGTAAATTCTCAGATTATGAAAAGACACAAACCTGTATATTTAAAAAGACCATCTAAAATGGTGGAGAAATTGTATTGTTAAAGGTTTAAATCTATCCTTAAAATACTGTACGCTGGGGAATGATATAATTTGAGAGACAATTTTTTATTAAAACAAAATGTGATTGTTCAATATAATTACTGTTTTATTCCCCAAAATTCAGTAACAGGTTTTGATGAAATAAATCCTGCATTTGATTAAATAAATCCTTCATTCTATAAGTTTGCACCAAAATTTCAGAAAGGCATACAATCTAGAATTAAATATTTTCAAATAGTTAATAATAAGCAAAAGGTGGAATGAACTACCTTACTCACAGTTGATCCATATATTTTTTGTAAAGCTTCTATGAAACTGGTTGTTGAGGATTCATTAGACAGGAGAAAATTAAAAGTGTCTTCAAAAAGCAATTCTTTCAAAGTTTGGTCCTGAAGTTTTGATTCATCCTCATCCTCAAAGTCAAAGTTTTCATGCACCTGTTGGAAATAAAGATAAGAATTTACAGTCTGAACATCAAGTCCACTCTAATAACCACATATACCAAACTGTAATTATATATTTAAAAAGCAGGTCATAATATTAATAAAACATACAGGATTATAATCTAACATAAATTCTGTACCACATTTTCCATCAGAACTACACATTACAATGTTTGCTGACCTCCAGTGGATAGAGTGTAATATTGCATACTCATGTGAAAGCTTTTTTTCATGTGCTTGATTTGAAATTTAATTAAAAAAAAAAAAGTCAGTTTATATGTTAACAACTCTTGCAAAACTCTGGTATTTAGGACTTGTGAAAAATGAAAGTTTAAGTTTTACAATACATAAACACAATGAATAAACTCATGTTTATAAAATACAAATAAATTAGTATTTTAACATAAAAACATAAAACCATGTAACTTCAAGCCACATGGGCTGTGTGCATAACATGGTTTCCAAAAGATATTATTCAAAGTCAAAAATCATAGTAATTATCAACTGGGATTTTTTAGAGTAATTTGTGTTTTCATAAGAAACTATTCAACTGATTGACTGTACATTCATGGATTATAGCTGATGGTTGAGACTACTATACAGACAGGTAAACATTATGTGTTATATTTAGTTTTTTAAGCAACTCCTGGCAGAATTCTTTTTACAGCCTGTTAAACAGTTGTTAATAAGACGTCATATTTCTTACACCAGCTAAACAGGTGTTGTCAGACTAATTAAGGATATTGTCTTCATGGACTTATTTTAACTTGCACAAACTTTCTTTCATATGTTCCTTTTTCCATTGTGTTTCAAGGATCTTTGTTTTTGTGAAGGATGGAGAGACTGACTGCACTCTTGTTACTAGAAACCTCTACAGATTTTTACTGAGGATACATTTTTAAAATGTTCTCTTGTAATTTCCTAGGATATATTTACTTTTTTTTTTCTTTGTATATAATAAATATGAACAAAGATTTTACGTACCTAGGTCTACACATATTTGTGTGTATATACAGGGGCAATGAGAAGCAGCTGGAAAGCAGTACAACTATTGTTTCCACCCCAGCTGTTCTGAGGTAGGAGTGGTACAAAACTGGCACAGGGAGTTTGTGCCCAGGTCATATTTCTCTGGTTTTGAGGGCCCTGAGGACCATGCAGGAAGAAGGCAGCATGGTGGAGGTCAAAGCTGGAAAAGTACAGTTCAATTCATGGAGAACTTCCATTTTTATTAAAAGCCAGTTGTGATATTTTAACTTTCTCCCTTCATGTCTGTTCTGGCACAGTTAATACCTGACTCTGCCTTCATGCAATGCTTCCTGTGGATTTTGTTTCACTGATAGTTGGGGTGATAGTCCCTTAATGCTAAAATGGAAACTTTAGTGGTGTACCAAAATTCATCACAGGAACTCTGTCCCTTACAAACTGGCAGCTCCCCACTTTGAGGCAAAATTAATATTGATGTATTTGTACATTTCTCAGAAATTTGAGGGTACCTATCAAAGAGGGTTCCCTGCTGGTGATTTTTGGTGTAAGTTTTTTTGGGTCAGGAAATAACTTGTGCAATTTTCTCACCTTGAGAACAACTGGATATATGGAGGTGCCAAATCCAATGTCAAAGGTTAGCATTTGAAAACATTGGCTGCATCTGAAATACAAAGTAATGGAAATCAGATTCAGTAAAATAAAATTGATTGAGAATCATATAATCATTTAAGCTGGAAAAAACCTTTCAGATCATCAGGTTCAAATGGTAACCTAACACTGCCAAGTCGACCACTAAACCATGGCCCTATATATGCTACGACATCCACACACAGGCCCAGAGAGCACACACAAGAACATACACACACAGGTCAAGAGACAGCATGCAATACAGACTAAATAAAATAAAATTACACTAAGACAGTATTAAAGACAGATAGAGTCAGATTATGAGCTGATGAAAATAGTGCTATATTAAAGTGTATTTATATATGGTTGACTTTTAAACCAGTGAGGGAGGTGAAATACATGGGAGGAGAAAATGCCTTTTGATGAGAATCAGCTCCTGCAAAAGTTCTTAAGACATCAGGAGCGCAATAGATGGTGAAACTCTCTGACTCACTGAAGCTAAAGAATTGGCTGCAGCTATGGGGTTGTTTGAAGACATGGGCCAGGAGCAATAAGTAAGTCTTGGTCTACACTAAACAGAGATATCCGTCCCATTGGTAAAAAATACTGGGCCACTGTCAAACTAGCTCCATCCCTGTTACACTGCTTCCCTCCTCATTACTCTCTCCACTCACAATGTAAGCTTTATTTCCAACTTGCATAAGTCAAATAATGAGCTTTATAGTATTGCTACTAAAACATCTGGGTTCTCAAACAGCTTTATAAAACATATAAATTTCATTAATAGTAACTTATTTCACATTTATAGCTAAAATGTCAGGGATATGACAGAACATATATATAGAACAAATACTAATTTTAATTAATACAAATATTACGTAATAAAAGTTGATTTATGTGTAAGAACTTTAACACTCTAATAGAAATTATTACAATGATTTAAAACCCACACAAATGTGACTGTTGCCGACTAGGTATATTTACTACTGTATATTTCATAAAGTATTCTACAGTGTCTCTTGTTCAGCTTGCCTGCCACAGCCAGCTCTGAACCATCTGGACTACTCTAGCATTAAATATTTGACAGAAGACAGAAGGTTCATTGAAAGGAAATACAGCTTTATATATGTTAGAACTAGCTCAATTGTGAGAGATTTCTGTTCATTTGTGCTACCTGAAACAATCAGGACACAGTATCTGATCCTAAGTATTCATCATAATCTTTCACAAACTATAAGCACTGTGGATATTGAAGAGTTTTACTCCTATATGCAGCATGTTGCCACTTTAAAAGGAAGTATGAAATAGAGGTGAATATCCTATTTTAGGAGTCATGTATCCTTTACAATTTTTATTCTGTTCTAAGGAGATATTTTGACAATAGCATAGCAATGACCACTGCAAGTCACTTACTGACTGAAAGAATTTGGTCCTGAGGCAGACGATTCACTGAAGACCTCAGTCATAAGTAGAAGTTTGCTTATCGCTTCCTTCATGTTGTTGAAGGCTTGTTGGGGAGAACTGCTTCTGAAGAATATCTCAAAAAACCTTTGCAGCTGTAAAAAAGATTACATGTACTTTTGAACATTTACAGTAAATCATGCATTGAAAGGCTAGTAGAAGTAAAAATTGCTTTAGAATGTCAGCTTCAGATCTTATTCATTTGAAGAGTGGCATGAAAAGCTCCACACTGCATACTAATACAGAATGACTCCTTGTTTAAACATAAGCATATCATAAATAAACCCGTATTAATGGTTTTAAAAAATACCCACAGACTCAGGCTTTGCTCACAGACTAAGTTGACTTTGATAAAACCTTTTGCTCTCACTGGTTCTAGGCAATGGAAACCACAGACACCTCTTCAGCAGCAGGTAATAGCATACTCAAAGCAAAAGCATTTTTTCCTGTTAACACACTGCACCAAGGGCTGTCCCACTTGACCTTGACTACAAACCTTTACTCCAGGTTAACAAGCTTTAAATAAAATACAGAAGAAAGATGTGGAAAAGAGCCGGTCAACACAGCCTGTGTTTTGACTGAACTCTTGCACATCCTGAGGTTTCTGGACTTGTGAATCTTCTCAGTGGCATAATCACTGGCCTGCACAACACTGTCCTCAGCTGGTTTCATCACTTATGTGAATTAACCAACCTCATCATTTCAGATAAAACTTAAGAAAATGACAGGAGCAACACAGAGCTCTAGTGAAGAGTGGGACACTGCCAGCTTTTGTTGCATTAGAGTCCTTTGTGCTAAAAAAGGGGCTGCCTTTAAACCATATTTCCATTACAGCTATTACACAGCACATAACACAATTAATGTATCAACTATATAAAAATATTTGATAATTTAGTAGTACTATATTATGAAACAGATACATTTTTATAGTAAAAAGTACTATCTCCGAAGATAAAGTACAAAAAATACACATAGAACATGTTCTGTATTGACATTCAGAAAATAAAAATATCTGATTATTTCCAATAATTTCCCTACTTAATGGGCTTAGAAATGTCATTGTATATTTTCTATTACCCACTTACACATGTTCCACTGGCATAACATGGTGGAAGCATGCAGCTTCTCACTGGAATCTGATATGGTTGTTATCTCTCCAGCTGCCTTTGAATACTACAGTGATGAACAAGAAACCACAGTAGATGAGTTATTCTCATGATGTGGAAATCTTGAATGACATCACACTGTATTTTTATGCCATAGAAAGTTTTCCACATGTACTGCTATTCCATGAGTCTCTAGGGCAAAAGTGCCCCGGAACTGCTATTTATAAAGAGATTATCCAAACCCTCATGTCATGCTCTATTTGCCTGGCACAACAGGCTGAGAGGGAGTCTGTGTTTCAAAAAGTCTAAGATCATCAAAGCTGTGTTTCTCCCATAGAGCAGTACAACAATTAAGAACAAAAAGCTACATGCTTTCCAAATCACTTGATTTAGATTCATCTCTGAGTGAAACTGTCTCATTTCAGTTCCTGGTTTAGGAAAAAAACAGTTAATTAAACCATTCATTTGAAATAATGAAAAAAAAAAAATTAAAATGGAGACTCATTTCACCAAGAGGGAACTACACGGTGGTTCTTCAGCTAACTTTAACAACTGTTTCCAGCATCTCTGCCAGATCCTGTACACCATGCATATTCCTTTTAAACTGGCTTGCACCTTTTCTCTGTTTTCCTAAATCTGCAGTAGGCATTGAGGTGCTAAGTAAAAAATGTGGGATTTTGTTGCACAGGGAGCATAAAAAGTTATAGAATTTTATAAGGAGAAATGGGGATTATTGGAAGAAAGGGCAAGAGGGACAGAAAAGGCCTCATTATTCATTTTCTCCTCACTGTAAATAAATTCTTAAGCATCTGAACAAAAAATATTAGCAATGCATATATTTTCTAGTAAGAACTGATGAAAGACAGGCTGATTTGCCCTGTTTGCACCCCTAGCGAGCTGTTGGCTACTGTTTCCAACACAACAGGCATTAAAATAAAACTGGCTTCGCCAAGGAACTGTCTTTTAGCTACAGCCCTCCTTAGCCAGCCTAGAAAAGAAACATTGCTCAACAGTTTCTCATTAGGGGATATCAGATTTTAGGACAATGTTTATTCTAAGCCAACAACTGAAAATAAATATTTAGTCAGGCTGGTTCAGGACCAGTGGAGACAAGAGATGAATACTCCAGGTTACATTCCAATTCACAAAAAAAATGCTATTTAAACAAGTTCAAGTTAGTTTTGACTGTTATGGTTCCAACAGGATTCTCAGCAACTGATGGGGAAAATGTAAACTATATGGATTAGGGGTGACAAAGTCTGAAAGCCTGCAACAACCTCCGGTTCTTCTGAGTGCACCCAACAAAGATATATAAATATCTATGTTCAACTGCAGTATACAAAAGTCACTGAATTGAAGGTTTCTTCAGAAGGTCACCATTGCCACTAGTTCTCTCACCTTCAGAAGAAACAGACTACCTGTCCAGCAAGATCCAGTCTCACTGGATAAATCTCATTGATCGATCATGATTAAAAGCAGCATCGAATGGTAGAAAGAGGACAGAATTGGAAAAACTGTTGGCAGTCACAGGAAGTTAGTCTGGGACAAAGCTTACCTCTGGCTGGCAAATTTTTAAACAGAGGGATTAAATTTTAGTAGGCTGTAAAACGTAACATTGATATGCACATATATTATGTACAATGACACCTTTGTATACAGAATTGCAAGACTTCTCCGGAGCTGAAAGATGTTCATCCACATGCTGAATGCATACAGTTGGAGGTACCTTCCACATATTTATGTAATCCCTGAAAGAAGTGTGTAAATGCAGTCAAGTTACATGGGTCAAGCACACATTTTCTGTAAAGGCAGAATGAACTAGGAGTATTCATGAGATTAATTTTAACTCATTGACCGTTTGCTCACTGATAACTACTCCTGCTTTAGGATAAGCCACTAATCAATATTAATTTTACAATGCTTTTTCTCTACCAGCTTTGGCATCCACCTTTTACAGTCTGCAGTCATTAAAGTAAGGTTTATGATCCCAGTGACATGGATCTCTTTGGCTCCTCAAAAATACACTGAACCACCAGCATAAGGCCTGACACACTGATAAAATGCAATTTAATTGAAAAAGGAATTCTGATTTAAGAGCTTCATGAACAGAGTCATGGGGACTCAAGAACAGTGGAAGAGCAGGGCACCCACAGGGCTGAATGCTGTGGTGACTGTAGTAACTCCCTTGAGAGAATTTTCCTCTGGCAATTTTTCTGCAAATGAACTTCTTAGGAGAGATGCTGGAGCAGCAAACCAGGGAACTGCCCTGAGAAAGAGTATAAAACCAAACTGTAGGGATCTTTCTGAGATTACCTTCTAGCTCAGCCCTAGCATAGTCTTGTGTGGGAATTCTTAAAGAGCCAAGGCCATGTAGTGAGGGATCCTGATAAAGTAAGAAGATTCTTGGCAGGCATAAGCAAGGTCAATTGTCTTGTTAGGCCTCTGTAATTTTCCACTGAAAACATGCAGAGAATGATCTCTGCCAAGGTTGTAGTTTCCCACTGGATTTTTAGAGTAAAGTATTTAATTGCAATTATAACAAGTTGTAAACATTAGCTCTGTAAGTGATAGTAACCTCTAGACTAACCAATTAGAGCTCAGTATCCAAGGCTGTTACATAAGGGAGTAAGGGTATAAGAAGAGCACTGTATCTAATAAAGTTTGGCAATCACTTGATCACATTGATTGCCTCTGCGTTGTCCGGGACTCCTGCGTCAACAGCCTTGCCTCCTGATAAGAAATATTTTCTTCAATTAAAATTAGGAAAGGCACTCTTAAAAAACCTACCTTCACTGACTGAATTGATTAGCTTTCTGTTCAGTGTTACAGACACAACTCACACGAAGACAATTCACCCAGGTGTCAAAATCCATGGAGGGATCCCACTGCATAAGACTACATTGCTTATACATATGTGAGTGTCCTGGGTTCAGCAGTAGCAGTCATTTTTTCTCCTTCTTATAGCTGGTGCAGTGCTGTGGTTTTGACTTTCAGCCTGGGAACAGTGTTGATAACACCGATGTTTTTGGTTACTGTTCAAATGTTTGGTCTGACCAAGTACTTTCAGAGTCTCATGCTCTGCCAGGGAGAAGGGGAAGCTGGGAGGAAGCAGAGACAGGACACCAGACCCAAACTAGCCAAAGAGGTATTCCATCCCACAGTACATCATGCCCAGGATGTAACTGGCAGTTACCTGGAAGGGCTGGTTCACTGCTCGGTCAGGCTGGGTATCAACAGGTGGTATTGTATTCTCTTCCCTTGTTATTTCCATTATCATTATTATTAATGGTGGCAGCAGTAGCGGTCTGTGTTCTACCTTAGTTACTGGGCTGTTCTTATCTCAACCCGTGGGAGTTACATTCTTTCGATTCTCCTCCCCGTCTCTCCGGGGGGGGGAGGAGGTGGGAAAGAAAAGTGGGGAGTGAGAAGGCTACGTGGCTGACTTACGGTCTGGGCTTAATCCACGACAGAGAGCTAAATGTCTAGGTTATTTTTATACCTCTGTGCAGAACACAGACACCTAAAGAGCATGATTTATGCCATCCTAAGATAGACACCTCAAAATGGTGACATTAATTGCAATTTAAAACTGCTCTGCTCCTCCAGTGGCTGTAGAGGGAATCTAAATGAGACACTGAAGACACGTAGGAAATATGCCACAGGAGTGCTCACACAGCCTGCCCATGGACAACAAAACCCGTGTGCCTGGGAGGATGTTTGCCCCAATCTTATAATGACAAAGAGGAAGATGATCATCAGCCAGATTAAACAGTAACCAGGAATTTACAAAGTGACTTTTGAAACAAGAAAGGAGTCAGCTTCAGAAATTATATAAAAGCAGTATGAAAACTTGCAGCAGGGGACTTTGGGGTAGAAACAGCAGCAGTCAAAACCTGATTAGGCACTGCCAGAAGTCAGCCCAGTAGTATCACAGCTTCTGCCTATGCTGCAGGAAATACTAGTGAAAGGGATTGGCACAGGTCCTGCGTGGGTACACATGAAATGGTACATACAGAGCTGGAACCCCCGCTTATCGAAGGATAGGTGCACACAAGAATGGAAATTGCATCCAGGAGAGTTGGGGATGTTTGTAACCTGAGCTGCCTGGGAGAGAATGTAAATGGGTAAATGTAGGTAAGGGGGTGGGTGTTTCAGAGGGTATTTATAGAACAATGTTTAGAAATGTGGAATGTTTATTAACAATTTTAAGTGTCTGGTATCGTGGTTTACCTGTTCTGCTAATGAAATTAATAGTAAGTGTATCATTATTTCTCATTGACAGCTAATTGCATATCATCAATTAGCCACTTCTATGCTGGTTTTGCTTAGATACTGTGAATTCATCAATTTTACCTGCAACTGTATCTCACCTTTAGAGGTGTAGCTAAGCTCTAAACTTATCAAAGGGGAAAGGAGACAGAAGATAAGAGGCAACTGGGGCTAACAAGTAATTCAGTGTAATTTTGAGGTTTACATTTTGGGCTTTGATACATCAGACTTTACAGGATTTGTATGACTAGACTTTCAAAGGACTGCATTGGTTTCCAGTTGTAGCCTTCAAAACTAGATGGCACATGAAGTTACCAGGATCATATCCAAAAGCAAGGTTTATGTCTGAGGAGCCAATGCATAACCTTTGCTTTAAAGAAATTACCCTTTTTGAAGGAACAAAGGATGTCCTCTACAGATTGTCTGCTATGCATCAGAGGCGCTGTTCTCCTAATCTGGGTCAGCAGAGCCTCAAAAGACCTAAGGTAATTGCCTCTCCTTGAAAACAGCTGAGGATGTTTTCACTTGAATCAATTTAATCAATCTCTGCTAACCTTCAGTATAGGTTCTGTACTCTCAGTTTATTTTTGTACATTAATTCTTACTGGATCTATATTTGATGAATTTTCTTCATCAAGTCCAAATACTTTTGGTTGTAAGTAGTGATCCATGGATACAAAAATACTCTTTAACACACAAGTAAGAATCTCTTTAACTTTACATACAGAGTTATCTAAATAACTAAGATGTCTGCAAGAATACTGAATGATTCCACATGGAAGGTTGGAAAAAGCATACTTTGCAATAAAGCCATTTCCCGTATTGCCTGCTAGCACAGGAAGACCTCACCACCAATTACAGTATATAGAAAAACTTGTAAGTCATATAATGGGAGAAAAACATACCCATAATCAAAACAATGACTCTAGAATACATTACAGAGAAAACAGTGCCATAATTTATCACAAGTTTATAGTGTTAGCTTCAGGTAATTGTTTATTCCACCCCTGATTTATTGTCACGATGTGCCATTTCTCTGCGGCTCTATCATGGCAACTGATGAAAGGACAAACCACAGTATTATTCAGCTATTTTCACACAGTAATTTTCCCACTTATATATATTTTTCTCCTTTACTAATGATTTCTTAAAGATATGTCATTTAATATTTCAAGACAAAAAAAAAATACAGCCTCATCCCTCAACCCTTACAACTTACATGGAGGAAAAAAGGCCACCTGAGAAAGATTTTCTCTAAAGATCCTTGCTAGTAAGACTAAGCCTAAAGACAAAAAGCCACCTAATAAGCTTCAGCAACCACTAAATTAGGTCCTTTGACTACAGCTGAAGGATGGTTTCCCAACCCAGAACTGACTTAGTGGGAAAGTAAAGGTTATTTACTAACAGCATTTCCCAGCTCTCTGTGAGAAGCAAAAGTGTATTAGTTTCACTAAGGGAAGCTGGAAAGCAAAAAGGGAAAGATTAGAAGAATCAGGATAACGGGAGGTAGGTCTGAGAAAGCTGGGATCCACGGAGGGGTGCACTTAGCAGAGAGCTAAGGGCCTAGGTAGTAATGGTGTAAAGACTTACATATGACATATCCACATTATGAAAAACAATAAGCCTAGAGCTCTTACTAGCTAAATTTGGATATTCATAGTGACAAGATCAGAAAAGAACTCTAGGAAGAATTTTACCTTTATTTATGCACTGCATGACAGATTGGCATGGACATGGGAAAGGTCAAGAAGTAAGGATTATTCATTATTTTCTCCTAAGAAAAGATTTAAGGGTATGAAATTAAGTAATCCGGTCAAATTTTAAAACAAATATTCTTTCTTGAGCAACACACAATCTGTGGAGTCTCATTGATGAAAGATATTGGGAAGACCAAAAGCATTAATAGGTTAAAAATTCTAGAATTACATGGCATAAAAGTCCACTGTAGCTTATTAAACATAAATATTCAACTTCCAGTTTTGTGTTCCTAACCTTGCAGGTTACCAGAAATATCTCTAGTCTGCCTTGGGACTCACACTTTATGCTTGTCTTGTTATGCAGATTCATGATGCTTTCTTGCCCAGCTGTTGCCAGAAACAGAATGTCAGACTAGGTGTGTCTTTGATCTCCCCCAGTCCAGACAGACTTTTGTTCTTATGTCAGTGCAAGGAGAAATGTTAGAGCTCTAGACACTATAAAGGCAGAAAACAGAGATAGCATTTTCGTTATGTTTAGGAGAGGAGCACTGTAGTATTGATTCTTGCTACTTGTAACAACAGTGAAATGCATATGCTAAATTCTTACAGAATTTAAAGAACAAATTTAATTTTATTCCTAAATAATCTTGTAATCTAACGGATTAAGAGTTGATGCCAATTTTCTTTATTTGCTCCTGCTAAGTAGCAGGGCAAGCATATGCAATTCAGAAAGAAAATAAAGGGAAAAAATCCTGAGCCTTTCTGCTGTTTCTAAGAGTTTTGCTCTTTAACGGCATGTCTTTTCGAACCTAGCTTATTCTATGATTCTATGCACCCTGATGTCCGTGGTTATTACTTGAAGTAGTATCAAAACTGGCCACTTGAGGGCAATACTGCAACTGAATTGTCACAGGGTTCGGCTCTCAGCCAGAACTGCACAACATATTAAAAGATGTGTTGCCTCGATTGGTGAGGGTCCCGTTTTATTTGCATATACGTTAAGTAAAAAATATATTTCTCCTTACTCGAGTTTCCAAATGCTTAATACACAGACAGAGAATTTCAGTGGTAGTTATAGTGACTTATACCACAGCAAGCTTAACAGCAAACTGCTTTAATAAATTTACCTCACTGCACAACTGGAAAATCACTTAAAAGCACAGTTTCAGCTGAACATATCGAGGATTATGCAAGAACAGCAGTCAAGGAATTCAGATCCAGGAGGTACCTGACTGTCTATTTTGGATGAGCAAGGGGACAGTGCAGAGCAGGGGCTGTGGGTAGTTGCCAACAGCACAGAAGAACCTTCTGAGGCAACACAGGATGTGGCACCACTACAGACTACAAAAGTGCATCCCTTCATTAAGAACTGGGACCAGGTTGTGAAAGGTTAACAGTGGGGCAAAAGGAGCACTTCACAGTGTGTTAAACCTTGAGATACTTAATCATAAATGACTGTTTTGCACACCAGCTTCTATAACACAGAAAATTATTGCAGGGTCAGCCTTCTGCTCAATAGACATGCATAATGCCCATTAACACAAATGGAATTACTGCATACATTGACAGAGACCCACCCTTTAATTGGTACCATATGCAAAATAGAAAGCTTCCATTTGATTATTAATTTTTCAATGCACAGATGGTCTAAATAAAGGGTTTCCAAATTTCCTCAAGGAAATAAGGCTATTATGCAAGTCTCACATCAAAACATTTGCGTGGCAGAAAGCCATTCTCTCCCCTGTACCTCCTGCATCTTCTCATCCAGGGCATAAATCTAGAGTTGCGCTTTTGCTACCCCTTGACTACACACAGAATCCTCATGCCAGCTCAGAATATTCCTTTTTTTTTTTGCTTTCTGAATTGAGATACTAAAATATGTATAATCCAGGGAAAACCTGGCAGCTGGTGAGCAAAACACACTTGAACTCTTCCTGAACTGCCATTTGGCCAATGCTTGTTGAAGGCGTCATTCTGAAGCCTTGCCGCTATGATTAGGATAAGTAAATATAAGTTGTAAAAACCATTTACAATAGTTTACTAACAAGGAAGCAGCGGAGAAGGCAATATTATTTAATTCATTAAACTCCTGGTTTTTCTTTACACAGCTTCTCTTAATCATTTGAAATCATCTGGTAGCCCATCTCCAGTCTTTTAAAAGTTTCTCCTTCATATATACCACATTCTGGTTACTTCTAGCAGCTCTAAATGATTGTTGTACATATGGGATCAAATTAAACTTAAACTTAAAGTAATAAGTTTGTGATAGTCATGTTATAACCAAGTTAACCACAATTGGGGATTAGTTTCTTATAGTTTAATTATACTGGTAAGAAAATTTGCTGACTAGAAACCTATATACACTGGGGAGGTCCCAAATTATTGTGCAACATTACTGAAGGCAGCACATCCATGACTGCAATGGAGAAGATTAAAATTATTCTCATATGTTCATTAAAAAAAAAAAAACAGTCAGCTGCTTTTGGGGAAAAACATATTGCACACTAGCAAATCTTTCCAGACCAAAGTCTCCTTTATAGGCATGTTCAGTCCCCAGTGACATCAATGGGTATTCCGTCAGTCAGTGGAAGAACAGGTCTTTAGAGACACTTTAGATATTTACTGACTCTTGACAGGTTGGAGCTTGACAACATAACAAGCAGTTTTCCTTCCTGAACAATACAGTTGGCAGAAACCGAAAGCTCTTATTTCCAGTTTTTTAGGACCAGGTTTCTCAGCTAGTACAAAAGTACGTAGCTCCACTGGCTACTGTGGGAGAGGAGGTCACTCTGCTGGCACTGTAAATGCCACTGGCAACAGGTGACAGCTACATGAAGTTGATGAGAAACTTGATGTAATCTCATCCCAAAGGATGTCAGTGGTTGAAATCAAGCCTTCTTTCAAGTACTGTTTGCTTACTGATGATCTGCCTGATGCCTCTGCACCAAGCACAGAAGCCTCTTTATGATTTTCCCAGTAGTGCTTCCTGGCCACTCCATGAATTCTCAGTGTCCCACTTCTCTGGAACATTCACTGACTCCTCCCATGTTCTTTACAGGGCACACTTCTTCATGCCAAGAGACAGCCTTATGCACCCCATTTTCCATCATTTTGTTAATCTTCGTTTCAATCTATACATCACTCCAAATGCACTTTCTGTGGTGCCTATTTTTTGTTTATTTCTTGCCATTTTGACAAGTCTGCATAAAGCTGTGGAAGATATAACACCACAGCAGCAGTATCCAGATTGGAACTACTGTAGATGTGCCGCTCTTTCTATCTATCACTTTTATTGCTGCTTTAGCTGCCAAAGTACTCTATAAATGGTGGCTGGTGCCCTATTCAGCAGACTTCACTCAGTGGGGATTATTTCACAGAGTCGTATCACAATTACTAATGACTACTAGCCTTTAAAATAGTCCCTTCTTCAGCTGCAATGGTGATGCTGCTGGACATTGTGCCATTTTAATAAACATAAAACAAAACTGAACCCCGAGTTTTGAAAGCGAGTGACCATTAATCTTAGCAGAGGAAAACAAATGGCTATCTCCGTGGGCTTCCATAGCTTCTGAGGGAGGGAAGTAAAAGAAGAAGGTTCATCTCACCTCATTTTGGCAATCTAGAATTTGGTATGTTTTCTAAGAATGTCATAACCCACAGAAGGAAGCAGACACTCTTAGCAGGAAACTCATCTCATTCCAGTATTAGTGTCTAAATGGGGTGGGAAGATTTGTTTGCTAGGAGTGTCTGCTTCTCCAATAACTAGAATTAGATAATGAGCTTACACTAGGCACTTAACTTTGAGAGAGCTAAAATTGTAGAACATACCAAATGGCTGGCGCCATTGAGAGTCCTGACTGTGACACCTCAACACTCAGACTGATCTGAAGCCTAGACCTGCTCGTACCCCAAGAGGGCTACACAGGCAAGGTGCACCCATCCTCGGATGGCTGCTGCAGGAGCTGATCTATGCAACATCAAGAAATCATTGCCACTTTGTGACCTTATTCCTTCAAAAAGAAAGGAGCAGCTGCATAACCATAGCTCCTTCAAGAATAACTGCTGTGTTGCAAGCACAGTTCCTTGCTAAAGGACCAAAGGAATGGGAAAGCATGCTTGGAAATCCATAGAACTGCTCAGCAAACTAGATTTGCAGAGAGAGGGTGTCTCTCCAGGCACTTGAAGATGTCTAGAGTTAATCCATGTGAAACATCCTTCTTCGAAAAACTGAGACCATGGGAGGCCCACCCTCTCCATTGAATATTTCCTTCCCCTTATTTAGAAGTGCCCTGGCCCTCCCCCATTCTGTTTTACTGCACCTAAAAAAGAAAATCCAAACAAACTATTTAAAATATTTACTTTCCTTTTTTACAACACTGTCAATATCCGGGCAAAAAATGTTACTGCATGACAGGACCTCAACTGCTGTGCTTTAGAGAAAACTCCAACCTTGCAACTGCTGTCAAATGTCACCAATAAAAATGGGCTCTGAGGAAAGCAAATCCCAGGCCCCCACTGCCCAGGAAACTCTTCCCTGCCCTTCCCAGCTCTTCATGAGGAAAACCCTGCTCACTCAGAGAAATGAAAGCTGTACACTAGTAGAATATTCACTATCAGCTGTGGATTGCAAATAAAGAGGGAGTAAAAGAAAAGAAAGGTATTATCTGGTTTTCTGTCTCAGTAATTTGCCTGAAAGATGAAAAAAATGGGAAACTAAATGTTTTACCTTTACAGAAAAATGCTTCTTCTTGGGTGGATGCCAGACAGTGGTGGTTGAATGAATGAATGCTCGCAGAGGTGTTAAAGATGTCACAAGCACATATGCTTTGATGATGACAGAAAGGTCTTGAGCTTTAAGGATGTCCTTGTGGTAGGGTGAAAGTGATACATGATTCCTGGAAAGTAATAAAAATACACAGCATTAATGAAGTGTTTTTGCAAATGAGGAAAATGAACTATAAGAATTTGGTGGAATACTGAAATTATCAGAAATAGGAAATTAACCTTTTTTCCTCCAAGTTAAGCAATACAGCAGACAAAACCAAGCAGGCTGGAACAAATCATTACATCAAGTCTTTTTATTGCTTTCAGTATTTTTAAATCCTATTTTCTATACATAGAAAATAACTATGTTAGGAGGGAGTTACATTTGAGAGTAGGTATGGCTAAATGCATTGTGGGCATATTGCAATTGTTGCAAGACAACCTGGGATATTCAGAGGGAAGGTAAAAACATTAAAGAAATCCAAGCAGCTTAAACAACTGAAGTGCATTTAAAACAGATTTAAAACTGATTCAGAGTAAATTCAGAAAAAAAAAAACTACAGAAAGATTGCACAATTGTTAGCACTTTCTTCAATAAAGAGACAGAAATATGCAGTACTACATGTTTTCCCTAATGAAAGCCACAAGCTATGATTCCAAATATTTTGAAAGACTGACACCAAGGAATAACCCCACAATAAATCAGCTAATCATAAAAGAATTGTGAAAGTTAACTTTGCCTTGGAAATGATGTGGCTCTCCAGATACTGGTCTACAAGCTCCCATAGTCCACACAAAAGGAATCAGCCATGCTTGTTACTGGAGGAAATCTGAGCTATATTTAGGTCTATTCACAAATGTGGTTATTATTCTGACTGTTAAAATCTTCAAGTATTAGTCTACCCACAGCAAACACAATGAGGAGATGACTATACAAATTATGGGTCTCTGAGACTGATTCCTGGTAAAAGACAGGTCTCCTCTCCCATTTCTGTGTAATCTTTGGCAATATGTGGGCTTTCAGACCTCAATTTTGCTATCTGTTAAGGGAGTCTAATAATATCACCTTAAAGAGACCTTCCTCTCCCCTTGGCAGAATGGTAGGTCATAGAATCATAGAATCATAGAATAGTTAGGGTTGGAAAGGTCCTCAGAGCATAAAATCTGAGAGATACTGTAACATAGGAAACAGCACATGGACAGCCAGTTCTCCAACCAGCAGCATCTTGGTTCTTCATTGGAAGGGTCTCTGTCCAAAGGACTGCATGAGTATGTCTGTGATAGGGGCAAGGCAAGAATGGGAGCAGGAAACAGATCAGCCACCATGAGACCTAAACATTCAGGGCTGTCTCTGAGTCTGTATTTATCTGCCTAGGTGTTTCAATGCCCTTCACGCTTAGCTGTTCAAACACAAAACACGTGCAAGCTTGGCCAGTATAGAAAAAAACATTATGCAAGTATAGGCTATGCAATGCATTTGAGTGCTCCATCTGCTGTGGTCTCCTCTGTTGTTACATTCTGTGTCCCGGACTCCCAGACAACTGCAGGATGCAGCACTCATGGTTTCTGCAGGTGGGGTATCATTAGCTTACAGCTG
Organism: Melopsittacus undulatus; assembly: GCF_012275295.1. Lineage (NCBI taxonomy): Eukaryota > Metazoa > Chordata > Aves > Psittaciformes > Psittaculidae > Melopsittacus > Melopsittacus undulatus. Next base: position 18,363,376 of record NC_047531.1, on the reverse strand, counting down.
TGCCCTCCTGCTCTGCTTCTACTAGTACCTTGGATGGGAACCACGTATCTTGTCAGTGTTTTTGCTGCCCTGGGACATGTTGCTTGCAGCGCTGGCCCGTGACATCCCAGGCTGGTCGGAACACTCTGGGGTGACAACTGGGAGCTGCAGGTCTGAAAAAGCATGGAAGAGGTGAGAAAGTCAGTAGAGCATTGAAAGCAGCAGTCAACTCCCACTGTTAAGGATAAAATGTGTGAACACAATAGGTAGAGAGGAGGTACCAGCATCAGCCAAAACTGTAATATAAGAAATGTTGAGAATATAATCCTTTTGGATCTGCTAGAAGAGAGCTTTACACCTACGAAGCACACCCTTTCAGCTGATAGCCCAGAGGCTTAGCTAAAACTCCCACATTATAGGTGAGTGAATGAGTGCTGCATAAAAAAAGTGTTCCCTTCCCCCTTCTTCCATAAAGAAATCTTTAATTTCTCAATATAAAATACCAAAACTTTGTTTCTCAAGTAGGTCTAATTACAATAATGAGGATAAGAAATTTATTTTACTAAGGACCAAGGGGCTTTACCACTGTGATCACACAGACAGCTCAGTAAATAACCATGTGTCCTTGTTTCCAAGTTCACTGCTTAAAGGCTGCATTTTGTAGCTGCTGAAATCTATGGGAGGTTTAGTTTTGCCACCAAAACACAGTGGGAGCAGGAATGAAATACCAGATTCCTCAAGATTACTGAGGCATGTGACTATTAATAGTAATCAAAATATTGTGATGTGAGATCAGGCAACGGGTGGTATGTATTTTCTGCTTTTACTGTGCCGATAAAAAGAGCCCTTATGTCATTGTTTCATGTAGCGTGGTTTTCATTAACTCTAACACACCTCACATTTCAAGTTTTTAAGTAATAGTCAGGGAAAAGTCAAGCTGTTCACATTATTCTCAAACCTTGTTACTTATCTTTTTAATGACATACTGCATCGCACTAATGTTATGAGTTTATTCATACAGCTTCTCTTTCAAAGCGTGCACTCTAGATTGTGGTACATAAAATGAAAAATAAAACTGAAGTTGTATTGTTGATGATGAGCTGTGAGCAGCCATTCAAGGAAAAGGACTATTCATTTTCATACAGATCCTGTTAAAACGACATTGTGATTGCCCATGTTTATCAGCTGTTCATCAGACCAGCTCAGTTCAGCCTTCCAGGCTCAACTGGGATCTAAAATTAATCTGGTCCTCTGCCTTACATGCACCATTTAGCAGGATTAAATACTTTACTAATAAAGACCAGGCACTTATTAATAAAACAACTCATGCTCAGATTATACTCTCACTGGCATCTTTGTGTTGAGTTATGCATTATAGTCAATATGGACCTTAAGTGACTAGCTGTTTGTTGCTAGCACAGAGACAGAACAGGCTACTTTCTGCCTACTTGGCTGTGCAGTGATCATAGGAATAAGCCAGTAAAATCCCATTAAGTCTTTTATTTAACAGACTTGCTTCTGAATATGCACAGGGAGCAGATCTGATAAATCAAGTGCCTTTTTTACCCATATCTGCTTTATGAAGACACAACAGCATTTCACTATGGCAATTTCCACCCTGTAAATAGACAACAGCATTTCACCACACCAATCTGCAACCACAGCACCATTTTAGTTTCCTAACTGAAGTGCTGATATTAGCAAAATAGTATTTGTGGGCTTTGTCTTTAGGCAATGGAGAGAGAGACCAGTTCTTGGAGCACTGAGAGAAATATTGAACTGAACTGTTCTCTGAAAGGATGCTTTTTCACCAGCTGTGCCAGAAAACTAAGCTAGTTAGTTGCAGCTGCAAATAATTCCCAAAGTGTAAATTTTAATTGCACAGCTTTCGTGTTCAGGAAAAAAGCGAATTATTAAAACACATAAAGGCCTTCCACAGTGCAAAGGTGACTTCAGAGCTCTTTTTCTGATTTATCCTTACATTGGTAAAAAGGCAAGACACAGCGCTCAGCTCCCTGTGATGTTATGGAGCCAAGCCCTAGTTCCCTGTATCTTGGTGCTGTAGCATATCCTGCAGTGCCCAGCACATCCTGGGAAAAGCCCAGAACTGCAAGACTCTGGAGTTCAAATCTCATGGCCTAAATCTTCAATCACAAGATACTGATGTGTTGATCATGAGTAGGATCAAAGTCACATAAAACACAGTGAAGCCCAAGACAGCTATGCCCTGCCAATGCTGCTTATGAGGGCAGACAAGAGAGAGAGGCAGGTTGTACCACACAGCACACAACCAAGAGGAGGTAGAAGTGTGCTTCCAGACCACGCTCCCTATAACATATGCTCCTTTTACACCAGGCCACACCTACGTGATGACATTAAGAGAACCATGCAAAGGACAAGAATAACAGTTCTTCTCAGCTGATCATCTGAAAGCCAAATTACATCAAAGGTGCACATTCATCAGCAGTTGCTTTAGCTAAAATGACTGTAATGTTGAGAAAAGGGAAATACACAAAACATAATTTTCTTGTTTCAAAGAAAGCAAATGTTTCAGTGAAAATAAGAGCAGGGCAGGAGAGAAGGGTTGTTCAGCTCATTACTTAAGAGAAAATAGACTGTCTTTTCCTTTTAAAAATATCATTTTAATGGTGTTGCTAAGGCAACAAGTTACCAATATGGTATTAAGTCACAAGACAAAATTTGAAAAGAATGAGGTGAGGTTTGTACCTATATTTATCCTTCTTAAATGAGAGGTTTAGCTGTTCTAGAGAAACAGAAAAGATTACTTAGACATTAATTCATTTGTCACTACCAAGTGGACCATTAACTGGAGCTGGATATAACAAATTAAAAAAAAATATGGGAAAGGGCAGATGAAAACAGAAGTGTAAAAAAATTCAGAAACTACTGGGTAGAAGATGCTCAGTCCTGCCCTAAGTCACTGTAAAATGCCTCAATATTAAAGAATAAAAGGGAACCTGCCATCTCTTAAAGAAGAGAAGGTTAAACAAATTCAGGGTGCTGGTGATTAGCATCAAGAACTGAAAAAGGGGCAATGCTGGTAAATTATTTCTCATGCTATATAGAGCATCATGTTTGCATGGCGCCTTACACAGCTCTGTTGATCTTGCGTTAGCATCCACCTTGGAGAGAGCCAATTGCAAGGTGGCTGGAAGGAGGCGGAGGGGGAGTGAGACTGTCACGAGTTGCTTGCTCCTTTGAGATGACACACAGCATGTACACCATCAGACAGAGTTAACAGGGAGTGCCAGTCCTTCACTTTGGTAAATCTACTCCCAGTAATCAATGAATTCAATTATCATTATAATAAAGAGATGTTAGTAGTGCTGAGCTGCAGCACACTCAGCTGCATCAGTTCTCATGGCAACTCTTCACCTGCTCTTGTACTCAAAATCGGTAACAGTGTTTATTAGAGCTGTAAATTTGTTAATCAACGTTATCATCAATAAAAACAAGCCTGCAGTGCCTTTACTGTTTGCAGTAATTGCCATGTATTTCCATCTTGAAATCACTTTACAAGCTGTTGTTAATTAATCAATCCTTTTGAAGTACACAAATAACATCAGCATTTTATAACAGAAGAGGTGAGGCAGGCTCAGCAGTTGATGTGTGTGAGGCAGCTTGGGAAATCAAGTTAGAAAGAGTCCCAGCATCCCACTGGCATGTCCAGATTACATCCTCTCTTTCAAAAATCCAAATCATAACATCAGTAATTTTTGTTGCAGATTCTAAAGATCAAAAGAGAAAGAAGACATAAACTAGAAAAGAACATTTTTCTTTCAAAGTGGCTATGCAGTAATTGAAATGCTGTTTTTTATGAGGACAAGCTACAGGCTTTGCCACAAGTACCTTTTGCTGCTGTCACTTGAAGTAACCCAGAGTAAAGCAAAGGACCTAAGGCTGGATACCTGCTTTCACTTAAGAGGAAAAAAAAAGCAAAAAGCTTCACTTCCTCAAAATTCTGGCTTGAAGGTTTCTTATGCTGACATCTGAAATGATACCATTGAAAACACCAATAAACACCACCACTTTTGTTCTGCATAGGGTGTTCTCCATGACACCATTTTGATGGGTAAGGAAGCCGCTACAAGCTCTCAGCTGAATTCACACATTAGCCCTCTAACCACAGCAATGGGTAAAACATAGATCTGAGACATAGGAACATCTGGGGACCACGTGTAAAAAGGAGGTATAAGGTCCACCAAAGCAAGTCAACACCTCTAGTTCAAAAAACAAAATAAGCACTTCTTTGTTACATGAACTGGTGGTAGATATTGTTCTGTCAACTGCAATCTCTCAAAGTACCACAGAATCAAACAGATCAGTTGACAGTGAAAACTGATATCTAACGCAGCAGCTACACTGGCATCTAATGAGGCCTTTCAAGTATTTTACACAGCTATGACTTCTTGCTCCCTCTCCCCCCATCTCCAGCTCCCAAGTTATTTACTTGACTTCGGCTCCGAGTTCTGAAGTGTAACATGAGACTAAACACATACACAATAAAGAATAGCTGATTTAAGAGTTACAACATGTGGCTGAGCAAAAGGCTTACCAACAGCTAGAAGTACATTTGGGCAAATTAAGACTTCCTGGAGGAGAGCCAGGTCACTGTTGACACTGCTGCAGCCATGTGGACTGCTGGTAAATGGAACACTTATGTTAACATGAACATCTGGTGTTTGCAAAGGTAAAGAATTCAGCAGAAGACCCTACTGGTTGAACTAAGTAACACTCAACTGAAAGAAAAGGAAACAAGATGAATGAGAATGCATCCTCTTCTTTATTCTTCCTTTTCTAGTATCCTTTGATGTTAAAAGGAGGGTTATGATACCGTTTTATTTGTTAATTTTATTTTACTTTGTTCAAGATCAAACAGGCTATATTTTATGCATTTCAAACATAGAGCAAGAAACAATTAAAACTATTGTTTACCAGCAAAAGGTCATTTTGCTTTTAAACTGCCCATCAACTGTCAGATATGTTAGAAATGTTTCAAGAGTGATTGAATCACTTTGGGAGCTCCTGATTGCTTAATGAAGCCCAAAGCTTGAGACAGGATCAAACGCAACTAAGGTGCTGAGCCCAGCACGTTGTTCATTACTTTTATACAGGACAGTGTAAGCTTAGCACACTTGTTCTTGCAGTCTCCATCCAATTGCTTGTCTTTTTAGTGGGAAAAACATTTCTTTAGAACATGAAAGTACATTAACCCTGAAATCAGCACATCAATCTGAAAAACAGGAGACTTTCCATCTGCACAGAAGCCATCTGAACCTCTTTTTAGGGTCTCATAGTGGTAGTCTTTCTCTAGCAGTAGCCTGAATTCTCTCACAGAGGAAAGAAGAATAATAATCACCTCATGTCATTTCTTAGTAGTTTCTGCAGCACAGTGTTCAAGAAGGACTGAAACAGGTCCTCTGTGTCAGCCTTACAAGTTTGCTCTCTGACAAGCCATCCCAGCGAGTTTGAAGAGCTTCATATTGCACCCTGTGCTGAGACCATCCATCTTCCTGACCGGTGTGGGCTGCTGGAGCACAAAGAGCTGATTTCTGATACAGACCTGGCAAGATGCTTTGCTACAACCTGGTCCATTTCTAGTATTTACAACTGGGCAATTTTCCAGCATTTGTAGGTTGGAAAGGTGTGTTACGCAGCTGCAAAGATTGTTTCACATCAGGAGATGCTTAAAAACCTTTCATAGGATCTTAGGCAGATTTCCGAGCATCTCCAGGCCTATGGAATTTTGATCAAAATAAAGCATACTACCAGTACCTTTTGCTCAGTCATTTATAGCCACCTTCTGTCAGCTGCATTAAAAGTGCATGTTTTTCATTTTTCAGTGTTGATTTTGGAGGATGGATAATTTCAGATGAACTGCTGCCACTACATGCCTCGAGGCTTGTCACAGAAAGCAGACCTATTCCATTAATTGCTTCCTGTAATCCTTTGACCTATTGGATGAAAAGACTCTGAAACAAAGACTAGTACTCTCCTCTGGCTTTCACATTATGCCTCGAGGTTGCTAAAGAAAGAGAGAGAGCCTTTAACACTCAGTTTTATAGCCCATGCATTTAGAAAGGGATGGCTGTGAAACTCAAAGCAGATGCTGTGTATTTGGAAGAAGCTAGGAAGACAAGGGCAATCCCAGTCCCCAGTAAAAGTCCTGGAAAAATTTCCACTGATTTCACAGGAATATGATTACTTGCTTGATACTTAACACTTCTGTGACGGTTTTAATGTGTTATAAGTTGCATTTGCAACATGCACATTGCTGCAGGTTTAATACACCACCTATTACTGACTATTGATGTAGCTGTCCTTAAAAGGTTTTCATATTCAAAAAATGCAGCGGTCCCTCCCTCTGTAGTACAGTTAATCTCAAAGCAACCCACTCTGCATATTTAGAATGGTGAAATTTCAAATTGTTAGTCATTTCTGGAAATTTTAACTATTTAAAATATGTTTAGTATTAAAAAACCTAAAAAAATATGGTAAAGAGGATCTAGAGGGAAAGGAAATTATACTGTGGGATGAAACCATGCTAAAAAACACCTGTGTAGTTTCAGAGTTAAAAAGACAAAATGATAGCATGTAATTTTAAAAGGTATATGTCGTTTATTTTCCCCTTTAAAAACATCAGCAAATACAGCTTCAGTTTAGATTAATCACTTAGCATGTTTTTTGCTTCTCTGTTTTGGCAGGTGCATGGGAAAAGTGTTTATTAAATATAGTGTTTCCTTCTTCATTCCTAAAGCATCCTCACAGTTAAAAGACAGAGGTTCATACTGGAACTTAAATTTACAGATAAGTTTTAGAGCTCCAGAAAAAGCAACTCAGTGAAAATGCTGGCTGACTGTTACATGATTAGAGCCACAGCTACAATTCTGTACTAGTAACAGGGTAGAATATAGACTAGTATAGGCCAAGTAATTAATTTAATCTGCTATAATTCTTTTCAGTCTCCTCATATTTTGTCCTAGCCGAGATCTCACCTTGTAAAACCAAGATCAATCCCCACATAGTTTATAATCAATGCTGATTTTATTGGCCATTCTTGAGGCTCTTAGTAACTTAGAAAGGTAATAGGCACAGAACTGTTCACAGTGGTGCGCAGACATTTGTAAGGGCCAGATGGCAAAAGAAATGCATCTCTCTATACAGAAGTATGTTCCTATCACAGAGATGCTGAGCTATTACAACAGAAAATAAATTTAAACTATAATTTCTTTCTTACATAGGTAACTCCATTGGACCTTGCTTCCTCCCTTTGCTTCATCACCCTTCCCACTGACTGCAGAGTAAGCAGGGATGCTGGGAACAGGCAGAGAAGAATTGTTAGGCTGGGGAGAGAAAAGCTGGCACAGGGTTAGTACCAGACAGTAAACATATCCCATAGTGAGAGCACAGCCACAGATGGACTATCTTGGTTCTTCCACCTAGTTTCGTTAGGGTCATGCCAATCCAAGACCTTCTGTGTGATTAATGATGTTGGCCAGCCCTGCAGGTGACCAAGTGAGCATTCAAGGATGGTAGACACTCTTAAAGTCTTTATACTAGTGACTACTAAAAAGAAACACAAAAGGAAGGTGTACAGCAAAAGTATTACTTTAAAAAGAATTGGTGATCCATATGGTAGAGAAAACAGCTATACATGGCACAGTCTGGGCCCTGGAAGTGGTGAAACAAGACAAACACTTATGTGGAAAGAGACTAATTTGGACTGTCCACACAGCAAGAAAATCAGAGAGGCAATGCTATAAGCATTTCCACTACTTTCCCAGACAAATCTGTCATAGGCAGTATTTATTTTGCATACACCAGGATGCCTTTCTTGTGCCCTAAAGTGATACTGGGTACTTCTGATCACATTGTGGACCTTAGCCCTCCCATCTCTCAGCTGAGAGTAGTCCTACGAGTCAGGCAGGCCCTGTTCTCACCCCACCTGTGGTGGCATACCAAGTATGAACACCTGAAATCCCTTTGACACTCATTCTTCAATATTAGAGAGCTTTCTATGTCTGGGTTGTTTGCAGGAGGATTTAATTTACAGGTCATTGCAACAGCTGCAGCCTTTGCTGAACTGAGCAATAAATGCCAGGAGCCTGCCTTAGTCTTTCAATAGTCATACCAGAACCTCTTTGTGGCCCAAATCTCATACAGTGAGCAGATATCAGACACCTCACTAAAAACTGGGCCAAATGCCCTGCAAAAGCAGATGTGAAACCAGACTTCTAAGATGGAGCAGTAAGCACTTACCAGTGTCTTCCATGTTGAATTTTAAGATCCATTACTATTAGTATTCCTCACAAACCCACTGCCACAAGCACCACCCTCCGGCAACTCCTCTTACTCAATCCAGTTTATCCACACACATCACACATTTTTCACCTTTTTGCCGCTCTAAACTTGTCTTCCAGTCCTATTTTCCTAACTTTTTTCTCTTTCCAGCTTCTCTCCTGTCTCCTCAAAAGCAGTCATCACTGGTATATGCATAATTTCCCAGCCCCCCAATACAGGTAACACCAATCTGAATTTTCAGACTGACAGAAAGATTTTCCATTAAAAAGAAAAAGCAAAGAAACAAGCACTGACCTGATATTTTCTACACCTCATTTTCTTTCCTATATTGATACAAAAGGGGAATGGAAAGGGGCACACTCTCTTAAATACAAAACCTAGCAGCTTAAGAATTCCACAACAGGAAAGATAATAACTTTTGGCTTTTTGTTTTTTTTTTTTAATATCCCTTACAAACTGGCTACGCTGGATATGGAGAAGGCTGAGGTTCTGAATGACTTCTTTGCCTTGGTCTTCACTGGCAAATGCTCTGATCACACCACCCAAGTCTTGGAAGGCAGACACAGGGACTGTGAAAACCTAGACCTTGGGCCCACTGTAGGAAAGGATCCGGTTTGAGACCATCTTAAAAACCTGAATGTACACAAGTCCATGGGACCTGATGAAATCCATCCGTGGGTCCTGAAGGAGCTGGAAAATGAAGTTGCAAAGCCACTGGCCATCATATTTGAAAAATCATGGCAGTCAGGTGAAGTTCCTGATGACTGGAAAAAGGGAAATATAACCCCCATTTTCAAGAAGGGGAAAATGGATGACCCGGGGAATTACAGACCAGTCAGTCTCACCTCTGTGCCTGGCAAAATCTGGGAGCAGATTCTCTTGGGAGGCATGCTAGGGCACATGAAAAACAACAAGGGGCTTGGTGACAGCCAGCATGGCTTCACTAAGGGGAAATCCTGCCTGACCAATTTGGTGGCCTTCTATGATGGGGCTACGGAACTGATGGACAGGGGTAGAGCAGTTGATGTCATCTACCTGGACTTGTGAAAAGCATTCGACACTGTCCCACACAACATCCTTGTCTCTAAATTGGAGAGACATCAGTTTGATAGAAGGACCACTCGGTGGATAAAGAACTGGCTGGATGGCCACACACAAAGAGCTGTGATCAATGGCTCAATATCCAGTTGGAGACCAGTAATGAGTGGTGTCTCTCAGGGATCGGTGTTGGGACCGGTCTTGTTCAACATCTTTGCTGGTGACATGCACAGTGGGATTGAATGCGCCCTCAGCAAGTTTGCCAATGACACCAAGCTGTGTGGTTCAGTTGATACGCTAGAGGGAAGGAATGCCATCCAGAGGGACCTTGACACGCTTGTGAGGTGGGCTGATGCCAACCTCATGAAGTTTAACCATGACAAATGCAAGGTCCTACACCTGGGTGGGAGCAATCCCAGGCACAGCTACACGTGGGGCAGAGAAGAGATTCAGAACAGCCCTGTGCAGAAGGACTTGAGGGTGTTGGTCAATGAGAAAATGAACATGAGCCAGCTTCAGTGTGCACTTACAGCCCAGAAAGCCAACTGTATCTTGGGCTGCATCAAAAGGAGCGTGACCAGCAGGTCAAAGGAGGTGATCCTGCCCCTCTACTCTGCTCTCGTGAGACCTCACTTGGAGTATTGTGTGCAGTTCTGGTGTCCTCAACATAAAAAGGACATGGAACTGTTGGAACAAGGCCAGAGGAGGGCCACGAGGATGATCAGGGGACTGGAGCACCTCCTGTATGAAGACAGGCTGAGAAAGTTGGGGCTATTCAGCCTGGAGAAGAGAAGACTGCATGGAGACCTCATAGCAGCCTTCCAGTATCTGAAGGGGGCCTATAAGAATGCTGGTGAGGGACTATTCATTAGGGACTGTAGTGATAAGACAAGGGGTAATGGGTTAAAACTTAAACAGGGGAGGTTTGATTGGATATATGAATGAAACTTTGCATGGCATGCATTAGTGTGAGGTCTCTGCCCATGGCAGGGGGGTTGGAACTAAATGATCTTAAGGTCCTTTCCAGCCCTAACTATTCTATGTTTCTATGATTATCAATACCAATATTGTCAAACCCATACTAAATCCAGTAATCCCATCCTCTCAGCCTTGCTGCCTGTTACTTCTTTCTGTGATTTAGTGTCTTTAATGAGATTACATAATTCTTAAAGCAGCAACTTTGTGTTTTCACTTTTACAGGAAATTGCTTGGCTCCTTGGGGGACTGACGAAATGACAAACACAGTAATAACAAAACAACTTGTTCTCTTCAACAGGCATTGCAGAGAAGCACTTTTGAGTCAAACCAGAGTGAAAGTACATGATCCATTTGAAAGGAAACAAACTCTTTTGTGGAGGAAATACTGATGATAGCTGTTCATTTCATGAATAATTTTGAAACTGAGGATCAAAAAATCCTAACAATTGTCAGTTTTGCTCTTGGAAGTGTGAAGAAAATTACTTTTGATTCGTGTCAGTTATTTAGGGGTAAAAAGATTAATATGTGCTTATGCAAGATTGTAATCACAAGTATATAATTCCTAAATAAGGACATATAGACATATGGAATTAAGCCTTATGCTAACCACAGGTGTGGAACTAAGTCTTATGCTAACCGCAGATATTCAGCAATGTAGACAATGCCTGTGCAAGCTTAGCACTGCTGCAAAGATATGGTTCGCTGCTTAAAGGTCACGGAATGAGAATGAAGATTGAGGAACCTTCAAGAAGGCAGAATAAGACCCCTAGCAACAAGATGGCACAGACTCAAATGATACCATGAAAGGACACGTATACAGGATATGGACCTGATAAAAGAGTGTATAAAAGGATGGAAACCAGGAGAACATTCGTGCATCATTGGTGGAGCGGAGACTCCCCTGCGCACCCAGCGCTGCTTTTCTTATTGTCTCTCAAATTATTAATCATTTGTAAATAAAGCTAATTTGGATAAAGCCCTGTTTATGGGAAATATTTATAACAGAAGGAGAGGCCTGTCAGAGGAAGCAAGTAAAAGAAAGAAGTGGGAAAACCTAGCTTTTATCAGATGAACGTAAGGAGAGGAAAGTGTCTGAAAGCTTCACTCTAGAAGCTTGCTTTAACTTATACCTTTTTGTCCTCGTAACCTGAACTCAAATGATTTGCTCTTCTGATTCTAATTTCAGCTTCTGTGGGTGAATTTCATTCATAGTAAATTAGATTAGTCACATCTAATGATACGAAGTGGGATTCATTTCTGGGCTGAGACACTTTGGTGTTTGGTCTACACAAAATGGGCCCCTGTGTGCCACATCTTAAGTTCCCACTCCTGTTACTGGGAACAGTCTAGTCTATAAATGAACGTGGAGCAATTCAGCTAATGATAAATTATGCTGAAATTAAGTGATCTCTTGGGCCTGCTCACTCTAAACTGTACTTCTGTTGATTTTTGGAGCTGAGACATCAAGTGTTAAATTCAGATATCCACACGTTGACATCTACTGCCATCTAGGACACCACAGGATATCCTTCTGAGCCTCTAACTCCTGGACCAAAAAGACATAGGTTCTGTGCTAAATCTGCCCATCCTACTGGTTGTCCTGAACTCTCCATGGCATCTCAAGTGGCATGAGAGCTTTTTGCTGAAACACCGACCTCAGCCCCTGGGCCACATGTGGAGACACCTAAATGTAAGAGATGGACTTTTTATTTTATTTTAAAACACTACAGCTAATTTAGGCTCAGAATCATTGTTACTGCTAACTGAGAGGTGAAGGATGGGCCTTTTTCCTGCTCCAGTGTGGGCTCCTCTCTCCATGAGGCCACAGGCACTGCCATGGCAGGCTTCCCACAGGGTCACAGTCTCCTTTGAGCTTCTGCCATGCTCTGGCATGGGGTCCTCCCTAGGCTGCAGGTGAAGGTCTGCTCCACCGTGGACCTCCATGGACTGCAGGGACACAGCTGCCCCACCATGGTCTGCACTATGGGCTGCAGGGGAATATCTGGCATCCGGAGCATCTCCTCCCTCCTCCTTCACTGACCCTCATGTCTGCAGGGCTGTTTCCCTCACATATTCTCACTCCTCTCTCCAGCTGAAGTTGCACAAGTTTTTTCCCCCCTTCTTATCTATGTTATCCCAGATGTGCTACCACCATCACTGATGGGCTCAGCCTTGGCCCAGCAGGTCCAACTTGGAGCCGGCTGCATTGGCACTGTCAGACACATGGGAAGCCTCTAACAGCTTCTCAGAGAAGCCACCTGCCCTCCTGTTACCAAAACCTTGCCACAGAAACCCAGCACAGGAGAAAACACTGGCCAGCTTAGAGACCGAGCAAACCAAGTGGCTTGTCCACGGTTTAAGGACACCAGTGAAAATGTGGATATTTTAAGGGGAAAGCTGTGTGTGTTGTAAGTGCCTCTTGGGTTTGTGGTTTTGCTGTAGCAAAATAATATAACCACTGCAACTGGCTTTTCTCCAAGCAGGAGGGGCAAACCAGTGTTTTTTACAGGCAGCCTGTTACAACATGGGTAGGATGTGCCAATTACTGAAGCCTTTGAAAGTTTCAGAAACCTGTTCAGCCTTTTTTCTTAAACAGGCATTATACCAGAATATGTTCTAATCCACTTTCCAGTGCAAGGGAACCAATGCACTAGGCATCACTGAATACATACTTAAAACAGCCAAAACAAAATATATCACCTTGTGTAATATGACTTCATGATAAAGGACTTTGAGCAACCTGAGCTACTGGAAGGCTGTTCCATAGGAGGGAGTAGGAACTAAATGATCTTTAAGGTCCCTTCCAACCCAAACCATTCTGTTGATTCTGTGGCTCTGTAGCCTGGATAGATGTTTGTTATACTGCATGTTTTGGACAATGTACTGCATTTGGAAAATGGAAATGCTCTATTTAAACTGACCCTTAGCATACAGTTAAGGGAAACATTTCACACAGGTTTTAAGTATTGATCAACCTTTAAATGAAACTGTACAAAAGATAAAGGGAAACTATAGTATGCTTAGGATAGGAACCACCTAAGCTGACTTTAGTCAAGCATCCTAATGTCAAGTATTTAATCTAAGCTATTTGCATGGATTCCATTTACAGTCAGTGGTGAGAGGTAAGTCCGTAGTAAGTACCTGCAGGGGGACTCAACACACATGTTATAAACACATAATTTAGAACAAAATGTAGTGTTTGTAGGTGCCCTTCTCTACTGATTTAAGGGGAAGACTAGAACACTGCTGCAGAAGATACTTAACTTCTAAATGATTAAATGAGGTGTAATTAATCCTTTCCTTATGTGCTAAATATAAATTATATATAAAAGGTGAAAGGAGGATAAGACAGATCTGTCTTGTATATTTGTCTGCAAACAAGGCTAAATACTAATGGAATAAATGTGGGCTTCATTGTTACTGGATTAAGAAAGGAAAAAGATTAAATTTCTTATCAGCAATATTTATGTAGTGAAGTTAGATCATAAATCCAAAATAGCATTGATGCTGGATATTAAGTAGCATAATTGAGGTAATAATTTGTCCCTCTGTAGTTTAAATAGACCAAATATGATGCACAATAGTTTTTTCCAGTTTCTATTCAAAGCTGAATTTCACCCACAGTAAATTAGAATTCTCTGGCAACTCGCCCATAACCTTTAAACTTTTCTGGTTGATGATTTTAATACAAAAAGGCTTTTTATCAGTAAATTGTGTCTGGATTGGAACCAAACTCTGATTCCTACTCTTTCTCCATGCCACAACATTTTTGTAAAGCTGAATAAATATATTACATCGAACCCGGGTCTTTGAAGTGTAAACATCAACATACTACAGTAACACAAAACAGTCCAAAAATAACACATTTATAGCCAAATTATTTCTGCAGTATGCAATAGCCAAACAATGCAATACCTGAAAAAAATACTGAGTAACTGTAACTTGTATTTAAGTGGTATCTGAAATGAATTAACATTCTTGTTTTATTTTTCTCCCTATGCATTTAGTTCCCTATGACTAAAAATCAAAAGGAATTGTAAAGCTGACAATTTTATTTCAGAGAATTCTGTGACAACTATTAAAAGAGCACCATCAGATATGCAGATTTGAACAAATAAGGTTACCTGAAAAGGCTTGTGTTATCTGGCATAATCCCTCTTTTCTGCAAAGGAAATGCTGGATTTCTGGAAGCAGGTTTACCTATAAGTAAAAAGAGAAGCTTTGATGATTCCATTCAGAAAAGTGCTCTTTTCCCTGGAGCTTTCAATGGGTTTGTATTTCATTTATCAGAGACACCTCATGTGCAAAACTTCTGTCAGTGTGAAAAGGGAATTACAGTGCCATCCATGCAACACAGGATAACGGAGTCAAGGATGGGCTCTATCTCCATGGCTATAACAAAACAAAATTTTAGACTTATGGCTCTCCTCCTGGCTGCTGAATTTTCACCCCTTCCTGCCCCCTTTTCAGTTTCTGCAGCTTCTCTGTTCTCTGCCAGTCATCAATCACTGTCTCTCCCTGCAGGGAAATAGCCTATGCCACTTGAATTGCTGTGCTTGGAAATGGTGGTAAACTAACATAGCTAAACCACATCCAGGCTCTGAAACAAAGGACTGTGTTGCACTGTGGTATGGACATGCCAGCAGCAAGTAAGCCCAATATTTAAAGTTATCCAGTGATATGGGCCATCTGGCTGTGCTGCACACTTCTAAGAGAACTTGGGTAATTCCTTTGATCACCTTGTGTCTCAGTTATCCATGTGTGAAACTTCTGGACATTTGAGAGTGCTGTAAGGATTACTGTAAGTAATTAGTACGGTATTAGAGGCTCATATGTGCTATTACAGGTAGAATGAGCAAAAAGCAGTGTGCAGAAGCCTGGGATGTTTTATGATATGGGACATGAATTCAACGCATGTACATTCCTAGCAAACCGGGACCTTGTTAAAAATTTCCCTTTGAATACACTTAGATAAGGCATCCTGTCGCAGGGAACCCCAGTGTGTACGATTCTGGGTCTGCTGTGGACACAAAGTGGGTTTTTTTATATCCTTATGAACTTCATACATGAACTAGATGATACCTTCTAAAAGCAGTTCTATCTCTCCCAGTCCCTCAAGACAGAGTCTATACTTTTGTGCCTTGCCATTATCTGTGTATGCTTGTGAAATATGAGCAAAACTGTACCCATAGTTAGGTCACATTTTTTCAAACAAAGACCTCAGTTCATATCTCGTATTTTTACGAACAAGGCAGGTACTAATTAGACATCTGCATATCTAAGTAACCTCAACTGTGCCCACAACAGGCTTAAGGAAAAAAAAAAACAAACCAACAAACCAATCCTGAAAATAGTAAGACATGAGGGTCAGTGAAGGAGGAGGGAGGAGGTGCTCCGGATGCCAGATATTCCCCTGCAGCCCATAGTGCAGACCATGGTGAGGCAGCTGTGTCCCTGCAGTCCATGGAGGTCCACGGTGGAGCAGACCTTCACCTGCAGCCTAGGGAGGACCCCATGCCAGAGCATGGCAGAAGCTCAAAGGAGCTCAAATGGCACTGATGCTTTGGACTGTGAATAAGCAGACTGCAGTGCAGAGCAAGGAAGTGCCATGAAGGCCCTGGAGGAGGACAGTGGTCCAGTTCACACATTATCAATCTTAGAAGCACTGTCATTATTTGGGGAAATGCCTAAATGATCTTTAGAAAGGAGCAATTACATTAGCTGAAACTCAGTAGTGCTAGAGGATGTGAAGCCTAAATTAATTTAGCTTTATCTTCTGCCTATGCTGTTATTCTGAAATATTTCATGCATTTGCTAGCTGTTTCTTCCCATTTCTAAATTATCTTTCCCAGTGGGGTAAATTGCTTAAATTTCCCTTAACTTATGTAGAAGTTTTTTCTGTCTGACATGCTACTTGAGAGTGGCCAACAACAAAAAAATTAAAGCCAAAGAAAAGAAAAACTTGAGGCTCAGCTGTAACAATTTCCAGTATTTACACTGAAACATTTACAATCAAAGTAACATACTATGTCCGAATGAGAAGTTGTTTGTGATCACTGGGTGTGATATAAAGAAGAATGAAATGTTGGGATCTAACAGCTATAACTCAGTAGTCAAAAAGCTTGGAAAAACTTTTTTATTGGTATTAAGCCATGCTGCTGCAATATAAAATAAGTATTAGATGCTTTTCTTTTTTGTGAGTGCTGAAAATCTGAGCTAGCCCTGGCCTCTCATTGCTACAAAAAATAACATGATAATCGCATACCTTCTGGAATAGCTCTAGATGATGCAAGTCTTCTATTTGAAAGCAGCCAGTGCCATCATTTTTTCTGGAAGATAAGCAGATCAAAAGATCCCAAGGGCTGATACCACCTATCAGGAAAGAAAAGAAGCAAAAGTAAATATCATCAATTTCTATTTGAGCAAAAAATACTTAGATCCAAATCCTGAGGAATAGCCAACCATTGCAATGCTGAGTACATGAACACCTACAGGTGGCAGAAGGAAAAAAGACATACTCAGTACCACTGTTCAAGCTTTTGGAACTGTATTAGGTATTTGATAGTTGGCAGCTCCTGTTATACGTGCCTACTGATATCCAGTCCCCTGGTGTTTGACCTGTTTAGCATTCAGAAATGAAAAAGTTCAGTAGCATGGCACTGCTTTAATTTGTTCTCTTTTATTTTTTTATTGCACTCCTCAACATGCACACTTGTAACACACATCCACTACATGCAGTGGGATCTTCTGAGGTCTTTCATTATTGGGAAGCAAATTTCACAGGAAGCAATACTAGTCGTGCTATTGCAAACAGCAGGATTTTCTAGCCTTAATTTTTCTGTAGTGGCTTCTTAAATATCAGACAACAGTTTTCCAACATCTGCAACTGGTGTACAAATGGGAATTAAGTCACATTGAGCAAGCAACTAGCTTCTGAGCTAGTTTTGGTGCTTCCTTTCTGGAACAAAACTAGCCTGTGAGACCATGGAGTTCTATTAGCAGCAAACAAGCAACACTGGAGTCAGAGATGGCTGGCTGACAAAGAGTCAAAACTAAATTGCACCAATTAAAATATCATTATGGATTACAAGATAAAAATAGGTCTTGGAGTCTGCCCATATCACAGCATGTGATGTGTAAAAATGCCAGTGTAGCTCAAAGGAGCTTGGTCAGCTCCTTCAAGTGATTATTTGTTTTCTTCTGTATATATGGCCTTCATAATCTGAACTAGTTAGTGTCATCTCTCAAAAGATTAACAGAATCACTATATCTGTTGAGGACACCATGAATGTGTTCAATAAAGGGTAAACCATTTCAGTGACAAGATGACAATCAGGAATAAAGAACTTCCAAACAGAAAGGGCAGTGAGAGAAGCTGTATAGCATCCAAGGCAGGGTACAGCATTTGGTCAAAGGTCTCTGCACGACATCTGTTTCAGTGACTGGTTGGCTGGTTCTTTTTCCCAAGGTTGGGAAGATTACACGCATTTTATTCCATTTTGTGCTATCCATCTGTGATAGCTTCCTAATTCTATTAGATTACCCTCTAAACTTGGTCCCACTGGTGGCCCACAGAGATATTTATTTTGGCTGAGTTTCCTCTCCAAAAATTTTTTGCTATCCAATCACAATCACAAATGCCAAGCAGGATGAAAATTTCACCTAAGGAGATTTAACACACTCAATTTACCTTAAGTACAATAATGAATTGATTGTGCAGAATGGGTCCAGGACTATGAAACTATCACCTTCACATTTGTAAGCAGTGTGACAAAGCTGAAAAGATGAATTTTCAGTTATGCTGTATCCATTACCATAAAGAATTCTTCCATTTCGCATTATGAGAACCAGTATTATGGCATAAAAAGAATTAAGTCATGTAAAATTTAGGCAAGATAGATACACTACATGCTCCTTTGTGAAAGAAACAGAAAAAAAAAACTGTAGGTAGACAAAAAAGGCACAGATAGATAGAATACAAATGAAACATTAAAGAAACATACAAGCAAATATTTCATTTTGGTGCAAAAAACTGTCAGTGTTAACCTACTCAATCACCTCACCATCTATGTAATTATCAGATAAGCAAGATGTGCCTTTGACTAGTAAGCACATTTGAATAAATCATTATAATTAAAACCTAGCTGTGAGCAAACCAAAAGGAAATTGGAGGGAACTCCATTTCTCAGAAGCAGTTCATTTCCTTCCCTTGTTTATTGTTACACATCCTGGCCAGGGATGAATTTGATCTCTGACTCCAAAATATCTGCTGCACTGTGTGTCATATATTTGCCTTTAGGACACAGCAGAGTGATCGATATGTATGCACCAAAGAGAAGAAAAGGAAAAAGGGCCCTCAGACCTAGCATGTTTCTGAGCCAGTGCCGATAAAGTAGAACAGTTAACTGCTGGGAGTGATAATTTTCAGGACGGGTTGAATGCCTGCCATTAGTTGTGTTTTCTATTTAGAGTAATTAGACATCTAGCCAGTTATTTCAGAACAGAACAATCAGAACTGAAACATGCCTATTTATAGAACACAGGAAACTTCCTATTAGAAAAACAGTGTATACCTAGTGCTGTCTCTCATACCGAGGCTGTCAGAGCGGAATGACTTGTTTAAATGTTTCAATACATTCCTTAGCAGCTACACCTGAAAAAAAATGTTCTTGGAAAACAAAAATGGTAGAAGCATGTGTTACAACAGTTACTTAGTTCTGGAACAGACTTCTCTTTGAATAGATACAGCCTAGAAAATGCCAGTGTCATTCCTCTCACAGTTTAACTTTCTGTGGAAAATAAACATGATGATCATGAGACCATGAGTCTCTCCCTTCTGCAAATGTAATGATTACAAAACTGTATCTCAGTGAAAAAGTGCTGGTGCTATCAATATTCCAGTAACACCAAATGGCCCAGGAAAAGGATCCCAAGCTTTTGGGCACTGTATTTTAACACAGAAGATCTCTTTTACAGAAATTATTTCTAAAGTAAAGCAATATACAACATCTGAGCTAAAACATTCCAGAATAAAAGAGAAAAGAACAAAACTGACAGTAATAACACAAGTCATCTGCATGGAAAAACTCATGTTTCAAAATGTTTTTAGAGATGTTCCAGTATCTGAAGGGGGGCTATAGGGATGCTGGGGATGGACTATTCATTAGGGACTGTAGCAATAGGACAAGGAGTAATAGGTTAAAACTTAAACAGGGAAAGTTTAGGCTGGATATAAGGAAGAAATTCTTTACTGTTAGGGTGGCAAAGCACTGGAATGTGATGCCCAGGGAAGCTGTGAATGCTCCATCCCTGGCAGTGCTCAAGGACAGGTTGGAGAGAACCTTGGGTGGCATGGTTTAGTGTGAGGTGTCCCTGCCCATGGCAGGGGTGTTGGAACTAGATGATCTTAAGGTCCTTTCCAACCCTAACTATTCTATGAGTCTGTGATCCTATGTTTAATGATGAATGTTTAATGAAGATGTTTAAAGAAGAATGTCCATATTATTCTGTCTTCAGTGTACACACTGTTGTTTACTACAGACTTCAAACCAGAAGCAGGCTTTAACAGGACTTTTGAAGTAGAACGTAAAAATGGATATTTCATACTTGAACAATATAACTACTAGCAATTTACACAAAGCTTTTTCCATGTAAAGGGCTTTATCTACAGTTAAGGATATCTTGTTTGCTTTATTCATCAAACCAGTGGAGCTCAGCATGTGGGGGCAGACAACCAGTTAAGTCATATGAAATCCCACCTCATGGAGATAGTCTCTACTGCTTTGTGTTACTTTGCATTTGTACAAGCACAAGAGTGGTAACTTAAGATGAGAACATACAACTGTATGTTCATCCCCCTTTTGAGCATCTTTCCAAAACAAGTTTTTTTTTTAGTTCAGCCTGTTAATTACACCCTTGCCTACACAAGGAATGTTCATCTGTAGAATTATATTTTATGCAGGTGAAGCGAGTTTAATATGAATACAGCTTATGCTGGCAGCATGATGCTTTTATTAATCTATATTTTTTGCCAGCTCTTTACCCCCACCTCTCATCCATCTTGCAGTCCCATCTTAAAAAGTGCTCCTGTACCGGAGATGTGTATCTTAGGTTTACCTGAGAATATCAACCTGAGTTGCTAAACCAAGAATCAGTAGTTCAGCATACTTTGATTCCAATCAGCTGTGACCACCTTTAATTAGTGTTATTCTCAATGAGTCAAAGTACATGCTGTTGAATTCAGAGGGCAATATCTTTCAACAGACAACTGATAGAATATACAACTTTCAATTTTCGACAAGATAACACAATTTTCATTGGTTTTGACTCTGACTTGTCATTTGGAATAATTAGAACAGTTGATGTGGAAAAATCATTTATAAGATAATAAATGATGGAGAAAAACAAGCATGTTTTTAGCAGCAGTGGAAACAGCAATGCAGAGACCAATAAAAACATTTAACTTTTTCAATAAAAATATTGTGCAGAGAGTTTTTGTATTCTGATATAATAGACCAAAGTGAACAGAAACAAAATGAAAACTGTAGGATTTAGTGGGGGTTTAAGCTTGCAGCATGTACATTTTATAGATGAACTTCAAGAATTTCCGAAGGTGGTTTCTTAAATGAAGTGATCCTATTCCAATCCATGAAATTATCATGGCCTCCCCATGAGCTATGGCATTGGAGGCTGGATTTTGCAGGAAAACTGTTATATGCATATAACCCCATGGAGGTTTTAAGTTCTTATGTGTATACACAGAATAATAGTGTTTCATTTAACCAAATGAGTAAGCTTCATCTCGAACACACAGCTTGAAATTTCATTTTAGTGTTAAGGTTTCCAACCTGAATTTTGACCTGAAAGAACTTTGAAAATAAAATATAGTGTTCATCTTCTATGCTCATCCTCGTGTACTTCATTCATTCTGTGAAATGAAAAGGCTGGTCAGCTTTATTTTTATTTTAATTTCCAGCTGATTTGAAATTTTGCACTTTCTTGCACCATCACACTAGAATGAATTAATTTACAAGCGCTGGAGGATAAGAAGATGACAAGAAACAGCCAACATTTATTTTTCAAGAACATATTTCTAAATGTAGTCTGATTTCTTCTTACAGAGTAACTGATTTAGTGAACAAAGGAAATAGTAGCAATGAAAGAGTTTTACTTTGATAAGTCTTTATACACTTTCCATGTAACATACCTATAAGATGGGTGTACAACTATTTGAAGAAAATGAAGTCTACACTATCAAAGTGGATTTTTTTTGGAGCAGAACCTCAAAGGATACCCCACTGTACACTGAATTCTAATCAATTTTTTCAGTAACAAATTTAATAATGGAACAGTTAAATGCACTTATAAATAGTAAATGATAGCAAGTTGATAGGGAGTATAAGCACTTCAGAAGACATAAGCAGAATTCAAAATAATTTTGATAAATGGTCCAAATTCAACCTGAGGAAATTCAGAGCAAGTTAAAAGTGCTATAATTCAGGAGAAATCAGATGACAATTGTCCAGAGAACACTGCTACAGAAAAGGACTAGATTCATAAAAATAACATTATAATACCATTACCACACACACACACAAATCTGTATTACTTTTGAGTTGTTGGCAAAGATTTATTGGTGCTGAAAGAGTGGAATCTTCCCCTTTAGAACTGCAGTTTCACATTATTCCATGCCAATTCCCTGCAGAACCCTAAATAACAGGGCCTATTTCATTATAATCATCAGCCTGTGGACATTAAGAATAGTAACCAACCTGTTTATGAGCACTGCATACAAGGAACAGGGGTAATCCTTCTGGTGCAGTTGGTGTTGGTCATACCTCACCAGTAACACCATTTCCCAGTTCTGGAAAACACAGTTTCAATAGAGAGTGCAAGAAGAAGGTGGATTTTGGAAGGCCTTGTAGTGAGTCTGACTGGGATAGAGTTAATCCTCTTCCAAACCTGTGTTTATAATGTTTTAGCTATTGCTGAGCAGTGCTTGCACAGCATCAACACCTCCTCTGTGGCTCACCCTGGCCTGCAGTGAGCAGGCTGGGGTAGGCAAGAATATGAGAGGGGACACAGCCAGGACAGCCGATCCCAACTGACCCAAGGGATATCCCACACCATATGGTGTCGTGCACAGCATTTAAACCTTGGGGAAGAAGAAGGAAGGAGGAAAGGTTCAGAGTGATGGCATTTGTCTTCCCAAGTAACAGTGATGGAGCCCTGATGCCCTGGAGACAGCTGAAAACCTGCCTAACCATGAGAAGTGATAAATGAATTCCTTGTTTTGCTTTGCTTGCACATGCAGCTTTTGCTTTACCTATAAAACTGTCTTTATCTCAACCCACAAATTTTCTCACTTTTATCCTTCTGATTCTCTCCCCCATCCCACTGGGGGAAGTGAGCAAGTGAGGTACTTAGCTTCTGCCTGGGGTTAAACCACAACACCATAGAATAAATTTTTACCCATCCCAAATCATTTGTCCTCTTTAATTACTGGAGGCAGGATATGAAGTAAACAGCAAAGATTATACAAAGTTTCTAATCAAAAGGATGACTTACTGGAACACGTCACTTTCAGGAAGCTATAGAACCCCTGCAGAGGAGATCCTGAGATTTTTACATCATCTTTTTTAAAAGAAATTCCCCTCAGCTCTGTTTGAAACATTTCCAGGAACCTCTGAGCTGCATGGATGTGAAGGGATTTTCAGAATAAGGTATTATTTAGATACTGACACATTAAACTGTATTCAAATATACTTTTAGCACGTTGTAAACCTGGTGTGTAAAAAAAAACATAAATACAATGAAAGTTTTAGCTTCATGAATCATAGCTTACAGGGACAAAAACACCCAAATCCTCTGCTCCTGCAGGGTAGTGGAGTAAGTACAGACTGAACCAAGTTTGATGAGGAGGCATGTAGTTATGGAAGTTGCATTCCAGTAGTAAATCCAACTTTAAACAAGACAGATGAATATGTTTTACAGAGCAGGCTTCATCCCCGCAATGTAGTCAGTTTATAGGAGCCAATGGTTTATAAGTCAGTAGTTTACAGTGGGAGAACTGACAGATATTTGAAAGACAGAACTACTTCCTCACTGCCTGGCTCTGGACTCTGGGTTGGATTTTATGTCCCTCAGCATCTCAGAGGGCAGCAGCATCAGGCAGGCTGTGTGAAGGGGTTTGGGGACGTGGGAATTCTACACCTCTGAAGATCTGAGCTTCACTGATAACACTCCAGGGAAAAATATCCTTTGAAGACTATTTCTGGTTACAGCAGCTCGGCTGTCTCACTTGTGCAAAGATCAGAATGCCACTTGTTGGACTGAATGCTTTCTCTTTGCTAACGACACGGCCTTTTACAAGTTTTTGATATCACTGTTTCATTTGTAGAGCTTTCCCTAAAGGAATGTCTCGTAACTCGGTATGCAGGAATTTTCCCCCTAAAGAAGTCATTGGAACAATTTAAATTTTTCTTTTGGCATGGCTCTTGATAGTCATGAGCTATCACCAGTTTGAACTCACCGTGACAACAACGAAGAAATGATCACCCTACTGAGTGAAGATAGGGTAGGGAAAGATGGGAAGGTTTCTGATATTTTCTAAACTACTCTCGAAAGCCGCTGTTCACCTGTTCATGTTCAACTCTTTCACTGTTTAACACAACTCCACGGTACTTCTTGAAACTGACTGTACGCGCAGTCCACTCTAATAACACCTGTTTAACTAGACAAATTAGACAGAAATCTTTTGGCACATTAACTGCAGTGTCATATTTTAAGTGTAAAAAAAACCAACCGCACCCTATGTATGAGGCTGACATTGTTGGACGCAGTTGATTCATTCACAAAATACTTTGTAAAGTTGCTGTATGGCTGCCAGGGAAAGGCTGCAGGAATCCTGAGGACAGTCACTATTCATGCTCCTTGAGGAGGACCAGAATTTTATTTGGCTCAGCTAACCCCTAACTAAGAGGATCTGAACTGCCAAGGGAAGCATTCTCTATGGAGGAGAAGCTGGTGTGAACCAAGTGGAACCAGCCTAATTCCAAGAACAGCTCATCTATCTCTACAGCTTAACACAAAACACTGCCCTGTGCGCAAGAGTTAATGCCAAGTCACATCTGAGTTCAGCATTTAGGGAGTGAAACCGCCATTTGAAGTCCTATCACAGTGCCTCACCTAATGCTTAGCTGCTCTGCATCCATTCTGCAAATACTGTGGGAGATGTTAGGTATAACTCCATATGGGGAGGCATTATGCTTCCACTGTTGTCTGAAAAAAAAAAAAAAGCTGTTTTATTACGATTTCTTCATCGCAAGAAGGGCCAGGGTGCAAGCCTGCTTTTCTTGTCAATCCAAAGCAGGATTTTAAGTGTACAAAAATAAATGAGGGTCACAAGCCAAGAGCTACTTGCTTCTCCCACAGCTCTTCTAAAATTTGGCAAGATGTTTTCCTTTTTCCACCTGTTCTCAGACTCCAAAACTACCTTGGAACTACCTACCAAGTCAACCAGGTACCATTTTTCTTGATGGAGTAATTGAAGATTCAAGGCAGATTACTTTCTCTGAAAAAAAAAACCCAAAAGAAATCTATTGCAGGCTTAAATACAAGAATTGAGAAGAAAGGAGACAATCCTTTCTCCTTTTATACCACATTCAGTCATGCAATAGTTAACAATCCTTTCTTCTATCAGTAAACTACGGTACTATAAAAGGCAACCACAGAAGAATTTGCAGACATGCAGCAAATGGTTTAAAGTGATGTTTTTCAATGTGCAGATAACTGCTGGTAAGTCAACAAAGGTAGTGCACAAAATTTGCTGTATTATTAAACTATACCCATATATTTTTTCTGTGCAACCAAAGAATGAGCAGAAAAGTGGAAACAAAAGTAAATAAAGTACATTCAAAGATTATATTAGTCTGATATGGGGAGAAGAGTACTGGAGTATATAAGACAGGTGTGTTAGATGTTTCTTACTTTATTGGGTACTTTATTGTCAGCCTAAGAATAACTCTCCATAGAATTTTATTATAGATTGTAACTCTAACAATCTACAGTTTTTATCATGGCATAATCTGTCAACTCAAGTTATGAAAATATGTTGTCAAAATACATTCTGAGCTACAGTAGAGTTCAACAGCAAACAAAATGAAAATATGTAGTCCTGACCCAATGGCAAACACATCAGGGCAATTAAAACACTCAAGCCTGTTATTCCATTTCTGTGCTTACACACCGTGCTTCAGATGAATATTCAGATTAAACTGGTATGCTCTACACATGGCTATTTCTGCATAGCTAACCTCAGTGAAACCAAAAGCACCTAGTAATCCAATACAGTATGCTCTACTTGCATGCAAGCTCAAAAGGTTTACATCCCTAGTTGCTCAGAAATGACAGAATTCTTACTTTATTTGTATTTAATACATCAGATATGCCACCATAATCAAAGCTGCTAAATATGTTTCTCACTCGCTCCATCCTCCTTTCAGGTAGATAATACATTATGGGAAGAATAGCTCCATCCTGCTCTGTGCCAAGGAAGAAGACAATACACAGGAAGGAACTCTACATCCCTGTTCTGTAAACCCTAAGGAAAATCATGTGAAAAAGCAGCATGCAGCACAAAGTAGAAGGATGCATCGGGGCAATCCCAGGCACAGCTACAGGTTGGGCAGAGAAAAGATTCAGAGCAGCCCTGCAGAGGACTTGGGGGTGTTGGTGAATGAGAAAATGAACATGAGCCAGCTTCAGTGTGCACTCGGAACCCAGAAAGCCAACCTTACCCTGGGCAGCATCAAAAGGAGCGTGACCAGCTGGTCAAAGGAGGTGATCCTGCCCCTCTACTCTGCTCTCATGAGACCTCACTTGGAGTATTGTGTGCAGTTCTGGTTCCCTCAACATAAAAAGGACATGGAACTGTTGGAACAAGTCCAGAGGAGGGCCACGAGGATGATCAGGGGAGTGGAGCACCTCCCGTATGAAGACAGGCTGAGAAAGTTGGGGCTGTTCAGCCTGGAGAAGAGAAGGCTGTGTGGAGACCTCATAGCAGCCTTCCAGTATCTGAAGGGGGCCTATAGGGCTGCTGGTGAGGGACTATTCATTAGGGACTATAGTGATAGGACAAGGGGTAATGGGTTAGAACTTAAACAGGGGAAGTTTAGATTGGATATAAGGAAGAAATTCTTTCCTGTGAGGGTGGTGAGGTACTGGAATGGTTTTGATGAAGAAATGGCAAACGCTCCATCCCTGGCAGTGCTCAAGGCCAGGCTGGACAGAGCATTGGGTAGTATGGTTTAATGCGAGGCATCCCTGCTCATGGCAGGGGGGGGTAGAACTAGACAACCTTGCAGTCCTTTCCAACCCTAAATATTCTATGATTCTGTCATGAGCGAGTGAGTCAAATCAAAATTGAAAAGAATTCATGTCACAGCGGAGTACCTAACCGTGAGCTGCCTGTGTGTATATATGCCTGCTCTGGTCTGATATTCACGATGTTCTTCAGTATCTCCCTGTCATGGTTTGAGCATGTTTTGAGGGTGTTTTTTGTTCAAGGTTTTTTTTTTTTTCCAGCCAGGTGGGAGGGGAGTCCGGGAGGAAGGAAAGACAGGGCACCTGACCCAGGCTAGTCAATGAGGTATTCCATACCATAGCATGTGATGCCCAGGATGCAACTGGGAAAGAGAAAGCTGGAGGGGTAGAGCTCTGGAGAAAAATGGAGGAGGGAGCACATGGTGCTCGGCCAGGCAGGGTGGAGTGAGTTATGGGTCGGTGGCTGGTGGGGTGTTGTATTCTTTTCACTTGCTGTTTGCTGTATCATTATTATTTGTAGTAGTAAATGGCAGTAGGGGTTTTGTGTTATGCCTTAGCAATTAAACCGTTCTTATCTCAATCCGTGGGGGCTACATTCTTTGGATTTTCCTTCCTAACTCTCAGGGAGTTGGGGGACTTGGTTTAAACTACGACATTTTTGGCGCCCAACGTGGGGCCCGAGGGATTGAGATAAGAACTGATCTGAGCGGATTTATGGTCTCTTGTCACAATGCTGATTTATTGGCTCTTAGAGGTTTTTCTCTGGATCTCGCTGTTTCGGGATTTTACCGGGTACTTGGTGTATGGATTGGATGTGTTTGTGTTTGTGTCGGAGGCTTGTAATACGGTGGGGCTCCGGCAGCAGGGGGGGATGGACGTGGCCGTGGACTTGAACTTGTACCAGGCCGTCCCGCTGCTCTTCGCCGTCCTTGTCCTTATCCTCGTCGTCGTCTGTGTGGAGCTGCGTGAAGCCAGGAAGGAGCGGCCCCGGGAGCTGCCGGCAGCTGAGGCTGCCAGGGAGAGCGGCACGGGGAGCCAAACGGCTGTGGCAGAGCAGCGGGAGCAGGCGGGGGATGAGCGGAGCAGGGCGGTAGCTGAGCAGCAGGATCAGGCGGGGGGGGTGAGTCCTGCGGCCGTTCCCGACCCTCCGACGGCCGAGAGTGTCCCCCGGAAGTCGCCCGCCGACCCCCAGCAGGATGCAGGAGACCACGCAGCACTTCCCAGCAAGGCAGAGGAGGAACCGAGTCCCGCCGCCGTTCCGAACCCCGCAGCATCCGAGAATATTCCCCGGAAGTCACCCGCCGAGCCCCAGCAGGATACAGGAGACCAGGCAGCACTTCCCAGCAAGGCAGAGGAGGAAGATCCAGACTTGGGAGAAGAGAAGCTGGTGGTGGGAGAGCTGGCAAGCACGGCAGCTACATCAGCCCCAGTGACAAGTGCAGCAGCATCATTTGAGAGTTCTGACGGTTATGAATGGCTTTTGGGTGCCCTTGGGACCTGCCTGCTGATTGTGATGGTTTTCGGCATGGTGGCACACACACAGAGTGTGTTCCATCCACAACCATTTTGTCTGATCCCAAAAGTTAAGCAGAGTCAGGTCTGGGTCTTGTCTAAGTTTAGACAAGTACATAGGAGCACCAGTAGACTGTTCCCAAGGCTGGACAGTCATGAGTGGTAGGGCATGTGGGACAGTATAGCCAGGTATCTGATCCACTGGGCCCCTCCAGTGCTTTGGAAGCATTGGAGGTGGAAGGCAGCTGTATGGAGTCCCCAGCAGCAAGCTGTAGAACTGCTGAAGGGGACGGTGAATGATTTTGGTGGGCCCAGATACTTAAGGCTATCAGTCCAGAGATGCAACTTAGAGATGTCTCATGATCGAGGGGTGGACTTAAGAGTGATGGTGTATTGAAAATGTGGGATCTGGGCATGACGTGAATGGTATGGAATAAGGGGTGGATAATGTCATGGTTTGAGCATGTTTTGAGGGTGTTTTTTGTTCAAGGTTTTTTTTTTTTCCAGCCAGGTGGGAGGGGAGTCCGGGAGGAAGGAAAGACAGGGCACCTGACCCAGGCTAGTCAATGAGGTATTCCATACCATAGCATGTGATGCCCAGGATGCAACTGGGAAAGAGAAAGCTGGAGGGGTAGAGCTCTGGAGAAAAATGGAGGAGGGAGCACATGGTGCTCGGCCAGGCAGGGTGGAGTGAGTTATGGGTCGGTGGCTGGTGGGGTGTTGTATTCTTTTCACTTGCTGTTTGCTGTATCATTATTATTTGTAGTAGTAAATGGCAGTAGGGGTTTTGTGTTATGCCTTAGCAATTAAACCGTTCTTATCTCAATCCGTGGGGGCTACATTCTTTGGATTTTCCTTCCTAACTCTCAGGGAGTTGGGGGACTTGGTTTAAACTACGACACTCCCACTGTTTATTATAAAGTTATTGTATTTAAACTCCAGGTAACATAAAGAAAAGCAGCAGTTTAAATGTGTGAGGTAGGTTCCTCTATCACTGACAGAGCACAGTGGTAAAGGAAGGGAAAGAAACACATGCAACAATGAACACACTGGAGACAGGAAAAATTCCTCTTGACTGGACACAGATGTAAAGTGAAAAACCAATAGTCAACTGATGTAAAATCACCAGGATTCAAAAAACTCTTTTACAGAAACTTTTACTAACATTACAATTATTTTCAATAGGGGGAGTGAGGGTGGAGGAGGAAGATAAAGAAAAGGAAGGGAATTTAGGCCTGAAGTTCTGGTATTTTGCTGAGAATCCAAGCAGAACATGGGTGACAGTTTTCAGATCCATGTCTTTGTCACTGGATAAGCAGAGTAGGAATGCTGTGATCACTTGTTCTGTGATAAAAGGTTCATCTACAGACATGTCCAGGGGAGCCCAGAGGAATTGCAGCAGACAGATGAACCCAAAGAGCACCCTCCTCCGGCTTGTCCCAGGGACATCACAGGACAAGGATCTGCCCACAAAACACTATTCTCTTTTACACATGTGTACACAGACACACAAAGGAGCACAAAGGCAAGATACTGGGTGAGGGAACTCCAGTAACCCTGTCAGAAAGACAAAAGCCCCTGCCCTGGTCCTTCTGAGCTGAACCACGGAAGACTTAGCCCCATGCCCATCAGGATGAGTGAACCAGGGCACCAAAGCACCCTGTGGACATGGGAAGTAGGGGAAGAATATTGCCTAAGGGGTTGGGACCCATCAAATGGGGCACAGTTGGAGCATTTCCCAATTTACTTACATAGGCTGTTTTGCAGAGGAACCAAAAGTGGGGAAAAGAAAGTTATCAGGGTGATTTGAAGAGGAACAAGTGTAGGAAAAGGAGGAATAAGGGGATAAAAAGGGCTTGCCATCTCTAAGCAGTGGGCTGGCTGCTACTTTTGGGTGGCCATGTCCTGTCAGGGCAGTCTGTCCTGTCTTCTCATCAAACGCCACTGCCAACTCATTCCTGGCAGCAGGGCTCTCTTGCATGCGCAGGTGTGTATGTGTGTTTCTGGACGCTAAGTGCAGTCCCTGGAGGGGGGCCAGGGCTCAGAGACCTGTGCAACCATGATGGGGCAGCAGCTGAAACAGGTGTACAAATGCAGATGGTGAATGGATGAGACCATGAGTGCTGTTTGTGTATGTTGAGTGAGTTGATCTGTGCAGCCATCTGTGTGTACGTGTGTATGTGCCGTACAAGGGGGTGAGTGTGCTGGCTGTGAGCACACACCCAGCCTCACTGCTGGCTGGAAGGGGGGGCACAGAGCTGAATCAGCCTCACTTCTGTCAGGCTGCCAGATTTGGCAATTTCTAACTTGGATGAGGGTGTTCATAGGAGCTACAATAAAACCAAGAGGCACAGGCATCTTTCCCACCAGACTATGAAAAAGTCTGCTGATCCTGCTACTCATACAAGGAAGAGTCTAGGTGTTTACAGAAAGGCATATGCAACAAATGGAATGAGCCGGAGGCTGGAAAGAAGATTCATTGGGTGATTCAATGGGAAAGTGGCATCTGTAGAGGAAGAGTTCTGCTAAGGAAACCAAACTGACAGCTTGGGTATATTTTTCATCCTGCGCTTCACCCCAAACTTTCTACCACTCCCACTCTCTGCAGCAGCACATGAGGAACCTGAGCTGAGAAGCCCTCTGAATGATGGCACTAATGAGGATTCATCCTTGACTTTAAAGGGCAGAAACTGTGCTAGAGCTGAGAAAACAGCTTCTTCCCTTCTACGGATATAGGAGCCCCAGGATGAGCAGCTACAGAGCAGATGGGTTTATCTTGATGTCCTGTCTCATTCTAATTACAGTGAATAAGGATAATAATTACAATGTTAAAATTATGGAGTCTGATCACCTCCTCATGAAATAAAGACAGATGTTTTAAAGTCCACATGGCAGCCCTTGATCACTGCATTTACAGCACTTGGTTATCCCATGACAACCCTAATTAATGTGTCAGATTCCTTAATACTGAGGAGGCAGGAAACAATCACGACACTGAAAAAGAGAAGCTTGGGAATAGAGGCAATGGCTAAACTAAACAGGCTCAACCGCTAGCCTGGAATCATCCACTGTGTTTGTTTTCTTCTCCGTGGGTGGCCCTGCAATGTCCCAGGAGTCAGCTCAAGCCAGTGACAGTTCCTAAAACTCAGCAAAGAGCAGGCCACCCTCAGTCAGTTTAGATACATGGGCTTGAACCATGCTGCCTCACTTGTCCTCAGAACTAGGGAACTGACCCATTTTATTTATGAGTTAGACAAAACCCACAGAAGACAGAGATACAGTAATTAAGTCATGGCTAATATAAGGGAGTTTACCGGCTGTACCCCACATACTGTTTTCTATGTATCACCCTATGCTGCCTTTCAACTCTACTCACCTGGTAATGCCATGGGGGTAGTGAGAGTAGGTGATACAGACATTGTGACTGCTATGTATATTAGTCCATGGAACATGAACTCCAAAGTATATGTTAAAATTATCTCTTCAAGTGTTTTAAAGAAATGTAGGGACAGATCTCTCTCTTTGAAGGTCAACAGACAACCCATATGGTTAGATTTGCAAATGTGTGTACAGCAACATCTGGCATGCAAATCAGATGTGTCATGGAGCTGGGCAGAAAAGAAACTTGCTGCTTTCTCCTACCTCACATATCATCCTGTCTTTAAGAAGGCAAACTAACTAGTCTACAATTAACTTCTGAGCTAATACTTTCTGGAATACTTTCTTTCTTTCCATCTTTAGAGCTTTCTCTAAAGGTCCTCTAACCATTTTTCTAAAGCCAAAGCACTTCATTTCAAAATTAAAATAGGGTTATCATGTGTGATTTTTTTTGTACTTAATGTCCTTGTCTTCAGCTTACTCTTTACAGAACATTACCTCAATTATTTTTTGTTGAAGGCTGACTTCTAGGCAGACGTCAGTGAAACTGAGCCTCACTATGGCTGTGAAAGCTGGAGTGAGAACTTTTCTTTGACAGAGCTGCTGAAGCAACATGGGGAAGAAAACTGAATACCTAATTCACTTTTGGACAGATAAATATTTCTTGATTTGGTCAAAATTAGCTAGGTCTTGTTCTTATTTTGATTATCCACCTGGTATGCTGATAGGTTTTCTATTTTATCTTCTAAAAAACCCCAAACTTACAGCAAACTTGCAGCAGTGATGTACCATTTCACACTAGAAGTCCTTTCTCAAAACTGATCAACTGAGCTGTATTCTGACAGATCTAAAATAACTGTGGTTCTGCCAGATTCATCTTCCATCTACACGGTGTAGAAGTCTCAGTACGTTCTATGAACATACACACTTTTAACAGTTGCTACAAATTAAAAATTAAACTCCTTTTTATAGCTAAATATTTATTTTGGAAAGCATTACCCCACATGTCAAACAAAGTCATTATAAAAATGAGCTTGTTATAGGAACACTTTATGCCTTGAATCATTTGTTTCAAACTTTCCAAAATGCATACCACTCAGCTCTTTTGTCCTTCCCTCTATTGAAGTCTGAATATATTTTAGTTACATTAGGCACCAGTGAGGAAATATGTTAAAACTATATATTTTAGTCTTGCTACCAGTTAAGGTTGCTCAAATCCTATTCCTTTGTTACTTTTTAATACAAATCCTTGCTGTATTTTGCCCTTCTGTTGTGAAAAATAGACATTGTTTTGTAAGGAAATACATCTTCCAAAAAAATATAGAAAATTGATTGTATGTGGGTTTTTTTTTTCTTTCTAATCAACGAGTAGGTGTCACTTTTAGTACAGTTTTCTGTAAGAAATATGGGATTTTTTAGAAATCTGAAATCTCTCGTGACCAACTTGAAACTGAGGAATAGTTTTGATTTCTGAGTACGTCAGAGAAGCTTGCTTTCTCTTCAGCATCTGTGCAAACTAGGATTACCTCCAGATGGACAACCTCAGGGGCCAAATATAAGAATATTCAATATTACATTGAAAAGTCAACTTTGAGGTAGAACAATGAACATCAGAAGGGTAGAATAACGATTCCTCTCATGACATAAAGCTTCTCATTTGGTGTAAACCAGCCAGTGTAACAATATGGTGCATGAAATTTTCAGAAACATGTTCTAACCCATGGGTGGATACTGCAGTTTTGATGTCTGGGGCATTCTGGGGATGTAGCATTCAAAAGAGCTGTCAGCTGAAAGTGGATGCAGCTGGAGAAAGTTGGAATCTGAACCTAGGAATGGAGTGGGCTGGCTGCAAATTACAAGGACGACCCACACAGTGTATTAGCTTTTCGCTATCAGAACCAATAGAAGTCATGGTATCTAAAGTCAAAAAAGAGAATAAATTAAGGTTTTGTTTCAGTGGTATATAGTGCCTCTACCTAAAATGGGAGCACAGCGATGAAAGACAACACAATCCTCACAGCTGACCAGGGCTCAGTGCCAGTGAGTGCATCAAAAAGGGTACACAGCTTCCAGCAGCCAGAACACTGGGCAGCAGTAATGCAACAATCCCTTAGAGAGCGTTCTGGCAGGACTGCTGCAGGCCTCTGCTTAGGCTTACTGTCATTCTCTCAGTACCTGTATGAGTAGACAATCATCTGACATTTAGGAACACACATACATATTTATAAACCAGTCTCTGAACCCTGTCAGAGCCTGGATTTATTTCTTAAAGGGGAGCATTTTAAAAATACTTGAATAAACAATTATCTGCTGTTACATTCTTATCCATAGGCCACAGTTACAAAACAGTGACTCAGACTCTTTTACAGGATTTGCATGTTACTAGTGTATTATAAAGCTTGTATACTTACACCTTAATCCCTTGTATTTATCTAATTTCAGAGAACTCACACATTGTTGCATTCCTTCAGCTAATGTGTGTATCTGCCTGGACACTGGTGTTTTTCAGATTCTATTAACATGACATAATTTATTCCAGCAAAGTTTTAATTTTAGCTCACTGTGCAATCAAGTGTGTAATATTTTAATTATTGTAAGTTCTAAATGATCCTAATAAATAACACTCTCCACTGACTTTGTGTTCTGTTCATATGACTAAAAAGAACATTCAAACAAAGTTATGTTTGGTAACTTTATGACTAAATGCTATATTTTGGTTTTAATTTGACAAAGTTCAATGCCCTATAAGGATTCTTTGTTATGAAAAAGGAAAAAAAATGCCTTTCTCAAGGAAAATAGTACATTTGAAACAGGGTTTTTAGTACAGTTCTACAGAGGGTTTATTTTAGTGATACAAAGAGATAATTTGTGTGCTTTTTAGCTAGAAAACATGAATAAGTTCTGCTAATAATTAGGAGGGAGAATACATATTGTTCAAGAAAATATATGGTGCATTTAGATTTTCTAACAAGAAACCACATGATCACATTAGAGAGCAGTATTTCTTAGGCTGTGTCGGAAACTGAACTGTCTTGTACTGAAACCAGTGATGTCTGTGGCACAAGATTAGGCATTCACTTTCAACTAGCTGGCAAACAGCCAGGGTTAATTGCTAAAAGCAAATTTAGAACATGATAAGGACAGTGTATATATTTTTGGGATACATTTTCTTCCTGAAACTATATGAACTTTCATTTTGAGGAAGCAGAACAAACTCAAACATTAAGTATGCTTATAAATCAGTACCCTCTGAGGACTGCATTTCTAAATATTTAGCTTGCTTAGGAAGCTCCTTGCTTAACAATATACAAGAAGAATGCTTCTGAAGAGCATTTTTTACTTGTCAAAATTTTGCCCAGGATTCACATATCATGTATTTTGCATTAGAAAACCAACCAGTTTTGTATACTGCAGCTATACATTTGTACCACTTCTTTTGGAAGAGAAGTTACATCTGCTGGGTTTGAAGATATACATGTATTTGTATGGTACCCCACAAGATATTTCTGTGGCTAGCCTCACTATTATTATTCTGCACAATATTTTAAATGACTTACTTATGATAGAATGATCTCGTGCTTTTGCTGGCATGCTAGGATCTCCAGTCCTGCTTATTTAACCTTATCTCCACAGGGTTGTTTACACTTTCAGAACCTGATTTCAATTTACTTTAATTTTCTCAGAGACTTTTGTATTTATAAAAGCTGAGCATCTAGTGACCTCTCTATTCCTGACATTTCCTTTACTCTCCACTATGAAAAAGAACAAAAACCCCAGTGTCCCATTTCTGTTCCAAAAAAACTAAACTGCTTCCTTCAGTGGGTTGGTCCTTGTAATTGAAAATGGCAACCAGATGTTTACAGAACACACCAGCAATTTTCCTTGAGGGCTTTAGTCTTCATAATTATTTGTTAAAGTTAGTTGGATTTCATGGAAACTTGTCTGAGGCTGTAACAAATAGCAAGCAGCGTCTTCCAACTGTACTCTGAACAATTAAAAGTAATTAAAAAAATGAAATAAAAGTAAAGTTAGAACTAATGCAATCTACTCCTGTCAATGTATTTGAAACTCCATAGGAAACCTCCAACAAAGGGAGGAGATTTGGTTCTTTCAGTACTGACTGTTGCATGCCATCTCATGAAAATCATCCGTATTTCTAAGTATGCTATTTGCTTTCTACCACCTCAAACTTCAGCTGGCTGTACTCTAAGCACCACTGATTTTCTGCTCCTTTCTTCTCCTGTGAGGAAAATATTCTCAGAAATCTGTCTCTTTTTGAGAATATTTTGCATTTTAAGAAGATGCTGTAAATTATATATTGCTCATTGTTCAGTCAGAAGCCTGAAACACCACAGGTGATTCACACCTGAAATCCCTCCATCTGCTTTAGAAATCACTGTTTTCTCTCTTCAGTTTATCTGCCTTATTCTCTCAAGGCTAGTCATATACTTCAAGAAGTCTGTGAGTCTATCTTGTTACTGCACAAGGGGACACACTACACCCAAAAAAGTCCCTTTACCTAGTCTTTCAGGACATCTAAGACTGAATGCTCCACAGCTCCAGGGGATCCATTCCATTACTTCAGCAGTCTTTTCCCCAAAACAGCTTTCCTAATATCTAACAGAACTTTTCTGTTGTTGAGTACTTCATGTGCTATTCACTGTAGGCATGAAAAACATGCCTACAGTTGTTCTTTTTTCCTTGGCAGCAGACTTTTTTAATATTTGACATTAACAAGTACCTCTGTTCTCTCATTCTTCACACTCACTGAAGAATGAGCATCACTGTGTCCTCCTGTCTCTACCACCTACTCTCATTCTCCCGACTTTTGCCACTATAGTATGTCTTGGCAAATGATAAGTGAATGTCAGATAGTCACCAGACACAGCCCTTGGGGGCGTCCAAAACCCATGGCTGTAGCTTATTCTCTAGACTAATTAGCAGCCCCAGGGAAACTATTACTGGTTGCACTCATGAAGTAGCACTTCTGCAAGTTCCCACCTTGCTGCTGGTCAGATGTCAGCAATTAAACTGATTCTTTTGCTGATTTATCCTCTGGTCAAAAGCATCAATTGTGATGAATACTAGAGCTGATACAACATACTAAAATACTAAAAGAATAATACAAAGAGATTTAGCAAGAAGCATGCATTTCACTCTAGTTCTGACAGTGACTCATATGAT
The DNA here is from genome assembly GCF_012275295.1 of Melopsittacus undulatus. Taxonomy (NCBI): domain Eukaryota; kingdom Metazoa; phylum Chordata; class Aves; order Psittaciformes; family Psittaculidae; genus Melopsittacus; species Melopsittacus undulatus. The sequence continues at coordinate 18,326,662 of NC_047531.1, read as the reverse complement.
TTTTATCCTAATTTCTCCATCTCAGACTCTGGTGTGGCAACACTACTCTGCCCCTACTACTACTGTGAATAAAAGTGAAGAGACACAAACATTTTTTTTCCATTGGAAAATGTAGATTTTCTTTAAAAAACAATTTTTCCAAAAGTTATCCAACAAACCAAAATGCAAAACTGACAATGACTGATTTGGAAAATTGCTTTTTTGGGAGAATCACAGCAGAATTTGCTTTCATCTGTCCCCAACTGCTTCTTCAGTCATGCACCATCCAGAGACAGAAACCTGCAGCTGGCATCACTCCACATCTGTGAACACCTCTGCTGGCTCCTACAGGTTCACACTGACATTACCCAAGCAGCAGCTCTTATAGGGTAGAACTGCTGCGTGCAAGGAAACAATAGAGCACTTGATAGAAACCCAAGGAGGGAGGTAGCAGAGGCCATATCTATTAATGCAATAATTCTCAAATCAGCATTTTACAGCAAAATGAGTTGTTTGAATATTGTTTAGGTTGCTTTAGCAATGAGGGGTTATTCACTCCTTGCTGTAATGCCTAAGTAATGCTATGAGATGCCACCTTAAATGCCATACAGATCTCTTGACCCCATCACGTAACAATAAGGGTGAAGATTAGCCTGGATTTGCTCCCACAGTCTGTTGTCTTACACATCCCTTCCTGTTCTTGGAGCAGCTCCACCCAAGCACCACTCCCAAATCTGCAAAAGGCCATATCATCCACACAGTTGCTGGAACCAGGGCGTAATTTACACAGCTAAGTACTTTAACACAGCATGCTTTTAAAATGGCAGAAAACAGAACAGAATTCCATGCACATGGATGAAGTCAGCAAAGAGAAAATAACCTCAGAGCTAATAGTCTTTGCAATATATGTAAATTTAAGGATATATAGAGAGTATGATCTCCACTTAACAATCTCAGGTGAAAACAGGACATGATGCTGGTATGGATTTCAGTGGAAATAAATATAAAGACTTATTGCCAAGAGGTAAATATCGACCAAAGCTAAAATGGGTTCAGTACTTATCTTATGGAACAATAAATCACACACACAAAAAAACCAACCTCAAATCAATATATGTACTGTAACAATCTTTCTAAAGGCATGAACTAAAATTTCACCTTCAGTGGATGTCACTCAAACCCCAAACAGAAGCCACAGGAAAGTTTAAGGATTTAACTGTAGTATTCTAAAAATAGGGAATGATCATATAAAATCAATATTATAAAAATGGCTTATGATTCTTTTTCTTTTTTTTTAAGTCACTCACTGCAATTGCAAAGAACTTCCACCATATTATCAAAAATTAACATTTGAAGGCAGCAGGGAGCATATCATGTTATGCTGCACACAGTTTGGCGGCAGCCTGAATTGATGTGCTTTTTCCCATGGCTAAAATGACTGGCTATCGTTAAGCTTATGTAGAATATTTTCCATACTAAAAGCTAGTGGTAACAACAGATTTTTGCGTGTTACTGCAGAATGGTCAGATTTGTAGCATATAACTGCATATGTTTCTCATAGCCTGCATTCTTCTGAGATTTGTGTAACTATTAGTAAAGGTGAAGAATTGAGAAATGAAGGAAATGCCTACTAAGGGAGGGTCACCATTGGCTAACGAGACATGAGCATTGAGGAAAAGACAGGAAAAACTGATAGCTCCAGAAGTAAGTAGCTTAATAAGTAGTTTTATTTATCATAGAAATGTTTGAGTTGGAAGAGACCTTAAGGATCATTCAGTTCCAACCCCCTGCCATGGGCAGGGTCACCTTTCCATTAGACCAGGTTGCTGTCAGGGATGGGGCAGCCACAGTTTCTCCGGGCAACCTGTGCCAGCACCTCACCACCCTCACAGTAAAGGAGTTCTATTAAGGTTTACTCTAAATCTGCTTTCTTTTAGTTTAAAGCCATTCCTCCTTGTCCTGTACCTGCATGGCCTTGTAAAAAGTCCCTCTCCAGCTTTCTTGTAGATCCTTTATGTACTGGAAGGCCCTGTCTTATTAGATGTCATCTTGGGGGAAGTATGGAATTCATGAAAGGTTCAAGAAGCAGACAGTGACTACAGAATATTAGTGTTGGAGGTCAGAAGTGCATTAAGTGCAACAGATTTCTGATATAAAACTTCCTGTTAAAAAATGTTATAAAGACGTTGGCAGGGTGTCACTGAGCCATAGGTACCCACAGATCCTGTTAAACTCTACTGTAGCCCCACATACAAGAGCTTCTCAACTGAAAGGACAGAGAAGGCAGCAGGAGACTCTGGAAAATATTTGGCAAGTCTTTCACTGGTTTTTGCAAATCTGGAAGGACATAAGGGTGCTCTGAAGCCAGGCAGCTCATCCCACTGAGCTCTGACAGAGCAGCACATCTTTGTGCCAGGCTGAGGGAGGGAAGCACGCTTGTGTGGCTCAGCATGGGAAACCTTCCAGGAGAAAGCTTGGAGGTGTGGGGCTTTCTCACTCCTTCTTCTAATGCTTTTTTTACTTTCCATGGGGCTGTGATACCAGTTTCAACACCCTCCAAAGCTGCAGTAAAGCAGAACTTGTTGCAGAGGCTATGGCTCTATGAGTGGAGTCTCACACTTTTAAAAAGGAAGAGGGAGGAACGAAGAGCACACCAAGCACACCTTCTGCCTAGCTGAGAAACAAACAAGTGTACCACTTATAGATGTGCTGGCCAGTACAACCAGGTATCTTTCTCATCAGTTGTTATACAACTTCAGTTGAACTGCTTGCTTCACAATGACTTATCACAGATACTGGAGATACTGACCGTGATAAAACAGATCTACACAAGCAGCAGGTGCATGTCCAAAGAGGCAGCGTTCTGCAAAACATGACTATCCCATCCTCTGCTACTAACATGGTTCCACCACTCTACCTCCATCCTAGCAGCAGACTAAGAGATGTGTTAAACCTTACAGCAAACCTGGCTCATACTGGGCTGCCACAGAAGGAAGACTAAAGACCTCAGAGCAGGCAGAGATATCGTCAGTTCATGGGGTTTTCCCTCCATTTGGGTTTAAATGCTAAGGAATGGTGAAAGCACAGCTACTTTTTATTCAAGCAAAGCTGATGAAGAATTTACTGACAAAGCTATTTTTCAGTGAAAATTTGGGGGGTTGTATAATTTATGTTTTACTGCAGAACGTATCTGTATGGATTTTTCATAGGAAACCCATAAACCGCAGTCTCTTCACCATGAAAAAGAAACATAATATATGCCCTTCCTTTTTGGACAACTACTTTCCATTTACCAAAACTCAAAATGTTGTGGTTGGTCTCCAAGGACTGAAAAATTTCCACTGAAGAAAACTATTCTCCTGATGTTTCTCTCTGACAGCAAAGAACACTGCTGCAGCCCAGGTGTGGAGGATCTCTTTGGAAGATGGGTATCCAGATCTGTCACATTTGGATTTCAAATGGGAACAGAACTGGTCCCAGAATTAATAGCGGACCAGAACAAAAAAGTTAGGAATGTTTTGTGGTGAATTTTTTTCCATATATGACTTGAGCTAGACTCTTGGCTCTCAGCCATTCTAAACAAAAAATCCTTTCAAAATTAGAGTGAACTTTAAAAGATATGTGAGTAAGACAGACTGCAGAAAAACAAAAGCACAGGATAGAGCTCCTAAATAACATCAAGTAAGAAGGAATGACACTGTTTTTAGATTTTTCACATCACTTGTGATCTATGCTTCTCAGTCAATTATGTATATCTTTTTAATGGAGGCCTCAAGGAACATATTCTTTAATAATTTATAACATATTAGAAAAATATTATGACACAAAATAGCTCAAAATACCCTTCTCCAAAATAAAGAGTACTATCCCATCCAGAACAGTAAATCCCATCATCTACTGGCAAGGAAAAATAACTTTGAGCCTAACATTTAGTTCTAAGAAAAGATCATTGGTTTGGTATGCAGTCATGTTCTTTTACTTACTTGTTTTTAAAGCACAAGTTTAAAGCAAGACAGTTACGTAACACATGGCACAATTAAAGGCAGATTTACACTGCCATGAAGAGGAATTAGTAGAGTCTTGCTCTTTAAATTCAGCTGGCAAGCATTTGTCATTTTTACATATTCCAGCATCTGCTGGAAGCTGCAGGATGTTCCTGAAAAATACCTAAAACCTTTATAGTACTTTTTTCCTTTACTGGAAAAGTACTACAGGAAATACTGGTGCTAGCCTGCAACATATAAATGCCCACAGATAGGTGGATTTCTGCAGAGGCAGTATTTGGAGGGTAAAAACCTGTATTGGAGAACTTCATCCTGAACAGATCACTGTAGCAATATCCAGCACAGTCATTTATATTTTTTTCCAGGTCATAACTGAGTTTGCCATACCCACTTCCTTGGCCATTTAAAACAAAAGTATTTCACAGTGATGCTGCACATGGTCCCCAGAGATGCCATCTTTCCTCTGCAGCCCACCTGACATTAGCAAAGCCTGCAGACATGATGCATTTTGCAACTGAGATGGAAAGTACTCAAGGAAAGGAATGGCTGAAAGGTGCCTGTGAAATCAGATGAAAATAAAAGAGTGAGGTGAAGATAATTTACTATGTCCTGGTACAGCCTGCCAAGAAAACTGCATGAACCTCTTTTTCAAGTTTTTTAAAGGAACTTGAAATTAGTGGTGGAATTTTCAGCAGCCTCAAGCATGCTCAGTAATTACAGCTTTATCTGTCAAACTACTCCGGTTGGTTAAAGCACAAAGCAAAACTGATCTCTCTAGTAACCCCAGGAATGTACTACAAGCCTGAATGATGCAAGCAGCACTCCCTTTAGCTTGAGAAATAACCAACCACACCATTTTTCTACTGACAGAATGGTGGCCTGTGTATTTTTTTCAAAACCTTCCAGTTACAAAATTGACTTCTGACAGAAGACCAAATTGAGATCAGAATTTCACTTCATACCTCCTAAGGTGACCAAGAGCATTTAAACATGGTCAGTGCATATACAACAAGGCTCCTCTACCAATCACAGTGTAATTCTACACAACAAAGCTGCAGTTCCCTGTGTAAGAGATCAAACTTTTTCAGTAGCCTGCTTTAACTGTGGTTCAGATTTTAAAAGGAAGAACCAACTGTAATTTAACCCAGCTTCTGCATCAAGTGCAAAATGTTCTTCTGTATCGTGCTCTTTAACAAGCTTACAGAACAATCAAAACAATAGCAATGGAAAAAGCATGCTTTCATGCATACAGCTTTTCTTTAAGAGAGAAAATGAGAAGGAACCAAATGTAGCAGGTATTTGTTTTGTTATTAAATGCTCTATTGAAAATCTCTCAGTTACATTGATGAAGTTGGTGTGAGAAGCCATCAGGAACCAAATGGATCCGATTTGTTTGTCAAGACTATGATGAATCACTCTGCTGTATTCGTTCTTTTTTTCTTTTTTTTTCAGAAGGATGTATCTAACGGAAGAACCATCTAATTGTGGAAAATTAGCCGCACAACGGAGAAGGCTAGAATTTGGCTTCTGTGTTTACTCACATTGAGAGTTTATATGGAAGAATGCTGTATCAACAGCCAACATTTAGTAACTAATGAATTAACTAAGTCAAATTATTCTTACTGTTATAAGGGCTCTCATGTCTGGGTTCTCTCATCAGCCTCCTATTTTCAAGGACTGTGACTGTGTATCCATGTTTTGCCAGGATGCGCTGACAGAGCTGACGGTCGGTTTCATGGTGGGCAGGAGGTGCGTACAGAACTGCTCTTCTCCTATGGGTTCCGAAGTACTGGAGAATGGCAGTGTCGATCTACAGCAAATACAATGCAAAGACAGTGGCTGTAAGACAGGACACTCCCCAGCAGTATAGTACATAGTTATTACACTTTTCACAAAAAGAAACTAGTCATTTACTGTGACAATCCAGGAACTATTTCTAGTGTAATAAAGAATTCTCTTTATATCAGGGACTTCTGACCACAATTCCATTTTGTATGCCTCTCCGTTTTTTTTTCTACCTCATTTTGGACCGATATTTCAAGGGTTTGAAAGCTCAGGGTAACAACAGAAGATCTTTAAACCCTAATCTTCCCTTTACGGAAAAACCTTTGGCTGAAATCTGGGCTGCTCTGGTGAGCTAGTAATAGTACTTGCCAGCCAACTTTGATTGTGGCCTCAGGCCGATCTGTGGGTCACCTAGCAAAGAGGACTTGGCGGGTCTCATGTAAAGTGTTCCAAGGAACATGGGTCCTATGCAGATGCTAAATGTATGGTTCTGAGTTCTGCTGTGCAGCATGATTAAGATGAAGAAAAAGCATGCAGAGGATAATCCTAAACAGTACTGTAGATTGCTGTGCCTGTGGAAAATTAAAAGTAACCTTGTCAGTACCTTATTGCCTTATTAGTCCAAAACAATACAACCTCCAGGAGGACTGGCAGTGAGACTGGTATAGAGGAGCAAATGGAGAGGTCTCAAATGAATCCCAAATAACTATTGGGTTGTCTCACATTCACTGTCTTTCCACATAGTGCCTAACAATGGTATCTAGAGAAAAACCTTACTCTGTATAATAGCCTGGAATATGAGCTTCTTGCAAGTGGAAAAGAGCCACCCCAAATACACAGAGACAGTGTGAGCTTAAGTTCTGAAAAGAGCAAATTAGTGGGCCACTGTCACCAGGTCCCTAGGAAAGGGGAATAACTTATGTCTTACATAAAAATCTGGTAGGTTGACCTTGGCTGGACACCAGGCACCCACCAAAACTGCGCTATGACTCCCCTCTTCAGGTGGACGGGGGAGAGAAAATACAAGAAAAGGCTCTTGGGTCAAGATAAGGACAGGGAGATCACTCATCAGTTACTGTCATGGGCAACACAGACTCAGCTTGGGGAGATTAGTTTATTACAAGTCAAGTCAGAGTAGGGTAACAAGAAAAAATCTCCAAATCTTAAAATACTTTCCCCTTAACCCCTCTCTTGTTCTCGGGTTCAACTTTCCTCCTAAATTTTCTTATGTTTCCCTCGCATATTCTCACTCCTCTCTCCAGCTGAAGTTGCACTAGTTTTTTCCCCACTTCTTATCTATGTTATCCCAGAGGTGCTACCACCATCACTGATGGGCTCAGCCTTGGCCCAGCAGGTTCATCTTGAAGCCAGCTAGCATTGGCTTTGTTGGACACAGGGAAAGCCTCTAAAAGCTTCTTGCAGAAGCCACCCCTGTAGCCCCTCCCTGCTACCTAAAACTTGCAAACCCGACAAAATAAGGCATAAAAATAGGATGTGCTGTGTGGAAACAGGTTACTAATATCTGGAATAGTCTAGTTGTTATTTTGAATAAAAACACCATTAACAGACAAGTTTTTCCTTTGGTGATTTTTTTTTTTATTATTTAGCATTGAAACATAGTAGCATTTAAGGGATTAACTTCAGGACATTAAATCAGTTCTTGGCAAGTTCATGAATTTCAACCTACCAGTAGTTAGCAATATGTCCTTTAAAAGAACTAGGATATTCCATAACTTCTAATTTTAGTAAGCTTATCACTGGACATATGAAGTGCTACACAAACAACGCACCACCAGTTTGTGTCCAGTAGAACACACTGACAAGACAGATGTTTTGATATAAACGTATGTCATTCAAGATGTGTCCAGTTGTTTATAGGACCAGGCCTGTAAAATAAATACATTTTATCTGGTGATGAGTTCACTCCTCTCAGCAGTCTGTTCCCCAAGTACAAGATGCAGTTTGAAGTTACGTGTGGCTGATGGGTGAGCTCCTCTGCAGCAGTGAGGAGCACAAAGTATTTCAGAGCCCTGAGCCTCTGATGCCACATTTGCTGTTGCTCCAGAGTAGATGTGCCCTGTGGAAAGGGTCAGCATCATTGAGGGGACCCTGAAAAATGTCTCAGTATGACACTGTCAGAGCCTTCCATGAGCATTTGCTAAATGTGTAACCCAAGCTACTTTAGGCACTGGGATATTCAAGGCTGATCACATGCTGGCCGGAAGCAGCACAAATAGCACAGGGTGAAGTCACAGGAACTGCATTAGTTACTCTGTCAGATGTCCTCACTGGCATACCAGCGTTTTTAAAATACATTAGTTGGGCAGCAAGTGTCTCAGATCACCCTTCTCGACCACAGTACCTGCCACTCTTTCCACTTCTGCCTTTGCAACTCCCTCCTCTCCTCTTACCTTCTCTCTTTCCCGCTCTCCTGCACAGCCAGCAGCCGCTGGCAGGCTTTACTCTCTACTTCCTGTCCTCCCTCCCTGTTCCCAAATCCAGCCGTTGCCCCAGCCCCGCTCCCGTGCTCCCTCTCGCTCCTCCTCCGGGCAGTCCGGCCAGCCACTTCCCACTTCCCATTTCACTCGCGTTGCGGAAGAAGCTCGGAGGATCGGGACACCTCTCACTTTACTTTGCATGCAAATCCAGTTTTTCATCCCACGTGCTGCAAGGATCAGCGTTGTGGGGTGAGCTGAGGACGTGTGAGGAGCACAGAGGGGCTGCAGCCCAGGACACATCGCTGTTCGGTTTTAACCTGCAACTGCGGTTCATCCTGCTCCCGTCCCTCCTGGTGCTGCTGGGGGTGCTTTGCTGCCTGCTGCGAGGGTCCTGCCTTGGACTTGGTGATGCTCTGCCTGCAGCCCTCCTCACTAGCAGATACCACACTTGTATCGTGCTACCAAAATACACCTTTCTTTGTGAAAGCAAAGCCTCCCGCAGTGTTTCACCTTAAGTGCTTTGCTTCAACCTTGTTAAGAGCTCCTGACTCAAGCACCCAGGAATGACTATTTTCCAGTGTGGGCGATACTCCAAAGACGCCTCTCACAGGGCTCACCCCAGCCTGGCCACAAAGACCCAGGGTGCTGGCCAGGCTTGGCGCTGAGCAGCACCCCTGTTGCTCCTTGTGCCTGGCTGCTGAGGCACAGGGGACAGGAGCCAGGTGGCCTCGGGGCATCCCAGGGACCCCTGGGTTCAGCCTGTCTGCAGCAGGATCTGCCAGGGAACAGAGTGCTCCCTCCCTCCCGCTTCCATGTGAGCGCTGAGGCATTCCCCCAGCTCCCCGGGGACCGGCAGAGATGTTTACAACACTTAGGTCTGGTCACAGCAAATACTCAAGAGAACATTGATAGCAGCATAAAAACCACAGCAGTTCAAGCAGTAGCAGTAACCCAGGTCACTTCCACAAAACACAAAAGGCCCTGGGCTGCTCCATGCGGCCCACACAGCAGCTGGCTCCCCCCGGGCACCTTTCAGGTGTGACTGCAATGGCCCTTGCAGGAGGAGCACATGCTAGTTGCATAGAACACACAGTCCAGAGACACATAAAATCCCCCAGGCTGCCGGTGCCCAAAGCATCCCGATTCAAGGCTGGGAGGGACTGCGCAGGCCTGGCTGGGGACATGCTGGTCTGCATCCCTAGCCTCCCCTCCTGCCACCCAGGAGCTGGACACGAGGCGCTTTTATCCACAGCTTCCCCAAAAGCCACAAAGGGATCTCTAGGACACTGCAACAATTCAGGGTCCTAAATTTAACAGCTTGACCTGATGTCTAATCTGGTACTATTAAATAATATGAAGTAGCTCAACACCTTTTACGGTGTTTGCTTGAGAACCATGCATAGTGTTGCCAAATTTATTTCCTCTGCCCTTAGAGCTATTTGCAGTCCAGGTTTACAAGATGCAATGTGTCCTCTGTTTTCTTGCCAAGCCAGTGCACTGTAACGCCTCACATTTTCCTTTTTTCTTCTAAACTACCCATTAGCTACATAGAAGTTAAAATAATTCTGCTGAACTGCATGCTTATAGCAAGTGATTCCATATATTTTTCCAAAGCTCTCTATAAAATGCCTTACATCACTGGCCATGCTGATCTAGTTACTACTGGATGTTTTTAGAGTTTCCAATGTTATAGCAATGGCAGTCATGTTTATACACTTAAAGAGTCTTCTGGTTTTTATAAAATGTTTCTCAATCATAAAAATGCAGTCTGGGCAGAGAGCTGGTATAAAAGAAGCAGAGTGCAGTAGATGAAAATAAGCTGGTCACATATTTCCATGTTTTATGGTTCTGACTTATTTGGCATTCCTGTAACTTTAATGGGCAGCAGGCTTAGACCAAAAAACTGACTCCATAAAATTTTGAATATTAGAGAATAATTGCTGAATGGTCAAATGTTTTCATATTTCAACCATTTTGTAGCTCTTCCACAGTTTGATGTTGCAGGCTATTTGTTAGCAGGTCAGTTTATTACAGATTCAATACAACTTATGTGAAAGGGACCAGTAAAGAACATCTGTGGCCCATGTCTTACCTAGAGAATAGTATGGCTGTCTCCACAGACATCAGTGAGGCTTTACAGCAAAGCTGAGATTTCCTATATGATTTAGGAGGCCTATGACAGTTTTGACATGACATACCTGCTTTTACAGCTTGAAAACCACTGCACTTAGCTGAGGTTGCTGAGTCACTAACCTCATTTTATGCAATAGGATGTTACACAGATGACCCACAGCCTGAACAACTGGTCTAAACAAACCACAATGGTCAGAAAAGTGCTAAAAATGCATAAAAATTAATTCTATGATTTTGTTTTCATTTTATGAAAGAACATGAAAAACACAAAAGAAAACAAATTTAGCTCCATAAAATTTATTATGAATTAAAAAAGTATCAAATGAAACTTCTGTTCCTCTGAGATCTTAACAAATGAGATAAACAGTCCAGTTTACATAATATGAATGCTCAAGAATTACGTAACCATCCTTGTCAGACTGAAAATAGACTTCTATTATCTGAGTTGCAATTCTTAGTTCTGTCTGCCTGCAAGTTCCACATAGCTACAAAGTTCTCTGTTAAAGAGAAAATGTTTTGACATTTTCCTTGAAACTTCATTTTGTTTTATTGAAGTCATGAACCTATAAAGATCTAATTGATTGTTTAAGTCTCTGAAGCTTTCCTCTATTGTACAGTATTTCTGGGTTGTTAAAAATCCAAAATTTTGTCAGTAACTGAATCTTTAATATATTATTACTGGTGCTGGTTTGGCTGAGAAGAAAATAGCAAAGATATTTCAAGTTGAGGGAGAAAAACAGTTCCTTGGCTTTTTTTTTTTTTTTCAGATTCCAAGCAGACTACATAATTCCATAAATATTGATGCATTGTCTCTGCCTGGCAAGGAAACAAATATACAGTTTGAACTGTTGCCATAGAATTTCATTGACCATCACTTCAACTGCAGAAACAAAATTCTTCTTCCTAATATAATGGCCCAACTCCCGTCTGCCTAAGCTTCTCTCAGGAAAGAACTCAAAAACTATGAATCATCTTTTCAGCCACCCAGTTCTGGTGGCATTAGTCCCTGTGCTGATTACAGGCAGCCACTCTTTTACTCCAAGATATCCAAGACTGTCAGAGTTTTGTCCAACTGCTTCAAATAATTTGACTGCAGTTTATTTTAACCCCACTGGTTTCTGCAGGTACTGGGCTGCTGCAAAATGGATAGAGGAGGCACTGTGCAAACCAAAAGGCCTTTGCATGAAAAGGGAGTGCAACAGCAATTCCACGAAAGAGAACCAGCCTTATATAAACAACTTTGGCGAAACCAGCAGTGTTCACAGGCAGCAAACTGTCTTAATTCCCATTTAGCGAGCAGAGGAAGCGTGGACCTACCTTCACTGCTAAATACCACCTAGCATAACAACATTACAGAAAATCCATGAGTGGGACTCCTAGAAACTACTGCACTGATCTTAAACAGCATTAATAAAATCAAAAATAAAAACTTAGCATGTGGTTCTAATGCCTGAAGTCATTCATCTGCAGGACTGTGCAGGCCTTTATTAATTCCAAATGTGACTTTTAAATTCTTTTTCATGTTTGCATAAAAGTTCATAGAAATAGTAAGTTGTTCATCCTACCGCTATATTTGAAGTGCACACAGCTCATGTATCAAGAAGTAACAGAGAAGTTAATTTCCTGTTTCACTTTCTGGAGGATATTTAAATGTGTTGGCTTTATGTTCTGTTAGATTTCCTAATCAGAAAGAACCGGGTTGTAGAATTAAATGGTTGGAATGTAATTCTGCTTCCAATTGTTTGCTGAATAAATACAGAGCAAGCAACTAGATTATTGGCACTACTCTGATGGCTGGTTTCTGATGTCTTCATAAATCCAAGAGCAAAACTAGAGTTATTTGCATAGTCATCACCAGCACTCTGAGCTGGAAGTACAGAGCTATTTTATCAAAATGCCTTTGCTTTATGATTGCATGCAGTTGATGGTACCGACTGCCTTGTCTTGAGAACAGACAATGAGCCAATCCTACCATCTTATCAAAACAGCCACTTCTAAGGAAAGGGCTCCAATGAAGTGCATGAGTGAGAGTCTGCCTTCATTTCCCATTTGCTGCTGATGCATCCTTCTCAAAATTCCCTTCCTGCCAAAAGTCTCCACCCTGTCCCTCTTTCCTGACCGCTACCACAATAACCTTGCCCTTTATCACCAAAACGTCTTTAGCTATCTGCTTCATAAAAATAGCTGTTTCCTCAGAGCCTTTTGCATTTTATATTGAAAAGTAAGAAAAAAATTGTCTTGCTTTTGTAGGGTTTCATTCCAAGGAAACCAGTTGCTGATACCATTCCATCTGTCAATTGCTTTCTATTAGCAAAGGTTTCATACTATCAAAGTTCTTTGTTTTGTAAGAAAAGAGTTCTCATTCCCCTACTGTATTCTATAAAATAAATAATCTTTAAAGATTTAATTTACTTAAAAAATGTATCAGACCTTATTATGCATAAAATACTCTTTTCTATTCAGAGCTCTCACCACACTGCATTTCTGCATAATAGCAAAAATCACCCTTTGTCATTCTATCATCCAGCTTCATTTCTCCTTTTTCACATATTTACATTTCAAAAGTTCTCATTAGCTTTGTCTTCTTTTCTTTCTATTTCCATTCCCATCTCCCTTTCTCTTCCCCTGCACAAGTCCAGCCCCCTCTGTGCACAATCTCTTCTGTGCCTTTTGAGGATACTATTACTTGCAGTCATAATTCCCTGCTCTGCCTCCCACACCACCTCCTTTCCCCATGCTTTCTTCCATGACAGCCTTATCCTGCCCCCCTTCTTATACTGACTGAAGCAGGTATACTTCACCAAAAAAAAAGTCAAAGAAAAAAACTCCAGACATACATGTTTAGAGGGTGAAGTTAATCAGATTTGGTTTAAATGTCTACATACAAGTAATGATGAATTTAGCATTAGAGGTGGTTATTTCTACTGACTATGAAGTCCAGCTTTCTGGGTATGACAAGATACAGTGGAGTACTCAAGTAAGTAGAGGACAATTCTACTCTGGATGGTCATCATTCTAATGGCCTAGTAACAATTTCTCATCTTTTTAGTAATTTCACTCCCAATTTACAAAATATAGGTACCTGGGCCTGTAACCTGTGCAAGATGTTCAGCTGCATCTTCCTCCACATCTTGTTTAGGACTAAAGCATGACGTTTCTCCCTCTCTTTTTCTTCTTTTCCTTTTTCTACATAGCATATCTGAGATACAGCCACATCAAGCTGTCATTATCTTGCATCTTCCATACTGTCTACTCCCATTAAATGGTATCCTATCCTATTTGTTCAGAAGGAAGCCTTAAAAAGCCTTTTCTCTTTCTTCCTGTGTGCACACCTCATTATAGCTCCTCTTGAGATACATCTTTTATACCAAACATAAGTGGCAGTTTGAGGGTCTTGAAAGTGAAGATTGCTTTCTTTCACCATACCTGTGACATTTCATGTATGCAGATGCCAGCCTCACCCACCCATTAAATTCTCATATACTCAGCTGCATGTCCTGTTTATTTTCCTTTTCCCAGCGGCCTTAAATAGTCAGGGGATGTGAAGCAAGGCCCTTGTGAGTATCCACGGTATCACCTCTCTCAGGACCCATCTTAAAATTTAAAAATCTGATTTTTTTTTTATACATTGCCTATGGTTTTAAAGCTAGTATGCTGAAACAGTGCCTACCACATGAGCAATACTGTCTTACTTCTTCCTCCCCATAGAGGTCCTACGTCTACCTGGGCAAAATGCACTGCTGGGCAGAGACATCTAAGCTGGCTCTGGTTGAGTTAGTTCAGAGAGTGGAAACACAGTGTAACCAGCTAATTAACTCATCAGAGCTGGCTGAGAAGCAGAGCTAGATTACTTGAGTGGAATGTTTTTACATCTGGCTGGTACCAAAAGTATTTTTGGCACAATACCCTGCTAGCAAACCTACACACAAGGTTTTCAATGGGCTTTTTTCATTGACACCTATTTCAATTTGATGCACCAGCTCTTCTGCTTACTATATGTATTTGCAGATATTTCATCATACAGGAGGGGAGTGTGCCTGGCTGAACCTGAAGACAGCCATGTGATACCACCCTCTAATGCCTTTAATGTTGGAGATTCAAAAATAAGCCTTCTATTTTTCATGCCACAGGTGTTAATATTTCATTTTATACTAGAAAATGTTGACCTCTGTTCACATGAAAACAAGGCTGCAGGACCGGCTTTCCAGCAGCTTTTAAAACTCCTGTAATGTGTGGTACCTGAGGGAAGTACTATGAGCTGTCAGGTTTTCCAGGCTGTGAATGAAATTGGCAATTTTTGTAATTTAAAAAAGACATCTTGCAGTGGCTCCATCCCAGGGCATCTTGGATGTAGTTAAAGACACACAGACCAAATTGGTAATTTCCAGCCCCATACTTTTTCCACATTTGTCTGGAACTTTCCTTAGCAAAATGAGATGAATTTTGAGATCAGAAATGCAATGGCAAAGCCACACTTTTCCTCAGATCTCTCCCTCTGCTTCCCCAATGGCTCACAAAGCTGCTATAGAGAAAATATCAGACTTTGGAAGGGGATTTTGCTCATGCAGTAACAATCATAAGCAAAGTCTCGCAGCATGCTCAACACAATACTGATTGTTTCTCTAAAGGAAGTAAGAATTAAACCTGCCCCTACCCAGTCAGAAGAGATCCTGCAGTGTGACAGATGCTATGGCTCAGAACCCAGAAACACTGAGTGTTACCTGAAGAATATTATCTCCAGCAGGGTCTTCTTTTCCCTAAAATGTATTCATGAACTTTGATTTCAGAAGACCCACTGCAGTGCTTGCTTTAAGTCACTGTTTAACTGCACAATAGATTTTTTGGTTAAAATAAATTTGCTTGCTGGACTGTTTACAGAATAAGTAGTTATTTAAAAATGTGAATAATTTGGACCATATTTAAAAGTATTTTTCCAGGTTCATACACGAAGATTTAAACTAGAGCTTTAATGAAAACTTGTTTTCCAAACTAGCTACTGTGGCTGGGCACGTGACAGTAAAATAAAACAGTGTAAAGTTTCAACCATGACATCTGTCTTAGATGTTACCGCGTACCCAATACAATCAAGCAAGGTAACAGTTCAGTTGTTTGAATGAGCAGTGGGCGAAAACACACAGCTCAAGAGCACACTTTCAAAGCAAAATGATGGAAATTGTTGGCAATACTTGTCTTTTCTGTCCCCTGAGACTACTATTCAGCCCACACAACCAGCAGAATATCCTCTGGAAACTTAGAGTAACATCCCACCATGTGCAAGACATTTTGTACATCATGCTCTAGGGGAAACTTTCAAGACAAACAAGGAGCCAGCTATGGGTGGTCTTCAGAACTTGAAGAAGAATGTGTTAGAGCAGCAGAGCCCTGGAAAACATACCTATAAAGGGTTAATATATGCATTGACATCTGTACATAGGTTCAGCATGTGCGTGTGATAGTCACATCCAACCACGTATGCTGGAGGGCAGAAAGTACTGCATGTTGTAAAAACAGGAGTTTCCTTCTCATTTCAAACAGACAGTCTGCCAAGTCCTATGTTAATCCATAATTTTTCTCATGAAAATTGGGAAAGAAGAAATTACAAATACTTTCAGCCAAACAGCACACTTGCTCTTATTTCACCAGTTCTTACAGTCCTTAGGTAGCCCAAGGAAAGATGTGAAATGTTCTTTGCTGTTACAATAGCAACAAGTAAAAAGGAATGGGCTCCAAGTGTCAAAAGCTGTAACACAATAGGACCTGCATCTGTCAGCTGTGCTTACTGCCCTTTAAATTGTAATTCTTCATGTCACATTGTTGAATAAATCCAAATCTGGGTACCTAGGGTACTAAAAGGTCATTAAAATGTAAAGTTATGACAAATGCAGCATTGAGTAGATTTCTGCAACTCTAAGATATATCTCTCTGACCTTCGCTAGAAAAAATATAATCCATTTTTTAAGATTTAAGGTTAAAAAGTTCATGCCACAGTTATTTCATATATCTCTTTTTGACTTTGCAGAAGATGCACTTTACAACCGGTCTCCCAAAATCGATATTACTGACCTTTCAGACTGTGAACCCTGTCTAATCAAAGAAGCAGTCTTCTAATGTATTTTTAAATTTTAACTGCTTCATGTGGATGCTGTCCATAACCTGTGAAGTTATCAGATTAATGTTTACAGTCCTGATACAGTTGTATATAAAATGACAGTATAATGATAATTTCACAGTGTGCTATCTGTCTGCTGCACTATTAGCAGCTCCTTACACCATTGAAGAAAACCTGAAACATTTGTGCTAGTGCTGATCACAGATTCCAGAGTAAAAATAACTACCTCAGTCTGGACCATTTAACAAACCACATTTTCCAACTAAAATAACAGTGTCTGCATTTGTTGGCTTTTAACAGCCATTCTAGGAACCCTGTATAAAATAAACATGAGGTCAGGTAACCTAAGGATGAAGTTAAATTTGTGGGACAAAGATCCCAAAGTAAATAGTGAGATTTGAAAATGTGAAAAGTGTTTTTTCTACTTCTCAAGTGCAGTTTCTCAGCAGAATCCCAGTGAAGTTCAAAACTGACCAGGAGATAACTTTAACACAGGGCAGCTGCAGTCCTGGGGCTAACTAACAGCCTCAGTCACTCTCGTGAAACCCCACTGGCTCCTGATTTATGTGCCTGTACTGTAAAGCCTCTGAACCAGTACCTAAAGCCAAAATAAAATATGGTCTGTGCAGCAAAACTGCAATCCCCCTGGAGTCACAGAGCAGTGCCATGTTTCAGTAGAAGATTTCAAGATTCCTGTGTTAATAACACCACACTGAGGAGCTGGTAATAGCGATGTGCTTGAGCATATGCTGCTGTCATTATATCACCCATTTGTTTGTATACAGATCTCAGACTTCCAAGCTTAGGCTAATTTTAGATGATGGACTCAGATGATCCTGCCAGACTCGCTATCCATCGCTTTGCTAATTATTGCTCAGCACTATGCTCCAGCTGACTTACCTTTTTCACTGTCTGTGAGTTACTGCTAGGGAGGAAGCAGTAAATGTTGCTTGGGGAGACCTCCTTGTATCTTCCCTGCTGTGATTTGGTCAGTTTGTTGGGTGCAATCCCATTAACTGTCGAAAGGATGCTGCTGGTCATGAGAGGAGTCAGGGTCTGGCAGAACAGACAGATGGCCACCACTAAGGCCAGAAGGAAGGGACGAGGGCGACAAAGCCTGCGGCACCTAGGGACTTGCCCACAAACCATGGCCTCTTTGCTGTCCTCACTTCGCCCTTTGCCACATTGCAGATGCAGTCCACGTAGCTGCGACTTGTCAAAGGCAGACTTTACCCAAAACTAGCAAGAGTCTTGCCCATTTCTGCTGCTGAGCACTTTCGTGGTGCCTGGCAAGAAGTCACAGGTTCCAGAGGAGCAGAGGCTCAGGCAATTCCATCCCATGGGGGTACAGGAACAACCTGTGAAAAAACAAGAAGTCAGGAGCAGCAGACAGCAGCGTGCCATGGGGTGATCTGCAAGGAGCCACAGCCAGCTCTTCCACACCATGCTGTCGGGAGAACAGACCTGCTGGCAGACAGGTGAGGAGCAGCAATCTTCACCCACATTGCAGGAGGAACTATACAGCCGCACAATAGTATCCAAGAAAGCAAGAAGTTAAAGCTAAACACGTCCTGTCCACAGCTGAAAAGAGTATGAGAGTGTACCAACTTTGTGAACAATCGTTTGCTGGTTTCTTTCTCTCTTGCATTCTCAATTCCCACTTTGTTTTTACAGTTTCCTTCATTCCAGTCCTTTTAAATTGCCTCCTTCCTGTCAGCATGCACAGCTTTCTCTCTGAAAGTGATCATTTATCTGAAAACTGACAGACTATGAAGATTTTCGTTTGTATTTGTTCTATCCAGACTGCAAGTTCAAAGTTACGTTTACTTACTCAGTTCTTATCCTGTTGGAAGTTTTCCGTTCTCCTCTAATGGGCTGCTGATTAAAACCACTTGGAACAACCCTGGCTCATGATCCCAGCTCGTCTCACACACTCAGAAGGCAGGCACACGCACATACACACGCCATCTGAAGCCAGTTGGACCACAGATTTCATATAAATAAAGGCTGGACTGCTCAGAGGGTGGGGCTAAACAAGCTCTGCTCCGAGCAGGCACGGGGTTTGGAGACACAGCCTGGGATCTGGATGGGGAACAAGAGGTGTCCTCGCTCACACCGCATGCCTCCAAGCCACCATCACTGCAGTTTTTAGAAATCTGCTGTTACAGCAATCAGTCTAATTGAAACAATATTAATATCTTGCAGCCAGCAGAAATCTGAGCAGCACCTGCAAGATTGCAATCCAGATGAACAGAAATGTGAAAGGAAGCAGATTTATTTGGACATAAGCGTCACTGACAAAGCAGTTGTCAGTAATTTTCCACAGTAGATGTAATATCTTGTAGCAGTGTATAAATAAAACTTCTTACTGATGTCAAAGAGGGAAAGAAAGGAGGGCAGACAAAAATACTCCAGTGAACGCACTTAGTATCTAAGCCACAGAAGGTCTTAGTTACTACTTCCCCCTGCTGACACAGGACAGGGATGAGACGGATGGGAACAGTTGACAAACCCTGTTATCTTTATAGACCAAAATTTCTCATATAATCCAGTTCCTTTAGCTAGAAATAGTATACAAGTTATTTATCCTCCATCCTTAGCTATTTTTGTAAATAAAGAGTGTTTCTCACACTGCCTTATATGAAAGAAATGAGAGTTGTTATGATAACTTTGAGGCAACTACACAATTTGACAGCAGCAGCAGCATTAGCAAGTTAGAGGCCTATACACAGCAATGAAAATTATATATTTGTTTGAAACGTTGGTGTTTATTCAGCGTTCAGACCCTTTGGAGTTTTTTCCTCCAACTAAACCCATTAATTTGTACACATACAGAAAAATGCCACAGAAGTGATCCAACACATCGCACAGAACCTCAGCTGTCACATGCACTGCATTTTAGTTCTCTGTCTATGGCTGCTGTTGTCTAAATGAGACTCCCAGGTTATCCTGAGCAAGAAAAGAGCACAACAGTTGCCTGTACCCTCCCATGTTAGATGCTTGCCATCCACACAGAAACTCCCATCTCTGTTGCCCAGAGACATTGCTGCTCATGCTCCTTCCTTGCCAGCACACCAACATCCTCAGGCCCTGCTCCGGCCAGCCTGTGCTGCAAAGCCTCTGGCAAGCCAATAAACCTAGCTAGTGGACATCAGGAAACCACGGGTTCCCTGCAGCTGGCTTTGGAGTAGATCTCTGCATACAATGGAGAGAGTACACAGGGAGCTGGTACGTTCAAAGGAGGATTGCAAAGATCATACAGCCAGCTGGGGAGCCACAGTAACCCCATCAGCAGAGGAGGGACCAGAGCAGAGTGTCTTTATTGTTTCAAAATATTGTCCTGTGGTTTTGGCATGCCCTGTTTCCGGGCCCACAACCACCAGCTGTATGGGTGGCATTTGCATGGTTGTCAAATTCTCGCAGATTCGTAGCGGGAGGATGTTAGTCAGAGCTTTCTTGCCAGCTTTACTGCTTTGTTGCTATAAGACTTGATTGAATCCAGTTTATAAAGATTTGTATTAATGGTTGCTTCATGATATGGAGGTCATACACCCTTGAAGAGTCTCACACTAGGACAAAGTAATCCTCTCTGTCCTCACACCATGCTCCTCCAGTTACCTCAGCACAGCAAATAACCATGCTCTCCCTCCAGCCTAACAATGTTTTTCCCCTTCAAGCTCATAAGAGGAGTCTTCATCCTCACATGTTTCCCACTGTCGCAGAGTCAATTCATCCTTCCTACAGCCCCAAAATCACACAAGGGCCCCAAGTATTCAGGTCAAGTGGACAAGTTTTACTTATTTACTGCACCAAAACTGATAGTGCACAGAGATGAAAAGATATCAGCAAAGGGCAGGCAGATCACTCTGCCTCCTGTATACTCCTGCAGATCAGCCTTCTGTTCATCTGCTTTTCCCAGATGTTTCTCTTTCCCTGTGTTTTGCGGTTTCTTTCATGATAGTAGAATGTAATAAACATTTCTGAAGCTGTAAATACTTTTCTCAATCACAGCTAGAGTGCAATGAACGTGATTCCTGACATCTTTTGAATCAGGATTCCACCACATCTCTGGGCCTACATGTCTACTGACTTACCTGGTCACATCCTGACACTCCAGAAATTAAGCCAAGACTATTGCAAATCAGGACTAATTTCTCTGGCATAAATTAGTTACTTAGGAAAAGGATATAAGTGGATAGAGTCAGGCCTTCTGGGTCCCAAACTCACAAGAAAGATGCTTCAGTTATAATATCCAGATAACTGCAGAAAACAATTGCCTCTAAGATCAGAAATATCCAGTTGGTATTTATACTTGCAGGTATATGTACATATTTCAGAATTCTTAGCAAAAAGCTACAAATCTCCTCTTTGTAACATACAAATTTAGTATTGATTTCCTACTTGGGATTCCCAGGTCTGTTCCTTCTAGTGGCTGCTCCCACTACAGGGATTAAGAGCTATGCACTGGCTTGCCTATCCCTGCTCCTCCCACTCACCCAGGACTGCTTGCCTGGATGCTCCCCACAGCAGCCAGCTGCTCTCTTGCTCTGTATGAGGCAAGGTCCTGTGGGGATCACTTCTGCCAAAGCACACCAGCCATGACTGTCAAGAGCAATCTTTAGTGCGTGCAGCAACAATCTGAGTTTCATGTACATCATCTGGAGTAGACTGTGTTTAAAGATACCCGGACACAGAAGAGGTGAGAGGAACGTCACAAGACTTGCTAAAAATTGCCAGGGACTAGGATTTGAAAGGGCTTAGCCAATATGCCGTGCAGGCATGTAATGTGCACCATTCATCATCTCACTGGGGTTTTAAGCAACGGGGCTCATATTCACACAGCTTCTATTTTACACAAGTCTCTGTGTTTGTTCAGTAGTGAAAGCTAGTGACCACTGAAGAATGATTTCCATGGCCTAAGTAGTGCCCTGGACAGATAATTGCCAGGAGCTGACCAGGAAGAAAATATTAAACTAAGAAAGTTAGCAGGAATTTAAGGCCAGCTGAATAGATCCATCTTACACATGCTTAACTTCACTCAGAGATCTAACATGAATCATTCTGCAGCTGTGAATAAAGTTAAGTCTAGATATAAGCACTCTTCAGATCAGGTCTTGATATAATAAAACCATTTTGCATCGTTAATTCCACTATATAGAGGCTGCCAAGAAGAAAATTAGTTTAAAAAACTTCACAATTGCTCTTTCCTAGAGCAAGTTTCAAATTTCAAAGCGCAGCATCCTAGCAACCATTTCAGTGATAAATGAGCTCACAGGAAAAATAAGCTCAAACAGATAATTTCTAAATTAACTGATAGCCAAGTCCTTGTAATCATGTCTGTCATCTTCCCAGTGAAAGCCTATATGCAATTTTCATTGTTTATGGTCAACTCTTTGATTTCTTTTTTATTTTCCAGCATATTAGAATTATGCCAAGGGCCATCAATTCTCACTAACTTCAGAAATTGGACAAAAGCTTTATGAACAATAGGCATTAATAGCACTGTAAATATTCAAGTTAAACTGTACTGAAGAAATCCTGCTCAACTGCACCATGCAGGATTCTTTTCTTCACCCTGAATTCAATCCAGATTGCAGTTAGGTTCACAGTGTCTTCAACCCTGTGTGTGGTCCCAGCATAAGTAGTGAATGGGGAAGACCAGCACAGAGTGAAAAAACCAGAGTGAAGAAATACATTTCACTGCTGCTCTGCAGACTGGAAGATTCAATACTACTGAAGTTTAAATTAATCCCAACATAGTAAACCCCAGACTCTCTCCCCTTTTCCCATTCATAGTGCACTCTAAGCCTCAATGATACCGTGATTTTGTTCCACAGAGTGCTCCAAAGATTCACATCTTAATTCTGCTTTGGCTCAGCTCTCTGACCTTGGCTCGCAGGCTTGCAGGGAAGGTTCTGCAAATCCTTGGGAAGCAAAAGAGCTGATGTTAACAGGGGAAGAGTTTTAGGGAGACACCCATTTTTGTTTTGCTTTTCATTATTGTTCATGTCATTTAATATTTTGTTTTTATGTAAGAGCAACAAATATCTGGACTACACAAGCAACAAGTTTACTTCTCTTACAGCAGGTACAGCCCATATGTATGTCTAGTCGGTATATATTCCAGTTTAGATCCTTAGTTTGTAAATTTAATCAGTGTGTTAATAACTGTGACTGCTGGATATTTTGCCCCAAGAAAGATCTATTAGACCTGCAGCTCCATGGGCAAATCAGCCAGTCTTGTAATTCCCTGCCATAAAAAAATAAAGGAAAATCTTGCTTGCTACCCTCTCCCCTACCTTTAACATCTCCTCCTTACCTCTGCTCCTACCTACCATGTGGTGGTAGCTTATTAGATCGTTTGATAAGAAAAAACTGTACAGCTGGGTTGTTTTTCCACCAGTTGAGTTGAACAGACTCTTGGAGAGGTCCAATGGGCCCCAAGTGCTGGCACAAGTTAAATGGCAGGAGAACACAATCAAGAGAGCATGTAAACAGAGGAATGGATATTTTAGGCAGTGGCAAAGCTTGATGCTCAGCTCACCAGACTGCTGAACCTACACAAGCATCTTTAAAGTTTTAGGTAGGGCCTAGGCTGAGGTATCTGTCTAGAAGCATTTCTTTGTATCTCAGACATGTTCTTCACCACTGTGTCTTGGCAGAAGGGTGGTAGTAAATCATAGGATCTATTTATATATCTTAATAATACAGAAACTTGCTTGATGTGAGGGTAAGGGAAAGCAGATGAAGACCTAAGACTTACAAAGATACCAGTTACTGCTTAAAAGGCAAATTTACAGTGTGAAGAAATAGATTCCTGCATACAGAGTCTAGCCATAACCCCTTTGCAGCAGTTATTCTGAGATTACATGGAGATTTATGGATTTTGTAGTCAGTTTGATTGCTCAGACTCATTGCTTACTGCTGAGAGCTGAATAAGAATCAGTGATAATCAAAAAAACACAGATAGGCTGCAAGAACCTGCACATTTACCTTTGGGTATGCAGAACAGGATCAGAGTGAAATATCTCACAACTTCCGACAGCATTTGTGTTCCTTTTAGGTTTAAGTAAATTCTGTTATGGTCCACATCTCATTCTCTGGCATGCTGCTGGTCCCCCTCTCACACCTCAGGTGAGAACATCTGAACTTACCTTCTCAGGTGTTCTTCTTTCTTCCTACAACCTTTTTCTAATGACAGCTCCCTCTTCTCTCTAATTCTCTTCTAACAAACTGATTCATCTCTTCTTTCAGGTGATCCAGTTCCTTCCTGTTGTCTTTTTTTCAGTTACATTCTCTGGGCTGATTATATGAAAGGTGTTTGCACAAATACTTTCCTACTTTCTCATACACTTCTGCTGCAAGCAGAGTTGTTCTCTGCCATGTCCCTGCAGAAGGGTTCTGAATGCACTTTACGAGCTGTGTAAGTATTTTCCTTGCAGTTCTTTCTAGCTACCTATGTTCAGGTGAAAGTGCATCAAAATGACTAATGGGGGTAGAAAGAAGCAGAGAATACCAGTGTCACTGACTCTGTCCTAGGCACTCCATGCGTGCTCAAATGGTGTTTGCAATGGAGGGTATTCGTATTGCCCACTGACTGTTCTGTGTGGGACACCCTCACCATGATAGGCCCTTCCTCTCTACCCACAGCACCACATCAGAAAAGCTTCCACGACAAGGAGACAGGGTGGAAAGGGACGGCAAGTGGTGAGCATATGGGTTTGGAGGCTATTGCAAAGAGGAAGGAGCAATCCCTCAGCCAGGCCTCCAGGGTGACAGTAGGATGTATCCTAAATAGCTTTCAGTACAGTGGAAATGAATAAAGCTTGCAAGCCAGCCATGCAGCTGCTGGAAATGGCAGCAACAAATGTGAAGGACCAGACTCTAAGGGAATTTAGCAGGGGGAAGAGAAACATTTGCAAACCCTTTCATTTATAATGGTTAGCATTCTGCAGTCAGATGTCATAGTCTTCCAGGTCCTCCTCCTCTCCTTTTGTGTAAACTAAGTTATTTCATTGCCATGTTCCCTTTTCACTTCAGCCTGGAATACCTCTTAGTTAGCAGACTAGTTGCTTTGCAGAGACTCCTCACAGATTTCTGAATGACTATCCCAGTGTCTCCTAGGTTTGAGCAGTTCCCTGATGCTTTTTGGCAGCATGGAAACAAATGGAAGTCTCCCACAAACAAGAAAATGTTGTCACCTTTATTATATGCATATAAAACAAGGGTGCAATGCTCCTAGGTACCTACAGCTGTCTCTGTGTTGTCCTCGGGATGATTTCCTGTGCTGCTGCTGATGGTGTGCCTGCCATGATGGGCAAACACAGTGTGTAATTTTGGACCAAGTTCTCCAGGAGCCAGTCATTTCAGACATTTTGTTCATTAAATGTTGGTTAGCCCCAGTACAGTAAATATCCATGCAAATTTACAGCTTCAACCACATCATGGCTTCCACTGACTTCAGTGGATGAGCTCATACATGTGGGTGGTTTAGGCACAAGAGAGCAAGAACTTGATCTTTTCCTATCAAAAGACTGTGCTGGTGGGTATTTGTTTAACAGAGCTCATCTGTTAGCAAGGAGAGTTTTAAGACATCCATATCACACAGAAATGTAGACTGCTCACCTGTGCCTCTCAAGGCACCCACATATTTACCAGCCCCATCAGGACCAGCCATTACTATATACTGGAGTCCAAAACAGTTTATTCCATTTTGTTACATTCTTGTGATGCTGCCAGAATATACAATAAGCCAGTTCCAAAACGTGGGGCACGTCACATATGGTGTAGGTATATGAGAAATTAACTGTTCAAGCAAATAGAGCATGTGAAGATGCAAGACATGCTATTTTGTTGTTCTCAGTGACAAGCAGGAAAAGATAATGGTATGCTGCTGAACTCATCGATCTGATTATAACCCGACAGTTTGTCTCATGAGTCCAGCTCCTGTGGCGTGATTGCTGCAGAAAAAGATAACAGCAAACACTATGGCACAGGAGTTACTTTAGAAATACCCTTAAGTACATTACATCTTTTAAGCACAGACTTTTGACAACCTGCTCCACATGGTATTTCTAGAAGTAAAGCTGAAAGTTAGGTTTAACTATTTTTACAGCGAACAAAAACAAGGAGGCCGGAATAAATAGAGTGCAGGAGGTTAGACAGACCGTCCCCATTTCAGCTGGCATGAGGTCTGATGAATTGTGTCCTGCCCCATGCAGAGTCACTGCAGTACCTCTCGGCTCTGGTCTGTTGGGCTGCACAGCTTGATCGAAACATACCTGAGGGCTACTGCAGTGATCTGGGAGGAAGCAGCCTGAAAGCTGAAACAGAGGGAGGGAGCGAGGGAGGGACATCATGTTGAACAGCTGCAATACGGCTGGGAGGAAGGCAAACATCATACTGTCAGTGGGTGATTTTGATTAGATGGGTCATGTATGAAACTAGCATTCCAGGCAAGGTTCTGTTGAAAAAGCAAGTTTTAAGGAAGATATTTCTCAGGTCTGAGATCTAAAATGTTTTGCTGTCATCTTCCACACTTCACACCTAATCGGAAATGTCCAGAGGGGCTGAGAGTTGAATAGAAGCATTTTTGTTCACTGTCTGATTACGGCGTTGTTGGGAGTTGTCTCTCTTGTGGGTTGTTCTGCGATATCTTTTCATTATGGAGGTCTGTCCTATGACTAGAGGGGTTTCAGACATTTTCAGGATTTGATTTTGCAAAACCAAAATATAACCAAATCAGAATCCCTCTGAAATACAGTGTGAGGTACCTGAACAAGCTCTTATTACAATTTTGAAATCAATTCCTGTTCCTGTATGTTTTGATGTACTTTTCAACGTAAAGCATGTTGAGCAGACCATCTGTTTTGGAAAATAATGTAAAACCAGGCAGAGCCAACACAGAAAATTAATAAAATGTAAATAAGGCTGATAGCTGATTTGCATGGTTTAAAACCAGCTTTAGAAAGATAATGACAGAATATTTGGGGTTTATTTAAAATCATGACATCACTAGCCAAATATGAAATCAGGTTAGTTTTATAATGTGCTGATGTAATTATGAACAATATATTTACATTATTCTTTCCTTCATAAATTTAAATATTACTGCTTAAGAGTCAAACAATAGGGAAAAGTTAGAAGCTTTTCCATTAAAAGGCTTGTCAGCCTCCATACAGAGACATTCCCAATACATTCCTTTCACCCTCTTAACAGAAGTCTTTAAGTAAATAGCTGTAGGTGAGTGTTTGGAAAGCACTTGCTAAATGGAAAGTACTTTAGAGTCGGTAAACTTTGAACATTAATGGAGATACTAACCATCAGAATTGGAATTTTTTATCTTTTTTGTTGCTGAGAATCATCTTTTCCCTGGTTTTCCTGTTTTCCTGTTCAGGGCTAAGATTTCACTGAGATGTTCTCTCAGGATGTATTTTAGATTGCATTTATGTCTTACAAGAGCAACAAGCAATATTACAGCAGAGGCAGGCAGGTCTGTTCTGATGTGACTCTCCCAAAGGTAATCATTACTTCTGAAATCAGCACTTCTATGTGCAAAAGCATGCTTCAAGTCAGTGTCTAGGAAAGTTCATAATCTTAATAAAATGATTTACACATAATTTTAGTTTTTGAGGGCAATTTTTAAATAACTCCTGTTTTAACTCTCTATTCCTCAGTTCCTTAGCCATTCCAAGTGTTTTAGGCTATCAGGAAGATCCCTGGGAAGTGGATGGTATACCTCCCTAAATTAAAATAAGGGTTGGTCAATACTACTGACTGCAAAGCCATTTAATTTTCCAGTCCTGACCGAGGAACACATTTTTATTGTCAGTTCACTCAACTATTGACTAATCCATCCATCTGTAGAATGTGCTTTCTTTAAAAGCTTGAGATTAATTTAACCCTAAATAACACAACAGAGAAATTAAACACATCTTAAAAACATTTATGCCAAGAATACCATATCCAGATGAATTCATCACAGCAGAAACACTCCAACTTGTCACCTTTCCAAGCAAACCACATAACTGAAGATCTACTGAAATAATTTTAAAATATGATAAATTATTTTTACACCCCTTTCTCCCTCCATAAAAATGTAATTTTAGTCTCACCAACACAAAACAGAGCTGCAAAATTCATTTCCTTTATCGGCACAGGGAAGACTATTCCTGTACTTCATTTCTGACAAGAAAGGATTCCCTAATTCCATAGCACTTTTCTGACTGACCCCTTCCAGCACTTAACTACAATCACGCCTGCAAAGCTAATCCAAACAACTATCCCACATGCCTTTTTCTGAGAAGAAACAGTAAAACTTGCTTTGAAATCAGAAGGCCACAGTTTTGCAGGTGGAATCAACACCAAATTATCTTCACATATGCTGTGGGCATACCCATCTGATTCAATGTATATGGCACTGCTGAATAAATATTTAGAAAGGAATGGAGCAGTCACAACACTCAAAAGTTTTTATAATGTAAGGTACAAGGTACAGCTAAGTATTAAGGCTTTAAAAATATTAAACCAGCTTCAGATCCTAACACTGTTCCTATTTTTTTACTGCATTAGGTAGATTCCTTGTACCATCATGAGGCAAGTATTTCTCTACTCTTGTAATACGCTAGGGGTATTTTTGTCCAATACATTCAGGATTTACTTTTTTAGTAGACAAAGGAAATACAGTTAGCAAACAGTTAAAGTCAAGTTTAAAATAAAGGCTTTAGATCTATTATGAACTAATGTAGGATACTTGTTTTTTTTCTAAAATGTAATATTTTATCTATAGATCTTTTTTCCTGAAATATAATAACTGTGATGTACACAAGCACAAGTCTGTAAGTAATCATGCAAGTTGTTCACATGTGCAAATTGCTCCTAAGTACAAGATTTATTTAGAGGAAAAAAAAACCTGCTGTGCGTCATTACAGAACGTTATACAAGAGCAAAATATGGATTTGAAAATGCTAGAGAAATACGACTGTAAATCGGCATTGATACACTGAAGTGTGGCATTTTTCTTCTTTTCATTACATTATTCTCAGAGTATTTTGGGCAATCCTGGGAGAACTAACGAAACTGTAGAGGCTGTGTTCCTGCAGCGTGGCCTAACATGAGTTATTCAGTTGTAGCCCTAAGCAAGTGTAAACAGCCGGATCTTTATCCCTCTTGCAATTCTAATTCTCAGAGATTTTTAGTGTTAAGTGCAAAACCCTGTGCTGTCAAGGTGAAGGCCCCCCTGGCTCGTCCTTCAGTCTCCTGTCACATTTTGGAACAAGAGAAGTGCATGGTCCAAACATTCCAACAGGATGAGGTGGGAGATGAAAAATCTTGCCAAGGAAAGCCAGCCTGCAGTGGGAAGTGCCTCCCTGGTGAGGGGGGACAGAAAAGGGAAACACACCTCAGAACTTCTCATCTTCACTGCACATGGCTCAACACCATTTTGCAAGAATCAGTAAACAATACAGCAATGCACATTATTCTGTGCTATTCAGAGAGTCAACCTGGCAAGATTTTCAGATCAGGAAGTGTGTCATTTTCTCTATTTCATTTCAGACCTAGAATAAATAAAACCTACAGCTGAGGGAAAACTGTTATGTCTTCACAATGCAAATAGCCAATACAGTTTAAGGCACAGACCACTTTTCGTTCTATTATTGGTTGGCACATTGGTTTTCAGTTTGCAGTACTACAAATACTTTCTCTTTAAAATTCACCCACATGCTGGAGCACTGAGATGAGACTGGAAGCAGCTGCACTGCATTATGCTGAAGGGTCACCTCACCCAGTGTCTTTTATGAGAGGGTGCTCAGTGGAGTATGCGAGAGGATTTTAGGGCTGTCACAGGAACCCACTACAGCATCACGTAGACTAACTCAAAAATCACTTTCCTCTGAAAGCAGCAACTGCTACTTGAGAGGCCCTGCTGCAGGTAAACTGGCAATTATTATTTTAAATATGATTTTATGCTTGATTATGTTAGCAAATGTTCAATTTCATCCTCTACCTCATCAGACACTGCGAATCACAAGATTGCTCTGCTACCTTTAACTTTCCATTTTTGTTATTTCTGAGAACACAGGTACAAACACTGCTATTATTTACCCCTCCTAAGCTCTCTAACTAGCGCCTCCATGAAAAAATATATTGTCCAATGAAGCAGTGAACCAGTCACACTAAAAACTGAAATATTTTGGATTTGCAGTCTTGGCACCATCTTAGGCAAGGTTACCACCAGAATGAGGGATTTTCATATATATTCTCAAGGGACTTACTTTTTAGCCCTAGAGGCTTAAGACATTCAGTCTAAAGGGAATCTAGATTAGCTGCTGCATATTTAACTTCAATTCATAGCATGGCACCAGTTTCCACCAGAACAAATACTTTGTTATCTCTGTTGTCTCAATAGGCTCACTTAAAACCAGATATCCTAGTCCTCAAGTGGTTTTTTTAGACTGAGTTTTGCACAGAAATGCACACACAGCAGGCTCCATTCCCAGTGTTAAGGGAACCTTGGTTACACTGCTCTTTGTTGTTTATTTTCACCAACTTTTATCCTGTTCTTTTACCAAAGTCTATTTATCATCCATAATCACATTTCCCTTCTTACACATCTGCTTTCCCCCAGTTCATGGATTTAAAATGCCATTTTTTCATTTTTAAATAAAAGCTGAGACAGAAGCCTGGTTCCATTTTGGTTTGGTCAAAACCTGCATTTTCTGCACATATTCCCACTGCTAACTAGAGAGCCTGACTCTCTTTATTTCCTGGACACTATTTGCACAGTCATACACTGAAACACTGCTTCTCTCCTCTTCTCCTCTTCTGCATGGGTTTAGAAAGCTACCACATGAAGGCCATGGTCCTTCAGCCTCAGAGCCCAAAGCGCAACCCAGTGCTAAAGTAAAATCTTTATTACAATGGAAAGTGTATAGAAGGAAGAAGGGAAAAAAGAGTCATAATCTTGTTTCTGTTTAGCGCTGATGCATGAAAGAAACATACAAAAAAAAAAACAAAACCCAAAAGGAAACTGTCAGTGAAAGGAAACCTACAAAGGGTGTCCAAAATAAGCAAGTTGGGAAAACCCACAGCAAATCTTTCCATTATATTCAGTCAAGGGTCTAATTTAAAGATCAGTTTTCTGGTCCTGTACTACAATGCATACAACTCACAGATCCAACCATTTATGGGCCTGCACTGAGGCTTCCTAACATGATCCTCCCTGTCACCCTAGGCAGCCTACAAGCAGGATGAAGTCTTTTCCTTCTTTCCTGAACCATGTTCTGGTTTCTACATGACCACCACAGTCCAGAAGAAATACGTCATCTGCACATACCATGGTCTATCTTCTCCCCTTCTTATTTCCACCTCTGCCATGAAAATACAAAGGCAATCCTGCCTGTGGACATCTGACACAGTAGGTTTTGGGAGTTTTAACTACATGGAAAACAGAACCTTTGTGCCCATTTAAGTAGGTGCCACTGATCAACATGAAGGCAAATGATAATTCATCATTTGCCTATACATATATTAATTATCCAACCACCAGAGAACTGTCCTCCTGTACAACCATCCTTCACATGAGTCCTGCATAGGAATTTCTTATGCAAACATAGCTACAGTCTTCTGAAATTCTCCCATTCCAGGGATAAACCTGTATTTTTGACAAATGTACAGGAAACATTAATTTGAGGAGTTGAGGTCATTTTATTTTAACACCTAATACAATTCAAATTTAAAGGATTACTTGCACAAAAAAATAAACACATTTGGTATAAAAATTTATCATCACTTTAACACCTTTTTTTCCTCTTATGGCCTGCTCCTTCTCTGGAGCAGAAACATATAAAGACTAATGGCACAAGTTTGTTTTATTCTACAGCATTTTTTTTTGTTTTTACATACTCAAGTACCCTAGAGGACAACAGCCCGCTGTATACAAGAACCATTTTCTTCAGCCTGCTGAATTATGTTTCATAAAGAACCAAACCTATAAAGGCATTTTAAAAATCATTGTCTCTTTTTTCCAGAAGCACTGACTTTTTGCACCATTTATATACAGAAGTGTAACATAACAGCTCTTGAGTACAGTACATGCAGCAGAATATATCTGTTGTATATAAAACATACATTTAAAATCTTGACTTACTGTAATTTTTGGAAGATTGAATAATTGTAGAATGCCCACTGCTTAGAGAAAATGGTTTGATAGTACAAATGTCTGCATATGTTGGCCAATGGAACAATCCAAGGCTCACTGGAATAGTATCTGTAGCACATCAATGTGCATAAATAATTTACTTACAATATTAAAACACAACTAGCAAAATCAATAGTTCAAGATCTTACAACTGCTATGTTAACCCTTAAGTGGTTGCAAGGAAGTGTGGTGAGGGTTCTTCC
This sequence comes from Melopsittacus undulatus, assembly GCF_012275295.1. Classification (NCBI taxonomy): domain Eukaryota; kingdom Metazoa; phylum Chordata; class Aves; order Psittaciformes; family Psittaculidae; genus Melopsittacus; species Melopsittacus undulatus. The sequence goes on along the minus strand of NC_047531.1, from coordinate 18,294,812 downwards.
CCCTCCCAAGTCCTCTAGAAAACCTTTCATATGTAATCTGTTTTCAACATGAAGAAATTTATTTATGTCTACTGCCTCTTCTCTTCATTGCAGCCGTACACTGTGGACAGTACCATTTCCCTTTCGGTGCTTCTGTCAGTCCAACACATCCATAGTGGAACCACTCAATAGGGCACTATAAAAACAAAGTTAAGGAAAAGGTATGGGATTTGGCTTTTTTTTTCCCCCTGAAAACATGTATTATAAACACAATTCAATTAAAATGAAGTGTGAGTAAAAAGCATAGATTCTGCTTTTCACACAAAGTTACAGCTCAGAACGAGAAGAGAGGAGGATCTCAGTCCCTATCATACACTCAATAGACTAAGGGCAGTGATAAATTTTCTAGAAGTCATACATAAGACTCACAGAGCACAAGAATGTTATGCTTTGAAATACTTAGTTTGACAATGCTAAGTGACAAAAAAGTAATCTCATCACTCACTTCTGTTTAAATGTGGTATCTCAGTAAATATATGAGTACATTCAACTGTTCTTTTTAAACTTTTTTATTTGAAGGGGAAAACTGACATTAGTGGTGACACAGCTAAAAGTTTCCAGAAATAACGGTGCATTTTAAGATGTCAGAGCTTTTCAGCAAAGGGTGAAGCCTTCTAAAAGAAACTGAACTGTGGTGACAGATGACAGGTTTCCTGAAGAATGGTTCAACCCATATGCACATTACTCTAAAAAACTACTCTAAAACCAACTCAAAAGTAAATCCTGTAACCAATAGTTACATGCACAAGCCTTTCATGAGCCTTTTGAGCTTTGTTACTTACATCTTGGTTATCACAGCCTACCATCTCACCATAGGACACCTAGTAAATAAGAAAAAAAATCCTTATTAATAATTATATTACTAATTAAAAGTAATCAACATTTTAGAAGGGGTAAAGTTTAAGTTTCTTCCTTTGAGTTTTTTCATTAGCAGCAGTAAAACTATTTAGATTTTTCTCATTACAAAACCCAAAGATCATCACGTTCTCAGCAAACTGATTTTAAAAATTTTTTAATGCAACCCCCCCGCTCCCAAACTTATGCATATTTCAGGTTGGATAAAAAAGATCAGCATTCAAAAGCTGAACTAAGCACATTCTGGCCTAAACAACAGTGCTCAGTACACTACCAGCCCAGTTTTCAAGATCATATTGATGTCTGGTATTTCCCTTGCATACATGACAATTTCAAGCACCTTATTTGAAACTAGGTTGGAATTAGATGATCTTTAAGATCCCTTCCAAGCCAAGCAATTCTAGGACTGTATGAAACAAACACTTTCAAGTGAATTGCACAATTCTATAAATTCTAAAAAAGCCAACACTCTTAAAGTTCGTAATAAGAACAAGCATTTTTAAATAAAAAGTTTCTCATATTGTCATTCTGTCTCTCAAGTTTCTGGATAGTTTTTATAAAAAATGGCTGGGGTTTTTGTGAGGTTTGTTTGTTACTTTTTTAAGGAGAGTAGGAGAGACCAAGCAAACTCCTTACTAACTTAAATTCTTAAGTCACTGTAAACCTGTTCGATTTTTAATTTGTTAACTCCTGATGTCATTATTAGAAAATACAAAACTTTCCAGTACGTCACTTCACTGTAAAACTTCCTTGATTTTAGCTTCTACAGTTGAGTTCATTATTCGTATCACCAGTAAGTAAATAAAAACATCAGAATTTCAAGACTGCAAATAAGATGGTTTAAAATTAGTAATCAGAGAAGGAAGTTCAACTATAGCACAATATTTCAGGCTGGGGGCCATCCTTACCTGATTACATATGCAATAACGTGGCTCATTTGGATCATAGGTCCAGTCAACCTGGCTATTAGAATCAGACTCTGGTATTACTGCTGTTTGCTGTGATAGTTCTTGTGCCAGTGCAGATGAAGAAGAACATGATGATAGAGAGGAAGAAGAGGAAGACGATGAAGACTGCTGACTTGAAGATTTGTTGTTGTTTCTGGGAAAAAGGAGAAGAAAAAGGAAAAAAACAGTAAAATAATTTAAATTTATCTCCTGCCAATGAAAGAATCATTAACAAGTACTCTGTTACAGACTCTGAAATACTGCAGTATGTCAGTGCCAAAGCATCACTCATTAACTTAATTCATTCAACAACTGCAAGAACTGAAATGGACATGCTGAATGCTCTTTGGAAACAAGTCATCCCTACTTACAAGTGCAAGACACACTGCTCTTATCAATGGAATATAACAGCTTTAAAATGTCCAATGGCTTTAATGAATGGTTTTCTTCACAAAATTTTTCATCAACAGCCTTGGTGTCAAGTCTCCATAAAAATTATGCTACCAATAAACCAGAAATTTACATATAAATAATGTCATGTTATGTACGATATATAACTTTTTTGAAGATGACCAATTCTATATTAATCTCCACCCAAGCATCACCAATCACTCCATAGGAACAGTGCCAGTATATAAATTCTATGCTTCTGTTTACAGGTCAGATATGACACCCAAGATACCCACAGAAGAAAAATGCTTCTAAGACAAAATTATTAACTGAACTGTGAACACACTCAAATTTGTATGAAGAAAAAACCAAACTCCTACAAGTCACAAGGATGGGCAGATGTACAACTCAAGTACACCTAGTGATTGTTGTCACAATGCGTTATGACACTATGGTGTTTTTAACTGGTTTTAGACTTCATTTTTCCTGTCATAGATGTCAGCAAACAGCAAGTGTAATTATTTGTGAAGTGGCACAAAGCAGACCTTCAGGTTATTTCAAAACCAACTATGAGGCGTTGCATGGCAATTCCCAACATTTGCCGTTGGGTCAAATCTCTCCAAAATGCAGAAAAAATGATGGAAGACACTAGACTATATCACAAATGAAAAATAAGTATCTTGATTTGCTTTAAAACCTTGGAGTGAGTTTGCTTAAAGAAGTGAGAGGACAAAAGAAGAAAGACTTGAACAAAAAAAGGACAGCAGACAATAACTACCTTCTGCTGATTCCCTTCCCGCCCCCCTCCTTATTTAACATGAAGTATTTCCAATGCGGTCCATGACCTTTACAAGACATTTTAGCTGTCTTAAAAGCTGTAATTGCAGTCAACAAATGAGAACACTTACTTGCTTTTTCTGCCACTTCGTGAATCTGTGGTTGATGAACTTAATGTCTGTGTTAATGTAGATGCCAGAGCTGATGATGAATACCCAGAAGAATCTCTGGATAACGAAAATTCTCTTCCAAGCTGAAAATCGTTGTTCTTAAATGCTTCATAGCTGGCCTTTAGGCTGGATGTTCGTCTTCCTTCCTTCATCTAAAAGGAATACTAATACTGTATCAGATTACACTGTGGAGCTCTTACAGAAGACATACCATGTTGCTAACTGCTAATTATTTGTACAGGTTCATTAGTTACCCTGTTAACAAAATGATGTATAGTAAGTGGTAAAAAAGGGTAAGAATATCCCACAGGAAAAGCTAGAGAACAAGCTCTCCCCCTTATGCAAATTTTACAGGATGAAGCTGTAGCATGTAAATGAAAATGATAATAAGAGAACCAAACCACTGCAGCTGAAAGTGATCATGGCAATTCAAATTAAAAAAAAAAAAAAACAACAACAAAGCACCTGAACAAAAAACCCTTCAAAACACATGAGTCTTTCTTCTTAAACCAGTAGCAAATGGCAGAATGACAATAAGGTGTTGACATTACCTGTGCCGTGGCTTGCACCGCCTGAGCTGCTGCCATGGTAATTGCACCGGCCCCAGATCCTGAAGATAATGAGCCCAGGTTATATGATGCCAATGGTTGAGAAGAGTTTGTATTGTATGCATTGTTTGAAGAGGATGATGAATTACTGTTTCGACACCCTTGATGAACAGAACACATTTATGAAATTTAAAATGAAACTAAATTCCTTTGCATTTTAAGAAGAGTTATATACGACAACCAGTGAAAGAGCAGGAACTCTGTTTATGCACCAAAGCAGTCTGATCATTTGGGAAAAAAGTTTTAAGAAGCCAGAGCACTGGAACAGGTTGCCCAGGGGGGTTGTGGAGTCTCCTACGTTGGAGATATTCAAGGCCCGCCTGGACAAGTTCCTGTGTGATGTACTCTAGGTTACCCTGCTCTTGCAGGGGGGTTGGACTAGATGATTTTTCGAGGTCCCTTCCAACCCTTGGGATTCTGTGATTCTGTCATTTGACACAGCCAGTATTGGCTGAAGAAAAGAAGCTTATTCCTCCTTATCCTCATGCGCACGGAGTCCTTTTAGAAAGACAGTCCTCACTATCATACTCAGCTGTCAAAGAACAGATGCAGCTGTTATGTCTCTATAAACCAAATTTCCACTGCAATAATGCTGACTACTGTAACCATCAGGAAGAGAGAAGAATTTGATGGTACCCCTATACTGTTTCTGAAGTAAAACTTTTAACAATTTCAATTCTAAAAACTACAAACCACAGTTTTAATGCAACACAGATTTCCATGGCCACCTACAGATTGAGAGCTGCTCAAGCATAATTATACTTTGTTACCTCATGTGAAGTTCCTTCAAAATAAAAGTAACATGGGTGTGAGGCAGACTACCTACAAGTGATGAACAGCACTAAACTCCAAAACAAAAGGTCGTTTATTTACTATAACCTCTCATAATCTTTAATTTTCAGGAAAAAAACCCAAAATAACTAGGGAGCAAATTTTGAAAATGGGCAGAAAGCTGTGTTTGGTTTTGTTTTTTTTTTATTCATTACTCAAAGACTTCTCACCTCTTCTGAAATAGACAATGCACAAAATTATTTTATTGTAGCCAATGTCACATCAGACCAACCCTTAAAAAAAAACCCAAAAAGTGTGAATCCCCTACTTTGCAAATTGTTGCATATGTTTCTTTCTCCCAAATTAATAATGCATTAATCTCATATTTTTACCACTAGCTGAATGAAACTGCACTGTATCTCCTTCCAAGTAGTGTAAAGAAAAAGAAATAACCAACATGCAGCTGTTAAATGACAACAAAGCTGATGCACTTCATGGACAACACAGATGAGCAACAACAGCTGCAATTTCACATGTTATAAATGACTGAAAATCCCAGAGGAAAGAGCATGAGCCTCTGATTTCAAGAGACAATAACTCACAAATACAATTGGATTTCTCCTGATTAGAAAACAATAAAATGCCAGACAATGAAGATTACCTGGCGTATTTTCTTTAGAAGCATCTGAAGTCAGGGTAGATAGAAGGGCTTCAGATTTAAACTTCTTTTCAGGAACATGATCTGTTGTACTATGGTGAGAAGATGGATTGTGTTTCCTTTCTAAATGAAAGAAAGTAAGGGAACTTAAATGTAAAACCTTTTCAACTTGAAAGTCAAACTGTGATTACATGTTTTTAAGCCTCAAAATACTTACTCTCTACTGGAGTGTGAGAATGAGCATGATGGTTATTCACAGGTTGTGATGGTGTATCCAGCTCCAAAGACCCTAAGAGGGAAGTAAAAAGGAGAGAAAAATTTCAGTCATCATTGGCATAGTTTTGACTTTTATAAACTAAATGGATCTTTATAATATTAACCAAACCACTATCACGTTATATTTATTTCAATCAGAAGGAGCTTTGCTGGAGTTGAAATCATTCCTGGAAGTACAACCAGGGGCCAGTAAGATCAACAGTTGTAAAACACTGGTGCATGCTGCTGTCCAACTATTGACACAAAGAGAATAAACAACACTGCCCCCAACATTCCATGTATGAACATGAGTTGCACACATGGCAGTGATGGTTGGAAAATGCAACACCAAAAGTACTGACAATCTACACCAATATGAATTGAGAAGACAACTATAACAAGTAAACTGTATTAGTGAGGCACCTTGTCCCACTGAGCCAAAGCACACTAGCACTAGCAATGTCTGAAAAGATGACCTAACATTCAACAGGGAGGGCTTCAGATCATCATCTAAATTTCCATAACATTCAAAAATAGAGAGCAACAATCACAAGCTAAAAAAAAAAAAAAAGAAAAAAGGCAGGAGGGCACAAATACAAGTCTACGTCCAAGAATAAATTTTCTTGTAATATGAGGAGAGACTTTGACCATAAATTGCATATAACAATATATAGCAGTCTGCGTGTGAATCTTTGGCAATAAGATTTTGAATAGCTGCAATACCTAGCAACATACATTTATACAGAGGTCAATTCAAGAAATTCACACTCATTTTTCAAAATCTGTAGCTTCAACGTTTCTTTACCTTTTTTCCAGTGACTTCAAAAAGCACATGACTGTACTACAAAAGTTTAAAGAAAATTATTCTTGAAGAGGTTCAAAGCATGGGGAGCTACTTTGGTTGAGCTAATATCATGCTATGAACTAGTCCAAAGGCTGCCCTCTGGCGGAACCTCCATAATATGTATTAAGTCTGAAAGCTAAAAATGCTTCTACTTTTCCTTTAAGAAAAAAGTCTTAACAAACTACCTTAAGGATGAAAGTCTGGTACGTTTCTATTTTGAGTTCTTGAACACTACCTGTCTACTCACCAAACACATAGATAAACTGAAGGTAGTATCACATCTTACAAATTCAGCTGGGATTCCAACTAAAATAAACTAGTCCTTTTCTGTATTCTCCAGCTCACTGAAAGTACTTACTTTGCAGTTTTATTTTTGTGCCTGTTATTTGTAGTACGAATTAAAAATAAAATATACAAAAATTCCCATCTTTTATAACAAAGCAACATAAAAAAACAAAGAAAGAATAATTATTCCTAATCTTCACAAGGACTGAGGTTACTTTTTATTGTCCTTGAGTATGAGAGCAGTCACTGCCTCTCAGCTCCATAATAATCACAGTAGTTACATCAACTTTGAAATTTATCATGATCACATTTGAAATTCAAGTCTAAATGTTGATATGTACAGAAAGGATGGTTTCTTCTACACTCAAGTTACTCAGGTCATCACCAAGCATGTAGAAAAGGTCATCAGTAGTAGTCAGCATGGATTCACCAAGGGAAAGATAAATCTTGCTTGGACAATCTTTAAATAGCCTTTTATGATGATACAGCAAGATGGGTCAATGAGGGGAGCAGTGGGTGTTATCTACCTTGACTTCAGCATGGCTTTCAACACTGTCTACCGTAACATCCTCGTATGTAAGCTTAGGAAGTGCGGTTAGATGAATGGACAGTGACGTGGATTTAGAACTGGCTGAGTGGCAGAGTTCAGAAGGTTGTGACCAGCAAAGAAGAATCCAGTTGGAGGCCTGCAGTCAGTGGTGTTCCACAGGGATCAGTACTGGGTCCAGTCTTACTCAACTTGTTTATCAATGACCTGGATAAAGGGCTAACGCATATCCTCAGGAAGTCTGCTGATGATACAAAGCTTTGGGGGAGTGGCTGATATACCTGAAGGCTGTGCTGCCATTCAGCGGGACCCCTGATAAGCTGAAGAACTGGGCAGAGAGAAACTTAATGAGGTTCAACAAGAGTAGGGTATTGCAGCTGGGGAGGAAGAACCCCAAGTACCAGTACAGGTTGGGGGTTGACCTACTAGAGGCAAGTTCAGCTGAGAAGGACCTGGGGGTATTGACAGATATGCTGATCATGAGTTGACAGTATACACTTGTGGCCAGGAGGACCAATAGTAATCTGGGGTGCATCAGGAGTCTGGCCAACAGGTTAAGGGAGGTAATCCTTCCCTCTACTCAGCCCTGGTGAGGCCACATATTGAGTACTGTGTCCAGTTCTGGGCTCTTAAGTATGAGAAATATATGGACCTACTGGAATGTGTCCAGTGGAAGGCCACACGGGGTCTGGAGCATCTCTCTTAGGAGAGATTGTGGGAGCTGGGCCTGTTTCGTCTATAGAAGAGAAGACTGAAAGGGGATCTCATTAATGCAGATATATATCTCAAAGGCAGATGTCAGAAGGATGGTGGCAGACTCTTTTCAGTGGTGCCCAGTGACAGGACAAGAAGCAATGGCCATAAACTAAAACACAAGAAGTTTCACCTCAACATGAGGAAGAACTTTATGTCATGGGTGGTAGAGCACTGAACAGGCTGCCCATGGAGGTTTTGGAGTCTCCCTGTCTGGACACAGACAAAACCCACCTGAACAAGTTCCTGTGTAACCTGCTCTAGGTGGCCCTGTCTTGGCAGGGGTGTTGGACTACGTGATCTCCAAAGGTTCCTTCCAACCCTGATGATTCCGTGATACACCCAACTTGGCTAAAAAGCTGACACTTCATTTTTTTTTTCACAGTCTGAATACTAGCATTGCTCCGTTTGTTAAGCATGTGGGTTTCTTACCCAAAATGTTCTTCCCTTGCTACCCCATTACAAAACAATCCACTGTTTCCCCTTTAAAAAAAAACACTGAGTAACTAACTTCGCATTCCACACATGTAACTAAAATAACTACCCTCCTCAATTTGGTGGTAGTCAATTCAAGTAAGAAATACCACACTTGCAAATAGGTTGATGGCAAGCTTAGGCTGAAGTACCTGTCTGAATACCTAGTCATTAAAAAGAAGTTTAAAGAATTCTGCACCCTACTCTAGTAACTCACAAGCACAACAGTTTTGTGAAAAATTTACTCTAATTACTCAGGTGTATTTTGACTTCACTGGTAAAAATTGAGGTTGAAACTGAGATCTGAGAATCACTGACTGGTGAAAAATATGTGGGTTAAACACAATAGTGAAAAAGTGGAAATACTTCAAGCCACTAACAAATGCATGCTTTTTTAATTTTACAAACTGACGGAAAATCTGTCAAGATCCTAAATAAAATCATGCATACTTACGTCTCTCTAATATTTCTGTAATTCCAGCATTATCTGCTTCAAGCTCCATTTTAAATTTAGCAAGCTCCTGGTCCAATTTTCTCAAATGACGGTCTACCTGTTTTTGAGACAAAACAGTAAATAGCATCCAGTTCTGAAACATGAATATGCAGATTCACAAAATATTTCCCTGCCACACAGCACTAAGCACCCACAAAAATGCAGCATAACTTCTCAGTCACCGACAGTTTGCTAACTCAGCAGAGATGCTCAAGTTAACACCAAAATAGTGCTGCTGCTCCTAAACTGTGCAGTCAGTCATGGGATACAGTAAGGCTGGATACTGGCTCAGCAGCTAGAAGCCCTCCTCTTACTGTAGGTAATGTTCCAAGACACAGATTTTAGTGTTTCTTTTGAGAAAAAAAAAGATTTGGGGGTGTTGTGGGTATGCATATAGAAAGGGGAAGAGAAAGAACAGTTCACAACATGTGCTTAAGCAGACATTGGGCTGCACTGGGGGAAACTGCAAAATTACTGAATTACAATTTGTACACTATTAGACACATCAGTAAACATAAGTACTGAGTAGAAGACTCTCTAAACTGAAAGTATAAAGACTCCTGTGCATTTGAGTAAACTGTGGCATGTTCTTGGGTACTGAAAATTAACAAACAAAAAATATCTGAACTTAATATCATAGGAAGAAACACTGCATTCCAAATGCTTCCTTCATCTGTAGTCATACTGCAGAATGTACCTGTCTCTAACCTATTAAAAACTGAACAGGTTTTGTAGTTAACAGCTAACCAAAAGACAGGGTAAGTTCCAACTTCTGGAATAAACTTTTGGTTAGTTTAAGTAAAACTAAAGCAGACAAGAAATATTTGTTTAATGTCTACTATATTTTGGGGCGGTTCTGACTTGCCAGTTCTGTCTTCTGAGAAAATGTAAAATAAATCTACTTAAAATACAAAATCCACATGCTATAAGGAAGAGTAACTTGCTCATGACCTCTTTTCAGAAAAGAAATAAAGAGAACAAAATCAGCGCAATTTCTAAAATTATTTCTGTATGTTTTATATTTAAGTGACATTTACTACCCAAAGCAATAAAATACTTTAAAAGTCAATAAATATTTAACATTTCTTTCACCAGCAAAAAAACCTGTAATGTAGCTGATCTAACAATACAGGTAGCAGAGTTGTAGTCCTTATCAAAATGTTTAGAACTCCTTGGGGACAAGCAGGCAATTCACCACCTCTGTCCACTTACCAAATCATATATTTGATTAGCCAGTTGCACCTTCTCATCTGCATCTTCCAAAGCTTTATAATAATCCTGTTTTAAAGAGAGTGTTTTTTTTTAAATTCTGAACATAACTGAATTAATTTAAGTCATTTTAAGGTACTGTCATCCAGCACTAAATGTAACTTAAAAGGAGAAATTCACATTGGTTTTCAGAAAGACTGTGAAACTCTACTGTGAACAATGATCAGCTAAGTTTCAGATGACAGATATAATACATATCAATGTATTGTTTGTGCCTTCGGAAACACCAAACTACAAGATGTGGACACTTCCTCCCACAGTGACATTTAGATTCCTGTAAGAAATACTACAAGAAAAGAAACAGTCTTAGATCTGTTCTATATTACATAGAATAAGGTTACGGACTCAACATGAGATGATGTCTTTCACTTTGCAGGGATCACTGCAGATACTACCGCCCTTCACAATGATGCTAAACAGTACCAGTAGGGAAGACCTCTCCAGCACCACAGTTAAACAGAGATAATGATTTATATATAGTTTAAATTCTTTTTAAATACGTTTACATAACATATAAGCATATTACAAAATAATTTGACTAAAGCAATCCAATTTTAAAGTCTGCTCTAACTAACGAAATTCCAAGACAAAACTTTTTAGGTATGTTTACACTATTTTACTTCAGATTTAAACAGGTTTAAGTACCTTCTTATTCTCAATTTCCACTGAGGACAATCTTGCTTAAGGAAAAACTACCTGAAATTTTGGTTCAAATACAATCAAAAGCAAATTAATAATTTACTCTATGGACATCAGAGCCTTCTTCTATTTTTTTTTAATACAGTAATTTATTTGTATTAATTAAGGAAAAACCACCCTTGGCCAAATAAGGGGCTAAAGTGGCAAGTATAAGAGACTACAAAGGAGTTTCTCCTGACAAAATGATAGATTAACATTTACCCAATGACCAACTGTTGAAGGATAGAACAAAACACATCCATCTTTTTATTCCTCTCCCCCAAAAGCTTTATGTAATGTATGTGTAACACACACAAGGACACAGGCTGAACCACAGGAAATGCTGAAGCTAAGCTTGAAAAACATAATTTAAAAGAAAGCCAATCAACTTACGTAACTTCATGTCACATGGGCAGAAACAAAAAGTCTGGGCTGAAAATTTAGTACCTGGTTTCCTCACCATTTCAGCATCACAATTTTAAAAATGCTAGCAAATACTGGGTAACACGTTAGAGAAATGCTTGATGAAAAAAAAATTTTCAGTCATTTTTCTCCTCCTAGGTAGTTCTATCCATCTCTTTGAAAGCCCAAAGGAAGTCACAGTTCTGAATGCTTAAGTGACCATCAATCATAAGCTATGTTTCCTAAGGTTATCCTAGCTTGCAAACGAAAAATGTGATCCACTCTTGTGATATCCTTACTTTTTTGATTGATGTCATTTGTTCTTCTCGCCATTCAGGTTTGTTTTTCTTTGCGTTCATAAAAAATTCATTTACCCTCTGCTCAAGTTGATCCATTGCATCTGTAGCAGAGGAAAAGATTAAGATAAATGTTATCTTCTCATGTACATAAACGTTATGAAATAAGGCGGAATTTTTTTCTTAAACAAAGTTGACAGGACTGAGGTGCAAGAGAAGGGAAAAAAAGCAAAACAAAACCAAAAAAACCAAAACAACCAAGTGACAGGGGACAGAGGAGGGAAATACTTACCTTAATTTCCAAGAAGCAGAATTGCATTCTGGTAGGATTCTCATCAAGGTTCTTGTGCTCTCCAGCATGGGACAGGCAGGACTCCAAGTTCTAAAGGTTTTTTGTCCCTAAGAGCAGTGGTAGTGACTTAAAGCATGACCCAAACTCCTCACCCAGGGCTCTAGACTGCTGACTTTGGAACATTCTAGCCAGTTACAAACTGAGCAGGAAACAAAATGTTCTCCTAAGAGAAACAGTCAAATACAAAACCAAATAATTGAAAAAATTAGTGCCTCAAAAAGGTAGAGCAACTTAAGAGTCAAGTCACCACCTTTATGTCAAGGCCCTCTCCACTGTACGCTAGGAAGGATGAGGGCAAATTGAAAGCACTCACAAAGTTAATCCCCCCACCCCCCCAAAGGCAGCACTAAAGGGTAAATAATTAAATACTCTTTGGACAGGATTCTCACTTACATGAAGTTGAGAAATACCATAAAGGGAAAAAATAAAGCCACCAATTCTCTAACATTAACTATCATAAGAAAGGAAATTGTCAAATACACGTTATTTGTTTACTGAAACATGAACGGGGATTCCCTTCCTTTTCCCTCCACTCTACTCTAAAATAGAAAAACCTAAACAAAATCAATAAAAATAACCAACCCAAAAGTCAAAAGCACTGAGTTTACTATTTCCAAAAGCACTGAGTTTACTATTTCAACAGCTGGACAATTGTGCATCCAACAGCTTGCATATTTCCAAGAACATGCAGCTGCCCCAGTCAAACTAGCTTTGATGGCCATGCTAGTCTCAGGATAGACAATAGCACTGAATTCTTCTTCACAGCACTGTCAGAAATACTGTCCACATAGCAGTTTCAAATTAAACGTGACAGTGCACCAAATACCTACAGACTTTAGGCTCTGGGTATAAAACACTAATATACTTTGCAGAAACCACTGGTAAAACTGGATCTCATGATCGCTGTCATCTCTTATAAGTTAAATTTCTTCAAGAAACTCAGAAATACACAACTATGATTAATTCTTCAAATCCAATGCAGCACAAAGTTTTTCTTACTTTGTGAAAATTCACAACTATAACTGTTCACATAAATAACAAGAAGATCATTCATACTAAATTATCGAAAGCATACGATTTTCCCTATGCTGAGAATGGAATATCCAGCATCAAAACCAACAGGAACCTAACAATTGACTGGATAGAGCAGTTTTGACACAGGCTCACATCAGCTTTATGCAGATCCAGACAAACAAAGTAGTCAAACAGTTTTGGTGTACAACAGGTTAAAGACGGGTGAACCTATACAAGAAGCATTTTCTACTTGCACTGTTATTCACGGAGAAGATTAAGAAGCCTGAGCATTTGGAGGCTTCCAAAACTTTGCTCTTTTCTAAATGACATAAAGCCAACAGACAAGATGTTCTATCTCCTATTCCCAGGGTTCAAACAGGTATGTGCTAATTTACTCTAATGGCTCCACAGACATGAAAAGAAAACAAAAATAATCTTCCTTCTTTAGTTTTTATTGAGGACAGGTTACTAAACTGTGAAACTGCACAAGGGAAAACTGCCATAGAAACTTGGTTTCTCCTGAAGAAGCAGGGATGGCACAGGGAAATGCAGTCAGATCTACTGAATTACATTAAAAGTTCTCTCTGATACACTGAAGTTCCTTCATCTTTTCTCCCCACCACCACATTTTTAATAAAACTGTTAAACTATATTCTGAAATCCTGATTTCTTAGATCAAGATTTCCCTAAAGAGTTGACAGAATTATGAGGCCTTTCTCCAGAGCTTGACATTTAGCATAGAGGCCTGATAACCCATTATTTGAACTTAAACAGAGAAACATACTTTACCCTTCACAAGGAGCTCAGTTAAAGCTCAAGAGTCAAGTCACAACTTGGATGGTCGTCACTTTTCCCACAGCAGCCTTATCAGGACATGCAGTAGGTACAGCTGGTTTAGTATTTCTTTCAAAAAGCATCAGCACCCATCCCATTAGAAGACCATGTGGTCCAAACAGGACAGAATATAAAGTCAACATTGACTATAAAACACAGCAGCACAGCTATCTCTGAATTGCAACTCACGTAGGTTTCTGGGACAGCATCACTCATCGAAGCACTGTTTGCAAGTACTTCAGAGACACTGAATCTTCACGGCAAATTACTATGCTACAGCATGATAACAACCTCCAGCTTTGCATGGAGCATTCAGCAGGCAGTTTGAGAATTTTTCTTTGGGCTAAGGTTGGTCTTAGTATACAACAACACTCAGTGTCATCTGCTGCTTCCAGAAATACAATATGGCATGTTATTTGCCACTTCCACTTAAAGCAGAGGAAATGATGCTACTGCAATCTTGGCAGTGCTAGCCAATTGAAAGTTCAAACGAACTCCTAGCTTCTTTGACACCTTCCTGAATAGAGGTAAAATTTGTGAATGTACTCAACACTACTCAAGTCAATGAGATGCTCACTCCCTCTCCTGGTGCTCCCTAGTGATATTTACTTCAGAGGCGCCCATCTCCCATAACCATGGTCTGTTCTCACAGCTTGAAGCACTGAACCAAAGGCAGCACTTAGGCCACAGTATATGAAAAATTCCTACAGCCATTCAACACGTGTCAGTAAAGTCTGTTAAACAGATCTGCTGGTTCTGATAAAGTAAACGTCCAAGGGAAAGCCTGAGACCACACTTTAAAAGTATTATAGGTTAAACTACTGTTTTCAAGAACTATGCTCCCACAGTGCACATTTTGTATTCCTGCTTAGCATGCACTTGTTATTTCAACCTCTGCTCTTTCTGTTCTTTACAATATTCTGACCCTTCTGTATTGATGATTCATCTGATCTTTAGTGCAGCAAGAGTTTCATTAACAAACACATCACATAGATGAACACATTGTGTGTTAAATGACAGCAACACCTAACTAGGTGTTACAGGACACCCGAGTCCCAGATACGACTGCATTAGAAAAGATGAAAAAGCAATGCACCCTCAAAACAGCATGAAGTAGTGTACTGTATCGCAGTGGAGCAAGCAGCACCTCGACATTAGGAGGTATTGTGAGGAGAGCTGGCTGGAAAAGTTTCAGGGACAGCACGCCGCTACCTGCTGCAGGAGTGGGACACAACTCATGTTCCAAACCACCATCACTGCTCTTAGGGATCAAAAATCTAAAGAGTTTGGGACGTGCCGCCGAAAATGCTTTTGGGAGCCGCACAAGGCCAGGAGCGAATCTCCTGCAAGATCCTACTCGCGCCGACAGCCGGCCTCAGCCGCGGGCGGGGGCCGGGGTGGGCCGGAGGCGAGCGGGCGGGCGGGTCGGCGGGGCTGGGGCAGGGGCTGGCTCCGTTTGCCAGCACGGCGCCACACAACGCGCCCCGCCCCTCGCTGCGTGCCGGCGGCTCCCCGCGCCGCTCTGGGCCTCCGCAGCGCCGCCTCCCGCCGCCCTCATCGCCGGTCCGCAGGAGACGACGCCAGACGCACCATGCTAACGAGACAGGCGCGGCCTCCTCCTCCCCGGCCCCCTGCACCGGACAGGCGCTGCCGGAAAGCTGGGGTGCAGGGTGGGGAAGTAGCGCGAACGCCCCGGGCTAGCGGCAGAGAGCAGAGCGGAGCGGAGCTGCCCACACAGCTCGGAGGGCCCCGGCGGCAGCGGCGCCTCCCTCCTGCCTCCTTCCCCGCCTCTTTCCTGCCTCCCTCGCTGGCTCGCTGCTGCCTGCACCCTGCGGCAGTCGTTCCGTGCCCGCAGGCGGGGCGGGGAGGGGCGGTGTGTGTCGCGGCGGGGAGGGGGCGGTCCGAGGCGCAGGGGCGGGACTCACGTACTCTGCACCTGCAGGTCCATCTCGCGCATCTCGGTGAACCTGTCGCGCAGATCCATGGGAAGCTGCTCGATCACTGCGGGGACAGCGGGAGGGGGGGAGGGAGGGGGGAGTCAGTCACTCGCCGCCGTGGGGGAGGGGGCGCCGCCTCATGGCCGCGGCTCCCGCCCCGGCCCCACTCCACCGGCCGTGCCCGGCCGCCCGGCTCCCCCGTCCCGCACACACTCACTCTCCAGATAGTCCTCCAGATACAGCATGGCGGCAGCCGGGCCCGCGCCAAGGGGCTCCTCGCTAACGGGGGCTCGTCCCTTCCAATATGGCGCCGCCGCCAACAACACCAGCAGCTCGACTCAGCGAAAACAACATTGGCGGCTGACGGCGCTCGCTGCGGCCGCGCCGCGATTGGCTGTCCGCGCCGCTGACGCACACCGTGCCCGCGCTCTGCCGCGCGGCCTCACGGGAAATGTAGTCTCTCTGTGGGGAGGTGGTGGGAAACTACATGTGCCGCCATGCGCTGCGGCTGCCGCGCCCTCTGTGCCCGGTGGGAGGTCCGGGGAGCTCGGCCCCGCCTCGGCTGTGCTGCAGGCGGCCATTGGGTTGGTCAGGTTGCGGTGTGTGGTTGCTTCGGAGTAATCTCTCAGTGCCCGCTGAACCCGGCCAGGTTGGGCAGGGCAGTTGCCGGAGCGGCCGGGGGACCGGCGGAGAGACCGGCTGGAACGGAGCGCCGCCAGCCTGGCGCTGTGTGAAGGGAGAAACTTGCAGCGCTTGCACGAGGCTTCATGCTTGGTTTCCATCCGTTACTTTAAACGGTCGTTGCCGGTAATGTGTCGAAAGCTTAAGGAATGACAGAATTAATGAAATCGTCGTTATTTTCCTGTGAGAGTAGTGAGGCAGTGGCACAGGTTGCTCAGAGAAGCTGTGGCTTGTCCCATCCCTCGCAGTGTTCATGCCAGGTTGGACAGAGCTTTCGGCAGTCTGGTTTGGTGGAAGATGGCCCTGTTCATGGCAGGGGGTTTGGAACTATATGAGCTTTAAGGTTCCTTCCAATCCAAACCATTCTGTGATTTCTGTGTCTTCTCATGAGTAACCTGGGGTGAAACAAGCTGCTCTGTTCAGAATGTATCAATAACACAGGGAGTAACAACACCACAGGCACACAAGAGCACAGAGTTATGTGGGCTTTAGCACTGCTGCTCAAAGTAGAAAAAATAATTAGCAGATAGTAGTGGCTGCAGTTTAATTACAATAGCTCTTGCTTACAGCCTTACTTATTATAAGCTCTTACTTGATTGAGACTGAGATTTTTCATGCAGTTTCAATCCCCCAAAGGGTTATTTCATCATTGTTTTATCCCTATAATTACTGCTCTAATCATGGATTGGTGCTTTTACTCATTTTTTCACTGGGGGAAGGAATTTTTTGGGCTTACATGATACCAGGTGTAGGTACAGGAGAATAAGCGTTGTGGTAGCAGAACAGGCTGTTTTTCTGCCATGCTGTCTGTCTACTTTTCATCTTCCCATATGCATCCAAGCAAGGAAGAAGAGCGTATGCTGAAGCCAAGGCTGAGTAAAAACTTGCGTGGGATGGTTTTGAGTGCCAGGACCAATGGAAAACAGCATTCTTTACCCATGTTTTAAGCTCATATAGTGTGAGTAGTTAGTTAAGGATGACTAAATTTGGGGCAGTGAAGTGTAAATTTTGTGTATACCCTTTATAATGACCAATGTTAGCCATGCCTTGAACATAAAAGGTATAGCTAAGTATTTTTATTTTTTTAATTCCTATGTCATTACAGATCGAGGGGGAATAAAAGTATATCAGTAACTATCAATTTAACGAAAAAAGTACTGTTCCAAAGTGGTCACTTTCCATACTCATTCCACCATTAGCCATGTAATCTGTGCTGCGGAAACAGGAATACCAGCTAGTTTCATACGCACCAATGAGCAGTTGCTAGATGGTCATTAAGCTCACTTGTAAGAATCTATATATTATTGCTCCTATAGATTGCTTTTTAATGTATGCTCATACAGATCGCTTTTTGTAACGTACTTTTGACACACAGGAATAGGAATGACAAAATTTTTGAAGTTTTGTGTGAGAAATTGCTTGGTCCCGTTTTGGTATGTAGAAATCAAGACTAACCCTTCCTGGGAAGACAAATGCCTACATTTTTATTTAAGTGAAACGGTTTGCTGCAACAAGAGAATTTAGACTATGCAAAAGCACAGCGAAGTACTGACATCCTGTATTCATCAGAGAAAAGCTAGGTGAGTTAAGGGAAATCTGAATTGATGGGGTCACTTTCTCTTATGCTTAGTGGTTGCTTTAATGTTGGTTGCTTGGTTTGTTGTTTTCTTGTGGGTTTTTTTTTTTTAATTGTCATAGACATCTTTGGGAGCACATTTCATGAATAAATAAGAATAAGAAAACCATATTGCACACAAATACAGTACAAAGACTCCACTGTCAGAACTATGAAACAGTCATAGAGTAAGTTCTTACCATTTGCTTCATAACCACAATCCTAGGACAACCAATCTACTGAGATCTTGTGACTTCATGCTCCAGTTTCCATGTCTGAGTTTGCCACATTGATCTTTGTAAGCATGGGAATAGCCACCAAAATCCTCATGGAGGGCTATTGTGCAAGGCATTTTCAACTAGTTCCTCTGTATTGTGGTTCCTAGATCAAGTAAACTAAGAAACAGCTCCTGAGGCTGTGTCTTGGTCATTACCTTTAGTAGCATGTGCACTGTCTGCACCGGTGGAAAGAGCAAATTGGACTTAGGCATGCCAACAGAAAGACAAAGACAAAATGCTAGTGAGGCTGGCTGGTGTCTTCAGGGTAAGAGTGCCTTTATGTTTCATGGTTTATTTGAAGATGTGAGAGGCTTTTATGGAAATAGGAACCTGCTTCAAAAACTGTTTCCTGTAGTGCTTTACAGCAGGGGATGGGAGGGGATTATGTAGTAGAATACAAATGAAAATTAATTCAACTTTGTTCAGTATCTGTTGAAAAGCAAACAGGAACTTATTTATCTACCTGTAGTCCTCTTCATTTTATTTTTTTTCAAGACAAGTGGAGCACCTGTCACACAATTCTGCCAATGATAATTTGTATTGTATAGTCAAATGAGTAGCCACAGCAGCTTCATAGAATCATGAAATAGTTAGGGTTGGAAAAGACCTTAAGATCATCAAGTTCAAACCCCCCCTGCCATGGGCAGGGACACATCACACTAAACCATGTTACCCAAGGCTCTGTCTAACCTGGCCTTGAACACTGCCAGGGATGGAACACTCACAACTTCCCTGGGAAACCCATTCCAGTGCCTCACCACCCTAACAGTAAAGGATTTCTTCCTGATATCCAATCTAAACTTCCCCTGTTTAAGTTTTAACCCATTACCCCTTGTCCTGTCACTACAGTCCCTAATGAAGAGTCTATCCCCAGCATCCTTATAGGCCTCCTTCAGATACTGGAAGGCTGCTATGAGATCTCCATCCAGCCTTCTTCAGGCTGAACAGCCCCAACTTTCTCAGCCTGTCTTCATACGGGAGGTGCTCCAGTCCCCTGATCATCCTCGTGGCCCTCCTCTGGACTTGTTCCAACAGTTCCATGTCCTTTTTATGTTTAGGACACCAGAACTGCACACAATACTCCAAGTGAGGTCTCAGGAGAGCAGAGTAGAGGGGCAGGATCACCTCCTTCGACCTGCTGGTCATGCTCCTTTTGATGCAGCCCAGGGTAAGGTTGGCTTTCTGGCCTGCAAGCACACAGTGAAGCCAGCTCGTTCATTTTCTCATGGAAAAGTGGGATTGTGTGTATAAGCACTGCTTATCATGGTATGCTGTGGGAACCGAGTTTAAACTGACACTTAAGAAGTGATCATCCACTCAGACCATAAAAAAGGAGCTGTTTTTACAATGGAAAACTTCGTGTTGTGTATAAATGTAAAGAATTAACTGTATTGATTAGCTAAACTTTTAGAACAGTCTAATTGGAACAATGCCTGATAAGGAAACATGGATTGATTGTAGTGTTTATTGGGTTACAAATACAGTGAAAAAGAACTAAACACCAACCGTGAACTCACCTTAAGAAGGAATTCAATTTGTGAATCACACTCATTGAACAAAAAAATTCCATATGACAACAGAAGTGCTTAGCACAGAGTAAGGAAGGGAGGCCACAGGAGCTTGTGTTTCCTTCTCTTTATGTAATGTTATTAATGTTGATGGCATTTCTCCAGCAAATGTTTCACGTAAATCATCTGTTATCACTTGTAACAGAATGGTGGCATAAAGGAGTATTACAGTTGCCCTGTGATCTACCTGAAGGTAATTGCTTGCATAGGTTTTTATAGTTTTCAACGGACAAGGAAAAAAATTATTAAAACCATGGATTTATGTTCTGATGTACACTTCTCAGATGGAGTTAAAACTTTTAAATCTTCTCCCTTTCTTTTATTCTTATCCATTCCAGATCTCTGTAATGTCCTTTTTCTATTATTCTAATCTCTTCCCACATTGAGGGTTGTTTGACAGATCTCTAACTCCAGCCTTTCCATCTCAGTGCTCCACCTGTTATCAATCTGTTGGTCCTTCCCTTTCCTTGTTCCTTCCAGATCTGTTTTGTTTTCTAAGTTCTGTGACTGCTGCGACTTTCTGCACCCATTAGGACTTTCACAGTTGCATATTTTCTTCAGTACTCTGATATTTAACTCTTTTGTAATCCAGTTTCCAGACCAATACCCCTTATGTTTTGTTTCTTTGTTTTCAAGGACACATTTCTAATGCTTTGATTTGAGATCAGGAAGACCTACCTAGCCCATTGGTAGACTGACGCTTCTGGTCTCACCTACTGTTGATAGGTTCCTATGCTTCTGTTTCTCCGAAGGGAGCCTTACTGCTCGTTGTACACAAAGATTAATGACGTATTGAGTGCAAAAAGCAAAAACCTGTCAGGGCTAGTCTGCTCTCACAGAAGAACTTTAAGACAGAGTGACAGCAAAGGAGCATCCACCAGTGGTGCAGCATAG
This sequence comes from Melopsittacus undulatus, assembly GCF_012275295.1. Taxonomy (NCBI): domain Eukaryota; kingdom Metazoa; phylum Chordata; class Aves; order Psittaciformes; family Psittaculidae; genus Melopsittacus; species Melopsittacus undulatus. Next base: position 18,274,128 of record NC_047531.1, on the reverse strand, counting down.
CCTAAGAACAACTGCAAGCCTGAGTAGCTCTTAAACTACTAGAAACAAGCAGTTTGTTTTTTCTTGGCACCTGCATGACAGCAGTCCTGTCTGGTAGGCCAGAATCCATTCACCACGGTGTGCTGCTGACAGCATGTGCTGGATCACGGCATTCCTAGCAGCTCTGTTTGCCAGTATCAGCATCAGGCCTGCTGGTCTCCTCATTTGCTTTCAACTATTTTATTTTAACTCCTCCTCACTTCCTGTTTGTTGCCTGCTATTTTGCCACTGTTGCTGCTGTTTTTCCATTCTTTCAAGTCCTCCCAGTCCAGCTGTCCCCCAAACTGCCATGGACCCACCATCTCCCATATTCCACCCCTTCTGCTGCTACAGGGGCATCACCTAGGCAGCACCTATCATTCCTGCTGTACTACACACCATGGTTATTGGAGGACAAGAGTTAAATAACTAAATTGTCTTGAGACTGAGCACCATGTAAGGGTTACAGCATGATCGTATTTGTTCTGGGCAATCAACTTTATGTAATGGGAAACTCCATCCAAAGCCACATCTAGGAAAAAGCTGGGTGAGGCTGTCAAATGCATAATGTTACCCTTGTCTGGTGCAGCTCTATGCTGAAACTTCACACTTCCACAAAATGTTCCTCAAAAGAGCAAGTTTGGCCCAGAAGTATTGTGTCTGGATGGTAATCTGTCTGAGAAATCACTTTTATTTTTTTGCTAATTGCAAACTCTTTCAGGTTCTGAGATTCACATTCCTATTTCTGGAAACAAATCCATGACCCCTGATAATTTGCTGTAACAGTCAACAGGAAAATGGAACTGTCATTTTTGTTTCAGCTTGACTTGATGTACAGACTCAGGCAATTACATCTCCATCTTTTAGTTAATTTTATCTGCTACAGACAGTTAAATTTACTTGCAGATTTCAGTTATTTCCTGAAAGTCTGCAGGATATGAACAATTGCTGGTTGTATATTTATCACTGAAATATTTTATCCTGACTTCTTAAGGAAATAAAGCTTATACGAGCAATTAATACATTTGTGTGCACACTCCTTTATCTGTCCTTTTCCTGTCTGTCAAATTGACTAGTCATCTCAGTCAATTTCAGATTGACTAATTTACTAAGAAAAGTCATTCTTTTAGGAATTAATTGTGTACCCTTTAAATGCTGTGTTGTCCCTAATAGTTTTGGGGTTTTTTTCTTCCTTTCACTGAGGAAAAGGTTACAATATTTACCTTCTACCTGTTAGTCTTAAGAAAATCCATACATGAGGGCAACGAGTGCCCCAACCACAGAATAAGCTTCAGTTAGTGAACATAACTTATTAGGCACTGTTGTAAGCCACAAACGCAGAAGGAACCAATATAAGCAGTTTTGTTGCTCACAGAACCTCTGTTTTTGCTCGCTTGATTTTCTTAAAATCCTGAATGCTGGGTTACATGACATGGATAGGTATAAAGTTTGAAAATAGTTATGATAATGGATATTTAAACACTTCCAATAAATGTTTAAGTTTCAGATGCCCTTAGCCATGTATCTGTAAAGAAAAACATTTCTTGGTTTATTAGAATTGTCAGATTTACAATCAGACATTTTTTCCACGAGGTCAGCACATTCTTGTGGCTGGAAAAGGTCCATATCTGCTAGCTTTCCACCAAGAAATGCTATAAATGCCTGCTACGCCATCAGTGGCACAGAAGAATGTGGGATATGACACCATCTGTCCCTTGTGGTGCTCAGATGTGTCCTTTGAGAATGAGGGTCTGCAGATGGAGCAGGTAAAAATTAAAAAGCTGAAAGTTAGGAGACGACAATGTGGCTGTATTACCCTCCACCCAGATTCATGCTTTTGTAGCCTCCTTTGTCCCTGGAGCAAATCCAAAGAAGTTGAAAACAGCAGCAAGGGAAGGAAGTACTCTGAGAAATTTGCCAAAGTAGTGTCATAATGATTGACTGAAGGAGCACAGCTGCCACAGGAGAGGATGCAGACTTTTGAGGGCTGGCATGGATCTTCAATGCTTCTAGGCATATTCTGCCAGGTATGCGACGATAACCCAGAAATCACCTTCTCCTTCATAATCAGTAAGCCAGAGCAGTGCAGGGATCAGGGCACCTGAGAAAATGGAGTTCAGACCCAGAGAAGTTGCAGGAGAGGACAGATCCTTGTGACAGAGTGCAAATACCATAATTTTTTACCAAAGCAAAGATCTACCTCTTTGCTGTGACAGTGGTAGGCAAACTTGAGTGGAGAAAAAAAAGAACAACTGGCTTTCTTGAAATTTTATTAGTGGTTGTATGTGAGATAGTAATAACATAGTACCTGTGATGCGCTAAAGATATAATCAAGTGATCTTTCTGGAGAAGCTAATTTACATGGTAATTATTCAGTACGTATACAGTTGATGAAAATACAGACTATTTGGAGAGCACATAAGCTCTTCTCCAACTGACAATTTTTTGTGTGATGTTTTTAACTTCAAAAAATATTTCACATGATCAAAACATAACTTTTATAGATATCAGATTTGCTTCACAATTAGAAATATGTTTGCTTAGCTTACAAATGAACTAATATGATTCCCTACTGGCTTGCATCAGCTTACTTTAATGTTATCATTGTTTATCATTTTTGTTCTAAAATGCAAATTCATGGTCCCACATGTGGTGAGCCCTGTTGTGTTAGTTACTACAGAAATAAAGAATAAAAGGTAGCCACAGGCTAAATTGACACCTGATTTATTTTTCGTTTCATGCACTGGTGAAGTAACCTTACTGTATTTTTAGATGACTTCTAAAGGTTTGCAATCAGCAAATACCATAATGATGTAACAATTTATGTAGTGTTTGCATATATGCAAAAATCCTTAATGTAAGCATGCCCAAGGTTATTTGAAGGTTATTTGAAACTGCATTCCTAAAACAGAGCAGGCAGTAAGTGCCATTACAGACCATTTTAAAAGGATTGATTTTGTTTCAACTTTTCCGATATGCCCACAATTCTCATGCATTTCAAGGCCAATTCTTTTTAAAAAAGAAATTTACATCTTTAGTGTGCAATGTTCTTTTATGTTAGTGCATGTGGAGTTTGCCTGTTAGGCATCCACTTTGCATCAGTACTGTGCTTCAACAAAATATGGAGTTACATAATCACCTTTGTCTTAACTGGCATATAGTTGGCATTCATTGCAATCAACCGTGTATTTCCAATGTAACAAGTGGTAAGAATGCCACTTCAGAAACAGCTTTTCTACCAAGAGCAGGACATCTTCTTACTCACAAAAGAGTTAATTTTGGTGAAAAGGTTCTAACTGATTTTCTAGCTCTCATTTTCATGCCATGCTGTTTGCAGAGCTGTCTAGACTTCTAGATTTGCATGTTTTGGCCATTAAATTTGTTGGTACCACAGAAGTTGGTACCACAGAGTTAAGGGCTTTACCAGAAAAAAAGGCCTACTTCATGGGAGTCTACAAGTTGAACTTACAGCATATCAGCACGTGTAAGCTAACATGGCAGGAGAATGTATTTTTATTAAGAAAAAACATCCTTATTGTTACTTAACTGTCCAGAATCTACAAGAAAAATAATAAAATTACTGCATTTTTCACCTCAGTTCAGTTTGATAACAAAAAGGTTTTTTTCCCTGTTAATGAGAAACCTTGTATTTCACTTAGTTATAATCTCAGCTCTTGTTTGCTCTTCTCTGTGTCTCTGTCCATAAAGATTAATGCAAAACACTTGGGAATGCAGCTGACTGAATTCTTCGATGAAACAGTTTTTTAGCTAGACAATACTCATTCACTGTATACTAAGGCACTTGCAAGAACCTAGGTGCTTCAACAAGACTTTTACTGAAATGCAAAACTCCAAGAGAGTAAGAGGTATAATAGGTAACAGCCTTGTGATTGTGGAACTGTCTTGGGAGATAAGCAGCAGATTCAGGAACCTCTTCTGCCTTATTTAGGTGTTGGGCCTAGATTTTTCCTTCTTCATCTTAATTTAGTTCCCGAGTGCTAGGTGTGAGAGAAATGGCTATACAGATCTAGTCCAGTGATTATTCTGTCTCTCCAGGATTTTGGATACTCAGCCTCACAGCTTTGTTGCAGAGAATTTAAACAAAATATACAATAACAAAAAGTCATAATCCATCTCTAATTTAGAAAAACCATTATAGAGTTGATTTCCTGATGATTGAAACAGATTCCTGGAACAGGGATGAATGGCAGACCTGCAGACTGAATCTGAATCTTTCACATCCTAGGTAAATTCTTCTCACTGCCAGACTTCTGTCTGTTCATCCATAAAATTGAAAGAGTTTAGTGTAATTTAGTAAAGAAAAAGAACAATTAAGAAACCTTAAAAAATTCCTGGTCTAACCTGATACTGAGCATCTTTCATTAATAGGGGACAGATTTAATAAAAAATATTTATGACTGCACGTGATTATAGACTCATTTCAGTTTGAATGTGTATTTATATACTGATATCATTAAGAATTACTTTTGTTAGCAGTGAAATCTGGTCTTCTATGATGTTGACAATGTTCTGTATATAGAAAGGGAGAATCTCAGAGAAAACTTGATGAATTTTGTGTACCTTCCGAGACAGTGATAATTTTTGAGAAAAAATCAGTGGCCCCTCATTTTTTTGCATAAAGTATAATGTTAAAACTATCAGGTAACACAGTGTTGTAATTTTATAACAACATTTAGCTGGTAATTAACATAGTAACAGATAAGTATTTGTTAAAAATAGACATGGGTCTTAATTCTTTTTTATCATGGATGTCAACATTTCTTTGCTGTGATTACATCTGGGCTATTTTCCCATTTTTTTGAGGCTAAACATAAATTCAGTTTACAAATATTTGCTTCTAAAGAATATTTACTGAAAGAAGAAAAGCCTAAAATAGTATGTCTTAGCAGGTCTCTTCTTTCGTAAACAGGATTAACATAAATGGTGCTGCCAGATGATGATGACTAATGGTTCTAAACTCTATAGATCTGCATTATATAATGCACCTCATATCCTTGAAATGAGGACGGTCATTTGTCATTGTTGTTTACAGCTCAAATTACAACAGGTAATTTACAAGAATAGATCGTAGTGTTTTATAATTGTGTATTTTTTAACTTGTGGTCTTATATTTGAATAAATATTAGGTCTCAAAGCAATGCATTCATTTTCTGTGTAGTGACGTGCAGTGGCTGGATAATCAATTATACATTTATTTAGCTAAAATGACCTCTATCATACTTCTCATACAGTCGGTACCCTATAAGTATTCCCACAGAGTAAAACCACACTCTTCCCACCAAGAAGCATTAATTTTCTACTTTTGTTTTCTCATCCCTACTCAGCCATGAGGCTGGCAGGGTTTGCAGCTTATCCTTGGGGCTGGAGCACTTTCTACCTGCCCAGGGGAATTATTTTCTGGTCTTCTGTTAGCATGTCCTTACAGGGGAGGTTGTTTTCCCATGGGCCCTCCCTGGCACCTCTCCTCACCTGTGCTGTATCCCCCTGTTTTAGACAACAACTAAAATCTCTGACTTGGCTCATACCAGATGTGTGGCTCATCAGAGGCTGTGAAGTTCATTAAAAGCCACATGATATTTTGTTTTCAGCGAATTTCTCTGGACCTCTCTGTACTTTTTCACAGAATTACAAAAACTGTATGTAACATATGTCTGACAGAAAAACCTGATTCGTGTTTTTGTTTTGTTTTGTTTGTTTTCTTTTGTGGGAACGCACTAAGAATCCAGTGTTTTGGCTTGTGATATATTGTAATGTGCCCTAGTATTTTGAATGGGAAATTCCATTAGATCACTGACTTATGGTTCTGGAATTGCTCAGTGACCTCAAGTGCTGGAGGACAGATGGAGCCTGCCTTCTTTATTTACTGATGCTGGCTCATAAATGTATCTTGCTAGCTTGGACAACAGAGACATGCTCCCCCGTGGGCCACTTAGTTGAACTTGACTGAAGAATGTCTGCCCCTGGAAAGAAAAATATTTGGTTTCCAACAGAGAACTGGATGTTTCTGTGCCAAATGGGACAGTGTTTGGAACAAGCTGGAACAGAATGGAAAGAAGACTAAATTATCGTGCTAAGAATGAAAGTTATTATATAGATACCTAAAACCAAAAGGTATGTGGGTATCTATCTACTTTGAATGTTCCTCCTTTTCTGTTTTCAATCAGTGTTAACTGCATAAAGCTAATGTATAATCATTCCTTGGAAGTTCCTCTCAAAAGCACAGGCACATTTTGTTAAATGTGTAACATAGGCAGCAAGTGATATGGTCATATCAAGCCGTTTAAAAGAAGACATGCACAGGTCAGACCTATCTTCAAAGACTATAGGGCCCTGCAAAATTCACAAGCTAGATGCCTTTGTATCTAGTGTCACATACAATTATAGTTTAGTCTGGAGGAGCTCTCTCTCTATGGCCTGTCCCACAGATACCAGAATTTCAGTATTAAGACTCAATATATTATACAGATTTTTAGTTCAGAACCAGTATATTTGAATCAAGGGCAACTGCTGTCATCAGGCGAAGATTTTAGTTTTAATCAGCACCCTTCAAACACACATCTACTCCATATAGGTACATGTATATGTATCTGAATGCATGTGTATACATACACGTTATTTTGGCACTGGTACTCAGATCTTGCTCATAATGCTATTTTCCATTATCAGTCCTTGCATATCTCCTTTCAGTGGACACGATATATACTTATAGGTTGAGAATTTGAAAGAATCCATATTTTCTGAAGGCATCTGTGTGGTTTTATATAAGATTTTTATAAGGCTGAAATTAAAAAGGACAAAGAGAACATCATAGAGGGAAACCCACAGAATTTAACAGAAAGTGATAATTATGTTATGTTTTTTTTTATCTTACAGATTTCATTAGGAAGTAGTATTCACATTATAGAATCTTGTAAGATAATGTAAGAAATAAGAAGGACAAATACTCAGATAAATTCAGTAAGTTTTAAAGTAATTTCTGTATAATCCTGTCAGCCTCCTCACCTCTGGTGGGTTCTAAAGGATTTTCTGTAGAGACTGTCTTCTTCAGTTTGTTCACAGGAAGGCCGGAGGCATGGATACAGCTGGATGATGCACGTGCCTCATTCAGTGAATTACTTACTAGTAGATATCATTTGCTGCCTTGCCAAGCAGCAACAAAATAGTAGCAGAGCAGACTCCCGTATCAGGTAACACACACGCACCAGCTGTCCCTTTAACCCACTGCTCTCTTCCTTTCTCATAAACCCCTTCTTTTTTCATCCTTAGATATTAATGTTTTTCACTTGTGAATAACTTTGTTTACAATGTCACATCTTAAGTACCCAGTGGATTATGGAAAATTTTGTGTTTGTCATGGAAATAAAGTTCTCACTTCATACTGATAAAAGAAACACCGAAGTTTGCCCTTCCTGTTAGTATTTGTGTAACTTTAAGGGATGCCTCTGTGTCATGTACACAGGTGCCATGTGATGCAGGAGTTACCATGGAAACAACACTATTGAATGCAAGATCAGGCTTCAGAACAGCTTTATCTTAATGACCTTCAGTTCTTCCATATGTTCCAAGTATTCTCTGCTCAACATGGAGTGAACATGAAACATAACAAATCTGTGGGCTGAAGGACGATATGTTTCACTTGCACAACTTTTCAGTCATTGCCAGCCTGTTTTAGTAATAAATTCCTGTTGTTCCTAGTATTATGTCTATAAAAAGGATAAGTCACAGACAAAGCATGTATATACATTTTCTACATATCCTCAGAAGATACTGTAAGACAAATCTGCCAGTGAGATGTACTCAGTACTGAAGGAGACTGCAGTACCTTAAGCAATAGATAAGTAATGTTGTTCCCGTAAAAGGTCTATCACTGGTCCTACACTGTTTCATGGAATAAAAGAGAATGGTTAGTTTGAGAGGGGACCCAAGATACCATGGAACCTGTGGATACTTGTCAGTTGAGCACAACCACTATTTTATCTGATTGAGACCTCTATAATAAACAATGCTTCCTTCCTTGAATATGAATTTCCTTATATGAAGGAGCTTTTAATTGATTCTTTTGTATTATAAGATATTCTCAAAGGAAAGAGAAAATGTACATGATACAATGCTGTAGATAAAGAACTCTTTTCTAACAATAGTAGTGACTGGACAAATGTGTCAAATGTTTGTATATGACACAATTCAGATCAATATTTTTTTATTGTATCATTCAAGCTTATTGACCAACAGAACTAAATAAACATTCTTAAACCTTTATACTCTCAGATTTAGAAAAGAATGACAAACAATGGTGAAAAAAATATGTCAGTGGTTAGTACAACATACAGTTACTAAATATATATGTTATATATAAGACTGAGAGTAGCGTGAAAACAATACCAACACAACTGTGCACAGATACATATTTAAACTATGATCATGTCACATATAACTTCATCTCTGTCATTCAGCCACCTAAACTTTTGTTTTCTTACTGGGGCAGAGGGGGAGGTTTCTTTTTCCTATGTTGACAACTAAAATATGTTCTTAAGACATCATATGTGATGATATGAAAAATTTTTCTCAGTCCCAGCTGCGAATGAATCATTTAATGATTGCAGAGAAGGAAAGAACCAGTGTGGACTGTGAATTGGCAGATACAGAAAGGGAGGAATTTCCAAGAGATGGATTTCATTTACATCATCTCATAGAAGCAAAGTTTTATTGAGGAATGTTTACAAGAAAAGACATGAGAAGTGTCAATATGATAAATTAAGGAATAGAAAAGCTTACAGTGAGGACCTCTAAGTAGCCGTAACATTTGTCTAGCAGAATTCAAGATACACAAAATGAAAGGAAATTGCTGTTGATAATGTTAGGAGGAAGAACAAAGTAGATTTATGAGTAAGAAAGAGAAGAGGAAGCACAGCAGATGTATGAGGTAGATTTATGAAGTAGAAATGCAAGAAGCAGAAATGAGATAAGACTGTGAAGGAAAGTCATGGTCACACATGAAAGCCCAACATACAGCCAGTAAGCATGTAGGAAACAATGGTGGCTGTTCAAAAATAGACTGGATGTCAATCTGGATGGATCAGCATTTAATGAAGAGAAAGCTACAAGGACATTTTGGTAAGAAGAGCAATCACTTCAGAAAAGAAAAGTGGAAAAATCCTGCCAAAGCTAGATGGAGGGAAAAGGTTGAATGAGTGGTTACTACCAGAAATGCAGTTTTCTTTATACTTTAGAAATTGCAAGTCTTACTCTAGTGTTGAAATAGTGATTGTGTGTACTTCCACACAGTCACTTCCCTTTATCTGCTCTTCTCAAAAATCTGTTGCCAATGCATCTTTTCCCTCTCAAGAAAATGTTCTGTGCTTCTCTTGGCTTCTTTAATAGCTAAACATGCAATCTGACATTAGATATTGACACAGGAGTGGACTTGTTAGTTCATAGGGTCGTAAAAATGAAAAGGATGAAATGCACAAGATTTTCATTGTCATTGTGGTTGTTCATTAGGACAGGGATTTTATAGGCTATAGAGGCTTTTTATGAAATCATAGTCAAACATTCAGCAGTGACAACTGCCATCCCAAGTTCCAGAAACTGGTGAAGGAGGGAAGCACCCTGATGCTTAGTAGCTGTGAGAAGTGTAGCTGCTGTCACCCCTTCAGCATCGGTATCAAGCAGTCATTGTCATCGTGTGACACAGACCAGAGTGTGACACTTATCTCCCAGATCCATGGCTGCCTACAATGTAAGATGTCCCCAGAAGAAGGTTTATTACTATTTTAATTTAATTAGTTCTGTGTATAAAATTCTGCTGCATGTATAATTTGTTCTGCTTCCATTCTGAAAGTCTTGCTGGATTGAATTAATTTTCAATAATTATGAAGCATGAATATTAGTCTGGGTATTCAGCTGCTGATAAGCCTGAAAATGAATTCTAACTTGGAAAACAGGTTGACATATTTTTCATTCATTATCAAAAAAATTAAAAGAAATTACAGGCTAAAAAGGTTACCTGAGGCAGGGCTCATATGCAAAAACAGCAGCAATATAAACATATATTACATAAAAGCCAAAGCAATTAATATCTGTACAAAAAAATGCATAAAGAACTAGTTCATACACAATGATAACTGTGGTTATAAACTAGCCTATTAATCTGAAAAGCAAACTTTGTAATCAGTCCAGCAATTTTCAATCTCAAATAAGCCATTTGATGGAAGTCTAATTAGATTCATGTTTCAGTTCTGGGAATATCATTGTGTGTGCTTTTTCTACTGCTTTATAGGCCATAACAAGTTGTTCCCAGGACACTTAATAGACAAGTTTCATCCTTCACTGGAGCTTAGAGTACATTTAGGACACGTCCTGCAGAGCTATTCACTGTAGTGGTTCAAGGACACCTGGTGCTGTGTAACAAATGTTTTATTTACAAATATAGATTTAATGAGTTTGTGACGTGCAGTAAGATATCCTTTGATCCTGAAAAAGAAAAGGTGATAAATACTAGCATAATGCAAACAGAGAAGATGATTTAAACTAAGGCATGTCATAGCTATCAAAAGCATCTCAATGCTGTAATACTGAAGTAAGAGTTCTTTGATAAACAATCCACTGGGACTGTAATGTAATTTTAACACCTTCCATGGAAACTCCTGGTTAAAAGACAGTAAGTGTCCAAGTCACTGATGCGACAGCTCAGAGCAGACAATTCTCTTTGATATGGTGGGTTAGTGTTGGACAAAATTGAGTTTTGCGACAATTGGGTTCCTACTGTATTTTTCAGAATCACTTGCAAAGGCTTCTTATAATCACTCTGGCATTGCTAGGCTATTATACTAGTATAGCATTTTTGTACCCCTATTTGTGCCAAGTTTATCTTACGTACTTGGTTATGTAGCTGTGTTCAGCCACGTCAGTGCCAATGGACAGTGACATAAGAACTGATGATGTCCAGCACCACTGAGTGGCAGTCCGGTTCTACGTGCTAATGCCTGCATCGCAAATGCAGCACCCTGCCTCACCAGGGTGTTTGGTCCCTGGGAGTAACCATCAACATTTCAATACGACATTGTTTACATGACAAGCAGCCAATTCACCCACTTAAAAAACAGGCTACATTGAGAAAAGATATTACAAAAAGACTCTTTATGGTGGAATTTTAACAATTAAATGCCATGCATACACATCTGCCAACTTAAAATTCAAAATACTTGAGAATTACAAGTACTTGTGAAAATAATGAGGTTTTGTGTTCAGAAGAAGCTGTACAATGATTCTGATGTATACATTTATGAAATATTGCTCTTTGTCTTGCAGCAAGCATATAGAGGCTCCAGTGAAAAATTGAGTTTATGCAGAGTACTTCCTACAAAAAAAAAAAAAAAAACAGCACATAGATGGCTCAGATAAAGGGCATAAGCAGCCTACTTCAGATAATATACAGGAAGCAGAGAAAAAAGGGATGAAGAAGTCAGTTATCCTCTGTCCGATGAAAGATCATTTTGATTCCAACTTTGATGGAAGCTAGTTACTTGCTGACTCTTGTGGTACTAACCTGTTTTCTCACATAAAGAATTGTTCATATTGCAGATATGTGAGACTGTTTACAATGTGAAAGAAAAATATGTTAACTCTGGTCTCACTCATCAATCTGGGGAGAAAAACAGTTTTGGCTTGGATAACTAAATATGTTCACTTCTTCCGCACATAAGTTCAAAGCAATTAAAACCTACCACGTGACAATTCAAGATAGTCAGTAAAATAAATGCTGTTTTGAGAGGCATCTTTCTCATAAAGACTCTCCATGCCTTTATGTTTTTTCTGTTTTCATAAGTGTGTTGGCAAGCATGTACCTTTGTCCAATGCAGATCTAATCGTCACACCTTGAAGTTACAAAGTCATGGTACAAATCTCTGTCTTCTAACACGGAAAAAGTAACTTTATTAGAATGAAGAAAATTAGAGCCAGACAATTTGCTTTTCTCTCCTCTGAAGTGTTTCAGTCTAAAGCACCTTCACTCCACACTTCCTGACAGGCTTTGTAATAATAGCAAATTAATATAAGTTCAGATGACTTAATATCCCTTGTTTGCTTTTTCAAGTCTTGGCATTGTCTTGGCGTTCTTCCCTCCTTCTCCAGGTTTTTACATTCTCTTTTATCTTACCTGTTCTTAAAGACTCTGTATTTTCACTCATCTTCGTCATTTCTGTACCCTGCTTTCTCCTGCATCTCACTCAAGCCTCCAGTGACAGTTTCTGCAGCAATTTTGATGTGAACTGTGAGCCAGTCAGGGGGCTTTCAGATCCAAGAAGAGAACACCATCTCTGTTAAGGCATCTCACGCATCATAGCCCCAGGCTTTGTAATCAGAAGACTTTGGTGTAAGTGATCCAGACACAGCTGTCACCTCAGACACTTCCTTATCTGGCTCCTGGATGACAGCCTCAATGCTGAAAAGGATCTGGACAACGGACTGAAATTTAGGAGGTAAAACAGGTTTAGCAGCAGAGGATATATACAAGAGGACAAAGAAAAAAATTGAGATAAAAAGAAGAATAAGGAGAAAAAGGAAGAAGGTGAAATGAATGGGAAGATTTCTCCCATTTCCATAAGGCCACAATGAAATTGGTTATTTGCATAACACCAGATTTTGCTTTATCACCTCTAGTAAGTTCTCTGCAAATTCTTAGTCACAGTTGAGCTCTGACTGTCACACCTTTCAGTCTCAGGATCTCTATTATGGAAGATAACTCCATAAGAGTATGTGCAATTAGATGGAGCAACAGGGTGTGACAGCAACTCTGTACCACAGAGCAATGATGTGCAGAGCAGCACACTCATCATAGCTAGCAAGAGAATCTTTTCTGAAAAGGTATTTAATGTTCACTCTGACCTCCCCAAAGAAAAACTGCCCTAAGAGTTAATTTATTAAACACTGAAAAATAAAGAAGTGTCAAAGATGTCTGTGAATCTTTAATCCCTTATTAAATTATGATGCTGGCTTTAATTTTACAATCATATACATTTTTCGCCTTGACCCCTGCTTCATTATGTGCAAAGAATGAGCTTGTTAGTATATTCTTTTAGCTTCATTCCGTGTGTGGTCTACTACTTTCCACTATTTAGTCTTAACTGTGAGGACAGCCATACATTTCCTGCTGGCCTGTCTGTGGCTCTCGCAGCACATACACATTTCACAAACATTTCACACCACAATGCTTCCCTGAAAGAACACAGTTTTATCATCCCCATCATACAGCTGGGAAGCTCCGGCTCTATGATATGAGTATCTGAGAATTCAAGCTGAGTAGTTCACAATGGGTAACATATTGTATTTTCAAAGAGCAGTTCCCAGTAGCTTCAGGTATAGCTGTGAATATTTAAACGTTTCTGCAAATCAGCCTGTGAGATCTCAAGCTGGACAAGGAAAACAGGGAACAACATAAGTGCCCAGGACAAATGTGATTAAATGAACTTGCCACACGGGAATTTTGCAGTGGAGACAGACTCCACTTCTCCAAAGCAGCTACTGTCCAGTGATGAGATCTCCCTTACATTTCCCTATGGCACCAGGGCTTTATGATAAGAAGTGTCACAACCTTGATAACAAGCAGTGTTATTGGCACATCACAGATGCTAAACTGTGCTCTTTGCTCATGTAAAATACTCCATTGTGCCTAAAAAGGAAGTGTGGACTGTAATAAATAGGACTCTGAAGATCACTGTGCGGCTTCTCATTTCTGGAGCAGTTACAAATGCTGAACACCTCTTTAGGGGATTTAACTAGAAAAGACTGTCTAGTGAAAACTCCATGATTCCCATTATAACATCAGACACCATGTACTGAAGAAAACCCACCAGAAAAACACAGAGTGAATTTTTCAGACTCTGTTTTTTAGTGCAGGCAATATCTTTCTGTTCAACTGAAATCCATACTTATGGAGAGGGGAATAAGCCAAGGAAGCACCCTTAGATAAACAGCAAAGAAGTTCATTCTATGGCAGGGATAAAACAACCCAACTCCTTATTTTTCAGGTACTATAGCTGGATTTAAACTGTGAGACTGAAATTATGGAAAGAAGGAAAAATTGTCCCAAAATATGCTCACCCTCCCTTACCCTCTCCCCCCTAAATCTGTTGAGGTATTATTTCAACTTTAAAAGCTGCAGAATTAGGAAGCAAGGAAGCCCATTTGCAAGAGCCTGTTAAGCCAGAGTGTTTTCAAGACTATGATTTTAATCTCTTAATCTTCTGTAGGTTATTAAGTACTACCTTATACCAGACTCTTGTTTTCATGTTCAGTAAAAGCTTTAGGAACTGGAAGAAGTTGGTGTCTTCTTATGTCTATATTTCAAATTTAAAAGGGGCGCTTTTACCTTATGGTCTTCAGCATTGCTGTTACAAACTTGCATTTAGCAGACACATTGTTCTTGAGTCAACTAGTACACCTTCAGTTTTATACATGGGTATTTGTGTACATGAGAAACAAAACTCCATCCTGCACTTGACATTAATGCTGTCATTAGGGAGGAATATTCATTGGGCAGACAGAACCAGTTCTAAAGACCAGGCTAGGACCAGGCTTAAAAGCAAGGCAAACCAGACCCCAGAGACATTAAGAAGGGGACCAAGGAAAGGGCAGAAAAAGGGAAACGTGGAGGTAAGGGGTCTTGAGTAAACAGCTCAAGGAGCAAAGAAAAGGAAACTAATGAAGTCTTAAGTCTAGGTTAAAGAGCTGACAGGCCTGGAGCAAAGCTGAGAAAGAGCTAAGCTAAGCAGAGAGGACCAGAGTACAGAATACCATTACAAACAAGTAACACGCTGAGATAGCCAGACCAAGTGGTAAGATGTCTACCTGAGACACTGACAAGCCACCAGATTGCTTCAGAATCCATTCTCAGAGGTCAGTGTTAGCACAGTCAGTCACACAAACCACAGAACCATAGAATGGTTTGGGCTGGAAGGAACCTTAAAGATACCTAGTTCCAACCTCACTCCGGGCAGGGACACCTCCCACTAGACCGGGTTGCTCACAGACACTAGTTGCAGAGCTTTCCTGCCCAGGCAGTACCTGGAAGGGACTTGCAATTAAAAAGCTATGTATAAAAAGAAATTCTGTATCCTTGAAACTTTGCAAATACTGCAAAAAATGAAAGGGGTTGCAGCACTTCCACATCTAACAGAAGGTGTGGCTGGAACAAATGTATTACAAGTAACTCATTAAGAATTTCCCTGGTGCTATCAAAGACATTTCTAGATTACACTAAAATATCGTAATTAAATCTGTACATGAACAACTTGCTCATCAGAGTAGACCGAGTGGATACCACATGGAATTAAAATGAGTATGTGCCAAAGCACATCCAAATGTATGTTCCTCTTTTCAGTACTCATCCGAGTAATTTTAAATGTTATGGCAGTATATAAAAGGACATTACTTTAACTCACTGCTTTTTCAGTGATAAAGTTTCCTGCCATCTAGTACTAGGCAATTATCACCTATAAATTTACATGCATGCTTAATGCTATTTCACTTGATCAGGCTACTCATGTAATTTAAAGACACTTGCAGCTATGTGCTCAATGGGTGTCTTAATTACCCACTCCTATTTTAGTCAGGTTTCCTGATGAAAAATGGCTTATGAGATCATACTGTAGTATCCATGCAGACATATATCTGTCAATCCACACTCATATAACAGCTTTTGAACCTGCTGGCCAGTTTCAAGCACACATCACAGAGAAGCTAGCTTACAGATATAAGGTTTCTGTATATCAAATCGAAATAGACAGTTAAACAGAGGAAAGAGAGATTATTGGAATTACTGGCATTCCCATCACCCACTGATGGAAAGGCTGTATCATGAACACTTGAAGTCTACAGAATTCATGTTATAAAGTTATTGTGGATGCCCTTTCACAGAAAAAAAAGCTTCACAACTTGTAGGTTATTAGACATTGGAGAATGCCAGCAGACAATACTGATCCACAAGGCTTCAACAGTTTCCATGCTCCTAAGTCTCTGGGCTGCACATTAAGGAAGTGTTACTTGCTAACAGCAAACTCTCCTTTCCAAAAAAAAAATTATAAATATGAAGAGCTTCATCATTAGACTTCTTTTTGTGAAAAAAAATCTTCTCTTATCTTGCCTTAAATGATGTTCAAAGTATCAATTTTAAGGAAAACAACAAAGCAGCAGATTTGCTTCCCTGATTTTTTGGGGGGCTGATCAGCCGATACTTCCAGTTTAATTACTGTTCTGAATGCATGGGAACTTTCTGTGTATTTCTTTCCCAGTGTTGACATCATGGAAATTTCACAAAGTCTGACAGGCGGATAGAAAGCAGTATTCCAAAGGGACCTTCCTCTGGGCCCTATAGCGCTTGGCAGACATTCATAAATAGGACCTGTTTTCTTTAGGTTTTGAGCAGATCTCTTCTGGACAACTAATGATTCTGCTAATAGCAAAATGACAGAAAAAAGGTTTCACCAAATAGGGGATCCTCTTTATGTTTGTGGTGGAGTTGTTGTAACAGACTTTTAAGACTTAGTCTGAGAGCATCTCATGGCCGAAGGCCTCAAAACTGGATGCTGAGAGGCATAAAATCTTGAAGTTTCATTTTTAGTAGGATTTTTAATAAGTGAGAGGCATGAGATACTGGTTTTTCTTTCCTCAAATTCCTTAGGCACTAGGAATAGTTGAGTTTTTAAACCAAGAATACGTGAACCGAGTAAGAGTTATTTGCCATTTTAGGTATGTTTAAAGAAAACTCACTGGGTGTAAGATAATTGAATATTTTGTAGTGCGTTAGTGCATTTTTCATAGAACCTTGCTCAGGTAATATTTTCTATTCCAACGAGCAATCAAGAACACAAACACAACCTCAATTGTTTTTAATTTGATTTATAACAGACGGTGTTTTCCCCAGCCAAGGCTGCAGCTCAGTATTAAACTGACACTATTTTTGCAAACTGGTGTGGGCTCACTGAAAATACCATACCTGTTCAAGATCTGTCTCACTGACTGCGCTCACATGAAGCCTTCATAAGAGGAATGAATGGTATGTAAACAGCATAATGAATGTATAGTGTCACCTCTTAACAGTATCTGTCTTAGCTCAGTTTGCCTTACTGAGGTATGGAATTAGCAATATTCACTTAAGATTAGAGATGTGGCATACTACACTACCTGGAGGGGCTCTTGATTTCAGAAAATAGGATCAAAATAGCAGTTAAAGCTTAGCAAATTTCAAGGAAGAAAAATCTTCACACCCCGTATTTCTGCAACATTCTTGAGTACTTTCAACTTTACTACCATTTTCACTTCTATAAATTTGGCATAAAATCCCCATTGCATGGGATTTTATGTTCATCCGCGTCCATTTTACTTTCTTCTTAAGGAGAGATAAATACACTTGAAGAGTATGTCTGCTGGATTCATTACTAATGGCATGAAATCATGTAAATGAAAGCTGAAGTGAGATCCTACCAGCAGCCTAAGTGACAAGCATTTGAGTACCTGGAGTTTGTGTGTTTTGTTCAAGTCACACTAGCGCTTCAAGAAACATGTTTTTCTTTGGTCTTGCAAGAGCTAGATTTTATCCATTTTATCCCTGTCCTTAGCTTTCGCTAGCAGTTGTTAAAACAGTCTTTATATCACATGCACTGAAGACCATTTTCCTCTGCTAGTTAAGAAACATTCTTCAGTGTATTTTCTTCTCATTTTTGTGATGGTGGCACTGCAGCACCTTCATACGTATTCATGGCAAATTCTCTGCTAATCTGCATATAACTGTGTTTTAGACTGTAATTCTTCCTTTTGAAATATGGAGATATATATATTGAAATAATATATATAGGACAAGGGGCAATGGGTGTAAACTGGAGCATAGGAGGTTCCACGTTAACAACAGGAAGAACTTCTTTACTGTAAGAGTGACAGAGCACTGGAACAGGTTGCCCAGGGGGGTTGTGGAGTCTCCTACATTGGAGATATTCAAGGCCCGCCTGGACAAGTTCCTGTGTGATGTACTCTAGGTTACCCTGCTCTTGCAGGGGGGTTGGACTAGATGATCTTTTGAGGTCCCTTCCAACCCTAGGGATTCTGTGATTCTGTGATACAGAGGTCAGTATGGAACCACCACCATAATCACCAGATGTACACACACTGTAGCAGATTTCAGAGGCGGGATGACTTTTAAAGCTTAGTTGTGGCATGGCATCTGTAAGTACTGAGATATGTGGGGCAAATCAGTGGCTGTTTTGCTGAATGATAACTCTAGATTTTTCCTGCTCATGGAATAACTTACCTACAATATGGTTGTGCTTCTGAATTCTCTGCTTAGCAGTGTGGAGCAGGTGCTGGGCCACTTGTTAATGAGAGAATTCATGTTTGATGTCAGCAGAGTTTAATTTCCAATGCAATAGTGCAGAAACCTTGTGAAACGCCTGCAAAATCTTGCAAAGTCCCCCATGTTTCATGAGGTGTATGCCACTCCGGACCCCTATGCCACAAGGGGATGTTCTGTGTACTTTGGCTTGCCTGAGCCCATTGCTTCACATCTGTCATGAAGGAAAAAAGCGAACCAGCCCCGAAGGCCCTCCATAACCGGGTTTTGAGTGTGTCTGTCAGCGGGGAACGCATTTCTGGCGTTGTCCCATCGGGCTGTGGCCCTGAAGTGCCAAATCTGGCCCGGCGGGCACAGCTCCCTGGAAGGAACCCGCGGTCTCTCCCAGTCTCGCACATGTCATGAGCCTCCACTTCCACTCAGCCCCCCAAGTACGTCCCACAGCCGGTAGGCCATAGGAAAACAGCCACTTTCTTGCTCCCGTCCATAGGGACTCAGGCCCCGTAGGCCTGGACGGGGCGGGCGGCGCAGGGGCGATAGGACCCGGCGGCCGGCGAGGGCGGGCGCATGCGCGACAGTGTAGGTGCCGCTGGCCGCCGCCGAGCTCCGCGGAGCGCTGCGGCGGGGGGGGCCGGGGCAGCTGCTGGGACAGTCCCTTCAGTGCCCCGTCGGAGGCATCGCCTGCACCGCCGGGCATGGGTGCCGCGGCTCCGAGCTCTGCTGCCTTGTCCCGTCCCGATGAGTCCTCGCCGGAGCAAGTGAGTGAGGGTGGCGCCCGGGCGGTAAGTGGCAGCTGTCCCCCGGCCGCCTGCCCCGAGGCAGCGCGTCTCTCACGGGCGGAGAAGGAGCCAGAGCTCCCGGGCCGGGATGGGCCGTGCCTCCGCTGCCCTCAGCCCCGCTCTGCTTCTGGGGCAGCCCGCGGCTTTACCCCCTTTACACGGGTTTATTGTTATTATTGAAAGAACTCGCCCATCAGTATCGCCATGCGGGGCGGGAGGAGAAGGGAGGCTGTCGGGGCTGGGTGACCGGTGGCCACTGCGGGGTTTGGCCGCTCCCGCCGGGGCGCGGCTGATCCAGGGCCGCCCCGCAGCTTGTCTGGGCTCCGCCGCCTCCACCTGCGCGCTCGTCTCTCGGCAAAGGGGACTCGCCCGGCCCCTCTCCGCCTCTTCCCCTGCAGGGCGCCGGCGGCCCGGCCTTGGGAGAGAGGATGTGGTGAGAGGATGGGGCTGTCTCCCGCGGGGGCTCGCCATGGCCAGGGAGGACTCGGTGAAGTGCCTGCGCTGCCTGCTCTACGCCCTCAACCTCCTCTTCTGGGTGAGTGGAGCGACGCGGGGCGGGCCAGGCTGGGCCCCCACCGCCGCCCGAGCAGGTGTGTGGAGGTGCGGTGCGGGTGGCTGGGGGCTGCCCGCCTTGGTGCCCCCGGTGTGCTTCCCGGGGCGGGCAGTTCCCACGGGGGAATCCTGGTCACGGGAGGTAAAAAAGAAAAAGTCTTTGGAAACTAGTTGTAAGTAAAATTAGATCTGGTGTTAACGGGTGTTATAAGTACACGTGTGAATCTGTGCCCCTATAACACTTACAGAGGGGAGTGAAGTATGCATGGGTGCCTTCCTGTTGAGATGAGTTTCAGAGCATCCCGTGACCCTAGCTGAGCTCCACACTCTTGCAGGTACCGAAGCAATGAGCTGCTCTGCAGAGGCCTTGGCCTGGGTTTTATTTTTGTGCTTTCAGTTGCCAGATCCTAACAAGCAGGCAAGGTGATTTCTTACTTTTGTTTCCAGTGTTTCACTCAAAGCTATATTTATAGCAGCAGGGCTTCTCACTCGAGCATAAGTGGGTGTGATCTGTGCTTGCTCTTAAACTTTCACAGCTCTGGACAAACAGGATGATGAAGGTCACTCAGAGTCCTCACTCACTTGCACTGAATGGAATCTTCTTCACCTCAATAGTTGAGATTTATGCTTGATAAGTGTAAGAGAACAAAAGGCATGACATCCCATAACTGTTAACAATGGTTGACTTCTGAGGTGCTGTAGGCTTGAATGATGCAGGGATAATAAATGGGCGGTGTTCAATCTTGGTTTATAATGGAATTGAGATGGGGTTCCACAATTACTAAAAATTAAGTAGAGATTATTTAGATTTTGTTGCACTTTAAATAATGTCTCAGATTGCCCTTAACTCGAAAGTCGTCATGTGTCCATTTCCCTTCCTCAAATTCCATTCCCCAAATTACAGAGGAGAAAGGATCTTTTGAATCTGTCCCAGGGAAGAAAATGGTAACTTCTCATGCTTGTCTCCAAAATATAAAAAGTGGCTGTAATTAATCTTCCTAGCTGAGATGAGAACACTGGATATTATACCAGAGCAGCTAAGTGAAATCTGTATAGAGCTGAAGCATGTGACTGGGTAATTAAATAATAATTGCCAGTACAGCAGATGACTTGCACCACAGATATTGCACAGAATTAAAGCTGTCTTCCATAATGTATGTAAAATTAAAGGTGTTGGAACTCGAATGAAAAATTGTCCAGTCCATTTTGAGTTCATTTCATGAAGCAGATGAATGCATTGGTTTGATTGAAACTAAATAAATAAGCAAAAATAGGCTTGCCAGATTTGTGTTATATGAAATGGGTTGTGTGGTGGGTGGGTAGTTAAATTTATTTGTAGTTACATCAGACTTCTTTGGAGGAATGTGTGATAAAAACTCATTCTGCTTCCTATCTGGTCCTGCTCAGATATGTGTTTAACAGCTAAACACAAATCTGCTACTAGCTGCTTGTTGTAGGGAAAACTGCCACATCTCGTTCTCTGTCAGAGCTTAAATTTTCTCCTATTTGGCTTAGTGGGAGTTTTGCCACTGCCTTATCTGAGTATCAGAGCATGACACGAGGACAGAGTTTTTCTGGTGAAAAGTTTCCCTGGCAGCAGGTGCTTATCTACTGATGTGGGCATGGGGGCTGTGATTTCCCCTTGCCACTGCTCTTTCTTCCATTTGGAAAGCTTTAGCTTGCCTGTTGCTTAAGTTAGTGTTTACTTGGATAAACACTAGCCCAGGTTGTGGGCTGGATGTCAGGAATTTTAGATTAAATCAGCTCTTTAAAAATGTGCAGTGGTGTTCCTTCCGAGCACAGTGGTTCTGACCCAGTGGGTAAAGACAAGAGCAATGCCATGATTCTAGGGTCTATACAGACATCCCAGTTTGGGATGCATATGTGTGATTCTTTTCAAGCCCAATCTTTTGAGAGTTTTATGCTTTCTCTCGCTTCCTTCCTTCCCAAGGGCCATTGCCACCAAATGGCTTCAAGCTTGTTGATAATGTGCCCAGTGGCTGTGTCGGTTATCAGTGTTTGACTGAGAACAGTGAAGATGTGCAAACAGCATGTGTTGACTTTTTAAAATCATGGTCTGACTGAGAGTCCTGGCTGGAATAGAGTGACATTCTCTCCTTGTTTCACTGTGCTGGTGTCCAGTTGGAGGTCTAACCACACATTGTGCAAAAAGGATTGCTTTTTCCTCCAAACTGAGGGCTTGAAGCTTTTGAAGGTCTGACAAACACTGTTTAAAAACTGGTCATCACTATCTGGTATGGTCTATCAACCTACTAAAGGCGAACATCTGAAGTCAGCTTCAGGCCTGTCCTATGGGCATCTGTCCTAGTGTGTGCATGACTGGACTCCAACATTTGTTATTGCCAGACTGGTGAGGGCAGACTAGTGTGTATAAAGCTCCTTCAGAAGATGTTATGCCTAACCGAATTCCTACTCTGACCACGAATATTGCTAAAAAATTGAAGATGTTGGTGGTTGCCACAACATGTTGGTGTCTTCTTAATTTTGTTGCTGTCAGAAGCAGAGAAGTGGGAGCGCTTTATCAGTAACTCTGCTGCCATCCTTATAGCTTCTCCAGAACATTGGTTGTAAGAGTACAGCTGCATGCTTTCTGTTTGGGAAGATGTGTTTAAGCTGGGCTCAGCTGATGAGCTGTGATGCGGAATCTTAGACAGGCTGTTGTACCTGTGTGTGTATGAGGGGGAGGCAGGTGTTGTTTGTTATACTTTTTGTAATTTTTGGCCTGAAGGTTGCTTAGCTGTAACTAAATAATAAGAAATCAACTGTGTCCTGGGTTCAGCAGTAGCAGTCATTTTTTCTCCTTCTTATAGCTGGTGCAGTGCTGTGGTTTTGACTTTCAGCCTGGGAACAGTGCTAATAACCCTGATGTTTTTAGTTACTGCTCAAATGTTTGGTCTGACCAAGGACTTTCGGAGTCTCATGCTCTGCCAGGGAGGAGGGGAAGCTGGGAGGAAGCAGAGACAGGACACATGACCCAAGCTAGCCAAAGAGTTATTCCATACCCCACAGCATGTCATGCCCAGGATGTAACTGAGAGTTACCCAGAAGGGCTAGTTCACTGCTTGGTTGGGCTGCGTATCGATGGGTGTACTGTATTCTGTTCCCTTGTTATTTCCCTTGTGATTATTGTTATTGGTGGCAGCAGTAGTGGTTTGTGTTATACCTTAGTTACTGGACTGTTTTTATCTCAACTGGTGGGAGTTACATTCTTTCGATTCTCCTCCCCATCCCTCGGGGAGCAGGGGAGGGAGGGGGGTGAAAAATGAGGGGGAGTGAGCAAGAGGGCTGCGTGGCTGGCTTACGGCCTGGGCTTAACCCACGACAAATTGTAAGCCCAAGGTTCTGTTTTAGTGGTTCATCCTGCTTGGGTGATAGACCAATTGACATACTGCCTTTACTGCTTCTGAAAAACACTAGTTTTGTGGATGTGAATGGATTGCAGCAGATCTTGAAAGGTGTTTTGTTTTGAGATGAGCATAAATCTGTTGTTAAGTGAATGACTGTGGTTTAGACCTGGTGAAACCCTTCTGGAAGATGTTTTCAAGGTCAGTTGAATAACACATTTGATTGCAAGATATCTCTTTGTAAATGATAGGAGTTGCAGTTTCAGTACCAGTTTGGGTCTTCTAATTACGTTAGGGTTTTTCTTTATAGTGCCCTGCACAAGGAATATCCTTCAGACTTGGTCCTGCAGTTAACGTCTGTTTTCATTCTTCTGTCATCCTCATGTGTAAATGAGCATCACTTAAGGTAATTTATGACACTTGCTTTCTGCATGTGTCTCACTTGACACTCAGTAACACTGCCTTTGCAGCATGCTACATTCTGGAAAGCCTGATAAAAAGAGGGGACCTCCCAAAAAAGCATGGTTTGGTATTTTATACTCAAGACTTAGTGCTTAACTAGGGAGATTATCTTAGTGGTGCTTGAGAGAAGAAATGCTCCTACTGGTTCCTAATTTTCTCTTGTTAGTGGCAATACTGGCCTTTATCATCTCTAGCTAGTGTGTGTGTCAGGACATAGAAAAATCTAGTTTTGATATTTCTACAAATATAGTTTATGAGACTTCTGGTGAGGCTTTTCTGTATCAGCAAGCTCTTGATGCTGCTCCAGCTCATTAGCAGTCATGTATGCAATATGAGCATCTTCTTTCATTTTGAGCACTGTATAACTTGTCCTCACAGAAATCCTCCTCATCATGTCTTGCCATTGTTCTTCTGTACTTTGCTGTGGTCTCTTTTCATAAACATTTATGCTGGGGAGACATTCTGTCGAAGAACACGGCCAGCCCATAATAATGGCACAGGGATAACACAGGAGATTATGGAGAGCAGTGGCCCGCAGGGGTTGTGCTACAACAGGAACTAGAAAATGGTGCTGAATACAGGAAAAGTTCAGACTCCTGGCTGCTTACAATAGGAGGTGATTAAGCAAAGCAATAACTTTGAGAGGCACAGGCCTGTTTTACTTGGCAGCTCAGCCATGTGTGTTCTTTCAAAAAATTATAGTCAAAATAGGTGAACTGGGTAGTGATAGTAGATGCACGTAAAAGCAGTACAATTATTGTGTCAGCTTTCCCATTTTTTAAAGAAAGTCTAGCTGTTGTGCAGGAAAAGCTTCGCATAGACTTTCTGTCTTCAGAAAACTGCCAGCTTTCCTTGTTTTTTTTCTTCTGGTGAACATGTGAGGCAGAAACGAGGAGCAGCTGCCATTGTGTTCCTTGTAATTGGGCATGACTGTACTGTAGTGGCTTGGACAAATCAAGGTTGTAAGTTGCAGATGACTGTGTCATAGGTGGTAAGGATCTCTTAACCAGTGATTAATAGTGTCAGAGGATATTTGAGCCAAACCAGCAATGTTGCCACATCCTTCACCTTGTGAGGTTTTTCTGCCTGGGGATGTGCTTTTTCTGTTGAGCAGTGCCTAAGCTTTCCTTCAAAAAATGTAGCAGTACCATCTAATTTCAACTCTGTGATTGCAGCCAATAAACCCTCCTGGCAGGTAGTGGAAATTGTTTTGCATCTATCTTGAATTTGTTCCTGTAAACAAAAAGTCACATGAAATGAAAAACGAGCAAGCTTCCAGTTAGTTTTCCTGTTCTTCAGAATACCTTGCACACTTAAATTTTCCAGTTTTGGCTAGGTGTACCACCTGGGAACTCAGAACAAAAGAATGTTAGTGCTGTGCAAATGAACACCAAGAGTGGTTGGAAGCAGTGATATTGTATTTCTTGCTTTTTCCAACCTCAAATATATGTATTGAATCTTGTAATTTTTTGCTTCAGTTTTTCAAATCTACTGTGACGTGAGAAAGAAATCAGTCTATCCTCCTTTTCATGGAACCAGGTTGTGTTTCTGTTGCTTTCCAACTTCCACTCTTGTTGGTGGGATTTGTAGATATTTCAAATTAATAGAGTTAGTGTCAAGTTTTTAAGTGACTAATGATACACATTGAAATGAACACTGCCTGTCTGGGTACCTGTAGCAGTGTAAACATAGGTTCATTCTAGTCTAATATACTCTGATTTTAGAGACTGCAGTGTAGACCTGGGTAATTGAAACCTGATTTTCTTAGCATTCTTGTATAAAGAAAATACCTAAAAGCCATGCAAGAATAACCCTGGCTTCTGTGGGAAAATGGTGTATTTTAAAGGAATGTGTTCAGCAGAGCGAGCTACAGAAGTTTTACAGGACCAGAAATACTTTTAATTCTGTTTTTGGTTTTTTGGTTTTTGTCTTTTTTTTTTGAGAGAAATCTTTTACTTTTTGGTGTCTTTGGGCTGCATTATTTATGTAATGTCATTACATTACTAGACCATGTAAAGCAGAGTTCAGCCATACTGAGAGTCATAAAATCATAAAGTCAACTTTACATCTACCTCTATATAACTTTTTATCCCATGTGTCTTTGTAGGTGATAAGGCTCACCCTTCATTGCATGTCAACAGTGAATTGATAGACAAGTCTCTGCAAAACTGTTCTGAAAAAGAGTGGTTTGATGTGATGATGGAGAGAAAAAAATAAAACCAGACCCCATCCTAATGTTAGAGATTACATTAATACGCTTCTTAATTGACATTCAGAAATAAGTGAAACCACAGACAGTTTTTTGGGTAATCCTTATGGTTAACTGTGTGGAATTCATTGTATCAACCTTGAGGATGAAGGCACAAACCTGTACTGACTGGGTTTGAGCACACAGGTCAAAAGGAATTAAAAACTTCAAGCTAAATGGTTATACCAGTAAGCTGTGATCTCCAGCAGAACTGGGAAAGTCCATCTGGCCTGTAGGTAGCTGCATTTGCTTTTTTTCCCTTCAAATTTATCATGACTTTGTAGAATGTAGCTACCCAGTTATTTGGTCATTCCCAGACACTGCTTCTTCACTGTACCCATCCATCGAGAGTCTGTGGTAGACACTTGACATGGCTCATAGGAGTAATGCCAATTTTTCACTCTCTTGTAGCTATTTCCTGAAGTATAGGGGATAGGTTAATTTTCTGCAGTTTTATAAGAATGGGTGACTTAATTAAAAATGCAGGTTCATTTTAGTCATTTTCATGTGCTCTTGGGTATTCACATGTAAAACAGGGAAGTTAAGTGATGTTCACGCAAACAGCTGATTGTAGGTCCTGTGAATCATAGGAAATACTTGCACTTTTTTCATACTAATCTTCTAGTTATATACCCTGGGTTTAAAAATAATGTCTGCCATGTGTGAGGTTGACTAGAGTCTGTGAACAAAACCAAGCTCTTACAGAAAGAAAATTGAGAGTATATTTTGTATATGTGAAGGCATATCATCTTGATGGTGGTGTGTGGCTCATGATATAGATCTAGACACTCAAGCTCTGAGCACTGCTACAAATCACCCATGATTAGCAGCACATGTCTCTCCCTCCCTAGAGGCAAAAGTTCTCCTGACAGTGAAATGCCTTTGAGGGAAGAGTGGCACAAATTATGTCCTAACAAGAACTGCAGTGCCTAGGTAGTCACAGAGAGGATGAATGAAGAAATACATGTGCTTTTGTAACCCTCTTTGTTTTTAAAGTACACTTGTGTTACACAGCCAGAAGTTGGTATATAGGTCTGACAGGAGAACTGTCTGATAGATGAACTGTACCTCAGCTTGTTTGCATATTTTGGCTCTTGTTTGTTTTTTATGCTGTGTTGCTGAAGGAGCCTTGCACAGCCAACTGCTGGAAAACTTTCTTGCTTCCCTGAGGAGGCTGATCCATTATCATGCTCTCAGTGCTTCAGCAGTTGCCCTATTGCAAAGTGTGCAGGTTCCACTCTGTGCCAAACATGGAGCAGGTTGTTAACTCACTGTTGTAGCTGTGCAAGCAAACCCAGATTCAAAGTGCAAATAAGTAAATATTTCAGCTGTTTGCAGGTGGGAGGAGACCAAGGCTAAACCCTGTGTAGGAAGCTCAGCTAAAATTAAATGTTGGCATGTCTGTAGAATAAAAGGTGCATTAGTGGGGAATAGGGAAATTTCCTTTTTTATAGACCACCCTTCTTTCTCTAAAGGAGGCTTTTGCCCTTCTTTCTCTTTAAAGGCTTTTGCCAGATAATACAGACAAATAAGACCTCTTATCCTCCTCTCCTCCGCCCTTTCACCCCTCTCTCCCCCCAGAATGTAGTTGTCTGTTTATCCTGAGATCTGGGTCATCTGCATTTGTTCAGTTATCTGAGTATTGAACCTAATTGTGAAAATCTTGTGAAAGCATTGCAATATGCTCTGTTCATGACCTTGTAGTGATTTCTCCCCACCCCCTCCACCCTGCTTTGATAAGTCTCAGCTCAGGTTACCCAAATCAGTTTTAACTGGAAAATTTTCTCAAGGTTTATTTCCTTACTAAAATTAATGGACATATTCTGATGAATGTTATCATATCTTGGAAGTAATTTCCTTAGAGCTGAAAACCTTTTTCTGCAAAGCAAGTTGCTCTATAGTGCTGCTAGTCAGCACTTTTTATGGATACCAGAGTGTGACCTGAAGTTGTTTAATCCATCTGTTAGAATAAAGAGTGGTGTGTAATATTCAGTATGGAAGATACTTTTAATTTTCCTCCAGCTGAATAATGGAGAAAACCCCTTCTCTCAAACTTGAGCATAGGAACTTTCACCATTAAAAATTAAGGTGTTAGAATGAAAACAAGTGTGCAAATAGCAACAGGAATTGGTCTCACTCCTTCAAAGACAGAAATCCATGTTCATCATTAATTGAAAATGAAGATTTAGTTTTTCAGTTTAGGTATGGCCTCAAAGACATTGTGAGTAGATTTAAAATACATACTTAATGTATAAAATATGATTTTATATTTTCATTTTGATGCATAATTTATGTAGAAGAATTCCAGAGGCAATTTAACCTGTGCTTGAAAGTGGCCATTCCTAATAGTCTGAGTGCTTTGTTGGATGGACTTTTTCAGTTGTCTCAGAAAGCTCTAATAAATAGCTTTAAAAACTTTACATTAAAGATAAGTTTGGAAATTTAATATATTATTGTGTGATCTGCATATTGGTTGTATATAAAAATGTTATTTATTACCTTTGTTTAATCAGTGTGAAAATATATTTAGAGTATGACAAGAGGCAGTTTTGTAAACTCTTCAGTGTCATGTTCATGGCTATATAACATTCGGTGACAGTTCAGAATGAAACCCTTAGTGATTTGTGCAGCCAGCTGCAACAAATAAACATGTTTTACTGCTTACTATCATATTATGTGTACAGCACAGCAGACTGTCATCAGAGAAGCTTGGATGAAACCATTTGGGTGAACTGCTAATGTGGTGAGAATTATCTTGGTAGTTTTATTTCTCATAAACTCGTGTCCTTTCATCTGATTCTTGATACAGATTTCTAACTGTATTTTGCATCTGAATTATTTACAAAACAGTGGCTGAAGTAGGAGCTGCACTTTTTTTAAGGCAGCCTTTTTCCATTGTCCAAACGAAACCACAAAAACCTTGCCCTTGCCTATGACTCCTTGAAAATCGCATGGCAGTGAGTTGCAGCAATGTGACTTCTGTTATGTGCTGGTGGGTTTGGATGCACATCAAGGTTTTTGGGGAGGTTGTTACTGTTTCTGCATACTGAGCACATGGGCTGAGTTGTATGGCTGGTGTTAGTGTAGTTCCTGTGCTGCTGAATGAAGATCTGCCTCTGCCATAGGTGGTGTGAAGTGGTGTATGCCTGGAGCCTCCTTGATGTCAACTGGCACTTGAGGATGCTTAGCGCTTATACAGTGCAGCATGGTACGCATGTTGAGTCATAAGTGGGAGGTTGTGGAGGCCAGGCACATGTTGTGTTCTTGTGATTCCCCTGTGGCTTTGGAGCAGGAGAGCAAGTAACTTGATTAGTGTTTGTGCTTGATAATCTTTTGTCACTAAACTAAACATCAGTCATGATTACGCAGGGCTGTCTGGTGTTGTAAATGCATCTCTAATCCTGCAAGGTGTTTCTGCCCAGAGGCTCACTTCTACTAATTGAAAGGGATGTGACTTTTTCCCCCAGCACTTCCCGTTTGCTAGCAGGGAGCTACCAAGCACTTGCCAGATTATGTGCTGTAAAATGTACCTTTTGTCATCAACCTCTTGCAGAATTACTTTTTTCGAGTTATCCAGGTTTGCTCTTCTCTGGGCCCCTTCATTCAAGAGTAGCTTCTTGAGTATTTGCCTATTCTCTGAGCCATGTCTTTATGCTGCCCCACTTTGACAAATGTTACTGACTTTCTTGCTCATAAGTCCAGTGTGTCACAGCACTCTGGCTTTCAGGTCACTTGGAGTAATAATTCATTTTGGACTTTCTTCAAAATAAGATGCTAGAGGTGCTTCTGAAGGAATTTGTTTGGCAAGATGGTGTTGCTCAGATAATCTGTGTCTAACATCTGTGCAGCAGTGAAGTAAGGCGTTGTGCATGTATGTTTTCAGAGTAATGCTGAGCTAGCTCTTGCGTTGGTACTCTATGTGCATTGTGAGTATAGCAGAAGTCAGTAACACCTGAAGGAGTTAATGATGGTGAGAGCATTCAGGGCACAGGGTAGGTGAGCAGGTGTGCTGTAGCATGGTTATCACTGGGGCTGTGGGGGAATTTTCTTGCATGTAATTTACGTCCAGCAAGGTACAGTAGTAATTGGCTGTTAGCTATTTACATTGAAGGAAAACAGCTAGGGGATCTAAATGTCTAAAATCTTTTTGAATAGAGGGACCTTTCATAGAGAGCTTGTTCTTATGGACTGAAAGAGTATTCATGTTATTACATTGTTGGTGAAGGGTATGTTTCCTAGGTGAAAGCGAACAGTCTTTTTCTTCCAGTAGCTGTTTGTGGTAAGTGGAAGTGGAGTCATGTTCCATGATATGGTCATTAAGCCTTTCTTTAGAAGTCATGTGGCCATGTGTTGATCACAGCTTGAAGATGTATCTGCCTAGACTTTCTGCTTACTGATTTTATGTGGGTAAAATTACGTATCTAGGGAGAGAAAACTCAAGTAGGAAAACAGTCCTTCTCCTTCATGATGTCTGCCTGTGGCAGTGGGGCTGGGACTAGATCTTGAAGTTCTCTTCCAACCCAAACCAGTCTATGATTTTATGATTTGCATTTGTAGGCAAGTCCTTATAGCAAACTGAGTGATCTCTCAGTGACAGAACTGTTAATTTCTTGTGATCTCTACAAAGCCCTTTCTGTCCCCTCTGCCTTTTAGTTTGTTGCTCTGTGATTTCAGTGTTTTTTCTGAATCACCTGCAGACTTCAGAATCCTTCTGGTAACCCTTTTGCCTGCCAAATTTTACCTCTGTTGAAGAAGCACACTCTTGCCTTCTTCCAAGTTTTTGCTGTGTGGGACTGTATTGCTGCATATTGAAGGCTGAAAGAAAATGAGTGCATCCTGCAAGTTCCTAATGGAGAGCTGACTAGGCAGCCCATCAGTCTGGTATGGGAGGAAGAATATTATTTAGCAAGAGAACATTTTTCTGGTACAGTTTTTGTAGCTGGGCCATTTGGCTCTTGTTAAGAGTTGCTGGGGAGTGTGGTTTTGATGGACTTCTCACTCCTGAGCACCACTGCTGCAAAACAAAGTAACCAAATTTATCTTTAATATTTTACTCTAAACAGTGAAAGTGCAAGCTTATGTTTTCTGTGTATCAGCAGGGTTTGCAGGGAGATACGGAGGGTAAAAAATGTGTTCTGTTGCTTTTTGACCATAAGGAGGCAGTCTGTCTGCTTGTAGTCTTCGTACCTGTCCTTGTGTTAGAAATGTGTTTTTTACTGCTTGCATGGTATATTTGCCTGATGCTTTCTGCCAAGGAGGTGGCCATTGTTGAGGGGTTTATCTAAGAGATTCTAGTCACCTACTTTTCCTTGCTCCTGCAGCTTCCTGCAAATAATGCAACAGAAAAAACTCTTTACTCCTATTGTTCCACCAGCTAAAATAAATCCCACAGAACACAAATGATATCTGTACATGGTAGACTTATAGCATGCATTAGCTTTCAGGACTATGCTTGCAGCATGCCAAGCACCTAGGGCTCTTGCTGGCACCACCCAGAGCCAATGCAATGCCTGTACTTTGTGCCTCGGTGTTGAAGAGCAGGAGGAAGCCATGGAGTAGCCAGTTGGACTTCCCATGAAATTTTAAAGGCAGAAGTAGCCTGCTGTGGACCTGCTGCAGACAATGGAGCCAGTAAGGACACACGGTGATTTTTCTTACATGTTAGGTTTGAACCAGTTAACTTGTTCTTCATAACAACTTTGGGGAAACATGAGAACATGTGGCTAGCTAGCTGTTGAAGGCAATAGGGGAGATTAGCACTTCTCACTGATGTAAGAAGCTGTTAGTGCAATGCTAAGGTTTCCTGGCATAAGCCTGTACAGTGCATGAAAACAGTAGTATTCAGGAGAGCCAGCAGTATTCAGTGAGACCAGCTTAGGTCTCCCTCCCTCAGTTAGACAGTGGTGCTGCTGAAGGCCTGAGTCTGCCAGATTCAGCCCTTGGGTTGTGGTTCATGCTGGGGTGCCCATGTGAGATTGATATTCTTAAATTCTCCTTTGGGTGTAATAAACCAGCTGAAATAATTTGAGAACTAACAAGCAGCATTAGTAACCTTAACTTTGCTCCATTTTGTAGAAAAGCTTTGTGGTTCCTTCTTGTCCTTGAAGGAGTTTCTAGCTACATCTTTCACCCTTTGTCTGGGGAGCTGTGCTCCATCTGTACTGTGTGTGCAGGAGGAGACATGGTGCTTCTGTGGCCAGAGAGCATGCACAAAAGAGGGGTGACTGCTGTTGTTCCATGAGCCCTTCTCTCGGAGCAAAGACTCACCTACCCCAGTGCAAAATACATGGGCAAGTGCTGTGAAGACTGCTTTGTCCTCTAGCAGTGCCTCTGGTACAGCAGCAGAAGATCTGATGCTGTCATGTTGTGACCATGTTGTTTGGGTTTGGCTTCTCATGAAAATCAGAGGCCAGAGCACTGGTAGATCCCAGTTATGCTGGAGTACACAGTGGCATTGGGTGACAGAAATCCAGGTCAGTTGAGGTGGTGGCAGTTCTAGGTAGGGTTCTGTCTCAGGGATTTACTTGCCATAGGAGTAGTACTAGGGAAAGTATAGTGGTTTTATGCCTCTTAAGAGCCTGGCAGGTTAGGTACTAAGCCACTCTGATAGTCTGGGGTTTGTAATTGAAGTGCAGTGAGTTTTATTGTCATCTTGTGGTTCAAGAAACTGTGGCATAGTGTTCATAGTGTGACTTTGTCTAAATGAGCAAAAATAATCGCGTTCTTCTGCATTTAACTCCAAGATAAATCTCCTCATCTCCTCTTTTATATGTCAGTGTATCAGTACTGTTGTATCCTGTATGGGGCTTCTGCTTATTCTTCACTGGCTGCGTACCTCAGCGTGACTTCATAGTTTTGTACAGACTGGTGGATGTCACTGTGAGTCCTGAAAGAGTCACTGATTTTAGCAAAACCCTCTCTGTTGCTTCTGTGGTAAACTGTGCAGTGGTGGGACTTGACCCAGCAGTAGCATTACTGGATAGAAGAGAAGTTATTCCAGGCATTATTTATGCATGCTGAAGAGAAGATTATTGTCCCTGTCTCCCTAAATACTTGGGCAAAAACCCAACTCTAAGCATATAGAAGTACAGTTTTGGGAACAGTATGTGGTTTGGATAAATGAAAGCATGAAAGATATTACTGTGGTTGATCTTCTATATAGTTATGAATGATCTTGCTTTTTATTTTTTTAAATGCATGATAAATAGCTTCTTTTCTTTTTAGTTGATGTCCATCAGCGTATTAGGTGTTTCTGCCTGGATGAGAGACTACCTGAATAATGTTCTCACTTTAACTGCAGAAACAAGGTAAAGCTTTCCTTAAACCTGTTATTCTGTGTGGGTGATTGATTGCAGTATGTTGTTCATTCTATATGGGAAGTTTTGTAATTAGGATTTCTAGAATTAAGAAACCTTCAGTTGAGCTAGTTACTGTTTTTCTTAAAAGGTGTATTTTTGCCACCATTTCTGGTATCAGTTGGACTTAGAGAAGAAGAAAAGATATTAATTCAATCTTGTTTTATTCCTGGTCCTTTCTCTTCTGACAGGGTTCAATATTTTGGCCCTTTGCCAAGATGTAACTATATTATATTACTGTTTAGTTTTAAATACTTTACTCAATTCAGAGATTTAGGAATCATGTTAGTTTTATTACAGTAGTGCTTATGAGTACTAGTGATGGAACAGGGCCTCATTGTACCATGTGCTGTGCAAGTGCAGGATAGGAAGTTCACCTTCTCTCCAAATAGATTTCAGATGATGCATTACTTTCTAGTACCTGAATGCAGCATTTGACTTTAAAATCATGTAGAATAGATTTCTCTGAAATGTGAAAGGTGCTGGAAAGAACTCATCTTCTAATCCACTGTTTTCATTTTAATGGCTGTATTACATATATGTCATTTTTGTGTTATTATGCTTTTTTGATTATGGTTCTGATTGGCTTTAGGGTGGAGGAGGCTGTCATTTTGACTTACTTTCCTGTGGTCCACCCTGTCATGATTGCAGTCTGCTGTTTCCTCATCATGGTTGGAATGCTGGGCTACTGTGGAACAGTGAAAAGTAATCTGTTGCTCCTTGTCTGGGTATGTTTCATAACCTCTAGAAACAGCTAACTTCTGCTTTGCTTCAGCAGTGTAAGAAGAGTTTTAATCCACAGGCACTAGACAAATACTGCTTATTTTTTATTACCACATTGAGTTATGGTATCAGTAAGGAATTGTAATTGCAAAGCACACAGTAGGAAAGAATTTATTGCCTAGACTGCATTGTGCTGTGACTGAAAGACAAGCAGTGTGTCATTTGCAAAAATCCACTTCATTTAGTAGAGGAGTTGCTGAGGGGAAATGTAACTCAAACTCTTAAGTACTAATAATTATAGGAACATGAGTCTGAGTGCTCTGAAATAAACCTAATGCTACCCTCTGGGCTGTGTAATGTAACTTAGACTTTGCTTTATCCACACAGTTGATTGCATGTGTGTAGTAACAGTGTTTGTAGGTGATGAAAGTTATTTCTGAGTGTATTCAAAAGCTTTGCCTTCTCTTATGTGGATGCGGGATTTTGCAGTTTCTTTTGGTTGCGGGCAAGTTTAGAAATAAATTCTTGGTACCCAGCTTTTTCCTTTGTTTGGAGGCTACATAATTGAGCCAACAGCAGCTGAAAAGCAATAGTCTTTCCTGCACAAGGCTCTATGTACAATTTAACTGTGAGCAGAATTCAGCTGCCAAGGAAACCAAATGTCTTTTTCTTCATCATTAAGTCAGTGATTTTTAGAGCAATACAGCAAACAAACAAACAAAAACCGCAACATCAAAACCAAAAAACCCATCAAACTTGCTCTAATTTTAAAGGTTTAGAGTTTCAAAATATTTAGACTGTCCAAAATCAAGGAGTGCCATATACCAGTGTGCTTCTTAGAAGTCTAGATGGTAGTCCTTGCAGGGTTGGCCTTTGTCTTTTAACATGAGGATAAGCAGGGTTTCAAGCAATCTTAAACCTGAGAGAGTGGGAGCAATGGATGCAAAAAAGGTGTGTAAGACCTCTTCATGTCATCACTGTGATTACATGAGAAGCTGAACAGGCAAAATCCTACTTGAGATTTTTGGATTTATGTAACCTTTGCTTTTATCTAAAAAAAGTATTTTAACTGCAGCTAAAACAATTTGGAAGCTCTCCTGGCTTTTGTATTAAAATGTCTTTTCATTTGAGAGGATGGGAGTGAGCTTTATTTGAGGTTTCTAGCTGAAATTCTGCAACAGAAGTGCTCCTCAACTGCAAGAGGGTAAATGCTGTTCCTCCTTTTGAATATTTGTAAAGCCCATATGCAGTACGAGGATTGTTGTTTCAAAGCTATATAGTTAGGAAAAACTTCAATTTAAATCTGAATATTTTATAGTAATATAATAGCCACTCATTTTCTATTTCTAGATCTTAAACTTGCAATGTTAAAATCCATGGGAACAAGTTCTAAGACAGATGCTACTTAGTTATGAGCCCTTGCATAAACATAATGGATTAATGTAAATTTATACTCTATTTAGCAATGTTTCTTGCATACCTTAAAAAGGGCTTTGTACATATTTATTTTGTATAAATAGTAAAACTTACCCTTATTTTTTTATAAGGTTGTAAGATTATTTTTACAAAGTGTTTTTTATTTTGTAGTGGTGATGGTTTTTATTGTGAGTTAGTTAAAAGGTAAAAGCAACTATATGACATAGACCAGTGCTACATAGTATCTGGGGAAAAAAAGTTATGGCTTTTGGTATAAGCCTTGAAAAAGAAGTTGTAACTAATTAAAAAGAAAATGAAGTTAAAACTGGTTTTCACCGTCAGTTTATTTTAACTGCCAATGAAAAGAAGAAATAATTTATAGCTTTTCATGTCAGCTGGAAAAAAGTGTTTTTAGGCAGTCAAATGATACTAAAACAAAGCAAGACGTTTATATCATTTTGTGTGGTAATATTTCATTTTTGGAAGCTTGAGAATTTGTTCTTGTTAAGCAGACTGATAAGCAAAACTAAATGGTATCTTCCTAAGTATGTCATTGTCTTTGATTAATTGTTAAAGAAATACAATCATGTTACACCACAGAAGTATGCAGACGTAAGTCAATGCTTCATTCATCAGACTAATCAGAAAAGTGATGGATCAACAAAATGAGCTTTTGTGCTTCTAAAAGAAAAGAACCTTCATGTAAAACATGAGCAGCCTCTTCAATCATGAAAAGAACCTTCATGTAAAACATGAACAACCTCTTCAATCATGCTTTTAATCTTCTTTCAGAAGTACATGAACAGCCATAATGATTGCATGTAGAGATATTTGGACACAAATCTTGACGTCCCTGGCAGCATGCTGATTGCTAGTGCTAATGTTAATTGAATTGGATTTCTGGAAAATCTAATAAAGCATAAGGACCATAAAATATATAGATATTATGTTGTTAGATATTTTAGTACATCTGAATATATAATTATTTTCATTTGTTTTTCAAATTTTATCTTGCAATTAGATGCTTGAAACCTTCCCAAATTCACATGGGGCATAAATATAAACTGAACTAATGTCTACTTAGTTTAATAGCAAGAAAATATAACTCATCAGTCTTCTGCATGCTGTGGATTATTTATAGAACCAGCATTTTAAAACTGTTATCATTTAATTTTAATTGCTTCACAAATACTAAGGCCTGAAGGCTGGTTGGTATAAAAAGCCCATGTATTACTTAAGTGTCTATAATATAATTTTGTTGTATGTCATGAGTGATGAGTGTCCTCATGTAGAAGTGGCTGTGATGCCATCCTGAACTGGAAGATCTGGACTTTTCCTAGCCACTGACTTGAATGTAGGAAAAGTCCAAGGATGAGAAGCTAGAGACCAGGTTTTATGGTGCTTGTTGCAGTTTTTCAAACAAGATTCTTCAAGTTTATTTATATTTTCTTCAAGTCCGGAACCATCCTTTTCCTCTTCTGAGGCTCTGTCCATTTTGGGCTGGCTTTAAAGTCTGTTATTTCCATAGCCTAGCTAAAACCCAAACGGAACACAACACCCACACCCACCCACACCCTCCCCACATATATTCTTTAAGAACAGTAACCTTAAGTGTGCCTGATTTTTCTGAAGTTTTTGTTTGATTAAGAACAGCAAGTGTAAACTCTGTTGCTTGACAAAAGGAACTTCATGAAAATACCACTGGAAAATATTTTCCTGGCTGGAGCTTTCATTGCAAATTCTGGCATTTATAACTATGAGTTTTCTGTAATTACAGTATTTAAACAGCACAGGATTCAAATTTGTCTGCATATGTTTTCATAAAGGGAAAAACTTAGAAATATTTGATGGTCAATAGGGCAAATCCTATTACTGATTTTTATGATTAAGTTGGCAAAGAAGTAACTATTCCTCTGAGCTGAATGTTGTTAGATCCTGTTTGTGTGTGGTCAAACAGCTTATTAACTCACTTTTGCCAAAACCTGGTTATCAATTGGAACTTGCCAGACTGAATTGTCTGTTAACTGAGTTGAAACACAACCAGATAAACCATCATTAAACTAAACTGATCTTTTCTTTAAAAGCAGGCAAATACTTTGTAAAAAGAAAGAAATTACGAACAGCTTAACTGGAGATGTGACAAACCTAGCTTGAATGTAGCTGTTTCATATTAGCAGTTCTCAGCCAGCTAATTGCAGTGTTGGTGAATGTAGTTTCTGTGGAGTCCACCTGAGGATGGCTATGTTATTTGTCCTATAATAATAAAGGGTATTTATTCTAATCCATGTGGACTCTTACCACAGTCACAGCTGCTCCAATACCTTCTACTAGCATTTGGCACTGGAACTGTTATTTACCAATCAGAAATATTTCTTCATTATTTTAACAACCGAACATTGAAAGGGAAAAAATAACTGACAAGCATGCTTGGCATAATCCCACACAGTTTAGAATTAATCAGGACAGAGACTGAGTTCATTTTCATGTTTTGTGTCTTTTTTCAGCAGTTCATTTACAAATATAATGTGAGCAGAAGGAAAATAGAGATTCACAAGTCAGATTGGCCTGCCTTGCAGAGGGACTGGTTTAAGTGGGTTTATATTACCATAGTATATGTTTAATGAGAAGCCAGTACTTCACTAAAATTCAAATTCAGATAGTGGGTAAATAAGGAGCTGCACATGTAGTTTACATTTCAAAGTGCTGCTTATTTGACATTCCAATTGTAAGAGAAAATATTTGTATTGTACTCCAGTAGTTTCAGATATGAGCAACTGTCTCAAGAAAATAAATACAGAGCTTTTTTTTTTTCCCTTCTTTCCATATTTCTAACTTTCAGTTCAAAGGGAAACTGTTTGAGGAAATGTCTAATGATGACTAGTACAGGCATCTTTTTTTGTTTGAAATGGGATAGATGATAAGCTGCTTCCCTGTTCAAATTGAGAGTTTCTGAGGTTCAGAGAAATGGTTAAATTTTGAGATTGATGACACTGTGGCAGCTCCAACACCACAGAGCGAAGCTGGGCTTTGCAGAGTTTGGTGTGCTCTGCAGGGCTGCCAACGTGGTGCAGTGGACTGTAGTGGGTCTGAAGTCCAGTGACAACTCCTCAGCCTAAGTGTGAGGTGTGGTTTTTTTGACTTTGTCTTCATCATAAATGTGCAGCACTGTGCATGTACTTACTCAAAGGCACGTGCTTTAAAATGGTGCCTCATTTTCTTAACTAGGAGAGGGAACTCACAGATGAGAGAGTTGGCTGGCACTGTGGGTTTTTGGGAGGCATTTAGAGATGAAGGGTGCTGCCTGTTGAACAGACAGCAAGAGCAGCTGTATATTTGAGCATCATGGAGAGAAGAGTGTTGGGGTGGAGCAGTATGACAGGAATTGAGCTGTTGGGAGTGTCCAGGTCTTCTTGCAAATGTTTGGCTTAAATCCAAATATTTGCTGTGCTCACAGTGATGATCTGCTTCCTTCACCCTAGCATTTAACAGCTGCCTTGAAAGCACAGCCATGTTGTAGCAGAGCAGAGGCAGCATGGTACTGTTTGGTGCAGTTACCCAGTGGCTTAAAGTGACAAGAACTGTCTAGCCCCTTGAGAGCTATTTAGGGGAATGCCTTTGGTTTACTGTCTTGGTTTCAACTGGGATAGAGTTAAGTTTCTTTCCAGTAGCTGCTACAGGCATTAGTCTGAGAATAATGCTGATAACACACCAATGTTTTAGTTGTTGCTAAGTAAGGCTTGCCCTGATCAAGGACTTTTCAGTCTCTTATGCTCTGCCAGTGAGGAGGGGAACAAGAAGTCTGGAGGAAGCAGAGACAGGACACCTGACCCAAACCAGCTAAAAGGGTATTCCATGCCACAGCACATCATGCTTTATTTGCTTTCATCATTACTATTATTATCGCTATTGTGTTATTATGTTCAATTATTGAACTGTTATTTATTCAACCCATATCTTTTATACCTTTTTTTCCCTGCTCTTCAGGACAATGATTGAGCAGCTGTGTAGTACTTAGTTGCCGGCTGGGCTTAAACCACGACACAACAGCAAGCTCAGAAAGCATGGTTATGATGCTGTCAGTTAAAATAGTTGGGGTTTTTTGCATACTTCTGCAGTAGTGAAGAGTCAGTTGCTCATCCTTTAGGAAGAAGGTACAGTGCGAAGTTGAAATATCTGTCAATATTAGTATTTTATGGTTCCAGAATGTTTTTGGCATGAAACGTATGCCTGGAATTCTGTGGCACACTTTGTGCTGTATGATATACTTTTAAGCTCAGCTAATGGAGTTACTATTTTTCTTGTTCTTGAGGATGTTTGTCCTGAGTATTGGTTTTACTGAGTGTCACTGTATCCAGACTCATGACTCAAAACTTCTGTAGCAAGCCTTGTTCTTTTTATCTTACTTGTTCCTGTCCGTCTGTCACCACACTTCCCCCCCCCCCCCCCCCCCCCCCCCCCCCCCCCGCCCCACTTGTTACACTGTTAGTACTGCTTCCTCCCTCTTGTTACACTGTTAGTACTGCTTCCTGCATCTCAAGTTCTTGAAAGTCATTGGTACCCAGGGCAGGAGAAGGGACTGAAATGACACCAGAACTGAAAAGGTCTCTGGAATGTTATTCCCTGTTGAATAGAGGAGTAAAGGTAGTAATAGAAAGGTAGGTGAAGTTGAATGATGGATGTGGGTACCAGGAAGCTATTGAAAAGACAAGGATTGATAAGACTATAGATTCAAGGGACTGAGGTTGTTGAGGCTAGAGAACTGGGAATGATACCAGGATGGGAGTGAGGGGTGCTGCATCTTGATGGAGAAAAGAAGATAGGGAGCTGCGGAGATGATGCATGGTCTTGCTGCCATAATGTATGTTTTCTCCACTGTCCTTCCTAACTTCTCTTTTCTCATTGCTTTCCCAGCTCAGTTTTTTTTTTTTTTGTTGAGGTTTTTTTTTTCCTCTGCTGAAAGGAATAGGGGATGGGAGAGTCCCTGAGAGGGAAGAAAGAGTAAATGAGTAAACAGATCCACAAAGCCCAGCCAAGCTCAGTGTCTTGTCTGAAATGCAGCCCAGCCTCACCGCTGGGGCATGCCTTGACACTGTAGTTCAACTGCATTCTTGTTGCCACAGACTGAGTGTGCAGTGCTTGCCCTGACAGTTAAATTAATCTATTTTTCTTGCCTAATCTTGCCCTTTTGACTAATTAATCACAGAGACACTGGGCTGTGTGCACAGGGGCTGTGGTATGGGTTTTATATCTGAGAGCACTTCTTCACTGAAAAAGGTGAATGCTTGAAGTGTTTTTGGGCATGCTGAGGCAGAATTGCTGTATGTCAGTACCAAACTGGTCTATTTTACAAGGAAAAAGGACTTTCCTTTGACTTCCTTCATAGAAAAATAAAGAAGTGGTAGAGAGATAAAGTGTTTTGAAAATCTGTGTGGAAGAGGGAACTTTAGTTTTTAATAAAAATTCTATGAAGTAAGGGGAGAAGTAGGGGGAAGGGAATATTTTGAGCTGTGAGGAAATAATGGTCTAATGTCTATCTTTACCTATGTCCTGTTCAGTACTTTACCATACCCTCACAACAACCTTTATTCCTTGAAGTTCACTGACTTTAGGTAATTGAGCCTTGAGCAAATAAATGCTAATAATTACCTGAAGTGCGCATTTTCTTATTTCCAAAATAATACCTATTTCTTTATAAAAGCAAAGGTTAGCTATTAAAGTAAGCGTTTAAAACAGGTCATTAGTATCTCACAGAAGAATTGAGGTTGTGAACAAAGTCCTAACTATTCATAAACAGTTTTATTTAGCTTTTGAAAAAGCACAGGGGTCAATCAAAAGAACTTGAACACATACCTTAGAAGATTATAATGTTCACTGCCATAATTTAATTTTTTTAATTAAGGAAATTATTTACAAAGTTTCTAGGAAAAGTTGTAACTCATCTAAAACTTGGACTTTGCAAAGATTACAAGCTGGAAGACACTGATAAAATTTTGTGATCTGGTAAAACAAATCTAAAATAATAGAGATATTTGATTATTTTGCTGTGGAATATATTTGTTTTGAAGAACTGGATGGCATTCAGTAGCTAATATTGTAAGCTAGTGGTTTCAACCCATTCTTTTGTTGACTTGTGACTGTTTCTCACAGATTTCTGCGTTGTCAGGCAAGCAAACCAAATTTTAAATTGGAATGACAAATGAACTGTTAATCCCTTCAGGGCAGGGCTGAGGGAGCTGGAAGGGAGCAGGGCAGGCAGGGGAAAGTTTGTGCTGCCGGAGTGGGTAAACAGAGGATTTCAGTTTTCCATGCAGCTTGTCTGACTCCGTTTAATGAGTGCTTCATTTTAAAAGGATATAGCTGGATTAAAATAACCATTAAAATAACCTCCTTACTTTGTAAGCTGTAATAAATAAAGGGAACCATAGCTTGTAGCTTACTGAAGGAGGAGGGACTTCTGACTGGGTTTTGCACAGAAAGAGTCTGGTTTCTGTTGGTGATCTAGTGGTGGTGGTCAGGGTGCAGACAGATGTCTGGATGACTTGTGTCTCCAAAGAACAAGGCTGACGCTCTCAGGCTGTTAGCCATTGGGAAATGCTATGCATAAGCCTGTTAAAATCTTCTGGCATTTGTTTTACATACCATATACTCTAGTCTTTCAGAGATTCCCGTAAGGTTTCATTCTGCAGCTGCCTTACCCTTGGAATCTCATTCAGATCCTGCCCTTCCCTCCCTTCTCCGAGCTTTCCTTGCCTCCCTTGCCATATGGACCATGTTGTCCGAGAAGGTGGTATGAGTGCCAAACAGCAAGTCTGAGGAGGCTGGACTTGCTGATAAGCTACTTTTCATTTGCTCTGACATAAGGACATAAGGGCTGTGTTTTCTCTTGAATCAGAGGAGAAAAAAAAAAGTTTTATGTCTTGTGTAAGAAAACAAAAACTCTTGGGAGGAGAGTGGTAAAGCATGACAAAGATGTTTATTAAATGAAATGCAGAGCATGTGAATGATGATTCATTAATAAGTACACTGGTTCTTCAAAGAAAGATACATTTGCTCAAAAAAGGAAGGCTTTCTACAGTCTTGTAGACCAAATTCTCCAAGTGAGCATGACTGGGCATATGTTTGGGTCTTTGATTCTCCTTGTGCATGGGTTAACAGCCCACTGATTTTTACGGGTTATAGTAGCTGAATACTGATGAGGCATTCCATAGGTCATTGGCAAAAAATTGCCAAGCCCAGCTGTGGCAGAGCAAAAAGAACCCACGTGGTATCACTTCAGGAGCATACCTGTGTATGCATGGCTTTGTAGTATGGCTATTCTTACCTGCCTAGGCTGCTTCGCACCAGACGGTTATAGTGACTTGTTGGTACCTAAGTACCTATAGCCATAAAATTTCTGTGAGGGCCTCCGCTTGTAGCTTCATTCCTAGCATAAAGCTTACACTAGAGTTTGGAAGGGCATCCTTTGAAGATGGTCATGTGGTTTTTTGTATCTCTGCCAGTGGGGTGATTATATACCCCGTGATAGGGCACGGGGTAGTCACATTGCCCTGGCTATTGCACTGAAGGAGGATGCTGCAGGACACAAGAATTTTAACTCTAGTTTTTCTTTCCTAAATGTAATTAGGATTTAATATTTCCACTGTAAAAAAAAAAATAAAAATCAGTGTTCTTGGAAATACTTGGGAGAAGAGTATTTGAAATGATGACTGGGGTGGTAGGAGGAGCAAAATTTTTAGACTCCCTCCATATACTGTATTTTCTAAAGTCCCAGTTTTTCCAGTTCCTTGTTGCCATGTTCGTAACAAAAATAGAGGTTATTTTCACCAGTTTTTATCACCTGTTG
This sequence comes from Melopsittacus undulatus, assembly GCF_012275295.1. Taxonomy (NCBI): domain Eukaryota; kingdom Metazoa; phylum Chordata; class Aves; order Psittaciformes; family Psittaculidae; genus Melopsittacus; species Melopsittacus undulatus. The sequence continues at coordinate 18,231,006 of NC_047531.1, read as the reverse complement.
CCTGAAAAGCATAGATAAATTAAGTGATTAATTGCAGGACTTATGGCATATTCAAGTCAAAACAAAAAGATCTCTAGAACTACAGTAAGAGTTTTGTATTACATCTCTGAAAAAAAACATAAGCTATTGTGCTTCCTGCTTTATATCCTTCACTGCCATTGCCTGCCATTGCCCATCATTAAAAAAAACCCTGTACTCTGCAGTATAGAAGGCCATGAGGGAGCAGATTTTATGTTGAGAGGCACTTCAGGTGTGTGCTGCTCGCTGTTTCTCTCAGAACAGAATGGGAATTGTTGGAGCAAACACCTTTTAAGCAAATGCAGCATGTCTGCAGTAGTGATTTTGTGCTTGGATTTGCTATATTTTTTTGTGTTTATATCTGAATGGTTGAGATGATCAAGAAAAAATGTGTTCCTGTAATGTGTTTGGTGGTGGTGGTCATTTGCTTAGCTTGGTAGAATAAATAGAAGAAAACCTCGTAATTGAGCTAAATTACTTTCATAGTTCAGTTTTTAGCCTTAGATTGAGAAATACGAAGATATTTTGAGCATATGCCAGAGCATGTGTACTCCATGTATGGAGCACTGGCATATATGGAGCTTGTACCCTCCCATGGGATGCCACTGTGGTGTGCAGGGATTTTATTCAGACTGAAACTTTTGATCCTATTTGTACAGTTCACAAAGACCTTTCTAAAAATAGGTTTGAATTATTTTGACTTTTTAAAATCCATATTTGAACATAACATATATGTTTCTAGTGCTTTCTCAGGTTCTGATAGCCCTTATGTGTATAGCTATCTGAAAATCATCTGAATTAGAACAAAAACTATTACTTTAATGCTAGTACCCATTTTTTGATTCTTTTTTTCTGTCTTTGGTTATTTTCTTAATGTTTATCTCCATTCTGTGGCTGAATTTCATCATAATTGGATTTCCATTCAGTATATCCATTATCCCACTGTCCTTCTGTCTTATATATGAATTCCCTGTAGAAGTGGACCTACAATTGTTTGACTCGCTTAAGAGCAAAACCTCTCTTGAGACTGTTATAAGTTGTAGAATCTGAGCATGCTGTGATAGTATCTCTGCACTAGCATGTTGTACTCATTGTGGTGGGTTTCTGTGCTGTTGCTGTGAGTGGTTTCTGCATCAGAGTTTTCAGGGCAGGATGAGGATGTCAGCTGTAGTCACTTTTACCTTGTTCCACATGAGGAGTATTCCAGCAGAGCAGGGTCTGGTGATTACACACACCAGACAGGTAATTGCACCTGATATTCACACAGGGAATATCTTCAGCGTCTTTCCTTGGCCCTCCACCCCTCTGTTTTTGCTTCTCTCTGAAAGTGGTTTTCATGTCATTACTTTATTTCTGTTCCCACTTCTTTCCAGTTGTTTAAGCCTCTGCAGACTGTCAGTGGTGCAGCTCTGTGCTCTGAAGATGGAGCCACATGCATATACCTATCCAAGGCTGCAGAAGAAAAGTCCAGGTGCTGTGCAAGGTTCAAGGTATTAGAGGAGATGCTCCTGTTGGAAAGCTACGGCTTTACTGAACTGCTGCCTGCCTTTCTTTATCTCCTGTGGCCAGTGGTGGTGAGCAAGCTTAATGAGGAGCTTGCAGAAGAGGTAGCCCTGCTAACTGACACACCCATTTGACATTGCAGGGGTGCTAAAATTTAGTATACTGGCCACATGCATATCTGTGACTTAGGAGCAGTAAATGCCTACTGCTTTTTTTTCTATTTTTTCTTATTGGCAAATATTCTTACATTGATTTGTTATTCTCAAAAGTGTTTTCTACCAGCATTTCACTCATTCAGCCTCTCTCAAGGAAGCAATGTTGTAGCTTTTTTCACAGCCTTGCTGATTTAGGTTTTTCCTCCTTGCTGGAGGAAATCCTTCAATGAAATGGACTCTGACAGGTTTGTTACAGGATGAAGGAGCCACTTCAATTTTCTGATGACTTTGCATAGTCTGTCTAGGGAGAGAAGTATTAGTGATTAGCAATTGCCTTCAAAAGAAGGATGTTAAGACTCTGTAGTATTTGCCATGTGAAAGGTCTCTTGTTTTTAAGTGATTGTGGGTTTACATTAATTGCTTATAGATTTTTTTATTTTATGATAACCTGTAAATATCTTTGCAAAAACATTTGCTTTCTTTTGTGTCTTCCCCTATCCTACTCACTCTGTGCCCCCCCAAAACCTAGAAACAAAACAACAACAACAACAAGAAAATCCATAGAAAATATCTCAGTAAACTGTTCTGAGGGAGGTGTGCTGTAGAAGGTAGTATCAGTGACCTGCTGGAGCAGCTTTGTGGATAGTGCTCAGTAGCATTCTCAGTGGGTTAGTCTCCTTTACAGAATGTAGCCACTCAGCCCATAGGAAGAAATATTAAGTCTTGCTTCAAAACCACATTTGAGTTTCTGGCAAAAAGCAGAAGTGTGTAAATGCAGGAAGATGCATTTAACATTCAGACTCCTGTGGGAATCTAATTGGGGACAAGAAATAAGCACTGAAATCAGTAAGTTTCTGGGTTTGGAAGATGGAAATTAAGGGTAGTAAATTTAAATAATGGTTAGAGGGTTTTTTCCACACATACACAACTGTCATAAGAATTATTTGTTTTGCAAACCATCGCATTTAGAGAGAGGTATAATATTCCCCTTCAGTAGAAGAAGGAAACTGAAGCTCCTTTGTACAAGTTTGGTATGCCTGCAGTTGCATTTCCTAGTGTGTGCTTTCATGTGTGTAAATGCTGTGTGTTTTGTCTTGTCTTTTGCCTTATGGACAGAAGATGTGCTTTCTCAGGACAGAAGGCTTGATTCTACAGGGCCCTGATGTGTCCAGATATAGCTAGGCAGGAGTACTCAATTCCTGGTAAGACCCAGTAGTGGATTATGAGTGAATCTGGCTAAATAGTTTTCTGTCCTGGGCTAGATTCAGTTACTGGAGAAAACCTTGGGTTTATCTCTTCTTTCTCCAGCTGCTAACACAAACTTTCCTAATTAAACAAAAACAGGGAAGTTTTAGATGTTATGGCTGGTGAATGAAATGTTGTTGCAAGCAACTGCGAATGGAGAGTTTTCCAGAGAGTGCCACACGTATACCCGCACATGTATCGCTTTTACCGCAATCGGTGAGCTCGGCATCAGATTTGGTGATAGCAGGCAGTCCCAGGCTGATTATCTAATTAGAGTATAAAGCCACTAACATTTTCTTTGTCAGCTGAGTACTCAAATTCACTTTTCATTAAAATATTTCATTGTTCTTCCTGTCTAAAATGTCAGTATTAGCCACAATATCCTTAAGCATTATTTTCTTTTTATACGAATTAATAGAGCTAAAGCATGTGGTATTCTTATCTCCTTTTGAAGTGAATATTTGCAGAGTATGCAAAGTATTTGCATGACTTGCAGGCACTATGGTGATAGTGGATACATTGTCTAGAAGTTTATGATTTTATTTTTTAGAGAAACCTGCATGGTTCTTACAAGGTATGACTAAAATTTTTTCCTCTTTTGAACCTTTGGAGGATGAGCATACTGGTTATTGAAGGCCTGTACAGGAGCTCTTCATGTGCTTACAGTGTTGATTTGTAAGGGTGTGCAATGTGTTGTTCAGCTATAGTGACTGATGATGCAATGTAATGTGGTGGAGACTAGAAAAACGGGATGTCTTTGTTCAATATCATCTTTATTGTACTGACCTTTGCAGGAGGAGAACATTGAATACAGGTTTCTCTTCAAAATTCACACGAATGTTTTTACATGTGCATTTTTAATTTGGCCATTTGTGTCTGCAAACCTGATTCAGGGAGATAGATTTGATCAGCAAGTATGAGTTAAGGATGACACTATTCAGTGGCTACCAAGGCATCTGTGAGTTACTCAATTCCAGACTGGGTGCATGAAAAAGGTGCTGTGTAGGTGACTGTTAAATCCCACTACTTGTGGACTTATATTCTCTGTTTTAAATAATACAGCTTATTTACCCCCAACTTGTATCCTCAGTACATGTTTTATCTGTTTTATACCTGTCCTAAATAGATTCCAGAATTAAATTACTAAATCAGGAGCCTTTTGGCATGTACCCTACTAATTGAATTATAGATTTATTCTATTTTACATTGTGATTTGATTTCCAAATAAAATTAAAATCCATGATGGCTGTAACTTTAAGTTTTGTGTACTGAGAACAAGGGGCAGCTCAGTCCATTGACATGGAAGAAAGTTTGGAGTTAAGGATGAATGGAGCTATATTCTAATTTAATCAAAAGATAAATGCGTAACTTTTAATAGAGAACACCAATTAAAGTAGTCTTAATTTCCATGCAGCTTTATCCTGAAGTTCAGGAAGGGTTTGTTGATGCTATACAGAAGATCTGTTCTTTTTAAACACAGTGATCAGTTTTTCTTAACCATCTTCATCAGGACCGGTACAGCTTCTTCATTTATACATATATTTTCTATTTTTAAGTAGTTCAGTGGTTAGAACTTGTACATTTATGCCCAATCTCAAATATCTAAATCACTTTCATGAGAATAGGGCTTTCAAGAACCTGGTTTGCTTCTGTATTGTCAATTTGCTCTTTTTTTAGGTTTATTTTTTTCTTTTTTATTTTGGCTGTTGTCATGATTTGGATATGTTGCTTAAATGGGTAAAACTAAAAAAAGAATTGTTTTTTTTTTATCCCCACCTATATGAGAGGAAAAAAGATTGTCCTCTTTTCGACTATTTTAGCATAGTGTGTCATGATAGCTTGGTACTCTTGGGTAACAAGCAAATGAATTTATTTTCCCATTGTAATATTCATATGCTTCATGTTAAGCTTGTATGAAATCACATGACAAACTTTTAGAAAGCTTGCTACATAAGTCTTTCATATTTTGGTTAAGAAGAGTATTTCACATTCCATGTCTTCAGTCATGTGAAATGTTAATAATGTTTCAAGATGTCCTTCAAAATTGTTACGTCTTTTTTTCAAAGTTAAATTTAATAGCAAAAATAACTAAGACCATTCTGTTTTCTGCAGTACTTTGGAAGCTTGCTTGTAATATTCTGTGTTGAACTGGCCTGTGGTGTTTGGACCTACGAGCAGGAAATAACGGTGAGTCAGAGAAGGAGGCTGCATTTTTTCAACAGAAGAAAACACAGATTTCCATTAGCTAGCTGTTTTCTGATTGCTGTGGTGTTTATCTTCGTTCATTATTCTGACAGTCTAATTTCAAGTGACTGGCTCTTTTTTTAAACAGAGAATTCTTCTGAGAAATCTTGTCTGTCTGGAAGGTCCCTGCTGAATTTCTCTCTATCCTCTCTTTATTTGAGAGCCAAATCCTGCAGTTCCTGATTTAAGGACTATTTTTTGTTAATTTTCACTTGGGCAGGTTCTCATTGAAGTCAGTGGAAGTTTTGAGGATAAAGAATGAACTTAAGCCTTAAGATAAGTATTTTGAGAGACGAGGTGTGAGAATTTGAAGGGATTTTGCCCCAGAAGTTCTTCACGTTGTAAAGAGCTGAGTGTACTGCATTGTAAACGGACAGTATGTTCTTTCAACAGAGGACTTGCTGTCTGCTGAAATCTTCACATTGCCTCCACAAGCTATAAATGCCAGTCTTAAGCAAAACATGTCTTAGCTATAAAGCACTCTTCCGTAAACTTGTGAAGAGGTTTTATCTCTGTCTAGTTTTTATAGCTGTACCAACCTTTAATTTTCAAACTGAAAACTTATAACCGGCATGCAAGAAAATGAGTAAGTGTAGAGAAACGTTATTCTGCTGGCTGCTATGTCCTTAAGTCTTGTACTCAGTTTGGTACATTTTTATGAATAATGATAGGCCCAATATCCTGGTCTTTTCAACAGTGAGTAGCAATTACATTGCAGTAAGATGGGAGAGAGTCTTTTGGGACCAAAGGAATTTCTGGCAGATTTGAAGTCTGAAGTTATGTGGCAGCACTTTGCATCAGCCTTCATTCCCTTGCTTGCAGTACAGATTCCAGAGGGGTGTTCTAATATAACAGCAATAAAGGCTATCCCTTTACTTTGAATGTCAGCTTACATTGATGTGTTTTAAAACTGGAAATGCACGTAGAGACATGCTTCATCCTATGGGCACAGCTGCCCTCTGTGGGGATTTTGCCAAGGATGACAGTTATAACTATCTTTTGTGGGTGTATTTTCTCTTTCCATCTGATTTTCTCCTCTTATTCCCTTTGTTCTAACACTACTGTCTTTCATGTGATGAGGTGGGCCAAACTCAGTTTTCTTGCTGCTTTCTTGCTGCTGAGACCCCTTAGGGAATGTGTCAGTCTGGAAGAGCATGGTTGGCTTTCAGTGGTTCTTTCATACCTGTGCAGGTCACTTTCCTAGAACATGCTTTCTCCTACTCTATTTGATAAAGAAGACTCCCTCTTATACCCATGTGGGTGACTTGTCATATTAGTTTCAATGTAACATAAAATCACATGAGCCACTGGTGGGTTTGAAAGAGTCAGTTGGCATTAGTGTAGGTGGGTGAGTGATGTTGTCAAAAATGCCAGTGGGGGATAACTGCCTCTGCTGATCCAATATGGGCTGTCCTTGGTGTGTGGACAAGTTGCTTTAAGAATCCTTGTATGAATGATTTTCCTTCCAGCTCATGATAGCTCTCAGCATGAAGCATGCTTCATGACTAATTTGTCCACCCACAAGATTGAAAAGCCAGTGTGGGTTCTCAGCTTACTTGGGCATTGGTCAAGCCTTGATACTCATCAGAAAAATAATAATGAATAAATAGATCTCAGTGGCAAACAGAGTTTTACAGAACTTATGATAAACTCAAGCCACACTACAGAAAATTGTTGGTGTATAGCCAAACAAATGCATCTCAAGATCATGTATTACTGTGCACTGCTGCGTGCGTGAACTGATGGGAAGCTATTTAGTAGATGCATTGATAGTCCTTACTGTGACATATTGGCATTCTTGGAGCAGTCAAGCAGATTCTGGTACCTCTCCTTAGCTCTAGAATTCAAATTGCCTTCCTGGAGTAGGGTTTAGTTTGTTTTGATTTGCTTTTAATTTCCTTCTGTCACTTCTTGATTATTTTTTTTTTCTTGCTTTCAATTGTTTTCATAAAGAAGTTGGATGCCTTGTGTTATGTGCATAACCTTGGACTGTATTCAACTCAAACAAGATAATAAAAACACAGTCTGGCAAGTATGAACTTAATTGCAGTGATATCAAATAATATCCAAAGAAAGTAGAGTGCTAAGTGGAAAGAGAAATGCATGGAGTACAAAACCAGATTATTAGAGTGAACAGTATAAATGTTTGTGGTAGAAATGTTCTGTGATACTGTTTTTAAGTATCCTTAGTATTCTACTGCTAAAATATTTTTCATGTGGACAGTTGTGAATTCAATGCTTTATAGCTTAAAAAATAAAAACTGCTGAGTTAAAGGTGTGTTAAATTTCTGGGATATTATTAACATATTCATATTCATGATAAATCAAGCTTTACCAAAGTTTCAATAATGTAGTATAACTTAGCAATGGTAATGAAATGTTATGAAATGTTCTTATTTGGATTATGGGGTCAATCAGGTGGTGATTGTCCTTGTTTTTTGTAGAGCATCCGGCACAATGAATTCCAGGCTCCTTAGGAAGTATTGTGATAATTTTTTTTCTTAGATACCATTTATTGCTATTTGCAGAATGCCCTTACCTTTGAATCCAAACTGAACAGGAGAGCTAAGTCATAGCTGCTAGGAGAGCTGGGGTCCTCCTTCCTCCCAGTGAAAGTTTCAATTGTGATTTCTTTCACAGTGACTGTTAAGGCTAGTGGGAACAAGGCAAAACTCAGCATGAATGCTGTGCTGCAAAGTCTTCAGTTCCTTGTTTTAATTTGGCACACTGAAATTTGTGCTGCTGAAGATAGTTATATTGATTCATAACTGCATTTTGTGCCAAGTGCCATAGGACTTGTTTCTATTGTTTCTAAATAAATTGCTGACTGAGGGTCATAGTCCAGCAGTGGAGAGCACCTCAATTCTGAGTAGCCAAATTTGAAAGAAAAATACTTAAGAGTATTCTTCTTTCAGAAGGAAAGATTTACAAGGCTGCATGTGGAGAAAAAAGTTCAAGGGGCCTCTATGTCTACACTTCTTTCTTACTATTGGACAAGATACTGAAATCAAGTACATTCAGGATACCCGCATGCAAAGCCAAAAAGACACCGAAAACACTTTGGGTCGAATTCATGTTGGATAATTCTATGTATTTAGAAGTTGCACATTTAAGTTTGTCACTTTACAAAGTAAAGTGGATTTGAAACTTCAATGAAATGATTCATCTGCTCTGTTTAAAATATTTATCTTGCCTATCTTGAGATGTATGGCTTATCTTGCCTATCTTGAGATGAACTTCCCCATATGGCTGCCTCTTTCTTTCTATTGACTAAGATGACACCAGCGAGATATCTAAACTGGGACAGACAAATGGTGTTCTGTTCAAGTTTTATGTCAGGTAAAAAATCTGCTGATGACATAATCGGATTGTACTCAGCTGTCCCTGAATCTCTCCAAAATGCAGCTCCTTTTCCAGCGTACATTAATTTGTAAGCAAAGGAAACAACTTTTTCCTGATATTTTGATAAAGTGTCATAAAGTTTCAATATCATAAAAATTGAAGCACTTATTTTACTGTTTAATTAAAAGTTGTTTTGCATTGGAAAGATCTCAGAATTGATGGAAGTTCTGGGTTTGGAGCCACAAGCCAGCTGATCTGCTGTATGAATTGCTTTTCTTTCCTTGCTTTAGGTTCCAGTGCAGTGGTCTGATATGATCACACTGAAAGCCAGGATGACCAATTATGGCCTACCTAGGTACCAGTGGCTGACCCATGCTTGGAATTTCTTCCAGAGGGAGGTAAGTTAATTCATGATCTGAAGTAATACATGCATGGTATTTATTATAAAGTGTTATTTTTTTAAAAAATGTTTGGCTTTAATTGAATAGTAAATACAGGCAAGTTCATTTCATGTGAAATTCTGTATAGTGATGATATCTGTTAACATCACCTGATACTCAACTCTTGAGCTTATGTATGCCCTAAAAACCCTAAAACAGCAAAAAAGAATGTGAATAAATTCAGTTAAATTGCTGACACTGTCTTCTTTGCCAGTAAGGTTAAGACACCAACACCTTTTAGGATTGTTGTAACTTTTAAGAATATGATGTATGTAAAATTTAAAATTTGCGAATAAAGTGAAACAAACATTTCTGTGGGCTTTTTTAGTATTAAACTGTGCTGCCTTTCCTGTAGACTGTTAGTTACCCTTTCACAGAGCAGTTCTACTTAAGATAATGTGTTCATCTGGAAATGAGGGGAACAGGAAGTTTCCAAAAAGATGCCAACATTGTCTCTTTGGCTGAGGTTTGAGAAAGTGATCAGGGTTGTTATTTCTTTTGACTGAAGGGGTGGGAAACAAGCCAAAAAGCTTCCTTGTCTATTCCCAGCTTTGCCCTCTAGTCTACTGAAATCCAGAACTGTTTTTAAAGAATGAAGTATTATGTTACAAAAGCATGAAATTACCCAAGGTAAAACCCATTAACTCCAAATATAACTCACGTGCAGGAAGAGAACTCTTTGAGTGCCTGTCATTGTGTTGCCCTTGTTGAAATCTTGAAATCTACCATTGTTGCACAGATTTCCTGTTTATTTAAACATTTCCTGGCAGCACTTGGTTAGTCTGTATTTATACTTAACCTGAAAGAAAAAGTGAGGACTACATGAGGTTGAACACACCCCCACCCTCCCCAGTTCCCTGCTTTGGCTAAGCAAGTGCTCTGTGAAACTGAGTAATTCTTCATAAGCAGGTAGAGTGTGTCTGTTCTGTAACTGAGGTAGTATAATTAAATGGCCTAATTTTCCTTGAATAGACCTGGTACTGTATCTTTTTTTTTAAACGTATAGGTTGATTAAATTTAGAAGTTGCCTTTTATCCTCCTGGTTGTTGTGGTGTCATCATAATGGCTGGTTTTAATACGAATAAACACAAATGTGAAAAAAGGAATCGAATAAAACTTCAACTGTGCCTTAACTCTTCCAGGGGAGAAAAGGTTTCTTTTAGAACTTAGATTTCCTATATTCCATCTCTGGTCAGAGGAATGATCTGGGGAAAGATTGAAGTGAACTAAGAAGTCTCTTTTACACCTCTTACCTAATTGCTGGACTCCCAGTTTTACTCTGTCTACTCATAACTCAGATGATGGATGTGTGAGCCTGGTATGTGCTTTATGTCTGAATGAGCACTATACCTGGGGCCCTTCTCAGTTAGCACTATTGTTTTGGTTTTTCATTTTTTCCAAAAGAAAAAAAATATAATTTGCGATTTTGTTTGCAAAGATTCAGCCCTGGTCAGCCTTGCGCTCGCTCTTCTGTATCTTTTCACACCTGAGAGAGATGGTAAATGTCTTTTCTCCGTAACCCCCTTGCTGATCTGTTATAATTTGTGACTATGCTAAGGAAGTTGGGAAGGGTCAGTTGAAGTCAGGAAGGAAGAACTGGGCAGGGGGAAGAAAAGATTTGAGATTAATAAAAGGATGTTTAATGAGTAGTGTTTGCAGTTACAATGAGGAGCCACAACTCGAGCTTTGGGAGGATTTTGACCCACAAACTGGTTAACGAAAAAACAGCTCTAGTGAAAAAGGAAGAAGTGGGATTTGTAAGAGGACTGGTGAAGTCAAGGCACAGTGTGTGCTAACCTAGTGTCAGGGTACTGATTTACTTGGTTGTGACCGAAGGGAGGCGTGGTACACAGGACTCTGGCTCTGAAGCAGGTAAGGGGGGCAAGTGTTCACAAACACATGGGTCAGAGGAACCAAGTGATGACTTAAAAACTCAGGCTGGTACTAGAGAGCATCTAGATAGAAGGAAAAAAAAAGGCACCCCCCCAACCCTCCCCCCCAAAAAAAAACAAACCAGCTTCCTGTTCCTACAGCAAGGCTTTTTTTTTTTTTTCCTTCCATTATATCAATTCGCCACCCAGTTCTAAAGAAAACTTAATATAGCTGCTTTAGTCCTTTTTTATGTGACAGAAGCTAGGAATGTCATAGACTGGTCATTTTGCCTTTAGTTCTCTTGGTGTGTTTTGCAGAGGAGAAGACAGGTTGTTAGACCAGGTGGTTTTTATAGCTAATTATGACTCATCTGCTTTGCAGCCAGACTTCTTGCTTTTATGGTTTGTTCGGTTGCAGTTTTTATTTTAGTGTAATACCCCTTCCTTCCTTCCTTTCCCCTTTTGCCTTTCAGCATTTGTCATTTCCATACCTTTTCACTCATTTTAAAAATCTTTTTTTTTTCTTTTTCTGTATTAAGATAGATCTGTGTTTTTTCTCATTTGATTTTCAACAGACGTGTCCATAGTTTTAGCCTTGCAGGAATAGTCTTCACTAGTGAGACGTTAATCACCTTTTCCTACTGGTTCCTTCTGCCACAGGTGTACTTGTTCATTAGTCACCCTTTATAATGTGTTAGTTCCTTGTAGTAAGGATAGCAGAATTACAGGGTAGGACAATTTCTGTGAAACATCCTTTGAGGGAGCAGTTGGGATTTAAACAGCAGAGTAGTATCATTGACTGTTTCTGAGGTGCTCATTGTTCACTACATTTTTCATGTCACCTTTATGTCAAAGCACAGCGATAGAGGATACGTAGAAGCTCTTGTAGATGTTTTTAGTGTATGTAAATGTTCTTGGAGTTGTTAATAGGAATTTATGTACTTTTATGAAGAAGTAGCATCATCATTGCTGATCTTGGCTAATCCTTCCTTTGCAGTTTAAATGTTGTGGGGTGGTGTACTTCACAGACTGGCTGGAAATGACAGAGATGGACTGGCCACCTGACTCGTGTTGTGTCAGAGAGTTCCCAGGATGCTCTAAGCAGGCACATCATGAGGATCTCAGTGACCTTTATCAAGAGGTAAGAAGAAAAGTGTGGATATTTCGGAAGGCTTTGTACGTTCTTCCTGATCCATTTTCCAAACTTATAATTTGCAATGCAGCAGAAGAGTTTATTGAGTAATTTTGTTTATGGAAAGTATTTGTTGTGTTTATGTTTATTATTGATTAGTGCTGAAGCAGAGGGAGAAAGAAAGAAAGAAAGGAAAAAGGAGGGAAACAACCCACCCACCCTTACCTGGAAGTGAGATGAGTTGTTAGCAGTGCAGTTAACATCTGAGATAGGCTTTTTTCAGTGATATCCAGTGGTAGGACAAGGGGCAATGGGTGTAAACTGGAGCATAGGAGATTCCACATTAACATCAGGAAGAACTTCTTTACTGTAAGAGTGACAGAGCACTGGAACAGGTTGCCCAGGGGGATTGTGGAGTCTCCTACATTGGAGATATTCAAGGCTCGCCTGGACAAGTTCCTGTGTGATGTACTCTAGGTTACCCTGCTCTGCAGGGGGGTTGGACTAGATGATCTTTTGAGGTCCCTTCCAACCCTTGGTATTCTGTGATTCTATGCTTGAATATTTGTTTTATAATGGTTAGGTTGGAGTTGAAATTTGTTTCAGTCAGAAATTTTAAAAAAAAACAAAACCAAATAGCTTGAGTGTAATGTCCAGTCTCCAGATTGCCAAATAAAGAGAAATTCTACTTTCTGTGAAGTAATGAGGATTGGAGTGGTATGTTGTACAGTGAAGAATGCTTGTGAGAAGTCTTTTGGAAGATGAGAGGTCTCTTGTTAACAGGGCTCATGCAAGGAGGCAAGTAAATTCACTTGCTTCACTGTGAGAATGCACAGAAACTTTGTGTGAAAATGCTCTTTAACTCTACTACATTGCACTAGGATTATTATTGAAAAAAAAATTAAAACAAAAACCTTAAAATCAGGAGAGGACCTTTTTGAAGTGGGTGAGGGAGGTGATCATGGTAGCAAGTCATTACTGTTCTTAGAGTGAAAATTACACAAACAAGTAGATATGTTCTCTACTACACAATTTTAACTGTTCTCACAAAAATGTTGTCTAAAGTCATGTTTGCCTGGAGACTGCTTTGATACCTACATTTTTTTTCGTTGCTTTTTTTTTATGCTAGCAGACCTTTGAGATTCTTTAATTGTGCATTCAGTAACAGCAGAATGATCAATAGGCCAGTTGGTCCAGTAGTGGCAAAACCCATGTCTATGTCAAGTAGTTATGAGATTCTGAGAAGAGATATATTTTTCATTTGCTTTCTTTAAAAGTGATATAGGATGCATAGAAAGGAGGACGAGCCTGAGAAGTGTCCTTCCAGATGCTGCAGCATGAACATTTTTCCAGCAGACAATGAAATTCTGCATTATGGAAGGTCACCCAAAGAACCATTTTATCTTGTCCCAGTCTCTTATCACTTTCAGAACTTTCTCACAAGAATCTAATTATGTAGCTCTTGTTGAGATGCTTTGGAGAGATGCCTCTGAAGCAGGGGAGGCCCACTGTAAAAAAAAGCCAAAATGAATATTAGCTATTGCCAGGAAACAATCTGGTTTTGTTGAAATGCATTTGTACGGCATTGACTCTACGAGCAGAAATGATGTAATTTATTGTGGACATTCAGACATCCATCCTAGACCTGGTGTGATTCCAATGGGAAGTGAGAAGGAAGAGCTGCCAAAAAGCCAGTGCCTCAGAAGGCCAGTCCATGGTAGGGAACCTTAAAGACAGTGGCAGAGGCTGTTTTCTTTCCATCAGGTAATTGTAGAAACTCTCCTGCCTTATGGCAAAGCTCCCAGCACTGGTTACACTTCAGAAGTGTTAGTCTCTGAATCACAAAGCACTTTAGTAGGCCCCAGAAGAAGCCTAGTCTCTTACTCATGCTTGAAGAAGAATGAACTGTGGCTCACTTTGCAATAATAGTTGTTTTTTTTATAATACTCCTGCCAGTATTGACACCACACAGACCAACTCTGCCATAGAGAGTGCTCAAAGTGTGTAAGCATGTGGAAGCTGCAGAATGTTCATTTACCTTGAGCATCCTTCCTGCTTATGTGAAAAGGCAGGAGTATGTAAGCAGTGTCACTCAATGAAAAACAAGTTGTTGAGCTTGGGAAGCTCAGAAAATTCTGAGGAGTACTAGTCATTTGAGTGTCTTGTTGAAACTAAGGTTTTCTTATGTTATCTCTTCTGCTAATATTTCATTCCCCTAGCCACATTCCAGGAAAGTGGTTCTCTGTGCACTTTGTATGTTCAAGTTCCTTCGGTTCTACTTGTAGAAAATTAACAGCCAAAGATGATGATGTTGTAGAACATCAGGGCTTTGTTAAGACCCACTTAATAAAGCCTGGCTGGCTTTTTTTATGAAAGAAACCTGAAGAACATATTTACAGTTCTTCCCCTACTATACCCCAGAGTATTTTGGATAGATTCAGCTTTCAGAAAAAAATATTTTTGCTTCTCTACTGCATAATCCCTTAAAAAAATGGACAGGTTATATTCTGTTTTACCAGCCACAAAAATACTGTTTATGAGATGTACAGTATTTGGTTGGCAAAACATTTGTTTTTTCCATGGTCCTTGCCTGTGGGTTGTTTCACAGGCTCATAGGGTGTGCTTGCTAATGTGTTTATCAGTATCATGCAAAACCAGCTTGCACTTGCAAAGCTAATCGGTCTGACTTCTGCTTTGGAGATTTTAAGGAGAAAAGCCAATTTAGGAAGTGATTCCAAAAAAACTTGCATAATTTGGTAGTTTGAGAGGGAGCCTGATGGTATTAGACTCACCAGCCTAAAATTGGCTTATGTAAATGCTTTGCAAGTTCATTTTGGTACTTCAGAAAAATTCTTTGTAGTAGTTCAGAAAACTGAAGTTAGTTTTGGCTGTGATTGATCACGTAGGCTTTTTGTAGTTGTGCTGCAGTTTTCTACTGGGATTTTGGAGCTTTCTTTAGTCTAAGTCCCAATACAATTTTTGTAGGAAGAAAGGTGGCTTAGAGTTTTGTTTGAGAGTATTATTTTCAAAGCTGTTTTTCAGATGTGTTTGTCCTCTCGGACTGCTTTTATTCTGACCAGCTTCACCTTTGGTACAGTCCATGGAACAGTCTAACCTTAGAGTGTGGTTGTGACAGAAATGCATCATGACACATGCAAGAAACTCAGAGATTTACTGTGGTCTGAGGACAAGGGGAGCTCTGCCCATCCTGTGACCTAGACAAAAGGATTGGTAGGAGTTGATCTCTTCAGAAGAATCAAAATTGCATAGTCAATATTTTTTTTTTGTATTCTGATATACTTTGAGTATACTCAAAATTTGAGCATACAAGAGATCTCTTGAATATGCTGATGATTCTCTTTCCTACTCTGAGAATGCCTTCTTTAAGATCTGCTCCTTATTCTCAGATGTTGCAGTAAATCAGAAATATCTGGTTTGTTTCCACTTTAAGACTGAGAAGATAAAATAGCCTTTGTAATAAATATGAATCAGGCCTTTAATCCATAGCTCTGTGGGAATTTGAAGCTAATTCTTCTGAATGATTGCTGCACAGTTTTATACTACTTTTGAGTTGTCAACAAGAGCTTCCTTTTTAGTGACAAACTTTTACTTTTGCAGAGGAAGTATATTTATGTACCCTTTGATTGCAGGCTACCAACTATGAATGTGTTGCATAAGCAGAAATAAAATGCATGAATGTGAGGATAACAGGGGTGGCTGGATATTTCTCAATTTTTAAAACTGATTTTGAATGTATATTAGAGCAGAACTGCAAGAATATCATTAAATGGAGGGAGGCAGTCTGTCTAGTTCAGGCATAATTCATCTCAATTATGTGTCTGTACTGCAGGAGATGCAGGCATTAATGTTACTGCTCTCTGCTAATGGATGTTTCCTCTAGGCAATGAATGAACTGAATTTGAATACTGCTGTGGTTGAGTATTTTTAACTTGTGACTAGCATGTACCTTCTTTCCTTAAAGTTATTAAAAGTATTAAAATGCAGTCAGCTTGTCTGTAATTAAAAACAAATTTGGAAAGTAGTATAATTACAGCACTGCCTTCTAGTTCAAGAAGACACCAATGTGACATTTTTTGTTCCTCATCAAGTTCAATTACAATGCTTTTTCTACAGTTTTTTTTTTTTTGAGTGTCAAAGAATCCCCATTCACTCGCTATTCTGTGACTAAACTATATTAATGTTTAGAAGCCAAGACAGCAAAATGACGAACGCAGCAAAGAGACTGAGATCCTTTAACTTTGGTACCATTATCATAAAGTGCGTTAATTTAATTTAGATATCCAATGAAAATCTGTTGACTGCTGCATGAATTTTGTGTGTGAAGCAAGAATCAGACCTTTCATCAAATACGCTGGAGACTGTAGCATCTGAAATTGTTGGCTTTGGGGAATTTCAGTGTGATTGAAAAGTGTTATTTATCATGTCCTGTCTTCAGATTCTGTCACTTTGATCAATTGCTTTCTTCTCACAGAAAAGCTATAAGAAACATGTAGTAAGGATATAAACACAAAAATGACATTTTGAAGACAGTGCCTATCTTGATGAGTTCCTTGTCTTCTAGGACCAATGCCTATTGATTATTTGGGATGTTATCCCATCCAGTCTGTTACTCTGAATTTTCCCTTGGTGGCTGTGTTCCTTTGAGTTTTGCAGCTTTGCAGGTTGTGAAGTCTTGTAGAGTTTAGAGTAGAGAATAAACATTGGCCAGTCACTAAGGGTCCCTCTTGTCAAGGTTTTATCCTGTCTGAGACTGGGCATCACCTTTCCTCAGCAACAAGCATCGTAGCTTGTGTTTGTACTATTGTACAGTAGTTCCTAGAGCCAGTGTCTATTTGTGGATCCTTGCTGCCTTAAGAGGGCTTGGGAGCTTTTCTAAAGCCTTTCACAGTAATTATTGGTTGGCCATGTACACAAAACTTGGAGCATGTGCTGATGGTTTGAAAAGAAACAAATTTCCATTTCTAGGAGACATCAACTTGGGATATTTTAACATGTTTTTCACCAGATCCTTTCTGTGTAAAAAATAATAATTATTATTCTGTAAATAATTGCAGAGGTGGTATGTGTGACCATATTCCTAATACAATGTGTGGGTTGCCACCTCTTTGGAGCAGGGTCAAGCTGTCTGCCTGGGTTGCTTTAAGTAGCAACAGCACAAGATATGAAACAAAACTGGCCATTGGTATGCCATCATCACAGTAATTGGCAGGGAAGTTTCTATATTCAAATCTGAAATTAAGCCAGTTAATTTTAAAATATAGTTGTAGGCAGAATGTAACTGGTGTAAGTGGATATGCTTTTTGCAATGAGGAGATGCAAGTAGTTCAGAAATGAAAAGCAGGTGTAATGCCACATGTACGTACTATTATTATCACTAAGTACTAAAGGAAGTCTGTTTGTGTACCCCATGTGTTCTCGGAACTTGTCAGAAGTCCTCCATTACAGGTTATTTTATTCAGTGCTCCTTACTGGTGACTGGAATGTAATGGTTTTTCTACTCCCTAGAGACTTTCTGTGGAACTAAATAAGCTGGCGTATAATGAGCTCAGATAAAAGAGAAAAGGTGGGAAGAAACTGATGGGGTTATGCAGGTCTGTAGGTATTTCCTATAATATTGTTTAATCTTCAGATTGTGGTGGTAATTGTATAAAAAGTCTGATGAGTTTAAAATAATTGACAACTTTGACTTTGAAGACCTGCAAATTAAGAGAAACAAGATGGTTAAGAGGATTTTAAAACCTTCACAAAACCCGTTGAGTTTCTTTAGAAAACAGTTATATTTGGCAGGAACTCGGAGTGATTTCTGATTTAGAGTAGCATAGGTCTGTTAGAGCTTACATGCAGTAACCTGTCAGTGTATGAGAAAACTTGAATATGTCATTAGGGAAGTGATTAAAAAGAAGGCAAAATAATTTTCAAAGTATTGTTTGAAGGAGGCAAGAGAGAAATTCTGGGGAGCCAGGAAAGCCACTAGGTAGGGTGAACTAAACCTTGGGAACTGCAAACCAAATAATATTGACTAACTTTTAATTTTTTTGTTTTTTTTTTTTTGTTTCATAGGGATGTGGTAAAAAAATGTACACTTTTTTGAGGGGAACAAAGCAATTGCAAGTGCTGAGATTTCTAGGAATCTCTATTGGAGTAACGCAGATCTTGGCTATGATCCTCACGATTACTTTGCTGTGGGCTCTGTATTATGACAGAAGGGATCCTGGGACACATCAGATCATGGCCCTGAAGAGTGATACCTCACAGCAGTTGTCATGTAATTCTGTGGAGCTACTGGCACCAAGCCTGACAAGGATCTTTGAACATACATCCATGGCAAACAGCTTCAATACACAGCTTGAAATGGAAGAGCTATAGGTGATGCAATCAATCTATGAAGTCACAAAGGGTTTTAATTGGGTTTTCTTGTTATTCTGTTCCATCAAGTATGCCAGATATACCAGTCTTCATGTGAATCAGAAACAGCTGATGAAGTGAAGGAGACCAGCAAAGAAAGGATAACCCAGTCAGCCTCTTAGCCATAGTCTCAGCCATGAAACAGTTGAATGTGTTTGTTTTTAAAAAGGCACTCATTCACTGGGCACAGTAATGCTTAACTTATTTTCACAAGCTGTGTGATGTGTAAAACACTGATTCACTCACAGGCAGACAACCTCTAAGGAAGCATCACAGGAAAGGAAGAGAAATGCTCATCTTTGGAAGAAATGACTGTTCTTTGGATGAACAAAATGTGACTTCAGTTGAAATTGACTTACATTTTTAATAAGCCATTTTGAAAATGTCTTAATCAGGGATCTATGTATATATAATTGTGTGGTTTTGTGCGTGCATGGGAAGCAGAACTGCAAGTCAATACTTGGATTTAAAAATTTGCAAGATTTGTAAAAAAGGGCAAGTTTTTCTTTTTCTAACAAAACTTTTAGCTGTTGTTTAAGATGTTCTGAAACGTCTATTTTTATCTAACAACTGTTTAATTTTTAATTTTAAATATATTAAACAAATTGAAACAAAAACTGTTGACTTTGGACAGTAGACTTAAATTTTCTGAGTAATTCTGGAGAATTCTTCTTTGAAACAAATTGTTCTAAGGACTGTTTCATAAGAAAGAAAGCCTTAAACATTCTTTCCAAAATGGGAATCAATATGGGAATAGCACATTTTATAGATAAATTTTTTCTCCTGTCTGTGATTCCCCTGAAGGTAGAAACAAAAGACTACAAGGAAAATGCTTACAGTTCTGGATGCTATTGCAATAATTGTAAAAGTGCATACGGAGAAATTATACTTTGGTGGTTTCTTCATTACAAGCTATCTAGTGGCTTAAAATGCCAACTGGAAACAGAGTTAAAATGTATTTATTGAGATGGCGAAAGTGCATTTTACTGTATTTTTATGAACAATGTTTATTTCATAGGATTATTTTTACAATTGGCCACTCTCCTGAAATATATATTAGTTCCACTGAGCACAGTAGTCTGTGGCAAATGGGTTTTTACATAATGTTGCATTTAAAAAATTCTTCCATTTGTATTGGAATTTGTAAAATTAAAAAAGAGTGTGATTTGGTAGACAATAAAATTACTTTTGTCTTAAATTCTGTAGTGGCTGTTCTTATTTTGAAGCCCTAGAGCGTGAATGCTCTGGGTGGCAGCTGGGACGGCCCCTCTGCTAGTGTGAGTTAATTTGATGTGTCTTTACCCATTCTGCTTATTCTGTTGTGGAGAAACTGCATTGTAAATTTAATTTTCTTTTTTATTGCTTCTGAGAAAGCTTCTTTAGGGGCTCATGAAATTGAGCTCTTCGGTTGTGTGTGCTGTTGTTTGCTTTTTAACAGTCTACATGGGGGTGTAAGTATTTCACGGGTAGTTTTGCAAGCAAGATTACCTTTCTGCTTTTGCACCTCTCCTACAGATGCTAACAATTCTTTTTGGAGGTAAGAAGGTGGACGAAGGATAGTCCTTCCCAAAATTTTGCTTGGAGTATCTTTGTTGGAAATACTTCCTCATGCGCTGCTTGGGAAGCCTTGTGCCCAGCAGTACTGCATATGTACAGCAGAATTCCGTCCTTCCACTGCTCAGCTGGGACTGTGTTGCTGTAGCTAATGGTGAGGTTTCTGTGTAGAAAAAGCAGATGTTTGAGCCTGGATGCAGACAAGCTGTAGATCTTGGTCATGGTACGCAGTGGATTTAGCCATTGCTGGAGCTCTTTTACCCTGTTAAAAAGCCAAACAAACCACAAATTGTGGAATCTTGGATTGTGAATTGTGTGGATCACATGTACACAGATATATTCAGCTGTGGGTTATATCTCAATGTGGGGAATTTTACCAGAATATAAAAAATTGTCCAGGAACTCCTCACACTAAGCTTTATGGAAGGAGTGTCTGTGGAATCTCCTTTAGCCATGCTTCAGCCATCCCAAGTCCTCCCATAGGAGGAGGTTGCCTGTGAGTGTTGCTTTCATATTTTAGGTTAGGGCTCATGAAGGAACAAATACACAGCAAGCTGGGCTAGGGAGATGCATTGGAGAAATTCACAGCCAGAATTAAGATATTCTGACAGGCCAGGTCATTTGGGTTTAGGCTTTCCCAATGGTGAGGAAGCACTGCCATTGGGTGTAGCCAGGTTACTTTGGGAGTAGAGGGATTTTTTGGCAGGTCTCCTTTCAAACAGGACCATCCTCCCAGATCAGTGTTTGTGGGCTATGACAAGAGTGACCATCCATGGGCAGGGTAACCTCGCTTGTGATTGGCTGCCTAAATCCCAAGCTGGTCTGCATCCATTATGGGGCTAGTTTCATTAGGGGAAAGGCCCACATGTCAGGAATGATAAAAAGTATTCCCTTCCCTAGCAAGGAGTTTGAAGTATTCTGGGAAAGAATCCTTCTGAGTTGCTGAAATAGGTCTTGGCTGTAATTTGGAACACTCTCAAACTTTTTCCTTTCCCTGTGCCCAGACTCTGAGGGGTATCTGTTTTTCTAGGGCTTGTTCAAAGAGCCTGAACATTGATTGACAAGGCTGTTCTTTTCCTGTAGAGCTTCAGGATATATGTAGGAGAGAGGCTGCTTGGCGACAGAGGAACATGTAGAGATGGTTGCAGCAGTAAAAACTACTTCATCTTTTTATTTCCTTTTCCCCCTGTTCTTCAGGAGTACCTGGAGGAGAAGGAATGGTGTGTTCTCTCTTCACTGCAGCAAAAACTAATGAACCAAATCTTTCATGTTGCAACACAGACAGCTATGGAGCTGCTCGTTAATGTTTTTCACAGGTCACTTCAGGAGAGCAACTGTGTTAGAAAAGGGGTCACCCCCTGCTTACCTTATGTGTTTCTGTTCCGTCCTGTGCATCATGCTGAGTCCATGGGACTGTGTCTGTAGCTGTGGGGCTCGGCATGGGAGCATGGGGATGCCTTTAGGAGGCAAAATTCACTATTCCTGGTCTTTGGACAAGGTACTGATTTGTATGACAGGGCTTTCTGAAGGAAACATAACTACATTTTATCTTTTTTATAACAGTTAAATTTGTAAAACAACCCATAAATACAAGTGAATATATAAATGATAGTGAAAGGAGAGGCTGTTTGTCACAGCGACTATACAGTTAAATATGATGGAGGAGGGGATTTTCCAATAGTTTCTGAAGTTTTTACTGCAAAAGCATTGTATTGGGTTTGTGTAGCAAGGGTTTGGTAACAGGGGGGCTGCAGTGGTGCCTTCTGTAAGAAGCTGTAGAAGCTTTCCCTGTGTCTGAGGGAGCCAATACCAGCTGGCTCCAAGACAGACCTGCCGCTGGCCAAGGCCAAGCCCAAGCCCATCAGTGACAGTGGTAGTGCCTCTGGGATAACATAGATAAGGTAAAAAACATGCACAACAGCAACTGCATCTAGAGAGATGAGTGAAAATATGTGAGAGGAACAGCCCTGCAGACAGGTCAGTGAAGGAGGGGAGGATGTGCTCCAGGCAGGAGCACATGCAGGCATTTGCTCCATGGCTCCATAGCATGGGCCATGCCCTGCATGCTGTGGCTCCATGGAGAGAAGAGCTCATGCTGGAGCAGGCTCCTGGCAGGACTTGTGACCCCGTGGAGACAGATGCTGGAGCAGTTTGTGAATGCAGCCCATAGGAAGGAGTCACATTGAAGAAGTTCATGGGGGATTGTTTCCTGTGGGAGGAATCCCATGCTGAAACAGTGAGGAGTGTGAGGAGTCCTCCCCTGAGAAGTGAGGAATGGCAGAGTCAGTGTGTGATGAGCTGGCCACAAACCCCATTCCCTGTCTCCCTGCACAGCTGGAGGGAAGGAATTTGGGAGTAATGTTGAACTCAGGAAGAAGGGAGGGGTGGGAGGAAGGTGTTTTAAGATTTAGGGTTTATTTCTCATTATCCTAGTCTGGTTTGATTGGTAATCAAATTAAATTAAATTAAGCTATCCAGGTGATTATGTATGTCTGCCTTTGTCAATCAAAATATGTTAATTCCTGATTGCTCTTTTAGCCTCATGTTGACGTATCCCATTGGCTGATTGCTATTCCAGAACTCCTGATAATCTTCAGATGTTTCGATGGTCAGTGGGAAAATAAAGTCTTGCTGGGCCTCAGGTGCAGGAAGGAGAGCATATAACCTCCTAACCACCTTCTCCACCCAAAATGTAATGATCCTTGGATTTCACTGATTTATCTTTCTCCAGACCAGTTTCCTCTCTGAAAGCCATCCTTCTATCTGGAGCAGCTGAGGTTGCATCGTACTCTGCTCTGCAAAAACCTCTGGGCAGTCAGGGTGTTTCCATAGCGAGTATATCCCACACCTCAAAATGTAAAGTGTACATTTTCAGTTTGTCTCCTGGGGCTGTTTTGTGGAAACACAGACATTCTCCTTAAAAATGCTCTGGGATGTCTCTGAGGCAGGTATTCTATCTTCCCAGTGCAGTTAGTTCCTGGCAAAGGTGGCTGTCATGCATACCAATGCCATGGTATGCATAGCTGCTAGATGAGCATTATCTGCTCTAGCAGTCACCGTTTGTAAGTGGTCCATCCTATGGTCTTACCTGCTTTTATGGTGCAAAAAGATCCTAATCTCATCTGTGCACTAATATTTTATCAAGGGAAGTTGGTATCAGGTTTGAGGAGGCTCTGTAGCCTTCCTTAGAGAAGGAAAAAGGTTCCATGAATAAGTTATTGCAAAGCCACATCGACCCATTCAAGCATGCAGATGTTTTATTTAAATACTCCTCAAATGCCTATTTATTCAGCATAACGTGTATTATGCTGCCTTCCAAAATACAATATATGACTGTCAAACAAAATTGTCAAAACAACAATCTCTGTTTCTTTGTATGATACACAGAAATAATTACATTTCATGTACAGTACAGATGCATTTTACACAGTCATCAACAGTCATTCACTACTAAAACAGCATTTAAATCACCTAAAACACCAAAAGAATGTGTATTTCCCAAATTCAGAATTGATTAATGGTTTTGCACGTGACATGGAAATAGGCGACAGGACTGGAATTCTGCAAAATTATACTAAATTATTCCTTAAGCTGCATTTAAAAGATGAAAGCACAAGTTGCTTCAGGGGTGTCACTGTTATGCAAGTGTATTGCTGTAGTGCATTCCTTTTAGTCCATATGAAAAGGAGAATAAAGATATTTTAGAAGATGATGGAGGCAGTAGGTTTCCTGGCTTGTATGTAGTCTGTCTGGAAGTGGATTTAGTAACTGCCTTTTTACATTATTTACCTGATATAACTAGTCAAGACGTACCATGTGGCATAAAGAAGTTGTGGATTGATAGTATCAAGGCAGCTTTTATAACGGCAGCTGGTGGGGATGAAACATTTTTTGTATGAGTAACCATGAGTAGAAGTAGGATGCAAGTAAAAACTCTATGTCCATTCTGCCTCTCCTTTAAACCCCATTCAAACTATGTAACACACCAGTTTCTGCAGGTCCATTGCAACTTTTCAGCAGTGTGAAAGAGAGGAGAGCAATGTTAGGTAATCGATTGACTTCAGCAGTTCCTCAGAAGGAGTGCTCTTCTGGGACAGAGAGGCAGAGGACAGCCTCTGCTTCTGCCCACCATTAGGGTCTGAAAGAAATATAGAAGCTCAGATTACAGTAAATTATCCTGATTTGCAGAAAAATTGGGAAATTAAGTGCAAATTAACCAAGCTTCTATGTAAGTAAATTATCAGGGAATAATGCATGATATTGTACTTTTTTAACTGCCGTTTAATTCTAGTTCATGATGTTGTATTTTGGTGCATATACTGTAGCATGATAGTCCGTAATCTATTCTTCGATCTCAATTGTCAGGTAAAGAGAAAGATCAGTACTTGTGTGCAGTAAAAAGTGTATCATCAGCAAGTTTCAGGTTTTAGTGGGTATTTTCTTTTAACGTAAATTTTCGTGTTGGTAGAATGCTAGCAAACACTACACTATTCAAACTATTAACTGTGATAATAATTTATTGTAATGGCATCTAATGCACCGAGTCTTTTGATTTATATGCATATTTTATTTTGCAGACATGCAATTATTTCTGATCCAGTGTTTTTGATGTATATATGTATGTATTGATATGCACATATTTCATGTATATTTGATGTATACTGTGTATGGTATGTCATGTATATAGGAAGCATTATGATACATTTAATGCACTCTCATGAAGAAAAATGATACTTTTTTATCAGAAAGGTTTCTGGTAACATCAATGTCTTTTAAAAATGAAGCCAAAAATCCTTAACTAGTAAAGCCTTCATATTAGCTATTAGGCCTGCCCACATAGGCAAATTCCAATTGCAATAAATCATATTTTTATAGCTTTGGGACCCAATCCATTATTCTGTCAGTGTTCTTAGGTAATTAAATATCTTCACACAATATAAATTCTTGAACAAGTTTTAGGATGCAAGTTTACGGATAATGACAAAAAGAAATTAGCCATCATTTTACTGAATGTCTTCCAGTGTCTTCCAGCATAGCTAATGCTCTGGATGTTGTAGAATGTCAGCAAGGAAGGTTTGGAGATAAGTGTTAGCTGATCCCAAAAACACCTTTATAGGAATTTTAATTCAGATATGATTGATGCTGTAACAGTACACTGGGACAAGGTTTTGTTCTGAAAATACAGAAGCAGACAAGATGTCTATGGGCAAAAGGACTGTATTGATTCATCAGTAGCCTTGAAATCCCAAACAGTACGGCAACATTGGAGTGCGTGACAAACTGTTACAGAAATAGAGGACAGTGGACATAAAAGAACAATGACTGAATAGCTCATTTGTGGTGCATGGTTTGGCTGTAAGGTTATTTAAATGTTTGCCATTAGAAGTTTATAGTGTAGATGAAGTTGTGTAAAATACCTTAAGTAAAAAAAGAAATCCTGATTCCTGATACAACAGGTGTACAATGACTTATTGCAGTTGTAACAGTACCTAGGAAGCAAGATAAAACAATAATAAATATTGAACTAACTGAACACCTTTAGTTCACTAATGAGTGTTTGAATAAGAAATGCTGCATTTTTCAAAGGGAAGTTATTTGTACAACTACCATGGGACATCAGCAATCAGCTTGTTGTAAGTGCTCGGAAATGCCCCTTTCTACAGTAATAGTTTATCATGCCTAATCTGAAAAACAACAAAAGTAAACTGAGATCACAGCTCCAAATAATTTCAGCATGCATTATGGTTGCAGTTCTTTCAGTCAGTACAAACATATTTCATATGAGCATTTTTCCTTCCATTTTTTTGATAGTTCCTCATCAAGTTTGTGGTTTATTAACAGGAAAAAAAAGAGACACTTTATCAAAATGTTTCTCGTTTTGCATTCAGCAGGAACACTGGTTTGTTTCTATTTTTGTTTTGTGGTTTTTATTTTTCTTTTTTTTTTTTCTAAAAAGAGCTTTCATGATAAGAAGAAGCATCAATGGGGACATTTCATTGTGCTCATATAGTAAGTCAGGATGGTCACAGAAGATTCCACTGCACCTTAGTTCGGACAATGGGTAAGAAACTCCTTTTGGTTCACACGCTACAACACTGAAACCCACAAAGTGTTGTGTTTCTCCCACACCTCTTGCTCTGCAGCTGCTGGCGCACACGTCAAGGGGCGTTATCTTTGTCAGCTCTCTCATTCCTCACTGCTTGAGCTCAGCTTGCAAGTGGTCTTTAAGCTAGTTTAGAAATAACTCCTTCTTTTATAAAGCAGATACTCTGACAATGTTTCCTCCCGAGTACTCAGGAGACTCTGGCCTATCATCTCCTTCAGGTGTGGTGACTGGAGGTGTCGGGATGCTAATTATTGCTGTAGTGACGTAAGGCTGCTCACAGTTTAGTTTAACGCACTCTTCCACTTTGGCATTTAAGCTGGAACGGCTGGAGGAAGAAACAAAAATCCATGAAGACAGAGTAAAGGTTACTGCAAACCTCTTGTGCCTATTCCACTCCCTTAGAGTGTCTGTCTACATCCTGCCCTGTTACAGAGCTCAGATGTGCAAAGTGATACCACCACACCCCCCTGTCCCCAGCAGCAAGTGGTCCAGGGCTGTGTCCATGGACAGGCCCCCTTTCTCCCTTCCTTTACCATTTCAGCACATCTAAAAGTTTCTCAGCCCATCACCTAAGTGTTTCTGAACAGGGAAAGTGTCTGAACAAACTTAGCATAGGCAAGTGACATGTTATGCAGAAAATTGGAGAGACATCAATTTGATAGGTGGGCCACTCGGGGGATAAAGAACTGGCTGGATGGCCTCACAAAGAGTTGTGGCACAATGTCCGTCTAGAGACCAGTAATGAGTGGTGTGCCCCAGGGATTGATGCTGGGACCGGACTTGTTCAGCAGCTTTGTTGATGACATGGACAGTGTGATCGAGTGCGCCCTCAGCAAGTTTGCCGATGACACCAAGCTGTGTGGTTCGGTTGATATGCTGGAGGGAAGGAATGCCATCCAGAGGAACCTGGACACACTTGTGAGGTGGGCTGATGCCAACCTCATGAAGTTTAACCATGTCAAGTGCAAGGTCCTACACCTGGGTGGGAGCAATCCCAGGCACAGCTACAGGTTGGGCAGAGAAAAGATTCAGAGCAGCACTGCAGAGAAGGACTTGAGGGTGTTGGTGAATGAGAAAATGAACATGAGCCAGCTTCAGTGTGCGCTCACAGCCCAGAAAGCCAACCATATCCTGGGCTGCATCAAAAGGAGCATGAGCAGAAGGTCGAAGGAGGTGATCCTGCCCCTCTACTCTGCTCTCATCAGACCTCACTTGGAGTATTGTGTGCAGTTCTGGTGTCCTCAACATAAAAAGGACATGGAACTGTTGGAACAAGTCCAGAGGAGGCCATGAGGATGATCAGGGGACTGGAGCACCTCCCATATGAAGACAGGCTGAGAAAGTTGGGGCTGTTCAGCCTGGAGAAGAGAAGGCTGCGTGGAGACCTCATAGCAGCCTTCCAGTATCTGAAGGGGGCCTACAGGGATGCTGGGGAAGGACTCTTCATTAGGGACTGTAGTGATAGGACAAGGGGTAAGGGGTTAAAACTTAAAGAGGGTAAGTTTAGATTGGATTTAAGGAAGAAATTCTTTACTGTTAGGTTGGTGAGGCACTGGAATGGGTTGCCCAGGAAAGTTGTGAATGCTCCATCCCTGGCAGTGTTCAAGGCCAGGTTGGACAGAGCCTTGGGTGGCATGGCTGAGTGTGAGGTATTCCTGCCCATGGTGGGGCGGTTTGAACTAGATGATCTTAAGGTCCTTTCCAACCCTAACTATTCTATGATTCTATGAAAAGACGAGCCAGTCTCCTACAGATTCCTCCATGCCATGCTTATTTAAGAACATTTTATATGTTTTGTATCCTCAATAATAGGGCATAGTGATATATGTGCTAACTAATGTTGATTTAACATGTTTTTGGTGCTTCTGCAGTACCTCAGCATCATAAGGACCTTTTAAAAGTGACTTTTTCAAGGTGAGAATGGTATTTTGTACTTGTGTTTTTAGCTTGTATTTTAGCACAAAGCTGGTGCTTTGTGTTTTTAGATATGCTGTTACTGGAAGTATGGTGCAGGCAAGTCCTCTAGCAGAGAAAGGATGGATCCAGGCAGAATATTTCCTGAAAAGCTAAAACAGATTGTAGCTTTGTACTGGCCAGGAGGTCTCATTGCATAACAGCTGAAAAACTTCAGTAACTGCAAGCTGCTTGGTTGATCATGAAAGTGAAGCCAAACTTAGTAATTATACAAAGCAAGCTATCAAATGTAACTTAAGACAATTTCTATGGTAACTAGGGTTGAAAACTCTTCTTCTTTAAATGGTAGCATGTTTGAGTTCAATAGAAAACACTTTTGGGTCTCCTGAGACCATTGCTGTGTGTTCAGAGGTGGTGTCTGGATGTATCTGAAAATCAAAGTGTTTATTTGTGAGAGTACAGAGACATTCAGTAAATTACAAACTCTTCACCTGCACTTTCCTCACTTTTGTAATAACTCTGAAGTAGGAAATAGATTTTTCTTATTTATTTTTTTTTATTAAGAGAGTCTTTTTTATGACTATTATACTGACTCTGGAAATCAGTTTTATTTCTCTCCTCTGCGGAAACGTGAGGAAGTCTCATTTGTCCTACATTTCTGAACCAAAACAGTAGAAATAGCAGGAACAGACCTTTCTTTCTCTTCCCACTTGCTCACCTTGTATATCTGAAACACACATTTTTCTATTTTATTTTTTTCCATGGCATGTAATATTTGATGCTCTATTTCATTTGAGGTAACTGGATATTATTTGCTGCAAATAGTACATGGTAGATTATGGGGAGGGCAGAAATAGATATAGAAACACTCTTCTGTTATCTTGGACTAAGCTTGCAGCAAACTGAGTGCAGGACATTTCAATCCTTGTATCCATTTTTGGATAAGTATTTGACTTTCACCTTTAGTCTCACAGCCTGACTATGGAAGCCACATCACCTCTACGTCCCTTCTCTCATGAAGGAAGGGGCTTCAGCCCTCTGTGTGCTGATGCAGCTGAAGTACCTGTTAGACAGAGGTGTCCTCTCCACACATCTGATCTGGATGGTGCTGAGCTCTTGTACACTGCCTGGGCGGCTGCCACTGAGGTTGGTGTTTGGGATGTGGTAAGTCTTTTTATGCCTTCGTGAGCAGCAAGTGCTGGTAACACCTTGCTGAGATGAAAGAGAGGGGCTGTGGCTTGGGGGTCTGTTGACTGTAGAAACCTCCATACAGCTCTCTTCGTAGACTTGCTCATCCACGAACTCATGGTTCTAGCCCAGAGGAATCCAACCAAGGGACAAAGAACACACAGGAAGATAATCACAGTGAACATATTAATCATGATTGTTTAAAGACTTCAATTGACACAACTGAATAAACTGGGAAGTTAGACAGCTTATTCTTGATTATAGTATTTAGCCCACATTAGCCTGGGATGAATATCAATACAAATGTAAACACTGGAACAAAACTCTCAGAGCCCTAAGTAAGAAAATGTTAATCCAAATTACTTTGTAAAATAGCATGTGATCATAATGTGGCTTGCGTTATAAATATCTGTATAATCTGTGAAATGCCATAAAATAGAGGATTATGTTTATTAATAAAAATGCAAGTGGTGCTCATGTAAATGCTCTAAATGTCATTTGGAAGTAAATAAGATTTATTATATTGAACTATAACACAATAAAATTCATAAATATTGTCCAAATGAGTTTATAAAGCTTCCTTTTGAATTACATGTTAAAAATCAAGATATGAAAGTGTGGTTTGAGGTATGCATCTATGTAAAAGAAAAAGATTCATGAAACAGAAGTTTGATTAAAGGAGATGAGATGGTTATTTAAAGGTATCCAAAAGTTCCTAATTACATGAGATGGATGTATTGAAAGCAGTTTAGAAGACTGAACATTTAGTTAAATGAAGTACTTCATGCGATCTTTGCTTAATCTCAGCGTAGACAGTTGTTTTATAGGGTTGTCATAGAGCTGAATCCAAATTCATGCAGATGGCCAGTTTATATTGGCTCAGTAAGTGATTACGGAGTGTTTCACACACAGCCATGATTTCCACATTTTCTTTGTGTGCAAAAGAGTGTGAAATTGTGGTGTTGCTTATAGTGGAGGGAGAAAGGGGGAATTTTTACAGTCATTTTAAAGTAGCAGCCCAAACTAAGTAGAGGCTAAGATATGTTCATGTACAGTGTGGGAAAGCATCCTTTTAGAAAAAAAAAATATTTACATTTTCTGCTGGAATCAGTCAGCATATCCTGGGAATGGATTGGGAGTGTTTTAGGGAGCATGGTCTGGATTGTTGTACACTCAGTCTCACTCACTCTCATTTGTTAGCTTGCTGCATTTTTGTTTTCCCCTGAAGAATGATACACTAATTGGAAAGGTGCTGATGTTTTTTGGGGAGAATTACAGTTCGGTGCTGATGTACAATATGTGAACAAAACAAACTGAGTAGCAACTGTGGCCAAGTGTTTGCAACAAATGGAAATACCTTTATAGGCATATTATTGTTATTTCCACTTCTGTTCTTCACTCAGTTTGTGTGGAAGTGAGTGGTGTTGAAGAATGCCAATTTCAAGTGACACAGAAAGAAAGAACTTGCTTGAATATTGATTTCTGTAAGGTATATGCCAGTCACAATCAAGTTTTTTAATGTGCTTGCACAGTGGACATAAAATTCAGAGAGAAAAATTACCTAATCACCTGCTTTAGATTATGTTCAGTGGCTTTCAGTATGTTTGCCAAGAACTCTGCTAGTTTTCTGATTTAAAGTAATTTTGTGCTTCCTAAAACTTTTATGGAACAACCAACAAGAACTCAATTTGTAGGGTCCATTAAAGAGGTTTATTGAGTGAACTTTTAATAGAGATTGGAAACATTTTGAAACAATATAATGGCTCAAGTTAATAGATTTGATTATACTTATTAATTAACTATTCTTTAATTATCTAAAAGTAGCCAGTAAAACATAACCTCCAGTGCAATTATTTTCATTATTAATGTAATTTTCACAGAATCCCGTAACATTACTCACTGTGCCCTTCTTAAGTGGAAGAGATCTTATTCTATTGACTTTAAAGTGAGGCACAGAGAAAATATGCCTTTGCTTAGCGTCATCTGCAGTGATGCTTAAATCATGATATTTCAAAGGCTGATCAGAGGCTAAGAATGCATCTCACCCTTGCTGTTATACCATGAACCGGCAACTTGCCAGATTCCACAAGTTGAGACCCCAAAATCTCAGCTTCTTACTTAAATCTTAGGAATGCATGATACGCAGAATACAACTTGGAACCCCTTCAAGTGCCATATTAACTCACTGCTAGTAGCAGGATCCAACAAACAAGGAAAATAGAAAGTAGACTCCATGAAAATTTAGAAAAATAAGATAATACTTGTTTTATAGACTTACTAAAAACCAAAACCACAAAAAACCCCAAACAAACCAACTAAACAAAATAAAACAAAAACACAACCCAAGCTTTGTTTAAAAAATAAAGAAGAAAAAGAAAAGGCTTACGCATAGTCCACCGTTATGATTAGAGGAAATGTATTGGCAGCTTGAATTCAGTTCCCACTGAATGAATGCAATTTTTTTTCCATGATTTCTGTGAGCATTTGACAAGACCTGTGGCTACTACTAGGGTTTTAAAATATGTTTGTAATGTTCCACTGTGGAACAGTTTTTAAGATGGATTGCTATAATCAGGGTCTAGCACAAAATGTCTCAAAAATGTTCCAGAAGGACCCAGTCTGAATCTCGGCAATGAAACCCCGTTATACTCTGAATAGGAAGGAAGGCGTTTTGTCCTACAGCACATTATATAAAAGTCAATACTCCAAAAGGAAGAATGAAGGAGGCATAAGCACCCATCCGATGACATATTACTATCTAAGTGATGTAAAAACTGTGCCATCTTACTTCTAAAGAAATGCTATTAAAAGGAGAATATTAAATTACATATACATCATATTTTAATTTAGCAATGTCTGTTGTGGGAAAACATATTTATTCTTTTTTTCTTTTTGAGAAAGACTAGAAAGACTTTCAGTGATCTCCACCGAATACAGCAGAGGCATTACCAGGTGTTTTAATGAAAATCTAAAAATTAGACTACAAAGATAAGACAAAATAGCAAAAAGTTCCACTATGTATAGAAAACTTCAAAGGAAAACATAATTTTTACATGCAACTAAAACTTATAAAACTAGGTGTAAATTTGTAAATGGTAGCTTAATGGATGTTGACGAACTTACCTACAATACAAGGTAAATTCTGCATGGCAATATAACCCTCACACAAACATAAAAATACAGGGAGGCAATTTCAGCATGCTCTATGTGAAATTCCCAAATCTACAAAGATTAAATTCAATACAACTAATATTTATGCTCTCAGTTCCCTAGGAAATTATAAAGAGGAAACAATATAAAATTCAGGATGATTAGAATTATTGCTGTGATGTTATCTGCCCAGAAATACACTCTTAGTAAACATGGCACCTACTACTGAAGCATAACTCGGCTATAGTTTACTACCCTTAACGGCTGTCTAATTATTCAGGTACCGAGCAGGGAAATATATAAAGATCACATAATAAGTAGTCTTTTTGATTTATAAGGAGTTTCAAATCCAGATGAGCATATTTGGGCTGTTATGAATTACATCAGTGATTTCTACTCGGATCTCAGTGTCTAAACCAAAGGCAAAAGAGTTTGAAGCTCTGCACCTGCACCTGGATTAAGCACTTAAAATTTCAAAACAACTTGCTGGGGGATCATCTTTTACAGTAACTTTGTCAGGAATCACACTGACATCAGAGGAAACACCCAGCAGCTCTCCCTGAGTCCAACATTGGCTCAGGTGAAAACCTGTTTTGTCTGTACTGAGTATTGAATTTATAAGGACTACAAATTGTGTTTTATGAACTCTGCTGCAGAAAAGTGCAAATGATAACATTATGGAATGAATGAAAAACATACTGAAGGTGACACACACAGCTTGGTCACACTAATGTCATCTCATGATGTACTGGTGTCAGTATCTTTTACGCTAGATGAGGCACTCATCCAGGATCTCCTTGTTATTTATATGCAGTGTGCATAATGCCTTAAGATAAAATGGCTTTTCTTCCTAGCTAACCACTTTCATATAGAGGCTTATTAATTAGAAGAAATAACTGAAAACATTTTAAACCAGGCTGGTGTTGGAATTCACAGGAAAACACAGATATCTTTTCTTACCGTAGTTTTTTCCAGGCAGTGAAGCAGGTGGTGGTGCTGTGTTTCAAAGGAAGAGCCAGATTTGCTAACAAAGGCCTGTTCTTCTTCGTTGGAGGACTGTTGATACATAGAACTCTGTATTATTCTCATTTGTGAACAAGTGGGTTGTTATCCAAATATTTGATCAGAACTAATCTGGATTGTACACGGTAATATAACTGCAATGCTTCAGCTACACTGTATAACCCAAATTTTGCTTATTTGTGTTTTAATCAAAATATTTTCTTTCCTTACATTGCATCTCCTTTTAAATGTTTTCAGCTTAGGTCTTTTATGCATAGATGGAATAATACAATTTACAAATGCAATCAACATGTAAGCTTGGAATATTGGATCAATGCATGGTTAAAATTACCATAAATTTAAGTGACAGTAGACCTTTTTTTTTTTTTTTCCTGGGAATGTGCCTCATTTGAAGGAAATTAAACAGAGTTGTCCTCCTGGGATCATTTCATAGCACTAAAGAATTTGTGGTATTGCTGCTTACACAAAAATTCATGTCACTGATCCCAATCTGCTGAGTTTGGAAAACGTATAGCAGATGTTACTGACAGAGAATAAAGAATTAAGTAGAAAGCATTCCCTGTTTATTAACTGCTTTCATAATTATTCACTAGAAAGCAAAAGACTAAATAGGGAATGAAGTGGGATAATAGGGAAGATTACAGTTCAACTTTGGGATATTTGAAATCTGCATGGCAATTGAACTATTTGGTGTCTTTTTAGTTCAAAGATTTGAGTTCTTTCAAGCAGAAGAGGAAACAAGGGCTGTGACTGCTCATCTTTAATGCTAGACCGGACGGATGGACAGCCACTTCCTCTTCTTCTGACTATAGGTTAAAGCCCTTGGCATTTTAACACATATTGAACAGAAAGGGCATAGAGGAATGAAAGCCTTTCTGTATGCCCCAGGGAATTGCCTGAATACCAGAAAATGTCAGGGATTAAGAAGCTCTGTGTCTTCAGTCTTTCTCAGCTGGGTACAGCTCCAGGCAGCCAAGGGACTGTCTCCTGCAGCATGGGTTGCTGTGATTTCCAGTCCCAGATGCTGCCTGGTGCTCAGTCCTGGCTTCCTCAGCAGGTGTAAGCTGGGGGGGGAGGGGGGGGGGGTAGTGTTGTGTATGAAATTTCTTCAGATAACACTGTATTTCAATGCATTTGATATAATCACCAAGATTGTCCTTAGAGCAAAATAGGCACTTCCAGGAAAAGCTTTTCAATCTGCAGCATCTCTCTGTGCAAATAGCTCAGAGCTACCTCTTTCCCTCACTAAAAATGAAGCCTGGTTTTGTGGCCCAGGGTCTACCTGTCTAAAGTCAAATGAAATAAATCTAACCTACTTCCTAAGAGGCAAATGCTCTTTACTTTCTTAATGAGGTCTTCTAATTAAAAATGCAGGTTACATTTGAATCCAGCATGTCTATCTGGCCATTTCCATCGTCTTTTAATACCCTGCCATTTCATAAGCTTCCTTTTAACAATAGTAATTGTCCAATTTATCCTTCTTTAATCTACCTCCAACTATAACTGCCTAAAAGACCCAAGCTGACTTGCCCTGGTGATAAATAGAATAAGCCATTGCTGGGCTGTCATTAAGCTGTTATGCTGGAGCTGGAGGATATGGGAACATTACCTGCTGCAGCTGGTTACTCAGTAAGCCATTTCGTTTGCTCTGCATGTAGGCATTAGCACTCCCACTCTTTGCCGCACGAATTCGAGCAAGCCTAGCTTTCTGTGTAAACAGACAAAAGGAATAGTGTCACTTGTATTCATACCCGTTATCCTCTGTATCTAAAACCACTAATTGGAATCAGCTGCTTATGAATATCAATATCATAATGACGGAAAGGCTGTATTGCATCTGTCCTCCAGGTGGAGCAAAGCACGAGTGTCTTCCCATTAACAATGCAAATGACAGAAGGTTTATTGTTTGCATGCATCAGCTAATGAGCACAATGATTTTGGAGAAGGTATTGAACAGATCAACATGTAAGTGGCTCCTTTTCTTTGCATTGCTGCAACTGTGCCACTCCTTATGCCTTGTGGGTCAGGAACATGGGCATCCATCTCAGCTGCTCCTGCAGGGAAAATTTCTTTAAAGGTGAATATATTGTTCAAAAAACATAATATTGCAACTGCTGTGAGCTGGTTTCTCAGAACCTTCTGGTTTTTCAGAGTACAGAATGTGCTAGTGCTTTTTATGCTGTTTCCCAGCCAAGGTCCTAAATGCTTGTTAGCCCTTTTAAAAGTCTTTTTGCCTCTTCATGTCTGTTGGTATACTCTGACTTAATACTTGCCATCATTTATCATAATCTGATTTTTCAGACACTGCAGGGATCAAATTGCTGAGAGAGATTTGAGATTTCTCAGGTGAGCTTCATTGCTCATGAAGGTGACTTTCATTCCAAAGTGGAAGGTGGTTCATCAGAGAAAGACACTTAGCATCCATTTACTTCTGTACAAAAGCAAAAAACCAACATTAGGGGGAAATGAGGAAAAGACTCTTTCATCCAGTAATGTGGAAAACAGAGGCTTATATGGGATTTCTAGCATGGTGTTCTGATTCTGTAATTTTTGTGTCTGATTACACAGAGAGAGTCTGGGTTTTTCTTCATGGTTAAATTTCTGATTCTGAAAGCCAAATGCTGAGCAGCATTTGGAGTTGAATGGCTGCTGAAGCACAGAAAGAGATACAGTGAAGAACTTAAAAAACTGACTTTGATATATTAATAGGGATTTTCATATCTGATAATTACTCAGTTGATAGTTTCAGAAAATAGAGGAAACATCTTCCCAATTTCTGGGACATTAAACATCACCATGAAATGACTGAGAATCTCTCAGTAGAGAAGCAGCCAGGTCACTGCAGCACCAAATCTCTCTAGCATGATTAATAATTAACTGACTATAAGGAATAGCTCAACACCACGCTTCTTTGCACCCACAGCCTCAAACTCACAGATCTTCTCAACAGCAAGCCAAGAATTCATGACAGCTAACAGCAGACAATCTACAATCTGGCTGACGTTATATGTAATGTATTTATTAGCTTTTAACTGTTCTGAAAGAAAATAAGATAATGCTGTGCATGTGTGCATCACTAAGGCAAAAATCCCACATGAGAGGCTGTGGCCTGATTTTGGGATATATTGTGTATTTTAGAATAGCACATTGTTTTGTTGCCTTCCTCGGGGCACACAGCCTGTCTAGCAATGCAATAATTATGCTAGTGGTAAGGAGCCAAGTGCCCCAGTCACCTGCACAGCGCTTCTGCACAGGTCAGTTCCTGCTTTTCCCTTCCTCCTGTTAGTACTGGAAGGACATCTGCAGCTCCACACTCCAACACCCTGAGCAGGTCCCCAAGGCTGGACTGGAGGGTAAATATCCAGTCTTTCACTGAGCACCATGACTGACCAGCCCTGGGCAGCCTAACCATACTGCAGTGAGCCACCCGACATGCGATGCTCCAACCCTCAGGCTCACACAGGCTCCTTGGTGGCACATCCAGTGCTACCAATGTGAATAGGGCTGAGTCCTCAAGGCTACCAATTAAAAATCCCTTTGGGGAGGTAGAAAATAGGTCCTTTTCAAAATGGAGCTCTTGAGATACAACACCAGTGTGATGGGTGAAGGCAAAGGGAAGAGTTTTACCTATGCTGCAGAATATTCATGGGTTGGGATGTGTGCACTGGATTATGTACATAAATATATTAAAGGTCTTTCTTAGTACTACTGTTTAGCCCTAGAAGCTTGAGACACTTAGAGATGCCTTTGCAGGGCGCAACATGGAGTCCCATAAATAAGTGATTTCAGGCACAAAAGTTTTAGCTGTGATACTCTTCAGTGTGCTTTTCATACAGGGAGATTTATTAGACTTAATGAACATGCATTAGTTATGCTTTTCCTTTTAGTATGAATTTTCATTTTCTCTTGCAGTGATGAAGCAATAATTACGGTGCAGCACTAATTAATAAAGATATATAAAACATAACAGTTTGTCAGACTATCTTAATATATCAATGTGCTACAACACATACAATATGAAGGCTGTACTTCCCATGTGAAGTTTCCAAATAGCTTTGCAAGTATGAATTTATCACATCTTAAAAAGCTTTTGTGAGGTAAGTAGTAAGTAATAGCTTACATCTTTCTAGATGAGATCTGTTCATATGGCCTGAATTTACACCACTTACCAAAAAGAAGAAAATAAATCTATTACCAAGACAGGAACCAGATACTGTGGCTTCCATGTTTATACTTCAGCTTACAGAAAACTCTCCTGAAACTGGAGGTGTTTACAAATCTGTTTAAGTGATAAGATTTCTTTTCAGTGCTTCTGCCTGATTTATATCAGAGCCTGTAGCATGAGTAATCTAGTGACTCCCCACATTTCCTATCAGGGAATCAATAAAAGCTGATGTAAGGAACACGTTTATAAGGGCTGTGCGCTGGGGACTGAATTCCTATAAAGGACGCCAAAATGATGCGATTGCATCAGGAAAACTGTGATTACAGAAAAACTGTTTTTTCCTTTAGTCTGCAAACTGCTGTGAGATTTTCCCTGTTAGCCACTGAATGTGACTCTGATGTTGGTAATTTTTATGCTGTCCACGACAAAACCAATGTAGGTGAAATATGGTTCTTTTCCACCACAATAATCTTGTCTGAAATTTCATGAAGAAATTGATGATCAGATTTCTTTGTATTGACACTGAACTTTGCTTTTGAACGAATTGCTTTTTTTTTCCTAGCTTCAGATTTTACAACTTAGAGGTGGGTCCTTGTCTATGGTTGCACTTATAGAAACCTTACAAAAGGAATTCACTGTTATTTAACAACAGCTAGCTCTGTCAACTTTAGAAATATAAAAAAATAATTTCACAAGCTTTTAAAAAGTGCCAAATGTAGCCCTGTAGGGTATTTACAACATTCAGCTTTTAACACTCAAGATGCCCTCAGCTGTCCAGCTGTTTTAAGAGAGAGATCTTATCAGAAAGACTTTAAGGCAGGGCTTACTGCAGTACTGTAAATCATTTTTGGCAAGAGCGTGTCTTCAGTTTGCTCTACAAGAAGCCTAGGTAGCCTAGGTAATTTAGAACTTAGTTCCTGCTGTCACTCTTCTGCTTCTCTCTAGACTACCTAATTATCTTACTATCAAAATTCAAAAATTGCTAATTACTTACCTTATGATTATTTTTTTAATGATCTTGTAGAATTAAAAGATAAGAATTCATTCACAGTCATTCTGTGTGTACTGTGTTTTTGCTGGAACTAAGTTAATTTTCCTCATAGTAGCTGATATAGAATCAATCATAGAACAGCACAAGTTGGAAGGAACCGTGAAAGATCATCCGGTCTAACATTCTACGGGAAATGGAGCCTAGGTAATATTATCTAGCACCCCATCTAATCACATCTTGAAAACCTTCTGCAAGGGGGACTCTACCACTTCACTGGGGATGTTGTTTCAATGAATAATTGTTCTTATGTTCAGATGAAACCTCTCCTTGTGCAGCTCTTATCCTTTGCCCCTTGTCTTCTTCATGTGGCTCCTTGTGAGCAGAGAGTCCTCATCCTGTTTGCAGTCATCCTTTAAGTAATGGAACACTGTGCTGAAGTCTCCATTGAGCCCTCTTTTTTTTCAGGAAGACCTAGCTCCTTCCATTCTTCCTCATTTGGCAGGTTTGCCAGCCCTACGGAACTATGTTTTGGATTTGTGACTAGAACAGTATTGGTAACATTGTGTATTTATAGGATGTCAGCATGTAGCAAAGAAGTAAGCGCTGTTTATGTATGGAACTAAATAAGATTTGCATATTTGTTGAGTCATTCCTTGCTTTCACAACTTATTCATATTATCAAATTATTCAAATTTTTGACACTGTCCTGCATGACATCCTTGTCTCTAAATTGGAGTGTCATCAATGTGATAGGTGGACCACTCGGTGGATAAAGAACTGGCTGGATGGCCACACAAAGAGTTGTGGTCAACGGTTCAATGTCCGACTGGAGACCAGTAACGAGTGGTGTCCCTCAGGGACTGGTGTTGGGAGTGGTCTTCTTTAACATCTTTGTCGCTGACATGGACAATGGAATTGAGTGCGCCCTCAGCAAGGTTGCCGATGACACCAAGCTGTGTGGTTCTATTGATACGCTGGAGGCAAGGAATGCCATCCAGAGGGACCTTGACACACTTGTGAGGTGGGCTGATGCCAACCTCATGAAGTTTAACCATGCCAAGTGCAAGGTCCTACACCTGGGTCGGAGCAATCCCAGGCACAGCTACAGGTTGGGCAGAGAAAAGATTCAGAGCAGCCCTGCAGAGAAGGACTTGAGGGTGCTGGTGAATGAGAAAATGAACATGAGCCAGCTTCAGTGTGTGCTCGCAGCCCCTCTACTCTGCTCTTGTGAGACCTCACCTGGAGTATTGTGTGCAGTTCTGGTGTCCTCAACATAAAAAGGACATGGAACTGTTAGAACAAGTCCAGAGGAGGGCCACGAGGATGATCAGGGGACTGGAGCACCTCTTGTATGAAGACAGGCTGAGAAAATTGGGGTTGTTTAGCCTGGAGAAGAGAAGGCTGCATGGAGACCTCATAGCAGCCTTCCAGTATCTGAAGGGGGGCTACAGGGATGCTGGTGAGGGACTATTCATTAGGGACTGTAGTGATAGGACAAGGGGTAACAGGTTAAAACTTAAACAGCAGAGGTTTAGACTGGATATAAGGAAGAAATTCTTTACTGTTAGGGTGGTGAGGTACTGGAATGGGTTGCCCAGGGAAGCTGTGAATGCTCCATCCCTGGCGTTGTTGAATGCCAGGTTGAACAGAGCCTTGGGTGATATGGTTTAATGTGAGGTGTCCCTGCCCATGGCAGAGAGGTTGAAACTAGATGATGTTAAGGTCCTTTCCAACCCTAACTATTCTATGATTCTATGACTATTGTTCAGTAAACACAAGGTTTACATGCTTTTGTGCTGAATTCAAAAATCTTGGGTAAGTTGTTTTGTTAGTTATGTCTTGGCAACCCCACTGAGGTTAATGGCCTATTTATGTCATTTAAAGAAGTCACAATAGCTAGCAGGGTTCCCTATTACAGACACTCAGCTCCAGACATCCAGGTGCTGTTAAGCAGTTTTTGCAGTTTATTTGAGAGCTATTTATATTTATCTAGTAAGTAATTATTCATAAATTGACAGATAAATACATCATGCACAATCAATAAATAATAAAGCCAAGGACAGATTTTGTTAAGTGAAGATAGAAGACCATACTCACATGAAAGATTCAGGTTGAGTTTTATGTATTATGTCAAGGTTTGGAGCTGATGATAGTTATTTATGTTTCTGTTGTGGCACCATTTGTCACTCTTGGGATAAATTTCTTGGGTAAGTAAATTAAGGCTTCTTCAGTTATCAGATAATGAACAATAGTGGGCAGATGGACCCACACTTAGGACTTGCTGGTTAAGAGAATACAAGGCTCTTGCTTTCAAAATATGCAGAAAAATAGACGTGTGGAAAACAGAGAAGGCATCTAGGAAAGAATGCTTCATTCAGGGTAAGATGGACATTGTCATCATAAGAGCTGCAGCAGTACATAGGATAGAGCTTTACAGCCAAGCTGCCATTGGGCGGCCAGACACAGTTTCCAAGAGGAGCCCTGTGTTGCCAGTCATTCCAGTGAATATAGCACTCTGAGGGTCTAGCCATATCTTAACCCTTGATACCCATCAAATATGTAATAGGAAATTGTATCCAAGCTTACCTAAACTTCTTCTATCCTTTCCTTTACACATGGATCAGTCACAACACATCTGTCATTAACTTTGCCACCTGAAGGCACTGATGGGCAACCAAAATAACTTGGCCTCTTGAAATTGTCTACAGCTGAGAAAAGGTCCACAAACAGGATTTTTCAGAACTGTCTCAGTAGTGATAGATGTGCTTGAGGAAAAGTCACAGTAAGACTACAAGGCGTAATTAGTTCTGCCCTGAACTGCAACTGTCATGGTATGTCAGATCCTTAGACCTTAGTATTTGATAGAAGAAAATGTTCTGATAAGCACAGATGAATTTTCTTTGCTTTTTATTTTTACCTATTTTTTTTTGTTTGTGTTGATTGACAGTGAGTTCCCATAGTGCAGTGGAAGGTTGGTCTCTCCTGACAACCTATCAGCTCTATTACAAAGTGGGATTTAAAGCTAATAACAATATATTCCATGGTTAGAAGCAGGCTCTTCCTTTGAAATGTATTCAAAATGAGATGGTATATATACATTTCTTCTTCCATCTTCTCCTGAGCCTTAATGTACAGCATCTTTTTGCCAAAAAGAAACAAATGGAATCATCTAATCTTGAATGACTGTGCAGAACTCAGTAAATGCATATGCTGATGGTCACATGGCTCTTGAGCAAACCTAATATAAGTGACAAATTTTTCTTCTGCTGAAAATTGCCAGTGCTCCTGTACTAGATTTCAACTGCAGCAGAGAACTTGCTCTTGAGGTTCCTTAGAGATCAAACGTTTAAACCATTTCTGAAGACTATCTTGATTAAACTTTTTCATGAGATACTGATAAAGTAAGTTGCACAATTCAAATACACAACTCTCACAGTCAGATGGAAGCTATTGTAGCCAGCAGGAGGTACCACTGCCTGCAGGGGGTTCATGCTGTGCTCCATGAAACAGCCCCTTCTTTCATGCTTCTGTTCTTCAGCCTTAAAGAGTAAGAATAAGGTTTGTGCCTAAGGAAATACTTATTTCAGAAAGCTGCGAGAAGCTTCTACTGTATTGAATGAAGAAGGAATTTCAAACTTCAATAATGTGACCTTTTTGCTTGAATATTCTTATGCAATGCAATTGAACCTTTCTGTGACATGCAAGGTTATATTTCATAGCTGAATATTGCTAAATATGGACTACACAGTACCCATGAAGTGCCTTTTGTTGATTTTTTTTTCAGTCTCAGAGAGATATTCAGTTCAACATCTCAGTCA
This sequence comes from Melopsittacus undulatus, assembly GCF_012275295.1. Taxonomy (NCBI): domain Eukaryota; kingdom Metazoa; phylum Chordata; class Aves; order Psittaciformes; family Psittaculidae; genus Melopsittacus; species Melopsittacus undulatus. The sequence goes on along the minus strand of NC_047531.1, from coordinate 18,188,721 downwards.
TTTTAGACTGACAGAGATCAGCTTTGCAATAGGAGATATAAATGAGTGAGGAGATATAAATCAGTACTAAGTCAATCAGACCTCAAAGCCATTTTCTCTGAAGCAAGAAGGGCATCAACACAGTCAGAAATCTCTTATGCTTATTGTTGGCATTGTTCTGGAAAGCAGAGAGAAAACACTTGGCAGGACTGCCATTTATCATTTCATATTCCTGTTTGAAACATACAATGAGTTCACTGTTTAGCAAGGAGAAAAATCAGTTATTAACTTAAGCAGCTTCTATTCAGGAAGAGATTATGAGGAATAATAGCCAGTCTGCCAGTCTAATTATTGCAAGCAAGGTTTTTTTTCTAGTGTCCATCTCTTTCTCACCAGCAAGTGTAAAGTAGGCACAGAAGATTCTGTTTCTTGACATGCAGAGACATGTCTCTATAGGAAGTAAGGCTGGTTGTGTTTGCAGTTATTTTGAAGGCTCAGAACAGGCACATTTATTGCTGGGATCAAGCAGATATGTTACCCATGACTGGTGCAACGCTTGGAGGCACAATAATGAAGCATTGTGTTTTGGCTGATGTATACTGTTCTTTGTCTGCTGCCATTACATAAACAGAAGTGGAAAAATTCTTGGCAGAAACGACACAGTGTAGAAGTGACATGTCTGTATACCCTAGCTCTAAGAGAGTGGAATGCACAGCTAGAACTAGCATGTGGGACAAAATGGAATGCAAAAGGGTGAGTGGAATTAATAGGTAAAGTATGGTATTTGGTTCACTGAAGCAGCATATATTTGAAATCAGGTTTCTAGAAAGGTATGATATTTTTGTGCTACACCTGGTTTCTCTTATGGCTGTTTTCCTCATCTGACAGCATTCTTCCAAGGTGTGGCCATTAAAGGGTGCAATATTTTCAGCCTGAGACAATGACAGACTTGGCTATGTACCTTTGTTTCTCCTTAAGATATTCTGGGAATGGTTTGACTGTGTACATTTATTTCACTTCCTTTTCATGAAGAAAATAGTTAAAAAGGTGTCCAGAAAGAAGCAAATAATTCTGTATCTTTAAATCTGGTGCTTTTGTCTATATGAGGCAGATGAAGCCTGCAGCTGGCTGTGTTCCCCAGTTTATGTATGTAGTCTCCAGCAATGGCCTACCTGCACAACTCTGTGGGCAATGATCCTGCTCTTCTTGGATCTCTGGAGGTTCAGGACCCCTGAACAGAGGCCATGGGACCACAGAAAGCTCAAGTTGCCTGTGTTGCAACCAGTAGTCTCAATGGCCATCTGCAGAGGAGCAGAAGGTAATGCATCTCAGCTCCCTTATCAGAGCTTCAGGTGTCAGTGGAAGCTCTCTAAGATGCTTAGCATTGCAGGGTTGGGTGAAGTAGATTGGTATTAGTACACTAGCCACGATGTGGGGTGAAGGCGATTGCTCCAGCTTGGCTGCAGCTCTTCCAGTAAAAAGTTCTTCCTGGCTTCTGACCTTGCCCAGATGGGCCAGGGAGAGGAACTGTCATACTGTAGAACTAGTCGGTGTTTTAGTGATAGACTCAGCAAATCAAAGAAGCTGGAAAAAGAGACTTTTGCTTTCGGCTTTTTGTGACTAAGATTTTTTCTTCTGAAGCCTTTTAAGCAAAGTAGGTGCTGAGGAGACAAGTTCGTCAATAATCAGATTCCCCAGAGACTGAACCTGGGAATTAAATACATGGATTAGTAGAGCAGGCTGCTAAGAGAGACATTAGAAATCATTACTAGTTTTTTTTTTTTTTCTTTTTAGTTATTCTTTTTTTCTCAGAAGATGCTCATGGAAAGAGAGTCTGCGTGAGAAACACAGAAGGATCTTCAGTGGGTGGAACTGCAGCAATTGCCTGGAAATACTAGATCTAGTCTAACAAGTAGGATGAATTACCACAGCAGTAAATCTGTAAATTTTGACAGAAAAGATAAATGAACCATGTTGTGTGCTCTTTTTTCTTGTCTGATGTTGTTTTGCATCTAGGACATAGGCTAGGTGTGTGGCACATATATAGAAAAGTTATTTTGCTAAGAAATACTCACTTTGAGGATCCACAACATATAGAAAGTAATGTTATCAATTTTTCAATAACAGAAGTGAAAAAAATTAGGAGCTTACCTTTTGTGCCCTGCGCTTGTCTGCTCGTTGATTCTGGTGGTAGATACGGCTGAAGTTGGAGACAATTACAGGAACTGGCAAAGCAATGACCAAGACTCCACTCAGGGAGCATATTGAACCAAAAATCTTGCCAGCTATTGTCTTTGGCACCATGTCACCATATCTGGATCAGGGAAAAAAAAGCAAAATGTTTTTTAAATATTGAATTTCAAGATAATTAATTGCATAATAGATTTTCTTCTCTTGCAAATAATACTTGCTGCATTCCCAGTGTTGTGCATTTTGTCCATCAAACTGTGGGATCTATGTTTTACCTGATGTAGTCTTCCCAGGCTGCCTGGAGAGTGAGAGACCTTGCTAAGGAAGAAAAAAATAAATCGGTGTTGAATTTAAGTCTTTACTCTGTTTGTTGGAAGAACTCATCACTTTCCATTGGCAAGATCACAGGGACACTATTTGGTAAATCAGGTGCCAAGATGAATAATCTGTTGTCTCACTTAAGTTGATACAGTACTTTCATTTAGGAGGGTAGCACATTTTTTGGTACCGGTTGTCCAGGAGATTGTGGAATTTCTATTTTAGGAGATTTTCAGCACTTGGCTGGACAAAAGCACAGCTGATCTAACCTACTACTGTTGATAGGCTGTTTTTGAGTCGGGGACTGAACTAGCTGCCCCCTAGAAGTCTCATCTATGGTCTAGACAAAAGCAAACATGAAAAATTCAATGCACAAGCAAGCAACTAAATGAATTCTAACTGCAATTCCTGGCAGTGCTCAGAATTACTAGGGTTACTGCCTCTCTTTATGATGTTGTGTATTGTTTGGTCCAGCAAGTAAAAACATAGTGCTACTATGAAGTATGTGGAGGCAATCCAGTGACATCTTATTGTGAGATATCAGCTCATCGCACTCTGTAGCATGCCATATTCTGTAAGTATTTAATTACATACTATGAAATTTAATAAAGAGATAAATTACTGTCAAGTACCATTCAGATTTTTTCTTTGCTGAATTTTAAGTTATTATTAAACATTGAACATGGCATGTGTGTTTAATATGTTTGTGAGAAGTACATTCCCTATTACAAAGGATTTATAAACTGTTAACACAAGAAAAGATTAGAAATAAAACTGCAGGAGGAGCAGTGTTTAGAAAATGCTATGGAAAACAAAATCTGTCTGCTTAGCAGGAATTGGAAAAATAATAAAGATGAGGGCAGTCTTCAAGTCACATAGTCCAAATCCTGCACCTAATCACGAGGAGGGGATAAATGGATTGGTATATCAGATGATGGAGAGTCTGTATGGACTTAGAGAACACTTTCTAGCAATGAGTGCTCAGCATATGTCAGACAGATATGTATTGCTTTGTGGGTGAAGATGAATAGATTGAATTTTGTAAGATAAGAGTAAGGTGTTTAACATAAATATTCAAATAAGTTGTCATCCAGGCTGATATAATGTATATTATCAAGTCTTAGACTACTGACAAAGATCATCTTGTGTAAAATAAATGTTATTTGCTTTACAAAACATGATCAAGTATAAAACATTCACAGGAAAAAATACATTAATATTTCTACTAATACCCCCCCCAAACACACCTGCTCAGAATTTGAATGCTATATTTTCTAATTTTGTGACATGCAAGACTGAATAAAATACATCAAGTAATAGAATCCCTCTTCTAACTATTCATATAGCTGGTCTTAATGACAAGATGCATAAAACTGGAAAAATACAGGCAAGAGATTATGCTTTCCTTCTCATAAAGAATTTGCATCCCACATCACAGGCATTTTTGGTGCTTACCTTCCTAAAGCCAGAGCTGACTTTTAGCTGTCAGGAGTGATGCATGCCCACCTGTTCTTTTCTCTGAGCAGAGAAGTGAATAAATGACCTTTCAAGGTCCCTTTGACAAATGGGATCCCTGACACCTAACTAACTCCCATTTTTTTTCAGGCAAAGCAGTGAAGAGAATGATGGGCATGCGGCCAGGGTGGTGAGCTTGGGGGAGAAGCCCCAGGATCTAATCACTGACAATCATTGCTGATTTAGTATTTGCTATTGCTTTACATCAGCCTTTTAGATACAAGTATTTTCTTAAATTGAAGTGTGTCAGCAGAAAGCTATTTAAAAGGCACACACCTGGCACAACCAGATCTTGAAATTTAACAATTACACATGCACAACACTACTGGAACAGATCTCTAATTAGATTCCAGAATCTGTATTTAGATGCCTATCCTAGTTAGATGCCTTGAAATCCTATATTTGTGAACCTTCACAAGCTCATATAGTCACTGGTGGCTGCTGTGGACAAGGAGGCATTGCTGGCTCCAATTAATTTGGTCTGATGTTGCTCAGGGATATAGTTCATCCTGTTGATAATGTGACACTATAATTATATGAACCAAGTGCATACTGATACTTTAGGAGTGGTGACAGGAACTATTAGCTGATCCATCTCTAACATTTCAGTATTTATGTGTGGACCTACTCAAGGAGATGCCTTTTTACAGTGTTATGGAGTAAAATAAGAATATAAGGATTGTTTGATACATGAAGGTATTTTGCAGTGTTTTTCTTGCCTTCTGGGCAAAATGACAGGTAGATGGATATACTGCTTATTTTAAAATAACTTGCTTTTGATTATTTTTCTACTTCAGCTTGAATAATTTGTAATATGGTGACATTTTCCAAAGGTAATGTTGCTTGTCCACTGCTCAGTGTTAATAATATCTTTCACATCATTAATAACTCTTACATAACTAGTTTTTCTCCTGTTGATAAACACTGTGTTGGAGATGTTGAAATAAAATTATGGTCAGAAAAAAATACTTCCAAGAATTAGCTTTACAGCACAGGGCAAGAAATATACTTGCTTCTGGACAGTGACACAGATTTTAGTCTTGTGTTAGCATGCCCAGAATGGTTAATGGACTTCCTCCTACTGGATTAAACATTACCATTAGTTATACCTCGTGTATCACTGAATGCTACCGATGGAAGTGGATGACATAAAATGAAGAGAAACTTTCTTCTTTTACCCCCACCTGCAATGGCTTTATTCCTTATAAAGTCTAAATTAAGAAAGAATATAACTTCATGTTCAGATGGCAGGATAGTTTTGTGGTGCTTGTGTTTTAAAGTGGAAAAATTATAACTGATCTCTAAAACAAATCCAAAATTCCTCAGAAAGTTTGATTTCTTCAGTCATGGAGACACAACAAATATGGAGTCTTATTAAGCAATTTTCAGAGTCACTCTTCAAAAGGTAACAATTTCAAGGTTTTATCTAGTGCTACCCTGCTTGTTTCACTGCTCTTCAGACTGGAAACGTAAACATATTCTCCTTTACATGCTTTTTTCCCTAGTTGCAGTCTTTTCATAGTTTTGCATATAGTCTGTCTCACATATGTCTATTATTGTGGCCAAAGCTCAAGTCAGTCCTTGGGCATTTATGATTTGTACTGACAATCTGATTTTCTAACATCAAAAGTGTCATCCCAATATTGTATGCTCTGGATGGTTGAAGAAAAAGAGGTGTTATACTGATCCCTGTTATCAGTCAGGTGCATTCTATTTCTTTAGCCAAAAAGGGAAGGAAAAAGGCTATGACAAACTAGAAGTGCCAATCAAGTTTTATTAAATCACAAGTCAGAAACTATATGATCAAACTAATGCCTAGGTTCCTCTAGACATAGTCCAGATAGGTCAGACATGTGTTATTGCTTGCAGTGCATGGACATCTATCCACTCCCACAGTGACATCATTCAGGGATGACTGAATTTAAAGACGTGTATTTGTCTCACTTGTTTGTATTCAACTGGTGACGTATCACTTCTGCATATTTGACACCTTAATACAAGGTGAGAGAGGAAGCCAGTGAATTCCTTCATTTTGCAATTACTGGATCTTTCATAGTACTGTTGGAGTAACACGGGCATGATTTAGCACTTTACATTACAGATGTGGTAGCATGAAGTGAGTCTGAATCACACACAAAAGGCTGAGGTTTTGTAGGAGCTTGGGAAACATTAATATATTTTGGTTTACAAATGCCCATCTGTAATCTAAGCACTGCCACTGCAGAGTTTACCCATGGTCATCCACCTACGAAACTGATACTGTTTTTCTAACACATGTGTGGAATATATGTGATATTTCATACCCATAATTCAAGAAATCTCAGACAACAGAGGCTGTATTTGTGGCGTCATCAGCTATTTATGTTATTCCTGAGTCCAATAAAGGCTGGGTTTTGACAGCTCTAAGATCAAATATTTCATAAATCAAAGGTCTGAATTATTACTAAAACGAGTCATACTTTTTAGCTATTTTTCCTTGATGTGACCAGAGAAGGTCTTTTCTTTAAAATCTTCAGAAATGAGAGGGACAGTGTTGGATATTTAACTTCTGGTTGAACACAAGAGTAATTCTTTCTTCAAGATAAAAATACGTGTATTTTGGAGGACGAAATAAGCAATCACATAAATTGTAATTCAGCAATATTTTTGTGTGTGTTTGACACATCGGAAATTCGTATTTGGAAGAGCTTACTTTGGATAGAAACCTCCCCTCCCCCCACCAAGGTGACCTCTACACCAAAACTGTGAAATTGCAGAACATATATAGTAGAAATAAATCCAGGATGTGTATTCTTATAAAGATCAAATAGTTTAGTCTGATACTGATAGATACACTTAAGGAAAAAATTGTTTTAAAACCCAACCTGCCTTGCAATAACGTTTTCTGACATTAGAGGGCATAAACGCCATTAAAAATAAATGTAAATGCAAAAATATCTTAAAATGCATGTTACAAATACATGTGCCCTCTCCCACCTCCTTCGAATTAATTTACATTCTTTAAAAAAATATCACATTGATTGAGGTCTGTTGTCTGCTCCCATACATCTGCTGAAACGGAAAGCTAGTAACGTTTTTGTTTTCAAACATGTGAAACTTGACAGAAAATAATGGAGTTGTAAAATAAACAAAAAGCAATTAAAATTAACTTGCTAATATTTATTTGAAAGGAAATTGAATCTTTGACCAGAGAACAAAGGAAATGGCATGAAATCCATGGGAACAAAATCTTTTTTAGGAGCCAGCATGGAAAATCTTTTTATGCGTGGGTGACAAATCATATTTCCCATTGGATTTCACATGTCATCCAGGCAGAATTCAAGCTTCTTGCCCTGGAGTTGATTAATGGAATGGTTCCTTGTCTTTCCAGGACAAGGTCTACACTCCCATCCTCCAGCTGATTGCCTGCTCTGTGCAGAGTGAATGCTTTACCCACCTGGGTGGGATGAGGATGGATCTGCTGCCCTCCTGCCTTCTGCCTGAGCTAATGGCCTTTCCTGTAGAGGCAAAACCCCAAGAGGCTGCTTTGGTGAGGCTGTTAGTGAAGGTTATACAGCTCCTCATTGGCCCATGTGTTTAGGGAGCCAGCAACCCAATTGGGCATGTGCTCATGTGCCAGCACGGGGGAAAAGGCAAGAAAAGCAATTCCCAACCTCTCTGACACCAACAGTAATCATGATGAATTTGCAGCCCTACCTAGGTCTTAAAATAGCCTTATGATTTTGGAAAAGTAATTTCGAATAATACAAACTATTGCCATTAGTGTGAGATGTGAAACATTACATAGATAATTCCAAATTTTATTCCAGCCTGGGGAGACACTGCATAGACTGCAAAAAATCCTCCAGGTTGTTCTCACTGCTGTGAAGGTCCCTGTGTTGCAATAGCCCTCTCTTCTGCTCAGTAGTGATGGACATGCTCCCCTCTGGGGTCCACAGAAGTTCTTTCAAGCACCAGCCAGAATGACTATTCATGAATGATGAAAACCATGTCTGCTTCTCAAGAGTGGCAGCTCTCCCTGGACTTCCCATCCTGCAGTGCAAGAGAGTCAGAGAACTGCCCCTGGCTGAGTTACCAGCTTCTGAGATACAAAATTCCAATAAAATGCAGAGATTATTTTTTCCCCATGTGCACCAGAGCTTTCACCCAAGGAGATTAAACAGATTTATAGAGGTGTGCTTTACTATTTAGAGGTCAAAAAGAGAGAACTTTTGCGTGGAAAAGTTGATTCACTTGCTCAAGGAAACTCCTGGTTTCTTGCAGTCAGGACAGAGATCTAGATAACCAATTTCCTTCTGTTTTCATTTACCATAAAATATTATATCCCAAAAGGCAAAAAAATCTTTTTTTTGTCACCTCTCCCTCACTCCACAGGAAAAGGTAATATCCTAACTGTTCCTGAGCTGCTGCAAAGCACCACAGAAGTATAATGTCTGGGTCATGTTGTATAGGGGCTATTTAAGCTACCAGAGCTGTAACTCAGCAGACTCCTAACAGCTGCATTACAGTTACACAGACAAACTACCGAGGTAGCATTTTGTTTTGTTTTGTTTTTCTCCCAGATCTTAGCAGCAAAAATAAGCATGTTTGCTTTTATGAAAAATAGAATATTTCTGAATGGATCAGACACTTTATGCATAAGAGAAGCAACATGGCAGAAAAACTGTTCTTAATGCAATAGTTGCAAGCTGCCTTTCCTAGTGTTACCTAAATCAGGGGGGTTCTCACCATGCACTGGCCACCAATCACATTCATAGGTGAAAATGGGCCTTTTACAGAGTTTGCAGGCAAAGGAAGCTTCACGCAATCTTTCATGTGATAGCAAACTTTGTGGCAAGTGAGGTGCCCTCATCCTGCGTGGCCCTCACCAATACCTGTACCTTGAGAGTGAGACTGGTACAGTCACTGCTGAAGGTCCCTGCACATGTGTTCCCAACCCCCTTTTTGGCCTTTAAAAAATATGATGTAATGTCACAGCCCGTTATGGAGGACCTCAGAGTTGAGGCTTCCAGCACCATCTCCTGTGATGGAGGTGCTTACCTGCTGAGAGATCTGCCCTGTTTTGGGTGGGATTTTATGTTTAGTACAGTGGATGAAGGACTGTCTGTCAGCAATGAAAACCATCAGATGAACTGCCACACCCTCCACAAAGGAGGAGTGACTGGTAAAGTGCTACCTTTGTGTTAGCACGGATGTGTGAATAAACTGATCTCGATAAACTCCCTTTATGATAAGTCTAGCTCTAGGACTAAGCAGATACACTGTAAAGGAGCAAATATCAGTTAATGACTTTAACGTTGAGACCAGTTAAAAAATGACCATCAGTGAAGAATAAAGACTACCCATTTTGAGAGCAGAAAAAAAGTGTTATGCATAAAGCAATATTACAGACATGTCAAATTATATCTGACAGTTGCAAAATGGTGTCCTTGTCTAAGTAGGGTACTGTAAATTGTTATAAAGCTGTTCCCTAGAGCTTCCAAGCTGCTTGGTGACTAAATGTTGGCAAGTTGACACTAATTAGTCATTTATTTTAACATTACATCCAACAACAGATAATTTAAATTGCTACTGGTAATAAGCTTAAGTGGAATTTCTAAAGAACCATTTCAACTGTGTTGCCATAAGGATTCAACCTGTACATTCACAATTTGAAAAATATGTAAGTCGCTCTTTAGGATCTAATTCTATTTTTACAACACAACTGCATGCAAATGTGAAATGATCAAGGGCTAGACTTGGAAAAATGAGACAGAGGTAGGTAAAAATATCTTAATTTCTTGAAAGTTTTTAGCCCTTAGGAACACTATATTTAATTAACATAGAATTCGTTTATTACTTTGTTGTATTACATCAGAATTTCAAGTCTTTAAGATACCGTGGTGATAAGCAGAGACAAAATGCTTGGCTGGATAATAATTCATACGATGATTCAAATAATTACAGGAGGAATATACTTCTTAGTTCCTCAGAGACTTTGCATTTTCTGGGGCCTGATGTAGACACTCATTTTTTTCATTCTATTTTATGTGAAGCCAAAAGTAACTTAAAGGGACAGAAAAAGAGACAATTTGATCTTTGCTGCTGTAGTTCTGACTTACTTCCCTAAGAGAAAATGTCCTAAGGTCTCTGCTCCTAAAAATCAGTGACTTGTATTACTTAGTTAGTCAGGACCTCATTTTTCAACAGTTCCTTTTTTCAGTGCATGTCCCCACACACAAACAGATCTATAGGATGAACTCACCATCTCTTTCAGGGTTTACAAACAAACAAAAGCATACCAGTAATAGCCCAGACCAAAGATCCACCTAGCCTAGTATTCAGGTTAAAAAATTTAACATGAAGCAAACTGACAAATAGGGGAAATAGTAGGCTAAATACACATAATATCCCTGAATGCTCTTCCATCCTCCAGCTATTTATAAATAACTCAAGAAGTACTAGAACTGTAATTTCTTTGTAGTTAGTGATCCTTAGTGGATTGCACTTCCATGGGCTTTATTTTGTACCCTTAAATCCATGCAAATTTTTGGCATTCACAGCACTGTTTGGTAGTTCTGCAGTCAGTGTCCTTTTGACTGTTCTGGCTGTGGCTCCTTGCTTTGTATGGTGCCCTCAGGCAGGTCCTTGTATTCAATAAAGCAGCCAGTGCATGACCTCTAGCCACCTTCCTCCTGCTATTTGTGTCTTCATACCTATTTACTTTTACATTTTTTCTAGCCTGGCAATTCCTACTCTGTTCATACAGAGTCTATTCCCTAAATTTGATCACACCTTTTCCCTTTCCTGGATATTCTCCAATACTTTTATACTATTTACAGCAAAACAAGACCAGAACAGCACACAGTTTTCAAAGAAGAGGTATGGACAAGTTCAAAATAGCTTATTTTTCTGGTGCCAACTTGGAAGGTGAGCCATCATTATTCACAATGTTAAAATGTGATTCCTTGCAATTTCTCTGTAAAAATCTGTATTAGTGGGAACTGGCAAATTTTGCCTTACTTTCCAGATTTCTATCACTGTCAAAGGAAAAGGAGCTGCTAAGACTCCTTGCACAGCATGGGGTTTTTGATGACTGTCAGGACATAATCCTTACAAAATAATCGTTGAACTGGCATAGTTCACTAAGCACCTGCGCTAAGTAGAGGAAAAAAACCCACTCCTAGATTTGTACCAACAATTCAGGAAATGCATCTTTGTCCTGTGAATAAAAATTTTGAGGCTTTCTTCTTTCTTTATTTTCCTCCTTTGTTCTTTCAGAAAATGCGTTATTGGGAGAACTGGACTAAAAAGCAATACGAAGTTAAGAGACAGTGTTTTATATATCACAAGGAAATTAGGATATAGGAACTGGGATGAACGTACACCATCCCAAATGCTCAGCATTTTGAATAGATTGATACAAATATTATAAAGACTTTTCACCCATTACTACTTGAGACATTAACTGTGAGCAACAGGAACTTCAGGATATAAAAATCTCCGCCTTCAAAAGTACCACCATCTCTAGCCACTCTTCATATTAAAGGTTAGGGGTGAAAGATGGACTATACCTTCAATTGAGGGTCTGGCCATAGTGCCTAGTAAAGACTGAATAAAGAACCCATGGTATAGGTAGGAAATGAGAGCAATGTGAGATTTACTGATTACAGCAAGGCTGGCTGTAAAGAGAGTCCAGCTGCAAGCTCCATTGCTTCCCAGCAGGGTGGACCAGGGTTTGACACATCCTTCCTGGGAAATGATTCCAAAGGCAGATGCTAAATATCACTGATCTCCCACACCTGGCCTTGGTTTGTGGATGCTCTTTGTTGCTTCAGATGCCTCAGGAACATGTGGAAGATGTCAGAGTTGCACATTTCTGCATTCTAGGAACTCATTCTTTAGTAAAACTTTTCAATGTTGTGACTAAAATTAGGGTTGAGCTGTGAAGATCTAGAATCTAGGTGCAGATTCAAATGCACCTTTCTAAAGCCCAGGTGTATGTTCTGACATGCCACCTTGCTCCAGTGGAGGGGAGAATTTTCCTTTTAACAGTGTGATTAGGTAAGTTTTGTGTCCGGTTCTCACCTCAGAAATATTGCTGAAAACTTTATGTAATTATTTTCTCTTACAGATGTTCTTTTTGTTGCAATACTTGTGCTAAATAGCAGCAAAGTCAAAACAAACCATCGATTTGCTAATCCATTCCTAAATTTCTCCTGAGTATATATTAGCCATCAGGTCAAACTGCTCCAAGTATAAATCATATTAACACTAGAAAAGCGCTGTGGAAGTTTGTAAGGACAGCTGAGCCTTTATTTTGTGACAGCTACTGGGCACAGCATTGAGATCAGTGATCTGATTTCACTTGGGAATCAAATCCAGCTGCTCCCATGTTCAAGTAAAACTGACTGCCACAGGTTTTAGCCACTGCTGGCTTTAATGCTGTTCAGGACTCCAATAGGCAAATCAAGATCTAGGGCTGATTTCCAGCAAATCTGAACTCCTTGTTCTGCTTTTCTTCAGCAAAGTACTAACAAAGTCCCCAGTGTGCAGTGCAGGTTTGTCTTTTGGCACATCTTCCAACTTAAAAAATCCTGGTTTTCTTCCACATTATTTAGTCCCATTAGGTAACACTGGAGTTTAATATATGAAAATGCAGATAGTAAAAATATTTGAAAAGTGTTTTTGAAATAACAAAACCAGAATTATTTCCTTCCCTTTAAAAATAATTAGGACTCCCCATCCTCACAGCCTACTATTTACTACTTGTTTTGCTTCAAATATTTTCTCCTGATTTGAAAACAGCCTATTGTGTTGTGTTCAGCACTGCCCAATAAAACCAAGCTGATTTTTTGTTTGCCAGCACAACCACCAATGGACCAGTGTTATTTTTACATTCCTTCAGGCAAAGCTGAAAAATACAAACCAGCTTGTGTCAGTGTGACACTGCTATTGGCCTAACTCTCTAGGGATCTCTGCCAAATATTGAATACTTCAGTTAATACTTCTCTAATGCTAACTCTAAATCTGTTAAACCAAGAGTAAAAACTACTGTAGTATATTTTTATACACACACGCACATACATATATTTAGATACATATACACACTTAGTAGACTAAGAACTTTCCCTTTAAGGTAATAACGTTTTCTTTGTACAGCTTCTGTACGCTAGGAGATTTATCACAGTCCAGAACCTTAGTGTCCCTCTCTAGCTAACAGTCAAGAGAGTAATTTTCCTGAGAACATATACTGTTTTTTTGCACCTCTGAAATTCAGCTCTTTCCTCTTTCATGACATTTTTCATTCCTTTCCGTTTAGAATACATTTGAGAAAACACATCCGTGGAAGTTACTAACTGCACCTGACTACATAGTATTTTTTTCGTTTGTTATAATTATATTTTTTTTTCTCCTTTCCAATTTTCAGGGATTTCTGAGCCTATTCAGGTAAGTCCAGGAAAAATGAAACAGGTCACATATTTTAAGTTTAGCAAAACAAAGCATCTTGTGAGTTCAGTCAAGGCTCCTCACAACTCAGCTCTTCACCAGTGTTAAATCACCCCAAAACTTGAATGAACAAGAGGATGTTATAGCATTGAATCCTCTTAAAGTTTCCTGGTAATTAGTTTCAGCCAAGCATAGTTAATATCCCCTTTCCTGAAAAGAAACCAAAAGCTTAACCCTCACCCTCCAGCTTCCAGCCGCTGCCTCTGCAGGCTGTAAAAGCTTGATATTGCTTAGTTTATATTATTTAAATAGAGAAATTTGTAATCATTACACATGGGAAGTATTGAATCAATGGTTAGGAGACTAAAGTCCTCTTTTGTGCAGTATGGAATTTGAATGCTTAACCGCACTGGGTTTGAGTCTTGACACAACTTTGAATGGATACCTTTGGATATGGAAATGTAGCAGCGTGTTACAAAGAGCAGATGTGGGTTTGACTATCTCTGTCAGTTTTGATAGTGCATTTTGTAATGCGACTTCTTGTGTGCTGGTAGCTGGACTTAAGCCACCAATGAATCTCTAAACATTAGCACACTGCAATGACATGGTAATGACTTTCTGTCACTACTAAAACCATTCCTATTTGAATTCATGTCCCGTAATGGAGAGGTTCTATTTCTCACTACCAATCCTCTCAGTCATTCAGACACAAGGCTTCATAACGCTGACCAAAACCATTCTTTTTTACAGGTAGTAAAGAAATAAATTTCCTCTGTTTTTATTTTTTTTTTCACTCTCTGTTTACATTTAAAAACTTTGTGCCAGAGCCCTTTCAAAGTCTAACTTTCTAGAGACTGCTGATAACCCTTGAATTTTCGCATGGATCCATCAGAAAAGGAGCTTCGGGACCACTACATGTCCTTTCCATCACATTTTAAATGCAAATTCTCTAAAGTTGCAGTGTTCATTAAAAATTCTGTAGCTTTGTGGAAAATTTGCCAGATGCCCAGTGGTAAAAGCAAGGATTTTGGAGGTCGTGTGAGGCTTCTCTTCCCAGAGAGATGTGAGTAGAGATATGACACAAGTGCACTCAAGAAATCATGCTATAGAAAACGCTGGAAAGGGATTTTCTCAATCTCCTTCTATGCAGCCTCTTTCAGAAAATGATTAAATATTCAGCAAGCCAAGCATGAAATTTGTTACTGTTTTAAGTGAACAATCAAACCACATCTACGAGAGGTCTTGCAATTTTTTTAATCTAATTGTTTTTCATTTTTCTAATTACAACATAGAGAAAATACCCACCAACAGTAAGTAAAGCTTTCAGAGATTGGAGCTTTCATGGAGGGTCAAATCCCTCATGCAGAAAATCTTTGGGATCCCAGCTCTCTGACAGTGGTTTGACTGCACTAAACACCCAGGCTGGCATTCAGAGGGAGCACCTGCACCTACTTTGCTACCTTTTGGAAGAAAAGCCTTGTCTTATCCTTTCCTTCTTCAGATTTTGAAAGACACATCTGTTTCACTTAAGGTGATGATTCCGTATGCATTTCTGGAGGATGTAGCTCTTGTAGCATGGATTTTGTGAGGGAACAGGTATTCAGTCCCACAGCACTGCTTTGGTTTTTCCCCCACCAATTGGCTTACACTGACCTTCCCCAGAAGGCAGACTCCATTTTTAGGTGTCTAATTCTCTCGTCATCATTTGGCACAGCCTGTGTGCAAATCGTTATGCCTCATAATTAGGTACTGCAGTGCTCAGGGTTGTGACACGAGACTTTCTGAATCATTCATATTATGCCTTCTCTGTAATTCTTTCTCCTTCTGAAGGTTGTCTGTCATGCTCAGAGAAATGCTGTGGTACGTCAGACATTGATGTGGAAGCACTGTAAAACTTGCCTGATTTTCAGTAATGGTTTCTGTGCTGTACATATGGGCTCCTTCTGCTTATGTGCCAACCAGTGAATTCCCCAGACCACTGATTCCTGAACATTTTGACCATGCACCAGTGTTCTTTGAACTACTGTAAACCTTTAGGATCACATTGTTAATTGAAAACACTATAAAAGCAATACTGTTGATCATTTATCTTGGCCTTGCAGACTGTGGTTTTGGACCCCTAGATGTAAACAATATCTAAGCAAGTAAGCTCCTCCTGACTAGCACTCTGACCATAGCTAAAAGATCATTTCCTGAGCCACTCTCTTTAGCTTGACCTCCAGGTCCATAACAGCATCAAAGAATAATTGCACAGTCTCTACCTGTCTCCACTTCAAATATAACTGTATTCGATGTATTTATCTTTCTGTTTGTCAAAATCCATCAGGAACTCTAATCAATATACTTAACCAACCCTCATACTTAATTTTGCCTGTGCCATTTGTTGAAAATTTTGTCCTTGGATTTTAAATTTCTACTCAACATTTTGCTTCAGACTGTGTTTCTTTTATCTCTACAACAACAGGCACAATTTAATGAGGACTGCCAAACCCTCTCCTTTTTATGCATTTTCAATTAGCTTTGCTTCTCACTGAGTATAAATCTCTTTTTAGAGACCTTTATATAGCAAGTCTTCTGTCCTCTTCTACTGTCAGGTTTGTTGTTTTCAGGGTGTTGAACACTGATTTCCTTCTTTTTTTCTTGACTGTCTTACTGTAGGTATTGTTTGTGCCCACATTATAACTGCACAGCTTTAGGTGTGTGGCAGGCATCCTGGGAGAAGAGTCAGTACTGCAATCCTGGTGCAAAAAGATTATATATCTCACAGCACTGCTTTTGTATGCTGTGCTGTGGCTGCCTGACAATTGTGCCCTTGGTCCCCACTGATATTCAGCTCTGTATAGAGGTTGTGTGTCTAGGGAATGGGTGAAGAAATGACTTGCTGGCTTTGAGCTGTTACAAAGTACAAGAGGCAGAGGAGTGAGAAGTAGGGCTGCATGTCACTGCTGTGGATGCTGTGTCATGCTGCACACGCTTAGCTCCAGAAGTGACTTCTGCTCTCCTATGAGAGATAGGAGTTGCTGTCTCATGATTGCAAGGACTCTTAAACTGACTTTTAGCCAGGGGGTTTGACATAAGGGGTCATTGTAGTCTGAAAATCAGAGATGTTTGATTTTTTCAAGACTAATTTTTTTGAAAGTTATATTTTCAAGTGAAATATAACTTCTGCTGAGGACTGGGTTTTAGTCTTCATTTGCAGCTATAGGTTTCTTCACTCCAGTACGGCTTTTTTTTATGAGTATGCATTTTCATGTGTAAGTATTTGACGTTCATGATCTGGCTCACAACCTATATCTGATTGCAAAGGAGACCACACCAATCCCGGTGTTAATGCTTTTTCTTGCGATGATAAGGCACATTACTTAATGGCATAATCTGCATAATTCCTATTAATTTATCTACTGCAGGGGACCTCCCCATTTTCTCCCACCCCCTATTCAGAATGTGCTCTGCTCTCACATTTGTACTACTCTCTTGCATCCTGCTGGTACTGCACCGGAGGTTCTCCTTGATGCTGTATCTTTGTCAATACCCTTATTTCACTCACTGATGCAGTTGTAAGCACCATTCTTACAGAAAGGGCATGGTCTGACTCCACTACCACATCCAGAATGCACAGCAGTGGGACAAACCATACTCATCTTTTTAATTTCCATACTTAGGACTCATTCTAGCACTACAGAAGCTGAAGTAATAATAATTTTCATAGAAAGATTAAAAATATTTCAAGCATCTGAAACTAAATAATCATGTGTTCTTATTACTGTGACTTCTGTTGTATTTGCTGACTCATTCTCCCGTGCATTTTAGATCATCTTTCTCCCTGCTGGTAAACTTAGACTGTGAGACCTCCATCATCTGTGCTGGAGAGCATAGATCACTTCAAGGTGTAAGACAGCTAAAAACCCACTAAATCATTTTTTCATTGCTATCAAAGTAGGGCAAATTTTGATTGTAAATATTAGGAGAGTTTTCATTTCTTTTGACTCAGAAATGTGCTATTACAATCTCATATGGCAGGTAACAACTCAAGCCCTCTCTCTAGGCCTTTCTTTCTTTAATACGTTCATCAGTATTAACCAGTAAATACATTTGCCTTAGGAACTACGAGATCTCTACTTTCTGTTACCAACATTACGTCATTAATAAGTAGGCATATAGGTGTGTCACTGCTCTTTTCCTCTTTAGAAAGAAAAGGAAGGAATTGGAAAAAATCTACAGGAGGTAAACTCTCACAAGAAGGAAAAGACCAAATTAATAGAAACTGCTTAGGGACTAAAGCGGCAATGCCTGTCTGTGCCAATAATCAGAACACAGCTGAGCAGTATTTTTTCCTTCTGATTTTATATTACTCCACTTTGTTTTTCCCCTCCTTTCCGCAGCCTAAAAAAGTTCCATCTGTCTGGTAATCCCTGATCCTCTCAGTCATAAGACCTGTGTTCAAGTTATTCAACCTCGAATTTCAGTTTGTAGGATCATGGTCTACAGGCTTTGGTATCCTGCCTTCCTATAAATCTGTGTCACCATATGTGTAACATGGGCAACCCGATATAGTTGAAGGTGTCCTTGGTAACTACAGGGAGTTGGATAAGATGACCTTTGAAGGTGCACTCTACCCCAAGCTATTCTATGATTCTATGAGCATAACCTCACGGAGAGAGTGAAGAACAAAGGGGGCAAGGGAAAAGAAGAAAGATATCCAGAGACATGGTTCCTCAGGAATTATTACAGACATGTTTCTGAGGACAGCCATACACATTGTCTTTCTGCTTGGTGATTCACTTCTGTGAAGATTAAGCAAGGCAACAAGTTGATGTGTTGGTAATCTCAGACAGTGGGCAGAAGAGACATGCAACCCAGTGGCTGTGTCTCCAGTGTGTTTGCTACTTGGTGCTACTGATATCCAACAGGGAGAAGGGCACTACTTCTACTCTGAGGAGAGTGGACAATACAGGCCACATTTTGGGGTGCAGTTGCTGGTGGCTGGAAGACAGTGACAACTCATCTGCATCCATTCTGTCCTTCTTACATAATAATTATACAACCATTACAAATGACTGATCAAACAAAAGCAGTGTGATTTTTAGAAATACAGAGTTCATTAAAATAGAGGAATGAAATAGTGATGCCAAATGCCTGGAAGTGCAAGTACTCACTGCAATAAGAGGACTAAGCCCTAAATAGTGCTGGAGAAACACTAAAGACAATCAAACCTTCATGACAGTTGAAGTAATTAATGCATTTTAGCTTGTAGCTAAGGGATTGAGCAGATTTACTTAATCCTTAAAAACCCCTCCACCTTAAGTACTTTATAAACCTATGAAACATATTACTTGAAAAATAAAGCAGAATGCAACATAAACCAAGTGTAATAAACATTGTTGTTCTTCCAAAACTCTTTTGGAAATGTCAGATGTAATTACATTGATACTTATTTTATTCTATTTCCATAAAAGGGAATGAATTTATGGAGGTCATGTACTGCATTATAGCTAGCCCTTTTTACTCAGCTGAGCTGTTATGCAAGAAATGCATTAGGGCTACAGGGTAGCTTTTGCCAAAGGCCAAGTGGCACCATAAAAAAAGAACACTTAGAAGGGGAGACTTCATTAAAATATTTCTCTCTTCCTTTTACAGACCAATTATTTTGCTTTGTTGGAGTAAAATTCCTGTTGTTACACAGTCATGAATGTTATTTTTGGTATCCTAGTCTCTCAAGGTCTCAGGGTAGCAGTCATGGAAATCTAACACAATCTTTTTTGTCCTTCTATAAAGAATGCCCTAAAACCCCATTTCAGATCCCATCTGCAGTACTTGAGGAAGGGAAGAGCACCTTAAGAAGAAAGAGTGGGGTATCTTCCCAGATGAAGCCGCTATAAAGGCAATGTGTGTGCCCTTACATGTACTGTCTGATCTTATTCACTGAATTACAAGGAGCAGGATTAGATCCCATAATACTCTTTAAAATTGGCAGGAGGTGGATTAGGACTAAAACTACTGATAACAACCTGTTTTCTTCAAAAACAATCTGCACAGGAGTTTTCAGGATTTAAATGCAAAAGATGTTTGCAAGAAATACAAGAAACTGGTTTTGAGTTTAAATTTTCTAGGACAATAACTCCATAATGACCAGTAACTAATTCCAAATTTGTGTAATGAGTGTTCTTTAAGCTCTGGAGATACAATACGCTTTGGCTTCTTATGTAAAGATTTCATTTATTAAGTAGAGTCTTGATATCAATGTGAAAGGGAACCTAAGCCAGGGGTCTTTAATGAAGACCACTTTCAAGGCAGTGAAACTAAGTTTTGCTGTGGCATGACACTATATGAACACTGTAGATTAAATTCTACCTTCATTTACAGCAATGAATCCCCACTGGAATCAATGGGCCACTACCACAGAAAAAGGGGTAGTGAATTTCAGTCTGAAAGCCAACCTCTGTCATCTGGAGTCATTAAAATAAGATAGCAAATAAGCTCCCTATCGTTAATGATCAGGATTTATCACTGGTGCAATGCTAATAATGTGTAGTTAAAAATAAAGGTAGTGCCAATGTTCCAAAAAACATTATCAGAACTTATAGAGACAGGAGATGAAGCTGAAATGGAGAAAAAACAGAATAGGAGTTAAAGTACATATTGTTGTTTATACAGTTTTAGAGGACATTGTTCTGTGATGGGAATGATACTTTCTGTAGTAAGAATTGTGGGACACATGACGTATGGTTGCATAGACCTGCACATGGGTTCACTTTACCTCCTTCTGGAAGGCTAACTGAGGAATCTGAATTGGAGAGTTCTCAGTTCTCAATGCATAGTTGAGCTATCTCCAAAGACTTCACCGTAACTTCTTTTTCATCATTATCTGAAAGCCTAGGTAAACTCAGGAGCTTTAACTATGGAAAGCTAAAAAGCAGAAGAAATGAATCTCAGCCTACACATTCATGTTCTCAGAAGCAATGTTCAAGAGGCTCAGAGACCAAGATGGTGCTCTTTAGAAGTTCCTCAGTTTTCCAGATCAAAAAATGTTTCTTCTCAATAGATCAGTAAATACTCAGGGAAATAAAACTTATCTTTTCCCCTGAGATGCACAGAATTCTTCAGTACTTTCCTTCTCCTTATTTGACTGTGCTTACCTGTCAATGCATGTATACTCCAGCTTGTGTAAATACATGTGTATTAATCATCTTTGGCCAGACATTTAGAGACTCAAATAATAAATATGCTTTTTATTAAAAAGTCTGATAGTTGTGGTTAGAGTATATAATGCCTGGTGTTAGAAATGATACTTCTGACTTTGTTTTTGGTTTACAGTTGAGGTTGACAGGTCATTTTCAGTCTAAAGATTTCTACTTCTTTTTTATTACAATTTTTATTATTACTGTGCCTTAAGCAGTGGAATATATACTTCAATATTTCGTGTACTTGGTCTATTAAGATACACATGCTCTTTTCCTTTTCCCTTTCATTTTATATGCTCATACATTTTTATGACACTACTCTAAAGAATTATCTGATCATGCTCAAGTTTTGTATTAGCATGTGCTAAATATTATAGAGAAACTGTTCAAACTGGTTTAACACTGCAGACCAGAAGCTCTTTACTGTGAGGTATCTTACTGGGTGTTTCATAAGCCTCTAATATCCATTAGCCTGACTAAACAACCATAACCCACACAAAGCAGCTAAATCCAGGACTGGATTGTTTACTGAGGCAGAAAAAGTACCAGTGTTTCTGTGAGCAAAATCAACAGAAAATTATATATGTCAGAAATGTGTTGTCCAGACATTGAAGTATTTTGTTTTTATTCCTCTACTTGTCAAAATAATATTTTAAAAAGAATAAAATACAAAACACTGCTTCACTTGAAGAGCAGCCTGCATGCTCATCAATGCTCAGCCCAAATTATTTCCTCCAGCAAACAATGCTTTAGTGAAAAGCAGTGACATTTCTTAAGCATTTATAACAATTATTCTAGGCAGAAGATATTATGTGATGAAATTTCTTTCATGATCTGGGATGCTAATCTCTGTAACTGCTGCTTATTTTATAAAAAAAGACCCAGAGCCAGCCCTTGAAAAATAGAAAACTGATGTGAGCTGAAAGACATCAAATGAGGCTCCTGGATCTCTTCAATGGCTGCTTGAAGAATCCAGTGGGAATAAAGATGTGTTGTCCATGCTGATGTAAGGAATGGCACAATGACTGTTGGGGCCTGCAGGGTCTGCAAACCAGAACTCTGCAGAAAGTAAGGCTACAAGTTGCATTGGTTTGTGTTTCCTTTGGACACAGGTACATTGGTAATGTATCCTCAGTCTACAAAAACCAGGCAGCATTTTCACCAAAAAGACATAAAAAGCACCAAACAGAAGAGAAAGAATGGGATAAGGGAGAGGACAGCATGCTATTCCAACCTCTACCAGTGACTTACAATGTGAAATGGGGCATGCTTCTCTAGGTCACATTTATGCTGTCCATTGTGGCACGTAAGACAATGGAAACAACCCACTCAACAGTACTTCAATGAGGCGTTTTGACAGAAAATGTGAATGAGGTATCAAACTCCTTCTCTTTTACTAAATCAAAAATTTGTCGGAAAAAGAATTACTAAGAAAAATGAGAGCCTGCCGCTGAGTATGGGACTGGTTGTTAAAAGACAAGGAAAAGGCTGAGATGAAACACTTAATGTCTTTTCTTACTGTATTTTTTTACTGGCAACAGTGCCTTTGCAGAGAAGAGCCTGCATGTCTTGATGGGCAAGGTGAACAGGACCCAGCAGTTCATTCTTCTTTTCCACATGTAGAGCTCCATCCCCAGGATTTTAGACATCAAGATGTGTAACATTATGATGGACCTCTATTCAGCAATTGTGAGACTGTTTCTGTACTGTCTCTGATTTTGTACATTCTGTTGCAGGGGATACATTGGTAAACTGGCAAAGGATGACCATATCTAGGCTGTGGAGTCTTTGCCCTTGGATATATTCGGAATTTGACTTGAGAGGATGTGAACAGTGTGACCTAACTTCAAAGTTAGCCTTTTTTCAAGCAGACTGGACCAGACAACCTCCAGCAATATTTTTTTCTACAATTCTATGATTCCATAACAAGCCAGCAGCTCTTAACAGCAGGTGGACTCTCAGCACTCTCCTTAGGTTGCAGTATCATAAGATACGTAGTCTGAATATATGCCTTTGCACTTCTATTTTCCCTCTGTTTTTTTTTTACTTGTCTTGTACTTTCAGTTGCTGCAAGGTATAAGGTACCTAATCCCCAGCGAAAGATTGTTTTGTGTTTATAGAGTGAACATAGAGCACCTAGTTATGACTGCTGGAGATATTGCACAAATAGTAATAAAAACCCTCTAAGACTGCAAAAAAGCAAAATTTTGTCCTAGAAAATCTAACCTTAACCAACACAAGGCAGGTAATGTGATCACTTAGCATTCATATTATATCTTCCTTTTTGCTCAGTGTCATTACCAATTTACCCCTTCCCCCCAAAAGGTAAGAAGAGTTATTTTCTAGCTGTCAGAGACCACTGAAATACTGAATGGGCTAATAGCATTGTTACCATTTATTTTTCTTGCTTCAGGCTAACGAGCTGTAGTGGTTTAAGTGCAGTCAGTAACCCATGCAGCCTGCTCCCTCACTCCCTCCCTTTCCCCACCCCACTCCTGGAGGGACAGTGAGGAGAATTGAAAGAATATCCCATGGGTTGAGATAAGAACAGTCCAGTAACTAAGGTAGAACACAAACCACCACTGCTACCAATAATAAAAATAATGATATGGGAAATAACAAGGGAAGAGTATACAATACCACTTGTCGATACACAGCGCAACCGAGCACTGAACTAGCCCTTCTGGGTAACTCCCAGTTACATCCTAGGCATGACGTGCTGTGGGATGGAATACCTCTTTGGCTAGTGTGGGTCATGTGTCCTGTCTCTGCTTCCTCCCAGCTTCCCCTCCTGCCTGGCAGAGCATGAGACTCAGAAAGTCCTTGGTCAAACCAAACATTTGAGCAGTAACCAAAAACATCAGGGTTATCAACACTGTTCCCAGGCCAAAAGTCAAAACTACAGCATTGCACCAGCTACTAAGAAGGAGAAAAAATGACTGCTACTGCTGAACCCAGGACACCGGTATAACTGAGTGTTTACAGAGAAGTGAACAAAACACAGACCAGAAATTTGTTGTGGAAGGGAAGGTTAGATTCTTTTTAGACTCATTCAGAACGGCTAAAAGTGCTGGCTAAATAACAGCTTGACAAATATTTCTGAGTTGCTTTTCTCTTTGCTGCTTCCATGCCCCTGAGAACAAAGCTCAGAGATCAATACCCACATGCAGGGTGGCCTTACAGAAACTCTCTGGATTTTGGAAGAAGAGAAAATCTGACAGAAGAACTGAAAACAATCCAATTCGATTCACACAAAAGTTACACCTGGAAGACAGGAGAATACCCATGGCCATCTCCACTGGCTCTGAAGCCTGCCTTAACTGGATAGCGGCAATGGTTTTCAACACCTCATCTGATGATAACCACTGATCACAAAAAGCTGCTCAGCTCTGAATTAACTCTCACTAAATAGCATAGACAGATGCTTAAACTCTCATCTACTATCACAAATAAACCAGCAGAAATAGTTTCCACACCTGCCCATGAGCTGACACTTCCTAGTTTGGCCTCAGGTTTGGATGGGGCATAGATTTCGGTTTTGGTCATCTTTTCCTAAAACCTGCTGCCTCATTTCTCAGTTCTCTGTCCTGGCTTCTCAGTAATTCTCATCAGAAGGTTGGACTAATTTTCTAAATTTCAAAACCAGCCTGCTGAGGAATTGCACACCCGGTGCTAATCGGTACCTCTGATAACATTTATGGGCCTCTGAAACAATGGAGCAACAACAGGCTGGTGTGTGCAGGCAACAGAACTTGCAGAGGATAATGGACATTATCATGCCCTCTTCTGAACAAGATAAGAATATCCACATTACTCTAAAAGCTTTCAGAACAAAAGATAACACTTAGCTTATTTTCTCTCAATAATTTATTTACACATGCAAGAGACACGCATTTGTCCCTTATCAAATAAAGATGTACAAACACAAGCAAATAAACAGAAACAAGCAGTTTTATCTCTGGGCATGGGAGGAAGAGATATAGTTATTGTTCTTCCTGTTTCAGAAAACCAGAGGGACACCTAAAGTCTATGAAAATAAGAATTATTCAGTATCAAGCAGAAGCAAAAGAAAGCAACAGAAAGAAAGATAATATATATGCGATATGAATCAGAGATTTCAGTTAGATTTTCAAGTCCCCAAATGTGTTTGCATGGCTGGAGGAAATATGTATTTTCCTTTGACTGATAAACTGAACTAACTTGACATGAAAGCATGAAAGAAAAACACGGACACTGAAGTGTCACTCTGAGGAGAGCTAGGCTCTCATGGCATCCATTCAAACAGGTAATTTGCTGATGAATAAGCTCATTTGGAAGACCTGCTTTCTTTTTTTCTGATACTGTACTCTTCTGCCCATGAGTAGGTATTTCTTATTTTTTTTTTGCACTCCAAGCCTTAGGTATGTGAAAGGCTGCCCAAAGTGTCCGTACAGCTGCTTCCATAATTTATTTTAACCAGGATTGTTACTTGGAGAAAATGGGATTATAAAACAATTCAGACTCTCTACTACCTTGTGACATGGAGGATGACAAAATTAATGGTTCACCCCCTTCCTTCTCCTCTCCAAAAGCCATTACCAGACATGGATCCTTAAGGCTCAGGAGGTATAAAACTGCTTGCTGCTTGAGGCTGAGCAGACCCCAGACTGACACTGCACTGTCCCCCTTCTCTGCTCTTCCTTTCTTTTGGGTCATTCTAGTCCTCTCCATCCAAGTGCTGCCGTCACCCTCTGCCTACTCACTATTAAAAGAAGAATGCTTTATTGTTGCTTTTTAATGACTCTTCAGATGACAAAGGTTCACCTTCACCTGTCTTTGTGAGGTATCTCAGTTCTGCAGAGATCCAGGACTGTACCCAGTGCTACTCCAGTTTGCGCTGGCAAGACTTGCAGCCTACCTGTGTGCATATACATTTGAGGAACAGGGGTCACAGCCTACACAGTGTTATATACTGAGGCTCTGACTCCTTCCTCTGGCTATGGAAAATAGTCATGATACTGAGATGACTCAATTATCTTTCTGCTTTTGCTGAAAAAAAGTTGAGAATATGAAAAAAAAATAAATAGTAGGAATTGATCCGAGATCTGATCTATGCCCCTGAACTTCTTCATCTTTTCTTTGTTCAGTAACTTGAGGCTGCATTTGCCTGCACTTGTTTTGTCTGTGTCTGAGCGTTTACTGTTTTATGCCTGGTTGCTTGCCTACCTAAGCACTGCTGAGAGCATGTATTTCTCTGTGAAAGGAATGCATATGTTTGCCTGCCTGCTTGAACCATGAACTATTTCTGTGTCGAAAAAGAACAATTGCTGTTGAATAGCAGGCAGGCACCTCTTCCTGAAAGTTGTTTTTCTGGTAGACAACTGATGAGGTTCACTGAGGTGGGTGCAAGGATGCATATTTACCTGCTCTAGCTGTTCCATTTTTCCGGGGGCAAAGAGGGAAGGGTTGTTTGACTACCCTTAGGGTTAGAAGACATAAATTTGTGAATGGAGGATTCTGGATCATTCCATAATCTCAGCTGCAAATTATCCTTTCTCCCCCTCTCTTCCCCTCTACCCTCTTTTTTATTTTCCTGGATAAAACAGTCTCACTAAGAATACAGCTGCTTTCCATGGCTGCAGCTTCCCACAGCTGTCTTACCCTCAAAGGCCTTGGATGTGCTATGTGTCAAGGGCAATTTAAAGATTTTTTTTTCCTTTAATTTGTACTAAAATAGATCTATGATTCTACCACCAGAGCTGCAGCAGAGGCACTGTGTATTCCTTCTAGCTTTCTGTCATGTCTTTACCATGTGTTGAGATATGAAAGAAAAAGTTCCAGTACTCCTTCCTAAAGGCACATGCTGAACAGAACATGATTTTTCATCTGCAAAACGCCGCCAAGAGAATGGAAAATAACAGGGAGAAGCTGTATTACTTTAGAAGTTTAAATCATGGATGAAACTAAACTTTTATTCTCAATCATGTATGTACTCAAAATGCCCTGTTCTGAGAAAAGGAAGTAGGCAAATCCATGGAACTAGGAGTCATATCACATTATTTAAAAAGAAAAAAAAATCCACTATACGGCCTTCCTTGTGAATTTTGTAAATAACTTCTATACAAAACCAATACAAAACATATGGTGGGTCTTATGAAAATCTGAAAATTCTCTGTGGTTAGAGCTCTGTGGTCAAGGAAGGCAAAGAGAATTAAAGTTTTTAATCTTTTTAATTAGAATTTCACCTACAAGAATTGTTTTTGTTTTTTTGGTTGGTTGGTTTTGTTTGTTTTTTTTTTAAATAATGTATCATCTCTTTGCACAGCCAATGAAAACTCAAATAATTTCTATTCACTTCTAGGTTTATAGCCTGTAACTTAGCTCTTATCTAGTAACAGCTGCCCTTTTCTCATCTTTGTTATCTCTCCTTTTCCCTAGTATACCACCAATCTCAATACATGTTTCTTAAAACCATTCTCTATTCCCTGCTCCGTGTCACTGTGGAATCAAAGCTGTGAAATGTACATTTAGACTGTACACTGACTTTTTTCAAGTGGTCTTGGCTGGTTTTTGTTTTTACAAAACTAAATGTAGAACACCAGCTTTGGAGAAGTCTTTTGAGCAGGAGGTTTCGGGGCAAACCTTGATCCTAACAACAAACTGGATCTGCCACCTTGTAAGATTCTGCAACAGTTTTTCCTTTACCCTTATTTGTATGTATGCCCAAGTTGCTCTGTTAACTTGTTAAAAAATTGACCTTTACTGCTAGGAGAATGTCTGAAACTTGTCTAGAGTAAATCAGAGACATTTCTCCGAAATTACATTTATTAATATAAAACACCTCTCCAAATGCTTTTCAGGTGTTAATAGCAAAAGCCTCAATTTCTGGCCACTGAGAGATCATGTCTGCTCTGCCTAGCTATATTTTCATAGTGTTTCCTTGAAGAATCAGTGTTCAGCCACTCAGTTTCAGCCAAAGGTGACATAATGCCATTTGTTAATACTCTGCCAACTTCTGATAGCTGGTCAGACCTGTTCCTTGCCTTTTTGGTGTATTGATTTCTATGTCTGCTTCTTAAATTAACATTTTTTTCTTTCATTCCTCATTTCAAACTACTCTGCATACTTTCCGTAGATATTTTGGTATTATTACATTTAGTCCTCAGCCAGAATTTTCCATGGATAATTCAATCTCCTGAATTAGAAAGGATAAACTTTCCCTTTTGTTATATGATGAAGTTAGAGTATGTAAAACTCATTTTATTAACTGATACAGGGTCTTTTCCTATTTATAGGGCAATATTTTTAACTGTAATAAATAGGTCATTTAGTAAGTGAAGCATTTCTTTGTCTATGAACATTTTCCTGGAACAAATGGCAGGTGGGACAGAAACTCCAAATTGGCTTATATTTCTGATGGCCTTTAAAATGTGCTGGTAAGATCCAGGCTCTTCACTGTCACCATCTAGGGAATTTTTGTTGTGAGACCAAAAAAAAATTTTTTTATGTGTGAAATGTAATGATCCTAAGTCTGAGTTCTATGCTAGTGATTTCTCCCACTTTTTGCCAATATTGTGGAACAAAATGTCACATACTTTCAATTCCAGATTTACAGATGTCTGGAGCTGCAGCTCAGTTCCTTGAAGAGAGCTATTACACACTACTGTTTTGTATAACATGTAATTTTAATGTAAATTGAACTATTTGATTTCCTTTTTGCTTCCTCAAGGAAACATTATTTTCTTCTGTCCACAGCTATTTCACCTTTTATTTTTATTTATAAGAACAGATATAAAACCAATTTATGTTGTTATATTTGGAGTGAATATGCCATAGTTCTGTCTAAGCAGCAGAACATACCTTGGACATATAACACCTGAAGTAGCTCTCACTCTTAGGAAGCAAAAATTAACAAACCATATTAAAAAACCCTAAATCCCACAAGGCATTCTACAGCATACAATGCTTTGCCAATGTAGCAGACTCTTCACTTACAGCATCCAACATCTAGCTTCTCTCATGGCCCTAAGCTCAGCCCTGGAGAACTCCTAAAGGCCCTACTTATATTCTATGTGTAATGGATTTTAATTTTTGGAAGATATGTAGCCTTAATTTTCAGCCCATATGCTATGTTACCTGTCTTGGGGGTGTGGGGAGTGGAAAAATCCAACAAAAATGAGGACACGATTTTTGTTATTGTTAGTTTTAGTATCACATCTTTGCCATTTCTTTCAAGCCTCCTCTAGTTTTTGTAAATGTTCATCTGAAATCTTCCCAGTTATTAGCATGTCATCCAGATAACAGACAACACCATTTACCCCCTGCCTTACTTAGCTCGTTATTCTTTGAAACACAGCAGGTGTTTTTTCTCTTCATACCTAAATAGCCCCTTATGTATGTTTGTCATCAGATTTTTTTTTTTAATACTAGCTGCAAAGCCACTTGCTGACACTCCTGGGAGAAGCCTTGTTTGGTTCGCTCCTCTCCACTCAGCACTTTGCAAATAACTCTTCTGCTCTAGAAATCCAGTATTGTCCAGTCTGAGCTGGTGAGCTGAGATTTCTGACAAGCTTTCCCCTACTGTGGTCCGTTTCCCCCCCCCCACCCCAAAATACAGTTTGCTCATCCTATTCACTGATATCCAGGGGAGGAAACAGGCTCTGATTTCCAACGCACCGAGCTGCTTTTCCAAAAGCCTGCAGGCCTGACGGTGTAGGTCTCCTCCTACAGAGACAGTTTTGTCACTTGCAGACAACATTGC
This sequence comes from Melopsittacus undulatus, assembly GCF_012275295.1. NCBI lineage: Eukaryota > Metazoa > Chordata > Aves > Psittaciformes > Psittaculidae > Melopsittacus > Melopsittacus undulatus. Next base: position 18,159,369 of record NC_047531.1, on the reverse strand, counting down.
GGTTATACCTGTTACTAAACCATGTCTGTAATAAACACAACTTTAGTCACAATTTTCCTACCCTGGTACACAGCTGATTAGCTACATTCTGCTACAATTTAAGCTTAGGGAAACAGTTTCTACCCACCACTTTCAGTTCTGATAGCCTTCACTGTCAACAAAGTACATTTGTAAATTACAGTGACAGGTAGACCTACCTGTTAATCATTACTTGTCCATACACTACCATGATACAGCATGCTATATATGTTCTTTTTATACTGTGCACAGCCAGTGCTCAGTTATCCACAGACAGTTTATTTAGTTGACAGATTAACTGTGCCACAGATGCAGAGACTCTGGGGGCGGCCAGCTCAGTTCTGGCAGGGTTATTAATGCAGTTCTGTGCAGCTGTTGATACACTAATTTCACTGGGTGTCCAGTGACACAGGCAGGGGGGGGTACAAAAGACCACAGATACCTCCAGCATGCTCCAGCATGGGTAGGTCAACCTGTAAGCCCAACCAGGCACAATATGGCTCAAGCACATGCATTTGGATCAGGTGTGTGATAACTCCATGTTGTGATTGAGGGGCCTCTTAGCCAGATTGAGGAGCATGGCATGAATTTGGAAGCCAGCTTGGGTCTGGTCCTTGGCAGAAGATCATAAACTCTCGGAGAGCTGTGGAGCTCAATGCAGAGGAACTCAAACAGTCCCACAAAAGTCAGTTTAGGAAGAACAGGAAATATTACCTCAAACTGAGAACCCACCATGCCAACCTTGTAGTCACAGCTAATTTACTGCACTGGGATGTTCCACTTTTGGTCTATTCCCCAGGTTCCCTGATGCCCACTGTGTTCCAGTCTCTATGCACACCTACCCTTCTGACACAGCAGCTTCAGGAGTGATGCTCCTGCCTTGGGCTGTAATTCGCCTTTAGTGCAGACAGAGTGAGCTGTGGAGACACACTTTAGTGGAGACACAGTGAGCTGACTCAGAGAATGAACTGAGGTTCAGTCATTTATTACCTGAGTTAGTTTAAACCAGATTACTTAACAATTTGGCCCACAATTGCCCAAATACTTCTGCCGGCCTAATGGAGGCAGCGATATGCAGGTGGGAAAGTACATCTGGGGTGAGAGGAGGACTATGTCTTGTGGGAATAGCAATGTTTTGTGCAGATTTAAAGTGCGTGAAGAATTATGAAGGTACTTCTAGGCATCAAACTGATTTTGAGAGTCTTTTGCAGAAGGCTGGTGAAACAGCCAGTAGCAGAAAGCATTTTTAGGCTTGCCAAACACCAAAACACTTTAGTCCTCTAAGTGATTTCCAGGGTAAAACTAAAAACCAAACCAAACCAAACCAGACCAGACCAGACCAAACCAAACCAAACCAAACCCTGGTAAGCTTTTAATGGTTTCCTTAGATCTACTATGACTGTATCTTAATTACTTCCAGTGTAAAAAATAATTATTTAAGGACTATTTGTGCTTCATATCTCACAATGTTATGAAACTAAATTTGTATAATGTAACCTTCCACACTATTTGTATAAAAATACTGCCAAAGCTTGATTCTCTTTTAAAATGCTTCCTATCTGCATTGCATATAGTCCCTTTTACCCAATGCAAACAATTTATTTTTGTTCTCTGTTCTTATTTCAAGATCTAATTATTTGCCAGTTTTCTGTTTTGCCATATACAGAGGAGTTTAAAAGTAAGTAATCCACTAATTTTCATTAACTTGGGTTTAGAATATGGATTTATTTCTTTAGGATACAGGGCAATAACTCCTAACAGCCAGGACAACTAACAGGAAGAATTTATCCCCCCTTGCTTCAGGAATTGTAAATTATAACTGAAATTAAAGACTAAATCTTGATCACACATTTTTATATCCTTGCTCTACAAGAGAAGAGCAAGCCCTTGACATTTAAAGCAGAGCTGAAAGTGGGAAGCTGAAATTGTTTTGTTTCAGTCCTAAGTGCCTTTCTCTGCAGTTGCTCTCTTTGGTCCAGTGGAATCACTTAAGGAGAATTCTATAGATGTACTCCCAAAACCTGTTATCCTTTCTAACTCCCATATGAAGATTTTAAATACTGCTAGAATGAAAATCTCCTAAATTTAGAGAAAAAAAAGCCTATTGTAAGAAGGTTGGGAAATGTGGGAATTCTAAATTTGATCTACATCTCATTTACAGTGGTAAAAATCAAAAAGTATTCTCATTTCTGCAATGTTTGACAGTTAAGGAGCTGGGAGTGGAGGGAGGAATGTAGCTGTCTGAGTTGTGATTCTTTTTCTCTGGCTACATTATATAATCCCAAGCAAGAACAAAGCTATGAGCTATATTTATTAATGACAAATCTGAGTCAGTACTTTCTTACACTGCAAAAGAAATGGTGCATTGATCTAAATCCACAGCAAAACCAGACTCAGATCTCTATCACTTGAAATACTGTTCAATATGGTCCTGAGATTCCTTGCCTACTTTCAGCACAATAATTAAAGGATACCAGAGGATGCTGATTGCTGATGCCTATTGCAGACTAACCTAGACTGTTGTGATTTGGAAATGAAAAACTAGAAGAACTGAGTGGCAAAGAGTCAGTGCTGAGGGCTAAAAAAAATCCAAACCAACAAACAAAAAAACCTGACAAAACAAAAATTCAAAAAATGAAGAAAGGAGAAGAAAATTGTCGTGGTTTAAACCAAGTCCCCCAACTCCCGGAGAGTTAGGAAGGAGAATCCAAAGAATGTAGCCCCCACGGATTGAGATAAGAACGGTTTAATTGCTAAGGCATAACACAAACCCCCTACTGCCATTCACTACTACAAATAATAATGATACAGCAAACAGCAAGTGAAAAGAATACAACACCCCACCAGCCACCGACCCATAACTCACTCCACCCTGCCCGGCCGAGCACCATGTGCTCCTTCCTCCATTTTCCTCCACAGCTCCCCCCTCCAGCTTTCTCTTTCCCAGTATGCATCCTGGGCATCACGTGTTATGGTATGGAATACCTCATTGGCTAGCCTGGGTCAGGTGTCCTGTCTCTCCTTCCTCCCAGACTCCCCCTGGCTGGAAAAAACCTTGAACAAAAACACCCTCAAAACATGCTCAAACCATGACAAAAATAGAGCAGACAATCAATGAAGGCTAGGGAGGAAAAGAATTTTGATAAACTAGAAAGAGATGGGGTGAGTTTCATCATGTAAAAATGTATGTGCATGTGAAATAGAACCATAGTAGGAGTTAGAAGTTTGAACCATTTCACAAAATGTTTTCTGAACCTATGTGGTGAGTATATCTTTGAGGAAATACAAATCATTGCTTATAATGTCATACAGTCTCCTTTTGGTTAGATGAAAGGAATCTGCTCTTTGCCTTTGATTTTTAAACTAAAATCTTATCTTGGAGCAGAACCACTTATTAAAGATCAGGGTTAATGTCACAGTTGAAGAGCCAGGAAAGTGTTATTCTCTCTGCCGCTTGTGACCTCCTCTCTATGTAGCATGAATAAAACATGTTAGGGGAGAACATATCCATCTATACCTCCCTTATTTTTCTCTCTAAAGGAAATCACCTGGAAGACTCTGAAATCTACAACAAGCTGCCCTAAGCATGACAAAAAATAGATGTCAGTTGTCATTATTAGATAGAATGACTACAAAATAAAGAGGATGAATATTTATATTTGCCTGAGTAAGCCCCCAGGCCCATTATCGTCAGCAAATACCCACTTCAGGTGATTGTAGACCTTTTAACCCCAATAGCAAATGGCTGAAACCACCATTTCTTTGTTTTTTTTTTCCAATCTAACATGTTTAGATGTTTTCAAAAGACAGCTCAATTATTGATTCATTACATGAATTGTTAGAGAAAAAAATCCAAAAATGTCTACTAGCAAAGTCAGCATAGCTACATCCCACATGCACGTGAAGTTTCTTTATTTCATTATTGCTAGAAATGTTAGCTGTGCTCTATGTAAATTCAGATCACAGGGACTGTTTAAAGCTAATCTGCAGGAATTATAACAAAGTTTAAAGGTAGTGCACTGACAGAATACAATTAAAAGGCTTATTTTTAGAAAATGGAGCTGACGGGATGCTCAGCCTCTATTTACAAAAGTAATTTATTGCACTGATAGCTCAACTGAAAATGGATAATGAATTAATAATTATGCTCTCACTACAAGGTACACACAGAAATCCTGTTTAAAATACAGGGACTGATTTTTTTTTCATATACCCAGAAATAAAACCTTTCAATACTTCTGTATGACACAGTAAAATCCTTCTTTTTTTTTTTATGATATGCAGGTTACATTAAAGGCAACGGGATATATTTCATATTATATTATTTTGCTAAACTGAAACTTTTGGAAGAATTGGACAACTTTTTGGTCATGGGCATCTTAATGATGTTTCAGACAATCTAATGCACACAGAATGCGAACTACCACAGGCTATTTAAATGGACAGTTTTATAACACCAGCTCTCTGTCTGCTCATCACTAGTTACACCTGCACAAGACCAATGCCATTATGAGCTTTCTCATTCAAAATCCAGCACCAATGAATGGTTTCAGACTAATTGCTTCTAGATTTTTTCTCTTTTGAGAAGTTTAAAGTTGTGACAGTTCTAAACTGCAGGAATCATTTTTAGAAGCCCTTCATTATAAAACTACAGCATCTATGAAACTAGTGGTTCATTATATTTTAAAGCATTCAGAAACAAAGAGAAGCCTGTATGTTAAATTCTAAATGGTCTGGTTACCATGGCAAATATATATATATATATACACATATATATATGCATTAGCATTGCCAGAGGAAAGAAAAGTAATCCATTGACCAGGGCAGATATTGTTTTTTATTTCTTAACTTAAATGTGATATTTGGAACACCTCTTCGTTCCCGCAAAATAGATCACATTCAGGAACACTTTAAGTGTCATAAAGTAACTAAATTTTCTGGCAAAATATTAAAAACAAACCAACTGCTTTACTTTGTGAGATAAGTACAGTGCATTCCAGTAGATATATATATCAAAAAGGAAATTATTCCCTGTGGAATCTAAGGAATCTGTGGAGTTCACTTAATTGCACAGTAACATTACAAATTATGACAGAAAGTACTGTGGTGTATAAAAAAACAGTGCAACTGCAACTAAAAGTGGTGGAGATAGGTCTTAGATAAATAAAGGAGATATTACTAGAAGTATTGCACAAAAAAAGTCCAGTTGGTTTCTATTTCCTTGATAAAATTAAAAGCCAAAGTGTCTGATTCAAGCTGGCATAGTTCCACAATTTCCACAGAGTTGCTGGTGATATAATAAAGATCAGGAAGTATTGCTTACTGCAAACCATGTTTTTGAAAATCCATTGACAGTACCGAAAATGCTGAACAACATAAAATACCATATTTTTTTAATATGTCTTTTTTGACCAAACAGAAAAGAAACAAAATCTCACCCTGAAACAGTGGATGGAACAGTGTTACAGATCTTCAGGACACCCAAGTAATTATTGACATAAATTGCTGCATGAATTAAACCAGTAATGATTGTAGGAACAATTCAGAGAAAATGGACATCCTGAAGAAGACAGGAATCTGTTATTACACATTACTTGCTGCTTGAAACAGTACCACCAAAACACTCCTTTACAACTGTGATACACTTTTTCAGAAATAATCCTTCCTCTCTCCTTAATAAGTACTTATACAAAGGAAGAAGAACTCTCAGGAACAGTCAATCTGTTCCTTAGCTAGCATGACAAATGGTGCTCACTAGATTCTCACTAGACTCATACACTTCTAATTTGCTGAAGCTAACATGGATTGCAGAGTTAAAAATGGGAGCTGAATATGGTTCCTCTGTAAGTGCTTTTTAAACCTCCCTTCTTAATTGGCCACCCTATTTTACATTTCATTAGCTCATAAGCACACTTTGTTTTTCATGCAGCTTAGTTTTGAAGCATAACTGAAAAGCATTTTTGTTATTGAAATCCAAGAGGTGCATCAAGTCACTTCCTATAGAATGCATTAGTATTTGGAATATTTTGATTATGAAGGTCATGTCTTACTGTACTTGGGTTACTTTCATGGTTTATTTCCTTTTCAAGTGATTTTATAAATTGAAGAACAGTGCTGCCAATGGAACGTTAACATCTAGTAGCTGCTGCTTTACTGAGCTACAGTGAAAGAAATGAGGTATCCTGAAAATTGTTACATTCCTTTATGCTCTTCTCAATTTGCTGAGACAAGAATGATGTTGGCATACAGCACAGTCCTGTCCTAAGGTTCTTGCTAAATGGTGGGGTTTTCTGTTCCTGGGACAGTTTTACCTACTGCCTCTGCTTATAGTGCTTCCCTAGTGAAAAACATCCTTTCTTCCTCTGCTTCCAGATAAATCAGCCTGAAACTACCTGAAAAAAAAAATCCACTTTGCTAAGTCTTTTATCCTTTGCCTCTGTATTATGTAGCCTTTTTCATCAGAGAAGGAGCTGTCACTGCAAGTTGGAGGAGCACTGCCTATGGGCCACACTTGCTTCAGATGAAGGTTACACTGAAGCTCTGGAAACCTAACTTTTGACGTGTTTGGTAGACTCACGTTTGTAGAGTCTTTGCTAGTAGATCTAAGGAAAGGGAAGTTGTTAAATGATGAAAGGAGCCCAGCAAGATACTTCAAGTGATATCAGTGTTAGACTTTTGTCTTAGTATGAGAATGTGCGAAATCTGAGAAGCACTTTATTGCTCACTTACTTCCTCCAGGCTTTAAATACCTTAGTCAATATAAAACTTGGACATCTATGCTTAATTTAGTGTCCTGATACTGAAAATTGAGCTTTATTATGGGTAATGAAACAGTTACAGCTAAGCATGCTTGGTTTTGCTAAGCAGAGGTTACAGGGTCGTCAGTACTGTCAAAGCCCTGAGGGCACTAATGGCCTTTCTTGCCTCTCCTACCCAGTCATGGCCTAGGACACCCCTGGGACTGTCACTTATTGTTCCAGTGATGCCACAACACTGCTGGTCCCCAGCTTCTCACAGCCCTGCCCATTCATGGACCCCACGAAGCTGGATCCACACCCTGGCCTTGCCTTGGTCCATCAGCACCCCCATGGAGGTGCTTAATGCCTAGGGTTGGGTCTGCTCCTTGTACTGCTCTAGTGTGCCCTCTCCCTCAGAGCAGGAACCTCCATCAAAAGCCTGTCCAAGGGTCCTAGCAGACCCTGCCCAGTTACCCTTGGAAGCCACTGACACTCCCATTGGGAAGCCTAAGTTCCACATATATGTAATTTTTAAGATTGGCAGACAAAGTACTGAAAACTGAGAGTAAGAGAAGTAGTGAACATGAAACATCTGCAGTTATCCCACATGACATTGGCTCAGAAGACCAATTTCAGTCTCACTCACTTCTGACAATTACATTTCACAATGGCCCTATATCCTCACATGAATAGGTTTGCAGGTAAGCCTGTATGTCGTCTGCAAAGAATGGGTAGTAAAAGTTAAAGGTCTTCCACTGAACAGCTGTTGTGAAACCTTGAGCTGCTATAAAATACTTCTACAAGTAGCTGGTCATGCTTTACAGAGAAATAACAAAGAAATTACTATACATGGAAGATAAAATTAAATGATGTGGTATTCCTATCATCATATATTTCTGAAAAGACCATAATTTGAGACGTGATGAAATTGGCAGTATATTTTCATTGATCTGCTATATCTATTCTGGTTCCGAGTGGTGTGTAGAAAATGTCTTTTAACAAAGATTATTAAATGCCTATCTGTCATTGCTGAAGCTGATTTACATCCACTCTATGGACCTATGCTAGCCAACAAGAGCATCAAAATCATTAGAGGCATTTTAATTAAGAATTACTAAGAACACAGTTTCTTAGCAATTGCCTTGAATTTCTTGTCTAAATTTTCAGAATGGTAAACTCTGTATTTTGTCCACTAGTCCACTGAATCCAAAGGATTTAGTCTGGAAAAAATCAGAATAATTCTGACATAATTAATTTGCCTATGCTTCTTCTCAAAACAATGATTAATAATAGCATTATTAATCACGTCTCCCCTTCTGTGCCTAAGAAGGCATTCCCTTGATTGAAACACACTCCTACGTATTCTAAGAATTCAGAGGAAAAACTGTTATGCTTAAAATTCATTGGAAGTATTTTAAATTCCTGTCCTGTTTCTAATGATGAAAAACTGCGGTGTTACACATTGTGACAAAGACATAGGATGAAGGGTAATTACAAAATGTGTTACTACCATTCATGTGTGGAAGCTTCTGGGCTGGAAAAATGTATGCTCTTAGACAGTAAAAGAGACACCAGTTAAATGGATAACCTTGATGCACAGAAAAATTCTGAACACGTCTACTTCTTCACCAGGTATTCAACTGAGAACGCCTCTCTGCACCACACTCTTTTTTATTCTGTTTGGGTTTTTGCTTTTTCAGCACAATGTTACTCTTTTAAGAAGAAATACCCTAAAGGTCAAATTATTGTTGAAAATTAATTCTTAGCTAATATATTCTTAGGTAGGTCGGGGTTAGGCAATTTTATTACAGGAGTCTTGAATTCTTTGGTAAACTATGTATTTTACATGGTCAAGGAAATATTTTATTTTATTTGCTTGAGTAACATTCATGTATGAATATTTAGATGATTTAAAATATGTATGTGCAAAATTTATGCAGCTATGATACTTCACTTGAAATTGGACTTGTTTTTCACAGTTCATTACACAATCCACAAAGCGATAACTTATGAAAGAATATTCACTTAAGGTAGAGAAATCTTTTAAGCAAAAATAGACCCACTGTTATCTAGAAAAAAATACACTCAAACCCCATTAACTCATCCAAGGAAACAAATCATTTTCCAGATAAACACTGTATTTGCATAGAAGGCTGCTGGGAATCAAGATGTTTTTCAGGTACTCCAATGAAAACTTCTTGTAAGTAAAAAACGTTTCTAAAATAAAAATTGGGATCAAATACTAAAGAATGTCACCAAAACAAAAAGTATCATATTCAATCTACAATGAAGCAAGATTTTTGAGATATGTGCTATCCATGTCACAGACCACAGCAGGCTATAACACTGTTCTTTCTTCATTTTTGTCATGCTTAAGATTATTTCACTAATCATTCCTTACCCCTCGTTATAAGATCAGACACTGCTTCTTGTATTTCAGTGGTGGTACCACAGTGATGGTAATGGTAAGTTCTCTCACAACTTCTCATATTCTTCCATGATATACCATGTGTGCACCTTTCCTGCCAGACTGTAACTGAACTGTCTGTCAGTACTGTCTGTTTCTGCTATTCCAACTTCAAAGGATGGTTAGGAGAGAAGGAAAGACAGAAGAATGGGAGGAAACAGCCACACAGTAGTTGGAATTATAACAAAGATTTTTTTTCAATATTTGCTATTTCTTTCACTCCTCTCTGTGTGCAAAGCCAACATGAATTCTTACTTCCTGCAGAGGTGCAGACAACTGAATGACTTGATATGACACATGCCATACCACTGACGTCACTTAGAACACTCAGTTGTTAAAATTAATATGAGTGAACTTTTGAGGGAATAAAGGAATTTATAGTAACCTATTCTAAGCAGGGATGTTCTTTTCTATCAAACGACCCTTCCTAATTCTCTACCTAAGTATTAAACAGAAAAGAATCTCCTTATAATACAGTTCGTAGGGAGAGTTAGTGTTATTTATCTCCCTCTTGGTGAGGCTCGGAAGCCAAATGGTTCAGAATAGGAACTTGTGGTTGGGGCTATTCCTTGGAAGAAGTCTCATTTTCCATCTACTGCAGAGGGACCGTAGGGATACCAGGCTTCTAAAAAACATGTATTGTGCAGAACCACTAGGCTCAATAGCTGGGGTGTTTCATAGGCTGCTTAGTTTATCTGGAGCAAGTTACTGAATCACAGTTACTGCTTAGTTCCCAAAGGACTTTTCTTACAGTTAGAGCAATTCAGAGGGGTCTCCGCAAATTTGGAAGTTGTGTTACTCCTACCAGGTCTTTGTCAACAGAATGTTTTTAAACTACAGAGCAGCATACAATTATAGCTTATTCCATCTGCCTTCCTCTTAGCTTTGGAAGATATTTTGAGAAATAAATCTTTTAAAGATCCCATATGAAACAATCTGTTAGTCAGTTAATATAAATAGGAAAGGAAATGATATTACTGTAGTATGTTTTTTTTTAAATAGTAGAAGTGTTCCATAAAAACTCCAAATTCCCTAGGTTTTTAACTAATTTTATTTCAGCTTTACTGGCAACAAATTTGCATGCATATGCAACACCTTTTCCTTATACCCTCAAGGAACAAAAGCTGTTAAAAACATTACGAAGAAAGCTTTATGACTTAAATCTGTTGTGTTTCTCCTAGTGTTGTACTAGCAAAATACACTATAACAATAAAATATGTTAATGAGGAGTTTCATCAATTTAGAATAGCAAAAATGCTCTGGTATATCATGTAAAGAAGAGTTCTGCATTGTCGCAGTAACTAAAGCAAAAAATTCAAGTAGTCCCTCACTTGGAGTATTGTGTGCAGTTCTGGTGTCCTCAACATAAAAAGGACATGGAACTGTTGGGACAAGTCCAGAGAAGGGCCCCGTGGATGATCAGGGGACTGGAGCACCTCCTGTATGAAGACAGGCTGAGAAGGTTGGGGCTGTTCAGCCTGGAGAAGAGAAGGCTGCATGGAGACCTCTTAGCAGCCTTCCAGTATCTGAAGGGGGCCTATAAGGATGCTGGAGAGGGCCTATTCATTAGGGACTGTAGTGATAGGACGAGGGGTAATGGTTTAAAACTTAAACAGTGGAAGTTTACACTGGATATAAGGAAGAAATTCTTTACTGTTAGGTTGGTGAGGTACTGGAATGGGTTGCCCAGGGAGGTAGTGAATGCTCCATCCCTGGCAGTGTTCAAGGCCAGGTTGGATGAAGCCTTGGGTGATATGGTTTAATGGGAGGTGTCCCTGCCCATATCAGGGGGGTTGAAACTAGATGATCTTAAGGTCCTTTCCAACCCTAACTATTCTATGATTCTATGATTCTATATTTGGTCAAGTGTATTTGAAAATAGGAGTTAAATAATCATAGTCTGCATCTATCTACCAATTGCTTGGGGTATGAGTTATAACCAATTGTAACTAAAACCACTGGTGAACTCGTATTTTAAACTGAACTGCAGGAAAAGGTCAAACAATTGATAGGAGTATGCCATTTAAGAGTAAAAGCTATATCCAGAGAAGAAAGGAATAGGGGGAAGAAGGAAGGTGGAGGGGGGAAGGCTGGTACTTCAGCATAGCTGTATAGGAATTGGACAAGAGATTCCAGTCAGTATTCAGGGCAAGATGCAATTCTGTCACTCCTATCAGTAGGTGCCTTTGGTTTTAGTGTGGTCAGGATTTCTACCCTATTATCAGATTTGAGGCCATCACTTCTTACTTCAGTGTCAAAGTAAGTTCTATGTGAAAATGGAAATGTTGCATTGTCTCAGCTATGATGTATTATGCCATATGATGAAGCTCATTCTCTCCTACTTTTTCTGCAGAAAAAGAATGCACTCATATTTTAAAAGCTTACAGAAGTGATTAATTTTTGAATTAAAATACCTTAAAGAAGAAATCTCTGTTTCTTTTATGGGAAGACAAACCTCTTCCACATCCACTTGATTGCTGTTTCCCGGAAGCACATTCAGAATGACAGTCTCTGTGGTCAAAGAACTTAGACTTATCTTCAACAGGGACAGAGATGAAAAAATGCCGTGAGGTAAGCTCCATTCTAGCATTTGGGTCTGGCATGTAGTCAGGGAGTGGTAGAAATCAAATAAACAAATATGCAAATAAAGTATATAGCCTCTACTAGTTAGGAATTCCCAAGCAATTTACTGGGTACCAAATTTAATACCATACATCTTCAAATGATTCTGCACCCCACCTTCTTACAACAGGGAAGACTGATATCATCCAGCTCTTTGAGTCTCTTAAAACGAAAGGAAGGGGAATCAGCAGGATGAAGCAAGAGTCTTTCCTTGCCCTCTGCAATAGGATCCTCTGTGTTAGACTGACTCAGAATATGCGCAACACTGAGTAGGCACTAGAAACGCTTTATATTGTTTTTTGGTTTGTGGGGTTTTTTTGTCTGTTTTTGTTTGTGTTTTTGTTTTGTTTCAGAAGTTGAATGTTTCTCATAGTTTGATGTGTTTATAAAACTGAGACAATAGCATTGTTATGGAGCCTGTTGTGGCAGCCATGTAGCAGAAACTTTGAAGTTCTCCTCGAAAAGAAAACTCTGTTGTTTTAGTCACAAATGTTATAATTCGCATTACAGATACAACACAACAGTGCCTATATTTCTGACCTCTTAAGTCACTTCATGAAAACTCTGTTTGGTGCAAGTTCTTAGATTTAGATACAGCTCTACAAGGCTTAATGCTGTTTAAGGGTGAATTTCCCTTTGTGCCTACTGTTAAAACCTCAGCAGAGTTTTTGCCTTCTGCCTAGACACCCTGAGATAAATAGTTCTGGGGCTGAGGAAAGTTGTGTCACTTATTCCTAGGAAACCCAGTGACTGTTTCAGATGTTCCCTTCTACAAAAGATCTCTAAGTTGTCCTTCTGCAGAACTATGACTGATTCAATTTGGTTTTGTTATGCATTCAATTTATCTATGCAGTGATATAACTGATATTTAAAAAAAAATCACATTTCTGCATGTGCAAGATTACATGAAGCTGCAGTAAGATCAGGAACTTGAGCTAGATTAGACACTGGGGTGAGTCTAGTAATGGCAGTTAAAGGATCTGTAGAGTAACTGCAATTGATTCTTGGTGTTAAAACATCACATAGAAAAACAAATGCGTAGCAAACTGACCACTGTCACTAAGTGGAAAATGCCATTATCTGTCTGCCTATGTGAATTTGTTTGAAGGGAGAGGGCAAACATGTCATACGAGTTCCTCAGAAGACTCAAAGTCCCCATAGAATACTTTCAGAAAGAAAGCATTTTTTTTGACAGGATTTAAAGCGTAAAAGACTGGGAATAAGTGGGACATTTGTGAAAGTGAGGAGATGAGATGTATTAGGAAAGAAGGGAAACAATAGGGAAAATTTGGGTAAACATGAGATATTAATATTAGGAGAATAGTGAGTAGAGGAATGGAAATCAGGAGTTACGTGAGAGAATAAATGACAGTGCCTATAAGCTTCACATCCTCTTCTTGTTTTCAAGCTGTGGCTCCTTATCACCCTTGGGATGTCCCAGCTTTGTCCCTCTCTCTAACGAAGATGTCAAGATGCAAGGCTTTAGCATCACCTGCGATAGGTGAGTCCTTCTCCTCCCCTTCCTCATGGCAACTGAGATTTGTCTATTACCTGTTCCCTGTTTTGCTTCCCATTAGTCCAGACCTTGGTCATCTCTGCCATTTGCTCTCTCTCTCATCTATGACAAGATAGAAAGGAGAAGGAGGAAGAAATATGTATGCTCAGAATGGCTCTCCCTTCCATGTGAGTAAGAGATAAGGTGACTTGGGCATATCAGTTGCTTCTACAGTCAATTGTTTGTACTTTCAAAAGCTTTGTATACAAAATGCAAAATTAACTCTTCACTGCCTGGTATTTAGAAGTCAAATTTTGATGACCATACCAGAAAGTACTGAAAAAAGTTAATTCTGTGATACTGTGGCTTTTTGTTGTTTTGTTTTTGGTTTTTGTTTTGTTTTTTTTTCTTTTGTCAGTGTAAGAGTCTTCTCTTTCTCACAATTTGCATAGGTGCTGTAAAGTGATTAAAAAGTGTTGTAAACTCTTCTGAGAAAATGGAAAACAATAGGTGTTTATAGGTATATGTTTCACAAAAATATAGCAATGATTTAAGTGATATAATCAGTACTTTTAGAAACAAGCAAACATACAATACTGTTCTGCCCTCCTCTTTTCTATATTCTGTAACTAATACATACAGTGCTCTTAACTAGGACAGATACTTCTGATATAAATCTGGAAATGAGGCGCAAGCTTGATTTATGGAGGAATTGTTTAATGTTCTGTATTTGCAATTTCTTCACTGTAAGTTAGTTTTGGAATGAATCATACACTGTAACTTTCATGTTATTGTTGTTCAACCTTGTTGTTGGACAGTTAATTTGCTATAAAATCTACACTGTATCACTGTTATTAATTAGAGTAGCCATGAACTTGCCTTCCAAAAGCTATTAAATGCAAATGTTTAGCCATATAAAAATATAAATGTGCAGTGAAGTTCTTCAGCAGAATAATGCCATGAAAGAATTAATACCAAGTAATTAAATCTTCATTGAAAGAAATCCATTTTATCAAGTGACAAACATTAAAAATGAAAAATACCATGCCAATTGACAATAAAACCAACCCTTTGTGGGTTATAAAATTAAGAGGGTTAGAACTGCACCATTACAACTTTATTCATCAAGAAGCTAAAGAAATAGGTTAGTTTATCTGTACTTTACAGTCTGCATTGTGAATTTTCAGGGCTTTCATAGCCTTAGGAAACATGATATCACTATCCCCTTGCATGAAATTTTTTCAAATGCATGTACCCTTTACAGATAGAGACACAAAGCACTGTAAAATATTGATGGAATTATTCTGACTGTGGAAGCAAAATTAAGAATTTATCTAAGGTTTATCATACTTTCAGAGATTTAATCCAGAAATTACTCTTTAATGGGAACATACTCATACATATGCTTAACTGAAATTATTTGCCTAAGTACTTTTCTGAAGAGAGAAAATCTTCATAGACACTTAAATGCATTTCTGATTTATAGCTTTAGATTTTAAGAAGTGAGGTTTATAATTTGCTCTCACTTTGTACAGCAGCTCATTGAATACTAGCCTGGCTTGAGATTCTCCTAGAACACCAGCAGACAAATAATAAGTATGTATTGAAGTAAGCGGTAATGCCAATCAGAGGATTTGTGTTTGTGATCTACATAACTTTGGATCCAGAAATACCATTATCAGTTTGAGGAAGTCATCTGAATTATGCTTTATTGGGAATCTGATAGAACACTAACATTTTCTAAGTAGCTACAGAGAATTCCTGTGATAAGAGATGGAATAGTAAATGAACTTTAATTCACTGTGGTTGCAAAAATCTTGCAGGAAAATATATTACTGATGACGATGTCACATGTCATTTAAAAGGGGATTACATTTGTTCTAGTTGTAACAAATTGTAGCTAATATGAGATAAAATTAAGAATAAGATATGTATCAGAGAAAGATGGTTAAATCAAGAGGCAGGGAAAAGACCTGCCAAATACAAAAAGGAAAATAAATTCATATTGAAAAAAGCTTGGGAATGTAAGCTATCTCTGAGAAAGTCGCATGGCATAGGCACAACCATTTATGGGATTAAAATACAGCTCAGGTCATTTAACATTAGTCCTTGGCCAGGAATGCAGTAAAAACTTGTGAGTTACACTAAGTACTCCTAGCACAAATGCTATACAGCTAACATATATCAAACTATTACAGATGAATATCTCCCCTTCATCCCTTAACTTGACCTCTTCAATTTGGTTTTCCTCTGGTTAGAGTACAACACATTCTCCATCAATCTTATGAGAAAGGTCACCTCTCAGTGTGGCCAGGGCTTTACAGGGGAGGGATTCTGTGTATATTCTGGTTCTCCAGTTGTACTCTCTGTGCAATCTTCTAGTAGCACAATCTGTCCAAGTTTTCAAGCCAAGATGGCCTTTTTCAAGCCCTTACTGGGAAAAGAAAGAACGGGAAGTTTATGTTGCTGTAAACTCTGCTCCAGCAGAATTTCAGACCACACACCTACCCATAGAGATCTGCCAGCAGAATATAACAAATGTTTTGACCGGAGGCAGGCAGGAGACTCGTAGAGATAAGAAACTTCTGAGAAGTTGTTTAGGAGACTTTTATCCTCCGTCACTTTAAGCAAGGGCAGAAAACATTTCTTCTGAACTCTTCTTCTCCTTCATGATTAGTGTGTGATGATGGCTAACTCTTGGAAAATATTAATGATGGACACATTGGAGGTTCATGTCCAACATCTCCCTCCCACCTTGTTAAGCAAAATCAAACCAATGGAGTAAATGTGGTTTCCAGCAGGCTGCAATTGTGAAACTTATTAAATCTTGGAGCAGTCTGAATTATATTTGAATCAATGAATTGAACACAAAAACATTCAACTAATCTCCGATAGATGTTAGTATGCTATTTCAGCAACGTACAATAATGACACAGAAGTGGGATGCCTTTTCTCCACAGAATTTATGTTTGTTATATCTTGGCCAAATTTTAATAATGAATAAATGTAGAGATTCTATCTTTTTTCTCCTGTTAGTTGCATCAGTTCCTCTCAGGATATGCACGAATATGAAGTACTTCTCCAAGAAGCATGTGCTTTTTTAAGAAATACCTTAATATGAGTACTGCCTCTACCATATTATCAGGAAGAAGTAATTGGATTGACATAACAATTATCTTTTTCTAAGGCATAGTTAGGAATGCAATCCTGAGTAACAGCTAGTGTAGAATGACTATTGCCCAACAGATCCAGTGGCTTACACAGATTCTTTATACAGAAATTTTCACTTTGATTATCATGTTTCATTTATGTTATAAAAAATAGGAATTGTTCTTATTATTTATTTTTTTAAACAGATGATCATGTCTTGTAGAAGTAGTTCCAGTTCAGTGCTGCAGGAAAAACAGAGTATAGTGCATCTACAAAGTATTCTTACTGTATGAATGAAAGCATTGATAGTTTTCCCCATAAATGTATAGAAATGTCTCTGATACATTTTTTGGTCAGTCATGCCTGAAATGAAAGAAAATATATCTGCAGGGCAGTTGCTAAAGTTACAATTAGAAATAGAACTGGAAATGGCAGTAGATTTTTTTTTTGCCTAGTAGGTAAAATCTAGTTCACTTTTGATTTAAATGAGATATTATATTCAGAAATGTTGGATAAGACAGAACAGGAAGAAATATGTAACTTGAAGTAAACCTGAAAAATTCTGTTGAAGTATTATTTAATTCATTTTGTGTTTGCACTATCAAAAGCTTTTGGAAACCTTTATTCTTTTAAGTAATAGGTCAGTTAAATTTTTCATTTTGGTGTACTTTTATTTTTAAGAACTAGTGAACAACAATAATGCTTTGGAAATTTACACCCAATATTTTTGGCCTGTATTTGTTACTATACCCAATTTTGAGAATAGCTCTAGGCTCTTCATAGATATATTTTTGGAGTAAATCTGCTGTCCATCAAAAAACAATCCTTTAACTTCATTTAGAAAAAAATATTGCTAATAAGTGTTCATAATCCCTCATGAAGAAAATGAGCACTCATTTAAAGCAGTTGCAAAAACTGTAGCTACAAACATTAAATCATAGCTTGTAAAGTAATTTTGGCTGCAAAACTACTTATTTTAATCTATTCTGGAGTATGCATCTGCTCTGACCAATAAAGCAAGCTCAAAAGAGAATAATGGTAAACGGGATTGTGAAAAGTCCAACTCGAATTGTCTGCTTACTCTGGTTCAAACAATTCAATTCAAAATACACTTAAACTCAGGGAAAATTGAGAAGCCTACTTGTCATTTAACAGTAGGAAAACACCTTCTGGCATGGTGTGAGGACAATTTCAAGCCATAAAATAAAACCATTTTTTTTTGCTGAGCTGAACCACTGTCCAGTATTGAACTGAAGCCATAAATATACCTTTCTTCCACAGCAGCATGACAAGTTTCATAGTGAAGCAGCGAGCTAACTAAGCAACTAGTACAGTTAACCAACTAGCTAGCTTACTCTAAGCATAGATCTGAGAAGTCTTTCAGCCATTACTGAAAAAAAATAGATTTATAAGATGAAGAAAGGGCAATGTTTCTTACAGATTAAACACAAACCCAAATGTTACACTCAGTTAAAAAATACAGACTTCCAGAATTTAAATGTGATTCCTCATCTCCTTTTCCATTTCAGGTGGAGTTAGATGTTCTTTGTCAGCTAGTTTTCCTAAGGTAACAGGGTGGATTTTGGTCTTTTTTCTTATTTTTCTAGTGGTAGAGGTGAGAGAGAGAATTGACAAATCTAATTGCTAGCAGCAGCTGTCATGCTTTTGACTATCATGTTTCAGACCAAATGGTGAATAATAAACAGTCTCTATTAGATATTTAAAAATATGACCCAGAGATCTGCCCCAAGGCTAGATAGTTATGAGTGGCAGGGTGTGTGCAACAGTATGGGAAAGTACCTAGGCCAGTGGGCACCTTGAGTGCTTTGGAGCTTCACCTCTGAAAAAGTGCAAAATCCAGAAAAACTGGTAAAGCATTTAGGAAAATGTATGTTGTTGTCCTGGCAATACCAGAGAGGCACAAATTACTGCAACATGCTGGGGCCTGGCCCATGCTTACTGAACCCTGCTCAACACTATTCAGTACCCTGAAACAGAAAAGGTATCTGGATCTGCCAGTAAACTAACAGGCTCTGTGTCTACTCCAATCTAGGCAACAGGCACTGTGGCTGAACCAAATTATCAGTTGCCCCTAAACACAAGAAGAAATGTACATAAAAGACAGCAGGTTTAGCAAACGAAAACAAAACAGAGCCTTCACAGGAGCAGGAGGAAGAGCAAGAGGTGATCCCTCAATCCCTGTCCCTGAGTGAGCTGCGAGATATGCAAAAGGATTTCAGCCATTGTCCAATTGAGCACATTATCACCTGGCTGCTCCGATGCCGGGATAATGGAGCTACTAGCCTGGAATTAGAAGTAAGTGATTCCAAACATCTGGGATCACTTTCTGGGGAAGGTGGCTTTGACAAGATGATTGGAAGAGGAACACGAGTCCTTAGCTTTTGGAGGTGACTCCTGTCTAGTGTGAGGGAAAGGTATCACTTCAAAGAAGATGCTATATGTTGGCCAGGCAAGTGGACAGAAATAGAAGTATCCAGCACCTGAGGCAATTAACTGTGCTAGAGATGATTTATTATAATCTGAACAATGCACAGTTACCCACAGACTCAGACAAAGTCCAGTTCACACAACCCATGTGTCAGAAATTGGTATGAAGTGCACCATTGTCGCATGGCAACTCATAGGCAGCAATGAGCTGGGAAGACAAAGCACCATGAATGGTGGATGAAATGGCTTTGCTTTTGGTGATTTTTTTTAGTGGCAGAGGTGGGAGAGGGAACTGACAAATTTACTTGCAGCAGCTTTTGACCATCGTATTTCAGACAGAATAGTAAATAATAAAATGTCTCTATGAAAGTCTGTATTAATAATGCATATTTTCAAAAATGTTTTAGTTGTGGAGCCCTGTTTCACCTTCAGCCGGGTCTGTGAAATCAGAAAGTGCAATACAAGGCTTTAAACTATAGCAGAGCGCTCTCACAGAGCACAGAAGTGCTTCATTCAGTTTGCATAGTATCTTATTTGAAGAATATGGACCCCAAGAGAGCCTTCCTTACAGGGCCTTCCCGTTCCCCTTTGTATTATTCCTTAAATTCAGCAGTGAATTGGATGCTTTCAAACAAGCATGGGTTGATCTAACAAGAGAATAATCTGTTTTCTTCATAGAGGAGGCTTTATGAAGATGTTTTGCTTAATAAAATTCAAAATTTATTGCCATAGGAAAGGTTGAAAACCTTTTATTTTTTTCAGCCAGGAAAAAGTGAAAACCAATTTCCCTTCTGTCTGTTTTTGATTAGGCAACCTGGTCTGTAGAGAGATTTTGCACATACCAAAGCGTATTTTCATCTTTTAATTGTAGGTCTTTCTGCAGTGATTTTCATCCATTGTGTCTCTCAGTTACTGACCATCAATGTGGCTGGCTGACTCCTGATGTGTCAGGGAGCCCAGCCAGCAATTTTAAGCTGCATTAGTTTGCTCTTCAGTATCTCTCGGAACTGCTCGCCTGCTGTGGTAGTTCCTCATGCAGACAATAGTAGGAAATTGTGTCAACTGAATTATTTCCCTATATTAAAAACATTGTGATTTTTTCCATGACATTTTATTTGAAAATTTACCATTCAGAAAATACAGGAACAAGAGCAACTAATGTACCAGGCCAAAGGCAGTCATACACTGCTGAAATAACTCTGATAGTTGATGTTATTTCCCCTGCGGTTCCTCACTCCCTCTCTGCTGCCAAAGGTTACTGTCTCCAAGGCTAAGCGGCCGGGATACAGCATGTAAGTGCTCCTCAGTGCACTCCCTGGCAGCTTACCCAAGCATCTGCTGC
Source organism: Melopsittacus undulatus (assembly GCF_012275295.1). Taxonomy (NCBI): domain Eukaryota; kingdom Metazoa; phylum Chordata; class Aves; order Psittaciformes; family Psittaculidae; genus Melopsittacus; species Melopsittacus undulatus. Next base: position 18,139,090 of record NC_047531.1, on the reverse strand, counting down.
AGCAGTTTGAATTAGCCTGCCAGACCTGCACAGAGCTAGCTGAGCACAGATGTATATTCTGCCTCATAGCAAGGGTAATAATTTCATTTTCAGTCTCTAGGTAACATTTAGGGATAGTGACGTTATAAGTAACTACAGCCTTTTGGCAAACATATGGCCTCACCATTGTGGGCACGCTCCAGTTATATCCACCATCATCTTCCTCAGGTGAAGTTCCTTCAGCATCTTTTGAGGAATCATATAAAAAGCACTTTGCTTCACCATTTGGATTTAACTTAAAGTTAGAAATCATACTCTCTTGTCTGACCTTAGATTATATTTTAGATTATATAGGTTATATATCACCTGCTGAGAAAATGTAAATTTCCCTATTGGATTTGAACACTAAGTACTGATGAACAAATTTCACTCATCTCCCAAGTGAAAGCAATCCTCTGCATGGGAGAGAGACACTGTGATTTATATAAAGTCACTGACTTCTGTAAAAAAGTTAAACAAATTTGGCTCAATATATTCCCCTAGGTCTTAGTGCAAGAAATTGGTCTCTTTAGTAGAATTTTACAGGAGTAAGACGTGAGCAAGGAAAAATTCCTGGGGTTCAGCTTTAAACACTGTATATACTATTATCACTTTCACATTCAAATTATCAATTCCAGTTCAGAGTGCATTAAAAAATTATATTAACATAAAAGTGCAGATAAGGATGCTTTTTCAGTAAAAGGAACATAAGGCAACATAAAAGGATATACCAACCAAAGTATCCTGAAAATATCAAGAGAGGTTTTTTTTTATGAGCTTTGACTCAAAAGACCAAACATGAATTCTATTAATGTGATAAAATATTCTGTTAATTATTCTGCCATTTGCTGGTAACAAAAGAATGCTAATATGAATTAACTTCTGAAATAGAAAAATGTAAATGTGAATTAATGTGTAATGAATATCACAAAGATAGTAACTAATAAAAGATCAAGCTTACTAGAAAACCAGTACAGGCTTCAAGGCATTCTGCTAAATTAGAAGAACACTTAAAGTTCATAGAAATTTGTAGGTAAACAGTCTAAACTGCAAACAGTGACAACTTTACAGAGAAAATAGGTTAAATGACTTTTCTGCTTATATTTTGGGGCAATGTAGACTGATTCCGTCTCATTTGCTAGTTTTCACTGGTGTTCACTAATTAGTTCCCTTCATTTTGAAGTTCAAAATAATAATTCAGTATACATTACTGAAGCAGAAAGTTCAATATCATAATTCATACACATTACTGTAACAGAAAGTCTGAGAACATCAGATAAGCAGCTGCCATTTTCTGACTTTTCCTGTGTTTTTTTATAGGCCTTGTATGCTCATGACAAAGATCTTTATGACAATTTGAAATCAATAGCAGAGTTGTCGCTGACTTTGGGGAGTCTGAGAGTTCACCCATGTTGCAGTCAAGTTGCACTCAAAAAATGGAAAAGCAGAGATACTGCTGCAGACTGAGAGATCTGATTATCAGAAAATGCTCAGAACTCAGATTCTGACATGTAGACCCCCAGTGCTGTGCCTCAAGCAAACCACTAGAATCATCAGCCTATGATTGGAAAAGCTAGATTTATTTCCTCATATTATGACATGTTACAGGAACCAAAACTTCACCTAAGGATGCAAAGGAGATGGGGGAAAACGGAGATTTTGCTGCAAGGAAATTTGTGTTATAGATTAAAATCAGAAAGGAAATGTAAGATCACATGACCTAATTTTGGCATGGCAATGTAGCATTCAAGAAAACTGTGTGCCACAAAACATGGCACTTACAATGTGCATGAGGATAATTAGGTAGTCAATCAAAGTTTTACAAAAATGCAGAGGAAAAAGTCTGAATCTTGAAGTTTGTCAGTCTCCTCTTCTAGGCAGGCATCTCTGTCTAGGCAGAACCAATGACCCAGAAGCTTGTTCTGAGTGTAGGTGATGGTTAATTTTCTTTAAATTAAAGCAGGTTTTATGGTTTTGGTTTGGGTGTTGGGTTTTTTTGTTTGTTGGTTGTTTTTTCGTTTTTTTTTTTTTTTCAGAATCATTCATTGTGGGCAAAAAGCAGAAATGTACTGTTCATACAGAAAGGAAATAAGATGTGATTCAGTCTTTCCGATGATGATCAGTGGATGCTGTTCATGATTTGCAGATCTACAGAGGAGGCTAAGGGAAGCCCTTCTGCTGAGGTTCACCTGAGAACTGGAGTTTCTGCTCTAAATCCAAGGGTTATTCATGTCATATAACACCTGTGGAGATGAAACTAGGCAAACAGATGAATCTCAATCTAGCACCCACTCGAAAAGCCTAACAGTATCCCACCATTGCTTATGCATTCCTTCCTAGGAAATGGGAGTGAATCCCCTCAACCCAAGCGATGCTTCATGTCCTATGAATCTGTGTGCTAACAACTAGGTTGTGGCTGGAGCTGAGGATTGAAAGATCATAGCTTACTCATGTCTTAAAAGAAACTGAATATCAAAATGGTGACTTCCCCAGTCCCTAGGAAGTCCTCCTGGAGAAAGGCAGCAGGATACCAGGCTTCTCAGAGACCAGAGATGTGAGAAGGGAACCGAGTTATGTCAGGACTGAGGCACTGCTGGAAAGTAGTGGGGGCATCTCAGCAGTGTTCTGAGCTCTGCAGCATCTGAGACAGAAACCTGGTTCAAGGTGTGGGTAGCTTTCAGGGCTCAGACAACTGGAGTTTTCAGAATCAAAGTTGTGTACACCTAAAGATCACCTGAATTCTCATTTGTTTAAGCCTTTCTTTATATGTGGCCTGAAGTTTTATATCCACTAAAATTCACAGGAATTAAGACCTAATTACTGTATTGTTGCCTCGCAAGTGCATCAGGAAGTGCAAGAGGCATCTTTTAATGCTCCACTTTGATATGAAGGATTAGAATTTTAATAGCTAAGGGAAGATGAATTTTAACTTTAAAAAAAAATGACAGAGGGAATCCTAAGGATGTGTAAATTGGCTAGATGGTAGCTAGCCATGATAACTGCATTTTGCACAGAAATGCCCTCTGGTAAAGCCAAGGTAATTTAGCTGCTCATGGAAGAGGGAGCCATATTTGTAAGTTTCAGACTTCTCGATAGGCCACGGAGAATGATTATGCACAGAGAAATTTTTCTATAGAAAGATGGGACACAGATTTATATATGACATTTTTTAAAAGTTCTATTTTCATCTAATTTTAGACCTCAGATGAATTCCATTTGAGTTTTATGCTCCAACTGTGAGGACGAATTGGTCTTACAACAGACAGAATTAAGATTACTTAGTTTGGAGAAGACCCCTTGATTACCAGCACTTATTTTATTTTTTGCAAGCTCTGGAAATAAATGAGTAATGCAAAATAAGGTGAGGGAAATGGGGGAGATGACTCAATTTATCTATCTAGTACTTCCAGAAGTAACTGGCCAAGTCACTAACGAAAGCCCTGCACAGCTAAGTCTAAGTTCAGAAGGGGAAACCATGCATATGCTGTTTCAAAGTCACAGCTACATAGCCAGGTACAGCTGGTGTACATCAATCACCAAGGGAACTGTCCTCCAACACTCTTGCCAAAGCAGCCAACCACCTGCTCTTGATTTCAAACATACCTTGGGCTATACCTGCCTTGGCTGATGGAGTCCATTGCAGCACTAAGGTGACTAGCACTGAGAGAGAACAGGTGGGTGTATAGATGTGCTGGTTCTTCTCAATGTAACTCTTTATTGCTGAGGGAAAACTCATGTTCACCAAGGGCTTTGCAGCAGCCAGTGAGAACTACTGAGCTGTTACTACTCATAGTGGTTCCCAAAGTGTGAAATAAATAATTTCTCCTGTTGCTCTGATCATGGTACTCTTTAAGCCAGAGCCACCTGACATTTGGAGGGGTTGGATGCTGTGAATAGGGTAGTTGATTCCCTGAACATGCTATCCTGTTAAACGACTTGAATATAAACCATGCAGAGAAGGATCTATAAGGATGGAGATTACAGCTCCAGAAATATTTTCCTAGTGGTCTCAATCTCATTACCAAGGTTGATGGCATAATCCATGTCTGCTGCACCTGTCTCTCCTAGAAGAGAGGCTGCCAGAAAACTGAGCAGTAGTTCTAAGAAGGGTCACTGCATGCAGTTTAGTCTTCTTTTGTACAGATCATGTAGATAAAAAGATACTTAAACACAGCTTATGTGTAATGCACAGAATTTTAACATAGAGAAGTAATGTCCTTTCATTGCAAGAATTCTTAGACTGTGATTGAAAATATTAAAAACTAGTAGAAAATGGTTTTAATTGTTGTATTTTTGATTTGACAAAATAGAAGTAAAACATCCTTTCTTTTGGGGATAGCATTATTCATTGTGCCCACGTAAGAAGTACAATATAAAGCTGGCAGAAACAGATAGATCTAAGAGCCTTCAGTGATAAGGGCAATATTAAGACATTAATGAATATAATTACATTTGGAATATAAATATTTTTGTATTTAAATATATATCAATATAAATATATAATATATGTAAACATAAAATGCATTAAAAATATAAATATATAAATGCTTATATATAAATGATAGTTTAAATTTGAATACATTAATAATTGGCATAAATTAATTCCTTAATATATTATGCCGTGGATTATCTTTCTGTAATTTACAGAACTATATAATGGTGGAACAGAGGATTTACAGCATCTATTTAAACTGTCTTTTTACACAACGCAAGCATTTAATAAAAGTATTCAACAAAGCTTATTGACATTTACTTTCCCCTTTGCCATATATTTATTAAGTTTGAATATCACATTCACATTAACATCAAACACATAAAATATGGAATAGCTGGAGAGAACAGAAGACATATTTTAGTGCTTTGATGTTGATGCCAAAGTTTTATTTAAGATATTTATATGTAGCCTAAAAAGGATAATAAATTTCATTGAAAGCTCACTATATTACTAGACTTTTCAAAGTCCACAGGGGAGATTGAAAGTACCAAACCAGAAAAATAGAAATACTGCTGAACAGTCAATCTTCAAAAGCAGTGAATGTTATGAGGAAACTACATTTAAGATATCTGTAATTTAAATTTGATTTCTGAAAAGTGGAATGAAATACACAACAGTTATAGATTAGACATAAAAATGAGTTTCTTTAGCTTTTTTCTTATTTCTTACACAGGAATCTTTTGCTTTAGAGGCACTGGAAAAAAGACTACTGTGTACTTACTACATAGTACTTACTGTGAAGTTCAGTATGATTTAGTAATGTAAAGTATGGTCAAAGGCTGACTAAAGCAAAGAAAGTTCCCTTGACTTAAGCGTTTGCCAGTTTCTACCTACTGCTACCTAGCTGAAATTAAATTAATCTATAGATTTGTACCAAGAACATGAGTAACCAAGCAAGATGGAATATGTACTTGGTAGATTAAATTTATCTCTGCTGTATTTCTCCAATGATATTAGGTATGAACAAACTGGATCAGATTAAAAGAAGGGTGTAAAAAGCTGTAACAGAAGATTTTATAAAGACTAAAATTTTTTTTGGCAACTTTTAGCACTATATAGTTAGCTTTTTTTTTTTTAAGTATCCAACTATGTAAATTGGATGTTACCATTTGAATCAAAATTCCATTGCCAAAATATATACATACACTTTACTGTGAATTCAGGTTTAATTTGTTCTTAATGGCCCCCAATTCAGACAAAAGCAGAGATAAGAAATTCAGTCAGTGTTTTCCAAATATTAAAAAAAATATGCAGATCTGCCATGGATCAAATGTCATGCTTTGGCATCTTTTTCTCAGTTTTGTAAAACCTCACAGACAGAACTAACTTTTTGATTCACTTTAACTGGGAAACTTTCTGTAGTCTTCTGTTTAGATGCTTGAACTTTCATTGATATATTTCAATTGACATTTAGACCCCTAAATAGCTTTATGTATTTTTCTTATTACTTGCTGAACATTCCTAGATGAAAAGTCAATGGAAACTGTTGGATGTTCAATACTTGTAAAGAAATCAGTCCTGTGATTGACAGCTATTATAGCACCAAAGAAAGAAGGACTCAGGTCAATTACTAGATCAGGCTTAAACATACACCAGAAAACCAGCTGTAAGCTCTAGTTTAAAAAAGGACAAAGGAAGAAACTTGGTCTTTGGATTTATGTCTGTGTTGTTTCCTCAACTCATTGAAGATTTTGAGTTTATTCCCTGAGTTGTTATGTGTCAAGGTTCAGAAGGTTTGCTCAGTCAGTATAAGAAACTGCAGCTGTAACACCAAAAGCCACAAACTCTCAGCATGACATGCTCCTGAAGAACACAAGTTAAAAAGGGACAGAAACAATAAAGTTTTCATTGTACAAGATGAAGATATAATACCTGCCCACGGTCGTGACATCCAACATATTTTTATGGCCATCAGATTTTCCTGGATATGCCCCATTGCGTATCAGTCAGTCAATCAGGGAAAAGCACAGCCTTCTGTGCTTGAAAAATATTCCCTCGAGTAGGCTGAGACCTCAGGCCAAAGGGCAGATCATCAGTTACATACTATGCTACCCATATTCAGTACCTTACTAATGTCAGTATGAGTTTGGTTCACATTTCCTGTTTTGGGCCACACCCCTCACAAAGCACTTGGAAACCTTTGTTCATGAGGTCCCCTTTGAGAAAAAATTACAATGAAATCTGAACAAATGCTTTCTTATGTTTATACACTTATTTCATTTCGTGCTATTTTTTTGGTCTTGAGCTAAAAACTTGGGTTTAAGATTCATCCAAAAAGCCTTAGTGTCAGGCCCTGTTAGCCTGGTCTAGACTCTGGTCCAATACCTCTTATCATTAAACCCTGAAAAACTTGTGGCGATGTGTAACCCCTCAGTAGGAAATAAAGTCAAGGAGAATTTGCTCTTATCACTGTGAGAACAGAACTAGTTATGAAACACAAGCTACTGGAAAATCTTAGTTGGCATCAGTTTATCTGCTTTGGATCCAGGAAGAAAAGCATACTTTAAGGTGCTTGCCTAGTATTCTGTATAAATGTTCCTAAAGGGTATGAGCAGACATTAAGATCTTCCCTGTTCACATCTAAATGATACCAGATTTTTTAACTTATCTTACACATAACAATGTTATCAAGTAACATCCCAATTTATTTCATTTCAAATGTAATTGATCTCCCTATTCCAATTGTATTGCTGTCTATTTAAAAGATGGATGAGCCCCACTGTTTAGAAACAAAGGTAATATTATTAACTATGATGAGAAAGTGTTATCCTCACTGTAAGGAGCCTTGAATAAGGAATGGCTCGGTAGTTAAAGTTTGTAAAATCGTTATTTAAGCTTCCATAAACAGCATTTTATGATTACCCACATTTGTTGTAACACTACCCCGGTGAAAATGGATCAAAAATGTTACCTTGATCACATTCTGAGATGAACCTTAAGATATTAGACCATGCATTAGCTTTCTGTCAACAGTCTTAGAAACAGCTATTAGCCCTACAAATAATCTCTTTTAAACTGTAGCTCCTTCAGGCTGATTTGATCACTGAGACAAAAGATTTTACTATTTACGGATTTAGTTGTCAGATGTAGTTAGCAGCATTCTTATAACATTAACGGTCATACACACCTAATTTCAAATTCTGTCATATAAGGTTAGATTAAAAGTCTGCTTCTGGCAAGTATAATTTGGATATTGATACATTTTTTAAAAAGGAAAAGGAGATTTAAAATTTTTACTTTGAAATTATCCAGAGCTACTGGATTTGTTTTGGAGAGACAAGACAGATACATAATGAGCACAATTCAGATGGTTTGGATTTGCTTACAAAGTCCATCTATGCTGGAAGTCTCTTCCAAATTCAACTATTCTATGATTCTGTAAAGTTTTCTGGGTTTTCTTTCAAATGTAGTAAATATAATGTATAAGCTATTTCTGATTATGCAGGAAAGGAGATAGTTAATTGAAAAGCTGCATGTTGAAAAATCATAAGCTTTTCCCAGAGAAGTCAGTAAACTAAACAAATTGAAGAACAAAACATAGGAACTATTCTAATAGCTTGCAATAAATGAAAGATTTTAGAAATTTAAACAAGTATTTTAATGGAGTGAGCAATCTAATTCCCTGCATCCTAAACAACTCTTTTACCTGAAGTCATACTGTTCAAATATCAAATCTCCTTATTATACAGACACAGAGGAAATGGACAGAGGCATTATCCTATAAGAAAGCTTTCTGTGAAAGACATAATATGTAGCTAAACACATAGTGGAGTGAATTCCAGTAATGAAAGTCAGTTGATAACCATGGCTTTCAGATGCTGGCTTTGTGTAAAAATCAACTTTGCCAATTAAAGTTATGGAATCAGATTTAAAACAAACCAAGAACTCATAGACAAATAAAGTAACACAAACACACACATACTTTTCTAGAAAATTTAAAGGAACAAAGAATATCTCTGACAGAGAGGGAACTCTTTCCAAATAAACTGACAGAAATTTCTTTAAATATATGGAGACGTTTTTTTCTCTTTTAGCCCAAATATTAGGTCCAGAGCTGCCAAGTTAACTTGATTTCTGCCAGTGAGTGATGGATTTATTGTTATGAAATTATCCTTAACTTGTGAAAAGGCAGCAAACAGCTGGTACATTTCTAGTTACTTCCAAAGAAAATATCACTATGAAGACATTAATGATGAGCACATTTGAGATAGTAGGAGTGTTCTGTGGAACAGAATGTTCCAGCATTGTTTTCATTTTTTTTCCTTAAAAGCTGAAGATGTATTCAGCTTCCATACAGGGAGCCTGCCAGACAATTTTTGTCACTCTAGAGTCTGAAAATCGGTTTAAGCTTATTCTGGTTTTCCCACATTTTGTGGTTTTGCTAAATTAGAAAGTGTTTGGAAGCCTACTGAAATGATAATGGACAACCTCAGAAGTGAGAAAAAGAATGTCAGTATCAGCATACAGGTAGGTAGCCAACACAGACTAATTAAGCATTCTCCTGTGTTCTTAACACCACAACACTCTTTACAGTAATTTGTCTAAGTGCACACTTAAAAATCTTAAGTATAGAGTGAGAGGAGTACTGCAATTAGAGCTCCAAGGACATTTCCTAGTCTTCAAGAGGAGAAGGCTTGGGCTGAGGAGAGATCGCAGGAGCTGAGTCTGTTTAGTCTAGAGAGAAGACTAAGAGGGGATCTTATTCATGCATATAAATATCTAAAAGGTGGGTGCGTGGAGGATGGTACCAGACTCTTCAGTGGTGCCCAGTGACAGGATGAGGAACAATGGCTGTAAACTAAAAACCAAGAAGTTTCATCTCAACATGAAGAAGAAGTTCTTTATGTTGAAGGTGGTAGAGCACTAAACGAGCTAACCAGAGAGGTTGTGGAGTCTCCCTCTCTGGAGACATTCAAAACCTGACTGAATATGTTCCTGTGTAATCTGCTCTAGGTGGCCCTGCCTTGGCAGGGGGGTTGGATTTGATGGTCTCCAGAGATCCCTTCCAACCCTATTATATGATTCTGTGATTCTGTGAGTGAGTCACAGGGCAGTCTTCTTTCAGCATGGATATAATTTCCTGAGACTTGACCTGAATCATGGGTAGCTTAATTTTCTTAGTTCTTGAAACTTTATAGGTTTCATTATAGGTATGATGAAGGTTACCAAATTATAAGACCTGTTTAAAAAGAAATACTGGAGGCATGTAAAATTAACAGTCTTTTTTTAATACTTTGGCCTAAATATGCCAATGAGTAGGTAGATCAAAAGACTACAGCCTTCATTATGGTTCTACTAGTTAAGGCAGATGAAAGTTAGATTGGAAGGCAGGCAAGGCAGATACTCATCTGTAGAAAACTGAGAATTAACAGAAACAGCAAAAGGAAATAAGGTTAAGATAAAATAGCAAGAGTTGTAACTCTAGGTCTTTCTGAGTTTGTAGGACCAACCATTTTACTATGCTTTTACTGAGGAAGGGGGGCCAGCTCAGTTTTATGACTGTGATTCCTATTACTTGATTTTTCTTTTGGGATGCATACGTATGTTTTGCAGCTTCTACTACGTTGAAAAGAGAATGCAGATGAAGTCTGAAGGTCTATATTGGAACTTAATGTCAGATTGAGTAATTTTTGCTGGAAACATTTAAAAGGATCATTAAATTCTGCTATTAATATCTACTGCTTTGTTTTTGTTTTTTTAGTGTTTCTTCAGTTATTTAATTTGCTTCATCAGTTCCAAGTGATAAGATGTGCTAAATCATTTGACACTGTTCACTATGCTAAGGTATTTATCATATACTTACACATTATAGTTACATACGAGCATGAAAAATGGCATACTTTTTTGAACTAATAAGACCTAATGAGAGACACTGTGGTTCTTAAGAATCCTGACTAATTACTCTCCTTTGTGAATGAGATATTTAAATGTCTTCTTTTTAATTGATTGCTGAAGGTTTATTTAAAATATGTTGACCCTTTGCTTTGCACTACTGTCTGGACTTATATTAATAATAAAGAAGTGCAGCAGTGGTATTTAAATGTAAATCTCAGCTTGCCACTTTCATCCCCCTACTTAAGACCAGCATATGATAACTCAATCCTGCCTCAGTGAGGATTTGAAAAAACAGAAAAAAAACCAGATAAGATATTTCTAAAGATTATGATTGAATTATTTTATTTTTTTTAAAGCAAGCATTAATATTTTCTGTCAAAACAGGCCAAATACGTGCCCACTGGGCTCATTTAAAGATTCAATTTACAAAACTCCTAAGGGGAGTTTACACACATATTACATAACGTACTAATTATATTTTTGAATGTCATTTTAATGTATATGTTTATATTTATGTTTCTGTTCCCACAGAAGGAACTAAAAATAATTTGGAGTAATTCAGGACTCGATTTTCATCTATATAGGAGATAATAGAATAATCAGCACTAAAAAGGACCAATACCATAATTAAAAATTCTTTTGATTGGAGAAGAGTTAGAAAGGGAGGTGGCTTATTTGTTTTATTGCTGTAACAATGAAAGCAAAATATGTTAATAGTTTCTTTTCAAAGAATTAAAGGCCTGCTACAAAGCCAGGGATATTTAGAAATCTGTATGTCGTATAACAAAAGCCTAAAATTTTAGTATTATTTGTACTTAAATCTCAAACTCATTCTGAAAATACTAATGAACTTTTCAGCATAAGAAGGTAGGTGAATGAATAACACCATTTGTGATAAAAATTAATAAGAAACTACTCTTTCAAAAGTCATAAGAGAAAGATAAGAAGATACCTGAGAATTCTTTCTGTGGTTATTCCACTAACAAGTACATATTTTTATTCTGAGAACTTAAGGTATTGATAGTTATTAAGTAACAAATTGACCTGGTAAGTTTTGTTTCATTTTTAGGTCCTTTGTTTCAGTGGACTGGAATCCAGTAATGAATGATTCTGGGCACTATTCTTCCACTGGAATGGAACCTGAAGAGTCTCAATTACTGAATTAATTCTCTTATATGCTGTTAGAGTCCTGCTGCCATGTTTCCTAGACCAGCTTCACCTCTCAGCTGTTAAATACTTCATATAATGTAATAATAAATTATGTTCTGCTTAGAATCTTATAATTTTTGTGGCTATGAAATATCATGAATGTGTGCTTAATAGCTTTTTGTCTAGTGCCAAAACCAACGGTCAGAATGTTAGGCCATGGACAGCACTGCCAGCAGTGCAGGTGCCATTGACACTAAAATGGTTTGCCTCAGAAGAGACCTCAGCAGCTCTCCAGGCCAGCTGCTTGCTCAAAATAAGACTCAGCTGTGAGGTGAGACTGGGCTGCTTAGGGATTTATCCAGTCTGAACTTGAAAACTTCCAAGGATGGAGGCTATACTCCCTCCTTGGGCAACCTGTTCCACTGCTTGACCATCCTCATGGGACTTGACTGTCCTCATTAATCTCCAGCATAAGCCTGTCTTGATTCTACTTATACCAGTTGTCCCTCATCCTCCCATCATGAACCACTGGGAAGGGTTTGGTTCTGTCTTTTTTGATAACAGCCCTACAGATACCGGCAAACTGCTATTGCGCCTTCTTTTCAGTAGGCTGAAAAAAATCTTGTCCCTTTGAAACTTATCCTTACAGGGCAAGTGCTCCTGTCTGCTGACCAGCTTGGTGGCCCTCTGCTGAACTTGTACCATTTTATCAGTACCTTTGCCAAAACTGGATGCAATACTCCCCAGCCAGGCAGTCTCTAACCTGAACCTCAGACAGAGCTTCTTCTCCCCCAGCTGCTGGACTTTTAACTATCAGTTATGCTGATAACTCAGGAATTCTGCTGGTTAGTAAAACAAATTACTCCCACAAGATGTCTTCTATAGCTGTCTTTAAAAGTAGCTTTAACACAGGTTTTTTTAAGGAGTGCTATTAAATGTAATAAGATAGACATTAAAGATTTTTGCATTTCTTAAGCCGTAGACTCCATGCAGGAATGTCTGAATCTTGCAAGGTATGCTGTTGGTGGGCTAAATGTACTCAAAGAAAGGCAATGCATAGTGAAAGTAATAACCCACCTTTTCTTAATAGCTAACAAGAGAAAGATTTTAAGGTTTTGAAGTACAAGACGTTGTGGATGACAGTATTAGCTGTCTTCCAAATGAGCACACCCCTCCAACTGGAGACATGAAACACTCATTTCCCATTCATTACCTTGAAAAATCCCACTCAAATTAATCCACAAGGGGACTTCTGTCATCAGATCTGTACATTTTACTTCAAATTCCCACAGAATGTTTGTTTAAATCAAATATATGTTAATAGTATTTGATTTATCCTCTGGGGTATGCACAAACTCACACTCATATGTACAACTCATTTTCCTGTCTGCTTCACTGTGAGCTTACTCTTCCTGTAATTCACCGCAAATTGGCCTTTGTAATAAGAAAACCTACTGGTACTCAAAGCAGAAGAGAAAATGCAAAGGACAAATGCATGTATGAGTGAGCATGTAAATGTGAGGAAAAGCATCCTCTGTACATGTGTGTGTGTGGTGGCACATGAATATGTCCCCTTTCCTGTGTCCTAGTTTGTGGTGCCATGGTAATATTATGGATCCATAGTTACCCTGGTGAACAGAGAAGGGGAAACCCCGTGGGGCCCCAAGCTCAATGAGTTCAGCCACTCCTTAACACTCACTACTGATTTATAGATCAGGCAGATTAGGACACATTCTCATGATTCATCCACAAAAATGCAAGGCCAGAAAAACAGAATTACTTATGGCAGACCCATATTTTCATATATAATAGGAACAAGACTTTTGTAGGTGTGAAATGAAGAAAACGGGATAAAAGGGGAAGGGGTATGGGTTGGAAGAATAAAAAGAAATCAGGGTTTCCACTCTGGAAAGAGGACTAAAACTCCTCACTGATGGCCATTGTTACTGGTTGGAAGCTCTCTTCAAAGGAAGCTGGGAAAGATGCAATATTCCTTTACGTGCCATAAACTTTTTGGCCAAGCTTCACTCAGGGGGCACATGTTATTCAGACATGGATAGTCATACATATCAATCATTTCACAGGCAGTACTTTTCAGTCACTCCTCTCCTCTTGCACCCAGTGTTTTTAAGTAAGTAGGAACAAAAGTGACAGATTTTGCAGGGTTGGTGAAGCCCTTTCCCACTTTTCCTGCTCTGGTGATTCACTGAAGACAGTGGCTTTGTCGCATGAGGTTTTACCTTGCTCAGGGGTATGATTTCACAGCACAGATGTGCTCTATTATGCCTTTATATGTTTCCATTCCTGGCACAACAGATAAGATCTGAGGAAAGGGATTCTATTGCTTGGTGTCTCAAGGAATTAGAGGAATTGGCATTGAAAGCTGCCAGATATAATAACTATTCTTATTGTTATACATTACTGTACCTATTATGTTAGATATTGCCTAGAATTCATCTGGCCTCAAGATCTGCATCTGCAGTATGAGCAGAATGTAAAGTCATCTTGCATATTTTCTCTTTCTTAGTTTCAGGATGGATAGTTCAGTCAGGCCAAGAAATTTGGGCCTAACTTACTTATATAAAAGTTTTTCAGCCTGACTGAAATGGGTATAAGTTTATACAGAGCAACTTACCTTTATTGTTCAGAAGAACCTTTCACTCTTAGGATATATAATTGTACTTCTTAAATATACACAGCATATCCAGGTCTGTCCCACTGCTAATTTTGTACTTGAATTTCAGGCTGTTTTGTGAGCAATGTCTAACATTAAAGGGAACTTGAATTAAAAAATTAATCTTGCTTTAGGCAAGATACTGCAGAAGAGGAAATGTGTGGAAAATCAAAGAACAAACTAGGTAAAACCTTCAGGAAATAATTTGAATATAGTTAATTTTCCTTTTGGTTTTACGGCACAGGCACATAGATTGGGTGATCTGAGATCTGTTCCAGCTTTATGTTCTCTGAGACATTAAAACTTTTTGAGCAGTGGCCCATAGAAATCACAAGGACCATCAGCTGGGTAGTATGGAAGGTAGGAAGCTTGTGTATGGAAGATCAGCTTGCAAAATGGAGAGGACAGCTTCAAAGGTCTGTAGCACAATCTCTAGGATTGCTCCTCTAGGTTGCTTTGCTTTGTTACACCCATTGTATAACAAAGCTGAAGCTTGACAAATGAGTGTCTTCTGCTTTCCTTTGTGCCAAGAGTTTAATAGTTTGTCACAGGCAGAATTGCTTAATGTTTTCCCTCAAATAATTTCTTACTGGCTTGGCAGATATTGGGGGCTCTGGAGCTCAGATAGTCTTTTTGACAATTCTCCAGAATACAGGGAAGGACCCTAAAAAGGCTAGGAAGTTTGGTCAGGTTAATAAATGGTTAGAACAGTGGTGCCATAGTCAGGGGTTTCGGTATCTTGAACACGGAACCCAAGTTAGTATGCCAGGTCTACTGGGGACTGGTGGAGCTGGTCTGACAAAGAAGGGGAAGATCAGCTTTGGTAGGAGGCTTGCCAGACTGATTGAGAAAGCTTTAATCTAGATGTGTTGGGTGAGGGGGGCATCATTCTATCCCAACACACCCAGACAGTTGCCAGCACCTATAATAAATGCTTGGAGCAATGTAGAGATATTCCAGCAGCTCCAGCCAATGACCCCATCTTCATTTGGAACTCGGCTCAGATGGCTCTATTCAAACGCCTGTAGCATGGGGAACAAACAAGAGGAATTAGGGATGTGTGCACGTCTATGGGGGTATGATATAATAGGCATCAGAGGAACATGGTGGGATGGCTCCTATGACTGGAGTGCTGGAATGGAAGGTTACAGGCTTTTTAGAAAATACAGGACTGGCAGGTGGAGAGCAGGAGTTGCTATTTATGTTAGGGATAGGCTGGAGATATGGAACTCTCTCTAGGGACAGGTGATCAGTTAACAGAGAGTTTGTGGGTCAGGGTTAAAGGGAGAACAGCAACGGGAGACATTACTGTGGGGATCGGTTATAAACTGCCTAATCAAGAGGAACCTGTAGATGAAGAACTCTACAGACAAACAGGAAAAGCCTCACACTCACAGGCCCTTGTTCCCATGGGGGACTTCAACCACCCTGATATCTGTTGGAGGGATGGTATGGCCCAGCACAAGCAATCCAGGAGGTTCCTAGATTGTGTGGAGGACAACTTCCTTCTGCAAGCAATAGAGGAGCCGACAAGGAGAGCTGCCCTGCTTGACCTAGTGTTCACTAACAGAGAAGGGCTCATTAGAAGTGTGACACCAGGGCAGTTTGGTTGTACTGATCACAAGATGGTCGAGATCCTCAGGACAGTGAGAAGAGCATGCAGCAAGCTCACTGTCCTGGACTTCAATAGAGCAGACTTTGGCCTATTCAGGAACCTGCTTAGTGAGGTTCCATGGGATATAGCCCTAGAGGGCAAGGGAGCCCAAGACTTGGTTGATATTCAAGGATCACCTGCTACAAGCTCAGAGTGTTGCATCCCAACTAGAAGGAAGTGCAGCAGGAGGGCCAGGAGACCTCCTTGGATAGGTAAGGAGCTGCTGAGGAAACTTCAAGGGAAAAAAGAGGCTTATAAAAGGTGGAAGCAAGGACAAGCGGCCTGGGATGAATACAGGGATGTTGTCTGTGAAGCTAGGGACCAGGTTCGGAAAGCTAAGGCCCAGTTAGAATTAAACTTGGCTAGGGATGTTAAGGACAATAGGAAGGGATTCTACAGGTACATAGCAAATAAAAGACAAACTAGGGACAATGTAGGCAATCTCTGGAAGCTATCAAGAGATAAGGCTACCCTGGATTTGGAGAACGCTGAGGATATTAATGACTTCACTGGCAAAGGCTCTGACCGCAGCACCCAAGTCTTGGAGGGTGGACGCACGGACTGTGAAAACTTAGACCTTGGGCCCACTGTAGGAGAGGATCTGGTTCGAGACCATCTTAAGAACCTGAATGTACACAAGTCCATGGGACCTGATGAAATCCATCCGCGGGTCCTGAAGGAGCTGGAGAATGAAGTTGCAAAGCCATTGGCCATCATATTTGAAAAATCATGGCAGTCAGGTGAAGTTCCTGATGACCGGAAAAAGGGAAATATAACCCCCATTTTCAAGAAGGGGAAAATGGATGACCCGGGGAATTACAGACCAGTCAGTCTCACCTCTGTGCCTGGCAAAATCTGGGAGCAGATTCTCCTGGAAGGCATGCGAGGGCACATGAAGAACAACAAGGTGCTTGGTGACAGCCAGCATAGCTTCACTAAGGGGAAATCCTGCCTAACCAATTTGGTGGCCTTCTATGACTAGGCTACAAAAGTGATGGACAGGGGTGGAGCAGTTGACGTCATCTACCTGGACTTGTGCAAAGTGTTTGACGCTATCACACACAACATCCTTGTCTCTACATTAGAGAGACATCAGTTTGATAGCTGGACCATTCTGGGGATAAAGAACTGGCTGGATGGTCGCACTCAAAGAGTTGTGGTCAACGGTTCAATGTCCAGCTGGAGACCAGTAATGAGTGGTGTCCCTCAGGGATTGGTGTTGGGACCAGTCTTGTTCAACATCTTTGTCAGTGACATGGACAGTGGGATTGAGTGCACCCTCATCACGTTTGCCAATGACACCAAGCTATGTGGTTCAGTTGACATGCTGGAGGGAAGGAATGCCATCCTGAGGGACCTTGACATGCTTGTGAGGTGGGCTGATGCCAACCTCATGAAGTTTAACCATAGAATCATAGAATCATAGAATAGTTAGGATTGGAAAGGACCTCAAGATTATCTAGTTCCAACCCCCCTGCCATGGGCAGGGACACCTCACACTAAACCATATCACCCAAGGCTTCATCCAACCTGGTCTTGAACACTGCCAGGGATGGAGCATTCACTACCTCACTGGGCAACCCATTCCAGTACCTCACCACCCTTACAGTAAAGAATTTCTTCCTCATATCCAGTCTAAACCCCTGTTGTTTAAGTTTCAACCCGTTACCCCTTGTCCTATCACTACAGTCCCTAATTAATAGTCCCTCACCAGCATCCCTGTAGGCCCCCTTCAGATACTGGAAGGCTGCTATGAGGTCTCCACGCAGCCTTCCCTTCTCCAGGCTGAACAGCCCCAACTTTCTCAGCCTGTCTTCATACAGGAGGTGCTCCAGTCCCCTGATCATCCTCGTTGCCCTCCTCTGGACTTGTTCTAACAGTACCATGTCCTTTTTATGTTGAGGACACCAGAACTGGACACAGTACTCCAAGTGAGGTCTCACAAGAGCAGAGAAGAGGGGCAGGATCACCTTCTTTGACCTGCTGGTCATGCTCCTCTTGATGCAGCCCAGGACACAGTTGGCTTTCTGGGCTGTGAGTGCACACTGCTGGCTCATGTTCATTTTCTCATTGACCAACACCCCCAAGTTCTTCTCCACAGGACTACCATGAATTTCCTTTTTACCCAACCTGTAGCTGTGCCTGGGATTGCTCCGACCCAGTTGTAGGACCTTACACTTGGCATGGTTAAACTTCACGAGGTTGGCATCAGCCCACCTCACAAGTGTGTCAAGGTCCCTCAGGATGGCATTCCTTCCCTCTAGTGTATCAACCGAACCACACAGCTTGGTGTCATCGGCAAACTTGCTGAGGGTGCACTCAATCCCACTGTCCATGTCACTGACAAAGATGTTGAACAAGACCGGTCCCAACACTGATCCCTGAGGGACACCACTCATTACTGGTCTCCAGCCGGATGTTGAACCATTGACCACAACTCTTTGAGTGCGACCATCCAGCCAGTTCTTTATCCACCGAGTGGTCCACCTATCAAATTGATGACACTCCAATTTAGAGACAAGGATGTCATGTGGGACAGTGTCGAACACTTTGCACAAGTCCAGGTAGATGACACCAACTGCTCCACCCCTGTCCATCACTTTTGTAGCCTAGTCATAGAAGGCCACCAAATTGGTCAGGCAGGATTTTCCTCTAGTAAAGCCATGCTGGCTGTCACCAAGCACATTTCTCTTTTTCATGTGCTCTAGCATGCCTTCCAAGAGAATCTGCTCCCAGATTTTGCCAGGCACAGAGGTGAGACTGACTGGTCTGTAATTCCCCGGGTCATCCATTTTCCCCTTCTTGAAAATGGGGGTTATATTTCCCTTTTTCCAGTCGTCAGGAACTTCACCTGACTGCCATGATTTTTCAAATATGATGGCCAATGGCTTTGCAACTTCATTCTCCAGCTCCTTCAGGACCCGCGGATGGATTTCATCAGGTCCCATGGACTTGTGTACATTCAGGTTCTTAAGATGGTCTCGAACCAGATCCTCTCCTACAGTGGGCCCAAGGTCTAAGTTTTCACAGTCCGTGCGTCCACCCTCCAAGACTTGGGTGCTGCGGTCAGAGCCTTTGCCAGTGAAGACCAAGGCAAAGAAGCCATTCAGAACCTCAGCCTTCTCCATGTCCTGTGTCGCCAGTTCTCCCAAACGTTTCTGGAGGGGGCCTACATTGTCCTTAGTCTGTTTTTTAGCCGCCACATACCTATAAAATCCCTTCCTGTTATCTTTAACATCCCTTGCCAAGTTTAGCTCCAATTGGGCCTTAGCTTTCCTAACTTGGTCCCTAACTACCCGGACAACATGCCAAGTGCAAGGTCCTACACCTGGGTGAGAGCAATCCCAGGCACAGCTACAGGCTGGGCAGAGAAGAGATTCAGAGCAGCCTTGTGCAGAAGGACTTGGGGGTGTTGGTCAATGAGAAAATGAACACGAGCCGGCTTCACTGTGCGCTCGCAGCCCAGAAAGCCAACCATATCCTGGGCTGCATCAAAAGGAGCATGACCAGCAGGTTGAAGGAGGTGATCCTGCCCCTCTACTCTGCTCTTGTGAGACCTCACTTGGAGTATTGTGTGCAGTTTTGGTGTCCTCAACATAAAAAGGACATGGTACTGTTAGAACAAGTCCAGAGGAGGGCCTCGAGGATGATCAGGGGACTGGAGCACCTCCTGTATGAAGACAGGCTGAGAAAGTTGGGGCTGTTCAGCCTGGAGAAGGGAAGGCTGCGTGGAGACCTCATAGCAGCCTTCCAGTGTCTGAAGGGGGGCTACAGGGATGCTGGGGAGGGACTATTAATTAGGGACTGTAGTGATAGGATAAGGGGTAACGGGTTCAAACTTAAACAGGAGGAGTTTAGATTGGATATAAGGAAGAAATTCTTTACTGTGAGGGGGGGGAGCCACAGGAATGGGTTGCCCAGGGAGGTAGTGAATGTTCCATCCCTGGCAGTGTTGAAGGCCAGGTTGGATGAAGCCTTGGGTGATATGGTTTAGTGTGAGGTGTCCCTGCCCATGGCAAGGAGATTGGAATTAGATGATCTTAAGGTGGTTTTTAACCCTAACTGTTCTATGATTCATTTCTAAGCAGGTGCACCGCATAATTTTAGTGCCTTGACTTTAGAAAGGCATTGGGTGGTTTGAATTCTGACCTCAGAATTCGTTGGATTCATAGCATTTAATTTCACTATCAACATTGTCGTGGTTTAAGTCCAGTCAGTAATTCAGAGCCATGTATCTGCTCTGTCACTCCCCCCCTTCCTTCCTCCCACTCCTGGAGGGACAGGGAGAAGAATCAAAAGAATATAACTCCCACGGGTTGAGATAAGAACAGTCCAGTAACTATGGTATAACACAAACCACTACTGTTTCCACCAATAATAATAAAGATAAGGGAAATAACAAGGGAAGAGCGTACAACAGCCCACCACCCAGCAACCAATATCCAGCCCAACCGGAGCAGTGAACCAACCCTTCCAGGTAACTGCCCCCAGTTTATATAGTGGGCATGATGTGCTGTGGTATGGAATACCTCATTGGCTAGTTTGGGTCAGGGGTCCTGTCTCTGCTTCTTCCTGGCGTCCCCTCCCCCCTGGCAGAGCATGAGACTGAGAAAGTCCTTGGTCAGACTAAACATTACGGAGTAGCAACTGAAAACATTGGTCTTATTTGCATTGTTCCCAGGCTGAAAGTCAAAACCACAGCACTGCACCAGCTACTGAGAAGGAGAAAAATTGACTGCTACTGCTGAACCCAGGGCAACATGTAGAGAGAAAGCAAGTCTGAATCAGTTGTTGAAATGGGTTGATTTGCCTTTTAAAGGTGTCTGCCTCTGTCCATTGACTGTAAAGGCAATCTACAGCTAGTAGCCTCCTAATTTATGAGGCTCAGTCAAGTCAAACAGGCTAAACCCAGACCTCTATCTCTACCAGACCCTTTATTCTCTCTTTTCTTGCCCTATTCCCTTGTTCTTTATTTGTTTGCAAAACACATACTAGTTAACAGAGAGCTACATAAAGAAAAGGTGGCTATCACACTACCACTCTTGTATTCATTTTGATCAGAAAATGAAGCACAATATAGCCCTTACTCTTAGATAATTTATCACTGGTGTAGATTGTGAGTCTTCAGAAGCTGGACTTCCAGAAGACTTGCAAGGGAAATCTCTCTTCCACAATTTAGAAGTGGTTGTGAGCATGCAGTTCCCAGTGTTTGACAATACCCTTTTATTGTCATTACTATTCTTTGTACTTCTAAAATATTTCTCTGTACAGTACATGTAAATTCAGTAATAATGCATAAATCTGTAAATGTGACTTCCAATGATTTTTAGTTTATCCTAAGTTTTATGCAACTGGACAGATTTACTTTTGGCAACCACGTTTTAAGGGGAGACATATTTTCAAGTTATGTATTAAATTCTCAACATAATATTTAAAAAATTGGTCAAATAAGTCATGTGTATGCCTGGTATAAACAGAACACTAGTTGGTGTATTCAGCTTACATCTGATTGGCAGGAAAGGAGCCTTCTTTACTACATTAAAATCTATCAAATGAGGAAAACATCAATTAGGGGTTAAAAACAAGAGTCTCTTGGCTCTTTAAGAAAACAGCTTTCAGATACAGAACAGCTTACTCAGATCTGTGTGTTTCTGTTAAAGTGCATGCATCTGTAAGCAACTAGGATGTGTGTGATTATTTTAAGAAATACATCACAATGGCATTCCATGACTTGTGGTCCTCAGCCAAGTGAACGCTTAAAATCGAATCCTATTATGACTGCATTATCTGACTGTCAGGAAATATCACGCAGCACAGAACTGGCTTACTACCTTCCTTGTGTGCTGTGCAACCCCCAACTGCTAAGGGACAACTGTCATTTAAGAGCTTTACAAAATGCAGAATCATTTTTGCATAAGGAGTATGAACATATAATGAAGTGCATGCTAAACTCAAGTGGCATAGGACTACATCCTGCCCAAAAGGCAGATCTGTGGGGTGAAGGAACAGCTGAGGAGATTGATAACAGAGTATGGATCTTTCTGTTCCTTTCTAAAGTGAAATTTATTAACTTGTAGCAATTCTTACACAAGGGAGAGAGAAAGGATCATCTATTATGTTTATGGACAGAAGCAAGGGCGGTACAAAGTATCTCAATTTTTCTTAATCTTCTCTTAAAATCTTTGATTAGGTTAACATCTTCTCCTGGCACTGGGCACTGCAAGCAGAGAAGAGGTGAGGAAAGGTGGTTATTTCTGTAGTATAAGAGTTATGTATATCCATTTGCATGGAGGATACAATCTTCTGTCTATCACAAGATGTTGAGACAGCCTGGAAAATCAGAATGATCTGTACTGATTTTTCAAATTATGTAGACTCTGGCATGTTTTCTGAGTTTTGCTAAACTAATTAACACTGCTTGAGGAATCTTGACATCAACTGTAAGGTGTAAGCAAAAAAAAAAGAAAATTAACATCTTTTTAAAGAGTAAGAAGAAAAGTAAGACAAATATTTCCTGTTATTTTGTTTCCTTACATACAGATGGATTTTCTTTGTATTTGCAGGACAGGAGGAAGCTATCTGTGCTATTTACTTTTGTAATGTAATGTAATGAGATAAAACACACAATTTCTGCAAAATGGCTTAGTAAATACATTTATCATGACCATAAAGCTATTGAAATAAGATTTTCATGCTCTACCACTCTACCACCAAAGTATGGTTTTAAAAAAGGTAGCACTACTGCTGAAGGATTAATTATTCAGATATTGTTTGCAGATATGTAAATGTGTTGAGGTAGAGTTACATTCTATAAAGCAACCCTTTCTACCAGCAGTGTGCAATTCTGCATTGCCCTGTGCTATAAGCAAACACCCTTTCTCACTCTGTAAACAAAGAGAATGAAATTTTTTTTACTTAATCAGAAAACAAATTCAGAGCTGTTCCCTTATCAGCTCTCGTATTTGCTGTAATTAAGATTTTGCTATTTAGTTAACAATTCTGCAGATGATTTGCAAACCAGAATAGAACCACTGTCTCCTATTGACTTTGCACTAGTAATGATTTTTGCCACACAAAGAAGTAAATGTACATAAATTCGTACGACTGGAGGCACAGAAACATTGTATCTGATGAATAAGGTTTTGCATAAGTAAGTTCCTGACCATAATGATCACTTTAAAGAAATGACTGAATAAACGTTAATTACTACAGGCCTCAGTTATGACTCAATTAGAGCCCTCCTGCTGAATAAGACATTTACAGAACAGAACATAAAATTTAGATTGTCAAATGTCATTAATTAATTCCTTAGAAGATACTTATAGGATAAATATTGAGCATATAGGACTTACGTGCTTAGGTTTTAGTGTTAATGAGTCTCAGGGTGAAATTTTTTGTTTGAACTTTAAGTGACTCAGAAGCTTAACTTCCATGAACTTTAAATAGGACTAACCCAATTTAATAGGATAAACATTGGAAAGGGTAAACAATTATTTAAACAAAAGGATAATATAGGCAAAAGGACAAGTGAATATAAACTGTCTATGATTAAATGTAGTCTGAATGTTATGTTTCTAACCATCTGAATAATCAAAATAAATAATCAGAAGAATAAGAAACACAAAGCCCAAATTTCCTACTTTAAAATGTAGTGTAATTTGCTATGAATGACAGTGGTTGGATCTGACATTAAAGTACTGGGTCCTATAATCAGTGCATTCTGTGTTTCTTAATGGGCACCCTAGGCACTTTTGACAAATAACCACAGCCAACATCACACCTGAGTGATCTTGAGCTTCATCAGCCTTTGGAATGAATATTAACAGCTGCATCCTTCTGTGAGGATACAATAGGGCAGATCGACTCAGTAATGAAGTAAGATACCTGGATTCCCCACTGCAACAGAAAGTAAACTTCATTCTGTCAGTTAAATATTTGAACAAAAGCAGATAGATTTATCAGTGCTATAGCCCTGTCTGTTAGTAAAAGCACGCATAACATTGTAACAAATATCTGAAAACATATGTCAAACAGAAGTGCATCTGTTTCAATACATATTTCCAAAGCAGAATATTTTTAAATATTACATTTATATATATATATTTTTTCCCTTCCATAATATTGCTAGAATTAAAAGAAGTCTTTAGGAATGTACACAATTTTGATACTGAAATAGAATCATTGTATAATGAGACACAGCTACTGCCTACTTTGTAGCATGTATGACTGCCAACCATAATTATGAAATTACTTAACTATTAAGGATAAAACATAATGGCTTCTTTAAGGGCCATATTTCACCATTTGTACACTGTTCATGGAAATTCTCATTTTTATGAGACTTCAAATGTAAAATTATTGCATTCCTACAAAGAGGAATGTCTTTACACAACTTCTCTTCCTGTGGTTTTGTTTCATATTATTCTGACAGGAGATGTAAAGTATGTATAGATGCATTGTATGAATTGCATCTAAAGTATATATATAAATGTATCACAGATTTACAGACTATCAGATTGTCGTGGTTTAAACCAAGTCCCCCAACTCCCTGAGAGTTAGGAAGGAGAATACAAAGAATGTAGCCCCCACGGATTGAGATAAGAACGGTTTAATAGCTAAGGCATAACACAAATCACTACTGCCATTTACTACTACAAATAATAATGATACAGCCAATAACAAGCGAAAAGAATACAACACCCCACCAGCCACCGACCCATAACTCACTCCACCCTGCCCGGCCGAGCACCGCATCCTCCTTCCTCCATTTTCCTCCAGAGCTCCACCCTTCCAGCTCTCTCTCCCCCAGTTGCATCCTGGGCATCACGTGCTATGGTATGGAATACTTCATTGGCTAGCCTGGATCAGGTGTCCTGTCTCTCCTTCCTCCCGGCCTCCCCTCCTCCACCTGGCTGGAGCACGTGCTCAGAAAAGGCCCTGAACAAAAACACCCTCAAAACATGCTTGCTATCAAGCAACTGTTCCCAGCCCAGAAGTCAAAACACAGCACTGCACCAGCTACAAGAAGGAGAAAAAATGACTGCTACGGCTGAACCCATGACACAGATATAAAACATTTGTCTGATGATTCTGACTGCCTGCTACATTGGTTTCCAAGATTTTTTAAATCTATTTACATCCAAACAGAACTTCTGAAAAAGTGTTGAGAAAATGTACTGTACAGAAACAGGAATAAACAGCAGAGCTATATGCTAGAAAACCCCACATTTTTTCCATTTCTAGTTGCCTTGGTCATTTTCATAGTCTTCATTAGCCATATATACCCTTTTTTGCTGTTCCATCTGCTCTCCAGAGGTTAAAAATAAAGAATCTATATAAAGACTGGAAAGATCTTAAGATATTTGCTGTTGGATAAATTAGTTTCCTTCTTTTTTAAATTTTCTGACTGGCTTCTGGTTTTGCTTATCTATTTTTGATATTCTGTTCCATCTGTTTATTTATCAGCCCTGCTTCTTTTTTTCCAAAACTACAAAACAGAAAATGCTAGTGAGCTATACCACTGCACATGTTACTGCCTGGGCTTTGCATAGCTAGATAAATAAATTAAAGATTATTTACCACCCTTCCACAGTAGGCAAGGTATTTGCACTGTGTGCCTTATTAAACAACATTGCCATCACATATTACAGTGGGCTGAAAGAATCCGCTCTAATGAGAATGAGCCATTGACAGACTTTAGTCACAGATCCAAACAGTCATTAAAATTATGCCAGAAATAAGAAAAGAATCAGTAGAAAATAATAAAAAAAATCTCTAAGATAGCAATGACTGGCTGTTGCTGCTCTGAGAGCTATTATGATTTCTGGACTGCTCTGATGGCTGAGCAAACTCCTTTTCTGTGTCTACATCTATGTCAGTATGTCTGCAAACTGCCACATAAAACTTGCATATCCCTCTCTGTACAGAAGGAGGTATTCTGAAAATACACAGGCAAAAAAGTCCCTTTTATACACCCTTATTCTTCTTGTATAGTTAATACTGGCTTGCTTCCTACCTTCTCTCTGATGCTCAAATTTGGGAAAAAACTTGAGCAAGCCTGACAGGAGTTGCTGAATGTCACCAAGGTAGTGATCCACCCATATCCAATATTGTGAAATCCTCATCTGCAGTGTTGCTTATTGGTCTATGCTAGGGATGAACAGTCTGCGTCATGTTTAAGGGCATTCATTGCCTTGGTTCATGGCTCTCTGTTTTAGTCATGATTATCACAGTCAGCTATAATGACACCAGCTGAGTCAAAAGCAACACTTGGGTAGATCTGTCTGTCTTTAGGAAGTATTCTGCATATATCTCTGTGTGTCTTCTGAGAATTCATGTCTATTCCACCAAAAGTCAGCCAATTTTCCTCTGAGTCTGCTGGAATATAGTTAAAAATGCATGTTCCCCCAGGAACATCAGGATTTATCAGAGGTGGAGCAGTTCCCCTCCTAATTACAAGTATATATATATATGCATACGCATACGCATACACATGTATGGGATAAATTTGGAATAAATAAATAAATAAGCATGCATAAATATACATAGATCAGTACAACTTTGATATTCATTAGTACTTTCCTTTTCTACTGTAAAACTGCTTGTTTTGGCCTGCTGGCTTCATTTTCACTTAGTAACAGAAAACAAACAATAGTTTGGGTCTCCGGTGTTATTTTTTTTATGCAATTATTCTTTTTCTAAGTAGAAAGACTGAGATCTGCTAAGCACCTGAATATAATGAAGATGAAGTAGTTTCTGATGTGTATATTCCTTCTATAGCTTACTTGTTTACCTCATTTCGTGTCTTGAGTGATAAGCAATACTGAATGAAGTACCATCTCACTGCCCTGAGGGGAGAACAGGTAGTTTTATGCTTCCACAAATTCTTCACTGAAGTATATACATGAATCTCATTTTGTAATACACAGACTGATTCACAATGGGATTCCACTATTTATTTGAGACGCTATCGCAAATTCACACTCAGTTCTATGAGCGATAACTGAAGGCTAATGCACTTAGTAACCAGACATAATAAATAATGGCTTAGCATTGTATTTTAGTCATAGACAAAAGTCAAAGTCACAGACATAGAGAACAAGTAAACAATGTCTGGAACAGAAGGATGTTTGTTTTGCTAGTAGACTAAGATGCCATGAACTAGATACATCTAAAATACATCTAAAAAGCTAGATACATCTAAAAGACATCTAAAAAATCCTGCTAACAGGAAAAAAAAGAAAGGAATTTCAAGTCACAGCATAAAATACAGAATAAGAGGTGATAGTTTCACACCAGTGTTTTATTGGGCAATAACTGTGCCCATCTAATTAGTTTTGGTACATAACTAAACTTGTATACATATTTTTATATAGATAATTGTTTTAATTACACAATTTACCTCCACAGACTACTGATTTCCTTTTGAAATTACATATATGAGACTGTATGAAATTAAAAGCTGATAATATCTGGAAAATTTCTAGATCCCTAGGCATTCTGGGCTGTCCTGTCCACAGCTCTCCTGGGACAGCTGAGTTGGCCCCCAACACCATCCAGGAGGACCCTAGGTAACACCTATACAGTCTAGAAATGTGAACAAAGGGCTCTGAAGGAGATACAGAGTCCTTCAGTACTTACTCATGCTACACTGTTCAGGAAGGTGAATCAATCACCAAGATTCTCATATTCTTCATGTGTGGTTGCTTGCCTGTTTTGCTGTTTTCCTAAAGCGCATTTATTGCACAAAAATCATACCTTGCACTCAAATCAGTGTGCATTCAGTATATTAAAGACTAGCACATAAAATGGTAAACATGTTACACATGACAGGTCACTAGAAAATTCCATAAGCTTCAAGCATGTATCTAGTCCCTGCAAATTAAAATGATGGAGTAAATCTAATGACAGCTAGAAGCAAGAATATGGAGTCAGTAAGTTTTCTTAAAGGAACTTTGAGAAGTTATATCTTTTTTAAAAAAAATTTGCATGCACTTGCACCTTTTTGCAATACAATTTTAAGCAATAAACATGCATTTATTCACATCATTTTGTAGTAATGTAAATTTTGGGGAACATATCTGTAAGGAAGTAGGATAATTCCTTGTGTATTTTGGAAATGCTTCGACCCTGAATGGTCTTTGTGTCAATCTGAGGCAAAGCAAAGGAAAATTGAGTACTATAAACAGGCAGTTTCTATTTTTGTTAACAAGATACTATCAGTTTTGTTTCTCCATCATATGGATACTGAAAGTATGGGATATCTAGATTCAATTCAAACAGATTGAATTATTTCACAGGGCCTTACTCGGTGGAAAGGCTCCTATTCACAACAGTAAATTGAAAACCTGTACAGTTGGGGGTATTAGTGCATTGCACAAAACAATCCAAAAGGCTAAGTTTTCAGGCTTAGAAAGATAAGTACAGGTCTAAATGCCACTAGGGGTGCAAATGGAATTTCAAACCAAAGTAGAGAGCTTCTTATTGAGGTCTAATAATTACTGAACTCTGTATTGTATAAACCAAATTACTCAACAGAGAAGAATCTGGACATTAAAAATTAATGTCTTGGGTAGGCTGTTTCAGCATCTGCTCATATCCAGATATGTTCCAAGTCATCTTCAGAAATGAAATAGAATAATTGGGTCAGATCCAGCCACTCATTTGCCTAAACTAAAAGGGAGGAAAGAACTAGCAGTCACTATCATCATCCAGATCTGGATATTCTGGAGAGCAGTTAGACATTTTCCATCAATTTCCTCTTAATTTAGTTTCCAGCCAAAGGTTTTTCTAGTGCAGAATGTTATGATGTTTAACATCTGCTGTGTTATTGCACCATTTTACTTAAGCTGACATTAAAACAAGGACAGAAGAGTGAGTAATTATGTTCTAAGATACAAGTTATACTTTTGAAGATTTACTTCTCAGCAATTAAAAAAAAAGAACATATCTGCATGTTTGCCTTTCTCCATACTGACACAAGGAATACTCCACTCCGTGCTTTCCTGTTTCTAATGCTCATTATCTACCTCCAAAACCTGTAGAATTTCTACAGTGAAAACTGATGCAACAACAAAAAACCCCAAATTGCAACACTGTTACAGCTGTAATGGCAACACCTAAAATCTGTAGCTATGGATGACTACTTTAACTACCACACAGACCTAAAGTTGGCAGTGTTTTCTAAAAAGGGAATGAATCACTAGGAGTGTGATAATGTGCCTGGCTGGTTCTGAGAAGGGCTTCTGTGACAATATCAGGCAGCTATGTGGTCCCAAGCTCATGGGGAACATGCAAGCAGGTCATCTGGCAGATGATTTTGGACTGTAGGCCAAAGAAGGTGACTGGGCAGAAAACCACTCAACTTTCCAGATGTGCTAAGGGGCTGGTTCATATAATCTCTGCCTGGGTTTCTGTCAGAATATTGCTGCAAAACATTTCTATTTCACCTAATACAGGTACAGTTTACATTTTCTTACAAACTCTAAGTAGACTACATGAGACCTAAACCTTCCTCTAAAACACATGCTAGATATCAGTAACTCTACCAATAGAGCATTTCTGGCAGGAGGAGCAAAAAAAGAACATGCTCAGTGTTGAACTGCCAGTAAAGAGGAACATGGATTCATGTTATTGTGGGCATATAGGGATGTGACTTATGTCAGGCTTCCATCTGCATGGATACCAAAGCAATCACCAGTGTATATTAATGAAACACTGATGAGGTGCTGTGCATGCTGCCAGGATAGCTACAGCCATGAGAAATTATACCATTAGCTGGTGAAATGTTGACTGGTGTGAAGTGTGGAGGAGGATGCAGACAGCAGGGAGGAGAGATGATTTTCCCTGTTAATCATGCCTGCAATGATGCTTTATACCAACACACAGGTGAAAGCTGCAGAGCTAGAACACAGCTTGTTTGTTCATCAGTGCAAGGGTTGTACATCTGATAGCTGCATCTGCCACTTTTGACCTCTGTCAGCAGTTTGAAGGGTGAAAGATGTCTGATTGAATTAAAATGCTATTTATCTTTAAAACACAACTTTTGGAAGGCTTTTCTAGGGAGACAGTTGATGGAGAGTCCTTGTTCAGCTAGCTGTTCAGCAACTGCCATCAGGTTAATATTTCAAGTGTACTCAACCATTTTTCAGTGTTTGAGGTTGCAAGCATTTATTAATGCTACATATCAAGAGGGTTTGCTTACAAGTCCAGATATAACTTATGTAAAAAAAAAAAAAGGTTTTAAGGCTTCTGGGTGGTTGGTGAGAAAAAAAAGGAAATAAAGGGAAACACTCAGGGAAGTTCTGTCACCCTGTCAGAAAAATTCTTTTTTCTTTTTCTTTTCCAGGTCTGGAAACCTGTTAAGCCTTTGGTTTGCATCTAGTTGTGGGTTGGTTGTTTTCGTTTTTGTCTTTTTTTGTTGGTTTTTGTTTTGGTTTGTTGTTTTTTTTTTTTTTAAGATTAGAGCTATCAAATTAGCTTGCATTTTAATCTTCTATAGTCTATTTATACTCTAGAATCTTCTATAGTGAACCTAGAAGGCTAATACTTAGCATTACTTAAAATTCATGTGAATAATTTCAACCAACTGTAGGATGTGGTAAAGGGCTTTATGAATTAAAGGATGATTGATGCTATAAGAAGCTTTTGCTGACTTTACAATACAATTCACTCATTTTTCAGTTAATTTCATAACTTACTATATCCAAGATAGGTTAATGGAACATTAGATTCCATTTTCCTTTTTCTTTAAGTAAAAGGGATACTGGCACTACAGTGTTAATTGCTTAATATTATGGTTAGATTATAGGGTTGATAAATTGGATTAGTTAGAATACTGGCTCAGAAACATGCTACTATGCATCTTATCTTCCTTCTACTTTGGAATATTTTAGAGTTTGCAGCATTAACATTTTAGAAACCACAGCTGCACACAGACATATTTGGCGGCTGTTACTGTAAGCTGAAATTCACAATAAATTCCTTGAAGTTTGGCCAGAAGGATCCAGAACTAATGTTTTGTACAGCTGGTATATTTTCCTGCCTTTCATAGGAAGTACTTGTTATAAACATAACTTGGTCCCAAACTGTAATGCAGGGAAAAGCAAGTCCATGTTTTTCTACCATCTTTCCCCTAAAGTAGTTTAAGTAGTTTGCAGCAGAGATCTATCAATAACTTCTTCAGTGCCAGCTCCACCACCTGAGGGAGACCTGCCAACAGTTCTCTTCCTGTGCTGCCAGCTGGTCTTTTCTGAGTGATGAACAGCCACAGGTTCTCCACTCCTCTGTATATCCCTTCCACGCAGAATTAGCACCATTACTCGGAAATCATCTCGTGTTTCTGTGCAAGGTGTAAACTGTGAAGAGGCACAAATTCTGTCCTCATTTTAGCAGATATTAGGAATTCTAATCCTCTTTTGCATTGCTCTTAAGAAAAGATGCCAACTTTTCCTCTTGACCTCTGGTTTGTGAGCAACCCTGTAGAACAGTTGTCTGATCTTGTACTCAGGGAGCTGGCTGTCTCCACCTCTACTGATGGTTTCCCAGTCTGGTGACAGTTTGTTTTCCCAGAGCACACAGTATCATACTAATGAATAATTCCTTCTTTCAGTGACTCCAATATTGAATATGCAGTTTTACAATAAGAAATCACCAACTTTCCTGCTTACATCTAACTTCAGACCACTTTAGCCTTTGCCTGATTTCATCAATTCTTGAGACTAGATGGGCTCCCTGGCAAACCCTCTCCTGTAGGCTCCCAGGGGAACTTGTACTCTATAGCAAAGGCTCCAGATGTGCCTCTGGCCTTTTTCTCCCTAACTTTTAACACTACTTTTTTATTACCTCCAGGTTATCAGTGGTTATTCACATAACTTCATGTTCAGATAAAGTTAAAAGAAGAAGATGACTTACATTGGATACACCCTGTTTGCCACACTAATTCAGAACTCCTCTCACCACTGAAGCCTAGCAATGAACTTCCAGGAAGATCCTGCCAGTGGTCAGTCAGTGAGCCACAAGTATATTCTGCACTAGTCCATGTGGCCACTAACTTATTTTCCTGTTTTGGGGTTAGGTTTTTTTTTCCCTTCAGAAGGCTTGTACTTTTGCTCTACTAGTAAGTGGCACTCAGCAAAGTATCTTCCATATCTTGCTTGCATTTTGCAGAATCCATGACCAGAACCCCCAGTCATATCTGAAGCTCTATTTGAGTGGAAAGCACTCTGATTTTAAACAAAAGTTCCACATTCCAACAGCAAAATTTCAGCATTCAGTGCCATAAACTAAATCTTTTTTCAAAAGTAAGCTCACATTTTTTTTTTGGTGGGGAGACAGCTTCCACATACAGGTACTTTGTGCTGGCAACTTCCTCCTCTTCCCACATTACTGTACTGCATTCACTCATTTTACTAGATCATACTTGTTGCTGGTGCTCTACAGGCCTGCCAAGCTTCATAGCATCTATAGGAACTCAAGCTTTTGGGACCTATTTCCCATTTGGCACATCCATTCACTGAGCAGCGGTACACATTCCACTTTCTGTCCTGCAGTCCTCACCCCAGAATAGCTGTGTGACACTGAACATTCACTGGAAGGCATGTCCCCTGAATCCTATCATGGGACTCAATATAGATGGCACTGTTCTTATTTCATGGCCCTTTGCATGCCTGTTAGTCATATGAACACCATAATACACAAGACTCATCTCTCCATCACCTGAATTGCATATGGAGTCTCAGATATCTGTTTCACAGGTCCTCTATGACATTTTTCTAGAAGGAGGCTTAATTATTGTGTGAAGGGAAGAAAACCTTTAAGGACCATAACACTTGGAACACATGGCTTTTGCCTCAGTCCAATGTTTTTGCATACTCTCCACATACAATGATACAAGAAATACACATCTGTAGTTTAGAGAAGCAGCCCAGTTGCTAGCAGGATCAAAAGCCAAGCTGCAGCTAATTCTCAAGTATACAGACATAAAGACTGAAATATGATTTTCAGTCTTATGACTGGGAATAATGACTGGGCAACCAGATGCTAAGCTGCTCTCTGAAAGCCCCAGAAATGAGAACATCTGGGTTCTTCACAGTCAGGGAATTCAAACACACTTCTCCCTTTTCTCTCTGCCCTTGTTTACATCTCTAGAGGGAAGGGGAAGAGAAGGCAGGGAATATGCATTTGTATATTAGAATATACAAACCAAGTGATTCACAATGCAATTGCTCATCACCCACTGACTGATGACCAGCCAGCTCCTGAGCAGCAGCCCCTGACCAGCTTTCCCCCCTAGTTTATATACTGAGTAGGTCATATGGTATGGAGTATCTCTTTGGACAATTAGGGTCAGCTGTACTGTCTGTGTCTCCTCCCAGCTTCTGTGCATCTGTGGAGTGGTGTGAGAAGCTGAAAATTCCTTGACTTAGTGTAAACACTGCTTAGCAAAACAGCTGAAACGTCAGCGTGTTATCAGTATTATTCTCATCCTAAATCCAAACCACAGCACTATGCCAGCTACTAGTAAGAAAATTATCTCAGCTGAAACAAGGACGGTGCTGGAAATTCATTCTTTGCAATAACAATCTTCCCATCATCTGTTGTGTATTCTTCCTCTTTCTTCTTGCTCACATTAAAACACAGTGAATTTCTACTGCAATCCATAATCTCATTAGTTAAACAAAAATGCACGTTCTGTCATATGACAGGTTTTTAAGTCTGGAATATGTTCTTAACTTGATTAAATTGGCTTTAGCTGTGTAACCCCTATTAACATTAATGGAAGCTCTGAATATGAACTTGAGAATAAATCATTAAAAGGCAATCGTTTAACTGTTATTGTCCAGTGACATCAACTGGAGAGAGGATGGGAGTTTTGCATGTAACTGAATAGGTGATTAAATCTATTTCCTGATATTTTACATTAAGATGAAAGTCTTTTTCAGATTGTCCACATCCTGAATAGTTTTGCATTATAAAAAGAATGTTAAAACATTAGCTAAATAGATATGGATAGACATAAATGGATGTCTTCAGTGTTTCCACAGACTTAAAATGGAGACAGCTTAATAACTCAAACAAAAAAAAGCAGCTTTTTCTAAAGTATTTTTCCTTGTTGAGAAATGACTTTTTTTCCCCCAGAAAACACTTTGTTGCAAAGCCTAGACTAGATTTGCACTTTGCTGAATACATTTTTGTACCGCTGAGCAGTCAAACTGCGTTTATGTATCAGAAAATAACACTTATTGCAGCTCTGAATTTAAATCATTCTGTAAATAATGAATTAACTCCATGGGTACAAACCACTTCATATCAAAGAGCTGGCCAAACATAAAGGTTTACAGTTCATGATTTCTTCAAGTTCATACTAAAATCAAAGAGATGAAAAATCTACTCTGAAACCTTACTGAAGTCACTGAAAAGGTGCCCACTGACATAAGTAGGAGTTGGATAGAGCCCACCATGAGAAAAAAAAAATCAATAAGCTTTGAATGCACCAAGTTCATACACAGAGCACATCTATATCTTGCAGAATGAGGCACTGACTTCTTCCAGCACACGCAGGAGATACTGTTTGGATTTTAATTTAATCCCTTGTTGATTATTCATTGGTGTAAAGTTGAAGAGTGGACAGAACACCAAAACAGACACTTCTAAAGCCATGCTTTTAAATGTGTATTCAAACTTAAATAAAACTTACTCTATGAATAAACACACTAACCACCACACTCTCTTGTTTTCTTTATGGTTTGTATACATTCATATGCATGTATAATCTACATATGTGTCAGGGAAAAACAGAAAGACTTTTTAAAACGTGATAAATTTCTATTACAATTTTACATCACCAATGACTCTTTGTGAGATTTTTTTTTTTTTTGGAGGGGGTGTGTGTGAATGAGTAGTACAGGTATCTATAAGTCTGGTTAGAAAAATACAGCAGGCTGCAGAGAGGAAAAATGCACGTGAGAAAGTAGTACAGGAAAGTTTCCCAATAACTGATAACCCCTGGAGTCTGAGTCTACAACAACTGATAAACTCAGAACACAGTGACCCCACCAGATTCATGCAAAGACACCAGTGCACACTGGTATCAACAGCTCACGGGTGTGGTCTGTGGCTGTCCCATATCAACCCCTAAACAGCACAAGATAATTTAGATAATTTCTGTTGGCAAATTACAA
Source organism: Melopsittacus undulatus (assembly GCF_012275295.1). Lineage (NCBI taxonomy): Eukaryota > Metazoa > Chordata > Aves > Psittaciformes > Psittaculidae > Melopsittacus > Melopsittacus undulatus. The sequence goes on along the minus strand of NC_047531.1, from coordinate 18,104,084 downwards.
CATATAATCAGGCTAAAAACAAATTTATTTTTTTAATTGAATCCTGAGACACTACATTTCATTGTTCCAACAATCCTACTTTCATGTTAAAATGTCTGATTTTTGTATCCTTCAATTTTTACATAGGAGCTCAGTCCTGTTAGTATACTTAAGATTTGCTTTCTGTTAAATGCTTGCCAAGTGGCACTGAAATAAAGTTTTGGTGCTGATTCACATTTGATATTTATTTTATGTTTGTCCTGAAATAGGCAGATATGATATCTCCTGGCCACAGAAAGCATCAAGATGCATGTGGCATACTCAGCAGCAATGCCCTTCACCTTCCTTCTGTTATTTCTTGAGAAAAATCATCAGAGTAAGAGTAAAGAAAAGGTAATTGTTTCCTATGGGTGATAAGGTTTGCGTGAGTAGGTTTAACTACAGTCATGCTGTAGATAGTGTCATGTGATATATGTCTAGGTTTAACTACAGGCAAACTGTAGATACCTTTGTGTGCTATATTTGATCTAAGCCCAAATCTACATTAGTGAATCACTAGACTTACCCTGAAGTCTGAGGTCCTGAGCATCAATGAAGGTAAAGGCTTAAATACACAACAAGCAGTGTGTAAAGAGGTAATGCTATAGATTCATGACATACGTATTGACTTTTGTACTACTTGGTTTTCAGAGGATTAAGTTTAGATATTCATTCACAAAGAGAGGGTTTGAAGACTAACTGAGCAACCTAATGTTAATCTGTGCATTAGCAAAAATTTTTAATGAACTTCATAAATATGCACTTGCAGGGCAAAAGGGGAGAAATTAAAATTGCCACAGTAAAGTTAATCTTGGTATTTCCTATATTCTGAGTATTTTATATTTTATGATGATTTTTTTTTTCCCAGTATATGGAACACTGGGAAAGTGTTGTATAAAACTGAGAATAAATAAGAGGGAAGCACATTCAGACAAAGCAGTCTGTCACCCTTGCCCCAGATGGTACATGGTTTCTCTAAAACAATCTGAATCTTGCAAGCTTGAGAAGATGTAGTACAATGCAGACTTTTAATGGCATGTGATTTACAGCATTTTGTAACAGTTCTGAGAGCAGTGTGATCTCACAGGAAAGCCATTTAAGGCAGGAGGATTACACCAGCAAAAAAGTGCTAAATGAAAAGCACAGCAGGAATGCAAACTAGAGCAATCCTCTGAATAAAGAGTGAAGAAGAGCACTCACTTATTACATTTGCATTGAACAGCAGTATGAAACTATTCAGGAATACAATCAGGAGGGAAAAGGGATCTACAGTGATCAAAGGTACACGTGGAGGAAACAGCCACTGAGATCTCTTTGGCTTGGCTATATCTCAGGAGCTGAGCAGGTCACCAGCTCTTCAGGCACCCTGTGGAGGTCAGCTCAAAAAAATCAGGAAGGGGAAAACTACTGCCTCAGTCCATCAGCTTCCACATTGAAGGCAAACTTTAGAAATCTTACATGACAACTCAGGTAGAAATGTGATTCCTAGTACAGTCCAAGGCTGGAGTTTATTACTGGATATCAAAACCCACATGGACACATTCCTGTATAACCTGCTTTTGGTGGCCATGCCTTGGCAGGGGGGTTGGACTAGATGATCACCAGACATCCATTTCAACCCTAACAATATTGTGATTCCATGAGTTTCTGATATTCCTTTCCCATTTAACATAAGCAGGAATGTATATTTTTTGGTGTTGTCTGTAATATGTCTCTTCACATCTTTAAGTTAGTATGATATTAAACATGAATTTGTATGAATTAGACAAATGTACGTGTGTGTGTGTGTGTGTGACTCCTTATTCATTCAGGCCAACAAATTCAGTTATAAAATTGTGGCTAGGCAAATCCTGAGAAGGACCTGCAGTCTAAGAGCTCGAAGGTGCCTCCCTCCCAAGGTCAAATCACAGACTGCTGTGGCTGGGGTTAGCTCTCAGGGAGAAGCTGCCACCATGAGGAACAAACTAGTGCCCTTTCAGCAAGAGGCAGACAGCGCTCCTGTGCCCCAGTGTGGCGATGCTCCCTGTCTGTCTGCAGATATGGAGGGCTGGAATAAATGGTGCTTTGGGCGAAAGTAAGAGTGAAAAACACTGCAGAGGTACAATCTTTATTACTCATTAATGAAAAAAAAAGCTATAACAGAACAGACTGCATAGTGTGGAGGGTGGTGTAACAGGGCTGCATGGTTTAACTGCAGGTGCTGCCATCCTCCACTGAACTGCCCTCTGAGCTCCTGCTTTGACCTGTCCAACTGTGCTCACTCCTCTTGTTTTTCACTCTGTTATGTCTCTGTCTCTGTTGACCTTCTGCTCCTCTCATTGCTATCTACTCTGCCTCTGCTCCTTCACTTCCCCATCTAACCTCAACTGCCTCATGTCCCTGCGAGCTTTTCTCATGCTTGCTTTCTTCTGTGGTTCTTTGTTACCTTCTCCCTACTCTGTCTTGACTCCCATTCCTTCCAGTAGCAGAGTGCATTCCACGTCTGTGGAGAGAAATTCCTTCTGCTGCCTAATCTTGTGCTGGGCACCATGGTGGTCATGTGGAGTCATTTTTAAAGGCCTTGTAGCTGCTAGATGAAGCTTGCTCATGCTTTTGGTAGGGTGAGGTATAGGAAGTATTGTCAGGGAAGAAGAACTCTGACTTGGATAGAATTTGTTCACAGCAAACAGTCTCAGAAGAATTCATCCCGTAAACTAAAGTCTCCATCTGTTGTATGTAAGAAAAGGTTTTTTTTTCCACTTGGTGATCATATGTGGACAGCTTGTCAAAAGGGCAGAAAAAGACATTGCTGCTTGAGGTAACCCCCAGCCTTTCTCAAATCTCAATTACCATTTCCCCCATAAAAGTGCTGGTCTGACTTCTAAGCTTTATCTGTCTGCCCCACTCACCAGGTAAAATTCCAATTTTCTGAAAAGGACAGATTTTCTATTACTTACACCATAGCACTCATCACTAAAAATGTAATCTGAATGCAGAGATAGAAATCTCAGGATTTAACAGAGAGACCTATTATTGCTTCATTTGAGCTCTGAGCCAAAAGGGAATATGTCTAGATTTTAAAATGACATTTCTAAATAGTGCTTTAAAACTCTCATTAGGTATATCATCAATCAGAAGAAGATCATCTTTTACCCAGATGTCAGAGTGGGTCACAAAGAAGAGCACAGATACTCGTGTAGTCATTTGAAAATGCCCCTGATCACTAAAAAAATTACATTTACAGGGCAAAAACCTTTTGAAAAATAAAAGATTCTGACAGTAGTTTGTGTGATTCTGTCTTCTATATGAGGCTTAAGTTAACATGAAATATAAAATGTCAGCCTAACAGTGAACAACTGCTGTGTGATTGCTGTTTGTTTGACAACGAAAGCATACGTGGGCCAGATGCTGCCTGACAAGCAATAACTCTGGCTTGCAGCACCATGTGGCTGCAGGAGATTTTTTTGGCTGTTATACCTCCATGATGTCAGGACAGTGTGCTGTGGACCTGAGAGCTGCCAGCAAGCAGCCATGCAAGGAGACAGCCATCCCTGAGGAGGAAGCAGGACAGGGGTGGTTAACAGTGACATATGGGAGAGCTGGGGCAGCTCAATGTTGACCATGTTGATTGTTGCTCCCCAAAAGAGCAGGTGGGCCTTACCCTTGTGAGCAGCTTTAGGCAGCTTAGCAAGGATGGCTGGCTGGGCAAAGGGGAGAGGGGAGGTGATGGGGGTGACCTGGAGGGGTTGGTGTGGTTTTCCAACAGTGGGAAAAGGTGGCAGGGGCCTGTCTTGGGGAGGGAGATGACATGGCAGGAATGTAGTTACTGGAGAGCACTTTTGTCAGATTTTTAAGATAAGGCGTACAAATAACATTGGGGACAGAAAGGAGAACTGCATATGGCTAAAAGAAATCAAGGGTTGGGAAGGATCTGAAAAATTTAGTAGAGTCCAAGGGTAACTGTGTGTTTCTTTCTTCTGCCTGGTCCTCCCTTGAGAAACCATCTTTTCTTCTTCTTTCACATCCCTGCTCTATAGTACCTTTTGGGGCTCATAGATATCCTTTGTCCATGCTCACAAAGCTATGTATTGCTTTCCAGAAAGCCATTCCCCTCCTGCCAAATCTTCATCCTTCTTCAGCAGTCCTTACCTGCCTGGATTCCTGCACCAGTGTTGCACAACAGGTAAATGAGCACCAGATCAGGTAGCCCTGGAAATCCTGGTTATGTGTTTCCCACTTCAACACAGCTGACTTAGGACTTAGAGCCAGAAGCCTGTTGACCTGACACCACCACCTTTCCTACAGTAGCTTGGAAGCTAAGAAGTAGAAAACACTGAGCTCTAAGCCCTCTTGAGTCAGGAAATGCACAGCCACAGAAGACGGTATCAGGACATTTTTCTACAATGGGGGAGCCATAAGCCTGAGGTCCCTCAGGAAGAAAGTCTGGAAACCACGTGTGTTAGGTGAATGGAATTGTATTTTTACTGCTGGGGTGCTATGCAAAAGGAATCCACCAGCACTTACTGTCACCCTGACCACCTGAGGCAGAAGTTCCAAGTGAGGATCCCTGCACATTTGCAGGAACACGCATGACACCACCTTAGAAACAAGAAATCTTATTTTTTTAAATTCCCAAAGGCTTTTGAATGCAGACTGTCCCATCCAGAAATATCAAAGTCTTAATTTTATACCTCTTGTGTAGCCTTTTTAGGACATTTAGGGAAATATATGCTTTAAATTTTATGCCTAGCCTGTGTTTTCTTGAATTATTTTCAACCTGGATGGATCTCAGGAGGTTAAAGAACAATTTTGTCTACAAATTATTTTGCTGAAAATCTACCCTGGAATTTTAAAAGAATGCTATAAGAAAAATAGAATGAAATACATAACCACACTTATTCTGTTGTGCTAATTTGCTATTTGACTGTATGGACCCTGATAGACTTCCTAACAGCAAGAAACCAGTTTGATATGACAGATGGTCTTTTTGTGCTCTAATATGTCATGATGAGGCCTAAACATACAAACTAATAATATTAATTAGTTCAATCAGAAATGTGAGGTTTTAAATTAGAAAGACAGAACTCAAAAGTTATCCATCTTTCATGTAATATAACAAACTATAAACCAAACAAACATTAAAAAAACCCAAAAAAATCCCACCCAAAACAAATCCAGACATGGACTACTGAATATAAAGTAATCCAGTAGCATTTGTTTATTGTATGTATTGATAGGAAACTGATAGCTCTGCATGCACACATGGCACCTCATTCCAGGAAAATAATAAAATGAATGCTGCAAACCAGTTTAAGGTGTGACTAATAACTAGAGGTTATTTACATCTATTAAAATGGTATTTATGCTTCTCAGGAAGCCTGGTGGAATTCCTTGCAAGCAATGAACCTTAGGCTGTAAAAATGTGTGTGTATCCTTCTGAGCAGGACATCAAATCCTCTAGCTTGGGGCAGTAGCTGTCCCATAAATCTCCATAGATGCTTTGGTCGCAAGAGAAGAATAAAGGGCATATTGTCTTAGCAACGCATGAAAAAAAAAAAAAAAACAAGGTGAAATTTCAAAAAAGGAATGTCTCCTAAAGATAAAAGTTCTTACTAATAGTTTTGTTTCTGTGATCAATTTCAGAAGTGTAGTTCTGAAAGGAAAGAAGATATATTTTACATGTTTTCTCAATGGCATGCAACTGCTACAACCCATGCAACAAGCTACAAAACCACAACACTTAAATTTTCTTCACAGTACCTACTTGGTCAGGAAATTTTAAAAATTATTATATTTTGAAACATGCATTTTTATGCTATCAAACCTCTCACTAGATGGAATCGCTGTTTCAAAGACTACAGTGTAGTTATATAATTACATGGAGTGGAGCAGTCATATCATGTATGGGCAATTTACAGTTTTCAAGAGTGTTATTTAACCGTTCTAGAAAGAATGTTCACATGTAATTGCTTTGTGACAGACTTCTTTTAAACTGGAACAGTGGGTTGTTTTTGCCTCCTAAATAGCATTCTCTCTACATCCATAGGATACATTTCCATTTATGCCAGGAACTTGCAGTAAAATTTAGATTTTTAGATGTTAATCTGACAATTATTTCAGTTGCACTTACTTTCTGAACTGTATTTAAATAAAAAATGGAGTCTCAGAACTTAGAATTGGGACTACAAAATGCCCCAATATTTTCCAGAAAAGCAGTTCCAAGGATTCTTGCCTAGGGCTCTTGTTCAAAATACAGTATTGATAGCGCAGAAATTAATTTTCGTATTAGAATTCTTCCAATAACAGGTAACAGAAATCAAATTCTTAGTGAACAAATGTTTTGAAGTTATAGACAACTAATACTATAAAGTCACTTAAAAGAAAACGATTTTTTTTGGGTCCTGCCTAGGCCAAAATTCTTAAACACACACAAATGAATAATAAAATTTCTGTTTAGAGAAATGTGAGCAAGGTACCAAATACAAGTAAACCACAAACAAAACTGAAAGCTTAAAAGTGACATTTCAAAAGAAAGGTGTAAGACAGCTATTGGTCTGGGAGTATGTGTCAAAAAGCTATTTGGAATTATAGGCAAGAGCATTCTGAAGTAACAGAATTACTTGCTTATCATCACAGTCTGGAGAGCCATGTGATAAAACCCACAAAGAATTAGCCATAATGTGTCTAGATGTAGAAAAACAAAGAGATACTGCAGCTAAACAGCTGAAGTGTCCAATAATTAACTCAGTCTGACATTAGAGATGGAAGATCTTAAAAGGCTGCAGGTAGTCTGCCTCTGTAATTTTCTTTCCAGTGGAACATCCTAAATAAAAGGTCCCCTACACCTTCACCCACACACCCTGAGGAATTATCAGAACAAGTGAAAGCAACATAACAAGGAAAGCCAAAAGGCCACATGCAGTCACCATGGCATGCAATTTTCTTCTTGCAGGAGAAATAGCACAAAGGAAAAAGAAATCCTCACCACAATTACTTACAAGCAGGTAAAAAACAGTTGTTGTATCCTGAAAGAGGAGCTAAACTACTATCATGTCTATATTCCAATATAAACAGTTCTGTGAACATCCCGCATGCAGGATGATCAAACTCATCAAGTCATGCTTTTTTCTTCAACAGAAAGCTACATTCAGTGGAACTCATTTAATCTTAAATCTTAAAAAAAGCTACGGAAACCCATTTCCAGAACTTTCAAAGATAAGAACAGAGCTTTTTGATCTTGCTACTCCACAACCACTGACAGTGTTTACATTTCACTCCAGAAGAATTGTTTCATCACTTCAGCCCTTGCAATCATGTGTTTCTTACAAGGTTCTTAAACATGAAAATAAAAGAATAATATAATCCTCCCCAGTTCAAAATCTATGCCTGAAACAATTCCTTTTCATAAACTGAAAAGTCCATGCTATTTGCTGTTTTTAAAGAGATTAAGAACTACCCTATTACTGGTATAATTAATGAGAAATAATTTTACATTGTACTCATACAGACAGCAGTAAGAGCCCTAAGGCACCAGAAAGTCACATGCTAAAGTTTGGTAACTAATCACTGAATTCTGATCAGCAGCTTTTATGAAAAGATTTGACAGAGCTGGAAAACTAATAAAAAGGCATGGAAGTTCAAACTGAAACCTGGACAGGGAAAGGGTGATTCTGATTTTCATTTGGGAGAGAAGCTGAGGTTCTTAATGACTTCTTTGCCTCAGTCTTCACTGGCAAATGCTCTGACCACACCACCCAAGTCTTGGAAAGCAGACACAAGGACTATGAGAATGAAGACCTTAGGTCCGCCATAGGAGAGGATCTGGTTCGAGACCATCTTAAGAACCTGAAAATGCACAAGTCCATGGGACCTGATGAAATCCATCCACAGGTCTTGAAGGAGCTGGCGAATGAAGTTGTTAAGCCACTGTCCAACATATTTGAAAAATCATGGCAGGTGAAGTTCCTGATGACTGGAAAAAGGGAAATATAACCCCCATTTTCAAGAAGGGGAAAATGGATGACCCGAGGGACTACAGACCAGTCAGTCTCACCTCTGTGCCTGGCAAAATCTGGGAGCAGATACTCCTGGAAGGCATGCTAAGGCACATGAAAACCAAAGAGGTGCTTGGTGACAGCCAGCATGGCTTCACTAAGGGGAAATCCTGCCTGACCAATTTGGTGGCCTTCTATGATGGGGCTACAGAATTGATGGACAGGGGTAGAGAAGTTGCTGTCATCTACCTGGACTTATGCAAAGCTGTCCCACATGACATCCTTGTCTCCAAATTGGAGAGATATCAATGCGATTGGTGGACCATTTGGTGGATAAAGAACTGGCTGGATGGCTGCATGCAAAGAGTTGTGGTCAACGGCTCAATGTCTGGCTGGAGACCAGTAACAAGTAGTGTTCCTCAGGGGTCGGTGTTGGGACCGGTCTTGTTCAACATCTTTGTCAGTGACATGGACAGTGGGATTGAGTGCGCACTCAGCAAGTTTGCCAATGACACCAAGCTGTGTGGTTCTGTTGATATGCTAGAGGGAAGGAATGCCATCCAGAGGGACCTTGACATGCTTGTGAGGTGGGCTGATGCCAACCTCATGAAGTTTAACCATGACAAGTGCAAGGTCCTACACCTGGGTCAGAGCAATCCCAGGCACAGCTACAGGTTGGGAGGAGAAGACATTCAGAACAGCTCTGTGGGGAAGGACTTGGGGGTGTTGGTCAATGAGAAAATGAACATGAGCCAGCAGTGTGCACTCACAGCCCAGAAAGCCAACCGTATCCTGGGCTGCATCAAAAGGAGCATGACCAGCAGGTCAAAGGAGGTGATCCTGCCCCTCTACTCTGCTCTCGTCAGACCTCACTTGGAGTATTGTGTGCAGTTCTGGTGTCCTCAACATAAAAAGGACATGGAACTGTTGGAACAAGTCCAGAGAAGGGCCACGAGGATGATCAGGGGACTGGAGCACCTCCCATATGAAGGCAGGCTGAGAAAATTGGGGTTGTTCTGCTTGGAGAGGATATGGCTGCATGAAGACCTCATTGCAGCCTTCCAGTATCTGAAGGGGGCCTATAATGATGCCGGTGAGGGACTATTCATTAGGGACTGTAGTGATAGGACAAGGGTAACAGGTTGAAACTTAAACAGCAGAGGTTTAGACTGGATATAATGAGGAAATTCTTTACTGTGAGGGTGGTGAGGCACTGGAATGGGTTGCCCAGGGAGGTTGTGAATGCTCCATCCCTGGCGTTGTTGAATGCCAGGTTGGACAGAGCCTTGTGTGACATGGTTTAGTGTGAGGTGTTCCTGCCCATGGCAAGGAGATTGGAATTAGATGATCTTAAGGTCCTTTCTAACCCTAACTATTCTATGATTCTATGATTCCATATCCTGTGGCAGGGTATGCATACTTATCACTTAGTAAGAGACACTTCTCTGGAAATATGAATTGTGTTTATGTAAATACAGAGTCAAAGTCTTGCTAATTCTCCTAGCTGTGTTCGTTGCATCCCTGGCTGCAGGATGTTTTTTTTTCTGAAGATAAGAACAGACACATATTCTTCCTTCAAAATTATCAGTAGATCTCATCTACAAATTTCTTCAGTGATGACACTGCAAATTAATTCAGGTTTACCCACTCTGTGTCCTGCAGGCTACATCCTTCCCTTAAGAATAATTCATCAGGGCACTTTCTAAACTAGTTAAGGAATATCCTATACTGCACTTGGACTGATGAGTTGTTTTGATGCTCTAAATTTATTTTTGTCTTCCTCCCATCAATAGAAAACCTGAAAATAGAAATTTAACTACGTAACCCTGTGCTGTCACATATCCAGAAGAGCTTCTAGCATGTGGTAGGAACGACTGCATTTTTATTGTATGCTAGTCACATCTCTGGATATACAATAAGAGCACATGGACTACTGATTTACATTGAGACTAATGTGCTCAAATGAGCTTACATTTGCTCAAAGCATAAGATCTTGTTCAGTCTCAGAATACACTATTTATCTGTATTTATCTATATGGTCCATTTATCTGTATTGGTTGTTCAAGCAAGAAGCTTAATGCCTTTAAAGTAGCTTTAAAAAATGAAGGAGGTAATGTTTTCTTCAAGTTTGAGGTTGGACTTGATGAGACAGTGTTGAAATTGATTGACGATGTGAAGATAGGAAGATGTAAGTGGAAAGACAGCTAGTGCTTCTCAATCTAGGGAGGAAATCTCTTTTGCTCAAATGTTCACCCCACTGAAAAGGATAACCTAAACGGTATATCAGACTCTATATATGTGCCAATATATAATGGACATTTTATAATGACAGCATTTTGTTTAAACAGATGGTCTTCAGTACATATAGAACTTACAATGACCTTTTCAAGTATCATTATTTCTAAAGTCTTCTTTACCCTTTACTATATTCATTGCTACAGTGTATCTGGAATGAGAAGCCATAAGCTACCAAATGTCAAGTGAAATGTCCTCATTAACTTTAATGTGTTACTGTTTATCGGAATAAACCTAAACTGGAAACAATTCATAACAAACTTGTGTTGCTTCACTGGTGAAACTTTTCCTAATTAACACACATCACAGTAAGACCAGGACTGCATTGTGTGTCCTAAGTTTAGCAAAATTTGCCTTCAATTTGAAGAGTTTCCTAGTAGCTGAGAGCAGATATTTTCATTTTCATTGCATTATTCCTTAAAATGAAATATTTTCATAAGGACCTTTCTTCTTTTGAACTGAACAATCAGTAGGAAATATTCCACTTGAAATGAGTGCAATGTCCTGCCAGCAGGTACAGCAGTAGGGAAGAGTAAAAAATCCAGAGTATGATTCATATTAAGGTCTTCGAAACAAGAATAAATCACTTCATAGACTCATATTATGAAGCCTTTTTGTATTAAAGTTTAACCATAAAGTTCTTAGGATCTAAACTCTTAAAGCCAACTACTTTATAGTTTGAGATGTAGTTTGCATTTCTTTTTTTCCCTTACAAAACTTAAAACCATAAAATAACATGCAGCTGTTTTTAGCATTAGAGTAAAAAAAGCAAAAAAAAAAAATCACAAAGAATATGTGTTGCCTTTTCAGAATCGAACTTTTCTATTATACATTTAAAAATCTTGCTAGAATCTGTTCCAAGGTGTTAGCCTTTGCAGGATGGACACTACGTAGATAACGTGCAAGTAGCATTTAATTATGAAGCTGTGTGCTCAATACCTAAATAACAAGGCTTCAACACATGGTTCTTTTTGATAATAATTTCTTAATTGGCTTATATAATCTTGAATGATAGATATTTTGAGGCATAGCAAAGAGCTGTATTAGAATACCTTGCTGAAAGCAACAACATTTATTTCTCCTTTGCCTTTTTCACAAGTCTAGAACTCACACTCTTCCACCATTAATACATTTTAGACTAGTAACTCTTACATAGAAAATTCTACTTTAGTCTGGAAACTGATAATGTATGAAAAACCTAGAATAACTTGAAGAAAAGAGTGGAGTCCAAAAACATTGTCCTATCTTCTTTCCCCATCTTTTCAGATTTTATCATGGCTGGTGAAAGGACATACTGGAGCCACTGCTTGCCTTGCATCTATGTAACCCTGATGCGAAAGCTGCCTAAACTTATTCATCTCCCAGTAACATGGTGTGGATAAATGTTTAAAGTCTTTTATTTTTCCTGAAAATCATGTTTTAGTTATCAAAATAAGATCTGACAAAAAATACTCATCCTATAAAGCCTTTCCACAAATTTTATAATATGATTAAGTTCTTTTCATTATCATCTCCTCCCTCTAAAAAAAGCCTAAACCCAGGAGAAACAGTACTGTGATATGCTTAAAGGACAGTAGCAGTACTTATTCCCCTTCAAATGCTCTGTTTGGTCCTAAAAGAATACACCTGCTTCCATGCAGCAGTTCCATCCACTCCCCAAAGAAGAATCTGAGGATCATGGCTGCAGTTAAATTTCACAAGGAGGTAATCCTGGTTCCCAAAGAGCATAATGAACTCAATACAGGCTTCAGGGAAAACAGCACATTTGATAATTAATCCCTTTGAAACAGCCTCTGTTCCTCTAAATATGGCATACTTCAGAATATTTTAATGACTGTAAAAGGAATATGAAGATCCTGTAATGCCAGAAATTGTCTCATGGAACCATTCAGCCTTTTTGAGAACCTTCAGAGCATATCAGCTGTCTATAGATGACACACCAGACACACTGCACTCGTCCCTCAAACATCACATGCTCAAGCTATTAAAAAAGATGCCATGTTCAATTTAGAGTGGAAATGTGGAATGGCTTACTCTGCGGACAGTGCTTATCCTCACAGGGTATCTTCCTCCTAACTTATCCCTTAGCGCAGGAGACTTCTCTACCAGTTCTGAAAGACTGACCCTCACAGCCTCCTTTAAAAGTAAATTGCCAGCTACATATACACTATACATTAAACCCTTGAGTACAGTGTGTGGCTTAACAAGCTCCAGACTGCTGTGTCCTCCATAATCAGACGCAAACCTCAACATGGATGTTATAGCTACCCACAGCCTGGAGCAGGTGAGCCCTGAGCCTGACAGCCTTCCATTCATCCAGCTATTCCTGGGAAAACATATCTGTGACTGGCTTACAATGCTGTTCACTACCTCTATTCAGTTCATCCTTGGAACCTGCCTTCCAGAAATACATGGCAAAATAGATTCTGAAATAGGTGACTCCAGAGCTGACTGGAATTCTTCCTCCATTCCCGAGGTTGAAGGTCTTAGCTCAGTGGAGTTGTGACCCTATGACTTTTCTGCCTTCTGTTCCCAGGAGGGTGATGTCAGATCTTCTTACCCCACATATAGACCCAAAGTGCACCAATGTGCCTGCACAGTACCTTGTTAAAAGGGCAGCAGGCTTTTGACTGGCAGAAAGAGAGAGCAGTTCATATTTCTTATTTGCTGGGCTAAACTAAGCATGATTTTGGAGAATTGTGTTTTCATGTTTTCAAAAGGTCCCCCCCCCCCCCTTCTTTTTCTTTAAAAATAAGCAGTTCTTTAGCAACAGATATTGCTAGAAGAGAAATATTCAACCTCAAAAAAAGGAAAAATAACCTTAGATCTTAGGTAGATTTGCATTTTTTCCCCAATATTTTTCTTGGTATTGTTAATGTTGATGTGAATGAGTTCTATTTAGGTATACTGAAAATCTGAAAGATTCTTTTTCCTAGTTCAATTAACATCATGGCACATCCCAGCACTCTGAGATCAGGGAGTGCAGAATTTACTGGCTCTCTGCCATCCCTAGTCATCTTCTGGTTATATTTATAGCCTAGGGAAGTCTCGATGCTACTCTTACCACATATGTGCAGCACAGGTGAAAATCTTTCGTATCTGGGCTTCTCTTCAAAGCTGTTAACCTGTGGACACTACAGCAGGCACCGTCTGGGAATTTTCCTAACAGATAAACCTCCCAGTAACAGCAAAGAGATCTGATGGAAATTCAGCTGAAGGCATTGCACCAGTTTTCTGTTCGAATGGTGCTACAATTAGACTGGAGCAGAAAATGCAACCTAGACTGGAGCTTTCATTATAGGTTTTAGTTAATATTTTTCAGTTTGCCACAAATTGCTCAGTATTTCCATACAAAATACGTATTTACTCTTATTGGATCACTCATAATACATGCAACCCGCTAAGGTGCAGACACAATGTGCATGTGTGTTTGTAATGCAAAGCTTTTGTCTAGTAAGCTGTAAAATAAGTGTTCCAGATATTCACTATATAACAAGCTGTGTTTAAGTATATAGAAGTTACAAGGTAATTTAGAGTTTATTGTTAGAGGCAGCATAAAGAATTAAATTATTTTATGTCAACAGAGTTCTGACACCAATTAAAACATTTTAACAGCATGAAAACAACTAAAAAAAAAATCCCAGGACTGCTATTGTAATTTACTTTGATATGTTCTTGAAACTAATCTGGGCCATGACAGGAAAACACTGCACAATACACATTATTAAACTCTTGTTTACAGACTGGCTGCTGTGGTTTTGCTGTCATGAAAGGCTGTTATTTGAACAAGGAAAGGACAAAAACCGTGTTTCAAAACCATAGTAACAGCATACAGCTTGGGTTTTGTTATGCTTTGCTGAGAGAAAAGTCCTAAACACATCCTATAATTTTTATTTTATTTTTTTTTTAACAGGGCTAATGTGCACAAGATATTTGTTTCATATACAGATATTTTCCTGGGAGCTGAAACACTGGAGAAAGAATTCTTATACAATGTTGAGCAGCATGTTAAATTGTCCTTATCGCAAAGGGCCTAACAAATAAGTCTGCAAAAGAATCCCTAACTGTCATTATGATAAATGGGAAAAAAGGAAGCAATAGAAGGTAACAGTGACAGCAGCAGTGATGTAGCCATACTGTAACTGACTTTAAGTGAAAAATTAATTACTGCAAATTAGAAAGTAGTGTGCTAGACACCACATTCACGATTGTGTGACAAGCTGCGTGTGCTGCTTTATCATCCAGCAAGAATGCAGTTAGCATTTCTTATATGCTTCAGTGCTACAAAAATGTTTTTATCTATCCAGAACGAGAATAATAACACTGCCATTGAAACTGAGACTGAGAGATGCTGTGATAATCTTTCTAGCAGCCCTAATGACACTTAAATAGCAAAAGTGAGAGGGCAAAAGTGAGAGGGTTTCCCATACCCACCACGTTCATTAGGAAACCAATTATCTATTGTTTATATGCCTGTTTTCTGAAGTACAGAACTGTATACAGTATACAAAGTCCTTTGGAAACACACTATTATACAAAGTATGGGAAGAAGAGATGTTGTACAAATTTGTATTTTGCTAAAAAAATTCCAAACCCTAAACCAAATTAAGTTTTCATGCTGATGAATTAGGCAAACCATAAAAAGATGCAGCAAAATTGTTCAGAAATTACTAGCACTGGAAATATTTAAAAATAGCCAACTTTCAAAACTGAAAGAAAACAGGAGGAAGATTAAAATGCTTCTCATTATAGAGCTGTTCAAAAACAAGAGTTCAGATGTAGGACTCTGAGTTCTGTTCTCATGTTGAATCAAATTAAATGTTTCCATTTTACTAAATTTCTGCTTTCCTGTTCAGAAATTCCATTTTGGTGCTATTAAGATGTGACATTAATTAAAATCTATAGAATATTTATGATTCTTAAATATAATATCCTGTACTACTGTACACATTATTACTGAACATATGACAACTCAGAAATGGAAAAAATAATCAGAACAAAATTGTACATAATAACCAAATCATAAAAATTGAAAATTTGTTTACTAATGTTTCTCCATCCACAGCCTGATTTTTAAATTTCTCAGTCACTAGTCAGATACTTTTTTCTAAGCTAAGTGGCAGATTTTTTAAATTATTTTTTTTTATCTACAACTTTCAAACATTTATTTGTATTTTTTGTAAATCCAGTCTTTGCCAAACTTGAGGGTAATACCTTTCATAAAGCAAAATCCTAAATATGCCCTACTGAATTTAAAAGCAGACCACTTGTATTATCAGACAAGTGGAACTGTCCTTGAGGAAGACACTACTTCCAAATTCATTGTCCTTTTGGGTTTACTGTTAGCTTCAAGGTGTACCACAAGGCCTATGTTCTTATACAAACTTATTTGATGTACAGGGTAAAGAACTGAGAGAAATATTTTTATTTGTAATTTTTCATGATAGTTTGTACTGTATTTCAGAGGTTGTCTTTTATTCCTGTCCTCAAGTTCATCTAAATCCAACAACCGGTAGTTCTTTTATGAAGCTCAATAAATCCATGTAATAAATTAATGTATATAAAAAATAATATATTTTGCTGTTAAAATACATCACAGCATCTTTTCAGTGGAGCAATATTCTGTAAAATTGAGTTCTTCAACTTTATACAAACCCTAATATCTAAGACATTGAACTACAAAATTAATTTTCTGATATGCAACAAACAAAAGCAAAATCTGAAGTAAGCCTCCAGTCACTCTTCTGGAAAGTAACTGGACTGATGTTTTAAGTAGCTCAGTTTCAGATTTTCAATCTTCAGACTTTTCATTAATGTAAAATCATTAAAATCTGATCAAGATTGAAAAAAAATCTAGATATTAAAGTAACAATGTATACTCCCTGTAACTGGCTTTGATTTGCCTGTTTTCTGTTATATTTGCAGTATTTTGTCAGAAAATACCACACTGTGTTTTGTTGTCCTCTGTTTCTGTTCACCAATACAAGGTGCCTTTTGCTATTTGTTGCTTCTCAGGAGAAACTGCCTTGAAACCAATGTTTTTAATGCCAAAATACTATAATGGGAAGTTAATATGGGTGTGGTAAAAAAACCGATCCATTAGTTAAAAAGAAAAAGCAGTATAAATTTCCCCTCCAAGTATATTATTTCTTTATCTAGAGAGATAAAGATTCAGCACAGTATTTTATAACTGGATGAATTGTCTTGATCTTATGAAAGCAGTTCATGTCCTTCCCTCTCTACCTTTCTTCATCCGGCCTCTTTCTCACCCAACCTTCTTGCTCGACTACATCCAAATAATGCTAGGGGGAAAAGCTCCACACATTGCTATCTGTGATTTGCTTCTTTTGCAGTTTTGGTACCCATTCATTCCCTGTTAATTTAGGGTCAGCCTTTCATAATGATGAAGCAACAGCATTCAGGAGAGACAATCATACTTTAAAGAAGTCTCTCTTCATCAAATGCTCTGCTTCCTTTTTAGTAAGCATGCCATACCAACAAACAGCTGGGGAAAGAGGAAAGAGAGGGGAGGAAACATCAAAGAGTCACTTGTCTTTGAATTGCTAATGACTACAAAATAATTAAAAATATTACTCCTATAGAAAAAACTGTCAATGTTTTGTACCTGTAGCACATAGAATTAATTTAAAAATAATTAACTGGTTGCATCTGAGATGTTTTAAAAAGAATTATGCAGACCTGCAGTGGAAAGCTTTAATATATTACATATATATATTACATGAGGAAATGGTGTGGTCTGTAAAACTAACTGTTTTCAAAGAAAGATAATAATGTTAGTGGTTTAATATAGTTTATAAATAGGAGGATGCAATCATGAGAAAATTAGATAGATATTATAGAGAGCAATTAATGATAATTTATGACATAATTGCAGAATATAATTCCAGAGCTGAAACTACTCCTTTTCTGTTATTCAGTTAATATCAAGTATTAACACGTTGAACTATTTGCAAATGCTCTTTATATTTTAAAATAACTGTTCTTGCTTTTGAATGCAGATAGAACGTTATTTTGAAAATGGAATTCATTTCAATTTAAATGAAATGCCAAGTAAAGAATCTATAAAGCTTGGTAAGATTGGTGAAGTGAAAAGTGAGGCAACAATCCTCTTCTGCTTCAAGAATTATCAGGACTGATTTCTCTTTTCCCAGACTGTGCTCTAACACATTGGTCTTCATCCGCATTTTCTGAGGTTTTACTTGCAAAATGAATGCACAATTTACTACAGGAATCAGTCAAGCACATAGAAATGCATCAGTTGTAAGAAATATATTCGAAAAATAATTTGTGATTAAGCACTGGAAGAAGGCTTAGAAAAGAAGGGTTCAGTGACTGGGGTTTTTGCAGATTCCCTTTGTACCTTTGCTAAATATCATTGTCTTAATCAGCAATGCACTAACACCTAAGAATAGCATTCAGGGGGCCATACTGCACTTAATACTATGCAGCTACATACAAGAAACTCTTTAACTGAGAAGAATTTAAGTTACTCTGCACCTCAGCCACTTACCTGTAAAATTAAGATACTAATTTTGTTTTGCTTTCTTACTTATTCTCTGGGTCAGAGGACTTCTGCTTTCTTTGTATTAACAGCAGAGTGGGGCTCAAAGTTACTCTTGATGGTACTAGTGTGATAATCCAGTAATAATACTTACAGTCCAGCTATGGATAGTCATAGATGATGAAATTCATTGCATCTGGATTAAGACAGCCACATGTCTGCATCAGAAGTTGCCATGCTAGGTTCTTTTTATAGTCAAGGAAGAGAAAAAGACACTCACCAGTTTTAGAGGATCATCTAAAACTTTTTATCACCTCTTTAGGATAAGTATCATAGAATCATAGAATAATAGAATTGTTGTGTTGTAAATAATCTTGTAAGGATTCTTTAAGATTCCTTACAACCCTGTCATGGGCAGTCACACCTTCCACTAGACCAAGCTACCCAAAGTCCCACCCAACCTGGCCTTGAACACTGCCAGGGATGGGGCATTCACAACTTCTCTGGGCAACCTATGCCAGCACCTCACCACCCTCACAGTTAAGAATTTCTTTCTAATGTCTAATTTAAATCTCCCCTCTATCAGTTTAAAGCCATTCCAACCTTGTTCTATCACTGCATGCTGTGTAAAAGGTCCCTCTCTAGATTTCTTGTAGGCCTCCTTTAGGTGCTAGAAGGCTTCTTTAAAGTCTTTCCTAAGTCTTCTCCAGGCTGAAGAGCCTCATCTCTCTCAGCCTGTCTTTACTGGAGAAATGCTCCAGCCCTCTGAGCATCGCTGTGGCGTCCTCTTTAATTGGAGGTGCCAGAGCTGAAGGCAGTTCTCCCACTGGGGTCTCATGAGTGCAGAGTAGAGGGGCAGAATCACCTCCCTCAGCCTGCTGGTCATGCTTCATTTGGTGCAGCCCAGCACATGGCTGGTTTCTGGTCTGCTAGTGCACACTGCCCTGAAGTGAGCTGCAAGTGCACACTGCCTTAACACTGGTTTGTGTTGAGATTTCTGTCAATCAACATACCCAGGTCCTTCTCCTCAGGGCTGCTCTCAATCCATTCTCTACCCAGCCTGAACCTTTGTTTGGATTGACCTTACACAGTTGCAGGGCCCTGCTTGAAATATACCTGCTTCTCTCCTTTGGCTACTGCAAGAGTCTAGATGAGCAGCTCAGACACAGACAACTGATCCCATTCACATTACCTGTAGCCTCAGAGATACATTGTGACTGGCTAGGTTTTAGGGAGTCTTGATTTACAGAAATCATTGTTTCTTTGCTAAGACACAGGAAAGTATTTAGCAATTTCGGTGGAAGGAAGATAAATCTGCTCCTTAATAAAATACAGTACAAGCTGTGACAGATTTCAGATAGAAAAGTTTGAAAGAGGATTTATTTTTATTTTTCCTTTTAAAAATGGCTTCATCTTTATGTGTATAACAGCTCTTTAGACAGTTTTTAAAGGTTCTAATAGTGCTCATGGGTGCTTCACAGTAGGTCTGGAACTCTCTTTGCAGGTATAACAATACAAAAATAGATATAGTGATAAAATAAATAATGCCTTTGAATTTTTTGTTATGATAAAGATTCATAGAATAGTTAGGGTTGAAAAGGACCTTAAGATCAACCTTATATAGTGACATATACAGAATATTTATGAGTATAATAGAATATCAAGGTTTTATCAAGTCACTGAGAACAGTAAAAATGTTACATATGATTCAAGATTTAGGTATATGCAGATGCATTTGCTCTGGAGAAATAAAAAGTGTCCTTGCTGATCGGATTAGTTTTCCCTGTCCAGTTTTGTTATCCACTCTCTTTTCCTCTTCTGTTAACTTCCATTTCTTACCTTTTACTTACTTCTTCTCTGCATTTTTTTTAATTTTTCGTTATTTTTTTACACTAACTTGTCTTTCAATAAGGAGTTCCTCACTTATCCAACTGGTAATTTCTTCCCCTATTACTTATTAACTTATTACCAAATTTAGGAGTTTTGAACTCACTCTGAAAATCATTTTGACATTAGTGATATTTTATTGTCTGTATAAGGAAATGGAGCTTAGTCTGTGATATTTCTTCCTACTTCTAGGATACAATTCCCCCTGATCTCAACAGCGCATTTTGTGGTAGAACTCTGGAATTAGGTTTATTTTCTTAGAACTCCATAGATAGTTTGCTAAAAGCTTTGTAGTGTACATTGTACAATCCCTTGTAATTTACACTAATTTGCTATACTCTTCAGTTAACAGCATGCTAGCAATTTAAAACTGTTGTGTGCAATCTTGCAGACAACAGGGAAGACGAACAACTGAAATAGAATGAAAAGGCACTGCTGGAGAGAACTAAGATGACATCAACCCTGATAGACAATGTTCATTCAGTCTTCATTGAGTCTTCATTCTGAAGCTATCTAGGGAGAGAACTACAATACCAACATGTAAGGAATTAACATAACTTTGGAAAAGGAATGGTCAATGGGGTAGAATCCAGCTGGAGGTCTGTCACTAGTGGAGTCTCTCAGGGGACCTCAGCACCACCAGTGCTGTTTAATATTTTCATCAACGACCTGGATGAGGGAACGAAGTGTACCCTCAGCAAGTTCGCTGATGACACTAAATTGGGAGGAGTGGCTGACACACCAGAAGGCTGTGCTGCCATTCAGTGAGACCTGGACAGGCTGGAGAGTTGGGCAGGGAGAAACTTGATAAAATTCAACAAGGGCAAGTGTAGAGTCTTGCACCTGGGGAAGAACAACCCCATGTACCAGTACAGGTTGGGGGTTGACCTGCTGGAAAGTAGTGAAAGGGAAAGGGACCTGAGGGTCCTGGTGGATAGGAGGATGACCATGAGCCAGCAATGTGCCCTTGTGGCCAAGAAGGCAAATGGCATCCTAGGGTGCATTAGAAAGGGTGTGGTTAGTAGGGCAAGAGAGGTTCTCCTCCCCCTCTCCTCTGCCTTGGTGAGGCCACATCTGGAATATTGCGTCCAGTTCTGGGCCCCTCAGTTCAAGAAGGACAGGGAATTGCTTGAAAGAGTCCAGCGCAGAGCCACAGAGATGATTAAGGGAGTGGAACACCTCCCTTATGAGGAGAGGCTGAGGGAGCTGCGTCTCTTTAGCTTGGAGAAGAGGAGACTGAGGGGTGACCTCATCAGTGTTTACAAATATACAAAGGGTGGGTGTCAGGATGATGGAGCCAGGCTTTTTTCAGTGATATCCAGTGATAGGACAAGGGGCAATGGGTGTAAACTGGAGCATAGGAGGTTCCATGTGAACATCAGGAAGAACTTCTTTACTGTGAGAGTGACAGAGCACTGGAACAGGTTGCCAAGGGAGGTTGTGGAGTCTCCTACGTTGGAGATATTGAGGGCCTGTCTGGACAAGTTCCTGTGTGATGTACTCGAGGCTACTCTGCTCTTGCAGGGGGGTTGGACTAGATGATCTTTCAGGGTCCCTTCCAACCCTTGGGATTCTGTGATAATTAAAAATCAAGACCTAATTTTCTAGTAAAGAAAAATGTCCCAAAGCTACTTAAAACAGTGGTATATTCACAATAGTAAGAGATATTTCCTTCAAGTATTTATGATTTTTCTTTATGCTATGGTTGTTCCAGTGTGTCCAGATATTAAGTTGTATGTGTGATTTTTAGCAATTTATTTTTTATACTCTTTGAAGTTGAGCTAATAAGTTAACGAAGTTTTGTGATAAGCATACATTACTTGGAATATGCAAATAGGTAATAATTTCAATTGTCTGTGGAAATGTTATCAAGCATTTTAGTGTTACTTCTAAAATGAAGACCTAAATTCTTCAGATTGTTTAATCTGTTACAAGTTTTATGTAATAAAACATTCTACATCACCATCCCAGGGCCTTAGACACAAGATTTTCTGTGGAAACCAGACATTTTTATATCAACATTGAATGATGCATGACTATGCTTTGGGGCACAAGATAATTCTAAGACCTCAGAAAAGTATCTTGCCAAGATCTGGGGGGTGTATATTAAAATGTTCTCCTTCCATCAATCACAACCTCATTTTCCTAATAGACGAAGATCAACTATTCAAGTCTAATCATGTGCTATGAAACATTAAGTTAAACCTAATGCATAGTAGTTTTTTTCTCCTTAAGTTTCCCCTTATTCTAGCAGTGGGGTTTTTTTCATTTGTTTGTTTTTCTTTAGATCCAGTTTACATAGTACAGTGCCCATTTTCACAGTATTCTCTGCAGTGGTTTTATCTTGTCTTTTTTAAAAGAACCGTTTTTCTTATAGAAACAGCAAATTTTTCCCATGATATAATCATTGCAGAACTCCAGATTACTATGTCAAATAGAAACACAGGATATTAAAATGCCCCCTGCTTTAACCTTGAGAAGTATAGACTGTAGTTAATGTAACTTTTTTTTTTTTTAGTTAAGGATTGTAGGAGTAGTCTTGTGTAATCTTTGCCTTACTGAAATGCTACTAAATGAATGTGACAGAAAGTGGAGAATGGTCTGTGAGGACTACATCTACTGCTACATGGAATAGGATTTACCCGACTAATTGCAGATGTCTATATAGTTCTTTGCTGGCTTTTGTGGACATCCTTTAGGGTCATGAAGGCATGATCCTGCATACATCAGCATCTGGGGAGATGAATTACAGCCTGCAAATGCCTGTTTCTCTCCAGTGACTTTAAAGGAAGCCTAAGTTCAGTATTGTGATATTACAGTTCCTACAGATACTACATTACAATAGTGATGTGTATATACAAAGTTATTAAGTGATGTTGAAAGGGGACAAGGTGGAGTGAAACACAGCAGGTCACAGGTTCCACAGCTGTCCAAAGAGGAAGGATGAGTCACCAGAAGAAAAACAGCAGGAGACTTGGGCAACAAAAGGCCTTTCAGATGGTATGGTGCTTCCAGAAACTGCCTCCATGTTTGCTATTGCAGGAATATCAAGGGCAGGGAACCCTAAATTTGTAAGGAAATAGGAGCCTCCAGCATGCAGCCTTTTTTCCTCTTTGATATTTAAGTTGCCAAAGACTTTTGTTTTCAACAAAGGATCTTTGCCTTGTGATCAGTCTTTAAATTAAGGCTTTATAGTACTTAGTAGCTAAAATCTGCTTGAGATCTAGGGAAGCTGGGTTCCATAGTGCTTAGCTGTAACTGCAGTAAAATAATACTAAAAAAAAGCATAGGAATAGAACAGAAAGTTTTAAGCTATTTTAAATTTGTTTTTATGGCTTTGCTGTTATTTGACTAAGTGCTGTTTTGGATATTTTTTCTACACTATGAAGTTACTTAAATTCATATTATTTTTCTTTCCAACCAAACAAGGTATTTTAAACCTTTTATTTAACATTTTTAGGCAAATTTTCTCCTGGTTTTTATTTTTACTTTGCATACTTTTTTTTTTTAATAATTTTCTTTCTTTAAGCCAAAACTGTTACATTTCAGTGAAACCTGCATTAGAGAAATTGTAACTAAAAGAGTCCATAAAGATAAATATTTATTTAAGGCATGCTAGTATGAAAGAAGAAAATGCTCTAGTGCGACTTTATAAAATCCATAGCTTTAATTGACCTAAGAAGAAAAAGACTGGTGACTTTCTTTAGTTAAAAAGGGAACTCAAAATGTACCTTTCTGATTATGCTGTTTCTTGGGACCTGATGGTCACTTCCACCTCCCTTTGTCATGTAGAACAAGTGGCTATATGTTAAACTTCACAGTGAATTTAACATCTGAGTAAGAATGCCTTGAGGAAATAGAAACATGCTTCTGACAATGTAATGTGATTTTAAAATTTCAGTGCATTGGATTACCTCTTCCCCCTGAGGGATTAAAAGGGCAAAAAAAAATTGTAACAGCTATTTTACAACTTATTTTACAGAGTTTTCTGAACAGCGTCATCTCTGAAGTTAAAAGTTGGTATGGGCTATTGGGAGTGCTCTCAATTCATAATTTCATTGTAGGAGCTGAAGCTCTTACAGTGAAGTGGCCATGTGAAGAAAAAAAACCCTTAATAATTAAAATATGTGAAAACTAGGCCTTTAGTGTTCCTATTTTATGTGCTTCATTTAAGATGACAAAGTCTCTAGGCTTTCTCAGTAGTCTGTATGTAGAAACAGTCTTCTGAGGAAGATGCAGAGCACTTTTAGCAGCTTCCTCTCTTTATCTGGACTCTGTGGAGTTAGTCTTTATCCTTTGACAACAAAGGGACCATAAACAAGTAATCATTACTTTTAGGGCACCTGGATCTCAAGGCTTTGAAGATTAAATCTTGACTACACTCAACAAACTCAAAAACTGGACTTGGGTAAAACCTCTTATCTATCTCACTAAAAATGATGCTCCTTTCACAGAAATGAGAGGAACAATAATCAACAAGAAATGTGAATTAATTTATGTAAATTTTGGTTTTCTGAATAACCTCAGCCTCTAGTTTATAATATCATTTTGGTAAGATCTAGAACACATTGCAACATTAAACTAGTTGTTGACCAGATAATGCTATATTATGTTATGGAAGTTAATGGTTTAGGCTGACCATTCATCTAAGATAAGCTATTTTTCTAATCATCATACTGGTATTTTGACTACTCCATTGATGCATAGCAAATTGATATATTCAGTGAAGTTGTGGAAGTTAGACATGTAAATTATATATTACATATTAAATGAATACTAAACCCTAAACCAGCCCTTTTACCTTTCAGCAGTAAGGCCAAATATTTTTATAAAAGAGAGAGATAACTGATATTGTCATCTCTTATTCCACAATTATTTTTCTTTCACTTAACATTATAACAAAGAGTCCATTTTGAAAATAGTATGACTTACTTTAAAATCTAATCTAGCACCTGATTGGATAAGTAAGGTCAGTTTGGGATGAAGCAACTACTACATTGAACATTTGTCACTCTCTTGCCCACAATTCATCTGATAAAACGGTTAACGCTTCATCAATTTCCTGACATAATAGGAATGAAGTCATCATAGTAGAGCACTGTCGTTAAGATCAATGTTTCTAACTGAAAATAAATGTCTTGTCTCTGCCTCAGCATTGATGTGGCAACTGGAGACAATTAACCTAAATAAGGCAACTTACATTTCCATTGACATTACCTTTTCATTTAGAAAATACTTCTGACCTCTTTTTTTGGGGGTATCAATTTTTTCAAATTATTTTTAAAAGTATAAAAACTAGTGTTGTATAGTAAATTTGTTACTTGTGGGAAGAAAATGCAAATGAAAGGGAGATTTTTAATAAGAACAACCATATATACAAAATTAAATTACCAGTACAAGAAACCACAATATATAAATATGAAATGTTAATCAGAAAATATTCTCAGTTATTGAGTAGTGCTAATACAGTAATGTTTTAGAGCCATAGTATTCTAGACATGATCTCACATCTCTCAAATTTTGTATGTACAATGAATATTAATATACTCATTTAAGATATTAACCTTATTAAGATTAATGATTTAAGAAGTATACATCACTGAAGTTAACTTGGGGTTTATATTTTGAATTTTATTCCTTCTTTGATTCTGGTTAAGTGTAATTTATGATATAATCACAAATAATGACAACAGATTGCAAGGATTTATTAGAAAACACTAAAATTTAAGAATTTTATCAGCAAATGCCATGAGCAATTTTTTAAAACCTCTTGCAACTCAGTAGTAGAAGTTGCTGAGTATTTTATTTTCATCGTTGTTCTTTCACTCCTGTTTGCAAATTGCACATTTGTTTCTCAGTATTTTTGAATATTCTGGCTATTCTAAAATAGTCAAAGTATCTACAGAAAATTACTGTTTGCCTGTTGATAGTAATGCAGTCTTGTTTCACATTCCCTGATTCCAAAAGAGCTATATGACTTAGCATAAACAGTAACATATGACTGATGTATCTAGCCAACATGTAACAGATTGCATATACTACAAGATGAAATTCACTTCCAGGAGATATACCAGTGGCTTATTTAAAATTTGCATATAGTGACATTAATATACCAACAAAATCTGAGTATTGAGTACTAGTGGAGAATGAATAAGAGCCCACCACAAAGACAGCTGAATCTTTTTTTGTTTGGCTTTTTCTTCCACTTATGCCATCAAAACCTTTCTTCAAAATATGAAGCAAAAATTAATACACCCAGAAACATTTATCTGTTTCTGAGCAAAAAACATATCAGAATTATTGGAAAATTTATGATAACCACAGTGGGCGAAATTCTTTATTGACTGAAGTAAAAGACCAACCTGCCACTGAGCTTAAGAGAGCCAAGAGATTACTTAATTCTAATACATTAGGAAGCTCTAAGATGTGTGAAAATGCTGCATCATGTCATGATGAAGGCAGTTCACAAGTTACGGAACATCAGGGTATTCACCTCACTTTAATGTACACAAAGCATAATCCTGACTGAATACCTGTATGGTTATACACTGCTCTTAGTGGCAACTCTTTCTCCATATGTTATGTTATAGCACAGCCACCTAATCAGGGCTTTTATATGATATGCTCAATTTAAATTCTCACATTACTGGAATGTGCACATCTCTAAGTTTTGACCAGATGGCTCAGTTGTCAGAGACTTCTCCGTTCCTCTGAACATCTTCAAAAAATGTCTGGACAATTACTATCTCCAGGTACTCCACAAATTTTTAAAGATGCTTAGAAATGCCTGGACAGAACATGAATGAAAAAGTTGAGTCTTTGGCAGCTTGTAGCCCTCTCCTACCACCTCTGCCATAAGTAACTTGGAGGGGAACAGCACAAACATGTAGCTGTTGCTGGTCAAGGCTGCGCTGAATATAACTATATTGTAGAAGAATCATTAGAATTACCATTACTTCATAACTGCCCACAGCTATATGTTGCAGGTTTGATCACTGAACTGTGCTAGTCTTAACAGTCAAAACATCCATCATAACAATGTGAGTAGGTGTATTTGGAAAAATTCAAAGTGTGTATTGGTGTATGCACCAGAATATAAATTATCATTTTTCTTGTTATTTTCATTAGCAAAATGTGTTGAACTTATTTCTTTTATCACTGAAAGCCTTGTGCTTATTTATCACCAACAAACAAGATGTTGAATCTTCACAAAATTGTCTTCCTTTTACTAGAGATCAAATTCCAGTTTTCTATTTCTGCATAAGGGAAAAAAATGTATTCATGTGCCATGTCTTTCAATCTTAGGGTCACAGAATGGTTACAGGTCTGCATTTTTTTTAATATTATGGACACAGTCACAACCCTACAAAATGATGTTTGCATCATGCTTCTTTCAGAAATACGGCACCATGCACTTACTCAAGTGTGGCTGCACACTTCCAATCAAAAACATCATTAACTCAGCAAAACTTTTTCTCACATGTAAACATCCTTACACAGTGCTTAAAAATACTAGGAAGCCACTGTTATTAATACTTTCTTGTAATGCTAAGTTCTTTCCTCTCCAGGGTTGACATAAACAAATTAAGCATAATCCTAATTAGATTTTTTTTTCTCCCTCTTAAAGTATGTCAATATTCTAATAGTTTACTTGCATTTCATATAAACTGACTTCAGCTGGGACCATAGATACACTAGATACGCTTCTTATCTTCAGAAGAATTTTAAGTAAGCCACCTAACAAGGATGATGTGGACTGTTGCATGAGGACCTCTTAGAAATCGATTCCAGGAATGCTCTAAGAACTTGGTTGTGGATGCTTCTTCTTCAAGACAAAGAAGACATTATGAAACTGCCTTATTCCTGAGATGGCAACTGCCAGAAGCGTTGTCTTATTCCAGTGAGATACAAATTATACTAAAACACTACAAAGAGCTAGTTAAACAGAACAATTTCCTTTATATATCACTACTGCAAACACCTAAATCCAAAGGGGGTAGGCACGATGTTTTAAGAAAGAAAAGAAGCTGTGCTGAGACTGACAATTCTTTTTGTCACAGAGAGATTTTAAATAGTGTGTAATAGGCTTTAGAGAGAACAAACAAATTTAGTATATTGACATTTCAATTCCTTCCTTTACTAACTGTTTGAAAACCTAAAGAATTTAAAGTAGGACATGAGAAAATAGATTCAGCTTACAATTAGATATTTAAGGTTGAGATTTGCACAGCAGCTTAGATCCCAAATGTCATTTTGACAACTGAGTGCAAAGTGAGTGTCTTAAAAACACGCCTCCAACTCTGGCACTGAAGTATCTACTAGCAAAGTTCCTCAGCAGCCACGTTTCTGTGGCTGGTCCTACACATGGCTTGTTTCAATGTTTTTGGTGCGAAACTGTCTGGCATCAACCCCAGTAAAAATAAATTAGATGATACATCACTTACAGCAGTTGCTGGGTTGGATCATCCTTAAAACATTCCAAAAATTGATTTAATTAGTAAAAATTATAGCATTTTAAAAGAGGAACTGTATGTTTGCCAGCTTCTATACCCTTTTAGCTCAGTTGGTAGAGACTAGCTTTGATCTGGTGCGGCTTGGTTTGGGTCTTCTCTCTGCCCAGGCTAAGAAAGATTTGAGACAAGATATCCTGTTTACTTGGCAAGTATTCTACCTGTGAGAAGGGTTGGGGAGAGGAAGGTAGCATGGACATCCTCCTGGTAACATCATGCTGGTGGAAAAGCCAGGGGGATATTCCAGTGTATAAATATCTCTGAGGATTAGGGATCAAAGTGTTCAGTAATTTTACAATCTGCTCAGCACTGGAACTAAAGGTCCTGCAGAACTTTCTTGGTAGGACTCAAAAGACTTTGGAAATGAGATAGTCCTAGTCCCAAATGTATGGAAAACTAATATTATGAGATAAATTAGAAAAAGACTGAGATGAAGTCACTTCTTACTGATAAAATGCTTAGTTTCATTGTTTCTGATTTGATTTTCTGGAGTTTCTCATATTATTTAATTAATACAGCCCTTAAGGTTCATTCATACTTCATGTAAATCAAATATAAATGAGTTGGAGATTTTACCATGGGAAATGGAATTAAAATAATTAATATATTACTTTATTAGTTCTTATCATAAGTTATTATTAATTAGTCTTTTTCCTGTACAATTAAGAGATGCCTGTACTAGGAAAAGCCATAAAAAGTTACTGTGTTTTGTTAAACACCATTCTTGGCCTCCAGATACCCCATATTACCAACTATTATAGAATTATTTACATTCTTTAAAACCCATGAACTGGTACTGTTAGTCAGGTATGCTTGATAGAGTGTTAGTTCTTAATGGCATGTTGATTACCAGGGAGAATCAATATGTTTACTAGAATGTTGAGATCTGGGGGAAGTTAAACAGATTCAGGATTGGCATAAACTCAACCTGGCAGTTAAACACTGGTTCTGAGGGCAGTATGTCATCTGTGGGAAGTATTCCTGTGAAACTTCTCTCATCATTCATGCTTATTTGTCTCATTTATCTTCCCTCTCCCAGATGAAGTTTGACAACTAAAGTGGCATTAGATAGCATGACAACCAGCCATACAAAATCAATCTTTTGAAGGCTGTACACCCCAAATACTATTACGTTACACACCACTAATACAGAACATCATGAAGTCACCTGACTACTCCCTTTCCCCACAGTGTGATTTCTGAAATCACAAAATTATTAATGATTGCACAACGAGGTCTTGCTACATTGGTGCACCTAGGTCCAGTAATAATGTCCTCCTGTGAGTACTGTGCTACTAAAGAAAAAACTGATCAGTGAAAATATTTTACAATTCGTGAATTGGACTTGGTGCAATGTATAAATAATATAAAAATATACTCTCTTTTATTATACACTATGAATGGGAGACATGTACTTTGACAGAGGCAAAGCAAAATATTGTAACCATATAAACGTGTCCTTTTTTGTCTTTCTTTTTCTAAGAAAGTGAAATACTAAGTATTTTAGAGAGTATAGTTGGATAATTTAGAAATCTCATGTAGGTAAATTACAGTTGTGTATGTTAAATAGACTCCTAATTGAAGACTTTTTGAATCAGCATCTTAAAGATCTTAAAAATTGTATTACTAACAATACTGCATCTGTTAATTTCCTCTCATTAAAACTTCAGTTTTATAGGGATTGACATTTGCATTAGTCTCCAATCATTATGAGAAAAATGAGAAATATGTTTTAAAATTGCTCAACACTGCTATCACTTCATCAAGAAAAAATCACTATGAAATATGCTGTTCCCAATGGAGAGCTAGTACAAGAAAAAGCCTACTCCGTCCTTCCACGTGTCATGTTTAATGGATGTATTTGACAAACTCTGAGAGCTTTAGTAATACATAATGACACAGAATGATTGAAGCAGACTATTAAATATATTCTTACTATTCAGGTTCAAATAAAACTGCATGAATATACAGAACAAGTACACATTTTATTTCATCTGGTGATACGAAAGTCCCAAAGCAACATGTTTATCAATTTATGCGCACTGCAATTATAATGTGTTCCACTGTCCCATCCAAGATGGAGCTGTAAGGAAAAAGAAATTAAAAAATCCTCTTTTCTTGCTGTGTACATTAAAATGAAAACTGTGTGTAGAGTAGGCCGAGTAGGGCCTGATGTTAACACACAAACGATATCAACTATATCTTAATGATGCCCCTTAATTTGAGAATAATGAGGAAACAACCATCTTTAGGAAGGACTTGGCATTTGCAAATGACATTGACTGAAATGAACAAGAGTATTCCATTCTGTACTTATATAGTGATTTGAAATCAGTTTTCTATATGAACTTAATGGTTTCAACTTTTTCTATATTAACTTCTGACAACATGTATACTCAGACCTCAAGTTTGTATCGACTTAATGTAAGTTTAGTGTAAGTTAATAATTCCACAAATGGAAAAATTCAGTTTTTGATTAGCACAAAAATTTGAGCTATTGTCTTCTTAGGAGATACAAATAATAAAATTTATTGCCCTTTAACTTGGCAATTTTTCTTACTCCTTGTCATCTTGGGTAGGGTCATCAAAATCACTAAGTAACGAGCACTGTCATAGAATTTAATGGCTGAGCTGATATCACTGCAAAAAAAGACCAAAAATTAGGACTTTTGAAATACTATATAACATCATCTGCATCCAAAAGAACAAAATCATCCTGTCTTTCAATTCATTTATGTTTACTACACTCAAGATTTGGAGTAATGTCTGTGCATTTCATATATATAATAGATAGGATGAAAAGCTCGTTGACACCTCATAAAATTGTGAGAATACTAATAAAAAAAAATCCAAAAGGAATTTGTTGTCAATTTGAAAAATTTTATTGAAGTAAATCCTTAACATAAAGTCATGTCCTTTACTTCCCAAATCTATTCTGAACATTTGCCATGAAAGCCTTGTCTATAATGTGCTTCAATATTAGCATTTCTGCACATCAAGACATTATTGTTATCAATATACCAAATATATGAAAATGCAGGGTTAAAATAAGCTGATAAAAATTCTACTGCAAGCAATGTACTTTCCATATGGATTATTAATAAGAATGATGCTTGTCCGGGATTAAGTGTTGCACTATACTATACTAGAGAGTAACAAGCAGAACATTCAATATACTGCACATTATTTTTCCTTTTCCTTATTTAAATCTTTCAAGTAAGCATACACCATGACAGCAGGAAACACAACTGAATATGCACAGATACCGCTAGGTCATTCTTCTTTTATTAAAACCATACTGAATGTAGCAATGATGTTCTGACTGCTCAGTGTTATTTCTGGGTCAGCATCATATCTCTCCAGGAAAGCTGGGTTTTGTCAGCCTGACTTTCTCTCTTTCTGATTTAACTGACACAATTGAAGCCATGCCATGGTGAGAGAGCATTTCAAGTTCAGCAATGAGGAAAGCAGCTTGGGTAAGGGCCATGAACAAGAAGCTTTCTGAAAGAGATGTGGAGCAGAGATTCAGAGAATGATATTCTTGAGATGACGAAGGCACTCACTTTTGCACAGTTAATACTATTCTTTACCTTTCCTTCTCTTTCCCTCCCAGAGTAAATGGAGATCAAAGAACATTTATTACTTTATATTTCATTCCCCCCAAACATTACACCAAATTTTGAATTAAAATCTGAAGTTGACCTATTTAAGCCTTTTATGATAGATCCTATCTATAGACAAACTTCTCAAGGAAAATAATTCATTTACTTCAAGGTAAAACGTTATTTTCTTCAGACAAGTCCAGAAAAGAAAGAACTATCATGACATTTAAGAAGAAAATTATTTTGTTCCAATAAAACCTCCCGTTTCCCTTATTAGGAAGATAATCTAGGTACTAAGTGCTTTTTTAATCATTATTGTTATTTACTGTAAATATAAAACCTCAGAGAAGCACAAGTAGGATTCCTCTGTCCACTGCATCAGGTATTGTGCAAATAGAAGATCAGAGGCAGGCAATTTAGATTTAAGACAGCTCACTGGCAAGTGCAGGCAGACAGAGACTGCAAAGGCACACCAAGGTAGCGTTAATCAGCATGAGTGACAGCAGTTTTGTCAGAGGCTGTGTAAGCATTGCAGCAAAGGAAAAGCAGAATTTGTGATTTGAAGGAAAATAGTAAGTCAGGTTGGCAGGTACTTATGGGGCGTACCTTTAGGTTATGGATGGAATCACAAAAGCACATATTGGAAAAGTCTGCTGAGAGTGTGAGGGAGCCAGCTGGGGATATATGTATCTGGGTGACTATGACAGTCTGAAAGCCACACAGACTTCATGTTTCTGGGGGGTCAATAAGGTGACACAGCAACAGAACGCAGTATGACATGGTGACTGGCATTGTCATTTTCAGGGCTATAGAAAAGGGTGTTTTAGCAACCTAGGCATAAAAAGAACAGTTTAACTGGGGAAGGGTGTGATTGTGTGCATATGTGGAGAAAAGTTATCTGCATGATTTATGTTTTAATTTGCAAATTAAATTCCCAATAATTCCAATTATTCCCCAATACATTTCCTTCAGTAAAAAGCAGTTAGGCTAGGGTAACAGACCTTAACAGAGATCTGCACACAAATGAATTTTAGTGTGTACTTAGTAATATTAATCAAAAGAAAAAAAAAACCAACACCCAAACCCCTCAAAGTTTACAATCTGATATTAAAAAAAACACTTCTGTGAGGTGAAACACAGCCACAGCCTGTAACACATTATTTCCTTAGGAATAAATAAATAAGCAAACATTTTTTGCGAGAAGGTTTCAGCAAACATGGAAGGAGACAAGACTGAAAGCCAGAGCAGTGTCTAGAGGTCATGCTCTAGGACAGTGGCTGGCCAGGAAGAGCTTCAGGACAGCTGGGAAACACAGTAATTTCTCTAAAGGATGGAAGAAAAAAAGTGGGCAGAGGAGAGAAGAGGAAAAGCAGTAAGATGAAATGTTTGAAGAGAAAAATAGGATGTGGATTTGCTATGGGAATTTTTGTAAAAGCTTTTTTGGCTTTTGCTTTTTTTTTTTTAACAGAAGTCATTATTGTGTAGCTGTGATTATTTCTGTGGTCTTCATTTCAGCAGTTACAAAGGGTATGGTCTTCTCAGTACAACATGTTCATTACACTGGCACAATTCTCAAAATAGCCTCCCAGTGAGAGTCAAAGATAGTATAGTTGTGATTTGTAGTCTGTATTGACTGACAAGCCAGCTGACTGAGACAGCTGGTCCCTGATAGTCAGGGTTTAAGGCATTCCATAATTTCACTTTAATTTCAAAGGGTACACTGTAAGTAGGCGCAAAATAAATAATTTGCATGAGGACAAAGATAATCTTCTGAAATAACTATGGTATTCATAAATTATACAGTTATAGAACAGCCTTTCATTATACTTTATTGTCTGAGCACAGTAGAGTTGGTGCCAGTGAAATAGTGTATTATACATAGATTATCATTACAAATGCATATGCAGAAGGTTTGCTGGTAGTATTATCGGTACATATTATGAGAAAACACCATCTATGTTGTGTCCATGTACCCAATTATGTATATGTATAAAACACGTTAACTCCACAATATTTAAGGAGCCCATTTCACCCTTACCATCAAATACGTATGTTTAAATATGTCAACATTTATGGTGTGAATTTCATTGAAACTAAGCTGTTCAGTGTTCATTAAACAGAAATCCAGAGCATATTTCAACAGCCACTACTTTTGAGGGCTGTCACTTTAGTCTTAAACCCATCTCTGTTCTACACAAATCCTATTAGCAATATTCACAGAAAACAATTATTTCTGCATATGACAGAATCATGAGCAGAGATCCTCTTTGTACTGATCGATTAAGTCCACAATAACTCAGGAAAACATCTCTTTCTTTGATATCTGGTGAAGCTTTAAGAGACCTCAGGTCTAAATAATTCTAGTGCAGGTGGAGAATATTTGGGATTCTTAAGAAGTGGGCTTTTGAGACAAATCCAAAAGACAATTAGAAGGTACTGGAGCATAATCAATAGAAATAACAAAGAAAATTAAAAGTGTTCCTTTAGAGTCTTTAATTGAGAATAGATAAACAGTCTTTTCAAAAAGAACACAAAGCTTTTTCAAAGTCAAGATGTGGTGAGATCTCATCTTTGTAGCTTCTCTCCAGCTTGCATTTCAAAAACCTAGCAAAACTTAATTATATTTCCTTGACATGCAAATGTAAGAGACGAGAATGACATGTGAAACATTCCTCTCCCTTTCTGCAAGCATGACAACTTGGGTGACCACAATGGCATGAAGTTCTTTGTTTGCTATGTGACAGGAAACATCCGTTCCAGAACCTGACAGGCGGAGGCTCTCTGATGACTGCTGTCAGAACAGCTGAGTAAGAGCCTACCCAGAACACGGGGAGAGGAAGACCCACCATAGACTGCAGCTGTGGGAAAGCTGCATGTAGCTCACTTAGGTTTCTTGTCTCTTTTTTATTTTCCACTAGGAAAAAGCAACATCATAAAATGTGTCAATAGAATATAAGCTTAAAAGACAAGAGGACAAGTAAGAAGCCTCTTGTGTTCCTGTTCAAGGCAATGACCAAGGTGGATTGGACTCATGGTATTACTAGTATATCAGTAGGCAGAGTTTTCCGGGGACTTAAATATCATTCCATTAAAAATAAGCCCACTCCTCTTTTACTACTGGTTAAATCTTAATCTGGATTTCTCATAAAACAAATAATCATAGAATCATAGAATAGTTAGGATTGGAAAGGACCTCAAGATCATCTAGTTCCAACCCCCCTGCCATGGGCAGGGACACCTCATACTAAACTATATCACTCAAGGCTTCGTCCAACCTGGTCTTGAACACTGCCAGGGATGGAGCATTCAGTACCTTCCTGGGCAACACATTCCAGTACCTCACCACTCTAACAGTAAAGAATTTCTTCCTTATATCCAGGAAGAAAGGGTTAGAGATAATGAGACAAACCATTACTTCCGATAAAAAAATATTTTTCTCCATGCAAATATTATGATCTTTAATAATTATGTTAATTTGTCATTTATATTCATAGCTCATCTTGTTAAATCATTATATGTCTTACCATTAACTTTGATTGCATAAATATTGCATTAACTTTGATCACACAAGTATTGCACAATCACCATTTTAAATAGTTCTGAAGTTGACTAAATAGACTCCAATTGAGTTCAATTTAAGTGGATTAGGAAATATTTTTCCTTTTATTTTTAAGTAATTCTTTTGATTTAGTTATTTTATATACAGACTGTTGAAGCTTTCATTCTTTTATTAAGTCATATAAAAATACTCACTTGAGGTAGGGGGGTGGAATTAGATAATCTTAAAGTACTTTCCAACCCTAACTATTCTATGATTCTATAACTCTACGATTTGAGGCTGACTACTACATAATTATCAAATTTTAAATATATTTTCTCTTCTATGGGATAACCCAGTAACAAACTCAGGTCCTGATAATGCAACCATTTTAATGCTTGTGTATCATAAGCATGTGATTAATTGCCATAATTAAATTCACCTGAATTACTTTGCTGTTAAATATTTCTTCCATGCTTAAGGCCCTCTGTTTTGTTTGGTAGATTTAAGCATGTGTTTAATACTTTGCTAAACACAGGTGCAGCAAGCTCTTGCTGATAAGGCTGTGTGGAGACCTCATAGCAGCCTTCCAGTGTATGAAGGGGGCCTACAGGGATGCTGGAGAGGGACTATTCATTAGGAACTGTAGTGACAGGACAAGGGGTAATGGGTTGAAACTTAAACAGCAGAGGTTTAGACTGGATCTAAGGAAGAAATTCTTTACTGTTAGGGTGGTGAGGTACTGGAATGAGTTGTCCAGGGAGGTTGTGAATGCTCCATCCCTGGCAGTGTTCAAGGCCAGGTTGGATGAAGCCTTGGGTGATATGGTTTAGTATGAGGTGTCCCTGCCCATGGCAGGGGGGTTGGAACTAGATGATCTTGAGGTCCTTTCCAATCCTAACTATTCTATGATTCTATGATAAAATTTCCAACCAATTCCTCTATGGCATAGGAGGCTTTGATGCCTTTGAACAAATGGTAGGATAACGATTCAAAGAAACGGGGGACTTTTACCTTATGGGACCAGCAAAGAAAACTGTCAACAACTGTCTTAATTACATATTGGCAGAGTCACAGGGCATATAGGAACCTTCTGTAAAGTAATGCTGATATAAATGGCACTACTCCGAAGAGAGAGAATATAGCTACCAGGGTGTGATTTACTTTTCTACAGATTTCCTTTGATTCATTTACCTGGCCTTATAGAACATGAAATTTGAGTGATTCCTTATTCCTTGCTGAGGCAATTTTCACCCTTCAAGAGTGATATCTCTAGGGTGTCCATGGTGGGTGTTGTGGTCTTTCTCCATATTGCATTTGTGGAGAAAAGGCAGAAACATATGCAGTTCCTTATTTCAGGAGATGCTGTCACTGGATACAGCCTTACTTTGGTGGAAAGGGGCCAAAGAACCCCTGATGTCTGCCAGCTTTATTTAAGGACATATATCTTTTTATGTAGTTATGTATTATCCTGGCAAACCTCTCGTAGGACATCCAAAGCTAACACACTCCCCTGCTGTCTTTGGAATTCTTTCCTTATATCTACATTACCATCTTCTCTCTGCAAGTGGGGGTGCCATAAACTCATCCTCTCCTTCACTGGACAGATTTATACTAGTCCCAGGCAGCTTTTCAGTGGCTCAAATCTCTCAAGATCCCACAGTTTTGATCTGAGCACGGTGAAGACTGAACAAAAGGGATAGTAGTCCTAGATTTACTAAACATCATCCTCATTTTCTCCAAGATCTGTTTTCTTGCCCTGAGGTGTTGCATACCACTTCTGGACCAATCTCTTTTCCTCCTCTTGCTTCTGGTTATTTTCCCAGTTTGCAAAGCTGCAAAATGTCTGCAAACACAATTGGGTGGGGGTTCTCCCCACTTCCCCCCTCTTTAAAAAGGTTTATTTCCAGAACGAGAACTGGAACCTGTTCAGATCCCTTCTTTCCTCTCTGTGGAAGCCTGGGTGTGGAAGTAGAGGCTGGGTTATGCCAAACAAGGTTTTCCACTGCAACTAGCTAGCAGGACTGGAGATATTTTTTTATTTTGTCTGAAACAATTGCTCTAGAGGTACTAAGTGCTGTCCTTAGAGATGATCTAATCCAGCAGGGATAGGGGATTTCTGTGTATATATATTGGGATGAAATCTACTGCAGGGTTTTTAAACTAGAGTTGATCTGTTTTTACATTTTAGTTACGTTCCTTTTAGAGAGAAATTAATGTTTTTAATTGTTTGGTTGTAAATTCTGTTCTTGAGGCAAAAATAAAAAAAAAAAGACAATTGAAAAAATACTTCTGTGACTCTAAATTGGCAAATATTGACACATAATATTCCTGATGACATCTTTTTTTTTCTCCTTCTCTTTCTTTGGGGTAATTATGTCTCTTTTAAATTCAGACAGTGTTGCCAAAACACAGGTTAATATATCCAGTAACTTTGACTTCATATTGTATTTTTGAAGCCTTTAGAATGTTAGCATATAAAACTGGAATAATTCCACTTAACTGCCTTCATTCATTAAAGTCTGTTTACAATGTATTTTATTTCAGTTCTCATATTGCACAGTTCTTCAGGAAGCATGAATAACTCAAGTAGACAGAACAGCAATTGAAAAACAAAACTAAAGAGCAAATGCAAACAGCTTTCAATGTAGCAAGACAAAAGATCCCTTTCTCTAAAGGATATAGTACTGAAAAAGATATTGCATTAACAGATTCCTTTACAACACTTTAATTGCAAAGATACTTTAAATGAGCCTTTAACATGTTACATTTCAACAGAAAAAACACATCCACAGTGATCTAAGTCATAACTGATCATAACAAACACTCATTACCTATAAATAACTCAGTCAACATTCAGCAAGCAGTTGCATAAATGAGCCCCTCTACATATTGCACCTTATAATAAGCCACTACACAACTAATGACTTATTAGTGCCATGGGCAATGAATGATTCATTAGTCAATTCAAAAGTGACTTTTTAAGGACATAATTGCTACCTTTTCTAATTTCTGAAGGTTAGACAGAATTAACACCATGTTGGCATACCACACTTGATAGATTAACAACTTTTTTTGTCAACAGTGCACTAAAAGCAGGGGTGGCTCCTGACAGCTGATTGACTAAACTCAGTGTGCATTCTGGTCATGGATTCCCCAGGCTACAGCCGAGTACTTTACAGTGAATCTTGTCTGGTCATTCTTGGGGAAATTTAGGAGAGCAGCTAGCAAGTAAGAGCTGGAAGTGCCAGAAAAGATAAAGCATTTGAATCCTGAAGGACTGCTGCTATGCTCACAATGTGCTTCTAGCTATGATTCTGGGACATAAGTCATCCCTCCTCCAGCTGCTGCTGTCCTTTTGGAAGATGGGAAGAATCTTAAGCTAACATATAAACAAGCTTCCCTTTTTTACATGGCAGCTTCCAGAGGGGTACGAACTAGACATTGTTCAGCAGCAGAATGTACAGAACCCCATTGCATGAAGATTTGTAGGGAAGCGCCATGAATGAGAGACTAGAAGCAATTAGCAAAAGAAAAAATTATAAAAATGGTGGTTGGCATGTATGCAGTTCTAGGAAAGTTTTCAAGACATCAGTATATAGTATTATCATTCCTAGTGACATGCTGGCTTCCATTTGTGTGATGCAAAATCCATATAAGCCCATATAAAGTGTTGCACTGAATCCAGTGGCATTAGGCAAGGCAGTAAGTAAAGGAGATGAAGAAAATCTTGATTACAAAGAGCTCTGTATGGTAACAGAAAACTCAGAAAGTGATAAAAAATAGCAGATTTCTCTGCAATATTTCTGTTTTCATGTAGGAAACTCAGTAGAGGGATCAGAAGATGCAACATGAAATCTGTAACTATATGATCATTTGGCCCTAATTCAAGGTTATAAGGCGGGAGCTTGATCAGCAGGTGATCTGTTCTGCGATTCAGCAGTCTCACAAGGCTAATGAGAGCAAAGTGTCACTTCTCACACCCATCTAATGCCCTCTTTCAAAAAACTTTGGGTAAGATTGCTGTCATGGGTTCAGCAGTAGCTCATGCTCTGCCAGGGAGGAGGGGGAGATAGGGCGCCTGGTCTGGACTAGTCGGGGAGGTATTCCATACCACAGCAGGTCCTGCTCAGGGAGGGGACTGGAAGCTGGCCAGGAGGGGAGGGGTTAGCTTTCTCCTCCGGGCTGGGCTCAGAGAGGGAACTGGAAGCTGGCCAGGAGGGGGAGGGTGAGCTTTCTCTTCCGGGCTGGCCTCCTGTCGGCAGGTGGTATCGTATTCTCTCTCCCTGTTTGTCTCCTCTAACATTGATTTGTTATTGGTACCGGTAGTGATTTCTGTTATACCTTGATTGCTGGACTGATTTTACCTCAATCCGTGGGAGTTGTATTCCTCTGGCTCTCCTTCTCATCCCTCCGGGAGTGGGAAGGTGAGGCGGGAGGGGAAACAAAGGGGGAGCTGTGCAGATTTAGTTTAAACCACGACAATTGCTGACATGACATCTATTAATAAAATGATGTCTTGAATTAAGCAAAGTTGCTGCATATGTGAGGAAAAAAAATCATGTTTGTTGAAGCGACATAGAACATTATCAGAAGTTTTTGCTTGACTAAAGTTAAACCATGATTCTTACTAATGTTAGTGTAGAGATCAAAATAATTGCTTCTCCGATTAACACATCTAACATCTGTGCCCTCAGCTTATTCAGGTCACTTCCCAAAGGACTGAATTACCAGTGGACAAGCTTGAAACAGAACACCGATAAGAAATACACAAAGGGACTGCATCTTTGTAGCGCTCAGATGCATTATTCTAGGTTATTGAAAAATACCTTGGTGGTGGAGCAAAGTGACTCAGATGATGGTGTTTGACTACCTCACATCTCTGCATCCGCAGCGCTGCTCCTGGCTGCAGGAAGCTGGGAAGTAGCCACTGCACAGCTTGTTTCACTCAGCAAGTCTAAAGGGAAATCTGGGCAGAAATTAATTCTATTCTGAATGGCCCTAACTCCTTGTAGCTTTAGTGTTCGAAGACAATTTTATTTCATTTGTACAGAGCACCTTTTGTTTGAGGACCTCGTTACTAGGAGGTTATTGTCAGATAGCATCACTAATGTTATTGCCTGTATTAGAGTGCAAGAGGAGTCCTTTCAAGGGCTGAATGGCATTCAGGATTTGGTGTAATGAAAAGCTACAGCTATATAAAGTGGAAAATTAACCCTAATTTCTCATGTCTTCCCTGTTTCTGAGATTAAGTATCACTCAATTTTTCCTTCAGGTTGTCAAGAATCTTCTTCCAAGTAACCAAATGTTATTTACTATGCACTACTAATTTCTAGTGTATATAAAAATATTCTTCTATGAATTTCTTAAATGAAAGGAGCGCTTGTCTTAAAAAGGAAACTTTAAAATTTATTTTGATATATATACAGAGATACACATTTATTTTTAATTGATGTCGAATATAAGGTATAAAGTAAGATTTATGCATCCCCTTAAAAATTAAGTCCACTTTTCCATGTTTTTATTCTTACTAAGGCTGGGTGATATTTAGGTTCTCTCCATGATTTTTGTTGATTTATGTAGCCAATTCCTATGACCTTCTTATTTTTTACAGTTTCCAAACAGGTGGGGTGCCTTTTTTTGCACAATTTCTCTGCGTAAGAAGGCATTTCACATACTTTTTTTCTTGAGTGTGTGTTTTAAAATTATATCTCTTTGGATTTTGGATTGAGGATTATTCTTCAGTTGTGTACCCCACTTCCTGAATACCTGGTTCTGTCATAGACATGCTTGTCCTATTATTTTACTATTTTACACATGAAGAACTGCACCATTAATAGTTTAGCTAATACAGTACTGAATGTACCATCTCCTGCCCTATTCTGTCACTTGAATTGTGGAAATAATGGACTTGCACTGGGAACAGAATTGTAATGAGAACATTTTACCTCATCTCATGCATATTGCAATGTTATGTCCCATGAATACACAGAATAAAAGTGGTAAAGGATTATATAAATATGATCCATCTAAATATAACACGATTCAACAGCTGACGTTCTTACTTGTAGCCTGGCTATTCATTGTCTGGGAAGTTTATCAGAATGCTGTTATGTTTGCTGCAAGAAATATTAATGTAAACGGTGCAATTGAGAGCAACAAGGCGATAAAAGACTTCATGTTGTTCTCACAGCATTTTCCCCTTTCTGTTTCTGCCCATGGGCTGGCAAAGGTTGTGACAATGGCTCTGCCCTAATTTGTCTTTTTGACAAAACCTAAGTAATAGGTCTTCAGTAAGGCAAATGCATTTTAAAGGTAATTAAATGAAATTTGTCTTGTCCTTTGATAACCGTTAAAACAATATTGTTCAAAATCTTAATTATGACATAGGTTTCTTTTATATTATTTTTCTTGACTAAAACACTAATTAGTAGCTAATACACAGTTGCACTACACTTTGCATGTAACTGAATAGACAATTAAAACACTGAGGTTCATTAAAGTGATCAAAGAGAATTGCATA
The DNA here is from genome assembly GCF_012275295.1 of Melopsittacus undulatus. Taxonomy (NCBI): domain Eukaryota; kingdom Metazoa; phylum Chordata; class Aves; order Psittaciformes; family Psittaculidae; genus Melopsittacus; species Melopsittacus undulatus. The sequence continues at coordinate 18,062,216 of NC_047531.1, read as the reverse complement.
CTCCCCACTCCTTTCAATAACTGTTCTACAGAGAGCTAGAAGGTTTTTAAAAAGCCTGAGTAGTCCTTGCCATTAACATACTAAGTGAGTATAATTATCTAAATCAAGAGAACACAACTTATTTGCAATGAACTTTCCAAATTAAAATCAACTTTTGACTACTAACACAAATTAGATTCCGCTCATGAAAGGATCATTATAATTAAGCAAAACATATTACTTTAAACTATTGTGAACCCTTAGGACAATGACCTAAGTTTGTAAGAACTGTTCATTGTAATATGAAACAATCTAACTCTGAGTAGCTGGTTTTCAGTTTAGAAAGCTGTTACTCAACAGTAGGAATTTAAATCTACATTATATGCACTATGAAACATACTGGGTGCAAAAAGATTTGGAAATCTTTATGGGCTGCCACCAAACTAAGTGAAAAAAAAAATAATCATGTTTTAACTGCAGACAAAAATTTCTGGGAAACAATCCTGAAAAATACTCATGAAAATTCAAAAACAGAGGAGCTGGAAATAGTATAGGCAGAAAGAGAAAAATGAAGTAAAAGGTGAGATGTTGTCACAATCAAAAGAGAGAAGCCTCTGAGATCCACATTATTTAGAAGTGGGAAAACAAAGGGCAGAATAACATTACCTGGGACACTACCACTCTGCTTTTTTATTCTCATGGGCTTCTTAGTGTAAATGATGGTTTGGATAATAAAGAAAAGCAGACACTCCCATATATATTTAGTTGAGTAGGAATGGTTTAAGACCATGCTTTGTTAAATCCAGATAGATTTCTAACAAATGAAATCCCTGAAAGTAAAATCAGCTCTTAAATTTGAGAATTTGGCTAGCAATGGTTTATTGAAGTAAATCACCGGGGGAAAAAATCAGTGAAAAAAAATACAATAGTTCTAAAAGGAGAAGCTGAATAGTTTTAATTCCTAAAATATTAATTGTGTAATAAATAAAATGTCAAGTTTGTTACAAAGCTAGCATGAATAACAAAACGCCAAAATGCAATGAATGTTGCTGGCTAAATTCAGGCTCAAGATTGCTACACTAAAAGCCTATTATGAAGCCCATTTTTTGTTTTGTTTCTGAAGGCAAAAATGGTGTCTATGTTGTTTAGATTATTTTTTGAACAATAAACCCAATGTTAGACATTTTTAAATCTCAGCTAAAATTTAGTAAGAAATCAGTAAGGAAAAGTCTGTTTTTAAGTCATAGACTTACACAAAGAGAACCAGAGATATTTGGGTTAAGTAAATATTTTTATAGTTTGCTGGTGTTGGACCTAATTAACCAGAAATTAGGTCTTTGGTTGTCTGTATTAAAATGCATTTCAGTGAGACAACTATGTCAAGTTGTCTTATTGTTTATCTGTTGGCTATGATGTGCTATATTGGAATACTGCACAAGCCAAACAAGTATTTCGTTCCTATTAGTGATTACATTGGACGCACTTTAACATGAGCAAAAACTTAACTTTTCCTACAGTAAAGCTTCTGCTTGGATGCTCATTATATTTCACTATATTTCTGTTGGACAAGAGTCCAAGGGAACTTTTAACTATACATGTACTTATACCTATAATTTGATTGAAAGTTTTTCCATTTTTTGTGATGGTATTTCTAATTTGTTTCCATTATACATTTAACAATACATTAGTTTAACCTGTACCTGCACATTTCACTAGTCCTAAATAGTTTTCTGGAGCAGAACTTTTTTTTCCAGAATAATCTTCCTTCGTGAACTCCATTTATTACAGTTCATCAGAAAGTTCCTGAGCTGTTCAGTCTTGCTGTAGTGAGACACAGACCTGACCTCAGGCAGCTCATAAATATGTAAGACATCATTTTGTAAATCATGGCTAATTGTTTTTAACTGGTTTTATATTACTTGGTCTTCAATTGTATTTTAACAACATTAAAAGCTTTAGAACATTTTCTGTTACAGAACATATTTGCAGGAAGCCAGCAATGGGACAACTCAGGAAACAAAAATTATTAATTCAGCAAGACTCTGTGCGATCAGTCTCTAAGTCAGTTTTTCTGGTTCTTTTCATGGCTGTTTCTTCAAGTAGTAAGACTTAAAAATACTTATAAAATGCTACTGTAAAACCATAAATGGTTCCTGAAAGGCTTAAATTGACCTATAGCTATGTTATATCTATCTGTATCTACAGACATTTATTGCCTTTGTACATAACACCAAATGTTATAATATAGTAATAGTATCACTGTACAAGTAACCATGGTTAACCAAGGGTTTCAGTATGATCTGGCAGCTCAAGGTTTTACCTAGCTTTTCTAGTTGTTCCTCACTGATGTCACTGACCCATTTGAGAACCTGTGCCAGTTTTATTTCACCTAAAGTGTTTGAGTCACTCAACTCAGCAGTGAAGGACACTGATGGACAAATCCTGCCTAACACCTGCTACCAAAGCAGGGGGATGAGCATTTTTACACCCACACATGAACTTCAAAAGGATTCAGGAAGATAAGAAACCATTGTGCTTTCTGTCAGCAAATGGAACAACAGAAGTAACATGTTGCTGTTCTCATGCTCTTAAATTTGAAGTAACTAGGAATTACAGTAAAAGCCAAACCAAACCCCAAACTTTCATCATATTAATAGCACACCATAGAATAATACGAATCTTTTCTCTCCCATTATTCATAATCTAAACATACGTACTAATATTTTCCTAATTTTAATAACAATTGTTTCACATGATCTTGAGGATGGCATAATGCCTGGAAACTGTTTCACTAAATTCCATACCATGGTGATCTACTTTTTGGATAGTCTCCAGGACAAAAGCCATAAAGTATAATTAAAAGTAACTAATAATTAACTCCCATAAAAAAATAACATGAAGGAAAGGAGTGATAAATCTAGATATATTACGATATGTAGCTTTAATACTTTTCCCTGATGAGCTATAATAGCTAACTATTCTGGCAATTATCAGTGTGTGTAAATATGCTAAGATAAAACCTGACAAATGTGGCTTATTCTTCAGTACATCAAAACAATGGAATCAGTACATCTCAATAAGGACTTACTATTTTGTATCTTGTGCTACATACGACCTATTATCAGAAATGCAAATGCATTTTTACATGGAGAAGTTTCAGAGGCCAGTTTCACAAAGAACTGAAATATAGAACAGCAGAGGTTGGACAGGACCCCTGCAAGTCATCTGGTCTAAACCCTCTGTCCACCCAGGACCACCTACAGCCCAGGACTCTGTCCAGACAGCTTTTGAGTATCTCCAAGGGTGGAGACTCCACTACCTCTCTGGGCAACTTGTTCCATTGCTCAAAAAAATCCAAAAGGTTGACTTTAATGTAAGTAAATTTTTTTCAGTGCTACAATACAAAGAAAGAAGAGGAAGCTTAAATCAATTAAGCATTTAATAGATTTCTCATAAGTTAAATATACTTTGTTAATCTATGATAACTCTTCTTATACAATAGATGAATTCTCACTATACATAAATACATATTTAGGGAGGGTTTGAGTGTTCATGTATATCTTCAGTTACTATATACAACATTAGGCTTAGAGATTTTGCTTTCACTTGCAGATAAGTAAATAAAGAATAATTCTACTGAATCACATCTCTAATGGAGTTATGTGATGTGGTGAAACTGAGAATAATGCCAGGTCAACTTGTATTTAAATTACCACTATAATGGCCATCTATTTTTAATGACTATAAATAGCTAAAATACTAGCATATCACTTACTAAAGGGTACTCATTAATGTAGCAACACAACCTGGTAAATAATGCAGTAAACTCCAGTGTCTAAAAATACACCAGAGTCACAAATAACAAAGCATCCATGTTCTCTTAATGTCAATTTGTGTTATAAACCTTGAGAAATAGGTGAGCAACAATTTATTAATCTTTCTTAATGTCTTTATGAATATTCTCTATACCTAAGAATGCTTTTATAAGCAGTGATTTATAACATCAGTTGAAAAATAAAACTTAACTACTTTTGAAATATAAGAAACACATCTTCTGCACTACTAATTTTGTGGGGCCTACCAGACATTTTAGAGCCAATTGTGGTAAATTTCTGTCTGAGAAACAAGACAAGCATGAAGAAAGTTATTAAAAATAATGCAAAAGAACTACAAGCTCTGATTTCATACACAGAGAAATTGTTTTTTTTTGAAATGCATTTAATCTTTCCTTCACATCTACCACTACCTTAAAGGACCTGCCATATAAATATTTCTAACGATCAGTCAATACTGTCAGTGTTGTCATTAATCACTAGAAAACTAGTACTCTTTTATACAGTAATCACATAAATCATCTTTCAAGAAATTATAGCTCTTCCAGACACACCTCTTGGACTTTGGCAAGGTCACCTCAGCTCTTGAAGCCTTCATGAAGTGACAGCATATGTCAAAACTCAAAGACGAATGAATGAAAGGAAAAAGTAGATCCAATTTTAAAAAACATCAGAGTAAGCAAGCCTGTCTCTTTAACAAGCAGTGTATCAGAAGGAATTGTAATGAAGAGTTTGATATTTGCTGATAATATCTATTAGTATCAATGTTGCTTTGACAGAAAAAAAATTAGAAATGCTGGTTTGGAATATTTCCAGCAATTACTCAGAATTCTGTGCAATACTCTGGAATGATAGTAAAAAAAAGTTTTAAAAATAATTATTGGGAGAAGTGTGTGTGCCTGGTTAACCAAAACATCTCTGCATCATTTCTGACTGCATGAAGGAAGAAAATACTTTCACATTAATTGAAATTTACAGCTGCTGCAGCTGCTGCTTCAGTGTCTGAGGTGCTGTTAGGGGTGTTAGCAATTGACAAAACTTTAGGCCAAATCCTTGTGTGCCTTTTCTTTAAAGAATTTCCATTGTCTTCTTTTGAGCATGTTACAGCCTTTACACAGTATTCTGTCCTTATGTGAATGTATTAGGACTGTGGGTTTTTTTCTTGTTATATGTTTTCTCTTTAAATGTTCTTTTCTCCATTAGGTGTAAAAATACTGAAAGCAAACTAGAAGGAAAATCTTTCATTGACTGCTGTTGTCTTCCTTAAAAGTCAAGAGAAAAAAAAACAAAAGCAGAACCCAAAACCAAACAAAACCCTCCCCCCACCTAAAACAACAAAACAAACCTACACTAAAACTTACAAAGAGTTTATTTCTGTTTATTTCATTATAAAACAATTGCTAAGAAATGTTTTTATGTAAAACTGCTGTACAAGAGATATAGTCAAACAATGAGAATTCTCTTAGCTTATAAAAAAGACACTGGGGTTAAGAGTCAATTAGGGTCTGACTTATGAAATGACACCAAATACAAACAGTTTTCCTCCTGATATGCTGTATGCATTACTGAATTTTCAGGTCACCTCAGCTTATCAATAAACACCAAATCTATAGAGATATAAAAAGACATGAGTTGGATAGTCATCTTGGAAAAAACAGCTGTTACTTGAATAAAGTTTAACGGCCAAATCATGTCCTGGGGGAGGAGCTGTTGGGACTTTGAGAAAGTGATGCTAAAGTTGCAGTAATAGTCAGACCAGAATATGCCAGGAACCAGAAAAGTAGTGAACTTGTAAATTAACTCAAAAGTGGCAAATGTCTGACTGGAGAGAATAACTACTTACTACTTTTACCCATAACATGAAAGGTTTAAAAATCATCACAAGGTCTAAAAAAAAAAAATATATCAAAATAAGAGTTCTTTTCTTCACTTAAGGAAAGTAATCTAGATTTAGATGAATGCTGGCACAGAATGCAGGAATGCAATAACTTCCTTATGACAACTAAACATAAGATGATAATTCATGAGAGATTTTGCAGCAAAGCTGAAAAATGTTACTGGTAATCAATAGGATGAGGTTATATGCTGGAAAAATAGCACCAACTTAATAATATGGAAATAAAGCCCACATGCTTGAAGTGTTTACTGTAAAATAATGCAAAATAAAAATACACATAAGGCATCTATACAATCTGAGCAGAAACACCTGGACTTCTGGTGTACAAGCGGTGCTCTAGAACATTTGAGTGCCTTCACTGCCATGTCTCCTTCGTAATATTATATCTAATCTATATTGCAATAGCAAGAAGTACTCTCTGCCAGATAGCTTGGTTCAAATTAAGAATGCAGTAGAGCAAACTCATCTGAATTCCAAATATTTTAAATTGATAGGTACAAGAGAAGGCTGGTTCTGTGGCTATGTCACAAGACACAAATTAGGAAAACAGATTCAGACCTTTTCTCTGCCACAGCCTTTCTCTGTGACCTTGAGGAAAGACAGTTATGTCCAGACTGTTAAAGAGCTGGAGAATATCAAATATGATTTCTAGTCAGGTCAAAATAAACAAAATCAGTTTTTTATTTTTATTTTCTGAATGAAAGCTGATAAATCCAGTGCTACATGACAATGGGCATTCAGAAGGTGACTCTGGATCAATAACTGAGCGGCTACATTCCAGTAAGAAATATGTACGAAGACTATTAGAAACAAAGGTACCACTGCTGGAAGAATTCTCTGAGACTCAGAATGCTGCTATTTTGGAGGGTATACCAGAGATGCCACAGCATGCTGACCCTCCTCTGATACTCTTTCACAGACACAGCTCCAAGTCATGGTAGTATTAAAATGCTAGACTACATATATCTCTAGTGTGGCCATTCTCTTGTTCTTACATCAGCTTTTAACTTGCTAGCTTGGAAAGTACATTTACTGTACCTACTATAAAATGAAATTAATCTGTTTTACAAGTTGGGTAAACATTGAGGCAGTCAGCTCATGGTGAACATTATGTTGCCACAGTTTCATTGTTACCACTGCTGTTAATGTAAAGATGGCTTACGTATGCATAAGTTGTTACTGCAGATAGAAATAGCTTTATCTATCCAAGATTTACTTGCACAGATTAATTATGAACTTTAATGTTATGACACATTTTGGGATGAGCTACAGGTGCCATAACTGGCAGTGTGAATACAGTTGCCTCATGTGGATATATGGCATAACATAGTAAAGAGGATACTCTGACACCTTGTGCCAAAGGGCTGAAGCAAAGACATGGAATACCAATGATAAAAAACTGGCACAGCACAAAATGTAATGCCACAGAAACTCATCATTCTATCAAAGTGCCAAATCCCATTGATTTTCAAATAAAAAAATTATCCAGGGACACTGTCATATTACTACGATTTAACAAGATATACAGAATTAGCTGAGCAATTTTAAAAGTTTGTGCAGTCAGTCTTAGCCAGTGGCAAATATAAGATAATTTTGTTTAGCCTAGCCTGAAATGATTGAAGTTCAAGGTAAGCTGATGAATGGTAATATGTTAAGCAGTAGTAACCTAATTGTGTGTCTGAGTTCTCAGGTTTCTAAGTCTGCTTAAGTCAGTTTGGAAAATTGGATTTCACTAAGCCATTTATAACAAGATTTTTCAAGGTATTTAGACATTTTACTCTCATCAAAATCAGTGGGAGATAGATGTCACAGTGCCTTTAAAACCCTTGTTTGTAGAGCCTTGCACTGCTGAGCAGATTAAAAAGAAAACCAGACCTGCACCTGCAGGTTGTTTTTTGACAATGACTACTTTCTGGGCACAAGAACACAGTGATGATTAATTGAGGACAGACAGACATAAAAGGATTCACCATGCACTTATATACAGCTCCAAGCAGTATCAGGCCTCAAATACACATGGTAAGAGAAAGATTGGGAGGGAGAAGCTGAACTGTAATAAGATAATACTTATTTCAAGCAAAGAGTGAATAAAACTCTAATGCTGATGAACCACTTGGATGTTAAAACACACCAGTACGTATGTCACTGTTTGCTTTTTTTCAAGACAGTTGTAGCCAGTTGGATTCTTAGCATCATAGCAGACATGAATAAAGAAGATGATATTTCTTGCACTTTGGCTTACAGTATTTAAGGAATATCCAAAGTCAGGATAGAAGTGAGCTATAGTCCCCTTTCTCCCTGCTCAGATGTTGATCGGTGAGAGTCTGGAAGTGCTTACATAGATGAAGGAATCCATCTGTCATTCCTGGTCCTTAGAGGGCAAAAAGGAAAACTGCAGTTGAATGGAGAGTGGGGTGACCAGACTGTCTCATGTCTGCAGCAGATAAAAGCTAAAATTAATAAATCCAAGAAATGAAACAGTGATCAGGATATTTCTCTATGAGCTGTATGAAGAAAAAAGACCTGAATTTTTAATGTGCTGACCTCTGCCTCTGAAAATTATCCTTTACTTTTCTCTGTAGCTTAACTTAGAAATGTGTGGGAGCTATACACCTGTTATGTGAGAATGGAGGGTGATCATGAAGCACCTCATCTTAGAGTTAAAATATTATCTAAGACGTAAAAGGCAACCCTGCTTGTTCCTGCGCTTACCATAATTAGAGATGTTGACGGTGTATTCCCTTTATTAGCTGCTTAATAGCAAATGCATTGAGCAAACTAATAGTGATAAAAAAAAATAAAAAGGGCTATTCAAGCCATAAATGAAGCTGAGTGTGTGAGCATTATTCTCTTCATAAGTTTTGCTACCCTTACTTGTCTTTCAGCAGAACTGAGAGAACAGCAGTGAGCATGGCTCACTGCAAAAGCAACAACCCTAGCTAGAATTACACATCATCCCAACATAATTTTTAAATTAACCCCAATGTCTTTGAAATGCAAAGCACACACAAAAGGACAAAAAACACTATAATTTTTTATCTCCAGGGTTGTGTGCATGTGTTGCTGGCTAGAGGAACACCACATCATAAAAATATGAGAATAATTCTTCCATGGTAAAACTAATTTCTGTGTAGGAGTGCTAAATTGAAAGAGTTGCACAGCACAAAATGCACAAGTCATGGTAGTAAAAAAGTTATAAAAAGGTAAAAATAGCAGTGTTCAGAAATGAAACTATGATCTACAGGAGGTGTGTTCTTTTTCTTCCCACAATATCCAAAATACCTGGCAATCTCTGATAGAACTTTACCCTTAAATATGCTGCTCTTGAAATGAGACTTTGGTGCATGTCTGATACAGAAATCATATTCAATCAGAAGAAAAACAATCTCAGAAATATTTAAAAGGAAATGGAAATACAAATGAAAAAGGACTTACAGTTTTACTCAGCTATTTAATACCTAAAATGAGAGATGAGAATAATCTCATTTTAATACCTAAAATGAGAATACCTAAAATTTTAATGAGAAAAACTCCCACTGATTTATATATCTTTTGTCTGTTTCAGAGTTCCAAGGCTTGGAAATAGCAATTCAGAAATAGTAATAACATAAATGTCTTTCATCCTTTCCTATATCTTATATAGATGGGAATTATTAGGTAAAATGAATATTATAATGCGTATGCATGCTCAGTAGCAATTTCCTCATAAGAATAGAATTTCTTGCATGTATTAGTGTGACACAGAGTATGTCACTAGATGACGCTTATGAGGAAATGACATTCACTAGGAATAGTTATAGAAATCACCATCTAACAGATACAGTGAAATATCTTGTAGGCCATATATTAATGTTCATAAGTCACAATTTGGAAAAGAATTTCAGAGATCATTCTCCCCTTTAGTTGCCTGGATGTATAAGTCCTTGGAAAATCTGATTGTTCCCAACAGACTGTCAAATATCAGAATTATGAGAAACAAAAAATCTAAGAAAACTCCTCAGGGTATCCACAGCTTTTCACAACTGTATCAGTTCCTCATACAATACAGTCCACTGATAATGACCCTAAGTGTTGCTATCACTTCAGTCACAGCTACACAGAACAGCTGACTAGTGAGATGGCAAATAAAAGCCTCAACCCTTCTATAGATTTGTAGATTTTTTTACTCTAAGGTCCTCAGGCTGGTTCGTTAAATCACCATGAAAAAGAGCATTCTTCTTAGAGATGTCTGCAGATGAGTAAAAAGCTGCCTGTCTCTGGGGCTCAGCTGTTGTTAGCAGAGAAGCTTATAAAAGAATCTCTTTGCTATCAGGTAGAATTCCTAGGAATTCAGAATGTTGTGATGCCCTAATTTCTCTAGCCCTCCTGCTGTGGCTTTCTAGTTTTCATGCAACCAGCAGTACTCAAAATTTGTTGAGTAAGTGTAGCGAGACTTTTGAACGGACTTCCTACCATAGTTACAGCAAATTATGAATTTTAGACCTACTTTACAATATCTTGTGCCTTTATACATCTATCTATCTATCATCTATCTATCTATCTATCTATCCATCCATCTATCTAAGCAGATGTTAATACAGTACTATGTTGGCACTTGTGGAAAACGAGACAAGTTTTCTGAATTTGAAGATTAATATATGTCTGTATGTTTCTGTGTAAGAATTTTTGTGCAGGTATTTATGCTTATGTTTTAGAGGCAGTTGGGAGAAGTCTTCTGATTTCATACGTGTAGAATTTGCTGAATACTATTTGACAAGAATTGCACTTAGCTTACAGTGCAACACTGCAGCCTGCAACACAGGTACAGTTTTGAGCTGTGTTGTGGAAAATCTCAATATAATTAAAAAAAAAGTTGAAACTATCACATTGCAGTGTTTTAGCTGTTACTGAGTGTGTTACATCATTTCCATAAAGTTTCATGGAATCCAAAACATTCTAATGATGAATGCATCTATTTACAGTAATTATGTAAATATTCCAATTGCACAAGTAGAAGGCAATGCATATCATTGACTGAAGCCAACAACTAATTATCAAAATAAAAACAACAAGAAAACAAGCTGGGAATAAAACGGAGAAGTTATGTGTTTATTCTTTAAGTTCATGCAACAAACATGTAAAACCTCTCCAGTCCTTTTCTACTTCTGTCTTCTAATGAAAAGAGAATTCCCCCATTTAGATACTGCCTCAGGAAAATTTCCTTATAAGGCTCATCAGAGCTTTTTCCATGGACCAAAGGAGAACTTGAAGATATGCCTAAACATTGTTCCACGTAAGAGCTGAATGACACAACCTAGGTGCAATACTGCTTTTCAAGTACCTTACTGCAGAGGTCAAAAATCTTGCTAGGGAAGCATGTATGATCTGTTTTTCTTTCCAACGGGAGTTAATGTCACTGGTAGCAATATGAGGTCAGAGTCTGGGATATGTGTCAGTGTAAGGCAGGAACTTCTGCTCATGAAAATTCATCAATTCAGCAGGACCTGGATGCTACACCTCCCAGGTTTTACTTAGGTGCTATCTGTACCATGAATACAGAAAGTTGTTGACACTTTCCTCAGTTGCATCAGTAAAGTCTTATCCTATTTAATCTTGTTTTGTCTCACATCTGTTGCTACTGTATGTGAGGTATTGTACTGCAAGAATCATAGAATCAGAGAATATTGTTGGAAAGGACCTGTCAGTGTTCGAGGCCAGGCTGGATGGAGCTTTGAGCAACTTGGTCTAGTGTGAGGTGTCCCTGCCCATGGAAAGGGGAGTTGGAACTAGATGGTCTTTAAGGTCTCTCCCAGTAGAAACCATTCTACGATTCTAAGATATCCCCCCTGGTAGATTCCCTACCCATTTTTTTTTTCTTGGGGATTAGGGAAAAAGGATAAGTATTTCAAACATGTCATAAATCAACTCTATAATGAAGCAACTGGTAGGACAGCTGAAAAATGTGCCTAAAATTCACCAATGTGCTCTGAAAGGCCAATACCAACTGTGCTTGATGGACTCAGATTTTCCAAATATAGAAAAAATTGCTTTTGCAAGTTAAAAAAAAGAAACCCACAAAAATTTGTCTTCAGAAAGACAGTATGCCAGTGCTGTCATGATGCATAGATTTCAGTTTCTATGCAACTAATATTTGGGATTTATGAGTCCTATCAAAGAAAAGGCTTGTAGCAATTTAAGCATTCATTTTTTTCCTTCCATAGTCCCAAAACAATGACTTGCACTGAATTTGGGTTGATGTAGTTCCCTATATTAGAAAAATTACTGTCTCTTCACTAAGTCAACTCTCTGTCCTAAAAACATATAGATTTTTCCAATAAAAATGTGGTGGCACTCATCTGGGACCATGTTAGGCCGAATCACTGAAGTCTGTGGCCCCTGGTGCAGAACACTTTCCCCAAGCCAGCCTAAGACAGTGACACACTTTCCATGTTTGCTTGGCTGTATACGTAAGACAGGGAACAAACAGATCACTTATAAACGTTATTGTGCCTGCCAGTTTATAGGAAGGGAATAGAATTAATGGTAAAATATATTTTATCTATTCCAAATTGCTTACTATAGTTTAAAATTATTTTTATTTTCTTTCATTGGAATTTCATGTCATGGGCATGTGTAATTAGAGTGAGCCTTTAAATTGCAGTTTTGAACTTAATTTTTTTTTCTGTATTAAGGGATATTAACATACACTTCTAGGACAGATACCATTAACTTTTAAAAGAGCTGTGGTAGTTTTAATTAGGGCACTCAATGGCATTTCCTGCCAACATTTAACTTTAATCGATGACTTGTCAACATGATCTAACATTTCCTATTTTCAAATGACTATGGGAGAAAGAAGTGCAAACACCACTAAATGAAACTGCTAAAGAACTTGCCATTAGTTCATGCAGCTAAAGAAACAACTTTAATGAACAGCTAGATTTTCAGGTTTCCTTTGTGTTTGTTATTGCTAGTCGTATTTTTAAGCAGGGAGGATTTCTACACTTCAGGTTTTTTGTGAGGGTTTTCCCTGTCTTTTCTGCAGAATGCTGAAACAAATTTGAATTAAACCTTGAAAACAATACAATTTTATTGACTAATGATTTGATTTTGCAGTAGTAGTAGTATCAACAACAATGATGGCATACATGAATAACTTCTAAAAAAAATTATCATTATTGTCATTATTATTGGAATGCCTGGAGATTCTAACTGACCTGAATGAAATATTTTGTGAGGCATTTTTTTTTTTTGACAGCTGTTACTTGCCTTCACTTAAGAAATGTACATATATGAAGATAAACTCATCCCAACCTGTACTCCAGAAATAGCTGCATGGAAAAGCAGCGTTTCTTCAAAGCTCTAGTCTGGCAGGAAGAAATGTTCTTTCCTTCTCTGTTTTCTGTAAAGTTCATTGAGGGAAAACAGATTATCACAAGAAGGAAATAGAGAGGAGTGGAACTATAAGCAATTAAGGAAAGATCATTATCAAGTGTTTATTGTAACAGCCAAAGATGAATTAAGTTGTCTAGCAATTTTAAAGAGTTATAAACCAATAGTGTCACCCTAATATTGTAGCAAACTATCAAAGTCAAAATAGAACCGTATATTAGGATAGACAATCAAAAATTGCAGTGTTCATCAAATCATCATCAGAGAAACAAATTGAATAATGCTTTAGGTAACTTCTGCATGAAAAATCAAGTTTTATGGTCATTATAAAACATATACTAAATTGTCTATTTTGAAGCATATACTGTTTTTAGGACATAAGACATTAATCTATGCTTGTACAGATTAATTTAATTTACAAGTGTCAAAAACTTCTGTTGGAATTTATGTGGTTCTTAAAGGTCAAGGAATGTGATTTTGATGACAGTAAGAATAAAAGGCGTTATAGTACAGTTCCTAACAACATACCCTTCTTAATCTGTGTGATAACGTTAAGGCTCAGAGTCACTCTATATGAACTAAGAACATAGTTTCTTCATATTTTCTGTTTCTAGCCAAAGGAAAGAAATAAATGAGAATTCCTAGATGACTATGCCACTTAGGTTCTACTGTTTACCAATGGAGCTAAATGGAAAAAAAAGTCTAGATCCAAGGGCTTTTCTCCATTGGAATACAGTTTGACATAGCTATGCCTTGATTACCTTTCTACTCATAGAACTCTGAGATGCTCTGATCCCTTGTTTGTGAGGAATAACCATACCCTTTAGAAGTGTATTAAGGTAAAACACATTGAGAGATTGATCTCATTTTTTAAAACAATACTTACTCTAAGAAGCCTCAAGAGACAGATTTACACTAATGTAAAGATTTTATCAAGATCACAGTAATCTGACTGTGCAAGTTACCATTTATCAGCTGATCTTGGATAGCTGTCAATGCATGTGGTCTTACCTCAGGACACATATGGTAAATTCCTTGACATAAGTAATCATAAGCAGAATTTTAAGCAAGTTCTTGAATCCCTTTGAGACTCAATGCAATTTGAAGTTCAAAGGCAAGCATATACTTAAATATTTCTTGAATATGAATGAGCTGCTCAGCTGGGCCCTTCAGAGAACATGCTTCTTATTAAAATTGTTTGCTAGTATATTTACAGAAAGTGCATCCACTGAGGCCACAGATGTAGCCAATTTTTTTTTTTTTTAGTTCAAACGAATGCTCACAAATAAGTTTTGTAGTATTTGCTTAACATTTCTTAGGTGAATACTATCTGCCAACTGGGCTTGCCCTCAATAAGGAAGCAAATTGATGCAAAATGCCAATATTGACTTGTCTACTTTGAAAAAAGTAGATATGTCAATGAATTTAAAAGGTAGGTTACTGAACATCTGGCTAAAACTACATTTTTAAGAAGCCCATTCTAGTTCAGGTCAGAAAACAGTGAGAACGCCTTGCCTCTACTCAGGCATCTGCTGTACTTAACAGCTGCTTATTCCCAAAGCCTATGATTTTGCTGGGAACCTTAGAGATCATTTGAAGATTCACCTTGTGTGAAAGAGGTGGTTTTAGGGCTTCAAGTCATAGCCATGAACGAGGGTTTCCATGGCTCAGCAGATGCACACTGATTACAGTGAAGTGTGCCTGTGCTACAGTAGTCAAGTGACCAACAGAAAGAAAAGAAAGCAGTGTGGATTCACACCTGCAGCAAAGATTGAGCAGAGATACACCTCAGCAGGATTTTCTTATGAATTACAAAGCTAAAGTATTGTTTAATACTTTGTTAACTATTTCTTTCTCCTTAATATACTGCAAGATAGAAGCAGATGGACTCCCTAGTACAAGATTAGAGAATGAAGTCAGTGTCATCTCTCTTACATCTCATCACTCTAACGAAAGCGGGTTGGACTGGCATTTGTCAAAACTCTTTATTAGGAAACACCTACACAGTGATAGGACAGAAAAATGCCTGCTACTTAATGTGTACCATAATATTTAGGAAAATAAGATTTTATTGAGTTATATAACTCAATAAACATAGTTTTGAATAAGTAGAATTTTCATTAAAGGAGCAATCTCTTAAGTTCTGGTGCACCTTAAATTCCTGGATTTTCCCAGAGAACCAAACCTCAGACAAATCTATGCTTGCAGAAAATAGTGCCCATTTATACTAGGTGTTGTACAATTCATTGTGCATTAACTGTTTCTGATTGCTATACATGAAACCGGTTATTCTCTATGCTATTATTCTACCAAGAATATACTGATTAATTATCCAAAACCCATTAAGCAACAGTTAACCATGCTACTTAAAATTATATGAAGGATAGATAAGTTTTAAAATTCTTATTTTTACAGTAATTCTCAAATATTAGTGTAGCAAATCCAGAAAAGCGAGGCAGGAAAACAGGAACTGTAACCTGGTTTTGCTCCTAAATTTCAGTACGTAATGCTGTAATTAATGTTAAGAGACAGTAAAACATGTAAAACATAATTCACGGGAGAAGTTGAAGAGCGGAATTGGTTCTAAGTGTTAGTAAACTATTCTGACATTGAATATAAAGGTAAAACATTTATGAGACCTACTGATAAGCACTGGTGGTCACATGAATTATGATCTACCTGGAAACAATGTTTATGAGTAAACAAATTTGCTAATTAGAGCTAATCATGTCGGATGCATGGCCAGGAAACATAATTAATCTAAGCTCTCTGTTACCACTGAGGAAAAGATATTACTAAGTGCATGAGGTGAAAAATGTAAATAAACTTCAGAGTGGAAGGCAAATAAGCAGTAAAGTGTGAAGAAGCATTCACCTTAATCATGGTTGAAAGCACAGAACATATTAGAAATTTGAGAGAGAGTCAGACAATAGGGAAATACAGAGGCAGGTGAATGCAGAGAGATTATAATTGTGCTGGTTGATCTTCGGCGAATATAGGTAAAAATTACCGATTTACAGTTTTTGCATCAAAACCAACTCCCAAATGGTTACTAATACTCCATTTGCAGCTCTCTGACATCAGAACATACAAACAGCTACTCAAGATGTAAATAAATAAATTGGCTACATGTATCATCCTTTTTGTTGGTAAAGAAATATGAACTCTTCTGAAAATCATGCTGTCTGTATCACTGGAGGTAGGGAAAGATCACTGTTTTATGTCAGTGGTTGCCATCAGTGATCAAATGCCTATCCAATTAATCCATCTGAGGGGCTTCTGAGCCATGCTTTCCTATTGACATGCATGCTCTGAATAGCATGGAAGAGCCTAGAAGGTTAAAAAAATTGAAAGGAATGTTTACAGCCCTATGATTCAGACTTCTTTTCCTGAGGATAAACAAGCCATTCTGTGGAGAGTAAAGCCATCAACAAACACTTGAAATGTATAAAATTCTTTTCTGCAGCATTACTTCTCCACCTCACTAATTGCTGCAGCTGCTGCTTAAAAAGCATTTCAG
Source organism: Melopsittacus undulatus (assembly GCF_012275295.1). Classification (NCBI taxonomy): domain Eukaryota; kingdom Metazoa; phylum Chordata; class Aves; order Psittaciformes; family Psittaculidae; genus Melopsittacus; species Melopsittacus undulatus. The sequence continues at coordinate 18,045,616 of NC_047531.1, read as the reverse complement.
TTACAGCTGAAAGCAGAGGTGGCCCATGCAAATCTTACAATCAAAAAAGACCACTATGATACTCCTCTGCGATATGGTCCAACACATGAATGTTTGTGGGACTCTTCTTTCTACAGTTTGTGCTGGGTGACATTCTGTCTATAGAGGTGCAAATGGAAAAGCTCCCATTATCTTTAACAGATTATGATTTCACCTTTTGGCTTTTTTACATGATACAATTGCAGAGCTTCACTGTAGTAGCAAGTATGGTGAATCTTTTTTCTCCTCAGTTACAATAAATTTGAATTCAGACAAGATAACCATGGCCTTAATTCTAGGTGCCACTTAAAAACAGAAACAAAAATAGAACAAGCACAGGTTGGATCAATTTCAGTTGAAGGAGTCAGTGAGCACACATGAAAAACCAAGAATGTGTTGAAGATTGCCTTATTTGTTCTGTGCTGAGGCAGAGTAAGTCTCCTGGACAGTGTGACCAGACTACACATTCTGGAAGGTTTACAGGATTTCCTATGTTCCTCTTTACAACGATCCAAGTGACACAATAGTGATTTCTGTTTTCATTTCAGACACATAACGAAACCTATACCATCACAGACCCAAGCAGTTCTCTGCATTCCAAATCCCAAGAATGTTTCTAGTTGGGTGAGACTTGCAAACAAGGTGGATGAGAGCTGTTACATTTGTTTGTTCATTGCTTACCACACATGAGCTGTGCATAATGTTTTCTAAAAGAACAGCCAGCAAGGAAGAGGCAGCTACCTATTTTCTTTGGCCTGGGTTAGAAAGAAAGCACTAAAATGCACAAAGAATTGTTCCTTTCCTGCAGGCAACTGTGAGAAGCTTTGGGAGTGCTCACTGGGATGGGAAATGCATGGGTGGATGGATGGATGGATAGCCTGCAGCACAGGATTCCCTAGCAGCGTGTGGTGACACAAGTAGGGCCTCAAAAAAGATGTGGAAAAAGGTTTTGCTGTCCAAGTAGACAGTGAACACTAGTGATTCGAAAGCATTAGAAAGTTTTAAAGATGAGGCAGGTTTTATGAGCATTTTAATTCAAACTTACTTGAACTGAGCTTTCCACATTTCAGTTACCTCATTGTATTGTGTCTTCTAATAGAGCATGGCTTTAAAGAACACTTTTATTGGTTTTTATTTGCCTATGTTAAAATAAGACAGGATATTTGTACCACACAAGCACAGTTATCCTAGAGTTGTTGAAAGATCCATTTTCCTCAAATCTTACTGCCTGTACTCAAAATGCTAGGTACTTTTAGCTCTCTTTTCAGCCATCAAAAGCAAGAATCTGTGGCTTGCTGCTCCCAAGTGAGTGCCCTGGCATCCGTCTTTTCTTCACCACAAACTTTGCATTTCATGTGCTTCTGCAGAACAATCTCAGGGACTGAGTTACAAAGAGATGAGATCCTTCTTACCGCTCTTTGCCTTTCCTTAGCCCATGGTCTAATGATTTAGCAACCACAATGGAAATTTTAAGCCTGGTCCATTGTCATAGGAAGAAGCAAGTATGTATCTTTGGTATATTTTTAACTCCTCTCCTTTTTCCTTCTTCCTCTCATAAAAAAACCAGCAAACCCCTCAACAAAAACACCCCCCAAAAACCTGCAAACAATAAAAGCAGCATTCTTCCACACCTTTAATATGTTATAATTTATACCCCAGACAAGAAAAATAGCAATTATTTGTCCATCTGCCAAGATCAAATACCTTTTTTTAATTCTGAGTCACACTGCAAGAGGAAAATAAAGATGTCTATGTTCAGGGGTATGGCAGGTAGATTTACAAAAGATTGTGAAGCACTGAAGTGCTGCATTGATCCTTCAACAGTATTAATTAGAGCTTGTGTGGAGATGAAATAGCAAAGGAAACTTAGTGAAGGGGTCTGCTTTTTAATCTGTAATAACTTAATTAAAAATTACTACCTAGCTTTTTATATTAGTCTATTTTCCCCTCTCTCTCTATGTGCTTTTCTTACTTGGCAAAAAATATTAGGGATATGTTAAAAACTTAAATATAATTAAGAACTCACCTGAAATCAGGTAGCTGCCAGGACACTCTGGACTATAGCAGTATTCAACAATTTGATTTTGAATTAATAAGCATCTAGTCCAAACCACCTTAAGGTGAATGCAGAGTCAATGACCTCTGTCTTACATGGGAATAGAACTTGTTTTTTTAACATTTCCAAAGGCATGGACTACTGTTTGCTTCTCCTCTAATCCAGTCTTCTAAATATTTTTAAATTAAATGCAATAAGTAAAACATACAAAAAATAGAGAATACAGCTATATATATTTATAGAGAATTAATATTAAACCTCAAATTTGCAAAATTCCAATAGCAGTAAAAAAGTTCAAAAATACAAGTGAAATTAGATACTGAGCCTCCACTTATAAACATAATTAAAAATTAAGCCTATGCCACAAATGCGTTTATTAAATAAGAAGTTTCTGTAGGCTGTACACTTATTTGTAAGGGTTTTACCTTATTTTCATAGGATTTTATTTTATCCTCTGGATATTTATATAATATCCAGTGCTGCTTCATTTTATTTATTTAGTCCATGAAACACTTTCATCATCTACATTCTACATATAAATAAAAAGTCGTGTAAATGGTGCCTGCAATGGTGAAATTTATTCCACACATCAGACAATTAATGGGACACCCTGACTGAAAGACTGCCATTATCATTCTGAAGAGTTGGACTGGGCCCTTAATCTTCTACAAATCGTGTACTTAAGAAAGAGAGAAAATGTGATATCTGATATTGCAGGAGCTGTTAACAGAACTGAAATAAAACATCTTCTATTGATGCAATAATGAAACCACAATGTGATTATACAGCAGTTAAATATATTCTAGTGTGAAACACACGTCTGATAAATTATTTGAAGATTAATAACCATGTCTACTTCATAAAAGTGGTATGACAGAGACGAAATGCTGAACTCTACAAATGGAAGGGTATAATTCATTTACTTCTATACTTTACCCATGCTCAACATCCAAGGGGTTTACACAGTGAAGTGCAAAATGGGTCAAAGCTGAATAAATCTGTGAAGTATTCTCTAAACAAAGTGGTATATTTTCTCCTAAAAATTGCATGTTTATAATTAGAGAAGGTAGAATCTGATACACCAGCTTGGGTATAGATTGAGATTCTGAATATCCTGTGGTATGTAGCCAGGTCAAACAACCCTAACTGTCTGTGAAAAAGGACTGCAGAGTTACTGTCCTCTAAAAAAGAAACAGTTCAAATAGTACCTTTATACAGTATATCTTATGAGGTGTAAAACCCCTTGTTTCCTCCTAATGTACTGATCATATTCATTAGTTCCCTTTTCCCTTCGGTTAATTAACAAGTGGAACTTAACTAAGTATGTTAAAAATATTGAAGAACGTATCCTCTTAAAAGCTGTGAGCATGCTCATGCCGGTAAAGAAATTCTTGTATTAAGGTGTTCAGTAACACACCATAATGTACTTATCTTGCAAAACTAATTCATTACCATTATTTCCTGGTGCAATTACAGAATATATTGAAGCTTTGTGCAGTAACTTATAACAATCAGTCAACAAATTCTTACTCCTTTGTTGAGATATTACCACTTCACTTTTGAGATATGACAATAACCTTGGGCATCTGGGTCTGTAACAGGTATCTTGTGTTATTTTTCTGTACTATAAAGTTTCTAGTGTGTTTCTGGGATAGTACAGTGCACAAACAGTATCAGGTGTTAAGAAAGGAGAATGCGTGATTAGAGATAGTGTTTATTAAAGGTTAAAAGAGAGGATAAATAGCAAAATGTTACCATGAAGCAGAATCTAAAGAGACAATATTTTGCCAGGTAGTTCATTTTGCAGGTAGATTTTACTGCTTTTTGCTTAACTCACAGAAGAGTCTATGACTCTTATGATGTATTCCTACTTTAAACACACTTTTCCAAAAGATCCTTCCCTGAAGTTTCCTCTTGGCAAGGGAGGAAGAATTAAGGCCAAATTTCGGAGTTGCTGTTTCACTGGCCATGACATCTTTATCTCCAAGGTAATAGCTTTACAGAGAGCCAATTCTCACTTTTCCTACTGGTGATCACTGTGATCATTTCTGTATTAAAGGAAACTTTAAGGGGCATGTCAGTTCTCTCCTCTGCTTAAGAGGACTCTGATCCTTTGGTTTATTTTTTTCCTGGTTTCATTACTGAGTTCTCAGTAATGTTCTCATGTTCAGCTTGTTGCATTCAAGCACAATCATACCGAAGTGAAATCGATGTTTCGTTGCAAGTATTCTACTTCAGATGTCAAGTCTCAGAAATTGGTAGTGCAATACTTGAGACTCTTGGTCACTAAAACTGAGCTTTTTCATCTTGACACCTGAAGAAATAGTGAAAACATACTCAGCAACAAAGAAAGAATAAACAATTTCTTCAGCCAGTAAGGAATCAAGAACAGTGCCAGCAATGCTAAAAGAATTTCAGGCAAAGAAAGAACTGTGAATATTTAGTCCTACATCCTGCTCAATACAGCCATAGAACCGCTCTAAATTTCATCTTGCTGTTGCTACTTGTATTTCAGTTTCTGTGGTTGAATTAAAAAAAAAAGACTCCTGTTTCAATATTTTATAGTCCATGCACCATAGGCTTTGCTAAGTCACGCTAATGTTAATTGAATGTTGAAAACTTGTCTGTGAAATATTATCTGAAAACATTACTCAGTTAAAATAAAAATCAGATGGACTCCCTATCAACTCTTACTTATAGTCCCCTGTACAATCTGGAACCTAAAAGTCTTGGTTGAAGCTAGACTCCTGTGTCTTTGTGTCTCCTCTAGCACAGGAGCATCTGAATCTGAAGGTGTGGCTTGATTTATTGTCAGATGTCAGGTGGACTTCAGATCAGCCCTTAAACCTCACATTCCAAAACAAATCAAACAAGCAAACAAATGAACAATTTAAACCCCAGGCAGCCTTTTCTGGAGTTCAGGTTTGTGAATCTTCACTTCTCTGACTGTAATATGCTATCACTTTTTCTACTGTACTGGAAAGCTCTCTACTATACAGTTTCTCCTTTGAATTTCTGGTGCAAACTGTGACCAAACTATTCCTCTTTCTAACATGAATGGGATAAAACCTTTAATATTCTTTCTGTTGTGCATGTTTTCTGTTAATTTAATTGTCCCTATGCAATTTGACTGAAGCTTATTAATTTTTTAACATCTTTCTAGAAGCTTGATGACACCTGAGCAGAGTAGCCCAACAGAAATGGTCTCAGTAGCATGTTATTGGTATATTTTCTCAAAAATGTGTATGCAATGTACACACATACATCATCTTTCTGTTTTCATTCTCATTTGCAGTAAGAATAGCATGAAAACTGTAGAAAATGTTATATAGAACACACAGACCCCAGATGTTGAACCAGTCCTGGCCAATATGATGCTCTTAGAAGAGTCAGCAAAAGGGAATTTGATCAAGGGTTAGAACTTAAAAATATTTATTGTACAGGTATATTTATATGTACAGCATATAAAATCTAAATTTAGTGCTATATGTGGTTCCTGCAAATTCCATCAAATGGAGAGAAAATTAATATTAAAACAATTACGTGATAGTGAGGCCGCATCTTTTCCATTAAGTTTATGGCTGAAAAAGGAGCATTAGATTACTTCATATGTTACATACCAGTATGTGCGATCTGTGCTTTCTTGAAGTACAAATTGAGTTTGGCCAAAGAATACCTTCTTGAAAAGAAGCCAAACTGGATCTGAAGACATCTGGCTACTGAGACTCTAGCATTTTTCCAGTAATTTCCCCCAGCAATTATTTAATCTCACTGTTGCAAATTTTGGCCCAGTTTCCAATTCAGTTCAACTATCTTCTGGTCATGAGTATCAATTAGGTTTTTCTGGTTTGTTTTTTTTTTTTCACATAAAAGAGAACTTCAACTGTCAGTAGCTTTTTTCTGTAAAGAAACTAATACTCTTGTCCCCAGGTCACTTCTCAACTAGCTTTTCAGAAGTGAAATGGCCCACTTTTAAGGGTTTAACCACATTTCTCTGTATCCACAATTAAATAATTTTCAACATGCTTTGCAAACATGTGTACCCAACCTATATGCACCACGAACTTTCAACCTGTGAACAGCATGTACATCTTCAGCTAGAAAATACTAGTGATGCCATCCCCAGTAGTCCTATAAAGATGTATACCATTCTGAGATGTCATATAGCTATGATGAAACCTGTAACCCAAAATGAAGTAATTGGTTTTCTCATTTATGTCCTGTAGTGAAATAATATGCATAGGACCTTAACAGAGCACAAGTATAGATATTTTCTTTTGAAATAAAACACTTTGTGGGGAATTTAGTTGGGAAAATTTTTAACTCCTCCATCACTATCAAAATTATAAAACTGATTAAAAAGCATTAAGGTGTGGGACCTTGAGAAAATAAACTCCCCCAGTGGACAAATGCAATTTTGTAAGAATGAAAATTCACGTTAGCAGCATAAATGAAGTTTCCCTATTTCAGGAATGTTTTGTGGGTGATCATATATCTGTCTAATGCAGGCAGAAGTTTTTGTGTTTCATCGGTAGCTGTTTACTTAAACTATTTCTGCTTCCTTGTCTCAAAGAATGAAACAATTGAGATAGACATGATGAGATCCTTCCTCCCTAACTTTATTCATTTACCATACGGATGATCTACAACAGACCAAGTCTTCTAAATTCTTTTAGGTGGTGAAAGTAGTGCTCTTCAGAGGTACAGCAGTGACTAACAGAGGACAGGACTGGCAAAGAAATCCACTGTTGAGTATTCTTTTCACTTGACCACAAGTAATATCTAAGCTAGATACAAACATCCATGTTATAGACACTAAAATTGGTGAGAAGCATTAAATTCTATATCTATACAGAGATAAAGGAATTTTTACAAAAAAATACAGCTTAAATCAGTCTTGATTTTCAAGAGCATTTTAATTGGTGGGGGGAAGTAATTGAATATATTGGGAGGGAGGTGGGGAATACATATTTAGGAGCTATGATGGAAGAGGAAATACTCATTAGTCTTCTCATGCTTGAAAATTAACGTTCCCTTCCAAATATCTGCACTGCTCTTAACTGCCCCAACCAAATTTGGAATGAACATAAAGTAGACAGATGTTGAAGTGATACCTGAAGAAGTACAAATTGAGAAACCTTCTTTTTCCTCTTTGACAGCTGTTAAGTATTTTCACTCAAGGTAATTTTCAAGAGGGTTAAAGGAAAAAGGTAAATATAAAGTATAGTGGTAACCTCTCAGGGCATGACAGATTGCTATTACAGTCAAGGATTCATATCTGTATGAATACGCACAGAAGATGTGCAAACCGAGGTGAAGACAAAGGGTTAAAACTGGTTTAATGAAGAAAATCTATTATCTTGTCAACGAAGAAAATCTATTATCTTGTACATGAAGAGTGCCCAGTTTATGTTCTGCTCTCTGATAACTGGAGTCAATTGGACTCACTCAGGAAGGGCATTTCCCTGCACTGCAACTACTGCTCACAAACTCAATTTTCTGTCAAACTATAGCAGTACAATAATAGTTTGGTTTGGAAACAAACTGACAACATTGAACTGTTTTCAAGACAAAATATGCTCCCTGTTTGCCTGTTTGCCCAGGGAAAAAAACAAGGGCCAGGGATTCTTGAATGCCAGACCTCTGGCTGACTTACAGACTGAGCAGCTGCAGCATGGGCAGGCTGCCCAGTACACAAATATGTGAAGGTTATCAATAAAATTGGAGATTACGAACTCCTTATACGTGCTTAATGTTTGTATATGTAGTGGAAATGAAACTATGGTCCTGTTAACAAGCATGGTGGTTGACAAAAAGTACTGCTGTCAATTGTCAGAAGGCTAAAAGCACAAGCATCCTGGTAATTAGAGGCTGATAGGCTGAGATGGCTAAAACTCTAATATTCTAAATTAGCAAAGCATTTAATGGAATTTGGATAATTATAATTAGTATGTAAGCACTTAACTGAGAGGGCACATGTCCTCAGCTAAAGCAGAGACAGCTGAAAAGCAGGGTTTAAAAATTAAATAGGTAAGAAGGAAAATGGCTTGCTCATATAAAACTGCAGGGATATTTGAGGTGGGGTTAAAAAGCAAAACTTTCCACATAAAAATATAAGTGGGGTTAAAAAGCAAAACTTTCCACATAAAAATATAAGTATCTTATACTCAACTCAAACTATATTAAAATGCAGCTTTTTTCTGCAGGGTCCGCAATTCTACCTGTCGTCCAAAATGGTGGCCAATGGGTACCTTGAAAAAGCAAGCAGTTTTTATCTGCTGTAAGAGGAAATAGAAATTTTTTCATCTTTAGCAGCCCTGCAGTAAATCACATGATGTAATTAGAAAACAGTTCCTTACTCTATTACATATGTACCTGTTCTTCTAATTCTAGAACTGGTTATTATTTTGGAAATGTGAAACATAAATTGATGGTTGCATCTTCCAAGTTCTTGCAACATACCAGACTAAGGAGACCTGATGACAGATCATAGAATCAGAATAGTTAGGGTTGGAAAGGACCTTAAGATCATCTACTTCCAATCCCCCTGCCATGGACAGGGAAACCTCACACTAAACCATGTCACACAAGGCTCTGTTCAACCTGGCCGTGAACACCACCAGGGATGGAGCATTCACAACTTCCCTGGGCAATCCATTCCAGTGCCTCACAGCCTCACAGTAGAGAACTTCCTCCTTATATCCAATCTAAACTTCCCCTGTTTAAGTTACCCTGTTTTAAGTTTTAACTTGTTACCCCTTGTCCTATCAATACAGTCCCTAATGAAGAGTCCATCCCTAGCATCCTTATAGGCCCCCTTCAGATACTGGAAGGCTGCTATGAGGTCTCCACGCAGCCTTCTCTTCTCCAGGCTGAACAGACCCAACTTTCTCAGCTGTCTTCATATGGGAGGTGCTCCAGTCCCCTGATCATCCTTGTGGCCCTCCTCTGGACTTGTTCCAACAGTTCCATGTCTTTCTTACATTGAGGACACCAGAACTGCACACAATACTCCAAGTGAGGTCTGACAAGAGCAGAGTAGAGGGGCAGGATCACCTCCTTCGACCTGCTGGTCACGCTCATTTGATGCAGCCCAGGATATGGTTGGCTTTCTGGGCTGTGAGTGCACACAGAACACGGCTCATGTTCATTTTCTCATTGACCAACACCCCCAAGTCCTTCTCCGCAGAGCTGCTCTGGATCTCTTCTCTGCTCAACCTGTAGCTGTGCCTGGGATTGCTCCAACACAGGTGTAGGACCTTGCACTTGGCATGGTTAAACTTCATGAGCATGTGAAGGTCCCTCTGGATGGCATTCCTTTTCTCCAGCATATCAGCCGAACCCGACCACACAGCTTGTTGTCATTGGCAAACTTGATGAGGGTGCGCTCAATCCCACTGTTCATGTCAGCGACAAGATGCTGGACAAGACCTGTCCCAACACCAATCCCTGGGGCACACCACTCATTACTGGTCTCCAGTAATTGAGACCAGTAATTGGTCTCAACTGACCAATTGACCACATTGTTGGTCAATTGACCACCAATGAGCCATTGACCACACATTGAGCCATTGAGCCATTGACCACAACTCTTTGCATGCAGCCAGTTCTTTATCCACCAAATGGTCCACCTATCAAATTGATGTGTCTCTAATTTAGAGACAAGGATGTCATGTGGGACAGTGTCGGACGCTTTGCATAAGTCCAGGTAGATGACAGCAGCTTCTCTACCCCTGTCCATCAGTTCTGTAGCCCCATCATAGAAGGCCACCAAATTGGTCAGGCAGGATTTCCCCTTCGTAAAGCCATGCTGGCTGTCACCAAGCACCTTGTTGTTTTTCATGTGCCTTAGCATGCCTTCCAGGAGTATCTGCTCCAAGATTTTGCCAGGCACAGAGGTGAGACTGACTGGTCTGTAATTCCCCGGGTCATCCATTTCCCCCTTCTTGAAAATGGGGGTTATATTTCACTTTTTTCAGTCATCAGGAATTTCACATGACCGCCATGATTTTTCAAATATGATGGCCAGTGACTTTGCAACTTCATTCACCAGCTCCTTCAGGACCTGCGGATGGATTTCATCAGGTTCCATGGACTTGTGTACGTTCAGGTTTTTAAGATGGTCTCAAACCGGATCCTTTCCTACAGTGGGCCCAAGGTCTAGGTTTTCACAGTCCCTGTGTCTGCTTTCCAAGACTTGGGTGGTGTGATCAGAGCATATGCCAGTGAAGAGTGAGGCAAAGAAGTCATTAAGAACCTCAGACTTCTCCAAATCCAGGGTAGCCATTTCTCCTGATAGCTTTCAGAGAGGGCCTACATTGTCCCTAGTCTGTCTTTTATTCCCTATGCACCTATAGAATCCCTTCCTGTTGTCTTTCACATCTCTAGCCAAGTTTAATTCTAACTGGGCCTTAGATGAGCATATGAATTGTCATAACGGGTCAGATCAAAAGTCTACTTAGCCCATTAGCCTTCCTCTGATAACTGCCAATAATAGAGGCTTAAATAAACTAACAGTTACAAGTAAGAACTGCTTATGAATAGAGTTTCTTCCTCTGGGGTATCTTTTCAGTTTCCAGCAATGAGTAGAAATGGATTGAGCCACAGATTGCATCTAAACCATTAATATCCAATCTAAGACATATCCTTCATGAATTAAATTATTATTTCAACTTATGCATATGAACAATCTCTAATCACACAATTTAAATTACATACTGGATGAAAGCAGCATTTTCTTTTGATCAAGTTAGAACTATTGCATGATATTTTAATTCAGATGTTCCCTAATTTTCCTCTGTTGTATGTAACTGGGAGAAATCTTTCTGCTTTGCATTTCTGTCAGTCACAATTTTATAGAAAACTATGTCGTCTCTTTTCCAAGCTGAAGAACCAGAATCTTTTTGGTCTTTGCCTGTTCAAAATGTGTTCCTTGTTTCTAATAATGCTTGTTGACATCCCTGGTAGTTTGTCTTTGTACTGCCCTGTTTATGGCAGATCCCAGAGCTTTCCAGCACTTTTCTGTGTTGAGCTCAAAATACCAGGATAAGCTAATGATATATTTTATGAAATTTACTAATGATTTCAAGTGTCATCATATGTTAATATTTATGTGAATGTCTTTTGGAGATATCTAGGTGCTTGCAGTATTCAAGAGAAGGATGCACTACAAGCATGTATGATATTGTGTATTTCTTCTCAAATTCTACCTAGATACGTAGCATTTATGATGGCACTTGGTTTTTGGTGATGTCCAATCACTGAATTATATTTTTAGAAATCTATTCATGATGACTCTTTTCTGAATGGCAGAAGTTAATGAAGAGCACATAACTCCATAGCTGTCAATAAGTGGTTTGGAAAAGTTCTTTTTATATCACTTTGTACCTATCATTATTTAACTGAGTTTTTATTACCCAGTCACTCAGTGTTTGAGAATTCTTCCACAACTCTTCACAGTCAGTTGTAGAATTAGCTACCTTGAGCTGAGAATGCAAACATCCCCTTCTTACACTTTCGCACTTTCTCTGCTCATTTATTATTGCATTAAATAGCGTTTTCCTGATAGAGATCCCTGTGGCATCTATAGAAGAAAATCTATTCAAGCAAGCCCAATTGTGCACATCTATCAAACAGCAAGCTGTGGGTATAATGATTATTATTCATATTGATGTAGCTTTTTGGTGCATATTGTCATTAAAAAATAAGAAAGAAAAAAATATTTTTTTCCTAAGATTTCCCTTATGTTAAAATTGTGTACAAATTAAATGGCTGTTTTCAGACATTGCTGTCACATGCTTTCTACAAAAATGCATATTCAGTATTACAAACTGAATTTCCTGGAGATTAAAGCCACATCAACTGCATGAAAAAAAGCAAGCTGGGTAGCTATTTCAATTCTCCTAATATTCATAAGCCGATATTATATCTAATAGCTATTTATACTTCTGAAAATCAAATAATTTCTCTGATTGTATTAAAGATGACAAATTTATCTCACTGTATTTCCTATGTTCTGACATCTAAATGTTGTGTGACTATGACAGGGATTATGAGACATCGTATCTCTGAAAGGATAAAATGGGGTTAATACAATTGCTACTTATTTTTCTTGTTTTATTTTCTCTTTCTGCTCCTGCTTGTCCTTGATAAAGATTCCTCTTGCACAAACATGTTTCTGCCCTTACCAAAGAAGGGAATTGATTTGGATGTTCAGTGACTCTTGATATCAAAAATCTCTCTTCCTTCATCTTGACAGCAAAATCTTAAAGGAACTGCAGTATTCATGATTTTTCCACAGTTATTTGTTTAGTGACAGATGTCATCTCCCCATCTATCAGCATTACTTCCTTGCCACCTGACAGAACAGAGAAATACATATGATTTTCCATACAGCTTTATATTTCTGTATTCCAGGGACAGTCTGGCGAAATGTTAGGATTAACTGTCATCCAGATACAATGCCTTTATTTCAGAGCAATCCTTTTCAGCCATCCTTTATAAACACACTTTCTCCTTTATGTCCTTACGCACAGGAACGGCAGTTAATATAAGTAACTTGGACCACATAAAGAAGAATAAGTACCTTGATCAGAGGATATAATGTCTTGCTATTACTCTAGCTGCTTAAATACTGTTTGAAAGTATAAGCAGCACCAACAACAAAAGAGACACGGGACTTTTTTTCTTTTCTTTTTTTTTTTTTCCCCAACAGGTTGTGAATCAAAAAATGTACTGCAGTGTGGCTACTTATGTGTCAGTCACCTCAAATAACTTCTTGGATAACTGATTCCCTTAGTTTTTGACACTGAACATCATTTATTTTAACCAAATGTTTAACTGCTTACAAAAATATAGAGACAACTGTAACTACTTCATTTAAGCTTTTAAGTTCTTACCTGAAATAAGGCATGAGGTCTAAACTTTGACAAATTCACACTTTCATTCTGGAAAATTAGGTGATGCTTTCTAAATGTTACAATGTAGAAAATATAGGGAAGAGTCAGAAGGGAGAAATGTTATTTTGGTAGTTTTGGAAACAACTATTTTAAGATACAGTCTATAATATTTCATTGGTCATTTTTTTCATTCAGAGTACTAAAAAAAGCTTCCTACAACACGAATTTAGAGAATGTGCAACAAAAGACAGCCACATTGCAAAGTCAGAAGGTATTGTGTTTGCAGGAGAGTATAATATTACAGCAGGTATTACTAACATTCTTGGACACTCAGTTTGTGCCCTAATTCAAAGCTTAATACTCCCAAGATGTATGTTAGTTAAAGGACAAGGTTTTATAACATTTTTTTTTAAGACTTTTACACTCTTCACTAATGGAATGCAACCCTAGACTTTCAGTTAAGCATCCTCTTGAATACCTCACTGAATCATGGCCTGAATGTTTCCAAGAGACCAAACTCAATTACTTTATACTGAGCATTTATCCAGTTAATAAAATTGCTTTTTACTCCTGTATAGACTACCTGGCTTCTGACTGCTCTCTAAGCTTTATAATATATACCTCTCTATAGGGGTAATGCCTGAAAATGCTGCTACCCATCCAAATAGCATTCTAGCTTTTAATCACAACCTGAACCTGGAGCAGCTGAAGATCATGAGGTACCAAATGTCACAGAGAGGTAGGAATGTTCTTTAATGAATGAGAAGAAAGACAGGAGGCTAGACATATGGTTTAGTACAGCATTAAAGACAACAATTTACTCTTATCACCTGAGAATAATATGACACAACTTTACAGTACAGATCACTGTACAGATTACTGTTCCTTCCTTAATTTCTTGTAGTTAGTAGAAGATTGACACCTCTCCTCCAAGTAGAGATTAACAGAGGGACATGTGTATGGTGCGTCTGCAGACAGCCCTCTTTGTTTTCCCATGCACATTTTGTGTCTCAAAGACAGACCTAACAAATATATGCCTGCACAGTCCTTCTCAAATAATGCCCTATTCTGTTCCTGAGTCCTTGATTCCAGCTAAGAATGTCACAGCCTTCACCGGTTTCTTCTTAATCTCTGCAGGATTGCATTCATCACAATTTTTTCACCTTTTCCCACACTTTGGGAGGATGACTCCCCTATCTCTGCTTCCATCTGTAGATGCCCAGAAACAAGCACATGTGTGAAACAAAGACATCACTTTGTAAAATACGTCATGAACCAATGCAACTCATGAAGGTTTCAGGCTTACTTTCAGAAAGGTAGAAAAATCCACTTTCCTCTTTTGATGACAAAAGTAAAAACCTACCCTTCAAAGGTCAACAAATATGATGGATTTTACAGGCTATAAAATCCAGCCCCATGCCAAAGGGAAGCTGTATCTGCTCATCTGTGAGTGACAAATCTGGTTATATTAGGGTTGTATAACCTCACCCAGTTGTCTGGGTGCCAAATGCTTAGTTCAGCCACACTGGCCAATACACTTGCTCATGCAGTCTTCACCTTTCCCTACCTGGTAACTCCCTGTTTTGATTCCTCACACAGAGCAAAATAACAAATGGTGTGTTTTGTTGGATTTTTCATTTATTTCTGGCATGCCTCCTATTTTCAGTTCCATCAGATCATCAGGGTGAACTAAGATCCTAGACAGACTTCTCAGTGCATCGTGGATCTTGTCTCCTCCCATGCAGCCTGACATTCGCAGTCCATGTGGACAGCTACATAACATGATGCAAAACATTTTGCTAAAATTTTTGCACCTGCTGGGCATTAACTGTACAGAGTAAATTTAGTAGTATTACATGGGCATAATGAAGGACAGACTTTGGCCTAAGAATTTTATGATGGTTTTATATATGAAATGTTGCATTACTTTTTTGAGCTTCCAAACCCCAGGTTGAAATTTGATGTGTTAATGTGATACAGAGGTTTGGAGAACAATAGGGGCTAACTGGATGAACTCTCATCTGGCCAGCCAATTTGATTTCTCCTCTTATGGATATTACTGGGTTTACAAGGTGATGTATCACGATGAGAGTGTCAGCTGCATCATTCTACAGCTGTGCTAAATCCTTCTTCACACAATGATGTCCATTATGGTATCCTGATACTAGTAGGCTGAGTTATGAGCTGGACATAGAGTGTTGTGGAGTGCTGAAGTAGTCTGGCAGCCAGCCAGGGATGTGCTACAGTAGTGTGTGCTTGGTGGAGTGTAGCAGATGATAGCCCATAGCTGGAAATTGCAGTTCTCCTGTGCTGTGCAGAGTTATGATAGGGTATGATGTCTTGGCAAGTGGTAGCTGTGATTTTATGGTAAAATTGAACTGTGATATGAAGCAGAATGAAACTGCTTAATAACTTTAGTTCATCAGGATTTGACTTAAGCTGTTTTTTCTAGTAATGAACTAGGTCAGAGTGCTGTGGTTCAGTACTCCAGGGACGTGCCCATTTACTTCTTCTGCTATGAGTTTAGAGGTGCTCAGGTATTTTTACATTTGCTTGTTTTATTTGAAGAAATAGCATGAATTCAGTGCAGATATTCTTATAGGACTGTCTCATGTATGGTACTTTAGTTCAGAAGAAAGAATACTAGGGTTCATACAATTCTATCTGTAGGTGTCTTCTGTGTGATGCAATCTTTCAACATTTAATACTGAATCCTCACTGGGTTATTGATGTATGTATAGCCACTTCCTTATGAACTAGTTAGGCTTCACTGATTGTTTCATACAAATGCATTTATTCTCACTGGAACACAGCTGGCAATTCCTTTGATGTATTCCTTTATGGGGAAAAAAATCTTATATGAGTCCTAACAGCTGTAAAGAAACAAGACCTTCAAACATAATGGTCCAGATTCTCTTGCCCTATTCCTTATTTTAGTATTTTGCAATTAAAAAGAAATAAAAAGCTTGTCTCTAGGGGAGAAAACGTTTCCTGAATTTGGGTGTGAAGTTTAAAAAGAAGATGCTTAGGATTTTTCTAGGCTTGGTTGGGGTTTTCTTGTTTGTTTTTGTTGTGTGTTTGTTTCTTTCATTAAAAAGGATTTGGAGAAAACTACTGTGGTAGAAAATTATTTTGCATATTAAAGAAAAATCCTTTTACCAGCGGAACCTTCCTGCACACTATAATGCAGAAAAGGACAAGAAGTAAAATTGGGAAAGGCAGTCTTCCATGTAGTCTTCCATTATTTAGTTCTTTAGTGATCAACGCCAACATCATATAACAGTTTGGGTTGGGATGGAGCTTAAAGATCATTTAGTTTTAACCTCCCTGCTCAAAGCCCCATCCAACCTGGCTATATCCAATCAATTCAATATGTGAATTGTGGGGTTGTAGTATTTTCCCTACCATACTGTGGGAAAGCATCAGGGAGAGAAGGCAGCTCTATGGAGCGCCCTATGAGAAGTTATGGAAATTGTTAAAGGATAAGGCAAGTCAAGTCAGTTTGCCGAGGTGAAAGCCATCCAGCTGGCCTTGGACATTGATGAATAAGAAAAATGGCCAGTACTTTATAGTGACTCATGGATGGTGGAAAACGCCCTATGGGGGTGGTTGCAGCAATGAAAGCAGAGCAACTGACAATGCAGAGGTAAACCCATCTGGGCTGCTGCACTGTGGCAAGATATCACTGCCCAGGTACACAACCTGGTGGTGAAGGTATGCCACATAGATGCTCATGTACCCAAGAGTCGGTCCATTGAGAAACACCAGAACAACCAACAGGTAGATAAAGCTGTTAAGATTGAAGTGGCTCAGATGGATTTAGATTGGCAATGTAAGTGTGAATTATTTTTAGCCCAGTGGACCCATGACATCTCAGGTCATCAAGGCAGAGATGCAACATATAGATGGGCTCATGACTGAGGGGTGGACTTACTGACAGGTTATTCACAAATGTGAAACATGTGCTGCAATTAAGCAAGCCAAGTGGTTAAAGCCTCTCTGGTATGGAGGATGATGGCTGAAGTACAAATATAGGGAAGCCTGGCAGATTAATTACATTGCACTCCCATTGTCCTGTCAAGGCATCTGCTTATGAGTTGTAAGGAGCTGTATTGTCTAATATTCACAATAACAAGTGCTGAGTTCACCACCATTTATCTCTTCAGTCTAGCCCCAAATTAGCATATTTAACTAGTCTTGTCTGAAGGTGGCATAAGCATGGACCATGATGCTAAGATATATATATCTGAAAAGATATGAAGATAACATGGTCTTTCATAAGAAGAAATTTAGACTTCATTTTTTCTATTTGGGAAAGTTTCCATTAGATTTTTTTCAAAGCACTTGAAAATGAAAGAAACTGCAATTGGGTTTTGGTGGTGGTTTCTTGGTGTGTTTTATTTTTTTTTTGCGTTGCTGCTTTGTTGTGGGTTTTTTTGTTATTTTGTTGTTTTTTTTCAAAGTCTGGCAAATGTTCTAGATTTGGAAGACTGCTAAAATAACCACATGTCACCATTATCTCTTCACTTTTTATTTCCTTCAGACATGAAAAGACAATTTGCTTTCATCATCTTTAACACAAGGATGCAAAACTGAGCATCATCAAGATGCTACTCATATTTCAACTGATTTCTCCTCCACAAATCATAGTGATCTAATATTTCCTTAGATCTAAAAGGGCTGACAACAGCTTGAATTTTCAGTGTACTCTAAGAATCTTTAGTGTGAAGAAATTGCCCAACACTAATTTCACTCAGTCTGAGGAAGAAGAATGAAGGGAAGAGTAGAATAACTGTTCACTCTCACATGCATGCCTGTATCAATTTTAGGACCTAGACTGTCAAAAATACATAGTGGTTACATAACAGCATGAACATTAATGTGTACATGACATCAAGAAATCATCTATCAATGAGTAAATGCATTGCTAACTTACTTCATCTGAACCCAATAATCGTGTTTAGAAAGTTCAGGTGTATTTACGTCTGTCCTACCCTTTTCTGTCCTAACTTATTTCATAACCTCAAACAGAAATCAAAGAGAATTGGTTAAAGGCCAGCATGAAAGGTCCTATACAAAAATAAAAAAATACTTTTTATTAGCAGTTAAATCCCAGACCTCGTCATAGAAGACCTTGACCTCACAAACCAAAAAAGATCTATGGTATTTAAGACTTCTATGTATATCATTTGCTTGAGCTGTTATTTTATTAACAGTTTTATTGATTTTTCTGGGTATTAGACTGTATTCAAAGGGATTAAATTTAAATCTATTTTTAAATCTCATTCCCATTAAGTTTTATGTTTGTCATTAAACATTTGGATTTTTATTTATCTTCTTGTAGTCAATCAAGATATGCCTTTTCTTTCAGTTATATGCATATTGATTTCCATTTTAATGACTGTATTGAATACTGTGATGTGCTAACATATTTTCCTCTGTGTTATGGTCCCATTTCACAGTATTTTAATATCAATTATTAAATAATTACCTTCAGTTTTGTAAATTCTGAGCATTTTTGTATCGTAGTTATCTTCTCTGAATATAGGTGTTAAATTTTAGCTTTTAAAAATTGTTACATGTGTTTATATATATATATGCACACATTTTAATTTTAGTTATTTAAATTTTATACCTTCCAAGAGAGTCAAGAACCCAAAACATCATAAGTCCTGCAGCTGCAAATACTACAATGGTATTATTCAAAAGGTCATTGAAAATATTTGGCTTCCATGCCAAACACGACAATATGGGCCAAACAGTAATGAAATAGACTTTTATCTTCCCTTTGGGCAATTACACCACAATGCAGTTATTGCTTCTTTAAAGTCTGCTGGTTAGGACAAAAAAGATTTGAGAACGTAACTGCCGAAGACCTTGAATTTTCCATGCTTTTGGGGAATTCATACTACAACTATAGCATAGAATATAAGTACAACAGCATTCCAATTGAAATTTCTGACTTTGAATGACTGCTAAAAAAAAAAGCTTAGTTCCTGAACTGATGTCTATCTTCTTTGAATGCTTATTTTATTAAGTAAACTCAAGCAGTGTGAGAAAAACGACAGCATAAAGCTATCAATCACGTTTAAAACAAATTAAAATTTCTGTATGAGATAGCTAGTAAGAGGAAAATTTTATTTTGTTTTTCTAGAAGATGTTTCCTCATACTAAAGAAATAAAACCAAATATGGAGATGGTACAAAGCATGGAGCAGATTCTCAGAGTATACATTATAAAAATATTTATGAAAATGTCACATAAACATATATTTCATAAGCATATTTATGAAAATGTCACTACTCAGAAATCAGATAATGATCTATTACAGCAGTGTTACATATTGGTTAGAAAATACTTCTGTTAATGTATGCCACCTAGGCTTGCAATATTCTTCTCATCTTTCAAATACACATGATCTCAGAAGCTTTTTCAGGAAGGTATTCTTACTGTGCAAATAATTATATATACACATATACTCATTTAAAAATAGATTATCCAAATTTTGAGTTATTAAGACAAAACTATCAGACATGAGGCATTTTTAGGCAGGACTGTATAGTTATGATTCTCAGACTAGATGATAGTATTGGATTTACAGTAAAAAGACATGAAAATGAATACGAGACAATTTTTAAATACACATTAGTAATATTTCCTTGTAGAAGGGTAGATTTTTGTTTCCTTTTATTTTTAATTTAATTCATGCAATTTTAAATAAAAGTCTCCATAGCTTCTGTCTTATGATAATTGCACTCAGTGGGGACCTCTTAGTTTACTGCATTAGAAGAATTGTTATGTTATATATTGTTGTTTGACTAAAAGAGTAAACTAAAAGCTCTAATAACTTTTGTTGTTGGCAGAGAACCAGCAAAATGCAGTATTTGTGCCTTATGGATTAGCTGGTATTTAATGCAAAGATACACAGCCATCGTAAACAACCTCTTCTTCATTTCAGTTTGCTTTATTTGCAATCGCATGCACAATTCCTGTTAAAATATGTAGCACAGGATGAAACCGAAAGCCACCACAGATACAATGTAGCTTATGGTTTAATTCATGAATCACATCATATCACCTCATTCATAGATCAGCCAGTTTTGATCAAAGCATTGATTTGCTAATTGCTAGATTTTTCTGGATAGGAACCTATTAACAGCAACACAGTCTTTCTGAGTTTATGCATTTTGATTACACAAAGCTAGGAACAATAAAGTAGTTTGTCTATATGCTTAATGAATTTAAAAAACATTTGTGATATTAGTTCACTGAAGTGTTTTCCAGTGTTTCTCTTTTATTCTTTTCTTTCTTTTTTCCCTTTTATAAAGATTGAGGCATTTAGCTAGAAAAAAAAACTCTTTTGATTTTAATTTTTCATTTCTCCTGGAACCAAAGCAGAATGATAGCCTCAACATCAGGTTTGGTGTAAAGAGAAAGAAACAGAGCTTTAGACCAGTAGATTAACATACTGCATATTCAGAAGAAAGAAGCTGCCTTAGGAAGGACTTGAAACATAATAAATCACTTTCAAGAATAAACGAGAACCATTTATTGTTATGCCTCAAAGCCTTTTAAGACTATACAGATGTATTTCTACTGCCTACATTAAAAAAAAAAAGTAAACTGAATTTCTGATTGTAATAGCAGAGAAACACTTCTTTTTAATATTCAGATGGATAGCTTTAACCAGAAAGCTGCCAATATCTATATCTAGTCATCCTGTGGAAACCTAACTGTGACAGATGGCATCCAGCCTGCCTGACATAAATTTTACCTGTTCCACCAATGATTTAAATCATTGTTACCTATCTGTGTGTGCTTCTACATACATGTCTTAGCCTATCTTTCCTTATCTTGAGCTATACAGCATATAAAAAGCTTGCTCTTCTGGCATGATAATGATGGTGTAGTGCAAATCTTTTATACTAGAACATTTTATTTTATGCCTTTTACGTTCAACTTTTAGGCAGAATCTATGAATATTATTCTCTTTGAACATCTCAGTTCTTCTGGATAAACACACCTTATCCCTCTGGACCAAAGAAGAAGTTGGCACAGCTATGGCATTCAGTCATTTTTCCTGTTGATATATTCACTTTCCCCACTTTTTTATTTTCTGTATAGAAACTGAATTCCTTTTCTTTCTTTTTTTGGATAGAGCATTTTGTTTTCTTCTCACTTAATATTCTGCTATGCCAGCTAAATCTTTCCTTCTTCATCTACACATTCTCCTACTCATTAACATGTTGTCGGTGTTCAATATTCCTCCCTCACCTCACACACGTGGAGGTGCTATCTCTTATTCGCCTCCTGTGGTCACAACAGCCATGAAAGTGCTAGAGCAGGAAGGATGCCAGCATTTTAACTACTGTGTTGTCTAAACCTGAGCAGATGGAGGTTTGAATGTGTGATAGATAGATTCTTTGGGGTGAATTTGTGGGAAAATGGAGGGCTCTGAAATATTTGGTGCAGAGGACAATATTTTGAGGGGAAGCTGAGAGGTACTTCGGCTTTTCTTCCTTTCTCTGTTTAGATTTTCATGCTCATATTTAGCCATCACAAAGGTGAGCCTTTGGCCACTTGAGTTCATGCAATCTTACTATTGTACAGACAGAGATGAATAGTACTTCCTCCTTTCTGTTTAGAAACATAGAAATTTTCCTCACTACATAGTGTCAGTCTCCCAGCGTCACTGGTGTGTAACCTCTCTGCTAGGTGTTCTCTCAAAGCAGTCTGCCATTCAAGGACTGCATCAACATAACATGGTTGTGTAATCTTGGCTCAAACTTGCCAGGTTGTGAGAAGGAGCTGTGAAAAAGTGCTAAGCTAGAAAAGAAGGGTAAAATGATAGGCAGAGATGAGATTGTTGAGACAGGGATAGTTGGCAGCTCAATGATTCCAGGAGAAAAACACTGTCATGAGAAGGTATAAAGATGGCATCAGCAGCATGGAGGATTAGCAATGGAGACTGACCCTTTCACACCTGCCATCAAGCTGTCTGGCCAGCACAGACTTGCTGCTTGCTTTATGGGGGATCATAGGGATATTATTACTTATTCTCCTTTCTTTTTTGCCCAGATTCTCTGTTACTTGTAATAGTCATAAATAACTCTTCAGATGTGTACATCCCTCTTGCAGTGTCTTTGTTCATGATAAAAGTTGTCCAAACAAAGTGACACAGACAAGGCAGGTTACAGACATTAGCTAAGCAAAGGCATCTGTGCTGTCAAGGCAAGGTGTCAGGTAGTATTAACCAGGGAGATTTACATAATAGTTACTGAGTGGGAAGCCTCTCACTAGATATCATCATCACTGAGAAAAATTCAGGCCATATAAATTCTTAATATATGTAAATGGAGACCTGAACACTCTACTATTCTTATCTCAGTGATCACTAGATCACTATGCAACTAGTGCAGAAAACAGAAATAAGGAAGTAAATAAAGAAAAATTAATTTAGTTAATCAGTTCCATTAGTTGACTAATATGGACCTCTTTTCCCCAGTCTACCAAAAAATACTGATGTAATACAAAAAGTGAAATATATTTTCCTATATTGTACATATATTGTACCCTAATTACAAGAAGCTGGATGCAGGAATTTCTAGGCAGTTTTTCCTTCCTGTATTTGATATAACATCATCCATGATAATCCAATGCCCATATCCACCCACAAGTCCATAAATGAAATCTTGGTTCTATCAGCAGCAAGGACAGAATTCCCTTTCATTCAAAACTAAAAGTCAGAAGAACATATAGAACTATGAACTACTAATTATTTTATCAATGCTTATTCAACTACATTGGAAATAACGAAAGTTTGTGCAAGTTAGTATTGCATGATGACTGGGATGGATTCCTATTCTTTTTAGCATTTTATGGTGATTCCTGCCTTTACATTCCCAAGCAGTTCTGAAATAATTAAACTGGGATTAAATCTCATTACGACTTTGACTCGTCTTTCTGTCATTAAGGGATGTTCTTTTTTGGCTAGCCAGATGTGACAAAACCTTTTGCATTTTAGAATACAAATGTACCCAAAAGAACATCTGTGACTGAAAAATGAAAACATACTGGAAACAAATGCATATGCCCTCTTTGAATCACAAGTCAATATCTACAAAACCATGAAAGAAACCAGTTAAGACAGAATGCATCTTTTATCCTTTGTATCACACAGTATTACCCATGAGGTTGTTTCCTGAGATGTAAAACGTTACAGTGAAAACATAGTATATACTCTAGCTTTATTTTCTATATAATATGTCATGATCTGCTTCCAGAAAGAGAATAAAACCATAAAATTACAAGTAATTTTTGCAACTGTCTCTTGGAATGTAGATTTTTTTTTAAATTGTTCTCTTCAGTTGTGACTTAGGTTTGTCCAGATGCTCTTGATATTTATTACAGTATGGATTTAAAATAAGAAAATTACATGACAACATGTTTCTGGTACAATGACAATGGTGAGTTTTCTAAAATTCTAGTTTTTTCCAACAAGATTTAAGGCTACTTTACGTTATTTTTATATTAATATCTCTTGCATTTCTAATATATATATATAAAATAATACTGAAGTCTGCCAGTGCTTGTTGAAAAGCAGATGTGCTTTTTAATCAGGTATTGAGATTGCTATAGGCTGTGAAACTGATTTAAGTAATACCGTAAGTCTGCTCTTACTGTATGTTACTTCAAATACATTAAAACACTGAATTTCCCATTCAGTGCAGCTTGACCTACAAAAATAATATCTTACTATTGCCAAAGTATCCAAAGAAGCCAAGTCAAATGGGATTGATCAGAAGAAACACTTTTAAAATACCCAATTCTAATAATGCACAGTAAATACGATTTCAGGTAGAAACCAGAAACGCATCACACTTTTGTCTGTTCAAACTGAAACTAATTATTGAAATATGGACACAATTAAGAAATGTTAATATTTGAAACCACATTTATATATTACAATATGAGAAGTTACATTATTTCTAGAAGCTGTAGTCTGTGAAGATACTGACACTATTTTTATCCACAGAGAAAATTGTGAATATTGTCAGTATTACTGCCAAAATACAGTTTCCATGCTGCATGCTTGTTTCATAATGATTGTTATTGGTAGGACAAGAGGGAAGGAAGAAGGAAGGATAAGAAGGAGAGAGTTCTTTTGTAAGCAGTGTTGAATAAAGAGGGGAACTCAAGCTCTTTAAGGACATAAGGTGAAGCACAGAGATGTGGAAGGATGGCAGAGTGGATGCAGCAGCCAGTTGCTTGAATACTGCAGCAAGATGAATAACTTGAGAAAGAAAATACACAACTGGGATGAGCTAGAAGCAGCCTGGGATAGGGGCATCCAGGAGGAAGCAGGGGTTGCTGGATATTTAGTGTAAGAGAAAAGGTACAGTGAGATCCATTCTGAGCCAGGATTCTTTTTTCTGTATTCATTAGAGAAAATGGATATAAATCCTAAAGGCATGATGTCAATGCTCTTGAACACCTTCAAAGTCTTCTCTGAATAGATCATAGGTGTATCTATGTGATTCCACATTCCAGGATTTTTTAACTGTACTTTAGTTTTTTATATGTGAGAAATTTGAGACAAAGGAAACTCAAGATGCCTTGCAAGAATACTGTTCTCTTCAGAGTCAAACACATGAGGCATATGTAGCAACATAATTAATATTGCAATTGTTGCCTTAGCTCACATTCTTTCTGTGTGTATTTGTATGACTTATTTTGTTTTCCAGTCACCAGGATATTGGAGATCTTCATGATCTTTCATATTTTTATCTTTATCTTTGTGAATGTCTGCTCAGCACTGGCAAAACCACACCTGGAGTGCTGTGTCCAATTCTGGGCTCACCACTACAAAAGACATCTGGAGCTGCTGGAGAAAGGGCTCTAAAGGGCCACAAAGATGATTAAGGGAGTGAAGCATCTCTCACATGAAGAAAGACTGAGGGATCTGGGACTATTCAGCCTGGAGAATAGAAGGGTCAGAGGGGAATCTCATCAATATGTACAAATTTCTGAAGAAAGAAAGCAAAGAAGATGGAGACAGGCTCTTTTTGTTATGCCCAGTGGTAGGACAAGAGGCAGTGCACACAAACTGAAACACGGGAAGCTCCCTTTGAGCATCAGGAAACACTTTTTATCTGTGAGGGTAACCAAGCACTAGCAGAGTTTTCCCAGAGACACTGGGAAGGCTTTATCCTTTGAAAAATTGAAAATCACCTGAACGTGGCCCTGGGCAACTGTCCTTGCTTGAGCAAGTGGCTTGGACCAGGCAACTTCCAAAGGTCCCTTCCAACCTCAGTCATTCAATGACTCTGTGTGAGAACAGTGCCTCATAGTTTTGCTCATTTCTGCATTTAGACATCTGAGGTAGTAAGGATAGGATCCAGACCACTTATGTTAACCAGGTATCTTCCAGTTTGATCTGGAACTTTCCTTTGTAACTACAGGTTACCTGTATTTGACCCTCTTCCACTCATGCAAGGAGGCTGAAATTAGAGTAAAAATAATTTTCATCACCTTAATATTAATATCATGCACTTTATATTCCCATTTTATAGGACTTACAAAAAAATCAGGTTTGTTTGCTGTTTTTCCTTTTTTTTTTTTAATTTCGTTTGCCATTAACTTCTCTGTTTGACCTCTGCATTGCCTGTCATCCCTCATTCTGCTGTTGCCATTTCCCAAGAGCCTTTCCAGCCCCTTGCTGGCACTTTCCACCTGGCAGGCAGGAGGAGCAGGTAAACCCTGGGGCTCGGTTTCTCTGCTGTTGGCAACCACCCTGTGTGCTAAATTCTATCACAAATGCCATAGGCTCACTATCACTGCTTATTATAAACTGTAGATGCACATGTAGAATTGTAATTTGAACCTGCACAACCTAAAGGTTTGGATAAACATGGACTCATTTTTAGAGACATTGCACATGGTCAGCTTTCATGTACCTCAATGCTGTTTGTTTAAAAATATGCAGAAGATACTTTTAAAGCCAGATACATAAGGAAACACTGAAAAAGATGATGAGTGGCTTTGAAAAACACAGCAAAATTATGTAAAGGAATAAAAATACTACCAATTCTAACTTCATTTTTTGAAATAAAAAGTGATGGTCTGAATTTGAGCTGTGAGTGCTGAAAACCTTAAATATCATATATACCACATAAATAAAATGCATATTTCACATGTATGTGTTCCCATCAATCTATCTTTAGTGGTGAGCTGTCTCCAGCATTTAACATTTGCTGTTATTTTATGCCTTGATTAAAAATGTGTATGTTCATCCAAGTACAGTATTTGATACAATTTCTGCTACACCAGTAAATATCTTGTACTCTCATTTACTCTAGCTGCTTGTCACCTTTTCCAAATAGTAAATAGCTGACTAGCTCTAAATTGCCTGTTTGAGCACCACTAAGTATGGAGCCCAAAGTCTTAATTTAGGTCCCCAAGTTAGATGCCAGAAGTTACATGGTGCGAATGCCCCCCTCAGAGAACAAGCCATATAAAGGAACAGCAGCTATGTATAGAATGCAGAGCAGCCTAATATAAATCTCCTGAAAAAAATGCTATATGTCTATATTTGGGAAGTGAAAGACTGCTCCTGAGAGATTCTCACACCTCTTAACTCTAGTGAGAACTTCAAGAGAAGCTCTGCACTTCCCAGCATCAGGCCTTAAATGATCAAACATTTCTATCCACTGCTGTGCTCTACCTTGCCTGATCTCAAGCGGGGTTATTACAAGAACTGGGATAACACATCATTTCCCTCTACAGTACTTTGAATTATTTAACCTACGTGTTTTATTCCACAAGCCATTCTAACCATGCTTGTGAGGGTTTAAATCAAAAGATTGTGTTGTTACAAGAGTAATCCACAGAGGAACAAAGAGCCCTGCTGTATTCTTTGCGCAACAGTCAGAAAAATGGCATATATCATTTAGACCCATGGCACTAATGATGGTTCCTACTTTGATGTATTATTCTAATATTCTCCCAAGTTTCATTATAATGTCATGTTGATCAGCTGCTGTTAGTAAATTTTGGAACGATTACTTCCTGCTGGCAGGTACAGTAAGAGAAGATAGTGTTACAGCTGACAGCAGGCATCTGTCATTAAAACTGCCAGAAAACTATAGACAAAAGTGTTTTACTGTCCAGAC
This sequence comes from Melopsittacus undulatus, assembly GCF_012275295.1. Classification (NCBI taxonomy): domain Eukaryota; kingdom Metazoa; phylum Chordata; class Aves; order Psittaciformes; family Psittaculidae; genus Melopsittacus; species Melopsittacus undulatus. The sequence continues at coordinate 18,018,473 of NC_047531.1, read as the reverse complement.
AGAAATTCACAAAATTTTTAGCTCCTATATCTGTGCTATGTCTCTTATCATTATTAGTAATATTACAATGGCTACTTCAATTATGTACATTTTTAAAGTAAAACAATGGTAAAAAAAAGATATAAAGTTTTTTTATTTTTTAATTTTAACAGTAACATTATCATCTCTGTCTTTCATCGTCAACATTACAGAGACTATTTTCAATTTTCAAATCTAAAGCTCATGCCACTATTTGTAAAACGGTCCAGATGATATTTAATATAGTGAAAGTAATATATCTATCTTTTTTTACATTTTTAACTCCACTGTATAATTAATCCTATTTAAATAATTCTTTTAAAACTGAAATGTTTACACAAATATAAGTTATTATTCCCTGATCTATAAATTTTATTTCAATTGCTCATTGAACAAACCTTACTATGTCTTTCAACATTCATTTCAAAACAAGACATGCAGTCTAAAGGGAAGACATATCAATTACAAAAGAACTTGTGATGCTAATATAAAGCCAATTTATTCCAACATTGGTCCTAGAATTTCAGGATAGGACCCTATTATTTGGGTTAACTTGAGATTATCAATTTTTAAGTGGGTTTCAATTCAGTATTTAGGGACTCTTGCCAAAGGAGCTCCTTAACTGAATCAGAGGCCATATATAAAACCATTTGTTTTGGAACATTTATCTAGAGAGTATAACCTTCTGAATTGGCCTGATTCCTCTTGGAAGAGAAAATAATAAATGCAATAAGGGACAGCTCTGTAACTGGTGTATGTATTTTTGGATTAAATTACAAAACAAATGGCTTGTGACTCCAGCTAACCAGAAGGAAAATGAGTAAATAACCGGACCTGTGAAGAGGGTGAGCCATAGTTTCCTTGTTTTGCTGGCCAGGCACGTAAGACTTCCAGCCAGCAAAAGCAGTTCATATCAGCATCACACACCCTTCTATTTTGTCCCTTTTTTGTCATTGTCTTCCTCCATGATACCAAAAACATTACTTAATTTCTCTTACATAAGGTATCCCCTTCTGTAAAATGAGACAACAGAAATACTTACCTCTCTAACATCAGGAGAATATTTTTGCAAACATTCTGACATCCATTTCTATGAAGTTCTAAAACTCTTTGATTGTATACCAGTACACAGACAGGAAGAGTTTTAAACATCCTAGTTTAAAAGTTTGATAAAATTTTAACCTGAGATAAAGATGGTATCTAGTTTTCAAGTTGTACATTGCTGATGCTTTTAAAAAATGCCAATGTGAATACTTCCAGAGAAGTGGTACTCTCTGGCAATGTTAATCTGTTACCATTCACCCTTGAGAAGAGGATCTCCATTCTATGCCCTCAATTTCTCAGAATAAAATGTTTATTAGAAATTAAATTAGATTGTTTTTTTCTTTTTCTTATTTTAGTGTCAGAAATAGAAAACAAAATGTTTAAGCTACAAATTTCTCAAAACATTATAGTATTTCAGCATCAAGGAATTTCAACTACCTGGAATATATTTTTATTTCTTTAATGATGTCCAATAGCATGAGCAGTTCATCCCTACTTAGCCCTCAATAACACCTTCTAGGCTTTGTAGATATTAGCATTAGAAATTGATTTCTGTAATGCCATTTTGGCCAAGCTGTAGCTTTTCATAAATTCCTAGATCTTAAACCCAAAAGGACTTCAGCAATCATTACCACTTACATAATGCAGATTGCAGGGCTTCCTTGAGGTTAGTTCTTGTCCAAATGGCATGTCTTTTGGAATGATTACTCAATAGATTACTCCTGATTTTCAAAGTACTTTTCATAGAGCATCCATCTCAGATCCTTGGAAATTTATAAAAATGTGGATGAAGCTTTTTCTAGCTTCAGATTTAGACAGTGGAAAAATTAAGTTCTGCTGCTAGATTACACAGGCTATGCTTGTTACGCACATCAATACATACCCTGGGCAAATGAGTTTTACTTTATAAACAGAATACATAGAACTGCTCCAGTTTTTCAATGCATATTTTGCTTTTTGCTTGTTTAAATACTTTACAAAAATTCTCTGTACTGTTCCTGTATCAATATCCTTTATGTAGTCATCAAATTTGCACAGGATCAGTGGGGGGTTTTATCAACACTACAGACTGAAGCAACGGAGGGACTTCACTTATAGCTTGCTATAGATCAGTGCACTTGCGGACCATATTTGGATTTTGCCACTGTGCTTTCTGTAAAAGTTGCCAGTTATTTCATTATTTATCAGTACCAGAAGCCTTGTGTCAACTGAAAATTTTGCTTTACGTATTTTCACTATCTAATACTCCCACCATCAAGAGGGACCTCAACATGCTTGTGACGTGGGCTGATGCCAACCTCATGAAGTTTAACCATGACAAGTGCAAGGTCCTACACCTGGGTCAGAGCAATCCCAGGCACAGCTACAGGTTGGGCAGAGAAGAGATTCAGAGCAGCCCTGCAGAGAAGGACTTGGGGGTGTTAGTCAATGAGAAAATGAACATGAGCCGTGTTCTGTGTGCACTCACAGCCCAGAAAGCCAACCGTATCCTGGGCTGCATCAAAAGGAGCATGACCAGCAGGTTGAAGGAGGTGATCCTGCCCCTCTACTGTGCTCTTGTGAGGCCTCACTTGGAGTATTGTGCGCAGTTCTGGTGTCCTCAACATAAAAAGGACATGGAACTGTTGGAACAAGTCCAGAGGAGGGTCACGAGGATGATGAGGGAACAGGAGCACCTCCTGTATGAAGACAGGCTGAGAATGTTGGGTCTGTTCAGCCTGGAGAAGGCTGCGTGGAGACCTCATAGCAGCCTTCCAGTATTTGAAGGGGGCCTACAGGGTTGCTGGTGAAGGACTATTCATTAGGGACTGTAGTGACAGAACAAGGGGTATCAAATTGAAACTTAAACAGGGGAAGTTTAGATTGGATTTTAGGAAGAATTTTTTTACAGTTAGGGTGGTGAGGTACTGGAATGGGTTGTTCAGGGAGGTTGTGAATGCTCCATCCCTGGCAGTGTTCAAGACCAGGTTGGACGAAGCCTTGGGTGATATGGTTTAGTGTGAGGTGTCGCTGCCCATGGCAGGGGGATTGGAACTAGATGATTTTAAGGTCTTTTCCAACCCTAACTATTCTATGATTCTATCATCAAAATGAAACTGACCTTTTCAGAATAGCAGAAGTTTTCTTCTACATGTTCATTTGATACTTGTCATCATGCTAATACTTTATCATTTTGATTTTATGGTAATTTTTTTATCCCCACCCTTTTCAAATCAAAATAATGATAAATAATTGTCTTAGACTATTTTAACTATATAATTAAAATATATCAACAGAAATTATCTTCTTATTAAAAGAAACCGTTTTTGAGGGTAATCATTCTCTTTTAATCTTTTTGATTGTCTGCCTTTATATTATCCTTGTTTAATTCATATTACTGGTGCACTGCTTTTCCTGTAGGTTTATATTTCCAAGATTGGCTTATTTATTCTTATTCGATACTGATATAATAGTTATTATCTTCCATTCTTACAGAAATTCTCTATTTATTCCAAGAAAAATAAAATAATCACTAGTAATAGCCCTGAGAGCAACTTTATTTCAAGACTTTTATATGCAAGGTGTTTACAGTTGGTAGCTTGAAATTGTTTAACTTCAGTAGCTGCTGTTTAACCTCTAGTTACTTGAAATAGAAAATGGTTTTCCTCATCCTGTAATGTAAATATAGCATTTGTTTTTTTCCCCAGAACAGAAATATCTATTGGACTTTCTTTTTTTCTGTTTGATAACGTTGACTATATTCAACTATTTCCATTTTGGGTAATGTGTATTCTGAAATCATAACTATCACAATGAAACTACAATTATGAGCTCTTTAAGTTCATTTATTAAGCTATATAAACCAGTTTCAGGTATCTTATACAAACCTTATTGTCATGGGTTCAGCAGTAGCTCATGCTCTGCCAGGGAGGAGGGAGAGATAGGGTGCCTGGTCTGGGCTAGTCGGGGAGGTATTCCATACCACAGCACGTCCTGCTTGGGGAGGGGACTGGAAGCTGGCCGGAAGGGGAGGGGTTAGCTCTCTTCCGGGTTGGGCCTGGGGAGGGAACTGGAAGTTGGCTGGGAGGGGTTAGCTCTCTTCCGGGTGGGGCTCGTTTCGGCAGGTGGTATCGTATTCTCTCTCCTTGTTTATTTCCTCTAACATTGATTTATTAGTGGTAGCAGTAGTGATTTCTCTTATACGTTAATTGCTGGATTGGTTTTATCTCAATCCGTGGGAGTTATATTCCTCCGGTTCTCTTCCCCATCCCTCCGGGAGTGGGAAGGTGGGGGGGGGGGGGGAGGGGGGGAAAGTGGTGTGTGGTACTGCGGGAGACTGAGGTGGGGTTTTAAACCACGACAGTTCTTTTTGGTGCCCAACGTGGGGCACAAACACACGAGATAACAACAAATCTGACAGGATTTATAGTCATTTGTCACAATGCTGATTTATTGGCTCTCACAGTTTTTTATCTTGATCTCACGGTCTCAGGATTTTACCAATTACTTTCAATATTAGCTGTGTTAGTGTTTATCAGTCATGGGATTTGGGCTAAGTTTCTTATCTCATTGTTCTTTATGTTAATGACTTGTAATACAATAGAAGCATTCATCATGAAACTGATCTGGTTTATGTTCCCAGTACGGTCACCAATTTTATATTTTGGGAGGTATATAATAGAAGTGCTTAGCAATTTCACATCTTTTTTCTCCTTCTCGAGTGGTCAACCTGTGAAGGAGACATTCTTCTATCCTCCCAGTGTTCTCTCCAGATGGTCTACAACATCATTTGAGGGTTTTGAAGGTTTTGAATGGCCTTTTAATACTGTTGAGACTTGTATGCTGATTGTGATGGGGATCACCATAGTAGCACGCATACAGATTGTGTTTTGCCCACAATTATTTCATCTGATTTCAAGAGTTAAGCGGAGTCAGGTCTGGTCCTGTATTGGGGTTAAACGATGACATAGGAGGACCAAGAGATTTTCCCAGAGGCTGGACAGCCATGAGTGGCAGGGTGTGTGGGATAGTATGGGCAAGCATCTAGGTCAGTGGGCCTCTTCAATACTTTGGAATTTTACTTCCGAACAAGTGAAGAATCCAGAAGAATTAGTAAAACACCTAAATGAGGTGTGTTGTCGTCCTGGCCATACCAGACATGGACAAATTACGGCAACGTGCTGGGGCTTGGTCTATGCCTATAGGGCCTTGTTCGACATTATCCAACACCTTCAAAAGGAAAAAAATGTCCCTGGATCTGAAGGCAACACAGAAGTCAGCGCAGCTGTTCCAATTCCAAGTGCAGCAGCTACACCATCCCCAGCAGCAAGTACAGTTGCTACCCAAACTTCAGCTGTGACAGACAGTGCAGCTACCCCAGCAACAAGTACAGTTGCTACTCAATCTACAGTGATAATCACTGCAGCTGAACTAGAGGACCAATTCGTACCAATATCGGTTGCTCCTGTACACAAGAGAAAAACCAAAAAAGAGGCAAGAAGAAGGAGGCAGGATGAAGAAACTACGCATCCACTACCTGGTCTAGTATCTGATCAGGGGTCATCATCACATGACGAAGAAGAAGAGGTGACTTCTCGATCTCGGACCTCAACTGAGCTGCAGAATATGTGAAAAGATTTCACCCGTCAACCAGGGGAGCACATCATCACCTGGCTTCTCCGATGTTGGGATAATGGGGCCGATGGTCATGAACTAGCAGGTACAGAAGCCAAGCAGCTGGAATCACTGGCTAGAGAAGGGGGAATTGACAAAGCAATTGCAAGAGAGAAAAAGTCCCTCAGTCTTTGGAGGTGGCTTTTGGCAGCTGTGAAAGAGAGGTTCCCATACAAGGATGATGTTATGCGTCGTTCGGCCAAGTGGACTACTATAGACAAAGGCATCCAGTCCCTGAGGGAATCAGCTATCGAAGAGATGATCTACCACACCAAGCTGAATAATGGGAATGTACCCATAGACCCAGATGAAGTCGAATGCACACGACCCATGTGGTGAAAACTTACATGAAACGCACCATCGTCATATGCCCATCCATTGGCAACGGTAACCTGGAATGACATAGCACCACTAACAGTGGACGACATGGTTCATAAACTCCGAGAATTCGAAGACAATCTTACCCCTTCCATCATTTCAGCTGTGGAAAAACTGTCTCAGGATCTCAAACAGTTGAGGGACGATCTGTCTGATTTATCTAGCTCCTCACGTGTGCCAACACGTGTTTCAGCTATTAACAAAAGGCGTCCTATTGCTCGAGAGAGAAAATATATAAGATACACACCACGGGCCACCCTATGGTTTTACCTGCGGGATCACGGAGAAGACATGACAAAGTGGGATGGAAAACCTACTTCAGCCTTGGAGGAACGTGTGAGTAAATTGAAGAGAGGAGCAAGAGCTAAGACTGATCGCCCCATGAGAGCTGCAGCTTCAGTCTCTGGTGAACAGGTTCCCAGATGGAGTGGAAGAGCTGATTTTACTCCAGCTCCTGTGATAAAGAAGAATAATCCCTTTCAACACGATTTAGGTGTCCAAGATTGTGATGATGATGACTATTAGAGGGGCCCTGCCTCCAGCCAGGTAGGGGACAATCGTATTTACTGGACTGTGTGGATCAAATGGCCTGGCACATCAGTCCCACAGAAGTATAAGGCTCTAGTTGATACCAGTGCACAGTGTACCCTGATGCCATCGAACTGTCAAGGGGTGGAACCCATCTATATTTCTGGAGTGACAGGGGGGTCCCAAGAGTTGACTGTACTAGAGGCTGAAATTAGCCTGACTGGGAAGAAATGGCAGAAGCACCCCATTGTGACTGGTCCAGAGGCTCCATGCATCCTCGGCATGGACAACCTCAGGAGAGGGTACTTCAAAGACCCAAAAGGGTCCCGCTGGGCTTTTGGTATTGCTGCTTTAGAGACAGAAAATTGAGCAGCTGTCCACCTTGCCTGGTCTCTCAGAGGATCCTTCTGTTGTGGGGTTGCTGAAAGTCGAAGAACAACAAGTGCCAATTGCGACCACAACAGTGCACCGGCGGCAATATCGCACCAATCGAGACTCCCTGATTCCCATCCATAATCTGATCCATAGACTGGAGAGGCAGGGAATGATCAGGAGGACCCGCTCACCTTTTAGTAGCCCCATATGGCCAGTGCGAAAGTCTAACGGAGAGTGGAGACTAACAGTAGACTATCGTGGCCTGAATGAAGTCACACCACCATTGAGTGCTGCTGTGCCGGACATGTTAGAGCTGCAGTATGAATTAGAGTCAAAGGCAGCCAAGTGGTATGCAACAACTGATATTGCCAATTCATTTTTCTCAATTCCTTTGTCAGCAGAGTGCAGGCCATGGTTCACTTTTACTTGGAGGGGTGTCCAGTTCACTTGGAACCAACTGCCCCAGGGGTGGAAACACAGCCCCACCATCTGCCACGAACTGATCCAGACTGCACTGGAACAGGGGCAAGCTCCAGAACACTTGCAATACATTGATGACATTATTGTGTGGGGTGATACAGCAGAAGAAGTTTTTGAGAAAGGGAGGGAAACAATCCAAATCCTGCTGAAAGGTGGTTTCGCCAAAAAACAGAGTAAAGTCAAGGGACCTGCACGGGAAATTCAATTTTTGGGAATAAAATGGCAAGATGGACGTAGACCTATCCCTACAGAAGTAATCAATAAGATAACAGCAATGTCTCCACCAACTGATAAGAAAGAAACACAAGCTTTCTTGGGTGCTGTGGGGTTCTGGAGAATGCACATTCCAAATTACAGTTCAATCGTAAGCCCTCTCTATCATGTGACCTGGAAAAAGAATGATTTCAAACGGGGTCCTGAGCAACAACAAGTCTTCGAGCAAATTAAACGCGAGATAGTTCATGCAATAGCCCTTGGGCCAGTCCGGACCGGTCCAGATGTGAAAAATGTACTGTACACCGCAGGTGGGGAGAATGGTCCTACCTGGAGCCTCTGGCAGAAAACTGCAGGGGAGACTCGAGGTCGACCCCTTGGTTTTTGGAGTCGAGGATACAAAGGCTCGGAGGCCAACTATACCCCAACAGAGAAAGAGATATTGGCAGCTTATGAAGGGGTTCGAGCTGCTTCGGAGGTGATTGGCACTGAAGCACAGCTCCTTTTGGCACCCTGCTTGCCAGTGCTGGGCTGGATGTTCAAAGGCAGGGTCTCCTCTACACATCATGCAACTGATGCTACTTGGAGTAAATGGGCTGCACTAATTACACAACGAGCTCGGATAGGAAAACCCAGTCGTCCAGGCATTCTGGAAGTCATCATGGACAGGCCAGAGGGCAAAGATTTTGGAATGTCACCAGAGCAGGAGGTGATGTGTGCCGAAGGGGCACCACCATATAATAAACTGTCAGAAAGTGAAAAGCAGTATGCCTTGTTTACTGATGGGTCCTGCCGTATTGTGGGAAAGCATTGGAGATGGAAGGCAGCTGTATGGAGTCCTCAGCGACAAGTTGCTGAAACTGCTGAAGGAGAGGGTGAATCGAGTCAGTCTGCCGAGGTGAAAGCCATCCAGCTGGCCCTGGACATTGCTGAGCGAGAAAGGTGGCCAGTACTTTATCTCTATGGATGGTGGCAAATGCCCTGTGGGGGTGGTTGCAGCAATGGAAGCAGAGCAACTGGCAACGCAGAGGTAAACCCATCTGGGCTGCTGCATTATGGCAAGATATCGCTGCCTGGGTGCAGAAGCTGGTGGTGAGGGTACGCCATGTAGATGCCCACATACCTAAGAGTCGGGCCACTGAGGAACACCACAATAACCAACAAGTGGATAAAGCTGCTAAGATTGAAGTGGCTCTGATGGACTTAGATTGGCAACATAAAGGCGAATTATTTTTGGCCCAGTGGGCCCATGACACTTCAGGTCATCAGGGCAGAGATGCAATGTACAAATGGGCTCGTGATCGAGGGGTGGACTTAACAATGGACACTATCGCCCAGGTTATTCATGAGTGTGAGACACGTGCTGCAATTAAAGCTAAACGGTTAAAACCTCTTTGGTATGGAGGACGATGGCTGAAGTATAAATATGGGGAGGCCTGGCAAATTGACTATATCACACTTCCCCCAACCCACCAAGGCAAGCACTATGTGCTTACCATGGTGGAAACAACCACAGGATGGCTGGAAACTTATGCTGTGCCCCACGCCACTGCCCGGAACACTATCCTGGGCCTTGAGAAACAAATTTTGTGGCTACATGGCACCCCAGAGAGAATTGAGTCAGACAATGGGACTCATTTTCAGAACAACCTTATAGGCACTTGGGCCAAAGAACATGGCATTGAGTGGGTATATCACATCCCCTACCATGCACCAGCCTCTGGGAAAACTGAACGGTACAATGGGCTGTTAAAAACTACACTGAGAGCAATGGGTGGGGGAACTTTTAAGCACTGGGATACACGTTTACCAAAGGCCACCTGGTTGGTCAACACCGGAGGATCTGCTAACAGGGCTGGCCCAGCCCAGTCAGAACTTTTACATATTGTAGAGGGGGACAAGGTTCCTGTAGTGCACAGGAGAAATTTGCTAGGGAAGACAGTCTGGGTTACTCCTGTTTCAGGCCAAGGCAAACCCACTCGTGGGATTGCTTTTGCTCAAGGATCCAGATATACTTGGTGGGTAATGCAGGAAGATGGGGAGGTCCGATGTATACCTCAAGGGGATTTGATTTTAGGGGAAAACAGCCAATGAACTTAATTATACGTTCTTGCTTGCTGTGTAATATTTTTATAGTCCATCAACTAGATGTCTTCAGGTCAGCAGCGACTGGCCCTGACTTCCCTCTAACCATCGTCCCAACAGAGAATGACCTTTGATAGAACCAGATGAGTTCTGCAGTAAAGGAATGATCAACATCAGCAGGCAACAATCCAGCACTGCACACAGACTCTCCTGCTACAAAAGACTATTACAAACCTAACATTATGGACCAAATGGACTCAACTGCATTATAGGGATTGGTCCATGTATTAAGAAATGATTTTTTTCTCTCTGTCTGGGTGTATGCAGATGTATATATATGTATATGTATGTATATATATATATATATATATATATATGATGGTATATTGAAAATGTGGGATCTGAGCATGACGTGAATGGTATGGAATAAGGGGTGGATAATGTCATGGGTTCAGCAGTAGCTCATGCTCTTCCAGGGAGGAGGGAGAGATAGGGCACCTGGTCTGGGCTAGTCGGGGAGGTATTCCATACCACAGCACGGTCTGCTAGGGGAGGGGACTGGAAGCTGGCCGGAAGGGGAGGGGTTAGCTCTCTTCCGGGTTGGGCTAATTTCAGCGGGTGGTATCGTATTCTCTCCTTGTTTATTTCCTCTAACATTGATTTATTAGTGGTAGCAGTAGTGATTTCCGTTATACCTTAATTGCTGGATTGGTTTTATCTCAATCTGTGGGAGTTGTATTCCTCCGGTTCTCCTCCCCATCCCTCCGGGAGTGGGAAGGTGGGGGCGGGGGGGAAACATAGGAGTGTGTGGTACTGCGGGAGACTGAGGTGGGGTTTTAAACCACAACACTTATGAAACGTTCTGCATCTTTGCAAATTAAAGAATATTTTCTGTGACAGATAACCCTTATTGATAATATCTAACAATCAACGTTACTGAGAAATAAAGAACTGCTAAATATTTGCTTACACATTCACATGCACACAACACATCATACGTTCACTTTCCTTTTATACCTGTGTCTGACAGAAACTGAGCTCATCTAAAAATATCTTTCAAAGGACTTCAAACTGCTTAGAATTTTTTTACAAGTACATAGCTGTGCCCATTTTGTTTTCATATACTGGGGAGATGTGAATCATGAAAGTTTAATTCATGGGTGTTTAGCAGCTAGTGCAAATATTCACAGACATTATTTTGATTTTATAATAATTTTGCATTTTCAATGGACGTGTGTAGAGAATTGCCTGAAGTGCAGGGCCCTACAGACTCTGTGCATTGGAACATGAAAAGCAAATGCCTCTAATCAGGATGTGTAGGAAATGTTAAGACATTTATAGTGTGAAAGAAACTCCCAAAATTAACTAGAAATAGGAATAAAATAAGGAACTAACAAAATACAGATGATTCTAGGAAACACAACACCATATAATTTAGGAGGAAACTGGGATAGATAACAATAGCTTGAAGCTAGACTGTTTTTGGATGCACCTGTGCAAATAGTTTTTTTCAGTGCACTAAATATAGGAGATACATTCATGCTTGATATAATAAAAGATCAGACCTTTTACTTCAAAGAATCTAAGGGATATAAATAGGAAGAGAGAAAAAAAGAAGCTTTTAAGTTTATATGCACATGTGGTTTCAGTTTATAAAGATGCAAGTCCTGATGCACAATAAACTACTGACAGTCTGCAGGTCTAAGAGACAGGAACTCTGACAACATGTATTTGATTCTGGATACCATGTATTTCTGTTTTCTTTGCAGGGCATGGTTGTACACATATAATGTGTGTTGTTTAGATGAACAGATAACCTACACTTAGGGCAGATATGATTCGACAGAGTCCTCTCTACTTAGCAAATAAGACTTACTGGAAAATATTCAAAAAGCCATTTATCCTGATGAAAATGAAATCAGACTTCTGCATCTGAGCTATATTGTAGTTTTGTGAAAAGCACTGATAGATGGTTTGGTACCATACTAATTTGTGACCAGTGATGTGATCAGCACAGGATGTTAAAGAAAACCTGAAGTCCAAGACCTTTTCCTGTGATTTTTTGGCTCAAGTCTGCTTGTCATAGTGCATTTATTCCTAAGCAGGAATTCAGTATATTGCATGATCGGATATGCATGCTTTTTACAAACTGGGAAGAATATGTTCAATGTCCAAAACATTTTATTTCCTTTCATTATTTTAAACAACATACAAAATGTGAACAAAAGACACACTATTTTTTCCATAAACATCCTCAGGAGCAGGCTCACCTGAAAGAGGCCTTTGCAGCAGTGTAAAGATCCTATCTAGGTGACCGAAAGCAGCTAGCCATAGATTAGACTAGGGCAGCATGAGAATATGAATTGGCACCTCCTGAGCAGTGGATGGCCTTTGGCTGCCCCTGCAATTCTGAAACTGCAGTTCAATTTTCCATTTCAGCTTCACCCAGTAAATAAGGTCAGCCCATACTCTCTGCAACAGTTTGGTGTCTTAGATGCACAGCCATTTCAAGGATGTGTAGGGTTCCCTGACATAATCCTTCCCTTCTCTTTCTTGGGGCTTGCTTTATTTTCTTCATTAATCCTGTTCATTCCTTTTTACACCATGCATTTTCAAAAGATATAATAAAAAAGCACAATTTTAGCAAAACTTGAGTGACAGATTTAATGACACAATATAGCATCTTTTTTTTGGTTTATTTTCAAAGCTTAAATTCCTCACTATTGCTGCAAAAAGGTGGTGTAAATGAAAGTTAAAATGCTGACTGATGAGGCTGTTATGCACTACTTCTGTGTGATGTAAAATTGCTGTGGCTCTTTTCTCAAGGACTATTATTTTATGACATTGAATTACATCATTTCTTCACATAAAGTATTTTTCTACACTATCAGGAGGCACAGAGGGTGAGAAAGAGAAGAATGCCAGCAGCCAATGAGATGCTGGTTCTTAGCATTACTCAGTGAAGACATGCTCCTGATGACATTTAATATTGAGCAACAGTGGCCCCACTAAAATCTGGAAGACTAGTCAGGGGATTAGCTGTCCTTTTAAGATATCCTTGTGTATTGGGGATGTTTGGGGGACAATGGCATTCACAAGCAGGTTTCTTTCCCCTTCCTTCTCTCAACCTTCTCTTTCAGAAGCATATTGTGTATGAACATGTTATAACAGCCTTAACTTGGTCATCTCCCCTTCAAGCAGTACAAGATCATCAAGGACAGCAGTTCTCATACTTCTCCCTTGCTGCAGATATCATTCATCTTTCCATGCACCATGTGCATTTAGAAGGAAACTTTGTGCCTGCCCCAGAATCATGGTATCCAAGAAGGACAAAGACAACTTCTCACATCAGACAGCTGTTTCTGATCATGTAAAACCCTTTCCTTCCAGAACTCAGGATGACTGGCAAGTAGAAACAAATTCTGTTGCTGGTAGTGTAGCACAGTATTTCTTGACAACAGCAAAAATAATACCTCAAAGTAGAGGACTTACAGAGTAGAAATAACTGAAGAGTGCTTAGTAAGGGTTCAACTGTATCCACAAGGTGCAGTAATTTTTTGGGGTAGTATAGAGTTCTGCCATTAAAAACGAAAAAGGGTCATATCAGAAGGTCTCAGAGAGAAGACCTCACGGGCTTTTATATTTTCATTTACAGATTCAGACTCATCTACAACTTCTTTTTTTTTGCCTGTCACTACATAGTGCACGACAAAGGAAGCAAAACAATAGTTCCACTTCATAGACCAGCAGATCTTCAGAGGGAAGAGGAGGAGAGGGTAGCAAAGAGAACATGAGGTTTGTATCCAGAGCTAACTTTTTGGCAGCCAGAGCTGGCAAAGGCAGGGATAGAAAGAAAGGTTGCTTGCATATGCTAGCAGTGCCTTTAGTACTGCAGTACAGCATATGAGCTAATTGCAAACTACCCTGCATGGCTAAAGTACACTGACAGACAAAAACTGTTTGGCAATGTGATATTTATACAAAAATCAAATTAAAACTGTTTTAAATTGACATAATACTGAAATGACCTACTAGAGCTCAAACACTTGGGTATCTCTGCTGTCTTAATCAATACACAAGAGACAACAAGGTCATGCTTCAGAAGCAGCATACAAATTAGAGGCTGTTTCCTGTAAGGAAAATCACATAAAGCTGAAGAACATTATAAATATAGAAGAAAAAAACCTGACAAAATCTACTACTAACAAAGCAATACTTGAGGCTTTGAAAATCACTGAATATTCTGTTAAATTGAGAACATGGCAATGTTAATATTTATACTGTTGAAGTGATTTTGCTTCTCAGACCATTTCTCCTCCCCTGAAAGTGTTCTGGGTGAATGGTTGCAAGACAGAGAGCGAGTGCAAGAAACATACTTAGATCAGAGCCAAAAGGTCTCTAACCAGGATCTTACATGAGGAAAATGCAAGGAGTAAGCCTATTCCCTGTTATAAATTAATGTCTTCAGATCTGAATCAGTCAGCTTGTTCTGGGTCACTGGCTCCCAAACATTTTTTTTATAGACCTTGTAGTTGAAGAGTTCTTTTTTCTTCACTCTCCAACCCTGCAAGTGTCTCTGTGAAATCCCTGTTCCCTGCCAGCTTTCTAATTCTTGATGTTGCTTCCTGCAGGTCTGCTTTCTTGTACCAGCAGCCACCCAGCAGCACTGAGTCCTAAAAGAGGTGCAGTAAGAAAGCAGCAAGCCATGAAACAACAATAACAGACAGCAGCAGATTAGGATGGAGGAGTGGTTTCTTGGGAGGGATAATGCCTTATTCTCATCACAATTTTTGTTCCCTCTAGGCAGTAGCATGGACTCCAAGCAACAAACCAGGCTGATCCTGTACTCCAGGTCTTATCTATGATGTAGAATAGGATTGATACCTGCTGCTCTAGATGCATGTATCAGGAATCAAGTACAAATTTGCTCCTTGATCAAAGGCATGGTAAATAAATCTATACTGTTTTTCTGCAGTGCTAGTTACATGTCCTTCACTGGATAGATGAATGCAGGGGTGCCCAAATCCCTGCATACTCTGTGGACCACCCAACCTGTGCCTGAAGGACAATCTCCAGAGAGCCTGTCAAGTCGTTTCCAGTTGTGCACCAAACTATTCAGTGTATTTGGATTTGAAAGCCTTAGAAAAGAACATCTGTTCAAGACACAGCATAGAAATCGTACCCAGCTAGATTTTATAGAATACAGAAAAGCCCACCCCCTCTCCCTGCTTTTCTGTGCCATTCCAGCCAGCAACAACCATCATACAGCTGTGGGCTACCACTGATCCCATTAGGGCTGCTCAGCTCCTTATCTGCCTCTAACAGGATGCGTACAGCAATCTCCTGCTGAGTGACTGGTGGAGTTCTGGCCACTTCAAGCAACAGCCTTTAAGACTGACAGCCTTCAGTGCCTGAAGGGATCAGAAATATGACTGGGAAACAATCTGAAACCTCACTCTGACACCACCTTCCGGTATGACATTAAACATATCAACATCTTACCTCAGGGTGCCGCGTAGGTGACTGTGGAAAATAACAGTGCATCATCCTATATTCTCTGGAGCCTGGCTGAGGCATCCTAAGCCAAACTGTCTCAGAGAGAAGATTCAAATCATATGCTAGGAGGTATTAAGCTCTGACAGATACCAGTGTTCATGAGGTCTAATTTTAGGACTCTTGCCAATTCTATTTTGAGAACAAATTCTGCTACCTTTTAAGAAAATAGTCTGGAATAACATAAAAAGAAACTCTGAGGAAGCCTCTTTTCTGTCCGCATTTGCTATAGCTTGTGTGATGAATGATGTGATCCAATCCCAAAGGACTGTAGTATGAGAATTATACTTATTAAGGGCTACACGTCTACCTAACAGCTCAAATTAACAGTTAGATGCACATTCTTATGTACTATCTTAATATGCTATATTCCTATATTCTGTGTCCTATATTCATTTTTACTCCTACATGTTTTGTTTCTGTATGTCATAAAGAAGCTCTACCTGGTTTAGCTGGGTTAGGAATGTAATAGTAGTTCTTCTAGCTAAAAGAATTTAATTTTATACAGAAAAATTCAGCAAGTTATATCCTTTAAAAAAGCATTTTCTCTGTGTTTCTTTCAAGGAGCCTGAGGATAACAGATCTGGTTCTCAGAAGATGAGAAGAATGAAAATTCAAGGGAAAAGCTATTCTGTTGAACATCAGAGGAAGAAAAGTAAGAAGCTGGGTTGTCACAAATGAGAAAAATACAGAGAGATAAATTTGAGGGATTAGAGAAGTATAAGACAAGTGGAGACAGGGAAATGCTTGGAGTGACAACAGTGATGGGATGACAGTGGGAATCAGAACGTTTCACATCCTTCAGTCTAACTTTGTGATCAGAATAGCTTCAAATGGAGATTAAGTTGCTGTGCTTCACTGAGACTTATTCCTATTTATAGTACCATATTTGTCCTAGTTCTGCAGCATTTATGTTTTTTTTTTCTTACATTAGAACAAACAAACACTAAGTACAAAGTACATGGAGAATCTATTTGACTTTTAAAAATGGTATTTTCATGCTGAGTTATTTTCAATGATTCTTAATGATTTCTAGTTAGGTAGAAGACTTGGTTTAGATCACAGGTAAAAATTACTATTTCTAAAATATTTCAATAAGTCAGTAGGCTTTAGATTTTTTTTTTACACTAAGGATTATACTGCTTTACAGAGACTAATGATTCTTTTTTTAATGTTTGCGTCTTGTGTCTAGAAATGACTATTGCTATTTCTATTATTCCTTAGTAAAATCTTGACAAATATAAACACCATCAATTTAATCAATGCTTTAGCTTACAGGTTTCTTTTGAGATTCAAGCTCATTTATGAAGTTATTTAACTGTATCATATATCAGGTTTCAATCAGAAATTTTCAACAATATGAAAAAAGAATGAAGAGATGATATAGCTTCTTTTAAGAATAAAAAAATAGAAGTCTGTGCATTCACTAGCAAACATTTAGTTTTTTTTCTGTAGATGTTCCAATAAGAAATAGAGGAGCTCAGTTTATTGGTAACCTGAAATGAAGCAATCATTTTGAAACTTTCTGTATTTAAATCTTCAAATATTTACACAACCAGAAGTTAAATGAAAGATTTAAGCAAATTTTACACTAGTAAAAAAAGAAAAAAAGAATCGGTAAAAGAAAACAAAGCTACAAAGAGCAGAGACAAGTAACTTTAGGTTGTGCAGGTGATTTGCATCAATTACTAGAGAATTTTATACCGGCTTCAAAGTTAGGTGAGACATGAAAGGATGAATCTGTTATCGGCTGAGAAATTCATTCCAGCACATGCTTTTAGTATCTGGAAGTACTGTAAAATATTATTCAACCTGAATATGGAGGTGGGACTGGCAGAAAGGAAGCACTGGAGCAGTAGACAGGAGGTGAGAGGGCGTGGTGGGAATGACAGAGTTGTGGAAGTAGATGTGGAAAGAGCCAAGAGTAAATGCAGAAATATAAGATGCATTACAGTGATCCAGAGAGTTGCCTTAAGAAGATGTACAAGAAATACTACTAGAAAAGTTTAGATGAAAGGGTATCTATATTAAATGACAATATGATAAATTAGGAAAAACATGGGTCTTGTTTCCTATTTAGGTGATTTATGACCTTAGAAGCCTGAAGGCTCATCTTATTTTTATTCCCACTAGGGGACAGAAGTAGAACAGACTTATGCCTTATTATTACTGCTCAGCTATGATGGAAAATAGCTACAAACACCAACTTATCCCTCGTATATACAGCAGAAAGTTGTGCTGATTGTTTTTTGGGAAAAAAAACAAACAACCCCAAAACAAAAAGATGGTCACCTCTACTGATGAAATAATGCAATAAACTTTTGTTACATCTTTTCATGTTCAAAAAAAGTGAAAAACTAAGTGTTACATTAGGTTATATAAGACATGAGATGCTTCCAGCTCTTCAGATCCTAATTGAGAAGTACTCTCCTGGATGTGTGTTCAGAGCCTTGTCGTGTTCCCTACCCTGACTCAAACTTCTAGCTCATCTCAGGTATTATAAGGAAAGCTAATACCTCATAATATGAGTGGTATGCACAGGAAGATATAGGAAGACAAGGAATGGAGTGAGACTTGGAAAACAAAACAAAGGACAAAGACTGAAGACAATAGAAAAAGTTCATACAACTAAAGAAAAATCATTTAAACCAATCTAAAACAATATATCTTGCCATTGGAAGAGAAATTTACCCTTGATAAAAGCATCCACTATGACTCTTTCCCATGAGCTCCCAGGACTATTAACTAAGTAATGTAATAAATTGCAATACCTTACTGTAATCTTTGATTTCCTCTGTGATTTGGGGATATTTATCACACTGATTTTTTGTGGGTTTGTTTTTTTTTTTTCCCAGTTTAAGATTATGAGCTCCCTGAGGTCTAGGAATTGAGGGCCAGATTCCCAGATAGTGTAAACGTTGGAAATCCAGTGATTCCACCACCACTTCTGTCCCGATTCCACCACTAAATACTGATTCTCATGCTTTTTACTTGCTGTCTGGCACTCTACAGGATATGCATAGTAATAGCATCATGACAATAACTGTCATTTAGAGCTCAGAGGACATCATACCATTCAAGTGAAACAGGAGGAGGAAAAGAAACCTACACTGTATAGTCAACATCAAATTTTTACTCAGAAAAAAAAAGAAATTTTACTGCATGTGTGAAAAACATGCAGTAATTTGATCTTCACCAGTGTTTACATGTGCATCTTGAGCAATTATCCTAGAAGATTTCCCATTTAAAAATCTACTGTCAAAACATTTATGATGTTTTGGACTTTCTGTTCTTTGTCAAAAATCCACAGAGATACACTCCAAACAATCCTAGAAAATCTGTATGAAAATTATAGTTTAAAATTGCTTTTTCCCTTTACTGTCTTTTTAAAGCATTTTGAAGAACAACTACATATTTTTAATCATGTCAACAAAGTAATCTTGAGGGGAATAAATCCCCCAAAGTCTGCAATCATACCTTATTTAATGGTTATCTTTTCATACTGTTTTTATAACAGTCTCTGTAATAGAACCCCACAAAAATATAACCATAAAGATTTAAGGTCTTTTCAAAACAGATTCAATGAATGGGCACATTATGTCCATTTGGCATAATATGAGATAAAAATCAAGCAAGGAATTAAATATTTTTCTTTAAAGAATGCTTTCACTCCATAACTAAATCTAGAAAATCCATTTTTTTAACCTGCTTGTACTATAAAAAACAATCTCATGAAGAAAACATCCTGTAAGATATGTTTTACATCGAGTCTATGGTATATAATAACATGTGGTTGTACTCAAACATTTAAAATAATGAAAGGATAGAAGATGACCTTTTAATTCTTTCATATATTAATGTATTTTTAGTTATAATACTAATACAAATAAAGGTCATACAATGTTAAGATCCATAAAATGCGTTACTGTAACAGTCATATTTGAGGTATTGGTATGATTAACATTACATAAATGTGACCTTCCCTTTAATAAACTGGTATTATCATTCCCTGTGAGAATGACCTAACTTTGAGATATCTTATTAAATAACAATCTTAGAAGATACTCACTAATTTGCTTCTTAATGTAATGTTTTAGAAATTGAAATCCAGTGACTGTTACAACAGCTCTAATGGTTCCTTTATGCATCTATAGGTGACCTACTCATTCTGCTTATCCTGAAAGCAAAAAGAAATTGCCCTCCTCCAGCAATTTGTATTGTAACGAGTTTTCCGTTTCTGTGCCACAGAGTCCATAGCAGAAAAATTTTAAATATCCTTAGCACTAAATTATACCATTCTATACCTAGAAGGATATAAAATGACACTCTTTTAGAGGGTATAACAGAATAAACATAAAGCCATGTAAGTGAATTTGTATTTTTTTTATCAAAGTTAAAACCCAAGCAGAAATAAGATCCTAACCTACTAGAACCTTAGGTCCCCAGATTGAGTCCTAATGTTTGCCAACCTAATATTTTTTACTGCTCCTCTGCCATTACCAATGAGAAAAGAAGTTATAAAAATAATTAAAATAAGAAGTAGCCCCCAGAAAAAGAGAATATAAAAAATACAAGCATTATCGAACAGACTAACAGCTGTTGTTAGTTGTACTTCAGATACCTCTTTTCTCCCCTGAAAGTATACTTTCATTAACCTATTTACTTACAGAGCAGAGCAGCAATAATTTTAGAGCAGAATTTACCTTCTTGAGCAACCTGAAAATGGGCATAGACAGAAGGGAAGACAACTGTGTAGCTGCCTGGAAAATAACGCAGATTGCCTCTAGCAAAAGAACATAAGGAGCTAACTACCTTGAAGGTGCAAACTAATCAAGTTAGGGTGATAGTCTGCTCACGTTATTCCCATGAATAGGTGAGGTTACTGAAAATAACAAGAGCTGCTGAAGAAGTGGACAATAACATTCAAAGGTATATGCCCAGAGGGGCCAGTCCTCAGTCCCAACTCTCAGTCTGTCTTCCTGATGTGAAAGTTCAGATGTCTCATCTAACACTGCATTTGATCTGAACGCTGATTTTATATACAAAGAACATAGGAAATTGATCTTTCCCCATATGTGTGTGGCAACCTGCTACTTTTCCAGCTGTTCACCCATCCTGAAATGTAGCAACTACGTCCCTCTGCATAAAGCTCAAATAAACAAACCTGCACATCATGGGTATTGGGTTCAGCTAACTCATCTGTTTCATACATGATATAGTCCTTTGCACATATATGCTTTAGGTTTGGGGATTGAAAAGGATCTTAAGCAACTCTCTCACATGGCATCTCATGCTCAAAGGGGTAAAACCATAATGCCTTGCAGAAAAGAATTGTTTGTGAATAGTGCCTGCTTTGGATGGGAAGCTCTGCATCAGTCCCTTGTAGATTAGAACTGTATTACCTTCCTATTTTTATACATGCACTAATATTGATAGGCAAGACTTACAGAAGTCTGGATCAATGCATAAAACTCTTTGTACTAATTTAGAGAGAAATAATATTGTTTGTTTCCCAGAAACGGAACAACTCTGGTTTTCCTCTCCAAGCTGCTTTACACTAATGCAGCTCCCTTCAGAAAAGTAATTTATATCATTATAAAAAGGAACAGAGTCAATAACTATTGAGACAAATAAAGAAAATCTTAATGAGGCTCTTGTATGTATTTCTTAAAATGTTAGGTGAATAATCCCAAGCAGGGCAAAATTATGCACCATTAAAGGCTGTTGCTACATCAGCCTAAACAGACTGGAACAGATTTGCACACCACCACAGCTAGGACAGACAAGATTGACTGTTGCTTGCACTGCTCTCCCTACACAGGAAACCTTGGCCACCAAACATAAAATCTCTTTGCTCACTGGATGAATGAATTAAGATTAAATGTAAGGGGAGGGGACTCCTCATTTTTGAACAATTCACCTTTTTCCCAGCTGCCACACTTGAAAGGAGTAGGTGCTCCTGCTGTGCTGAAGATACTGACTTGGAACTTTTCATAATGCGTCAGAGAGGAAATAAATTGTTGGGGTTTTTTTAGTTTTCTGAAAATTTAAAAATGATCAACTAATGTAGCAGATCAGACCATTTCAACCAGTGTATAATCAAATCTGGAATAAAACAATCTATTCTTTATTTAATTTCTCCATCTCCAAGGTACACTATTTCTTTGTCCCTCAGGTAGGTTATGAGTGAAGCTGAGCAAAATGTTTCAGAAACTATAATCTATTGATTATATACAATCAACTTTGTGTATATTTTAATGATATACTACTCATCAAAACTACTTTATTGAAATTAATTGGGAACTTTTCCTGATTTTAATTATTTCAGATGAAAAGTTGTGCTTTAAAGGAAAAAAGAACTATTTGAAAACAGCTGTCTGTAGAACATATGAAAAAATACTTTGACTTTTCACTTGAAAATTTCCCCTTTAAAAAAACACGGTATGAACCACACTCAAAATCAGTGAAACTTTCAATTATTGTCACATAAATATTAGTCAAGCTGAAAATATATTTTTTCTATTGACTAATAAACTAAAAGGAATCAATTCTTTTCTTGACCCTTCTCGTAAGATGATGAAATTCATTAGTGTGAGAAGTCAGAAATACATGAGCAGTACTGAAGTCAATGTGTGTAAATTGTCTGAAAATAAGCTGTAGTTTGATGTGTATCCAACTCTAAATTTCCAAGGAGATTTAAGAGTTTCTGTCAGAGATTTAACCACTTTTTCAGAGATAAGGTTGATTGGAGATAACCTTCAGCTGTTCCATAATTTCTTTAAACTTTGATTTGTCATTAGGAAAATGATTTAAAGTCTGTTCTATTCCTGAATACTTCCGTCTTTGGTAGTCATTAATGAAATGTGTACATGCTTTGGAAAATAAACATGTTGCCATTGGAAATTTTGTTGTTTGCAAAAGACTGATATATTTTAAACAAATGTGGAAATGGTAGAAGAATAAATTCTACTTTTTAAATTTATTTTATTCAGAACTATATTATGTACACTTTGAAAATGTATTAAATTTAAGATCTGATTTTTTTCTTTCATTGAAAAGAGGCCAGAGTCAGATTATTCTCCAAATGATAATCACATTTTCTGCTCTGCTTTTATATTTTGACAGTTTTAAATTTCAGTGAGACACTAATCAATTTAAATACCTCAAATATTTTCTTGATTGTCTGAAAACACCTGCTTCCTGAGGGAGGAAAAAGTAGAAATTATACAGTAAAATCCTCATCTAGAATTTGGAACACCTCAGAGAATGTCACAGCTGGGATTTATTTGCTACAATAGTCTCATTGATTTCAGTGTGTTTTGAGGTCCATCTTGAGACCTTCTGAAAGACCAGATTTGCTATGTCAGTAATTATTTTATGATTGTGGTGGCAGGCATAGCCAGAGCCTGGTGGGATGCCACATGCCTGCATACATCTACTGGCTTCAGTGAGCCACTGGAAGCATTCTGAAGGTGAAGCATGTGGCAGGTGTGAAGCTGGAAGGCTGATGACTAACCGTAGTGCTCAGCTCATGAGGTTGTCAGGCCAGATACCTGCCAAGGTAGACAGTATCCCTTTACAGGCCAGCTACTCATAAAGTACCAATTGATCAGTTTGAAGAACCAGAAATTGGTTTCACTGATTAATTCCAGTTTAGGTAAACACTGAAGAAAACCTTAATCTTTCTGTAATTTTCAAATTGTCCTCAATTTTGCATTTCATTGGCAGTTTCTGTCAGAAAAAGAGCTTGGTGCTATAATCCGGAATGTATCTGTTAATTTTCAATCAACATGTGAACCCATTGTCAAAAGTCTACAAAATTTCATGGGGAGATTATGACATCTAAACAATTCTTAAAAAATAAAAAGCATTACTACTGCTAAATATGAAGAATCTATTAACATATCCACTGAGGGGGTGATTGAAGTATGAATTGACCTTGAATTAGACATGACAAAATCCATGCTGGAGAGAAAAATATGTTAGGAATGCTCCCAGGACAGAAAAGTTTTCAATTAGAGATGACATTTTAAAATGTTAGAAAATTCAACCAAGAACATCAGTTCTTCCACCGCTTCTGCTACTTTTTGTTTGTGAAGAAACTTTCAGAAACAGAGTATCTGGTTTTGCAATTAACTTTTTCAGTCCCCAGTGCATAGGTAGTTAACAATATGAGTTTTTCAGTAGTTCTATGTATAGAAATAGTTATAGAAATTGAAAAGAGCAGCACTGCATATATAACTTCACATTTAATGAATTATTATTAACTTTGCAGAGTTGCTAATTTGTTATAAGAAAATCTTTGCCTTAAATGTGTAGTTTCAGTCTGAAAGAGATACTTTGTTTCACATTCAAAACTTACACCCACAGCTATTAGGTGCAGAACTGTTATATTTAAGATGAAAGTGTACAGAACTGGTATTTAAGAACAGGACTAAACTGGATTACTTTACTAGACCAGTTCTTTGAAATGAGTGTGCACCATTTAGTAGCTTACTTATTTTTACTAATAAAAGAGTTGGGGTTTTGTGTGTTTGGTTGGTTGGTTTTTGTGGTACTAGTAAAATGGATGCTTATTAATTTTAAGTTAGCATTTATTTGATTCACACACCTTAGCTTCCAGGGTGTGAGAGAACATGCAAATCATGTAGCAGATGGTTTTGTTCTACAGTCCAACTCTATTTCATTCTCATGCTAAAACATGGCTCTGCATGTGCCTCAGCACAACATTTTGATACACAAACATCAATAGAGTTTTGCTGTAGTCTGATGGGACACTATTTTCCAGGAATTTGTACCTGTTTAATGACTGTAACAGTGAGACAGAACAGGGAATAAATTTGATGACCTGTGGGGAAAAAAAATAATGAAAGGAACTAATGGTAGATTAGAGATCAACAACATATTTGGCTACTCATTTCTTACAGAACTGTTTAATACCTTTAGCTGCCCACAGAGATGTGCATTTTTATGAATACTGAGAACTGCTGCCTTGGTGTATCTTTTATATCAGAGTTTCTGAACAACACTTTAAGTCAAACTACAAGTATCAATACCCTGGACGTGAGCTTAATTTCACTGAAATGATCTCCAGATCCACTTTGAGTCTGTATTTATACAATCAATGAATTACATTTATTAGTTGTTCCCACTGCAGTTTTGCCTTTATTCTTCTGCTAAGCTTCTGTGGAACTCAGAAAGACCTCAAGGGCAACTTTTTAACCTGAACTAGCGAATGCTAGAAGATGATGAAATCTACATTTATATCATGCATCTCAATCACTCCATCAATGATCCAGTTTACAATGAATCAGAGCTGTCTTGACTCTGCTTTAGCCCCTCGTAAGGCAGTTAACCTTATGGTGCTGGGCCTTCTAAGTATTATTGGAACAAAATATTTTCCATTTAGAAGAGTCTGTCTTACTTTCTGTGACTATTACAATTTACTAGGCATTTATATCAGCTTTATTTTACTTTCAGCTACAAATGAGCTGTTCACTTAAACTGACATAAATTTTGTACACAGATTAAAGTGAAAGACACGAACCATTTACTGCAGAGAAATGTAATATTACATCTATGATTATATCACCCTTCAGTTTCTAAAAATCCTTTTAATGTGCCAGATTTATTAAAAAGTTCACATGTTTATAAAAATATCCATCAGCTAACACCAGTCATTGAGAGTGGAAAAAAAAAAAGAGAAAAACAAGTTGTCTGGGAAGAAGTACATTTAGTTTGGATTTCACTATACTTAACAGCAGAAGACAGAGGATAATGTCTCAAAAGATGGACATTCCTGGCATTCGCTCTTTTGTTAGCTTTAGAAACACTGTATTATGCTAAATGAACTCTTGGCCAGAAATAAAGGATGAGAAAATCCTTGAGCCTGGCAGTCCAAGCCTCATTCTTGGATGACCAGAACCACAGCATTAGGAAAATGCATGCACACTGTCTTCATCGCTTTTACGTTCTTCTGTTTTAAGAGGAAAAAATAATTCAATTATCGGTGCTCAAAGGGATCAGAGACTTTTATACACCCATGCGATGGTTATGAGTCTATGAATTTCAATTCCATGCAGATGCCTAGTTAGGATGCGATTTAAGTTTCCCTGCATTTCTAAATTTACTTGTAAGCCTTAACTGCATAAGCCACTGCCATGGGTCTACTTGGATGAACTCCACACAAGAATGTAGGTCCACACAGCTTAGTATAGTACCATATTTGCATATGGTAAACAATGGTGGTGTGTTTCTGCAGCACAAAAAGTTATCAAGTTAAATGTCCTTGAAGTTCAGGTCAGATTAGTTATTTGTGTAGCACTGAACTAATAGTACTGTTTCAATACGGAAGCCTTTAGACAGCTTGTGGGTTTGGGTGCTGTGTTTTACAGAGTATAAGAAATATGACTTCTGAGCAAAACAAGATGTGTTCAAATACAAGTTCCTTAAAGTGTTAAATTAGAGAAAGAAACAGAAGGATTATGACAGAGATTTTTTTTTCATTCTTAAAAGAACATTTACATTGTAATACAAATTAAAGATCAACGATATCGGTAGTACCTCTTCATGTTTCAGGACACAGAGAAAAACTTTAAAATGACCTGTACCATACCGTAAACCCTCTTGATGGAGCCAAACCTTCTGAAAACTTTTGAAATACAAAGGCCTGCCTGGTTTCACATCACAGTTAAAAGTAATTGTTTCCATGTAGAACAAGTAAATAATTCTTGATTCCACTGGTCTCCGACTCTTGCATTCTTTTTTTTTTTTTCAGAACACTGAAATAAAATTTAAACAATCTAGGTTTAAATTGACCATCTGTCCATTTTGCTTACTGACTTCACAACTTTGATTTCTTTATTGTGTGTTCTTAAGTTCAATACTCGGTAATTCAAAAAGCCCCAAATGACGATTGATAAACAGAAAAGAAGGTGATATGAGACAGTATCTCTTCTTGTACTTCTTGGGAAAAAGTGCAACACAAAGCTTACTGATCCACAGTTCAAGAACCTATCACACTCTAAGGGTTGAATCTGTTTCACATAATTTTAATTATCCTAAAGTTAGTTGCTTCATAAACTCCAGTCATCTATGATCCCTTTCTAATCAAGAGAGAGAAACAGATACTTTCAAGGGGCAATAAAAAGAAAATGCATGCTCATAAGAGGCCTTTTCCCTTCTTCACTGATGGAAAACTATGATGATTTACCCCAAATGTCTATGATGATTTACCCCAAATATCTATGCCCAATCAATTTTAATTGAGATGAACCCCAAGCTAAAACATGATGCTAAATGCTTAAGTATGCCAAGAAATTTTATATCACAAAGTTTATTTTAATTTCTTTTTATATAATTTTGGGTACAGGCTGAAAAGCCAAACTTCAAACAAGTTACAGGCATAAATCATGTACTGATTCATGTACAGTGAATAACATGTCAGCTCTGTTGACAAACCTGTGCCTGCTTGTATGGATGTGGCTTTGATAGAAACTTCTGTCCCAATTTCTACTTTGAGAAATGCGAAGATCTACTTCAAGATTAGTAGGGACATAAAAGCTTGAAATTCAATTTGATCTTGAGAAAGACAGGGAGACGCTGACTCATTAATCTGTTTAGGAGCCTCTTCTGTTCTTTGTTTTGCTATGAAAAGAATGGTTATGAAAAGGAAAATAAATCTGATTTTAAAGCTGTTAAAGAGGTTAAAAAAAATTACTGCTTAGTTTATTTGGTTTTAAATTATGGTGTTTGATTATTTTGACTTGGGTTTTTTTTGTATTTAGCATTCTGTTTGTATGTTACTCACTGGATTACTTCAGCACACTATTGCGCTGAATTTTACAAGTATATTGTGAGCCCTAAATCTTACTTTAAAGTTTTTCCTATAACAAATGCTATTTTCTACACACAACAAATCAAGATCTTATTTTTTAGGAAAAAATATTTCCAAACCATGCAAAATCATAGCCCCTTATGTGGACATAGTTAACATAATTAGTTAGGCAAGCTGGGCTTTTTGTGCAAAAATGTTCAAATTTATAAGAACAATTATGGTAGTGAACTCTGCATATTTACAATTTCATTTGTTTGGTGTGCTGACCCTGGGATTCTGCATGTTTTAAAAATCAGTGCTAAATGTTAATACTAGAAATACAGCATTATGAGGTTAATTTTCTTCAGTATCTAAGGGCTAAAAGTAATTTAAAAGACAAGTTGTATTTTTATAAAGGTATATTGTATGGAAACATATTGAAAATGTTGGAGACATTCTTTCAGATACCAGGCCCAGTCCCATGCTAGCTGATTTAATGGTCTTTTTACTTTGCATTATCAAGACCATGCTCCCTATTAGTGGGTAAACAATCCAACACTTGGTGAATTCTGCTTCACAATGATAGGAAGAGCCGACATGGAAGGATCAAAAAGCAATGTCGCTATGAACGCTTGGCCACCACAAGCCAGTTATCCCTATGGTAATTTTTCTGCTCAGGAGATGACAGTCCTGGTTGGACACTTCCTGATTGCCTAAGCACCCCTTTTTCCAACCAGCTTTGCATATCCCTCATGCCCTTGGTCATTGTGCTTGTAGTAAGCGTGGTTAAAGCCCTTCCCAGATCTTCACTCCCAAAGCCAAGCCATCAATCAATCTAGACCAACAAAGACTTCACAGTAATTTAGAAATTACATTTTATCAAAGAAGTAGAAATAGTTACCACAGTATGCAGTTTTCAACTTCTTGTTAAAAACTAATTTTTTATAAGCATTTTTATTTCATTCCACAGCTGTTACGGTCAAACCTACTAAATTCCTTCAACTCTTCCAGTTTCTGTGATCTCATATGCACATAGAGGGGGAGTTGACTCTTTTGTCAAGAGTGCCTATGGGATTTCTTGGTGGAGTTTCATGAGGCCATTTTAGCACCTAAGAAAGCATCAGACTTACTGAGCCCTGGGTAACCTCACCAACCTTTTCACTGGCAGCATCTGTGTCTCCTGTAGTAATAAAGGTAACTATACACAAGGTGCAAAGTATGATGTGGTTCTAGCCCTAGGCATTTTTTTAAAACTTTCATTTTGTATGTCCATCTGTGTAAACAATGGCTTATGACTAGATTACTGAACAGCTTGGGGCTGTAGTAGTTTGCTTTGTTTCACTGGCAAAATACATTTTCTATAAATTAAGCAAAAGTGTATAAAAAGTAAAAAGGGTAAAGCTTGTCTGCAAATAAATTTCTTAGGGCTAACCTGAAGATGTGGGCTGACATGAAGACATGGTCAAGCATACAGATCAACACCCTGTAAAAACACATGGAATAACAGAAAACAATTGCCTCTCTTGACAGAGGATTTTAAAAAAAATTTACATTTTTGTTATAAATGGTAGATAAGTCAGATAAAGTATTGTTGGACTGCTTAAATACTATGGAGAATGACAGTACAAGATGCAGAACAAAAAAATAAAGAAATATAGACCTTCTTCCACCTTACTGAACACTGGTAAGTCAATGAAAATTGTGAAACAAATGTCTTTCAAAAAACTTTGGCATATAACTGAAACATAGATATTTAATATGACAGATTATGAGAAATTGTACCTCCCACTAGTATAGCATTTCTTCAGAACTTACATCTTATTTGGACTAAATGAATCTCTTTTCACAGATTGATCTTTGAACAGAGATTCTAATATGGCAAAACGATTCTGTAATATTAAGAAATAATTTGAGGATGTGTACAATAAAAAAAAGAAACTGATTTAATTAATTCTGAGCAATCTTCTGGTGGGAAAAAAAAACCTTTTTAACTGGATTTTTAAATGTTAGCCCACAGTTCATTAGATTTAATTTAACTAACCATGTCATACAGGAGGCAATCTTAGCCTGCACAGAATTTTGCTCTACCACCTTTTGGTACATACCCCCTTCTGCCATCTCTTTTGCTTAATTCAGTTCCAAGGTTTTAAACAAAGCATGATGTACATAGTGCTTTAGTGTGATTTAAAACAACATTACTAATTGAAAGATGTGTTTAATCATCCCTTGATTCTTAAAAAATTATACTAGGTCATATAGGTATTAAAAAAGGTAAACTTTGACAGTGGTGAATGACTTAGATTTCAAAGAAACGAAGCGTGGGCATCCAGTTTAGGAAGTTTTAAGGCACCTCCAAATAGCAGTCGACTCTGATGATTTAGCTAGCACAGAAAGTGATAGAAAAGACATTCTGCATTTGCTGTAAGAAATTGCGACAACCTACATAATTTAATCCTGAGTGCAATAATCCAAAGCTTTAAACATTGCTATAATTAAATGTAATTTAATTGTAATTACTGTCCTTGAAAAGAATTTTATTATTTTTATTTTGTCGCTCCTTCCTAAAAAATAACATCTGAGCAGTGACTATTTTTTTTAATTAATAATAATATAACATTGCTAAAATAAAAAAAAAGGGAAATGGTTTCATAAGGCTTGTACAAAGCCATTCTGGCTCTAGCTGGAACAACAGTCAAAGCTTAAATTGTCTAAGAAAACCAGTTACCTTAATTGAAAGAACATCAATGGGAGCTTCTTTTGTCTTTGTAGATCAGTGACATTAAAGCCTAAGTCCCACTAACATTTACTGAAATCTGTTCTTAAGGATTGGATTCAGGGATGGGCCTGCAGTGCCCATTCTCTTGTCTAGCTGTTCTCAAGACCACATTAGTACAGGCCTGTGAGTTCTCATTGCTGTCAGCATCATGTGAATGCTGATGTCTCCCTGCTAATACAGAAGAGTTGTCAGCCCTTTTGCTGGTTGTGCAGGATGGGGCAGTACAAAAGCCACCTTCTCAGCAATGGCACTTGGCTTGGCTTCAGCACACTCAAATCTCAGAAGGGCTGCTTCACTGCCATCTTATGCTCCAAATACCCACCTTTTATCTGTATATTCTGTTCCCTCTGATTTTTATTTTTTAAGCTAGAGCTTAGATTTATCTTTCTGTTTTGTCAAAGTAATTTTATAACGATTGACACAGATATTTAAACTTGGGTTGCCTCTCCCTGGGGAAGTGCTCTACAGATGAACTATAAACCTGTCCTTCACTCCTTATTGTTTACGGAAAAAGAAATGGTTCCATCAAGCAAGAAATCGAGCTCATGGAGGCAAAAGCACCTACTTCCTTCTTAGACCACCTTTGCTCACAGCCCTCTTTCAGGCCACATGCACAAGGAGGATCTCACGTTTCCCACATTCCTTATGGATATTCTGTCAGGCTGAGGTTCATGACTCTCAACTTGTGGTGTTTGCTGGGCTCAAAAATTCATGGCACAGTAAGATGACAGTGAGGCCACATGGTTCTGAGCAGAGCATGCCAAATAAGACTCTTAAAAGCTGCATAGGTAATGCTGTGTACACTACCTTTAAAAGTCTTGAGTGATGTATCTATGTCACCGACAGTAATTAGATCCTATATGGTATAATTTCCTTAGAAAAATCTAAACTGAGAGATTTTCCCAACTAATTCAAACTCTCTGCAGGAGGGAAAACTTTTCCATGGTTTCACATTCTCTTTGTAAAGGAAAGACCCATGAGCAGCCTACAAGTCACTCAAGCCAATGCTCGATAACATATATGAAACTGAAGAAACTCACCGAGTTGCAAAGCTTTCTTCATCCCCTTTCTTGCAAGGGGATTATGCAATGGCTGAAGCACAATAAGCTTTCAGCCATGTGAAAAAATGTACAGACAGGCTAATTTAATGATCCTGAAGATTACACATCACTAAATGTAAGTGCTATTATGGGAGAGAAAGCTGCCTCTATTTCTCCCAGGTTTTCTCATCTTCATTCCCAGCTAGTTGAAAAGAAAACAAGAAATCCCCATGCCTCCAAACAAGGACTCCCAAAACAATGATGACTTTTGTAACATAATCTGGTCCTGAGAACATGGATTTTGTGTTAGAACGTGCGTCAGCTTGTTATTAAAGACACTGTGAAAATCCAAACAGGCCCATAAAGCAGAACTGTACTCCTGAGTGCAAATTCAGTTCGTGAATTGAAGAGCAATGCTAATTGAGACTGTATCATTCTTGTTTGCTCTACCTCAGATGGTCATTTTGTTTTTTCATCTGGCCTTTTTCCAGCACTTTCGTTCTGAGCATTTACATAGCACTCCAAGGAGTCAAGGATAGAAAACTTTTATAAATAAAAGATGTGTTTGTATAATTACTAGGTAGGGAAAATAACTATTTACGGTCTTAGCTTATTTCTTCTTGAAAGTACACAGAAGGCCTGAGTTTTTCCTTTCCACTTTCAGTCAATGGCCAAAGCCCTCTTTAGAATCGTAATGTAGGAACACTAATTCAAAATATTACATGGTGTAACACTTCTTATAGAAATAGTGGTACCTCTCTATGTTTCTGTGTAGGTGGCCAGCTGGATTCTGTGGGGTTCTGTAAATGGCTTGGTAAATAAAAAAAATAAAAAAAAGAACAGTTGGATGTTTTAGCTATAAAAATAAGCCTTAAGGCATTAGATAAGACTGATGTTAGTCATTTTAGGGTTATGGTTTAAACAGCCTATTTTCTTGTTTCTATCGTAAAATTAAGCTGCAGATAAAATGTGGAGTAAGGATGGCAGGTCTTCTACACCTAGCATTAAAGCAAAAAAGAAAGGATTAACTTTGAGTATTTTTTATTAATTATTTCACTTTTTTCTTTTGTTGATATTGAAATCAGGCTCTTAAACCAAATAATTTCTTTACTCCAACAAAACAAGCAAGTAAAATGTGGTGGTACTCTTCACCTGGCAATGAAATTATTCAATACTACACCTGCTCACCATATGGGAGAGCACATCCAGGTTCAAAGTTTATCTCTGCTTTATCTTCAGTACATGCTAATACTTCACTTTCTTGTAAAAGTACTCCTACTACTAGACATTCAAAAGTGAGGTGCTATGAAAATGAATGAGTTAATGTGTAACAAGTCACACAGCCCTGCCTAGTAAAAAGTTAGTAAGACATTACCTCAGGAAAACAGGTTTCAGCATTGGAAAATTTAGTCTTTTATGGATCTGTGCAGTTTTCTCTGACATGAAAATTTCTTCCAATGTACAATGAACTTGCTCCTCATATTCCCAATCAGCAGTCTGCTCACTGCTTTTACAGTAAACATAGTTGTGTTTTGATGGCTTAAGAATCACCTCTTGGTTCCTGTGTCTCTGGCCTTACTCCTTCTCTTTGACATTGTTCCCCTTCATAGAAAATGCTCAGCTATTGCCCTGAGCAGTAACAAGTTCAAGCTGATTTCTGAAGTTTTAGATAATCACAAGAAAAGGGGAGAAAGGAAGCAAAGAGGATGTGACATAGTTTCCAGAAAGGTTAGAAAAAGGTACAAGAAAATGAATTAGGGTTTTAGAAACTGTGTTAGGTTTTTGCTTTAAGATAATTGAGGTACAAGAAACTGAGTTAGGGTTTTAGAAACTGGGTAAGGTTTTTGATTTAAGATAATTGAAGTATGCAGTAAGATAGAAGGCCTGCTGAGTACAAGGATGGGTTCCTAGCTGGGAAATGTGGGGGACTTGGAAACATGGTAAGTTTTTTGCTTTTACAGTAAAACCTGGGCCCAGCTCTACATCTTTCACAGCCATAGAGACGAATTAAGCATGAAAGGGGAAAGACCTCGAGGTTACTGTAACAACAGAGTAGAAAGATGCAAACTGAGTACAAAATAGGATCTTCAGCTACCTGACTTTCTTCCTGAGACCTGCCTTCAAATCTAGATCCAAATTCAAGGATCTGCCTTTAATCCCCTTGTTGGATATTGAAGGTATGTCATTGGACATTTATTTTTAGAATTGGGTAAGAAACAGGACACCCTGTGTGAGGCCAAAAGCCTATTTGATGCTACACTTGATTAATTGGTAGGCTGAGCTGAGTTCATTTTAAGATTAACTTTGCTTTATTTCTTTCCAGTGGTACTATGTCAAGGTGAAAATGTATTGATTTATATTAATTTATTTTGTTCTGGCACATTCTATGTATTCAAGTTAATTTATAAATGGGTTGTTATAGTCTGTTTTGGCATATCACCTTAGTGACTTTCAAAAGGCACTGGCTAGAGCAAATTCTGTTGAAGCTCTTCATGCAGCTGATATTTTAAAACATCTTTAAAATAGTGTAATCTGGTGTAGCAATTCATTATTATCCTGCCACCCAGTAAGAAGGATCATCTTTGCTTCAGCATAGCTTTGACTGAGGAGGATGTACAATGATTTACACCAGCTCACAAGCCAGTACTAACTTCTTAGCCTTGTAACTGCAAGTTCAGTCATTCTAAGAAAGATGATATAATTGTTTCTATTCTCCCATCCATTTCCTGAAAACCTTCAGAACAATCTGTCACCTTCTGAGAACAAATAATCTGGACACAGCTTCATCTTTCATCTCTTGCTTTTTGTGCAAAAAATAACTTCTGTAAAAATGAGCCTCAAATTTGGTATAATAAAAAACACTAACATCAACATGGTTGTATAAGGCACAATTCAGTACATAAGAAGGCAGGGAAGGACACAGTAATATCCTATTTTATTGAACTTTAGTAAAATGTGACTTAAAATATTTCAGTAGTTTAGTGAACCACAGAGAAAGTAAGTTTTCCCTACTGTAAACCAGAAAAAAAATGGTGTGCATGTATTGTAAACAATTTCAGCACTGAAAGGACTGAAAAGACAGAATGTCCCCATTTGCCAGTGAAACTACTCTCAATCAGGATAAATTTCCAGCCTGAAACTGCATTTGAATTGACACCATTGCACTTCACTGAAAAAAATCTCTCTGTAAGCACTGCAAACTCTAAGGAATGGTAACACAATAGGACCACCCAGCAGCCTCCCTGCCTTGATTTCAAGACAACTATAACAAAGAAAAATATCACTGGATCTTTTGGAAATCAGGCTACTGATGACTGTGTAGAGAAAAGTGCTTTAAGTGTATGGAAATGTAAACACTTCTTTTTAAAATCTATGTTATGCATCTCCCTAGCTACTCTTCTATAGGGAAAGAGAGTATGTGCATTTGAGCTGAGCCCTGCCTATTGACAAATGGTGTTCTCTCTGAATATGAAAGGCCAACACAGAAAAAGAGCCAAAAAAGTGGAGATGAAAAGAGAGAGAGAGACAGACCATTCAAAGTAGAAAATATGGGTAAAAGTCCAGAGACAGAATATGAGGAATGTATAAATGAAATAAAGAATGTTAGGGATGAGCCAAGTAGGTTGCAGAGACTGCAGTATGGTACAAACAGTGAAAGAATGACAGGTGAAATTCGTAATATATTCAACAAGAACCTTAGAGTTCAAAGTGGAGATACCAAAATGTGTGATTTGCTTGCTTAAGCTATGTTGGCCAAGCAGACAAAACGCTATACTTGAGTCAGTAAAGCTGGGAAATTTTTATTTTAAGAAGCTATGTGAGACTCTAAATGTCTGTGATCCTGTAGGCTAGGAAATAAAATTGTGTGCTTACAGTACAATGAAATAATGTTTTTATTCAGACTAACTACTACAAAGAAAAATGGGTTGTGTAAGACAACAATTTAAAAATAACTTGGGGAATTCAAGCATTCTGTCTACATATATTTGAAGTTTTGTATGCACTGCTAAACTATAGCTGGGCAAAGAAGTATATTTTACCAGAAATTAATTATTATCCATAATAAAAAGTAAAAAAAGTAAAAAAAGTCAAGTCAATGCAATAATATTAGAGTGAACGAGCTGAATTGAGGTTCAGTACAGCATTTTATATTTGGTTTAATACAAACCACACCTTTTTTTCTGTTTGGAGATTTTTAGGTAAAGAAAAACAGACATGCAAGGGGGAAATTGAGCTAGAATCATTAGGTATCTACAGGTACTCGAGCAGCCAAAGGAAGACTAGGGAAAACATGGCCCTGCTGCTGAGTGGGGCATGCTGACAAAAGACATGGAAAAGGCCTTGTGCCTCAAGGTCTTTTTTCCCTCGGCCTTTACTGGTACAATGAGACTTCAGGAATCCCAGGTATATTGCTCCACCTGGATAACAAGAAGGCTCCAGGAAGACCTTAGAGCAGCCTTCCAGTACCTAAAGGTGGCCTACAAGAAAGCTGGAGAGGGACTTTTTGTCAAGAGCATGTAGTGATAGGACAGGGGATTATGACTTTACACTGAAAGTGAGTAGATTTAGATTAGATATTACGAAGAAGTTCTTTACTCTGAGGGTGATGAGGCACTGTAACAGGCTGGCCAGAGAAGTTGTGGCTGTCTCATCCCTGGAAGTATTAACGGACAGGTTGGATGGGGCTTTGAACAACCTGATCTAGTGGAAGGTGTCCTTGCCTATTGCAGGGTGATTGGAGTTAGATGATCTTTAAGGTCCCCTCCAATCTAAACCATTTTATGATTCTATAACTCCTGACTGATCAGAAAGCCTTCTGCATTCAGATGACTGGCTTGGAGCATATACGAGAAGAATCTGATGTTTGACTTGATTTCAGTTAAGACTTAAAGCAATGCATCCCATAAAATCCTCCCAAACAAGCTATATAGGCTAGATAAATGAATGGTGAGGTGGTCTGAAAACTGTCTAAACCACTGAGCTCTAAAGCTTGTGATCAGGAGCACAAAGTCCAGTGGAGGCTAGTCACTGATGGTATTATACTCCAGTGGCTGACACTGGGGACAATATGTTTTAATATCTTCACTGATGACCTGGACCACAGGACAGAGTACACTTTCAATGTAACAAGACTGAGAGGAGTGTTTGATGAACCATATGGCTATGCTGACATTCAGAGGGATGTCAGTAATCTGGGACACCTGGGAACAAACTGTGGTGTGTACCAGTACAGGCTGGGGGCCAACTGTCTTGGAAGCAGCTTTGCAGAGAAGGCCCAGGAGGTCCTACTGGCTCATGAGCCAGCAATATGCCTTGCGGCAGCTTCTTCAAATCTACATCAGGAACAACATCATGTTGTCTGCAGCTTGAAGGTGCAATCCCTTCCCCCTCAGCACTGGAGAGGCCACATCAGAAGTGCTGGCTCCAGTTCTGAGCTTCCCAGTGCAAGCAGGGCATGGACATACTGGAGCAAATCCAGTGAAGAGCCACGAAGATGATGAAGGGTTTGAAGCATGTGAGTGATGTGAAGAGCCTGAGAGAGCTGGTATTGTTCAACCTGGGCAGAAAAAGCCCTGGGAAATTTTATGCATGTGTATAATTACCAGGCAGGGATGGAAATCAAGAATATGGAGTCAGACTTCTGAGTGGTGCCCAGCGATGGGGCAAGAAGCAATAGGTAGAAATAGAAATAGTGAGAGTGTTCCCCTATAATGAAGAACAGCTCTAACATAGAATAACACATCTTCTACACATAAATACTAAAAGAATGCATGTAATGAGTAAAACCTTGGTCAACACCCCATGCCAATATCTGCACCACTTCAGCTGTACTTTTCTGCTAATTTTTGTCAGGACTATAGTTACCATTCAGCCCTCCTATGAAACATGCACTTCTGAAAAGTCTTTTTCTGTAATTGAAAGGGGAAATTGTTCTTTGTCAGTTGACTTCAGGAAGACTCAGACTGAATGCTTATAAAGAAATTGCTGTCACTATGGAGAAATTAAAAGAACTATGGCATTTCTAAATGCCCTTGAAGCTAATCCAGAAGGTGATGTCATACATATTAAGATTCTTATATATAGGTGCAAGCAATAATGGTGGGACTTCAAGAAACAGGTTAGTTTTGAAATAAAAAAAAATCCTGTTTCTTATTTTTGTTGACAACATTCTTTTTCCTTCCCTCAATTTTTACTGAGGACACTGTACAATAATGTACTTCTTCCTTGCTTCATGATCATTTCATGGAACTAAGGAAACAAGGACAAATGAGAGAATGGAAGATGGCATGAAAGGAAGATGAAATCTTCATGCAGATAAGTAAAATTAAATCTGGGCAGAAAATAACTGATGAGGCAGGAAGAGCTGTAAGCATTCCCATAAATCCCCCAGGAAATACTGGCAAACAACACTACAATTCCTAGGGGACTTTGCTGCATATCTCTGAAAGATAACATATGCTATCCAAACCTAGCAAAGCAAAGAGTCGGAGGGTTTTGTTGTTTTTTTTTTTCTTGAAGATTAAAAGGTTTTTTTCAAGACTGAAACCAAACATTTTATCCTGAAAGGAAACTTCATAATGAAAGATTCAATGCCCACTAGACTAATCAACTTTAAAAAGTTAACAGAAACCCAAACAACTTTCCCTTTGAATCTTTCAGTTTTAAGCAGAGAGCTGGTTAGAAGATCTTTGACAGCAGTTGCAGACCCAGAGTACAACATACAGCTCTGATCTTGTACTGTTGATGGTGCTAAGTTTAGCAGCTATATTGTTTGAGGATATTTTGTGTGTGTGTGTGTGTCTATTTTCGAGAACACTGGAGAAAAGAATTAGGGGGCCTGTCAAGGGATTAGGAAACAAACTTTCTGGTGCAACACTTTCTCTATGTAGTGGCAACCTATTCTGAAGTATTACGAGGCAAGGAAGAAGGTCTTCCTGAGTGAAATCTGATGAAAGTTTTTTAATCTTTTAAAGGTTATGCATTATGCCTCTACTTTCAGATCTCAGAGTGAATAAAGTTTAGGACAGATTTTCAGTGAAGCATGGTTTTAAATGGCATGATACATTTGTAAGTAAATAATTAATAAACAAATCAAACATTTAAAGACTAGATTGTGAGCCCTGCAGTGTGCCTGGATAGTGTTTGCAGTGAGTGAAACACAGCCTACCTGTGTCCATGGAGTTGGTGTAGGCAAAGAACTGCTCTTTCTGTGTTACCACTGCTGGTCTTTTTCAGGAGCAGAAAGGGGCAACGAGTGAGCACAGGCCATGTCCAACCTCAAGCAAAAATCTCAAATTCAGCAGCTCAAATAGATGTGGGTAGACAATGTTATTTGCTTGCTTGCTTTACTTTTTTTTTCCCTGTTTTTTTTTTCCTGGATTTTTTTTCGTGTTTTTTGTTTGCTTGTTTTTTTAAGCTTACATTTTAGGAAGAACTCAAACAAACGGAAACAGGGAACTGCATCACACTCTTTTCCAGAGCCAGGTTCAGACACTGCACCACATGGGACAGATGCGGTAGGTACTGTTGGAAAACATTTAGAGTCTTGGTGGATGAGCACTGTACAACCCAAATAGAGCAGAAACAGAGCCAGACTCCAGCAAGAGAAGCAATGCCAACTG
The DNA here is from genome assembly GCF_012275295.1 of Melopsittacus undulatus. Lineage (NCBI taxonomy): Eukaryota > Metazoa > Chordata > Aves > Psittaciformes > Psittaculidae > Melopsittacus > Melopsittacus undulatus. The sequence continues at coordinate 17,979,893 of NC_047531.1, read as the reverse complement.
CTTCCTGGATCAAGGGGGAAGCACATACCAGAACTGAACTCTGCCAGTCTCTTTTTAAGGGACAGTAACCCTAAGGCCATATAAAAATCTTTCATCTTCTTGGAAGAGTTTCTATTATTTTGTCAGCTTTCCTCATGGCAGAATCTAGCCCTAATTAGTGCTGTGTTAATGAGCCATAACTAAAGACAAATGAGAATTGCTATTCTCATTGAATAGTAATTTCATGAATCTACACTGATACCTATGTATGGGTCACGAAATAATATTAAAAAGACAGGCACGTAAAACACTTAAATGAATACTGAAATTACTTACTGGTGTGGTACTGACTAAGCAATACAGCAGATTTAAATAAATCTGCTCTAATTACTTTTGCTAAGAAGGATCATCTCTCAAGTCCTGCAGTTTTATCTGCCTGATCAAGTTCCTGGACAAGCAGTCTTGACCCAAGGAAATGGGACACTAGCTTAGCACTTCAGACTTTCAGACTTTTCATTGTTTCTTTCCATATTCACTTTAAATCTGGTGACAGAAATGTATTTCTTTGATTTTGGTTAATGGACTTTTATTAAAGTAGGACTGTGACTTGGCAATGGATTTCAAGCTGGAATGTACAGTCATGGAATTAAGCCTAGAGAGAGTGAAAGAGGACAAATGAAGTTCTGAGATAGGTGTTGGTGGCATAAAGAAGAGAAATGTAATAGGAAATCAGGTTTGAGAGATAGCTTGGGGCAAAACTTTCAGGGTCTTTCAAGGCAAGGACACAGAGTCTGAACTGAAGGCGAGGTGTGCGAACAAACTTAAATCGGACTATCTTTCTCTATGAGCTCTCCAAATACACATTATAACAAGTTTTGTACAAGTGCAACTTAGAAGCTCAGTAGTGTTGGTCAGACAGATTCTGTCATGCTCCCAAGAAACAACAAACATCTCTTGACTAGCTTAACATAAAATGAAGTAGAAAAAAAATATAAGCAGATGTATTCCTCAGCTAAGACAAGCCACGGAAAAGAGACTCCCAGTACATGGGCCATGTTGTTTAGTTCCAAACTAATCATTCCTTCCAGCTGTGGAGACTTTGAAGCAATGTACATAGGGACAGCCATGTGTTCCAACACTCAGAACTTGCTCACATTTTCCCTCAGGAGCTCTGTCTTCTGCATAATCACAGAAAAGAAAATGAGGGTAGGGGTAAGGCAAGAAGAGGTACAGAAATCTTTCACAGTGAAAACAACCAGCCATTGGAATAATATCCCTAAGGAAGTGGTGGACTCCCCAACACTGGACACTCTTCAGATTCAACTGGACATGATGCTGGGCCATTCTGTCTAAACCTTAGTTTTGCCAAGAAAGTTTGGATCAGATTATCTTGGAGGTCCCTTCCAACCTGATATTCTATGATTCTTCAAAGGAGGTCATCCACATTTAACATCCAAGAATGTTAAAATGGTTGTATATGTTCATGGTTATTTCTCTGCAGAGTCACTTCATATGAAAATGACAGTTGTCAAAAATGGAAGTTTCTGCACGGATATATTGGGTTTACTTGGATTTTGTTGGATCGGTACCTTGTATCTAGAACTGAGTAAGTTACCTGACAGCAGAAACTAGGCCAGGACTGTGTAACTTACCAGTGCAGTCACCTTACATAAGGAAAAATGGGTTTTGAAGTCCTTGACTTAAAGGAAGCAATTTTCTGGAACTCTCCTACATCATCTGATGACATCAGGGAATGAGATTTTACAGCACTTCAGCCAGATTACTGATGTCAGAGAGACAGGTCGAAGCCCCTGATCTAAGACCTCAGGTCAGGACAACACATCCCACACTGCCTTTTAGCACTTCTGCTATTAGGATACTGTATGGATGGAGATGTGGCAGCAGATGATATAAGTAATGTGTTCAGCCACTTCAGATGCCACTTTCTGTACTGTATAACTAATTGCTAAGGGGGCCAGAACCTAGATATAAAAAATGGCTTTGAAATACCAACTCTAACAAGAAGAAATAATGCTCCTGAATTATTTCTAGTTCCTACATTTCTCCCTTTCCAGTTGTTACCTTTCAAAGCATCATGGAGAGCTTTTTTCATAGAAAAAATACATCTCAATTTTAATTTTATTTGCAATATACTTGAGATTTCTATATACCAAAAATACACATTAATATTTAGAATGAAGCCTTTCAATTGACAACAAAATTACACATGGAAAAAATTAGACATTTTTACAATTTTCTTGCAACTGGGGAACACATGAAATATTTGTTTGCTAAATCACAGACTCTGTATACGATAAGAATAACTGTTCAAAGTTAACTGTCTTGTGAAAGAATAATGAATCAAACCGTAAGCTCTGATCACACAGGACATAATCTTTCCCACCAGAGCATTCTTTCTTTCCTAATCACTCTTTTCAAAATCACTGTTCTTCAGCAACAGTCCTTCCACTGTGAAATGCTGCCAGGGACACAAAATAATGTAAGTACATGATAGCATATTGTGATGCAACAGAGCAGCTTTATTTCTCAGAATAGCTGGACGAACCAAAATGCGTGTATATCTATAGAGAGAGAGGGAGAGCAATAGGCATGTATGTGTATTTATGTTCCCAGACTTACACATACACACATGCAAAGACACTACATTTAAGGTAAAAAAAATGAGCACTGCTGTTCTTAGATCCCACCAAGTGCTCCAGCCTTGCTTCCTTTCAATTGTAAATGATTTTCATATCTGCTTCTTCTGACCAGCAAACCAACAGAACCTTTTCAGGTTTAGATGTTACCAGCATGATACTCTGAGAAGGCATCCGTAATTGAGTATGGCTTCAGAAAAGCCATAATCTGTAATTATTGATGTGAATCATATTATTCAAACATAATTACAGACAGCATTTTAATAAGAAAACCACAGTTAATATTAGAGGTCTTTTTCAGTAACATAAGCGCAGTGGGAAAGATTTTTGTTGGGATTTCTATTTTTCGGCTTTGAACCTGAATGATATAGTTTGAGGATTTTGTTTGTTTACCTATGAAAATCATCTTAACCATAGCTTACAAATATAGTTTTATACCTCAGTAAATTCAGCTGGCTTAGAGGGTTGTTAATCATAAAAAAGCTTTGACCATATTATTTGCCTTGATTTGCATGTCTTTACTAGGAAGCTCTCATATTGGAGAAAATCATCCTGCAAACTGTGTGCTTACTAAAAACTGAGAATGTTAAGGACCCAGTCCTAAACACACTCACAGAGACCTTCACTGCAACTGAGAATGGACACAGAAATAAATGAATAAATGCAAGGAGATAAAATACTGAGACAGGATGAGTCATTTTGTACCATTCAGTGCCAGCTCTGCATTTGCACTGTGGAAGGTCAATTATCTCACACTGAAATATAGCAGAAACTATGAACTCAGCAGCTCTGGGCACTTAACACTGTTTAGATCTGTACTTTAACACTTAATTTAATATTTTTCCTGAAGGGAAATGATTAATAATTGCATTCAGTGAAGCATACACTTTAAAAGATTGACCTCACAAGCTGTTGTTTTTTTTAGGATTAGAAAAAAGTAGCTGTTTCCCCAGACACTATACACTTATGTGACTTTTTTCTTTCACACTTCATAAAGCTGCCGAATGGCATGCCCTAACAGCAAAATTTTAAAGGTATCTAACTAGAAAAGTATTTTGTAATTATGTTTTAGACCATTCAGAAACAAATAAGAGTGAAGTGCTATTTGATGCTGAGTCTTGTATTGATGAAAGTTCCAAATTTCCTCTTATTCAGTGTTATGTCTGATCCACAACTTAAGTGGAACCAGTGAGCAGGCAGGAAATTATGTCTGTTAATGCTTCAGTTCGCACACTCAAGTGTACACTATTGTTTTGAAATTAATCACTCCCACATCTGAAAAGATTCTGGCATTAGCAATACCTTGCCAAACATAGGATATACCTCATGCACATTTTGAGAAATGATAAAATTTAAGCAGTTGGAGACTGAGACAAACAAATAATGGCATCAGGTAAGAATGTTTGATTCAGTATCTTAGTATCAAGTTAGAAAGAGGCAAGAATAAGTTTTCTAAGTGCTAAGAGCTGGAGTGTATATTAAGTATGGTGAAATCTATTTACAGTCAAAAAAACTATCACTGTAAGAACAAAATAGTAATATTTTTCTGTTCCTCAAGCTTCTTTTGATATGAAAACCTTCATTACAATAATTAATACTTCACATTTTCAGAACACATTGCAAACAATAAGTAATTTTGGGAATTAAGTAGATAGACATTATTCATATTTTATTATGCTATAGATCAGAAGACTGAACTTAGAAATAGATTTTCAAAGCTTTTTGGAATATGAAGTTGGAGATGGGAATACAGAGGATTTTAAAAGTGCAAAGATGTTTAAATCGCATAGATTAAAAATCCAGGAGCAAGGAATCCCCTTATTTGGGTCTTCAGCATTTGTAGTTAATGAATTTGTTCAGAGAAAACACTGACTAGACAGAGAATGGTGCACACAATTGACAGAGATATTGGTTAGAAACTGCCTTAGAGAATCTAGCTACTTCTCCAACACAGAAGTTGCCCTATCGTAAAGTTCAAGAAAAAATGTGCCATGTTTTCACTGCATTTCAAGTGTGCATTTCATATCCTGCCAAGGCTGCTCACAGTCATGCTCACTGGGTATTCGTATGTGGATACAATGCATTAGGAAGTGCACCAAAAGCTTAGCCACCAGCCTCTAAGTTCTCCAAACAGCCATTTCTTGGCAGTAACTATTGGCCCACGTCTGCCATAGATACTCTTAACACTGTGTAGGTGCAGGAGGCTCTGTGCTCCATGCCAATGCTTTGAGGCTATAGTGAAAATAATATGCTGTTCAATCTACTATAAAAGCAAATATTGTTAAGCACATGACCTTCGCACTCTCTCAAAAAATATTCCCACTCTCAGACTTCTAGAGAAGCATATAATGTAATTATTAACATGTGATCTCCTTTGTAATATCAGTATGTGGCTTGAAAATGCAGTATAACTCAAAAGACTTTCCATTATTACAGTGTTAAATTAAAAAGTGAAACTGGCAGCTGGGCATTCAATAGTAACATGCTTTTAAGTAGCAGAGGAAGGTTATGGTCAGTCAGTATAATTAACAAAACACTATTTTACTGCTACTCAATGAAATGTGATGTGTGCAGACAGATGTTACCCAGCATACTGCATGTAATTTCATACATTCTCTGTAGTAAATTAGGCTTCATAGTTTGAAGTATTTACAATGAAAATGAAATGAAGAAAAAAAAATCCTTAAGAAATACAATTTACATTTCCAGTGTATAATTATCACCAGATTTAATGACACAGCCTTTTCACACAGTATTCCTTCAGTTTGTTAAAATAAATCCTAATTCCATGATGCTTTGCACATGCTCAAAATGAGAACATTTTGTAGTTTTGCACTTGGTGGTCTGGCTTATCTCATCTACTTTTCTCCCTCTGCACCAACCAGGTGGCACAGAGGAGTGGAAAACATCTCACCAGCAGATGATACTTTTAGTGTGATGGATTCCCTGGCAGTCAGAGAACTGGTAAAGCTGTTTCCTGCCCCTTCTCCAGAAGCTAATTTCTACACATCCTGCTTTACTCAACAAGTAAATGGGCACATTTCCAGCAAATAGAGATTAATGCCGCTCACTGTCAGTGCATACATATTTATTTTACACAACTCAGAATCTGAAGAAACTTCAGTGGGACTTTAGAAATCCTGTGAAGAGGTGCAATTTGGTCTCTGCTCACCTCATATCGTGATACACTAATCAGTGAGGTGGCCTTCGTTAGCATTCTGATGCCTGAGGATAACAGCAGGCACCAAGATGACTATTTCCAGCACCATTAATTCTTAGGAATATTTTTACAAAGATCCTGCAAGGATTCTCCTTGGCTTTGTTCATCATGGCTATTTCTGATTCAGTGCTCCAGCTAAGCAGTGCCAAAACTACTCAAAATGTGTGCCAAAGGTTTTTGCACTGTTCTGTGAGTATTACAACTTCTGAACTGAACTGCTAGTGCCCTACTTTGGTTATTTCCCAAGTTTCAATCCTCTGCTCCTGTGTAGAACACTCAGTCACCCAGATTCTTTTTTATTTTATTTTTCTATTAATATTTAACTGTTTCTATCACTGGTCTCATTGAAGTCAAATGAAGTGTAAATTTGACAAAATTAAATGTTCAAAATAAAAGGATGTGATATATTTGTAAAACTATTAAATACCATGAAGTTACTAACCTGTATGAGTCAACATTTTGCACAGAATACTGAATTTGCTTATCAAGCTTTTCAGTTCTCTTGTCTTATTTAAAGGTATGTTGTCAATTTCTGTTAACGCTTAAATGATTCTCATTATGGACTTGAATTACTTAAAATGGCTAACACCTGAAGCTGAGTTTTACCTGTATTGTCAAACGTTGCTTGCTGTGCAAATAATCCCTGTCAGAAACCATTAATTACATTTGTTTGGTTTTCAGTCTCAGGAGTTTTGTACTCTCTCAATAAAATTGGGCAGAATGAGTTTTTTAGATGTCCTAAAAAGATGTTTTACTTGCATGACTCTGCTGGTGTCCAACAGTACACATATCACGAGAGATCTCTAGCTTTATTCTCATTGCATTTCCTGCATATTTCTGTCTTCTCTTTGGATATCTTTAGATTAAAAAGTTGTTGAAAACCAGCCTTATTAACTTTTCTTACATCTTGATTCAATGAAATATCTAGCATTTTTCAAAGGTGTTTGCTGTTGGACAAAATGAAGCTTGCATCTGTGATGGATTTGCATCTCTCACATCCATATGTTACAATGAAAGTAACATCTACACTATTCGTTTCAGAATTTGTCTGTAAATAGTAGATTTTCAAAATCCTGATTTTAAGATGATGAATGCAACTACCATTTTTCCAACTGATATTCTTTTCTTTTTTGAAAATACCCATACTGGTTTGAATGCAAAAATATACAAACTGCTTCACTACTTGTATCCGTCTGATTCCTGAAGCAACACGGTTGCAAACTGGCAGAGCTCTGACTACGCACTTTGAGCTAATTGTTACTTCCACTTCCTCAGGATGTCAGTTTGGATTTTCTGATGTGGTTAAGGAAGGAAGCCAGCAGACAATCCTCCTACCTGCAACAGGACTCTCCAGGCACAGGCCTGCAGAGATCACTTCAAACAAGAGAAGTCACTACCTGCCTTCCACTCAGGCTTCCCTTGCAGTGGGTTTCTTTCAAACAACAACACAACAGAGAAAATTTATTTAAACTTCTAACTGCTAAACTTCAAGGAGTTGCCAGGAAGTGTCAGAAGTACATGCAGCTTCTAAAGCTGGTTTTAGTTTGCTTTTCCTTAGCAGGGCAATGAAATGGGTTCTTACTCTAGTGTCTGTACAGCTGGTAGACTGGGAATGGAAATAATAGGTTTCATGTAGTTTTCTCAACTTTAAGTTTGCAAAGGTGTATCCCTCTCAATTACCTAAAAATATTTCCAATAAATTGACTTAAAGCCTCAGCATGATCTTTCATGACTCTGAAAGGTGTGCATACTGGCCTTATGCTGCATAGGATTTGTGTTAGCACAAGTGCTCCTATCAGTTTTTTATAAACCTAGCACTGAATATCAGATTGGAATGTCTTGAATTTTTCCTGGCCTACCTCCTTTAAAATAAACTGCATTATCTTTTGATACCTGTACCATATCACCTTGAAAGGAGAATATAATAGTCATAACACAAAGGTTTATGTTTTCTTTTTTTTTCTATTTTCTATAGAGAGACACTATTTTTATACTCTGAGCGCAAATTCTTTAGCTGGTAAAGCCTAGGTAATGCATGACACTACTGGGAAGATACAATCTTTAGAGAATTTGGGATGACATGTAGCAGTTATAGCTGCTTCTCAGTTTATAGTTTATAATCTCCTTTTTATTTCTATTAGGCAACAATCTGTGAATTTATTAAAAGCTTTAGCACAATGAAAGTACCTTTCTGGGTGCTAATTTACAGAAAGTACCAAACTGGCACTCAGAAACTTCCTCCTGCAAGTTTTCCCTAATTCCAGACTTGTGAGAATTCATGTTTCTGATTATGTGAATGGATTGCAGGAGAGGTGTATACTCAGACTGTGCATGGTAATTGGAAGCAGCCTGAGCATGTTGTCTGACAATGTTGGAAAAGGACTGGAGAAAGGGAAATTTCTGGTGAAATTCAGAGGGGAAAAGCCCTATGTACTTTGTATTTACGTTAGCACTTCTCATCCAAGAACATCAGAGCCCATAGTCTTTGATGGAATGAGAAAAAAACTTCAAGACCTTACTGCTACAAACCTTTATCTAAAGGAGAATTAAGCCCATGAGTGTTAGCAGTAACAGCACCTAAATTTGCAAATGATCAAAGGCAAATGATCAAAGCAAATGAGCAATATCTCAAGCAGGTTATGATAGCATCTTCCCACACATCTCTATAAATTATTATTTAAAAATGCCTTTGGAATCTGAAAATTATATTTCCCATGGAAAATATATACTCCGAGAAAAACACATTTTGACAGAATATGGCAAAAAACCTCTGCCAGATTTAAGGAACCACAACAAATAGCTAGTATACTTAAAATCTAGTTCTAAATTATGATATGTAAAAGAAGTTTAAGTTGCTAAGGTGTGCCAGGATACTTGAAATTCATTAGCTGAGCTTTGCTATAGTCCCAGTGAGAGGGGTAATGAACAGATTTTCCTTTTTCTCCTGATTTTTGAAAGTCAGAGCCCATAGCTAGAGACACTCTCCCAGCCTGATTAATACCTTCCTGCGGTGAGCAAAATAGGCAAGGCCTGACTAAATTGCACTAGTATAAAGTCAATTTGACATACTATTGCAGTGCAAATAAATGCTAACTTGAAACAAAACATGTCCTGAGAGCAAAATGCATGAAGACATCTACCCATGTAACAAGAGGAAGAGGAAAAAAATCGTCCTTGCAAATAATATTGATTGCATTAAGTATTTAAACAAACAGTTCTTTCAAAATGTTATAGATTTATACAAAAGGGTCTCTGAGGTCTACTTATAACCTAAGAAGGGGAGTTTTATTTAAACATAAAAATCTTGATTTAAAAATCCAAAGTAGTAATGTAAATCAAACGTGTGAAGTGGCTGATTAATACACACCTTAAGCACATTGGGATCTCTGTATCGACAGCACCTTGTGTATTCATCCATGGTACATTTTAATCAGAACTATTGCACAGTTTGTCATCTTATTTTTAATTAGGACCTTCCCTGTTGAGGGTTATGGCTCTTTATTCATCATTATTGTCATTAAAGCATGTGTTTTTTAATGCCAAGTAATTAGTGAAAATTTCAGCAAAAGTTTTTTGTGTGGTTTAATTTGAGACCTGCATAAACTTTGTACCAATATAGTTAAAATGTTAGCCTCTTCCAGTCTATATGTTGAATATAAAGCTTCTCTGTAGTCTGTGGTCATAAAATAATACAGCTGTTTTAATAATGTGACTTACAACCGTTGTCAGTCTTGTTAATCTGTTTTAACATCTGAGCTGACAGAACAGAGATCTAAGCCTTCGAGTGATAAATAAAACAACACTACTAAATCCCCATTTCCCTCAGCTAGGAGAGTATTCTAATTCTCAACAAGGACTTTGATCCATGGAGATAGAAAAGATTTCTCATCAGGTTTGGGGAAAGTACTAAGTAGGAGGAACACATTGATAATGATTGAGATATACCAGAAAAAGAATGAAATAACTGTCAGAAATGGTAAATGCATTCATAGCTTTAAAAATAGAAAGTGAAGACATATTCTCATTGTTAAATCAGTATTAGAATTCCATTTTAAAGACATTCGTTTATACATTGAACATGTTTTTTTCTTAACTACAACATTTGCATCTTGTGATTCTAATCCTGCATTTCCTCTTGTCATGTCAACTCGGTGGACTTTGCAAGGAAAAGATTTATGAACATGACAAGTATTATAGGGTCAAAGTGCAAATCATGTTAACTAATGAAAATTTATTTCAGACATAAATGTAAACATACATGCATTTATATATTTATGTGAATGCATATACACACACAAGCAGACAGGGAAAAGATGTACATGTAGTCTTAAATCCAAATTGCTTCAGTGTAATAGAGTAGACAACGAAGAACGCCTGCTTAAATGCTTATAAAAATAATTTAAATTTACTTTTACTCATTTTATTTTCTTGAAAGGATTGAATGTGAATCACTAGCAGAGTCAGCATCAAATATGACAACGCAATCTATTTAATTTTGTTACAGTTTTAAGAATTATAATAATAGTAAACAATTTCACTAGCAAAGTCAGTAATGTAATTTAAATGAGAAATATGCTAATCTAGAATAGACTTTGCGTTTATATGAGGTGCATAATGGGACCTGATGAAATCCATCTGCGGGTCCTGAAGGAGCTGGAGAATGAAGTTGCTAAGCCACTTTCCATCATATCTGAAAAATTGTGGCAGTCAGGCGAAGTTCCTGATGACTGGAAAAACGGAAATATAACCCCCATTTTCAAGAAGGGAAAAACGGATGACGCAGGGAACTACAGACCAGTCAGTCTCACCTCTGTGCCTGGCAAAATCTGGGAGGTTCCCCTGGAAGGCATGCTAGAGCACATGAAAAACAACAAGGTGCTTGGTGACAGCTAGCATGGCTTCACTAAGGGAAAATCCTGCCTGACCAATTTGGTGGCCTTCTATGATGGGGCTATGGAAATGATCAACAGAGTTAGTGAAGCTGATGTAATCTACCTGGACTTGTGCAAAGCATTCGACAATGTCCCACATGACACGCTTGTCTCTAAATTGGAGAGACATCACTTTGATAGGTAGACCACTCGGGGGATAAAGAACTGGCTGGATGGCCACACACAAAGAGTTGTGGTCAATGGCTCAATGCCCAGCCTTGGGGGACATGAGGTATCCCTGCCCATGGCAGGGGGGTTGGAACTAGATGATCTTAAGGTCCTTTCCAACCCTAACTATTCTATGATTCTATGATTCTATATTTAAACATGCTGAAAAGTATTCAAATTTGGTTTCACCTGCTAATCCATTGCCAGCTTCAGTGTGCACTTGCAGCCCAGAAAGCCAACCATATCCTGGGCTGCATCAAAAGGAGAGTGACCAGCAGGTCAAAGGAGGTGATCCTGCCCCTCTACTCTGCTCTCCTGAGACCTCACTTGGAGTATTGTGTGCAGTTCTGGTGTCCTCAACATAAAAAGGACATGGAACTGTTAGAACAAGTCCAGAGGAGGGCCATGAGGATGATCAGGGGAGTGGAGCATCTCTCATATGAAGACAGGGTGAGAAATTTGGGGCTGTTCAGAAGAGAAGGCTGCGTGGAGACCTCATAGCAGCCTTCCAGTATCTGAAGGGGGCCTACAGGGATGCTGGGGAGGGACTATTCATTAGGGACTCTAGTGATAGGACAAGGGGTAATGGGTTGAAACTTAAACAGCAGAGGTTTAGATTGGACATAAGGAAGAAATTCTTTACTGTGAGGGTGGTGAGGTACTGGAATGGGTTGCCCAGGGAGGTTGTGAATGCTCCATCCCTGGCAGTGTTCAAGGCCAGGTTGGATGAAGACTTGGGTGATACGGTTTAGTGTGAGGTGTCCCTGCCCATGGCAGGGGGGTTGGAACTAGATGATCTTGAGGTCCTTTCCAATCCTAACTATTCTATGATTCTGTGATACTATGATGAATTAACTTGGCTTTGAAAGGATTAATTGTGCCAGTGAAGAAACAGGTACAATGTTTAAAGTGAGGTAGGAATCCAATATATACCTGGAAAGCTATTTATGACAGTTGATAACTCACAAATATTAACTCAGAAAGTAAAGATAATAAAATATTAAGATGACCAAATGACAGATAGTCATTTTTTTAAGATGTCTTTCCTTGTGTATGGTCTTAGTAACATGTGCAGAATGATACCTGCAGATTATTTGTTAACTATATAACTCCAAGTGAATGGCATCTTAAAAGGGGGAATAGAATTACTTACCACCTTTCTTTACCCTACACCAAGCAAAAATAGTTACGATGTAATCATAATTTCATTTTCATTTGGAAGCTTGAACCTGTATCCACCATTACTCTCCCAATTAATCACATTCACCATTTGCTCTAGGCATATGCAAGTTAGGAGGCTAGCTGTTTTGCCATCTGATTTTATTCAGAAGAGTGAGAGGAGTACTATTCATCCCAAGCACTTTCTTTTCCTCTCCATTGACTATGGAAGAAGTGTAAGACAACTATGCTCTTAACTTGTATGTATCAGTTAACTTTTCACTATTAGGTGGGATGAATTTGAGCCTGAGTCTTTCAGTTTAAGGAAATGTAGAGCTTGTCCATAGCCATGATCAGTACCAGGAACAGAGAATTTAGGGGAACAGGTTTCCTGCTGCGTGTTTCTGAGACGGACATTTGGCATTAAACAAACAAAAGCAAAAAACCATACAAACAAAACCCTTTTAGTACTCTTAAGAATGATAAAACAAGGATATGTGCATACTATTTGTACTGCCTGCATACAGAATGTAAATCTTCAGGGCATTAGTAGTAAATGCCTTCTCGTGTCCCTCAGCTAGAATCAAGCAGCACTCTGGGGCTCTATACTGTCAAACCAGGGAAAGGGGTGGCATTGAAGTACTGACACATCAAGCCACTCAATTTAGAAATATAGACTGGAAGCTAATAGTATTTTTAAAATTAAAGGCTATTTCTGCCTTCAGTGTATATGTATGACCTTTTGGCTAAATTTTAAAAAATTAGACTCGTCTGCATCTGAAGTAAAACATCAAATAATAGCACTCAGGTAAATGGAGACACAATGTAAGTGGCTCCTTTGATGCATTTAGTAGTGTTTAGAAACCAAACAGCTAGTGGTCAACTAAAATGCTGGGGTTTTGCAAGTGTAGTTCTACAGTTTTTAGCTTTTTCTTTGATGAATTATTCATGAATTTATAGAACCAGAGACTATACTGTGATATGAATTTCAATGATATGTGTAGCTCATCTAGTCTTTTTGTAATGTAAAAAATGTTTTCATCTTTCATCACATTTACCTCTAAACATCATTGCTTTTATCTTTACCATTATTTTAGGAGGCTATTTTTATTGATCTTTCAGGTAGGAGGAAAAGAAAAAAAGAAAAAGGTTGCAAGGGAAGAGTACTACTGCCTTACCTTTGGGAACCTAATGCACTTATGGAAGTGGATGCAACTCCTGCTAACTTCAATGGCAGCTGCAGCTGTGGTTACACCTGGGCTGATCTGGGCAATTTAGGCAGGGCTAACAGCACTTGATGACATTAAATTCACCTGACATTTCTGATTCTACAGATTTTGTGTTCATTTTCTTATATTTTGCCAACTGAGAGATCAGCATTTTTCTAGACTCAGAATCTTCTCAGACTTCAGATTTCAGCTCTGGGCTTACTTGTACAGCCCTGTAACTTTAATCAGCCTGGCTCTCCAGTGCCTTGATTCTGAGTTAGGATTTCAGTATAGGACTCCCACTCTCCTTGTAACTGTTTTTTTACAGCATGCATAGATGAAGATGAGTGTAGTCTAAAACTGGTGCTAGCGCAATTTGACCTTTTTTTAAAAAAGGGTAAAAGGAAGCCAAACAAATCACATCTTCTAAAGGTTTCTTTAGCTGCACTGTTGATTTGCATTAGCACAGGTGGAGTCAGCAGCTGCAGCCTCCAGGGCAAAGATCACAGAATAAAAAGTATCACAAAGGTGTGATGATTAGATCTGTAGCAGTGATTAGAAAAATAAGCCAGAAAAGGCAAAATGGCTTTGTTAATGAAGCAGCAATTTGTTGAGTCTGAAGTGTTTCACTTGGAGATATCTTAGATAAGATATTTTTTGTATATTCCAAAGCAAGATAGCCATTTGATTTACACCTAAATTTCTGTTAGAAGCTCCCTGGGCCAAAGACTCTTGTGCTTCTATGGTATATGGCCGTGGGAAAGACATAGGAAGAGAAGCTATTGCCTCCAGAGAACAGGTCTAGATTCTTAGGACGTTGTGAAATACTAGTTTCAGGCAAAGGTTTTTTGATAAATTGTCATTCCTAGCAGTGATGGGTCTGGGGAATGTAGCTCATTCCAGACATGTCCCTTTGGGTGTTTCTGAAAAAGGTCTTACACTCAGAAAAAAACCAAAACCTTCCTCCCCAGCACACACACACACAAACAAATTTGTTAAAGTGGGAACTCAGCAAACAAAATAGATATGATTTTCTCCATATCAGTTCAGTTCATGAAAGAAAGAGAAGACATCTATTCAAGTTTGGAGATAATTGTTTTAATCACTTTGGAGTGGCCAGGATATCTACCTCCCTTTACTGAAATATTACTTTGTTGACCTTCAGTCTTTAATCTTTGAGGGCTTTACAAAATGTGCAGTTATCATCCCCAAATGCATTCTATATCATATCTCATTGGATAAATGAACAACTTTCTTTCATTTAAAGATAAGTGTGCATGGGAATTTCAAAAATGACATAAAACCAAGATGTGCATTTCAAAACAAACTGTGAAAATAGACACCTCCTACACAACGCTGCAAAAGACATGATTAAATGGGTAAGACCAGATATTCTTGCACAGAGAACATAGATGTTCAAGGGTCAGAAGAGTGACCAACTTTGGTATCCTCAGCAGTCCACACTTGAAAACATAAACCTCATTTGTTTATACAAAAAAGGGAAAGATTTCTTTATCCACTTGTGTAAAACTAGTGTACAAAACGGCAACTAAAGCAATGTTATTCATAAAAATATGTCTTATTTGGAATGTTTGGTCATGTGGATAGCACTTAAGTGACTTGTTCCAAAGGCACTGATGTTACTCACACAGCTATATGGAAAAGTGATATTTTGTAAGCTTTGCAGAAAAAAGTGTTTTGGTTTTGAGCTGGCGAAAAGAAGTAGCTGAGCCTATTTCATAAATAAAACAGAAGAAAAATCCTACTTCCATATTCTATTCCATTAAAATTTACATACATGAAAATAGAAAAGTACTATTTTTTCCAAAACCTGTTTTCTGAAGAATGTTTTCTTTAATTTCTTTCACTGAGATTATGCATATTATGCAAAGTATTAATGTAAAGTGCTGTGGTGTCAGTAATACAAAGTGCTGAGTACTTTTGATGCCTATTGGAGCCAACAGGTGTTAAGGCTTAAAAAATGAACTGTAAATGTAATATAAAATTTGGTCCTTGTATGTCAGTTTTTTTCAACAATGAGAAAAACACTTTTCTGCATTTCAGGGAATGTAGGAACAAGGGAGAACCATCTTTAGACCCCATTAATAAGCAATGAGTATAAAAGATCAAATAGTGCACTATAGCTGATGAGAGCATCTGGTTCTTGTAGCTGAAGTAAAATCTTGAGAAAAATAAAGGTAGTCTCTTTTCTCACTCAGTACTTTTTATCATTTATCATTTTCTAGGTTTTTATTACAAGTTTTTCAAGTTATGTTTTTTTCTAATTAACAGAGGCATGTTTCAGTGTGATGCAAAAATATAAAATAATACTAAGTTTACACTCCTATTTTTATACAATCATAGAATCATAGATTCACAGAATCACTTTGGTTGGAAAAGACCTTTAGGATCACTGAGTCCAACTATTAACATTGCCAAGTCCACCACTAAACCATGTCACTAAGCACCATGTCTATGTCTTTTAAATACCTCCAAGGATGATTCAATCACTTCCCTACACAGCCTGTTCCAAAGCTAATTAATCCTTCTGGTGAAGAATTTTTTCCTAATAGCCAGTCTAAACTTGAGGACATTTTCCCTTGTCCTACCACTTGTTACTTGGGAGAAGAGACTGACATCCACCTTGCTACAACCTTCTTTCAGGAAGTTGTAGACAGCAGTAAGGTCTCCCCTGAGCCTCATTTTCTCCAGGCTAAACAACCCCAGTTCCCTCAGACACTCCTCATAGGTCTTGTGCTCTACACCCAATTTTTTTTTGTTGGATTTTTTATCTTTACTAAAGATTGAACAGGCTTTTTTGTAACTAAGATGCCTTTGGATTATTTTCTGAGTTTTATGAGACCATGATCAATTAAAAAAACTGGATCAAGGGTGTGCACAGGGGGCAAGAAGACACTAACCTCCAAGCAAGGGCACCAGAGCTCTTCCAGTTCCCAGGCCTGCCACATATTCTGCAAACACCAGCTAGTAACTTACTCTCTAGGTCCCAGACTTTCCTCCCAGAAATGGAGGTCCTGCATCTTTCTTCCTACTGTCTACTTCTCTTGGTTAGTGTGATACCAGGCTTTTCAAAGAAGCGATGAAATTGTATGGTTAACCAAATGATGAGTGCAGCATGTAATGGGAAAAGTTCATCCAGCATGGGAAAACACCTGCACAGGGAACTCACAAATTTAGTTTCTCCTAAATTAACATTGCTAATTTATTATATACATTGGTTATTGATTGCAAATATACTACTGGTTTGCAGGCTAAGGCCAAGGGGATGTTGTTTCCTTTTCAGTCAGCTTTATTGAAAAGGGTAGGAAGAATATTCTATGTATAGTCTTTATTATATTACATTATATTACAAATATCATCATATCATATTATATTCCAGTAGGAATTTATCCCTGGCCCCACTGAAGCTGAACTCCCAATGACTTGTGAGATTTTAGCCAGTGTGAAAAGTTTCGTCTTTGATTCTTTCTATTTTGATTTGTTTCCAAAAGAGCTGTGAAAAACAAATGCTAATACCTTAGTAGGCAAGAATTAGTATCTGCATTGAAAGTGATTCATACCACTCTCCATATAACAAAAATGTAGGATGAATACATACTTATTTTCCAAGGCCGACCAACTAGAAAAAAATTAAAATTACTTGTTAGCCAAGGAAAGTAATGTGCTATCATTACTTTCAGTACAGAAATACCACTACAAACAAGCAATAAATAATGCCAGGAAATGTCAGTTTCAGAGGGAATGTCACCATGGAAAATAAGTTTATGAAGTGGTGAAATGCAACTGGGATTGCTTCCAATTGTGAACTTTGTTGTAGAAATCAAGTCAGTTTAGAGGTGTATTTCACTAGGAAAGTCAGATAAATCATTCCTTCAGCATAAAATGTTGAAGATACAAAATGATGTCTGAGGATCTAAGTATTCAAGAAATTTAATGATTGAATATTTAAATACTCACTGATAATTCACAAGTTCATTTAAATCTTCCTGATCTTAGAGTCATTGTCTTGTTTCTTCCAGAGTGTGACACACTGGTTCACCTGAAGTAAAAACTAACAAAGGTTTTACTTGTGTTCTTAAAAAAAATACAAGCCTGTTTTGGAAAATCATACTTGTTTTACTTACCTCTTTGTCAGTTGGTAACAAGTATACTGCTAGTGGGGTTCCTTTCAGGCCCAAAACAATGCCTGGTCTTTTCAGTAGGAATATTTCTGGTGTGTTGCAGATTTGACCCTTACAAGGCATTGCGAATGGCACTGTTCCTTGTCAGATTTGTTATTTAGGAAATCCAAACATAAAACTCATACTGCTGTACATTGCAGGGAAACTTCAGAATAGGTAGATTTATGGGAAGTCATGGTGACAGCTAAATAAACTTAGTTCAGCAAGTAGCAAAATTCCTTTATCAAGGAAAACTTCTCTGAGAAAAGAAAATAAAGGTTTCTGCAAAGAGATACTACTTAACTTCTAAGAATTGCATGAAAAGAATTGCTCTGTAATACATGAACAGAATTACTCTATGATACAGAACATCTTACAGAAGAAAAATTTTATATTACTAAGATAATGGTATAAACAAGATACATTTAAATAGCTTGTACACATTTTCAGCCATCGTTAACCATTACTAGTATTAATAGGAATTTCTTTATTGCAGCAGACATATCATTTTCCTTTCCTCTGTTTTGCTTCCTATTTTGCCTTCCTGCTTTTTCAGTTTGTAATAAATCAAGAAGACTCCTTTAATTTTCTCCAAGACATCTATTAATGTGAATAATTGTTTTTTCTTATTATTACTTAAAAATATCTATTCTTAGCTAAACCTTTTCATGTAAACATTGTTTCTTTTCAAAGTTGCTGGTTCATTAGTTTTTAATATATAGAATATGTGGGGAATGTACTTGGTCACATTTGAAGAATGACTTTTTTTTTAAATATGTATTTTCAGTTTCTAGGAAGGACTACATACCTGAGAAGTTTGAAATGATAAAACTGAGGTTCTTCTGAATTGCAACTAACAGACAAAACTAGGTAATTTCTGTGAAAGGCAAAGACTATTCAAAGTAACTTCTACGCCTGAGAAATAATTACTCGACTCTGCTGAATATGCACTGGTTTAGGTTTTCATTTCTAACATAAATACGGTGGTTTAACAGATTTGTAATGGTGGTCTCAAGTGAGGTAAAAAGAAAAAAAAAATCATAAGGTGTTTTTATAGTTAATTCAATTAGTCCACTCATGAAATGTTAAGTAATCCATGATTTTGTTGTTGGATGTGTATGTCTATAACAGTGTAAATACTTTTTTTTCCCCACAATAGTTTATTAAAAATATACAAAGTATTCTGACTGAAACATTACAGGTTAAATATCTTATCTATAGGAGAAATAACGTCTTGAATTCTGTGTTAAAGGAGTTTTATCTTCCAATAATCCCAGCAGATTTTCAAGACCAATGTTTTCAACAAAGGATTAAAATTATTAAAGGCTGTGAGAAAATATTTATCAAAGTTGAAAGTAATTTAAGTTAGACTTAAATGTTCTTAACTAACTGGGTACTAAGTTCATTATCCCGTACATTGTGGAGTAGACTAGTGCTCTAAATATGACTATGGAACATGAAACTTAGAAATAAATACAAACAGCACATTAAGTAAAAAAAAAAAAAAAAGCAGCCTTTGTATCAAGTGTTAAAAGGTTTATGTGAAAGTTGCATTTTCTGAACCACCACACTCTGAATATGGACTCACTGCATGTTGTTTATCATTAACCTTACTGCAAAGTTCAGCCATTCTGTATTTTCTGCTCTGGTTATTCCCAAATTCAGCTGGCCCTGTAGCTTTCTTCATAGACTCCCTGAATGTGATTCAGTTGTCTAAACTTAGGCATGTAGTTCTGTGTAAGATGCCCTAGGGCATCTGACCTGGCATCTGCTCTTCCAAAAAAAGGAATGGGCCTCCTGTAGATCATAGATGTCTGTCTGCTGGCTCTGTGTGGAAAACTTGAAAACCCTAGGGTGTCCCACGTGCCAGTGAGTACACCTGCCTTCAGAAAACTGAAATGGACTTTGGCCTGTCTCATTTCCTGGCTTGAGCTTGCTCTGGAGTACTGTAATCCATTACATTTGAATCTGGTTAAAATGAATACATAATGTTATATTTATACATAGACTTATGAATTGGTATTTAAATTCCCACTGTAATCAGTTAGTGAAAACAGTGATGCTTGCTGAGTGATGTCACTCACCTAAAGTAGGTATAGTTTGCATGTGTAGTGCCATTTGAAAGAGCTCTGCAGAGTTTCTGTATGTAAATGAAAGCTATTACATAATCCTAATGGAGAAACACATCCTGTATGAGAAGCAGATGGCAGTCAGGCAAGATGTCATAGGCTGTATAAAAGGGCACTACAGATCTCTATTCAAACAACTAAATCCTATGTCAACCGAACACCCAGTACTGTGCAACTGAGAAACCTGGTCTAGTGGAAGGTGTCCCTGCCCATAGGTCACTTCCAACTCAAACCATTTTATCATTCTATGAGTCTACGATTCTAGGAAAGACAGTACTTCCATGTTTTCATACAGAGTGCAAGGAATAAACTGAAACGTGACTTGAAGGAGGCCTGAATCCTTTCTGGACATCCCAAGTTTGACAGACATTTTTCAACAAATATATCCTAAAACAACAAATATCTATTTAGAACTGTTTATTATGCACTACATTGGTTACCTGTGCCTGCTTGCTTATTGTTCCTCATGCATTTTAACCTATCTCTATCATCTATCTATTCATCTATCTACCTATCTATCATCATCTATCTTTTGCACGTTTATCAAGGTGAACATTTACTGGGAGAGAACTGTCTATTTCTGTAGCCATATTGAGATGTCTGTCTGGATATAAGAGCTCTAAATTACCTTCAAAACTGACATCTAAAAGGTCCTCAAACTTTCCTGTCTTTTGCACCTCAAGTTGCAGAAGGATGGGGAGGAAGGAAAGAGATTAAACTTGACCAACATTCATGAATCATGGGCTTGATCAACATTTCATTCAATCGGAAGCACACTTACCTGATGGCTAAAAATAAATAATAAATCTTAAAAATCAATCAATCTGATTTAAGCAAACTTGAAGAATTCTAAAATCCTTGATTCAATGTATAATTACCATTGTTCAACGTATGGTACAAAGGCAGGCTTTCCTTTGCACTGATGTGATTTAAAAAAGCTACTGATTACCTTGTAAATGATATTTTTCCTTAGATTTATTGCTAAACCCAGGTACTTGACTTGACAGATCACTCACATTCAGCTTCTCTCAAAAGAAGGGAGATTTATATGGATAAGTACATTTGCAGACAAATGAAGACTCATTCTCTAACTATATTCAGTAATCAGTATTATCCCTGAACCAAATACTATGTCTGCATTTAGCCTTTAATGAGGCAAAACTACAGATGAGTTGAAATAAGGGGCTACCAAGTAGGTTTTCTTATATAAGGAACATGAAGAGTACCTTCTGCAATGCCAACAAGGCAGACACTGCAGAGTAAGTTTTGAACAACTATTTTCCTCAACATTCTTTGTAGCCCTAAAAGTGAATTTTCATAGTTCTGATGTATTTGCAGTACCAGGGCTGCTCAGCCAGGCTTTTGACTTTCTGCAGCAGTAACAGAAAAAGAATTATGGCAAGGCTTCTAAATCCATGCATTTACCATGTCTGCAGAACTAAAGGACGTGTATGTGAAAAATACACCAAGAAAGGCATGATTTGTCAGCAGATATTACTTTTATCTGTGCTGCAGTTCAGGCATCAGCAGAACAGTACTGTGGTGTATAAACGAAGCACAGAAGTGACAACAGTGCATATCCTGATCATGAGCAATATGAAAATGTATGAATGATACAGCTTACATTTTACAACAGGTCAGGCTAGGGGTCCTTCCCAGCCTGTGAATATAAAGTGGATGCTGCATGTAATATCCATTGTTAATATGAAGATAGAAATGGATGCAATTATTTTATTCAGTTCTGTACCTGGCGCAAGATAAAAAGAGAAAATCTGATTTATTTCACCTGCTGAAGACAGAAAGTATGAGATGACAACCTGACTTATACAGGGGATTTACATTATTCAAAAGTTTTATCAGCACTATTTGCATTTTTCTCATTAAGGAGCTTCTGGACAGCTAAATAACATTGTCCAGGGATTTTAATCTTTTAGGATCAGTTTATGAAAGGACTTAACAGTAATTACATCATCCTCCTGTTTTCATAATATTTGATTTTGTTATTTTTATTATGTTACAACAACTAAATGTTTATCAACTAGTGGACATATCTGCACATGCACTAAATCTTAAATTAAATGAAGTCTACTTAAATATTTACCTTTCTGTAGTGATATAAATTTAATAACTCAGGGATTAATATAGCATAGAAAAAAAAATCATACCAATTAAAGCATTATTATTAAGAGTACTGAAAGAAACACTCAAATTTCTAAAACCATTCAAAATTAAGTTGGGAAAATGTAGTATTCCAGGTGTACAAGCAGAACATGGCCAAAAACAGTTATTTTCCCCTGTGTTTTTCAAGACCAAAACCTACTGTCTTGCTTTATGTTATATAAATGTTCCATTTAGATAAGAATATAAAACTTCAGTGGAACTTAGCAGATTCCACAGTATTTGTCAACTTTACTGGCAACACAGAAGTGTTTTCCTGATCAGAAACTGTTTTCATTAGCTTCAAAGCATAATTCAAGAACTAATTTAGTCAAATTTGTACTCAAAGTAAAAGATAAAAGGATTTAATAACAGATGTGTTTTCTAATTTGCTATGATTTTTTTTGTTTCTACTGATGCAGATATTTATTTGCATGTTTTATTCCTCCACTACCATTTATAATGACACACTTAAAATCTACAAGAAATATTTCCTTACAAACAGCTTTTTATATCTTATATTTGGTTTATTCTAATTAGTAGGATTAAGATTGGCATTAAATGTTTAATTGCTTAAAATATATCCAGGCACCTTAAGGTTTCAGAATATGAAAACAAAAATAAGTATAAAATGCTGGTTTGCATAATGCAATGCATGCATGTGCCTCTGTGCGTGTCTGCATAAGACAGCATTACGAACTAGAATTTTACCTTTAGTTAAGATCAGGCTCTTGATCTTAGCTGCCTTTTTGGAAGTGCCTGCCATTAGAAAAGAAGGCTGAAGTACCTAAATGATTGAACATAAGATAAGTTTAAGGGAAAGCAGAAACACTCCCACTAGGAATAGACTAGTTGAGTAAAAAAAAAAAAAAAATCCTCAGGCACGTTTTTAATTTGGAATATTATGCAGCATTCAGGTTTGTATTTCATAGTTATTGAGTAGATTTTTTCATAAGGAAAACAAAATACAGAACAAAATTAAGAACTTCTGCTCTTCATCTGGAAGACACAGGCACCTTTGTGGTTCAGCTGCAGCAGTTGGTGGTAACTGGATTTTCATGGAACTAAATGATGAATCACTAGGGTTGAGTTCATAAAGAAGTATAAGTTTAATCTACTCACTGGGCAAACTAAGAGTTCAATGAGGAAGGATCAGCTTAGTCCACAAAGGTTTCAGAAACCATGCAAACATACGCAAATGGATTATAGTTGGCTCTACAAACAATGAAAAATAGCTCATGCATACTGTAATGACAGATTATTTTTAAAGAGAAAAAATAACAGCACAGGCTGTATTATTTTGTAACAAACCGGAACAGAACAGTTGCAGAAATACATGAAGGAGGATATTGTACAGAACAGCTTTCCTTTCAGATCTTTCCATTGATAATGTCGGAAGGTTCCACTTTGCTATGTTTAACCAGATGTCAATGAACAAAAAACCCCTTTTCCTGATATGTTCTCCAGTGTAAAGCAATTAAATATTAATTAATACTACATTTAAATGGCTATTCAATTTAGAATGGTTAATTTTTTTAAAGGCAGGAAAAGAGAAAGAATAATTGAGATCTATGAGCAGGTGCTTTTCAAGCCAAAAAAAAAAAAAGCGCTCACTTCCATTTATTTAAAAAGCTGAAAAATGCAGATTTGTTTGGGAAAGCCATTTATTCAGAGAAATCTTTAGCTACATGTGCCATAAAACAGGCGCAAAATGCTATCTCCTTAGACCTGTAACTTTAAGCCATTGCAAAGCATGAACTGCCTAATTTCACCAGAAAACAACAGTCACTACTTCACTCTGTTGTTGCATGACAGCTGTATATGAACAACTACTCTCCTCTATGAAGTGGAGGGATGCCACATGACTAGAGGCAAAGCACTGCATTGTGTCAATGTCATTTCTGTTAAAGATCATCTTGTAGCATGACATCCAGAATGGAGTCACACATTAATGTACAATGGATAATATTTCTGACAATACACCCTGGATGGCCTTGAGCTAATTACCAGTACTTCAGAAAACAGTTGTTACTGAATTGTTTCCTTTCAATAGAGTCTGCCTGAGGAAGAATAGCAAGTGATATCAGATCGTTAGTGCTGGATATATCATAACTTTGTAATTGCCCTACTTTGGTTCTCGAAAACAATTCCTTTTCAAGGACAGGAAACAGCTTGCCTGTAGGTGCAATAATGGAAAGAGTAGAGCTGCTCTAGATGAGCATCTGTAAGATTATCTCATGCTTACATGCTAAAACTTTAGCTAGGTAACAATAACAAATTCAGATCAAAGGCGAATAGTAGCATCAGGACTGATGCTCAGTCTTTCAAGCAGGGTTGCACACAACACCCTTTCAATTTATTCAGACAGAATATTGCTGCTTATTTTGCAAAATGTTTGACTATGATTCACTGCCTGAAAGGTGAGAAACAACTGGCAGTATTGGTGTCCCTCAATGATGCTATTATCTAGTATCAATCACAGCTCCTGCATTACAAGCAGTTTATGAGTAGTCTTTCAAACCAGGGCTGAGTCTCAGAACTGACAGTGGAACTGTGAAGAATGGGATTTGGGACTATTTAATCCCCATGAAAATGTAAGACAATAGAATTGTAAGGTGACATGATAATTTGCTGTGGGACTCAGTGATAAGTCTAACCCAGATTCCAAGGTGATAAGAGGATGCAAGGATCAGCTTTCATCTCTCACCTATGAACCAAATCTAAAGCACACCCTTCTTTAGCTTTTTGAGGTGTGTAATTGCTCATCCTTAAGCTTCCCAATATGTGATCAGTAAGGTCAGGCAAGATGGCCATCCTGTCCTGCAGCTCTGCAAAAACAACCATATGTATACATACATGCCTGTTACTGTTTTAAAAGTTACTGCACTAGTAGAGATGATTTTTTTTTGGTGACATTTATCCCTCAAGGAGAGTTTCATAACAATTTACTTCAGAGGAAAGAAACACAGCTTGTCCAGAACATAAATACCTGTTAGGATACTGCCTAATATCATAATGTTAGGAGCTCCAGCTATGGAGATTTCTGAAGGGTCTCAGCAGGAGATAGAGTTCTGAATACCAGCCCATCATAACAAACACTTAAACAAATAAACAATAACTTCCAAGTATGAAATCCATCTCAAAATCTAAAATTCTTTAAGCAGACAAACTAGGAAGAGAGCAATTTCATTGGACTATCTATTTAACTTACAAAAACCTTGAAAAGCTTTGAAGGGAAGAGTCACTGAGCACTGAAAACAAAACCTCAGATGAAAGCTGCACAGAATTGCTCAGAAATGCAGGAAGCAAAGAATACGAAAGGATGAGGGAAAATACTGCCTAATGCTAAACTCCTATCAGGAGCTGACATGTTGCATAAAAAAAAACTTGAGAAAATGTCAAGAGAAGCTAAATTCACACAGTATGTGGCAAGACTTAATTTTTTGGGGTCTTGGAGTATCAAGTAATTTATTAACTGTTCTGTTTTCAGCTAGGATAGAGCTAATTTTCTCCCTATAGCTGGTACAATCCTGTGATTTGGATTTAGTCTGAGAATAATGCTGATAACATACCGATGTTTTAGTTGTTGCTGAGCAGAGCTTAGCCTTATCAAGGACTTTTCAGTCTCTCATGCTCTGCCAGTGAGTACAGGCACAAGAAGTGGGGAGAGATCAGAGACAGGACACCTGACCCAAACTATCCAAATGGATATTCCATATCACAGCACATCATGTTCATCATATAAACTGGAGGGCGTGAGAGTTGGTGGTGGCCAGGAAGGGCTAATCACTGCTCAGGGATGACCTGTGCATTGATCAGTGGGTGATGAGTGATTGTGTGCATCATTTGCTCTTATAAAGTTTTATTCCTTCCTCTCTTTTCTTTATTGTTATTATTGTTACTGTTTTTTGTTGGTTTTGTTTTATTGTTTATTTCATTTGTGTTCAGTTATTAAATGGTTCTTATCTCAGTGAGTTTTACCTTTTATTGATTGTTCTCACTATCCCACTGAGGCAGGAAAGGAGAGAGGTGAGCAAGTGGTTACGTGGTGTTTAGTTGCTGACTGGGGTTGAACCACAATGTTTCCAATAGCCTTACATTCCTCCAGTGATTTGGGTATATGTGTGCTCTTTAAATTATCTATTATTTATATAATTCTTTACCTTAAATATATAAATATTTTCCCTGGAAGTAGAATGTGTATGTCGTGGTTTAAACCAAGTCCCCCAACTCCCGGAGAGTTAGGAAAGAAAATCCAAAGAATGTAGCCCCCACGGACTGAGATAAGAACGGTTTAATAGCTAAGGCATAACACAAAATCACTACTGCCATTACCACTACGAATAATAATGATAAAGCCAATAACAAGTGAAAAGAATACAACACCCCACCAGCCACCAACCCATAACTCACTCCACCCTGCCTGGCTGAGCACCGGGTGCTCCTTCCTCCATTTTCCTCCAGAGCTCCACCCCTCCAGCTCTCTGTCTCCCAGTTGCATCCTGGGCATCACGTGCTATGGTATGGAATACCTCATTGGTCAGCCTGGATCAGGTGTCCTGTCTCCCCTTCCTCCCGGCCTCCCCTCCTCCACCTGGCTGGAGCATGTGCTCAGAAAAGGCCTTGAACAAAAACACCCTCAAAATATACTTGCTATCAGCAACTGTTCCCAGCCCAGAAGTCAAAACACAGCACTGCACCAGCTACAAGAAGGAGAAAAATGACTGCTACGGCTCAACCCATGACAGTGTATTCATATTTTCTATAAATATATTAAAAGTATGTGTGTAAACACAAATAATTACTCCTGTTTTTCTCAAGATGTGTTTCTACATTTCAAGACTTCATCATTTAAATTTATCTGAGATCTTTCCCATGAACACCTTTTCATTACATCAGACAATGGCCACCATCTTCATCCCAGTAAGCTCTGAGGACATTTTACATCCATTTCAATAGGAATAGAAACAAGCAATTTTTATTTATTTTTTTACTACTTGTATACATTAAAAAAATTTGAATTTTGTCATCTTTAGTGTAAGCACCCTTTTTTTTCTCTGTTTTAGTTCTATATACAGATGACTAAGTACCCCAACACACACCTTTATCCATGCAACTCCTGATCAGATTTGTTAATAATTTTTTTTATTCACAAAATAGCATTCTTCTCCCTTATTCTTTTCCTTTAATAGTGGGTATAATCTTACTGTTATCACTGTGCTAACATATGAGAGATATAATGCTGTATCTCATTAAAACATCTTTTAACAGGGATTTCTGCCTTCTTAAAAAGAATAGAAGTGACTGTAGCTTTCTCTTTTAAGTTGTTACTAACTACATTATGCATTTTCTATTAAAAAAAAATCCCACTGTGAAAAAAAAAAAGCAGTCCTTACTAAAGCCTTACTCCAGTGTGGAGCCGTAAAAGATAAAGACTTCAGTAAAGACTATCTGGTTTGCTCAGTCTTGTGCACAGTATGCAAGGCCCCTCCCAAACGGTTAACAAGGATGCTACTTGTCAGTGTACATTCTTTCATTTCACCATCTTGAATTTGACAGATTTGTGCAATATACATGCTTTTCAATTGCCTTAATCAAAACTCCTGTAAAGCTCAAATAAACCTACAGCAGGTGTTTGTACATATTTATATTCAATGTCACTGACAGCATGCTTGCATAGCTCCTTGTGTCTCATGAAATCTCAATACATTTCTATGTGGTCAGTTCATTTGTAGGAAAATTCTCATTCTGGTTTCACTTAATTCTTGCCTTAATTTCTTGAAGTTAAACAAAACTTATAGATGTTTTTTTTCAGCTGAATAGATTAGTTTACCGTAATTGACAAGAAGCCAGTGTGATTGTCTAATACATAGAAAGGAATCACAATTACACAGGTTATGTTATCTGCAATTCTGTCTCTGGAAAAAGTGTTCTAAGAATACTGCATATAGTTCTGCTCACATAATTCAAAGCTAATGCTGATAATGAAGGTGAATTCTTGAAATAGATATAGGAATTAGTGGAATTTAAAAAACAGGCTTCATAGTGGAAAACTCCAGGAGCACATTGCCCATCTCATGTCACAAAAAGACTCTCCTAACTGGTGCCTGATTAGATCTTAGATTTCAGTGTCTATGCAGAGGACATATACTGATGGTATACTTTTCCACTGAGTGAGCAGAAGTAAGACAACTTCCAAATGTTCAAACTTGAAGACAGAAACATTGCCTCGCCTCTGCAGGCTGTGCAGAGCTACGAACATTTCTATCATACTACTTTTCTCATCTTGGGTGAATGAGAGTGCTCTAACGGGCCTATCACTCCCCACCGGAAAACTTGCTCAGTTATAGATAAACATCTAAATTAAAATCTGGTGGAAAAAATATCCTTCATTTGTATTAGAAATACCACACAAATTTCAACACATATTAAAAGACTGATGGACTCTTCTCTGGCTCTTTAAATAAATGAAGAAGTATTTCTTAAACTGTACTCCCAAATTTAAGCCAGAACTGTTTCATAAAACTCCTATACCTTGTGCCAGATAAGAAGTCTGATGCAGTGATCACAGTGGTCTTACCTGACCTTAAAACTGAATACAGTTAACTTAAACTAAAAAGGTGTTTCCAGACACATTTCTTCATCAGCTTGAATTTGCTACTTTAAAATCATGCCATAAAACAAGAGTCATGATGTGCATAAGCAAAACTAGACCTTTTACTTCTGCTTCAACTCTTCAAATTCAATTTGGAGCCCCAGCTGAAACAAAACTAATTAATAATTAATTACCTTACGAATTCTGTGTAAATGGACCTTGTGGAAAAAAAAAAAAAAAGGAGACCTATATAAATATCTTTATGTCATAAAACCTTTGATAATACAGTCTCTATATTCTTACAAAAGCATTGTAATTGCATTTCACAGATGAATTAACTGTTTATTCTTTCTTGATAGAAATGTTTGTATTCTTATGGTTTGGACAGTACTGTTTATTCACCCATCCAAACCACAAGTTTTCACTTCTGCCTCAGAAAACAAATTGTAAGAGATAAAAGAGGTGTCAGATATAATCAAAACTGAGAATTTCATTGTCTTCTTTTCATATTACCCTTAATTTTAAAAATAATTTCTCAATGTCTTCTTCTGTTTAGCAACCTTTATTATAAGCCTACAGAATTCAGTACTCAATGCTGAAATAATTCATTATACGTAAGACTTCACAGCAGTCTGTACTCATGCCAAAGGAGTTTTAAGACAGAACATAAAAATGCTCTCTCCTGTCTAGAAATTAAAATGTGAATAAGTTTCCAGCCTTGTAACCACACTAAATTATAAATGCAAAAGAATGCATCACATATTTAACATCAAACTTCTTCATTCATTCATTAGTTGCAAATATTTTTGACTCGTTCGATACTTCATCATTCTCAAATCTCCATTTTTGTTCACTTTTTTAATTGAGTTTGCATTTCAGAAGATGTAGCATAGACTTTAAGCATATAATGTAGGTGCAACATTTTATGTCTTAAGTCTAGCATTTTAAATTTCACAGGACAAATTGAAGGTTCAACTTCTTTTTTTGGACTTATGTGGGAGTAAACTCAGAAGCATGAGACAGGTCCAGAGGTGTTTTAGATACTCATATTCTTAACTTCAAAGTAGTAATATAAGCTGCTGCTTACAATCATGTGGGACATGTTTAGCTCTGGGCACATTTCACTATGTAATCTATATATGGCCAATAAGACCTACTTCTTTTCGTAACCTATTTTCCCCTTATAAAAAAAGTTTAAATTCCTAAAAGTAATGAGAATCACATAAAATAATTTCAAAGACAATTTTAAAATGGAAGTCTGATTAAATGAAATTATTAAAATTACTTCACTTGCCTTTTATTCTCTTGTTTCTATATTGGGAATCTGTCATCCTGACTTAAGTGTTAAATCATTTTCAACTCTTTTCCTAAGATTTGAAGACAGGCAGATTTCAAGTGTTTTCCCCACTTTTCAGTGTTGTTGCCTCATTTTACATTTCTATGTGATGAGCTTTTATTCTGACCATGAAGACAGAGAAATCAAATAATTCAGGAGATCCTGAAGTGCCAGGGGCACACAGACCACTGTTTAGTGTAAAACAATTTCATAGTATTGTGCCAGTGATAAGGCTGTTCCACATCTTTGTCGGCAACATGGACATTGGGATTGAGTGCACCCTCAGCAAGTTTGCCTATGACACCAAGCTATGTGGTTTGGTCAATACATTGGAGGGAAGGAATGCCATCCAGAGGGACCTTGACACATTTGTGAGGTGGGCTGATGCCAACCTCATGAAGTTGAACCGTGCCAAATGCAAGGTCCCACACCTGGCTCAGACCAATCCCAGGCACAGCTACAGGTTGGGCAAAGATGAGCCCTTAAGAGAAGGACTTGGCGGTGACCATGAGAAAATCCATTGCCAGCTTCAGTGTGCACTCACAGCACAGAGAGCCAACCGTATCCTGGGCTGCATCAAAAGGAGCATGACCAGCAGGTCGAAGGAGGTGATCCTGCCCCTCTACTCTGCTCTTGTGAAACCTCACTTCGAGTATTGTGTGCAGTTCTGGTGTCCTCAGCATAAAAAGAATATGCAACTGTTGGAACAAGTCCAGAGGAGGGCCACGAGGATAATCAGGGGACTGGAGCATCTCTCATATGAAGACAGGGTGAGAAATTTGGGGCTGTTCAGAAGAGAAGGCTGCGTGGAGACATCATAGAAGCCTTCCAGTATCTGAAGGGGGCCTATAAGGATGCTGGGGAGGGACTCTTCATTAGGGACTGTAGTGATAGGACAAGGGGTAATGGGTTAAAACTTAAACAGCAGAGGTTTAGATTGGATATAAGGAAGAAATTCTTTCCTGTGAGGGTGGTGAGGTACTGCAATGGGCTGCCTAGGGAGGTTATGAATGCTCCATCCCTGGCAGTGTTCAAGGCCAGGTTGAATGAAGCCTTGGGTGGCATAGTTTAGTGTGAGGTGTCCCTGTCCGTGTCAGGGGGGGTTGGAACTAGATGATCTTAAGGTCCTTTCCAACCCTAACTATTCTATGATTCTATCATTAACTTGTGTAATTCTATGAAATTTTATTTAGAAAAGATTTTGAAGATTCTAGGACTTTTTTCAATATGTAACCAAGATCAGATGTTCTTTTGAAGAATTGTCTTTGGTATACTTGTGTCCTGTGTTCAGCAGTAGCAGTCAATTTTTCTCCTTAGTAGCTGGTGCAGTGCTGTGGTTTTGACTTTCAGCCTGGGAACAGAGCTGATAACACCGATGTTTTTAGTTGTTGCTAAGTGATGTTTACTCTGAGCAAGGACTTTGTGAGTCTCATGCTCTGCCAGGGAGGAGGGAGGCCAGGAGGAAGCAGAGACAGGACACCTGACCCAAGCTAGCCAAAGAGGTGTTCCATACCACAGCACATCATTCCCAGGGAGGTAACTGGGAGTTACTCCGAAGGGCATGCTCTTCTGGGTCGGGCTCATTTCAGCAGGTGGTATCGTTTTATCTACCCTTGTTATTTCCCTTAACCTTATTATTATTGGTGGCAGCAGCAGTGGTTTGTGTTCTACCTTAGTTCCTGCACTGTTCTTGTCTCTACCCGTGGGAGTTAAATTCTTTCGAGTCTCCTCACCATCCCTCCGGGAGCAGGGAGGAAGAGAGGGGGGTGGAAGGGAAAGAAAGAGGGGGAGGGGTGGTGAGAGAGACTGTGTGGCTGGCTGTGTTTAAACCACAACAATTTGGAATAAGGAATTAAGACTGACTTGCAAGAAAAGGTATTTTTTTCCTTTAGTAAAAAAAAGAAAAGTTAATAAAAAAGGTCGGAAACAAGATATTTGATCTGTTACATTTGTCTAAGACACAATAAATGCAGGCTAGCTACCGTAAACCACCAAGTGATACTGTAAAACTTGTACTTCACAATAGAAAATACATTATATTTTTAAAGTTAATTTCATAAAAAATAGAAAAGTTACTATTAGAGATAAATCGGTAAAGAAGTTTTACTTGGGTCCAATATCACAGATATCAAATCACCCACAAGGGTTTAATATGTATAGTATTGTTCCTATCTATACTAGACAGAAGTGATTTTTTCCTAGTGTGGACTCAGAATAAAAAAATCCAAACAAGATTTTTTACTTTTAAATCTAATCAATTGGCATCTGTCTGTTGCATTTCATCATTAAACATCTTCCTAATGAAGACACAACCCTTATGTCCATATACACTCTGTCACTGCATGGGGTCAGGGCCATGGAGATGGCTTTTTACAGCTGGCAGTCAAAAATATCTTGCTGGACTTCCCCAGTATATGAACAAACTCAACTGAGAAAGCAGCTCGAAACAACACCACAAGTTCCAAAAATGGCCAAGCAGAAACAGAAAACATGTGTTCCTGAACTTCGGGTTTTCTTACTAAAAGTTCTGTCTTCATAAAAGCCTCTCAAAATACATAACTTTTAAAATGTAGCTTTTATTTTGTGACATTTATATATTAACATCCCAAAGATTCTTAACTCTCTGATAATCAAAGCAAAGTTAATGCGCCCAACCCCTACTCAAAGCACAGATGTTTTAAACTCTTTTGCTTATTTAAAGAAAAACAAACAAACAAAAACAAACCTTGAAGTAGCATTAATATACATATTTTTTATAAGATATATGCACATCATAATTACATGTATGTGCTAAAATGAACCTCCTAAATTTATCTTCAGGATAAAAGAGTTAAATTCAAGAACAGCAAGATAGAGGATCCAGGTAACTGTACAGACCAGTCAGCCTCACCTTGACCCTTGGGAAGGTAGTAGAGCTAATAATCCTGGAAGCCCTTTCCGAACATGTGAAAGACAAGGTGGAGTAGTCAGCATGGATTTATGAAGGGAAACTCATGCCACAAGAACCTGAAAGCCTTCTATGGTGAAATGACTAGCTCAATGAATGAGTGGATATTGATTATCTTGCATTTATTAAGGCTATCCACAATGCCTCACATAACAAACTGATGAAGTACAGACAAGATCAGTGTACACTGAGGTAAGTTGAAAACTGGCTAAACTGCTAGGCTCAAAGGGTTGTTGTCAGCATCACAAAGTCCATCTGGAAGCCTGTGACTGGTGGTGTCTTCCAGGGGTCAGTACTAGAGCCAGTACAGTTTAACATCTTCAGTAATGACCTTGATGATGGAGTGCGCCCAGAGTGCACCCTCTGAAAACTTACAGATGATACAAACCTGGGAGGATGCTTATGCTCCCAAAGGGCTAAAGAAATGAGCAAACAGTAATGTCAAGAAGTTCAAGAAAGGAAAATACTAAATCCTACACCTGGGAAGGAATAACCACGTGCACCGACTGTCTGGGAAGCACCTTTGCAGAAAAGGCTCTGCTAAGCCTGGTGGAAGAGCCAGCAATGTGCCCCTGTGGCAAGAAAGGCCAACAGCCTTTCCTAGGCTGAATCAGCAATGTATTTCAGGTTGATTGTATGGTCATTCCGCCGTCAGCACTGGGGAGGCCACAACTTCAAGTTCTTTTAGCCTCATAGACAAAAAAAGTTACATACACATTACTGATATCCTGTGGAAGTTATCTACTTTTAAAGACATTTTCTGCAACTTTCTTCAGTAGTAACATTTTCAAGAAACTTCTGGAAGTAAGGGTTGAGAATTCAGAAACATTTTTCATTGTAACATCCACCTAACCCATTTTTTCTGTCCAATGTACCTCTTGAATTTTTGCTAAAAAAGGAATTACACAAATACTCATTTTAATTAAAACTAAAACATTTCCTCAGACTAAATATGCAATAAGCTATATATATATATATATATATATAATCTTGGAAACTTCCTGGCAATTTTTTAATGTTGATATGAAATTTATGATGAGACAATGTGATGACAGTGTGTTGAATGCAAATTATTTTGTTAGAAAATGTGAGGACTTGCAGTGACAGATAAGAAATAACACCAGGGACATATCTGAATTTTGGAATCTCCATTCCTATAGCACACAGGCTTGATGCAACTTCCCAAACTGCAGCAATTTCATGCTCCATTGCTCTGAAGTGACGTAAGGACTTCAGAATTCATGTACTGTGCCAGATCAAAGCTATATCTAGGCAAGGATCTTCTGGCCATTACTGACTACAGGGGAAGGAGTGAAAACAGAACAAGCATTTGAAGCTTTCTCTTAATATTGTATCATCTTTCGTGTGTTTTCAGTTCAGGGATTTTATGAAGCAGATCATTTTTCTATGTACTTACAAACATATGATATATAATAGGTATGATATAATAGGCATCACAGAAACATGGTGGGATGGCTCCTATGGCTGGAATATTGGAATGGAAGGCTACAGGCTTTTTAGAAAAGACAGGCCTGGCAGATGGGGAGGGGGAGTTGCCCTTTATCTTAGGGATAGGCTGGAGAGTATGGAGCTTAGTCTGGGGACAGGTGAGCAATCAACAGAGAATTTTTGGGAGGTTATGAATGCTCCATCCCTGGCAGTGTTGACCAGGCCAGGTTGGATGAAGCCTTGGGTGGCATGCTTTAGTGTGAGGTGTCCCTGCCCAGGGCAGAGGGGTTAGAACTTGATGATCTTAAAGGTCCCTTCCAACCCTAACTATTCTATGATTCTAAACATAAATGAATTTCTGTTCCATGAATCTGCCTAGCTATCCCTTGAGTAAAAGTAATTTTTTTAACTTCTATTTTTTGACATACTGCAGATTTAAGTGATTTTCTGGTTTGCTGAAAAACTTGGAAAAAAAAAAAAGTTGAGTTCTTAAGAACTATAAACTATCAATACAGTAGTTACAGGAAGAAACAGTTAATGAAGCACTTAAGCATTCACAAAAAAACTCAAGAAAAAAAACCCAACAAAAAACAATCACAAACAAACCTAAAACTGACAGAAGTTTTTTTTACATGTATGTGTTTTCCACTGATTTTATGCCGGCATAACTGAAAACTTAGAACCATGCAAAGTGGTCAGATTTCCTACATTTAAATAAAATCTTAATAACAATCCTTAAATTTTTAATTTACACATTGTATCTTCACCTGCCATTTAGCTGACATGTAACTTGATATATATATATTCATTTTATACACATTCTTGCTCGTTTGTATTACCACAATTGTATTAAACAGAATTTCCATCATATTTATTTCCTTTAATGCATTTCTAAGTTCTTCCTAGTTATGACTGTGTTTGATGAATACTATGGAAGTCATATGATAGATGAGTATGTTAACAGCTAAAGCTTTGTTGGAATAATTCTCAGTCTTCTTGCAGAACATCCAATATGGAAGGCATTGTTATTTTTTTCATAGTATAATTACAGTACTTCAAAAGACTGAACATTGAAACAGCCCTTGCAAACATTCAATGACATCTATCTGCTAAAAGCAGACACATACTTTAGGCTCCCATTATTCCTTCTACAAAAAAAAGAGTTACGTTTTAGTATTCTTCCCTCATTTGACTGGAGTAAAACCAGTATTCCTTGTTGAAGTAAATGTAATTATATAGTTGAAAATAATCTTTTTTTTTTATTATTTTCTTCCACCCTGAACTTCTAACCTGATGAGTTGCTCCTGGAAAGTAAATTCTTTTTGTAAAATTCATTTACCAGAAATCAATTGAAAATGTGTACATTCTTCATGCATAATCCTAAACTAGAACATCTCTTCATGTCTTCCCAAGGCTAAACAAATAGCATACACAAAGGCACAGGAATTTGGACCACGGTAGACAAGAGCACCACCTGCTGATGCCTTCCCTCTCATTACCTTGCCCTGCTGCTGTGCACTGAGCCTAGTCTCCTCCTCATTTCATGCTAGCATGGGAAGAGAACCAGCAATTTTCAAAATCCCCTTGGATCTTCCACATCCTAATAAAAAAACACTTCTTCAAGTACCTTAACTTTCAACTACACTTTCAGAACTCGTATACTTGTTCTGAAATTACTTGGTTCTTTTTCCATTTGGGAACGTTATACTATCTGGCAAGGGTTTTATCTTTTGAATTTTCCATAAATGAATTTCCCATGATCAGGTCCACTTTGATTTTAAACAGAATGCAAGGAAGAAATTATCTGGATAATAAAAGGAGAAAGATGTTATACACAAGACTACCTGTGAAAACAGGCATTTTTGGAAATGCACGTTTCAGATTACAACATTCACAAGGTCAAGACAAGCTTAAAAGAAATCCTCCTTTATCCTTTTTTTTCAAAAATCGAATAATTGCTGTAGCTGAAGATGGGACTGTAATGCAACTTATACTTCTAAAGTTACCTACCTCTTCCTTTCTTCTGAGGTCTTTTTCTTGTAAAGATTCTTTACTGAGATATAATCCATAACTCTCTGAAGTCAACAGGATCCTTAATGGGTTTTGCACCATCCACTAATTTATTTACCATTTGCCTAAAGGACACAACTTTAACTGTAATTATTTTTCTGCCATTAATAGTCAACTTAATTTATATTCAAAATGTTCTAAAATGATTTTGTAAAAATGTTATCTTTAGTTTTAAACAATGGGAAAGATTTTGATTAATTTTATGATTACAAGAACAAATTAGCATGAAAGTAGGCTAAAAAAATTGTGAACATGCCTTTGATG
This sequence comes from Melopsittacus undulatus, assembly GCF_012275295.1. NCBI lineage: Eukaryota > Metazoa > Chordata > Aves > Psittaciformes > Psittaculidae > Melopsittacus > Melopsittacus undulatus. The sequence goes on along the minus strand of NC_047531.1, from coordinate 17,943,444 downwards.
GAGAAAATTTCTGGGCCCCCTGCCAATTTCAAAAGAAAAGAGAGAGATTCAAGGTAAAGACGTTACTGTTTAGCTAGTGTCTAAGTCAGACTCTGAAAACAGAGACCCTTACATTTTGAGACCTTACCTATGCAAGAAGTGTTACTGAAATAAAGTGGGGCAAAAAAACACGCTCTCAAAAAAGAGATGTTTTTAAAGCACATAAAAATGAGATGCAGCACTTTTCAAGATTTGAATACTCTTGGCCATATTTAAGTTTATATAATGTGTGCTGCTAAAATATACAGCATAACCACGCATAACTTTTATTTATATGATTATATATATTACATTTATACTCCGTGTGTATGTTTATATGTATGTATGCATATGTACAAACATACTGGTACACAAACACATTATGGCAGGGGGGTTGGAACTAGATGATCTTAAGGTCCTTTCCAACCCTAACTATGATTCTATGATTCTATATAAAGGCCCTAAAAACTGTGTAAGGGAAAAAAAATCAAATAAAGGCACTAAATTAGCTTTGAGGCACCTCGTATGTGTTTGGAGGTTTTTGGTCAGTTGTTTTGTTTTTTTTTTGGGGGGGGGGGGGTTCGTGGGTTTATTTTGTTGGGTTTTTTTTTGTTGGATTTTTTGTTGTTGTTGCTCTTTTTTTTTTCGTTAAGAAAGAGCCAGGTACCTAACAGTTTGCTGAAGATAGTTGCATACAGAAAAACAAGCTTTTCAGGAAAAAATATGAAAGGTCTTAGTTGTTTTGCAAGGAAAAGACATCTCTTATGGGTAGGAAGATGTGTCACCATTTGTGAACATAAATTGAGAACACCTTTAGATTAAGATACTGTGAAGCAATACAGCTGTATTCTCCTCCCATCAGAGCAGAGATTGTCAGACTCCTTCTGCACTAGAAAGAGAAGGAGGAAGGCTTTTTAATTAGGCCTCTTTTCTATGAAATACAGATACAACGTAGAACAACGTTGCAGTAGGCAGAAAAGAGGGACTCCCAAGCATATACACATGATAAGCAGATCTTTTCCTGGAACTGGAAGTGGGGCAGAATAGTCCCACTAGTTAGCTGAACAGCCTAATAACATTCTTAGACCCCTTTTTCTCAAGCTGCATTCTACACATAACTGAAAAAATACTAGGATAACATTTTTTTATTGATTTCTTTATTGTGAGGGTGGTGAAGGACTTGAACAGGTTGCCCAAAGAAGCGGTGAATGGTCCATCCCTGGCAGTGCTGAACGCCAGGTTGGACAGAGCCTTGGGTGACATGGTCTAGTGTGTGGTGTCACTGCCCATGGCAGGGTGGTTGGAACTAGATGATCTTAAGGTCCTTTCCAACCCTGACTATTCTATGATTCTATGATTATTTTACAATTCTCCTGACAAAGCTGTTCATAGCTGAAAAGTGTTCATTGTGGTTTTTATATACCATATATATTGTAAAAAGAAAAAGTCCTCCACTGTATTTAAACATGCAAATACTTGAAACATGCTATGTACTTCATGTTTTTTAAGCCATGGTAAAAATTTTAATACAGATTTTATGGCTTTTATCTACTTACTCAAAACCTGTAACTGCTCAGAGGAAAACAGTTTAAGCAACACAGCAACAAGAATATTGGCTACCTGAGTCTATAACTACTATAAGAAGAAAGAAGATATACAATGCACATTAAAAATACACCTAATACTTGATAAGATTACTGAACAGCTACTACTTTTGATAATTAGAACTGTTATATGGTATTTTAACATCTATCCAGTATTATTCTCAAGAAAAACTGACCTAGAATATACCAAACTATGCTAGGCACATTCTTTCTGAAACATGGTATTTGGAAATATTCTTCAAATAGCTTGTAACAGTGTTAAACATGGAAAGTAATGAATGCAGAATTATTCTGCCACAAACTACTCATGGCAAAATGGGATAGTAATTCAATCTATTACCTCTTTCACTTGAAACTCCAAACAAGGGTGTCCATTTATTATCCTTGATTATCATGTGTGGCTGCTTAACTGAATGGATTGCTGATAGAAATAATCTGTTAAGGGCTCTGCATCTCAGAGAGTTACAATGACATATATATCAAAATTAGGCCTGCAGCTTGCATATCAGATTTTTCACTTTATCATATAAAGAATAGATTCAAGATGTAACTTCTTGGTAATTTTTAAAACCAGAATATTTTGTGTGAGAGGTCCACAGTTTGACCACTTGTAGAACTGCCGTTTCAAAGGAACCATTCATTTTGGTTTGCTTTGTTTTTTCCTTTGAAGGGTGATCCAAAATGTGCAAACAAGGAAGGTTTAGTTATAACAATAGAATCATAGAATCATAGAATAGTTAGGGTTGGAAAAGACCTTAAGATCATCTAGTTCCAACCCCCCTGCCATGGGCAGGGACACCTCACACTAAACCATATCACCCAAGGCTCTGTCCAACCTGGTCTTGAACATTGCCAGGGATGGAGCATTCACAACCTCCCTACAGAATGGCTAGCAGAAATGGACAGATACTTCCAGAACAGTAAACTGTCCTTTTTGCTAGGTATGATCACAACATGAGTGTGTCTCATCTGCTATATTTCCCGATCAAGAAAATTTATGAAAAAGATTGTCATAATTTGGTGTTTGGTTTTTGGTTTGTTTGTTTTTTCAAAACTAATGGATTTTTATCCAGTGGCTTCACAGTTATTTGAACAATTGGGGAATAAATTCTACTCTTTACAAGTGTAGTATGAACCACCAAGTCCCCACTTCATTGTTCAATTTAAAACAAACACTTCATTTTATGTCATTATGGCACATCTGTTCCTGAAGAAAAATTTCAAGTTACAATAATAAGCATCACATAATAGTTGAATGATGATGAAAATTGTTCTAACCTTAGGTTTATATACATATATATATATAGCACTTGAAACACAATAGGTTTTCTTCATCTTCTTCCTACATTCCATTATTTCAAAAGAATTAAAAATGTACTTTGCTGGCAGTACTAAGCATGACTGATCAGCCCGCGCTATTTTTACATTACTGTAAACTAGGAGTATCTCATGAAACAGTCGATGTATACTGCTGTAAAACTGATGTAAGTGGGACAAGCAAGAAGCAAGGCTCAGCACCCCATATGAAAATGCTTGGAACTCCTCCAGTAAAAAGGGCATGCTTCAGAAGATGAGCTTGGTCTTTAGCTGATGGGCAATATAAAGTCATAAAATGCTTTGCATAGACAAAATGCATACTGCCATAGTAGTTGAGATCCACACATTCATGACCTCAGCACTTGCCTGCTGCAAAAGTGTCCAAGCTACCAACCTTGAAGGAGCGCCTATGTCCTGATGGCAAAATAGCTTATTCAACATGTAGAAACATGTTTACATTATAGATGCTTTGCTCTGTGAGGATGGACAAGGCACAGAAACTTCAGTAGAATTGGCTGTATCACTGTGGAGCTCTGTCTTCTATACTAGCTTCGCACTAAACGTCGAGTCAAACCTAAGGTAAAGAACTGTGGGGCATAATACTCAGAAATATTCCAAAGACTAACCAATGAGATTGGAACTTCATTAATCACCACAGTCTCTGAGGAAATTTGTAACACGCTGCATGATAAAGAAAAGAACATGATAGTGAAAAGAAAGGGAATGAAGACAGGATAGGAAAGTGCTATGTCAGTCTGTATCTCAGTGCTATGTCTGAACTCCAAAATAAACCATATTTTTCTCTTTTTAGGTCAGCCATACACATATGTACACACAGAGGGGGGAAAAAAAAGCTAGCTTTTATTTTAATCATCAAGTGAGCAAAGTGCTGAGAAGCCACAATAGACCTTGCATGTATGTCTGCATGCATTTTCAGAACAGGACTTTCACTGAGAACAAATGATGCACACAATAATTTCAGAAATGTTCATACTCTGTAGAACAAGTATTTCATATTGGGAAATTAAAAACAGAGAAAAGCTATCCCTGTATAAAACGAAAATAGAGAAAGACCAAAAGAACAAAAGCAGGGGAAGGGGGGGTGAGGGCTTTATTCTTTAGTAACTTCTGAATGCTACTGCAAAATAGCAAGACTGGGATACTGTTTATGATTTAAGACACCACATTTCAGTAGCTAGCACACTAAATTGATAATTGTTCACAAAAACAGCTAAAACATATCTGTTGGTTTTACACATACTGGTAAAAGAGAACCGGCACCATGAAATACTAAACCCCACAATTTTTTAGCTTTTCTGTCACATCTCAGTGCATTTAATATCCTTCTGTCATATTATTTATGACTTCACAAAGAAACTAGTTATTTCCCATTATCTCTTCAATAAATAAGTAAAGCAGAGCATGCTGCAGTGCTACAAGTCATTAATGAGATGCCTACAAAATCGTCACGGTGTCTAGTCTCAGAAGCTTGCACAGCATCTAACTATTAGAGTTTGCCTCAGCCCTGAAGAGTAATTGCGTTTTTTACACATTGATATATTCCAACCTGACAGCTGAGACACACATTTTGGAGTGGATTACATAAAGTAAGTAAACCTTTCCATGATGCATTTAACATTTTTAAAGCCACGGAATTCTAGCAGTGTTTTCAGCTTTCATTAACATTTCCACAAGCCCATCATAAGAGAGTTGCCTTCCTTTCTGATAAGGAAAGCAGGTCAAAATTTTTACTTTGGATTTCATATGGGAAAAAAACCAACACTCCAGTCCCCATTGGAATGACTTCTTTTAAAGTTATAAATTAATGTCATAGAAATGTTAGATTATATACTGAAAGACATAACTAGAATCCTGATCTAAAGCCTGCTGAAGAAAATAAAAGCTCATGTGGGCTTTACCTCCAACCTCTAAACCCAAATGCTGATAGAAATAATTTATTTTTTCTACCCATTTACCTATATTTCTGTTTAGGAAAAAAAATGCACAGGTGAAAAAAAATGCTCTTCTTTTGTATTAGATAAATAAGACTGTCACAAGAAACTGGCATGAAATTACTTCTACATTTAGAAAGACAAGATATTTATCAATGTTTTTCCAATACAGTAAGTATAGTTTCCCCTGTAGTTTCTAGTGTCCTTTTTTATTGTAAGACATAGTGTTCCTGATGTATATTTTCTTAGGTTTATTCCCTGTAAGTTTTCTCATTTCATTTCACTAGTTTGTAGTACAGTTGCACAATTTTCCGCTACATCTTTTTTTTCATCTAGCAGAATTTTGTATCTTGGAATATCATTTCATCTGTATTTTCTACTGTTTATTCAATGTACTATCAAGGGCAGAACATTTAAATGCTGTGAATTTTTCTATGGTTTCCCTTTTTCTATTCACTTAGCAGAAAATTATTTACCCAGAACTCTTTAAAGACATGTACAGAGACTAATATAATCATAATGTGTCAAAAGAATACAGGTACACAGATTTTTTCAGAGGTGACCTGTTCAATATATTCTGTGTCCCCTCTCCTGAGAAAAGCGCTATCACTCTGAGTGGACAGTGCAATTAGGAAAAAGCATCTTGAGGAAAGAAGCTTGAAAACTGAATAAGGGGCAGCTAAACTGCATTATATCATTACACATGAACTCAAATCTGAAGGAAAATAGAAAAAAATAAAAAAGTATTAATGTCTCTGACATCACAGTCAGTTCATTTTGTTGTCCTAGAGTGGGATTCACATAGAAAGTGAAGACACTTTTGGTGTGTTAATATAGGTTTTTTTCATGTGAGTTAGTGCTGAAGGTCCCATTGCAGTCATTACAGTTAATGAGTCTAGAGAGCGATTTAGCTCACCTGAAAGCAGACACATATTTTTGAGCAGCCCACCTAAGCTCATACTTAGACACTCCTTAATTCTGTTCTCTTTTTCTTCAAGCATGTGATTCAAGAGGAACAGAGAAAAATCAGCATTATTTATATATGAGATAAGGAAAAAGAAATTTCTCAATCAGAAAAGGAAATCAGTCATAAGATGACTGGTAAAATTCCTGGAAGAGTAAACGCCATCAGAAACTTTTTTTAGTCAATAACCAATCTCAGGCAACAAGGATAAAGATACGCGCTTATGCGCAAAACTCATTTACACATGCTATATGATTACTGTTTAATAAGCCATTTCCTTTCAAACAAGCTGTGAATATGCATAAAGTCGTTCATGCAGTGCATCCATGTCAACAAAGCTGCAACATGTTCCCAAATGGAATAAACCCCAATAAAAGCTATTTTTTCTGTCCTTCTTCCAGGATTTTCAGAGTATTAACGTGTGTTTCTTACATGAGAAAAGAGGAAAAAAATAATCAAAAACAACAACAACAAAAAGCAACCCCAAAACCAAAATCAAAACAAACCCAAACCAAACTGTTTTTCATTAAAAAAAATGTTTAGCTAATGGTCATCATGTATGGAAGGAACCTAAGAAAGTGTGAGCCTTCTCACTGGCAATGATAGTTTCTAAGGCTGAAAGATAAGCAAGCACAGAAGTGCTTATAATAATCATTGTGTTATTGAGTATGTGTCTTAGCCAGGCATTCATTTTAACTGATTGTCTGACAGATTCTTGTTAGGGAACTGAGTATTTCTTCCTTATATGCCCATTTTATATATGACCTTATCCAAATATAGCTAAGCAGGACAATACCAAAGTATAGGCAGAACTATCAGTTTTAAAGTCCTTCATACTAGCAGAATAATGAGAAGATGTAATATATGGCACATTTTTCACTGACTATTTTAGTAAACAGATCAACCAACAGATAAAACCTTTATGGTTCTAAATAGCACTTTTTGTAACATTCCAAAATTAGTTACATCACGCTCTGGCTGTCATTTTCACTGATGCTATTAATGTGTGATATCCTTTCAAGGTTGCCTGAAAGTTTCTGTGAGTTAACAAGACTTTGGTAAGCTAAGAAAAAAAAAATCCAAATTATTCTCCTTTTAGCTGTAAAAACCTCTGAGCAAACTCCCTACCCCAGTGTTGATTATAGACAATTTCTGTGAAATATTCGGGGAGGGATCCCATGTATGACACAACCTTCATGTTAGCAAACTAGAGGCTGTATTTCTTGATTCCCATAGTTTCCTCTTGATAAACTGCTGACAGACTAAACCTGTTACATCAGGAATCTGAATCTATTGTCTTACTTTTTTTCTGATGATGAAACTATGCTTCAATATATATAATTAACTTCTACCTTTTGCTTTTTTTACCCTATCTTTTTATAAGGTACTGATAGCAGGAATCTCTGCTGCACTGCCATAGAGTCTGGTTTAAATCCTACAGTCTGAGATAATTCAAATAAATAACTGTTGTCCTGGTCAATATCTTGCTAGAGTTGTTCATACACAAGCTTGATGCAAGTCCTCTCAGGTCAATTCCAGACCTCTAATTGATTTCTATGGGCTTTGGATCAAGTGAATAGCACTAAATCCTGCAAGGCATTCAGCACTCCCAGGTGCTGCAGCATTTATTTATCTTCCATTGAAATGCTTCTGAAGTTTAAGTATTTTGAATCTGACATAAGTTCTCATCACCTTCTAGATTATGACCTTTGATTATATAAATAGCTGAACAAAATAGAGATGTAAGAAATAACCATGAGTTTAAAGCAGCTGTTTTCCTATTTGCACAGTTTTTGAGCTCTATGATATTCTTGATCCTCTGAACCTTTGGTACTTAAGAACAGCTATCTTTTATCCATTGCCCAAAGTTCTTTAAAAGAATTTAGGAAAAAAGTATAAGCTAATCTATTTCCCTAATCTAAGCCTGATCCAACCCACAGTTAAGTCATTTTCATTAACAGTGAACATGAGAGTGTGAGATAAAGAAGCCATTTAGCCCAATGCCTGATCACTGGACAGAAGCAGATGACACCAGTAGAACATAAGCGAAGGCACCTTTTACTTCTCCCATTACACCTTGCCAGATTTCAGCAATCTGGTCTTAAGGAGTTCCCAAGGCAGACGTATCTTTTGAATTTGATATGCATTGGTGGATATTTTACCACTAATTTTTCTAATTGTTTTTTCAAGCCAAAAAGGAATGGAACAGTAATGGATGGAACATGGTCTTTCCTCATAAGATGGAACTCATAGCATTGTTTCCTAAAAATATCTATATTACTCTTTAACTTATTAAAACAGCTATTTTATTAAATCATTTGTTGTTGGGCTTTTCTTGTTGAGATCCAGAAAGAATCCTACACCATCCCTCTCTCACATCACATCCCACAACCCCTCCCCAGCACAGAGCACCAGTCACTATGAAGTTGCTCTCTTGAAGAACTAGTGATTCAGATTTTTAACACTCCCTGAGCAAACCAGTTAGGTAAATAATCTCTCTGCAGACAAGTTACATGGATCTCTGTTACCAATTTGTTTCTTAAGAGAGTGGAAAAGTGGTTAGCATATTAAAAATATCACTTCAAATCTCAGAAGTATGTAAATAAACTTGTCTTCATACAAGGACTCGTTCCAAGGGCAACATAAAATTAAGTAAGAAATTTAAGAAAGAGCCTACATTCTATCCCATTAATATCATCACTTTTCAAGCTTGTAAAATGCATTTATTTAAACAGCAAATTGAAGGAGTACTGTTTTTTTAATGATAATTAAATCAAATTAATTTCCTCAAATTATGAAATAAACACTGTATATAACCATCTTAAAAGACAGGAAACTTTCTGTAGCGGTGTAGTGGTGCAGGATAGTACTTTTGCTTTAGAACTTGTTTGGAAGTTTATGATAAAGCCAATCAGTTGAGGGAATAAAAAGAGGAAATATTATTTCTTCTACAGTATATTCATTTCTTTACACACAAAAAGAGAAATGTTTACTATGCCATTTAATGCACAGAGGAACATACTGTCAAGAAATCATACACTAAAGGGAAATATAGTGAAGGAAATGTTATTTCACACCGGTGTGAAATAGGTGTGAAAATTGTACTGGCAGGCAAATTTGAGATTTGTTGCTCTAAAAAAGCAGAACATGAAGACAACCAAATCACTGCTGATAACAGGATTTCATAACAAATTACAGAATTTCTTCACCAGAGATTGCTATCATTTGCAAAGAAGTGAACAAAGTTCAGAAGATAAATAAGAAAAACATGCAAACTCTGAATATGTAAAGGGTGGGTGTCAGGATGATGGAGCTAGGTTTTTTTCAGTGATATCCAATGATAGCACAAGAGGCAATGGGTGTAAACTGGAGCATAGGAGATTCCATGTGAACATCAGGAAGAACTTCTTTACTGTGAGAGTGACAGAGCACTGGAACAGGTTGCCCAGGGGGGTTGTGAAGTCTCCTACATTGGAGATATTCAAGGCCCGCCTGGACAAGTTCCTGTGTGATGTACTCTAGGTTACCATGCTCTTGCAGGGGGGTTGGACTAGATGATCTTTTGAGGTCCCTTCCAACCCTTGGGATTCTGTGATTCTGTGACCATAATCCTCACTCACGGTCCTCAAGCTTTTGCAGTGCTCCAGTCTGAACACAGCTTTAAATAAACTGGTAATTTTTACATTTAATTAAACATGAAAGTGAGTACTGAAATGAGGAAAGGTTCCCCATTAAATTTATTTCAGTCTAAGATTTTTAATCTGCTTCAGGGCTATGTATTGGTAATGCCTAACTGCAGTCCAGGGCTCTGACACTGCCTGGAAGATGCCAGAATAACAGCATGGGGGAATTTTCTAAACATTTCTCTATCGGGACACTTTGAAAATGGACAGTGGTGAAAACAGCAAGATCAACATGTGAATCGATCTTTAGGTTTCCCATCCAGTAGAACAAGAACAATTTACAAACCTCTGACATTAAGGTTTTCAAGCTCTCCATAGTTTCATTCAAAAGCACTGCTATTTGAAGAATTACTTCTTTCTTGAAAAAAAATTAACAGATACTTAAGGGTTTCTTTCAGTTTTCTAGAGGCAAAAACCTCCTTATTATTCAATTTGTATGTGCATGTTGCTTGGAAAAGGCAAAAAAATTGGCAAAAGCACTGAAGTGGCCTCGAGGGTTACACGAAAAAAAATATTTTGAATTTAAATGTGACAGGCACATTGCCTTTTGATAAAGTGGGAATTGTCATCAAATCCCTATCATGTACTTTACTATGATTTTTGAAAGAAGTATGTTCTGGGCCTTTCAGAGTTATATAACTGGGAAAAAGCAGACTAGACCAAACCAGCTAGACACGGAGGTTGGGATTTATCTCATCCATTTCACTTGGCATTTAAATATTAATATCTCTGCTAATCATAATAAATTTAATTTATACTCAGCACAGAGAAATGAGCACCTCCAGATGCCTGCTTCTCTTCATTATTGCCTAAGTAAGACAAGGATGTCTAGCTCAGAAGGATTAACTTTTGGAGGAGTAAGCTACCTCTGAGAGATGGTAAGCATTTGGCAGAGAAATAGGTCTGAATTCCACTTCCAGATTCTTTTAGAATAATTCTATTGTACAGCATGTCCTGATTGCGTCCTTAAAAAAAAATGATGTAGCACATATCTCCTTTAAAAGAGTTGTATGACCTGATTGTTTCCTTTAAAAATCCACACGCTGAAGATACTATCTATAAATTCTACTGCTATATCTTTCCACACAAATGTAGGCCCTGGGAAAAGAACTGTACACAAACAACATGAAAAGCTTATTTAAGGAAACCTTTCTGCTATACTTGGATTTGTTTGCTTTGAAAACAAAGGAACTTACAGTTATAGCTAGTGAGCAGGAAAACAGGTATCAGAAAATACACTAAGGCAGAAGATACACCACTGATATTAAAGAAATGAACCAACATGTTTTCAGCCTCCTGATACAAGTATCTTTCAAAGTCACTTATGTGGATCCAAATCCACTGTTCAACTATTTTCCTGTCCAGTATTCCAGGTCATCTAGAACTTTACTCTGTACTTATTTATCTGTCTGCAAAGATGTAGCAAACACTCCACACTGTATGTGGTGGCTACCTAGTAAAACAGGAAAACCTTCCAGAAAAGTGCTGAAAACCCCACAACCTCTTACTGCATGTCCAAACCCACAGTAAATCCACTCTGTGGGTCACTGCCTGACAGATACTGTCAGGTGTGAAGAGGGCAGTCACTGCTCAGAAGGCAGCTGCATTCAAAGGGATTTGTGCAGTGCACGCCAGGCACTTTTTTCTGTCTCCTCCAAGAGGCTTGAAACAAAACCAGCTCCTATCTCCCCCTCCCACAGCTAGGTTTTTATCTTATATGTGTGCTTTGATGCACAAAGTTGTCTATTTTGAAGTCACTGGTTGTGTGTGCCACACACAAGAAGTTAGCTTCACCTGTGGTCTGCAGCTGTGCCTGTCCCCAGAGGAGGAGAAAGGCTGTCACAGCTCTGCCGGTACAGCAGGAGGCTGAACCATGCTTCTCCCATGAATGATTTAATGCATTGAATTTCAAAATTTTGGGTCTTGGAAAGAAAGAAACTGTAGGTTAGACGAATGATAATTCATTTCAGTCTTTCAGCAGGTAGCATTTCTGCAGTGATCTGACTTACATGGGGTAAGGGGAGAGGGGTGCCAGAAACAGCACATGGGCCAAGGATAGCACATGTAACATATGTAGCACACATTAGACCTTTTTTTCTTTTTTCTCAATCACTGTAAAGTTTACCATACAAATATTCAAAATTGGTGGGGTTTTTTTTGTATAAATACATATTAAATAAACACAAGAAATAGTTGCACTGATAACTTATTTAGCTCTTATTAGGTGTATGACAACAGGTGCATATATTCTGTCTAGTTCTGCCTGTCTCTAGTCCTTGATACCTGTATCAACATGGACTTGATCAACTGATGTAAAAAATTACATCAATAACCCCAGCCAACCAAAAAGCTTAGAAAAGCTAAAAAATTCTCATTATGTAAGTGAAACCAGATACCATGGTATTTAAATTACACAGTTGCTGTTAAAAGAGTCATTATTAAAGATTTTTTTTTTTGGTACTGCTGTACTCTCAATAGAAAGGCCACAATTCTTAACCTGCTGTTTATCAACAATAAAGTGATTAGATATTCCAAACCAAAAAAGTACATACCCACTTCACAGCCAGATTTGGAAAGCACCTTCAACCTCTCTGCTTTTCATTCCTCTATGGGAAGCAGAGGACTTTGGGGACCAGCATCTTGCTGCTGTAATCCACCGTGTCAAAGAGCATCAATTTTGTTCCTAAGCAACCCTGCACAGTGCAGTAGGTGCTGTCCATAGCTGATAAGGATGCTCAGGGAACTGTTAAGCAGCTGCAAGTGGGAGAGATGAAAGTTGCAGAAACTGAAATTGAGGCCACTAACACAGTAATAAAAATCCTCCTTTGGGTTATAAAAAAGGGGGTGATGAACAGTAACAAGAATGAAAAGTTAAGGATCCTACTCACATTACATATGCCTTCATACAGAGAGCTCTTTTGGTTCAGCTTACTGAACAAAGCAAGGAGTTATGATGCAGCAGACACTTTCACACTGTGAGCTATTACACAATGTTAAATTACATTCACCACAGTCTTACACTCTGACTCTCAGCCATTTACAAGGAATGCCTTGGATGGCCAAGCTTGCAAGTGATAACTTGAAAGACTCTTCCTTAGGTATCAGCCAAAATATTTTGAGATTCTGCCAGTACAATGCAAAAAAACCTCCATGTTGCTGGATACACACTTGAATAAAGCTGGGGTTTGGCCTCAAATTAACTTTTTTTTTCCCCCAAAAGAATACTTAATCAAAACATGTTAATAAGATATTTATAAGTACCTCTGTGGAGTTTCACAGTTCTTTTTTTATCCAAAGTTATTTAAAACTGTAGCGAAATATGTTTATTTTAATTTACCAAAGTACTCAGACTAATTAAATATATTCCTAGAAGTTTATATGGTCTATCTAAGGAAATGGACTCTTCAATAATCAAACAGACAAATTTCTTTATGCAGACACTGGCTTTATAATATTCTTGTTTTAATGTTCATATTATTTAATATTACATAATACTTTGAAGAAATATAAACAAGTGTTCTTAATATTGGGAGGTCTGCTTCATATGTTAATTTTTTATATGAAGCTTCAGTGCAAGTGCTAGTTATTACAAAGCTGAGCCAAAAACCATCTGGTTAAGAGTCATCTCACAAATCACAGTCTCAAAGAGAAAGAGCTGTGATACAAGATACCTCAATAAAATAACTTTTTATACAATGAATCAGCAAAAATCGTGGACACACTTTTTAAAGATGTTTCACTTAGGAACATGGATTAAGGTAAAAATCAACTACTATAGACTATGCTTACAAAGCTTGTATTATTGAAAAAAAAAAAGCAGGCAAAATGCTCCTCACACCTCCTACTTAATTCCACAAACAATATGCACAGAAAATTAAAATAGAGACAAAATGAAAATAATTGCCAGCACACCAGAGAAGCGGATGAATTTGTAGCTGTCAAAATTCAGAATTATGGTTTACCCTTTCTTACCACATATACTACCAAATTTACTGTATATAAACTACATATGAGATTGAAGCCTATAAATCCTCAGACTCGATGTTTCTTTAAAAAAAAATGGAATCTCCTACCTGACAGTGTTTTGTACTTTTGCACCCAGTTCCTAAGAACATTTTAATTAATTTAACAATATCTTCATGTCATCACACACATTTGTTACGTACATTTTTATACTGAACTGTTGGCTTGAAAAATGCAGACACAAAACTAGGCTCAAACTTTCCCTTGCATGCTTTATATTATTCTTTAAGTCATCTTACCTTTTCTTCTTGAATTTTTTTATTATCTTCCTAAGAATAACATATACACAATACTCTACCTCCTTCTACAGTGCTATGTGGATATAGGGCATACTGTGTTTTAACACGATCTGAACTCTTGTTAATATCCATTTGATTCTGATAGGTGTACAACACAGCCAGTGTCCCACTGAAGTACTCACCCTCACAGTCATTCTTGCGCACTTAAGACTTGTGTTTCTAAGCACCTAAGCCTCTTTTGAGAATCCAAGCTGGGTGCCTGTCTGCATCTCCAGATACCTTAATGCCCTTAAAAATCTTTCTTGCAGTTTGGCTGCTATAAACTATTAAACTTGGGGGATCTCTGTGTCTGTAATACTTGACTACACTGGAACTGAAAAAAAAAAAGGGATAGAAGGCAAAACACTGCTCCAAAATACTTTAAATACACAACATTTTAATTGGTTCTTATTAATAACATTTTTATAGTGTTTTTTTAGGCAATCTCCCATTTTCTGTAACAATGCAGAATCAAGCCCCATTTACACAATGACTCCAATGTCTTTCACCTTCAGGATGGTGGAAGGCAATAACAGACACTGGAACATAAGAAAGGAAAATTTTTCTAACTGTACAAAGAATGTGACTGCTTATATGAATCGTATGTTTGTATCTTTAATATTTACACAGATAGCAGTCTTTTAATGTTTTGTTAGCTTTTATAAATGCACTTAACTACTGGAATCTAAACTAAGGTAGTAAAACTGTACCAGTGACTGGATACATTAAGAAATTCCTTATGATAGTGCATGAGGTGTGTATATTCTGGTGAGAGAAAAGAGTGCAGTCTCATTTGTGCTATGGTAGAGCAGAATCTTGTTGGATTTATGCTTTTTTAAAATTTTTTTTTTAATAAATCCAAAATATTCTAGGACTGACATATTCATCAAGCCTTGGGTGATATGGTTTAGTGTGAGGTGTCCCTGCCCATGGCAGGGGGGTTGGAACTAGATGATCTTGAGGTCCTTTCCAATCCTAACTATTCTATGATTCTATGATCACATGACCTTTCTGTGTGCTCATGTTTAAATCTGAGCCTCTTTACACCAGATGCCTGAGTAAATATTTGTATTCAGTATTTTTCTAAAGAACACTTACACCTGTTGCTTATCAGGTGCTCTAGTCAAAAGCTCTATTTTTTATTCCATCTCAAATCATATTTATTTAAGTTTATGATGTGGGAATAATGCAAATTTCTTTCGGTACTTTGGTGGAAATGGGGTTTTATTGGTTGGGGTTTTTTTGTCAATAGAAACTTCACGACTCTTTTAGTTTACAGGGGTATTATAAAATATTGCTGGAGGCCCAGGAAGATCAAAATTGTATGCTTCAGTGAAAAATACTTAAAAAATAATGGTAGAAAAAAATAGGTTACTAATTGTGACAGAGGTCAAAGTCTAAGCATGGTAACTATTACTGTTCTGGGAAACATGGCACAGAGCTATCATTTCAAATCACTGTCTATGAACTTAAAAATTTTTCCTCCACTGCATAAGCGATTCAGAAAAAAAAGACATCTTGCACAAATATCTGTGCTCCCATCTATTACCCAATAAATAAAAGGTACAGAAAAAAAAGAATCTTTTCCATCACTCTCTCAGCACTATTGTCAGGTAACTGACGAAATCTGATAGAGCTGAATCTAAACCTTGTTTCTGGATTTCTAATTTAAATTCCCTTTTTTGAACAATCTATCGCTGCTGAACCAGATACTTGTCTCATCAGTTTACCATGATGTAAATTATGAACTGCTGACAGAGAACTATAATGGCAAAAAAACCACAAGTAATCGGAGCAGTTCACTAGGCTTTCTTTCAAATATCTGAAAAGTTAATTGCCACCCTGATGTTGCAAGATGTTCTCAACTTATTTTGAATACTAATTTTATTTCTGTAGTTCAGATGCTCCATTTCCAGATATTTTTTAATACATTTCCAATTTTTTTACAGTAGCTCTATTTCTAAAACTGCATTTATACTTTATTATAGCTTTTATATTGCAAATTCTTCTTAGACAGAGGCACAATGAAGTGACTCAAGTACAAATTGTCATTACTTTATCAAACACTTGATAGTTTGAACTTCTTACGTTCAATCATGGATTTTACTAAAATCACAATATTCACTGAGGATTAGTTGAATGATAGGCCATAATTAATAGATCAGGCACTAGTCATAATTACTCTCTGAGTCAATCTGTTCTGCTATACTAAGTCAGCAAATTTCTTTGATACATTCTGGCCCACACCAATCTCACTGTTCTTATTCTTGACTCACAATAACAATAAGGAAACAAAATTCCATCTGTTTCCACCAAAGGAGCAAACAAATTGGATTCTGAGCAGAAACATCTTCTTGTGAAGCATTATCTTCATGCCCTTCATAACTGAAATAAGGAAATTCCTGCTCAAGAAAATGTGTGAAGTAAGCTAACTCCTGGTTCCTCCAAGAGAACTTCAGAACTTTTTGAACAGGAAAGCTGGTACCCCATGCAACTGAATATAGCAGTTCCTCTGTCAAGCCAACAACAGGCCAATACAGCTTCAGTAATCTTTTTATCAAAGAATAAATTTTCTCTACTGCTGTCCAAATGATCCTTACTTTACAGTATTTTGAATTCTCCCTGCAGCTTTTCTTGAATATCTATGTATGTGCTTTGAAGGTGATTACACTACAATTTGTCCCTCCTCTGTAATACAGTATTCTAACTGTACAGGCTAAATGTCTCTGCTGTGAAGAGAAAATAGACTGAGACATCAAACACATTTGTAAAATACAAAATTCACCAGGTTGTATTCAAGTGTACAAAAAAAAAAAAAAACAAAAAAAGAAAATGCCATGTGAAATAAGGGTGAAAATACCAAATACAAAATGAATGAATGAACCAATATGTAGGTATGAGATACAGAAATAACATTGCAGCTTTGCTCATCTTTATAATATTCAACAGACATATTTCCAACCCTTCAATGAAATTATTCACAAAACAAAGATTTCTAATTTTGTGCTTTCTTGGCAGGTTTTATTGAACTAGTTTTTAATAATACTAGTTCTGAAGAGATGGACGTTCACAAACAAGCATGCAGAAAGCATAAGAAATTAAAGACACTTGTAGTGGTCAGAAAAAAAACCCACAAGGTAATATGTGTGGCATTCTGGAAAAAGGTGATGCTGTGGAAATTTTGTGATGCTCATAAGGGAAAAAATCTATCAAATAAAGGTCAGGAAAAAAAACCCTGTTATGAGGAAAGTTCAGGTCAAATGAATGACAATAATGATGAATGAAAGACTTGATCTACTGGTGAAGGATGAATGAGGAATCTGGAATAAAGAAGCAGAAAAACGAAGCCAGAGAGTCTTAATATGAATGATAAACTTGTCTTGAACAAGGAATGAAAGGTGCCAAGCCAGCAGACAAATCCCAAAACAGGAGGAAGACTATGGAAAGTGGTAATTTGAAGGAAAAGTGAAGAAAATTACTAAATGGAATATACCCATAGGGATGCAGTAAGAATGGAAAAGGAGTGAAGAAGGGAAAAAATAGAATGCGTGGGAAAATTAAATCCGTCATCCTATTCCCCTGTTCACTGTTTATGGCTCACATTCAGTCACCTGCTTGATTGTAAAGTCTTCAAGGAATCTGACATATTTTAGACAGTATTCCTCATACATTATGGGCAATTTAACAAATAATTAAAATGAACAGTTGCTTTACCTTTTCTGGATGACACACCTCCAGTTTATACAATCAGAGGAAAGAAATGAATAGTCTTGTGTAAACATGAAGCTTAAGAGCTTCGCTTCATAAAGTATTATTCTCATCTTCAAAAGTACTGTATGATTTGACAAAGCTAGCCAATGTAGTGCCTATAAATATAAAGTTTAATATGGCAGTGAGGTTGCCTTAGAACTAGTCACAGAAGAGCACTGTGTTCCTTACTTAAAGTACAATATCTTTATAAAACAAAAACTACACTCTAGTTCTGACTGATTTGAGAACAAACATTACCGTTTCATCATCAAAACCTTACCAGCTATTCCAGCTCATCTGGTAGCTACTGACAGGGCAGAAGGTGTTATAAGGTGGCAGCAGAAAGTGACATAACTGTGTCATTATGGGCGTAGGTGTTCACAAAAGCCCCATGTAAGTCTGCCAGTCCCAATTTAATAGACCTGAACTTTTTTCTCTGCCAGGTTTTATGCTGCTCTATTTCTGGATCTTTATGCCCCTAACTTCTATGCTTTTCAATGTTATCTTCAATCTCCACAAAGTGCTTTTCATTTTATTTTCTTGTCCTTTCTTGTCCCTACTTTACTTTTGGTTTTGGTACAATTAATGCTGATAAAACACTAATTTGAAATTTTATATTAGATATCTCCATTTTGGGTAGAGTGTATCCTAGTATTCTAGAGTCATCTTTCACTCTCTTCTCTCTCTCTTTCAGCCTTTATCTTTTTCTCATTCTCTCCTTCTCTCTTCTTTTCCTCCTTTCTTTCATTTCTTTCATTTAACATCTTTACATACAACTATGTACTACTTGAGCTGAGCAGTCAAGAACAATTAATAGCTGGGATATCCTTGGAGGCTAAAGTGTAGTAATATTTGAAGTCACTGGCACTCTGCAGAGGAATATGTAATCTGTGTTTTTTAAAGACACTTTAATTGTCCAGCAATCATGCAGAACTGAAAAATATATCTCTGCTTCCAAGATAATAACTCCCCAAATCACAAAGGTCACTTACTCAATGCCCTTGCTATCTGGCAACATATAAGAATGACACCAAGACTCAAAACTTCAACTTTATGTTAATCTATTATTCAGTATTAACATTCATGTATTTTTATAATATTTCACATAACCTGCTGTGTGCTATTGTCATTTAAAACATATAGACTTCATCTAGCTTTGTTGCTAAAAGTAAAAAAGTTGCTCAGAGTCCATTTATATAGCCCTTATTCAGCTAAACTAAAATTAATAATGAAGGGGGGTTCTGTATTAGTAAATGGACGAGAAGCTTTAGCACAGAGCAAAAGCAGCAGTACTAATTACATTCAGCTTTCACTGACCCTTGTTTCTTTTCTATATAATTTTCCACTCTTTTTTGTAATTATTCCATCAACTGAAAAGAGTTCAAAGATTTAATTATGCTAATTCTATTTAAATTATTCATATATAACATTTGAACATAATCTGTATGTAGTTATCATGATGTTATTAAAGAAACCTCATCTACCTAAGGCATTCATTAAAGATTTCCAAGAAATTTGTGATGTCTGTTGTACATGAACTTCTAACTATATCTGAACTTCAGAATGTGAGACTTTGGCTCTCTGCCCAACTTGCTCAATTTTTCTCTGTGCAAACTACCTTGAGAAAAAAGTTAAGCATACATGTATTCTTTTCAATGCTTTTTCTTCCCCTCATGAGCTACATGTTGCATGGATGCGTACTTGAAAACAGGTTCCTAGGCTCTTTTCGAAGAGACTTTTAATCTCATCAGTACTTTGAAGACTTTACTCAGAATAATTCCTCAATACCCAATACAAACAAATCATACTAATTCCAAACAGATACCATATCGCCATCAACTGTAAACTGGTCATAAACCTGAAAAAAAGAATTATATTCAGGACCATGGACAAGTACAGCCCAAACTGCCCAGAACTGAAACAAGTCCTCCAAACACTACTTTTCACCACAGAAACACTAGACCTGACCCTACTCTTCCATACTAAGATTATACTGCTAAATTCTGAAGACCTAACTTGTTGAAATCATCACAATTCTAACTAAAATATACATGGTAAAAAGTATCACAATCAGAATATACAGGTCTGTAGAACTAGTTAGCATATATAACTCGTTCCTTCTGTTAACTTGTCCCTTTCTTTTGCCACTAGCAGAGAAAAACGAAACCCCCAAAATAACAGGAAAGCAGATTAAAATCCTCAAAGCTCTTGTCATTCCTTTTTAGCATAACTTGCCCTTACAAGTAATATGAAATATTTACATGCACTATATTTATCTTCATCTGTTACATCACTCTAAAGATAAAAGCCCTGTATAAAAAATGGTGGCATAAGGCAGTCCTTTTATCTTTTTCAATATTTTGTGTGTGCATTTCCCAACTAAATTACAATTGCACATAATAAGTCAATTTTTTCATAATAGTTTCATAATGCACTTTTCCTTTTGTTAAATTTAGAAATTATACATGTTTCATAAATCTCAACAAGATCTGGGAAAATGTTTGACTAATAAAATTATCTGCTTTGATTCATTAAAGTGAAAAGTTTGCCTTGTAATATTTTTAATTATTAAATAACTGGACAGATTCCAAGGAATTGACAAATTTTCCGTTTCATAAATGATGCTCTACAACTCAAAATTAAGAATGGGGGAACAAGTTGCCTCCTCCAATCAGCCAACTTTCTAAATCCCTGTTATAATTAAAGACAAATACATTTTACAGCACACATTGGTGCATAGAACCAGCTGGTAGAATATGACGCCAGTATCAAAGACTTTATAAATTAATACCATCTCCCAACTTTGCACTAAACTGCATTGGCATCTAATGCCAACAATGGCATTTTTAACTCCAAATTCTCTGGAATAATTTATATTGTTATTAAAATTATGTTTTAAGACATATGCTTCATCTGTCATGTGACACTTCCTCAGATAATTTTTCAGTCTGTCACCAGTCAATGCAGCTTGACACTTGTCATCTACAAGTTCCATGTCTATGAAAATCAAAGGAAATTTATCCAGTGTCTTAAATAACATCAGGAATAATTTTTGTAAATATTAAGGTTGTTATACCTGTTTTATTTTCATAAAACCAAATAACTTAGTGATTTTGTATCCAAGTCTACCTCAATACATCACTTTAAAGAAAATGTCAGATTCACATACTTCTATGCATGATCAAAATAAAAGATCGCACTTGACTTCTCCTTATAATTATCACTACCTTAGCAACACTGTAACAAGTCCTGTCAGTAAACACATTATTAAACATCCACTGATAACTCACAGATATTAATAAAATACTCCATTTTCACTATCCAAAACCAAATAAAATGTTAGGGAAAATTTGAAAGAACACAATTTCAAGATTTTTTTTGGTTTCTTGATTTCTTTTTCAGTCTATCTGCAGTTTTGGGGTTTTGTTTATTTTAACTTTAGCAACACTTTAAACTCACTTGTACATGTAAAACATTTAGAAAGAAGTGACGAGTCGTATTCATGAAGTTCTGTAACAAAAACATACCCTCACAATTTTTTCTAGCAATGCTTTTTTTAAAAATTTAGTATTTTCCATTAGTGACAATACACTCGTTGAAATGTTGGCTGTAACCAAACACCAGCTGCACTTACCCCAGTGTTGTCATGGTGACAATGGTGTACCAGAAGGCTGCAGGGATGCTGGTGAACTTGCTGGCTGATGAACCTTTCTCTGCATAGTACATGACTGTGGCAAAGATGATGATGGCCATAGTGAGTGAAAAGAGGAGAAAGCCTAACTCCGAGGCACAACTTTTGAGCGTGTAGCCCAGAATGCGCAACCCCTGTGAGTGGCGTGAAAATTTAAAGATCCTGAAGACACGAAAGACTCTCAGTGTCACAAAAGCTCCACTGACATCCTCATTATCTGTCATCACCAGGCCAATGTAATACGGCATGATGGCGACCACATCAATGATACTCATGACACTACGCACGAATTTGTAGCGACTAGGGGCTGCCAGCAGACGTAGGAGATACTCAACTGTAAAGATCATGACACAGGCAGTATCCAGACAGAAGAAAGCCACAGCATAGCGCTCTCCACAGGGCAGCTCTTTGATGCGACCTGGGCTTACCCCACAAGGCACTGTCTCCACCACGTTGGCAATAACAGAGACAGCAATGAAGAAGCCAGTGACATAGTAGAAGACCAGAGCCAGTGTACTGGTGTGTGGGTTTTCAAAAGCCCTCCACATCCTCTGCCGAGCTGTCATTGAGGGCAGGGAGCTCTCAGCTCCATTATCCTGGTCGGCATCATCCTGCAGGCGCTCGGCATTCTCACGCCGGCGATCCTTATACTCCTCATAACAGCAGTCGCCAATGATCTCAGGAATGATGCCAAAGAAGGCCAGCTCCTCATCGTAAGCTGAGATGCACTCCTGGCGGGGATAATGAAGCTTCCCAGTACGGTAAAAGTTGAGAATGTAGCGGAAAATGTCAGGGTCCCGATCAAAAAAGTACTGCTGTGTCTCAGGGTGATAGAAGAAGTCCCGCTCCGAACTGCCCAACAGAGTGTCAGGATAGCGCTCCAAGGTATCCAGCCACGTCTGGAACTGGATGCCACTCACATTCAGCACAATCAGAGAGTCCTGGCTTCGCTTCCTCTCCTGCCGAGGAGCAGCTGGCATGGGAGCTGTGGCCACTGGCATCCATCCTATGGCTGCTGCCCTGGCAAAGGGCAACCAAGCTGCTACTCCTGCTGCCATGGTCTACAGCTAAGTGAGTCAATCTAGAGACAGTTCTGGTCCAGCCACTAAAATAGAGAGGGAAAAGAAAAATACAAATGCTCATGCATATCTGAGGCACTGTTGCTTACTTCCGTATTAACAAAAAAAAATCTCTTTGCTTCCTTTTTGTTTCTTGCCTTTTTTCATCCCACAGTATCCTTTCCAGGGCTCGACAGGACAATAAATCAGGGCACTTGGAAATCAAGGTATTCAAAGCAGCTGCTGTAGCAGCCAGATCCTTTGGATACAAGGTCCACTCGAGGCCCCTGAATGTAAGCAATGTTCCACAAACCACTAACCCCAGAAGCCGGCTAGTAGCTCTGGTGCAGCGGTGCAGCCACCTGGAAGGAGGTTTTCTTCCACGCGCGATGCAGCCGGTGCTCCCGCCCCTCCTGTGCTCGGCTCCGCTCCCCGCCTGCCGCCGGAGCCGGGCCGCGGCCGCCAGCAGAGCTGTTCCCGGGCGGGATGCACCGGGGCCGTGTCGGGGCTGAGGGGATGGACCGGGAGGGCCGCGCCCCTCCCCAGCCGCAGCCCTGGAGCAGCGGCGGGACGAATCCTCTCCCTAACCTTGATTACCTCCAGGGGACTCCCCCAGACCCCGCGCAGGGCCTGGGGAGCCGGCAGGGCAGGGGGAGGAGCTCCGGGCGGCAGCATTAAACTTTAAGGCAAGTTTTCCGTGTAGGAAATGCGTTGAAGGGCAGACGGGCGCTGGGAAGGGGCGAGGGAGGGGGGAAGCGCCCCAGAGAAAGCGCGCGGAGGGGAGTCTCCCCCGGACGGGACGTCGGGGCACGGTCAGAGACTGATCCGGAGAGAGGAGACCGGGGCCGGGCAGAACCGCGGTGCCTGTGGCGGAGGTACCAGCCGGGATTTGGAGGCGCCCGCAGAAGGTGGGATAAATGGGGCGTCCTCGGGCGCGACCGAGCGGGCGGCGGAGGGCGAAGCCAGTGCAGGCTGGCGGTGGAGCAGGAGCGTGGCAGGTGCTCCCGGAGGCAGCGGAGGCCGGGGCGAGCGGGGAGCCGCATAAGAGGGCTCGGGGCAGGGGCGCGGGGTTCTGTAGTGGCTCGGCGGTGGATCACACACACACACCCCTTCCACCTGCTTCCTCTCGCCCCTTCCCCGCGGCTCTTCTCTCGCATACCTCCCGACGTGCCCAGCCTGCGGCACCTACCTGTGAAAGTCTGGCGAAAGCGCGCAGTTGCATAGAGACTTTTGGAAATACGGGCTCTGCCGCTAGATCTCCGCGCCCCGCCGGGAACGGCGGGGAAGTAGTTGCTCCTGAGAAAGCTTGATCGCATCCAAAGGGACATGGATAATAAGGCTTTCCCCCACCCCCACCCCCCTCCGCCACAACCGAGCGCCAAGCAACAAGTTCAAGGGGTGGGTGGGGGGAAAAAAACAACGTAATCGCGCCTGGCAACTCGGTGGAGCACGTCCTTTCGGGGCGCGGATCCTGCGGAGCGGCTGCGGCTGCGGCCGCTGCCCCTGCCCCTGCCGTGGGGCTGCCGCTGGCTGCGGGCGGCGGCGGCGAGGCCCTGGCGCGGCTAGGGACGTGGGGGGGGCTTCCCGCTGCATCCCCCGCGGCGGGCGTGCAATGCCACCCTGCCGCTCTGCCGCCTGCGGGCTTGGGGCGTAGGGGCGGGAGGCAACGGGCTGCGGCGGAGCGGGGCGCGGGGGGGCGTGGGGCGAGAGAGGAGGGCATCGCTCGGCCGGCGAAACAAAGGGGCTGCGGGCGGCTACGCCGGCGGCGGCAGGGCAGGCGGGGAGTGCCTCGGAGGGAGGGGGGACGTGGGAGTACGGGTCTGTGTGTGCTGTGGGTGTCCGTGTGTGCGTGTGTCTGCGGGATTGGGATCGCGCGGTCCAGCCCCTCCGCCGGCAGCGCCGCACAGACCCTTTGGAGTTAGCAGTGCTTCGGGTAGGGATCGGGTGGCGGAGACGGCTTAGGTGAGATACCGGGGGATTCCTCGGGAGCGCTGTCTCCTTTCAAGGGAAGGGGAACGATGTTCTGAAAGAAGAGGGTGGGGGGAGGAAGAGGAGGTGAAATGCCTGGGAGTGAAGTGCGGCGATGCTTTTCATAACCCGCCCCGAGCCACTCCGGAGTTCTCGCAGCAATATCCAAATGGCTCTTACCAGCTATGGGAAAGGCGAGAGCTTGGACGGCTATGGGAGCATTTTCCTCCTCCTTTTTCTTTCCGCTCCCGTGCAAAGCCGCCCCCTTTTTTCCCATCGCTAGATGGCGTGTGGATGACGGGAAGTAAACTCCCCGCCGGAGTGCCGAGAGGGTCCCCAGCTCCGCGCTCGCCTCTTCGCTTTCTCCCGCTGGGCTGCACCAGGGCCCCGCTGCCTCCTCCAAGCCGCAGGAGAACTCGTGACACGGCTGCATCTCCGGGGGAAACCTGGCACTAAATTCCTTGAGCTCTGCGTGCTTCTGTAATAGCTTCCGTAGATACAAGGAGCTACATGTATTTTTTAACTAAGATTCTGAAACCCCTGGTGTCTTCTGTACAGAGCTCGCGTCAATATACCAGAAGTTATTCCTCCTTCTAATGAACGTTTGTTTCAGTGTCTTAAACCACGACATTCGGTTTAGTAGTAGGGGCTTCGAAAGGAACCATAGCGCAAATAGGTTCCTTTATTCTTGAAGTCTGACCAAACCTCCCACTCCAATAATCTATTTTAGGCATATGCCAAAGAAATTCAAAACAAAAATAAACCAAATATATACTGAAGCTTCAGAGGTAGCTCTTTTCTGTATTTTAATAATATGCTCAAGTGCAGCATATATTAGCTTCTGTTTAAGCTCTCATGCGAAAGCTGAACACTATCAGTACTGTAGCTGGTAAGCTGTTACTCTAAGAAATACTTGAAAACATGGAGAGAAAAGGTTGAAAAATGTTTTGAGTGCAGCCTTACGGAAACTTGTGCTGATGATCGATCACATAAATCACATGAAATAGAATATCACATAAAATAAAGGATACTTTCTGCAGTTTTACTGAAGTTGTTTGTTGGTTTGTATTGCTTTTCTTTTCTCCCAGCTGAGATGTTCAGTACATTATAGCCAATAAATGAATCCATTAATTTGAAATTGTTTGGTCAGCTATAGGTATTGAGTTTTCAGTGATGCGGATATTCTTTTCTTTTCTATGAAAGATTAGGGTTTTTTTACTTGTTGCTCAAAAAGACAGTCCTGTAGCAATTAATAAAGCTAAATTTATGGTTCTGTCAGCTCAGCACTGAGACGATAACACAGAACTTCCTTTCCTGACAAATAATCAAAAAAGGTTTCATTTTCAACTACAGATCTTTTTGTAATCAGTAACTGCTCTCATTTTTTAACGTCTGGCTTTACAGAAAATGCTTACTGCTTTCAGTTGCCTTTTTTCTTTGCAGTTTTTACAGAACAGAATTTTTTATTTGCAACAAAAGATTCCCACACAGATGATGAGAATGGATTCCATCAAAGAATCACTTGGATAGGTATTCTAATCCTAAAGTTGTTTCACAGACTTACACATTTCACCAGGGAATGGCAAAAGAACTCAAAACAAACACTGTATGTTTGGACAAGTGGGTATCAGGTGGTGTTACAAGGTTGTGTCTATTTTAAATCAGAGGTTTAAAACCAGTCCAGGTTCAAAGTCTTTTCTTACACCACTGACTATTTGGAAAAATGCTTACCTCAACTTAAATTTTTGTGAACAGCCTGTGTATTAGAGTTATATCTTTTAGAAAAGTATACTGGAAGGAAAAGTCAAAGAGTATACTCTATTGCCTTCTTATTCTAAGAGAAAGTCCATTAATGTACTGTTTAGAAGTGATAACCATTAGCTCAGACTTTCACAGTTTGCACCTTAAGTTTAGCGACTTGATATTTTCTGGCTGCTGTATGAAAGACTGAATATGTAAGAAGACCAAGTACATAAAGTTTATCTAAATAATCAGTTCTTCTGAAGTCAAAATCCTGCCTGTGACACCAGAATTACCTACCAGGAGATTGGTGTGATGTGACAGGGGGGATTATGACTTCAAGTAGGAATTAAGTAGCAGGGTCTCAAATGAGACCACAATCCTATTTTCAAGCAAAGAAAATAAATCCTAGTAATTATGGGAAAAGAAGAAAATGGTACTAAGGGGAATGCACAATGGACTCTTAATATGAGCTGTTTCTTAATTCTTCCCAAAGTCATGAGGCACAAAGAGCTCTCTTAGGATTAAAGAAGATAACAGCCATGATGTGTAAGTTTATATTAAAGCATTTAATTTTTTCTTTAATACTTTTGAAATATTTAGAATGTTTCAAACCAGGGATTTTCTTTACAGACTAAATGGATGTTTACATCCCCTTTTCCTAATTCATCTCGTATTAAGACAATGGTCTTTCGAAAAATGAACACTACAGATATTTAAAGTCACCTTGTAAGCCTTAACTTCAAGTTTCAGCTATACATCTGTCTTTTTGCTTTCCTTCCTTTATGATCTAGAAGATAATGTCACAGTTCCTGCATTCTTATATGAATATTTTTGTACACTCAATACTGAATGCATAAAATCATGTAGGATAGCTGGTTTCTGAATCTATGCTATTTCCCCATATCTAGATTAGTAAGAATAGCTTTTAAAGACACCCATATATTTATCTACTATTTGGTTAAACAATTCAAAGAGCTTTTTAAATTTATAGGAATCAAAATTACTTATTCTTCCACAAAATACAAAAATTTCTTCCAAACCCCACTCTGGTTATTACTAGCAGAATATTCTACTGACCTGCCTCTTTTAACTCATGTATTGCTGGTTAGAAGGTCAAGGTGCTTCTCATTTTCAGCAAAAGAGATTTGGAGTTTTGGTGTTTTGTTTTTCAGTGGAGGGAACATTCCAGAGATGATCAAGTGGAAAAGGTTTTCTAGAGTGCTGATCACAGCGCCACTAAGGAACTGACTCATGAGATTAAGCATATCACAGAGGAAAATGTTTGATTTTATAGTGCAAAAAACCCCAATGCATTGGTCAAACATACTATCAACACAAATACATATAGTCATAGTCTGCAGTTTTCTTGCCTTCATAGATTTGTCTTATCTGAATCTAGCTGCCTTTTGTACTATGGGCGAGACAGAATTAGTGGGAAAATTTGCTATGTGCATAATCTTTCAAAGACAAAAAGCCGTCTTTCTAGGAGTTTGCTAAAATAGGCTCAGGTCACTCTGCAGTGCAAGTGCTTGTTGTCCTTCTCTCTATATGGAGAAATGGATTGCTCTGGACATTAAAAAATGCCCTTTCATGGTCATGTCAAGGATTAAGACATATTGTGCAATATGCACCATTTCTTTTAAATTCTGAAGCAAACCTGAGAGTTAGTATAGCCACCATTAACCTATAAAAAGACCCTTATTTCTGTGGAAAATATTTTTTATGCATATATTACAGATTTAGTGGATGGGGAGGAAAGCAGACCTATCAAGCACTGTGGTTTTTTTTTCCCTTAAGGTGAGGTTAAATCAGTACTTGGAATCAGCTCAAGGAAACCTCACATTCTTCCAAAGAAGGAGCTGATTTGATCTCAAATATTTGTACTTTTTCTGCTCTAAACCAACAAATACTGCTTTAGTAATTATATATGTTTTTATTTCTGTACGGGATATTATGTAAAAAATTAATTCTATTAAACTATGTATTCATCATATTAAGCTCTAGGCATTCATCTTCATATTAAGTGATATTTTACTCATCAATGAAATGGTAAATAAAAACTTTAAAACTTTATTACATATTTCTCATTTCGAATTTATGTTTCAGCCCATATAGTATCTTCAAAGGATTATTTGTTTCATCTCTATACTGAGACCAAATTTTGACCAATTTAGCTCCAGGCACCTGTACTGTCTAATTAAGAGCCTACTCACCCTGACTTCATAGAGTCAACAGAAACAACTTCAGAGAGCAGTTCATCCTACCTACAATCTCCATGTATGTAGGCAGGTATCCATTGACTATAAAAGGCAGGCTGGGGTCTGTGGTTTTTAAACTGGAAGTCTTGGATACTTTAAATTACACAGGATAATCCTGAGACTGAGAGCCTAAGCCAGTCTCATAAGTCAATGGGAAAACTACCCTGGACTTCAACTGTCCTTAAGGTCACATCCTTAGAAAGATAAATCAAGAGTGAATTAATGCAGAAAGCTAATTAACCAGTAGAGCTCATACGCCTGGTTCTGCACTTTGGGAAGCCTTCTTTGACAGGGATATGTCTTACTAGACCTAGTGTCACTGTAACAACATTTTTATCACATGCAGAATCTCCAATATTATTAGATACTCACTCCACAAGTACTTAAAAAAGGAAAAAAACAGTAATAAATACTTCTAGAACGTACAGCATGGGTTAGTAACATTTACTCTTTATACTGAAGTATAATAAAGTACTTAGTTCTGACCACTTTGGCTAGTTAGCTCTTCTATGTACACAGAGTTTGGTACTTCTATTTGCCCTGTTTCTGTGCACTCATTCTCTAACATATGAATCTCATCATGTGCTTTAGCCATTGGGTAAAATATATATCAGACACGATTTAAGTTATTTTATCTAATCTGGTTCTAGAACACCAATGCACATAAAGATCATATTGTAGCCAGTGGACAATATCTACAGAATTCAGTCATGACCATTCCTTTATATATTTATTCTTGATTCAGAAGAAAGCTGAGCTAAGCTGAAGGACCAAAGTGTGTCAAAGCATAACTAAAATTCATGAGTCCAGTTCATTTTAGTTAGGGTGTTGAATCCTTTGCACATTAATGTGAAATTACTCAGTAAGTTCTCCAGTCTTACAGCATTGAAAAGAGTAAACCAGATGAGAATTTCATATACTGATTTTTCTTACCACAGTCTTGGCAATGGATTTTGACAATGTTTTCAGAGTTATATATAAATTAAAATGTGATGCTCTCTAGATGTTTTTTTAAGTTTCTTTACGTATATTTTGCTAGCAGATATTTCTCCATGTTCTGCACTTTAGGAGCTGTTTGCCTCATATACAGATTGTATGGTAAAATGATTTATCAGCCAAAAATACAGTCTTGTTTTGGTTTTGATTTTTTCTTTCTACTTCACAGTTTTTAACTTAACTTTTTTAAAAATTTTTACTCTGTAGCATTCTCACAACATGGCAATCTTTCAGTCTGCATCCAAACTTTACCATTTTAGATATACTCCTTTTTGTTTGTATTCCAGGAAATGTAGGGTTTGGATCTCAGCCACCTTCCTCTATTCCTGCAAAAGCCTCACAACGATCAATGGCTCCTTGCCTAATTAGTCCCATCTCTCTTATACTGTGAATCCTTTCTAAATTGCTTTGTTACTAGATTGGCTCTGCTACTCAGTACCTTACATAGAGGGTACCCAAAAAGGAGCAATACAGATCTGACTGAGAGCAACTGGACTTGTATCCTACCCGGTTTTAATTACTGGTTTCTGTTCCAGTAAAGCTGCCACCATTTTGAGTCTCAGCACCTTTATAGGAATCCTGTATGAAAGAGATGAATATGTGCAAAAATATAGTTAATAGAAACAATGTGTGATTCACTGGCACAAATGAATATAGAACATTTTTCAGAAGTTAGTAGATTGAATAAAGTTATTATCTTACATTACAAATTGCTTCCTTAGTCCAGCCAGCTCTTAGGAAAGGAGGAAGGCTGAGGTCAGGCAGACTGGCTTGAAGCTAGTAACTCTTCAAACCTGAGAATATCTGGAGAGCTACCTGGAGGGGCATTTTTTTGCCAGTAATTGCTAATAGCCCCTTTACCACAGTTCAGAACAGGAAATAGAAACCTTTCATGTTAATGATTGCTTTCTAATTGCATAAACAGCAATGAGAAAGCAGTCCTTTATAGCAAGCCACTTCTCCAGCTTAGGGAGGAAATAAAATTTTTGTTGCATTCCTGGTGACATTGATGTGGTGAATGCTAAGTCCAAGCTGCCAACAGGAAGAAAGGATGAAATGAAATGTCTTGGAGTCTGTTTATAAAAGCGAAAAATTACCCACAATCTTCTGCATGAAATGAATTTTAAAAATCAACCTGGAAAAATAAAAGTTAGAAAAGCTAGCTGGTTTTTTTTTTTGTTTTGTTTTCCAGAACATCTAAAACAGGTTTTGCTCATCTGAAACATAAATGAGGGTAGAAGAGTGGATAGTTAAAACCTCAGAAACATGTTAAATAAAATCACAGAATCATAGTGTGGGTTGGAAGGGAGCTTCAAAGGTCATCTAGTCCATGCCCCCTCTAGTGATCATGGATATCTTCAACTAGATCAGGTTGCCCAGAACCACATCCAGCCTGGTTTTGCATGTCTTCAGAGATGGCACATCCACCATCTCTCTGGGCAACATGTTCCAGTATTTTACCACCCTCATTGTAAAGAATATTTTCCTTACATCCAGCTAATACCTCACATGGTATTAGTGGATGTCGTCTGGGCCTAGGAGTCATAAAATTAAAAAGTTGAAGTTAAAAAGATGGGAAGCAATGGCACAGGTTGCCCAGGGATGCTGTGGCTACCCCATCCCTGGCAATGTTCAAGACCGGGTTGGATGGGGCTTTGAACAACATGGACTAGTGGAAGGTGCCCCTGCCTATGGCAGGGGGTTGGAACTACATGTACTTTCAACCCAAACCATTGTGTGATTCTGTGATTCTGTGATTTAGAAGTACGTTTCAATGAAATCATACTTGCTTCATAAGGAGGCTGTAGTTTGTTTACCAATTAAAAACATTATTTTGCTGTAATACCAGTGTTCACACATCAAATAGCAAGAAAATATCTAATTTGAATTACAACCTTTTTAGAGCAAGATAATAAGAAAATCTTCATAGTGTCAGCTCTTTAGTTTCTTTTCAGCTGTGTATGTAGCATTGCTCAGTCACTTGGAAGAAGTGCTATATGATGTAACATAAAACAGCCTCAAGACTACGGCAATTACAGTCTAGATATTTGATATACACCATGTGAGTGGGGTTTTTTTGGTTGGTTGGTTTTTGTTGTTATTTTTTGTTTGTTGTTTTAGTTTTTTTTTTTTTAATTCTGTTCAATATAATTTGTATTAAAGCAATAGAAAGCAGAAAGGTGAAACACCAGGCAGTAGGGACATTTCTGTAAACACAGCTCTGTTCAAAGAAGCAACTTGAAACCACTTCTGTAATTCAAGGTCCCAGAGTCAATGAGAGTCTGTCATGGGTCAAAATCTGTTTGCAGCTTCTGCTTTGCTGTCATCAGCCTCTGCTAACCATTCACAAGTTTGATTATCTATTTTTATCTTTTATACCGAGTGGAAATGTTGTCTAGATGGGACAATCCTTCACACCCCATTTATAGCATTAGGACAGAAGATGATGTAACATGGAAAGCTTAAAAAAAAAAAAAAGAGAGAGGGAGAAGTAATGTGTGCAATATAACTAATGATGTCTGGTTTCCCTCCTGTCTCTGATGTCTGAGACAAGGTGATCTCATTAGCCTCCTTCAAGATGAATAATAATAGGGTGTCTTTTCTCCATCCACTTGCCAGTTGTCATAAAATTATGAAAACTGCTTGTCTTTAGGCTCTTTACCCCTCTAAAATGATGTTCAAAAGTGACTGTGATTTTGACAGGCAGACTGACGTGGGAAATGGTTGCATTCACTCATTTTTGGAGGGCTACTCAAGTGTCTAGAAAACCGTGCCACAAATTGCCATCTCTCCTTATTGTGGTATGTTAATTGTAAGAATTTTTAGCCGTCTTACTCTATAAAGAACTTATTTGGACACACTCTTTCAGCCTCTTTATTGTAGACTACCACATTTCTCTCCCCCTAAATGAAATTCAGTTACATCAGGCAGTTACAAAGAATAGTACAAAGTTTGCTCTTGCCTGGTTGCCCTGCCCCTGAACTGCAACAAAGAATTAAAATAGAAAAGTGGGGATACTTCTTCACCTTTTCTACAGCTGCTAACATAAAGAATTGCAGTTACTAGCCAGATGTGTATACAGATCAGCAGCTGTTCTTTAACAATAGAACTTCAGTGACTCTATGTCAGCTCAAACACTTTTTAAGCTTGTAAGGATCACAATAAAAAATCTGTAATAGACTTCTGTGTGTGTGTGCAGGTCTAATGCAGTGGAGGTTTAAGATAAACATAAAAATTAAGCATAATATAGGTTATTCATGATCACAACCATACTAACAAGATAAGTGTAGTTACTGCGAGGAAACAAAGGCCTTGTAAAAGTCCTGGTAGTTTTTGTGTCATTGCCACACTGTCTCTTTGAGATTGGGAATAACTTGCAGAACACCCACTAAGAGCTGGTGTGGAAGTGAACCTTTGAATGACACCTCTGTAACATGCTTAAACATCAGTGAAAAATGTATCTTTGGGAACCTGTTGTTTGAGGCAGCTTACATATTGGAAATTTTTCTGGCTGTCCTCCACTGACAGGCTTATAACAGCTGCCAGGTGAGTGTGAAAATGGTCACAGAAGACAAAGCTGCAAACAAGATAATAATCTTCCCCCCCCCCCCATTTTCCAGTGTATAACTAAATACTTTGTTAG
Organism: Melopsittacus undulatus; assembly: GCF_012275295.1. Classification (NCBI taxonomy): domain Eukaryota; kingdom Metazoa; phylum Chordata; class Aves; order Psittaciformes; family Psittaculidae; genus Melopsittacus; species Melopsittacus undulatus. Next base: position 17,910,498 of record NC_047531.1, on the reverse strand, counting down.
CATTGCCTTGATAACAAATAACCTATACAGGTATTGTTTTGTACAATTTTGTTTCATTCTGTATTCACTGTGTGTCACTTAAGACATAATAATAAAGGAAGGTGTCAGAGAGCTTCAGAATGGATAGAGATAGAGCTCAGTATGTCCAAGATAAAAGCTATCACTTATCCCAGGAACTCAGAGAATTAAGAGAACAGCAGTTTAAAAAAAAACAACCCAACACATTTCCCTAAGCCATTTCTACTCAAGTGTGACCATCAGGTCGATGGAGGTGTTTCTCCCCCTCTACTCTGCTCTCGTGAAACCCCACTTGGAGTACTGTGTCCACTGATGGAGTCCCCAAAACAAGGACGTGGAATTGTTGAAACAAGTCCAGGGAAGGGGCAAAAAGATGCTCAGAGGGCTGGAGCACCTCACCTGTGAAAACAGGCTGAGAGTTGGGCTTGTTCAGCCTAGAGAAGAGAAGGCTCCAAGGAGCCTTAGTCCCTAAAGGGGTCCTACAAGAAATCTGGAGAGGGATTTTTTGCAAGAGCATGTAGTGACAGGACAAGGGGTAATGGCTTTAAACAGAAAGAAGTTAGATTCAGATTAGGTATCAGGAATAAGCTCTTTATTGTGAGGGTGGTTCTTTACTGGAACAGGATACCCAGAGAAGCTGTGGCTGCCCCATCCCTGGAACTGTTCAAGGCCAGGTTAGATGGGGCTTTGAGCAACCTAGTCTAATGGGAGGAGATCCTGCCTGTAGCTGGAACTAGTTGACCTTCAAGGTCTCTTCTAAAGCAAACCATTATATAGTTCTGGTCCTATTCTCTGAAAATATTAAAGGAAAACACTTCAGTTATTTTCTGTCTGCTGTATAATTTGGTGACTGGGGCCATTGAGCAACTTTTCATACTTTTTAAGGTGTCATATTTTCAGTGACATTTCAAAAATGTTTAAGCGCATTCAGACCTTGAGGACTAGAGAGTGAATGAGCCATCTTTAAGAAACAGTGACGATTTGAACTCTCATTGCCAGGTACTAGGAATCTATTTTGAGATAATGGTGAGCACCTTCTGTGAAGTGCTGCACACCTACTGCTCTTAGTGAAATTAAAGACATCTAAGAATGTTTAGCACCTCACAAGAATAAATTATTTACCACAGAAGAAATTACCAGAATAAGTGTTAATTAATTAATTTAATTTCTTGTTTGTCATTCCCATAACCTTTAGCACCATTAGGAAGAGGTTCTATATGAATTACTTATCACTTTGCCTTATGCTGCCACATGAGTAAAACTACAGCTTAGAATGCAACTGCCTGGGTGTAACTCGGTTTTCTTAGTCAACATTAAGTTGTATTAATCTGTGATGTGCTGTATGAATTACATGTGCTAATGTTTCAATCATTAAATTGTTATAGCTGACAAAATAATTCTTTTTAATTACTATATAATTACAGTATTAAAGAAATCTAAACAAGGGGTAAAATGTCTAGCATTTTAACATTTAAAATGCAGTCAAACCAATCCAAAATTATACTTGCAGAAAAAAATCCCAATAAAAATGATTGTTAAAAAACTTAATAAGAAGAAATTTCCCAGAATTAACTTGCCATATATGAAATACTTTACAATGATCAGACTTCATATTCTACATGCAATATTAAGCAGGAAAACTCAGCAAAGGAGTAGTTTTACTCTTGCAAACCACATTCATTCCAGTTTACACTGGTGCACTTCTAATTAAAGCTGCAGAAACAAACAGATTTAGCAGAATTTAAACTTGTGTAAGTGGGAGAAGCATTTTAATACCTTCACTTTTATTGTTGTATCGTGAAAAAGGGTTATTTCAAAGGAAGAACTGATAGCTAATATAATCCATATCACAGTAGAAATCTTTCTGCTGTGAAAGAAGCACTTTTCTACTGAAAATATTCTGTTGTTTATTTGACTAACAGACACAAAAGACAATAAGGTATTCATGTGGTTTTAGTTTTTTATTTTAAGTTACAATGTCAGATCATAAGAGTGCCCACCTTTTCTTCCCTACTGTGTTTCATTACATATGAAAAACTCAAATACAGTAGCTGGTTAAATGCATTCAACCTTCCAGGAAATTACAAAATCAAATGTTATTCTTGAATAATAAATATTTTGCCATTTTGTTTTGGGAAATGCAGATATTGTGACTGTAAGTAAAATAAAAGTGACATAAGGAAAAAGTTGCACATGCACACACTCTTGTATAAAACAAGAAGTGTACATGTTCATGTGTTTTTAAGCTTGACCTAAAAATGTTTTCTGTAGACAAGTACATTTTTCATGGTAACACTGTAAAGATAGATAAATTACTTCTATTGCTTTCTGTTTTGTTTTGTTTTGTACTGGATATGTAATTGACAAAGTGTTAGCTTTTTGAATAAAATAATTTATGATTGGTAGTAGAACTGCAAATAAGTGGTTTTATTTATTTTTTTTCCAGTTCAGTGCCTGAAAAGAAAAATTAAAAAACCCAGAACACTGTTGTATGTTGACCCTGAGCTAAACTTGATCATGCCAATGAAGGAAAAAAAATGAGAACAAATTAATTTATTAATATTTTTTTGATAGAAACACTTAATTTGGGGGGGTTTCATAATTTTTTTAATATTTGGTAATTTTGGGGACTTAACAAAGCAAAAGGTAATTTCAAAACAGTGAAGAAAAAATGTCTTACCTAGAAAATGTCAAAAAATAGACTTCTGGATTTCACCTTTCAGTGAAATCTATTAAAAGTGTTTTCAACTCAAAGCCTGTTTTATCAGGAAGTAGACTGTAAAAAAAAGGTCATAAATCACAGGTTTATTATTTTCTGTACACTTTTCAAAACCCATCCATTAATTTAGGCTGTGATACGGGTTTCTCTGGTAAACTGAAATTTAAATTTATATCCTTTATTTGAGTTCAAGTCTGTGGTGGTAGCTAATACAAAATTTGCTGTCCCTGTATGTACCACCATCTTGAGCAGGCCTTTGTGTGGGTACACCTGTGTTGAGTACAGAATTTGTACTGAAGGACCAAGGCCCGATTTTAGAATTCACAATTCCTCATGTAAGGACCCATCTGTAAGCATAAGCATATCCACAGTGACCTTTGCCTTAGGAAAGGAACATGCAGAGTATAGTAGCCAATTGGAAAATCCATAGTTATTTGAAGCAAAATGTGTATGTTTGCCTTGCAACTTTATGCTATGCTGATCAGTTAAATCTATGACTGGGAAAGCTAACATTTTTTTAAGATTTTATCCTCCCAGTAATTGCATATTTAACATGTATTAACATGTACAAACATTAACATGATTAATGTTACACTCTTGAACAAGCATTCTGACCCTGAAGAGCCATCCGGAACATCTGCATTAGTTTCAGAATGATTATGTGAAAACTTACTTGTGTCTTGGGACACTGTTTACCTCTATTTTTGTTCTAGCTGAGTATTTAATGTTTTACAGCACAACTAATATATGTAATAAGCTAATAAGGGTTCAGATTATAGTTCTGTAACTCTTGCTCCTTGACATAAAATCTTTCTCCTACTGTGTAAGTAAGATTAATTTGTAATCTTATATGCTTACTTACATCTCCCACAGTGATCAAAGTAGGCCAAGGATGAAGAGTCTTGAATACAATTTTGGCCTAAATTATAAAAACTAAACACTCTTGTCCATATGATACTTCCATTTATAATATGTATCTAACAGAAAAGATTGAAAGATTTCATTATTTCTTGTTTAGGAAAACACACATGACAAAAAACCCCAAACAGGTTTACTGATATGAACTGCAAAGAGCAGCTCGTATTACTAGTGACAATAGGAAATCCTAATAATATTTAATCCTGTGTATTGTGCATGAACTATATTATTGTCCAATGAATCTTTACATATTTGTCATGTACAAATAGTAACAATTCTATGAGTTAAGTAAGCGAAAGGCAATTCTTCAGATGGCATTGCAAGTTTATAATGAAGGCTCTTAGCAACATGAAGAGCTAGTATGAATCAGAGAGAACATGAAGAAAGCTGTAGAGGCTCTCTAAAGGCACATTGCAAAGTGGGATACATCTCTCTGAAGTTTAACCATCTAAAACTTAAGAATTTATTCTAAGATAGTATTCTAAGATTTTAAGCATATTACTGAGTTATTTTGGAAGAGCCTGAGTGAGAAATTGCAAAGTGTTTATACAAAATGGCGTAGGGAGTTCAGCATTTCATGGCAGGTTAAAAGCATGGTGCACGTACTGACTTTCCATCTGTGACTGCATAACTAGACAGTGCCAAACCCAAAACTAGGTAGCATACAACAGCTGAGAAGACAAAGTGTGATGTGCGTTTAATTTCACCAAGAGAACTGTCACATTCTGCAAAGCACATCAACTGCAGAATAGCTACTTTATAGGAGTATACATATATATATATCCACACATATGATATATACACATGCATATATTGCTTATTTGGATGTATCGTATTTCTTCATTATAGAAACAATCTTGTGTGAATGTAACAGCTGTAACAGCTGTACAGTTTAGGTATATGGTACTTTGCATGTTTTGCAGATGCCAAAAGACAAAAATCTGTATAAAGTTTGTTAATTTTCTAGTGCACAGAAATTCTTCATTGCATGGAGGTTACAAAATTAAAAAAAAAAGAGCATTTTGATATCTATGTATCTATCTAATCACTTTTTAAACCACCAGTCTCCATATGAGAAATTTTGAAAAAGACTGTACTTTTGAAAAGCCTGAAATGCTTTATGCTTTGCGATTGCAAATACAGTCAGCAAAAGCAGCTCAACTCATCTATAAATTTGTTGCTGAAATTGATGAAACCAACAATGATACTGGTTCAAAAACTGTAACAGAAAGAAAAAAATTATTTTAAGTTTTATTACAAATAAAAGACAACATTATTTGTTGAATAGGAACAATTTGCGATTAGTAGAATTTAAAATGCCATCAAGATTGAAAATAGTCATACTTTAAGAGTGCAGAATCTATTGCAATAAGATATTAAAAAGACCCCTACTTTATCACAGCAAGAGATAAAGATTATTCTAAAGGTGACATAGTGCATGTCTCCCCAGTCTCCCCAGACTTTTGGGCACAATTGGTGCAATGTGGCTATGATTTATTTTATGCTCAGATTTAAGATCCTATAGCTGTCCAGCAATTTGCCACATTCATAGTCAAGTAACAATTGCAAAGCAACTAAGGAGCTTTCTGGAGGTCCCTGGTGTAGACACCTGGCAGATGATTGCAGTAGATTGTGATAAGATAGTCTTTTCCCTGTCAAGATCAGTTTTCCTTGTTTTCAGGTGGGCAGTCCACACAGATGAATGGTTCATTTCTCTGGTGAAGGCTGCTGCTGGTGATGTGAAGAGTCCTTCACAAGCTGAAGGACCTGAAAAGGAAAACAAGACAGAAGACACTCCCGATTTTCAAGATCGAGGCTTGTCTCTTTACTTTGTACCTAACACTTGCAGAAAAGATGCTGGAAATCTTGTTAGCAAAGTTCCTGCCCAGATCACTTTTTCATGGATAACTGGGAGTGAGTAGAGAGAGAGTCCTTAGGAGGAAAAGGAGAGCAAAATGGTCTTCAAGGCAAAGAATCCCACAGGGAAGAATGGAGAGGGAGAGAGATGGGAAGGGTTCCCTGTTGGGATAGGTAAGCATCCTAGATGTGAGTATAAAGAAAGATAGACCACTCAGAAGTCTGGGTTAATGAGGTCCCCTACAATCTCTTTTATTATAAAGTATATCTGCCAGCTTTCAAAAGAAAAAAATGGAAGGACTTGTAAATGCTTTGCTGTTATCACAGAATTTATAAAGCCTACTCCTGTGCTAGTTTTGATGGTGTAAAATATTTTTCATAGCTTCTTCTAAACCCAACCTGCCTTGGATTAGAAACATGCCCCTCTGATTTTGCATTCATGGCAATGTAATTAGTGGGGAAATGTGCCTCCCATTCTCTTAGTTTCTGCAGGCCTTGAGTAAATATAGCTGTGTTCTCATTTTCCTTTTTTTATATATATTAGGAGGAAACAATACCATGCATCCACTTTGTGAAAAACTATCAAATAATGTTATGTGAAAGATGCTTGCTTATCTTCTGACAGACTGAAGTAATTTAAAAAGGACTACCTTCATGAAATAAAAATTCTTACCTACTTTGTTTAATTGCATATACAAACTCCATTTTATGAGTAACAAGAATTGTTATCTAATGGTGCTCACACTAGTTGCCCTAAAGATGAAATGGCAATCAGAGACATTGTTCATTCTATTTGGGATTCTGAGTCGTCAGGCAAATCAGTATGCAGATATAGTTCGAGGATGAAACAAATAACCTCAATGATTAAATGAAACATGAAACTCTTATTTGAACCTCTTGGTGTTGCTTTATTGAGCTTCATTGCCTACACAACAATATGAATAATATTACTATAAACACTTGACATTGTCTTAGTTTTGTAATGCTCTGAGATGGAGTTTGCTGTGACCTTATTGTGTCTTTATATTTAAAGCCTTGAACAATAGTTTTGTCTTCACTGCAGCCATTCTATAACTATGCCCCTCAAAAAAAAATCAAAAATAATTGTTAAGAATGGGGTGGTTAGTACAGATCTTTAAAGGAAAATTCTATTATTGCTTCAGTTGGTGTACATTTTCATACATAATATACTATGAATGTGCATATATATATAATTTGTATGTGTATATCTCTGGGTTAAATACTCATTTACACAACTTCAGAGAGTTCAGGTTTTTATGTTTCTCTTCCCATTCTTTTTCCAGGAAGACTTTCAGCCCTTAAGAAAATCTAAACTAAGTTTTCAAGTTTTGATGTACACAAAAAAGAATACTTACAAGCTCCCTTTTGTAGATGAGTATAGCTAAGCAGATAATGAGTGATGAAATCTGCAAATATTTATTTAAATGAAACACTGAATTTTCCATGACATTATTCTAACTCATTTTGTACTCACTTTGCAAGAATGTTCTAGGGAATTAATTTACTGAGAGTGTGCTTAAAATATGTTTTGTTACTGAATAGCAGGTGATACCAGTGGAAGTCATACTTGGAGTTCTAATATGCAATTATTGAAAATGAATGATAAACTACTAGTTCTGTTCTGCCCTGCAGAGAACAAAAAAGTAAATGTGACTGCTGCTTATATGCTAGCTGCAATACTTACCTGTAATCTGCTGCTCTTCTTTTCCAATTGTAGTCAAACCTCTTCACCATCAAATATATAAGTTGTTATTACAAACATTTTGCGCATTTGTAACTGTCCTGGGTTTAGCTGTAGAAATCACTTTTCTTCTTAGTAGCTGGTGCATTGCTGTGTTTTTGACTTTAGCTTAAAACAATGCTGATAACACCAATGGTTTTAGTTATTGCTAAGTAATGTTTACTTTGACCAAGGACTTTCTGCCAGGGAGGAGGGGAAGCTGGGAGGAAGTAGAGACAGGACATCTGACCCAGACTGGCAAAAGGGGTATTCCATACCACAGCACATCATGCCCACTACATAAACTGGGGGCAGTTACCCAAAAGGGGAGATCACTGCTCTGATTGGGCTGGTTATCGGTTGGCAGGTGGTGAGCAATTGTATTCTCTCCCTTTGTTATTTCCCCTATTACTGTTGGTGGTAGCAGTACTGGTTTTCTGTTATACCTTAGTTACTGGACTGCTCTTATCTCAACCGATGGGAGCTACATCCTTTTGATTCTTCTCCCCATCGCTCCGGGAGCCAGCACAGGAAAGAAGGGGAAGAGTGAGCCAGTGGCTGCGTGGTTCTGAGTTACCAGCTGGCCTTAAACCACGACAGTAGCTTAGTGCATAGTCAAAATGGTCGTATAATATGACCAAATATGGGTAGAAATATTTGTAGAATGGGAAAATTATGGAGCCAGACTTTTGAGGCAAGACTTGTATTCACATAGATGATAAAGTACATCAAACGAAAGACCTATTTCTGTTACTATAGATAAATAATAAAAAATAAAAATCAAATTTATCTTCACTCTTTCCTATTATTAGGTATGTGTAGTAAAATGCTTGCTACATTATTACCAAGTATATTTGCAGACAGAATTTTGCTAATGTTAATGATTAAATAAATAGTATTATTATATTATGAGTCTTTATACCAATTTCAGCTGGCTGTTCAGAGCTGTGCAGTATGTAGTATGTATAAGACTCATGCTGTTGATTCTTGCTCTGTGAATTCCCAGACCTAGGCTTGTGAGCCTGTGAGCTTGGTTGGGGCACAAATCAGCAAATACAAGTGGCTGTAGAACAAGAGGTGGGTCACCATGCAAAGATTTGTGCTCAAGGACTCCAGCAAAGAGACAGGCTACATAGGTGCAGGTATATTATGGCCTCTTGCTCACCTTGAGTGACCCAGTGTGCCATTGCATCTCACAGCTGAAAGGAAGAGTCTTTTTCACAACTGTTCAAAAAGGAAGAAAGGAAGCTATATTCAGCAAATAAATTATTAACACTGAATTATTCCCTCAGCTCTATGGCACAGTCACTGCTGCCCCAGTTTTCTCTCTTGCATCTGAAGCATAAAATATCATTCCTGCCATCAAAGACTTTTCTGATAGAAATTGATGATATGGCTGAAGTCAGAATTGGGCCTTATGAGGTAGAATCTTTTGGCAAAGAATATATAATTCTGTGATTTTATTTTTTCAAGATCTTGCTCTATTCCTTTTGAATTGAAAGGAAGACTTGACAATGACATAAAAATGCAGGGAAGAATGGCCCTGCAGTTTCTCTGACATGTAAGGACCCACTTAGATGCATACACCAATAGCAAAACATTCACACTTGTACATAGTTGGTACATTGATCTCAACATAAACCTTTACCGATTTTAGCTGCTTACTTACAGGAGTTTGATAGGATTCAGCAGAATGCCTTTTCATGGAGGTCAAAGGGCTGAACAGAAACCTGTAAGAGACCTATGTCAACCAATGCAGAGATTTTACTGGCTAATACACTGTAATGCTGAGCTTACTTATGTAAGTATGTATTTTTACTGAACTAAGAGTAGTTTTACAAAGTAACCCAAATGTTTTCAGGATAAATTAAACTTCATACTGTCTTGACTCATACCACTTGTCCCAGCTCATTTATAGTAGAAATTTTTTAGGACAAAAAGTACTTTTTTAATACCTATCATCTTTTCAGCAATACAGCTCATTATCTCTGTCTTGCAAATACAGAGAATGAAATAACAAACAAACAGTAAAGCAGAATAAGGTGTTTTATTTGACTTGATATCTTATAAGTCCCAAATCAGGGAAACATAGTGTTAGACAGTATGTGTTTCCAGTGTGTCTGCTTCTATATCTGTATGTGTACAGATATATTCCTACATAGTTACCTCTCTGTATAACTCTTTAGAAATAAACCAGGTGTTTTTCTAAATGAACATTACCAGATCTGGGGTAGTATGTAGATTCAGTAATATTCTATTGTTGAGAAAAATATTATTGAGACCAGAGAATAAAAGTAGATGCATGAAATATTTTGGAGGGAAAGTTGTATTATACAGACACCTAAACACATATACCTGCCTGGATGAATTCATTTTGTAATGAACTTTTTCAGTGCAATAGGGGAAAAACTCACTTTATTAAGAAAAAGTATTGGATGAAAATGTAAAAAAAAAAATGTCAGTCTATTAGGTAGTTAGAAATTCATCCACTTTAGAAATTAATTGACATTTAGTAATTCTGTGGAACATAAGAATATTAAGAAACTGCCAAGAAATAAGTCACAAAGTACATATTTTTACATCAGCTATGGAATAGGATGTTTTGACTGGGTGTTTTCATGTGTGAGACAGTATTCAGTAATTACTAAAAGAAACAGAGCATTTTACTTTGGGAATTTCTTTCATGTTTCTATGAACATAAAATCTTGGTCTAGAATTGCAGTCAATTTCCAATGATTATTCATCTTCTCTATACATTTAAATAGTATTATAAATAATTAATGTAACTTGGTAAAATACTTTAATGCAAATATAAACTTTTATTTTTTAATTTATAAGATAGGTTTTGAAAGTTTGTAATATGTCAATGATTAATTATAATCATGGTTCTGTTTGACTAGGAAAGTATATTTGAGACGATTTACATGCAAAAGCATCTTAAATCATCTGGTCAGTAGATACTCTGTGAAGAGACAGAGTCCTGGGTACTACACCATACTGATCACTGATATTAGACCTGAGAAAAACAGTCATCTGTCAGATGGCTTTGGCTCCAAATGCTTCCAGAAAGTGAGGAAAATGGTTCCAAATATTAATTCCCTATACTGACGTCTTCCATTCCCATGGCAGAGCAGATGGAGGGACCAGCTACGTCATGTGCTGAGGAGAGAGACTGTTCCCTCAGTGCAGCCTGTGCAGGTCTGATCAGATTCTGTTGTTCTGGAGGCTAGGAGACAGAAAATGACAGAGAAACAGAAATTTCCCGTTGATGGTAACTTCCCCAGTGAATCAGTATGGAGAACAACCAGTTAGATATGGAAACTACTAAAAGTCAGTACATATCCAAATTTAGCCTTCATACTGATCTCCTTATGTCCTTTCTACTAGCTCATATGGTCATCCTACAGATTATTTGGAAACTCATTCAACTTGAAAGCTCTCTATTACACAAGGCGCAAAGCAGGTTTGAACTTGGATCTTGGCAAATATATTATTGAATTCTCAGGAAAAATGCCACTGCATAGCCAAGTATCTCTATACTTTTTAAAGATTTTTTTTTTGTGTGTATTCATTCTTCTGCTCTTATCCTATTTATCTGGATTTCATTGATTTTTTTTTTTTGTTTTGTTGTCATTTCATGCAAGCTAGGAGCAGAACAAGATGAAAATTCGCTCAGGGCTCAGGCTTGAATTCATTTTGCAGTTAGGGATTTATTGCAGGGATTTTGGATTTATCCATCTTGACACTAAATACATAAATGTCTCTAGCCCTATTTCTTCCTTGTAGTGTGACAAACAGGAATCATCCCCAAAATAAAAACTCTGAGGTATTCAGGGTTGCTGCTATGTCTTCCCAGAGCTCTGCTTGGTGACTTACTTTTTGGCTAACAAAATCCTCGCTGTTCCTCTTCTTTGTGACTTCAATATCCTTTCTAATTGAAAGGCCCAAAAGCATTTAGTTGCCTCAATTAGTTTTGAGGTAGCCAGTGCTTTCCTGAGCTGTTTCTGTATCCTGTCTGGAATGTAGGCTTCTAAAGTGGTTCACAGAAAATATGTGGCATGATGTGGAGGATACCAAAGGCCTCTTCTTTAGCTGTGGTTTAAATACTAACTGAAGGTTTAGATTAAGATTCTGAAATAACCTAAAGTGTACAGTTGCATAATCTCTTCCCAAATATTCCAGGTAAAACTGACTTTAGAGGAAACAAATTGAGATCAATAACTGAGACAAGAATTAGCTCTTATTTTCCAGTCTGAATATACTTGGGTTGGTGAATATGTGACTGCAGGATTTTTTAGTAGTGTTTTAATATAGTTGAGATCAGTCACTGACTAATGATGGAGGAGGATTCATTGGGTTTTGATAGTGTTGGGGTATATTTTCTTACTGCAGTCATTAAATCAAGTTCAAACATGATCTGACTAGATCGTCTAGAAAGTGTGCAGATGAATACTTGATGAAATGGGGGAAATACTGCCCCTGGATGTTATGAAGCAGAGTTGTAGAAGCTACTGCTAACGAAGCAGTTCCTAGGAGATGTAACTCTCTTATTTGTGATTTGTGTTTAGGGAATGCTGCTAAATGTCAGCAATCTCTCTCTCAAGGAGGTCTGAATGAGAATCAATTTTCCTACCCTCAAAGTAGAATAACTTTTTTTTTTATTGAAGCAATAAAATAAAATTATGATCTCACAGTAACTTGTAAGGCAATTGCTCAGAGATTTTCAAGCTTTATCTTACTTCCTTGTTCTCCCTCATGTTATGTGGTCAGGTCATTTGTTTGCATTTGGAAGAGTCTGGCCTTCCAGTTCAGTTCTTCTGACTTCCAGAACAGTTCTTCTGACTTAAGTCATGAATTTGAATCTGAATCCTCTGACAGTCTGGTGCTCCTGCAGTTGTTAATTGCAAATTCTAATTATTCTCTTTGGTGGTCTTTTGACTCATACTTTTTTTCTGAGCACAGTAATCAGAAACCTCTAAGATCAGTCTCTAGTCATCCTGGACAAAAGAGGGTTACCCAAAGTGTGATGCTCCAACAGAAAGACTTGTCAAGTAATGATAGCCCAGCTATTGCAATACAACATTGTTTTTTTCTACAGATCCCACATGAAGCCCGGGTGTATTTCTCACTTGAGGTATTTTTCATTGTGAAAGACCTAATATTCACTCATGTTATTTTCAATTTTCATGCATTCTCCTACTCCCTTACATCTACAGAGACAGATGCACAGGAAATTTGTGCATTATCAATGAGTGAGAAAACACTCCTCCCTTACTAGCCCAGATTCCCTTTTCCTGAGGGCCAGTTTTGGAAGTTACTTTTCCTTCCAAAATCTTCTTTTACGGAAGCATGCATCTGCATTTGGAATAATGTAGGTTTGGAGAGAACGTGACAGACTTCAACTGAAAGTTTACAGATAAGGAAATTCTCATTTTGAAAAAGGAAAAATTAGAGACAATTTCCTGGAAGCTAGTGAATGGACATTGAATATAAAACCCTGCAAAATGGCTTGTCATTTTACAAAAAAAGAGATTAGAACTCTATTTTAAACCACAGATATCTAAAAATATAGAGGAAAGTAATTACTTTTAAGTATTTTTCCTTTATTACCAAATTAAAGTCATATTCTTCCATTCAAAGCTCTGGTCAGCATCATTGCCTTTGTTTCTTATTATATTACTCTATGGAAGAAGCAGGCATCATGCTTCTGTCAGTGAAATTCTCTGAACCATTTCCCCCAAGATTTTAATAGCATCTGATTTACTGCATTTAGTGATCCTCTGTAGGAACAAATGGATAAAATGCTTTATAGTTTTAACTTAGCTCCACTTCTTTCTGCCTTTAAAGCTGTAATCCCTTTATATCTAGGGACACAGACCAACAAACCAACCACAGTTCATAAGAGATTTTCCCAGACAAATTAAATCTCTCAGAACTGCTTAAGCTGAGACCTTAAATGAAGATGTGCTGTGAAGCAGAGGGCCATATTGCCAACACATGGAAATCAGCATAGTACTACTGAGTTAATTCAAAACTAGTTGAACTTTCCTCATTTGTATTAAATGAGAGTATGCGGAGACTTTCTGTGGAGAACTGCTGGTCTTCCTGTGCACATTTAAGTTTTGAAGTGCTTCTCTGCAGTGTTTCCTGATAAAGGTATTGATTTTGTGACCACAATGTTTTCTAGTAGCTGCTGTATTAGTAAACAAGGAAAACGGGCCAAGAACCAGTCTGGAGTGGAAAGCTGTACTCTGTTTTCTCCCTTCACTCAGAAGCTTCATGCATCCAACCTGCTGAGGATAGTCCCTTTTGCAGACTGTTCCATGAATGCTGCTTGGGCACTGTGCAGGACTGTTCTGGTTGGCACAGGTCAGGGCTGGTTTAGGGGCCATGCTCAGAATTTAATAGTATGAGGAACTGCATACAAGAGCTTCTGTATGTAGCCTATTTAGAAGTTGTTTGTAGATCTGGTGCCTTTCATTGTTGCATGGGAATTCAGTTTAACTAAAGAAGTGATTTTTTTAGATATAAAATTGATCCTTGTGTGATCTGGATACTGTTGATTTGAGAATTGTTCCAAAAGTTTGGTGTCTTTCACACTTAACTGCTTTGAAGGCTGAGTGAGTTGTATTAATGACTTTGATAAATAAGTTCTGTATTATCTTCTGATAAATGTTTGTTGTTGGCTTTTGGTTTTGGTTTTGTTTTTTTTTCTGGAAAATCAAGAATATTCTACAGGCACTACATATATTGAGAGAGAGAGAGATTATTCCTTAGTGCATGGACCAATCCCTATAAAGCTGTTGAGTCCATTCTGTGCATGATGTTGGGTTCCATCTCTTGTAACAGACTTTCAGGGCAGGAGAAGCTGTGTGCAATGCTGGATAGCTGCCTGCTGATGCTGATCATTCTTTTACCACAGAACTCATCTGGTTCTATCAAAGTTCGTTCTTTGTTTGGATGATGGTCGGAGGGAAATCAGGGCCAGTCATCAGTGACCTGAAGACATCTAGTTGGTGGTCTATAAAAGTATTACATAGCAGGCAACAGCATACATAATTAAGTTCATTGGCTGTTTTCCCCTAAAATCAAATCCCCTGGAGGTATACATCTTACTTCCCCATCTTCCTGCATTACCCACCAAGTATATCCAGGTCCTTGAGCAAAAGCAATCCCATGAGTGGGCTTGCCTTTACCTGAAGCAGAAATAACCCAGACTGTTTTCCCCAGCAAATTCTTTATGTGCACCACAGGAACTTTGTCCCCCTCTACAGTATGTAAAAGTTCCAACTGGGCTGGGCCAGCCCTGTTGGCAGATCCTCTGGTGTTGACCAACCAGATGAGTGGGTATCCCAGTGCTTGAAAGTTCCCCCACCAATTGCTCTCAGTGTAGTTTTTACAACCCATTGTACTGTTCGATTTTCCCAGAGGCTGGTTGTCGTGGTTTAAACTAAATCTGCACAGTTCCCCCTTTGTTTCCCCTCCCCCCCCCACCTTCCCGCTCCCGGAGGGATGGGAAGGAGAGCCAGAGGAATACAACTCCCACGGATTGAGGTAAAATCAGTCCAGCAATCAAGGTATAACAGAAATCACTACTGGTACCAATAACAAATCAATGTTAGAGGAGACAAACAGGGAGAGAGAATACGATACCACCCGCCGCCACGAGGCCAGCCCGGAAGAGAGAGCTCACCCCCCCCCCCCCCTCCTGGCCAGCTTCCAGTTCCCTCTCTGAGCCCAGCCTGGAGGAGAGAGCTAACCCCTCCCCTTCCAGCCAACTTCCAGTCCCCTCCTCGAGCATTACATGCTGTGGTATGGAATACCTCCCCGACTAGCCCAGACCATGCGCCCTCTCTCCCTCCTCCCTGGCAGAGCATGAGCTACTGCTGAACCCATGACATTATCCACCCCTTATTCCATACCATTCACGTCATGCTCTGATCCCACATTTTCAATATACCATCATATATATATATATATATATATATACACATATATATACATATATATACATCTGCATACACCCAGACAGAGAGAAAAAAATCATTTCTTAATACATGGCCCAATCCCTATAATGCTATTGAGTCCATTTGGTCCATAATGTTAGGTTTGTAATAGTCTTTTGTAGCAGGAGAGTCTGTGTGCAGTGCTGGATTGTTGCCTGCTGATGTTGATCATTCCTTTACTGCAGAACTCATCTGGTTCTATCAAAGGTCATTCTCTGTTGGGACGATGGTTAGAGGGAAGTCAGGGCCAGTCGCTGCTGACCTGAAGACATCTAGTTGATGGACTATAAAAATATTACACAGCAAGCAACAACGTATAATTAAGTTCATTGGCTGTTTTCCCCTAAAATCAAATCCCCCTTGAGGTATACATTGGACTTCCCAATCTTCCTGCATTACCCACCAAGTATATCTGGATCCTTGAGCAAAAGCAATCCCATGAGTGGGTTTGCCTTGGCCTGAAACAGGAGTAACCCAGACTGTCTTCCCTAGCAAATTCCTCATGTGCACTACAGGAACCTTGTCCCCCTCTACAATATGTAAAAGTTCTGACTGGGCTGGGCCAGCCCTGTTAGCAGATCCTCTGGTGTTGACCAACCAGGTGGCCTTTGGTAAATGTGTATCCCAATGCTTGAAAGTTCCCCCACCCATTGCTCTCAGTGTACTTTTTAACAGCCCATTGTACCGTTCAGTTTTCCCAGAGGCTGGTGCATGGTAGGGGATGTGATATACCCACTCAATGCCATGTTCTTTGGCCCAAGTGTATATGAGGTTATTCCAGAAATGAGTCCCATTGTCTGACTCAATTCTCTCTGGGGTGCCATGTCGCCACAAAATCTGTTTCTCAAGGCCCAGGATAGTGTTCCGGGCAGTGGCGTGGGGCACAACATATGTTTCCAGCCATCCTGTGGTCGTTTCCACCATGGTAAGCACATAGCGCTTGCCTTGGCGGGTTGGGGGGAGTGTGATATAGTCAATTTGCCAGGCCTCCCCATATTTATACTTCAGCCATCATCCTCCATACCAAAGAAGTTTTAACCGTTTAGCTTGTTTAATTGCAACACATGTTTCACACTCGTGAATAACCTGGGCAACAGTGTCCTTTGTTAAGCCCACCCATCGATCATGAGCCCATCTGTATGTTGCATCTCTGCCCAGATGGCCTGAAGTTTCATGGGCACACTGGGACAAAAATAATTCACCCTTATGTTGCCAATCTAAGTCCATCTGAGCCACTTCAATCTCAGCAGCTTTATCCACTTGTTGGTTGTTCTGGGTGTTCCTCAGTGGCCTGACTCTTGGGTACATGAGCATCTACATGGCAGACCTTCATCACCAGGTTTTGCACCCAGGGAGCAATATCTTGTCACAGTGCAGCAGCCCACATGGGTTTACCTCTGTGCTGCCAGCTGCTCTGCTTCCATTGCTGCAACCACCCCCACAGGGCATTTGCCACCGTCCATGAGTCAGTATAAAGTACTGGCCACTTTTCTCATTCAGCACTATCCAAGGCCAGCTGAATGGCTTTCACTTCAGCAAACTGACTCGATTCACCCTCTCTTTCAGCAGTTCCTGCAACTTGTTGCTGAGGACTCCATACAGCTGCCTTCCATCTCCGATGCTTTCCCACAATACGGCAGGACCCATCAGTAAACAAGGCATACTGCTTTTCACTTTCTGACAGTTTATTATATGGTGGAGCCTCTTCAGCACGCATCACCTCCTGCTCTGGTGACATTCCAAAATCTTTGCCCTCAGGCCAGTCCATGGTGGCTTCTAGAATGCTTGGACGATTGGGATTTCCTATCCAAGCTCGTTGTATAATTAGTGCAGCCACTTACTCCATGTAGAATCGGTTGCATGATGTGTAGAAGAGACCCTGCCTTTGAACATCCAGCCCAGCACTGGCAAGTGGGGTGCCAGGAGGAGCTGTGCTTCAGTGCCAATCACTTCTGAAGCAGCTCGAACCCCTTCATAGGCTGCCAGTACCTTTTTCAGTTGGGATATAGCTGGCCTCAGATCCTCTGTATCTCTGATTCCGAAAACCAATGGGTTGACCTCGAGTCGCCCCTGGAGTTTTCTGCCAGAGGCTCCAGGTAGGACCATTCTCCCCAGCTGCGGTGTACAGTACATCTTTTACATCTGGCCCTGTCCAGACTGGTGCAAAGCCTCCTGCATGAACTATCTCACGTTTAATTTGCTCAAAGGCTTCCTGTGATAGATCATCTCTACAATGGCCAATTCCCTCAGAGACTGAATGCCTTTCTCTAGAAGTAGTTCACTTGGCCTTCTTCTCACTGGAAGGGCCACTGGCACATACGAACACATACTGTCCCACACACCCTGCAGTCATGGCTGTTCAGCCTCGGGAAAAATCTCTTGGTCCTCCTATATCGTTGTCTAACCGCAGACAAGGACCAAACCGTATTCTGATAACTTTCGAGATCAGACAACATGGCTGTGGGCAAAACACACTCTGTATGTGTGCCAATATGGTGATCCCCATCACAATCAGCAGGCAGGTCTCAGGGTACTTAAAGTCCATTCAAAACATTCAAAACTCTCAAACAATGCTGTAAACGGCCTGGGGGGTGGGGGGTGGGGTGTGTGGGGGTGTGGCTGGGAGGGTAAGAGAATGTCTCCTTCACAGGTTGACCATCCAAGAAAGAGAAAAAAGATGTGTAATTGCTAAGCACTTCTATTATATACCTCCCAGAGTATACAGGTGGTGACCACACTGGAAACGTAAGCCAGATCAGTTTCATGATCAATGATTCTTTCATATTACAAGTCATTACCATAAAGTAAAATGAGACAAGAACCTTAGCCCAAGCCCCCCACCTGATAAACACTAACACAGCAAATGCCACCTGTAAGTAAAGTAGGACATGCTGAAACTGTGAGGTCAGAAGCAACAACTTTGAGAGCCAATAAATCAGCATTGTGAGGAGTGACTATTTATCCAAAACAATGAATGCTTATCACAAATACCATTAGACACACTCTGGTCAAATCTGTTGTTGACCCTTTGAGCCCCACATTGGGTGACAAAAAGAACTGTCATGTTTTAAGTGCAGTCAGTAACTCAGACCCACATAGCCCACTTGCTCACTCCCCCCTCTCCTTTCTCTCCACCCCGGCTCCTGGAGGGATGGGGAGGAGAATCAAAAGAATGCAACTCCCAAAGCCTGAGATAAGAACAGCCCAGTAACTAAGGTATAACACAAACCACTGCTGCTACCACCAATAATAATAATAAGGGAAATACAATACCACCCACCGATACCCAGCCTGACTGAGCACTGAACTAGCCCTTCCGGGTAACTCCCAGTTTACACCCTGGGCATGACATGCTGTGGTATGGAATACCTCTTTGGTTAGTTCGGGTCAGATGTCCTGTCTCTGCTTCTTCCAGGCTTCTCCTCCTCCCTGGCAGAGCATGAGACTCAGAAAGTCCTTGGTCAGACTAAATATTTGAGCAGTAACTAAAAACATTGGTGTTATCAGTGCTGTTCCCAGGCTGAAAGTCAAAAACACAGCACTGCACCAGCTACTAAGAAGGAGAAAAATTGACTGCTACTGCTGAACCCAGGACAAGAAGTGTAAGAGACCAAATTAGGAAAAAAAGTATGTTTTCAAACATCAGTTTCCATTTCTATATGGACTGAATATTTGCAGTTTCTGTAAGCACTGTGAATTATGTATCAGGCTAAATGATGAGCCACAACAAATGTATATATTTCAATCCCGAAAGCAAAGAAACAAACATTTTCAGGTTATGATGTTTGGTAGTTTTCTTCATGATAGATATTTCACAGTTCTGTAGAGAGCCTGAATTTGCCTGCCCAAGGCATACTACTAAACAAGTTGCTACATTCTATTTTTCTGAAATAATTGCTTTCAGGACATGGTGCTGTCTTCCACAGGTAATCAGTCAGTTGTGCATATGTGACTGCAATCCAACCGATGCAGCAGCAGGTCTGTCAGAAATTTACTTCCATTGATGCAAAATTTTACAAATATGAGTGTATTCTTGGGTTTGTATTTTTTCATGTTGTAGTTGGTTGTGGTGTTTTGCTTTAGCTGAATACATCTCAGTTGCTGAGTTTCATTATTAGCTGGCTAATAACAAAATAGTTGCTTTTGTTAAGTCATATGAAGACTGACTCCTCTGTTCTTTCAACTTCCATCAACAGTTCTTTCCCTGAAGCTCTCCATAAAGTGAAAATTGCAGTTGTTCCATTTGAGCCATATACATCTGTAGCAGAAAGTCACCCATTTTTTTGTTGCTGAAATGTGGATACCCAAGGGCTTATAGTTATTTATCTATTTATTTATTTATTCATTCATGTATTAAAATTCAATTTACTATGCCAAGACCTACAGCTACAAATAATTTAGAATTATAGTATCATAGAATAGATCATAGAATAGTTAGGATTGGAAAGGACTTTAAGATCATCTAGTTCTAATCACCCTGCCATGGGCAGACACTCCTCACACTAAGCCATGTCACCCAAGGTTCTGTCCAACCTGGCCTTGAACACTGCCAGGGATGGAGCATTCACAACTTCCCGGGGCAACCCATTCCAGTGCCTCACCACCCTAACAGGAAAGAACTTCCTCCTTATATCCAATCTAAACTTCCCCTGTTTAAGTTTTAACCCGTTACCCCTTGTCCTCTCACAACAGTCCCAAATGAAGAGTCCCTCCCTAGCATCCTTATAGGCCCCCTTCAGATACTGGAAGGCTGCTATGAGGTCTCCACGCAGCCTTCTCTTCTCCAGGCTGAACAGCCCCAACTTTCTCAGCCTGTCTTCATACGGGAGGTGCTCCAGTCCCCTGATCATCCTCGTGGCCCTCCTCTGGACTTGTTCCAACAGTTCCATGTCCTTTTTATGTTGAGGACACCAGAACTGCACACAATACTCCAAGTGGGGTCTCAGGAGAGCAGAGTAGAGGGGCAGGATTACTTCCTTCAACCTGCTGGTCACTCTCCTTTTGATGCAGCCCAGGATATGGTTGGCTTTCTGGGCTGCAAGTGCACACTGAAGCTGGCTTATGTTAAGTTTCTCATTGACCAACACCCCCAGGTCCTTCTCCACAGGGCTGCTCTAAATCTCTTCTCTGCCCAACCTGTAGCTGTGCCTGGGATTGCTTTGACCCAGATGTAGGATCTTGCACTTGGCATGGTTAAACTTCATGAGGTTGGCATCAGCCCACCTTTCAAGCATGTCAAGGTGCCTCTGGATGGCATTCCTTCCCTCTAGCGTATCAATCAAACCACATACTTGGTGTCATTGGCAAACTTGCTGAGGGCACACTCAATCCCACTGTCCATATCACCAACAAAGATGTTGAACAAGACCTGTCCCAACACTGATAATCTGGGCTTTTCTAACTTCTCTGCCACATTAGTCTCAAATTTAGATCCTGAGCTCATAAACACCCTATAAGTTAATGCTGTCATAATGTTTGCCCAGGTGCTGAAAGTATTTCTGCAGTAAAGTTCCCCAAACCAAACAATTCTTCATAGTGGAAAGTAGATCACTGTTTCTGCTCTCCTGGTACTCACCAGAAATCATAATCTGTGGTCGTCTTTTAGCTTTTCTGCACGGTATGACCCAGCAATTATTTACTGCATGCTGAGCAGAGTATATTCTGCTTACACAATAGCAAGAAAAGGTGATTAGAGCACTCACTATGGATGCAGATGATATAAGTCCAGTTATTTTTCACCCTTCTCCTCACCTTGAAAACATTTGAATACATCTTTTCCAAGAGAGTGATTTAACCATGAGAGTCTCTTTGGGTCTGCTTCTCAGATTTCTTTAATCTATTTCACTTGTACAACAAACCTTTTGTCTGGGACAGGAATACTTTTGTCACCTGTCTAAGCTCTAAACCCCAGATTCAATCTCTTGTCTGACTATGTCTGAAAAAGTCATTCAAGGAGAAAACATTTTCCACAGGGCAAGGAAGGCATAAATACATACTATTTTCTTTTGGGTGGGTATAGATATCAGCTGAGATTTATCTGACCAACACTGGATTTGAATGCATAGCAGGTGAAAAGGAGCTATTGGATTACTCAGTTATTAGATGAAGGGAGGAGAATCAGTGCCACAGAGGACCCCTGAGAAATGACTGGCTTAGATGTGGTTTTAGCATTTTGTCATTGCGAGGATGTGAATCCCGAGTGACTGCTCTCTTCAGTCCTTGTTAATGCAATAGAAGTATAATGAACTGTGAATGAGAGATTCTTCTTACCTTAGTGATAGCTGCTGTGTGTAAGCATTGCTCTGAAAACATTAAGAGATATGTCTGTTGTTAATGTAGATGGAGTCTACATTTAACACTGTCAAAATAGGCAGGGATACCACTTCTCCCATTTAATTTCTTGTGAGTTACTCAACATCCTTATGTTACAGACATTGGGAGATTACTTCAGGTTTTAATTTGTAGGCATATAAGTTGTACTTCCCAAAGAAGTGGCTATATTAATGGAATTTTGGATATCACAAATGTATTAGCACTAAAATAAGACTTTCATTTTAACCTTCTTTTACTTTTGCTTGGCTCTTGCTAAATACTTGATTAGATACATACTCCCCATGTTACCTGCTCCTTGCCTATTCATATGGTAAGTGTAGCCTTTTGGAAAAATCAGGAAGTTGTATCTAATAATCCATTACAATCTGTGCACCTCACACTGGATTAGAAGAAAATGTTAATAATGTAATGATAAGACCTACTTAACTTTTAACAATATTTCTTCATTGGAGCAGTATCCTTCAAACTTTGTTAGGACTGTTACAAGATAGAGTTTTCCAGGGCCTACTGAGACTTCTTGTCGTGACAATACTTTGATGTGTTATACCAGAATTACTGTTAAATTAGCTATAGAAAGTCTATGTCTTTCCACATACATAAGTATTTTTATTTAAATACAAAATATGAGGCATTTTTCCATTGCCATAAAGCATTTTTGTGTTTTGATGGCACAAGGAAGCTTACAGGTGGAAGCAGCTGCTGTGCAGTTGAATGAGTCAGACCTCGTCCCCTGAGATGTGACTTCAGCAGAAGGTGAAGAGTGTTTCTTTCTTAGCACTCATGCTAAATATGCTCCCACTCAGTGATATCTAAATCTATATTATCAGCCTCTTCTTTTTTTTTTTTTTTTAATTTGCCGGATGCAGATATAAGAGTGCACCTGGAGCTGCCAATTTAGGCCTTTTTGTATTTAACCGAAGCAGCTCTCCACCTCTTGTGAATTGTTAAAACAGCCTCTGCAGCCATCTTTTATCCCACAAGTGGAGCAGGTATTTTAATTTTAATACTCATATGGTATTTTACCTGATTTTCACTGCTCTCTTGCTTTGAAGAACTATTGACTTGACTGATTTGGCATTACTTTTCTCTCCCTCTCCTCCTCTTCTCCTTTCCTCTCCTCTCCTCTCCTCCCCTCCCCTCCTTTCCTCTTCTCTTTCTTTTTCACCTTGCCTTGCCTCTCCTTACCTCACCTCGCCTCACCTTGCCTTGCCTTTATGGCAATTCTACAGCAGTTCCCCCATGTCAGTTTTCAGTGGAAGATATAGTCTGTTCATGCTACTGTATGCTTTTTCCTGCATATTTTGTCCCTTGGAATATGAAATCATTATGTGATGTACATTGATGACAGCAATGTTATTACCAGATTCTCTGGGCAGCCTCTCTATAGTTATGAAATTACCTGTTTTGTAGTACTTCCACCAGTCCTCTCTGCTGTTCATAGTTTCCAGCTGTTGCTTATTATTGTGCTCCTTTCTCTACAGCTATACTCTTCTCACTTGTGAAGAGATATTGTTTTTCCTGTCTCTACTTGTGCACTATTTTTGTATTATGAGAATGGTCCTGTTGCTATTTCAATCCTGTTTGACTCATCTTCCATGTTTTGAGGCCACCTGATACAGCACTTCTGTTTTGGGAATGGTAAATAACATTGCCTGTGCTTTAATCTGAGTGACAGTGCCTCTTTCCAGTTGCAGGCTCCTTTTATAGGTGCAATTATTATTTCTCTTAGCTCTCCTTTGAAGTCCAAATATCTGCACCATTCAGCAAACCTATCAAGTGCTGTCATGAAAGCTTCATCCTATACCTTTAGTCCTATCATTTTATTATAACAAGTGATCCTGTCTAAAACTGTTTCTTGAGGGAAGCCACAAGGAATAATAGACTACTCCAGCTTTTGAGACATGCTTTCCTGTCACTCTAAACTTAGGCACAATAGCTAGGAAGGAGCCAATAGTTGCACCTTAAAAGAAAGAAAAAATAGTGTAATAACAGTTTGGTTCTTAGTTAAATTAGAAGCCTCAGTCGTCAGCTTGCCACTGCCTGTTGTTCTACTTGAATTAGTTTCCCATACCCAGTAATGACAATCTGTCCCCTAGAAAGTTTGTCTTATTAGCTTTTAGTAATTAGTTTAATAACATAAACCAGTATAATGTAATATAAATTAAGACAGGGAATTGTGATATTTATTGTATAAAACTCTTTTCTCTGAATGAAATATACTAAAATCCAGGAGGGAAGCTAACTTATTCTGACACCAGAACACATGAGAACAGCATGCTATAGCCCTGATGGTATGAAATCATATTATCTTATTTAAATCTGGATCATTAACATTCTGTGCATTTTTATCAGTTTAAGAATATAACCATCTTATGCTGGTATAGAATGTTGTATCAGGAGGACGATTGCTCTCCTGTGAAATGAAAAAACTGATTAATATCCAATACTGTAGCTTCTGAAAACAGCAACACTACCAATTTAGTTATTTTACCTGGACCAAAAAAAGGTAGTGATACATATTGAAGAGTAATTATGTAATTGAAAAATGAGGTAAAATTACTTTTAATCTAAAATTTATTTTTAAGAAGAAAATTGTTAATATTACTCTTTTTTTAAATGAAAAATGGAAACCCAAAAATTAAAATGTCTGTATTTTTGTAAGACTTTCCTAATGGTACATATCAAAGCCTTTAAAAAAAAACAGTTTTTAACAAATTCACTTTTGACAAACTTTTATTCTTCTACGTTTCTTTCCTGCATCCAAATTAAAAGATAGTACCAAACACATAATGAACTTTTTCAGACATTATTTTTTTCCAAAATTATATTTTTGAATGGACCTAACACTTAATCTGAAGTAAATATCATTTGCAAGAAATGCCAGTCTAAACCAGTACTTACTGAACTGAAGAGCAGTATAGGACTCATATAATAATTTATTGTACTTATTTTTAATATAATTTAATATAATTAAAATAATTTAAGCTGGAAGGGCTCTCTGAAGGTCATCTAGTAAAGATCCTCCTCAAATTTCAATTAGGTTAGTTGTTACAGGATACAGTTTTTCCAGGAAGACTTTATATAGGATCTAAACATCTGTGATTGATAGTCTGTATGTCTAAATGTGATTTTTACATATATCTTGGAGCTTGAAGTATGACTTGCAACAGGGAAGGAATGTAAAGTTAGATCTCAGTGTTTGGGATGGTTTCCTGCATCTTCTCCAGTTGTTAAAGAGCTTTCATCTTGAATATCTGAGAAAAGGAAGTGTTGTTGCTCAGTATCCAAATAAACCCCCATTTAAACGCTGTTCATGTTCCTAAAACAAGGCTGATTTTTTTAAATTTTGTTTTGTTTTGTTTTTTGTGTTCAGCTATGAAGGCTGCTGCACATGTATGGATGAAAACTATAAATAGAAGAATGTCCTTTACATTCTGTGCAAATACTTCATTTTGTCAGACTCTACGTGAGCATGGTGAAAAACAGAGACGGGAAGATGAAACAACTGTTGACTAACTTCTTTGCTATCCAAGAGGGCTGAATAAGAAGTAGAAGCATAGACTCAAGTTTGTGTGACTGTCAGGAGTAATGGTACAAAAGTGTGGAGGGTGTGCAATCTAGTTCAGACCTCTACAATGAGATTGGTACTATGCAGTCTTACTCTGAGTTACTTCTGTGGGTGCACCACTTTCCCACGGCAATCAACTTTTGCATACACTCATGACTTAAGCCTCTGAAGATATTCACTGAAAATGTATATATACATATAAATAAACAAATATTCTCTTAATGTAGCTTACAAAAAGACAGAAAATAATTTAAAGGTGTTATAGCCTGTGTCTTACTTAATTTTTCTTTTTTGAATCTCAACTAAGTATGCAAAGCAGGTCCCAGAGCATGCCGTATTCATGTTGCAGTTCCTTGATTCTAAAAGCCTCTAATACCACTTGATTTGTCAGCAGATACGCATGTGATTGAGGACTTAGTTTGAGGCTCTGAGAAGTTGCTCACTGGCACATGTCCGAAGCTGTCTTCATACACATAAGAATTTTATTCATCATTTAATAAATTTTTAAATTAGCAAATATGCACGTAACTATAGTGATATTTTGTGGAATGACCAGGAAAAGCAGTTGCAGCAAAAAGGATAAAATTCCACTAATTTAAAATACCTTATTTAGTTTGTCAAAAACACTTGAACTGTTGAGTAAATCTAATGGAAATCAATGAATCTGCAAGTATATTTTCAGTCCATTGAAAATGACTGTCAGTTCAAGGTTACTTTGTAAAACTGAATCACAATCTTACATTACTTGCTGAAGATGAAAAAGGCAAAGAAATGAGACAAACAAGCAAATGAGTATTAATAAATTAGAAATTAGGACAATGAAAAAGTGTTAACAGAGATTTGAGCTAATAAAAGATATTTTTTATGGTATTTCTTTGACCATCATTTGCCTCTCTATCTCTTCACTCTGTAGAAAAAAATCTACTGACTTCAATGGCATTATTGCAATTCATGCCGGCAACCATTTCTACTTGAAAAAATCATAAATATCATTCACAAGTGTTTTCTTACACGAATGGAATTGCAAGACTATTCCTACCTCCATGCATTTTTCATCCAAATTCCATTTTAAAGTATCGTTTTGAGCTAGCATTAAAATATGAATATTTAGTGATTCATAAGCTTATGTGGTTATGTTTTCCTTTACATATATTCTTATGAAAGAAACATTCATCTTGTTAATTTTTCTTCGTTTCTGCCTTCAATTGGCATGTGAAGAATAAAATGATTATAAGATTACAATTATCTCCTCAGTAAAAAAGATTATTTATCTAGTATACAATTGCTGAAAACCTAAAGGCATTAGTCTTTTTCCTCTTTGTTTTCTATGCCTGATTTTTCTGTTCCAATTCTCTAGCTAGAACTGAGTTGCTGTCTAGACAGCTCTAATGCCATTTTTCCTTTGCAGAGATACTACTGTTTTGGCCTATACACAAAAGTCCAAAATATAAATGCAAACTGGGTTTGCAAAAAGAAATTATTACTGACTTAGACTTACATCTTTTAATGTTAACTAGATAACTTTCAAGATAAAGAAAACAAAGTTTATTGTAAGTTTACATCCTATAGTTACTGTATAACAAGTCTCTTACATAGCAATTCTATTGAAATTTATATACTCACACTTCACTAAGTCAACTGAAATGATATCACCTGGAAAACTACTAGCTTAGCTGCAGAATGTAAATAGTGATGGAAGAATGGCAAAATGATTCTGTACTGCCTAAAGAGTAGACACAAAGAGAGCAAGCTAGAGGGAGGCTGCCAGTGGAATTTTCTGCCATTAGTCATGGGAACAATGTCAGTTAATATTTCATTTGTGACTCTGAAAAATAAGTACAAAACTCAATGATAAAATGCTATTGAGAAGATGTCAATAGGTTGAATGCCATATCCAGAAAAAAAAAAAAAAGGATGGATATAATAAAAATGTTTCCAAATGTAACAGCATAAAATGCATGGGACTATATGCATAATAAACCAAACCACCAAACTTTCTGCTACAGGGAAAAAAAGCTAATTTTTGTATAAACAAGCAGCAAACTATAATAACAAAGCAAAAAACTAAAGTCTGTCCTGAAAGGAATGATAACTCTGTCTTCCCCTTTCACCTAAATGCTCCATTAGTCTGCATCTCACTCTGCTCCTTGGCATAGGACCCCATGACTCTAGTGATCAGAGATCACACTGTACAGGTTGTACAGGTTATCCTTTCTAAGGGTATAATCAGACACTCCTGGAAAATGAAAATTAACAGATTAAATTTCTTTCATTTATGCAAGACCTAGAACATTGTCCTCTTTTCCTGAGTGTTTTGAACATCTACCCAAAAATATGCACTTTTGCTGGCTTTTTAAAATACCGAATCCTGCTCAGTGTACATAGTGGAGGCCAAATTCTGGCCTCTGATTCCAAGCTTGAAAGATTCCAAACTTGAAAGACAAGTATTGTTCAGCATTTCCTGCTGGCCAGCAGTGTGATTCTCTTCTTCGAGAGAAGTTTCATGAAATTACTTTACATTCACTTTTAATGTGCCAACGTATGTTCCAGATATCCACACTGTTACAGTGAGGTACTGTGCTTCACATGAGGCAGTAAAAAATTAGCTCAAACGCAGCTTCCTGAAGTGCCTTTCAGGAGCTGTGCATGGTTATATGAGTGATCCTCATCTGTTTCAAAGAAACTTGACTAGGTGAGGATACAAAGAAAAATGTATTTTACAGTAATATCTTCCTTTTGCATGAGATGGACTCAAAAGCTCAGTCAGGCCACAGTTTCATGATGCAGAAGCTTTGGCAACAACTGAAGTTTACAGCATTTCTGCCTCTCCACTTCTTCCTGTTCAATCCCAGTCCTGCCCAATGGCTTGTTGCTCATTTGTATTGCAAGATTGCTTGTAATCCAAATATTTTCCATGATCTAGTTCACACTACTGTATTGATCTGGATTACAAGCAACCCTGCTGTCCTGGTTTCAGCTGTGTTTTGCATTAGTATGAAAATAACGCTGACAACACACCAATGTTTTAATTGTTGCTGAGCAGAGCTTACCCTGACCAAGGATTTTTCAATTTCCCACTCTCTCCCAGTGTGGAGAGGCATAGGAAACCAGGAGGGAGCAGAGACAGGACACCTGACACAAACTAGCCAAAGGGGTATGCCATACCACAGCACATCGTGCCCAGTATATAAACTGGGGGGAAGCTGGCCAGGAAGGACCAATCGCTGCTTAGACTGGGCTGGCCATCAGTCAGCAGATAGTGAGCAGTTTTATTGTGCATCAGTTGTGTTTTCTGAATTTTATACTCCTTATCTCTTTTTTCCCCTATTATTGATGATGATGATGATGATTATTATTATTATTATTATATTTTCTTTCAATTATTAAATTGTTATCTTCTCAATCCACAGGTTTTACCTTTTTCTGATCCTCCTCCCCATCCCACCTGGAGGCAGGGAGAGTGAGCAGGATGCTGTGTGGTATTTGGTTGCCAGCTGTTTAACTGCAACACCTGCAATACAAGTTAAGTAAAAACTGTTCTTTTGTTTGTAATCTGCGTTTGTCTTATAATGAGTTCAGAACAAAACCCCACAAGCAGTTGAGCTGACACAACAGTAATGGCACACTGCTATGACATGGATGTTATGGAATCACAGAATGTCTAAGGCTGGGAGAGGCATCTGGAGGTCATCTGGTCCACCCCCCTGCACTTTTCCAGGTTTGTGTCCAGATGGATTTTGAACGTCTCCAATGATGGAGATTTTACAATCTCTGGCCAACCAGTTCCAGTGCTTGGTCACCCTCACAGTAAAAAATTTCAAGCCTCACTGTCATTAAATATTTTGTGTGCTGACTTCCTGCTTTAAATTAGAACTAAGAAGCACTTGAAGAACTTCATGACTACCTCCCAGCTCAGGTCTTACAGTCAGGAGTCTTAACTCTTGTGTCTAGCACTGCCTGTGTCAGTCTGCCTGAATGCATCTGTACTAATCAGTTCTAGCATGCTTCCGAATGCATGGGAATGTCTGTCCTTGCTAGGCTAATCCCACACTACACCACTCCTACACTTGCTAGGCCAGTCTCAGCACACTTCCTAAGAAAATCTTGGCCTGTTTCAACTGTTGATGTACCTCAGCAACTCCTTGGCATTGTGATCATTCAGATCAGCTCAGGAAAATGTCCAATGGGCAGTTTGCTTTCAGTTACCCATTCCCAACAATTCAAGTGCAGATGCCAGCTATGCAGTGAATTATGTCAGTGCTTTCTACTCTGTGAGTGATGGCAGACCTGTTTAATTTGCTAGTATATAAGTGGCCTGTGACTGCAGGATATCTGAATCTGTGCTCAGCATTGTGATGTGAGCTTTAGTGCATCAAGCTGCTGTACATGCCCTTGACTGAAGGCTTCATGTATAACATGTGTTAGGGACATGGGGTAGGCAAGAATAACAAAACCGACTCTTTGCTTCTTGTCTTGTTTTCCTGAGAATATTTTCTTTGACTATTTCCTTCTAGAACTTGTCCAGACCTTGGGCTGTGTTTGTGGATTTGCCTTTCTGAATTTTACCCCTCTGAGCATGAATATCAATGTAATTTTTTTTTAATTACTTAGAGCAGATAATGTAACTCAGGCACATGATACATAAACAAATCACCTTGCTTAATTTTAGCTGAAGTACAACTTTTCAATGATTTTTTTAGCCTTCAAAGAATATTCTAAAATTTAGGATCAAGAAGAGCTCTGACCTGTTTTTGATTGAAAACTGCAATTAGTCTCTGTATTTCCAACAAATCTATTTCAATACGAATGAGATTTTTAAAACTCAGTATTTATTTTTAATTTCACCTGCATTTCAGACCTTCTGCTGGCCTAGCTGTGCTTTTCTCAATTTGTATTCAATGTAAAACTGATTGCAGGAGAGAATCAATCACTAGTTCGGAATGCTTATTTCTGGTATTTAGCTGTGTGCCTCTGTAGCAAGGTTATCTTTATGCTATAAATATATATAACTCAAGAATGTACATTAGCAAAATTACATATTATTCTTTCAATATGCATTTATTACTCTCATAAGATCTGCAAGACACTATAAGGAGTCTGAAGTTATAGTACCATAACATAGTATCATAGAATCATGGAATCATAGAATAGTTACGGTTGGAAAGGACCTGAAGTACCTTGATTCCAACTCCCCTGTCATGGGGAGGGACACCTCACACTAAACCATGTCACACAAGGCTCTGTCCAACCTGGCCTTGAACACTGCCAGGGATGGAGCATTCACAACCTCCCTGGGCATCCCATTCCAGTACCTCAACACCCTAACAGTAAAGAACTTCCTCCTTATATCCAATCTAAACTTCCCCTGTTTAAGTTTTAACCCGTTACCCCTTGTCCTATCACAGCAGTGCCTAAAGAAGAGTCCCTCCCTGGCATCCTTATAGGCCCCCTTCAGATACTGGAAGGCCACTATAAGGTCTCCATTCAGCCTTCTCTTCTCCAGGCTGAACAGCCCCAACCTTCTCAGCCTGTCTTCATATGGGAGGTGCTGCAGTTCCCTGATCATCCTCGTGGCCTCCTCTGGACTTGTTCTAACAGTTCCATGTCCTTTTTATGTTGAGGACACCAGAACTGCACACAATACTCCAAGTGGGGTCTCAGGAGAGCAGAGTAGAGGGGCAGGATCACCTCCTTCAACCTGCTGGTCACTCTCCTTTTGATGCAGCCCAGGATACGGTTGGCTTTCTGGGCTGCGAGTGCACACTGAAGCCAGCTCATGTTCATTTTCTCATCAACCAGCACCCCCAAGTCCTTCTTCACAGAGCCGCTCTCAGTCTCTTCTCTGCCGAACCTGTAGCTGTGCCTGGAATTGCTTTGACCCAGATGTAGGATCTTGCACTTGGCATGGTTCAGCTTCATGAGGTTGGCATCGGCCCACCTTTCAAGCATGTCAAGGTGCCTCTGGATGGCATTCCTTCCCTCCAGTGTATCAATCAAACTACACAACTTGGTGTCATTGGCAAACTTGCTGAGTGCACACTCAATCCCACTGTCCATGTCACTCACAAAGATGTTGAACAAGACCAGTCCCAACACTGATCCCTGAAGGACACCACTCATTACTAGTCTCCAGCTGGACATTGAGCCACTGACCACAGCTCTTTGTGTGTGGCCATCCAGCCAGTTCTTTATCCACCAAGTGGTCCATCTATCATATTGATGTCTCCAGTGTAGAAACAAGGATGTCATGTGGGAGGGACAGTGTTGAATGCTTTGCACAAGTCCAGGTAGATGATGTCAGCTACTCTACCCCTGTCCATCGGTTCCATAGCCCCATCATAGAAGGCCACCAAATTGGTCAGGCAGGATTTTCCCTTAGTGAAGCCATGCTGGCTGTCACCAAGAACCTCCTTGTTTTTCATGTGCCTTAGTATGCCTTCCAGGAGAATCTGCTCCCAGATTTTGCCAGGCACAGAGGTGAGACTGACTGGTCCGTAATTCCCTGGGTTATCCATTTTCCTCTTCTTGAAAATGGGGGTTATATTTCCCTTTTTCCAGTCATCAGGAACTTCATCTGACTGCCAGGATTTTTCAAATATGATGGGCAGTGTCTTAACAACTTCATTTGCCAGCTCCTTCAGGACCCGCGGATGGATTTCATCAGGTCCCATGGACTTGTGTACGTTCAGGTTTTTAAGATGGTCTCGAACCAGATCCTCTCCTACAGTGGACCTAGGATCATCATTCTCACATTCCCTGCATCTGCCTTCCAAGACTTGGGTGATGTGGTCAGAGCCTTTGCCAGTGAAGACTGAGTCAAAGAAGTAATTCAGAACCTCAGCCTTCTCCAAATCCTGTGTAGCCAGTTCTTCTGATAGCTTCTGGAGGGAGCCTACTCTGTCCCTGGTCTGTCTTTTATTCCCTACATGCCTGTAAAATCCCTTGCTGCTATCTTTCACATCCCTAGCCAAGTTTAATTCTAACTGGGCCTTAGCTTTCCTAACTTGGTCCCTAACTACCCAGACAACATCCCTGTATTCATCCCAGGCCACCCGTCCTTGCTTCCACCTTTTATAAGCCTCTTTTTCCTTTGAAGTGTCCTTAGCAGCTCCTTATCCATCCAAGGAGGTCTCCTGGCTCTTCTGCTGCACTTCCTTCTAGTTGGGACACAACACTCCTGAGCTTGCAGTAGGTGATTCTTGAATATCAACCAAGAGTCTTTGCCCCCCCTGCCCTCTAGGGCTATATCCCATGGAACATTACTAAGCAGGTTCCTGAAGAGCCCAAAGTCTGCTTTACTCAGGTCCAGGGAAGTGCGCTTGCTGCACGCTCTTCTCACTGTCCTGAGGATCTTGAATTCAACCAGCTCATGATCAGTGCAACCAAGGCTGCCCTGGAGAGCCGCATTTCCAAAAAGCCCTTCCCTGTTGGTGAGCATGAGGTCAAGCCTTGCACCTCTCCTTGTCGGCTCCTCTATTGCTTGCAGAAGGAAGTTGTCCTCCACACAATAGAGGAACCTCCTGGATTGCTTGTGCCGGGCCGTACCGTCTCCCCAACAGATGTCAGGATGGTTGAAGTCCCCCATGAGAACAAGGGCCTGCGAGCATGAGGCTGCTCCTATCTGTCTCTAGATTGCTTCATCCACAGGTTCCTCTTGATTAGGCAGTCTGTAACATATCCCCACAGTAATGTCTCCCATCACTGTGCTCCCTTTAACCCTGACCCACAAACTCTCTGTTAACTGATCACTTGTCCCCAGACAGAGTTCCATACTCTCCAGCCTATCTCTAACATAAATAGCAGCTCCCCCTCCCCACCTGTCAAGCCTGTCTTTTCTGAAGAGCCTTCCATTCCAACACTCCAGTCAAAGGAGCCATTCCACCATGTTTCGGTGATGCCTATTATATCATAGCCCCGTAGATGTGCCCACATCTCTAATTCCTCTTGTTTATTCCCCATGCTACGGGCATTTGTATAGAGGCATCTGATCCGAGCTCCAAATGAAGCCAGCTCAGTGGCTGGAGCGGCTAGAATATTACTACATTGCTCAGAGTATTTATTATAGGTGCTGTCAACTGACTGGGTGTGTTGGGATGGAATGATGCTCCCCTCCCCCAACACAACTAGTTTAAAGCATTTGTATAGAGGCATCTGATCCGAGCTCTAAATGAAGCCAACTCATTGGCTGGAGCTGCTGGAATATCTCTATATTGCTCCAAGCATTTCTTACAGGTGTTGGCAACTGACTGGGTGTGTTGGGATGGAATGATGCCCTGCAACACATCTAATTTAGCTTCTTCTTTTCTTTGTGTCTTGCAGCTGCCATTGTACCACAGACATTTTTGCAACTTTTTCTTGAGACCTTATATTATTTTGCTGTACTTTTAAGCTTCTCTCAGTAAGTTCTGTTACACTTTTCATTTTGTACTCTGACTTCTAAAATGAGTTAAGTTCTCCCATCTGCTCTTTTCACTATCTTATTCTTTTCAGCCAATTGTTAATATGATAACTCCCAATGTGATTATTCATCCACACCACATAGACATACAGATACCAGACTACTATCTATTCTCCTTAGTGAAATTAGATATTGATTGTGGTTGACTTTGTCCTTTATTTCTTTCTCTTACTGCAATAGCAAGGAAATGTAAGATGCATATTTATTGACTGGCTGATTACAGGCTTCTCTGTAACAATTTTATTTTAAAATATTAGTTTTTCGAAAAATGTTGGTGCTGTGGGATAGCAGCTACATTACTAAGTAGGAACTACACTTAAAAATGTAACATCCACGTATACAGTATTTTCACAACTAAACCAGAAAATTCAGCACGATTTATGGAACAAGGAATTGTACATGCATGAAAATTGAATATAACAACCATACAATTTTCTTCAGATCATGCTCAAATCAGTTATTTTTTATGGGCTTAAATTCTTAGGAATTGCTTTTTTTAAGTGCATTTTATGCGTATCAGAAGCAGGAGAGCTACAGCACATTATTTTTGAACAATTTTTAATACAAAATAGAGTGTTCATGAAAGGCTAATTAGCATGTTTGAATGAAGTTTTAAAATACTGTAATAAAGATCATCCTTTGTGGTTCTGTAAAACAATAGCACACTTTCAAATGAATTTAATGCTTATGGAGAGTATAAAATTGACTGGTACAGAAGTGAAACTCTTATTTATTTTCACTGACTACAGAAAGGCAGAGGCAGAATAGGTGTCCCCCCGCAGGAACAGCGTGTCTTATGTGCAGTATGGAGAAAGATTTCCAAACATTTAATCTTTATCTCTACCCAAATCAGCCAATGAGTCTGTTGCTTGTGCAGACAGGTAGTTAATATGGTCACATGGCTATCAGAAATTCAAATGAGAACTCTGCCAGGAAATCAAGGTGGTGGGTTTGTACATGCTGTCAAGCAAAACTTTATCAATTTTTGACCTTTCTCTTTTGACCACTCTGCAATGCCTGAAGGAGGAAAGCTCTGTGATCATTTCTCTGTTGCCCAGATAATACCGACATGCCACACAAGGACAAAAACCCCACATGTTCATCTAGGAAAACATGCTAAAATGTGGTGTATCACAACATAGACTCAAGTTGATGAGCAGACTCAAATCCGACTTTATTACAACCAAGCCCTTTTTATTCCTCTGTTCAGTACATTCCCAACCTGCACAAACATGCCACGTTCAATCTCATTGTCCCCTGTAAATACCTCCAGGTAAATAGTCCAATCACAATGCTGCAGACCCTCTTATAACCCCCACATCATTAACTGAGACTCTTGGCACAACTACGTTCTGGCCCATCCTCCCAAGGCTTGTTTTTTGACTTATCCTGTCCTTCAATGTTCCATCTTAATCGCCCCAGGGCTTGTTAAGCATCAAGACCTCAGAGCTCATTCCCAAAATGTTTTTCACACAAATTTTATCACCTTCACTACCCACACTAAAATATCAGTCTAACTTCTTCAAATCCCCCAAAAGCCACAAAAAGTTTCATTACTCAGCTGAAGACACAGCTTTTAATTCTGCGAATTTCAGTTCTTTGACACCTGATACATTTATACTATTTCCCCCTATTTCCAGCATTGCAGGTGGGAGCAGTAAAACATGCCTTCAAGTATTATTATTCATGCTTTCCAGAAACGTTGAAATTACATACCTCTTCACTAAATAGATAAGACTACTTTGGCTGTCTAGCCCTTAAAGGCCTGAGGAGAAGCAAAGAAGATCTTCCCCTCCTTTCATCCAGACACATTCCTTCATGACAATAAAAACATCTGTTTGCTTGTCAAAGATAGCAGTGAAGTATTTATGTGACTAAAAGAAAATTCAGCATGAAGAAGAAATCAACTACATAGAAACATCTTGAGAAAAAAAAAGGCAAAAGTACCAGTGATGTAAACTGAGCAAGTAAGAGCTAGCTAAGCTACACTGACTCTCTTTTGCCATGTCTGACTAAATGACAGGGAAGAGAATAAAATGGGCTTGGATAACAAAACACTTTAATCACACATATATGCCACAACTTTCCTGCCCCACATGAAAGATGACGCAGTCTCTATGTGACTGTCAACTGAGTGCCACCAGCACTGTGTGGTTCTTGACACCTTCATGACTTTCCCATGTTGTTTATATTTATGGTCCTCTATTCCTCTAATTTAGCACCTCTTTTCCTATATGGCAGTGAAAGTTCATATGCTAACACTATTGTCCACTAACTCTAAATTATGCTAATTGCCACACTCATATTTGGCTGAACTGAGGTATTGCTAAAGTTGCAGAAAGGTTATTTGGATGGAGAAGACTCTAATGTCACAGGTCTCTCTGGAGGTATCTGCGGAAAATCTGGTACCATATTCAGACAATACACAGAATAGGAGAATATGGGTAGAAAACACAACTGTATACAGCAAAACAGTATCTCAGTGTAAATATTAATCCTCTTTTGTTAACAGATCATCTAAATATTGTGCATATATAATTTTAAAAAGATCACTTTGGGATAGATGTATCCATTAGCTTTGTTTTTAGGGCTACTTTGGGTTCCCTGGTTTGAAAGACCATATACTAATATTTCTGTACAGGATTTCCCAGGCAGAAGTCTAGCAGCCCAGCTTTGGGATTAATATATTTCCTTTACTGCTTCTTATTCTGTCTCTGTTTTAGGAAGGTCACATTACCAATAAAATTAAAACTGTGAAGGTAAAGGAGGTAACTGAATTATCTACATTTGTCAGTTGAGCAAGAGACTATTGAATGGCAATTTGTTAATAGCATAGTTAAAAATCACACACAATTTAGTTAATGAGGACATAGAGATTTTTAGCTTGTCTTGAGAAATGGTAATATGTGAGAAGTGGAACCCCCAGTTTCCCAATGCCAGGTCTTCAGTTTGTCTCCTCTCATGATTTACTGAGGACACAGGGCTTTTAAGTTTCCATGATTCAGGGTCTGGATTCTTTCCTGGGGATGACAAGGCTGAGGACTGCAAAAGGCTATAAAGATATCTTACACTGTAAGACTTTTGACCACTGGCAGATTTGAAAAGAGGTCCAGGGAGTGAAGAGCATATCAGTAGACTCCATAGTCTACTTTTTCACTGAATAAATTTAAATGTGAAAATACTATACTTAAGTTTTTGCATGCACTGATAGGGTGTATGATGCCATACACTGGAAGCTTACAGGTTAAACCAGGTAGTCAAAAATGTCAGTACAGCAAATAGTCTTCTTAAAGACAACTCCCAAATGCCTGAACTTAATTACTTTTGTTAAAATAGTATGCTCTCAGAAGCTTTAAATATACTTAATCTGCCTCATCCCTGTTAAACCTTAATCTACCCAATGAGATAAGCATCAAGTACCAGCATTTTCTAATTAAGAAGATTTTTTTAGGGTGATAACTCTGAAGGAGAGAGCCATTCCCCTGAGACAGGAAATGAAAGTCCTGAATTTTTGTTGCTAATGCTATTGATGACCATGAGGATTTCTTCTTATCCTAAACAAGCATTCAGGCTTTCATTCTGAAGAGTATTAAAACAT
Source organism: Melopsittacus undulatus (assembly GCF_012275295.1). Lineage (NCBI taxonomy): Eukaryota > Metazoa > Chordata > Aves > Psittaciformes > Psittaculidae > Melopsittacus > Melopsittacus undulatus. The sequence continues at coordinate 17,873,282 of NC_047531.1, read as the reverse complement.
TTAGAAACATATTGTTTTACTTCAATTTATTTCTCTACTTCATATCACAGCATAGAGAAAAGTTGTTATACATTACAAACATTAATTGCTATCTCAGTTTTCAGCTGTTCTACAATATCTTCTTGATTTTCTTAGACTAAAATTATAAATGCTACTGAAATGGTTATTTTGTATCTGACTGTTTACCAGCAGTACACATAAGCCGATATGCATTTTATTTTATGGTTAGATGCAATTTGATACCAGGCAACAATTCTTGATGACAATGTAAATTATTTTAGAATTCAGGTGATTTCTGTATTGCATGTAAAAATAATCAGGCATTCATCAAAGTTTTAAAAACAAGGTCGAAAGGTAAAAAGGAGGGAGCTGCTGTATAAATGAACTTATACTGTTACTACATATGCATTTTACTGATTTCTAGTTAGCTGGGACATTCTAAGAGCATATTGCCCCGGGTTCATATGTTCATTGCTGGTTTTCAGGGAAGTGTGTTGAAATGCATGTGTATCGAAATAGCATGTTCATTATATGAGTTTAGAATATTAAAATGCCATGTTTTATCTTGTGCATTTTTATTAACATAACAATATGTGGTAGGCTACTTGTTATATTGTCATTTGTATCACACTAGATAAGGATCTTGTCAGGATCTACATTATGAAGCCCTTAGTTTTAGAGGTTTATAATACATCAGTAAAAGGTTGCTCTGGGCTGAAAGTTGACATGAAAAGTCTGTGTTCAGGATCATATATTTTGCAACAAAAGGACACTGTAAAGCTTAGAAATGTTTTTATCTGTGAGATTATTTTATTTTTTTGTTATTTTTCAGAACAGCTGATGGTGCTGAATATAATACAGAAAAAATAACAGTCTTTTTCTCCCCACACTTTCACCAATTTATACCAAATGCTAATGGAAGCTGAATCACATTTTACATAAAATTCATATAATCCATTGCAGATAAATGTTGTCACCTCTATGTTCCCTGTGGGGTACATATATTCAATTTCACTGCTCAAGTTCCATGCACTAGAAACATTTTGCGAGTTTGTGTAACTTATAAGGATTAAGAATAAGGTAAATTCACAAGTGGTTGTTTTGGCTGAGATCAAACAACAGCTGTCAGTTCATGAAAAAAATCCAAAACAACAACCCAAAACCAACAACTACAACAAAACAAAAAATCAAAACCAAAACCAACTCTTCCTTGTCCAATCCCCTGCCTCCCCCAAGTAAGGATGTCAAGAAAGAAGTGGGAAAAGAATGTGAGATAAGATGTGAAGCATCTCTATGCAACACATAGTCAGGAGACTTCCAGAGACGACGTATTGTGACAACTAAGCAATGAAATAATTTGGTTTCTGCAGGGATTTTTCTGAAGCTAAGGCAGAAGGAAACAAAGCTGTAGTGGGTAAATAGGAAGGATGATCAAGTAGTTTCCATGATTAGCACGCTTAAATATTACTTAGACACTTGCATGGTATTTTGAATAGCATGTTTCATTCATCTGAATATGTAGATAAATTTTAATTCTTCTTAACTTAGAGTTTATATGAGGTACATATTAATTCAACGTTGGAGTGTATGTTCAGCTCATGAAAGACATACAGTGAATTCCCCCTAACATGGACCTCACTTAGACACTCAGACAGTACACTGACTTTTACATTTCTTGTGGCCTGATTTAGAACACGTTTTGCATGTATAATTTAGGGTGAGGTGATTTTCACCTTAGAAACACTTTGCTGAGTATAAAGAAAGCTCACCATAACTAATTGGATATAAACCTTGTAGGTAACTCAAGCTTGGTTAGAAGACATTCACTTACTGACATTGTAATAAAGAGACCTCATTATGCATGATGCCTCTTGCTATCATAACTACCATATTGTGTATTTAGATTAATAGAATGATAGAATCACAGAATGGTTTGAGGTTGGAAGGGACCTTCAAAGTTCATCTAGTTCCAACCCCCCTGCAGTGAGCAGAGATACCTTCCACTAGACCAGGTTGCTCAAAGCCCCATCCAACCCACCTTGAATGTCTCCAGGGATGGTGCATCTAACACCTTTCTGGACAACCTGTTACAGTATTTACCACCCTCATTGTAATTTGTAAAATATTTTTTCCTCACATCCAGCCTGAATCTCCCCTCTTTTAGTTTAAAACAATTACCCCTCATCCAATCGCAACAGGCCCTGCTAAAAGTCTCTCCTCATCTTTCTAAGTACTGAAAGGCCACAATAAGGTTTCACGGAGTCTTCTCTATTGATTCTCCACCTGGAACAATGTCTCCTCGAGTACCTATTTCACGCAGGTCTCACTCCCACATTATGTTTTTCTTCAGCTCATTAACTGTCAGCCTCCTGATGAAAAGCAGCCTCCAAAATTATGTTAATATTGCCAGGCCACCTCAAGACACCTGTAAGCCCAGAGTCATTGTCTGTCCCTTCTAGGAATGTCCCCTTGGTCTCCTGTGGCAGTCCCAGTGCAAGCTGGGCCAGCAGCTCTGCCCTCTCTGGAATTCTCCCAGCCATGGCAGGCTTCAAGCAAGAGGATGTCACCAGGAAAATCCTAGCTTCTCCTCTTCCTCATCTTTTCTTCTGACAGCAGGATAACACCATTATGCCTTTTAGTTTTTCTTTTTGTGTTTTCATCCTGAAAATAAAGGAGGGATTTGGAAATGATTAAGCATTAATTAGATTTAAGAAAATATTTGTTCTTTACACGTTGTTTAGAATAAAGCCAAAGAAATTAAAGATTTGAGGAATGATCACTGCATTGGTAACACATATAGAAAATGTGACAGTGGTAAGGACTCTGTGATAACATAGAGCACAATCAGCAATAAAATTAAAACTGTATCTATCACAGTGCAGGAAAGTCTATGCCATTTCAAATGCCTTTCTCCTGAGTCTCTAGCACATTACTACTTCCCTTTTAATTTCTCTTTATCTGCAGTTATGATGGAGAACTGAGACATATATACAAGGGGAGAGCAGTGAAGAGTTTCATATCCTTTCTAAATATGTGATTGCTTAGACTATTTGTCTACTAACAATACAAATGGCAATTGATCTTTTCATAGTCACAGCCTTATGATCTTAGAGCAAGTGGATTCTAAGGATGGTGTTTAACACTGGAATTTGTAATATGGATTATAGATTCACTGCAGTGACAACAAAAAGATAAATGGATATTTAAAAAACATGAGTATGCAATATGGAAATCAAAATATTTACCTTAGATTTCTCCATTTATATGGCTATATATATTCATTTCTACATAATTATTTTAAATAGAAAATAAAACCCAGATGTGAAATCATGTGATCTGTTAGCAAGGAAACAAACAAAGTTTCTGCATTAAAGGAATGATTGTGTTTTGAATTTTATAGCAGCATTAACTTCTTCACGTGTAACAGACAAAAAGAAGGAATAAGGAAGAAAGAAAATCGAAAGACAACCTGGATAAAAGCCACTGTTCTAGTTTACATCACTATTGGCTGTCCATTTTATTTGAAGTATCAGCATAACTAAAAATTTATTTCAGTAGAATAAAAATAATCAAATTGGTGATAGAATACACTCTTTTATTTATGTATAGTTTCCCAAATGGATTCCATATTTGTTTGAATAATATCCACTCATGTTTGAATCTCTTAATCTGAACCAATTGAAGGGAGTGGATTTTCTCTTAACTTCAGAACCAAAGTTAGTGCCGCATCTAGATTCACACATCAGACACACCTACATGTATAAAAAGAGAAGCATACCCACAAACTCCAATGTCTGTTTTGCAAAAGTAAATGTGTTCTGTGGAAAAAGCAGTATATACAAGAGATTCTATTATCCCATATAAAGACAGTAAGGAGATAACAAATGATGCTGCACATTAATTTTCAGAAGAAAAGCATGTAGCATACTCTGTCCTAACAATCATAGAAGCGGACCTGATTAAAAGTAGTTTACAGTCAGAGATTCCTGCTCCCATATATGCATGTTTAGAATATTTAAAAATCACAACAGTTGGCACCAGATCTGAAATTTATTTTATAGTTTTGTAATTATTGTAATCACTGTATAATATAGTGGGTTTAATAGAAAAAGTATTTTTTATTTTCACCACATCCCCTTCATTGGTCTTGGTGATAATCCTTGGTAACCACAACAAGAACTATTAAATACTTGGCCACAGATAGTATCAACAAGCGTAACTTGAAGAATACATATAGAAAACAAGTGGACACTAGGACTGAAATCTTGAATTACAGAAGAAAGCCAATACTTTAGTCCAGTGAGATAAAATTACCTGATGAGGTGAAAATTCTGAAGCTATTCTGCTTTATTTTTCATAGTACTTAAAGACAGAACAAGGTATTTTTTGACCCTTGTATTTTATAAATGAGCAAGGAAAGAGCAATAGAATATCATTGTCATCTCACATATTGCCATTTTACTGTAAATTATACTTTCTTGAGACCAATAGTAATTTGAAGTTAGATACATTAAAAGATTTAAACATTGCAATGGGTAGCACTGTAATGATTATTTAAAGCATTTTGCTGCCTACTGAAATTCCCTACTCCAGCTCCAGTGATTAGGCTTCCCAAAGACACTTTTAGAAAATTAGGTCTGAAGAATTAAGTTAAATATTAGAAATAGGAGCTCATTTCTGAAGATGAGATCCATAAAAGATAACAGATAACAAATGGAGACATCAAGGTACCTAATAAAACACAGTACTTGAACCCAAAATTTTAATTTCCAATTACAGAATACCATTCCTGTACACTGGCTCCTGACATCAGCTGCCTATTCCTGCTTCTCTGACAGAATATGGCTAGAAGAATTTGGTTTTCTGTCCTTTGTCTCATCTGTTCCCTCAAAACTTTAACACAATAAAATAGGTTACAAGGAAATAGGTTTCCATCACTATTTCCTGTTGAAACTGTTTTTTTTTTTCATTACATAAATACACTTTTATTGGATCAGCAAATATAAACAACTTCATTTCAGTGTATACCATACTCCTTTGATTAAAGAATCTAGGTGTCAGTAAACGATCACTACTCTATGTTAAGTATTTTGTAGAGCAAATAATCGAAGATTGTTTCCCTATCCACTAGCCTATGAAGTCATGCTTATATATTGAATACTGAACACATAATCATTTTCTACCGAGTAAAATAGCTATGCCAGAAGGGACTAGAGTGTTGCTCTTGCTTTACCAGGCTGCAGAACAGGAACAATCCTGGTGCTGACAACTCTAGTATGGGAATGGGAGATGAAGATGTGATGGCTTTTTGTATGGCACCTCCCAAAAATCTGGAGAAGTGCCTTTCTTTATTGATAAAGCTAGAGAAAACAATATATCCTCTTGTGAAAGTAACATACTTTGTGTCAGCCAACAAGTGTTCTATGAATGTCTACTGAACTTAGCCTAGCAGACATTGTGGAAAAAGGAAACAACCTGTTTGTTTGATCATCTTCCTTGAAACAAGGGAATTTTCTGTTCAAGAAAACAGCTCAGTAACTCATTAGATAGTATTTAAACTGCAAGGGTCAACATTAGGAGAAGAAAAAAAAAGAGGAAAAGGAAAGCAAGTGGTTTATAGTATAAGCTACAAATGAAGGAGGTATAATAGCCGTTGTAAGAAATATTTACATCTAGACTTATCAGTTTATCCCACCTATTTAAAAAGAGGCAATGAAAAACATGAGTCCATGATATAGGAGGAACTGGCATGTTCTTGTTCAAGAATTTTACACTGTTACTAGCTTGGAATTGTAAAGATCTATTAAATAAGATCTGCTGGCTCAGAAAGCACTCAGCCAATTTTTTTTGTTTTTCCATCTTTTAAATGCAGTCATTTGTTATGCATCTTTACGAGACAGTTTTATTTATCTTTGTGTATGAGAAGTGTAGGAGAAATAAGCAGATAATATAACTGAAGGAACATCTCTCAGTATTAATTCAAATTTGTCATTTGAAAATAAATGAGAGTCTACCCAGACTGATACTTTCTCTTCATTTGTGGTGACTTCCAAAGAATGCAATTAAAGAGGCCATAATATGCTTAAATGTGTTATAGTACAGAAGTAAGCATTTCACATCTGTTACCATAGCAACAACAACACTGCAGAAACAAGTAGTTCAGGCTACAGTCTATGTCACATGGGTATGGAGAAACCTCCCTGTCAGGATAATAAATCTAACTTTCTAGGTTTCAAAAGACATTGTTTAGAACTGTGCTACAAAAAAAACTGACATTACTTAACAAGAGCCTTATGGTACCAAAGAAGGAAGAACTGTAGATGAGATATACACAGTTCTATTTGTAAAAATAATTTATCATTTCTAGTGACAACACTTTGAAGAAAAACAGAACAATTTTGCTGGCTATACACACAGTAGAAATCTTAATTCTGATCACCATACTTTATCTGGAAAGTTGTAATAAATCAGAAACAATAGAAATTTACAAATCAGACCTTTTTTAACAACAAATTATTATATGTGGCATTTTTAGAACTATTTTTGAGTATGTAGCTGAAGCTTTACTACAGATTTGTTTGTAAAGAGTTCAGGTTTTTCATAACATACAAGATAAGAGAATAATCACTTTCCCCTATTAGATTCATTAAATGAACTGAGGTTCTATTGAATACTGAAATTCTTTTGTCAAGAATAAACAGTTCATTATTTTATCAAATGTTTCTGCTATGTTGTATTAGAAGGAAACAGGAAAAGTGTCAAGTGAGAAATTAAAAAAAATAACCTAAAAATAAAAAGAATATGAAAATACAAGGACTTTTTTCTGCTTTATTATGCGGAATTTTTTTCACATTAAAATTGAAGGTACTAGTTGAACTTCCGGATAGTTTAATAAAATGTACCAAATTAGAATACATTATCTTAACACATTTGTTCCATGGTAACAAACGCAGTAGCTAAGGATGCCAAACGATTTCATCTATAACCTCTAATTATCACACCTGCATAATAGTTAAAATTGTTCCTTTCAGAGGTAACTTTCCCTATTGTTCTGTGTCCAAATTAGGATCTTTTTTTGTTTGTTTGGGTTTTTTTTAGCCTTAATGATATGTAAGCTGCTCAGGTGCTCATGGTGCCCTGGTTCAGTTCTGTTTCTTTTTCACAGATATAAATTTACACATCATCCTTCAGGATTCTCTTTCTAAGTGTTTAAACATACCATTTCCCTAGCAATGCATCAGCTAGTGTAATGAATGAGTCTTATGCTCATTAATGTCTCTCCCTTATGGACTTTTATCTTTTCTGTCCTAATCTTCACAGAAGTTTATAATTCAATTGCTTTGTTCAAACAGTTCCAGCTTCCTGGCATTACCCTATATGCTTTAATGTGCTGTTTTCCCTCATTTTTCTTGTCCATTGAGACTCTTCCCTTACCTCTCTGTTTATCTGGTTTGCTGCCAGGCTCAAAGCTGTTGCTCAGAGTTTATCTAATTTTTTGGAGCTACAGTCTTAATGGGATCACTAAGTGAATTTCTTTCTTTCCCTATATTCTGGCTTTTGTCATATACATATATATGTGTATGATTTTATAGTTTCATTATATTTTTTAGTTTTCATAATATTTTATATTTTTACTATACCAATATTTAATATTTCATAAATAAATTATACTGTGTATATATTATATAGTATATATAACATATTATATAGTATCTCTAAGGTACCTTCCAACCTTTCTATACCCCATTTTGACAGCTCTCTCCTTCAGGAGGATCCTTTACACTGATCATGAAGGACAGTCACAGATGTGTCTAGCTTATTTCACACTTGCTGGCTATGGCTGATGGAAAGAGCATGCCATTGGAGATGCTGCTTTATGGTTGGGCCTGTCCAGGAGGACAGAAATATTCAAGGTTGCTTATAATTACTGCCAGCAATTGCACTGGCAATTTCTCAGGAGACAGAGCAAAACAGATTTTCACGACAAATATAAAAACCACTCTTCTGACATACGGCAGCCCCTCTGCCAATTCTAAGCCTTCTGCCAAACACAGAATATTGAAGCTCTTACTTACTGAAGGAGTAAAACCTCCAGAATTTTTTAACATGCGCTACTCTCTGAAATAACAGAATTAAATAAATAAGTATGATCTGAGGTAGGTGTCATGGACAGTAAAAAGAAATCAGCCCAAAACATACAAATTTTATGAAACTATAACTGAAAATATGTTAGTCCAATGGGAAATCTACAGAAATTATAAAAGTACATTGTGTGAACAGCTCCATCTTTCAGTCAGGGGGAAAAAAAATCAACAAAACCAAACAAACAAATAAACAAAACCCAAAACAAAACAGATGGCGAGGTGGGGAGAAACACCAACTAAGAGTAGGGAAAGGAAGAAAATCACTTTTCTTTGTCAAGAAAAGTAAAAGACTTCTAAATTTACTGTAAGTTCATGTTAATGGTTGGTTCCAGGAGAAACTGTTGATAGAGTCAGAATTGATTAGTGTTGAAAAACCTGAAAGAAATGCATTTTTTGCTAACCAATACAAGCTAAAGCATTTGCAGAATAGGTGGGTCTGATAAAGCAAGTTATTATGAAGCTTCATTTTCTCTTGGTTCTGAGAAAACCTTCGCCATTATCTGTATAGTGAAGGTGAGATGAGATTCAGAAGAGTTTATTACTTAGATTTTCAGCAGCAGTAGTCAAAGTAAAAGGCAAGTAAAGGGCAAGAACTGAGCTCAGCATTTTTATTTTCCATGTGGGACATTATATATTACATTTGCATTTTATATGTTGCATGCAATTTTCTGAGCGTTTCCCTTCTGACATTTATGCTATATGGGATGGCTATTTGTTCACTTGCATTACTGTTATCACTTTTAAATTATGGTGTATTCTTGCTGACAGGAAGATAGAGAATTTAACATAAAGTGCACACAGGTGAAAGAGAGAGAGGGAGAGAGGAAGGAATAGGGGAAATAAAGCATAAGGAATAGAGGGAAAGACGAAGAGAGGAAGGGAGGGAGGGAGGAAGGGAAACTACATTTGCAACAAGCTTTCATTCTTTGTTCCCTAAATTTTTATGTAATAACAAGCTACTTCAAAAGTCTCAATCTTAGTTTCTTATCATTAAATGGCAGACAACATTACTTAAATAACTTTCTCCAGTGTTTTGAAAAAGTGAAATAAATGTCATCTTGTGCAAGAAAAAGAAAGGAAAATATTTTGATAATTCTGCCAAAGACCTTCTCTATATTCTTCCACTTGGAAAAAGCTGTTCCCTCTTACTCAAGAAAAGTGAAAGTTTGTTATGAGAGAAATCCAGATCATCTGTCTAGGACACTTACATTACCTTAATTTTATTTGCTTCAGCTTTATCTCCCCAAACCTCTGTTGTTTTTCTGACTCTGTATTTCTACGGATCTGTTCCTACCCAGACCATTTACTGGAAGTTTCTGTGCATAAAAAGGGGTGTCAGTAAGGTAATAAAACTGCCAATTCTATTTTATTTTGGCTAATTTTCTTAGGATTAATTAAAAATAAGAAGGGAAACAATTTACTAAACTAAGAGTGTCTCCAGGTTTTTATAAGTCCATTGACTGGAGATGGTGGTGTGGGTCACAGGGAGCAAAGGGGAGTGTTACGATGGTGCATATTGTCCTTGCTCCAGCAAGAGGAAATGAGTTTTCCTTCAGTTTGCTCAGGTGCACGAGGTTGTAAAACAAACAAACAAACAAACAAAAATCACAAGAAAAGCAGATGTTTTTAATGAGTTTTTATTAGCAATAAAACCATTACAGTTTCACAGTTTGCTTCATTGCATTTTCAGGTATATTTGACAGGTACATACTTTGATGTGCTGGTTCCTGTGCATCCATTGAAATTCTGTATTTGTTTGTATGCTGGCAAAGAGAAAATAACTCTATTAAATTTCAAGACAAGTGCTTAATTTCTGCCTTCATCCTGTTTAAGATGAGTCTACAGAATCTTCCAGAAAAGACAAAGAGACTACTGTGCTGGAAAGCTACTCTTTGCTAACCTCTTTTAAACATGAACAAGCAAAAGCTGCCTGAGATTTTATTCTTAGGGTAACAAATGTATAATAAAAATGTTTTGTACTTTAAAAATATTGCCTCCCTACTTCAGAACTAATAAACCCTCACTTCATCTTTCTAATATTTGTTACGGATAGCCCAATACTGGGCACTAAAGCCCTTAAAAGTCATGTCCCTCCAAAATCTTGAATTTTAAATAATGAATGCATTTTGATTCTTTTTCGTTCTCTCAATGCTGTCACTTTATTTTCAGTATATGTGGATTTCTGTTTCAGGCTTTTCTCCACAGATATGAGGAGTTGGAAAGTTTCATTACAGAGGCTAAAAAGAATCTCTGATTCACTGAGTGCAGCACTCTACTAGTAGTCATGCTTTAGCAATACTTTTTTCTTGTAGAATCACTAAACCCCCTGCCACAGGCAAGAACTCCTCACACTAGACCATGTAGCTCAATACTCTGTCCAACCTGGCCTTGAACACTGTCAGGGATGGGGCTCTTCATTAGGGACTGTAGTGATAGGACAAGGGGTAACGTGTTGAAACTTAAACAGCAGAGGTTTAGACTGGATATAAGGAAGAAATTCTTTACTGTTAGGGTGGTGAGGTACTGGAATGGGTTGCCCAGGGAGGTAGTGAATGCTTCATCCCTGGCAGTGTTCAAGGCCAGGTTGGATGAAGCCTTGGGTGTTTAGTGTGAGGTGTCCCTGCTCATGGCAGGGGGGTTGGAACTAGATGATCTTAAGGTCCTTTCCAACCCTAAATATTCTGTGATTCTATGCAGCATTCACAGCTTCCCTGGGCAACCTGTTCCAGTGCCTCACCACTCTCACAGTGAAGAACTTCTTCCTTATACCTAACCTGAACTTTCCCTGTTCAAGTTTGAACCCATTACTCCTTGTCCTATTGCTAGTCTTTATAGGAAAAGGAGAAATGAGGAAGACTTTTCTAGATATGATTATAACTAATAAAGAGGAACTGTTTAAGAGTATCATTGTGGAGGGTAACTTTGTTAAGACTTAAGCTGAAACACCAGTCTTCAGAACTTTTAGAGCAGTAAAAAAATTGTAAAAAGGAGTAAAGAGTTCAATCAACTCAGAGAAGTAGAAGGGTATATTTTTGGAGACAGTAACCAAAAGCGAAAGAATTAAAGAGAGCTGGTACCCTTAAAGAAACAGAAGTAGGGATGTAATTGCAAATTATATCACTCTGGAGGAAAAATAAGAAAACAACCAAGACATCAGTTTGATTAATCATGCACTCTCCACAGAACTCAGGCATGAGAATGTGTGCACAGATGTGTAGCAACAAAATTGTGGAGAAATACATGATGTAACAAGAATAAAAACCTAACCATTAAGGGACAAAAAAAGTATAATTAAATCATCCTACAAGGATCACAGTAGTCAAATGCTAACAAAGGACAAAGGAAAGCCTTGGTCTGATATCAGACCACTAACCAATGGTAGTTTTCTATCAGTGTTTTTGTATCAGTCTTCACTGAAAAGATTTACTGCTATCATATGCCAACATCATTTTTCATATTGTCATATATTAGTGTAAAAAATGCAACCTTAAATAATGAAAATAAACTTTTGAATGGCCTCAGAAATTATGACAAATTTGTAGTGAGCTGGGTCTTATTTAAGTGCATAATAACCCTCAGAGCTACTGACATTGTCTAGAGGAGGAGTCTCCAGACAACCAGAAGAATGAAACAGTACTTAACATTTGAGAGCAAACAACTCCGTAAATGCCAGTTCCATTTCACTAGCCATACAATATGGACACTACCATATTCCACTGTTAGACACGGATGAGTGTGGAAGTATTCAGAAGCAGTCTGCATAAAACAAAACATGAAGAGCATAAAAGTAGTTACTCAATTTAAGTGCTGTCAATGGTGTCATATTTAATATTTGCACTTTTTTCACAGAAAGAAAATAGTTATGATTCATGTAAAAGCACTGTTTGATTGTTCCATATCATAATATATACATGTTAACGACGTTTCTCCTTGTAGCAAAACAGCTTAAAGGTAGGAAATTTCTAAATTATACAGTTTAAACCAAAGAAGAGGAGGGAGAGAAATTTGAGGTAAGATTTATCTGGCTAAATACTATATAAACATCTGAATTTCAGCTTGTTGGTTAGACTCCATAGTTTATGCAGACAACAGGTTCTTCTTGGACAAGTTCAACTCATCCAGATATAGATGTCTAAAACAGAGTACATTATAAACAGTGCCCTAGAGATGTCTCTTTTTCCCCATTGACCACAAGGAGAAGTTAGAATGAAAACTTTGGATATATATATGTAGACATTGGAGATATCAAAAGAGAAATAAAAGCAATTCAAACTTGGGTATCACAGTGCCAAAGCACAGGAAAAACTGCAACAGTATCATGTGCAAGACAAATGGGAAAAGCTTTATAGTTTAGAACGGAACAAAATTTGGGCTAAAGATTTTGCTTTGTGCTCTTCCTGTTTATCTGGAGTGGAAAATTTAAAAAAAAAATGTAGCTATGTTATTTAAAGAAGAGTGACTTCTTAGAATCAAAACAGATTATGCCAAAGTAATTCAGATGAAAGAAACATGGGAGGAAGCTGGTTTAGATAGTCCTGAAGGTTCTTTACTTGTCACCTCCCAATGCAATGTGTGGTTTCATCATTTTCATATATTTTTTTCAGTGCACTAAACACTGAGTTGAGCAGTAAGGGGGGTGGGGAAAGGACACCTTATTCTTCAGGGGCTTTGAGGGATAGTGCAACAGCAAGGTAAAAGCCAGGCTAAGTTCATACACTGTGCTAAGAAAAGAGCTTGCGTATTGGAAACCCTAAAAATTCCCCAAGGTTCTCTGACTGCCTGCATCTACAGTGAATCCCACAAGTGCATTAGGGAGTGCACTCATTCCCTTTTCACTTCTCAGAAACCACAATTCTTTTTTTTATTTTGTTTCCTCCCCATGGAAATGGAGCTTGAAGGCATTGCATCAATACCATTTGCTATACCAGAATGCACATTAAGAGAGTGCTCCTGACCTGTGCCTTAAGAGATGGCAAATAGTTAAAGGAATAAGACAGACACTAAGACTTCCCAAACTCCCCACCACTCAACAAACCTTTGCTTCCCTGGATTACGAAAGCAGATTGACCATCTAAATCATCACAAGAATTTCCTTACTTTCTAACTCAGCAGTCACAGAATGACTATTAAATACACCTCTGGGAAACTTAAGGTTTATTGATACATGCTTGATGTGCATTTTAAGTTCAGCTTGTGGTACATGTCCAGAATATTAAGTGACTGATGTGCTGTGCAAAAAATCTTCAAGAACAAAGCTTAATTCTTAGGTGAAGGCTGTTATGAGAGACAGAGATTTGCTTTTCAGCATGATCAGCCCCAATCAACAGTAATACCTTATCCATTAGTTGCCTTAAACTTGCATTGCTCTGAATAAAAAGTATGATTGCAGTTTCTTGTGGCCTTCTTTTTGATGACTGCAAGTAAAAGGGGAAGAAATAGATAGGAAAGAATTGGAAGAGGTTTTTTCGTATAATGTAGGCGTGGGGCCACAAGTGACCTATCACACTAGCTAAATATTTAGATAAACATAGAAGCATAGAACCAACTACGTTGGAAAAAACCTTTAAGATCATCAAGTCCAACCACTACCCCCAAACTGGCAAGACCACCACTAAACCATATAACTGAAGACCACATCTACATGGTTTCTGAGCACTTCCAGGGACAGTGATTCCACCACTGCCCCAGGAAGCCTGTTCCAATACCTGATCACCCTCCCTGTGAAAAAAATTTCCTAATATCCAATCTAAACCTGCGCTGCTGCAACTTGAGTGTATTACCTCTGGTCCTACTGCTTGTTACTTGGGAGAAGGGACCAACCCTCACCTCATTGCAACCTCCTTTCAGGTAGTTGTAGAGAGCAATAAGGTCCCCCTGATCCTTCTCTTCTCCAGACTAAACAACCCCAGCTCCCTCAGGTTTTCCTCGTAAGATTTACTCTGCAGACCCTTCACCATCTTTGTTACCCTATAAAAAGTCCTATATAATTTATGTTTCATTTGAGTTTTAGGTAAATATACAGCTTCCTGAGCATTAGCTGTAATTGTAGTGATTCGTAGGTGAGAGTAAGCTTCCAATCTCTACTAAAACCAACATCCCATTAGTGCTTTCCTATATTGATAAGAGGATACATTTATGTTTTGTGTGCTGTATGGTATTCCAAACTCAAGTGCCAAGCAATGTCTGCCACTGGAAGGTTATTCTCCACACCAAAAATATGCTTATACGTTATCAACAGAAAGGTAAGTGTTGTGCAAGACAAATTTTGTTGTCTTTTTAATATGTGTCATACATCATCCACAGACACTGACAACCAAAAAGGACTGAAAAAGAGCAGATAACAAAATTGTTATTTGCAATAATGTTCACAAGTGTCTCTTCTTTCCTGGTTTTTGTACCACTAATAAATATGGAGGAGCCTATGTTCATTCTAGGACATTCAGAAATCTCTTGGCCTCAAGTGCTAAAGCATTAGGAAAAAAATTAGAAAAACATGCTTGGATGCCAAAAACAGTGGTACTGCTGATCCACAAAAGTTTGGTTTGATGTGGAATGTTTTATATCAGCCACAGATATATTCTGTTAGCAGTATTTCACAGTTTTCCACTCTTTGCAGACAAAATGCAGACATCCAGACCCACAGTGAAACTTATACACATCAAAAACTCCAATAGTTTAGAGCTTTAGCTTTCCCTTAACAGAATTTTGCTAACATCTTGCCTAAACTCTCCTGTATTTAGCTAACTATCTTAAAAAGTGTAAGGGAAAAGAAACAAGCAAGAAACATTAAACATTTTAACAGCAGAAGAAAGTATACAGGCCTACCACTGTATTCTTTATTCCTGAAATTTCAAGTTGATGAAGTGCATCACAAGTTGACACAGGCAAAATATGAACATTATCATTCTTCAATTTATACTAAAATTGGAACAATGGTGGCTGTTGTATTTGCTCTTTTGTTTCAGTTGATAAAATAAGAGTTGAGTTGAAACAGATGACACTGATGAGCGTTGCTCTGGGCACGTTTGATGATAAGCATGTCATGGCTCAAGTTCTTGAATTCTGTCAGTGGCATTTAGAGTTATAGGAATTTGCTGATCTGCTGGAGCAACATGAAGAAACATTTGTGGATTTTCTCACCAGAGCAGTGAAAATTAAAACCTTCACTATATACATCTTTTTCATTGGTGTTCTGATGACACCAGGGACAATTTTTGAGAAGACAGTGAATAGCAAATATCATGTTTAATAAAATGTGCAAGCCATCATACTGCAAAAGTTTCAGGACTTTGAGCCAGTGGTGCACAGTGCAAGCAAGGGGGGAAGGTGGGTCAGGGAAATAGTATTTTACAGTACACATATTCATTTTTCCATGCAAACCATTTGCATGCAAGAACTGCACAGATTTTGTTAGTTTGGCAAAAGAGAGCATTAGGAAGTTCTGACATCAAATGCTATTACAGCATTTGATGATTTCTTCTGGCCATTGGCACCTCTTGTGTGGTCATGATGACCTGAAATCACACAATGACAGTCTTTCAGGAGTGATATTTCAAGGCCTCATTGTATCATCACAAGCTAACCTTTTAAATTAATTTTCAAGGGAAAAAATAAATGAAATATATAGAATTTTGTTACTGAAAAGGTAGAAGTTAAAAATACTAAAAGCTACTAGTGCATGAAGAGATGAAAGCGTTCATTCTGCTCAGGTCAACAGAAATGCTGAAAAAAATGTTTAACACAGCTGTTGTGCATACCACATCTTCAAAAATGTTATAATTTTATGGCATTTGGATTACATATTTGGGAAAATGAAATTTCCTAAAGAATGACAGAATTTAGTTCTGGCCAAGTTTAGAAACTATTCCAGAATTTATTTATGGGCTAAAAGACTTCCTATTTCCCCTCTTATTTTGCAAATAAACTTGCTCCTCTGAAGACAGATTTTTTAAGTGAGGTGATATATATTAAAAACTTAGCAATTCCTCTGAAGACTCCAATAACAGCAATTAGAATGATGCAATGACAAAACAGACAATATGGCAATATTAGAAGGTGTGTTCCTGTGGGTTTTGTTTTAGTAGGTAACTTCATTTACTGCTTAGTTGCAGTTCAAAAAATGCCTGTTGTCAGCTCTGTGTATTTCCTTGTTTCATTGGTTTGCTTTCATTGGTTAGCATAGTAAAGAACTGAGGCTTTCCATGGTGTTTGTAGAATTTGTTTTCTGCAAAATGCACAGACTTAGAAGAAAAATTGTTAAACTGCACCAAATTATTTCCCAATAATGACTTAATTCAGAGTTGCACATCAAAAAGGGGTTGCTCTAAATAAAAGAGAGAAAATTTTAATTTCATGTTTAAGTATTTCATTAGACTCCTGATTATACTGCCTTTCTAATTTAAAAATAACTGAATGAAAATAAATTTTAAAAGTGTTTTAGAGTATCCAGGTGGATTGTTTACAATTATGATTTTCCAGTTGGGTGTCCCACTTGGAAAAACTAATTAATTTTGCTTCATTTCAGTTCTTGACTTGAACATTCAGGCAAGTTGGAGAAATACCATTTGCACTGACACAGACTGTGCTAACAACTGGAAAGCAGTGTCACCCAGGAGCCTTTCACAATGCATATCAATATTAACTTTATTGGCCCGTCAGTCTTTCAAGTGTTGTCACATTTTCACATACCCAACAGACTGACAACTCACAAAACAGCTATAGCTCCCATAATAGTTGCTGCTATGAAACAAGGGTGAAAGAGAAAATTAGGCTTCAGAGACATTGCACCTCCCAGATCACATTTACCTGTGCATTTTACAGGACAGAATCTGTTCAGCATGTACATTTGCAGTCATATAGATGCGGTTTTGGCAGCTGTAGGTTCTAAAGAGCCTTTGAAAGTAGTGTTTCATTGCTGCTGTCTGGAGATCTGGGTAACAAAGAAGTGAAGGGAAAGGGGTATGGACCAGTAGCATTTACAATAAGGCAGATACATGATAGGACTGCAGCTGAAGGCAGAGACTGTTTAAAAGGTTGACTGATGAAAGTGAGTGAAATCTGGAAAGCTGACACTGAGATGTGACACTAGGAGCCAAAGATATCAGAAAAACTGAAAAATACAGTCAGGAATAGCTAAAAGATGTGGACATGAGAAGTTAACAGCCTCTGAGAATGGGCAGTCAGGGAATTCAGCAGACATTTGAAGATAAAAAGGAAGCTGAGGGAACAGAACCCACTTCAGAATTTAAATATAGACAGTACAGTGGGAAGGGTGTGGAGAAATGTAATTAAAATGTGGAATTTAAGTCTATAAAATAATTCTGTGTAAAATATTAATGAGTGCAAATTCTGTGTCCTTATCCTCTGATTGCCTAGAATTCAGTTGTTACAGAAATCCTTCCATTCCTCTTTTAAAAACAATGAATACATTTTTAAAAATGAAATTTTTATGTGGTTTGAATGCTATTTTCAGTTTTCAGTTGAATGTGATTCCAGCAGTTGAATGTAGGCATTGTGTCAGTAAAGACTGAGAGAAGCCTATTGACCTCTCCATAGAAAGCAGACCACACATTTATTAACTAATAGTCTGGCATGTTTACACCTGCCATACAATTATTGCATGTGAGAGACTGGGCTGTTTTTGATTTTTTTTACCTTAGTCATTGCTTTTAACACAAAGCAGTATTGTTAACATGTCCACAGTTTGTCCTTCCAATGGATCATTGTCTCTATTGTTTACTTTATTGATGTATGTGTTTTTAGTGCAAAAGTAACTTCAACAGAGATTAAAAGACAATTTTCAGTTAATCTACAATTACATGATAAAAAGGATCTATTTAAAAGCAATAATTATTTTAATTTGGGAATAACGATGTTTACTCAGTGTTTGTGAACATTACTTCCATTAGTAGAACATTTGTAAAGGAGGGTAAGGTTTCTTCAGTAATGTACCTCTGCTGACAGGGAGACAGATCACCCTTCTGTATTGCATCAGAACACAGATTCTCAGGTGGCTGTGTTAATACAGCAAGGAGATAATTTCAATCATTACATAGTTGTTTGTTTTTTTTTCCTAAAGCAAAGCCAAAATGAATTAGATTAATATATTTTCACAGCTCTACTGTAAATTTCTTTTTTGATAACAATAATGATTTAATTATTTTAGTTCCCAATAATGCTACCTGAAATCAGAGCTCTAATGTGCTAGACACTGCTAGACTGTTTGCAGAAGGGGGCTGTGTAAAAAATTCACATTCTCAGCTGGAACATCAAGCAGAGCTGCACCTTCCTGGTGTCATAAAATTGATCCACTAAAGCTGTTATTTGTGTGCAGTTCTGGTGTCCTCAACATAAAAAGGACATGGAACTGTTGGAACAAGGCCAGAGGAGGGCCAAGAGGATGATCAGGGGACTGGAGCACCTCCTGTATGAAGACAGGCTGAGAAAGTTGGAGCTGTTCAGCCTGGAGAAGAGAAGGCTGTGTGGAGACCTCTTAGCAGCCTTCCAGTATCTGAAGGGGGGCCTATAGGGATGCTGGTGAGGGACTCTTCATTAGGGACTGTAGTGATAGGACAAAGGGTAACAGGTTCAAACTTAAATAGGGGAAGTTTAGACTGGGTATAAAGAATAAGTTTTTTACTGTAAGGGTGGTGAGGCACTGGAATGGGTTGCCCTGGGAAATCATGAATGCTCCATCCCTGGCAGTGTTCAAGGCCAGGTTGGGCAGAGCCTTGTGTGACATGGTCTAGTGTGAGGTGTCCCTGCCCATGGCATGGAGGTTGGAACTAGATGATCTTAAGGTCCTTTCCAACCCTAACTATTCTATGATTCTGTGATCTCAGCAGCATGGCCTAAGTGCATCTATGCCTTGCAGATTTTCACTGAAAGTCAAAAATTGGTCAGGATCATAACAACTATCTTTTGCACTTCATAATCTTGAATAAAGAGTACCTGTAATACTGAAAAAGTCACAGGAATTCTAATAAAATATGATTGTTCAGCTGTATTAAAATCTGTATAATTATGTGTGAAAGGAGGATCAGGGTAAAACAAGTAATCTCAGTTTTGCAATTTCTTACCTTGCAAGTGCTTTTTTTGTTTTGTTTAAAATATTTTTGTATGTGTTTTGAAGGAATTTTCCAGATTTTCAGAAGCAAAGTAAATAGTCTAATAAATACCATCATATTAGCATCAACATTCTGAAAATCTTCAGGTTCTATATGTGAATCTTCCTTGTTTGAGTTTTATGAAGTAACTGAAATCCGGAATAAGTTGTCATGCAGTAGGAACAGGAGGAAACAAACTAGAAAACCATCTGGAAGATAATCTATATATATTTTTATATATATATGTATATATATCTTTGATAAGGATTTGCCAAGAACAAATCATGTCAGACTAATCTAATTGCTTCTTTGTATTCCAGGCTGACAGACTTAACATAGATGAGAAACAGTAGGCTTTTGACAGTCTTCAATAATATTCTAATAAACAGCTAAAGCAAATATTTTCTCAAAGAAGCTGTCAAAGGTTGGAGTGAATTTGGTCAGGAAACTACCTTTGAATCGAATGTGTCAATTTTTCACTGTCAAAGTGGAAAAGTTGCAAGACAAAGGTGTTCAGTTGCAAATGGAAAGACTAGAGACAGCTGGCTAAGAAAAAGACACAAGCTGTAGCTGCACATGTGCTTTTACTGTCAGATTCATATGAGTAATATCATACAGAGACATATAAGTGAAAACAGGGATCTAAAATATATAAAAACCCCACTAAACTCTTATCTGAAGTACCATGGGCACAGTACTTCATGGAAGATTGGACCTATTTGACTTCAGAGAGAAAAAGTGAGTGTGGTAAAGGTTTAAAATCATGACTTACTAAGGTTAACCCCTTCTGTGTGATTCCTGGTATCTTCCTCAGCTTTTACCATATCTCTGTCTTCTCTCCATCCTCCTTAGTATGTTTCCAGTTCCCTTCGGTATCCATATTCAGGCTGTTTCTGCCACCTCTGCCCTTGTTTATTTTCTGTCACCAGGCTCTTCTTTCAAATGAGTGGACAGAAATTTGGTATTCTCTGTTTTAGTTCTTGTCACATCTGTATTTGGTTATTATAATCACCCAGATAGGTTATTCCTGGGTACCTGCAACAAAGTGGAGTTACTGAAAGCAGAAGAGTGGTAGTGAGCTAGTCAATACATGGTACTGAGCTAGGGAGAAAGGAAAATCTCAGGGCATGTGAAATCTCTGATAGTTTTAACAATTAATAAACCAGTATAAAACATATAGTAGGAAATTACTGTGTAATTGGTAACACAATTTAGAATGTTCTTATGAAAATGAAAATATCCACTCCCCACTTCCACATTCCAAGTCCCTGCTCTCATGGTATATATTGCTTACAGTAAAGGCTGGACAATTTTTACATGTCAAAGAAAAATAAAGAAATGAAATTCAGCGAGCATGGAAAAACCTCAACTCAAACAATTTAAGTTTAGTAACCTTGTAAATAACCGAAAGCAAAATCTTATAATGGAAAGTGTTGAGCAATCTAGGTAAAAGGCACACGATGTCACAACCTCTTCCTGTAATAATTTTTTGTTTAATATAACTGTATTCTATCCTTCAGCTCACCAATTGGAGGTCCATTTCAGATACCTCTGTCATTCTAAATAAAGTTCAATGACAACAATTTTGTGAGAACAGTGGGTGTTTATAAATAGAACTCAGGGAATAACCATGGTAAAAATATTCCTTTTCATCTCCTTGCTGTTGTAAGAATAAGATTTTTTTTTTTATGTCTCAAAGGACAAATGTTACCTTCTTTTTAATGTTGAAAAGTCTATTTTTAAATGATGACCCACTGCTGCACTCCCAAAAAAAACAAAATTATTAATGAAGTGACACGCTGAGACATGGGGAAAAATAATTATAACAGATACTATACAGAGTACAGATGAATATAGTGAAGAAAATAAGATATCTTCTCTTGTGCATTAGAATCTGTTCAGGGACATGTAAAGCTATGTGACTTTATTGCTGACCTTCACCTAGCACTATGCAGTAGAGAATTTGTGCAATTGTGGAGTGGTTTGCTGCCCCTCTCTGGGTGGGGATTCACAGAGAGCATTGAGCTTTGTGTTCTTCTGAGCAGTAGTAGTGAGATCTGAACATTTCTGGTAACATTTCTGTCTTGGCTAAACTGTCCTATTTGCCTTCTTGTTTGCTGCTCTGAAAAAAACATTTTGTCTTGGTTGCAGTCCTGTTCTTGCCTTGCTCTTTTCACTTTTATAACCTGTACCTTATATACTCCAAATTACAACAGCATATGAATCTTACCCAAAGAACAAACCGTAAAATGTATTTTTGACAATTTTGTATTAAAAAAGTATGGACAATTAGATGATACCTATAAATCCATTGCAACTTTTACCAAGGTCAGTGTTTATTTTCTTTCTGTTACCTTCAATAACTTGTGCAATACTCTCTTCCCTGTGCATTGACTGCCATTCCTTCCTTCTTAATTGTTGCTTTAAAGTTCAGCCATGTAAATATACAGCATTGCAACTGCCAGAAACAATCGTGTCTCATGTGGAAGGAGGACAGCTCTAAGTCATACGAGAATATAAAGATGTTTTGTCTATTTTTGGCACATCCATCTCCAGTATATGTAGGGAGAGGTTTGGAAGCCCAACTTTTTCCCCAGGAATCACAAATCAGTTCACACCTTAAGACGAAAGTTGACCTTAACAGACTCAGAATAGCACCTTCAGAAGTGGCTGAGTTAACTTTTCAGCTTCTGGTCCATGGAGATACTCTACTGCCTGAAATACCAGGTTAAGGCTAAGAATGCAGCATTAAAATTGTCCATATCCTTTAAGAAGGAAGGTACCAGAGCAGGATTTACAGGAAGTGTACCCCAATCCCTTAATCTTTCATATGTGGATTCTGTGTCAAAAGAGATCTTTATCTTCTTGTCTTTCCAAATTATCTACATTGAAACACTGTGAGAACTAAAAATCTTTAAAATTCTTATCAGCATATTTTCAGCAGTAAATTGTGGCCACACTAAGTTCAACAACATTAATATCTGTAATATCCTATTATTTTTTTAAAGAGGATAAACTCTATGGTTTTAATATTTTGCCCTTTTCTCTTAAAATAGTTAACTTCCTGGAGAATAATGTGAAGGTTTAAGAAGATGGTGGTACTTGGTTTGGTGAGACTAATGGTATTTAAACAAGGCTGTAGAAATGGTCATAAAAATTATTTCCTGTTTATATTCCTAGATGTGATTTTTAAAATGTGTTTTTAAGATTTGCATCTTGGAGTGATTAGAAGATTAGGCAGGGAATTATCATTTACTTACTGATGAATAAAAAGGATTTGGGTTTGGGTGCCTCGTCATTGAAAATTCTTTGACTACTGTTTGAATTATAGATTTTGCTCATGTAAAAGGAGAAAAAATGTTGAATATATGACAGATGTAAAAGGCATCTTGTCATTTACCTTATCATTGGCATGTACATACTAATACACATTTATACACACACTTAGACAGATGTATCTCCATTTTGTGTATGTAATATGCTATTCTAATGCTAATCCACTGAAATGTTTTCTTAAAGTACCTTTGTCAGGAAGAATTCCTGATCATAAAACTTAAGAAAACAGAAGTGATTTCTTTTAACCATACTGTAACTGTGTAATTGGATTAATGGTTGTCAGGATATTTTACAATGGCTTTTTTCCTCAGTCGACACATTCATTTGTGAACAGTGGCTTGTGAGATAAACCTATAAAGAGGCAAAGAAGATAAATTTATAAAGAAGAAAGAAATACACATTTGTATTCCTATAATCTCACCTGGGAAATAAATGGTTAAATGTAGACATCAAGGCACCTTTCTCCACACCATCTTAAGAATTTCAATACTTATTATGTAGTAAAAATGTTACAATTTGACAGATTAATTTCTTATTTTGCCAGGCTGCTCAGAAAGCAAAGGAAAATTATATGAAGAAAAGATCTTTAAAGCTAATGAAATAAAGTGTTTACATTTTTTAATATTTTACCTAAATAGGGAGCAATTTTTTATTGTCCTTATTTTTAGACCTTGTTCTTTCATTTTTTAATTGCATTCTTGTGCAATTTTAATTCAATTTGCATTAAGTATTAAAATTAATTTACATTTTGAACTTCATAACTCGTGCTGTTTTCAGCGGTTTACTGTATTGGCAGTGGTTTATAGCCAAGATGCTGATCACCTTTCAACAGCAGAGCTCACCAGGTCATGTAAAACACAGCTCTTCTTATACCTCATTGTATATCATCACACCATTAACAGCATGAAAGACCAAATCATTGGATGAAATCTACAAATCAACAAAAAGAGAAATTTGTGAGTACTGAAGAATTTGAGGCTCCTTATGGCTTTAGTTCAGCATGTTCATTTGCCCAGGGATACTGTGAATGCTCCATCCCTGGCGGTATTCAAGACCAGGTTGGACGAAGCCTTGGGTGATATGGTTTAGTGTGAGGTGTCCCTGCCCATGGCAGGGGGGTTGGAACTAGATGATCTTAAGGTCCTTTCCATCTCTAACTATTCTATGATTCTATGTAGATAAGCACAGAGATTCCAAATAATCAGAACATCCTCACTTCTTGAGGATATACCTACACTGGTCCCTGAACTGGACTTGTCTTAACTTACCGTGTTAGACACTTGAATTATGCATCTGTAGGCTGTACTTTTCTAAGTATGCTATCTATTTGCCATACAAATATATCCTAAGCTCTCATAGAACATAGGCAGAACTTCTTGATTGTACAGTATTCCTGGATATCATGAACTTGTCAGAAGGATCTAGAGCTCTTTACATCATCACACCATGGGAAATAGAACCAGGTTCACAGTCTTGTATTCAATCTGCAGGATACTCTGCATACAGAGAAGACGATTTACAGGTCTCTTTTTGACAGTTTCTCCTGTAGTAAAAATAAGCTAAATCTTACTGAAAGGTTTTGAGAACCATCTGAGACCACAGGAATGAACTGCAACAAAGATGAAAATCCTTGATGAAATTCATGTTCTCCAAAAACAAGGCACCTTTCTTTAAAAGTTTGTGAGTTTTGCGGTTGTTTTATTTTGTTTGTTTGTTTGTTTTCCTCTCTTACTGCAAATTTGTAGGGCTAACTTACATGAGGCAGTAATATTGTTAGCCCAAATTAACCATTTCTCCACCTGGAAAGAGAAAAAAAAAAGAAAAAGAAAGATAATGGTTAAGATAAAGATAGTTATGTTGCAGTCCTGTTGGAGTGTATTCAGTTGTTCTGATGAGTGCTATAAAGCCTGGGTAAAACAGAATAGGAACAGACCTTAACCACCTAGGAAAATAAGGTGAAATTCCATTGACTGCCACTAATATCTAGTAAGTGTTGTCAATAGCTCCCTTGTTAGTCAGATGTCAAGAAATTAACACGTCTCTTGGACTTATGCATTAACTAAGAGCCTATCCTTGCCAGTTTACTCACTAGCCCTTAGTACTATTTTTTTCATTTATTATCCTTTTTACCTCCCCTATGGATCATTTATGAAGACTGCAAATAGAAGAACTCATGCAGATGCAAAATGGAAGCAACTTTTGAATATTTGATGCAAATAACCTTCTAGAGTATTGAAATGGTTACTAGAAATTTAAAACTAGAGTGAGAACCAGAGGACAGAATAATGGTCAAGATGTTGATATATTTTCCTATTATTAACATTTTCAGCTGAGCTATAAAGTATATGTTGTTTGCATGAACTCAATGACCTTTATATAGCTCTATATTTGTGAAATACTCTTCTTAATGGGCAATGAGACATTAAAGTCTGTAAGCTGATACAAGCAGTTATTATTCTTGGACTGGAGTTTGGTATTGTTGAACAACACCAGGAATAAAATGTTATTTCTTAACATTCCAATTCTACAAATAAAAGACATAAGATTAATTTTTCAATATATAGCTTGAGTAGTAGGGATATGAAGAGGCACTCATAAAATCGAAGAGAAATAAAGAAACTTTACAAAGCTATACAAGAACTGGGATCTCCAAAGTTAGTGACTCTCAAATATTCTTTACCTTTAGGGGAAAAGTAAAAGAAAGTTTAAAAAAACAAACAAACAAAAAAAAAACCTGTTGAGAATCTTCCCTTCAGAAGAACTAACAGTACTAGGACTTAGGAACATAGGTAACTGATCGTTTTGCCTTTCGACACACACAGTACAAAGGCAATAGGCTGTCAGAGGGACAAGAATTCTGGCTAATCAGTATGCATCATTTTGGAAAGGTCAAAAACTATTGTATGTTATTTTTTAAGATTTTTTAAGCTTACATATATCTGAAACATTTATTCCATATTTGGATTATTTGGAACTTTCTGGAAAAGAAATTATTGTTTCTGAGGTTTTTGTTTGATCATTTGTTTAGCTTCAGAAGTTTGTCATTGGTGCTGTACCCCTTGAGTTGAAATTGTACTCACAATACAAGGTTAGTCAATCTTTCTGACAGATTTATGCCTGTACAGAAAATACCACAGCAGATATACATTGCTGATAGGAAAGAAGTTAAACTAATCCTTTTTCTTTAACGCCGAATTTATGGAACTTTTATTCAGGTGGTCTTATTGCAAATAACCATCAGCTTCTTATTCTCAAAATACAAATCAACATTTTTTGCAGTTAACTAGTCAAATAATAATCACAGTGTTTTAAACGCACTAATAGATCAAAAGGAAATAAGTACTCCAGTAAAGCATACTAATAGCAGTCATTAAGGTTCTTATAAAACTGACCTTTGGAAGACACAGAGCAGTTCTCAAATATTTGGAAAAGATAGTGTAAAAAGTTAAAAATACATATTTAATGATCTGTGTTAGAAGTCAGTGTTGAAACCTATAGCTGCTGCTGTTAGTATTATGTCTAGCACTATAAAATATATAGCTATAAGTAAAATCTTTCTTGTCAGCTGTAACTTATCCATTGTTATGAACAAATAGCATGTGCATTTCATCTATTTATCATAGCAGTAATCTTTGTACTTTTTTTTTACAAACACCTATGGATAAAGCCATCCTAAATGCAGCACTAATTGAATATTTAGACATTTAGTTATTGTTGAATTTGCATAAGATTCCCAGTCCTCTCATTGAGAAGCAATATGCCCATTATATTTAGAATAGAGTTGCCTGAAAAGATTGACATGCTTGACAAACTAGTTTCTATTAATTTGTAAGTTTTAGATTTTTTAAGGATGTTGAGCCCTAGTTCCTGTGCCAAAACTTTACCTTTATGATATGAATTCTGAATTAAGCAATAACAAAAAATATTGCCCTTAATCATATCACTACAGGGCCTGATAATAAGGCTTCATCTATCTTTCTTCTTTCGCACTTTATATACTGAAAGCCTACAGTAAGGTCTCCACAAAGCCTTCCATTTTCCAGGCTGAACAACCACAGCTCCCTCAGCTTTTCTTGACAGGAGAGATTTTCCAGTCCTCTGATTATTTCTATGGCCCTCCCCTGGACCCTCTCCAACAGGTCCATGTCTTTCTTGTATTGAATTAGTACATGGTTTAGTACACCTTCTCAGGGAAAGAAACAAGAACTTATTTTATTGCTCACAATGAAAGAAATTACAAAATATCTGAAAAGGTAAATTTCACATGCACTAGCCTAATATTTTCCAGAAACTGCTCCCTGACACTGTGTTTATGGTAAATGTTGTTACTATCTGCAGTTCTTTCTTCATCATTAGTGTGGTCCTATCACCTTTCCCTGCACTTTTTTTATACATATAGTAGCCTTAACAGGCTTTTACCTTGTGCTTTAGGTATTATGCATACATTTTGAATAATTATGCAAAGTTTTATACTAAATAAACCTTCCTTATATTGTAATCATTCTTATGCCAAATACTGTGTAAAAAAAAGAAAAGATACTGTTTGCAGGGATTTTAGAGTATGTAGTCTAGTCTGCTTTTTTACCATTGTCATTCAAATATATAGGTGCTATTACTACTTCTGCAAGCATTATAATAGGTGTGCTTCACACCACTGGAATATATCACTTTATATTTTTTGTCCTTTACATGAAAATTCCAGTTTGTGACCATACTTATAAGATGTAAGGATCTTTCTCTAAACCATTTTTTTAACTTTTATGTTATCAACTTTATTTTCTCTTATACTATAAATACCATCAAAGCTTATGTCATTTTCTAGAATCTTAGCTATTACATATATAATTTTGCATTGAAATTTTAGCAGATGCTAACACTGTATAATTTACACTAATAGGGCCACACTTAAAAATGTGAACTCTGGTAGCTGCAAAATCTACAACTGTACATGCAGAAAATCCACATAAGCAGTTCACTGATACCACTCTGAAAATTAACATGCAAAGTCTTGTGTGATTATTTGCAGATAAATCATAGAATCATAGAATAGTTAGGGTTAGAAGGGACCTTAAGATCATTTAGTTCCAACCCCCCTGCCATGAGCAGGGACACCTCACACTAAACCATGTCACACAAGGCTCTGTCCAACCTGGCCTTGAACACCACCAGGGGTGGAGCATTCATAAATCAGCATAAAATGGACATAAATATTAAACATGGAACACAATCTCAAAAAAGATTCCTGCTCACTGATGAGAAATAAGCTTGCAATTTTGGAATGGTGGAAGCATGGGGTGTCTGTGGCTGAGGATGATAGCACAAAAGACGCATTAGCTTCAAAGAACACTGACCGACAATGGAATAGCCCATTACGAAAATCAGTATCACCCACCCCCTTCATAATCCAGATAATACAGAACTGGGAAGAGAGATGAAGGACTCTTCTGATGTGACAAAATTATAAACTCCTCTGGTGGGTTGACCTTGGCTGACTACTAGGTACCCACCAAAGTGTTCTCTCATTCCCTCTTAGCAGGGCAGGGGGAGAAAGTTAGAAGGAAAAGCTCATGGGTTAAGATAAAGGCCAACCACAGTCACAGCTAAAAGAGACTTAACTTGCAGAAGATTTGTTTAGTTTATTCTCAATTAAAAATAAACAAACAAACAAACAAATAAATAAATCAGGATGTGAATCGTTGCTCCAGTCTGAAGCAACTCATCATCTTCTTCATTGACTTTTTTGTTTGCAGGGCTGCTTCTCTTGCAGGTGCTGTGCAACTTTTTTTATCCTTTCTCATATACGTTTTCCCCATTCGTCCACCACCATTTTTAGTGGGATCAGCTCTGGCCAACAGTGGGTCTGTTTTGGAGCCAGCTAGAATTGATATAGGAGGTAGGTGCTCCTGGTCTCTTTTTATAGAGGCCATGACTGAGGCCTCCCTAACTTCCAAAACCTTGACACATTAACCCAGTACATCTCCTAACTACATCACACTGTGTACTAAAGAATTATCTCCTTCTTCAAGTAATCCTTCCTTCTGCAAGTAATAGAGGAGCTGAAAAGGAGAGGTGCCATCCTTGACCTCGTACTCACCAACAGGGAAGGGCTTGTTGGAAATGTGATGCTCCAGGGAGGTCTTGGATGCAGCGATCACAAGACGGTCAAATTCAAGGTCCTCAAGGCAGTGAGAAGAGCAAAGCTCACTGTCCTGGACTTCAAGAGAGCAGACTCTGTCCTCATCAGGAATCTCTTTACTAAGGTTACCATGGGATACAGCAATAGAGGGCAGGGGGGCCCAAGACTCTTGGCTGATATTCAAGGATCACCTACTGCAAGCAAAGGAGTGTTGTGTCCCAACTAGAAGGAAGTGCAGTAGGAGGGCCAGGAGACCCCCTTGGATGGATAAGGAGCTGCTGAGAAAAATTCAAAGGAAAAAAGAGGCTTATAAATGGTGGAAGCAAGGACAGGCTGCCTGGGATGAATACAGGGATGTTGTCTGGGTAGTTAGGGACCAAGTTAGGAAAGCTAAGGCCCAGTTAGAATTAAACTTGGCTAGGGATGTGAAAGATAGCAGCAAGGGATTCTATAGGTATGTAGAGAATAAAAAGACAGAGTAGGGACAAAGTAGGCCACCTCCGGAAGCTATCAGGAGAACTGGCTACACAGGATTTGGAGAAGGCTGAGGTTCTGAATGACTTCTTTGACTCAGTCTTCACTGGCAAATTCTCTGACCGCATCATTCAAGTCTTGGAAGGCAGACACAGGGACTGTGAGAATGAAGACCTTGGGCCCTCTGTAAGAGAGGATCTGGTTCGAGACCATCTTAAAAACCTGAACATATACACGTCCATGGGACCTGATGAAATCCATCCGCGGGTCCTGAAGGAGCTGGCGAATGAACTTGCTAAGACACTGTCCATCATATTTGAAAAATCGTGGCAGTCAGTTGAAGTTGCTGATGACTGGAAAAAGAAAAATATAACCCCCATTTTCAAGAAGAGGAAAATGGATGACCCAGGGAATTACAGACCAGTCAGTCTCACCTCTGTGCCTGGCAAAATCTGGGAGCAGATTCTCCTGGAAGGCATGCTAAGGCACATGGAAAACAAGGAGGTGCTTGGTGACAGCCAGCATGGCTTCACTAACAGGAAATCCTGCCTGACCAATTTGGTGACCTTCTATGGTGGGGCTATGGAACTGATTGATGGGTGGAGTAGTTGATGTCATCTACCTGGACTTGTGCAAAGTGTTCAACACTGTCCCTCCCACATGACATACTTATCTCTAAATTGGAGAGATATCAATTTGATAGGTGGAGCACTCAGGGGATAAAGAACTGGCTGGATGGCTGCACGCAAAGAGTTGTGGTCAATGGTTCAATGTCCAGCTGGAGATCAGTAACGAGTTGTGTCCCTCAGGGTTCAGTGCTGGGACTGGTCTTGTTCAACATCTTTGTCAGTGACATGGACAGTGGGATTGAGTGTGCCCTCAGCAAGTTTGCCGATGACACCAAGCTGTGTGGTTCTGTTGATACGCTAGAGGGAAGAAATGCCATTCAGAGGGACCTTGACACACTTGTGAGGTGGGCTGATGCCAACCTCATGAAGTTTAACCGTGACAAGTGCAAGGTCCTACACCTGGGTCGGAGCAATCCCAGGCACAGATAGAGGTTGGCCAAAGAAGAGATTCAGAGCAGCGCTGCAGAGAAGGACTTAGGGGTGTTGGTCGATGAGAAAATGAACATGAGCCAACAGTGTGCGCTTGCAGCCCGGAAAGTCAACAGTATCCTGGGCTACATCAAGAGGACCGTGAGCAACAGTTCAAAGGAGGTGATCCTGCCCCTCTACTCTGCTCCTGTCAGACCTCACTTGGAGTATTGTGTTCAGTTCTGGTGTCCTCAACATAAAAAGGACATGGAACTGTTGGAACAAGTCCAGAGGAGGGCCACAAGGATGATCAGGGGACTGGAGCACCTCCCATATGAAGACAGGCTGAGAATGTTGGGGCTGTTCAGCCTGGAGAAGAGAAGGCTGCGTGGAGACCTCATAGCAACCTTCCAGTATCTGAAGGAGGCCTATAGAGATGCTGGGGAGGGGCTGTAGTGACAGGACAAGGGGTAATGGGTTAAAACTTAAACAGGGGAAGTTTAGATTGGATATAAAGAAGAAATTCTTTCCTGTGAGGGTGGTGAGGCATTGGAATGGGTTGCCCAGAGAAGTTGTGAATGTTCCATCCCTGGCAGTGTTCAAGACCAGGTTGGATGAAGCCTTGGGTTATATGGTTTAGTGTGAGCTGTCCCTGCCCATGGCAGGGGGCTGGAACCAGATGATCTTAAGGCTCTTTCCAACCCTAACTATTCTATGATTCTATGATTCTATCTCGTTTCTGGCATATTTGTTCAGATTCATGTCACTACAGATTCTTTACACAATAGAAATGAAGAGTATACTTTCACTCTAATCCTCAATGAATGACCTCTCTTTTGAAAACATAATTTTATAGTTGAAGAGTTCCTTACATCCTTATTCCTATCAGCAGGTTGTCCTCTTTGCATTTCATCCACATACTCAGTGCACTCAATAGCTATGTTCACATGCCCATAGGTAATTTGAAAGCTTGTAGAGTAAATACCTTCTAGTTTGAGCCCAGGTATGTTTGAGATATAAGACACCATGAAAGCCTCTTTTAAGCTCAGTGCAGTGAGAGCTTTGCCCATGAGAATAAACAAGAACTGAATACATCTTTCTACTCAACTTTTAACTCATAGTTTTCTGTGCAACTTTCCTAATATAATTCTTAATTGCTAGAAAACCAGATAGGCTGGAATTAAGCATGACACAAATAAAAATAAGAAGGGAAGAAGAGAGTAGCCTAGAGCTTGTTCAGCTCTTGTAAAGAGAGCTGAAAACAATTTAAATTCGCTCCAGTACTGATGTGGAAACTGTCTGGAAAAGATGCTTCCCCAGACTCTAATTAGAGAATTAAAAATGGAGGTAATGAAGGTCATTGTTGAAAAGGCATGTTCTTATTGACAACAATATAATCTGTTGCCGCTTACATATTAAAGTATGCTTAAATGGCTAATTAGAACATCCAAATAAACACTTTTAGAGTAAAAAGTCTTTCCTTCCTGTAGACACATTTCTCAGGGATGTCTCTAACGCTGACTGTTCTTCAGGGAATTCATGTTTAAACAATTAGATAATTAACAATCTGTCTAAATATTCCTGATTTTTGTTATGCTTAGCTTTTGATTAGCTTTAATCCTTATCTTTGCTTCATGTCTGCATTTAATACCCTGCAGAATTCTCCTGCAATGAATTTCTACAAAACTGTATCTGTACAAATATTACCACATAGTAAATACAAATATTTCTTTGAATTTCAAATAACTATTTTATTCAACCCTTTTATGCTTTTTAATTAAATATTTTAAGAAATGTATTTTCACTTGTATACATTTTTTCTGAATAGGTTTTTGTACAGTTAAGTATACTCTTATAAAAGTGCAAATGTATCCTTCTCTTAGTTTTATCACTGGTTCTTCCATATCATCTGGCATTATTATTTACCCCATATTATTAGGCATCAGGAATAATACAACAAAATATATATTTGAAATTAGACATAATGAGACATGCAAGACCACTAGTTCTAAACAGACTATAAGTGTTAATTTACTTCTTCAAACTATACAGATGTTGCTTAGACTACTTATGAAATAAACTAACATATTTATGAAACAGGATTAGTTTTATACAAACAAGTCTAAATTTATTGGACGGTTTATTTGTAATGAGTAAATACAATTCTTTACTACAGTAGTTGTCATGTAGCTGTTTAAATCAAGAAAGCTGAGAAAATGGAAATAGTCCTTGAAGTGTTTAAATAATTTTATTGCTCTAATTTTTGTTTTATTCTTATCTTCAGTTATTTACTGCACTGATGGTTTTGCTAGGTGAGGGTATTCACACAATTCAGTTTTATCTATCCAAATTCCTTCTAACAAAGGGGCTCACTGGACAGCCTGTGGTCCCCTTGTGAACAGATGGCAGAAACTGATGTTGCTAGCATCAGGCCACCCATTAAACTCTGCTGAGACAAAAGGTGCTAATTCTGCATCCCTCCCTGTAGAATATTACTCCTCAATGCACTTATTTAACTATGCATGAGAAAACTGAAACCAGCTGCAGGAAGAGGTGGCTTTTTCCCCCTCTTTGATCTTTTAAGGTCCCTTCCAACCCTTGGGATCCTGTGAATCTGTGATATTAAAAAGACTGTACTATCAGTTAGTAGAAATGAAAAATTCAGTCTCATTTAAAAACTTAAGAAGGAGAACTGTACATAGCATTGTATTAAAAGTTTAAATAAATACGCTATTCATGCAGAGGAGAAAAATTTGTTGTTGAACAGTATATTTAGAGATGAGCTCCTCTGCCTATTTTCCAGAAGAGAAGACAGACATATGGCTTTGAGTGGAAACATAAAACTGTGTTGTAGACCCCATTACCAAGGCCTTTGATTAGACAATTAAATAACTGCTTGTTCATTTTTTTCAAACTTTTCCTTTTTTTTTTTTTTTATTTCTGCATGCCTCTGCACTTTGAGTTGCATATATTCTCTCTATTATTATCTATTTCTACAATATAGCCCATGTAAATTTCTGCTACCAGGGAACTGGTTTACAGTAAGTTAATCATGCATGTTATATTTCAGTTATACTATGATCCTGTCTGCTTTTCCACCTTGTCAAAAGTGATTTAGAACTTCACCTTACACTTCCCAGTCATTGGGCTTTATTTCTCTGGGAAAATTTAATTCATATCTGGTCATTCCCTGAAGTGAGTAGCTACATATGTGTTTAATGCTTCCTTGGCATATGGATTAGCTCCCAAACTGACAGGCTCTTTAGCACTCATGGTCTGCATTTTAGAATTCATTGCCAAAAATATATCAAAACATTGACTCCTTCTTATCATGAGGAGGAAATGATACTTCCTCAAGACCCATTTACATTGGCTTTAGCTGCATATTCTTGGTATATTTTGAAATAAGATGTTTTATCAAATAGTATATTGTCTAAGATTTGACAGCATCTGTAATGAAAGATTATGGCAGATACTTTAAAAGGAACAGACTATATTGCTGAGAACATTCACACAATATGTTGTGCACTATGGCATGCATGCTATTGAATTCTGAACAAGCTATGAGTATGTGAGTGAAATAGCAAAGATTTGTAAAAATGTCTTTAGAGAAGCAAGTGTGAATGAAGAGAGTGAAAAAAAAAACATTTTACCACATTGAACAGAATCTGTGATTCATATACAGGTTAAAATGGGAGTCAGTATTCCCAGTTACAGAGGATGTACTTGATTCTGTAGCCATTTCTTAAGGAAATCTTCTGCAAGAAGTCAGACTGGAAAATAGTTAGCATTTAAGATAAGCATTACAGAAATGAATTCCTGGGGTCAGCCTACAAGTATATATTGAAGAAACTGCTTTCAACAGGCTCAGTGAGGGCAGGTGGGGATGGCTTCCAGGAGAAAGCTTTATGTCTGCACTAAGTACTGACGGGACTGCTTTTTACAGGATAAATCAGACTGCATTAAAAAATGTAGAGCTTCTTTCTACAAGACTCTATGTATTTCAAGGTGTATGTCACCTGCAGGTGAACCAGGCAGCTAATATCTGTATGATGAAGGCTATTTGGCCATATTGCCACTTGCTCTGGACCTGTGCACCTGGATTTCCTCACATATTTCCTCATATAAGAGGGAGCAGGATCTACAGCAAAGATTATGAGAATAGTGCATGCTGATATCCTGGATACTTTAGCTGCTTCAGGTGGTACAGAATTTTCTAGGAGTGTTCCTTAGATTATATTGCCTCATGTAAACACTCAAAAAGTCTCAACCTGTGTAAAGGGCTAAATGAAAAAAACATTTAGATTTTTAGTCCTCATCAATCAATTATTATTTTATTATCCCATGCTTTTGCACAACTTGTTGCAAAAAAAATTTATTTGTTGAGAATGCTGTCATCAGGTAATTAATCATCAGTAAATTTCATCTGTCATCAATAGTCAAAGTGAATTCAGTCAATTCAGCTCAGAATCATAGAATGGTTTGAGTTGGATCATCTATTTTCATCCTCCTGCCACTGGTGGGAACACCTCCCACTAGACCGGGTTGTCCAAAGCTCTGTCCAACCTGGCCTTGAACACTGCCAGGGGTGGAACAGCCACAGCTTCTCTGGGTAACCTATGCCAGTATCTTACCACCCTCACAGTAAAGAACTTCTTCCTAACATCTAATCTAAATCTACCCTCTATCCATTTAAAACCATTCCCCCTTGTCCTGTCCTGTTATTACATGCTGCCATAAGAAGTCCCTCTCCAGCTTTCTTATAGGCCCCCTCTAGGTATTGGAAGGTTGTTCTAAGCTCTCCCTACAGCCTTCTCTTCTCCAGACTTTCAGCCTGCCTCCTTAGCAGAGGTGGCAGTCCTCTGGACTTGCTCCAATAGCTCCATGTCCTTCTTATGCTGCAGACACCAGAGCTGGATGCAGTACTCGAGGTCGGGTCTCACAAGAGTGGAGTAGAGGATGAGAATCACCTCCCTCTATGTGCTGGTGATGCATCATTTGATGTAGCCTGTCGTGGTTTAAAGTCCACACACTCCTTTGTTTCCCCCCCACCCCCACCTTCCCACTCCCGGACGGATGGGAAGGAGAGCCGGAGGAATACAACTCCCACAGATTGAGGTAAAATCAGTCCAGCAATTAAGGAATAACACAAAATCACCACTGCTACCACCAACAAATCAATGCTAGAGGAAATAAACAGGGAGAGAGAATACGATACCACCAGCCGCCACGAGGCCAGCCCGGAAGAGAAGAGCTAACCCCTCCCCTCCTGGCCAGCTTCCAGTCCCCTCCCCGATCAGGACGTGCTGTGGTATGGAATACCTCCCCGACTAGCCCAGACCAGGCGCCCTATCTCTCCCTCCTCCCTGGCAGAGCATGAGCTACTGCTGAACCCATGACAAGCCCAGTAATATGGTTGGCTTTCTGAGCTGTGAGTACACATCACCAGGTCATAGAATCATAGAATCATAGAATAGTTAGGGTTGGAAAGGACCTTAAGATCATCAAGTTCCAATTCCCCTGCCATGGGGAGGGACACCTCACAATAAACCAGGTCACCAGAGGCCCTGTCCAACCTGGCCTTGAACACTGCCAGGGATGGAACATTCACAGCTTCTCTGGGCAACCCATTTTCATCACCCATTTTCATCACCCTTACAGTAAAGAATTTCTTCCTTATATCCAATCTAAACTTCCCCTGTTGAAGTTTTATCCCAGTACCCCTTGTCCTATCACTACAGTCCCTAATGAAGAGTCCCTCACCAGCATCCATAAGGCCCCCTTCAGATACTGGAAGGCTGCTATGAGATTTCCACGCAGTCTTCTCTTCTCCAGGCTGAACAGCCCCAACTTTCTCAGCCTGTCTTCATATGGGAGGTGCTCCAGTCCCCTGATCATCCTCGTGGCCCTCCTCTGGACTTGTTCTAACAGTTCCATGTCCTTTTTATGTTGAGGACCCCAGAACTACAAACAGTACTCCAAGTGAGGTCTGATGAGAGCAGAGTAGAGGGGCAGGATCACCTCCTTGGACTTGCTGGTCATGCTCCTTTTCATGCAAAAGGTCATGTTGAGCTTCTTGTCAATCAGCACCCCTGAGTCTTTTTATTCAGTCTTGAGAACTGGGCCCATGTAAACCTCATGTAGTTCAACAAGGCCAAGTGCAAGATCCTGCACCTGGGTCAGTACAATCCCAGGCACACTTACAGGTTGGGTGGAAAATGGATAGAAAGCAGCCCTGAGTAAAAAGATTTTGTTCTCCCACTCTCCTTTACCTTCTGCTACTTGTACGGTGTGGCTGAAGCACTTGCCAGTGAAACAGAGGCTAAAAGTCATTGACTGTCTCAGTCTTAGAAACATAGAATCATAGAATAGTTAGGATTGGAAAGGACCTCAAGATCATCTAGTTCCAACCCCCCTGCCATGGGCAGGGACACCTCACACTAAACCATGTCACCCAAGGCTTCATCCAACCTGACCTTGAACACTGCCAGGGATGGAGCATTCACTACCTCCCTGGGCAACCCATTCCAGTACCTCACCACCCTAACAGTAAAGAATTTCTTCCTTATTTCCTGGGTAACCAGTTTTCTTCTTTCCCTCCAGAGAGGTCCCCCATTTTCCATAGTCTTCTGTTTATCCCTGACATATCAACAGAAGCTGTCCTTGTTACCCTTGACATCCCTGGCCAGATTTAATTCTATCAGGGCTTTAGCTTTCCTAACCTGATTCCTGATTGCTTGGACAATTTCTCTATGGTCCCTCCTAGGCTGCCTGTCCTTGCTTCCAGCCTCTGTAGGCTTCCTTTCTGTGTTGCAGTTTGTTCAAGAGCTACTTTTTCATCCATACATGTCTTCTGGTGGTTTTGCCTTACTTCCTCTTTGTCAGGATGTACCTTAGGTTCTAACTTCTGAAGTTAAGATTCCTGTCTATAATGCTTTTGGTATATTTTTCATAATTATGCTTTGTATCCTGTTTCTCTTCACATACACTTTCTACTGGTTAGACAGTAAATATGAACAACTCAGACGTTGCTTAAAAGTATAATTTTACCATAGCATACGAGCAAGCTAATACAAAGCTGACGTCATCAACAGAAAGCTCTACTTACCTTTATTTACAGATTACAGAAGCATACATCTAGACTTGTTAGCCCTTTTTAAAGTTAAGCATGGTAATCACAGAATTTAAATTAAACTACTGAAATCTGTTACCACACTCATAATGTCAAAATCATATGAAATCTGAAATGTAAATGCCCTATACAACCAAAAAATTCTGCTCAATTTTCATTTATTACCTGCCTAAATGCTCATGAAAACAATAGATGAGCTAACCTACCTACTCCCTCTCCCTCATCAAGGTACACTGCAAAAGCATTTCTCTTTCAAATTGAATCCCTACGCTATTAAAGCTCTTATTGATATAAAGTGAATGCATAGAAGTGAAGCAACCTCAGTTTCATAACTGAATAGGAAAATCACAAAGAAGTTGAACACAACTTTTAAGAAGAAAAATAAAAGATTCTACTGGAAATGACAAGCTGCTGATTCTGTGTCTCATTTGAGTGCTATTTATGATGCCTAAATTTATGCCCAGAAATTTTTGGAATCAGCAAGGAGGTGACAGGAAAGGGTTATTTTCTAGAATGTTTGAACTATTCTGATAATAGCTGCCAGTCAAAAATTTTGGCAAAGAAGCATTTAAAAATGGACAAGAAATATGTGAGGTGGAGTTACTAAATCTGTGGAAGTGAGATGCTGTTCTGTTAAATAATTACTGGTTATTATAACATTATGGAAAAGGTTTCAGCATAACATTTGCAGAAAACAGTTTCGTTGTTCCCCCTTTGCCCCCCTTCACTCAAAGGTCAAAGTACATATAAGGATATTAGTCTCTTCACAAACTTATACTGCTGGAAACTTTACACCATTAAAGACAATGCCATTAACATTGCTCAGTCCAAGAGTGCACTATAGTCCTTTAGAGCTTCATCTAATGTGCACTGCTCTGTTACATAGCAGCAGAAGTGAGGTATCAGGTGTTCATGCACTCCCCCCGGAGGGGATGAGATTGTGGTAGAAGTGAAAAGCAGCAACCTATTTTAGATCAGGAGAGGAACAGTCACAAGTGATACATTTATGGAAGTGCTTTAGTGTTGTAGAACACAACCCTACCAAGTCTGTCTTGCTTGTTTCAATCTGTTAAGGTAGTCCACTTGTTTTGCTACCTCCTTTTACATGCAGTCACATCTTCTAACATTTAAACCTAGATATTGTTCACAGCCAGCCTCACTTCTTTCGTGCACTCACACAGGCCCTTGAACTAATTGAAAAACTGAGCTGTAAATAAGCACTCAGAGTGAGAACTACAAAATTCTGATCTACATTTTGACCAGATATGCCTTTCCATTTCTAACAGAAAACAATTAACTGACAACTGCACACACCAACTCCAACTTGATTCTATACTTTCATATTGTGATAAGAAAACTTGGAAATCTCTGTTTAAACATGTGACTGCAAGTTCATTACTACAGCAGATTTCTTCTCTGGTCCATCAAAAGTCAAATAACTTTTTAGAACTGAAACACATCAGGGAAACACTGATCTTGCCAGACACCATCACTTCTGCAGAGATGCCTTAGGGATTTTCACCAGG
The DNA here is from genome assembly GCF_012275295.1 of Melopsittacus undulatus. NCBI lineage: Eukaryota > Metazoa > Chordata > Aves > Psittaciformes > Psittaculidae > Melopsittacus > Melopsittacus undulatus. The sequence goes on along the minus strand of NC_047531.1, from coordinate 17,834,392 downwards.
AAGAATGGCTTACCAGTACAAAGCAGAAAAAGACTTAAGAGATTTTACAGTCATCTATGAATATGCACATTTTAAATATTAGTGCATTTAAGGGGTCTGAGGTGTTCTCGGGTACAATACAAATTCTCTGCAAGACAGAGAAAACAGATAAAACTGGTAAAAGAGGATACAAACTTTTTTTCACCTGTTTTTTTTTACAGGATTTTTGCAGGCACATGGTACTAGTCTTGCCATATTACTTTGTAGCAGCAACAGCAAAGTTGTGCTACTGTGACATTAAATGATTTCTTCCAAAACATATTGACAAAAGGATAAAATCTTCTAAATTACTCTGACTGAAACTTTTATGTAGTCTTAAGAAGTTAGATTAACTTAGGTTTTAACCTAAAATATTTTCTGTTTGGATCAATAAATGGTGAAACACTTAAAAAATGCTGAAAATGTAATTATATTTTTGGACTAGTTTGACTGTCTAAATGCTGGAATCTTTGCTTAAAAAAGATTCTTCTCTTGTCATTTTTATACCAGTTTTACCATTTGGGGTTATTGTTTTGTTTTGGGTTTTTTCCTGTGTTTTTTTTTTGGGGGGGGAAGGAAAGGGGTGTGTGTTTTGTTAGTTTTTTTTTTTACCAGTTGTGTTTTTTATTGTTTTGGATTGTTTGTTTATTTTTACAAGTGGGAAGGTTTGAAGTTTTGGACAAGTATTTTAATATTTGTCTAAATCTGAACACTGCAGTAAATGATGAAGAGAGAACACATTTTCCCCCCTTATAATCTGTAATTTTCAGATTTTTCCCATCCTTTATCATATGTATTATTAGACTCACTTTCATCACAACCTTCATTTCTAATATAAAACTGTCCTTTTGACTACACCACAAGAATTCTTAATATTTTTGCTTTTATTCTCTCACATGTATCCTATCTGTTGCATGCAACTATTATCATCCCTCAGTTTAGCAATCTGCCTCCTTGTTCTGAAGGACATTTTCCCCATGAACAATTGTATAAATCTTATGAATGCCTCACAAAATATAAAAAAAGAGCAGTTGACTTTTATTAGTAGAGAACTGTCATTTATCCTGTCTTCTTATGAAACATTATTAACCAGCCCTTTCTACATGGGAATTTTGCACCTTATTTACAAATAGTTTTAACCTCAGATATTAAATATGAGGCAATGACACACTGTTATTTTGTTAAAATCATTGAATAGGATGGGAGCAGTGAAAGTCTGCATGTTTTACCAATTTGCATGTGCTACTAATTACTGCAGATTGCCAGTCTGCAGTAATGCTAGAGTTGGCAACTATAGACAGAGCTAGATGTTACTGTAGTTGACAAAACCCAGATGTTCACTTTGCTTTCTTTTGTCTTTCTTCTCAGCTTGAGTATTAAAGGATTTGTGTTCAACCTGCAATGTTCAGCAAATCATTTTCATGTCAATACTGTTAACCATAAGCTATAGTTAACCATCAGCTACATTGTGACAATTGCTGAAGTCTTATTTTCAAAAAACACATTTTGTTCCCCTCCACATACAAACATTTCCACATATGCTTCTGCTGTCACATTTACAGAAGATATCTGTTAATGTAAAATTACCATATGCTCCCAACAGGATGGAATCCTTCCTAGTAATTTTTCACCAGATTTTCAATTTTCCTAAATAATATATATCATAAAGAAGAGACATTGTTTTACCTGCTGTGCTAGGCAGATATTAATCTGAATATTCATCTTTATTGTAAGTGTACTCCTCTTGAACTTGCATCCTGAAATAAGAAGAAAATTATATAGTAAAACCAGGGGCTAAGTTCATTGCATGAGACCTTAATTCTCAGCAAGAAAACTTAAAAAGTTCTCACTATAAGGCAGAATGGTAAATTTTCAGTTCATAAGAGCCTGTTGTGGTTTAAGACCAGCAGGTAACTCAGAACCACGCTGCTGCTCGCTCACTCCCCACTTCCTACCCCACTCTGGGCAGGATGGGGAGGAGAATAGAAAGAATGTAAACCCCACAGACTGAGATAAAAAGAGCCTACTAAGGTATAATATAAAACTACTAAGAATAATCATAATGATAAGGGAAATAACAAAGGGAGAGAATATAAAACTAAACAGGGAAAAGGGCAAAAAACTCAACAAAACAATAAACACAAGTGTTGCACAGTACAATTGCTTACCACCCACTGATCGATATCCAGCCAGATCTGTCCCTTCTGGGTGACTCCCTCCAGTTTATACACTGTGCATGACATGCTGTAGTATGGAATAATGCTTTGGTTAGTTTGGGTCAGGTGTCCTGTGTCGGCTTCCTCCCTTCTTCTTGTGCCCCTCCTCACTGGCAGAACATGAGACTGAAAGTCCTTGATCAGAGTAGGCATTACTTAGCAACAACTAAAACATCGGTGTTATCAGCATACAGCACTGCACCAGCTACTAAGAAAGAGAAAAATAACTCACAGCTAAACCCAGGACAGAGCCATAAACAATTTACAGGCACTATTGAATGTCATTACTCCGTAAACCTGTCATGAAGAAATTAGTTGAGCACCTAAGAAGCTGCTATCCTGTTAGAAAACTCTGATTCTTTTAAGAAGCATTAAGTCACAAACAGCATGTTAATTAATGTTAAATGTGTGTTAGCAGTCAATTGTTCACCTGAAATTTTGTCTGTACACATATGGTATTTATGGCTCAGATTCATACTCCAGCCCTCTCCCAGTGGACAAGCTGAGACTTGGGTGTGGGGATAGTTTACATGCAAGTCCAAGTTACTGAAGGGAACTTTAAAGAGTGATACATCTTTCATCATGAAATGTCATGACCAAGACTAATGCCCCAAAAGTCATGGCTTGACTTCACAAAGATTTGGGAAGGGCTTTACCCACGCTTACTGCAAGTGCGCTGATGACTAAAAAGGCCAACGTGGGACAGACAACTCCGGTTGCAAAACGCACAACGAAAGGTGGTGTAAGTGGGGCACGATTCTTTCTGCATTTTCTTTTCTCCTCAAGACTAATTCTGTGTGTGCTCTCAAAGGAGACAACAGCATTACGTATGGTGTGTCTCCAAGTCTCCCAGTTGGAGGCCCAGCTGGACCACTGATGGTGGTCAATATGGCCAAGGCTGAGGTATTGTTTCAGGAAGTCCTTATATCTCCTCTTTGGGGCACTTCTCTTGTGGCAACCGGTGGCGAGTTCACCATTAAACAGTCTTAGGGAGGCTGTGCCCTGCCCAGTGCAGCTGCAATTTCAGCATTATGGCCTTGATACTGGTGACCTCTGCCTGTTCAAGGACAGTGACATTTGACACACAGTCAGTCCAATGGATGTTTAGAATTGTATGGAGGCAGCTCTGATGAAAATGTTTGAAGAGTCTCAGCTGATGGTGGTAGATAAACCATGATTCAGATCCGTATAAAAGAGTAGACAGTACAATGGCTCTATAGATACTAATCTTTGTACTTCAGGTGTTTATTGCACCAGACTCTTTTATGGAGTTTTCTGAAGACTCTATGTGGCTTTGCTATTCTGTTATCTATCTATCTCTTTATTGACTGTGGCATCCAAGGAAATAATGCTTTCCAGATAGCTGAACTGCTGAACTGACTTAAGCTCTGACTTGCAATGGTAATGTGGAGATGACGATAATCTTCTTGTGGTGCAGATTGGTAGAGAACTACTGTCTTCAAGCTGACTTCCAGCCCAAAAAGCTCCACTGCCTCCGCTGAGCAAGACGTTAAGCACTGCAGGGCTGCTTCTGTGTGGGCAATGAGGGAAGCATCATCAGCAAAAAGCAGTTCACGGACAAGGTGATTTAGGGTCTTAATGTGGACCTTTATTCACCTTAGATTGAATAGGCTCCCGTCAATATGATATCGAATATAAATGCCGCTTTGTTCTTCAAGGTCTACCGTAGCCTTTTGGAGCATCATGCTGAAGAAGATTGTGAATAAAGTTGGTGCGAGAACACAACCTGGTTTCACACCACTGGTTATTGGGAGGGGCCCAGAGAGTGCCTCGCTGTATCTGACTTGGCCTAGCTGATCCTCATGTAACAGAAGAATCATTTTGAGGAACTTGGGGGGACAACATAATTGCCCCAAGATCAGCCACAGGGCTTTTCTGCTCATAGTGTCAAAAACTCTGGTGAGGTCAATGAAAGTTACATACAGACCCTTATTCTGTTCTCTACACTTCTCTTGCAGTTGTCTGAGAAGAAATACCATGTCTGTGATACTTCTATTAGCTCTGAAACCACACTGACTTCGAGGTAGAAGTTTTTCTGCCATAGCAGGTGCTAGTCTGTTCAATGGTATTTTTGAAGGATTTTTTCAGCAATGGAGAGCAAAGTTATACCTTGGTAACTTGAGCAGTCTGACTTTACACCTTTTTTCTTATACAGGGTGACGATTGTGTCACGAAAATCTGATGGCAGTTTACCTTGTTCCCAGCATCGCACAACTAGCTCGTGAAATTTAGCATGGAGTGCTTGGCCTCCATGCTTCCAGATTTCAGGTGGGATTCTGTCGACCCCACCTGCCTTGTCAGTTTTCACCTGCTATATGCAATTCGTTTTTCACCAGATGTTGTAAAATGTGCTGCATTCCTATGCCTTGAACTACATGGTTAGCACTAAAGAGTGTTTGAAAATGTTCAGTCTAATGATTCAGGACAGAGATTTTATCTGTAAGAAGCATTTGGTTATCTGCACTAATTAAGGGGCTTTGAACATGAAATATGGGTCCATACCCTGCTTTCAGAGCCTCATAGAGTCCTCTGTGCACACCCAAATCTGCGTATAATTGAGTCTTTTCTGCTAGGTTGAGCTACCACTTGTTCTGGATGTCTTGAAGTTTCTGTTGAAGTTTACTCCATGCAAGACAAAAGGCTGCTTTTCTTACATAGCAAAATGGCTGAACAAGGTGTGCTTGATGGGCGGATCTCTTTGCCAGCAATTCCTGGACCTCCTGATTGTTGTCATCAAACCAGTCTTTGTTTTTATTAAGGAGAAACAAAGGATTCTACGGAGGACTGCAGGATGCTATTTTTAATATGTTGCCAAAGCGCTTCAGGAGGAGAATTTATAAGATGGTCTTCAAGACTAATTTGAAGGTTAGCCTGAAAGCTGTCCCTCACTGTGGCTATTTGAAGGTTTTTAACATTGAGCCTCCTCCTCAGAATGCCACCCCTCTTAGGTTTGGGCCTGCAGTGGAAGTTAAGTTTGCAATGCACAAGGCTGTTTGACATTCTGCACTAGGCATCACTCAGGTGTGACAGACATCGCGAAAATTTCTCTGGCGCACTAAGACATAATCAATAAGGTGACAATGTTTAGACTGAGGATGCATCCAGGTTGTCTTCAGGATGTCTTTCTGCTGGAAAATAGTATTGGTGATGGTAGGCTGCTGCTCTGCACAAAACTCTAGCAAGAGGTGACCGTTATCATCACAGCTACCAACACTGTGCTTGCCTAGTACTCTTTTCCAGGCTTCAGAGTTCTTACCTACTCAGGCATTAAAGTCACCAAGGATTATCATCTATAGCAACCTTTTGAGCGAGGCGACTCAGTTTCGGAATAGAAATTGTCTTTTTCTGCAGGGTCAGCTTGCAGAGTTGGAGCATATATGCTGAAAAGAACAACATGTTACTTATTGTGCGGTGGAAGACCTAAGGAGATAATATGATTGGAATGATCTATCAGGAAATTTTCAAGTTTAGAGACGATGGAACTTTTAATCATTAAGCCAACTCCAGAAAGATGACTTTCAGTTTTGGATTTGCCTGACCAGTAGAGAGTATAGCCAGCACCATGTTCTTTAAGGCTACCTTCCTCATGAAGGAGAACTCCACTGAGAGCAGGAATATCAATGTTGAGTCATGACAGTTCGTGTGCAATTAACACAGAACAGCGCTCAGGATGCCCACTGTTCGCTGTATCAAGCATGGTTCTGATGTTCCAACATGCGAGTGTCAATCTGGACACACCTTTGGAGGCAGCTGTATGCCTTTGTCTCTTTGTCTTTTAATCGACTGCAACAGAAGATGCCCTTTGGCCGCGGCTAGCCAACCAGGTGGAGGGGAAGATGAGCTTTGGTTAGGCCACCCTTTCTAGGCCTCTTTCCATATGGAGCAAAGAGTGCTCTCCTTGAAAAAAAAGGCTGCTTTGTTATTCAGGATATTGCTGAACAAGACTGTTATCTCCTAGGTCAATTCTGAGTGACCAATATCCTGAACCACCTGCATGCAGGGTTGCGTCTGCAGTTTCCAGTGCACCTTATCACTTGCTGTTTTGTCCCCTGCCTGTTGCTATAGGGCTTTACAAGTGTGAGTAAACCCTTCGGGCCTGTGCAGTAGATTTTTTAGGTGAGGCACAGCATGTGTAGAACTGGCCCCACCCTTTACACCTGAGGTTTACCTGCCAGGGCCTAGCGAGCTTGGACAGTGACAGCAAATTCTGCAGGTTGTAGGTTTGATTGGAGTATCCTTCTCTTAGATGGATGGTCTTACAGAGCTAAACAAGCTCCATCTGCCTGGGTTTGAAGTTAGAGTTGTCCTTCTCCTAGGATGGTTGCCTGAAGGCTAGTGAGCCCATCCTGCCCATGGACATACTTTGTCTGACCCTTCAGTTGAGATCTGTATGGCATGGAAGACCCTACCAGAGGCATATGCTACCACCAGCATAGCTCCCAACCTCACAAGGGCACGCAAGCTCTTTCCCCATGACAAGGGGGTGTCCGTGAAAGAGGCCCCAACAATAGTGAATTGCAGAAACCACAGATGCACCATGTTTACACAGCAAGGAACACTACCATTCCTTAAATCTATTCTTACAGTTCCAGTACAAATCATTCTTTACTCTGGATGGAAAACAAAAACCCACACTGCATTTAATCAATTTTGCAGCACATCCTTTGAAAAAAAAGAAGAGTAACCATGCTTGCTCTGCACCTGCTCCCTTCCTCCAACCTTCCTTCCTCACTCCAAGGTCCAGGTAAACAATTTAAGGTTGTCTTCCACTGAAATTTTTGTTAGTTGCCACTCTTATGGAGCACTGTGTGAAAGCATTGCCTGTGTTCTGCTAATAAGCAGAATTTAATTATCAGGTCCTTTCTTCTTATCAGTAACAGCAGCTTCCAGCTTGGCTAATTGCTGGTCTTTTCTGAACCACTCAAATTATGGAGAAGAAGGTGGAAGGACAGAGGGAACAGAAAAGCATCAGTTCTTCAGTGCTGAAAGAAATGGAAGGAGGAAGGAATGGAAAAAAAGAATTGCAGTTCGGATTGCTCCTAAATGAAATTGTGCTTGCTGTCCAGCTGAACCTCGTGTCTTCCACCCTCCTGAAATCCTGATATCACTCATCACTTAGTAAAGGAAGTGGTTTATTAATCAAGCAGACTAATTGGCTTGCTATTACTTGCTTTACTTTACTTGTTACAAGTAATCTTACACCAAGTTGTCCTGAAAACAGTCAGCAGGTTCATTAGTCATTCCATAGCCATGTACAAACAGGAAAGGAAGCTAAACCAGAGGAAGATGTGATCAATTTAATCAGTATGGGAAAAGGCATAGCTTTACTGAGGTGTCTGAAGATAGGCCTGTTTACTACTGAAACAGCTGGGTTGGTCATGTTTGAAGATAAAAAAAAGATATTTCTAAGTACAGGAACATTCAGGGAACATTTAACCTTTCAAATCTTCTCTAAACTGTACTGATCTTTTCCCTTGAAACTCAAAATATTGCTGTGAAAAGCTTCACGTGCATCATAACATTGCATCATAACAGCTTGATATATCCCTGGTGAATAAAAATTCATGAGAACATTCATCAGCTGGCTTCACTGTACTATTTCGCTATTAAAAACAATAATGACAAACAAACCAATTCTTGAGTAAGTAAAATAATTACTTTATATTATCATCCCTTTGTAATTATTGATATGTGATTGCCGAATTCCAAGTTGCTATCAACAAATGTTAAAAACAATGTTCTTTATACCAGAAAGAGCTTCCTGGTGCCCATTCTGTTGTCTCAGAATTAATTCCAGAAATAAGACTTTCCTTTAATTAACTGTACCACTTGGGAAGTTGTTCTGCTTCAAAACAAGTTCCGATCCCAGAAAATCCAGCTGATTTTCCCACCACTTTTTTGATTCTTCTTTTATCTGGTTGTAACCAAAGAAATCACAGCCGAGGCTTCTGTATGGACCAGTTCTGACTGGACCAAAATAAAGAGAGGGACAAAGTGGCAGCAGTCCATCACTAGTACTACACAGTCTTCCCAAGCTTTAACATTGCCTAAAGCTGCAGGAGGTCTAACAGTCTATTTTGCTATTGGCCTGCTGTGTTTTTTTGGTTGTTTTTTTTTTTTTTTTTGTCTGAGGTAATTTTCAGTTTGTTATTGATCATTAATGGCTGACAGGAGACAGTAACCTTTAAGTTACTGGGCAGCTGTAAGCAGCAGTACTTATTTTTTTCTAAAGTCTTGGCACATCTGAAATAGATGCCATGTCACAATTAATATAACAGTAATGACACCTCTCCAGGGCATTCCAAACCAGTATATTCAAAGTTCACATTGTTTAGTGGAACAATTAATGCAATAATTTTGACTCTAATATACCTTCACTTGTAAATCATCAAGCCATTAACTTTAATAGAGCCAACCTGCTGTCATTTATCATTCACATCTAAATTGCTTGATACTGTAATAACAATACTTCACAGTAAGAAATGTTTGAATGCCCCAGTGAAACCTGGTAAATACAGCAAGCTTTTAATGTGCTGGAGTGTTTTGTAAAGAGCACAGTCAAGCTAGATAAATACGAGAAAGAAAATAGGGCCAAAAAAGCAGCTAAAGTTAAGCATAACAAAATGGAAGGTGCTGATTGCAATCATAGTCCCTGCATTATAAGAAAAATTGGAGATGTAAAGTGCAGAGTAGGAAAACAGAATATCTTTCCATACAAAAAAAAAAAGACTAAATTGAATAGCTGGCGTGCATAGGCAATATGTATAAGTATCCCCTTGTGACTGAGCTAAACAGGCATGAAGTGTAAGTATGATTCAGTAGCTAGGGTATGCTGTGTTAGTTACAAAGAAATGCAAAGCAATGGTAGTAGATAAGGTGGATCAATTTTATTTACCCATGAGAATCAATTCTATTGCAGTAATTTTTGAGAATTTTGGCAAGAAAATTTTGTTCATAAATACTACATCACTTAATTATAATGTAGATATACCTTAATCCTTACCAGGTCAAACTCTCATCTCTACTGAAAACGCTTAATCACAGGGCAGATTTCCTATTTCCATTGCTTTCTTATTTATGAACTAATTCTTAATGTGTTTTATTTGCCAATAATTATTGATTTATATATTAAAAAAGGATTAAATAGCTCCCAAAAGAAATAATAGAAAAGCACAGCAACACATGGGTGAAAGAGCAACTTGAATACAGTGAAAAATTTGAGGACTGCTTAACACTATCATAAGGAATAATTCAAAACTAAATTACAAAAATAAGGTAAAAAAAATGGTTCAAAGGGAATTAACAGATTATTACAATAATATTTGTCCATTTTCCATTACATAGAAAAGATGGAACAGGTGAAAATGAGGGTATTCCATACTGTTTTGAGGAGAAAGAAAGCTCTGAAATAAAACTAGCTTAATTATACTTTTCATTTTATTTCCCCTAATCATCAACTGCCAGCATTACCTCACTTCATGCTTAAAAGTCTGTACTAGTTATGCACTAACCTGTAAGAAAATCTTTAGTTACAGGTTCTAGAGAACCCAGAATACTATTTAAACTTGCTGTCCCAGATCAACAGCTGGCATATACCATTGCAGTTTGCTTAAATCAACACAACTTGGGTATCTGACTCACTGTTTCCAGAGGGAAATGATCATATATCTATGAATATCAGCCTGGCATTGTCTCTTGGCTTATAGGAAAGGTCTATAATTGGGCACACTCCCAGTTTAGCTATTTTAAACTTTCTGAGATATTGCCTCAAGTTAAAAGTACAGCTGTTACTATCTATAACAGACACTTGGCAAACTTATCTCAAAAAAATAGCAGATTTCATATTTCATGTGAAATGATGATTTGCAGCAGTTCAAGGCAGGATAATCCCATAGCATTCAGTTCTGTGTTAGGAGAGAACCTGTTTCCTAACATGTGATTTACATTACACGTAAACATGTGATTTACATTACAGGTAAACATGTGATTTACATTACAGGTAAATTACATGCAATAGCCATAAAAACATTTTTATTTTAGATCCTATTTTACAATATTTAGTGCTCTGCCAGCATCAACCTTCCACACTAGCTGTGATTTTATTAGTCTATGTGTCTTAGTTAAACATGTGAAAAAAGTAACAAAATCATGAATAATGTATCCCCATCACTTATAGCCATCTAAGGAGACTGGATTTTTTTTTCCTCAAAGAATCACAGAATCACACAATGGTTTGGGTTGGAAGGGACCTTAGGAATCATTTAGTTCCAGCTCCCTGCCATGGGAAGTGAGACTTCTCACTAGACAAGGTTGCTCAAAGCACCATCCAACCTGGCCTTGAACATCTCTTATAATCAACAGATTAGAATTTCCTTCAGAGAATATGCATATTTGGAGAAAAAAATTAAGACAGAATTTCATACATAGCCCCTTTTCTTGACAGTTCCTTGGACTGTTACTGAAAACCTTAGTATAGGTACTAACTCTGCATTGGAGGGTCTACTGAGGTAATGGAATCAAAAAGACCACTTGGAGGGTTAAATCCATACAAATTTTGGTTGCTTTGGCCAGCTGTACTATCAGCTTTGCAGTTCTGCTTTGACAGTGTAACTTAACATTACCCCAAGTACAAATAAGTTGTTTTAGAAAAAGAGACCCCTTTCCTGTGTCTTTCAGTGCATTCATTGAATTTCAATCACAGACTAAGAGAGCTTTCCCTAGCCCAGCATTGTCTAGGTAACAATATTCTAATTAGGTTTGTGTATTTGGCAGTTATGTCATTTTTACAAGTGATTTTCTGCACTTTCAAATGCCCATAAAATGGGATTAGTAGCATATTACACACATACACTCTTCAGTGGAGTAGGATACAAAAAAATCTGCATATTGACTGGCACACTGCAGTACTGTGCAGGCAGTCCACTTCCACATGAAAACGCTGGGGCTTTCTTAAAGAAGAGCTGCCTGCTCTGCTAATGCAAACATTTTTTTTCTGGATTGATAGCCAGTTTAATGAGGATCTCAGCATTGTGCGGTACCATCATGGATAGGTCCAGACATGTCTGAAACTCCTGGAAACACAACCTATCTCTGCTGATTAAAGCATTGGTCCTGGACAGGGCAGAATTATTTCAGGGTGTGAGTCAGAAACATTCTGGCTGGCAAGAGAACATCAAAATGCCAAGAACCCTGGAGCCAAACCTGATGAAGTGCTGGCAGTCTTCCTGAACCAGACAAATGGAGATGGAAATCCCCATTTTCCTGAAAAAAAGTTTAAGATCTTCCAAGGGGTTTCTAATTTAACAGTTGAAGTCTTTTAATAAATCTGTTTCCAAACTTGGTGAAAACTTAGAAAACCAAAAGTATAACACTAGAACACATGTTACATACTTGAACAGGAAGGCCTTGTCTGGAAATTTGTGTTCTAGACATAGGCATACATTCCTGTTCTTTGCCTGTTAAAAATATAAAATGTAACCACGAAAAAATATGTGTTCAAAAGAAAAACGAAAGGCAAGTAAATGCAAAACAAATATAAAATTCAAGTATGAAAGTGTTAAAATGGCAAGACAAAATCAGAAGTTAATGAACAAATATTTAGGGTTTATAAAACATGATAAATATACATCCATTCTACCACATTTTCTCCTACTTTGGGTGTTTATGATGGAAATAAATATTGCTTGTATTCTAATTATCAGTGTGCTTCAGAGATAAAATTTCACAACAACATAGGTATTATTTAGATGTGATTTGATTTGTTTATTTATTTTAAGAATTTTGATCCTTCTTTTTCACTGCCTGAAAATTTTACTCTTAAGCCTTTATTGTGTATTATCCATAATTTCATTTTCTTATATTTACATGTTTTGCCTTTTTAGGAGTGCATGATACTTCTATTAGCCTGTGCACACCATGGGAATCTACTGTAATTTATGCTTTTATTTATGGTGCAACTGCCATTAGTAAACTCCTAATTTCAAAATTGTTTCTAGCAGTTCATAAAATTCCCATGTACTTGTCCTCAAATCTATTTTTTAAAAACAGGAATGGTGTTAAAGATGACTCTCAATACACTACTGATAAACCATTAGATAAAACCACTGCTCATGGTAGCTTCCTCAATGACGTTAGGATAAAAATAAAAATCCCACAGTCATCACTGAGTCCTAGACTGGTTTGGTTTGGAAGGGACCTTAAAGTTCCAATTCGCCTGGCCTGGGCAAGGACACTTTCCACTGAACCAGGTTGCTCAAATCCCCATCCAACCTGGCTTTGAACAATTCCAGAGATGGGGCAGCCACAAGTTCTCTGCTGTTCCATTGTCTCACTACACATAGTGAAGAATTAATTATTACCACTACAGAATTTGATATTACCCCTATATTTATATATTACCACTGGTAATGATATAGTGGTAATTAAACATTACCCCTACAGAATTTAAAAAATCCACTTCTCAATAGAGTTAAATAATATACAGCCTTTGACACCATTTCCCACAGCCTTCTCCCAGAAAAACTGGCTGCTCATGGCTTGGTCAGGTGTATTAGTCACTGTGTAAAAACTAGCTAGATGGCCAGGCCCATGGAGTTCTTCTGAATGAAGCTAAGTCCTGTTGGTGCCCAGTTACAAGTGGTGTTCTCCAGAGCTCAGTATTGGGGCCAGCTCTGTTTAATATCTTTATCAATCATCAGGATGAAAGGATTGTATGCACCCTCAGTAAGTTTGTAGGTGATACCAAGCTGGTCAGGAGTGTTGATCTGCTGGAGGTTAGGAAGGCTCTGCAGGGAGATGTAGACAGGCTGGATCAATGGGCAGTGGCCAGTTGTATGAGGTTCAAAAAGGCAAAGTGCCAGGTCCTGCACTTGGGTCACAATAACCCCACGTAACTTGCGGAAGAAGTGGGGTTTCCATGAAGCAACTTCCGGCTTGCGGAAATGTGGCTGGAAAGTTGCTTCATGGAAAAGGACCTCAGGGTGCTGACTGATGGCCACTGAACATGAGCCAGCTTGTGCCCAGGCAGCCAAGGATGCCAATCACATCCTGGCTTGTATCAGAAATAGTGTGGCCAGCAAGGCCGGGGAAGTCCCCCTGTAGTCAGCACTGGTGAGGCTGCACCTTTGTCGCCGTTTAAACCACAGCTCTTTCACTCATTCCCCCCATTCCTCCCCCGACTCCAGGAGAGCTGGGGAGGAAAATCCAAAGAATATAGCTCCTACAGGTTGAGATAAGAACAGTTTAATAACTAAGGTATAACACAAATCACTACTGCTACTGCTACTACTAATAATAATGATAAAGGAAATAACAAGTGAAGAGAATACAACACCTCACCGGCCGCCAACCCATAACTCACCCCACCCTGCCTGACTGAGCACCGACCGATACCTCTACCAACCCCCACAGCCCTAGGCCTTCTGGGTAACTCTCCGTTACATCCTGGGCATGACATGCTGTGGTATGGAATGCGTCTTTGGCAAGTTTGAGTCAGGTGTCCTGCCTCTCCTTCCTCCTGGCCTCCCTCCTCCCTGACAGAGCATGAGACTCGGAAAGTCCTTGTACAAACCAAACATTTGAGCAGTAACTCAAAACATACTTGCTATCAGCAACCGTTCTCAGCCTGAAAGTCAAAACACAGCACTGCACCAGCTACCAAGAAGGACTAAAAATGACTGCTACTGCTGAACCCAGGACAACCTTGAATGCTGTGTTCAGTTTTGGGACCCTCACTACTAAGGTTTTGGGACCTTGAGGTTCTGGAGCATGTACAAAGAAGGGCAACAAAGCTGGTGAAGGGTCATACAAGCAAGACTTATGATTGGCTGAGGGAACAGGGGTTATTTAGCCTGGAGAAGAGAAGGCTTGGGGGAGACCTTATTGATCTCTACAACTACCTGAAAGGAGGTTGTAACAAAGTGAGTGTCAGTCTCTTTTTCACAAGTAACAAGTGACAAGATAAGAAGAAATGATCTCAAGTTGTGTCAGGAGAGGTTTAGATTAGATATTAGGAAAAAAAAATCACTGAAGGGTTATTAAGCATTGGAACAGGTTGCCCAGGAAAGTGGTTGAAGGCATTTAAAAGATGTGGCACCTGGGAGCATGGTTTAGTGGTGGACTTGGCAGTGCTAGGTTAATTGATGGACTCAGTCTTAAACGTCTTTTCCAACCTAAATGTTTCTATGATTCAATTTAGCTGAGAGACAATCTGCAAGATTTCAGTGAAAATACCAGAAATCTAGATTAAGAAGGATGAGAGACTAGCAAACTCTATTTGTCTTAAGTTCAGAGTTTTTGTTTGCTGGAAGAATTATTTCATGGGTCATTTATTTGAATATTAACCTTTTTACAAGGTTGTATTTCCCAGACATTAATGCTTCAGAGGCTATATTCAGGATGATAACTCTGAAAGAAGTGCAGGATAGAATATTAGTTTCTGTCCATGGTCTTCTGCCTTTTGTAAAGATGAATAAATCATGTGAGAGAAAAAAAGTGTAACATTATGTGAACCTCAGTATTAAAGCAAACTGGTTTGTGAAGGATGTTTGAACACAGCTAAGAACCAGTTTTCCATATTAAATGAAACTTTCTTTTCCTAAATTTTAACAGTGATTTAGTAATATGGTACATTGATAAGTACAAATGTTCTAATGCACACAAATAATATGAGTAGTGACAGCATTCTCTTTAGTACATAAAACCACTTGGGGTTTTAATTAACTTTCTGGGGTGAAAAAACATAATGTGCAAAATGCATTAATTGTTCTTTACTGTGCAAATTGAAAAATTATCTGCTTACAGAAAATCTCAAAATTGTAATAGAACTTTACAAGTTGAAAAAAAATTATTCTTCACAATTTAATTTCAAACAAATTGAGTAAAATTCTCCTCAGGACAGGAAATGAATTTTAGATTCACAATGAATTTTCAGCATTATTCAGTTACTTCTAGAATTTTTTTTTGCCTCAAGAAATTCCGACAAATCAAGAAACTACCTCACTTGATAAATATAGAATCATAGAATAGAATTTACTTATTTTCCTGTTAAAATGAAAGCATTTTGAAAACAATAGAACTCCAAAATATATAATACTGTGACAAATTACCAGGCACCACACTCAAATACCTATGCCTACATCCATCATTACTCACTACAATGGGCAATTACATAATATATCAGCCAAAAAAATAAACACTAAGGAGAGTTCAAAATAGCCTTAGAGAAGCTTTAGAAAATCTGCCAGTTGTTATTTTATCTCAGCTCGCTCATTTAATATTCTAGAACACCTACAAAGCCCATGGTCATTTATATTAATTGACTTATATCCATGGCATCTTTCTGAAGGCAATCATGTGATACAGGGCAGTGATTAAATGAAGTAACAGGCACAGATATCCATAATAAACACAAAATAAATGGTCCTGGTGTTATATTCTGAGCTCTTGCAGATTGCAGAGGAAGCTGGCATGGAAATACCCTGGATACCTGAAGACTGACAAATTGTGGAAAATACTAAAATGTCAGTGATAAATTCAGTTATTCAAATTTTGGAGCACCAGTGAATACTCTTGTTTTTCAATCCAGATCTAGGACTACAGTATTAATGGCTAAAGTGAGCACAGATTCAGATACGTGTGCTCAAAGAAACCTAGAGCTTTCAAAGATTAGAAGCTTTATTGTTTTAGAAGAAATCTGTAGTGGTATTCTTAAAGCAGTTCTAATGTGAGTGCAATAAAGAAATCAGTTTAATATTTAAAACACATAGTGACAGTTGTAAAGTCATCATGTAAGAGGATTAGCTTAATTTTTCAGCTGTAAATGACATAATCTAGAATCTTAGATACTATGATACTGACACTGTATCATTTGCATGTCTGTAAGATTTGTATTGATGATTTCATGAGCAATGACAGCTCTAACATGATCCTAAGGCTGTAAAAAATTCTGAAAATTGTGGGGTATTGACCCTTGAAGTGTAATCCCAACACAATTTCTGCCTATATACTCTCTAGAAAAAACACAGTGTTTCTTTGAGATTTTATTTCCCATCTTCATCAGCCATTAGAAACCTATTTCTGTAGTATGTACAAAGCAAGCTTTATTGATTTGCTTCTAGTACTGTAACAAGCTGGTCTCAGTAAGATAGTACCAGTTACCTGATGACAAATCTCTTACTCCTATTTAAATATAGTAAACATATAATATATATATATCTCAACAGGGCTGATGAGGGGTCAGAAAAATGTAGTTTCTTTACTATTAAGATAAAAATGCTTTAGTCTCCAAAACCAAGAAAACCTAAAATTCAACTAAGTGTCTTTTCTGAAAATGTAGGAACTTTGATCCTGAAAAACATCCTGAGTAAAGACAGAGAGCACAGCATGCAGTTTATGTAGCTTGAATGAAAAATTTAGAGATATTGTAAGTGAAAGAAAAGGTTAGCAAAATGAATAATGATAAAAAGAATTTTTGAGGTTGTTTAGTTTTGAAATAAAAAAAATATTTACAGTGGGCACAACTCAAGGTGAAAGTCTAGGCTTTAGAAATATATGAGCCTCAAGAAAAAAGGACCCTTTGGTAGGACCCTTTGGTAATACAACTTAGACTTAACAGACACAGAGATAATGCAACAATCAAACATTTATTGATATACTAGATTTTCTTCTCTTTTGGCTCTGTTTTATTCTGCAGTAGATTTTGCAGTCTGATACCCAGTAAGTGTGAGATCCCTGTAAAGACTGAAAGAGTATGTGTCTTACCGTTTCATTGCCAGAACTCAGACACAAGTTTGTGTCTCATAGGAAAACATATAATTTTGTGCATTATATGTCTATGCTGTTCCAGACATTAGTAACTAAACAAAAGATTAGCAATCAAACATCAAGGCCCATAGAGAAAAATTTGAATCTTATTGGAAAGCAGCTAAATGCTCTAAACAACCATCCAGTTGAAGCTTGGTGCTATACCTAAAACAGCAAAAAAATCTTAACATTGTCTTTGGTTTCTTAATAATTCTGCACTCTGCAATTGTATTATGAATATTTTTCCTATAATACAGAATCAAAATTTCATCTGACGTCACAGAAAACTTCTAATTGCAGCCATATGAAGGTCAAACCTGTTAGCTCTTCTTAATTGTTAGGATAAGCATGCATATGATTATATTAGCTGTGTTTTTTTATATGAGGATGTAAGACATTGAAATTGAAAATTTATTAACAGATCATTAATCATTCAAAGATATTTCTTCCATGTTTGTCTGTTGAAGGAATATTTCAAGGACTTGCATTCTACTGTTCATTTAAAATATGACTCTATACCCACTGGCCTTCATTTAATTTTGTGCATTATCATTGCTGAGATGAATGAAATTATTTTACCCTTTTCAATTTGTCCTGGTTTGAGCAGTAGCAGTCATTTTTTTCTCCTTCTTGGTAGCTGGTGCAGTGCTGTGTTTTGACTTTTGGGCTGAGAACGGTTGCTGATAGCAAGTATGTTTTGAGTTACTGCTCAAATGTTTGGTTTGTCCAAGGCCTTTTCTGAGCTCATGCTCTGCAGGAGAAGGAAGGAGGCCAGGAGGAAGGAGAGGCAGGACACCTGACTCAAACTTGCCAAAGACGCATTCCATACCACAGCATGTCATACCCAGGATGTAACCGGGAGAGACCTGGAAGGGCTGGAGCTCTGGGGGGATGGAGGAGGTATCGGTCGGTGCTCAGTCAGGCAGGGTGGGGTGAGTTATGGGTCGGTGGCTGGTGAGATGTTGTATTCTCTTCACTTGTTGTTTGCTTTATCATTACTATTTGTAGTAGTAGTAGCAGTAATGATTTATGTTATACCTTAGCTATTAAACTGTGCTTATCTCAACCCGTGGGGGCTACATTTTTTGGATTCTCCTTCCTAACTCTCCGGGAGTCGGGGGAGCAAAGTGGGGGAGTGAGTGAACGAACTGTGCGAACTTGGTTTAAACCATGACACAATTTTAGTCAGATGCAATGGAATAAATCCAATGCCTTAAAATAGTGAAATACACTATTTGGTCTGTTTTACTTGATGCTGTAAGAAAAAATATAACTACATTGTCCCTGTCCATGGCAGGGAGTTGGAACTAGATGATCTTAAGGTCCTTTCCAACCCTAACTGTATTCTATGATTTTATGATTCCATACATATATAACTATGCATATATGTATGTTACAACTGTGAGAATTCATTCTCAAGGCTTAGATGTGCAGAGAGTGGGAGGTTATCTTCCCTCTTTTTTTGCTGGAGTTCTAAAACCAATGACCTGAGTTCATCCCACCTTCACTTAGGTACTTAATGGAAACAATTAAATTAAATACCTCATTTCAGAAAGGTTCTCTTAAGGATGGTTGTGGACAACTTGATGAAATGATTCCTCTCCGACACAAGCTGATTTTTTTCTTAAATTAGTATCTTTTTGCACTAATGATAGAAAAAGCCTAAGGTTAACAGAGTCACAACTTAGGCAGACTAGATAATGACACAAAGTTAGATGAGAGAAGCTAGGCCCACCTAATTCTAGCTGTCTAAGAAAGTCTTTGTCAAAATTGCCTCATACTTGCATCACAAAACTGATAATATTTTTTTCAATTCAGGAATGGCTTTAACAAAACTTAAACAGGAGCATGAATAAGGTATTTCCAGCTTGGCAAACATTTTTTAGCTTGAGAATTCCTGACTCTTTTATTAATCTTTCTTTTCTGCCTTTTTTCCTTTTTTTTAAAAAACAAACAAACAAACAAACAAATAAAACACCACCACCAAAAAAAAAACCCAAACAAAAACCAAACAAAAACCCAAACAAAAACCACGGAAACAAAAACCTGGATGAGAAAAAGCACGGTGCTTTAGCTGTGGAAGTTCTATCATTGCCTCCGGCATACAGCCAGTCAATCAAAAGCCTCTGAGTTGTCAAAGTGACAAAGTGAAAAAAGAAAAAGGTTTAAAAGGGGAGACATTATCAGGGGATTGAGTGCTTTCTCATTTGGGACTGTGGAGTTCAGAGGAAAGTTTAAATACCTGCAAAGGAGGAAAAGAGGGACAGAACCTCCATAAGATATTTATATGTACAAGAGAAGATGAAAGTATAAAATCACAGGAAAGGGAACCTTTCTGAAAAGTTCTTCTACAGTACATTTGGTTGACTAGCTCTGGTTAATGGCAGTGTTTTAACTCTGACTCCAACATCACAGCCTTTCCTGCTCATCTTTCCAGAGAAAGACCAGTTAATCACTGGAAGTGTCAAAGATTTAAGACCATTTTTAAGTTTCAAAATTGTGTTGTGACCTTCAGATGCAAGGCCCCACATATGAGCAAAAAAACAAATGCTATTACAGATAAGAGCCAAGGCAGAGAAATATGCTGCTCAAGTTTTTCCACCCGTGCAGTCCTAACTGGAACTCTATTTGCCATTAATTTTTTAGAAGAGAAAGTGTGATGCTAGTTCAGATTGCATGATTGCTTTAAGAGGTGAGTGTATATAAAGAATTTAGGCAAGAGCTTCCATTTATTTGAATTTATACTCAAATATACTCAAATCCACACTTTAAACTCATTTTTTGAGCATTGTAAGAAGTCCAACACTTTTCACTCACATTTGTCCATAACAATCTGTAAGATAGGATAAGTTTTCACATAAAATGCAACCTTTAACACCTTAAATTGGTAAAGCACTTATTGTGAAGCACATTTCAAGGAAGGAATTTTGAAACTTGATAGCTTTTCACAAGCACCTTTTGTAGAAAAATCATGAAAAAAGGAAAAAAACAAACCAAGAAAAAACTCTAAAGGCTAAGGGAAAAATCAAGACCAAATGATACATAGCAAGTCAAGGTTCAACACACTTTTATTTCATAACTATGGAGCGCTGTTTGGGCTCACTATTGAGTGGCTGGAGTTTTATAAAATAGCTCTACTATTTTATAACTTCTCTTACAGATTCTGCTCATAATGTTGTCATGTAAGCTTACAGAATGTACACTTATTACCTTAATCTCATATTTTACATTCCCCATCTCTTGGTATGTAGAGAGTGAGTGCTGTGCAGAGCATACTTTTGTTTTCATGTCTTTAAGCTAGTAGTCTAGAAACAGACTTTAACAGGATTAAAACCTTTCAAGTAGGAACTTTGTAAGACACTAAACTACTATCATCTTCCTATACTTGCATTGGTATCCATCAGCATTATGTGCCATAAACTGATGAGGCTTAATTCCAGGGACCCAAGCTAACGTCAGCTGTAGTATAAATCTGTGATTACATAATAATTTAAAATCTTATTTATTGTTTTCCTTACCTTTCCAAATATAGGCCTTATAGCATAAGAAAAGAAAGAATATACTACAAGGGCCAAAAAAATGTCCATAAGTAGTTTCTATTTATTTATTTGTTTATTTATTGGAATCTACATCATGTTTGTGTTGTGGTTTGGTGGGATTTTTATATATTATCAGAAATATTATATCTATTTAAATATATTTGAAGAATAGTATTGTTTCCATTTACTTTAATAATTGTTTCAGAATCACACTATGTACAAAGATCATTATCATTTAATACACGCCAGAGCATTCTGAATTCACATTTGCTCGAAATGATGTAGAAAACAAGAATGATATCTAAATATTCAGTATGTTCACTATATATATTAGGACTTACTATTTAGTATAGTTAATGGGTTTTCAATGATTGTATGACTTTCTTCCCTTAAGTACTTAAAAACCAAAACACCAGATAAGAATTATAGTTTGGTGTTCAGAATGCAAGTTTAAACAAACATTGCTGCATTTTATGTGACTTAGAAAAAAATATTTGTTAAACTTGTATGCAAATTTGGATTTTTTTGTTTTGCTCTTTCCTCTAGAACACCAGGTGCTATCAAAACACAGATACTTGTACAGGCTAATGCTAGCCAAATTTGAAGTTATAGAGAATCATATACAATGAATATCCATGCAGGAAAACCATTTGTGTGAGAACAAGCTAAAATTTACAAAATGTCAAGCTCATGACTTGATGCTCCGTAACTTTAGGTCCCTGCAAAGAAGTTAGGTGCTCAGGGAGCAGTAATAAGTCTCAAGCTGGGCAAGACTTTAAAGAACTGTTAGACCTGCTCCATAATGCAAGGTATCACTTAAGCAGTATCTAAAGTGATCAAAGGGCAGAGTAACTGCTCTCAGTGAGAAAACTTGCATCTCCTGAGAAAATCTATCATCTCCTGACTGCTGCAAAGTCAGGAGTTTTCTATAGAAATGGCAAAAGATTAAATTTGCCAAATGTCTCACAATACTTATTCTAGACATCTGCTCTGAACTATCTCTTGGAGGAATCCATCCTTTTTTGTTGACCATGGAGGGTGTCTAGACAAAACTCTCCCTGGGAAACATTGGATTTGTGAATACACAGCTGTAAACTTATCGAGCTCTGTCTGCCCATGGATCTAAACTGTTAGAGAGTCACTGTTGAAGTCTTTCTCCAGTGATGTGATACAGTAAGGACTATTCATTCCTTTGATAGGTGGGTGGGTCTGTGTTTTGATACCTAGCAGCTGATAAGCCAGCTGCTCGCCTGTGTCTAGGAAAGGAAAAGTTCTTTTTCCCAACTAATTCTAGTTCTGTTACTGATGGATATACTGACAGCATCTAATAATGAAGTGTTTTCTTCTGTAGCACAAGTTTTGCTTCTGCTTTGCAGTATTTATTATAAAAATCCCAAATGTGCATATTTGCAGATTTTGTCTTTTATGCATTTTGTTGGTACACTTAACACTTTTGATTTATTATTTTCAACTTTGTTATAGTCTGACTATTGAATAAATCATTTTTCTCTGATTTGAATGTTATTTGGAACCAACATTTTGCCTGCAATGAACATTAATTCTTTGAATCACTAAAGAAAAAGCATTTATTCTATACATTGTCATGTGCTTTTTTTCCTGCACAAAGACTTTTTTTTTCTTCCTTTCTTTTACAACAGAAATGAACCCTTGATAAATTAACACTTGTATTGCAGGCAATCTCAAGACAAGAAACATAACAAACAGTTATGATTAGGCTTTAGGGATCAAGAGTTGATAAATGAAATTACTACTTCAGTTTATTCCTAATATTTATGAAGAAGCAATCTGTTTGAATGCATACAGTGTAGCAAAAATTAACAAAATGTGAGAGTCATTTGGAACCGAAATTACTAGCCATAATTACAGTGGGACTTTTCATTCACACAAAAGTACTAGGAGACTGCAGAGCAGCCCCTGGGGACTTTTATCCTTAGCTAAGTGCTAAAGTGTAATCTCACTGCTGAGTTCTACAAACAGTTATTGAATGCATGTTAGCTCAAGGTCTAGAATATTGTTCTCACATGTACTAGTCTTTTGCAAGAAGGATCCTGTCTTTTACACAGATATTTTATGACAGAATTTATTATTTTTATTCACAAATATAACTTCTATTTTTTAGGCTATATCTACATACCATTATAGACTTCATAGGACAGCAGCAATCAAAAAGAGATTTAAAAAATCCCAAAACATAAGAGCACCAGGTTTTTACATTCAACCGATTATGAATGAGCAAACTATGGAATCATCTTGAGTATGTGTGTGAATTTTCTTGAGTACGCATAATTAGTAATGCACATATACCATTATGATTAGAATATATGTGAAACGTTCTGAAATATATGCCTTTTTTTCTCCATTGGATTGGCAGGAGAAGGAAGGATGAATGTTCTGGTGGGGGGAAGAAACAAGGTATAGAAGGGAATGGAGGAGAAGCAAGTGAAAAGCAAAACCTTTTCTTGCTTCTGAATGTGGACTGCTCACAAAATCAAAGGAGAAACTAGTGCTGAGACAATTGACTACTAGACACTGTCTCAAAGCAGGTATTTTGTTTCCTCAGTCCAGTAAATTGTTTTGTATGTAGTTCACAAAATACTGCAGTCCGTAAGTCATGAATGTAACTGCAGAGAAGCTGTTACAGGAATCCTTCCACCCATGTCCGGTATAAATAAAAGGTATTAACAAGCCATTCTTCTTTCACACAGTCCTACTGTAGGCCCTTCACTATGCAAGAACATATTTAACTCTACCTGAGTACAATATCTTTTCTGAAATATGCATCACACCTGTAGAATATATGTATGTGGAGCTAAGGTAGAAATGAGTAGCTAATGTTAGATCACTGTAATGTATCATTCCTGAAAATAAATTTAGGGATCTTTATAATTTAGGAAACACTAATCCTGAAAAAAACCCCAAACCACCAGCCATTACAGAAAATTTTATAATCTTCTTTAGAAATATTGCAGCAAACGTCTAAATTAAATTTAAATTTTAGTTTGAAAGACTGGTGAGTCTATTCTATATTCCAGTCTCAAAGTGTTCTGAACACTTGATCTCCTATGATTGCATCTGTAATGTAGAAAACTATAAGAAAGCACAATTAACAACTTTAATCTGTTATAAGCAAAAGACCATAAAAATTATAAATAACATATTAAACAGCAAGTAATATTAGTCTTAAAAATTCCCACATTTCTCTAAGCAGCTAGATGACTGAAGATACAGACTTTCTTTTTTTTTCATGCATTCATGCACTGCTCATGATTTAGTTGTTAAGGTTACAAGTCAGCAACTTGTTTTGTTGTTAAAAACTAAGAGTGACAAAAAAACAAAAAGGTTGGAATAACCATGGAAGCAAAGAAGCTGTGATGTTGCATTTAAAACTTAGACTCTAAAAAACCTTTCTATTTTTGTTTCTGATACAAATTCTCCACATTATATTATTGACAAATTCCATCAAAAATGTAATTCTTACTGCAAATTAACCATCTTGGTAGCATTATGCAAGCTGTGATTTTAGATTCTCTCTACAAATCTGTAAACTATGGTTTAGTAACAGAAGTGCAGACAGCATAACAAGAAAGATATTGATTATTTAACTGAAGATTTGCTATGGCTTACTATAGTTTCTAGAGGTCATGTTTCTGCACTGTCATTTGAGATTACTTCCCAAGCACTCAGTAGTCACTATAAGAAATTTCTTACACTGCATTTGGGATACTTAGTGCTCCGGATTAGATTCCCCTGTAACACCAAGCTATATATCACTGGAAATGACACTGACTGTTATTCAGAAGAAAAAAAACAAACAAACAAAAAAAGCAAACCCAAAAAAACCCAGCCAACACCAAAAAAATCCTTTCATTGGAATACAATGGCTCATTACAATACAGGCATTCTTACCTTGTTACCATCCTTTCTAGCAAACTTGGAAAAATATTATAGACACAACAAAAAACTAGAGTGACCTCTTTTAACATTACAAAGCTGCTTTGTCTATGAAGTCATATAGGTTTACGGCCCCCAAGTGCTGTAGGACTGACAGGGAAGAGTAACAAATGCTGAAATAATAAAGTGCTTCGATATCAAAATGCCTGAAAAATTAAAAAGAAGTGAACAGAGAGGAAATTTTGAAGCTATACTTGTGTTCAGTAGTCCTAATATAACTAAGAGTAATTTCTTCGGTCCTTACCTTCTCTATGCTTTACACAGCTTGCAAATTTCCATGGAATATGTGTTTGGTATGGAAAGGGCTATCAGGAACAATTCTCAGATTAAATTAATTATTTTTCACATTACTGGGGTTTTCCTGAAATTATGAAAGGAAGTAACCTAATGCTATTTTGATAACATTTTTTTAACTATTACTTAAAAATGTTCAATTTAAACTTCGTCTTATTTCGACTCTTCCAGGAAACCGAATTCACCAGATCATTTGAGTGAGGTTTTTTTGGTACCTCTTTTGTTTTTCCTGCACAGATAGACAGAATACTCTGAGGAAACAAATGCCATTGTTTATCTCCATCTTCCATGGAGACCAAAGCAATATCTTTTATCATAACTTCTAATATTATACTTCCCTTAGCTGTTTATTGTATCATTACACAGAAGAAGCTCTGAGTATTGTCAAAACTTGACAACCTTCATTAGATTATAACAGCACAAGGACGTAAGTTACATTCTCTAGTTATTTTTAGAGTTGCTTGACTTGCTGAAAGTACCTCATTCATACATCCAGCATGGGATTCATCTGATCTGAAGTAAGCAACAGCAATACAGCTGTCTATGCCTGGGCCAGCCATGTATACTCCCTTTATAGCAGTTTCTCTCAATGGAGAGAAACAAGCATTTCTAGAATGCAGTTCACTGCCTCTTAATGTAGATTCCCAAGTCAGGTCAGATGAATCACACTTTAAAAATTGCTATGCCTCTCTGTTGTCTGTTAAGCATCCTGGTAATTTATTCAGATATAGATAAATTATAAGCATTCTTCTCTTTCCAAACCTGCCAAAGCTTGTTTGTCTTATTCTTTCCAAGAAAATAATCTATGGATATTATCTGTTAACATTATTTTAATAGCTTTTATTTTAGCTTTCCTTTCCACATCTATGTGAGTTAACTACATTTAATTTGTTGACTGTTTAAGACTGGTCATTGTGTTAGCTCCAGAGTTGGTACAGGGGAAGAAAGAGTTTCAATAGGCAATATCATTGCCTAATTAAAGACATAAATGGGTATAAATCAATGTGAGTTTAAAAAAGTTCTATGACTCTCCCTCTCCTGAGACTGCTCCTTTCTGTGGTATAGCGGCTTCCACGCATTCTTTCAAAAACTCCTTTCAAAGTTTGCTTTGAAAAGGGAGAGAAAGAAATTACATCATGATGATATCATGTTTTTTAAAAATAGTCTAGAGGTTAGGTACATAACTAGTTAGACTGGATGAGCTCTTTGAAAACTTTAATATTAAAAAGAAGTATTAGGTTATTCTGAAACAGATGGATATCCCTACTTCCTAGAAGAAAACACCAACAAACAGGTAAAGCTGTTTCTTATACATTAGCCTATTCTAATTCCTGACACATGTGATTGAGGAGCCAAAAAGGAAAGTGTTGTGCTGGGACCTGATACAAACAAGGAAGAACTGCTTGGGGTGTGCAAGTCAAAGACAGCTTTGATTGCAGTGGTGGAGTTCAAGATCCTAAGAGGTAGTAGGGCAAAAAGCAAGACTGCAGTCTTGGCTGTCAGGAGTGCAGGCTTTGTCTCTTCGGGGACCTGATTGAAAGAATTACATACGATATAGTTTGAGAGGGATGAGGGGTGTAGGAGAGCTGGTTGATGTTCAAGTATCACTTCCTCAAGAAAGAATCACACTGACAGGCAGGAAACAATGCAAAGGCAGAATGTGGATTTCATGCAAGGAAGTCCTCTGCTTCTGCGGACAGAGGAACCCTTGAGAAAATGTGCAAACTTGTGGAGGTTATACAGCAGTCAAACGGGCTTTTCAGTTGCTTCTTTGGACTCACCAAGCCCCATTTCAGCTCCCATTTTTTTGGATCTAACCCAGAAAAGTTTCTTCAAAGCTTGGAAATGAAAGAGAGTCTTTGAGCACAGTTGTCTCATTAAGCACCAAGCTGCCAGGGTTTAAGTTCAGAAATATTAGTCTGATGCTCTTTCATCTGCATAAATACATTTTTACAGGACATTTGGCCTTTTTCATTCCCCCAGCTTTCTAATAAAGATTGAACTTCACAGGAACAGAGAAGGGCAAAGAGTCTGATTGAGAGAAAAGAATAACACTGGAAGAGTAACTCTTTTTCTATAAATTGAATCTCTCTGACTCAGATTGTTACATATATATATGATATCAAGAGCCAAATGATTGACATTACAAAAAGAGAAAAAGACAGTAACACCTCCAGAATACCATTGCATTCACTTGCTGTTTTAAATTATATGAACACTCTTGATTTATTTTAGAAACATATTTAGATTTAAAAGATGTGCACTGAAAATGACCAGAAGTCATAGGTTATATTTTACATTGCATTTCCCTCTCCCTTATTAAAAATATGTTTTGCATTACTATTATAGTCAGGCATTTCTAACTGGGCATAAAACCAGACAAGAACCACTGGGAACTATTCTTTGGATCTTAGCCTTTTCCTAAAAAAAAAAATAAATCCTCAGTGAAACATGTATCCATCAAAGCAATTCTTTTGCAGTCCTAACCATCCCACTAGTCCTACTCTATGATGGTGCATTAATTTGGTAGGCAGCTGGATAATTTTGGTGTACTTGCTCAAAACCCAAATCTGGAAGATTTTTGTTTTCACTTCTTTTAAAATTGTAACTTAAAGAACTGAAACAAATTTAGTTCCCCAATCTTATTTCTTTTTTTTTTCTTTCTCTATTTGTGAGGCAGGATTTACTTGCCCAATGACAGTAGCAGAGCTAAACATAAAGTTTAAGCAGTTCAAAATTGCCCTCTTAGGTTAGCTGTGAGGAAAAGAATGAGGTTTAAGAAAGCATGAGCACTTTTAATGGACTTGGTTTTAACCTCTTTTATATAGTAGTTATGGATTTTTTTTAAAAAGAATAAAGGCACCTACAACTGACTCTTTCAAATATAATGAACACAATTAAATCAGACTGTGTCTTAAGAGAAGAAAGTGTATCAGCATTCATAAATTCATGATTTATTTGGTGAGTTGTTGCTGGCTGGCAGCCAAGAACCCCCACAGCTGCTTGTTATCTCCCTTCTGGCTCTGCCCCCAGCTCTGCATGATAGGGAGAAAGCAAGAAGCAGAGGAGCAGAAAAGCTCATGGTCAAGACACAGACAGGGAAATCACTCACGTATTGCTGTCAAAGGCAAAACAAACTCATCTTGGGGAATTTGACTTAATTTACTGCCATTAATGTCAATATTTAGTCACTGATTCAAGTAATGGAAACAAAGAAGACAAACACTTAAAACATTTAGGGAATGTAGCAGTGCAGGCTACACTCAGTCCCTTTTTTGAGGAGAAAGGTGGTGCAGGAGGTTGGGTCAGAGTGTGATAACTACTTTCTGTTCATCCTTTCTCATCCTATTGTTGCACTGCTCCTCACTTCTCACTTTTTCCCTTTGCTCTGGAATGTGTCCTCAAAAGACTGTACTTCCTTTGGGGATTATCCATGGGCCATTATCCCTCTTGGGGCGTTACCAGTTCTACTGTGGATCACCTCCTACTGATCTGGCTGCACTGCTTTTTTCCTTGGTGTTTTCTCTCTTTTCCTAAATATGTTTTCATAGAGGTGCCATTAATTTAGCAGATGGGCTCAGCTGTGTCCTGTGTTATGCCCACTGAAACTGACTGAAACCACCTGTGAAGGTAAATGCCCACTCAGTAACTATTGAGTAACACGCCCAGACTCTAAAGACATGAGGGAAGGGTACAGAAATTGATGAAATAAGTAAGAGAGGGGACAAGGGGTAGAAAGGATATGAGAGAACAAGAATGGTGACTCCATAAAAATTTCAAATTGCAGGTGGACTGTTGGCAGTTATTCAAAATCTAATGTGAAGAATTTATTTACAAAGGAGCTGACCTGTATTGCTTCAGTGAAACGCTTCAGAGTAGTGTTAAAGTAACTCCATAGAAAGATGCCTTAGTCCATAAGAGGTTAAAATTGGCAGCTTTTCTATGGTTCATGGAATAATGTCTGCAGAATTTTCTTGTATAATGTCCATTTCAGGGCCTATGAGTGAACAGAGATATATGGACTACAGGTACCGTGCATTGCTGCCTTTGACTTGGAATTCACAATTCTTTCATTCATGGCAAACACTTAAAAACACATCACAAACACTTAAAAGTCTTTTTCTTAGCTTGGAAAAATGTAAAGAATGTCCATTCACTGAATATTTATTGTCTGGCTTGGAAATGAGGCTGAAGTGTGGTGGGTTTGCTTCATTTTGGTTTGACAGGGAAACAAAAATGTCTACAGGATTTTGTTCCTTGCAAAAATTAAGTTTCTGATTTGCTATTTTAAATATGGTTGATTGCTTCTTCATTCAGATTTCACCAAGCATAATACTCCCTCACTAGCTAAATCTAATTCCAAATGCCATGTGCTAAACCAAGCCCTGCTCAACAATCAGTAAATTGTGATGCAAACATCAAAGGATATGTTCCCTATGCTTAGTTTCCCTGATGCCTCTCAGTTAAGTAGATGCTGTCATTTTATGTAGTGGGGATCTAATTGAACCAGTGCATACTAGCGGAAAATTACAGTCCTGATGATAGTGAAATAAAAGCTGATATGATTTCGCAGCAGTACCAGCACTATCCAAATCTCATAATGTTAGAGGAAGGTAATTGCCAGGGTTGATGGAGGATACTCAATTGTACATTGAAGCCCCTTTAACTTTGCATGTTTGATATCTACTCTTAAAGTGGAACTTTTCTATTAGGGACCTCTCAAAACTTCTGGTGCATTACATGTAGATAAAATTCTTTATTCAGTGTCATTGACAATCATCACAATAGGTCACTAAGCACTCAAAACATTAGTGGATATTTTTCCAAATCTGAGGATACTTCCAAATTGTATTATCATGCCTTTTGTGTTTTCAGATTTGTACTTCCATAGCTTTCTAGAAATACAAGAAGAGATTTTTTTTTTCAGATTATTTAACTTTTCATATTTCTTACTTTGCCTACTGACATAACTAAAATAAAGGTATAAATGCCTCCAAATATTTTTAAATCCTTAAATTTTATATACCTCTGCTCTTCCTGGTAGGTTTAGTATCTGAGCTTATTCAAAGAGAGAAGTTCTGTAGAATAATAACAAAACAGTGTGTAGTCCCTCTATCTGAAAGTTTTTTGAATATATTGAATTAATCTTTGGTGTAGGTTTGTTACAAATCTCTGCTGGTATAAGGAGTGGCATAAATGTCCAAGGTTAAATTTGAATGGAGTCAGCAAATAGTAGCCAATGGTATAAGCTTTTGTGCAGGACTAAAAGTGGAGATGGAATTGAGAGAGGAGAAAAAAAAGAAACAAATCGTCAACATTACAAGGTTCTTTGTAAGTAAGAATGAGAAGTCTTGGGAGCATCAAGATCCATATCTATTAATTTACAGAAGACTTTATAATACAAGTTTTATGATCTATAAACATTGCTAAGCTTAACTCCCAATCCTTTCAAAAAGAACTAATTGTATACATAGTTGCCTAAATTCTTGTGCATCCCAAAGGGCTTCTGAGATAGACACGCAGAATAAAATACTGAATACTGGCTACTGAAGCAGCCTTCCAGTATCTGAAGGGGGCCTATAAGGATGCTTGGGGGGTCTTTTTTTTATGGACTGTAGTGACAGGACAAGGGGTAATGGGTTAAAATGTAAACAGGAGAAGTTTAGATTGGATATAAGGAGGAAGTTTTTTGCTGGAAGGGTGGTGAGGCACTGGAATGGGTTGCCCAAGAAAGTTGTGAATGCTCCATCCCTGGTGGTGTTCAAGGTCAGATTGGACAGAGCCTCTGGTGACCTGGTTTAGTGTGAGGTGTTCCTGCCCATGGCCGGGGGGTTGGAACTTGATGATCTTAAGGTCCTTTCCAATCCCTAACCATTCTATGATTCTATGATTCTAGTAAGTTAAGTGCCAAAATTTCCTTTGTCTAGTGCATTACCAGAGTTGGGTGTCTCTAAATAATCCCTCAGAGCATCTGCTTGCTGGTGTGAAGCTGCCAAGAGATTCCTCGGAGTAAATGCTTAGAACTGGGATTTATCTGAAAAGGTCTTGGGTACATTTATTCTCTTGACATCCAGTGTCCCTAAGTCTTCCTAAGTCTGAGAATCTGTAAAAATGGAAGAGTTCCTAACACGAAGGAAATGCAATCTCACCTTTTGCATTATTACCAAGACACAGGTCCCATAGTTTATCTTCTTTTTAAATACTCAAACTTCTATCTCATTTGTTGGGAAAATGCATTCTCTATCAGACTGCTACACTTTCAACAGCCTTGCTGTATCTGTGTCACTCTGCAGCAAAGAACACATGCTGCACAGGGAGAGCTGATTCCTAGAGTATCCCAGAATGCTGGCACATTGAAGAATGAGGCATCTAGCAAGAAAGATAATGCTGCATAGCCCAGAGATTAGGATACTAAGGAAAGTGTCCTGGGTTCTAAGTCTGTAAACATTAATGCCTCCTCTTAATAAAAATGCATATTAGATAAAGTACTTCAGAACCAGCTACTGTCAGACATAAAGGTAACTTCTGACTATTAACCCTGATTTTAATTTCCATAGAAAAAAATTAAATGTTTCAAATTTCTTCACAAACCTCCTTTATTTAAAGACTATTTAAACTCTGATGAGGCCTTAAGCTTCTCCCTTGTTTCCCTGTCAGTTGAATTTACTGCTACACAATATTCAGGATGGCTTCAGAATCATGGTATCTGACAAAAATTTGCGTTCTTCAGATGGTGAACTCCACAAAATCAATTGTAAACTCTTAAATAAAAGTTGACCCTGTGTCATATCAGAAGCTACACAGCAAAACAACCAATTCCATGAGAGTTGTGTAAAGCTGCTCAAAAGGAAATTCATGTATCATGGAAAGCACTTGAACTTTATTTTGTTTGCTCTTGAATGGAGTTGACAGGATGGCACAAAAGTACTTTTCTTTGTTCCCATCATATCTAGAGCTGGAAATGTCTCTTGAGCACTTAAAAAACTAACACTACAATTTCCCCTCATTGTTCTGCAAATGCTGGACTATTCGGGTCACTGCACAGAATACTGCAACCGCATTGCTGCCATGCACCAAGTTATTATGGGCAGGGTTGTAACAACAACTCCAACATTTACCTCAAATGAACCCATGAAAAATGTTCCAGTGTTGTTTAACCATTTTAGAATAGCAAAAACCCAACCCAACCAACCAAACAAAAAACCTCCGCCAAAAGAAAAGAAAAGAAAACAAAACCAAAATGGCAAAAAAAAACCAAACCCCCAGAGGTTATGAAAATACGTATTCTACCTGTTAGCATTTAAACACAGTAGTGATGTTCCAAAGATACAATGGACAAAAGTTATGCTAAGGAGTTTCATCTTCATGCTTGAGAATTCTTTCGGCAGCCTCTTGTACAGCTGCACAGTTTAGAAAAGTAACACAATTAAAACTTGAGCAACTGAATATTTAGAGTCTGTCTGCTAAATTTTCAAAATTAAGATGCTATAAAAGTGCTTGGAATCTCAAAACTTTAATATTTTGCCAATTACTAAATCAAAGTGACAAAAGCTAAATAGAGCTATTTAGTCTCCTCAACTAACAGGCTAAATTTCAGTCCCATGAAGTCTGAAGCTGCAGAAATACTAACATAATCCAAAAGAATATTAATAAAGACAATGTCAGTGGAGTTTGAGCTAGAGTACTACTGCCAGTGGCAGAAATATTTCAAGATTTTCCTAGTTTGGTGATTTCAGAATTAATACTTCTATCATGTTAATTAATTTAGTTTGGTTTTTTTTGTTGCTTTGTTTTTTTTATTTGACTGAACATGCTTAGCACTAGAAACTCCCTTAAAGCTATACTTCAGTGTCTATGACTTGCTTAAATAAATTTCTAGAATAGTTTTCTTCATCAGTCTATACTGCATTATAAGTATCAGTTAATTGTTTCTATTGAATTTTCTCATGTGAAATGCTTATGTGCAGTGCTCTATTGATTTTAAGCAGTTTTGCACCTTTGACTGAATTTTATTTTTGCTCAAAAGTAAATTTTCTTTCCTCCATTATTAGGGAATAATTAGACCTGTTAGAGACAGAAAAAGGAAGAAAGCTGGAATTTTAGACCTGCCATAGGAAATGGTTAAATGTTTATATTATCAAACATAAGATGTGTCCACCTTGTGAAAACAGTGGTTAAATGTAGTGACAGAATGGCTGACTAAAGCAAGTCAACCTTCCTAAAGATCAGGCAATCACTCCATATTATTTCCTGTGTTGGCCTTCAATGTAATTGAAGTTAAGCAGGCAGGTTTTATCTGTCCTATATGACTATTAATCTTGGAGACTTACTGCCACTCTGTAGTCTAGAAAATATCTTCTCCCTATTACTGTGGCAAATATTCCTGATATAATCCAAAGCAAACACATACTGTGCAAAAAAATTTGTAAAGTGCTCTGGAATAACTTTGGTTATCTTTTTTTTTTTTCCCCCCGTAAGATTGTTTTCCCTTTTCCCCTTCAGTTTTTGCTCAGTATTTTTCTTCATGGTAATTTGTTTTGCAACTTTTTATTAGACTGATTTCATACTGAAAGTGATGGAACTCTACTGAGCTGGTTTCAAAAGTTTCTCATCTATCATACCCATTCCTGCAACTTATCTGTTGAAGTAAGTGTCTCTGCTACTGAGTACACTATCAGCTCATTGTCAGGAAAACTAATCTTAGTCTTGAATGAACGCATCTGGAGGAGTACACTAATCCTGGAGAGAAAAGTGTGGATTGTGCAAAGAAAGAAACACAAGCACCAGGAAACCCACACAGTTGTAGTATCTTTCTAAACTGAATTCTTAATTTCTGAAACAGTTTATTTTTACATCAGGTTTTATACAAGGTTTGGTTTGGTTCAGCCATCTGGTCACAGCTGGGTATCCAATGGCCTGTTGCAAGTTACCAGCTGCCTTGTGATTACCATAGCTGCCTCCTTATCCCTTGGCCAAGGTATCTTTGTCCTGGGCATGCTTTATCTCAGGCTCAGCATAGCAGGTG
Source organism: Melopsittacus undulatus (assembly GCF_012275295.1). Lineage (NCBI taxonomy): Eukaryota > Metazoa > Chordata > Aves > Psittaciformes > Psittaculidae > Melopsittacus > Melopsittacus undulatus. The sequence goes on along the minus strand of NC_047531.1, from coordinate 17,800,505 downwards.
GCTCACACTGCACTGCACTGCACTGCTTTGGGACACACTTGTGTTTACTGACATTAACTTTTCAGGGCAGAAACTGGGGAAGAAGGTATTTAACTCTATTGATAAATTTCCGCCTGTCCACAAGGAAGGCTTCAGGATGAGCCAATGGCAGCTGTTGAAGATTTCAGATGTCTTCAGATGAAGTTTGCTCGTATTCAGTATCAGTATCTACTCCTTACAGCCACCAGACCAATGAATTTACTCCACAGGACTTCATTTCTAATTACCTGTTTCAATGTTACCATACCTACTCAGGAAGAAATCTCACTTGTGGTAGCTACTCAATAATTGTTAGTTTGGCTCTAGTAATCTTCTCTGCAGTGTTATCTTTTATTATCCTGTTGTACCTTAACATAAATAGTGATCTTTGATGTATCGACATTTGGCTATACACCATAGTCCCCTTTGTATCTGTCCTGGTTTCAGCAGTAGCAGTCATTTTTCTCCTTCTTGGTGGCTGGTGCAGTGCTGTGTTTTGACTTTCGGGCTAAGAACGCTTGCTGATAGCAACCATGTTTTGAATTACTGCTCAAATGTTTGGTTTTATCCAAGGCCTTTTCTGAGCTCATGCTCTGCCAGGGAGGAGGGGAGGCCGGGAGGAAGGAGAGACAGGACACCTGACCCAGGCTAGCCAATGAGGTATTCCATACCATAGCACATCATACCCAGGATGTAACTGGGAGAGACCCAGGAAGGGCTGGAGCACTGGGGGGATGGAGGACGTATCGGTCGGTGCTCAGTCGGGCAGGGTGGGGTGAGTTATGGGTCGGTGGCTGGTGAGGTGTTGTATTCTCTTCGCTTGTTGTTTGCTTTATCATTATTATTTGTAGTAGTAGTAGCAGGAGTGATTTGTGTTATGCCTTAGCAATTAAACCATTTTTATCTCAATCTGTGGGGGCCGCATTCTTTGGATTCTCCTTCCTAACTCTCCGGGAGCTGGGGGAGCAAGGGGGGTAGTGAGTGAGCAAACTGTGCAGATTTGGTTTAAACCACAACAGTATCAAAGTTCTTTTTTATTTCCTTGTCAGATTCTGGTACAATGTGAATACACCACTGTAATAATTTTAACTTGCATTGTGTGTTCCTTTGATTCTTTGTTTTAATGGATTTATTTGAAGTATATTACAAGTGTGCTGATTTTTGTTCTTTTCCCTTGCATTCCTTCCACATTTTTTTTTCTGCATCCTCTTTCTTTTTTTGTATAGTCTCCCTTGTCTTTTTTCCTCCAGATATGTTTACATTATTCACATAGATTCACTACCTTAAACGTCTTTTACCTGCTTGTTTATGATTACTGCACTTTGGTACATTCTGTGTCCCACTTATTTTCAGTTACTGGCAATAATTTTGCTTTTCACTTCTGATATAATATCATTTTTCAGTATAATATTCTCATCCATTATTGCTCCTTATAGTAATATCTTCCTTTCAATTTCTTTCAAAATTTGATTTTCTAAGCTGAAAACTATTTCACTGGGAAATCCTTTGTGTTGAAAACTGAAGGGTATATATCAAAGATTAGACGTGGGCATGTAATGGTTAGTTTATGTGATTAAAAGCTCTTCTCCATGAACTTAAAGGAGCCCAGAAAAACAATAATAGGTTGGAGAAATCCAACAACCTCATTAGCAGAAAGATAACCCCTGAGGCAGCAGCTCCCTGAGTGATTCCAGGGGAGTCTCAGACCATGGCTCCAGGGTGACACCCACCAACCTCATCTGTTAGTCCACAGATGTGAGGTGATTACTGCCTTTGGACATGTGTGAGTTGATATGGGAGGTACTGATGTAATATGGGTCAGGGCAATCCCAGGCACAGTGGGTGAAGAAGAGATTCAGAGCAGCCTGCAGAGAAGGACTGTAGGTGTTGGTTGATGAAAAACTGAACATGAGTTGGCAGTGTGAGCTGATGAAGAAAGATGGAGAGGAACAAGTAAGAAAAAACAAAGGAAAAAGTGGTTAAAAAGGATCAGTCATGTGCAGTGGGCTTGCCAGCATGGTTCTCTGTCCTTTCTTCTCACTACACTCAATTTCTAATTACTTTCCTAGGTGCAGGGATCTCTGTCCTGTGTGCACATATGTGCCTGGGTATTTGAGTGCAACAGTGAGTGTGAAACCAGGAGTCTCAAGAACCTTCATGTTTGTGGTGGGAGCAACTGGAGAGACCAGAACATGTGTGCATATGAGTGATAGTGTGTAATTGCTGGTGTGCATCAAGGTGGAATAGACCATGAGTAGGATAGGAGGCTCAGGAGATGGATATTGGAGCAGCCATAATTCTGGGCTGGATCCTGGATGGACCAGGGGCTCTGAGAGTTGGTTATCTAGGGGAAGAGGGATTCTATTTGTATTTTATCTGCTTTTTACATACTTAAGAATATATTTTTGATTTCCACATTTGTAAGTTATGTTTCTAGTGAAATAAATCACATACTAGTATAGCAAGGAGAGTTAATAAATTCATTACTGCAGCAACTTAATAATCTGTATTAAAAGTAATTGAGAACTAATAATTCATTAATGTTCAGAAAGGTCCTCTCAAACTTAAAAAGAAAAATATCACCTATAATGCCTCTTGAGACGAAAATAAAAAAATATTCATTACTTCAGTCTCCTTCCTCAAAATTAAAAAAAGAAAACCAAAAAACCTTGAGTGTAAATTTCTGAGCTGAAGGAGCTCTTCTTTAACTGCAATAGCAGCACTTTTTCCAACCTTCTTAAATTTTCAGCTAATTCCACACAGGAGATGTTAACTGAGATGAGATTATATTATCAATAAACAGCTTCTTATATGACACACCTCACTTCCTCACCTTTGATCTGTCTATCCTGTCCACCAAAAGCAGTCTAGCTGCAGTAGCACAGATCTTAGTGGTGAGTATTTTAATCCCAGGAGCTCATGCTCAGGCACATTCGCCACAAAGCACAGGAGGAAGGAGAGGGATGTGGACCAACTCGGCTGCAACCAGGAACCCAGTGTGAGAAGTTGCCTGTGGGGCAGCAAATTTCACAGATCAGCCTAGCAGATTCATGTCTGACTTCCTGTTTAACTCATGCCCAGGGAGCATGAGTTATCATGTTTGCTGCCATCAGGATGTGCAAACTAATGTAAGGCAGTTAATGTGGGGATTGGCATGGAAGGGGGTCCATATTAGCCCCTCCAGCCCATGGCATGCCAGAGGCCTGCAGACTGCATCTCCAGGGGAGTGTGCCAGGGAGTGGCAGAGTTTATAGGCTTTTAATACCTGAGGGTGTATAGGTATATACTGCTAAAGGAATTACATCAGCCACTGTATATACTTACTTTAATCTTAGACTTAAGATAAAGAATTTAGAATGCTAAGGGCTCTCCTGAAGCATGAAGATCAGCTCCAGCTGCTATAGCAGGCAACTGCTTCATCATAATTCTTTTAACTAACCTCAAGATAGAGCTTAATCAGCTCATTAGGTTTGAATTCCACATACACACACACCAAGTGTCACTCCTCTGATGGTTAGAAGTGTTATAATTTATAACCTAATTTAATTTACAGGCAGTTTATATTCATCATGTTCTTGTGTCAACATTGTCCTTTACCTTAAATAGTTGTGTTTGCTCTTTTCTCCCTGAAGTTTTCGTGTGTAATGTAAGTAGCAGAAAAGTGATTTATCACCTCAGTTATATCTTCTCTTACCCTTTGTTTTGCAGGTAAAAGAAGAAAATCCATTTTTCTTCTTCAAAATAGGCATCCTGTTCCCCACATGTTAGTAGAAACATTAGTATGTTGAATCTACTCCAGTGTGAATAAATCTTTTGGAAACATGGGAGGCCAGTACTTGTGTACATCACCAGTGCTTTTACATTAACATATTTTTCCGTCTGTTCTGAAAATGCCTTTCCTGGATACAGTCTGTGATGTCTTTTGCCTTTTTTACATTCTGATCCATCAGCACACAAAGATTTGTTCTTCATTAATTGTAAATGATTTTATGTTTGTCCTTGTTTGAACAGCATTAAATAATTTTTTAGACCATATCTCCACTTTCTCAAAATATTTGGATTCCAGCTTATTCCAGTGCTCCTGCTACCTTACTAATGCTCTGCAGCATACGTGCCATGCTTTTTAATTTCTTGATACTTAAAATATATTGAAAAATATTATTGAAGAGTAGAGCATCAAACCAGATTGTTGTGGAAACCTACCATTCCCATTGATAATCACTGTGTGAATATAGCTTTCCTACCAGCTTTGCATCTCTTCTTTCTGAAAACTGGACCCTGCTTCCTATCTTTGTTTTATGAAATGTCACATGAAACAATATCAAAAGCTTTACTAACACCAAGATATTTAACATCCACAGTTCTTCCTGTATTCGCAATGCCTGTTACCCAGTCATAAAAGCAAGCAAGATTGCTCTGACACTACCTGATGTTGGCAGATCTATGCACGCTCTTACTCATCACAGTGTGCTCTTGTAGGGTTTACCAAACTGGTGGTTTATTTATGCCAGCACTTTTTTTCTAGGAACTGAAGTTCAGCTAAAGGTTTATAAATACCCAGAGCCTACAGTTTTTTTCTTTTTCTCCTGTTTTTAACAGATGGGCACCACATTTTTTGCCTCTCATGTCACTGTTAAAAACTGCAAAGTCATTAAATACAGTTTCTATTTTATCTTTACTGCCATTAAGGAAATAAACTAGCAGCCAGAACAGATAAATTTAGAGCCTAATGCAAAACTACCTCCCTGATACATAGGGTGATGGGAGAAGGGAGTTCAAAAGAAGTAAATTATTTATTCAAGGTCAGATATTCCAGAAATGAGAGAAACATGGCAAATTGTTGATTTTTTTTTCCTCAAAATTACTATCCAGAAAGAGTTTGCACAGAACATTGTTTCAAAATAGGTACCAGCATCTTATGTACACATGATGTAAAGCAGTGCACCCCTGGAAATGCGAACTATAAATGAAAATTTTAACATCAGCACAAGATTAACAAAACTTAGATATTATTATTCAAATACACAAATTTGATCAATACGTCAATGAGTGCAACAATATAAAAATATTCCGATGTTCAAAATAAGAAACAACTGGCAAAGTTGTGTTTTATAGATTGTTAAGCAGAAAATCTTGAAGAGAAGCCATGAGATATGGATAGGAAATCCGGCAGTCATATGGGTGTGGGGAAATATCTCGCTGTGCAAAAATGAGACATGATTGGCTAGGCTTAGCATAGTGCAACACACGTCAAGTCTGTCAACAGCTGCTGCAATCACTAGAAAACAGAATGCTAGATTACAGTGCAGATGAAAATTTAGTAAAACAGGCAGCAGGATCAAGAGCTTTCTGAAAAGTCTCTGTGGACTTATGGCTCAAAACACTGGGAAGTGAATTGGGATATTCTTTTATTCAGAGAACTAACAAGTAGATATAATGAATACTTTAACAGTAGCTAAAATCCACCTTTCAACTCACAGCTCCCTAGGATTTTTATATTTTATGTTAATGAGTTGCTGGACAAAATTCACAGATAAGGTTAGGTAGAATTAAGATCACTATCCCTTTGAGAAAATTTGAACTACTTGTTTACCAGTTCATGCTATCTCTCTCAGCAAATTTTAAATTCATTTCTTTGCTCATCGTATTGCAAAGGAGAAGTCATGTTTAATCCTTTTATCATAGCTATAGGGCAGGACTGGACTTTGAATTTTCTTTCTTGGGAGAAAAAGCTGAGTTTGCTGTATCCTGTGGAGATGCACTAGCCACAGTCACCTATGATTGCCATACAAACAGGTTTTATGCAAAGTACTGGATGCAATTGCATCCATGTTTACTACTTGTGCTTAGAGAATGTTTGACAGACCAATCCCCTCAACAAACCTGGGGCATGAAACCCTAGTATGTGAATCTAATTCTGATCAGGGTTAGGTGTGAGGTAAATTATGCTGTGCACAGAGGGGCAATTCTGAATATTGATGTGAGGAGCTTGGAGCTGATGGCAGCTTAACAGAGGCTTTCTGTTCTGCAGCTTTTGTTTACCATTTCCAAATCATTTTTAAAAAGTAATATTGTGTGTAACTTACCTTTCACTTACCTCCTCCTACATGTAGACTCTTTAAGGTTGCCTGCAGTCAGTGGAGTTCACCAGTATTAATGTAACATTGCTGTTGCATTAATAAATTAATTTAAGCCAGCTGTGTTTGTGTGACTGTCTTTACCCAGAACTGGAGTGGAGCAGCAGTTTCAGGAGCCCATATGACGAGGTGTCATCAACTGGAGAGGCTGGGGAGCTGGGGAAGCTACTGGGCAGACTGAGTAAATGTAGTTGCTGTAGGGACCCACATAGTACCTATTTCTATATGTATTTCTCACCACTGGACCAACATCCTGTCCAGCCAGACAGGGAAGCAGGATGAGGCTGTTGGTGCTGTTGGTGCTCCCTGATGCTTTGCATCTGCCTGATCTGTGGCCAACTGTGTATATATGCATTTATGTGCACATGCATAAGGGAACAGGTTGTCCAAAAACATGGTAAATGCTCCATCTCTCATAGTGTTCAAGGCCAGGTTGGACAGAGCCTTGGGCAACATGGTCTAGTGTGAGGTGTCCCTGCCCATGTCAGGGGGACTGGAACTAGATGATCTTAAGGTCCTTTCCAACCCTAACCATTGTATGATTCTATGATTTTGTGATTCTATGATTTATATGTATGTATGTATGTGTGTGTAGTATATATATGTGTGTTCTGTGTGTGTGCACCTCCTGGGAACACATCTTCCACCTTGCCACTGTTTGGACCTGGGAACATGGAGTGGACGCAACTTTGATTTTCGTCTAACAGTTCTTAAAGCTGAAATTCCTCTTAAAGGCTCCCTGAAAAAATAAACCAAACCAAGACCCCAAAACAAAAAAAAAAAACATAAGAAAAACACTGAAATTAAATAAAGTTATTTATTGCATTTTTTTAAAATTGGTTTTCTTTTTATTAAGTCAGTTAAGTGTTGTTACATTACTTGTCTAAACACGGTGTCCCCTAAGGCAAAGAAAAGAACTCAATGTAGCTAAAATAACGTCATTTCAATCCTGGACTTGCATTAACAGAGAGCTGTTAAAATATATTTTATTCTTTATTTTTCTACACCAGTAATTTTTGGAACCAAATATTACTTGGCTCTCAACAAAAACATACCATCTGTTTCTTTCAGCCCTGTCTTAAAGACTGTGCTTTTGTAATTCAAGGAGGGAGACAAACAGTCCTACATTTACTTATTTTTCATATCTGTGTAAGTCAGTTTGACTTGTAGTGATTTTTTTTATTGAATGAGAAAACAAATAGCTTTTCTTTTTTTCCTTTGAAATTCAAGGATGTCACATACAATTTGGAAGCCTGAGAGAAGATGTGCTCTACCAAGGAATAGTGTATTATTACAGTAGCAGGTACATTCAAATAAAATTGGTGTATGGTACACCCAGAAACCTTCACACTGTTCAGAGCTGCGTGAACAAGGGCTGATGATGTCTCAACAGTCTGGAAGAACCAAGAACTTCCCTGGAAGGAAGTTCTTAAAACCTTTCCACATGTTTCAAGTCTCCTTCTGCAAACTGTTAATAAGGCTTTTTGCCAGATTCAGAAAGATATGGCCTTTAAGGATTTCTAGATTCTTTGCTAACAATCACTGAGGTAGGCTCTGAATGACAGTCTTGGCTCACTTCAAATTACCCCATAGAAACAAAGTATTAGCAAGGGCAAACCTAAACAAGTCCTTCCTTTATTAAGCCTATTTGGTAGACCAAATCCTGCATATAAAAATGTTCTTAATTATCTCTTCACATCACCTTATCAAATAAATGTATTTTACAACTGAAATTATCATGATCCCTACTATTTTTTGTCTGGATGCATGTCCTCTGTATAAAAGATGAGCTACTTAAACAAGATGGTTGTAGGATCAAGCAGCTACAGGAATTACTGAAAACCCTTGCATTACAGCAATTCAGATTATACAAACTACTGAAATTGGTTGAGTGAGAGAATAAAACCTAGAGGTCCACTCAATAACATTGCAAGGTTAACAGTAGCTCTAGATCTCTGGCTACGTCTGTTTCATTGAAAGCTAAAGGCCCGATTTTGTTCATTATAAAAAACCTGTGGCAGGTCATAGAATCATAGAATAGTTAAGGCTGGAAAGGACCTTAAGATCATCAAGTTCCAACCCCCCTGCCATGGGCAAGGACATCTCCCACTAAACTGTGGATGGATTTTTAGCAAAGAATAGGCCAGCAAGTGCCTACATGGAGTTCAACATGAACCGAGAATGAAGAAGAATGTGGGTAAGGAAGCAAGAGTAACTGTGCAAGCAAGATAAGAAGAAACTAGAATGTGCTAAGACACAATAGTGAACTGTTAGCAAGATTTAAAAGCTAGGTTCCCATACACTTAGTTTAACCAATTGTATACTAGTTGCTGTGTGCTACGTTGTATATGTATCCAATCTTAATAGTGCAAGCTATTGAATATGTATCCACTAATACAGCAAGTTATTGTATATGTATTCAAGTATAATACACCAAGTATCCAATTATAATGCACCAAGTATCCAATTATAATACAGCAAGCTATTGTAAGAAGATGCAGACAACAGTATAAAAAAGATAGTTGCTTTGTAATAAATGGGTTTTGTCTGATCACATTGACCTCTTGAGTCCATTTTTCTGTGGCACTAAACCATGCCACAGAAGGCTTTGTCCAGCCTGGCCTTGAACACCTCCAGGGATGGGCAACACCCCAGTGAGCACCCAGTACTTCACCACCCTAACAGTAAAGAACTTCCTCATTATATCCAATATAAACTTCCCCTGTTTAAGTTTTAACCCATTAACCCTTGTCCTATTACTACAGTCCCTGATGAAGAGTCCTTCCCCAGCATCCTTGGAGGCCCCCTTCAGGTACTGGAAGGCTGCTATGAGGTCTCTTTTCCAGGCTGAACAACCCCAACTTTCTCAGCCTACGGCTTCCTTTCCCCATTAAGCAAATAATTTACAGCTCTTTTTTTTTTTTTAGGGTAGACATCACACATAGTGGTTTTTTTTTTGTTGTTTTTCACATTACTTAATGTCATCTTGGTAGCCTGCTGTGCGCATCAAGTGCCCGTGACATTAGAATCAGCACAAATACTGTCAGGGATAAATGAGTGACTGAAAGAGAAATATTCAAAGGCAAAAAATGCAAAGCAGAGCAAAGAGGACAGGATAAAAGACCTGAAATGTGGGGCTAAAGAGAGAGGAAAAAGGAGAAACTCAAAGGTAGCTAAAAGGATTTTTTCTTTTATTTTCCTGGGGGGAAGGGGTGGGGGTTAAGGCATCTTTTTTATGAAAAGATTCCCCATCCATACTTTAAGGGCTGCCTTCTGAGAACTGTAGATTCCATGAACGTCTTTGCCACACCCTGAACTCTGTAGTCCATTCCCTTTAGACCACAGAAAATCGGAAGGTGTAAATTTTTTGCCTCTTTTGTGATGGTGTTGATGCATCTTGTGATTTAGGGTTCTGGAGACATTCTTTTCAGCTGCATGGTTTTCTTATGTCTATATTGGTGTATTGTGACACAAACTCCGGGGCTCAATGATGTGCTCCAAGTGGTTTCTTTCTTGGTGAAATCAGAATGCATATCACTGAGTTGGGTGCCAAGTGGATCTAATGTCCTCCAAAAGTAAGGTGTTATTTCATGCATAAATGTCATTGTTAGTAAAGATGCAGTGTGGACAAATAATCCTAAAACCGTAATAGATTGTGACAAATCAATCACCAGTCCCCTCGCTAGATTTAAAACCAGTCAGTATTGTAAACTCAACAACTAAGAGTCCAGTGCTGACAAAGTCCATATTTATCTCTTTTTTTCCTCTCTGTATTATTATTAAAAAGTAATTTTAGGTTCCTTAAGATTAAAAAAGTTACTATGATACATCAGAAAGTCTTTTTCAAAGAGAAGACAGTCATCTCTGCAGTATCATCAATAGCCTAGTGTTTAGACTTCAGGAGGGTTGTCACAGGTTCAGATCCAGTTATGGATGACATAGGGCTGTGGCCCAATTATAGATTTTCCATATTCCATAAAGTGCCTAACCAATAAACTTCTGGGAGTCTATTTTTTAATTCCCTGAGAAACTGAGAAACTTTTATTAGGAAAAGTGTTATTGAAAACTAAATATTACAGGGAGAATTTTCACTGTAAGTAGTTAGCACATTATTATCCTCAGTGGCTGAAAAGCCAAAAACCTAGACTTAACCTGAAAATATATTTATTAATTATTCATCATTGATGCAGGTTTCAGTTATTTTTTATGTTAATTTTATCACACAAGAGTATTAGCGTATTCTGATTTTTCAGAATAAACTCCTACATAATTCTCCTTCCTTGGTTTAAAAATCTCATGTTATTCTTATATACTGTATATGTGTACCTAATGTACTTTTTTTGGCTCATCTGAGCAGTTTGTGATTCCTCTCTATCACAGCTTGTTGTTCAGAAACAAACTTTAATTGCCTTATTTTTTAAGCCATTACTCAGAATTGACTTTAAACCAGAGATATGAATCTTCTGATTTTGTTCAGCTCCCCTCTCTGGAAAAAAACCCATAACTGATAATTCAATTGCCTACCAGATTTTATGCAAACTGAATAGATACATTTGCAAAAAATCTGTGAGTACTTGAATGTTTTTTTACATATTGAGAAAAAAAAATCTCAGTGGACATGACCTTTCTATCATCTAATTTCAATGGGTGTGTCAAGGGTTGTTACACACAGGCATAATAAGGTAAGTCTCATGGGAAAGGGTACTAGGCGGTAAAGGGGCTCATGCTAGTTGGTCAGCATTCAAGGACCACTTCTTCCAAGCTCAGGATCAGAGCCTCCCAATGGGTAAGAAATCAAGTAAGGGATCTAGGAGACCAGCGTGGTTAAACAAGGAGCTGCTGGGCAAACTCAAGTGGAAAAGGAGAATCTATGGATTATGGAAGGAGGGGCTGGCCACTTGGGAGGAATATAGGATAGTTGTTAGAGGATGTAGGGAGGCAATTAGGACATCTAAGGCCTCCTTGGAACTTAATCTGGAAAGTCGGATTAAGGACAATAGAAAGGGCTTCTTTAAATACATGGCGAATAAAACTAACACAAGAGGCAATATAGGCCCACTGTTGAACGAGGTGGGTGCCCTGGAGACAGAGGATATAAAGAAGGCAGAGGTGCTGAATGCTTTCTTTGCCTCTGTCTTTACTCCTGCAGACTTTCCCCAGGGGCCCCAGATTCCTATAACCCCAGAAGGAGTCAGGACAAAGGAGGAGTTTGCTTTGGTAGATGAGGATTGGGTTAGGGATCAGCTATGCAATCTGGACAACTATAAATCAATGGGTCCAGATGGAATGCACCCACGGGTGCTGAGGGAGCTGGCGGAGGTCATTGCTAGGACACTCTCCATCATCTTTGGTAAGTCATGGGAAACAGGAGAGGTGCCTGAGGATTGGAGGTTGGCAAATGTCACACCAGTCTATAAGAAAGGCAAGAAGGAGGACCTGGCTAATTATAGACCGGTCAGCCTTACCTCCATCCCTGGAAAGGTGATGGAACAACTTATTCTTGACTCCATCTCTAGGCATATCAAGGATGAGGGGGTTATTAAGAACAGCCAACATGGTTTTATGAGGGGGAAGTCATGTTTGATCAACCTTATAGCCTTCTATGAGGAAGTGACTAGGTGGAGGGATGATGGTAGAGTGGTAGATGTGGTTCTTCTTGATTTCAGTAAGGCATTTGATACTGTCTCCCACAGCATTCTCATAGATAAGCTAAGGAAGTGTGGGCTTGACGATCAGGTAGTGAGGTGGATCAAGAACTGGTTGAAAGGAAGAAGGCAGAGAGTTGTGGTCAATGGCACAGAATCTATCTGAAGGTCTGTGACTAGTGGAGTCCCTCAGGGGTCGGTGCTGGCACCAGTGCTGTTTAATATTTTCATCAACGACCTGGATGAGGGAACTGAGTGTACCCTCAGCAAGTTCGCTGATGACACTAAACTGGGAGGAGTGGCTGACACACCAGAAGGCTGTGCTGCCATTCAGTGAGAGCTGGACCGGCTGGAGAGTTGGGCGGGGAGAAACTTGATGAAATTCAACAAGAGCAAGTGTAGAGTCTTGCATCTGGGGAAGAACAACCCCATGTACCAGTACAGGTTGGGGGCTGACCTGCTGGAAAGGAGTGAAGGGGAAAGGGACCTGGGGGTCCTGCTGGATAGGAGGATGACCATGAGCCAGCAATGTGCCCTTGTGGCCAAGAAGACAAATGGCATCCTAGGGTGCATTAGAAAGGGTGTGGTTAGTAGGGCAAGAGAGGTTCTCCTCCCCCTCTACTCTGCCTTGTTGACGCCTCATCTGGAATATTGCATCCAGTTCTGGGCCCCTCAGTTCAAGAAGGAGAGGGAATTGCTTGAAAGAGTCCAGCACAGAGCCACAGAGATGATAAAGGGAGTGGAACATCTCCCTTATGAGGAGAGGCTGAGGGAGCTGCGTCTCTTTAGCTTGGAGAAGAGGAGACTGAGGGGTGACCTCATCAGTGTTTACAAATATGTAAAGGGTGGGTGTCAGGATGATGGAGCTAGGCTTTTTTCAGTTAACATCAGGAAGAACTTCTTTACTGTAAGAGTGACAGAGCACTGGAACAGGTTGCCCAGAGAGGTTGTGGAGTCTCTTATGTTGGAGATATTCAAGGCCTGCCTGGACAAGTTCCTGTGTGATATACTCTAGGTTACCCTGCTCTTGCAGGGGGGTTGGACTAGATGATCTTTTGAGGTCCCTTCCAACCCTTGGGATTCTGTGATTCTGTGTAATAAGCTAATTTTTATTGTTCAGTGCAATACAGATACAATGTTTCTTATCTGTAAATAAAATATAGTAAATCTGTTTAAAAAAAACTTTTTTTTTTCATATGTGTTTTAAGGAATCAAGCTGATAACTGGTTACTGACTTTCTAATCTCCCAGGATTTCCAGGTGGGGCTTGCTGCAGCTCCATGACAAAGGTGTGTCCCTACATACTGGCAGCAGGACTGTAAATTGGTCTCTGTGAGGAGAGGCTGGGGCTCTTTTATGCTGGACACAGACAGTTTTAGCCAGCTCCTATTAACCCTCTGCAGGCCACAGGTGAACACATCATCCTCTGGGAAAATCTGTTTGAGAAAGGGCAAAACATCAGGTAGAGACAGCAGGAGGGAACAAAAATATTGCAAAACAACAGAAGAAACACCGAAGATAAAGGAGGGGGAGGAATAGCCATTCTGTGGCAAATCAGATATTCTCTGTCTCCCATGGAAGACCTTCACAGAGAAAGTCTTTCTGAAGCACTGCAGTCAGTGGAGGAACTCACACTGGAGCAGAGGAAAAGTGTGAGAAGAGGATGGCAGAGAGAAACTGCTAAGTACTGACCATATGGTGCCCTTCATCAGTTTTTTTTTCTTGCTGAATGTAACCTGCAGTGATAAAGAATGGATCTGGAGTGGAGGAGTGAAGTTAAGGCTGTGAATGGAAGGAGGAAAGCTTTTGTTTCTGTGTTTGTCATTTTTTTTACCACTACTTCAATTGGTAATTAAGCATTTACTTTAGCAGAGAATAAATTAATTTTCCCAAGTAAAATGTTTTTTGCCCACATTAGTAAATTTACTTGGCTCTAACTTGACCCATGAACTTCCTAATTCTTCTTCTTCCTATTTTCCCTATATGGAGTGCGTGAGCAGCTGGGTGTGAGTTTGGCTGCTAGCCCCACCTAACCCACCACACTGGTTTATCAGTTTATATATCTGAAGAAGAAAGTACATGATCAATAGCTGTAGCTAAGTTGGTTTATGTAAGGGGCTAGGTGAAAGCTTTCAGCTGGAGAAGCTTCCTTGCCATCAAAGAAGCCCATTTTCACCACCTCTAGTCCCAGCTGCTCCATCAGAGGACTGAGGATTGCCTCCCCTCCACTGACTGCCTGCAGCTGCCTTTATCATCAAAAGGCAGATGCTGTAACTGGGGGATGTATTGTAGAGGATAAACATGACACTGTGCACAAAAAAAAATGCATTTTTTTTTTTTGCTACTGGAAAGGTTTGAAATTCATTCTTATTAAAAAATAGCTCTTCCAACCCTCCCCAAGCACAATGGGTGACATGTCAATTTATGTCAAAGTACTGTACTTTAACAGAAAATACAGCCTGAAATATTCAGTTTATCCTTTAACAAAATTTACTGAAAGAATATTCCATATTTATTGTTTTCAGAATCTGTATGACACACATTTCCCATATTTCAGCCTTAATAAAACAATTTTTTTGCAGTTGGTATCCTACCAGAATGTTTCATATTTATATTTAAGCCTATATTTTTGCTCAGAGGGACACCTTGGCTTACTTCACTGATTCTTATGGTATTAAGATCATGACAAATGTCATAATACAATGTGTAAATTGTGATTTCAAAGGCTATTTTATGCATCATTTAAAACAGTCCAGGGTAAATGTAAGTTTCTCAGATATTCTATACAGTTGAATAGTTGAATATGTAAATCTTCAACAGCTTTGTCAAAACACCTCACTAGAGGCTCAGTGAAATAAAGGGAAATAAGCATCTTGACAATTACAGAATTTAGAGCTATGATTCGTTCCATACTTTATCCTTGCAGTAGGAAATTACTACCAAAAAAAGAGGTATAGGTGATACAAACAATTTAATGGGAAAATGTGCACAAACATAGAAATAAAAAAAAATTATTGTTAGGTTGATGATTGTTTTCCAGTTTAACCTCTGTTGAAACAGATCTACCATCATATTAAATCAGGTTGGCTATGTTTCCTGACCAGTGGATTTTTAAAATCTCCAATAAATGGAGATTGCCCAGCATTTCTAGGTGAGTTACTCAGTTTCCATAACTTTCCTTGTCAATTTTTTTTTCCATGTACGAGCAATTTGCCATATCCTGGACTTCATCAAAAGGAGAGTGACCAGAAGGTCAAAGGAGATGATCCTGCCCCTCTACTCTGCTCTCGTCAGACCGCACTTGGAGTATTGTGTGCAGTTCTGGTGTCCTCAACGTAAAAAGGACATGGAACTGTTGGAACAAGTCCAGACGAGGGTCATGAGGATGATCGGGGGACTGGAGCACCTCCCATATGAAGACAGGCTGAGAAAGTTGGGGCTGTTCAGCCTGGAGAAGAGAAGGCTGCATGGAGACCTCATAGCAGCCTTCCAGCATCTGAAGAGGGCCTGTAAGGATGCTGGAGGAGGACTATTTGTTATGGGTTATGGGCTGTAGTTGTAGGATAAGGGATAACAGGTTCAAACTTAAACAGGGGAAGTTTATATTGGATATAAGGAAGAAATTGTTTACTGTGAGGGTGGTGAGGTACTGGGATGAATTGTCCAGGGAAATTGTGAATGTTCCATCCCTGGCAGTGTTCAAGGCCAGGTTGGATGAAGCCTTGGGTGATATGGTTTTGTGTGAGGTGTCCTTGCCTATGTCAGGGGGATTGGAACTAGATGATCTGAAGGTCATTGTCAGCCTTAACTACTCTATTCCATTTGTCCTATTCTATCCATGGGACCTGATGAAATCCATCCGTGGGTCCTGAAGGAGCTGGTGAATGAAGTTGCAAAGCCACTGGCCATCATATTTGAAAAATCATGGCAGACAGGTGAAGTTCCTGACTATTGGAAAAAGGGAAATATAACCCCCATTTTCAAGAAGGGGAAAATGGATGACCCGGGGAATTACAGACCAGTCAGTCTCACCTCTGTGCCTGGCAAAATCTGGGAGCAGATTCTTTTGGAAGGCATGCTAAGGCACATGAAAAATAACAAGGTGCTTGGTGACAGCCAGCATGGCTTTACTAGGGGAAAATCCTGCCTGACCAATTTGGTGGCCTTCTATGACGGGACTACAAAAGTGATGGACAGGGGTAGAGCAGTTGACGTCATCTATCTGGACGTGTGCAAAGCGTTCGACACTGTCCCACATGACATCCTTGTCTGTAAATTGGAGAGACATCAATTTGATAGGTGGACCACTCAGTGGATAAAGAACTGTCTGGATGGTTGCACTCAAAGAGTTGTGGTCAACGGTTCAATGTCCGGTTGGAGATCAGTAACGAGTGGTGTCCCTCAGGCATTGGTGTTGGGACCAGTCTTGTTTAATATCTTTGTCGCTGACATGGACAATGGAATTGAGTGCGCCCTCAGCAAGTTTGCTGATGGCACCAAGCTGTGTGGTTCTGTTGATACACTGGAGGGAAGGAATGCCATTCAGAGGGACCTCGACACACTTGTGTGGTGGGGTGATGCCAACCTCATGAAGTTTAACCATGCCAAGTGCAAGGTCCTACACCTGGGTGGGAGCAATCCCAGGCACAGCTACAGGTTGGGCAAAAAGGAAATTCATGGTAGTCCTGCAGAGAAGGACTTGGGGGTGTTGGTCAATGAGAAAATGAACATGAGCCAGCAGTGTGCACTCACAGCCCAGAAAGTCAACCATATCCTGGGTTGCATCAAAAGGAGAGTGACCAGCAGGTCGAAGGAGGTGATTCTGCCCCTCTACTCTGCTCTCGTCAGACCTCACTTGGAGTATTGTGTGCAGTTCTGGTGTCCTCAACATAAAAAGAACATGGAACTGTTGGAACAAGTCCAGAGGAGGGCCACGAGGATGATCACGGGATTGGAGCACCTCCCATATGAAGACAGGCTGAGAAAGTATCTGAAGGGGGCCTACAGGGATGCTGGGGAGGGACTATTCATTAGGGACTGTAGTGGTAGGACAAGGGATAGCAGGTTCAAACTTAAACAGGGGAAGTTTAGATTGGATATAAGGAAGAAATTGTTTACTGTGAGGGTGGTGAGGTACTGGAATGGGTTGCCCAGGGAGGTAGTGAATCTCCATCCCTGGCAGTGTTTAAGACCAGGTTGGATGAAGCCTTGGGTGATATGGTTTAGTGTGAGGTGTCCCTGCCCATGGCAGGGGGGTTGATTCTATGATTCTATTCTATCGCATTTAAAGTTGAGGACCTGTCAGAGCAGAACCACAGGAGGGCCATAAAAATGGTCAGATAGCTGGGATACATCTCCTATGAAAAAGATCTGAGAGTTCTGGTTGTTCAGTCTGGAGAGCAAAAGACAATATTTTAGCATTTTATAACATTAATATACAAATGTGGATTGGAAAAAAAGATGAAGAAAGATTTATCAGAGCCTGTAGTGACAGGTCAAGGGCTAATGGTTTTAATCTGAGAGGGCAGTTTTAGATTGAATTTTATAGGGGAGAAGCTTATGATAAGGGTGGTGAGGCACTGCCGAGGTTGCCTAGAGAAGGTGTGGGTGCCCTAGGATTGGAAGTGTTCAAGGCCAGGCTGGGTGGGGCTTTGAACAAGCCAGTCTAGTGAATGATATTCCTAACTATGGTAGGGGGTTGGACTAGATGATCTCCAAAGGTCTTTTCCAGTCAAAACCATTCCATAATTTTATGCCTGCTTGAGTATCTCAATTCCTGTGAAGGAGTAGGAGATACATGATTCTGATGTGATATCAAATAAAATGCTAAAATGGATGATACAAGACTCTTGAAAACAAGAATAAAAAGGACAAGCAGTACAGAAAGAAATTCTGTGAGGTCTACTGTGAAATTGGCTGGAAAAAGTGGCTTTATTATCAGATAAAATCACACATTCAATTAATAGAAATTAGTATCTGTAGCTTTATATTGCATATGGTTAACATTGTAGGGTAAAAATTAATATTATAAGTTCCAAATTATAAAATATTAAACTATCTTAGGACTTCCAAACTGACAGTCAATCAGTTAAATAGGTCTTATAAGTGTATTTGTCTAATGTTTTCCAAGAAAAATCACCCCAAAATCTCTATTTGGATTTTACTTCTCACAACCTGTTGTCTGTATCTGAGTTTTTCTTGATTTTCATTATGTGGAAGACACAACTTACTCTTGCCACTTACTTTCATTTGTTTTGTCCAGTATGGTCACATTCACAGGCTGATTCAAAGCCTCCTGAATCCATGAGAAGGTATGCAGTCACTATGGTGGACATGGGTTTAGGCTTTGTTCTGTTTGGGTGTTGTGGTTTGGGTTTGTTTTTTTTTTTTTGTTTGTTTGGATTTTTTTGTTTGTTTTTTTATTTGTTTAGGTTTTTTTTCCTAACTTTAAAGTTATTATCAATAGAATGTCTCAATTTTTGTCTTTCATTCTGCAAGTGTATCTCTGTAAGGAGTATTATT
Organism: Melopsittacus undulatus; assembly: GCF_012275295.1. Taxonomy (NCBI): domain Eukaryota; kingdom Metazoa; phylum Chordata; class Aves; order Psittaciformes; family Psittaculidae; genus Melopsittacus; species Melopsittacus undulatus. The sequence continues at coordinate 17,782,184 of NC_047531.1, read as the reverse complement.
GAAAAGCTGCTTCCGAAGACCTATCAGGGAAGAAAGATTTCTTTTCAGTCAATCTCCTGTTATTTGCTATCCTGCAAGTTTATTACAGGGTAGCTGTTGTAAATAAGCTCCTGTAACCCAATCTCACCAACATTAGAATTTTAAGAGAATATGCATAACCAAGTAAGAAAAATAAATTAGTTGTTTCAGTGTCCACTGAAGTATTATCAGAATATCAACTCAGTTAAAAATAATAATCAGTTGGATATATGAGTGTAACTTTAATATCAGGTTCTGATCCTAATCTTTTTTTAGTTTGTCATCTCTCTATAAGTTTGGAAAATTTGTAAAAAATTCGCACTTGGTAGTTTCCACTCCACAATTTGGTGGCTGGGCAACTGCCCCATTATATCATTTCAGGACCGACAGAGTTTCATAGTGCCAAGAAACTGCCTCAATTCTTTTGTCTTCCTGAACATTTTGCACATTATTTTATTTTTTTCAAAGATTAAAATGACTGGGAGGAGGAGCTGGAGGCAAGAAAAAAAGAATATATGTAACACAAACCTTCAAAGAATAATAGACTCCTAGAATACCCCAGGTTGGAAAAGACCTTGAAAGATCATTTGGTCCAACCTTCTGTGGGAAAGGGAGTTTAGATGAGATTATTTAGCACCCTGTTTAATCGCATCTTGAAATAGGCACTCTATCACACCCCTACGAAGGCTGTTCCAGTGAATCATTGCTCTTACTTTAAAAAATTCTGTCATAAGTTGAGATAAAATATCTCCCAGTGAACTTATACCCATTATTTATTGTATTCTCTATGTGGTGCCTTGTGAAGAGAGAGCCTCTGTCCTCTTTTACCAGGATACTGTGATGACATCCATCCTGAGTCCTCTCTTCTTCAGGGAGAAAAGACCTAACTCCTTCAGTCTTTCCTCATAGAACAGATTCTCCAGTCCTTTGATCATTGTCATGGCCCTCTTTTGGACAGTCTTATCTGTCTGCATCTTTCTTGAATTGTGGGGACAATAACTGGAACCAGTACTCTACTCCAGGTGTGGCCTGGACAAGTGCTGCATATAGTGGAATGATTAGTCATGCCCTGTGGCAGTGCTGGCTCATGTTCATCTTCTTGTCCCCTAGGGCTGCTGCTCCCAGATCCTAAGCTGTATTGGAATAACCTCTTTGGTTATTTCATCCCACCTGCAGGACTTGGCACTTGTTTTTGTTAAATTTCATACTGCTTTTGCTAGCCTACTCTTCTAGCCTGTCCGGATCGCTCTGTAAGATGTCTCTCCTTTCTGATGTTTTCACCTCATCACCCAGTTTGATGTTACCAGCAAACAGTGAGGGTGCTTCCAATCTCATAGTCTGGGTCATTTATGAAAAGTTGAACAGTATGAGGTCAATACCTATCCCTGGGTGATTCCACATGTGATAGGTTGACAGCTTGAGTAAAAAATATTGATCACCATCCTCTGAGTGTGACCTGCTAGACAATTTCCCAACCATCTCACATCCAACCGATATTTTGTCGAATAAGCTTTAGGCCAAAATTCTGTTCTGTAAGAGGAAAGGAAAAGGGAGGAGAATTATGAAAGATTAAAAATTACCTGTAGTAAGAAATATCTAACATACCTTGTATTAAAAGTACATGAATATTTAATCAAGTATGGTAGATTAGGCAAAACTAGAAGACAAATTATTTATGTAACCTTTATTCTATTCCCTTGAAAATATGAATTACAATGATTTATGTGAGAAGACATAATAAATAGATAGCAGACCCATCCATTTGTGGATTTAGTGGAAAGAGGGAAATGGCTGTTTGTAAAAGCTTGTGTGTAGCCTGGCACAGTGTTTGTATCTGAGTTATCTGGAATGGGTTACTTTTGTTAGATTTTAACATTTTCATTTAGTTAAAATTTGTAATTTAATTGTATTGAGAAATATTTTAAAATATTATTGAATATAAATATATTTAATATTAAATTATTATTTTAAAATATTTAAAAAATACACTCTTTATTTACTTTCCAAAATTATTGTTGGGCATTTTTGTTTGCTTCAGAATGTTGGAAAAATTGAGGACTCCTCTTGTTCTTTACCTCCTTCCCAATTACCCTTATCTAGCATATAGCTCTCCAGGGAGCACTCCTACATCTAAAATAGTTCAATGCCTTCCCTGAGAAATTGAAAGAATAGGATACTTGTCATCCTAAAAACTTTTTCTATTCACAACAATGCTAGATGTGCCCTTACAGAAACTTTTCATCCTCAGTGTCAATATACTTGGTCATTATTCTACCCACTATTGTAAGACCCAAGTTATTTTTTAATGGATTATACTTCCTACTTCTTAGTAGAGTCACTATTCAAAAATAATGTGCTATGAAGTACTTAGCATTACTAGCAGCAAGTGGAAGGTCTTTAACCAATAGTCTCAAACAATAGCATTTCTAGTTCTCATGCTTCTTTTTTATTTTGATAGGAAACATGTATTTTAGCATATATACATGCTACTGAAATTGTAATTAGCATGTGGTTAGCCCATGTGTTTGAGAGTTGAACTAAAAGTCTTTGGAGTAAATGGAAATTATATCATTAATTTCAATGGACAAAGAGCTAATTTTCAGAGCAGAGGAAAAAGACAGTCCTCACAAAGGTATTAAAATTTAAAGAAATCCTGACTGGTTGTTATGCTTTATCTACCAGGCAGACAGAATTAATTCCATTGCTGTCAATTTGGCAGTTTGTAGTGGCTTTTTATTCACTTTTGGGAAGTAAAAGAAGGAAATAATTTTTAACGAGTGTCTGTTAAATTAGAGGTAGTACTCTTAACATGAAATTTGCATTATTTTGATAATGGCAATCATCTAAGATCTGTTACTTATCACCTTTCTTCATGTTGCTTCTATAAGTATTTTTGTCATGTGTCCAAGAGCAGTGTGCAAAATGTGAAGCAAAAATATTTTAAAACCTCAATAGAGAAAATTGATAGTACATATTTACAATGAAATTTTTACTATTATAATACTGAATAATTTATCTCAATACACACTGCGTCAAGTTGGCCTTCACAAATTCAATCACAGAATCCTATGTGTTTTTACTTTGGCTGGGGCTGAGCATCTGTAGGCACTTAGACACCATTCTGGGCTGCAGATTCACTGTCAAGTACCCCTTTTCAAAAGGGTAAGACTCTGTATGTTAGCCATCTACATCCTAGCCCTGTCTCCCATGTCTTGTAGTTGTAGCCCCATGTAGTCCCATGAAGTGGTTCTTTCCTGCTTCCAGATTTCCATCAAAATGTAAATTCTGAAGCTGTAGGTTTTGGGGTTTTGATTTTTGGGAGTAAGGGGGTTTTTTGTTTGGCTGGTTTTTGGTTTTGTTTTTTTAATTAGTATTTTCAGGGACAAAAAGCAGCAGTGAAATAAAGATGTTCAAAGGATTTCTAAACACCACAGATAACTCATAGATAAGTCCAGGAAGTACGTAGCCTTTTGGAAAAAACAGTAAAAGCTTCTACTCAAAATTCAATCTCAAACTGCCTCAATTTAATTCTCAAGTTTTATTCAGTCCTTTCAAGACCTCGGGGCCTATGCAGAGACCTTCCTCACACTCTTGTTCTCTGTTCTAAGTATCACTGTGAAGGCTTGCCTTTTGTGAAGTTCTGGCTTCCTCAGTCAACTAATTATTGAGCCTTGAAAGACTTAAATCCTCCAGCAGGTGTTCTGTTGCTTCCTTATAATCTTCCCCAAGACAACTTTGTCTTTAGCTTTCAGTTTAGTCATTGAAATAGGAAGCTACCATTTCAAAGTTAACAATAGCATTTTTATTAGCCCTCTGCTAATAATCTCTTCCAACTCCAGTGAAAAATAACAAACAAGGAAACAAATAAGTGGAAATCATTCTATACCCCATATGAAAACATTTTATACAGAAAAAACACACAAAATATGAAATATATGTATATGCAGAACCAGTCATGTGTAGTCTAAGTAGAAAATTTATTAGAATATATTTTAAGTTATAATGTAACAGTTTTCCAATACATCTTTATGTCAGGAAAATAGAGATATCAATCTTTCTACCAGATTTGTCCCAAGAATAGTAAAAGGTAAACCATAGGTAAAAAAAAATCTTTAGGTTTCTTATTTCTCCATTATATTTCTTAACACAGGGTAATACAAACTGGCTTCCTACTTCATCTGTCTTATACATGGCATTTCTAAAATCTTAAATTTTAACTTTAACTAGTGTCATGATTTTATAAACATATAAAGCTGTCATGAATAGTAACAGACACACAATCATAAACACTAGGATTATTTTTTTTTAAAAAAAAGTAGTCAACCCAGTGAATGAATGATGATTTTTTTTTCAATATATATTTTCAAGTAGAAAAATCATTTAAACCCAGGCTGTTCCCATATGCAGCAGAATGAGTGTCAGCTGGTTTCCTACAGACTGTGTTTAGGTCTCCTTAATAAGTCCCTTGCTGCAATACTGGGCTTTGTCTTTTATTTTTTTTAATGTTCTTGTGCAAAGAAGTGTTATCAGTACCCCAGAGGTATACACATGTTGATTTTCTTCTTGGAATTATTTGGTGGTCGACATTCACACCTGCTCTTCTCCTTTTTGGTCTCTGTCGTCTACTCACCTGCAGATTTCCACAAAATATGCCCAAGGTTTCTAACTCTTGATTTGTTTGGATATTGCCCAGTTAACCTGCATGGGGAGACACATGAGCACAGCAAACCAATATCCTTGATTTTCTTAATAAATTAGGCATTAAAAATCCACTACTAGTTCTTCCTCAAAATGCTGTCTGGCACTGTGGGGCTCTAACTTTCAGCTGATCGGGAACAAGAACAAGAACAAGGAGAACTTGCTGTTTGAGAGCTGTAACAAATACTACTGCTTTTTTTCTTACTTTGTAGGTCAGATAATTTTATATTTTTAAATCCCCAAGCTTTCCCCATCCTTTGGCACTGCTTTGGTTCATTTCCTTGGAAGGCAGCAAGATGTTTCAGAAACAGATTTCTAGCAGGATGGCCTGGCATTCCTGATAGCTATGTTAGAAAGTACACGTTAGTTTTATAACACACAATTGTTTCTTTACTGTTTTCAATTTATTTTCTTTGAACTGTAGTTGAGTATAAGAGAACAATAATTCAACTCAGCTTAATGCTCTCGCTAGTTCTGCATGGTCTATTTTGTGCAATACCAGTGCAAATGAATATAGTAAATGTTACAGCAAGTAGTTTGTTCTAGAAAACCTTGCTAGAATTTGCTGTTGAATCACTTTTCGACGTAAAGTTTGGATATAACTTCAAAATAAATAAATAGATAAATTTATTATCTGTAGCAGTAGGGGTTGTTGCTCTGTAGTAAGAGGATTGCCAAGATCTACTGACTGAAGCAAAATCAGAATCTGATTTCAAATGGTCATAAATTGCAATAAGGAAAACCGGAAAAGCCAGAATTTTAAAGCAAGTATGTGGAATGCAGAGCTTGCACACACATATTTCTAAGCAAGATTTTAACTTCCATCTGCTCTTTGGTTTATAACTTTTCAATACAGAGCACCTTTGAAAATGCCATCTACAGGTTAGCATATTTTAGCGTATCTACAGATTAGCATATTTTGTATTAAGAAACCTACTTAAAGTCTTTCAGACCATTCTCTCTGATTCAGATTCATCTTTACCATACTGCTTTGAGAACAGAATAGCAGAAAAACAATTAATGCTATTAATGTATTTTTCCTTATCCTCAGTGTTCGAAAGAAAGAATTATTGGCCTCTTAGTTAGATACTTGCTTGTCATTTCTCTGCATCTGTTTTCAGGAATACTGTATGGACTTGTAATCTCTCTAATCTTAAAAGTAATGAGGATTTAAAGGTTTGTTGTATATTTAAAGTCAAGATAACATGATCTTTTTTTTTTTTCTTCTGGCAAAAGAGGAAACAGAGACATAGGAAATGAGAGAAGATTTCATCTGAGTAGTCCTTCAATCTCCTTCCTTATAGAGAAAATATCCTTAACCATTTCTTTCTCCTCTTTTTATCTCAGGAAGAAAGACTGACTACAGAATCCCACCATCTGAAAGGTATTGTGTCTTATTTAAGAAATCATAAGAGACAATCTATGCAATATAACTTTATGGCGATCTATATTCTTAAATGAGGAGTGGATTAAAGCAATTAATCCCTTTTTTTATTTGGAAAGATTATGTATTTTCTACTTTTCTTAGGTGGAATAAAAGCAGTTATACTGGGATTGATACGACTGACCTGCTTAACTGCCCATGAATATCATTCCCTTCGCATGGAAATCCTGATCTATCTCACCGTGCTTTTTACTATAAATTCTCCACTGGGAGTCCTTTCTTGAATTGAGATTTGTAGAAAAAGGAGGATGGCTTCCATATTGTCATTATCTCACTACACACGCTTTATGCCTTGTCCCTGTAATGTCTGACTGTCTAAACATGTGGGTATAACTCCAGTAAATAATATCTGGTCAAATATTTCAACAGCTAAAAGTTAGTAGGGAGTAAAATTTTTATTTATTTATTTATTTATTTAAGGCCTGAGGATGCACAACACATTTTGCGCTGATCTGAAATTGTATTTGCAACCTTTCTGGGATACACCTGGTAATCTCAGTTCACATGCTTGTAGATGATTCCATAAGCCAAATGGTGAGAAGGCATAATCAGGAGAGTCACTTTAAGAGTGTAGGATCTGTAACAAATGCCAATCTAAATTAATTTTGAATTGATAAGTAATGAATTTTGCCATAAACTCAGTCTAGTCCAACATAAGATACTCACTAAAGCACTGAGCAGTTCTTTGGGAACAGTGAGAGGAAAGCATTGACAGAGTAGACATTGTACTTAACACTCAGACTGTGCAGATTTATTGCATTCTCATAAATACAAATGACAATTTAGTGTAGCTTGCAATAACTGATAAATTTATCTAGCATGCTGGGAAAGCTAAATGTCATAATTTCTATATCCAATAGGAAAATATTTTTATTTTGTAGTACTTTTAGTTTCATTAAATTGTGAAACATTTTCAGTTTTGGTGAAGGACAATGAATAAATGTACTAAATGACAGGATCTGAGGAGTCATCAGTATGTTAACAAATCACTGCCTCTTATCATAATGACAATAATTTAGGTTTTAAGTAAGTTAGTATAGAAATTATATAAGATGAAAATAAACCCCTTAAAATCTAGTATTGTATGGCTTTATGCCTGCCCTAGGTTCAGCAGTAGCAGTCATTTTTCTCCTTCTTAGTAGCTGGTGCAGTGCTGTGGTTTTGACTTTCAGCCTGGGAACAGAGCTGATAACACTGATGGTTTTAGTTGTCGCTAAGTAATGTTTACTCTGACCAAGGACTTTATGAGTCTCATGCTCTGCCAGGGAGGAGGGGAAGCTGGGAGGAATCAGAGACAGGACACCTGACCCAAACTAACCAAAGGGGAATTCCATACCACAGCACATCATTCCTAGTATATAAACTGGGGGCAGTTACCCAGAAGGGCTAGATCACTGCTCAGGTCAGGCTGGATATCAGTTGGCAGGTGGTGAGCAGTTGTATTTTCTTCCCTTGTTATTTCTGTTATTATTATTATTAGTGGTAGCAGTAGTGGTTTGTATTATACCTTAGTTACTGGACTGTTCTTATATCAACCCGTGGGATTTACATTCTTTCGATTCTCCTCCTCATCCCTCTGGGAGCAGGAGGAGGAAGGAGGGGGGAGTGAGCAAGTGGCTGGGTGGTTCTGGGTTGCCAACTGGGCTTAAACTACAACAATGCCCCATTATAGCAGCAGGCATTGACAGAAGAATCAAAGAACTATTCCATGTGCTATCATATAATCTAATCTAATCTAATCTAAACTAAAATAAACCACATAATTTATAATTATTGGTCTCCCATTAGTCACAGTAGGACTGCTTGGTAGACTGCTTCACTGAAGAATATTTATCTTTCTGATAGGTACAAGCCCTGCATTTGTTATTTTTTGGTTTTCCTTTTGAAATGTGTATTGCCTTCTTTATTTTAATTCTGACATACATTTTAGTACCAATAGGAATATTTACTGCTTTTGTTTACATACAAAGTAAACAAATATTTACAAATATTTACAAAATGCAAAAATAAAAACCATAAAAGGATGGTGAGCATAAAGTAGACTACCGTGGTAGTTTCATTTCCTCACCCATGCCGAGACAGAGCATTCAACGGAGTCTAAAACAAAAGAATAACAGTTCACATGTATTTGGACTATCAACGAATCTGCAAAGCCAGATGATCAATATCGTATAAAATATGTAATAATCTTAAAGAATAAGATGTTTAATGAACCAGGAGGTACTAAAGTTAACATTAATCACATCAACATCAGTTTCAGGATACCACATTTCGAGTTCCATCAACTCAGTAAGAAAGAAATTAATAATATGGATTAATATATGTTGTAAATAAAGGTCTCAGTTGTAAATATTTGCACCAGTTGTTCTAATAACTTATTTTCTGCAATTAAAGCAGGCAAATTATGGAATTTTACACACCCTAAAGTTCTGAACGAGACTTGTGAAAATGACTAAGAGGAAAATTATCTGTAAAACTACAAGAAAGCCATGTTTTTTGCAATTAGTGCAACTTCAAGTACTTTTTATTGTATAACCTGTATAACCCGCATTAAAACTGTGATGGTGCCTTCTGAATTCAATTTGTTTGGAGCTTCACTTAGGAGAAAACAGAGAACAGAGAGCTATAGAAAATGTACAGAAAAGTATGCATTCCACATACTCAAATACTCCAATCTTGTTATTGTAGAATGAACATATTTAGCTGCTATGTGCTTTTTTCTCATGTTCTTCACAACCCATTATGTAAACACAGTTTCACGTGTTTAGTATGAGCAAACAAATTTCATAGCTCTCTTTTACCCTGTGGATTTTTTGAGAGAAAGCTAATAATAAGATACTAGTTGCAATAATTCTTCTGGAGTCTGAAGTACATTGCAGTGAACTAAAGAGTTAACACTGAGGTCGTTTCTTCTGATTTAAAATCACATGTTAGATCTGCTGTTGAAATTGAATTATCTACTTAAATGAAGCTCCAGTTCAGATTCTCTTTAGCACATTTATTTTTTCATGAGTGTGGAGTGGGACTGATCTTTCTAAGTTTAGTTCACCTAAAGGCAGGGGTTTAGCCTAAGGTATCTGTCCTCAGATCTTTCTAAGCTCATAGAAGAGAGAGATGCACCCGCAGCACATAATTAATTATGTCTTAGAGCACTAAGGTAAGAGGAATGACTGTGATCTATAGGTGTGCCCTGGGGAATATTCTGTAATGAGACTAATAACTGAGCAGATCTCACAATACTCTGTGAAGAACTGGAGACTCCTCTTGAAAATTATTCAGAACATCCAAGTTCTCTGGAGAAGCCTCTGCCTTTCCATTGGCTTCAGAGGGATTAAAAAGCCAAAAATGAACTTTTGACAAATCCACTAATTTTCCACTGGTTTTATAAAGCAGCCTTGGTGACCAGATTCTAATAGATGCTCTTTTTTTTTGAAAGCTAAAATTAGGAGACATGAATCCTTGCCACAGCTCCTTCTTACAGAAGGCTTGCATTCCAGCCATTGCTTTTTTTTTTTCCTATGAAAAAAAAGAGATTGCAGAGTTGAGCCAACAACTCTGAGGCTAAAGAGTTTGCCCACAGCCAAACTCTAGCTAATGTTTAAATAGAAACTCTGCCTTAAGAGTCTTGTTTAAAAATAATTCAGGAATGCAGCTTTCTGTTCCTTAGGTAGCTCAGTGGCACTCCTACACATGGAAAGAAGGCTTATTTTGAAATCTGGGAACACTGTAGAGTGAAAAGTAACAGCTCAAATTAAATTATAAGAAAATTATCTTCATGGAGGAAAAAAACCACCACTCTCTTTTCCTCCATTGATTTAAGCATCAGAATCTTACAACATCCTGGCAATTGTGCCCTATAAGCCCATTTCTGGAATTGTCAATTTCCCTACCGATATTTGGAATTTGTAACTACCATGAAAATAGTTGATGACTACCTTGATATTTTAGGGATTTCAAAAGAAATTGCATTTATCTCATTCTGTGATAACTCTCTGAGGTTGCATTTTTTAATATTATTGAAAAGAAATACAAGAAAACAGATAACAGAAGAGCTACAAATAAAGAAAAAAGAATGGCAAAGAGAGGAAAAGTAAGTATCAATAGAAGAAAAAATTTAATATAAAATATTGTTTAAAACATATTTTGAAAAATGTTCATAGTCACTCACAGGGCAAAGTGGTTTTTACTCCATTTAGCAAACAGGTCACCTGAGACAGAGACACTTTCTTTGGTTAACAAAAAGACAGAAATAGGTGTCAGAAATTCTGTACATGTGGAAAAAAAGATAAAATAAGACAACTCTGACTCAAGTCGAGAATGGTGCCATGAAACTGAACAAGGTTTGATCATCCAGTCATGTTGATATGCACTAATATAACACTTTTATGTTCTTTGTGTGGTAGTTACATAATTTAAACTCTTTACCTAGCAAGATTCAGATTTCAGAACAAAAAGTGAACAAAAGTCAACATGACAGCTGTCTTTACATCTTCCATAAATTTTGTATTTGTAGTCTATTAAAAAATCAGGGAGTGGGAGTTGGACTGATTCTAATATGGCTTAATGAAATCAATGAATTCAGTTAATTGCTTTATTTTATGACATTTTTGAGGGTTTTTCAAATAATTTATATTGCATCCTGCTGTTCTTTTCTGGTTTTATGCTCTATAATCTATTCTCATAGTTTTCTCTTCAGGAGTTCTGCACTACATATTTTTTGTTTGCTTTAACTCAGCAGGTGGGTCTCCAAACTATGCATAAGCAAAATTTGTGTAACATTTAAAGCACAGCTGGATATGGTCCCTCTTCACTTTTACATGATGCAGTTCCTTTTTATATGACTGTAACAATAACTCCCCCTTTTCTTTGTTTTTGGTGGTTGTATTATGTGAAAAGAGAGAGAAAAGGCACTGCAGAACAGCATTATTGAAAAGATTAAATAAGAGAGTTGTGATAAATATGCATAAATTCTTTCTTGGGGGCATTAGGTTGCACACTCAGTAGAGGAGTTACCTCTTGTATAGAAGGAGGCTTCTGGAAAGATGTTGTTGTCTAAACTAGTTTTTCTATTCAGGAATAATATAGGCAGTTTTAGTCTCATTAGACAGTACAAAATTCTGAATGCTTGCACACAAAAGAGGTTTTGTAAGCTTTCGTATTCAGGAATTGCTTTGATTTTGTGCGGTTTAAAAAATTGACTGAATTCCAGTTGCAGTTACCTAGTAGAATATGGGCTTCTACAGATCCTTCTCTCAATTTCTTCCCATCCCTGGCTCCAGGCCACTTCTTTTTAAAGTGAAAACAGTTAATGATGCAATTTCTATATTTACTTTCTCCAAGAAAATTTAACAAATGTTTTATATGACATTCATTTTTAAATGCATTTATACAGCACAGTAAATAAATACTTTAAAAAATCACTTAAAAAACCACTTCCTCCCAAACCCCTCCATTCAGTTACTTCAGAATGGTCTTTCATAGTCTGCATGTTTTTTTTAAGTATTGGTAAAAGATAGTAGTAAGTATAATTATTAAAGTTCTTTGATGTCTTGGTACTTGGAGTTTATATTGGTTGTTGCCTAACAGAAAAGTGGCAAACATGGTAATTTACTTTGTAAAAGTTAAATATTTTCACCTGTAGAATATGGTCATCAGCTCTTAGAATCTAATGAGAAGAGTAACATAATGTCATTCATTCCTATTTGTGAACATCAGTCTTCACTGCCAGTGTGCACTTCTTTTGGACAGAGAGACAGTGGGGCCCAGAAAACAGGGGCAGCTAATTGTATTATACTGGGTTTTGGGTTTTTTTTTCCCACTAATTAAGAATTAGGTTTCCCAATACACTTCTTACAAGCTCTCTTGTACACTCGTTACCTAGATTGTGCTGTCTCTTAGAGTGAGTAGGATTCCTCTCAACTTAATTTAGCCATATGAATGTTTAATCTGAAATAGTAAAGGAGAGAAATAAAGAAATCTGGAGATACTTAGAATCATAGAATCAACTAGGTTGGAAAAGTTCTTTAAGATTCTCAAGTCCAACCATTATACCAGGACTGCAAAGACCACCATTAAACCGTATCACTGAGAGCCTCATCCACGCGTTTTTTGAACACTTTCAAGGATGGTGATTCTACAGCGGCTTTGGGCACCCTGTGCCAGTACCTGATCACCTTTTTGGTGAAGAAATTTTTCCTAATATCCAATCTAAACCTCCCCTGGTGGCAGCTTGAGGCCGTTATCTCTTGTCCTATCACTCGTAACCTGGGAGAAGAGACCGATCCCACCTCACTGCAACTTCCTTTCAGGTAGCTGTAGAGAGCGATAAGGACCCCCTGAGCCTTCTCTTCTCCAGACTAAACAATCCCAGTTCCCTCAGCCATTCCTCCTCAGACTTGTGCTCCAGACCCTTCACCAGCTCCGTTTCCCTTTCCTAAACCTCCTCCAGCACCTGAATGTCTTTCTTGTAGTGAGAGGCCCAGAACCAAGCAGCAGATTCAAGGTACAGCCTCACCACTACCAAGTACAGGGGGATGATCCCTTCCCTGACCCTACTGGCCACACTATTTCTGATACAGGCCAGGATGCTGTTGGCTGCCTTGGTTCCCTGGGCACAAGCTGGCTCATGTTCAGTGACTGTCAGTCAGCACCCCAGGCCCTTTTCTGCTAAGTAGCTTTCTAGCAACTGTTCCCTAAGCCTCTAGTGTTGCATGTGATTGTGGCCCAAATGCAGGACCCAGCGTTTTGCCTTGTTGAACCTTATACCGTTTGCCACAGTCCATGAATCTAGTCTGTTCAGATCCCTCTGCAGAGCCTTCCTATCCTCCAGCAGATCAACACTCCCACCCAACTTGGTGTCATCTACAAATTTACTGGAGGTGCACTTAATCCCCTCATTCAGATAATCAGTGAAGATATTAAACAACACTGGCTCTAACACCAAGCCCTGAGAGACACCACTAGTGATTGGATGTTTATAATTTTCTAAATGAAATACTTGGAATCCCTTTTTGGTGACGTGTATGCTTTCATTCTATACTTAATGTAATTTTCAGACAGCTAGAATCTTCTGGTTCTGATATAACTTTGATTTTGGACATTTTTTGTATGAACTCATTAAAAATCTAATCAGATTAAATTTGGTTGTTAAAGTATAGATGATATATATCTAAGTTAGATTGTTTTTTCCCAAAATAATTTTTGGGACAATATCTTGCATTAAAGTGTTACCTGTTGTTAATCACACTTATAAATCTTATTATCGTTTATGTTTGGCAGTTGTTGAAAACCAAAATCTGCTTTCAGGTAACTAGCAAGCAGCTTTCTAACTTAGAGTGTATTTGTGTAGGACAAGATGTGGTCCAAATGATATTTTTGTCTTGAAGTCGTTTAAGAGCTTGAATTCTTTATGTAGACCATAAATAGTAGCACTAAATGCTTTTTTGTGATGTGGCCATGAAGGGGTCAGTTAGCACATCTATTCATTTCAAATTGCTTTCACTGACATCAGACCTGTCCGTTCCTCACCAGAGAGGCAGATGAAAAGGAATAATGAATGAACTAAAAATAGAGGGCTGAATCTATTTGAGGATGACCTGATAGAAAGTCATAGAGACAAAAGGCAGAGGAAACCATCTGGATAATTTCTGAGCAGTAACCTGGCATGACATCTTGCCACTGTTGAAGACATGGAGTCTTTCTATTCTCCTCACTGTCCTCAGAATTTCCCCTTTCTTTACTCAGGTGTTGAATGCTTCTTCACATTATTCCCCCCCCCCCCCCCCCCCCCCCCCGCTGCTAGCTTGATCTTTACACCTTAAATTGCAAATGTAAATGAATATAATTAAATAGAAGTATGATTTTTCTTAATATGAATAGAGGCAAGATTTTAAATTCATCAGGGTGCAAATATATGTTCCTTCAAAGAAAAAGCAGTGGTGACAAATCTATAAACGAAATATATAAATGAAATATAACTCACTGAGATTAAGGCAGTGTGGAAGGGCAAAAACAATCATGGCAAAGGGGCAGAAAGGCTTGAATTCAAATATGATGTATTTTGGAAATTATAAATAAATCTGAAGCAAGGAAAGAAGCTTAAGAGGTTAGAATCTGGTTTATCTTTTATGGCATTATTTAATCCTTCTAAGGCTAAGAAAAAAGGAGAAATTAATTTTTACTTATGGCATAAAGCATTCCAAAAAGTTAGTGAAAAAGGGACAAGCCTCGGCATAATGTCAGTTCAGAACAATTATGTATTGGAGAGGCTCTGATTTCCAACAGGAATTATAACACAGGACTTTGAGCCTTCATTACATACAGATTTCTGACAAGTATGTGAATAAGATGTGAAATTGAGAGAAAGCACAGGAAGAAGAGGAGAGGAACTCCTGTTTCAGAATGTGTTTGGGTTGCTGTCAGAAATTATCTGTTAACCAATTTGTTTTTTCGCTAGTAACATTAAATACTCTCAGGCCGAGTGTATGGTCTGGGTAGTGACCAAAATTAAGATTATTGCACCAAACCCCAAGAAACTGGTCATGAAGTAGCATCTGAGAAGTATCAGAGGAATTGGTCTGAATGTGGCAGCCCAGCAGAGGGGAGACTGCCATGTCTCCCTTGCCTCGGGTTCATGCTAAGCAAAGGTGAAAGATCACTTCTTTCTATGCAGTGCAGCCCAGGATACTGCTGGCCTACACTGTCATGTAAGCAGGTATAGTCTTCTTTCTGTTAAATCCACAATTAAGTGTGCTTGTTATATGTCACATCCTTCAGAAAAAAAAAAAATCCCTCAAAACGGCAGAGAGCTCATGTGGGGAAAGGGATAAAGATAGAAAAGAAATCTGAACACACTGTCCAGGGTACTATTCTGTCTCAGGTCTTCATTTTTAGCATTCCTTTTCATACAGCATTATTCTTATAGCTCCAGTTTTGCTATATCCACAAAAAATATTTGGTGGCAAATTCATTCATGTGTGTTACTTAAATCTAAGAATCAAAATGAGAATAATCTAAGAGCGTAAAAAGATAGATCCCTCAAGGTTTAAAACGTAGCTGAGTGCACAGCTATCATCAGTGTTCCAGCATACTGCAAGTCTAAGCACTCATTGAGAAAAATGTCAGACAAAAGCCTTTATAATTGATAGAAGAATAGGACAAGGTTTTCTAAATTAATACTTTTAAGTATGCACATGTCTTTGTGGTAACTGCAAGTCTATGAAGCAATTCCAGTGCAACCAAGTTTTTCCTCCAAGCACTAATATTTCTCATGTGACTTCTACAGGAATAAATTGGGCCCAAAGTGTCAGCTTAAGTGTGTAAGACTAACATGGGAAATTTAAGAAATATAAAACCTCTCAAACCATGGAAAAAGAAAGCCTGGCTCTCAAGCAAGGCATCTGGTCTTTAATTTTGCTTCGCTGTGCATCCAGAGAATACACTCTTTTTAACTTTGCTCCGAAGAATTTTTCAACAGCAGCAAGCTTCTAGTACTGCTTCTGAACACCTACATAATGATCATAATAATGAAAAAAAGCACAGGATCTATTCTCCCTTCTTCTAGAGAACTCAATTTCTCTGACAGCAGGGAAGTGTTGAATCAGCTGTAGAGTTAGCAGAAGCTTAAATGTCTGACTCAGAGCAAAAAGTTGCTATTATCTACTTGACAGTTAAAGAAAGAGAAAGAGCACCCCTCCAACACCCAATCCCTTCAGTTTCTAGAAATTGGTCCCACTGGAAGCATGCACTTGATATTAAAAGATGATCTCTGCTCCATACTTTGAGGGAATGAAGAAGAAAACAAAGAAACTGCTCAGGCTGTGCACTTGGAGAAAAAAAATATATTCTGGTCCAAAATGAGTTAATAAGCTTAATTGTGGAGATAAGCATTGAAGGATCTGAGCATCATCTAAACTAATGTAACTTTCCCATTTGTCTGTATTTTAATATTTCTGTAATTTATTTCTCAATTTTATTATGGTTTCCTTCTCATTTATAATTCCTTTAGTTATAATAGTTTTATAGAACTGGGGATGAAAAATACTTGAAATCTAGGAAAATAATTTACACTGGCAGGGTTTGAGACGAGATTTTGTCACACTTTTAGAAAACTGTGGGAGAAAGAATATCAGATAATTACTAATCATTAGCAATTATATAGAAGACCATAATACATGCACACTTTTCAGACAGAGCAGCAAAAATGTGTTTCCAAAAGAAGTGAAAAGACTTGTCAGCTAGATCTTTAAAAAGTATACTTGAAATTCTGGTTGTAAATATACTTTGAGAAACAATGTAGAATTAGCAGATTTATTAGGGGCTTTTTCACCTTAATTTCACTGAGACTTGAATTTCTTGAACTGCATGACCACAAGGAAGTAAAGGACTCTGAGGTATAATGCATTTAAACTCATGCATCCTGCCATCATGAATGAAGAAAGTGTGTTGTAAATTAAATCATATGGTAGCCAAGTTTAGCAAAGCACTCTGAATGTCCTTCAGTTTGTGCAAATATTAAAGCTGATGTTTCACAGCAATGGATTATCAAAAATGGATATCAAGGTTATGCAAATACTTAACCATCCAGGTCTGCCCAAAATTCTCTTTATTTACAAGAGACTATCAAACCTTAAACAAGTAGAAATCATAACTGTATATAGTTCCCTGCTTTCAGAAATTCTTACTTAGGTATCCTCAGGCAAATCTGACATTGGAAAGACTTTGCCTGAGTAAAGACTGTGTCAAGCACTGTAAGAAAGCAAACTTTTGTGTTCTATATTGTCACTATGAAGCTTAATATCAGTGTTACTGGCATTCACCACCAGTAAAAGGAGTTAGCTTGCCAGTATACTGTGTTAAAATTAAAAGAATAAAATAATGCAGCCTTAGTAAGCCCAGATTTTTAAACCCATACTACAATAAAGAAAAGATGAATAGTAATAATGCACACATATAGTCAACAAGAAAGCATCCTTGCCTGATATTAAAAACAATCTTATTTTGAACAAAGGAGCCTGATGCAGTGCAATTATTATAATGTTGTCCTTATTAA
Source organism: Melopsittacus undulatus (assembly GCF_012275295.1). Classification (NCBI taxonomy): domain Eukaryota; kingdom Metazoa; phylum Chordata; class Aves; order Psittaciformes; family Psittaculidae; genus Melopsittacus; species Melopsittacus undulatus. The sequence continues at coordinate 17,764,974 of NC_047531.1, read as the reverse complement.
TTGCTACTAAAGATTCTTCATCTTCTTTTCAATCACAAATACAGCCTCCAAATCAGCAAAACTGGAATATATTGGTTATTTTTTCTTGTGGATAAATTGCTGACAAAAGGTAACACAGCAGCCATATTTTTTAGATTTTTACTAACTTCATAAATGTGGCAAATTTCTTAGTTAGATAAATTAAAAAAAAACAGGACAAACAAAAGTACAAGTGGCATCCCCTTCAATATCCAGGGCTTTATGTTTGGCTTGTCCATGCAATTGTAATGAATCTTTGGGGGTTTTATTTAGATTTTTAAATGTTTTTTTTTCTTTTCTTTTGACTTAAGCCGCCTCCTCTCCTATGTTCTGATCTTTTACATTGAGTAATTCAAGTGTAGAATAAGGATTAATCAGTGGATTTTTTATTTTTTTTTAATGTGTCCCTGTGGTACAACAAAGAGGTAATGGTAGGGCAGTGCACTCTTTAATCAGCACACAGGTTTTAAACATGCTGAGACAGAACAGTTTGACTGTTGGCATCACTGCTTGGCTTAGCAATTACACAGTAGTAATTCTCAGGATGACACTGGTGTGCTTTGGCAGAGCTGTGCATCACTGAGACCTGAAGATGTTGCAGAGGACATGACCTTGCTATGGGTCACCTCATTGTTCATTGTAGGAGCTAATGTATACAAGCAGAGGTGGTAGGCTATGTGTTAGATGTGTAACTGTTTAGCTGAATGATGGTGATGTTATGTCCACAATTACTCTATGCTGCATATGGTTAAAATTAAGAAAAGCATAACAAATAGGCACATATAGAGCATAGTGAGAAGAAAAGATTTTTAGTTCCAGTCAGCAGCAGTGTTTATTTTACTGGTTAGATATGCAATATAAAGCAGAGAATATGATCCATGAGAATATGATCCATGTTTTAAAGTTTGGGAGAAATGTGAAAAGATGAAAGCCTGTGGTAGACCATTTTGGATGGATAGCATGAAATTTGTAAGAATTGAGTGTCTATTTTCTCTGTTCTTCAGCTGGCAACTAAGTAACTCAGTAACTACTAAATCAACAATAAGAGACCATTCAATCACAAAAAAAAAAAAAAGGAGAAAAAAGTTATATTAAAAATTGTAATTGGAGACATAATCCTGAAGATGAAGAAAGTGGGAAAGTCAGAGAAGGAAGTATTTTACCAATATGTTTGTACACATAATGCTACATTCTAAACTCATATATTTTTGGTACATGAAACAGAAAGACCGAGGAAGTTACAGTAATCACAGTTCACAGTGGCTGGCACAGAAAAGACTTCTGAAGAGACTCAGAGCTGGGGCTTAGCAAGTAAAAATACTGTGAGAATGACAGTGATTTGTTCCAGGACATACATTTGTAAAGGAAGAATCATATAAATTTCAATATGTCTATCTGTGCTTCTAGCAGTTTTTGACGGGATTGTTAAAGCTCCATGTTTACAATCAGATTACAATCCATATTACTTTTCATATTTGCAGTAATTTTGTAGGATATTTTTCTCTGCTTGTATCTTTTAACTTCCACTAGTTTGGAAACTGCAACTGAATAAGAAATTGTCAATACATGGTCCATGTTATTTTTTGATCCTGATGACAATATTCTCTGGTGATAGGATCATAACACAAAAGATATTTCTTTTTAGCCAAGGCCATACTGTTAAAGTAACATTTTTAGCATATATATGTAAAACACTTTTGTGTTTGGAAACCTCTATCAGTTTCTAAACTGCTGATCTTACTAAGAAAAATAAATGCAAATATATTTTAGAATATAATTAGATTACTTTGATTCTAATATACATACAATTGTATAAGACATTCTAGCAGTGTCCACTTATCTGTACATATTCATCTTTCACCTACCATTTCATTATTTTTACATGCATATTATTCCTTTCTTTGACTTAAACAGAACTTTTTTTGTCAGTCTTTTTATTTAATAATTCCTATTTAGTGATATGTACCCTTATCGCACTGCAGAGTACCTAGGTTACTATGAGACCCCAAAATGGATTTTTTTAATCAAAAGAGGGCCTTTTAGTTGTCTAGCTTTTTATCTTGTAACATGTATACACATGCATGGATAAATCCAAATAGATATAAATATTTGTCTCCCTGGTGTCTTTTGTTTAGCAAACTATTCATTTCTCTAAGAAACTGAGGTTACAGACTTGAAACGGGTTTATAGGATGCCTGCGTAGCCTTATATAGAAAGTTACACATGTAACATTGCAATAGGTTTTGCACATAAGAATTTTCATAGATTAAATTTTGATCTTTTTGTTAATATCCCAACAAAAAAATATTGTTTCCTCTGTCCATACAAGATTCCACTGAGACATAATCTTGCATGTCATTCAGATGCCCCTTTATCAGCAAAATGCAGTTTGATTAAGCTTGAAAGCTATTTCTTCTAATAGGGGACTAAAGAAAAAGTGAAAACAAACCATGATTTTTGGTTCAGTTCCAAGATTATATAAACTAAATATCTAAATTGTGGTTAAAATATCAGCCAATTATGTGTTGGATGAATTTCAAAGATACACATTCTTTGAATATAGCTAGCTAATTCTTCTGCAGAAATGAAGATTGCTTTCAGTCTGTTATGTAGATTATGGGATCTATGGGACTCAATTCTGAACGGGTATTTGCAAAATGTTTATGATTTTCTATATCACATAATTGACTATTATATTTATGTATATTTTATTTAAATACAGTGGGAATGCAGAAGCTAGAACTGTAAGTTCTCATCAGTAAGATTCTAGCCCTGTTTTGAAATATTCTGAAAGATGTAGTGAATTTCATGCATGTGCAAATTCCCTGGTTTCAATCAATTTCTTTTTAGCAGTCTGTGAAAATCAGTGCTGGATCACATTGTACTGTAGCCTGAAATTGTTATTATAATCCCCTCAAGTCAACAACGGTGACATTGGTTTACATTTTAAATATATCTGTGGCTTTACACCAGTGATCTTATGTTCAGCTTTATCCAAAGGAAATGGCACATGTATTTTAATCTTATCTACTTTCTTTAATGTGAAAAAAATCCAAATATTTCAAAGGGGTCTGGGGATTTTCAATTTAAATGGCTGGGACTGTGATTTTAAATTTGACATTAAAAGAGTTTTCAAATCTTTGAAAAATAAGTTTTCTAAATTTAAATAGGGAACAGTACAAATTCTCAGATCTTCCTTAAAGGTATAGGAAGTTCTATAGGTTACTTCAGAAATCTAAGTCTAATTTAAATTATCCTGATATTTCATCAAATTATCAGCATTCTAATCTATAGCCATACATCTATTGCCACCAAACAATCATGAGGACCATTGAGTAGCCACTGAAAAATTACTTTTTTGGTTCTAACAATGAGGACCTCTGTCTGGATGAAAATCAAATCAATGCAATGAAAAACAAAAAAGCCTGTTAATAATATATCATCATTCCACTTCAAGGGTTACTCATGGTAAGGTAATGAGGTTTCATCTTAAAAATAAAGCATCTGTTTCCCTGCTCATTATTCACCAGCAAATAAAAATGAATGTTTTAAAATTAAATTAGTGAAAGAGATGGTTGAGTCTAAGAATAAGGGGGACATTATACTAAAAATAGATTCCTAATCTCTGAATCACGTAACAAATGAGGAAATATAGTTTTCAATATAGTATTTGCACTATTGAAAAAAAAGAATGCACCACTTAAAGCAAAAATGAAGAGGGTTTTAAAGGTATTGCTTTCTACAAGAAAATGTATATCTACTACAGCAATTATAATAGAGCAGAATCTGATTTTTATTTTAAAACTTTGAAACATCTTGATAAAGAGAATGTTTTTTGTAATAGTATAAAAAAGACATGCAGTATTAAAAACCTGATGAAGAGGAACAGAAATAGATGTGGAGAGCAGGTGATGTTAGAAAATGAAATTATTAAAAAGTACTGCTACAATGGTGTCTAAGACAGGAAAGCTATAAAAAGGTTTATGCTAAAGAAAGATGTTTCATGGAAGAGATACTGACTATCATACTTAAACACTTTAGATCCTAAAATAGAAACAAATATGGAAGTATATTCTTTCCTGTTCTAGTGACAAGAGTCATAGAACAGTAAAGTGCACTGCTGCTAGTCTTACTAAGTTAAGCTAAAGGTTTTGTTTTCACCGTAAGGAAAAAAAGTGGTTATCCAGGAGAAACTTATTAATTTAATAAAGTAAAGGAAATGAAATCATTTAAGCAAAGCTCTGTTGAGAAATGTGGGAAAACAATTCATACTCCTGGGAGCATTATATAGTACAAACTGGCATAAATATTTGAACAGCAACTGATTTGCTGGAAAAAGAAATTTTAGCAACAGTCACCATAAATTCAATTATAGCACAGGAAAAAGACAAAACCAATAAGGTCCAAAACCAGACAATATTTTTGGGGTCTTCTTGTGTTCATTTTTAGAATGTCAATATCAGTGTACAAATTGGGAGTAAGAGAAAGTCCCTTTCCTAAAGAGATAATACAGTCTAAATACATAAGATAGCAAAGTATCATATGTACCCCTATTGTACTGTTAGGAATCGGAGGCACACCAGAGTCAAGGTTACTATCCAGACAACTCAAAACCCAAGCCAGAGCTGTTGCATCTGAGGTGACGTCTCCAGTAGTGGAGATGCCTCTTCCAGAGGAGAACGAGTGCTGACCCTTTCCATCCCCTCTAAGAAAGTAGTCCTTGTGCCTGGCAGAAATGCAAAAACCACACTGCCAAACATGGTTAACAAGGTTTAGCAGACAAAAGCTGCCCTAAACTTCAGAGCCATTTCCACTTCATGCCCCACTTCTATCAATGCTTGGATGACATTAAATCCATAAAGAAATAACAGGCACTCCTACTAAAAACCAAACCGAACAAGTGCTACAGAAACCCCAAAACCCAACCAAACATAAAAAAACCAAACAAGAGCTTTGTTTTTCACTACAGTAATAAACCAACATCCCCCTCAAAGTAAGTTTTTCACAAAATTCTCTGGCTTCTGTGAACTTACTGCTTCTTGACCTTCTTTCTCACTGGGAAAGAATTAAATCAAGGCAAGTAAGAAGGAACATAAGAATATAACTTTTCAGCTGCAAAAGAAGGTTAAACCTCCCTTCCTGACCTTTGACAAAACCTTTTCATTGAAATATTTTCAGAATATCCATTGTGCTTGTTTCTATAAATTCTAGTGTTGGTTAAAAAAAACAAAAAGAAAAGAAAAAAGAAAAAAAGTCTTAATTTGAAAATATGTTGCCTCCAGAAGCCAGATATAAGCCAAGAAGATGAATCTAGGGCAAGTACTTTCTCTGTGAGTGCTGATCCTGAATAGCTGTACCTTGTGATGCTTTGTGTGAGATGATACAGCTCAGCATGAGCTCATGAGTGATCAAGAGTTTAATCACACAGAACAGTATACACAAAGATAAATTGGAGTAAATGAAAAGAAGTATTAAGTGCAGTAATCAAGATCTGTGATTTGAGTCTGCCTTGATTATGACTGCTTAATGTTTCAAAAGTTGGGTTGTTTTTTTTCCTATTCCAGATGAAGCAAGTAAACATGTGTGTTTCTTTGCTAGAAAGTCAGTGAATTCTGGAAATCTATGAATGATACTCATGTGAAATATGTCAAGATTTCATGTTCACTTACTTCTAGGGAATCTCATACAATGTGAACAATTATATTTCAGACTTCTGGTTTCTGCCCTTGCAATTAAATTGATCTGCTTATCTCTCAGATTTACATAGGATTGAAATTCCCATTAGAGCCAAATGGCAAAAAATTGTTTACTATGTTAACTTGAAAGAAAACAATATTTGGGAATTTTTGGAATAATCTCCCTCTTAGGCCTTTATGTATGCTTTCAAGGAAGACAGGTTGATAGAAAGAGGAGGGAGAGGGGAATGGTCTAGTTGTGCGTGGGCCTGAAGGGGGAGAGATTGCTTCATGTTTGAGACTGCTTTGGGGATTCCCAGCCACGATAATATCATTATACAATGGAATTAAGAGGCATTTATTTTCTTCCAGAAGCAAAATTAACTTAAACTGAACCACAAGAGTTAAAAAACACTATAAGTCTACAATTTTTGAAATATAACTTTAACAATTATTTTAAATTTAAATATAGGTATTGAAATCTGAAAATTACAGAAAAAGATTTTGGAGAAATAGAAATACTTTATTTCTAATTCAAAATACTTTATTTCTAATCTTTTTCATGTCCATAATCTCTATTTCTTGAGATACTGAGGTGTGCAGAGGCATATAAATATTATTTCATTAATATGATATAGAGTTGAACATTAACACTATTTTTCCTGCCCACAAAACTCCACCAAAAATTATCAGGCACTGCTATTGATTGTCATCTTTGTGTTTTCCATTGAAGCAATGGAATATTCCCATCAACTAACTGAAATATTAAAGAAATTGATTTCCAGCATATTATTACTGAAGAGAAACTTGAGAACAGGGTTTCAAGGTTTCTGATGATGCATGACCATGAAGAAGGTGGAGAATCTTGCATGTAGGCATACAGCAGGACCTACCGCCTTCTCCAGCATACCATATGCACAGCTTCCTCTGCAAGAAAGAGCTGCCAGCAGCTTTGACACAAGCTGCAATGTTCAGAAAGTTGGAGCTTTCAGGAGGAACGGGAAAATTTGGTTTTCTTCTGTATCAGATTTTTACATCTAAGGATGGATACTGAATGCATATACTGACTCAGGAAGACACTTAAATGGTTGATCTTTCAATGAAATTATACATGATTACTTGAGGTCATAAACTACCAAATTCCCCTTTCCTCCGAAGTCTACATGCATTTTTGTGAGGTAAAATAATGAACATACCTATTGTATTTTATTTTCTATTGTAACTCTTAGTTCTATAATTCTTAGTGTCCTATAAAACATAGTTTAGCAAGACTCCCACTCTGAGTTGGAGGATTTGTAAATAAATCAGGTACAGAACTTTAGTAAACCTGATCAAATTATTGTAATGTTTTTTGGTAGCCTTAAAAATATCTCATAAAATTTTTTATGGCTTTTCCTGGTACAGGTTATGAAAAATGTTCAAAATGTAATTTTAAAATATAGACAGAATATAAGCACTTTTGGAGAAGGTTTCTCATTAAAAGGACAATATTTGTTCATTCAAATATAAATACTTATAATTTCTTTAAAAAACCCACAGGTGATTATGACATTTGAAAACAAGAAAGAGCTTTTTGTGAAGTTTTAGAATAATTTTTTAATGTATATTAAGTCAGTTATTCAGTTATCTACTCAGCATGGCTATTTAAAGCAAATTATTTTATTTCACATAACAGATATTTAACATATATATTCCTTTTTAAAATTCCCAAGCACCTAAATACTTTGAACAGTTAGATAAATAAAAGAAACTAACTAAATCAAATCATAGAATCATAGAATAGCTAGGGTTGGAAAGGACCTTAAGATCATCTAGTTCCAACCCCCTGCCATGGGCAGGGACACCTCACACTAAACCATATCACCCAAGGCTTTGTCCAACCTGGCCTTGAACACCACCAGGGATGGAACATTCACAACTTCCCTGGGCATCCCATTCCAATGCCTCACCATCCTTACAGTAACGAACTTCTTCTTTATAACCAATCTAAACTTCCCCTGTTTAAGTTTGAACCCATTACCCCTTGTACTATCCCTACAGTCCCTAATGAAGAGTCCCTTCTCCGTATCTTTATAGGACCCCTTCAGATACTGGAAGCATGCTGTGAGATCTATATCTTATTAAAGGATAAGCAAAAAAATCTTATTGAAGTATAGGAAAAGCCTGACTCCAGATAAACATTTTCTTTTTCAGCTATAAATGTAGCTTTAAGAAGTAATAGTATCACTATGTTAATATAGACATCTTAAAAATTATTCATATGCCCTGGCATATCTAAAGCACCTCTGAAGGGGGACCTATGACACAGGGATCAAACCCACACTGAAGCTGCATCTGGAGGCCAGAAGTACACTGTGTGGCATATGGAACAGTACTGATACATGTTCAGGCAACTGAACCACTCTCTTCCCCTCAAATTTCTATTTACTCTAATAAGCATTTAGACTCCTGATAAAGATGCAGCTACCTAGATACCCAGATTTTTTTTTCTCTGAATAGGAGTCCTACCATTTGTCTTCAGGTTACATTTATAAGGAGCTATATTTTTTTTATAGTTTATTATTCTAACTTGAATCAAGAAATGTTATTTTTTTCTACTAACTTGAACTAAGAAATGCTATTCTTTTCTACTATGTTTTAGTACCATGAAAATAAATTGTTCAGTTCATTTTGAACACACTTGGTGTTAACTCAAAATGAAGTTGAGGACAGCAATCATCAGCATATGATATCAGTTACAAGGAATAGCACTGTAAAGCTAGTTGTGTACTAAGTCTTCAGACAAACGAGTTGTGATTAAAGGGTGATAGCTTTACTGGAGAGAGCTGAGTAAGGCTGTAGCAGCCAGCCCGGAGTTTAATCAATTAACCAGATTTCTAAAAATACCCTGATCTTTTTCTTTTAATTGGGAAAATAATCCTGAGATATAAGAAATATACTTGGGCTGTGTCATGTATTTGAGCCTAGGCTTATGAGGGTTTTAAAGACAAAAATATGTTGGAATTTGATTTTTATGTTTGGTGTAGCACTAAAAAGATGTTGGTCTGTAACTACAAGAGAAGATATGTCACATGGCTGTGTACAGTATTTCAGAATTTTAGAAGTCTTCACAGTCTTCATTCAGGCCCCTGTGTTAATCACTCAGCTGCGTAGTATAATTGTGTATTTTAATTTCTGACAACACAGCCCCTAAAATAATTAACTCAAAATAACTTTTTAAAAGTATAATTTAGTATGCTGTACAAAAATATGTTGAGACAATTACTATGTAGAACATTTCTGAATCTGATTGCCCTGCAAATGAAACAGTAAATGTAGCAACAAATTTGTGATGTTTAGAAAAAGAATAAGTGAAATGCTTTTTTAAAATCTGGATGCAATTATTTCTGTATAATTCTATAATTATTATTTAATGAAGAGGCTCTTCACTTTTCCATTTCAAAGACTGTTTTTATACATTCTATCTCTGCAGTAAACAGCCACTAATGAAATGTGGCATAAAATATATTGCAGAAAACCACCTGATGCTCTCTATTGTGTTCTAGATAGAAAATGTACTCCACTCATGGTAACACAAAATGAAAGGGAAGCAAAATCATACAACTACAACATTAGAAGGGACCTTGAAAATTCACCTCAGTCATCATCTTCCAATGAAGCTATCCTAACAAGTATTTTTCCAACCTGTTATTGAAAACCACTGTGGAAGCAGTTTTATAACATCCCGTGGCAGTCTGGTCCCTTGCCTCATAATACGAAAAGGGAAATTAATATCCTATCTATAGGCTTTTACACATGGAACTGATTTTACTTGTGCTTTGCTACTGTCTTCATTACTTCTTCATAGCAAACCTTTATAATTAGAAGACTATGTCTTCCCAATTCCTGCCACCAGCAAACACAATTTGATTATTTTCTGCTGTACATTCTTGCCACATATGTCATAATCTTGTAGACTCTTTAATTTCTTAAATTGTGGTGCATAAAACCAGCTGTAGTATGGCAACCAAGGATCACCAGTGCTAAGTAGAGCTGGATGATTGTATTCCCTACTGCAGAGGGTTGAAAGAAATGTTCTGTCTAACAGTGCTAAACATCCAGTTGTCTGCTTCGCTCCACTACCCCATTATGGTCAGTTGTAAGGGTACATTTTGTCTACATCTCAGCCTTTCACACATGCAGACTTCTTTGGTTTAGTTTAAATATAGTTTTACTGATAACTTACATTAGGATTTGCACTTTAGAAGGGGTTATTTTTTTTTTATTTCCAGTCCTCTGAGGTTTTTCTTACTCATTTTCTAGAAGTACCATTAATGTTTCAAATTCTTCACACAGTGCCATAAACACGTTGAAGTGATTTTGATAAGCACTTGTAACTTAACTACTTCACAAAAGCATTCTTTGACTTGTTCTTTCTAGAATCAGATCTGCATCACCCACCAGCTTCTTGTTAAACATTGCATTTTCTATCTAATTTCAACTTAAATTTTAAAAAAGAAAGAACCTAAAGCTTCAGCTTAATGATCTTTTTTTTCCAGTTAGTCTTGGACTTGTATTTCTTTTAGTTCTAGAACCTCATTTTTTTTCCTTTTATTTCTCTTGCTAATTGAAGCTCATACACTCTGTTGCATTTCTGGATTTATCCTTACAAATATGTGCCCTTACTTTCTACTTATTCAATTATACGACCCATAACAATAGGACCCTTTTATTTTCTTTTGCTTTTCAAATAACTAAGGGTAGGCTGATGTAGTTAAAATCGTCTCTAACCATACTTTCCATCTTCTGTTTTTATTTGCTATTGTGCATTAATATGGCTTGTTTCAGTAACAGATTTGCCATATTCCTTTATCTCTCACGTCATCTTCATGAATGACCTATTATATGAGTTTCCTGATTTCCTTGTCAAAGCTTCACTTTTTAAAGTACATTATTTTCGGTTCTTCTGTCACACTTGTCTCCCTTAGTATAGTTCACATTATCATTTTGTGATTACTTTCACCTTCGGCATCTCAATTAATTCTCCCTTTTTAGGAAGAACTACATTTAAATCAACTGGTTCCCTTCTATCCTCTTAGACAAAGCTTGTTCTCAGCACATTACATGAGCATGATTGTCAGTCTACAGCCTGTCATAATGTTTGTCCAACAAATATTTGGCTAAAATTCTCTGCTGTCACCACATTCTAACTTTTAAATAGCCTAAGAAGTGCTTCATCAAACTCTTCAACAAAGGTCTAGATGAGTTACTGCCACTATTCCATTCTTCTTGTTTTCTCCTTTACCAGGACAAAGAATATTATCCTCTCAACTCCTAATAAACTCCAGACATTTACACAGTATTTCTTCCCTTACCTGTCTTTCTGCAATATCAACAGTTCAAATAAAAAAATTATTCTTCTGAACTTCTGTGACACAAATCATGTCATATGAAGAGTTTTTCTGATATTTCTGGATCTACCAATCAATTTCATGTTCTTCTGTTGCATTTCTAATATCCAACACCTTGGTATTCTACAACATGCTTAAGCTTGCTCCATGATTCTCCAAACTCTTTACTATAGTAGCAGCTGGTACATGCCCAAACTCACATAAGTAATCTCAGTTAAAGGCTGCTGTTATCATTAAGCTTGGATGACTTGTAGAAGCTCTACAAAAAGTGACTAAGAAAAGCAAATTTGCTTAGGCTATTCTGCTATTTATACAGGTGATATTTCTAGTGGAGACATCATCTTCACTGGGAATTTTTTAGGTGAGAACCACTTCATATTTGTACATTTTTTTTATCTTGGATGGACCTTAACTATTGGTAAAAATCCAGGCAAGTACATACTTAGCTGTCACAGCACAAAAGAAGCACAAGGGTGCTTGCTGGGGAAGATGTTTAGCAGAGGTGGCCTGAAATTTCTTGCATTTTGTGACAAATACCTGTTTTCAGTGCATAGAATTATTGAAGAACAATTTGGATCATATTCTTAGATTGTGTAAATTATCATTCCTCAATTTACTTCATGGATGATATTACACTATTTCTAAACCTGTTGCCTTTTTTTTTTTTCATATTACATATAAAGGTTTGCAATGGTGTTGCACGGTAGCTGCTCATTTAAATGAAATATTTTTCCTGCATATAATGTAATTGTGGACAGTGGTGACCAGGACTGCTGTTTACAGATTTGAGTCAGCTCAAATTAAATCTGACAGATGCCCATTAAGTGAAATGGATCAACTCTCAGTCACAAACAGGAAAGGAAAATACTCTTCAATAACATCCTGGGAACTATGTCTGTTGATAAAATATGACTGTAACATCAGAAATGAGCTGAAAATATTTTACAACTAAAGTGTTTCCAAGAATGATTTAACAGTAACACTCTAGAAGAAACATAATTTCTATTTTTTCCAAAGTAAAATACAGAAATTACTGCCTCGACTAACTGGATAACTCAGCATCATCTTTGTGGGCACTCGCAGGATGCTCTTAAGAGAGTGTTCACTGATGTGAGAAAAAAAGGTCATCCTAGATGTGTCATCTAAGATATTTCACAAATCAAAGGAAGACAGTAAGTAGCTAATTCTGTCACTGCCAGAAACCTTGGCTGTGTATACCTGTATTTCTTGAAGTGAAAAGCAAGAAGCAGATTATAATTCTTACACACAAAATCTATTTTCTCTTTGTTGCAGAAGAGGGGAGAAATAATCTGTGCTTGCTTTATACTTGCCTCAATAAACTTATTCAAAGGAGTGTCACAGAACCTGTGCTGGTGTTCATATTCAGTTCTATCAATTTCTGTCCCTTTTTCTCATCTCTCTAACCACTTGCACATATGCAGAAATCATGGTATCAGAACAGCAACTTTTCCTCCATAATTTGGCTGTTTGTGTTGTAAAACAGCAGGTTCTGGGAAGGAAAGAAGGTATATCCAGTCTCCTGCATAATTTAGTAAATGAAAAAGGTGGACAGGAGATCTGTCTGAGACAGAAGTGAACAAGGAACCTGAAGCCTGTGTAAAGGAGGAGAGAAAATTATTAAGGCAATTGCACTATTGTGTTCTCAAAGACAGAAGAGCTAGCAATCTGTAATATTAATAATTAAATAATTTCAAGCACTGACAACAGGTCAAGCTGTATCTTCAGAAATATGGGAGTGCTATCTACAGAAAGAACAAACCAAATCAAACCAAAAAAAGCAACCCCCTCCCCACCCAAAAAAAAACAACAAAAAAAAACTAATCAAAACAAAGCACAAAGAATCCATTTCTTCAATCATTAACAGTTTGAAACAATAGTTAAGAAACAAGTTACAAACAGATTGCAGAATCTGTTCTTTGAAACATGCAGCCAGTTCAGGTCTGTAATAATGGGAGCAGTTACAGTCACTGTGTTCACATAGCTATGGTTAAGATTGTGTCAGCATTTCTATTGTAACTCCATATTCCATGGGCTTATAATTTAGCTGTACGTGCTGGGAGTTTTTGTTGGTTTTGTTTTGCATTAAAGCTTAGATTTCTTATGCAATTTCACTAGCAAAATCTTTAACCCTATTAAATACTGAGGTTTAGAAACGAGCTAAGATACAGTCAGGGTCTGACTCTAGCCAAAGTGTGCTTTGAGCATATACAGTAAGAGCCAAAACGTTTGGTTTAGACAATGGTAACTGAGAATGAGGGAAAGTTTGTGTATGTGTCAATGCATTTGTACTTAAGTCAGTAAAGTATGCGCAATTACACTTTACACACTTTAAAACTGTAAAATACACTAAAATGTATTTTAAAATCAGCTGAAGTAAGACTAAAAGACTTGGCTGAGCCAAGCCTTTATGCAGGTGTCTAAAGCAGAGCCATAGGCATCTTTCTAAAATGCTGTTATTTGAGGAAGAATGTGTAGCAATTAATGACTGATGGAGGTACAGATTTTCCAGGTAGAAGATAACAGATGATTGGTTAAGAAAGCTAAAATGTGTCTTTCCCTCACTTTCATAGCTCTGACTGGCGGTATGTTTTCTCCATTACACAGCAGCTGTGGAGCTGTTCTTCTGTTGTGGCTGTAGAAAGCCCTGTGATTAACTGCAAGACTTGTATAATGGGATTGTAAATTAGGACATTTATGACATATTCTAAACCACACATTTTAGGATACAGCTAATAGCTGTTTCATCCAAAATCCACATTGATAAAATGTCTATGAGAATTTTTAAGCTATTAGAATAGTATTAAAAATGACTTAGTAGTAGCATTCTGCACAGTATTTATGTTGTCCAATATTGGTACAAGCATAAAAATTTACATTTGTATTGTTACTTTTATCCTATGGGATCTCTGAGTTGTTTACATGCATTAGCACTATTTGTTTTAGTGGTTGTTTATTAGGTCCGGTCTGGGAGCTCTGCCCCAGCCGCCCTGGTGGTGGCCAGCGTAGGCACCCAGACAGAGCCGGTAAGTGGGGAGGTTGCGGTGCAGAGCTTGGAGTGTAGAGAGTGCCTGCACTGGTCTGGTGTGGGAAAGGTGCAGAATGGGCAGGGCTGTGCTCGCTGCTCCCTGATGGAGGTCCTCCTCCAGCAGGTGGCTGAGCTACGGCATGCTGTCAGTAAGCTGCAAGATGTCAGGGAAGCTGAGAGGAAGCAGGACTGCTTGCTCCAGGACCAAACCGCACAGAGGCCTCAAGATTCCCCTCTAACTCATGGAGGAAAGAAGGAAGCTGTTGATCAGGGAAGCTGGGAATTAGTAACAAAAAAAAACAACCAAAGGAGGAAGAGAGCAATTAAAAGCAAGGGGCTTCCTCCTAAATCTGCTGTACCCACCCAGAACTGCTTTGCTGTCCTGCAGGGGGCTGATGACGAAATGCACTTGCATCACAAACAGTCGGCTGGTGCACTGGTACAGAAGATCTCTACTGGTGCCGCCAGGAAAAAGCGGCGGGTTGTAGTAGTAGGGGACTCTGCCTTGAAAGGGACAGAAGCACTCATCTGCCGGCCTGACCCGGTCGCAAGGGAGGCGTGTTGCCTACCTGGGGCACGGATCAGGGATGTTGCAGAGAGGCTGCCTGCTCTAGTTAGTCCCACGGACTATTACCAGCTTCTAGTGATACATGTGGGTGCTAGGGATATAGATAGTAGTAACCTGAGGAGTATAAAGAAGGACTACAGAGCTCTGGGAGAGGTGGTCAGGGGTTCTGGAGCTCAGATAGTCTTTTCGACAATTTTCCAAGACACAGGGGAGGACCTTCCAAAGGCAAGGAGGATTGGACAGGTTAATAAATGGTTAAAAGGGTGGAGTCATAGTCAAGGGTTTGGGTGTCTTGGACATGGGGCCCACATTTGTAGGCCAGGCCTACTGGCGGCTGGTGGACCTGCTCAGATAAAGAAAGGGAAGAGTGGCTTTGCTGGGAGGCTTGCCAGACTTGTCAAGGATGTTTTAAACTAGTTGTGTTGGGGGAGGGGAGCATCATTCCATCCCAACACACCCAGTCAGTTGCCAGCACCTATAATAAATACTCTGAGCAATGTCGTAATATTCTAGCCACTCCAGCCACTGAGCTGGCTTCATTTGGAATTCGGATCAGATGCCTCTATACAAATGCCCATAGCATGGGGAATAAACAAGAGGAATTAGAGATGTGGGCACATCTACGGGGCTATGATATAATAGGCATCACCGAAACATGGTGGGATGGCTCCTTTGACTGGAGTGTTGGAACGGAAGGTTATAGGCTTTTTAGAAAAGACAGGCCCAGTAGGAGGGGAAGGGGAGTTGCCCTTTATGTTAGGGATAGGCTGGAGAGTATGGAACTCTGTCTGGGGACAGGTTATCAGTTAACAGAAAGTTTGTGGGTCAGGGTTAAGGCGAAATCGGTGATGGGACACATTACAGTGGGGAAATGATACAGACCGCCTGATCAAGAGGAACCTGTGGATGAAGAACTCTACAGACAAATAGGAAAAGCCTCATGCTCACAGGCCCTTGTTCTCATGGGGGACTTCAACCATCCTGACATCTGTTGGGGAGACGGTACGGCCCGGCACAAGCAATCCAAGAGGTTTCTCAATTGTGTGGAAGACAACTTCCTTCTGCAAGCAATAAAGGAGCCGACGAGGAGAGGTGCCCTGCTTGACCTCGTGCTCACCAACAGGGAAGGGCTCGTTGGAAATGTGACTCTCCAGGGAAGTCTTGGATGCAGTGATCATGAGATGGTCGAATTTGAGGTCCTCAAGACAGTGAGAAGAGCGTGCAGTAAGCTCACTGCCCTGGACTTCAAGAGAGCAGAATTTGGGCTCTTCAGGAACCTGCTTAGCAAGGTTCCATGGGATATAGCCCTTGAGTGTAAGGGGGCCCAAGACTCTTGGTTAATATTCAAGGATCACCTGCTACAAGCTCAGGAGTGTTGCATCCCGACCAGAAGGAAGTGCAGCAGGAGGGCCAGAAGACCTCCTTGGATGGATAAGGAGCTGCTGAGAAAAATTCACAAGAAAAAAGAGGCTTATAAAAGGTGGAAACAAGGACAAGTGACCTGGGATGAATACAGGGATGTTGTCAGGGTAGTTAGGGACCAAGTTAGGAAAGCTAAGGCACAATTGGAGCTAAACTTGGCAAGGGATGTTAATGATAATAGGAAGGGATTTTATAGGTATATAGCGGCTAAAAACAGACTAAGGACAATGTAGGCCCCCTCTGTAAGCTTTCGGGAGAACTGGCTACACAGGACCTGAAAAGGCTGAGGTTCTGAATGGCTTCTTTGCCTCGGTCTTCACTGGCAAAGGCTCTGACTGCAGCACCCAAGTCTTGGAAGGCGGATGCAGGGACTGTGAAAACCTAGATCTTGGGCCCACTGTACCTGAGGATCTGGTTCGAGACCACCTTAAGAACCTCAATGTACACAAGTCCATGGGACCTGATGAAATCCATCTGCGGGTACTGAAGGAGCTGGTGAATGAAGTTGCATATGGCCATCATATTTGAAAAATCAGGGCAGTCAGATGAAGTTCCTGACGACTGGAAAAAGGGAAATATAACCCCCATTTTCAAGAAGGGGAAAATGGATGACCCAGGGAATTACAGACCAGTCAGTCTCACCTCTGTGCCTGGCAAAATCTTGGAGCAGATTCTGCTGGAAGGCATGCTAGGGCACATGAAAAAGAGCAAGGTGCTTGGTGACAGCCAGCATGGCTTCACTAGGGAAAAATCCTGCATGACCAATTTGGTGGCCTTCTATGACGGGGCTACAAAAGTGATGGACAGGGGTAGAGCAGTTGATGTCATCTACCTGGACGTGTGCAAAGTGTTCGATACTGTCCCACATGACATCCTTGTCTCTAAATTGGAGAGACATCAATTTGATAGGTGGACCACTCAGTGGATAAAGAACTGGCGGGATGGTTGCACTCAAAGAGTTGTGGTCAACGGTTCAATGTCCGGCTGGAGATCAGTAACGAGTTGTGTCCCTCAGGGTTCAGTGCTGGGACTGGTCTTGTTCAACATCTTTGTCAGTGACATGGACAGTGGGATTGAGTGTGCCCTCAGCAAGTTTGCCGATGACACCAAGCTGTGTGGTTCGGTTGATACGCTAGAGGGAAGAAATGCCATTCAGAGGGACCTTGACACACCTGTGAGGTGGGCTGATGCCAACCTCATGAAGTTTAACCATGCCAAGTGCAAGGTCCTACACCTGGGTGGTGGCAATCCCAGGCACAGCTACAGGTTGGGCAGAGAAGAGATTGAAAGCAGCCCTGAGGAGAAGGACTTGGGGGTGTTGGTCAATGAGAAAATGAACATGAGCCAGCACTGTGCACTCACAGCCCAGAAAGCCAACTGTATCCTGGGCTGCATCAAAAGGAGCGTAACCAGCAGGTCGAAGGAGGTGATCCTGCCCCTCTACTCTGCTCTCGTCAGACCGCACTTGGAGTATTGTGTTCAGTTTTGGTGTCCTCAACATAAAAAGGACATGGAATTGTTGGAACAAGTCCAGAGGAGGGCCACAAGGATGATCGGGGGACTGGAGCACCTCCCATATGAAGACAGGCTGAGAATATTGGGGCGGTTAATCCTGGAGAAGAGAAGGTTGCGTGGAGACCTCATAGTAGCCTTCCAGTTTCTGAAGGGGTCCTATAGGGATGCTGGGGAGGAACTCTTCATTAGGGACTGTAGTGAGAGGACAAGGGATAACAGGTTCAAACTTAAACAGCAGGGGTTTAGACTGGATATAACGAAGAAATTCTTTCCTGTTAGGGTGGTGAGGTACTGGAATGGGTTGCCCAGGGAGGTAGTGAATGCCCCATCCCTGGCAGTGTTCAAGACCAGGTTGGATGAAGCCTTGAGTGATATGGTTTAGTGTGAGGTGTCCCTGCCCATGGCAGGGGGGTTGGAACTAGATGATCTTGAGGTCCTTTCCAATCCTAACTATTCTATGATTCTAAAAGGAACCTAATCACCTGCTTACATTACATTAATTTTGCACTTTGAGACATTTTTGGTATGCCTTGCCATTGCTAAAAATATCCAGTGTAATTTAATTTCATTTTATTGCTGTTATTTCCCCTAAGTAACTGTTGCAAAATAGTTAAAATCAAATACTTCCAGCTCTACAATAACTCGTTTTAGTTTCATGCTAGCAACAGCAGCAGCAGTAGCAGCAGTTGTTACTACATGCTAAGAAGAGTTCAGACCATGGCAAACTGCATATAACTGGCTTCTGGGGAGTGCCAGTGAGCAGGAGCTCTGTGAACAGGTCATACAGATAGGAGAGGTGTCTGAGAGGAGCAGCATGGCAGTTTTCTTAGCAATTTGTGCAAGAAGGGTAGTGCACTGCACCAGTTGTCAGCAGCTGCTTGCTCTGCTCACCCACAGGCTGCACACCACGTCACGTCAAGGCTGCAGCCTTGACGGTCACCCCAGCTAGCTGTGCCAGAGCAAACCTACCCAGCACCTTGATGTCTCCAGGGAATTAGAAAGGCTTACTAGGCAGTGCTTTGAGTTCTCCGAAAGCATGGTAGGAGAGATAGGTGAGGGCTGTGCTCTGGAGCAGCCAGCAGCCGTTTACCTTGCCAGGCTAGCTTGGGACAATTGGAGGTGGCCATCCAGACAAAGCTTCCTATCAGGCAAGCTTCTGCCCAGGTGGGGGACTGCAAATCACCCCATGCTTCTGGGCAAAGGAGAGTGAAAGCTCCACCTGTGCAAAGTGTGCTCTGGTAGAATAGCTCAGGCAGACTGGAGGAGACCACACCAGCTGCACACACGAAGAGAAGTAAAGGGAAATGGGGAGTGCTAATAGTGGGTGACTTTCTGCTGAAAGGCACCCAGGAGCCCTTCTGCCAGATGGACATACAGCCAAGGGAAGTTTGCTGCTTGGCCAGGAGCTGAGATCTGGGATGTCTTAGGAAGACTAACACAACTAGTTCAAAGCACAAACTACTGTCTCCTACTTCTTTTCTGTGTGGGCATCAATGGCATGGTAAAACCATAGAGCGTAGATTTAGACTGAACATAAAGAAAAAATGCGGTTTATGATGAGAATAGTGAGCTACTGGAACATGGTTCCCAGAGAAGCTGTGGCTGCCCCATTACCTGATGTAGTGAAAGATGTCCCTGCTTACAGCAGATTTAAAACTAGGTGGTTTTTAAAGGTCCCTTCCAACCCATTAAGTGTTCTATGGTTCTATGCTTAAAAGCACTTTAGAGCTAATATTTCTAGGAAACACCTGCATATAGTCACAGATCTGTAAAAGAATATCAAGAATTTCTTGGGGCTTTATGCAGGAAATCTAAGTTTGTCCTGAGTCATATTTTGGTTTAAGGTTGGTAGTGCTCCTATTTAAATAGCAGTTTCAGAACAGACTCTCCTGAGAAGAAATTTCAGGTATAATTCTATTCACTATATCTGAAACAGCACATTCTTCACGACACTGATTTCTACCAGTTCCCTTCTTACTGAAGTCTATTTTGTGTTCCCACTAGATCCCATTTTGATCATCTTAAATGTTAAGAGAGCTTCTGAGATTTTAATCTTTGCCTAATTTAGATGACTAGTCTCTGTAATATTTGTCTTGTCTTTTTCTATCACTGTGGAATAGTTCAAATATATCATATATGCAAAGAATATGCTATTTTATTCTTTAAAGAAGTTTATTTCAGTTACAATGTTCTACTGGGATTAGTTAGATTGATGTGCTGTACTCTTTATGACGTTATCTGCAAGTTTTAGAAGGAAAGCATCCATGGTGTCCATGCTGTAACGAATCAGGAAAGAAAGTTCCCTACACAAAAAAACCCAAACCAAATAAACAAACAAACAAAAAAAACCCCACCCAAAAAAACAGCCTCTGTAGTTGTAACTCACAAGAGTAGTACCATGAGTACTCAGTTCTTTGGGAGTGACTGGGATTGATTCTGCTTAGTTTCCACATGAGGAATATTATCTTGTATACACAGACACTGTCCTCCTCCTGCCCATCTGCATGAGAGTGCTTTTTTACCTTTACTAACATCATTCAGTTCTTGGATCTTTAGGTATTCATCAAGGAGACATGTCTCCTACCACTAAGAGCTGCTGCCCCCTCTGCTAACAGTCATCAATGTTGCAGT
This sequence comes from Melopsittacus undulatus, assembly GCF_012275295.1. Classification (NCBI taxonomy): domain Eukaryota; kingdom Metazoa; phylum Chordata; class Aves; order Psittaciformes; family Psittaculidae; genus Melopsittacus; species Melopsittacus undulatus. The sequence goes on along the minus strand of NC_047531.1, from coordinate 17,744,709 downwards.
CTATGAAAACTGGAACCAAAAGTCTATAACCCATATAGGAACCAAAACTACAAACCCATAGTCACCCTTTGGACTACTGACATAGCCCTAGAGACCTGACTGTTGGGCTGTTCCTTCAATAACTTATGTCGGGATGAAAGCTTGACAAACCCATCTATGAGTAAAATCATTATATATATATAGGCTATTGTCATGGGTTGAGCAGTAGCAGTCATTTTTTCTCCTTCTTGTAGCTGGTGCCGTGCTGTGTTTTTACTTCTGGGCTGGGAACAGTTGCTTGATAGCGAGCATGTTTTGAGGGTGTTTTTGTTCAAGGCCTTTTCTGAGCACGTGCTCTGCCAGGGAGGAGGGGAGGCCGGGAGGAAGGAGAGACAGGACACCTGACCCAGGCTGGCCAATGAGGTATTCCATACCATAGCATGTGATGCCCAGGATGCAACTGGGAGAGAGAGAGCTGGAGGGGTGGAGCTCGGGAGGGAAATGGAGGAGGGAGCACGCGGTTCTCGGCCGGGCAGGGTGGAGTGAGTTATGGGTCAGTGGCTGGTGGCGTGTTGTATTCTTTTCGCTTGTTATTGGCTTTATCATTATTATTTGTAGTAGTAATGGCAGTAGTGATTTTGTGTTATGCCTTAGCAATTAAACCGTTCTTGTCTCAAGCCGCAGGGGCCACATTCTTTGTATTCCTATCTCTCCAGGAGTTGGGGGAGCAAGGGGGGGTGGGGGGGGTGAGTGAGCGAACTGTGCGGATTTTGGTTTAAACCACGACAGCTATTCATTGCCAAAATGTTATAATTTAACATGAGGTTGCCAGTGGGTGCCACTAGTCTGTCAGATGGCCAAAGAAATAAAATGGATATTTGAACACATAAAGGTTGATGAATATTTTATTTTAGCTATAGAATCTTGTAAACACATTTAAAGATATGATTATTGTCGAGCACAAATTTGATGAAGCTCTAGTATGGCTTTTACCAACCTTCCTTATGAAAATTTCTTGCAGTGAATGTCAGAAGACATTAAATAAGTTTTTTTAGAGAGAACATCTTTGGCACGATCAAGTTAATTGCCCTAAGATGTGATTTAACACTCTGATTTGATGACTGGATTCTTTATTTTCTTCTCATAGAAGTACTCCTCCTTTGTTCAGAAACACATTATTATAATCTACATATTTATCTTGATGTGGCAAAGAGACACATTTTGAAGGAATTTTATCTTTCAGTAATGTCAGATGCTTTAAAAGACCCTAACATAATTGCTTCATTTTCTTGCAGACTGTCATGGATATCAGAAAAACCAGAGCAGGAAAGTTGGTTTTAGTTAAAACCAGGTTAGAACACAAATTTAAAAAAACGCAAAGAAATTTGGGCATAAAAACTTGATTTTACTACTAAACTGAACCCTAGTACAGCTATTATGTTTTACTATGGGTCCGTGTAACAAAGCTGGATATTAGTTTTGCTTAGCCAGGATCTCTGATTAATTGGTATGAATTGGACAATTACTTGATTTCTTATGGATTTAATATCTGCTGTTACAGGAAAGATTGGCTTCTTGTCAGCCAACAGCATTAACTTTCACTGAATAGTGGTTAAAGGTCATAAAACAGCACTTAGTTTGATTTATATTATTAATCAAAACCATATGTGTTTTACAAAGGTCTCATGATCTTGCATTTGGTATCTGCAGTCTGATGTGACTCCATCAGCCTTTAAAACTTTCAACACCTAGAGAAACTGCACTTGGATACTGTTGGCATTCTCTTCAGAATACACACCTTAAATCTACCCAGGAAAATTTGCAAACAAAATCAAAGCTTACTTAATTTCTTATAAAAAGTTAAAATTATAAAAAATTGATAAAGTCAGTAAGGTTTTACAAGGACAAGGTCTTGGTGGCAAATTGGAAGATTTGGGCCTAAAAGTCACTTTTCTATTTCAGCTAACCTATTACATCAATGCTAAAATTTCCATTGACCTATGCAGAACACTGTATCGTTAAAAGGCTCAATTAACTTTAGGCCCATTTATTAAGATAGAAGGCATTTTTACTGAATTATAAAGAGCATAAAGTTTGTTCTGTACTTTTGTCCTATACTTTTCCCTGAAGTCACACTAACATTTCTCAAGAAAATATTGTAAGTAATTAAAAAACTTCTGCTCCATGACTTAACAACAGAGATAATTGAGTAATAAGCCAATGGTTAGATAATACTGCTGAATCACAAAGCTCTGAATTCAATAGACAGCTGTTATTAGGAAGAGGAAAATTCATATGACACAACAGGAATTTAAAACAAACCCCTCAAAAGTTACAGAAAGGAAGGAACAATTACCACTAGCCTGTCATCAAAGAGGAAATCTTCAATATAAAAATTAATAATTTTAAACATTCTTTTGCCTTTTCCTATAATATCCATAGTTTTCCCTCAGTTTGAAATGTAAAATATTAATTTAATCATGGTGATCTAGGATAAGATTCTAAATGGAACATTGTGAAGAAAGAACTTTCATTCTGACTCTGCAATTTCATTTCTTAAGCAAGAATCCTATATCTTTATGGAGTTCTCAGATTTTTAATGAAATTATGCATGGATTGAGTGGTTTGCTTTATAGCCAAAGCTGTAGAACTGGAACGTGCAATAAGGAAAATAAAAGGAATTTCCATCTGCATTATCCAGCAGAATAAATAGTATCTTCAGTGAGACATTCCAATTCTAATATAAAGGTAATAATGCCATTTCAAAACATCAAACATCAATTGCCTAATGCACCTCCCCTATGAAGACAGGCTGAGAAAGTTGGGGCTGTTCAGCCTGGAGAATAGAAGGCTGCATGGAGACCTCTTAGCAGCCTTCCTGTGTCTGAAGGGGGCCTATAGGGATGCTGGTGAGGGACTATTCATTAGGGACTGTAGTGATAAGACAAGGGGTAACAGACTGAAACGTAAACAGCAGAGGTTTAAATTGGTTCTAAGGAAGAAATTCTTTCCTGTTAGGGTGGTGAGGTACTGGAATGGGTTGCCCAGGGAGGTAGTGAATGCTCCATCCCTGGCAGTATTCAAGGCCAGGTTAGATAAAGCCTTGGGTGATACGGTTTAGTGTGAGGTGTCCCTGCCCATGGTGGGGGGGGGTTGGAACAAGATCATCTTAAGATCCTTTCCAACCCTAACTATTCTGTGATTCTATGATTGTACTGAGAGAAAGGTAGTTATAGACCTGTTGATTGTTTAAAGTCATTACCTATGTTTCAGTTCTTGCTCTGAAAAAGCGTGGTTAGCCAGACACATTGTCATGGTTTAAAACTCCACCTCAGTCTCCCACAGTACCACACACCCCTTTTTTCCCCCCCACCTTCCCACTTCCAGACGGATGGGGAGGAGAACTGGAGGAATACAACTCCCACGGATTGAGATAAAACCAATCCAGCAATTAAGGTATAACACAAATCACTACTGCTACCACTAACAAATCAATGTTAGAGGAAATAAACAAGGAGAGAGAATACGATACCACCTGCTGAAACGAGCCCAACCCGGAAGAGAGCTAACCCGTCCCCTTCCAGCCAACTTCCAGTTACCTCCCCGAGCATGATGTGCTGTGGTATGAAATACATCCCCCACTAGCCCAGGCCAGGCGCCCTATCTCTCCCTCCTCCCTGGCAGAGCATGAGCTTAGAAAAGGCCTTGGACAAAAAACGGACATTTAAGCAGTAACTCAAAAACATATGCGCCACCAGTAACCACTCCCAGCCCGAAAGTCAAAACACAGCACTGCACCAGCCACGAAGAAGTAGAAGACATGACTGCTACTGCTGAACCCATGACACACATTTAAATGATAATACTACACTTTAGTCCCTACATAGAAAAACAGGCAGTGGCATAGATTTAGGTATATTTTTTTTTTAGGAAGGATGTGATGTTTCTGCAGTTGAACAGTTATTTAAAAAAAAAAACAAAACCAAAACCTAGGAATATTTTGAAAACTTCAGTGCAAATATTAATAGTACATTTACTGGAAGCATTACATTCAGTGCTAATAAGAATAAAGTTAGTACAATTTTCAAGCCACCTGCTCAGAAAATGGTTTATTACATGATGTCAGTTATGTCACTTTTACTTTCAGTAATTAGGCAGACAAAAGGAAGAGAAGAAAAGCAATTTCCTTTACAAATTTTGAATTTGTAAGGGGTTTTGTTTCTAGAAGGTAAGTACAGCTGACAAGAGGAACTGAGTTCTAAGAAATTTATTGCCAAAATAATTGCATTTTATTTTTGAGCAATAAGTTTATTTTTGTAATACTGTCTCTAGTCAGGGGAAGATTACTGGTCCTTTTGAATGTGTGTTTAGTCCGTCTTATCTACCTATTCACTTGTTTGACCCACACCAATGTAAGCAGGCTTTGATGGTGTCTGAAGTTTTACATTCAATCTTATCATAAATTAAATCAACATAGAAACATGAAAAAAGCAAACTGAAGGGTTAGAACAGAAAATGTCCCGGGTTTGGGTGGGGTGGAGTTAATTTTCTTCACATCAGCCTATTTGGTGCTTTTTTACTGATGACCAAAACAGGGTTGATAACAATATGGAATGATACTTGCACAGTGCCAAGGCTTTCTGTTTCTCACTCTGTCCCCAGCAAGAAGGCTGGGAGTGGACAAGAGTTTGGGAGTAGACACAGATGGGAGAGCTGACCAAAACTGAAGGATTTGGATGCAACTACAGGGCAATATTCTAGATGACTTTTAAAAGATATGGTTGCAATGGAAACTAGATTTATAGCAATTTAATTATGCTTAATTCTACTGCCAAATACAAATTAAAGCAATGGTTTGAACAACCAAATCTATACTACTAAAAACATAAAGGAACATGTTTCAGCTTTGAAGTATTTGGAGCATTGGTTACCCATACTACCTAAATTTTAACTGTGTTGGGTTTACTGGCACTTTCCAAGAAGATTCCCAAGCATAATTCTGGGAATAGCAGGTGCCAGAGGCCATTTGCAACAGACAGCCTGGATGTTTCTGTACTGTTTTTTCCCTTCTGTTCTGTGTAATCCTTCAGCACTATCCATTTCCATATTCAAACAGAAAAACATGTATGGAGCTAATGTTTCCATAGGCTACTTACCCTAAGCATGAAAAGTCATTGTGCATTGCAATATGTGAAATAGCAATATGACGTTTTATCAGGTTGACATGTTTGCAGAAAGAACTGAAAAACTCTGATGACAGCATGAATGTTTTTAGCTTCCAAGCTGTGCTTTCCATAGGAAATGTCCATAGAAAATTCCATGTGCAATGTAGACTAGTATATTATTTATCAGATAACCTTAAACAAAACCTAGCTATTTATTGTTTGCTTCCTTTCTTCATGTTATAACTGCTTCATTTATCTTTGCCTAGACCAGCCTTAAAAATAAATTTGGTTTTCTTGCTTCTGCTGGCTACTACTGTCTATACTTAGGTCACCAATATATACTGTCTATACTCAGGTTACCAATGTTATGTGGCTCAAGTTGGTTTCATCTGTACTGCAAGTAGCAGTATAGCACTGAGTGTGAGCCAGTCCCCTTTGGGACCTGAGTAGGCCTGATTGGCCTCACAAAATCTTTTGGTTTATTCTGAATTAGAACTATAATATGATCCAAAATGCAGAGCCAGATGATTTGGGCTCAAGTGTATACTGTCTGGATAGATGAGGTGACCTGCCACTTCTTTATTCAACAACCCTTCCACATTATATTTCTGCAAGCCAGTGGGATCCTAGTGGCTTAGTCATTCTAGTCATAGTAAAATACTACATACAGCAGAACAACCCTAAATAATGGTGCTTGCAATTAAACCATGCCAAAGCTGAGAAATATCAGACTGTCTGAACATTTCAGAGGACATTCACAGTTTTACCATCATTTGTACTTTCATAAAACAAAAAGCATTGAGACCTGTAAAGGCTTTCCTGAACTTTCTTTCTTTATGTATGTGTGTCTTTCTCTCATAGTGTAGCACTTACATTTTGCTATGTAAGTGCAACTTAAGGCAGTAGCTGGTAGAGTTCTTATAGCAACATGTCTGTAGAGAGTACAAAGGGGAAAAGTGCAAATATTTTGCTCTTTTCAAAAACTGTATGTGTCGTGGTTTAAACCAAGTCCCCCAACTCCCTGAGAGTTAGGAAGGAGAATACAAAGAATGTCGCCCCCACGGGTTGAGATAAGAACGGTTTAATAGCTAAGGCATAACATAAATCACCACTGCCATTACTACTACAAATAGTAATGATACAGCAAACAACAAGCGAAAATAATACAACACCCCACCAGCCACCGACCCGTAACTCACTCCACCCTGCCCGGCGGAGCACCGTGTGCTCCTTCCTCCATTTTCCTCCAGCACTCCACCCCTCCAGCTCTCTCTCCAGTTGCATCCTGGGCATCACGTGCTATGGTATGGAATACCTCATTGGCTAGCCTGGGTCAGGTGTCCTGTCTCTCCTTCCTTCCGGTCTCCCCTCCTCCACCTGGCTGAAGCACGTGCTCAGAAAAAACCTTGAACAAAAACACCCTCAAAACATACTTGCTATCAGCAACTGTTCCCAGCCCAGAACTCAAAACACAGCACTGCACCAGCCACAAGAAGGAGAAAAATGACTGCTACAGCTGAACCCATGGCATTATCCACCCCTTATTCCATACCATTCACGTCATGCCTAGATCCCACATTTTCAATACACCATCACTCTTAAGTCCACCCCTCGATCATGCGTCAATCTCTATGTTGCATCTCTAGATTGATGGCCTGAAATATCTGTGCCCACCAGGCTCAAAATCATTCACCATCCCCTTCAGCAGCTCTACAGCTTGCTGCTGGGGACTCCATACAGCTGCCTTCCACTTCCAATGCTTCCAAAGCACTGGAGGGGCACAGTGGACCAGATACTTGGCCATACTGTTCCACATGCCCTGCCACTCATGACTGTCCAGCCTTGGGAACAGTCTACTGGTGCTCCTATGTACTTGTCTAACCTTAGACAAGACCCAAACCTGACTCTGCTTAACTTTTTCGACTAGGGCTGATGTAGCTGCCCTGTTTGCCAGTTCTCCCACCACCAGCTTCTCTTCTCCTGAGTCCAGATCTTCCTTCTCTGCCTCGTTGGGAAATGCTGTGTGGTCTCCTGCATCCTGCTGGGGCTCGGCGGGTGACTTCCGGGGAATGTTCTCGGACGCTGCGGGGTTCGGGACGGCGGCGGGACTCGGTTCCTCCACTGCCTTGCTGGGAAGTGCTGCGTGGTCTCCTGCATCCTGCTGGGGGTCGGCGGGCGACTTCCGGGGGACACTCTCGGCCGTCGGGGGGTTGGGAACGGCCGCGGGACTCACCTCCCCCGCTGCCTGATCCCACTGCTCAGCTACCGCCCTGCTCCGCTCCTCCCCCGCCTGCTCCCGCTGCTCTACCACAGCCGTTTGCTTCCCCGTGCCGCTCTCCCTGGCAGCCTCAGCTGCCGGCAGCTCCCGGGGCCACTCCTTCCTGGCTTCACGCAGCTCCACACAGACGACGACGAGGATAAGGACAAGGACGGCGAAGAGCAGTGGGACGGCCTGGTACAAGTCCAAGTCCACGGCCACGTCCATCCCCCCCTGCTGCCGGAGCCCCACCGTATTACAAGCCTCCGACACAAAGTACAGTGAAACAAAAATCCTAGCCCAAGCCCCATGATCGACAAACACAAACACATCCAATCCATACACAAAGTACCCGGCAAAATCCCAAAATCGCGAGATCCAGAGAAAAAACCCTAAGAGCCAATAAATCAGCATTGTGACAAGAGACCATAGATCCGCTCAGATCTGTTCTTATCTCAAACCCTCGGGCCCCACGTTGGGCGCCAAAAATGTCGTGGTTTAAACCAAGTCCCCCAACTCCCGGAGAGTTAGGAAGGAGAATACAAAGAATGTAGCCCCCACAGGTTGAGATAAGAACGGTTTACTTGCTAAGGCACAACACAAAATCACTACTGCCATTACTACTACAAATGATAATGATACAGCAAACAACAAGCGAAAATAATACAACACCCCACCAGCCACCGACCCGTAACTCACTCCACCCTGCCCGGCGGAGCACCGCGTGCTCCTTCCTCCATTTTCCTCCAGCACTCCACCCCTCCAGCTCTCTCTCCAGTTGCATCCTGGGCATCACGTGCTATGGTATGGAATACCTCATTGGCTAGCCTGGGTCAGGTGTCCTGTCTCTCCTTCCTTCCGGTCTCCCCTCCTCCACCTGGCTGGAGCACGTGCTCAGAAAAAACCTTGAACAAAAACACCCTCAAAACATACTTGCTATCAGCAACTGTTCCCAGCCCAGAACTCAAAACACAGCACTGCACCAGCCACAAGAAGGAGAAAAATGACTGCTACGGCTGAACCCATGACAGTATGCAAGTCTCTCTCTGTCTTGTACCTTATATGCAATGTCTTGGTGGAAAGTGAGCCATACTTCTACTTTGCTGCTTGCAAATGTTTTATTATCCTTCCCCTTTCTCAGGTTCTATCTTTGCTTTACTACTTACTAAACTACCTGTCAGCTTGTATAAAATAGCTGCAGATAAGCCGTAGAAACATTGCAGTGATCCTAGATCACACATCTAAGTGTCCCTGCCCCTTTTCTATAGGTGCCCAATTGATATGTGATGTGCCTGGTTCTGATTTAGTAATGCAGGTGATTAAAAATTTCACTGTTCATATAGCTGTTTTACTGATTTGGAACAGAAGAGCATTCATACACCTGACTTAAATGTCAATTGCTTCAGTAACAGAATAAATGTGGTTTCTTACAAGAAACTCCTTGAGAGCTGAGTACTCTGAATAATAATATATTATTATGATTGTGATGATGATTATTATTATTTCAAGTGGTTGTTTACTTAAAGGTCTTTATTCCAATTGATGTCCTGCTGTCACTTCTTTCTGTAGATTTTTTTTCTAATAGTAAGTGCTTCAAAGTATTAACAGAGGTTTTGAGCACAACCAGTAGGAAATTACTAGGAGACGGGAGAATTGAACTATCAAACCTAGATCAGGCTAAAAAGGCATGCTTGTCTCCACTCAGGTTTGATAGATATGAACTCTAAAGCCCAGTGACTGCACTCACGGGAAATAAAAAGGAAGAAGCAGTAATTTCCCAGCTTACCTGACACTAAAGTAGTTTAGGAGTGCCTGAAATATGGGTGACCCTTGCACAAATCTTTGTTTTACTGATTTTGAGCAGGAAGTAGGCTCCAGAAACCCTCTGGTTTCCTATAAAATGGCAGCATTTCTCATTCTTTAGTCCTGAACCTGGTACACCATGTACAGTAACTTAAATATTAATTTGGATCATGGACTTTAATTGAATTATTTCACATGAATGCATAATCACCACTGAATTGCAGTATTTGCCTGTCCTGGTGAATGTTTAAATTCTAGAAAATGAAGTAACATCAGTTGGAAACACTGAGAGCAAACTGTTCCAGAAACTCATGAAACAGCAGTTTGGACACTCTTATTATGAAAGACTGCATTTTAAAGTCCTGCATTAAATTAGACAGAAGCCAGATGGACATGAAGGTGACTCTAGGATGGAACTGAAGACAACTGTCTTACAGCTCCAGAGGAATGCAGGAACCACTGGGCTACTTGAATAACCGGAGAGGGTTTGTATGACAGGTGTTTTTAGAAAGAAGAACAGATCAAAGATTTGCGGAAATCTGGAAGAACCTAAATGGTTTGGTGTCTTCAGGACTCTGTTTGTAAAATAGATGCAGAACAGCACGAGTGCAGGCGCACAGGGCATTTTATTGGTGGAAAGTCAAATGTTCATAGAGGGGGGAGATTGCTAAGCTGGTTATTATTTGAGTTAAATATAATAAAGTGGAAGTCAAGGACATGAGTTGATTCATTCATTGAATTGAAGATCACTAACTATGTTGTAAGTTTACCCCTAGTATACATAATATTTCAATGTAGAAGCTAAAGAGGTTGGGTAGACCTCTGTGGAGATACCACGAAAAAATATTCAGAAAAAATACCAACAAAGAAATTATAATTTAAAATTTTCTCTACATAAGGTGCCAGTAATAAGGCATAATGTACAAGAACTCATCAGAAGGATAAAATATACTATAAATACCAACCAAACTAGCTACAAGATGCCTTAAACCCCATTTCTAGCATCCTTAAGACACTGTTCTAAAGAACTATCTAAAATAAAATATTTTAATTATGTCAGAAAAAAAAATTAACACTAAACTCTCTTAATCTAGCAGCAAGACTGTAATATCGGTACCTCATGGGCATTTGTATAAATGCTGGACTGATAACATCTTTTCTACATATACAGACTGTGGAGCAGATCTTCAGCAATTGTCTGTTTCTAGCCAGTTAGTACTGAAAAGCAGATGTTTCCCAAGTGGTATTTTAAAACATGTGATGTTACCAAATATGCTTTCCATCTATAAATATATATAGAACAAAAAAAAAAGACCTAAATCTGTTTTGAAAAAAAGATAGGTTTAGATATGAACCACCTCAGATGTTCTGGACTTCTATAACTGTGACAATGAATACAGAACTTCATAAGAGGTTTGATATTTACTGTTTTGTCTGTGAAACAAAAGGCATATTTGCATTTTCTGATTTTCTTGAATCATAGAATCATAGCATAGAATAGTTAGGGTTCGAAAGGAATGAATCATAGAATAGAATAGTTAGGGTTGGAAAGGATCACCAAGTTCCAACCCCCATGCCATGGGCAGGGACACCTCACACTAAACCATGTCACCCAAGGCTCCGTCCAACCTGGCCTTGAACACCACCAGGGATGGAGCATTCACAATTTCCCTGAGCAACCCATTCCAGTGCCTCACCACCTTAACAGTAAAGAACTCCTTCCACATATCCAATCTAAACTTCCCCTGAGTTTTCCATACAGCCTTCTCTTCTCCAGGCTGAACAGCTCCAACTTTCTCAGCCTGTCTTCATACGGGAGGTGCTCCAGTCCCCTGATCATCCTCATGGCCCTCCTCTGGCCTTGTTCCAACAGTTCCATGTCCTTTTTATGTTGAGGACACCAGAACTACACACAATACTCCAAGTGAGGTCTGACGAGAGCAGAGTAGAGCAGCAGGATCACCTCCTTTGACCTGCTGGTCACACTCCTTTTGATGCAGCCCAGGATACGGTTGGCTTTCTGCATTGCGAATGCACACTACTGGTTTATGTTCATTTTCTCATGGACCAATACCCCCAAGTCCTTCTCCGCAGGGCTGCTCTCAATCTCTTCTTTGGCCAACCTCTATCTGTGCCTGGGATTGTTCAACTTAGGTGTAGAACCTTGCACTTGTCATGGTTAAACTTCATGAGGTTGGCATCAGCTCACCTCACAAGTGTGTCGAGGTCCCTCTGGATGGCATTCCTTCCCTCCAGCGTATCAACAGAACCACACAGCTTGGTGTCATCAGCAAACTTGATGACGGCACACTCAATCCCACTGTCCGTGTCACCTACAAAGACGCTGAACAACAGTCCCAACACCGATCCCTGAGGGACACCACTTGTTGCTGGTCTCCAACTGGACATTGAGCCATTGACCACAACTCTTTGCTTGCTACCATCCAGCAAGCTCTTTATCTACCGAGTGGTCCACCTATCAAACTGATGTCTCTCCAAGTTAGACAAAAGGTTGTCATGTGGGAGAGTGTCGAACACTTTGCCCAAGTCCAGGTAGATGACATCAACTGCTCTACCCCTGTCCATCAGTTCTGTAGCCCCATATAGAAGGTTACCACATTGGTCAGGCAGGATTTCCCTTAGTGAAGCCATGCTGCCTGTCACCAGCTACCTGCTTGTTTTTCATGTGCCTTAGCATGCCTTCTAGCAGAATCTGCTCCAAGATTTTGCCAGGCACAGGAGGTGAGACTGACTGGTCTGTAATTCCCCGTGTCATCCATTTTCCCCTTCTTGAAAATGGCGGTTATATTACCCTTTTTGCAGTCATCGGGAACTTCACCTGACTGCCATGATTTTTCAAGTATGATGGAATCATGAAACATACTTACTTTTTCACCCATTTGCCACAGATACCTTTTTCTGTTCTAGTGTATAGAACCCTCAAATATTCTGAGTCAGAAATAAATTACTCACCTGTAGTTTAAACTTTAAACGTTAATTTCAATACCGAAGGCATAGTGGAATGATAAACAGCAACAAATAGATCAGCAGTCAAGGTGAAGTGTTCCTAAAAATTATTTTGCTCATTTACTACAGTAGTCAGTAGTCTTCCTGACACTATGAACTGCTGATCAGTGTTTCTGTTAGACAAAATTTGCATACTACATAAATTCTTCATAAGGGAAGTAGTGTCCAGGAGACAGGTCAAAAGCAGGAGATGACAGGGAAGCCATTCATTTCCCAGTGGCCAACCACACAGATTAGACAAGTGTATAATTGGGCTTTGAAAACTGGCAATATTGTTCTCAGTAAGGGCCATTGTGCTGGGCTTGGATTGCCCAATAACCTGTTTTCCAGGCATAGGGTACTGCTTTAGCATGGGAAACACAGCTAAACCACTAGTAAACCTCCGATCTCAGGTCAGAGAAGGTGAGCATTGGGATCCACAGGCTAGAATATTTCTGAAGGTTTTTGGAGCTGAAGGTCTGAAGAGCTTGAAGCCTTTGTACTGTAATGCCATATAGCTTCTAAGCTCTGTGGTTTGCCTGCACACAGGGGGGGAGTAAGTTGTGCTATATTAACACCATGATGATAAGGTAATGAACTTGTAGTCAGTGCCTTGTACTAAGATCAGAAATTAGGTATATTGCTATCAAATTGAATGCCAATTCAGACTTCAGTGCGAAGAAGTGGATAAAAGAGGTGGATTGACTGAGATATTTGAATTACATTTCAACTGCAATATTCAGGAGACAATAAGCTCTTCACTAACACCAAATAAAGGCCTTATATTCAGGGATGTAAGCTGTGAGACTAAAATTTAGAACTCATAGAATCTCAGCCTTCCACTTTTATTTGATGGAAAATATTAAAATCTCTAAATGGGAAGGAAAGGGGAAAAGTGTTCAAAGTGATCAGGTGATTAGGACAATTATCCAGGGACACTGAATTTCAGATCTGTGATCTAAGTGTAAAAGAAGCAGTATCTGAACTTCTACTTCTTACACCCAAGGTGAATAGCACAACTGTATTTACTTTCTATTCTGGAATTGCTTATACTGTTATTTCCAGTGTAACTGCCTGAAGCATGTTATTTTTAACATTTGGTGTGCATCTGTTTATGCTGTACTTCATCCAGTGCTGTGGCTGTAAAATCATTACTCATTCCAATATTAATGTAATATTTAAATAATAAATAAAATAGGTAAATTATCTTTTTCTGGAAGGCAAAACTACAGTAGAATGTCCTATTGACTAAAATATGTCTCAAGCATTTATATTCTAATATGATGAAACTTGAGAATAGCGGGTTTATGAACTGTGCTTTTTACATTCCTCGATTCTACTACAGGATGTCAGCTTACACTTTAATTCACAAACAAGCACAATGGAAACTGCAACAAGGCACTTTCTGCTTTCTTCCAGTGTGGGCCGAATATTAATGTCATCATATAACTGAACAAGAAGAAATAGTTGTCTTGAAAACCCTCAGAAGCATGTTACAAGTGTTAGCTTGGTGGTATTACAGATAAGTCTCACTATTCATTTGCTTGCACTCTTCTGTAAATTGAATCTCTCCACTCCAAAAAGAAAGAAAATAAAGGTAAAAGAGCATAAAAAAGCACCTGTTGTCTGACATTTTTTAAAGGCTTGAAAAAAATATGAAACCATACTTCTCTTTCTTTTCCACAGTGAAATGTTTTAAGAATATTTGGAAAGCAATTTATGCTTTTCATTTGTGAGTAGTTTACCTTTTTGATTAAAGACTGCTCTTGTTTTCTCCTGACTCTTCAATTCTATAAGTCAGGAATTGCATTTGGACTTGTGGAGGGCATACTGAAAATTGGCATTTGCTGCCTAATCATGATTTGTGAATGCTGAGACTATGTAATCATTGAACAGCAGTTAAAAAGATTCAGCTTTGAAATAGGTAAAATATATCGGAAGAAGAGGAAGAATAATGTAAAAAGATTTTGTTGAAAAGGTTTGTCAGTTATTTCCATTTTTACTGTAAGTGGGAAACTGCAGGAGAGTGAGTGACTCAGATCTATTCAACATCCGGCTCAAAGCTCGATGGCACAATCAACTAACCTTTGAATTTTGGAAATCACCAGAGAGGGAGATTCTGCTGCCTCTCTCTGCAGCTTCTTCCAGTGCTTGACCCCTGTCAGTGTATTGTCAGTGTATTCAATGAGAATTTTTCTTCCTATTGACTGTGGCTACTAGCTGTTGATCTTTTGCTGTACATGTCCAAGAGAGAAATCTGGCTTTGGCATCTCTACAACTCCCCTCTAGCTAATGAGACTGAAATTAGATTCCTTTTTAATTACCTTTGTTTTCTCCATGTTAAGCAAATATTGTTCTTCAACCTTTCCTAATACATCATGTTCTTCAGCCTCTCTAACCATCTCCATTATTCTCCACTACAGTGTTAATATCTCTCTTTCACAAGGGGTCCAAAATCAGACACAGTAATCCAGATGCACACACTGAATTCACAGTCACTGAATGGAGAAGAATAACCATCTGCTTCAGCCTGCTAACTACATTCTTGCTAATATAGAACAGTAGGCATTTAGTCTTCATTGTTGGAAAGGTATCTTGTTGGCCTATAGAATTCCAGGTCCTTTGCCAAAGACATGAAACCCAGACAGTCTGTCCCCAGACTGGACTGATGATGGAATTATTGCATTCCAAGTACAAAACCTTGTATTCTTGTTTATTGAACTTTACAAGTTTCTTATTAGCCCATTTTCCCAGCTTGTTGAGGTTCCTCAACACGAGTGGCCCAGACCTCTGGCATATCAACATTGCCCCATGATTTGAAGTCATACACGAACCTGATATCTGTGAATCCTCATCAAGGCCTCTGCCAAAGTTGCTAAATAGGATCAGCCCTTTTATAAATTTCTGAGAAACATGACCTATAATTGATCTGTAGGTACATTTCTACTCATTGACCACTACTCTTTGAGTCTGACTTTACAGTTTTTTTCACCCAGCTTATAGTTTATCGATCTACTCTTTACCTCTTCAGTTTGATTACCAAGACTCTCTGGAAGACCATATGGAAACCTTGATATAATCAAGGCAAATGCAGTGTACTGCACTCCCTCCAGCCACAGAGCCATAATGTGTTCATAGCAAGGAAAACACAATTTGGCCTCTGAAATCTATGTTGGCTATACCCAGTCACTTTTTTTTTTCCTTCATATGCCTTGAAAAAGCTTCCACAAGGATTAGCTCTATAATTCTGCCAGGTTGTGAGGTTGATTCCTCCATCTGCCTAATTAAATGACTTTGGAGTTGCTTACTGTCTTACTGTTGCTTTCCTCTAGGATAGGAAATCAAGTAATCAAGTTCAAATAACCTCAATTTTGGTGTCTGTATGTCAGCTAGCTAGCTTTCCTATTACAGCCAATGAAGGGAGGATTCAGATACCTGAATAGGAATCTAGAGTCACTGGAGAAGTCCTAAAATACCTGAGACATCCCCACATGGATAGAAGAGATTGGATCTAAGGAAGAAATTCTTTACTGTTAGGGTGGTGAGGTACTGGAATGGGTTGCCCAGGGAGGTTGTGAATGCTCCATCCCTGACAGTGGTCAAGGCCAGGTTGGATGAAGCCTTGGGTGATATGGTTTAGTGTGAGGTTTCCCTGTCCATGGTAGGGGGGTTGGAACTAGATAACCTTAACAACCTTTCCAACCCTAACTATTCTATGATTCTATGATTCTATGACCTGTGGAAGAACCATGCTTTCCTACCTTAGAAGCTGGAGACCAGGGAAGATGTTTCAAAGAATCTCAAATGGGAATAAATACATGTGCATAAAAAATCGAATTCTGCTATGGACAATAACTTTCAGATCTGAATCACCCTCTTGGCTCTGCTATTGTTTTTAACTTGAGCTCTATGGGTTGTGATATAAGCTTGTGTAACACTTTATTTCCCCTTTTTTAATAACACGACTACTGTACCTTTCAGAGGGTTGTTTTGGGTTTTGTTTGATTAGCTTGTTTAGTTTGTTTGGTTTTATTTAGGTTTTGGTGGTGTTGTTTGTTTTGGGTATTTTTGTTGGCTTTGGTTTTGTTTTTCCCTTTTCCATATATTTTTTGCATTTTCTTTGCAGTTTACATTTTGGACTTAAAACATGCACACCACCACCACCATGATTTAAAAACAGATGTGAGACCTGAAGAATGTCCTTGAAAATGGAAGCATGAGAAAATTATATGCTACTAAATGGAACAACACAACAGCCATTAATGCATCTTCTACAATATAACAAAGTTTGCAAATTGTCTTACTCTAGGACAATGACTAATGTTGCCAAAGGCTGCATCTTGTCTGTACAACTGTATTGTAAGAAAAAAAAAAACAGAACAGATAAGAATAACTATTCTGACAATTGTATTGTGTGGGAATTCTTAAAGAGCCAAGACCACGTAGTGAGAAATCCCGATATCCTGAGCCTTATTACTGTAAAGTAAGAAGATTCTTGGCAGGCATAAGCAAGGTCAATTGTCTTGTTAGGCCTCTGTAATTTTCCACTGAAAACTTGCAGAGAATGATCTCTGCCAAGGTTGTAGTTTTCCACTGTATTTTTAGAGTAAGATATTTAATCACAATTATAACAAGTTATAAACATTAGCTTTGTAAACGGTAGTAACCTCTAGATTAACCAATTAGAGCTCAGTATCCAAGGCTGTTACATAAGAAACCTAAGGGTGTAAGGGTATAAGAAGAGCACTGTATCTAATAAAGTTTGGCAATTGCTTGATCACATTGATCGTCTCCGCATTGTCCGTGACTACTGCGTCAACAGTACTACACTACTTAGATCATTCCTAATAATAAACTCGTTTTCTTATAGCAAATGATAATTTGCATTACATTTTTGTCAAATCAAAATAGAGATTAAAAAAATATATAGCACCACTGTATAGAAGTCATTCTTTATCTTGGAAAGTGTAGTTCTGTTAGAAAAGAATAGTGATTTCTAGCCTAAATGGAAGTCTTTGGTTTTGTCTGAAAAGAACGAACAGGATGATGATTTAAAAAGAAAATAAGAGCAAGAAAACAATAGCATAAAAATGGTTCAGAAATTTTCATCAGTTTCTGTGAAGACAGGAACTTCCAGCAGTCTTTGAAATGCTGGCAATTTAGCAAAATAAAGTAAAATGTCTCCTGAATAATAACAACAGGCAAAAAAAAAAAAAAGAAATAAATTAGTGTTCCTGGATGTCAGCTCTTAAAATTTTGCTCAAATTACTGAATAATATGTAACTCTTCAAGCAAGTGCGATTAGCACTGCTTATGAATGTAGAGGGGGAAGTACATTTTATAGTGAAGATGATATAGTGCAATAAATACATCTATATATCATGTCATCCCTCTGAACTCAATATACCCCCTTGCACAATTAATGTTGTCTATAGTAGACTACCAAAATTCTGTTTTGAGGCTGTAACTCTGGTTCACTGCTAAATCTCTTTTTGCCTTCATATCGAGGTTTGGATGCAGATTTGGGCTCAGGTTTCTTCAAATTATGTTTATGCGTATGCTTTATTTCAAGAATAAATACAATTGTATTTCTATGATTATAGGTATATGATTCTATGCTTCTATGATTCTATTCTATGATTCTATGATTGCTTGCATAGAAAAAGCACTCAAGCAACAGGCTTTAAAAGGAAGAAGATGGTTAGTATTTCTGACTGGTTTTGACATAAAAAATGTCTTAGTGCTTTCCCATTGTAGCGCTACATTTTGCAGACTTCTAAGAATAATAGTCCTAAGAAGCTCAACAAAACCATCAATATCACTGCAACTAACACCTCAGTAATTCAGAGATTGTTCTAACTCAGTTGATGGAGATGGAGAAACAGGAATAAAGAAATGAGGTCAACATCTCCAGATGCACAGAGCAGAAGCTAACCCTTTTTTCCAACAGAATAGAAACCTATTGTAATGTGATTTTTGGAGTGCTGAGAAACTTGTCCTAACTTCTAGCACTCAGCTTTGTCAGGCAATCTGTTATCTTTATCACAGGCTTCCTGTTACAGAGTAAGGAAACAGGACCATTAATTATTCTATGTTAGGAAAAGAACAAAGAGAAAACAAGCCATCAAAATGCTTGACATGTTCTTTTTGTCAGACGTGCTATAATGTCATTTTTTTAAGGGTAAGGTGTGTCCGTATTTTTCATCCATTTCATATCCAGCTTATCTTACTTGTCCAATTATTATCTTTTTATTATATAAGTATGGAATCCCATCCTTTTGAAGCTTTTAATTTAATTCCATTAGGAGCAAGGGAAGAAATGAAAATATATTTCAAGATTATTATTTCTGGAACTTTTTCAAACACAACTGAGATTCCATGACAGTGATGAAATTATTTTTTTTGTCCTATGCTAATCTCAAATATATATAAGTTGGGAATTGAACCAATAACTTGGTGTTCTAGTGCACAGTGAAATGACACAGCACTGATGATAAGCTGAAATCCTGGGCCATACTAGAGAAAATTTGAATCAAACATTATACATTTCTTCCAAAATGGAACATCCAATAAGCCTTCAAACTATAAACAGGCAACAGACTTAGTACTTCCACCACTTAATGACTCATGTACAGAAGGTTTCTTCATGTGTGCACATATGAATTTATTATTGAGTGCAATTACTAGTAGCCATTGTTTCTAAATTAACTCCTGTCATGGTTTAAACCAAGTCCCCCAACTCCCGGAGAGTTAGGAAGGAAAATCCAAAGAATGTAGCCCCTATGGGTTGAGATAAGAACAGTTTAATAGCTAAGGCATAACACAATCATAATGATACAGCCCATAACAAGCGAAAAGAATACAACACCCCACCAGCAACCAACCCATAACTCACTCCACCCTGCCCGGCCGAGAACTGCGGGCTCCTTCCTCCATTTTCCTCCAGAGCTCCACTCCTCCAGCCCTCTCTTTCCCAGTATGCATCCTGAGCATCACGTGCTATGGTATGGAATACCTCATTGGCTAGCCTGGGTCAGGTGTCCTGTCTTTCCTTCCTCCCAGCCTCCCCTCCTCCACCTGGCTGGAAAAAACCTTGAACAAAAACACCCTCAAAACATGCTCAAACCATGACATTATCCACCCCTTATTCCATACCATTCACGTCATGCCCAGATCCCACATTTTCAATACACCATCACTCTTAAGTCCACCCCTCGATCATGAGGCATCTCTATGTTGCATCTCTGGAATGATGGCCTAAAGTATCTGAGCCCACCAGGCTCAAAATCATTCACTGTCCCCTTCAGCAGTTCTACAGCTTGCTGCTGGGGACTCCATACAGCTGCCTTCCACTTCCAATGCTTCCAAAGCACTGGAGGGGCACAGTGGATCAGATACCTGGCCATACTGTTCCACATGCCCTGCCACTCATGACTGTCCAGCCTTGGGAACAGTCTACTGGTGCTCCTATGTACTTGTCTAACCTTAGACAAGACCCAAACCTGACTCTGCTTAACTTTTTCGACTGGGGCTGATGTAGCTGCCCTGTTTGCCAGTTCTCCCACCACCAGCTTCTCTTCTCCTGAGTCCAGATCTTCCTTCTCTGCCTCGTTGGGAAATGCTGTGTGGTCTCCTGCATCCTGCTGGGGCTCGGCGGGTGACTTCCGGGGAATGTTCTCGGACGCTGCGGGGTTCGGGACGGCGGCGGGAGTCGGTTCCTCCACTGCCTTGCTGGGAAGTGCTGTGTGGTCTCCCGCATCCTGCTGGGGCTCAGTGGGCGACTTCCGGGGGACACTCTCGGCCGTCGGGGGGTTGGGAACGGCCGCGGGACTCACCTCCCCCGCTGCCTGATCCCACTGCTCAGCTACCGCCCTGCTCCGCTCCTCCCCCGCCTGCTCCCGCTGCTCTACCACAGCCGTTTGCTTCCCCGTGCCGCTCTCCCTGGCAGCCTCAGCTGCCGGCAGCTCCCGGGGCCACTCCTTCCCGGCTTCACGCAGTCTCACGCAAATGAAGGTGAGGATAAGGACAAGGACGACGAAGAGCAGGGGAACGGCCCAGTACAAGTTCAAGACCACGGCCACATCCATCCCCCCCTGCTGTCGGAGCCCCACCGTATTACAAGCCTCCGACACAAAGTACAGTGAAACAAAAATCCTAGCCCAAGCCCCATGATCGACAAACACAAACACATCCAATCCATACACAAAGTACCCGGCAAAATCCCAAAATCGCGAGATCCAGAGAAAAAACCCTAAGAGCCAATAAATCAGCATTGTGGCAAGAGACCATAGATCCGCTCAGATCTGTTCTTATCTCAAACCCTCGGGCCCCACGTTGGGCGCCAAAAATGTCGTGGTTTAAACCAAGTCCCCCAACTCCCGGAGAGTTAGGAAGGAAAATCCAAAGAATGTAGCCCTCACGGATTTAGATAAGAACAGTTTAATAGCTAAGGCATAACACAATCATAATGATACAGCAAACAACAAGAGAAAAGAATACAACACCCCACCAGCCACCAACCCATAACTCACTCCACCCTGCCCGGCGGAGCACCGCGTGCTCCTTCCTCCATTTTCCTCCAGAACTCCACCCCTCCAGCCCTCTCTTTCCCAGTATGCATCCTGGGCATCACGTGCTATGGTATGGAATACCTCATTGGCTAGCCTGGGTCAGGGTCCTGTCTTTCCTTCCTCCCGGACTCCCCTCCTCCACCTGGCTGGAAAAAACCTTGAACAAAAACACCCTCAAGACATGCTCAAACCATGACAACTCCTTAGGCAGTAAAAACCTTGGAAAAAAATTTCCCTGAGTGGTACTTTCCAGAAGCGTATTTACTTTAACTTCTAGGATTTAACCTTTCAGAAGCTTGAAAACGCATATGACATTAGTAAAATACTAAGATTCACTAACAGAATCGCCATGTGGAATACTCTTTAGTAAGCAAGCCATTTCGAGGCAGATGATTGCTGTTTATACTTAGTAAAGTGTTGAAGGCAGCTCTGGATTTCCAAGAAGCTACTCTTGGGTTCTCAGACACCAAAATTTCATCAGTGGAATCACTTGTTTAAAAAATCTGTACATTTGCTCAGGTGATGGGCAAGTAGTTCCATTGCAATAAGATTCATTACTAATTCCAGTTCACTTTTTTTCTGAGCTTAATTAAGCTTATATTTCCACATTAAAATGCATAGCTTTTTTAAGACAAAAAATAAACTAAAACAAAAAAAAAAACCCAACCCTGACTTCTACATTTAATCAGTCTCATTTAATAAAAGTTAATAAGTAAAACTTGGTTTTGGAAATTAAAGAACCTTTTTACATTACCCTTATTATTAACTTAGTATTAAATTAATAAAGCACATGTTGTAAAACTTTAAATTAATCTTTGAAATGCAGAATTACAGATAGCTAATCTAAATAAAAATATAGATGAAAGAAAAAGCACGTTGGCTCATGTGAGAGGAAAGTATCATAAAAGGAAGTTAGTGACTTTTGTATATATGTGTACATATCTGTATCTCCAAAGAGATTCCAAACTGCTGCTATTTCTGTTTTCAGACTATGAATATATTGTGCCATACTTGCAACTTGTATTTCTTAAGAGATTAGAACTATTGTATTTCTCTTGTAACCCAG
This sequence comes from Melopsittacus undulatus, assembly GCF_012275295.1. Lineage (NCBI taxonomy): Eukaryota > Metazoa > Chordata > Aves > Psittaciformes > Psittaculidae > Melopsittacus > Melopsittacus undulatus. The sequence goes on along the minus strand of NC_047531.1, from coordinate 17,722,863 downwards.
TTCTACTCTAGAGATGCAGACAGACTTCTAGTGTTCCATAAGAGGCAACTTCTAATGCTTTCTGTTTAGGCAAAAAAAAAGGTTTAGTTTCCAGATATTAACTATGTGATATTCTCATGGCTGAGTGTGTGCTATAGAGCACTCCACAGTCCTAGTCCCTCAAGCAGGAAGACTGAGGAACCATTAAAATTCCCTTCTGATCCTCATATATGGATTTTGTTCCAGTTGAGATCAGGTCATGAACTAGACAAAGAGGGAATGGTACATTATCTGTATTTGTTGCACCACAGAGTTGAAGCATGGTGGCTCTTTTGTGTATCCGAAAAGGGAACTAAGAAGTGTCCTTCTGGAAAACAGACATAATCTCCAATACTGTCTCTAGCCCTGCTTTTGTCATATATTATATGGGAGTAATGACCCAAAAGATCAGAATCAGCTCACATTCTCAGAGGACTTCTCTAATGCTGAAACATGTAAATACTTATATTTCACATTCTTCTCAGAGCAACATTTACAATATGGACATCAATACTGTTAAAATGCCAGCCCATTCTAAAGATAAGTTTTACAGCAAAACTTCTCTTAATATTTGCCAATATTGCAATACTTGTGCTACTGAGATGTCATCTAGGTTTCAAACAATCATGTTCAATTTTTTGTTTCTTCTGTACATCAATAAAGCTGAAGCAATTTTCAGATCTTGTCTAGCCAGAATGCCAATTCAAACTTTAAAAGCAGCTCTTTTATAACTTATATCAGGCAAACCTGCAACATATGCCAGAAAGAATTAATTTACTTATTTACAAATACAGTAAACAAACATGTACATGGATAAAAATGTGTTATATTTCTAAGCAAAAAGTCAAAAATCAAACCCATAACCTATCCCTTTTAAAATTTACATCACTACCTATTTCCTTTTACTTCATTTCAGTAATTTTTTTCTCTCCTGCCAAGCGATGTATGTCATATAAATTTTACTGTAAAAAGGGAAGAACCTAAAAGAATCTAAATTAAATCATAATTTTAATGAAAATGAGAGGATTTAAATAAATTTCTTGGGATTATTTATAATAGTTATTTCAGTGCAAGGAAAGTCTGAAGAAGGAAAAGCTAAGTGAAAGGTACCTTGCACACCCCAAGCCACTCATGAGACATAAAATGAAATTCAAACACCTCTTATAGAGTGATGATGAAAACGGTGCTACACTAAAGCTGGAAAAGTAAACATGAGCAAAAAAAATATAGAGAACTATGAGGGTTGAGGGGGCAGATTCAAAATAAAGGGAAAAATGTAGTTCAAATGTCAAGCAGAACACAAAGTCTTGTTATTTTTCATAGTTGTCTTCCAAACTAAGAAAAAAACCCCCAACCAACAGAAAAACAAACAACACCCCCACCTCAAAAAAACACCAAAACTTAACCACCAGACAAGCATAAAGAATAAAATGTCTTAGCTGAAAATAGAAATTTTATGTGACATAGTTCTATAAATATACCTGAAAATGTCAGTGAAGTCATAATATCACATAATTTGGTACACTCATTAAAGAATTATTGTACTGTAAATCACCATTTCTTTTTAACTCTACTATAGCAGTTATTTGTGTTTTTTTAGAACCAGTGTTTACTGTGATTTTTTCCTTCAAGGGAAAATATTGATTTCAACAAAACCACAAAGAGGGACAGAGAATAACATAATTCTGGAGAATTTGCTGGATACAGATTCAAATTCTAAAGGTGATAAATACTTTCTATGACAGAATCATACAGAGAATTAGATACTACAATTATAACATCATAATATTAGCAAAGTGTACAAAACCAAAAGGTTTTCTTTTGGGAAAGAATGATTCAGTTTGGTGAAAAAAATACTTGGATCGAACTGAATATAGTATCTTCTTTTTTGAAAACTTTATTTATTGTGAAACCATAAACTGGCATTCATATTGAGAGTGACTGATAACTCCTGGAAAGAAAAAAGATCTTCCTTTTTCGAAGGAAAAAAGAGGCTTATAAAAGGTGGAAGGAAGGACAGGTGGCCTGGGAAGAATACAGGGATGTTGCCTGGGAAGCTAGGGACCAGGACAGGAAAGCTAAGGCACAGTTAGATTTAAACTTGGCTAGGGATGTGAAAGATAACAGGAAGGGATTCTGTAATTACATTGCAAATGAAAGACAGAATAGGGACAGCATGAGCCCTCTCCAGAAGCTATCAGGAGAAGTGGCTACCCTGGATTTGGAGAAGGCTGAGGTTCTTGATGATTTCTTTGCCTCAGTCTTCACTGGCAAATGCTCTGACCACACCACCCAAGTCTTGGAACACAAATGCAGGGACAGGGAGAATAAAGACCTCAGGCCCACTGTAGGAAAAGAACAGGCTTGAGATCATTTTAAGAACTTGAATGTGCACAAGTCCATGTGACCTGATGAAATCCATTCATGGATCTGGAAGGACCTGGCAAACAAAGTTGCTAAACCATTGTCCATCATATTTGAAAAATCATGGCAGTCAGGTGAAATTCCCAATGACTGCAAAAAGGGTAATATAACCGCCATTTTCAAGAAGGGGAAAATGGATGACCCAGGGAATTACAGACCAGTCAGTCTCACCTCTGTGCCTGGCAAAATCTTGGAGCAGATTCTGCTGGAAGGCATGCTAGGGCACATGAAAAACAAGGAGGTAGTTGGTGACAGGCAGCATGGCTTCACTAAGGGAAATCCTGCCTGAACAATGTGGTGACCTTCTATGACGGGGCTACAGAACTGATGGACAGGGGTAGAGCAGTTGATGTCATCTACCTGGACTTGGGCAAAGTGTTTGACACTGTCCCACATGACATCCTTGTCTCTAAACTGGAGAGACATCAGTTTGATAGGCTGACCACTCAGGGGATAAAGAGCTTGCTGGATGGTAGCAAGCAAAGAGTTGTGGTCAATGGCTCAATGTCCAGTTGGAGACCAGCAACAAGTGGTGTCCCTCAGGGATCAGCATTTTGACTGATCTTTTTCAAAAACTTTTTTGGTGATGTGGACAGTAGGAATGAGTGCACCCTCAGCAAGTTTGCTTATGACACCAAGCTGTGTGGTTCTGTTGATACACTGGAGGGAAGGAATGCCATCCAGAGTAACCTTGACATGCCTGTGAGGTGAGCTGATGCCAACCTCATGAAGTTTAACCATGACAAGTGCAAATCCTACACCTAGGTTGGAGCAATCCCAGGCCCAGATAGAGGTTGGCCAAAGAAGAGACTGAGAGCAGCCCTGAGGAGAAGGACTTGGGGATGTTGATCAAGACTCAGTGTATCAGACTCAGTGAAGTATTAGCAACAGCTTTCCTCATTATAGAAAAATTCCTCAAAAGAGGTTCATACATTAGGTTTATGAACACAGTAAATTTTGCCCTATATTCTTTGTTACTTGGTTTTGTGGGGTTTTATTTGTCAGTTTGTCTGTTGGTTTATTTTTGTTTTCCAGAAAGGTTTCATGTATTCTATTTTCTGTTTTCCTTGGTGGGAAATATCAAATACTAGAAAATAGGATGCAACTTACAAAATGCATATTCAGCCCAGAGAAGAGAAAGCTGCATGGAGACCTCATAGCAGCCTTCCAGTATCTGAAGGGAGCCTACAGGAATGCTGGTGAGGGACTATTCATTAGGGACTGTAGTGAGAGGACAAGGGGTAACGGGTTGAAACTTAAACAGCGAGGTTTAGATTGAATATAAGGAAGAAATTCTTTACTGTGAGGGTGGTGAAGCACTTGAATGGGTTGCCCAGGGAGGTTGTGAATGCTCCATCCGTGGTGGTGTTCAAGGCCAGGTTGGATGAAGCCTTGTGTGATATGGTTTAGTATGAGGTGTCCCTGGCCATGGTAGGGGGGTTGGAACTAGATGATTTTAAGATCCTTTTCAACCCTAAGTATTCTATTATTCTATGATTTTGGGGCTTTAGATTAGCATTTAAAATCTAAATACCTAATAGAGTTTAGTTTGTCCTTCAAAATAATTTATAGTTTCAAGGAAAAAGTGCTCCTTTAAGAACTGAAGATATAACACAGTGGTTCTCTGTGAGTCAGTACAGGAGTCATTGCTGCGAAATTGGTAAGGTTCATGAAGAGACAGTTCATATACATTTCAGTTTGTATTCAAAATGTTTTGCTCAACAGAACATGCAGAAAGATCAGAGGAAATGTAGAGATATAAATCTAGTATTTTTTCTTTTCTCACATTAGACTTTAATGCAGACTGTTCTTCAAAGAAACTTCTAATACTGCTAAAGGGAACTACAGAAAAAAAAATACTTTGATTAGGAAAAATATTATATATTTTTCTTGAAAATGTTAATCTCTAAAAATGTTTTCTGAGAGTAGAGTAGCTACATAGTTTTGTTCCTATTCTATTTTGTATTTGATTAAATACAATAAATTGTTGCATTAAAAATAATTACAAAACCTTGATATATACTTGTGTGATGGTTTGCCCTTGGCTGGAGGACAGGTGTCCGCCAAGTCCCCTAAACTAGCACTTGGCTTGGGATGCTTGGTCTTCCCATGGGATTACAGCTTTCTTTTGTCATCCTTTTGCTCCTCTGTGGGGTACTTATGGGCTGCAGGTGGATATCTGCTCCATTGGGAAACTCCATGTGCTGGGGGGGACACAGCCGGAATCACCATGGGCTGCACCATGGGCTGCAGGGGAATCTCTGCTCTGGTGCCTGGACACCTACCACATCTTTCTTCTCTGAAGGTGTCTGCAGAGTGGCTTCTTTCATATACTCTCACTCCTCTCTTTGGCTGCAATTGTGTTGCATGGGTTTTTTCCCCCCATCTTAACTGTGTTATCCCAGAAGTGCTACCACTGTTGCTGATGGGACTGTCTTGGAGCTGACTGACACTGGCTCTATCAGACATAGGGGAAGCTTCTAGCATCTTCTTACAGAAGACACCCTTTCACTATCAGAGCCTTGCCATGCAACCCAATACAACTTGAATTAAAAATGTAAACCAGATGTTCATTTTACCTATTTAAATTGTTTGCTGTGCATATTAATTTAGAACATATTTAAAGGTCTAAAGGGTGGTATTGCGTTTTTTTTGGTGATCACAAATTGACAAATGTTAGAACTTCAAAGATTCTTGATGCTGGTAGCTGGAAGGAAGCAAAGCATTTAACCTCCTTAAACTTCTCTTCATCCAAACAGGAAATAAACATAAAGGCAAAACCTGTGCTCCTCTGACTAAGCTGGTCTCTGTCCTTTTTTCTAATGTGTTAGGTTTCAGGACAGCAAGCTGAAGTGTATCTTATTGACTGAAGTATCTTAGCATTTATAGAGGAGTTTTCTTGAATTTTCTAAAGGTTCCAGTAAGTAGAATCTAATGCATAAAGGAAAAAGTGTACCAATTTTTTCTGTATTAATAATTTTGTTTATTCATATATAATCTAAGTTGGAATAAAGACTGATATGTTAACAAGAATCATACTAAATATATTATTGAAATTTATAATTTTGATAGTAAAACATTTTATAATGGAACTGCAGCTTTAAAATGTTATATCAGAATTTAATATAGTGCTGTTAATCTGCATAGCAGAGACTATACGACATAGTGGAGGTGAGCTCCACCACAGAAGACACAGAAGTTAAGCTCATGGTGTTAAGGTTTCAGCATGAAATTTATCTAACCAAGCTTCAGACATCTGCCAAACATATATCTGTGCTTACCATCATTGTGCAGTAATCTACTTCCTTATGCCCAAGGGAAAGAAATTGATATTTTTATCATATTACTCACATAACCTGCTTGAAATAACTCATTTAGAATGACATGATACATATACAGGAAGGGCTTTTTCCCTTCAAAACTTAAAAAAGGTTTGTGGGGTTTCTGAGGAGTGTTTCTGTGGCTTGCCGTATTTTGGAGAGTAGAGGCCTTTTGGAAGATTTGTGTACCCTTCTTAAATAAATATGAATGATAAAGCTATTGGTGACTACAAAAAATGGGACTGGATGACTAGTGCTGTTTCACTGGTATTGTCTATGCAAGTAAATAAAACTGTGCCAGAGTGTGAGTGTGTAATAGCTTGTGACTGTCCACATTGTTTAAATTTTAGCACAGTCCCTTGCATGGTTTGTGCCAAACAATCATCTCCCACATAACTGCTGCGTTGTCCAGGTAGTTGCGTGTGCCAGCAACCATTCACAGTTTGGATCTGACCATCCTGTTTTGAGGGAAAAAAAGTGCCTAGTGATACACCATGCCATTTAACCAAGGCCAGGGAATGTTCCTAGAATGTTTAAATTTCTCCTGTAGGCATTCCCTTTCAGTTCTACATGACTATGAGATTTGGGGCCATACAAAATCGTGGAAGTTCCATTTCCACTATACCATTTTGGTACAGTTCTTCTTAGGAACTTCAAGAAATCTAAGGTCTATGTGTAATGCCACATAAACTTTACAGGAACTTCTTAACCAATTTCATAGGCTTCCTGTGAGTCTCTGAAGAGGAAACATGCACTTATGCAGGTGAAACTTCACAGATTCCACTGAGAGTTCTGACAAAAGATGTGAAAGATAATTAGCTCACTAGTGATTTTATGTGATGTGATTAAAGTTTATATAATTGAAACCCTGCAGCCCTAAGCAACTTCAGACTCTAAAATTGTATTTGTAACACTGTAAGGAAGTGAGACATGTAAACAATGTCTCAGGGAAACACATTTTAAAGGGAATGGGGATAATGAAGACACAGTCCAAAACACAGCTGTAGGTTACTGGGTTTTGTTTGGGTTTTTTTTTTTTGTTATTGTTTTGGTTTGTTTTGTTTTTTTCCAAATAGCAAAATGCATCAAACAGCAAAAGAGAAAGAAGAAGAAAAATGACTTCAAGGTTACAAAAGAGGAAGTAAAACAACATTTGGGGTATATTTTTTTTTCCACCAGAAAAAAAAGAGAATATTGTGAGAAACCTGGAAATTTCTCAAGCTGGGTTTGTAAAAAACAAAACCAATAATAAAAGCAGTAGTCTTTTAAAAGGGAATGAAAAATTAATATACAGAAGTTGTTAAAATTATTAAGCAAAACATTATGCAATTTTATGAAGGTAAACTCTACACACATTACTATGTTACCTATAAGATATATCATAAAGAAATAAAAAAATAACCTAGCAAAAAATATGACCTACCATGGTCCTGGTTAACTGTCTGAAACCATGATTAGCCTCCAAGAAAGTCTAGACTGCATGAAATAAGTTAACTCTGTAATTGACTGTCATTCCTACATTGATTTTATTATTAATGTATATCAGAATTTCATGGATTAATGTTTCGGTTTGAAAATTGCCAATCTTTTAATGTACCATCAGCCAAATACATAGAGATCAAGGTAGTCTTGCAGTAAACTAAGATGTCTTCAGAGAGGCAAATTTACTATGGTTTCTTAAATAGTGATATGATAGCAATGAGAAGGAGAATGAACACAGAATTCTCAGAATCATCACAAGCAGTTCCCTGGTCACAGCAAGATCCAGCATGATCTTAATCCTTCTGTGGCAGGAGGGTCAGAATGGACCTTAAGATAATCCAGTTCCAACTCCCTGCCATGGGCAGGGACACCTCACACTAAACCATGTCATCCAAGGCTCTATCCAACCTGGCCTTCAACACTCCCAGGGATGGAGCATGCACAACTTCACTGGTCATCCCATTCCAGTGCCTCACCACCCTCACAGTAAAGAACTTCCTCTTTTTATCCAAAATAAATTACCCCTGTTTAAGTCTGAACCCGTTACCCCTTGTCCTATCACTACAGTTCCTAATGAAGAGTCCCTCCCCAGCATCTGTATAGGCCTCCTTCAGGTACGGGAAGGCTGCTATGAGGTCTCCATGCAGCCTTCTCTTTTTCAGGCTCAACAGCCTGAGAGAGAATCTGCTCCCAGATTTTGCCAGGCACAGAGGTGAGACTGACTGGTCTGTAATTCCCTGGGTCATCCATTTTCCCCTTCTTGAAAATGGCGGTTATATTTCCCTTTTTCCAGTCATTGGGAATTTCACCTGACTGCCATGATTTTTCAAATATGATGGACAGTGGTTTAGCAACTTCGTTTGCCAGCTCCTTCTGGACCCACGAATGGATTTCATCAGGTCTCATGAATCTGTGCACAATCAAGTTCTTAAGATGATCTTGAGCCTGTTCTTCTCTACAATGGGCCTGAGGTCTTTATTCTCCCTGTCCCTGCATTTGTGTTCCAAGACTTGGGTGGTGTGGTCAGAGCATTTGCCAGTGAAGACTGAGGCAAAGAAGTCATTAAGAACCTCAAGCTTCTCCAAATCCAGGGTAGCCACTTTCCCTCGTTTCTGTGTTTCCCTAGTTTCTGAAGAGAGCCCACATTATTCCTAGTCTGTCTTTTGTCTGTGACATGCCTATAGAAGCCCTTCCTGTTATCTTTCACACCTCTGGCCAGGCTTAATTCTAACTGGTCCTTAGTTTTCCTGCCCTGATCCCTAGCTTCCTGGATAATGTCCCTGTATTCCTCCCAGGCTGCCTGTCCTTGCTGCCACCTTCTGTAAGCTTTCTTTTTCCTTTGAATCTTTCTCAGCAGTTCCTTATTTAACAATTGAGTATTCCTGGCCCTCCTGCCACATTTCTTTCTAGTTGGGATGCAATGCTCCTGAGCTTGAAGCAGGTGGTCCTTGAATATTTAGTCAACATTCTTGCCCTCCCTGCCGTCTAGGGCTTTATCCCATGGAACCTTACTGAGCAGGTTCCTGAAGAGGCCAAAGTCTGTCTCTTGCAGTCCAGGGCAGTGAGCTTGCTGTGTGCCCTTCTCACTGTCCCGATGATCTTCACTATCTCATGATCACCGCAAGCAAAGCTGCCTTGGAATGTCACATTTCCAACCAGCCCTTCCCTGCTGGTGAGCACAAGGTCAAGTATGCATCTCTCCTTGTTGGCTCCTTTATCACTTGCAAGAGGAAGCTGTCTTCCACACAATCGAGGAACTTCCTGGGTTGCTTGTGCCAGGCTGTACTGTCCTGTTCTTGGTTCAGCCTTAAACCATGACACCCTCCAACAGATACCACGGTGGCTGAAGTCCCACATGAGCACAAGTTCCTGTGAGAGCGAAGCTGCTCTTATTTGCCTATATGTAGCTTCATCCACAGGGTCCTCTTGGTCAGGCAGCATGTAGCAGATACCCTCAGTAATGTCTCCCACTGCAGTTCTCCTTCTGACTCTGACCCACAAGCATTCTGTTGTCTCATGACCCATCCTCTGGAAGAGTTCCATACGCTCCAGTCTGTCACTGATGTAAATAGCTACACGACCTACCCATCAGCATGGCCTGTCTTTCCTAAAAAGCCTTTATCCTTCTATTCCATCACTCCAGATGTAGGAGTCGTTCCACCATGTTTTCATTATGTCAGTGATATCATATCCTCATAGATGTGCACACAACTCTAACTCTTCTATTATTATTATTATTTATTATTATTATTGCCTCAGCTGGCCCTACAAAACTAAGTTTTCTGGCTTTTATCCACTTGGCAGGTACACTTCTTTAGCCCAATTATTCGTATATTTCTGCAAACAGTATTTAAAAAATGTTTGGTTTTTTTTTTCATTTATTTTATTAGTGGTTTTTCCTACAGAAAGAAACCTTAAGAGATCATATGACCCATGATTTGTATTCATCTTACTCTAATGAACCACTGTTTAATTTCTAAGAAATTGGTCAGAGGTCTGGATGTCTTCCAGATAATTACTTACCACAAGCATTAATAAAAAGAGAAAAAATAAAACACCTACAGGGCTAAAGAGAGATTAGAGCAGAAATATTCACAGTTCTTTCCTTAACTAGTTTTGATGCTAGTCTGCTAATTACTACAGCTTACAATTCACCATTAAATTGTTGTGCTGGAGCAAGTAATAGTTCTACAACAGAAAAGAAAATTTTAGTAAAAATCAGTTAAAAAGTCAAACAATCTAAAAGTCCACAAAACCCCAGCTCTGTTAGTACCAAGGTTCATTAACCTAGTGACTTTGAAAGGTATTATTCCTCTGGGGGAGTACAGCGGCATAGAGGACTTATTTAGAAGTAATTTGCACAAGGAAATGCAGTAAGGACCAGTTTGTTCAGCCCTCAAGCTGCTAAAATACCTTCTATATTTTGGTCTTTATTTAGGCACCTGTGAAAAGCTTCCTCTTTCATTCTGCACATTAGCACTGATGGTCTTTTCTCTGAGTTTTTACTTAAATAGTTTTGCAGACAAAACCACAGCTCAGATTTCTCATTTGATAGTTGATGAATAACAGTAATTATATTAGGCAATTAAAGCCATTTTGTGTATATTCTGATATGGCCACACATTTGTAAATTAGAACCAATGATAAAAAATAGATCTTTTGTTTTATTAATAAAAAAGCAGTCTATCCATTTGTTTTACATTTAAAGTGGGCTGGAATATCTAGTTAGGGCTGGGACTGATTTGTTGCAGTCTGCTGCAGGAAATTTAATTGATGGAAAGCCTGTTTCTGAATGCTGTGCAGAACCATGAACATACTAAAATACTCCAGTGGTGTGTATATTAAATACCTTAGGACTGGGCAAGGTTAATTTCTTTGAATTAAGCACAATTAGGTGAATGTATCACACAAATAGTCTTATCAGGTTTTTATTTCCACTGGAAGCAGCCTCAACAGGCTGCATTATATCAACACTCTTAAAATGATCTCTATTGAAAGTACAAAACTCTACTTTGTCCTTAAAAGTCAGATCAATCTATGAAAAGAGTAAAGTAAAATTAAAAAGGGGTAAAGAATCATTAGAAAGCAATACTGGAGTATGCCTTTTATTTTTGAGCTATGCCCTTAATGTGAAATTCTGTGACCACTTTAGCCTAGCTGGTCCATAATGAGAAAGAATAACTGCTGTTATACTAATGCCTGTGAAAAACTTGGAGACAAGAAAGTATTCTAAGGCATTGGACTTTTTGGATTGTGCAAACACAGGCAGACCTTCTCTTAGGTATTTCTTTGTGCACATGGAATTTTTAAATGACATGAATGTCTTTAATTTAAATATAGGCATTGGGTCTTAATCAGCTCTTGGGTAAGTTCCATACAATGAGTTTGAATTATGTCAGTGGTGAATCTAACTGTAAGCCAAGGAATTCTAAAGATATATTCCAAATGGGACATACAGTGAAAGGGTATGGAGATGTCGTGGTGTCAGGAGAGAAGAAGCAGTAAGTGCAAATTGCTTAGAAAATAGCTAAAAGTGGCAAAATATTTTATAGTTCACAGAGCTGCAGTTTACTGCAACACATTCTGTCTGTGAGTGTCTTATTGTACTGATTATTAAAGGACACAGGAAGGGAACAGTTGTTATTCTGTTTAGGTTGCCTGATATCTGAGTCCTAGCTCCTAAGTCACTGTCTAGCCCAGCTCCAAAACTCTTTTGCCTGTGTAGTGTGTCAGGGGAGCAAAACCTGCTGTCCCACTTCAGCTTCTTAGTCAGTTCAGTGTAGCAGAAATCCTGGTTCCAAGGGGATCCCAGAGCCTTATTATTTCCTAAAATAGCACAGAAAATGTGTATTGCAACTCATTCACCTCCTTTGCATTGAGAAACCTGGAGATAAAAGGTTAACTTCAAGCTGATCCTAGTAGAGCAGTAAGATAGAAGACAAGGCAGAAAATGTTTGCTTATATTCAAGTAATAACAATAGTAAGATATGATGAAAAAAAATATAGATTTTTGGCACTTTAGAAAAGGTATGATTTTCCCAGATGTAGAATCCAGCTGCAGTCTGGGTACTAAAAGGAGAAGTTCACCATCTTTAAGATGGTTTCAGAATGTTTCATTCACATTTGGTATATATTTCCAAAGCTTTTCCTTGTATCTGTAAATGCTGGAAAATCTATGAAAAGAGTAGCAATGTAGAACACAAAATGGTAGTACGAGATTCTTAACTCTGCTAAAAATACTTTATTACAGTGTACATTATTTGAAATTAAGAGCATCTTATCTTTCTAGTATATAATGGAGATAAAAATCTTGTTGCTATATCTTTCCCATTGATTTATGCCACTTTTTTCGTGGGTTAGTTTGAGAGGGTCTTTTCTGCATTGCAGTGGTCCTTTATATTTCATTTAGCAGTAAGAAAGAAATTGCAATGACTGAGAAAATCAGTAAGTTATAATGTTTAGATCTGACTGATTGCCAGCTCTGTGTCCTGATCAAATGCTTTAAATTTAATATTTAATGAATAACAGCTAAAAAAAGAAATTAAATGACCTGGAAAAGGAGAAAGTGAAAACCAACTCAGGAGAGCTTTCATGTTAGAAGGAAAAGCGGAAGAGGAAAAATGGAGTAGAGATTATTTTAAAAGCCTTACTTATTTTCTTTTACTAAGTTGTTTGAAGATCTCTTCATCATGATATCAAGCACCTGCCTTCCAGAGTGCAAACTTCAGAGCTGGTATTGTTAAGCTGGGTGTTAGGAGGTTAGGCTACCTCTATTGTCAAAAAAAAGGTACAAATCCCCCTCTTTTTGAATTTAAATATGTCAACCCCTGAAAAAAATAAATAATAAAAAAAAGAATACCACCATCATTGGGTTTTTTTTCATTATGCAAAAGTGGTGAATGATCCTTTTCACCAAATTCCTGTTCTGAGTTTTATAAAAATTAAGTATCTCACTTTAACCAATTTCAAGATTTGTATTCTATCAACACAACATTGACAGCTTTTTGGCCTAACAACTTTGGGTTTTAGTATTTTGCAATTCTTTCCACTTATATTTTTCCTTCACTGAAATGCAAAGTGATATTTCTTATGTGCTACATGACAGTAAAACCTTTCAAGGACTTTGACCATAGCACAGTTTCCAGTAGTTATATTTCAAGGAAGGAAATCCTTCACCATCCTACAGAATTTTGCTTGTACATCCATCCACATAACATGCCTAATTCTGTGACTTTATAATTCAGTCTTGAGATAATAATTTGGAATTGTTGACCTGAATGCATTCTGCTTTCATTTAATCATGAAGTGATGCAGGTTAAGTGGTTTCACATAGTGTCAGATACAGCCCAGTGTGATGATTCACAGCACTATAAATAGGCACATTCATTCCATATCAACTCATAGAGGAGTTTCTCAGAGAAGTAATTCACAAAAATCTGTGTTTGGCAATAGAAAGCCACTCAGAGCACGTACAAAATATAGTGGTGACTGAAAACTCCAGAATCTCCCACCAGCTTTGATGGCTGACTTGGGACTTGAACTTTAAGCTCTTTGACAACTTGGAAACAAAGATGGGTAGGCACCCAACTGAGCAAAGCTCAGTCTTTTCGAAACCAGAGAAGTAGCATTAGGGCCATTGTTTGTAAAAAAAACCCCTCTGACTTAAATCAGCCTTCCCAAAAGCCTTCCCTTAATTCCCTAACATTCATCTTTAGTGTCAGCCAGAAATTATTCAGGTGCACACTGTCACCTTCCAGATGGTCTTTCCAACTTCCAGACAAGATATGTCATCCCTGCAGTCAGGACTGTAGAGGGGATACCTGGCTGGTGTCTGTAATGTATCACTGTAAGTGAACAAAGTTGGGACTGCAGTTCATTATGATGTTACCTCCACTTTGATGTGAGAGTGCTTGCTCATTTTCCACTACAACTGTTTTGTTGTTCTGTTTACAAATGGAAACAGTTGGAAGTCAGGAAAAATGCCGCTTAGCTGACAAGCACTCTGTCAGTGGTCTGGCACGATAGTAAAGTATTTCTCTGTCCTTGACTTCTCAGTATAATGATAACCTTTCTTTGCTTCAGTTTTCTGTGTTGCATGGAGCTCTGATACCTGTCGCCAGAACTCAGAATTTGAATAACTATAATATGGTGTGTGAAATTACAGTAAATACTAAGATATAGAAGATTTCTAAATAATGAAGATAGAGTCTATATGAACAGCACAGTCTGCAGCAAAATAAATTTTCCAGACTGTAAAGCTAGACAGACTTCTAAATATTTTACCCTCTTGATGTATTTTTGCAGCTAGATATTATATAGAAGTAACCAAACATTTGCTACTTCATACATAATTGAAAATGCACAGAATATATTTCAATAATAACATTTTCAGACTGGTACACATGAATTTTTAGAATTCTCCTTTGTCACGATACCACAACGTTAAAAAAACATATTATGAAGATACAGTGGCAATGTTTTTCTCATTGACTTGCATATGTCTTTAGTTAAGGAAAACTGTGAACTGCTGAGCTTAAATTTGTTTTTAATTTTCACTGTAGGCAGGAGAAATTATAATACCAGGTGCTTCTTCTCAGCTAGATTTATTTCATCAAAATGCCCTGAGCATGAGGAAAATATTTAACAATATTAGCTGCAACAGGACAATACTCAGAAATGTCATAGAACAGCAGGACAAAGCCACTCTACCATTCTTAGGAGGATGACTTTTAGTTAACAGCCTCCAAGGAGAGGAAGCTGCTTGACATCTGCAATAATATCTAGCCATGCACTAGCCATATGAACATGCCTATGCATGTCGCTGACCAAACCCCAGATATACTGCATGGTTTGGGGTCTTTTCATCAACAGTGCTTTTGAAAAAGAAGCTAAATGGATGCCTGGTATGTTTTTCTTTCACAGAGGTCCCATACCAGAGCTAATATTACAGAGTCATTGATAAACTTTGCAAGAGCTCAGATGTGAAAGCTACAGACCCAGTGAATTAACCAAGTGTTACAGGATCTAGTAGTACACAAATAGAGAGAGCACTGCTGAAATACTTATTCTTTTCCTGGTTGTTTATCCTGGTTCAGATGACAAAAATGTCATATGCTCCAACGACTTGTGAGAAGGCAGGTTAAAAACACAACTGCAAAGAAAAATCAGATTTTTTTGTTAACCATAAAGCTGATTGAAAAAATAGAATAGTGATCCAAGAACACATTTTTTGCATTTTTAATGCTTTTTCAAGATGATGTAGAGATGCTATCTAAAAATTTATGTTTACTAACAGTAAAAATGACACTTCAAGTCCCACAATACCTGTAATACATAAAAAATATATAACCACCAAATATCTTTCTGTGTAAATCAGACCCAGTGACCACTAGTTATATATTATTTTATTCTGAGACTTTGTTTGAGCATTTCACCTAGAAAAACATTAAATCTACTAGAGATACTGACCAGATGCAATTACAAGTGTGCAGCCTTTTAAACCAAACTGTTAGTGTATGTATTAGAAAACAAATTATTTTACCCCTTATTTCTGCTAAGTAAAACTGTAAGCATGGCTCTTGACTGTCCAGGGCAAGGTTCAGAAGGCACAGGAGCATTATATTCACAACTAAGTGTAATTTGAATAGGTGTGGCAATATTTTATATAATACAGGGCATAGATGGAATGAACTTCATGAAGGAAAGTGAACTCAGTCAAAATCTGGTAATTTAAAAAATCTAACCAAGTGTAGAAAACCCTCCCAAGTACTGCTCAGATATATTCCATCTAAATTAATCATTACTAAACTTTCGGGATCTTTTTCTTTCTCTCTTTTCCTTACTTCTTTTACTGGTCATTGCCAATTGAGAAAGTCCCCATTTTAGTTTGTTAAAAAATTTGGATAAAAGCATGGCGTTCATCTAATTTCTACATGCTAATATGATTTATCAAACACTGCCTTGGGATGGATAATTTATTTTCTAAGATGATTGTAATCAAAAAAGCAAGAAAATTTTTCTAGTAACTTGTGTTCACTGCTTCAAATTGCGAGGAAATGTATAATCTGATAAATTACGATAATAATCAGTTGGCATCTGTCATGGTTTAAATCCAGCTGGCAACTAAGTAACACACAGCTGCTCCCTGACCCCAACTTCCCCCTTCCAGGGCAGGAAAGTGAGGAGAATTGAAAGAATGTAAACCCGTGGATTGAAATAGGAACAGTTTAATAACTAAAATAAAGTAAAATATAGTGATAGTAGACTACAAATAATAACAAAAATAAGGATAATAGGGAACAGAAAAAGATAAATGAAAGCTCAGGAAACACAAGTGCTGTATAATACAATTGCTCACCACCTGCTGACTGATACCCAGCCAGACCTGAGCAGCAGTCGATCCCTTCCAGGTAACTCCCCCACAGTTTATATAATACGCATGGCATGCTGTGTTATGGAATATCCCTTTGGCTAGTTTGGGTCAGGTGTCCTGTCTTTGGTTCCTCCTGGCTCCTTATGCCCCTCCTCACTGGCAGAGCATGAGAGACTGAAAAGTCCTTGATGAGACTAAATGCTGCTTAGCAACACTAAAACATCAGTGTGTTATCAGCATTGTTCTCAGACTAAAGTCAAAACACAGCACTGTACCAACTACTAGGAAGAAAAATAATTCTGTTACAGCTGATTCCAGGACAGCATATTAAAGTGAATATTTTTAAGATCAATACTATGTGGTCTAACCTACCCACATACAAATTACGTTGTGAATATATGATAAGATTCCTCAAAGATTCTTCAATTAGTAAGGAACTTTGGTATTACAAAATTAAAGTGAAGTTTCAGGTTTTAAAATACCCATTAAGGAACTTCTGGAATTAAGATTAGGTTACCATGTTAACAGATCCCAACTTGAATACTTGTCATGGCATATTCACAAAATCATAGAATCAAGGAATGGTTTAGGTTGGAAAGGACCCTAACCATTCTATGATTCTATGATCATCTACTTCTAACCCTGCTGTCACAGGCAGGGACATCTTCTACTAGACCAGGTTACGCAAGGCGCTGTCCAACCTGGCCTTAAACACTGCCAGGATGGAACATTCACAACTTCTTTGGACAGCCTGTTCCAGTGTCTCACCACTTTCACTGTAAAAAATTTCTTATATCTAACCTAAATCCCCCTTGTTTAAATCTGAACCCATTACCCCTTGTCTGATCTCTACAGTACAAAATATTGTCAAATTCAATGGGCATTATGTCTCAACAGGTGACACTAATTCTCTTTTATAGTCAGAGGGAACAATGCAGAATAAATCTGACCAAAGGTCAGATGTACTGCATATTATTACCCCTTATTGTACCTATTTTTCCCCATTAACTACAAAAAGGAACTAATATGATCTCTCACCTTAGATTATTGAATTTGTATGGGAGAAATCTCATTCCTAGAATCCTGCAGAAGTACTGAAAGTCTCTATCAAGGACCAATATGGTGTTGTTGGGTACGTGCCCAGAGGTAGAAATGGCAATTAACAGAAGGCTGAGGAAATAAAAAAATGATCAACAACTGCTTCCAAGTTAAGTATTGAACAGACTTACCAATCTCCACATGCAGCTTACTTTATCAACTTGAAGCAGCCTAAATTAATATGTTCTTATATGACCATGTCATTAACTGAAGTCACAGGTAAGCACCTTCTTGATACAGACTGGAACCTTACAGCTTTATTAAAGACCACACCCTTAGATTCTTTTTTTTAGGTAACTAGACATGCAATTAAATGATGGATGCACAGTCAACACCTTCTCCAACTTTGAGGTAACTGACTATGGTGAGAACAAATCCAGTAGACATGATAGAGCAACACCAGAGGGAAAACTCCAATAATGCCACAGCTATTATTCACATTTTTAGGTGGTTAAAATGAGCATCTCAGATCCAGAACAGAATCATTTGTCCACAAAATCTGTAAAAAAATAAAGTCACTTCAGACTTTGTTTTCTTGTTTAGCATGACTTTGATAGTGCTTGTTAGGAGGAATTACGGTGCCAATAAATACTGTCATAAAATGGAAAAATATATTTTTCCTAATTTTTAAATTAGGGTGAATTTACTGCTTCTCACTGCTTGGAATACAACAAGCCCGCAAAGATGGGATGTGATTCTGATGAATTTTGCATTGTAATGAAAGGATTACCTCTTTCTTCTTCTGTAATATTTTGGAGTGTTAATAGTAGGAACTATAATAACTTTGTTAACACAGTCTAACTCTTTTAAAAGTAAAAAATTATATTTGACTAAATTATATTTATTTCAGTTATTCCAGCATTTAATGTATTCAAGGGAGATCAAACCACAATAGAGCTTGCTGAATTAAAGTATGCATTCATACAACTATGAACTTTTACACTTTAACAAGTGGTACTTCAGCTGCTGGCAGAAAAGGCAGTAACATGAGGCTTGATCACAATATTTTGTATTACTATTGCTGCCATTCACAGAGATAGATTTCCATTGACTGATATAATTTTAAGTCCCTGTATTCTCATCTTAATTTGAGTAGCTCCCTGACAGATGTCATGTGTAGATTGAAAATTTAACCTTTTCCATCACAATTTTGGGGTGAAAGAGGAACTGCTTCTGCTACTGTCACATTCTTAGAGTCGACAAGACAAACACTTACAATAATACTGATATTAAAAGTTCACTATTCTTGGAGAATTACCATAGCTCTTCATGATAAAAAAATCTTTTGTGCATGTGTGTTTACGTGTGAAGGATATGTGATAAACCGAAGAAAGGTTGTCTGAAGAGATAAGGTTGAAAGAAGGCTATTCACAGTGATAACTACATTAACTGACTTACCTCCACAAGGTCCCAGTGTGATATATGTCCCTGAGATACTTGTCTGGAAGGCACTGAGGTGTCCTAATTTTAACAGTAGTTAGACTTCTAGTAGTTAGTCTCTGAACAATACCTGAAGGTATGGATGCATTTCATTTAAGTTTAAATATTTAATTAAGATTCCTAAGTTAGTAAGAGTAAAGGGTTGAAACTGGTCTAAATTAGATCCTGGATTATCCAAGTAGCCAGAACTAACAAACCCAATCTTCCTTTCATGGAGGGAGATAAATAACAAATTTCAAAATAGAAATCTCCTGACCTAGGGAAACAAGCATATCAGAAAGTGCCCACTTTCTTGATCGACTACATAGAGTCTAGATGGTCAGATAATTTCACTGGATTGGAAATATCACTCCCTCTAAAACTGAACCATTCTTATCAAATGGATTTGGAAGTTAACATGCCTGAAATAGAAACAGTGCAGAACTACCAAATGCAGGTAACAAAACTGGTCAATCCATACCCTTCCCATTTATAATGGTGCAAAAAAGAAATGAAGAACAGTGGCTGCAAATTCCATAGCCCTAGCTGGAACACCAACTCTCAAGAAAGTATATTAATACTAATGCTGAGGGTGAGCTATTGATGAGTGGATGAGAGCTGCCATGTGCTTGTGGACCAAATCATTGCCTGCTTTTGAAATCATGCCCTCAGAAAGTTATGCCTGACATGTGTAGTCTCAATGAATGTTTGAATTCTCAGCCTGTTTTATGCTATAGTTTTAATGTAGTGTCCCAGGCCTTAACTGAGAATAACAGACATGAGAGAGCTCTTTTTTTTTTTTAAAACATATGTATATAGTAACATATATATATTCATCTGAAGTCAAAATAATTAAAGTGTTTACAAAAAAATCTGGCACAAACTGAAATGATTTCTTCTTTGGGTGGATTGCTGTTATCCAAGCCCCTAAGGTGAGTGAATATTCCGCTAACAGGAATGTAACAGTAAAGAATAACTGTTCAGCTGAATCAACTGAATCAGCTGAAACACTATCCAGAAGATTATAAGTCTAGAGTGATGGTTATCATTAGCAAAGTTAAAAGTTCCAGTATCTGATTTGTATACTGTAACTCTCAAACCTCACAAAACTGCTTATAATTGAATTCTCTGGGGTCCAGTTAATAATTTTGACTATCTCAGTATCTTGATGACAGCTTCTTTGTGAAGGTCATATTTTGATGAAGTAATTTTAAATACTATTTTTCTTTTGAAAATTCATCTAAAATACTTCTGGGGGAAAAAAAAAAAGGTGCTTCAATGCTCTCTTTTTTGATACATGCATTTGAGAAATTATATAAAAGAAGTAATGATATATCCTCACTGAGAAGTTGTCCCAGATATTGACAACCTGAGGGAAATAGCTTCATGAATCTTGGGCCAGGTGGACTTCACTGAACTTAGCAGAAATATGCATCAGCATGTCCTTGCAGATTTTGTTATCCCTTCTATTTTACTACTGCCTCATCCTGTATTTTTTAATTCAAGAAACCACACAGAGATTTCTTACCTTCTTGTGTCATTTGCAAGAGAAATGTTTCCTTATTTTCCTTTTGGGAACAATGGAAAGACACTGAAGAACTCTGAACCCACCAGTGATTCAATACCTACCCTTGCTGTAAATCAGACCTGAGCTCTAACCTATGTTTCCAGTCAGAAATACTTGTACAGGTTTATGGTGGGTTGACCTTGGCTGGCTGGAAGGTGTCTACACAGCTGCCATCTCACTCCCTCTTTTCATCATAGCAGGAGTTGCAAGTAAAACAGAAAAACTTGTGAATAAAGATAAGGACAGGGAAACAGCTCACTGAATACTGTCACTGCCAAAACAGACTTGACTTGGGGGAAATTAATTAAATTTATTTAAAAAAAAAAAAGGAAAACAGGAGTAGGACAGTAAGGAACAAAAATGAAAACACCTTTTTCCCACCCCCTTCTTCAAAGGCTTAACTTTGCTACTTAATCCTCAACACTTCTACCTTCCACAGGCTACAGTTCTTCAAGAACTGCCCAAATATGAATCTCTGCATGAAGTACAGTCCTTCAAGACCAAACTGCTCCAGTGTCATTTCCCCACAGGCTGAAGTTCTTGCCGGAAAACCTGCTCCTCCATGGACTCCTCTCTAGAGGCCTTATGTCCTGCCAACTCCAGCATGGGCTTTTCATGGTCTGCAGCTTTATTCAGTGCATTTCCACCTGTTCCAGAAGGGAATCCTCCAGAGGCTGCAGTGCAGATATCTGCTCTAATGTGGCTGTCCATGGGCTGCAGGGGGACAGCTACATTCTCTATGGTCTTCACCATGGGCTGCAGGAAAATCTCTGTTCTGGTGCCTGGAGCACCTGCTCCCCCACCTTCTTCTCTGA
The DNA here is from genome assembly GCF_012275295.1 of Melopsittacus undulatus. Classification (NCBI taxonomy): domain Eukaryota; kingdom Metazoa; phylum Chordata; class Aves; order Psittaciformes; family Psittaculidae; genus Melopsittacus; species Melopsittacus undulatus. Next base: position 17,701,848 of record NC_047531.1, on the reverse strand, counting down.
CCAGCAGGGCTGTTTCTCTCATGTTTTCCTCACTCCTCTCTCACATATGTGCATCTTTTTACCCTTTTTTAAATATGCTTTCCCAGACATGTCGCTATCTTGGTTGTTGGGCTCAGCCATGCCCTGTGGTTGGTCAGTTGGAGCTGGCTGGAATCAGCCATGTCTGACATGAGGCAGCCCAGCCTCTCCTCACAGAGGCCACACATGAGACCCCCTCACTACCAAAACTTTTCCAGGGATACCCAATACAAGGTTTAAAACAAGCACGAATCTGGATAACAACCTTGATTAGGGAGGGTTAGCCTAAAACCTACCTAAGATCTTGAGGGAATAATATCACAAAAGCATATCCTGAGAGGCAAATCTAGTCCTCAATAACAAGCATTACTCTGACTGATAGACAGCCCTTGCCTTTTCTCACTCCGTGTGTACAAGGAAAGTCCATTCAGCTCCAGCTTTTGAGTTATACAGTTTATCCTGCTGCATCTGCTTCTGTACCATAGAACTGTAGGTCTTATTTTAGATTCTACAAATTTAGCAGCTGAAACCACTGTATGTTTAGCTCATTGTTATTATTATGCCTCAAAAATGATCTGAACATCAAATATTCTCATAGAGATAGAATGGAATGCAGCCAAGAACATCGTAAAATGGGTAAGACTTTACATTTCAAAGCAATAGAGTTGCCAGTTCTGAGAGAATCGAAAATTCCTGCTTAGTATGACTATAAAAAGGGGACTATAGATCCAGAATGCCACTGGTTTGCATACAACTACATGGGAGTTATTTGCTCTTCACATCATCTGACCTAGAAGCAATCTAGAGCAATATGGTGTAAATAATTGACAAAGAGCACAATGCCAACTGGATAACTTTGAGCACTATGAGCTGTACAAAAATGAGTGTAGCATATCTGAAGTAGGACATAGGTCAGAATACAGACTCTTATAATCACAGAATTAACTCTGTTATGATGTCAATTGTGCTATATATCTGTTCATTATATCATAACAGAAGATTACTGGTAAAGTTCATATATGGTGGGTAGAGGTATGTGTTATCACTTAAGTACTTTTGTTTCAATATGCTGGATCCTATATATTTTATTAGGAGTCCTGATAAAAAATGACTGATAAGGTATCCCCTGAGAAATTCGGTACAATATAAGACTTGTCTTTTGCAAGTCTTTTTATTGCTACCTTTGTCTACTCAACTTTCAGAAAAACAAAATTTGTTACTTTCAATGTCCTTTAAAACTCACAAAGAAAACAGTGACTTTGAACACTGAATATTGAAGAGAGATGTGTGATCTTTTTGACTGCTTTCTTTCTTTTAAGGCATTGCTACTTAAATATTTACAGAGAATACTTTTAAGGTTAAATGAACTGATGACAGCCAAACCATCAAAACATTTAAGGCTTTGGACACAGACAGGATGAATACATTGATCTGAGAGACAACAGACAGGGATTTCACAGAGGATGCCAAAAGAGTAAATTAATTAGAAAAGAGAATTTCTGAGACATTAATTTAATTCTTTAAAAGCTTACATCAAAAGCTTCTCAAGGTATATTTATTTTTAAATTTATTAACCACCACACATCTGACTTAGATGGAATTTAAGCTGTACAGTGAAGATTGAAGATTTAAATCTAAGCAATTAAAAAAAAATATGCCAATAAAAACTGCCTGTATTTGACCTGTGCTCTATATTCTGTGAGCATCTACAAATGCTAATACTCTCACTCACAGGAGTTGCTGTGGGAAAATGTTGCTTCAAGATCTTGAACAGTACCTGGTGGGAGGTGGGAAGAGTGGGGTTTGAGCACCTCCTTGCCTTTGCATGCATGTATCTTAATATTTCCTATGCTTGTGTTTGCTGGAGTTCTGGTAAAGATTATACTTCCTGAGCTGAAAAAGTACTTTGTATTTTATGGTAGTTTTATAGGGTAACATACTTTTAAGTATGCTTTCACAGTATATTGAACTTGGTGCATTAATTTGTTTTCTTGCCCAGAAGCATCCACCATATCTCAAAGGTGTGAGGAAAATGACCCTTCTCTATCAAAATTTTTGTTTAAATGGATGCTATTTTAAACTTAATATGTAGTTTAGAACATAGTTCCTGAAATATTTGAGCTGTTAGATTCCATCTCACTTCTGATTCTAGAGCCAGTTTACTTTTAGGCATCAGGTGCTTTTCTCTGCTATGTTCCCCAGAGCAGCAAACCAGATTATTCCAAGGAAGGTTCTCAGACAACTGCAGATAATAATTATCTATTCATGTTAGAGACTGGAAATTGTTTTTCCAGTACCATTCAATGGAGAGAGGTTCTGCCATCACTTTATTGACAATTTTTATTTGCCACTGTTCAAAACTTTCTACTCATTGAGCTGCAGTCCTTGAGGCAGGGTGTGATAAGTATATGCTGCCCTTGCAGCAGGTACCGATGACTAGAGATGGAAGAGCAGCTAGTCCATACATTCACCAGCTATCACAAAATCTCCACTTTCAGGTGTTCCCCCCAACATTTTCCACCACTTATTTAAGACAGAATTTACTTGTATAATGTGCCTACTGGCTTCTTCTTTACTATTTCCCCTCCCAAAGCCATGCCTAAATATTTTAGTTATTTAGAAGCCTGACAAACCAGCAGCAACTTTTAAAACATTAGGAAAATGAGGAATGCAAAAAGAAATATACTTGCTCAAAAAAAAAAAGTTCTATGGGGAAACAATATATTCTACGTATTTGTTCAGAGAACAGTAGTTAACAACACTAGCTAGGGAAAAGAACATGGACATAAAGGATATCCCAGATGTCAGACATTACTTCTTTCCCTGTTCCATAAATCAAGAAAAGTGAACGTTTAAAAAGATGTGAAAAATTGTACCTGTAAATAAATTCTTTTTCATACAGCATGCAGTTTGGCTTTGAAACTTGGTTGCTACAGTTCTTCAGGTCAAGAACTTTCCAGACTCAATGTATATAAATCGTACAATGTGAAAGTTTTCCTATGACAGTATTGTGGCAATAAGAACACCTTAAGAATGCATATTAACTCCTGTGCTTCAGGATTTGCATAAAATTTGGGAAAAGACCCTAGATGAAAGGCAGACCATGCTACCTCTGACTACTGTTCATACCCTTTTCTCAAAAGAGGTGGTGTGGGCAACCTTTAGGCAAGAAATGCAGCCAAGCAAATGAGAGATCTGATATAGCATGGAAATTCTTACAAACTGAGAGGTGCAATAGAGTTCAAAGCTCTTAATATAATTTCTATCTTTGTTGCCTTGCTGAGTGCAAATGCTTTCATGCATTCAGATGCATGTAATCACCATTACCTACCCTTTTCCAACTCCAATTCCTTATAATATACTTTGCTTGTCTTTTCATTTTCCAGATCCTTTTGTACTTCAATCCCTTATGAAATATCTTTCTCTTCTTATCATGATATTTCTGCTACTATAATTACATCTTTCTCTGCTTGCAAGCTCTTTAGTATATTTTTAGCCAGTAGCATAATTTAACAATATTTTATTGATACCATGATTGTCTTAATTTCTGTGGTCTCGCATTAAATTCTTCTCATTATATTTGCCATAAATATTCTATCAACATTGGTGTACAAATGCAAAAAAAAAAAAAAACAATCAAACCTGCAAGATCTCTTTATTTTCAGCCTCAGATATTTAGAATACAGAAAGTACATCAGGAAGAGAAAAACAAAATTATATTGATGCATTCTGGATGTAACGAAATCGTCATGCAAAGCAAAGTATGATCAGTAAGAGTATGTGAGCATACACAAAATTAGAAAGAGGCAGACAAGGAGACAGAAAAATGATAACCACATAGTCAGTAATAATTACTCTGAGGTTGTGATATATACACTGTAGTATCAGCAGTTACCATTCTCTGATTACTATTCAGTGCATAAGAGAAGAGTTTAAGGGGATCAGGAAAACAGATGACTCCATATTTATGATTTTACTAGAATACTCTGTTTCTTTATAGTGAATTTCTGTTCATATATGCTGGCTGTTATATTTCTAACTGCTTACCCTTTTTATTTCTGTTAGTTCCTAGAAAATATGTAAGATTGTTTGCCTACAAAAATAGCACTGGAAGGTGAGAGCTGAAAATCACTGTTTTAGTCTTCTGTTACAGAGTAGATGGGTACAACTGCACAATAACAACATGGAACAACATTTATGGAAATCCACTTTATTTTTCCTGTACTTCAACTGCATTCTCAAGTGAGTCAGCTACATGCAGTGCATCAAACCACCTGCTAAAGGCAGCAAATAAATTTTTGACATAATATTTTTCCACTGGAAAATGCAGACTCCTTTATATCAAAACAAGCAACTGCACCTGCTGCAAATTTTCCTGCCTGTTAGTTACAAGACATATTAGGAACCAAGAAACTTGGTCTTAAACAAGTGTCCATTTCAAGGAGAAAGGGACTTGAGGTGTGGGAGCTGTAAGGGTTTTCAGTTTTCTTACTTCTGTACCTCATTAGATGGGCAAACAGAAAGTTGGGCAGTGAGAACAATTCAGCATGCTTCTTTAAGGAAAAAAACTTAAAATGGACGGTAGTTTCACTTTTTGTCATTAAGGGATTTGAATGCCTCCTAATATTCAAGATATTTCAAAATAACAGATTTTTATTTTAGTGCCTAAAACTGTTTACTATAAATGGAAAAAGAATTTCACAAAAGTAAAAATTCTAGTTTTTATGTAGCCCTACTTTCCCTCTTTAAGACCACAGTTTCCCACGCAAAGTAGCTTTTTCACAATACCAACATCATGGAATAGGTCAAGAAGCAAACAACTGCTGGCTCTACTAACAGTCTGAGTTCTCTTCGCCTAATCCCTACTTTGAAAGGAGGTGAAACAGAAATCACATTTGAACAAGAGTAGAATTAGGATCTTATTACATTATTACTGCTTTTAAATGTGTATGACTTAGGGATGAAAGTTAACTGATTTAAATTACAGCCACTGTCTATTTCCATGCTGAATAAGAAGCAGTGAATGGAAGGAAGCTGCACAAGGTAGACACTAACGCAAAAGGTCTTAATCTTCTAGGTGAATGCTGACAAGTACCTATAACCACAAAATATTTTTCCTGCAAATACGTATCATAGAATTCGAGAATTGTTAGGGTTGGAAAGGACTTTAAGATCATCTAGTTCCAATCCACCCACTACGGTCAGGGATAACTCACACTAAACCATGTTACCCAAGGCTCTGTCCAACCTGGCCTTGAACACCACCAGGGATGGAGCATTCACAACTTCCTTGGGCATCCCATTCCAGTGCCTCACCACCCTCACAGTAAAGAACTTCTTCCTTACATCCAATCTAAACCTTTGCTTTTTAAGTTTCAACCCATTACCACTTGTCCTATCACTACAGTCCCTAAAGAGTCGTCCCCCCCCCAGTATCCTTATAAGCCCCCTTCAGATACTGGAAGGCTGCTATGATGTGAAGACTGAGGCAATGAAATCATTAACAGCCTCAACCTTCTCCAAATCCAGGGTAGCCACTTCTCCTGATAGCTTCTGGAGAGGCTGCATGCTGTCCCTAGTCTATCTTTTTTTTGCGAAGTACCTATAGAATCCCTTCCTGTTATCTTTAACATCCCTAGCCAAGTTTAATTCTAACTGAGCCTTATATAGTAAAATAATATATTAAACTCTATATTAATAGTATTACATTTTTGATAATATAATAGATTAGTAAAATAGAGTGTATTTTTCCTTTATATTTATATATTTTATTACATACATAGTCAAACATGTCTCTCATATTCTTTAATAAGAAAAAGAAAATTTACAGTGACAATACTGACCAAGGCACAAAGGGATGAATGATGTTATGGGTCCATTTGTTCTTTGAAGGTGTCTGGCTTCTCAGTCCTCACCAGTTAGGCAGGCAATGGTATTAACATGTCTCATGTGTCCCAAAGGCTGCTGTATTTTTTCTCTCCCATATTCCACAGTGAAGGCAAATAAGGAAAACCAATTCTGAATAATGATATAATAAATCATACAAAAGAAAACTAAAGGGAAATGAGCAGTGTCAGATTCTGATTGTATCAACAATGGTCCATTAAATATTCTCACTACATAATTGAATGTGAGAGCCATTCTACTGGCTAATCACAGCCTTTATTTCAAATATATATACTTGTGTCATGGTTTAAAACCAAATCCGCACAATTCGCTCACTCACTCCCCCCCTTGCTCCTCCAGCTACCAGAGAGTTAGGAAGGAGAATCCAAATAATGTAGCCCCCATGGATTGAGATAAGCACAGTTTAATAGCTAAGGTATAACATAAATCACTCCTGCTACTACTACTACAAATAATAATGATAAAGCCAATAACAAGTGAAGAGAATACAACACCTCACCAGCCACCGACACATAACTCACTCCACCCTGCCCGACCGAGCACCGAGCCAATCACCGACCGATACCTCCTCCATCCCCCCAGAGCTCCAGCCCTTCGGGTCTCTCTCGGTTACATCCTGGGCATGACGTGTTATGGTATGGAATACCTCTTTGGCTAGCCTGGGTCAGGTGTCCTGTCTCTCCTTCCTCCCAGCCTCCCCTCCTCCCTGGCAGAGCATGAGCTCAGAAAAAGGCCTTGGAAAAACCAAACATTTGAGCAGTAATTCAAAACATGCTTGTTATCAGCAAGTGTTCTCAGCCTGAAAGTCAAAACACAGCACTGCACCAGCTACCAAGAAGGAGAAAAATGACTGCTAATGCTCAAACCAGGACAACTTGATGTATCGATATGTCAATATTTGGTCTTTTAACTTCCTCTTGTTCTCAGTCTTCTCTAGTATGAAACTGTTGCCTCTGTTGCACTGTCAGCTGTAAGATAAGCAAAGTTATGAATGAGCTATGATGCCACTGGAGCAGCTTGCATGAATATTCCTTTGCAAAATTAAACATGAACAATGTCCCACATTTGATCAGCAACCCGGTATAAGACCACAGTTGTTGCAGAATGTGTATGTCTTCTCTAAGCCAAATTAAACTCTAAGTCACTCAATGTAAAATAACTATTAAATTCAGTAGCATTGATTATTCTCCATATAAATACCTTGTGTAACTACAAGCAAAAATTAATGGTATTTGATATATCTATCCTATATAGACCTATCTGCCTGGTCCTCCTGTTTATTACATAATAGTTAACAGAAAAATAAATTTTTAAGAATTTTCAGTGTGTCAGACTTTTTAGCATATCTCCACATGACAAATACATCTACTGAGAGAGGTGCTTTCCATTTCAAAGGTACTACAGCCTCTCAGTTTTGTGTGCTATAGAGAGTATCTAATGGCTTCCAGTGGAAAAACAATCTTTATTCCACTTTAAATGAAAAGTGCCTTTGGTATTTGATTGTATTTATGAAACTGTGAGTATAGAGCTGTGCTTATCATTTCACAGTCATCCACTGAAGGATTATACTGAGGCACAAGATAAGTACAAGTGCCTGAAGTAATCTGTACACATGAAATAAAAACAGTCAGAGGAAAATCCAAATGCTAATATGTAGCTCACTTTTTTTTCTCCCTTTCTATTTTGATTGAAACTTCACAGTTTGACTAACAAGTCAACTCTCAATTTTAGTAAGAAATGTTTTGTTTAAAAGAATAACATAAAACCTGATTTTTTTAAATTATTTTTTTTAACACTGAAAGATGGTAGCTGTATTTATTCTTTTTTGGTAGCTCTCCTTATTCTCATTTTCATACAAAAACACTGAATAATTTTAAACCCAACCAACTGGCTACAAGGAAAACATCTAGGCAGAATTTTGCATTCTTCTATTACATTTTGTTTCCTCTTAGAAACATTACAGAGTAAGAATTTTGTTCCTTTCCTGTTAACAAGTTATTTGAAGACAGGCTTAACTTCTAATTAATGTACAGATTTCAAGTTGCGCTCTCTCACCAATTTTACAAACACTCTAGATGTGTGTGACACTTGAATACAAGCATATATTTGAGCACTCTAAGAGAAAGAAGAAGGGAGACTATGAGAAGTACCAGGCAGTTAGGTCACTTGCTGGACAAGTATAGAAACTTAGCCTGCCTTTTCCAGTTGGAAGGTGTGATGTTGCTTCTGATCTTTCATCAATACCACACACTGATCAACAGCAACATCAAATACTATTCATCAACATCAAAGCACTGGAGAAGTAGATGACACAAGTTCAGTCATAAACAAAATAGGTGAAATGGTGCTAAAATTTAGAATACTAGGATATTTAAAATATCCAAGATTAACTGTATAACCTGGAAGAGCAGGCTAACAAGAACATTATGAAGTTCAACAAGGTCAAATGTAAAGTCTTGCACCTGGGAAAACATAGTCCAGGTGCACAGGTTGGGATCTAGCCATCTGGGAATATCATGGTTTAAGCCCAGCCATGCAGCCTCTCTCTCACTTCCCCCCTTCCTCCTCCTGCTCCCAGAGGGATGGGGAGGAGAATCGAAATAATGTAACTCACACTGGCTGAGATAAGAGCAGTTCAGTAACTAAGGTATAACACAAACCAGTACTGCTACCACCAGTAATACTAATGATAAGGGAAATAACAAGGGAACAGAATACAACCAGTCACCCGCCGACCAATACCCGATGGAGCAGTGATCTAGCTCTTCTGGGTAACTGCCTCTAGTTCTACATCCTGGGCATGATGTGCTGTGGTATGGAATACCTCTTTGGCTAGTTTGGGTCAGGTGTCCTGTCTCTGCCTCCTCCCAGCTTCCCCTCCTCCCTGGCAGAGCATGAGACTCACAAAGTCCTTGGTCAGAGTAAACATTCCTTAGCAACAACTAAAAATATCGGTGTTATCAGCGCTGTTCCCAGGCTGAAAGTCAAAAACACAGCACTTCATTAGCTACGAGGAAGGAGAAAAATGACTACTACTGCTGAACCCAGGAAAGGGGAGCAGCTCTGTGGAAAGGGACCTAGGGGTCCTTGTGGATAACAAGCTCAGTATGAGTGAACAGGGTGATGCTGCAGCAAAGAAAGAGAACAGGGTGCTGGGTTACATCAACAAGGGCATCACCAGCAGAGATAAAGATATTATCTCACTCTACTTAGCTCTTGTCAGGCCCCACCTCGAATACTGTGCCCAGTTTTGTTTCCCATTATACAAAAAAAGATGTGAACAGGCTGGAGAGGGTCCAAATTAGCACCACAAGGATAATTCAGGAACTGGGAAGCCTGCCATATGTGGAAAGGGTCAGAGATGGGTTTGTTCAACATAGAGAACAGAAGGCTCAGAGAATTTATCATCATGTTCCAGTATTTGAAACATGGCCACAAAAAAGATGGAGACCCTTTTTAGAAGAAGTCACGTGAAAAAGAAGATAGGTAATGGACACAAGTTACTGCTGGGGACATTCCAATTGGGCAGAAAAAGAAAATTTTTCACAATGAGATCAGCTATTGGAATAATTTTCCCAGGTAAGTGGTGGATTCCCCAACAAACTTGATATTTTATAAGATTTGACTAGACAGCCTGCTGGGACATCTAGCCTGGGTTACACTTTGCCCAAAAGATTGGACCAGGTGATCTTTGAGGTCCCTTTCAACCTGGTATTCTATGATTCTATGATTCTGTGAATATATCTCCCTGAATAAAGTGTTGAATTTTTACATCATTCACTATCAGTGTGATATTATTAAATGTTCTTTCAATATTACTGAATTTAGTTGCATCTTAATGTCTCCTGTTTTGCCTCATTAAGCTGTTAATTGATGATCTTGTAATCCATAATTCTAAAACAGATTGAAGATTATTTGTCACAAAACAAACCGCGATTGCAAATTCTCAAGTTATATTACTCATGCATATAGAAACTTCTTGGCTGGTATGAAATCAACTCTCACATATATAAATAATATATAGGTGCATGTATATAAATATATGTCTGTGAGAGATGATTTGCATATATTTGTGTACACATCTAAATTTCATTTTTAGTGAAAGGCAACTCAGTTACTCTTGTATCTTGTATCATTGCTGACTTAAGGGAACAGCTGAATGTGCCAGTGTAGGTTAGACATTCAAGACCACACATATGATTTTAGTTTGTGCTCACATAGGGAAAGTATGTGACCTACAGGTTGGGTGGAGAAGAGATTCAGAGCGGCCCTGTGGAGAAGGACTTCGGAGTGTTAGTCGATGAGAAATTTAACATGAGCCACAAGTGAGTGCTCGCAGCCGGGAAAGCCAACCACATCCTGGGCTGCATCAAAAGGATCGTGACCAGAAGGTCTATGTTTTGGATTTATACCAGAAACAGCACTGATAATTCAGGGATGCTTTCATTAGTGCTGAGCAGTGCTTGCACAGAGACAAGGCCTTTTCTGCTAGTCATCTCACCCTACCAGTGAGGAGGCTGGAATTGCACCAGAAGTTCAGAAGAGGTGCAGCTGCGACAGCTGAACCCAACTGACCCAATGGATATCTTATACCATATGATATCATGCTCAGCATGTAAAGCTGGGGGAAGATAAAGGAAGGGGGACATTCAGGATGATGGCATTTGTCTTCCAAAGTAACAGTTAGGTGGGATGGGAGTCCTGATGTCCTGGAGATGGCTGAACACCTGTGTGACCATGGGAATTGGTGAATGAATTCTTTGTTTTGCTTTGCTTGCATGTATGGCTTTTGCTTTACCTATTAAAGTATCTTTACCTCAACCTATGAGTTTTCCCACTTTTACTGTTCTGATCCTCTCCCTTGTCTCACTGGATGAACAAGTGGCTGGGTAGTGCTTATCTGTGGCCTGGGGTTAAACCACAGCAACAACCATGGAACAAAGCCCACATGAATGTTGCATCACCTGTTGCCTGAAACCCTGAGGATTTCTAATTTAGTTGATACTTCATTTGCTACTCTGAAAGCTGAGGTACAACACACATAAATTGCAAAGATGGGTGAACTGCTCTGCCAAAGAGAGAAGGAAAACAACAAAATGCCTTAAGTCATTGGTATAAATACCACAGAGGTTCCTTGCCTGGGGACTCACTCTGACAGGTAACAGAAACTAGATACATGATCCCAGACCTGGAGAATAAACAGTCCATATATATGTACTAATTAAAATCTCACTGAGTGACAGTGGAGGCTTTCTCAGGAGTCCGGGTAAGTTCCAAAATTGATCTCATCCAAATAATTTTGACAAAGGATAAGGCAATACAGTACATGTTTTAACTTGTTACCTTCTTTAGAGATCATGCAAGTTCCCTTTGCACACTCTTTTTATAATACCTTTCCCTCTACAGATGTGGTAGATGCCTGCAGGCTGAAAGAAAGGAGTTGTCATTTGAGGTAGAATTTTATTTAAAATTCTACCTGGCAAAAACACATTCCTAAAAAGAAGAAGAATATAACAAATTATATTCCCAAATGTATGCTTTTTGCAGTGCAATTAAAATTTATAGCAACATAAAGCTGTACATTACAAACATAATTATCCACAGTGTATCCAATATTGAAACTTTTAAAGAAGATTTATAGGAAATTTGAGTGAAACATCTAGCAACTGGTCATTCAAACTATTTGAATTCTAGGGGAAAAAATAAAGTGCGTCTAATGTAATCAGAAGTAATATGCCTTGCTTTTCCAGTCCAAGATCCTTGCTCAGAAGAAGTTATTTCCATAGCTTGATTTCTGTACTTAAATGCAGTGGTAGAAAGGTGTGAAAGTGATCTGCTGCTGGCTGAGTTTGCTTTGGTTTTGGGACATTTTTTGGCTGGCAAATGGACAGAATTGACAGTACAGGTTGTGGCTGATCTTGGTATGGGCTTCCATTTGTTGTCTGACATAATCTTGATCAAAATTTTGTTGCAATTATTCTTTGTAATACTTTGTACAAAATTACAGACAATTCATATGATATCTATAGGTACTGAAAGATGGTGGGTCTGCTTATTTTTTAATCTGAAGTTGAGAAAATAAAGAAAAATCTAAAACAAAATCAGGTATCACCTGAAGGAAACATCTGAATGACGCCTTACTTTCTTCATTTCCAAGGAATAATTTCTTTTTGTAACTTAGATAAAAAGCTATATACTTTGTTTGAAAATAAGCTAAAGTTAATTAATATATGAAAACCACATTTGTTATTTTGCATATCTTTTATGCAAAAAAGAATAATATATGGATTACTCAGTGTTTATTTGTTGTCATAATTTCTTGTTTGGGGTACTTTTTTTTCATAATTCTTTTAATTGTATTCATTACTCCAGAATAAATTTTTACTTTGTGAACATAATGATTTCTTTATTTTGATTTTCAAATCAGATACATATGTTTCCAAATAAGTATCAGCCTTAAGTACAATTTATTTAAAATTTCCATCATTTCATTTGTAACTTAACACAGATTACCACTGAAAAATTGTGTGATTATGGCAGACTATCAGATATGCTTCTTTGAGCTGTACTGAAACAAAGATTCTTTTAAAGGGGTTGAAACTAGATGATCTTAGGGTCCAACCCTAATTATTCTGTGATTCTATTCTATGACTGCATGTTGCCTCTATCACTAACATCTTTTGCTTTTTAAGTATTGTAGAAAATAAAATGGTCAGCAACAGCCACAAAAAAATTGCATCACTGAGATCCATTCAAGTCATAAGAAATTTTTAGCACTCATTTGCTTAACCCAAACAGTATTTAAAAGTGGTCCAGCAACTGATGAATCAATAGGTAAATTATTTCTTGCTGTTGTCTAGAGGGTAGTGACAGAACCAATAAAAACATGGTACCTATATGACAATGCAAGGTGATCAGCCAAACTCCCCACATTGCCATAGCACTGAGGCAGACTTCCCCATCCTTCCACACATTTTGCAATGACTCTTTTCACATGTTTAGATACAAATCGTAACTTAGAAACATACTACTAAAATAAAAGATTAGCAAAGTCCAACAAAATAAATAAACTGGGAGAATAACTACAAACCTTATCAGGAAAAAGTTATGCATAATTTTTTTAAAATAAGGTGTAATTAAGGGCAATTCAAGTGTTTTTGAAAGCCGCTGACTAGAAGAATCATAAACAATGAATCACAGAAATTATTTGAATGATTTATGCATACTTTCACTGAATATGGTGAATATGGTGCAATTCGTCTTAATCCATCACTGTTTTCTTTTCTTTTATTTAGTAAACAAAACAATTAATTATTGTATTTTTTCAATAAAGATATAAAATTGAAATTGAAAGGTTTAAGAAGTCCTTTCCAATCCTAACTATTCTATGATTCTATGAAGACTTATCAGTTTCACAAGACCAAAATGTTTTAAACTGGAAGTGCTGATAGAAAATATTGAATTAAATTGCTATTGGAAGTAAAAGAAATTTTTTCATTTTTATTTTGTGAACAAAAGAATTGTACAGTTCACAATGTTCATCATAACTATATAAAAATTCAAACAGCAAAGAAATTAAAAATAAAACTGCAATAAAAACATGAAACTGGACTCATGAAAAGTTGATATCCAGAATGCTGAAACTATTTTTTCAGGGTGAAAATCTTCTATAACACTCTAGTGTCATGGCTGTAGTGCCTGAGAAAAGCAGCCACCAAAAACCTCAAGCAGTGACACCTAGGACACCTAGACAAGAATATAACATGTATTACTAGTTGGGCAAGGCAAGTTAAGTGTTTCAAAAGGTGCCTCCTCTACTGTTCCAAACAGCTTTCCCAATACTACACACTAGTAAGTCAAAGTGAATATAAGCAGTTAACAGAATCATAGAATATCTCAAGCTGGAAGGATTATTGAGTCCAATACCCTTCTTGTAGCAGGAATACTGAAGACTAAACTGGGACAGACATCCAGATGCTCATTAAAATCTGACCGGTTGATGGTGCTGGTGACCATTTCCTTGGAGCCTGTTCCAGTCTGAGCTTCCCCTGGTGCACCTTTCTTCCATGTCCTTGTGTCCTATCACTGGTCACTAGAGGGAGAAGACCAGCATCTCCCCCTCTGCTGCCCACCTTGAGGAAGCTGTAGACCGTGATGAGGTCACTCCTCAGCCTTCTCTTCTCCAAGTTGAACAAACTATGTGACTTCAGCCATTCGTTGTAAGTCTTGTCCCCAAAACCCTTCATCATCTTTTTCACCCTTCTGCCTTCCTCTGGACGTACTCTAACAGTTTGATGCTCATCTTATACTCAGGTGCCAAAACAGCACACAGTACTCAAGGTGGGGCCACACCAGAGCAGTGTAGAGTGGGACAATCACCCAGGACTCTATTGATTCATATTCAACTTGCTATCAACCCAGACTCCCAGATCTCCTTTCACGGGGCTGCACTCTAGCCTCTCATCCCCTAATTGGTACATATTATCCTATGCCAGGTGCAGAACCCAGCACTTACTCTTAGTAAAGTTTCTAAGTTGATTCCTTCTTGCCATGCAGCATTAACAGTAATCTTCCTGAATTTTAGTAAATGTAGAAAATCAGAAAAAAAAAAGGAAAAAGAGCTATGGAACGTAAAATATATTAATGTTTAGAAACAGTAGATGAAAATGGTGTACTAAATCTGGAATTTACTGTGAAGCATTAAGCACCATGGGATACGTTTTGTTCTTGGAAGTCAGAGGCAGAGCTAGATCATTGCAGTTTTCATTTTAAGTATGCACAAGATTTCCTTTAATATCTTATGTAATGGTATATCCTTTGTATTTGAAAAAAAGGTTTTACAAAGAATTTCTAAGCAACAGGGGAAAAAGTTCATTACAGGAAATAGACTGCAGAACTAGTATTAATTTATAGAAAACACAGAATAGCTTTAAAAGAGAACATATTTTCATGAAAAAAAATAGGAAAGAGATGCAGGGAAAAAATGTCAGAGAGAAATATAATTAGATTCTGTATAAAGGTAACCATACAACAAATTGTTGTAGATCACGTTTAGAGATCTACAGCAAAAGCTCACTTATAGAATCATAGAATCATACAATAGTCAGGATTGGAAAGGACCTTAAGATCATCTAGTTCCAAACCCCTGAAGACAGGCTGAGAAAGTTGGGGCTGTTCAGCCTGGAGAAGAGAAGGCTGCGTGGAGACCTCATAGCAGCCTTCCAGTATTTGAAGGGGGCCTACAGGGATGATGGGGAGGGACTCTTCATTACAGACTGTAGTGATAGGACAAGGGGTAATGGGTTGAAACTTAAGCAGCGGAGGTTTAGATTGGATCTAAGGAAGAAATTCTTTCCTGTTTGGGTGGTGAGGTACTGGAATGGGTTGCCCAGGGAGGTTGTGAATACTCTATCCCTGGCAGTGTTCAAGGCCAGGCTGGATGAAGCCTTGGGTGATATGGTTTAGTGTGAGGTGTCCCTGCCCATGGCAGGGGTGTTGGAACTGGATGAGAAAGCTACATCAATTTTGATAGCAAATATACCTTTTTTTTTTTTACTGTAGAAAAAATAGATTTAAATACACAAACAGCAATTAAAGCAGTGAGCATGCTAGTGTTCAATGCAGGCCATCTCTTAACCTTCACTTTGTATTGATGAAAAAAGCACATCTCTTCCCATAACATGTCTTTCTGAACTGTGACCCAGATATAACCCTGTGATGCTTAATCTGCACATGATTGATCAATCTGATCATCAATTTTATCTTTTTTTCCTCCTATGGATTTTTTTTTTCTTTTATTTTCTGTTACAACCCAGTATCTTTGTGTTTGAGTATTTGAATTTCTTCAGCAATTCTCTGTTTTAAAATGACAAATGCACTTTTCATCCTTAATTTTACATGTGCCAACCAACCTCCTAATGTGTTATTTCTTGCTCTTCAGGAATGAGCTAATTAAAAGGGAAACTGTTATTCTTATAAGCTCACAAAAAAAATAATTTTTACTTTTTTTTAAGGACATCCTTTTTATTTTTACATTCCCACTATATAAAGTTGTTAATTCAACTACCCCAAGAATGAATCTATTTTATATTAAATTCCAAGTTTGGGAATCTGCTTGCTGAAAATAAATTCAGACAATCATAAGTATTGAATAATAAAATTCTATGAAAACTGCAGATTGTGCAAAAATTTTTGTTAACATTTCTTTTCTCACAGTGCTTGTTTAACACTGCTTATAACCACAAAACGCAAACACAAATTAAGTCTTTTTGTTTGTCATCTCTTATTCAGAATGAAATTAGTGGTGACAGTTAATTACAATATTAACATTGTTTCTTCTACACCTAAGTTATCGTTTCTTTTGACTTAAAAAAAAAGTCTAAAATAAAATTACCTTAAAAACCAGCAGTTTATGAAAAATATGATACAACATATTATAATTACAATTATTTTTTTATTAGAAAAAGAATGAGAGAAGGGAGATGAGAGGCACACTTTCTATCAGTAGAAGATCTGTTGTATCTTGTCTTTTTTAAAACAGTCTCCATTATTGTCTAGTTTATTTAAACACATCTTTCATCAGAACAGAAGATCTTTATCAGAGCTCAAGTATGGGCACCTCCAGACATTACTAATGGAAGGTATCAGCAGCTACATTTCCAATTAACTTACTTGCCTTTGCTGTAGTGTTAAATAGTACAGCACTGCTGAACACATTGAGCTGTCTCATGAATATAATTCATCCTGCGGGGTGCTTGGCTTCAGAAAAAGTTGAATGCAGTGCAAGTCAGCCAAACTTTCGAAACTGTAGATCTCACCAGAGACTACAAGGTTTTCTCATTACACTTTGTTTTCAGAGAAGTCTCCATCACTTTGCCTCATGAGGTTGGGCACTTAGTAATACCTAAGCTTTTGGTCCTGCTTCCCTTTCTCAGACAGAGATATTTACGTGCTACTGAACCACATACACCCTCAGTCTCTGTACTTCCTGGGGACCTGCAGTCTTCACCCTCTCTTATGACCAGAAGGCAACAGAAGTGCAAAAGCCTTTATCTTTGGGTATACAGCAGAGCACTGCCTACTATAGGAACAGAATAGAAACAAGAAGGTAGGATGGGCCACCACAAGGTGGGTGGGACCCTTGTTTTGACGCTTGGGTATCCATGGGTGTCATGCACTCAGTGGGCCAAAAACAATTCACCCTTATGTTGTCAATCTAAGTCCATCTGAGCCACTTCAATCTTAGCAGCTTTATCCACTTGTTGGTTGTTCTGGTGTTCCTCAGTGACCCTACTCTTGTGTACATGAGCGTCTACATGGCGTACCTTCACCACCAGGTTCTGCACCTGGCCAGCAATATCTTGCCACAGTGCAGCAGCCAAGATGGGTTTACCTCTGCGTTGCCAGTTGCTCTGCTTCCATTACTGCAACCACCCCCACACAGGGTATTTGCCACCATCCATGAGTCAGTATAGAGATGAAGTACTATCTACTTTTCTCATTCAGCAATGTCCAGGGCCAGCTGGATGGCTTTCACCTCAGCAAACTGACTCGATTCACCTTCTCCTTCAGCAGTTTCTGCAACTTGTCATAGGGGACTCCATACATAGCATTTACAGTCTAGTGACACAAGGCATACAATCACTTAGCAATTGCACTCGGTGTTGTCTACATCTGAGAAGAATTCTTTATCAGTTTAAGCAACATTATAATATGTGAACAGTATTTAAATGTTTATCTTTTTTGTTTCCAAACAGTGGTATGTATTTTAGCATAAGCTAAAATTTCAGATCCTGGAAATGTTGGAGTACTGAGTATTTTTAGAAGTTTATGAAAATAGAGCAGTATGAACTGAAATTTTTCTTGTTTGCCCCATACTATAGTGATACTAACAACAAAAAGAAAAACAAACTCCTAATCATATTATGTTCCGTGTGCTTATGAATTTTTTATTTCCCTGAGGTGGCTGGGGAAGCAGAATTTTACAGACCTTTGTGAAATTTATTCTTTCAGTACTCTATTTGCAATTGGGCCCATAAACAGAGTCACTACAAAAGGTTCTAAGAAAGTTTTTCTGTGTGAGATTTCCATATGAATTTTTCATACAAGAAATTTAATTTGACTGGATTAAAATATTCGTGTTCATCTGAATCCTAACTTTTTGATGATCTTATGTTTGCTTATTTTTTCAGAATTCAGTCACATATTCCATAAAGTAATAGATATTTATTACTGTTTTGTTTTTCTTTGTTTTTGTTTTGTTTTTCTTTGTTCTTAATTTTTCTCCCCATCAGCTGTATAAAACAAAGAAAAAGGGGAAAAAAAAGAAAACCAAATAAATCTACATCAAAAATCATGTTACATTGGGCTAGTTTGTTATGTCAGTTTTACACATTGTGAATTTTATGAAGTGACTTAGAAAAGTCTTTCCGGGTCTTGCTATGCCTTGTTATTTGGACAAAAGGAAAGTTCCCCTGAGCTTATAGTCAACACTGACAGATAGAAGGACAATATCCTTATACTAAATTCTAGCCAGTACAGTCATTTAAACATCTCTGTAGGAATGGGGACAGTCAGCTGTTCTCCATTTCTTTATTATCTGCAAAAATTTCATCTTCTTCATCCATCTAAAAATCACTTTAATTAAGGGTAAGATTAATTTCTTTTTAAGCTGTCAAACTTACCAGAGACTATCTGCTCAATGTAATTAATACAAACCTTTTTACGGTAATTCCAAAGTCTATATTTTTTACATATTTGGATGTTTATCCAGACTTATTTACTTTCATACATATCCCTATGTCTTTTTTTTTTTTCATTTGTATTTCAACAAATTATTTCAGGATGGGGAGAGCAAGGAGTTTATCAGAGAGTTAAGGGAACTTTAGTCTCTTCCTGATCTTTGTTAGCTAGGTGAAGTGTGGCATGCAAAATCTTGCATGTAATGTGGTAGCAACCTTGCTGCTGTGCAGTTCCTTGTTTCCTCCACATCCATGTCACAGCTGATTTAGTAAAATGTGCCATTTCTCAGTGCCAGAAACAGCATCCAGTGAGCAGACCTCCAGGAGCCAGTCATTCTGGCTGATGAGCACAACTGTGTCTGAATGTTAGGTAAGGCTCAAGTCAGGAGCCAGCTCAGCCCTTAGTACTGCTGACTGTTAAATTAGTGCATGATTTAACTGACTGTTAAAATGTCAAAGAGGTTACTATTGTAATTTGTCTCTCAAAAGTTTCAAATGCAAAAGTATCTAGAGCTAGATCTGTACAATTTATTAGACACAACGAGCAACAGAAGAGCTACTCAATGGGTTTCTTCAGTCAATTATATATTGCAAGAATTTTTAGGTGCCTTCAGCATTGTTGCCTAATTTTGCCACAGAATCACTTTATTGTAGGGAGCTATGTACCTAAATCCTGCTGAAACATTGCCGGAATCAGGCACCTAAAAAAGCAGTATCTATGTTCTAAAAGACACATGCAAGAAGTGTGCGCAAAGCACAGCTAAGGTAAATTCAAGTATGAAGTTGTAAATATTGTATAAAAACATATGGTTTGACCGTGTCTACAATGCAGCATTATAATATAATACTTACCAATAAAGTAAGAAACACCAGCTGAGTTTTCTTTTCAACATTAGAGTCTTAAATCTATACCTTTACTACTGGAATGCCCTTAAACAAATTAAACTAGCTATTTGTATATAGAGGTGAAGGGAGGTAGGCAGTGCTGCTTACTAACCATCCTTGTTCTGGTAAAGTGCAAAGGTCATAACATCAAAGCTTATGAAGTCATTCCCCTAATTAAAGAATCCTGCTTCTGTCATCTAACACATTTTAGTTACAATTACTGCATTCTTCTTCCAGGACTGTTTCTGCTTTGGATAATAAACACATGAAAAGATAACTGCTAGGCACTGATGGAGTACAGAGACAGACACACCTGCTCTGCCTGACCCATTTTGTCAGATAAGGTCCTTCAGGAACTACAGGGTCTCATAAAAGAAAACTCTACCCAACAATAAACACACACACAAAAAAAAGGTTTGTTTCCTAGGGGGACAGACGTCCCCTTAAGTCTAGGCACTACAAGTCAGGAGACGACCTAAACAACAAAGAGACCATTACATTTAGCTTTTCTTATCAGGTAGACCTGTACTTTAAAAAGAAAAATTGTTTTTACAGACTTGGATTCAGACTCAAATCCAGGCATCCAAAACTTCAGCACTGTGATATCTAGTGCTTCTATGTTGCAGTCCTCTGTCAATTTTCAACACAGAAGTAAAATAATCTCGAAATATCAATCTCACAAACATGCTTAGCATGATGAGTGAAACAGCTTTCTCTATACCATCATTAAGAAAAGTTTTGCAAATTATATTAGGAGCTCAGTGGCACTGGTCTGACATCATCATCTATAAATGATGTACTTGAAGCCTATAGAATCATAGAATAGTTAGGATTGGAAAGGACCTCAAGATCATCTACTTCCAACACCCCTGCCATGGGCAGGGACATCTCACACTAAACCATATTACACAAGGCTTCATCCAACCTGACCTTGAACACTGCCAGGGATGGAGCATCCACTACCTCCCTGGGCAACCCATTCCAGTACCTCACCACCCTAACAGGAAAGAATTTCTTCCTTAGATCCAGTCTAAACCTCTGCTGTTTAAGTTTCAACCCATTACCCCTTGTCCTATCACTACAGTCTGTAATGAAGAGTCCCTCCCCATCATCCCTGTAGGCCCCCTTCAAATACTGGAAGGCTGCTATGAGGTCTCCACGCAGCCTTCTCTTCTCCAGGCTGAACAGCCCCAACTTTCTCAGCCTGTCTTCATATGGGAGGTGCTCCAGTCCCCTGATCATCCTCATAGCCCTCCTCTGGACTAGCTATGTTTTGTAGGTAGCCATGCAAAATCAATTACAGTTGTTCTACTCTTTTATTGATGGTTGAAGCATTTTAAACAGTAGAATAAGAGACAGTGAGTGATGTATTTCATCATATCAGTTTTGGTTTTTTTCTTAAAGCAACAAAAAAAAGTCCCCACAAAACCTAAACCAATTATTTCAGCTATAGTCTGGTCATCTTTATGATTCGTAAATGTAGGTGACTGCTGTAAAAATAATCATAGGAGTTTATGATGGAGGTCCTTCCCAATCCTAACTATTCTATGATTCCATGATCAGAAAGTTTGAAGAAAAAAAGCATTATGGGGTTAATTCTGATGTTTATTTATCTTGTGAACTCTTTGTGTCTTCAAAAGGCTTACAATGATAAATACACAAAAGTATGCTATTGACCTGAAGATCATATTGCAATGTTTGAGAATACATGAGATTCTAAATTAGTTTAAAAAACTCATCCATTATTCAAACAAAGATATTTCTGAATACAAAATTACACTATTAACATAAGTACAATAACTCTGGATAAGGAAAGGGGCAGAAATATAGTCTGATTTTTTATTCTTTTTTTTCTGTAGCAGTATGCAATTTTACAGAGTTTTGTCACACAGAGATTTGAAATGGAGAGTTAAGTCAAATAAAACAGAATGCCTTTAGGAATTTTGCTGGATTGAATTATTTTTAATTGTCTATGACATAAATAAAAGGGATTTAAGTCAGAGTGGTAATATGCTTTTAATAAACAGAGACTTAAAAGACTACTATTAATTTAGTCAATGTGACCTTTCAAACATAGAATCACAGAATCATAGAATAGTTGGTTGGAAAGGAACTTAAGATCATCTAGTTCCAATACCCCTGCCATGGGCAGGGACACCTCACACTAAACCATATTACACAAGGCTTCATCCAACCTGACCTTGAACACTGCCAGGGATGGAGCATTCACTACCTCCCTGGGCAACCCATTCCAGTGCCTCACCATCCTTACAGTAAAGAATTTCTTCCTTAGATCCAATCAAAACTTATCCTGTTTAAGTTTCAACCCATTACCCCTTGTCCTATCACTACAGTCTGTAATGAAGAGTCCCTCCCCAGCATCCCTGTAGGCCCCCTTCAGATACTGGAAGGCTGCTAAGAGGTCTCCACGCAGCCTTCTCTTCTCCAGGATGAACAGCTCCAACTTTCTCAGCCTGTCTTCATATGGGAGGTGCTCCAGTCCCCTGATCGTCCTCGTGGCCCTCCTCTGGACTTCTTCTAACAGTTCCATGTCCTTTTTATGTTGAGGACACCAGAACTGAACACAATACTCCAAGTGCGGTCTGACGAGAGCAGAGTAGAGGGGCAGGATCACCTCCTTTGACCTGCTGGTCACTCTCCTTTTGATGCAGCCCAGAATACGGTTGGCTTTCTAGACTGCGAGTGCACACTGAAGCTGGCTCATGTTCATTTTCTCCTCAACCAACACCCCCAAATATATTTCTAATTAATGAAATAGAACTTTCTGGACTGAAGAACACCGTATTCTCTCTCTTCCATGTTTCCACATTTTAAATGTAGCTTTTCGCTTTCAACAGAATACCTTTACCACACTTAAAAAGGGAACGAGTAGGAATGGTCACAGAACTGAGAGCAGAAGGACATACAGGTGAATCATTGCAACCAAATCTGGATGACAAAATACAACTTAGATACTCCTGTGACTTTGGGAGGGGAAAATAAAAGAAATCCACATTAGAGACAGACAAGTATAATACAGAGATGAGTTAAAACAAAATGAAAAGAATGAACAGCCATAAAAATTAACATGCCTAGAAAGGAGATAGAGACACAAACAGCAAAGGCAAAAAAGACACAAGAAATTACACATGCAACATGAATGTAAATAAAGTCAATTTTTGTTTTACAAAAGATGTCTTGCAATTCAGACATACCTTTTCACTGGGAGAAGACTGCCAACACTAATAGCTTTGGTCATTTAGGAAAAGATACAGTCAACAAGTTATTCCTTGGTATCAATGTGCCTAATAATAGGCTAAGACAAATTATTTTTACAGAAAAGAAATATGCTTTTTTTTAAAGAAATCTGATATTTTGAACCAAATCAGTTTAATTTTTGTACTTTTTCCTTATAGACACAGGAAAAAAATATTTTTTAAAACTAATTCTCATGTCAGACTATTTTTAATATTGTTGGTTTTTGGCTAACAGAGAGTGAGGTTGACTGGTCCATGCTTTGTAATACCAAAATAATTATTTGATGGATAACAAAAATTATTTGCCTGAATTTATTTTTTAGCACAAGCTCATTTACATTCAATCTGTCCATGACTGCTTGGAAGATTCCATCTTCAGAAAAATCACAAAGCTTCTATCTACAACACCTCTCTGTACTTAACAGCAGTAGTAATACAGTTGGTTTTCCTTGTGATCAGTAGCTGAGCATAGATCCTCTGGTTAGTTTCTTTTGCAACAATTTGAATATCAGATGCACTCTCCTATTATCTAAAAATATTGATTAGAAACTAGTGTATTTCATTTTTATGGGAATCATAGAACAGTTTGGGTTGGAAAGGAATACTGTACTATAAAAACATTAAATCAGAAAAATGATTTAGAAGCAGTATTTAAGAAAATTGCTACTGTAATGAACTTTTATATATGATTGGTAAGGAACAATTTTTACTTCACTGATTACAATGGCACTGGTATTTCATTCATAATCATTCATTCATTCATAGTTGCATATAACTTGTGCAAAGCATGGCATCTAAAAAATAATTCCACTTCGAAGTTTGATGTGGAAAATAGTATAAAGCTATCTGACAATTTCCATATTAAATGTTTCAGTTACAGAAATAAAACAAATTTTTCTTTCCAAACTGTAATAACCAGTAATTGAAGTAGTTAAAATCCTATCCCAAGGGAAAACTATGTTTTAGTGTTATATATACACATCCTCTTCGAATGTTATTCTTCATAATTGTTCTGTAAATGTATGAAATAAACGTGGTAAACAGCTTTATTTTTTTTTTTTTGTAAACTTTATAGTCTGAAACCCTAAGAATATTAGCAATTAATTATTCATCCATTTCTTAGCACACAGGGAGAAAAGCAATCCAAATCTGCTTGGAAAATTACAGCTGGCAGAAATAGCTTACAAAAGAGATTTTTTTTTTGACAGTTTTTAAAACACAAAGAGAAATGAAATGGATAGACAGACACATTATCATTTTGGTCATGTGCTGGTGTTTATGTTTTCATTAAAACAGACTACAAGTAAAGGAAAACATTATCAATCCTGACACCTGGACAACTGAATAGCAATGAATATGCCTGAACTGAAGACACTTTAGCTTTTATTGCAGTCTACATACGTGACCTAAAGCAAAACAAAACTAGAGCAAGGTGAGAGCGCTCTTCTGGATTTCTCCTTTCCACTTGCAATGTGGTTTGGCTCTGACACTCACACTTTTCTCTCTGAAAACAGATGACACAAAAGAAGGTTCTGTGGCAGCAACAGGTCTAACAGAAATGGTTCTAGAGGCTGAAGCAAAGGTTCCTCTTGACCAGCATCCTGAATCCAATTATTGCTAGTAATAATTGCATGCAGAAAGAAAAAAAGTAAATTTCAAACACATACTCCCTTACTTCCATAAATTCTTGGGTCAAGAATTCCTGAATTAAGGTGTAAACTGCTTAAGGAATACATCTTCAGTATATGTCTTGGAGGCACTAAGCAGAGCTGACACTTCTGAGAATGAAGCTTCATTGTTCAGCAGCCTATCCATGGATCTTTATTACTAGGATCAGAACAATAATTCCTTTATCTAAAGCAGATGGAATAGTCTACCAAAAAAAAAAAAAAAACCAAAAACACAACAAAAAAAAACCCCACATGTTCAAATTTCTGATTCCAGTAACTTACCAGAAATCTCAGAGCTGGTTGGAACTAGCTCTGTCCAATATGAGGGCAGCCTCTGATGTTTTCTTGCAGAACCCATCCTTCAGCCCCCTCCAGTACTGAGACCTTTCCACAAAAACCCAATACATTTAATTCCTTGCCTTAGTGAATCATGCATTTAAGAACTGTCACTAAAATATACAATCATTGTACCATCTACATCTTGAAAACTTCAATATCAACAAAAGTATTCCCCACACTAAAGTCAACATCATCATAACACCAACAAAGATGGACAATGTATGCACACTCCATCTCTCATGCCTTCACCAGAATTACAACAAAAATTCCTGCAGTGTTCAGTCCATGGTTTGCCCATCATTTCTTCTAATTCCTATCCTTATTTCAAATTCCTTAAAAACTCCGTAATTGTTACCAAAAATATTTGTGATCAGTTGGTCTTAGCAGACTGCCAGGTGCTCACCACACACTTTTCCTCCTCAGCTGGACAGGGGGAGAAAAAATGTTTAAAAGCTCCTGGGTTGAGATAAAGGTAGCTTAATAAAACAAAGTGAAGGCCACACATGAAAGCAAAAAAAACCAAATAGGTCTATTCCCTACTTCCTTTAAGAAGGCGGTATACAGTCACTTTCCAGGAAGTAAGGACTCAGTACATGTAGTAGTTGTTTCAGAAGATGATACAAGGTAAAAAATATGTCATTAAATGAACTCAACAATATTTGGTGGATGTACAAAATTCTTCTCTGTCTTTCCAGGTAATGGGTAAATTTGTATAGGAATCAAGAACATTAATGATTTAGAGGTCATGTTCACAGGTGCTATCATGAGTGCAGTTCTCATCTATGAAGGATTAAACAGCTTTTCTAAGAGTATTGACTTTTGAGCTTATTCTTTTACCCCTTCTTTAAGGGTCAAAATGCAAAGCAGTGATCTGAGGTGTCAAAAATAAAACTGCTGTGTTGCACATGGCAAAGGGGAGGTCTAAGACACCGTGCGTACTATACATAAGAAACTCCAACACTTTTCACTTTGATCTCTTATACTCTCAATTCATGTTCTATCAGGTTAATGCATCACATAAAAGGATCAGTCATACTTATGAGCCTCCTCTTTTGTGTGAGACCTGATGACCATTACGTCCCAATTCTGGCAGGATCCTCCAAAGTTTATGTATGCTAATCCCTCAGTCAGAGACATGATCAGCTACAGAGATGTTGTTGCTGACAAACAGTTGTATTTTATAAGCAGTGTTCCAGTAGCAAGGTTTGGGAAATTTATAACACTTTTTCTTTTCTTTGCATTTCTTATGCTTGCTGCATGGTGGATACAACTTCTTTTAGGTGTTTCCCCATCATAACAGAAATCATTTTGTTGTTTTTTTTTTTTTTTCTTTTCTGGGACAGTAGGAATCAAATTGCAGGCTGGCTGATGCTTTATGACACATCTGTGCATCAGACCAACTTGTCTCCATCTCTTTCTGTTAGAAACTGTAGGAAGCAGTCCCACTGCACAACTGTAGAAGGCCTCCCACTGTACTCATGCAGTGTTTTTCATTTCTCCCCACTACATGACCTGGGACTTGTTGCTGTTGAGAACATTCTGCCTTCATTACAGGCCAGGAGAAACTTCCCAAGAAATTTGCTTCTTCTGCTTCACAGTACCCTTCCTCTTTGCAGAAGAGTTTCATGCATTTGAAGGCTGTAATCACGTTGCTTCTTGATTTTTGTTCCTGTCTCAAAACAAGAACAGTCCATTTAACATTCCCTTGAAGTTCACATTTCCTGGACTTTGGGTCAATGTTTTTGCTCTCCAGCAGACATTCTCCAGTCACTACATGTATTTTTTGATACAGGGATTCAAAACTGGATTCAGGACTTCAACTGGGCTTCCCTTTTGCTTGTCTGTTTATCAATCTGATAGATTTAAGGTCAAGCGATCAATTTGGTATCTAATAGACACTTAAAACATTATCAGGGGAACTTGACAGACATTTATGTATATGTTTATGTACATAAAGCAACATTTTGTCTAATGGAAAGAAACTCATGCTTCTATCTTCAGTTTTCCTCTAGCACAAACACCCAGCCCATCTGTTCAGTGCATTCTCCTGAACATCGCTATTAAATGGCTTTAAACAAACCACTTACATCTGAAAGCTAGTGTTCAGCCACTCTTTTATCCAACAGAAATGTAGTTTGACAAGTGACCCAGAATTTCTTCCAGTAATGTAGATAGCAAGA
Source organism: Melopsittacus undulatus (assembly GCF_012275295.1). Lineage (NCBI taxonomy): Eukaryota > Metazoa > Chordata > Aves > Psittaciformes > Psittaculidae > Melopsittacus > Melopsittacus undulatus. The sequence continues at coordinate 17,674,852 of NC_047531.1, read as the reverse complement.
AAAGAACTGGCCCTAACCCAGGTGTCAGGCTTTGATTCAGGAACGAAGACTTTCCAAGGCAGGAGTTATCTATCAAAAAGGCAGTCCCATACTCAGGGAAATATATCTGATTTAAAGCAGCTAGAGTGTGAAATCAGAGGCTGTGAATGACTACTCAAGGGAAACCAAATACATTTCTATGTGGTTGTGGTACAAATGGTGTTGGTAATGAGTTGTGGCAGGACAAAGGGCACCTGAATTAAATACCAAGATCTAGCACATTAGTATTACCTGATCAAAGGAGTGTAAGATGGCACACTGACATAATGAAAATTATCTCTATAACTTTTCTGTATTAAGTCACTCATTTTTAATTTATTTTACCTTCATCTCATCAATTTATCTGATAGAAAGAGTTCATCCAAAAAATACCAGGAGAATGCTCTGGCTATATAATAATTCTGGTTGAAGACTCTTCTAATATTCATACTGTGAAAGACTAATTCCTTTATAGCAAATGCTGTCATCCTGGAAGTGGGTTAAGTACTGACATCTGTTCATTTTACCTGCTGTTTTTGAAGATCTGGAATTTCAAACAAAATATAGTCTGTTCAGTGATATTTTCAACACACTGAATGTAATGGAAGACAATAACATATATCAGTTTTTTACATATGAATGTTTCAAATGTGGACTTAAAGGTACATGTATATCTCTTTCTATGTCTTTCCATGTGTAAAGTTCTAAGTGACTAACTGTTGTTTTCCTTTGGGTTTACGTTTTGGTTTTTGGTTTTTTTTTAAGACTATCTAGATCAGTATTCACAAAATCCTGAAGCAGAAATAGTAATTTAATAAGAAATAATTTTAGCTAAGCATATTAATAACCAAGCACATGTATATGAAATTAAATTATTTCAATATATGTATTGGAGTGAAAAAGAAGAATTCTAGTCATATTGTAATGTGTCATTCTGGTTAAACTGATATATAGTTACACTTCAGATAAACAGAATAAAATATTCTGTAGATCATAGATATAAAAGTCAGTACTTAGAATCATGCAATCATAGAGTTGGAAAGGACCTTAAGATCATCTAATCCCAACCCCCTGCCATGGGCAGGGACACCTCACATTAAACCATGTTACCTAAAGCTCTGTTCAACCTGGCCTTGAAAACCACCAGGGATGAAGAATTTACAACTTCCTTGGGCAACCCATTCTGGTGCCTCACCACCCTCACAGTAAAGAATTTCTTTCAAGTATTTGGAACCAAGTATTTCTTCTTTTTAAAAAAAGTAGAAGACTGGGTATTTTTTTCTCCCACATGACAGCAGCAGCAAGGGTTTCAAATGAAGAAAACATGAAAATTGAAGATCATAGAATCATAGAATAGTTAGGGTTGGAAAGGACCTTAAGATCATCTAGTTCCAACCCCCTGCCATGGGCAGGGACACCTCACACTAAACCATATCACACAAGGCCTTATACAGCCTGGCCTTGAACACTGCCAGGGATGGAGCATTCACAACCTCCTTGGGCAACCCATTCCAGTACCTCACCACCCTAACAGTAAAGAATTTCTTCCTTAGATCCAATCAAAACTTATCCTGTTTAAGTTTCAAGCCCTTACCTCTTGTCCTATCACTACAGTCCGTAATGAAGAGTCCTTTCTCAGCATCCCTATAGCCCCCTGTCGTGGTTTAAAACCCCACCTCAGTCTCCTGCAGTACCACACACTCCTTTGTTTCCCTCCCCCCCCCCCCTCCCACCTTCCCACTCCCGGAGGGATGGGGAGGAGAGCCGGAGGAATACAACTCCCACGGATTGAGGTAAAATCAGTACAGCAATTAAGGTATAACACAAATCACTACTGCTACCACTAACAAATCAATGTTAGAGGAAATAAACAAGGAGAGAGAATACGATACCACCTGCCGAAATGAGCCCAACCCAGAAGAGTGCTAACCCCTCCCCTTCCAACCAGCTTCCAGTCCCCTCCCCAAGCATGACGTGCTGTGGTATGGAATACCTCCCCGACTAGCCCAGGCCAGGTGCCCTATCTCTCCCTCCTCCCTGGCAGAGCATGAGCTACTGCTGAAACCATGACACCCCCCTTCAGATACTGGAAGGTTGCTATGAGGTCTCCACACGGCATCTCTTCTCCAACCTGAACAGCCCCAACGTTCTCAGCCTATCTTCATATGGGAGGTGCTCCAGTCCCCTGATATCCTCGTGGCCCTCCTCTGGACTTCCTTACACTATTGTTCATTCAAATATTTAGGAAATGAGTTTCTGAAATGTTTATGCTCCTGTTTGAAATTATTATTCGATAAGTTTTAATTAAATGCACTATGAATCAATAATATTGAGATATTTAGAATAACACAGAGGTGTATTCATTTTTCTTTAATATATAAAATCTAATTAAATAGTATCATATGAAAACTAGAATCTGTTGGTCCAGTATATTAATAAGGACATTGTTTAATTAAATGCATTTCAATGGGACAGTAAAAGTGCAATGTTTTATCAAAACATTTTCAGTGTTAGTATATTGATTGTGAAGAACCAGAAAAGATAGAAGTATAGAATTAATGCATAATGTTCTTCCTATATGGTCTCTTAGAGAAAGAGTAACATATTAAAGGATGATTGGAGTTTCACAACATCTGTTTAATTCAGTGCAGCATTGTTAATATGAAAAAGTACTGCCAGAAAATAATAACCAGTCCTCTGTAATGGTGGAATAGAAGTTCTTAAAACAATGTCAATATAAGACCCATTATTAGTCCATTTGTCTTTCTTTTTCACACTATTGTTTAAAAACAATATTGCAAAATTAAAACAGCATTAGGGGACCCAGAATAACTGTTAATATGAAGACTCCTGAATGAGATTTTATTGTGCTTCTATTAGACAAAATGGAAACATTTTAATGATCCTTCCTGTAGTCAGCTCTGCAATTTTCAGAAGGTATGACAGCACATCATCTACTGGTGAGGTTATATCTTAATCTCTACAAAGTTTTATAGTATTATGCATTAGGTTACGCTCTAGTATTCTGAGACATATACCATAAATAAAAAGGTACCAATGGAAAGATGAGATAATGTCCCTCATAATTTGTTTTACTAAAAAACTTTGGAGCAACTAAACTAATAACAATGTACTGAGTTAATAAAATGCCTTTTTCCATTGACCCTAAAAAATAGTACATTCTGCAAATCTACAAAATCATATCATTTAGGTACCTTGCAAATTAAAATCTTTAAATCTCCAGTTTAGGATGAAATATGGTTTTAGAATTTATTTACTTAATTATTGTTACTCAGTTTATCTCCTGTTCACTTCCAAGTAAAAAAAAAAAAAAAGTTTTAGGAAGACTCCCAGTTATTTTCTTAGTCCAGTAAACTGAATAAATATTTACTGATGGGCAAACTCTGATGATATTCCTAAACCTGTGTGGTACTGCACAACTTACAAAGCAGAAATTCCAAGAACAACTTCTCTCCTGAACAGCCTATTTCCCTGAAGTCATCTTTGCTTCTTCTTCTTCCTTTTAATTGACTTCCTACTTCTCTGGGGTGTGTTTTGAAGAGAGCTTTTGGAAATTCTGTAGAGCAATCTGGCCCTAGCTTATTTTTCTCTGTATGCCACCCTTTAAAAAACAGTAGTAATATTATCATTACTCATAGCTACTATGAGTATTATTAATAATTATAAATATGAGACATTTCTGCTTCAACTTTCTTCTTCTAGTCTTTCTCCTTTTAATAACTTTTTAAAGGATAGTTTCTGTAAAATCTATATAGGTCTTTGTAAGGGTGACACACAGATAAATCCTATGGAGAGAACTCTTTCCTTGGTACTACTGCGTGAAGTTTCTTTCCTGAATGCTTGCACACTTGTTTTGTTGATCTTCCGATTTTCAGCTGTGCCCAGAGATTAAATGGAAAGGTTTACTTCTTTCTACAGATCAATCAGGACAGTAATGGCATGTTTCCTATAGAATGCCTGAAATGTTTACCTGATTTCTGGGAGGCAGTCCCAGATTATCCTCGTTCCATTCACCAAAATTTTTAGTGCTATTGCCATATTAGAATCATAGAATCATAGAATAGTTAGGATTGGAAAGGACCTCAAGATCATCTAGTTCCAACCCCCCTGCCATGGGCAGAGACACCTCGCGCTAAACTGTAACACCCAAGGCTTCATGCAACCTGACCTTGAACACTGCCAGGGATGGAGCATTCACTACCTCCCTGGGCAACCCATTCCAGTGCCTCACCATCCTTACAGTAAGGAATTTCTTCCTTAGATCCAGTCCAAACCTCTGCTGCTTAAGTTTTAACCCGTTACCCCTTGTCCTATCACTACAGTCCGTAATGAAGAGTCCTTCCCCAGCATCCCTATAGGCCCCCTTCAGATACTGGAAGGCTGTTATGAGGTCTCAATACAGCCTTCTCTTCTCCAGGCTGAACAGCCCCAACTTTCTCAGCCTATCTTCATATGGGAGGTGCTCCAGTCCCCTGATCGTCCTCGTGGCCCTCCTCTGGACTTGTTCTAACAGTACCATGTCCTTTTTATGTTGAAGACACCAGAACTGAACACAATACTCCAAGTGCGGTCTGACGAGAGCAGAGTAGAGGGGCAGGATCACCTCCTTTGACCTGCTGGTCACTCTCCTTTTGATGCAGCCCAGAATACGGTTGGCTTTCTGGACTGCGAGTGCACACTGAAGCTGGCTCATGTTCATTTTCTCATTGACTAACACCCCCAGGTCCTTCTCTGCAGGACTACCATGAATTTCCTTTTTGCCCAACCTGTAGCTGTGCCTGGGATTGCTCCCACCTAGGTGTAGGACCTTGCACTTGTCATGGTTAAACTTCATGAGATTGTCATCAGCCCACCTCACAAGTGTGTCAAGGTCCCTCTGAATGGCATTCCTTCCCTCTAGGATATCAACAGAACCACACAGCTTGGTGTCATCGGCAAACTAATAGTAAATGGAGATCATTCCTTGTACACTGGTCAACACCTGAAATGTATCAGGTTGTGCATATTCTTCGGTGGATACTTCCCACTGTCACATTTTTTTGTTAATCCATTATAAAGCCAGGTAAAAGCTAATTTTTCACCCACACACACAAACACCACACAAACAGTTCACAAATATTTGCCTGATCATGTCAAGGTATCCCTATTGTGTTAAAATTATGCGTCTTCTAGAGCTACTCCTTACTGAACAACACTGGCAAGGTTTGTAGACACAGTGTACTATCACTATGCAGTGGTACTGCTAGCAGCATATTTTGAAGATAAACCTGAGACAAAAAAGAAAAATGCAGAAAATGCAATCTCTAGAAATGTCATAAACTGCATAACACTGAAAAATAACCCTAGGAAAATAGCTAAAGAGAGTTTCAGAGGTGCTGGGGAACACAGATTCTGTGAGTGATTCCCCAATGATACAGCTGAATTATATTTCAAAAACTGAAGATTCTAGTAATAAATGTAGTAATAAAAATGCTAATTTTTAATTATGCAATTATGGTTCCTTCTGTCATAAAGATGCTGAACATGTTTCCAAAACAAAAACTATTGTATCCTGTTAATGAAGACAGATCAATAGTTATTGAGAAATGGAGAGTGTGAGAAGCCTGAACAAAGACATAATTGTAATGATGTGAAATGTGTCAAGGTTAATTAATGGTTTTCAAGAATCTAGTTATCTATTTTAAGATGTACACTAATCCCAGAAAAATTCTGAATTGCTACAAGTGCTGTTCAATAAATACCACCTTTGTTTAAAATCAGTACTGTGAAAGACTATTCACAGATCAGTTTGAAAACAAAATGAGAGGTTTATTCAGTTCATTTGTTTTAATGATTAGAGACATTGAATTTTACTGAGTTTTTGTCAACTAAAATTGAGTTGTTGAACTATCCACTTTCATGCCAAAACAGCAGTATTTTGGGGTAAAGAGAGTTTTGTTTTATTTCTGGGGAGGAAATAAATAATTTATAAATGTTATAGTTAAGTTTTAGTTAGTTATAGTTAAGAAATTTCCAAGTTAGAAAATGCCTTGTGAGACTTCTATCCTGTTAACATAAAGCAACTTTTTTTGAGAATACATAATGGCACAGAATGATTGCAAATGGGAAATTTTAAAGTTGGTTCAGAAAAGAAATAATATTCTTATACAGTTAGATTATGTCTATCTAGATTTTAATACTAAAAACCATGCATATAATAACTGAAAAAATTGTAGAAATCTTTCACTAGAACAAGTGGGATTTCACATATCCAAAATGCAACTCCAAATTAAGGAATTTTTAAATCTGGAAAGTGGAATTCATGATTAATTTTGCTCCTTATGCTACCACATGCTCTCTGGAGACAGATTCTCTCACATACACACATGCACACACCATCCCTTTTTCTGTTTGGTTTTGGGTTGGTTTTTTTTTGTTGTTGTTGTTCTTAATTGCATTATCATTCTTCGATGTATGGCTCTGGTCCTATACCACACTTAACTACTAGAAATTAGATTTCAGCTATCAAGTCATTGATTTGCCTTGTCTTGAAATGCATTTCTGGGAATCACCACTGTCCAGACGCAGTAGTTCTCGGAAGTAAATTGCAAAGTAGAAGGTCAAATAGGTACATATGCATAGGGGTAGAGTACATATCCAAAATTATGAATTATGAAAAATATGAAATAAGAGAACATATATTCTGAAGGTCCTAGCACAGTCAGGGTGTAGAAGATCAGCTTGCAAGTAAGTGCAAGTGATAAAAACTCAAGCTTCTTGTAAAGTAAATATGAGCCTATTTACAAACTAATTTAATGAGGATTGTACATCAGCAGCAAAAAATACAGCATCTAGGACAAATTTATTTTAAATAAGGATGCCAGAGTCTCTTGAGTCCATGCCCAGAAACAGGAAGGATGCACACATTGCCTGTTTCTAATCACTAACATGTCTGACTCCTTGTATAGGGATATTTTTCTTTGATTATTACAGAGTGAATCATATGTGCTCTCCAGACACACAATGATAAATGTTTTAGGCTTTAACTGGAAATACTAAGGACATATCTGCTTAATATTTTGGATGGGGAAGAAAGACATTAAGATTAATTTTTTTGTGGTCAGGTATACTTCTTCTCTTTATTCATTTTGTGCCATCTAGGTTCAGTATTTTTTTCCTTCCAAAATTTTTGAAGATGTGGCTTATTTTATGCTCACATGCAATTATCTCTAACATTAGTATTTTATAAAATATGTTATATGTATTCTTTCTTCATATTATGTTCAGCTTTATGAAACCATAAATCTGTCTTGGTTGCTATGTTATCATGCTGTGTTATGGCTATATTCTGTCTCCTGCATTATTTCTACAGCCTTTTAAATGTAATACCCTGCCACAGTGCTTCTAAATCACTTTATCCTGAAATCATATTACTTGAAAAAACTAGGGAAAAATACCTTCTCATTCTCCTGGATTCTGTGTGGTGCTTTGAGTTATAATATCTATCGGTTCATTAATATAGGACACAGATTTTATAGCTTAGCTGTGTTTCTAATAAATAAAGCGAGTAAAAATTCTGCATAAATGTAATAGTCTGATTACACATTTAGAGAAACATAGGAATCCAAGAGATAAGTTTCTCATATGAAATGTAATACATTTACTGTGAATTTCTGTAATATTTGTGACTTAACAGTTAAATAAATAAGCAAAACTAAGAACTTTCATAATGTTTAGGCTATAAAATAATTTTATAGCACACTCATTAAGAAGTTTATCACAAATCCAGTTTCCATGAAAGACTGGAAGTATTAACATGAACTGAAGTGAGTATGAAAGTATCCCAACACATCTGTCAGGTGGCAGGTATTATCTTTATTTTGCAAGCTAAACTGTGGCATAAGAAATGTTACATGAGATAAAATTTAGACATGGAAACAAATAAATGTTGGAACAATATTAAAAAGCAAGTTGTAAAAGGCAAGTGGAATATGTATAACAGTTCATGTCCATATTATATTTATGCAAATACTTAAGTATATAACAAAACATAACAGAATCTATGCATGCAGATATTGCATATGTATGTGTGTTTTACAAAAATATTAGATGATTCAGGATATGTTAAAAAAAGGCAATGTGGGGTCTTCAGTTATTTTGAGTGCATTATTTTTTTGCCTGTATCTTTTATTTAGGCAGGCTTTCTGGAGGATTCTCTTCTGTGTTTCAAATGCAAATTCAGATGCAAATTGTCTCAACAACATGTCAAGATTAGCAGCACCCCCACATAGATTGTGCAGAGAGGATGCGCAATTTTCACAAACTTCTTTGTAAAACAAGAAAACCAAGCTTTCTCTCGGCTGAATTTGAATCCCAGTAGGGAATGCTCAAGTAGTTTGCAGTAACTGATTAAAAGATTTATCAGATTTCTGTTCTTTCTTGACTCAACCACACTGCAAATCTGAACATCTTGCTCATTGACACAGAGGATAGCATGAATTTAAACTTCTATCACAAGTAACGTTATCTATGTTCTTGGCTCCCATGAATGATACTCATCATCCAGCTAGCCAATTTTGAGGTTCCTCATGCTACATAAAATTGCAATGGATCTTTGATACTATGCACAAGCAAACGTGCTACCATTCTTTTGCTTTCAAAATGTTGTCTGGCATCACTTCTAAGCCACAGTTCCAGATGTGCTGCTAGAGGGTCTGTTATTGCACTGAAGTGATTCAGAGAGCCACATAAAATTCATTGTTTCTTTTAATGCAAAAGTAGTCAAATCAGGGACATCTTGCATCATGATCTTACCCATAACTTAATTTTTGTAGGTTTTAATGTACCACACGAATCCAGTCAATTGCTCTTAAATATCTGGAGGAAAGCTTACAAATAATTAAATTAAGGCAGAATGTCACAACATAAAAACTGTTTTGTATTTGTTTGGCCAAATTCCTGCTTTAGGTTTGGGAATTTTTTTTTGTTTTGTTTTGGGGTTTATTGTTTTCTTGTGGGATTTTTTATTTTGGGTTTTTTTTTTGGTTTTGCTTTTGTGTTTGTATTTGGTTTTGTCTTTGTTTTATGTAGGCTGCTTGCAATGCAGACCACAAGGGGAACAAGAGCTCTTAGCCAGATGGAGTCTTACGGAATGCTAGCTCTGTTCTTTTTAGTTTTTAGCTACTCAAGAAAAAAAATTCTTTAAGATTTAGTTTGCTTTATTATTCCTCATTCTTTCACATCTCAAAAATAATTGTTCAACACTCCTGAAAGTCATGGGAGGTAAGAAATTTGAAAAACATAAATTCTCACACACAATTTTAGAGTATTAGAAGTTATACAGCAATCTAAAACAAACCAGAAATGTTGCCCAAAAGTGTTAAAACATTAAGAGTCCCTAGCATGTTTTCCTATATAAAAATAAAAAAAATCGCAACAGTTGAGTGCCAACTGAGTAAAAATTTCTTTTATATATTATTGAATGGTTTTCTATTTGAACTACAATGATGATTTCTCCAATGTTTGTACATGCATGAGTGCCACAGTAGGTGATTTGTGTTAATATGGATTTAGTTTTGTACATATAATAAATGCATAATTACTGCAAGCCAAACATTTGTTCATTGCTGTATAAATGAAATTATTTAAATATAACTGTATTGTGCAGACCCTATCTTCCCCCCCCCCCAAAGTCAATACAGAGTAGTTAGATGGCTGGATCTAGTTCAGTGACGCAAAGATAATAAGGAGAAAAGTAACTCCTGCAGTTTGAAGAGGTTTCTCACCTCAGTTCCCATTGCTTTCAGTCACCATTTTGGAGACTCCACAGTTTGGAACCCAGGCCTTTGACAACTCATTTAGTTAGTGCTATGTCTAACATAAACTACACAGTGATGTAAGCTTAGTTCTTGGATCAAAATTTACCTTACGGTTAACAAAACAAGTCTTGTCCATGTAAGCCAAATTGCTCCTCTTTACACGTTAGGATTCACCTATGCAAGCAATGAGATCATTCTTTTTACAAGGAAAAAGTATTTTCTTTTCTATTTTTTTTAAGATGATAACTTAATTCAAATTTTTCTTTCCTGGTTGTCTATTTCTTCCCTCTCTTTGGCTGATCTTTGTATCATTTGAGTTCTCCGACCCCTATAATTCCATCTCCAACTGAATAAATAAGTAAATGCATGGAAAACGTAATTACTGACACCATGTAAAGTCAGAAGAGATCACCATGATGGAACAGCCTGATGGTCTGGATATGGATGTTTTTCTCCCTTTTAGGTTCTCAGTATATCACAAACTTATACAAAAAATATTTACACTTCATTTAACATTTCAGTTGAGAATAAGATCAACTCCTTCCTTGATAATCTGTTCCAGTTTTAATTACCCACTTATTTACACTCTTTTATGGTGGCGAATTTGTGTCAGTTTTTTTTCATGTCACTGCATCTTTTTATGCCTTTGTCAGCAATACTGAAAAAGTCTCAGCGCCCAGCAGATATCCTTTTATCTGTAAGTACTTTCCCTGGCTTCTCCTAGATATTCCTGTACCGTACCTTCAAAGACCCCACTCGTCCTTTTGCCACATCACTGCACTAAAAGCTTTTATTTGTGACAATAATGAATGGTGCCCACTAATTCTTTATTCAAGTCAATGCTTTTCTAGAATCCTCTGTTCTGTATTTCTAAACTTGTATTCCTTGTTTCTGGAAGTATTTTTTTTCTGCATTTGACTATGCTATACAACACTTTTCCAGATTGAGCTGTGTGCTTCCTTCCAATATTATGTAGAGTGGAGGCTATATCTTATACTTTCATTTCAAAATCAGAAATATTTACTGGAATATATGAGGAGTTAATCATAACCATCTGTACTATTTTCTGCATAGAATTGAGGCTGTTCTGGTAGGTTCAGGAGCATGAGTTTCAACCTCTGTTAAATAAGATAAAATTGCATGAATGGTTCTGGTTTAATTATGAAGGAATACAGTGTTTTCTGGGCTTTGAAAGAAGCAACAGGTTGCCCTAGTCACTTTACTAAATGTCCCTGTGTAATTATTGTTCCAAAAGAGTGGACTGTAGATTCTAAGAGTAACTCCAAAGATGTAAAGCTGCTCACTAAGAGAATCTGAAGGAGAGTCCAGGTCTCTTGATTTGTGTTTGCTATGGAATATCTCTAAACCACATGGTATAAATAATTACACTGCTGTTGAAAAGACCAGCTAAATAAAAGGTGAACATATGTATATACATTCTTTGAATCTATGATAAAACTGCTCTCACCTACAGTCCTAGAAATTAAACACATTCTTAGAAATCACATCACACATTTCAATATTGTATTTGAAGTATAACATATTAACAGGGGTTTTAGTTCAACACTTGTATTGCCCTCAGACTTTTCTGTTCTATCCATTTTTCAGCTTGACACAATGTTTTCTTTTTTCTTGGCATTTTTCTGCTGGTTTAAATGCAGTAGAAATAGAGAAACGTAGGTGGAAACCTGGGGGAAGAGAGAAATCCTTTCTCTGTTCTCTTTTTTGTTATTACTCAGCTTGTGGGGAGAGCTGCAAACCTGAGCTAAACAGAGGGGTAGATCACCTAATATTAGCCATGGTACTATTTTATGACACTGAGAATGTTCTCTGTCATACTAAACAGTGTCATCAGGGGTATAAACCCCCCTTCCCCCAAAAATGCATTCCTAAATCATGTATAGATCCATACCGAAATTGCAAATTAAACATACGGAATTATAGCCATGGCCAGATTTAGGAAAGTTAGAGAAGGATGTGCACTGAGGGAGACAAGAAGCTAGCTCAGTCAAAGTTCTCCAAGAGTTCTGGGAATATCCTTTATGCAGGCTAAATCTATCGGCCAGCAGGCAGGATAACATGCTAGAGCTGTCAGTGCAAGTAAGCATACTGCCTTCAGTGGGTATGTTCCTCTTCCCTCCAGCCCTGTGAGAAATATCCCTTCCCATGTGTAAACTGAAATATAAGGGCACAGTTATAAAAGGATGTAAGTAAGAGGGAGAAATAGAGGCATCATCCTTCTTATGACACTCAAGTGAGGAGGTTTCCCACTGAGCATTTTGTTGATTTTAACATCAGAGCTGCTAAAGCAATGAAAGCATTAGTCATCTGGCTATTCAACTATTTAATTTGTCAGGTAAACTGTTAAGATAATGACTAAAGTCACTGGAGCATGCCATGGTAAATTAGAAAACTATCTATTTCTTAATATATTTCTTATCTATTTCTTAACAAACAATATAAATTTTACAGTTTTGCTGCTTGATTGCCCTGCAACAGTCAAACAAAGTAAAAATGTATCAAATGTCATGCTGGTTAAAAACTGCCAAAATACCGCTGTTGACCATTATAGTTTTTGCAGAATCCATGGAAAATCCTGTCATGAAGAGAAATCCTTCCAAGATTTGTTTCTTCAGGCAAAAATATAATTGATTTTTATACAGTTTAGAGGAATAATGCTAAAAATAGTTCTCATTTCCAAATGATCACAGTATGTTTGGTAGACACATAGTCTAGTGTTTACAAATATGTAAAGGGTGGGTGTCAGGATGATGGAGCTACACTTTTTTTCATTGATATCCAGTGATAGGACAAGGGACAATGGGTGTAAACTGGAGCAAAGGAGGTTCCACGTTAACATCAGGAAGAACTTCTTTACTGTAAGAGTGACAGAGCACTGGAACAGGTTGCCCAGGTGGGTTGTGGGGTCTCCTACATTGGAGATATTCAAGGCCCGCCTGGACAAGTTCCTGTGTGATGTACTCTAGGTTACCCTGCTCTTGCAGGAGGGTTGGACTAGATGATCTTTCGAGGTCCCTTCCAACCCTTGGGATTCTGTGATTCTGTGATAGTCTTGAATAAGGAAATAACACTTATTTAAGCAGCTTGCAAAAACTTGCTAGTTATGCTTCAATAAAATCTATATTTGATGCTTACTAATTTTCGATTTCAGTTTGGGACCATAATGAAATTCATTCGTATTTAATTTTAATTTGGGAACTGAATTTTCAGAATTATACATTATTTTATTGTTTGGAAAAGTTGGCTGTGTAAAGCACTCAGGTCTTAAAGTTTCAAGTAAGTTTCATTTTTTGGCAAAATTTTAGTTTGTGTCTATCGAAACAGACAAATGTTAGCAAATGTTAGCCCTATAATTTATATCTCAGAAAGGGACATTGTAAGAAATGCCAATGTAGGACATTTTTGCCCATGCTAAAATGTCATATTTCAATGGACTAATTGCAGAATGTAACTGATTTTGAGTAATTGCATAAAATTCTTGTCTATTGATATGTAAAATAGAGACAAATTGTTCTCATCATCTGAGAAGGCATTTGAAATTCTTTGGTGCAAAAATAACTTCTCTGCAATATACTGGAAAAAGAAGTACATAGCTTTGCATCCCTGACAATCTATGAAGAACTGTAATACCTGTAGTCTTGTCACATTGTGCCAAAATTTGTTCAGCCATGTGGCACAGCTTAGAAATAAAGCACTGCTGTTCTTGGAAAGTTTTTGTTGGATTAAAAAAAAATAATGTACATAATTAAACAAAATCTTGAAAAGGTTGTCTTTTACTGGATTTTTTTCAATATTGTCATTGAGAGCTTTAAGAGAATCAGGGCTGACAGTGTATTTTCTTCCATCTCTTCTGCATACATTTTATGTCACTCACTAGAGGTTTGTGAATGCAGCAAAATAATTTCTATGAGCGTTCACCTGAGCTTGAATGAGACTCTTTTTCCTCTGATGTTTTTTCTTGATTCCTTTCAATAGAGGTTTGTGTGTCTTCAATGGGTATTTGCAAAAAGTGCATTTTAAGTTAGGCTATTACAAGTTTTTTATGTGAATACATTTGATAAACTGAAATGGTAAACCATACAGGAAACAGAAGACAGATTTCCATACAATAAGAGCACAGAAGTGATTAAATGAATCAAGATGGATAGGCTGGTGAAAGTATGTGCATTTACACTTCACAAATGTGAGGAGAGTAAAATATATACTTTTCTTGCACCCAGAGAAAATTAGTCCCATCATTTCAGGAATGTTACTTTTGATAAGTCTAGTGGTAAGATTCTCACTAGCTTCTCAGCCTGCCATCACTTCCCATGCTAAGTTTTCTCTATGACAGACGTAAATCCTTAGTGGTTTCCCATACACTTTTCTCCTAATTAAAAAGCCATGCTTCTGTAATCAGAGATTGGTTATCATAAAGTGTGACTGTAGTTGCCAGTCAAAATTAAGCAAGTTATCTCCGTTTCCTAATACCTACTTTTGAAAAAGCCATACATATTATTTCATAAGCAATACTAGAAATTAGTGAAAAATCTTTTCCATCCAGTTTCTGTTCAGAAGAATACACTAAGAAAAGAAGAACTTACCCCTGGCCTTGCTAGAAAAGAAATCATAATGTCACAGAAATAACCTTTAACTAGATGGAGGAAGTAGAGTTCTAGTAACAGATGCCAGATGGAGACTGGAAATAAGAATGGTTATAAGCAAGAAAATACAAGTGATCACCTTTAGGAGAAAGAAAAATACAGCATAGGCTTGCTAGAACAGACTGGAACTAGGAAAAAAAAATACTGTTACATTAAAAAGGAAAATGGAGATTGGAAATGAAAGGATATCCATAAAACATTGGTTTTCATTAGATAATATATTAAATAACATATCAAAAGATCAGTGTGATCAAGTGACATATAGTCAGGGATGAAGTGATACAGAAGAAAGTATAAATTTCTCTCTGCTATCTGTTCAATAAATCTGAATGGTAATACAGGTTTTTGTCTTATAAATAAAATGTTTGACTTATTTCAAGAGAAGTGAACCTTTACTCCTGCAACTTGTATTTCATTTCTTCTCAGACATCTTCTTCTAGAAATCTTTCTCTAAAATCTATTTTAAAATTTTCTAAATGCAACTATTTTTTTTTCCTAGTCTTCATATCTCTTCCTAATCCATATGTCTGCTGTTTGTGCCTAGTATTCCTGGATTAAGTTCTGTCTGGTATGGTACAGATAATCACATACTCCAGTATTTTGGAGAATAAATAATCTGAACTAAAATATCAACTCTATTAACATTATTAGACAAACAAGAAATACCCATTAGGTGAAAGGGTGGTATTTACTTTTTACCAACACAGTTGCACAGATCATTAGTGATGTCTTCTTTCATATAATTCAAATCCCTCATTTGCTTAAGACCATCAAAATAAATGATTGCTCATTTCTTTAGTTAATACTCAGAGGCCTATGAGAAAAGTAATAGAGTGATCTTTTTTACAATCTATATTACATAATGCACAGACCAAATTAGGATTAGTTGGCTTTCTGATTCTACCCAAAATAAAAATTGCTTATTAGTGCTGAAGTGTTGCAGAAGGAAAGTAGTTAAATGCAGTTCCTTTATGCATTGTCTATTTTACCAAAGTTTTTGAGTACTCAGAATTTCCATTGATTCAATCTCCTTTAATCCCATTTCTAATATTCACATACCCATTTTCTAACTTTTAAAATACCCCAAAATCTGTCTCAGAATTTTGAAATCAGCTCTAAAGCCATGAACTGCAAATCTAAGCATTTCTTCTTCAAAATTGCTTTTCTTATAGAATCATAGAATAGTTAGGGTTGGAAAGGACCTTGAGATCATCTAGTTCCAACCCCCCTGCCATGGGCAGAGACACCTCATGCTAAACTGTAACACCCAAGGCTTCATCCAACCTGACCTTAAACACTGCCAGGGATGGAGCATTCACTACCTCCCTGGGCAACCCATTCCAGTGCCTCACCATCCTTACAGTAAAGAATTTCTTCCTTAGATCCAATCTAAACTTATCCTGTTTAAGTTTCAAGCCATTACCCCTTGTCCTATCACTGCAGGCCCTAATGAATAGTCCCTCCCCAGCATCCCTGTAGGCCCCCTTCAGATACTGGAAGGCTGCTATGAGGTCTCCACGCAGCCTTCTCTTCTCCAGGATGAACAGCTCCAACTTTCTCAGCCTGTCTTCATATGGGAGATGCTCCAGTCCCCTGATCATCCTCGTGGCCCTCCTCTGGACTTGTTCTATTACAGAAGTACCAGACAACTGCAGCTTTGGAGACCAACCTTATCTGTAGAATTTCTGTCAGTATAGATCAAGGTGAGAACATAGACTATTACTTCAGTACAGAGGAGTATTTGCCTTGGAGTTGCAAAGGAAGTTACCTTGCACTCCACATTCTTGAGATCTGAAGAGTTCATATCTTTTCTGTTCTCTGAGTTTATTTCCATAAAAGCAAGACAGGATCTTCTGTGTCAGTGAAAAACAAAAATGTACAAGAACAACTTTGCGGTTTTTTTTTTAATGCTAAACAAGAAATACCCTGAAAAAATGCGCTATTTGTTTTCTGAAGTCTCTGTATCAGTGAAGAGGGTTTTTCTTCCCTTCAAAACTTACTAAGTCTGTCTTTCTCTGGCTTCCTGTTATAATTGTTAAAATAAACAGACAAAAGACAATAAAAGGAGATGAACAATCAATGGTAAATTCTTTCACCAGGCTAATTATAAGCCAAAAAGACACACCTAAGCATCTGCTTGAAAGACACTGCTACTACTACAATAAACTATACAGTATTATTTATTTACAGTGTGGTGTAGTTAGAAATTGAAATAGATTGCCAGCTGGGGCTGCAGACCATGAGCTCAGGGCACAGTTTCTTCAAGCTTACAAGATAAGTTTAAACAAAAGAAAAAAGAAATCATCATAGAATCATAGAATAGTTAGAGTTGGAAAGGACCTTCAGATCATCTAGTTCAAACTTCCCCTGCCACTGGCAGGGACGCCTCACACTAAAGCAAGCCACATAAGGCTTTGTCCAGCCTGGCATTGAACACTGCCAGGGATGGAGCATTCACAACTTCCCTGGGCAACCCATTCCAGTGCCTCACCGCCCTAACAGTAAAGAATTTCTTTCTTAGATCCAATCTAAACTTATCCTGTTTAAGTTTTAACTCCTTACCCCTTGTTCTATCACTACAGTCCCTAATGAAGAGTCCCTCACCAGCATCCCTATAGGCCCCCTTCAGATACTGGAAGGCTGCTATGAGGTCTCCATGCAGCCTTCTCTTCTCCAGGCTGAACAGCCCCAACTTTCTCAGCCTGTCTTCATATGGGAGGTGCTCCAGTCCCCTGATCATCCTTGTGGCCCTCCTCTGGACTTTTTCTAACAGTTCCATGTCCTTTTTATGTTGAGGACACCAGAACTGCACACAGTGCTCCAAGTGAGGTCTCAGGAGAGCAGAGTAGAGGGGCAGGATCATCTTCTTCGACCTGTTGGTTACGCTCCTTTTGATGCAACCCAGGATATGGTTGGTTGGCAAATTCTGTGCTTTATTAGCTGAATTAGCACACACAGAGAAACTGACTAGAGAGAGATATCCCAGTAAAGCACAGTAATGCATGTGCCCAATTCACCCTCTCCCTTCAGGGCTTCAGTCTGGGAGGCACTGACTACTACCAGAGTAGCTGATACAGAATGCCCAGCTGGAGCTGGTTTTATGTACGTGCCCACTATTCTGCCTTGAGAGGCAGGTAGGATGAGTGCACCAGACATGTGCAGATGGTCACAGAACCATACCCAGTTGCTGGGTTAGGTATACTTCAAGTCTCTCCAATTGAACGCTTCTCCTTCATCAGACTTTGACTGCATCATGGCCTGTGATGAACTGTGAGAAGCAACCCACACTTGAGACAGCTAAAAGTACTTTTATCTCATTGCCTGCCAACTTAAATAAATATTGGTTTAATATTTTTGTATGCCGATTTCATTTGGAGAACAGGGGACAGTAGTAACCAGGTTAACCTTGGGATCATATTTGCACATGATTGTTTAGCTGGCAGTCTTTCTTTATATATACACACACCTTCCCCTTCCAATCTTTTCCTTCTTAAATCACTTTGCTTCATGAATGCTGATACAAGATAATGATAAAATAGTTACCAGGCTGAGTAAAAGTCTGGAATAATTGTTTAGGGTATTTTCTTTTTTCAGAATACTTCAGGAAGTCAAACTAATTTCTCTTGCTCCAGTGTAAACTAGCGTACTATCATACAGATCATGGTTTTGAAGTGGTCAGAGTACTTGATCTTGCAGGCTGCTGTGTACTAACTCCCAATGAAGGCAATAGGGACTGAACATAACAGAGAGCTCAGAAAAGCAACATTTAGGGTATGTTTTAGTTTAAATATTGAAATAGGCAAGCTGAGTACAGGTTTTAATACTCTGCAGTTGGCTCCACCCTGTATCAGTACATCGTTCTGTGAATCATCTACGTTCTTATGCGTTACATATGAAAACATAAGATCACATATATCAGTGGGGAGAGCAAACTCATTACTTGCCTATTTTACTTGTAATCCAATTCTCCTACCAGTAGCCTATAAAAAAAAAACATTTTCACAGATTCTGATTTACTGCACTTTGAAAATTTGAAACTTTGTTAGAACAAGATAATACAACTCAACATTTTGTGGTTTCCTAGATTAAATATCTGAGAAATGTGGAAACACTGTGCTTTTCAAATAAAAGAATATCTCAAGAAACTGTTCTGTAAAAAATAAAGCAGAGAGAACATTCCACAGGTTCTTTTACTATTGTTTTTCTTTCCCTAGAGCTTTTCCCACATCCTGCAAAAGTTGCCCGTATTGTTATGATATATTACTGATAATTATTTCTGAAGTTCTCCTAGAAGAAAGCATTTGTTTATCTACAGGAAAATAGCCCATATCCCTTTCACAAGATCAGTCTTACATTCTGTGTTATCAGGAACTGACAAATTCAAATTTCTTTTTCAAGTGAATCATTTCCCAGTGGTTCTGCACGTTCCAAAATCAGTTCAGCTAATGCAAAAAGAAAATGCTCTTGAATGGGTATGCCAGTCTGTGCCTGTGCATAGTTATTTCAAGTAAATTTCACCAGACCTCCATTAACCACTTTTCAAAATTCATACAGCAGGCCTCTGAAAAAATGTCACTTGTTGAAGTTTCAGCTGTAAAAATATATACATGCAATACAGAACATAGGCAGAAAATAAGAATAAAAGGATGAACTGCTTCCAACCCAGCTGTGTAGTTCATACAGTGTTTTCATTTCAGCAGTTTAGGCAATACAGTATCTCTCCTCAGGGATTGAACACCTTTTTGGTGTTAATTAGTTCTGAGTATTTCTGCTTTCCTTCATTCCTTCATGCCTATCTCTTCATATACTTTACCTGTCCTATGAAAGATTGTGCATGTTTCACCTAAAACCTTATCTTTTAAGAATTATTTTGAACTATCTTTTAGGATACTTATCTAAGTAAACATCTCTTCCAAAAACATGAATTAGATAAACTATATCTAATGTGTAAATCCATGGATACATATGTATCTATGATACATATATCTATACTTATATACTCGTATATATTTTTAACAGTGTGCTCAGAAACACATAACAAAAATAAGCTCCCAATCACTGCATACAAAAAGGTACAAAGAACTTAAAATTTTATGTTTATATATATATAAAAATATACTTTTATATACAATAAATATAAGAATTGCATTCAATCACTGAGCTGTAGGAGAACATAGGTTATGTTGTTTAACAGAATGGCAGCTCTCTGACATAAAATGGCAGTGCCCTGTCATTAAGTGGTGGCCAAAAGAGTGGTGCTCCCTGTGTAGATACCTCCTGGGTCTGCTGTTCTTGGGGCTAAACCAGTAGGGCTGGCTGGTCCTGCCTGGCAACCATAATAGAGAGTGCAATTAAGGGGAAGTGACCCAGGAGCAAATGACACATGAGGCTGCTGGGAGAGGGGGTGGAACTTCTATAAAAAGTTGGGGTCCAGGCACTATCACTTCTTGCCTGGTTTATCAGTGGTACCTGTACTACTGGCCATCATACAAAGGAAAACAGCAAATTATTCAAAATGGCAAAAAGATTTTTAAGGATTTACCCTCTTCTAAAAACCCATATATTTTTTGTCGAGGCTTGCAAAGTCATTTTTTTCAAGACACAGATCACACTCTTTTCTCCACCACAACCAAGTTTGCTTTCTGCATTTTTTTGTTTTCTCCATAGGCTATTTAGTGCTAAATATTGTTTTAC
Organism: Melopsittacus undulatus; assembly: GCF_012275295.1. Lineage (NCBI taxonomy): Eukaryota > Metazoa > Chordata > Aves > Psittaciformes > Psittaculidae > Melopsittacus > Melopsittacus undulatus. The sequence goes on along the minus strand of NC_047531.1, from coordinate 17,654,658 downwards.
AGAGTTAAATTAAAATAAGTTTCTTAAAGTAGTCATTTAATACATTTGTAGATTTTAAATACCTTGCTCACACGATGGCACAATTTTTTAAATTAGCAATAATAGACATTTATAATATTTGTCTTGGAAACAGAAATATTTTGAAAATAATTCTTATCCTTTTACAATACTGACGATCAGTGATGCATGAAAGCAACAAAATTATAAACAAATAAAATGTACATATTTTGAACTCACAAGGCTATCACATATTCACTTTAATGTTCAGTAAAGGGGTAAGTTGTATATAATTTTTTGTTTAGATTGCATGCAATATTATGTTAACCACCTCTCCCTCTAGAAACAAATGTCCTAGAATTCTAAGACACAAGTCCTATTTCTGATTTCTGTATGTATGCATTAAAATTTACCCACATTAAGCCACGTGCAAAATCAGGGTTTATTAATCATCAAAACAATCTCAGCTTTAAGGGGAAATGCCACTATTCAGAACACCCCTTCTCCATCTCCATCCATCTGACCAAAATTTGAGGTCAATCTAGTAAACTCCATCCAACTGTTAATGTTACACAGCTTATTCCCTCATTACAATAAAGGTATTAATGACAGTAGAGATTATCTACTTAGTACAAAGTTTAGCACCTGGATCTTTGCATTACAGAGGAATGCTCATCAAATTTTTAGGATCTCTTTTTTTGTATGTAAAACGGACTTGCTAAGGGTTTTCGGATGCTGCTTTTTAGTGTGCTTATTTTGAAGAATAACAGCATCTGGTCCTGAGCTGAATTTTAGAACCCCACAAAGGATGAATGTAGCTTTTAAATGTTGCTTTCATTAGAAAAATAACAAAATCTAAAATTTGAATCCCAAATTTATGATACATTACTCCTTTGTCTGTGTTTCACAGCGTGTTTGAAATAATTCACGTCAATCATGCACAAATACTTCTCAAATACTAATTACTCACTGCTTGCTAGTTGTTATCTGTTATAACAAACATTCTTTTTTATCTGTTAGTTAAATAATTTCATAATCTACTCTACGTAGCTCTACCTCTTACAGTGTGTTGGTTTGGACTAATTTTACCAAGTATTAAAACTAGCTGCTACCAAAATTAGTATTGAGTGCTCACTTTATCTTTCAATTAAACTGACAGTCTGCAAAACCAAATGACAATGAGGAAGGGATATAGGGTTATAAAATATAGTACAGTAAATATCTCATCTTCCTCAGGCAGTATTTTGCTATTGATGTATTTCTGTTCTAAAAACAAATAACATTTATACTGGAAGTATACAAGCAACCACAATGAACTCTCAAGAGCATGCTAAAAGTCTGTTTTATGAAAAAGACAAGAAAACATCAAGAAATACAGGCTGACACCCAAGTTTATTCCACATGTGTGATCAGATCTAAACCACAGAAAGTGGTGCATTTTCTCCCATGCAAGTACTGACAACTACCTCAGACATGCATCCTTTGCATGTTCTTGTTGTTTGGGTGTGGGAGAAGGTTTTAAAGGGAGTATCAGCTTGAGCAAGCCTACGTGGAGATATGCAACCTTTCTGGGCCAGCAGAAATGTTCCTCTCTTGCTACAGATAGCACTGCTGACTGATAATCATACAGCTTCATGCATCTCTTGTACAGCCCATAGGATTCAAATTTCTAGCTCTAGAAAAGTCTCTGACTACAGTGACATAAATAATGATTTGTCCCTAAGAATTCAACAAAACCATCCAACTGAAGGCTTAGAGATAAGACAGAAAAAAAAAGAAACAGTTCTGAGTACAGGACTTCCTGGAGTGACACTTTCCAGAGTTTCCAATATAATCTGGGATTATATTCCTTTCTGTTTTATAGCATTAGGACAAACAGCACCATACCTACCAGCCTGGTGTCATAAGTAATTTAGCTGTTACTTTAACTCCAATAAAGACAACTCAAGTGAAGAGAAGCAGCAAGCCACTGACTTAATCTCTGATCATAGCAGGATTTTTCTAGCTTCTCTAACTCACATGAATATAATAGAATAAAAAAAAAAATAAAAAAATCCTAGTTGAAAGAATTTTGAGTCCTTGTCTATATGCATCACAAAAAGAAAGGCATTAAAAAAAATTACTTGGAAAACAGAATGTTAAATTGTTTACAAAATAATTAATAAACTCTTCCAAATCCAGTCAGCAACCCTTAATCTATTCTCCAAAACTGAAAATGAATGTAGGTTCTAATTTCAAAGGTTCTCATGCAGCAACGTGCAGCTGGGCTTTGATTTCCACAAGCAATTTTTGGTTTATGAGAGGTAGTATATAAACAAGAAGTATAAATTTCCAACAAGCATATAGCTGACATTTTAAAAAGGCATTGAAAAACACCAACTGAGAATAATTAAATTCCTTAAGCAGTTAGACATAGAAAGCAGTGAGTTTTGGGCCACTTTTAGTACACATTGGGTAGTGGAATAAAACATCAGACTGAAGACCCAAGTGAATCTAGCCTACTATGATAGTATAATAATAGACCTGAAATGCACAATGCCTTGGGCAGCTGATTGTCATTATAATTTAGAATTCATATGGAAAAACAATGGAGTCTCACTAGACTTCTTTGATAAGGATTTGACATTGCCCTTGTTAAATCTGGAAATCTACATTAATTTTGCAATGAAGTGTAAAGGCTTCATTCATTGTCAGTTCACCCTTTGTCTGTCTCTTGACACCAGCTTTGTTGTGTTTTTTGCTAAACAGAAAAACTTCTGTTCTGGGAAATCACACAGCAGTTTGTTGACAACTGGAACAGAATCTGAAGTCTTACACAGCCTTGTATGGAAGAATGGCACCAGCATGTTTGACTTGTTAATGGTTATTGGTTCTAAAGTAGTATTTTAATCAATACAAGCATTGTTAGCAACAGCTTCTGGGACAGAACACTTTGTGGGTCACTGTTTATTGCCTTTGGCCAAAAATCTGGATCAAAACTTTGAAATATCATCCTTTAATGCAAAAAAAAAATATATAGCAGTCAGCTAACAGTATCAGCTCTTCTCTGCAGGCCTACAAATAACATTTAGAAGATTGTTTTCTGTTGCTGCATGTAGATCTTAAGACTTTGTCTAAGAAAGTGCGTACCTCTTTACATATGTCATAAAAGACAGCGTAATTCCATTGTGAAATTCTGAATATAAAATATTCGCATATTTGTCATCTGTGCTTTATTAGCAATCATAACTATCTGCACACACATAGTTCTACGCAGGAGTGGAACATATAGATATAGCTCTGAACTACTGTTTGAATTAGCTAGTGATTTATTTCTTATGTAAGAAATAATGTAAAAGTTTGTGAGACTACACTTGCTGAAAGAAAACCTTTTCTAGAATTGGATAAATGGGATTTTAAGAATGAGTCCTAGAGATACTGCTGTTGTAGAATTATTAAGCTATGTGACTACAGATACACAACAATTAAAAATAACTTTTGTCTTGCATGATGCAATGAGTTGGGATTTGGTAAATCTTACAAAAATGAAAGGCATCTTAAGAAACAGCTATTCTATTTGTGCAAGTTTTTTTTTTTTAGTTTGTGAAAGAATAACGAGAGTTGTTCACAACAAATTGTACATTCTTCTTTTTCATTAAAACATGCTTAACAGTTTTTTCCTTCTATACAAAATCTTATCTTTCTGTGGAAGAATCCTTTTCAGTTTTTGTATCTTTAAAATTGTCTTTTAGCACCATTTGTTTCCAAACAGAAATGCAATTTGCAAGGAAGACTCGTGTATAAGCAAGCAGAGAAAATTATTAGAAAAGGGATGAACATGTTGCTGACTCTGATAAGAATTCTTAACCATGAGAAAAATTAGAGAAATATTGTGAAGGAAAAATGAATATAAATATCTGTTCCTTATATTTATATAAAACCGCACTCTATTGAGTATCTCCAAAACTGCAGCAAGAAATTAATGTCAGATTTTCTGATTGTAGCATCTGAATCATAAAGATTTTCCTAGCTTAACTTGATGAAAGCATAACTCCATTCATCCCCATCAAATAAACATCTGTCAGCATTGCTGCTGCCTTAGAGAATAATGCTGCCACTCTACTAAATTATCTTTTATATATTAATGAAGAATTTCCAGAAAGGTAATCTGTGTATGTATGTTTATACTCATCATTTCAATGAAGTCATGTCTATAGAACTTGAAGTACTCAATTTTCATTCAGATGACAAGTACATTTAGGTAGTATGAATTTTAGTACAGATACATACATTTGGAAAATGTCTGAATTGTAACAATGTTGTCCTGCATTTTTCATTTGGGAGGAGAGGTCTCTTGGAAGTTGAAGCTTTGCAATAAAAATCAAAAGCCTTGCAATCAAAAACAATGAACTTTTGCTTTGTAAAAAAAAATTAGGAAAATGAATTTTGTGAGAAAAATTTCAAGGAGAAAATAACTTGATTCTAAAAATTGCAAACACTTATATAGGCTCAACTCCATAGTGAAGTACTAGAAATGTATTTTGGAAATTTGTATTTTGTCATCATTTAGGAAGAAATTACCAGCAACCAGAGTTTCTGATTTCACTACCACTGTTGTTTCATATAGTCGAAATAATTTTTTTTTAAAAAGACAAGGGGAGATGTGCAGTGTTTGAATTAAGTAGCAAAGTTTCATAATTCCTAATGTTATGTGCAACTTGTACTCTAATATATGTGTATGCTAATATTGGAAATTTGTATAGTCCATTTGATTCTGTGTTGTCTTGAAATGTCATAGAGACACTGAAGTCTTGCACACCAGAAACTAACTTTCAGCACAGTGGTTAAGCAAAATAAACAATGATTCTTGGAACTTACCCAAAAGATTCAGTTTTGGAGAGTTTTGTGGAATACCTCTAAAAAGGATAAATTGCCTCTGAAGCTATAAATCAAACCTTTGCCTTCTATATTCTTCCAGCTCCAAACAGGATTTTAGTTTTCTATTGAAGGTAATGAATTCAAAAACTGTAATTCCTTTAGGATTTCAAGCCTGTTATCAAAATTTAGTCTGCTATTATTCAGTCATGACACTCTCCTCACTGGGAGGGCCTCATTTATATATATATATATATATATATATATATGTATATATACACACACATATTTACATCACAGTACTATTCAGAAAAAAAAAAAAAATCAAAACCTTCCAGGCCAAATCCTGGAAACTGGAATATACTGGAAACTGGGGACATTTCACTGTAGTATATGAGTCTAATTAGCAAATTCTGAAGCAGATTGAACTTGGGATCAAAAAAAAAAATGTCTCTGTGGAAGCCTCTGAACTGAGGGGCATTCATTCTTTGTGGTCAGCTCTACCAATCCTCATAGGTAAGAGTCTCCTGCTGAATTTCCTGGATCAGGGGAAATCTGCCTGTGAGGAAGGGAAGTCAAGAGCAAGCACTCTAATTTAGCTGGTTCTTAAATAAGCCCCAAATCCACTATGGGCTGTCATTTATGGTCTCATCCATGGCAGTTTGAAGAGGAGAATGGAGAGGCAGAAGCAGGTTCATCAGCTGGAAAAATTTCTATTTGATGATGAATTTCAGTGGCTCTTTGGAAAGGATCACTGCTCAAGAAAATGTTAATCGATTAATCTGTGAAACCGAATATTGACAATTCTTCTTTGACAATTATTCTCTGCTTTCCACTCCTGACTGACTTGATAGATCTTGATTCAACCAAGAAAGGTCACGAGTACAGTGAAAATGTGGCCATTCAGAAAGAGGCAGAAACAATACATATGTTAAAATATTTGTGTCAGTATAAGAGCTGATGATACAATATTTAATGATCAAGCATAAACTCAGACCAAAGCAACGTGTATTTTCAGGTAACACACAGTTAATGGAATGTTTTCCCACACAGTATTGTGAGCAATGTAAAGTTTTCCACACAAAAACATGTACACAAATTGGTGGAAGGAAAATCTTCCTAGAACTGTGAGAAATAAAGCCAGCAAAGTGCCTCTAAATCTCAGAGTCTAGGTGCCTGCGTTTGCAACTGCAGAGAAGAAATAGAAGAAATATGGTGTACTTTTCTTTGTTATACAAGGTATGTGCCAAAGGACAGTATCAATAAATGTTTATAGATTAGATACAGTATAGAGATTCCTGTTGAACTCTTTGAATGCCATTCAGCTATGTAATTTTTAACTGTAAAAAAAACATGCTGACTAAATTGCTATAAACATGTGGTTTTATTAATAAAACTGAAATAATTGGGAAAGCACTTTAAAAGCTTGTGAACACGTTTACAATGGAGAAGGGGAAGGGAGGTTTAAACACATTGTATTCCTCATTAACATTCTCCAGTACAAGTTCTAAGTTATTGTGTCATTACAGGTGTGATTTACTGCATATTAAGACACCTAGATATAGCTACACATAGATCTACATGTGGACTAGAAGCTCCAATGAATAGCCTAAATTGTAGTATCTAGAGACTAAATCTTCCAGAATACCCTATATTTTATCTGTCACCCAAGGAAGAAGCAGGTCTTCATTCTAAGCTACGTGAAATCTGACAGATCTCTTAGAGGTCTCAGATGTCCTAAGGTGAATGAAATGACATTCAAGCTTTTCAAGTGTACAAAATTTAATGCTGCCTTGTTTATAATGACAGCTTGTTCAATGGACAGCTAGTCAGTACAGTCACTGGAGTCAAGAGAATGACCTTCATTAAGAGTGAGCTGAAGAGCTTTGTAGTCAGAATCAGGCAGGCCTCCACTGGCTACAGCAGAAGCTTTTGACATAGCTTTAGGGTAGATGTCCAAATTTAAGTGTCTGAATCTGTTTAAACAAGTTTAATAAATAACTTTAAATAAAGGCTATTTCTATCCTGAATATAATCCTGCTGATGAAAATACAGTTTCATAGAGCATTCAGGATAGCACTTTATCCCTTTTAATAAAGGAGTTCTGTGGAAAAACAAAAAGTAAATATTAAAATATTCTTGCTATATGCCATGAAAAATACATTATTACGTTAGTTGTGCTGTTCAGTCCAACTATACAACAATCAGATAATAATAATCTGCCTTGCTATGCATAGACATATGCATATATATTTTACTGCTTAAATCTATAATGAATAAAGATTATAGACTATAGATGCCACTTGTTTTGCACCAGTTAGTATTCCCCTTTCATTTGGGAATATCTCCATCACTGTATATATAATACAAAGCAGAACATGGATATATTATTATGTAAAATTAAGCACATTATTCAAATTTTCATATAAAACCATAGCACAGAGCATATTTATTATGAATTAATGACATGGTTTCAGAGCTAAAAGTTTTGTGGCAAGTTCTCTTGTATTACTGAATTCAATAGTTACAAGAAGAAAGAATTTGATTAATGAATATATGTGAATGCTGCATTTTCAACAGATGTATTTGGTTTATTCTGAAAAAAGAAAAAGCACGGAAAAAAAATCCCATCTATAGAAAAAAAAAGACATTTATTGTGAAACTAACATCTATTGTTTTTTTTTGTTGAAGTACATTTCTCATAGAGTTGCTTAGTAACTATCTTTAACAGTTATTGGGGAACAAATATAATCATTGACTGAGAACATGTTCTGTAGCAGCTGTTTTCTACCAGCTACTGATTTATGTAGGCTTACATGAGTCTAGTGTTATATCTTCTCTTATTAGGCCTGAGTAAGAACTTTTCAAGAAGCTTAGACTCTGGGTATACATTGACATATACCATTTCTAAATTTCTGGGGAGATGAAGACACCAATTAACATTTTAATAATTTTATAATAATGCCTGAAACTACTCTTGTTTTTCAGCACAAATGTTAACAAATTATATCCACTATTTTCACAAACAAAAATAAGTATTAGAGTGTTCTCATATTGCAAGGATCTAAAATTGGATGTATTGAAAATTTTAGTAGCTCTATGGCAATTTGCAACTCAGACTAAAATCAAAACATTAAAACTAGAAGGGCAGACTTAGTTGAAGTAGTATAGCTTTTTTAAAGCTTTCTATAGTTTCTCTTAACAAAAATAAAAAAAAACCAAATATATCCAAGGGTGGAACATGAGAAAGGGATGATGAATATCTGATCGACTATTGACAGGGCAATGTTTCTACCTTGCATATTGTAGCCCCACAGAAAACACTGAAAATCATAACAGCATTACAGCATTTGTTCTTTTTTGGAGATGTGAAGGTGCATTGTAAATAAGTCCTTCATTCTGTTTCAATTACAAAAAAATCCTACTTTCTTAAGAAGAAAAGCACCAAATAAAAATTAGAGAAAACAAGGCTCTAGATCTGAGTAAGAATATTGCAATTCCTGAAACTGGATTAAATGTGCTCTCTTCAGTAGTGTGAACTGGGAAGGGAGCTAGGCATAGAAGAAAAAAAATCCCGACAAAGCAAACATGGAACCAGGAATATATGCCTCATCTTCACACTGTATCATGGAAATTCTAAGATGGCAATTAACACTGTAATAAAGACAAATTAAATTTACGAAGAATACTAGATTGAATTCAGGTTTCCTCCCACTTGATATAGATCCCTTTGTAAATTAGCATCAACAGTGGTGTGTTACCCAGACAGCCTATGACTGATGACTCGTCCAGGTGAGGTTCTGCACAACAGGGGAATCACCAGGTGAGGTTCTGATCCCATGAAATGAATGTGTGGATGAAAAGAGAAGGCATGTACCAGGGATGTGAGAAGCTAAGGAACTATATTCCCTCGTCTTTCTTTTTCAGTTCACAGAAACATTGGACTCTCTTGATAGGTTCATAATCATGACTGATATTATTATCTCTAGAATAGCACAACAAATCTCAAAAGTGGGTAGATGTGTAAGTACACGACACTGATCATTAACATTTAAAAATAATCTGACCATTTGTCTTTGATGAATCAAAAATAATAGTCGATTATGGCTCAGAAGTCAACATGCTACTGTATCTATGAACATATAATAAATTTAGTGTTGCCTTATTATGCACACTGTTATGCTTTATAATCAGTTTGTTTATAGACTTGCAACTTTTGGCACTTCACACTGCCATCTTCATTACAGTGCTGTAAAATGGCATACAGATATTTTCTACATCTCATAAGGCGTGGGAATTTTCAGCTAAAGTAAACAAGGAATTTGTTTGATGAATTCCCTCCTTCTCACACAAACTGCATTACATCAGTATTTAAATTCATTAAAGCTTGGTGTCTTTTATTTAATTCTAGTAAAATGAAAAAATAATATGTAACTTCTCATATCAGCTCCAACAACAGCAATTCATTTGGGCTTAACTTCAGAATACTGCAGACTTATTAATAAAATTAAAAAAAGTCATACTGTGTTTTTCTTCCCATTGTTCATATTTAATTCCCAGAAGGATTATCTAATTGTCTACAGAGTAATTTATAACTTAACTTCATAACTACAGTACTCAAACCAGCACTTAAAAACTTATTGAAGAAAAAAGCTACATACGTAGTACTAACCTGGCTTCTTTTTTCTTTATATTTTTTCTCTGCTTTCCCTATTCTTTTGTTAGAACAAAATTAAAATGTTCAGCTGTCATATTCAGTGGTCATTGTGGGTGTGTTAATATTCATCTTACTGAAAAAGAATAGCCATACTGTACACAGTCCTGCATTATTTTTTCTAACTTTTCTATTTATAAGTAATTATGACATCCAAAATATGTTACCTTTACAAAAGCCAAGATGTGCTAAAATCAGAAAATTCCCATCTATGTCTGTGTTCACAGAGAGTTAAATCATGCAGAGAAGTGTCTTTTTCTTTAAAGGATCTTTCATAATGGAAGATAGTAGTTATCTAGTCAACAAGCTGGAGGTATTGTCCTTTACAAATAATGCTGGCTAAGGAACCTGAAGACTTCTGCTAATGATATTGTAATAAGACTAAAGTACTTAATTTAGCCTGACTCTGAGAGAACAGGAGCTCCTAGTGGGATGAACACAGTCTCAAAAGTTTTCATATTTTGTGTGCTGATATTCAGTAAAACAGGATCTAGTGCAAGGTAGTTTTATGGTGGTTTCTTAGGACCTGTTTCATGGCTGCCCAACTAAATCTAGTGTTTCTGGAACCAAAGTACTGTTGGTAAAGTCAGAAAAAATCCCTGTGAGAGTATAAAGGTCTTTGGACTGAGGCAACTAGTAGAGCCTGAGGGGCCTGTGACACTGGAAACAGGAACATCCAACCAGTTTGACAAAAATTATTTTTGTGTATGTCATTATGTCAACAGTATCCATCTTTAGAGCTTCCATAGAAATCTTTCAGGACCTTGGAGCTGCTGGTTTTTTTTCTTTTCTTTTTTTTTTTTTTATTATTTTTCTCTTTCCTCCATTTATTAAAATGTCCTTCTCACAATCCATGAGTGTTCTTCCTTTTCCTCTTCCTGTTCTCTCCCTTGTCCTCTGAGGCCAGGCAGGATAACTGAGTGGCAGTGTGGGCACTTAGCTGCTGGCTCAGATCTGTTCATCACACAAGATCAATAATAACATCATATGTCTCTGCAGTTCCCCACTTATGCCTCAGCAAGTCCATGCTTGCACACACAGTCTTACCTCTAGTAGCAGAAATCCATTCTTTAGCAGGAAGTCTGTCTTAGAATGAGTAGACATGACTTTAGACCTATCTTTGTGGGGAAAAAGAACTTGCATTCCAGCTTAGTCTAAAATTAAAGACTGGTGAAAAAAAATGTATCTATGAGGAGCAGAAAGAGAAAAATTACATGGTGTGCATCATTTTCTGTGTCTCTACTTATAGCTTAATAATGTATCACAAAGTCATTAAGAAGGAAAATTAATTAGTGCTAAAAATAAATCTTTCATTTTCTTATAAATTTAGCAATAGAAGTGCTGCAGGCCAATGTTAGCTCTCAGACCGGCATACATGATTTGAGCTTATGCAACAATAGCTATATAAATCTCCCTATATACCTGTCAGAATAAGAAATAAAAGAAGTTTAAAAACTGGAAATAAAATTCTGTGTTTATAAAAAATATATATATATTTTTTCTGCTTTTCTCTGCCTAATTGCTTGTGCTGAGCTTTGGCCATACTTTATCCTATAAACATCGAAGTCAAGGTCAAGCTCCATCTAGATGTTAGAAAGGTGTGATCAAGTGTGACTGAACTGTAGTCTATGTTATTGCCCTTCTTTTTCCCCTAAAGAGTTTGGGGTTCTGGGACTGAAGCTGAGCAAAAAGGAGCAAAGTAGATAGTTTATAGCTTAGAGGTTCGTCACTGGATTTAGATTGCTGTGAAGCACTATGTTTAGATGCCCCTGTGGAGGTTGGTTTCTCAGACTCAATCACTCACTGTCTACCAGTGCTGCCTCAGTAAGTTGTTTTGTCTGGGAATCATCCTGCAACTAATACAATTTTTAGGGACAAAAAGCTGGGTTTTAATCTTGTTTCTTCTTAGAAATGAAATTTTTGTTGGGAAAAGATATAAGCCAGCTACATTCTCAATGAAATTTTCCTCCCTTTTTCTTATTTCATCTATATAATTCCTCCTCAGTGCTTTCCATATACACTGTTTCTTAATTATCTAGACACATTGCTTGGTAGCACTTGTCAACAGGAAATAATTTTTTTTTCTAAATCTTTTCAGAATTTGAAGCAGGACTGCTAATAAATCCCTTACAGAAGCAAATGTATGGCACAAAAAAGTCATCAAATGGGAAAACCTGCTTTAAAAACCCTAACCATTCTATTGTGGAGACAGTGTTCTCACAGGAGAATGAATATTTGGTACATGAGCTCTGAATAACTCTGAAAGATACAGCAAGGCCGTGGGAGGCCCGAGGAAGCCTAAGCAAGCGAGATAAGAAGAAGGTGTAATTCACTGAGTTATGAGAACTGTGGACTGTTGGCAAGCGTTCGAGGTCAAGTTCTCACACCTGTGCTTAACCAATTATATGTTAGTTACTAAGGGTCCTCAAGGCAAGTATCCAATCATGATATGCCAAATTGCTGTAGGTGTGTGTAAGCAACAGTATACAAGGAGTTAATGCTTTGTAATAAATGGCTTTTTGTCAGATCATATTGATCTCTGACTGAGTCCTTTCCGCAGCATTCTATGACTCTATGGAAAAAATTATGAATTCTGTTTCTGTGAAGGCAACAAGTACCAAGGAACAACCTCCTTGAACAGTATGGAAATTGTCCCAGGAACCTGTGGTGTGAAATGAACAACACTAATGCCCTGCCAGAAGTCAGGAAATTGATTTTTTTCTATCTGACTTAAAAGAAGAACAGTAAACCATTTATTTGCACAGATGAATAACAGTTTTCTATACTGTGACTGTCTTCTGCTTATGTAGAGCTGTGCAAAAAAGGTAGTGGTAGATGGTGCAAACTAAGAATTAGCAAACTGGCTTAGACAAGAAAGGATGGGAAGTCTATGTTCTAATTTGAACTGGCGACACATGATTTGAAGAAGACTGAGGTTCTGAATGACTTTTTTGCCTCGATCTTCACTGGCAAATGCTCTGACCACACCACCCAAGTCTTGGAAAGCAGGCACAGGGACTGTGAGAATGAAGACCTTGTGCCCACTGTACAAGAGGATCTGGTTGAAAACCATCTTAAAAACCTGAACATACACAAGTCCATGGGACCTGATGAAATCCATCTGCAGGTCCTGAAGGAGATGGCAAATGAAGTTGTTAAGCCATGGTCCATCATATCTGAAAAATCGTGGAAGTCAGATGAAGTTCCTGACGACTGGAGAAAGGGAAATATAACCCCCATTTTCAAGAAGGGGAAAATGGATGACCTGGGGAATTACAGACCAGTCAGTCTCACCTCTGTGCCTGGCAAAATCTGGGAGCAGATTCTCCTGGAAGGCATGCTAGAGCACATGAAAACCAAGGAGGTGCTTGGTGACAGCCAGCATGGCTTCACTAACAGGAAATCCTGCCTGACCAATTTGGTGGCCTTCTACGATGGGCCTACAGAAGTGACGGACAGGGGTAGAGCAGTTGATGTCATCTATCTGGACTTGTGCAAATCTTTTCAAACTGTCCTGCATGACATCCTTGTCTCTAAATTGAAGAGACATCAATTTGATAGGTGGACCACTCAGTGGATAAAGAACTTGCTGAATGGCCACATGCAAAGAATTGTGATCAACGGCTCAATGTCTGGCTGGAGACCGTTAACGAGTGGTGCCCCTCAGGCATCGGTGTTGGGACCAGTTTTGTTCCACATCTTTGTCAGTGACAAGGACAGTGGGATTGAGTGCGCCCTCAGCAAGCCTTCTCATGACACCAAGCTGTGTGGTTCGGTTGATAGGCTGGAGGGAAGGAATGCCATCCAGAGGGACCTTGACACGCTTGTGAGGTGGGCTGATGCCAACCTCACGAAGTTTAACCATGACAAGTGCAAGGTCCTGCACCTGGGTCAGAGCAATCCCAGGCACAGCTACAGGTTGGGCAGAGAAGAGATTGAAAGCAGCCCTGAGGAGAAGGACTTGGGGGTGTTGGTCAATAAGAAAATGAACATGAGCCAGCTTCAGTGTGTGCTCACAGCCCAGAAAGCCAACTGTATCCTGGGCTGCATCAAAAGGAGCGTGACCAGCAGGTCAAAGGAGGTGATCCTGCCCCTCTACTCTGCTCTCCTGACATCTCACTTGGAGTATTGTGTGCAGTTCTGGTGTCCTCAACATAAAAAGGACATGGAATTGTTGGAACAAGTCCAGAGGAGGGTCACGAGGATGATCAGGGGACTGGAGCACCTCCCATATGAAGACAGGCTGAAAAAGTTGGGGCTGTTCATCCTGGAGAAGAGAAGGCTGCTTGGAGACCTCATAGCAGCCTTCCAGTATCTGAAGGGGGCTTATAGGGATGCTAGTGAGGGACTCTTCATTAGGGACTGTAGTGATAGGACAAGGGGTAATGGGTTAAAACTTAAATAGGGGAAGTTATATTGGATATCAGGAAGAAATTCTTTACTGTTAGGGTAGTGAGGTACTGGAATGGGTTTCCCAGGGAGGTAGTGAATGCTCCATCCCTGGCAGTGTTCAAGGCCAGGTTGAACAAAGCCTTGTGTGATATGGTTTAGTGTGAGGTGCTAGCTGCCTATGGCAGGGTGGTTGGAACTAGATGATCTTAAGGTCCTTTCCAACTCTAACTATTCTATGATTCTAATGAGCACATGTATTCCTAAAGTTTCTCTAACTCTGCTGGAAAAAGAATTGTTATTGCATTCCTTTTTCTGTCTCAAGTGCGATCTGGAAAAAAAACATCATGGATACGGCAGGGAATTCCAGCGGTCACGTTTTTTAACAGAATGCAGAGAAAGCTAACAATGATACTGCTAGGGATATAAATCAATGTTTATATTATGAGTGATTGTTCACAAAAGCAGAAGAAATTTATTTTTTTTTTCTTTTGCAGAAAATAAGTCAATCATTTGCTGAATAGAATTTAGAAAGTGAGAAAATGCTCTCCTGCACTGATTTTTCAAATCTTTTCCATTTGTCATAGCTTAAAACCCACCAGTAACAGTACCATGCATCCATTCATTCACACACACCTCTTCTCCACCTGGGCAAAATGAGGAGGGGAATATAAAGAATGTAAACCCCCACTGGTTGAGATAAGAACAGGTTAATAACTGAAGTAAAATATACTGCTATTATTACTGCTACTACTACTACTAATGATAAGGAAAATTACAAGGGGGAAAAGAAAAACAGTAAACACAGGTGATGCACTATTTCACAATACCATTGCTCACCCCTTAACTGACGAGCACCCAGCCTGACCTGAGTAGTGATCAGTTGCTTCCAGGTAACTCCCCCCAGTTTATATACTGGGCATGATGTGCTGTGGTATGGAATACCCCTTTGGCTGGTTTGAGTCAGATGTCTGTTCTCTGCTCCCTCACAGCTTCTTGTGCCCTCCTCACTGGCAAAGCATGAGAGACTGGATAGTCCTTGATCAGGGCAAGCATTACACAGCAACAACTAAAAACCTTGGTGTGTTATCAGCATTGTTTCAGACTAAAGCCAAAACACAGGACTGTACCAGCTACTAGGAAGGAAAAAAAAACCCTGTTCCAGCTGAGCCAGGACACCACTGTAGAAGGCTTTTCGTTTCTGAGGCATCTGGTATTGGCCACTATTAGAGATGGGTTGGCTGGAAAGGACAAATTAGCTAAATTGGGCTGGCAGATCTTATGACATCTGGTGTTTCTGTCATGTTAAGGATATGTCATTTTGACAAATTACGTTACATCATGTGATAATAACTAGCAACATCATAAAATGTAAGTGGTGTAATCTGAAGTGACTCCACCAATTTAAAACAATCTGTTATTTTGTATCATCTGTCTGTTATTAATTTAGAAAGCTGTGAGGGGAAAAAAAAAAAGAGGTTAATTTAAGTCCAGCTCTAACCTCTAAAATACATTATTTTTTCTATTCTGACAGGTTTACTCCTATAAATACAGATGTGAGCTACAAATCATGAATGATGATTTAAGAACAACTAGACAGAATGTAAAATCCTTTATGGAGCAAAGAACTGGGAGAAATTGATTTCCTGGCAGCACAAGATTATCATGACCATATTCACTAATTTCTGCTCTGTTCATGATCTGATTCATTGCAGAGAATGAGATCATACCATTGTCTGAACACAGAGCATATGCTTTGAACTGATTCAAAACTGATTATGCCGAAGGTTTTTAAGGACTAGTAGCTTAGTTCCTGAGATAAAAATATAATAAGGATGGAAATTTTAGACCAAAAAAAAAAAAGGTATTTTAATCACAAAGGTTTAATATGATATTTAAAGAAAAGCTAATTTACTTTGATTTGCCAAAGTGTTTGCTTCTCATGAGCTGTTTGGGGTATATTTGAAGATTCAGACTCTTTTAATTTACTTGCCCAGTTGTGTATTTCTAAGTAGCTGACTGATTTAGAACTGGGTTTAGTGGTAAAATGTATCCAGAGATGTCAAAGTACATGGTTATGGATGAAGATGACTGCAGAGGTATCTAGAGCCTCTGATTCTGCTGCCTTGCTAATAACAGATTTAGGGGTGGGGTTTTTGGAAGGATGTAGGTGAAAAGGAAGGGAGTGGATCTGGCTTTCACAGAGAGTGGGTAACAACTATAAAATAAAAACTAAAAATAAACCTACTCTCATCACAGTTGTACCTAATTCTGAGTTTAATGTGAAGATCTACAGAATAGTGACTAAACACCTCTACCAAATGCATATAATGAAATGAATTAAAATATGGGCACAAACCAAATATTCCCCCTTTTTAAATTTTAAAATTACAGCTAAACTAAGCACTTATTAGAGACCATTATCACTGATTGTCTTTTGCTCCAAACCACTTTCTAAATGGGAGTTAGGGAAAAATCCAGCCCTATTATAACTCAGTGATAACACCTGATATTTTAAACAGGTTGACTGGAAGACTGAAATTTGACTTTCTAGTGTTGTATAAGCTCTGTGTTAAGATACTTGTATTCCAGTGCCCTTTTCTCACAGACTTGTTTTTAGTAAAATTACATGCCATTAAATGAATGACCCAAAATTGCTAGCTAGACAAGCATACTGGGAACAATTGCTAACTTCATTAATTTATCACTAGTGCTGTCTCCTGGAGTTTTAGGAAATTTAACTGTTATCCACTTCATGCTATGTAAAGTTGAATGTATATTTCTATATTACTCAACAAAAAATAATGTAAATGTAAACCCGTGTTTTAGTAAAATTTATAACTGAAACGTGTTTTGGACACATATATTTCCCTACACAAATCAGAAAACTAAATTCTTTACTTCTAGAGTCTTCCAAGAGAATCTAGTTCTAGAGTTTTCATTTAAGTAATATTTCTATTGGACACAGGGGGAGATTTACTAAAACATCAAATGATCTGGAACTGTAGGGTTTAGCTGTAAGTTACAATAAAATTATAAAATTTTATGCATATGTTATACTGTAATGAAATACAAAACGAAGTAAAATGGATTGATCCCATTCCTGCCCTCTGTGACTCTGAGGAGCAAATACTTCAAGGCAAATCTCTGTAAAAAAAAAAAAAATGTCAACCATGTTCATTTTAATTACATGATATTGTTCTGCATAATGTAAACTTTCTGAAAGACAGAAGTATACACAATCTGTTGTGGGTTGACTTTTTTTTTTTTTTACTAAAGGAATTATGCAGGCATTTTAAGTAGCAGGAATTTCAGACTTTGTAATGCAAGGACATTTAAAGACATGTTTCACGCATTTCTGCTTGAACACAGAAACAGAAGCCTTGCCTCATTGCAGTAACAGATACAAGAATTCGGCTGAAATATTTCATATTACCCCCATTAAAATAAATGTAAAGTGACAGCCAAAAAAAGAATTGGAAAAGAAAGAAAAGCCCAGATATATTATTTGAAAAATATAATCCTCACAGGTTCAGCATACTAGCACTTCTGGTACAGCAGTAAAAATGAAAGCTAAAGAAGCTGTCTGAGGACTCTTGCTAGAGCTTTAGAAATTTTTGAGGTACAACTATAATTTAGAAGTTCATATACAATTAGTTGTTTAACTGTTTGGATTCGTGTGACTGAGTTTTATTACAAAGGTCTGTAAATGGTAGCTTGATGATTTCATCATGCAGCTGATTCATAGGGGAGTAGAGTATTTCCAGTAAATTTTTGGTTTCTTATAATTTCTAAAATTATGTCTACACAGTTATAAACAGTTCATTACAGGGCTGGTAAATATGTATTATAACGGTAAAATAATTAAGATTTTAATAAGAGGTAATATTTCTACATAACTAATTTTAAGAGAAAATGGTATTTCTTTTCAGTTTATTATAATGAATAACTTCCATCCATGATTTTATTAGAGCGTTCAAAATAATATATTTTTTGCTTTGTTTGTCTCTCAATTTCTGATAACATTTGGAACCACCTGTAAAACTGCAATACCTTTCAGGCTTTATTTAAATTTTGTTCTCCTTTTGTTTCACAAGTGTCTGTAAGCAATTTAATAATGACCTCCAGTTCCCATTACTTCCTCAATATTGATAAACTCCCTTGTCTCCATCTTTGGCAAAATTTTTGATTGCTTCTAAAAGTAAGAAAGTTAAGACAGACAAAAGTGTTATGTGGCCTACTTAATATTACAAATTATATCCCTATTAGTAAACACTCTTATTCTAACTACTCCTTATACGAAGGTTTGTCTTTTATGTTGTTTTACTTTAAAATAATTACACTAAAAGGGATATTTAGTAGTCTTAAACTTCTATATCCTTTTGGTTTGATATTTCAGAAGGGAAGATCTAGTTTTAATAAGGGGAAATTTTTTCACCAATTTTGCCTTCTTCTGATGTATCTATAATTGTATTCAGAGTATCTCAGATACCAGAAGATCAAGATTTTAATTCAGTTTTCTTCATCTCTTCAAGATGTGTGTGATACCTAAGTAAAAATATTACTTAATATCTATATATATGGCTTGTGATCTGACATGTGTGAAAAATAATTCATTTTTTTATAATGATGATTATCATCATATGTAAGGAAAATTACATTATAATAAAACTAGTGAAACAGTGTTGAATGCTGAAAACATGCTTTCAAGAAACAACGAATCTCTATTAAATATGCATTTCCACAAGTGCCTGTGGACAATGGTTCCACTTTCATTAGAACTGTCTAAGTGTAAAAAATATTCCTTAAAAAACAGGGAAGACATTACACTGTTAAATTGCTATAATCATGGAGGATTTAAATAACAAGTTAATTTAACAAAATTGTACCTTTGCCTATGAAAATCAGTGAAAAAGTATTCTAATGTTATACATTGTTGAGAGGCAAGATAGTGTTAGCATAAAAATATATTGTCAGTGAGAAAACCTCAAGCGTTCCACCTTGAGAATGTGATTTGGTTTCAGACTGTAATTAGTGTTTACTCCTGAATTTTAAACTTACCTGTGTTTCCTAGTGTACTGGTGCTGTTTTAAAAATCCTCCTTTAAAAACCCTCCTCCTACTTTAAAAAAGTATCTCCTCAAAAACCAAATCTTAAGAAAGTCTATATTGGAAAGTTGTCTAGACATGTATGGGCATACCTAAAATTCAGAATAATTCTTAAGATATCTAAAAAAGCTTGAGATTCATTATATATTTACATGATTGACACTGAGAAGACTTATACTGGACTACCCAGAATTGTAATTTATTAGAATTTAGAAGTACCTAGAGTACAAAAGCATGAAATACAAGTTATTTTATTCCACCATTTATATTTAATGATGTGTGGTAATGACTCATAACTCAGTGAAAAATTATGTGCAAGGACATGTAACTAACTAAACTGCCTACTAAACCCACTAAGAACTATATCTACAATCCTGAAGCAGAATTTGAGCCAATATAATTTAATATATAAAATTATTATGTAGTAATGGTGACTTAACTAAAAGCAACACACTTATGCTAGACTCTCTCTTGTGTGTGAGCAGATAAGTCAAAAGGGAAAACAAAGAACCATTCCACCATATTATTCTCATATTAACAATTCACTTGCTAAGAGAACTCATAGTCATCAAGACAATTAATCTAGCATGCAGAGCAGAAGAGAGCTATTGATTCTAACTGAATAAAGGAAAAGAATGGAATGAAGTAAAAAAGGTAAATATGTTTGAATCCAAATTGCATCTAAATAGGTTCATGATTTCTTTGCTTCTGAACAAAAATATTTGCTCTTGATGCAAGTCTAGCAGCAAATATTTTCAGCCTTTCCTAGGAACTGGCTGACACATCTGGAAAAAGGCAATCTGAATTCTTACCTGCTTCTCTTATAATCCTAGACTTAATCTCAAACCTCTTCTGTAAGAGTTCTGGGAATATGAAATAAACGCCCTTCATTCAAATTCCACATGCATATTGGAAGGCCTATGTGCATTGAGTATGGAAGTAAGCAGAAGATTAGCTTGGGTCCTTGAAGTGCTTGTTACTACAAATAATCTGCTTATAGCTTTAAGTTAACTATCCCTCTGAAACACGCCTATGGATTCCACTTACCAGTGTACACTCCAAGATTTCCTGTGCTCACATGCAGGACTCCAGCTCTGAGATTTGGTTGCCTGTATGACACCTGATTACATGGAGCTTTATGACATCAGACATCCACACTTTGGAAGATTCATCAGACTGGGATACAATAAATGTCTTATCATAGTGGGAAATCAACATGGTGTCTGCATAAATAAATCAATAATAATAATTGACTTATTGAGGTGAGTAGCTCAAGAGAGGACGCCTTCAACACCTGAGCCGGGGGAAGCTCAGCATCCAAAGAGCCTTAACTCAGAGCAGCAAGAGCCACCGAGGGAGCCTCAAGTCCTCGACAGGACTTGCCCAGGAGCCAGTAGCTCAGCTGACACAGCAGGGACTCACAGCGGGGGAGCCAGGAGGAGCGGCACCAGCCTTGACTGGGTAAAAACCTGCCCCAGGGAGTGCGAGGGAACGGGAGGACAGCAAAGCAGTTTGAACGGGCAGGTGAGAACTTGCCCTATGATCAGAGCCTGATCTGGGAGCTCAGCTCTGGCTGCCCCAGCGGTGGCCAGTGTAGGCACCCAGACAGAGCTCATGAGAGGGGAGGCTGCAGTGCAGACCTCAGAGTGTAGAGAGTGCCTGCACTGATCTCTTGAGCCGAGGATGCAGGGGTTTTGGAGCTAGATGATCTTAAGGTCCTTTCCAACCCTAACTATTCTATGATTCTATGAATAGGCAGGGCTTCATTCAGTGCTCCCTGGTGGAGATCCTCCTGAGCTGTGGGATGCTGTCCATAGCCTGAAAGATGTCAGGGATGGTGAGAGGAAAAAGGACAGCATGCTCCAGGCCCAAACCGTGCAGGGGCCTCAAGCGTCCACTGCAACTCATGGACGAAAGAAGGAGGCTGCTAACACAGGAAGCTTTGAAATAGTAACAAAAAAAAAAAAAAAAGGAGGAAAAGGATGATTAAAAACAGAGGACTTCCTCCTAAATCTGTTGACAGCTTTGCTGTCCTGCAGGGGGGGAAAGTTCCTCACACTCGCACCATGAACAACTGTCTGATGCACTGGTAAAGAAGATCACTACTGGTGCTGCCAGGAAAAAGCAGTGGGTCATAGTAATAAGTGCCTCTTCTTTGAAAGGCAGTGCCTCTTCTTTGAAAGGCACAAACGCACCCATCTGTCAACCTGACCCAGTCTCAAGGGAGGTGTGTTGCCTTTCAGGGTCATGGATAAGGGACTATTAATTTAGTCAATGTGACCTTTCAAACATAGAATCATAGAATAGTTAGGGTTAGAAAGGACCTTAAGATGATCTAGTTCCAACCCCCCTGCCATGGGCACGGACACCTCACACTAAACCATATCACCCAAGGCTTCATCCAACCTGGCCTTGAACACTGCCAGGGATGGAGCATTCACAACTTCCCTGGGCAACCCATTCCAGTGCCTCACCACCCTCACAGTAAAAAATTTCTTCCTGATATCCAATCCAAACCTCTGCTGTTTAAGTTTCAACCCATTACCCCTTGTCCTATCACTAGAGTCCCTAATGAATAGTCCTCTCCAGCAACCCGATAGGCAGTCTGTAACCATTCCCCACAGTAATGTCTCCCATCACTGTTCTCCCTTTAACCCTGACCCACAAACTCTCTGTTGACTGCTCACCTGTCCCCAGACAGAGTTCCATACTCTCCAGCCTATCCCTAATATAAATAGCAACTCCCCCTCCCCATCTGCAGGCCTGTCTTTTCTATAAAGCCTGTAACCTTCCATTCCAGCACTCTAGTCATAGGAGCCATCCCGCCATGCTTCTGTGATGCCTATTATATCATACCGTCATAGACGTGCACACATCTCTAATTCCTCTTGTTTGTTCCCCATGCTACGGGCGTTTGTATAGGGGCATCTGAGCTGAGCTCCAAATGAAGCTGACTCATTGGCTGGAGCTGCTGGAATATCTCTACATTGCTCCAAGCATTTATTATGGGTGCTGGCAACTGACTGGGTGTGTTGGGATAGAATGATGCCCCCCTCTCCCAACACATCTAGTTTAAAGCTTTCTTGACCAGTCTGGCAAGCCTCCTACCAAAACTGCTCTTCCTCTTTGTCAGACCAGCTCCACCAGCCCCCACTGGACCTGGCCTCCCAAATTGAGTCCCATGTTCTAGATACCCAAACCCCTGACTATGGCACCACCCTCCTAACCATTTATTAACCTGGCCAATCTTCCTATCCTTTTAAAGTCCTTCCCTTTATTGTGGAGAATTGATGAAAAGACTACCTGAGCCCCAGAGCCCCTAACCACCTCTCCCGGGGCTCTGTAGTATTTCTTTATGTTCTCTGAGCTACTGCTATCAAATCACTAACACCCACATGGATCACTAGAAGAGGGTAATAGTCAGTGGTACTTACTAGAGAAGGCAGCCTCTCTGCAGCATAGAATCATAGAATTATATCTTGTTTAACATCTTTGTCGGTGACATGGACAGTGGGATTGAGTGTGCCCTCAGGAAGCTTGCTGATGACACCAAGCTGTGTGCTTCAGATGATACACTGGAGGGAAGGTATGCCATCCAGAGGGACCTTGACATGCTTGTGAGGTGGGCTGATGCCAACCTCACGAAGTTTAACCATGACAAGTGCAAGGTCCTGCACCTGGGTCAGAGCAATCCCAGGCACAGCTACAGGTTAGGCAGAGAAGAGATTGAAAGCAGCCCTGAGGAGAAGGACTTGGGGGTGTTGGTCGATGAGAAAATGAACATGAGCCAGCTTCAGTGTGCGCTCACAGCCCAGAAAACCAACCGTATCCTGGGCTGCATAAAAAGAAGCGTAACCAACAGGTCGAAGGAGATGATCCTGCCCCTCTACTCTGCTCTCCTGAGACCTCACTTGGAGTATTGTGTGCAGTTCTGGTGTCCTCAACATAAAAAGGACATGGAACTGTTAGAATAAGTCCAGAGGAGGGCCACGAGGATGATCAGGGGACTGGAGCACCTCCCATATGAAGATAGGCTGAGAAAGTTTGGGCTGTTCAGCCTGGAGAAGGGAAGGCTGCATGGAGACCTCATAGCAGCCTTCCAGTATCTGAAGGGGGCTTATAGGGATGCTAGTGAGGGACTCTTCATTAGGGACTGTAGTGATAGGACAAGAGGTAATGGGTTGAAACTTAAACAGCAGAGGTTTGGACTGGATATCAGGAAGAAACTTTTTACTGTTAGGGTGGTGAGGCACTGGAATGGGTTGCCCAGGGAAGGACGTAGTGAATGCTCCACCCCTGGCAGTGTTCAAGGCCAGGCTGGACAGATCCTTGATTGATATGTTTTAGTGTGATGTGTCCCTGCCTATGGCAGGGTGGTTGGAACTAGATCATCTTAAGGTTCTTTCCAACCCTAACTATTCTATGATTTTATTCTATAATAACAAATGCGAAGATTTCAGTGTGATGTGCAGCCATCTTGAGTGAACCTCTTTCAGCTACAGCAGCCTGGGGAAAAATCATGACAGTACTGATTATTGATGAGCACAGGCTGACCTACATTAGCCTTGGAAATTTTTGGGTGTTAGAGGTCAGCAAATAACCCTACCTACAATATCAGATATTTAAATTAATTGTTCATTAACAGCAGCCAAATATAGATCAGTTGCTATGTTGGCTCTGTAATTCAAAATAATGAAAAAAAAGTTGAAAAAATGTTATATGTTCAAGAAACATGCTTAAAGAGAATAAAAACTGAAATACATCAAATAAATTATTTGTTCCAAGCTGCCAGATGACTATGACCTTTTTGCTAACTTTTTGTTTCTTTAGGGTTTTGTATTTCTTTTAACACAAGTCTCTCTACTAGCATGCTTCTTTTTTCTTTAAAATAAATCCAGAACCTAAAATGAGGAGTCTCAGAAAGATTCTGAGTAGAATCAGTGAATCAGTTAGAGAGTAAAAATTTCTTTCAGATACTCCTGCTTTACTGGTTCAGACTTGTAAGTATGGAATTTACATGTTGGGGTTTTTTGTTATACCTGAGATCTTTAATCATTTGTGTTGTTCTCTGGACACTAGCTATAGAAGAAATCTATGTCTTGCATGAGTCAAACTTCTTTGTAAAATCATAGACTTTACAAGAATTGCTGGAAGGCTTGTGTCTGTCAACACAACACCTACAGGAGTAGGAAGGATGAAAGTTTGCTAAGCCAATTCAAAGCAGCTCAGATAGGTTTTTTATCTATGTGGACATTGCACATAATGAAAAAATAGTATTACAGGGGATGCATTTTATCATTTTCATCATGGTAAAAAATATTCACAGTGAGTATTATTTGAATTGCCATAGTGATTATATTGTTCATTTAGCAAAATGCAATATTCAAGTTATGTTGAGGACAGTTTAATGTTGTTAAAATAAATATATTGGAATATGGAAGTGCTGTGAGAAATAATTAATTAAAGCCCAAAGTATCACATAATTTTGATAGTTTGAAACATTTGGTGTCCTTAATCTAGCTCCAATTGCAATAGATCATGCCCTGTAATTAAAGAGATGAGGTAATAGCTAAAGACCAGGACTGAAATAGGCTTTTTGGATTTATAATTTTGAAATCAGTTCCTCATTTTGAAATGAAAGAAGAAATGGAATTATACAAGTATTTGGAAAAGAGATGAAAGGGGAAATGCTAACTTTGCTGAAGAAAGACAGGTCTCTGCTGGAGATTAAAAAGAACAGTTATTTCAGGTCATACCAAAAGATCACAATCTCCAGCATGCTACCTCCAGAAGCAGGCAGTAGAGGATGCCTGTGGAAAAGGGATGGGTCAGATTTAAAAGGACACTGTGGTACTTTGCAGAGCCCTCTCCCAGCAACATGCCATTGCTATCTCAAGTTCAGGGTTTGTATTTATTAGTTTCAGTGATCTTTGTTTTTCCTTTTTGTCCATTTGTTTTTTTCCATACTTGTAAATGGCTTGCTCCCTATAATGAGTCCTAAAACATAAATAAATGAGTGAAAAAACATCTCCTTTTTTCTCGTTTTAAATGTCAGCTGACATTTTAGTGTAATTATTTCTAGACATTTCCTTAGATGGAGAGCAAGAACAATAGCTTTCTGTTAACTTTCTTTCTATCATTCTTGGTTTTTATTATATTGTTGTTCAGTTATCTTTTCCTAAGCCTGGAGAGTCCTGGTAAACCGTGTTATTACTCGCAAGTAATCTTTAGGTTTTGTGAATACATCTAAGAATGGTAAGGCAGCTTCACCTCCCTTATGACTATCAGAATTTGTCCTTCATTAGTTATGAGTCTTACATATGGATGAAATATATGATTTTATGAACTTCAAAATATAGACATTTTCCAGGAAATTTGTTGGAGATATATCACCTATTTTCTATTCATCAAGTAATTTTTTTTAAATTTTTACTTCTAAATATTTCAGTCATACAATCAGGGAAAAGAATATAAGGCTATTTAACTAGGGTCACCTGTCACTCAATGTCAGATGACATGTTGCAGTGTCAAAATGAGCATTCAGAAGCTGACATTTCCTTCTACAAGGCTATTTGATCAAGGCTAGCAACATTTTGAGACTGATAAATTTGTCTGTGAACAATGGTGAATGAGAAAGAACAGAGATGTTTTTAACTATTTATGCAGAAAAAATCAGTGAGTTCTTAAGAAACCTGTAGTGCACCTGGGAAAATATTTCATGGAACTGTAAGGTCATGGAATGGCTTGGGTTGGAAGGGACCTTACAGACTACTTAGTTCCAACCCCCCTGCCAGAGGCAAAGACACCTGCCACTAGACCAAGTTGCTCAAAGTCCCATCCAACCTGTCTTTGAACATTTCTAGGGATGGGACAGCCACAAGTTCTCTGGGCAACTTGTTCAGTGTCTCACCACCCTCATACTAAAGAATCTATTCCTAATATCTTATCTACAACTACCCTCTTCCACCCTAAAGCTGTATCTCTTTGTCTTATCACTACATGTCCTTGTAAAAAGTCCCTCTCCAGCTTTCCTATAGGCCTCCTTTATGTACTGGAAGCTACTATAAGGTCTTCCCAGAGCCTTTTCTTCTCCAAGCTGAACAATCCACCTCTCTCAGCCTGTTTTTGTACAAGTGTTCCTGCCCTCTGCTTGTCTTCATGGCCTTCCTCTTGACTCATTCCAACAGGTCCATGTCCTTATGTTGGGGGCACCAGAGCTGAACACAGCTCCTTTCAGTCTCTCTGTTGAATACCTTAAAAATATGTATCCCCTAACATGTTGCAGGCTTTCCTACACACCTTGGAGAAAAACCTGTTCTACAGTATGGCCCAGTTAGAATTAAACTTGGCTTCCAATAGGTTAGAAAACACTTCCAATAGGTTAGAAAAGATTGAATAGAGGAGACAAGGTTGGTTGATGAATGGGGAGCAGTGGATATTGTCTGCCTAGACATCAGGAAGGTGTTCATCATTTTTTCCCATAAGAACCTCATAGTGAAGCTGAGGAAGTATTGATGCAAAGGGTTAACCAATGTACAGGGAGGTTAGGGTTAAGCCACTTGCCTGACAATGTTACTGCTTGTTCATGCTTATTGTACTCAGGGTGTGTGCTAGAACAAGATGTGAAGACATGGCTATTGTTAAGAGGTAGGGACCATGACTTGGTTCCCATCTGTCGGACACCCAGGCTGGCTGAAATTGGCTCTGCGGTTTGGATAATGACCAAGCCTCCAGGGAGCATGCGTAATGACTAGGGGTGAAAAGTTCAGGCTCGAGGAAGACTCATTTACTTCATCTTGAGACCCTCACCTACGACAACCAGGAGGCACTGCACAAGGGCAAAGGACCTTTTAGTTCATTATAATATGAAGCAGGGATAGGACATGAATATGTATAGGTGTGTTGTGCAACCTCATGGATATGTATAACTTTAGAGAATAAATGTAGAGGGAAATGACGCTGGGGTGCACATGCCTTTGGAGGAGCTATCCCCCATGCGCCTCAGTGCTGAGTAAAGCATACCTACTTTACAGCTTTAACAAGTTGTAGAGTCTATCCACGTATCAATATAGCCTAGATAAGCAGACAGAGAGATGTATTGAGAAGTGACTGAACAGCTAGGCACAGAGGTTGATGATCCATGTCATGAAGTCTAGTTGAAGGCCAGTAACTAGTGGTGTACCCCAAGGACAATACTGGGTCCAATCTTGTTTAATACTTTCATTAGTAATCTGGATGATGGGGCAGTGTGCCCTCAGGAACTTTGCTGATAATACAAAACAGAAAGGAGTAGCTGATATGCCAGCAGGTTGTGTTGCTATCTAGAGGGACCTTGACATGATACAGAAGTTTAGTAATATACAGGGGGGGTTGTACGGGAGGTTGTACAAGGGGGTTAAAGGAATTTCTCTTGCTTAACAAAAAGCAGAGCTTGCTTATACTCATTCAGCAAATACCAATCGTGCTTACCATGCAGTACCAGAATGTAAGCTACTGATAAAGAAACAGTTACTTAGTTCCAGTAAAAAACAGCTTTGCTGTCTGGATATTGACCAGACTCCTAGAGAGCATGCATGACAACAAGAGGTGAAATGTTTAAGCTGAGGAAGACTCATTTACTTCATCTTGAGACACTCACCTGATGACCACCAGGAGGCACTGCGCACGTACAAAGGATGTTTTGGCTCATTATAATACGAAGCGGGCATAGATCATAAATATATATAGGTGTGTTGAGCAACCCAATGCGTATGTATAACTTTAGAGGATAAATGTAGAGAGAAAATGACACTGAGGTGTGCATGCCTTTGGAGGAGCAATCCCCCATGTGCCTCAGCACTGAATAAACACATACCTACTTTACAACTTTAACAAGTTGTGGAGTCAACCCGCATATCTCACAGGCTGGTGAAATGGGCTGATAGGAGCCTTAAATTCAACAAGGGTAAATGCAAAATCCTGCTCTTAAAAAATACACAATCCCATACACCAGTACATGCTGGGATCCAACTGTTTTGTACACCAAATTGAACATGGGCCAGCAATGTGCCCTTGTGGCAAAGAAGGTGAATGGTAACCTGGGCTGCATTAAGTGGAATGTTGCCAGCAGTTCAAAGGAGGTGATACTAGCCCTCTACTCACCAGTCACTGGTGAGACCACCCCTGGAGTACTGTGTCCACTTCAGGGGTCCCTCGTACAAAAGAGATGTGAAGATAATGGGGAAAGAGTTCAACAAAGAGCCATTAAGATGATGAAGGGACTGGAACATCTTTATATGAGGAAAAGCTGAGTGAGCTGCAGCTATTCAACCTGGAGAAGAGGAGGCTCAAGGTGATCTCATCAATATGTACAAATATCTGAAGGGAGGGTGAAAACAGGACGAGCTAGGCTCTTTTCACTGGAGCCTAATGACAGAATAAGAGGCAAAAGACACACTGAAACACAGGAGTACCCATATGAACAGCCAGAAAAATCGTTTTACTGTGAGAGTGACCAAGCACCGAACAGGTTGCCAAGGGAGGTTGTGGAGTCTCCATCTTCGAAAAGTGTTAAAAAATCTGTCTGGACATGGTCTTGAGCCACTGGTTGTAGGTGGTTCTGTTTCAGCAGGGATGTTGGAGCAGATGACCTCTAGAGATCTCTTCCAACCTCAGCCATTTTGTGATTCTGCAAAGACTTTTTTCTGTAATAAACCGAGTAGTTTCACCGTAAAAGAATTAAGTAGTCATGTCTTTATGTTATGTCTTTTCTGACATTGGTATTGTTGCTTTTTCACATCTTTATTGAAAAACAACAGGAGGTCATAAAATATTAACTAGCACTGCAGTGGGATTCTTCATGCTGGTCATCTCAATGAAGAATAAATGTAATATATGCAACGGCAAGAAAAGGAACCAGGAGCTGTGAAACACAGATCTTTAAAAATGGCAAGAGGTTTTATGTTCTGGATAATGTTAGCATTAGCTTTTTCTCCAATAGTGAGCTACCCAGCATCACTGGCTGCAAAAGGAAGTACAGAGTAACCAATGAAATGCTGCCACGTCTAGGTTCTGAAATAAAAAACAAATTACATTCAGTCCTTTTTCAATGTTTAATTTGCTCATCAACAAAAGGCACAGAGAAGCCAGGTTTCCCATGTTTCTCTTTTTAGTGGAGAAGTGTGTTAAACCTTTTATTTTACTTTGTCATTGTCATTATTTAAAGAGTAATTATAGCTATGCCTACTAGCACAGTTCTATTATATTCCTGTTTTTCAAGAGTTTATGACTCAGTGAATTTAATTCCTACTGGAATGGAACTCAGCTTACAAGGTGTCAAAATGCAATTTGTTCCTAAATGGCTTATTTACATTGATTAAACCATATTATTTGATGTTGCAATCCAAAACCAGAGAGTTCTTTTCACAGGTTCTTCTCAGAGATTCTTGCCTGGCCTACTCCAGAGACACAATTTGAACAAATTGTAAGCAATTAGCCATAAGCCTTCAAATGAGAACTTGTCTTCTTAAATATTGAAAGGCTTTAAGTAGCAGATTTATATTTAAAAAGAAGCTACTGCAGATCTTATTTTTAATAAGGTTGTGCATATACTACACTTGCATGAGCCAGCTGGTCTGTGGACACCATAGAAACTGATAATTCCTCTAATTAGAAATGTTTTGATTTTCAGTGGTGGAAGCCTGAAACAAATAAAGTACACCTGATCATTGAGCTATAGTAGAGATTAGGCCAGGTACAGCAGGGTCAGTATGTCCTTCAGTGACCTTGTTCATGTTCTACGGTGTTTACACTGCATCTTAAAATAACTTTTTCAACATTTCAGCTGATTCAGCTGCCTTTAATTTCAAATGTAGTTGGATATCAGCTGGGGTTTCTTTGAGATGGAAAGGAAAATGTGAGTAAGCCAAAAAACTATTGAGAGAGAAAATAAAGAAGTAGAAAACAGTATCCATTGAAAATGCCACATTTTGCACAGCTGTAAATGTAATGAAGTAACAAAGTCCTCACAGAGCCTTCTAGAAACACTTTTTTCTCTCAGTAAGACCAACATAACTGGTCTTTAACTAATTCACTGCCTGGATGTTCTGAAATACAATCACTCTATTCTTGTTCTACAAATCTCTGGTTTGCTGTTCTTGCCAAACATCTGTCATTACCTGTAATCCTTACCCTATGGAAAAAAAGAAAAACAGATATTCAGTCAGCTAATGAAGTAAAATAATTACAAATGATACTTAAGAAATTTGTTTCCTACAGGAAGAGTTCGATTTAGGTCCTGAGGAGGAATTTAAAGAGCTTGTAGTTTTTTCAGGCAGTCTCCGGGCTGTGAGCATCATGATGTTCTGTTTGTATGAGCACATATGACAGAAACAGGAAGAAGTTTGTGACTTGAAACAGAAGACTACCATTTCTAGAAAAAGCCAACTGTAAGAGACAACAGAGTTTTGAAAAAACACAAAGGGTTTGCTCATGGTATAACAGGGAAGGAACCAGAAGAGAGTGTAGGTGAGAGAGAAAAGAACCTAACTCCGCTGTGACACCTGGTAATGCCAGGGTCTTACAGAGTTATCTCAGCTGTTGTTGTCAAGGTAGTTCGGGATTCTATAATAGCATATCCACTTTGATCCAGTGCTTGATGGTCTTATACACTTTGCTTCTCATCTAGATTGATGAGCTCAGACCCATGCCCATGTTGCATATTCTTCAGGGGTCCTGAAGCTGATCTCTGCACATACTGAGGTGCTTGTGCTTTACTGAATTTTACAATTTTCTCACCAGCAATCCTTCTCCTGTCCTTGAATGTTTTGTGAATATTGAAATCAGGAATGAAATTAAAGAATTCTGATCAATGAATAGATGTTGAGTGTCTAGCTAAGAGATTGAGATACAGAAAGGAGTTTCACTTGGGAGGGACGTAGCAGTTTTGGAGGACAAGAAAATACAGCAAAGACATACCACAGGTGAAAGAGTAGAGTAACAAGGAGTTCGGCTGTAAGCTGTAAGCACTCCCCAGCCTGTGTTTTTTTGTTGCCACGAATGTAAAATTTACCTTAAACCTGACACAATCACAGAATCATAGAATCATAGAATCAACTAGTACCTTTAAGACTAGGGCTTTTAATCAAAAGACCATTAAGATCATCAAGTCCAACCATTACCCCAGCACTGCCAAGGCCACCGCTAAACCATGTGACTGAGTGCCTCATCTACATGGATTTTGAACACTTTCGGGGATGTTGATTCCACCACTTCCCTAGGCAGCCTGTTCTAATACCTGATCGTCCTCTCTGCAAAGAAATTTTTCCTAGTATCCTATCTAAACCTCACCTGGCTCAGCCAAGTGAGTACACAGTATCTCATATACTTCAGGAGTTTTGAAGTCAGTTGTGCAAAACGAGCTGAGGAAACTGAGATACTATCACTATTATAACCAAGCCATAGAAACCATGAACAGTGAAGAATTATAGTGTTAGGTAACATCATATTAAAATAATGCATTGCTTATACTGCCCTATTTCTGCTGGGATCTTTTTTTTAATTAATAGTTTTGAAAGTATTTTCCAGAATAAAATGCATCATAAGAAGCGGCATCATAAGAATGGGGAAACAAAGGTGATGAGTTCTCTACCTATTCTACAACAGTTTATTTAAAAGTATTAAATCAATATCTGATGACCACATACACTAGAAAATCATAAACACAACGATCATAAGAAGAAATAAAATTATGATATCCACCCAAATATTTGGTATTTCCATTTTTGAAATTATTCAAGGTGATGTTTTGAGGGACACCTAAATGGAGCTTAAAAAAAATACAAAATCAGTAGGCCAAAAGTTACAAAAATCTGGTTTTGGCTTAATGAAAATTATATTCAGTCAAAATATTAGCAATATTTTAATATTATTTTTGTTTTAATAAAATTTTATTTCATATGTTAAATACTGTAACTAACATAGGACATAAAAATCTGGAACTCAAAATTTTAAGCCATTTAGATTTAGATTTACTCTTTTTTTATAGGTTCCTGGAAAATTAACAAATGTTTAATAAAAGAAGATTGCGTAATTCATATTATGAATGGCTTTTTTTTCCAAATAGGTTATAAATATCTCACATGATTGAAATGAAACTTTTAATTAAAAGTGTACTTAGGTTGCAAAAGCTTTCATAGAAGTACAAAGACTAAATATTATTTAAGATCATTATGCTCTTTCAAATTACAACATAAAGTCCAATATCATATTTTTGTTATCAACTAACAAATTTGTAACAGCTTTCTATAAAATGCTTCTGAACTATTAAGTAGACAACCTTTTTTTTAATATAAACCAACAAATCTGGCAATGAAATTTTGTTTCAAAACTATTTATTTCTCCAATGATCCATTAATCAGGAGATCAGACACAAAAGAGTTAAGCAATAACCATTGCTTAAAAAACTTATTTACGTGTCTTACGCTGGTTAAATTAAAAATAGTGATATCTTATTGGTTTTATCATATCAACTTTTGACTCAGCTGCCTCTGACTAAAAAGGTGAAGAAACTATATTAATCTGAAATGCATATCAAATGAATGGGACAAAGATATAAAGTTTAGTCATAGCTTCATCCCCTGTTGTAATTAAGGAATAAGACTATATCTGTGATACTTACCCTGAAACAATTTGGTTGTTAAACTCTGATTAAAGCCAACCTAAGGCCTTTCTGCACCATTGTTAGCATAAATCAGCTGTGTGGTCTACTTTTGTAGTTTTAGTAAAAGCAAGGACAAGATCCAGAATTACTTAATTAAAATTTAGAATGAAATTCAGCACAACATAGGAATTCTACCTTCCAGCACCAACCGAAGTTTGGTATGTATCTCCTGAGCATCATAATAGATGATGTCCTCATAAATGGATACTGACTCTTAGCAGGCTGATGATAAGCGTGGACCACATTGTATGCCTGATCAAACATGTTTTGAGAAAAATCAATGAAACTGATGGTGAGTTGGACCTCTTCTTCTATGTGTACTTCTGTTATTTTTTTATGTGAATATCCAGTGTACACAGATAACCCCAGGGCCTCAAATTTATTTTGTCCATCTCTGAACTTGACATCCATTCATTTGTTTAT
Source organism: Melopsittacus undulatus (assembly GCF_012275295.1). NCBI lineage: Eukaryota > Metazoa > Chordata > Aves > Psittaciformes > Psittaculidae > Melopsittacus > Melopsittacus undulatus. The sequence goes on along the minus strand of NC_047531.1, from coordinate 17,621,474 downwards.
CATGCACGGTTTCATTTTGTCAATTACTTTCTCATAGTACTATGATTCTTCTGTTGCATTCACTAATTTTATTGTTGTTTTGTTTTGCTGACTTCAGAGGTTAGTTATGTGAGTTGCATTCCTTTATTGATCTGCCAAAAAAGGAAGTCTAGTCAAAATTCCTGTTGTTAGCAGTTGTTTTGAGTCCTGAAGTATGAAAATTTCTCCACATCTTTTTTAACTCAATACAAATGCCTATGTTGTCATTATTCATTTAGAGCCAAAGTCTTGTTGAAGTGTGTTTCTCACACTGATTATAATTTTAAAAATTATAACTTTCAGTTTCATTGAATATCCCTCATTTTTGTGCTGAAAAACAACAGTGAAATGAGGTTGTGTTTTGACATTATTTTCTTTCTGTTTGTATTTTTAAGTGTAAATCTATATTCACCTGGTATAAATTAATGAAATAACCTATTTTTAAACCATTATAAATCAAATTCCAAACAGCAAAGTCAGGATAGTGAGTAGTGCCTACAGAAAGTTTTCATAATTGTGTTTGAATACAAAGGTCTTACATGAAAATACAATTTAAATGCTCATACAGAAAAAAAAATCTAAACATAATTATGCATTTTTAAGCTCAGTGAAGGAAATTGAGTTAAGCCATGGTCTAATCATTAATATATTCCTCTAACTTTCTTATTATTAATGCTATTAGGTTTTGTGTCCTCTTTAAACTTTGTTATTATTATTATTACTACTCAGTATATCTCTCTGTTAGAATTATTGTTTTTTTAGGACTTGAGCAAGTAGCAAAACATCAATCAAAAACTATGTAATTTCAGCTGATCTTAGAAGCTAATTATACCTAAAAAAATATTATATCAGAATTGGGGTCAGATCCTACTGAAATTCAAAAGAAAACTTATAAAATCCTTACCTCAGAAAAACTGTATAAACTTCTGAAGGCTGGTTTAGACTGATCATGCATGGGTGCAAGTCCCTGAAGTCCTGAAATTGTCTGTGAAACATGCGGCATGACTCTTTTGTGTTATGCAGTGCTTTCTTTGTCTTTTCTATAGGAGAAACTGCCTGTGTTTTCTTATTTATCATCAGCACTAACGAATTGATAAAATCTTTTGTGTTATACTGCACTGTTATGAATTCTTTTGTTCCCTGTAAAACCAGTCATTAGATATCATTCTCAAGGAGCTGAGCACTATCTCTTGGTTTTACTGTAATTCATCAAAAACCAAACGAACAAAAGGAAAACTGAAGGAGGAAGGTAAGCTAAAATTAACCATAATTTCTTTTTTTGTTTAAGTAAATAATTGTAAAAGAATGACTATTTATCTCAACACACACAAATAAATAAAAAAAATGAATTTGATCTGAAAGAAAATACCGCACTGAGTACTTGCAAAAAAACCCCAGCAACCAACCAAACAAATTAAATAAATCATTAGTGATACCAAAGGGTCAAATGAGTAATTTTCCTTGTATTCAGAAGCACAGTGTCTAGGGCTATTCATCAAGGTTGAATAGAACTGTACTTCAGTTCTTGCCTCAATTTGAGGAACTTTTGAGCCCTACTTTCCCAAGAACATGGTCAAACCCCCTGGCTGGGCAATATTTTAAGGTTCAGTTAAGTAGATAGTTGATTAATGTCATTCACTATTCCTGTCTTCAGAAAATGGTGTTGGTATAAATAATTACTCCACAGAATGATGTTGACATCACCAAACATCGCCTTTTATCTGTATCTTATCAGAACTTCAGAATATGACTCATACATTCAAAACAGTGACTACTAGAAAAGAATCTGAACATTTATCTACAAGAAAATAGTTTTTCAAATTTTGTTTGTTTTATTTTACCATCATTCTACTTGAAAGCATATATGATTTTTGAAAATCTATTTTAAAATTCCATCTTTGTATCTGAAAATTGTTGTAAATGAAAAATATGATGGAACATCCATGATATACTAGAAAAAGGTTTTTAAGCCTCCAGTTTGCTTTTTTCAAGATCCTGGCAAGGTATAAAACAACCTGATATGCAGACAAACTGATCCACAATTTGTCCCATACCCCATTTGTATGTACCATTCAGAATTCCAGAATTCCCTTTTAGGCTGTTGCACATCTTATGCTGCAGTTCCCTCAGGAATTTCCATGATGTCTAATGTGGTTTAGTGAACTCCAGGGAGACCTTAGCTGGAAAAAATAAACAGCTACAGAGGCACTTAATGAAGCATGGAATCAAGCACCAAGATAGTGAGTAATACCCAGCAACAGAGAGTGCAGAAAAGGCTATAATTTTATATATTATGACCAGTAGTAAAAACCAACCAACCAAAAAACAAAACTGCAAGCCACAAAACCCAAACAAAGAGAAACCACAAACACACACAAAAACTGTGCTATAATCTATTACCCATATTTTTGAGCACTATCAATAAAACCTTAAAAGCCTTAAAGTCTCTTATAATGTGAAAATTTCCATGCATATATAACAAAAACCATTTCTTGGTGATAACAGTTTTATTTAATTTTGTCTGTTAGCATCGTAACTTATATTGATGAACATGGATTGGCATACTTGTTTAAGCCTATAATGAACTAAATGTTATAGAGAATACAATTTTCCTCTTCATTTACTTTAATTATTCTAGTTGTAAATGCCATTTCCTTCCATGATTACGGAATATATTTCACTGTAGGATCAATTACTACAGTTTAAGAATTAGACTTTAGAGTTGCTTTGCAATTATGTACAGGTTTTGTGCCATTAGATATCAGCATTATTATTTTTAAAATATTTTGAGACCTAATGACACAAATCATTAAGTCCAGCATTGCAGGGAACATAACTACTCAATTTTGTGAACATTTAACTACTAAGTTGAATTACACTTTGTTAATTTGTCCACTTCAATGTTTTAACTTAAAATGTTGGTAAGTAAAATCAATTTTGATTGTTTGTGCCAAAAAAGTAAAAATATTGGTGAAGTCAGGTGATAGAGACAGAGCCATAAACATTTAATAGTTACACCTTGCAGCAGGAAAAAAAAAAAAAAAAGCTAAATATTTTTAACATGGTTTTCAGGAGTTTCTGAGTTGCTTCTGTATAAATAGACAGGTAGAGCACTCCAGCACATTCAAAAACTACTAGCTGGATTCAGCAATTTGTTGATAAGTGAAAGCTATTATTCAGACTAAAGAATTCACTCACATGCCACACTGATCCTAATTCATAGTGCAATCAGAGTGACCCCATTACTATAAAATCTCTTATCAGAAGATGGAGGTTTAGGAGCTCATGTTTTCTAACCAGATGTATAATCCCCACTAAATGAAAGGCTGATTCAGAAACATTGTGACAAATTACCATACTGATGTACATGTTAATCCACACTACTATCCCTTTATGGCTATTCTGAGATTAAAACTTGCATCGCTTTCCCCAGAACTGAGCCCTCATTTTATTCTGCAGAAAAAGAACAAGAAAAATGGCTCTGCTTCCATTAGTATCAATTGTTATAAACAAGCAAAATTTCAAGCATGAAATGTTAACTAATGCATTAGCCATAGTGACGAAATTAATTGATGGAATTATAAATGAACCGAAATAATTCTAAGAGAAACTACTGGAAAATAAAAATGGTCATATTTACATGTTTTTTACATGCCATTTATTATATACAAGTTATAACATTTAGACTCTCTCCAACTCAGTATAATCTCTCTTGTCTTATTTTTATTTCTTTAAATTCAACCAAAAAAGACCAAATTTAGAAGTGATGGGCAAGCTGACTTCTTGTGTTATTTACACCAAATTGCTCTTGTCTGCAAGAGTTACATCTTATGTTACTTACTGAGAAAGGGTGGAAATTCCACATGAGTAATTTGGAGAGTGCTTTTACATTTGTATCTTTTGCATGTTCTAACTTGCAGATGTGAGTTATGAAAGATTAGATTCTTTAGACACAAGCACTGTAGCCGTGTGTTGCCATATGGCTACAAGTTATTGAAAGCTATCTAAAGTTTGCAAAGCACCCAAGTAAGCAGTGAACATTTCATGTGATATGATAGAATGAAATAAAACAATCAAACAAAACCAGCAACAACCAAAAAAAACCCCAAACAAAACAAAAAACAAAATACAAAAAACCCTGCAGAAACCAAACAAAGCAGTTAAGCAAAAGGCTCTGAGAGAAAATTCTATAGGTTAATTCATCACTTTGTACAACATACATGATAGGCTTGTAGGTGATATTAGCAATCCCATATCTTTGCTGGGGAAGATCATATGTATCTGTAAAGATGATCAAGGTTTCTGATGAGCTCAGATAAGCCTTCTGGGAGACCAGTGATTTTAGTAAGATTTTTTTTTTTCATATTTACATTTTTCTTGGAATGACCCATCTGAATATGTAAGATTAAAATTCTACAAGAAGAATTTTGTTGCTAAGGGAAGGGAAAACAAAACAAGATAAAACAAAACAACAACAGCAAACCACAAAAACAAACAAGAAATGAAAGAGGTATATTCCTTCTCTTTAATTTTCAGTTTAATCCCAACCTAATTTAGAGAAAGAGTGGCATTTTTCCAAGCTATTCAAACTTTTTTAGCAGAGGACTGACAGAGAAGTGACAGAGATAGGCAATGGCAGACTGCATAAAGTAATGTACTTGAAATGGTGGGGATGGAATCTGCAATAGAGAAAGAAGTTGTGTACTCACCATTTAAAAATAGAATCACATGCAACCTGGAACAAATGAAATGAAAAAAAAAATCTCTCTATGCACTTATATAAAATGGTTTAGCAACATGCTTAAGTATCTTAAGCAGATGCTTAGATCATCTCCTACATCACTACTGCAAAACTTAAAGCATTCATGGCAGTATTTCAGTTTGTAATACGTACTTAAATTCACTTCACTGGGGAAAAAAATGTGGTAGTCTTATTGATTGACAGTTTGATGGATTTGTGGAAGAAAAGAAAGTAAATTTATTCTTCCATATACAATGTACTGTTAAGTCCAGTGTCTGGGTGAGGCAGAATATTTTTAAAGGATGCTTTATTCAGATTTCACCAGCTCTTCACTGACTTTGAAATACCTTCCAAATCACTGGGTAACAGAAATTAAATACTTCCCCTGTATTTTGGGATAACAGAGAAGTTTCCCATTGAACAGAGGCTTGTTTGACATGTAGCAGATAATAATGAAAGATTTCACTTCCATCTGTTAAATATTAGCTCACAAGAAGATTTCTATAAGCAGTTGGAGATCATCTAATAAGATCCAATTGATTTCTTCTTTATTTTTGAAAAGATATTTAGCACATACAATGTTAATCTCTTTGCTTTGATCTCTGCCAATTAGATAATGTCAACTTTTTGTAATAAATAAAATTACTTCTTAATCTAGAACAGTATTTCTATCAGACAATCAAAATACTGTTGATTATTTTGATTTTAAAGAAGATATTCTTCCTAGAGCTCAAATTGTGACTCTGAATTCATTGTAATGACCTAGGTGCATCGGAACCCAAACACTTCAGCGTATAGTTGCTCCTGACTCCATCTTAAGCCAGTGTAGAAACAGAAACCTCCACAGAAACTTAAATTCCTCCAATCTGAATTGCCCCTGGGAGAAACTTGTCATTTCCATGGACTGTAGAGGAAGCATAGGACTTCTACATAAAATTCTAATTTGCTATAGTCCTGTTGAAATTGGGTTGTTCATGCATTTTGTATTGCTGCATGATACTACTGCTATCTGGATGATTTGAGGATCTTTACATACACTTCATGTACATACTTATATAATTTTTTTTTTAACTTATAGTGCTTCTTGTCTCTTTCTCTATTTCTTTGTCAGCTTCTTACATGAATTCATAACACTTCCTGCCTGTCAAATTCATTGTATTTGTCCATGTTTTTCAAAACTCAGAACCAGTACCTCAACAGATTCAGAAACATACAAGTAATCTCTAAAAACACATACACATGCATAATGGCCATCACAAAAAAAATGACAGTTCTGCAGGGGATCAAAAAAAAACATCCCAAAGGGGGGATAACTTGTCACTTCCACAGAGGTAATTTTTTTCTGCTAAATTTTAGCTACATTGATGAGTCCTATCACCATTTTAGAAACATAATTTAAATATTTTAGAATCCAGATGACTCACAAAAAAAGGAAAAAAAAATAAATTATGCTAATTTGAGTCCTCTTTTAAAATAAGTCTTATCTCCCTTTTGGTGTGAATTTCTGGTTAGCTGAATGGAGAATTAGAAGTGACAATCCTGTTGCTAGTGCTATCTAATATCAGAACTCTCAGAGACCTTAGCAGGCTGGCTACCTGAGAAATAATAAGCACTGGATCCACCATCCTCTTAGTTTTGTAGCAAAAAGCCTTCTCTCATCTCATTAATGAGATATGCTTTGACAAAGTAATATTGCCCAAAGTAATTTCGAGTACTTTCATTAGTGGACCACAGGTCTCCAAATTAGTGAAATACCTTTGAGCAGTTTAAAGTCCTGATGGAAAGCATCTAAGCATTTAACTGCTTCTAAGTTATTTGTTTTCTTAGACTAGCATTTTAATGTTTCGCCCCACTGCAGTGGTGAAAAATGGCCATGAGACCAGAACAACTTGGTGTGGGTCATTCAGAAGTTATTTATTGTAAAACTGCATGTGTGTCATTATTGCTATGCTGCCCAGCAATTACACCTTAGCAAAAAATGTAAAATGTCTTATAAATATTGATTCAGTTTCAATATCTGAGAGCAATAATAGAAACTACAAATGTGTTCCAATGAATAATAGATTATTGAACAGCATCTTGCATCATTTAATCATTTTTCCCTTGAGAAAAGAAAAAAAAAAGCCAAACAAACAAAACCCGTTAGTTTTGAAATCTTATTGTTTCTTCCTTATTTGAAGAATAGTTATATAATCCAAAGGCATAGTGTTCTTTCAATTTATTTTGTTTTCCAAATTAGTATATCTGTAGACTTTCTATTGTAGACGTAGCTCCAGAATTCAGAATTCTGGCGTGTTATACTAAGCCCTTATAAATGACCCTTACAAAACATATCATTTTTATACCCTGGATTACATTTTAGAAAATCCTCCCAAAAGGGAATTGTTTCTGTCTTTCAAGAAAGTACTGAATGAGAATCATCTATGGTACAGAAATTGAAAATATTCTTGCTATACAGCTAGGCACACATGCAAAATTTAAGAACAATTTATCTTTCACAATGACCTTTCTGTCAGAACTCCATAATAGAGTCAAACTATTTTCACATATGGTGAGAAGCTTTATTTATCAATTGCAAATATCAGTGTAATAGCTCATTCATATAATAGTTCTGCTTTCAAGAATACCAAGTGATAGGCTAGTATTGTTAGTACCTAAATGTGCAGAGTCACCTGTTCTGTCACCCATGTTTTCATTCTCACAATTCAAATCTCCTAAACATCTCAGCCACTGGACTCACCCACTGCAATGACAGGAGAAAAATCATTTTATATAATTTGGGAAAACCTATCAGAGTCTGGCACCCTTCCATGGTGGGGCCAGATGAAATTTTAACGGAATATTTTCTTGAGGGAAATAACAATCTCTGCCCAATATCTTTATGCATCTTCTCTACAGGGCACAGGCTGAAGAGCCATATCTGCCAAAAAGTGCCAGGTTGAGACAGTTTGTCTTCAAACTAAATTAGTGACTTTTGTTTTTTGAAATATTTGTCTAGAAACTGGGCCCTACATGTACAATGTATTGGTTTATTATTCCTTTTACATTTTTCTTTTTAACTCCTTTAAATATGTGCTTGCCAGTTGCGTTTATTAAGAGGTGTTATGAATGAGTGTGATGTCAAATTAATATAGCTTTAAACCTTCCTAACTAGTCCACAATTTGAAAGCATAAACATGTCAGCTACATGGCAATTTTGCTATTCAGGTACTAATAAGAACTTCCAATATTTGAAGATACAAACCTTTATTTAGTGAAACACATTATGCAACCATACTGCACAAAGTACTAATCCATTTTTAAAAGCCTTTATTCAAACCAATTTTTCTCCCTTACTTAGCTCAAGACGAATGGCCCACAAACTTATACCCAATAAGAAGAATGACGTAAATATCATTTTACAGATTGATCCATGAGACTCTATGGCAAACATCAACGCACACACAGTACCAACATATATCTACCTCAACCGTTAAGGATCAGGTCTGATGAGCTGATTGGTCTTTGCTGTGCAAACAGTTCAGATTTCAATACTTCTGGCTGTAGTAAGCAAGAAAACAGAAGTAATACATACACATGAAAACTACATTTATGGTCTTCCTTCCTTTTGAATAGAATACAAGGAAAAGATATTCCAGGTAATTTATTATACTTTAAAGCATGCAGCCTGTTAGCCACTGGTGAGGTAAAAAGTCAGAAGAAGGCAGAATGCAATATGCTTCTACAAAATAAAAGTAAGAGTATAAGGACGTAAGAGGATTTTCTCTATCCCTTATACAAAACTCATTAGTTTCTTTCTAGAGAAACAATGAGACCCCTAGACTGGTGCTAGTCAGCTCAGGGGAGATATTGTCCAAACTGAATTTACTCTCATCCCTGTTAATTTTTTGCAATTTGTCCAGGAGCAACAGTAACCATGGCACTAGTAAGCAACTGCATACAGGTGAATAAATTAAGACCTAGAATGAGATGGAGATGTGAGTCTTATGAGAAACACCAATCTCCCCTGTGAGGAAGACAATTAAACATAATTCAGTGGAAGGATATCAAGGAAGTATGAAATAAAAAATATATCCTGCTCTGCTCAGGTATGAACATGCATATACGTGTGTGGATGTACATGAAAGTCCCTTCTAGGTATTCTGGGTATCATGTTTATTCCGCACTTTCAAGTACTATTGAAAAATTGTTATTAAGAGTATTGGTACTGTTCAGTCAATGGAAAGACAGCTCTGAACTTGGATCAGCCTCACAACCCATGCTTGTATGTGTTGATTTTGGATGCTATACATCTCCCTGCAACTCATTGTTGTGTACTATTTTTTTTTTTATTTTCTATTAACAGTCTATTGTGAAAGGCACAACATTAATCTTCCTGTGAATTTTGCGGTATCTCAGGGCATTATTACTCTATGTACCAGCACTTGAAATAATGTGGGAAAAAAAAGAAAAATTAAAGAAACTTATATGAAAAAATACCTTCTTCTTTCATTAGTAAAAGAGTTTTGCATTTACAGTGAGAGCAAAAAAAGCTTGAAATAGATTACTTGTTCACCACCAATGGCAAATGCTTCCTGAATTAGTATGCAGCACATATGAGCAGTCTTCACCAAAAAAAAAATGCAATAAATGCATAGCAATTATGTTAGAGCAATGTAGACATTATTTAAGAAGGTAGAACTTGGAGTGCATCTGTGGGTGTTGAAGGAAACACAACACTGAAATGCAAGTGACTGCATATTCATTTGAGCTCAGACATGCGCACAGCCACACATAGAGACATGTATGTTGTAGCATTTGCAAGAAAAATCTTGCGTTGTTCATGTATGTCACACAAGGAGATAATACTCTTACTTTCAACTAAGATGTCTGCAAATAATACAATAGCAGTTTGAAAAATGTAAATGTTGGCTACTAAGCAAATGAAAGAACATTCTATCAGAATAAAATATTTGTAATTATTTCAAAATATTTGCAAATGATTAAGTATTGCATATATAATTTTGTCATCTGTCTGTTTTACTGTAATTCATTTGGGACATATTTTTTCTTAATTATTCTGAAGTTCTTCAGCTCATTAATTTGCTGTCTAATTACAACTAATTACTCATTCACAGCAGTATATCTACTTTTCAAAAACTAGCAAATTTGTACTGTCAAATGTTCTAAGAATGTGTTCAATACAGAAAATTATTTCACTTTGTTAATACCCCAACATATTAATTTAGCAAAAACCTGGATCAGCATCTTCTCATTGTCTTAAGGCCCTGTCTTACTTTATGGAAAGAAAATCAACAATAGAACATTTATCCTTGATTAAAATGAACAAATGTTTTAAAAGACTCTATCCAAAGTCTAGATCTTAACTTATGTGATCTTAATCTTATAAGATCTTAAACTTAAAAGATCTTCATCCTATTTGAGAAGGAAGCTCAAACCAGCATCTGATCTCTGTTATCTCCTTTATATCTAAGAAGAAAAGAGAATTATTGCATATCACACTTTTAAAATTTGCATTGTCTTTTTTTCTTAGTTGTTACTCAGTTTCAAATTTATTTTATTTCTTCTTGGTTTAAAGGATGGCTAAGATGGCTTTCAACTTACATCGATGTTGCTGGCTTCTCTCAGGGGGAGACATATTTAGGTGATTTATTCTGTTGAAACTCATTTAGTTAAATCTTGTTCTGAGGAAGGAGGGAATTCCTTTAAATAGAAATTTGGGAGTATGTACATCTTTGGCAAATGGATCCCGTAAAGTTATAGAAATTTCTACCAAGATCTATACCAACTTTGTGTTCAGCTGTACTGTAAGGACAATTCTTCACAGCCCATCATTGATCATAAACTTGTAAATCCTAAAATCCTATTTATTTCACAGAGAACAGAGTGAATATACAAGCCGTTATTTTCTGTTGGAAGATAAAGCAGAGTTCTTGCAAGAGTTTATCTGATAAAGATGTCAAAATTTTGTCATTCTTACTTTCTTAAAGGAAGTTTGCATCTTGTAAGCCTATAGTAGTACAGATTGGTCTCTGCAGTTGAAATCTGAAGGGAAAGTGAATTTAAAGGCTCACATTTGATGAGTTTTGAAGGTTGTGCTACCTCATATCCAATCTTGGAAGTAAGAGAAAGGGACTTTTGAGTTACACTATCTTGATGTAGTTTCCAAATAAGATTTTTATAGTTGGGTTTTATTTTTATTAGGTGGGCAAAAGGAATAATGTAATGGTTTGCATCTGGATATCTAGAAGTAAAAGACATAACTCATTGTCAGCTACAGTAATGAAGCCCCATTAGGACTGCAGAATAATAGAATTGCTGCAGTTAGTGGGAAGCAAGAGAACTTTCTGTGCTGATATTTTGACATTTCAGCTGCAAGCCCAAAGAAAGGTGTTCAGAAAGACCTCACAATTAATCAGACTCTGTTTGACATAACTCTTACCAGGATCTTGGGAAAATGATAAACTATTCCATATCAATATTGTCTTTCATGAAATGTGGATAGATTATTTGAATTGTACCAGCTGTATCTGAAAGATTATTAGCCTTCCTTTTGGTCAGCTAGGCTGCTGGTTTGTTTTCAAGCCGAATATGTGTGCATTAGCCCAGTAAAAGCCAAAAAAAAAAAAAGCATGAGATGATTTATTGGAAGATCCTTCAGAAAGTTTACTTAAATTTCAAATATCTTTATGACCCAAGTGGATACAGCCACAGAATATTTTCCAAAACCAGGCTTGACAAGGGCAAGAGGCTGGCCATCTGTCTGAGGAAATGGTATTTCTAAAAATAGGAGGAGAGAGGAAAACACACTATAATGCAAGTGTGTTGCTGATGGCTTCTCAGATTGGGAGTATATAAGAGATTGCCTTTTATCAGTTTCCATGGATTCAGAAACAGGGATTAGGCATCAGAGTAGGGATACAGTGTTCTGAATACAGGTGTTTCTACAATTTCATCCACTATGCAGCTTCTCATTTGGTCACTAGTTTTTGTTTCCGAAAATCAAAAGCCTTCTGAAGGTCTTTGAGATATATTTTCAAGTCCCATGCAGATACTTTGAGGCACCTAAAGAGGTTTAAAAAATCCATGTTGGGGGAACTGAATCCTACCCTAAGTTTATCAGCTACCATTCTGCTGTACATTTGCCAGTTGAGGAACAAGGTTGCTTCTAAAATCAAGCAAATTGTATCCTGCTTCAAGCATTAGACAACTTAAACAAGAAAACTGAAGGAATAATGCCACTTGTGGATGTCTCCACTGGAGGAAGATGTTACAGACATTACTCTAATAATATGTTCTAGGGAGATTAAGGATGGCCAGAGAACAGAAAGTCAGCAAGAGGCGTTGCTAATTTATTTGTTACAGAGATCCCACATTCCAAGCTGTAATTAAGACTTGGCAGGTTTCCAAGCCCATCACCATACACCCATATTGCTGCCTGTAAAACATCCAATGGGCTCTTTTAGCATATTCTTAACAGCAGTTCAAGGTTTAGCTGCTATTGTGGTATGTGAGTTTGGGACCCTGGTCTGAATCCTCTGCCCCTTGTCAGGCACGTAATAATGTTATTTTGGTTAAGCCTGGCACAGCCAGAGCCTATCGTGTTATTTCTACAGGTTTGTAAACTTAATGACCTAGCCAAAGGTTCTCTTATGTTCAATGGTTCTGTTAAAAACTTTGCCTAATTTTCCTCATGGACTTCACATATCTTAGAACCAACACACACACAAAAAAAAAAGAAACCAAAACAAAACAAAAAAAACCCACCAAAAACAAACAAAAGAAGAGACAAGGAAAAAGATCTTTCTTCTACCTTGTACAAAGTGAGGAGAGCTGATGGTTTGTGGGAGATATACATGGTGTTTCAGAACAAAAAAAAAATATGTTCAAGTTTCAGTTTTCTTACCGTTCCCCAAGTAACATGGAAATTATAAAAAATACAACCGAATGAGAAAAACAAGATTACCAAGCAACAACCAAACTCGATTAGAGGTGGTGGAAGATTTAAACGTGAAATTAAAATCTTATAAGATGAAGTGATTTTCACATTGCAAGTTTATCATTCTGCCTCTTAGTAGAGTATGTTGAAGAGTACAAGAGAACAAAGATGATATGTCAGATAGTGGGGTAACATGTTCGATGGTCCTAGCAATAGGACAGAATGATATTGTCATAGGATGACTTGCTTGAAAATTTAGGGAAGTAAGTTTCATCCTTTCCTTTGTGGGACTTCTTGTTGATGCTAGCTACCCAAGGATGAAATAAAGCTGCTTTCCTTCAAAAGTCTGTGCTCTTCTAAATGTTTACCAGATGAATGGACAATGCTGTTCTGTTATTTAAGTATTAGGCTGGATTACCAGAGTGTTTGTAGCTGTTAGTAAATGAGCATTCACTGTAAGTACTGAAGTCTTCAGAATTTTAGAGCCTTTACTGAATTAGGTAGGATAATTAAATTATCCCTAAATGACTGGAAATCCTTAGGACAACAAAAGGCTTTTTATTCTTTTAAATCTTACTTTATTATTGCAGAGATAAACATTTTGATTCTGGACTTTTCTACAGATTTAGCATTTAACTAGGAACACACACACATATAAAGCACTTTCTCTGATGTACAGAACACCAGTGCCGTTGTCTGTATGCTTTGGAAGCACTGCTCACATTTGTATTTCCCAGTGAAACAATCAATAATTTACTAATTCTGATGACTTTTATCCCTCCAAAGAATTTGTTCAAAGATTTTCTGTGTGAGGCAGTCTAAAACACATGGTTGCAATGGTAAGTATAACACATTAACCAGCCTTGCACATTGCATCAGAGGTAAAATTAAGTCTCAGAGGTGTTTCTGGTATTTGGAATAAGGGTTCTCAGTACTTTTTGAAATGGGATTACTCCTTTGGGTCTCTTTTTCAGACCATCATTCCTTATTATGGTGTAGTGATGATGGTAAATATCCAATAGTGAGCATACGCTCCTCTGTGCATGTGTAAAGGAGTTTAAGTACTGTCTTGTTAATGTCATTCAGTATATCCACTGCAACTCTTTAGACTTCTCAAGTTTCTTTCCTCCCAAAAGACAGGAACCATGCATTGCGTCATTTTATGGAAAGAATAAAAAAATCAAGTTTTTACAAACACTTTGTAAAAACTTGTGGTTTAAGCCCAGCTGGTAACTTAGAACCACAAAGCTGCTCTTTGTCAGACATAAAGCTACAGAAAGGCAGGGAGATGATCGCACAGAATCACACAGAATCATTAGGGTTGGAAGGAACCTTTGGAGATCATCTAGTCCAACCTCCCTGCCAAGGCAGGGCCACTTAGATCAGGTTACAAAGAAACATGTCCCAGCAGGTTTTGAATGTTTCCAGAGAGGGACACTCCACAACCTCCCCAGGCAGACTGCTCCAGTGCACTGCCACTCAACATAAAGAAGCTCTTCCTCACGCTGAGGTGAAACTTTTTGTGTTTTAGTTTATGGCCATTGCTCCTTGTCCTGTTGCTGGGCACCACTGAAAAGAGTCTGGCACCATCCTTCTGGCACCTGACTTTGAGATATTTACCTTGAGACAAGGAGGCACAAAAGCACAAAATATAATCAGTCCTAATTAATGTTAAGTTTGATGGCTTTGTAATGGAAGATAACTGCAGTGCTTGAAGGTAGATGACATAGTTTCAGGTCCTTAGGACCTTAGCACAAAAGGTGTAAAAAAGCACAATAGAAAAACAGGACCTGGGGATGGGGAGTATCTGGGACTAGCAGATGTCCAGGATGGGAGCAGTTAAACTAACTGATAAGTAGAAGGACAGGATGGTTGCTATGTCTGTAATGTTAATTAAGCTGGTTATGAAGATTGTTGGGAAAGGTAAATGACCCTTAAAGACCACCATCACATTTTTATATGCATGCAGGGAAACATTCTGGAAAATGATGTAATTCATGCGTAGCCTCAGAAATATGTATGTATGCCCAGTGACCCTATAAGGATAACCTCTATAGCAATATGGGTATACATGTTAGGAGGAGCTATCCCCTGTGTCTTCCAGTGCCACAATAAATACCTGTTTGTCAACTTGAAACTCTGCTGGTGAGTTTGTTCCTGGAGTTTTCTCCTAATCAACATGCATTAATGAGATCCCCTCTCAGTCCTCTCTAGACTAAATAGGCCCAGCTCCCACAAGCTATCCTGATAAGAGAGATGCTCCAGACCCTTGGTCACCCTTGTGGCCCTGTGCTGTATACTTTTTAGTAGCTCCTTGTCTTTCTTGTACTGAGGAGCCCAGAACTGGACACAGTACTCCTGTGGCCTCACCAAGGCTGAGTAGAGGGGGAGGATTACCTCCATGGACCTGCTGGTCACACTCCTTCTACTCCTTCCCAGATTACTATTGGTCCTCCTGGACACAACAGTATATTACCAGCTCATGGTCAACTTATCTATCAATTCTCCCAGGTTCTTCTCAGCTGAACAACCCGGTCAGCCCCCAGCCTGTACTTGTACTTATGGTTCTTCCTTCCCAGGTACAGCACCCTATACTTGCCCTTGTTGAACTCCGTTAAGTTTCTCTCTGCCCAGTTCTCCAGCCTATCAAGGTCCTGCTGAACAGCAGCACAGCAGCACAGCCTTCAGGTGTATCAGTCACTCTTTTCCATCTTAGTATCATCAGCAGCGCGAGCAGTTATGGTACAGGCCCAGTTGTGAAGGAGTAAGAGATGAAAATTCTAGTTCAGTATGAGAAGTCAGTTCTGAATCTTTGGGGTCTAGTGCCTCCAAGAAGGCAAGAAGAATTTCCCATTATGATTAATACAAATTGTTGACAGTCTGATAGAAGAAATTAGCATTTGGAAACAAGAGTCCTTCACTTTATGGACTTCATGAAGATGTATGAATCTAGAAAAGATGCTGTGGTTCTTCCTATTACACAGAAAAAAAACCTTGAATCCCATATAATGGAAAATATAATTTTCATTGTCTTTGTGCCAGATTCTTAGCATACATAAAATGGTGTTACATAAAGCTGGATAAGACTCCATGACTACACACAAGCATAAGATCTGAATTTTAATATCAGATGACAAAAAATACAATTAATGGTGCATTGAGAAGGAAGCTATTCATAGAACACAACTTGCTGAATACCCAAAACTGTGTACTAGAATAACAACCAAATGATAAATTAATACTTAATACTTTCAGTTTTCATATTTTATCAAAGGCCATAGCTACTAATTTTTTACATACTGCTTAATATCCAAATATAAAATACTCTGTGGGAATTTAAACACCTCAAAATGTTCAGGGAAATGGTATCAACTTTTAGAACCCTACCCACTTATCAAAATGGATTTTGTTCTACCAAAACATAGAATCAACATGTCTATTTGCTGTGCCTGCTTGATTGTAAACTATTTCATTGCAAGAGTTTCCCTGAATTTAGGAACATAACATTTCAAATTATGGACACCACAATAGCACAAGTCATAAAGGTATTTCTAAATTTAATAATAGTAAAAAAAACATTGATGATGTACTTTAAATTGGAAGTTGATAATGATTAGAGCAACTGTTAATGCAGGATGAATAAGATTCAACATGTGTTTCATGGATGCCTCTGTCTTTTGAGTTGTTAATGAGATTCTTTGTAAGAAACTCAGGAATTGTGTTATTCATTGGGAGTTAAGAACAGATGTGTATAAGTGTCTGGGGTGAGTCGGTAATCTATGAAGCTATATATTACATCAGATTTTTTCCTATCATTCTCAATCAGCTTTTGGAGAACAACAACTACAGTGTCACCAGCTGCTCTTTCAACTGACTACGATTTTTACTTAAGTAAAAATGGATGCTGTATATCAGATTTTATTCCACTGTCTGAAAACTAATGGGTGGATTATTTAGAACTAAATTGCCTGAGCTTCCTCTATACTCCTATTTTTTTAGCCTCTCTTTTCCTTTTATTTTTACCAGCAACTGAATAAAAGTTAAGTGCATGAAGTTCACGAGCACTAATTGATGTATCTTCTTTTGGATCTCTATAATTTCTGTTTCTCAAAATCCAAGTCTGTAATGAAATTACAGAACATGGAATATATTATTCATTTTCTAGGCATTAAGCCAGTGTTGGCATCATCATCAAGATGCCAACACTAGGTCATATGAATGATTAGAGCAAACTCCCTCAGAGAGGAAAATGTTTCCTTTTCTACAGTACAAAAATCTGAATTATCACACAAATCAAAAGTATATAAAATGGTTTGATATTCTTAATCAGTTTTATCAATTAGCATCTCATATGTAAATCAATGCCTTGTGTTAAAGACAAAGTCCATGATAATTTCCTACCAATCTTTCAATTTCATGTCAGTAAATACATTATTTCACTTACCTTAGCTTGAGACAGATGGCAAGATCCACTAAAGTTCTTTCTTTAATTCTTTCAGACTAAGACTTATATTCTGTTAAAGGTATATCTCAAACACAGAAGCATCTGGTAACTCCAAAAATTACCTTTAGAAAAACATGGAGTTTATTATTATATTTTGTGTTATTAGAGACATTATACCACTCTAATATGGAAATCAAAGGTTCTGCAAGAATATATGGCAATAAATACAGACAAAATATATTCTAATTTAGCTTCCTTATCAAATAACCTGAGTTTGGACCTTTCCTCTGTAGAAAAATATTCTTTTATGTACCAACACAAGTGGGAACAGTAAAACTGTAGGATACCTTTATTTTTGAACTGTTGTCCCTATTGGGAACTAAATATAGACTCATTCTAGCAAGGGCAAACTCAAAGTTCTGTGATGACTGAAAAGTGAGCAGAGCCACACAGCTGTGCTGTAAGTTGTCAAGCCAAGTCTGAACATGTGTTAGCCAGGTGCTTGGCACAGTGGGCAAGAGGAAATATCTCTTTGCAATTAGAAATAAACGTTCTTGTAGACATTAATTCCTTAATTCCTTTCTGCAGGATTTACCATCTTTTAAAGCACATAGTATGAATATGCTATACATAGGTGCATCGTTTCAAGGAAACTGAAAGAGAAGAACGGATTTAGCTAGTGCAAAAACCCTTAGGATGCAGAGCAGCACTAAGAGATTATAACATTAACTATTATTTCGTCTTTTCTTTAATTAGGGCAGCCAGACCTCAGCAAATGTCTGCTCAGCATTTCTGTGGCAACACAGATACACATTACATGCATCATTTATCTAAGAACTAGTGGCAGCCAGGTTTTAGTGTGAGGCTGGAAAGAAAATTATGAAAGGGCATCTGATGGCTTGAATAATGTCTCTGAGTATTGAACTGAATATTGAAACCATGACTCCATCTAGGAGAAATAAACCTCCTCTGGCATGTGGGATTTCAAAAATTACAGTATGAAACAACTCAAGAAGCTCAAAAAATGCAGCTAAACTAATCTAGATCACCAATAAACCAGCTTAAATAAAGATTAATAATTATTTCTTCCTAATTTGTTACTTTGAAGTGATTTATGTTGCAGTATATACAGACAGTCTTATTCTTTAATTTTCCTTCTCTGATTAAAATAGCGAATTCTTCAGTTGAAAGGGCTGGATTATATGACAGCATGTTAATAGTCAATCACCTGTAATTTCTACAAGTGATCTACATCTAATAAAATTGGCAGATTTTTTTTCTTTGTTTCAAGTGTCATCACTATAATAAAAATTTGTCTTTTACGTGGCTGTAAACTGCTTGTAGGTCGCCAAATATAATGGGTGTATTGCACAAAGTGAACACGTTGCTCATTCTAGGTATTCATTGACAGTACAGGAAAATGAAAGCAAGTTAAATTTTATCTTCATATACAGCTAAAACTTAAATTCCACTAAAGGCACACCTGGCTAATGTTCCATATTTAATTACTGCTTGTATTTAGTTTGATGACTTGTTAAAGTTGAATTTTTCCAAATTTTATAGGATGCCACCTCACTCAAGGACCAGGATAGTGAGCTGTCAACTGCCTACTACAAAAAAGAAGACTGAAAAATCTGAAGAGGAAAACTTATCTCTTCCTGGTAGACAACTGATTTATATCATTAAGGCTTTTACCCATCAGAAGAAAGATAAGTAACTGCACTAATTCAAATAGCTACTGACAACTTAAATTATTTTATTAGGAACTGTAGGTTTGTTTATACTTAATCATTTGGTTATTCTTTCTCATTTATGAGCAAGTCAGTAGCTGTTAAGAAAAGATATATCTAGGTTTTTCATAGACAAGAGTAATTAAATATCTAATGATAGAAAAAAAATCTCAGTTAAGATACTGGTACACACAAAAAGTTCATGGCTGTAATATTTAGTATCAGTCTAAAACTCAGAATGGGAATAATTACTGGGTTTTGTGGTTTTTTTCCGGTAACATATTTCAAGGTAAATCAACTAAAATAATTACATACTAATTCATAAAAAAAATCTTACATTTAAAAAGATCACTTTTAACAGCACAGTGTTCAATGAATTGTAATAAAACCTATGAAAATCCAAGAGCCTTCTAGGTTTATAAGTTTTCACAGCTTCTTCATAAGAAATGTTATTGACCCATCACTGCTTGCCATGTTGCATCTACCTGTTCTTGAAATCACAGCCATCAACCCCTTTCTCAAAATAGGCTTCAGAGACGAGTCAATCAGATAACTCAGTGCCCTATATTCAGAGTTAGGAGATCCCAGGTCAGCTTGTTCTCTTGATGAAGAGTGTTAATGCACATCTTCTGGAAAGAATGCAAGTCTAGTATGGTTTTCTATGGTGGATTTTTTCTCAGTCCTTTCAGCTGAAACAATTTAATTTTGAATTAAATATAAAGACAAATAAAGGAACTGAGAACTGGTGTTGAATACATCTACCTTAGGTTAAGCATCTCAGAGTAAAACATCTAAGTCTGTTGTACTCACATGTGTCTCTTTTTAAAGTCAGTGAAGAGAAATAGGCACCAGACAGCCATTTGTTTTGTGCTGCTACATATATATGACAGGTCGGATGAATCACCCTCTGGAGATGCATGTTTCTCTCCACTGACCATGAGTGGAACATAGGGGACTATCTCAGATTTATAAATTTTAGATATCTAATGTTACATGAGATAAATTCCATCCCCAGAGGCTAAGGAGGATGGTAGGACAGGAGGCCATGCAAAAAAAGCAGTCATTGCTCCTATTATTTGGCAGGATTTTTACAAACTAGAACACTATTATCTCAACTGTTGATGTATACTCAACTAATGAGAAAACATTTGTCTTGGATAACATTCTCCCCATAAAAGTTTTCAGTTTCTTTATGTGACAGTCATAAATGAAAATTAAATAGTTAATCCCAAAAGACCTTCCCATTGAGCAGTTACTATTTCAGCAAGTTAGCAGCTTTTTTAATGGCCACACGTTAAGACATATGTGTGTCGTTGCAAAGAAGTCAAGGTCCACTTGGACAGTTTCTTGTCCTGCATCTTATAAACTTTACATCTTGTGCTTGGTGAGATAGAAAGAAGTACATTGTATGATGCCAACCTGATAAATTATTGCCCTGGGTTCAGCAGTAGCAGTCATTTTTCTCCTTCTTGGTAGCTGGTGCAGTGCTGTGTTTTGACTTTCAGCATGGGAATGGTGCTGATAGCACCTATGTTTGTAGTTACTGCTCAAATGTTTACTCTGGCCAAGGACTTTCTGAGCCTCATGTTCTGCCAGGGAGGAGGGGAGGCTGGGAGGAAGAAGAGACAGGACACCTGATCCAAACTAGTCAAAGACGTGTTCCATACCATAGCACGTCATGCTCAGGATGTAATTGAGTGTTACCTGGAAGGGCTAGGACCCTGGGGGGTTGGAGGAGGTATCAGTCGGTGCTCAGGTGGGCAGGGTGGGGTGAGTTATGGGTCGGCGGCTGGTGAGGTGTTTTATTCTCTTCACTTGTTATTTCCTTTATCATTATTATCATTATTATTATTGGTAGTAGCAGTAGTGATTTGTGTTATACCTTAGTTATTAAACTGTTCTTATCTCAACCTGTGGGAGCTACATTCTTTGGATTCTTCTTCCCAGCTCTCCGGAAGTCGGGGGAGCAAGGGAGTGAGTGAGTGCACGAGCTGTGTGGTTGGATTTAAACCACGACAATTATATACTAAAATATGCATATCCATACCGGTTTACCATGCTGCCATGCACATACTGGGGTTATAAAAACTGGTGTAAAATGTAGGTTATTTGTATGCTTTGTGAGTTTTTCTGTGCAACCAGCATTGAAATGCAGACGAAACATTATCAGAAGTAAGTATCCTTTCAGAGCCAAAGTAGAAATTATTGAATGTGACATTTTGGTTTTGGATGAGGCATTTGTATATTCACCTACTACTGTATTCACCAGTGTTCTCAATAACTATATCCATCAAATCAGAAGTATGTTTAAAAACAAATAGGCACATTCACATCTGAAAATCTCATTTGTTTTCCTGCATCTAGCAATGAGTGGAGTACACTTGAATCCCTAGAATGAAGTCTTCTATAATAATAATAATCAATTTTATGTTGTGGAGGATTTTGTTTAAGTGACATATAGAACTGAATGGAAATAATGTTTAAAGTGGTGTGATATTTTTAACCCATGCCATGAAATTTTTTATTTCTTGTTTGCAAGACCTTATTTACCAGCTTGCATGCGTAAGGAGGCATGCCATTTCCTGCTAGCTGTCTATCTTTAAAATGAGCATGGAAAATAATGTTTGAGGATTATACAGTATAAACACCTTTTGGCTCTTCCAAGGTGCCTACGTAGCCTGTAATACAGGGCCAAATTTTCTCCTCTTTCTCCTTTTTCCTACAAATAAAAGATTCTGATATTCTTTAGCTCTTATCAGTGATAGCTCATCTTTTTCAAAAAAACACACCTGGCTCTGAAGTTCACACAACTTTACTCAAGGACAAATCAGGAAAGTTTATTAAACTTGTTAATGTGAGTCTGCTTTTTGGTTAAAACAGAAAACTTACAGTTTCCTTAGTAGGGATATTTTCTCCAAATTGGTAACAAAAAAAAAAAAACCCAAACCTTTTGCAATATATTTTATTCTTCTATTCTCTTATGGTCATTGCCAGCATCTGCTGTCAGCTGTACATAGTAATGTAAGTATTATCTCAGGAGCAGGCAAAAAGTTCAGATGCATAATGCATGCCAAATTGTCACCAGCTCTTATCAGAGTTAATGTTATTTTTTTTAATGGCTCGATGAGGAAGACTGAAATAGTCTGTAGATAGCATAATGAAGCAAATACATTTTCCCTCACTTTACATATTACTCTGTTTCTTGAAATTTATATCTGACTTTTAAAAGAAAAAAAAACACAGAAATTATCTAAGTTTTTAAGCAGTCTTCAAAGGTTTTACAGTTTACATAAATTGCTTTCCCATATAAACAGAGGTTATAATTT
Source organism: Melopsittacus undulatus (assembly GCF_012275295.1). Classification (NCBI taxonomy): domain Eukaryota; kingdom Metazoa; phylum Chordata; class Aves; order Psittaciformes; family Psittaculidae; genus Melopsittacus; species Melopsittacus undulatus. Next base: position 17,599,276 of record NC_047531.1, on the reverse strand, counting down.
TTCTTGGGGAAAATATAAATCAACATTATATAAGTAATTCAGGATGAACCTGAGAGCAAATTGTTTGTGTTTTCTCACATTTTATTCACTTGCTTAGAATGTCTTAAAAAAGAGTTGTTATATGTGCATTATTTACAATTTTCCATGGTTGTTTTTTTCAGATTTGATAGTATGTCATGTATTCTGGCATTTTATCTAACTATCCACAATGACATCAGCAAGAAACTTGAAAGGTCTAGATATTTCAAATTTTTACTTCTTTTTTTTTTTTAATTGATGGAAATTAGCTTTTTACCAGACAAAAACCCACAAATCAACCAACCAATGAAACCCTATTAAAATGAACAGAAGCTCATGCTATCCCACCAAAATATATAACAAATTCAAATTCAATATGTATATTTCAATAGATGTTATGTTTGATTTTCAAATTGTCAATAGTTATAGAGCACTAGCCTCCTTGAAATCTTGATGTTCTTTTCATGTATTTAAAATGTCATGGGTATGTGCACATTTGACAGAAAATGCATTAAGGTTCATCCATTATGTTTTCACTACTCTTTTTAGAATAAGTAGAAATATCTAACAAGCATGGATTCTTTTTCTTAAAAATGATACATTACTCTCATTCCAAAATCCTAATCATGTACCTCAAATTGTTTCCAACAGTAACACCAAATTTCTCGAGTTCTTCAAAGACAACCAGATCTCCTTAGAAAGGAATTTTATTTTTTTTCCCTTTGCAACAGCCCCAGAGGTGTTATCTCATGCTAAAACACACTTCATTTTGTATCTCAGTGCCTGAACAAATAAGACATTTTATGTATAGAATTCTTTTTAAAGCCTTGTTTTCTATTTTACTTCCACATATAGAGCACATTAACCTAAGCAAAGGGATTTTTCTTGTCTCTGTATTTCTCACAAAAATCTGTTTTTCAGTAGCAATATACCCTTATTTGTTTACCACATGAATAGTACTAGAAAAATTAAAGCATATTTCATAACACTACATGCACTACACCAGACTGGTTCAGTGGCAACAAGGTAAACATATTTTGTTCTATTGTCCCGCTATAACAGTCTACAGGAGCCAATATGTCACTTAATACTAATTTTTATCTATGTAACACTATTCATTGTATGTTGACGTTAACTCAAATGGATTAGGCAAGATATCCTTGTATAATATTTCAATGGAATATCTTGAATATATTGTTCTTTGAAAGTAAGACAGGCCTTCTGCAGTCAAAGAGGTAATCCCATCAGCGTCATTGCTTTGAACATGTACAGAGAACATGTACAAGCTAAGAGAGTCTTTATTTCCCAGTAATAGTGCTATCCAGATATAAGTAGAAAAAACACAATTTGTGGTGTAATATTATTTAATTAAAAATTCAGTAAATAGTTTGATTTCCAAATCTACAGGGATTTTTGCAGAAGTTTATACACTACGCATTTAAAAATGAAATACAATTATGTCCAATTAAATGCTTGCAAGTAGTTTCCAGTAATAACTTCCAGGAATGTTTCTGAATAGTTTATTTCACGTTCACAACAAAATATGGAGTAACAATTTCTTTAGAAAAAATCATTCTAAGAATCTAACATACTTGTATATTTTTCCTTTCCTCTGACACTTTTTAAATTTCAAACTTTAAGATACCAAAATAAGCTAAATGCTTTGCTCAAAACCTCTTTATGCTTCATAACCATATATATGGATCTAAATTTGGATGTCTGTCTAGTGCTAAGAAATCACTTATCTGTAACACACAGACACAATGTGTTAGGTATGCTTTTCCCCCATTATCAATATTTTGGGTTTTTTCCAATATATGTTCAGGTCAGAAAATGTATTTTTTGGCACAGATTAAAATAAGGATTCAGAATACACTTAAAACTTTTAAATATCAGTTTTAAAAAACCTTCAGGGTGGAAAAAAAAATAACAGCTTTGGCTGAGGGCAGATACTTGTCTGAAGATCAAATGAATTGTCCTTGGAAATGCTTATTTTCTTGACACTGACTGAAGAGCCAGACTAGGCAAGCGAATAACCCTAGACAATTTTTGGACAGGAATAGTTCAGTGTGCTGAATTCCACAATCAGGATCTTAACTTTTCAGTTTCTGAAAATTTAGAGGTCCTTTTCATACTGCCCCAAATCTAAATGAAATCAGTATTTCATCTGAGACCTCACTTAATCTGACAATTCACATTTTCTGAGTTAGTATTTTCTTCATGAAGATACTCTAATAATTCAAAGGCTATATTTTAAAGGATTATGCTCTAACAGTTTTCTCTACATGGTGCCATCCTCCATATGCCTCAGCAACTATCCAGAAGTATTGCCATCTATTAAGTGTTTTCACTTCTGAAATTCTAATGCTTTTTTTGTGAAACCTTTGTAAGGACTTGCAAATCTTCTGGGCTTTAAGCAATTTAAAGATGGCAGATTATTTTTTGATGAGTACCTGTAAAAATTATAAAGAGAAGTTCAAATTACTGTAAATCAAATATGGAATTATAGGATTTGTTTATAAAATTATATCTAGTATATGTATATATATAACAAATACACATACCAAATCTTTCATTGTCATGATTTGCACAGAAAGACAAAAACACTTTAAATCTCCAGGAATAAAAGCAACAAAGATCTAATTTTTCCAGTAAGAACAGACAAGCATATCAGAAACTAATACTTTTAAGTTTTTTTTTTTTTGAGTATGTCTGTGTATTAGTGTTTTTACTTTGTTTTATGTTTGTTTGGGGACATTTTTGTTCAACTCTGTTTCCTTTTGCAGGATTCTGGTTAGATCCCTAACATAAATAGCAACTCCCCCTCCCCATCTGCAGGCCTGTCTTTTCTATAAAGCCTGTAATCTTCCATTCCAGCACTCTAGTCATAGGAGCCATCCCTCCATGCTTCTGTGATGCCTATTATATCATACCCCCGTAGACGTGCACACATTTCTAATTCCTCTTGTTTGTTCCCCATGCTATGGGCGTTTGTGTAGGGGCATCTGAGCTGAGCTCCAGTTGAAACCGACTCATTGGCTGGAGCTGCTGGAATATCTCTACATTGCTCCAAGCATTTATTATGGGTGCTGGCAACTGACTGGCAACTGAATGATGCCCCCCTCTCCCAACACCTCTAGTTTAAAGCTTTCTTGACCAGTCTGGCAAGCCTCCTACCAAAACTGCTCTTCCTCTTTGTCAGACCAGCTCCACCAGCCCCCAGTGGACCTGGCCTCCCAAGTTGAGTCCCATGTTCTAGATACCCAAACCCCTGACTATGGCACCACCCTCCTAACCATTTATTAACCTGGCCAATCTTCCTATCCTTTTAAAGTCCTTCCCTTTATTGTGGAGAATTGTCGAAAAGACTATCTGAGCTCCAGAGATCCTATCCACCTTTCCCAGGCTTCTGTAGTCCTTCTTTATGTTCTCTGGGGTGCTGCTATCTATATCACTAACACCCACATGGATCACTAGAAGTGGGTAATAGTGGTACTTACTAGAGCAGGCAGCCTCTCTGCAACATCCCTGATCTGTGCCCCTGGTAGACAACACACCTCCACCTCCCTTGAGACTGGGTCAGGCTGACAGATGGGTTCCTCTGTTCCTTTCAAACAGATATCCTGCTTCTTCTCAGCTTCCCTGACATCTTTCAGCTTATTAATAGCATCCTGCAGTTCAGCCCCTGCTGCAGAAGGACCTCCACAAGGGAACACCGAGTGCAGCCCTGCCCCTTATGCACCCTATCCTCATAAGACCAGTGCAGGCACTCTCTACACTCTGAGCTCTGCACTGCAGCCTCCCCTCTCATGGGCTCTGTCTGGGTGCCTACGCTGTCCACCGTCGGGGCAGCCAGAGCAGAGCTTCCAGACCAGGACCTGGTCATAAGGTGAGTGCTCACCATCCCCCTTGCCTGCCCATGTATACTTCCTTGACCCTTCCTGTTCGCCATCCTCCTGATCGCTCTCGCTCCCTGGGGCAGGTTTTTAACCACTCGGGGCTCATGCATCTCCTCCTGGCTCTGCCCCCTGTGAGTCCCTGCTCACGTCAGCTGAGCTTCTGGGTCCTAGACATGTCCTTTTGAGGACTTGAGGCTCCCTCGGTTCCTCTTGCTGCTCTGAGTTGAGGCTCCTGGATGCTGAGCTTCCCCTGGCTCAGGTGTTGAAGTTGTCCTCTCTTGAGCTATTCATCTCAGCAATTGAACCTCAACATAAAAAGGACATGGAACTGTTGGAACAAGTCCAGAGGAGTGCCAAGATGATGAACAGGGAACTGGAGGACCTCCCATATGAAGACAGGCTGAGAAAGTTGGGGCTGTTCAGCCAGAAGAAGATAAGGCTGAATGAAGACCTCACAGCAGCCTTCCAGTATCTGAAGGAGGCCTGTAGGGATGCTGGGGAGGAACTCTTCATTAGGAATTGTAGGGATGCTGTGGAGGAACTCTTCATTAGGAATTGTAGTGATAGGACGAGGCTTTCTATAGGCAACTGAAAGTAACCTCACGACTACATGCCTTGGTCCTCATGGGGGATTTTAACTACCCAGATATTTGCTGGAAGACTCCCACAGCCAATCATTCACAGTCTAGGAGGTTCCTCCAGTGCATTGATGATAACTTCTTAGTGCAAATGGTGGACAAACCAACTAGGAGAGGAGCGCTGCTAGATTTAATACTCACCAACAAGGAGGGTTTGGTTGAAAGGGTGATGGTCAATGGCAGCCTTGGCTACAGTGACCATGAGACAGTGGAATTTAGGATCCTGTGTGGGATGAATAGAATACCTAGCAAGGCCACAGTTCTGGATTTCCAAAGGGCCAACTTTGGCCTGTTCAATCAACTGCTAAGGGAAGTCCCATGGGAAAGGGTACGAGGTGGTAAAGGGGATAAAGATAGTTGGTCAGCACTCAAGGACCACTTCCAAGCTCAGGATTGGAGTGTCCCAATGGGTAAGAAATCAAGTAAGGGAGCTAGAGACCAGCGTGGTTAAACAAGGAGCTGCTGGGCAAACTCATGTGGAAAAAGAGAATCTATGGACTATGGAAAGAGGGGCTGGCCACTTGGGAGGAATATAGGACAGTTATTAGAGGATGTAGGGAGGCAATTAGGACAGCTAAGGCCTCCTTGGAACTTAATCTGGAAAGTCGGATTAAGGACAATAGAAAGGGCTTCTTCAAATACACAGCAAATAAAACTAACACAAGAGGCAATATAGGCCCACTGCTGAAAGAGGTGAGTGCCCTGGAGACAGAGAATATAAAGAAGGCAAAGGTGCTGAATGCTTTCTTTGCCTCTGTCTTTACTCCTGCAGACTCTCCATGGGCGCCTCAGATTCCTATAGCCCCAGAAGGAGTCAGGACAAAGGAGGAGTTTGCTTTGGTAGATGAGGATTGGGTTAGGGATCAGCTATGCAATCTGGACATCTATAAATCAATGGGTCCAGATGGAATGCACCCACGGGTGCTGAGGGAGCTGGCAGAGATCATTGCTAGGACACTCTCCATCATCTTTGGTAAATCATGGGAAACGGGAGAGGTGCCTGAGGATTGGAGGTTGGCAAATGTCACACCAGTCTATAAGAAGGGCAAGAAGGAGGACCTGGCTAATTATAGACCGGTCAGCCTTACCTCCGTCCCTGGAAAGGTGATGGAACAACTTATTCTTGACTCCATCTCTAGGCATATCAAGGATGAGGGGGTTATTAAGAACAGCCAACATGGTTTTACAAGGGGGAAGTCATGTTTGACCAACCTTATAGCCTTCTATGAGGAAGTGACTAGGTGGAGGGATGATGGTAGAGCGGTAGATGTGGTTCTTCTTGATTTCAGTAAGGCATTTGATACTGTCTCCCACAGCATTCTCATAGATAAGCTAAGGAAGTGTGGGCTTGACGATCAGGTAGTGAGGTGGATCAAGAACTGGTTGAAAGGAAGAAGGCAGAGAGTTGTGGTCAATGGCACAGAATCTATCTGGAGGTCTGTGACTAGTGGAGTCCCTCAGGGGTCGGTGCTGGCACCAGTGCTGTTTAATATTTTCATCAACGACCTGGATGAGGGAACCAAGTGTACCCTCAGCAAGTTCGCTGATGACACTAAATTGGGAGGAGTGGCTGACACACCAGAAGGCTGTGCTGCCATTCAGTGAGACCTGGACAGGCTGGAGAGTTGGGTGGGGAGAAACTTGATGAAATTCAACAAGGGCAAGTGTAGAGTCTTGCATCTGGGGAAGAACAACCCCATGTACCAGTACAGGTTGGGGGTTGACCTGCTGGAAAGGAGTGAAGGGGAAAGGGACCTGGGGGTCCTGGTGGATAGGAGGATGACCATGAGCCAGCAATGTGCCCTTGTGGCCAAGAAGGCAAATGGCATCCTAGGGTGCATTAGAAAGGGTGTGGTTAGTAGGGCAAGAGAGGTTCTCTTCCCCCTCTACTCTGCCTTGGTGAGGCTGCATCTGGAATATTGCATCCAGTTCTGGGCCCCTCAGTTCAAGAAGGACAGGGAATTGCTTGAAAGAGTCCAGCGCAGAGCCACAAAGATGATGAAGGGAGTGGAACACCTCCCTTATGAGGAGAGGCTGAGGGAGCTGGGTCTCTTTAGCTTGGAGGAGACTGAGGGGTGACCTCATCAGTGTTTACAAATATATAAAGGGTGGGTGTCAGGATGATGGAGCTAGGCTTTTTTTAGTGATATCCAGTGATAGGACAAGGGACAATGGGTGTAAACTGGAGCATAGGAGGTTCCACGTTAACATCAGGAAGAACTCCTTTACTGTAAGAGTGACAGATCACTGGATCAGGTTGCCCAGGGGGGTTGTGGAGTCTCCTATGCTGGAGATATTCAAGGCCTGCCTGGACAAGTTCCTGTGTGATATACTCTAGGTTTCCCTGCTCTTGCAGGGGGGTTGGACTAGATGATCTTTTGAGGTCCCTTCCAATCCTTGGGATTCTGTGAAGGGGTAATGTGTTAAAGCTTAAACAGGGGAAATTTAGATTGGATATAAGAAGTTATTTACTGTGAGGATTGTGAGGCACTGGAATGTGTTGCCCAAGGAAGTTGTGAGTGCTCCATCCCTGGTGGTGTTCAAAGCCAGGTTAAACAGAGCCTTGGGTTTCATGGTTTAGTGTGAGGTGTCCCTGTGTATGGTAGGGGGATTGGAATTAGATGATCTTAAGGTCCTTTACATCCCTAAATGTTCTATGATTCTATAATTCTCCCTATATTTTTTATCTGTGTAATCTGCGCATGTTTTATTTCATACCCTATGAGGAACCTAAAATTCTTTTTTGCACAACAGCTACACTGAAAGAGTAACATTACAAGGATCCATTTTCCAGGTTTGGCTTACTCCCTACTCTAGTAGGACTTCCGTAACTATAAATGGTCCAATTGCAGCTTGCCTTCTTTCTTTCTTCCTCATGTTCAGAGTTTGCAGCCTGCTATTTTTTGCCAAGAAACTTTCTCTAGATTATATTAATTTAAGTGATAGCCTAATTAATACCATGACAAATGACGCAAACTCAGCAATTTGTAACAACTGAGCAGGAAAAAAAAATGCCTGGACATGATTAGCTTCAGTGAATGAGACCAGCAGGACAAGGTCAAGTCTCACAGTACAGCCTTAAAGTACAACAGCAGATTTGCAGTATCCTTTAGTCTCAGATAGGATTGTGTCATCCCTCTTCTCAATTTTCTCTCGATAGTTTAATTATTAGTAGATAATTTTAAATTTATATGAATCACTGCACATACAATATAACCAAATGACCAATTAGATTAGGGGCAGTAAAACTTTATTATAACATTCTAGTTAGAAAGGTATTAAACAGATCCTCATTAAAATTCAGAGATTAAAGTTTGAGGGAAAAGATTAGAAGAAACCAGTATTCCCTATGGTAGTCTAATTATTTTTTCCCCCATTTACAGTGGAGTAAAAAAGCTGTAATTCATCTAGTAGATAATAAATTAATGTGAGAAATATAAAAAGTAAAAATACAATGCTAGAATGTTAGAAATGCTATGATTAAAAGGAAGATCATCAAGGGATAATATGTGTTTGATTGTAAGGAAACCCTTAACATAAGACCTGAACTGCTAAAATGAAGTGAGCATCTTATGTTGCCAGACAGGAGCTTTGGTTCACATGCATCTAAGTGGGAACTCAGGGTTTTCAGCAGCACTCAAGAAAAGCTCAGAATTTGGCAGAAATAGTACCATTCTAGTGAACATTCAGGTAGGAAACTTTATATGAATAAATCTGATTAAAAGCAAAATGCATGTTCCCCTTATTTTTGATAGCTTTTAAACATTATTCAGAAGCTAAAGCACCTCCACTGTGAATGGAATGACTAAATGTAGTACACGGAACAAAAACAGGTGCCTTAGAAGTTAGTTGTTTTTTCTTGCTCCATTTCACATTGCCAGAGTAACTTTTCTGCCATTCAAAGTTAGTGGTTAAAGCAGACAACTCAAAAATCTAGAATTTCTTTTAAAAATTACAAAACAAGCTGGTCTGAGCCCCCACCCGGAGACTTTGGAAAACTAAGTGTCTTCTCTGCATACCCTTAAAAGTCCACACTTCTCCCACTTGTAATCAGGAAGTTTGTTCAATATAAGATAAATTTTGGGGCAAAGGGAATAAAATATTTTTACAGGAAAACTATGTACACTCACTATAGTATGAGCATGTCCAGTCCCACAGTGTTTTGTGTAAGACTTCTGCTTCAACCTAATAAACATCCACACTCTGAAAAATGGCCACCCTCTTTTCCCAGTAGCAACATCAAACTACTGGACTATTGAAATTCAACCAAGTGCCAGGCTCAAATGTTTGTCTCAGTTACGTTCTTCTTCAGTCTAATGAGAACATGAATGGCACACCTGGTCTCTTCTTACTGCCTCCAGATTTCTCTGCACTGCCGCTGTACACCTTTTCCTTCCACCACTCCACTACATCCATGTTATTAGCAATCAGCTTGCGTTTGAGTTAATTCATCACTTTTGTTTGTCTCTGATCAATCCCACTGAAACTATTACATCATACCATAGAAATTGATGATTTTTTTTATTACTAAATCAAGCGTTAGTTTTCCATGAAAGCACAGAAGAAAGTTATGCAGCAAGACCTTCTTTGGGCTTCATGTATGACAAGAATTACAACTTAGTTTTTATCCATTAAACCTTCATAGAAAAACAGGAGAATTGAAGAGTGAATAAACAATGCATGAGAAAAAATAAAAAGAAACAGGTCTTTGAACAATTTTTTCATTATGAATATTATTTTATGCATATACAGTCTTCCAAATATTCCCTTTGGTAAATGCAATAGACTAATTGCTATAGATTACCCAAAATGATGCACATTTACATCAAACCTCAGTCAGCATTTATGATCTTACTGTTATGCTGTTTATGCAACTCAAACTCCCATGCTGTCAAGATGACAGATATAAAAACAAACTTTATGCATGGTTTTCATATTTCAAATTAGCAGCTTTCATTTATGTGTGTTTGGTTGTTCTATTCCCTAGTATGTACTCTGCAAATATAGACCTTCTTGTGTAGAAAAAAAAAAATCTACTGCATATGTTATCATACTTGCAATTCATTCATTTAAACCAAACAGGATTTATAAGTTCCAAATATTCCCTTGGTAAATATTTACTATATTTTTGCATATATAGCATTTTAATCAATGAGCAGAATCATCTTCCAATTGCAATGACAGTTGTGCCCTAGGTATTCCACTTGTTCTGTCTCTTATTTGGATTTGCAGTGTATGCCTACCACTTTGCTTAAATGTTATAAGAACAGATGTAGACTTGTTCAAGAAGAAGGAAGGGGAGCATAAAAGATGTGGAAGACCATGTCTCATAGTTGCTCAGTCTTGTGCTACATCAAAACTCCATCACCTACATTTGTTCTTCACAACTTGTTTTACTGGTGATTCTGGCGGGCAAAGCAGCCTCATCATTGCTAAACTCTGTGTACCATTGCTAATAACAGCTTTTTTAGCTCCAATCTGTGTCAGAAGCACAGCTGGTGGTCAGAGCTCTAATAATTGTGAAATAAAATAAGAACTCTCAGCAGAGATCTCCTGTAAAACACGAAGCCCTATCAAGGAATTACATGGATAAACTTATGTTTTAGAATCTAACAGACAGACGATCCTAATTTCCAAATAGAAGCATCCAGCCCAGACTGGATTGTAAAATACCGGACTGATATTTTAAAGTCCACTTTCACGGCTCAAAGGATGAGCTGCTTGTTCAAGCAATACATTCAGGGAAAGGAAGTGGCTACAACTACTTAAAGAAACAACTGTGGCAATTAATTTAATTTCTTGTAGCAGCTTGAATTTTTTGTCAATGAGGCCCATCCTAATGTATTTTTGTCTAAGCATATCTATTTATAGTACTTTTTGTTTCATTTCTAGGATGCTGGAAACATGCAGGTTTATAAAATAGGCTTTATTGCTTCCTTATTAAAGGGAAAAATCAATTAGGTAGAACACAGGCACACTGCGAACAAAGATGGCTTCATGAAAATACTTCCACCGTTTTCACAAAGTACTGAAGTACCTTCTGCCAGAAAGTAAAGCCAATACATATGGTAAATGCAGCCTGAAACTGTGTACATGTCATACACAAGATTAGGGGTCCCAGAGTAACTAATGTACCTCATTGTGACTGAAAGCCCTGGGAAAGTACACAGGCTACAAGGATGCTGATGGCATGTACTGAAGAACAGGCTTTCCTGACAGGCTCTTTGTTACTTGGTAATCTTCAAACTCGGACAGAGTTAGAAACACAGTAGGTGTACAGGCATATTAGAAGCATACAGGGCCAAACTCTGACTTAATGACTGCGACTGAGACAGCTTTTCCTGAGGTGAATTAGGCCTGCTTTCTCAGTACACATGAATCATTCAGGCTATATTGTCTCTCAGATTACCTGCAGCTGCCAATAAATTGCATCCAGAATACTGCAGATTTATTTCTCCAAGCCTGACAGTTCCACAGCTTATTATTTTTTTATGATCTTGGTGCACCATTGATTTTGGGTTTTCTCAAGAAAAAGTACTACAAATGTGTATTTTCAGTCTGGAGATTTAAATGGTTATCCTTTCAGATTGCATAATTACAATTTGTAGAAATTTTTACAGATTAAAAATCAAAAGCCTAGATTCATTCCCCTTGAGTTTAGATACTTGCCTTGACTGTGTAAACTATTTGTTCCTAATAGGCACATACCAATGATACATACATCATACATACCTACACACACAGCCAGATGAACTCTGATTACCATCTCTGAGTGTTCAGGATGAAAGCCTGTTATTGAAAAAATATGTATGTACTTACATACATCTATACATACGGATCCCTCCACTAACTAGCTTTACACAGTCTGTACAGTAGCTGGCTCTGGTCCTCTGGTCTCCCAGCTGCCTCACACATATACACACACACATAACTATGGGTCCCACCAGGGGCTGGTTCAGATCTAGGGTCCCTCCAGTAGCCCACCCCTGACCCCCATGCTCTCTCCAGTAGGCAGCATGAACCCCCTGTTTCACCAGATAGTCAACTCTCAGACTCCCTGCTCCTTCTAGGATTCAGGGCAGAGTAATGACTGCTCTGATACACAGGTGCTGAGCCTCTTGCTCTACTCACAGACGAGTCAAACTTGATGCATAGTAGTGATTACACACTGTCATACACACTTGCACACAGTGCACACGTTCTATGGTCTCTCTAGTTTCTCCCCCACAGACACACAAGATCCTGAGACCCCTGCTCCTACTCCATCTGCTGCACTCAAATCCCCAGGATTTGTGCATGTGCACACAGTACAGAGGTCCCTGAAGCCAGGAACAGAGCTAGAAATGGAGTGTAATGAGAAGGCAGAACAGACTGTGGGGATCAAGTGCAGGGCAGCATGCTGACCAGGAGCCTGCCTATACACTACTGGTTCCTTTCAATCCACTCTTCCTCAGTCCACCTCTCTTTCCATGCCTTTGATCCTTGATCTGAAAATCCCAGACTAAGCCTGGCTCAATCCAAAAAGGATCTGCTTGGTATCCCACGCTGAATGTCATGTCCCCAGGGTCAATATGCCTCCTCTTCAGTTTGTAAGGTGAATGTCGGAGGCTCTCCTGCTATCTAGCCAAGGGCCATAGGCTGAAACTCCCCTGGGATTTCTTGGGGAGGAGCCACTTGAGGATCTCCTTCTGCTCTGATGAGGTTGTTGGGGTTCCCTTGCCAGTTGTTGAAAAATGTCTTCATTTTATTACACAGGCTATTGTTTATCTCAAATTACCTACCAATTCTTATTTACCAATACCAAGAATCTAAGCCAAGAATCACAAATAATTGTTTCTGTATTACTTAATCCGTGGGTTTACGAGAATTAATCATTCTTCCTAGGCAGCTGAAAGTAAGGTAGACGTTTGGCTCGGCTTTTTTAATAGGGAAGTTGACTGGGTAAAAATACATTTATATAAAGTGACAGAATATCAAGAAAAAAGTAAAGTGATCGGATAAGATTCATCTTGAGTAACTCATTCGCCTAAATTTTGGTCATAAAGTAGATTTATAAGAAGGATGAATGGATGTTGTTGCCACATCTGCTTAATAGCCTGCGTAGTAGAGGATGTTTTAGATAAATGCAAGTTGAAATCTAGAAGTGGATGTTTCATTTCCTGAATTGGTATATAAGCAAGTAGGCTCTTGTAAGAAGATAACCATCAGTATATCCACTGCCAGATCTTCTTTTAAGGAAAAGGCAGGAATAGCAGTGTTTTCTATGGAGACTAACACCACTTGTTTTGATGTGTTTCAAATATATCCAGGATATTCAGCAGCTTAGCGGACTAAGGTGAAAAAATATCTTATTTCTGCATGACAGCTGTATTCATGAATGAATGCAAATTGAGGGACTCATAGCAATGTGCAAAGTCACAAAGTCAATTAAAGGCTCTTCATAACTATGTGTATGTCCATAAAAATTCCATAGAAAAGCAAGGACAAAAGATTATTTACTCTAATGCTCTGATGGAGTTTTAATGACATATCCAAAGTGATCTGGATGCTGTGCCCTGGAAGAGATGTATTCAGTACACTAAAAATACCTTCTTAATAAACAGGCTTGTTGAGCAGCACTCTAGAAAGGGTGGTGAGGGAGGAAATAGGCCCAGAGACAGCTATATTTGCCTCTTGTTCAAGTAAGTAGTGTCACAGTGGTAGCAGTAGGGTCTGAAATCTTGTAAAATCTGCTCCATTAGCTCTGTATATTGTCTAGTTTGATGGGGGATTTTAATTGGGTATTTTCACCAAATCATAAGCAGATTCACTTTAGAAATGTTGCAACCCGTAAATAATAGACGGGTCCAGAAGAAACTCATTGAAAATTATTCTTGACATGCTTATATCATATATTTTTTCACAGACTTGATTCTGTAAACACTATAAAACAATTAACAAAATGAAAAGTCTTTCTTTATATATTTATCAATAGTTTCTGTGGTGTTTATCCATATATCATGGTTTAATCCCAGCCAGACACTAAGCAGCACCAGCCATTGCTCAGTGTCCCCCAGTGGGATCGAGGGGGAGAATCAGAAGACTAAAAGTGAGAAAACTTGTGGGTTGAGATAAAAACAGTTCAATAAATAAAGCAAAGCAATGCACACAAGCAGAACAAGACAATTCCCCCAGGTTTACATGCTGAGCATGACATCATCTGGTGGGGCATATCACTTGGGTCAGTTGGGGTCAGTTGTCCTGGCTGTGTTCTCACCCCAATGCCTTGTGCATCCCCAGCCTGTTCAGTGGTAGTGTGGTGTGAGGAGCAGAAAAGGCCTTGGCTCTGTGTAAGCACTGCTCAGCAATAACAAAAGCATCCCTGAATTATCAATGTTGTTTTCAGCATAAATTCAAAACATAGCCCCAATATTAGATACTGTGAAGAAAATCAACCCTATCCCAGTGTCCTGGTTTGAGCAGTAGCAGTCATTTTTTCTCCTTCTTGGTAGCTGGTGCAGTGCTGTGTTTTGACTTTCAGCATGGGAATGGTGCTGATAGCACCTATGTTTGTAGTTACTGCTCAAATGTTTGGTTTTGTCCAAGGCCTTTTCTGAGCTCATGCTCTGCCAGGGAGGAGGGGAGGCCAGGAGGAAGGAGAGACAGGACAACTGACCCAGGCTAGCCAAAGAGGTCTTCCATACCATAGCACGTCATACCCAGGATGTAACCGGGAGAGACCCAGAAGGGCTGGAGCTCTGGGGGGATGGAGGAGGTATCAGTCAGTGCTCGGTCGGGCAAGGTGGGGTGAGTTATGGGTCGGTGGTTGGTGAGGTGTTGTATTCTCTTCACTTGTTATTTGCTTTATCATTATTATTTGTAGTAGTAGTGGCAGTAGTGATTTATGTTATACCTTAGCTATTAAACTGTGCTTATCTCAACCCGTGGGGGCTACATTGTTTGGATTCTCCTTCCTAACTCTCCAGGAGTTGGGGGAGCAAGCGGGGGGGGGGGGGGGGGGGGGGGGGGGGGGGAGTGAACGAGCTCTGTGAACTTGGTTTTAAACCATGACACCCAGCTAAAACCAGCACACCTACTAACAGCATTTTAAAACATGTTATGCTGTCGAACTTTAACCAGTAAACATGTAGAGAATGTTGAGCCGTGAGATTGACTAGCTTGCATATGACTTACATTGTCCCTGGTATAAGAGTCCTTTTAGCAAATTATTAATCAAATCTGCCAAGTCTGTTTTCCTAGTTTACATATATTAACAAGGTGATGTCTTTATATTTTGGCCAACATCCATTCATAAATGACATGAGGTCACTCCCACTGAATTACAGGTAGAAAGCAGTACAAGTTTTTGAGGGTTTTTTTAACCTAAAAAGGCATAGAGAAATTAAATGAACCAATAAAGTGACATGACTGAGTCAACACCAAAGATACATGCTCTCTCAATAAGAACAAGTAGATTTGCCACACAGAGGGAAGACAGTAAATCCAGTCCTAACTTGTAAAAGGCATAAGAGGTAATTTGGTAGACCAGCAAGAAGCAAGTTTTGGTTGTTTTCAAATCAGTGCTTCAAACCAGAAACACTGGTCTGAAAATATAACAAAATATGGCAGTAACAGGGTAGCTTTCTGAAAGAAAAATCATATTTTCCAAATTGTGTGTATTCTTTGGGCACATCAGCAAGCATGGAAGAACTGTCATACATAACAATATTTTGTTTTCAAAAAGCCTGACCTACATCTTCATTGGAGGCTATTTGTGAAGTAATTAGCAACAAATTTGGATATTTCAAAATTATCTTACGAATGAGGATAAACTATAAAGGTAGAAGTAACAATTATAATGTACATAATGAACTTTTCATATATTTTGTTCTGTGTGTTTGTTCATTGTGTAGTTACCTTTGTGCGAGTACCTTTACATTATCTAATCATGAAGAAAAAAATAATCAGACTTTCTTTGTAATCAAGAAATTTTCTAAAATCTGTTGCATAAATCTACATATAACTGTCAAGAGGCAGAATTTTGCTTCCATGGAACATATTGACACTATTTATTTCAAGCTACAGCAGTTTGACGACAGTGGTTGTCATCAGTTAAAATCAATTAGGAGTTTTGGTATGAATTTTTCCCTTATCAAAAGAGACAAGACTACTGTCTGTCAAGGGAGAGATTTTTATCAGAATAGAACATATTATTTGGGCGACAGATTCAGTAATCTGTAGCTGATCAGCAGTTTCTTTAGTTACTTCATTTCTTTGGCGTAAGGTAAAATGAAGTTTGAGGGCATTCTTCCAACCTTCAGTGTAGGAAAAGTCCAATGATCTGACCTGAATTACTTCGGTATTTGTAGGTCCTATTACAGGAATTCTGGAAGTGTTTGTCAGTCTTTTTTCACTATGTAACTGCTTATCTTGTTTGCTAATTTGATTAAATACATGAAGTTATAAGCTGTATCAGTGCAAACACTAAAATGAAGTAATATACAAGGCCCCTTTGCTATTCCATCCTTCATTTCACATACTACCAGAGACAAACAACAACTGTTCTACATCTCCATTTTACCTAGCATTTTTCATGTAAATGTTTGATTTTCCATGGCTAAGATATAAGCATTGAGTATGTAAGACTAAGTATTGGGTATAAAAGTAGCTCAGGCATCTGGGAGGACTTTTTTTTTTAAATTTTCTAAAAGTATTTAAATGTTTAATATTAGCTAAGTTAATATCACAGAAGAAACAATACAAATCTGACATGCAACAATATCAACTTGAAGAACTTCTATTGAAGCAATCATCCATTTTAATTCACTGAAACTGTATTTGAATTTTTACTTTTTTCCCCTTTTTCTTAACATTTAAGTGCTTCATTATATCACTGCTAATATTTTTGTTTTCATTTCATTTTTGATAAATTGTATTTTCTGGCAGGATAATTTTCTGTCATATTCTTCTGGTGCTTTCTAATATATACATGGATAAATAATGGAATATGTACACACATAGACAGAAATAGCTGAACAAAATTATGACTGCAGTGAAAAGAATAAGCTTATTCTGCTTTAAGGGAAATAGCTTGCTACCACATGCTGCCAGCAGGAAAAAAATGCTTCTTTTGTGAGAGTGCACAGCAAATATTAAGTTTGCTAGATGTTTCCTTGTTAGCCCAACCAGTCTTCATTGTGTGATTTATTACTTGGATATAAAACCAAATAATAATGAAATACTTTAAAATACATTTATTAAATTTCCTGCTGTTATAAATTATGCAACATTTACTACTACAAAATTGTCATGGAAATTTCACAAATGTGCTTCTGAATTTAGTTAACATTGCTGCAGAAATTAGCCCTAAAGTGCTACAGATTGCAAATGTAATAGATGCCTTTCTTCTCCCAGCTGTTACCTTTAACCACCTGATGTTATGTCAGTAATGAGAATCAGATCTGAAATAAGAACTTTTACAGAAGGATGGGAAAAGCATGATGAGAGAGTCTCAAGATTAGGATACCAGAAAATGTTAAACTTTTTTCTTTTGCTCAGTCAATTAGCATACTTTTATTTCAACCTTTTCTGACTTAAGAGAACCAGCAAGATGATTAATACAATTTCTAGCAGCAGCTGGCACATACTTATTCTGATAAAGTGACAACCTGAGGCATGCCCTGGTCTGCTAAATCCAGTGTCATATCTCTGGTGATAGAAAACAATAGCTGCTTCCAAATAATGAAAAAAAAAGAGCTCAGTTATGATTATGCATTTTAGTGATTTGCTACCAAGGCTGCACGCAATGAGCCAACTACATTTTAAAGAAGTTGCTTTGCTTCATCTGCCTAGTTGCTTCTAGGATGAAGATGAGGTAACACAGAAGTATCTTTTTCCTTGTTTTCTTTGTACCCTGTACCTTTCAGAAACCAATGACTACAAAGGAATGACAGGAATTATGTGATGTATTGCATTATGAAATTGTATACAATTTGGAGATTTAAAAGTCAAATATTTGTTTGGGTTTGTTGGTTTTGTTTTTTTTTTTTTTTTTTTCATTGTAGCAATAGGTGCATTAGAAAAGAATGAAAGATGCGAACACAAACCAGCAGTACACTTCAGCACTTATCTCACAAGAAATCTTCCAGAGGCAGTGTCTTCATACAAAGAGATACTCAAAATTGGAGGTACTTTTTAAACTCAAAAGTTACTAATTGAAACCCTTCACCATGGATGTGCAGTTTGTGGAGGGCAACATCCTCATCATTTCTTCTCAGGTGTTTCATAAGATATCTGCTTCTGCCACAGCATTTGATTTGTACCATAACACAGTTACCTCCTACCTTTAGTAGTTCTGTAATGCCTGAAGTACCCCTCTGGGTACTTTTTGTTGTTGTAGTTGTGTTATTTGCTGGTTGGGTTTCCTTCTTCTTTTTTTCTGAGGTTGCACTGACCTAAATTCAAGTAATGAACAGTTTCAAGCAGTGGAAAAGAAGGGACAAAACACAGTGTCGTTGACGAGTGAGTGCATGAAGGATGTAGTTCTTGAAAGTACTGGAAAGCTTTGGTGAGGGGTCCTGGCAGGACTTAGAGGACAAGGTGAGATTGTGTCAGTAAATAGCGTAATATGGGTGAAAAGGCAGCTCTCTAAAGGTGCATAAAATTTCTGCGGTAAAGTGCTTGTGGAGCTCTATCAGCTGTGTTTGTTGTGAAAATATTTTGGAGCATTTTAACGGAACAATGTATACAAAGCCAGATGATTATTGCACAGTGTATAAAATACATGAAAAGCATACATGCTCTCTGTCAAGACAATCAGAGATTATCTTACCATAAAATTACTACAGAACATAGTAATTATTAATTAACATTCAACTATTGACCATAAGCCCACAACATCTATCTAATAAGAAGAATGAATTGTTTAGCTTTCACTTAATGCATTGTATTGTTATTTGACTATAACAACATTGATCTGAGTCAACAAAAATTCCCAAGAGATTTGTGATCTCAAATCATTTCAAGCTTCACAGATTTTGGGGAAGACAAAAATCCTTAAAGACAAGTTCAAATTCACAGTGAATGTGTAACAGCCCAAAACCCCTGAACCTTGAATAATTTTCTATCAAGGCTAAACATTGTGCTTTGCTGATCTCTAATTTATTTTTTTTTTCCCTAGAATACTCAGTTTTTGCTTCTGCTTCATCATCTGTCTTCCTCACACATTATTTATTTTTTGAAACTTCTGCCTATATAACAAAACTGATTGAAGTTAACCAAAACATTCATAACTGTTACTGTGAAATCCCAAACCAACAGGCTGTATGCATTCAGATCATATACCTAGAAAAACAAATTCAAAGGATTAATGATTACTGAAAACTAGTAATAATATCCTACAAGAAACTCCATTTTTGACACATTAAATTCCATCACCCACACAGAAAATTTTGTCTCCTATGTATATAAAATGCTGTTATCACTGCTGGAGAAATGTTCAGCTGCATGTAGTGAATGTCCCACTGCAGTTTTGGAACATGCCTTACTTGGAGGCCTGAGAGAGACTTTTTTCAAGAAAGAAAGAAAAGAAAAAAGAAAAGAACGATGAAAAGAAGAAAGAAGAAGAAAGAAAGAAAAAAGTAAAAGAAAAAGAGAAAAAGAAAGAAAAAGAAGGAAGGCAGGACGGAAGGAAGGCAGGACGGCCGGAAGGCAGGAAGGAAGGAAGGAAGGAAGGAAGGAAGGAACGCAGGAAGGAAGGAAGGCAGGAAGGAAAGAAGGAAGGAAGGAAGGAAGGAAGGAAGGAAGGAAGGAAGGAAGAAAGGAAGGAAGGAAGGAAGGAAGGAAGGAAGGAAGGAAGGAAGGAAGGAAGGAAGGAAGGAAGGAAGGAAGGAAGGAAGGAAGGAAGGAAGGAAGGAAGGAAGGAAGGAAAAAATTCATTATACTCAGCAAGCTGTTGTATTAGATCTTGGTAGGAAGTAAAAGAGTACTGCAGGTTCTGTCATCTGATCTTCTTCTATTAAGGAGCAGGTGGTATTTGTATACGATGTAGCTGGGTTGCCTTCAAGATGGAAGGCTTATCCATAAAACCAGAGAAACCTATTTCTCTAATCAGCTGGACAGCAGAAGGCTATAACTTAAAATGAAAATTTGAACATTACACATATGAGATGTCATGGTTGAAGTTGCTTTGAGTTGATGCTACATCGTATGACCTGCCAGTTAAATTTAATCTTGAAGTAGTTTTTTCAATTTATATGAATATAATTTGAGATTATCACTTTCTGTTATGTGATATAGACTGGTTTTCTGGGTGGAAATATCTGAAATGTTCAGATAATGTCTCCCTCTTTTTTGGCACTGTAACATTTCACCAGAATCTGTGTAAGCAGCCACAGTCATCTTCTGCTATTCTGTTAAATTTAGTTCTTTAGATCTCCCTCCAAGCTGAATATTCCATTTTTTTTTTAGTGACCTGGAGGCTGAAAAGACATCCAGCATATTTGCAGTCTTATGCTTAGAGATTTATATGGAGATTGTGTAGAACTGTTCCAGTGGTGTATTTAATCTGTTGTATGAAATTTCTTAGGTACAAAGCTATATTACCTGTTTTATGTCTGAATGTTTCCTGCAATAGGCTTAGTTTCAGGCATTTTACTATTTTCAGGAATGCCTGTTGTCTCAAGACCTCCACACTTTACCTGACATTCTAGCTCATGTATCTTTGGGTTTTGTGTGAAGTTATAAGTAGTGAATTTTAAGTGGAATGTACTTTATCTTTTTCTCATCCATTAAGCATTGTGAATGGGATTTGTCTGTTCTAATGAAGTACCACAAGTTGGGTGTCATGAGTTCAACATAGGTATGTAGGCTCCATCCCTTTTTGACAGCGTGAGCAATTTCAAACAGTAATTCAGTGAAATCAATTAATCTCTCCATGTGTCTATTTTTCTCCACTGAGAACAGCAATTATCTTAGAGATGTATGTTTAACTCCTTTGTATCCACAATCTGATCAGATCAATCTGTGTGTAGACACTCTGCAATTACACAATGGTTTCTGCTGCTTCTGAAAACTGCTACTTGCAGCAGTCGCAAGGCATTTGACACAAGCTGTAAGATCTTACTGGATTTATTCAGTTGCCGAACTGTGCGTTGTAGCACACTACATGGCTAGAAAAATCTAGTTTAAAGCTAGTACTGTATGAACTACAAACACTGCAGAAATTCTCTGAGATACAGCCTATTACAGTTCCATGGATTTATAGTTCTTTGCAGATCTTTTAAATTCATTCCACTGAGTATGAGAGAAGCAAATTTCCATGCTTATTAAATATATCTCTCTTTAGTAGTTCAGGGAGCGTTTTAGGACAGGAATTCTCTGATTAACCCTTAATCACAGCAGAGAAAGGGATTTGAACGAAGATTCTTGGGTGATACGGTTTAGTGTGAGGTGTCCCTGCCCATGGCAGGGGGGTTGGAACTAGATGATCTTAAGGTCCTTTCCAACCCTAACTATTCTACGACTCTATGATTCTGTCTTTTTGGTCCTGGATCTTCTTGGAGACAGTCTAAGATGGACATTGATATAAATGTCCAGCAGTCATTCAGTTTGAAATGAGTGGCTGTCACTACTGAGTCCCTGAAAAAAAAAATACATCCCATACTTAGCACTGGAGTTTTTGGGGAAAAATTATCAAGGAAAATCCTACAGGATTTTCCTGAAAATCTTTTCCCAAGTGAAAGTCAATGCAATACTACAGCTTTAAGTTTTCACACCATCTTCTTCTAGAACAAGCTCAGTCTTTTAGAGATCAACTTTTTTTAAAGCTACGGAAGCCAGCTTTCAAGTGAATTGTGGTGTAAGAAAAGAATAGGCTTCAATTTGTCTTTATAGTAGATTGATATAACCCTGAAATGTAATTACGAGTACTTCAGACAGTAGTACAAATGTATAGACATATATGTATATGCATACTCTATTTACATTCTTGCCTACACTTTCTGAGTGATAACAATAATAATAATAATAATTTTGTACTTACTAAACTCCATTTATCTGGTGACCTCAAGAAGCTGTAAAAATATAACTTTAGCACACTGGAGTCTTCTATGTATTATAATAACACTTTAAAAACATAATTATGCAGACAGAAATATAATAACTATGATTTTATTTCTTAGGAGGGGAAAGGTAGCTTGTAATAAAACCAGTTAATATGTGTGAGGTTAGATATGGTAATTGCACATGGAGCTAAATGCACTTTAAACACTGCAATGACTATACAGCTACAATTCTGCTAATAAACCTTGGTTATCACATGTCAGCAAAGTGCTCTGTTGAATCTTCTACAGTAACTCCTTCCTACCTAATCCAGATTTCAATTGTGGTGTACAAAGGTCAAGAAATATGGTAGCAGACCAAGTCACTATACCATTGTAGACAAATTGTCCATTCTAATCCTGTTGAGCAAATTCAATGTATTATTTTTAATACAAAACGTACACATGAAAAATATTGATTCAATTTTAAATCATTAATGCCTTCTCATATTTGAATGTATTAATTAAATACGCTATAAATTTTTAAGCAGCTTAAATAGCTCTATTTTATAGATTTTGCAATTACTGAAGCAGTTGCCATTAACAACAGTTCTCATTTAAAACAGTAACAACCTTTTTTCTTACAAGCATTAAGAAACTAAATTCAATTGAAATCCCAGCAGAAAATCTTGAATCTTTAACATGTCTTTTAGTGTGATAATAATTACGTTTTTCATGTACTTGAACTATGAAATACAGATTTTGAAATAAACAGATGGATATGTAAATTTTCATTCATAATGTGAATGTGTATGTCTGAAGATGGCGAAACAACATTTGTGCTTTCAGCCAGAGAAGGGGGTTTTACAAATATGTCTATAGCTAATAAATTGAAACAGTCATCATCATGGCTTGACTTTGTGAACGAAGATTTGGGAAGCATTTTATCCATGCTTACTACAAGTGCACTGATGGATAAAAAGGCCAATGTGGAATAGGCAAATCCTGTTGCAAAAAGCACAACGAAAGGTCTCCTTGGGTGGTATAGGTGAATAAATTGAGTATGTAAAGAGTAAAAGGAGTTTCATCAATGCTTCATTCTATGCCAAAACACGTTGGAAATGAAAGCACTTCGATAAGTCACAATTTTGACCAAACTCAATATCTTACCTCAGTATCTTACTCAGTATCTTGCCTTGTATTTTAGCAGTACATACTTGCTATTGACAAGCAGTAAGGGGAAGGAGGTAAATTTTATTAGCAGCTCCTGCCTATATTCTGCTAATAAGGGTTCTGCTGAGAGTGGCTGTTCACAGACCCCCACAAGGCTGCCAGTCTAGCTGGCATATCTAGCATAGACATCTTTCTCTTTCCTTTCTTTTCAAGGTCTGCTCTCAACAGTGTTCTAGCAATCCTGAAGAGTGTAGAGGGCAGTGCAACAAAATCGCCTATAGCAACTTTAAATTCTCTCCTGGGTAACGGTCAGTTTGACTGTTTTGCTGCCATCGTAAAAATGCCACAGTGAGGCTGGAGCTCGGTACCTTGCTCTTTGCAATGCCTTGTTTCTTGCAAATTCTAGCATATCATTTACTGCTTTCATTAACCTTCTCTGAAATTCTAGTATTAAATCTTTCAAAGTGATTCTGTGAATGTGGGATTCAGAGCCTACCTAGCTCATAGCATTGCTTCATATAAGAGGATTACAGTACTTATATGCCATTTTTCAATTGCTGCAATTCATTCAAGCAACTTGTTTGCTGCAATAGACCAAGAAGCTATATTCATTGAACAGCAATGAAGAGGGGTCAAGGTTTAATGTTAAGGTCTTTGCATTGCTGATTGAGTAGGAGGAGAACCCTTAACTCCTGACAAGGAAATTAAGGGGGTTTATTTTCTCAGGCACACTCAAAATCTGATTTAATCAGGACATCAGAGCCTTTGAGAATGCACAACAAATTCAGATTTTTTTTTGCAAGCGTGCATTAACTTACATTTAACCAAACTGAATTCTGTCTGCCCTAATGCACTACCTGCATTAAGAACTTCTAAAATATTAAAGTCTTTTCTCTTGCATATCCTTTCATAGTCAGAAAAAATGACATGAGAAAGGGAAGATGATGTGAGAGGTTTAAATTGAAATTAAATAAAATGTGACAAGGTACAGTAGTTTGGCAGGTGAAAAAAACCTCATTCAAAAAGGGCCCTAGCCTGTCTGACTCTATCTAACTGGCAGATCCTGGTTTTTGCTCATATGAACATAGCTGTGGTCACACTTATTCAAATCAGCAGTCACACAGGCCGTTTACTGCAGTTCCTAATCCATGTGAAAACAATTCAGACATCTGTGGAAAAGCCCTCTCACCTCAAAGCTTCCCTTTATTATCCAATGCTAGAAAACACCTCGTGCCTTAAATCAAAAAGATTTCTATTCCTTCCAAAGCCTTTCAAAGTGCACTTCTTTTTTTCCCACTGGGTTTTTTTCTTGTGCTTCTTTTTTTCTTTTTTTTTTTTTTTTTTGATATTTCATAGATATTTCACTTTGGTATCTCTTTTCTTTTACCTCAGCTAACTCCAAAAAAGTCTGTCCATCACTCAAATCCTTCTGATGCTTCATTGACTGATTCACAAAAATGCTCAAATGCCTTAAAATTATGATGTCTAATATCTACAGAAATGCTCAAAAGCCATTCAAATTCTTGATTCAGACATCAGAGCCCTCCACCATAGCTGTGGATTGAGCATTCAAGGTGGATGTTCATATTGACCAGAGAATAGTCTTAAAAATCTGTGAACTCTTTGTCCTGGAGAACACCCAAGGTGCTTGTGTATGCTATATACAGCAGGATGTCTCATAGGCAGTCTGTTTATTTTCTGTGCCTCTAATATAAATTAGAGGAACATAGGTAGCATAACACACTGTATGTAAAGCTGTCCTCCAGAGATTATGTTTTCAGAGAAGTTACACAAAACCAGTGGAAATTTATTACATAATCTCCATGTTCCTTTTGCAAATCCTGTTGGAATGGACCTGTGTTCTTAGCACCTGACTGCTTTATTAATTGTCACCCTTACTCTTCCATGATATTGGGGGTAATGAGATTTGCTAATTATATATTGTGGAAAATAATGATTTTTTTTTACCTTCCCAACATTCAGTTTCACTCAATATCCTTTTTTATTTGTGTGATAAGAGGCAAAGAGAAATTAATGAAGTGTCTTTTCTGAACCTCTGTTTCCTATATTGTCATTCAAAACCCTTTAAAGGTACTTCTAAATATTTCTACATGTTCTGCTTCACAGCACTTGCTCACCATATACCACACAGTCAATTAAAAATACACTGCCAAGGACTGTTGAGCTGATGTGTAGCTGAGTTTGTCACACATTTGCTGGTTTGCCAGGAATCTGTTTCTAGGTCCTTCATTTGGCTACCATCATATTTTGGCAAACAAAGGCTGTTTACTTGTTTTAAAAGAAGATGCCTCTTACGTACAAACTACATAATTTTTTCTCTTTTTTTGGCTGTGCCTTTTTCTTTCTGGCAAAAACGCTGTCCCTTCCTGTAAGTTTCCTTTACTTTTATGTGAGATTCATGGTGCAGAGAATTAAATAAAGGACTCATGTTGGAGAATACTGATTTTTCATAACATCAGCTGGACCCATGGTTTACAACTTTCTTGTTTAAGTTACGAATTAAAATTAACAAATTCTGAGAAAATTTTTTTTATGTGATAGGAAATGCAAACCTATGCAGAATAATGCCCTGAGATTTTTAAACTGCTTTTTAATCTGATCAGTCAAAACTATGTAAAAACAAGTAGATAAAGGCTGGATTTTCACAGTTTCTTAGACTCCCAGGGGCCATGCATATGATTTTCTCTTCGGGAAGTATTCGTTGATCATGCCTCTGCTTATATACTGCTCTCCCCTAACAGTATCACACAAATACAGATGAGTTGAGAATGCAAAGCATTTGCAATGATTTAAATAGTCCTGTTCTGCACCAGTCCTTCTTTCCACTCATTTCATGAGCAAAACACATCAACACATTGTCTGGGAATAAACTTATCTTCAGGGTCAGAGCTGAACCTGGGTCTGTGATATCAATCCTTGCTGCAGATAGGATATATTCAGACAAGAATCTGGGCAATAAAATGGCCTAGAGCTTTCACTACTGTAAGTATGTTTGCCTCCATTGAAATCAATAGACCAGGGAAAATTTCTAATTCATGAGGGACTGGTATATATATTTTCTGGGCGTGATTCTCTTTTGCCTCTAACTAGTGCTTCTACTTACAGCTATGCAGAGTAAATGCAAACCTTTCCATTCTGAAATGGTTCTGCTTTATGCCTGCTATTTTCAATTACTGCTTATCCTTTCATTCTGCAGCTAGCAGACTGTGAAAAAGTTTCAGTCATGTATATATATCATGTGGTTGCTATGCCTTTTAGGGCAGGGTAGTTGAAAGAATCTCTTAATATTACAGGTCTAGGTGACTGCAAAAAACTTTGTAGCTTGTGTGAACAAACCTATATCTTCCAAGGATAAGTAAGCTATATTCTTATATTAGATTCCACATACAATGAGACTAACTGGACAGATTAGCCAAAAGTCTAAAATAATTCTTGCTGTGTAATAGAATAGTTGGATAGTGGCCCTGAAGTATAAATTTTAAGTGGTTGTATTAGTAAATTAATAGAAATGTGTTTGGATACTCTTTCATTGGTACACAAAAGCTTCTGATTTAATATTGAACAATGATACTGAACAAAAATTGTGATTCAAAAGAAAAATGTATTTGTTCCAGGGTAATATTATTTCTTCTGAGGAAAAGATAGGCCTGATCTAACCTTTTGAACTTCATGAAGACATGAAGCTATAAAAACCAGATTTAAAATTACGAAGTAAAAGTATAATAAGTATTCTATTGCAGCAGCTGTCATGTTAAGTGGGAGACACTGACTTCACTCTTTTTGCAGGTTATCTCCTATCCCAGGACTGAAAAGTTCTGGAACTGATGAAGTGCTATATTAAGTGATGTTGCAGTTTAACCCCAGCAACTAAGTACCATGAGGTCACCTGCTCACTCTCCCACAGTGGGATGGAGAGGAGAAGAAAAAAAAAGCCATAAGTTGAGATAAGAAAAGTTTAATAATTGAAATAAACTATAATGATAAGGATTAATAATAATAACAACAACGATAATAATAATAATAATTACAAAGAGAGAGAAATAAAACCCAAGAAAGACAGATGATGTACAATGCAATTCCTCACCACCCGCTGACTGATATTCAGCCTGTCCCCAGGCAGCAATCAGCCCCTCCCAGCCAATTCTCTCCAGTTTATACACCATCCATGACATGCTGTGGATTTTGTGGTGATACAGCACCCCAGTGAGAATTGAGTCAGACAATGGACTCGTTTCCAGAACAACTTTATACATATTTGGGCCAAAGAGCTTAGGATTGACTGGATATATCACATCCCCTACCATGCACCAGCCTCTGGGAAAATCTATCAGTGCAATAGACTGTTAAAAACTACACTGAGAGCAATGGGTGGTGGGACTTTCAAACATTGGGATATACATTTACCAAAAGCCACCAACTTGCTTAACACCAGAGGATCTGCTAACAGGGCTGGTTCAGCCCAGTCAGAACTTTTACATACTATGGAAGTGGATAAAGTTCCTGTGGTGCACATAAAGAATTTGCTGTGGCAGTCAGTCTGGGTTATTCCTGTTTCAGGTAAAGGCAAACCAACTAGAGGGATTGCTTTTTGCTCAGGGACCCTGACATACTTTGTGGGTAAGGTGGGCAAGATGGGTAAACCTAATGTGTACTTCAAGGGGATTTGATTTTAGGGGAAAACAGCCAATGAACTCAATTGTATGCTGTTGCCTCCTTTGTAGCACTTTTATAGTCCACCAACTAGATGTCTTCAGATCACCAGCGACTGGCCCCGACTTGCATTCTACTACCACCCCAACAAAGTTTGAACTTTGACAAAACCAGACGACTTCTGCAGTATCATCAGCAGGCAAATATCCAACACTGCACACTCTCTTTCCTGCTCTGAAGGACTTTTACAAGAGATGGAGCTTGATATCATGGACTGGATGAACTCAACATCTTTGTAGGGATTGGTCCATGCACTAAGGAATGATATCTCTCTCTTCATGTGTGTGTGGATGCATATATATATATGTATGAGATGAGAGTGATGGTATATTGAAAAATATGGGATCTGAGTATTACATGAATGGTATGGAATAAGGGGTGGAGACTGTCCTTGGTTCAGCAGTAGCAGTCATTTTTCGCCTTTTTAGTAGCTGGTGCAGTGCTATGTTTTAGTCTTTGAGCCTGGGAACAGAGCTGACAACACTGATGCGTTTAGTTGCTGCTCACTAATGTTTACTCTGGCCAAGTGCTTTCTGAGTCTCATGCTCTGCCAGGGAGGAGGGGAAGCTGGGAAAAAGCAGACAGGACACCTGACCCATACTAGCCAAAGAGGTTTTCGACACTACAGCATGTCATGCCCAGTATTTAAACTGGGGAGAGTGACCTGGAAGGGCTAGATCACTTCTAGGGTCAGTCTGGGTATTGGTTGGCAGGTGGTGGGCAATTGTATTCTCTTCCCCTTTTTATTTCCCTTATAATTATTATTATTGGTGGTAGCAGTAGTGGTTTTGTGTTACCCTTTAGGCACTGGACTGTTCTTGTCTCAACCCGTGGGAATTACATTGTTTTGATTCTCCTCCCCATCCCTCCGGGAGCAGGGGGAAAAAGCGGAGGGGAGTGAGCGAGCAGCTGCATGGTTCTGGGTTGCTGGCTGGGTTTAAACTATGACAAATTTGAATTCATATGCTTGTCTTTTTATAATGGACTTGAAAGTTAATATAAGGAAACATAATGGCCTGTTCTGAGTTAAAATGACAATTTTTTTAGAAAAAAATATAAAATGTGAGCTTTGTTTCAATGGTCCGTTATAATAAAAGACAGTACTCCCAGCCTTGAGGTCTTGCTTTGTGAAAAAGGGAAACCGAGATAATGACAGGATCAAATAGAAGAGTAGGTGAGCCTCTCTAGGTTATCCTGATTCCCTTGTCTCCAGCTGAACTGTCTTCATCTGCTACTTAAATGAAGTAGCAGGGTTATGTGCTTGTATCCCAGTGTAACTAGATACAGCGATAGACTTAAAACTCATCAATGAAAGAGGGTTTACAAGATGATAATTCTCTAACATTTAGTCATTGCTAGGTATCAACAAGTTGAAGTACTGGTTTATTTTCGTAAATCAAAAAAATATTTGAGATGACTTGATAGCAAAGAAATGATTAAGAATCGATGTGCCATGATAGTAATACAACAAGATTCTTGATGGCACCTAAATTTTGAAATCAGGGCCTTGATACTCTACATAGTTTAAGAATTTTAACAAAAGAGGTTTATTGGCCATGCTTCTTTGAAATTGATAACACTTTTGCAGGAATTTTGCTTTCCATAGTCTAAGCAAGAAACCAGTTTCTCTGGAAATTTCTCTGTAGGCTTGAGCTTTGGTCAGCTGATGTTTATATGAATATATCTAGTATTTTAAAAGTCTCATTTGTTGAGAATAAAAATAAAGCTGTAAATTAGCTGTCATAGGAGAGTCAAATATTCTAATTTTTGACGCAAAAAGAATAGTTCCAGTTCAAGAATTGCAGATGACAATAAGTAGTCTCTAAATAATTAGCTATTATTACTTGACCTTGCCAGAGTAAAATCTGAACAAATAATTGCAAATACTGTTCAGAATCAGGCGGCTTGTTTTGCAAATTCTTTTCGGCATATACTGTCAAAAACTTAGGTTTTCTCCATATAACATTTCCATATATAACATTGTGGAAAAAGATAATTATAAGATTGACCTAAGCATGCTGTATAAGCCAAAAAAGAAGGTATTGTAATTCTTTGCTTATTTTTAAATTGCATAATATAGATAAATGGAATTTTATTGAAGCTCTCTGTAAAAATCAGTAACTATATAATGATATTAGTTATTTGGGCTTGGGTTTTTTTCCAGCTAATATGACTACCAGTAGGACAAAAAAGTTAAACGGAATATAAAGACAAATAACATTTAACCAGATGTTAAGAAATGGTAGGGTTTTTTCATACGGAGAATTATTGAAGTGTAGAGCAAGCCCCCTTGGTAAGCTTTAAGATCATTAAAGAAATTATTATAGATCATCATGGAAATGGTATACTATAGAAAACTAAGAAGTCAGTCATCTTCACTAATTTTCTCAAGATTTTTTTTCCTCTCTAAATCATATTTATTTAAGTTTGAGGAAATCTGCTTTTTTTAAAACTATGAATGGAAAAACACAGAATGAGAGCAAGAGTCACAAAATCAGAATCATTAATAGATGAGCCTCTCTTTAAGGTACCATAGGGCACACTTTGTATACGCAATACTGAAATAAAAGCTGTTGCTATTTCCAGAGTTATGATGACATTATGTGAACCCTTTTAGTTCATAGTTTTAGTTAAAGCACCAACATTAGCACAATCAGTGGTCACCCTCAGTTTTCTCTGTCTCTCTCTGCTAATTAAGAATGTATTACCACTTGTTTAATAACCACTTCAGAAAAATAGCTGACTCTCAAAACTTATCAGACTGGTGCAGAGCTCCAGTCTTTGCAGTGAAGATCATCAGGGTTGTGGCTGTATCTGCTATATATATAAAGCATGTAACTACCAACACTGAAGAGTAGGAATAGCTCCCAGATACTTTTCTTCCTCTAGTAACTTTCACACTTAATAACAGGACAAACCTTAAGACCAAGTGTTTAACTAACGGGTATTGTAAGTGTGGCAGCACATCTAATTTATTAATTATTTTAACTGGGCAGGTACATGTTGGATCAACAAATATTTGTGATATTTTCAAATATTTGGGTGACGAGTAAAGTTAGGGACAAAACATTTTATTTGAGGCATTCAAATTCACAGAAGAAATTAAAAGAATCCAGGATATGACTGATTTTGTGTCATGGGTTCAGCAGTAGCAGTCATTTTTTCTCCTTCTTGGTAGCTGATGCAGTGCTGTGTTTTGACTTTCAGGCTGGGAGCGGTTGCTGGTGGTGCGTACGTTTTGAGTTACTGCTTAAATGTTTGGTTTTGTCCAAGGCCTTTTCTAAGCTCATGCTCTGCCAGGGAGGAGAGGAGGCCGGGAGGAGGGAGAAATAGGGCGCCTGGTCTGGGCTAGTTGGGGAGGTATTCCATAACACAGCACATCATGCTCGGGGAGGTAACTGGAAGTTGGCCGGAAGGGGGGGGGGTTAGCTCTCTTCCGGGTTGGGCTCGTTTCAGCGAGTGGTATTGTATTCTCTCCCCTTGTTTATTTCATCTAACATTGATTTATTAGTGGTAGCAGTAGTGATTTGTGTTATACATTAATTGCTGGATTGGTTTTATCTCAATTTGTGGGAGTTGTATTCCTCCGATTCTCCTCCCCATCCCTCCAGGAGTGGGGAGGTGGGGGGGGAAAAAAAGGGGTGTGTGGTACTGCAGGAGACTGAGGTGGGGTTTTAAACCAAGACATTTTGAGATTCAAAAAAAAGGTCTTTCAACTAGTTCTCGTACTGTATCAAAACAACCAACCATGCCATCCTCTCTAAGACTCCCATAACATTACACTAAGACACTGGAAGCACTGAAATTAACTTATGAGACACTGAAATTAACTTCAAACTTGGAAATAAATAGACCTAATAATACACTTTAGAATTTAGTTGATAAAGAAGAAATTCTCAAGGGAATAGCTACCTTCACTAGGATTTTGTTGTTACTACTGATGTTATGATGTAGTTGTCTAAATGACAGGAAGGATAAACTCTTTAGAAAGAGAGAAAGAGGGAAAGAGATAGCAAGAGGGAAAGAGAAAACCATCAGAAAGGAAAGAGCAATGAAGCCCCTTTATTTTTTGTACTATTAAATACAACTTGAAAGCTTGTGTTACACTGCAACAGCCGAAAGATGTCACAAAGCACAAAGCCATGCCTGGCTGTCAAATGAAGTCACAGTCTTTCTGCCCAGAGAGTGCTCAGACTCAGAGCAAAGTCATAGAATGTCTCCTGTGGGGAGAAAACCAGCATGAAATGCCTTTGTATTTCCCTGTGAATATGGACCATGCTGTAAGTTACACTGACAAGCACACCAACTTCTTGGAAGCTACCACTCATCTTTTTGTGCAGATGAACTTTAAATTGTAGATAACTGATTGCTGTTTGAGTGGGCCCCTCAGCTCATTAACCAGAATAGGAGACGTTCTGTTGCTCTTTAACTAGATGGATTCCTTCCACTGGGAACAGGAATGGACTCTTGATAACTGTTACTCTTACACAAGTCTTCTTAATGATTATGTTCTTGGAGTAGTACCACTAAAATGAAGCTAAATTTTCAGAATAAGATAGACTCTGTTTCTTAGAAATATACTGCTGATTCAAAAAGGTTGACCTGATGATTCAATAGATCTTTGTCAACTTTGATGAAATGCTGTACTGATTCAGGAACACCACCAAAACCTTCATTTTGAAGACAGGCTATTTGTTCTCTCCTAAGCTCTGCTGTGCAATGTTTCAGAATAACTAAAAAAATGGCAAAAGATCCATGCCTTGAGAACAGTCTGCTTTAATCAAAGTTGAATGCAGACCTGAGCAGAATAGTGATGATACTGAGCAACCACACAAGACCTTTCTTTAACCTCGGAAAGGCAGATGGGAGTGGGAAGAATTGCTATACTCAATAGTAAAACTTTTCCTTCATTGACATAATAGATATTTTGTGGACACAGATTTCACTTCTCTTTGCACAATGATAAGGGCAATAAGCCGGGGTAAGCCTTTAAGTCATGGCAGCAGAGCTATACTCATTTACACAGCATAAACTGTGCATCAGGTAGAGCTTGATGGTCTGGAAAAAAATGCATTGCTACAATATAACAGCCCTTGCCATTGAACCAAGTTAAGAGATAGGTGCTTCCTGAGAAATAAGTAGCAATCTCTCTTTCCTGTTGGCAATTTATCTGAAATCAAGGTTTTAATTCATCCTTCCCTCACAGGTATTTTATATGTATTTTGTGCAAACTGCTCAGAATTCAGAAGTGAAACACACTTTAGAGGTAGTTAGTTGGGTTTTCTGTGTGGGTGTGTGTCTGAATAATTTTGAAAGATTGCTTTCTTCAAGCAAATAGACAGAAAATCAGAGGCATCAAGGATTTCAAATATCTACAAATTTTGTGAAAAAGACAGCTGACTAAATAGTTGGTTTACTCAGAATTATCTAATTAGTGTCCTCTGTACAGAAAAGTCTATTGTTAGATTTCCCTGAGATATTCAAAACTTTCAAATCATAATTTTAAATTAATGCTCCAACCCTGCGAAAGACAATGAAGGAAGTTTCAGCATCTTTGAGTCTGGAAAAATCCAAAGATCACAGAGATTCAGGCTGCATTAAATCTGATCTGAAGCACCAGCTTCTGAAGTCACGCTGTTTGAAAGAATACTCTGGCATATTTTGTAAAAGTTTCACTTCTCAAGACAGTAAAAGAAAGCTTGAAAAATGTCCCAAGTCTACCATATGAACCAAAAAGCAAAAAAGTGAATATTTCTCTCTCATGTTTTCACATGGTCATTTGGGTGTGTGTGCATGTGTGTGTGTGTGTGTAATCCCGAAAAAACAAACGAAAAGAACCAAAACACAAATAAACAAAAAAACCAACACCCCCCCCCCCCCAAAAAAAAAAACAAAACAACCCAACAACAATCAAACTCACCAAATAACCCTCAAGTTTAAGTCTGATATTTTTTTTCTTGGACTGCATCATTGTTTTCAAATAATGGGGTTTGACAATAATATACAGGATTCTTCTAAACTATTAAATAATACATCACCTAGCTTGTTCTCTGACCCAGCTTGATGTAAAACACTGGGTCAGAGAACAATTGTGTTATAGAGCTTGTAAATCAACTGTTTACTTTTTTTAATGCTAAAAATCAATAACTGAGGTTTGCAGTAAAGCAGAAAACATAAATGTTGAATATAGCGTTAACACACTGATTGCAAAACCTTAACATTCTTAAACTACTGCTATAGTCTCATTATGAAATTTACTGATCAAACAAATTTTAACTCTTTGCACAATGTACATATTTTTGCATAAGCGATTATTCAAAAGTTCTTTTTTATTCTACCATGGGAAAAACAACAAGGAAAAAGAAAATATGATTTTATGTTTGTCTCCTTAGTTTGATAAAGTCCAAGACAGAAGTCAGATATTATACTGAGAAGAACTTCAAACTTTCCAGTAGAGGATTTTAATTAATCTTTTTTAAACCTAAGACTTTAGTGACTATTGTAAACTTTTTTTTTAAAAAAAAAAAAAACTTGCTTATTCTAAACTAGCTGTAAAGGGGTTCTCCAAATGAATTTGTCATGAAGTTTTATCCAGAGCACAAATTCATCTTTCTGTGCAGACGGTTCTATTGCAGATCATTAAACAAAGCAAATAGAAGCTAGACATGACCAGCCTGTAAAGTATGGGCAGTATTTAGTTGCATCTAAAAAGAAGTCATAGACTAGAAATGCACAATAATTTATATTTTTACCTTTTTAGAATTCTTATATTTTCTCTGTTAAATATATGGACTGAAAAAAACTCAGCTTTTTAGCAATGTTTGTAGAATGGGGTTTCCTCCTTGTATTCTTTAATATCAATGTAAGACCATGATTTACCTTCAGTACTAAACACAGTTGTTGTGCTGATGTTATTTATTCAACTTGAGAAATGTTAATTAATTAATTACCTGCAAGTTATGGATTTATGAGACTTTACTGCATGTAAATATTACTTAAGAACAGCATTTTCACAAATAAATGCATTTATATTAATTCCAATGCCAAAGCTGACATAGTTTTCTTTAGTTAAATTTATTTCGCATATGGAAGCCTTTAGATTCACTGATATTGTCAGTAATGTGTACCTGCACTCCATTGTCTCCTGCATCGTCACCAGGGGAATTTGCTTTTGCGTGTGGTCCAGTTGATCGCATAATTGTTGTGTTACTGGCTGCATGGTAAGCCAGTTTCAAGTGAAGGGAAAATACTAGCCTTACTGAGGATAGATATGAAAGAGAGATTCTACATCTGTGGAGGGCTTCATATCCTGATAACCAGGGGCAAGACTGTCTTGTTTAAACTGAAGAATCTCATGCCAGGAATCTCTGCTTCTCTAGACTTGGGTCTCCTGTACATCGAATTTCATATGTTCTAGCTCCATGCAAATGTCTAAGATGCCATAGGGAATGTCAAATGCTTAGAAAATAGAACCACACCTTTATTCTCCTAACATGGGTATTCTAGCAACTATTCATTTGTAACAAAAACTGAATGATCACCACTTCTGAATAGGATAAAATAAAATGGAATTTGAAAGAATAAGTATGCCTCTATTTGTCACTGATCCCCTCCACTGTCAGTAGATGTTACTGACTAAAGTGCCTTAATTTACTATTCAACACAGAGGTTAATGCTGAAGGCTCAGGCACAAGTTTATTTGAAGCATGGTTTAGATCATTTACTTCTAATTTATAGAGCCACAACTATTTTAACACAAGACCATAGTTATTCAAAAGATGAAACAAACTCACCATGTGGGCAGATCCTCACAAAATAAGGCTGATACATTTATGACATGAGCATAGGTCAAATGGCATATTGCTCACAAATTCTGTTTTATCTATTTCAGAATAAATTATCTGACATGAATACAGCTTAGACTATGTGTATCGCAATTAAGCTGAGAAAATTTTCACTCATTTATTCCTTAAGCATCTACATCTTAACAGTTCCTCATCACTGTTTGCTGGCTATTACACAACTGATTATCTGTATGCAATATTATTTGAGTTTCACCTTCTTACAGTGGGTGATAAGTCAAGTCACTGACAAGTTAATTGCTCTGTTTATCTCTTATGATTACTTTACTACTTTCTTTTGGTAGCTCATATGGTTGGATTTGATTATTTTGACTTAGAAGGATGTAACATAACGTGTACCTATGAAAACTTTAAGCGTCCCACCTATTTTTACAAAATGAGGAAAATCTTAAAGCTCTTCCCTACTCTCTGTCTTTTCAAAGGTACCACGCAGGAGTAACAGGAGCACAGAGCTGGGAGGGAATACAGCCAAGACAACTGACCTCAAATGACACAAGGAATCATAGAATAGAATCATAGAGTAGTTAGGATTGGAAAGGACCTCAAGATCATCTGGTTCCAACCCGCCTGCCATGGGCAGGGACACCTCACACTAAACCATATCACCCAAGGCTTCATCCAACCTGGTCCTGAACACCACCAGGGATGGAGCATTCACTACCTCCCTGGGCAACCCCTTCCAGTACCTCACCACCCTAACAGTAAAAAGTTTCTTCCTGATATCCAGTCTAAACCCCTGCTGTTTAAGTTTCAACCTGTTACCCCTTGTCCTATCACTACAGTCCCTAATGAATAGTCCCTCCCCAGCATCCCTGTAGGCCCCCTTCAGATACTGGAAGGCTGCTGTGAGGTCTCCACGCAGCCTTCTCTTCTCCAGGCTGAACAGCCCCAACTTTCTCAACCTGTCTTCATATGGGAGGTGCTCCAGTCCCGTGATCATCCTCGTGGTCCTCCTCTGGACTTCTTCTAACAGTTCCATGTCCTTTTTATGTTGAGGACACCAGAACTGAACACAATACTACAGGTGAGGTCTCACGAGAGCAGAGTAGAGGGGCAGGATCACCTCCTTTGACCTTCTGCTCACTCTCCTTTTGATGCAGCCCAGGACACGGTTGGCTTTCTGGGCTGTAAGTACACAGTGCTGGCTCATGTTCATTTTCTCATTGACTAACACCCCCAAGTCCTTCTCCGCAGGACTACCATGAATATCCTTTTTGCCCAACCTGTAGCTGTGCCTGGGATTTCTCCCACCCAGGTGTAGGACCTTGCACTTGGCATGGTTAAACTTCATGAGGTTGGCATCCGCCCACCTCACAAGTGTGTCAAGATCCCTCTGAATGGCATTACTTCCCTCTAGCGTATCAACAGAACCACACAGCTTGGTGTCATCGGCAACCTTGTTGAGGGCACACTCAATTCCATTGTCCATGTCAGCGACAAAGATATTAAACAAGACCGGTCCCAACACCGATCCCTGAGGGACACCACTCGTTACTAATCTCCAGACGGACATTGAACTGTTGACCACAACTCTTTGAGTGCGACCATCCAGCCAGTTCTTTATCCACCGAGTGGTCCACCAATTTAGAGACAAGG
Organism: Melopsittacus undulatus; assembly: GCF_012275295.1. NCBI lineage: Eukaryota > Metazoa > Chordata > Aves > Psittaciformes > Psittaculidae > Melopsittacus > Melopsittacus undulatus. The sequence continues at coordinate 17,562,341 of NC_047531.1, read as the reverse complement.
ATGTCATGTGAGACAGTGTCGAACACTTTGCACAAGTCCAGGTAGATGACGTCAGCTACTCTGCCCCTGTCCATCGGTTCCATAGCCCCATCATAGAAGGCCACCAAATTGGTCAGGCAGGATTTCCCCTTAGTGAAGCCATGCTGGCTGTCACCAAGCACCTTACCCTTTTTCATGTGCCCTAGCATGCCTTCCAAGAGAATCTGCTCCCAGATTTTGCCAGGCACAGAGGTGAGAATAATCCATACCATATTAGTCATGCTCAGCAGATAAAGCTGGGGAAACAAGAAGGAAAGGGAAACATCCAGAGTGATAGCATTTGTCTTCCCAAGTAACAGTTAGGTGTAATGGGAGTCCTGCTGTTCTGGAGATAGCGGAACACCTGCCTGACCATAGGAGGTGGTGAATGAATTCTTTGTATTGCTTTGCTTGCCCATGCAGCTTTTGCTTTATCTATCAAAGTGTCTTTATCTCATCTCTCGAGTTTTCTCACTTTAACCCTTCTGATTCTCTTGCACATTCCACATGGAGAAAAATTAAAGAGTGGCTGGGTGAGGCTTAGTTCCTGCCAGGGTTAAAGCACAGCACAGTGCTTAAAGATTCCTTGTGAATGAGATGCATTCTTGTCAAATACATTTTATTTTTAATCCCAGTTGAGCAGAATTTATTGAAAGACTCAGTTATTTGAGTGAGTGCATTTTAATGGAGTAAAGTGTTTTTCCATTTAAGCTCTGGGCCTTTGGAATTCAACTGAGCCAAGGAATAATGAAATTAGATTTGATGTCTGATTGAATCTTTTGTATCCATCTTACAAAAAATTGTGTAAATGGACTGTTAATTGTCAGTGATCTTTACTGGTCCTGAGTCTGTCTTCTTCAACTCATCTGGAGACTGGAATATGAAGATAAAGATTGTGCTGGGCAACTGACTGAGAAAACAGGAAGGGGCATTTTTTGTGTGCTTTATCTGATAATTCTAATTGCTTTCTACAAAAAGAATCAATGCATCTCAAAATATCTCTCACTCACTTTTTTATTCTCCTCTTGCATCTCATTATCTGTATCTTAAAATTAAGTTTTGCAAAAAAAATTGCAATAGTCACAATTTATATTTCTGTATGTATACTATACTGCTCAAAGTGAAGTTCGCACCAGCTGCCCCAATGAGAAGACAGAAAAAATAACAGTAAATGATAGAAGTTATACTTACAATATTGGGCTTTATATTTTAAGATAAAAATTCAATTTCTAGCAACAAAATTATTTCTGTCTATGAAAAAATGCAAAATTTTCATTTGGAAGAATATGTAAATGTATTTTTCAACAAGTAAAAATTTATGTGTTGCCTCAAATATGTTACTTTCCTTTAGAAGAATATGGCCAGCTTCTGTCTAATCTGTACTCCTTGTACGTGCATATAGTGAATTTAATGCAAAGTAATCTATGAGGCTGCTGCTTTATTCATTGTGGAGATAACACGACTACACTCTAGAACAGAAAAACAAAAGTTGCCTATGTACATTAGAATTAAAGGACAAAACACGTTTTTATATATTCATATGTGGAAGTATTTGTCATTCAGAAATTCTTTTTTTAAAAGGAGAAAATTGCTTGCCTTTTATTAAGTTAAAATTCAGAAATATAAGAATGTTGTCAGACCTATCTTTGACATTTATTATAGGCCCTAGCACCCCCTCTGCATTTTTCACTTGGTAAGCCTTACTTGTTTCTACCTGGATGTTTGCATACCTTCTAATTTTTTTTTTCACTTTGTTTCCATCCCATCTCAATCTTCTGCCTCCATTCTATATATCTATTGCCATGCAACTAAAACATATACACAAGCTTCACCACAACTGTATAGTTCTTTGCCAAAAGTCTTTGCAAAGCTTAGTGTTTGTTGACGTATGACTCCTAAGTGTGCTAATTAATTTCTACAAGGAGGTGTTAGGTAAGATTTTATGCCAGATTAAGTTTGACAAAATAGGAGGTGTTAATATGTGTGTGAGACTGCATTGCCATATTACAGTTGAGAAATCATTTTTATCCTTTTCTTTAGGAAAAATATATAGATTTATGAACTCTCAAAAGATATTCAGTCTGAAATAAAGTTTGACATAGTAGCTAAAAGATGGGATCATCAAATTTGAACCCCACTGCCATGTCCCATCCCCCACTTGCTGCATTCACTTTTACTGTAATTTTATTTAATGTGGTTATTTGTAGAAAAAGTTGGAAGATGACACTTTCAAAGGGTGGATTCTATGACCTTGATGCATATCATCAGAGACACCACAGTGCGTTAGATAGAAAGGAATATATGTGAAAAAGAACTTTTGTTTACATTGTATATGAAATCTAGCATACAACTGCAAATAAAGGTTTCAATATATGCTTAATTATGTAGCAAAATGTGTCAGGAATAGGTAAAATAAAGCAGCTGAGATCATATATGGTTACAATATTTTTTTTGTGAAAACAACATGCAGAAAAATATGTTGAAATATTTAGGAATACAATAATGCTGATGTTCCTCATCTATGAATTCACTGTTCTAGTAAGCTTATACAAAATAAAGATTTAATCCCCTGTTTCTTTTGCCAGATCCAAATTGTGACTCCAAGACCAAAATAACATAATTTAAATATCTTGAAATATGGCTTGAAAGTCATACATCGATTAACAGAATGCACAGCAGTATTTTCTAAAGTGATAACTTCCAACCCCAAAGGAAAAGGTCATAGAAAGGGACTGTAGCAGTTATGCAGTGTTGAAAATTCTAAAGCAAAGCAAATCTTACCTTATTCTCCATTATGTTTCTATAAAAATATTTGCTGTACAATACTAAAGCAGACATAAGTAGATGTGCTAACAGTGATGACACTTGTCTATAACTTTATAAGTTGCATTTTTTCCACCATTTGCATAATTTACATTGATTTAATTAAATTATTGTGCTGAAGAGATCACAAAAGTGTAAAACTAGACAGGATTGGTAGATCCTCTGTATCTTAACAATATGATAGAAATGTGCTTAATTTTCATTGATTTCTTTGAAATTATACTCTGCAACTGAAGCCTAAATAAGATTTTTAACTGAGGATCACAATGTCTGGCATTTTATTATCAGGAGTGACCATTACCCTTTATTATTTTAAAGGATATTCAAAATATAATTGATAATGTAAAAATAGCATTACTCATTTAATTTTTACTCTTGTATTATGAATATATTGACTAGTACTAGCTGCATCCAGAAAACAAATTTTTTTAAAATTTTATCTGTAATTATTCTATAATTCATTTGAACACATTATATTTTTAATGTAAACGTTTTTCTCAGTAGATAAAAATGGAGCAACATCCAAATCTTGGCTGTAAATATCTAAAATACTACATAGAATTAATTAGATGAATATGCATATAAATTTTTTTGAAGAAAATCCAGATAAATAGACTTATTCTCAAAATGAATAAACCCAGATTATTTTTTATTACACTGGCATTCAATTTTTTTAAAAATTAACACTTTCTGATACAGCATTTATTTTCTGTTACCTTGCATTTTATTTCATAAGCATTATTCTAACAAAAAGAATCCAAACGAAACAAAATCCTGTCAATCTTTAATATGTGTATCTACAAAATAATAGTTAAAAAAAAAATTGATATATGTTGCCAGTGATTATGCATTTGGAAATTCTGGAAATGTTTTGGTCACCTATTTCCTTAAAAACTAAGGCCAAACATTCATTTGTTAATTTATCTAAGAATCCTCAGCAAGTGTTCAGCACACTGAAGTCTTAACAGATGACCCTTAAACTAGTTTCACAGTTCTGTGGTTCGAAATTTTTATTTGTTCTGACATACAGATAATGATGCCCCAGAGCAGATCTATAAAATGTATGGTTTCTTTGTTGTTTTTTTTTCATTCTACTTATCATTTTTAAGTAATAGAGAGATGGGTGTTAGATTGGTTTGTATTTCAACATGTATATCATGAAAAAGCACTAATTAAAAAGAATTCAGCAACTGTGTTTCAGAGATTGATTTACAAAAATATATATTACTTGAATAACTAAAAATAATGTTGCTAAGCAACAAGCTAAAATACAAGAATGTTACTAGAAGGAACTAAAATACTGTTTAACAATATATATATGTGGATTAATTCTATCCTGTAAACCTGGAAGACTTTTCTGATGTCATATTTTTGGCACAGAATTTTCAACTAATGTTCATCATAATACAGGTCTTTCAAAGATCCATGTTTCTGAAGTACTTGCCTTTTTGCTATGATTTGGAGACACTGGAAAAATGTTTGAAACAATGCCAGTTGTGTTTAATTATTCATTATGCTATTGAACCAGTATTAGTATTCTGTGGGACTCTGGAGTAATATTGAGCAGTGGTTGTGGTGATGTTTCCAGATCTAGTTTGTTCTTTGAAGCTTATGCCTTTGTACACAGACCATTTCCTGAGGGACAGGGTGATATTGGCAGGCCAGCAGAAATGTTAATTGTGTCAAAACTATACAGAAAATGACAAGGTACTCTGGTGGGAAACTAAAAGAAAGTTCAGGGTTTAATTATGGTCTGAAAATCCACAAATTGTGAAGAGGGAGAAGCCTAGAGTATGCATTTGGCATTGATTTGTGAGCTATTATTAACTTTCCAGAAGCACTTCAATGTTAGAAGAGATAAAGCTTTACCTAACAAAAGCTACACCTTTCAGTTTTGCAATCCTAGATAGTCTAACTGCTATTAAAAAATGTCACCTAAGAAGTCAGAAGCTATTATGCAAATCAGAATAACTAATTTTATGCCTGTATACATTACAGTAAAGCTATAAGCAGTTTTCCATTTCACATTACAAAAAAGTGGACTAGAAGGTTTTCAATGTTTTTCAACTGCCCTTCCTCCATAGAGTGGTTAAAGTTTAACCTTGCCCCAGTAATTTTTGGCAGAGGAATGTTTCTTATAGAAGGGGGTCAAGTTAAATTGTAGCAGAGGTCAAACCATACACAGTGGATTACCGTCAGCCTTTATATCAACTACCTAGAAGTTGATAAAAGTGTGTTTAAAAAAGTAGCCTTAATGAATTGTGATTCTCTTTTTGCATTTTCTGGGAACAAAAATAACTAGCACATTAGTGGTCTCTTGTTACAGCCAAATCATATGGGGAAGTTAGAAAGGATATAGAAAGATCAAAGGAGACACACAATGCAATATCATAGGTGACATTGTGGGGTAGAACTGCTGCAGAGAGGCCAGCCAGAGCCAGAGCAGGGTGGCTTTGTCATGGCAAAATGCTAGAGGATGGAGCGACACAGATTACTGTGTGGGCATGGATGGAGGACCCTGGGGGCAGCCAGTAGGAATGTGGTACAAATATGGAGGAGATCTCTGTGCATCTCCTTTAAGCCAGGACTCTTCCACAGCAACTTAGCAGTGTACTGTAGTCATGACTAGAATGATCATCTAAACACCATGCTATGTTTCTTTCTTTCATAAGTATTTTATTTCCATTGCTTGGAATTTTAATTTCTGTTTATAAAGATTCAGCTTGTCAGCTGTGTTTATTTCCAGAGTTCTTCAGGTCCTCTATTGGTGTTCCACTATTCTTTTCCCACTCCTGAAAAAATAACTAGGTACACTTAAGACCCAGAAGAACATCAGAAATTTCTGGTTTTCAGCATAACACCTTGGCTTCTGGCCATACATGATCTGACAGTTTGCACAGTGACTCCCTTCAAGGATCACACCACCCTGCTAGGGTATCCACTACAGAAATATATTTTCACAAGACAACTCTTTTGGAATTTTTCTCCTGTCAACAGTAAAAAATGTTGTCTTTTACATAGGTCTTGTGGAGTTTAGGTTGGGAATGTATCAACATCTGTACATAAATAACTGTCAAATTCTTGTTTATTTCCTGCAATAGCAACACATTTGGAATTCTTATTCTATCTGTGGTCTGGCAATGCCTATACTAGTGAACTAATCAGTGCTTGGTAGCACTCAGAAGCTAGGACACACTTGTGTATTGTTAAATTAATTGGACATCACCTTGCCTGATTTACATCTGTACCAACTTGCACTTTCCCTAGAAAACCACAGACGTGGTTTGGAAGTTAACATATGCCAAAGATGATTCCCAACAGGAGAAATGAGCTTAATAGTGCAAAACCACATTGTTTCTTGTCTGCTGACATTGTCTTATTTTTTATTACAGATATAGTATATGACAACTGTAAAGTTAGTTTAATCTATGTTTTTAAAGAAAGTGAATATAGCCCTGCTTTTAATCAAGGGAGTGGCTTTCACAGAGTATTCCCTTCTTGGAATTTAACAAGGCTGAATATTTTGAGAGAAGACTGACATACAGTGGACCTTCCCCACAAATATGATTCTAAAAATTTCATGCTATAAATATGCTGTTTCCCAGATTTACAAACAAAAGCAAATGTGAGTTATACCATCAGGATTATCTGATAGCTGAAGACAATATAACCAGATTTTTTAAATACATATCAGGCTTTCTGACACATAGAAGAAAATAAAGTGAGATGGACAAAATAATAATTCATAAGTAATTTCCTACTTAAGCTACTTCCTTATTTAGAAAGCTTCTCTGTGTTCCAATTTGAAATCAATCAATTTTTTTGTGTTCTGGGTTCAGCAGTTGCAGTATTTTTTTCCTTCTTAGTATCTGGTACAGTGCTGTGGTTTTGACTTTCAGTCTGGGAACAACATTGATAACACTGATGTTTTTAGTTGCTGCTCAGGTTTACTCTGACCAAGGACTTTCTGAGTTTCATGCTCTGCCAGGGAGGAGAAGCCAGGAGGAAGCAGAGACAGGACACTTGACACAAACTAGCAAAATTGGTATTCCATACCACAGCAGGTCATGCCCACTATATAAAGTGGAGACAGTTACCTGGAAGGGCTAGATCACTGCTCGGGTCGGGCTGAGTATTGGTCAGCAGGTGGTGAGCAGTTGTATTCTCTTCCCTTGTTATTTTCCTTATCATTATTATTATTGGTGGTAGCAGTACTAGTTTGTGTTGTGCTTTAGTTACTGGACTGTTCTTATCTCAGCCTGTGGGAGTTACATTCTTTTGATTCTCCTCCCCATCCCTCTGGGAGCGGGTGGAGGATGTGAGTGAGTGGCTGCATGGTTCCGGGTTGCCAGTTGAGCTTAAACCACAACTGTAATTTTTGGCCCCCAACATGGGGCTCAAACGGTTTGAGATAACAGATCTGGCCAGAATTTGTCTAATCATATTTGTGATAAGCACTTATTGTTTTGGATTAATGGTCACTCCTCACAATGATGATTTATTTGCTCTCAAAGTTGTTCCTCTTAATCCTGGAGTTTCAGCGTGTTGTACCTTACTTACAGCTGGTATTTGCTGTATTAGTGTTTATCAGCTGAGCCTCTTGGGGTAAGGTTCTTGTTCCACTATACTTTATGTCAATGACTTGTAATACAATAAACTCATTGATCACAGAACTGATCTGGCTTGCATTCCCAGTATGGTCATCACCTCTATACTGTGGGAAGTATATAATGGAAGTGTTTAGCAATTACACGTAATTTTTTCCCCTCCTAAGTGGTCAACCTATGAAGAAGACATTCCCTTACATTCCCAGCTCCCCCACCAGACTGTTTATAGCATCATTTGAGAGCTTTGAATGTTTTGAATGGCCTTTGTGTGCCCTTGAGACCTGCCTGATAATTCTGATGGGGATCACCATGTTGGCATACATACAGAGTGTGTTTTACACATGACCATTTCATCTGATCTCGAAAACTAAGCAGAGTTGGGTTTGTGCCTTGTCTAGGGTTAGACGACAATATAGGAGGACCAAGAGATTTTCCCCGAGGCTGGAAAGCCATGAGTGGCAGAGTGTGTGGGATAGTATGGGCAAGTATCTAGGCCAGTGGGCCCCTCCTGTGCTTTGGAACTTCTCCACTGAATAACTGCAAAATCCAGAAGACTTGGTAAACACTTAAATGAGGTGTGTTGTCATTCTGGTCATAACAGAGAGGGACAAATCATGGCAACATGCTGGGGCTTGGCCTATGCTTACAGAGCCCTGTTCAACACTATCCAGCACTTTCAAAGGGAAAGAAATGTCTTTGGGTCTGATGGCAAAGCAACAGATAATGCAGCTATTCCAACTCCAAATACAGCAGCTACACCAACCCTAGTGACAAGTACAGCAGCTACACAAACTCTGACTGCAACAGACAGCACAGCTACTCCAATTCCAAGCACAGCAGCTACATCAAAAACAGCGACAAGTACAGCGGCTACCCAAACTCCGACAACAGGTACTGCAACCACTCCAACCAAACTGATAATCACTGCAGCTAAACCAGAAGAGCAATTCATGCCAATATCGGTTGCCCCTGTATGCAGAAGCAAAAGGGAGGCACAAAAAACAACCCGTATAGCGAAGCAAGATGAAGAAACAATGCACTTACTACCTGGGACAGGATCTGATCAGGAGTTATTATTACGTGAATCAAAGGAAGAAGAGGAAGAGGTGACTTCTCAGCCCCAGATCTCAACAGAGCGATGGAATATGCAAAAGGATTTTACCTCTCAACTAGGGGAGCACATCATCATGTGGTTGCTCCAATGCTGGGAAAATGAGGTTGATGGTCACAAACTAGAAGGTAGGGAAGCCAAGCAGCTGGGATTATTTGCTGGGGAAGGGGGAGCTGACAAAGTAATTGCAAAAGAGAAATGGTCCTTCAGCCTTTGGAGGTGGCTCTTAGCAGCTGTGAAAGAAAGCTTTCCATACAAGCACGATATTATGAGTTGCTCGGCCAAATGGATTACTCTAGAGAAAGACATCCAGTCTCTAAGGGAATCAGCCACTGTAGAGATGATCTATCACATCAAGACAAATAACGGGGATATACCCATAGAACCAGATGAAGTCAAATGTACATGACACGTGGCGAAAACTTACACGGAACACACTGTTATCATATGTCCAGTTATTTGCAGCAATAGCCTGGAGTGACATAGCACAACCAACAGTGGGTGAAATGATTCATTAAATCCGAAAGTTCAAAGACAACCTCACCCCTTCCATCATTTTAGCTGTGGAAAAACAGTTTCAGGAGTTCAAAAAATTGAGAGACAATCTATCCTATCTATCCAGCTTCCATGTGTACTAACCCACGTCTCAGCTATTAAAAAAAGGCTCGAAAGACAAAATATAAGGTGTATACAACAAAGGCCACCCTATGGTTTTACCTGTGAGATCACGGAGAAGACATGAGGAAGTCGGATGGAAAACCTACCTTCAACTCTGGACAAACAGGTGCATGAATTGAAGAGGAGAACAAAGGTCAAGGATGATCATCCCATGAAAGCTGCTGCTTCAGTCTCTGGTGAACAGATTCTCAGATGGCATGGAAGAGCTGATTTTATTCCAGATGCTGTGATAAAGACTAATTCCTGTCAACAAGATGTAAGTGACTGATGTTGTGATCACTATTAGAGGGCCCCTGCCTCCAGCAAGGTGGAGGTAGGGGACAATCGAATTTACTAGACTGTGTGGATCAGATGGCCTGGCAGTCAGTCCCACAGAAGTATAAGGCTCTAGTAGATACCGGTGCACAGTGTACCCTGATGCCATCAAGCTGTCAAGGGATATAACCCATTTATATTTCTGGAGTGACAGAAGGAACCCAAGAGTTGACTGTACTGGAGGCTGAAATCATCCTGACTGGGAGGAAGTGGCAAAAGCACCCCTTTTTGACTGATCCAGAGGCTCCATCCATCCTTGGCATAGACTACCTCAGGAGAGGGTACTTCAAAGACCCAAAAGGGTACCGATGGGCTTTTGGTATTGCTGCTTTTGAGACAGAGGAATTTGAGCAGCTGTCCACCTTGCCTGATCTCTCAGAGGATCCTTCTGTTGTGGGGTTGTTGAAGGTGAAAGAGCAAGTGCCAATCAAAACACAACAGTACACATTCAGTAATATCACACCAACCGAGACTCCCTGATTCCTATCCATAAGCTATTCCAGAGACTGGAGAACCAAGGAGTGATCAGTATGACCCGTGCACCCTTTAATAGCCCCATATGGCCAGTGCAAAAGTCTAACAGGGAGTGGAGACTAACAGTAGACTACTGTGGCAAGAATGAAGTCACACCACCATTGAGTGTTGCCGTATCGGACATATTAGAACTTCAGCATGAACTAGAGTCAAAGGCAGCCAAGTGGTATGCAACAACTGATATTGCCAAGGCACTTTTCTGTTTGTTTGGCAGCAGAGTACAAGGCCACAGTTTGCTTTTACTTGGAGGGGTGTCCAGTTCACTTGGAACCAACTGCCCCAGGGGTGGAAACACAACCCCACCATCTGCCATGGACTGATCCAGACTGCACTGGAACAGGGGCAAGCTCCAGAACACTTGCAATACATTGATGATATTATCGTGTGGGGTGATACAGGGGAAGAAGTTTTTGAGAAAGGGAAGAAAATAATCCAAATCCTGCTGAAATCTGGTTTTGCCATAAAACAGAGTAAGGCCAAGGGACCTGCACAGGAGATTCAATTTTGGGGAATAAAATGGCAAGATGGATGTCGCCAGATCCCCACAGAGGTGATCAACAAGATAACAGCAATGTCTCTACCAACTGATAAGAAAGAAACACAAGCTTTCTTGGGTGCTGTGGGGCTCTGTAGAATGAATATTCCAAATTACAGTTTGATTGTAAGCCCTCTCTATCTTGTGACCCAGAAGAAGAATGATTTTAAATGGGGCCCTGAGAAAAAACAAGCCTTTGAGCAAATTAAATGAGAGATTGTTCCTGCAGTAGCCCTTGGACCAGCCCAGACCGGGCCAGATGTAAAAAATGTACTGTACACCGCAGCTGGGGAGAATGGTCCTACCTGGAGCCTCTGGCAGAAAGCTCCAGGGGAGACTCAAGGTCAACCCCTCAGCATTTGGAGTTGGGGATACAGAGGATCTGAGGCCAGCTATACCCCAACTGAAAAAGATACTGGCAGCCTATGAAGGGCTTTGAGCTGCTTCAGAAGTGATTGGCACGGAAGCATAGCTCCTCCTGGCACCCCGCTTGCCATGCTGGGCTGGATGTTCAAAGGCAGGGTCTCTTCTACACATCATGCAACTGATGCATGTTTGCAGAAGGAAGTTGTCTTCCACACAATCGAGGAGCTTCCTGGATTGCTTGCTCCGGGCCATACCATCCCTCCAACAGATATCAGGGTGGCTGAAGTGCCTCATGAGAACAAGGACCTGCGAGCATGAGGCTGTTCTGATCTGTCTATAGAGCACTTCATCCACAGATTCGTCTTGATCAGGCAGTCTGTAACAGATTCACACAGTAATGTCTCCCATTGCTGTTCTCCCTTTAACCCTGACACACAAACTTTCTATTCACTGCTCACCTGTCCCCAGAATTCCATACTCTCCAGCCTATCCCTAACATAAATAGCAACTCCCCCTCCCCGCTTGCTGGGCCTGTCTTTTCTAAAGAGCCTGTAATCTTCTATTCCAACACTCCCATCATAGGATCCATCCCACCATGTTTCCATGATACCTATTATATCATATCCCCGCAACCTTAACTATAATAGATAATCTGATTGCTGTTAGCACTAAAGGCACCAACTCAAACATTGTCAACAAGTTTTTTAAAGTAACAGCTCATGGAGGGATACTTTTGAAAGTCTAAATCTTGGGAATTCCAGAATTTCATTGTAAGACTTGTATCTTTATCACATAATTCCTGAACTACTCCAGATACAGTCTTTTCCAGGATACGTTAATCAAACCAACGAATTGAGTTTGTCTTCAAGGAAGCAGTTATGTTCAAAAAAGACAGACACTTTAGAAATGCTTATGTTCTACTTCTGTTTCAGGTGGGATTATTTCTGGATAAAATCAGGCTTCCAAATTGCAGAAACAGCCAAAAGAATTCTGGAAATTGGCACTGATTGATCATGGAAAATGTCTGCCTCATCTGTTGACTATGACTAAAGGAGGTGAAAAAACGTGATCAACATTGTATTTTTCTCTAAATACACTGCCATCCACACAAATTAGTTAGGGAATATCAAAAGAAATAGAATCAGCTAAAGAATACTATATCAACAATAATGAAAAGCTAAAAAACAGCCATTAGTTTCATGAAAAGGTTTTTGATAGAAAATAAAACTCTATGAGTTTAACACTCATTCTTAACTCAAATATTAAGCCTCTTCTAAGGGACTTTGAAGTGATCTGAGTCACATCTTCCAACTAAAAATTTGGCTTTACTGAAATCTAATCCACATTTCTGTCACCAGTGCACTTTCTTCCCGACATGTGTCTTATTTATCTTGGCAAAACTTTCTTTTTGCTAAATGTGGATGGATGGCAGTGTGAGGCCAAAATGTCAAACCACAACATCTTTGTGTTCCCCAAGAGAACTGTGTAATCTAATTAGAAGCAATCTTATAATTACTTTTTCAATAACTCAGGCCTTTTCCTACTGCTTTTCACAAAAGCTTGTAAAATGACCTCACTTTCAAAGGGTTCTTCTCAGTTAAGAGCACAACAGAATATGCATGTTTGTCATCAGCCATCAGAATAAATGCAAGTGAGGAGCTGCTGTCTTGGAGAAGATTACAATCAATTTCTGCCAGCCCTGGAAAGCTGACACTGGTGGGTGAATTTGGGTTCCCCACAAACCTTATATTATGCCCCAGTTGAAAAGGAGACGTTCCCACAGAACGGGTTTTACTCAGTGGATGTGTGGCTGAAATGAAAATATATTCCCTGACCTCCTTATACTGCTGCTCCCCGTACTAGTCTTGTACTTTCTTCTTCCCCTAATAAAGATTCGCAGTTTTTAAACATTTCTGTACAATGAGCTACAATTTCCCAGCCTGCTTTTCATGAGTGTCAGTATGAGACTGCATTGGGTCAGCCCTCTACTGTCATTCAGTTATTTACATTTTAAAGGAGTAAGCTTCATTTTGAGTTCATTCAAGTACAAGTTTAAAGCAAACTTAGGAACTGCAAATCTGTCCAGATTTAAAAAAATCAAATCCCCTGAATCTTACATCAGTCAAGAGCTGGTTGAGAATTTTGCACCAGAGTTTACAGAAGTTTCTTAAACCAATTTTATAGACAATTTATAATTTATAATGAATGTAATTTTTGCATGTGTTTCCAGCTGTTATTTTCATGAACATTTCCATGACTTTCACTTTTTTCTTCTATGTATATGTTGGTTTAAATCTGTGAGAGAGTAATTTAGAGCTGAGAGTGATTCTGTGCCCCAAAGTTATTTTCATACATAGTTCATTTAATCAAGCTTAATATTCTAATATAACCTAGTTCAGACGCCCCTAGATATTTTATTCATTTACAAACTTCTCAAGAAAGCAGCAGGATAACATATCAAAGATGACAGCACTTGCTTGTATTTCTCTATACTGCTTAGTTTTCAGGAAAGAAATGGTCCTGTTATTCTCCCGTCAAAGGTTTTCTGCTTCATCTTCTGTCCTTTCTAGTATTCTCTTCTGTCCCTTTCAAAATGTGTAGGTAAGTACTTAAAACAATCTTAAGAGCTAGGATGGAACTGCATCAGAAACAAGAGTTTAAAATAATTAAAAAATTTAAAAAATAATTTAAAATACATTTTAAAATAATTAAAAAATAATTAAAATTAAGCCATTATCCCTGCCCATCTCTCATCTTCATCCAGTTCCACTTTAATAATTCTCTGTTACCCTTCTTTTACTTTCGGTACACATGTTGTAAAAATGACTTCTGGGGAACTTTTCATATAATTCATTATGATTGTCTTTAGTATGCAGCACATCCAGTGCTTTTATACACATGATTTTTTTTTGTTTCTACATTTTATTTCTCAGTGTGTTTTACCTATTTCATTTAAATACACTTTACTTGAATAATCACCTTACAATTAAATACTGTGAGTGTACTTAGGTTTACTAACTTTTCCTGTCCAGATTAGTTACTGAAGCAATTGAGAGCTTGAAGAGCTGGATATTTGCAGGTCTGTACTTAGCTGTTGCTGGAATTTTTCCTCCTCTTTTCTAAGTAACTTTTTTGAAGTGTCTTAGAAGCTAAAAGGTGTATTTCTTTTAAAAGAAATGTTACTGTCTATATTAGATGGTGCAACTTTAAAATAACTCTGGGAGCTATTTCTCTGCTTTGAAGAGAGCTCATACTAATAATATTATTTTGTTTTCATTTTCTGTTTTGCCCTTAACAAAGCATACTAATTGTTTTTTTTATTTTTAAAATGTAATGCTTTTCTCCCACAGTGCACAAAGATGAATCAACCCAAAACCAATACAACATAACCAGTTGTTTTAGAACCACAAATTCACTGAAATTTCATAATTATTAAAATCTCTTAGGCAAAGGAAATGCAGTGCTTTCAGTAAATTCCTTACCCTGAATTTTCTTCTCTTATTAGATTTATAGGTAGCTAACAGCTGTCTATAGCAGTAGTTAGTGTGCTTCACACATACCAAGAAAACTCTCCAATTTCTACTTCAAAGAGTGAGATTTCCTTGTGAAAATCATATTTGATGCATTCTGAATTAAACAGTGATTGAATAAACATTGGGCCTCTGAAATAACAAGAAATAAGGGTGAGATAAAAAGCTGGATCCAGTTAGAAACTCAGGGAAGAGCAGGGAAAACAAAGCTGAGAATTTAACCTCCAGATGCCTAATTCCCACAGCGCAGAACAGAGGCTAAATTGCCTAGAATCACTCAAGAGGCCATAAGCGTAAACTTGCAAGCTAAAATGAGCTCAAAATTGAGGGAGAGGGGACAACAAGGCAGGGTAGTAAATATTTAACCAGCTGTAAACTTCTAAGAATAAAAGTATCTCCACTAATTTCTTAAGTTCAGCTGTCTTTACTCAAGCATGAGGAAAGGTATCTCCTTCCATTTGAGATGTGTACTCTTGACTGCAATTAAAAACATTGCTGAGGTTAATCTTTTCTATTTTAGCGAACCAGCAATGTTTACTCTCTCACTTCAATGGTCAAAATTCTAACACTGAGCATGGTGAATTTCAATACAGCTCCATTTATTTCTGACAGTACTTCAACAACAACTTTACTCCCAGGCAGCCCTTCAATAAAATTTCCAAATTTTCCTTAATTCAGGAAAAATCTGAAAATTATCTGGTGAGAAGGAAGACATTGGAAAAAAAAAAACAAAACAACAAAACCCCAAACAACTCTTAGTGGCTAGGAGAGTTGCTGAGGTGGTGGGGGATTCCAAGCTATTATTCTGTTTTTGATTAGTCTTTATATTTTGTCCAGTTAGCGTTTTGTTCAAAATACCTTAGAATTTAAAAAGGAAGAATGGGTGCCTAGGGCAGAATTGTTGCTGAAGTCTCAGCAATGAAACTACTCAGTAAAGCTGGGCTTGTGGTCTCTTTTTTAGTCTTAGTTGGTATTACTGATTTTTTAATAATGCTCTCTTGAAGCAGAGCTCATTCAAGGACAAGTTGAGAATGTATCGATATTTTAGAACCATTTATGTAATCATGATTAATATCTAATCCAGAAAAGCATGTCTGAATCCAAGCAAAAGCAAAAAATCAAACCACAGTTTCCAATATCCTCAGTGGAAGCTTTTACCAAAGAGCTTTTAAGTGATTACCTATACATGAACCTTTAGCTGAACTGTAAAGCACACCAGGACTGAATATTTCTTGCAGCTCCTCTGGCAGTCTCTTGTGGTTTAAGCCCAGTTGGCCACGAATCACATCCACTCACTCCTTCCTGCTCCCAGAGGGATGGGGAGGAGAATCAAAAGAATGTAACTCCCACAGGCTGAGATAAGAACAGTCCAGTAACTAAAGCACAACACAAACCACTGCTGCTACCACCAATAATAATAATAATGATAAGGAAAATAACAAGGGAAGAGAATACAACTGCTCACCACCTGCTGACCAATACTCAGCCCGACCCGAGCAGTGATCTAGCCCTTCCAGGTAACTGTCTCCACTTTATATAGTGGGCATGACCTGCTGTGGTATGGAATACCAATTTTGCTAGTTTGTGTCAAGTGTCCTGTCTCTGCTTCCTCCTGGCTTCTCCTCCCTGGCAGAGCATGAAACTCAGAAAGTCCTTGGTCAGAGTAAACATTGCTAAGCAGCAACTAAAAACATCAGTGTTATCAATGTTGTTCCCAGACTGAAAGTCAAAACCACAGCACTGCACCGACTACTAAGAAGGAGAAAAATGACTGCTACTGCTGAACCAGGACACAGTCCAGAGCAGAGTTTTATTCAAATCCTTCAGCCTCAATCAAGCCTCTCTTAAGTTAGGTTGAGAAGTGCCTAATGCATGGGTTGTTAGTTCTGGGCTGGGTGCCAAATCATTCAGTTCTCTTAGGACTAGAGAAAATTCTGGGTATGCATACAAGCAGAACTTTTTGGATCTACAAAGCATTCATGTAAAAATTGAAGAATCTTTGACGTTAGTAGCTAAATGACATCTAGAAAATTGAAAGGGATATTTCCAGGCCTGAAATATGATTTTTTTTTTTTTTTTAGTTTAACCAAATTCAAAATGTGATCACCAAAGTCATTCATTGTGTGAAGTTTTTCACAGTTAATAATATTCATCCTCCTAGACTGCCACATTACAATGTTTTTTTTTCTGTCTTTCCCTATCACTGTCCAATGCATATGACTTAAACCCCTATGCAGGCATCTAAATAATCTGAATGTCTAAACAAAGGATAAAAAAAAAGGGCAGGAGCTCTAGCTACAAATGGTAGTAGAGTCTTTGAAATCTGAACACTTATCTGTGAAAATTTATTTCCTACTGAGGTTTACACTCTGATGTCCATTTAGATTTTAATCCTCACCAGTTAGAAAAATCCATCATTTTTAGGTGTTGTGTCACTCATTTGATTTTTTTGAAGTTGTTATTAAAAAGTCATTTGCAAGACAATTTAGTAACTTTATCTTACTCACCATGACTCACCTGCTACAGAAGATCAGTAATCCAGTAAAATAGATTGGCTGTATTTAATTTTTTAAAACTAAGCTTTTGTGCTGGAATGGAATGGATTTGCTCACAGTCTACGTACAAACAAAATATTACTTTTGACAACCCTTAGTTAATAACTAAGGAGAAATTGTCATTTTACTTCAGTTCTGCATGCTTAGCTATCTTTTCCTGATGTCCATTTCCAATATTCAGTGAAAATACTTCATAAGCAAAACTCCTGAGGACCTCTAGTTACCTATTTAGGCAGTGTCCTGGTTTCAACTGTAACAGTTGTTTTTCTCCATAGTAGCTGGTGTAGTGCTGTGTTTTGGCTTCAGACTGAGAACAATGCTGATAACACACTAGTGTTTTAGTAGTTGCCAAGTAATGCTTACCCTGATCAGGGACTTTTCAGTCTCGCATGCTCTGCCAGTGATGAGGGGCATGGGGCATGGGAAGCAGGGGGAAAGCAGAGACAGGACACCTGATCCAAACTAGCCAAAAGGGCATTCCACTACCACAATATGTCATGCCCAGTATATAAACTGGGGGTAGCTGGCCTGGAGGGGCTGATCACTGATTGGGTATCAGTCAGCAGGAGCATTTGTATTGCACATCATTTGTGTTTTCTGAGCTTTAATTTCTTTTTTGTTGTTGTTTTCTACTATTATCATTATTGTTATTGTTGGTATTCTGTCTATGATCACTGTGTTTTACTTTATTTTAGTTATTTAACTGTTCTTATCTCAACTCACAGGTTTTACATTCTTTTGGTTCTCCTTCTCATACCACCCAGGGGAAGAAGGTGACTGAGCAGCTGTGCAGTACTGAGTTGCTGGCCACAGTCAGTTTGTCAGTTTGACAATGGGATGGACCAGAAACAAGAGCCTTATCCCAAGCTGCCTGGCTGATAAACACTAAAGCAGCAAATATTAGCTGAAGTAAGACACAATATGCTGAAACTCCGGGATCAAGAGGAACAACTTTGAGAGCCAATGAATCATCATTGTGAGGAGTGACCATTAATCCAAACCAATAAATGCTTATCACAAATACGATTAGACACACTCTGGTCAGATCTGTTGTTATCTCAGAACTTTGTACCCCACATTGGGCATCACAAAGAACTGTCATGGTTTAAGCCCAACCGGCAACCCAGAACCACGCAGCCACTTTCTCACTCCCCCTCGTCCTTCGCCCACTTCCAAATGGATGAGGAGGAGAATCCCCTGGGTTGAGATAAGAACAGTGCAGTAACTAAGGTATAACACAAACTACTACTGCTGCCACCAGTAATGATGATGATGATGATGAGGAGGAGGAGGATAATGATGATGGCCTGACTTAGAGAATTAAGATTTGGGAAGGACTTTACACAGGCTTACTACACGCACACTGATGACTAAAAAGGCCAATGTGGAATATGATAGGTGAAATTACAAGGGAAGTTAATGCAATCTCTCACCACCTGCCAACTGATACCCAGCGCGACCTGAGCAGTGATCTAGCCCTTCTGGGTAACTCCCCCATTTATATACTGTGCATGATGTGCTGTGGTATGGAATACCTCTTTGGACAGTTTGGGTCAGGAGCCCAATCTCTGTTTCCTTCTGACTTCCCCTCTTCCCTAGCAGAGCATGAGACTCAGAAAGATCTTGGTCAGAGTAAACATTACTTAACAATAGCGAAATACATCAGTTTTATTAGCGTTGTTCTCAGGCTGAAAGTCAAAAACACAGCACTACACCAGCTATTAAGAAGGAGAAAAATGACTGCTACTGCTGAACCCCGGATACACACTCTGTTGGCAAAGGAAGACAACCATAGGATTGTCCTTCTCTCTTCTCAGCATCCTTAAAGCTTCCTCAGATATTTTTTCTGTAGAAAGACTACCCACTAGTTTCCCACTAACTGTGATGGCTCATTTGTCCTTAAACTAGTCTTCAACGTCCCTCCCCAAGAGCTAAACAGTGTAGAGTGAGTCATCATCTGTGTGAGGTTGCAAACATGCTAAGGAGGCTACTCTTAAGATAATTCGCACATGACTACCAACACTTTTGCAGATGTGAGCCTCAGCTCATGTCATGCTGTCATGGAGCAGTGGCTATATACTTACCTAAGAAAAGATCTGTATTGAAGCAGTCAGAAAATTATTCCTTTCAACAATTTAATGAATTGTTGTTTTTTTTTTTTATCCTTATTCATCATTACTGTCAGGATAATTTCTTAGGTGCATTTTAAAATGCCCCTGTGCCTAAAAAAGTACTTTGTGTTATCCCTAGCCTGCAAGTAAGCACCACCCAATCACTTGCTCATTCCTTTCTCCACCATGACCAGCAGCATATGGGAGAGGGTCAGAAGGGCTAAAGTTTAAAAACCTCATGGGTAAAGATAAAGACAGTTTAATAAGTGAAGGACCGAAAATAAACCCCAAACAAATAAACAAATAAGTAATGCAAAGGCACTCACCACCTCCCATTAGCAGAACAATGCCCAGCCAGTCTCCAAGCAGCATATAATCTTGAAAAATTGAACCATCATCCCTTGCTTTTATTTCTTAGAATGATGTTAAAGAGTACTGACTATCATTCTGGTCAATTGGAGTCTGCTATCTCAGCTGTGTCCTCTCCTAACCTCTTGCTCATCCCTAGCCTATTTGTTATGGGGTAGTGGGAAAGAGAAGATAGTGTTGCTGTGGAAGCACTGTTGATCAACACCTAAAATAGTGGGGGATCTAAGTTGTGATTCATTCAAGTGAATCTAATAACTCCCCTTGAACTGAAAAATTACTTCTATTTTCAAAAAAGCTATGGGAAAGTCTTTAGGGATTTTTGTTTGTTTGTTTTTAACATTTACAACTAGAGTGGGAAAAATACTGTAAACATGCATTCATGCACTGCTCTACCGATGACACTGGCAGCCATTTCTCAGAATGCCATATCTAATCTTGTTTTCCACTTTCTGAAATTTCAGTTATTAATTTTCTCAAGCAGGAATAACAGAAACTAGGGCAGTGGGGTAGATGGTGCACAACTAAAATTTCAATGGTAGGCATAATTTGTGGTGCAACAGCAGAAGGCAGAATATGTTATTCTTGCCTTTAACAGAATCTTTGCAATTGTAAGAATTATTATAGTAAAGACATACAAAATAATTTCAATAAGCTATCTAGAATTTTAATGATTTCTTTAACAAAATTCTTATGATAATTAGTTTGTATGTAAAATACTGCAGAAAAGTCTGTAATATCAACTTAAATTTCAAGCAAGACTTTGTAACACTTCAGTTTCCTTCCTTGAAAGATTAAATAATTAGAATTGGTATTTACAGGAATAAAACTATGCAGATGTAAATGATACTTGTGAAAATAATGCAGTATTTGATCAAAAATATTTAAAATACAACCTAAAAAAGGTATTTTGAAAAAGACTGGTTCAGACACACAGTTGTATGTCTGTAGTAAAAAAAAAAATCCTTTAAAGAGAATGAACAGATTTAAAATCTAGTGCTTTACAAAATATTACCAGAGTTTATCTGAGTCTTCAGCATTCTCAGTTACAAACTTCTAGATACTTATAAAGTAAAACAGGGTTATCTGAATTATTGAACTGCCTAGGTTATTTAAATAACATTTCTTCCATAGTGATTTTTAAAATTTATTTTTAGTTTTGCAAAACTTCTTTCAAACAGTAGTCTTTCATTCTAGGTTAAAAAAACCATCTTGGGCCACGGAAGTTACATTTGGATTTTTAACCTAAAGGAAGCTTTTTGTATTGATCCAATTATAACAAAACAACATGTTAATCAATATGACCAAACCAGCAAATGAAGACTGTTATTTTAGCAACTTATTTTTGTAATCCAAGCATGGAATACAAATACAGTATGTTGCATTGCAGTAATAATTTCTAACATTGTAATACATTGAAGAATTTAGATGTCAAGTTATTTATATTTGTAAATTGGTCCTTCTGTGTAATCCTGCTGGATAAGCCTATGACATCCTGTATGCTTCAGGAAATATATATGATCACATCAGCATGACAATGTTGTACCAGCCTGTCATTGCAAATTTAACTAGATACTAAGTACCTCAGCCTTTTCCTCAGTCACTAGGTTTCCCCTAGTATACAGTAGATGATGGAGGCCCTCCTTAGCCTTCCTTTTATTGTTAATATATTTGCAAAAGATTTAAAAGATTTTGTTTCATCTGTGCCTTCACCTTTCAGACTTTCTCTCTACATAACCTAAAAACATCCTTGTACTTTTTGTGGGGTGACAGTCCCTTCTTCCACAGGTGGTAATTTCTCTTTTTTTTTCCTGAGTTCCAGTAATATCTTCCTGTTCAGCCAGGCATGGTATTCTTCCCTGTCAGTTTGATTTTTGGCATATAGGGACCCTCTGCCTTAAGGATCCTGTGCCATTCCTGAAAAGTGTTCAGGCTTCCTGGACCCCTTTGTCCTTTAGTAATGTTTTCCAAAGAATTCTGCCAACCAGCATCCTAAAAAGGCCAAAGTCAGCCCTCCAGAAGTCTAAAGTGGAGGATTTGTTAACCTTCATCCTGACGTCTCCAAGGACTGAAAATTCAATCATTTTGTGATCATTTTTCCCAAGATGGCCTCCAACCATCACATCACCCATCCGTCCTTCTCTGTTTGAGAACAGCAAATCTAGCCAGCCATCTCCCCTAGTTAGCTCACTAACCAATTTCAATTTCATGATTGCTATTGTGATATCTACTAAAATGATGGGAAAGAACAAGAATTTGAAATGCCAGAAACGCTCTGCAAGGATCAGAGAAAGGACTAAATTTTGTTTTCTGGCTATTATCACTATCTTAGTAATATTCTCTAAATGAATTCAAATCCAGCACACCATTGTGATAGAAATGGATTTCCTTTTGTGGTTCATTGAGAGCAATGTATTTTTATAAGAATTTGAATTAGCAGAAAATAGGGATTTGTCATAGGATTGAGGGAATTAATTTCATACAGTATATGAGCATGGAAGAAAACACAAAAATACGAGTGGGGGAAGCAAGTTTCCAGGCTCACATCTTAGTAACAAACAGATGTAAAAGTGCAAAGAACATGACATCACTTGTAAGGTTGCTTTTTCATTTATGGACTTTTTCAACAAATTACTTTCTTCTGCTGAGCAGATGTGCTAAATATCACAATAGGTTACTGCACAAAAGACCTCCAACTTTTAACTAATTCTTACTTGGTCCTCTCCAGAATCTTTGTGTGCAACATCAAAAGAAAACCTATGTTGGAGAAACACATCTATTTATCAGTACCACATACTCTGGACTAAAAAAAACTTTGTTAATAGACAAATATTTGTTTTGTTGAGACAGAAATTAAATTACTAATATGTTATAACAACAGTATCTGCCTTTCCAAATTGCTAAAAATTGTCAATCAGAAAAAAGAGGAACAATTTTTTACATTAAATGTTTCAACCTGATTTTTATATTGATATGAACAATGAATGGTGAAAATGTACTTCATTTGAAACAAACAAACATGCAAATTAAAAAATAATCAAAATTGTAAAATCAGAACTACATTACTTACCATATCCCTTTCTATTCTGTGTGTTTTATCATTATAATTTTTATGTGACTTTCTTATTTTTCATAGACATTCTTTGAAATTTCTCTTAAGTACAAGGATGTGTTCAGCTATTGCTGATTAAAAGACAAATGTCTGCATTTGAATTAGATTACAAGCATCTACTGTTACTTCTAGTTTTTCAATATATACCTCTTCCATTAAATGTTTCAAGACAAACCTCACAATGAAATGTCCGGTGAGTTAAATTTATGTACCTTATTGTCCCGAATACAAAAATAGAAAACTACCTAATACAGAGATAGGAAATTAATTAGAAATTACACGCAAGCCACAAAACCATTACTGGCAAAAGCATCCTGAATAGATTCACCATTTCACACTGGCAGTTTATCTCAAATCAACACATGAAATATTCATAGCCATAGAATCATAGAACAGTTACGATTGGAAAGGACCTCAAGATCATCTAGTTCCAACCCCCTCACCTTAGTTTGTTGTTTTTTTAACAGTAGGTCTTCTTTTGAACTCACCTAACTTTTTGTTTTTGTGGTATGCCTCTTGGGAACAAAATCAACTTGATGTAAACTTAGAATAACACTTGTGTAATTCCATGCAGGCATATGAAACACAAAAAACCAATAAAGTATTAAACTTTCCGTGATAGCACACCAATTCAGATGTCCCAAGAATCCACCCAGTTTCTGTATCTTGAATCAGACAACATTTATTCTGCTTCAGCCTCAGCTGTTTCAGGTGCCTATTATTTGTCTCTTAATAGTCCAAGAAGTGTTCAAAATATGGTTTTATTCAGAAAAAAATTATGTCTTCTTTATCTACAGTTGTCTACAACTTCAAGGGTTTTACTCCTTACCTATGACATATGTAATAATGATCCTGCTGAAGGCAGTAGAAGAGATCATGTTGATTTGAAAATGGCAAAGATTTTATCAAAAAGCTCAAAGGCCTGTCAAACTGAACACTTTCTTTGGAGAAAGCCCCTCATTGCCTAGATGTCTACATACACTGCATGTTAGAAAATGACATGTGCCTGCACAAGCTCTTCTTTTCTTTACAGGCTATATTTATCTCACCAAACCCAGTGATTTATTATTTTTTATGTTTATACATATAGAATTTAGAAAACACATAACAGATTAATACACAGCAAAATAATAATTTTTCTGATTCCATTCTTAAATAATATAAATTTATAAAATAATAAAAAGCCTAAATTCAGTATAAATCTGTAAAGAATTCATAGGTTACTAGGTTTTTTCATCTTGCTGTCTTTGTATGAACACTTTCTCTTTTATGTAACATATGCTGTTTTAAATAATTTTGAATCATTAAGACAAGAAAACATTTGATATGTCCCATGAAGTCCTCTTTATTGTGCAGCTAAGTCTATTTTTATTTGGTACTGGGCAAGACTGGCATGTTTAAAGTAAGTGACTAGGATGTTGCTTGTCATGAAGGAGTAAAAATCTATGTTTTCTTCCCTATGAAATTATAGTTCCCTTATGGCACTTTGAAAGTTTTGATTTAAAACAGCAATTGTCATTTTGTGTGTCTCCTCACTGTTCAATAAACAGAATAATCCAAAGCAATTGGAATACCTTAATATTAATAAACTGTCAACTTTCAGACATTCTGAAGTAACATCTTGTGAATAAATCATGAGTGCATGTGTCCATATATTTGCACACACCTGGAATATATTATATACATAAAAATATTTGCAGATACAGTTATATATTTAAAAACATTGATTAAAAAAACCCTGCATTGTTGTCAAAATAGAAGGAATTGTTGCAAAAAAACTGTAATGGCACAGGTAAATAATCCCACCATCTGCTCCTTCTCTTGATCTTTCCAGATAAAGTGTGACTAGAGTATTCTAGCAAAAGTAATAAAACCCTCTAGCAATAAAATAATTAGTTTTGGATATAAGATTCTTCCAATCTCTATCACTTGGCCAAATACTACAATTCAGTAGCACTTTTTAAAATGTTTTAGAGGTTTTTAACTGCTACAAGTGCTTTAAAGAAATCAGTTCAAAAGCTGAGTCTGTAGTGCCTTGTGACACCAATTGCAGACTTTTGAGAAAGAATTCTAATTGTCTAAACCCAAGAGTACTCTTTCTTAATTTATAACAACCTTTTATAGACAGCAATTTAATACACAAAGAGTAGTCTTACTTCATTTTTGAATAATTGTTTTGAGTGTACATTTTGTTTAGAAGTCTTGGCGGAACACCAAGCAGGTGGCCTTCCTGACTGGCTTCCTGGTTGGCTTCCTGATTTCTCTGAATGAATTATATCTGAAAGCCTGTAAGGTACTTCCATTTCAGAGGCTGCTGCCTATAAAGCAGGAAAGTGGGCAAATTTTAAGCTACCTACATCTTCCATCTGCCAGTCCTTGAGCAACATCACATGTCCTCAATTGACATCTGTACCAAGACAGGTGGGAGACACTGTGCTTTGGCTGGCCTGTATACCCTGCAGAAAGGCTGGATCCATGCTGACAAGCACATGAGGTCCAGTTTCTCTCCCCCAGAAGTCCCTGAAAGTTTCTTCAAACATGTCTCTGATCTTGATCCAAGGGCAAAAAAGAAGCCTGAGGGTGAACAAAAGCATGGACCCACAGTTAAAATGGAAAACAGATGTTTCTGTTGTGTGATCCAACAGTGCACTGAGGTGAACTGTCAGAGGCATTCTGTTTCTTCTATAAGGTGTGAAGCAACATTTATTCCTCAGTCAATAGGGGCCCTGGGTGCATGTTTTATATCTCAACATCTAAACTGCATGTGCAAGTACTTCACATGTCAGCTTCTTTTCTACTGGCGATTACAACTACAATTCATTCAGCATCTGCAAATGTAACCAGAAAGTTTAATTTGTCAGCACAAAGTGATCTGAGATGAAATCCAAAGCAAAACGTTCATTAGCATTCAGTAAATATAGACCACTAAAATGAGTCTCCTTCTGGCAGTTCAGGTTGCATGACTAATTCAAGATGTTCATACTCTACCAAGACATCTATTAATACCATTACAAAGATGCATACAAATGACAAAATAATGAAACAATAGCTCTTGAACTATAGTAATTATTATACGTATTGAAAGATTTCATCATTTACCTTTCAGCTTTTCCTTTATATAAAAATAAATTATTTAATTGAATTAAATTAAACACAATATTTTCCATTTCCATTTTAGGTGTAGGCTTTATGAAAAGGCTAAATTCTATCAGAATTTACTGTTCTGTTTTCAGAAAGGTAGGACTTTGCTAAGATCTGAAAAATCCATTACTCTTTCCTTCACAAATTAAAGTCTTTTACAAAAATAGGAGAGACAGAGAGACAGACCCTACACTTAAATTTCATAGAAAGACACTACAAATACTAAACCAAATTTTAAAAATATATTTCCGTTAGCACATTTTTTGCTCTTCTTAAAGGTCAATACAATTACTATGCACAGTGGTATCTGAAATGCAATTTTGTTACCAACTGTTTATGGCCTTTTCCTCTTTCTGGTGTTCTTCAGCAAACTCTCCTTCCCCCCCATCATATGTTCTTGAACTAAAGCCAGACAGGCTGTGTACTTGGCAGTTACTTCATCCATATGTCAGGGCATAGAATTAATTTTTTTAAAAACAATGGACTCTGTCTAGGTACCTGAAGATCCAATTCTTATTACTTACCAAGTATTTTGCTTGACAAAAAGGAAAGCTAAGCAGCTGACTGCATGCTCAGCATGAGGTCTGCTTCAAAATTGTTGTTCCTGCTGTCAGAGAATAATTTATCTTTTTTTTTTTTTAATGTCTTTTGGTTTGGAGGAAGTTTATTTCTACTTTGCAAATAAAGTATTTCACTAATTCCAAATGAGATCTATATGCAAGTCGATCAAAGGGTTGTACCCCCATGGTCACATGTGATTCAAAGCACACAGTGCCCAAAGATCCATTCATAGAGCATTAATCAGAAATTAGAAGGAAACTGAAGCCTCTTTGCTACATAAAGGCAGTGACTTACTATTGGCTGCTATTCAGCAAATGTCAGGATTATATCACTCTTGACAGAGATTGCCTGTCCATCTGGCCGCATGCACGCCTGCTGCCTGACAAATGCTTTGATGGGAGTTTTGATTTTCTCGCAGTAACAGGAAGTGTACAGTTCTCTCTCCCATTTAAAGTTGGAGTGGTCTCCCTAAAGCACATCGGTATTCAGTGATGGTTGGGAATTTAGTTGCTGCTGGCTCCTCTTGGCAGAGCACAGATGAAAAACCTACGTTTTGGTTTGCATGTTATTATCTGGCAGACTTCATTCCATTTGTACCCCAAGGGTTCAGATAACCTTGTTTCATGAAAAGGATATACTGGTAGGTGTTTACTCATTTCAAAATCTAAGATAAACCAGTATTTTGTTACTGATAATTTATTTGAAAACATAAATTTGTATTTTAAATTTATAGGGAAAAATTGTAACTGCTGTAGGTAAAGTTAAATGCTTATAGTGGTAGTGTAATGTTTAAGGGTTGATGCATGAAAAAAAAACTTAGTAAAAATATCATTTGTCATTACCTTTTCTAGTGTCTTTGGATGCTCCTTTTCAAGTTAGGGTTATTTTACTATGTATACTCTTTTGAAATCATAGAACCATAGAATAGTCAGGGTTGGAAAGGATCTTAAGATCACCTAGTTCCAACCCCCCTGCCATGGGCAGGGACAACTCACACCAAACCATGTCACCCAAGGCTCGCCCAACCTGGCCTTGAGCACTGCCAGGAATGGAGCATTCACAACTTCCCTGGGCAGCACATTCCAGTGCCTCACCACCCTAACAGGAAAGAATTTCTTTATATCCAATCTAAACTTCCCCTGTTTAAGTTCGAACCCTTTAGCCCTTGCCCTGTCACTGCAGCCCCTAATGGAGAGTCCATCCCCAGCATCTCTATAACCCCCGTCAGACACTGGAAGGCTGCTATGAGGTCTCCATGCAGCCTTCTCTTCTCCAGGCTGAACAGCCCCAACTTTTTCAGCCTCTCATCATATGGCAGGTGCTTCTGCCCCCTGTTCATCCTCAGGGCCCTCCTCTGGACTTGTTCCAACAGTTCCATGTCATTATTAGGGAACCCTAAAATCCCCATTACCCTAAAGAACCAATTACAAAATTATTCTTTTGATATTGATCTATAGATCAGGACCAAAATGACATAGTGTCTTGGCTATTATGATGACCTCTTGGTGTGTGATCTGCAATAGATCTGTGTGATGGTGTAACATGTAATGTGTACATGAAATTAGTTCATTGGTTCAGCACTCTGGGACAAATGAGGCCACAAGACAAATCTGATTTTTTTATTCTGATCATATCTTCTAATAATTTGCTAAATTATAACCTTGATGTCATATGCAAGCGTGCTAGCAACAAATCTATACAAGTAAAATTCTTCTCTGGTCATCACAAAAGCACTGAACCTCTCTGTTTTTACCATCCTTGGGAATATTGGGCATGATGGAGGAGAAGTTCAATCAAGTGGAAAGTGGAGTTAGAAAATAAAATTTTCATGATATTGCAGCAGATATAGGGTTAGGCACAGAGCATTGAACTTGGCAAAGTATGGGCAAAATTTTTCTCCATAAAGGATTCATACTTCATTATTCTGTAATTCAGCCTGATTTTGTTATACCTAAAACAGAGATGGAAGTACAGAGACAAATAATAAGGTTTGTTATTTATTGTGATTTTTCATCTGTAGGTTAGTCAGTCACAATACGGGTATAAAATATAGTGAATGATCATGAGAAATGAAATCCTAGAATGTGTGAAGGAAAGTATTACTGCTACAGATAAGGAAGTATTAGTGCAATTAAATCAAGCACTTTTAAGACTTCCTTTGCAATACTGCATACGCTGTCCTGATAGCCTGTGTTTAAGAAAGATTTATTAAACCACAGTAGTTGCAGAGAAGGGCTGCTGAGACGATCAGCGAAAAAAAAGAGCTTATCTTGTAAGAGGAGACTAAAATAACTTAACGGAGTCTGAAAGGATATATCATTGCTCTCTATAAATGCTTCAAAGGTAGATAAATGCTAAAGAAAGAGAAAGCTGTTTAAACTAAAAGACAAGGTTGACACAAGAGCAAATGCATATAAATGGGAAAACTTAGGCTGAAAATTAGAAGAATGAATGAGGTTCTGGAAGGTCTTAAAGAACAAATCTAACTAGTTTAAAAGTGAAACAGGACAAGTTCAGGAACTTGAGACATGATTGTGTAAGAATAGGAAAGAACTTGGCATGGTTGAGAAAATCCATTCTGTTCTCTGTTCAAAGCTCCACAGTATGACCACCTTCATCTTCTGCATTAAGAACTCAGTAAAGCAATTAGTATATTGTTGTTTGATAGGTAAAGGGAAAAACACTGTCACTATTGATTAGCTTGGTGGTTCAAAATACAACGTATTTGAAATTCCAGATTAATTTTACATAGAAAATCTGTGAAGTCTGGAGTCAGCTCTTTATCTGAACCTTTTATCTCCAGAAAAGGCAGAAGAGGAAAAAAAGGATCTTCAAGGAGTATTCTCCCTTAGTGTTTGTGTGGATACAGAACTGTGTAACTGGGCATGCTGAGGGCAGAGGAAGGTGAGCTAGAAAACTTCTTTCCTCCATCTAGGGAAAATTTTACAAAAGAAGCCACAAGCAACTTAACATTCTGTAAGGGCTGCAAAGGTAGCAAAAGAGGAAAGTCCAAATCCTTTGGACATTTGTTGTCCTATTTTGACTTGTTATCAGCTTCAGCCCTTTTTCTTAGAACTTTCACAATCTTTTTATCTTAGTTTCTTTCTATACCCACTCCTTGTCCCCTTATTTCTTTCCTGTTTTTTACTTGTATTTTCATTTCTTTATTTATATTTTTTCATTACTTATTTTTTATTTGCCTTTTTCCCACCTGCCTGTTCATCACCTTTTCCACCCAAAACAATTCTGTTCAGTTAAACTGTTAAGCACTTAGGATAAGTACCTTCTATTGCTGTGAATGCTGTATTGCCTAACACAAAGGTGTCCACGTTTCCTTTGACAGCTAACTTTGACAGTACTGTAGTTATTTAAATGAACTAACAAAATATTGTGGGTAAATTCAGTTGTTTGATTTCAGCTCTTTAATTTTTCACCTGCTGTATTTCTACTTGCCTGGTCATCGATTATGTTGTATCTTCTGCTGAGAAGATTATACTGTACCTAAAGGCCACTGACGTTGTATTTGGCTTACGTGGAAAGGTTTTGATAGCAAGTGAGCTACAAGGGTGTCTTCACTGAAGCTGCTGAAAGTTCCCCCTGTGTCTGATAAAGCCACTGCAAGTTTGCCCCAAGATGGACCTGCCACTAGCCAAGGCTAAATCCACCAATGACAGTAGTAGCACATCTATGCAAGTAATAGATTACGGAGGGGGGGAAATGCAGTGCAACAGCAACCAAAGAGAGGAGTGAGGATATGTTGAGTGAAACAGCTGTGCAGACACTAAGGTCAGTGAGGAAGGAAAGGGAGGAGCTTCTGGAGCAGAGATTCCCCTGCAGCCCGTGATGCAAACTATAGTGAGGCAGGCTGTGTCCTTCAAGCCCATGGATGTCCATGGTGGAGCAGGTATCCACCTGCAACCCATAGAAGGCAAGATGCCAAGCTCCTTTTTTCTTCTAAAAATTGAAGCATATCTATTTGCAATTGAACATATTATAAAGTATAACATATATGTAAAGTAGCCTTATCATACCATTGTATATACTTTATTAGTTAATATATGCTGTGGAATGGACTCAATCAGAGACCAATATGATCAGACAAAAGCCATTTATTGCAAAGCATTAACGCCTTATATTCTATCACTTATACACACCTACAGCAATTTGGCATATCATGATTGGATACATGTCTTGAAGACCCTTAGTGACTAACATATAATTGGTTAAGTACAGGTGTGAGAACTTGACCTCAAAAGCTTGCCAGCAGTCCACAGTTC
This sequence comes from Melopsittacus undulatus, assembly GCF_012275295.1. NCBI lineage: Eukaryota > Metazoa > Chordata > Aves > Psittaciformes > Psittaculidae > Melopsittacus > Melopsittacus undulatus. Next base: position 17,531,701 of record NC_047531.1, on the reverse strand, counting down.
TCATAACTCAGTGAATTCCAGGTTCTTATCTCTCTTGCTTAAGCTTCCTCAGGCCTCTCATGGCCTTGCTGTATGTTTCGGAGTTATTCAGAGTTCATGTACCAGATATCCATTCTCCTGTGAGAACACTGTCTCCACAAGTATAGTTATTATAGTTATTATAGTAGAGTTAGGCATTTAAAGTCTATTAAGAAGTACAAAAATAGAAGACAATCCACCAGCGGTCAGATAATAGGTCCATCTGGCACATTAGTCTCCAATCAGTCCAGACTAGGTTCAATCAAGTGGGTGCTGGACAGTGGGACACAGTGCGCACTCAGCAAGTTTGCTGATGACACCAAGCTGTGTGGTTCGGTAAGGAATGCCATCCAGAGGGATCTTGACATTGTGAGTTGGGCTGATGCTAAATTTATGAATTTGAATCATGCCAAGTTCAAGGTCCTACATTTGGGTCGAAGCAATCCCAGGCACAGCTACAGGTTGGGCAGAGAAGAGATCAAGAGCAGCCCTGCAGAGAAGGACTTGAGGGTGTTGGTCAATCAGAAAACATAACACGAGCCAGCAGTGTGCACTCACAGCCCAGAAAGCCAACTGTATCCTGGGCTGCATCAAAAGGAGCATGACCAGCAGGTCAAAGGAGGTGATCCTGCCCCTCTACTCTGCTCTCGTGAGACCTCACTTGGAGTATTGTGTGCAGTTCTGGTGTCCTCAACATAATAATGACATGGAACTGTTGGAACAAGTCCAGAGGAGGGCCCTGAGGATGATCAGGGGAGTGGAGCACCTCCCATATGAAGATAGGCTGAGATAGTTGGGGCTGTTCATCCTGGAGAAGAGAAGGCTGTATTGAGACCTCATAGCAGCCTTCCCGTATCTGATGGGGGTTATAGAGATGCTGGGGATGGACTCTCCATTAGGGACTGTAGTGAGAGGACAAGGGGTAACGGGTTCAAACTTAAACAGGGGAGGTTTAAATTGGATTTAAGGAAGAAATTCTTTCCTGTGAGGGTGGTGAGGTACTGGAATGGGTTGCCCAGGGAAGTAGTGAATGCTCCATCCCTGACAGTGTTCAAGGCCAGGTTAGATCATAGAATCATAGAATAGTTAGGGTTGGAAAGGACCTTAAGATCATCTAGTTCCAACCCGCCTGCCATGGGCAGGGACACCTCACACTAAACCGTATCACCCAAGGCTTCATCCAACCTGGTCCTGAACACTGCCAGGGATGGAGCATTCACTACCTCCCTGGGCAACCCATTCCAGTACCTCACCACCCTAACAGGAAAGAATTTCTTCCTTAGATCCAGTCTAAACCTCTGCTGTTTAAGTTTCAACCCGTTACCCCTTGTCCTATCACTATAGTCCCTAATGAATAGTCCCTCCTCAGCATCCCTGTAGGCCCCCTTCAGATACTGGAAGGCTGCTGTGAGGTCTCCACGCAGCCTTCTCTTCTCCAGGCTGAACAGCCCCAACTTTCTCAGCCTGTCTTCATATGGGAGGTGCTCCAGTCCCCTGATCATCCTCGTGGCCTCCTCTGGACTTGTTCCAACGGTTCCATGTCCTTTTTATGTTGAGGACACCAGAACTGAACACAATACTCCAAGTGAGGTCTCACAAGAGCAGAGTAGAGGGGCAGGATCACCTCCTTCGACCTGCTGGTCATGCTCCTTTTGATGCAGCCCAGGACACGGTTGGCTTTCTGGGCTGTGAGTGCACACTGAAGCTGGCTCATGTTCATTTTCTCATTGACTAACACCCCCAAGTCCTTCTCCGCAGGACTACCATGACTTTCCTTTTTGCCCAACTTGTAGCTGTGCCTGGGATTGCTCCCACCCAGGTGTAGGACCTTGCACTTGTCGTGTTTAAACTTCATGAGGCTGGCATCAGCCCACCTCACAAGTCAAGATCCCTCTGGATGGCATTCCTTCCCTTGGTTGACATGGTTTAGTGTGAGGTGTCCCTGCCCCTAGCAGGGGTATTGGAACTAGATGATCTTAAAGTTCTTTTTCAAACCTAATTATTCTATGATTTTATGATTCTATATTAAAAAAATACTTTGTAAATAGACAATATAATTACCCTGCTCATCAGTATGTGCTGCAGTAAATGAGGTTAGAGTCTACTCTAGCATTTTGTCCCCAGACTCTGCTCTCAAGTATGAGAAATATTACTAGTTCTTTGTTACTTTTAACAGAAGACTTCAGTTCCTATTGTTCTTATCTGTCATCTCTAATTAACATTAAATCATTCAAAAAAGTATAACTAATGCTGAGTCACTCTATTATGATAAACTTTTCTATCTTCAATAAACAGTCCTTCATAAGTCCATTCTAAATTAACTACATCAGAAAGTCACTTTGGAATGAGAATTCATTAAGAACAGTGACAGCTTAGTAGGAGACAATGCACTACACATTTCCAAAGCTATGGTGAAAGCCTCCCTTGATCAAAACCTGTTTACTTGGAGAAAGGGTAATTTAATTATCTTTCTTACCGACAAAAGGCATCCTTGTTGACTCAGGGTGTAGATATTACCGTATGTGGAATTTATTGTTTCATTTAATCTAACAGCCCAACATCAAAGAGATTTTTTCCTATAAAAAAAGTAAAAAGTGAAAAGTCAAAAAAAAAAAAACAAACAAGCAAACAGCCAAAGGTTGAAAGAGAAAAGACTGAAAGTCTCATTTTCCTGGCATCAATTTTGCTGAAGTATAGCCTACTTCCACAGTGCTGAAGGAAAGTATTTACTTTAATAATACCCTATTTCTAGTATATTTTAACATTATTGGAAGCTTTAAACAAGGCAATATAAGTTATTCTGTCTTGGCCCAATAAAATTTCTTGTCAGTGCTGCTGCAGAAAGTTGTCTATCCCATCACCTGGTAGCCACCTCCTCAGAAAACAGAGGGCTACTGCTAACTGCTCCAGCCCTGTAAACTGGCTGAGCTGTTTCCTGGTTATTTATGACTAGTCCCCAAAGCTTCTGTCTTGCCCAAACTGTAGCTGAAGCAGCATTGGTGAATCATTTGTGGATAGTCTTGCCTCAAGAGACGTCCCGTCTTCCCAGCCAAATCTTCAATCATAATGTGGGGACATTGTTAAGAGGAGCAATATGCCAAAATGTATGAAGCAAGTTTTGGAGAACACAAAATAATGATTCTGTTTGGAAGAGCTTGTGTTCAAATGCATAGGAAGAAAGTAGACGTAAATGTTGGACAGCAGGAGTAGGAAGTTCTCAAGTAAGTAAAATCAAATTGTGATTTGGAAAATACAAATACTGTGAAAAGGAGAAGACTGAAAATTCTTTTGCAAGACATTTACAGAAGGATTAAAACCAGAAAACCCTAGTGGAATTTGGGTCATTAATGGCTTTTGCAAAAGTGAAATAACTTAGAGATAAATTGAGAACGAAGAAAGAGAGGAAATTGTGAGAGTAAAAACTCAGTGTATTCCTTCTGGGATCTCTTCTGAAAATATTCAGTAACAGTAACCTTAAGTGGAGTGCTTTACTACTTTCACTGCTGCGTGTTTTTGTCAGGATTACCCCTCCTTTGTCTTTATAACCCAAAGGAGGGTATTTTTTCTTATAATTTCTGATGTTTTGAAGCCAAAACAGCCAGCTCACTCTTCTAATTAGTTTCTGAACTGATCAGTAGAAAGCAGGGTCTGCTGTGATTCTGTGGAGTGAACCAAGAAACTGCTTGGAGGTATGCATGCATACGTCACGCAACTAATGTTCTCTCATCATATAGTGGCTTCTGGCTGAAACTGGCAAACCTAAGAAAACATTTGGTCCACTTGCAAAGGGAGCAGTTTCACACAGACTGTGGATGCTGCCAAGGAATACTTCATGTTTAGAATGCCAACATAAATCTGAAGGTCACAAAGCAAGTATTTATGGAGTTCACATAATTAATCATTTGAACCAAAGATTGTAAAATAAGTATATAAGTAAACAAATTAAATGCCTGCATTTAAATCAACATATATATGATGGCTTTAAAAATATTATTAGAAACATTGAAATATTACTAAATGCATCAAGTGCAGATGAATGCAGCAAAATACAGATAAAAGCAGAACCCACATGATGTTAATTACATTTGATAAGGGGAGAGATACAAAACAATCTCATTTACAGACTTTTTTTCAATCTGGGATTATTATTTGTGTGTGTGTAAAAATGGCCATTATTTTATATTTGTTTGTTCAGCCTGTGAAGGAGACAACTTTGTCTGCTGAAAATTCTTTGACAATAACACTGTATCAGCAACCATTTGATTTTCCAAAGATCTTTATTCACTTCAGTCCTCATAATGAAAAGCTCTTTACAGGCATGATCCAGAAAACATAAATAACAAGTCATTTTGTGCAAACACAGCATTTATACTTTCTTCAAAATATAAACACTAACTTATGGTAGACACATTTTAGCACTATTCTAAAATCTTCTAAATGTTTTTCATTGTTTGGTTTTTTTTTTCAAGAATACTAGAGTTTTATTAACTGATTCTAACAGAGAGCAGCACAGAATATGGTTTTGGGAGATGAAGATTAAAAAATATAGGTTGCATTTAAACAAGAAACTAAATGCTGATTATGGATGTTGATTAGAAGTAATGACATACAAATGCAAGAAGATTGTCTACTAATAGACTGCATGGCGGAAAGGAAAAGATTGAATATTGAGGGCAACGAAAGATCTAAGGCTTAAGCTTTATCCTATCTCTGCTATGTAATTTTTTATAGTGTTTTTCCAATTGATACTTCTGTTTAACTGCAAACAGCTACTAGCATGATAATAGGTTTAGCTGTAGCTTACCACTGCAACAGCAAACACTGTTACTCATTACGTCAATAATCAACATAGCCTCATTCAAGTGAACTTTCAGCGGGTTTGCGATCCGATCCGTTTAAAAAAATCACAACATAGTTTAGGGAAGTCACCAACTGTGACTGAAAAATTTCACAATATTCAAAGAGCTCTTTATGCCAGTCTCATTCCCTTTTTCGTATACTGTAGTATATGAAAGTAATTAGCATTGAAAACATGATTGTCGTTCTTTTTTTTCACTGAGAAGTGGAGAGAGAGGTACACAGTAGGATGCAGCCCTGGTGTAACTAATATTTCTGTTATTCTGAAAAGATGAAACAAATACCTGAAAGTGCCTTACATTCCAGAACTGCCACATACTATATTGCAATTGGATTCCCATCATAAATGTGGCAATTCACTTTACTGCTTTAAAGTTTTTTAATCCTCTATCACCTCCTACTCTTTATTGCAAAGAAGAAATTTGCTCCCAATAGGCCAAATGGGATCTTTGAGGTGAAAGCATTTGTCTGTAGCCTTCTCACTGCTGATGAAGTAGTTAGTGCACTTGATGTGCATGAATGTTATAAAAAGGCAGTTGCTTAATAATGTAACTGGTTGTGCAAAACGTCAAATTCAAAATTTAAAAGCATACACCATTTTCATTGTTTTAATTTACTAGAAAAAAAATATTCCACAGTTTTTCCTGTTAATTACCTTAAGAGTCTTGTTTCACTTACAAATACCCAAAGATATTGTGCTGTCTTGCAGGTCACTGTTAAACTGTGGTAGTGTGGTATTGACTTTAGCAATGCTGAGGTAGAATAATGTCCCAGATTGATGGATTTCATGACAGACAAGCTAGTACAAAGAAAGAGGTCACTATAAAAAATTTGCTTTAGACTATGAATTTTATAAGGTAAAGTTTATAAAGTTGAGCTGACCATCCAGATGACCATCCAGGCCACTAACACATGGTATCAAGCAGCAGTGAAGAAATAAATTACTATTCAGTTTACATTTCTGGACCTGAGCAGAGGAAGACAAAACTAATTGTTTTGAAAGTCCACTGCCAGAACTGGAGTAGGGATGGCTGGGAAAATAAAGGATCTATTTTTTTTTGTTTGTTTTACAGGGTTCAGGCAATCATAGAGTTTTCTTCCTTAGAATCATTCTTATGTACTGACTTGACTGCGTGGTACGGTTTAGCGTGGCAGGCAGCCAAGCAACACACAGCAATTCGCTCACTCCCTGCCAAGGGGGATAAGAGAGATAACATGAAAAATGTAAAAATCATGGATTGAGATAAAGGCAGTTTAACAGGACAGAAAAGGAAGGGGAAAAAATAATAATAGAATACACAAAACAAGTGCTACAAAACACAAATATCCACCATCCAATGACTGAAGCCCAGCCAGTCCCCGAGCAGTGGCTACTTACCCCTACTTGGCTGTCCCCACTTTTATTGCTCCACATGACATCCTATGGTGTGGAATATCCTTTTGGCCGGATGGGGTCAATTGTCCTGGCTGTGTGACCTCTCAGCTGCTTGTTCACTGGTAAGGCATTGTGAAGAGTGGTAAAGTCCTTGAGTTAGTGTAAGCATCGCCCAGCAACAACTAAGCCATCAGCGTGTTACCAACATTATTCTCATCCTAAATCCAAACACAGCACTATGCCAGCTACTAGGAAGAAAATGAACTCTATCCCAACTGAAATCAGGCCACTGTGTTATAGATTCAGTTCAGAATGAGAAAGGCATCCAAGAAAAATATTCACTTCTTTGAGGCAGAATCTATGGCAACCAAGAAATATATTGTTTCAGAGTTCCTTTTCAGAGTTTTATAACATTGTTGGTATAAATTCTATCCATTTATTCAATCCAGCAATTATGAGATTTAGAAAATGCCAAGTATTTCTTCCCAGTGGATATGGCTGGGACATTAAATTTTGCATTGTAACTAGTGGTTCCAAACTTTCTGCTGCAATTGTTTTGCTAATAGCATTTGCAAAAAACACAGCTTGGAATTGTGGTTATGATGTTTATTGATTCTCATTAAAACTGTGTAGGAAAATTAAAAATAACTCTGAAGACAGGAATGTAAAATGTCAATTCAAGAAATAGGGGAGCAACACTTTTATTACCTAGCTCATGCATAGACTAGAAAAAGCATAAAAGATAGTGTAGTCCACAACAAATCTAAATAAAGAAACTGTGTCAAAGCATGCTCTGTGTTCATGCAGTAAGGCTTGATTTGCTTAACACTGCTTTAATTTTGCCATCAATGCTGACACTGGAATCTCCATTACATGTTTTATAAAGAAATACCTTTGTGCCAGTGTAAAATTGTGAAGGTATTAAAGAGCATATTAAGCACCAGGTATATTCTGTCTCATATGCACAAGAGTACAGACACACAGACACATACAGTGCCATTGTGAGTTCCCAAGTTGCATTCAAAGTGCGCATCTGGACAGGCTGCTCATACCTGCCTAGGTTTACTTGGCATGTAATTGTTTTTAAGAACAATATCATCTAGGTAAGGCAACAGGGCTGTGGGAGGTTGGAAGTCAACATTTTTGCTGATAAACACAACAGCTGTGTATTTAATATGATATCTGTAGTCTTGACAGCTAAGTTTCCTTTTTTAAAGTGGAATACATAAGATAGATAACTTCAGAGGCAGAATCATCTCTTTCTTCATTTTTTTCAGACCCAGGAGGAATAAAAATCTTCAAATAGAAATATTTTTGCCCATTTAAAATCTAGAGTTCACATCGTTCTTGCTGTTGGTGTGTCTCTTGTATACTAGTGTGCTCAGTTAGCATGGTCTTTTCATCTCATTTTGGCATATCTACATTCCCAGAAGCCAGTTAGGTGATTTTATTTCTCCTTTATTCCTTACTCAAGAAGCCTCATCTTTGAAAACTAACCGGGTTAAAACTTCGAAAACTAAAGGGTCATTCCATTTCTGCTTCAGAGTAAACTAAAGCTAAGCCTGTGGTGATACAGCCTTACATATACAGTCCTATGGTGAAAGTTGTCATGAAGATATTTTAACGAATGTATATGTATGTAATGAATTCAAACATAAACACACAGAATTTTGTTTCTTTCCCTTTGTCTTACACTTTAAACAAAGGCTTTATAGTCTGTCTTGCAGAGCTAGTATACTTTCTTGTGCACACTATAATTGCATCATTCAAGATGTAGTAGAAAAAGTAGAAGATAGCTAGACGTATTTAGCAAGATATGCAAATTAAAGTTTAACCTTCCAACTGATATTGAAGAGAAATAAGACTTTTTGCCTTCTTGCAGATAGATGTTTGGGTTTTGTTTTATTTTCTTTTTTAAATTGTCTGAATTTATCCAGCTGAGTGGCAAATAAGTGCACAGAGTGTCTTTCTCAAAAGTAAGACACTTCCTGTGTCTCTGACACATGTAATTGTTAGCTAAACAGAAGAAAATGTCTGGAGATTCTGGTAAGACTGTCTGTCTGTCCTTTCCCCTAGAAAATTTTAATCTGGATATTTCTTAAAGGATCATTTCTTAGTGCATCTGACCTTCGCAAAGACTGGTCAATACTTAACTATGCAGTTGATAAACCAAGATTCAGGCAGCATATGAAATGTTCAGAGAAGCCTTTCATGGTGATAAACCAGTAAAATGAAAATAAGTAGAATATTATTTCTCTTTAAACAATATTTAAAGCAGTGTTTGTTTTTGGTTTTTTTTTCCAGAAATGTAAATCAGAACCTTGGATTGTTGTTTTCTATTTCCCCAGCAGAATTTTTAAGAAACCCAAATGCTCAGGTCTTTTTTATTATTTTGAAAGCTAAATTTCTGGAACTGCAAATTTCATTATTGTATTTTTCCATTAATTACAGCAACATTGCAGATGCCCAGATCTTGAAAATAACATATTAGTCTTTAAAGTTCATTGGAAGGTAATAGGAAGAACTTGGGGGTCCGTAGAATGTGGTGTTACATAGAGTGTATGCTCTGGCCACTCTGTTGTGTAAGAACTCTACTTGTCAGTCTTTTCCAGCCTGTGATAATGTGAACTAGTTTTTTTATTTCATAATCTACGCTTTCAGAGTACTTTCATATAAACCAAAATTATGCCTGATCAAAAAATCTCACGACAGAAAGCATCGCCAAATGGTTTCACAGCTAAAAATCTGTATTCACAGACAACTACTTACATTCTGCAAATGTACCTACCTGTAAGTCTGTATTCACATTCCACCTACAGGTGGAATTATACAACAAATTATTCTCATAAATTAGCAGAATTAATTTCCATTCTCAGTGATGGCACCACTAGCTTCAATGGAACAATTCTGAGGTGTTTTTTTTTTCTGTTCAGAAATTAGGTCCAAAGCTGGCCACACCAAATCATGTAAACTCTTTGAAAATACACCAGTACCTTGCAATTGACTAATTTCAGCAAAGTGTAATTATATCAGTATAGACTTCTCAAAAAAAAATTATTAAATTTTTCTAAAGAAACTAATTGAAAATGTGTCATCTGTTTGAAGAAATAAAATAACCAGTTGGGGAAATTCTTTTTTAAATTTATTTCTGTTCTCAACAGTCATCCAAGATACGAGCATTTTTTCTGCTCGATGAGTCAATTATTTAAGACTCAGATGGGAGAAATTAAGTTTCCTTCTTTTAAGTATTTTCTGCTACTCATCCAAGTTATCAATACTATGAGTAAAATCCTCTCTGAGTATATCTTGAAATGTTTGGGAATTACTTTTGTCAAAAAAGATGTGTTAACAGAATTATTCACTACTCATTATTCATCATTTTCTTTGTGTTATTCATACAGCCCCATTTCAAATATTTCAGTTCTGCAAAGGCAAAAAAAAGAAAAAAAAACATATCATATATAATTCAACCCTTTTACAAGAATTATATTTAATGCTAACTGCAATGGTTTCATAGTAATACAGAGAGGATTTGTTAACATTAAAAACATTGAACTGAAACTTGAAGGAAAAAATACCTTTTAAAGGTATAAAAAACCCCTGCCAAACCTACAAATCCAAACTACTCCTTAAAGGTATGTAAATCTTAATAACCTCCAAACACTTTCCCCCTCCCCAAAATGGAATCCCAATGGAACATTTTACTTTAGTGAACACACATCTGTCAAAATGGAGGCTTTGACAAGCTGACAGTTCGCAGCCAGTTTGTACAAGTGTGGAGTCATTACTGCAGGTCACACTGTCAGCTCCAAACCTGTTCCCTACTATCAATGAAAACCTGGCTTTTCTAGCATCAGATCAGCAAATTTCAAAAACATGATAATTTTTGAGTATAGAAAGCAGCATTTCAGACAGAGCAGACACTAAAATGTCATGCTGTAAGAAGATAACTGCAGAAGCCAATATAATTAAATTTGATGATCATCCTGGTAATACTGTCTTCTGAGAAACTCTGTATAATTTCATTTGGTTGTCTGTCAGCCATAACAGCAGCCAAACAAGTTAGCGAGCTTCATACATTTCTGAACAAAAGTAGCCCAGTCTAGCTGTCAGTCCTTTCTATATGGCATCTAAAATCATAAAGGCCAGACTTCAGCAGCTATAGCTTATACTGTGCTCTTCTTTAAATATCCTTAGAAATTAATGACAAAGAAAAACTAGTTTTTCTTATTGATACAAAAATTCAAGATTCTTTTGGACAAACTATTTATCTGAATCCAAACCTGTGTAAGGAGGAACCTGATTACTTACGTAAAGTCTCTGTATATCTAGAAAACTACCATTGGATCCTGTATTTTTGAATATCAAATAACAAAAGACATGACAATGGACAGAGTCATTATGAGTTTTGCAGAAAATCAAGACAGAATCGACTCAAGAAATTGAACAAATCTAACATTTCCCAGAGGCATTGCATATAACATTCCTACTACTTGTTATTGGTTATTGAGGACTATATGATAAAAAAAAAAAACCAATAAAATCTTTCAGAAATGAAGAAACAGATATAATTTCCAGCTGTTTGTAGCCTGGTTTAAAGGTAATGATTACAACCTGTAGCTATAGTGAAAGGAACTAACTCTTAAAAAGACCACTACCTTCTCTAAATCAGAGTGTTTACTTGATAAACTTCAGGACTCAATGCTGTCATCTTTATTAAAAAAATAAATAGAGACAGATAAGCAATACTTTTACAAGCACTATGGACAACAATTATGATTTTTTATTGGGCTTAGAGAAAGTATCTCTTTTCTTAGAAAAATTGTATCAGGAAGCAAAATATAAATGGCAAAACTCTCATTTACTTCTACTAAAGACACTACTTTAGAGGGAAAGAGTTTGCTATAGTTCTCTAATAAATGATAAAGAGTGTGTATATATATGTGTGTATTAAGAAAAAAAGATACCAACTTTTTAAAGGTTTGGTTGCAAAATGACATGTAGACCACTTCTTCCTTTTTTTTTTTTTATTTTAGTTTTTCTACCCCTCATTTCCATCAGCTTATAAAAGACCAGCTGTACTGCTGAAGTCAGTAAGAATTATAATTTGTGTCAATGGGAGTAAGATCGGCGACAGCTTTATAGTTAAATAAGGGATACAAATTTCCAAAGCAGGAGTACTGTAAATACATATATTTAAGGAACAGCAACAAAAGAATTTCTGAAATAAGACAATTATGCATCTGAAAATTTGTCCAGATGTACTCTGTTGTCATGTCATTTGACACAAGCTTCTACAAATAGCTCCAAGAAAGTTATATACATTTTCATAACAACCCTAAATACATTAAAAATAATTTCTAAGAAATTATATGTGATGCTTTTGAGACAGAGTATTGATAATAGTCTTATTTTGCTTTACCACCTCCAGCATTTGGCAAAATCAAGAGAAAAATTTAATTTTGTTATAAAATTGCTTTAATTTTAATTGTTGTTAGAATTTATAGAATTCACTTATAAGAATCCACTTATATAGATGACAGCAATTTTAGTATTCTGTGTCCTCTATTTTTACCAGCAATTTTCCTACTGTTTAATCTTCTGTTAATTTGTAAGAAAGCATCCTAGACTAATTAACTAATGCAATTTTATATCTAACACACCTTAATAGAGTATATAATTGTTTGTCAGACACTCCCAGTGCAGAGCTGGAGGTTTGTCTTCCCCAGAGTCATCATAACACCATAATTCACTGAAAATGAAGCTTTTATATACATGCTGGTGGCAAAGATATTTCATTATAAATATTATAGTGTCAGTATTCTATGGTTTTGTATCAGTTCTCTATAGCAATTACTAAGACTTCAGCTGAACAGATTTCAGCTGACCATTAGTTTTGATGATTTGATATTCAGGGAGCAGTAAGAAGCACTATTACTGGCAGAACAGGCTTGAAATCAAAAACAACGTAATGCGCTCATCCTGTCTTAGGGGTGACTGATCCAGGGGTGGCCAGGGTAGATCTCAAGTATCACCTGGTCCAACTTTTCTTGGCAAAAGCATGACCTAGACTAGATGTCCTAGCACCCTATCAAGCCAAAAGTTAAAACTGTCCTGTGCTGGGGAAACTGCCAACTCAGGGCATGTTTGGGAGATTATTGCAACCGCTGATTATTCTCTTTGTGAAATTTTTTCCTTTTGTGTCCAGTCAGAATCTGTCTAGGAGTAATTTATGCCCATTACCCCTCATCTTTTCCATGTGACTCCTTGTAAAAATGGAGTCTCTATCTTCTTTGTAACCACCCTTTAAATACTGAAACATGTTGATAAGGTCTCCCCTGAGCTGTCTTTTCTCAGGGCTGAACAAACTCAGTTCTGTCAGCCTTTGCTCACGTGGCAGGCTTCCTAGTCCTTGGATAACCTTTGTGGTCTTTCTTTGGACTCATCAGACTGTCCACATCTGTTTTGTATAGCAGACACCAAAACCAAACACAGTATTCTGGGTGTGGCCTGACAAGCACTCAGCAGAGACTACTGGTTGGTGTAAACCATCATCCTGTATTCTTTCTTTGCTGCAGCACCACACTGTTCAGTGTACTGTAAGCTTCTTGTCCACCAGGACCTCAGGTCTCTTTCCACAGAGCTGCTCCCAAGCCAGGTAGATCCCAGCCTGTGCATCCTGGATTAAGCCTTCCCAGGCACAAGAACTTACACTTGCCCTTGCTGAAATTCATAAGGTTCTTGTTAGCCCACTCTTCCAGCCTATGCAGGTCTTCCTGCAGGTTGTGTCTCCCTTCCAAAGTGTCCACTTACACAGTTTAGTGTCACTGGCAAACTTTGTCAGGGTACACTTGATCCCACCACCCAGATCACTTATGAAGACATTAAGCAGCATTTGGCCCAGTATCAATCCCTGGGGAACCCCTCTTGTGACAGATAATCAGTTAGAAAAGGAGCTATTTACCAGCACCCTCTGGGTGCAGCCAGTCTGCCAATTCCCCAGCAAGACACAGACCAGCTGCCTAGACTGTAACACTGGGAGAAGGCTGTAGAAAACTTCATTGAAAACCCTGGAGAAATTCAGGTAGACAATATTCACTACTTGCCCCACATCAACCATGCAGGTTAGTTTTTCATACAAGACAATCAGGTTTGCCAAGCACAATTTGCCCTTAGTGAACCCATGCTAGCTTTTCCCAATCATGTTCTTTATTTAACTTGTGATAGTCCCCAGGGGGATTTGTTCCATAACATTCTTAAGTAGTGAAGACTGATAGACTGATGAATCCCTGGATTCTTCATTAAGTGCCCCTTGTAGATGGGGGTCACATTAACCTTCTTCCAGTCTTGTGAGATGTCTGCTGATCTACACTACTTCTCAAAGATTATGGAGTGTGGCCTCGCAACACTGCCAGCAATCTTAACACCTTTGGGTAGATATTGTCAAGGCCCAATGATATGTAATACTTCACATACCAATTTTTCCTTTACTGACAGTGGGTCCATGTTTGCATCAACCTGGATTTTGGTTCCCAAGGCCTGGGGCCCAACAGTGCTGGTAAAGACAGAGATGAAGAAAGGGTTGAGAATCATAGCCTTTTCAGCATTATTGGCGACTAATTTCCCTCTCCTGCTTAATAGTGGGTCAATATTTTCTTTTTGTTTGTTTGTTGTTTACACACATGAAGAACCCTTTCTTGTACTTTTTCACATCTCTGGCTAATTTATTTTTCCTAGGTTTTGTTTTTCTAACTGCATCTCTACATGCCCTGGAAATGCCTTTGTAATTCTCAGCAGGTATTTATCTGGTTTTCCATCCCAGGTCCACTTTCATTTTTGAGCACTCAGAAGCTCGCAGTTAAACCAAGGTGGTCTCTTGCTCTGCCCATTTCTCTTACCTTTCAAGGGGATGAAGTAGTTTTGTGTTTCTAGAAGAGAGTTCTTTAAAAATGTTAGGAGATAGCAGGGAATGAACTGAGACTGGAAGGATATCTGATTGTGTTAGGAAAAAACACTAAAAAAAGTTATATTTTTTATAGGAAAATGCAGGTAAATATTAGAAATACTTTTTTTTTACTGTCCACTTTGCTGTGTATTATCTGTGAAAAATAATTCTGACCTGAAAACACTAAGGGAAGAAAGAAAATACAGTAGAGGAAGCAATTTTTATATGGTTACAGGCTTATTATTCTTCCCTTTTGTTCTTCATAATCAACAGGCCAGGGTCCCATTTGCCTCTCACTTTTAACCAGGGAGTGTGGACAAATGTACTTATAGCATGTTTATTGTAGGCTAAATCCCACAGTTAGCACTCAGCATAGTTTTCACTGTCAGATGCTCACTTGATGCTTGCCACCACAATTTTCTCTACCAGATTTCCAAAGAGCCTGAAAAAAGGTTGTGAAAGAAATACTCTGACAGATCTCATTACACACTGTGGCTTGCCAGCATACCTCTGACAATCTTTAGTAACAGTTCCTGAATCCTACTAGTCTGAGAAAGTATAATTAAACTCATTTAGAGCCAAGTTCTGCTTCTGTAAGACACAGTACCAAAGCTTTTTATAGTGAAGTAACAGCTGACAGTAAGGCTGAGATGTCCTTGATGTGAGAAGCCTACAATATGTATGTAATTACGTGAATTGCTTTGACACTTGCTACACATACTGGTGAAAGGAAATACTATTAATCATCTAAATATGGTGCTGGGATCAATATGTCTAGAAGATAAGAAATAAAAGAATCTGTTCTACTTGATACAACAAGCTACTTTTTTGTGTGTATGTAATCATACCACTGAAGTTCAGGCTACTCTTCTGATACCTTCTTGGTGTAACTTTACCAACTCAACCTGCTTCTGCAATAGTGCTTAGTCCATTCAGCTTTATTCAGCTTATTCTGGGCTTGACACACTCAAAAGATGTACATGTACATTAAAAAAAAAAGAAAAGCCTGTTTTGTAAATTACCAAAGGGCCATGTGCTGTTACTCTGTTGGTGCTGTTTCCTAGCAATGCCAGTTTGAACTTGACCTTTGCAGAATGTGAAGGAAGTGCACAGATATGCACAATTCTCATCTCTGGGGAAGAGAAAGTTTATTTTAGGAAAACAAATTGTAGGTAAGACAACAATTTTAGAGATATGCACAAAAAATTCTTAGACAAAAATTACCTGTGCTGTGGAAGCAAAATGCTGAAAAGGAACATGAAGGAGGGGTTTGGATCTTTGATTATGGGATAAACAGAAGAGTTCATAGAGTAGCAGGGGAGTACTTAGGAGCTCATAAGGCACATGTGAACCACAGCCATAGGAAAAATTTTTTAAGGAATTGTTAAGAAGGATGTCAGTATCTTGAGCACCAGAGCTGGGGCCACCCATTTCAAGGAAGAGTGGAAAGTGAGCTCTTAGATTTCCTTCCTTTGTTCTCTGTATACTGGGATTGAGCATAGCATCATAGAATCATAGAATAGTTAGGGTTGGAAAGGACCTTAAGATCATCTAGTTCCAACTCCCCTGTCATGGGCAGGGACACCTCACACTAAACCATATCACCCAAGGCTTCATCCATCCCTGGCCTTGAACACTGCCAGGGATGGAACATTCACAACCTCCATTCCAGTGCCTCACCACCCTAACAGTAAAGAATTTCTTCCTTATATCCAATCTAAACCTCTGCTGTTTAAGTCTCAACCCATTACCCCTTGTGCTATCACTACAGTCCCTAATGAGTAGTCCCTCACCAGCATCCCTGTAGGCCCCCTTTGGATACTGGAAGGCTGCTATGAGGTCTCCACGCAGCCTATTTGCATACTGCTGTCTCCGTGGAACTCCTTCTGGTCCCACTTCAGAGAATCTTGTCCCTTAGAAGAGACTTGAAGCTCCTCACTAGATAGGTTACATGTCCTCTGTGCTTCAGAAGAATGTGTAAAACCCTTTCCTTCCATTCTCTGTAAATTCATAAGAAGCCTTCCCTTCAAGGATAAACCTTTGCTGAAGAACACAGTTACTACAGAGTAGATGCAGTTGATTAATCATGGGCTATATTATAGTGGTGCTCCAACCATAATTCATGTCATTCTTGGCAAGCCCTTCCTATTTAAAGATGAATCTCAAATGATCTTAAATGTGCATGCTAACTTAGATTGTCTTAATCTTTAACTCTGCCTTGTGGTTCATATGAAAAAGCTGGTGATTCAACCTGGGGATCATATGAGTTAGATATTCCAGGACTACAATCCCCAAATCCCTTCCATCATAAAATTTTCAAATTCTTCTGTATTTATTGTACACATAAAGGGTTAAAGCCATGCTTTTCTTCATAGCTCTAGTTGCACTTAATCACTTGACATTTATTCTGGCAGGTGAATAGAAATTGCTGCTCCTTTGGAGAAACACTGGCATTCCATCTTTAATAGTGATTTGGGTTCAGTTTTTTGTTTAAGAATAGGCTTTTTATAGTTTAAAAGACCTCATGATGTTTACTTACAAACAGAGAACACAATGTTCAGAATACCCAACAGATTTGTAACCATTTATCTTTAATTAAACTTAGAAGTAAAAGCTAATAAGTATTTCATACTTACATAGTGAAAAAACAGAGAATACAGGACTAAATGTTACATTTGCCATCTAGAAAGATCCTCAGAAGGCATCTGGAATTCTGCATTTAAAAATGTTTTGCTTTGGTTTATAGTTGACTGGAGAATAGTGTTAAGGCTGTAGATGCTCTAGTCTACAAAAAGCTATAATTTTACGCTTAATCAGGCTTCAAACTTGGTTCTGGGTTAGCATATGTTTGTGGATACAAGATAGCGTAGTTTTTCATAGGTTTTGAAGAACACGATGTTTTGCATTTCTAGTTTTAAATTCAAATTAACTTTTGGAGGAAGTGGTTTTTTCCTTCCTTGATCAGTTTTTGAACTTTTTTTCACCTGTTTTTGAGACTTCTCTGTCATGGGATGATTGGGTTTTGACTGACTGCAGTTAGAAAGACATAACTTCCTCAGAAACTGTGGTATGCTTTCTATTTCCATTCAACATATGAGGCTTTGATAGTACTGTTCTAGCTTATTGCTTAATTCAGGATTTGCCTGTAAAAGTTCTTTCAGTTCCATAGTAGCTTTATCATAAAAAAAAAGGTTTTTTTTAGTTTTGTTTTGTAGGTTTGAACAGCTGCCATATTCTGCAGTTTGATAGAGACTCCATTTTCCTTTTGCTTATCATTATAATGTTCATTCTTCAGAGTGTTTGGTTATTATAACATCCACAGATTAGAAGTGTGTTATTTTTTAAATTAAAGTTTGTTTTAACTGAAAAAATAAAAAAATTGATTCTGTAAACACTAATCTTCCTCAATACCTACTTTCTTCAGACTTCCTTCAGGGAACTAAGGACATTCAGCCATTTCATCATTTTCAGTTCCAGATATCCAGGGTAGAAAATGATTTAAGGTCAGGCCTCCTTCTGAAAAATGTTAAGTAGCTTTAATCAAATTTTGAACAATTTATGCAGAGTTAGAAATCTATTCATTAATCTTCTCCAATTTTGTCCTTTGAATTCAGCATAATGATATGCTCAGTATATTTTGATATCTGAAAATGTCATTATTACTTTGTTGTGTGAAATAGTAAAATGAAAAATTATTTTTTCAGTCTTTAATTTGAAAAATGGTTCATTAAGAATTTGTTTCCGTGTTTCAATACTTTCAGTGTTTACATGTGTTATGTATTGAATAACACCTTCTACCTAGCTAGAAACTCTCACGGTAAAGATTATGATTGCAAGCTAAAGAAAAAAAGCATGGAACTTTATATGATGACAAAGTATTTAATAATAATAGAATAAACAGGTTTGAAGAAATCTTGACAGATAATGTAATCCATTCCCAAATGAAGGTCTAGGCATACCCTCTATTTTATTACCTAACCGATTCTTAAAACCCACCTGTGATCAATGCTGCATTGCCTACGCATATAATCTATTCCTGTGTTCAGCCCCTCTCAGCTTTAAAATATTTCTACCTAATGTATCCCCTACCTCCTCCTTGCTTCAGTTAAAGCCTGTTTCTCTTCATTAAATGTACAGAGAATAAGGATTATTTATTTCTTTTTTTCCTGACACCTTTAAAGTATTTGAAGATGGTTTCTATGTGTTCTTTCAATCTTCTTTTTTCTAGACTAAAAAGCCTCAAATCCTCTTTCACAGGTCAATTTTTATGGAGCTCTGATCATTCTTAGTGCAATATCATTGACGGTGATATGTGCCACTTTGACGCATACTGATAATGCAGGAATAATCAGCTTCCAAAAGATGAGCCCTCCTCACTGCTCACTGGCTAGCTTTCATAGCTAGATAAAAGCTCACAAATATAACAGTAATACAAATAACAGTTCTGCCTATGCTTTTGTGCTTTATCAAGATAATGCATTTATTCGTATCACAATGTTGCTTAAAAAAGACAGTAGATGTAGAGATAAAGATTAGACAATCAATATGAACATAATTCTTTTTGTTTTCTCTTCTTCACAAAAGACAAAAAGATGCAAAAGCTGTTTTCATCAGATTTTTCATCAAATCATTTTAAATTTTGTTTTATTTCAGTTTTTACATTTATAAAAATAAAATAGCTGTGACAAGCTATTCTTAATGAGGGAACAAAAGTCTAAAACCACAGAATAAAGATCACCATCAATGTGGAGAGCACCTTCATAAAATAGTGTCTTTGGAGAACCAAGTTTATGTTGACAGTTCAAGATTAGCTCTCCTGTTTTAAAATAATTCATAAGGAGTAGTGCCTAAATGGCGGCACATAAAGCATAAATCTCTAAATAGAGACACAATCACCATAGGCAATAACTTTCTTAGTGGTCCCTAATCCACAATTATGAGCAAATGTAAAGTTTCTGTTTAATAGATCCTGATTTCAGAAATCTTATTAATTCTTATTGGTTGCCATTATAATAGAAGAAGGTACAATTTAGGATTCAAAGTATTAAAATTATTTAGGAAAGCATATCAGAATTTTTCAGCTGCTCATACAAGGGGTTGTGCTTTCAGATTTTTCAAACAGAAGGATCAATCTATTTAGCCACTTATCTATCAATCTATCTGGGCAAATTTGCCTGTGAAAAATACTGCTGCACTGGTAAGAAGTCTGCTAGTCTGAAAAAAGAAACAAAAAAAAAGTAAACATCTATGTAAGACACAGGAATTAGAGGTCACAGGAAAAGTGTTTTCTGGTAGCCAGCCTGAGAAAAGTTTACTTGGACTTTTAAATATTATTACTCAGTCTCAAAATTAATCTGATCCATTGGAGCAGAAACAGTTTACATGGAGACACAAGCTATTCTGGGATATTCAGAGCTGCATCTCCGAGCAGCAGCAGCAGTGATGACTTATGCCTGTAACAACAGGCTCAGAAGTCCTACTCTGATGACTGGTTCAGGATTTCTGCCCATCCTAATCAAAATGGATGGATGTAACTTGTCCACTAGCATGGCCATCTGTTAATGTGGCATACTGCCCACACAGAAGGTATTACGCCAGTTTCAGCATTCTATCCTAAGGTGGATTTAGAAGGCAACAAACAGTGCATTAAAAACAAGTCTATCCTGAGGGAATACTGCAGCAAGCAAAGTCTACCTGATGCCATAGCAATCTGTGTTATAATGTATGCCTCCTGCCCTGAACTAGAGAGAGAATACCAAAAGAGCTCCAGGAAGTGATGGCAGCTTACTGTGATACTAAATAACCAGCAGATCAAGGGAAGTGATTTCCCCCTTCAACCCAGTGCTCATGAGACCACATCTGCAGTACACATCTAGTGTCCATATTGGTTTTTACAGCTGATCAACCAGTGCACGACGCTGATCAGAGGCAGGAACACTTGCCCTGTGAGGAGAAACTGAAAGAACTGGGCATGTTCAGCCTAGAAAAGAGGTGGTTTGGAGAGGGGACATAACAGCAGCTTTCTAACATTGCTGGAGATTATGAAGGAGACAAAGCCAGGCACTCCTCAGGAGTACATAGTGGTAATAAAGGAAGCAGGCTGCATAAAAAAAGACAGAGGTTCTGACTAGGTGTGGGGAGGAATATTTTCCCCATGAGGATGGTTAAGCAGTGGAACAGGTTGCCCTGGAAAGTTGTGCAGCCTCCTTCTTTTGAGGCTATGAAAAGGAGACTAGCTAAAGTTCTGAACAGCCTGGTCTGACCTCAAAGCAGGGCCTGCTTTGTGAAGGATTCTACCCTAGAGACATCCTAAAATCCCTTCCAATCTGGACTATCCTACAATCCTATAGGTAAGCAATGAAAAAGGTGATGCTCTTTCAGAAGATTCTGCCACATCTGATATTTTTTCTTCTTTGCATCACAAACTGAAGATTTGATGAAAATAGAAGAAAAATGTGTTGGTTTTTTTTTTCACAGAACTTCCTGCAACCATGATCAATAAGGAATTCGGTGTCCAGCTTCATTTGTATCAACGGAAAGGGAAAGGGCTTGGGTGCTTGAGATTTGTATTCTGTGAAACAGCAAAAACAACTCCTAATAAATCAGATTTCTGTCTAATTCTTCTGCTACTGTTTCTACTACTACTGCTACTAACTAGTGACTACTACTAAGACTAAAGAAACACTGACACTGGACAGTGTAAAACTATTAATTAAGAGAACACAGTTGTAATTGAAGTATACACAGGACTGATTTGCTACTATTAGTCTATGGTGAAAAGAAATTTCTGTTAGACTTTCATTTTAATAGGTAAAAATTTAGCAAGAAGTCATAATTTAGTTGATTCACTATCACTCTAGAGATGTATTACCATAAGCATACACAAATACTATAACCATAATAAAAGAGAGGTAATTATCTAAATCACATCTTGATTTAAAAAATTTACTTTCTGTTTACACATATTTCTTTAAATTGAATACGAGAAATTAGATATATTTCAAGTGCAAAGAAAAAATTAATTTTATTGTATTTTTTAAATCAGTATTATTGGGAAGTAAAATCAAGGTCATTAGAAAACAGCTAACAAACCAATGCAATGAGCATATAAAGAAAAAGATATCAACAAAGAAAGCAAAGTAGCTCTCAAATAATTTGAAATCTGTGAAATACTTCATAAGACATTTTTTCCAGTAACCCAGTCCTGGTTATGAAGACATTTAACCATACAGAGCATTAAG
Source organism: Melopsittacus undulatus (assembly GCF_012275295.1). NCBI lineage: Eukaryota > Metazoa > Chordata > Aves > Psittaciformes > Psittaculidae > Melopsittacus > Melopsittacus undulatus. Next base: position 17,510,265 of record NC_047531.1, on the reverse strand, counting down.
TACTTCAAAGTTCAGAGGCAACTGGTAGGGCACAGCATACGAGTCAATCCTACAAATTTGAGCCAGAAACACTAGATGCCTCATAGACATTGTGCTCTGTAGATGTCACAGGTTAACTGTACTGTCTCGGTTTTGTATTTTTTTAATGATTTGTATAAATTTACCTTCAATGCCATCCATTTGATTTACTTATTGCCTATTATTTTTCATTTTTTAAAAGTTCAGTATTATAGAATGACATATTTTTCCAATATAGGTGAAGCAAAAAAGATTAATTTCAAATAAATACCGAATTTCTCCAAGCTGATTTTTCTAGTGAAACCAGTGATCTTGAGACACTCATTTTTATTCCTGCACAAATTTCTACCCTTGACTAAAAACCCTCAATTTATCAGAACAGTAAAAGTTTTGAACGTCAGCTTCATTAACCTTGGAAAGACTGAACCATACTGTGCCCTAAAGGATCAGACAACATCTCCAATATCATTCTGTCTTTTTTCTGCATGTATCTTTCTTATTAGTAATAGGACAGTCTCTGAATAAATGAATTCATTATCTAAATGAATTCATAGAGCTAAGTAAGTGATGTATTTTGAAGCTGAGTACAACAAAGTTATACTTACCCCATCTTTCTTTTTTGTTAAAAGTCAGTGTTATCATTCATTAAGTACTGTGGAGTGGGACATCAAATATATTTAAATGATTGCAAAGTTACCTTTTTAATTTTTAAAAAGCAGAACTCTATGATGCAGTAAAAATCACCAGGACCAAAAATCTCCAACTCTTTCTGTAACCATTATTTACAGAGTTCTCTTACATTAGAAAAAAGGTTTTTTATTTGTATATGTCATAGCTGCAGTTGCCAAAAATGAAGAAATAAACCTTGACCTGTGAAAACTTTGAGGAATCCTTTATCTATATAGTCATTGAGCATGTTTGTCGTGGCTTAAACCAAGTCCCCCAACTCCCGGAGAGTTAGGAAGGAGAATCCAAAGAATGTAGCCCCCACGGATTGAGATAAGAACGGTTTAATTGCTAAGGCATAGCACAAAACCCCTACTGCCATTTACTACTACAAATAATAATGATACAGAAAACAACAAGTGAAAAGAATACAACACCCCACCAGCCACCGACCCATAACTCACTCCACCCTGCCCGGCCGAGCACCATGTGCTCCCTCCTCCATTTTCCTCTCCAGCTCTCTCTTTCCCAGTATGCATCCTGGGCATCCCGTGCTATGGTATAGAATACCTCATTGCCTAGCCTGGGTCAGGTGTCCTGTCTCTCCTTCCTCCCGGCCTCCCCTCCTCCACCTGGCTGGAAAAAAACCTTGAACAAAAACACCCTCAAAACATGCACAAACCATGACAATGTTTTAAAATATATTCAGAAGAACAAATAATAGGTTGGAAGCCTTTTTTGTTTTGTTCTCAGAATTTTGGCCTGACTTTTTAGAAAGATTTTTAGGTTTTTGAAACCATATATCTGACAACAAGAAGAGTCATGCATCAATTACCATCACCATAACCACAAAGTGATATATCAATATATACACACATAGTACATTGGAAAGTAAGTATGTCATACCGTCGGTACTTGACTCTGAACAAAGAGTGACTTGAAATACATTTACGAAATATATTGTTAACTTCTTTATATTTGAACCATTGTCAAAAAAGGTCAGTAGACTTTGTGTAGGTTTGCATACTTAGTTGTGTAGTTTTGTGTACTTAGTGTACACAAATACAGTTGTGTACACTAAGTGTAGTTTTGTGTACTTAGTCACTCACTCAACAAGGAAACCAGAGTTTGATGACAACTTCAAACTGAAGGGATGCAAGCCTATGTCCCACACCACCATACAACAATTATCATCAGCCTAAGGCAGGATCCATTTTGTAATCCAGAGGTCCTCTGCTGAAATGGCACATGCTGGAGTCATCTCTTTACTTTTGGCTTATTTACCATTATTTAATACAAAATTTTGAAAGATTACAGGAAGAAAGGAAAAAATGTCAGTGTTCTTCATTTCAGCTCAGCACAAAGGACACTGAGCATCAGAATCATGTTCACATTTGCACCATCTACACATAAACTAATCCAGTGCATTTGTTGTAACCTGCTGGCACTGCTTTGAAAGGAAAGTGAAACAGTGCACTTCACTATCCCTTACTTCATATCCTTTTTGAAATGTGGTAGACAGTTTGAATGTTCATAGGACTGAAAATAATGCCAGTTCTGTTTTCTGCTAGCCTATTCTCTAGTATAAAAGTGTCATGGGTTCAGCAGTAGCTCATGCTCTGCCAGGGAGGAGGGAGAGATAGGGCGCCTGGTCTGGGCTAGTCGGGGAGGTATTCCATACAACAGCACGTCCTGCTCGGGGAGGGAACTGTAAGCTGGCCAGGACGGGAGGGGTGAGCTCTCTCTCTTCCAAGCTGGCCTCGTGGCAGCGGGTGGTATCGTATTCTCTCTCCCTGTTTATTTCCTCTAGCATTGATTTGTTGGTGGTGGCGGTGGTGGTTTGTGTTATACCTTAATTGCTGGACTGATTATACCTCAATCCGTGGGAGTTGTATTCCTCTGGCTCTCCTTCCCATCCCTCCGGAAGTGGGAAGGTAAGGGGGGGCGGGGGGGGGAGGGGAAACAAAGGGGGAACTCTGCAGATTTAGTTTAAACCACGACAGATTTTTGGTGCGCAACCTGGGGCACAAACCCACGAAATAACAACAAATCTGACAGGATTTATAGTCATTTGTCACAATGCTGATTTATTGGCTCTCACAGTTTTTTCTCTTGATCTCACGGTCTCAGGATTGTACCAATTACTTGTCATATATATTAGCTGTGTCAGTGTTTATCAAGTATGGGGTTTGGGCTAAGGTTCTCGTCTCATTGTACTTTATGTTAATGACTTGTAATACAATAGAAGCATTGATCATGAAACTGATCTGGTTTATGCTCCCGGCATGGTCACCAACTTTATATTTTGGGAGGTATATAATAGAAGTGCTTAGCAATTTCACATCTTTTTTCTCCTTCTCGGGTGGTCAACCTGTGAAGGAGACATTCTTCTATCCTCCCAGTGTTCTCTCTAGATGGTCTACAACATCATTTGAGGGTTTTGAAGTTTTTGAGTGGCCTTTTAATACTGTTGAGACTTGTATGCTGATTGTGATGGGGATCACCATAGTAGCATGCATACAGAGTGTGTTTTGCCCACAGTTATTTCATCTGATTTCAAGAGTTAAGCAGAGTCAGGTCTGGTCCTGTATTGGGGTTAAACGACGAAATAGGAGGACCAAGAGATTTTTCTAGAGGCTGGACAGTCATGAGTGGCAGGGTGTGTGGGATAGTATGGGCAAGCATCTAGGTCAGTGGGCCCCTCCAGTACTTTGGAATTTTACTTCCGAACAAGTGAAGAATCTGGAAGAATTAGTAAAACACCTAAATGAGGTGTGTTGTCATCCTGGCCATACCAGAGATGAACAAATTACGGCAACATGCTGGGGCTTCGCCTATGCCTATAGGGCCTTGTTCGACATTATTCAACACCTTCAAAAGGAAAAAAATGTCCCTGAAGTCAGCCACCGCAATTGTCCCTGAAAGTCAGCTGTTGCAATTCCAAGTACAGCAGCTACACCAACCCCAGAGGCAAGTACAGCGGCTATTCAACCCTCGACTGCGACAGACAGTGCAGCTACCCCAGCAACAAGTACAGTTGCTACTCAAACTGCAGTGATAATCACTGCAGCTGAACTAGAGGACCAATTCGTACCAATATCGGTTGCTCCTGTCCACAAGAGAAAAACCAGAAAGGAGGCAAGAAGGAAGAGGCAGGATGAAGAAACTATGCATCCACTACCTGGTCTAGTATCTGATCAGGGGTCATCATCACATGACGAAGAAGAAGAGGTGACTTCTCGATCTCGGACCTCAACTGAGCTGCGGAATATGCAAAAAGATTTCACCCATCAATCAGGGGAGCACATCATCACCTGGCTGCTCCGATGTTGGGATAATGGGGCCGATGGTCACGAACTAGCAGGTACAGAAGCCAAGCAGCTGGGATCACTTGCTAGAGAAGGGGGAATTGACAAAGCAATTGCAAGAGAGAAAAAGTCCCTCAGTCTTTGGAGGCAGCTTTTGGCAGCTGTGAAAGAGAGGTTCCCATACACGGATGATGTTATGAGTCATTCGGCCAAGTGGACTACTATAGACAAAGGTATACAGTCCTGAGGGAATCAGCTATCGTAGAGATGATCTACCACACTAAACCGAATAATGGGAACGTACCCATAAACCCAGATGAAGTCGAATGTACACGACCCATGTGGCGAAATCTTAAACGAAACGCACCGTCGTCATATGCCCATCCATTGGCAACGGTAACCTGGAATGACATAGCACCACTAACAGTGGATGAAATGGTTCATAAACTCCGAGAATTTGAAGACAATCTTACCCCTTCCATCATCTCAGCTGTGGAAAAACTGTCTCAGGATCTCAAACAGTTGAGGGACGATCTGTCTGATTTATCTAGCTCCTCAAGTGTGCCAACACGCGTTTCAGCTATTAACAAAAGGCGTCCTATTGCTCGAGAGAGAAAATATATAAGATACACACCATGGGCCAGCCTATGGTTTTACCTGCGGGATCACGGAGAAGACATGACAAAGTGGGATGGAAAACCTACTTCGGCCTTGGAGGAACGTGTGGGTGAATTGAAGAGAGGAGCAAGGCCCAAGACTGATCGCCCCATGAGAGCTGCAGCTTCAGTCTCTGGTGAACAGGTTCCCAGGTGGAGCAGAAGAGCTGATTTTACTCCAGCTCCTGTGATAAAGAAGAATAATCCCTTTCAACATGACTTAGGTGTCCAAGATTGTGATGATGATGACTATTAGAGGGGCCCTGCCTCCAGCCAGGTGGAGGTAGGGGACAATCGTATTTACTGGACTGTGTGGATCAAATGGCCTGGCACATCAGCCCCACAGAAGTATAAGGCTCTAGTTGATACCGGTGCACAGTGTACCCTGATGCCATCAAACTGTCAAGGTGTGGAACCCATCTATATTTCTGGAGTGACAGGAGGGTCCCAAGAGTTGACTGTACTAGAGGCTGAAATTAGCCTGACTGGGAAGAAATGGCAGAAGCACCCCATTGTGACTGGTCCAGAGGCTCCATGCATCCTCGGCATGGACTACCTCAGGAGAGGATACTTCAAAGACCCAAAAGGGTCCCGCTGGGCTTTTGGTATTGCTGCTTTGGAGACTGAGGAAATTGAGCAGCTGTCCACCTTGCCTGGTCTTTCAGAGGATCCTTCTGTTGTGGGGTTGCTGAAAGTCGAAGAACAACAAGTGCCAATTGCTACCACAACAGTGCACCAGCGGCAATATCGCACCAGTCGAGACTCCCTGATTCCCATCCATAATCTGATCCATAGACTGGAGAGGCAGGGAGTGATCAGCAGGACCTGCTCACCCTTTAATAGCCCCATATGGCCAGTGTGAAAGTCTAACGGAGAGTGGAGACTAACAGTAGACTATCGTGGCCTGAATGAAGTCACACCACCATTGAGTGCTGCCGTGCCGGACATGTTAGAGCTGCAGTATAAATTACAGTCAAAGGCAGCCAAGTGGTATGCAACAACTGATATTGCCAAAGCATTTTTCTCAATTCCTTTGTCAGCAGAGTGCAGGCCACAGTTCGCTTTTACTTGGAGGGGTGTCCAGTTCACTTGGAACCGACTGCCCCAGGGGTGGAAACACAGCCCCACCATCTGCCACGGACTGATCCAGACTGCACTGGAACAGGGGCAAGCTCCAGAACACTTGCAATACATCGATGACATTATTGTGTGGGGTGATACAGCAGAAGAAGTTTCTGAGAAAGGGAGGGAAATAATCCAAATCCTGCTGAAAGCTGGTTTTGCCATAAAACGGAGTAAAGTCAAGGGACCTGCACGGGAAATTCAATTTTTGGGAATAAAATGGCAAGATGGATGTAGACATATCCCTACAGAAGTAACCAATAAGATAACAGCAATGTCTCCACCAACTGATAAGAAAGAAACACAAGCTTTCTTGGGTGCTGTGGTGTTCTGGAGAATGCACATTCCAAATTACAGTTCAATCGTAAGCCCTCTCTACCACGTGACCCAGAAAAAGAATGATTTCAAATGGGGTCCTGAGCAACAACAAGCCTTCGAGCAAATTAAACGCGAGATAGTTTAAGCAGTGGCCCTTGGACCAGTCCGGACCGGTTCAGATGTGAAAAATGTACTGTACAACACAGCTGGGGAGAATGGTCCTACCTGGAGCCTCTGGCAGAAAACTCCAGGGGAGACTCGAGGTCGACCCCTTGGTTTTTGGCGTCAGGGATACAAAGGCTCGGAGGCCAGCTATACCCCAACGGAGAAGGAGATATTGGCAGCTTATGAAGGGGTTCGAGCTGCTTCGGAGGTGATTGGCACTGAAGCACAGCTCCTTTTGGCACCCCGCTTGCCAGTGCTGGGCTGGATGTTCAAAGGCAGGGTCTCCTCTACACATCATGCAACTGATGCTACTTGGAGTACATGGGCTGCACTAATTACACAACGAGCTCAGATAGGAAATCCCAGTTGTCCAGGCATTCTGGAAGTCATAATGGACAGGCCAGAGGGCAAAGATTTTGGAATGTCATCAGAGAAGGAGGTGATGCGTGCCGAACGGGCGCCACCATATAATAAATTGTCAGAAAGCGAAAAGCAGTATGCCTTGTTCACTGATGGGTCCTGCTGTATTGTGGGAAAGCATCGGAGATGGAAGGCAGCTGTATGGATTCCTCAGTGACAAGACGCTGAAACTGCTGAAGGAGAGGGTGAATCGAGTCAGTTTGCTGAGGTGAAAGCCATCCAGCTGGCCCTGGACATTGCTGAGCGAGAAAGGTGGCCAGTACTTTATCTCTTTACTGACTTATGGATGGTGGCAAATGCCCTGTGGGGGTGGTTGCAGCAATGGAAGCAGAGCAACTGGCAATGCAGAGGTAAACCCATCTGGGCTGCTGCATTATGGCAAGATATCGCTGCCCGGGTGCAGAAGCTGGTGGTGAGGGTACGCCATGTAGATGCCCACATACCTAAGAGTCAGGCCACTGAGGAACACCACAATAACCAACAAGTGGATAAAGCTGCTAAGACTGAAGTAGCTCAGATGGACTTAGATTGGCAACATAAAGGCGAATTGTTTTTGGCCCAGTGGGCCCATGACACTTCAGGCCATCAGGGCAGAGAGGCAATGTACAAATGGGCTCGTGATCGAGGGGTGGACTTAACAATGGACACTATCGCCCAGGTTATTCATGAGTGTGAGACACGTGCTGCAATTAAACGAGCTAAACGGTTAAAGACTCTTTGGTATGGAGGACGATGGCTGAAGTATAAATATGGGGAGGCCTGGCAAATTGACTATATCACACTCCCCCCAACCCGCCAAGGCAAGCACCATGTGCTTACCATGGTGGAAACAACCACAGGATGGCTGGAAACATATGCTGTGCCCCACGCCACTGCCCGGAACACTATCCTGGGCCTTGAGAAACAGATTTTGTGGCAACATGGCACCCCAGAGAGAATTGAGTGAGACAATGGGACTCATTTTCGGAACAACTTTATAGGCACTTGGGCCAAAGAACATGGCATTGAGTGGGTATATCACATCCCCTACCGTGCACCAGCCTCTGGGAAAATTGAACGGTACAATGGGCTGTTAAAAACTACACTGAGAGCAATGGGTGGGGGAACTTTCAAGCATTGGGATACACATTTACCAAAGGCCACCTGGTTGGTCAACACCAGAGGATCTGCTAACAGGGCTGGCCCAGCCCAGTCAGAACTTTTACATATTGTAGAGGGGGACAAGGTTCCTGTAGTGCACAGGAGAAATTTGCTAGGGAAGACAGTCTGGGTTACTCCTGTTTCAGGCCAAGGCAAACCCACTCGTGGGATTGCTTTTGCTCAAGGACCCGGATAATCTTGGTGGGTAATGCAGGAAGATGGGGAAGTCCGATGTATACCTCAAGGGAATTTGATTTTAGGGGAAAACAGCCAATGAACTTAATTATACATCGTTGCTTGCTATTTTTATTGTCCATCAACTAGATGTCTTCAGGTCACCAGCGACTGGCCCTGACTTCCCTCTAAACATCGTCCCAACAGAGAATGACCTTTGATAGAACCAGAGGAGTTCTGCAGTAAAGGAATGATCAACATCGGCAGGCAACAATCCAGCACTGCACACAGACCCTCCTGCTACAAAAGGCTATTACAAACCTAACATCACGGACCAAATGGACTCAATAGCATTATAGGGATTGGTCCATGTATTAAGAAATTATCTCTTTCTATCTGTCTGGGTGTATGCAGATGTATATATATATATATATATACATATATATATATATATATGATGGTATATTGAAAATGTGGGATCAGAGCATGACGTGAATGGTATGGAATAATGGGTGGATAATGTCATGGGTTCAGCAGTAGCACATGCTCTGCCAGGGAGGAGGGAGAGATAGGGCGCCTGGTCTGGGCTAGTCGGGGATGTATTCTATACCACAGCACGTCCTGCTCGGAGAGGGGACTGGAAGCTGGCCAGGAGGGGAGTGGTTAGCTTTTCTCTTCCGGGCTGGGCTCCTGTCGGCGGGTGGTATGGTATTCTCTTTCCCTGTTTATTTCCTCTAGCATTGATTTGTTGGTGGTGGCGGTGGTGGGTTGTGTTGTACCTTAATTGCTGGACTGATTTTACCTCAGTCCGTGGGAGTTGTATTCCTCCGTCTCTCCTTCCCATCCCTCCGGGAGTGGGAAGGTGAGGGGGAGGGAAACAAAGGAGTGTGTGGACTTTAAACCACAACACCCTGATCCACAAACTCTCTGTTGACTGCTCACCTGTCCCTAGACAGAGATCCATACTCTCCAGCCTGTAACATACATAGCAACTCCAATAGCAACTTCTGAGATACATATTCAGATTTCTTCTACTCTGACCATTGAGTCAACACCAGATGCTTAAAATGCATGGCAACAACTGGTCTCAGGCGTCCACTTGATCATTTCTAGGATTCTTTAACTCAGGGTGAGCAGCATTATGTAAATTGAAGAAATTACACACTGAGTGCTGTTTTATTTTATTTAATCCTGTTCTGAAACAAAGAATGTTGGGAAGACTACCTACATAAAACATAAATCTTTATACCATCCAAAGCAGTTTAAACAAAAGACATTAAAATAGTCAGTAAAATATACTAATTCTGCCTAGAGTTCTTTCTGGCCCTTTAGGTTTATTTACGGACATATACCTGGGATTGCACAAAATAAATGGCTCAAATAACAGTTTCCCATGTTACACTTGGATTCAGTTGTGCTTTCTTTCCGTTGACACTTTTTTGAACTAGAGGAGAAAAGAGTTAAGGAGTTCAGCTATCATCTTTTCAGGAATGCAAAGACATATTTAGTCCCAGCTTGTTCTAGTTTGTCCTCCAGTGAGTGTTGCTGCAATCTGTTTTCCCTTTCAGAAAACCTGTTTTCTCTAAAGACAGATAAAAAGAGCAAAGAGACAAGAAAACCCTTTCTTCTGTCATTTCCTTCCAGTAACTGATCCAGTCAGTGTTTCTCCTGGACCCAATTCAGAACTAGAAACTGCACCCTATGCATGAAATGTGTGGCACTTCTAGTCCAGCTGATTTCCACCCCAGAATTTCATAACTTTTTTTTTTAACTCAGAATATGTACATAAAAGGGCTCCTATAACTCCAGCGAGCTGATCCACTTTTCCCTGTTTGAAAGAGAAAGTTCTTTTATTTTCTATAGATTATTTCTCTTTATTAATCAGTGACACTGAGAGAATGTCTTGCAAATGATGCTAATAGCTGACAATCCTTTCCATGTTGCTATGGAATCTGCAATCAAATGACATTATCAATGGATGGCTCACTTCAGGGTTTCATATATAGGGGAAAGTAATGAAGATAAACATAAAGTTTAGATCTTGTAGCAAACACCATTAGCTACCTCCAAACTATAAAAATGACAAGCACATCACAATGATTTTGAAAAAATTTTACAACTTACAGTTTACAAATGCCTTCCTTTTGCAGAAACTTAAGCAAATATTTTATCGTAAACAGTCGTAGTCAACAGGCCTTTCACTATACCATGTACAAGAAATCTATTGGTTTTACTGAGTCATGTCGCACTTATGTAAAGAATGAGCCATTTCTGATTAGTTTCTGGTTTTAGTGCTTTGGTGTTTTTTGGTTAGATTTTTTTTTATTTTTACTAAAGAGCATTTATTTCTAATAATATTAAGAACCAGGGCAGACAAAAGAACACAACTTTTTTTTTTTGAATCACAGTCTTCATTGAAGTTATATGGATACACTCTAGAGCCTTCTTTTCATCCTATGCACACTTTTATTAAGGAAAAAGCTATCCTGAATTACAAGGAAAGGCACAAGAGATTTATACATGTGTTTGTGAAAACAAAAGGATGCATTGCCATTGGATACATAGCCAGATTGTAATTGAAGTGCCATTTCTCTAAGTAATTGTTCAGACATACACATCTCAAAAATCAGAGCAGCTTACGGTTGAATTTCCACTAGCAATGCCAATATATTTAAAACTAATTTAAAAGCTCAAGCAGACAATGATGAGGAAGTTATAAGCATCTAAGAAGCTGTGATTTTTTACTGGTATCAGTATAATTATAAAATGTCATAATGCATTGCAGTTTTTGACCAAGAAGAAAAGGTAGCAGGTCATTCACATGTAAAGTTCTTTATTCTGGTCTCTCCTGAACACAGCTGAAATACAATTAGTTCTGCACCCCTTCCTGTCTCAAAAAGGATTATGGAAAAGGAAAAGCTATTGTGTATGACAGTCTACAAATATTCAAACTAGCTACTAAGGAAGGACAGGAATTACATCGAATAACAAAAAGAAGGATGATCGTAAATTATGGAATGAAATTAAGAAAGGTTAAGTCTCGTTTGGAAAAAACATTGGTATATCTTCTGCTTAAAAGGAGAATGCAGCCCAAGATAACATAAACCTTCTCTGCAGGAATTGCAGGAATGGTGCATTGCTCATTCCTCCCAAGTTAGTTATTCCCGCTTTCACTTCCGTATACTTAATTTTTATGTTTGAGTTTTGCTAAGAGCTCGCGTTCATTGAAACAAGGGGAACAGAAAATCACAAAATGGAATTTATAAACCTTTAGAATTAGTTTTAAGCAATGTTAAGTTCAATGGCTTTGTAACAGTAGCAGTGGAAAATTACTGAGGTGCATAATACATAGAAAAAATAGAGTACAGATAGAGAACATACTGGCACAAGATAAATTGTTATAGTTGATGTGGTCTTAAGAAAAACAGTCTAGAAAAACAGGACACAGGGATAAGGAGTATCTGGGAATAGCAGGTGTCCAGGATAGGCTGTGGGTAAACTAACTGATAAGTAGGAGGATAGGGGGATTATTATGTCTCTGGTGCTAGTGAACCAATTAAACTGGTATGAGCATCTACTGCGCGTGCTTCAAAGGCTGCCAGAAGTGATGAAGATTGTTGGAAGAAGTAAACGACCCTCAGAGACCACCACCACAGTTCTGTACGCATGCGGGGAGCTTTCTGGAAAATGATGTAATCCATACGTAGCCTCATGAATATGTATGTATGCCCAGGGACTATATAAGGATGGCTTGTGTAGTAATAGAGAGACACACGTTAGGAGGAGTTATCCCCCGTGTCTCCCGGCGCCGCAATAAAGAATACCTGCTTGTCAGCTTGAAAACTTTGTTGGCAAGTTTGTTCCTGGAGTTTTCTCCGAATCATCATCCACACAGGCTTTTTGACATTTTTCCCAACTTCTTGCTTGTTGGAATGGGCCACTCTTCAACTTGGGATGTGATCATTGAATATTAAACAGCTTTCTTGATCTCCTCTTCCCTCCAAAGCCCAGAGTTTACTCCAGTTAACTAAAACTGGCTCTCCACCACAAATGCTTAAATTAAAAAAAAAGAAATGCTTTCCCCAAGGGTTTATGTACTGTATACACTTTATCAACTACATATAGAAGACTGAAAGAATGACAAAACTAAAAATGGAATATTTATTTGTCAGATAAATAACGAAAAGTTGTCCAAACTCTGAGAAAATGTGACACCTTAAAAAGAGTAAATACGACAAAAGGCAACCAAGACAGAATAATTCTAAATCCTGTTATTGTTTTAAAGGTTGGTCTCAGTATTAAATGGGATTTTGGTTAAAAGCATGTGGACAATTTTCCTCAACTGTTACAGATATCTACATTAATTTTCCTGAAAGTTAATTGAAAAAGTAACAAAGAACTAAAGAGTTTAAGAGGTGCTTTATACTCTTCTCTCTTAAACAGGTCCATCTAATTCCTATAAATATATTTGTAAAGTAGAAACAAAGTCTGTATATATCTGTGAGAGAACACACGATTTCTTTTCACTCTTATTCTTTCTTACTATAAACTTAGAGCTAACTACTTATCTAATCCTACTTCTTAAATTCCTTTTTGTCACACTGTGTCCATCAGGTAGTAATGTTTGACTGTAACTATAGTTTAATGGACATGAATTAAAGTGTCTTCAGAAAACTCAGTAAATGCTTGTCCCTGTGTCACCTGGTATAATGGATTTTAGAAATCACATCAGTTCTTTAGAAAAAGTGAATTAAGTATTTTAAAAAAGGAAAACCAGTGAAATCCACATTTAGGGGCCACATTTAGCAATTTTACGTTATAGAATGACATCCAGAAAGCACAGGCTGTCACTTGCTGACATTTTGTTCTGTTTCACAGAAAGCTGAAAACAAGACAGTTTTAAACTGAGGCCAGAGTCAGCAGGAACTTGCATGTATGTAAAGAGGAAAATAAAGCTAATAAAAATTTAAACTTGCTTTGGAATCTTAAAGAGATAGCACAATTTTATAAAAGTGACAGTGTGTGTAAGACAGAAAAAAATGGTTATAAATAATAAAAGGTCACAAAAAATAGGTCTACGTATCAGTCTGGTAGAGGCTTCATGGACTGCAGGAAAAAAAAGCTAGGAACAGCAATCTGAGGCTACATTTAGTCTCACAAAATACACACCTGAGTTCTCATAGTTAAAGAATTATTTGAGAGGAATGTTTTTGTGTCCAGCAGTTTCTTTTGGTAGCTGTTTCCATCCCAAATCCAGCTTCAGTTCTTGGCTTTCTTCTTCTCACAACCTGAGCCTTAGCCAAAATCCTCACCCTAGCCTTAATTAAAATGTTAGCCTAACGCTGATCTGTAGACCTGGACCTTTCAACAGTGGTAAAAACTTCCTTTGTTATTCCTCACCTCATTTTGGTAGCCTCTTTTTAGTCCTGCTCTCACTGGAGCTCTGGGCTTCCTCCCACACACCCAGACTTTCCCCAGACTGGAGATTCCTTGGGAGTGAAATCATTTGCCAGCAATACATTTGTTTTGGAACTGCCCTTTCAAAGCCATTCCAAGTTGAACTCTGAGCCTTGTCCTAACCCTAATCAAACCCCTGATATTAACAGTACATGCAGTCCTAGGAACCATGAATCAATTAAGTTCCTGATGCAAGGATTGCTTTGGCAGTCCTCATTTACTTTGCACACCCCTGCTAAGATAAACTCTGAACTGGGTTTATTTTGCACAGAGAGCAAGCAAAAACTGAATATTAAGGTTAGAGCTGAGGAAGGAGAACAATCAGAACTCCAGCTGGAGTTCTGGCTCCTAAAGGACACTAGTAAAATGCTAAACTCTGGGTGAAGTTTGGCCAGGGTTACCAGAATGAGAAAGCTATGTTGTAGTGTCTAATTTTGGCTGGCAAATGATTCTTTAGACAACCATAATTGTAATTGGTTCTGTCATAAGCTATATAAGACAAGTCTGTTCTTCAGAGAAATCCTCTTGTGAAGTGCTGAATAAATAAAATTCAAATGTGAACAAAACAGATTTCAGTCTGTTCTTAAAGTTGTGTAGACAGAATTGGTGTAGGTATTTATTGACAGCTATAACAAAATAAACACAGGATACAGAACAATTACTTGTGCTCCCTATTCTACCTTCATTGTTTATTTCTTGTTTTAAGTATATTGTCTCCCTAAAACTCAGATTCCCAATTATTAATATTTTTATAGTTCTGATTTACTAAAGCACATTTTTGACTTTTCATCATGATAATGTTTAATTTCTAATTGCAGATTTTCTTGTAAATGGTTAAATGATGGGAAAGCATTTAATCAGTATCCATGAAGAAATTAATAATTTATATTAAAATAATTTCATCCCAAGGAAGAACAATATGATTAGACAATATCACTATTTAAAAAGTTAAAATTTTTAGAGCTTAGATTAGATTTAGGACATTATTTTCATCATTACATATTTGATAAGTATTAGGCTGTGCCTGATGTGAAAAGTACCCTTTGTTTTAAACTAGTTTAACGTAAAATCTCTTAAGGTTTATCAATTCACTTAAGTGACTAAATGTGTTCCTCTGATATACATATTGAAATGCTTCTTGCTAAATTATAGTTTCAGAAATTTCCAATTTAACTATTTCCAGTTTCCTTATTTTACAAAGGATTATTTTCAAACTTTGGGGTTTTTTACTGGATCAGGCTTTATTTGAATTTTGAGGCAGATTATTTTTCCAGAGCGTATTACAAAGTGCTATGAAGTTTTGCATTTTATTTCTAGTTTTTTTATTAGTCTTTTGGGGTTTTTAATAAATTATTTTACTGTGTGACACTGAATAATAAGAATATTTTGAATATACATGAGAGACTAGTTGGCTAGTTAAAGTTATATGTATAAGAACGTACATATATTTTACAGGGAGAGGAGAAAGAGCCTTATGGAAAACCAGTCCCCTACTTTTGGTATTTGGGAACAGCAGGCCCAATCTGAAAGGTCACTACAGTTAAAAGAAGTTTTTCTATTACTTCAGTGACAGCAACCGCAGACCACTGTGTATAACATTTTCTTACAGCCATGTTCCAGGTTTCAGCCTGGACTTGATTTATTTGGTGCCCAGACTTTCCATTTCTGTGTTGTTGATTAGATATTCTCATGTAATTCAGTGTTAAATACTCTGTGCTTAATTATATGCTGATGTTACAACATTGCTTTCACTTTTTTTATAGCACTTCAAGTTTCTGTGTTACAATGAAAGCTTCTCCTTGACTCTCTCCCAGAAATATTTGCACAAAGCAGTATAATATCTTTTGGTTTAGGTTGGGAGTAGCTAATGAAAATGCTCTGTACTCCATGCAATGCAACACACCTTGAGATAGGATTTGTTTGCTTCTACTTACCTGCAACAGAAAGTAAGGTATTCCAAGAAACTTTCTGCCCTCCACCCTCCCTCTCCCCCTGTGCCCCACCCCATTTATTTATCCCCACAAGGCACTAGGCTAATTTTTCAAGTCCAGGGCCAGCACAATGTTGGCCATTCCAATATCAATTTAACTAAATTATTAAGGACAAAACCTCTTCTGGTTCTTCATGCCTTCCTACTTCTTTAAAATTCTGACTTACCCCTGCCTATGGAGTATATGATTAATTTTACCTACTTTCACACTTCAAATTCTGAGAGACTAATCTAAGCTTGTAGTAATGGAAATACACTTCTTCCATCTCAGACAGATTAGTTTCCCTCTGGAACTGTCTATCTTTCCCAATTGATTATAGAAGGAGTTGGCATTCCTAGACAACTGGAATGATCCTGGAATTAGCTGTCAGTGTTCACCCACTATTCTTCCATTGTTTTCCCGTAATGGCAACTGCTTAAGTCACTATCCTGATGAACGATTTTGTATTTTCATAATGGATATTAACATAATAAACATTTGTTTATTACCTGATGTCTTCCTCAT
The DNA here is from genome assembly GCF_012275295.1 of Melopsittacus undulatus. NCBI lineage: Eukaryota > Metazoa > Chordata > Aves > Psittaciformes > Psittaculidae > Melopsittacus > Melopsittacus undulatus. The sequence continues at coordinate 17,494,326 of NC_047531.1, read as the reverse complement.
GTCAGCTTTTACTTTTCAGTTCATGCTTAAAATATGAAGTAAAAAGAACAGCATGAGGGAGCTAAGAATGTAACATTTGTTTTGGTGCTATCATACAGGGCAGTGTTCTGGTTTAAGCCCAGCTGGCAACCCAGAAACACACAGCCGCTCACTCACTCCCCCCTTCTTGTCCTTGCTCCCGGAGGGATGAGGAGGAGAATCGAAAGAATGTAATTCCCACGGGTTGAGATAAGAACAGCCCAGTGACTAAGGTATAACAGAAACCACTACTGCTTTCACTAATAACAATAATGATAAGGGAAATAACAAGGGAAGAGAATACAACCACTCACCACCTGCTGACTGATACCCAGCCCAACCCGAGCAATGATATAGCCCTTCCAGGTAACTGCCCCCAGTTTGTATACTGGGCATGATGTGCTGTGGTATGGAATGCGCCTTTGCTTAGTTTGGGTCAGGTGTCCTGTCTCTGCTTCCTCTCGGTTTCCCCTCCTCCCTGGCAGAGCTTGATACTCACAAAGTCCTTGGGCAGAGTAAACATGACTCAGCAACAACTAAAAACATCGGTGTTATCAGCGTTGTTCCCAGGCTGAAAGTCAAAACCACAGCACTGCACCACCTACTAAGAAGGAGAAAAATGGCTGCTACTGCTGAAACAAGCACAAGGAGGAAGAAGAGTTTGGGTGTGTCTGAGTGAGAAAAGGAGGAAACATCAGGAAATATCAGGATTTCAAATGCTGAAGAAATAAAAAAAAAAGAAAAGATTAATGGAATTATACTGTGGAACATTTCCAGAGAATAATATCTGTAAAGAAATTTAAATACATCAAATACTGCATACAAATATACTCTTTCTACAAGAGAAAAAGAGCAATAAAAGAAAGACAAGGATACAGAGGAAAACAAAATTCTGAAGGAATAGTAGGGAGGAAAAATAAGTAGCCACAGAGCTAACGCCAGACACCTTTTACTTGTTGCAAGTTTAAGACAGAAAAAATTAAAAAAAAAAACAACACAACATTTTAGGAGTCAAAAACTGTAGTTGATATTGAAGAAAAATATTTTCTTTTCTTGTCTTCCTCTAATAAATCAAAATACAAAGTAATATAAAATCTCTTCTATTGTTCTCATCTCTAATTAGGACTGCAATTTTTTCTTTTGAGCAGCTGAGTATTGAAAGAGTATGATGATGATGCTTCTTTTTTCTTCCTGAAGTACCATGCACCTGCTAGAAAAGCTGAATTTAATGCAACTGTTGCCCAAGTTCTAGAAATACATACCTTATTTACACACAAACACACACAGAGAACCAAGAGTCAAAAAAAAATTATATTAGATGTCCACAGTACACAGGCTAAAAGGCGCTTTATGTTCAACATCAGTACTACATTAGCACTAAAAAGCAAATATAAAACAATAGTTCACAATTGAGAAAAAAAAAATTAAAATAGCATTTAAGAAAGATACATGCCACTAAATCTTCCAAAGACTTTAGGAAATGGGTTAGTAGTGAGAGATAATTTGGGTGCTACTCTTGTCAATGAAATATCTGTGCTAAAAACAGTGACTCAGGGATGTCAATCTTGCTTAGCAAGTAGAACCATAAAGAAATCCCCCAGAGTGACAATTTTCCTTTCCTGTTACCACTAAATCTTGAATCTCATTAATAACAAAATCATGTCTAGAGCTTATAGAAGGTACAACTGTAATGAAGCTAACTAAATTGTGAAGGAAATGAAGCAAAAGTCTGCTTTATTTTCTTTTGGCACTGATTCCTAAAATATACCTTTGAGGACAGGCATGACAAGATAGAAGAAATGAAGATATAGTAAGACATGCAAAAGTGTGCAACAGCTCATGAAAAGACATTACAAATATGACAGTCAGAAGAAATTACTTTAATAAAATATCCCTAATCCCTTGAAGGCCTCTTTTTTTGTCTAAATTTTCCTGGGCTAGATGCAATTATATGGGGTCAAATCTGAAAAGTGATTGGAAAACAGCAGTCTGATACAGAAACTTCAATAAGAAAAAGTGGCATGAAGGTGACTGCTTTAACATCCACCAGCTCACCTTCTATCTTCTGATCCTCAGATTAAAATGACTGAACTGTCCAAAGATACAGGATAAAAGTGACTTCAATCAACATGAGCACAGGATATCTGGGAAGCAGAGGCTTATGATGTCCTCATTTCACTATTATCTGTCACCTTGTGTTATGTTCTGCTTAGATAAAGTAGAGATGCCACCTACTATGACCCAATGCTGTAAGCATAGCAAGTCCACCTGAAGAGACTCCTGTGTATTACAGTGTCACAAAAGAATCGGTTATAACAACATTACAGAGGCTGTTTGGTTTATCCTATTTTTGGTTTACATTTATAAAGTTTTGCTATCTTAGTTTCCTTACTACTTTAGGGAAGTTTCACATGCTTATTTATTCTACACTTTCAGAAGTTTCAGGAGCATGATTGTCTTCAATCCTTGTGCATTTAGGGAAAGTTTTTTAAACACAGTTCTGAAATAACTTTCTACTATCCAGCTTAATGGATATCACTGTGAATACAGAAACCTCAGTCCCTTTCAAATGCTTTAGTTAAGAGAAGAAATGCACCCAAAAGTTTGGAGGGAGAGAAATCACACCTAAAACCAGGATAAGAAGACAAAGCCCAAAGACCAAGTTGAATCAACCTACAGAAAAGAAGTATCATACTGTATCCCATACATTCCACCCTTATTATCCAAGAGAACTCACAATTTTTTATGAAGTTACTGACATAGTAAATGTAGTTGGTAAAGCTACAGGAAAATCTGAGAGCCATTAGATAAAGTTAACAGAAGGCAAGGAAGTACTCCTAAGCTACAAAGAGAGATGCAACGTGATCCAATCAAACTTGATATACCTAAGTAATCCCAGACAAGAAAAGGTGTATTCTTGAATTACCTGAAGTTGCTATAGATTTTCTTTTGCAATATAAGCGAGAAGAAAAGTTGTTCAAAAAATACAGCATATTCATTCCCATTAAAAATTATTTAATTTCAATAGATTTTCCCAAGGGGTTAATTTGTCCCAATCTAGCTATATAATATTTAAGGCCAACTGTGGTGAGTTTTACTAACACAAACCACTCCCAGTTGTTTACTGAAAATTATGTATTATAATTCTTTAATCTTCCAATGGCAACCTTAATGCTAAAATTTCCTAATATTTCACTTTTTTCTTTATAATTGTAACACTAAGTATTTTATAAAAAATATTCTAGATTTTCAGAAAAGTCCAGAGTGAAAAAAGAACTGACATCACACATGATGTACGAACTCTACTTACTAAAGGGTTGACCACAGGTGTTTCTCATTTTACCTCCAAAGCTGTAACATCATCAGTGAAGGTGTCACACTCCATTGAACACATTAGAGGAAAATAAACTATCTGTTTTACTAGTGGATTTACCTAGCTATTAGTATGTTGTCTTTCTCTAATGTGTGAAAATTCTGAATCCTTATCTGAAATGATAGTGGACTGCAGTATTAAGTTAGTTCTTTCTGTTTTCTTTGCTACAGTTCTCAGCCTCCCAGGTTCCTCAGACTCAAGTTGTGTTTTCCCCTTTTTTCCTGAAATGTCCAATTCCACAGTTCAGTTTTGCTTCTCCAACTATTCTCAGCTCCCAAATCCAACTACTCCTTTTGATTAAAGGTTACATCTCATTTCTTCATTTCAAATCAGATGTCTTCCTATCCATTCTGCTTATCATCCTGAAGTTTAGCGTTAAAAGTACATTTGTTTTCAGGTCCCCCTACAAGCACCAGGGTGGCAGTTGGAGAATGGGAGTTCTGCTTACTTACAACTGCTCACTACTTCCTAAAAGTGGAGTTCATACACATCATTCTTCATGAGCAGTTAAGTGTGACTGTTTGAGAAAGAAATACCTGAGAATATATTATTCACATAGATCCTTCAAAATAATTAAATATCCACCTAACCAAATCTGAAGTGAGTATGAGAGGACCAAAATTCTTAAAAGCCTAATAGCTTGTGTGAATTGGGATTGATTTTTCTTTATTCTGTAAAAGTTTTATTTCTGCTGCCACAAAGAAATTACATCTACTTCAAAATCCAGAAACATTAGTGCTTCCTCATGAAAGAAATCATCAAAAGGTAACACAATTAAATTGACTTATCTTTCAGTAATATTAGTCTAAGTAACAATGTCTATCCAACTGAAAGTTATTTTAAATTTAATAAGATTGACCATTTGACAAAGTTATAAGTCACTGAAAGCACAACTTTACAATGAAAAATGCCAATTGCCCTGCATATCAAAAGAGAATACACATGGAAAACACTGACATAGTTTACTTTGGACAGATTGTTCAATTCCCATTTCCCCATGAGATCCTCTTACCACTGAGCAAACACCTAAATGTAGGTTCTACTCTTCAGCTGTCCAGAAAACAATGAAGACTACAAGAGTTCTTCTAATGTATTAATGCATTCCTGCTTCTCTATCTGTGCTAATGCCTGTGAATTATACATAAAATTAAGCCAAAAGTGTCCCATTCATAATGCTGAGGGACAAATTTTGAAGAAACCTTCCATATCAAGACTTCACACAATATTAAAACTCCCTGCAAATCTCAGTGGAATTGCACTAGTAACTTCAATCTATTTACAAAAGAAAGATAGGATCAAGTTTCCATTTCATCACAATAGTAGTCAATTTACTAATTACTTTTCACAAGTTGATGATTTTTTACTTTGTGTGTATATGGAAATGACTGAAGGTAAAAAATATCTAGCAATCTTCTATGCATCTGATTTCTCTGTTTGTAAATAGATAAAAGTAAGCATCATACTTTTCACCTTGCTTTTCAACAGCTCATAAGAAAGTTCTATTAATATTTCTAATTAAAAACATTCCTACAACTCTGCTTAGCTACTTGAATATGTACCTGCTCATGTAACATTGATTTAGCCTGTGGAACTGGTATTAAAGTTGAACTGATTACAGCAGTTATATGAATAATGTGATTTTCACACCCAAATCTGGTCTCCATTTTAATCATTTGTCACTTAGGTGCTTAATATGAAATCACAGTGGATTTTAGTTACTGAACTATGATTTGTAGACATGACTGATTACAGACACAGATACTTTAAGGTGCAGAAATTAAAATGTTGAGAATAACAAGTGCTTTTAAAAAATCTTTAGAGCTGCATCTCATTTCTTTTCTCCAGAAATTGTATCCACACATGCAGTAGTACAGTATCTGAATCTATCTTGTCTGTGCACTGATTTGTTATCCATTCATTTTATAATACATTTACAGTTTACAACCTGATACCAAACATTTTGACTCACCTGTGAACATTTTCCTTTAATTTCTTTAGAAGTGTTTTTTTAATATGTAAGGATATTGCCAAAGTAATGTCCTTCAAGACAACATATGTATTAGACTCTAAATGTAGAAAATATAACTGTTATTCCTATGTATTTCTTAAAACTCCAGATTCTGATCCTGCTACTATCAATGTCAAGAAACAATCTTTCAGCTGATGAAAGCTGTCATCATTCTGTTAATTTCAAGGAAATTATCATAATTCACAGTGGCTGAATGTTATTTCTATGGTCTCATCCATAGCATTTTCAGCAGCATATTGGACTGCAGAGGGTTCTACACCTGTTTGTTATTCCATCACAGTATACCACAAGTTTATTTCTGTTGACCATTGTAGGAAAAAAAAAAAAAACAACAAAAAAAACAGCCAACAGAAATAAACTTTGACATATTTGATCTGATTCAAATTGTTCATTTAATTGTTCAGCCTTTCTTCTATTCGTACCACAATTATTTCTGGAGTCTAGCAAATAGGTTGCAAAAGCCATTAAACTGTTCAAATGAAAATTTATTTACTGTCTAAAAAAAAAAATTAAAAGGGGACTGTTTATCTCAAGAATGATCCTTCCTGATTTCTAACTTACAAGTTTCAGAGATGTTTTAATTACATAGTGTTTTGATTAACTTTGGATGTTCCTAGTAGTCAAGTAATACCATGGAAAATATTCCATTGGGAGATTCACTGAAACCTGTTCTGAAAAAGCTACACATTAATTTCTGAAAATATTATTGTGGTAAATGTGCTATTCAGGTGAAGCATGGCATGTTGAGGTAGACTTCTCATGGCATGTTGAGGTAGATTAATTCTCAGACTATTGAATTCTCAGACTATTGAATAATGATCACATCAGTGGAAATTTCAAATGAATCTCTTATATTCTTGAATTTATGCTAAAGACAGACAACAAACTTTGCAATGAAGTGGAATTCCAACTCTCATAATGTTTAAAAGCTATTGTAACAAAGCCATTCTCTTAATGCTAAGCTAATGGAATAGGATGGCACTGATGGATGTTTGAAACTACTTTTTTCTATGACTATGTAAAAAAGCAGTGAAGGTGTACAATAGGATATTTCTGCCTCCAGCCTGCTACTCATTAATACACTTTTCATGCTGATATCTCAGACTAAGAAAGAATGTCACCTTTCCAGTTTTGATATTCTCTATATACTTTTCCATGTTTTTTTTCAAAAGTAAATACATAGAATGCCCTAACCAATTATAGCTGAAAGATGACTAGATATTAATGATGGAGCTTTTGAGGTGCAATGCAGTCATTTTCCCAAAGATAATGTTCTTCCATGTTAGAAGGACAACTTTTTTAAAAGGTAGGTCTGAAATAATTTTTTACAGAAATCACTGACTCTTGCAAACTATATATTTTTGCAAGTGTTAAGGAAGATTTCTACTAAACATATACATATAGGAACTAAACATATACATATAGGAACACAAATGCATGCAAGAATATTAAGACACTATAGAAATTTTGTCAAGACATTACTGCATTAAATATATTTTTTTTCTAAAGAGGAACGAGCCACCCAGGAAAAATATACTAAAGGTAGTTAATACACTCCTAAACATTCTGATATGATTTTTTGGGAACACCTGGACAGAGTACGAACTCAGAAAATCTCTTGCATGAAGCAAAGTGGCTCCACTGAAAATGTACAAAGGCTGAATAGGGCCTTAAGAAAATTTCTAAATATGTAATATCTATAAAGATACTGAAGACTGACCAAGAGTTCAGGTATTCCTAGATTCATCAGCAATAGGCTACTGTAGCAGAAAGGTCTCAGCAACCGTTAGCTCCATTTACAAATACAACAAAAACAGGGCTGGAGCACAAGCACTAGTCAAAAAACATCCAAAATGTTTAATTACTAGCATGCAGTCTAATTTGGTTTTGGCTTATATCATCTAAGAATCGCATATGGTGCTTGACCCTTTAGCTGGGTTGATAGCAAATGCCAGAATATATTTCAGAGGCAATATGTTAAGGTACATGTTTCAGAAAGGTGGGAAAAAAAACCTAAGGAACATATACGAATGCTGCAGCATGCTACTTAGCCCCAAAGTAACTGTTAATTAATAGCATAGATATTACCTTGATTACACTTAGCTGACGGCAGTGTAACCAAACACTGCAAAAAGCAACCAAAGGTGGATGCTTTCTTTTCTTCACTTTCCCAGTTCTTGGGCCTCTTGATTCCAGAAATGTTTTTTTTTAAACTTCAGCAAGAAATTTTATTTCAGTCCTCTCTGTTTAAATGCATACATTCATGCATATTTTAAGATTTCAAAACAGTTACAGTTGAGTTTGCAACTGTATAGTTGAAACAATCAATTTTGTAATAGTACAGTCAGTGCTTCTACTGATGGCAACAGGAGAAAGAAGAGCCTAAAATGGAAAACAAAATTCTATGAAAAACCTGCACTGTTTTTCTTTGCTATTCTAATATTGTAAAGTCTCATTTTTGAAACAGTGCTAGACAGTTTACAAATTTACTGAGTTTGATCATAGAATCATAGAATAGTTAGGATTGGAAAGAACCTCAAGAGCATCTAGTTCCAACCCCCCTGCCATGGGCAGGGACACCTCACACTAAACCATATCACACAAGGCTTCATCCAACCTGGTCTTGAACACTGCCAAGGATGGAGCATTCACTACCCCCCTGGGCAACCCATTCCAGTACCTCACCACCCTAACAGTAAAGAATGTCTTCCTCATATCCAGTCTAAACGTCTGCTGTTTAAGTTTCAACCCGTTACCCCTTGTCCTATCACTACAGTCCCTAATGAATAGTCCCTCCCCAGCATCCCTGTAGGCCCCCTTTGGATACTGGAAGGCTGCTATGAGGTCTCCACACAGCCTCTCTTCTCCAGGATGAACAGCCCCAACTTTCTCAACCTGTCTTCATATGGGAGGTGCTCCAGTCCCCTGATCATCCTTGTGGCCCTCCTCTGGACTTCTTCTAACAGTACCATGTCCTTTTTATGTTGAGGACACCAGAACTGAACACAATACTCCAAGTGAGGTCTCACGAGAGCAGAGTAGAGGGGCAGGATCACCTCCTTCGACCTGCTGGTTATGCTCCTTTTGATGCAGCCCAGGATACGGTTGCTTTCTGGGCTGTAAGTACACAGTGAAGCTGGCTCATGTTCATTTTCTCTAACTAACACCCCCAAGTCCTTCTCCGCAGGACTACCATGAATTTCCTTTTTGCCCAACCTGTAGCTGTGCCTAGGATTGCTCCCACCCAGGTGTAGGACCTTGCACTTGGCATGGTTAAACTTCATGAGGTTGTCATCAGCCCACCTCACAAGTGTGTCAAGGTCCCTCTGAATGGCATTCCTTCCCTCTAGTGTATCAACCGAACCACACAGCTTGGTGTCATCGGCAACCTTGCTGAGGGCACACTCAATTCCATTGTCCATGTCAGAGACAAAGATATTGAATAAGACCGGTCCCAACACCGATCCCTGAGGGACAACTCTTGTTACTGATCTCCAGCCGGACATTGAACCATTGACCCCAACTCTTTAAGTGTGACCATCCCTTCAGTTCTTTATCCACCAAGTGGTCTGCCTATCAAATTGATGACACTCCAATTTAGAGACAAGGATGTCATGTGGGACAGTGTCGAACGCTTTGCACAAGTCCAGGTAGATGACGTCAACTGCTCCACCCCTGTCCATCACTTTTGTAGCCCCGTCATAGAAGGCCACCAAATTGGTCAGGCAGGATTTTCCCCTAGTAAAGCCATGCTGGCTGTCACCAAGCACCTCCTTGGTTTTCATGTGCCTTAGCATGCCTTCCAGGAGAATCTGCTCCCAGATTTTGCCAGGCACAGAGGTGAGACTGACTGGTCTGTAATTCCCCGGGTCATCCATTTTCCCCTTCTTGAAAATGGGGGTTATATTTCCTTTTTCCAGTCATCAGGAACTTCACCTGTCTGCCATGATTTTTCAAATATGATGGCCAGTGGCTTTGCAACTTCATTCTCCAGCTCCTTCAGGACCCGTGGATGGATTTCATCAGGTCCCATGGACTTGTGTACATTCAGGTTCTTAAGATGGTCTCGAACCAGATCCTCATGTACAGTGGGCCCAAGGTCTAGGTTTTCACAGTCCCTGCATCCGCCTTCCAAGACTCGGGTGCTGCGGTCAGAGCCTTTGCCAGTGAAGACCGTGGCAAAGAAGTCATTCAGAACCTCAGCCTTCTCCAAGTCCTGTGTAGGCAGTTCTCCTGAAAGTTTCCAGAGGGGGCCTACATTGTCCTTAGTCTGTTTTTTAGCCGCTACATACCTATAAAATCCCTTCCTATTACCATTAACATCCCTTGCCAAGTTTAGCTCCAATTGGGCCTTAGCTTTCCTAACTTGGTCCCTAACTACTCTGACAACATCCCAGTATTCATCCCAGGCCACCTGTCCTTGCTTTCACCTTTTATAAGCCTCTTTTTTCTTGTGAATTTTTCTCAGCAGCTCCTTATCCATCCAAGGAGGTCTCCTGGCCCTCCTGCACTTCCTTCTGGTCGGGATGCAACACTCTTGAGCTTGTAGCAGGTGATCCTTGAATATTAACCAAGAGTCTTGGGCCCCCTTGCCCTCTAGGGCTATATCCCATGGAATCTTGCTAAGCAGGTTCCTGAAGAGCCCAAAGTCTGCTCTCTTGAAGTCCAGGGCAGTGAGCTTCCTGCACGCTCTTCTCACTGTCTTGAGGACCTCAAATTCGACCATCTTGTGATCACTGCATCCAAGACTTCCCTGGAGAGTCACATTTCCAACGAGCCCTTCCCTGTTGGTGAGCACGAGGTCAAGCAGGGCACCTCTCCTCGTCGGCTCCTTTATTGCTTGCAGAAGGAAGTTGTCTTCCACACAATCGAGAAACCTCCTGGATTGCTTGTGCTGGGCCGTACCGTTGCCCCAACAGATGTCAGGCTGGTTGAAGTCCGCCATGAGAACAAGGGCCTGCGAGCGTGAGGCTTTTCCTATTTGTCTGTAGAGTTCTTCATCCACAGGTTCCTCTTGATCGGGCGGTCTGTAACATATCCCCACAGTAATGTGTCCCATCACCGATTTCCCCTTAACCCTGACCCACAAACTTTCTGTTAACTGATCACCTGTCCCCAGACAGAGTTCCATACTCTCCAGCCTATCCCTAACATAAAGGGCAACTCCCCCTCCCCTCCTACTGGGCCTGTCTTTTCTAAAAAGCCTATAACCTTCCGTTCCAACACTCCAGTCAAAGGAGCCATCCCACCATGTTTCGGTGATGCCTATTATATCATAGCCCCATAGATGTGCCCACATCTCTAATTCCTCTTGTTTATTCCCCATGCTACGGGCATTTGTATAGAGGCATCTGATCCGAGCTCCAAATGAAGCCAGCTCAGTGGCTGGCGCGGCTAGAATATTACTACATTGCTCAGAGTATTTATTATAGGTGCTGGCAACTGACTGGGTGTGTTGGGATGGAATGATGCTCCCCTCCCCCAACACAACTAGCTTAAAGCATCCTTGACAAGTCTGGCAAGCCTCCCAGCAAAGCCACTCTTCCCTTTCTTTATCAGAGCAGTTCCACCAGCAGCCAGTAGGCCTGGCCTACAAATGTGGGCCCCATGTCCAAGACACCCAAACCCTTGACTATGACACCACCCTTTTAACCATTTATTAACCTGTCCAATCCTCCTTGCCTTTGGAAGGTCCTCCCCTGTGTCTTGGAGAATTGTCGAAAAGACTATCTGAGCTCCAGAACCCCTGACCACCTCTCCCAGAGCTCTGTAGTCCTTGTTTATACTCCTCAGGCTACTACTATCTATATCCTTAGCACCCACAGGTATCACTAGAAGCGGGTAATACTCTGTCATGGGTTCAGCCGTAGCAGTCATTTTTCTCCTTCTTGTAGCTGGTGCCATGCTGTGTTTTGAGCTCTGGGCTGGGAACAGTTGCTGATAGCAAGTATGTTTTGAGGGTGTTTTTGTTCAAGGCTTTTTCTGAGCACGTGCTCTACCAGGGAGGAGGGGAGGCTGGGAGGAAGGAGAGACAGGACACCTGACCCAGGCTAGGCAATGAGGTATTCTATACCATAGCACGTGATGCCCAGGATGCAACTGGGAGAGAGAAGTGGAGGGGTAGAGCTCTGGAGAAAAATGGAGGAAGGAGCACACGGTGCTCGGCCAGGCAGGGTGGAGTGAGTTATGGGTCAGTGGCTGGTGGGGTGTTGTATTCTTTTCGCTTGTTATTGGCTTTATCATTATTATTTGTAGTAGTAATGGCAGTAGTGATTTTGTGTTATGCCTTAGCTATTAAACCGTTCTTATCTCAATCCGTGGGGGCTACAGTCTTTGGATTTTCCTTCCTAACTCTCCGGGAGTTGGGGGACTTGGTTTAAACCACAACATAGTCCGTGGGACTTACTAGAGCAGGCAGCCTCTCTGCAACATCTCAGATCCATGCCCCAGGTAGGCAACACACCTCCCTTGCGACCGGGTCAGGCCAGCAGATGAGCGTTTCTGTCCCTTTCAAGGCAGAGTCCCCTACTACTACAACCCACCGCTTTTTCCTGGCAGCACCAGTAGAGATCTTCTGTACCAGTGTACCAACCGACTGTTTGTGATGCCAGTGCATTTCGTCATCAGCCCCCTGCAGGATAGCAAAGCGGTTCTGGGTGAGTACAGCAGATTTAGGAGGAAGCCCTTTGCTTTTAATTGCTCTCTTCCTCCTTTTGTTGTTTTTTTTTGTTACTAATTCCCAGGTTCCCTGATCAACAGCCCCCTTCTTTCCTCCAGGAGTTAGAGGGGAATCTTGAGGCCTCTGTGCTGTTTGGTCCTGGAGCAAGCAGTCCTGTTTCCTCTCAGCTTCCCTGACATCTTGCAGCTTACTGACAGCATGCCGTAGCTTAGCCACCTGCTGGAGGTTCTGATCATCCATGGATTCTCATATCTGAAGATGACTCATGCAGGTAAATTGAGAGCAGAAGGTTCCTCCCCAAGATTTTATGTAAAATAAGAAAGTAAAAATTGAAAAAGTAGTGAAACCAGAATCATCTTGTCTTTACAAAATGGTGTGGACTGTAGGATTGTATTTCTGTTCTCACTGCAGTCATTATCATGACGACAGATTCCTGTTGTGACATACTGTGTTCTCACTAAGTACTTTGCTGGCAGAATAAAAGTAATACTTCTTGCATTTTCAAAGCAAATTTACCTTCTGTTGTCTGTGGAATACACGGCTAATATACCTATGAACAGCTATACACACTACTAGGTATGTTAGACCACTGTCTTTCGTATACTTTGTTATTAAAATTGTGCTATCTTGTTCTCATAATAAAGGTTACAATAAAAATGAGGTATAATATACTGTAACTTGAATTCATTTTTATAAGCTTTTCATTTTTAAGCTTTATAATTGGGAAGAAGAAATTTTGGGTTCTGTCAGAGATGGCTCACAACAAAATTCTGGTTAGAAGAGAAACACTTAAAATATCTATTCTTTGTGAATCAGTTTATGAAACCTCAGTGAGTTATTTGCTTCTGAGGTCTGAAAGCTAAAAATTAATGTAAAATAAAGAAATATGGAACACAGAATTCTGGAATCACAAAGCAGTGACATCCATGAAAAAAAAATCTGCAAGAACATAGAATTATTACACTATAGACTTCAGTCTCCATCTAAAGTCAGAAAAAAAAGCCTGTGACTGATTTTGATGAAAGCAAGAATTGACTAAGGGTCCTGTAGTTTGAAGTCAATAAAATGTCTTTTCATGTGTTGTCCATGTTTATCTGGTTCTATTAATCTTTCACATTTAAGTAATTCATAGTTAATGACTGAACTTGGTGATCAGCTTGGTCCATCTCGAAGCTGAATTCTGTGACAAACTAAGTGGTATCAGTAGAACTTAATCACATGAACCAGCCAGCAATTAGAAGACAAGTGTTGATAGCTATTCCTAAACTGAGAATCTCCAAATCTGGTGTCTTGTGGCAGTAGATAGCATAAACCAGTAGTTTACTAATAGTAGTATAGCAGAAGAAGAAATAGCAGTAGCAACAGCATAAATCATTAATTGCAGAGATCAAGCAAACAAAACAAACAAACAAACAAAACCTATTAGAGCTTACAGGAAACACTATAAATAGCTTTTTACTTTTAGTATATCACTGGCTTAAATCATATTATTAAAAACAAAGAAGACCAGAAGCAGACCCTTCCATGTTGTTACTCTTCTTCGGCAACAACTGTGAAAAGCCTGTTTTGCAGTTCTTCTAAGACTTTTTATACTACCTATCTCCATAAAACAATAACTTGAGTACTAGGTTGTTTCATATTCTCAAGGCGATCTGGCTTGATATGGGGTCACCAAATAAATGCCGTGTTTATCTTACTAAGTGGTAGACTGAATGGAGTAAAACAACTTGGTAACAACAAAGCAACAGGGTAAGACAAAGAGTGTGCCTCATCTTCCAAATTTATTACATTATCTCTAACAATTTGCTCCCTATTTACTTATGGTGATATTGTTTCACATGATCAGAAACAAAGGCTAGACCCATATGTCAAAACCAGCTTTCTAACTACTTAGTATCTGTCACTCTTTTTAAGCCATACAACTCACGTTTTAATGACAACTAAAATTGTGTGCTCAGATTTTTACCTGATTGGTAAAAGGTTTTATCTCCTTGCCTGGTAAGATGAAAGAACAGATTCCATATGTCAAAATATATGGGAAATAGGCAGGTGATTAAAGAGCCACATGGCTTCATCATGGGCAAATCATTACTGACTAATCAAATGGCCTTCTACAATTTCATCTATAGACAAGGGAAAAGCTACAGATGTCATCTACCTAGATTCCTGCAATGTTTCTGGTAAGGTTCCTGATGACATTTTTGCTTCTAAATTGAAGAGATACAGTTTAACATTCTTGCTGATAAGTTGGAGAGATATAGGTTTGATGGAATTGGCTGAATGACTTCATACAAAGAGTCACAGTCAATGGCTCAATGTCCCAGTAGAAAACGATAATTAGTGGTGTGCCTCAAGGGTCTCTACTGGGACCAATGCAATTTAATCCACAGTACAAGTCAATCCACAGTACAAGACTTGGACTTGTAACAGAATTCCAGAAGAGAGCCACAAAAGCATTCAGAGGACTAGAACACTTTTCGTATGAAGAAAGGCTGAGAGAGTTGCAGTTGTTCAGCCTGGAAAAGAGAAGGCTCTGGAGAGACCTTATTGCATCCTCTCATAGTACATAGAGGGCTTATAAGAAAGATGGATTTTTACCAAGATTTTTACCATGGCCTGTAGTCACAGGACAAGGGACAATGGTTTTAAACTGAAAGAGGTTTAGACTGGACATAAGGAAGGCATTTTTTACAAAGAGAGTGGTAAGACACTGGCACAGGTTACCCAAAGATTCTGTTGATGCTCCATCACTGAAAGTGTTCAAGGTTAAGTTGAACAAGCCTTTGTGCAACCTGATCTAGGGGAAGATGTCATTACTCATGGCAGGAGGGTTGGACTAGATGACGTTTAAAGGTCCTTTCTAAATTAAACTGTTTTGTTATTTTGTTTTTATATTAAATTTCCACAAGCCTCCTGCCCAGCCTGAAGATAACTCAGACCTCTTTTGCAGTGAAAAACCCAATGAGTCCAGGTGAGAATTTTGTTTCACTCTTCCTCTGCTCTGACACTTATTCAAGGCATATCTGTTTGTCTTATGTTTGCTCACAAACCTCCAGGTTGGCATTCTGCTAGATTCTTGGTATAATAATAATAATAATAGGAAATCTTATTTCTACATATAATTGAGTAGAATGCTAACTTGCATGCAGACTAATAGATCAAAATGTGATGCAAGCACAGATGACACCAAATGTGATGGGGTTTTAACACGTAATTTTAACACTGTAGTTCACTGTCAATGAAACGGTGATATCTCATCTAATTATCTTGGCTTGTATTGTCTCAGCCTAAGATTGCTCAGGAGACCTTGAGAACTGTTGAAAGCAATTCAGAAATGAAACATTTATGGTCATATTTCAGTAATAAAAGACTGCAAACTGCTGAGCAAAAAGGAGGAATTTTTATGTTAGAGAAGCATATCTGTCTTTCATTATGCAAGGCACATGTCACCCAACCAGTGACAAAAAGTCAATATCTCATTTATTTTTTACTTCAAAGCATTTGAAACCTGAAATCATCAGTTTCATCTATGATAAAAATTGGCAATTGATGGCTAGCATCTTCTTACTATTACTTTCCCTTGCAAATCAAGGAGAAAAACAATAAAAATGCTTCATTCACATGAATGTCATTTTCTTATTTAGACATCATAATAAATTGCCTTTTTAGTACAAAATGAAAAGTGGAAATGATTATTTAATGAAGACCAATATCCACAAAACAACATAAGTATATCTTTTCATGATCATTTTCATATTGCTTTTTCAGAGTAATTTCCTTAATTTTCAAATGCATTTTCTTCAATTTATCTTCCCCCAGTGTTGCTTAAAAGATGATAACACCACAGTCAAGGATATTCACTTCTTGAAATAATATATTTTAAAAAGCAGTAATATTAAAGAGAAGATGAACATGTTGGTTTTAGCATCTGAAAAAAATAAAATCAGAGAAAATAAACAATACTTAGAGTGCCATCTCTGCTTAGACTTGATCTCATAATATAAGACTTTTTTTATTATTAGGAGTTGTCTTAGGCTTCTGTGTTTCGCCAGTGAACGACAACTTCAGATACTTAAATGAAAATACACTGAGCATTTTATACTGAAAGCTGCTTACTTCTATTTACTGGCCTTCAGTTGCACTAAGAAAATTCAGAACCTTGCAAGAATAATTAACACTTTCAGAACTGAATATAAGCAAATGTTATAGGACTACTTTATTAATTTGTCAAGTCCCACCACCTTCTAGAAGAATAGACAATGAATGTAATATTTTCTCTGCTTTAACTAAGCATCTCAGAAGCATTAAACCAGATTAAAAATATAGACAGATCCTGATGAAAAAAAAAACAAACATAGTGTGATGTAAAATATTTGAAATCATGCTTAATATAGCTTCTGTGTAAATACTCAGAATATTTCCTAGAAAATTAGAAGTCTTACAATCTAAAACCAAGCCTGAAAAGTCTTATAAATAGAAAACAGAATGTAATTATAATTTAAAAGATTCAGCATTAAATCATGATTCAGACACTTCTTGTCTTTGAACTTCTGCTCATCACTGAGTTTTATAAATCCAGTAAATTAGTTTTTTTTTTTTAACATAAATGATCCTTTTATTCCTAAAATTCTTAACTGTATCAACACTAGCAACAGTTTCACCTGTCCAGCTATATGTATCTCCAAATTAAACCCTACTGGTATCCAGGAGCAGAAGAAAAAGAGTACACAAGCCATGTAGTTCACATGTAGACATTTACAAGCAGACACAAACATCTATATGCTTTAATATGTAAGTCAAACGCTATTTCAAGAGATATTGTTGCACCAACCACAATTAGCAAAATCCTAATTAGAAAATCTGCAAGCAAAGATGTTTTTAAACTATGCCTTTGTCATCAAGAAGGTAAAAAATTTAATAGGTTTTGGGAATGTTAGCTTTGTTTTCCATGAGAGGGTAGGGGGAGGGAATGACACCTTGAAACACCAGGCAGTTTTAAAACGATGTGATTCCTATTGACTTTTAATCTCCTCAACATTTACTGTAAGCAGACAATAAGGAAGAAATGCTAAATAGACTTACTGTAGAGAGCATTTAATTTTAAAATACTAAGTTTTCAATTGAACATTCAAAGATAAATAGCTTTCTTTCATCATGACATGTATTCTCTTACAAAACTATGGAAGAGCTATATAGGAACATTTATTATTTAATATTTGTATTACAGTAACAGCTAGGACTCGAAAATGAGGAATGAAGGCCCCACTTAGCAAACATATAATAACAAAAGTAATTCCTCCTTACAAAGTTTAGAGACCAGAAGCTATTAGTACAATCACATTTTCTGTCCGACTTAGGAAATCTTATTAGACAAGTCAGGATATCCACCCAACAGTTAATACTTTAGGGTTCTTTCTAAATTCAGGAGATAAAGGCGAATTATATATATCTATGTGCTTAGCAGATAAGTTTTTTTAACAGAAATCAGAGCTTTCGTATCTTCTACTAAAATCAAGTATACCAGAATTCTAAATTAGCTATATTTTACTTAGATTTGCTGACCCAGACTTTCAGAATTTATCATTCATGATTCCTTCCCCATTATTTTTCCAAGCAACTTACCTTGCAGGTCAGAATATACATACCAAGTTTTTATGTAAGAGCATGCCTTCCCAAACAATATTTGTATTGTAAACACAGCTGAGGTTCGGTTATATGTGTAAAATTGTAGTAATACCAAATATTTTTACAAGTTATCTACTACCTTATTTTGAAACAAAATATTTTAGTTGTCAGTTTTCATGTAGGTAGACCTTCCAATGTCTTTGGCTACATGTTCCCAAATATAACTCTACTTGTAAGAAATATCTCAAAACCCAGCTATCACTCAGCTGAACACTTTACTCAATATCACAGAAGGCACAATTTTAATTATAAACATAGAGGATTTTTATTGAATTCTTTACATACACAGGGTGTAACTCTACACAAATAAGTGCACAACAAAAGAGAAATTTTTTTACCTTGTTTCAAAATCTCAGAACTGCATTTTCTAAAACATCTAGAAAGCTTTATGTTCCAGAATGTGAATGTTTAATCTGAGATAACTTTAGGTGAGCACACATAAAGACAGGGATGAACTCAAATCCTTGAAACTTGTTCTTCAGGTTAGACACACAGAAGCCAGCACTCAAAGTTAATAATCATTTCTTCTAACTTTTTATTAGCTTCTATAGCTAACTTATCGATTTACAGAAGTGAAATGTAAATTTTATTCAATCTATAAAAGAAGAAAAGAAAAAGTGTGAAAGACTGTGTCATGAACTACTGACTTTTATTGCACTAATACAGAAAGAAAGGTACATTGCTTCTGTAGACACTTCAGGATTCTGTTGTATAATGATGAAATATAATTGAAGATGTGTTAAAGAAACAAATCTACCAAATACTTTCATTGTTAGCTGAACTTCTGAAGACAGCAATAATATTTCAAAATAATCTTAAAACATGCTGCACCTCAATAAAGAGGTTTCCACAGGTAGGTTTAAATCTTGATACATTCAGACTCATTAAGCTGCAGTTCTCTGTATCAGTTGTTTCTGGATATGACAATTTAGGACATTAAGAATTAGAAAATAAAACTATAAACTTACAACCTATAAAAGCTCACACTCTACTGTTAGCTATAGGTAAGCAAACCAAATAAAAGCTAATGGCAGGTCTCACAAAAGTCAAAAGGAAGAATTTGGCGTAGAACTGTGAATGAAATATCTTTATGATAATTGCCTAATAAAAAACTTGAAAAAATATTAGCAAAAATAATAATAACAATAACAAAGGTCTTAAGGTCTTTTCCAACCCTAACTATTCTATGATTTATGATTCTATGGTATTATCAGGGCTAGCTTAAGAGTGAAATCTTTTCTCTTTATACTAGCATAATATTTCTCAAAACTAATCTCTAAGGAATATTTCAGGACTAATAATCACCAAGTGCTGATTAATAGCCTATTTAACTCTGACTGAATTTAATGTAGCTTCCAGTCATCCAAGTAGTTTCCAATACGTTCCAAGCTTCACAATAACATTAACTGACTGACATTGTAAGATGGCAATGATTACTATAGGTCATGTTTCTGAAAACGAGTTCCCACAAATATATAAACATTAAATATCAGAAGAACAACTGTAGCAGCCAATACTTGGCTTCAAGAAGGAAGCCCTGAAGAGAAATACATAACTGTCTGTATAAAATTTTGCATTCTAATTCTTAAGAATTCATATGAAAATCTTGATCCTTTACTTACCTGCTCATGTGGTTCCCAACTTTTCTGGAGTAGATGTTTTTACTGATTTGTAAGCAGTAATACTGTGCAGGATTCTCTTGTTTAGTTTTGTTTCTTTGTTTGTTTGTTTCATACCTATCAGCTTTTATTAACTATAAGAACACTAAAACACATTTTGGATACCATCAGCAAAATCTGTCTCCTTGGGCTGATCCTGTGAACTTCATGAAGCTCAACACAACATACTAGGAACTGAGTTTAAGATCTTTCTCCAAAACCAGACAAAATTTTCAAGAAGTTTGTCAGCTTGAATTTTCAATAAAATCCCTCACTTATCCTAGAAAGAAGACTTATCTCTCCTTCTAACAAGCATTACTCTACTTTTTCTATTTAGATAGATCACCTTCCCTTGGACACACTGTGATTAAAGTATATTGCTGGCTATGTGGTTCTTTCAATATGATCTCAAAGCTGTCTTCACCACCACAGTGCAGTTGTCAAAAAGAGACAAAATGCTATTTTACTGTAGCAGAGGTCCAAGCTGTCCATTCTCCAAATAGTGGAGAAAGGGGTAAAAACATGCATTTTAACATAGTACATTCAGAGCCTGAACTGCCACTTTGCTTGCTGCACTGATGTCCTGGGTTCAGCAGTAGCAGTCATTTTTTCTTCTTCTTGGTAGCTGGTCCAGTGCTGTGTTTTCACTTTCGGGCTGAGAACGGTTGCTGATAGCACCTATGTTTTGAGTTACTGCTCAAATGTTTGGTCTCTTCCCATGCTCTGCCAGGGAAGGAGGGGAGGAAGGAGAGACAGGACACCTGACCCAGGCTAGCCAAAGAGGTATTCCATACCATAGCATGTCATGCCCAGGATGTAACCGGAAGTTACCTAGAAGAGCCAGAGACTCGGGGGAATGGAGGAGGTATTGGTCGGTGCTTGGTCGGGCAGGGTGGGGTGAGTTATAGGTTGGTGGATGGTGAGATGTTGTATTCTCTTCACTTGTTATTTGCTTTATCATTATTACTATTATTAGAGGTAGCAGCAGTGATTTGTGTTATACCTTAGTTATTAAACTGTTCTTATCTCAACCCGTGGGGGCTACGTTCTTTGGATTCTCCTCCCCAACTCTCCGGGAGTTGGGGGAGCAAGGGGGGGAGTGAGTGAACGAACTGTGCGGATTGGGATTAAACCACAACAACTGAATATCACCAGAGCACACCACATTTCACTAGAGCTCCAATTGCAAATGATACTGGAGTTATAGCTGCTTGAATGCTAACCTAACTCACCAGGCATCCTCTAAAACTATCACACTTAGAGAATAACATTAAATTTTCTTTCCCCAGTAATATTTCCCTTTTAAAAATGTGTGATTTGGTCTCAACAGCTTCCTCCAAAAGCAAGACTTTTTTGGTTGAGGAAATCTTTCACCAGGTCTGAAAGCACTGAATCAGCTTATCATCTTTAAAAAAAAAGAAATCCCAACCACAAAACACTTCAGCTGCACCATATCTCTCACTCTCAAATTACAACTTCCTTGACACATAAAAGTCTACCTCACTATGTCTTACTGATTATTCAGCAGTACAAATAGCTAAAGCTAAGCAAAACCTAATGTTATCAATTTATGCCAATGTTTCATTTTTTTTTTGAGGATAAGGAAATGAGAAACAGTTGTTAAAAAAAGGAAAATTGTTTCAAATTAAACTTTTTAAAATAAAAATTCGTACATAAGGTCAAAATAGATAAAATTTTAATTGCATAAAGCTGATTTGGTTTATTTGACTGGAACATCATTGTTATTATTATCATAATTATTATTGCTACATTTTTAGTTGTTCTTCAGATATTTTGTTAAAATTAAAAATAAAACAAAAATATTTCCATTTCTTATTAAAGAAAATATTTTTTAAATAAATAAGTTGTTTGAAATTATTTCAGAACTACTAAATCTACATTTAAAAAAAAAATTACCTATGTCTAATACCACTTTAACAGAAGAAAATATATGTTGACTTAATAAATGAAGCCAAGGAGTTTTGAACACAGTATGAGCTAAAGAAGAATTTAGTCTTTTAGGTTAAGGTTGTTCTTGTAGTCAGAAGAACTATTTGTCTTTGGCGGCAAGTCAGACATAAGCAATGGGACTATATAGCAGGGTTGGAGCCTAGCTGTCTCCAAGAGAACAGGTAGAATGCCTGAAAAGTAGGTTTTGCTGGTAAGACAAAATATTTCTATACCAGTTTGCAATGATAGTGTAATTAGCTGTGGGCACATACATATAGAAATATTATTATCTTCAGGTAGGTAGCAGCCACTGAAAAGTTTGCTGTTCTTAATATTCTAAAGCAACCCCTCAAAACAGCAAAGATTGTTATCTGAAAGAAGTACACATTTAGAACACTTTAGTGTGATTGTAGCATATATTTATTAATGATTTGATAGTATTTATCCATGCATTCAGACACATAGATACCACCCACAGCTTTTCTGAAATAACTGAAATGTTTGCAGTGAATCTGACTTTTTTTTTTCTTTTTAGTCTTAGTGGGTGATTTGTTGTTGCTGTGCATATCCAGCTGAAGGAATTAGCACATCATAAGACAAGCTACCTGGAAATTTTCAAGTAAAAGTAAGCAACTTTCAAGTTTTAAAATTTACTGTCTTTTATTTTCTTAAATAATATTTTTTTCTATAACCTTCGAAATGTATCACAGGGAATAAAAAAGAAACATGGCAAACTTCAGTTACTACAGTGAGCTTTTCAGAGTGCTAAACCAACAACAGCCGGAGATAAAATGGAAGTTGTGACAGAATCTGAACTTTGGTGCTTGTTGTTTAACACTGTGACAAGCTCATTTGAATTCTTTCATTCATTAAGTGATATAAATTTCAAATTAGCAACAAAGAAAAAGAAAAACAAAAAAACAGCTATTCTAGAATCCTTTTAAGCTAATTTGTATCATGAGACCGTCAGAATATTCTAGGTATGAAACCATGATTTTACAACTCAGAAAGCAAATTGGACTTTTTCTCACAAGTTGAAAAAATTTGAAACACCTACCAAATTATAGCACTAAATAGAAATGCCACAGTGTTTTCTCATTGATTTCAAGTACAGGTACAGCTTTTTAAACTGGACTGTTTATATAAAATACAAACCATCATATACCTAAAATTTATGTATTTCTAAATAAAGGCAAAATTCTTGTACCAGTGGTTTGATTAGTACTTTAGAACTATTGACAACACTGTCATAATCTCCAGTGCCTACCTCCATTTTTTCTTAGGCATACTTGGACCAAAATTAAACAGGTTATCTTATCTTTTTTCATATTCCAGCAGCAAGAATACAATTTGTTCCATCAGTCAGACGAGTGGCTGCTTTAAATATAAATAAACTCAGACACTGTGTATAAATACTTAGCTTTAAGACATGATGTGAATATCATCACCTACAAGAATATCTCTAGGCTACAACTTTGTATCAGCTCTTTAAACATCTCCTCTCATTTCCTGTCTCCATTCTTTATAATTACAGAAGCACACCTGGTAATTAATGTGCTACTAAAGTCAATGAATTGGTCTACAGAAAGTAAACATAACATTAAGTTGTCCTAAACAAGTGAAGTTTCTTATCATAGAATCATAGAATAGTTAGGGTTGGAAAGGACCTTAAGATCATCTAGTTCCAACCCCCCTGCCATGGACAGGGACACCTCACACTAAACCATATTCTTATGCTTCATTTGGAGGCAGTATGTACTTTAGTCCATTATGGAAAGACCTAACTTCTGTAATATATCACTACATGGACACTCGTTGAATAGCTGAACAGTAATTTCCAGTTTGATCTTGTAAGGCCAGTGGCATCCTAAATTTCCAAGCTGATGAGGATTGTGTATTGACCATCAGGTCACATGGCCTGAACATCAGGCAGGACTAAGCAATAGATTATTTAATTTTACAGTTTAAGTGATGGCTAACTGCATAACAAAAGGAGCAGCTGAACAACCCACACAGGATTATTCATCAGCATAGTCACAAAAGAAGAAACTAGTCAGATGTCCTTGTTGACTTATCCCATACTATTGCATCTAGATAACAACATCCTCTGCCTTTTTGTCTATAAGGAGATCAAATTCACTTGGGCTTCACAGTAGTCAAGTTTCTGCTGGCAAAGGACCTAAATCTAATTCTTTAATAGTTAAAAATCTGCTGGCGAGCTACAGCTGTCTAATACATGCAAAAGATGTTCGCTAAGGTGCCAGCACCTGGCCAGCATGGCTCTGAATATGTATTGTCTGCAGAAGACTTTGTATTTAGAGCAGCCAAGACATACAGTCATACATCTTCCCTCTAGGAGGAAGCTGAGAGGTGGATTATTGTATTCTTGAAATTATTTGCTTCTATTTATTGCTTCTTCATATTCAGAATACTATAATTCTTCTTTTACTAGTGTTTCAGTAGTCTATCTTCCCTCATGAGCTCTCACATGCATATGTTTCTTTTTTTAACTATTTTATTTTTTCCTGCCTGTTCTCTGGTGGCCTTTGAAAAACTCATAGACAAAAGTAAAGAGATAATCATAACTTCTTAGAAGAAAGGAAGAGCTCAAACACAGAAATCTAGCAGGCTTAATATAGTGGTTTACCTTCTGCTTCTCATGATTCTTCATAGGCTTCAGCCTACTTCAGTTTTCTGCTTTCCACTGATCTTGTCCTGCCTTTTCCACAAAGACAGTCTTGCACTCCTTCTTCTTCAAGTAATCTCCCAATCTTTGTTCTATTTATACCTAAGAAGGTGGTTCCATAGTCAAAATTGGGTTGAAAATGAAATAATTTTCAAATATACACGCTTTGCACAAATGTAGGTATTGTAGCCCAAAAGTACCCAGGACATGTACTTTTATGACATGCATGTAGGAGCTGCTTCTTCAGAAAATCTCTATATAGCCAAACAACAGAGGAAGGCATTTTGAGAGCCCATCAGTGATGTGATTCACTCTCAGGAGCTACTTCGTTTTCATTTACCATAGGAAGAACAGTGAGTTTGATTGTGCGCTTTGGTTGTGCAGTAACATTGTGCTTCTGGCAACGTCTTAGCCAGCTAAGCGTTTTTCAAAACAGTATCTTGTTTCTGACACCCTCACTGGTTCCCTGCAAAATGATAGCAGAATTTTTATAGGTCAATTTATTCAGCTGAGCAGAAATTTGCCTGGGTATGTTCAAAGTGTGCTTGGTTCCCTCATGCCCTCCACCTGTGTGGAATAAAGCCAACTCTAAAAGGCATTAAAAACTGTCCTTCTCCAGAAATACGAGCTGACAAATCACGTTTGTTTTTCATTACCGAATACAGAGATTAAAATAGAAAAAAAAAAAAAGTACTTGGGTACTTTTCAAATACAACTGCACAACAACAGTAGCAACTATATAGCATTTCTTCAGAGACTGAACACTTGCTTGCGTTCGAATGGAAGAGCCTGTAAGAACATGTGTAACATTGCCATCTAGTGATTTCAGCTGTAACAACACATTTTAACAAGTAGAGGTATGCACAGCCACCTCCAGTAATAATAACCTACTTCCTTCTTCCTGATCTTCACGATTTATTATTTGGCACTCATATTTATTATACCTTGTCCTACATTTAAATTGGGATTGCATAAGAACCTTTTGAAAGGGCATCTGACACAGTTTAAAGAACTGTCAGTAAATAAATGAGGCTGTTACTGGAGGAGGCTAGAAATAAGCTCATAGTACATCTAAAAAATAAAAAAGAAAAAGTTTCTTCTTATTATTCTTCTTATTATATTATTATTTGGCTGCTTATTGCTATATTTTTAAAGGTGTTTTCACTAAAAGTGAAAATCAGCTTCTGGGGAGCTTTTCAGTCACCTAAAGGAACCTACTTAAGAGAAGGAAAAACTCATGACTCAAGTAGACCTGAATATTAGGAGTAGTGGCACTGACATTTGACATGAACAAGCTGAAAAGGGGATACACAACCATTTAATACAAATGGCAATCCATCTCTTGAATAACAGTTAATCACACACTTAAAATGCAATGGGTCTTTGGATAAATGTAGGTTGTATAAGATCAAGCACATACACTATCATCTGCTAGACCACTTTAGGATAGATGCCTAATTTTAGACACATTCGGATCAGCTGATTTCCACTGGGGAAATTGTATTGATGTAAGTGTTCAGAAAACTCAACAGATATGATCTGGAAAAAGAGAAAGATAGAAAACGTACATGATTGTCTGCACAGTGTCAGAAGGGTATACACATGTTCTTAACTCTTCTTGCTTCCAGCTCAGCACTCAATCTATCCAGCTGTTTGAATGGCTTTCTTATTTTCCAGAAGTAGAGGGCTTTCCAGACTTGAAAGGATTACACCATAGCTCAACTTCCCACACACACCTCAGCAGTATGCACTTTCTACATAGTAAATTAAGAGAGGGGATACGTGCCATGAAGACATAATTGATATATCTACGCCTTCAGAATTACACATACTGTCTTGTGGTACATTAAAATAGACTAGAAAAAAAATGAAAATATGAAGGCGATTTGTTAATGTATCCACTGATTTTGTAGGTCCCTATTGCAGAAATGTTGCATGGAGGTGAAGATATTTGTTCTACTTCTACATCAGACAATTAAGAAAAATTCTCAGATTTTGACGACACATTACTTATGTGCTGAAGTGAAGATTGCTCTGAGTAATTTCAAGTAATTTTGGGTTTTTTGCTTGGATTAGCATTTACTTATCTTTTACTTTATTCCTTCTTCCTTACTGCTCTGGAAAACACTAAAAATTCTTGGTTCTTGGACTTTCTCTTGTCTCTATTCTGAATAATTTTTTGACTGAACTGCAGAACCTGGTAGAGTATCTGCAGGAAGCAACAAACTTTTACAATCTGTCACTACTTTAAACGTACATGTTTAATGTTTCTCAGAATATCAGAATGCTACTTAGAGGGCTTTCATTTTACTTTTAAAGAAGCATTTTATATAAAAATGTACAGTTTCATAAGGCACAATAGTTCTGAAGAGCTACAGATTTGAACTCTCTACAATTAAGAATTGTAGTACCTGAAAGGTTAAATAAAGAAACATATTTTGTTTGAGTATCTTTATGACTTATGATAGCACTTTACAGAAGCTACTCAAAATTTCGATTAAACTTGCTCTTCTATAGGAAGAGATAAATATTTCCTTTTAACTGATTTTCTGTTGGCTTTAAGGCTTTCAAAAAAAAAAAAAGCATTAGGATAGATCTTGAACCTTTGTACATATTTTTTTTCCATCAACAGTTGTACCACCTGCTAAAACACACACACAAATACAAAATTGCGCCCTATAAATATCTAGGATTTATTTAATCACAAAAAAAAATTACATCCACTTAGGTGATATTTATAGTACATGGTGTTTTGCCACATAAATGAATAAAGTTAAATTCAAACAAATTGATAATACAAGGTACAAAAAAATGTAAATGAATATTTCTCTGTAATCTTTCATGAAGAATGCCTCTGGGCCCATTTAAGGTAATGATAAGTTCTAGCTAAAGCAGACAGTTTATATTCAGACAATGTTATCATATTCAAGGGAAAGGTTTATATATTCTGGGAATTGGAGTGCATGAGCAAAATTTGACTGTGAGGTAAATTATCAAGCCAATGTCCAGAGGGAGCATGCTGTAAATAGGAATCATGTCTTTAATTCAGTGTTCGCTGGTATGATAGCCTGCCTCTAAACCAGCTGAAATCAGAAATTTCATAGAACCAAATGAGAGGTTTAACCCTAGTCTGCAATAAATGCTTGTTCATCCTCCACAATTCAGAGTACTGTGCACTTACATATCTCCAAGACATAAGCCTTTAGTGGATGAATCACAAAAATGAAGAACCAGTGTCAGAATCTTCCCAGTGAAAGAAATTAATTTAAGCCTCTCTCCTGCCTTGCTGTGGGGTAACCTTTCCCGTCCACCAGCTATTTTCATCTACATTAACAGTTTTTTCTCTTCCTAGCACTTTCCTTTTCTTCTAATGCATTCACTAGGCTTGCTTTCATCTGCGAGGTGGCTATTTTGTCACAGTCTCATGAGGATGGCTGAGGTTCTGTGGAGTATATATAGCAACCCACGGAGGTGTTTCCATCTGCTGACCATGACTAATGGAGAATTCAAAAGGTGGGGAAAATACAAAGAACATAGGAATCTATGAGTAGAAGTTATAATTTTCCTTAATGATGTCCTGGATTCATCTCAGGATGTATTTTACAATTGAACAGCTATGTATCTTTATGCTTGTCTATATTTTATCTACATATTATTGTTCATTTACTGCAGCAACCCTCTAAGGCCTCAGTCAAATCCAAGCCCTGGTCATGCTGAGCATGATAGCAATAAATGCTGTTGATGCAAATGCTGTCAACAAAGAGTTCCAACAGATTAAGGAAAAGAAGCACTACTAAAAATATTTCAAAGAAATGAAACTGAAAACTGAAGTGCCTTGGTCAAGGTCTGTAGGAATCCTATATATCACTTCTTCATAAAGAGCACTTTCACTGCAATACCTGTAATGTTGAAAACAATCAGCAGCTGACTACACACTTCTAGATGTTCAATGAACATTTTAGAAGGATGTTAGAGTATCACCTCTTCTTAAATGTAATGTAAAAAGGAAGTTTTTATCATCTGTATATGAAACATTAAGAATTTCACAGTGTCAAGCACAACTACAGGCTGGGTGCAGACTGGACTGAGAGTAGGCTCGAGGTGAAGGATTTGGGAGTGCTGGTTGACAGAAAGTTCAACATGAGCTGGCAGTGTGCACTCACAGCCCAGAAAGACAACCGTATCCTGGGCTGCATCAAAAGGAGCATGACCAGCAGGTCAAGGGAGGTGATCCTGCCCTTCTACTATGCTCTCATGAGACCCCACTTGGTGTACCTCATTCAGCTCTGAGGCCCCCAACACAAGAAGGATGTGGACCTGCTTTAGTGAGTCCAGAGGACAGACACAAAGATGGTCAGAGGGCTGAAGCACCTCTCCTGTGAAGACAGGCGGATAGATTTGGGTTTGTTCAGCCTGGAGAAGAGAAGGCTCCAGGAATAACTCAGAGCAGCAATATCTAAAGGGGGTCTAGAAGAAAGCTGGAGAGAAACTTTTTACAAGGGCATGTAAGGATAAAACAAGGGGGAATGGCTTTAACAGAAAGAGGGTGAATTTAGATTAGATGTAAGAAATAAGTTCTTTATTGTGAGGGTGATCAGACACTGGAATGGGCTGCTCAGAGAAACTGTGGCTGCTTCATCCCTGGAACTGTTCAAGGCCAGGCTGAAAGGGTCCCTGAGCAACCTGGTTTAGTGGAAGGTGTCTCTGCCCATGTCAGTAGGTTTGAAATAGGTGATCTTACAGAACCCTTCCTTAAAGGGACCATCTGCCAGGATCCAACTGGAGAAAACCCCAGTGTCAGAAGTACGTGATCTGCAGAATGAAATTAAGATGCAAGTGAGGTCAAGTACCATAATCAATCAGTTTATTTTAAAAATATGATTATTAAAAAGGATAATTAATATAAAAAAGATAGCAATAGGACAGATTTGGAAAAAGATACATATTAAGTATGCCTTCAAGAGTACAGAGAGAGACAGTCACCACGGTGGATCCAGCGGTGTCCCGAGGGTCCTTAGTCATCGTCTTCAGTGGTGGGAGTCCCCCAGGATCCATAGTCTTCATCAGTGGAGGGTATCCACCACAGTGATTACCTTTTTCCGCTTTTAGACTGTGTTGGGGGAGTACCTCTGTTCTTAATGTCACATACTGCACATACCTGGTAGACCAGTTTTTCTGGCCTTGCAGCCAGGTCTTGGACTTCACATGTCCGTAGGAATCTTTGAGATAATAGGAAGCAATTCCTTACACCAATCCTTGAGATAATGGATGGAGGAGTCTTATCTCAGCTCCTCCCACCCATCTCTCAGACAATGGGTGATGGAGTTCTATCTCAGCTTCTCATACCAATCTTTGAGGCAATGGACAATGGAGTCTGCCTTCAGTTCAGTCTCTTACACCATCATATGATGCTAGGAAGTGTAAATAGAAAAACTAGAAGAAAAAAGAAGTGCTTACTTCAAATAATAAATACTTTAATTAAAAAAAAAGACACATACATAAATCTTTCTGCAAAATTTTTAATGTTCACTGGATATCAAGTTTTGTTTCAAGCCAGTGCTATACATGTTACTGCAATAAATATGCACAACAATGATTATCATTCTGTAGTTTTAATGATCCAGCAGAAAATATGCATCAGTATTGCAGTGTTATTACTATAACTCAAATACAACCCCAGGCATCATAAGTAATGTTTTTGAAAGAATAGGACTTTAGAAATGTTACTAATTACAGCAAGATCTTGTGTTGCTCAGAATAAAAGATTGTTGTGAAGTAAATTATCCTGAAGGAGGAAAGTTAATGCCTTAAAAATGTGGAGAATGCAAAGACAGAAAAAGAGACTGGTATTTTTCAAAGTTACAGTATCCAGAATAGAGCAGACAAAAATATATTTTTTTGTTTACTATTTGGATCTGCAGACTGACATGCAAAATCAGAGCAAACAGACTCTATGGATTATTAATTTTCTAGTGTTATGTATATTGGCTTTGCACTTTTTAAGGGTAAGGACAGGTGAACAGGAAATATTGTTGAGTGCTCTTCTGGCTGCCTGGCGTACTATGATGGCTAATAAGAAAATTACACCAATACTTGAGAGAGTGTCTTAAAAATTAAAAAGAAAATTACAAGGTGAGAATCTGAACATTTTAAACTTATCTTCATGCCTTTACTTAAGCAACCATGCTCATCTAGAAGTTACAGGCTTTTTTGTAATACAAATATTCTGAGCTTTTACTTACTTTCCATAACTTTTTTTTTTTATTTGTATAAATATTTTAATGTTCCGTTATTTCCCCTTATTCAGTGAAAGCTATTTTTGCATTTATCAAAGTTTCAAAATATCACTATGTGGTGCCTTGGCCAAATCACAAATTGAACTTTGACAATTTTAATTGTTTTTAATTGGAAATGAAGAAACAAAAATAATATTGAAAGGAAAATAGATATTAATCCTGTTCTTGGCTCCTGCTATTATAAATCTGACAAAAAGATGGGAAAAATGGATGGATCAATTCACCTGGCAGCAAAAAGAATAAATATTTATTTTAACAGTACTCAAGGACTGTTGGAAAAAAGCTCTTGAAATTTTAGGTGCAAAATACTTACCTTTAGTTCCTAAGGCAAAAAAATGTCATTTCTCAGGTTATCTTTTGTAAAGGATCACTTCCAGTCAGTCCACTCAAAAGCTCTGGTACAGAGGAAATTCATCATCATCTGCAAGTATGTTCAAGGCACCAAGAGCTGTCTACTTGTTTGATGCACATCCTCAGTCCAAGAAAGGCTTCCTAGCTGTAGAAAATGGTTTGATGACATAAATGCCAGGCTTCAGGTCCTGGTATCCTTCAAATTAGAGTTTCAAAATGCAGCAGGGAGTTTTCACGTAATCAAATTGATGTCTCTGCAGTTTGTTATGTTAGAGACTTCATCTGCTGAACCAGCCTTGTGTGATTCTGTGGGGTTTTGTGTTTTCCTCATGCACACACACTCCATATTAAATAAACTTTGTAAAAATGAAAAGCAGAATACATGTATTTGTTTGTCATATAATCAGTCACATCACCCATCTTGGAATTTGAGAATCAGTCCAGGCTGTAAATGTGCGCTGGTACTAATGATTTCTTCTTTAACTAGATTTTAATAAATTATTGTGGTATAGATGATTCACAAGAAGGAATGAAATCTATTTTACATCCTTATTATTTCCCTATCAAGAACCACAAAAGCTGCCTGCTTGTCAGCAAAGTAAAAAGCTAGACTATAAATACATGGGAAGTATAATCGTGTGGATATGACAATACTACAGAGCAAGTGAAATCATAGTTTAGAAGTAAATTGCATTGTTGCTGTGCCGACATTAAGAATCTCATTATTTTTCTTGCAGCAGTAGGGCACCTTATTTAAGAATATCCGCCTTGCCCAAAGACACTCTAAAGCTGTTCCACAGTGAACTAAAATGTACAGTTCTACAATTCTTTGGCCCTTTTAAAGAAATAACATATTTGAGTCTAAGCCCTGCAGCCCAGACAAACTCTCAAGCAACCCATGCTCACGAAGAATAATGAGATCAGCTCTGAGCAGCATGAGAAACCCAAGCGACCAGATACTGCAATGGACCAGGACTACCACGTGGTGGTGAAATGTGAAGAAAGCTCATGGGCATTTCAGCAACACTATGGCCTCTAGCTCTGTGTTAAATGGTGGTTAAGTGTTGAACTTGTGGGTGATAAAGTATTTTGTCTGTTGTTCTGAGCAGCCAATTCATTCCCTATTGTGCATTTTATGTAGTGCTGATCTCTTTTTGTGAGTGCCAGCAGCAAGTAGGCAATGAGCAGGGAT
Source organism: Melopsittacus undulatus (assembly GCF_012275295.1). Lineage (NCBI taxonomy): Eukaryota > Metazoa > Chordata > Aves > Psittaciformes > Psittaculidae > Melopsittacus > Melopsittacus undulatus. The sequence continues at coordinate 17,462,409 of NC_047531.1, read as the reverse complement.
GAATGGTGTGGAGGCAGGTGATGGACCATATGAACAAGCAAGTGCAGCACTGATGAAGAGACCTGAAGTGCTAGAGACACATATGTGCAATTTTCATCTCTCCTTGTTCCTGAAAAGGCACAGCTCTAAGGGTAGATTGGATGGCTCAGCTCAGAAAACTAATTAGAGCATTAAAAAAAAAAAAAAAAAAGAAAAAAAAAAAGAGAAAGAAATGAGTATCCTAGAATGGACAGTTTTAATAACTATTGACAGCCACAGGGACAATTAAGGTTAGACCTTTATAAGATCACCCAGTGGGATCTTATACACATTGTTAATGTAGAAATTGCTGTCTTTTTACAACTGTATGGTTTTTCTTTGTTCATCTGTCCTCTATCCCCTTATATCTCTCTTCACATAAATCCTCAGTCTTGGTATTTGCAAATGGGAAAGGATTAACATATTTTAAATACGACCTTTTTATCAGGTTTGAAGAGTGGCTGGAAGAATTCATCTGGCTTTTTCTGGACTAATGAAATAAGAAATGGTTATCTTTAGGAGCTATATTACACCACCTAATATTAATGTATCTTGTCAGTAATATCCCTTTCTGGTTAATACAGCAACAGCTACATCTTCTGCAGAGCTCAGGATATTTTCAGCCTCCCTGTAGACTGTCTAAATGAAGAAGATGTACTGATAGACTATTCTCTCAATTTTTTGAGATGTACTGATAAGGTAGTCTGTGTTTTTGTTCTACCCCACCCATGGATTGTCATTGTTCCCTGTATATTTTGTCTTCATTAAGAGTCATGTAAAAAAATGGAGTTGCTAGATACTTCAGCCTAAATTTAAAAACAATGTAAGACTGAATATTTTAACCTGAATTAGAATATTCAGAGGTTATAAGTACCTGTCAAAATATTTCCTAAAGCCTGTGAATGGACAAGGTTCAGTACTTTTACATCTATGCATCCAAAAAAGCCTCCTGCTCTATTAGATAACCATCTTTTGAGTTTGAGCAATAGTTTCTGTCCTAGCTACTGTCTTCAGATCATGCAAGTGCTGAATATATGAAGTAATAGATATGCAGAAAGGAGTCTACAGCTTTTAATCTGCCTGGTAGTGAGGCAGCAGCTATTGAAAAGTTATCAAGGAAAATCAGACTCTGTCATTGAATCAGGTTACTTGGAAGAAGCAGTTGGTAACTTATTGAATTGGCAATTGCAGGTAAGTAGGGAGCCTTGAATTTTACTTCTTACTTTCCCAGCCTATTGATTTATGTATTTGAAGGATAAAAGATATCACAGTGATAATCTAGTCTGACCACTTAAATGACACAGTACAATGAACTGCACTGGCAATTTCTGTATTAACAATTTCTGGTTTATTTACATCATATTTTTAAGAAAGTTATCCAGTCTTAGTTATTTAAATGATGAAGAACCCACTTCATCCCTTGATGAGTTTTTCCAGTGATTAATTACCTTCATTATTAAAATTTCTGCTTTATTCCTAATTCAAATTTGTCTAACCTCATCATCTAACTATTGGATCTCATTACACCTTTCTCTATCAGATTAAAAAGGCATCTACCATCAGAAATGTCTTCCCTATACAGTTACTTAAATAGCATAATAAAGTCACCTTTTAACCTTCTCTGGATAAACTAAATAGGTGGAGCTCAATTAACAAGCCTCCATGCTGCCTTTAGGAAAAAGAGCAGTGGTACTCTTTGGAAGACTTTAAGGAAATATACCACATTAATTCGCAAGATTTTTTGTTTTTACTAGAAACATTCTGTACAGCTGCATGTGATATTTTTTCACTTATTGACTTCCAGCAGAAATACAAATAAAATTTCTCTTTTTTTTTCAGATGCAGTGGCACAGGTTCAGTTTCACAAAAGCACTGAAATGTGGTAACACTGGTTGTATACTAAGATAACTTTTAGTCAGCCACCTTTAGGATCATAATTAGCTTTTCATTAGAAGGTGTGCTCATGAGATCCTGATGTTATTCAAAAAGAGATCTGGACATGTAGAACTGGGATTCACAGACACATGCAAGCAGAGTAAGAAGACAGCTAGCACAGAGACATATGCTTCTACCAGTCTGCTTCTCACAGGTTTACAAAGGTCTCTGAGAGTGGGATTGTAACCTAAAGCCTGTCCTGGGTCTAGACACATAAGTCACCCACTTAGGGAAAGACATTGAAGGAGGGAGGGAGGGAGGGAGGGAGGAACGAAGGAAGGAAAGAAGGAAGGAAGGAAGGAAGGAAGGAAGGAAGGAAGGAAGGAAGGAAGGAAGGAAGGAAGGAAGGAAGGAAGGAAGGAAGGAAGGAAGGAAGGAAGGAAGGAAGGAAGGAAGGAAGGAAGGAAGGAAGGAAGGAAGGAAGGAAGGAAGGAAGGAAGGAAGGAAGGAAGGAAGGAAGGAAGGAAGGAAGGAAGGAAGGAAGGAAAGAAGGAAGGAAGGAAGGAAGGAAGGAAGGAAGGAAGGAAGGAAGGGAAAAACATTTCTAATCTACTATGCTAGAGACAAAGATAACATCCATCCTCATTTGAAGGATGAAGCTAAACATTCAGTCTTCACAGAGACAAAGAAAAAACTGAGTCTGAACATGAGTGATGAGGGCATTCATTTGGCAGGGAGCAGGCATTGCCTTATTCATGAGTGCTGTTCAAAAAAGTTTTAATATGAAATGCCTTAGCAGGCCTAGAAGCAAGAACTCTTTTCAGAGCTGACTGTCGTTATTAAGGAATTATACAGTCTTTCTCCTTCTCTGACTCTATGTTCTCCTTTTGATGATAGTTTATATATATAGTATCATAAAATATAATTGTATACTTATATAATATATAAATATAAGTTATTTAGAGGATAACGTATATCTATCTGTGTATTATGCCATGTCCTACTATAAGCAAACCAAATGCTTCTGTGAATCTGGACCATGTGATTTAAAGCCAAAGTAACACATTTCCAACACCTATAGTTTATTTTCTTAGAGTACTGAATTTATGTTCATCAATAGCAGAAGTGAGTGTCTTCATCTTTAAGTGAGTGTAATGAAAATGAAAGTTGATTATCTCCTAGTTGAATCTGCTACTAAAAACTCTATTACAAACTTTACAAACCATATGTAGTGCATGCCACCTCCTTCTAATGCCTCTGGAAGCCATAAGGGTATGCAGTTCTTTGTAGAAGCACTGTCAAAACCTCTGTCACATCCATACAAAGCAAAGCATAAAATATCCAATTTTAAGTTCTGCAAAGCTTTTCTATTCGATAATGATTTTTTTTTTTGGTGGCTTTTTCCTTAAAAGGTTCCTGTTCCTTAAGTCTTCTGCTGAAACTAAAATCAAAGCTTTTTACTATACTTTTTAAAGACCTTTCTGATTCACATTCTTCACATAGTCAAAAGCATGAAGATTCAATTAAGTTCAGCTAGACCATAATTAGCACTGTGTCCTTTGTCCTGCTAGTTTAGACAAAATATCCTATTAGATCAAGTTTGTCTCTATTTATTTATATATATATTTGCTATGCTTGTAGTATGGCTGCAGACCATACAATTCCCAGTCTCCCTCCTTCCATACTATAATTTTTTCAGTCATAATATTTAAGAGTAATGGATTCAATTAGATAGCTGGATCACCATGTCTTGTAAGTAGTAAGTAATTATGAATATTTTCAGCTAAGCCAACCAGTGTGCTAAATTTAAAGGTTGAATGAAAATGTATCTGGCAGATTAATTCTCATGTATAACCTCATGCCCTAAAATCTTCAATCTGCAACATTATTTTGGACCATTCATGTATTAAAATTGCCCAACAGTCTCCCATCATTGTTCAAATGATTTTTCCCATGCCTTATTTCATACTTTATTTTTGTAAATGCTTCATAACATATAATGCCTGTGGAAGTAAATGTGCTATCACTGAGTAAACGACTTTGGAAATTAGTTGGAGGTTAATTCTTTGCCTCATTGGCCCCCCAGAGTAGCCAAACTGTAATTGATTTTGATGGCATTCACAAAGTGCCTTGGCCTGTTGAATAATGAAGGAGCACTTACGGAGACAGCCACTGAATATAGCAACAATTATGCAGGGTATCAATGAGACATCACTAAAAGTTTAATGCTTCTGCACTTAATCAACTTTGCTCTACCTTTAACAGCTTTGTTGTTTTAGGAAATCTGAAAAATTTCAAGTGCCAGTGTGTTGTATATGTTTTACATCCATCAGTTCAGAGAAATGATCACTGAGGGCAAACATGTTTAGTCCTGACACATTTAAGGAGCTGTTAAAGCATAAAAGAAAAATGGTAGACAACTATTGGTGCTGAGAATATGTCAGGTGCTGCATGAATGTGCTGCATGGAACATTTGTCACTCCCATGGCCACAATACTCTAGAGTGAGATGACAGCATAATCTCACTCTGTTGTTTGATCACTCAAAGGTAACATCAGAAAGGTCAGATTATTTTTAGTCATAACAGATTCAGCCAATCAACTCTCCAGTAATTATTTCTTGAGGTTTTTAACTGGTTTATATAGTTTGTTTTCTGACTGACAGTGGTGATTATGTGTCTTAACAATAATTTATTGATTTTTTTTATGCTTGTGTTAAATAATTATTCAAGCACATATGATGAGGAGAAGCTGATGAACCTAGACTATATTGTAATGATTTGCACACACTAGCCACCTTTTTAACTCAATGTTTGAGTTATAAAAAAATGCCTCATATACTCCTTGCATCAGTCTACTAAGCAGCAGTGAATGGGCACAGGACATTAAGGTCATAATGGTATTTAAAAATATCACACAATGCAGGATGAGGAAGACTTTTAAAGGCAAATGCAATATCATTCCTCTAAAGACAGTTTTGTTATGGATCATTAAAGTTTTTGGACAGGAGCTCAGTGTCGCACATTATTTCAACGACCTTGTCAGTTTCACCCCACTTGCAACAAAAACATGGTAGATGTCATGTTTCCTGATATTAGCATGGAATTTGGAATCTCTGTGGTTTAAGCAAGTTGACTTTTCTCAGACTAGTTTTTACTATCTCCTTTTAGTGTATGCACTATACATCTCATTAAGAGCCAAGCCTTTCCTGCACCTTCAGACACTCAGAAAGTATAGCTCTTGTTACTTTTCACTTATAAATTACTTCTAAATATGTTTCATAGTGCCTCAAGAAAAAGTACCTACCATTCCACTTTGTCCATGACACACTTGGTCAAGCTTTACCTTTGGATGCCTTGTAAAATTATGATCCCATTTTCAACATATTTATTTAAAAGATTTTCAAATCCTATACAAACACAGACTACACCTGTTCTTCTGCTAGAGAAGGGGGACTGAACTGGATCCTGAAACCAAGCAGCACATTATGGTTTAAATTCCTTAGATCTAGCACCTACTACGGCAAACTTGTCTTGGCAAGATAACTAGTTGGAGGTTAAAGAGTACAAAGGAATGGTTTAGCACATAAGCTTTGTGAACCATTGTTTGTGAGTTCTTGAATTCCATTTCCTAACATTCTTCTTGGCTTATTTTCACAGACATACTTGTGAAGCCTATTTCTGAGCCTTAGTCATACAAGCAGTCAAAGGTATTCCTCATTTGAGTATGTCTGCAAAGTCAATAAGTCTCTAGGAATAATTTTGATTTGGTTATCTCTGATAAGACCTTTAAAATCATTAGTGGGGTCTTTCAAATGTGAATTTTATACTGCATGAAACAGTTGATAGAACTGAAGGAAATTTTTTTTCCTGCAGGATTTACAGGTCAATTATTACAAAAATTTGCATGGTAGACAGTGCATAAAACAGGGAATATTAGTGGGGAAAAAAAAAAATTGAAGCTGTTGGCTGCCAGGGAGAGATGTAATCTATCCCTGTCTCTGACATGAAGTTCAAGCATGTTTCTGGACTCAGCTCTAAATTTCTGCACATTCTTATTTTTCTGGCTCCTGTAGCTAAGACACTTAGGCTCTGATTTACAAATATATCAAGCACATTTAAATCCAGCTGACATAAAGTACATTAGACACTAAGTGTTCTGAAAAGCAGACCGCAGGTGCCCTAGAGTTAATGTCCAGACCAGTTGTAGCTTATGACAGTTTGACTTTTAAATTTTTTTAGGCTTTTTTCCTTATAATTTCATATATATGAACAATCATACTGGTTAAAAAAAAGTCCTGTAATCTCCATATAAACTTGTTCTTGTCCTTTATACAATATATGGTATTATCACTAATGCAAAAAGTACAAAAATAGTTTAGTTAGATCCTTTTTCTGTTCTTTAGCCTTTCAGATGCTACATGATTTGTATGCATGTAAGTAACCTTGTAAAACCCTGTATTTTTATTTTCCCTAAAGTGTTATTCTTGGGTGACTGTTGGAAGTTATTTTTTGTGAAATCTCATTATATTAGAAGATATTTCCTCTCTCCAGCTTTTCTCCAATATTTTAATCTGAATGTGTTCTTCTGCTAAATACATGTAAACTTAAAAGAAAAAGGTCAAATCCCTTGTCTCTCCTCTTTCACATGACGACCTTCACTCCCATTCTATAGCAGGAAGTTTTCTTACTCTTTTTTGCTGTTGGCAGATGTGAGTTCTTGAGCCTAATTCTCCATACTTACTGCAGAAATAGCACAGGTGCTTAATTCAGCCTTGTAATCCACTTAGTCAAATGCCTAATTTTAGCTTTTCTGATCATGCCAGACTTTATGTACCTTGTTTTATTAACTTCACAAATGTTCCAGCATTTTGACACTTTAATGTCTTTAATAATGTTTGGCAAATAACCTTGTCAAAGACATTTTCAAAACCCAAATATATTGTGTGCCTTGTAACTCTTTGTTACATTCTGAGATACTTTTAAAGAACTCCATCAGATGAGTAAGATGGGATTTCCTTCTATCTGTTGGTCATGCTGCCTCTTTTCCTAGACAACACACAATCTGTGCATTCAGCTACCATACTCTTTATTGCAGACCATATCATCTAACCAGAGGCAGAAGTCAGGCTTACAAGGGTGTAGATTGTAAGATTCCCTCTAGAGTACTTCCTGTGGCTGGAGGCTATACTGGCAGCTCACCAATACTCTGACACAGTTGCTGCTTGTGATGACAGATTACATTCTTGGCCAACAGCTCTGCAATTTCACGTATGAGTGCTGTCCTGGTGAATGCCTTCAAATTTTGCTGATTTGTTAAGATCTTAAACAAAAATCTGTTTGGTCTCATCCTTTCTGCATATTTATTTCAAACTAATCAAAATTCTCTGACGTGTTAAAAAAACAAACAAAAATCAAAACCACAAAATCTGTGTGGGATTCTCCTCAGACTACTTAATCAGTAAAGGAAAAAAAGCAAAGAATTTACTGAGCTTCTTTGCTGTGATAATATCATTTCTAAGTACCCCTCTTAGTTTCTGTCGTTAGGCAGCTCCAGCATTTGCTATCCAGTTTTCTGCTTTTATTGCTTTTAAGGAACCTTTACTGTTAGCTTAAGCATCCTTTGAAAAATGTTCAAATTCTTTAATACTCTTGATTTCTTATTTACATCTGAACTGTCAGAAATCTGACCTGCCAACATTTTTGCTTCATAACTTTTGCTAGTGATCAATCTGTGATTTGTACCATAATCAGCTGAATGGGCCATTTTGGCCCTTTGGAAATATTCATACTGTAAAAAAAAGTTCTATTCATTTTAATTGCAGTATTATAATACATATTATAAATGTGTGGCATTCCACTATATATATATATATAATTGACATTAACATTAGAAGGTATCAGCTCTAAGTTAGAGACAAATTAGACATAGGAATTAAAAATATAGGTCTTTGAGGTGGTCTTCAAAAGACCTCTTGTTGTGGTTTAAGCCCAGCCAAAAACTCAGAACCACACAGCCACTTGCTCAATCTCCCTTTTTTTCCCCCCTCTCCCAGAGGGATGGGGAGAACTGAAAGAATGTAAACCCCACAGGCTGAGATAAAAACAGTCCAGTAACTGCTACCACCAATAATAATAATGATAAGGGAAATAACAAGGGGAGAGAATACAAAACTAAAAAGGGAAGGGTAAAAAACACAACAATAAACACAACAATACAGTTGCTCACCACCTGCTGACCGATACCCAGCCTGATGTGAGCAACAGTCTGGGCGTTCCAGGTGACTCTCCCCAGTTTAAACACTGGGCATGACGTGCTGTGGTATGGATGCCACTTTGGCTACTTTGGGTCACCTGTCCTGTCTCTGCTTCCTCCCTGCTTCTTGTGCCCCTCCTCAGTGGCAGAGCATAAAACTGAAAAGTCCTTGATCAGGGTAAACGCAACTTAGTGGCAACTAAAATATCAGTGTGTCATCAGCATTGTTCTCAGACTAAAGCTTAAACACAATGTTGCATGCTGAAGCACAGTGTTGCACAATCTACTAAGGAGAAAAATAACTGTTATAGCTGGACACCTCCTCACCTCAAAATATTACAACTGTGCAAGGACTTACTGAGTGATTTAGATCACGCATCCCCTTTAAGATCAGTTTCTCCTGATGGTGGAACAACCAGGAGTTTGCTCTTGAGCATTCTTTATATGGGTCAGTTCAAGACAATGGGCCCTTTACCCATGTGCAGACCTGCGGAGCTTATGTCATTAATTAATGACCTTTCCTTACATTTACTTTATCAATCACTTATGCACAACCTACTAAACTTTTATTTTGGAAAGATGTCTGCAAGTGAGTACCTCCATCTGCTGTAGATGACTGACAAGTTGTTCATTTCTTTCTTATAAAAAGTCTGTGATACATTGGGTATAGAAAGTTATAGCAATCATTAACATTTTTGACTGCATTATACTGGTTTTGTTTTGTAACTCAATGTCCTACTTTAGATTTAGTGCAGTGAACCACTTATTTCTAGGTTTTTCTAACAGATCAATGGTATTCCTCCCAGAGATATATAAATATTGAAGAGAAGTTTAGTGGATAAGTTTTCATAACATTGCTGTCTTTGTCCCTGACTTCTCTTTTGAAAAATTTTATTTCTGCAATTTTTTTTCACTAAAATGATTTCATAATACTGTCCCATAATAAAACAGAACATTTGGAATATTTAACAATATTTTAGTTAGATCAAATCAAAACCTATTGCATCTATCATAAAGGGAAAGTGTGAGGGAAAGTGATTCTAAATCAGTAGAACATCTGTGATTTTCACTCTGCATTTCGTCTATTATTCCTAGATGTAATTGTAAAAGGGCAAACACTGGACCAGATATGTTACAGCCATGCTTGAAACTGAGCTTAATTAGAGCAGTCGTGTCACAGCATAGCTTACATTGTTTTCTTTCTAATGTCTTCTAGAGCAATTCTACTAGGAATGCATACTCAATCAAGAAGCTTTCAGTTTGAGGTACTAACGTAATCTGCCATGATTAAATTTGAAAATACTGGGCTGCAACTCTACTTACAAAGTAGCAAATGTTTGAAAATATTTCTGCTGCACTATGGGTCAGATCTGTTAGTTCTCAAGAAAAGAAGAGACATATTTAATAGGTATAACGAAAAATCAGTATAGTACTCTTCAAAAGTCAAGACGGCTTTTCTCTCAGCTGATGATCTGCCATTAAGTGCTGAAAATTCATACAAAATTTTGTAGCAGAGTTGTAGTATTCTGAAGCATGAAAAATTGTGACACCTTGGAAGGAGAAGTAATACAACAGCTGTGAAAGACAATTTTGGTACTGTCAGAAGTCCTGACCTCCTTCTGGGCCAACCAGAGTGGCCTACCCACCAGACACCATGAGAAGCTTGTATGCATCTACATGGCTGACAGCAGGGGTGCAACAAGTAGGGACCCACACATGGAGTGTACTTATGTGCCCCCATGCTTTTACCATGGAACGTGCACTGACAAAGCATAGGGAGCAGCATAAACAATGCTAGAGCACTCACCTCTTGAGCACAGGTGTGTAAATAGGGGAATGGGCACTCCCCAGGTGTATTGCTTGTAAACCCCATGTTCGGGGCAAAGGACAAAGGGGATCTGGGAATGTAAATATATGGGGGGCAGTGGTGAAGTTAGAATTTTGTGGGATTAGTGAGGATTAGAAGACTGCTTAGAAATTTTATGGGTGTTTGTTAAGTGCTTAATATTGTGGTTGTATCTGTTGTATTGCTGATATTAATCCTGCATGCATAGTTTACTGATTGCTGGTTAATTATTTGGGGTTGGTAAATCAACGAACTACTTTCATTCTGGTCTGACTTAAACCATGTTAATCAAGCAGTTGTTCCCTGTAGCACTGCACAATTTTCATTTTTGTATGTTCTTTCTAATCAGGATCCCTATGTCCTTCTCTCCCTGTGAACCGGAAAAGGGGATCTTGGAGTTGCCATCATCTTACACTTTTGAAGAGTGTAAAAGTTTGTTCTTTGTGCCCAGTGCTGAGCTCCTATTTCCCTACTTAGCCCTTGGAAATCTGGTCTTTTTCCAGTCCCATTCACCTTCTGGGCTTTAACAGCTTTGCGCTACTCTTCAGTTCTGTCCTGGGTTAAGCAGTAGCAGTAATTTTTCTCCTTCTTAGTAGCTGGTGCAGTGCTGTGGTTTTGACTTTCAGCCTGGGAACAGCGCTGATAACACCGATGTTTTTGGTTGTTGGTCAGTAATGTTTACTCTGACCAAGGACTTTGTGAGTCTTCCTGCTCTGCCAGGGAGGAGGAGAACCGGGAGGAAGCAGAGACATGACCCTGACCCAAACTAGCCAAGAGAGGTATTCCATACCACAGCACATCATGCCCAGTACATAGACATGGGCTTACTCGAAGGGCTAGATCACTGCTCAGGTGGGCCTGGGTATCTGTCAGTTGGTGGTGGCGTTGTATTCTCTTCCTTTGTTATTTTCCTTATCATTATTATTATTGGTGGCAGCAGTAGTGGTTTTGTGTTATACCTTAGTTACTGGACTGTTCTTATCTCAGCCCGTGGGAGTTACATTCTTTTGATTCTCCTCATCCCTCCAGGAGCAGGAGGGGGTGAGTGAGCTGCAGGAGGGGGTGAGTGAGCTGCTGCATGGTTTTGGGTGCTGGCTGGGCTTAAACCACAACAAGCTCACACTGAATAGCTTCAAAATGTCAGGCAGTGGCAATGTGGCATGGTTAACCAAGGTGATTGGTTAGTTATTCAGCACCTAGAGTCCCTCTTTGAGGGACTGTGGAAAGTCTGAGTAATTCTTACAGCCTGTCTAGAGTGCTTGTCCATTTGGTCCAGAAGCAGTGCAGCCACTGAGGCTGGAAAGGTAATTAGCACTTGTCTGATGTCTCTGTTCCCCATAAAACACTGAGGAGGCTACAAAAACACCACACAAGCCTCCCTGCCATGCTGTACCCCACTTGAAGGATGTGCAGAGGGAGAAGATGCATGATCCATCTTGGATGGATATATGATCCATCTTGGTAGGGAAAAAAGGCTCATATTAGTGAGATATCTTACTTTCCACTGATGTCCTCCCACTCTCCCCTTTCTGTCCTTTGTTGCCTTTCAAGTAACCTGTGCCTTTTAGTTCTCTAGCAGCACAGTAGTTGTCTTAGGACAAAGTGCAGTAAACTCAGACTTGGAGCTTAATAATTCTTTTTTCCTCATAAATAAGTTTCCTTTATAAGAGGCTCTGCAGACCTAACCACTAATGATTGGTGATCCTACTTTCATTCACTTGTGTCCTCATACATATGATGATCCATTCAATACCCTCAAAATACAGTAGGTGCTATGGGCACTCTTTATTTTCTGTAATCTTGCAGTATCTTAATTTTAAACCTATGACTCTTACCTTCTTGTTTTATTAGTTAGTTTCCTCCCTTTGGATGCATGATTCCATGTCACCTTCCAGCTTGGAAAGGATTTGATCTTAAGTCTACCATGAGACCAATATGTTTATTTAATTGTGTCTGTGCTTCATTCTACAGTGGGACTCATTTTCCTTCCCAACAACCAGGAAAGCTTTTCTCCTTTTGCACTTTTTTTTTCTTATATTATTTGCATTAGGATGCAAGGCATTTGAATTAATTTACCCTATAGCTGGAACCTGGTGTGCTTAAACATAGCTATCCAAATTTTCTGCCTACTCCAGTTGCATCGCACATACTGAATCATTTCATTTCTACTCCCTGTCTTTCTGAAGATTATGATCTCATACACTGCTTATTGTTTTGGACATAATTTAGAATGCATTTTGACAAGTTAACATCTCCTAAATATTTTTTCTGGCTTGAGCCCTCAGTCCCCTCACGACTCACCTCCCATTCATTTTCTTGTACCTCCTATTCTGTCTTCATTTTCCTGCTCCTGCTACACCCTAAACCTGTTTCCCTATTCCCTTGATTCTCTTGCCCTTTAATTGCAATCAAATAAATGACTGGTGAATTTCAAAACACATTTGAAGCACTTAAAATTTATCTTCACAATTCAAGTGATAGCTTCCCCCCCCTCCACTCTCCCCATGCCTCACATCCTCTTTCATGAGGATGGTACCAACACTTCTGCAACTCCCACTAGAGGTGGCTGATGTGTACAGCTAGAGTTCAAGATTATAGATAAAGTGTGTCACTTAGGCCACTGCAGCCAGTAGAGATGAAAACCCTCCTCACCATAAGTGTGAACAAGTCATTAGTTCCAGCCATGAGTGATTTATGCAGCTGAACTCTTCCCATCATAATGTTTCTAATACTGATTTTCCAAAGAAACTGAGGGGATTATCTGGGATAACTGCTGAGTGACTAGGATAAGTCAGAGGGCAGGCATAACCCCAGGGAAGGCCAACTTGCATAAAAGAATTTGAGACTAATGAGCTCAAAGAGACTTGATGGCACATGGGAACCCACATGGGATTGCACATGGGAATGTTGAGAAAAAAAGGTTCACAGCTTTTTTTTCTGATAACCCTACACTAAAATCTTTACCTCATCCAGTATCTCTAGTTTAATATAAAAAAAAATCTAATTTTCAAACCCCAAAAAGAGATAAATGATTTTAAAGCATTTAAAAAGCTTTTTTTCCTTTTTTTTCATCATAATAGAAGTTTCTCAACCACAGTAGTACTAGGGAAGCTATAATTTAAAAAACCTTTCCTTATGATTTTCACTGCTTCACTGGTTATGTTTTCTATAGAGAAATGTTGCAATGAAAAAATTGCTCATAGTCAAGTAACTAACCAGCATAAGATCCTACATAAATCCCTTTCGTACCTGGATGATTTGTGACCAGTTCTTTGGTTAATAACTGTATCTAAATTTATAGACCTACTGTCCTGTGTGATTCACATTATTTGAGAGGGAAGTTTACATAGCACAGAAATTGGTAACACATTCAAGCCCCAGGAAATTTTCCATGACCAAAATATGATTTTGTCTCTCTAAACAGAAGTAGTCATGTTTAAGACCACAATACAAAAAAAAAAGGGACTAGCTTTAAACTATTTATCTTATGTACTGGGTACACTCAAGTTAATTTGCTCAGTCAAGAAGAAGGAAAATTATTCCATATAGAATTTCATGTTATCATGGTGATAGTGCTTCAGTACTGAAGATGGCCAATTTAAAGTTAGTTCATAGATCTTCACATTCCCCATGATGTCTACTAGGTAGTCTTTGTCTAATTGGAGAGACAACCTTTACATTTTGAGTATAGGTGATTACCTAAAATCTCAGATTTCAAATGTTTGTTCTGTTTGTGTGAATATTTCTGTTAACATCACAGCACAACTGATGTAAGTAAAGGTCATCATGTATGAATGTTTACAGAATAACCACCAGTCTAACTCAGGGTGTGCCTTACAACCAAACACTAGGTCCCCCCCAGGGCTGGCTAATTCATTCTGGCTTCAAAGATATCACGTTGAATATCTAAAATCTGTGATTTCTAAATTCCATCTTCCCATGTTTGCTGCTTGTCTTGGAGATGAAACTACAGAAAACAAGAAATGAAAGAAACTTAGTTTTATCAGAGCCAAACATGCATTCCCTTCTTCACTGTAACCCTTAAACAGAGCACACCAGCAGCTGAAAATGAACAATCTGAGAACAATTTCACAGATGGTGCCTCTTACAAAGGTTCATTGCTCCAGAATCAGACTGGCTGAAGTTTTCCAAGTGCTTTTGAGTTGAAAGTTAGAATTTTCAGGTTTGCATTTTGAGAAACTAGCGTATGATGGCAAAAAGTCATTGATTTAATCACATTAGCTCCTCCGGTGCTGTTTGCAACCAAAGTTGTGTTTGTCAAGTTGTCCATAAAAACTTTTTTCAGTTTCCGCATAGGTATGTATGATATTTTATGCAAATTCAATAGCAACAAACCACTCACAATTCAGCTACAGCATTGAAACCTTTTTATTAACTCTACTAACAATTCAATATTTACTTCAGGTACCACTGCAGCACTGTGTGTTATCTTCTTAAGATCCACTGATAATTGATATTTATGTAAAATTATTCCTTTTTAAAATACATAAATGTTCTAGTGTCTCATCTGATATGCTGTTAGATACACATTCATACTCCTGTCCATAAACTGAGCTTTACCTGAATGTTTGTACAGCACTTAACAATCACGTTCAGAAAAATCTACCTTTATGATGAATTACACTTTCAAATAATTTTCAAACTCATGTAACAGCTTTTTCTTGCATTTTAAGAAGGAAGAGTTCAGATGGTTTCAAATATAACTGTAAAATGTTTCTAAAAGTCAGATTTCAGTTTACCAGATGATGCTGTAAAAATAAGTTTCCAATACCTCCAAACACAAATCCAGGAATATAACTTCTGTCAGTATACTGCAATATGAAAGGAAGCCATTTAAATAACCATTATATCCCTATATAGCAGTTTATATTCACAAGTATATGCACAATCATCTCCATATCATTATTATTAAAAATGTAATTTTAATATTTTTAAAAATGTATGAATTAAAATATTTTCAGAAACAGTTTGTTAAAAATGTGCTGTTAAAGCGTGCTCATTTAGCATGTCTCCTTTAGCCCACAAAAAGGGGAATATATATATCCATAAGAGCTTAGCCTCTCACCTGACAAAGTAATATATCACTATATTATTCTGGGTGAGCTTTTTTAAGTCAACATCAGTGGCCTAGTGGAACAAAAATAATAAAAAAAAGGTATAAAATATCTGTTCATAAAACATGCAACACAAAGATTAGTGAAAAAGCTAAGCAGAGGAGAAATAAACGCAGACTAATTATTTTTGCGCATATATCACTCAATACTGGGGACTGTATTTTAAATATCCAGGATTCTGAACACAGTTAATGAAACTGTGGTTATAAACATGATCTCTCATTCAGAATGCCTGTTAAAAATATTTAACAAAACCCTTAAATATACAAATAGACATATCTGTAAGAAGAATGATAAGAAATTATTGCCACTGTTTTTTTTCTGGATAAATCTGCTCTTCATGATTGTCCCTTCTATTTACTTCACAAGAATTCTACAGAATTTAAAAAATTTTTTGTTTAGCACCCAAATGCTAAATCTGATGAGGCAGATTAGGAAAAGTTTCATGTTGTATAGGAAAGTGTTGACAAATTGGGGAATTTTAGAGTGGTTTTACGTATTTAATCTATTTATTCAAATTTAAGATAAGGCTTGGTTTTAATTGAAACAACTCTATTAAACAAACCTTAGCAAAAAATAGAAGGTACTTAAAAGTCCCCAAGTCTTCTGTATTACTTTTTTCTTGCAAAACTGCTGAGATAGAAAT